>NC_140584.1:261256160-266256160 GCF_964204655.1 Triturus cristatus
TTTTGTAATGTCTTATTTACATACACTTCTTATCGCGTCTTAATTCATATATGAATTATATGTTAAACCACAGTGTTACACGTTTTTTAGACGATTCCAATTGATTATCATACCAATTATTAATAGTTAGCCCAAGATTCATCTTATGATATATACCAAAGCTTCCATAAGCCTTATTTTCTTTTTTTTTTTCATATAATACATTTCTTTCCTTGCGAGAACAAAGGATCTCTCTACCCATTGATATTATGTTTCACCACATTTCGTCGTTTATCGGCCAGAGCAATACTATGACACCGTGATATGTTTCTATCTTGCCGTGGATCGGCTAAGGTCCCTTAATTTCAACATCATATTAATGCACTTTTCGTGAGACAGTAATAATATTTAAGAAAACATGTTTACAGAAACTACATCTCATAACCCTGAATATTAGCCAGACAGATTGCAGATTTGATTTATCAATCTATGAGCCCAAGTGTGATGATAGCTCTTCCCCACTATTTAATCCCTCAGGGAATTTAGTTTGCAAATTTATAATATAGCGAGACTCTAGTCTATGCAATTTCAGAGTTCTATCCCCTCCTCTAATAATTTCAGACCATGGTACTGTAACATATTTCTATTGCCTGAATGTTTCTCAGCAAAATGTCTTGCTACCGATACGAAGCATCTTTTTTATCGATAGCTCTAAGATGTTCTAATATTCTGATCTTAAGTTGATGGATCGTTCTACCTATAGAACGTAGCCCACATGGACATGCTAAACAGCCGACTGCATAAGTGGTGCTGCAGGTTAAAAACTTAGTTATAGATTTGGTTTTATTTATATCTGGTATGTTGTAGGAAATATCTCTTTTGCTTTCACACAAAGCACTCGACTGCGAAGGGTGTCCTTGTTTCAGGGTGGTTTTTGATGTATTTGGTCTCGGCAGCCTGGCCGAGAAGGATGCCTCACCATGGACTTTAATATGGGGCCAAGAGGTTTGAATATTCGGACCTTCAGGCGCAGTTGAGCTATGTGAAAGGGAACTGGTGTTTTCACTGCAGCCCACTTGGGATTGTGTCTGTTTAAGAAAATGGCACAGAAACTGAACTGCACCCCCAAGGGAAAAACTTGTTGCAGGTATTGAACTATGGGTTCCAGCATGCCTGAAAGATGACTCACCTGAGAGGCCCACGTGGACAGTATATGTGCATGCAGTTAATGGCGCCCCAGCGATTTTGGCAGTTCAAACAGCGTCACCCTCTGATGAAGGAGCCTTCGAGCTCTGAAACGCGTAAGGCATTTACGTTTGGAGTTGAAATGCCGGTTTTGAAAAATAAATGCTGTGTGAAAGCACTCAACTGCGAAGGGTGTCCTTGCATCAGGGTGATTTTTTGATATATGCATATATTTTAATTTTCACAAGCGCAGCAGAGCGAGTTAGTGGGCAGAGTGTGAAGATAATCAAATGTTTAGCGAGGCGGCACGCCGCAAAGCATCAACGGACATCTTTAAAAACAGTAGGGTAGCAAGTTCCCAAGGAGCGAAAACGTCATCTAGCACTGGCCAAGCGAGTCTAAAAAGCAAATATTCACAACTGGAAAGGTTGCATGAAAGAGAGAGATATGCAAGGGGTGAGAGGCCACTAGCTTACAGAGCTATATTGATGTTAACCGGGTACCGAGGCTTGAGAATCTATACAGTCCCGGCGTATGTGAACCCGGACCCACTGAACGAGTGGACAAAGTACACCGCAGGTTCTTCGCAAGGGATGCTTCATATGCTAGTCAAATTCGCATGGAAAGATCGTGCTAAAGCGCTAGAAGAAATAGAAATATTGGAACAGAACATCCCGGAGACAGCGGACAGTACGAAACATCTAGAAGGAAAGGAAGCAAAGAAGCGGCTAAATGTGTATGAGAAGTAAATTCAAGGAAGAACGCAGCAGAAATTCCAGCGAGACGCCAGGGATTACGAATTGGGAAGAATCCTGACCTTCGCTAGGAAGTACGACGCCCCAAGACATGACCTGAAAGCAAGGAGACGCTCAGTGGTGGAGCACAGGGATACCTCAGAATCAGAGGTAACCAGTGCTGAACACTCTGAAGAAGAAGGAAGTATTGGTCAAGGCAATACACGCCAAAACCTTTTTCGTGAGGAATTCAGCCTAATCAGGCAAATTTGTCTGAGGGGAGGGAAAGGACGACCGCCGGAGAAAAAAGCCAGAGTCACGAGGAGAGGGGGCAGGAAACATCAGTGCAAACCCTGGGAACACCAGGACCAGGAGGGGGGACTGGATTGCAAAGTAAAGGAGAAGAATTGAACGATTTTTAATCTGTCCACAAGAAATCTGACCAACATGGAAGAATCCGTATTAATCATGGGTCTTACCTTTTGTCCCACGGAACAGTTTGAATACACACAGACAAGAATAGACTTATTTAAGTATATTTGTAAGCTGAAACTATACAAGTAATTTAAACTGAGGATTGTGGGCCTTAGAAGAACAATAAGCACCAATGTGGCAGAAGAAACGGATATCTTGACTGTAAGTTATCTAGAGACACTGGCAACTATGGAGGAATTAGGGTTGGGAGGGGGCCTGGACGCCAACCGATCTGCTAATCCAAATGAGGAACAAGAAATATATGGAGTAGCACAGGTGGGCGGACCCAGTCTGTTCAAACTGATTTCAAAACTTTATCCACAAACACCGGTGAATACCATAGATAGTTTCTGATAATGTCAATAGAGATCTATTGAAATTGAGGATGAAGCAACAACTCCCATGTAAGTGGAATCTATCCTATGTACAGAGTAAAGCAATAAGAGATCTAAATTGTGACAAGACAATTGTGGTGAAACCATCCGATAAGGGGGCAATATAGTTCTGCAAACGAGAGAACTATTGCAATGAAGCCTTGAGACAGTTGAACGATGAATCCAAGTATATCAGTGACTGTAACAGTATATTCAGAGTATTCAAGCATTTGAAAATATGATAGGGAAATGGTTTCGCAACGGGATCTTATCAACAGAAGAATACAAGTTTCTGCAAAATAAATACCCAAGGATCCCAACATTTTACCACCTACCGAAGATTCACAAAAGTACCACTAGACCACCGGGACGTCCTATAGTCTCCTCGATAGGAGACTTAACAGAGAACTTGTCCAGATATGTGGACCACTTCCTGTTCCCCTTTGTATTACAGCTACCCTCATATACACGGGATACAAAGAACTTTCTCCGACAGATAGAGGGTATTGAATGGGATGCGGACTTAGTGATGTTTACCCTAGATGTGTCCTGTCTATATACCAGCATAAGGCATTAGGACGGGCTGAAAGCAATAAGATTCTTCTTGAGGGGGAGACCCCTTAAGTTCCTGGATCACAGCAAAATGCTGGAAGAGTTTATTCATTTTTGTTTGAACCATAACATTTTTCTTTTCCAGGACCAGCGTTTTAGACAGATACAGGGTACGGCGATGGGCACCTGCTTCTCCCCCAGTTATGCAAATCTCTTCGTTGGCTGGTTGGAGAAGCAGGTGCCCTGGGCTGAAACGGCAGAGGAGTGGGTGGATCATGTAATATGCTGGAGACGTTACATCAACATTTTCATAATTTTTTAGAGGGTCGATGGAATTGGCTAAGCAGCATGTCTCTAGCCTCAATGAGAACAGTCTCAATCTGGAGTTTACAGGAGAAATGAGCACCACAGAAGTAACCTTTCTGGACCTAAGAGTTTTTGTGAGTGGCAACAAATTGCATACATTTCTGTACAGAAAAAAGACAGCGGGGTAACTCGGTCCTTCATGCTACAAGTAATCACCCACAGAATCTGATCCTGAGAATCCCCTATGGGGAGCTCTTGAGGATCAAGATGAACAGTTCTAGACCAGAAGACTATCTGGAAGCGGCATCTCAAAGTCTGGGTCGCTTCAAAGTGAGAGGTTACTTGAAGAAAACACTACAGGCAGCTCACCTGAAGGCCCTAACTATACAAAGAACTAAACTCATACAGGGGGTAAGCAAAAATAAGAAGAGTGTAGAGACTAATAACTTCAGAATGATTACCAGGTCTTCTAATGCAGCCAACGAGGTAAGGGCAATCGTGTATAAGAACTGGCGTATTGTGAAATCTGATGTGATCATTGGCAAAGATCTACCATAGAGACCAGGTATCACTTTCAGATCAAGATCGATCAAAGATCATCTAGTTGAAAGTCACTTGGGGGCAGTGAAACAAAAACAGGGTCTTGGCGATCTGCAAGGCTCCTTCCCCTGTGGGAAATGCAGGGCTTGCACCACTAGTAAAAGGGTGATTGCATATGAGGTGCCAGGGATGAAAAGGGCAAGGAAAATCACCAAATTTATGTGCAGTGCCACATTTGTGGTATACTGCTTGAAATGCCCTTGCAACCTCAGATATGTGGGGAGCACCATAAACCCAGTGAAAATGAGGGTCTTAGATCACCAAAGGGCCATCGCCAGCAATGACATTAATTATCCGGTGGCGCGGCATTTTGCTAGCCACCATATGAGTGATAGATCCCTGCTGCAGTTTCACTGCCTTGACCATGTCCCCAGAGATGTCAGAGGAGGGGATAGGGGGAAAAGACTCAGGAGGCTTGAGTCTAGATTCATCATAGACCTCCAATGTAAATCTTCAGGAGGCCTGAACAGTGGGGAAGAACTTGCTGTACACTTGGGAACATGATGCTCCTCTAGAACAGTTGGGCCAATCATGAACGTATTATAGGGACTACAGTCAGTGGTCATCCTGTGGATAAACAGCGGCCCATCTATGGCGATATAATAGAAATGTACGATAGGGTACTAATTAGAAGAGGGGAATACAAGACTAACTAGTGGATCTTATTAATTGCAATAGTACTACTAATTGATATGCCCATACAGTGCGAAATTCAGACGTGAGAACCACTAATAGGGTATGAGGATTTGTATTTAGCATTAAAATATTGATTTGTATTGTCCCCACAAACTACCATGTATATATGTACATAGCAATATTGCAACATATGTAAATAATGTGAATGCCTAACACAGGATGAATTTGAATCACATTTAATGTATTTGAATTTATAATCTCTGATTTGATTATATTCATGATTTGAATAAAGATATGTAACCTATTTTCAAATGAACTATGGAGTTTATAGAGTTCAACATTATGTCCCGAAACACGTTCAAAGATGGTGCCCAATGATTTGTTTCATGAATTGTCAGTTTTTGAATCACTATTAGAATCATGTGTTTAAATGTCGCTACGACGATGGGGCCGCCGACCTTGACAAAGGCAGGATTGCCGAAACGCGTTTGTTGTGTTAATTTTTTTGTTTTGCCCAATAAATCTATAATAGATTTACAGTAACATGAGTGCTTGCCGTTTCTACTTTTTGTGGGGAGCTGAAATATACATTTATACACACACACACATATATATATATATATATATATATATATATATATATATATATATTGAACTTTGTCACTGATTGGAAACCATGTGTGACCTTATTTGACTTAACCACCCCCATCCTCCACAGTATTAAAATTCACTCCCTCATTCAAATGACCCGCTTGCTCCCAGTTCTCTAGTGTTTCACTTGAAGTGTGCCTAGGGCATACTCTCTAATCTTTAGCTATTTTTTAGTATAAGCCACTAATGATGTCATCACATAGCAGATGTACACAGCCAGTAAAACCTTCTCTTTATAATGCACATCTAATCTTCGTTCTTTTTATTCAGGTGACACCCTTCTAAACACAATTATGTCAGCTTGGGCCGCCTTGCCTATACAACAGCATCCTAATAAATGAAACCCATTCCAAACCTAGTAATGTTTATTCATACATGAGAAGCAGCTTGAGCCCTAGTCTGCTAGGTGGATACAACAGTGTTCTCCTCTTAAACCTCCTCTGGCCACTTCAGACACTCTGTATGCTTTTTTTTCAAGTGATTCTTATGTGCTTTCCGCTAGTTGATGCAACGTAGTCTTCCTGGAGCTCTCTGCAGCACCCACCTAGACCTTGGTATCCATCCATTCCTCATTTGAATTCCATTGCAGTGTCCTTTTCCAGGCACCTTCTACATCTAGAGGGTTCTCTTTGTCCTGCTTTCTTGTTACATGGTCCCTTCTTTCCAGATCCCCAGCTCTGGCGTCCAGACTACTTTTCATCACCACAAGTTTGGTTGGTAGGGGACGAAGTGAGAGCTCTGTCATATTTCTGCTCCCACCTACTCCCACCAAAGAAAATACCCTTTTGATCTACTTTTAATACCGCTTCTGTTATTGGCTGTGTGAAGCTCATGAAAATGTAATTAAAATAACTGGGGCAGCAAGCTAAAGCTTCAAAAACAGGCTTGTCATTTGAATAAATACTTCAAATCAAGTGTTTTAAGAAGTGTATTTAAATATACTGAACTAGTGTTTTTTTCCTTTCACAGGTGAAAAAGGCCAAGATGCAGGAACTGGATGAACCAATTCTGAGGTGCGTCTTTTTTTTTTTTTTTACTACTCTGCATCCTCTGTATATTTTCATAAATCACTCTAATATTAGCATGTTTTCTTTAACAGATGCAAACAGCATTTAATGAATATTAACACATTCAGTCCTTTTTCGGTTTAATGCTAACCTAATGCTTTCTAAAGAAATGGCAAACTGGAAATGTTTACAGATCCCTGTAGACCATGTTTACTAGTAAAGTATCTACACGATTGTATGTTGCCACCAAAATGTTGCCCATTTTTAAACTAGATTCAGCCTAGACCTATTTAGGGGCCAAGTAAATACTTGACAGAAGATTTATGTGCTCACTGAGATTTATTTAAAAAGATATTTGTACGTATAGCTATTTTGGTAATTGATGTTTTCGCAGTCTGTTTATTCGGGCTCTTTTCACTTCACATCATTTGTACGCCACCTGCATCATGGATGTTTAAGGAAACAATGTAGATTTTCCCCAACCTTGTTGACCAGAAAGGATGAGTTACTAGTGTTCTGACCTTTTATAGGGTTGGAATTTCTCTGTCACAATGCTCTATGTTCTTTAAAGTGGCTGTGGTTTATGCTGATTAAAGAAGATTGCAATAAGATTAGCCTCCGGTCTTGCCATAAAATTACATTTTCCTAGCATGATTTTGAAGAGAAACCTAGAAGTCTATCTTGGGGGCATGCAGAAAAACCTTTTTCTCATTAGCTATCCACAGCTTATATAGAGGCATACAACAAGCACCCACACTTGCGGGTAGCTAAGAGAAGAGGGTTCTATGCTGATCCGATCATTCTCCGTTCTGCCAATCCCAGCTCAATCAGTGACCTAGAGTTGAGAACAAATCCCTGAGGCCGTCTCTTCATTTTAGCTAATTCCAGGGCTGAGCACACAATCTGCAATCAAGACTGTCAGTGTGTCATGGTTACACTGATGTTCCCTATGGCATGATGCAACAGATGTACCCTACTGTAGAGGAAGAATATGTGAAACATCTGGAACTTTATTCCACAGACCAGCTCCTATAACACTAATGTAATAGTTTCTCCATATTGGCATAAATGAGCTATTACTCAATCGAGACTACATCAGAAATTATTCACAATATCAAGATAATATTAAGAATTGTGCTATGTGATCCGGGGTCGCCAATCTTTTCTGTAGTGAGAGCTACCGCTGATCACTGAAAATCATCATCCACTACTGAAGACTAAACTTGCGCATTGTTACCAGACACTCCCTTGCCCAGCTTCAGCCTAATGTCCATAGAGCGAGATACTATGGTTTGAACAAAATACTTTGACTATGGGCACTATAACAGGGCTGCCATGTGTGTCAATGTGAGAGTGGTCTTTGAGGGATGAATGAACATGTGTGCGTATTGAATTGAATATATTTGTCTTGGTGACTGAGAGCCTGTGTCATATGTACTTGCAGCACAGGACATGCCTTTTGCCATATGTCACCGTTAAATGTATAACACAATCACTTTTTATAAATGAGAGCAATTTTAAGTGTCGAAAAATATTCAGCAACAATTTTCATAATGTGGAACATTTTTCTGCACTTTAAATTTCTCTCATTTAAAAAAATAGCTGTATTTTTCAGTTATACTTATGTCACAGTGTCTACTGGCCACTGGGAGCAAGAGAACTGCTGTTTGTAAATGCATCACTTTGAAATGGGAGGAAATTAAAATGAAGAGTAGACAAAATCATTAAGGTAACTTTTCTTTTCATTTTCACCCATTTAAAAGCTTCCTAAAACATAATTTTGTTCACAGCTCCAATATTGAGTTGACAGGGAATTGTACTTAAGTCAATCAATCAGGGATTTCATTGCATGGCTACTCAGCCCTGAGGGTCTCAAGGCGCTGGGGGGGGAAAGGGGGTAAGGGGATGGGCACTGCTGATCTGTGTGGGCGTGGAGGTTTTTGAAGAGCCAGGTCTTGAGGTCCTTCCTGAATTGGGTCAACAACACGGATTGCCTGAGGTGGAGGGGCTGGCGGCGAGTTAGAAGGATCTTCTTCCTCTTCTGGTCTTGTGGATCCCTGGGATGGAGGGCAGGGCGAGTTTGGTAGAGCGGAGTTATCTGGCGGGTGTGTGGAATGCGAGGCGGTGGTTGAGATCTTCTAGTCCTGCATTGTGGAGAGCTTTGTAGGCAGTGAGAGGAACTTCAAGATGATTCTCTTGTTGATTGGTAGTCAGTGGAGTTGTCAGAGGTGTTGTGTTATCTGGTTGCTGCGGGGGACGTAGAGGACCAGTATGGCTGCAGCGTTTTGGAAGTTCTGTAGTTTCATTAGCTGTTTCTGGGTGACTGGCGTAGAGTGCTTTGCCGTACTAGAGAGTTCTGGTGATGAGTGCATGGGGGACCATCTTTCTGGATTCAGTAGGGATCCATCTGAATGTCTTCCGCAGCAGGCGGAGCGTGTGGAGGCAGGATGAGGATACTGCGTTTATTTGGCGGTTCATTGAGAGCGGGAGTAGAGTATGATGCAGAGGTTGCGTGCATGTCCCTAAAGGTGGGAGGGGTTCCTAGTGCGGCGGGCCACCAGGAGTCGGTCCAGGTTGAGTGGGTGGGTCCCACGATGAGAACTTTGATCTTCTCCGAGTTGAGCTTGAGGCAGCGGTCTTTCATCCTGGTAACAAGGGCCTTAATTCAGCTGTGAAAGTTGATACTTGGCAGCTGTGGTTATGTTGGTGAGGGAGAGGATCAGCTCGGTGTCGGCATAGGAGGCGATGTTGAGTCAGTGGCTTCTGACGATAGCTGTGAGGGGGTTCATTTAGATGTTGAAGAGGGTGGGGCTCAGGGAGGAGCCCTGGGGCACTCCGCAGAACATCTCTGTAGGTTCTGAGAGGAATGAGGATAGTCTGACTCGCTGTGTTCGGCCGGTAAGGAATGAGTGGATCCAGTCCAGTGCCTCGTCACGGATGCCGCGTCATAGTCACGTGAATATGGTACGGTGGGAGACAGTATCACAGGCGACCGAGAGGGCCAGTAGGATGATGGCTGTGGTTTCGCCCTGATCGAAGAGGAAGCGGATGTCATCAGTGGGAACGAGGAGTGCGGTCTCAGTGCTGTGGTTGCTTCGGAAGCCGGATGGGAGGTGTCCAGGATGTGGCTCTATTCGATTAACTCGGAAAGTTGGGTGGTGTTGGCCTTGTCGATGACTTTGGCTGGGAAGGAGTGGAGGGAGATGAGTCAAAAGTTCTTGAGGTCTATTGGATGGGTGGACTGCATCTTCAGCAGGGGGTTGATCTCGGCGTGTTTCCAGTTGTCTGGGAAGGTGGCGGTTTTGATGGAGTAGTTGATGATGCAGCGAAGTTGGGGGACAATGGAGGCCTGTGCTCCATGGAATATGTGGTATGGACAGGATCTGATGGGGCTCCTGAGTGGTCTTTATGATCTTGAGTGTCTTCTGTGGTGAACAGAGTTCAGTTAACCACAATCTGTTGGGGTGGAGCATGGCTGTGTGCGGTGATGGTGGGCGTAGTGGCAGGGTCTTGGGTGTCGAAGCTGTCATAGATCTGCATGATATTGTGGTGGAATAAGGTGTGGAGTTTGTTGCAGAGTCCTTGGGAGGATGGCACGTCTGTGGTCTCGCTGTTGGGCCTAATGAACTCCTTGACAATGGCAAAGAGTTCTTTGCTGTTATGTGCCTTGGCGTTGATTTGGTCTTGAAAGGCTGTTTTCTTTGTTTTTTTGAGGAGAAGATGGTGTGCGTTGATGGCAGATTTGAAGGTTGCATGGGTTTCAGGGGTTTCGTTGTTACTCCATCTCTTCTCTAGCCATCTGCTGGTGTGTCTGGACTGATGGAGGGTGGGGTGAACCAGATAAGTTTTCTTGGAGTGTTGCTTGAATGGTGTACTCTTGAGAGACGCCAGAGTGTCGGTGCAGTTGGAGATCCATCTGTAAAGGTTGCGCACTGTGGTGTTGGCATCTGTTGGAGTTGGCGGAGTGGTTGTGCTGAGAAAGTCAACGAGAAGTTCTCCGGTGACTCTGTTCCAGCTGTGACTGGGGGAAGGGGGCACGATGAGGGTGGTGGTTTACAGTGGACGTGGTGATGCGAGATGCACGCAGTGGTGGTCAGTCCAGAGGAGTTTGTTGGTGTGGCTGTAGCTGATGTTTCTGATGGCGGCGAAAACAGGGTCGAGTGTGTGTTCGGCTGTATGGGTTGGTGGAGTGACTAGCTGCTTGAGTGCAATGTTGGCAAGGTTCTCCAGTAGGAAGGTGGTGTTCTGGTCGCAGGGGTTGTCCAGGTGGAAGTTGTGGTTTCCGAGTGGAATGAGGTTGGTGGATGTGAAAGCCTGGGATGCATGGGGTATAAGATGGTGTCATCGAAGGGTGGGTGGGGCCGGGGGGGCCTGTAGACGAGAGTGCCACGGAGGGTGGTGTTGGAGTTGGTCTGGATCTAGAAGTTAAGGTGTTCCATGGTTGCCGTTTCAGTGAATGGTCAGTCAGAGGGTGTAGTTGCGGACTATGGCAATGCCTCCTGCTGGTCGGTTGGCGCGGTCCTTACGGATGAATTTGTAGCCATTTGGGATGGTGACTGCGATGTCCGGTCCTGGACAGGGGTAGGTCCAGGTTTCTGTGAAGAAGGCGATATCGGGAGCGGTGGCATCAAGGAGGGGCCAGAATTGTGTGGCGTGTTTGTTGACGCTTGCATGCTGAGGAGGATGCAGTTGAGCTGGTCGGGTGCGCTGTTGGTTGTTTGGATGGTGAGAGGAGATGGCGTGTTGGCAGGAGGAGGATCCATGGGTGATGTGAGATGGCAGGAGGTGCGGTCTCCTGAATTGAGAATGAGGGAGGATGCTGGTGTGGTTGCAGTGGAAGGTCCGAGAACCAGGGCCTCTGGCACTGGGTGTGGTCCAGGTGCAGACTGGCTTGCCTTTGGTGCACCAGCTGCACCCCCTCCATTAAGTAGTGCTGTGAGAGGCCTTCACAGCTGGAGGCAGGAAACATGGGAGCGACGAGGATCACGGGGGGGGGGTGGGAAGGAAAAAGCAGAAGAGAGACAGAAGGGCAGCCCTAGCAGCATTGACACTCTGCTGCTAGACCCCTAGAGATGAGGTACAGACAAGAGCCTGCAGGTGGTGGAGGGCCTCGAACTCGAGATCAGCGGGTCAGCAGCAGAAACAGGGTCAGCTGCTACCAGGCGGAGCTGCTCCGTGAAAAGGGCAAGTCAACTAGCAGCTCAGTGTACCTAAAAGTTGTCATTTCCTTTAGGATAGTCTCACCATGTACATACCAATCACATAAATGTTGTCCCATCCACACGACAATAACGGTTTTACACAGGTGACCTTATACCTAGAAGCTTGCTTCTGTCTCTTCGAAACCACGCTCTCGGTACCATATCGTAATCCCTGTACCTGACGTACATAAACATGTCCCCAGGCAGATTTATTCTGTATAGGGGTCACTACTTTTTTTCATCTATGGCCAACAGCTAGCTGTGCATGATCATTTTTGTTTAGAAAAGGATTAGCAGAGGATTAGCGATTGTTTTAAAAACATTGATTCTAGAAAAACCCTGGAGTGAACACTTTAGTATAAAAGACCTTCACTCCCCTTACAATTCAGAGGAGAATGCCTTCCAGACTGGACCTCGGTTCTAAAAGGCTAATCTTTCGACAGGCCGCGAACTGATATCCCTTGCGGGGTGTCATTCTCAACGCAGAGACAGGGTTCTTCTTTTTAAACAATCTGGTGAGGGTTTGGTGATTCCCTGGAGGATTCTTGGCTACAATTTAGCACACACACATATGCACATACCCATGGTTCATCTAAAATCTCTAGGCTAGATATCGTTAGGCAGAATAGGTAGGCTACACATCGTAGGAGTACGCCAATGCTACTGTTTTATATATTCGGCTTATATTCATCTTTTTAGCACTATGGTAGAAATGTATCTACTATTTACGATATTGCTGCTTGTGATTACTTTTGTCTGCTCCTGTCTTCTGATTGTCGCAGCAAATACGTTTTACACGAGATTGACGCTTTACCAATAAATAATTATTGAAACCGTCCAAATCGCCATATTCTGAGGAAAAGTAAGCACAAGTGACTGAGCGAAAGATACCGTATTGTTTTCCTCGATACCTGAGGAATCAGAGTTGTCATGTTAAGTGGTTGCCAGTAACTACCTACACCGCTATAGAATACAGGGGGGTGGTAGTCGCACTGTGGAGCTAGCTGTTTTAACGGCTGACGTATCCTGTGGGGGTGTTTGGAGTCTGTCTATACACCAAGCCCTCAGTTTAGGTCATCCAAAACGCTCTGGTCCTGGGCGGGCCTAGGAACTACACGGCGCCGCCAACGTTGGTTTGGTTCTTATACTAACAGTAAAATTTGAGTAGTTCAGTCGTGCTTTCTCAGAAAGCCCTACTTACACTTTTCAGAGACGTCTGCAGTGGGAAGGAATTTCTGCCTCAGCTGAGCAGGTACACCCTGTACGTTGGCTGAAGGTTTAGACAAGCTTGTAAGGATAAAAAGTTCCTATATCGTGCAAAACCCTAGCTCTTAAACTTTTCTTTTCTTCAAAAATGCCTGACCCTGCGAGTTCAGGGGAGGACGAGTTAGCAAACGCTTTTAACATTACAGAAAACTGCAGACAGGCAGTAACTCTGAAATTGCTAGAACATGGAGTACCTGCAACTGGTGTCACTTTCGTGATTGAGGCACACGAGGTGTTCGGATCAGAGGTATTCTATTCTTGGGTAAAATTTCCACCTGCAGATCCATAGACACTATTGTTCCACGAATACTTTGAAGTGTATCCACCGGAAGAATACATTCCATACAAGGACATTGAAGTCCCATTAACTTACCAGCAACACGAACCGGTTTAAAGGTGCCCTCAAACACACAACTACAGTCATAAGACTTGGTCCGCTCAGCACATCAGGAGCGACATACACTCCACATCCTGAGATAAACATACTCCCAGTAGGGGAAGTGTGTACATTATACAAAGAAATAGTCAGGCTATACAGACACATTGTCCAGTTTGTCATGCGAACACTCACAATACAACCAATTAGAGCTGCTCCAGCTGGTCCACAACAGACCACACCTACAATCGGCCCACAGACACTAAAAGCAATAATGGATGCTTTCTGATCAAAAAGGGAACAAGTACCTTTCTGGATTGCACAGAAAATTACACAGATGGAAGCAGTCTTCCCCATTCGGGTCCGCAGGAGAAACACAGAATGTTAACAATTTGCTTGCCAATGGTAATGGTTCCCTCAATTGAGTATTGTGCCTCTTGGGGAACAATCTTTGCTGCAGTCTACATTAGCATTCACGGTACCCCTTCCATAGCAGTGATTCCAGATGTATTAAAACATGTACAAAATGAGTATCGGGCAAGACCTGTCCTGGACTTGGGAATGAAACTGATGGGTAAATGTTATCATTATGCTGAGCAACATTAAAGGGGAAGCAGCAGCAGTGGCTATACGCCACCGCTTAAGGGAAACAGCTCTTGCAAATCGGGAGCGTGAATTACCAAACATTATCGAAGAAACCTATGCTTCACTAGGTAATGATAGTTTGGGAGCCAAACCAGGGAAACCACAGATGGTAATTCTGACAACGACAACTCGTAGCAAGCACCCACTTTATTAACCCCTTCAGTGCCCATGACGAGATAGTCTCGTCATGGAGCACGGTTGCGCTGTGCCCATGACGAGACTATCTCGTCATGAACCCCACCCACTAATACAACGCCCGGCACAGGAGGGGGAAAGGGCGTGGCACACAAGGGGTTAAAAAGAAATAGGAAAACAGTCAAAATCAATCCAAAAATAACAATAAAAGAAACATTTCACCATCAAGGCGTGGGTCTCCCCAACGGGAGTACTCTGAAAAGAGGTATAACCATGGGAATCGTGATAACATTAGGAAACAAGGATACTGATACACGTTCCTTTCATTCCTTTCAGGGTTCATCAAAAAACTCTTATAGGGAAGGACGGTCAGAACAAAAGACTGAAGATCGACCAAAGGGAAAAACATCGCAATTCAGATTACATTATCAGAAAGGAAGAGCAACCTAAAGAAAGTAGCTGGATTAAAAATTCAGACAAGCCCAGGTTACTGAGGACTCAGCTTCTGAACTGGAAATGGGCTCTGACGATCCTAGACAGCATGGCAGAAGTAACAATAGTGCGCCAAAACCTGTAGGAATTTCTGGTGACAGCAGTGTTGATTAACATATCACCCTGGAGACACCTGATACTAGAGTGAGTGTCCCACATCGGCTATACAAAATAACTCTCCAAATAGAGGGGGACATCTCAAGAAAAATTAAAGGTCTCTTTTGGGAGAACTTGACATTTGGTTACGACATCCTGCTAGTAGATTGGCCGCCTGAATTTGTTATGGATTGCCCAAAAGGGCAAATCGTAATTTTGCCTGCTTTTTCCGACCTCGTTCCTGTTTCCTTGAAAGACTCAAACGCTCTGGAGTGGGCGCAAGCGCTAGCTCCAACATTATACCGCAACCATGTAGGGTAGGACTTGGAATCAAAACACCACTAAATATCATTAAAATCTACACCAAATCCACAGAGACAGTACCTAATTACAAATTATGCGGAGAAACAGGTCAAAGAAATTCTAGACCAACTAGAATACCAAGGTATGATTGAAAGTTGTACCTTTTGTTTCCTATCATGAAAATTGACTACACATATTTGGTTTGGTTTGAGATTACCGACATTTGAACAAATGCACAAAAACATTTGCAGTTAAAAACACACAGTGCTGCATTAATGAATAGCATTGTGCGTAAGAAATAAAAAACATTAGACATCTTGAATGGTTTCTTCTGCCAAAATATTGCTCCTGAAAGCAGATATTTGACAGGATGAGCTGCCCTCGGTACTCGGCGTCAGTTTTGTCATTTACCCCAAGAGTATAAGAACAGCCCTAGGATATTTTCCAAAAGAGTGTCGGAGCTATTAGTCATGCAACGAAGAGGCGGTCTCCTATGTAGGTCATATTTATCTGACGGACGATGAATTACTTGAACACTTGTGCAGGGTGAACATCATAATTGTGGTGTTTGCCAACTTGGGCTACAAATTTAATTTAAAAATTGCCTATCTCAGTGTCCTATTTTGAGCTGTCAAGTGAAGGCGAAAGCTTGGCCGCTAACATTTTAGAAAAGTGTGTGCTACTCCAGCCTCCGAAGACACTGAAAGGTTTACAATCCATTTTAGGATTTCTAAATTTCAGAACATACATTCAAGACTATGCAGAAAGGGTTAAACCTTTCTGCGACCTAATCAGACCTGATTTCACAGCAAACAAATGAACACAAAAACATACAGATAGTTTACGTTCTGTTCAAGCTGGCATGCTAGCATCAAAACACTTGCAGACATGTGTAAATGTTCGCAACCTGGTGATCCGGGTCGTCCCTGGGTTATCAGGATATACTTACATCACTTTCAATGAAAGTGAGACAGTTCCAATAGCATATAAATCTCTTTTGTACACAAATGCTGAAATACTATTTGCAGCAACAGAAAAAATACTGACTGCAGTACAGACTGCTGTAGGGAGAAAGAGCACTAGCACAGGGGAAACGCATCATCGTAACTCTGGTACCGACTTTAGAAGTGGTTACAAAAGCCAGCATTCGAAATACAAAGGCACTTCATCTACAATGGATACAGTGGGCTTATTCTCTCACTGCAATAGATGTAGAATACAGATATGAAGAAAAAGATAACAAAGGGGGGGGGGGGAGTAGAGAGGTATACAGATAGAATCTACCTCCTGTTCAACTTTATATAAACAGTATGATTCAACCCTATATAAATGAAAATTGTTTAATATTTTTCAGTTTTGCTAGTGATACTAAATAAGGTGTATTAGTGATCCATGAAATGTCACGGAAAAAAGCACCAAGTGTTTTTAAAATACCCCTCACACATTATGAATCCCATAGTGTCATGCTTCATCATAGGGGTCTTCCCGTCCCTCTACGGGGCAGGGCGTGCTACAACCTGCGAATACGTGGGAGCACTGTTGTTGTGAAAAAATAGGCTATGTGTAGTATAGGAGTGAGAGTGGTAGGGTTAGTGAAAGTTACAAAAAATTTAAAATTCCCTGGCTAGTGGAAAAAACAATTTTATTAATTTCCCTGGCTGAGAACATTAAGAAAGGGGATGTGTAGGGGGTGTACCTTGATATGATACCCCCTACTGGGTCAACATGTTTCGTAAGCAGTCCCCACTGCTTTACTCATCAGGACCTAGTGTGACCCCTACTGCACTCAAAATATAATAATTGTTTATATCGATTGTATGCCTATTTTTCAGAAACCAAACTGCAAAAATGTGCAAGTCTGGAAAAGTTTATAAAGGGTACAATGACCCCTATAGTTTTCTATAACCAAATAGGTATCTGAAATAATAAGAAAACATGGTGTAAACAACCATTTGATTGTTTATCTGAACACATCACCATACTGTGGAATCACATTGTTAGACTCAATTTCGTGATATATTTTTCTCTTTATATATTTTTCCAGTTTGGCAGCATAGTGTTTATTGTGGAACATAATGTCAGGTTTGGTAAAGAAGTGCACTTTATTAGACAAACTACAGTCACACACATTCATGTAAATCATCCCGTATCGTTCAGCAATGTTTAAAATGTGATGAGTCATTCAGCCGGAAAAACAAACATGCTGGTAAAGATAGGCTCGTCTTAGCCTGTTTCAATCATAATAAGAAATGCTTTGACACGTAAAAATAGCTTTGTACATGCACTATTAGGAATGATAATCAGGCTTCATGAGCTTGCATCGAGGGGAGGATGCCTTGAAATAATCATTGTTGGTAAAGTAAGAAAGCACATAGCGTTAGCGATCGCTCCGTGTCTTCATGGCGGGATTGCAAAGACTTCAGTGCATAGGGTAAGGGTGCCTGGTTTAAAGACTTGGCCTCAGTCTTACTCACATGAAGAAGGATCACTGATTTGCAATCGGGATAACCCGTGAAAAGGTTGTTCTCAGAAGAGACTAGAGCGTTAAATTACTTCAAAATGGCTACTCTTTGTGCCGAGATGTGGATACGGGAAGCATTACTTCCTGGTTTTGCGAGGAATGAAATAACCACGAAATGGCTGTTGCTCAAAACGAAGACTAGAGCGTTGAATTACTTGAAAATGGCTACTCTCTTTGTGCCAAGATGTAGATACAGGAAGGGTCACTTCCTGGTTTTGCGAGTGAAGATTAATCGCAAAAAAATAAAATTGTTGTCCTGAAAAAAGGGGAGAAAGACTTTGATAAAGAGACTTAGGTCTGTATGAAGACACAGTGAATTATTAAACAGCTTTATCATTATATGTAAAAAGATTTCTAATACATAAAAGACAATCTATTCATGGTGGTTGCGAAATAAATGGGGGGGAAAAGGTGTCTTCCATAATTCCAATATCTTATTATTGATGTGAGCAGTGGCAACAAGCTGTCCGATACTTTCAGTTACTACTCCACAGCGTTGTTGATGTTATTAGAGACACACCAAAAGGTGAAGATTATGGTAGTCTCTAAATGGGGGTAACGTGGTGCAAATGAAGAATTAGGCGTCTAAATGATAGTTTGGTCATAATTGACCCCATGGGATTTCATTGTTCAAGCATCTGATGTTTGTTTAGATGAAACACCCATCTGTTTTTTTTCGAAGAGGTACTTTTTATTTGCGACTTGTTCAGTCACTGTCCAGTATGACCCAGTTCCAGGAAATGCAATGCCATTTTTGTGGTGCTTTTTTTGCACCTAATGTTGCTTTTATGTTCTCCTATCCTTGTTTTCACTGGTTGTGTTGTCATACCCACATATTCTAGTAGGCATGGACAGGTGATGAGGTATACTACGTTGCTACTATTACATGTGGTGAATTTTCTCTGTTCCCATTTGGTATCATTGAGGAAGGTGATTTCTTTGCTTTTCTTTGTAAGTGGGCAGACTTTGCATATCCCACATGGATGGTGTCCGTGTATACTGGCCATTGCTGTTGATTGGCCCGTGGATTCATTCTTGCGGGGTTTTGTGTGTACAATCATATCGCAAATGCTTTTCCCTCTTCTGTGAGAGAAAACTGGTTTGGGGAGATTCAGACCCCCACTATTGAGGATCCGCCAATGTTTAACGATCTTGGTTACTTGGTTAGAGTTGGTGTTGTATGTTGTGATACAGAATAGCCGTCTCATCAGGCTTTGGGTTAGCAGGTTCCAGAAGACTCTCCCTGCAGTTGTTACGTGCCCTTTTATAAGCTTTTTCTGTAACCCGCTTAGGGTATTGTCTTTTTTCATGTTTCATTTTGAGATCTTCTGATTGGGTTTTGAAATCGCTAACTTCTGCGCAATTGCGTCTAAGACGTAAAAATTGTCCATAGGAGAGACTATCCTGCAGATGTTTTGGATGAAAACTTTGGTACATGAGGAGGCAGTTTTTAGATGTTGTTATGGAATGCGTTGTGGTCATGAGTCTCCCGTCTTTGGGTGATATATTTAGGTCAAGGAAGACCAGTTCTTTATTAAAAATGGTACTGGTGAAGTTTAGGAATTAGTCTTGGTAGTTAAGCCAAGTGATGAAACGATTTGCAGTACCTTCATCACCATCCTAGATGATCAATATATCCTCTATATATTGTTTCCAGGTATTGATGTGATTGTGAAAGGGGTTATTTGGATGTAGAATGCTGGAAGCAAATGTGCTCCCCTTGCTGGTCCCGTGCTTCTGGAGATATAAGGTTTGGTTGTATTCAAAGAAATTCTCTTAGTGTTAAGTTGCAGCATTCCATAATAACATTTCTAGGGGTTTGATATTCCCATTCAGTGTCAAAAAGGACTTCTTCAATGATGTTTAAGGTCTCAGTGTGGGGGAGACTGGTATATAGGCTCTCGACATCACAACTAATTAGAAGTTGGTGTTGGGGGTCGAAGGAGAGGTCTTCTAGTAGTACGAGGACGTCTTTGGTGTCTCTCAGATAAGTTGATGTTTTTTGCACCAACGGTCTTAAGTATGCGTCTGCAAATTTTGAGACTGGTTCCAAGATAGATCCTATGCCGGACACAATAGGACCGCCTGGAGGGTTTCAAGGTGCTAAAAAAAAACAATGACAATATATTCAAACATATAGAGGACCTTTTATGAACATTTTTTTTTTTAAAGGTAAGAATGCGTTTGATGCTTTTATGGAAATTTTTAAGGAGTTTTAAAGTGCTTTTAGTATGTTTCTCTTATTAATGATTTTTATGGTTTTTTTTTTTTAAGCATTGACTTTATCATTACCTAGCTGACCTTGTTGACCTTTTGACGCGGAGTGGGTGTCATGTCCTTTAGGATAGTCCACCATGTACATACCGATGATATGCATTTTTGTCCCATCTACATGACAATAAAGGTTTTACACAGGTGACATTTTACCTAGTAGCTTGCTTCTGTCTCTTAAACACCAGGCTTTTGGTACCATATCATAATCCTGGTACCAGACGTACATAAACATGTCCCCAGGCACAGAAGATTTATTCTGTATAAGGGTGACCACTTTTTGTCTTCCATGACCGACAGCCAGCTGTGCATGATCATTTTTGTTTAGAAAAGGATTAGCAGAGGATTAACAAATGTTTTCAAAACATATCGATTTGAGAAAAACCCTGGAGTGACCACTGTAGTATAAAAGACATTCACTCCCCCTTACAATTCAGAGGAGAATTCCTTCCAGGCTGGACCTCGGTTCTGCAGCCTGATCCTTCGACAAGCAGCGACCGGACATCCCTTGCGGTGTGTCATCCTCGACGCAGTGACGGGGTCCTTAGTTTTAAACCATCAGGTGAGGAGTTGATGATTCCCTGTGGGATTCTTGGCTACACTTTAGCACACACATATACGTTTCACCTACATCTCTAGGCTATGTATCGTTGGGCAGAATAGGTAGGATACGCATCATAGGAGTATGCCAATGCTACTGTTTTATATAATCGGCTTATATTCATCTTTTTAGCACTATGGTAGAAATGTATCTACTATTTACGATATTGGTACTTGCGATTTCTTTTGTCCGCTCCTGTCTCCTAATTGTCACAGCAAATATGTTTTACATGAGATTGACGCTTGGCCAATAAATAATTATTGAAACCATCCCAATTGCCATATTGTTTATATTCTAAGGAAAAGTAAGCATGAGTGACAGAGCGAAAGATACCGTATTGTTTTCCACGATACCGGAGGAATCAGAGTTGTCATGTTTAGTGGTTGCCAGTAACTACCTACACCGCTGTAGAATACAGGGTGGTGGTAGTGGCACTGTAGAGCTAGCTGGTCTAACCGCTGACACATCCTGTGGGGGTGTTTAGAGTCAGTCCATACACCAAGCCCTCAGTTTAGGTCATCCAAAACGTACAGGTCCTGGGGGGGGGGGGGGTCCTAGAAACTACACAATAGAGTTAAATACCTCAGTGCTTCAGTTGTTCACTTATAATAATCACAGCCTTCTATTACCTTTAAAAGGAAAATATAACCTTGTGCTTATTTAAAAATGAACTCAACGTTGTGAGTTACTCAATCGACTGGTTGGAGTCACTTGCATTAGAGACTTTAGTATTTTTGTTACAGTAGCTGAGAGGTAAGCCAGCACATGCTGTTAAACATTCAGAATTAGATCGAAATACACTCAGCCTCTTTTGCCTTCATGTGCTTATTAGAGCAGGAATTCTTGTAAGAGTCTGGAGATCATCTTAGTACGAATGCTGTTTGTACCACACCAAGAACAAGCAGGTTGGTTGGGTCTGAATGCTGTCTTTGTCCTTCCTTTATTACTTTTTTTTTTTTTTTTTTTAATTATTGACCGAGTCTACAGAGGAGAAAAAAAAATTTTCTCGACTGAGAAAGTGCTGAAAAGAAGACGCAAGAAGATAAAGAACAACTAACGCCGAGGAAGAACATCGAAAACGCACTTTCTTTTACCCTTTTTTCCCTCAGAAAGACAAGTGAGACACCAACCATGTATTATGAAAAATGTAGAGATTGTTTGGAACACACCCCTTTCTGTTTCTGTCTGAAGTGCCACTACAAATTTGCCAAGAAAGATATCCATGAAGTCTGCAGCCTCTGTCTGCAGGAAGAACACAGAGCGGAAACCTGCAAAGTCTACACAGAGTTCCAGACTAAGACTCTAAAATCAAGACCGAAACAGAGGTGGGACTACTAAGCCATGGCCCAGTCTCAGGGGGCTGATTCTATACAACAACTCTCCAGTAACCAGGAGACTTTGGAGGGCACTGAATAGGCAGAAGCAGTATTCTCTGACTCTGAGAAGGCAAGAACCCATAAGAGACCCGCACAGGTAAGTCCGAAGCGCCAGGTAACAACTCCGGGCCCTGGTGCCAAAACTAAGATAGCGGAGTCGAAAAACTCCAAATCCGCTCCACCATCGAAAGCCTCAGCGGTGGAGGGAAAAGGAAGGAAGGGAGAAAGAGCCTCACAGGTCCAAACAGAAGGGCACCGATGATGGCTCGTCCTCAAAACCAGTCTCCGGCAAAGAGGCAAGCCATATTGATTAAGTAGTATGACGGTTTGGCTTTTTAAGCAGAGACTCCAGTTTCAGACAACAAAATTGGAAGGAGTTTATAGGCCATACGTTGATGTGATGAGGACATGAGCTGTCCAAAATGTAGACAGGGAGCAGGTGGTTTTACGAAATGCCATTGGGAATATTTCAAATTAGCCCTGAAGAAGTCCATTTGATTTTTGTGACGATCCGAGTTTGCTGTATTTTCTTTCATGTTATGAAATGAAATTAAAAAAAATGATTTTCATTTTAAGATAGAAGAAAGTGGTGTGAAGTCTTATGGTGCGCAGCTTGTGCTATTAGAGTTGCAAGTTCTTTTTTAGGTCCTGCCTTCTTCCATCTCCCAAGAAGGACTTGACCACATTTAAGACAAGACTGCAGCACAAAAATACAGGTCTGACCTGTCTAATCGTCCACAATTTCAAACTTGGAAGATAGGTCTAACAGGGCAAAAAGTTCTATATGAAAAGAATCGGCCTCTCTGAGCAGGACTGTTTAGTAAAGTTCACCATGGCTGCCTGTGTTCTATGCTTGGCACATAAACCTGATTTCCTGGGATACAGATATTAATATTGGTTCTAGTAGACCTGTAGCTACATAGAAATCACAGTTTGAGGATTTTTCTCTAAACAAGGAGCCCAGTATTAGTCCTACAGTTGATAAAAGACTGGGATCTAATGTGTGTTTTCTTTGTTCTTTTGTAAGGGCTTTTTCTTGGCGAGTTTAAATTTGGGATGTAAATACTTTCTCTGAATAAATAAGTCAACCTAGTCAGTGATATGTGGGACAATAAAAACCCGCGCTCAAGCAGCCAGCCTAGAACCAAATGATGATGAAGTGTAGCCTTTCAGTTGTTAAAGCAACAAGAAAGTGTGAGACCAGAGTGTTTCATTCAATGGAAGGACTGCTGATTTGACTAGAGTCGCTAATTGGGAGCACTGTAATTTAAGATCTAGAATGAGGTTCATAATGGGGCTCTAATATAACAGTCAACAGGATGCCTTTATGAATAGTCTCTACGTCTCTACACAGCCCCACCAAGGGACCAGCACAGAGGGGCTTCCAGAATGATGAGTTGAAGGACTTCGCTGTCTCTTGGATAGCTTGTTTCCCTCCCAAAATGTTTATTTTGCTCATTGATAGGCTGATGATCTAATTTAAAGTGGGGTTATAGGTTTCCTGTTGGCATCCAGGCACTTCATGTCTATTTTCACTCAGGTTGTTTGAAGACCATTTAACATACAAGGCTAGCAAGAACCTGTTCACCATGTGATACTGGATACGAAATCTTTTTTAAGGCACTAAAACTGCCTAGGCCCAGTATTACAACGCATTTAAGTGTCCTAGCAAAGTGGCTATTCTCCGCAGGAGTTGACGGATGAGGAAAACGGTGTCAAATTAGTGCTCAGTACCATGATTTGGGTTTGCTCTCCACAGAACACAGGGATGATTCTTGTTTTAGCCGGACCTTTAGCACACTTAAGCCTTAAGATTACCACAGGGTGATCTGACCAGATCAGTGGCCAGTGTTTAAAATTTGTAATTCTTAAGTTATTTGTGAAACACCCTACCAAGAGTATTGTATTGAACGGGGAAAGAAACCCTTATAGAAAGCTGGAGTTTGCGTAAAAGCCTAGGCTTGGCTCATACTGAGGGATGTTGAAATTGCCCAGCAATAAGACATTCTGAGATCCCTTGATGACCAAGCCTAGAGCGTCAAACAGTTATACAGTAAATATACTCTAGAGCCTGATAGATGATAAAGCTCTAACTGTACCAGTCAATGAATTGCCCCAGATGGCACTGAATTCCAGATACTTCATATCTGAAAGAAACACGTTAGTTAGATTTCTCACCTTAGAATATCCCCAGGCGTCAGACTGGATCCGGAAGATTTTTCGTCAGCAATACCCCTTGCGCGTCGCTAGGCGTCGTCTGCGGCTCCGCGTCCGTCGTCTGCGTCGTGCGCCGGAATGACGTCGTCGGAGTACTTAGACGCCGCCCTCGCGCGCTGACGTCAGTTCTTCTTTTTTCTGCGCCAGTAAGCGCAGATCCGGGAGAGCTACCCCTTTAGTCAATTTTTGACTAACTTTTTGATCCTTTTTGATCCTGTCAATCGACTCCGGTGCCGGTAGGATGCCTGGTTTTAAAGCCTGTGCTGACTGTAACCGCCTGATGTCGGTTACGGACCATCACCGCCGGTGCCTGTACTGCTTGGGCCTCGACCACGACGCGGAGTCGTGCTCGGACTGTAAGGCCCTGACCTCGAAGGCTAGACGGGAGCGGTCCCGTAAGCTTCTCGAGATTCGCCACTCGGCTCCACGCGCCTCTCGATCCCGGTCCAGGAGGAGGTCCAAGGATCGGTCGCGGAGCCGCAGCCGACGTCACCATCGGTCGTCGGGATCCAAGTCTTCGGGTAAGTCGAAGCATTCCAAGAAGTCAAAGAGGCGACATCGCTCTTCGGACTCCCCTCGCCGGTCGCGCGACTCGGCCGAGGGTCAGGGTGGTTCCACCCCCGCGGCTCCGGCGGAGCCGCAGGCGCCGCGCCCGTCCCCATACCCTCCGGTCCCTGGGACTAACGCGACGCCGGCGGAAGTCAGTGCCTTCCTCTCGGCCATGAGGAACCTGGCTCCGCCGTCGGCGCCCGCTGGTGCACCTTCGGGCCCCGCGGACCCGACTGGGCTGCCTTGCCTGCCGGTGGCTCCGGCCCCGGCGCCGTTGACGGCTCCGGCCTCGACGCCGCAACCGCCCGAGGGACCCGTTCTCGAGTCCCCGTCGACGCCGGTCGACCTCGTCACGCCTCCTCCGCCGGTGTCGACACCGGTACCACCCCCGACGCCGACGTCGACTCCGCTCGACGTCGAGCCCCGGTTCAGTCCCACTCCGGGCCCGGCGCCGGTCCGACGTCGATGGACGCCGAGATCGACGCCGCTAGAGACACATTTTGTCTACCGCCCGGCTCCGTTACTTTCTCCTCTACACCAGGAGTCGGATGATAGGGACTACTGGGAGGGATCCGAGGATCCTATGGCCGCTCAGGCCCAACTGTCCCAGGACTGGGCAGATGAACTGGGGGAGGCCAGTGGTCTGGATACCTCGCCAGACACTGGATTCATCTCTCCTCCGACTGTGGCTTCGGAGGAGGGTGCTGCTTTCTCCGTGGTGCTGCGCAAGGCGGCCGCAGCCCTTGGGCTCGAGCTACCTGCCGTGGCTGTGAGGACGAACGTCCTCACTGAGGTGCTTCAGTCTGCAGCAAGCTCCACTGAGCCTCTGCTGCCGTTCAATGAGGCCCTCACTGACGTTCTACAGGGCACCTGGTCCAAGCCCTCCACAGTTCCTCCTGTGGACAGGAACGTCGCCAGGCGCCACCGCCCTGCTCCGGGCGACCCCAGTTTTCTGTCCCAACACCCTACCCCTGAGAGCCTGGTTATCCAGGCCTCCACCTCCCAATCCTCTTTCCCGACCGCCCCGCCGGACCGGGATTCCAAGAGGCTAGAACAGTTTGGCAAGAAGCTGTTCTCTTCCCTTAGTTTGGGCCTGCGGTCTTTGAACACCGCTTGTCTCTTGGACCGTTATTCCCACTCTCTGTGGGATGCGGTGGAGGACGTGCTGCCCCTGTGTCCGGAGGAGGCCCGGACACGACTTACCCAGGCTCTGGCCGATGGGAGGGATGCAGCACGACATGCAATCCGATGTGGGCTTGACACCACGGACTCGCTGGGTAGGGCCATTTCTACCACAGTGGCGCTTAGACGTCACGCCTGGCTGCGGTCCACGTCATTTTCGGGTGATGTCCAGAGCACTCTCATGGACATGCCCTTTGATGGCACTCGCCTGTTTGGCGAGAAGGCGGACAGTGCGCTGAACCGCTTTAAGGACTCCCGGGCTACGGCCAAGTCCTTGGGCCTCTCGGCCCCGCGGTCGCAATCTTCCGCCTTTCGCCCCTTTCGTGGCCAAGGAAGGGGTGCCTCCTCACGTGCGCCTAGCCACCAGCCGCAGAACCAACCTGCGCGCGGTCGCGGACGTGGTTTCCGCCGTGGCGGTTCTGGAGGACGACTAGGTCAGCCCACATCCACCCCGGCAGCATCTGCCTCAAAGCCTTCCTAGTCCGAGCTTTCAGGCCCATTCCACGCCAGTGGGCGGCAGAGTTCGCCATCACCTGCTCCACTGGCGGTCCATCACATCGGACAGGTGGGTGCTGCAAATCGTCCGAAGGGGCTACTCCCTCCCCTTCGAGACGACCCCTCCAGCCATGCCACCGCAGCACCACCGTATCTCGGGGGTTCATTTGAATCTTCTCCACGAGGAAGTTTCGGCCCTCTTGGCCAAGGGGGCCGTCGAGCGCGTTCCGAGTCCGGAAGTAGGTCGTGGTTGTTATTCCCACTACTTTCTGGTTCCCAAGAAGGGCAAAGGGGGCCTGCGCCCTATCTTGGACCTCCAGAACGTCAATGCCTTCCTCCGAAAGGAAAGGTTCAAGATGTTGACTTTGGCTCAGGTTCTAGCTGCCCTAGACCCCGGAGACTGGATGGTAGCGTTGGACTTGCAGGACGCATATTTCCACATCCCCGTCCTGCCGGCCCACCGGCGTTACCTGCGGTTCACGGTGGGCCAAGAGCACTTTCAGTTTACCGTGCTCCCCTTCGGCCTCACCAGTGCCCCTCGGGTGTTCACGAAAGTGATGGCGGTGGTCGCAGCTCATCTGCGCAGATCAGGGGTTCCAGTCTTCCCCTATCTCGACGACTGGTTGTTGAAGGCGGGCTCGCCCCAGGCAGTCGTCTCCCACCTCCAGACTACGGCGGATCTCCTGCATTTGCTGGGGTTTTCCATCAACGTGCCGAAGTCACACCTGAGTCCCTCTCAAAAGCTCCTCTTCATCGGAGCGGTTCTCGATTCGGCGCAGTTCCGGGTCCATCCACCGGAACAGCGGGTCCGGGATATACAGGCCCTGATTCCCATCTTTCGGCCTCTATCCTGGGTTTCGGTCAGGCTAGTGTGCGGCTTCTGGGGCTGATGGCCTCCTGCATCCTACTAGTGCATCACGCCAGGCGGCGCATGCGGGCTCTGCAGTGGGACCTGAAGTTTCAGTGGGCCCAGCATCACGGCAACCTGTCCGACCATGTCTTGATCTCGGAGGGCACTGCACAGCAGTTGCAGTGGTGGCTCACGGACCGCGATTGGGTCAAGGGCAAGAGCCTCTCCCTTCCCCAACCAGAGCATGTCGTAGTGACGGATGCGTCCCTCCTGGGATGGGGTGGCCATATGGGAGAGGCGGAGATCAGAGGCCTCTGGTCTCCGGCGGAGTCTCGTCTCCACATCAACTTGTTGGAGTTAAGAGCGATCCGACTTGCACTGAAAGCCTTCCTTCCCTCTGTCAGGGGAAGTGTCGTGCAGGTGTTCACGGACAACACCACCGCCATGTGGTATTGCAACAAACAGGGCGGGGTGGGGTCGTGGACCCTTTGTCAGGAGGCTCTGCGCCTCTGTACGTGGCTGGAACACCAGGGCGTCACCCTAGTGGTTCAACATCTGGCGGGCTCTCTGAACGCCAGAGCAGACGAACTCAGCCGCCGGTGCATGATGGATCACGAATGGCGTCTGAACTCCGAAGTGGCGCAAGGTCTCTTTCAGCAGTGGGGAGAGCCTTGGTTAGATCTATTCGCCACCGAAGAGAACGCGCAATGTCAGCAGTTCTGCGCGTTGGAATTTCCAAGGCGGCACTCGCTCGGCGACGCTTTTCGGCACGAGTGGAGTTGCGGTCTGTTGTACGCCTTTCCGCCTATACCACTTCTGCCCAGAGTGCTGAAGAAGATCAGGCACGACCGGGCCCAAGTCATCTTGGTGGCTCCGGATTGGGCACGAAGGTACTGGTATCCCGAGCTACTCAGTATGTTGACCGATCCTCCGATACGTCTGCCCCTTCGGGAGGATCTTCTGTCGCAGCAGCAGGGGACGGTCCTCCACCCGAACCTGTCCAGCCTCCACCTCCATGCGTGGAGATTGAGCGGCGGCAGTTGATGCCATTTGACTTGCCTCCTGAAGTCTGTGATATCATTCTGGCAGATAGGCGTCCCTCCACAAAGACGGTATACGCCTGCCGGTGGAACAAATTTGTGGCATGGTGCACAGCAAAGGCTGTGGATCCCCTTTCCGCCCCTCTTTCTGAGGTTCTCCTCTTTCTTCTTTCTTTGGCCCGGCAGGGCTCTGCCCTAGGCACCCTGAAAGGTTATCTTGCTGCCATCTCTGCCTTCTTACGGCTTCCTGATCAGCCTTCTCTTTTCAAGTCCCCTGTAGTTACACGCTTTCTAAAAGGCATTACTCACACGTTCCCTCCTGTCCCTTTTGTAATGCCTCAGTGGGACTTGAATCTTGTCTTGACATTCCTGATGTGCGCTCCCTTCGAGCCTCTTCACAATTGTCCTCTTCGTCTTCTGACTCTTAAGACTGCTTTTCTGGTAGCCATCACCTCGGCTAGACGGGTGAGTGAGCTCCAGGCTTTATCTTCAAAGCCTCCTTTTCTGTCTGTTCATCCGGACAAGGTGGTCCTTCGGCCTCGTCCCTCCTTTCTTCCGAAAGTGGTGACTCCATTTCATCTTGGGCAGTCTGTCACCTTGCCCACCTTCTTTCCGCCTCCGCATCCTTCCAAAGAGGAAGAGAGGCTCCACCGTCTGGACCCAAAACGTGCGCTCTCCTTTTATCTGGACCGCACAAAGCAGTTCCGGGTGGACGACCAACTTTTTGTTGGGTACGTGGGTGCTAAGAAGGGGAAAGCGGTGCACAAACGGACCATCTCTCGGTGGGTCGTTTTGTGCATCAAAATTTGTTACTCCTTGGCAAAAAAGGACCCTCCTGTTGGGCTGCGCGCCCACTCCACTCGGGCCACAGCGGCTACTACTGCTTTGGGACGGGGTGTCCCTTTGCAGGACATCTGTCAGGCGGCGACGTGGGCTTCGCTACACACGTTTGCCAGGCATTATTGCCTTGACAGCCAAGTCCGGAGGGATGGCTTCTTTGGCCGTTCTGTCCTCCAGGACTTTCTGGTGTGATCTTGGTTCGCAGACCCACCACCGGGGATGGTATTGCTTGGGTATCTATTCTAAGGTGAGGAATCTAACTAACGTGTTTCTTTCAGATGAACAAGTTACTTACCTTCGGTAACGATGTATCTGTAAGAAACATTAGTTAGATTCCTCACCGACCCACCCATCCTCCCCGTTCTGCGAACTGACATCTAGGGTTAAGGTTATCCTTTTCAGGCCCCTAGATTTTATTTTTGGCACCAGTGTCGGTCTTTGCATGGCTCTGCGTTCCTGGCGCTGAAAGCTATGTACAAGAACTGACGTCAGCGCGCGAGGGCGGCGTCTAAGTACTCCGACGTCATTCCGGCGCACGACGCCGACGACGGACGCGGAGCCGCAGACGACGCCTAGCGACGCGCAAGGGGTATTGCTGACGAAAAATCTTCCGGATCCAGTCTGACGCCTGGGGATATTCTAAGGTGAGGAATCTAACTAACTAATGTTTCTTACAGATACATCGTTACCGAAGGTAAGTAACTTGTTCGTTATTGCCACTCAGCCCTTTACCCTCCTGACACACTGCCAGCATTTCTGAGCGGCATGATCAGTGCTTACAATCCTATAGCCTTCAGGGCTTATGGTAAGCATAAATGGCTTACTGAAATTAGACAGCTATTCCTGTTACAAGCCAAATATTTATTTTATGGCTAGTAATTAAGTAGTGAATTGTTTGAGCTTGAACCCTCGTGATTTTCCATTAACGAGGCTTTTGTTCATCGGGTTTGTGTTCTGAGGGCAATCCGGAAGGAAGTCACTTTTCGAAATTGAGGCTTGAGTCCCAAAGGTATTTGATGTCTCTAAAGGTGAGGGGGTTAAAATCAAGATCAATTTATGTGCCGCACAACAAGGCACGATAATTGCAAAGCTGTAAAACAATAACCTTTGCACTCCAATAGTACTGTCTCGAGTACTCCATGTCCTGGTTTCTCTGAATTTGTTTCAATTAGACTAAATTCACAATTTTGTTCATAATAGAGATGTTCCTGTTTCAGTACAAATGTGCTTAATAAAGTGCTTGCTGCTCCTTCAAATAATGAATTTGCTTTCGGGAAAAGCAGACCTGTCTTGCCACTTGTTCATGCTTTTGTAAGTCTGACGTTAGTGTGGGTAGCAATACGTTGAAGAAAAAATGTTTTATGTAGTCTTGTTTCCTCTCCCAGTCAGGTGACCGACCGTGACATTAGCAGCCAGAAACCAGAGACTTCACGGCTTGGTCCCAACCATGCAATAGCTAGTGAAAGTAAGTACTATTGTGTGCTGGTTTTATATCCTACAAAATATGCATTGATTTGTAAGAGCCATACAATTCTGCCATTTTCTTTATTTCAGAATGACCATAATAAAGATTCATTAGTGCACAAATATCACAACTGTAACTTTGAAAATAATGCGCTCAGAACCAAGTGTAGCAGCATAAAAGTTGATAGCTGTTTTCATTAGCTTAAAGCTCAAACCCTCATGCAGATTAAAACTTGATGTGAATAGGATTTATAACAAAGCGCAACTGATCATAAAAAAGAGCTTTTAGGCACTGAGAACCTCAGACAGCAATATAAGTGAGGTGAATCCTAACAACTTTTAAGGGGCTAAAAAGAGCTTGGTTGTAAGATCTTTCAAGAATCTCAAGACGATTTTCATAACAAGTTGGTTCTATAGCTTAGATCCTAACTCTGTAGTATTCAATAATTGCTGAGCTCTAGTAGAAGAGTACTGTAAACATCATCTGCAGCATTCAAGGTCCAGGTTTATGCATAGCTCTACATTGAATACTTTTTCCAGTTGGCAACCCATGAGTGTCACTGGTTTCAGAAGTGATAGAACAGTCTCTAGGAAGATTAAATAAGTTATCCCACAGAGTTTTGTACCAACTGAAGTTCCCTGATGAGGTTTCTGTGAATACCCACATAGATCATGTTTGAATAGTCTTGTTTGGACGTAATGAGAGCATTAACCACACTTTTCTTTGCTGCCTGTGGAAGAAAGCTTAGACCTTCTGAGATTTTATTATTCTAAAGCATAACGCTGTTACTGCATTAATTTGATGCTTAAAAGGGAAGGGATTGTAAAATCTGTCCTCACCATCTCAGCTCAGATGGGAGAGTAGGCCAAGTTCGGAAGGCCACCAGAGATCATTCCACGTTTGTTGATTTTTCCCTATAATGACTATCTGTCTTCTGAGTTAAGTTTCACGCAATTGTCATTCATCCAAGATGAAACTGATATTAGACATTGCTTTAACTTATAAGTTGGCAAGAGTCTTTCTCACTAGCTAATGAGACAATCAGTTAAGTATCGTTCGAATGAAATAAAACACTTTAAACTGAAATCTACTAGTTAAAGTGGCCTGAGAGGTTCTGAAACGCGTAATGGCTGTTCCATCGCTTTGCTGAGGAAATAATAAATTATTTAACCGCCAAATCTTTGTGGTCTACGCTTCTTCTGGACTAACGTAAGAGGAGTTCGAGTCATATATATATATATATATATATATATAATATATATATATATATAGGGCTCAAGAATGATCCCTGTGGCACCCCACAATTCAATAGAACTGGACTCCAGGAGAAGGGGAGGGACGGTTAGTTTGGGATCTGTTTGCAAGAAAATAAGGGATCCAAGCAAGAGCTGGACCACTGATACCTATCACTGCTATCTTATTATTAAGAATGGAATATGATATGGTGTCCAATGTCAACAAGTCCAAAAAGATATGGGTAGCTGGTTCTCCACTATTCAAAATATTTCTCTGATGTTCTGACACAGTGAGAAATATAGATCCTGTGCTATGGGCAGCATAAACTGAGAAGCATAGTGGATGTCACTAGTTTTCAAATATGAGCAGAACTGTTGAATAAAATGCATTTGCCTCCTCACTGTGCCTGTTAACCATGAGATCTGTCTGTAGTTGACAGGCATGTTAGGGTCCACATTATTCGTCTTCAAAATAGTTGTAACCTGAGCTTGTTTCCAAGAACTTGGTATGATAGCAGAATTAAAAGAGGAGTTTATCACAAAGGATAGGAGCAACAGTTGCAGCTCCAAGATTAAGAATTGACAGCAGACAGGCATCATTAGGAGGTCCACATTTACACCTTTCCATAAAATTTAGCATTTCTTGAGAGGAGATGGGTGCAAACTTCCCAAGAGTGGCCTAGCTGTCGACCAAAATCTGCTGTTGACTTGGGAGTAGACCCATTAGTGGGAACAAGAGTTGTGAATACAAAGTATTTTACCTTTGAAAAAAAGCTAATTTGTCAGCCACAGAAAAGTAATGTTCTGACTTATTGTGGCTGGATGAGTCATATATTTCACTATGGCAAATGCCTCTCTAGAGGAATATGTAGCTGCCTTGAACATGTCACAAAAGATGGATTTTGTAAATTTACTTTTTGTGATATTTTTTATTTGCATTTAGGGCAACATGTGGTCTCTCTATCGCCTTAGGTAGTTCTCCATTTTCTTTCTGATTGGTGGCATTTTCTTTTTAAGGACAATAGATCCTTATTAAATAAAGGACTGGCCGAACTCTGAGTGATTTATTTTCCTTTTCAAAGGGTTTAAATCATTAAGAGCAGAGGTAATTCACTTTTGGCCGGCGATATCTGCCTCCACTGCGCCAGTCAGATGGCCACTTGACCGTTAAAACAGAATGAAATTCAGCTTCTTTGACCTTCTGCCAAACTCTCAAGGGTGAATGATTTTACTGTTGCTATTGATCACGGTATATGAACAGGAAAAGGCAGCGCCAGGTGATCTGACCAGATCAGAAGTAGTGGAGTTTCCCTACTAAGGTTTTCAAGGTTGGGGAAAATCAGATCGAACGTGTGACTTGCTATATGGATGGCATGAGTAAACTCTTGAGTTGAATTAAAGGAGATGAGGATTTCCAAAAATCGTTTCACCGTACTATCTGACAGATCATTAACATGGTAGTTAAAGTCCCCTAAAATCATAAAATTTAAGGCTTTAATAATCTGAGGAGATTAAAAACTCCACCAGTTTAGACAAAGGTTGAGTAACCAGTGAGTTTGTAGACTCCGATAAAGCGTTTAATACCAAAGGTTTGTACAACGTCGACCTGCATATCTTTTTACTAACGTTACCTACTCTTTATATTGGTAGCACTATGTCACGTTTTCTATGGGCTGTGATTAGTTGCAGGAAGACACTGAACTTATAACCCTGTTCTTGAGTAGTTTACCTTTTATCTGCTTTACTATCTGCATTAGACGATTGTAATCTGACTTCTGTACAAATGTCTTATGAATTTTAGATTATTTTATGTATAGCATTTTATGCTTTTATGATTAATGAGAAATTGAATAAAACTTAATTGAATTAAAATGACCCAGATAAGTAATCTTTCAGGGTCAGCCTTGTGGTGAAGACCCTAAAGCCTCAGCATTTGAAATATTGGTGATGTGCAAGTAAAAGTTTATTTAAAAATAATAGCGAGACCCCCACCATTTCTGTCTGACCGTTTTGATGAGAGGTGAAATGTCCAGTTAGTATAGCCTCTGCAATGTCCGGTGCAGAACACACATTAACCCAAGTTTCCATCAGAAATATGGCGCCTGTCTTCAAATCCTTATTAAAATCATGTGTCGTATTTGTTTTGGGAGTGACACAGCATTGATTAAATTAAGTAAAAAGACTTTCTACCTCACGTTCAAGTGACCTAGCCTCCGAAAGGGAATGATTTGTGAGTATTGGTGGGTAATGTTGGACTTGGCCCTTTTTGCAGGGTCATCCCTGAACTTTTTGCCTTCCTCCTAGCCTTTTTTCTGACATGGTGTTGGTGGTTCTTGGACTCTTCTCACTTTAGCACTGCTGTCCAGTGTAAAGTGCGTGTGCTCTCTGTGGTAAACATGGTAAGATTGTTCTACACCTGTTTGGCATATTTAATTTACGTGTCAGTCCCTTGTAAAGTGGTATCTCAGATACCCAGGGCCAGTAAATGAAATGCTACTGGTGGGCTTGCAGCACTGATTGCGCCACCCACCAAAGTAGCCTTTCAAACCTGTCTCAGGCCTTTGCAGGGCCTGTGCGCGCAGTGTTACTGTCACTGTGACGTGACACCTAAGTGTGTGCCACGTCTGTGACTTCCCCCTTTTACTGCATGTCAGTCACCCCTAGGGTAGGCCCTAGCTAGCCCTATGGCCAGGGTGCATTGTAGGTAAAAGTTAGGACATGTACCTTAAGTGCGTGACATGTCCTGGTAGTGACAAACAGCCATTTTGGTTTCTCACTGCTGTCATGCTGCCCTCTCATAGGAATGCATTGGGGATTCCCTGATAAGTGTTGCAGTGGTTATTCTTAATGCGGGAGGAGCAGCGTGCTCACGTTTATATGTTTGGAATAGTAATAATAAATGCTGTGCAATAGTGTGCGCAGATTTATTATCACTATTTTAGAAAATGCCACTTTTAGAAGTTGGCATTTCTGTGTGCTATGTGTCTGCCTGCCTGATGTGGATTGCATGTCTGGCTCTAGAGTGATGGGCTGGTGAAGTGTGTGTGTGGCTTCAGGGAGGGCAGGGTGAGTCAGCGCTAGGCTGAATAGGGGATCTGCATTTGGAGTAGTGGGAGGAGTAGTCCCCTGACCCTGAAAAGGTCTGTGCCTGCCTAGGTGAATGCTGGCTCCGCCCCCTGTGGTGTCTAATGACCGAGCCCCCACCGGATGAGGAGCCCTGTAAACAAAGTGCTCCAATACCCCCCAGAACCAGTTGAGACTGGTTCCCCCAAGCCTTGTGCCAGGGCAGACAAAGAGAAATGTGGTATATATATATACCGGGGCTGTGACCCCATGAAAAGTTGTGCTTTTCTTGTGCTTAGGCTTGCAGCCGGCAGTCAGCTGGACGCCAGGAGGTACCGTCACTGGGGATCCGGTGTGCTGGCCTGCCTGTGCCTTGCTTCCTGTCTCCCCTGGAGGGGAGAGATACAGTGCTGGTGAGCACTTTCCCTGGCCCAGGTAAAAGCTCCAGGACGAGGGGTGCGTGGAGGCCGTACAGCGCTGTGCTGCGAGGTATTTAGAGGGAAGCCCGGTGTAGGTATTTCCCCATGCTGCTGAGGAGTGAAGCGCCCGCCAACAAGAGCATGCAGTACAAACTCCAGGTGCTGCAGAACGCACAGGCAAGACTCGTTCTGGACATTCCTAGGAAACAATCCACTAGTAAGGGACTGGAGTTCCTGCACTGGCTCCCTATTGAAAAACGCATTAGTTTTAAATCACTTTGTATGGTTCACAAATCACTGCTTGCTCCCTACCCGTCAAGGTTAAAGACCATGTTCAATTGGCATTTCCCCAGCAGACCCTTGCGTTATTCGCTCCAAATGCAACTGGTTGTACCAAGAACGCAGAAGAGGAAGTGAGGGGGACAGAGCATTCCCTGTGGTAGCAAGCAAGCTTTGAAATTCCCTTCCCCTTGCACTTAGGTCTATTCCCCTGCTGCTCCCTTTCAGAAAAGCTCTCAAGACCTGGCTTTTCTCGGTCTAGCATTGATCTGGAGTTTCCTTTCCCCTTCCTTCCTGTTTTTGGACGGCCGGTCTCTAGCGCCTTGATGCCTTAGGGTAATTGCTGCACTTTTTAAATTATAAATTAAATCAAACATTCTCCAAACGATTATGAAGAATTTTACTGCATTTCTCAACTAATTGACTTTATTCTCCTATCCGGTACCATTGTTTTGATTTATTACCTGCTCACCTACGGAGACCATTGCCTGTGGTGTGACTTGTTGGGTAAACCTTTACCCTTTTGATTGAGCTTGAAATTTCATTTTCAGCCTCTTCTGTTCCCAATGGGTTTGATTAATTAGTGCTGCCTTGACATAATTATTTCTAGTAGCAATAGCGGACACTATTAATCTTATTGATTTAGTTCTGCTCGTCCCACTTCATACGTCATCATCTTGGGCATCACGGGATGTATTGGAAGGCAGCCCCAATCTGCCTATGTGAATTCGCAGGCATGCCTAACGAAAAGAGCTCAAAGAAAACATCCAGACGCTTAGCTGCTGGATTTGGGGCCTCAAAATAGCTTGTGGAGCAAGCTTTGACAATGAATTAATTCATATAGTTTTTTTTTTCTAAGTTGTGCGTCACCTATAATGTACTCCGCAGTCCTGAAGATTGTATTAATGAAAGGCAGGGATTCGGGAATATAAGGTCACAACCTCTCAATATTCTGCTTCCTGTTAAATTGAAAACTAGTTAGAATCATTTGTTGGAAAGATTTTATCACAAGCGTGTGTAGTCTAAGGTTTGGGCTCGGTGCATTCCTCAGTCCTGTCGGTTGTTTAGTCTACGTATAAAGAACAGTTACAGAATTGGTAGCCGTCCTGAATTTGTAAAATAGACATTCCAGGGCTTACTGGTATTGCACACCTCCACCACTGTTAGCTTGGTTTCCCCCCACAGTGCTAGCACGACTTCTGTTTGGAGAGGAGAGCAAGAGCCCAGGTGTGACATGAAGGTAGATTCTACAAACCAAAAAAGGTGTCGTACTTTTTAACTGACATCACCTGGCTCCTCACAAATTTGTGTTCCGAAGTCTCTTTGTGATCCTAGTAGGGATGTACTTAAGGTGCACATAGCTGGGTGGTTAAAAAAAAAAGCATTTTTAAAAACTACTCCCTGTAGTTTTCTAAGGACAGAGATTTTAAAATGGAAGTGAGTTTAAATTACGTATATTTCTGCCTTGCGATTGCCAGTGCAGAATGAGTTTGCCTGTGTGCTTATTTCCATGTCCTAATGCCTCGGTTATAGAAACCTGAGCGTCGCAGACCTTACAGGTACGAATCCTATTTGGGTCAACTCAGGATTTCATCATTCTAAGGAGGAAAACAGGCTTTCAAGGGGGCAACGCTAGGCAATTGTAAAGCTATAAAGCCGTAGACAGTCAGGAAGTGCTATAGAAATACTGGTTATTATCATTGTATTTAGAGTTGTTCATAAAGAGCTATTAAGACCCTACTCTAAACAGAATTGTAGAACAGGCCGCTGTACACTACTGAAGTGCTGCATTTTAAAAAAAACGACTTGCCAAAAACATTGGTTTCCATTTGTTAGTATCGTATATTTAAATTGTTCCAAGTCTGTGAAATTTGTGCAATCCTAAAATTGTGACTGTTGTAAAATAGCCTTATTGTCTAATTTACGATGTTAACGATTTGAAAATATTTTGAAGTTGTGTCTTTGAATGTAGTTGTATAAGGTTGTCTACTGAGCTTCATTTTTCTAGGCAATAAATAAATATTTGTAAGTGTTTTTATTATTTCCTTATATTTAACAATACAAATATTTTTTAAGCCAACATATTCATGCAGGAACGTGCAACTGTTGACGAAAGGAAGAGTGAAAGATTGAAAAGAAATGATGTGTCCAAAAAGAAATTCATGTGAAGGGTCTTTAGCCACTGTAGCATACTTTAATTGAATTTAAATATGGGGTCACTTTGCAAAATGCTTCCTAAACCATTCTTCCCACCAACAGAAGCCCTGCCCACCCATTTAATGCAGGCCGCAGCGCAACTATACTAACCTGCCTCTTGTCTGTGGACTTCAGTTTCTGCTTGTTCCTTCCTGATCCAGTGAAACCTCCCTGCCCGGGTTTTTCCTCCTGGATTTTCCTGCTCCCTGTTTTTCCTGCCAATAGAAACCCCAGCCACCCCAGGACCTACCTATTGCAGGTCGCACCGAATGCACAGCAAAGCCAAGCCTGTCTGTGCCTGGACTTCGCCCAGTACTACGACCCTGGCCCTCCTGCAGATACACAATAGCTGAGCTCTACACCCTCAGCACCCCAACAAACACGGTCACCCTGCCAAACCACGCTCCATAGTAGGACCTTTCACCTGAACCCTCTGCCACTTCACCGGCCGCAGTACAGAAACCAACCCTACCCCGAACCCACCACAGACTTCACCTGAACAACACCAACTCTCATGCGCCCTTCACAACATACTCACTATGCAAACACCACTGAGATTTGGGACCTCATCTCCACCCTTGCACCTGATGGCCTCTTCCTTACTGAGGCTTGGCTCAACCCCACTTCCGTGCCTGACATAGCCACCGCAATACCCAAAGGATACAAGTTCACTGACCACAGCAACATCAGAAAGCCTTACGGAAGGGATCACCATCAAACACAAGGAATCTATCCAATGCACCACCACAAATGACGACATCCCAGCTACGGAACACCTCAACTTCCGACTCCAAACAGATAGCAAAACCTTCATTAGGGGCACCCTCGCCTACTGTCCTCTAAGACCACGTTCAGCCTTCTGCACCGTCATCGCTGATTTCATAACCCCCCTCGCCGTAGATCCCAACAACTATATTTTCCCTATCAACCTCAAATTCCATATCGATGACCACAATGATATTAACAATACCAACCTCCTTGACAGCATGAACAATATCTGACCCACCCAACTTGTCCACGTTCCCAAGCACACTGCAGGCCACATGCTAGATCTCATCTTCACCTCCGCAATCGCATCTGGAACAGCCACACCACAGAACTAACCCACTGGCCCTGACCACTCCATCATCCACCTCAATATCACCATCTCATGGACCCCCCGTCTACCCAATGCCCCCCCACCCACAGCTGGAGCAAATGTCTCAAAGGACACATGGATCAATGCCATCAACACCATCCACCCTATCTTCTCCAACAACTTAAACAAGACTATCAGAAACTTCAACAATTGGATCTACAACTGTGCCAACAGCGTTGCTCCCATTGGCAAGAACACCCACAGAAGGTCCACCAAGCGGGCTAGCTGGTACACTGAATACCTCAGAACTGGAGAATGGCACTGTAAACAACTGAAAAGGAGATGGTGTACCAGCAAGGACACGACTGACCAGACCGCTTTCAAGCCAACCCTCAAACACTACCATAAACAGTTGAGAGAATCAAAGAAAAATGCCTTAACCTCATGCAACAAATCAAGCTCCAATAACAGCAAAGAACTCTGTAACAGTCAAATAATTGACCACCCCTCAGCTGCAACTAACATTACCTCCTTACAGGAACTCTACTTCAACCTTGCAAACTTAGTCCACGACAAGATCGCCAACATCTACAGAAACTTCAAACCCAACCATAGACATCCGACTAACTGAAAGGAGCCAGCTCACCCCACATGACCGCGCCTCCATCATTAACTCAGTTCTTTTAGGGGCCCCAACCAACCCATACACTCACCACATCTTCAACCTGGGCGAAGCCAGAATCAGCCACATACTCGCCACCTCGTTCAACATTTCAATTGCCATGACCACCTTTCCCAAGGACTGGAAGCACGCAGAAGTTAACGCCCTATTAAAGAAACCATAGGCAAACCGCAGCGAGCGCAACATCTTTAAAATCATTCTTCCTGCTCTCGGCCATTGTATTAGAAAGTCATCAACCAGCAACTCTCCTCACATCTGTAACAGAACCTCCTACTTTAATCCTCCCAATCCTGATTCCGCACCAACCACAGCACAGACAGCCATCATCGCGGCTACTGAAGACATCAGTGTCCTACTCGGACCAAGGAGAGACTGCAGCTCTGTTCCTCCTGGCAGTCTTTGATATGGTCTCCCACCACACACTCATCACAAGGCAGCTCAACATAGGCATCCACGGGGCCACTCTCAGATGGATTGCACCTTTCCTCACTGGAAGAATACAAAATGTCTGCCTTCTCCCCTCCTTCACCTATGAACCCAAGGAAACCATCTGTGGAGTACCCCCAGGATCCTCACTCAACCCCCACCCTCTTCAACACTTATGACACCTCTGGCCAGCATTGCTAAAACCCATGGACTCAACATCATATCTTACGCTGTCAACACAAAACTCACCCTCTCCCTCTCAGAAGAAACCACCAATACCAACTTCATAACCGATATTGCCAACTGAATGAAATTCAACTGCCTGAAGTTCAATACCAACAAGACGAAGGTACTGATTTTCGGAAACCAAAGATCCCCATGGGACTCATCCTGGTGTTAATCAGAACACTGACCTACTGCTACCCCCACTGACCACACTAAGAACCTAGGCATCATTCTGGACAACAAATTAACCATGACAATTCCAGTCAACTAATTTTCCTCCTCCTACTTCTTTATCCTCCACATGCTTCATAAGATATTCAAATGGCTACCCCAAAGCTCAAGACGCACCATTACCCAGGCCCTTCTCTCCAGCTGACTGGACTATGGCAATGCTCTCTACTCTGGGATCGCAGCTCACCTCCTCCGACTACAGACCATACAGAACATAGCAGTCAGACTTATCCTGGATCTTCCCAGACGAACCCACATGACCCCTTACCTCAGGGACCTCCACTGGCTCCCTGTACAGAAAAGATGCAAGTTCAAGCTCCTGACCCATGCTTACAAGGCCCTGCACAACTGCTGACCCCCCTACTCGAGTCACCACCTGAACTATCATCAGCCCACCAGACACCTCTGCTCCATGTCCCTTTTTCTAACCCTCACCCTCTGCATTCGACATAGCAGATGTGGAGGCCACTCCTTCTCCTACGTATCAGGAAAGACCTGGAACAAGCTAGCCTATCCTCTATGGACTTCCCCATCACTTCCACAGTTCCAAACATCCCTGAAGACCTGGCTATTTGTCTAATCAACTGGACCCTACCAGTTCCTGTATACCCTGACTGGTGGTAAGAAGCGCTCTACAAATCTACTGATTGATTGATGATGAACATAGATGTTTGAGGGAGTAATTGCAAAGCAGGGTGACCCTAGATCCAACTCTATTTAATAGTGTGATAACTTTCAAATGAGGACAAATCTTCAGTGTTTGCCCCTAGTCCTTATTCAAAATATGCTCTTGAGGTGCCTCAACAAATTTAAAAAAAAGAATAGACTCAAGCTAGTGCAAGAAGTTGAATATCAACTCTACTAATTCTGAAAAGGCCCTAGTGCAGAGAGTGGAGCTGCCATTGCCTGGGGTGATCTGCGAGTCTGATCGTGGCCTCCAGGAAGCATCGATGTTCTCCAGTATTGGGGTATCTTTCATAGATTCACATGCCTGAATCATTCCCCGTCGTCGGAGTGGGAGTCCCACGGTACATAAAAATAGCAATATACATGCATATAGAAACCATATCATAGGTAACCTAAAACCAGGAAGTAAAGTAGCCAGAAATCAAAAGGAAAAAATCCTCCACTTTCATGATTCGTCCAAGTCATTATATATAGTCCAGACTAAAGCCAATCAGGCGACAGCACCCTCCAGAATGTTCTCAGAGGCTCAGGCTCTCAGATTTTCTACCGCACGTCGTGTGAAGGGAGTCTCCCTGAGCTCTGCTCAGTATTTCTCTGGTTTCTTCAGGAATTATTAATTTTATGATGTCTTCTTCAAAGAAATCTCTTTTGACCTTGTAAATCTTGTGGGAAGCTCCGGCTGTTTTCAGTAGAACCCCACAAGAAGTGCATTTACTGCTTGTATCCTGACCACCAGGTGAGAGACTGCAAGATCTGCAGAACGTTCCCACAAAAGCCTCTGAAGGACAGAGAAGGGCGTCTACTTCTGTGGCTACAGAATATTAAAGATCAGGACAATCCCTCATCTGAAGGTGGGAGTATTGCCTGTGTCAGGACTACTTCCTCTTGGTAGAGGACAGCTGACAATGATTTATCTTCTCCTGGGGTTAACGTGTCAAAAAACAGCGCACTTATAAGAGTGCTGAGCTGCCTTCTACTTTGAAAAAGGCTCCTCCACCTTCTGAGAGTAAAACTCTTCCTTCTACGCCCCCGAGAAAGACTGTGAAGTCTCAGGTTTCAAAACAAGTTTCTGACCGAGATTTACCTACGGGCTACTTTCTCGTCGCCGAAGCCTCAGATGATAATGTCATCGGCATCCTCGCCGTCGACGCTGGTATCCGTCTCCGTGAGCCAGTCTCGTCGACGAAGGAGGTGAGATCTACCGTCGATGTTCCTTCGAAAACGAAAAGTCTCGTCGACGGCTGCCTCGTCGACGGCTGCCTCGTCGACGGCTGCCTCGTCGACGGCTGCCTCGTCGACGGCTGCCTCGTCGACGGCTGCCTCGTCGACGGCTGCCTCGTCGACGGCTGCCTCGTCGACGGCTGCCTCGTCGACGGCTGCCTCGTCGACGGCTGCCTCGTCGACGGCCGCCTCGTCGACGGCCGCCTCGTCGACGGCCGCCTCGTCGACGGCCGCCTCGTCGACGGCCGCCTCGTCGACGGCCGCCTCGTCGACGGCTGCCTCGTCGACGGCTGCCTCGTCGACGGCTGCCTCGTCGACGGCCGCCTCGTCGACGGCCGCCTCGTCATCTAGGTTTGTCTCGGCGACTATCACTTCATCGTCCTCCACCTCGTCGACGCTACAACTGTCTTCATGCACGGCTCTTCAGGTTTGGTCTTCGTCTACACCCACAACATCGTCTGCGGTACCGTCTACACAGTTGCCTCCATCGACAGCAACGCCTTCTTTTCTACAAAGACATGGAGCTTCTTTGGAGGTTCTCTCTCCAATTCACACCTCCCCTTCTAAGGTTCCTCTTGTGTTACCTGAACAGTTGCTGGATTATGAAGAGGATGATGAAGAATTGGATGAGGGTGATAGGTTTCATACTGCCAGGAACCCTTCCGAGCTCTTCTTTAAATATCAGGATGTGGATCAAGAAGATGATTTCTGCCAGGAGACTGTTCCTTCAGCTCCAGATCCAATTCCTACGGCCCAAATGCTTTTGGCTCTTCTAAATAATCTGCAATACATGTTGGACGATTATTGCCGTTTCCCTCTATCTGAATTGGCTTCTTCTATACCACCTACACCTGTTACTCAATCTTCATCAGCATTGAGGTCACCCAGACCACATTCTCCGGTACCTTCGCATCACTCTAAGGACGCTCACACCACGGATGACGATAGGGAGGAAGGAGAACTGGATGACAGATCACGCCTTACAGAATGGGACGACTACCAGATACAAACTCTGTCTCCATCTACTCCTGCTCCGGTTGACTCTCCTCCAGTTGACATAGGAAGTTTTTATCTTCTCATGGAGAGGGCAACACAACGGTTCCTCCTTCCTATGGAAACAAAGAAGGATGATTGTTTCCTTTACGATTTTAAAGATCAGCCGAGGAAGCAAATACGGTTGATTCCTATTATTGACTTTATTTGGCAGGAAGGACTAAAGGTTATGAAAGCTCCTGCTTCTATTCCTGCGGTCTTGCCCTGCCTCGAAGAAATACAAAGCACCAGACAATTCGCCAGCATCTGATAGGTCAGCCAAAGGCAGATTCCGTTATCGCCCAAGCAGCTCAACGACGAGCGCAGAAGCCCTCTTCTCCGCTGTCAGCTCCTCCTGATCGGGATGGGAGATGTCTGGACGCTATTGGAAAGAAAGTTTTAACCATGGCAGCAACGACCGTCCGTGCAGCTAATTCACTGGCTATCTTAGGTTGATATGATAGACAGATCTGGTCGGACATTTCTCCCTACATAGACATGTTGCCTGAGCCCTCTAAGTCTGGGGCGCTAAAAATTCTTCAGAAGGGTAAACGAATCTCGACTGAGATTGATTCGGCTGTGGATGTTGCGTCTATGGGTTTTCGACAACTGGCAGGTGCCAGGGCTGGCTAAAAGCTACATCATTTCACCAGGAGGTTCAGGCTAAAATAATTGATATGCCTTTTGACGGCAAGTGATGGCGAGGCCCTCCAGGCCATTAAAAAGGATACAGAGACAGCAAGATCTCTTGGTACTCTTCAGTTTCGGAAACCGCCTTTTCGTGGCGCTTGAGGCCATGGATCCTTCTCTGGTCGAGGAGGCTATAATCAGCAAAGACAATACCAGTCCTATCGGAGTAACCAACGTTACGCATCTCAGCGTCAACAATCCTTCAGGCAGCAACCAACTACCTCTTATTCACAAAACAGAAGAAAGTCTTCCTACCGCGGACGTGCTACGTCTAAGAAGCAGTGACAACTGCCACGTGCTCTACCGCTTACCCCTTTAAAAGTTGGAGGAAGAATCTCCCATTTTTACTCAAACTGGTCAGCTATAACAGACAAATGGGTCTTGGACATTGTGGCCAGAGGTCATGTTCTAGAATTTGTAAAACTTCCTCCGAATTCTCCTCCCAAAAGACCACCTCCAGCTCACCTCACAGAGCTTTTTTCCCCAAATAAATTTGATGTTACGAAAGGGAGCGATCGAAGTAGTTCCTCAGTTGCAAAGAGGAACCAGCTACTATTCCAGATTTTTTCTAAGAAAGAAATCGGGAGAATGGTGCCCTATTTTAGATCTTCGCTCCCTCAACAAATATCTAAAAAAGTTATCCTTCCGGATGCTGACTCTTCAAGAAATTCTTCAACTCCTCACTGCTTGGTATTACATGACCACCCTCTACCTCCAAGACGCTTATTTTCATGTACCAATTCTCCCCAGATAAAGAAAGTTCTTGAGGTTCAGAGTGGCTGGCAGTGACTTCCAGTTCAAAGTCCTTCCTTTCGGACTACGTTCCGCGCCCCGTGTCTTTACCAAGGTCTTAGCACCGGTGGCAGCACACTTTTGACTGGAGGGAATTCAAATCTTTCCTTATTTAGACGATTGCCTTATTCTTTCATAATTGCAAACACCCATACTCAGAAGTCTCTTTTCCAATCTCTGGGCCTCTGTCAATTTCGACAAGTCTCACCTCGGCCCATCACAAAGGAGAATGTTCTTGGGAGCCACTATAGACACTCTGCTGACCCAAGCCTTTGTCTCAAACGAAAGGCAACTGAAACTTTGCAAACTTGTCCAACTGTTGCGCTCAAAGTATGTTTCAGTCCGGCAGTTTAAGTCACTTCTGGGGATGCTTTCATCCTGCATTCCCCTGGTCCCCAACTGCCGTCTCAAGAAGAGACCTCTGCAAGAGGAGCTCAACAAACAGTGGTTGCAGGTTTTGGGAACCTTCGACAATCACATCCACATCAATTCTCGGATTCGTGAAGCTTTACACTGGTGGACTTGCAAAAAGAAGGATGGGGAGCGCACCTGCAAGGGCTCACCGTCCGCGGCAAATGGGATACTCAACAATGGACTTGGCATATCAACCTCTTAGAGTTGCTAGCTATCTTCCTGGCCCTAAAGTCTTTTCGCACCATCATTCTCGGAGCATCAGTGTTGATCCGAACAAACAAAACGACAAGTATGCATTACTTGAACAAACAAGGAAAGACAAGATCAGTTTTACTGTCTCATCAAGCCCAGCAAATTTGGGATTGGGCGATCCGACATCGGATAAGTATAACAGCAATCCATGTCCCGGGAGTTTCCAACGTCCTCGCGGATTCCCTCAGCAGGTCGACAGTTTCCAATTACGAGTGGGAGCTCCATCAACCAACTTTGGATCGTATTTTTCATAAGTGTGGTCGACCCGATCTGGACTTGTTCGCGACCAGTCAGAACCGCAAATGCCCATTCTTTGCAAGCTGGCTTCCCCACAAAGGATCGTGCTGGAATGCTTTTTTGATGTACTGGTCGCGGATTTATGCCTACGCTTTTCCACCGATAGTTAGTTCCCAGGGTTCTCCAGAAAATGAAGGAGCCTTGTCGCCTAATACTCCTAGCTCCCAGGTGGCCTCGCCAGTTCTGGTTCACCGAAGTTCTCCTTCTCTCCGAATGCGTTCAGTTGCAACCAGTGCCGAACCTTCTATCCATTCAGAACGGACAGATCTGCCACCCGGATTCTGCATCTCTGCACTTAGCGGCCTGGCGCCTGAGCACCTTGAATTTGCTCACTTAAACATTCCTTCGGACTGTAGGGAAGTCTTGGCCAATGCTAGAGCACCTTCCACAATAAAGACATACATGCTCAAATGGAAACTATTTTCCCTGTGGTGTCAAGCCGCCAACATTCATTCAATCCATGCAAAACCGGAACAAATTTTGCTGTTCCTTTTACATTTGGCAAGATCAGGCCTTTCCCATTCTACTCTTAAAGTATTTTTTGCGGCTGTTTCAAGATTCCAGCAGGATGGTTCCAACTCTTTACTCCTCTAGGGTCATTCAGCAGTTCTTCAAAAGGATTGTTTTGCATGTTTCCTCCCATCTGCTGTCCACTTCCATCCAGGCATCTTAACGTTGTGCTCTCACAACTCATGCGACACCCCTTTGAACCTATTCATAGGACAGATTTGAAGTTTCATGGAAAGTGTCTCTGCTGTTAGCTCCCACATTAGCTAGGCGGGTCAGTGATATTCAAGCCTTCACTATTAAACTGCCTTTCCTTCAATTCACCAAGGACTCTGTAGTGCTACGCACTAACCCCATTTTTATGCCTAAAGTACCTTCGGACTTCCATCTCAACGAACCGTTCATTTTCAAACCTTTCTTTCCTAATCCTCAATTACCTGCGGAAAGGGCTTTACATACTCTTGATGTCAAGAGGTGTCTAAAATTCTATTTACAGAGGACATCTTCAATACGGAAATCTGATCAGCTATTTACAGCTTATGGAAAGATGCGTACAGGACACCCAATATCCAAACAGTCCATTGCTCGTTGGATTTCTGCTGCAATTTGTTTCTGTCATCAGCATGCAGGCAGACCATTACAAACAAATCCGAGAGCACATTCTACTAGAGCAATCTCTTCCTCTACCGCTCTTTGCTGGTGTGCCTCTTCATCAAATCTGCTGAGCTGCTACGTGGTCCAGCAGGCACACCTTTACCATGCACTACTGTCTGGAAGCTGCCAGCGATGCCGACATGTCTGTGTGACAGGCGGTTCTCCGTAATCTTTTTAAATAAGGTGAGCCTCTGTTCTTCCCTCCTCCTCTTGCTATTTTCTGACATACAGATCTTCTGATTGTTTGTTTTATATAAATGCGTAGATATATAGATCTATATATGTGTATATATGTATAGAAATATCTATATATGTGATTATATATTGCTTGTGATACGCATATGCGTAGGTTGTGATGATATCACTAGTATTATTATGGAGTTAATGCTTTCTACTCTGATTAGGGCATGTGAATCTATGAAAGATACCCCAATACTGGAGAAGAACAAACGTTACCTGTAATCTGTGGTTCTCCAGTATTGGTGTCTTTCATAGATTCACATGCAACCCGCTCACCTCCCCTCAGAGGCTCTTCTATGCTCTTTTCACTCTGGATCACTTGTGCTAGAAAATCTGAGAGCCTGAGCCTCTGAGGAGAACATTCTGGAGGGTGCTGTCGCCTGATTGGCTGAAGATTGGACTATATATAATGACTTGGACGAGTCATGAAAGTGGTGGATTTTTTCCTTTTGATTTCTGGCTACTTTACTTCCTGGTTCTAGGTTACCTATGATATGGTTTCTATATACATGTATATTGCCATTTTTATGTACCGTGAGACTCCCACTCCGACGATGGGGAATGATTCAGGCATGTGAATCTATGAAAGACACCAATACTGGAGAACCACAGATTACAGGTAAGTAACTTTTGTTCTTCTGTTGAGTCCCATCAGATACTAGTACCAACGACAGAACAGCGGGGGATCCTTTGCTACCTCCTGCACCATGATCTGAACTAGACACTGTAAGTACACCCACCGCAGTGGGCAGAATGTGGAGGTGTTCTCAGTGGGATCACTAGGGCGACAACCATACCCCCATGCAGGCGAGGACCCCTTTGTGACACCTGCTTAGAGGGACAGACCTCAAAACACCGAGGGGGACCATCTAAGGGGACACAGCCACTGAACAGGACGGTCCAGTGTGCGCAGGAGTGACTGGCCAGCTACAAACTGAGGATGGAGAGGTGCCACTGCTTGCTGTCTGGCTCCTCTACTGGGTTGGCTCATCTCGGCCACCCCCTAGTAGATGCCACCCGCATTAGCGAGGGAAATCTACCAATAGGAGATCATCCATTTACCCAGTTGAGACCTGGGTGATAATTGTGTATAACAGAAACAATGTATCAACAGGTAATGTTTAGAGGACCATTAAATAAAACATGCACGTCCAGTTGCAAAGAAAGAAAAGTGACTCAAGGCTTTGGTGGGAGATGCAAGGAGCAATCTGTATTTAGAAAAAAGTATAAGCAAGGGAACAGTATCAGCACTGTTTACAATAAATGTGGGCGTAACCCGAAAGAACTTGTGCACATGAGTGCTTGTGGGACATACGGTGAGCGGCGCAAGTGACACAGCGAGGCACGGTGCAGAGCAAACACTAAGCATATACATGGTACTTTGTGGTTGACGATTAATTTTAACAAGAGTTAGACAATTTCGTGAACAGAAGATTTGCGCCAAGCATTACGCTGGACGTTCAACAGCGTTTCGGCCTTTAATGAGTTAAGGTCATCTTCAGGACCAGGTTACTCTTAGTTTTCGTGCTGAGCTCGATGTGGATCCAGGAAAACGAATAAGTGAATCCTGGAAGGGAGATTGGATCAATGTGGGGAATCAAGGTGCACCACTGTCCTGGATGCTTTGGCGAGCTGATCAGCCTGCTGGAAGTACGTTGAATTAGGGGGGGGGGGAGGGAGGGGGGGGGGGGGGACTATTGTGTTCCAGCGTGGGGATTGATACTAATTGCCTGGGGGGGGTTGAGGGTGCACCGACCCGGTGTCAAGCTGGAGGCATCTGGCGGCTTAAAGGAAGTTATCCTGGGACAGTGACTTGGGGGCAAGAGGTCCGGCGGGATCCTCATCCGACAGGGTTTTCTCCTCGGCGTGAGTACTAGTAAGACAGACTTACTCTTGACTCATTGTTTTTGTTATACCCACAGTAATGAAGCACTTGATGAACATCTAAAAGACGAGAGTCAAACATTCCAACACTCAAGCTGGCATGCCTGAACCCACGGAGACTGTCCTTAGAGTCTGAAGGATCAGATATTATCGTGCCTCCTCATACAGTTGCAGTTAGACAAAATATTAGCAGCAATTGCGGGCACCAAGACCACACTCCCAACAAGATTTAAGTACTGTTGTGGCGGGACTGGGACTGCTGAGAGCAGTGCACCATAAGCTGGAAGATAGTGCAAGAGGTTGAGGTGAAGGTTGAGGAACTGCGCCCTTCCCAACTGGACCTCAACTGCAAGGTTGCAGCATTGGCCGACAGGGTGCGCATGTTTGGATACTGTGCTGAAGATGAGAAGGACCGTAACAGGTGAAACAATCTTTGCATAGTCTGCCTCCTGGAGTGTACAGAGGGGGATGATATGGTGACCTATCATGATATGAAATATTTTAGATAATTAAAAGTAGAACTCAAGCATGGTCTACTCTGAAAATTAACTGGGAAGGATAGACTAGAAACTATCAAAAGGATGTTCACATCCAAAGTCTTATACAACATTGTTGTGTTCTCCATCGCCTCAGACTTTCTTTCAGTGAGCTCAATAAACTATTTACATTTTTTTCTGAACAGGCAAACAACTTAAAACTGCAATCCCAATAAGAAATCGGCTTCTTGGATTTTCATGGTTACTATAAGCCATAACAAAATTGTGGGCCTTGTACTTGCCAAGTAACCCTACAAATCATAATACACCACCATAGGTGAATTTTGAAGTCTCCTTAACACAGCCTCTCGCCTAACCAATTGGTTCTTCTGTTAGCAAAAGTATGTTCCTGCACACATTAATCACTGTTGCAAGTACCAAAAAAAACAAATTTGCCAAACTACAAGGAACACTAGACATTTGGCACAGCAGTTTAATTTAGTAGAACAATCCTCTAAATACAACCATCCAATGCCCATTCATAGTCCACCAGGTTCAGAAGGCAATCATGGCTCTTATCGAGCTATATCAAATGAATATCACTAGTAATTAAATAAGAGACCTCAAATAACTTGGACTCTGCTCAACCGAGTTACAGAGGTGCCTAAGGATAAAACGTATTATCCCAAAAACATTACCAAAAATAAATTAGCTACAGCTGCACACAGGTTAACAAGCCCTCACAACCAAACCCTCCTATTTTTTAAATATACTTTTTATAGGTTTTATACGTTCCAATGCATTATGTTGCATGGTTTTATTATGTTAGTATTGATCTAGAGATGTACTAAAAATGCAAGTAATCTACAAGGTACAAACATTGTTCGGTAATGTAAAAGATCTATGTACCATATAGTGATCATTCAGGGATACAGTTTCTAATAACTAAAATTGGCAGGTGAAGAATTCAAAATAACAAGTCACCATGACCAATACATGTTGGAACGAAGTGGCATGCAGCTGGAGGGCAATCCATTAGAATATCTACTGGTGACTTGTATAGCAATACCTTTTTGGTTTCTCCAATAGTATCTTAGTCGAACTGGAGGAGTAGGGAATAAGTATAAATTAGCCAACCTGTAATGTAGAAAACCTAGATCAATAATCTTTTTTTAACCAGATGTCACAGAGGCATATTATCTTTAATATAACTCAGTAGAATTTGGTGGGCTATTTGATGCATTCTCAGTTCTAATTTTTCTTCTGTTTAGTGCAGCAGTTTCTGCCTCAGCCCAATGTAGTAGTAATTTACACCATTTTGTTAGAGGAAAGGCCTTTCCCTTAACTAATTATAGTTCCCCTTGTAATGAATAGGGCCAGATCTAAGAATTTGGACTCTACACACTTTAGAATGTATAAAAAGCCCCAAGATACATCTTTGTTACTCAAATATTTGTGTTCCGTTATGTTGGTTACTGCCTCCATGACACCCTGCCAGTATCTAGCAATTTCTGGACACTCTCACTTCAAATGTATGAATATGACTTGTGCTTCATGCTTTCTACGGCACTTCAAGGTTGCCCTAGGATATATTTTGCAATTTCATTGCAGATTACCTCTGTTCTTCTCTGTGTTTTTATGTATATTGTTATTCTGCCTTTAAAATAAAAAAAACAAATCCACTCCAAGCAGGGCTACTTTTATTGAGTAATAAAGGGAATGTGTGATCCTTCGGGTGGTACTGAGTGCTGCCTAAAAACAAAAGTAGATGTAAGCAAAAATCTTCTCCTAGTTTGTTGAATTGAGTTAGAATGGCTTGTTCATGAGTGATTATTCATCATTTGGTAGTCCCTCCCAGCACCACCTTGAGAGGGGTGGCTTCTTTCTGTTTCAGATCCAGTTGGGAATTCATGGCCTTCAGAGAAAGGGCATTTTAAGTAGTGGATCACAATACATATTAAACAAATGCTGCCATAAGTACATATTATACTCTTTCCATTGTGTGCACTGTATGCTCTTTATGAGAAAGAAATGAAATGGAACATCCCGAACACGTGTTAGTACATTCACATCTCATGTTAGGTGAGGAGAAAATACAATTTACTTTTACGTATAAAGTCTTGATGTCATTGACCAGTAGAGACCAGTTAGATCTTAAAGTAAACGGTCATCTAGCATTGGACCTGACATTACTGAAATAGAATAGAAGTTTTTCCTGCCTTACCCATTTAAAATCTCTACAAAAAACATACACTTTAAACCAACATGGGGATAGCGGACGCAACAGCTACTAATTCACACACGTGGGACGAGATGCCAAAAACATAAGCAAAAACAGTGAAGACAAACTACTGTAAAGTAAGCAAATAATTCACTAAAAAAAGTAGTTACTGATCACATACAATACTAATAACAAATAGGGTTAACCGTTAATCGCTATGTGAAGCGTTGCCCCTAAAGATACGCAACACCTTCTTATGGTATACATTGCAAAATTACTGATAAATATGAAATGTGGGGTCCTGGAGAACAGCCCTGCAACTCCGCTACACTGGCTGGCCCTGAGCCATTCTTGTATCTGTTTACCACCTATGCAAATTTACTAGCAGCCTACAACCGATTCAAACCACTTGGCTTTATTTACTGGTTGTTGTTTAAAATGCCATAGATTTGCACGCACCTGTTTGCATATCATACCCATTTGTTTAAAAATACTGATAATGGGGTTTCTTAATGGATAGTATCTACCAAATGTAAAACTCAGTGAAATTATTTAAAAAAAGAAAGTGATGTACTGTTGGCACAAATGGCAGCACTACAACCTAGGTTAATATGTGATTTGAGGTAAAGCTGGAATGCTGGATCACGGTTAAGTTGTAGTTTAAGGTTTACATTTCAGGAGTGTTGTGTTTATGATCCATGCTTATTGCTAGTACTAATTTTGCACTTCCAAAAAGGGCCTGACATTATGCAGATGTTAAAGTGACTTATTTAAATCCTTTCTCTTTCAGTTTTGACATGCACAGATTACATCCCACGGATGCCCAGTGATTATACCTCGCAGATGTTTTCTTCAAAGTAAGTTCGCATGTAGGATCATAAAATATTTTGTATAAGATTATTGTTCAATATTCTTTAAAATATTGAATTTCATCTGATAATATATCTGTCCTTCAGCCAATATAAAAAAGCATTGTTAAAAAACGGTTTTATGTGACAGATTTGTGGTATTAAACAAGAACAGGATTTGCAACATAGATTCGCTATTTACTGTTTGACTTTCATTCTGTTTCTCCAGCATTGGATCTTTCATAGATTTACATGCTTGAATCATTCCCCCGTCATCGAAATGGGAGTCCCACAATACCATAATGAAGCAGAATGTATTACTTTCATAGGCTATAATGGCAATGAAAGTCAGTTTAATAGCCTATGTACGTCCTTATAAAAAAATAAAAGGACCAAACTTGAACTATATCCAATCAGGCGACAGCACCCTCTAGAACACTCCCAACAGAGTCCCTCACGTCATGTGAAGGGAGTCTCCCTGAGCTCTGCTCAGTTTCTTCATCGATTTCTTCTTTTTGGATCAGCCAAGATTGTTTCATGTTTCATTCCTATGACCCTGGCACTAATATGTCAGAGTAGCAGAAAACAAGGCAATGGACTACGAAGTATGTCTAACCTTTTCCTCTCAAACTCTCACGCTCCGAGAGATGAGGCTATTATTGGAACTATTGAAACTTAAATCTGTCACTTCTGATGAGGACAGTAAGGACCCCTTCACTTAAGAGGAGAGCTTGCGCCAAGGGTCTCCAGAAGGCGTGCAGAAATTACATAAGACTTACCATGAGTCTTGATAAAGCCGTTCTCACAGAGAAAGAGGGAAAATTGGAGGAAAAAAACTTCCTCAGAGGCAGAACTTATAACTCCCTCTTCAGCCTGACACTAAATCGCGTAAATCCTCATAACCTGACTATAAGGCTACGGCAAAACTGCCATTAAAATCATCGTTCACATCAGTTACAATGACGTCGACGACCACAACCATGTAGACTATGACTGCCTCACCTACGATGGCCTCATCTACAATTGCACTTATTTACGATGGCATCGTTGGACAGCTGTCGTCGGACAGCCTCTTCTATGATGGTCGTCTACAGTTGTTGATGGTTGTCGACGACAACCTTCTCCACGATGGTAGTCTACGATTGGTGATGATAATGGATGTTGACAAACCTTCTCCAAGATGGTAGTCTACGATTGTTGTTGATGATGATGGTTTTCGACGACCACCTTCTCCACGATGGTAGTCTATGATTGTTGGTGGTGGTTGTCGACGACAACCTTCTCCATGATGGTAGTCTACGATTGTTGTTGATGATGATGGTCGTTGACAACAATCTTCTCCACAATGGCAGTCTACAGCAGCCTCCTCTAAGATTGCATTGTCTGTGGTGGTTGTCTACGACGACTGCCTCTTCTACAAAAACCTTGTCTATGACTACATCCTCTACAATGACAATCATTGTCGAGGTTAGCCTAGTCGTCTGTCTACCTCAACGACTACAATCTCGATAACAGTACAAACGACGAAAGCACCTTAGTCCTCAACAAGTGAAAAAGAAAGACTAATACAAGCACATCTACAACAGCAATATATGGAGAGGCAATATGTGGAGCAATTTCACCACTTCACTCTGCCTACAACTTCAGAGCATGAGTCATGTCCATGTTTTATTACTAGACCAACTGAGCATGTTACAGGATTACTGCAAGTGTTTTCCTGAGCCTGCAAGGTCACATCATGTCTGATTTGTCCGCATCCTCCGATGCTCCTGCCACTGAAAGAATAATCCCCGTGTCAAATATCACCATGGTTCCCGGGTATGACCTGTTCACATCTGGTGATAGAGAGATGGCCCACAGCTGGTGGATTTCCCACCAGATGGTTTTTGGTGCTTTCCATTTCCTTAGGGAATGAGCTACCAAATGTCCAATAGCAAATAAGCAATCTGTTTATTTTCTTTGCGATTTTAAATAGAAAAGCTGTGAGACCTATTCCAATTCTTGATATATACGCGTGGAATTAAAATCATGGAAAACTTGGTCACTTATAGCCCCGCCTACAAGCAAAGAGACAGTTCTCAACTATGCCCGGTGCTACTGTACAGGCTGCCAATTCATTGGAAATACAGGGCAGGTATAACTGCCAGATGTGGTCAGACATTGCCACATACATAATTTCTGCCGGAAGACAGAAAGGGCAGAAAGAAAAAAGATTCTTCAGGGGGGCTAAACTTCCTCATCAGAAAGCATACTTTGTGCTAATAGGTTTCCCACAACTGGCAAGGTCAGTGGTCCTTAGACTCCAAGGTTGGTTCAAGGACACAACATTTAGAACCTGTGGTGCAAATACATATATTTTTACCTAACCATGGCGACGCTATGTTTGGCAAGCAGTCTGATGACTCCTTGCAAGCAGTCAAGGCTGACTCTGACACCAGAAGATCTCTTGGCATATTACAATTTTGAAAGAAGCCCCCTTTGGAGGGACCTGCGAAAGAGACACTTACCCCTATTAAGGATGACACCAGAGGTATAAGACTAAGCAACCCTCTCAGTAGCCCTTAGTCTAGATTATCTACAGTGACAATATTCTTGTGTTGCTTACGCCATCCTGTGGGAGAAAACTATTCCAAAATGCCATCTGTGGCGGAAAATGGCATCGGACAAATAGGTCCTGGATCTCCTCACATATGGTCAGATGTTGGAGTTCACCCAGATTCCGCCCACCGCTTCACCAAAACGAGGGCACCCACCTCATCTCCATCTGCTTCGGATGGGAGTGCTAGGTTCAATAAGGAAGAGCCCACATTCTCAGCAGAGAACAGTCTTCTATTCTCTGTTTTTCCTCATAGACATGAAAAAAGAGGTGTGGCGATCCACCATAGACCTTCAGAAATGAAACCAGTATTTCCGGAAATTATACTATTACGTGGTCATCCTCTCCGACACCACATGATCGCTCTGAATATACAGGATCCATACTTACCCGTTCCAACTCATGCATCATCGATCTCCCATTTGGCTTCAAATCAGCTTCCTGTATTTTTACCTAATGCCTCGCCCTTTGGCATCTTTTTTCAGGAAGGACTGTCGTAAGGTATTCCGCTACTTCAACAACTGGTTGATAAAAGCACCAATGGTATTTCAAGTTTCCAAGGCCTCAGAGGCTGGCCTAAAGATGTGTCACAAACTAGGTCTCTTAGTGAATTATCAAAGATCATCAAATCCTCCATCCAAGACAATACTATTCTTGGGCCACAACACTATATACTATCATAGACAAACACTTTCTATTCCAAGACGTGCAACAGAGGCTCTAGGAAGTGGCTCTCTATCTGTACAACAAAAAAAGGAATCTGTGCGTCTGCTCAGTTAGCTTCTGGGCATCATGTTCTCAGCTATCAATATGAGCCCTCTTTCACTTCTGAAAAAGCGAGCCAGCAAAAACAGCAGATTCAAACAAAGAATTGTTCAAGGGCCTTGTGAACTTCACATAGCTATAATGGAGGCTCTAGCCTGGTGGTCCCAGACCGCCCACCTGTCACAGGACTGCATGTTCTTACCTCAAATACCTCACTTCGTAATGACTACGGATGTCTTCCTGGAGAGCTGGGGTGGTCCTCTAGAGAATCTGCAAATTCAAGGAAAGTGGTTTTCGCTTCTAAACAACATACATACCAGTCACCTGGAGCTCAAAGCCATCTAACTCAATCTCCAAGGTTTCCTGCTTATGATAGCAGAATCTTTGGTGTTCGATCACACAGATAATATCACCACCTTGCAAGGAAACAGCCTCTACAAATAGGAGTTTGATCAATCGGTGCTAAATATGATCATTTTGTTCTGGGGCAAACCGATTTTAGATCTCTTTGCCACAAACTAAACCCGCAAACACCAGTTCTATGCAAGTTGGCATCCAAATCCAGGAGCGTGGGGCAGTGCCTTTTGACAGATGATCTATCCTTACCTTTTCCCCTCAGATACCTTTAAGTTCAAAGGTCCTCAGCAAGAGAAAAGCGGAGCTGTGTCTCATCCTGATAGCACTAGGTGGCCCACGCAGTATTGGTTCACCAAGCCTCTCTTGTTGTCTGAATACTACATTCACCTTCCAACATCCCGTAAGCTTTTGACAAGGCCAGGTCCTTCATCCTGACTAAACTTCTCTCCTCTTATGTGCACAGCCACTAAATTCCTTGAATTCAAAGATCTCCGTGTTCCTCAGAACTGCAGGTTTATTCTCTCCAACTCAAGGCAGAAGCCATGAAAGAGATGTAAACCATAATGGAAATGTTTCTGCCTATAGTGCCAGAAATAAAACCTCTACTAGCATAATCTGGCTGATAACTGCCCTATCTCCTCTCACTAGCTCAGTTACGGTTGGTACATGTGTCTAAGGTATGGCTTGCGGCAATATCGAGATATAGATGCTCATCATGGTTTTGTGGTTAGTAGCAACGCATGCTGCTTGCAGAAACTGAAATTGCTTTTTAAATACTTTTAAACTTACTCTGTATTTGCTGCATTTGGTTTTAAAATTGCCTGATTTGCACATACCTAGACTTGTTGTGCTCGTCCCCGGTCCGCCACGGCTGATGTGCTGATTGATGCGGAGGGACGTGGCTCCTCCCCTCACTCGCATTTCCAGGGGCGGAATTCTCATATAAGTGCCCTGCTCAAACGAACGCGCAGCGGACGTGCCGAAGGCAAGCCCATCTGCGCCGTCCGCGATCGGAACGCAACTTGCGCTAGCCACGCCCCCAAGTCAACTCTGTAGCTAGAATTGTTTGGTCTAGAGAGGAGTTACTCACCTTCTCCCGAGTGGGGTGCTTGAACCCATCGTGGATAGATTTGTCTACATGGGAGGGGAGGATGGACTACCTGGGACCACAATGTGATGCTGGTTTTGGCTTGGAGAGGCGACCAGGGAAGGTTGGCAGGAGTTTGGCTGGTGCTCTGTCACTGCCATCTACAGCATACCCACGGATACCCTGCTTGGAGATGCAGGCCTGCTTAATTAACTGCAGATCCCTGCCAAAACATGCAGATGACATTTGGCTCAATCTAGAAGCAAACTCTTGGGTGATCATGTTTTTAACTGAAACCTGGCTAAAAGAGAGCTCTAATCCCGATATAGGCCTGGCTATCCCTGAGGGCTACAGGATGGTAGCAGCCAACCAGGCGGATAATAGGCAGGGGGTGGACTGGCAGTGATTCTTAGGAAAGATTGGGAGATCTCGTCAAGAAAAAATAATTTTGTAGGATCCATAGAGGCGATGTCCTTTTGCATTAGAGTGTCTCCTACCTCTTCTCATGCAGGACTATTGGTCTATCGACCTCCAGACTCCCTGTCCTCTCATTGGCAGGAGTTGTTTGATATTATTGCAGACTTATCCCTAAAATACTCCAACTTTCTAGTTCTCGGTGACTTCAATGTCCATATGGAGAATGATAATTGCCCCTCGGCCCTACAACTGGCCGATTCACTCTCAGGGCTAAACATGATACAAAGGGTGTCTGCACCTACCCACGCAGCCGGCCACACACTGGACTTGATTTTTTCCAACGATCATACCCTTAAGGTGATGGATTCTCTACCACTGACCTGGACGGATCATCGACTGGTTCCCTTCACTCTAACTGGCCTGGTTGGTACCAGCCAGCCCAGTTTAGAGTTTGAAGATAGAAGAAATTGGAGGAAGGTTCTACCTGAGTGTATGGGTCCAGAACTACAGGAAACACTCCCCCCTACTCACAGGAGACCCCAATCATGATGCGTTGGCCTTCGATAACTGGATTATTTTAGCTCTTGATTAAGCAGCCCCCATTAAAACCTTGAAACCGGCCAGAAATAAACCAACAGCCCCTTGGTTTTCGCCGGAACTCTACCAGGAGAAAAGCCTATGCAAACGACTCGAGCGATCATGGCGAAAAAAGTGTGACGCAGAGGCCAAGAGCACATATAGAATAGCATTCAAAAGATTCCACAAACTAAAATGCAACACCCTGAAGGAATATTTTGCGCATCAAATAAAAGCTTCTGATAACTCTTCCAGATAATTTTTTAAGATTGTGAAGGGTTTTTTGAAGACACGAGCCTTAAAAAGCACGATTGCCCCTTCAACCAATTTGTATAGATCTAGCTAGTTTTTTTCAGACTAAAATTCAAACTATCTATGCCTCTTTCCCCAAGACAATTCCATCTAGGCTATCAGTTAAGACCTTGCCTACAAATCAGCATGTGGAATGCTGGTCTGATTTTCGCCCTTTTAGTCTAGATATCTCCATGCTGGAGCTGTACAAAGTTAAATCCGGGTCCTCAGCCGACCCTTGCCCACCTAAATTTTATAACATTTTTGCCTCTTGGCTGAACCCCTTAGTCAACTTCATTTGGAACTCCTCTTTGAAAACAGGCACTTACCCAACTAAGTAGAAAACAGCTTTTGTCCAACCAATCCTGAAGAAAGAAATGTAGACCCAGCAGACAAAGAATTTTAGGCCGATTTTGCTTCTCTCGGTGCCGGCTAAGGTACTGGAGAAGGAAGTCCAAATACAACTGGCCGAATTCTTAGAGTCTCACAAACTTCTTCATGACTCTGTCGGGTTTCAGGTCGGGCTACAGCACTGAGACCGCTTAGCTGGAAGTGGCGGAAACTATAAGGGAAACTGTGGAACAAGGTAACTGTGCGATGCTAGTACTGCTGGATTTATCCGCAGCATTTGATACGGTGTCGCACCAGATCCTCCTAGAAAGACTAGCATCTCTGGGAGTGACGGGAACTACCTTAAGCTGGTTCTGCTCCTTTTTGGAGGGACGGTCCCAGAAAGTGTTCCTTTGCCCGTATGTGTTCTCTTCCAGCCCCTTGGTATGTGGAGTTCCGCAGGGCTCAGCCTTGATCCCTTCTCTTTTTAATGTTTATCTGGCCCCTTTAGCCCCAATAATTGACAAAGCAATTCGAGGTTCTGGTCCACTATACCTCAAGGAAAGACTCCGGAAATACCATTAAACTAGGGCGCTGCGGTCCAATCATCAGGAGATACTGGTAACTCCGCACTTTAGGAAAGCTAGGATTGGTGGCCGGGCCTTTTCGGTAAGAACAACCTTTTTATGGAATTCCATGCCAGAACATCTACGGAAGGCCAAATCGGAACACATTTTCAGGAAAGCCCTGAAAACGTGGTTGTTTAACTTGACTTAAGCATTATTAGTCTCCTGGCGACACCATTGCTCGTGCTGCTAGCGCCGGGACACCTCCGTTGCAGGTAGCCGCGCGCTGTACAAATAGTACTAACAATAATAATAATCACATTTTCTCTATTTCTGCTCTTGCAGAATCATCAAACAGTTCATGAAAGAATTATTCAGTTATTTCCTCCAGCAGGGGCTCCTTCTCCGGACTGGCACCTGAACATAGTTCTATTTCAACTCATGTAGCGTTCATTCACAGAGCACATCTCATTTCTCACATGGAAGGCCGCCTTGTTACTAGCGCCCACTGACGAGGAGGGTAGAGAAAATACAGGCTTTCTTGACTCAAGAACCTTCTTGCACCTCGGCAATTTAGTACTTCTCAGCACCATTCCTAATATTTATTCCCAAGGTTCCTTCAGATTTTGCCTCAATGAACCTATAATATTTCGGACTTTCTTCCGGAATACAACATCACCAACTGAGAGGTCACTACATAGGCTAGGCATCAAATGAAATCTAAGATTCTGCTTGCATTGTGCTAAACAACTCATGAGAACTGACAAACTGTTCGACTCAGATGGACACACTCGTAAGGGTGCTCCAGTCTTGTTGGCAACCATTGCTTGGTGGATTTCAGCTGCAATCCAGTTCTGCCACTCAAAGGCTGGCAAGCCCCTCACAGTGAAAACCAGGGTGCACTCAACTAGGGCAGTTTCCACCGCAACTACTTTGCTTGCGGAACTGCCTCTGGAGAAGATAGGTTGTGCTGTGACTTGGAAGAGTGTGCATATAATTCATGCAGCATTATTACCTGGAATTGACACGGCACAGTGATGCGCTTGTTGGACACGTTTTACTACACCACTTATTTCAATAAGGGGAGCCTCTTTTGGTTCCATGTGTTTGCTTATGTATTTATGCACATTTTAATGTATTGTGTGTATGTGTGTATGTGTGTATATATATATTCACTTAAAAAAACCATAGGTTTCACACATGTTATAGTTAGCTGGACATTTCACTCGTAAAAAACCAATGAAATTCCCCCGTTATAGTTAGCGCAGGCAACTATAACTCACGCGACCGCAATCCTCTGCTGATGCTAATACTGTATTTAGACACTTATTTGCCCATGTCTTCTTCCATTAAATTTTAGCTATACATATATTACAGATATTTTTTTTTCATAAAGACACATATGTCATCAGCAGAAGATTGCGGTCGCGTGAGTTATAGTTGCCTGCACTAACTATAACGGGGGAATTTCATTGGTTTTTTACGAGTGAAATGTCCAGCTAACTATAACATGTGTGAAACCTATGGTTTTTTAAGTGAATTTGCAAGGTTTTTTAAATGCTAATTCCTAACTATAACGTGTGTGAAACCTATGGTTTTTTCAGTGAATTTGTACGGTTTTTTAAATGCTAAGTTACTTTACGCCATTCGTGGCGTGCGCGCCCAGTTAACGCAGTTCGTTGCGTGCGCGCGGTGCGCTTTGCGTACCGCGCGCCCACTTTACGCAGTTAGTGCCGTGCACGCATGGTGCCCACGTTATGCGGGATGGGCCATGTACGCACGATGCGCTTCGCGCACCGTGCGCACATGGGGGACATATTATGCGCATCTTTGAGAAATGTATTCTTATTATTCTCATTTATGTAATAAGCCATGCGCAAATGGTGCCCTTCCGCCACCATTTGCACACGGGGTGAGGAGAGTGTGGATAATTTTTTATAAAAAATTTTTTTACCGTACTCGTACGGTAAGCGTAATCGCCAATTTTCCGAAAAAAAAAAATTATTTTTTTTTGGGGCATGGGGGGTTATTGGGGACCCCTAGATCATTGATGGGTGGTTAGGATCTGAAGAAACTGCCCCTTTAGACATTTTTGGGCTTCATTTTTGCTGCCCAACTCTGAGAGCGAGAGAGAAAATGGCGGCCGCCGCTTCCTGGTTTCGACCGATTCGAATGTTTACTAATATCTAAGAGCCAATCAAAATCGCGCACGCCACCGTACGCGTACGGTAAGTGCACCGTAAGCGCACCGTAAGCTGGCTCAGATATATATATTGATTTAAAGGCTATTTTCTCAGAATCTACTGAACAGATTTACACCAGACCTACAAAAGGCACTTCCTTGACCTGAGGACTACCTCTCTGCCAAATTTCAAGTAATTGTGTTCAGCCGTTCGGGCTGTAGCTGTGTCTAAAGGTCCTATGGAAAAATGCATGGGAAAAACGCGTTTTGGGACCCCCCTTTTATCTCAGCCCCCGCTTGACGAATCCCCCCGAGACTTTCAGGGTAGGAGCGGAGCGTAGCGCCCCACCTATTTTGAAAAATTCGCGAGGATTCGTCGACCGGCGCCAAAGTTATTCAAAATAGAATGTTGCGGTTTTCCTATGGAAACGTGGTCCTAACTATAACTACCTACTGGCGACCGCCAGTAGGTAATATATATATATATATATATATATATATATATATATATATATATATATATATATATATATATATATATATATATATATATAATATTCACTGAAAAAACCATAGGTTTTAGGGGTGTTATAGTTATTACATCCCTCATGACATGGTCAGTGACATCACTCATGACATCACTGATGACATCTCAAAAAAGTGTGACCCCCCCACTCTGCCCCGGGGACCGCCACCCCCGGGGCTTTATCATAATATCATAATATAGGATGGCATGGCCCTTTTTTAAATTATTATTTTGGAGGGGGGCTGCCTTGCCCCCCTCCTGTGGCCACTTAAGGCCCCGGGGACCCCATCCCCCGGGGCCGGTCTTTGTTTTTTAAAAAATATATATTTTTTTCCAATTTGACGAGGGGGGCCGCGTGGCCCCCTCCCAGGTCACTAATAGCCCCGGGGACCCCATCCCCCGGTGCTGGTCCTCTCCGTTGGGGGTCGTGGGGGGGTCCCAATCCCTCCACGGTCCCAGCCGGCTCCCTGCGTCCTGCGGGAGCCAGCATTGCTTTTCCACATGGGGAGCAGCTAACATGCTGCTCCCCCTGTGGAAAAGCAATCTGCTTTGCTATTTGAAGCAGGTTTCCTGCTCTCTTCCAAATACCAAAGCAGTTTGCTATGACAGGGTGGGAGCCAAGAGGCTCCCGCCCTGCCATAGCAAACTACACTGTCATGGGGATGGGCACCCCGGGACACTGCAGGAGCCGGCCCTGGGGGTGGCGGTCCCCAGGCCCTCGACAAGGATCCAGGAGGGGGTGCCGCGCGGCCCCTCCTATATTGAATCTTTAGTGCCCCGTGGAGGTGGCGGTCCCCGTGGTACTTTAAAAAAAAAAAAGTCCCGGTGGTGGCGGTCCCTGGGGCCGTGGGGGCCAGAGAGCCCCCTAAACCCAATTTAAAGAAGCCCCGGGGTGGCGGTCCCTGGGGCAGTGTGGGGGGTGGATTGGGCCCCCCTACACTTTTTTGGATCATGCCCCCAGGACTTGGCCCCCGCCATTCATGTTTTAAAGCCCCTGAGGGTGGTGGTCCCCGGGTTTGGGGGGGCCAGAGCCCCCCACAACTAATTTTAAGAAGCCCCGGGGGTGGCGGTCCCCGGGGATGGGGGGGCCTGAGAGCCTCCCCACACTGAATTTTAAGAAGCCCCCGGGGCTGGGGGGGCAAGAGAGCCCCCCAAACCTAATTTAAAGAAGCCCCGTGGGTGGCGGTCCCCTGGGCGGCGGGGGGCCGTGAGCACCCTGCCTATATTATGATAAAGCTCTGGGGGGGTGGCGGTCCCCGGGGCAGTGTGGGGGGGATTGGGCCCCCCTACACTTTTTTTGATCATGCTCCCAGGACTTGGCCCCCCTGGGGTCTAATTAACAAAGAAGCGCTTTGTTTTGTTTTTTTTCATCGGCAGGATCCGAGCACCCAACACGGATTTTGCCGATTTTAAAAATAAACAAAAAAAATTGGGGGGCCTTGGGGGTCCTTGTGGGACCCCCTGAGCAGGCCAAGGGGGTCAGGGTCTTTCAAGATGGCTGCCAACACTTCCTGATTTAGAGTGTTGACAGCCAATTAGAATACAGCAGGTGCACGGCAGGGTGCGCGGATCCAGATATGTGATATTTGATATGTGATTTTCTCAGGAACTACTGAACGGATTTACACCATTTAAGCAAAAGGCACAGATCTGAACTAAGATCTACCTTTCTGCCAAATTTGGTGTAATTCCGTTCAGCAGTTCGGGCTGTAGCTGCGACTAAAGGTCCCTATGGAAAATTGCATGGGCAAAACACGTTTTGGGACCCCCCTTGTTTCTCGGCCCCTGCTTGACAAATCACTCCAAGACTTTCAGGATAGGAGCAGACCGGAGCGGGCCACGAGTTTTGAAATTTTCGTGAAGATTCGTCAACCGGCGCCAAAGTTAATATATATAAAACTTGTGTGCGACTATTTTTTCCACGCGCCCGGAAACTACGTGAGAAAATTCCTGTTTAATATATATATATATATATATATATATATATAGCATGTGAATGTTATGTATATATTTTCTACCCACCATCAGCTGTTTGCACTAATGAAAAAAAATGCACAAATACAGTAACTGCTTGCTATTCTGATTCAAGCATGTGAATCTATGAAAGATCCAATACTGGAGAAGAAAATGTTACTTACCTGCAACTGCAGATCTCCAGCATTGGTATTTTCCCTAGATTCAAATACGACCCACCCTCCTGCCTGGAGAGGCTCCCCTTATAGTTCTGGATTATTTATTTCCACTTATGCTTGAAAATCTGAGGGACTCTGCCTCTGTTGGTAGTGTTCTAGAGGGTGCTGTCGCCTGTTTGGTTGTAGTTCAATTTTGGTCCTTTTAAAAAAAAAAAAAATACATAGGCTATTAAACTGACAATTAAAGCCTATGATAGTGATACATTCTGCTTCGTTATGGTACCGTGGGACTCCCGTTTCAAGCATGTGAATCTATGAAAGATAAATAATAATGGAGAACTGCAGTTACAGGTATGTATATTATTTTCTTAATGTTTCCATTACACTTTTCAGAAACTTGTCATGCTGCCTTTTACCTCATGGGTGGAGCAATAAGTCCGACATTGGCTTACTCTATTCATCTTCTCTTGGACCTTTACAGTCTTGCAATAAGATTGCAAAGCCTCTACCTCTTTAAGCACACTACCTAAGTTACACCTAAATCACCAATGAAAAAGTAAATATTTGATAAAAATGTCTTCTCTCTCTCTATTTGTAAACCTCTATCCTGTTTGGAATGTACAAGTAAAGGTGATGTGGCCATTCGGTAGGCATGAGCATACTTTTTGCTTTGCTCTGTTTAAATTTAGAAATCACATAAGAAAGAAGTGAGAACTGAGATATCCTCTTGACAAACATGTCAGACATTCCTCAGTTTTGTGAACCAGGATGCAGAAGAGTCACAGTTTGTGTTTTTTGTTGCCTGAAGTGGCTGTGGGTTACTGTGATAAATTCTGACTATAGAAGTATACCTGTTAGAATGTTTTATACATTATATTGCAAATGTTCTGCTATGCAAGTTTTCCAATAAAAGAAATTATCATATTTTTCTAAATTGATTTATAAATGTTTTTTGGTGTTTGGTGGAAAAATATTTCTTCCTAAGACCCATGTTACTATTGTTCCAGAACATGCTGACATAGGTCACACCCTGTGCATTTTGCAGATATGGAAGATGAACTGCGATTAGCATATGGTCCTCTCCAGCATCTTGTGCCAAATTGACTGAGCATTTTTGTAGATGATTCCAGAATTCTTTCCTCCTTGGTTGTTTAAAAGTTATGGTGTTCCTCTGCAATAGGATTGCCGCTAGGTAAGATTTCAAGGCAAGATGTATCCTCAAATCGAGCATATTAATGTGCTATTTATTTTGACTTTTTGTCCAACAAAAAGGACCAAATCCCTTCCAGTAAGCACTTGTACCAATTATAATGTTTAGTTTTCTGTTGAGAGGGTGCTAAACACTGCCCTGGGAGTGGCCTCTTAACTAGCTAAGCAGAAAATAGTAAATGAAGAGGGAAATCTTATTTTGTGTTGATCCAATCTGCATTTGGCCTTAGTCAGTTTTTTTACACAACTTTAATTTAGTCCTTTTAGTTTTTTGAAGCCACTCTATAGCCATATTTTGTTTCAGCCATTGCAAGTTTCAAATTAGTTCAGATTGTTGATGAGCAAAATTAGCCTTTATTTCGAAAAACAGAGCTCCTTCAGTTAATGTTGTAGAATTTATGTAATGGGGATCTTCATGCTCAGCCATGTGATCATCCAGAACGGTATAGCAACATTCTAAGATATAATAGGAACAGTAAGAGGCATAACTGACCTTTGCAAAACTGATTTTTGGCACAGCTGGTCAATGAAAGGGGAAGTGGGCCAACACGTAAAAAATAAACTGGATCCAGCGGTTCTGACCTAATTAGGTTTTTAGAAGCTTTGTTGCATACCAAGGGATGAAAGGGAAGAGAGATGACGTAATAGGAAAGCAGGGAAGAAGAGAGGAGCTTCTAGTACCAACTTCTTGTTCAAGGGGGGAATTTGAACAGCAGTTGAAAATTTTTGGACGGGGATTTCCCCTACCCTCAGCTCAAGGAATTGCCATATAACAGACCAGCTAAGGACACAAACTGTTCAAGAGACACTAACTCTTCAGACTAAGTTATTCTCAGCAAGATGTAGATTTGCAAGCCCCTAGTTTGGCTTGGCTCATTAAGTCCTCAACTGTTTGTTAGACTGTCCAAATTGCACAACAGTAGCCTCTGTAGCCTTTCTAATACAGAACATGTAGTTCTTGTAACCCCCAGTAACTCATTTTAGTAGAAGACAAGAGGACAGCATCCCCTTCTCTCTGCCTCCTTTTTTAATTCTTGCACAGTCTATCCACTTTGTATGGCCCTTGACCTGAGATATGGAAAAATTAGTTTGCTGGCACTGGTAGGATAACATATTTTTTACAGCCTCTTCAGAACTGCTCCTTTGGCAGCATAGTCCCAAAGAAAAGAGGATGATTTAACTCTTTCCCTTATTCTTTTTGTGACTCATGGTTGGCAGCTGAATCGCTCTTTAACCGTTGTTTGTAACTCCGCCATATAAGGGAGAACTTCTAGTTGTAGTAAAGTTCTAATTACTTTGAACAAGTCTAGTTCCTTCTCTGCAGGGTGCCTACCAGGATTCTGATAGCATTAAAGTGATGACAGTTTTCTGATCTCTCCACCTGTTCCTCAAAAAAGGAGACCGTTTTCTCCATATCTCTTTCTAAATGTTACACTATCGTCACCGGATTATACTGTCTTTTAGGCAGGTTTCTGCATTTTCCAACTTGTTCTTTCATCTATTTGCCCCATGTAGTCTATCAGGAGTTTCGTGCCCCAAGATAAATTGATCATCTTCTCCTCTTCATTCAGGTTTTTCCCAAACATAAAAGCGGAGTGATGATGGAAAAGCTGCTCTGCGTGACTTGGGTATCACCCCTTTTAGTCTGGTCTGTCCTTCACATTTATGTTCCCCTATGATTCAAGATACCATGCCTTATAATTATCACCAGTTACTTAAAGGGTTGGGTCATGTTTGGCTATGGGAATTGAGAGCGGGACAGTGTTGGCAGGACAAGCGGAATAATTCTTCAGTTGCGACACCAGTGCTTTCCTCTGGCAGTTCTTGAAGTTAGATTGAGGAGGTCTTTGCTGCTTTCCTGTCGCAGTCAGATGCCTCTACCAGTTCCCTTCTTTAAGGGAGCAGGAGGCATAAAAGTGGGTATTGCCAAGGCAAAGGAACAGGTGAGCCATAAAATATGAAACTCGCGCTGCCCCTCTGATCGGCCACTGTCCGGGTTTGTCCTCGTTAACATTCAGGTTGTCCAGAAGTATCATGGTGACATATATTCAGAAAACATACAGGACATATTGTGTATATCCAACAAGCAAACCAGAACATCTGTGCAATGTTCGAGGCATGTGGGCTGCTGAATTCATATCTGTGCATAGATCGCCGCCTAGTGTTGGGTCCGGATGTTTGCACGTTGTTGTCCTGGAAGAGTCTTCGAAGTATCACGAGATAGGTGACTCCTCCCCTGGACCACAGTGTGCATGGGCATCCTCTCCATCCTTAGATTGTTTTTTTCCGCCATTGGGTTCGGATGTGCCCATCTTAGCTCAAGTTAGGAAAATTCCGTTTAAGGCCAAAAGGCCTTTAGTTTTCGTCGGTATTGTTCCCGTTCGGTATCGACTAGCTTCTTTACTACTTTACAACCTTCTTCTAGCTTTTCGGATCCTTTCGGTCCGAACATCGAACTTCCATCGACGATGGAATCGAGGACCCCATTCAAACGGTGTCCCTTATGCCACGCAAAATATCCTCACATCGACGTCCACCCGGTATGCAACAAATGTCTCTCACCGGATCACGACGAGTCCAAATGTATATGGCCTGTTCCCGATTCCGATCCAAGAAGACTCTCCGGAATCGACGGGCAGCGAGATTAGAAGCGCAGCAATCGGCGCCGGCCCCGGCCAACATCTTCAGCACCGAAGACGAGGAAGCTGAGAGCGTGGAAGAAGTAGACTCCAGCCCCGCTTCCCAACACGATTCCCGATCGCAAGACGACGATGATGTGCTCTTTCAAGGAGAAGAAGTCATCGACGAGGTAGGAGACTACGATGAGGCCCTTGGGGCCGAAGAAGATAGCTCTAGTGAGGAGCCAGGCCCACCCGTCGATACGGAGGCCGACAAAGTGCGTCATCATAAGGCTCAGGTCGAGGGATCGCCTCCGGGCCTTACCCGAGATCACTCTCAAAGTTCTTCGGCCCCGCCTTCAGGCCCGGCCTCGAACATTCTGCACGAGCCATTATTGCCGAAAACGACTGGCTTCCCATCACAGAAACTGAAACCAATCGTCGAACCAGTTACACCGAAACCAAAAGTGAAACTTGGTGTAATCGGCTCGGAGGCCTCGAAGCCCTCCACTCCTTCGACGCCAGCAAAGGCCGTCGGCACCGAACGCAGTAAAAGGGACTTCGGCGCCGAACTTACTGCAGCGGATATCGGTACCGAACCGAAGAAAAAGGCCCTCGGTCCCCACAAAGCGACTCGGCCTCTGGCACCGAAACCGTCGGCCCCGACCACTAAACTCAAAATGGCCGCACCATCGGCGTCGACGACGAAAACAACGGCGCAAGCCAAGTCGTCCACTTCATCGACCGTCGATACCTTCCTTCGGATCGATGACCCCGTGGCTCCGAAGCAGTCGACGCCTACCTCCAAAATACCGACAGGTTCCAAAGAGCCTTCGGCGTTCTCCGTGCAACAAGTCGCGGCATCGTTGCAACGCATCAGGGAACGGGCCGCCCTACAATCCGCATCGGGCCCCGACACGCACAGGGCTCCAAAACCGCCCTCGGCGCCAACCAACATCACTTTTGGCTTGCCGCCGTCCAAGGCACCGAAGATGTTTGAGATCCGAACGTGTGTCAGACAGACACAGTCCCTGTCTACTGGACACACAGAGTCTGAACCTTCCCAGCCACACTTCATCGACGCCAACACTGGTAAACTGATCATCCGCAAGCGGAAAATCACGCCAGAAAGGGAATTGGACTCCTACAGAATACCTCTCAAACACAAATTGCCAACAGGGTCGGAACCAGTTCTTACTGAACGCTTCCAACCCTCCCAGTCCTTTTCTCCTACGCCTTCAGAGACAGACGCAGTAGAGGACTATATGGGAGATGATACCATCTACCCTGGAGATGTCGATCCCTATGAGCATCACCAAGACCCGGATCAGGCATGCGATGACCCTACAGACCAGGTTACCGCTCCAGATACCCAGGGCACACAGCTTTACAGCACGAAAACATCTCCCACAGAGGACACTGCTGCCTTCAATGCCCTCATAGAACGGGCTGCTGCCAACCATGGAGTAGAACTCCATTCTGACACTGTGGAAGACTACTTCTTGGTGGACACTTTCGCCTCTTCCGAAAGAACTGTCAAAACTCTGCCAATGTTGAAAGGAGTTCTTAAACCTGCCAAAGACATTTTCAAGGAAACAACAAGGGCACGGGTGCTCAACCCCAGGATTGAAAAAAATACAAGCCTGCACCCGGGGACCCTATGTACATTAGGGGTCAGTTACCTTTAGACTCCATGGTGGTTGCCAACGCTCACAAACGAGCTCATTCGCAGACAACAGGGGATGCTCCCCCCCAGACAAGGAGTCCAAAGTCCTGGAAACATCTGGCAAAAGGATTGCAGCGCAGGCAGCTAACATCTGGCGCATTGCAAACACACAGGCACTCCTAGCCCGTTATGATCGTTCCCACTATGACACACTAGAGTCACTGCTCCAACATTTGCCAGACGAATACAAAGAGGCAGCGGAGCTCCTCATTAGAGAGGGACAATTCCTTACCAACGCATCCATCAAGTGCGCACTGGATGCTGCCGACACAGCGGCAAGGGCAATCAACACAAGCGTCATGTTGCGACGACATGCATGGTTGAGAATCTCAGGCCTTAAGCCGGAGATTCAGAACAACATCTGGAATCATCCAGTCAACCCAGACTACTTATTCGGCCCGGAAGTTGACACTACCCTCGAGAAAATTAAAAAGGACACTGATACTGCGAAATCAATGGGGGCTTTGCAGACGCAGCAGTTTCGTAGCGGCTCCTTTCGTCGCCCCGGGAATAGAGGAGCAGCTAGAGGCCAGGGGTCACAGCAGCAATACACTAAAGGGAGCACACAGAGTACCTACGATAAAACCAACAGAGGTGGATATCGTGGCTCCAGCACCAAGGGCAGAGGACGTGGCTACGGCAACACCAGGTCCTCACCCAAAAACAAACAGTGACGCCCTCTCCCTTCCCCCCGACCACCTAACACCTGTCGGGGGGGAGACTCCAGCGGTTCCTGTCCACGTGGAAAACCATCACCACAGACAGGTGGGTCAGAGACATTATCCAACACGGTTACTGCCTCGAATTAACCTCCACCCCATGCAACATACCGCCAAAGCACCGTCCTATGTCCGCAGAGCACTTGGCATTATTGCAGCAGGAAGTGCTCAGTATGCTGCAAAAAGGTGCAATAGAGGTCGTGCCCACAGACCAGCAGGGAACAGGGGTGTACTCTGTACTTCTTAATCCCAAAAAAGGACGGGTCACTCAGACCTATACTAGACCCAAGACCCCTCAACCAATACATTCTCAGAGCATTTCCATATGCTCACCCTACAGCAGGTTCTCCCGCTGCTCAGCCAGGGAGACTTCCTAGCCACACTGGACCTCAAAGATGCGTATTTCCACATACCCATACACCCATCCCACAGGAAATATCTCAGGTTCACTATTCAAGGGCATCACTATCAATTCAAAGTTCTTCCCTTCGGAGTGACAACAGCACCCAGGGTTTTCACCAAGTGCCTAGCTACGGTGGCTGCACATCTACGGAGACAACACATTCACGTCTACCCTTACCTGGACGACTGGCTTGCTCAAGCAAAGTCAGCCCAGCAATGTGCCAGCCACATGTCCCACACCATTCACCTTCTTCACAGTCTAGGATTCTCACTAAATTACCCAAAATCACATCTCCAACCCGCACACGTACAACAGTACCTGGGCGCAACCATAAACACTCTGGCAGCCACAGCTCAGCCAAATTTAGTGAGAATCAACAGCATGCAATTGCTGATCTCAAAGTTCAAACCTCAACACTCCCTTCCTGCGCGAGTGTTCATGCAGTTGATAGGCATGATGGCCTCCTGCATTTTCATAGTCCCGCACGCAAGACTACATATGCGCCCGCTTCAGGAGTGCTTAGCACGTCAATGGAATCAGGCTCACGGGCAATTAAAAGACCTAGGGCCATATGTAGGTAAATTACATTTACCGATTCTAAAATACCGAATTTTACCGATTCGGTATTTTAGAATCGGTAAATGCAATGTAGGTAAAAGATTACCGAATCGGTAAGTGTCGGTATTTTAGAATCGGTATTTACCGATTCTGTAATGGCAACTGGCTACCCATTCATTCCTATGGGCCAGGAGGCCCATAGGAATCAATGGGAAGCCAGTTACCATTACCGAATCGGTAAATACCGATTCGGTAATGGGGGGAGCACAATCAAGGGTGGCAGGGTGTCACATTGACACCCTGTTGCACCCCTGATTCCTGCATGTGTGCACATGTGGCACACATACATGCCCTAAAGGCATGTATGTCTGCCACATTGCACACTTCTAAGTGCGGAACAATGCATTCACACTGCCATTCGTCATTTACCACCAACTTTTAGTTGGTGGTAAATAACGAATCCCCACAACACCCACACACTCCCCCTACATATCATTACAGGATTCGGTATTTACCGAATCGGTAAATTACCGAATCCTGTAATGTGCCCCCTACATTGCAAAAGCCTAAATACCGGTCGGTAACGGGATAATTACCGAAAATCGGCCGTTACCGACCGGTATTGGGCTACCTACCTATGGCCCCTAGTGTTGGTGAGCGGTCGGGCATACAACTCTCTGCATTGGTGGAATCCACAAAACCTTTGCAAGGGCCGACCGTTCCAGGAGCCTGTTCCACAAATAATACTGACGGCGGACGCCTCTCTCCAGGGATGGGGAGCTCATGTACTCAATTACACGGTGCAGGGACTATGGACAACACAGCAGAAGAAAATGCACATCAACCTTCTGGAACTGATGGCAATCTTCCTGGCCATGAAGGCATTCAAGGTACACTTGTGCAACAAAGTCGTGTTGATCCGGACGGACAACATGACTGCCATGTACTACATACAGAAGCAGGGAGGAACACACTCTCCACAGTTGTCTCATCTGGCTCAGAGCATGTGGAAGTGGGCCATTCAACGGAACATGTTCCTCATGGCGGAACACCTCCCGGGCAAGGACAACCAGATGGCGGATCTGCTCAGCAGACACAGCCACCAAATGCACGAGTGGGAGCTACATCCATCAGTAATCCAACCGTACTTCCAACAGTGGGGTCATCCAGAGATAGACCTATTCGCCACAAACGAAAACGCAAAATGCCAAAGCTTTGCCGCCAGGTTCCCACATCCACAGTCACAGGGCAATGCGATATGGATGAACTGGTCCGGCAGATTTGCGTACGCTTTTCCCCCAGCACCATTAATACCGCTGGTGGCACGCAAACTGCGACAGCACTCACTGACACTCATCCTAGTTGCTCCCACATGGGCACGCCAACCATGGTACACCACCTTTCTGGAACTTTCAGTGGTGCCGCATCAAAGGCTGCGGATCAAACCCGCACTTTTAACGCAGAACCATGGCGAGATTCAGCACCCAGATCCGCAACAGCTGAACCTGGCAATCTGGCTCCTGAAGTCTTAGAGTTTGGCTACCTAAATCTGCCACCTGACTGTATGGATATCATCAAGGAGGCCAGAAGACCCACTACCAGAGCTTGCTATGCGGCTAAATGGAAGAGGTTTGTCATTTATTGTAACAACAATGACATTAACCCGCTGGACGCATCCATTCAAAACATCATCTGTTACCTCTTACACCTATACCGATGCAATCTGGCATACACCTCAATACGCATCCATTTAACCGCGATAGCAGCCTATCTCCAAAACAGGCAGCACCTCTCGTTATTCAGAGTGCCTGCCATCAAAGCCTTCTTGGAGGGACTCAAACGAGTTATTCCCCCAAGACACCCACCAGCACCGGTGTGGAACCTCAATTTGGTCCTCACCAGACTAATGGGTCCACCCTTCGAACCTCTCCATTCATGTGAGATTCAATTCCTCACCTGGAAAGTAGCTTTCCTAGTGGCAATCACTTCGTTAAGAAGAGTTAGTGAACTCCAGGCACTAACCATTCAAGAGCCATTTATACAAGTTCACGCAAACAGGGTTGTACTACGTACCAATCCCAAATTCATGCCCAAGGTGATATCGCAGTTCCACATGAATCAAACTATTGAACTGCCTGTTTTCTTTCAAAACCCACAAAATGTCGCAGAGAGAGCGCTCCATACACTAGATGTGAAGAGAGCCCTCATGTACTATATAGACAGAACTAAGGTCTTTAGGAAAACAAAACAACTTTTCGTTGCCTTTTCTCCACAACACAAGGGCAACGCCATTTCCAAAGCAGGTATAGCCAGATGGATCGTTAAATGTATTCAAATTTGCTACCAAAAAGCTAAACGCACATTAACGATTCCCCCACGAGCCCACTCAACACGAAAGTTAGGGGCGTCCATGGCTTTCCTGGGAAACATTCCTTTACATGACATATGTAGAGCAGCGCAAAAACCAAAGGAAATGATGGACGGAGTGTTGAACATTGCAAGCACTCACCCCCAGTCAACTGATCTGGGTTTAATCCATCACCGTTCTTTAGCCCACTCTGCCACCCCAGTTCAGACATGGCCATATGCAAATCAGTCTGACCCTGTGCCTCATGGGAATAGTCCAGCCCGAACTGAAATGCCAGAAACCGGTCCTAGGAAGCTTGTTTCCGGTCCAGGGAAGACATGGCTTGGCAGTTCGGGCTGGACTGTTCCCATGAGGCACAGGGTCAGACTGATTTGCATATGGCCATGTCTGAACTGGGGTGGCAGAGTGGGCTAAAGAATGGTGATGGATTAAACCCAGATCAGTTGACTGGGGGTGAGTGCTTGCAATGTTCAACACTCCGTCCATCATTTCCTTTGGTTTTGATATGTAGAGCAGCCACATGGTCCACTATACATACATTTACCAAACACTACTGTGTAGATGTACACTCAAAACAGCAGGCAGCTGTAGGACAGGCTGTTCTCAAAACTCTTTTTCAGACTGCTGCAGCTGGCACGGGTAGCCACCGCTAATAGGAGGCACTGCTATGTATTCTATGCACAGATATGAATTCAGCAGCCCACATGCCTCGCACTGAATATGCTACTTACCAGTATGCATCTGTTCTTGGCATGTAGGGCTGCTGACATTCATATCGCCCGCCCTCCTCCCCGGCGCCTGTAGCAGCTGCAGCTCTCACAATTACTATATAGCATGGTCATCACTTACTGCATCTACTCCATCACTGCCACAATGGCGAAAAACAATCTTAAGGATGGAGAGGATGCCCATGCGCACTGTGGTCCAGGGGAGGAGTCACCTATCTCGTGATACTTCGAAGACTCTTCCAGGACAACAACGTGCAAACATCTGGACCCAACACTAGGCGGCGATCTATGCGCAGATATGAATGTCAGCAGCCCTACATGCCAAGAACAGATGCATACTGGTAAGTAGCATATTCAATCCCATCTCAATGCAAACTATTCCAGAGTTGTGCCCTATAAGTCCTACTCAGTTCCAAAGAGCATCCTGAAGTCTTGAATGTTTGTTCTCTCAGTCAGATAGCCAGCACCACCCAAAAAATACCTTCCCAGCTGGCATATGATGAAGAGAAACTGGCAAGGGAGGATGGGTTCACTCAGTTATCATTCTCAGCCTGGCTATTCGGTGTATGGGCTTTGGAAGAAAGAAAGGCTGCCATTACCTCTGACTAGGTCAGCCATTGGTTCCTGTCGCACACCATGACACACTCCAACGCGCGGAGTAACCCCTTCTGCTATGACCCAGGTTTCGACCCCAACCCCCTCCCCCCTCACCTACAGTGCTGATGACCTCAAGGGGCTGCTAGTGCACCGCAATGTGTCTACAAGCAAGAACGATCCAGGAACTGATTCTCCACCTTCCTCTCTAGGTCTAGCACATATTCCCTGCAAGCCCGTCTCCATCCTAAACATTCCTAGTCTACCCAAGGTGCATTCCAAAAACATCAATGACTTGGGTCCTAAAGTGTGTCAAAACCAGGCAATCCCACATCAGCTACAAATATTTTGAAATGCCCAGAGCCCCACTCCTCACTAAGGAATGTCAGAATCTCTGCCAGCTCTGTACAAACACCAGCATCTTGGATCTTGTGAATACAAGGGAGGCCATAAATATTTCAGGTCTTGAGCAGCTCCTCACTATGCTGATCTGCCGAGCAGTTCTACACCACCCACACCGGTTCGCAGACTTGTTATAGTCAAGAACTCAAATCTCCATTTCCGACATAAAATTGGCTGCAAAGCTCAGGAAGGTGCCCCCATTTTGTCGTCCATGCAGAGACCCCCACCTACCTGCAGCAGTTTGGTAGGTTTTGCCTACTAGACATCATAAGTTACCTCATTGCAACAGACTTATTTTGACCTTAGTGGGCTTGCTACCAGTCCATTGGATACCATTGTTTGGATTTGTTTCACTCATATGCTTGTTTTGTTTACTCTATCCCCTGAAGCATATCCTCTCTACCATCCTTTTGTTTGGCTGACTTGTATCCTTCCATTGCTCACATTTAGGTAGCTCCTTTTTTCTCTACCATTCAGCGCTCCATGAGAGGGCATGTTTTCTAGCAGTCTTCCTAGTGTTTTACTCTCACCCACACCAAATACCCACCCACATGCTGTGTTGCTCCCCAACTTTCTCATGTTGTTTTGTAAAAGCACAGCAACATGGCCTTTTTTGCTGGAGTATAGCTGAATATCAGATTTTAAGGTGTTTTTGCTTCATCTCCTACAATTCACATATTGCATGAAATTAACTTTAGCACACAGAGGCCTGTTCAGAGGTAAATCTATATGCGCGGATTTACTGCAAGTAAATTTACTTTTACACCTTTGAGTAACTTTTGGCTATTCACTTTTTAATAGTGTAAAGTTACTCAAAAGTGTAGACTTCTCCCCTCCCCCTGAAATAGGAGGTAGAGTCAGTAAAAATGTCAAAGACAAACCTAACGTTACTACTAGTAGTGACTTTACACCCTGCGCACACTTGGCGGAGACCCCTGCAATTGGGACAGAGAGCTCTTCATAGTGAATTATAGGGAAATGTTTATTCTAATTTTCAAAACTTAGAACAAATATTGTTAAATATTAATGTTAATTTCTTATTTGAAATATAGAACATAAAGTATAGCATCAATAACTGAATTTTAAATTAAAAATTTTATTTTTTTAAACCTAATAAAATAAGAAAGTATTCTGAAGTTTAAGTTAAAGTTTCACCTAAAGTAAAAGTATATTTGTATGCATTAAGAATGATTAAACATGATGTATGTGTACAAGTAATTTAATTATTTTGTAGTAAATAATATTGCATTAATTTTGAAATGTAAAAAAGTTTATCAAATATGTAAAACTATTTTATTTTAACATCAAATAAAATTTATTTTTGAATTGCTTACATTTATGTCAGCATTCGGTCCTATGAGGTTTTATTTTAAGTCCCTACCACCATTATTTACTTTGGGAAGGTGTGGCAGTACCAGTGGTTGGCCGTGGGTGGTGCTACACTTAGTGCAGCTGTGAGCCTGAGTACATGTACAACTGTTTTTGGTCGATTTTGGCTGTAGCATAGAAAAGCAGTTTGTGAATCCTCAATGGCCTTATTCTTTTGTGGACTGGTTCCTGTGCCTATCCAAACGCATCCCTAGCCCTCCTTTAACCCCTCTTTATTCCTCCCTTAGCCCCTCTCATTTATTAATAAGTATTCCCCATTTTCCAGCTGCTACCCCTTCAAATTTACTACCAAAACATATACTTGTGTCCGGATAACTCCGTATTTGCGGTATCGATCTCCACATATAAGATTGAAGATGCAGAGACGCATGCACGTGGGTTTGTGAATGTTTAGTAGTACTAATCTAGTAGTACTAAACGCCCTACAAAATTCAGTGTTTAAATAGGCTCCATAGGCTCTTATGATTCTGCAAGCCATCTGTTAAGGTCACCGATGAACTTGCTGTTTCAGAACTTTGGCCATGTACGGGCTACTTGGTATGCCAGATTCAGGACCTTAGAGTGAGTCAAATACCTGCAGGGTATAATGGAAGATGCAAAGCGCCACTCCTGACGCAACAGTCTCCATATAATTGGGCTACCCGAAGGACTCTAGAGCCTGTTTACAATAGAGCGCTCTAGGTGCCCACAAGATGCTTGCCACATGGAGCAGCTGTGAGGCCAGTAGTAGCAAATATCTTGAACTACTGCAACAGAGACACTGCCCTAGGTACTGCAAGAAAAATTGTTCACATCAAGGTTGAAAACACAAATGCAGTTCATTCCTAAAAGTCAAGACAAAACTGCGCTCCCGTGACCAAAAATATGCATTACTGTTCCTGTAGTAGTTGTGTTGTTCCTAGTCCCTGCACCCATATCTTTACAGAGCCGGAAGCACTGTGGGGCTGGACCGAGAACACATGAATCGACCATGGGCATTTTGCCTGCTGCTTGACATTCTGATCTTCCGAAGTCTTTCAATCTGCCTGTGGGCGGTAGCACTCGTAGGCAGTGGCCTGGTCAGGGTGGTGCCTCATCCTCCCAGGTGCAAAAGAAGGTACAGAATGCAGTGGCTACTGAGGCAGCCTTGAAGGAATTACCCAAATGCCACTACTGTTTTCAACCGACTCCACACTTCTTGGGATGATCTCCCTTCTGACAGAGATGACGTGAGTGCCACATCCTTATCGATGGTTACGCTGCCAACAATGGATAAATTAATCTAATGTCCCAGTACCCCTTGAATAGTTCTTTAATTGATACTTCTTGAAAAGATATGCATATGAGTGTATTTCCCGTGTGATTGTTTGAATTTTGAACTGTATTTTGCCACTCGCTATTGATTGCTTGTTCGTCTTGCTACATTATTACTGCTGCTCAAATACCCACGTTAATGCCTAGGGTAGTCTGCTGCAATGTCTCACCTTCCTACTTGACCCGATGCCTTTCACTGATGGGTATATTGTACAATATGCGACCACAGTAAGCCCCTGTAGCAGCGGACCAACATCTTTGTCTGCTTCTCACCCTATTCCATGTACAGGTCCAGTTCCAGGATTTGATGGAAAATTGTTGTTAGATAGTTTGTGGATGGATAAGTCAGGGAATCTGTCCTGTAAGAGAAGGGCAACTGCATCGGCCACAGTTATGCATCTAGAACTATTTAACTTACAGATCACAACTGCTGACCAGGGCATCAACGAGTTTTCTCCTACATGCAGATGCCATTGACCTGGGGCACATTTCTGTACACTTCCATATACTACCTACTTATCACCGTTCAAAACTCCATGTAGGATGAAAATGTGAACGTTGGAGGATTTCATTTTATACGAAAATGGTACAGAATACATTCTGCCTTAAGCTAGATGGAAAATTCAGATTGACTTCCTATAAGATGTCCATCTTGTCTGAGATGAGATACCCAAATTACACCATAGATGGTGAGGGCAAATATTCAGTACGGGGTACTTAGCATTTACCCTGGTATGGCTCAAAAACTAAAGTCTTATTTGAGGTGGAGCTGGACAGATTGATGAATGGGGTCAATACTTGTTTCTCAGTGGCAAACTTGATGGACTACTGTTAGTATTATGCAGTATGTTCTATGCCCCCAACACTGACCAGCCTGTTTATTGGCACAGATTGTTGTCTTGCCTGGCTGATCGTTCACAGCTGCCCTGAATTATTAGTGGGGACTTTAATTGTGTTCACCATACTGGGCTGGACCACAGTCTGCCACCACTCCCTTAGTTTCCAGCTGCACATAGTGCTAGTGTGCTTAAACATTGGCTGGAAAACTGAGGTCTGGGAGCTGCTTGGTGCACACGTAACTCAGCTAGGCATAAGTATTCATTATGCTCTGTGGCCCATAACATGCACTCCTGCCTGAACCAAATTGTTTATTTCCACACGCTATACACACTGGTTTCCTCAATGGCCTACAAGCCCAAAACATTTTCAGATCATAACTGCTTAAAGGTGGTAATTTAGGTAAAGCTGTTACACCCATTCCAATGTGGCAAATGCAGGTCAGAATGTCTGATAATACTGTTTCATCATACTTTTCCTGAGCAGATTTCTAATTTATTCCAAGAAAATGAGGAGCCAGCATCGTTGCTGTTATTTGAAGGGCAGCCTGTTGCTAGAGAATCCACTACACATCCTGAGCGATTAGAAGAACTTCACCAACTGAGGAGCAAATATAATGATCCACTTGAAGTTTTGTGTAATGATTATACTTATCAAGTTGGAGTGCCTCAAGAAAGAGATGTTTAGTCAGTTTTTGGCCTGGTTTTATCTAGCTGTGCAATTTTTAGTTACTACACCATCTGGTGTACACATGTTAAGTTGATATTCACTACGCCTTTTATCAATAATGTAGCAGGTAGTTGTAAATGCCACTGGATGAGCCTGCTCGGGATAGTCTAAACTACTTCCTAGATGGTTTGAATCTACCTAAGATATAGTGGAGTTCCGCACAGTGATGGAGTTGCCAGTTACGGAGCAGACACTAAAAGGAGGCCTGCTTGATCTAGATCTGTTGTAAGTCGCCCACTTCAACGAGATTACCGCCCAGTTTATTTGGCATTCTCTGCACAATTAGCTCCCAAATTAGCACTAGTTTTTGGTGCAACATCTGACGAGGACATGCCAACTCCTTCCACAAAGGAGACATTGATCACTTCCATCCCTAAGCCATAGAGGGATCCCACCAGACCTGACTTCCTATAGACCGCTCTCTATCGTAAATTCAGACTACATGATAATTGCTTAAGTCCTGACATCCTGGCTACTTCTGCAGTTACCCAAACTGATCTACTCAGCTGTGTACTGGGTCGTGACACCACCCTCAATATCCACAATCTTTGGGATGTATTGAGCAGCTGTGCAGTATTGTGGCCCTCAACCCAGATTAGAATTAGATGTATATGCACAGTGCTTGCTAAATTTGGATTAGGTACATGCCCACACCACCTGGAGACAGCCCGACTACTAGCCTGAAAAGTAGCTACTCTTGTTAAACATATGCTCTCTTACACTGCTGCTACCCCATTGTTTGCTTTGTCTACTCCCACAGGGTGGTTAGGGGAGCACCAGATCTGTTCTTGGAGTGAGGTGGGGTGGCCCCTGTCGGGATTTATTTTCCAAAGATGGGACTCTGTTTGATTTTTATACCCTAACGTAGTATGACAATATTCCAGTGGGCAGTGCCTTAACTATGGCCAAATTAAGCTGAATTCAAACAATGCACATCCATGAGCTACGGCAGGAAACTGATCAGAGGTTTTAAAGTCATTTACATAACTTAGATCTGATTCTGGTTAAACTCTGCACTCAATGGGACACGGTCATTGGCAGAGTGGTAAGTGATTCGGACTGTGAGAAGGCCCTCGTTTACCCAGGGAGTGTCTTGCGCAACATGTAACTTAATGCATAAAATTCAGTATTCATAATAGATCCTACTTAAGATCCTGTAAAATCGGACTAACTTTACAGAGGGCCTCCTTAAGTTGTCCCTGATGTTACGCTGCAGAGGCGGACTTTGTTCATATTGTATGGTCCTGTGTTGCGCTGGCATCTTAATGGGCAAAGGTTTGAACTACTTTGACCCACACCATGAACTGCAGAGACCTCCTCAAACTGGACGCCTGTATATTGTAAGGAAAGTTAATGGATCTTGCCTTACTTCTGGCTAAGCGTAATGTTACCATGGTCTTAAAGTACCTTTTCTCCCTGTTACTAAATGGTTTATTGCATCCGTATACTGGTTGGAAACAGAAAATAAGCACTTCCATAGGGAGAAATGTGCGAATACCTGTAGCTCAAAGATGGGACTCAGTGCTTGAATTTCTGAAAGCGCAAGCTAAAAATAAGCTTCCCTTGTAGTTTCCCTTAATGTATTTATCCACATATTAGCTTCTATATTTGTATTGTACACCTTCTTGAATGGCTTTAATTTTAATACTTGTGTATTTTAGGAGTTATGTGTAATGCTGTACTGCCTCAGAAATTAATATTAGCCAAGTAAACCGCGTCTGGACCTTGAAATGGATAAATTATTGTAGATTACGCATTAAACCTTGGCTGAACGTTAGTCCGTGTGGTCTTAAGTCATATGCGGTGTGGATGGGGAGAAGGATATGTTTTTCTCGGGTATAGATCACAAAAAAGAAAGGCTCAACTGGTTGGATGTTGATTGATGAAGCTACGTGGTAATAATGGCATTATTACTGTCCCTTCACTGTACAAACAATGTTGATACTTGTCTTAATGGATACTGTATTAAACCAATACAAATTGTTTAAAAAAGAAGCAGAATGGAGGGTGTTCAGTTAGGGAATATGGAGGAGGAGAGGGCCAAGAGGGTAGGTCGTAGGATGGGCTACACAGTGTAACAGCAGGTAAAGCACAGAGTTTCACCTAAATCTGTGTGTTTGTCAGGTAATCAGTAAACACAGTAGCTGTTAAAAGATGGCAGTATTGGGTCCATGAAAGGCCGGCCTCTTACTAAAAGCTAAAATATTGTGTTCCTTATGGCCGTGCCCCTGCTACCCCTACTGACATGCCACCCCCCCCCCCCCAACTAACAATACCCACCTCCACTTTTGGGTTTTAGATCACAATTTCCAAAGATTTTTGTTTTGTTTTTGCACTAAGACCACTGACTGCAGCCTGAGCCTTCTGCAGACATTTTGCAACTGCATGCTCAGTTGGAAATGGCTGGGAAGAAATTTGACATATCCATGGCAGCTGTGAAACAGTAGTACTTCCTTTATGATTTCAAGCCTACGAGGTATATGAAGTCCTTTCCAATTTTAGATTACTTATGGAATGGATGGAGGGGTTGAAACTCGGGAAGACGCTGGCTTCAGTCCAAACAGTAATGTCATGAGCAAAATAAAATATATACATGGCACCATTGTGGCTCATGCGATTCAGAGATGGCAAGTGAATTTACAACTTAGTGGCAGCGTCCTCCTTCAACGTGGCTAATGCTTTAGCTATCCTTGGATTCTGTGACCAACAGAAGTAGAATGACCTTTAACTTATTTATCTAAATCCAGACGACCTGTATAATGAGGCATGCTCATTGGTGAAAAATGCCCAAATGTGTTTGCGTACATTTTCAGCACAGACATGGATCTGTCAAATACTGGGTTTTGGCAACTCCTTCCGCCCTGAGGCGCAGGCCAAAATTCTGAAAATACACCTTAATTCTAGCACTTAGTTTAGAAAGCACATTGGTGTCAGTCTCTGTTTTGATGTTCTATAAGGTTTCATCACACGCTCCCTCGGAACCCTGCAATTCAGGCATTACTCTGGATATCCATTTTGAGGTTCCTGTAGAACCCAGTCATACTAATTCTCAGTTTAAATGTCAAGGCAGACTTTAATATCCTTAACAATATTCCTCAAACAGAGGTCAGCAGTGACAACCTTACCGAAAATCCTCAAAGAAATAGAGAGGAGCATCTTAGTCAAGCGCCCAAGACCACTCCAAATGCACCTGAGGAATTGCTGCTTTCAAGGTTACAGGAATTCTTTCGCTGGTGGTCAACATAAGTACCAACAGTACCACCTCCATTTACTATGTAGCCACACAATGAAGCACAAGATCTCAACTTCTATCTGAGGATGCCCACACTTTGTGTAATACTTCTATCTTCAACAGAGTGGATGTCTGTTAGGAGCTACTGTCGAGGATACAGAATGAACAAGCAGATCAACTCTAGCAGAATTTCAGACACCACACCAACCTGACCTCGACCTGTTTGCATCAAAACAAAACATATTGAGCCTTTGCAAGAATGTTCTGGCAAGAGGGATGAATGGGCAATGTCTGTACATTAACATGACTGAAAATATTTGTCGGTGCTTCATCGTTGTTTCCACTCATCCTCAGAGCTGTCTTAATCCTGATAGCCCCAGCATCACTGCGCTGGTTCTAGTGCACCAACCTGTTCAAACTGTGCAGCTGTCCTCCAATAATGCGGAAGATAACATCCCACTCCTTTCTAGATTCACTGGTCAGGTGCTGCATAGTGTCCTCAAAACGCTGAGCCTCTCTACGGTATCAACTGAGCTTGGCCCATAATGGCTTTTCATACAGCCCTTCAGTGGCCATCTGGCTGCAGTGTTCAGGTTAAGATGGATCTTGGATTGTCCATTCTGATTTTCAAAAAAGAACTGTGAAACAATTCTTTGAAGAACTGTTCTCATACAGAATCCGTCTCTTCCAAACTCATTCTATGGGAAGCAGTAAAGCCCACCTATGCGGCGTTGATATTAGTTTTTTGCTCGGCAGAGAGAAGACTGCGACTGAATGATCCCAGATGGCTGAACTTGAGCAGCTTGGTCGCTAGGCTGTAGGTGGTCTGGCATGCCGGCAGCTGAGTCTACCCCAACAACGATACAAAAGGGTGCTGCTGGAGGCGGCCAATAATGCCTGGATGGCCTCCCAGAGCAGAATATATTAATTAGGGTACAAGTCCGGGTGAGTGATACATAGATTATGCCAAAACGGCATGACGACAGTTCAGATACCAGTCATCCGAGGCGAACAAGGAATACTGCTCACAGATTCATGTGCGGTGGCCACCAGTTTTGCTAGCTATTATCAGATCTTAATGCAGATAGAGAGGTCCTAAGGGCTATACAGATCGCAGATTTCCTACCCGCCTTGCCCCTGAAGGCCCCTCTGTGACAGCCAGGATTGCACTAAATGAGCCTTTAACGGTTGAGGAATTGACTGCTGCTCTGACGGGATTAAACCCTGGGCGGGCCCAAGGCCCGAACAGGTTCCCTAGTGAATTTCTTACTCTGTGTGTGCTTCTGCTGGCAGCTCACTGTTTGGGTGTGATCGAACTGCTCTTAAGGAGACACATATGCCCACAGATTGGTGTCATGTAGAGATAAGCAAAAACCAAAGGAAATGATGGACGGAGTGTTGAACATTGCAAGCACTCACCCCCAGTCAACTGATCTGGGTTTAATCCATCACCGTTCTTTAGCCCACTCTGCCACCCCAGTTCAGACATGGCCATATGCAAATCAGTCTGACCCTGTGCCTCATGGGAACAGTCCAGCCTGAACTGCCAAGCCATGTCTTCCCTGGACCGGAAACAAGCTTCCTAGGACTGATTTGCATATGGCCATGTCTGAACTGGGGTGGCAGAGTGGGCTAAAGAACGGTGATGGATTAAACCCAGATCAGTTGACTGGGGTTGAGTGCTTGCAATGTTCAACACTCTGTCCATCATTTCCTTTGGTTTTTGCTTTGTCATGTAGAGATAGACATATTCCCCAAGCCGGGTTATCCACTGGAGGCCCATTCCTCATCTACCTCTTGAATATCGAGGCCAAGCTGTTGGCCAACTGGCTCATGCCCTATATGCCAGACCTGGTCCACCCGGACAGGCTTTATGCCCCTCCACGCTACTCACCATAATATCCGTTGTGCCCACAATGCAATGGCTCTGGTGGACTGACTTTAGCATCCTGTGACCTTACTAGTAGCTGACATCAATAAGGCTTTTGACTCAGTCAGCTGGACTTACTTGTTTGCGCTTCTTCAGCGACTCCATATGGGTCCTAGATTCCTCTCCTTAGGCCGACTACTCTTTACCGACCTGACGGCCTCAGTTCATATGGCTGGCACAGCCTCAGCCCTATTCCCCGTCTGTCATAGCACCAGGCGGGAATCACCCCTGTTCCAACTTTTATTTGCAATGGCCATATAGCCATTGGCGGCCAGGGTGAGAATAGACGCCCAGGTCTTGGGGTTTGAATGGTCCCGGGAAGTGTCTGACCGCACACCATTATATGCGGACAACGCCCTCTTCATCGCAGATCCAGCAACCTCCGGCCCCAGGAGCCTAAGGTTTTTGTTTTTTTGATAAAAACTTTATTGAGAAATCCGTACGGTACATTAGTGTGATATAAAACACCAAAGTATAATGCACAGCAGGTCAGTTAGATATAACTCCTTCCCGTACCAAAATAAACACGTAGTAAACTTTCCCCTTTTTCCTAACCAACGATGCAGTCTCGATAGTTCCATGTGGCAGTCCAATAGCAAGCGGCATAGGCTATTAGCATCTATCACACTCTTCCCTTTATCACAGAACATGCTTAGGTCCAATCTTCCCCGAATACTCAGGACCCCCATGTGTATACCTCCCCCCCCCCCTTCTCAGTATACAAAGACAGCTACTGCATACAACACAAGGCAATAGACATAATCCCAATGTAGCTATCCTGGCAATGAAAAGAATCATCCCCTAGGGTGCCACTCCTGTAGGGTCAAGCATCTGGAGGCAGTTGCGGCCTCACGGGTGGACCTGAGCTATCCTCCTCGTCCAACACATCATCCCTTGCCGCCAATTCTGTCCGGTAAGAGGTTAGTGGCCCCAAATATCCTTCGGGCGCGACTTAGTGGGTAGGAGATCGGCATACTCATGCATATTCTCTTGCCAGGTGGTCATCGAGTGAATCCAATCTTTAAACTTGGGGGCCCGACCCCTCCCCCAACGACATGCAACTTGTCGCTTTGCCAATAGCAGTCCAATTGCCAGAAATTATTTCTGTTTAGTATTAACCACCTGAATCAATCCTAGGCGGCCTAGTAGAGGGCAGGGCTGCACCCAGGTCCCTATCATACCCGATAAACCATCGAATGTCTGTGTCCAGAATTCCGCCACCGAAGGGCAGCTCCATGCCAAGTGAAAAAAATCCGCCCCTCCCTTCTGCAGCGCACACAGCAATCATTGTCTCTAAGGCGAAGTCTATAGAGTTTGGCCGGGGAGTAATACAATCTGTGAAGGAACTTAAAATGAATAAGGCGCAGCCTACGGTTACTGGTAATAGCTCCAGTCTGCATGCAGCTGAGTTCCCACTGTTCATCCGTCAGCGGGGAATCTAGATCTCTATCCCATTCGCTTCTGGCCCGTATAAGGCGGGTAGGCTCTGCCTTCTGAGTATGCTTTTAAAGTAGATATATAGCGTGTTGAGGGGGCTCTTTCTGCAAAAAAGCATGCAAAGGGGCAAGTGTAGCCGGTTCTGCTGAGAAATCCGGGGTAACAGCCTTAATACTCTGTCGGAGTCTGGTATATAAAACGTGTCCATAATTGTGGGCGTGCGCGCTCCAAAGAATTGCTCCCCGGATTGGAACTGTCCCGCTACATACAGATCACTCCATGTGGAGTTTTGGAGTCCATCGAGCATCTTGCGACAGATTCCCTCACTCGTGACACGTAACAGGGGATTGCACAGCAAAGACATCCTGGGTGAATATAGCATAGGATTCCCTAGCTTGCGAGCTATCCGGTGCCAGGCTAGTATAGTACAATCCACAGTGGATGGATCGCGAGCCTTCTCCGACACTGCAGTGAACAGATACCCTGACGGCGGGGTCAGAGCCATATATCCGTCCTCAACTGCCAAATGCGGCATAAAGGGCGGTGGATGAAACCAGTAGGTGGCGAAGTGAGCTTGCGCACAATAGTAATAAAGTTCGAAATCTGGGACTTCAAATCCTCCTTGGTGGTATGGTAGCATGAGCGTGTTCAGATTGAGGCGTGCTTGCTTCCCGCCCCAAATGAGCCTCGTGAGTTGGGTTCTAAGTGTTAAAAAAAAATCTCCCTGGATGATATGGAATATTGACAAAGAGATACAAAAGCTTCGGTAACCACACCATCTTAATTAAGGATATCCTACCACGGACAAAGGGAGGCGTAACCATTTGGTGACATTGTCAGTTACTTTATCAATGGCCTTTCCATAGTTTGTTCTCATCAACACTTCTTTATCCCTAGTGATGTGGATACCCAAGTATTTCAAATCATCAGTTTCCCACAGCAGTGGGAAGTCCAGCTGGTATGACGCGGTATTCTCTGTCAGAGGAAACACAGCAGACTTAGACCAGTTAATTTGTACTCCGGATATTACTCCAAAGCTAGTTATCTCTCGAAGTATGGGATTCAGATTAACCGGAGGATGCCTAACATACAATGTCATGTCATCCGGGCATAGCGAAATAAGCAATTGCCTAGAGGGGTAAATCAATACCTTATCATTGTGATGTTGGCGGAGCTTCGCAGCTAATGGCTCAATTGCAAGAGCAAACAAAATCGGGGACAAGGGGCACCCCTGTCGCGTGCCCCTGGAAACAACAAAGGGGGAAGATTTGGCCCTATTTAAAAGCACCGATGCTACCGGCTGTCTATAGAGCAAACGTATCCAATTGAGGAAAGTAAAAGGCATCCCCATACGCGCCAAAACCCAGAGCAAGTAATCCCACTCCAGGGAGTCAAACGCCTTAGTGGCGTCGAGAAAAACCGCCACAGCCGGACATTTAGGGTCAATAGCTTGTAACACTGCAGCCAGGGTTCTAAGATTATGTGACGTTGCTCGATTAGGGATGAAGCCCGCCTGGTCAGGCAGCACCAGCCGCTGCATCAACAGGCCCAAACGAATCGCCAAAACTTTAGCCAGTATTTTAGTATCTCAATTGAGGAGCGATAGAGGTCGGTACGAATCACAGGACACCGGGGATTTCCCGGGCTTCAGGAGGGAGGTTATTAACGCTTCGCACATGGTCCCTGGTAGCACACCCTCCTCTAACGCCGCATAGAAGACCTCTTTCAATATAGGGGCTAAAATAGGGGCATAGGTCTTGTAAAATTTTATGGGCAACCCATCAGACCAAGGAGCTCGCCCAGATTTCATTGTCATAATGGCATCTGTAATTTCGTTTATCTCCAATTCCAAATTTAAAAATTTCTGCTGACTGTCCCCCAACCAGACCAGAGCAGTGTCCTCAAAATATTCAGGCAGGTTAAGCGGGGTGCCCCTCTGGGAGGATTATAGGGTTCTGTAAAAGTCTCGAAAAATATTCAGTTGGTCAATAAGGTTTCTGTGCGTGGTTCCCCGCGCATCCTGAATATCCGTGACATAATTAGAAAATCGGGGGGGGCCTAATTGCTATAGCCAACGCCTTCCCCGGCCGGTCGCCCTCCCCGTATTTCCTTGCCATGTGCGGCTTTCCCCGAAATGTACATTCCCTATCCGTTAGCTCACCATATTCCGTCGGCTTACTACGCAGATTTACCCGAAGTGCATGCCCATCAGTGCTGACATTCACGTCCTGCTCCAATGTTTTAAGCTCTGCCTCCAACCTTGCGAGGTCCCTACGCAGCGTCTTTAGGATACCCCCTCCCTTCGATAAGCACCACCATCGAACCGTCACTTTAAATGCTTCCCAGACAGTAGTTATACTGGACATGGACTTGATGTTGCGATCAAAGAAGTCACGGATATCTTGCTCCAGTTCCGTTTTAAACACCATGTCATGCAAGTGCGCGGGCTTGAGACGCCAACTAGAGTATGGGGAGTGCTGCAAGGGAGCATAAAGCTCCACCACCACCGGGGAGTGGTCCGAAAACGTGCGGGCCAAATGAGTCGCATTACGTAGCCAGTGTGTCATGCCAATCGATATGAGAATGTAATCTAGTCGGGCCCAGGTTGAGTGTACCGCTGAGTAGTGTGTGCTTTCCTGTCGCTCAGGGTGCATGTCCCTCCAAGTGTCAATCAGGCGATTGTCGGTAACTATATCTCGTAATGTTCTGTGAGTGAGGGTATAGTGCGCTGGTGCACCTTTAGACCTATCCAACAGCGGCTGCAACACTGTATTAAAATCCCCCCCCATATGACATAGGTGGTGCCTATCTCTTGGATTTCAGTCCATAACCGAATAACGGTTTGGGGGTCATCCGTGTTGGGGCCATAATAATTAACAAACGTCCTATCATAGGAATGGAGTCTTCCCCAGACCAGGCAGAACCTACCCCCGGGATCCGCATCCACCCCTCCAAGTACAAACGGCATCCTTCTTTTGAATAGAATAGTAACCCCACAAGAGTAATTGGAGTAAGAGGCAAAGCAGCGGTGTGAAGCCCACCGCGAGGCAAACAAAGCTTCAGTACCGGGACTGAAGTGGGTTTCCTGTAACAGAGCCACAGAGATATGGTGTCTATCTACCCCAGTATCTGCCTTTTCTTCCTGGGGTTATTCAGACCCCGCACATTCCATGATGCAATCTTAAACCCATGTTCCTCACGCACAGTGTTCGTTGTTGTATTCGTTATAAAAGACCGTACCCAGTCCTGCATCGAGAGCCATCGAAAAATTAACAAACCATGCACCAGCAACCGTGCACCTCCCACCCGCCACCCACACCGGCTTCCCCAACACGCCGGGCATTACAACCCTCCCCGCATCGCCAATTACCCACATCCCCCATTTGCTATCTCCCACTACCATAGTAATGGGGGTATGCCCTCATGAGGGACCGCCAGGGGCCCACGACCCGCCCTCTCCCTCCTTACTTTCACCCATTCACTGCATCGCTAATAAGCGAGCAGCTATCTTGGGACAGAGGAGGTGCCAAGCAGGACAGTATGTCGATTGCATATAATATAATAGTCCATCACCAACTACGAACCAGACAGAGGAGCCAAGAGACAGAGGAGATCCAGAGGAAAATCAGAGTCAATCACAGGCCTTAGTCGGGGTCTGACAGTGGAGACTGGGATCTGGAGCGACTCCGGGCCTCCAACTTCTCGGACGACCCCCGTCGCTGCTGTCTAAGGTAATCTTCAGCCTGCTGCGGGTTCTGGAAAAAATGCTGCTTACTCTGATGCGTTATCCTCAGCCGCGCCGGATATAGCATAGCATAAGGGATGGCCTGCGTCTGAAGCTTTTTTTTTACTGTAGGGAACCTGTCGGTCCTCCTGAACCGATGGGGTAAAATCGGGGTAGAATTCCAAGGTGGTGTTCTCATATTGCACCCGTTTCTTCTCCCGGGCCAGGCGAAGGACCGTATCGCGGTCCCGATAGTTCAAAAATCGGGCGATCACCGGTCGAGGCGGCGCCCCCGGGGGCGGTCGAGCGCCCAGAGACCGGTGGGCTCTTTCCACCGTAAGGTGTGCTGAAAAAGGGTCTCTGCCAAATAGCTCCACAACCAATCTCTCAATGAAATCTTCCATGCGACCCACATTGGTGGACTCTGCCAGGCCAAGAATACAAACATTATTTCTTCGTGAACGGGCCCCCAAATCCTCGTTTTTGTCGGCTATTATCTTGAGCAGCTTGTCCATTTGTGACAGTTGCCCCTTACTCGCAGCGGCGCCATCCTCCAGGTCCGAGACCCTGGTCTCCGCCTCCTTCAGACGCTGCTCATGCTGGTCCAGCTTGTTGACTGGTATCAATTTTAGTACCTATGGTCGTGAGGCTTTGCTTCATGCCCAGCAGAAGGGACCCCCAGAGCAACACAGCCAGCGCCCTCAAATGTGCCAATAAATGCCAGCCTTCCAGCGTCAAGCTGGATGAATGTCCAGTAGAACAGCCTCACGGGTAGCCGCGGCAGCAACGAAGCAATGTCCGTCCACTATGTCGACAATTAGCCGCTCCCAAGTTTCAGTGGCACCCCCTCAAGCTGGGCCTCCGAGGATCACATGGCACCACCTGCAAACCCAACGCTCCGTCAAAGTCCCGGGGGGCTAGAACGTTGCCGCAGCCGCCCTCTATCAGAAGTGCACAGACGTCCTGCCCCAGAAACGCAGATCCACCACAGCACTCGTAGCACAAAATGGGCGCCGGTGGCCGGCTGATCACCAATTATCTCGCAGGACGATCAAATAGCATGGGTCAGGGGGGAGCAGCACACCCAGCACCCCACAGGCAGCCGAACTGGGGCCCCACCTTGCTCACCTCGACTCTAGGCCGCCGGGCTGCAGGCTGTGGCAGGGCAGGCAATCAAAATGGAGGCTGCCTTTATCCGGCACAACGCACGCAGTACAATGGCGGCTCCACCAGCAGTCGTCGTAGAAGAGCTGATCCCAGAGCATTAGCGAGCGTGGCTCACAAGCCGTCCGAGGTCACCAGGATTCTGTTCACACCACCTCCCGCAGAGCCTCGTCCCGCGGGGACGCCGCCCCGCCACCGCGTGTATCGCCAGCTCCCGGGGCGCCAGCCCGCAGGTCCGCACTCAGCGACAAGGACCCGGAGTCGGCACCAGGAGCTTCCCCAGGCTCCGTATCCGTATCCGCAGGCGCCTCCCTGCTTCGTGCAGCCGTCAGACAATGCAGGAGGCCTCCTCTGCCAGCGCGTCCCTCTCGGACCAGCAGCAGTCGTGTCACAGCGGCCTCGGGCGGCTCAATCGCCGGCCGTTGGAGACCATAGAGTATCGGGAAGCGCCACTCAAAGCCTCCGCAGCTGCATGCCTTCAGGTAAAGCTCGCGTTCTTGGTATCTCCGGAGTCAGCAGCTCCTCAGCCGGCTCGCGGTGAATCCAAATACATGATATTCGGCCCCAGGATTGTCATAACGGATAGTTGCCTGCTTGGCTGGGCGAGCGCTTTACAGGCGTGCGGCCATTTTGGTCGTGCGCCACCTAGCGCCCCCCAGGATCCTAAAGTTAATGCAGGTTATTGGGGAGACGTCGGGGCTATATCTTAACGTCAGTAAATCTGCACTGTTGCCGCTAATGGGATCGCCAGGTGATATCACGTGGGCTGCGGGCTTACCCATAGAAGCCAAAGGCTTTCAATAGTTTGGGGGTGTTCCTGGTGCGCAGTCCAACAATCTCATGAGATTGAAACCAGGGCCCACTGACAGAGTGAGTAAAGACTGAGGTTAGAAATTGGTCTCATTTACCCCTATTCCTTTATGGTCACTCTGCCATTTTTAAAATGGTCTCCCAGCCCAGTCTTTTGTACCAATTGCAGAACCACTCCTTTCCAGTTACCCTCACCTGGTTTTGACAGATCAATGCAGTACTGGGTCAGTTCCTACGGGGGAAGGTGCATCTCGGGTAGCCTTACGTACCGGCTTCCAATCCATTTATTGCGAGGGCATAACAGCAGCAGATGTCCAATCCTACCATGCCGCTCTCTATCTACAGGGAATTAATGAATGGTGGTATTGTCACAGAGTGACCCAGCTTATGAGGTGGAGAGATCGGGGACATGCAATCCATCTATAAGCAAATACCTTTATAGCAGAGCAGACGTGGGTTCCTTTCCCCTAACTAAGAGGGTGGTGCTCCTGGTGTGGAGGCAGTCCCTCCCACGACTAGGGTGTTCGGGGTGCCTTACGCAGGAGACTCTGCTGTGGCAGAATATGTTCCTTCCCCAGGTAGCAAGGTTCTAGGGCTTTCAGGGTTGGGACCGGATTGGCGTAGAACCCTTGGGGGATGTGGTGCGGCGCCTTGTTCTTAAATTGTTTCAGGAACTTCAATCTGAATTTTCCGTACCCCACAGCCAAATCTATAAATATCTACAGCTGCAACACCATACACATGTACCCTCTCGGCTCTGCCCGACTTCAGTCCATTGGAAGGGAAACTCCTTATGGGGAACTTGGGCAATCATAACATATCAAAGATTTACCAATCCCTGGTCATGAACAGCACCACTACCTAGAGGCCCTCTGGGTGGCGTGGCAGAGAGACATAGGCGACCTAGACGATGATTGGGTGGAGGCTCTGGGGGTCCCCTCACCAGGCAGCGATATCCTCGTGCCTTTGCTTAATTCAGTTTAAATATCTCCATCATGCCTACTTTACTAGGCACCGGCTCTGGCGTATGGGTCTTCTAAATTCCCCCAAATGGCTGCACTGCGGATCCGAGGACGGCACCTTCCTACGTACAGTTTGGGAATGTAGAGCCCTGGCCTGGTTTTGGAGGGGAGTGGTGGGGTGCATGGCAGAGGTGCTCGCTTGGGACGTCCCTCAGACCTCGAACTTTCTCCTGTTACACAGCACTAGGGGGATTGGCGGTAATCAATACAAACGGCACCTGCTATTTCTTGGCCTTACCCTTGCTAAACGGGACATTGCCTGTCAATGGAAAAACGCAAATCCACCTTTGTTGGGTGTCTGGTAGAAAGGCATGTACCTCTGTTTGGTCCTTGAAATTGCTTTTTCAGGCGAGGGTGTGCCCGCAAAAACATCCCAAAATTTGGCAGTTCTGGGCTGATTACCGGGGCTTAATTCTAGAACCTGCGGGCACCACAGACTTGCAACTGGACGCTGAAATTCGACATTCTGACAGGACGCCCATGTTCCTTAATGTATACATGTGTCTGGCTGTGAGCGGTGGTTGGGAGGGGAGGGGTATTGTATGGCTATTGCGCATACATTTGTTTTTCATTATTGTAGCTTTTTCTTATTGTTTCTATTACGCCTTGCTATTCCCGATGGGGATAAAGCCGCACCATGTATCCGGTATTTTACTGTACTTGTATTTGGTCCTCCGGGTCATTGTCAGGAAAAAAAACTCCAATAAAATTTGTTGTGGAAAGGACTTTTTCGAGCCTTTCCACCACTTTTCTTCCTTTTTTTTTTTTAATAAAGTTTCCCATTCCCTTTGAGGCTGTGTACATTAGGCCCCTGTTTAGTATTTTTGTTAGTTCACAATACTATAAGAGGTGGAAATGAGGAAATATGACTAACCATTTCCTGATGGTTTTCTGAATTAACAAAAACGTACTCCACTGCTCAAGACCCTATAGTTGGCTCAAGAATTCCAGGCTCAGTTACTGTAAACATCTGCAGTCTCCTACTAAATTGTAATATATTTTGTAGCACATTTGATTAATTAAGATCATGGGAATGAACTCAGATGAGACATACTTTAACCCTGCTCAGGCATAGTTTGGAAATAGTTTTGAGACAGTGAAAGTTCTGTAAGCCATTTGTCACACTTGTAAACTACAGTAATGTTTGAAATTGCAAAATATAGGCAAGAGTAGCTAGGGAAGTGACTCGGGTCTGTTTAGTTTTGTTCATAGTAAGTTAAAAACAGCAATCTAAACATTATCTGATAAGCAATATTAAGCACTTTATAAAAAGCAATTTATCAGTCACAGCTAAATATTGCACAATCATTTCATTTTTTGATTACAATTAACAATGGCTCTTTTAATTTTTGTGTCATCAGCTGGTAAATGCAGTTTTAGAAGATTTATTAATTTCTAGGTCAAAGTCAGAATCTAGCAGACTAATACATTCACATGTTCATTCCCTGTTCTCAGGATCTTGCATTCTTATCTGGGTCTTTGAAAACATTATATGATGCAACATTCGAAATTGCCACCTGCCAAAATCACGGTAATTACATTTTTAACCACTGTCTAAATGCAGTCCTCTCTTCCCTACATAGCATGAAAGTCTGAGATCTTTTAGATAATACTTACATGGCTGTACACATCTGGAACTCTCCAGTGTGTATATTACATTTTAGACGGTCTTCGGAGCCACAGGTTAGGCATATCATACCGAGCAAGGGATCTGCTTTTACAATTGTGGGACTACAAATGCCCCTTCCTTCCTGTGAAGAGCTCATGGGGCCCTAATTAGTGAACTATTATGTCTTAACTGAGAGAGCATACCTAGTAGGTATTGTAAATGCATGAAATATTTCATTTAAAGAAATAATCCTGTAACTGAATACGCAAGGTGACCTATTGAGTCATATTATCAGTGGTACATGGGGTCATTTCCTTTGGTCCTGACAAAGCCTTAGGGATTAGGCTTGAAACATGTAGACCAGGAGACAAACACCCATCATAGTGTTAGTCTCCACCCACCCCTTTTTTATTAATACCAGCTACAGGACTTAATAATTATACTCCAAATAGCTAGGTACTTTTTAACTATACTCATTTGCTTGACCCTCCCACTCCCATCCCTCATAGTCAACACCCAACAAACTGCTCCCATGTCTCCGTCAGTCGTAGCACGCCCCGTCCCGTAGCGGATCGAGAAGAACCCGATGATGAAGCATGCTTCCATGGGTCACTTTGGTGGGCGAGGGTTATTTTAAGAAAATTCAGTTTTCTCTGAAATATTAACAATATCAACAATGGGACGGTAGTTCTAATCACAAGTGTACTTCTTTTGGTTATTTATTACATTTTAGCACCACAAGATTTCTTATTACTTAAGCACATGCGTCATACTCATGTAGGAAACTTTGTTTAATTTTTACTATTTTCAGATCAGTACGCAACTTTAAGCATCATTTTTCTTTTATCAGTTAGAATAGACTTCTCTGTTAAATCGATTACAGTTCAAAGATGAACACTTCCTTCACCATCTCACTATTTAAAATATCATGTAGCCACTTACAATCAGCGTCTAATTGTATTGGTAGTTTGATTAAAGTAATAATGTAACCAATCAACACAAAGTTTCATAGTTGATACAGCAGATCACTCATTGAAGAAAAATAACCAGTGATAGATACAGAAAAGGACATTACCCTGTGTATATTTGGCATTGCAGTCGTCAACTTAAATTCGTTGAAATAAGCATGTAACAACAGTCTAACTTCATAAAGATGATGTCTCACTGAGATTAGTGGCGATCAGCCAAGGATATTCAGGGAGAACAGTATGAGTAAATCTAGATTGGTTCATTCTTGTAGCTTGTAGGATTTAAGGTGTATAGTAAGCGAAAATGTGTAATCTGCAGGCTTGTAATGTAGGAGTAAATCTAGATTTATAGGTCCTAGTAACGTGTAGGTTTTGGCATATGATGTAGAATTATATCTGTTGGATACAGTACACCCCAAACATAATACTGTGTGGTTTACTGAGGAAGAACATGACACTTTACATGAATCACTTAATAGTTAAATTTGTACATTTAAATGACTAGTTGAATAGTATTAAGTGTTAAATTATTGACCTTTCTCATAGGAGATTAAAAAATAAAACCAAAGGATTCACTATTCTCTTGCCATGAGAATGGGGGTTGAGTAGTAATTATCTGCTATATTATGGGATACAATTCAGGATGTTTTGGTAAGTTTCCTAAACTAGACCTAATTTGGCTAATTAGTGTGGCAGAGTGGGTGAGTGCATGGATATGTATTTGTAAACAAAGCAATGCTAAATTAATCTGGGTATTCACCTTTTTGAAGGGTGATAGTGGTAGGGGTGTTTTTCATGTAGGGAAGGGATGATTTATGTCTGGACTTTGCTTACCAGCATTTCTCCCACCAAAGTGGTAAAACAATATACAGTTGCTAAAGTTGATTAAGCTTTAGTATCAACAGCCTTTCACCTTTGCTGGGTCTGGTCTCTACCTTACCGGTGACGTCCCTCTCTGCACTCGCCCATCTGTTTGTCCAATATTCCTTCTGCTCCTTTACAATAGGTTTCATGGTTGACATTAGCACATTCCTAGTGATATAAACATGTAGGACATCGATGAAAAGCTGAACCTAGTTGGAATTTGGTCTAGGATAAATAAATCATTGGTGTTTTACAGACAACAAGCTCATATGTGGCCTAATTTCTGTTAAGCTTTATTTGCCAAGTTACATAGTCGATTCATATTACTTACAAAATATTTAAGAGAACACTATCACTTCCTATTTAGAAATCTTCTAAAAACATACGTTTAACTAGTAGTGACCCCCACTATTTAAATAAATGCTGATCAGTGAATTTTGTACTGCCACAAAACTTGAAATAAAATAACAAGAGAATCTGAGTTTGCAAATAAGAGATTAGTGTATTGTTTACTGTTTGTTGGTTGTTACACAGTGCCCTGGAAAGGACTACAGAGACAAATTCCCAAAACCTTTGACACCTAGAAGTTTCAGAAGGAAGCAGGCAGCCTGATCTTGAGTGATCAACAAAGGACAGGCACTTTTATCAGGCTAATAGTGTCACTTAGTGGGCAAGAGTCCTTATGTCCCTGGCAACTGACATATGTTCCTCATGTACTAAAAGTTGTCATCAGTAAATGATTTAACACGAGTTGAACAAGTAAAACTTTTTCAAGCTAGCACATTGGTGGTGGTGGGGTGGGTGCTGTGGTGTGGGGTTATGGGATAGGGAGGGACAATTTTGTGTATTGCAATAATTTGTGCATTGTTACTAATTAACTTCTTGTTTGTCATTTTCAGGCAGTACACACACATCCTTTCTTTACCTGTGCTCGACACAATGCACGCATATTCTGGACAGACTCCATACCAGGCACTGCAGCAGTCCCAGCCTTACACTGTGTACCCTCAGGCTTCTCAAACGTATGGCCTACCTCCTTTTGGTGAGCTTGACTAAATATTGTTTTCATTCCACATATGTGACATGTTGATGAATATTTCTAGTTCTTCTAACTATCTAGAGACATTCTAAAATGCTGGTTAAATTGGTGTGGAAAAGTAAAGACAAAGCCAGGTAATCTATCACCTGATTCAAAAGAAAGTTTTATGCTACCTATTAATGATCAATCCAAGTACAGGCCTATTAATATTTCCATCCATGCAATCCTGGCAAGACTATACACTAGCCAAATTCGCAGAGTGAAATAAGCCACTAGTCAGCATGAGAAAAGGCGTCTTAAGTCAATTGCACTGGGAATACCATGGCTATATAGTTGTACTGGTAATCTCTGTACCTCATTCAAACTGGTATCTAGCTGTCTTCTGTGGAAAGCTCAGGTGTATTATTTGGTTGATAGCCGTCTTTACTGTGGCTTTAAGGGCACTGTGCTCAAAATATTGTGGTGCATCTTAGGTCAGGAAGCGTATAAGGTGCTTTTCATTACGTTGGGGGGAGCTGACATGCATGCTAGCCCAACCCTATTAAACTTTAAGATCAACTATACTACTCAAAGATTAAGGACTTGGGAGAAGACTTCAAGATGACATGATGGGTTGGAGGATGGAGTTTTCCCTTCCTCTGCTACATAAGCATGAGGGTTTTAGATTTGTTAGTGCTTAAAAGTCAGTTTAGCATGCAGCAGGTACCAGTGGTTCTCCTAGTGTTAGGTGAAAGATTTAAAGGTGAGCGTGATAAAGGTAACCTTGGAAAGCGGTGCCACCTTCTGTGTATCAGTTATCCATCCCTTTTTTCAGTATGAAATAGCTTTTTGTATGTAACCAGCTTCCAAAATGTTCCTTTACACATCACTTACCACCAAGTCTTGTAGCCCGAACACCATGCTGATTTCCATTTTTCATTGTGGTTGTCCCACTCTTCTGATGGATACTTCGAACTGCAGATTCCTCCTCTTGAAATTATGCCCAGATGCCAAACTGGATCCATAGTAGTTTACACCTGTGCCTCCGTGCACCTGTAGAGTGACCCATTGTGGCTCTGCAGTGACTGTGTCCAGTCACAGAGCAGAACACATAATCAACACCCTTTTGTGCACTGATGCCTATTCCCTTCTTTCTGTAACCTTCGACTTGGATCTGTAGTTTCACCACAAACTTTGATGATTTTCCAACTAGTTTACCTCGGACATTGTTTCAGAGGACAATGTCTCCAAGGTAAACAACAGGTTTTAGGGTACGCCATTATTTCAGGAAGTTGATGTAAGTTATGGACCTGCACAACGTGTGTCTTTGGTGCCTGGGTTCTGGTCACAACTCAGAATCGTGCAATAAATTTGCCCTCCAGGAGTTTGAGGCCGAACTCTAGGTCACCAAACATAAGAATAGGTTTGGGTTGAAGCATAGGTCCCATTCCAAGTCACTGGTCTGCTTGCAGTCCCATTCAAGGACCCGTTACCTCTTGAAGTCCTGGTTCCTGCTCCAAGTCTTCCTGTAAGTCAAAGTGCAAGGAAGCTAAGTGGGACTCATCCTGCTACTTTAAATCAGGCAGAAGGATGCCATTCAAAGCATCCTGAATTGCAGTCGTCTTTTAACTCCAATTTGGGGTGCAGCTGGGGCTGGAAGCCCTCTGATAATAAAGGCCTTCAAGGAGACCCTTCTGCAGCTTTCAGACGCTCTTGCGTCTTTTGGCCCCATAGAACCTAGAGGGGCTCTAGTTGAACATCTGCCTACGGGTCAAACCTCGGTGCCTGTGGAATATTTTCCTGGGAGCCCTCCAACATTGGTTAACACTTCTACTCCAGCCCCACAGAGCACGCCAGTTGTTTCCATGCTGATGCAGATTCCACAGACTGCGTATCAGACCCTGGTCTCTTACCTCAAGCTGCCGTCCACCTGCTCTAAACCAATGCTGCACTACGAGATTGCAACAAAAATAAAATAAATCACTTTGCAACCAGATTCTAATCCTCTACCTCTAAGCCAGCAATATCTGAGGCTGGAGGCCATATTTGGATTTGATTCTGATCAGATTCTGATGCAGGGCTTGCAAAATGTTCCCCTTGACACAGATGATGATGACGACGAGTCGGGCAACCTGCTTTCTTCTCACTATACTGCTGATGGGCCATACCTAGGTTTACAGAATGGATCTATCTGTAAGGACTGAGCTAGAGTCATCACCTTTGTTTCCAGCGGAAGAAAGTGCCTTTTCAGTAGTAGTAGTGAGAAGGGCATCAGAAGTGTTAGGCTTACAGTTGCCTACTGATAAAACTAAGGCAAATGTATGAGCTGAGATCCTTCAACCAGGCCCAGTCTCTTTTGAGCCACTGTTGCTATTCATCAAGGCTCTTGCAGACACTCTCCTGGCCACATGGTCCAAGCCGTGCTCCGGCCATCTAGTGAGTTGATCTCTTGCCAGGCGACGTAGACAGGCCTCCGGTGATCCAGATTTTCTAACTTTGCTTACTTTGTGTGAAAGCTTCATGAAGCACTTGTCAATGAGTACGGTCATTCCTAATGGTTACTGACATTGAATAGGGATTAGAAGCGTATTGATGCCTTTTGAATAGAAAACGTTCACTTCGGCAAGGTTACGATTCTTGAAAGCAGTGTACCTTCAGTTATAGGTACCCATGCATTATGGCATGGCCAGTGAGTTCTTGCCAGCCTGTACCCTCAGGGCTTTGTGACATGGCGATAAGATCTTGCTAGCTGGCCAAGAAGACCTAAGTGCCTCTGTGGCTCAAATGATACCTGATAGCCAGTGTGAAGTGAAGAATGTCTTGCATGCTGACTTGGACACCACCGATTGCAAACACTAGTGCCAATGACTGCTTACACAATCAACTGGGTTTTCAGGGGGATGACTAAACACCTTTTTTATGGGTATGCCCTTTGATGGCCTTTGTTTGGAGGGAAGGCTGATTCTGCATTCAATTCATTTGATAACCGTAAAGCCGCAAAATGAACCTTGAGATTGTCATGACAAGCAGTTGCACCAACAGTACATTTAGGGGTTATTCCAGGAGGCTAGCCTTTACAGGCAATGCCAGCCCTCCCAGCATGTGCTGCAACAGCAGGCCCAATCCTTTCAGGGCAGAAGTAGATCACTCTAGCAGGGACATCTCTCCTACAAACCTTCCTTCCCCGCTGCAGTAGCTGTCCTATGCAAAAACAGTTGATGGACAGAATGTTGAACAATGTCATACATTCACCCCAGTACAGAGATCTGGGCCTAAATCCATCGTTTTTTTTGCTCACCATGCCATTCCAGTTTGAACCCAGCCATAGGCAAATCAGTCTTGACCCTGTGCCTCATGGGAACAGTCCAGCCCGAACTGCTAAGCCAATTCCTCCCTGGACTGGAAGCAAGCATCCTAGGACCGGTTTCGGGGTCTCACCCCTCTTCAGCCAGGATAGCTTGATTCCAGTGGCATGGAGAGCACAAGACCCACCTTTGGGCATACCCGTCCCACACGGGGTGACAAATGCAAAAACAACAGTTGATGGACAGAATTCAGAACAATGTCATACATTCACCCCAGTACAGAGATCTGGGCCTAAATCCATCGGGTTTTTTTGGGCAGTTCGGGCTGGACTGTTCCCATGAGGCACATGGTCAAGACTGATTTGTATATGGCCAGGTCTAAACTGGGGTGGCATGGTGAACATAAGAAAGATGGATTTAACCCAGATCTCTTGACTGGGAGTGAATGTTTTGATTGGTTCTGCATTCCGTCCAATTGTGTGTCTTTTGCTTTCTCACCCTAAGTGCACCAGGTATGTTCAGACGTGGGTCCTGGGCTCACTGTGCCACTGGAATCAAGCTATCCTGGCTGAAGAGGGGTGAAACCCCGAAACAGGCCCTAGGATGCTTGTTTCCGGTCCAGCGATGACCTGGTTTGGCAGTTCGGGCTGGACTGTTCCCATGAGGCACAGGGTCAAGACTGATTTGCATATGGCCAGGTCTAAACTGGGGTGGCATGGTGAGAAAAAGAATGATGGATTTAACCCACATTTCTTGACTGGGAGTGAATGTTTTTATTTGTTCTGCATTCCGTCCACCAAGGAGCTGAACAATACTATGTACCGGCACACAGGAACAGTGCTATTGAATCTTTTTTTAATAATCTGGTACCTAGGGATATTCCAAAGGTGAGGAATCTGCAGTTACACTTTCCACCCGGTAAAGCATTAAGAAAGGGAAGTAACCTAGCCGAAAAGCAATTGTCAGTAAAACAGCTACTTTATAGGCACCTAGGAGGGTTATCTAGGGTGTTATTTTTTTATTTTCTGTCCTATTGGGTAGGACTGGTTGGAACTGACCTACTGCCACACTTTTGTCCTTTGTTCCTTTCAATGAGTATATTCTTGTGACTATATTGAATTCATAAGATAGGCAAGTGGAATGAGCAAGACTGTTCAATACTTGCTGCATTTTGAGGTTATCTTATTTTTACACTAGTACTGCTTCTATGTTTATAGCTGGTCTGAATCACGCCAGATATAGTTTGGGAAATTGTTTGACTCCAAAAACTTTGCATTAAAACCCAATGTCACTGACCCTCGCATATGATTAAGACCCACTTGGAGGTCGAAACGCGTAATGCTTTGCCTGTGGATAATTACAAAATGTCTTACCTGACGTCTGGCTGGCGGGCTTGATTTCGCGCTTGGTATGTAGCGTGAACATTGTATTGATATAGCTATGTATATAATCCTCCCGATCTTGTGCTGAGATCTGATTGGCTGCCAACTCTTCAAACCAGAATGTGTTGGCAGCCATCTCGGACTCTGCTTGAGCCGAGTCCCACAAAAAACCCAAAAACATATTAAAAAAAAAAAAAAAAAAGAGTAGGGGACCAGGTAGGAATACCCTGACCCCCTAGGCTTCTTGGGGGCGGTCCACAGGGCAAAAACATTTTTGGGCGGGAATCACGCTAGATCCACAATTTAAAAAAAATGTGTGGTCTCCTGCGCTTCCGGAATCTTTAGTCTCTAGGTGGGTCAGGTTCCGGGTGGCATTGGCATTCATAAATATGTGGGAAAGGTGCTGGCGCTGCACTCCCCACACCCGAGTATCGTCACTTCCCCGGGGCAAACATGTAAATAAATGGGGTGGGGAACGCCACCTTCCGGGGGCACTATCAAAACATATGTGAGTGGGCCCGATGTGCCCGAAAGCTCACTGGGGACTGCCACGTCCAGGTGCAATTTATTTCATTTAAGGGGGAGCATGACCCCCCTGTAGCCCCGAGGACCACCACCTCCCTGGGGCTGAAATACATGAATGTAGGGGGTCCGGAGCAAAGATTTATGATGGAGGGGGCTGCAGGGCTTCCCTCGCGGATCCATATATGGTCCTGTGGACCGCCACCTCCCAGGGCCGGCTCCTGCTGTGTCCAGCCAGGGATGCTGTGAAAATGCTCTCGCTTGCAGGAAGCGTGGCATTCGTCTGTTTCCCTGCCTACTCTCATGTGAGCAGGGACACAAATTAATTGCTTTCAGACACAGGGAGCTGCATGTGTAGCAGCTCCCTGTGTGTGAAAGTAATGCCAGCTCCTGCAGGAGGTGGAGAACCGGCAGGGACCACGGGTGCCTTGAGGCTCCCCCCGTGGTTCCCTGCGGACATCACTGGGTGTGCTGAGTGGGACCAGGGTACCCACAATAGAGGCTGGGGACCGGGGGATATGGTCCCTGGGGTCAAAATTGGCTCAGGAACCCCTCCCCATTGAAAAATGTTACAATATAGGTCAGGCCCCAGGGGCTGCGTGGCCTCTCTCCACTATCTGAATAAGGCCAGGTCCTTGGGGATTGGGTTCCCTGGGGCCGAAAAGCCCTGTATCCCATTTCTTAGTGGCTGGGCCAGGGAAGAGGGGCCATGCGGCATCTCAAATTACATCACAGAGACATCGCTGATAACATCATCCGCAGAACCACTAACTCACCCCATACAACATCTCATACTTCCACTCAACCACTAACATATCCATACAAACACACACCTACTTAGTGATCCATAGAGCTACTCGCATATCAACTCACTCATACAGCCACTAACTCACATATACAGCCACTCGTGCACCTACTCACCGACTAATCCATCCACTCACACATTCCAGTCATACATACAGCCATTCACACTGAATCTGTCACCCATACAGTTTCTCATACACCTACTCACGTACTCATACATATACTACCACACATACTCACCTATACAGTAAGTGAGACCAACACATACTCTCTGTTGGACCTAACGTCCTTGAGGCAGCTTGACTCCGGCCAAAAGGCTTTTATCTCACTATGGCATTTCGTGCTTGCACCTCACCCATCTCACACTTCAACGCAACACCACTTAAAAATGACGCTACACCCAAAACGAGGTTCAGACTCAGTAAAGAAGTTTTATCTTTCCTTCTCAGATGCACTCAATTAACATTTTCCATTACATTCAGGATTAACATTACAAGATAGTCAGAGCAACCGTGTGACTTCTTTCATTATCTCAGTATAGCATGTTCCTAACCTTCATCATATTGGTCAAACCAGTACCTCGTTTCTCATATCTCACATGACATCCCCACATATTCCATTTCCTGTAACCCTTCCCCTAGGTGTACAGTGGGTCCACAGGTGGCCCTACAGACAGTTGGGTACCCTGGACACCTCACTTCTTGGGCTCTGGTCTATCACATATGATCCTTCCTAACCTTAGACGCTATACGGATGTCTTGTCTGGCTACTAGAGATCCCTGTCACACTTGAACTTGCACCTGTAGTCTCTTATTGACCAATAGTTACATTAACTTGGTTGAACATTTGCATATGAACTATCCCAGCCACACTGTCACTCAGAGGGGCTGAAATTAAGGGGGCCAGGGTCGCACTGCCACGGTCCGGTAGTCAGTCACCCTTTCGCTACCAGGCTCAATCCTCTGTTTCCAGAGCCCCAGGCAACTACAGGAATGTGAGCAGGGTGGTTCTAGACGGCAACTCCTCCCCTGGTCCTCCTTCAGGGATTCTGGCTATAGAGAGGCCACCATGGACGATGACCTCCAAAGTCATTGGCTGTGTGCAGGGACCGGTCAGAAGGTCGGGGGTGGTGTCAACTGATGAGGGCAGACGTGCAGACCCTGAGACCTGTCAATTCCCTATCTAGCGCAACCACCTCCCCACTCAGGTGCCTAACTCCTGACTACCTCACAGCTCAACTAAGTCCTAAAATGGCCGCCCTGCCCTCACCTCTATTTATCACCTGGGGCCTGACTGGCCAGAGTGGCCCAGAAGGTTCCGGAACCTCCCATGGCAGTCTATGGCCCAGGTGCTGAGGTGACAGTTGAAGCCACCATTTTATGAGACAAGCCTCCATCTTCCTATTTCCTCATTGAAGCACCTTGCGCCTCTCCCTCAGTTAGCAAGGATGAGGCGCCCAGTGCCTCTACATCAACACCAAAAGTAGTTAGTGAACAGAGAAAATGAGAAGGGAAAGGGAAAAAAAATATGAGGAGGGAACTGCCAAAGGGCTGACAGGTCTAACACGCGTCCCCCCCCCCCCCCCCAGCTGAAAGTGGGGAGAGCTACCCAATCCCTTGGGAGTTCTCTTCACTAAGGCGGAAATACCTGGAGAGACCGTCAGCATTGGCGTGGTCCACTTCTGGGCGATTTTCCACCCTAAAGTCCATTCCCTGTAGGGAGATAGACTACCTCAATAACTTGGGATTCTCGCTCCTCATTTGCATCAGCCACCTGAGGGGCCGGTGGTCGGTCTGAACCAGGAAGTGTGAGTCAAACAGGTATGGCCGCAGCTTCTTCAGAGCCCACACCACCGTAAAAGCCTCCCTCTCAATCGCACTCCACCTCTGTTCCCGGGGGAGTAGTCTCCTAGACAGGAAAACCACCGGTTGGTCCAGACCCTCCTCATTGAGTTGCGACAGCACTGCCCCGATGCCATGCTCCGACGCATCCGTTTGGACGATGAACTCCTTGGAGAAGTCAGGGGCCCTGAGGACAGGTGCCGCACACATTGCCTTTTTCAAGGTGTCAAATGCTTGTTGACACCCCTCGGTCCAGATTACCCGTCGAGGGTGCTTTTTAGAAGTGAGCTCAGTCAAGGGAGCCACGATAGTACCGTATCCCTTGACGAAGCGTCGGTAGTAGCCAGTGAGGCCCAGAAAGGCTCGGACCTCCGTCTGAGTCTTGGGGGGTTCCCAGGCCATGATGGTTTCAATCTTGGCCTGGAGGGGTTGCACCTTGCCCCGACCCACCAAGTGACCGAGGTACACTACCGACCCCTGCCCGATCTGGCACTTACTGGCCTTGATTGTCAGACCCGCCTGCTGCAAAGCCTGAAGGACAGCCTGAAGGTGACACAAATGGTCCTCCCAGCTGCTGCTGAAGACAGCGATGTCATCCAGGTACGCAAACGAAAAGGCCTCCATCCCGGAGAGGACCTGGTTCACCAGCCGCTGGAAAGTGGCAGGGGCGTTCTTGAGCCCAAAGGGCATCACACAGAACTGGTAGTGACCCTCAGGTGTGGAAAAGTGTCATGCTCCTTCACTCGCGGAGCCGAAAACTAAGACGCGAAGGTCGCGTCCTCCTGTTCCGTCACTACAGGGGCGGAAAGACTACAATTCCCAGAGGCTGGCCCGTTTCCGGGTGAGGACCCAGGAAGTGTGTAAAAACACTTCCGGGACGTCGAAACGGCGCTTGACAATCCGTTCCGGACCCTTGCTACAAGCGGACGCTTTCTTTCCCGCGGAATAGAGGAAGCGGACTATCCTTGGTACTACCCTAGAGAACATCACAAGAGCGGAGGGATTCCTACCGGAGCCTCCGATTTTCACGCATCGTTCTGCAGAGGTTGGTCACGACATACCCTTGAGGACTTCACAAGAGCGGAGGGATTCCTACCGGAGCCTCCGATTTCCCACGCATCTTTCTGAAGAGGTCAGGCGGCATTTCACTCGTTGTCGAGTTGTAAGTACACGCTTCTTGTTTCTCTCGAGCTCCACAAGCTCCACCAGGTCCCGTTGTGTCCCCAGTCACGAGCACTGTGAAAATACCCCCTACTTCTCCTGTTTAACTATCGTTTGCACTAAGGGCTTCAGAACTTCTGTCAGCTTCCTAGACACTGTGGAAGTTGGGGCTAAAACCAGTAATTCAGTTGGCCAGTCGCTGTGACGAAATTTCAACAGTGACGACATTGCCAAGAGGTCGCTCTCTTGTCTGCTGTGAGGTATACAGTACAGGCATAGAAGGTTCGCAGAGGGGACACCAGACTCTCAGGTACGCCTATGCCAGTGGGAACTAGACCGGGAGAAAACAGGGTGAGCGAAGGAGTAAGGTAGAGTGCTACACTTCCCTAATGCGTTTTTCTGTGTCCGTCCTACAGGAAGTTGAGACTCATAGACCAGACCCTCAAGCCCAAGACCCTGAAGACCCGTGTTTCTGTTCCTTGTCCCCCGAGTGCGTTCCCTCATAGCTGTATTTTATTACACTCTGGGGAGAGAACGTGTCCGGTGGCGAAGGGATCATATTCGTCGCGAAATCGTCCCTGCTGGCTGCTACGCAAAGGTTAGTGGGCTCTATTTTCCTTCTTGAGCTGCTGACACCTGACAGATTGTCAAGCCCAAGAAAGACGCCCAGCCCGGACGATGGACACTAATGTCGTGTTGTCCTCCCTGTTGGAGAGCTTAACCGCTCTACAACATGAGGTGCAAACCTCACGCCTAGAAAATCAGGAAGTACGTAAAGAAGTGAATACCTTACGAAGGGAAGTTGCGGGGTTATCCCGTAGGGGCCAGAGTCCTTACATCAAAGAAGCAACACTACAACCCCCTTCTCATCCCACCCGGTTCCCTTCAGTAGTAGATACACAAGGGGGTGGGTTCTTCACAGCCTCTCCAAGTCCCCCAACCACCTCAGAGACCGCTCCTGCAATTCATGTGATCCAGAAGCTCAGCATTCCCTTAGCGCCACCGGAACGCTTCTATGGAGAACCAAAAAAGTTTGAGACGTTCCTCAATCAATGTCGCCTGCACTTCTTGTGTAAACCGTCGATCTTTCATGAGGACACGGCAAAAACCGCCTTCATGATGTCATACATGGGAGGGAATGCGGCTAGTTGGACCATACCCCTAATGGAACGCAATGACCCTATCCTACATCACTTTGCAAACTTCTGTGTGGAGCTGAGAAAACTCTTCGATAGGAAGTCCCATATGATGTCTCTGGATCGCGAACTCCTTACTCTGCGGCAGGGGTCCCAGGACCTCTTAACGTACATTAGCTCTTTTAACCGGTTAGTGGTGGAGACTGACTGGCCACAGGAGAAACGGACCACCCTTTTTTATCAGGGGCTAAGAGGAGATCTGAAAGACGTTTTGGCACAGGTAGTTCAATTGCCCCCCACGTGCGAAGAAATGATAGATCTTACAGTCCAATTGGACCACCGTCTTCAGGAGAGAAAAGGGGATCGGAGTCGCGGGGAGATGCGTCCTCTCTTACCACGCCCAAGAAACACCGTGGAGGAACGCCCCAAAGGAACTGAAGGACCCGAACCGATGCAAATTGGGGGGGATCCGAGGTCCCCTAACTACTGAGGAGCGAGAAAAACGGAGAAAAATGAAACTCTGTTTATATTGCGGCAAAGGAGGGCATTTTATACGGGAATGCCGAGCACGAGCTCAACTCCCCGAACGGAGCAGCTCTCCCAAAACCATCGCATCCATGGAGAGCCCGGAACCAGCGGAAAACTAGCAAACCCGAGTCAGCCAGAGATCTCTGGTTCGGGTCATTTCCCTTTACCAATCTCATCCATCATCGCCAACACTCTACAACCTGCTGTCGCACATCTGAATGTGGGTGTTTCCCTGTGGGTTACAGGGTCGAAACCGGTGCAATTAGAAGCCCTGCTAGATTCTGGGGCAACGGGAAACTACATGGACCTAACATACGCACAACACCTTGGAGTGGCAAGTGAACGAAAAAAGAACCCTGACAACGTGAGAGCTGTGGATGGCTCAGAACTGACATCCGGACCCGTCGTAAGCCATACCCATCGCCTCCTGATGCGACTCGGGAAGGATCATTATGAACGCATCTCTTTTGATCTAATTGATGCCCCCCAGTTTCGTCTCATATTAGGCATGCCATGGCTTACTTTACATGACCCCAAGATCAGCTGGGCCGACCGCACGGTCTCCATGAATTCCCAGTATTGCAAGGAACACTGCACAGAAGAGACCGCCGGACCAGAGACCAACTCCACGTCACTCGCAGTATTGATGGCCAACGCGTGTAGCCCATCCATCCCTGAAAAAACAAGCCGGTTACCCGAGGCCTACCAGCAGTACCAGTCTCTCTTTAACAAACAGAAGGCAACTCAACTACCTCCACACAGGACCCATGACTGCCGAATTGACTTACTTCCCGGAGCGGACATTCCATGCAGTCGTGTTTACGCCCTGACAGAGCCCGAAACACGATACCTGAAAAACTACTTAGAAGAAAACCTGGCATCCGGATTCATCACGCACTCTTCCTCGCCAGCATCGTCCCCTCTTTTCTTTATTCCGAAGAAAGATTGTGCCGAATTGAGGACTTGCATAGACTATCGAGCGTTAAATCGAGTCACAGTAAAAAACCGCTACCCTCTCCCACTGATTCCGGTACTCTTGGACCAGCTGAAAGGCGCCAGGTTTTTTACTAAATTGGATTTAAGGGGTGCATATCATCTTGTCAGAGTAAGGAGTGGAAGACCGCCTTCCGAACCAAGTTCGGGCTTTTTGAGTACAGGGTGATTCCGTTTGGGCTCTGTAACGGCCCAGCGGCCTTTCAATATTTCATGGACGAGGTGTTGAGAGGCCTCCTGGACATCTGTTGCGTGGTGTACATAGATGATATCCTAATCTACTCTCCCTGTCTCACGGAGCACATCAAGCATGTGACGGCTGTCTTGGAAAGACTACAGCAACATTCTCTATACGCAAAGTTGGAGAAATGTCTGTTCCATGTTCCGGAGGTCGCCTTCCTCGGCTATGTGATTAATGCAGAGGGTTTTCAGATGGATGACACGAAGGTGGAAGCGATAACCCGCTGGAAGACTCCACAGCATGTCAAGGCGGTCCAAAGTTTCTTGGGATTCGCAAACTTTTACAGGCGTTTTATTAAGGACTTCTCCAAAGTAATCCAACCCATAACTCAGTTGCTAAGAAAACATGTCCCATTTGTGTGGGGAGAAGAGGCCGAAAACTCATTTCAGGAATTGAAATCTAGATTTACCCAGGCCCCCATCCTAAGACATCCTGACTCTTCTCTTCCATTCGTGGTGGAAACGGACGCTTCCCAGTACGCCCTTGGAGGGGTATTATCCCAGCGACACCCCCAAACGGGACAGTTACACCCGGTGGCCTACTTCTCTAAAAAGCTTACTGCCAGTGAACTTAATTATTCTATCTCAGACAAAGAATTGCTCGCCATCAAACGGGCCTGTGAAGAATGGCCCCATTATCTCTTGGGGGCACAACACACAATCGAAATATACACCGATCACCGGAATCTGTTGTTCCTCAAGACAGCTAGGGCGCTTACACCCCGCCAGCTTCGATGGACCTTGTTTTTTGCTGATTATGATTTTGTCATCAAATACAGACCAGGCTCCCAAAATGGGAAGGCAGATGCGCTCTCCCGCTTTGAAGACCTTGAGAAACAGGGAGATCCGGAAACGCAGGAACCTCCCTTAATACTAGCAGAGGGTACCATTGCGGACTCAACCCTAGCAGTACTCTCCTCTCAGAACTTTCTCGAGGAAGTCAAGACTTCCTTGGAGGATATTGATGTACGGGCCTGGATCCAGGAGGAACCCGAGAATAGAGTCATAACTAACGACTTATTGTACCGCTCTCAAGCACTATACGTACCTACGGTGAATCTTCAGAGGCAGGGTCCTGGCATGGGCTCATGATACAGCGTTAGGAGGACACCTAGGAACCTCCAAAACCATTGCCAATATAGAACCAAGGCATACATTAGTGGGTGTTCGATCTGTGCTCAAGGAAAAGCGAGACACTGTAAACCCATGGGACTCCTACGCCCTTTGCCAATCCCTCCCAGACCATGGCACACCGTCTCTATGGAGTTTATCGTGGAAATGCCCCCCTGCAATGGATATACAGTGGTGCTAGTAGTGGTGGACCATTTAACCAAAATGGGGCATTTCATACCTCTGAAAGGGCTACCTACCTCCTCCTCCGACTTAGCCTTTGTCTTTCTTCAGCATGTAGTGCGACCACATGGCATACCCAACGTTCTCATCACAGACAGGGGATCCCAATTTACCTCTAGGTTTTGGAGAGAGTTATGCAAAGCCATGGACATCGACGCCAGGCTGTCCACCAGTTTCCATCCCCAAACAGATGACAAAACTGAACGCCTCAATCAGACTGTGGAACAGTACCTTCGCTGTTTTTCCCTTCAGAGCGCTACCAACTGGATTACCCTTCTATGGACGGCAGAGTTTGTATACAACAACTCCGAACACTCTACGTTGGGATGCTCTCCCTTCTTCTGTTTGTACGGTTACCATCCAAACATGCTCACTTTTGATTGGCCTATCCAATCACCGGTCCCTAGTATACAAGAACATCACGCTCATCTACGCGCCGTGTTACAGGAAGCGAAATAACACCTCAAGGCGGCGCAGGCGGCACACAAGATTTGCAGATCGGAAAAGAACAAAAGAACCCGAATATCAGGTGGGGGACATGGTCTGGCTGGCTACAAAAAATTAACATTTAAAGGGGACCAACAAATTCAAACCCAAATACATAGGTCCCTATAACATAGTAGAAGTCATTAACCCCGTAGCCATGAAACTATCCTTACCCCCATCTTGGCGAATCCACCCCGTATTCCATGTGTCCTTGCTACATCCGTGCCCTAACCACATTCGATTGCCAGAACGACCCCCCCCAATGGAAATCGAAGGACAAGAGGAATACGAGGTGCAAGACATCCTAGATTCCCGGTTAATAAGGGGAAGGTTTCAGTACTTGGTGGACTGGAAAGGTTATGGGGTCGAGGATAGAACCTGGGAACCAGTACAGAACCTTCACTGCCCGGATCTCGTGGTGAGATTTCATGAGGCTCACCCTGGTAAACCAGGACGACCGCCGAGACGGCGTTCCTTAAGAGGGGGTTCTGTCATGCTCCTTCACTCGCGGAGCCGAAAACTAAGACGCGAAGGTCGCGTCCTCCCGTTCCGTCACTACAGGGGCGGAAAGACTACAATTCCCAGAGGCTGGCCCGTTTCCGGGTGAGGACCCAGCAATCCAGGAAGTGTATAAAAACACTTCCGGGACGTCGAAACGGCGCTTGACAATCCGTTCCGGACCCTTGCTACAAGCGGACGCTTTCTTTCCCGCGGAATAGAGGAAGCGGACTATCCTTGGTACTACCCTAGAGGACTTCACAAGAGTGGAGGGATTCCTACCGGAGCCTCCGATTTTCACGCATCGTTCTGCAGAGTTTGGTCACGACATACCCTTGAGGACTTCACAAGAGCGGAGGGATTCCTACCAGAGCCTCCGATTTCCAACGCATCTTTCTGAAGAGGTCAGGCGGCATTTCACTCTTTGTCTAGTTGTAAGTACACGCTTCTTGTTTCTCTCGAGCTTCACAAGCTCCACCAGGTCCCGTTGTGTCCTCCGTCACGAGCACTGTGAAAATACCCCCTACTTCTCCTGTTTAACTATCGTTTGCACTAAGGGCTTCAGAACTTCTGTCAGCTTCCTAGACACTGTGGAAGTTGGGGCTAAAACCAGTAATTCAGTTGGCCAGTCGTTGTGACGAAATTTCAACAGTGACGACATTGCCAAGAGGTCGCTCTCTTGTCTGCTGTGAGGTATACAGTACAGGCATAGAAGGTTCGCAGAGGGGACAACAGACTCTCAGGTACGCCTATGACAGTGGGAACTAGACAGGGAGAAAACAGGGTGAGCGAAGGAGTAAGGTAGAGTGCTACAATTCCCTAATGCGTTTTTCTGTGTCCGTCCTACAGGAAGTTGAGACTCATAGACCAGACCCTCAAGCCCAAGACCCTGAAGACCCGTGTTTCTGTTCCTTGTCCCCCGAGTGCGTTCCCTCATAGCTGTATTTTATTACACTCTGGGGAGAGAACGTGTCCGGTGGCGAAGGGATCATATTCGTCGCGACATCGTCCCTGCTGGCTGCTACGCAAAGGTTAGTGGGCTCTATTTTCCTTCTTGAGCTGCTGACACCTGACAAGAAGGCTGACCTTTCCTTTGCTCCATCTGTCAGGGAGATCTGCCAGTACCCGGATGTAAGGTCAAAGGTAATGAGATATTGGGCAGCTCCCAACCGGTCAATGAGCTCATCCGCCCTTGGGATAGGATAAGCATCGGTCTTTGTCACAGAGTTCAGTCCCCTGTAATCCACACAGAACCGGAGTTCTGGGGTTGTGCCCGGCGGGGCAGCTTTGGGTACCAGTACCACCGGACTGGACCAGGGACTGTTTGAAGGTTCAATCACTCCCAGCTCTAGCATCTTGGTGACTTCTCCATGGATGCTAGCCTTCACCTTATCTGACAATCGGTAGGACTTGGACTTCACAGGTGGGCTGTCCCCGGTGTCCACATCATGGGTACACAGATGAGTCCTTCCCGGGATAAGGGAGAACAAGGAAGCAAACTGCTCCAAAACTTGGTGACAGTCTCTCCACTGTTCGGGAGGTAGGGATGGTGAGAGGATCACTCCCTCCACCGACCCATCCTTCTCTTGGGACGCAAAAAGATCAGGAAGAGGTTCACTTTCCTCTTCCTCGGACCCATCAGTCACCATCATTAAAGTGACCTCGGGTCTCTCTTGGTGAGGCTTGAGGCGGTTGACATGGAGCACCCGATGGGGCTGCCTGGGGGTCTTAAGGTCCACCACGTATGTGACCTTACCCTTCTTCTCAATCACCTCAAAGGGGCCTGACCAGTGATCCTGGAGGGCGCTAAGCTCTCCCGGTTCCATCACCCACACCTTCTGGCCAGGCTCCAGCTCCACCGGGTGAGCATTTCGGTCATACCATTCCTTCATGACCGTCTGACTGGCTTCTAGGTTTTCAGAAGCTTGCTTCCACAACCTAGCCATTTGGCTACGAAAGGCCAGCTTGTAGCTCACCACATCCGGGGGAAGTTTTCTGGGAGTCTTTTCCCATCCATCCTTCACCAGGCTGAGGGGTCCACCCACAGGGTGTCCGTACAACAGCTCGAAGGGGCTGAAGCCCACTCCCTTCTGTGGTACCTCCCTGTAGGAAAACAGCAAACAAGGTAGGAGGACGTCCCATTTCCTCCGCAGGCTCTCGGGCAGACTCCTGATCATGCCCTTTAAGGTTTTGTTAAACCTTTCCACCAGACCATTGGTCTGGGGGTGATAAGGGGTGGAGAACCGGTAAGTGACTCCACACTCTTTCCACATAGCCCGCATATATGCCGACATGAAGTTGGTACCTCTGTCCGACACAACTTCCTTGGGGAACCCCATCCGGGTGAAAATCCCCATCAGAGCCCGTGCCACCGCAGGTGCAGTAATGGTCCTCAGAGGGATAGCCTCTGGGTACCGGGTGGTACAAAAGGGGGTGGTGATGGACGGAGCATCAGAACCAATCAAACACTCACACCCAGTCAACAGATCTGGGTTTGATCCATCACCATTCTTTAGCCCACTCTGCCACCCCAGTTCAGACATGGCCATATGCAAATCAGTCTGACCCTGTGCCTCATGGGAACAGTCCAGCCCGAACTGCCAAGCCATGCCTTCCCTGGACCGGAAACAAGCTTTCTAGGACCGGTTTCTGGCATGATCCACCAGAACCAGGATAAACCTGTGACCGGCAGACGTTGGTGGATCTAATGGCCCAACAATGTCGATGCCCACCCTTTCAAAGGGGGTGCCAACGACAGGCAGTGGTTCCAGGGGAGCCTTCAGCTTCACCCCTGTTTTCCCACTAGCTTGGCACGTTACACACGTCCTACAAAAAGTGTCGGACGTAATCCTCATCTGAGGCCAGTAGAAATGAGGGACAAGTCGAGCAAAGGTCTTGTCTTGTCCCAAGTGTCCTGCCAAGGGTATTTCGTGAGCCAATCCCAAAAGGAAGGCTCGGTAACGCTGGGGAACTACCAAGGCCCGGGATGATCCATGCACCGGAGCCTTGGGTTCGCTGTAAAGGAGACCATCTTCCCAGTATATGTGGAAGTTCCCCGAATCGTTATCCGCTGCCTGGGCTTCGGCCTGCCGCCGTAAACCCTCAAGGGTAGGACACTCCTTTTGGGCCCAACAAAACTCCTCCCTTGTGGGTCCTCTCTCCACCTGCCAGTCTGCAGGGGTAGGTAAGCCCTCCAGGGAAGTCACATCCCCCTCTGTGGACTCCGGGACCACTTCAGTTGCCCCCTCCACCTTCTGAGGTGCAGATGCCGGGGTAGGTTTCCCCTGGCCCCGTCTACCCTTTTTGGCAGCTGGTTGGGCCCTTATTCCAGGCTCCAACCTCTGTGAACTCCCCCCCCTCGGGCAGTCACGGACCGTGTATTGGCACAAGTCCACTCGGGCATCCCCAACATCTCCATGTGAGCCTTGAACTCGACCTCCTTCCATGCCGTGTGTTCAAGGTCATTTTCCAACAGTTGACCGGCATGGCAGGGCTTACCGCAACCCGTAGAGGACCTGCAACCCCTCCCCACTCAAAGGGAATCTGGGCCACTGGATAGTGACCCTCTCGGTTGTCAGCCATCACAACCGGGTGGACTACGTTGGGAATCACCTGCTCTGGGGACACCAGCTGACTCCTTACCATAGTCATGCTGGCTCCTGTGTCCCTCAGAGCCTCCACCCTCTGGGCATTGATGGTGACCCATTGCCTATACTTAGTAGTATTTGAGGGCACCTGGGTCTTAGGAACCATCTCACAATCCCCTAGGGACACTAAGGTTAGCCCTGCCCACTCACCCCCTTATCTAGGGGAAACTCCTCCCCGAGCACTACGCTCGCCACCCCAGGGGTCTTTCCTCCAATGGGAGGGTGTGGTCTCTTGGGACACTTGGCATCCCCCTTATAGTGCCCAATCTCGCCACACTCATAACAACGGACAACCCTAGGCTGCTGACCACGGTCAGGATAAGGGGGTTTGTGGGGGCAAACCTTAGGAGGGAATCCTAATCCCTTTCCTTGTGAACTCTTTGGGGGGCCTTTGGAGAACTCCTTCTTTTTGTCTCCCCCCTCTTTCTTCTGGGGGGCGCCCTGTCCAGCCCCTTGGAAATTCCCTCCAGTCCCTTTTGAGGATACCCGGGTACTTGCCCAGATATCCTCCTCCTCTGCAAGCTTCCTGGGATTAGTTAGCTTGCTGTCCACCAGGTCCGGAAAACTTTTCTCGAGGAGGTGTTCCTTTAAAATCAGGTTATTCAACCCCTCGTAGTCTTTTACCTCACTGCCCTGTACCCAGCCCTCCAAGGCCTTCTTGGCGTAGTCCAGGAAGTCTACCCAATTCTGGGTGGCCAGCTTTTGACTGCCCCGAAACCTCTGCCTGAATTTCTCAGGGGTCAACCCAAACTTTCTAACTAGGGCGACCTTCATGGTGGGGTAATTGGTCTGATCTTGCTGCTCCGAAGCTAACAGGGCATCCCTCCCCACCGGAGGCATATACCTATACAGACCACCCCCCCCCACTATGCTTCGGGGATCCCATGGGCTCGTAAGGAGACCTCATAGGCAGCCAGCCGTTTAGCAATGTCATCCCCGACACCATAGCTGGCAACTACGTCCTTTGGCAGATAGGATCTGGGCTCCCTGGGGCTCTCTCTATATATGCTGCCACCAACGGGACTGCTGGGGGTTCCAAACTGTAGGGCTTTGAGTTCAAATTCCTTTAAATAGAGCTCATGGAGGAACCTCCTCTCCTCTCCTCCCTCTCTTTCTCCAAGCGAGCCAGATCCATTTTGAACTGCCTCTCCTCCCTCCTGTCGACTAAATCAGCTGAAGACAGACTTCCCCCCCGAAGCGCTACTACCCGCTCTTGAAGGGGCACTAGGTCCTATGTCCATGTTGCGCTCCCAGGGGGGAAAAGTAATTCTGTTTCTTCTGTGATGTCCGGTCCTGGTCCCTCCTCCCGTTTCCCTCTAGGGTGGGCCATAACCCAGGCTCTCAAGCTAGTTTGGAGTTCTATTTTCTTCGCCCCCTGCTTGAAGAATACCTCCCTCTCCTGGCAGAATTCCTTCAGTTGGGTCACAGTATATTCTTCCAGCCTACCCAACTCAAACTCCATCCTACCAGGTGGGACCCCACACTGCAGAAAAGAACTTCACAATAGGACACCTTTCCTTTAAGAGGAAGTACAATTTTGAAAAAATCCAATTAGGGAGGCAACCTGGAGAAAACTCCAGTAAAAACAATCAGGTGTAGGGTGTGGCGCACGCCAAACTGCTGATGAGTGGATGCAAGCACAGATTCCGGATCCCACCGCTGAACACCAACTTGTTGGACCTAACGTCCTTGAGGCAGCTTGACTCCGGCCAAAAGGCTTTTATCTCACTATGGCATTTCGTGCTTGCACCTCACCCATCTCACACTTCAACGCAACACCACTTAAAAATGACGCTACACCCAAAACGAGGTTCAGACTCAGTAAAGAAGTTTTATCTTTCCTTCTCAGATGCACTCAATTAACATTTTCCATTACATTCAGGATTAACATTACAAGATATTCAGAGCAACCGTGTGACTTCTTTCATTATCTCAGTATAGCACGTTCCTAACCTTCATCATATTGGTCAAACCAGTACCTCGTTTCTCATATCTCACATGACATCCCCACATATTCAATTTCCTGTAACCCTTCCCCTAGGTGTACAGTGGGTCCACAGGTGGCCCTACAGACAGTTGGGTACCCTGGACACCTCACTTCTTGGGCTCTGGTCTATCACATATGATCCTTCCTAACCTTAGACGCTATACGGATGTCTTGTCTGGCTACTAGAGATCCCTGTCACACTTGAACCTGTAGTCTCTTATTGACCAATAGTTACATTAACTTGGTTGAACATTTGCATATGAACTATCCCAGCCACTGGGAATCAGAATTACACAATTGAATCGCTTTTCCCTCTCATCCCCACAACCTAGTTCACAGTCTCGCAAGGCACCGGTGGTTTCTTCTCTCCACCCAGTATCTGGCTTTAAGTCCACCAACCCCCCTTTCTACTCAAGTCCCGCTTACCGTCAACCTCTTGGTTTTCTCCTTCTGACGATCGGCGAAGTTTGAGCCGAGTTTCCACCTCTTCCGTCGTTGCCAGCTCGCTGCACAGGCACGGGGGGAAAGAACCCTCTCAACTCACAAGGAGTCAGGTAATGAGGCACCCCCACCCGTTTCCTCCCTTGATGATTCCCCAGCTCGAGAGTCTCGCTATGGGTAGCCCGCTTTCCTCTCACCCGCGACCTCGCTGGCCACCCGGCACGAACTAGTATCCTCCCCTCGCAGCTCCAGGAAGGCTTCCCGCCGGAGGCAACCCTGTGAAGAGGCGCGGCCTCCTCGGACTTCCCACGTCAAGGGGCGGCGCCTTGACCTCGGCCCCTGTCACTCGATCCGGGGAGGCGGCCTCCAGGCCTACTGGCTGCGTCTCGCGTCAGCTGCTCCGACGCGTCGTCCTCACGCCGGCTCCCACCAGGAAGCTCCGGCTCCTGCTCCGACCCTCCCAGCTCACCGCAGACTACTTCCCCGCAGCATCCAGCGATCCTCCACCTTGAGTCAGTGCCAAAGGGCTGACGGGTCTAATACTCTCGCAAACCTCACACTCCCTCACCCATACAGCCACTCACACCCTCACCCATACACACACTTACACAGCCATTCATGTTCCCATACAGCCACTCATGTACTCACTCACCCTTTCAAACACTTATGTACCTGCTCAGTTGCCTATTCAGCCACTCATACACACTGACTTACCATTTACAGTCACTGACACACCTGTACACTCACCCATTGAGCCACTTATTCACCTTCTCGTTCACCATTACAGCCACTTACACACCCATGCAGATACTCTCACAGCCACCCACTGACACACGAACTTGCTCACCCATACAAAAGCTCACACTCACTCATGTATACCGTCTCTCACATACCCAGTCACTCTTCTATACACCACTTTCACACCCACTCCCCCATACAGGCACTCACAGCCACTTACCTTAGTATATATGTTTAACACTCAGCAACTTTTAGAAAACACTCACAATCACTGGATGATATCATCAACAGTGTCATCAGTGATGTAATTTGAGAAGTCATCAGTGATGTCATCAATGACGCCACTGACCATGTCATGAATGAAGCAATATGTGAGGTCATAAGCAGTGCATTACGGGGCACAAGTTGTAGTTGGCTCAGGTAACTATAACTGCTGAATTTACCTTGTTTTGTACTAGTGAAATCTGATCCGAACCATAACGTCCCTGTAACCTTTGTTATTTTTCAGTGAGAAACACACACACCCTCATCTCTCTCCCCCCTCCTCTCTCTCCCCCTCCCCCCCCTTAAATGTTGTTGTTTATGTTCATATAATAAATTGTATGGGAATGTGGTGGTTTGATATTGGTGGGTAAGGGGCTTATTGATCTATGAGAAGTGGTGACATTGTGTAATCTTCCAGAGAGACTGCTGCTTTTAACTATGGGTGAGACATCGTACTTACTCCAGTATTGGAACTTTCATAGATTCACATGCTTGAATCATTTCTCATCATCGAGATGGGAGCCCCCGGTATATTAAAAAAAACTGTGCTTAAATCAATACAAAGCAGAAAAAAGGCCTAGGCCAATTTCAGCTTTGTAACCCATAACTCTTGATTTTGTAAAAGAGACCGAAAATCATCCTTGAACCAATCAGGACCCTTCACCCTCTAGAACACTCCTGAGAGAACCTTAGACCTTCAGATTTTCTACCGCAGTCTCCTCTGAGCTCTGCTCAGTTTTCTCTTGTTAGTGTCTTCAGTGTTGGTTGTGATCACTCTGAGTTTGTCAGGAAAGAAGAAAAAGGGTCTCTTTAGAGCCTGTGCTACCTGCTCCAAGAAGAGGGTTTATACTGATGATCCTCATGAGGACTGTATTTATTGCCTCTATCCAGACCATCAAGCAAAGATCTGCAAGGTATGTTGTACCTTTTCCAGCAACACCTTAAAGGACAGTGAGGGACGCCTTTTGTTATGGCTTCAGAAGCTAAAGGCCAGAAAGGAGGTGATTTCTAGTGACCGTGATGAGGCATCCTCTTCCTCATCCAGAAGGTCCCATAAAAGATCACCACCACATACCCATTCTTCTGAGGAGCGTCCCGTAAAAGCCCTTAAAAAGACCAGAAAAGGGTCTCATGGGTGCAGCCCCTCAAAATCTCCGACATGAAAAGGAGCGAAAGGGACAAGTTTTGGGGGGTAAAACTGCTAAAAAGGCGAGTTCTGAGCCGCCTAAGGCATCCCCTCAGGACAGACACTCCTTCAGAAAGCCTTCCTCAGTGCCTCCTGAAGTAAAAACGTCGACTAAATCTTCATAGTCGACGAAGGTTGAGATTCGCCTGCTTCCAAAGAAGGCTTCAACGTCCACGGGGGAGGAAGCTCCATCAACGAAGTCACCGTCGACGAAGATTTTATCACCGTCGACGAAGATTTTGACGCCGGTACCATCAACAACGACTACTGTGTAGACGATCGCAATGATTATGGCGCCGAAGACGGGGTAGTCGACGACGATGACAGTAACCACGTTGTCGACGGCTAAGCCAACGGTGTCGTCGGCTGTCTCGTCTGCAATCTCATCGACAAGGGAAAAAACAGGGCAGGTCAGAAAGCTCTATGGAGAGGAGAAAAACACCTGAAAGCACATCTAGCAAAATTACGCCTCTTTTGCCATCTCACCTGCTAGAAGCAGGATTCTGAGGAAGAAGATGAAGGACCTATGGCTATGCGAGTAGCCCATCTCAGCTGCATGTTAAGTGTCGGGAGGACGATTTGATGAGGAATATGGTGAATATCAATTGCCTCCTCGGGAACAATGCCACCAGAGTTGGAGGAAGTGGTTTGCATGCCGTCCTCTTTATTGGCAGACCTACAATTCATGTTGGCTGACTACAGGAAGAGATTTCCACCTACTCCTGTATCACAAGAAATGCCATCAGCAGCTCCTCAGCCACGCTCTATACCATTTACTCCGATGAGGGGTCAAGCTGTGCTGGCAGAACCCTTACAGAGATCGCCTCCACCAATTCCTCAACAGGATCCGGTTACTACAGACGAACAAGAGGAGGGAGAAATTACAGATCCTAATAGAGAATGGGATGACTACCTCATTCCCACGCCCTCTTCTCCCTCTCTGGTACCAGTTGACTCACCACCAGAGGATATTGGTGGATTTCATAACTTACTGGAAAGAGCGGCAAAAAGATTTGACCTACCTGTGCCAGCTACCCAGATAGTGTTTGTTATATGATTTTAAGGAGCCATATCAGAAGTCGGTGAGGGCCATCCCGATAAGTCATATATGGGAGGAAGGACTTAAGGTCATGAAAACACCAGCGACAGTAACACCAGCACTCTCCAGGTTGGAAAAGAAGTAATAGATTGTGCGATGGATATCGCAACCACAACCTTCAGATCGCTGGGTGGTGCAGTGGTTTTGCTCCGTCAAGGATGGCTACGAGCAACATCATTTAGACCAGAGGTCCAAAATAAGATCCTGGACCTTCTTTTCGATGGAGAAGCTTTATTTGGAAAGCATATAGACTTTGCACTGCAGGATATCAAGGAGGATACCGATACAGCAAATGCTCTAGGAACACTACAATACTGGAAAGTGCCCTTTAGAGGAACTAGAGGAAGAGGCCTTCCATTCTACAGAGGAGGATACCAACAATACAGATACCCCTCTTACGCTACATCTTCCCAACCATACCGTCGGCAGTATGTTCGACAGCAACATTCAGGGGCGTATTCTAAATCTGCCCCCAGAGGAAGAACAGGTCGTCAGGGAATAGACACCGCACATCAATGACTAGTTTCAGGCTCTGGCTATTTTTATTCCCTCCTCTCCAGAAGTTCCCCTAGGGGGACAAATTTCTTTTCATCTTTAACAGTGGCAGAAAATAACCACGTACCGATGGGTCCTCAATCCGATACAATTTGGCCATACCCTCCTTGTACTCCTCCGGGATGCCAGGAAGTCAAACCTCTACATCTCATGCGCTTGGAGAGTCTTACAATGCTCCGAAAGGGAGCAATAGAACCGGTGCCAATATCCCAGAGGGGGAAGGGATTTTATTTCCGTTTCTTTCTGGTTCGCAAGAACTTTTGTCAGTGGCGTCCTATCCTGGATCTGAGAGCTCTAAATACTTATCTCAAAAAACAGTCCTTCCGTATGGTTTCCCTTCAGGACATTCTGCTACTCCTAAACCCAGGGAATCATATGACCACCTTAGACTTACAAGATGCATGTTTTCACATCCCCATCCATCCCTTCCACAGGCAATACCTTCGATTTGTTGTAGCCAGAAGCCATTACCTGTTCAAGGTGCTGCCGTTTGGCCTCAAGTCAGCCCCAACAATTTTCACAAAATGCCTGGCTCCAGTGGCAGCTGTTCTGAGGAAACAAAGGCATCCGGTATTCCCGTACCTGGACGACTGGTTGATCAAAGCACCTTTACACGCAGCTGATCTGTCGTCCACGGTGGCATGCACAAGGCTCTTTGCCGAATTAGGCCTGACTCTGAACAAGGAGAAATATTCTCTCCATCTTTCTAAGAGCATTACATTCTTAAGGGTAATTCTGGACACCACAATAAACAAGGCGTTTCCTTCTCTCGAGAGACCGCAGAAGCTAATCTCTGTCCCAAGTATTCGCAAGAAGAAAGTCACTTTCAGTACGCCGCTACAAGTCACTCCTGGGGACAAAGTCTTCATGCATCCCTCTAGTCCCTTTCTGCCAGTTAAGGATGCGTCCATTACAGGAAGAAGTGGATCGGCAATGGCGTCAAGCTGTGGGATCCTTCGAGGACGTCCTCACAATCACTCCAGGTATGATACAGGCCGTGTCTTGGTGGACCCAACGTCAAAATATCTGTTGGCTTTTCTTTTCTCACCATGCCCGCTCCACAGGTCATCACCACCAACGCATCCCTGGAAGGTTGGAAGGGGCCTTCCTTCAAGACCTCCAGGTCAGCGGACGTTGGCAGAGTCAAGACCAACAACTTCACATCAATCTTTTGGAACTCAGGGTAGTGAGTTTAGCATTGCAGGCTTTTCTGCTGAGGATAAAGAACTCTGCTGTGCTGATCAGGACAGACAACACAACGGCAATGCATTATCTCAACAAGCAAGGCGGCACAAGATATCTCCCCCTATCCCAGGAGGCCCAGAGGATCTGGAAATGGGCAGTTCAGAATGGAATCTTGCTAAAAGCAGAACACCTTCCGGGGGATCAAAATGTCAAGGCAGACACATTAAGTAGACTCAAGTCAACGTGCCATGAGTGGGAGATCAATCAGGAAACCCTAGACAGTATCTTTCTAAAGTAGGGCAAACCAACAGTGGACCTCTTTGTGACTGCTCAGAACAAGAAATGCCACTTCCCTGCAAGTTGGTGTCACCAACAGGGATCCTGGGGGAATGCGTTTTTGATGGCATGGACAGGCACCTTTGCCTATGCCTTTCCACCGATTCCTCTACTACCACGTCGTCTCACGAAGATCAAGAGAGCCATGCAGAATGATCCTGATAGCCCCATGATGACCCTGACAACACTGGTTCACGGAATTTCTCCTATCGGAAACTCAACCGATTCTCCTTCAGCCATTCCATCTCTGTTGACGATGTCGCAGGGACATGTACCTCATCCAGACCCCAAGTCACTACATTTAGCTGCATGGTTCCTGAACACTGTGAATTTCAGCATCCAAAAACTACCACCTGAATGCAGGAATATTCTCTCAAATACCAGAGCACAGAGTACGAATAAGACGTAAAGGATGAAATTGAGAAGATTCTGTTTATGGTGCCAGGGTCTAATATTCATCCTCTAACATCTGCTTCTCATTAGATTCTTCCTTACATTCTACTTTAGGCGAAATCTGGAGTAGCACATGCATCAATGAAAGTTCATCTAGCTGCTATATCCCGTTATAGAAGGACCTCATGAGGACCATCGCTATGGTCGGAAAGAATCAAAACAGTTCATGAAAGGATTATTTCCTTCTCCCCCCCCCCCCCCCCCTCCCCCCCTGTTAAGCCTCCGCCACCTCTCTGGCAGCTGAATATAGTGTTAGCGCAACTCATGAAACATCCCTTTGAACCAATTCACAGGGCGGATATTTAATTATTTTCTTGGAAGGTTGCTCTTCTCCTGGCGCTCACATCGGCCAGGAGAGTTGGAGATATTCAAGCCCTGGCCATACAGGAACCTTTTTTACAGTTCAAAGAGGATCGGATAGTCCTTCAAACCGAGACTTTTACTTGAATGAGCCTCTTATCCTAAAGAGATTCTTTCCTCAACTGACTAAAAGAATGTTTAGTCTCTGTGATGTTTTCAATTATAGAGGTTAAGCATGGAATATTTAACGGTTGGGGCTTGGGTGGTTTTCTCAGGTAAAACTGATCCTCTCTACAAATGGACAATTTAAAGCACACGCTTGCATATGTTCATGTCCATGCAGAATAAAATACTGCTAGCTACTCTGAATCTATGAAAGTTCCAATCCTGGAGTAAGAAAACATGTTACTTAACCTGTAACTGTAGTTCTCCAGTATTGGAAACTTTCATAGATTAACATACGACCCGTCCTCCTCCCCTTAGAGGCTCACCCTTGGATTTTTGCACAGGGTTATCTTGGTCACAAGTGCTCGGAAAATCTGAAGGTCTAAGGTTCTCTCAGGAGTGGTCTAGAGAGTAAAGGGCCATGATTGGTTCAAGGATGATTTATGGTCTCTTTTACAAAACAAGCGTTATGGGTTACAAAACTGAAATGGGCCTAGGCCTTTTTTCTGCTTTGTATTGATTTAAGCATTGCTTTTTTTTATATACCGGGGACTCCCATCTCGACGGGGAATGATTCAAGCATGTGAATCTGAGAGCTTCCAATACTGGAGAACTACAGTTACAGGTAAGTAACTTGTTTTCTTCATGTCCCCTTTCATTGATCAGGTGGTTATTTTTTGGGTTGGTTAAGGGGGTTGCAGAGGGCTATGGGGCTGAAGCATTCTGTACTTAGGTCCTATATTTCAGCCTGATGTGATGCTATCTTACAATAATTAGCATGCATTGAGGTTTCTGTGTTACTGGGAGTTTTAAGGTCATTATCGTTTCTATTCATCATGTTAGATTTTTCGAATTGGCCCTCTTTTTGTAGAGTCATTGGTATGGCTGATCTTGGTATTTGAGTGAGGACAAAATGAAAAGGTTTTGGAGATCAGCGAAGAGGAAATATTGTAGTTGGGTCCGTTAAGCTCTTTTTGAATAGGGAAGGTTGGTATCTGGGATGTTGGTGTCTTTAATAGAATAGTTACTGGCACTCTGCTGATTTGGAAAGTTTTCGCCAGGTTGGGATAGAGTGGACCTGTGTAAACATGAATGAGGGATATGAGTGGGATTATTTGGGATCCTCTACCATGAATTCTACTAGGCACTGCGCTTTGTGAGGATCAGGTTATTGAGAATTGGTCCCATGCTGCTGACATTTTTTCGGCGAGCAAGGCTTGTAAGTGCCTCTCATGCGGATGCTTACTCAGGTGATCATACTTGGTGGGAAAATAAGACCAATGTGGGCTTTGGTGGAATTTTATGCTGGATAGTGTATCACTTTATATTGATTTATTTATTGATTAAAAATCTTGCTACTAATTAAAGACTTACTGACGCTATCATATTTCTACAGATATCAGAACTGAAAGGGGAGTAAGTGTCACGAAAGGGAACTGTTCCTGTCAAAAAAATTATGAGAATTAGTCCATGACCACTACCCTCCGAACAATGTTCAGGAGACCCTGCAAAAAATACCATGATCGACTCTATCCAGTGCAGTGAAGAAATTCAGCAGGATCACTTCTACCACATTACTGTTTCCCTGGAGCAGTCTGATTTTGTCCAGTGCGAGGACTAAGATGGATTCATTGCCATAGTCTGGTGAAATTCAGTCTGCTCAGGGTTCAAGAATGTCATTCTCTTCATGATCGCCAGAAATCCACCATGCTGCTTAACTTCCCCAATAGCTTTCCAAGCCAGGAAAAAAGTTAATGGGACTAATTTTTTGTGTACATGGTTTAGTAATCTTTTTTAGCTAGTGAGACAAGACTCTGCTTAAGTCAGCTGAAGTCAAACTGTTAAATACACGTCACTTCATGTGGAACTTATGAGGCCAGTTTCCCTAATACTGTTACAGGATATATGCCATCAGGAGAGCCTGATATAGCCTTTCATCAACCTTCTTGAACACTGTTGGGTAGAAAGTATCCCAAGAGAGACCTGACCCAGCTTTGGCAGAAGGATATAGAGTTGGATGGTCATATTCTAAATTGCATTTGATAAAATCCTAGATGCCTCTAATATTTGAGGTAAAACTTTGTTGCAAAATTCACAGCAAGGGTACTTGCGAGGCATCAAGAGTTAATAAACCCATTGAGTGTGGCAAACAGTTGACCTGGAGCATTATGAGCTGAGCTAACTTATCATCCAGCTGGTTCTGGCAAGCTGCAGTTTATCAGTATTGGTACAAGGGGATTTTTGTTCATTGTAGTGTTTGGTTGGGGGCAGTTTGGTAGTTAAATGGTTTGTGGCAAAACGTAGTGATGGTTTACATTTGATTTGTAGATTCAGAATGACTGGCTTGTAGAGTGAGATTAGAAGGTATTGGTAGTGTTTATAGAATGGAAAGAAAGTATGTAGTTACGTGACCAAAGGATGATATGGGTTTACAATCCTTTGTTCACCATGAGATGATTGTACTGGATAAATTTGGTTGTTTTTTTGGAGATGTCCGAAAATCAAATGATGGGGTTAGAATTTACAGTATGATGTTAAGAAAGAATCCATAGGTTGATCTTTGTTTTGCTTCTGGGGATGTTCGTCAGGATGACATTGAATTAGGATCTGGCTGTGTTAATGAATATATGATGTTACTTTGTCAACTGAAGTGAAAAGGAACGCGTTTTCTGTCTAAATAAAAGGTAACCGATGTAGAAAGGAATGCCCAATGACATAGTAAGATGAGGTGGTATGGTAGTTCTGTGTGGGTGTATAAAGGTTGGTTTAGCAGGTAGTGATGTTTATAGAGTAATTATATAATACACTGTTGCTGTTTGAATGTGGGTGTTTGTGATCACTTTTGTATTGCCTTTAGTTATGTAAGTTTTTTTTTTCAATTTTAATTTATCATTCACATTTAAATTTGTTAGGTAATGTCCTAATATGAATGATTTTGTAATTGCATGTACATAGCGCTTACAGCCCCAGGCGAGGCATTGAAGCGCTTTTCAGCGAGTAGCATGCTACTCTGGAAGCCAAAAACTATTAGTGGTGAATTAGTATAGGTTAATATGAAATTAATTTGAGTGGTGGACATGTGAGTGTGTTAGTTGAATTGAAAAAGATAGTGGAGGATAAAAGATGGAAGGGTCTAGAAAATGTTTATTTGGAGATCATAGCAGGTGGAGGAGGTTTGGGATGGATAAAGGAGAGATGGAAAAGGAAAGAGTCTCTAGAAGTGGATTATGGAGAGATGAGATCAGATGAGTCTAGGAGGGATACATGCGGGAAGCAATTAGAAATGCATGTTTGGGAGCTCTGAATAGTAGGGGGATTGAGATGATGCAAGGAGGGGTAGAGGAGAGAAGAGTCTAGAAAGGCTTTTTTTGGGAGATCATAGTAAGCTAAGGTGGCTGTAATTTGTACTAGTGTTCCTGATTATGGGGTTCTTCACATTGTGATTTAAGAACATATGTCAATTTAGTGGGTTGTATAATAAGTATTTGGCTATTTCACATCCCTCCCTCACAAGCATGCACTTCCATCAGTTGCCTTATCAAGAAACTGCAAAGAATGCAAACTAAATTCAGTCAGCTGTATGTCACCCTTGCAAAGACTTCCCAGTCTTGAGCTTACTGTAAACCCATTTCTATGTAGCGACCAAAAAATAGATGCTGGCATACCACCTTGGGTAAGTATTATCCTGCCCACTGAGACAATGACTAAAAGTGCTATGCTGAGAGAGAGACTGTAGGCTCGCTGTCAGATCCCGGCCCACCATAAACCTCAAGACCAGCAGCCACAGCTATGTTCATCGTCCAGGATTGCCTATCATGCTCCCTCCTGTAAGATCTCTAGTTAGCTTAAGCATCATGTTCATCAAGAAGAAGAATCTTGATTCCAGACCTGGACACCCATTGACCAGTGTTCAGTAGTCCATTGCTAGGAAAACTGGCCAGAAGAGTAGCAGTCACTTCAGGTCTTCAACGTCCTGGGAAAAAAGAGTAACAACATTAATTATGCTCTGTGAATCACCAAATTCACTCTGATTTTCACCCTGGATGACCTGAAGATCGCTCTGGACAGGAAAGAAATTACAAAACCCCTGTTACTGTGAGTCTGCTGCTTTTAACTTTGTCCTCCACTACTCCCTTCTGAAGCGACAACAATTCTAGAGAAAGTAAAGGGACTTGGCAACTCATTTTAGCTGCTCCTAAGATAAAGCATGATCTTCATGTCCCCATTTACACACCACCTTTTATTATAGACAGTGGCGTACTATGAGGCTCCACCTGACCACTCATCGTAAATGCCTACTTCAGATCAATACTGGATCTCACAAAGTTCATTAGCCTTGCATGCTACAACTACCCTCAAGAGAATCAGTTAATCTTAAAGCTTGAGATTCTAAGGACCTAGACATCGGGGCTAGACCACTGCCTCCAAACCAATAGATGCTTAGAAACCACATTAGCTCATCTAAAACAGACATGCCAACATGTGTGGATTTGGAGAACTATCCAGCCAAGAAAAGCTGTCCACAGGAACTCCATGGACCATACTTGGAGGTAAAAGAAAATCTACAAATGTTCATGGATTCCAGCCTGTCCATAACAACAAGTGAACCACTTAACAAGGAATCCCAAATCTTACTGAATCTTGTTTTTTTCCACTTAAGCTTGAAGCTACAATTGTCCTGTATCATCTTGACTACTCAAACACACTTTCCTTGCGGTCCCTGTGATTTCTGCTTCAAAGACTCCAGAGAATACAGAACATGCAAAAAAGAACTTCTTCAAGCACTCCACTGGCTTATTGCTGCTAGTTGCTTAGCCTTCAAAACTCTGTGCCATCTCAAGCAAGACCCCATCCTTCAGCCAAATAAAGCTTCAAAGATATTGATAGAAGAGATTCCTGCTCGCTAGATTGGCACTTCCGTTGAGTCCCCTTAACACAAAAACGCTTCGGAGCATCCTTCTCTGTACAAGTATCAACCCTTTGAAAACTTCTTAGACCACCTAAAATTAAAAAATGTAGTGAAAACTTACCAAGGTAAGCTTTCATAGAATGGACAGAACAACTTAGTTTGAGGGTTACTACTAATGCCATTCCTATGAGGGTTGGTCAAAACAGAACTCACAATCATCACATCAAAACTGGGAAATATCGCCCTAGAATTGTAGGTACAACCTTATTGATAGTTAGTGCTCAGTCTCTTATAAGCGCATGTACACTTTTGCTGTCACAACTTGCGATCATAATGTCATACATACAACACCAAACTTGTCCCACATGGGCCATGTTGCATTGACCTGCGTCTTCTTACCCTGAGGGTTCAATCTTACACTACTTTTGCCTTACAAAATGCCAAGGAGTAACATCAAAAATGCAACTCTACTCCTCTAGCACAGCACTGGAGAACACTACTGACATAGATCACATGACCGACGAACTGCAAGCAAGCACTCCCATAGTAGTGTGCTATCTTTCTGCAAAAGTGAGTTGGCGCTGGATCCGGATTATGAAGTGCTATATAAATTCATGTAAAATGTCATACAGACCAACATATACACACAGACAGGTGTACATGAATAAACGAACACACGCCTTTACGTAATATGATGAAAGGTGCTGCTTCATGTTAAGATGCAAAATGAAAACTTGTAGGTCTTGTTCTGAGGTTTTAAAATTAAGGAATAGGAAAGTTAACTGGGCTGGGAAGCTTATTATTCAGTGGTTGTTGCAATCAGGTGACTGTAAGGCAGAAATGCCTACGTACCATTAGTAACAACCTCTCAATGGAAAGTTTTAAACATTTATTCCAGTGTACTGGATTCCAATTCCATGTTTCTATTTTTTTGGTGTGCCTTTTTAATTTGGCTGGAGTGCACAGAGTGATGGGGTATAGTGCCCAAGCATCTGTTGATGACTGACTGGAGTGTATTATCTGTTACTTTGTAGTTAAGATGGGAAGGGCTTCTATGTGAAACTGGTATCCTCACTTGTTGTGTGACCCTGTCACCACGCTAATCTATGGGGTTTCGCCGAGGCCTATGGTTATGCTAGGTCCAGAACCTGTTTTGTGATCCAGAGGGGTGTGCACCAAGCATGCCCTCATAGCTGCCATAAGACTACTGTCCTTATCCTAGGTTAGTCACATTAAGATGTGATGGCGGCTTACCAAGTTTTGAGAATCATTCGTTTTTCCAGTACTTTTCTGTGTCAAATGAGTGCCATCTGCTCCCCCCCACTAATTCAGAGTCACGTTTTACTCCAAGTCCGAGACATTTGCACTGACATTCCCTATGCGTTTTATATGTGTATTGAATATGTAGCACGTGTGGCAGTAAAACTGTATATGATGAGATTATGAATACTGGGAACAGTTGGATCTATTTTAGATGGCACAGACGCAGCTGATGACATTTCAAAATAGTGGGGCGTAAAGGTTGGGGAGGAATATTACGAAGTGAACGAGTGGCTGGCACAAGGGCTTTCAGCCCATGCGTCATTCACTCAAACATCCCGATTAATTCATCTGTTTCCATCATTCACTGCATTCATATGTTCATGCATCCATCCTTCTAGAGACTTTTCCATTCACCCATCCATCCACCCACCCATCCATCCAACTATGTATCCATTTACTAGAAAATTATCCATTTGTCCATCATATGCAACATTTGTCCATTAATTTTTATATAAATCCATGTATCCTTTTGGAGTCCCTCTCCTGTAACTCTTCTGCCCACCCATCCATCTATGCATCCTTAATTCATTGGTGAATCACCAGAGCATCCAGCCGTCCCCAGACGATCTTCCATCCATCCTTTTTTCCATCAGTCCATCTTGATGAAAGTATATTTGCTTGCCTGTATTTGAACCACGTCAATTACTATGTTCACAGACATGTGGGAACACAATATTGCTTTGCAAACTTTGATCCCAATGAACTTCTGTCGTAATCTCCATTCATTTTTTAAATTAATTTGCCAGTGTTCAAGTGCTTCGATCTAATTAAAAGAAGGTATGATTTAGAGACGTGAGTCATAACAGTAAAGTAAATCTGAAAGAAACACGTTAGATTCTTCACCTTAGAATATCCCCAGGTGTTAGGCTGGATCCAGAAAGATTTTTGTAGCAATACCCCTTGCGCGTCGCTAGACGTCTGCGGCTCCACGTCCGTCGTTGGCGTCGTGCGCCGGAATGACGTAGTCGGAGTACTTAGATGCCGCCCTCGCGCGCTGACGTCAGGTCTTCTTTTTTTCCGCGCCAGACAGTGCCGATCCGGGAAGAGCTTACCCTTTAGTCAATTTTTGACTAAACTTTTTGACTCTTTTTGGTCTTCTGTCGACTCGACTCTGGTGCCGGTAGGATGCCTGGGTTTAAAGCCGGTGACTCCTGTCATCGACTGATGTCGGTGACGGACCACCATCACCGGTGCCTTTACTGCCTGGGGGCCGACCACGACGCGGAGTCGTGCCCCGATTGTCAGGCCTTGACCTCGAAGGCTAGGCGGGAGCAGTCCTGTAAGCTTCTCGAGCTTCGTCACTCGGCTCCGCGCCGCTCACGTTTCCGGTCCAGGAGGAGGTCCAAGGACCGGTCGCGGAGCCGCAGTCACCATCATCGCTCGTCGGGCTCGAAGTCTTCGGGTAAGTCGAAGCGATCTACGAAGTCCAAGAGGCGACACTGCTTTATGGACTCCCCTCGCCGGTCGCGCGACTCTGCCGAGGGTCAGGCTGGTCCCACCCCCGCGGCTCTGTCGGAGCCGCAGGAGCCGCGTCCGTCCCCATACCCGCCGGTCCCTGGGACTGACGCGACTCCGGCGGAGGTCAGTGCCTTCCTCTCGGCCATGAGGGGCCTGGCTCCGCCGTCGACACCTGCCGGCGCGCCTTCGGGCCCCACGGGCTCGGCTGGGCGACCTCGCGTGCCGGTGGCTCTGGCCCCGGCGCTGTCAACGACTTGGATCCCGACGCCGCCGTTCCCCAGTTTAGCTCCTGTCCGGGCCCGGCGCGGCGCCGCTTGACGCCGCACCCGACGCAGATGGATGAGCGTTTCATCTACCGCCCGTCTCCGATCCTGCCTCCTGTTTATCAGGAATCGGATGACTGGGGCGACTGGGAGGGGTCTGAGGACCCTATGACCATACAGGGCCAACTTTCACAGGACTGGGCAGACGAACTGGGGGATGCCAGTGGTCTGGACACTTTCCCGGACGCTGGTTTCATCTCTCCTCCGACTGTGGCTTCGGAGGAAGGTGCAGCTTTTTCAGTGGTGCTGCGCAAGGCGGCCGAAGCCCTGGGGCTCGAGTTGCCTGCTGTGGCCGTGAGGACTAACGTCCTCACAGAGGTGCTTCAACCGTCAGAGCCTCTGCTGCAGTTCAATGAGGCTTAGACGTTCTGCAGGGCACTTGGTCCAAGCCCTCCACAGTTCCTCCTGTGGATCAGAACGTGGCCCGGCGCCACCGCCCAGCTCCGGGCGACCCCAGTTTCCTGTCCCAACACCCCACCCCCGAGAGTCTGGTTATCCAGTCCTCCACTTCCCAATCCTCCTTCCCGTCCGCCCCTCCGGATCGGGAATCCAAGAGGCTGGAACAGTTCGGAAAGAAGCTGTTCTCTTCCCTGAGTTTGGGCCTGCGGTCTTTGAACACCTCTTGCCTCTTGGACCGTTTCTCCCACTCTCTGTGGGATACGGTGGAGGACGTGCTGCCCCTGTGTCCGGAGGAGGCCCGGACTCGTCTCTCCCAGGCGCTTGCAGACGGGCGAGATGCAGCACGACATGCCATACGGTGTTGACTAGACACCACGGACTCGCTGGGTAGGGCGATTTCCACCACGGTGGCGCTCCGGCGCCACGCCTGGCTGCTGTCCACGTCTTTTTCGGGGGATGTCCAGAGTTCCCTCATGGATATGCCCTTTGATGGCACTCGCCTTTTTGGTGAGAAGGCGGATAGTGCGCTGGCTTGTTTTAAGGCCTCCCGGGCTACGGCCAGGTCCTTGGGTCTCTCGGCCCCACGGCCTCAAACTTCTGCCCTTCGTGGCCAAGGAAGGGGCGCCTCCTCACGTCCGCCTAGCCACCGGCCGCAGAACCAACCTGCACGCGGTCGCGGACATGGATTCTGCCGTGGCGGTACTGGAGGACAACGTGCTGGTCAGTCCACATCCACCCCGGCAGCATCCGCCTCAAAGCCCTCCTAGTCCGAGCTTTCAGGCCCATTCCACGCCAGTGGGCGGCAGAGTTCGCCATCACCTGCTCCACTGGCGATCCATCACTTCGGACAGGTGGGTGCTGCAAATCGTCCCAAGGGGTTACTCCCTCCCCTTCGAGACGACCCCTCCAGCCATGCCACCGCAGTGCCACCGTATATCGGAGGATCACTTGAATCTTCTGCGGGAGGAAGTTACGGCCCTCTTGGCCAAAGAGGCCGTCGAGCGCGTTCCTGGTCCAGAAGTAGGCCGTGGTTGCTATTCCCACTACTTTCTGGTTCCCAAGAAGGGCAAAGGGGGCCTACGCCCTATCTTGGACCTCAGGAGCGTCAACGCCTTCCTCCGGAAGGAACGGTTCAAGATGCTAACTTTAGCTCAGGTTCTGGCTGCCCTCTACCCTGGAGACTGGATGGTAGCATTGGAGTTGCAGGACGCCTATTTTCACATCCCCGTCCTGCCGGCCCACCGGCGTTACCTGCGGTTCACGGTGGGTCAGGAGCACTTTCAGTTCACCGTGCTCCCCTTCGGCCTCACCAGTGCCCCGCGGGTGTTCACGAAAGTGATGGCGGTGGTCGCAGCTCATCTGCGCAGATCGGGGGTTCCAGTCTTCCCCTATCTCGACGACTGGCGGCTGTTGAAGGCGGGCTCGCCCCAGCAAGTCGTCTCCCACCTCCAGACTACGGCCGACCTCCTGCATTTGCTGGGGTTCTCCATCAACGTGCCGAAGTCGCATCTGAGTCCCTCCCAGAAGCTCCTCTTCATCGGAGCGGTTCTCGACTCGGCGCAGTTCCGGGCTTATCCTCCGGAACAGCAGGTCCGGAATATTCAGGCTCTGATTCCCATCTTTCGGCCTTCATCCTGGGTTTCGGTCAGGTTGGTGCTGCGGCTTCTGGGGCTGATGGCCTCCTGCATCCTGTTGGTGCATTACGCCAGGTGGCGAATGCGGGCTCTGCAGTGGGACATGAAGTTTCAGTGGGCCCAGCATCGAGGCAACCTGTCCGACCATGTCTTTATCTCGGAGGGCACTGCGAAACAGTTGCAGTGGTGGCTCACGGACCGCGATTGGGTCAGGGGCAGATGCCTCTCCCTACCCCAACCGGAGCACGTAGTAGTGACGGACGCATCCCTCCTGGGATTGGGGGTCCATATGGGAGAGGCGGAGATCAGAGGCCTCTGGTCTCCGGCGGAGTCTCAACTCCATATCAACTTGTTGGAGCTGAGAGCGATCCGGCTTGCACTGAAAGCCTTCCTTCCCTCTGTCCGGGAAAGTGTCGTGCAGGTGTTGCAACAAACAGGGCGGGGTGGGGTCGTGGACCCTTTCTCAGGAGGCTCTGCGCCTCTTGACATGGCTGGAACACCAGGGCATCATCCTGGTGGTTCAACATCTGGCGCGGGCTCTCTGAACGCCAGAGCAGACTAACTCAGCCGCCGGTGCATGATGGATCACGAATGGCGTCTGAACACGGACGTGGCGCAAGGCCTCTTTCGGCAGTGGGGAGAGCCTTGGTTAGATCTATTCGCCACCGAAGAGAACACGCAATGTCAGCAGTTCTGCGCGTTGGAATTTCCAAGGCGGCACTCGCTCGGAGACGCTTTTTGTCGCGAGTGGAGTTGCGGTCTGTTGTACGCCTTTCCGCCTATACCACTTCTGCCCAGAGTGCTGAAGAAGATCAGGCGCGACCGGGCCCAAGTCATCTTAGTGGCTCTGGATTGGGCACAAAGGTACTGGTATCCAGAGCTACTCAGTATGTCAATCGATCCTCCGATACGACTGCCTCTTCAGGAGGACCTTCTGTCGCAGCAGCAGGGGACGGTCCTCCACCCGAACCTGTCCAGTCTCCACCTCCATGCGTGGAGATTGAGCGGCGACAGTTGATGCCATTTGACTTGCCTCCTGAAGTCTGTGATGTGATTCTGGCAGCCAGGCGTCCCTCCACAAAATCGGTATACGCCTGCAGGTGGAACAAATTTGTGGCATGGTGCACAGCAAAGGCTGTGGATCCCCTTTCCGCCCCTCTTTCTGAGGTTCTACTCTTTCTTCTTTCTTTGGCCCAGCAGGGCTCTGCTCTGGGCACCTTGAAAGGTTATCTTTCTGCAATCTCTGCTTTCTTACGGCTTCCTGATCAGCCTTCTCTTTTCAAGTCCCCTGTTTCGCGTTTTCTTAAAGGCATTACTCACGTTTCCTCCTGTCCCCTTTGTAATGCCTCAGTGGGATTTTAATCTTGTCTTGACCTTCCTGATGTGCGCTCCCTTTGAGCCCCTTCACAATTGTCCACTTCGTCTTCTGACTCTTAAGACTGCTTTCCTGGTAGCTATCACCTCGGCTAGACGGGTGAGTGAGCTCCAGGCTCTGTCATCTAAGCCTCCCTTTCTTTCTGTTCATCCGGACAAGGTTGTCCTCCGGACTCGTCCTTCTTTTCTTCGGAAAGTGGTGACCCCCTTTCACATCGGGCAATCGGTCACTTTGCCCACCTTCTTTCCGCCTCCGCATCCTTCGAAAGAGGAAGAGAGGCTCCACCGTCTGGACCCCAAACGTGCGCTGTCCTTTTATTTGGACAGCACCAGACAACTCCGGGTGGACGACCAACTTTTTGTTGGATACGTAGGTGCTAAGAAGGGGAGAACCGTACACAAACGGACCATCTCACGGTGGGTCGTCTTGTGTATAAAAGTTTGTTACTCCTTGGCGAAAAAGGACCCTCCTGTTGGGCTGAGAGCCTATTCCACCCGAGCCACGGCGGCGACCACTGCCTTGGGACGGGGAGTTTCCTTGCAGGACATCTGTCAGGCGGCGACGTGGGCCTCACTGCACACGTTCGCCAAGCACTATTGCCTGGACAGCCAAGTCCGGAGAGATGGCTTCTTTGGCCGTTCTGTTCTCCAGGACTTTCTGGTGTGATCTTGGTTTGCAGACCCTCCACCGGGGTTGGTATTGCTGTGGTATCTATTCTAAGGTGAGGAATCTTAACTAACGTGTTTCTTTCAGGTGAACAAGTTACTTACCTTCGGTAACGATGTATCTGTAAGAAACATTAGTTAGTTAGATTCCTCACCAACCCACCCATCCTCCCCGCTCTGCGAACCGACATCTAGGGTTAAGATCATCCTGTTCAGGGCCCTAGACTTTTTGGCACCAGTGTCGGTCTCTTGCATGACTCTGCGTTCCGGGCGCGGAAAGCTATGTACAAGAACTGACGTCAGCGCGCGAGGGCGGCGTCTAAGTACTCCATCATTCTGGCGCACGACGCCAACGACGGACGCGGAGCCGCTGACTACGTCTAGCGAAGTGCAAGGGGTATTGCTACAAAAATCTTTCCGGATCCAGCCTGACACCAGGGGATATTCTAAGGTGAGGAATCTAACTAACTAATATTTCTTACAGATACATCGTTACCGAAGGTAAGTAACTTGTTCTTCTGGTTAACAAGGGAATTATTCAATCGGTTTCTCTTCTTATACCCGTAATAGGTTAAACTTGGTCTGCAAGAGACACCGTGTCTGTGATTGAACGCGGGCTGCAAATGCTGTGCCAAACGGGGTTGTGCTTGATACTCATTTTTTTTTTTTTTTTAATTCCGATTTGCAATCAATTCACAGTGTACATTGATGAAACATGTTTCCTAATCTGCTCAAAGTGTTTAGCTATCTAATTGCTCAGAAACAAGATAACTAGAGCATGCAGGATATTTAACATATATAGATTTCCGAGTGAACAATAAGAAAAATTGCCTGTTAGTGAGAAACTTGCAGAAGAAACAGACCCCCAGTAGGGGGCAAAGCCAGGAGCGACCCATGTTGTGTAGAGTATCCCAGTCTCCTAAAGCAGCTCCTGTTGTGAATCGTACCAAAACATTCTAGTAAGAAACATCATCGTGTCTCCTGGTGCCCTGTGCCGGAAAGACTGTTGCTGCTGCTGCTCAACATAAAAACTAACACAAGGAGAGCCACAATTACCACCAATGCAGAAGCCCTTATCCTGGAGCTTGCAGTTGCCAAGAGAACTAACTGCTGAACATTCGGAGGCTGTAGCTGCTTTATTCAAGCACCCATGTTCATTAGCCTGAGAGGCTACAACTTGTGAAGATGAACGTCTGGATTCAGGGATGCTGCTCTGATTCACCCAGCAGTCCACGATCAGAGTAAAATGCAGTTGCAACCTGCCATCAGCGAAGTCTCTGACATTGGAACATATTTGCTGAATTCACCCACCAGCTTCACTGGAGCTGGTAAAGTAGGGTGTAGATTCAATCCGAATGAAAGACTGAGCACGCAAAGTAATCTGCTTTATAAACATTAGGCCTTTTTCCCCCGTGTGTACTCTTTTTGTCAGAAAGCCATCTGAACTGATCTGTGCATTAGCCAGTGGGGGGGGGGGGGGTAACCCAGGGTGAACCACACCTGTAGTTGATTAATAGCTATGCGATATACCGTGAACTGTAGACATTAGAAACCTCTAGAGAGGATAGAAGGTACATTATGTTTGTTGACTTCTGAGCTTCTTCCCCCATTACTACCTCCCTCGTAAGCCTTTGACTGCTCAATAGTTGTCAGGTGCAGAAGGGGTTTACGTGGCCCAGTTTGCAGTGTCAAAGTAGTACGGACCCCAGGACACCAGCGGTAAATGACCTCAACCACCATGATCGATACCCAGGAGCCCCGTCTGCGCTGACAGGGTTGACATAAGTGAATGATGAATGGCTGAGTTGGTGTGGAACTTAAGTATTGCAGGGGTATATGTCCGTTTGGAATTGTAGTTATAACAATAAGTGGTGAATTTCAGTGTGTTTTTGCTTCATAATCATAACTTCAATGGAACTTTTTTTTATGAATTTCATTTTTCTTTCATACACAAATTAAGGTATTATAACCAATACTAACAAAAACTTCAACTTTAATCTTTCAACAGCAAATTGTTTTTCGATTTGTTTAGAAATAATTCCCCTTTAGCCCATCTAATCAACCAACTTGCAGTGGGCAGCTCACTCTCACTGAGCATGGCACATAAAATTGTTCCCAGCGCATACAGGAGAATATTAGGTAGACCACCTCCTTCTGTAGGGTAGTAGTAACCCCAGTGGGTGTGTAACCGAAAGAAATGTTTTTGCACATAATGCATCGTGTTTCCATTACCCCTGTGACTGCATTCACAATCACCGGTTGACATATTCTTGTGAGGCTGCTTAAGTGTTGTCTTGTGCAATGTGTGATGAACATAAGATATATGTTCCTACTGGTTACGTACTCTAACTCACCTGACAGTACAGATCTCACAAAATCTTGGTGTGCCTACAAGTCACTCATGACCTTTCAATTCATGTGATGGCTGAGTGGGACCAGTTGTCTAGGCAAAACTCACTCTAAACATGTGTGTGTGTGTGTGTGTGTGTGTGTGTGTGTGTGTGTTATATTTTAACTACTTGTGGTCGCCAGTTGGTAGTTATAGTTGGGACCTAGTTTCCATAGGAAAAGCGTTTTTTTTTATCTACCAGTAGCTTTGGCGGCGTTTGAGGAATCCATGTGAAATTTCTTAACTAGTTTGCCACTCACTTCAGCTGCTGTCTTGGAAGTTTTGGGGTGATCCGTAAAGCGGGGGCCGAGAAAGGGGGAGGTTCCAAAACACGTTTTCCCCATGTTCATTTTCTTAGGAACTTTAGACACGGCTACAGCCCGAACTGCTGAACGTAATTGCACCAAATTTGGCAGAAAGGTGGTTGTTCGTTCATGGAAGTGCTTTATATGATTTGGTGTAAATCCGTTCAGTAGTTGAGTTATAAATAAATAAAAAAATCCAATTGTGAGTATATATAGGGACTCAGAGGATCTGCGGCTCTTCCCAATCTCGTGCCAAGACTGGATTGGCTGCCAATACTTTAACCCAGGAAGTGTTGGCAGCCATCTTGGGACTTGGGTTGAGGCAAAAACAATTTGTCAGGAGTCGTGCTGGATCCACCGCTAATGACAAAAATTCAAATAAAAGAAAAACAAGCGTGGCTTCCCTCACTTAGTTAGTTATCGGCCCCCTGAGTGTGGCAGGTCCTGGGGGCATTTTCATAATAAAGGGGGGGGGGGGCGCACAGGCACCCCTCCTCCCCCCTTGAGCTTATTAATGCCCCGGGGACCACCACCTTCCTGGGGCTTATTTATTTTTAACTGGGGGTTCCTCTCGGACCTCCCCTGGGCCCAGTAACCTCCAGCTCCCCGGTGCCACATTAAAAAATATATTGGCAGGCCTCTTGGACACCCTGTGCCCCGGGAACCACCACCTTACCGAGGTTAATAAATTGTTATTGGGTGGGGGAGGGCTCTCGGACCCCCTTCAACCGGGGACCACCACCTCCCCAGGGCCCGAGTATATTTGTAGTGGGGGGGGGGGGGAGCTGGGACTTAGGGACCCCCTGGGGACCACCACCACCACCACCTCCTCGGGTGAATTAGATTTTTTTTTCTCTAAATGGGAGGGGGGTGCTTTCTCTGCCTGGGGACCGCCACCTCCCTGGGCAGGCCCACCAAGAATACAGGATGCTCCCTTCTGGAGCCATAGATTGCCCTGGGGACCCCCCCCCCCCCCCAGGGCCTGCTCCTGCTGTGTCCCGGATGCCCACTCCCAGGACATAGCTGTCTGCTGTGGCTTGGCGGAAGCATTCCCGCTCCCACCAGCGAGAGCATTAATAATGCTCTCCCTTGCTGGAAGCGGAGCAGAATTGCGTTCACTCACAGGAAGCTGCATTTCCATCAGCTCCCTGTGTGTGAAAGCAATGCTGGCTCCCACAGGAGGCGGTAAGCCGGCAGGGAGTACGGGAGTATTCAGGCTCTCCCCTGTGGTCCCCAATGAAAGACACTGGGTGTCCTCGGAGGGACCAAGGAACCTAGAATGGGGGTGGGGTCCCCTGTGCCGTAATTGTCCTGGGAGGTCGGGGCCACACTGCCCCCCTCTTCTGTACTCTTAAATAAAATAAAAAGGCTGGGGGATGGGGTCCCTGGGGATGAAATCGGCCTGGGGAAGGGAGGTGGCTGTGTGGCCACCCTCCCCATTCCCATAACTACTGATCCTGGGGGATGGGCTCCTCGGGCTGAAATTGGCCCAAGGAAGGGGGCTATGCGGCCCCCTCCCCAGATAAAACAAGCATTGAAAATGCAATAGTTCTCGCCTTTAAGTTAAAGCCATTTGCTTTGCTAATGGTATTGTATAGCAAAGCAAATAACTTTAACTTAAGGAAAGGCTAGACCTATTGCATTTTTAATGCTTGTTTTCTTAATTATGTTCCTACAAATTTTGATCTTTGTAATTCAGAACTTTCAACCTATGTTGGTGATTCTAAAATTTGCAATGAAACCGCCCTGCTGGACTCCAGGTAACGCCCGTAGTCTAACCCCCTTTCTCCGTCCTACAACTACAGCAAATCAGGCCAAGTGGTGGTTTTAAAACTCTGGTAAATTGCATATTCGATTTTAAAAGATAGCATATCCGGATTAACTGAGCAGGAAGCAGGGACAGCTTTTGTTATGGGCGAGCTGGGCCCAGGCCATCCGATTATCTTTCTCCAACTCCCCTCCCATGGACTCTCACCTCCAGTTTAGCAACTGAATAGGTGATTAAAATGAATTGTGACATGGCAAATGTGTGTAAAAAGGTTTATCACTGGTTTAAGGTATTCAGCCACGGCATGAGACCAGAGAGTAAACCAAAGGGCCCCCCACTAGAGTCACCAATGCAGGGGGGTACATAGGGAAAGATCGAGGGGGAAGGGTCAGAAGGGGTGCCAAATGTAGTTTATGCCTGGGGCACTGTCTGAGGAATGGCCGGCCCTGCCAGGGAGGTGTTGTTTTTGCAGGTAGACAACACTGCGCATCAGAATACAGCATCACTGAGCAAAAGGCTTTGTGAATCGAGCTCAGAGAAATTATAGAAAGTTCTTCTGTTTACAAGCAAAGTATGCAGAGGCAATTGTTAGTTAAGGCTGACAGCCGAGACCTGCTCTGTCTTTTCAATCTCTGCTGTAATTACAAATGGCCGGGACGGGGGCTGGGAGGGGGCACCCCGTCAAGGTCAACCGAGGAAACCGGTTGTGCATTCCTTGCCCTTGACGTAATCCACCTATCAGTGTGGTAAGTGCAGAGATTTCGGAGGTGCCCGTGTTTGCGTCTCCATGGGAAATGATGCATTCTTTGCGTTCCGTTCTGCACACAAAAAAAAGACAAACGTCTTTATAAAATAATCACCCGCTTGAACTGGTTTAAGCAGTTGCAGGCTCAGTTTAAAAAATAATTTTTGCCTGGCAGCTTCGCGCCCGTGCAGGTTTATGCTCATGGTGGCTCGTTAAGTGGGCGCCGTGCTAGACTATAAAAATAATAAATCATACGAATGGGTGCAGGGCTAAAATATTTAGTGCTGTCCTGTGCTGTTACTATGAAAGTGTGCTCCGTGCTGGAACTTAAAGCACGGCACCCAGAAGCAGGAGGGGAATGAGAGGCTGGGATCGGACGCCATTCTTAAAGTTGGTCTTAATTGATTTTTGAACATGACAAAAGAACATAAAGCGCGCCTTAAAACAGCGCTTGGAGGTAGACCCCGCTGCATGCAGCTCAGAGTGCAGTTCATTCAAGTAAAGCCCTGGGATGCAGTGGGTGGAGCTCTCCTGCAGGCAAGGAGAAGCATAAGTGGGCTGGCAGCAGGGGAGGGGGTCTGCTCCTGCGTGACGTCCGCCAGGGGCATCTTTGCTTCGGTTGTGTACAGATGTGCACAGCGTCTTTAAGAGAGCCCCATCCATGCACAGAACTAGGCGCTCGGAGGCGGAATCAGACAACCGTCATGGGAAGATAGGACTAAAATCCGGTCAGCCATTGTTAGACTGTGCGGTTCCAGCTCCTTGACGCTCAGCGCCATTTATTCAAGGCTAGACCAGGAACACAACGAATGAAGCTGTCAGGGCACACACTGTGATAGCTTGGGGGCAGGGAGACAGGTACACGGGACTGGGTCACACACTGATGTAGGTCTGGCTAGGAGACAGATGGATCGTGCTGTGTCACACCCGACGGGAGAAAGGGGTAGTAGGATGAATCATGGGTCATATACAGGTAAACCCTGTGAATGTAGAGAAATGGGGGCTCATGCACGGAGTAGCACACAGGGTGATTTAAGGGAGATCGGGACGGGGACAGACATACAAGATGGGGTTACATACCGTTGAAATACATGTGGCCCAACAACACAGGTGCCGACTTCGGAACTGGGTAAACAGATTCGAGTGCTGGCGGCTCAACATTTATTAGGAGTCGCACATCCTAACGCGTTGGGTGCACGGTTTCTCTTGCGTTGGGTGCGCGGTTCCTAACGCATTGGGTGCGCGGATCCAAAGAAAAAAACCTGAAATTTTTGGGAGATAAACATCAAGCTTAAGTGTTTTTTCTTGAGTGGCTCTAAAAAGAGGCGTTGTGTTCATTGAGAGTTTTTGGTACTCATAAGTAAGTACCTATACAGAGTCTAAAGTTGTTGAGGAAGACTGTTTCCTTCATCAGTAAAGTGTACTCCATCTCTCCTATACATCTCTTGCATATGAAAGCGCAGATTGTTATTTTAAATGGACCCCATTCTATAGTCTCTGAGAAAAGCAGAAACCGATTTATTCACATGTTTCCTAGCTTTCTCAATTTGTGGACAAAAATGATTGGACCAGTTCCATTTCTGCCTTTGGCATATGTTAGAATACACAAAGGCAGTTTTGGGAAAAAGTGAGATCAATTCTGCAAAGGTGTCCTTCATAAGCATTTCCAGACCTACACCAGTCAAAGTGCCTAGGTCATTGCCACCACAGTGCACTAATATGAGGTCAGGGTGTTGGATATGCATAAAGGATTTTACCAATGGCATCAATTGGTGCCACTTTAACCCTCTCTGTCCAATCCATTTAATGTCTACATTTGGCAAACCTAGGTCTTTGTGAATGCCTTTGTTTTCTGCATACCTTTGGCTCCAGAAAATATAGCTGTGTCCCACAATCCACACTCTATGCATCTTGAAGGGAGGTCTGGATGCACTCAGATGGTCTCTGTAAATGAAATGGCTGTTTGAAAAGTAAGGTTTTTCTAAAATGGTGGCTAAGATGCAGTTTTGAAAAAAGACAAGAAATCATTGGTTGTTTGACAACCTTCTACACTGAAAGGTAGGGTGCACGTTTCTGTTTTTTAAACGCATGATTCTTATTGGTTAACAAAAAGTGATCGAAAGGAACATTATATATGATAAGCTGATATGTTGAAAAGTCAAGCCCCCTTGCTGTTTGGATTAGCAACATTGTGTGCTGAACTTGTGACCTGTGTGCTCAGTTCAGTGTTCCATGACCTGTTTCTATGGTAACAGGCAGAAGGCCGATTGGGGGTAGGGTTCAAATTTGTTATTTGGAAAGGGTTGAATTGTTTAACCAATAGAAATGTGTGTTGGCGTTTGAATTTATGTGTGAAGGAATGTGATTTGATGTTTACATGTATATGTGTGGAGAATGAGAGGGAAACTTTGCCATTCTTTGGTTTTGCTGACAGGTGCACAGTGCAGAGATTCTGTATAAGAAAATCTGGTGTGTGTCTGATATACTTCTTAATCTACAAAACAACTTGAAAGGTGAGTTATTTAATTGTGAGGGGATGTATGTGGTCTATTTTGATTTTAATCAGACTAATGTATTTCTCCTGCTAAAGTGCAGGGAGTACTTTTTTTTGTCTACAATCTTATTGACAGTGTGTGTGCATGTAGAAATCATTCTGTGATAAGCATTTGTATTTTTCATGTGTTTGCAGACAGATAACTGTGCTGTGTTTATATTTTGGTGCAATTGGAAATCAGTCATTGCTTATGAATTTGCAAAATGAGTCATGTTTCTACACTAAAATGTAGTATTCGTAGATTAAGAAATGTGTTTTGGTATAGTGCAAGGGATAGTGTTTGTCTAGGATCACACAGTGAGTCTGTGTGCATTTAGGAATCCTTTTGAGAGAAACATTTTGGTACTAATCTGTAGTAGTAGATTTTCTGCAATGTGTGCAGTCACCTTAGATCTTGTAGACTAGTAAGTGTATTTTGTACAAGGAATAGTTGGCTGTCTACAATCACACTGAGTGTGTGCATTTGGGGACCACTGTGAGAGAAGCATTTGGTAACATGTATTTGCTGACAGATAACTGTTTTAAAACCTGTCATGTTGTCAAGTTTTAGTAGCATTAGAAGCCAGTTTTTGTTATGCATTGATAAAATGAGTCCGGCTTTGACACTAAAGTGCAGTACTTCCGGGGCGTGGCCAAGATGGCGGGGTGAGCGGACGCTTCCTCCCGTAGCTCCTCCGGCCCGGCCAAGCTAAAGCCTTTTTGTTATGCTTTTCTCCCCCCGCTGAGGCTCAGCGCGGGAGAGGAGCGTGGCGGAACATCAGGGGCACACATCGGTGCTGTTTTGGTCCGGATCGCCCCGGGGGAACCCCCCCAAAGGTTCGTCTGAGATCAGGGGACGACGGCGGTGAGCCCGAGGGGCGGAGCGTATTGGAGAGCTGTCCGGGCGCCTCGGTTGGGCCTGGTGCTGAAAGCTGCGGTCTGGAGGGGATCTGGCCCGCCGCTCGACGGTGACTGAAGGAGCCTGGCGGGAAGGGGCCCGACGGTGTGGAGGGCTTGGGACGGGTGCCCCGGCACTCGGACTGGTGACGGCGACACCTGGCACTGCGGAGGCCCTGACCCCTAGCCGAGGTACGGCGGACTCCTTGTTGGGGCCGGATCATCTGGCCCCCTGTGCGTGACTAACGGGGGCCGGTGGTGGAACTTATTTCACGGCGGGGCACCTCGGAGGCCCCGGGGGTGTCGCCGGGCCTAGTCGGTGTGGCTTGCTCCGCCCGGCCGCCATTTTGTCCCCGAAGGAGCAGTGGTGGCGACCTCCGCTGAGCCCTGGATGCTGGCTGCACACGACCTCCCGATATTGCTGTCTTGACTACCGGAGGGATGAGCTGTTGGGACCCCCTCGCTGCGGCCCCCTTGGTTGTCTCACGCTAGCTCTTGCGGCTGACGGTGACCGGGCTCGGCCGCCATTTTGTCACCTGTGACGCAGCGACCTCACTTGTGGGGGATCCCCCGGCCCGAGTGCTTGCCGGCGGCTGAGCATCTCTGGGGCGCCTGGATCGGGGCCCGACTGCGGAGCTGACGATGGCTGGGAAAGGAGGCCCGAAGAAAGGGGACCGTACTCTGCCGGACATGCTTGGCAGGGCCCAGCACTTGCGGGACAGGACACAGCCCTCGCCGGGGCCCTCCCGGGCTCCGGCGGATGTGACTGGAGGGGAGCCACCCGTCACGAGGACCTTCATGGAGGCACTGTTTAGCTCCCTCAGGGAGGACTTCCAGACACTGAAGCGGGAGGTGGCCAGCGAGGTCCGAGAAGTGCGCAGAGAGGTGGAGGGCCTAGGTGAGCGTGTGGAGGCGGTGGAGACGGAGGGCCAACAGCGAGCGGAGGAGATAGTCCACCTCCAGCAGGACGTTCTTCGCCTCCGGGAACAGTGTGTGGAGCTCCAGGCCCACTCTGAGGACCTCGAGAACAGATCTCGGAGGAACAACATCCGAGTGCGTGGCGTGCCGACTGCGGATGAGGGGTCCGATCTGGGGGGCTATCTGCGGGCCCTGTTCCGAGAAATCCTGGGGGAGGCCGCGGACTTTCCCATCAGCATCGACAGGGCGCATAGGGTTGGCCGCCAGCGCCAGCCATCGGCACCCCCACCGGACATTCTGGCCTTCCTGCCCGACTTTCCACTAAAGGAGCGTATCATGGCTGAAGCCCGCAGGAAACAGCCCCTGACCTTTCGGGATCGGCCGGTGGCGCTGTACCAGGACCTCTCTGCCATCACTCTCCAGAAACGCAGGTCCTTTAGGATTGCCACTGACTTTTTGCGCGAGCATGAGACGCCGTACTCTTGGGGTCACCCCTTCCGCTTGATTTTTCGGTGGAACGGGGTATTGCATCAGCTACGCTCCTTGCAAGACATTTGTGGTGTCCTGGGGCTCACGGCAGCGGAGGAAGAGGGAGCTACGCCGTCGTGGAGGTCCTCGGAGGGACGGAATCGGCGGAGGTCATCGAGGCGGCGCTCAGCGACCAGTGCAGGGCGCCCGGACTCCCCTACCATTAGGGCGGACATGGCAGACGCCCTGAGGGCGGCGGCCGGGGACTCGATCGGCTCCTCTAGCGTGGCCTTGACGGCCTAACATACACTCCGGGGGGAGATGTCTTTAGCTTCTTAACATGCTTGGCACGGGGCGGGGGGGTTGGGGGGGAGCGGGCGGAGGTGAGTGGCTGGACGTCCACTTTGCTATTTTCTACGGACTTGCCCGTTTTGGGGCTTGACTGAGACTATGGGGTGTTTGAGTTTGGGGATGGCTAGTTGCCAAGGTTGTGTTTTGGGTGGGGGAGGGGGTTGTTTTGGGGTTGGGAAGGTCCCGTCCGATGTTGTCTTTGCCCGCTTTGTCTTGGCTTGTCCCGCGCTGTGGCCCCGCGCGCCCCACCCGCTGATTCCCTACCCATTGCATGGCGCTCCCGATCCCTGCGAGGAATGCCGGGCCTAAAGGTAGTGACCCTTAATGTTCAGGGTCTGAATAACCCGGTGAAGCGCAGGGCGATCCTGTCGTTGCTGGAGGGGACGCAGGCGGACATTTGCCTTTTGCAGGAGACACACTTATTGCCCCGAGACTGCCACAGGATGCGCTCTGCTAAGTTCCCCACCCAGTTCTTTTCCTCGGCAGCGAACAAGACGGCAGGGGTAGCCATTCTCCTAGCGAGCTCCTTTCGGGGGGAGGTGTTGCATAAGTGTGCTGAACAGAAGGGGAGGCTCCTTGCGTATCGCATGAGCCTGGGAGGCATAGCATTTACGGTTGGCTCCGTTTATAGCCCAAACGAGCACCAGGAGCGCTTCCTAGACTCCGCGCTGGTGGATGTCACTGCTTCCCCGGACCGACACGTTATCTTGGGCGGAGACCTCAACATTGTCTTTGACTCTGGGATGGACAGATCGGCGCAGCGCTTCCCGCAGACGGGGGAACTGTCCCAGGCTGGGAAGGCCCGAATTGCGGACATGGACTTGCATGATCTCTGGCGCTCCCTGCACCCCACGGATAGGGACTACTCTTTCTTCTCGCACGCACACCGCACTTACTCACGGCTGGACTACCTCCTGGTGAGTGGACCGATGCGTGCCGCTGCCACGGCGGCGGACATCGGGGTCCTGACCCTGTCTGACCACTCTCCAGTTATCGGCGTTTTCCAGTGGCCGGCGGCCTCCCCCTCTCGGGGGGTGTGGCGCCTCCGGGACACACTTCTACACAAAAATCGGTGGTGCAACGCATCGGGGAGGTCATACAGGACTATCTCACTCACAATAGCAACACTGACACCTCGCAGGCGACACAGTGGGCGGCATTGAAGGCCGTCCTACGGGGGGAATTCATCTCTATCTCTGCAGCCGAGAATAAGGAGCGACAACTGAAGAGGGATGAGTTGACGGCTCAAGTTCGGGAGCTTGAGCAGGTCCACCGCCGTACGGGAGCGCCGAGGGTCTGGAGGCAGTTGAAGGCAGCGAGGAAGCTCCTCTCGGCTCTGGATCTTGATAGGGCGGAGTACGCCGCCTTACGTTTGAAACATGCCTACTACACTGGGGGGGACAGATGTGGCAAGCTCCTAGCACACCGGCTCCGGGTCGCGCAACAGCGCAGCGTCGTGAAAGAATTGGTGGGCGCGGACGGGGGGGTTGTCTCCGGGGACGCGGAAGTAGCGGAGTCTTTCCGCGGCTTCTACGAGGCGCTGTATGCTGAGGAGCCCTCCCCGCCACGGGAGACCGATAGCTATTTGGAGTCGGTGACCCTCCCGGTACTGGACCCGGCTCAGGCTGACCACCTGGAGCGGGACATCCATGTGGAGGAAGTGATTTCAGCTATTGCGCGGCTGAAACATGGCAAGGCCCCGGGCCCGGACGGGTTCACGTCGCTATTCTACAAGACTTTTTGCACGGCCGTGGCCCCTGTCCTTACGCGGCTGTTTAACTCTTTCTCCGCACCGGGAGCCATCCCTCCGGATCTCCTGAGGGCGACGGTCGCGGTAATCCCGAAGCCTGGGAAGGACCGGGCCCTTTGCGGCTCATACCGGCCCATCTCTCTCCTAAATGTCGACCTCAAGTTGTACACGGGGATTCTCGCAGCCAGGCTGGGTCCACACCTCCCCGACCTGGTGGAGGCGGACCAGGCTGGTTTTGTGCCCGGTAGACAGACGGTTGACAACACCAAGAGGGTGACACATGTTCTGGAGAAGGCCTCAAGGATCTCGGGGGAGCGGATGTTGTTGTCCGTTGATGCAGAGAAGGCCTTCGACAGAGTTCACTGGCCGTATCTTGAGCGGGTCCTTAAGAAACTGGGAATCGGCGATAAATTCCGCACCATGGTATTTAATTGCTATAAGCATCCTTCAGCGTCGGTGCGGGTAAACGGGTGTAGCTCTGGTAGCTTTGCCATCGAGCGCGGCACGCGGCAAGGCTGCCCTCTCTCGCCGCTCCTGTTTGCCCTCTACATGGAGCCGTTTGCTCAGAGGATTCGTGACAATCCGGATGCTGTCGGGGTCCGGATGGGCCAGTACGTCCACACCGTCAGTCTCTATGCGGACGATGTCCTGCTGACTTTGGACGACCCTAGGAGGTCGCTGCCTACTTGCCTCCGAGAGTTGGACGCCTTCGCGGGGGTGGCCGGCTTCAAAATGAATATGAGCAAGTCGATGGCACTGGACGTGTCCCTGGCTGCGGAAACCAGGAGGGATCTTCAACGGCTCTTCCCCATGCAGTGGTCCTCGTCCACGGTGCCGTATCTGGGGATTCTGCTGGCGCCTACACTGTCGGAGATGGTTACGGCCAATTATGCCTCCCTCAGCAGGAAGATCAAGGACGAGCTTGGCCGCTGGAACAAGGGCCTGCTGTCCTGGCTGGGGCGAATCGCGGCGGTCAAAATGACGGTGCTGCCCCAGATACTATATCTTTTCCGGGCCCTTCCACTCCAACCCCCGGTGGGCTGGATACGACAAATGCAGGCTGACATCTCCCGCTTTGTCTGGCAGGGCCGCAGGCCACGCATGAAGAGGGTCCTCTCCACGCTTGCTCCGGAAGCGGGGGGTCTCGGCATTCCGGACCTCCGTAAGTACTTTCAGGCGGCACAGCTCCGCTATCTGGTGGAGTGGAGCAGGTGGGAGTCCGACAAACATTGGCTCTTCCAAGACCAGGCAGTGGCGGGCCGCACCTTACAAGAGGTTCCATTCCTGCGCCGCGCGCACCGCCCCGCTAATCTTTACGCTTCCTTTGTTACGCGGGTCCCCCTGCGTGTGTGGGACGCGGTCTGTGAGGCCCGGGGCCTTACCACCTTCCCTTCGCCGCTCACGCCCATTGCGGGCAACCCGGACTTCTCCCCTGGGATGGAGCCGGGGGTTTTCTCCCACTGGGTGCAGGCGGGCTGCAGGGCACTCTTCCAGATCTATGGCCCGGAAGGAGTGGTTCCTTTTCAGCGACTCCGCCAGGAGTTCGGCCTGACGGAGCTGGACAGATTGCGCTACATGCAAGTTCGGCATTGGGCCCTCCAGCCTCAGGTGCGTGCCGCCGCTGCCCGTCCAATTACACCGTATGAGCGGTGGTTGGCTACTCGGACCTCCGACGCTAAACTGATCACTGATCTGTACAAACACCTACAACCCCCGCCGTTTCACTACTACAATCCGGGGAGGGAGCGTTGGCACAGGGAACTGGGTAGGACACTCAGCCACAAGGAATGGGACAAAATTGCGTATCGGGCGCGGCACTCTGCATACCACACGGGCCTTACGGAAACCTTCACTAAAGTGTCCACATACTGGTACTATACCCCGGAGAGACTGTATGAAATGTATAGACACACTGACAAGGGGTGCTGGCGGAGCTGCGGGCAGGAAGGTACCCTTACACACATCCTATGGGATTGCCCAGTGCTGACCGCCTACTGGAAGGAAGTTCTGGACGAGGTGGATGAGCACTTTGGCATAGAGCTGCCGCGCCTCCCGGCGTATGTCCTGCTGGGCCTCCCCAATGACCTAATGTACCCACTGAAGTCCCGCAGGGGTAGGCAGATTGCGATAGCGCTGGGGTCTGCGGTTCAGAACATTCTGATCCACTGGCGCACATCCACCGCCCCCTCCATCACCGGTTGGTTGCACAGACTCTGGCATGTGCTGGGGATGGAGAAGCTGTCGCTTACGGTTGCGGGGGAGATAGACCAATTTGAGGAGCTATGGCAACCCTTTCTAGCGCTGCTGTCCACTGAATTCCGGGAGCTCACCTGCCCGAGGTATCTTAGGCTTCTCAGGCTGCGGCCGCCGGTGACCCCGGCGGACTAGCTTACATGTGAGATGGGGACCCCCGGCGGGGGGGGGGGGGGCTGTGCGGGGCTTCCTGGTTGGGGCTACTTTGCTGCGGGACCATAGGACGGGGGGAGGGGGGAGTGTTGTTGTTTTTGTACTGGGAGGATGGGGGATGGGAGGGGGGGACTGTGTTCTGTTGAGGGGTTGATTGGGGGGGGTTTTATTGCTCTGCTTTTGGGTGTCGGATACGCGCGTGGGATTCCACAGCTTGTAATTCTAGCGTTCATTTACTGTGTTCTTCCCTCTGAGCCAACGCTTCACCTATTGCCAACCCTCTGGAGATGCATCCCTTCTTCTTTGACTGTATTCCACGTATCCTGCCTCCTGTCCCCCTCCCCCATGGTTTGTTTTGTCTCAATAAAAACGTTTTAAACATAAAGTGCAGTACTTTAATATGTAGATTGTGTGCAGTACCCTTACCCCTTCCAGACTAGTGAATGAGTTTTGGTAAACTTTATTGTAATATTATTGCAAATATTCACGCTTGGCATTTGCACTTTAATGGTTATTGTGTATATGTACTTTTGCTGTTTTGCACTAGGCACATTGCACTTTCTCCTAGTACTTCTTTTTCTTTGTACTATTACATTTCAAAGCCATATTATCTATGATATGAATGTTAATTGTACTTCGCAATGTTGTTTCTTTTTTCCGTGTACCTCTTGCTCTGCTGAATAAAAAAAATGGAGAAAAAAAAGTTTTGGTAAACTCCTAGGATAGTGTTGCTTGTCTAAAATCACAGTGTGAGTCTGTGTGCATTTGGTAACCACTGTGAGAGAAGCATTTGGGTACTTCATATCTTTGAATACGCATAACTGCTTAAAATGTTTCCTGTTCTCAAGTTTTGGTAGAATTAGAAGGCAGTCATTGTTTATGTATTCGCCCAGGAACTGTCCTTGCAATACTGTAAACATTCAGTTAATATTCAAGTAGTAACGGAGTGAGGCAGGCCTTAGCACATGCATTGATTCAAATGCTTATCCACTATGCATGCAGTCCTCTAACCATCTACACAGTTCTTTTTCACACCTTTAATTCCGCAGCCAGTATCCATACACTTCCAGCAAACACCATGTTTCTCCCCATGTACTCCTCTAGTGACCCATTCAGCACCATGTACTAATCCATTCACTGCGCCAAACCCCAAAAACTTATAAATTCACCCAGGCACTCTGTTTGCAGTACTCTAATCATTCAGACAGTATCCAAGTACTCATGCAGCGAGCCAGGCCTTACAACATGGACTGCTTCAAACCCCTATCCAGTATGCATACAGGCCTCTAGTCACCAACACACTTGTCTTTCACTTATTTAATTAACTAGTCAGTATCTATATACTTCAATAAACATCCTGTCACTCATCTTGCACTCATCCAGTGACTGATCCAGTACCATGTACTAATCTCTTCACTGCGCTAAAACTGAAAAACTTAAACGTTTTACCCAGGCACTCTCCTAGCAGTAGTCTAATGATTCAATCAGTTCCCAGGTACTCATGTAGTGAACCATGCATTACCACATAGACTGCTTCAAATGTCTATGCAGTATGCATGCAGTCTTCTAACATACTATACACTTGTCTTTAACAGCTTCAATTCCCCAGTCAGTATCCATGTATTTACAGCAAACATCCTGTCACTCCCCTTGCACTGCTCTAGTGACTTATTCAGCACAATGTAGTAATGCATTCACTGCGCCAAAACAGAAACACTTATAAATTCACCCAGGCACTCTTCTTGCAATAGTCTAATCATTCAGTCAGTACCTAAGTACTAATGGAGTGAGGCAGGTCTTAGTACATGGATTGATTCAAACGTGTTTCCACTATGCATGGAGGCCTCTATCTACCAACACAATTGCCTTTCAGACTGTCAATTTCTCTGTCAGTATCTATAAACTCCAATAAACACTCTGTCACTTTAATTGCACACCTCCACTGGCTCATTTGGCAGTAAGTACTAATCTATTCACTGCACTAGAATCCAAAATCTTAAAAAGATTCACCCAGTCACTCTGTTTGTAGTACTCTGATTCAGTCAGTACTCAGGTAGTTTTGCAGTTATCCAAGTGTTACTCTATGGACTGTTTCAAACGTCTATCCACTATGCATGTAGGTCTCTAGCCACCTACACACTTGTCTTTCACACCTTCAATATCCCAGACAGCATTCATACAGTTCCCGCAAACACTCTGTCACTCTCCTTATACTTTTCCAGTGGCCCATTCAGCACCATGTACTAATCCATTCACTGCGCCAAAAGCCAACCACTTATAAATTCACCCAGGCACTCTCCTTGCAGTACTCTAATCATTCAGTCTGTACCCAAGTACTCATGCAGTGAGCCAGGCCTTAGTACATGAATTGCTTCAAATGCCTATCCAGTATGCATGCAGTCCTCTAACCACCTACACACTTGTCTTTCACACCTTCAATTCCCCAGTCACTATTTATACACTTCTAGCAAACACCCTGTCACTCCCCTTGCAGTCCTCTAGTGACCCATTCAGCACCATGGACTAATCCATTCACTGTACCCAAACCCTTATAAATTCACCCAGGCACTCTCCTTGCAGTACTCTAATCATTCAGTCTGTACCCAAGTACTTATGCAGTGAGCCAGGCCTTAGCACATGGACTTCTTCAAACACCTATCCACTATGTATGCAGTCCTCTAACCACCTACACACTTGTCTTTCACACCTTCAATTCCCCAGTCAGTATTCATACACTTCCAGGTAGTTTTGCAGTGATCCAAGTGTTACTCTATGGACTGTTTCAAACGTCTATCCTGTATGCATGTAGGTCTCTAGCCACCTACACACTTGTCTTTCACACCTTCAATATCCCAGACAGTATTCATAAAGTTCCCGCAAACACTCTGTCACTCCTCTTATACTTCTCCAGTGACTTATTCAGCACCATGTTCTAATGTATTTACTGCACCAAAATACAAATACTTATAAATTCATCCTGGCACTCTCCTTGCAATACTCAAAACATTCAGTCAGTATCCAAGTACTATTGCACTGAGACAGGCCTTATCATATGGATGGATTCAAACACGTGTCCACTATGCATGTAGGTCTCTAATCACCTACACACTTGTCTTTCACACCATCAATATCCATGTCAGTATTCATACACTTCTAGCAAATACCCTGTCACTCACCCAGTGTGTCTCCTTATAGTACTGTAATCATTCATTCAGTTAGCATGTAGTCTTTTAGTGAGGTAGGCTTTAGGGCATGAACTGCTTCAAAGTAGTATGCACTATGCATGTAGGGTTTTAACCATCGTTACACTTGTGCTTCAGGGCTATAGTTTCTTAGTCAGTTTTTGTGGAGAAGTGTGGCTCAGTGGAGAAGTGTAGCTCACTGGTTAGAGGAGGCATACCCTGAAGCAGAGGTCAGACCCGGGACCAGGGTTCAATTCCCGACGCGGCAGGGTCTGAGCCCAAGTGTCCGCGGACTCGATAAATCTCACTTCGGTGCCTACACGAATCATGGGTTCACACTCTGCAACTCTGGGGAATAGCTTGCTTAATCTCCACTACGCCCCCCCCCCCCCCCCCCCCCGCGGCGGGATGCCTGGCTTTCACCTTGGGGATGCCCAGTACGGATTATCTCACAGGGAAAAGCCAGGACGGGTTCCCAATGCAAGCGCCGAGATGCCCAAGGGTAAGTCGAGCGCTATATAAGAACACACATACATACATACATATATAAAATGTGTTTCTACAGTAATAGAATAGTATACATTTGAAAGTTATTAATATACTTTTATTTGTGATTCTTTTTTACATTTACTGTTTTTCAAAGTTAAAATAGAGAAATCATGCCAGAAAAAAAAAGAAAAAGAACAGAGACAGGAGAATTACTTGAAGAAACATCAACCACAAGTATTGAATGTACAAGATAATGTGGCTAAAAAGAAAAAATCTTCTGGTAAGATCACAAAGGAATTTTTTTAAAAATGTAGGAGCAAACAGAATGCTAAAACCACTGAGAATGCTTCAACTAGAAAAAAAAATCAAAATAAGAGGAAAAGCAAAAAAACAAATGTTCAGTCAAAGGAGACAAAGTAAGGTAAAAGAAGGCAAAATCAGTATACGGAATTACGCAAAAAAATATTTTACAAGAGTAGTACATAATATGCTGAAAGATGTGAAGAAATATAAAAAGAGCTCTATTTTATAAAAAGAAGCATATTGAAAACATTGTTTAAAAGGCTTTTGAAGTAAAAAGGAAACTATTCATGTTAGTATTAAACAGAATCCGATCACTAGATAAACCAATCCATTTAATGAGGGCCAAAAGTAGGAGGAAAAGGGTAATTAATAGAAAAACAAAATGTGATGTTTTTTTGCGAGATTGTAAACACATGTCCAATTCAGAGCCTTTCTTTAATGAAGAGTTATTTACAGAGCAAAAAATTACTGTATGCAGTTGACACCAGTGGTAGAGGTTATGAGGTTAGAGATGGTTGTCCAATTGAGAAAGAGAAAATGGTTGAAAGAAATGCAGAAGAAGTGATAGCTGATGAAGTTCTAGAGAGACGTCCTAAACGCCCTGTGTACACTTGGGATTGCAGTAGTATTTGTAGTGTACGACAGGAATCTATTGATAAATTATGTAGTTTTTTACAAGCATATAGTAAAAAAAGTATTAAACAAAAGATTAAGGTGTTGCAAGGACTAGACCCTTGCAGAGTGAGAAAAAATACTGGTTTGCAAGGTCATTCTCTGGCTTGTCTTTCTAGGAAAGTTTGTGAAAGTGTTTTTCACCATTTCAGGATGCTGGCAGTACATCATACTCAAATGCGGAAGTTAGTGAGAAGATTGTATTATGCAAAAAGTCCAGCACTAAAGTTAAATGAGTTGAACAGTGCTCTTTTCCGTGGGTCAGTATCAGATGTGAAGAAGGTTTGTGATACTGAGTTTTGTTACTTTGGTCCTCAGCAAGAGAGTGCAGAAACTGACACATTAGTAGAACAAAATGTTGAAGACAATGTAGAACCCGTAATTACAAAAAATTTTGAGGATGAAATCACAAAGTTTAAGGTAATTTCAAGTGAAAGACCAAATGTTTCTTGTATTTGTTGTCGGCGAACTCACTATAAAAATCAGACTAGGGGTGTCAATCTGTATTTAAAAAGTGAAATAGAAGATAATGATAAGTGGATGGAATTTGCAACTTATTTGTTGGTAGAGGATTGTTCTGATTTGGGATCTGAGCAGCGTATTTGCAAATATTGTTATAACAAATTAGATGACAATAAAATGCCTGCTAGAGCTGTTCATAATAATCTAGAGTTGGTTGCTATTCCTCCAGAGCTGCTAGATTTAAATACGTATGAGTCTATTCTCATTCAATGTGTTCACCCGTTTCAGGCTATTGTTCGTATGGAGCCTAAAACAGGTAAATTACCTTCATCAGGTTTGCAAAGAGGATTGAAAGGAAGAGTTGTGTATTTACCGTTAGATTTAAGGAACAATATATTGAAACTATTGGTGTAGACCATGCAGAAAATGAGCCACTAGTCATTCTAGTTAATGGTGTTCCTACTAAGAATAAGAAAATCTGGCAAGAGTTAGTGGATGTTAGAAAAGTGCAAAAGGCATCATTGTATCTGTTAAAAAATGAGTACTATAGAAATGTGTTTGTACGAGAAGAAGAAATAGATTCAGCAGAAGATACTGAAACATTAAGTGGACAAATAGAAAAGTGGATATGTCCAGATGTGAAGAAATCTATGAACATTACAGTGTACATCCACTTCATTCCAAAGAGGTGATGGGGAATACGATCGAGTTGTTCCAAATGAAAAAAGCAACAGGAAGTCCCATGAGTGTATGGGAAGAGAGCTTGGAAGCTCGTTGTTTCCCGCAATTGTTTCCAACAGGAAAAGGTGGACGATATGATCGTCCTGTGCAGATTCCTGCATCTGAATATCCGGCAACAAGATTATATGCAGAAGAGCCAAGATTTCGACGATGTATCCCTTATATGTTTCATCTTCTGTTTGAAAGTGATTTGTCTGGACTTTCATATGCAATAAATCACATTTTAAAAACTGGAATGCATCTGCAAAATGTAACTGCAAAGGATTTTATGGATAAAGTGCATCAGAGAGATGATCATTTAGAATCTCAGTTGATTAATCTGATGGCATGTCAGCGTGGGGCTAATGAATATTGGTACTGTCATGGAGAACTGAAATGTATGCTACGGAACTTGGGAACTCCTACATGGTTTGTTACACTAAGCTGTGCTGAGTATGCTTGAATGATTTACTTGAATTTCTTTGAGAGGCAAATTCCAATATAAAAAATATTGAATACAAGACACCTGGAGAATTGTGCTCTTTGTATCCTGTTAATGTATGCAGAGATTTCAATCATAGATTTGAAGCTATGATGTCTTTCATCTGCAATAAAAAGAATCCTCCTCTTGGAGAAGTTGTGGATTTCTTTTGGAGAAAGGAGTATCAAGCAAGAGGTGCTCCTCATATACATATGTTGTTATGGATCAAGGACGCCCCCAAATTTGGAACAGATTCAGATGAAACTGTGAAGATTATGCCACATGTGCTGTATCCAATAGCAGAGAAGATAAAAACTTAAAACAACAAATGTTACGATTCCAAAGCCATAGGTGTGGAAAATACTGTCGACGAAAGTACAAGTCAAAGGATTAGTTCTATACCAAATGTCATTTTGGATTTCCACGTCCTGTATTATCCAAAGGAATAGTGAACAGTTTTATGTCAGCTATGCGACATACCATCACAAGAAAGTCTCCGAAAAATACCTACAACTTAAGAAGAAGCGAAGAATCAAAATACATAAATGACTACAATCCAGTTATTTTATCCATGTGGAACGCTAACATGGATATTCAGTATGTTGCGGACAATTCCATTGCTGTTGCTCGATATGTAACATCCTACATTACTAAATCAGAAAAGACTGAATTGAAAGAAATGTGGGAAGAGATTTCTCACGAGAAGACTCTAAGTAAGAAATTATACAGTTTCAGTTTGAAGATGTTCTCGCATCGTGAAATTTGAGCATATGAATGTTCAGATCGGTTATCTGCAAGTCTAGATTCCAAAAGTGGAAGAATCATTTGGGTGAGTCTAGGTCTTAAAGGAATGCGAAATCGGGTACTGAAATCTGTTCATGAAATTGAATATTTAGCAGAAAAAGAGCCAGAAAGTACAGATTTTGAAAACAAATATGTTGGACACATATTACCCAAACAGAAGTCATCATCTTGAGAACATGTGTCTCTATGAAGTGCTGCAAAACTACACTTTTAAACGGAATACTACAGAGAACATCAATGATGGAAAATATGCAGTGATTGGTTCCAAAGGATGTCTGGTGAAACAAAGGAAATTTAATTAATCACAGGAAACTGAGTTGCGACAATGCTGATAAAAGGGAATTTTACTATTTAGCCCTTTTGCAAATATTCAAACCATGGCGTTCAGAACTGGAATTACTTGGAGATTTTCAGAGCTATGAAGGTTCATTTAATGCTTGTAAAGATAGCATGCAATGCAGTGCTTTTGCAAATTATGTGAAAATGTTGGATGATGAAATTGATCAAGAAGCTTCAATTGCAGCTGAGATTGCTAGAGACAGTTCTCAAGACAGTCAAAGTTCTGCTGCACTGAGTCAAGATCCTCTTGGACAACCAATTGTTGAAAATGAAGCAGCAACTGCCATGTATGAGGTGGAAACAGCAATGTATCAAGCTCAAGAAGATGTAATACAGTTAGGAAGCTTGGAAGAACAACTAAATGTTGAACAGAAACAAATCTATGAACAAGCTAAAGAGCAGATTGACCATGGATTACTTCATGAAAAGAGAGGGTGCTCATGTACATCCTTTCAACCTGTCCAAATGTATGTGAGTGGTCAAGCTGGAACAGGAAAAAGTTTCTTAATTAAAGTAATTACAAGTAATCTGCAGAAATCAACAGATTCGCATTTGTCTTGTGTTGTCACTGCTCCAACTGGGTTGGCAGCACATAACATTAAAGGAATTACCTTACATCATTTACTAATGCTACCAGTAGAGCATGAAAACAAATTGGAATACCACAAGCTATCTGGAGAAGCTTGTTGTGAAGTTTCAAGAGTCCTGAAGAAAATGAAACTTCTCATTATTGATGAGCTGAGCATGGTCTCAAGCTTGATGCTTGCCTTTGTGCATTTAAGAATGCAGCAAATTCTTAAAACCGAGTACGACGTGTTATTTGGAGGTAAACACGTCATAGTTTTTGGAGATCTACTGCAACTGACGCCGGTACAAGGACAACCGGTATTTAAAACACTTGCACATGAAGATACCAGAAAGTCTCTTGGTAACGTTGGTAATGTGAACATTTGGACTAATTTTGAATAGAAAGAACCGACAACAAATATGCGACAGGAAAATGATGCTGAATATGGAAGTATTCTTCAAGATACAAGAATTGGAATTCTTACAAAACATGGCAAACAAGCTTTGGAGAGTCGATTACTTTGCAATGTGTTTCCAAATGAAAATGTAGTTCCTGCAAAAGTGTACATGAAAATTGCTGAAAATAAATCGGTGATCTGCTTAATGCGAACACTGCGAGAGTGTTCCATATTCAACGAAGAACTATTGAAACTGGAAAATGAAGAAATTATAAAGATGGAAGCTATCGATAAAATGGAGCATGAAGGAATCACTATTATTTTGATGGGAAAGTTGCAAACAAAACTGGATTCTTAAGAAAAAAAAAATATCTAAAACAGCTGGTTTAGAAAAGACACTATTTGCGTGTGTAAACTCTCGGGTAATTTTAAGGCGTAATTTGGATGTAGAAAAAGGTTTACTTAATGGCGCAATGGGTAAAGTGGTGGATTTTGTTAATTATCAGAAAAAGGAAGGAATTGAATTTTTAAAAATTCAATTTGATCAGATTGAAGAAGTTCTAGAAATTGGTCGTTGTTCAGTTTGTTTTTTGCTTGTTAAAGATTTATATGTCCGAAGGAAACTATTTCCATTTTCTCGGGCATATGCAGTGACTATTCATACATCTCAAGGATTAAGTGTAGACAGTGCATTGGTGAACATTGGATCTACTGTATTTAAAGAGGGTACGGCATATGTTGCTTTGTCGCGAGTCAGAACATTATCTGGTCTGTTTTTGATTGACTTTGATGAGACAAAGGTTACTGCAGATGCAAACTGTGTAAAAGAGTATAATAAGTTAAGAAGGGTGTATGCTCCAAATTTAGGTCAATATCCTGTATTTGAAAAGTGTGTGATTGGTCGAAAAAGAAGGTTTGAGAATATCTGTTCTGAAGGTGTCGAGAAGGGAAAAGAACAAGATAATGTTGTGATTGCAAGTAAAAAGAAATTGGACACTGTTGAAGAGGTTGTTGGTTATCATTATGAAAATAGTTCAGGTGTCAACTGCTATGCTAATGTAGTGGTCAATGTTGTTTTTTATCTTGAAGGTTTGCAAGAACAAATTATGCAGAATCGGCAAAAAAGATTTTGTTCTCTGTTGCATTCTGTTTATGAAAAATTGACAACAGATACAAGTAAAATACAATCTGTTTCAGATGTTCGTAATCTTTTGGATGTGTGTTCTGGTTCTACTCAATTTATACAAACTATCCAACAAGATGCTCAGGAATTTTTAATGTATATGCTTACCATTTTTGAAAATGAAGGTGTAGCAATAGAAAATATTTTTGGCCTTTCTTACAAATGGAAACATCATTGTGAAAATTGCATGTATACATGTACCACTAATGTAGATACTGAAAGATTTCTGTATTTGACATTACCAGACTGTAAATCAGTGTCTTTCAATAAATTAGTTAAAGGTGCAAATCAAAACATGGCGTGTAGCCAATGTTAATCAGAAATGTTATCAACATTATTTTTAACAAAATATGTACAATACATAATTTTAATGATGCAACGTTGTACAGCTGATGGGAAGAAAATTGGATACTTTAATAAAGCAGTTTGTAGCAACACAACTATCGATATCAGGAAGGACTTTTGTAGCAATTGCAATAATTTTCCATGTCGGGCCTTCCACCACATCTGGACATTACACTGCCTATCTAAAATGTGACAAAGGCTGGACTCTTTGTAATGATTCCCAGTTGGTTTTCAAACAACGTTTACCTAGGGAATTACCAAATTCCTACCTAATATTTTTAAAGTCAAAGTTTTAGGAAGATAATTCATTCTCTGAGGAATTTATTATTATAATTTAATAGGACTACCATTGGACAATTTACATAAAAAGGAGTGCAAAAATACCATTTGGCCTCAAGGAAATGTATATGTTTGAATTATGGACTTTTTGGTGCTCATTGACTCGGTGAATATTTTTAAGCGACAACATTTACCGTTTTTATAAGTTAGTTATAAAATTTTGTAAGCCGTAAGCATTTCATATATGTGTGATTTTGTATTTTCTGGTATTTTACTGAGAATAGCATGTTGTTTTTTTAACAATCTTTCTGATTGTTTTTTTATTTGCCCGCTGTTAAGTGATGAGTACGATTGAAATCACTATTTCTAGTGAAATTCAATATATTCTGAGATCAGCAAAAAAGGCAAACAAATTACTTTGTTGAAATTATGCTGTGTTGTAAAAAATTTATTATTACATCTTATAACTATTTTTTCTTTTCTTTACAGATCCTAATTCTAAAATAAGCAGTTTACATCAATTTACATTGCAAAACAAATGTATACCATTTTTAATTTCTATTACTGTGAAGGTAAGTTTAACTAAGTATTGAAATGCAGAATGGGAAGATCTGCAAGAACCTACAAAGATTGAACAAGTTTTTAAAAACACTGTTTATACCTATGTAGTTTTGAAATCTCTCGGTTATTGGATATTATGTGACATCCAAAAAACCAGATTTGAGTGGTTCATAATATTTCCCATTGTACCTATTGAAGGACCACAATCATTTCAATCATTCCTCTTTGAGCATCTTTGCAGACAAAACTCTGTGCTTACCTTCTATCATTCGGAAGCAATTTTAAAACCGAAATATGTCACTTTTTGTAACATAGTTATTGCACTAGACACTTTTTCATATTTACAAAGAGGAAAAGGTGCTCTGTGTACTTTTTCTACTCCATGTAAATACAACCTCATCATACACACCACTTTGCGTTGAAAGGTTGTTCAACAAGTGTTGTTGTGTATGATTGCTCTGAATACTCATAGAACAAGACACATCTCCAGATTCATCAGAAATCATAAATCTCGATATGTGTGTGAATGCTGCACCATTCTCTAATTGGTGTACGAAAGCACAACAAGGAGAATTGTTTTCTTTTCTCCTCATTTTTAAATCTTCAATGCATGCTAAAATGATCAGCATACATTGAAGGAGAAAAATGTGTTTACTGATTGTTTTTGTGCAGGAAGGTGTGTCTTTCTGCACAAAAACAAACAGCACATGACACAGATATCCTTCCACTATGGTGCAAGAGTGCCTGTGTCACCACATGGCTGCAATTTAAGCAGCCGTGCAGAGAGAAGCATAGATGTGCAAAATATTTATGTACATATGTTGCATCCCTGTGCTTCGGAAGTGCTACAGTACACTGCAGGTAAAGAGGTTACTGTGTGATGCTGCAGCACTTCCTCATAGTTCTGCACTTATACATTCACCATACGCTATTAATGCATTCATTCAGTCAATTACGTACTACACATACATTCATCTAAACTTTCACACACCAACAAACAAATATAGCTCTTTTTTTTAAACCAGGAAAGTTAGTTCATAGAACTTTTTTTTTCTTTTTCTTTTATATATTTTTTTTGTTTTTTTGAACAATTTTTAATTTTGGGGGGCTTTTCTTGAAAAAAAAAAAGGAAAAAACAGAACTGGAGGAACAAAACAATGAAGTTAAGGGGAAAACCCCCCCCAAAAAAACTAGCCATGGTGACGCTTGTGGCAGATTAGATCAATTGACTGCTCCCGTAGCATAAAATAGCATTGCATTTTATGCAGAGCACTTTCACGTTTTGGAACTGTGGACGGATGTCCAAATTTTGTGCAGAAGGATCCACCCTTGAAGTGCTTGGCTGCGATGAATCCGAAGGAGCAGGAACGACTCATTCTGCGGCATTCCTCCCGAGCAAGGTTTACTGGATGACGGGTCCTCAGATGTTTCATCATGCTCGCAGTTCCGCAGGAATATTTTTTGTTTGGATCCCCACGGGACAGCACTCTCTGGCAGATCTTGCAGGTCACCAAGGTGGCATTGGTTCTTGTTTGCCCCTCAGGATACGTGAAAAATTTCAGCACCACAGATGAAAAACGTGGTGGGCGTGCTGGCTCTTCCAAAAAATCACCCTCAGATGAATGAGGAGATCCAGGAGATGCCTGCTGACCTGAAGCCATTGTTTCTAAAGAAAAAAGTTTGAGCTAAGTGAAAACTTAGTCAAAAAAGCTTCTTCTCTGCAAAGAGATGCTCCTCCAAAGAAGGGCAAAGAAGAATGATTGAAATGAGTGGGGTCTTTCAATAGTTAGAAAAGGAAGTGTAATGAACCAATCAAATCTCTTTTTTTCAGGTCACATGGAATCCGCGCACCGTGCGCTTACGCAGCACGCACCCAGCGCGCATCCGCGAAATTGATTTTAAAAGGAATATAGGATTAGATGTAAAATATTACTTTTGAGTAGTTTAGAGTTTGTCTAATATTCACATGAAATACATATATATATATGTTTTTTTTAAATGTTAAATATTTCACGGGATTCGTGCACCCACCGCGTTTTGCACGCACATGAAGCGTCGCGTAACGTGCATCGTACGTGTCGCGTATAGGCTTGAAGTCGCGTTCCGTTCGCATTGCAATCACGCACCAAACACGTACCCGACGCTTACCGTACGCGGATGCTTTCGCGTAGGGATCGAGAACGGTGCGCATAGGGTGCGCGGATCCCAAAAAAATGAAAATAAATAAAGTTTTGAAAATACAGTTTACAAATATTTTAAAAAATATTTTTAAAAATTAAGTTTTTAAAAAAAAACCCCAATAAAAACAAATATTTTTTCATTTTTAAAATAATTAATTGAAAAAATAAGTTAAATGGTGATAAAGTATTTAAAAAAAACATAATTAAAGGAATTGACACACTGAAATTGAAACATTTAGAAATTCAATGAATCATTAAACATCATAGCTTTAGAGATAAATTATAGATAGGAATTAGCATTTAAAAATCTTTGAAATTCACTGAAAAAACCATAGGTTTCATGCACGTTATAGTTAGGAATTGGCATTTAAAAAAACCTTAGAAGTTCACTGAAAAAAACATAGGTTTCAGGGGTGTTATAGTTAGCTGGACAGTTCCCTCGTACAAAACCCTAGAAATTCCCCCGTTCTAGTTAGTTCAGCTAACTATAACTCACGCTCCCCCGCAATGCTCTGCTGATGACGTCCCATATTACATCACTCATGACATGGTCAGTGACATCACTGATGACGTCATCCATTGAGTCTGTGTTCCTGTAGAGTTTTAATATGTTTAAAATATATAGGGAATGACCTATGGAAGAATGAGTGGGTGTATAAGTGTGTGAATGGATGATTTTGTAGGTGTGTGACTGACTCTATAAGTGAGTTATTAAATGTATCTTACTGCAGACTAGTGACTAAACTGTGCGAATGTCTTTATCTGTCTGTCTGTTGGTGTATAAGTGGCTGCATGGTTTTGTGAATAGGTATGAGTGTCTATATGGGTTATTGATTGGTTGTCTGAGTATCTGTATGGGTGCCTGAGTGTTTGTGTGGGTAGGGTGTGTGTGACTCTGTGTATAGATGTGTGAGTGGGTGATTCTATGGGTGCATGGTTTTAAGAGTGCATCTGTGATGGTCTGTATGGTTGGGTGAGTGTATGTATGGGTGTGTTAGTGATTGAATGTATAGCTCAGTGGTACATGTGTGAGTAACTACATATGTGAAAGGCAGGGTATATGTGTGTAAGAGTATATAACTGGGTATATGTGTGTGATTGTGAGTGGCTGTATGGATGAGTGTGTGCTTGTATCAGTAATTGTATAAGAGTGTAAGAATGTGGTAGTATTTTTATGAGTAAGTGAACTTGTGTGTGTATAACTGTATAGGTGAGTAAATTGGAGTGTGATTAATTATTTGCATGATTGACTAGGTGTGTGAGTATGTCAATGGATGATTGGCGGTGTCTGAGTGTCTATATAGGTGTATAAATGCATATGATAGTCCTGTACAGAGTGACTGTAAGTATGAGTGACTCTACAGGTGAGTGAGTGGAGGTGTGTGTAGACCTAAGAGTCAATGTGTGGGTATGTAGTTATTGGTATTGGAGTATCTATGGTTTTGAGAATGGCCGTCTGAAATTTTGAGTCGTTGAGTCGGTGTATCAAAGGTTATATTAGGGTGTGAGAAGATGCACTAATTTATTACATGGGTGATGTCATCAGTGATGTCACTGACCATGTCATGAGTGATGTAATATGTGACGTCATCAGCTGTACATTGCGGGGGCGCGCGAGTTATAGTTAGCTGAACTAACTATAATGGGGGAATTTCTAGGGTTTTGTACGAGGGAAATGTCCAGCTAACTGTAACACCCCTGAAACCTATGGTTTTTTCAGTGAATTTCTAAGGTTTTTTAAATGCCAATTCCTAACTATAACGTGCATGAAATCTATGTTTTTTTCAGTGCGCGCACCGTGAAAAAGTTTTGTTTAAAAATATATATTAATAAATACATAACTTGGCATTTAAAAAACCGTACAAATTCACTGAAAAAACCATAGGTTTCACACACGTTCTAGTTAGGAATTAGCATTTAAAAAACCTTGCAAATTCACTTAAAAAATCCGCTGCTGATGACGTCAGATATTAAATCACTGATGACAGTGTCTTTCTGAAAAAAAAAAAAAAAAGTAATATATGTATAGCTAAAGATGAATGGAAGAAGACATGGGTAAATAAGTGTCTAAATACAGTGATATAATATCTGACGTCATCAGCAGCGGATTGCGGTCGCGTGAGTTATAGTTGCCTGCACTAACTATAACGGGGGAATTTCATTGGTTTTTTACAAGGGAAATGCCCAGCTAACTATAACATGTGTGAAACCTATGGTTTTTTAAGTGAATATATATATATATATATATAATACCTGGATATAGTATTTTGGTAAGATTCTGTTTTATCACTCAGTATTGTGACCTACATCTGGTTGGTTGCTGTTGTCATTGTATTTAATGTAGGCACAACTACATCCGTGATAGTCGGTGGTCAGCAATAGGCAAAATGGCGCTCTAAGGTCCATCACCAGTACAAATCAGTTATGGCAGGTAATCTGACACGGCGCATAAGGTAGGTAAAAACCACCAGATCCCTACGTGTGTGTAATTTTGTGACCTTATCCCTGAAGAAGTTGCGGGGCAATCCCCTGTAACAGCGACAAAACACGTGTTGGCTAAGAAGGCTTAAAGATCTTGAATTAAAGACATCTGAAAATATAAAGACAAGCATCATTGTGATATTTCATGTAACTTTATGTATTTACTTTTGAACGTGTGCAGAGGATTTGTATATACAACTACATCCGTCCATTAGTATCTTGGGATATATTTTCAGTGATCAGACCTAGCTCATATTACAGAAAAGGTTGTCGACCTTTGATAAGTACTCCGGTGACTTAACAGATTCTTTTGGCTTTAACGCGAGACAGGGGGTGTACACTAAATGATTAAAGCTGACACCTAGAAACACTGCCGTTCTGTTTATACCTCTGGGCGCCTGGTGCGGGATGCCTGGAGACAAAGCCAGATACCTGCTAAAAATGTGACTATCACCCCTGGCCGGGGTCTAAAGATCCCATGTCTCCCTCTCTTGATCAACCGGGGGCGGATGCTCTGCCACTTGATGGACAGGAGCCTAGTCTTTGTTTTTTACATCCGAAGGCTTCTCCGGGACTGTCCGTATTGGCTGCATTTAGTTTGAACAGGGCCCCCACCTGGTGAATGTACTTACCGTTGTATGTCTATTAACATGCTGTTGTTGGCTTACATAATTGTTTGCCCTTTTTTCGGTATTGGTGGATCTCTGCCTCTGGCTTTTTCATGGTACAGGGGCTGCAATCCCTTCATTTGGGATGCCACCAGAGAACTCTGGGTTAAAGTTTGTGTTTTGGTATCTGGCCACTCTATATAACCTTTATTAATATTGCAGCACAGGGAAGATGCACTCTCCTATTCCAACGTTTGACATAGTACGTACTATGTCTTGAGTGTTAATACAGGAGGGGAGGCAAAGAATAGCGCTTAGGTGGGGGTACACAACCAATTAATCCCTTACTGTCTCACACATTTTTGCTTCTATTTGATTTTATTTACCTTGGCTGCATACCCTCGCTGATCTAGGTTGCAGCTCTTCTGCCCCTTTTGGATATGTACCAAAGGATTCAACATTTCACCCATGGTTGGTGAGAACACCCTCCTACAACTCTTCCCCCTCTCTCTATCCCTATTTTGTAGCGGGCGGGCGTACTTCCCAAGGTCTCCTCCTGTGACCCAGTGAAGTTATTTTCCCAGCTGCGATATACTCCCTTTCTCCCCACTAAGTCTACACCCACAACAAAACCACTGTCCATCACATCCCCAATGTAAATGGACTGACATCTTATACAAAGCTTTAAAAAATCCACTCTAAGAGCTCTAGACACCCAGATATAGCTCTTATGGTCTCCTTCCTTAGCCGTAGGCAAAGGTGGGTGGCCATTCTACTCTGCAAATCTCTGCCTGCTAAGGCGCTGAAGCAGTGGATAGATGTAAATGGATGCTAAATATTTGTTAAACGTTAGATCCAAGACACCTGTCTTGTTATGGGCACAGTATATGCCCCTATGGGTTACAGGGCAGATTTCCTCACAAGTTTGGCGCAGGTTTTTGTCTCCTATGGTAAGACAAAGGTGCTCGTAGGGAGCGACTGGAATGTGGCCCAGGACCCCAACCTAGACGGCTCAGGGAAACCGGATACCCGACATAGTAGGGATTGCTGCATACTGACTGTTATTATTCACGGCAATGCCATGATCGAACTATGGTGCATGTTTCATCCGGCTACCCGACACTACGCGCTCACTTAATGTGCTCAGGGAACACGTACTCTAATAGATTGTTTTCTAATGTCCCTCAACATGGCAAGATAATTGGTATCATCCTCCATATTCCTGTGTGGGTTATCAGACCAGGATCTTGTATAGATTGCTTTAGATTTGCACACCGTTGCGCTGCCCCATGCCTAAAGGCTTATGAGCACCACCACCAAGACGCTAAAGATCACAACGCCTTTGCTCCTACCTCCAGTAATAGCTAGACATTAATTAGGGCACTGTATCATATCTGTGTGGACCCTCTTTTTGGGTGGGCGGAAGCTTACCTCAGGAGAGAAATGTTTGCGTTTTGCTTTGGCTAAGCATGGAGCCCAACAATCTCAAATCTAATTAGAAACCCTAACCTGCACCACCACGTCCACATAGGCTCAGTCTCCAACGCAAACCTATCTTTGCACCTTCATCAAAGCTGAATATGACAGGAATACCCTGTAAATTCCCAGAGCTGAACAACCACTTTTTCAGGTCCATCAAAGACATTATGAACGGGGAAACAAAGTTGCAAGACTTTTGGCACTCCCGCTTAAGCACTTGGAGTACAGCATATCTCTACCTGCACTCTCTAATGGGCGATCAGAACTCCTAACAAATCCATTGGACATATTAGCAGAATTTGAGGCATAGTGTACCTCCCTGTACACTTTTGTAGTCCTGAATACTTCAGATGCTGGAACGCATTTTATGAGGGACTTACCAATACTGCAACTTAAAGCATCACAATGGGATTCATTGAAGATAGACATCTCGGAAGGTGAAATGGTGAAGTCCATTGATAGTGTGGCGGCAGGCAAGGCTCCAGAGGAAAACTGGCTCCCCATTTAATTTGATAAAACTACTAAGCTTCATAGTTCCATTTCTGCAGTCAGATTTTAGGGAAATGTTAAATTCTGGAACCGTTCCAAAGCATTCTCCAGAGATGCAATTTCCTTAATCCTGAAAACTTGAATGCCCTAGCTATAGACCCATATCATTTATCAACAGATATTTTTGTGACTAGGGCGTCATTTGTGTATTTCTCTCGCGCCACAACACTGAAAGTCCGCTTCTCACTCCATCTATCCCGATACCCGTGGCCTGTTCTGTTGCAGGAGAGACTGCCTTTGTCACCACTGGGTCGGACTGCGAGGACCAGCCTGCTTCGCGCATTCACGACCATCTGCGCAGCTGGTGCCTCTTCCCTCCCACTTTCCCCAACAACGTGATAACGACTCGCGGCCCCCGCTTCGCGGGAGCCGCTCGCCTGCATTTAAGGATTGGCTGAACCTTGGGACTTTGATGCTCTGCTTCACATCCCGTTTGTTCTTTGCAGGGAGAGACTGCCTTCGTCACCACTGGGTCGGACTGCGAGGACCAGCCTGCTTCGCGCATTCACGACCATCTGCGCAGCTGGTGCCTCTTCCCTCCCACTTCCCATATTTTAGAGTTTCTCGTGCCTTTCGCGTTAGCGGAACGCGAGCGGGGCGAAGCCCGGGGCTAAAGAGCGGGCCGTTTGAGGCCGTTCGAGCAAGGGCGAGCTAGGGCCAGGACCCCCAATAGTTGCCTGAAGTCCCTACCTGATCTGGTGCCGTGTGTGTGACCATGACAACTAGAGAAACGAGGAGCAAGAGCGCTTTGGCGACCGGCAGGACAACAGGTACTTTGGATACGTACTTCGCCAAAGCTGGGTCCCTTCTTATCGATGAGATCTCTATCCTTGAAAGGCGCATTTCGCAAGAAATTGACTGGGTGAGGAGATCTTCCCTGGGACCCCTTGCTCATGCCATTACTCCCGTAAAGTCGCCTAATTGTACATCTGTAGTCGTAGGAGGGGTAAATGGCATGTCTGTTCTATCAGCTTCACCTGACCCTAACTGCTCTGTTACCTCCTCTATTGATTGTGATAACTCTGGCAATGTAGAGCTTAGCATATTACCCCTTCCATCATGCAAGGTTTCCTTACCTCAGATTAATGCTGAAGGAGGTGTCTCTAACATGAATATAAGTATTAATAGGGAGCCCACGCAGCTACTACTGGGAGAGAAGGAGGGAGCTACTTTGAAAAGGCAAAAAAGGGCCTATACGATAGGGGGTAGAAAACCTAAGGCTTCCAAACCCAACTCTAGGGGTAAGGGAAACCAACCGGATTCAGTCAGTAAAGGGCTAAATTTGTCGCGTAAAACAGGAGCCTTGTCCCACCAGAGTTCGGCAAAAATTCTTCCTAGCCAACATATTCCTGTAGGGGTGGAGGATCCCACTTTCCCAGGCCTTCTCACCCTACTGAGGGAAATGCTTATTCCCCTGGAAGATCGTCTGGCTAACATGGAAATATGTTTATTGGATTTACGAAAGGGACTTTTAGATTTAGTAGCAGGCCAAAGAGCAAGTAGGCATGGAGCCCATGGGACTACTGCTGAGACCTCCCACACACTTACTAATCCTGTTACTCTGTCCCCTGCACCCCTAATAGTTACTCCCTTAGAAAATACTATTCCAGTCCCCTTGTCAAAACCTGCCCCTGTAATACCTTGTAGCCAACAACCCCCGATAGTAACCGCTAGTAGGTCGAATTCAGTTGCCCTGGCCTCTACATCCGGCAAGGAGAAATCAGCAAATGATGTAATAAACAGTTCAACCAGGCAAGCTAGCTCCCACAACCGGCGAAAAGTAGTAAATTTGCCCCCAGAGGCGGCAGTTTATACTGTCGTCTTGAAGGGGGTACCTGTGCTTCGCGGTAACGTGGTGGAACCCCATGACTCCCTACATAATAAGGTTATCAGCTGGCTAAACATTCACAGGCCCTTACCACCTAATCTTAAAGGAGAAATCCTTATGGTAAGAAGGGTTCCATGGGTTGGATACACCGACAAGAAAAGCGCTGGGGACTGCATAATTGTAAGTTTCAAGAACCCGAATGTTGTGTCTTACATCTGCAACTGGTCTGGGAATATAAGAGTTACATCTATTGAAGTGGTCCACCTGTCATATTTCTACCCCAACACATGTAATTCGATTATGAATAGGGATGACGGTTGGACCCGGGTGGGATCTATTGACGATGGGTCTAGATTTAGGCCCACTCGCAATGTTTTTACCAACTATGGCAACTATACACACCTTAATAGATATAGTTGTCTTGACCAGGTAGATTGACTTTATAAGGGACAGGGGTTCGTGAGAGGTGAGATAGATATCACCATTCAAGAATCTGGTGCCTTCCGACGGGAGAATTTGACACCTATTAGCTCCCATGGTCAAGTAACTAATTCACCTCAGAGTTTACTGGGTTATAATAATAACAATTTAACATTGATAGTCCCGCCTGTTTCCAAAGTTGCCCCTATTGTCCCACCGATTTTGGAAATACCACTGCATGTGCCCACGGCTTTAACATTGGACGCTGTGCCGGAGAAAACTGGGGGATTAGGATTAGAATCGCCTGTTGAAATCCTAAAGGTTCTTTCCTGGAACGTGGCAGGCATTGCTAATAAATTAGACACGAGTGACTGGGACTCCCTAATAGGCAATAGTGATATCTGCCTTTTTCAAGAGACCTGGGCGAGGGAACCGCTGTGTAGAGTAGGATACGCAGTGTTTGAAATTAATGCAATTTGGACTTGCAGAGGGAGGCCATCTGGTGGTCTGGCGATTTGGGTAGCCAGTCACATTGGATGCAATGCGGAGAGTGTACCAACGCTCTCGCAGGACATAGTGTGTCCTACTCAAGTGGCCTAATGTTCTAAATTTAGCAATTAACGTGTATTCCCGCCCAGTTAGTGTGGCTATGGAATCCCCCACACTAGACGATCTTTCGTGTTTTTTGGGTCGTCTCCCTAATGACTACAAGACAGTGTTGGGTGGTGATTTTAACTGCCACTTTGAACCCTTGGAAGGTCTAAAGGAAGGTGCCCTTACGGCTGAAGATGACTTCTGGGGTGTCCCGCCATATCAATCTCCCCATGTCAAATCTTGGTCTCCTCTAGCTGTACAAATCATGTCCCTAACATTAAACTTTTCTTTAAGGGCCTGTAACGGCCGTACTACCTCTGATATCCCTTCATCATGTACCTTTAATAGGAAGAATCATGAATCTAGGTTGGACTATATTCTTTTAGATACCGGCCTTTGGTCTAAGATCCTGGACTTCAGAGTAATAGCAAGAACGGACCGTGACCACAATGCACTCTTACTGGATATGGTGCATCCCATATGTGCTGTTGGATCACTCTCCGCTGAGTCTAGTGACGATCTTGGGAACTTGGTTCTCAGCTCTAACAGACGTAGGGTTAAATGTGGGAAATTGGCAAGCTCAGAAGAGACTATAAGTAAAATTTATCAGCTAGCACTCCCCAAGTTAAAAGAACTGGACATATTAATTAAACAGCCAAGACACTTGGAATTTAATGAGAAGTTAGCCTTAATTCATGAAGACCTAGTGGGAGCTCTAGGTGAGGTTTTTTACCCAGTAGTACCTCTGCGGAAAAAAAAGACTCGAACGCCAACTTGGTACAATTCATCTTGCAAAAAGATCAAGTCAGAACTAATAAATACAGTTAAAATAGGTTCTGATAAGGGTAAGGTTACTGAGCTCAGACGGAACTATAGGAAAGCTATGGCACTGGCGCGAGCGGAATGGGACTGGAATAGATGTCACGACCTCACATTAGCACTTGAAACGAGGGACCTGAGAAAATTCTGGTCCTTGGTAAATACCGGTGCAGGAGAACCAAAAGCTGCGGTGGAGCCAAACATTGCAGCATCTGTTTGGGAGGCCCATTTTGGCCAATTGTATCAAGAACCATTTGGATATGCCAATGATGTGGTCTCCACTGTTTTATGTGATCCTGTAGCCGGACTAGAATTTACCCTTGGTGAGGTGGTCAGTGTAATAGAGGGTTTGGCGAGGGGGAAGGCCCCAGGTCTCGATAGATTGCCTGGTGATCTTTTTCGCCTCCATCCAGAGATATGGGGCCCTTATTTCCTCATCCTCTTTAACTCCATTGCGGGTGGAATGGAGATTCCCTGTACTTGGCTGGGGCGGAGATAGTGCCTATTTTTAAAAAGGGCTCCTCTCTTCTCCCGGCCAACTATAGGCCGATTAGTCTCATAGATGTTCCCCAAAAAATCTATTCTCGCCTCCTCCTGAACCACCTTTCAGAGTGGATGGAGGAAAATAAAATCCTTAGCCCCCTTCAGGCTGGCTTCAGGAAAAACACGTCCACCATGGATCAGATCTTCCGTCTCGTTCTCCTCTACTGGAAAACTGTGAGTATCGAGAGGGGGAGTCTGTACATGGTGTTCGTGGACCTGAGGTCAGCCTTTGACCTGGTTCCCAGGAAGAAACTATGGGAGGTTCTAAAGGAGCTGGGCGTTCCGATCCATCTACTAAATGCCATAACCAGGCTCCATGAGAACAACTTTGCACAGGTCAGGTGTGGGAGGGAGGGAGCATTGTCATCAAAATTCCCAGTCCTCAGAGGGGTCAGACAGGGCTGCGTCCTGGCGCCAACCCTGTTTTGCCTCTGTCAATAATGTCATATCACACCTTGACACTATTGGGGACAATGATGCCCCCTCCTTGGCTGGCAGGAGGGTACCCGCTATTATGTTTGCGGATGATACCCTCCTGCTTTCATAATCCCCGATGGGGATTCAACGGATTTTAGATGGATTTGGTCTTTTCTGTAGGCAATATGGTCTAGAGATCAACACAGAGAAGACCAAGTTCATGATATTTAATCCATCATCCAAAACTAGACCTAATCCATCTTTGAGTTTAGTAAGATTGGAGAGGGTAAAAACCTTCCAGTACTTGGGGGTAACCCTTCACGAGAATCTATCATGGGAACCCCAAATTGCAAGAAGTCGGTTAAAGCTGTCCCAATTGTCGGGGGGAATTCTGAAGGTGGCAAATTCCTCCACTTATAAACCCATTAGTCCGGCAGTGGAGATGTATAAAACCCAAGCTAAAGCGGCCGCATCTTATGGTGGAGAACTATGGGGGTATAAAGCGGGTGTAGGAATTGTTAATGTAGAAAATAATTTTCTAAGGCGTCTTTTGGCCCTTCCCCGTGGTACACCTCTTTTCCCCCCAAGACTAGATATGGGTTTACCCTCCATAAGAGATGACTTGGAATTAATGCCATTAAGATTTTGGCATAGGCTTTGGTCCACTGCTGAGCTTGTACATTACAGGCAAGAGCTCGCTCATGTAATGAATTTGAACCTGTGTGATAAAATCCCGTGGTTGGCCTTTATAAAGAAAGAACTTTATCGGTTGGGACTCCTCGAACTATGGGAGTTCCCTGAACAAGGCTGCCATAGGGTTTCACGAAAATCTCTTTTGGGGATATATAAGGAGAAAAGTCTTGCTTCCCTGGTCTCTGCATCCAATAAAGGTATTCTGACTGATCGATTTTTGGTTTTTAAGGACTCATATCAGTTTGAAGGGTTTATGGACATTATCTTCCCCATTATATCAAGAAAAGTGTTCATTCAATGGAGGTTAGGGACCCTGCCCATTAAAACTTTTACCTACAAATGGACAAAGAGGGATGATAAAATTTGTCCAGATGCTGTATCCATGATGAGGAAGAAATTCATCTTTTGTTTTTCTGCCCAGCCTATAATAGACCAAGAAAATACTGGTTAGCTCCACTCTGCAGAAACTTGGGTATAAGGAGTCACCTGCACTCGTATAGAATATTGAAAACGAGTACCGCTCCCCACATAGTCTTTGCAGTTGCTAAATTTTTACCGGCCATGTGGCGGATAAGGTCCAAATCACTTAAAGATTGATTTCTGTGGTAATGAATTGTAACTGTCCCTTGTGATCTGAAATGCTATGTATACTGATTTTATGGATTTTACTAATGATTTTTACATGTAGTGGATGTTTTATGTTGATATTGTACCATTGCATCTTTTATGGCCTAATTGGCCGAAATAAAGAAACTTACTACTACTACATTTATCAACACCCACATCCGAATTCTTCAGAAAGTGTTGGCTACTAGGCTGGGGAAGCTCATTCAATTTAATTCATTCATCAAAAGTAGGGTTCACCCAGGCCGCACCTCTGACAACCTTCTTTGCATCCTTTCACATATCCTATGGCAAGTGTAGAAGGATGCAGACAAGAGCGTTTTACTGTCCTTGGATGCCGAAAAGGTGTTAAATCGTGTAGAATGGGCTTTTTTTCACACAATGGTAAGCATTGGCCTGGGTCCTAATTTCCTTACTGTGGTCTGCGGTCTGTACAGTCCCCAAACAGCATCTGTCCCCAGTCGGGGATTCTCCTCACCTTACTTTCTCATACACCAAGGTACACGGCTGGGGGTGCTCACCACCCCCTCCCCATTGTTTCTCATTGCCTTGAACTCATGGCCTTAAGGAAAGACAACACCATCCTAGGGATACCCTCTATCAAGGGGTACCAAAAAGCACTTTATTATGCGGACGATGTGTTGATAACGTCTCAGCCACTGGATTCTGCCAGGGCTTTGATGACCCACATGAGCTCTTTTCTGTTTTCTCTGGGCACCGTGTAAACTGGTCCAAGTATAAAGCGCTCCCTATGACCCCTACTACCAAACGTGTGGTATTACATTCCTTACCCTTTACATGGAAACCATCTCAAGTGAAGTATCTGAGGATATTTGTCAATAGAGACCTTGACAATATGGTCAAACTGGTGCATGATAACATTGCACCACTACTAGACAAAACAAAATCTGATTTTTTTTAAATTAATTTTTTTAGATGGAAGAGGCGTACAAATATTGCTCTGGAGTAAAGTACAGGTTATTAAGATGACAGTTGCCCTACGGTTAAATCATGCATTTGGGATGCTGTCCCTAGTGATCCCCGTCAAACTTTATAGGGAGCTGGAGAGACTTATGATGGTGTTCCTTTGTGGAGACGACAAACCACGACTGTCCGGCATGAAAGTTTATGCGGCTACGACAGCGGAGACTGTCTCCCAAACAGGGAATTTTATTGGTTTGTTAGAAAGAGCTCAATACTGGGCCCCTCTGTCCTTTTTGATACACCAACTACTTTGATGTTGTTTTTTCAGGCACTGCCTTCAGCATCATTTGCCCTGAATTCGAGGAATCTAATTCTTCTTGTAGATTTAGCAGTTGTCCACAGGTGTCTTTCACCTAGGGTGTTATTTCCGTTAGTCACCTCTCTAGTCCTCACGCTTCCTTATAGGGTGTTCTAGTCTGCTCTTACAAGACTGAAGTTTATGTCCACCATGTCTATTTCAGACTCAAGAGCTGTTCACAACTCTAGAACTAGGAAATTACACTCTAGTCTGTCCTTGGGGTTCAAATGACCAACCTCTGTTCCAGGCAGGTCGCTCCCCACGCCGCGCAGCTCCACCTGACTATACCCGTGTCCTGAGCCCAGCTGCTGCTGCTGCTGACTGTGTTCGAGGCCCGCCTCCACCCGCAGGCTGCCACCTGCGCCTCATCCCTGGTGGCCAAGTGGTAGGCCGTAGGTTCTGCTCATTGTATTGCATTTATTGTAATCCATCCTGTACTTTACTGTGCCCTTTTGCCTTCTGTTTCCCTCGCCGTTCCTCCCTCCTGCTTTCCCGCCTCCCGCTCGCCCATTCGTCCGATTCCACCTCCCAGCTGCTCCTCCCTCCCACCTCCCCTTCTTATGGTGCCTGCAGTGCGCCCCCGCCGGTGGCATGCCTCTGGCGTGCCTAAGGCAAGCCCGTCTGTGCCCGTCCACGCCTGGACCGTGCCCAGCTCCAGAACCCCTGGGCCCTGCGACCGCCCCAACACCGCTACGATGCCAGCACCCTCCACGCTCTCAACACCGGACGAACGCACACCTGCTTCCTGCCCGCCCCGAAGAGCACCCAAGGACCCTTCTCCTGCCGGAACTGCAGCTTCACCAGCATCCGAACCGCCAACCTACCGACCAGGAAAGAACCTAACTACCTCAGATGCAGTCTTCTCAACACCCGCTCCTCCCGCAAACACGCCGTTGAACTCTGGGACCTACTCGACTCAAACTCCCCAGACGTTGCTTTCCTGACAGAGACCTGGCTGAACCCCTCCTTGGCACCCGACATCGCCATAGCCATCCCGGACGGCTACAAGATCTCCCACAGGGACCGCACCAACGGAGTAGGAGGAGGAATCGCCATCGTCCACAGGAACACGCTCAGAGTCTTGACCAACTCCGACTAAACCCTCAGCACCGCCGAACACCTGAACTTCGAGATCCCAACACCACCCTCAGAGGCACCCTCGTCTACAGACCCTCCGGACCCTGACCTCAGTTCAGCGACTCCATCGCCGACTTCATCAGCACACACGCCCTCGCCTCCACAGACTACATCCTCCTCGGGGACCTGAACTTCCACCTCGAGAACGACACCAACTCCACCACCTCGGACTCAGACAACTCGTCCCAACATCGACCCACTCCGCCGGCCACACACTTGACCCAATCTTCTCCGCAAGCTCCCACGTCTCCTTCAACCACACCACCGAATTCCACTGGACCGACCATTGCTGCATCCACTTCACCTTCCGGAACCCACTACACACCACCGCACCCAACAGATCCCCCCCCCCCGGCCGCTGCTGGAGCAAAGTCACCAAAGACCAGCTAACCACCACCCTCGCCCGGAGCCCACCCACCGACCCTGACACCGCTGCCTGCAACCTCAGACAATGGATCGACGACTGCGCCAACACCCTCACCCCAATCCAGAAACCCTCCAACAGTCACACCAGCAAGAAAGCCAGCTGGTTCACTGAAGGCCTCCAAGCAAACCTGCCGAAAGCTTGAGAAGAAATGGCACAGTGAACGGACACCGGACATCTACGCAACCCACAAGAACACCATCCACAGACACCACCACCTCATTAGATCCGCCAAAAGGGCCTCCTTCAAAGACCGCCTAGACAACGCACACAACAGCAAAGAGCTCTTCAACATCGTGAAGGAACTCTCCAACCCCAGCTCCAACACCGACATCCCATCCTCGCAAGACCTGTGCCACTCCCTTGCCACCTTCTTCCATCGCAAGATTGCAGACATCCACGACAGCTTCAACGCCACGACCGCCCGGTCAACCACTGAGACCTCCGCCCCCACGGCCACCATCGGCAACGACCCCCCTGCTCTCCTGGACCAACATTAACGATGACTACACCATCAAAATCATGAACACCATCCACTCTGGATCTCCGTCAGACCCTTGCCCACATCACATCTTCAGCAAAGCCAGCACCACCTTCGCTCCCCATCTCGGGAAAGCCATCAACATCTCCTTCAAGACAGCGACCTTCCCGGAGAGCTACAAACACGCCGAGATCAACGCCTTACTCAAAAAACCCAGGACTGACCCCAAGGAACTCAAGAATTTCCAGCCCATCTCCCTGCTCCTGTTCCCGGTGAAGGTCATCGAGAAGACCGTCAACAGACAACTGCCCGCTACCTCGAGGAAAAGAGCATCCTGGACCCGTCCCAGTCCGGGTTCCGCAGCAACCACAGCACCGAAACTCCCCTCATCGCCTCCACCGATGACATCAGAGCCCTGCTAGACAACGGGGAAACTGCGGCACTCATCGTCCTGGACCTGTCAGCCGCCTTCGACACGGTCTGCCACCGCACCCTACGCAAACGCCTCCATGACGCTGGGATCCAAGAGAAGGCCCTGGACTGGACCACCTCCTTCCTCTCTGGCAGAACCCAGAGCATTCGCCTCCCCCTTTCCACTCCGAAGCCACCAAGATCATCTGCGGCGTCCCCCAGGGCTCAGACCTCAGCCCATCACTGTTCAACATCTACATGGCACCGCTCGCCCACGTCGCCCGACTGCATGACCTCAACATCTCCTACGCCGACGACACCCAGCTGATCCTCTCCCTCACCAGGGACTCCCACACCGCCAAAACCAACCTCCACGAAGGAATGAAAGCCGTCGCCGAGTGGATGAAGACCAGCCGACTGAAGCTAAACTCCGACAAGACGTAAGTCCTCATCCTCGTATCCACCCCCTCGGCCTGGGATGACTCCTGGTGGCCGACCACACTGGGAACAGCTCCAAAACCCACCGACCACGCACGCAACCTAGGGTTCATCCTCGACTCCACCCTCTCCATGACAAAGCAGGTCAACGCAGTCTTGTCCTCCTGCTTCAACACCCTCTGCATGCTCCGCAAGATCTACAGGTGGATCCCCACCGAAACCAGAAGAAGTCACCCAGCCCTCGTCAGCAGCAGGTGGCACTACGGAAACTACCTCTACGCAGGGGCCTCGGCCAAACTCCTGAAACGACTTCAACGCATCCAGAACGCCTCTGCACGCCTGATCCTCTACATCCCTCACCGCAGCCACATCACACCCCACCTGAGACCTGCACTGGTTCCCTGTCAACAAGAGTATCACCTTCAAGCTCCTCAGCCACGCACACAAGGCACTCCACAACACCGGACCAGCATACATCAACAGACTCAGCTTCTACATCCCCAACCGCCAGTCCGCTCCGTCCCCCTCACCACAGTCCCCCGCATCCGAAGAGCGTCCTCCAGCAGCAGATCGTTCTCCCACCTCGCCGTCAAGACCTGGAACACCCTCCCCATCCTCCTACGGCAGACCCAGGACCTGCTAACCTTCAGATGACTCCTCAAGCCCTGGCTATTCGAGCAGTAGCAGCACTCCCCTCCCCCCCCCCCGCCCCTCCCCCTGCACCTTGAGACCCTCACGGGCTAGTAGTGCGCTTTACAAATGTTTTGATTGATTGTCACAGGTGGATTTGCGATTAGATTTGTAGACCTAAGACTTATCTAGTGATCCTTCCGTCTAAGTGAAAAAAAGAAACCTATTCACTTTAATCAGTATTACTTTTTGGGAGTGTATGGATCTTTATTCAGATGTAGAGTTATTTAATCAGTTATAAATGCCAGTATTAGTTTTTTGTGATGTCCTAATAAACCTTTTCTCTATTGTAGTTAGTGGCTTAGTATTCATGTATGAATATTCAGGGCTGTGAGGGGCAAAAATGGAGTAGGGCATTTGACTAACCATTTCCTTGGGTTGCACGGAGAGGCAGCCTTTGGCTCTATTTCAGTTGCTGAGGATGACTGCATCAACATCTATTGTTAACATCTGCATCCCCTCTGCTGAGTTGCTCATAGTTGTATAATGATACAGGCCATAGGTAGTTTCCACCTTTCGCGAAATGTATTTGACCATATACTTAGTGGTAATTGACCCCCTGTCAGCCAGGTAACCCACAGATGTGGCTCCTGAAAGATTTGACTCGGCTTCGGCCCCATAGTTCAGTGAGGAACTGATCATTGGACCTGGCGAGTGCCATCTTTTCTTTCTTGTGCATCTGCTCTGTCATCTTCTTGATCATAAGGGTATCCTTTTTTGGGGTTGGAAACACTAGACCCTTTTGCCCCTAACCTCTTAGTTCTAGTGTCCAATTGAGTCCCTATCGGCCGATTCAGAAGGAGCTACCTGTTTAAGGTGTTGATTGCTAGCATTGCTGCAGGATTTGGATGGATTTATCAGACAGAAGATAGTCTGTGACTGAAACCACAACCTGTCAGCATATTGCAAATTCCTCCCTCAAATTCTCATCTTAAGGTATACTCTAAAATATTGACATTGGCTAGAAGATACTCTTGAATACTTGGCCTCATCTTTCAGATGTGTACCTTCATGAAACATCACCTCCCACAGGACCAGAACATAATCTTTGTTTTAACGAGCAAACCTTTTTAATAGAAATAGTGGAGGTTGTATAAGATGGAGAGAAAGCAATTGATTGAGTTTGAATGTTCCTGTGGGATGTGACGTGATGGATGAATATCAACCTCATTTTTTTCAAATGGGTTCAGCTTATCTCTGTGGCCTTTGTAGTCCTTGATTACTCGTCTGCGCATAAACCATTCGTATCCACCATGGCACACATCAAGGATGCCAATTATCCCCTACATGACCAAGGGTTTTCCAGGGTTCGTGTTTGTGAGCTATTTGTACATTTTTTATAGCTTTATTTCAGTTGTCCTAAGAGAGTATTTGCACTTTCTCTTCCTGTACTTGCAGTTTGAGTTATTGGATTTCACAGTGGGTCATTTCTCTGGACCTATGGTTGGCACTGCCTGGAATTTGCAGGCTCTTCCATTGTGGCACTGATTTTGGAATCTGATTTTTATTTATTTTTTTGTATTTTGAAGGGATGGGAACTATCAACTTATCTTATCTTTGGGCCTCTTGAGGTGCCTGCACTTTTGATGCTTGGTGCTTCTTTAGATCTGGGGGAGAACTGTTTTGTTGTGAAATTTAGTGGCTTTTATAATTAAGATAGTTTATGAAGACATGCTTAGCTTTAGTTTCGTCCTACACACTCTTTGGTGCATGCTTTGGCCACATTGTATAGAAAAATTTAAATTACTTGTGCTTAGTATAGCATCAGGCTATAGGTATCTGCACTCCCTATCTTGCAGTGTTGATGAGATACGTCGACTGCACTTTTATGCCCCCTTGTCCAGGCAGCATCATTTCCAAGCTGCTCAGCTTACTGCATTGCTACTTTTATCCATTAAGGGCTTCTCACTCAGGCTGACCTTTCCATGGTCTTCTATACTCCTTTTCTCTCCAGCTGGCGTTGAACATGGGCACTGCAAGCAAGTGGTATTGTTAAGTGTTGGCTGCATGCTGGTTTCCTGTGTGTGTCTCGGCAAACGGAGAAAGCATAAACCTTGCCATACATCCCTTCATCTGTCTCCAATTTATCTAAGTGTTTGAGAGCAGGACCAAGATGACCATGGTTGCTTCAATTGATTCATTCAGTCAGAACTGGGTTAGTTTATTTTTGGCTACTTGACCTACTATTTTATAATTTGATTGGTTCAACTCTTAAGCTGTGAAGGTCTCACTTGTTTGCTTGCCTAAGCAGCACATGCCTTGCTGCGTTTATACTATCTCAGACTCGACCCCCTCCCACCATTCACTGACACTCTAATATGTGTGCACCACCAATGCAGTGCCACACCAAGTCCTTTTAGGTGTGTACCAGCAAATTGAATGCTCACGCTGTTGCTGCCTGCCTTGAGGAATGAGATCTTGCAAATAAAGTGCACATAAAGAATTAGAAATTAGATATCTATTTGTTGACTGACTACTGTTGAGGTTTCATGACCATTAGTTAGCATTCTGTGACACCTGTGTATAATAACTTTCAAATGTAGACTACAAGAATGCTCATTTGTTTGGCTGTATTGTTTGTAATTGGTCCAATTTGTTCAATTCAGGTGCATTGTGGCCAAGTGTCAAATCTGAAAGTGGTTTAATTCAGACTCCTCCTCCAAGTCAGTCCAGTGTTCTCACCAGTACAGCAGGGTTAAGCATCAGTCACTCCAGTCCAGCACACTATTCCTTTCCAGCCCAAGGTAAATTAGCATGGTTCTTATGTGCTTCTGTGCGATATGGTGGGCTGGCTTTTAATTACACGACAAAGGGGGATTTAACTTGACTGATATGAAAATGGCTGTTGTAGTTTGGTGTAATTGGTTTATCATTAGAAACATCACTGATTTCGTCCATGACATCTTCTCTGGGGCTCAGTATTGTCTTGATCTTTGAGTTGATCTTCTCGCTGTAGCTAGCTTTATATTAACCAGTACATTCAATTTACTGTTTGATTCCAACTGGCAGTGGCCTCTCCCTGTGACACTTTACCTATTTCACCATAGCATTAAGATTGGATTATTTTATGGCATCAAATACCTGATTTGCATTATAGCAAATGCTTTTAACTACATAAAAGTAATAATAGAAGCATTTTAATTATGTTTTAGTACAAGTTTCTGATGGATACTTCTAAACACAGATTCAAAACCATTAAAACATTTCTAGGCGATACACTGGACATGGACATTTTCCTTAGCAGTGCTCCTGCTTGTCGTTCGGTGGCATCATAGAGCTCCTTTGTGATTGCACACTGCCCATGAAGTGGCGGAATGGAGCCGCATATAAGCATCACCCCTGTATACTGACGTCTGTGCTTTTCTTTCCGCAACTTCCAACGCGGATCCAGCGATTCACTTCCAACCTTGTGCATCTTCCAACACTTTTGAAATTCTTGATGACTGTCCGATAAAGAACTATATCCACACTGAAAATGGCAGGTTTCAAGCCATGCGAAGTGTGCAGGAGCTGATGTCAATCATAGACCCACATGAGTTGTCTGTGATAATTGGTCTCTTGGCATGACTCCAAGATGTGCAACAAGTGTGCCCTCATGCATCCAAAAGCTATCCAAAACTGGGAGGTGGAACTCTGCATCACTGAATGTAAGAAGATGTTGCAGTTAAAACATCGGTCTTGCTCCTGTTTCATGTTGCGGGCGCGGTCTCCTCTGGTCATGACTGTGTTCCTGTGAGATGACTACTTCGCACTCAAAGTCTTTGGGTAAGTCAAAAAAGTTCGGGCACAAACATAAGATGACGAAGTGGGACTCTAATCCGCTCCAATCCCTGACAGAGTGCACTCCTGCACCTTCCCCAGAATCTGAGCCGATTCGCAATTAATCCCGAGGTGCTCCCAAGCCATCACCAACTCCAATGCGGTCTGGACCCCCCACCCCACAATTGGGCCCATGACTTTCAGTGTGGTTTAGACTAATGTCATGCTACAAATTTACTGAAGTGTAACCTGTCATTCAGTCTTGACTATAATATCAGACCTTTGCATTGTCTCCACTAAGAGCAGAGACTTCTTTCTCATCTGACCCAGTTCATGAGGAGCACATGGACTCCCCCAATGCTGATGAACAAAAGATATGGATGTCTCCCACCTTATTACACAAATAATTCTTTGTATCCACACCTGAAAAATGTTAGTGGGCTAGACGCATTCCCCCTGAAACTGACGTGGACTTGCCACATGGTCCACCAATAGAAGAAAGTGCCTCATTTGTGGTGATGATTCGGTGGGCAGCAGCTGAGACTCTAGAACAGCAGTTGCCCACTATTGAGTTGAAAACAAATTTTCCGACTCAAATTCTACAATAAGTGGCCTTTTTTTCAGAGCTTTTACTGCCATTTAATGAAACTTTTATGGCTGACCTGTGGTTAGGCTACATAGATTTGCTCCCAGTGATTAGGACATTCTTCCTAAACACCCTACAATGGAGAACCTGATTGTGTCAGGCCTGGGCAGACAAGGTCATCGGGAATTTTTTTCCAGCCAGCCCTCAGGATAGGGAATGGAAGAGAATTGATGCTTTTGGGAAAGAATGTTTTCATCTGCTAGCTTGGCCCTCAAATCCATCAGTGGATTTTGCGTGCTAGGTAGGTGCATTATGGAGCATGACTAGCAAGATCTTGCCGTTGGTCCCAGAGGGCTTCACTGGCCCAGACGATACATGACAGCCAGGGTGCGGTAGAAACTATACTCTCGGTTCACCTGGATCCTACTCACTGCATTAGCAGAGCTGTTGGCATAGTTTTGTACTGAGACAAAATGCCTGGATGAAGTCCACTGGTCTTTTAGTTGCATACAGGCTTCACTAATGGATATGCCCTTTTTACCATGGTCCTAGGGTCAGGAAAGCAATTTCTTCATTAGTTCAGGAATTTATTTCTAGAGGGCTTGCGACTTTGCAGCACCAGCCCTTACAGCTGGTTGCTTAGCAGCCAGCTCAGTACTTTCGAGGCTGTGTTTGCAGCGCCGGTCAGAGTCCTACAAGAGAGCAGGGACTGCAACGTTCAATTCTTTTTTCCCTAGTGCACTGGATAACTGCTCAGTTACCAGGATCCAACATTTCCTTCCTGGCTGCAATCTATCATGTCCTACAGATGTGTATTAAAGATTATTCAAAAGGGGTTCTGCCCTTCTCTTACTCCCCAACCCACAGCATCTTAAGAAGAGGTTCTCTGCAATCCTGCTGCTGTAGGTAAATGTTTTTGCTGCGCAAGGGTGCCATAGAGTGGGTATTCTGCTCAGCGGGTAGGAAAGGGTGCTATTTTTACTACTTTTCTCTTATGAAGGAGGGCAGATGACTCTGGCTTATTTTGGACTTCCACTCCTGAATGCCATCCTGAATGCCTTTCAGCAGAAGTACAAATGTAAAATGCTCATGTTGGCTCGGATTGTGACAGCTGTAAACCCTGGAGACTGCATCGTGTCCTTGGGCTTGCGGGCCACCTAGTGTCACATAACCATTGTCCAGTCCCACAGGTGTTTCCTGTGGTTCAAGGTGGGTCAAGACCATGTTCAATTTGCTGGACTTCTCTTCTGCCCTAACACAGCTCCTCAAGTGGTGGCTGTGGTAGCTGCCCTTCTTTAGAGGCCAGAGGTACACATGTTCCCATGCCTAGTTGACTGTCTGCTGAAGGCAGGCTCACTGCAGTCAATCGTAGTCCACCTCCAGATGATGGCAAAACTCCTGATATTGTTGGGGTCCTAGTAAATGAGTTGAAGCCCCACCTGAACCCCATGCAAATGCTTTAATTAATTGTGTTATTTCAGCTTCTGTTTGTCTGGACCATTCAGGATAAGATTCTGATGCTGCAAGATCAGTCCTGGGTCTCGATGATGACTCTGAGGTTTCTTGGACTCTAAATGCCAAACTCTCATATCATCTTTTATTTGATCTCAGGTCTTGCAGTAGGTACTGGGAAGGCTTATCTTTCAACTCTCTCGGCCCATCTGTGTTTACCAGATCTACCACCCTTGTTTGGCACCAGTTATGTGTTTTATTAAAGGTTTGACACACATTTCCCCAAAGCCACTTATGAAGCTTCAGTGGGACCAGAACGTGATCCTAGCATTTCTTATATGCATTTCCTTTGAGCCACTGCACACAGGTGCTCTTTAAAGCTCTTTAAGTTGAAGTTGTTAAACTCTGCCACGTTGTCCAATCTATCACTCTGCCAGCATTCTTTGCCCCATCTCGCCTTTTTAAGGAGAAGGGGCTCCAATTCCTTGATCCAAAGAGTGTTGTGTTTTTACACTACTTTTACCCAGGACTGTTTAGATCTTAGGCTGTTTATCAGGATTTCAGGTGTAAACAAAGGTAAAACCGTGCAAAAGATCACCATATCAAGCTAGTTGGGTCTCTTTATCAAGATCTGCTAAGCACTAGCCGAGATGCCACAGGAAGGTCTGAGAGCGCATTCCATCAGCAGAATGGCTTACAATGGTCTGCATTGGCATTCCTTTTCTATGCATCTGCTAGGCTGCTAAGTCATCATGGGTACATTTGTTCAGACACCACTTCTGCTTTGAAAACCTGGTCTAGTTAGGTCACTTTGTCCACTTGGTTCTGCACAACTTTTTGGTGCGAGTCTACTCCCCAGACGTTTGGGAGGTACTACTGCGGTACCTATTCTGATGTGAGGAACATGTGGTTAGAAGTATCCTTCAGAAGAACAAGTTACTTACCTTAAGTAATGCTGTTATTGGTGGATACTCTATCTAACCACAGATTCTTTACTGTTCTCCCGCCTCCCTGTCCTGTGCAGTGGCCTCTTGCACTTTGACATTTCACTGTGCCAGTTTCATGGTAGATACAAGTCTATAAAAGCAACCTAGGAGTAAACGAAAAACACATTCTACACAAAACTCTGCTTCTCATTTAAGTAGCATTGGAAAGTGAAACAGTCTATACTTCAACTTCATGTGCAATAGGTGAGTCTAAAATAGTTTTTCAAGCTGACAAGAAAATATTTCATATTTCACGTTTGAGAACTTACAAAGGTATCCTTTGTTTCTGCTGGAAATGTCACAATAGGAATACATTTCTGCCTGTGACAATGTGGCATTTGAAAACTTTGGGCCAGATGTAGGTAAAATCAGAATTGCGAATCCTTAATAGCAAATTTTACCGATTTCGCTATTAAGGACTCGCAAAATTGAATGTCGGTAGGAATCGCTAAAATATTAGCGATTCCTTTACATTCCTTAATAACGAATCGCAAATTGAGATTAGCTAATATGGAATACCTACCCATTCATTCCTGTGGGCTAGGAGGCCCATAGGAATAAATGGGAAGATATTCACTATTAGCGATTCGCTATTAAAGAATGGCAAATAGCGGGCACTATTTCAAGGGTGCCAGGGTGTCAAAAGGAAACCCTGTTGCACCCCTGAAATGTGCATGTGTGCACATGTGGCGCACATACATGCCCTAAGGGCATGAATGTGTGCCACGTGGCACTTTAAAAAAAGCAAAAAAGTGCTTTTTTTTTTTTTTTAAGGTAATCACTAATTACCACCAACTTGAAGTTGGTGGTAATTAGCGATTCCTTGAGGGTAAAGTGCACTTACTTTTGTGCTACTTACATTGCATTTAAGGAATCGCAATTTCCGATTCCTTAAATGCAAGAGCAAAATAATGAATCGCAATTTTGCGATTCCTTATTTAGCTAGTAGCTTTAAACTCACCTATATTGCTCGCAGCTAAATAGCGATCGCAAACTCTGGAATTCTGCTAATTTCAGCGTTACAGATCGCTACTTGGCCACCTACATCTGGCCCTTTGTGATTAGAATTACTCCATCTTCTACAATATTTTATAGTGAAAATGTAGTTTTCTCACTTGGGGGTAAATGTACATATGGAAATGATGCACACATTTGATCTCCATGCAGGGCGTTGCAAAGTATAAGGTTTTAAATGTAAAGAGGCACTGACTTTCTGGTTTCTGGATTTTCCAAACTAAGATCTGATAACGGAAGCTTTAGTGAAACAGAGTAATTCCTTTCATAGTTTCTCCTTATTCTTGTCTCTATAAACGTAGTGCCATCTAATAGACTATTTACTAGGGGTGGGCGGAATTTGCGTAGTCGCGCTACGCAAAGCTCCGCCAAATGGTAAAATATCTCTGCAAGCACGCAGAGTTCAGGGAACACGCGGAATTGCTTGTTCTGCCCCTTCGCAACGCTTTTTACCTGTTCGCGATCGCGGTTTGCGTGCTCTGGGGGAAATATCTCACGAATATGCATTTTGAAAGCACGAACAAGCAAAAAATTCCACGAAGCTGCGGATCGCGGAATTTTTGGCAATTCTGTGTTCTCCGCAGAACGCAAAATTGCCCAAATTCCGCGAGCGTAACGGAATTTACCGCCCAGGCCTTCTATTTAAGGCGTTCTGGTTGCAGCTGTTGGCTCACCGAACGCGCAGCCCTGGTCGTGTTTCCTCCACACCCTCTTTGCCTCGCCACAATTTCATCTGTACCACCTTTCACTGATAAGTATAACACACTTCTTAAAAATAAAAATAGTAGGCCAAGGTGTCTAGAATCTTCATATATTTTTCTTGTTGCAGAAATGTGTTTTGCTTCAGATTGTCATTTTAAAGGATTACATCTGCTCCTAACATTAAAGCTGTTTTGGGATTTGCAATGGCTCTTTATTGCTATTCTTCACAAGACCAACTTCATTGCTGTATGTATTTTCATCTGGACCACCATTACAGACATAACTCGTCGTTGAAACTTGCGCATCTATAATTTAGATCTTATGCCCTGGTAGATGCAGTCCTTTAAAGTAGGATCATGTATATTGGATGAATATGGAGGTGTAGTTAATCTTAGTTAAGTGGGCTAAGATAGGAGACACATTTCAGCGAGGGAGAAAACTTCAGTGTAAAATTAACGGACAGAGGACGCATGTACAGATCAAATATATTTAATATAACTTAATGATACTTCACTATTTGCACAAAAGAAAACTGAATGTAAGAGCGTAAAAACATAAGCTGGAAAGGTGATACAATGCATGAAATGAGTGGCAGAGTACAATGGACAATCCAGAATGGAATCGTTGAGATTCAGTGCTATATTTGTCTGAGAATAGAGAGGTCAAACGTGAATGTGTTTGCTTTGGCATGTGTATGTGAAAATAGTACTCAAGTGGTCTTTGTGTACAAAGCACTGTATATGAGATCTAAACTGTCACTATACGCTTTAAATGTAATGCATATCAACAAAGCAACTCTGAATTTGTGATACAGTATTTGAAATCTACATGTATGATAAGTATCGTAAAATCTGATAGAGACATCTAGCCGCAGATCGCTTAACTTAGAATTTCCCCCAGGTGCCTGTCTGAATCTGGAGATTTTTTCAGTAGTACCTCTGCGTGCCGGGAGACTTCGTCGTACGGCTTCCAAGTGACGTCTATGGATATGACGTCAGTGGAGCCACATAAGTCCCCTCCGGCATGCGTATGTCAGTTTTCTTCTTTTCCTCACTGTAATGTGGATCCAGGAAAAGCAGTCTCTCAGGCCTCTTTTTTTTTTTTTTGGCCTACTCTACTCCAGTGAGTCGATGCCATCGGGCTTTAAAACGTGTGAGACCTGTACGCGGCATATGTCAGTGACAGATCCGCAAACCATTTGTATGTGGTGCTTGGGCGAGCATCACAACTCTGAGGAGTGTGAGACCTGTAAGAGGCTGAAACCCAAGTCATTATGGGAACATAGGATAAAGTTGCTCTTGTCTCTGCTATCCCATTGGGAGTTCAAGCAGCCCTGATCTCCTTCCAGTTCTGAGGCTCCTGCTCGGGACAGATCACGGCGCCGTTCTCGTGGGCGACGCTCGTCAAAATCTGGTTAATCCCATCGGAAGGGATCGAAGTCACGGAGACCTTCGGCCTCGCGAAGCCGTGACGATGGTGCCAGTTCCTCCCGGTCCTTACCGTAGGCAGTTGCGCAGTAGTCGACCCCCAGTTTTCCAACATATCCTGGTTATGGGGTGACCATGGCCCAAATGGAAGTATATTTCGAAGCTTTTCAAGCATTTATTTGGGGTCAACACCTCTCCGTGGTGCACTTTTGAGCTCCACAGAGGTGGAAGGGACTTGGATTGGAAGTTTGCCAGCGGGTTCGACCTCTGCGTCGATCGACGACTCTGGCTCTGTAACGGGCACTACGACGTCTGGAAACAGCCTGGTGGGGCTTCCTGTTATGACATTGGTGGCATACGCAGAGGAAAACTTGTCACCACCTTGATGTCAGACACCCTTAGTGTTGGATGCCGATATGACGCAGTCTCAACGCCATTCGGCAGACACACCCTTAGTTGTTGATGTCGATACTGATGACTACCTGGTTTTCAGGAAGAAATTGAAAACCCATCTGTTTCCTAGGATCTGATCAGTAACTTAGACCTTCTCTCAGTACTCCACTCAGGTTGCGCTCTCCTTAGCGCCGTGATATTCATACAGATGATTGTTGCACTGTATAAATAAATAAAATATGACCCCGTCTCGACGTCAGTCGGCGCCAGAGGCACCATTTATTGCCTCTGAGGCTTCTGCACCATCTCCTCTACAAATTGAGGATGAGGTCATTGTGGTTGCCATTTCCTCAGTGTTGCAGGAAGAGCCTGCAGATACTGGTGGGGTTGTGCGTTTGGGTGCTCTTGGCCAGCCTCAGGCAGGGGGTTCTTTGGCTTTTAGTGGGCACATTAGTCTTCAACCGTCCCCTACCTACGATTTACTTTCCCCTCCTAGAATAGCGGCAGAGGCTAGTGCGACTTTTGCTGGGGTCATTAATAGGGCTGCTGGAATTTTAAAATTTCAGTTTCCTGTGGTGACTCTGTTCTCTGATCCCTTATTGGATTTGCTCCACCAAGGAGGCACTGGGGTTGAGCCTTTGCTTCCTTTCTGAGAGTCTCTGTACAAAATTCTTCTGAGAACATGGGCAAGGCCAAAGTCTGGAGTCTCTGTTGAGCGTGCCATTGCACACCGTCATCGACCTGCTCCAGATGACCCAGTTTGTCTTTCTCAGCACCCTAAAGCTTGAGGGCTCGTTGTGCAGACCGCTTCAGCTTCACTGAATTGGGAAGCTCCTCCATTGCTTCCACCGAGTCTCGGTGGTTGGAGTTGTGTGGCTGAAATTTGTTTGCATCCACTAGTTTGGCCCTAAGATCTTTAAACAAGTCCTGTGTGTTTGGAAGGACTTCTTTTGCCCTATGGGGTTCTGTCGACCGACTACTTCCTTTTGTTCCTGAAGGACTTGGAGATGAACCCTTTCAGCTGATGCAGGATGGTCGTGAAATGGCCAAATCCACTATCAGGTTGACGATGGACACAACAGACTCCATAGGTAGAGCTATGGCTATATCAGTAGCTCTGAGTGAGGAGGCACGCTTGGTTGTGTGATTTCAGTTCCCCCCGAGAATGTTCGGAAGAGTCTAAAGGACTTCGCTTTTGATGGAATCAATTTATTTGATAGCCATGATGATTCCGCAGTCCAGCACCTCATGGCTGGCAATTTGTTATTAGACCTCATCAGGAATTGTTTAATTTCTTCTATAGGGTTCTTGGGGATGGTCCCTTTGTTATGGCCTTCATTGAATTAGTAGTGTTGAAGTGTAAGCACTACTTCTGACTCATAATAAGCATATTAGTCTCCGGGTTTGAGTCTTTAATTCCCAGAAGGTTTCTGTAGCTGGTCTAATTTTATTTTCAATTATCTCTGATAAAGGGCTAGTCTCAAGACATTATACCCTGTTATGGGTATGTGAACTACTCTGTGGAGTATTGGTTTTCAATTGTATAGCTCTTCATGAATACTACCTTAGTAGTTATTTTCTCTACTGTAGGATCGCTCTGTTATACAGCTGTGTCCTCCTTGGACTTCGCGTTATGTTCTTCTAAGGTCTGTTGTAATGAGCTCAGAGCTCTATTTTCTTCTTGTGATGACCTTTCACAGGATTCTGTTGACGTTTCACACATCTATGGTTTTTCCAAACCAGTGGCTTTTGTGCGATATGTTTTTCGTATCTTTAGTGTACTAAGTGTTTGTTTATTTTGAGTGCATCAGAACTTTGAAGGAGTGAAGCAAGTTGGAACGTTGCTCTAGTTCAGAGTTTACATTCTGCATTCATTGTATGCTATTTGCTTGCAAGTTCTTCCTTTAGGGTGAAGAGCAGTGTCTAGTATAGACATGTTTATTATACTCAAATACAGGCAATACCTATCCATGCTTCACGTTGTGGTGCGGTATATTGGCAGCCAAAGTGTTGCAATTGGTCCAACTTGTCCAAAAGTTATCACAAGTTTGGTGCATTCATCCATCAAGTTATGCAAACTATTTTGTGTACGTACTTGATTTATGTATTTCTGTCTGATCTACATTTCCTATTTTCTGGAGGGGATGTACTTCTGTCTTTCAGCATTTCTCACTTCATGATGATTATGACTGATTTTTCTTGTTTTCAATTTTATACCAGTTGACAGTGGGCACTTTTCTAATGCCAAAATACCCCCAGTGTTGTGATGGTGGCGTAGTACCCCACCCCTTTTTTGGGGGGTTGGGGGGCATATAATTATCTACCACATCTAACACTTTGATACTGGTACTGTCAATAGATCATGTAATGGTTTAAATTAACCAACAGTTTTGTGTTGTTGCAGGTTCTGTTGAAATATTACTGTATCATTCATTACCATTAATGATTGATTCATAGAGGGTATGGTCTCTCCCCTTATATGGTTATATGGTTATTCACTAGGGTGCAAACATTCTTCTGGCCCTGTGTTCAGTTTTGCTTAATTGGGTATTTTCTTCTAAAATCCATGTCTGGTATTTTCATACCATCTGTTTATTTTTATTGGTGTTTCAAACATTTTTTGATCTTTTTGGCACACTGCTCCCACATCCAGTTTTAGTAGTGGCTCCGTGTCAGACGCGGAAAGGTTTCACAGTAGAAAACTGATGTTAGCGGGCCGTAGGGGACTTGTGTGGCTCCACTGACTTCATATCCGTAGACGTCACTACAGAGCTGTACAACGCCGTTCCCCGGCATGCAGAGGTAGTGCTGAAAAATCTCCGGATCTAGACTGGCGCCTGGGGGAAATTCTAAGTTAAGGAATCTGCGGCCAGACTGTGTCACTACCAGATATAGCGTTACCGAAGGTAAGTAGCTTTTCCTGTAGGATGCTTGGATTCACACATTGAATGAATGAATGAATGAACTCACATTTGTAGAGCCATGGCTACTTAAACAAGCGTGTCTCAGCGCTAGTAAGCATCTAACTACTTTCCCTTGTTCCCTTAGTTGTAGAATAGCTACGTTTAGAGCGGTTTTCTAAAAACAGCCTGATTCGTTGTGGTTCTGAGGGGCACCGGAAGCAGGTTCCAGGTTTGGGCTCCCAGAAACCTTAAGGATCTCCCTCCATATCGAGCCCGACGTATCCTCGGTAAAGAGGCCAGGTGATTCGATGAAGACCTCAGAATTCTGAAAGGAGTGTAATGAGATACTCTCATCCTGAGTTAGTCCCCCATGCCATGTAAGGCTTTGAAAGTAAGCACTAAAGCCTTACATTTGATCCTCTTTCTCACTGGTAACCAGTGAAGGGCCCTGAGGTGAGGGGACATATGTGTCCAGGGATTTAAAGTAAGAACCAATCTCGCCACTGCATTTTTAACTACCTGCAAACTGTTGAGAAGCCATTCAGGCAGACCCAGGTTCAAAACATTGGCGTAATCTAGTCTGGAAGTTACCAGTTCCTGGACATTCCAAGCAGGTTTCACTCTATTCAATGATGCTCTCCATAGAAACTCTGAGACAAAAGTACTTCACATAGCTTGAAGCCAAGCTTAAATGGGTGGATAAAAACTCAATTGGAATTTGTACAGCTAGTGACTAAGGATATTAGAAACTTTGCTCCAACACCACAAACTGTGGACAATAGTGCCAAGCACTAATATCTGGATTCACATTGTTCCTATGGCGAGTTCCAATGAATTTATTTTTTCCATAATGCAATGTAGGAAAAAGGCTGCAAGGCTTGTGGTGGTAAATTGATTGTGCAATTCCTCACTAATGTTTGAAGACGTACCAGGATACAAAACGGAGCAAAATGGGCTGAAAGAGGAGTCCTATTACATCTGCAGGTGTGCCACATTGTGGCAGTTTGAGAGAACTCACATTTAACCCTTTATTGGAATTGTAGAGCATTCTGTCTCCTCTTTTGCTTCATATGCCTAAGACCCCCTTACTATTGTGCAGTTTCTCATCATGGCCCTTTGCCTCAAATGTCGCTATTCGTTTGCAGCTGCTTACTAGTTGATATCCATTTGTGGAAGACTGCCTGTCACACAATAGTCCTTCTACCTGCTGTGCTGGAAAACATCCTTCCCCAGCAATAAATCTTCATCCCCGCATGATGGTGCCATGGATCTTCAGCTACAATTGTGTCTTCCATACCTGATGACAACAGCATATAATGGGTACCATGGTCTGACCTTTCTGCTTGCCAAGTGCCAGAACCAGTGTAGTCTGGACGCCTTGCGTCAAAGCTGATTAAGTCGCCAAGCCTGAAGCAGCAGATCCTCCCATGGGGAGTGGCCCAGAGAGTATTGGGACTGCCCTGAAGATATCAAACTTGGCTGGATGGAAGCCTCGACCTGTGCTGGGTCATCAGTCTGAGCAGGAAGTTTTGGCTGGATCTTTTGCAACTTGATCAACTCGTGTTGGGTTGTTTTAGTAAAAAGATCCAGGAAAGACTCGTGCACATGCAGCCCCTCTTTTGTGCAGCTGGTTGGGGTTGCTAGAGGAGTAGAGAGATCCATAGTGTTGTCAAAAATACTTTCTTCAGGTAATTGTAAAGAGGAAGTTAATGTTGGAGCTGTGCGCCTAGAGGTGATGAAGGATAAGAACAGTGACAGTTATGTTCAAGATGGTTCCAAAACAGGTTACTGTTTTTGTTGTGGCTCCCATTCACATTTTGCAAATGCTCCCAATTGTCCACCTATAAAACACAAATGTTTAAAATGTGACAAAATAGGCCAAGATTTGCAGCTCAAAGGCGAGTGGTGTCATCCTTGGAAGTAAAAGGAGATGTAATAAAATTGAATGTTGCTAATGTACAGGGTGAGGAGGAGGAAGACCATTTGGGTGGATGCCTTAAAGTACAAGAATGTCATTCTCACAATCCCCTTTAATGATAAAAACCTGGTCAGAAGACCTATGTGCAGCATTGGTATGGTAAAGTTAACAGTTATGGCTGAGTCTGGTTCACCCATTTTTATATTGGTCCAGTCTACAGTTATGGATGCGTGGAGTGATGTGGAGTAAAAGGAGTGACATTTCACCCAAAGCGTGTAGTGGATTTGACTTTGACTTTAACATGTTGGGTTGGTTTGAGGATGTGGTATCATTTGAAGGTAGAAACTAAGGTATGTGTGGCAGTGCATGACAAAGATGTCTTTGATTGGATGGACCAAGCCAGACTAGGGATTATTCTAAAACCGGGAGATCTGGTTCTTGTGCAATTGGATCCAAATTGGGTGGAGGAGAAGTTACATCAGCCCAAGTTGGTCAACTCTAAACTGTCTGTTATGAAAGTTGACTGTGTGGTGAGGATATTGATGCGTTTCTTAGAGTGCAGTGCTGTGTTTAAGGATGAAGTTGGCTGTATCAAGCGTTTCATCACATTCAATTATAGGAAAAGGTTATACCTACTGTGCACAAGGTCAGAAATGTGCCTTTGAGTGTATGCGATGATCTAAAGGGGTAGTTGGCAAAAATGTGTGCAGAAGATATTGCTCCAGTGGTGTGGTAGGAGTGGGTTTTGAGTATTGTGATTGCTCTAAAAAGAATGGTGAGATTAGGTTGTGTGCCTATCTCTGCTTACTTAACAAACATCATTGTTGAGCGTCCTCCCCTTCCCAAGATTCAGGAGATGTTGGCGCAAATAAGTGGTGCTTTTATTTTCAGCACTATTGATTTGAAGACTGCATATCGCCAAATTAGACTCGCAGACAAATCCCAGTTATTAACCACTTCTATTACTCTGGAGCATTCAAATATTTGAGATTACCATTTGGCTTTGTGTCAGCTGCCAGAGTCTTTCAGAGACTTATGGATGGTTTGTTTAGGGATGTGACTGGTGTGATGACATATCGGGATGATATACTAATTTTTGCTTCCACTTTAGCTCAGCATGATGCTACTGTACACTAGGTCTTGGGTATTCCTTGGGATTGAGGAATGACTAAATAAGGAGAAGTGTATATTTAGAGTGACGGAGATCGAATATTTACGTCACTCCATCTCGGAGAGAGGCATTGAAAACAAAGAGGATTTGTTGAAGGCAATAAACGATGCCCCAGTTAAAAAAGATAACAAAATCTTACGTTCCTTCATTGGCTTAAATGAGTACTATGCAAGATTTGTCTGGTTTTGGCGTGGAACCATTAAAACAATTGTTGAGGAAAAAGAAGAAATTTTGCTGGACTGATATACAAACCAAGGCGTTTGAGGGGGTGAAGCATTTAACTTTACAGTGTGATTCTTTAAAACCTTTAGTACAAGATAGAATTTGTGAAGTTACAGCGGATGCCAGTGCTACTGGCATCCGCTGTTTTATGACAGGATTGATGGAAAAGAAAGGACGATTGTTTTTGTCTCCCGTACCCTGAAGGGTGCTGAGTACAGTACTATAGAGTGGGAGACTTTGGCTTGTGAATGGGCTGTAAGCAAATTCAAGATTAATTTGTAGGGACAGAGGTTTAATATTTTGCACTGATCAGAAGCCGTTGGTGTATCTTATGAGTGACAAGGAGTTGATGAATCATCTTCCAGACTAGTCAGATTAAACACTTCTTTACAAGAATTTGACTTTGAGATTTCTTATCTTCCAGGGAGTTTGAATGTCCGGGCTGATTGTTTGTCGTAGTTACCTGTACAATGATGCACAGTTGCCTGTATAGTGATGAATGTAATGATTTGATCTTGTATGAGTGTGTGCTTGCAGTAATTGATACAGTGGAGAGTGCAATTTTCAGCTGAGGAGTGGGGCAATGAGGGTATCGCAGATGTGCTGTGTTCAGTCTAACCATAGATTTCTCAACAATCGAATATTCCCCATGCATTCGACTGGATCTGGAAACGTTTCAGCAGTAACTTGCGTGCCAGTCTGTGGCACCTTGTGGCTTCGCTGACTCCGTTCCATTCTGGAAATGACATGCAGGGGCCCATATAGGTTCCTCCTTTGCACATTGAGGTCCGTTCTTTTCATTTTGGGTGTCCAGGTATGAATTTGGAGCTACCTCATTTCTGTGAGATAGTTTTGTTTAACCAAAATTCTTTGTGTGCAAGGGAAAGGCCACTTCTTAAGCTGACAGGGTGTAAAGCTGTAAGGACTGTCGTTAACAAATGTCCGTGACAGATCCACACCAGGTGTGCCTGGGGTTGAACCATGAATCTATGTACTGTATTGACTGCACGTCAATAAATGGAAAGATTGTACATGACCGTGAGGCAAAGCTTTCCGTCACCAAATATCAGAAGACCCCATGTCATGACCAGTTCAAGTTCAAGGTCTCTGTCCCATTCCAGGAGCACACCAGTGAAGCCCAGCCATGATTGTCTCCGTTCTCTAAATCTTCAGCAAAGTAGAAGAAAGGGCACAACAATTCCAAATGGGACTCCTTCCAGTCTGCCACTCTTGAACTCTTCAGAGGGTGCACTGAGGGTCCGTGGATATCCACAAATAGAACTTTTGTAACCACAAAGACCAATTTTGTGTACAGTTTCCCCAAGCACTAAATGAAGGTCATCACACTTTTGATCATCTGACAGGAGAAATGTATTTCTGCTTTACGCCTCCTATTGACCCCAGATATCCTGCTTAAGCTAAGATATTACAAGACAATGCCTCTCATGAATTTGACATGCAGGCCAGGTCTTCTGCAGGCTACAATGCCAAATCCTCCAACCCCAACCTACTGTCCTTAATATTGGAGCACTGTCTTATAAATCCTTTCAGTATGGTCCTCTTAACTTGTTTCACTAGCATATGAACCTTCTTAGTAATACAATGCTCTCATCCACCGGAGCGTTATGTCTTCAATTGCCAAAGGTTCTGTATCTGGCATTTACATATGAGCATTATTCCAAACAGGTAACCGTAAGAAACCGTGCTACCGTACCCAATTGGCAAAATCTAGTTTGCATTTTACCCATGTACTCCTGGCTGAAGTTACTGCTTAAATAAAAAAGTCCTTTGTTGCTTGGTGTTTTAACTTTTCTGGTTAAGTACTTGCTAGAAGGTACAGCAAAATATTCTCCCTGTGATCAAGAGACCCACTCTGCTTTGCGGGTTCTTATTTACACCCTTCCATATTTGGTGGCCACTCCCATATAATGTATAAGTAGGACCTCCGTCACTGTTTGTTAACTGCAGTTTCCCTAGCAGCAAACCAACAAATACCTCTGCTGCTTGCAACTTTAGTTAGATGCCGATTCTGTATACCGAGGCTTATTCCAAAATCTTTTCTAAGAATCAGGAGCTAAGAACCCCCAGTGGACCGTCTTATTGAAGGAGATCGTAAATTCTCATTTTGAGCAAAACATCTCTTTACGCTTGATCCCTCCAAATTTAGCTTCACAAGCTGAAAATTCAGCTTCACCAGCTGAAATATCATTACACATGCTGGATGTCAGTATAGTCCTATGATTTTGCTCTGAACATCTAAATTGTAAATATTGTCCCATTCATACTGATAAAAATTTCTCCTTAACGATCAGTCCCCAGACAGATAGTATCCTGAAGAGCCTTCTATTATTGGTAGGGCAACGTTCTCAGAAACTAAAGTCTATTCCACAACAGATAAACCTGGTCCTGCAGCTTTATTAAGACGTGTCCCAATATCGAAAATCACTAAATGCTTTACTTGAAGTAAGATTTGTTTCAAATGTGTTGTAGCTCCAGGATCCCACATCTAGGTGGAGCAATCAGTGTTTGATGTATATAAAGGTTGTCATTACAGAGAACTGGAAATCTACTAGCTTTTGCTTACTTGCATTATACTGCTTTAATTTGCGTTTTGAATCCCTTTGGCACTGTAGAATTGCCTGTTATAATGTAGTAAGAGATCTAATGATTTTATTTTATTTTTGCAGCTGGGAGTGCGAATACCAATACCATCTCAACATCGTCAACAGTTTCAAATATTCCATCTCCAACAGTTTCTACTGCATCACACCAGGTAATTATGAAAAAGTACCTTTCATAATTTATCATAATTGTGTAATCTTCCAAACTATTGTCCTAGAAAAGTTTCAATGACATGAAGCCGATACTTTACCTATTATCAACATTAAGAAATTATGTGAATGATTGCAAAAGTTTTTTTAATAAAAACTTAATTTGTTTGTGATGTGATATAGTGCTGAATACCATGCGAGAACAGTGTTTCTGGTATTCAGTAATCAAAATGTGTCCTATCCTGCAAAAGGACTATTAACACTCGACTCCCTCTTTCTTACACACCTTGGTCTAGAAGTTTGTCAAAAAATTGATGCAGCTTCTATTAATAGGATAGAATGAATAAACTACTTTTGAAAAAGAGAAAATGAACTACCACTTCACTCTTGTGCCTATCCAGAGTTACAATGAACTTGGTAACATTTATCTGTATGTGCTGGGTAAATACTAGCCCTTTTTTGCTTAATTTTAAATGTTACTGTTGATTAGTATGCCATCCAATTAATGGTGTACCTGATTGTATATCAAGTTTTAATGAACTTAATCCTTAAGAAAAAATCTTTGCTTCTCTTTGGTTTAGTAAGTAACTTTAAGACCTATGCGTCATGGTATGTTGCATTGTTACTTTGTGTTTGTGTAGAACCCGACTACCGTGTGTCACTATAACGCATTCTCTATCAGGTTGTTATTGCCTGCGGAACGTCATCCGTCAAATTCAAGAAACCCTCATTTGACCGTGTATGTTTATATTTTTTTTGTTTGATTGTGAGGTTATTAGAGACTTATTCAGTGTTAAATTTCACAATGGCTTAAGTGAGTTAATGTGAATGTCAAGTAAGTTCGTCCTTCGACTCTTTTTTTGTTTTGAGTGTTTTATTAATTTTTCTTTTCGTTTGTTTTCTTGATTTAAGGTTAACATGCTCATTGTTCAGCTCCATAGTGATTTTTTTCCATCCATGCAACCGAATATAGGTCAGTAGGTTAATGGGAGGAAAGCTTGCAATTTGTCTAACCATTGGCAATGTCTCTGGGTAGCATCCCAACCCATTGTTCTTTTGCTCACCATGCCACCTAATGTTAGGCCCAGCCATATGCAAATCTATCCTGATCTTGCTCATCATGAGAACAGTCCAGTCCGAACTGCCAGGCGAGATCCTCCCTGAACTAGAACACAAACAGTGCTGGACCGGTTTCACCCTAGTTATGGGGGCAGGAGGATCGTTTATTACTAGTAAAGTGATCTGACATGTTTTAATTCTTGCAAATAGTTTCAGAATCTGATGGGCCATAGTTGCTTGTGTTAGATCTTGCACAGATCTTCGATGTTACAGACATTTTTCTCAGCAGCATGTCCGTACTTTTCCTTCAGAACATGCTGCTGCTCTTTTGATGCCTTCTGTCTTCTGGATGGCCACTTTTTCAGTCAAGATAAGTAGATATATTCGGTCCTCGTGATTCATCGGAGGCTATTGCTAAATATTTACTCATGGAATCACGTAGATCCGATTTCCAGCTAGTTATGTACAGCCAAAGATATGTCCTACTTCTCAGCGGGACAGTATTTTCATGTGCTACTTTCTTGGCTTAGTCTTACACGCCTGAAGCACAACTGGAAATCCTATATTTGTCTTGCTTGCTATTCCAAACACCTGAGCAAGACTTCAAAATTCCAGGATCCAATGTGAACACTCCTCAAAATAGGAGTACACACACTTTATAATACCAAAATACAACGTAAACAAAGCTTAAAACTTATTTGTCATGTGAAGAGGATTATTTATTGCAGCAAGGACCCATATATCAAATGGCAATAATGCACATGTAAAATAACTTTATATAGTGAATGTATATACACAAGAATACGTGCATAGAAAGATAACTGCATGTGCACAAGAATGAGTAATTAGAACTTGGAATACTTCACCGGCTGGCTGCCTGTTCAACATCATCATTGCCAACACGACTGAGGAACTTGTTGACCGTCCCCGCAGGACGTCTCAGCTGGGCACAGAAGCCCTGCCTGGTCAGTGCCTCCACTCCCAGGAGAGTTCCTTTCAAAGCACCAAGAGGTCTCCGTCTTTATACTCTTTGCTAACGTGGAGAGAGACTTGTATAAACTCCACCTTCCTTCATCTGCACTGTAGGTGCTGGCTGCACTCTGCGCCGAGGTCAGCTGGCCTGGCTCCGATGAGAGCTGAGGCAGAATTCTTCACATCCTCATCCTTGGACACTGTAGGCATCCCATACTGTCTCTTCTTATCTCTCTTGCTCGGTGAAGTAAAAAACATAAGCAATCTGTATGTGCGCAAGTAACTTTGGCCTGCCTGCGTTCGCAGCTGAAAGGCAGGGTCAGATAGACACAAGATGAAACCGTGCTCACAATTGTAGTTAAAGTAAAATTAAGTCAATGCTTAATACATGATCTCACAATATGTAGCTGTCTGTAGCATTACAATTTGCCATTCTCATTTTGAACCACCTATTCATGATGAGCTAAGATTCATGAAAACCACCATTCTCAAGGATAAGACTCAAAGGTAAACAGATGTTAGGATTGAATCCTTAAGGCACGTCACAAGTCATTTCTGCTTCTGACATGAAGTTACACACTTTAAGCAGTTGGGGTGAAAAGAGGAGCTCTCATTTAGGACTAGACCTCCAAGCCCATGCAATGCTTTTGGGTTCACGTTTAACCTGTCATGGTCATCTGTAAAAAAAAATCCCAATGATTGCAGAAGGACATGTGAGCAGGAGTCTCCTTTGTTCAAAATGTGATGCACATCGCCCAAAATAATTAGAGGAGTGGATTGTGCTCTAACCAGGACAGATGCATGATTGATGCATCCCTTGACGATAGTCTTTTATTTGAATAGTAACGCGTCTCTCCTTAGTCTGTCCTTAGTTTTTCTTTACAACCTTCATCTGTTCCTGCATGTTCATGTCCTTTTAAAATGTAGTTTTGGGGGAATTTTTTCTTGCACTAAATTCACTCCTAACTGCCCCTAGCATGGTGTGATTTTCAATAGGGGTCCATACTTTCTTTGTTGCCTAAACAAGGCAGCTTTAGTCGTAACTGCTTTTTTGTATCTATTGATCTCATAGTAGTATAGTGGGAAAAGCTGTTTTAGGTTTGACTGCCTCTTATTTTGCTTCAAAATTGTAGGATATCCCCTTTGTAAGAATGAGTCACTGCTTATGCTACACAGTGCTACCCTATTTTGTTGCATGTTAGCTTACCCTTTGTCCCTAGTGGCCTTGCATTGTTAAGATCACTATCAAACCATCTTTGTTTTTTTGCTTCCAGAGCAGAAAGCTTGACACTGCTGGTAATGGGGTACTTCTAGATCTTTGCCCACTAATAGTTGAGGACAATTCCCTATTCTCCTCCTCTCCAGGCTATGGGTGGGCTGAGGGTTGATGGCAGAGATTTGTTTTTCAGGGATTAGGGACCTTTTATTGATTATCGTTTATCCCTTTTTAAATTCCCTTTAAAAACTGGTTTCTTCACACTGGTCTCTCCTTCCTTCATATGATATACATCACACTTCTAAGAGCATTAAGTCTGTTACATCCTGCCTAATGGAGTCTACACAGGCACTCCAAACAAATTCTTGAAACTTCAGACGATGCAGAATGAAGCGGTGAAAGTGCTTCTACCTGGAGAAATGCATCCATATTACTCCAGCTTTGAAGGAGCTTCACTGGTTTGCAGTGCATCACTAGATTTAGTGCAATGTTCTGTGCACCTTTTTCAACGATTGTTGAGGGGTAACCCTGCTTAGCTAAGAACTCCAGTGAGTGGGACTTGAGATCTAGCAGTGAATGCTTGATCATCCCACACAAATAGAAGTGAAATAAATTCAACAACACAACCATCGAGGGAGTTCACCCAATTCTGTGGGCCCTTACATAAGAATAGAGCAGTCCTTGGCCTTCTTCGAAAGGCTATAAAAACCATCCTCTTCAAAGATGTACATTTAACGGTTGTTCCCAGTGAGAATTTTGAATTCATATCCAGTTAGATCTGACTGTTTCCACCCAGTTCTGCCCTCCCCTTCTAGTGTGTGAAAGGCTGGGAAGAAGCATACGAGCAGACCTGTGCTCTGGTTGGGAACCTGATGTTTGAGTAGGGCAAGTCTAATCGATTGCTGCTGACTCTAGAGCTAGCACCTGGTAATGCCCTGAAATTTAAAACCAGCTGTACAGGACAGCTAAGAGTGAATGCTTGCAGGGCCGAGACTGTCAGCAAACCCCGTACGCTGTGGCAAAGCATGCAGGAGTCTGAATATGCGGTGTTCTGTGACAATAAGAAGCGTATCTATTTGCTGGAACTGCACTTTTGATGATGGCTTTAATACAACTGTAAAGGCCCAGCTGCCACTGCCCATCTGGAAACTGTATTGCTATCCCACAGGAGAGCCAACGAGAACACTGTGCAAGACATTAATTATTGAAATTGCTCCTGAATAGTCTGCTTCCCTTCTGCCCCCACAACACTTCCTTATATGAAGTTAATAGCAAGTGCATGGTGTATGTCTGAGGGTGTAACATGTTTGTGAGGGATACTTCTAACCAGATTCCACCAAAACATGCCTTCCATACCACAATGCATTTCAGATGGCCACTTATCTATCCTTTGCAAGAAGTTCAAGCTCTTAGTGATGTGAGCCATAGAGAGGGTACCAGCATCAGAGATCTGGACTGACTGCAGCTCCCGATACTTTCTTGTGCCAATAACAGATGGAGGACTATGCCCTATCCTATTTTAGACCTCCACCCCTGAACATTTTCCTTAAGGACAAGTTCAAGATGCTCACCATGTCCCATGCTCTGTCTGCCATGGATCAAGGCAACTGGAAGGTAGCATTGTATTTGCAGGGTGCCTATTTTCACTCCCTTGTCCTGTTATTCCAGAGAGTTTTACCTGCGGTTTCAGGTAGGCGATGAGGACTTTTTTTTTTTTCTGTGCTCCTCTTCTGCTTCAACAGTGCCTTTCAGGTGCTCACAAAAGTGATGGTGGTGGTAGCTGCCCATCTGAAGAGGTTGGGATGATCAGTCTTCCAATACCTCTGCAACTGTTTCTGAAAGGCGAGCTTGCTTCAAATTGTGGTGAACCTTTTCCAGATGACTGCCGACATGTTGATATCCTTGGGATTTACCATCAAATTCCTGCAGTCACAACTGACTCCTTCAGACTCCCTTTCATTGTATATATCCTGGACACTGTGTGTGCTGTTTCAAGCCTTCTCTCCACCAGTCCAGAATATTAAGGCTTTGATCCAAATGTTTCAATCCTTGACCTGGGTTTCAGTGAGAGCGACTCGGACGCTTCCTGGCCTCTTGGCCTCTTGCATCCCGTTATTAGATGGCACATGTGGGCCCTGGAGTGGCATCTGAAGTCTGTGGGCTCAGTACTAATGGATCTTCTAAGATCGCATCCAGCTGTTGAAGGAGACAGCGGAAGATCTGCAGTGGTGGTAATTTGACTGCAGTTGGACCAGCGGCATACCCCTCTCCCCACCCAAGAATTATGTTCATGACAGATGCCTTTTTGCTGGGTTGGGGAGGCCATCTGGGAAACCTACAGATCAGCGGACTCTGGTGCCTGACGAAACCTGCCTGCTCATCAGCCTGTTGGAGTATTGGGCAATTCTCTTTGCATTAAAGGGTTTGTTCCCATCCATCAAGGGGGAGAGGGTGCAGGCTTTTACAGACCACATCTCTGCCATGTGGTACTGCACCAAGTTATGTGGGTGGAGTTGTGGGTCTGGTGCGAAGAGGCTCTGCTCCTCTGGAACTGGCAGAGTCGTTAAGACATCGCCCTGGTCGTACAACTCCCGACAGGATCTTTTAACTCCAGTGTGGACTATCTCAGCCAGCATTGCCCTGGGGATCACAAATTGCAGCTACATTCTGAGGTGGCACACTCTGTCTTGATCCTTTCACCACTGCCCCAAATGCACAGTGTCAAAATGTTGGAATTTCCTAGGCAATTATCCCTTGAAGATGCTTTTTGGTATGACTGGAGCGCAGGACTCTTGCACACCTTCCCGCCTCCACCTCTCCTTCCCAAAGTTTTGAAGTAGATGAGGAGCGACTTTGCCAAAGTCATCTTAGTGGTTCAGGATTGGGCCAGGAAAATGTGGTACCCAGAACCTCTGACCATGAGCATCTGTTCTCCAATCCAACTGCCTCTTGGAGAGGGTTACCTGTTGCAGTAGCAGGGCAGAGGCCTGCACCTGAACCTTGTACAACTTAAATCTACTTGCTTGGACATTGAGCTCCAACAGTTGACTACTTTCAGCCTTCCTCCTGAGGTGGCAAATATCATTCTGGCAGGCAGACATCCCTCCAACAAAACCATCTAAGCCGGATGCTGGAGTTCGTTGTTTGTTCTTCTAGGGATTTCCAGCCCTCACTAGCCCTCTTGTCTGTTATTTTATCCATGTTTGAAGGCAAGTAATGCCTTTCTATGGTAACAGTTAAAGGTTGTCTGCCTTTTTACGATTACCTGAGGAGTTTTCTAAGGGATCTGATCCATATGCTCCCTCCAAAACCCTTTGACTGTTGGAACTCAAAATGTTTATGCTTGAAATCAACTAGGGCACAGAGATGCAAGTGGAAGGTAGACTTTTATATCCCTGCATCTTCTTTGGAATCCTGAACTTAAGCCCAAAGGGTCACTTGGACCTACGTTCCGCCACATAGGCTATGAGCCCCCTGACACCAGATTGCTAGTGAAATTAATTTGTGGGAGCTCAACTGGTCCACCGTCAAAATGCCCATTGTATATGGGTATTTGGAATGATGCCTGCAGCTTTAGCCATGCGTTTAAAGTTCTCTGTCCTGATAGTCAGGTGAATACACTGGAACATGTATTGAGTATAGCCTGGGAACAAAAACTATAGTATTGCTTGAAAGAATTCATTTTATATCCTGCATATTGGACCCAGAGGGTGATGGAGAGCTTCGTACGAGTGCATATTAAAAGTTACAAATTACATTTAAAATTAAAATACGCCATAAAATACACATCAAATCACACCAAATATAGAGTACAAAATAACATTAAATCAAGCCAATTTCAAATACCACTATCGGGATACATGTCTAAAAAGGATATTCAAGCTTAATAAACAAAACAATACAAAACCTTAATCCAGCTCATTATTTTTCATACAGATGGAAGGCACTGGGACTGATACATTTCCCTCAGGGTCTGAATTGACCCTAGGGAAGCAGATCTTGCTATTCCTTTTTAAGTTGTCATACAAATATGATGCATTTGTTTTCCAGCAATCTCCTTGTTGTGGGATTGTTTTAGTGCCCTTGACTTTTTGAATGAAAGGATTATAAGGAGTAGTTCTGCACTTCAAAGTTGTTTTCACCTCATAGGATCAATTTTGGGGTTTGAGCTAGAAGGGGAGCCCAAGTGAAGGTGCTTAGGTATAATGCAGGTGAGTTTTATTTGTTGCCCACTTACCTCTGTAGAAAGGCAGTTCACTGTGATCATGAATGGTAAATTATGACCAGATTTTATTCTGCCTGAGGATATTCTTGCCCCTGCCCCCAATGCCGCTTTAAAGGAGTAATAGATAAAGGTTAGGAAATCGCGCAAGGAGTTAATTTACATAGTCCAGCTCAATAGCATGAAAGCTTGAATCATTTGATTAAAAACATTTTTAGATGAAGAATTTGTCTCAGAACGATGAGCTGGTATTGTGCTCCGAAAGCCAGTGAGTTAATGTTTGCTTGAAGTTACTAGTTTAATCTAGGGAGAAGCATGCTGATTTGACACATGCGATAGACTGGTGGCAATTCATTATAAACCTAATGCATGAGTTGATCACGTTTAGACTGGGTAGTAGCGCTTATGGGGTGCTGAGGAGAAACACTTTTGAGTGGGTTCACTTTGCGATGGTGTCTCATCATCCACAAAGGAGTTTCAGCCTCCACCCCGGCAGTTTTTTCTATTTATTTGGGGGAGGAATAATTCAAGTGAAGCTGGAGGTCATCAGAGTAATAATGTTAGGCAATGGCAGCGAACCAAAGGAAGGAGAAAAGATGTTCCTTCCAAAGTTTGTAAAGACTCGGCTAGAACAGCCCCTTGTGCAACATCTCGTCTGATCACTGATGGGTTGGAGAGGGTTGGTAAGTTTGACATGCCTACATTGATTCTTGAGGTAAGACACATTTCTGCGTGAGGACTTCTTCTCTCAGCTCTATTCTTAAGGAAGTTAAGCAATGTAGAATGATTTACTGTGTTAATATTGTCTGACAGGTCTATTGGAATGAGGTGGCAGGAAAACCTCTTTATTTAGAATACGAACTGCATTGCTGGCTTTTTTTAGAATGGCTGTTTCTGTACATCATCTAGACAGATTGCATGCAGTTCATCTATGAAGAATCTGTTTTCAGTTTGAGTTGAACATTTGCAGGAATTTTCCAGCATTAGCTCTTTCACATATTAACTTGCTTGAACGATTCCCTGTCACCAGGCTAGGAATCCCTGGCCCTTGTAGAAAAGCAGCCGACAGAGTTAAAATGGTCATAAACTCCACAGTGTTTTTGAAGCACATCCATCTCATTTGAAACAACCCAACTATCAGTCAATGAGTTGGAAGTGTTGAGCTCTCCACTTCACCGTTGCTCAGCATTCCACTGCAAGTCATGTGTGAAAAGTCTCAGATAAAAGCTCTTCTCCTTGCTATCTGAAATCTTATTTTTACTGCATTTGGACTTCTACCTGTTCTCCCCTGGACTTCAGCTGGCTCTAGCTTCAGCTCCAACTAACTATGGGTTGTTTCTGGGTTATTTTATTGTACTATACTTTGGCACAGTAGGGGCACCTTCAACTGCCATCCTGGCAGATAAAATGAAAAGATCTTTCTCAAAATTGTGTTCTGACTGTGCATATAATCTGCATAAACCTTATACCCACAATCAGTACATGTATTGTCTTTATCCTTCTCTCCAAGCTTTTCATTATGACATCTGCATGACTTTCTGTTCAAAAAGCTTAAAGGACATGTAAAGGAGACTCACCTTATCTCTAAAAAAAAGAAAGATTATTTCCCCCTCTGCAAAGAAACATACCCACACCAGAGGCATCCTTTTTGAAGTGCTTCTCCAAGCACGTCCATGTAAGTGGTGCAAAAAAGAAACCTTTTGAGCTCTTGCAGCTAAAGTTAAAGACCAAAGTGCCTTGATTCTGCTGCTACGAGTGACAAAATATAACCTTCAATAGAAATGGCCAAAAAGCTGCGGACCAACCTCTGCACAAAATGACACAGAAACCCAGATCCGCTGAACTTCAGTGAGGACCATACCGATGTTCCACAGTCAATTACCTGCTAATACCGCATTCAAACTGCTGATTGCTATCCTGTCAAGTAAGAAGGCTCCTTTAACAGCACTGTCTGCTTTCGGTTGAACAGCGACCGAAGCAACAACAGTCCTTGTCAAAGACAATCATGTTGGCAACAACCTGTTGTCAATTACATTACCATTGCACATAGTACAGGCAACACTACCAGCAACATTTTTTTTAACCATATTTGGATGTTCCTCCACTTATTTGCTTTGTCCACTGAATGTCTTCCGTCATTTGCCAACACACATCTTCTACTCTGAGCTAAAGGTGGAAGTATATGACCAGTAACAAACTTCAGCAATTACTTCTAGCTCTACTAGGTGTTTGCTACATACTAGAGTATTAGGTGACTATGGGAGGTCTCTAGAAGGCCAATAAATATCATTTAGTACACAGTGAAGAATAAGCTCCATCAGGGGGCTTCAGGGGATATTGTGAATGCCCTTCTGTGCCTCTGTCTTTTTTAGTACCTCCTATGATACAGATCCTGGTAGTCTTCCTTAAAGCAAAGGATGAAGACTTTTCAATGGCTAGTTTGGCATCTGCGAAATCAGTGTGCTCTGCAGGGGCCATCTCAGCAGATTTCAGCTGCCGGTATTACCATTGAGTGGTGTAGTAGTGCATTTTTTATGCTTTCAAAGAGCAGCACAGAAAGACTGTAAAGTCCATCCCTATCTTGGATCACGAGTGGAAAGAGGGGTTAATGCTCTTAACTAAACATGCCATGGTACAATCAATGGTTACATGCCTTGAAAAAATGTACAGAGCGCCTGACTCCTCACAACATGTCTAACCAACTACCCTAAACTGTACTGGGTCATCGCGGCAACAGATCTGATGCACCAAATATCCAGCAACACGTAGTTTCACTCCTCCATATTTAAATGGAGTTATTGATAATGTATGTTTCATGATGGAAACCTTGAAGACCGCAAATTCATTGGCTATTCTTGGACGATATGACCCCCGTGTGTAGCATGGCATCTCACCTCTAGTAGACTAGATCCCCGAGGACAGAACAGAAAAGGCTAAGGTTCTAGACAAGGAAGGGGCCAGTACCTTGACATTAGCTACTCAGCAATGGACGTCTCCAGTGCTTGTTTTCAGCAGCTGGCAGGCATCCGTGTTCATGAGGCAAGGTAGGCTCAAATCCACCGTGTTTCACCCTTAATTGCAATTAAAGATGCATCACATGCTCTGTAATGGGGACATTTTGATTGGCAAATATGACTGGAGGACTGGGTGCAGAACATTAAGACAAATATCGATAAAAATGCTTGCTATGAGCCATACATTGCAGATGTATGCCTTCCAAGGCCCTTTGTTGTTCTGGATGCTCACAAGCGTACAGGTGATTCTTCAACCATTACAGAAGACAAGGTGCTACCCCACTAGATGAACGGGTTATGAATAAAGGTAGAGGCTGAGGCCTCCAGAGCTACAAGAGTGGAAGGAAAAGCATAGTATCGCTGTCACACTTCAGCAACAATACAAAGTGAGCCTGGTTTTTCCATGCTGCCTTCACTACTAACTCCCACGTAGGTTGTAGAGGGGAGAATCCCCTGCTTCACCTTCAGATGGGTCAAGATTACCATCAACCGCTGATTACTTCAGGTAGTACAGTCCTTGAAAGACTGTGCAAGGACCCACCTTGGACGGAACACCAACTGCATCTATGAAAACTTTAGCAGGAAATAATTCTTCTTGACATAGGGGTTGAAAATGTACGACCGTCACAATGAATGAAGTCTGGAATTCTACTCCAGTTTCTTCCTAGTGAGGGAGAAAGTTTGTTAATGGAGACCTATTCCAGACCTCCAAGACTCATCTGATTTCTAAAAAAATGCAGATGGCCACCTTACAAGAGGCCCTCTTATTGCTACAGGAAGTGTAGTTTTTTACCTTTCTGGATTTACATGAAGCACACTTTATTGTTCCTAGACACCTGAACCACAGGCAGTACTTAGTATTTGATGGAGCAGCACTACCAGTTCAAAATTCTCCCTTTTGCCCTAAGCTCTTCTGTCCTCTTCCCCTTTAAGAATTCACAAGTACGTGGCCCCTGTGGTCTCCTTTTCTATAGAGACCGTGTAACCATGTTCACCAAGCAATCTTCCAAGTACAGGTAAACAGGCTTTTGGATGAAGAGGTCTATGCTTCTACGGTGGCTTGCATCAGCCTCTTTTATTACTTGGGTCTGGCACTAAATGTCCAAAAATCTTCTATTTGTCCGTCCTACTCAAACCCAGCTTTTGGGAACAATCCTTGATATTCTGCTCTGCAAAAGAATGAGTTAAAGCCTTGAACTTTGGCTACAACCTCTTTTGCTATTAAGCTGTCTCATTTAAGGCTTAAAAGTTGTTAGTGGGCCTAGTGCCATTTTGAATAGGGAAATTCCCTTGTGCCATCTATGAAGGAAACCAAGTTAACAGATCAGCTTGCAGTCACAGCAGTCAGTATGGCCCTGGGACGACCGTGACAATATCAAGATAGCTCAGATAAACTCTTCTGTGGGGACTGTTTCTAGACATCCTAAGCACAGGACTCTCATTCCAAACTACAAGGGAAGGTTTGACATGCCTACAGATGCTTCTATGGTAGGTGATTAGCTTTTCAAGCTGGAGCTGTTCACATTCGAATTCTGGACATACATAGAAAAGTTACTCCACGTAAACATTGTGGTGTTGCAGGCCATCAGGCTATGCCTCAGGGGGCTCCTGCCACAACTTGCTGGCCATGCTATCCAACTTTAAACAGCCAACACAACCCTGATATATACATTGACAAACAAGGGGGCACAAGGTGTTGCTGTGTCATTGCTGGTATGGGACTTCTAGACCATCACATGAAAGGAAAACCTTTGTATGCAACATCTGCAGGGGTCCAGATCAACCAAGTAGACACACTCAGGTGCTCCCTTTCAGATTCTACGAGTGGGAGCTGCATCAGAATTAGTTGCAGTACGTTTTCAGGAAATTAGGCCATCCAGCACTGTATCTGTATACCACTTTGCAGAATAAGAAATTCCTGTGCTATGCAAATAAGCACCGAAACCAGGATCCAGGGACAATGTTTTTGCAATCTATATAATTCAACATATTTCCCTTGCCTTTCTGACTTCTCCCACATTCCAGGAGAGCTAACGAAGACAAGACTCCTGCTTATTGATATCGATTTGCCTCATTGTGGACACAGCAACAATTTGGTACACTGTCTTGGTGTGACTGTCCTTATACCCTCGATTCAATAAAAGATCGATCCAAGCTTCTCTCCAGATGCAACATCCTCCACCACAACTTGAAGTTGCTAAACCTGACAGCTTGTTCTAGCCAGTTAAGATTTGGCCATCTGGTATTTCTGCTGATTGCAAGGCAATAATAGCACAAGTATGTGAACTGGCCATGACAGACACATACAACTCTTAAGTGGAAATATTTCTGTGTTGCAAAAATAAAACTATGAATCCCATTTTGATGCAACCTTACCAAGTGCTGATGTACCTGCTAGATATAGACCACAAAGGTCCCAAGTACTCCTTGGTTATGGTTAATCTGGCTACATTATCAAGCTTCAGACAGACCCTTGTTTTCCCAGGGGTTCATCGTAAAGTTCATAAAACTCTTCTTTAGGAATTTCACCTGTTAGTCACCCTCCAGTGTCATGAAAGTTAAAGTGCTCTGTCAGCCAATGCTGCTACCCGTTGAGCATATCCATTGGACAGATGTCAAATAACTCTTGTGAAAGAATGCACTACTCCGGACTCTCACCTGAGCAAGGATAGTGGAGGAATTTCAAGACATCACAATAAAGAAACCATACATTCATTTTAGAAAGCCACTTTGCATAGCAACCCTAGTTATATTCCCGTGATACCCTTGGATTTCCATCAGAACGAGCATGTAAATCTTCATTTTTTTTCATTCCAAGCCCAGCGACATCAGCATATTTATATGCATTAGTTGTACGCTACTGCATCAGATTTTAAATGGCCTGAAAAAAGGACAAAAAAAACATCCATTGTCTCATTTGGTTCTTCTGACCTTGTCGCCTTTAGGACCTCTGACATTTTATGTCCCTTTTGGGTGTCATGGCAGCGGCTGCCTTATGTCTAATAAGGCCATTACTCAGTGGCTACCAACCAGCATCATTTTCTGCCACTATAAAGTTAAGTGCCTGCTTCAAGAATAAGTGAATACACATTCCACCTAAGGCATGTCAGCGACAATTGTGCTTTCTGGAGTTCTCCGCTAAATGGAAAAACAAGCTCACGTTCACCAAGCCCCAGAGCCTGTGCTGCCATAGTCACTGTGGGTGTTTTTTGTGTGTAGTGCTTTTATCAGAGTTCTATGTTAAATAGGGGGGGTATATTTTGAATTTACCAGAATCCAACATAGCACAACATGGTGGGTGGCTTAGCCTGCCCTGCCAAGGAAGTGTATTGCTGGCATTCCTGGATCTGAAGGTACAGCCCCAGACACTGAAGTGTGGGACGATGAAGACAGCTGTTGAAAAATGCGGCAGGGACCATTTGGTTGTGGACCTGCACAGCATTTATATTTGTGCATGCCATCAGGGCTTATAGTGGGCAGTGGGAGGGTTAGCGGTTTCTTTTCAGGTATTACCTTAATCCCTTTTGTCTTCTAAGTGTTACTCCCAAAAGGGCTTTTGACAGCCTGCTACTGAGCTTAACATTTGGATATGCTACTTTTGAGGGTGCTTCAGTTAGAGGTTCCCCTTACCCGCAAAGAAGTGCCACACCAGAGACAAAGATGGGCTGTTCCACAGAGTTGTGATGCACAGAGAAGAACCATCTCAAACCAGTTTGAGGCCTTTGATTTTGGGGTCCGCATCACCCGCCAGAAAAATCAATAATCATTACTCCGCATTCTGTATGTACGCATAAACTCAATGCCCAGTGTCATTAAATCTTCACTAGTAGGATTGTTTCAAAATAATCAAGTCCTCCTGATCTTTCACATTTAAAGTATTGAAGGATGATCCATAGCATGCATTCCGGGGCATGTCCAGGCGTCACATCACTAATAGACTTGCCCTTTGTTGGCACCCGCCTTTTTGGCGATGAGGCAGATTCAGCGCTGGAGCACTTTAAGGACAGCTGGGCTACTGTCATGTCATTGGGCGTCTCTTAGGCCCTCCGCCAACCAGTGGCGGCTCCTCCGCTAAGGCAGAGAAGCGCCGACCTGCTGCTGCAAAGCAGTGAAAGAAAGAACAAAACAAATGATAACTCAAGGTTATTATCATTGTATTTGTTCCTGCTGCGCTGCTTTGCAGGGTGGGCTGGGCTGCTCTGCTCTGCTCTCAGAGCAGGGGAGGAGTGGTTTGCCCACTCCAAGTGCCCAGTGACTGTTTGGCCAGCCCTCTCGGGCCGGTCAAACAGTCATGCGCACTTCACATGTTCTCCATGCAGGGTGCATTACAACCTGCGTGGAGAACATGCCCAGGCCACCATTCCCTGGCTGAGCGCAGATCCATGGAATTCAGACCAATCACAAGACTGTATTAGAGTATTGCGATTGGCTCATGGGAGGGAGCCTGGCTGCTCATGGGAGAGCGGCGAGAAGGTACGTTATTTTTTTTTTCTTTCTTTTTTACATCCCCCCGCCACCTCAGATTCATGCTGGCTGCTACTGCCGCCAACCCCATTCTGCCTTTTGCCCCTTCTGTGGTTACACTAGGGGTCCAGTCCTGTCAGCCATCAAGGTCAACAGGCTCTTCAGTCATTTTGTGGCCATGGACACAGTTCAAGCAAGCCTTGTGGGATAACAGGCAGAGGTCGACCCAGTCTGCAGTCCCTCCGACCGCCTCCGTATGACTTTAGCTTGCCCTCATACCATCACAGCAAGATCTGCAATCACCTGCCCACTGACAATTCCTCACCATGTGACAAGTTGGTACTTTAGATTGTTCAGGGGTGTTACGCCAATCCCTTTTTGGAAGCCCTGCCGCCCATGCCAACATTTTTCGATTGCTGACAGAGGATCACCTCTTCCCTGCTTCTTCAGGAAGTGCATGCTCTTTTGCCCAAAGGAGCCATTGAGAGAGTGCCAGCATCAGAAGTAAGTTGTGGTTGCTATTTCTGCTGTGTTCTGCTGCCCAAAAAGGATGGAAGCCTCCACCCTATTCTAGACCTGCGACCTCTCAACTTCCTCCTGAATGTTCTGTTTGCCCTCGACCTTGGAGACTGGATGGTAGCACTTTAATATTTCCATATCCCCATCCTGCCATCCCTCAGGCGTTACCTGTGGTTCACAGTGAGCCACAAGCATTACGCATTCATTGTGCTCCCCTTTGCCCACCAAGGTGATGGTGGTGGATGCAGAACAGTGTATGCAAAGAAGGCACGAAGACCGAAAAGGGTAGAGAGGTATTTTCCACACAACAAGGGTGATTACTTGTGTAGAACCTCCAGGGAAAGATACGTCCTCCCAAACAATATACAGTAATCAAAAAGTATCCAGCCCAGTGGAGACTAATAAGAAAGGTGTAGGCACATTTTTCTGTCAGGAGGTGAACTCCATTAACTGCTACTACCGCTATTGGGAGCAGTGCCTCTTTTTATATTAACCCTCACACACTCTAGTAGTGTCATGCTTCATCATCAGGTTCACCCTGGCTCCTAAAGGCCAGGGTGGGGTCAACCGTGTTTCAGGGAGCACTTAAGAGAAAAGGCCAGGGGGGTTAAGATTAAAAAACCACCAACAACTCCCAGTATCCCTTTAATATGGAGTAGTGGTAGCTATTAATAACAAAAGGGTGTTCCCAGGATACGATGGTCCTATGACCCGAAAGTACTTCCCAACGTGTTTCAGCCAAGAAGCGGCCCTAAGGGCCCATGGCTTTCTTCAGGGAAAACCACAAGTGTTAATTTCCTCCCTGGAAAAGTAAACACAAATGTAATCTAATCATTAAAATCAATTCATCCAGAAATCACGCCGGGAGTCGCAGGACGCAGTAGGTAATACCTCGGGGCCAGGATCCTTGATAACTGTGTGACTACAGGACTGCCCCTTTGCCTGCACTCGTGGGAGCGTGTGGTCCTCCATAATTTGGTCGGACATACGATTGATTTAACGCCAAACTGAGGATAAGTATATCCATACAGCATAATTTCTGGGTGAATTGATTTTAATGATTTGATTAAATTTGTGTTTACTTTTCTAGGGGGAGAATTGACACTTGTGGTTTGCCCTGAAGAAAGCCTTGGACCCTGACGTTGGAATCTGGGGCTCATGGTTCGATCCCCGGCGGCAGGTCAGCCCAGCCCCATGTGACTCTGGGCAATAGCTTGCTTAATCTTCCCGATGACCCCCAGCGCCGGGATGCCTTTGGGTAGCTGTTCACGCTTTACAAATACTGGATTTACCTTTACATTCACTGAGGAGAACTATAACGTTAGCGATGTCACACCTCTGACATTGCTTTTCATCAGAGCTGTTCTGGAAACAGTACTGTTTCAGACCTGTCCTCCGGAACGGCGAGTCCAGAATATTCTGGCTATGATTTCGATGTTTCAGCCTCTATCCTGGATTCTGGTGGCACTGACTCTGAAGCTGTTGGGCCGTATTGCCTCCTGCATCCTGCTGGTGATGTAAACCTATTAGCATATGAAGGCTCTGAAGTGGGACCTGAAGTTCGAATTGGCACGGCATCAGGGGCATCGTGGTATTGTAACAAACCGGACAGGATGGCGTTGTGGACCTTGTGTCGCGAGGTCCTGCGTCTCTGAATATGGCATCAACATCAGGGCATTTCCCTGGTGGTTCAACATCTAGCCAGAATGCCAGAGCAGACGAAATCAGCCGTCGATGCCCATGGGATCATGAATGGCATCTTCATCCGGAGGTGATACAAAGTCTGTTCATAAATTGGGTAGAAATTTGGTTACATCTGTTCGCCACTGTTTAGAAAGCTCAATGTTAGCACTTCTGTGTGCTGGAGTTTCCAATGAGTCTCTTGCTCAGAGCGATGTTTTGTCTCGAGTGTCGCTCAGGCCTCCTGAAAGCCTTTCCACCAAATCACTCCTGCCCAGAGTTCACAAGATGATCAGGCAGGACCGGGCATAAGTCATTGTTATTGCTCCCAATTGGACATGGAGAGTTGGTGTCCCAAAACCTGAGCATGAACATTAATCCTCTTATCAGGCTGCCTCTTCTGGAGGCTCTACTGTTGCAGCAGCAGGGCAGGGTCCTGTACCCAGATCGATGACACTGTCGGATATTGAGCATGACCATAGACAGTTTTTTAGCTTCCTCCTGATGCCTGTGATTTAATTCTGGCAGGCAGGCGTTCTTTAACCAAGACTGTGTACTCCTGCCGTTGGGAGAAATTTTGTCTTGCTGTGTTTCCAAAGATTCTGGCCCCCTTTCGTCACCATTGTCCCAGGTTTTGTTTGTTTGTTCGTTCTCTCATTGGCCTGGCAAGGCTTTGCTCTTGGCACTGTTAAAGGATATCTTTCAGCTGTATCTACTTTATTGTGGTTGCCAGATTATCCCTCCCTGTTTAAGTCTCCTGTTGTGAATCTTTTTCTAATGGACTCAAACATTTGTTTCCTCAAAGACCCTTCATCATGCACAAATGGGACCTGAACCTGGTCCTCACTTTCCTGATGTATGTGCCCTTACACAATTGTTCTCTTCGTTTTTTACCATCAAAACAGCTTTTCTGATGGAAGTTACATCGACCAGGAGGGTTAGTGAACTGCAAGTACTTTCTGTGCACCATCATTGCACAAGAATATTCCCACAATAACTGGTGTTGAGAACTTATGCCTCCTTCTTCCGAACATGGTGACACCTTTTCATGAAGGGCAGCCAGTCCATCACCTTGCCTAACTTCTTTGCTCTGCCTTATCCTTCCAAAGAAAAGGAGGGACTCTACCGCCTGGACCCCCAAAAGGGCCTTGTCATTCTACATTGATTGTACCAGAGAGCTCTGTGGAATGATCAACTCTTCGTTGGGTACACCTATGCGAATAGAAAGGAAAGGTTGTGAAGAAGTGGACCACCTCACGATGGATTGCGCTCTGCATTAAAATCTAAGCATTGGCCCAAAAGCAACCTCTGAGGGCTTGCGCACTCATTACACTAGAGCCAAGGCTGCGTCAACTATGTTAGTTCGCGAAGTCCCTGTCCTGGACATTTGTCTCGCCGCAACATGTACACATCTCTACACACTTTTACTATGAACTATTGTCTTGGACAGTTAGGTCCGTCATGATGGTAACTTTGCTTGTTTGCTCCTTCAGAACTTTTTTATATAATCTGTTTGCAGACCCACCTCTGGGGAGGTGTTGCTTGGGTATCTATTCTAAGGTACGGAATCTGTGGCAAAATCTTTGTATCAGATGAACAAGTTACTCACCCTCGATACTAATTTATCTGGTATAGACTCCATCTAGCTGCAGATTCATTACCGATTCTTCCATCATCCCCACTCTGTGAATGGATTTCTCCTTATTGGGTAACCCTAATGAAGTTCTTTGTCTGCACACTGGTAAATCGTGCTTCGTAGCTCTGCATTTCTTGCGTGGAAAGGTCATGAAAAGAAACGGATGTCAGCATGCTGCCTCTATAGGCACCGCTCACATAACTTCATATGCCGACGCGGAGCTGAACGGCGCACTTACTGGCGCGTGGAGGTTCTGCTCAATATTTCCAGATCCAGTCCTACGCCTGGACATTGTGTTGTGGTAAGGAATTGGTGGCTAAAGCGTCTCTACCAGATGAGGTGTTACCCAAAGGTATGTAACCTGTTCTTTATCTCCATATTGTTCTTCCTAAGGGATGTAGCATTCTTATCTAGGCCGAGGCACGTGCTCTCATCTATTGCTCGAGTTAGAAAATCATACTGTTGCTGTGCACCTTTAAGTAGCTAAACAATTATCAGCCTTTTCAGTCATGTCAGTCATCTGAAATGATTCAGAAGTTTATTTCTCTTCTTTAGCACTTGGTTCTGATGAAGAAAGAAATTCAGTAATTCAACTTGTGGAAGCCATACCCAGTGGTTGTATCCTTGTTTTCCTTTTAGTTTTCCCTTAATCTCCTTTGGGAGCCCCAAAGAAACGCTGCTCTGTCTGTTGAGAAACTCCCCCAACCTCATTAGTTCGCTCTCCTTTCTTATTGATGGGTTTTACATTTTTGCCCAAATTTGATTTTTAAAGTGGTGCAGTGGAATGTAGTACAGCCTGTAACATCAGTTTTAATGCTTTTCATTGGGGGTTGCAGGTGCGCTTAATCATGGGACTCTGTGTTCTACAGCCCTGGAGTATCCTAAAATAGGACTTGTCGTATCGTCAGAGTCCTACTAATAGTCCTCGCTGATGGATCCCCAACAGTAATTCAGTGGTTCGCCAAAATAAGAAGTTCAGCAGATGAACTATTTTATTTTGCATTTGCCAAAGAAAACAAGTAAACAAGACACATCGTACAAATCTGCCAGGAATAATGTTGCTTACTCCAAAAAAATAAAAAGAGAAGAAAAGTGGATTGAATAGCAGAACATCCATACCTGGACATGTTGTGGAATAATCAATACAGCACAAGCCCTCCCCCCCCGCACTACACCTTCACACAGACACAGAAATTATAGTGCAAAAGATCCCTCCTCAGGGTCAGAAGAGATGTAATGTTGATATCAGAGGCGAGTGTTACCGTGGACATTGTCATATGAAACCCTCCTGCTGCTGGCGCTTGATATGGGTATTAAAGAGTCGCCATATAGCATCGAATTTGGCCACCTGGTCCTGGATAATAGCACTCAATTTCTCCATTGCGTAAATAGACCACAACTTTCCCCACCATATACTGCCAGGAGGAGGTGTGAGAGCAGGCTTCCCACAGGAGTCGATGTGGGAACAATTCTATTGTCCCCTGGATCACCTAAGAGAAGTGTCAGTGGTTCCAGTGGGAGTTGAACGTTGGTCATGTAATGCTCTGTACCTCGAATCTCAACACAATGTCCAGATCAAGGGTACTTTTCTACACACATGACAACTATGTGTGTAGAAAAGTACCCCTCGCTCCGCACCCTTCCAGCACAGATCCGAACTCCCAAACATCTTATCCAGTCTAACGGGAGTAAGATACCAGTGAATCAATATCGCGTTGGCGTTCTCTTTATAGTGGACACAAATTGAAGATTTAGTCGGTCTTGGCCAAATGGCCCCCCTAGTGTCCTCAGATATCTCCTTAGCAAACTCCCTCTCCCATTGCTGTTCATAGGCATGATGCTTGCGAGAAAGGTGAAACTTTGAAGCCAAGATGTGCCTTTATGACGTACATTAGTGAGATAGTGACTCAGTGAGATGCTCGTCGCACTTGAGGGCCAGATGTGTAAGGGGCCTACCCACCTAATGGAGTGCTTGAGTCAGTATAAAGCCGATGAGTTAAGTCTAATTTGGTGTCCAAGTAACCCCTTGGCCTTAAATCACCATTATCGTAGAAGTCACCCAAAAGTACAGGAATGCCCTTGAGCCCAATGAAATGAGGCCAGATGGGCCCCACCCGAGGGAAAATCAGGATTGTGCATCAAAGGGTTGAGCTGAAAGTGGTAGGTTGGGAATGCCCTACATTGGCATACCTCTCTCTAGTAAGCTAGGAGCAAAGATGTTTAAGGTAACAAGTAACAATGGGGGAACATTTGCCCCGGAAAGCTACATGGTCACAGCAACCCGGACAATGGGGACGAAGAAAAAGCCTGCACCACCTGAACTCCGGGTTTCCGGTCAGGGTTGTGGTTCCAATGCAGTGAGGGGTGGGGTTGCACCACCAAGACAGGTGAAGACATCCGGGAAGCCCAGGTCACCCTCCGAAACTGGTCTGCCCAGCATTGCTCGCGCCACACATGGAGACTTACCTCCCCATAAAATCCAGGAGTTCTGCATGGATGTGTGTACGGATCAAAAAAAGAGAGCCAGTGGGAAGAGCCTGGAGGGCATACGACAACCTAGGCATAAAGTTCATTTTCACACTGTTGAGTCTGATTAACCATGAGATCACCAGTTTCCCCCAACTATATCACTTCAGCAATCTTAATCAAATTTATCCTGCACACCTACTGTAAGTCTAGGTGATTTTGCATGCCTCCGTGGTGATCGGCAGTGCTGCACTGCAGTGTTTCCCTTGCTTCCTCAAATTACTCTTGTGCTGGGCTCTCACTGGGTTATTGTTTCTTGGGATGAGTCATGCCGCGCTGTGCCTCAGCTTGTCTTATGCCATTGCCCTGCAGCTGTGTTGTCACCATGTTTGCTGTCCCAGCTTGTTGGACCAGTTCAGCTAAGCCTTGAACCACTGCTCTTGGAGCGGAATAATTGGTAAACATCATGCCTGAAAACAGAATAGAGGCAAAACATAACCTAGTGAGTCTAAAATGCAAACTTTTAGTCATTAATCAAAACTTCATAAAAAATTATCCCCTACCACTCAACAGCGCATTGTTTTTTTCTCCAAAATTGGGCCTCAGTTTAAATTGTCTAAGCATCCGTTCACCTTCATTCTACTCTCCTATCCTCGAGTTCTAGTGCCGAACGGCAACAGCCTACCGCCATCTTCCTTTCATCTCGCCAGCACCTCCTTGATTGAGTATTGACTGCTTGGCCCAAGAACCTCACACACTTAAAATACAACCATATCTAACTAGTTTACTTAGTAATCACAAACACTTCCAAATGAAATTGTAGTCTGTTGCTCCATAGCACTGATCACATCTGGCTGATTCAAAATATGTTCTCGAAGGTATACGGAAGATCAGCACCTCCAAACATTTTTGTATATACAGTAATATCCTTACCATAAAACTGAAGTTGTATGTTGCCAAAGCTATTTGCTTCAAGCTATCAGATTGTTGTTGACTTGGTATTCTTTGCTGTTTTTAGGTCGATCCTGGGCAGCTCATGAGCTGCTCTGCGAGGCATGCTGTATTAGAGTATAGACTTGAAGCTCCACCCATATTTTTCATTGGCTTGTGTCATTGGCCTTTGTAAATGCTGGATGCTGATTCGTTAATAGGCTTATTAGTCCCTCCTTAGTACCTCCTTGTCTGCATTTGTAACCTCCCATGAGGACTGGCCATTTTACTTCTGTTAAACAGTATGTCTTATTTACTCTGTAAGCACTATTTTCTTAAATGGGCTTCTCCTACTCCAGGCACGACATGCTTTTCTGCAACATTCAGCGCGCAGTGCGTACTTTAACTTTGCTAGCAGCCGGGGACTATGGTGGCCGCTTTTTTGTAGTGAAATAGGTCTCGCATATACAAGACTTTGAGCTATTGCATTGTAAATGACATTGCCTTTTATTTATGTGTTAATTATCAAAACAGAAAAATAAAAGGCATTGTCATTTACAATGCCAATAGCTTAAACTCTCGCAAATTCGAGACCTATTGGATTGCAAATGCTTGTTTTGGATCTGTTATTCCAGAGCCGGGATTTGCACGAATGAAACTTCAGTATATAGTAAATCAGGCTTTGTGTGATTGTAAGGTTCTTTGGGTGACCTTCCTTGCTTGATGGTACACATTTATACCCCCCCCCCCCCATGCCACTGCTTTTATTTCTGCGGATAGCCTTCTGGTACATATTGGGCCTTCAGGATTTCCCTCTGGCTTGTATTCTGTTGCATCACTTAAAGCCAGTGTTACTGAGACATAACAAACTGGTAAGCAACCATGGAATAAGTTTGTGCGAAGCAAGGATGGCTATCTGAAAAAAAGTATTTTAATCTTTCAGTTGTAGACCACGAGATCTGCTTACAACAGAAGTGGTGGGGGCATCGTGAAGTTTGTGCATGCTACAGCGGGAGAGGGCATAGTTCAGCATGTAGATAATACACTGATGTGTTTTGCAATGCAGCAGCTAAATTCAGTGTTCTTTTTACAAGGAATATCCGACATATACAATCCTCGGTCAAGGCCAGTACCAGCAGTGTTACCCAGGATCTTCCTACAGTGTCACGGCCCCAACAGGCACAGTCACGGAGACGAATACGGTATCAACATCTGAATACCAGACTGCTAAATTAGATAGTGGAATGCCCCCTCTGAGAACATCAAGACTTCCCTCTGGTAAACTGTTTGTTTTTTTGACGTTCAATATTCTTTGGTTTGTTTTTCTGTGCATATGTTAAGTATTGTTGTTGAAGTGACCAATTGCCCATCAATTAAACCACCAAAAACTGGCAGTGTAAGTAACTGCAGCATGATTTGTAAAGTTTCATATTTTGCATATCGTAGTAGGTTTCTGGTTATCAATTATGTCTTAGGAAATGGCTCCAACGTTAAGGTAAAAAGTTCATGTTTAGAGCATGTTGAAGCATGTTAAGCAATACCTAAGGAACTGTACCAAACAAGATGCTAATGATGATTAGGGGACTCGTCGCTTTAAAGCCTTCTTGTTGTATTAGACACTCAGAATATAAACCGACCTCAAAAACGTGTGCTGGGTTCCTAATTCTTAGTAAATAGTTAGCATTTGTGGTAATAAATAGAGGCACGGTTGCTCACTTGTCAGGCTCCGTGAACTTGATTCTTGTAGTTTTTTTCAAATCTGTGCGTGTCTGGTGTTTTCCAGGGTGTATGGCAACACAACAGTTACTTTTCTTTACAGCCATTTATTTTTCTCACAACTTTGTATCAAGGGCCTTTGTATCAAAGGCATTTGTATCAAACTGTTGCCTCCCTTGGGTCCATTGTTCAGTGCTGTAATTTCCATTCCCCCTGCCGTCTCACTGTAGATTTCTGGTAACAGGAACTTACGTCACATGTCATTTAATGTGACCTATTAATAGTTTTATGGGTCTGCAATACAGTATTCAGTGTCTGCATATCACTAGGTAGAAATCTACATGTTTTGACATTTGAACTTTAATTTTACATTTTCTTAAAATGTTGACTTTTCCCTATTCTTATGAGTGCCTTTAGCTTTGTCTAGCCCCCTAGAGAGTTATAATTCTGATTAATACTTCTAACTTAAAATTGCTCTTGAAGTGACAAGCATAGCCGACATCCATGCACGCATACATCTGATTGAGACTTTTAGCTGCCTTTTCCTTACCTAAGAAAATTTGGGAATCATCAGACTGGATATAGAAAATCTTGAGCTGTATCCCTGCATACCGCTATGTGGCGTAGAACGGCTCTGCGCTAAAGTCGTCGGTTCGTGCCGGGTATGACTTGTATGGTGCTTATATAGGCACAACCCCGGCGTGCTGATTTAAGTTCTTATCTTTTAGCACCAACAGTGCAGGGCCGGAAGTGTTACCCCAGTGTTTTTACAACTTTTTTTTGCTCCCAGTGTGATTATTGATGTCCCCTTTAAAAAAAAAAAGTTTTTTTTTTTTTTTTTTTGTAACTCTCTGGAGTCCGCCACAGTAAAATGTCTTTGACAGATGCACACCTGATTTGCTTGTCGTACTTGGAGCTGGACAATACCTCCAGGGCCTGTCCTGACTGCAGCACTATGAATCCTGAAGAGATTCAGGAGCGGGCGATGAAGCTCTTGGCATCGGATGACTGCACAGTTTAAGGTTCCGGTCACGTGGAAGGTCTCGGGCCAGCTCTTGGAGTAGTTCCAGTCGATCATTGTCACGGTCTAAGCCATTGTCGCAGAAGTCCCATAAGCACAAAAATGCCAAGAGGCAGAAGCAGTCTTTAACTTCAGTACGCCAGTCCATATCAAAGGATGAGGCGCGGTAAGTCTAGGCCTGCTCCTGCACTCCACCCGTGGAGCCTGAGTCTGGGTCCACTATGCACTTACCTGAATTTCCTGGAGCTGGTGCAACTCCCACCCAACTCAGTCTTATGAGGCCATGCACCTCATGTATGGGGCGACTGGACCACTCAGGGAGCATCTTTGGACCCCACGGGTTTGGGCAGTGCCCCAACTGGATGTCAGCAGGCCGATACGCCTTCCGTGCCAATATGACCCTCTGGATTTGACCTTGGTTCTGGCCCAACTCAGGTCGCAAATTCATGATCGCCACTGAGGTCCTGTTAAGTGGCGGCATTCCTGGCACCGCTTATCCCATCATCATTCCTGACTCCGATATGGAGCCGGATTAGTGCCGACAATGATGCCATCTGAACCAGACCATCTGGATCAGAGACATTGCCTCTTTTCTTCGATAGAACTTATGAGAATTATGACTGGGATGGATCTGAGGATCCATATGGTTACCCCAAACCCCTTGAAGAGCCCTTGGCCGAAGATAACTGATAGGAGGACCTGGCTGATGCCAGTGGTCTGGACACCTTATAGTATACAGGACTCTTCTCTCCTCCTAGAGTGGCTAAAGAGGAAGATAACTTATTTGCCATGGTGGTGCGGAACGTGGCTGAGGTCCTCAACTTCACGCTACTCTTGGAGGTCAAGACCAATGTCTTGATGAAGGGTCTTCAAGCGAAGTTGTCCCACACAGACGTCCCCTTGCCCTTCAATAAATCCCTCTCTGATGTCCTACCTGGGGCAAGCCCTGCACCGGCAGTACTGCGCACAGGATGACTGCATGTTGCCACCAGCCCACACCTGGGGACCCAGCTTTCCTCACACAGCACCAAAAGGCATCCACCGCCAAGGTGAATCCTGGTGCTTTCCCTTCCACCCCACCCAATAGGGAATCTAAGTGGCTTGATGCCTGCTGGAAGAGGATTTTCTCTTCTGCCAGCCTTGCACTGCAATCCGTGACCACAGTGTGCATCTTGGGATGATGCAGCCACATGGTGTTGGATTTGGTTGCAGAAGTGCAGCCCATGGTCTCGGAGGAGGCCAGAAGCATCCTGGCCCAGGCTATTGCCAATGGTAGGGATGCAGCAAAGTTCACAATACCATACAAACTGGACACAGCAGACTCACTGGACAGAGTATTTGCTTTATTGGCGGTGCTCTGTCACCACGCCTGGCTGAGATTGAATGGCTTCTCAGATGTCGTCCAGGCATTCCTGGACGACATCGATGGCACTCCCCTGTTTGTTGACCAGGCTGATTTGCACTTGACCGCTTCAAGATGAAGTAGGGTCACAGCCAGTTCATTGGGATTCACCATTGTTCCACGCCAGCCGCACTCTTCCTTTTGTTCCTTCTGTAGCTAAGGTAAGAGCTACCAGCTGAGTCCTTTTCAGTCCAGGCCCCACGGCCAGCATGCTCCTCAGTCTTTCTGGCCACAATTCCTGTGGGAAACCAGGCCAGAGATTTGCTCAGTCCGCCAACCTCGCAGCAGACCCCAAACCTCTTTAATGTTTTCTCACAGCAACACAGGCAACCTGTTGATTGCAAGATCAGGCACCACCAGCCTCAATGTCAAGACGTAACTATGGACAAGTGGGTTCTTCAAATTGTTCAGTGGGGTAATGCTCTCCCGTTCACAGAAATCCTGCCAGCCATGCCACAGTCTTTAGATTGACAGAGGACCATCTCTCCTTGATATATTAGGAAGCACGTGCTCTTTTAGCCATCAAGTGGATGTCCTCACCAGAAGTAGGTTGTGGTTGTTATTCCCCTAACTGTCTGGTGCCCAAGAAGGATGGAAGCCTACCCCTATCCTAGATCTGCCCCTCGGTGCCTTGCTGATGAAGGAGAAATTCAAGATGTTAATGCTTGCGCAGGTCCTGTCTGCATTGGACCCTGGAGACTAGATGGTTGCATTGGACCTGCAGGACTACTATTTAGACATCCCCGCCCTCCACACCAATCAGCGTTGCCTGAAGTGGGCCAGGACCATTTCCCGTTCTCTGTGCTCCCCTTTTGTCTCACTCATGCCATTAGATGTTCACCAAGGTGATGGTGGTGGTTGCAGCACATCCGAGGAGCTCAGGAGGAACCCAGTCTTCCCCTACCTCGAATACTGGCTGCTGAAAGATGTGCTCACACCAGGCATTAGTCTACCGCCTCCAGACTACCGCGGACCTCCTGAATTCCCTGGCGTTCACTGTCAACATGCCAAAGTCACACCGGACTCCTTTTCAGATGCTATCTTTCATCGGAGCCATTCTGGGCACTGCAGTGCCGCCCCTACCCTCCGGAGTGTAGTGTCGAGGGCATTTGGGTTATGATGCAGATGTTTCACCCTCAGTCCTGGATTTCATTGATAATGACTCTGCTGGGTCTGATTGCCTTATGCATCTTGCTAGTGAAGTATATTCGATGGCATACGTGGTCTCTGCAATGGGATCTAAAGTCCCTGTGTACACAGCGTCATGGAGTCTCTCAGACCTGGTCCAGATTTCGAGAAAGGCTGCAAAAGATCTGCAATGTTGGCTACTGTACTGAGATTGGGGTCAACAATAGGTCCCCTCTTCCTTCCCCTCCCAGAGGTAACCGTGGTGACTTCTGGGCTGGAGCGGCTATCTGGGAGAGGTGTAGATCAAAGGCTTCTGGTCTCCAGCAGAGACTCAGCTCCACATCAATTTTCTGGAACATAGGATGATTCCCTTGGCATTGAAAGCTTTTTTGCCCTCCACCAAAGCTTGTCCAGGTGTTTATGGACAACACGATTACCATGTAGTAGTGCAACAAGCAAGGCAGGGTGGGGGTCTTGCACCCTTAGTCAGGAGGTTCTGTGCCACTGGAATTGACTTTCTCTGGTGGTAAACCACCTGTTGCAATCTTAAATGACAGAGCAGATGAACTCAGATGCTTCGAGAATCACAAGTGGAAGTTGCACCCAGAGGTGGTTTAGGGAATCTTCCAGCAATGGGGAGATCCCAGTCTCGATCTTTTCACCACAGCAGAGAATGTGCAATGCCAACACTTTTGTGTGTTAGAGTTTCCAAAGCAGCCCTCTCTCTGAGGTGCCTTTCATATAAAGTGAAGCTTGTGACTCCTGTATGCTTATCCTAAATTACGAATAGGATTAGGAATGGCTAGGCCTAAGCCACCCTAGTGGAACCAGATTGGGCAAGGAGAGTCTGGTACCCGCAACTCCTGGCATCTGTCTTCCCATCAAGCTGCTGCTTCGGAAGCATAAATTAATTTAATGTTTTAAGATGTTATGTCCTTTTAAAGTGATTCATTTATGAACACCCGTATTGGCTTCTGTGATTTAGGAACCAATTAGATTTATATGCCCCTGGCACCGCTCCACCCCATCAAGCCAAGTTATCGGTTCCCATTATCGTACAAATTTGATTTACAATGATAACATTTGTGTCTTTAATATATGGTGTGAGAAAGGCCAATTGTTATCATCCTGGTAACATGTAATAGAAGGGCAATTGTTCTATTAGAAGTGATGTTAAATATCACATGCATTATGATTACACCAATTATATACTATGAGGTACACAACACATGTGGTACAATAGACTGTGGATTAGATGTGGGCAAAGTGGAGGGTGCGATGAGTTGTTTCCTTCAAACTATGCAGACCCTCATCAACTAAGAAACTGATACTAATTACATGTATTTGTTTTGATATTTTGCCGCTATTAAAATATGCTGAAGACACTCTGAAATGACTGTGGCTAAATGTTTATTGAACACCTGCAATGGACCGACCTCTGTTTCCATAGCTGTCAGGGGTGTTTGTGATGGGCTTGGGTAAATGCAAAACTGCACTGTGTCTGCCACCCTCCAACAGTGGGCCCAGTAGAGTGGAAAGGTGTGCAAAAATGAAGATTGTGCGTCCACTAAGCTGTGCTGGATTGATGCATTACTATTTGTTTGAAAGAGAGAAAAGTCCACACAACTTAGTTTCTTGGCTGGCACTGGCTGATACATCATCACCAGGCGCTGCAGGCCCTTCGTAACTCAACAATACCAGCTGGACATGGTCGCCAGGCTACACCTGACGCCACTACCTAGGACTACGGTGGAAGGGGCCCTTCCAGGTCCTCCTGACAACTGCTGCAGCTGTCAAATGTGAAGGGCTGACACCCTGAATGCACGACTCGCACACCAAGAGGGCGTTGGAGGCGCAATAAGAGCCTGGGCACCAATTACATCACCTGCAGTTTTACCTAGGCCACACAGTTACAACCTGTGTTCTGAACAAATGTACCTAGTTTTGCACAAAGTACTGGTGACCTCTAGCATAGTACAGTTGGTCCCACTGTGAATAAGAGATTTTCTTGGAAGTTCTTGGGTTTTTCTCAGTCTACTTTGGGCATCCACATATGTAACAATGCCTGAACCTCTTCAAGGCCTACCAAGAAATGGCCATGGGTACCAACTCTGTTCTCAGTGCTACTGTACTGCCCGCGGTACCCACGGAGTTTACACATATACTTTTTTTTACTCCGAAGTAGGAACATTGAATGTCATTGAGACTTTGAACTTTTTACCACAGGACATTAAGGAAACAGAGGAAACTAGTTTTGTGAGAGAGAGAAAAATGTTGAATTGAAAGTAAAACGCGATTCAAAGTTACATGCATCATGTCTTTAATATTTGCACACACCTGCTGCAACAGTGTCTAGTACATAATCACAGAGTAATAGGAAACATCACCTTTGCTGTGAATGAATACATCTTCATGAAAGTTCTGTAATCTGACTAGTTAGAATTGTCACCAATAATAGATTATTACTGTATTCCCTGTTTGGGGCTACTTAAAGAAGTTTGTCTTGTTTTTAAATATAGACCAGTAAGTAGTGGCTTAACTATGCATCCCAGATGTATCCCAGTTTCCTCGGTGCATGGAATGAAGGATTTCTTCCCCAAGTATACACACCCCAGGTAGCTAATTGCTATGTAGGTTTTGTTAATGTCCCTTGTGCAATATTATCAAGATAAACTACCTCTAACAGCGATACCTCATGCATCCAACGAAGATTGACCAAGAGATTCCAATGATGATGCAACACAGCAAAAGTAATTATTCTTCAAGACAGCAACAGCACACATGCCAGACACAATATCTAGACCCAAACACTGATGGACGTGGGACAGTGCAAGGAGGATTAGGATCACCATGTCATCTTTAACGATCATAGGAGGGTATTTGGAATCCATCTTGTCTTGTTCGCGTTTTGTGATATTCACTGATGATAAGGCCTAAACAATACGTGCAGAACGAATAATGTGCCCCAAGGTTGATCTTGTGTCCTTTTAGTTTTCACAATAAAATATCACAAGATGTACAATTCCCGTAACAAGTTGCTGCCATACTTCCACAGCAATGGAATGTGTCAATCTATGTCCATATATAGCAAAGACCAAATGTCCAAAGTTGATTACACACATATTGTATAAACACCTGTCTAGACACATTTGATGCTCCCATATGTACACACCATTACCCCTCGCCATCTGCACCATGCATATACCATGAGCTGTTACTTCACTGTGCTTGGCTAGACACGTAATGCTTGTGTAATACTTGCATCTTTCGATCAGCAACACACGATGTATTTGTTCATATTAGTGAAGAAATTACCTTTTACTGTATTTTTATTGAATGTGTATTACCTGCCTCTTGTGGTTTACAGGTATAAAAGTCCCTGTAAAGTCCTGCATTGTGGGCATCATGCTATTTTAGCTTGGGCCTCTGTGAAATCAGTTGTAAAGCTGCCTGTGAGATTTGACTGTGTCTGACTTTTATTTAGATTCCACAGCGGCAGGGTACTGCACAATTTGTACCTTCATGCTTGGAGCGGCGACAGGTCACCTCCTCAACCTTCTCCTTGAGTTCATTGATGCCGCCTTGGCAGTGAGGTGTCCCTTCACAAAATCAGTGTATACGGATCGTTGATACAAATATGTGGGTTAGTGTAGCACCCGACAAATTAACCCGTTACAAGCATTGTTGTCTGACGGTTTGTTTGTTCCTTCTGTTGCCCAGCATGGACTTACTTTGGGCACTGTTAAAGGCTACTTATCCGAACTTTTGATTTTTTTTCTGTGGTCGCTAGATCAGCGTTTGTTATTCAAATCACCTATTTTGAGGGGTTTGTATAATTTGTTACCGCCAGAGCCCTTTGTGATGCCTCAGTGGGACTTGAATTTTGTCTCACTTTGATGTGTACCCTGTTTTAGCTGCTGCATAATGGTTCTTTGAGACATCTGATATTGAAAAGTCTTTCTCATCGCTCTAACATGAGCTAGATTGTGCGTGCAAGCTGCTGGCTTTTTCTGACAACCCACCTTATACAATGCTTTTTCTGGTAGAATGGTTTTGAGGACCCGAGTTACCTTTCTGCCGAAAGTTGGCACTCCATTTCTTGCTGGACTGACTATCACCCTTGCGGTATTCTTTGTTCCATCTCATCCCTTTAAGGAGGAAGAGAGACTTCATAGTTGGGACTGTAATAAACCATTAAACCTTTATATTGATTGTACCTAGCCCCTCTAGGAGAGAGATGTAGGTAAGCAGAAGGGTTAAGAAACTCATCCTCTGAGGAAGAGGCATCTATCCCAGAAGGAAGGATCCCCCCAGTGCTTAATTTGAGCCGTGGTTGCAGGTCGTCCCCCACTGGCCCTCATTTTTGTGTACCAACAGTGATTTTCCTCCTCAGACTTCGACCCAAAGCAAGAGAGAGAAAAACATAAAATTGAAAGGAGGAGAAAGAGAGACAGAAAAACAGTGACAGAAAGAAAGGAGGGATGAAAAAGAACCTGAAAGGCTGGGAGAAAGGGGCAGGAACTCTGTGCTGTCGATAAAGTTGGCATGAGGTGGAATCAAAACTATGCAGCCTTTGTATTCAGCACCCCTGACATTTTGTAATGCCGGCTTCTGGCTTTTAATCAAAGCTTTGGACTCTGGCACTTATCTTTTACAAATAAAGCACTGGTCTCATTATGCCATTTTGAAGAATCATGAATGTCTGAGTTTGGTGAAGCCGATCCTTAAAGAAAGAGCGGAAAGAGAGCTATTAAGACATTTAAGTGTTGAAACAGAAGCAAATAAAACCATCCTCAGTAGTCAACTTTTCATGATTATCCCGATTAACTTTACCGAAAAGAGCTCTGAGCAGAAGAGTACACGTGGTATATTACACCCACCCCTGACTACGATATTTATAAGGGAAACAACTACCAGACTTTGCCCCATAAGTGGAGACCATGGACTTTGAATGGTGTATTACATTCAGGATGGTTTGCATGTGATTATAAAAGAAAGGTACTAGTACTGAAGTGGCTTAACTTATTTCTTAACTTGCTGATCCCCTATCACTGGCATCCTTTGTCAAACTAAGAACAGTGCTTTAAAGATTAGTATGGGTTTGGGAACAGACAAAGGTTCGATGGGGATTCTCACTTTGCTGATGGTGATGGGGTGATGTCAGACTTTCATGCATGTTACCTGGCAGCGGTGGCTCACTAGGCATTTTTCTGGTTTCATCCTCCTCCTTAAAAGTCACTTACTATAGAAGAGAGTAAGGTTGGCAACGGTTCATTACATACTGCCTAGAGTGTACGCTCCAAAAACAGTAGGACTAAAACCTATGCAGTATATTTCACACGTCTTCTTTGGTATGGACTAGCACGTCTGACTGGTCGGCTGCTTCTGTACTCGCCGCTGTTTCCATTAGAAAATAATCTAACCTGCCAGAAGTGCTATAATTTGCCTCCAAAGCATGGACACACTTGAAGATTTATTCCCAGGAGATGATTTTATTACCATTTAGGGGACATGTGAAATGAACGACATAGGTATGTCTGAGGTTGTTTATCACAGTGTATATAATATAAAAATATATTTCATACATTTGTTCCTTGATTGACATGTAACTTTGTAGACAGGCCTTAGTTTAAAAATGACTTAAATCAATGAAAATGTTATCACTTTTCACCTTCTCTAGTTTGTCAGTATACAGTGATAATAAACTGTTTGCTTATTGAGTCTTTCATGTTGTGCTGTTAATACCTTCTGTTAATACCTTCTATTTAATGTTGTTGCTAAAAGTATTTTTTCACTCACTGATTTTTCTTGACTAAATGATGATCCCAACCATATTAAATGATTTAAAGTAATTATTCCAAGCTAACCACTGTTTTGCTTTACTATAACTGGGACCCAGACTCTCTTTTGGCTGATTGTGAGTTTGTCCTGCTTAGTTCTTCTGAATCATACTTTTAAACAATGCTTAGGTGTGCAGTAAGTAGAGGGTGAGGGACAGAAGTGTGTTCATGCTTCCCTTCACCTGGAACTTTGCTACTAACTTCTGTGTGGTCCTAACTGCAGGACGTATGGGACATAATGTACTCTGCCATATCGGTCAGATACTTCTAACATTCAAGGGGACATTTGAAAGATCCCAGCCATAATAAGTAATCCACGTTTACCATGAAGAGCCAGTTTGTACGCTCACCAATAGTGGTGCTGTAGAAAGGTTTGTATATTCTAATTTAGCTGCCTCTAATAATCGGTCATGTTGTGGATTGGGAATAGGGGACAGTAGTTGTCCTTAACCACTATCTTTAGCAGTCTATTGAGGAACAATATTAGGAAACACAGTGAAGCAGCCCTCAATGCTCTTGTGGCACACGTCTTCTGGGCATATATCTGGTTTATTGGATATAATGAAATCTGAAGGAGTGCTGCAGAAGCGTTTAAGGGAAAAACGTATTTTTTTTTTTGGTGGATGGGGTGATATGGGCTTGCACTAAGTTAGAAATGTGTTAGACCTGGGCAAGGTAGGCCGACAAAACCACAAAACACACAGTACTTGAATGGCTACTGCTGGCCCTCAACACTTATGGGAATATAATCATAGGTTTGGCTGTGGTCACCCCTGCTTGCACAGTCCTTATTGCTTTTTGATGGCTGATTTTGTTGCGTCAATCTATATGCAAGCTTCAGTCTGCTGGGCCTTGCTCTCTGAGCGCAAGCTCTTCTCAGACAGGATACAGCAATTTTCCTTTTCTGTTTTTTTAAGCCTAATAAATTATTGAAATAAAAACTACAATCCAACTACATAGTTGAAAAATGAATTTAGAATAAGTTACACACTGATTTCCAATGTCTTGGATGCTGTTTCTCTCTGCTTTGGGTGCCAAAGTGTTTTTATTTGAGTCTTGACACCCTAGCAGATGAGGTTTGGAAATCAGTTTCTGTATAATATAAAGTAGCAATACTCAGACTTTACAGTGAACTTTGTTTACAGTCCCTGGTTGAAGAAACTGATATTGCCAGGCCGACTACCTTGGTCCCCTGTCAGTGAAATTAAACATGCCAAACGAAATCCGACAAAGGTTACAAATATGCGGCAAAATATTACCTTTTGTTTCTCAGTGTTTTTTGTGTAAGGTAGGTTAAGTTAACACACTGGTTCCATTCCAGTGTTCCACTAATGAGGCTGCTGTGGATGTGGTAGTTTAATAAGTGTGCTAGAGACTCTGATCAGACCTATAGCAATTAAAGCACCACCTGGTTTGCAAAGTCACTGTTTAGACAGAGAGGCTGCTGGTGCCATGAAAGAGTTTAAAAATATATATATATAAAGTGGGTTCATTGGAGGGTATCTCACTTTCAGGCATGATACCTTGTCTGGCAGAGAACTTACAGGACCTGAATCATTTACTGGCACACTAGTTCAATATAGCAGCTGGAGAATTTGGATTTTTAGTGGCATCCAATGATATTCTTGCCTGTGATCCACTCTATCTCCACAGCCATAGGGCATAAAGAGTTAATTCAGTCACTTCTAGCAATCTCCTCATATCCTGGTGAGTGAATAGTAGTCATCTTCCTCAGTGAGAGGCACAATATGTGCTTACCCTCAGCCCAACAGAGTCCAGCACTCTGCTGGTGGAACAGAATGATAGTGGAGCATCTCCATGTGGTCTTGTGATACAAGGCCACTCAGTGGAATAAACACAGGGTAAGCCAGAACACAAGATTGAGGAGGATTCCTAACCACAGAGGACATGCTTTCCAATAATGTGACCATCTATTGTCAAAATCCAAATTTGTTTTTGCAAGTGTGGATGGTTCCCCCACATCTCAATCATTCTCCACGGTATCCTATATTTTGTGCACAACTCCCAGGCCCCAGTCTTCATTGGCGTGCAGTTGTATTAGTGTTCGTTAGTAACTCTCTACCAAACTTATTACAGCTTGGGAGATCAAGATTTCTAAACCTAATGTACTGTTGATATTTGTATTTTGTCAATTCACTGCTCCATGAATAAACTTCAAAATCTACCCTGTGAATGCTTCATAAAACAGTTGTATATTTTCTGCGATGCGAATACGCTAATAAAAATTCAGCCTAGCTAACACATTTCATTAAGACACTCAGAACTTTTTCAAGGCAGTACTATACATCTATTAGATCTACTAAAATAACAATGTTTAAAAAAAATAAAACCAGAATACATATGCATCTATTCTTAAATATATATCCAGTAATGTTCTATGAAGTGAATACTCCCATCTTACTTGCATCTCAATAATTACAAATACACGTATTGCATCTCTATTAAAACACCAACAAATTCCCAAAATACCAAACTAATTTAGTAGGAAATGTTTCCAAGATAGCACAGCTTCTTGGATCTAATGTTATTCTGTCCTTCCGTCTTTTAGTAATTGTGTACTTGAAAGTCAGGTTTGATAAGATAGTCTACCAATCTTTTAAACTCTGAAATGTGTACTTTGCCTAAAGTTTTTTCGTTTGTTTGTACATATCTTGTACACCAAAACGTTTTCTATTGATAGTCTGTTGACAAAGTGTATTAAGTAATGGCCTGCATATAAAAATGAGAAGGCATCATTCAGGTGTAGCTTTATCCTCAATAGAACCAATTTTATTGTTCAAACTATCTAGAGGTGAAGCATTTAACCTAGTTGTTACTCAGCACAAAGCGTAAAATACACCCAACAATTAACAGTATTATTCATATTGGAATGGACATGACACTGTATATTCTTCACCCTTAGGCAGATATGTTATAGATAAGATGGTAATCCTGCTTACTCTATATTGTCATGCTTTTAAAATGTATCCATTCATCTTCAATAGGCATTGTTTCAATGTTCAGTCACTTTACAGTGTTCAAACTACCTAAGATGGAAATAAGTGAAAAGTCATGAAACTACAAACCAGTTCATGGCAACTAGAAATCCAGTCCTACATAAACAGCATATGCTTGATCAAAACAAAGCCTCAGAGTGCTTACCTAATTGCGAGTTGGTGTTTTGCACAATCCCTGCTGGTATACACCATGCATTGTCTGGATTTCTTCAAATCTAGGTTTGTCTTAGCTATGTGAGGTGTTTAAGGATCACAATTTTGCTGATGAATGGTAGATTTTATTTTGTGTAGTTCTGCATTAATTAAAATCTTTTAGAGTTTGCCACGGGTTTGACTAGGATTATTCTTAACCTTTGAAGAAGGTTAAAAGTGCATTTTGGATGGAAGCACACCACCAGTGCAACACAGATTCCCATCCAGGGCACATTGTCTGCTTCTGGACCTGCATCTTCTTAATTTCCCAAATCCCTCATGTTTGCCTTCTTAAGCATCGACAAGAATCAGCTGAGCATAGCATGTATTCTCACTTTTCCTCTGGCCAGTCCGTAGGGAGAAGTTGGGTTTACATTTAAGGGATATCAGGTCAAATTAGACACCTGAAGAAATATCAATTAAAGGTGTGCAGTTCCTGCACTTTTCTCTTCATTGCGGTCAACCTGGACTCTTGCAGGAATGTCATCTGCCTTACAAAAGGAAGCACCAACCTATCCCTCAGCTCAGTGCCTTCATTGCTAGAAGGTTGTCTGAAGACATATTGCCAATTTCCTTTGTGGAGAACGAGAACTACAGATGCATCATTGCTTTCCTGGCACTGCCCTAGAACATACTAAGTTTTTACTCTTGATCAGAGCAGCCGTGCCAGAACATTACCTGCTGATGGGAAACTGACTACATTCATCACTGACCAATGTGCAACAAGATTTGGTACACTTGAACCTGTATATGCGGACAAGCATGCAAAGGATTTTTTTAATTCATTTTTTTATCCTCATTTATTAAATATGCTCTGAATTCAGGAAGACTTAACCTGGCCAGATCAAAAAGAGGCAAAGAAGCACCTGGTCACTCCGCTAAGGAGGGAGGATAGAAATATCCCGGGTCTGTACAGATACCTCCTGGCTGGTCGGTACCGCTGGCTCCTCTGAAACAGGTGCTGAAAGAAGGTGACAGCAGCATGTGTAGCATATAGTTAATCATTGGACCATAAGGTTTCAGAGTAAATTTAAACATACTTCATGCAAAGACCAAAGAAGGGAAGTAGACAAAATTGGGGGGAGAGGAAGGCGAGAAGGAGCCAAAGAGAGAGAAAGATGCACAGGGGGAAGGAGGTAAAAAAACAGTGCTCCATGTGATGGACTGGAGACATGAAGCTTAAACCAATAGTCCCAGAGTTCCCAGAATTTTGTTCTCTTGACGAGTTTATTAGCCTGGTCAAAATATGACATTTTTTGTATAGAGTTAATCCGTTCGGCCTTAGTGGGGGGACAAGGGAGGATCCACTTAACACACAGCTCCCTACATGCAAGGAGAATCGGAACAAAAGTAAGGGCTTTTTGGGTTTCAAGGCCCCGATTGACCACCCCTACCGGGACCACTCCAAAAATCACAAGAGCTAGGCTCAACTTAATCTCTTGGCCCATGATATCTGAGATGATCTTCCCCACTTGCTGCCAGAAAACCTGGGTTGAGGGACACTGCCAAAACATATGGGCCTCATTTGCGTTGTTTTCTCAACATTTTGGGCACTTCACTGCTCGACTCCCCAGCTTCGATTAATTTCTGTGGCGTCCAGTAGGCCTTGCCCTAGGGATTCGAGGTCTTAGTCCTCCAGTTCTCTGTGAATAGGTTTTTCATTTCTTCTCCATTTTGGATTAGCATCCAATACCACTCTGCAATTTTTTTCGTAGAAAGCGGCGTGAGCAGATCTAGATACCAAGTCCATGTTCCCCTTGCCCTCCTTCCCCAGCGTTTTAACCAAGCATAAGAGTTGATAGTACTTGAATTTATAGACTGAGTTTTCAGAGCTCTCTGAAAGGCTGTGCAATGAGATTAGTTTAGTTTCCACTATGAGTTGCCCCCGCCTGAAAAGGCCACAACCCTGTAACGGGATTGCGAGTAAGCAAGTAAGCAGGCCGGAGTGCCTGGAGAGTCCCAAATAGGCACGACGTCACTGTAGTAAGGTATTTGTAGAGTCAATCTCACTTGATACCAGATCTTTGAATCCGCTAAAAGGACCCTTAACCTCCCCTTCTTAAAGAATTTGGGATGGCCAAACTTTAGAAGGAAGAAATCTGCTTGGTTTGGAGAACTTGTTGTGAGGGCCCCATAAAGCAGGGACAAGCAGGACAAGCAGGAGCGTCCCATAAACAGCTGACGAAAGTTCTTCAGATGGAAAGTGCAGTAATATTGGTAAAGGTCTGGACTGGTGACACCTCCCTGTTCTTTCTTTCTTCGAAACTTCTTCCAGGAATGTCTAGGTCTTTCATTTCCCCAGATGAACCTGAAGAACTCCCACTGCACTTTCTTAAACCAGGTCTTAAATTCTAACGGGATAGTACAAGGTGAACTTTGGGAGGATTTACATTTTTAGATTTGATCTGCCCAAGGAGGAGAGCTGAAGAACCCCCCCGTATGTCTGTGATTTAACTCCTGCAGCTACTTTATAAAACTTCACCTGAGCTAGCTTCTCTAGATTATGTACAGTTTGAACTCTCAGATATCTAATCTCCTGTTTTGTTAGCTCACTACTGTAGGTGGTGTTACATAGCATTAGCTCGTATTTTTGCTGGTTAATCGAGCACCCAGATACCCTTTCAACTGCACCCATATCGCAGGAAGAGTGGGCTGCAGATCCCTTGTTAAGATCATAAGATCCTCTGCATAGAGCCCAAATTTTTGTTTGCCCAGCCGATACAAACGAAAGGATGAATATTCTGACTTGCCCCTAATTCGCATGTCAGTGATTCGATGTAGAAATTCGATGTAGAAATTAAAAAGGAGGGGGGAGAAAGGACATCCCTGTCTAGTCCCCCCCCCTACCAATTTTTATTGACCTTGTTAGGTTCCCATTAACCAAGACCCTAGCCGAGGGGTTTTTATATGGGGTCATGACTGCTGTTAGGAAAACCTCCCCTAATTAAAACGTTGAATCATTTTGTAAAGAAAGGGCAAACTCACCCTATCAAACGCCTTCACAGAGTCAAAAGTCGTCAAAAGTTTCAGTTTACCGATTACAGATGGTTCAAGAAGTAAAGATCGATTAGCGTCCACCTTCGGTAAAGGGGTCTATTCACAAGGGTGATCTACAAAGTGACAGCAGAGTGGTCGGACAGATGTTCTGGGACATGGTTAACTCTTCATGTTCTTGCTAATAAAAGAATCCACCAAATAGAAATCGATCCTAGGTCAATGGCCGCATTTTTTATTATGAAAGGTGAAATTTCCCTCTGACGACCCTGCCTGGTCATCACTCTCCAGATGTCTAGGAGGCCCATATCTGTCATCAATTGTCTCAGGGCACCTCATGTTATGAGTTGCGGCATTGCTGTCCTAGAAGTTGAATCTTGTGTTGAATCCAAGACTACATTAAAACCCCCCCTCCCTAGTATGATGGGATCTTTAATATTGACCAACTGAAGGATTAAGGTACGTAGTGGGGTCGGATCGTCCAAATTAGGGCCTTAATAACCCACAAAAGTCAGCCAGTTACCATTGATTTTGGCCCTGGCTAATGCTCACCTACCAAGAGGGTCGACAATACACTATCTGAGAGTAGCTCGTTTGGATTTTTTCAAAAGAAGGGCAACTCCTTTCACTTAACACGACTGTGTGGTACATACGCAGTGATCCACCCGTTTCTGCTTTTTGAGTAGCTCCGCCTACTCCTCTTTAAGCAAAAGCAACTCCTGTAACAGGAAGACCCAGTATCAGAGAGTCTTAAGTTCTTCTTCTAGAGGGAACCCTAAGCCCTTTCACGTTCCATGATAGGATTTTCAGCTTCTTAGGCCTATCTAAGTCTGTCATGGAAAGTGTGAATAAATGCGTAATGACCTGACAAGCCGAGGATTACTAACGGTATTTAGAGACCTAGAGGGTTGATACAACCCACTTACGTACATTTGAGTGGTGTTAATAAAAGGGGAATTTTTCTTTTTTCCCCACATGCTCCCCCCACCCAGTGCAGATAAGAAATGAGCTTATTTTTGGTATTTCCTTTTTGCTTGGTCTCCTAGAGAACGGGTCTCGATGGACTCTCTGGATATTATCTTCTAAAGACTGTTTCTCTGTCTGTATTAAATTCCCTGAGAAGATTGATGGTGATGCCCCTTATGTCTTCTCCCTCAAGGTCTTCCGGAACATTCAGTATCCTGATGTTGTTTCTCCTGGTGCTATTTTCCGGGCTTTCAAGTTTATCTCGGAATTCTCTATCCGTATTTCTCAGCTTTGTGATCTCACTCTTGTTAGTGTCATCTTGTTTTGAGAGGTCTTCAAAGGCTACCTCCATTGCCCTGACTCTTTCCATAAGGTTGTTGATCTTACCTTCTAGTGCCTCACATGCTCCCTGGATCTTCTGTTGGTTAAGCTAGGAGACTGCAAACTTTTCTCTGATCTCCGTTAGCAGGGTGGCTAAAAGCCTCTCTGTGGGAGATTGCTCCCCGGACCGGTCACTCTGGCCGTTAAAGTGGGCCCTTCTCTCTTATCAAAAGACTGGCTCAAGGGGCTCTCGGACATGGGGTTACCTTGAGCTGGAGCTCCATCCTCTTCTACTGCTGCCAGAGGGGAAAATCTATTTTCAAGGTGCAGGATGTTGTTCCCAGCCTCACCGGGCTATCCACAGCTCTTGCAAGCCCCTGCAGCTCAAGGCTGTGCATGGGAGTGGGTCAAGCAGTCATAGAAGTGGAGATAGACTGTGCAGACTGATCTTTGAGCATGCAAAGAATGGACTATATTGCTGTTACGACTCTTTGGGTGTCCCTTCCTGTTGATGCATCTACCTCCAATTGCATTAGCCCATTCAATGCAGTTATTCCATGGCAGCACAGCACTCGAGCTCTGGGTGGAGAGGTTCTGACAGCAGTCCAGTTGGTAGTTCATTTAGCTTGTGTACAAGGACCTGAGACCTTTTGAGTAGCTCACCATAGTGGTGAGCAGAGTTGACATCAGTTGTTGCAAGATTCTGCCATTGATGCGCTCGATGGATGAATTATTTGTGAAATTTCACCTGGGCAAAACCAGACAGGCAGCTACCGAGATCAGGGGCCTCCAGAGAAAAGACTTGCAGAGAAAATAATTGCTTGTAGGCTGACGTACGGATATCCAACATTATGAGCAAAGACTAATGCATACTACCACTTTTGTGGATCTAGGCTTCAGGGACGGTGTCTGTGGATTGTTGCGGGAAAGCAGAAGTGCTCTTCAGTACTTCTCAGACTGCTCATCAGTGCTCAGGAACACTGCAAGCGGGTATTATGGAACCTGTACAAAGGAAGCTGCACCTTCAGTGTAAAGCTGATGTGGCAGCGGCAAGAGCTAATGGTGCTTGTGGAGGGGTGGGTGGGTGCATGAAGTCTTTGACGTGCTTGCCATCTGTCCAGTGGTATCCTTCTTTACTAGCACACATGAATGGGCTCCATGCCTTTAGGAGAGACCACTTCTTCACATATTGTATATGCTTATCTGAATGACCAGTGTGAAATGTGTACTTTGGGAGAGTCACTGCCGTACTGGGAACATAAGAGGCAGGTGTGACCCAGAGAAGTGTGGTTAGCTGTGGAAACACTTGGGTGCCCACCACAAAGCTTTTAGTCAGTGCTGCTGAAAATATAGTGACTGACAAAGAAGCCTGCTTATTGGCTTGCCATGCAGAGTGACTTATGTGCCTGGGGATGAACCAGCAACCAATACCAGACACCGTTGCATTTACATCCCTTTAATAGAATGAGTCAGACACACGCTTTGCTGTATGTGAGAATCTCATGGATTTACAGCCGAAGGGTAATAAACTGTGTACTTTCACCCAGCAATATTAGTTGACTCCAGAGTGTATACTTTCTCCTGCTATGGGGTTTGGGAAATGTATCCACAGTGCACCCTCATACAGTCCTGGAGCCTCTTGAGAGGGACATTCAAGCACACCTCCCCCAAATAGTCCTGAGTGGGTCATTCTGAGTCCCAAAGTGCTTTTTTCAGTGATGTACTTTTGTTTATAGAGCACTTAAAACCCCTGGTGAAGTTGTGAACCTCGTCAATTTGCATTGAATTCCCGAGCACTCTTTGAAGTGCATTTCTTTCAAGGGGCATCTTTGCAGTTTGGCCTAGATGGGCTATGACTGCCATTTTGGCCTTCATTTTCGGTGTTAGTTTTTACTTTGACTTCTGCCTCCAAGGCTAATCATCCATCATAATATGGTTCCTCTAGTGCTCTTTGGGTGAGAACCCAATACTGGACACTGGCTTAGAGCTCTCCCTCTACTACTTCCTGCTATAATCTGGGTTCATTCAAGGACATGTGCCACAGCCCTTTTCCCTTCTCATCTTAGTCTTCTTCCTCCATTCTCTCTCGAAGGCACTCCAACTAACCTTATGGAGAGCTTCTGGTCACTGCTTAATAATCATTTCGTTTTCTAGCGGGTTCTTCAACAGTCATGGGCCACTAAGGCGGCTGCAGTGAAGATCTATCCTTACCAATTCAGACACATGTCTGATGGGGAGTCTGGATATTTTCTCTGTCTCAAGTGTTGTCACAGTGCTGGAGTAGAATTCAACCATATAGTATGTTGTGTCCTGATACACAGAGTAGGAATAGTAGCAAGGTACTTCACACCATCCATGCATGATAAAGAGGATGCAATAACCCATCCTCTTAACTAAACTGTGTATAATGATTCTCACACAGCTGAGATATTAGAATAGACATTATTAGTATCTGAAACAAAGGCATTCTCCCACTTCCCAACTGCCACCAGCAGAATGTTTATCCCAAATATACAGGTTTGGACAAATGATAGCTCAAGGTATATAGATGGGATAAAAAAAGAAATCAAATGCGCATTGGCAATACCAATAGGTCTGGCTTTAAAGGAATGTTGTACGGTAATGTGAAGCCTAATAGCATAGTAACTAGCATAGTAATAGGTTCGAGGCATGTGGGCTGCTGAATTCATATCTGTGCATAGATCGCCGCCTAGTGTTGGGTCCGGATGTTTGCACGTTGTTGTCCTGGAAGAGTCTTCGAAGTATCCTGAGATAGGTGACTCCTCCCCTGGACCACAGTGCGCATGGGCATCGTCTCCATCCTCAGATTGTTTTTTTCCGCCATTGGGTTCGGATGTGCTTATCTTAGCTCAAGTTAGGAAAAATTAATTTAAGGCCAAAAGGCCTTTAGTTTTCGTCGGTACTGTTCCCGCTCGGTATCGACAGCTTTCTTGCTTAGTTTAGCAAACTTCTTCAAGTTTTTCGGATCCGTTTAATCCGATCATCGACCTTACATCGACGATGGAATCGAGGACCCCATTCAAACGGTGTCCTGTTTGCCACGCCAAATATCCACATATCGACGTCCACCCGGTGTGCAACAAATGCCTCTCGCCGGATCACGACGAATCGAAATGTATGGCCTGTGCCCGATTCCGATCCAAGAAGACTCTCCGGAATCGACGGGCAGCGAGATTAGAAGCGCAGCAATCGGCACCGGCCCCGGCAAACATCTTCAGCACCGAGGACGAAGATGTTGAAAGCGTGGAAGACACAAACTACAGTCCCGCTTCCGAACACGATTACCGATCGGAAGACGCCGATGAAGCGCTTTTTCACAGGGAAGAAGCCGACGATGAGGTAGGAGACTACGATGAGGCCTTTGGGGCCGAAGAAGATAGCTCTGGTGAAGAGCAGGGCCTACCCGTCGAAACGGAGGCTATCAAAGTGCGCCATTCTACGGCTCCGGTCGAGGGATCGCCTACGGGCCTTACCCAAGATCAATCCCGCAGTTCTTCGGCCCCGCCTTCGGGCCCGGCCTCGAACATCCAGCAAGAGCCATTATTACCGAAAAAGACTGGTTTCCCTTTAACGAAACCGAAACCAATTGTCGCACCAGTTACACAGAAACCGAAAGTGAAACTGGCAGTGGTCGGCTCGAAGACCTCCACTCCTTCGACGCCAGCCCAAACCATCGGCTCCGAACGCACTAAAAGGGATTTCGGCGCCGAACTCGCTGCTGCGGATGTCGGTACCGACCCGAAAAGGAAGGCCATCGGTACCTCAAAAGCGCCTCGGCCGCCGGCACCGAAGCAATCGGCCCCGACCACAAAAGTTAAAATGGCCGCTCCATCGGAGTCCACTTCGAAGGCAGCGACTAAAGTCAAGTCATCGACTCCGTCGACCGCTACTGCCTCTCCTCGAATCGATGACCCTGTGGCTCCGAAGCAGTCCTCTGCAGAACCACTCCGCACCAAAGAACCTTCGGCGTTCTCGGTGCGACAAGTTGCGGCGTCCTTGCAACGCATCAGAGAACAGGCAGCCCTCCAGTCCACGTCGGGCCCCGACCCGAAAAAGGCTCCAAAGGCACCTTCGGCACCAACCAACATTACTTTTGGTTTGCCACCGTCCACGGCGCCAAAGATGTTCGAGATCCGAACACGTGTCCGCCAGACAAGGTCCCCATCTGCTGGACACTCTCCTACTGAGCCTTCACCGTCCCAATTCATGGACGCCGACACCGGCAGACTCATGCTCCGAAAACAGAAGGTCACACCAGAGCAGAACTTGGACTCTTACAGAATCCCTCTAAAGCAGAAACTGCCAGCAGAATCGGAACCGGTTCTATACGAACGCCTGCATACCTCCTATCTGGATCCCCAGTCCTTTTCTCCAACGCCCTCCGACACGGATGCAATGGAGGACTACATGGGTGATGAGACCACCTACCCTAGGGATATAGATCCTGAGGAGCAGCAGGACCCAGATCAAGCTTGGGATGACCCTGCAGACCCGGGTGCAACAACAGATACCCAGGACACGCAGCTTTACGGTGCAAAAACATCTCCAACAGAGGACACTGCTGCCTTCAATGCCCTCATAGAACGTGCTGCAGCCAATCATGGTGTGCAACTCCACTCTGACACAGTTGAGGAAGACTTCTTGGTGGACACTTTCGCCTCCTCTGAGAGGACGGTCAAGACTCTGCCCATGTTGAAAGGTGTTCTCAAGCCAGCAAAGAAAATTTTCAAGGAAACAACCAGGGCACGGGTGCTGAACCCCAGGATTGAGAAGAAATACAAACCTGCGCCCGGGGACCCTATGTACATTAGAGGTCAGTTACCTCTGGACTCCATGGTGGTTGCTAACGCTCGCAAACGAGCGCACTCACAAACGACTGGTGATGCTCCTCCCCCAGACAAAGAGTCCAAGGTGCTGGAGACCTCAGGCAAGAGGATTGCAGCTCAAGCAGCAAACATCTGGCGCATTGCCAATACACAGGCCCTCCTGGCTCGCTACGATCGTTCACACTACGACACACTAGAGTCACTACTCCAACATCTGCCAGACGAGTACAAAGAGGCAGCGGAGCTCCTCATCAGAGAGGGACAACTTCTTACAAACGCATCCATTAAGTGCGCACTAGATGCTGCCGACACAGCTGCGAGGGCAATAAACACCAGCGTCATGTTACGCCGACACGCTTGGTTAAGAATCTCCGGATTCAAACCTGAGATCCAAAACAACATCCTAAATCAGCCTGTCAACCCCGACTACTTATTCGGACCGGAAGTTGACACCACTTTAGAAAAGATAAAAAAGGACACTGACACTGCGAAGTCAATGGGGGCTCTGCAAATGCAGACATTTCGTGGTGGCTCCTTTCGTCGCCCCGGAAATAGGGGAGCAGCTAGAGGACAGGGGTCACAGCACACATACAATAAAGGGGGCACACAGAGTACCTACGATAAAAACAGAGGTGGATATCGTGGCTCCAGCACCAAGGGCAGAGGACGCGGTTACGGCAACACCAGGTCCTCACCCAAGAACAAACAGTGACGCCCTCTCCCTTCCCCCCCGACCACATAACACCTGTCGGGGGGAGACTCCAGTGGTTCCTGTCCACGTGGAATACCATCACCACGGACAGGTGGGTCAGGGATATTATCCAGCACGGTTACTGTCTCGAATTAACCTCCACTCCACCCACAGCACCGTCCTATGTCCGCAGAGCACTTAGCATTATTGCAGCAGGAAGTGCTAAGTATGCTGCAAAAAGGTGCAATAGAGGTCGTGCCCTTCAACCAGCAGGGGACAGGAGTGTACTCTCTGTACTTCCTCATCCCAAAAAAGGACGGGTCGCTCAGACCTATACTAGACCTGAGACCCCTCAACCACTACATTCTCTCAGAGCATTTCCATATGCTCACCCTACAACAGGTTCTCCCGCTGCTCAGCCAGGGAGACTTCCTAGCCACACTAGATTTCAAAGATGCGTACTTCCACATACCCATACACCCGTCACACAGGAAATATCTCAGGTTCACTATTCAGGGGCAGCACTACCAATTCAAAGTCCTCCCCTTCGGTGTGACAACAGCACCCAGAGTTTTCACCAAGTGCCTAGCTACAGTGGCTGCACATCTACGGAGACAACACATTCACGTCTACCCTTACCTGGACGACTGGCTTGTTCAGGCAAAGTCAGCCCAGCAATGTGCCAGCCACATGTCCCTCACCATTCACCTTCTTCACAGTCTGGGATTCTCACTAAATTACCCAAAATCGCATCTCCAACCCGCACACGTACAACAGTACCTGGGTGCGACCATAGACACTCTGGCAGCCACAGCTCAGCCAAATTTAGTGAGGATCAACAGCATGCAAATGCTGATCTCAAAGTTCAAACCTCAACACTCCCTTCCTGCGCGAGTGTTCATGCAGTTGATAGGCATGATGGCCTCCTGCATTTTCATAGTCCCACACGCGAGACTACATATGCGCCCGCTTCAGGAGTGCTTGGCACGTCAATGGAATCAGGCTCACGGGCAAATAAAAGACCTAGTGTTGGTGAGCGGTCGGGCATACAACTCTCTGCATTGGTGGAATCCACAAAACCTTTGCAAGGGTCGACCGTTCCAAGAGCCTGTTCCACAAATAATACTGACGGCGGACGCGTCTCCCCAGGGATGGGGAGCTCATGTACTCCATTACACAGTGCAGGGACTATGGACAATACAACAAAAGAAGATGCACATCAACCTTCTGGAACTGATGGCAATCTTCCTGGCAATGAAGGCATTCAAAGTACACTTGTGCAACAAAGTCGTGTTGATCCGGACGGACAACATGACTGCCATGTACTACATACAGAAGCAGGGAGGAACACACTCTCCACAGTTGTCTCATCTGGCTCAGAGCATGTGGAAGTGGGCCATTCAGAGGAACATATTCCTCATGGCGGAACACCTCCCCGGCAAGGACAACCAGATGGCGGATCTGCTCAGCAGACACAGCCACCAGATGCACGAGTGGGAGCTACACCCGTCCGTACTCCAACCGTACTTCCAACAGTGGGGTAATCCAGAGATAGACCTATTCGCCACAAACGAAAACGCAAAATGCCAAAGCTTTGCCGCCAGGTTCCCACATCCACAGTCGCAGGGCAATGCGATATGGATGAACTGGTCCGGCAGATTTGCGTACGCTTTTCCCCCAGCACCATTAGTACCGCTGGTGGCACGCAAACTGCGACAGCACTCACTGACACTCATCCTAGTTGCTCCCACATGGGCGCGCCAGCCATGGTACACTACCTTTCTAGAACTTTCCGTGGTGCCGCATCAAAGGCTGCGGATCAAACCTGCACTCTTAACGCAGAACCATGGCGAAATTCAGCACCCAGATCCGCAACAGCTGAACCTGGCAATCTGGCTCCTGAAGTCTTAGAGTTTGGCTACCTAAACCTGCCACCTGACTGTATGGAGATCATTAAGGAGGCCAGGAGACCCACTACCAGAGCCTGCTATGCAGCTAAATGGAAGAGGTTTGTCATTTATTGCAACAACAATGACACTAACCCGCTAGACGCATCCATTCAAAACATAATCTGTTACCTCTTACACCTATACCGATGCAATCTGGCATACACCTCAATACGTATCCATTTGACCGCAATAGCAGCCTATCTCCAGAACAGGCAGCACCTCTCTTTATTCAGAGTGCCTGCCATCAAAGCTTTCTTGGAGGGACTTAAACGAATAATTCCCCCAAGACACCCACCAGCACCGGTATGGAACCTCAACTTGGTCCTCACCCGACTGATGGGTCCACCCTTCGAACCTCTCCACTCATGTGAGATTCAATTCCTCACCTGGAAAGTAGCTTTCCTAGTGGCAATCACTTCGTTAAGAAGAGTTAGTGAACTCCAGGCACTAACCATTCAAGAGCCATTCATACAAGTTCATACGAACAGGGTCGTACTACGTACTAACCCCAAATTCATGCCTAAAGTAATATCGCAGTTCCACATGAATCAAACTATTGAACTGCCTGTTTTCTTTCAGAATCCACAAAATGTCGCTGAAAGAATGCTCCATACACTAGATGTCAAAAGAGCCCTCATGTACTATATAGACAGAACTAAAGACTTTAGGAAGACAAAACAACTTTTCGTTGCCTTTTCTCCACAACACAAAGGCAACGCCATCTCCAAAGCAGGTATAGCCAGATGGATCGTTAAATGTATTCAAATTTGCTATCAAAAGGCTAAACGCACATTAACGATTCCCCCACGAGCCCACTCAACACGTAAGTTAGGGGCGTCCATGGCTTTCCTGGGAAACATTCCTTTACAGGATATATGTAGAGCAGCCACATGGTCCACTATACATACATTTACCAAACACTACTGTGTAGATGTACACTCAAAACAGCAGGCAGCTGTAGGACAGGCTGTTCTCAAAACTCTTTTTCAGACCGCTGCAGCTGGCACTGGTGGCCGCCGCTAATAGGAGGTACTGCTATGTATTCTATGCACAGATATGAATTCAGCAGCCCACATGCCTCGAACTGAATATGCTACTTACCAGTATGCATCTGTTCTTGGCATGTAGGGCTGCTGACATTCATATCGCCCACCCTCCTCCCCGGCGCCTGTAGCAGCTGCAGCTCTCAGAATTACTGTATAGCATGGTCATCACTTTCTGTATCTACTCCATCACTGCCACAATGGCGAAAAACAATCTGAGGATGGAGAGGATGCCCATGCGCACTGTGGTCCAGGGGAGGAGTCACCTATCTCAGGATACTTCGAAGACTCTTCCAGGACAACAACGTGCAAACATCCGGACCCAACACTAGGCGGCGATCTATGCACAGATATGAATGTCAGCAGCCCTACATGCCAAGAACAGATGCATACTGGTAAGTAGCATATTCAATATGTATTTGTGTGGAAGCAAACACCTGTAGAATATTATTGTAGGCTGACCTCTTGATGGCCCTGGGTGTTGTAGATACATGGCGAGCATACAATCCTCCTACGCAATACTTCACATATCACTCAGGGGGCGGGCCCATTGTAGTCTCTTGCTCATTGACTGTATACCTTGTCCCATCAAATCTCGCATTTCAGAGAGGTTTGCCATTTGACCAGAGGGATCTCAGATCATTCCCTAGTCTTGGCAGTCTACAGACTACCAGGCTGATGTGGACACTGTCAGATGGCCCTTAATTCATGGTTCTTGAAGGGGCCTCATATCTCTGCAGGCCTCCAGAAAGCCACTGAGCAGTGCTTTGGCGAAAATATGGGCTCGGTCACTAGGCGCAGGCTTTGTGGGAGGATATTAAACAGTCCCTCGATATCGGGCCTCTCGATAGCGGGACATAAAAAGAATACAAAGGCCCATTTAGAGATACTTGAACGACGGATTCAGGAGCTGGAATCCCAGGCTCAGAACAGGGTGATGTGCAACACAATTTGTCCCTTAAACGGAAGGAATATCGAGGTGCTGCCAGAGAGGCCGCTAAAGCCCTCCACTGTGCCACTCAGCACTGCCTCTATGAGGGGGGGGTGGGGGAATAGGACCGGAAAGCTCCTGGCCTGGCTTAACAAGAGGGGCCTGGCAAACTAATGGGTACTAGAATTCTTAAATGATGCATGGGAACGGGTGGGACACGGCGTGGCGAATGCTTTTGCGTCATACCACACAGATTTCTATTCCCTGACCTTCGTTGCCACAGCAGAGGAGTCTGGTGAATTATTAGCGAACATTCCACTTCCAAAGCTTTCTCGAGAGGGCAAGACAATCCTGGAACAGGACCTCATGAAAGATGACGCAAGCCATCCATGACCTGAATCCTGGTAAGGTGGTGGGCTGAATGGCATACCTACAAAGGGCAAGCCGCAGAATGACTTTCCCTTATTACCACCTACTTGGCTGTGTTTTTACTGCAGAGGTTAAAATCCTGACTGAATTACTGGCCTGAATGACAGTCTTTATCCTGAGCATATCCAACAAAGTTCAAGAGTCCGTAAATATATAGTTGTTGAAACTTCTTTTAATTCCAAATGTCCAATTCCTTGTTTCGGCAAAGTTGCATCCAATAATACATCAAAACATACAGTGGGTACAATCACATCCAGATGAACAATGTAGCCAACACGTGTTTAATCTTTAGGTCATCACCCACCAACTTCCTCAGGGCTACAACAAGAACTAATGGAACCCATAGCTATCTATGGCACCGAAGTTCCCCATAGTTGGTCTGATATTAAGAGTCAAAGTACCCAAAAAGAAAACCACCGTGGTCTCAGGTACTAATAGAAAGAAAAGAAAAGGAGGGGGGGAGGTGTAGGAAAAGAAACTAAAGCAACTAAGCTGAGCTACAATAGAAGCAAATTATAATTTTGTCCAAAAATTATCCATGCCATCATAGGTGAAAAGATCACAAATTGTGATGTAAGACTAGAATTGTAAGAACAGAATCCACCACCACAATAGTGCATATGTGCAAATAAACTCCCCAAAAACGAATTAGGAGAATGTCAGTATTCTCATAAGGTCTGTGTGTCCCTCCAATACCTTATCATAAAAGCAAACCATTATTCAAGTAACAAAATAATAAGTTATAAATTCATTAAGAGCTAACTAGTCTCAGAACATCATACCTATATCTCCCGTTAGGTCCTCACCAATAGTTAATATATTTGAGAATCTGAAATAGATGAAAATCGTAATATCAACCAGATTGTAAATCACATAGAGCCTATTAATACTTCCCATTACAAAGTATGGCACAGCACGGAACATCGTAGAAACGGACGTAAGTTTAAGGTCATATGTTTCTCGCTCTAATATTTAACTGCCGGTCAATACCATAGCACCTAATCTCAAGAAACAATACAGGATGCCAGGTAGCACGAAACACAAAGAATTTTCTATATAAAGTATATTCGCACAAGTGCGAGGTCACATAAGTTTACAATTACCCAAGCTTTAAATTACCGATCAATTCCGTGACCACTCATACCAGAGAGTAAACTGAAAGACTAACAACGAAGAGTTAGGATTTTTAATCACGTCACGAGCATAGTGTGACACAAAGTATCGCGTTCATAGTAAGGTAGACAAACAGTAGAAAGACTGTCTGAAATCAGGATCACTTAGTTATAAAGTACATAATTAACAGGAACCATTCCTTGTTACATATAGCTCCGGAGATAAGCAATATCTCACCTTTTGTCAGACAGAGTACTCCAGGAAAAAGTATCAATGTTTTGCGCACGCATCAAATCCTGCTGTCCTAAAATACAGGAGAACGGACTAACCAGTCTCTGCGATCGTGTCCGTCTAAAGCATGCATGAATAATTGCAGTTAGACTCCTGTGTGAGAAATTATTATTTGTCAAATCCTACCGTCCAAAATATGCAGGAAGTGTTTGAATGCCCGCCTGTTCAGGAGAACGGGCTAACCAGTCTCCGTGATCGTGACCGCCATCTTGTACTTCTGACCCCAGTATCATCGTTATTTAAAGTTAACCAGCCAGAGTCTAAAACATGCGTGACTTAATTCATTTAAACTCCTATTTAGGAAATTAATATTCTTTATATCCGTCACAACAAAAAGAAAACATCCCTTAATATGGTATCAGTGTATAAACTGCATGCTGTGTCTATTTGTATTTATCCGTATCCTGCAAAAAAGTGTAGGCGCCATCTTGAAGTACGATAGGACACCCTGTATTCAGTACATTTTAGTAATACCACTAGATTTTAAATTCAGAAGAAAATGAAGGAAAAAAAGGGGGTCATAAGTGATAAATGTCCGGTCACCTGTCTAGAATGGAAGGCTACGCTGAGGCATCATACAAGTATACCGTGTTTCGCAGAAAGCAGAGTATGTGAAATAGTTTTTGAGTAATTATCTCCACGTTGTTCCACTTCAGGCTATCCATGTGTATATATGATCACAGTGATATTCGGAAACGGAAGAATATTTACCTTGACACCAGTAATAGAATTTGTTAGTAATATGTGTAGGCAGGGGTCAGAGAGTATTCATTACTTTGAGTGGAAGTGAGGTGTGTAAGAGGGGGGAGTTGTTGTGGTAAGGTTGCACCTTAGCTGCCCAAGAAATATTGAAGTTCACCATCCATGTTGAGGCCCATGTTAACAGCACGTGATTTAATAATCCAACGGGCCTCACTCACATTCTCAGCTTGAGTTCCTCGTTGCCTCCCCTTACATCAGATATCACAGAATCTATACCATGAAACTTAAAACCAAGTTGTTTGTTTTGCATAACACATTCTTTTCCATGGCTTCAAATTGGGTATCTGATCCAAATTTTTAAGAGGCCGAAAATGTTCTGCAATGCGTTCCTTAAGCGGGCGTATTGTACTGCCAACATACATTTTTTCAAATTTGCATAGAATCACATAAACAACATATTTAGTTATGCAATCAGTATGCGTGCTTATCGGAAACCTACGGCATCCATTGTACTCAAATTCTTTCATTCGATTAACCACCATTTTACACATACTTCAATTACTACAGGAGAACAACCCCTCATTCAGTTTGTTTAGCCAAGTATTCCTAGGCATATGTACTTTAGGGTAACTAGAACTAACCAGATTCCTTATGGTTTTGCCCCTTCTATTTGTGATACTTGGGTGTCCCAGTACATAGGATTGCAGTATTTGCTGTTAATAAATGCAAATGACGTTTCCGTATGTTATAAAGTCCTGGAGGGTATCAGTCCATTGTAACCTTTATGATCTTTTTTTGGCCCTCAGGACAATGTCTTTATTATACCCTGTAGCTAGGAAACATACAATATCTTCACCATTCAGTACAAACTCCATGTCATTACTGCAGTTCCTATGTGCTCTGAGCATTTCACCAAATGGGATAGCATTAATCTGGCTCTTAGGATGTGAACTCTTTGCATGCAAGAGTGCATTGCAGGCAGTAGCCTTTCTATACATTCATTTTGATGAGGTTTCCTCAACTAATGCGGAGGAACTTGTTGATAGCTTAGGGGCGTTGTCCCTTAAACTGAAAGTGAATGGGTCAACCCATCTTAAAGGTCACCTTCTTGACCCTATTTTCACTAACACTAATTTACTAGTGGCTAACCCCACCCCTTTACCTTGGAGTGACCACTATTTTATATCTTTTTCTTGGTCTGCACAGAGCAGGGACCCTCCGACGGGTCCAGTCAAGAAACTCAGCCAGAATTGGTCCAAGATTTCTACTGAGTCATGGGCAGCTACCCTTAATAATACTCGCCCATTATTAGAAGGTGACCCAGAATCAGCGAATCATGAATTTAATGAATGGATTGAAGCCTCCTTGGACTTGGTGGCCCCTACAAAGTTGAGACTCAACAAAAAGGGCCACAAGAGTATAGCATGGTATACTCCTGGTCTCAGAGAACTGAAATTAAAGTGCAAACAAGCAGAGAGACAGTGGAGGAAAGATTTCTCAGATGAGAAGAAGTTTGTCTACAGGGGAGCCATAAAAATGTATAAATAATAAATTAGCAAAGCACAATCTAAATATTACGCAACTAAAATCTCCTCAGCATCTAATGCTCCGCGGGAAATTTTTAAGATTTTTAAAGCACTAACCACCCCTCTATCGCCAGCCTTACCTACGGTTGATATTATAGGATTCTGCAATGATATAGCGGAGTTCTTTCATACAAAGATTCTATCTATTTAGCATTTCCTTCTGCCACTATCCTTCCAAATGACCCTCCACTGGAAAACAGGGGAGATCCACCTGTGACTAGATTGGAGATCTTTCCGCCTCTGCATATTAAATCTCTTAACTTCCCAGGGACATGGCCCCTCCTACTGCTTTATACCAAGTTTTCCAAACAGCTGCCACTATTTTAAAACTCATTAATATGTCTTTGGGTACAGAGATTGTCCCCTCGTCATGGAAACAAGCCATGGTGAGAGCTCTACTCAAAAAAGTAGGGGCGGACCCTACAGTGTTCTCCAACTATCGCCCTATTTCATTGCTGCCAGGGATCTCAAAAATTGCAGAAAAACATGTCAACTCCACTTTATCCATCTTTTTGGAGAAAAATTACTGTTTTCCTCCAACTCAAACAGGATTTAGATCCCATCAGGGCACAGAGACCGCTCTGATTGCAGTCGTTGAGGAAACTAGAAAAATCTTAGACTGCGGAGGCTCGGCAGCAATCGTCCTCTTAGATCTGAGTTCTGCTCTCGATACCGTGAACCATCAACTGCTGAGCTCCAGGACCAGAGAGGCGGGAGTATCGGGAACTGCGCTAATGTGGCTGGAGTCTTTTTTGATCTCCGCTCATTCCAGGTCTTAGAGGACAACTCCATCTCCAAGAGTATGCCATTGAGGTGTGGGGTGCCGCAGGGCTCATCACTTAGCCCCACTCTTTTCAACATTTATAAGATCCCTTTGGCCAAAATTGTTGAACCCTTTGGCATACAAATTGTTACATACGCACACAATACCCAACTGATAGTTTCCCTTAATCAACCTGGAACCAAGCCAAACAACCTATCGAATTATCTGGAAAAAGTATCGGCGTAGATAGAGTGCTCCTTTTTACAACTAAATGGAGCAAAAACAGACTTGATGTTTCTGGGGAAACCGTCTCCAGTAGGTGTCACCCCCCTATGGCCTAAATGCCTGGGCAACATACCACCGCCCAAAGAACAAATAAAAAGTTTGGGCGTCTGGCTGGATCACAAGTTTGACATGAAGGTACAAGCCCAGAAGGTAGCGAGTTGCTGCTACGGACTACTTAGGGTGGTAAGGAAAGTCCTACCCTTACTCCTCTTTAGTGCAAAGAAATTGCTGGTCCAAGCTTTAATTCTTTCTCGCCTGGAAAATGCAAATGCTCTCCGCGATCCCTATAAAAAGACTTCAGACGGTTCAGAATTGTGCAGCTAGACTGCTTCTACATAACCCCACAGAGAATCGGCGTGAGCATTTATAGCTTATCTACTTTGGCTGCCAATTGCAGAGAGGATCCAGTTCAAATCCCTCTGCATTACCCACAAGATTATGGCTTCCAAAGCCCCACCAATTCTACAGTCTATCATCTCCCCTTACCATCCCAGCAGAGCTCTTCGCTCAGAAAACAAATGGATGGCCACAGTACCTAGAATTCACAAGGCCAGAGGTGGGGGTCGACATTTCTCCTATATTGCCTCCAAGAGGTGGAATGCTCTTCCAGACCGCATTCGTATGGAAGAAAACCACCTAGTTTCCGCAGACAGTTAAAGACGAATGTAAAAAGAACTATCGATGGACAGAATGCTGAACAATGTCATACATTCACCCCAGTACAGAGATCTGGGCCATAATCCATCGTTTTTTTGCTCACCATGTCATTCCAGTTTGGACCCAGCCATATGCAAATCAGTCTTGACCCTGTGCCCAATGGGAACAGTCCAGCCCGAACAGCCAGGTCAGGTCCTCCCTGGACTGGAAACAAGCATTCTAGGACCGGTTTCGGGGTTTCACCCCTCTTCAGCCAGGATAGCTTGATTCCAGTGGCATGGAGAGCACAGGACTCACGTCTGAGCATACCCGTCCCACTCGGGGTGACAAATGCAAAAAGAACTATTGATGGACAGAATGCAGAACAATGTCATACATTCACCCCAGTTCAGAGATCTGGGCCTAAATCCATCGTTTTTTTGCTCACCAGGTCATTCCAGTTTGGATCCAGCCATATGCAAATCAGTCTTGACCCTGTGCCCAATGGGAACAGTCCAGCCCGAACAGTTAGACGTTCTTGTTCCCAACCATCTAAAGTGCTCACTGACTAGACCTGGTTCTTAGCGCTGGGAGGCCTTAGGATAGCCATGCGCTTTATAACTGCCATTTTCATTTCATTTCATTCATACATCCTGCTTTTAATCTTTCCTTGATCAATGTACAACTCCAAATCAAGGAAGACAAATGGATCCTTTCTCTGTGCCATTGTAAAAGCCATATTAAACGCATTACTGTTCATATACTCAAAATATTTCTGCAGGTTCTCACAGCTGCCAGTCCAAATAAGAAGGCAGTGATCAATAGAACGTCCATAATAGACAATAAAGTCCTGCCACTTTGCTCCCGATGGGCCCCAGATATGCGTCACCTCAAAGCAGCCCATAAAAAGGCAGGCAAAAGACGGCATTTCAGAGTGAATTACTGGCCTGGTTGGTTCAGGTGATCCAGTCATTGATTCACCCACACCAATCTGGTTTCATGCCAGGGAGTAACACCTCTCTTAACTTGCTGCGACTGCATGGGATCCCAGGCTGTGCAGACAAAATTCGGGAAGATGCCCTTTTCCTCTTGCTTGATACGCAAATGGCTCTTGACACCGTTGAATGGCCCTCTGTTTGAGGTTCTAGACAGAATGGACTTCGGCACACGGTTCATGGCCTGGGTAGGTCTCCTCTACGTTAAACCCCTTGCCCAGGTTTTGATTAACGGGGGTGTGTATGCGGCATTCCGTCTTCGGTGTGGTACACCACAGGGCTGCCCATTTTCCCCTTTCATTTTTCCCCTGGTGCCGCTATCTTCCTGGATCAGAAGTGACCCCCTGGGTAAAGGACTGACCTCGATGGAAGACTGGGAGAATAGAATCTCCCTTTACGCAGATGGCATATTGCTTTATGTGGCAGATCCAGACTTTCCACTTGACAGACTAATGAATATACTTACTTTGTTTTGTCTATATTTGGGTTACACCGTTAATTTAAATAAGTCCCAACTCAATCTCCTTCACGGATGGGTACTAAGGCTGCCCAGTGACTGTGCGGTCCCTTTTGCCACAGATTGATTCTGGTACTTGGGGATCTATGTCACCAGAGACCCGGGCGTCTTTTACGCTCGGAACCTGAAGCCATCACTGGCACGTTTGTGAAGGGACGTCCAACATTGGAGAGACCTTCCTCTCTTGCTTCTTGGAAGGGCCGCCCTGTTCAAGATTGCCCTACCCTGGTTCCTGTATGCGTTGCAGAATATGCCCTATCCAGTCCCGACATCTTATTTCCAGGAGATTGAAAGTGAGACTCGTACACTACTTTGGGATGGTGGTCCTGCGCCTATAACCATTAAGAAGTTGACCAGTAGCTGTTATGACGGGGAATTGCTTTTGACGACATAGAGATATTACTGGGTGGCACAGCTTGTCACCTCTAACCAGTGGGTTCACCTCCCCCGAGAGGAACTGGCCTACAGGCTGGATAAGATGGCCATGCAGCCGGGAGGCCATCTGCGGGCCCTCTGTGGAGGAGTGTGTCCCACGACCTTCCCTACTTCAACTGCGGTTATGCTCCCCCTCTGGCATACCACAGTGCATACACTAGGCTGGCGTGGTAAAATCATACAAGCCACGGCCCTGTGGGATACTTCACAATTGGGGTTATTGGGTAAACAACAAGGCTTTGATAAATGACACTTGACTGGCCTCTCTTAGTTTGGGGGAGGGGTGGGGGGGGGGACCTATGAACAAAGGAAGGAGTGATCCTGTTCACAGATTTACGAAACTAATATCAACTGGCCCCCACTAACACATTGTTATTTGCAAATATGGCACACACTGCAGAAGGGTGAGGACCCCCATGAATCTTCCCCACTCAAGGACTGACTCCTGGACGAGCAGATACCTAAAAAAGCAATCTCCCTTACCTACCTTAAACTTATTAATAATTAACCTGACACCATTATTCAGTTGCAGGAGCAGTGGGAGCGAGATCTGGGGGGCCTGGAGGGCGACGAGTGATCCCTGTGAGGTTGCCATAAGATCTAGGTTTTGTCTTGTCCAGTTGAAAAAAACTGCACAGATGCTATTATGCGGTTATGGAACTGCCAGGTACTTCAACACTGAGGGATGGTCTGTTCCTGTCTAAATCATGTATGCAGGGGGCACATGGAGGCCTCCGTGGAATGGTGTCTCCTGATTGTTTGAGAGGCGACTGACCTTGCTTGTATGGATCAGATCTGGATGACACATGGACTGATGGTGACCAAACTCAATATTGCACGTATGTGGAGAGCGGATCTAGTTCCACAGCTGAACAGGTGGAAACAGGACATGGACTGGTGCATGATTGAGGAAAGAGTGGTGCACGAAAGCAGGGGCTGTCCCCAGAAATAGGCCAAGATATGGAGGAAGTGAAACAATTACAGAGTTGGTGGCGTTTATGCCCCCATTGACGTAACTGGTTTTAATCCTGGAGATCTGGAGCCACAGACACAAATTTTGCCTTGTGATTTGCTGGGTTGGTGGTCGGAGGATTGAGGGGCTTTGGAGGCTGAAGGGGTTCCGAATTTGTCTAAATGTGTCTTGATGCATTGTGTGAATTGAGGACTGTCACTTTTCTTGTTGTTTGCTTTACTTGTGATTAAAAGATTTTTTTTAAAAATCTATGTAGGTTAATTACTACGTTTCTCACATCTGTGCTGCTGCCGGATAAAACACCATGAATTATCTAGTTATCTAAGACACTTAAATAGCATTCCAATGCCATGTGTGTGCTCCTGAAAGTGTAAACTTCGGCAGCTGGATAAATAAAATGATCACAGCTGTGCGGAGGGCAAGCAGTTTTTTTGTTTAAGCACACAACTTTCGCTAAATCAAAATGTACTCCTGGCTGAGGCAAAGCCCCTCTCTAACAATGATCACCTAGTTGTATAGCAACAGCGACGCTGTCAAGCCAGGCCATAAAGAGGATAGTATGGGTTAGTGCGGTCTTCTGTCAGGGGTCTGTCTCTTCTGATCTCGCTGGGAGATGCGGCCTGGGCGATCTAATGTTGAATTAGCCAAATGAGTTTTCTAAGGATCTGCTTTCAGAAATATCCTCCTTGATGGAGACCTGTGTCATTGGGTTATGAAACTTTGTAGAAAACTCAGATGCGTAATCCAAATAATGAATGTTAAATTGGTCAACCTTAGGGTTGTCTTTCCCTCAACTGTTTGCCTTTGTCTTCATTTTGTTTGCTGATCATTTTTGCTGGCCTTCCTGCTAACCAGTGTTAAAGTGCTTGTGCTCCCTCATTAAAACATGGTAACATTGTTTCATCCCTAATTGGCATATTTACTTTACTTATAAGCCTCTAGTAAAGAGGTACTACATGAACCCAGGGCCTGTAAGTTAAAGTCTGCTGTGGTCCTGCAGCACTGATTGTGCCGCCCACTTAACCTCTTCAGTGCCCATGACGAGATAGTCTCGTCATGGAGCACGGTAGCGCTGTGCCCATGACGAGACTATCTAGTCATGAACCCCACCCACTAATAAAACGCCCGGCACAGGAGGGGGAAAGGGCGTGGCACTGAAGGGGTTAAGTAACCTTTTAAACATGTCTCAGGCCAGCTATTGCAGGCTGTGCGCAGTTTAGACTGCCATTTCGACCTGACAAAATAAAGCTTTTGCCTGGTCCAAACCTTCCTTTTTAATATGACACAGTCTACCCGCATCTTGATCAAGAGTCTCCACCACCTCGCAGTCCAGGGAGAATCCTTCAAATGGATCGCCTCATACCTCACCAGAAGAACCCACAAAATCAGCCTCTCACCTTACACCTCGGAATCCTCAGAAAATAATCTGCGGGATTGTCCCTCAGCCCCACCCTGTTCAACACATACATGACCTCCTTGACCCCCCCGCCAGCCAACACTATCAGATCCCATCTTCTAGGCTGACGACACCCCGCTCATCCTCTCGTCCAAGGATAACTCCACCACCAGAGCCAACCTCCACTGATGTATGATTAAAGTCGCCGACTGGATGAAGGGCAACTGTTTCAAGCTCAGTACGGACAAGACGAAAGTCCTTATCTATGGGAACAACACCTTTCCATGGAAATGTGTCTGGTGGCCTGCTGAACTTGTCCCATTTTCTGCCCCAACAGACCACGCCTGTAACCTCAACATCAACTTGGAAACAAGTAGTCTTGTCTGTATGCTTCTACACCCTATGCATGCTCCGCAAGACTTTCAGGTGGCTCTCAGTCAACACCAGAAGGACAGTCACGCAGGCGCTCGTCACCAGCAGGCTGCACTACGGGAATACACTCTAAGTAGGAATCAACACATGCCTCCTGAAGAGACTACAGACAACACAAAACTCGGAGGCCAGACTCATCCTCGACCTCCCGAAACATACCCACATCCCACCCTCCCTCAAGAAGCTACACTGGCTCTGGATCCAGAATAGATGCCAGTTCAAGATGTTGACCCACGCATACAAAGCCCTGCACAATGAAGGACCAGCATACATCAACAAACGCTTGACCTAACATCAACTTACCAGACACCTACGATCCGCCTCCCTCTTCCTGGCAGACACCTCCTAGATCTGCCGAGGCAACAGCGGTGGCTGCTCCTTCTCACACTTGGCAACCAAAGCTTGGAACGAACTCCCTGCACCTCAAGACTGCCTCGTCGCTCCAGCAGTTCAGGAAAGGATTAAAGTCCTGGCTGTTAGAACAAACAGATCATCATGAGGCAGTTAGCTACTCCAGTGCCTTGAGACCCTAACAGGTGATTTGCCGCTCTCTACAAATCCTTGATTGAATGATTTATTGATAAGTGACCCCTATGAAAGGCCCTAGACAGACCAGAGGGCAGGATGCAATCTATTTAAAAAGTAGGACACGTGCTTTTAAGTTTTACATGTCCTGCTAGTGAAAAACTCTTACATTCGTTTTTCACTAATGCAAGGTATACCTCTCCCATAGGATAACATTGGAGTTACCTTATTCCCTTTTATAAGTGTCATTTCCTACTGGGAATAGGTAATCAGTTTGTTTGGTGTCTCTGGAATCCCAATTTAAAATCTTAACTTATGGTGAAATCCGATTTTAAATAAATTTTGAATATGACACTTTTTTAGAAAGTTGGTGTTTTCCTGTCTTAGCCATTCAGTGTCTGTAGATCCAATGGAACTGATGCATCTCCTCTGCTTCGTGGCGAGCAGAATCAGCACATCTCCGCTGCTGTGTGAATTGGACCCGACACAAAAACCTGCATCGCTGCAAGCATCGCATTCGGAAGCGCTGTGGTTGGATGCATCCTCGGCGCAGGCCCTCACATCTCTTTTGGACGACAGCCTCTGACCATGCCGGATTCCGCATCACAACTCCTCAGAACCAACACATCACCCCAACTGTGTGACTCCTCCCCAGTGGCGTAGCTAGACATCTTGAAACTGCCACATCGCTTAAGCTGAGCAATGCATCTTTGACACAGATCCTCACAACGCTCTGCAAACCAGGATAAAAGGTACTTTGTTCAGCTGGCCTAACTGGGTCCCTGTAGTCGCCCCACGCTCCATTGTACTCTGCCTGAACTTGTGACTTTGTCCCGGGCCAGTGCTGCCAGATATCCACAGTTGGTGCTTTACTTCTTTTGATGCGGTTTACTAAAATCCTCAAAATTGTATACCTTTTGTTCTACTGATTGAATTTTTGTCGTTTTGGTCTTATTTTAATTTTTTAAAATATCTATCAGATGTGGGCTCCATTTTTTTATGCATTTTCACTGTTACTGTTTGAAGTGTTGCATAATTATAATTAACACATTGCCTATTAGCTAAGCATTACTGCTGTGTGCCAAGCTACCCGAGGGTTGAGCACAGGTTAATTAGGGTTTGCTTGAGACTTCACGCCAAGATGAATTGTGGTTACTGCTTGAGAAGGGTTTCGCCCCTTCAGCCAGTAACCCACTTTCTTACAATGAACCTCAACTGAAAAGAGTGCCATAACTACAAGGAAATGTAAGTATTCTATTTGTTTCTACAGGAAGTTCTTTTGCACCAAAAAAGGGAGTAGGCAGGTTAAAGTAACTGGAAAAAAGAAGGCTTGCCTTGTAACATTTTCTTGGCATTCAATTAAAGGTTGAATAGGTTCCAAAACACTTTATTAAATGCTGATTTTATGCTTCTGGTAAGAATGAGTAAAGATATGCCAGGAGTGCTGGATGTAGAAATAGAATATACATCTTTTTCTTTATGCATGTAAACTTTAGAAAGTGCCCTTACGTTGAATTTTTAAAACCTTTTGTATGCAAACCGTTGAAATCATTTGTCTTGTTTGTGTTAGCAGATTCTGCCCTGTGTTTGACTCAAACGGACGCAGCACCCAGCAAGGAGATGGATGAACTGTCTAAGAAATCTTTTCCAGTGAAATACAGAGGAAAGGTGAAGAAAACAGAAGCATCTTCAGCACAGGAAAGTGAATTAGAAGTAAGTGAATGTTCTTTAGTTTCTCACTTGAGTGCTACTCCCTAAATAACTTATTTTTCACAATTTACGTAGAGTGTGCTTTGAGTCGGTCTTCTTAAAATCTGAGTAGTTTGGCTAGTCAGATTAAGCTATTGGCTTGACACTTCTTTCAGTCGCATATTGCCTCACCGTAAAGTAGTATTTCTCTTACCACATGCTATTGGCTAGCTATTATACTGCCTCTAAGAAAGTGCTTCCCTTGCAACAATGCATGAGGGTCCATTTTACATCTGAAAAGTGCATTCATTAATCGCACCTTTTTTTGTGATATCCAATTCTTTATCTCCTACACAAATTCTATACAGAAAGCAATCCTGTTTTGCCATTACATATAGCTCTCAAGTCCTGTTTTGTTTCAAAACATACCGACACTTAAAAGCATGCTTTTCCCTTCTTTGAGGTAAACAATGTGACACAATGATATTATTGTTAGACTGTGTATATTAAATAACTGCTGCCTGTGTCAGTTTCACAACCGCCTTCTCAACTGTTAAAGAATGTAGCAGGGCCTCCAAAATGCTAAAGTTAATGCTTAGTGGGTCTCTTGAATTCTGTGCTGATGCATGCACAAATGGACTGTTGATAAAAGTGTGTATGTGTGTCGAAAGAGAAGACTGGTAACATGGACACTTACTGAATAAGAAAGTGCGTTCCTTAATGGCGATCTCATTCTTAGAGGTAGGTTTCCTAAGCGATGCGGGAGCACTTAAGTAGTGGTATTAGAAGAATTTAATGATAAGTCTGTTCAATGCTCTGCGCTGCCATCAACCATAGGCGCACCTATACAACATGTTGATAAATCTTCTAAGTTCAGTAAAATGTTATAAATCATCATTAGTGTTTTTATTTAAATCGTTCCAGAGGCTTGAAAGAAGAGTTTTTGTGTCTTTTTGATACATGCTTGTATATTCCACTGTGACATATTTGTTTTTGAGAGAAGGTATATTCCAGGCATTTAGAAAAGTTTAGTGCCTCTGGAGTATGTCTAACTTCAGTGCTGTTGAAAAGTGCTTCTAATACCCTCAAACCCTTTTAGCAAACTGGCTGTGCAAAAAAGTTTATTGCAGTAAATTTTAGCTGTCCTGCCGAAAGGGTGTATGTGCTAACCCTTTAAAGGGGTAATTGTGCCTCTCTGGGACGCTTGTTCAGCAGCTTTCACGCTAAGGGTCAGTCTGTCCAAAAACTAGGAAGCGCACCTTCAAAACTTAAAAGTACATAAGCCAGTTGAACCCTAAGTCAGTCAAAGAAAATTAACAGAAAAGCAAATGCTTACAAGTATATTGAATTCTTTTCTCGTCATTTTGAGATTTATTTTCAGCCGTACAATTTTTCTTGAGGTATGCCTTTTTAATGGTGTGGCTTGACAGCGCAGCAGTCACCAAATTATATGATAATCAGGAAGAGGGGCTTTGGCTCCATCCACATGTTGGGAGTTAGGAGTACATGTTTTGAATGGGCAGAAGTTTTGTACTTCCACAAAAAAAGTGCTTGTCCTCCACACGGCTGTGGTCAATTTGTTAATTTATCCAGTTGCCTCCCAGAATTTCCCAGATCTGGAGTGACCCCCACAAGTTGAAGGAATTCAATGAGGCTAAACCTCATCTTTGGGCAAAATTACCACTGACGAGCGCCTTCAGTTACCATGGGTGCAGCATGTTCCCTGGCTGGGTTCCCGCTTGTTGACTTGCCCATGCGGCCAGTCGGCCCTTCGAAACCGTTCCCTGATCAGACCGACTCCGGTTGCTCATTCATGGCCTTCACTGAAGTCTTGTCCAGTGGCGCCTTTCCTGGCACCACCACCACCACCAGCACCACTCATCAACCCCATTGTAATTGTTGACTTCAGCGCGCACCCCGAACCAATGTCCTCCAGGTTGGAGACCATGCCTTTTTTTTTTTTTTAATTTAAACACTTTTTAAAAATTCTAATTTTTAAAAAATACTGAAGAATATACTTGGGGCAGATCTGACGATCGATATAGCTATCCTGACCCCGTTGATCAGTTCCTGGCAGAGTATAACTGGTATGAGGAACTGCCTTATGCCATTGGTCTTTACACCTCGCCAGTCAATGATTTGGTTTCGCCTCCTAGTGTGACTACAGAGGTTAGTGCTTCCTTTGCCATGGTGGTGAGGAGGGTAGCTGAGGTCTTAGACCTTACACTCCCCTCGGTGACGGTCAAGCCCTCTTGACGGAGGTGGATATAAGTGGTCTTTTGACAGAGGTGCTTCAGTCCGGGTTGTCCCCCATTGAACCTCTCCTCCCCTAAAAAAAAAAAAAAAAAAAGGCCCTCACTGATGTCCTGCGCCAAGCCTTGCACAGGTACTCCTGTGCATAGGACAGTAAGTTAGTTACTTTTGGTAACACCTTATCCGGAAAAGACTCCATCTAGCATCAGATTCTTTACCGACCTTGGTGATCCAGCTTCCCTCATCCAACACCCTACACCTGGGAGCCTGGTCGTGCAGGCCTCAATGCCAAAGATTAATCCTGGCCTATTCACAACCACACCACCAGATAGGGAATTCAAGAAGCTGGACAACTTGAGAGGATTTTCGCTCCCACTAGCATTGCACTGTGGTCCGTGAGCACTGCTTGTCTCTTGGGCAGGTACGCTCACACAGTGTGGGAATTGCTCGCGCAAGTGCTGCCGATGATCTCTGGGGAGGTCAGAGTCATCCTGACCTAGGCTATTGCCGATGGCTGGGATGCAGCAAATGTCATGATCTACTGTGGACTGGACACATATTCGCTGTGTAGAGTAATTTTTTTTTTTTTAGTCTATTGCTTTACATCATCACGCCTAGCTGAGGTCAACTGACTTCTTGGGGGATGTCCAGTCCACCCCCCCCCCCCCCCCTCCCCTGATTACTCGCTGTTGCAGGCATCACCAACCTTCAGACTACCTTCTGCATTTGCTGGGGTTCGTTATCAATGTGCTGAAGTCACATCTTATATCCTCTAAGACGTCCCCTTTCGTCTGAGCCATTCTGGACACTTCCATGCCTGTCCCCCTGATTGGCAAGTCCAGTATATTCAGGCTATATCATCCATGTTTCAGCCTGTATCCTGGATATCGGTGTGACTGATTGAGGCTACTAGGATTTCAGGTCTCCTGGATCCTGTTGGTGAAGCATGCCATTGGCATATATACAGGCCCTGCAGTGGAACCTGAAGTCCCAATGGGCTCAGCACCAGGTGAATCTCTCCGACCTGGTCCAGATATCAGATAGAACTGCTAAATACTTGCTGTGGTGGCTAACAAACAGTGATTGGGTTGGCAGCAGACCCCTCTCCCTTCCCCACCCACATTTCACAGTGGTGACAGATGTGTCACTCTTGGGGGTTGGGCGGCAATCTAGGAGAAGTGGATATCCGAGAATTTGCTTCACATTGAAAGCCTTCCTACAATAAGCAAAGGAAGGCTCATTCAGGTGTTTACGGACAATGCCACGCCATGTGGGACTACAAGTAATAGGGTGGGATGTGGTTGTGGACCTTGTGCCAGGAGGCTCTTCTCCTCTGGACTTGGCTGAAACGTCAAGACTTTTTCATGGTTGTACAACACCTGGCTGGGTCTCTGAACACCAGGGCGGACAAATTCAGCCATCGATACCTCACAGATCACAAATAGCGTCTACATGCAGAGGTTGTGCGTGGTCTCTTCGTGACTCAGGAGAGCCTTGGTTACAGTTATTTGCCAAAGCGAAGCATGCTTAATGTCTGCACTTCTGCGAGTTCAAGTTTTCAAGGCGGCTTTCGCTCAGACACATTTTGTCTTGAGTGGGGCTTAGGACTCCTGTACGCCTTCCTGACGATAACACTCTTCCCCAAGTTATAAAGAAGGTCAGTACAGACCTGGCCCAAGTCATCCATGTGTCTCTGGATTGGGCACAGAGTATGGTATCCGGAACTCCAGAGCATGAGCGTCAGTCCTCAGATCAGGCTGCCCATTTAGGAAGACCTTCTGGTGCAGCAACAGGTTAGGGTTCTGTACCCGAACCTGCGCACTTAATGCATGGAGATTGAGCGGCAGCAGTTGAAACTACGATGTCCCTGCCAAAGTCTGTGAGGTCACCTTGGCAGCCAGACTTTCCTCCCCAAGAGCATATATGCTTGCCACTGGGACAAGTGTATTGCTTGGTGCACTGATAAACATGTTGAACCTCTTTCTGCACCCTTGTACAAAGTGTTGCGGTTTTTGTCATTAGCCCAGTTATTCCTTGCTCTGGGCACAGTTAAAGGGTATCTTTCAGCCAGCTCTGCTTTTTAGGTTAAGCCTAGAGCAGCGCATGAGACCTTTAGAAATCGGTCAGCTCTTTCCAAGCACTCGTGCTTGTGATGGCATCCACCTTGCGGGAGCGAGCAGCGGCGCGCAGGGGCCATCTTTTTGTAATTAGCGTGGTCGCGCGCGCTTGTTCTTCCACTGCCTGTCTCGCCCTCGATCTCCCTTCTCACCATTTCATATTCATTTCTTAAGCAAACATTTCATTTCTGAATCAAAGGTGTAAACGTTTTAGGGAATGTGTGAGTTGACACAAAGAATAATGTATGCATTTATAAACATTTCAGCATTACCCCATTATGAAATAACGAGCAGCTCCACGTTTTCCTGACAGTTAAAGATATACCAGGGAAGCCACAGATTGTCTTTGAAGCCGGCAGCGTTTGTCTTTCAAAGGTAACACTGGTCTCCGGGATGTCCTGTAAAATCAAAGGCAATTAATTGTACTCTATTAGAAATTCAAATGCGCAGCATTTAAGTCCAAGCTATGCTTTTATTCTGGGAGCACTTTTCTGGTGTGCTGTATAGAAAATATACGTCTGTATTAGAACTTTGACGTGTTTGCCGCGCTTAGCCCAGTGAAATTGTGAACGGTTTAGATTTAATTGGTTTTACTTTTTTTTATAAATCGCTTCTAAGTTTTCCACGTGTTACGGGAGAATCAAAATTAACATGTCACTCGGGAAGGCAATTTGGGAAACAAACGAGGGCCTCTGATCGCTTTGTTTAGAAACGGTTGTTTTTTTTCCTCCGAGGTAATCAAATGTGCTGGGCGCATTTTGAAAAGGATAACCTTGTTTGCGTTAATGTTTTAAGTGCTGCGTGTGTTTTAGCTAGAATCGTGCACACACATGCTTCCACCGTCACTCTGGAAAAGCGTACGCCTCGTTAAGCAATGAAAGTGTAAATTGGGGGTCGTTAGCCCTACGCTAGGGTACTAAAGACAAAGCGGACCCACTCCTGGGCACTTACAGAGACCGCAGCCGTGGAAGGGGGGCGGGGTTAAGATTCAACCTGAGACGGCACTGCAAGTGTATGCCCCGGCGGGCAGCGATTGCCCATGTGATGGGCTTGGTGATGGGGGGGGGGGGGGGGGGTCACTAGGTGAAGGGATGGCCCAGCCCCTCCTCCCTCGGCCACAGGCTGCAGAGGGGGGCACACTGGTCTCCACCCTTCCTGACTTGAGCTCTCCCATTGACCGTGTTAATCCGTGAAGTGCCAACAGTTTACGTCAGGTGTGCCCCCAGAGACTGCACCCCAAAGGCGGCTGCACACAGAGGGGCTTGTGGGGGTTCATCAACCCATATGCATCGGGGTGAATCTGTAGCTTGGTAGTGACTTCACGCACATAGCTGGTGGCAGGGGGGAACGCTGCCGTGGAGGAGTGAAAACCAGCCTGCCAACTTTCTTAAGGCTCGGTTGGCAGGCAGCGACGTGACAGTTACCTGTTATTGGCCTGGCCTCATCAGAGGCAATGGGGGTGACGCCTATTTATTGCTCATCCTGCCTGTCGTGTTTATCCGCATTCTGGTGCTCAAAGTCCCAGATTAATCATGGGAAAGGCAAACTGCAAGTGACAGACTGCCAAGATAAAACAAGCATTGGCATAGCCAATAGGTCTCGCCTTTGGGACCTTATAAGTGTTTAGCCATGCAACAGTTGCATAACTAAATACTTATAAGGTCCCAAAAGCGAGACCTATTGGCTATGCCAAGCGGCCGCGAAAGTGATAGTGATCGCGAGCGCGATCAAACATCAAAGCGGCCGCAAAAGTGAAGGTAATCACGGTAAAGCGCGCGCCCGCGCACATGCACTGTAGCTCTAGGCTGGCCTGTTAGCACTTTTTGGAGCACTCTCAATAAGTCTCGCCAGACCAGCGCATGCGCTGGGTCAGGCGAGACCTAAACACCACCAGGTGCGCAGCTCACGCCTGACGCAAGACGACGTGCGATTTGCTGGCCGCACCTCTCTGCATTCCTTCCGTGCATGCCCTCCCCGGCAGAGCCTGGCTGTGTGAGCGCCGAACCTCCCTCCCAGCCGGACCAGCTCAGTTGTTCCTAGTACACATTCCCTCGGCAAACATCCGGGCCTGCAGGGGGTGCTGGCCCACTCTCGCCCGCAAAGCAATGCTTTCCAGAGCAGGCCCTCCCCTTCCCTCCAAGACTGTGCAATCCCACCTCTCTGCTTCTCCACATCAATCACCCGGGCCTGCAGGATGTGCCAGCCCATTCTCACCTGCAGGGCACCGGCTTTCCTGAGCAGCCCCCCACCCTCTTTCCTCCAGGCCCCTCACACTTCAAATCTGTGCTCTCCCACCTCTCCACATCACAAACACCCAGGCCTGCAGGGTCGCCGCCCCACTCTCTCCTGCACAGCACTGCTTTCCAGAGCAGTCCCTCATCTTCCCTCTGAGCCTGTGCAATCCCATCTCTCCGCACCCCACAGCAAACACCCGGGCCGGCAGGGTGTGCCAGCCCCTTCTCACCTGCAGGACACTGGCTTTCCTGAGCACCCCCGCCCCCTTTTCCTCCAGGCCCCTCACACTTCAAACCTGTGCTCTCCCACCCCTTCATTTTGGCACAGCAAACACCCTGGCCTGTAGTGTATGCCAGCCCGTTCTCTTCAGTTTAACACTAATGTACAATGTTTTCTAAATAAGTACACTGTGTTAAATGAATGTGACACTGTGCAGAAAATTCTTCTAGGAAAAGTACAGTTTCGTGAAAAAAGAGTAAAGCATCAAAGACATTGAATATTTGTATCATACCAGGCAATCTAGGAAATTAAATGGATTAAAAGGTATCTATGCTGTTCTCTTTAGTTCAAAGGAAGCTCTTTTTATGTTAAAATCTGGCTTCGCTGGAGCTAGCAGACACAAGTATTTCCAATGAAGCCCCGAACAAACAAGCATTGGCTTAGCCAATAGGTCTCGTTTTTGGGATCTTATAAGTAGTTAGTTATGCAGCACAATATCCTTGGTGCAACAGCAACTGTTGCATGGCTAAACACTAATGAGGTCCCAAAGGCAAGACCTATTGGCTATGCCAATGCTTGTTTGTGGTTGCAGGATTAACTGCCCTCTTCAAGTCAACTGTTGTGACATGTTCTCTGAAAGGAATTTAACATATGTTTCCCCCCAAAGCTTTCTTTATGCCCCAGTGGGACCTCAAGTTGGTTTTAACTGAATGTATTCATCCTTGAACCCACGCATAGTTGCCTCCTAAGATTGCTGATGACCAGGACAGTCTTCTTGGTGGCTATCACCTCAGCTAGTAGAAACAGTGAGCTGCAGGCACTTTCTGTTAACCCTCTGTATACCAACTTCTTCCCAGACAAATTGATTATCCCCACCTGAGCCTCCTTTTTGCACAAGGTGGTGACACCTATCAACGTCGTCTAAAGTATCATGCTGCCTTAACTCTTTGCTTTGCCTCACCCTTCCAAGAGGAGGAGAGACTCCACCGCTTGGACCCGGAAAGTGAGATGTCATTCTGCATTGATCTCGCCAAAGAACACCTATTGGATGAGCAGCTGTTTGTTGGGTCACTGGGACGAAGAATCAGAAAGCAGTGCTGAAACTCTGCATTAAGCTCTACTAGGCATTGGCCAATTAACAACGCTCTGAGGACTTGCAGGCTCATTCAACCAAAGTCAAAGCTGTGGCCAATTCATTAGTCCCTGTCCTGCAGATCTGTCGGGCTGCTGTGGGCTTTCTTGCACACATTCACCAAACACTACTGCTTTGGCAGTCAGGCTTGTCCTGAAGGGCACTTTGCCAGTTCAGTCCTTGTGAGCTTTATGGTCTGAACCAATTCACAGACCCACTTCCGGGGAGGTATTGCTTTGGTATCTATTCTAAGGTATGGAATCCACGGCTAGAAATCTCTATCAGATGTTACTTCCTTTTGGTAGTAACTATCTGGTAGAAACTCCATCTAGCTACAGATTTTTTTACTGACACTGCAGCCTCCCCCAAGAGATGTTTAGGGAGAATCCTTTTTGTTGGTCATTCCTTGATGACCCAGAATTTGAATCGATTCAGGGGAATCCTTGCTGCAACCTAATGTGGGGAGTGAGAATGATATACTGCTTCAGGCAAAAAAAAGCAGCAGGACCCAGACTAGCGAACAAACTCCTAGCTGACTGAAATAAGCTTGGAAGTCATCTCAAAGGAGTGACCTGCCAAAGTGCCATGAAGACCTTGCCACTCTGCAATTCACAAATTGCGCAATACCTATCTGTGTGATCAGAGGTTTGAGGACCTACAGAGTGCATTTGAGGCGTGCCAATGGGATGAGCATGTGTAGTTCCCCAATTTGGTACCATCCTTCACTCTGTAAAAATTCATAACTTCCTCTTTTGCAACTCTAGGCAAACACTGAGGTTTTCTTCCTCACTGCAAACATCGGGATAGTGTCCCCTTTGTATCTACCTACCAATTAGATTCCAACGTTATTTGAATTACAATGAATGATTACATAGCTGCCCACAGTTGCAATCACTCTCGAACCCTAATTCTATATCCCAGTTCCCCTTTCCCAACTGTTGAACTTTTGGGTGCACTAGTGTACTCTGCATCAACAGAAAATCTCAACCCGAACCAGCTGATTTTGAGATTCCACCCTTTTAAGTTTTGTATCTTTTTTTAAATTGTCTGTGTGATTGCCCCATTTCAGCATCAGTAGTATTGATGTGAGACTGGATCTTAATTTATTTGTGGATACAGACTACCACAACACCTGCAGCTGAATTACCTGGGGCTTTGTGAATTATCCCATTTTCACGCTGTTCCATATGGGATTTTTGGACCTATTCTATAAACCAAGGTGGTTGAGTGCAAAGCAGTTAATTTCTACAGCCGTTCACCAAGAGCCTTAATGAGACTTTAGCAGAGCGCTATATATCATAACAAACCTGATATAGCTGTCAACCAGATGGTTGATTTTCCCCCCTTTAAAATCCCCATTGACTTATACATGTGTCATAAATAGCTGTAGCCACTAAACTTATGTTCGACAACCCACTAAAAGAGCTACTGTAGAACCTATGCACAAAGCGGTAAGTCTTGAAAATCTGCATTTCTGACAATTCATTCCAGCAGAAGTCAGTTATTATTGATTGAGCCTAATTGAAGGAAGAAACTCCTATAGAGAAGTTTGAGCCTGTACTGTGTACATTTTCAACCCCATTTATACCCGAAGCTTGTGCACCATAGATCAAAATGAGATTTGAAAACTATATTTCAGACATGGCCTTCTCTGATCTTTGAATCTGTGAATTTGTGATCTAACACAATCATTTTTTACTGGCTCACCTTTATCAACTTTCTATGATGGTAAATGTAAAGTTTAAGTAGGATGTTAGTTACATGAAATGAGTGCTTGGATAGTTTCTGATCTCATACTTGCACTGCAAGTAAGCGGATTCCTTATGAGAAGGTGTCCAGTCAAGCCCTTCAGATAGCAACAGCCCTAAGGCACTATTATGGTACTTGCACAATAGCCTCTTTGACCCCAAGTAATACAATCAGAAAGGTCTAACGTCCTTTAGAAGGCTGAACAAAAGCATTCCTGCAGTACAACAGCCACCATTGGGCAAAGCAGAACAAGTTGAGGATGAACCACAGATGCCTTGGGACTAAAGAATAAACTTCAAGTTGCCAGAGCACTACGCAACCCGGACGTTTTGTGCTAGTTATGTTGGACTGCAGTGTATGAGTGTAGTGCAGTTGGTGTGTGGGATCTTTTGGCCAGGGGGGCCAAGAGAAGGTACTGGCCTCAGAAATAGGGGCTGGATGATAATCGTGCCAAAAAAGGATGGATGCATTTGTACTATTTTGAATCTCCACCTTATTTATACCTCCCTGCAAAAGTACATATTGAAGATACCCAGTTGAGTAAGCCTCTGTCTGCCCTGGATCCAGGTGACTGGATGCTGACTTTGGACCTGCAGGACGCTTACTTTCATGGACCTGTCCTGCAATCCCATAGATGCTACTTGCGGTTCATGCTGGGCCAGGAGCATTTTCAGTTTGCTGTGCTCCCCTTTAGCCTTACCAGTGCCACTCTGTGTTCATGTAAGTGATGGCTGTGGTTGTTGCACTTCTTCGGAGTATGGAAATGCCAGTTTTTCCCTACCTTGACAACTGGCAGTTAAAGTCCGGATCACCACAGTCCGTTGTATACCACTTCCAGACAATGGCATCACTGGGTTTTCACGATCAATGAGCTGAAGTAATACATGACTCCGTGGCAGAGGCTTCCTTTCTTTGGAGCCATAATGGAGATGGTGCAGTTTTATACCTTACCTCCATTACAGCCAGTTCAGGACATTCAAGTGGTTCTGACGTTTCTTGGTCTGTTGACCTCCTGCATCATGCTAGTCGATCAATACAGGTGGCTCATGTGGGCCATGCTGTGAGGTCTGAAGTTTCAGTGGGCTCCGCACCAGGGCAACCTTTGAGATTCCATCCGTATTTCGGAGGAGCATTCAAAAACATATGCAGTGGTGGCTGGTTGAACTCAATTGAACCAGTGGCAGACAACTCTCCCTGCCTCATCATGAGCATTTAAAAGGATCAATCCAAACTACTTTTTTACCTTTGGTAATGCTTTTTCTGGTGGATGCTCTACCTGGCTCCAGATTCCTCCTCTTCCTTCCACATCCTTGTTATGTGGAATGGACTGTTTTCCATCTATAATGGTCCCAATGTAGAGATCTGCACACTGGTCAGAACATTTGGTCTTTTGGCTGCGCCTTCGAGGGCATGGACTGCGTTCAGGAATAAACTAACCGCACCCCTGGGTGGTGCCTATATGCGTTTCAAACAGGCATGTCTGGGGCTGAGAGAAGTTGACGCTGAACTGCACAAAGCCACCTACTGGTACGCTGTAAACTTTACTGGGAAACCTTCCAGATCCAGACTGGCAACTGGGGAGATTCACCAAAAAAAGTGTTACCTAAAGAAAATGTATTAATCTGGTGAATGGTTTCTGAGACACAGTCTCACATGAGGTATATGATTAATCTGTGATGAGAGGATTGATAGAAGCTGCACAAGTAGGCAGGACCAATATGATGAAAAACCTAATGAGCCGAAGAAGTATGACTTTCACTCCTTGGTTTCCCAATGAAACGATCTCACATTGGTCATAATGTTCTCAAATAGCTTATGAGTCATAAGTGATTCAGCATCAGAATTTTACAGTCTTTGCAAAGGTTGGATGGAGTATTAGGGGGTGCTACATTTGCATTATTGGTCTAGTCAATGCGCAATGGTTGCACTCGACAAAGGAGAAGATGCATATGTAAGTGGTAAAACCCAAATTTAAGCTTGAGAGATCTGGAGAAAACTTTTTAGCTTGGCATCAGTCATCGTGCCTTCATTTTTCACCTTAATGTAAAACTGATATTGGACCAAGAAAAAAGACTTTGATTGATCCAAGTTCACTCGGCCACTTCATATGTTATCCACTCTTTGCGCAGTCCCACACAATCTTTATCTGTTATTGTTTGGTTGCGTTTGTTAGTTGGTAGACTCCCTGCCATTAATGGCCAGATTACATGCCATGAAAACTGATTTTGTTGCCTTCGGAGATTGAAGGAGTTTAAAAATTAATTCAATGTCCTCTGCGAAGTTATATATCCTTATAAAAGGTCAGACACAAAAGAGGGTGCAGGTAAACCTGAAAGAAGCATTGACAAAGCTTCTCGACTCTGCTGTTAGTCCCAGCCTTTTGGCTTTGTCACTGCTTGTTTTGTCCTAATTGTCACACAGTTATTGTTTAGGAAGTGCCCGGGCCTTCATCAATGTTTATAAAAAAAAAAAGTGAAATGCAAACACATTTTTGGATTCTCTAAAAGCACACGTTTCCATTACAGTCCATGGCTCTTAATGGAACAATTTATGTGATGACTACTTCTAACTGTATTCTTACCTTTGACTATCCCCAGCTCAGACTGGATCCAGAAACATTTGCAATAGTTCTCTGGCACTGGTAGGTGGTGCCGTACTCTATGCCACAAGTGGAGTCTCAGTGACCTCACTAAAGCCTTAATGCAGAGACCTAAAGTCAGTTCAGATATTTTTTATTTTCTTCCCCATGCAACTTTCAATGCGGTCAGTAGCTTCTCAACCTCATGCATGGAAAGAAATCTGGTGCAGTGCAGTTGACCATGTCACTCCCTAAGAAATAAGGGTTCAATCCCTGTCGAAAATGATGGACAAATGTCCATAACAGATCCACAAGACTATTGTCTGTGGTACTTTAGCTCGAGGCATGACTCAACAAGTTGTGATATTTGTCTTCGAATTCTAGGGCAACGAGGAACAAGAGGCCAAATGTTATGACAAAGCAAAGTATGACCTCCAAGGCTGCTGGTATGTTAGATCTTGTTCTAGGGTCAGAAAAAGATCAATGTCTCCCTCTTGTTTCTGAGCTTCATCTAGGAGAATGAAGGTGTCACCATAGAAGAAGCTGCTTCTTCCACAGTTTCAAGTCCAAAGCTAGAACTCCTCCTAGGACTTCTCCCCACCACCAATCTTCACCTGAACCTCTGCTAGCGAAGCTTTCGCTAATGCCACCAATTACAGTGCAGTCCTCTGTGAATTCACCGTCTCTAAGTTTGTCTGATCCACCGCCAAGTTACCATCAGTTTTGTGCAGTAGGAGCGGATCCAGCATCAGGAGCTAGAGATTTTTCAAAAAGCAGTGAGGCCCTGTGGCATTTCACTTGGCACCAGCTGGCCCACATGTGACTTTCTTCCGACGCCAAACGTTCCATTGTTTTCATGTACTCCACTGGCACAGGCATTCTTCTGACACCAGCTCACTTTCTGGAGCAGAGACCGACACAGGGTGGCCTTGAGTCCAACTCCGGCACTGTTGACACCACAAGTGATACTGATATCACACGAGCCGCATTCAACCCAGTAAAAATAAAAATCAAGAAGAGAGATACAAAGGCTCCTGTAAGTTGAATAATACAGAGAAAAGACTGAGACTGCACTTTTATGGGCAGTGTATATTTATTTTTCGGTTGGACTTGTACCAAGATCAGGCCGAGCACAGATAGAAGATCCTCTTTTGACTTTCCCTTCTACTGGCTATGCTGATCTTTCTTCTCTTCAGGATGACACTGATCTGGATACTTCTGCGATATTAATCAATATCCAGCCCCTGCCAGAAATGTCGTCTTTTCATTTGATGCTGAAAAACACTGTAGAAACCTTAGAAATCCATCTTTCCTCTTTGGAACATTGTCCTAACATCCTGACAAATGTTCCACAAATGGTCACACCATCTAATAGCCCCTTCTTCCTTTTAACAAAGCCCTAATAGAGGCAATAAGGGATCACTGGTTGCATCTGACTATTCCAGGGGTTAGGCATAATACAGCTCATCACTATAGGACACCTTATAAAGATATGGTTTTTCATTACCTTCATCCTTCTCCTTAAAGCTTATTGATCAGGCTTCTATAAAATTCAACCCTGGTTTCTTTCATACTCAACACCCATATAGGGAGTAGAAAAAAATAGAACTAAGAAATTAGTTTTTTCATTGACTTTGGGATTAAGCTTTTTAAACGCGGTATACCTTCTTGGCTGCTACATGCATGGCCTTTGGGATACTGATCTACAGTGGTCCCCAGTCTACCTGACTACCTCAGAGCCTAGTTTGCTGCCGTGGTACATGATGGATACGATGCATCCCATCACGTAATAAAAATGGACTGGACACCGCTGATTCCATCGCTCGATCGATGACCTCTTCAGTCTCCCTGTTGAAGCATATCTTGCTCCATTCCTCGTGTATTTCTTAAGACGTCCAAAATGCCTTCCTTTTAACGAGGAGAGTCTATTAAGCCAGAAAGCAGGTGAACTTAAAGATTCAAGCATGGGTAAGCTAAAGCCAGGTCCTTATATCGCCAAACTTCCACTAGAAGCACTTTTTGTAGACCAAGACAGTTATCTATAGGCTATTCCTTCAGGAAGTGTCAATTTCTATTGCCCTCCCCGCTGGCGGTTGAGTCAACAGTTTTTCTCCAGGCCTGTAAGGCCATTACCTGAAACCAATGCCTCTTACAAACAGTAGAAAAGGGGTAGAAAACCCTTCCAAAAGCAACCACCCAGCATTCGTCCCCAGACCGTGCCTACAATCCGAGGACCATCTGAGAATTTTGCAGCAAGTGGCGGCAGCCCTACTGTAAAAGGGATCAATGGAGTTGGTACCAGAGCAGGAAAAGAAGTAGGGCTACTACTCTCTGTACTTCCAGATCCCCAAGGAGGAAAACTCTTTGTCTGATCCTAAACCTTAAACTCTTGAATTTCTTCTTACAGAATGAGAAGTTCAAGATGCTATCTCTAACTTTGGTCCTTCTGGTTCTGCATGCAGAAGACTCAGTGGTGATTCTTCAACTTGCAGTATACCTACTTTCACATCCCAGCAATGTAGTTGCATAAAAAGAATATGCGGTTCAAGGTGGCTTCCAGTCACTACCAGTTTGCAGTCCTTCCCTTTGGTATGAGTCTTCACCAAGGTGATGGTGGCTCATCTCAGGGGGTTGGGATTTGGCGACTGGCTGTTAAAAGCATGTTCGCAGTAGGTTTTTCACCACCTGCAATAGTCAACATCTCTGTTTCAATCCATATACCCAAGTCTCACCTTGATCTGTTCCTCTGCCTACTTTTCGTAGGGGCAGTACTAGATACTGCTTTACTTTGAGCTTTCCCTCCTCCACAGAGGATTTGGGACATTCAGAACAAGACATCTATATTTGTGAGGATGAGGAGAATTTCGGTCCAGTATACAATCTTCCCTAATCTAAATAATTGAAAATTGGGAGTATTCTGTTCTACACGGACTAAAGCAGACTGGCAACGGGATCTGTATGAAGTCACTGGGAGCATGTGCTCATAACAGTAAGTGCCCTCCTCCACCTGAAGGTGGCATGCTTCATCATTGGGCTTGCTTCTCATCGGGCTGGCGCTGCAATGCCCAACGGGCCCAACAAGAGTACTCTTTGTCGGAGATCTTTTAATCACCAATGGGTGACTGCGGGTGTGAGTGTGTTTCCAGTGAGTAGGTGAGAAGATTGGAAAAATGATGTGAATTAAAATAGACTAGAGGCCTGGTGGGGCTATCTATTAAATGGGGTTTCAAGTCTGTCGAGTTAAAAAAAGATCGTTCGACATAATGGTCCTAATCTCTTAAGTGTGTACTTTGTGGTGTAAGATCAAGCGAATGTTACCTGGTGTTCTAGTAAGGGTATGGACTCCACATGATACCCAGATGTTTTCCCCTTTATTTTCCTTTAAGCATAAGGTTATACATTCACTGAAACTTGGAATCAAAAGAAATTAATGGCTTATAGAAAAGAAAAAGCTGACAAATACAGGTAAGTAAATGGCGGTCTCCACTGCATTCTATTAATTTAACTAATGGAGTCAACGATGTGGCTGGAGAGGAAAGAGGTCCCTGCAAAAGGTAACTAAGTAGGAGGTGGAGAGAAAGGGTTACAAGATGTACACTGAGTTAAACCTGATCATGGAGGAGGAGCAACAGGGCCCAGTAATGCAAAAGATTTCTGAGCAGCGCTGGCATGTTTCGGGCTAGTGAAAGGCCTGGATAGAGACATTCAGCAAGGTTGTCTTGGCACAGCGCCCCAGGATCTTATTCATTACTGCCAGAGAAGAACAGTGGTGATCACATCTTAGAGGTTCTGTTGGTGGGTCCAGCGAGTGTTTCCACCCATGACCTGCTTTTGTTAGCAAGGGACCTAGCTCACATTAGCCCATGATTGAGGAAACATTTCATTGACCATCGGTGAATTGTATGTTTCCAGCATCAGTGTAAGAGTTTGAAGGGGGCCTGAAAGAGCTGAAACATTTGAAAACAATAGCGCTGCCTAGATCTACGCCGCCAGTGCGTAGTGTGTTAATTTGAACCAGGAACTCCCATCTCAAAACTCCACAAAATCCATCATTGGGAAGCTAGTGGGAACGGATACTCCTGTTTCTGGCCTGCATGCTTGACCTGCACAAGTATGAGACTGAATGCAGGAAATTGTAGAGAAGTTCAAAGGTATCCTATCGGGAGCTAATCTCCCATTAGAAAAGATTTATAAAGCTGCTTGTAATGCTTATTACGCCTCTCTTAAACAGTCTCAAAGTGCGTCCTTTGCGGATAAAATTAATGCAGCTGAGCAAAATAATCGGGCAATTAAAAAAATTGTGAACACCTTCTCCCCGCAGGCCTGTCACAGGGCTAGTGCTCCTTCTCAAGAGTTGTGCAATGGTCTATCCACCTTCTTCGAGACCAAAATATCTGATATTCAGAGTGCTCTGCCTGCTCTCCAGGAGAGCTCTCCTCCTGCTGGGGCCCTGGCCTCGGACAGCTATAGCAGCAGGCTGGGCTTGTTCAGCTCCATCTCCTTGGAACACTTGAGAGACCCAGTCCTGAAATGCAAATCGGGTTCCCAGTGGAATGCTTGCCCTCCTTCAATGCTAGCCGCGGCAGTAGAGGTCATCAGTCACCTGATCAATTCCATTTGTAATCAGTCTCTCGCTCTAGGGTTTCTGCCTGCTGCTTGGGAACTGGCCAAAGTGGTCCCGCAGCTTAAAAAAAAAAAGCTGGCCTTAGATCCGAACATCTTCTGTAACTATAGGCTAATATCACTTCTGCCAGTCTAAACTAAAATGTTAGAAAAACTGGTCAACGCACAGCTCTGAGTATTTCGAGCTACGAAAGCTGCTTTATCAGAGTCATTCTGGCTTCCACCCCCGTCATAATACGGAGTCAGCTGTTCTGGAAATATCGGACCATATTAAATGGTCATTGGATGTGGGAATTTTTATACCGATCCACACTATATCCTCCTCCACAGATTCTGCTTTGGGTGTAGGGGCTACTGTGTGGGGCTGGTGTCAAGTCCTTTTTGGACTCCAGAGGCCAGTCAGTTTGGCTTGCTCTTTTTTTCTTCTGAAGTTAAGTCAAGGAAGTGGTGCTGCACTGCTCTTTGCCCACAGACCTCTGTAGTGGAGCTGTTCTGATGTCAAATAATCTCATATTCTGATGATACCCAGTTGCTTTTAGCCTTTTGCTCCCATGCATCTATTGCAACCTCTTTTACTGAATGCATGCATGCCGTCTTTGATTGGATACAGGGCAGCCAACTCAAATGCAACCTGGAGAAGACAGAAATCATCCCATTTGGACCTCATCTGTCTAATTGGTGGAAAGTGCTTTGCCTTCTCCCCACACTGCCGGCCCCTGCTGCTGTGGTTAAAAAAAAAAAGTTAAGGGTCAAGTTTGACGCTGCTTTTTCTAAGCGGCCGCAGATCTCGGCAGTGTTGGGCCAATGCTTTGCACCCTGAAGAAATTCCTTTCCCTCCTCTCTTTGGATAGAGGAGAGTGGTGGTTCATGCGTTGATCACTTCACGTCTTGACTGTGCCAACACTCTAAATTTAAGAGCTGTGGAGGGATGGGTGTGCCACCTACAGGCGGTCCAAAATGCAGCAACCAGGCTTTGTCTGCATCTTCCTAGGCGTTTGTCCACTGCATCAGAATTGAAGGCTCTCTCCATTGGCTGCCCATCAGGAAACGGATATTATTCAAAGCCCTTGCTTTGGTGCATAGGGCAGTGTATTTAGCTAGTCCAGATATCTGGTGAAGAGATTTGCACAGTATTGTTCTTCTAGAATGCTGCATTCTTCCTCTGCCTCTCTTCTATTGATTCCTTGCTTCAAACTGGTCCGCAGGGACGGCAAAGCCGCCTTCTTCCTGGCAGCTAAATCCTGGAACGAACTCCCATGCGATTTACGTCTGATTCCCCTCAAGACTGCATTCCGTAGGAAACTAAAATCCTGGCTCTTCCTAGTGTGACTGTGAGGTGTTGGTGTGTGTGTGTGTGGGTGTGTACTGTAGGATTTTTTGCCCGCTAGTGCTGGAGACTTTTTGGAGCAGCCGTGCGCTTTATAAATCTCATCATTCATTCATTATTCATAAAGAATACCAGTGTTCTGCTAGACTCAACCCACCAAGGTTGCCAGTTCCCTGATAAACAACCTTGTTAACAAAAATTAATTTGCAACTGTAACAACAGATGTAACACTTTGTGGAGAGTCAACAAACTCACTGAAATTTTAAAATTATCAAAAAAATGTAATACCATTTTAAATAGTTTATTTTTTCCAAAACTTGGATATTGTAAAGCAATATGTAATATGTTCCAACTTTCAATTTAATGTCACTATACAGTGAAATTACTCCAAACAGAATTGCTTGATATTGCTCCCAATACACTAATCTCACTGCATTAATATCACTGTTCAGCCAACATGTTTAGCGTCTTCCATATCTGCTGCTTCTTCGGGGCTGTTGAAAAATGTATATAAAGCAAAAATTATCAAATGGAATACAAGACAAAACAAGCATTTACATTTTAAACAAAGTTTAACGTGAAATAGAAAGATATTGTATGTCACTGCACTCCAACTAGTTCTCGAGTACAGGTGCTCCACTTACTGGATTGACCGTTTCAAAGAAAAAAACTCACATGAACATTCCAAAGTGGTGGGAGAAGCATTCAGTAAGTATTAGCTCAACATTCAAGCTTTTCAGAGCGAGATTAGGTTACCTCTTATAACTTGAACAGACTCAGTCAAATCTCCAAACAAATAAGTGTTCACAAAAGATGAAAAATTCTATTCTGTATTCTCATCTTGAAAAATACGAATAGAACATAGACACAGTCAACGCTTTGCATCACAGGGGCAGTGGGACTTCTTCAGGACGGATTAAAAAAAAAAAACAATAAGAAGCCAAGGGTAATTTTTTTTATATGATTCAATCCAATACAAAGAGCACAGAAAACACAATCATTCTAAAAGCACATACTGTACTAACATGGTATCTATAAAGTATACCAGCTAGAAATTCATAGATAATCTGTCCATCTCGGGATATGAAACCCCAGTTGAGTCTAGTCCGAGACACAACATAAATAGAAAAAGAGTCACTTTTTCACCTAATACAAAATTTGCGAGAAATTAAAGATGGGCATCCTTTGTTATAAGAATCAAAATTATAATACACAGTCATTATCTTAATACATCTCATTGTGCAAACAACAAGCACGTACTCCTTATTTGTCAGCCTGGCCTAGGACTGTTAAATGTTTTACTGACATGGTTTGTTATATTAAATAAAAATGTAAGTACATTTCATATTAATAAAAGAAAGTGCAACATTATTTGTCTCCTATTGTTACACTGACACTCATATTGATCCTCATTCATCAGACAACACAAATTACATCTAGAGGGCTCAATGATATATACATCTTCCCACTTAATTTCAGTCCAAACATGTAGGTCTATTTCATTAATTTTCAGTGTCAAATTTAGCAGTTGCAAGAGACCCAAAAATTATATTATTAATTCAAATGGCATTCCTGAAAACGTGTATACAAAGTTATAGTAAGCACTCATTTGGTTTTACTCCCACTATAGATTTAAAAAAAGCAAAATCTTTTGTCACACGCTCGTAGATTGTTAACGAGTAAGATGGATATTTATTCCGATAAGCTCTCTCAATGACTGGCTGTTGAAGGCTTGCCCAAGGCAGTTGTCTCCCACCTCCAGACTACGGCGGACCCCCTGCATTTGCTGGGGTTCACTATAAACGTGCCGAAGTCGCACCCAATCCCCTCTCAGAAGCTTCTTTTCATCGGAGCTGTTCTGGACACGACACAGTTTCGGGCTTATCCTTCCGAGCAACGAGTCAGGGATATTCGGGCTATGAGTCCAATCTTTCAGCCTCTATCCTGGGTTTCGGTCAGAATGACGCTGCTGGGCCTCATGGCCTCCTGCATCCTGCTGGTGGATCATGCCAGGTGGCATATGCATGCTCTGCAGTGGGATCTGATGTTCAAGTGGGCACAGCATCAGGGGAATCTGTCCTATTGCGTTCAGATCTCGGAGGGCACTGCACGTCAATTGCAGTGCTAGCTTTCGAACCAGGATTGGGTCAACGGCAGATCCCTCTCCCTTCCCCAACCAGAGTACAGTGGTGACGGATGCATCACTTCTAGGGTGGGGGAGCCACATGGGAGAGGCGGAGATCAGGGGCCTCTGGCCTCTTGTCTCCGGTGGAGTCTGAGCTCCACATCAGCCTGCTGGAGGTCTGGGCGATTCGTCTTGCACTCAAAGCATACCTTCCCTCTGTCCAGGGAAGATTAGTGCAGGTGTTCACGGACAACACCACCGCCAAGTGGTACTGCAACAAACCGGGCAGGGTGGGGTCGTGGATCATGTCAAGAGGCCCTCCGCCTCTGGACATGGCCGGAACATCAGGGCATATCCATGGTGGTTCAACACCTGGCAGGTTCACTGAACGTCAGGGTGTACGAACTCAGCCACAGGTGCATGATGGATCACAAATGCTTTCTCCTCTCGGAGGTGGCGCACAGCCTCTTTCAGCAGTGGGGAGAGCCTTCGTTGGATCTATTCGTCACCGAAGAGAACGTGCATTGTCGGCAATTCTGCGTATTGGAATTTCCAAGACTGCACTTGCTAGGCGACGCTTTTCGTCGTAAGTGGAGTTGCGGTCTTCTATACGCCTTTCCGCCTATACCACTTCTGCCCAGTGTGCTGAAGAAGATCAAGCACGACTGGGCCCAAGTCATGCTTGTGGCTCCGGATTGGGCATGAAGAGTCTGGTATCCTGAGCCGTTACACATGGCCATTGACCCTCAGATCCGACTGCCTCTAAAAGAGGATCTTCTGTCGCAACAGCAGGGGACGGTCCTCCACCCGAACCTGCCCAGCCTCCACCTCCTTCCGTGGAGATTGAGCCTTTGACCTTCCTCCCGAAGTCTGTGATGTTATCTTGGCAGCCAGGCGTCCCTCCACTAAGACGGTATACGCCTGCAGATGGAACACATTTTGGGCATGGTGCACAGCAAAGGCTGTGTATCCCCTTTCTGCCCATCTTTCTAAGGTTCTCTTGTTCCTCCTTTTTTGGCCGAGCAGGGCTTTGCTTTGGGCACTCTTAAGGGCTCAGCCATTTCAGCCTTTCTTAGGCTTTCTGACCAGCCTTCTCTTTTCAAGTCCCCTGTTGTAAATCGCTTCCTTAAGGGCATTACTCGTCTTTTTCCTCCTGTTCCCTTCATAATACCTCAGTGGGACGTGAACTTGGTTCTTCCTTACCTTATGTGCGCTCCCTTTGAGCCTCTTCATAACTGTTCTCTCAGACGTCTTATTCTAAAGACTGCTTTTCTAGTTGCCATCACCTCTGCTCGCAGGGTGAGTGAGCTACAAGCTTTCTTCGAAGCCTCCTTTTCTGGCTGTTCATCTGGACAAGGTCTTCCTCAGAACCAGACCTTCCTTTCTTCCCAAGGTGGTTACTTCTTTTCACATTGGTCAAACCATCACTTTGCTCACTTACTTTCCGTCTCCGCATCCTTCTAAGGAGGAAGAGAGGCTCCACGGTCTGGATCCAAAACGTGCGCTTTCCTTTTATTTGGATCGCACCAAGCAATTCCGGGTGGATAAACAGCTCTTTGTTGGCTACTTGGGTGCCAAAAAAGGTCGGCCCGTGCACAAACGGACCATTTCCAGATGGGTCATTTTGTGCATCAAAGCTTGTTACTCTTAGGCAAAGAAGGAGCCTCCAGTGGGACTGTGCGCCCATTCCACCAAGACAACGGCAGCTACCACTGCTTTGGGACGGGAGTCCCCCTCAATGACATCTGTCAGGCAGCTACGTGGGCATTTTTGCACATGTTCACAAAACACTGCTTCCTGGACAGCCAAGTCCGGAGAGACAGCTTCTTTGGCCGTTTCTATTCTCCAGGACTTTCTGGTGTGAACTTGGTTCGCAGACCCGCCTCCGAGGTTGTTATTGCTGGGGTATCTATTCTAAGGTAAGGAATCTATAACTAATTGTCTCTTTCAGATGAACAAGTTACTTACCTTCGGCAACACTATATCTGTAAGAGACATAGATTAGTTATAGATTCATACCTCCCCACCCATCCTCCCCGTTCTGCAAACTGACTTCTAGGGTCATAGAATCACTTTTAGGGCCCTAGTTTTGTGCACAAGTGGCCAGTGTCTTGCATGGCTCTGCGCTTCTGGCGTGGAATGTCGTGTGAAAGAACGGATGTCCGCGCGCGAGGGTGGCGTCTGAGTAGCTACCGCAACGTCATCCTGGTGACCACGACGCAAACGATTAACGCGGAGCCGTCTGACGTCACCTTTCTACGCAAGAACTCCTGCCAAATCTCAAGGTTAACCTTGTTTAATCAGAGGCGCAATACAAACGTAATGTGTGTTGCAGGGTGATTGTTTTAGGAGGGCTGGGAAAGATATTATTAGCTTAACTGCTGTGTATCTGATTTTGCAGAATCAGAATAACGCAATAACTTGATGCTCTCCTAACGAAGTAGTAGTTGTTGATGGCTGTCAGGAGTTGAAAAGCCACAGGTCAAGGTGGATTCTTAGTGGCAGCTTGAAGGCCTTTGCTCTCAGCCTTTGGACTGTCCTGACAGCAGGATTTAATGATACATTGCAGTTACATAGGACCTCACACTTTGAGACAGCGGTGTCAGTTACTTGAACATGATACTCACCCATCTGAATGCACTTTTTATGGGTCCGTATCTCTTTTAAACATGAATACTAAACTACTGACAAAAGTTCAGGTCATGAGACCTAATGTGCTGATGACTCACCCAACACATCCCGACTGAGCTTTTTCAGCACCAGTCACTTGGAGACCAAATCAAAAAGGCCTTACACTTGATTGACGTTGCATAAAAAGGGATTATGGAGGCACTGGTATTGTCACTGGATGAACAGGAAGCATTTGAAAGAGAGGATTGGGAGACATGCTCAGAGCGGATTGTCTTTGGGAAAGCTTGCTGAACTGGAGCCTAGTTAGTTATCACACACCCATGGCAAAGAGAAAGGCCAATGGTGTGATTCCCAGTGCAAAAAGGAACAAGGCATTATAATGGGGCTGACTAATGTAGGATAACCATATTTACTAATGACATGCTAGTCACAGTAGTGGACACACGTAGTCTGAGTTCTGGGACCTCTAGATCAAACATTGGGCTAAAATCTGACCTTCAGGTGGGAGGGTGGGAGTGTGGGTCCGCTAGAAAATTCACTTTAAAAAGCTGCGTCCGGAAAGGGGGATTCTAGGCACGCAGTATTACAAAGATACTAAACCATGACTGTAAAGAGAGACGTACTGAAAGAGGTGTCCATTCCAAGAGACCTGGAATGAAAAAACTAGGAATGCAAACTCATGAGTGACTGTGCTGCGATATACTGGAGAGGACAATCAGTTTTGCTTTCCTCTCTGAAGGGAAGGGCACTATTTATGATTCTGTTTTGGGGCACATAATTGACCAGTCCTATAAAACATTTGCTGAGGATGCTGTGGAGACAGAGGAACCTTCTGTGGTTGTGTCCTTGATTTAAAATTAAAACAATTAACATAAATGAAAGGACATTGTGTAGGATTGAGGAGGCCACTATGTCAGCCATATCATGGGGATCCCTAGTGAGTCTACAGCCTGTCGATAGTAGTCTACTCCTTGGAGTCTAAGCAAGGTAAAACTTTACCATATGCTGAAAAATGTAATGAGTTAATCTGGTGCACTAGGGATTGCAAACAGGTCCCACAGGAGATGTGGCGGCAGAAGCTATGGTGGTTGTTTGAGATGCAAAAGTTTGGCTCAAGTGTCACAGGACAGTTAGTGGCGCTTTAGAAGGGAGTGAAAACTTGCTATTTACTTGCTAGGCCCAGTCTACTGTGACCTTTCAGTGTTCAACTTACTGGGGAGTGCCCAGAATACCTACTGACTGCTGAGGAAACATGAACAATGGAAGGCTTGAGCAGGCTAAGATGGAATAAATTTGGGGTTAATTCCCTGCCACAAAATTGGCATGGAAAGCATACTCCTTATAAGGTTGGTAGTATGAATGGTTTGGGGGACGGGGAAGAACAGAGCGAGAGTAGAGTAGGAAGGTGATTGGGAGGTTGAGTATTGTTGATATAATTGGTGCCAAGATGGTAGTGCCCATCAATCTATTTTAAACAAATCCAACAAGATATTAAAAGCTAAAAATGTGGAGGACAGAGAAAGTTCACATTTCTGATTTAGATAAATTGGTTGACATTCTAGTATCTCTAATTTGGACTCGTTTATTTTCAGATTGTTTTGACCCATCCTAGTGGGTTACCTTCAGCCTTCCAGAAACAGCCAATAAATTGTGTGGTGCCTGCAGGTAGACTTCCTTGCGTTTTCCTCAGCGATGGAAGTTCTGATAAGTGCACTAGGTTCATATGAGATTTTGTGCAGTTAATGAATTGGACAGACTGTAGGGCTCAATGGGACTCAACATGGGACAGTGCTGAAGGATGTTGCTTAACTCCTTTACTTGATTCCCCCCAGCTACCGTCATGGTAATTATCTAGTCCCCTGTTAATGTTAAGCTAACTATTGTCAATATTTCATGAAGGCGACAATCATACCCAAGCTGAGCTCAGTGCTTACTACTATAGAAAAACAGGAAAATACAGTAAATGTCAACATCTGCCTCACGTGCCCCTGCCAACTCATCTGGCCTACTCTTGAAAGATGGCTCCATTCCTTCAAAATGACTTACCTGGCAAACTTAAGTGAATCTGTAAAACAAAATAATAATAAATAAAGAACAGACCTAAGTGAATATCCAAAGGTGCTAAAGATCACTAAAACCAACCTTTGTTTCTATACCTATGACACCTTGATCTGGATAAGTGTTTCTCAAGCTTCCTACGCATACAACGCTCATTATATCCGCTTTGAAATCACTAAGTTTAAAGGTGACAGTGTCAGTCTGTAACAATAAAAACATTGTAATTCCGGCATTAGACTCCAACCTCAAACATCTTAATTAAAATCTAAAGAAGCGATATCTGTATAATTAATTGTCATGCAGTCTTTCCCTCCCCCCTCAATGTAACCCGCCTTTCAGAGTAGTGTATTGCTCTAGCTATGTATTTATTTGCCACTGTTCTTCTCCTGTTTGCAGAAATTAATAAAATGTATTAGATTTAATAAAAAAATCCATGTTCTTCAGAACATCAGAAAACAGTGTCCACTAGGCAATCAAAACACAATCCATGCTCAATCATACTGACCAAAGAAAATTTGGAAATCCATGACCACCACACACTAGAAGTTAGAAAAATGCAGCACACTCATATCTTTGTTGATTCCTCCTACTCTAACCAATCATATTCTCTCACTAAACAAGACAGCTAATGAAATAGTTCCCCACACTCCTGAATGTGATAAAACTTCCACTAATTTATATCAAATCTCTACCCCTAGACTCCAATTAGATTCTTGGGTAAACACTACCAATATCACTAAAATTACCCTCACAGCAATCCTTCTTATCCTTCTCTCTCTCATTCACAATGTTTCTGTTGGCTTCACACACACCCCGCCCTAGCATAAGCCTGCTTCCTTCTGCCAATCCCTGGACCACTACTTTTTCTTCCCCGTCTATGACCTCAATTTTTTCCAAATCCACACACTTTCTCTACCTACTTCACCTGTAAAATCTCGAACTATGAAACAGCCCACTACTTCTATCATCATCAATGATCTTTATTCGGGTATTAAGAAATATCCATAAAAGAAGCATGTTATAAACAGTCCAAATTCCATTATAAATTAGACAAATGTACACATATACACATATATACAAAAAATGATAAAAACCCAACGATATTGACAATTTAAAAACGGGACAATTATGTGCAGGCCCAAGCTAATTCAGCAATGTAAAATTTCCCCAATGGTGTGAGAGGGGAAGCCCTTCATCATACACATGACTACAAAAAGAGATTACAAGACAAGCCTAGATGATGTCCTTAGACCCTTCCATGCCTCAATGAATCCAAGGAGCTAGTCCTCTCCTCTGGTGTTCCTTAATTTTACCGCCAGTCTTAAAAAATGTACAGTGCTGAATAAGGTAAAAGGATCGGAGGAGAGTTTGAGAAATAAAAGAGCCACTTTAGCCTGTCTGATTTTGGACCGTCTTAAAATGGTTTTTAAAAACAGGGACCTAGGATGAGCATAGAAAGGGCAAATTAGAACAAAGTGAAGGGTATCTTGCGGAGATCTTAGATCGCAGCCGCAACACCCTTTTGTATTTATAAAATTTACAAACCCGGCTGGAACTGATAAAATATGATGCAGAAGGTTGGAATGAATCCAAGGAGCTAGTCTTCTCCTCTGGTGTTCCTTAATTTTACCGCCAGTCTTAAAAAATGTACAGTGCTGAATAAGGTAAAAGGATCGGAGGAGAGTTTGAGAAATAAAAGAGCCACTTTAGCCTGTCTGATTTTGGACCGTCTTAAAATGGTTTTTAAAAACAGGGACCTAGGATGAGCATAGAAAGGGCAAATTAGAACAAAGTGAAGGGTATCTTGCGGAGATCTTAGATCGCAGCCGCAACACCCTTTTGTATTTATAAAATTTACAAACCCGGCTGGAACTGATAAAATATGATGCAGAAGGTTGGAATGAATCCAAGGAGCTAGTCTTCTCCTCTGGTGTTCCTTAATTTTACCGCCAGTCTTAAAAAATGTACAGTGCTGAATAAGGTAAAAGGATCGGAGGAGAGTTTGAGAAATAAAAGAGCCACTTTAGCCTGTCTGATTTTGGACCGTCTTAAAATGGTTTTTAAAAACAGGGACCTAGGATGAGCATAGAAAGGGCAAATTAGAACAAAGTGAAGGGTATCTTGCGGAGATCTTAGATCGCAGCCGCAACACCCTTTAGTATTTATAAAATTTACAAACCCGGCTGGAACTGATAAAATATGATGCAGAAGGTTGGAATGAATCCAAGGAGCTAGTCCTCTCCTCTGGTGTTCCTTAATTTTACCGCCAGTCTTAAAAAATGTACAGTGCTGAATAAGGTAAAAGGATCGGAGGAGAGTATGAGAAATAAAAGAGCCACTTTAGCCTGTCTGATTTTGGACCGTCTTAAAATGGTTTTTAAAAACAGGGACCTAGGATGAGCATAGAAAGGGCAAATTAGAACAAAGTGAAGGGTATCTTGCGGAGATCTTAGATCGCAGCCGCAACACCCTTTAGTATTTATAAAATTTACAAACCCGGCTGGAACTGATAAAATATGATGCAGAAGGTTTAACCTAAATCTGGTCATCAAAAATCTGTCCTGTCTATTGTACATGTTAGAGAGATATAATTCCATGCCCGGGCATGATTTTGTAAGCAGGTAGGATCTTACTGTGATTTTTCGTCCTTCTCTGTCCTCTCTGTCCCTAGCTATATATCGCAAAAATTCTGCCTTTATAACGCCCTTGTCTCTAATAGATAGTGTAAGTGGTTCATTAAAAAAGTTTGCGTAGCCCAATCTGCTTAAAGCGTCCCTTACATATTTGAGCCAGGGTATTCGGAGCCCTTTATCCCCCCTCATACAATCCTCCAGAATGTCTGCTTAGACTTGCCTCTGGATTTGTCCAAATTTTTATCCAGCAGATAATGGGTTTGAGGCATGTTCTCTCACTAAGATACGTAATACCCAGCTCCTCATGAACAATAAAAAAAGGGATGCATTGGGGCACATGCAAAGGCCTTCTTAGGAACTTGTTTTCCTCCAGTTGGATTTTTACTAGATCTGTAAAACCCCACACCTCGCTCCCATACAGAGTCTTGGCACAACATACCGAGCTATATAGTTGCACTATTTCGTTAGGTGACCAACGGCCAAGTCTAGTGGCATAATTCATAATTGAGCCCACCGAACTGGGATGTTGGCTGCATTTGTGCCTAACTAGTGGTTTAAAGTTAAGATCCTTGTCAAATAGGATCCCCAAGTAATTAAAAACTTTTACTTTTTCAAGTTTATGTGCCCCTATTGTGAAGGTACATTTCTTGGAAGGCGTTTTACCTGCTTCCATGACATATGACTTGGAGAGGTTGGGGACCACTGGCGTAGCTAGGGGGGGCGGTGGGGGCGGTCCGCCCCAGGCGGCACTATTTTGGGGGCGGCGGCATTTATAATTTATTTGGGGACACTCACAGTAGTGTCAGTGTCCCCAAATAAATTATAAAGGTCGCCGCCACTGGGGCCCTCGCGCGGAAGAGCAAGCACACCTGATTGTAAATTGTGCTGCCTGCAGTGCAGCATGCGTGCGTGACGTACCTTGTATGTGGTGGGTCCCATCCCAGGGCCGTCAATCTGGTAGCGCGCGAAAGCGCTACCAATGACGGTCCTGGGCATAATGTTTAGTCAACCCTTGCGTTGCGGTAAAAAAAAAGTAGCGCGGCAGTGACGTCACACGCTCCACCACCACGCGCTCGCCTCTTTTCCGGCACAGGCAGCACAGGGATATTGGTGCAGCCATCAGGATGATTTTTGATTCAGAATACTTCAGGTGAGTCGTGACCAGAGGCGCAACTAGAGCCAAATTTCGGGGGGGGCTGAGCAAAAATTTCGGGGGGGGCTGAACTTTAAGCAATAGGCAGAGTGGAGCTGCAGGGGCTCTTAGAAGGGGTGACACAACAGCAAGGCCTCATTAACATTCAAATGGTCTTTTAAAGACCTGTAAAGTGCTCGGGTGCGGCTGCTTTTTTGCCCGGGAAGGTGTCTCATCCCGGGCTGCCACACACGAGGGGGGGGGGGGGGGGGCTGAAGCCCTGTGAGTCCAATGGGTGTTGCGCGCCTGGTCGTGACTATACCGGAAGCTGAAATGTGCCTGTTGTGGTAGACAATGAAACAGTGTGCCATTGAAAAGGAATTAGTTTCGGGTGATTAAAAAAAATAATTTTCTTTATTTAGTTGAATAATTGTTATTGGTTTTCCACTGAATACACGTTTGTCACTTAAGCATAGTCATTACAAGATGTACGTACCCATTAATTGGTGCAACGAGGGGTACTTCCGGACAGAGAAGTGTCATAGGTGGCCTTTTCGCTACCAATCTGTATTTTTAGTAAATCAAACGTAGTTTCTGTTTTGTATTGCCCTACAAACATTTCCAGTCAGCGTGTGCTATGTTATATGAAGAATCAGGTGCTTGCGTGTGTCCGACTATATGAATTCTTTGAGATTCTCTGTATGTTTAAATATGACTATTGTATGTGGACCTAGAGCAGGTGGGGTCTGAAAAAGAGGGCTCTGACATCCCTCAATGTATCACAGACCGCAGCTAATTGCGGACAGCGTTTTTGGTGGGCGTTTTCACACTAAGCTGGCATGGAACTTTCCATTCCCAGACAAAGCATAATGAGAAATAGCTCATAACACTATCTACTATTGATTCCTCTAGAACTTTCTAACTTGCGAGTGGAATGTTTATTTGAAAAAAAACAACAGGTTCTCTCTATCCCTGGTGCTTGAATATATAGTTCATTTTACACTTCATGCCCGTTGCTGAGGCAGTGCAGTACCCTTCACATATTGAAGGATATAAAAATCGAAATATTGAATATAATAAACCGTCAGAGGGTGGGGGGAGAGGAAAGAGGGCACAGAGATGCTTTTTTTGGCAAGATTCTTAGTGATTCAGCACCTTAGAGCAGGGAATGCGAGCACATTTCAGGGGATAGTTTTAGGAAGGGTATGTAGGTACTGTATTGTACTGCATTGATGAATGAATATAGCGCTTTATATCGCCGATGAGGCTGTGAAGATCTTTAGTTCACATCGACTTCCTGGGGCCCTTTCAGACAGCATGGTTGAAGGGTGTAGGTTGCCGTTCGGCCTCCATGGGAGATGTTGGGTATATTGTCAGTGGCGTAGCTAGGGGGGGGGGCGGTCCGCCCCAGGTGGCACTATTTTGGGGGCAGACGCGCGGCATAGGTGGCCTGTTGCGGCGGCCTTTATACTTTATTTGGGGACACTCACTGACACTACTCACTGACACTACTATCAGTCATTGTAGCGTCAGTGTCCCCAAATAAATTTTAAAGGCAGCCGCAACGGACCACCAGTGCCGCGCGCACGGCCCAGGCTGTTAAAGTTTGAAAGTGCAAGCAGCGCGCACCTGTCCTGACCTGCTTGCTTTTGTTGTAACTGCTGCGCCAGTCAGTCAGTGCGCCTGCAGTGTTGCCAAAATTGCCGCCGCGACGTCCCGCGTTGTTTGTGCGAAAACTTGCTTGACTGTTGGTCCGTCCCAGGGCCGTCATTGGTAGCGCGCGAGCGCTACCAATGAGGGCCCTGGGCTACATTTTGGCCAGCCCTTGCGATGAGAACGTAGCAGTGACACGTCACACGCTTCAACACTACGCGCTCTCATGAGGAGTCAATTCTGGCCTGGGGCAGTGGCAGTGCTGCTGCTGGGCGATTTTGCTTTGCTGGCTGCTGCAGTGCAGCAGAAGTGAAAGAAGTTCGAACCAATCCCTGCCTGCCATAGTGTGAGACCCTGAAGTGAGTGAGGTAAGAATGAGGAGAGCAGCAGGAGCTAGCTGAACGTTTTCAGAGGGGTGGAATCATCACCTAGGCTCCGCCACAAATCCACTTTCATAGATATTACGATGAAAACAGTTGCTCATATTAAGCACTGCATTAACTTACCACCGGGCACACGAATAATGCCAGATAATAATGTTTACTGATCCAGCCCTAGAGCTCCCTTCAAGTGACGAGGCCCCATGGGTTGCATCACAGAACATTTTTGACTGGCCGTATGTCCTTGGGGGAACTTAAAGCAATTCTTGATGCAAAGACTTTTTCCACTGTATCACGAAAGCATGATTCTGGAGGTGTTAATGTGTGGCAAGAATATTTCTGTGCATGTTTGTTGTGTGACATTTTGCTTCGGGGGTGATGTCTACTGTCGTTCTGGATGGTGTAGCATTGTGCTGTCTCCTCCCTTCAAATGATTGCAGCAGGAAACGCGAAATCATCATTCTAAGATGTCTTACTCATGTATAACATTAGTTCAGTGCAATGTTATTAGAAACCCTGCACACTAGGGCTACTAACCTCGGTGTGTGTTTGTGTGTATGTGTGTGTGTGTCTGTTTTGTGCGTGTCTGTGTGTGGTGTGTGTCTATGTGTGTGTGGTGTGTGTGTGATGTGTGTGTGTCTCTGTGTGTATGTGTGGTGTGCGTGTGTGTATGTGTGTTTTTTTCCAGAGCCCAAGGACAGCGCATCCATGTTATCCAGTCATATCTATGAACAGTTCAAGTGACTAGTAATAGTTTATTAGTTAATTAAAAGCATAAACATGTAAAAAGCGCGCATCTAACATATTTACAAAATTTAAAAAGCTGTGCTAGAATGACATTGCATTTCAGGCTAAAAAAAATATCCCAGTTAGAAAAGCCAATGGCGTATTTCAAGATTAAAAAAAGTTACAAATCCCAGCCAGAGAACTTGCCCATGCAGTTGTATTCCGTTTGAAGAGAGCTTGGGTGGGGGGGGGTACCCTTTGGTCTGGGTTCACAATCACATCATGAATTCGCAATGATCTTAATTAAGTCTGTGGGAAGTGGTGCAGTGGAGCAGAAACGGTGCTTCCGTCTCGGGATCTTTTTATGTGATCAGGTGCCTGCTATCAGTGGAAGAATCTGTAAGATGGTACCCTATCTTGCTAATCCTATGAAAGTAGTAAGCGTGTTAACCGCCCATTGTCATAAGTGACACCTTCATCCATTCTTGGCTTTTTAGCCAAGACCATTTTGCTTCTGTGGATCCTAGAACAGCAGAAAGCAAAGTTCTGTTTGTCACAAAAGCAGGACTTGATGAAGGTCTCACTGATGTCAAAGGGTCACTTGAAGATGTGAAGTACTGCGTCCCTCCTTCCCCATAATGCTTTGTTGCTCTTAAACTGTACCACTAGTAAGTAGTATGATCCGTCACCGGTTTTGAAGCCTGCATCTCTGCAGTGATTTCAAGAACAATTCAAGGAAAAAAAGGTTTAGCCTAGGTCTGGGCATAGGGGCATTGGTCTCTACTCAGTTTTAACCGAATTGGGCCCCCACCCAGTCTTACTGAGAAGCCCAGCCCCCACGAGAAGCCAAAACTCTACTCCTGCCATGGCTTCTTACCTTAGTCTAGCCCGCCTCAGCCTGAGATACGTCACACTACAACACAGAAGGACATTGCCAACTGGGCACTGGGGAGGTCTGTGAGGTCCATATTGTTCTGTGAATAATAATGGGGTTTAAGTCATTTTCCCGTGTGTTTCTAACTGCTTCCCATGCACACATGAGGATTTTTGCTTTTATTTGCTAGTATCCTTTCAATTTTTTCGGGCTCCTCCTGTGAACCCCTTGGCTTCTGTTTTCTGGCATAATCAGCATTTGCTCTCTGTGGTTTGGAACAAAGCTGCAACATATCTAAGAGGAGGCCGAGGTGCAGCACCTCATATATCTAACAACTTTAACCTAAAGTCTAGCTTAACCCAGAATTTGGGCCAGATGTGGTTGATTTCATGTAGCTTCAATATTGCCTTTGACACACTGATATGGACCAACGTTCTTTGTGGAGGTCGGGAGTTTGGAAGAATGGGTTTAAATTTGGTTGCATAGTTTCCCTTTGCCTGGTTGCTTGAGGGTGTTGATGGCACTTTTGCAATTATTTTTTGTATTGTATTGTAATTGCATTTATATAGCACTCACTACCCATAAGGAGGCATCGAAGCGCTTTTTCAGCGAGTGGCACGCTACTCCGGAACCCATAAATGATTAGTGGTGAATTAGTATAGTGAAAATTTGAAAGTAATTTGAGTGGTGGATATGTTAGTCAGATTATGTGGATTGAGAAGGATAGTGGAGATATGGAGAAGGGAAAAAAGGTTTGGATTTATCTAGAACTTGCTACCTCTGATGGGGGGGTTGAAGCGTTTTTTGGCGAGTAGCACACTACTCTGGAACCCGTACAGTGTTAGTGGTGAAGTAGTATAGTGAAATATGCAAGTCATTTTTAATAATTTGAGTGGTAGGTATGTTAGTCAATTATTTGGATTAAGAAGGATACCGAAGGGGTAGAAGAGGTAAAAAGGTTTGCATTTATATAGCGCTTGCTACCCCTGTTGAGGTGTTAATGTGCTTTTTCGGCGAGTAGCACGTTACTCCGAAACCCATAAAGGATTAGTGGCGAATTAGCATAGTGAAATAGGACATTTATTTGAGTAGTGGACATGTTAGTCTGTTATTTGGATTGAAAAAGTGTAGTGGAGGGATAGAAGGGAAGGATTTTGAATTTTTTATTGTTGCTATACCCTTCATTACGAGTGGTTATTCCCCCAGTAATACGGACTAACATTCAGATCTTGCTGCTTACTGCACCTAAATGCCATCTTCTGCTTTTCTCCTGATAGATATCAGTAGATTTGGCCTGAAAGCATTTATCAAGGGAACATGATTCTCATTCCAAAACTCATAAGTCCAATAAGTGTGGTTCCAGGAGTTACCGCACATAGCAGAATTTAATGAAAACTCGTAAGGAAGGTAAAGACAAACTTACCTTGGAAAATTTTTCAGACAGCATAAAATTGAAATTTCTCAAAACTTTAGCAGCATAAAACAGGATTTCAAAAATTCTAACTTCATGTAGAGGTGATATGGGGTATGCAGTCCTTTCGTGTTGTAATTGTTCACGCAGCTCTCTGATGGATGTCGCATGTAGTTTTTCTGAGTCCCCAGATAAATCAAGCAGTGTGTGTGTTCTCCTTTGTACTGCCGGTCACTGGTGTATTCAACTGTGTAGCTTTGGACCGTGTCATGTATGTGCATGTAACTTGCATGATCGAGGTAACTATTAGCAGCGATTACTACGCGTCTCTCGGACCTCTTTCAAGTGCTTGCCGTCCTTTTTCCCCAGCACCCCTCCCCCCAGGGGCGGCAATCTGAGGGATAGCCCCGGGCGCCACAAGCTCTTGCTACGCCTCTGTTGGGGACTAGATCTAGGTCCGCCATAAAGCTAACAAATCCACTGATAAGAGCCTGTAGGCTCCTTCCCGTGCGCGCCAGGAGGACCGCATCATCCGCATATAGGAGGACAGGTATACTTCTCCTCCCAATGCGAGGGCAGTCAGCCCCCAAGACTCCGAGAGCCTTGTCTAAACCGTTTATATAAAGCGTGAACAGGAAAGGCGCGAGGATACAACCTTGCCTCACCCCACCCCTGCACAGGAAATCTTCCGTGAGGTCCCCCTCATCACTAAACCTGACCTGTGCCGTTGTGTTTTGATGAAGCATTCGTAAGACATATATCAGTCCTGGATCCACACCCATGGCTCCCAAGATTTCCCACAGCTTTCTTCTGTTGACACAGTCGAATGCTGCTGAGAGATCCATAAAAGCCAGGTACTCCGTGCCCTCCCTGGCCTGAGTGTACTTTGCCACCAAGTGATAGAGATTGAGACACTGGTCTGTCGTTGAAAGACAGTTGCGGAACCCGTACTGTACGTCTGTGATGTCGTTTTCGTCAGCCCAGACCATTAAGCGGTTTAGGATGACTCTCCCCAAAACTTTCGCCGTGACATCTATAAGGGATATTGGGCAATAGCATTGCGGGTCATTCCTATTTCCCTTTTTAAACACGCGTACAATGGCGGCCGTGGGCCAAGATCTAGGCATACCTACTTCAGTGGCTGTATTGAATACCCTGGTGAGTATGGGAGCCCAAAGATCTGCCTGGCTTTTAAATAGATCAGGGGGAATCCCGTCTGGTCCTGGCGCCTTTCTCACTACCAGGCCATCTATTCCTGATTTAACCTCGGATACCTTAAAATACGTCCGAGTACATACTGGGAATCCTATAGCTAGAATTGGTTGCTCCTCTAGTTCACCACGGTTATATAAGCTTGTGAAGTGCGCCACCCATGCTTCTGGCAAGATATGGGACGCCACTTGCGGTTTGTTTGATGGCTGAAAGCAAGGATCATTTATTACCCTCCAGAAGCTATTCATGTCCCGACGCTCGGCAGCCTCTCTCAGTGACTCCCAAGCCTGGATTTGTAGGGAAATTTTTCGTAGTTTGGTGGCCGTTTTATAACGAGTCCTGCAAGCGACAATCTTGCCTCTATCCTTTGGGACTGTTTTAAGTGCCAGCTTCAGGTCCCTATGGGCCCTTGAGCAATCCTTATCAAACCATCTGGGGCAAAAGTCAGCCTGCGTCTTTGTTTTACTCCTCAGAAGACTATCTATATGCTGGGCAGTGCCCTCGAAAGCTTTAATCAAGTCGCTCCCCTCTACAGTAGAATCTAGGCACCTCCATATCTGGTTATCAGTGTTGGCAAGGAGCACTCTATGGAATGCAACCCCGTCAATGTTGCTCCATCTGATTCTCCTGCCCTGATTCGTTGCCTTATATTGGCCCACAGTGGTCCTTTTATCCACCTTGGCGATTAAATTATTGTCCCTCAATGACAATACCAGGGGGTTATGGTCACTAAAGGCACTAACCACTATCTTAAATTGGGTAACCCTACATTTTAATACATTTGTTACAAAGATGTAGTCAATAATTGAATCACTTCCCCTTCCCTTAAAGGAGGGGTTTATTATGTTGGACAACCCACAATCGATCAGATCCATCGTATGGGTTAAGGCGAACTTACCCAAGATTTTACTTAATTCCATGCCCTCTCTAGAGTGCACTAGGTGCCAACCCTTGGTGGAGGGGCATGCGTCCCAAGTTCCTCTTTCCCATTTCAGATAAGGGCACTGGTGACAATTAAAATCCCCCATTAAGACCAGCTGGGTGCTTGAATCCCCTGTTTCATGTAAGCAGGCCAATCTCTCCTCGAGCTCGGCCAGGTTTAACATGGATTGTCCCGCATTATAAAAATTTATTAAAATGAGCTTTAAACCCTTCTTGGAGTATCTAATACCCTGGAAACAACCCGAGTCCCACCCCAGGTCCTGCCAAGTCCCTTGCAACGTCAATGCCACATACGGTATTAAACCTCCCTTAGCACGGCCCATGGTTGTTTTGCAGGCCGGGACAAAAAACATTTTATAGCCCTCCAAGAATGAAGCACTACTATTGACTTCCCACGTTTCCTGGAGACAGATAACGTGGTATTTTCTAATGAGGTCTAACCATTCTTTGTTTTGGATTTTAGCTGCGATTCCTGCGATATTCCAAGAGATCGTCCTCAACTCCTTAGAAGTTGGTTCAGGCCCACTATTCCCTCCACTCGTCTTCCCTCGGGTAGGGCACATTTCTGGGCTGCTTACTTCTATGATCGTATCTTCCGCACCCCTCTCATGCTGCGCTAAGGTGCCAACTGCTATTCCCAGATCGTGTACCCCTGGTGGGCTTATATCGTCAGATTTAGATTGATTTTCATGTTCTCTCTCGATCTCGCCACACCCTGTCCTCACCAGTCAATCCTGTTCATCCAGGACAGATGTACTGGAGAGAGGTGCAAATCTGTTTGTTGCATAGCCAGAGCTATCCTCCCTGCCTTTCTCAGTAGCCCAGTGCCGCTGCATTCTCTGACCTGACTCTAAAGCGTTATCCCTGTAAAAGAAATACAGGGGTAGCATCCTTATGCAGCACCCGCTTGCCCTCTCCCCGTGGCGGCTGTCGAGCAAGTCTCTTACTAACTCGGGATGCCTAAATTTTACAATGAGTCACCTGCAAATTTTCTCTTGCTATCCCCAATCCAAGCCACCCTCCTGGCCATGAGGATGTGCCTGTGCCGGAAGCTCCTTACTGTTGTATTGTTGTATATCCAATGCGAGGCCTTATTTATCAATGTACTGGTTGATTCTTCCCTGTCATGGTTGAGTCCAGGCACACTTACTAGCACTATCGAGTATGGGCAGGATGCAGGAGGTAAATCCAGTGTCTGGAGACCTGGGGTGCTCTGGACGCAGTCAATACTGCTGTTCTTAAAATCCTTCTCTGGCTCCTTAATTCTTAGGCGATTGTCCCTAGGGTTAGGAGGGGCCAACATAGTACCTGGGGCCTTACAGCGCGAATTCCTATTACTAGTCTTTGCTGTCTCCGTGGTTATTCCTCTCTGCTCCATAGGCTCAGGGTCATTATTGGTTACAGCCTCTCGCCCGCTGTCAGCAGCTGCTAACCCCTCCTCCCTCCCCTGTTGGTTATTCCCGGGTAGCCATCCCCTGTCTTGGTCTAACAGTCTGCTTATTTTCCCTTCCAGTCTGGTGATTTCTGTCATTACTGGCCCAAGATATTGAAGTAGAAGCTGTTCCATTTTTGTCTCAAGTGCTTTGATAATTCCGTGAAGCCCTTCCGCCCCACTCCCTATTTGACAATTTGGACATGCTGTGCTCTCGGGTTTCTTACTAGCTCCTTTATTGGGCTTTGTCGGCCCTCTACGGCTAGACTTACTAACAGGATTTGATGTATGCGACCCGCTAGAGTCTGGAATGTATGCGACCCGCTAGAGTCTGGAAACCCCCTCTCCCTAGCACAGTTTGATTCAGAAGGAATGGCTAGGGGGTGAGCAGCCACGTCAATAAAGATCTTTTGGAGCGTGTAACTACTTCCCTGACAGGGCTCCGTGAGGGGTCTACATCCGACACAACTAATTGAGCGCTGGGCCCCCCACTCAAACCCTCCCTTTGCAATGTTTCAGGCAGAATGACCTCCTGAATGTCTTCGTTACTGGGTGTTTCCTTGGGTATCTTCTGGTTAGTAGAGCCCAGCCCAGTTATGCTAACTATCTCAGGGTCCCCCTGGAAGCTTGAGTTGACCGATGTTAATGCGTCAATGGGGACAGGCTGGATAGTATGAACTAGGTTGACTTGGGTTAAATGAGCTGCTCCACAGGGCGTGGGACATGTTGCTATTTTCCCAGGGAAGACCATTTCCTTGCTATTAGGGAGTCCAGTGATAATCTCTGCTCAGTCAGCTGGATCTCATGCGCTAACAGGGACTCAGCTCTTATAATGAAAGCATCAAGGGTGCCCTTTACCCCTCCCTCCGCCCTGGACTGAGAGATCTTAGATTCAACCATAGTTACAATATACAGTCCTGGCTACCCCTGCTATAAACCCCGCCCTTTATCTTAACTTGGGTATAAACAGTTATAATACCTGGCCTTGGGAGTTTCCAAAACAGGTAACACTCAGTCAAGTCAGCCACAATGTTTTATGTATATGTTTTAAGCAAAGGTACTTCCTAATTAGAACTTAGTGTGTTATAGCAGGGATCGCAGCACAGAATGAACCTTGGAGTTCGCGCGTGTGACCGGAGGTCCTCACTAAACCATCAAACCTGAACGCAAAGTCAAGGGACGTGGCCCGGCCCGGCCTCCTTTGGCCCCTGACTGCCTAAGACAGTCCCGCCCTTGTCCCGGGCTTGTCCCGCGGGACGAGGTTCCACTCGCAGGTTTAAGCGCCTCCTGGCGCACGGAAGCGGCGTCTGCGGCGTCCTCCGGGAAGGCGGGGCTGCTGGGGGTTGTAGTCCGTGACGCTGGACACAGCGGAACGAAGCCCGGCTGGGGGGGAAGCCAAGGAAGAGCAGCAGAGCCAAGCCCAGCCCAAAACAGGTGTCAGCAGGTAAGAGTCTCCCTACTTCTATCAAATAGTGAGGTCCCCCACTTCCTTAACTTCGCTACCTCCCACTTAAATCCCCTGTCCAATATATACCCAAGTCATCAGTACCATGTCTTGAAATAGTCACACCCTCACTGAGCCAGTGGATTTACTAACGTATGTCCTAATGTGCGTATTCACCAAGTAAACATCCACGACATCCTGCCCAATAGCCTTGATATAACCCTGGACCCACTGCAGCAAAGAACCTCTCAATACAGGACCCCCACTGCTGTCAACAGTCTAAATCTATGAGAGAATATAACTCAATAATTGTTGCGTGAAGAATCGCATACCCATCCTCAGCATCACAGAACAAATCTAGCTTCAAAATCCATCTTCAAAGAACTTGTTTCAACCTGGTTTTTAAAGGAATAAATACAAAAACACACTCTAAAATGAATTCTGCTTTATGTCAGACTAGATCAAATAAAAAAAGGTACTCAAAATTCACCTTCTTGCCAGATCAACCCTACACATAGTGGCCAGTCTAGTCGGAGCTTGAAAATGTTTGACCACATATTGGCTTGTCTGATCTCACTAAGGAGGCTTCCCATTAAAGCTGTGTGTATCTTAAAACTAGCCTGCATGAAACAAAATGCACTACATTCACGTACCTCGAAATTTCTTACTTGAAAGCCTCTGGCTTCATGGGGGCAATGCCTTCGTAGGAGCTCTAACATCCTGCTCCTTGAAACCCTTAAAGAAGAGACACAAAAAAAAAAAAAAAACAATCTTTATTAGGAAGTATCCCAGTCCTACATCATATTAAGACAGTTAAATAGTATCAGTCATTCAAGAGACAACTGTTAAACCTCCACTTACAAAATTAACATCACCATTAACTGATATGGAATGATATGAAATTGTGGAACTCCCTGCCAGACGACTGACGCAACATTGAGGCAGAGCCTCTTTTCAGGAATAAAGTTAAGACCTAGCTCTTTAGGGCAGAATAATGGGTTTGTGGCTTTGCTTACTGGTTTTCCGTCTGCATACTGTCGATCGCTTAGCGCCGGGACACCTCTGCTTGAGGTAGCTGTCGCGCTTTATAAGTGTCTGTATTATCGTATTATTATATGGGTTCAGGAAGCAGTGAACTCCGCCAGTCGTAAAAATAGACTTTACTATTGCTTTATTTTTTCTCCTCACTAGACCCCGTCTCTTCTGTACAGATCAGATTTTCTGCACACCTTTTAAACGGATTATTACTTCAATATTTATTTTGAATTGGGCAGGTTGTTTGCTTACCATTTATGTGACTTTATGCTGCATCAACTTTCCTAATTTGTAAGCAGTGGCAGTATTTATGAAATATCTTCTCTATAACATGCTCTGGCAAAATAAATAAGTTGACCACTCTTGACATTTTACTTTGGGTGAATCCCTCTGAGAAGGATTCGAAACATTAGTGCAAGAGTTCTGCAACAAGTGCTTTTGTTTGGGGCGGGGGTTGGTGTAAGAGGAGAATGTAGTTCATTGTATTCGAGAGGGTGGAGATGTAAAGCTGAACGAATGTGCGCAAGGATCCCTGTACTGCCATCTACAACAGTGGCCAGGATGGTTCTGAGTCTGTGGCAGAGTCAGAGGATTAAGTTATACCAGTAAAGAACACTGAATACTCAAAGAAGCTATTCATTTATAGAGCACATTTGTGTTTAATGAGAAAATCGGTTGTCTCAGTTTCTAATCTTTAGTCCTTATTGGTGTGCTTAATTTTAGACTTGTTAGTGGATGGAAATGCAAAGAAGCTTTGCGGAATGGTTTGAAACTAAAAGTGAAAATATATAGAATGCATGAAATTACCACTTTACCTGTGGTGGTGTGAGCTGAGGCGCTGCAATAATGTCAATTGAGACTCGCACAGACAACCTATAATTGTATAGAAAAGAATGAAAAGTTGGTGACTGAAAATCGTATTGATAGGTAGCCAGATGGCAGCATTGATTAACGAGGATGTCCTCATCTGCAGAGACTGTCTTTATGCTTTCATTATAAAAAGAAAAATTACAGATGATATTTCTTTTTTCTTTTTCAGCGGGTATTTCTATGGGACTTGGATGAGACCATTATTATCTTCCATTCCTTGCTCACGGGGTCTTATGCACAAAAATATGGAAAGGTATTTTCATTCCATTTCTACTTGATCATAAAACACATTAATTGGATATTACCCAGTTTATGAATCTTTATTTCTTCTTTTCAATTCATAGTTTAGGGTTGCATCAGTCCAAGTTTTTTTTTCAAGAGGACCAGAACACAACTTCTATACACAGAATACAAAATTCAAATGAAAAAGCAAGCTTAATCTACTTTTTGCACAGTTTGGCACAGAAAATTGACATATTACTCTCGGATTAAAGCAGCAGTTATTTGCCTTTAAAAGTGATGCCTCTGGATTGCATTGTGTATTTTAATGTGAAAAACAGCTTTTATAATTCTGCAATATCTAGCAAATAATACTGTTCTCTAGTCGATCTCTTACTACTGTTATGTCCTCATCCATAAATACGTTTTGGGAAAAGTGCAGAAAACGAATGGAGGGGGAACGTGTCCAACTGTCATGGCCGGGTGGATGTAATCCACAAAAGTCTGCTGTATATCCCACGGATCACCCCTAAACTGTTGGCATCCACCACTTGAACAGCCACTACAGGATTGTGCAGAGGTGACGGAGCACGGGGCGTCCGCACCATGCTGCTCCCAAGGCTCGAGAGGGAATAACCTGCGGGTCTAACGGGCAGAGATAAAGTTCCCCAAGACAACATGGCGGGTACGACAGTGCAGACCCAACTTCTGAAAGCACTGCTCGTGCACCAGCTTTATTTGCCGCCGACCGCAGCCTGAACATCCTCGCCCTACATCCCGTGGAGCACCGAGAGAGGTTCTTCGTCACCCGGGCTCGATGCTGTTAATGGCAGTGTCTCTGCGGTATAAGCCCCAGGAACTCCGCGGTAAGATGGCAGCGACTCGATATTGATTGTGGCGGGGTGGGCTGGGGGGGGGGCCCACCTGAGGAGGTGACTGGGACAACCGCATGCATCGCTTACATGTAAGATTAAGAAAATCCATAGCCGAGAGGCACGGGAGCCGAAATGGTTGTGAATGCTCTGCAGTACCGAGTGCCTGACCTTAAGATGTCGCCACACTTGAGTACGGCCTATGTACACTCCCTTTGTTGCCTAGATCTGCGTGATTTTGGGAATGGTTTACGTCGACAGCCTGTAGGATATTGATTTTTCCCTTTTTAGACTGGACAATGTAGAACACTTTCACCTCCTCCCCAATAAATGTTTGGAGCAGGATCTCAGTGGAGCCTAATGAAAATTTGCCTAGCTCCAGTACAGGTAAGTTTCAATTCTATTAAGGACACGGAGGCAAAGATTATGCCATTCTTCCTTTTCTTTATTTTTCAGCAGCCATTTTTTCAAAGACGCATAACCAAACTACTACTCCCATGAACAGTAGGACAAAAGGTTTCATTAGGAGTGCTTCCTCTCTGTCCACAGTCCAGCCTCCACTTGGTCCATTCACAGTGTTTTCTCTTCCTTGGCGTGAACAGCTCCTTTATGAACTTCACACATCCTGTTTGGACCCTTCATTTCCTGCAACAACAGGCAGCGTCAGAACCAAGTCCAATATGACCAAGCCATCAAAGCAAACCCTAAACAAGCACTGTAATGCAATACATGACCATAGGCAATAACCAAGCATGTACCAAACATTTCAACTGACCCTTGAAGCAAAGTACTTTCTCCAGAACGGAGAGGGTCCTCGTCTTCAGCGATCGCCGGGTGGGATAATCTTCGCCTCCGTGTCGTTAATAGAATTGAAACTTACCTGTACTGGAGCTAGGCAAATTTTCATTCTATGTCAGGAGCGTAGGCTCAGATTATGCCAGTTCAAAGCTTATCCACCACCAGCTGAGCGACCTCCAACATTGGCTTAAAGTAAAACCTCTTCAAGGTCAAATCCGAGGACCAGTCGGCAGCGCGCATAGCATCTTCCAAACGAGCTCCGAGCGAAAATGCCTTTGAGGCCATTGCCCCCCTCCTTGAGTGACCACCAAACTTTTTTGTCAATCCGCGCCCCCTGTATTACTCAACATACCCATCTGGCTATGGTCGGTGAAGAAACTTCTTTGTATGGTTTCCGTAATGCAATAAGCAGCTGTCTTTCACCCGGTGAGCGGGCCTCCTCGGTCAATTCCTTATAGGCTTTGAGGCATTGTACCATGCACAGCTTGGAGGATTCTCAAAATGCTGGGTAAGAAATCACCGTGGTATGACATTTGGCCCTTCTACTGACTGTAAACTAAACCCCATCCAGGAAATAACACTCTGGCTGAGATGTCTAGGACTTGAACGTCAGACGCGTGCCTGCAAGAAACCAGGCATAATAGGGTCGCCAATTTCGCTAAGAGTTCTTTGCGTGACAGAAATCTATTTGGCTGCCAAGATAGGAAAAGATTCAACACCAGATTCACAATGCAGAGTAGCGTGGTTCCGGTGGGAGGGAACGACTAATTGCCCTTAGGAGCCTACAAACAAATGGGTGCTCGCCCACATGAGACCCCTGGATGAGAGAATGACCCACTGAGGTCGCTGAACTGAAGGTATTGATCGAGCGGTTGGCCAACCCTTCCTCCGCAAGGCTCGCCAGAAAATTGAGGACATGGACTACATCTACACCCACGGGATCGACACTCCGTTGCAAACACCAATAGCCCCGTCTGTTCCAGTTGGAGCGGTATCTTTTGATTCTGCTATCCACCCTTGCTTTGGATAGCAAGGACTCGGCATAGGCCCGGAGCGACCAGCATCACCTGAGATCCGCCTGGTCATCAACCGAAGCGTCCCTTCCACTACCAGGTGATGAGGATTGAGCTCCGGATTCAGCAGAATGTGAGGAAAGTGGAGTAGTTGAATTGGAAAATCCCAGTAAAGTTCCAGAGCTGGAGACCACACTTGAGATCTCCAAAGAGGGGTGATCGACACAACCTCCGCCTGTTGGCAGTGAACGTGGACAGACACCCGCATGATCATGGAGAAAGTGGGGAACGCGTAGCCATGTTTCTGATGCCAGTCATGGAGGAACGCATCCGTCACCTCCGCCTGAGGATGTGGCCTCCAGCTGAAAAACCTTGGTAACTGATGATCCAGACGTGACACAAATAGATCGACTGAACAATGACCCCACCTTTCAACTGGGAACACTTGGGGATCCAGTTTCCAAACAGTGGAATCAAAGTGGTGGCGAGAGTGCCAGTCTGCCACCTTGTTCACTCGGCCCGGGAGATACTCCGCTGTGACCGACACCTGGTTGTCCAGGCAAAAGTTCCAAAATTACCTGGCGAGGTTCTCCAGTGCGTGGGACCTGGTGCGGCCCAGATGGTTTATGCACCTGACTGCGGAAATATTGTCTATGTCCCTCGTCCAGCACGGCACCACGAACGATCCCACCAGAAGCTCCAGAAAGTTGATGTGTAACGACTACTTTTGTGCTGACCAGGCTCCACCCATGAAAAATTCTCCGCATCTGGCCCCGATCACGATTTCTGGTGCAGAGCTAAAGATTGCTCTTCTGTTCCATGCCTCTGTGGGTAAGCCATCAAACCATCTCCTCCCTCACTTCCGCTGCAAGAGGGACAGATTGCGAATAAGTCGGCCCTCTCCTGAGATGATGTGCCTTGAGCCGCTACAAGGCCCGGTAGTGCAATGGGCTGGGAAAGATGGCCTGGATCGAGGAGGCTCTCCAGGCGAGCTAGGTAGCGCACAGGTATGTGGTTTGGCCAAAGTTTGGCAAAGCCCTGCCTCATCTTTGCCATTTTCTGGGCCGGCAGGCTCAGGGTCGTGGAGTTGGAATCTATTGTGAACCCCAGGAAATTTGCGCTTTGTACAGGGGTAAGGAGAGACCTCTTCTCGTTGATGACGAAGCTCAATCCTTGCAGTAAGTTGACTGCTGTTTGCAAGTGACTGGTCAGTGTCTCGGGGCATTGAGCCATGAACAGCATGCCATCCAGGTACACGATCATCTGAATGCCTTGTGCCCTTAGGAACTCCACAGCCGGCCGGAGCACCTTCGTGAAACACCACGGGGCTGAGATTAGCCCAAAAAGGCAGAGTGGTGAACTCGAAGACCTGATAGTCCCACCTGAACTGCAGGAAACGGCAGTGAGAGGAAATACTGGGACAGTGAGTTAAGCGTCCTTCAGGTCTAGTCGGACCATCCAGTTGAGAGGCCTCAACACGTACCTGAGAAGGTGAATACCCTCCATTTTGAAGTAGCGGTAAACCACCCACTCGTTTAACTCTTAGGTTTATTACTGGTCCCCGACCCCCGTCCGCCTTATCAACCAGGAAAAGATTGCTGATAAAACCTTGGGGGTGTTCCGTAGAACAGCAAATCGCCCCTTTCTGAATTAGGGCGGAGACTTCCTCGCTTCTCAGCTCCGCGTCTCACGGAGAGAAGGAAATGGGACAGGGATGGGACGTTTGGGAATGACTGCTATGAAACTCCGCTGGAAGCCCTGACCCATCTGCAGTACTCAAGCATGGCTCGTTGAGAGAGGCCCAAGCTGGGAGGAAGCTTGCCAAAAGACCCCTCACTCGCAGGCGCACTGAAGGCAGCACACTCACCTTTGGCAGGATTATTGGATTGGCCTCGGACTCATCCGTGACCTCAACTTCTGTCCTCTGGTGGGGTAGAATGTGTTGAAGCTTGCGCCATCCTGGTTTTGCCCACGCCCAGAGCCTTGCCCGTCTGTCAGGGTTGGAGTAGGTGGACCAGCTGGCCGATCGGCCCCTGCCACGATCAAGCCATTGGAAAACCAGGGGGGGATAAAAACCCTGTGTATATTGGACTGTGCCATGTCTAATGACGTGAATGTCGCCGTGAATTTGCTCAGTTCCTTCACGAAGGGGTCCCCGAAAAAACCCAACTGGGCAACAGCACTGGCCTCCGAAGAGGCAAAGTCTCCCAAGTTAAGGTCCACTTTTATTTAAAGGAACTAGCGCCTCTCAGTGGAGAGCGCACAGTTGGCGCTCCCCAATAACACAATGGCACGCTGCACCCACCCTAACAGGACGTCTGGCGAAATCTGGTAACCCAATGCTTTAGCTTCCTCGCCCATATCCAAGAACTTGGTGACAGGGCCTACAGCATTGAGGAGCTTATCCTGGCAAGAACGCCAGGACCAGCCAATACCATTCTTAGGGTCCTTGACAAACCTGGCCAGGAACGTTGCCATCTTGGGATCACTGTCTGGGGTAAGGGCGACTTTGTCCTCCAGAAAGGGGTGGGGGCGCTCCACCCAGAGGCGGTTATGAGCTGCTTTCCCCATGGGCTTACGCAGACGGCTCAACACTTTTGGCTACCTTGTCTCCAGGGACCCAGTGTGTAGACAGAGGATGGACAATATCGTCCAGGTCCAGCATGTCTGATGGGCCTTCAGGGGCGGGAGGGGTGTGGGATGCTAAGGTCTTGAGGGACCTGTGTTGTCGTCGGTGTCCCCCGGGGAATCCCTAGTGTCCTGGGGATTCCTAGTAGCCGTGCAGGGGGAGGGGGTGGGGGGGTGGTTGTGAAACTATCCAAGGGGCCACCGGTACTGACTGCGGAGGGAGGGGGTGCGCTAAAAAGGCCTGCTTCAGGCATGCAAATGCATTAGCGTCTACCCCAGGGTTGCTCTGCTTCTTTGTGGGAGGGGGCCCATCTCACTGTGGTGTCTTGGGGGAGTGGGGGACCTCTGAGGAATTCGGGGTGGGTTTAGCCTCACGTCACTCTCCCACACAATCTGCGTCGAGAGGCATTGTTCTAAGGGTGGTAAGTATCAATAAGAGAGAGGACTAGACAGCTAGTCCGTATCCTCATGGTTATTATGTGTCATCAATGAGAACTAGTTTATCTAGACGTGATATAGAACTCAGAACTGTATGATGGGTAATAAAAATAAAAATAGAATTTCTTTTTATAAAGCCCTCGCCCACCAACCTAGTTGGTGGCATGCTTCATCATCGGGCCCACCCAGTGACACCGAATGTGACCCGAGTGTGCTACAACACCTGTATTACAGCGGAGCAGGTATGTTGCGGAGTGTGCAGTGATAACGAGGTGGAGGTGAAGTTTAAAAACTGTCCAGTGGTCCCATTACCCAAAGGTTTTATCTTTAATGTATGGGCCTCTGGCAGTAATAAAAACAAGACGGTGGGTGTAGGTGGAGTGGTAGTTAGGAACTCCTGCATCCAGTGGGTGGTCTACATGTTTCAGCCAGGCCATAATTATTTACTGGCTATCCTCAGGACCTTAAATCTATGTGAAATGTGAGATCTACACTAAATTGCATGTTTAGACCCAAAATGTGTTGCACGCTCTAAGGTGAACTATGTGCGAGAAGGGGATTCGCTCTCAGAGTATTCCTGTTCAAATAAAGACATACAAGACAATACAGATAATGGTATTTTGGCATGAGCACGTCAATAAATATTGGCCGTTGTGTCCGTGAGGATAGCGGAAATTAACGACAAAGTGAGACCGGGGTGGCGATACAACGTTTTGATTACCGGTATATTCGTTACTGAATGTGGTAGTCTTAATCGGGAAATCACACAAAAAAATGAGGAGAAATGTAAAACACTTATTCTCACACTAGCGATTTGCAGCGAGTGCCCCATGAGATTCTGGCTGGGGTTCTGGCTATGTGGAGAAGAAAAAGTGGCATGGTAGCCCTTTGTAAAAGCTGTAAAGGAAGGTCTTAACCGGTTAGTGGGAGAACGGTTCCTTTAGGTCAACTTACTACATAGTTGTTCAGGACTTTCGTGAAGACCTAGTGTGCTGCGTCGGATCTCCGTGGATAATGGACCCGGGTTTGTGAGGCTGTAAAATACCCCTCGTGGTCACTCGGGTGTTTCCAATAATCAGGTTTTCGCGAGTAGCGTCTGTAGAAGAGAGGAAACATAGTCAACAGACCTAGCATCTGTGGGGACTCAATGATGTAAGGGCGCTTTTTGCCGATCGTCATGGTTACTGATTAAAGGATGTCCCGAAGTGCTAGTATTAAGATAAGATTGCTTTAAAAGAAGGGTTTATATTTCTAAGTGGAAGCCCAAACTAAAAAAGGGGGGGACTGGGGGGAGAGGTAGACGCTCCTCTGACAAATATGCACGTTTGTATTTAAAGCAACAGGCCTAGCACATATGTGGGGGACATTATAAGTGACATCGGACGTGTATGTGCCGGTCGTCTGATTATTAGTTACTAAATGTCCCAGAGTGTAAGTGTCGGGTCACTGTTGATTAAAGGACTGATTTCTTTGTGAAGGCCCAAAAAGGGGCGGAAAATAGGAACTGCTCTGACAATTGTGTGCGCTTGATACATGGATACTCAAAGGTTCAGGCTATGCCACGGGATGGAATAGTTTAACCCGTGGTGCTGGGTGGATAAACGATAAATCCATTGTTGTTCCTTAGTGAGTAGAAACTTTTCATTGTTAAGGTTGTTGTGTTCAAACTGTTCAATCACAGTCCATGACATATCATTGGGTGTGTGCCCTTGCTGCAGATAATGGTCCGTGAGTCGACTGATGTTTTTCTTTCAACTTATTGTGCTGCGGTGTTAGACTATTCTAGTCCTGACTTTGCGTGTCGTCATGCCCACATAGCGAAGGCCGCATGGGCACTCGATTAAGTATACAACATTGGTTGAGTTGCAGTTTGTGTGCTGTAGCGGTTTCCAGGCTCCAGATCTAGTGTATTGGATGGGCGTGTCAAGTGGCACACGCTACAGTCATTAGAAGGGTAGTGTCCAGTTACCCTTGGGAGACCCCACGTGTTCAGGATTGTGTTGGTGGGTGGGTCTGTGGGGTGTTCTAGGTCGTGTGGACACTAGTCGATCCTTTAGGCTGCTGGCTCATTTATTGGCGAAGAGGGGTTCCTCCCACTTTCTAGTCCCTGAGTTTATAATGCGCCAGTTCTTCCGGATGATGTTGGACACTTTGAAGCCATATTGCAGGTTGTGACACAGGTCATGGGCGGACAGGATGCTTCCTGTGTTTTACATTTCTCCTCATTTTTTTGTGTGATTTCCTGATATAGACTACCACATTCAGTAGCGCATATACCGGTAATCACCACATTGTATCGCCACCCCGGTCGTCTCACTTTGCCGTTAATTTCCGCTATCCTCACGGACACAACGGCCAATATTTATTGACGTGATCATGCCAACAATCCTAAAATACCATTATCTGTAAGTCTGTTCGTCTGGTATGTATTTATTTGTACAGGAATACTCTGAGAGGGAATCCCCTTCTCACACATAGTGCACCTTAGCGCGTGCAACACATTTTCGGTCTAAACACGCAATTTAGTGTAGATCTCACATTTCACCTAGATTTAAGGTCCTGAGGATAGCCAGTAAATAATTAAGGCCTGGCTGAAACATGTAGACCACCCACTGGATGCAGGAGTTCCTAACTACCACTCCACCTACATCCACTGCCTTGTTTTTATTACTGCCAGAGGCCCATACATTAAAGATAAACCCTTTGGGTAATGGGACCACTGGACAGTTTTTAAACTTCACCTCCACCTCACTATCACTGCACACTCAGCAACATACCTGCTCCTCTGTAATACAGGTGTTGTAGCACACTCGGGACTCATTCGGTGTCACTGGGTGGGCCTGATAATGAAGCATGCCACCAACTAGGTTGGTGGGTGAGGGCTTTATAAAAAGAAATTAGATTTTTCTTTTTATTACCTATCGCACAGTTCTGAGTTCTATAGCACGTTGTCCTAAGGGTTCCATGGCCTGGTTCACAGCCCTGTAAATAGAATCATCTACTGCCTGATAGAAATTGTTGCCCCATGGCTGGAAGAACAAGGGGGCGTCCTCCTAGGTCTGGTTCTGCATGACAGGTAAGTAATGGGCACCCACTACGGGCAATTGGCAGTCCCTTAAGCGCTGGAAGCGCTGTAATAATAATATGCATGCAGTGCGTGGGGAGATTCAAGCTGGGCGTGAACCCAGGCTAATTTGGGTGGGCCGGCGGCACGCACCTCATGGACCCCACCCTGGGGATACTGATGTCCTGTGATAAATGGAGGTGCTCCTGCGGCCCAATATTAGTGTCCCATGCAGCGCTGTAGCCGCCCGTACAACCCTGCGGAGCGTCACTAGCAGAGCCATGTACAGACCCCAGAGAGGCGTAAAATGATAAATCGGGAGTTACAGACCCTAACGGGTGTCACGCGGAAGGCTGGGGACCGGGCTAGGCTCTCTCCCAGGCAGCGCCAGTCAGCACTCTATTGTTAGTGCCTGAGTCGCGCTGCCTAGAGAGAGGACACAGCGCCCCAAAGCGGTGGGAGGACCTTACCGCAGCACAGGGATATGGTTGCATAAGGCATACAAAACGCGTCCCGTGACTACCGGGAATCTGCAGAAACAGACAAGTCAAAACGGCACTCAAACATACTGAAATCAATGCAATAACCTCCCCCCCAGAAGAGAGAGAGGTAAAAAAGTGACAACTTGCTGCTGAGCAGCGAAGGAAGAGGAAACACAGTGAAGGGACCAAGTGGAGGCTGGGCTGTGGACAGAGGAAGGACTCCTGCTCAAACCTTTTTTCCTACTCCCTGCTGTTCATGAGAGTAGTAGTTTTGTTATGTGTCTTTGAAAATGGCTGCTGAAAAATAAAGCGAAGGAAGAATGGCATAATCTGAGCCTATCACTATCTGGGTGTGCCAGTCGTCGTTGTGGAGCAACTTAGAGCAACAGGTATTAGTGCGTTCGAGGCATGTGGGCTGCTGAATTCATATCTGTGCATAGATCGCCGCCTAGTGTTGGGTCCGGATGTTTGCACGTTGTTGTCCTGGAAGAGTCTTCGAAGTATCCTTGGATAGGTGACTCCTCCCCTGGACTACAGTGCGCATGGGCATCCTCTCCATCCTCAGATTGTTTTTTTCCGCCATTGGCTTCGGATGTGCTATCTTAGCTCAAGTTGGGAAAATATTTTGTCGAGGCCAAAAGGCCTTTAGTTTGCGTCGGTACTGTTTATCGATCGGGTTTCGATACAATCTTGTTAGTTTACTAACTTTCAGCACAGACTTTTTTCGCATTTACCTGTCCATCGACTACTTCGACGATGGAATCGAGGACGCCATTCAAAAGGTGTCCGGTATGCAATGCGAAGTACCCACACATCGACGTCCATCCGGTGTGCAACAAATGCCTTTCGCCGGACCACGACGAATCGACATGCATGGCCTGTGCCCGGTTCCGTTCCAAGAAGACTCTACGGAATCGACGAGCGGCGAGACTCGAGGCGCAGCACGCGGCACCGGCCCCAACAGACATCTTCGACGAGGCCGAAGACGTCGAAGAATTAGAAGTCTTGCCCTCCAGTCCCGTTTCCGAACACGAACCCGGATCGGACGAGGTAGACGAGTCACTCTTCCACAGAGGTGAAGACGACACCGAGGTAGGAGACGACGAGGAGGCCTTAGGGGCCGAAGAGAGTAGCTCCAATGATGAACAAGGCCTACCTGTTCAAACCGAAGAAACACCAGTGCCACAGCCTATGGCTCCGGTCGAGGGATCGCCTTCGGGCCTTACCCGAGACCCATCCCGCAGTTCTTCGGCCCCGCCCTCGGGCCCGGCCTCGGACGTTCAGCGGCAGCCATTACTGCATAAACCAGCTGGTTTCCCTACCGCAAAACCGAAACCGAAAGCTGCTCCGGTTCCTACGAAACCGAAAGTGGCGCTGGTCGGATCGAGGCCTTCCACGCCTTCGACGCCAGCGCAACGCATCGGCACCGAGCGCACCAAGAGAGACTTCGGCGCCGAACTTGAAGCGGGCGACGTCGGAGTCGACAAACGGAAAAAGGCCATCGGCACCGACAAACCTGCTCGGCTACCGGCACCAACGACACCGAGGGCCGTACCGCCTGCTGCGTCTCGCATCGCTCCCTCGACGACACCTAAGCCTCACGTATCGAAGACTTCGACGGTGATCTCCGCACCTCGACTCGATGAACCGCCGGCGCCGAAAAAATCCACGGCCGCCTCTACGAACCTGGCCGGTGCCAAAGCCTCAAAGGCGCCCCAAGTACGACCTGGTGCGACGCAAGGCAGCAAAACCACGGCTGCCCTCCAGGACCCGTCGGGTTCCGGTTCGATCGGAGCTCCAGCAGCCTCTTCGGTGCCAGCCAACATTACCTTCGGCTTGCCTCCGTCGACAATTCCAAAAATTTTCCAACTCAGGACACGGGTCACCCAAACTACGGTCACACCTGCTGAGACGTCTCCGACACGTGTCATCGACGCCAACACTGGCAGGATGATTCTCCACGACCGAAGGATAACTTCGGAGCCGCCATTGGACCCTTTCAGGATCCCACTAAAAAGGAAGTTGCCTGTAGAATCAGAACCTCTCCTTTATGAACCTTTTCATTCATCCTACCAGGATCCACACCGGTTCTCCCCCACACGCTCCGACACGGATGCATTGGAGGACTACATGGATGACCAAGTCCCCTACCATGTAGACACAGACCCTGATGACCAGCAGGACCCTGATCAAACTTGGGGCGACCCTGCAGACCCCAGTGCACCTCTAGATGCACAGGACCCACAACTCTATGGGGCAAAAACATCTCCCACGGAGGATACTGCGGAGTTCAACGCTCTTATTGAACGTGCTGCAAATAACCATGGGGTACAGCTTCACTCTGATACCATCGAAGATGACTTTCTAATGGACACCTTTGCATCCTCAGAAAGACATGTAAAGACTCTGCCAATGTTGAAGGGGGTCCTCAAACCAGCCAAGGACATTTTCAAGGAACCCACCAGGGCACGAGTGATAAACCCCAGGATTGATAAGAAATACAGATCAGCACCTGGGGATCCTACTTACATCAGAGGCCAATTACCACTCGACTCCATCGTCGTAGCGAATGCTCGCAAGAGGGCACACTCGCAAACGACAGGTGACGCTCCTCCCCCGGACAAAGAGTCCAAGGTGTGAGAGACCTCTGGCAAGCGAGTTGCCGCACAAGCTGCCAACATATGGCGCATAGCCAACACTCAAGCGCTCCTTGCTCGCTATGATAGAGCGCACTATGACACACTGGAGCAAATATTCCAACATCTCCCTGACCAGTTCAAGGAAGGCGCAGAAATGCTCATCAGAGAAGGACAGCTACTCACGAATGCTTCCATCAAATGTGCACTAGATGCTGCAGACACGGCTGCCAGGGCCATAAACACAAGCGTCATGCTGCGACGACATGCCTGGCTACGGATCTCAGGATTCAAGCCTGAGGTACAAAACAATATACTCAACCAGCCCGTCAACCCCGACTATTTATTCGGGCCAGAGGTTGACACCACCCTCGAAAAGATAAAAAAGGACACGGACACTGCAAAGTCCATGGGCGCCCTACAAACTCAGACCTTTCGGAGCGGCTCCTTTCGTCGCCCCGGAAACAGGGGAGCAGGTAGAGGACAGGGGTCACAACAAACGTATAACAAAGGCAATACACAGACCACCTACGATAAAAACACCCGAGGTGGATATCGTGGCTCCAGTACAAAGGGCAGAGGACGTGGCTACGGCAACACCAGGTCCTCCCCCAAGAACAAGCAGTGACGCCCTCTCCCTTCCTCCCGACCACATAACACCTGTCGGGGGAAGGCTACAAAGGTTCCTGTCCACGTGGAACTCCATCACCACGGACAGGTGGGTCAAAGATATTGTAAAATACGGTTACTGTCTGGAGTTAACCTCCACTCCACCCACAATACCACCAAGAAGCCGTCCTATGTCCTCAGAGCACTTAACGCTCTTACAGCAAGAGGTGCAAAGTATGCTTCTAAAAGGCGCTATAGAGGTTGTACCCATCCACGAGCAGGGTACGGGAGTGTACTCCCTCTACTTCTTAATTCCAAAAAAGGACGGGTCGCTCAGACCTATATTAGACCTCAGACCCCTGAACCAGTACATTCTTTCAGAGCACTTTCACATGCTCACTCTACAGCAAGTCCTTCCGCTTCTCAAGCAGGGAGACTTCCTAGCCACACTGGACCTCAAGGATGCGTACTTTCACATACCCATCCACCCCTCACACAAAAAATACCTCAGGTTCACTGTTCAGGGGCAGCACTATCAGTTCAAAGTCCTTCCCTTCGGCGTGACAACAGCGCCCAGGGTTTTCACGAAGTGCCTAGCTACGGTGGCAGCACATCTACGGAGGCAGCATATACACGTCTACCCCTACCTAGACGACTGGCTCGTTCAAGCGAAGTCAGCCCAGCAATGTGCAAGCCACATGTCCCGCACCATTCACCTTCTTCACAGTCTGGGATTCTCACTAAATTACCCAAAGTCCCATCTCCAGCCCGCACACGTACAACAGTACCTAGGTGCGACTATAGACACTCTGGCGGCCACAGCTCAGCCAAATTTAGTGAGGATCAACAGCATACAACTGCTGATCTCCAAGTTCAAACCCAATCACTCACTTCCAGCGCGAGTGTTTATGCAGTTGATAGGCATGATGGCCTCCTGCATCTTCATAGTCCCGCACGCGAGATTACATATGCGCCCACTTCAGGAGTGCCTAGCACGTCAGTGGAATCAGGCTCAAGGACAGTTGAAGGACCTAGTGTTGGTGAGCGGTCGGGCATACAACTCTCTGCATTGGTGGAATCCACAAAACCTTTGCAAGGGCCGACCATTCCAAGAGCCTGTCCCACAGATAGTACTGACAGCGGACGCGTCTCTCCAGGGATGGGGAGCTCATGTACTCCACTACACAGTGCAGGGACTATGGACAACACATCAAAAGAAATTGCACATCAACCTTCTGGAACTGATGGCAATCTTCCTAGCCATGAAGGCATTCAAAGTACATCTATGCAACAAGGTCGTGTTGATCCGGACGGACAACATGACCGCAATGTACTACATACAGAAACAGGGAGGAACACACTCTCCACAGTTGTCTCATCTGGCTCAGAGCATGTGGAAGTGGGCCATTCAAAGGAACATGTTCCTCATGGCGGAACACCTCCCTGGCAAGGACAACCAGATGGCGGATCTGCTCAGCAGACACAGCCACCAGATGCACGAGTGGGAGTTACACCCATCAGTACTCCAACCGTACTTCCAGCAGTGGGGTCATCCGGAGATAGACCTATTCGCGACAAGCAAACGCAAAATGCCAAAGCTTCGCCGCCAGATTCCCACATCCGCAGTCGCAGGGCAATGCGATATGGATGAACTGGTCCGGCAGATTTGCGTACGCTTTTCCCCCAGCGCCATTGATACCGCTGGTGGCTCGCAAACTCCGACAACACTCCCTGACACTCGTCCTAGTTGCTCCCACGTGGGCACGCCAGCCGTGGTACACCACCTTCCTCGAACTTTCCGTGGTGCCGCATCAAAGGCTGCGGATCAAACCCGCGCATTTGACGCAGAACCGTGGAGAGGTTCAGCACCCAGATCCGCAACAGCTGAACCTGGCGATCTGGCTCCTGAAGTCCTAGAGTTTGGCTATCTCAACCTGCCACCTGACTGTATGGACATCATCAAGGAGGCCAGGAGACCCACTACCAGAGCTTGCTATGCAGCCAAATGGAAAAGGTTCGTCATTTATTGCGGTAATAATGACATCAACCCGCTGGACGCATCCATCCAAAACATCATCTGTTACCTCTTACACCTCTATCGATGCAATCTGGCGTACACCTCTATACGTGTCCATTTGACCGCAATCTCAGCCTATCTGCAAACCAGGCAGCACCTCTCCCTATTCAGAGTGCCTGCCATCAAAGCATTCTTGGAAGGACTCAAACGAGTCATTCCACCAAGCCACCCACCGGCTCCAATGTGGAACCTCAACTTGGTCCTCACACGCCTGATGGGTCCACCCTTTGAACCTCTACACTCATGCGAGATTCAATTCCTTACCTGGAAAGTGGCCTTCCTTGTAGCGATCACTTCCCTAAGAAGAGTTAGTGAACTCCAGGCACTAACCGTTCAAGAGCCATTTATACAGGTTCACGCCAACAGGGTCGTACTACGTACCAACCCCAAATTCATGCCCAAAGTAATATCGCAGTTCCACATGAATCAGACTATTGAACTGCCAGTTTTCTTCCAAAACCCACAAACTGTTGCAGAAAGGGCACTACATACACTAGATGTACGGAGGGCCCTCATGTACTACATCGACAGGACTAAACCCTTCAGGAAGACAAAACAACTGTTCGTTGCCTTTGCCCCACACCACAAAGGTAACGCCATCTCCAAAGCAGGGATAGCCAGATGGATAGTTAAGTGTATTCAAATCTGTTATCAAAAGGCAAAACGCACATTAACTATTCCACCACGAGCCCACTCAACACGTAAGTTGGGGGCTTCCATGGCCTTCCTAGGAAATATTCCCCTGCATGATATATGCAGAGCAGCCACATGGTCCACTACACACACATTTACAAAACACTATTGCGTAGATGTGCAGTCAAAACAGCAGGCAGCTGTAGGACAGGCTGTTCTCAAAACACTTTTTCAGACCGCTGCAGCTGGCACGGGTAGCCGCCGCCAATAGAGGGCACTGCTATATATTCTATGCACAGATATGAATTCAGCAGCCCACATGCCTCAAACTGAATATGCTACTTACCAGTATGCATCTGTTCTTGGCATGTAGGGCTGCTGACATTCATATCGCCCTCCCTCCTCCCCGGCGCCTGTCGCAGCTGCAGCTCTCAGAATTACTGCAAGCATGGTCATCACTTTCTGTATCTACTCCATCACTGCCACAATGGCGAAAAACAATCTGAGGATGGAGAGGATGCCCATGCGCACTGTAGTCCAGGGGAGGAGTCACCTATCCAAGGATACTTCGAAGACTCTTCCAGGACAACAACGTGCAAACATCCGGACCCAACACTAGGCGGCGATCTATGCACAGATATGAATGTCAGCAGCCCTACATGCCAAGAACAGATGCATACTGGTAAGTAGCATATTCATTTAATCAGCTCTTGGCGGTATCACAGGCTAGCCCATTAGCTATAGTTTCATGTTGCCTGAGGTGGTTCGTAACCTACCCGTCACCGCCATTGCTGGCGGTGACGGGTAGGTTACGAAGCTGATTGAAACACTAATGCCTGTCGCTCTAGGTTGCTCCACTGCAATGATTGGCACACCTTAGTGGTGCCAGACCCAGATAGTGATAGTATCACCCTCAGTACACTGTAGATAGAAACACACACCGGTCCTGACGAAATGCCATGAGGGCATGAAACATGTTGACCACTAGAGTAGGAGACAGTTAGAGACAAATACAAGTCACACTAACTGTCCATCTTCCTCTAACTTTTTAATGAGGTGGACAGCTGTCCTAAATAAACACATTCAACAGACTATCCAACCTTTTTTAACTCACTCTACTCATCTACACTCCTCCAGGCCCCTCACACCCACGCACTCAATGGCAAGGAACAAAAGATCTCCGCTAAAGAGCCCCTTCACGGGTGCCCGTCGGGCATTGCACCGCCGGCCCGACAAGGAGCAGGCCCAGATGATGAAGCATGACACCTAGCTTGCTGGGTGTGTGAGGGCATTAGTTCCGAATATGAGAACTCCCCTTCCCTACCTATAGGTTCTTTGAGTCCAATCAATAGCGACGGATTTGAGAATTGACCTCACTAACAAACCATCCCCTTAAGGAACTGCATACCCTTTCTAAATATAGAATTAACGACCACCATTCTACATTGCATGATCTGTGAGCCTGGGAGGGGATCACTATGATGGGGAGACTTGGGGTGCTCCCATTGTCATCTGAGGCAACCTTTGACGCATGAGCTGCTGGGCTGGTTGAGCTTGTCATTCACTGTCCCCGGTGTGTGTGTGGAAGGGGAATTCTGCCGGGGGAGCCTGAAGGGCATGTTGATATGAACTTATCCAAAGAAAACCTCAGCCACGATTGAGCCTATTTTGGTATCTCTGGATCTGTAAATCTTTTTTTCTCACCTAACCGCATCTGTTGCGAAGGAATGTCCAGGCCAACAGAGTATTGAGTTACTTTGCCCCAGCAGAGGTCATTGTGGAGCTCTTCAACCTCTCCTCAGGAGGAAATATGGCACTAACGTAGGAGGACCTTCTCTCATCCCTAAGAGAATTTAGGAAAGCGCTGCAGGAGGAACTCAAAGCCAATATTAAAGCTTTGTTCGACTCCTTCAAAGCAGAGGTTAACTCTCCCCTAATTTTCCTACAGGCCGATGTAGACACAGTTGATACCCGAGCTATGGACATGGAGGCGAAAACTCAGCAAATGGCCAAACAGATGACACAGATGGAGAAAATGTTGGACTTCTGTACCTCCCACTATAGACCACCCTCCTTAACTGTGAAGATTTAGAAAATCGCTCCCAACGAGACAATATAAAAGTGCAGGGCTTGGCGGAGGGCAGTGAAGGCCCTGAACTCGCAGCGTTCATGGTTTGCCTTTTCGCCAGCATCTTGGGAGGTGAACATCCAGAGGTGCAGATACAACTTGTACATAGAGTGGGGCCGCAGGCTCCTAATGAAGGGAAACGTCTTAGCCAAGTTGAGCTTGTTTACGGTCAAGGAACTGATCCTTCAATCAGCCCGAAAATGTGATAATATATCTTTTCAAAGTGCGATATGGTCCCTATATCAGGACATTGCCCCATTTACCCTGGCTCAGAGATTACAATTCAGACCAGTCACTGCAGTGCTGATGGATTGCCACATTAAATACTGATACACTTACTTCTTTGGTAGTTTCTTTGAGTTTAATAACAAACACCAACATTTCACGGAGTTTGGTAGGACTGCTTCGCTGTTGGGAATAACTGAAGTAGGGGCTACCGGGAGTGGTGTTTCCCAATGGAGACTCCCCGTGGGAACTCTGTGGGAACATGGCTCCCACAGAGTAAGAGTGGGACAGTTAATACGAAATGAGAGGAGATGAATGTTTTCTTTTTCCTTTATCTGTGACTCTGGGTTGCTGCGTCGCAAGTTTCCTCTTTACGATAACTCTGGATTGCCTGCTAAATTCTAAATTAGATGATGCCACTAGTCCGAAATGTTAATAATTTTTGTTTTGTATTGTTTTCTCATGATATTTTCCTAGCATGGAGGGGTGAGGATTGAGGTGGGAGGGGGAGGGTGAGGATGTGGAGAGTGGGGCGAGGTGGTATTGGGGGGGTTGAGGGGGGAGAGAAGGAAGGTATGATCTCTGAAACACCTAGGTCCCTGTCATGGACCGGCTTCTTTTTACATGTTCGACTCGAACTTCCTAACAAGACTCTGAACGCCTTGACGTGGAATGTTAGAGGTCTAAACTCCCCCAACAAACGTCACCAACTCTCAAAATACCTCCAAGATCACCATTTTGATATAGCAGACCTACTAGAAACGCATCTTAAACGGTGACGAAGAGAGAAGACTACACCGCAAATCATATCTGCTTGTATATAGATCTTCTGCTGTTACAAAACAGAAGGGGTTGCATTACTATTTCACTCCTCAGTTAAATTTCACATATTGGGAGCAAGACAGACAGGGAGGGAAGGATCCTAATGGTTAAATGGCTGTTTAGCGGCCAATTGTGTACGATAGTCACAATCTAAGCCCCTAACACGGGACAATCTGAATTTCTTTTTGCCTTCTCTGTTAGGAAATATAATGATGCTTGGGGAATTTTAATTTGATCTGGGATCCTGAATTAGATACCACCCACTCACATAGATCTCAGACTGGCGTCTTCACCAAGGCAGCCAGATCAGAAATTCAGCAGTTGGATTATTAATCGTCTGGCGGGAGCTGCACCCGACCACGTGCGATTACACCTTGTTTTCACATTCCCATAGAACATATTCAAGGATCGATCATATTTGTTTTAGTCAACAGCTTCATCATGCCGTCACATTTGCAGAAATTCATCTAATCACTTTATCAGACCACGGTCTTTGTGGCACTTGATGCAAAGAAAGCCTTTTATCTCGTGGACTAGCCATTCTTGATTAATACCCTATGGCGCTTTGGGTTTGGCGTAGGTTTTATTGCTATGATAAAAAAACTAATAAAATATAGGAATGCTCTAAAAAGCAAGTATGAAGTATTACAAATGAACTGGCAAGTCTTTGTGTGAGTCTTGAAACTTGTTGAAATCATATGGCATCATTTAAACAGAAGATGAAAGTCTTATGGAAAAAATTTTTTTAAACCGCAACAGAAACCATAGGTGGAGTGCTTCATAGATCAAAAAAAGATATTGAAAGTACATGTTTTTGGTCTTTTGTGAGTAAACACGAAGGTGTTGAAGGCTTGAGGGCATGAAGCATAGAGCAGTTTGTTTAAATTAAACTCCCCTAATACCACATAGCGCTAATATATTGGATTCCTTTTTAAGAAATGAAAAAGCGGTTTAACCCACAAATATTATCCTGTTCCGAGGACTACAGAAGAAAACTGTCACTATGAGGTAATAAACACAGAATTCAAGTTCCTACTAGTTATTCATTTGGGTCTTTCCTGATGCTTTGTTCGAGACTGCGTTGAGAGGGATGAGAATGTAGAGTCTAACCTTTCCCTCAAACGTGCTGTAGCCCCTGGAAAAATCATTCACCAAACAAAATTAAAGGTCCTTTGCAGAGGTAGCTTTCTGTTCTGTGAAGAATAACACTGCATTTTCTACAAAAAAAATTGGAAAACTGTACTATTCTTTTACCTGACACCTAATGATGGACCTAGTTCCTCTAGTTATAAGCACCAAGGTACTTGATGTGGGTGAGGTAAACTTAAACTTCTATAAATTTTGTTTCTCTCAACTCATTCTTAGCAATTGTCACTAGAAAGCTGCTCGGAGTATCTCCTTTCTTACTCTTTACTATTTAGCTTTCATTAGACACGTTAAACAGCTGAAAACGTCATTAAGCTAGAAATGGCATTCCCTCCAAAAAAACTCATAAGTGTATTATCTATTAAGAATTTCCCTGTGCCACCCCTTCTTTGCCATGGGGATTTCATCGGTGATTATGGTGTGATAGAGGGTAGAACATTAGTATTCAGTGGTGAAAGGTGACCAGGTTAATATGAAAAAAACTGAAAAGATGCAAATGGTTACAAAGGTTGAAGATAAGCTTGGATAAACAATCTGATCCTCTGGCAAACCTGAAAAATGTATCTGGTAATGTGTCTGGGTTATCAAGGAGAAGTAAGTATCAAAGGTTTGTCCTTTTTTAATCACTCAGTGGTAGATCTAGGATTGATGCAGGAGATCAACCTTTCCTCATCTAATGCACCTGAGCCACCTGTGATTCAGTAGTTGCATTGGGTTAGTAGTGATGCACTCAAGCGCTGATGGTCCAGTAAGAGGTGTTGCTCTAATAGTTAAATAATTTTTACAAAAACTTCATAATCTGGTAGCTCCGATTGTCTGAGACCACTTAGGGAGGTGGCAAATGGTGGTACACTAACAACATATCGATGCAAAAATATTGACTCTCTATACTTAAACAGGTTAGTACAATAATATTGGGGAAAAATATTGATGTAAAATATATAGTTGTACAAAATATCGAATTTTATATATATATATATATATATATTTATATATTTAATTTAAAAAATAGATTTAATATAAAAATATAATAGATATTAATTTCAATAAGTTCAACACATAATTCATATATATGTACTTTAAAACAATTACAACCATTAATTTTAATTTATTTTATAATTTTAAAATTATATAAAATTGTACTAATATGTGTGTGTGTTTGTACCAATAGCATAAAATCTAAATAAAAAACATTCTTTTATAAATTAAAACATTAAACTATTTAAATATCTTCCCACTCCAGTGAGTAAAACAGTAGGGAAAGTGTTGGATAGCGGAGGGGTAAAAATTAATATTCCCACTCCAGTGAGTGCAACAGTAGAAAAAGTGTTGGATAGTGGTGGGATAAAATGTACTATTCCCACTCAAATAATTGTAAAAGTAGGGAAAATGTTGAATAGCAGAGGGGTAAAAATTACTATTCCCACTCCAGTGACTGCAACAGTAGGGAAAGTGTTGGATTCCAGAGGAGTAACAATATGTTCACTCCAGTCAGTTCAAAATGAAAAACAAACACAATTTTAACAATAAAAATATTTTTAAAAAACAAAATAAATAAAATATATAAATGTTAAGATTCAAGTACAAAAATATGTAATTTTTTAGAAAAAACATCATTTTAAATACATATAACAAATACCTACAAATATTATATTAAATAAAAAATAAAACAAAACAAATCCAAACAAATATTTTTAATTAAATATTATTTAGAAACAAAAACATTAATTACATACTTTTTCCTACCCTGTAACACCACACAATTCACAACCCTCATCTAAATTTAAAAAAAATGTACTTTCTCAACTAACATAATTACCAATTAAAGAAATATTAATTAAAAAGCAATTTAAGACTCGTAAAATGTATTTAACTTCCCACACTTTACCCATATAATCCTCACAACCCACAGCTAAAGTTAAACTGTAAAAAAATTCATTATACAATTAAAAATTATTTTCAATTAAAAAACTATTAGTATTTAACAATTAATTATAAAGTAAAATTAATTTACTCCCCACACTGTACCCCCGTAACAATAAAACCCACACACAAAACAATATAAACAAATACTCTAATTAAATACAAATTTATACTATTCAACTAATTATTAAACAAAAATTACTTCCCACCCTTTACCCCACAACCCACACCTAAAAAGATCACACATTTACCATGGTTATCAGTTAATAAGTTAATATAAATTAACTAATTAATGAAACCTCAATTACTTCCCACCCTTTACCCTTATAAATCCCTCAACCCGCACCTAAAATTACACAATTTCCGTCATTAATTTTAAGAACTAATTATGAATTAATTAAAAATAACTAACTTCCCACCCTTTACTTCATAAACCCCACCTCAAAAAATCACACAATTGCCATAATTAATACATATTAACTAATTAAACATCAACTACATTCCACCCTTTACACCTATAAACCCCACAACCTCACCCAAAATTAAAACAATTTCCATAATTAATTTTCAGTTAATAATATAAATTAACTAATTATTAATAAATCTAAAATAAATTACCTCCCTTTACCCCTATAAACCCCGTAACCCGCACCTAAAAAGATTTACACAATTAATTATTAACAACCAATTAATAATTAATTACAAATACATGACTTCCCACAGTTAACGCTATAAAATCTAAATTGAATAAATAACAAATGATTCATTTATTATAATTAAATTACTTCCCGCCCTATTCCCCTATAAACCCACTCCCGCTACGGAACTAAAAAATGCCAAATTTAATTAAAATAAAATTCATAGCTACTAAAAATTTAACACCTATATTAAAAAACATAAATGATCCTTATACAAAAAAAATACATCACATACATTTAAAGCATAAACTAAAATACATAACAATAATTGAAAAATTTATATTTTAAGCATCTATATTTTTGTAAACAATATTAATGACTTTCTTACCTTAGAGTCGATATTCCTGACCAGGATATGCTTGCTGTCGATATTTCTGAATCACGACATTTCCAACTCGATATTCTGTCTCGATATTCTGTCTCAGCACCGCTATTGGTATTGGTTGAAGCTCAGCGTGATTCACCATTGTAAGTTACTTTGTCCCTGTTATGGATGATTCAGCCACTGGTGTGTCTGTAGTTGAAATGAGCTACTTTGGCCTCCTCGGTTATTGTGAGTAGACTTTAATTTTGCCTTAAAGCTACAAGATTTATTTTACCCTGTACTTGTGTGACAGCATTTTTATAGAAGGGGATACTTTAAAATACTTTTTTTTTAAACTGTGGATGTCGGACGAAAAGCACATCCAATATTTCTTGCTTCACTCACTGTAACAAAATATATAAAAGTCAGTCTTGAATAGGTTTACGTGGAAAGAGTCTAAAATTATGGCCCAAGTTTCATCTCTTCACTGTCCAGTGTAAGTAGGTATGTAAGTTTAATGATGATTCATCTGTCTTTCGTGCTTATGGGCTTCAGTGCTTTTTATCCCAGGTATGAAAGTGCCTATTTTGTGTGTAACACGGGTCACTGCAACTGTGAACACACAAAGTTAAAGAACAATGTGAGAACCAACTCACATTCTTACAGGTAGTATCCCTCACATTCTTACAGGTAGTATCCTACACGCCCCATGGGAGGAGATTTGAGGAAAAACCCTTGTGGTCAAACTCTGGAGAAGGGATGAAAGCATAGAGCAAGTCAGGGTCTCAAATACTCTATCTCAATGGTAAAAAAACAATATTATACACATACATACACCCATTCGCTCTCTTACTATATCAAGGTGAGTCTCTTGTGGTTGCACCTAGAAGTGTTTGCAGATAAATGATCAGAGGAGGATGGGTTTATATAGTGCTATCAATTACCTTAAGTTAGTGAAATGATAAAAATTGCCTTCACATGCCCTCGTCAGTGTGGAGGGTTCAGTTGTCATAAGAATGCCCTAATAGTAACTGGTACCTCGACAGACCTGCCCGTCGGTTGAGTCTCGAAGGCTAATGATCTGCTGTGAAGCTGAGCACCTGTGTTAAAAAGGAATCCGGTGTCCGGGGGACGCCCATGCTGCAGGTACAGGCATGGTGTCCCACCCCCGTGTCAACCGAATCCGGAGCCAATGGGGGCTGGGCGCTTGTGATGTAGTGAACCTGTCACCAGTTGTGCTAAAATGAAGCTGAACGCGAGGACACCGCGCGATGCGAGGGGCGTGCCTCACTTGTCAAGGTGACGCTCGTATTGGAACGAGACTGTCACTAGTTTAGCTAAGAATGAAGCTCAATGTGAGGACGTTGTGAAGAGCGAGGGGCATGCCTCACTTGTCCTTGGTGGCGGAGTCAATAAAGTCAATAAAGTACTACCAAGGGTTCGTATAGAAAAAGTGTGTAAAAATGCACGTAAAGTTATGCAAATTAAAGGGTTGAAAAAACGAGGTAAACGGCCATGTGTAATGTGCCTGTCCCTGGTGATGGAAATAAATGATCCAAGTTTGAAACTGTAGTGGCTCAACGGGGGTGGAACCTGCGTAGAATAAAGGACACGCTTGCCAGTCCTAAAGTTCACATAAAGATGGCACAAAATATATAAATATATATAGTTGCAAGAAGAATGCCAAAAACGGGAGACGGTACCGCCGGTCCTTGATTGATAGTGCTAGGTGGTTTTCTAGCGTAAAGTGTGGGACATGCTAGGTATATATGCGGGTGTTACTCACATGTGCCCCTGAATTTATGAAAGTGGTGATACGTAGGTATTTTTATGTAAGATAGTATATGGGTGTAAAGGTATCATATTGCGCCGCTTAAGACACCGTAGTCCATTCCGACCATTAACTGGTGGTATATGTATGGCGGAATGTTCTACTGATTCCATAATGTTGGAATCACCTTCAGATTGTAGAAGTGGAACAGTTGAGGGGGACAGTGACCCAGTTCTCAATGGTTATATCACTTGCCCATCTGGAGCCAAGGAATCTCGTCATTCAATCCTGTGTCCCACGTTCGTAGGCGGTGCACCCAACGCTGTTCTCTGATATGGAGGGACCTTTGGATATCCAAATTTGTGTTTTTTTTAATACCTCTAGCACTACCCATTTCAAATCCGTGTCTTTATGGGTGTGTTCCAGGTAGTATCTATTCAACTTCGTGTTGGTCTTCTTGCACCTAATAGTGCTTCTGTGTTCGTTGATACGAACCTTGATCTTCCTTATTGGCATGCCCATGTACATCAAATTACAGGGGCATTTCAGTAGATAGACAACTTTCTCGCAGTTAGTTGCTGAAATGTTTACGTATCCATGGTTTGTTGGTTTTTGTCAACCTCTTTTGTTGTACTGGTGAATGAACATTCAACACAGCCTCCGCACGGATAGTGTCCAACTGGTCTTTGGTGGCCCCACAATGTGGTTTGCTCCTGATTCTTTAGGGGTGGCACTTTGGCGTGGGCCAGTTCATCCTGTATGTTTTTATTTCGCTTGAATGCAAAAAGCGGAGGGGCCCACTGTGTTTTTGCCCCATTCAAAATATACCAGTGTTTTTGTACGATATTCTGTTCGATACTGTAATGTATGTGGTAACACACACTATCCTCTGCTTCTCTTCCTTTTCCTGGTCTTCCAATAGAGCCTACTGGTTATTATTTCTCGTTCTCTTTCTTGCTTTCTGGATCATTTTTTTAGGATAGTGTCGTTCAAGAAGTTTTTTTCTCTGTTTCAGTATGTTCCTCTTAGGTTTCTGTGCTGGAGCAATTACTCCGGACTCTGAGGAATTTACCTACTACCTTGCTCAACTTATAAATATCCCCCCAGGCATAAGATGAAATCCAGAAACTCAAAGGAGTACTCCTGCTCGCTGGTTTGTGGCATTTTATGTCCCTGCACTGACATTCAGCTATGTCAGTCACTGACTAGCAGGGTCACATATATAAGCGCCACTCAGACTTGCTGACGTCAGTTCCTTTTTTTCTGCGCCTTCAGATGTGGACCCGGAGCTCTACTCCTTTGGTCTTATACAAGGTTTTTTCCATTAAAAATCTTTTTACCTGTGTCATCTCCCAAAAGGACCAGGTGTAACCCTTGTTGGGATTGACAGACCTCCACAAGCTATGTCTGAGATTTGAACAATACTCAAGGGCCTGCCAAGACTGCGCCCATATGAATCTGAAGGCCATAAGAGACCACGAGATGAAATGCTGCATTGCCAAACATCGAATGACTGTCAAAGTTGAAAGCAAGGTCCTGTTCCTGAAGCCATTCTAGTGGCAGACCCTAGTTGTGTTCAAAGTCTTCGTGCAAGTCATTAAAAAATAAAGCACCAAAATGTGCCCCTTCCCACCAGTCTCGATCTCCAGAGAAAGTGTAAGGATGCCATTGTGCTACTGTCTAGCTCCTGAACTCCTGGTGAGCCGATTCCGAATCTGGTTCAGATGAAACTCAAATTCTGGGTCCTTCACCAACATTGCGGCTACTCTAGCCCCGTAGGGAGTCCATGCTGCTTATATTTGGCCCACTTCCAGCTCACTCTGTCGCATCTTTGGACACCAAGGGTCCACAGAGGCCTCCAGTTGGGGTTCTGCCGGCGGGTTTGCTTTTAGTGGTTTCTGTGCCTCTTCAACCTGCTTCTGGTTCTGCATTGACTTTGGTGCAGACTTCGGTCCGATGCCACTGCCTGTGCTGGTTCCTTCGATATTGATGATGGTGCCAGCACCGAAAAACTATCCACCGCCCACATTGGTTTCTGACTCCGAGCTGGCCTTGTCCTATCCTTGGCAGCAGCCACATTACCATCTCACCAGAGCGCAGCTAATAGGTAACCCTTCTCACTCTGACACATTGCCTTTACCATTTGATAGAGCTCATACATTAACCAAGCTGTTAGATTTGGATTCAGACAATAACGACGACTGTGATGGAGGGGAGAAATTTGTCACACAGTATGATAAGTACAATTGGAATGCAGAATGGCAGTAGTCTAGAGACATCCCATACACAGGACTTTTCTACCCCTTGTCCTGTAACAGAGCAGAGTTCTTCCTTCAGCATTTTCATGCGAAGGGCTGCGAAGGTCTTTGACCTGCATCTCCCTACAATGGAAGTGAAAACCATTGGCTTCAGACTTCCTTCAGGCTAGCGAGGCACCTACAGAATCGCTCCTGTCGTTTCACAAAGTCCTTATTAATACTCTCTTGGACACTTTGGCAAGACTGTGTTCTGAGGCTACAGTTGACAGGCAGATAGCTGGTTACCACAGACCAGCAACAGGTAAACCTGACTTCCTGATTAAACACCCAAAATCACCCTTTTGACCCTATCAGTGCCCCTAGAGTATTCACGAAATTGATGAAGGTGGACGCAGTCCACTTTTGGAGATCCGGTGTGCTAATCTTTCTCTACCTTGATGACTGGCTATTAAAGGCGGGCTTGCCGCCTCCAGGTGACAGTGAACCTCCTAACATACTTTGGGTTTTATATCAATATGCTGATGTCACACCTGAGTACTTTGCAGATGCTTCCGTTCATTGGAGCCATCCTGGATTTGGTACAGTGTAGTGCCTTCTCCCAGGGAGGAGAGTCCAGGACATTCATGATAGGATTCTGATGTTTCATCATCTATCTTGGATGACAGTAAGGATGACGTTGAGGCTGCTGGGACTATTAGCCTACTGTATCCTTTTAGTCAACCACGCCGGGTGGCATATGCGGACTCTGCAGTGCTATCTGAAGCTGCAGTTGGCACAGCACCAGGGTACCCCACCAGATTCCATCCAGGTTTTGGAGCAGACTGCAAAACATTTGCAGTGATGGATGTTAGACCGCAGCTGGGCCAATGTCCGACTCCTCTCCTTACCCCACCCAAAGCGGACGGTGGTGACAAATGCATCTTGAATAGACTGGATAGGCCATCTAGGTGAAGTGGAGATCAGAGGACTTTGTTCTCTGTCAGTAGCCTACCTCCAAATCCGTTTGTGTTGAGTTACAGGTGATCAGTTTGGCATTGAATGCCTTCCTACCAACCATCAAAGGGTGGCTCACAGACAACACTACTGTCGTGCAATAAGCAGTGCGGAGTGGGGTCTTGGGTCCATTGCAAAAGACTTTGTGCCTCTGGATGTGGCCGACTCGCCAGGGCATTTCTCAAGTCTTGAACCACCTGACGGGATCTCTAAACACAAGTGAACACACTCACTTGCCAACACCCAATAGAAGCACGATTTTCAGTTGCCCCCAGAGGTAGCACTTGGCATTTTCCAGAAATGATGAGAATCCTGGCTCAATCTTTCTGCCACTGCTGAGAATGCACAAAGTCAGGGTTTTTGCCCACTAGAGTTCCCAAGATGCTTTTCTTTCTGAGCGGCTTCCTGCCTCTATCTCTTCTGGGTCGTGTTTGGAAGAAGTTTAAAATTGGACAGACCTAAGTCATCCTTGTAGCTCCAGATTGGTCCAGGATGGAGTGGAGCGTAGAACTTCTGAAGATGAGCAGAACCTCAGATCAAGCTGCCACTTTGGGAGGACTTGCTGTGGCAGCAACAAGGCAAGGTCCTGCACACAGGCCTCTGTGGTGGCAATTAGTTTGCTTTGATCTTCCTCCTTAGGTCATTGATGTTATTCTGGGAGCTAGTCACCCATCTCCAAAATCACCGTATACCGGACATTGTGACTAGTTTGTAACTTGGTGTGACACCTGCCAGATTGATCTGCTACAAGCTAGACTGTCTGAAGTATTGTATGGTTTGTCATTGGCCTAGCAAAAATGTGAATTATACACTGTTACAACTGAATGTCCCAGTAGTATGTAACCATGTTAATGTGTAGGCATATCAGTCAAAAATGGCCCGAGCATTCAGTGAATGTTGTAATGTGTATGTATCTAAGTGTACCAGAGAGACCCACTGCTCATGCTATATGTATATGAAAGACATTTCAAGCACCGCAACTGTCAATTGGCTGTAACATTAACTGGCTTGGTTTGTTGGTTATGTTATGTAACTTTATGGAAAATAATAATAAAATAATTATGCACTGTTAAAGGCTAATTGCCTGCTCTTTCAGCTTTTTACGATTACTGACTCAGCCTTCTATATTTATATCACTTGTGATGAGGTTCCTCAGACGTGGGGCTTAAATCTAGTCTTTACCTTCTCATGTGTCCACTGCCTGTTACCATCATAAACTCTTTTTAATTGTATAACATCTGCTTTGCGTATGAGGGAACCCACCTGGTGGTCCACCCACCTTGTACATTTCTTACTGATGAGTTGGTTTTGAGGACAAAAGCATCAGTTCTGTCTAAAGTGCAACACCCGTTCAGGAGACCAGCTATCACCCTTCTGGCATTCTTTGCCCTTCCTCACCCCTCAAAAAAGGATGAAAGAGTGCATTGCTTGGGTGCCAGCGAATGGACAATTAAATGATTGTTTCTGGGAAGCAAAGAAGGGCAAGGCATTACAGAAACAGTCTATCTCTAGATGCATAGTATAATACTCTCTAAGAGCTGCATTGCTTTAATGAAAAGCATCTCCCTGAAGCATTACAGGCTCAGTTCACCCAAGCTAAGGATGCTATGTTGGCTGCGATCCACACGTTCATAAAGTACTCGGGTCTAGAAAGTCTGGTCCGTAGGTATGGGCATTTTGCCTGTCCGTCCTTCATGACTTTTGGTCAGTCATTCCACAGAACCATCTGTTCACAAGGTAAGGAATCTGTCTTTGGAAGTATCCATCAGGAGAACAATTTACTTACCTTCGGTAGCGATCTTTTTGGTGGATACTCTTTTGACAGATTCCTCACTGGCCCGTCACTTCCAGAGTGGAATGACATTGGTGCAGAGCAGTACGTCACCCAACAGCATGCAGGAGTACTGCTTTAAAGTTTTCAGATCCAGTCTAACTCTTGAGGAATATTCACAAGGTGAGGAATCTGCAGTTAAATAGAGAATCCACAAGAAAGGTCATTACCAAAGGCAAGTAACTTGTTTGTTTAGATTTAGTCTATTCCATTCTGATACCCGGGATAAGTATAGATTTTCAAAGACCAAGGGCTTTTTTTTCGCTAAGGTTACAAACCAGGATCGATATCAGCATAGAGGTATGTCCACCGTATATTAAAGCTACTATGAATTTAGAAGTGAGGTTTAATTCTACAAGCGAGGCCCCAGTAAATTCTGTTGTCTTAAGTAGTATCTTTTGTAAGCTGTTTTGCAGGAGGTCTTGATTTTTCCATGTCAATTAGACATCAAATAATTTTTCAAATCTGAAAAGCTGGGAACTAATTTTGGAGAATAAGCATACAGTTGTATTTCCAAAGAGCAGAAACAAAAAAATCTTTCCGTTTTCGTTGCAATGGCGATCATGGTTTTTTTTTTTATTATAGAATACAGTGCTAATGCATCAAGGATTCCTTGCATTACCACTTGACTTTGGAATACATGTAAAACATTTACATAAGACAGCAAGGGGATTACAATCTTTTTGATGTTGTGTTCATGTACAGTATAATTACCAACACTGTATCTGTAGCAGTTGGAAGGAATTTATTTTCTGCTGTTGACTGCTTCATAAAGGGGCTTGAAGTCCACGCATATACAGTGGGAGATCTTTTCGGGAGAGACCTCTTTTCCACTCTAATCTGTGCCATCCCTGACCCTGTCAGTAAAATGGGTACGATTTTTTCGCCCCAAGTCCATCTACAAGATGAGATGCAGTGTCTTGGCTAGTGCTTTGCAAGTGGAGCTCAACAGAAGAGTCTATACTATTCGGCTCCATCGACTCGGGACCTACATCTTTTCTTTCTACAGAAGTCTGGTACGCATTTTCCTTTCACTCAGAGTTTACAAATAATGAAGAAGCTTTGTGAACCGCAGACCCAGCCTCTCGGCACATACTATATAACCGTGTATGCTCAGCTATTCCCTTATCAAATGAAAAGTGTTTTAATTCCCTGCCTCTTGTGTTTTCCAATACAAACAGCACTGACTCTAGGATAATTTCTTTTTTTTACTTGATTGTTGCAGGAAGAGGTTTCCAGGGTGCTCTGATTTTAAGTGAGCTTCTATGCTTATTTTGTCTTGCCACAGCTATGAAAAATAATCCCTTGAATTCTGTTCTCTATCCATAACAAGCAAGTCAGTTTTCTGCATTTTGCTTGTTTGTGGGGAAACTCGTTGTTCCCCACACCAGCAAATCATATCCCAGTTTTGGCAGCCCTCTAGATCATAAGACCTATGATCATTCATTCTCATGTTAACTACCTAGCAATTTCATGTAAATAAAAGTCCTAGTGATGAACAACTACATTTGCTGTTCCACACCTGAAAAACTTAATTTTCTGGTAGTCTTTTCAACTGTGTATATTTGTTTTTGTAAAATTGTGACTAAATAAAGACACCAAGTGTATGTTTCATAGCAGCTCTGTTAACACTAATGAAACACCATCATGTTGCACTTTTTGTATATTTTTCAACCAGCGATTTTATTGCTTGTTGTGCAATAAATAGCAAGTTTTTTTGAAAGCAGAGCCCAAATCCTTTCTAAATTAACCTACTCAACATTGAACAAACTAGGGCAGTATGGGGACGTGACCAAGTCAAACATAGTTAGGGCAGTGATCGGAGTAGGCCCACTCCAGCTTGGCCAATTAAGCAGCATAAGAGCACCCTTTAGCTCTATCCTCTGATGCTCTTCACCAGAAACCCCGATAGGTGATGCCAGAGGCCCTTGTCTTGGGTTGGTAACCGCTCAAGAACAAAACACTCTAAAGGAGGAGGGCCTTTGAGGTGGCCTACAGAAGGAAGCACCTGCCAACTTGGAGGCATGGAATGTGACTTACAGAATCCTGGAGTGCCAGAGCGAGCTGTAACGGAGATGCCCATAGCCAGCAACAGGGCAAGGTGACTATTACCAGTCAGGGGGCACCCAGCGGGTGGATCTCGGATCTTAGAGGGAATACTGCTGGAGGAAGAAAGCATGGTGGAGAAGAACAGAGGTGCCTAGTATCGAGTGGAGGTGCCCACAAGATTCCACATAAGTGGCCCAGGAGTGTCCTCAGAACTATGATCCCTGGCATGGAAAACAGTAACAGGCACACTTGGATGGTGAGCCCACCAGCCTCTGTCCATGGGGCCTCCTTGATTGGGCCCTGAGGTGACTCTTGAGATCACTAGAAAACCCAAGTAGCAAGGAGTACCAACCAGGACAATGATCCGATTGTAGTTCCCTCTAGAGAATTCCCAACCTACCAGAGAAGAAGCAAGGATCCAGAGAAGTAACTTGCACCAGGGGAGAGGGGGACGTAACAGCTGAGAGTGAGTTTAGGCAGACTAATCTTTTGGTCCTGCAAGGTCTGACAAGCCCACCACGAGAAGGCTAAACTATTCTTGAAGAAGACATCCCCCCCCCCTTCCCTCGCTTCCCCCCTCCCCTCAAACGTTTAAAACACCCACAACAAAAGTGGCCTACAGCCTCAGACACTTTAAGGGTCAGCTACCAAGGGACTGATTGCAGCTTGAGGGCCACAAAATCAATCCCACAATGCAACTCATGATACTCCGGATCCTGGAGCATCATCGGAGACAGGAACTTTAAGGAACCCTCTACAGGGACATAAGACAGCGATGCCCACCTTCCCCACTGTTGACACATGTGGATTAGCCATTGGTGATCGAAATCAGGTCCTGAAGAGACATTGGGGGATAAAATTTGGGACTGAGGAGCACAAGACCTGCATGTTTGCAAAACAAATTTAAATTGGTCATCCTCAATGTGTTTGTCCCTCTGGTAGAAGCTAGAGAAGGGCAGTAGCCTTCTTCATTTCAGTAGGCAAATCTCTTGATCTACTATCTGGGCCTGAATCTCATCAACCACCTAGAAATACGGAAGGAAGCTAACTGGCTAAAACTCCGTAATAAAATATTGAATGGTCTTAAATGGTCTCTTCTGCTGCCCCTTTGGCATGTCAAGAACTTGCAGATGTCCTTAGAATTATGTCCCTAAGATCCTCTATATTTTAATGTCTTTTCCAACAAGCATTTCCACTACGGACATTAAACCTTTGCCAAGCGCTGTTGGAGTTTTTGCGGGCTGGTGGTCGGCCACGCATTTCCAAGAAAATCCCGATGGAACCTCGAGACAGGAGCTTGACATGTCCTGACCTTCTTGTGTACTAAAGAGCACCGTTCCTTAGCATAGTTTTCGAGTGGATGGTTAGAGCTTGAAAGAAAAAGTGGCTCTTTATATCTCGAGCAGTGACGGGTTGCTTGCTGTGGGGTGTGGCATCTCAGGTAGGCACAGCACCTGTGCAGTGCATACCTAGACACTCTCAATGAAGGTGGTTATGTATATGTGGGATCTGGAGACTGTGTGTGGGTCTAACCACTTTTCTATCTCCCAATATGCCTGCCCTCCATAACCCAGCATTCACTCTGGCTATGAGGGACAAGGCCTTCTCGCACAATGTGAGAGGGAATTGAAGGACAAAGTCAAGTTGACTTTGAAATTCCCGAAGTAACCCCAATCCAATCTGGATGAGCAATGAGTGACCTTCTCAGAATCTACGGAAACATTTCTACAAGGTAGTGTCTGCAATGGTACAAGACTCCTGTGTGCTTACACTGCATCTTTTTAACTGGAGTTTTGAAGCACTGACAGAGTGGGCAGGATTATGGGCCCTTCCTCCACACATGGTGTGTCATGCTTAATTATGCAGACTTTTTGGAAGTAAGTTTTAGAATCTATCAAAGGGATAAAACCAGACCTGCTGAAGAGTATGACATCAAACGACTGGTCACTAACCATGCGCATGCTAGGTGTGGCAAGGCCGCTTCTAGTGTTATCCTGCAAAAACAGTGAACCCCTGCCTATTGCCCTTTGGTACAATCAATTAATGCACATTGTAGCAATGTAACTGGTAAATCACAACTTGGCACAGACAGAGTAAATTCAGTGGCAGGTGTAAACCCTTGCAGGTTTACTTCTTGAGATTAGAGCACCACTGTTTCACACCCCTACCCCAGAGTTGTTTAAGTACATTAACACCCCATCCCCTCCAGCCACCTCCCAGGTCATTAGACTTAGTGTTTATGTTCTGCCCACCCACAAGTCCCCTCAGGTAGAAAGACATGGCACAGAGTTGGCTCCACATGTCAAAACTACGATCGGGCACGTCCTAACAGGCGCTCAACATTGGTTCACCCACATCTTCACAACTACATGAGTTTGTGGCCTAATGTCGGATCACCACATTCTGAGACCCTAAGTGGAGCATGTTTAAGTAAAGATCGGAGTTGGTCAGGAAGGGTACCTTTTCCCCCTCAAACAAGTTGTGGGTTTGGTTATGGAAGGGCAATGTGTAGTGTGATCAAAGAGGCTGAATGCCAGATCTGTTGAGCTATGTCAAAACCTAATAAAAAGAAGTTGAAGTTACAACAGCGCATGATGATAATCCTAAATAAAACAGACCTGTGGTCTTTTACATTATATTGCCATTCCTACACATATTCGATCAGAATGCCTCAAGGTGCTGAGGCTCTCCCGGTGCCCTAGATATCCTGCTGCAGTCCTGGTGCACAATTAACCTCCATTTCAACTTCATGTTCTACATGGGATGGTAGTGTAGTTTGCCTCTGAATACTTATCACCTCCTATTTTCGGCCGTTTGAGGAGGGGACGGATAGCTTGGTGGAATGAAGGGAGGAGCTCAAGACAGCCTTATTGATTCTGCCTGCAATGATCAAGAAAAGTCTGTGGGTCCTGGGTGATGACCTGGTGAGGCTGATCAGCACTGCAAGTGCTAGGACTGAGTGCAGAAATACATAGCAAAGAGCCAGCGCTATCTGGTGTGCTTGCCTTAAAGCCCTGGTACATTGCTTGGCTGCAGGGCATAGGTAATGGCTATCAGGGCTCACTGGCCTATCAGTAGGATCAGTTGTGGCAATATGTTGTGGACACTCTGCTTTGGTGCCGCCTGCACAATAGCAGGGGGTCTGTCCGCATGTAAGAGGCAGAGGACATATTGACCTCCTAGAAAAGAGACTCTTGTGCTATAGCCTAGCAATGTACAGTACTTAACATCTGGGAAGTGGATAACCCTTGCAGCTAGTCTGCAGTCTGTCTTTTATCGTTTCCTCCTGTTCCACATGGATCTGGGTCTTTGAGAACTGGTGGAGTGTTTTCTTCCTGTCATGCATGGAAGCCTCAGTTTCTTTTAGATCTGTCTTTCCTGCCTTGACACAGTGGTAACACAAAGGCTTGAATTGAAGGCTTCCTCCACATGCCTCCTGTATCAGATCTGCTCTTAACAGCTGTGAATATTGAGTGACTGATGGTGGAGGCCTGACCCCAGGGACTACATATTTGAATCTGTTGCTAGACAACCACCTGCTTACCTGAGGCTGGGAAAGACCGTTGAAGATGTGCCGATTAGATGGCACACTTGTAGGCAGATGAACAATTGAACATTGGGTGGGCGGCCTGATATTTGATTGTCTGACTAATCCTAGCCAGGGCACTACACAATGTATGTTTGTGTAGAAGTTCTACATGGAGCCGTATTGATAGGATGAATTGTGGCATGGTGTTATCTTGGTCTTAGTGATGAGGCCAGAGAGTTCCTGCTTAGGGCGTAGATTGAGACTGTTACACAACTCTCTCCATGTTGCTAACAGAAATCTCCATCCTAAATATTGGATCACCATGGTCTGGAAAAGTCTGTGACTGACACTGATGAACAAGATGGGAACTACACAAAGTCTTCACGACTGGCACGTTATGTTCTACTCCTATTTATAGAGAGGGGGGACACTAGGAGCTGATTATTTGGTCCAGTGACCCTTGCTCCCGAAAAGTAACTAGTACACAATGGGAGTCACTGTTCCTCGTGGAGGATGAAAGAGGAAGAAACTTTTTTCGTGTGCTACTCCATCTTTGGGGGACAGTGTGTCGTCCTCAATGCCCTCACACACAAAAAAAGTTTCTTCCTCTTTCATCCTCTTCAAGGAACAGTGACTCCCTTTGTGTACATGTTATTTTTTACCACATGCAGCAACCAATGCTGCTGTGGGTGACCTACCCTGAATCACTGACACCTATGAGAGGTGATTTCTGGCGGCACTTTGACATTAGTACCTTGCTGGAGATTAATGTCGGAGGAATAGCGATAGACCTCAGTTCAGTGAGGGTTCCCCTGTCAAACTTACTAGGGTTCACCATTATCAAAACTGTTGGAGGCCTAGCTCTCCCTATGGTTAAGTATAAGAAACAACTTAAACCGACAGGGTGTGTTTGCACACATGTCAACTCGGGCCCAACCGCTCCCTTCACCACTGTGCAAACTCGCGAGAGAGCAGGTTTCCTACTCTCTCTTCCAAATACCAAAGCAGTTTGCTATGGCAGGGCGGGAGCCGCGGGGCTCCCGCCCTGCCATAGCAAATTACAGTGTCCCGGGGGTGGGCACCCCGGGACACTGCAGGAGCCGGCCCGGGGAGTGGCGGTCCCCAGGGCAATCAAGGGCTCCAGGAGGGGGGCTGCGCGGCCCCCCTCGCAACATTTACAAAGCCCCGGGGGGATGGTGGTCCCCCAAATTTAAATACTTAGTGCCCCGGGGAAGTGGCAGTCCCCGGGGCGTGTGGAGGGGCTCAAGCCCCCCCCCCCCCACACAGGATGATTTATTTTTAAAATTAAAGCCCCGGGGTTGGCGGTCCCCGGGGCCTGTGAGCCCCCCCACATATTTATTAAAAGCCCCGGGGATGGCGGTCCCCGGGGCTTGGGGGGCACTTTGTGCCCCCCCCACCCCTTTATTTTTAAAGCCCCGGGGGGTGGCGGGCCCTGGGGCTGGGGGGGAGCTTAGAGCCCCCCCGCAGATATTTGAGAAAAGCCCCGGGGCTGGGTGGCCCCTCTGCGCCCCCCATTACATTAAGAGTATTGCCCCCGAACTTGGCCCCCCCAGGGGCTAAATACTAACGAAGCACGGAAGCCCGCGCTTCGTTTTTTTACCCTGCGGCCGTTTAAAAAAAAAAACGGTTTTTTGGGGTCCTTGGGGTCCTTGTGGGACCCCCTAAGCAGGCCTAGGGATTCAGGGTGTTTCTACCCTGCCCCCTTTTTGCGTTTTGCGCACTTGTATGACTGATTTCTTGTGCCTCGGTTCTACCGAGGCACAAGATGGCTGACAACACTTCCTGGTTTGAAGTGTTGACAGCCAATTAGCATACAGCTCGTGATTGGGAGGGTGCGGGGATCCTCCGCGGCCATAGATGTGCGTTTTTACTTTTGATTTTCTCAGCAACTACTGAACGGATTTACACCATTTAACAAAAAGGGTTCTTTTTGAACCAAGAACTACCTCTTTGCCAAATTTGGTGTAATTCCGTTCAGCAGTTCGGGCTGTAGCCGTGTCTAAAGTTTCCTATGGAAAATTGCATGGGGAAAACACGTTTTGGGACCCCCCCTTTTTTCTCAGGCCCCGCTTGCCGAATCACCCCGAAACTTTTAGGATAGGAGCGGACCGGAGCGCCCCACGAGTTTTGAAATTTTCGCGAAGATTCATCAACCGGTGCCAAAGTTATTGGAAATAGAATGTTGTGAATTTCCTATGGAAAATAGGTCCTAACTATAACTCCCTACTGGCGACCGCCAGTAGGTAATATATATATTTTCCCCAACGCCAGTCACAGATTATACTAGTCCCACTTCATCCATTTAGGTGGCATTGTGGGAGCAGTAGTTATATTATACAAATAGTTGAACATGAACCTTTATCACATCACAAAGAAAATGGTATTTATGCTCAGTGCATAATTCAAAAGTATTTTACCAACATTTCATGATTAGAATTCCAAATCTATCTTCATGACATGTGATCTTGAGAAGTCGTGCTTTTGAGTGCAGCTTTTTATAGTACATATGACATGGTTACGTTAGGACATAAGCAAATCTCATTTCCATATATCTTGGTCACATGTTACATAATGGTCTAGTATAGTTCTCTTTTATGAATTTGTATCAGTTGGTCTATACACATTTAAAAAAAAAATTCTATTGGTTCTTGAGAGACTCTTGCTGACCCAACTGTGCAGATGTTCAATTATTTATGCCCTTTCATTTCTTAAAAAGTGCTGAATGGATTCACACCAAGTCACAAAATGCACAATCTGCGTACCAAGATCTAGCTTCCTGCCAACTTTGGTGCAATACCGTTCAGCATTTTTTACTTTAGCCTTGCTTAAGTAAGCCTATGGAAAATGCATGGAGGTTTTGCATTATGGGATCCCTGTTTTTCTGAGCCCTTGCTTGACTGATCACCCCAAAACTTTCAATGCACAAACTAGTGAAAAAGTAACCTCTTTTTGGAAAGTTTTGTTGACATTGGTCAAATGGTGGCAAAGTTATTAGCAACACACACACTTTTCCTATGGAGTAGCTGACCTAATATAGATGGAGAGAGAGAGAGGGATAGATAGATATGATATATACACACCACACACACACCACACACACCTACCTTAGGGCACAAGATAAAGTTTCTCAACAAAACTAACTCCTGAATTTCTGTGGTTTGATGTGTGTAAATTCTGAACCTAACTATAATGTCCATGGAACCTTTGTGTTTTTTAGTGAATGTAAATTTTTTTTTTAAAAATCTGTTTTCTAACTAATAATGTCCCTGTAACTTTTGTTTTATTAACGAATATATATATATATATATATATATATATATTCCCTGTAACTTTTGTTTTTTTCAGTGAATATATGATATTTTCCCCCGGGACCTTTCCCACCAGGCCCAAACTTGTTTGTTTTTTCACTTGTGCTACAGAGCCTCCATGAATTCGCTGCAAATTTTCTAGTATTCCTACCCTTACCAAGTACGTTTTTTTTTTTTTAATTATTTTTTTACTTGGAATTTGGCTGTGTCCACGTTCCAAGATGGCTGCCACCACTTCTTGATTGAAGTGGTGGCATCCAATCGGATATCATTTTGAGATCTGTCGGATCCACGGAGGATCTGCATCCCTAGATATCTATTTTTCTTTTTCCCTTAACTACAAAACTACTGAATGAAATAGCACCACATTACAAAAAGCACTCTTTCTGGACTCAGCTTTCTGACAAATTTGGTGTAATTCCGTTAAGCTGTTCGGGCTGTAGTCGTGTTCCTAATCCCTATGGGAAATTGCATGGGGAAAACGCTTTATGAAAACCCTCTCCCCTTTTTCTTATATATATATATATATATATATATATATATTTTACCTACTGGCAGTTGCCAGTAGGTAGTTATAGTTAGGCCCTATTTTCCATAGGCAATCCACAACATTCTATTTGGAATAACGTTGGCGCCGATTGACGAATCTTAGCGAAATTTTCCTAACTTTGGGCCAGCTCTGGTCCGCTCCTATCCTGAAAATTTCACGGTGATTCGTCAAGCGGGGGCCGAGAAAAAAGGGGGGGGCCCAAAACGCGTTTTCCCCATGCATTTTCCCATAGGACCTGTTGACGCAGCTACAGCCCGAACTGCTGAACGGAATTACACCAAATTTGGCAAAGAGGTAGTCCTCAGTTCAGACTCGTGCCTTTTGCTTAAATTGTGTAAATCCATTCAGTAGTTCCTGAGAAAATTAGAGCTAAAAAGATAGATATATCTGGGCGGAGCCTAACCACACATCTCATCGTGAGATCTGATTGGCTGTCAGTACTTCATCCAAGAAGTGTTGGCAGTCATCTTGGAACCAATATACATGATAGCACCTCATTAAAAAGCATTGCAGTTAAAAGAAGGTTTTAAGACTTTAGTTACATTATAAATCATTTGTTGATGGTACCATACTCATTTTAGGAATTGTGGTGTGTTCTAAGGTGATTTTACCATGTGAAAAAACCTTCTGCTGTGATATCATGAATCATGTTTGAGAGAACTATTTTCTCATGCTTTTCCCACAGAGGTTTGGAAGGTGATCTATAAGCTAAACTGAGAGCATATTTTCTGTAAATTCACATTATCTTTCTCAGTCATGTGAGAATGAAGTCTGACCTTCTCAGTAAAACATGTACATCCAAAAAGGGCAGAGACTGTCAGTTGATTCCTTTGTGTTCTACTGCAGCTTCCCAGAGTGTTCTAAAGAACAACTAGAGTGCTAATAGTCTTACTTATGACAAAAGTATGGCACACCTGAAGCCATCTTGATTGGAATAAAGTGGTAACACTTAAAACATTTAATTTACAAAGGAACAAAATGAGGGGGTTCATTTTGCCATAGAAATTATGATTAGTGCTGCAGAAAGAAAAATTAGGGCACATTTTGACTCCTCAAATCCTCTTCAATTTCATAAAAAAATTCTGATATGCAGACTGAAACATGCACTTTGAATACCAGCAGCAGACTTCCCTGGTGAGCAGTAGCTTTACTACAGTGATCTAATCAGAAACTAGAGTGCTAACATTCAGAATTCATGGCAAATGTGTGACACATCTGAATGCCTTCTTGATGGAACCAAAGTAAAAAACTGAAAGTATTTCCTACTGAGGAGACTGCAGTAAATGAGGAAATTAGGAAATTTCATAAGAAATAAATCTCCCAAGATGGCCACCACAGACAAAAGTGCCCAAATGTAGCCCAAATATCACCCAGATGTAGCCCAATGACAGAAGTGTGCAAAGCACTTTTTTGTGTATTTGCAGTTTTATATAGTGCAGACTTGTCAGGTATTGGAGTGCTTTACATGAGCATTGGTTACATCACACAAGATCAAATTCATTTTGGTTGTAGACATGGGGAGATTAAGTGATTTGACCAGAATCACAGAAAGTTGAGCTGAAGCAGAAACTCCAACCTGGTCCCCCAATTGCAAAGTCTGCAGCTCTGGAGGTTCTACCACATCCTCTCCCCTATGTGCAACATTTAATCAAGTGGTCAACTGGATAAAAAAACATAAAGATTACAAATAATTTAAAAGTTCTGTCGCTATTTGAAAACTCAGAAAATATGTCCTCGTTTTAGTTTTTTAGAGCACTAACCATAATTTTGATGCAAATAAGACCCTCTCATATATGTAATTTCTAAAGGAAATGCTCTAGGTATTAGTTTTGATTACATCAAGATGACGTCAGGCGTTCCACACTTTTGTAATAAATATAGAATGTTAGCAATCTAGTTGTTCATTGGGATACTGTTGAGAGGCAGAGGCCAGGGGCACGGACTCTGAAAATTGAAGGCAGGTAGGATAGTGCAGAGGCAACAATTTGACCACACTGGGCAGGCAGGAAGGGCAGTGGCAGCACAACAGACTATGGAGGGCAGTGGAAAGGGGGGCAGGGGCAACAAACCAACAATACAGGACTGGCAAGAGCGGCTGTGGCAATATAATAGACCGTTGTGGGCAGAAGGAAGAGGCAGTGGTAGTACAACCATACATGCCAACAGACCAGTTTCAGCCAGGAAACGTTCAATGTTTTTAAGCTCAAATGGGCTTTATTTGATCTGTCTCCTGTCTACAATCTCCTCTTTTTGAATGTAACTCAAAGGGGAAAATCAATACCCCAGTTTTTTTTCAAAATCTCCCACTTACCAAGTTCAAAATGTTCGCGAGTATGGTACATTGGATCATGGTAGGCAGGAGGAATTGGGGTAGGGACATGGACTCTGATAACAGAGGACAGGAGGGACATGGGGAGGTGCACCAAACTGACCCTACAGGGCAGGCATCAGGGTTTGCAGCAGCACAATACACCACACAGGGCATGCGGGACGGGAGTGCAGCACAACAATCCATAGAAAGCAATAGGGAGGGGACAGGACCATGCACATGGACGACAGAGAACAGAGGGGAAAGTTGCAATGGTAGCTAGCTGACCATAATGGACAGATAGGAGAGAAAGCTGCAGCATAACAGACCATAAAGGGCAGGAGGGACGGATCAGGGGCATTACAATGGAACAGACAAGCCAGGAGGGAGGGAATAGGGGTCTGCACATGGAAACAGAGGGCTGGGGGCAGGACAGGAGCAGCAGGATGACCATGGAGGATGGGCACTAGAAACAAGACACACCATGGAGAGCAACAGTGAGACTATGATGGCATACACACAGACCATGGAGGGAAGGTGGGAGGGGGTCAGGGGCAGCTAGCTGACCACACAGGGAAGGTGGGAGGGGCCATGGCAGCACAGGAGACCATGCATGGCAAGCGGAAGGGTTAGTGGCAGCACAATGGCTATGATGGGCAAGAAGGAGGGTGCAGGGGAATGCACAAAGGACCATGGAGGATAGAAGGGAGGGTCAGGACCTGGGCACAGACAGAGTTCTGGGGAAGGGGCCTCACAACAGACAGCGCGGGGCAGGCAAGAGGAGAAGTTGCAGCACAACAGACCAGGGAGGGCAGAAGGGTGTGGCAGTAAAATGGACCATGGAGGACAGGAGGAAGGGGATAGGGGCATGGCATGTGGACAGGCAGGGTGGAGGTGGCAGGAACAGGTTACAGTCATCTGACAGTGCTAGGCAGGTGGGAGGGCAGTGGCAGCACATCAGACCATGCATGGCAGGAGGGAGGAGGCTAGTCCATGGATTCAGACAACAGAGGATAGGGAGGAGGTGGATGGGGCAGCAAGCTAACTGTTCAGAGAAGGTGGGTATTAGGAACTTTATTGTTTTTAAAATGTGTGTCTGTGCGAACTACTTAAAATATGAACAAGTATGCAGCATAATCTCACTTTTATTCAGGAAGAAGAGGACGTTTGTGACTGACTCCGGGCTCACTTGGCAGAAACACTCCCTTACCCTCCACCCCCATCGCAAAATGTAATGCCCGTGAAAAGGGTAGATGGACGCAATGTTATATAGAACATAGTCCTGAGAGCACGATTGAAAATAAACTAGATATAGTATATGGTATAAACTATGCACCAAAAAGTGTGATATAAGATGAACCGGGGCGTGAAATATAATATGCAGTACATTGTGCGCAATGACAGATTCATTGGAGAGCGTGAGATAGCACAGGCACTAGCGCGTGCTATGCGATATGCGCCTTGGAGTGTAATATGCACAGGGCAGTGTTGTGTAACCTAACTAGTCTCTAAAGTTGTAATATAAAATATGTGCTGGGGAGTGTAACGTTCTATATGCACTGTGACAAAGATATGGATCCCAGATTGTAATATGTATGGTATAGCGCTGTGCGTTATAACATAGGCATCGAGGAAGGCACGTTAGATGGGGCAATATAACCCGTACGAAGGCAAGTGTGGCATGACATATTCACGGGGTGGTGTTACAGTGCACATGGGCTAGAGAGTGTCATAGCATACGCACTAGCTGGTGGAATACAACACGGGGTGTGTGGCACTCGACGGACACTGGTGGGTGTAACACAGCATTGGGCTCAGCCAGGAGCACGCTGTGACTCAAGTGAGGTTCGTCTCCTTTCCAAAGAGTAAAATAAAAAGTATTACACATCCGGCGGTGGATGTGTGTTTTATTAACCGTGAGGGGGATTTCTTGCATAGTTTGGTCGAATTTTTGTCGAATCCCCTTTGAATGGCTTGGTGTGCGTGTGTATTAAATGTGCCCGTCAATAGCTACCCATGTTTGTATAAATAAATGACAAGGGTGTCTACTTGGAGAGTACCCACCGGCGGGGGCGCTGGGATTAGGCGTGGTAGGGCGTCAGACACGTCAGAGCTTCACTAGCGGTGTAAATACATTCGACGTGGATTCATTGTATGCATATTCTCCTTTTAATGAATATCACGCAAATCGTCATGGTGATAGGTACATACAGTTTGTTCAGCATGTCCTAGGTGTTTATATAAATATATATGTTTTTTAAAATAATGGAAAAAAAAGGCCATGACAACAAAAAAATTAGGGTGCATGCCCTGGGGGATAGGGTCCCCAGGGCCAAAAAATTAGAAAAGAAGGGGGGCCACACAGCCCTCCTTCTTAATAAAATAAATAAAAGACCGGCATCGCGCTGGAGGCCACGCCCCCTCCTTGCAGTACTCTGCAAACGCGCCCCCTGGCCAGTTGTAAGTTGGGGAATTAATTCCTCTTCAATACTGAGGGTCCCTGAGGGCCAACTAGTCCAACAGGTATCTCCAGTATGCGCCAGGGAGCTGCGTTGCAGACAGGTGTTCCTTGGCCACGCCCCTTTTTACACCTCTATGCAACGCAGCTCTGTGGCTAGTTTGACCCTAGGGACCCTTAGGATTCAAGGGGACTTAATCTCTCAACTTAGAACGGCCACAGGGCGCGTTTACACAGTGGTGAAGGGAGGGACGGGGCCTGAGGTGACGTGTGCAAACACGCCCTGTGGCGCGTTTTAAGAGGTAGTTTTAATCCCCTGCCCTATTATATACTAGGGGATTACAGATGAGGTCATGCTAATCACAGGGGGACCCCAACGCATAGTGTTCCCTAGTGTATGTAGGTGTTTTCATTGTATTCTGAGTGTCTTTTAACATAGCACTGGCTCTAGGACTGGTTAGTCAGACTCGGTTACCACCAGTATCCGTCTGAAAAAGTTGAGGGTACAGGATGATTTTGCAACAAGGCTTCTTTCTGGTCTTCTGTTTGTTCTTTCTGCACGTTATCCTTCTTCCTGCACTTTTCTTCGTCTTTGAGGACTTCTGTTGGTTCTTTCTGCATTTCTTTTTTTTCTTTCTGTGCGTTTTACCTTCTTTCTTCACATGTCCTATCTCTGTAGGCATAGTTAGAAATTAGCATTTAAAAAAACCTTTGAAATTCACTGAAAAAACCATAGATTTCAGGCACGTTATAGTTAGGAATTAACATTTAAAAAACCTTAGAAATTCACTGAAAAAACCATAGGTTTCAGGGGCGTTGTAGTTAGCTGGACTTTTCACTCGTACAAAACCATTGAAATTCCCCCGTTATAGTTAGTTCAGCTAACTATAACTCGCACGCCCGCAATGCACTGCTGATGACGTCACATATTACATCACTGATGACAGCATCCTTGTGATAGAGTGGCAGACCTCCTCTCTGCCTAATATAGCCTTTGATACACACATTCAAAAATAGAAACTAAAATTTTCAAAACAATGGACATACCAATACCAGTTACAACAACCTATTCAGTAATTCTAAGATCCACATACGCATCCACTCATTCACCAACAGTCCTATACAGATACTCATACATGTACTCACTCATCATATGTACTCATACACCTATACATCCTGTTACACAACGCCTCTCATCCATACTCACACACATAGTCACTCATGCTAATAAAGAATCAAACATCCATTTACTTGCATATACAGTTATACACACACCACCACACTTACTTCTACAAAAACTTACACATACTTAGTCTTTTAAACAATCAATTATAGAAACACATACTTATTCATACAGGAACTCTTCCAATCTCTCGCTCTCACATATACTCACTTATATACACCAATAGTCACATATACTAGTTTTAAACATATGTAGTTACTCATAAAGACACTATTGAGACAGTCATTCACTCACTAACACACCCATGCACACACTCATCCACCCCTACAGTCCTGCACACATGCTGTCTTCAACACATAAAAACAGTGAGTCACTCATTCATGCACCTATGCACTATGTAATACCCCCCACCGAACCATACAGACACTCATACTGATACTCAAAAAACCAACTAATAACCTATTATAGACACTCATGTAGCTACTCACCAACCCATGCAGCCACTTATACACAAAGTGAGAGACTGATACAGATATTTACATATTTAAACTTTACTCACTAAGCCATGTATTCACTAAGATACACTTAATCAGTCAGTTATACAATCAATTTTTCAAAAACAAATCATCCATTTAGACACTTATATACCCATTTATTCTTCCATCGACCTTGAGATATACATATATAAAACATATGTAATTTTCAGAAAAACACACATTCACTGGATGATGTCATTTGAGATGTCATCAGTGATGTCACGAGTGATGTCACTGACCATGTCATGAGTGATGTAATATGTGACGTCATCAGCAGTGCATTGCGGGTGCGCGAGTTATGAACTAACTATAACGGGGGAATTTCAATGGTTTGTACGAGTGAAAAGTCCAGCTATGTATGTATGTGTCTGTGTGTCTGTGTGTGTGTGTGTGTGTGTGTATATATATATATATATATATATCACTGAAAAAACCATAGGTTTCACACATGTTATAGTTAGCGGAAATTTTACTGATAAAAAACCAATGAAATTCCCCCGTTATAGTTAGTGCAGGCAACTATAACTCACGCGACCGCAATCCTCTGCTGATGCTAATACTGTATTTAGACACTTATTTGCCCATGTCTTCTTCCATACATTTTTAGCTATACATATATTACAAATATTTTTTTTTCATAAAGACACATATGTCATCAGCAGAAGATTGCGGTCGCGTGAGTTATAGTTGCCTGCACTAACTATAACGGGGGAATTTCATTGGTTTTTTATCAGTAAAATTTCCGCTAACTATAACATGTGTGAAACCTATGGTTTTTTCAGTGAATTTGCAAGGTTTTTTAAATGCTAATTCCTAACTATAACGTGTGTGAAACCTATGGTTTTTTCAGTGAATTTGTACGGTTTTTTAAATGCTAAGTTACTTTACGCCATTCGTGGCGTGCGCGCCCACTTAACGCAGTACGTTCAGTGCGCGCACGGTGCGCTTCGCGCACCGTGCGCGCACAGTGAGCACGCGGTGCGCTTCGCGCACCGCGCGCCCACTTTACGCAGTTAGTGCCGTGCACGCACGGTGGGCACGCGGTGCGATGACAAAGCAAGAAAGCACGTCAACAAATCTGTTTCTGCTTTCCTCCGTGACTATGGTATGGGTGCCATTTACCACAACAACTTGCGTTATGACATGCAAGACATTTATAGAGGAGATGGTGTGCACTTCAATGATGAAGGGAACAGAGTCTTCCTCTTGAACCTTAGACTCTGCATCGGTACTTACTTGTAGGTACCACTAAAAAATCATTTCATAAACACAACGGCTCTTTTTAGAGCCCCCTAATATCTAAACACTTAAATCTGATTTTCTTTTTCTTTTTTTTTTTTTTTCCTACCGTACGCTTACCGTAAGCTTACCGTACGCGTACCCCGTGATTTTTTTTAAAATCAATAAATGTTTTCTTTGTACTTTTCTGTCCTTCTTTTACCCCCTTACAAATGTTAGGGGGTCTGTAACTCTCCTCATTGCCCCCTTTCCTTGTTTTCACTCTTTTTTTTCAGAGTGAAATACACAAAATGGCGGCCGCCGCTTCCTGGTTTCGGCCGATTCGAATGTTTACTAAGATCTAAGAGCCAATCAGAATCGCGCTCGCGCACGCCACCGTACGCTTACCGTAAGCGTACGGTAAGCGTACCGTAAGCGGGCTCAGATATATATATTGATTTAAAGGCTATTTTCTCAGAATCTACTGAACAGATTTACACCAAACCTACAAAAGGCACTTCCTTGACCTAGGGACTACCTCTCTGCCAAATTTTGAGTAATTCTGTTCAGCCGTTCGGGCTGTAGCTCGTTCTAAAGGTCCTATGGAAAAATGCATGGGAAAAACGCGTTTTGGGACCCCCCTTTTATCTCAGCCCCCGCTTGACGGATCCCCCGAGACTTTCAGGGTAGGAGCGGAGCGTAGCGCCCCACCTATTTTGAGAAATTCGCGAGGATTCGTCGACCGGCGCCAAAGTTATTCAAAATAGAATGTTGAGGTTTTCCTATGGAAACGTGGTCCTAACTATAACTACCTACTGGCGACCGCCAGTAGGTAATATATATATATATATATATATATATATATATATATATATATATATATATATATATATATATATATATATATATATATATATATATATATATATATATATAGTTGTTAAAAGAAATCTAACCGCAGTCTACTAGTGAATATGGATGTCTGGTGCATTTTTCACATTTCGACTATGTCATATATAGGCATACGTATATTACCTACTGGCGGTCGCCAGTAGGTAGTTATAGTTAGGACCACGTTTCCATAGGAAATCCGCAACATTCTATTTTGAATAACTTTGGCGCCGGTCGACGAATCCTCGCGAATTTTTCAAAATAGGTGGGGCGCTACGCTCCGCTCCTACCCTGAAAGTCTCGGGGGGATTCGTCAAGCGGGGGCTGAGATAAAAGGGGGGTCCCAAAACGCGTTTTTCCCATGCATTTTTCCATAGGGCCTTTAGACAGGGCTACAGCCCGAACGGCTGAACAGAATTACTAGAAATTTGGCAGAGAGGTAGTCCTCAGGTCAAGGAAGTGCCTTTTGTAGGTTTGGTGTAAATCTGTTCAGTAGATTCTGAGAAAATAGCCTTTAAATCAATATATATATCTGAGCCAGCTTACGGTGCGCTTACGGTACGCTTACCGTACGCGTACGGTGGCGTGCGCGAGCGCGATTCTGATTGGCTCTTAGATCTAAGTAAACATTCGAATCGGCCGAAACCAGGAAGCGGCGGCCGCCATTTTCTCTCTCGCACTGAGAGTGATTTTTAAAATATAAAGCCCAAAAACATGTAAAGGGGCTGTTTAGACAGCTCCCACACACATAGCCATGTTGAGGGAGTCCCCAAAGATCCCCCAAGGCCAAAAACGGAATTTTTATTTTTTCGCTAATTTCGCCGATTACGCTTACCGTACGCGTACGGTAAAAAATGTTTTTGAAAAAAAAATTATCCACACTCTCTCCACCCCGTGTGCAAATGGTGCCCGAAGGGCACCATTTGTGCATGGCTTATAAATCATACGAAAAATTAAAATATTACCTTTCAAAACGAAGTGCATCATATGTCCTCCATGTGCGCACGGTGCGCGAAGCACATCGTGCGTACATGGCCCATCTAGCGTAACGTGCATGGTGCGCAAAGTGCACCGTGCGTGCACGGCACTAACTGCGTAAAGTAGGCGCGCGGTGCGCGAAGCGCACCGCGTGCTCACTGTGCGCGCACGGAACGAACTGCGTTAAGTGGGCGCGCACGCCACGAATGGCGTAAAGTAACTTAGCATTTAAAAAAACGTACAAATTCACTGAAAAAACCATAGGTTTCACACACGTTATAGTTAGGAATTAGCATTTAAAAAACCTTGCAAATTCACTGAAAAAACCATAGGTTTCACACATGTTATAGTTAGCGGAAATTTTACTGATAAAAAAACAATGAAATTCCCCCGTTCTAGTTAGTGCAGGCAACTATAACTCACGCGACCGCAATCTTCTGCTGATGACATATGTGTCTTTATGAAAAAAAAATATTTGTAATATATGTATAGCTAAAAATGTATGGAAGAAGACATGGGCAAATAAGTGTCTAAATACAGTATTAGCATCAGCAGAAGATTGCGGTCGCGTGAGTTATAGTTGCCTGCACTAACTATAATGGGGGAATTTCATTGGTTTTTTATCAGTAAAATTTCCGCTAACTATAACATGTGTGAAACCTATGGTTTTTTCAGTGAATATATATATATAGATATATATACTTACAATAAGATTAAATCGACAATGCAATAGCTCCTTAGTCAGGTCCCCATAGACTCTAATACAGCGTACAACATATAATTTATAGTCATCAGCAAAACCGTGGTAAGAGTTTGATCCAGTACTGGTCAAAGTGAAACACCCTCTGACATAAATGCTCTACCTGATAAATCCATTGTCCTTACATTATCACAGAATATGAAGTATGAATGCATTGAGAAAGTGTAGCACTCAATTAACTTACAATATGGCCTTACTTGGGCTCACGGTGAACGGACGGTGTACCCTTACACAGTTTATACACCGGATGGTGCTTTCCCACCAGTACTTTGGTTACAGGCAAATGACCAAAAGAAATTGCTAGCCATTAGGAACTGATCCCAATATTGGCAGGGTCTACCTCCATGAGGTAAAGGCCCCACTCAGAAATTCAGGCCAGAGCATTTGTGTCAGGATGATGAATAGGATCTGTGAGCGGAAGAGGCTGATGAAGAACACTGCGTATTCCAAAAGGCTTCATATTTTCCATTATCACCTGAACATGCATACATACTAAAATTATGTAGGCCAATGGTGTGTTAGATACACGACAGCGAAACTTTGCATGAGTGGAACAGTAGCCCTCACTCCAGTAACCGGTAAAATCGCCTGTTCACTATACAGAGCACTATTGCAATAACTGTATGCTGCCACCACCGCGCTCCTTGCTTTTTAAATTTTGGTAAGGGCGGTAGCCCTTTGCCACTACCTGGGTAATGCTTTGGGTGCCCCTCCCGTTCTAACAAGACTGCAATCTGTGAAATGGGTCCCCCAGGGATCCAGGCCTGGATCCGGATCGACGCCGGTCGACCTTGTGACACCTCCGGCGCCGAATCCAGTGGCGACACCACTGCCCCCTCCGACGCCAGTTGTGTCCCCAACCGACATCGACCCCGGCCTCCCCATCAACGTGGACACGGAGACAGACCGACGTCTGGACCGGTGCCGACCGGTACTTTTGTACCTCTGTTCTCCCCTGGTGTTCCCTGTCGCCCCGAGTGGCTACCAGAGGAGGGTGTGGAGGACTGGAAGGGGTCTGTGGACCCTCTGGCAGACCAGTTGGAACAACCGGACTGGAGAGCGGAGTTGGGTGAGGCCAGTGGTCTGTACACTTCTCCAGACCTCGGCATGCTTTCTCTCCCTACCGTGGCTATGGAGGAGGGTACGTCATATGCAGTGATGTTGCGTAGGGCGGCTGAGGCCTTAAATCTCGAGCTTCCTATGGCGGTGGTCAGGACTAACCTCCTGTCCAAGGTGCTTCAACCGGCAGCGGCCTCTTCGGAGCCCCTGCTGCTGTTCAATGAGGCCCTCACAGAATCCTTTTAGGCACTTGGTCCAAGCCCAACACAGGGGCTCCTGTGGATAGGGTAATTGTCCAATGCCACTGCCCAGCCCCGGGTGACCCCATTTTCCTCTCCCAACACCCCACCCCTGAGAGCTTGGTGATCCAAGCCTCCACTTCTAATGGTGCATTCCCTACCGCACCACCTGATAGGGAATCCAAGATGCTGAGCCATCTTGGGAAGAAAATGTTTTCTTCCTCCAGCTTAGGACTGCGGTCGGTGAACACCGCATGTGTCATGGGGCCATTACTCCCATTCTGCGTGGGACTCGGTCGTGCAGGTGCTGCCTCATTGCCCAGAGGAGGACCGGGCTGTGCTCTCCCATGCAGTGGCTGAAGGGAGAGACGCACCGAAGTTCGCCGTACGGTGTGGACTGGACACCGCCAACCCGCAAGGCAGGATGGTTTCAACGTCAGTAGCCCTATGACGCTACGCCTGGCTGAGGTTCACTGGCTTTTTGGGCGATGTCCAAGCTACACTTTTGGACATGCCTTTTGATGGCCGTTGCTTGTTTGGCGACAAAGCAGACAACGCACTTGAGCGTTTTAAGGACTCCAGGGTTATGGCCAGGTCCTTGGGCTTCGCTTCCACCTCTCGCCCCTGCTTTTCACCCCTTTGGTAGCTACGGAAGGGGTGCCCCGCCACGTTCCGCCCAGAGCCTAAGGCCTGCGCGAGTTGTCCAACCTCTGCGTGGCCGGGAACGTGAGACCCACCGTCGAGGGTCTGGGGGCCAGCAGGTGGGCCAGTCCACCAGCGCCCCCTCTGCAGCAGCGTCCAAGTCCTCGTAGTCCAACCTGTCAGGGCCACCATTCGCCAGTGGGCGGCAGGGTTCGCCATCACCTCCCCCACTGGCTCACCACCACGTCAGACGGGTGGGTTTTGCAGATAGTCCGAAGGGGCTACTCCCTCCCCTTCAAGACTACACCTCCATCCATGCCACCTCAATTTCATTGCATGTTGGAGTATCACTTCTATGTCACTATAAATTTACTCCAACTGACCAATAACCGGTCAACATCAACATGCGTGGATGGAATATTTTGATGCAGCTACTGTGGGAAAATGTTAACTTCACCGGTAGGTGAGCAAGGAAGCAATTCCTTTTGATTTAGGTACCCTCACACACCCTAGTGGTGTCATGCTTCATCATCTGGTCACCCCGACACCTAAAAGTCGGGGTGGGCTCAACCACAATGTTGGGAGCTCTTTGAAGATGTTGCAGACCAGGGGGGCTAGAAATTTAAAAAAAAAACCTCAGACAGATCCCCAGTATCCCTTTATTAACGGCTCTGTCTGGGATACTAAAATACTTCAAATAGGGTCTTTGTAGGATAATTATGGTCCTAAGACCCTAGTGCCAACATGTTTCAGTCCGTTAGTGGCCGTAAAGGTCCAGGACTTTCTTCAGGGCAAATCGAATGCCACCCAGGAAAACAGAAGAAGGGATTCCCTAACCTGTTTATTGACGCAAGGGCAGAGTAGCTGCTCCTTGAAAAAGTGACTGATTTATTAATCCGTCATGCTTTGTATTCCATCTGAAAAGAGAATAAAAGAAAACAAACAACAACCAACTTATACTTGTGCGTTTTCTTAGTAGCCATTCTCATTTTGGTTTGCGACGTATAATACCTACATGTGTCAGGTGATCATAAGACCAGGTGGTGTACAACTCACTCCATCCATGTGCCACTCATACCTGTATACTTAGTCAGTGTGCCAGGTATATTGTGCGGTGGCGAAATCGCTCGCATCCTAACTGTATTTCCATGCCAGTTAGTATTCACTATCAATATAAAAACACTCTCCTATGTACCACTCACACTCTTCACTCTCATTACATCTGTGATTCAACATGGTACTGTCTTAACCATGCGTGATTACTAGTAAAACACTGTGTGCGGTTGCTGTGCCATTTTACACACATGCACTCTCTCTTACCCGATTTTCGAACGGGATCCGTTTCTCAGGGGATCGTAGGGCTGTTTGGGGGTAGCTCTGTAGTCACACTCTTTTGTAGGGACCCCCGAGTATGAGGGAGAGAGGAGATATATGGAAGTAGTCTTTATGGAAATGTAAAGATACTCTGAGGATAAACATCTCTCTCTATGAGGACGATGATCTCTATAAGCGAAAATACCCTATCCCGCTCTGTCTCCCCACTTACTTCATCAAGAGTCCTGCCCCGTCTGTCCACCTACTTGGTCTCGATCCCCGGCGTTTCGCGCCGTGTATCGTTTATACGGTGAGTTTATACTTCCGCGTTTGGTGTCAATTGACGGGATTGGTCGATAATCTCACGTGATGTTTCACGTCAGCATATCTTCCCGTCTGCGGCGGTAATAAGGTTTTGGCAAATTACATTATTAGACTGGATAAATACAAAGGTAGGCATACACTTATCCTAATTTTCTCTCCAGCTCAAAATCTGTACCCGATCCCATTCCAAAGGGAGAACAGTCTGCTTGTTATTTCCGTGTATGCGAGACACATGATCGGATGTCTCGTCCAATCAGGTCATCACGGAATTCGTAGTCCCAACGTCAATGAACGTAGGGAGATGTAGTTTGATCGCTTCAGGTCTTAACATTAGCGAGGGCTGGATTTTCTATTTATATTTATACCATGTTCCTCGGGGTTCCATTAACTGCGTATCGGGACTTGAAGACAGATTTTAGGATGGGTGCACATAAACATTGTCCTATAGTACACAATTACCGTCAAGTGTACTTTATAGGTATATTTGTATTTAAAAATGATAGGGTGTAGTCTTTAGGAATTGTGAACCTTTTCTGGGGGTTTTTTTGTTTCCCAACTTCAAGTTTCTCCATATGGGAAATACATGTTCCCTAATACAAGGGATACCATGGTTGATCTTGTAGGGTCTGGTTTTTATCAGTTTAAAGTGTACCCCCTAGTTTTATTCACATCAGATAACTCTTTGGGGTGAACACGAGATTTCTACTTGTTAAGTTGATTCCAGGGTATGGAATCATTGAGACCCGTTTCATGGGTTTTCAAACGATAGACCCATCGCTGCTCCCTTTCTAAGAGTTTTCTTTGTCGATTGCCTGTGTTTTTTATTTTTTCGAGTACAGTCCATTTTAATTCAGTATCTTTATGATTCTTTTCGTTGTAGTGTGCTGTTAGTTTAGTAGCTGTAATTGCTCTCCTTATGGTGCTCCTGTGTTCGCTAATGCGGACTTTGACTTTTCGACTGGTCATCCCAATGTATATTAATCCACATGGGCATTTTATCATATAAATGACCGATTCGGAATTACAATTGGTATGTGACCTTTGCTCCCATGGTGATTGTAGACCCAGGTCTAAGGTCTTGGTGTGTTCTGTGAATGGGCATGCCACACATGAGCCACAAGGGTAATGTCCCATGACAGGGGATGTACCCCAGAGTGTCGTCTGATTCACACTACTAGATGCAATGGTGTTGGTGTGTACTAGGGCATCTTTTAAACTACAGTTTTTTCTAAATGAAAACATTGGTTTTGCAAAGGCCAATCTGTTTGATGTCAGTATGGGCCATTTCTTGTTTATTATTTTTTTCAATTCGTTTGATGATGAATTGTACGTGGTTACACAAATCAACTGGTCCGGCTGATTTCTCGCATGTGTTTCCAAAAGAGCCTCTCGTGGAGTGTTTCGTGCTCTTTTGTTAGCCCTGTCCACGATCTTAGTTGGATACTACTTCTGTTTAAGCTTGCTTGCCAGAATTGCTGCTTCTTTTTTGTAAGTTTGAATGTTGGAACAGTTTCTGCGGACTCTCAGAAATTGTCCTACTGGGAGGTTTTCTCTAAGGGAGCGTGGATGAGCGCTGTCAAATCTTAATAGACTGTTCCTATCCGTTGGTTTGGTATACAAGGAGCTTTCAAGCGTCCCATCTTTCGCTGTAAAAGTAACATCCAGAAAGGAAATTTTCTCCCTGTCCATGTTCATTGTAAATTGAAGGTGGGGGTTCAGGGAGTTAATCCACGTCTTAAACTTGTCAAGGCTCGTTAGATCACCCTTCCAGATCATAAAAATATCGTCTATATATCTGTACCATTTGTGGATATTCTCACTAAATGGGTTGTGTGTCCATATATGTTGATCTTCGAAGCCGCTAACATACAGACATGCCAGACTAGGGGCGAATGTGCTGCCCATTGAAGTACCGTGTACTTGTAAATACATTTGATCCTCAAAAGTAAAGAAGTTTTCGGTCAGGGATAGATGTATAAGGGTGATCACCCATTCAACAGGAGCTGCCCATTTCCAATCTTCTTGTATCAAAATCTCTTGAACTGCTCTAATACTCTCCATCTGAGGTATATTTGTATATAGAGCTTCCACGTCCAAACATACCAGAAAGTTCTCCGTAGGGTTGTATTCAACCTGTGTGAGAAGGTTAAAAATATGCTTAGTGTCTTGGACGTATGATCTGATCTTCTTCACCAAGGGACGTAAAAACCAGTCCGTGTATTTAGACAACGGCTCCAAAATGGAGCCAATCCCGGAGACGATGGGTCTGCCCGGGGGAGGAATCTTTCCCTTGTGTATCTTGGGGATGGTATAAAACAGTGGAGTTCTAGGATCTTCCTGATTCAAAAAGGCATGTTCCTTTTTGGTGATCCACTCTTGAGTAAGAGCATCTGTTGTAAGTGCCAAGATAGATGTTTTTAAACGTTGTGTTGGATCCCTGTTGATCTTTTTGTAATATCTGGTATCCGCCAGTAGATTCAAACACGCCGTTCTATATGCGTTAGTGCTCTGAATAACGGTAGCTCCTCCCCTGTCAGCCGGTTTTATTACTATATCCGATCTGGTTTGAAGGGATGTCAATGCCTTACGTTCTTTGTTGCTTAGGTTATTGAACCCATCTCTCTTAGGTTGTAGTAACTCAACCTCCTTAGTGACACTCTTCAAACGCCAGTACTTCTGGAGGCATCATATTTGTAGGTGGAAGAAAGGTGGATTTCAGTCTTAGATCGGTGTAGTTATCATTTTCCATGGGTTTCTCTTTATTCAAAAAGAAGGTTTTCAATCGTATCTTTCTGAAAAATTCACCCAGTTCACAGTGGAGACGGAATTTGTCCAGGTAATTTGTAGGGACAAATCCCAATCCCTTGTTCAGGATACTCTGTTCGTCTGTGGTCAGGACAACATCAGTGAGATTAACCACTAGTCCCTAGTCTTGCTCGTGCTGGGCTGCTGGTCCCTGGTGTTGCTCCTTGTGTTCATCGTACTCCTGTCTTCTTCCCATTGGATTCTTTTGTTGCCTCTTCTTTCACGTCTCCCTTGTCTTACGCCCTGACCTAAAAAATGTTGGTTAAAGTCAGGCTGGAAGTATGGGCCTGTTGGAAACTGAGGGGGTCCATGATACTGAACTGGGCCAAAGGGTCCCGGCCAGGGATACATCTGTTGGTGTACATATCTTTGATTATAGTTTCCTTTTCGTGGTCTACTTGCTTTCCCTCTCCAGCTTTTGTTTGATCCATCACTCGACCAGTCATCATATTCGGAGTCAGACGATGCTGTCTGCTCACTCCTTCCTGATCCTGAGTCTGAAGGTTCCTGACTTTTGTAGTCGTCTTTGATATACGGGTAAACCTTCTTGTGGCTGAATTTTTTCAGGTCTTTTTGTAGTTTGTTGATCTTATTCTGCATAAGGTAGTCTTTATGTTCGTTGATTTCTTTATTTACCTCTTCAAGTTTCTTTTTATACAGGGTTAATTTAATTTCCGTCAGCAACGAGTCCTCACTTACTTTAATTTTTATCAGTAAGGCTTCTGAAAGACGTTTAGCTGTATTTATTATTAGAATCAGCCAGTCTCGTGAGCATCTCCAGGCGATTAAGGACCATTCCTTCTTGAATTGAGGATCATCAAGAAATATCCTTGGTGCGTTTGTCACTAATAGTCCTGTTGGTGCTACGTTGCCACGGAGATATTCTGTCATGATTGCCCCATGTAGAAGTATTTTCATTTGACTCCGTTTTAGTTCCTTAAGTTCGTCCCAATTTTGGGCCTGTGTGAGGGACTGGTTGATGTTCGTATCAGTTAAGAGGGATGGACCTGCTAATATAGCGCATGCCTCCTCATCAGAGTAGCCAATACCGTATAATTCCGCCATTGTTATCGTTACTTGTGAGAGTTAAAATGAATGCTTTATGGATGGTGAGAGAATGTCACTTGAGGGTGATAGGTAAAGGTATAGGAGAGTTAAAATATAATGATGTGTTTTATTCAGGTACTTCCTGTGAGTTATCCCTACAGCTGTGCGCTGCGCTTGTTATGTATACACAAGAGGCTTATTGAAAATCGTTTTTCAATTTGCCAAAAAGGGTGGAGAGGATTCTAGGTCAGAGTAATACCTCCCTATATAATCAATGTCACTATAAATTTACTCCAACTGACCAATAACTGGTCAACATCAACATGCGTGGATGGAATATTATGATGAAGCTACTGTGGGAAAATGTTAACTTCACCGGTAGTGACATTCTCTCACCATCCATAAAGCATTCATTTTACCTCTCACAATTAACGATAACAATGGCGGAATTATACGGTATTGGCTACTCTGATGAGGAGGCATGCGCTATATTAGCAGGTCCATCCCTCTTAACTGATACGAACATCAACCAGTCCCTCACACAGGCCCAAAATTGGGACGAACTTAAGGAACTAAAACGGAGTCAAATGAAAATACTTCTACATGGGGCAATCATGACCGAATATCTCCGTGGCAACGTAGCACCAACAGGACTATTAGTGACAAACGCACCAAGGATATTTCTTGATGATCCTCAATTCAAGAAGGAATGGTCCTTAATCGCCTGGAGATGCTCACGAGACTGGCTGATTCTAATAATAAATACAGCTAAACGTCTTTCAGAAGCCTTACTGATAAAAATTAAAGTAAGTGAGGACTCGTTGCTGACGGAAATTAAATTAACCCTGTATAAAAAGAAACTTGAAGAGGTAAATAAAGAAATCAACGAACATAAAGACTACCTTATGCAGAATAAGATCAACAAACTACAAAAAGACCTGAAAAAATTCAGCCACGAGAAGGTTTACCCGTATATCAAAGACGACTACAAAAGTCAGGAACCTTCAGACTCAGGATCAGGAAGGAGTGAGCAGACAGCATCGTCTGACTCCGAATATGATGACTGGTCGAGTGATGGATCAAACAAAAGCTGGAGAGGGAAAGCAAGGAGACCACGAAGAGGAAACTATAATCAAAGATATGTACACCAACAGATGTATCCCTGGCCGGGACCCTTTGGCCCAGTTCAGTATCATGGACCCCCTCAGTTTCCTACAGGCCCATACTTCCAGCCTGACTTTAACCAACATTTTTTAGGTCAGGGCGGAAGACTAGGGAGACGTGGAAGAAGAGGCAACAAAAGAATCCAATGGGAAGAAGACAGGAGTACGATGAACACAAGGAGCAACACCAGGGACCAGCAGCCCAGCACGAGCAAGACGAGGGACTAGTGGTTAATCTCACTGATGTTGTCCTGACCACAGACGAACAGAGTAACCTGAACAAGGGATTGGGATTTGTCCCTACAAATTACCTGGACAAATTCCGTCTCCACTGTGAACTGGGTAAATTTTTCAGAAAGATATGATTGAAAACCTTCTTTTTAAATAAAGAGAAACCCATGGAAAATGATAACTACACCGATCTAAGACTGAAATCCACCTTTCTTCCACCTACAAATATGATGCCTCCAGAAGTACTGGCATTTGAAGAGTCTGTCACTAAGGAGGTTGAGTTACTACAACCTAAGAGAGATGGGTTCAGTAACCTAAGCAACAAAGAACGTAAGGCATTGACATCCCTTCAAACCAGATCGGATATAGTAATAAAACCGGCTGACAAGGGAGGAGCTACCGTTATTCAGAGCACTAACGCATATAGAACGGCGTGTTTGAATCTACTGGCGGATACCAGATATTACAAAAAGATCAACAGGGATCCAACACAACGTTTAAAAACATCTATCTTGGCACTTACAACAGATGCTCTTACTTAAGAGTGGATCACCAAAAAGGAACATGCCTTTTTGAATCAGGAAGATCCTAGAACTCCACTGTTTTATACCATCCCCAAGATACACAAGGGAAAGATTCCTCCCCCGGGCAGACCCATCGTCTCCGGGATTGGCTCCATTTTGGAGCCGTTGTCTAAATACACGGACTGGTTTTTACGTCCCTTGGTGAAGAAGATCAGATCATACGTCCAAGACACTAAGCATATTTTTAACCTTCTCACACAGGTTGAATATAACCCTACGGAGAACTTTCTGGTATGTTTGGACGTGGAAGCTCTATATACAAATATACCTCAGATGGAGAGTATTAGAGCAGTTCAAGAGATTTTGATACAAGAAGATTGGAAATGGGCAGCTCCTGTTGAATGGGTGATCACCCTTATACATCTAGCCCTGACCGAAAACTTCATTACTTTTGAGGATCAAATGTATTTACAAGTACACGGTACTTCAATGGGCAGCACATTCGCCCCTAGTCTGGCATGTCTGTATGTTAGCGGCTTCGAAGATCAACACAACCCATTTAGTGAGAATATCCACAAATGGTACATATATATAGACGATGTTTTTATGATCTGGAAGGGTGATCTAACGAGCCTTGACAAGTTAAAGACGTGGATTAACTCCCTGAACCCCCACCTTCAATTTACAATGAACATGGACAAGGAGAAAATATCCTTTCTGGATGTTACTTTTACAGCGAAAGATGGGACGCTTGAAAGCTCCTTGTATACCAAACCAACGGATAGGAACAGTCTATTAAGATTTGACAGCGCTCATCCACGCTCCCTTAGAGAAAACCTCCCAGTAGGACAATTTCTGAGAGTCCGCAGAAACTGTTCCAACATTCAAACTTACAAAAAAGAAGCAGCAATTCTGGCAAGCAAGCTTAAACAGAAGAAGTATCCAACTAAGATCGTGGACAGGGCTAACAAAAGAGCACGAAACACTCCACGAGAGGCTCTTTTGGAAACACATGCGAGAAATCAGCCGGACCAGTTGATTTGTGTAACCACGTACAATTCATCATCAAACGAATTGAAAAAAATAATAAACAAGAAATGGCCCATACTGACATCAAACAGATTGGCCTTTGCAAAACCAATGTTTTCATTTAGAAAAAACTGTAGTTTAAAAGATGCCCTAGTACACACCAACACCTTTGCATCTAGTAGTGTGAATCAGACGACACTCTGGGGTACATCCCCTGTCATGGGACATTACCCTTGTGGCTCATGTATGGCATGCCCATTCACAGAACACACCAAGACCTTAGACCTGGGTCTACAATCACCATGGGAGCAAAGGTCACATACCAATTGTAATTCCGAATCGGTCATTTATATGATAAAATGCCCATGTGGATTAATATACATTGGGATGACCAGTCGAAAAGTCAAAGTCCGCATTAGCGAACACAGGAGCACCATAAGGAGAGCAATTACAGCTACTAAACTAACAGCACACTACAACGAAAAGAATCATAAAGATACTGAATTAAAATGGACTGTACTCGAAAAAATAAAAAACACAGGCAATCGACAAAGAAAACTCTTAGAAAGGGAGCAGCGATGGGTCTATCGTTTGAAAACCCATGAAACGGGTCTCAATGATTCCATACCCTGGAATCAACTTAACAAGTAGAAATCTCGTGTTCACCCCAAAGAGTTATCTGATGTGAATAAAACTAGGGGGTACACTTTAAACTGATAACAACCAGACCCTACAAGATCAACCATGGTATCCCTTGTATTAGGGAACATGTATTTCCCATATGGAGAAACTTGAAGTTGGGAAACAAAAAAAACCCCAGAAAAGGTTCACAATTCCTAAAGACTACACCCTATCATTTTTAAATACAAATATACCTATAAAGTACACTTGACGGTAATTGTGTACTATAGGACAATGTTTATGTGCACCCATCCTAAAATCTGTCTTTAAGTCCCGATACGCGGTTAATGGAACCCCGAGGAACATGGTATAAATATAAATAGAAAATCCAGCCCTCGCTAATGTTAAGACCTGAAGCGATCAAACTACATCTCCCTACGTTCAATGACGTTGGGACTACGAATTCCGTGATGACCTGATTGGACGAGACATCCGATCACGTGTCTCGCATACACGGAAATAACAAGCAGACTGTTCCCCCTATGGAATGGGATCGGGTACAGATTTTGAGCTGGAGAGAAAATTAGGATAAGTGTATGCCTACCTTTGTATTTATCCAGTCTAATAATGTAATTTGCCAAAACCTTATTACCGCCGCAGACGGGAAGATATGCTGACGTGAAACATCACGTGAGATTATCGACCAATCCCGTCAATTGACACCAAACGCGGAAGTATAAACTCACCGTCCAAACGATACACGGCGCGAAACGCCGGGGATCGAGACCAAGTAGGTGGACAGACGGGGCAGGACTCTTGATGAAGTAAGTGGGGAGACAGAGCGGGATAGGGTATTTTCGCTTATAGAGATCATCGTCCTCATAGAGAGATGTTTATCCTCAGAGTATCTTTACATTTCCATAAAGACTACTTCCATATATCTCCTCTCTCCCTCATACTCGGGGGGGTCCCTACAAAAGAGTGTGACTACAGAGCTACCCCCAAACAGCCCTACGATCCCCTGAGAAACGGATCCCGTTCGAAAATCGGGTAAGAGAGAGTGCATGTGTGTAAAATGTCACAGCAGCCGCACACAGTGTTTTACTAGTAATCACGCATGGTTAAGACAGTACCATGTTGAATCACAGATGTAATGAGAGTGACGAGTGTGAGTGGTACATAGGAGAGTGTTTTTATATTGATAGTGAATACTAACTGGCATGGAAATACAGTTAGGATGCGAGCGATTTCGCCACCGCACAATTTACCTGGCACACTGACTAAGTATACAGGTATGAGTGGCACATGGATGCAGTGAGTTGTACACCACCTGGCCTTATGATCACCTGACACATGTAGGTATTATTATTATTATTATTATTATGTGTTCTTATATAGCGCTCAACTTACCCTTGGGCATCTTGGCGCTTGCATTGGGAGCCCGTCCTGGTTTTTACCTGTGAGATAACCCGTACTGGGCATCCCCAAGGTGAAAGCCAGGCATCCCGCCGCGGGGGGGCCGTTGTGGAGATTAAGCAAGCTATTGCCCAGAGTTGCAGCGTTGGACCCATGATTAGAATAGGCACTGATGCGAGAATATCCAGTCCGCGGAATTTATAGCCCGCGACGGGAATCGAACCCTGGTCCCAGACCAGTGCTCTGCATCGAGGTCTGCCGCTCTAACCATTGAGCCACACTTCTCCACTGATATACTAATGATTATACGTCGCAAACCAAAATGAGAATGGCTACTAAGAAAACGCACAAGTATAAGTTGGTTGTTGTTTGTTTTCTTTTATTCTCTTTTCAGATGGAATACAAAGCATGACGGATTAATAAATCAGTCACTTTTTCAAGGAGCAGCTACTCTGCCCTTGCGTCAATAAACAGGTTAGGGAATCCCTTCTTCTGTTTTCCTGGGTGACATTCGATTTGCCCTGAAGAAAGTCCTGGACCTTTACAGCCACTAACGGACTGAAACATGTTGGCACTAGGGTCTTAGGACCATAATTATCCTACAAAGACCCTATTTGAAGTATTTTAGTATCCCAGACAGACCCGTTAATAAAGGGATACTGGGGATCTGTCTGGGTTTTTTTTAAAATTTCTAGCCCCCCTGGTCTGCAACATCTTCAAAGAGCTCCCAACATTGTGGTTGAGCCCACCCCGACTTTTAGGCGTCGGGGTGACCCAATGATGAAGCATGACACCACTATGGTGTGTGAGGGTACCTAAATCAAAAGGAATTGCTTCCTTGCTCACCTACCGGTGAAGTTAACATTTTCCCACAGTAGCTGCATCATAATATTCCATCCACGCATGTTGATGTTGACCGGTTATTGGTCAGTTGGAGTAAATTTATAGTGACATTGATTATATAGTGAGGTATTACTCTGACCTAGAATCCTCTCCACCCTTTTTGGCAAATTGAAAAACGGTTTTCAATAAGCCTCTTGTGTATACACGGAGTATCACTTCTCCCTTCTCCTTCAGAAAGTTACGGCTCTCTTAGCCAAGGGAGCCATCGAACGAGTTCCTGTCCCAGAAGTAGGGCGTGGTTGCTATTCCCACTACTTTCTGCTGCCCAAGAAGGACATGGCCTGCGTTCTATCTTGGATCTCAGGAACGTCCACCGCTTCCTCCGGAAGGAGAAGTTTAAAATGTTGACACTGTCTCGGCCCTCGACCCTGGAGACTGGATGGTAGCGTTGGACTTGCAGGACGCTTATTTTCACATCCCCATCCTGCCGGCCCATCGGTTTTACCTGCGGTTCACGGTAGGCCTCGAGCACTTTGTTTACCATGCTCCCATTTGGCCTTAACAGCGAGTGTTCACTAAAGTGACGGTGGTCGCAGCTCATCTGCGCAGATAAGCGGTTCCAGTCTTCACCTAGCTGGATGACGGGCTGTTGGACTACGCCGACCTCCTGCAGTCGCTGGGGTTTACCATCAATGTGCCGAAGTGACACCTGATCTCTTCTCAGAAGCTCCTTATCATTGGAGCGGTTCTGGCCACACCGCAGTTTCAGGCTTATTCTCCCGAGCAGCGAGTCTGGGATATTCGGGCTATGATTCCAATCTTTCAGCCTGTTTCCCAGGCCGCTGGGCCTCATGACCTCTTGCATCCTGCTGGTGGACTATGCCAGGTGGCATATGCGGGCTCTGTAGTGGGACCTGAAGTTCCAGTGGGCACAGCATCAGGGGAATCTTTCCGATTGCATCCAGATCTCGGAGGGCACTACACACTAATTGCAGTGGTAGCTAACGAACCAGGATGGGGTCAACGGCAGATCCCTCTCCTTTTCCCAACCAGAGTTCACGTTGGTGACAGATGCATCACTACTAGTGTGGGGCAGTCACATGTGAGAGGCGGAGATCAGAGGCCTCTGGTCTCCGGCGGAGTCTGGGCTCTACATCAACCTTCTGGAGCTTCGGGTGATCCGCCTTGCACTGAAGGCATTCCTTCTGTCAAAGGGGGAGTAGTGCACGTGTTCACGGACACCACCACCGCCATGTGGTATTGCAACAAACAGGGCGGGGGGGGGGGGGGGGTCATGGACCCTATATCAGGAGGCACTTCATCTCTGGAAGTGGCTGAAACATCAGGGCATGTCCCTGGTGGCTCTACACCTGGCAGGTTCTGTGAACGCCAGGCCCGACTAACTCAGCCATCGGTGCATGATGGATCACAAATGGCGTCTTCACTCAGAGGTGGTGCAAGATCTCTTTCAGGGGTGGGGAGAGCCTTGGTTAGATCTATTCGCCACCGAAGAGAACGCGCAATGTCAGTTCTGCATGTTGGAATTTCCAAGGCAGCACTCGCTCGGTAACGCTTTTCGCCGCGAGTGGAGTTGCAGTCTTCTGTACGCCTTCCCGCCTATAACACTTATACCCAGAGTGCTGAAGAAGATGAAGCGCGACCTGGCCCAAGTCATTATTGTGGCTCCGGACTGGCCACGAAGAGTCTGGTATCCCGAGCTCTTGCACATAGCCATCGATCTGCCGATCAGACTGCCCCTTCAGGAGGATCTTCTGTCACAGCAGTAGGGGACGGTCCTCCACCCGAACCTGTCCAGGCTCCAACTCCTTCCGTGGAGATTGAGCTGCGAAAATTGACTGCTTTTGACCTTCCTCCCGAAGTCTGTAAAGTTATCTTTGCAGCCAGGCGTCCTTCCACCAAAATGGTGTACGCCTGTGGATGCAACAAGTTTGTGGCATGGTGCGCAGCAAAGGCTGTGGAACCCCTTTCTGCTCCCCTTTCAGAGGTTTTCCTCTTCATTCTTTCTTTGGCTCAGCAGGGCTCTGTTCTAGGCACTCTAAAAGGCTATCTTTCTGCCATTTCGTCCTTTCTTAAGCTTCCTGACACGCCTTCTCTTTTTAAGTCCCCTATTGTGAATCGCTTCCTTAAGGGCATTACACACTTGTATCCTCCAATTCCCTTCGTAAGGCCTCAGTTGGATTTGAACCTGGTTCTGACCTATCTTATCTGCGCTCCTTTCAAGCCGCTACATAACTGTCCTCTCAGACTTCTGACACTTGAAACTGCCTTTCTGGTCGCCATCACCTCTGTTCGCAGGGTGAGTGAGCTTCAGGCCATTTCTTCAAAACCTCCTTTCCTGGCTGTTCATCCGGACAAAGTTGTCCTTGGTACTAGGCCTTCTTTCCTTCCCAAAGTGGTTACCTCTTTCCACAAAGGACAGACCATCACTTTGCCCACCTTCTTCCCGCCCTGCATCCTTCTAGAGAGGCTCCACCATCTTGATCCAAAACGTGCGCTTTCCTTCTATCTGGATAGCACAAAACAATTCCAGGTGGATGACCAGCTTTGTTTGCTATGTGGGCGCCAAGAAACGTCGGGCCGTGCAAAAGCGAACCATCTCCCGATGGACCGTTCTTTGCATAAAAATCTATTATTCCTTATGGAAAAAGGAACCTCCAGTGGGGTTGCGCGCCCATTCAACCGTTATCTGATTGCAACTCTGTTTTTTTGCCAGTTATTTCTCTCGGGCACCAGGCCAAATCCCATCACCTATAACGCAACTTGGGTGGATTTCGATTGTTCCCGAATGAATGGCAAGAGATCGACTGTGATACAAAGTGACTCAGTGCACATAGTATTTACTGTCTTGTCACCATTATCTCTTAATGCACATATTCGAATTTCAGACTGGGGTTCAGTCACCAGGGCAGACAACATAGGAGACAGAGGCCAACAGAGATGGCCCACTCCAGTTTCCAGCCTTCACAGATCTCCCCATCTGTATCATCCTTGCAAGAGAATATTGCAATTCCTCTTCATTAATTGGCACTAGTATAGCTCTGTCTCCCAACATTTTAGTTTCGATTTTGGAGTCCATATCTATTGATGACTGCTGAGTGCAAGATGCATATGTTTGCAGATCTTTATCTGACTGTGGTAACAGAAGAGCCATGTAATCTTGCTCAGGTAAAGGTCAGACCAACATTTGTTCTGGTTCCAGCAGTGCATGCAGCATCTTTCAGATAACACGCCTCCCAAGTTCCTGATAAAACTCTCTTCATGGGGTTTACTTCAGCCCACCCTCCTCTACAGAACCCTAATTAATAGCCAACTATACTTTTTGAGCTCAGTGCAGTTTTTAGTGCCTTGCCTTGTGTTATAATTAATCATTTGACAGTGATGTAATTAACTGGGGCTAGAGAACACCAAGCAAGCAGAAAATATACACTGGCATGTGCAGGTCCAAGAACGCGTAAAAAATTAGAGGAGTATCGGGCACGGCTTGGGGGAAAGGTTAACCCCTGCTGGCAAGAGCAGAGGATGGTACACTTGAAACAGTCTTGGTGGAACCACACAAACTTCGAGATAGCACCATAATCGTAAACTGATAGTCACACCCTAGCAAGGACGAGGGTGTACAGTCGCGGCTAGAGTGAAAATTTAAATTAAGGAGAAATGAAGTTAAAACCTCATGATTCATTGATAGGCTCTCCCTCTACCGTTTGGACCGTAGTTTCAAGGCAGTTTTACTGGGAGGGCCAAGGGGGACACTAGGAAATCTCGGGTAAACTGCAGGTAATAACGTGAAGTGTTCCAAGTATGAGGCTTCAGTCATGATGCTTTTACTTGGCACATGCACACAGACTACTTCAGGAGAGGCAACTCTAGTATGTGTGTGGGGGGTGGGGCACATGGAGAAGGTGGCTCATAGTAAGAGAAGAGTTCTACTATAGCCAAATAGCCCGGTGCTGAGAGCTGTACCAGCCCTGGATCAGAGTTATAGACCAGAGCCGCATGGGAGTGCCTATAATGATTGAGAGGTCCTTTAACAGCCGGTTTGCCTGAGGCAGAAGGGTTATAAGGCTATTAGAACATTCCACCCACTAAGAGTAGAATGCTCTTAAGGTTAAAGAGGAGAAACAAGAATACAAACATTGGAATGTTGGAGCTCCGCTCTTATACCAGCCATTATAGCCCAGACCTTCTCCATTGTCTTCAATGAAGCTCTCAACATTCCAATATTCTAATTCGCTATTCGGGAGAAGGACTGGAAGAGTTTCACAGTAGGTGGCATTTCACAAAGAGTAAAGTTTGTTTGTGGTTGCCAGGGTGGTGTTACACCAGACTAGTCAAGACCATATCAGACTCGTTAAATAAGAAAGGGATATTAGTGATATTTAGTAGGTAAATAAGGGACGCTGGAATAAGAGACATTTGGCTGATCAGCACTGTCCCAGGGGAGGGTAATGTAACTTGCATGGAAATGAACAGCAGGAGGGCAGGAACACTAACAGTGGACGCTTTATAAATTGACCATGATTGGGCTAAGTTAATTATGTTCTCTACGTACAAAATGAAAATGGAAGCACAGGCTGGCTTGTTGATGGGTAAAATGTGTGTCCTGCAAATATTAAAGCGCCAAATAAAAAAGATGCATTATTTTTAGTAAATCAATAGCAAGACATGTGGGTAGCCTGATAGAGCTAAATCACAGGATACATCAGTGTTCACAAGAGGAAAGTTATATAAAGCAGCTTGCTGAGTGTAGTAGAACAAATGTACATGAGGGACGTGTGTTTTGAAAATGGGGAAAGCAGGGTATTCCCAAGCGAAAGAGATTAGGTATTCAGTTATTATTTTTATAGTGTGATTCTGGTGAATGACATTTTGCAATTTAAAGATGTGTGGGGTGAGTGTGACGGAAAACCTAAGAGATATACCAAAATAGAGGCAAAAAAGAAAGCTGCTGATTTGTGTAGCATATACAAAATAGTTAATGGTGGAGATAATGAAGCACATTCAAGGTAATCTAGGGAGATTCGAGAATCATTAGCCTACAGCCAGGATGCATAGTTAAGGTGCAGAGGCTGGAAGATTCATGTCACTAGTGGTGAAGAAGAAATAGCTAAGATGGGAGAACATACCGATATAATATGAATTACAAGTGACATAAATGGCACGTACGTACTATTAAATAGTGCTTAACTCTCATCTACCACTTCCGTGCAAGGAACAAACACATTTTTATTGTCTGCTATAACCTTATGTTTTCCTTTGTTTTTCCACAACTGACGGTTTGTGTATTAGGACCCACTTTTTTCGCTATATGGAGAGGAGGGTTCCATCACATCACACATTCACTGTTCACTTGCTGTGGAGGTATAGGGGGGGCTCTTGCGACCATTTCTTGATGAATTTCCTTCTTTCAACAGTGGTTATGACCATTGTATTACCGATCTAGTCTTTTATATCACTGGCACAGCACTCGCCTCTGCCACCAATTTGAGTTTTTACTCGGAAATGATTTGTGCAAATGTTAAACCATTGTCACCATTAACTTTCAGATTGTTTACTATTTGGCAGCTGGATTTAAAGGTATTCTCGCATTCCATGCCTTGCCATTCTCTATACTCTCAAATCCATGCCCCCCTCCTCATTTTCTGGTGTCTGCCAGGTGTATGCTAGAAAGGTTGTTGTGTGACAGGCACAATCACACACATACGTTGGGCATGGTTTCTGACAGTGTTTTGGATAGACATTTCTATAAGGGATAACCCAAGACACTAGGGGCACAGTTGCAAAATACCAGGAAGTCCTTCTACTGGAAAGTCCTATAGAGTTGGAATATTCCCTTCACAACATATTAGGGAAGATAGTGCCATATGTGTTGCTTGCAGCCTAGCAAATTACAGCTCTCTGATAGAGACTACTAGCTGCAGATTCCTTCACGTAGAATTATCCCCAGGCGTGAGACTGGATCCGAAAAATTTTTGCCACAGCATCATGCGTGCCAGGGGGCGGGGCAAAACCACGCGACTCCGCCTAGGCATCGTACGTGACGTCGGCGAGGTCACATAAGCCCCACCCCAGGGCTCCTACGTCAGTTTTTTTCCTTTTCCGTGTGCAACGCGGATCCGGTCTTGCTGCGGGCCTGTTTCGGCCCCCTTTTTTCTTCATCATTGTCCTTCTCTTGGTGGCACAGTGTGCGAATGCCTTCGGGCTTCAAAGCTTGCACGTTGTGTGGGCGTCTTATGTCGGCGACGGACCCTCATCGCATTTGTATGTGGTGTTTGGGGGAGGATCACGGCACCACGGATTGTGAGGCGTGCCAACAGTTTAAGCCGAAGTCGCGGCGGGAGCGCCGCGTGAAACTTCTCTCTGTGCGTATCTCCTGGTCAACCTCCTCCCCTCGATCGACAGATGGCTTCAGATACGGCCGTGGTCGTCGTCATCCCCCTTCCCTGATGTCGCGAGAGCGACGCTCACCGGTGGGCAAGTGTCGCAGTTGGTCCCCGGGGGCCAGGTTTTGACCTGCCGGGGGCGTGGACTCTCCACGGTTGATGCGGCCCCGTGTGTCCTCCTACCCAGTTTGCCGGTGATGGAGCGTTGAGAGTCCAGATGGAGACATACGCGGCGGCTTTGCAGGCCTCGCTGGCGTCTCCTCCTCCTCCTTCCCCTCCTGGGGCGTCCGCGGTTCCCTTGCCTTGCGCGGGGCCTTCCACAGCACCGCCGGTGGCTCCGGCCCCGGTGCCAACTGGGTCGGATCCAGGCTTGGAGGATATGGTGCTGTTGGGGTGCGACTCCTCTGGGGTCCCTCCTTCACACCACGGTGTCTCTGCCTCGCCGCAAACTCCTGCGGGAGTCCCTGTGGTGTTGCGTGAGGTCGCCGGGGCTCGGGTTGCATCCCCGAACCCCTCTCGGTCCCTTGACAAGGCCGAGGTGATGCCGCTACGGCGCCGTCAGCTGCTGGACCGGGCGGCGCCACAGGGGTTGGTGGACTCTCCTCGTCCCGCTTCGGGTCTAGGTTGGGCGCAAACCCCTCGCCCTCCTCTGGGACTTTCTCGTCCCTCCACGCAGGTGGCTGCCTCGTCGGTGGGCGAGTCTGAGGTTGGGTCAAACCTGGCGGCGCTGCATGGCTCGCCGGACCACCTCTGTCGTATACTGGACTGAGGCTGGCGGGGGACTTCGTGTCACTCCCCTGGTCCTTGTCCCTCCACGCAGGCGGCTGCCTCGCTGGAGGTTGAGTCGGCGCCATTCCAACGCCGCCCCCTGTCCACTGCGACTCCGGCCCCGCTCCGGTCCCCGACGCAGTTTGACTTCGAGGAGCCCTATCCAGCTTCTCCTTCGGTGCAGGCTGGCGTTACCGCTCTGCCTCAGGCGGCGGACTCTACGGCTCTTGACAGGCATCGAGTTGCGGATTCGTCTTCGGACTCTCCCTCTTCTCCAGAGGCTGCCTGCATATTGGTGTCGTCCTCCCCGGAGACTGGCCGCCTAGTGGTGTCTTTTTCACCGGCATCGTCAAAGGGTGGCTCCCCGCCGTTTCTGAGGCAGCGGTGTTCGCCGGAGGAGTGGCAGGTCCCCCATTCCTTAGCTCCTCCTACCTTCCAGGTCTGGCCCCTGCCCGTTCAGCTTGGCTTGGGGGACGGCCGCCTTAGTCTGCAGCCATCGCCCATGGAGGAGCTGCTTTCTCCGCCGCGGGGCCCTACAGAGTTGGGTGCGGCCTTTGCTCACGCCGTTTCCACGGCGGTGGATATTCTGTGCATGGGTGACCCGATTGGTCATTTAACGACGGATCATCTCTTGGAGGTTCTCCACCAGGGCTCTAGTGGGAGGGAGATCTTTCTTCCCTTTGAGGGTTCGCTCCTTTCGTCCCTGACGGGGGCTTGGGGGCGTCCTGCCTCAGGGGATCCGGTGCCTCAGCACCTTCTACATCGGCACCTTCCGGCACTGCATGACCCTGCGTGTCTCTCCCTCCACCCCTCTGCGGCCAGTTCTCTTTTGCGGACTGCCTTTCCCTCCCTGCCGCCGCTGTTGACTCCGCCCTTCCAGGAGGCCCGCTGGCTGGACTCTTGAAGGCGCAACATGTTTTCCTCGACCAGCGCGGCCCTACGGGCCCTGAACACATTGTGTTTCCTGGCAGGGGCATCCTCTTGTATGTGGGACTCGGTTGAGTCTTAGGGGTCCGCAGCTTCTCAGGAGACTGTTCAGGCGGACTTACCGCGTCATGCGTTGGATGGCCGGGAGCTAGCGGTGTTTATTCTTCACTCCGCTCTGGACATCTCGGAGGTGCTGGGCCAGGCCATGGCTTCCTCCGTCGCCATGCTTGGCTTCGGGACGGCGTCTTCCCCAAAAACATTCGGGAACGGCTCATTGATCTCCCGTTTGATGGTAGCCTGTTGTTCCATGCCCCAACTGACTCCGCCATCCAAAGGTTCCTGGCGGGGCTCTGTCCTACTCCTCCTCCTCCTCCTCCTCCTCCTCCTCCTCCTCCTCCTCCTCCTCAGTGATTAAGGAGTTGAGCTGGTTCTGGTCCTTCTTGGGACGGTCACTCTTGCGGTGGAGTGTGTTTTCTGGCCATTGAGTCCTCCTTGTGGGGACTTTGGCAATGTTGGCTGCTGGACGGCCCTTGTTCGCTGTGTTTCTTGCTAGAACTGTTACGCAGACTTGGCCCAGAGATTAGGCCTTCTGTTTTCTTTGGGCTGATTGTCAAGCCGTTCGTGGGGTGTTTTCCCTGTGGCTCTTTTGTTTTTCCTCTGTTGCGGTGGTTCTTCCAAAGAGGGTTCCCATGTCTTGGGACTTAATGTACCGTATGTGGGGTAGTGGTAGCTGTTATACTGCTTGCGCTCTGCTGTGGAGTTCTGGTGGCCCTTTGGTGCCTGTTCTCTGTGGCATTTCTGTATGTTGCTTTACTTCTTGAGGGCGTGTGTGCGCGGCCCCTCGTGGGGGTGTGTCCGGCCCTATCCTCTTCTCCCTGCTTGGGATAATTCTGGGCCCTCCCTTGTCAGGTGTTGCCCACTCGGTCTTCCTGGGGCCATGGGCTGTTTTTAGGTCGAGGGACCGTCCGGTCTGCCGAAGGCAGAACCGGAAGTCCGGAGATCTTATGTTTCTTAGAGTGGCTATTTAGCCCGCCTCTCTTTTTGCCTCTCCTCCATTGGCTGGCTTCCTAAACGGAGGCCAGCCATTGGAGGAGAGAGCCGTCCCTCCAAATAGGCTCCGTCATTTTCAGATTCGGGGGCGTGTTCCGTGCTCTTCTTTCCACTTTTTAGCCACGCCCTTTTTTAGGTGTGTTTTTCTCTCCTCAAGCCAATGGCAAGAGGAGAGAAAAAGAAACACGCCCCCGAATCTGAAACCGCCGCTGCGTTTCTCCGAGGCGTTTCTGCTTCGCCTCGGAGAAAGGCGGCGGTGTGCTTGTTACTCTTCCCAACTCTAAAAACGTTTCCATCTGTTGAGGAAACTGTTTTGCAATAATGCACCGCGTAACCGACGTCACGGACCCAATTTATAATATGAATTTTCTTCTGTGAAATTGAACGCATCCTCCTCGGATTGAGTTCACGTGCAACCGATTTATCAATTTTGGTCAAAACCATCAGAGGGATTCGCTTTGAGGCGTGTTGGTATTTCTAACAAGAATTGATCGCCGACCACTTCAAGCTTGAATGTTTCCACAAACAAAGTGATATTAACTTAAACAACATCGGAAAAGAACGCAGCCCGCGCCTCATGCCGAATCTGCTGGGGTGGAAAACCCCTCCCAAAAGTGGATTGTAGCAAAAACGTGTAATGTTTTAGGAGCCTGGGGTATGTTTGTGTCAGAATCATAGTAAACCAACGGCTTTGCAACAAAAACACATTGTCTTCGGAAGAAGCAAACGTGTTGCGGCCCGCGAACTGCCAACTCTCGGGTGTAAAATACGCGCTAATCTTTGCGGAGGTCTGCGCGTGCGCGCCGATACTGCTGCTGTTATTATAAATACTCTGATTCATATTATTATCGTTGTTTTCGTTGCTACTATTGTCGTTTTTATTATTGTTACATCAGTTCCATAGTCACGTTCTTTCTTCGTGGTCGGGAGGGAGTGTATTTTTATGTATTGAGGCTCTGTATATGGCCGGAATCAGTGCATCATTGACCGGAAGCTGCAACTCAGCGGGTCCTTGGGCCGGAAGCGGTACCTCGGTGAATTGTTGGGCCGGAAGCAGACTGAGGCACAATGGGTCTTTGGGCCGGAAGCGGTACATCGGTGGTGCATAAGGCCGAAAGCTGATTTTGGTGCAGTGTGTTCTGCGGCTGGAAGCGGGGACTTAGTGGGGTATGGGGCCGGCCCCATCAGTGGGGTCCCATCAGTGGGGGCTGGAAGCGGTACATACGTGGGGCTGGGGGCAAGAGGCGGGGCATCAGTTTGGCCATGGACGGATTTCTTATCGCTTGGATCAGTTTCCTACACACCATCCTCCAGACTGCAGAGATAGGAAGCCGTGGCTTCTCACGCATCCAGCGTGAATGTGCAAACTTACCTTGCACAAACACTGCACACGAAAACAAGCAAAAGTTATACTCCCACCGGAGCCAAGTTCAGCAGCGTGTGTGCTCCTCATCTGCTCTGTGGATTTCTCATGGCCGCGTAGCTCGCCGCATGGGGCAGGGGCCCCGCTCGCGCCTGGACCTGCTGCGGAACTTGCTGACGGCGCTGGTGCGGCACGAGCGCATACAGACAACCTTGGCTCGCGCCGACGAGCTGCGCTTCTATGCCGAGAGGATGAGCACGGGACCGGGTCCGACGGATGGAAGCTGCAGGCTAGTTGGGGGCTAAATGAGTGATTGGTGCACACGCGGGACAGGGGATCGTCTGCCGAGCTTGGAGCAGAAAGGCTGAGGCATTTGTAAAAGGCATTTCAACGTGATACATGTGCTTCGGTAAGGTAGATGGTTTAAGAGTGTGGTTATGGCGTCGGGGGAGGGGTGAGTTGCACTCGAGTTCATTAAAGTATATTATATTGGAATCGATGAGCCACACACTCTCTCTCTATCTCACTACCTCACTCTCTATCACTACATCACTATCTATTTCTCTCTCACTCTCACTACCTCACTATATCACAACACACTCTCTCAAAACTTCACTACATCACTCTCTCACTACCTCACAACTTCACTCTCTTTCTAAATCACTAATTCACTCTCTATCTCACTACCTCACTCTCTCTCAAATACACTAAGTCACTTACACTCACTCTTTCACTACCTCACTCTATCTCACTACTTCACTACATCACTCTCTGTTTCTATCCTAATACCTCACAACATCCCTCACTACCTCACTCTCTCTTTCACTACCTCAATCTTTCTCTCACTACCTCACAACATCACTCACTGTTTCTATCTCACTACGTCAGAAAATACCTCTAACTCACTAACTCACTCTTTTACTACCTCACACTCTACCTCACTCTCTCACTACATAACTCTCTATACATCACTACTCCCCTCTATCTATATCACTACCTCACTATCTCACTACTTCTCTCTCTAAAAAGATCACTACCTCACTCTCTCACTACCTCACTGCTAATGCAATAGGTATCACATATGCAAAAAAAAAGCTAATGCCAATAGAAATGACAATGCCATTTATTTAGGGATACAAAAATGATAAAAAAATGAGCAATACCAATAGCTCTACCTATAATATTGCCGAGACCATTGCATTGTAAATGCTTGTTTCTGCTCTGGTGGCTTGTCTGTTAGCGCCGCTCTGGTTGACCTGTTGCCTTCCGTCTGGTGTGGCTTCGCCTTCTTTTCCCTCGTTTCCTTGGGTCCTCTGGGCTCTCCCCCTGGCTTTGGAGGGAAGCTTATTGCCTTGAAGGGGTGTGGGGTACTTCGGCATCTCTGGCCTGGCCCTTGGTTCCTCTATCGTGAGTGTGCGGGCCCTCCCCCCCCCCCCCTCCTTTTTTCTTCTCTCCTCCTTTTTTCTTCTCCCCCCCCCCTCTTTTTCTTCTCCCCCCCGCCCCCCCCATCCCTCTGGGGTTGGTGGTGTTCTGCTTGTGGGGGGCTCCTCTTGCCTGGCAGGGTCTCGGTTATTGCCCGGTCCGCAGGTCTGGTCCACTCTGTGACCCTCTGTCCTGTTATGCCTGGGGTGGGGGTCCTTTCGCAGACCCTCCTTCCCTGTCGGTATTGCTAGGGTATCTATTCTACGTGAAGGAATTTGCAGCTAGTAGTCTCTATCAGATGTACGAGTTACTTACCTTAGGTAACGATGTATCTGGTAGAGACGATTCTAGCCACAGATTCCCTCACAGCCCGCCCTTCCTCCCCGTTCTGCGAGGACCCGTGGGTTGGTTGCGGCACTCGCCTCCTGGTGGAAGGCTGTGTTTCTTGTGAGTGCATTCCTTAGCTCTTGGCGGGTTGCTCCGTCTTGTTGCTGTTCCTTCCTCCCCTTGGTTCTCTGGACGATGGGGTTATGGTGCTCCTGTGCCCCGCTCCTCGGGCTGCTCCAGGTTTGGGGGGGGGGTGTTGCCTTCAATCTCGCCTCTCCCTCCCTTCCTCTTGTTGCTGGGGCTCCCTGCCCCTCTGCCGTCCTCTGTCTGGGGGTCACCTGGCCAGGCCCTGCCCTTGTTCCTTGGAGGATGGTTGCCCTCTGTGCTGGGGTCGTTTGGAGGGTTGTTGTTGTCCTGTCTGTTCTGGCGCTGGCTCTCCTTCCCTATTTCCGGGGGTTGTAGGCCTGCTACAGGTATCCTGCCTTTACATATGTTCCCTGTCTCCGGGGGAGGGGTGGGAAGGCGGTTACATGCTGGCAGGGTGGCTGCTCGGGGCTCTGCTCTGTTCTTTATTCCGCCCCTGCCTTTGGAGGCTGCAGTGTTGCACGGCTCCTTATGGTGTCGCTTGTCTCCATTCTTTGTTTCTACTCTTTCGCACACTGTTCCCCTGCTTCCACAGTTTGCCTAGTGGCTCTGCGTTGCGGCGCGGAAAAGTTACGAAGAAAACTGACGTAGGCACGCCGGGTTGGGGCTTATGTGACCTCTCTGACGTCACGTACGCGGACGACGCCTAGGCGGAGACGCGTGGTATCGCCCCGCCCCCTGGCGCACAGGGATGCTGTGGCAAAAAGTTTCCGGATCCAGTCTCACGTCTGGGGATAATTCTATGTGAAGGAATCTGCGGCTAGAATCGTCTCTACCAGATACATAGTTACCAAAGGTAAATAACTCGTACGTTACAAAGAGTTTGGTCATTTTTAGAGATTGAAAAATTGCCATATCAAGTGTACAGCCTAAGAGGAAAACATACATTGTAAATAATCTATATGCTTCAATGAGTGTCAGAAACCTCAGATTAATATGATCGAAATGTCCAAGAAAATATTTGATAATCTTATGACTTAGTTCAATAAAAGTCTTAGATGCAATCAAAAATATTTTTATTTCTCAGAATGATGTGCTTTGGAAAACAAAAATTACCCCAGGATCCATTACCCAGGATTCATCACTCACTTCGCATTTACACTTCCACTTGGGCGACCACCTATTATGTTTAGTTTGGTTACATACTGGAAGACCCAGTGATTTGATGATCTAACGCATGATTCCTACACAGTATATTGTCCGTTGCTACTTGTCCAACCTGTATTTTGCCCTTGGAAAAAGTCACTGCTTGTGATGAAACACTTGTCAGCTGTTGCTTTCACACAATCGTATTAATCGCCAAATTCAGTACGTATTAGTAAAACCAGAACTGGATTTTCTACATACACTTCTTCGTGGACTTTAATTCGGTCCTTTCTCATGAATGCTTTGGTATCTTCATTTTTTAGTTTGTACAGTGGACTTTTTGGGTTTGTTGTTGTTTGTACCTGCTGGTAGTAGTGTACATTAACCCAAGTAAGCACCAACCTATCTTGTTTGCATATAATACTATTCCTATAACTTTGTATGTACAGGCGGTGTGATTGACATACCACCTTTCTTTTTTCCATTTGGATAAGTGCTTTTAATTTTATAATCTCTTGATATTTGATAACCAATATTGAAAACTCAAATGTTGAATTATCTTTAGCGAATGGTTAGCAAAATTAGAACCTTAGAGGGAACACCTAGAGTGCAACCTGGAAATGGGTAGATCTTCACTGCCCCAAACCAGTGTGAGTCTTCGGTTTATGGGGGCCACATTGCATATCTTGGATCCATCTGTTGCTTCGCTTCTTTGAACCCTGCCATTTGGAAATTGCAAAACCCCTACTGAGAACTCTAGTTATTTGGAAATCTCTATCTTGTTGACAAGTTGGTGCCCGCCCCCCTACCCTCCTCTGTCAAAGCTTGATAAAACCTATTTTGGTTGCCTGGGGTTATGAATTTCAAATCGGGCACTCCATATTGATTGTCTTTGGATTCCCCATCAACATTCCCCTCCTCGCCTTCAGTTAAAGTTCAATACTGCTCCCCCTATAGCCAGTGATCTCGACTGCACGAACACCAAAGAATGTCTGACCAACAGCAGGTCCCTAGAATTTGCTGGTTTCCCCAAAGATGAGAATAATGCTAAGATTCTTGGAGGAAGTCCCTCTGGAACTAAAAATAGCACACCTTGCTTTGCGCTACCAAGTGCAAAGATAACATTTGTGTTCTGCATTAGTCTTCTATTGAAGGGATTTAATTGTTAATTTATTCGAGTAAATGTCAATTTATAACTTCTTTTCTTGCTTTTTAGGACCCTAATGTAGTCTTAGGCTCTGGTTTGGAAATGGAGGAGATGATTTTTGAAGTGGCGGACACACATTTGTTTTTCAATGATTTGGAGGTACGTGCATGACTGATTTACTAATTTATACTGACAAAAAAAAAATCCTCAGGTGTTCTTCCATTAAAGGCCTGACTCTATGATGTTTGACTTATCCTGCAGTCCCCGAGAGCTGAGGTTTCATAGTTTTAGCTTGTGGCAAAACGTTTATCCTACAGGCATAGTCAACATCCACTAAATATTTAAGGTTCTAGTGGCATTGTACTTTATTTCAGCCTCTACGGACAGGTGTGGGCAGTGTGAGTAAACGTACTTAAATGTTGCATTGTACTGTGCCCCATCAGATGAGCCCCAGAGTAAAAGAGGGTGATTTCCTAGAAAACATGATGATTCAGCTTCCGCTGCTATATTCGCTAGTACAAATCGTGACTGGTTAACATAAACCTGTTTCACATTTGGCAGCTAAACAGAAAGCATTTCCTGCCTTTATTAGTCATCCGGTAACTCAGAGGCCTTGATTGTTTGTATGATCATACGGAACTATGGGATTTCTAGGCATACAAAATAAACGAGTTAGGTAGGATGTGTCACATTTAGGTATTTAAGGGTTGAGTAGACCGGTTTGAAGGTGGCTACTGGCTGTGGTTGGCTTGGAGTATTATTCTAATAGTTATTAAATAACTCAGTTACTATTACCAGCGTCCTGCGCACCATTATTCAAATTATGTAAACTAAAAGGCCACTAGATGGCGGCGTTACTTGTTGGAAAGAAGCAAGGACTCGGACAAAATATTGCTTCTGCTTTTAAAATCATTTCAAAATAAAAATATTCATAGATTTGTAGGGGCTGTGGAGCTCTCGGTTTATAACTGTTTTGCTGAAAGTGCTCCTTAGATAAAACAGTCCTGAAAAGAGGACATAGAAAATGTGTTTGGAACAGTGGTGTAACAAGACCTTGCCCCATCTCTCTCTCACGCCTACACCTGCCATACATGTTCCGTGGCCGTCCTGCCTGTAGAAGTGCATTGAGGCAAATGAGAATAAATCCACCCAGAGATGAAGATAAAGGGCCTCGTTTATAGAAAGGGCGTAACCAAACCACTACTCCAAATTGGTGGAAAGTCTATTTAGAGCATGGTGTAGTGTGCTGTGTTCCTGAAGATGCAGCCACTGCTGATTCCAAGATGGGGAAAACCTTTTTCGGAGACACCAAGAAATTGTCATGCATGCCACCCAATTAAGTGCATCCTTTCTGTGTTTTGCCTACTGTCCAGGACTGTCATTGGAATCTTGGCAGTCATGCAGAGAAAACCTAATATCTCCATGTGCTTTGAGAAAGGGCCAGCTGGGACCTTTATTTTCTGGGTTCAGGAAATGAACCTCACTTGTGTTCCGTCATCATAACTTTCATATGTAACAGTTCCACCCTGAGACCATGGAATGGTGGACCTGCAATGAAAAAAATGTTTTGCAGCCAAGTTACCATAGTTAAAATAAAATAGCTAAATTTCAAATTGCAAACCAGTAGATCTGGGTTAAAATCTCTTCTGTCCCTTCTCCAAATTTTGTGAGCCCATCCAAAGCAATACATTTTACTGCCTTTTCTTCCTTGTGTGACAAAATGCGAGGAGATTCTGTAGTGTATGACTGTGTTAACTGGTGAACCATGAGCCATACACTTACGGCAACAACTCTTGTCCCTTTTCATACTGTTGAGGGTAAGAGGATATATATATATTTATAGTATAATAATGTGATCAAGACCGTCATCTCGACATGTTAATGCAATATAAATTTTTTTCTGCATCTTCAATTGGAGTCTGTGCCCGTGTTTGGCCTGGCGTGGTCTTTCTGTGGGATCCTGGTATTATATCTATATATATATATTCACTTAAAAAACCATAGGTTTCACACGTTATAGTTAGGTGGACATTTCACTCGTAAAAAACCAATGAAATTCCACCGTTATAGTTAGTTCAGATAACTATAACTCGCGCGCCTGCAATCCAGTGCTCATGATGTCACATATTTCATCACTCATGACATGGTCAGTGGCATCACTCATGACATCATCCTTGTGATAGAGTGGCGGTCGCGCGAGTTATAGTTATCTGAACTAACTATTACGGTGGAATTTCATTGGTTTTTTACGAGTGAAATGTCCACCTAACTATAACATGTGTGAAACCTATGGTTTTTAAGTGAATTTGCAAAGTTTTTTAAATGCTAATTCCTAACTATAACGTGCCTGAAACCTATGGTTTTTTAAGTGAATTTGTACGGTTTTGTAAATGCTAAATTTTTTTTTTTTCTTAATGGTTTTTCACCGTGCGTGCACGGTGCGCGCACCTCGCGATTAAAAAAAAAAAAAAAAAAAGTTTTTTCACCCTTCGGGGTCCTTTAGGGACCCCCTGACAAAGGCTAGGGGGTCAGGAACTCTCTACCCTGCCCCCTTTTCACGTTCGCCACCTCTCTTTTTCACTCTCGCACCCACAACAAACAAAATGGCGGCCGACACTTCCTGATTTCGACCGATTCGAACGTTGACTGACCTGTAACCACCAATCAGAATTACGCTCGCGCGCACGGTGCGCGGCTATAGATATGTATGTGCTTTTAAATGCAATTTTCTCAAACTACTGAACAGATTGACTCCATATATGCAAAAGGCACTTCCCTGACCTGGGCTGTACCTTCGACTAAAGGTCCTATGGAAAAATGCATGGGGAAAACGCGTTTTGGGACCCCCCTTTTTTCTCGGCCCCCGCTTGACGAATCACCCCGAGACTTTCAGGGAAGGAGCGGAGCGCCCCACCTATTTTGAAAATTTCGCGAGGATTCGTCAATCGGTGCCAAGGTTATTCCAAATAGAATGTTGCGGATTTCCTATGGAAACACGGTCCTAACTATAACTATCTACTGGCGACCGCCAGTAGATAATGTATATATCTATCTATCTATCTATCTATCTATCTCTCTATCTCTCTATCTCTCTATCTATCTCTCTATCTCTCTATCTATCTCTATATATATATATATATATATATATATATATATATATATATATATATATATATATATATATATATATATATATATATATATATATATATATAGTTATAGTTACAACCTAGTTTCCATAGGAAATCTCAAAATTCTATTTTGAATAACTTTGGCGCCGGTTGACGAATCCTCGCGAAATTTTCAAAACTAATGGGGCGCTCCGTTCAGCTCCTACCCTGAAAGTCTCGGGGTGATTCGTCAAGCAGGGGCCGAGAAAAAAGGGGGGTCCCAAAACGCGTTTTCCCCATGCATTTTTCCATAGGACCTTTAGACACAGCTACAGCCCGAACGGCTGAACAGAATTACTTGAAATTTGGCAGAGAGGTAGCCATAAGGTCAAGGAAGTGCCTTTTGCAGGTCTGGTGTAAATCTGTTCAGTATTTCCTGAGAAAATAGCATTTAAAAGCATATCAATATCTATACGCGCGCACTGTGCGAGCACCCTGCCGTGCGCGAGTGCAATTCTGATTGGTTGTTAGATGTCGGTAAACATTCGAATCGGTCGAAACCAGGAAGTGTCGGCCGCCATTTTGTCTCTCGCAGTCTGAGGGGGTGAAAAACAAAGGTGGAGAACGTGAAAAGGGGGCAGAGTGGACAGTTCCTGACCCCCTAGCCTTGGTCAGGGGGTCACAGAAGGACCCCCAAGGGAGAAAATTTTTTTTTTTTTTTTTTAAATTCGCGAGGTGCGCGCACCGCGAACCGTGGGTGCCCACAGAGCGCGCACGGTGCGTGAAGCGCACGGTGCGCGCACGGTGTAAAACCTGAAAAAAAAACCCATAACTTGGCATTTAAAAAAACGTACAAAATCACTGAAAAAACCATAGGTTTCACACACGTTATAGTTACGAATTAGCATTTAAAAAACCTTGCAAATTAACTTAAAAAACCATAGGTTTCACACATGTTATAGTTAGCTGGACATTTCGCTCGTAAAAAACCAATGAAATTCCCCCGTTATAGTTACTGCAGGCAACTATAACTCACGCGACCGCAATCCTCTGCTGATGACGTCAGATATTACATCACTGATGACATATGTGTCTTTCTGAAAAATAAATATTTGTAATATATGTATAGCTAAAGATTAATGGAAGAAGACATGGGTAAATAAGTGTCTAAATACAGTGATGTAATATCTGACGTCATCAGCAGAGGATTGCGGTCGCGTGAGTTATAGTTGCCTGCAGTAACTATAACGGGGGAATTTCATTGATTTTTTACGAGTGAAATGTCCAGCTAACTATAACATGTGTGAAACCTATGGTTTTTTAAGTGAATTTGCAAGGTTTTTTAAATGCTAATTCGTAACTATAACGTGTGTGAAACCTATGGTTTTTTCAGTGAATATATATATATATATCTATTTTTTTTGCCATAGTATTGCTGGGATGCCACACTGTTTCCTGTATATTCAAAGGTTGCTCAAATGTTCCAATGTACCAACGTTCCGATTAATAAGATGATGCGTAATGTGCCAGTTGGCCTTTCATGGTTGAGTGCTGTTTGCCGAATACACTAGGGCTACCTAGTGTGCCAGTAGTGCTGCTCAACCATACTTGCACTGTCTACTGTGCTAGGAAGTGCTCAGGTGCCACTGCTACCCATGGTTAGAAGTTATGCCATATTTCAGATCTACAGGATTTGGCAGCGTACTTTATTCCACAAATTACATGTGTTTGTCATTTTAGTTTGTAGTTTACACAAATGCAGCACATATGCTAGTTTCCACATTGTTAAAGTCTGTAAAATGCCCCCTTGACACAGTCTATATTAACAGAGGAACATACTTGAATTAACTTTTAGAGAGATATATAATGCAAGTGGAGAGGAATACTATAAAGTAGTATTCAAACAAGGAATGCTACAAGCACTTTGACAGAATGTTAATTTTACCAACTAGCTTTCCCTTCACTGACAGTGGGGCCTTTAATCCGGCTGCTGACTGCTCCCACTAGTCCACCCTGCTTGTTACTCAATTGCACGGGCTACAACAAAGTGAAATTCCCTCTCGGAGAACAGTCACTGCACAGGTATCTGCAGTTCAGCTTCAGTCACACACACAACAGGTACAACAGTACAGTCAGCAGAATTGCAAGATGCAGAAATAAACCATGTACTGTGTGGGTGGCAGTGTAAATTCACTCACACAGCAGGTTTGGCCTAAGCATTAACAGTGAATGATTGTGTCGCACACACTAAAGCTACAGTACTGTCAACTTCTTTACAAGGTTCCCCTGATAGAATTGTCACAGCCTTGTAGCAGTAAAGGTTCTCCCACATGAAACTTACAAGACGCGGACAGCAACAGTAGAAGTTCCCCTTCTAAAGGAAAGGAACAGCGCTTGAATCAGGTGTACAATCCTACTTATACAAAAACGGCACACTATGGGGAAGCACTTGTTTAAACCTCCCTTACAGCATGAACTGTCACAAAGCTGGTACCTATGGAAAGAGGTTAAGTGATGTGGAAAAAATGAACAGAATCAGAATGAAGACTATCCTTTGAGAGAGAGACACATGTAAAGAATGACACAATGAGAGGGAAAGTGTTTGCATTCAAAAGCAGATGAGTAAAGATGGGGAGTAAGAGCTGGAGAAGTATGAATAGAGAAAGCGACATGGAGAGACAAACACAACCAGAAAAACTGGGAAACTACATTTTAAACAGATTCCACTGTTGGGTAAAGGCGGGGGCAGAATGGGAGATGGATAGACTAGAAGGTGGAAAAAGAACAGACTTGTTAAGAAGCTCAAGTGATTGCCAGTTAGAACATAGAGTTCACAGCATTGAGATTCAAATGTTTTCATTGTTGGCTTGGGGTTTGTGTTGAGCTGTATTCTGTTACAGGACATATGTGTAGCTTGCAGTTTCCTCTTAGCTTGGCCTCAGTATTATCAGTGACCCATAGCTTTGAGGATCCCTATACACTGGAGTCTGGTTATTGTTTTGGGCAGTAGCATCTGTTGTGATTGTGATTATATTTTTCGTTTCAGTAAGTGTGAGATAATTCAGTGAGTTATGAATGTTTATGGTGTGGCTATAGGCATTTTCAAAGGTTTTAGCCATTATTAGTTGTGACTTGCCCACTACCCAGCACGTTTTTATGAGTGCACTAACTGCACTTCCCATTAGTGCCTCATATTATCCATATGCTGGACTTTCTAATAGAGAATTCTAGCTTCAGATTGTTCACCATATAATATTACCCAGGCATCAGACTGGATCTGAGTAGTACCTCTGCACGCTGGGAGGTAGTGTTCAGCTCTACTTTATTATTGTCTGTGTCGGAAGTGACGTTGCAGTGCCTATATAGGCACCACTCCGGTGTGCTGACATCAGTTCCTTTAGTTTTGTGCCAACAGCTCGGGTCCGAAGAGCTACCAGAGTCATTTATTGATCAAATTTGCCACCATTTTATGCTTTGCTCCCAGTGTTCTAGGACATCAAGTACCCGGCAAAAACCCTCGGGTTTCAAGCCTTGTGGGGCACTGCCACACGCATGTCTGTGTCAGATCCACACTTGGTTTCTCTCTGGTGCCTGGGGTCAGGGCACAACCACAAGAACTTCCTGGAGTGTAAGTTGATGCACCTGAAGACGATTCGAGACCGGGCGATGAAACTCCTGGCAACACGGCAAAAAGAGGCTCTGCACTGACCTAGCCTGCCTCTTCCAGCACACCTCCCCCAAGAGCCTGGTGGTGCAGGTCTCAACTGCAAAGGTTACTGCAAGTGCATTCACTGGATGGGGATTCCAAGAAGCTTGACACCTTTGGAAGGCACTTCTTTTCTCCTACTGACCTTGCCCTGTGGGCGGTGAACACTGCATGCCTCTTGGACCGATAGTCCCCTGCACAGGGGGATTTATAGTCCCATGCACAGGGGGATTTAGTTCCACAGCTGCTATCCATGCTGTCCCAGGAAGGCCACGCCATCCTCAACCAGGCTTTGGAGGACGGCAGGGATGGAACAAAGTTTGCCATCCAGTGCTGACTGTACTTCATAGGCTCCGTGGGTAGAGCAACCTCATCTATGGTGGCGCTGTATCACCATGCCTGGTACAGTCCACTGGGCTCTCAGGGGATTTTCAGTCTTCACTGATTGGCATGTCCTTCGATGCCTCCCTCCTATTTAGTGACCAGACTGATTAAGCACTCAAGCACATTTGTGAGAGCAGGTTTGCTGCCAGATGCCTTGGCCATTCCCTCTCGACCTGACCGCAACAGCACTTTTTTTTGCCCCCGCTCTGGATGTAGAATGAGCTATGATTATGATGTTTGAGTCTCTATCCTAGAGTTCGGTGAAACTGAGGCTGCTTGGTCTCCTCGCCTCCTCCTGGTACAATAAGCCCGATGGCATATTTGGGCTCTGCAGTGGGGCCTGAAGTCACAGTGGGTGCAGCATCAGGGCAATCTTTCCGACCTGGCGCAGATATCGGAGGGCACTGCGAAAGATCTGTAATGGTGGCTGAAGAAACCCTATTGGTCAGCGCAAACCCATCTCTCTTCCCTCACCCAGAGCTCGCAGTGGTGACAAATGCGTCACTCCTGGGTTTGGGCAGCCATCTGGGAGAAGTGGAGATGTGGTCGCTCATCACCACATGATCATCTTGGAGTTTAGAGCAATCTGCTTGACATTGAAAGCCTTCTTTCCATCCATCAAAGGAAAGTTGATTCAGGTGTTCACAGGACACCACCACTGCCATGTGGTATTGCACCTAATTAGGCGGGGTGGAGTCGTGGTCCTTGTCTGAGGAAGCTGTGCACCTCTGGACATGGCTGGAACATCAGAACATTTTCCTGTTTGTACAGCATCTGACGGGATCTCTGAATGCCAAGGCAGATGAACCCATCCCTTGATGCGTTGCGGATCACAAATGGTGTGTACATTCAGAGGTTGCACAAGGTCTCTTCTGAGAATGGGGAGAACCTGGTTCAAACTGTAAGCCACCACTGATTATGCGTAATGATAATGCGTAATGTCAACACTTCTGCACGATTGAGTTTCCAAAGCAGCTTACCCTCAGAGACATGTTTGGTTAGATTAAAACTTTGGATTCCTGTATGCGTTTCAGCTGATACCTCTCCTGCCTAGAGTTCTCAAAAATATTAGGACTGACCAGGCCCAAATCATCATAGTTTCTCCGGTCTGGTTATTGAGACTATGTTATCCAGAAATCCTTCGCAGGCTGCCCCTTCAGGAGGATCTCCTATCACAGAAACAGTGCACGTTCCACCTTTATTCATGGAGAACGAGCGGTTACAGTTGAGGGTGTTTAATCTCCCTCCTGAAGTTTGGGATGTCATCTGGACCAGCCCGACATCCTTCCACTCTAACAGTCTATGCCTGCCATTGGGATACGTTTGTGGTTTGGTATTCCTCATGCCATGTGAATCCCTTTTCTACATCTCTTGTGGAGGTTCTGTTTGTTCTTTCTTTAGCCTGGCAAGTTTTCATTCTGGGCACCATTAAAGGTTATTTGTCAACTATTTTGTCTTACTTGTGGCTGCCGCAACAACCCTTCCTGTTTTTGATAAACAATTTTTTTATTTTCGGCATAAAGGACAATATCAAGGATGATACATAACAGTGCATTGAACATGGCATCAGTAACGTCAATCAGGGAAGCATTGACAAGCAGATGTGAAGACCCCCCCTCCACCCCCATCCCCCATCCCCCGCCCCCCGCGCCCTCACCCCTCAAAATATGCCCCCCAGCCATTTCCCCCATATCTTGCGGAATTTTTTGGGGCAGCCCCGGGCAGCGTATAACGACCGCTCCTGGGCTGCACACCAATCCACCCCTCTACTCCAAGTAGCCCTTCTGGGTGGGTCTGGCTGTGACCACACGGCCGCTATATCCCTCTTAGCTACCATTAGGGCAGTAGTGAGAAAATACTTGTCGTTACGGGACCCATCCATCCCGTCCGTGATGCCCAGCAGAGCCATTTTAGGCTCATGGGGGACCTCCCATCCCAGGACCTCCGCTAGGTCGGTCTCAATCGCTGCCCAGTAGTCCTCCAGGCGGAAACAAGACCACACCATATGGAAGAAATCCGCCGGAGCCACCCCACAGCGAGCACAGGAGGCGTCCACGCGGAGGCCCGCCCGATACAGGCGGTCCGGAGTCAGATACGCGGTGTGGAGGTAATAGAGCTGGATGAGCCGCAGCCTAGCGGAGGTGGTAAGCGATCGAGGTGCCATAAGGGCGTCCCTCCAATCCGCGTCATCCAGGGGTCCCACCCAGACCTCCCATCACTGCTTCAGTCCACTCCAGTCTACCGGGGTATTGTTAATCAGGGATTTGTAAATGCTGGATATTCCTCCCTTCCCCAGGCACCCGAACATCACCTGAGCTTCAGGTGGGCTATGAGAAGGCAATCTGTAGTCGAGAGGGACGTGGGCCCGGACCGCATGGCGCAGCTGAAGGTATCTATAGAATTGGGAAGACTGTAGCGAGAAGCGGGTCTGAAGCTCCTGGAAGGAACACATGTGGCTCCCCCGCCATATATCGCCCAGATTGGAAATCCCTAGAAGATCCCACTGCCGAAAACCCGCCAGTCCCACCACCTCCCAAAGCCATGTCCCGTGCCAAAGCGGTGTGAGTTGTGTTTTCGTCCCCGACCACCGGGTGTGCCTCAGAGCTGCGCGCCACGCGAGAAAAGGGGCCCGCACGACGCCAGGGAGCGACAGGGGGACCGCTGCTCCATAGAGCATGTTTTGGATAGAGGAGAATCCGAGGCATTGCACCTCGAGTCGATAGGCCGGATCGCCCCATCCACTCGAGAACCAGTCGTGGATCACCAGTAGCTGGGTGGCCAAGTAATATAGATATAGGTTAGTCATGCTCAGGCCGCCGTCGTAGGAGGGGACCCTGCAGCGATCTAAGGCCAGCCGGGGCCTGCCACCGCCCCAGAGGAATATGACCACCATCTTATCCAGTTCCCGGAACCACGGGCGCGGAAAGGGGCACGGGGTGTTTTGTAGCATGTACAGAAACTTGGGGAGGATCATCATCTTATAGAGGGTGACTCTCCCCAGCGGATTCAATGGGAGTGTCTGCCACCGGAGCATATCTGATCTGGTTTTGTTAACTATGGGAGCCACATTGAGGGCCCAGCAGAGTTCCGGAAGGAGGATGACCCATATCCCCAGGTATTTAAAGGAGAGTCTCCGGAGGGGAATGTCCGATTGCCAGTCGAAACAATCCCTTGACGGGTGTAGCGGGACTAGAACTGATTTTTTAGGGTTCAGATGAAGACCCGACGCTTGGCCAAACCGACGGAGAATCCGGCGGACCTGGGGCCCCGAGGTCGCTGGATCAGAAAGATAGGAGGACGTCGTCCGCATATAGGGTGATCTTATCGGGGGTCATACCTGGCCAGTCCCACCCGCGAAGAGCGGGATCCGAGCGAATCAAGACCGCCAGGGGTTCCATGGCCAGAGCGAAAAGGAGGGGTGAGAGCGGACATCCCTGGCGCGTTCCACGACCTATGGGAAACGGGCGGGATAGAGCTCCGTTGACTAAAACACGGGCTCGCGTACAGGACCGCAACCATGGCACGGAACTGGGGGCCGAAGCCCATGTGCTCCAGGACCTCACCCAAGTACTCCCACCCCACTGAGTCGAAGGCCTTCTCAAAGTCGACCAGCAGGAGGGCCAGATAGGGGGAAAGGCGGTGGCGGTGCGCTAGAGCGAGGTGCAGGCGCCGCAGGCAGTGTCTGGTCCCCCGTTCCGGCATAAAACCACATTGGTCCGGGTGGACCAGGGAGGCAAGAGATGGGCGCAACCGCTGCGCGAGGACCGTGGCATAGATTTTGAGCTCGGTGTTAATAAGGGATATCGGCCGGTATTCCGAGCAGGACTGTGAAGGGGGCTGCGTCTTAGGGAGGACAACTATGGTTGCTGTGTCCGTCTCGGGCCGGAACGAGCCCTTCTCCACCGCGTCCGCAAACAGGTCCCGAAGCCTCGGGGCCAGAGTCTCCCGAAAGTGAGCGTAGTATTCCTGAGGGAACCCATCAGGTCCCGGGGTCTTCCCGGGCGCCAGGCGGCTGATCGCGTCCTCAATCTCCTGCAGCTCGATAGGTGAATCGAGGGTCTCCGAAACCTCGGGCAGCAGCCGCTTGAGCACCGCTCCGTTCGTCCCCAGCAGCTCCTCCAGGGAGAGCGTGGACGGCCGGCCCGAGGGTAAGTGGCCAGCCGGTGGAGAAGAGTGCCGTTTTTGTCCCCCCAGCCGTATACCCGGGCCACCGAGGAGCGCCACAAAGTCTTTGCCGCCTCCAGGGAGTGTAGGCGGATTTCTTCCCGCAGGAAGGCCAAGCGACGCGACCGGGTGTTGTCTCCCAACTCCCCCAGGTTGCGCTCCAGTTCCAAGGCTTGAGCTTCGCATTCCGCGAGTTTCTGGGATTGAGCTCGTCTTTGCCGTTGCAGATGCCCCTTAGCGGCCCCCCGAATAGTCGCCTTGCCAGCCTCCCACAGGACAGCAGGGGAGGGGACGGAGCCCGCGTTGTGAGAGTAATAATCGGCTATCTCGCCACCGACCACCTTCCGAAAAGCCTTGTCGTGGAGGAACCAAGCGTTCAGACGCCACATTGGACGGGCAGAGAGGGGGGGGGCCAAGAGCCAGGAGCACCGGCGAGTGGTCCGAGATGCCCCTCGGGAGAATGCGCGCATCCTGCACCCCTGCACAGTCGGTAGATGGGACGAAGATGAGGTCGATCCGGGCATGGGAGTGATGGGCCGCCGACGTGTGGGTGTATTGGCGAGCCTGCGGGTGCCAGATCCTCCAAACATCACAGAGGCCCTGAGATTCAGCCCAGGTCGAAAGCTGCTTTGCACGAGCGACGCGGGCCAGGGATACCGAACCCGTCGAGTCCAGGTGGGGCGCGTAGACCGCGTTAAAATCCCCGCCAAGGATGAGAGAACCCGCCGGAAGCTTCGGGAGGAGGTCCCCGGTGTAGGAGCGGGCCGACGACAGGAGGGATGGAGCCGCGTAGAGGGACATCAGGGTGAGGGGTCGTCCCTCCAGAGTACCACACACCACCACCACCATGCCCAGGGGGTCCAAGTGCACTTGGGTCAGGACGAAGGGAAAGGACTTGCGGAGCAGGATAGCTACCCCTCGGGACCCCCGCACAAAACCGGAGTGCCACACCCTGTCATAACCATAGCGGGACAGAAAGGGACAGTTATTGCCCAGAAGGTGAGTCTCTTGGAGGAGGAGCACATCAATCTCTGCGCGTTGCGCATATTTGAGGACCGCCATGCGTTTAAAACGGTCCAGAAGACCATTGACGTTCCAGGACAGTACGCGCATGGCGGCCCTAGGAACAGGTGGGTCAGCCATAGTCCAGGACAGAAGAGGGGGCCAGTGGAGGTGCGGCTGGGCACGCCCCTAGAAGGGAGGGACAGCGGGACACCGGGCAGAAGAGCAGGTCAAAGAGTACAAGATGCCTTGGCACAACAACAAAGAAGGAGTAACCCCCCCCCCAACAAAACCTTCCCCATGAGGAAGAAACAACCCCAAACCCCCACCCCCCACCCTATACTTCGAAAACAGAAGCATCTGTCGCCCGAACCAAATGAAAGAACCACCAAGCTAGAACGCTCGGGCTTGAGCACTAGTGGACCCCTGGTACAACTGAAGTCGAGCCTGATTCACCTGCCCTGGCCAAGAGCAACATTAACAGCGGAGCACTCCAGCCCCCGCCCGGGCACCCCCAACCCCCCCCCCCAAGGAAACATAGAGAGTCAAATGTTAGGACTGCGAGAGAGGTCTGAAGTGTCCACCAACTCAGCCGGTTGGGTCGCAGGGCCCGTAAGCCGGGGCGACACGGCCCGTCGCCCGTCAGCCGCGGGACTGGTGGGCGCGGCCGAGGAGGCAGAAGATGCTCTCGACCCCCGGCGTGGCCGTCCCCCAGAGCGCGTGGTGATCACCTCCTCCGCCGTGTGCTCCCGGGGTAACGTGCGGTGCCGCCGGCGGGTCCTCGATGTCCGGGGCCTCCCTCGTTTCCCCCGCACACCCGCAGGCGATCCGCGCCCAGAGCGGTGCAGGGGATGCTCCTCCGTCAGCCAGGACCAGGCCGCTCGTGGCGTGTCAAAGAACAATGTCTTGTGCTGGAAAATGACCCGCAGGCGGGCCGGAAACTGAAGCTGGTACTGGAGGCCCAGAGAACGCATCTTCTGCTTCACTTCAGTGTAGGAGCGGCGCAGTTCTTGGACTTCGCGAGTGTAGTCCGGGAAGATCATAATTTTGTGGTTTTGGTAGTGGAGGGTGTCAGTGCGCCGGGCCTCGCGGAGAATGGCGTCTCTGTCTCTGAAGTTCAAGAGCTTGAGGATGAATGGCCGGGGGGGCGCACCAGGGGGCCTGGGGGCCAGGGCGCGATGAGCCCCCTCCACCACGAACGAAGCAGAGAGGCTGTCCGCCGGCATCCAGGATCGGAACCAGCGCTCCATAAAGTCATCCACCCGGCCCGATTCGACCCCCTCCGGGAAACCCACCAGGCGCAGGTTGCTGCGCCGAGCGCGGTTTTCTGCATCTTCGACCCGGCGGTGTAGCTCCTTAGAGTGGGTGGTCAGCTCCCGAACCTGGTCCTGGAGATGGCGGATGTCATCCTCCGCGGTGGATATCCTGGATTCGGCTTCTGAGATGCGGGTGGTGGCATTCCGCAGGTCCTGCCGGAGGAGAGCAACATCCACCTTGACCTCTCCCACCATGCCTTCAAGGGATGCACGGGATGAGTTGATGGCCTGCAGGATGGCAGCAAGGTCCGCAGCGGGGGCCGGGGCCGGCTCGCCAGTGGGGCCGGACCCCTTCTCAGAGGTCGTGAATTTGTCCATCCTGGTTTGGGTGGCCCCGGACGCCGGCTTGGTGGCCCTGTCCTTACCCATGTCGGGGGCGGCGTTCAGCTAAGCCGGGCAACAGGATGAAGACCCTCCTGCAGGATGTTGACGGGTGCTCGGGCTGAAGCGGAAGCAGAAGGAGGAACGGCCGGGGGGTCCCGCGGCAAGAAATGGATGGGCACCACCCGTCCCCGCAGTCAAGCCCCAGTGGGACTCCCAGCGGGACAGCCGGTCTGACCCCCGGCCACAGTCTCGCCCGCTGCCCTCCGCCGACAAAGTGAGGTCCAGCACCGTGGTTCAAGGTCCCGGGCCCTTAGAGTGTCCCCCGAGTGCACCGCCGCTGATAACCTCCAGGCCTCGACTCCTGCGCACAGCCCACCTCTCCGAGGCAGCACCTCACCGGTGTGGTCCCCCCACAGCCCCAGGAGGGGGCATGGCGTCACTCGGCGGGTCTCTTCGTCCGGGGCCCAGAGCGATGGGAGGGGGGGGGGAGGACGGCACACACACCCCCCCGACCGCCGATGCACGGCCCGATTCAAGAAGGGCCCCCCTGCGCCTGGAATCCGTTAGTCGACCTCGGGCCAGTAGGGCCAGCTCAACACTGCAGCCAGGGGGAGGGGGGGGAGCTGGGGGCCAGGGCCCCTGGCTGCCGATGCACAGCCCGATGGGGGGGGGTCTCCCCTCCGCACCCGGCCCCAAGCGGTCCCACGCAGCCGCACTCACCGCTTGCTCCGCAGCACCAGTCCACTCAGAGGGGGGGGGGGGGCGTCGCTCCGCTCCCGGGTCTCCGTGACTTGCCAGTGGAGGAGGGCCGCGATGTCCAAGCGGGTCCCGCAATGTCCGCGGCGCCCCTGGATCAGGCCCGGGACAGCAGGGCAGCTCTACAGGTCACCGCAACTCAGAGCGCGCCGGCCAGGGCAGTGCAGGAGGGATTTAGGAGGATTAGCGGGGACCGGCGCCGGGAGCCTTACTGAAAGGCGTCCATGACGGTCAGGCGCCACCTAGCGCTCTCAAAACCCTTCCTGTTTAAGTCACCTTTTGGGACTCCGTTTTTTTATGGGTTTGCAACATTTGTTCCCGCTTTCTCCTATTGTGTTGCCCCAATGAGACCTCAATTTGATACTTACTTTTCTCATGTGTTCTCCCTTTGAGCCCCTGCATAGTTGCCCTTTGCGGCTCTTGACACTTAAAACAGTGTTTCTGGTGGCCATAATATCGACCAGGAGGCAAGGGTGCTTCAAGCTGTCGCTCCCACCCCAATACACCAACTTCTTCCCTGACAAAACTGGTCCTTTGGACGTGGACCTCTTTACTCCTGCAAGTGGTCCCTCCCTTTCCCATTGGCCCGAGCAGTGCTCTGCTGCTGTTCTACAGTCCGCCTTGTTCATCCAAGGAGGAGAGGCTTCATTGTTTGAACCCTAAAAGAGCCCTGTTGTTTTATATTGATTGCACCATAGATCATCGGGTGAACGATCAGCTGTTCATTGAGTTGACAGGAGAGGAGAAGGACACAGTTGTACAGAAACAAACCATCTCCAGATGGATAGTACTCTGCATAAAAATCTGCTCCACACTGGAGAAGATTTACCAAAAAAAATGGGGTGACCCGGTGACCCTCAGAACCTGGGTATACGTATTATATAGATACAATGGTTCTGTCGGGGAATTTTCAATTGCTTTAGAGTGTTCACAGTACATGTAACACATATCCATGAATCAGGAAAAAAGGGGAGGAAAATAAACCACACCCAAGCGAAATTTCAATCGGTATTTTTTAAAAGGAATAACGAATAAACTAGGCTACAGTGATACAATTGAAAGACTTGTGAAGGAGTGACATGTAGTGGTAAATACAGACGATACACTTAGTATATGACAGAGAAATAAAAAAATTGGGAGGGTACAATCTTTGATTTTGTCCATATGATTGTTCACATACGCTTCATGATCCTGTGTAAGTTAATTTGTGAACAGAAATGTTGTGTAGACTTATAGTATGCGTTGACGTTTCGACCCAGTGTAAAGCGCAATTTTTAATAAGCGTCACAGCGGATCTTCCTCAGGACAGTGGGGTAGGTATGTAGCCTATGGGTTAAAATGAAAGGCCAATTTAAGGGTGTGTGTTTATAAGAGCAGTAAATAAATTGATGTTCTATGTGGTAGTGGTGCTTACCCTGCGCAGAATGTCAAGAATCACTGCGGGTGCGTGGGGCGTCTTAGTCCAGCAGAAATCGATATGATTTCCAAGCCGTCTCTCACTTGGAGACTTGTTCTGCGTTGAGTAAACGCAGGACTCCTTCCTGTATGCTTTTCCGCCAATACCGCTCCTGCCTTGAGTTCTCAACTAGATCAGGACAGACCGGGCCAAAGTCATCCTAGTGGCTCCGAATTGGGCACAGAGAGTTTGGTATCCAGAACTCCTGGGCTTGAACATATGTCCTCTGATCAGGCTACCCCTCTGGGAGGACCTGCTGTCACAGCAACAGTGCATGGTTCTGCACTTGGGTCTATGCAACCACTACCGTCCTGCTTGGAGATTCAGCAGTGACAGCTGCATACCTTCAAACCTCCTACGGAAGTAGTTTGTCATCTTGATAGGCAAGTTTCCTTAAATAAAAACTATGTTTGCCCACCATTGGAGCAGATTTGTGGTCGGTGCAGGCACTCTCCAGGTTGACCCCCTTTTGTTATGTTGTGTCTCTTGCGCGGCTAGGTATTACTCTGGGCATGGTTAAGGGTTATCTTTCGGCCCTCATGTCCTTCTTATGGCTGCCTGATCAGCCCTCTTTGTTTAAATCGCCCAATTGTGATGTGATTTTTGAAATGCTACAAAACGTTTTCCCTTTCTCCGTTTGTGATGCCACAATGGAACCTCAATCTTGTCCTACTTGTTTAATGTGTGCTCCATTCGAGCTGCTACACAGCTGTCCTTTGCAGCTTCTCACCATTAAACCTGTATGTTCGAGGCATATGAGCTGCAGATTGTACACTTAGCATAGGTCGCCATCTGGTGTTGGGCCCGGATGTTTGCAGTTTGTTTTTCTTCTTGGACCGTCTTTGGAAGTCACGAGTTTGGTGACTCCTCCTTCGGTCCGTACTGCGCATGGGCTTCGGCTCCATCCTCAGATTGTTTTTTTCCGCCATCGGGCTCGGATGTGATCCTTCGTACTCCGGCTTCGAACTTCTACGGTTCCAGCCTCGACGGAAAATCCTCGATTCTTCGAGTTCCTTCATCATCTTCATCTCTCGAAGCGGCACTTTTTCCATCCCGTACATCGACACCGGCCTTCGGGCCCTCCGCGACTCCGGTCCCGGCCGATGGAAAGGACTCCGTTTAAAAAGTGCCCAAAATGTGGGTCTAAATTTCCCCACACCGACCTCCATCAGGTGTGTAACCTTTGCCTCTCTCCGGAACACGAGGCTCGAGACTGCCCCGCCTGCAAGTCTTTTCGATCGAAGAAAACGATCCGAGATCGAAAGGCTCGACGCACCATGGCGCACTCATCCTCGACAGTTCCACCGGACATCTTCGGAGACGACGCCGAAGCTTCGGGGCAGACACACACCGAACTGGGAGAAGACATCGTCAGCGCTTCCGAGGCCGACGACTCCGACCTGGAGGACGTAACACCAGGACAGCGGGCCGTGAGTACAATGCCCCCTCCCAGCCCCGCACCGAAAACCAAAGAGACTCCGGTTACTCCCTCGCCTGCCGGCCTGGGCAAAACCAAAACCAAAGCCTCGATCACCCCACCTTCGGGCCCGGTGTCGAAGCACTCAAAGTCTCACGGCAGCTCGGGATCGAGCCAGCCGACGCCCGGTGCCGATAAACACCACTCGGCACCGAAGCCTGCAAAATCCAGCTCGACTCCGAAACCACCGGTGCCGAAGCCTGGACACTCGGCGCCGACCAAACACAAACAGAAATCGGTCGGCACCGACGCTCCGGCGCCGAAACAGCATTCGACGCCGAAACACACGGAGACCTCCAAAAAGCAGGGCGTACACAGAACATCGAAACCTCCGGTTCCGAAATCGCCGGTGCCGACAGACGACTCGGCGCCATTGGCTCTGTTTACACCAGACCCTTTACAAAAGACTTTGTCCAGAGATCCAAAGACTGGCCTTTTGACTGTGATTACTAAGAAGCGTCGCCTTGAGGCTCCGGCTCCTCCTCCTCCACCCAAAAAGAGGGACTCAGCTACTTCTCCCCTTAGAGTACCCTCCCCACTGCCACCCCCCCTCCCACCACCACCCCCTCCACCTTTACCTCACTACGATCCGGCCCCATCCCCAGACCCGGATGACGGGGACCCGGACAATGACCCAGGGGACGCCCCAATGGATCCCACTCCACCAGGGACCCCAGATCCATGGGAGGATTATAATAACCCTGATGTACCCAATGTACCTCAAGACGACCTATACCCATCAAGGCCGTCTCCTCCAGAGGACTCTTTAGGGTTTCACCATTTAGTGCAGAGAGCAGCACACTACCATGGGGTGGACATGCACACGGAACCAGTGGAAGAAGACTTCCTACTGGATACATTTGATTTACAAGATCGTTCCACTGCTATTTTACCCATGCTTAAGGGTGTCACCAAGCACGCTACAGAGGTATTCAAAGACCCTGTCAGAGCCAGAGTACTAAACCCTAGAATAGAGAAGAAGTACAAGGCGGCACCCACAGACCCTGCATACATCAAGGGCCCTGCTCCTCTAGATTCCCTAGTTGTCTCCACAGCTAGAAAGAGGGCTAACTCCCAATCCTCAGGAGATGCCCCACCACCAGACAAGGAATCTAAACTTCTGGACGCGTCTGGTAAACGCACCGCCTACCAGGCTGCAAACATGTGGCGCATTGCAAATACACAAGCACTGCTTGCGCGATATGATAGAGCACACTATGATGAATTAGAGGCTCTTATGCAGCACCTTCCAGAGAAATACAAACGCCAAGCTCATGACCTGATACAGGAGGGCAAACTAATCACAAACACCTCCATTAAGTGTGCCCTCGATGCAGCAGACACTGCTTCTAGAGCCATAAACACCAGTGTCCTGCTTCGACGCCATGCCTGGCTCAGGATATCAGGGTTCAAGCCTGAGGTCCAGACATCAATACTTAATCACACCTTTGACCAGCAAACACTCTTTGGCCCAAAGGTAGACGAAGCGCTCGAAAAAATGAAGAAAGATACAGACACAGCGAAGTCTATGGGAGCGCTCCAGACCCAAGCCTCTAAGCGTTCCTTTCGACGCTCGTCCTTTCGTGGCACAGGTAGAGGCTCCTCCACCGATAATGCCTCTACCTCCTACAAATCCCCTCCTCAAAATACCTTTTCAAAGGGCAACCAAAGAGGTGGTTACAGAGGCAACAACAATAAGGGCAGGGGCAAAACCAACAATACCCGTTCTGCCACCCCACCCGCACAATGACTCCCCTTCGCTCCCCCCAGACCATTCCACTCCGGTCGGGGGCAGACTACAAGATTTTATCCACGTATGGGAGTCCATAACATCGGACAAATGGGTGACCCAAATCATTCGGTCAGGGTACTGCCTCGAGCTAACATCTACCCCACCCAATATCCCACCAAGGCACCGTCCAATGTCCCAAGAGCATTCCACACTGCTCAAACAAGAGGTACTCTCGCTCCTCCAGAAACACGCCATAGAGCAGGTACCCGACAATCAACGAAATCTAGGGGTCTACTCCCTATATTTCTTAATCCCAAAGAAAGACGAGACCCTCAGACCCATTCTGGATCTCCGGCCTCTAAATGCCTACATACATTCAGACCACTTTCACATGGTCACCTTACAACAAGTCCTCCCACTCCTCTGCCAGGGAGACTTTCTCACAACACTGGATCTGAAAGACGCGTACTTTCACATTCCAATACACCCCTCTCACAGAAAATACCTCAGGTTCGTGGTGGACGGGCAACATTACCAATTCAAGGTTCTCCCCTTCGGGGTCACCACTGCACCACGGGTGTTTACCAAATGCCTAGCAGTAGTAGCAGCACACCTCAGACGTCAACATGTTCACGTCTTCCCTTACTTAGACGACTGGCTCATAAAAGCCGCGTCCTACCACCAATGCGTGCAACATACAAACAGCACCATCCAACTGCTTCATCAGCTAGGCTTCACGGTGAACTACCAAAAGTCCCACCTCATACCATCTCACACAAAGCAATATCTCGGGGCCACCATAGACACCTCAAAAGGTATTGCCTATCCAAACTCAGCCAGAATCACAAGCATTCTAGCCTTACGCAAAATATTCCTTCCTCAACACTCTCTACCAGCAAGAGTGTTTATGAAGCTCATAGGGATGATGGCGTCTTGCATCTTCATAGTGCCCCATGCAAGACTCCACATGCGTCCACTTCAGGAGTGCCTAGCACAACAGTGGAACCAGGCCCAGGGTCAGCTGACGGATCTGGTGTTGGTGGACGGCCGCACACATCACTCTCTGCAGTGGTGGAACACCACAAACCTTTCCAAGGGACGGCCGTTCCTGGACCCGGTTCCCCAAGTGACTCTAACAGCGGACGCATCGCTCTCCGGCTGGGGAGCGCACCTCTTACACCTCACAATGCAAGGTCTATGGACGCCACAGCAAAAAACGCTCCACATCAACCATCTGGAGCTTTTGGCGATCTTTCTAGCCCTAAAATCTTTCCAAAAGCAGATTTCAGGCAAAGCAGTCCTCATTCGCACAGACAACATGACTGCGATGTATTATATACAGAAACAGGGGGGGACACACTCTCCCCAGCTCTCCCGCTTAGCCCAGAGCATATGGAGATGGGCAATTCCCCAAAACATTTTTCTCCTGGCACAACATGTTCCAGGCGTACAAAACACCATAGCAGATCTGCTCAGCAGACAGACTCAACAACTACACGAATGGGAACTGCATCCACAAGTTCTTCACCCATTCTTCCGACAGTGGGGGCATCCTCAAATAGACCTCTTCGCCACCCACGAAAACAAAAAATGCCCAAGCTTCGCCGCCAGATACCCACACCCATTGTCCAAGGGCAATGCGATATGGATGAACTGGTCAGGCAGATTTGCATACGCCTTTCCACCTCTCCCACTAATTCCATTAGTGGTCAGGAAACTACAACAGCACTCCCTCACACTCATTCTGGTAGCTCCGACGTGGGCCAGACAGCCGTGGTACACCACGCTACTACAACTATCAGTGGTACCACATCAAAAACTGCACCTTTCCCCATGCCTCCTAACCCAGAACCATGGAGAAATCAGGCACCCGGACCCAGCTCAGCTCAACCTGGCGATCTGGCTCCTGAAATCTTAGAATTCGGGTACCTTAACCTTCCCCCTGATTGCATGAACATCATCATGGAAGCCAGACGTCCTACCACTAGAGCATGCTATGCCGCAAAGTGGAAAAGATTTGTAATGTACTGCCGTAACAATACAATCAACCCTCTAGATGCATCCATACAACACATCATATGCTATCTGCTCCATCTTCACAGGTGTAACCTGGCGTATTCATCCATACGCCTACACCTAGCAGCGATCGCTGCCTATCTACAAAACAGACAGCATTTGTCACTCTTCAGAGTGCCCGCTATTAAAGCCTTCATGGAAGGCCTCAAACGAGTAATTCCTCCCAGGGCACCACCCTCCCCTGTATGGAATCTAAATTTGGTCCTTACACGACTAATGGGTCCGCCCTTCGAACCAATGCACAAATGTGAGCTACAATTTCTCACCTGGAAAACAGCTTTCCTTGTAGCTATCACTTCCCTTAGAAGGGTTGGTGAAATACAAGCGTTCACCATACAGGAACCTTACATACAAATGCATCACAGCAAGGTCATACTTCGAACTAATCCGAAGTTCCTGCCCAAAGTCATTACCCCCTTCCACCTCAATCAATCAGTGGAATTACCTGTCTTCTTTTCGCAACCCCAATCTGTTGCGGAAAGGGCCTTACACACACTAGATGTGAAAAGAGCGTTGCTATATTACATACAAAGAACGCAACCCTTCAGGAAGACCAAACAGTTGTTCGTCTCCTTTTCTCCACCACATAAAGGCAACCCCATCTCAAAATCAGGGATAGCTAGGTGGATGGTAAAATGCATACAAATTTGCTATCAGAAGGCAAAGAGAACATTATCTGTTCCCCCTAAAGCCCACTCTACAAGAAAGTTAGGGGCTTCTATGGCTTTTCTAGGGAATATACCCTTAGATGACATATGCAAGGCAGCCACATGGTCTACACCGCACACATTCACAAAACACTACTGTGTAGATGTGCATTCCCAGCAGCAAGCTAGGGTGGGCCAGGCTGTACTAAAAACACTCTTTCAAACAGCTGCAACGGATACCGGTGGTCGCCGCTAAGGTTGGGTACTGCTATATAATCTATGCTAAGTGTACAATCTGCAGCTCATATGCCTCGAACGGAATATGCTACTTACCAGTATGCATCTGTTCTTGGCATGTAGAGCTGCAGAGTTGTACACGCCCACCCGCCTCCCCGGCTACCTGTATCCGTTCCAGTCCATCTTATTTAGATACAACACACATGGGTTTCTCACTGTTATTACTACGCTCCATCATTTCCCTGTTGGCGAAAAACAATCTGAGGATGGAGCCGAAGCCCATGCGCAGTACGGACCGAAGGAGGAGTCACCAAACTCGTGACTTCCAAAGACGGTCCAAGAAGAAAAACAAACTGCAAACATCCGGGCCCAACACCAGATGGCGACCTATGCTAAGTGTACAACTCTGCAGCTCTACATGCCAAGAACAGATGCATACTGGTAAGTAGCATATTCCTTCTGATTGCCATCACCTTGGCACGGTGTGCGAGTGAGTTTATTTATTTATTTGAACAGTTTTATATAGCGCTGGCTAGACCCGAAGGTATCCGAGTGCTTTACATTAGGAAGGGCGGGTTACAGGTTACATAGATACATCGGTAGAATCAAAGAATCACGTTAGGATCACCGAGTTACAGGTAACATAGTTGCATCATTTGAGTCAAAGAAACACAGGGGAGGAGGAAACCTAGACGGGGAGATTAGGAAAACAATGTCAAATGACCGGCTGGGTAGGTGATGGCCAAGGGGTTAAGCCAGAGCCAGACTCCTCTATAGCTGCATAGGGCAGCTCCACCGGGCATCCGCCAAGGTTGCTCGGGCTCCACGCTAGTAGCAAACAGTTTAGATAGCCGCCCATGAGGCATCGTCATGGATCATCAATAGAATCAAAGAATCAAGTAGGATCAGCGAGTTACAGCTAACATGGATGCATCATTTAAGACCAAGAAAACACAGGGGGAGGGGGAGGAAACCTAGATGGGGAGACCAGGAAAACAATGTTGGATAACCGGCTGGGTAGGTGACGGCCAAGGGGATAAGCCAGAGCCAGACTCTTCTTTAGCTGCATAGGGCAGCTCCACCGAGCATCGGCCTAGGTTGCTCGGTCTCTGCAGTAGTCGCAAACAGTTTCGATATCTGTCCCGGGGGCATCGTCATAGATCAGAAAACTAGTGACAAAGCAGGGTTCAGTAGTTATTTCAGTTGCGAGTCGGGGGGGGAGGGGGGGGGAGAGACTCTGCCAGGTAACAAGGAGATACTGACTCTCCCTTCGGAAGCATAGATGTTTTTAATGGCTCTCAGATTTCAGAGCAGCCCCGGCGCCATCTTAGGTCAGTCTCTTCCTCCAGTCCTCAGGGTCAGAGACATCTCAAAGTCCCAAAGGTAGACACAATTTGGGGAGGGGGGGGGGGGGGGGGGATTCCTCAGTGAAACCAAGCAAGTGAATTGGTCCATGCCACCATTCACCCTTTGGGCAATTGTTCCATCCTCGCCCGCTTCACCTCTGCGCGCAGTATCTCCAGCTCGACCGCCCCTCTCCAGACCGCCATCTTAGAGTCGGGCGCCCGCTTCCACAAGCTCATCCGGAATCTCCCCGGTTACCAAGGGGGTGGGGGTGGAGGGCGTCCTGCGCCAGTGGGTCTCGTGACATCAGTGTTTTTGCTAACCCAGGACACACTCCCCTTGCTCTCACTAGTATCAGTCAGTCATACTTTCAGGGCCTTCAAACTACTGCCATGCTTGTTTGGGGTCAGAACAACCTCAACGGTATGTCTACCACGATCCACATGTCTAGGCCTTGTACCTCAAACACAGCACTTCGGCAGTGCGTATAATTGTGTCTATTAGAAATGAAAAAACAAACATCACAAGATCTAATATCTCTGCATGGTACATGGGTTTTTCTGCATGCATTTTCACTCATCAACACTGCCTAGGCTCATTAACCTTTTCACATCTCAATGTCTTACGCAAATTATTCCTTATAATTCAGTACAGGAGTGGAAAAGTAGTCCACTGAAGGCTTATCAGTGGCCGTTGTCACCCAGTGCGCCATCTGTTACAATACTTCTTATAATAAAATGGGTTCCGTCCATGTAATACCCATGGATTTTTCACTTTTTGATCACCTGGTTTTGGCCTTTTTACTGATGTTATTCCTACCATCATCATCATCACAGCACTTCTAGCATCACAAACCCTGGCTTCTAGCACAGCATATTGTAATCATTAGTAATTCATGGTATTGCCTGTGAAAGCACGTACTGGTCCTGGCACACTCAATCGGCACAATTCCCCCCCCCAAAAAAGCTGTTGCCCAGGGACAGAAAAACTAATTCCATGGCCTACCTGAGCGGGCTAGATCAGAACCCCGTGCTTGTGAAAGATGACAGTTGATTAAAGACTTGCACGGCTGACATATTTACAATGCAATTCTCAGAAAAACAGTGACACTGCCGACCTATCTGTAGGAATCGGAATGTTCGAGAAGCTGGGAATTAGAACCGTGAAGCCTAGCGCCTCCTTTTCAGATCGTTCTCTGCAAGATTCAGCGAATAGGGAATAATACACACTTGTGTAAAATGTTAACCAGCTCCCAACACTCACGTAAGCTCAGATCCTGCAGACACAATGAATTTGGATGAGAACCGCCGATTTAAACCTTCCTTCCTCTGTTTGCATAAAATGACATTGTATTTGAATTAGCCGGTGTTGGTGCGTCGTGACTCGTGCAGTGTGCCAAGTCTTGGAGTTTAAAAAAAGGTTATGCACGCTGCGGCAACTGCCGCAACCCCCGGTACCAAATCCAGTCCATTCAGGGGCCTGCCCAGCACTGACTAAGGGCAAATTGGCGTGCATTTATTGTAGACTCTGTCTTTCATCTTAAAATGTACACGCATAAACAGCTGTTCCAAGCAGATGTGCCGTCTTCAAGTCAAGGGCCCTAGCATGGCCTCAATTATGCTGGGAAACTCCTTTTCGTAACTTACAGCATCTTGAGTCTTTGAACATTCGACACTGCCAATGCAAATAATTAAGTCCCTGTGTTCACAATAAACATATTTGCCATTAAGTGTACCCTCCAGATGCGAGTCTTTCCGAACTCCAGTGATCATGGCATTCCACGTGTAACGCAACACAGAAAATTATCTTAAATCTATGCGTCCGGTGAAATCCGATCCTTAAGACAGGGTCTCCTGCCCCCATCGCAGCTCCAAACATAACGAATGCTTGGAGCTGGGTACTGCCTCAGCAGCACTCTTCACCAGGGACTCTGGAGAAAGAGTGTGAATACTGCAGTCGTTTCGTGCAGTCGCTGATGTGAGTTGCCACTCAGGTGTCTACCCGGCCCTAATAAATAGGTGCCAGTGCTAAGTACCGGATTGTATTAGAAGATTAGATAGAAAAAGAGACTAATCTTCAAATAATAATTTAAAAAAAAAAAGGCACACACGAAGTGAGAAGGCACATCAGGCAGTAATCACTTGTAGTCCCAGATGGTCTAAAAGGAGGAGTTTAAAGAGGGACAAAAACATTAAAGATTTGATAAAGATAGTCAGCAATAATAGAAAAATGAAAGGGCATGGCCGTTAACTCAACCTTCAAAGCGAAATTATCCCTAATTAGGGATGTGTGTCATGGCAGCAGTAATGGAGGTTGTAAAGTATGTACTTTACATCCATGGGGCTTGTGGCGAGAGCTTCGGGAAGTGTGGTGATAGGTTGCACCTGATGCAAAACACTCGAAGAACCGGCATGTAACCAAAAATGATACAGGCATCGATCTAGAACTGCCTGCAACAGGCTCCAGACATCGCTGAAGGGTTGCAGTGTAGAAGACACGGAGGATAAATATAGGATGCTGTGTGTTGGGCGTGCTTTGAATAGTTTACACTTTTGCTATTCTCATCAGGATTTAGGAACATTTTATTTCCTGCCTCACCTATCACTAAAAAGATTGAAATAAAAAGGCAGTGTATTGAAATATGAGAGATCCTTCCTGCTGCAGATTCCTTACTGTAGAATTATCCGCAGGTGTTAGACTGGATCCAGAAATGTTTCATGAGCAGTACCCCTGCGTGCCGGTAGGTGGCATAGTTCATCTCAGCATGGCTTCTTCCGTGCCGGAAATTACATTTTACGGTGCCTACATATGCGGCTCACTGGTGTCCGTTCTTTTCCTTCAGCCCAGATCCAGGAAGAGCTGCCCCTTAGTCACTAATTGGGTAAGCTTTTTCAACATTTTGTTGAAGTTGTTTGAGGTCTTACCTTCTGGTGTTGCAGGGATGCCCTCCAAGAAGGCAGGTTTCAAGCCCTGCCGCACCTGTCACAGAGAGTTGTTCGTGACGGACCCACACCTTGTTTGCCTATGGTGCCTCGAGCGGGACCTTTACACGAAGGCCCGTTCGACTATCGTGACATGCACCCGAAGGCCTTGAGGGAGTAATCTCTCAAGCTCCTGGCTGGTCCATGTTCAACGCCGCGATGATAGAGGTCCCAGTCAAGAGGAAGGTCCTGGGGAGCATTCTTGGAGCCTGAGGTCGTCTTCTCATTCAAAGTTGTCAAGCCATTCAACTAAGTCTCACAGCCGTAGCGGTCTTTGACTTTGCCCCATCTGTCGGCCAATGAGACGAGGGACATCACCAATCGAGGCCTGGTTTTGCGATTGAGCCAGCGCCTGGGCCAACTCTGAGCTTTACCAGCCTTAAGAGGATGGAAATATGGACTGGTGTGAGGATCTGGGTGAAGCCAGTGGACTGAACACTTCTCCAGATGCTGGCATGCTTTCTTCCCCTACCATGGCTACGGAGGAGGGAGTGTCCTTTGCTGTGGTGGTGCAGAGGTTGGCTGAGGTCCTTGACCTTAGTCTACCCTTTGTGGAAGTCAAAACAAAGCCCTCTTGTACCTCCTAATTGGGATCTGGTCCAAACCCAACACAGGGGCTCCTGTGAATAGAATGATTGCCCGCCACCACCGACGCACTGCAGGAGACTCAAGCTTCCTCACCAAACACCCTACAACAGAGAGCTTGGTGATCCAAGCCTCTACTTCTCATGTAAAACCGAGTGCATTCCCTACTGCACCTCCAAGCAGGAAATCCGAGAGGGTGGATGCTTCGGGGAAGAAGTTTTCTTCCCCTAGCCTGTCACTGCGGTCTATGAACACCGCTTACCTATTGGAACGCCATTTCCACTCCTTGTGGGTTACGGTTGAGCAGGTGCTGCTAATGTTCCCGTAGGAGGCCTGGACCATACTTTCACAGGCTGTTGCTGAAGTTCACAGTACAATGTGGACTTGACACCACCGACTTACTATGCAGAGCGGCTTCATTGACGGTGGTTTTATGGTGCCACACCTGGTTGAAAACTGGCTTTTTGGGGTTATCCAATCCTCGCTTGTGGACACGCCCTTTGATGGCTCCTGTCTCTTCAGAGACAAGGTGGATTCGGCACTGGATCGCTTTAAGGACAACAAGGCGACGGCTAGGTCCTTGGACCTTTCTATGGCCCCTTGTCACCCTCAACGTGCCTTTTGCTCCTTTCGTTGCCACAACAGGGGCATACAGTTGTGTCCTTACCCGTCCAGGCACAAGCTTTCCAGACAATGCATGGTTGTGGATGCAGCACCTGCAGCTCCTTGGGTCTGGTGGCCAGTGTTTGGATCAGTCCGCTTACACCTCACAGCGGGATTTCCCATCACCTGCACCGCTTGCAGTCCATAACATCGGACAGGTGGGTTTTGCAGATTGTCCGAAGGGGCTACTCCTTCATCTTCAAGACTACCCCTCCCTCCATTGTGCCAACTTACAACAGTCTGATGAAGGACCACCTTTCTCTTCTCCACCAGCAAGTGACTGCTCTTTTGGCCAAAGGAGCCATAGAGAGAATGCTCATGCCAGAAGTGGGTCATGGTTGTTAGTCCCATGACTTTCTAGTGTCCAAGAAGGATGGAATCCTTCGTCCTATTCTAGACCTGGACTTTCACATCTTCATCAAGAAGTAGAAGTTCATAATGCTCATTCTAGCTCAGTTCATATCTGCCCTGGACCCAGGAAACTATATGGTAGCATTGGACTTGCAAGACGCATAATTCCATATCCCCATCCAGCCAACCCACAGGCATTACCTGTGGATGACAGTGGGCTATGAGCACTTTCAGTTTGCTGTGCTCCCCTTTGGCCTTACCAGTGCCCCTCCGGTGTTCACCAAGGTGATGGCCATGGTTGGAGCTCATAAGCGTGGATCAGGCATACCAGTATAGTCCTAGCTTGACTAATTTCTGTTGAAGGCGTACTCGCCCCAGACTTTCATCTGCCACCTCCAGATTACAACGCTGGGGTTCTCTAATGTGCCAAAGTCATACATTACTCCCTCTCATCTGCTTCTTTTTATTGGAGCTGTTTGGAAATAGTGCAGTTTCGGGCCTATCATCCGGTACAGCAAGTCTAGGAAGTTCAGGCTACGATACCGATGTTTCAGGCTCTGTCCTGAATTTCAGTGAGACTGACTGAGTCTGCTGGGCCTCGGAGCCTCCTGCATCCTGCCAGTGACACATGCCCATTGGTATATGCATTCTCTGCAGGGGGACCTGATGTAACAGTGGGCGTAGCATCAGGAGAATCTCTGTGACGTGTTCCAGATCTGGGAGAGAACTGCAAAAGATCTGCAGTGGTGGTAAACGTACCACAATTGGGTTAGTGACAGGCCCCTCTCTTTTCCCCAACCAATTCACAGTAGTGACGTATGGGTCACTCCTGGGATGGAAAAACAGACGGGGGTGATGTTGAGCATAGGGAAGGCGCAAAGAAAAAATTCACCAGTCGTAGCAAGAATCTCACTATTTAGGGACGGTGCAATAAGGAGGAGAGAACCACCAACTACTCCTAATCTGCAGCCAAGGCTGCTCCAAGAGACAAAACAAAAAATCCTTGGCACACGTCAATCATATATACAATTCAGTTCAGTCATTTGAGTTGCAAGAAAGAATACAGATCAATAATTCACATGTGGCAGAATAGCACTCGAACGCCAGCTGGGTTGTGGCAGACTGAAGAGTAGAATTAAGAACTCTTATATTGTACTGAATGCCTTTTGTTGATCCGTACACGGACCCTGCAGTTACCTTTAAATTGCTGTTCTGCCACATCACTTATTACTCTATTGGAACTTATTTCTCTGCCAATTTCATGACGTGTACCTTTTCAGCCTTGAAAAAGTTGCATGTATATAAAACTAATAGCGACGAAGCACGTGTTGGCTTCGGACTTTGTACGTTGGAATGTTGGACCAGCTACGTCTAATAGCTACCGAAAAAAAATGAATCACCACATGGATTAAAGAGTGAAGATTACCAAGAAAAACCTGCTGTGCATTGTGAATTATTGACCTGTATTCTTTCTTGCAACTCAAATGGCTGAACTGAATTGTATATATGATTGACGTGTGCGAAGTATTTTTTGTTTTCACTCCTGGGACGGGGAGGCCATCTGGAAGAGGTGAAGATCAGAGAAGTCTGATCTCCAGCGGAATCCAGACTCCACATTAACCTGTTGGAGCTTCAGCCGATTCATTTGGCATTGAAAGCCTTTCTGCCCTATGTCCAGGGAAGGCTGGTGCAGGTGTTCACGGGCAATACCACCGCCATGAGCACTGCAGCAAACAGGGCACTATGGGGTTGTGTACCCTTTGTCCTTCGTCTCTGGACCTGGCTGGAACAGCAGGACATTTCCCTGGTGGTTTAGCATCTGGCGGGTACTCTGGACACTGAGGCGAACAAACTCAGACGACACTGCCTTGCGGATCATGAATGGCTTCTTCATCTGGAGATGGTACAAGGTCTTTTTCAGCAGTGGGTAGAGACTTCGGTTGATCTGTTCGCCACTGACAACGCGCATTATTGGTTCCCATCACTGGGGTTTCCAAGGTAGCTCTTGCTTTTCGTCTTGAGTGGAGCTCAGGCCTCCTGTATGCCTTTCTGCCCATACCACTCCTGCCCAGAGTTACAAGAAGATCATGAATGATCAAGCCCAAGTCATCCTTGTGGCTCCAGGCTGGGCACAGCGAGTCTGGTGTCCCGAGATGTTAAGCATGTTCGTTGGTTCTCCAATCAGGCTGCCCCTTCGGGAGGATCTTCTATTGCAGTAGCAGGGGAGGGTTCTCCACCCAAACATATTAACGCTCCTCCTTCTTGCGTGGATATTGAGTGACAACAGTTGACACCTTTTGCCCAAAATCTGCAATGTTATTTTGGCAGCTAGGCATCCCTTCACCAAGACGGCATACTTCTTCCATGGTGCAAATTTGTGTCCTGGTGTGCAGAGAAACAGGTTGACTTTCTTTCTGCTTCCCTCTCTCAAGTTCTCCTGTTTGTTCTTTTCCTTGCACGGCTCTCCTCTGGGCACTGTTAAGGGCTATCGTTCTGCAATATCTGCTTTTCTGTGGTTGTCTGAGCAACCTTCCCTTTTCTAATCCCTTGTATATAGGTTTTTGAAAGCTTTGTAACATGTTTCCTCCTTCTCCCTTCATTATACCTCAGTGGGACCTTAATATGGTCCTGACGTTCATTGCGCGCTCTGTTTGAGCCCTTACATAACTGTCCTCTCAAGCTCCTTACCATCAAGAAGACCTCCCTGGTGGCCATAACATCTGTATGGAGGATCAGTGTGCTTCAGACCTTGTCATCCAAGCCTCTTTACACAAATATCTACCCAGACAAACTGGTGCTTCGTATGAGGGCTTCCTTTCGTCCGAAAGTGATTACTCCATTTCACGTTGGTCAAACAATCCCTCTGCCTAATTTTTGTGCTCTGCCTCATACCTCCAAGGAAGAGGAGCAAGTTCACCATCTGGACCCAAATAGAGCATTGTCATTCTACTTTGACTGCACACGAGTTCTGGGTGTACAACCAACTGTTCTTGGGATATGTCTGAGCAAAAGAAAGCATGGGCCATGCAGAAGTGGACCATCCCCAGATGAATCGTGCTCTGTATAAAGATCTGCTCCGCATTACCAAAGAATCAGTCCCCAGAAGGCTTACGTGCTCACTCCGCTAAAGGTGCCACAGCTTTGTTCCGGATATCTTGCAGGCGGCAACGTGGGCTTCCTTGCACAAATTTACCAAACACTACTGTCTGGACAGTCCGTTCTGTAGGGATGGGCATTTTGCCCATTCAGTACTATAGGACTCCCTTGTATGAAATTGGTCCGCAGACCTACCTCCAGGGAGGTATTGCTTGGTTATATATTTTAAGGTAAGGAATCTGTGACTAGAAGTCGCCATCATATGAACAAGTTAATTACCTTCGGTAATGCCGTATCTATAGAAACTCTATCGAGCCGCAGATTCCTTACCAACCCACCCATCCTCCTCGCTCTGCGAATGGATTTCTAGGAACAGGGCTTTGCCCTTTCAGGGCCCTAGTTTTCCACAACAGTAGACAGTGTACTCCGTGGTTCTGCATTACTGGCATAAAAAGTTCAAAAAGTGACTTACGCCAGTGCGCCTGGGTGGCACCTCACGAATAAACCTATGCTAGATAGTCTCTACCAGATAAGGCGTTACCGTGTCAGACCATGGTGCCATCTCAAACAGTATGTTTCCCCAAAGCTGGCTTATATTTCAACTTTACTTTGCTCTTACTGCACTGGAGACTTCAAACTTTTTTATGTAGCAGTGATTTTTTTTAAATGTTCGTATATTTAGCTGTATTTGTTTGAAAAATGTTATATTAGTCCGTAATATTAGTCCATGTGCAACAATTTGTTCTCTCCTTGTCCTGTCAACGTGCGTTTCACACCTGACATGGCCATTCTATGAAGTCTTATTGGTATAATCTCAGTCTAGAGTAGTGAACACTTTATGTTCAGACAAAATCCTTTTCTCACCCGAATCCTAAGTTTAATGGCCACAGCACACTGGTTTCTTCATAGCATTCCGTGTGTCACGCTTTGTCCTAGATTGACATTATCCAACCGAATGAACTGAGATTCAAGGATTTCTGCAGATTTCCAAAGACTCACTATTTTAGCACTTTATATCTGATAGAGACTACTAGCCACAGATTCTCTAACGTAGAATTATCCCCAGGCGTGAGACTGGATCCGGAAAATCTTTGCCACAGCACCTCTACGCGCCGGGGGTAGTACCACCCGACCCCGCCCTGACGTCGTCTGCAGACGTGATGTCAGCGAGGTCACATAAGTCCCACCCGGCGCGCTGACGTCTGTTTCCTTCTTTTCCGCCTGCAACGCAGATTCGGGGTGTGCTTCTTGGCCTGTTTTCTGGCCTCTTTAGCACCTTGAGTTGGAAACAGTGTACCATGCCTTCGGCCTTCAAGACGTGCGCTTCTTGTGCACGTCCGATGTCGGCGACGGACCCTCACACTATTTGTATGTGGTGCTTGGGCGAGCACCATGACTCTACGGACTGTGAGGCTTGTCAGCATCTCAAGCCGAAGTCCCGGCGGGAGCGGCGGATGAAGTTGCTGTCGGCCCGCTTGTCCGGATCAGTGTCGTCGCAGCGTCCATCTCCTACCTTGGACGGGTCCAGGGGCTGCCGTTTCCGCCTGCGGCATCGTCCCTCGCCGAGGCCCCATGGGCGTTGTTCGCCTGCCGGTAAGTCTTGCAGCTTGCCGCCGAAGCCCTATCCTCCTTCGGCAGAGGGCGCCGGTCACTCCCAGGATGTGCGACCTCGTCCGTCGCCACCCTATCCGCCATTTCCCGGCGTTGGGGCAATGAGGGCCCAGATGAAAGCCTACGCTACAGCTCTGCAGGCTTCCTTGGGCCCTCCTCTCCCTACGATGTCCGTAGATTCCTCGCCGTCCGCGGGGCGTTCTGCGGACTCGCTGGTGGCTTCGCCCCCGGCGACGACGAGTTCTGCTTCAGGGTTTGGAGGTGTGGTGCCGTCGCGGTGCGGCCCTTTGCAGTTCCCCTCATAGGCCCACAGTGCCCGGCCTAGCCGCAAAGCCCGCGGTGTTCCATGCGGTGTCGCAGGAGGTCGCTGGGGCTCAGGGCTCGTCCCCGAGCCCCCTTCGGTCCTCTGGGCAGGCGGCTGTCTTCCCGGAGGCCAAGCCAACGCCTCTCCGGCGTCAACAGCTTTCCGCGCGGGCGGAGACGCCGGTGGAAGCTGGGACCCGGGGTGCTTCCTCTTGGTCCTCGGCACAGGCGGCTGCCTCGTCGGGGCCGAGCCAGCGCCTTTTCGGCGCCGTTCATTGGCCGCTTCAGCTCTGGCCCCGCCCCCCCTCTCCGATGTGGCATGTGGTGGTGGAAGTCGACCCGGCGCCGCTGGTGGACACTTCGGTGCCGGTCAAGGATTCATCGGCGCCGTCCCGACGTCTGATCGTCGACTTCTCCGGATGTCCCTTCCTCTCCAGAGGGTTGTCGTCTCCTCCTCACCGGAGACAGGGCACCGCGTCGTGGCTTTTTCTCCGGTGGTTTCCAGGGCGGGTTCTACGCTGTCTCCACGTCCTCAGACCCCAGACCCGCTCTTCCGTTCCCTGCAGTTGTCTGCCCCGCAGGCTTCTCTGCCCTCTCCAGAGACCCCTCAGGTTCCCCACTCATCCGTGGGTTTCCCATCCTACAGGGGCTGGTCTTTTCTCCCTCCAGTGGGGCACGGGGACGGGCGTCTTAGCTTGCAGCCTTTGCCCACGGAGGAGTTGCTTTCCCCCCCCCCCACCCCCCACGACGCCCTACGGAGGAGTGTGTGGTCTTTGTCCGAGCCATTTCCATGGCCACTGGCATTCTGCAGATGGGCAATCCGGTTGCCCCACTCCCTACGGACCACGTGTTAGAGGTTCTCCACCAGGGCTCTGGTGGAGGGGAGCCGCTTTTCTCTTTTGAAGCGTCGCTCCATAACTCTCTTCTGGGGGCGCCCTGCCACGGGGGATCTGGTGCCTCAACCGCTCCTTCATCACCACCGTCGTCCTCCGCATGATCCAGTTGGTCTTTTTTCCCACCCCTCGGGCCAGGGCCCTGTCCTGCGGGCTGCTTTTCCCTACTTGCCATCGGTGCTGCTTCCGCCGTCACTGGAAGCTCGGTGGCTGGACTCCTGGGGGCGTAACATTTTCGCATCCACTAGCGCTGCTCTGCGTGCACTCAACACTTTGTGTGTTGGCCAGGGCTACTTCCGATCTGTGGAATTCCGCCCTTCTGTCTTGCGCCTCCCAAGAGGGTGCCAGCGCTGATCTGCGGCACCATGTGCGGGATGGTCAGGAGTTGGCTACTTTCATTCTCCGTTCGGCCTTAAACGTCTCTGATTTCCTCGGCTGTGCTATGGCGGGTTCTGTGGCCCCCCGCCGCCATGCTTGGCTGCGGGATGGTGTCTTTCCAGAGAATGTTTGGGAGCGTCTTGTGGATTTACCTTTTGATGGAACTCTGTTTCACACCCATGCGGACTCAGCTATTCAGAGACTCCTTGCGGGGCTCCGTCCCCCTCCGTAAGCTCGGCCCTCTGACACTTTATGGGAGGCGTTATCCTTCCTTTCTCTTTGGGGCCTTAGGTTTCGGTTGGCCCGCTGTGTGCGGTTTTGAATTCCTTCAGGGTCTTTCAGTTGGCCCCTCTATTCTTTTGGCTGCTGGTTCAGCCCATCAGCTTGTGGTATGTGTTTTTTGCTGTTAAGTGCAGCTGTGTAGGTCCTCGGGTTGGACCCTTTGTGTCATTTTTGTCTGTTTAGTAAGCCATCTGTGGTGTTTTCCACAGGTCTTTTGGGTCCTTAGCCTCTGCTGCGGGTTTCCCTAAGATGTGTTTGGCTGCTTGGTAAGCCATCTGTGGAGTTCCAACAGGTCTTCTTTTATGTTCTTGACCTCTGCTGCAGGTTTCCCGAAGAGGTGTTTCCCTTTTTTTGTTCAGGGACGATTCATACCCTAGGTGGGGTATTTGTTGGCTGTTGTATAGCCCTGTTTTCAGCTATGCGGGCGTGGATACCTTCTCAGGTATCCATGCCCTTCCTTGCGTTTTCCTGGCGTCTCCGTATACTGCTTGGTGCGGTCTCTCGGTCCCTCTCTTTGATGTTTCAATCCCTCTTCGCCTCTGGATCATTGGACCGGCCTTTGTCATGCTAACTGCAGCGTCGTGTCTGGGTGTTTCCGCCTAGTTCTCCGCCGTTTCGGCTGGGGCCTGTCTGTCTTCACCTTGCGCTGGCCTTGTTCTGAGCTGCTGCTTCATAGTTTTTGCCAGCTGTTTGCTGCGCACGCCTGGTAGTTTTGGTCCCCCTCTGTGGGCCTCGCCGTGTCAGCGTGTGCTCCTATCCCTTGTTTGCTGGAGCTTTGCGCGTCTGTGTCTTCTTCTCACGTCTGCGCTTTTCGACTGTGGTTGTTCCCTGCTTCAGGATAGACACCCATTCAGCTGTGCCCTTCGCTGTTTGTGTGTTCTCCTGGGGCGGGCTCTGCCTCTGTTCCTCCTGGCTTTGAGCATGGTTATTTTCTTCCTCTGGTACTCGCAGAGTGCCTTCTGCCCCTCCAGGGTATTATGGCGGACATCCTTTGCTCCTCGGGTAGGCTTGTGGTATCCTGGCCTTCCCTTCCCCTTGTTCTTGCGTATTTCTGCTTGTTGGGAGCTGGGCCGTCCTTCCTGTCACCATGACACACCCGCTCTTGAGGCCCTGTGTTCTTCCAAGCTGGTGAGGTTCTCTCGCAGACCCTCCGCCTCTCTGGGTATGGCTAGGGTATCTAATCTACGTTAAGGAATCTGCGACTAGTAGTCTCTATCAGATGTACAAGCTACTTACCTTCGCTAACGATGTATCTGGTAGAGACGATTCTAGCTGTAGATTCCTTCACGACCCGCCCTTCCTCCCCGAGGACCCTTCGGCTTGGTCTTCTGCACTCGCCTCCCTTCGGGTGGCATTGTCTTCTGCGGGTGCTCTCTTTCTCTTCCTCCCTAGCGAGATACTTCGTCCTGTTTATTTGTTCCACTCCTTTTCTGGTGATTGGACGGTAGGTTCCTCTGTCCTTTTGCATCCCTGCACACTGGGTCTTCCAGTGTGCGGCCTCTTCATCATCTCCTCCGCACTCCTCTGGTTGGGGTTTCTTGGCTGTGCCTTAGCCCTTAGTTTTTTACAGGGGATATGACACTCCTTGAGGGTGTTATCTTGGGGTGCTTTGTCGTTGCCCCTCTGTTCCGGTCTTGTTGCCCTTCACTATTGTAGATTGTGGTTGCAGACTTCTGTTGTCTGCCACGTCATTCTTAACCTGTTTTTTTCTGCCTCTAGGGGCTCGAAAAATCCGAAAAATGGTACTAGTCCTGCAGGTCTAGTGCCTTGCAAAATCCCCTCGACCTCACTTCAACCTACTTGACCTCCGTCTCTGAAAACGGAGCAAAAGTGACAAGATAACCAGATTTAAAGACATCTTTATTGCTCATTCCCTTTGTGAGCAATAAAAATGCCTTTAAATCTTGTTATCGTATCACTTTTGCTTCGTTTTCAAAGACAGAGGACAAAAGTTAGTTTGTCTTCCTACTCGCCAGAAAGGACCTAAAAATAGCTCGACCTAATCAATTCTCCCTCGCAAATGCGAGCGGGCGAGTGGATTTGTCGAGCCCAATGTCTTTCGGTAACACAGTGCTTGGCACTGTTCCTAATGGTGGTGTTCCTCACCATTCCCTTCTTCCCTTTTTTGTTTCACTGATTTATTCATACACTGTTCCCATACTCTCACCGTTCTGTTTGTGATGGCTCTGCGTTGTGGCGCGGAAAAGTTCTCCAAAGAAAACTGACATCAGCGCGCCGGGGTGGGACTTATGTGACCTCGCTGACGTCACGTCCGCGGACGACGTCAGGGCGGGGTCGCGTGGTACCGCCCCCGGCGCGCAGAGGTGCTGTGGCAAAGATTTTCCGGATCCAGTCTCACGCCTGGGGATAATTCTATGTGAAGGAATCTGCGGCTAGAATCGTCTCTACCAGATACAACGTTACCGAAGGTAAGTAACTTGTACGATTAGTATCCTTTGTGCACTGATCATTGTCCTTTAGTGGGTAATCCCTAAACAACCATTTGGGGGTATTATCACCGCAGAGGATATGCAAGAGCTATTAAACATACATCTCAGACTGGACACTGACCTTTGAGTTCTCAGACTTTGGGGGGAAAAAGTTCTAGAGTATGCTGTGGCTGATCCGGCACACTGGTTTTTGGACAGTCGGTAATCAAATCGAAATACATGGCACTCTATGGGCAATTCGATGAGTTACTCAACAGAACACTGCCTAGTAAACTGCCACAGGACCTCGGGAAAAGACCTTATGGGATTATTCTTGGATATTCTAATGACCGTTTCATGTTCACTATAACTGGCTCATTTACCTTATGGTAAGGCATTTCCTCTGAAGTAATGTGCTTTCCGAGGCATGGGATGTGGACATGTCTCCAGGTTCACTAAAGAGCATTGTCTACTGCTGCTGAATGGTGCAAAGTATAGGCAGAGACCAGTTAGTGCTTAGTCCATTAAATGCTGTGGTTGGGATGCAGCCTAGAGATGTATGTGCACTGGCCTGTTTGGTCTGCCCTGTAATTACCTTAAGAGGGAATGTTGATAGTTTTATTATCAGTCAGCGATGGACTGTCTGTCCATTTTTTAGGTGAGCTTCTGGGGAGCCAGTGGTGAGTGGGATGCTCTCGGACAGTAGTGACATGCTCTCGGACAGTAGTGACATGGAGCTCAGATTTCGAGGAATATGATATGGTCCTGTGTTAGCCCCTGTGTATGAGTGTGTCTGAAGTTTGAAAGTAATCCGTCACTCGTCTGAACAAAGTTATATCATTCTTGTAACCTGTTCCTTATAGGCGACAACTGCCCCGGCCTGTTGCAAGATGGGCAGTTCAGAATTTTTGATAAAGCACTTGCCAGGTTCATCTTTAGTGAACACATTTAAACTTGCTTTGAATCAAGAGGGATGCCAGATTTCCTTTACCATCTATAAGTTTGTAGTATTTGATAAATTACTTCTACAAAAGATTTTAAAATGTTCACATATAATGCATTAATTTGCACACTTTGCATACAGTGAACGAAAGCAATTTGCTCATCCCTTGTCCTGCAGGCTAACCCTTTTTCTGGACTCACCCTGACTTCTTTAAAAGTTATTAATCTTTCCTTTTTTTCTTGCCTCTTGCTCGCCAGGCGATGCTGCCTGCCTACCCTTCTCCTGAAAGACACAATGTCAGGCTTTAATTCAAGGGTGAAAAACATTTAAGCGCTCATCATGGCACGAGTAATTTGTGTTCTGTAGTGCTTCTTTGGATGTTATGAATAATTAGCATAGCATTCTATGAGCTGCTTCAAGTAAGAATACTCACTGAAATCCATTTTCTTCTGATACATTTTTATTATATGTTATAAACAATGAATCCAGGATTTAGATCATAGGATAGGAGTTGTTTCAACAATTAAAAAACCCTCACTAATGTAGCCTGAAACTTCTACATTTATTATTAACAAATTGCAACTTATCGCACTACTCAAGTAATTTATGTATTCTTTCATATAGGAGTGTGACCAGGTTCATGTAGAAGATGTTGCCTCTGACGACAATGGGCAAGATTTAAGGTATGCTTTTGTATCATTCACATACATCCTGTTTTGGAATATGTCAGGCATTGGATCTGATAATTTAGCAATGGGTGTGCAGTAGGTGACATGAGTGACTCGTGCTGTAGTGTCATACTGTTGTCTTCAACATATTTGATGTATCACCTCCATAGAGATGCTGTCTTGTATGCAAAATAATAGTTACTCCTTTTCACACCACAGACACCAGAATCATGAGCTATTTATTATAGTTCAAGTTCATTGGATAGGTTTTCGACGTTTTGACAATTAACTTACCTTTGGTAATGATCTTGCTGGCGGATACGCTATCTAACTGCAGATTCCGCACCTTGTGAATAATCCCCAGTCTGTCTGGATCTGGAAGCTTTTGAGCAACTCTCCTGTGTGCCACTAGATGACATCATGCAACTCTGTACTGACGTCATTCCTCTAACAGTGACAAGCGTAGTGGCATGTAAGCACCACCCATAAGCTCTGATATCTGTTGCTTTCTAGGCAGTGCATACCTCAAACAAAGAGCCCATCATTAAATTGGTATACCCATTGTGCAGATTTGGGGATTCGGGCCTTTTTAGATGGAAAAGAGTCCTATTTACAGAATGCGGAGGTGGGAGAGTCTGTGAAGAATCTATGCTTAGAGTAACCAGCCGAAAGATCGTTACCAAAGGTAAGAAACGTGTTCTTCTGTGGATACTTCAAACTGCAGATTACTCAAAGATGTGAGTAGATACCATAGCTGACCCTCCATAGTGATAGTTGTGTGAACTGGCTCAGGCCAAAATGCCCTGCAGGACCGAGAGGGGCCTCTCTCTTTAGGGATCTGACTGTCGATGCAGTAGTGCTTCATGAACGTCTGTTCCAATGGTCACGTAGCTGCCTGGCAGATGCCTAGAGCAGGTACTCAATGTGCTAACACAATGGTAGCATCTTTGGCTTTGGTGGAAGGAGCCCACAAGCCTTCTGGGGGCTGCTTTTTCACCAGTGTGTAGCAGGTTTGTATGCTGGGAACAATCAATCGGGAGAAGGTCTGCTTTTCCACTGCTTTGTCCTTCTTTGTTCCGGTAAACCCTACAAAGAGCTGATCTTTCACTCAGTGTTTCTTGGTGCGATTGATGTACAAACGAAATGCTCTTTTCGCCTCACAGCAATGGAGTCTCTTCTTCGTTCGAGGTAGAAGTTGGAGCAAAGAATGCTGGATGGGTGATAGTCTGGGTGACATGTAAAGGAGTTAACACTTTTAGTAGAAAGTATGCCTGGGTCCTCACAGCTAACTTATCAGGGAAGAATGTGGTATAAGGTGGATTTACAAAGAAAGCTTGAAGTTTGCTCACACTTCTAGGCAATGGTCTGGTTATGAGAGACTGGTTTAAGGTCAGAAGGGACAACTGTGCAGTGGCTCAAAAGGGGTACACATCAAGCATAAAAGGAAAAAGCTCAAGTCCCACTCGGACAACACAAAGAGTTTTGTTAGAAACAAATGTTGCAAACCTTTCAAAAAGCTCATCACTGCTAGCAATTTGAATAATGAACCAGAAACTGCAAGAAAGCAATGATAGCTTATAAATAGCCCTTAATCATGCCCAAATTGAGTCCTTACTGAACCTGGGACACAGCTAACAAAACTTTAGACAGCTTTGTCTGGAATGGGTCAATTGGTCATGTATCACAGAAGTCTGCAAATTTGTTCCAAAAGCTGGCTTACACTAATTTTGTTGAGGGATGCATCACCACCAACATGGCATCAGCGACTTCAGGGTGCAGGTTAAAGGAGGTTTACTGTTGCCGCTCAGTGTCCTAGCATGGAGATGCAGAGGGTGCAGGACTGGGTGCAACGCCCTGCTCCTGAGAAAAAAAGATCTTTCCAAAGTGGTAACTTGATCGGAGGACAGATGCTTATGCCAAAGGTATTTAAGGTACCTCACTCTCCAGGTTCAATCCAGTGCCTCTAGAATTACTTGGGCCTAGTTTTTTTTTGTTATTCTTCTGAATTTTAGGCCTAAGAAGCAGTGGCAGGAAGGCATGCAGGAGTCCTTAGGTCAACTCTAGCCAGAATGCATCACCAAGCCAGAGCTGCTTTGGAAATGCCAGTAAGAAGAAGTGCTGACATTGCATATCTTTTTTATTCTCCTCTGCAAGTTGGATCCTGTCCGGCGAATTTCCCTTATGTTGTGCCTAGTGGGATTTGATGCCACTGCAGAGCCAGTGTGTACCATCTGGCATGTCACCAGCTGGCTGCAGGAGACCAATAAGTAACTTTATTCATGAATAGTTTATTAAAACCATTACATGTACATATAGGTATACCAATTATTATCATGACATTACAAGTTAGCCACAGAAGTAAGTGGTTCAAAAAGATAAAGACAGTGAATCAATACAGAATCTCATTTCGCTATGCAGAGGTTAAAACATCACGGAATTTCAATTTCATACCATCAATTAAAATACTAGATGAAATGTGCAAAAACAAAACCACAGCCAACCTCTCAGGAACCCCCCCCCCCCCCCCTTTTTTTTTTAGCATTTACAAAGTGTGTACGTGCGGTGCAAACGTTTGCCAAAAAGTGCATCTAATTTGATAGTTAAACCCAGTGCATGCACATAAAAGCAAATTATAACATGTTACCCAGATAATACGAGATAGCCACTCAAGCATTATGGTAAAACATTTGAGCAGTCCATGTACAATATCATAATCCACTAAAATGATATATCCAATAAGGTGAAAAAAACGATGTCTACTTCATGGGAACCCCTTTTTTCCTAATGATAGTAAAGTGCATACATGCTGGGCCAGACTTGTGCCATAAAGTGCATCTGTTTTACTATAAACGGGCTAAAGAAATACTATTCACTAGGTCTAAAACGGCTTCAATTGTTGAAGGGCGTCCAGTTTCAATATATACTGCATTATAAAAATGTATAAAACATGAACCAAATCACCAATGTTCTAATTTCTGATAGAGAGACAAATTAAAAGTCAGATACTGGTTTTTGCCAACTCATTAGCTGCTAGGCTTTAGAAATGTTGCTGTTTTACATGCCAGTTGCACGAGGTTGTAGGCGTCTTCATCTCTGTACTAGCAAGGCTGGGCGAACACACAGCAAATCATTAGTTTGTTTTGGCCACAGAGCTGGCATTCTGGTGTTGTCCAGTGCTGTTTCCAGGGGGTGTGCGTGTGGTCCTTCGAAGTAAACTCGCCAAGTCGTACTAGAAGGAGTTCACGTTTCTTATGCCATGGAAAAAATGTGCAGATAAATACGATTGAGAATCCCAAGCTGCGTACAACGGCAAAATCGCCCAGGCATGACTTTTACTTGCTGCTGCATCCTTGTCCACGACAAGATAATTTGACAGCTTTGTTTGTGATGCATTTAAAAGCGGCCTAATCCATAGAAGTGTGCCAAGCCTCTGCTAGCTGAAATTTAGCGATTGAATCCTGTAATACTGAGAACACAGTTCTTTGTGAGTCTGCCTTTCTATTTCCACCCAACACTGATGTGCAAGCAAGTTTGCTTCGGCTACTCTTATCCTCCAGCAGACATTTGCCAGGACACCCTGCCAGAATTAACCCTGGTGTAATAATCCAAATTCCAATCTGATATGGGCTTGTGACACAAACATGGAATTGCAAAGAGTTAAAAAAAAAAAAAAAAGGCTGTATTGTAGATTGTTTAGCGTTACAACGTCTTTCCCTTTGAGCAATTCAGAGCCGTGAGATATTGAAGGCAGGAATTTAGCTCCCTCAACCTGAAGGAGATGGCTGGTTGAGATGTTCAGTGTCTTACATTTTAGGGTTTTAAAAGCAAACAATAGATTATTAGCAATGGAACGTCATTGTTGTAAATTGACTTTTTAAGTTAAGTGGGAGTCTAAATGAGCACCGAGGTACTTATAGGTGTTGACCTGTTCTTGTAAATTACCATTGGCCCGCCTAGTAAATTTAGGCTGCTTGTTTCTACCTCTGCCTTTGCAGCAAAGGACCTTTGTTTTGCTGTAGTTCAGGTTTAGTTGTGAATTGTTGGTGACCAATAATCTCAACAGCCTTAGAGTCATCCACTCTGAGATCCAGGACAAAGGCTGAAACATCAGGGTCCTAACCCGAATGTTTTGGTCTCTCTTTTCTGGGGTAGAGGCATTAAACTGTACCATATCCAGAATGGTTAGAATAAAAGGGCGCATCTGTGAAGAAGTTGGTATGACTTCGGCACATTGATAGTGAGCCCCAGTCATGTTAGGTTCACCATCCTCTGGACGTGGGCAACGACTGCCTGGGGCAAAATAGTGTTCATAAGCCGGGCGTCAGCATAGCGGAAGAGCCTGACTTCTGACGATGTGCTTTGTCCACCTCCATCCCTTTTGTGAAGTCCTGAAGAGCGCTGGTGAGGCTAAAAGGGGAGCTCTGTGAACTAAACATGCTCCTGAACCCAACATGAAGTGCTGGGAGGTGAAAATAAGCTTCATGTAGGTCCAACACTGCCCTCCTGTCCCTAGGGCAGACAGGTTTTGGAAGTGCGAGCATGATCATGTTGAAATTGTCCTTCAGCAAGTAGGTTTTCAGAGGGCAGTGGGCAAATATCTAAAATAGGATGAATGCCTCCATTCTTTTTTATCAAAAGAAAGTAGCAGGAGTAACACCCAGTACCTACTTCCAAGGCTAAAACCCTCTTTATGGCCTCTTTTGTCAAAAGGTACATCCTGCAATAAATCAGACCGAAGGTCCTCATTCAGCTGCCCTAAAGGCTGTAGAAGGTGTGGTGGGTAGAAGGTTTTAGCCCTCGTTGACAATTTGAGAACCCACTTGTGTGTAGCGATGGCCTGCCACCCTTGGAGAAAAAATACTATAGTGCCCCAGACGGGTTTGCTGTGTGCCGGCAAGGACACACTAAAGTGGATTAGTGGTTTCAGCAAATGGAGGGTCGGGGAACTGAGCTCCTCTTGTTCCCTGCTCATCTCTTTGCTTCAGAGAACTGTTGTCTCCCTGCAAAAGGGCTAAAAAATCTTCTGGGCTGGAGGAGGAGTCTGTGGTAGATGTATTGGGAAGCTGTAGCAATGAAGAGCACAACATTATTGAAGGAACTGTCTTGAAGGAGCAGAAAGGCCCAAAGAAGGTGCTGTGGCTCTGTTCTCCTTGAAAAGTTCTAAGGCCAAGTATGCTATATTCCCAAAAAGGCAAGAGCTGTCAAACATCATATCCATTAAAGATGCCTGGATGTCCTTTGAGAAGCCTGTACACCTCATTCAGGTGTGGTGCCATAGGGCGACACTGGTACCCTTGGCATATCTGAAACAAGCAGCCTGGTCCAGTCCTGATCTTCTCAAGAATTTAGCTGCAGTGCGGCTGTCCTGAGCAGCTTGAGTAAGAGACTCCCTAGAGTTTTCCAAAACAACCTGTTGAACGAGAGCTACAGTATTCCAAAGGGCATAGGAGTAACGGCAGATGGAAGTGGCATTTACTGATCTTAGAGCAACACTTGCAGAGAAGAAAATATACGTGCCAAATGAGTCTATTCTTGTTGACTCCCGATCAGGAGTGCTAAGGAAGACTTGATCGCGGCTCGTGAAAGCCTACCCCGCCAGAATTTCTGGAGTCGGATGCTGTTCTAGGAATGCAGGATCGTCGGGTGCACAACGATGGTGAAGAGAAACCTGTGTATTAAAGGGCTTAGTTTAGGTGCCCAAAAGAGTGCCAGTAAGGACCTCATTGAATGATAACCATGGATCTGTGGGAAACTGACCAGGTTACACAACTTCCATCTAAATTTTAGTTTCACTTATATGGTTGGCAACTGCCAAGCTAGAGCAGGCGCTGGAGTCAGTGTTGAGCCAGATATAGATCCAAACAGTATAGATTGTACCAAAGGCATACCTCCCACATGATGCTGGACTGGAACCTTGTGACCTGGTGCCAATAATGTGGCAAAAATAAACTTACCCTCCTTGAATGCTTGTACTTGCTGCGACAATTCAGACAGACATGGAAATTCAGAGTCCTTGAGAACCAAACTCTGAATCTGCTCTGATGGAGATAGGGAGAGAAACAGAGGGACACGTTGACCCCTCCTCACTCGTGCCCTCTTTAGTTTGAGGATGGCCAGAAGGGGCCGTTTCCTGCTTGCAAATATATTTTTTCTTACTCTGAGATTTCAAATACAGTGAGGATCTGCTGCGGGATCAGCTTTGAGACTGGGACTGCCCTTTTGACTCCGATCATTCATGGTTCAAAGTCCTCTTGTGTTTGGCAATGTACAGTTTGGCCTTGCAGTCCCATATGACATTCAGGTTCATCTGGGCGCAGTCACTGCAGCCCTTGAAGTTATCTAACCCCAGGCACCACAGACTTTATGTGGGTCTTATACAAACATCTGTTAGCGATAGTTTCTGCCCAGTTCAAATCTTGTTTTAGTGTGTGACATTTCTCTTGGCACACTGGATACATTTTTATCAAAAAAGAGGCTTGTCAAAGACTAAGTACAATATCATTATTTGTGTCTGAAGGCGTAGAAAGAAATGAACTGACTTCAGCATGCATGGGTGCTGCTTATATGAGGAACTGCTGATCACACTCAGCGCAGAATGATGCCAGTGCAGAGCCACTAGATGCCACCTAGTGTTGAGTATTAGAACTGCTCTAAAAGTTTCTGGACCCAGTCGGATGTCTGGGGACCATTCACATAATGAGTAATATGCAGATAGAGGTATTTATCAGATTTGTTTTAATTTTGCCTTGGGTATTCTGTCCTATATATAAAAAGAGAGCTGAAAAAGTACTCAGCAGAGAGAGGAGAAACGCCTATCAGTTGGTGGAACACAGGACCAGTACTCGTGGAAAAGTTACCTCAAGCCCTGCTCCCCTCCTTTTCCTCATCTCCTCCTGGGTACCAGTAATTCGCTGAAGGAAATGGAAGAAGGTATTCACAAACTAGGTCAGTGTGTGCAAGATAAACCTATATGTAGAAAGGAAGCATGTTTTCCTGCTATATTGCTTAGTTGTAGTATGTCAGGCAGTCCTGGAAAAATTTCCAGACTTGCTTGTGGAGGAATGAATATGAAGTTGCCATCAGGCAATTGGATCTGCACAACCTCCCTCATGTGAGCACAGTATTGGAACATTGTCCCTTTGGAATGAAGGTGCAAGAAAAGGATTGTATTCCAATGAGTGTCCTCCTCTGATCTGTGTGCAATAAATGCTGAAGAAAGTCATTATCTAAGATGCTGTAGGAACAATGAAAAAAGTAGTATGTGTTAAGGGTGTGAGATGTTTGTGATGAAATTGTATTACTTGTTAAAGAGAAACCTTAGTCATCCCCCTGAGATGGTACTTGTGGCTGGTGCTGCAACTCAGATGACATTTGTTTCCTGTTCCCATTCCACTAATTGTAAACAGACCTTCAAAGAGTGTTTCGGGTTGTGGAAAGTGAGCAAGATGGGCATCACACCAGGTGGAAATAAGTTAGCCCATAAAGATGATGAAGTACTTTGTGACATTTATGAAGGTGGACATTTATGGAGGGGAGAGGAAGATAATGCCATCAGGGACGTGCAAGGGTGAAAACTTAATTGGATGGTATGACTCTGAATCCTAACGCAATGCCACAGGTTAAATCTTTGAAGTCCAGAATAAAGAATGGATTTTGCTGTAGAAGTAAAGGCTCTGTTTAAGACGTATGGTGTTTGAAAGAATGCAAACTCGGATTAAAGTTGAGAAGAGGAGCTGTTTTTGTATCAAAATAAGTGAAGAGTTTGCCTTTGAGTGTTAGGATGCTGTCAGTATTGAACTAGATAAGCTGTGTGGGCTAGGATTGATTAAATCTGTTATTGCTACTCAATGATTCTCCCCCATGGTCGTGGCTTGCAAAGTCAGTCATGATAAGTTTATGCATTGATCTTTAAGCCTTAAATAGGGAGGTGGTTAATATGTTTTAACTCCCTAACATAGCAAATGATCGCCTCTTTGTCCGGGGCTAGGTTCTTTACCACGCTTGATATAATCTTGACCTACCATCAAGTTGTTTTGGTTGAGGACTCGCAGGAATTTACTGCCTTTATAATTTCCACACTGTGTTCAAATTTAAAAGAATACTGCTTAGATACATTTCAGTGGCCTGTGGTTTTTCAGAGAGCCATGTTGTAATTAATTTTTTACCAGGGGTCAGATTTTATCAGGATTATCTTTTGTTCTACGGGGGAACGATACAGCAGCATGATGAACGTTTTTACAGTGCTGAGTAGGTTACGGTATGGTGGCCTGACTTTAAAGGCACAGAAGTGTAAGTTCAGGGTAAAGTAGGTGAATTACTTTTCGCATTTGATAGGTTATGTGATGAATCCCAAGAAAGAAATAGTAGAGGCCATCTGAGCAATGAAAGAGCCCCTCAATAAAGAAGAATTATCTTTCTCTAGAATACTGTGGAATGTTAATTAAAGACTATGCTGCCAAGACCACATGTATGAGGAGAGGGAGAAAAATTGCATTCACTTGAGACGAGGAGTATCAGAAAGAATTTCAGTAAGTCCGGAAGGATTTTTTTTAAAGCTTAGTGATTGCAGGCATTGATCCCGGATGAAGAAATAATCCTGCTTACCTATGCTAGCTGTGACGTGCAGGGAAATTCACAACTCATTTTAGGTGCCTCTCAAGCCCTTTTGAGGTGCTGAATACAGTTCCTCAGTAATAGAAAGGGAGGCACTTGGCGTGTACTGGGCATTAAGCAGATTGTGAAACGAGTGTGTCACGAAATTTGAGTGCATGGATCACAAGAAATTGAGGTATTCGCAAAAAAAGTTTAGCTTGTCTGTCCTCCAAAATTCGGAGATGGATCCTCAATTTACAAGCGTGTTCTCTTATTTTTGAGTACATACTCAGGATGGGGAACTGATCCACCTATGTTTGTCAAAGTTGGTTACGATTCAAAATCTTAAAGATGATGGGGGTTTCCTTTTATGCTGAGCAACCTAAGTGGTTTAAAGAGATGTGTAGATAGTTACTCAAGGTGTAGTTTGAAATGAATGCAGAGAAGAACTAGGTAAGGGTAAACCCTTGAAGTTAATTTATTCTATTTCTCATGGGAAATTGGTCAAGAGCAGCTTACATAAACTAATTAGTTCATGGTAGAGGACTAGGAATTATTTGGTAGTAGATGGTGGAATCTTGCTGCAGCGTAGTACTTTCATTGATTGAGGCATGTGATTGGCACCTCCTGAGGGAGTTAGGGGTACACTTTTAAAGTTTGCTTATGAGGGATATATGGGTGTAGTGGAGAGACTCCAGAGTGATTCTTGGTGGCCTGCGTTAGACGAGGCTGATGAATGAATGGTGAGAGGTTGTGTGGAGCGCCATAATAGTGATAACGATTTGAGAGTAAGGCAATTGCCTTTGGTATGCCTGGATTTACTATCCTTTCCTTGGGAAGAGGTGGCGTTCGACTTGGACCAATGGGAAGCATGCCACATTGCACTTCATTGTGGTCTTGGACCTCTTTTTTGGAAGGTTAGCGATGTTGTGTGGACCAGATATTCTATCTAGCACCATTATTAATTTTTTTGAGTGTCTTCAAGCAAGCATGTTATCCCAAGAACCTGGTCTCTGACAATGCAGAACAATTTTGTTCTAACGCTATGAACGCCTATCTGGAATAGTACAGAATTGAGCATAAAAAGCTTCGGAATATGAATGGCCAATGCCCAATGAAGCAAAAGAAAGGATAAACAAGAAAGATGGCACACAGTTGGCCTGAGCGAACAGGCTGGATTGGAAACAAGAAACTGCAAAAACCTATTGCAGCTTATCGAATGTCTCTTCAACAACTGGAAAAACTCCTTGTGAATTATTCAAGGTTTGCATGCCTTGTACAAAAGTGTGCCCAGACTGGACCGCCTCAAAGATTTGAGAGACAATAGTTTTGGTTTGTGGAGAGAGAGAGCGAGAGAGACGAAGAGAAATGGCCACAGGTCAAAAGGAGAGGTTTAACCCGAGGAAACATGTGAGTGATGTAAAGGTTGAAGTAGCGGATTGGGTCCTGTTGTGCTAATTGGTCCTTGTTCACTTGGAAGTTGAGGATAGTCCAGCTTTTTGGAACTGCTGTCCAGACTAATGATTATCTTTATCGTCACACACTTTACCTTAGACTGAAACCAGAGATGGGCCTCTTATATCCCCACATCACCAACTATCCCCCGAGATCCTGTGCAGTGCTTAAGCTAGCCGATGAAAAGGCAGCTCTGTTTGAAAAGGTAGGGTATCAATGGTGCACTGGCATCCCCCACCACTTAAGCCCCGGGGTTCAATCCAGGAGGTAGACCAATACTTGTATAAGACAGCTGAATAATTTTCCGTTGATTTAGGCACATAAATAACCAAAAAGAGGTATTGTAGGGCTGAGAAACGAGGAATACATATCGTGCCAACTCACAATCTTAACAAAGGCCATTATGTCTTTAGTAGTCAGCTTGGTTCTATTTATAAAGAATTTGAATTTCTTATTAGGGACGTAATCGTCCATATCAAAGAACATTAGGTATCAGAGGTATTTGTTACCATGGTACGTATTGGGGATTGAGTCCTGCTTTCTGTGAGGAAGTCCAGATGGATTAGAGTGTTGAAGATGAGTGGTGCAGTCGGACTAAAGATAATCTCATCTAGGTAGTCTGCTGCATAGTTTTGGCGAGCGTAAGACATTTGGGTACTGGTTTAAGGGGATAAAACCCATCTCAAGCAGAAGCAAAAATTCTTCTTTAGGGTGAAGTCACAAGCAAACCCTAAATTAACCCTTGAGTAGACTGGCACAGAGCAGTCTGGTTTAACTCCGAGACAATGTGTAAAGCATTTGTGCAACACTTCAAACAAACACAGGTTAACATCACAAAAGGATCCCTCAACAAACACTTTTAGAAAAATAGAGTAATTTTCAATAAATAACATAAGACCAAAGCGGTCAAAATCAAACTAGCAGAACCGGAAATATTCAAATTTGAAAGGTTTTAGTAAAAATAGGGCCAAAAGGCGTAAAGCGCCATCTCTGGATCTCTGCTTACTCTGGACCTGGGCAAAGTCGGAAATTCAGGCAGACTGTGATGGAGTGCAGGGCAGATACAGGGACCCAGTTAGGTCTTCTAAAGATTGGAAACGAGCATCCTGGGACCGGTTTTGGAGTAACACCTTCATCAGCCAGGCTTGCTTTAATCCAGTGGTAAAGTGAGCAAGGGACCCACTTCAGGGCATACCCAGCCAATTTAGGGTGAACATAGCGAACACAAGGAGATGATGGACGGAGTGTTGAAACTTTTCAATCACTCACCCCCAGTCACAGATCTGGGTTGAATCCATCATAGTTCTTTAGCTCACTTCGCCACCCCAGTTCAGACCCAGCTATATTCAAATCAGTCTTGCCCCTGTGCCTCATGGCACCCCCTGGTGCTTCAAGTCGAAACAGAGCTTGCGTTTAGTTACAGAAATGCTCGAGTCCCTAAAGAGATGGTATGTTTTTATAGTAATGTTCAAGTCCCCACAAAGATAGTGTTTTATTATAGTTTTTTCAAGCCCCCACAAAGATAGTGTGTTATTATAGTGATGTTTAAGTCTCCACAGAGATAGTGCATGAAGATGATTGTGTTTTAGTCCTCATTAAAATAGGGCCCGGTTCACAAAGGTAAACTTAGACAAAAAATCTAACTTTTCTACTTTTCAGTTTCACAAATGTAAGCTTAGACCAAAAATCTAACGTTACTACTTTTCAGTATTCACAAAGTCCCATACAGAGAATGCGAAGGTGATGATGCTCAAGCCAAAACAGAGCTTGCGCATAATTACAATGCTAAAGTCCCCACAGAGCTGGTGTGTGACTATAGTATTACCATTGTCGCCAAAGAGAATGAGTGTGATTATAGACATGCCCAGGTCCCCACAGAGATGGTGTGATTATAGACCTCCCAGGCCCCCACAGAGATATTGTGTGATTATAGAGATTTTGAGGTCCCTACAGAGATGGTGTGTGACTATAATATTGCCACAGATGCCAAAGTGTGGGGGTGAGCCTTTTCAGGGGCCTACCGGTGCAGCGGTTCGCCCTTTTGCGCACTGGTCCTTTAGACTGACAAAGTAGAGATTGGCATGGAAGCTGTAATATTAAAGAGAGAGTTTATTAGGATTCATGAGTGGAACCACATATATACATAACCCTCAGGCAATGTATGAGGCAGCACATGTAGTACAGAAACCATGGTGCTTATATACACCTTTTACTGCAGAGTAAGCATGGAGGTTCAAAAAGAGGCGGTACAAGTGTGCACACAAATAGGCTTTTACATACAAGGGTATATGAGAATCACTTAGTCAACAGAGTGGGAGGAGTTACAATTTTGCTGACATTAGTTTAAATAGCCTGACAGTAAAGTGCGTAACAGGTGCATCCCAGCAACTAAGGCCTCTCTGAGCATGCACAGTGCTGCAGGAGCTAAATATAGATGATGACTCGGGCGTAATAGAGAAGCAGGCAACTGCGAAGATGGGGAAGCACATGGCAAACACATGGATAACTAAAATGGATGCCACAAGCAAAATGGCTTCAGCTCATGCCAACAGTGATCTCTGCCAAGTTTCCACAAAAGAGAATGTGTGAGATCATAGACATCCCTAGGTCCCCTCAAATACCTACACCTACCTAAACCCCAAAAATTCACTTGCCACCCAAAAACCCATACCCACTATAAAAAATCCCTTGTGACCCAAATACTCATACAAACACTAAACCTTAAATGATCCATTACCGCCTAAAACGCCATACCAGCCCTAACCCCTAAATGTTCCCTTGCCACCAAAAACCCATGCCCATCCTAAATCCTAAAAAATCAATTACCACCCAAATACCCACACCCACCCTAAACCTTAAAAACCCTTGCGACCCAAAACCCATACACTGTAAAATCTACAATATCCCTTGCCACCAAAAATCTCACACCCACCCTAAACCCTAAAAATTCCCTTGCCACCCATAAAACCCCTACCCACACTAAGCCCTATTAAATCTCTTACCACTCAAAAACCTACACCCACCCTAAACCCTAAAAATTCACTTGCCTCCCGAAAACCCATGCACCCCCTGAAAAATCCCTTGCTACCTAAAAACCCATACAAACACTACACCTAAACGATTCATTACCACCCAAAAACCCATACCCAGCCCAAACCCTAAAAAATTCCTTACCACCCAAAAATTAAAACCCACCTGAGACCATAACATTTCCCTTGCCCCCAAAAACCCACACCCACCCTAAACCTTAAAATTTCCCTTACAACCCAAAAAACCATAACTACCCTAAACCCAAAAAATCCCTTGTCCATCAGAAACCCATAACCACCCTAGAAATAAAAATTCCCTTGCCACCCTAAACCTTAACAAATCCCTTGCCACCCAAAAACCCATACCCACGCTAAGCCCTAAACATTCCCTTACCACAAAAACAAAACAAAACTCACGCTAAACACTATAAATTCCTTGTGACCCTACCCCCAAAAATCCCTTACCACCCAAAAACCCATACCTACCCTAAACCTATAAAAATATACTGGCCACCCAAAAAAATGAAAAGGTACCTTACCACCCAAAAACACACATCCACTCTAATCTCTAAAAATTCCCTTGTCATCCAAAAACCCATGCCCACCCAAAACCATAAATTTCCCTTCCCCAAAAAATCCACACCCACTCTAAACCTTAAACATTCCTTTGCCACTTAAAAACCCACACTCATCCCAAGTGCTGAAAAATCCCTTACCACTCAAAAATGTACACACCCTAAACCCTAAAAATTCACTTGCCACCCAAAAACCCATACAAACACTACACCAAAACGATTCATTACCACCGAAAAATCCACACCCACCCTAAACCTTAAAATTTCCCTTGCCACTCAAAAAAACATACCCACCCTATAAAATCCCTTGCCACCTAAAGACCCATACCCACCCTAAGCCCTAAACATTCCCTTACCAACAAAAAAAACTATACCCACGCTACACCTATCAAATTCTTTGCGACCCTAACCCCAAAAATGTCCTTACCACCCGGAAACCCTACAGTTTAAAAAAAAAACCTCACCCCATAAAAATTCACTGGCCACCCAAAAAACATACCAACCTAAACCAGAAAAGTACCTTACCACTCAAAAGCACACATCCACTCTAATCTCTAAAAATTCTCTTATCCAAAAACCCATACCCACCCAAAACCATGAAGTTGCCTTGCCCCAAAAATCCACACCCACTCAAAACATTAAAAATTCCTTTGCCACACCCATCCTAAATGCTGAAATTTCCCTTGCCATCCAAAAACCTATACCCACACTAAACCCTAAAAATTCCCTTGCACCTAAAAACCCATACCCAACCTAAACCCTAAAAAATCCCTTACCACCCAAATACCCACACCCATCCTAAAAACTAAATATTCACTTGCCAACCAAAACAACCACACTCACCCTTAAAAGCCCTTATCACCTAAAAACCTATACTCACCCTAAACCCTAAATATTCCCAGGCTGCACAAAAACCCACACCAACCCGGAACCCTAAAAATCCTCTTGTGACTCAAAAACCCATACACACCATAAACCCTACAAAATCCCTTGCCACCAAGAATACGGCACCCATCCTAAACGCTAAAAATTCCATTGAAACCCATAAAACCCATTCCCCCTAAACCCTAAAAATCCCTTACCACTCAAACACCTACACACACCTAAACCCCAAAAACCCATACCCATCATAAAAAATCCCATGTGACCCAAATACCCATACAAACACTAAACCTTAAATGATTAATTACGACCTAAAAACCCATACCAGCCCTAACCCCTAAATGTTCCCTTGCCACCCAGAACCCATGCCCACCTTAAACCCTTAAAATTTCCTGCCCACCTAAAAACCAATACCTACCCTAAACACTAAAAAAATCCCATACCACCCAAATACCCACACCCACCTTAAACCCTAAATATTCCCTTGCCAACCAAAGAACCCATACCCACCCTAAACCCTAAGAAGCTCTTAAAACCTAAAAACCTATACTCACCCTAAACCCTGAAAATTCCCTTGCCACCCAAAAACCCATACCCACCCTAAACTCTCAATATTCCCTTGCCACCCAAAAATACATACCTACCCTAAACCCTAAGGCAAACCTTACAACTCAAAAACCCATAACCACCCTACACCCTAATTCCTTATCGCCCAAAAACGAATACCCTAAACCATAAGGTTTCCCTTGCCCCACAGAAACCCTTACAAACCTAAAACCTTAAAATTCCCTTGTGACTCAAAAGCCCATACACACCATAAACCCTACAAAATTCCATTGAAACCCATAAAAACCATACCCACCCTAAACCCTTTCATGCGTCACACTATGCCTGAAAGGGTTTTCTTTGAACTTATACTGGGTGCTCCCTTGTGTCTGGACAAAGCTATACCTCTCTGAAGAGCTCTAATCAGAGCGAAACACGTGCCAGGGGCTGCTTTTATTTATTTCAGGTTGACTTGGATGGTATTTTACCAATTCAGAGCTGTAATACTGTGCCTGGAGTGGTAAAAGGTTTTGGCCATTTTAATAGCTCGGCATGGATAGCACTGTGCTAATCCTACGCTTAAAGACTCTGCTGTGGAAATGGTAAAAGACTATGGGGCTCATTATGATAGTGGTGAATCCGCCTGCCAACGGCAGCCTGCTGGTGGCAGATTCACCACCAAATTGCAGCCATTCTCCACCTGCCATATTATGATGGTAGGCGGTTTGCTGGTGGGTGAGAATACCGTCCGCCACAGGCAATCGTTCTGATTGCCTGGCGGACCCGGAAAGCATTCCCAGAATGGTGGCGGTGCCTAGCAGGCACCGTCCATCATATTAGGATGCCTCATCTCCGCCAGCCTTGCATTGCGGTTCACCCGCCATTCAAAGGCTGGCGGAGATTGACTTCGGGGGCCCGTTGCAGGCCCCCTCTGTGTTTGGGGGGTGGTGCTCTTGGGGGGTACCCATGGTACCCCCCCAACATTTCCCAGCACTAAGTGGCAGGCACAGCGTGGTGCCTGCCACATAGTGCAGGGAAATGCCGTGCATGCCATATTGACATTGCGAGCGGTGCTGCAGCCAGCAGCACCGTTCGCAATGTTAAAGGCCCGGGATGCGCCCACCGTGCTGGCGGGCACATCATAATTTGTGTAGTGGGACCGCCGCATGACTGGCGGCCGGTCCCACACACCGTAACGATGGCAGGCGGACTCTGGTAATGAGCCCCTTTGTCCCTTTCTGAGAGCAATGCCATCGCAGCATACCAGAGTAGAATAATAGAATCACATTCAAAGCGAGAAAGACACTTCCCCGAATGACATCATTTCACATGGCCTGACCTTAAATTGTGTGACCATGGGATAATGAAATTAATATTAGTACAGCGATAAAAAAAAAAGAATAAGGATAGCACATCCATCTTGGATCTTTTTTTCGAAAACCTGTCTGGAATTGTCATTATCTATAGTCAACTCATGTATTTTGCCCAAAACTAGGCGAGCAAAAATGTTTGTATGCAGTCGATCAGACTGATTGGCCTGTAATAACACTGGAGCAATTGATCACCCTTTTTATATATTGGCATGACCTCAGCTTCCTTTCAGGAGTCCGGTATTGGGGCTCTGCGTGCAATAGCGTTTGACAGAGAGAGGCTATGCCAGCACCAGTTTGCTCTATCCTGCAGAAATGTGTCTGCCTGAATGCCATCTGGTCCTGGTGCCCTGCTTCTGGCAACTGCATCCAAAGCAAGGGAAACATCTGCTAGATCAAAGCAAAGGTCAGATATGTGTGTATACTCACAGTAATAAACAAAGGTTAAAGTGATGTTATAAACTCTAAATACACTGAAATTCAAACTGAAATAGTTAACCAATTATGTCTTTTCACATGTCATCCATCATTGATGTTATCAATGATGTGACACAACATTTCATAAGTGATTTAATCTGTGAGGTAAGTAACGCATAATGAGGGAGCTATTAGTTCAAAATTAGGTTGATAGCGACATGAATTTTTATATTGCTCTAAATTTAAAATGTTATATATATATGTGTGTGTGTGTATATATATATATTAATGTATATATATATAATGTATATTAATTTCTAACATAAAAATACTTTATACATTTTTATTACCTTGGTAAACGTTTTACATTTTCATTATACTTTACCACAGGGAGATCACTGCCCCATTTCATTCTCATACAAAAGTGATGCAGATGTGGTGCAAAGTGTTGTGCTAGAATTTACTTTCCAGTTCAAGTCCCGATTTCTGTTGAAAAGTTGCCAAGAATAATGCAAAGTAGCGCTCCATGCTACTTTGCGCTACCTTGTAGTAAGGGAGCATTCCATGGGTGGTGTAGTGGCATTCCCATGGAACCACCCATGGGTTTTGGTGCAAATCCCTATCTACTATCATTTGTAGATAGTGTTCCGGGTGTGTATGAGATAAACATGGACATTTTCTGCATGTACTGTGAGAGACAGAGAGAAAAGCTTGCTGTGCTGAGCATAAGTAAGTTTGCACTGCCACTGCCCAAGCTTTATACTTGTTTTGTGTGTGAAAGAAGTAGCACTTTAACCTGTGCTGTATGTATTCTGTCTAAACAAGAAAGAGGTTTGCAATTCTACCAATGGTGCTACAACTGTTCAGTGTGTTTGGAGCATGCATTGGTGTAAACTGAATAGTCCTTCACAAAAAGGAGCTACAGAGGGAAATAACGCAGGTTACCCTCCACTCACAACTTTTTCATCACCAAAAACCTGCTCTATATATCAGGATAAAAATCATGGGCATTCCCCACACCTCTTATTGGTGATAATACTTCAGGTACCAGCTAGACAATGCTGTACACTTGGGGTGCTCCTATCCTCATTTAAAAATCTTTGTGACTATCTCCCACAAACAATATCCTGTGTGTATTTCTCACTTCACGCAATTTCTCTCCTCCATCACCAAAAAAGTGTGTGAAAGATGAGGAGGCACCTCACGGAAACACCCTCCTAGGGAGCTGCTGACAGGTTCTCATCAGTGTGCTCCACTTATCGGCATTGGTGAATGGGAGAGTATGGTATCTGAATAGATTCACCAATTGTAATACCACAAATTTAATATATCGATTGACCTGTCCATGAGGGTTGCACTATATTGGTTTGACAACCCAGAAGATCAAGATTAGAATTCAGGAGCACTTGAGTACTATCAAGGCGGGCAAATTGATCACCCGTTTGGTGGGGCACTATCGTGAATTGAAACATCACTATAGAGACATCAAGTGGATAGTGTTAGAAAAGGTGTGAGGACACACACTCAGTATTGAGAACAGACTGGCCACAAAAGAGGCCCGCTGGATCTATCAGGAGTGGGCTGACCGACAGGGCCTTAATGAAGTTATTGAATGGAACAAGGTTACAGCACACACATAGATGCAGGAACCTGCATGACAAATAACAGTATCAGAATTAAAGAATTAGATATGCATACGCAAGGGTGGAGTCAACCTTTTGTTAAACATTTTTGATAAACATATGCTATGTAAGAAAAATTGACACTGCATTAAGAACTGACAACCAGCACACAGGAGTTGGTCTGAAATAAGGATTTACTAAAGCTGGGGTAGTCGCTGTATATAGAGCATTGAGTACCAAGTCCTGATGGTTGCTTGACTATGGTTTTTAATTTGCCCATTACAAAAGATGTGCCCTAAATATCTGTTTTTTTTAACATTGATTTTTCAGTATTTTAATATTGAATTTTCGTTCCTTTAGAAATTTGTTTTCCCAACCTAATAGTTTGTATGTTCCAAATTTCATTGTTGGAGCCTTCTGAATAAAAATTGTTACTGCCAAGGATTGATCAGAAGGATAAAACGTTACAATACACCACTCCAAGATGGCGCTGAAAGTGAATGCCTTTTGATCGGCGTTCACCGGAAGTAACGGGGCGTGTCTATACGCCCAGGCTTTGGCGTTCAAATACGCAGGGAACATAGATGGGGAACGAGCGGGGAGCGAGTGAGCCAAACGCTCCGGCAGGTCCGGTAAGCGGGGTTTTGAAGCACTAACTGGCGGTAACACAAGGGATCTGTGTTTGGTTCCATAAACTTTGATTAATACCCTGGGAACAATTGGAGTCTTGGGAGAGATGAAAGCGGGAGAGCTACGAGATAGCTTCTTTTTACCTATGGAGCTCAGAAAGGGTTGGTGTAGGGGTCGCGCTGGAATGAGGCAAATCGCGCTTCCCAGTCTAACGCTAAAGATATTTAGTTTAAAAACTTTCCATACCCTAAGTGACTGACAAGTGGTAATGTGTTTGAAAGGGATATATACAGGTTTGATGTACTTTACTTGTAGGTTGACGTAGAGTAACCGTGACTAAGAAACTTGGGTACTGTGGGCGAGTACATTTTACCCTCAGAAGGTGGCTGCCGGTATGCCTTAAGTGGGCAACCACCTGGTAAATATCCTTGGGGTCCCGTTTCAGTGAGCAGTGACACAAAGAAAAGGAAAAAATGTAGTTGTGTAGAGCTACGTATGTGTGCGTAACTCAGTGTTTTGTTTGGTGTTGTTCGTGTCTATCTTCCACAGGAATTGTACTGTGATTAACAGTGTGGCGAGAACTGACCCCTAGCCCTGAAGAAATTGCCGAGAAGTATCAACAGGCAATGAAACATGTTGGCTTCTTGTATAGAAATGATGAAGCACGACAGTAGGTCTTGTTTTTAATGTGAGCAAACACACAGCAACTAATAAAATTGGAGATAGTGCCAGTGGTGGTTTAGCTAGTTTTTATAGCGTAGGAGCTAGAAAAATCAGTTTCCTTTGCTCTTACATGAGGGGGTCAGGTTTTTCACAATGTTTGTTTCAATTAAGTTGTGCACAATTTTTAACATACATTATATAATTTATATGGTGTGGAGGCTGCCGATAAGTGAAGCACACTGATGAGAACCTGTCAGCAGCTCCCTGGAGGGGGTTTCCGTGAGGTGCCTCCTCACCTTTCACCCATTTTTTTGGTGAGGGAGGAGAGAAATTGTGTGAAGTGAGAAATACACACAGGATATTGTTTGTGGGAAATAGTCACATAAATATTTTTAAATGAGGATAGGAGCAACACAAGTGTACAGCATTGTCTAGCTAGTACCTGAAGTATTATCACCAGTAAGAGGTGTGGGGAATGCCCATGATTTTTTATCCTGAGATATAGAGCAGGTTTTTGGTGAGTAAACTGAATAATACCTATTGTATATGTGTGAGGGAAATGTACAGTCTATTTACAATCCCCTGTTCTGTACACGTGAGAGAAGAATATATGACATTACAACGCATGCTTTTACAACATGGTTTCTACATGCAACTGCAATTTCATCGCATGATTTTACAACGCATGCCATTACAACGCATTTTTTAAAACTACCATTACAACGCATTCCATTACAACGCATACCTTTACAACGCATACCATTACAACGCATAATACTTTTAGGGCAACAGTAGGGTAAATGCTGGATAGTGTAGGGGTAAAAATTACTATTCCCACTCCAGTGAGTGCAACAGTAGGGAAAGTGTTGGATAGTGTAGGGGTAAAAATTACAATTCCCATCCAAAACCCATACCCACCCTAAAACTAAAAAATCTTCATTACTTACCTTATGTGTTATAATGGCATGCGTTGTAGTGACATGTGTTGTAATGGATTTTTCCTGTCCGGTAAGTGAAATGACGCTTCCAACACTAATGTATAAAACGTTATTGTTTTCTGTATTTTTGGAAGCTAGTCATGTTGCTTGTTCTATACCTGTTAAAATAACGAAGATGATCTAGGACTCCTGATGATCTATGCTGCACCTATTGTATAGCCCTTAATATAAGTTCAGCAGTGAAGGGTAAAATACTGTTCTACCCAATTGTAACTGGCCTCGTGTTTTCAGACTCCGATTTTCTTGCTGCAGAAACACAAGTATAGGAACACAACACCCAAATTTACCCGTAGTGAATTAACCCACCAGAATGTCCGGTACAAAGAAAATTGAGGCTGAGCTGCAAGACTATCCTCACCTCACCCCTAAAGCCCCACCCAAATTAGCCCATCCTATTGCACTGGGGGGGGGGGGGGAGGGTGGGGGGAGGGGGGGGGAAGAATGTTGACAATCCATTTGTTCCCTTTCCCTTGCCCCCGTTCCCTTCCCCATGCCCCCGTTCCCTTCCCCATGCCCCCGTTCCCTTCCCCAATTCCTCCTGTATGCCCCAAAGAGCAGGTGCTGAATGTGAGCATTATTCCACAAAGAACTTGAAATTCTATGCAGAATTTCCACCTGAATAAATGGGTTTACAAATTATTCGCCATACTGTAGTCATGAACTTGTAATTGCATGGTATTGGCAGCTTGTTGCCTCACTGTGTTTACAGGTGCAGAGTATCCACTCCAGTACAGTTTAAAATATAACCAGGCCTTGTGTTAAAGAAGATTCAGAAAACCCATGTAATTCCTTTAAAAGCTAAGAAAACTCACTTTTTCAGTGTAGCATATCTTTGTTTGTGCAACGCCATGTGCAGTGTTGAAGGTGGAAAAGACATAGGAGCAAACATATTCCTACAAACTAACTATGCATTGGACAAATATATGTTCATTAGGAGTGTGTAACATTTGCATAATTTGTTGTTGTGGAAGTGCATGGAATTATATCGAAACCACGTGAAAATATCCATCATTTTGCATTATATTTTAGCATGTAATGCATCCTTCCATCAATTTTTGGACCAGGATAGCATTTAAACATGAGCTCCGCAAACAACACCCACTTGTGTTCTGCTGTTCCTGTCCTTTTGCAGTAGTTTTTTTTACAACAACTTGCGCCATTTGCAGAAAATGCTTACCATGAACGGTGGTGTATAGTTATGCAAAGTGGCGTAATGGCATAATTTTGGGGATTTCAAGCAAGAAGTGTGGCCCGATATATTCAAATACTTGTGAATTATGCCAGTGTAATTTAAATTTCACCCAAAAATTAAGTTTTAGCTATGATAATGGGCCATATGTATCTAGGCGAAATGCGCTTGCAAACGTTTGCGATGGCAATTTGGTCTAGTGCTATGTATGAAAGCACAACTGTCTCCCAAATTAAGGAATCGCAAAATTTGTGATTCCTTATTTTGCGAATGCATTTAAGGAATCGCAAATTGCGATTCCTTAAATGCAATGTATGAAGCACCCAAGTTGTGCGAATATGGCATAAGGAATCGCAAATTACCACCAACTACAGGTTGGTGGTAATTTGCGATTTCTTTCAAAAATGCACATTTTTGCATTTTTCAAAGTGGCATGTGGCGCACACACATGCCCTTAGGACATGTATGTGCGCCACATGTGCACCCATGCTCATTTCAGGGGTGCAACAGGGTGTCCTTTTGAAACCCTGGCACACTTGAAATTGCATTCTCAATTTGCGATTCTCTAATTGGGAATCGCAAATTGAATGTCTTCCTATTCATTCCTATGGGCCTCTAGGCCCATAGGAATGAATGGGGAGGTATTTGTTATATTTTAATGTAATGATATTACTGCTTTACTTAATGCTTGTAAATGCTGGGTCTCTTAGCAACGAGGTTTCACAGGGGATTCTAGATTGTTGAGTCCTCAGTGAGGCTTGGCTGTGGAGCTGAGAAGATCTTCTGGGGGTTTGTCCTCTGTATCACAATAAAACCACCTTTAATTCTACCTGGAGGTGCATCTTTAATCCTAAAATTGGCGACGAGGATGGGATTGCGAAGATCAACAACTTATTAAGGATATTTGATACAAGAGGAACATTTTACTTCATGAAAAGGAAACCCCCAGTTTGGATCCGTTGTATGCTGTGAACATACAAACTGCCTGGAGTAGCAGTTGAATGTGGACACTGCATCTTATCTCCAAAGGACCTGATAACCACTCCTATTGTGAGTAATACAATCTTTGGAATTGGTGTGCAAGCATGGGTACATCCTCAAAATGATGAAGAATATGAAATTCGAGTTGAGTGAGGATCATTCTGAATGGTCACCGTGTCTATGAGAAGATCTTAATATGAGAGGATTTTCTTTGTGTACTATCACCAATTTCGACTGAGTAGCGACAGTCTAAACAAGGGAGATCGGGATTTTAAACGATAATCGCACTCCGTTATGTCTGTTGAGAGCGCTTTGCCTGATCGTGAAGTCGATTTAGCGTGTGCTCTGTGAAGATAGCAATTTTGATTTGAGACTGTACGAACCGCGATTGAAGCTCGCGGAAAGGGAAAAGCTTACCGGGCAAAATTTGAAACACGCAAGGAACCACCATTAAGCTCCATTGAGGCGAGAACGCGCCATCACGATCAGGGTGTAATTCTTTGAAAGTCTTCTCGAGCCAAGCCAAGCCGAGTTTTCAACGTCCATGTTCGACACGGAATGACGTCCGTCGGCGTTGGTGTAAGGCGCGCTATGATTGGTGGTTGCTGACTTTCACATTGAAACAGTGATTGGAGAAAAATAACAGAGCGTCATATGCGTTGTGGCATGAAGGGCGCACTGTAATTGGTGGCTGACGTCCGTCGTCACATCGGAGAGAGAAAGACAGTGTTTGGAGCGGATAACAAGAGCGTCAATCACATCGTTCGTTCCGGAAAAATGTTGCTTAGTTACGCTGCGAAAACAAGATCGCAAGACATCCCAGGACTCGTTGTGAGCAATGACAACAGCTTGAACAAAGATCAAATAGAAGCGCTGTGACTGATTCTTACTGAGCCAATCTGAGAAGGGACCTGATGTATGATTTGAATATCTCAGCTTATCTGAAAAGGTCATTCCTCGTAACATGAATGAGATTGCTGTGTGTATTACATGTATGAAGTGTAATTTTATTCAATCATTCTGAAATTGGTTTCTAAAGAGTTTTTTTCTTTTCATCATATTCTTTAGTAATTTGTGTTGTGGTTTGAGAAACGTCATTTCCGAAAATTCTAGAATGGCGACACAAAATATTCCCCCACCTCCTACCTTTTTACAAGAACCAGGTCCCACCTGTATGGAGTGGGAGGACTGGAAAGAGGCTTTTGTTACGTATTTAGAGGCCATCGGAGGAGATGTATATTTGCCCAGAAGAAAATTTGCCATTTTGAAATTGAGTTTGGGTGTTGAGGGTAGGAAGGTTCTCAGCACGCTACCGAGTTTTATTGAACATGTTGAGAACACAAATTCAGATTCTGATGATGATCAGCATGATGTATATGAAAACGCAATGTCAGCGTTATCAGAGAATTTTGGTAAAAAGTTAAGTCTTGTAGTTGACAAGTTCTTTTCACGAGTTCAGAAACAAGGTGAAAAGATTGAACAATATGTAGCTGCCTTAAGGAGATTAGCAATCACCTGTAAGTTTAAAGATTTGAGAGATGAGATCATAAGGGACCAATTAATCAATAGAACAAACAACTCCAAGATACAAGAAAAGTTATTAGACCTAAAGGATCCCACTTTAGACAAATCTTTAGAAATTGCAAAGCGTATTGAAAACACATCTCAGTACGTTAAGGATTTAGCTGATAATAAAGTAAAAACAGAACCTGAAGTGAGTAAGGTATGTGCTGTTCATCATTCAAAAAAAAATGCCAAGACAGAAAAGGATGACAAGGGAGTAGCTAATTTGAAACAAGAGAATAGCTTCAAAAGAAAAGTATGTTATAGGTGCGGCAGCAACAGACATACAGCGGAGGCAAGTCATTGTCCAGCGGTAAAGACCCGCTGCTATAAGTGTAAAAGAATTGGCCACGTCTCAAGAGTTTGCAAAGGGGAGGATTTCCATATAACAAGAAAATCAGTGAACGTAGTAAATGATAATGTCACGATTTGCCCCGCAATTGAAAAATTGAGCGATGTAGACTCAGACATCGAAGTGATGGTTGTTGGAGATAATAAGACATGTAAACGTGACGATACAGAAAGTTACGTTCCACCCTAGACAAGCATAGGTAGAGAGAGATGGAAGGTAAAGAATTAATTCCAACTGGTGTTGAACCCCAAGGATATTGTGGAACAAAGTTACCTGTCATAGGGTATTTTAAAGCGACTATGTCTTTCAAGGGTAAAGAAACTGAAGCCAAGGTATATGTAGTGGAAACAGGAAAATGTCTGTTGGGATGGGTGGAACAGAAAAAGTTGGGAATCATCCTTGATCTCAATCATCCCTTACAGGTATTGTTAATGGGACTGGATGATAACGAGTGGGTAAAAAAGTTCCCAAATTTATTCAAAAATAAGTTGGGATGTCTCAAGAAATTTGAGCATCAAATAATTTTGAAGAAAGATGCCATTCCCAAGGTGCATAAAGTTCGCAATGTACCTTTAGCCTTGAGGGGTAAATTAAAGAATGAGCTGGAAAGATTGTGTAAAGAGGGAATAATTGAACCGATAGAAGCTTCGGAATGGTTGAGTCCAATTGTGATAGCACACAAACCGGATGGAAATATTAGGATGTGTGTGGACTTGAGAGATCTGAATGAGTGTATATGGGTAGACAGACATCCTTTACCCCGCATCAATGAGATGTTATCTACCGTGGCCGGAGGGAAATGTTGTACCACATTAGACTTGTCCAGTGCTTACCACCAGGTGAGACTAAAAAGAGAGTCAAAACATCTAACCTCATTCATAACTCCGGAGGGCGCATATCAATTTGTTAAGGATGCCATTTGGATTGGCGTCGGCGTCAGCGGTGTTTCAAAGGGTGATGCAGGCGGTATTAAAGGATATAAGGAATGTGTTGGTGTTTCAAGACGACGTATTAATATGGGGCGAAGACACCAATCAGCATGATGCAAGTTTGTTGGAAGTTCTGACAAGGTTGGAATCTGCTGGTTTGACCATCAGTCTGCGTAAATGCAAATTTTCTCGGTCTGAGGTTGATTATTTAGGACACACATTGTCTTCTGAGGGTATTAAACCTAAGTTAAGTTTGATAGCAGATCTAGAGAAGGCTCCTCCTCCTCGTGACAAAGAACAATTAAGATCATTTCTCGGTTTAGCCGAGTACTACTCCAAATTTGTCCATCCTTAATTGCGAATCGCAATTAAGGAATATGTAGGATTCGCAAAATTTATTGCAAATCCTACATACATCGCGTTTTGCGATTCTCAAATAGCGATTCTTAAAAATTCGCTATTTGAGAATCGCAAAACCTAACATTGATACATATGGCCCAATATTTCTTACCATGACGTGCACAGCCCAAATCAAACCGATCACGTTTTAGGGGCCACCATTACCGAACCTAATTACATTGCACGGATCAGGACGTAACCCATCAGTGAACCCCCAGTGTAGTCTGGCTCTCAGCCTAGTAAATTATCTTTCTGACCTACCCCCAGTGCAGGATAAAGCAAAGCATCATTTCAAACTCATTTGCATCATGTGCTTATATAGAGCTGATGTTTTAGTAACGATCATATTCGTGTGTGCTATTTTTTTCAGAGAGCACCTTATTGATCTACACTATACTAGTCCAGGAATGAGATGCAGTGCTCTTGCAGAGATACCCTAGTATCATGGACTGTAGACAATATCACATAATTTAAATACGATGCACTTGTGTCATAATTGAAGTTTTTGCAGTTTCCCTGGACTTTGACACCCAGCGGTATATGTGCTCAATGCACTTAATGGGGGTTGAAGGCCCTCCTGCCCCAAACCATGGCGTTTAGTGTCTTGAGATTCTTGTGGTTGTGTCACTTAATTCACAATAAGCACTGTCACACCCGAACGGAATGCAGCATTTCCTCTTCTATCTCTTCCCGGCTTAAAAATAAGAAAGGCTTTGGCAGCCTAGATCAAAAAAAGTTAAGAAAACATTTCAGAATGTTTGGAATTTCCCCTGGTTTCCTGTTTTCTCTTTAATACGACAAAAAAAAAGCTGTGACACGAAGTACAAACAAGTTACTGTTACTAAACAAGGACATAAGCAGGTCCTGCAAGTAGGCTTTTACAAAATAAAGACATTTAAAGACGCACTGTGGTCAGTAGCTTTTGGAGCAGAAGCGCTGGATTAACAAGACAAAGGTTTCTATGGAAGCCCCTTAAGTGACCGGCATTCAGCTGTGAATGTATGCAAAATGCATCCTTTGACATCTCGGCCTGGAGACAGAGGTCACATTCAAAGCGCTGAACCTCTCGCTGTGGAATGAAAGGAGCAACTCTCCCCACCCCCATCCCATTCAAAGCCCGTTTTGGTTTTGCACTTGAAAGTGCAACGGAAAGGAGATTTCAGCAAAAAAAAAAAGAGATGGGGTTCTACATATGTTTAACATTTTATGTCTGCACTGTATTTATTTCAGCGTCCACGGAATTTACATGTATGTGACAATTGTACACACCCAATGATCGGCCAAAACCTACGATTTCAAATTGCAAAGTGTTCATTTCATTGCAACCTGTAAATGAATACATGAAATATGTAACAAATTCCACTACCGTTAATTCTTTGGCAATCTAAGTTGAATATTTTTAAACAAATATGATTAGGTAAACAAACCAAACGATTTGGTACAATTAACCAAATCATTTCTTTAAAGTATGATTTTATGGAGAGAAACGGCATCCGCATATTACACGGTGCTACATATTTGTGGTGCATTTCAGCTGCGTAACGGTACAGGAAAAAGGTTTCTAGACCGGAACAACTGTTTCTGACCTCCCTATAAGAAAATGTATCTATAGGCAGATTCACACTTGCTGTATATGCTGACTTGAAGTGTAATAAAGCCAGAAATGTAGTTTAATGTTGGCAGTAGAAGGCTTTTTGGAATTCTTAAAGAAACACACAGGGCTTACTATCAATAGTGCAGCAGGTGAAGTGACCTAATGGACCAGGGGCTCACTACACTCTAATTGTTACCATTTATTTACCACCATAGCAAGGATTTGTAGACCTATGTTCGAGGCATATGAGCTGCAGATTACACACTTTTGCATAGATCGCCATCTGGTGTTGGGCCCGGATGTTTGCAGTTTGTTTTTCCTCTTGGAAAGTCTTTGGGAGTCACGAGGTCGGTGACTCCTCCCTTGGTCCGTATTGCGCATGGGCTTCGGCTCCATCCTCAGATTGTTTTTTTCCGCCATCGGGCTCGGATGTAATACTTCGCGCTCCGGTTCCGAACATTTCCAGTTCGACGATCGAAGCGGAATCCTCGCTCTTCGTGGTATTGTTCAGATCCTGATCTCCTCAATCACCTTCTCTTCGACACACCTTCGATTCCAGTCGTCGACGGCGGCCTTCGGGCCTATCCAAGCTCTGGTCCCGGCTGATGGAAAGAACTCCATTCAAGAAGTGCCCTCGATGTGGGTCCAAATTCCCCCACACCGATCTTCATGAGGTGTGCAACCTCTGCCTCTCCCCTGAACACGAGGCTCGAGACTGTCCCGCCTGCAAGTCTTTCAGATCCAAAAAGACTATTCGAGATCGAAGGGCCAGACGAAACATGGCGCACTCCTCGACCTCCGTTCCAGTCGTCATCTTCGGGGACGACGTCGAAGCTCCGGGACAGCAGCACACCGAAGAGGACCTCGTCAGTGCTTCCGAAGCCGACGACTCTGATGTGGAGGACATCACCCCGGCGCAGAGGGTCGTGAGTAAAATACCCCCTCCCACACCTGCGCCGACACCCAAAAAGGCTTCGGTCACGCCTTCGCCTCCGGGCCTAGGCAAGACCAAAGACACTGCTTCGAACACCTCACCTTCGGGCCCGGTGAAGAAGCCTAATAAGCCTTCCGGCGGCTCGGGCTCGCCAGCCTGCCAGCGGTGCCGATAAACACACTTCGGCACTGAAGAAGAGATCAGCCTCTACCTCGACACCGAGCTCCGCACCAAAGCCCTCGGTGTCGAAACCCAGCCTCTCGGTACCGACCAAACATCATAAGGCCCTCGGCACCGACACTCCCGCGCCGAAGCCTGCCTCGGCGCCGACCAAAAAATCGGAGGTTCCAAAAAAGCACGGCACAGACAAGCCTAAAAAGCCATCGGCCCCGAAACCTTCGGCGCCGACCAAACAGCCATTGTCTCAAGAACTGTTTACACCGGATCCTTTGCAAAAGACACTTACCAAGGATCCCAAAACTGGACATTTGGCACTGTCTTCGAAAAAGACATTTGGACAAACCAGCTCCACCTCCAAAGAGGAAAGACTCTGCTACCTCCCCTTTCAGAGTGCCTCCTCCACCTCCTCCACCCTCTCCACCTCCGCCCCCTCCACCCCTGCCTCATCACTCACCAACCCCGTCTCCAGACCATGATGATCAGGGGGACCCATACTACGATCCAGCAGATGTGCCAAAAGACCCCACCCCTACAGGATTCCCAGACCCATGGGACGATTATAATAACCCAGACATTCCAGATGTCCCACAAGATGACCTTTATCCATCCAGGCCATCTCCACCAGAAGACTCATTAGGTTTTCACCACCTACTTCAGAGGGCGGCACATTATCACGGGGTAGAGCTACACACTGACCCGGTAGAGGAAGATTTCCTCCTCGACACCTTTGATACCGCACATAGGTCTACTTCTATAATACCTATGCTCAAGGGGGTAATAAAACATGCGCCAGAGGTTTTTAAAGACCCAGTCAGGGCTAGGGTCCTAAACCCACGCATAGAGAAAGTATAAAGCTGCCCCCACAGATCCTGCCTACATCAAGGGGCCAGCGCCACTGGATTCCCTAGTGGTATCCACTGCACGGAAGAGGTCAAATTCCCAGGCATCAGGCGAAGCACCACCACCTGACAAAGAGTCAAAGCTACTGGACGCGTCAGGAAAGCGCACTGCGTCACAGGCAGCCAATATATGGCATATCGCCAACACTCAAGCGCTATTGGCCAGATACGACAGAGCGCATTATGATGAACTAGAAACCATCATGCACCATCTCCCAGAAAAATACAGAAATAGGGCCAATGAATTAATTCAAGAGGGTAAGACCATAACTAACACCTCTATACGCTGTGCCTTAGACGCAGCAGACACAGCCTCCAGGGCCATTAACACTAGCGTCCTCCTCCGTCGCCATGCTTGGCTGAGAGTTTCAGGTTTTAAACCTGAGGTACAAGCCTCCATATTAAATCATCCATTTGATCAAGAACATTTATTCGGTCCAAAAGTAGATGAGGCCCTCGAGAAGATGACGAAAGACACAGATACGGCGAAATCTATGGGAGCCCTACAGTCACACCTTACTAGGCGCTCCTTTCGCCGCTCTTCCTTTCGGGGCACGGGCAGAGGCTACTCAGCGCGTCCACTTCCTACAAATCCCCTGTTCAATCCACCTTCACAAGGGGTTATCAAAGAGGCGGCTATAGAGGCAATAACAATAAAGGCAGAGGCAAAACAAATACCGCCCGCTCTGCCACACCGCCTACCCAATGACTTACCCCTGCTCCCTCCAGACCATCCCACTCCGGTCGGGGGCAGACTGCAAAATTTCCTCCACGTCTGGGAGTCCATCACATCAGACAGATGGGTGACCCAAATTATTCCTTCAGGGTACTACCTAGAATTGACATCTACCCCCACCCCCCCCCCCCCCAACATTCCACCCAGGCAACGCCCAATGTCACAAGAACATTCCACGTTACTAAAACAGGAGGTAATCTCCCTCCTACAAAAAGAGGCGATAGAACAAGTCCCCGCCAATCAGCAAAATTTAGGGGTCTACTCCCTATATTTTCTGATACCAAAAAGAGATGAGACTCTACGACCTATCTTAGATCTCCGGCCTCTAAACACATACATACATTCGGACCATTTTCACATGGTAACACTTCAGCAGGTACTTCCGCTCCTCTCCCAGAACGACTTTCTCACCACACTGGACTTGAAAGACGCATACTTTCACATTCCGGTACACCATGCCCACAGAAAGTACCTCAGATTTGTAGTGGACGGGCAACACTACCAGTTCAAGGTGCTCCCATTCGGGGTCACAACAGCACCAAGGGTATTCACCAAGTGCCTAGCGGTAGTGGCGGCACACCTCAGAAGACCGCACATTTACGTCTTCCCATATTTGGACGACTGGCTAATAAAAGCCACGTCCTACAATCAATGTGTACATCACACCGCCACTACAATCCAACTACTTCACCAGCTAGGTTTCACGGTGAACCACCAAAAGTCCCAGCTAATACCATCCCACACAAAGCAATACCTCGGTGCCACCATAGACTCCTCAAAAGCCATAGCCTACCCCAATCCAGCCAGGATTGCAAGCATTCAGGCTTTGCGTCAAAGATTCATACCTCAACACTCTCTCCCAGCAAGAGTGTTTATGCAACTGATAGGGATGATGGCCTCTTGCATTTTCATAGTGCCTCATGCAAGACTCCAGATGCGTCCACTCCAAGAGTGCTTAGCGTGCCAATGGAACCAGGCCCAGGGGCAACTGACAGATCTGGTGTTGGTAGACGGTCGCACCCATCGCTCTCTTCAGTGGTGGAACACCACAAATCTTTCCAGAGGTCGACCGTTCATGGACCAGGTTCCACAGATAATCCTAACAGACGCATCACTCTCCGGCTGGGGAGCTCATCTATTACACCTCACAGTGCAGGGCACATGGACACCGCAACAAAAGTTACTCCACATCAACCATCTGGAGTTACTGGCAATCTTTCTAGCCCTAAAATCCTTTCACACTCACATTTTAGGCAAGGCAGTCCTTATTCGCACAGACAACATGATGGCCATGTACTACATTCAAAAACAAGGCGGCACACACTCTCCACAGCTCTCTCAAATAGCACAGAGCATATGGAGATGGGCAATTCCACACAAAATCTTTCTCCTAGCCCAACATGTCCCAGGAGTCCAAAACACCATGGCAGATCTGCTCAGCAGACAAACGCAGCAGATCCACGAGTGGGAACTTCACCCGCAGGTTCTTCACCCGTTCTTTCAGATGTGGGGGCATCCACACATAGACCTCTTCGCCACCCACGAAAACAAAAAATACCCAAGCTTCGCCGCCAGATACCCACACCCATTGTCCAAAGGCAATGCGATATGGATGAACTGGTCAGGCAAATTTGCGTACGCATTTCCACCTCTCCCACTAATTCCATTAGTGGTGCGAAAGCTACAACAGCACTCCCTCACACTGATTCTAGTAGCTCCAACATGGGCCAGACGACCGTGGTACACCACGCTGCTGGAACTCTCGGTAGTGCCACACCAAAAGTTACACCTCTCACCATGCCTCCTAACCCAGAACCATGGAGAGATCAGACACCCGGAGCCAGCTCAGCTCAACCTTGCGATCTGGCTCCTGAGATCCTAGAATTCGGATACCTTAACCTTCCCCCTGACTGTATGAACGTCATCAGAGAAGCTAGGCATCCTACTACTAGAGCCTGCTACGCGGCGAAGTGGAAAAGATTTGTTGTTTATTGCCATAGCACAATCAACCCTCTAGACGTATCTATACAGCACATCATTTGCTACTTACTCCATCTACAAAGGTGTAACCTAGCATATACATCCATCCGGCTACGCCTCGCAGCAATTGCCGCCTACCTACAAAACAGACAGCACCTATCACTTTTCAGAGTGCCTGCCATTAAAGCCTTCATGGAAGGCCTCAAACGGATAATTTCCCACAGAGTACCACCCTCACCTGTGTGGAACTTAAATATAGTTCTCACAAGGCCAATGGGACCGCCTTTCGAATCTTTACATAAATGTGAACTGCAATTGCTCACATGGAAAACAGCTTTCCTTGTAGCCATCACTTCCCTTAGAAGGGTCAGCGAGATACAAGCACTTACTATACAAGAACCTTTTCTCCAAATGCACCCGAGCAAGGTTGTCCTCCGTACTAACCCAAAATTCCTACCCAGTCATTTCCCCCTTTCATCTAAACCAATCGGTAGAATTACCGGGTTTTTTCTCGCAACCTCAAACTGTTGCAGAAAGGGCTCTACACACACTGGATGTTAAAAGGGCCTTACTTTACTAAATCCAAAGAACACAACCTTTCAGAAAGACAAAACAACTGTTTGTCTCGTTCTCTCCACCACATAAAGGCAACCCCATCTCTAAATCAGGGATAGCTAGGTGGATTGTAAAATGCATACAAATTTGCTACCTCAAGGCAAAACGCACGCTATCTGTTCCCCCTAAAGCCCACTCAACGCTAAGGATGCCTGGCCTCCACCTTGGGGGTGCCCAGGAGTGGACGCCTCACAGGGAAAGCCAGGATGGGTTCCACAGCGGTATTCGTACAAGCGCCTTGAGACCCTTGCGGGTGAGTAGTGCGCTATACAAGTATCAATTTACACACTACACGAAAGATAGGGGCTTCTATGGCTTTACTAGGGAACATCCCATTAGATGACATCTGCAAAGCAGCTACATGGTCAACACCGCACACTTTCACTAAACATTACTGTGTAGATGTGCAAACCAAGCAACAAGCTAGTGTGGGCCAGGATGTACTAAAAACACTTTGTCAAACCACTGCAACAGATACCGGTGGTCGCCGCTAGGGTTGGGAACTGCTATATAGTCTATGCAAAAGTGTGTACTCTGCAGCTCATATGCCTCTAACGGAATATGCTACTTACCAGTGTGCATCTGTTCTTGGCATGTAGAGCTGCAGATCTGCACACGCCCACCCGCCTCCCCGGCTACCTGTATCTGTTCCAGTCTATCTTATTTAGATATAACACACATGGGTTTCTTCACTATTATTACTACGCTCCATCTTTCCCTGTTGGCGAAAAACAATCTGAGGATGGAGCCGAAGCCCATGCGCAATACGGACCAAGGGAGGAGTCACCGACCTCGTGACTCCCAAAGACTTTCCAAGAGGAAAAACAAACTGCAAACATCCGGGCCCAACACCAGATGGCGATCTATGCAAAAGTGTGTAGATCTGCAGCTCTACATGCCAAGAACAGATGTACACTGGTAAGTAGCATATTCCTTTCTCTGTTTGCATTAGGGCTCAGCACAACCTTGCTACTTCAATTAAACACTATCACTGGTGGGGCCTACAGCTCTCAAAACAGCACAGAAATTAGGCTAGCTTTGGGCGAAAGTTAAATTGCTGTGGCATAATTCCTGTAATTTCTGGATTTTCACATTATGCTTGTTGTGCAAATTTGCCAAAATAACACCATTATTTCACTTTGCATATTTACTCATCATATGTCTATGCGTGAGGACACATTTCAAACTAAAATATAGTATGAAATGACAGATTTGCATTTTGCGTAATGAATTTTTTCTGTACAATTTTGGGGGACAGAATCATAATGAGGCCAATTTATCATACCTGAAGAATTCCAAATCTAAGGTACTGGATTTACTAGTGGAGAAGGCCATATATAGCACCACACCTTCTAGGACACTCATCATACTTAAATGGATTGGCGGCAGGGTGATTCTTGAATGCAACTAACGCATCTTATAGTAGCTTGTTGTCATTTACAGACAGTCCATTTTCCGTTGAAATGATCACTAAATTTGAACACACATACAGTTTTACTGATAGAACCATATACACACAAATGATACTGTGTGGGAATCTGGTTTCTGTGAATCATTTGAGCATGGCCAAGTAAGTGTCTTGATTTGTTTTAATCCTATTAAAATCTGTTTCCCGCACACTTCATAATACAGTGCTTACTTTCTGCTTTCCTAACTGCTGGATGTGTACAGTTCATTTACAGGTATTTACATGTTGTTGTGTATTGCAAAAAACAGCATTCTACATTGTCACATAATTCACTTTAAAAACTCCTTTCACTTTGCAGTCAGAGCAAACACAAGGAGATGGACAGAGCGCTGAAACTTTTCAGACACTCACCCCCAGTCACAGATCTGAGTTGAATCATTTTTCCACCCCAGTTCAGACATAGCTATATGCAAATCAGTCTTGACCCTGTTCCTAAAGGTAACAGTCCAGCCCAAACTGCCAAACCATGTTTTCCCTGGACCGGAAACAAGCATCCTGGGACCAGTTTCGGGCTAACAGCCCTCATCAGCCAGGCTAGCTTGAATCCAGTGGCAAAGTTTGCGGTCAGAGAAAGAAAAGTAAACACCAATCCTCATGTTAGAAGAATAAAGCAGCCTTAAATTTTTGTCTTTGCGTTACCTGCAAGGGTGATAAGTTAAACACAGAATTTAAAGGCAACTATTTTTACTGCTCTGACTTTCTTAACCCACCAAACATTAGCTCGCTAGACATGACCCATCAAGTGGATCATGACCCTCCGTTTGGAAAACACTGGTGTGCATACAATAGCTGGACTTGCGAAAGGACCCGAAGAGAAATTGAGAGCTACATAGCTACCCCTACCCAGACGAATGCTGGCAAGGACCAGATGAGAATTGCAGATGGCTCAAACATCTTTTACCTACAAATACTAGGTTTCATGAATCAGGTCAGGAGCTGAATTAAAAATGGGGACCATGTGACAGTGTTATGGGGACTGCAGATGACTACAGAGGCCATACTGCACTGTTTCCTGAGAGAGGAGCGGCCTTGCATCACAGTGCTTTAAAGCGTACTTGTGTTTCCTGCTGTGTGGGACACTGTCATTGTTGTGGGGACTGAGGAGTACTTCAGAGGCTATCCTGCTCTGTTTCTTGGAGGAGGACGAGGGACCTTTTATCACTGCACTTAAAAGCGTGCATCTGTTTACCCCTGCATAGGACACTGTGACAGGGCTTTGGAGTCTTAGGAGGACCACAGGGACCATATTGCACTGTTTACTTGAGAAGGCTGCACCACATCACTTTAAATGACGCCCCTGTTTTCCACTGCTGAGATGCTGTGACACTGTTGCAGAGGACTAATACCAGGGCCATACTGCACTGCTTCCTGGAGGAGGACGAGGGGCCTTGCATCACAGTGTTTTGAAACATTCTTCTGTTTCTCATTGTGCACAATGCTGTGACAGTGTTGTGGATGCCACAGGCGACTATAGGGACCATACTGCACTGCTTCATGGTTAGGCCGGGCCTAGCACTATGGTGCTTTAAAGAGCCCTTCTGTTTCCTTTTGCTCGGGACACAGTGACAATGTTTTAAGGGCTGAGGAGAACTACAGGGGCCATACTGCACTGCTTCCTGGAGGACGTGTGGCCTTGCACCACAACGCTTTAAAGTAAGCTTGTGTGTCTTGATGTGTGGGATGGTGCAAGTGTTTTAGGGGTCAATGAGGACTACATGGGCCATACTCCACTGCTTACTGAGAAGCTGGGGCCTTGCACAACAGAGCTTTACAGTGCACTTCTGTAGAGCAGGTCCGTCTGTGCCCGTCCATGGCCGTAAGGGGCTAGGTTGGGCCATGGCACCATGAGCTCCACCACAACAACTAAGTGTGCCACAATTGACTGTTTCTTAGAGTGTGCAGTGGGTGTCCTATTAAAAGAAATCGAGCTTCCAGCATGCCACCTTTCTATTGATGGCATAAATCATGCAAGAATTATAAATCGGACACGCTCAGCTCTTCACTATAATGGAAATCTTACTTCTCTCATGATGGATATTTCCTCTTGTTTAATTTCTGCTGTTAATACCCTCAACTCAAAATTAACCAACAGCTAAGTATGCGAGGAAAGCTGCAACTTTCACCAAAACATAAGACAAATGTGTAAAGACCTTTATGGAATTTTTACCAGATCATGCTTTTCAACAGTCCATTTTTGATGAGTTGCATTATAAATTAGATGCAAAGTTTGAAAAAGTGGTCCAGTCTCTTCTTGAGCAAGTTAATGGCATTGAATTGCATTTGGTAAAGGTATTACATTCCACTATTGTACAGCCTGCTTTGCTCAATTATGGTTTACCTTTGCACTGACCTTTGCCTCCCATCCCGATCTCAGAATAATGTACCATCTTCAAAGCCACCTAATGCCTGTTCTTAGTCTTGTCCATTAATTAACTTAACGTAGTGGGCTGAACTTAGAAATGACTGTCTCAAGGCCAAGTTGCGATTCGGCCAGTTCAATTGTCCTCTGAACTTTTATGCTATTATGCACACCCAACCATAATCCAATACAAACTATGCCATCTGTTGTTAACTTTGTGGCTCTACTGGAGACAGCAGTGAACCCACGTAGGAACACACACACCATTCTAGATTCACCACCAGTGGCATGCCTGTATGTGGTAATATAAATAAACTCTAAAATTACTCTAAACACCATTTACCACTACCTACTCTAAACCCTAAAATTACCCTTCCCACACTTTACCGCTACCCACTCCATAACCCTAAAATTGCCCTTAACACCCCATACCACCTCAAACCCTAAAATTACCCTTTATATACTGCCATTAGTCACCCCAAACCCCCCTACCACCCTTTACCAGTAAGCACCCTTAAACCTTACAAATACTCTTACCACCCCTGAACCCTAAAATTACTTTAAACACCATTTGACAATACCTACCCCCAAACCCTAAAATTGCCCTTACCAAGCTTTACCACTACACACCCCATAACCCTAAATTTAATCTTACCGTCCTCTACCACTACCCACCCCTAAACCTTAAATTTACTCTTAACACCCCACTTTAAACCCTAAAATTAACCTTTACACCCTTTACCATCATCCATCCATAAACCCCCCCTACTGCCTTTACCACTACCCACCCTTAAACCCTAAAAATACCCCTACCATCCCTAGACCCTAAAATTGCCTGCCTACCGTTTAGCACAATCCACCCAAAACTCTAAAATTACAAAGGCAAAGCAACATAAAGACTCTCGATTCCTAGAACAAGCTTTAAAATGTAACAATAAGCATTGATGCCTCTAAGTTAGTTGTCAAAAAAAGATAAAACTAGTTTATATTGTATCGCAGCATAACTAATAACATTCAAATGCAAAAAGGCTAAATAAATACTTAATGTAAAAAAAGTTTTATTTAATTAGAGAAAAGGTTAATTTGCATGACAAATCTTTGCATAAATAGGTTTATGCAGCTTTTCCTTTAAAATGTCTGACCTTTCTGCTGCTAGAGTGTGTCTCTGGTTAGCAAAGTGTGTTTAAATGCAGTGTGTGTTTAAGACTGCAGTACCACCTCCTGTTTACAGGGGCAGAGCTGAACACAAACATAAACACACTTGATGAAACACAGGTCCTCACAAGGCAATTTTTTAAAAAAGTTGTAAAAATTGACACAGATGTTCCTGAAGCCATTTGTTATCATTTTGAAGACATTGCCTTGTGGGGACCTGGTTTCAAGTCCCCACAGTGCAATCAAGTCGCCACAGCGTCGGTGTGTTATCACACCCAAGTCCCCACAAGGATAGTAATACAAACACCCCCCCCCCACACTCTCACACAACAATACAATACAACACGACCCAGATCTCAGGACTGTTGCTACAGACCGAGGAACTCAGACTGATGAAACGCCACCGCAAACAGCTGGATATCAAATGGAGAATGAACCAGGAAAATGCAAATAGGTGTACCTTCAATTCCGCCCTTACACGCTACCACCAAACGATCCGGAACACCAAACGTGCCGCTCTGGCGGACTGCACAATGACAGCACAACAAAAGCAAAGAAATCTTTGCCATTGTAAATTATTTCACCTCACCATTAGCGGCCTCCAACTCAATCACCCCCTCGCAGGACCTCTGCAACAATCACTTAAGTCTTCAGCAACAAAACACTGCTTATTACAGCAACTTCAGCCCGCAATTGAACCAGACAGTCCTCATCAAACACCACCTGATCTTATCCAGCGAACCAACTCTAACCACATGGCCCATCATCCCAGAAGAAACCGCCACCAACATGCAGTCCACCCACACAGGGTCTACATCTGACCCCTGTCCCCACCACACCTACTCCAGAGGATTGTAACCCTTCAGCACCATGCACACACCCATTCTAAATGCATCCACCTCTTCCATGACATTTCCAGATGCTTGTAAACATGTAAGTGTCTTTCATTTGCTGAAGAAACCCTCTGCGAACTCTTCAACGCAGGCTACGTACAGACCGATCTTCCTGCTACCATTCCCAGCCAGTCACCGGATACCTGAATGACCACCAACTCCTTAGCACCACTCAGCCTGGTTTCAGACCCAACCACAGCATGGAAACTGCCCTCAGCGCTACCACAGATGACATCCGCATGACTCTGACTAGAGGGCACCTGTAACTTATTCTCTCCCTCACAAATAAGACGACCAGTACCCGGATCAAGTTCAATGCCTGCGTGGCTGAAATCGCCCTCTAGATGAAGACCAACTGTCTAAAGCTAAACACTGATAAGAACTAAATCGTGATCTTTGGGAAGAGCATATCACTGTGATACTCCACCTGGTGGCCAACTGTGCTAGGACAGACACCTACCCCCACCACCCACAGCAAGAATCTCTGGGTCAGCATCAACAGATAGCTCAAGGTGACCTCCCAAGTCAATTGCGTCACCACTTCAGCGTCAATACCCTGAAGATGCTGAGGAAGATTTTCAAATGGCTTCCATTTAGCACCCTGGAGACTGCCACACACTCCCTGGTCACAAGCAAGCTTGACTACTGGAACACCCTTGAAACTGGAATCAACTAAACTCACCAGAAGGCAGCAGACAATTCAGAACTCGGCAGCCAGAATCACTGTCAACCGCACCTGAAGGAGCTCCACTGGCTTCCCATCCACAAAGACACACAATTCAAACTCCTTACCCACACTGTCAAGGCACTAGATAACACTGGCCCAGCATACCTGAACAATCGCATCTGCTTTCACAAACCTTCGAGATGCCTCTACTCATCCGGACTCCTACTTGCACAGATCCCACACATAAGGAAAACAAGTTTGATTGTAGCGCGCGCTACTCACCTGTGAGGGCCTCAAGGCGCTGGGGGGGGGGGGGGGGGCGGGGGTCGGAGTGTGATCAGCTCTGTAGGGGTCATTCGAAGAGCCAGGTCTTGAGGCCCTTTCTGAATTGGTGCAGTGTCGGGCTTTGTCGGAGGTGAAGGGGGAGTTCGTTCCAAGTCTTGACTTTGTGGTTGGAGAAGGATCTTTCACCTGCTCTGGTCCTGTAGAAATGATAGATGGTGGCTAGGGCGAGGCGGCTAAGCAGAAGTTTCACTTGGGGACGTGGAAGGAGATCCGATGAGGCATTGGGGTCCAGTGTTGTTGAGGGCTTTGTAGGCGTGTGAGCAGCTTGAAGGTTATTCTTCTTTCGACGGGGAGCCAGTGAAGGTTGCGGAGGTGTTTGGTGATATGGTCGTGTCGTGGGATATCGAGGATGTCTGGCTGCGGCTTTCTAGACGGTCTGGCGTTTGCGGAGGAGGTTTTTGTTGATTCCAGCATAGAGGGCGTTGCTGTCGTCCAGTCTGCTGGTGATGAGTGTGTGGGTGACCGTTATCCTGGAGTCAAAGGATATCCACTTGAACATCATTCGAAGTATGCAGAGGATGCTGAAGCATGCGGAGGATACGGCGTTGATCTGCCGATTCATGGTGAGTGAAGAGTCGAGTATGATACTGAGGTTGCGTGCGTTGTCCGTTGGAGTGGATGGGTTTCCGAGGGCGGGGGGCCATCAGGTGTTCTCATGCAGAGGGGGTGGAGCCAAAGATGAAGACTTCAGTTTTCTCCGAGTTGAGCTTCAGGCAGCTGTTGCTCATCCAGGGTGAAACGGCTTTCATCCCTTCTAGAAAGTTGCGCCTGGTGGTGTTGGGTTCCTTGGTGAGGATAAGCTTGGTGTCATCGGCGTAGGAAATTGTTGAGCCCGTGGTATCTGACAATGGTTGCGGGGGGCATGTAAACGTTGAAGAGTGTGGGGCTGAGGGAGGATCCTTGGGGTACTCCCCATCTGATCTCCGTCGGTTCTGAGCGGTAGGGCGGGAGTCTTACTCTCTGTGTTATGCCTGAGAGGAAAGATAGTATCCAGTCTAAGGCTTTTCCTTGGATGCCGGCATTGTGGAGTCTGGTGGCTAGTGTGCGGTGGGAGATGGTGTCGAAGGCTGCTGATAGGTCCAGGAGGATGAGGGCTGCCATGTGGACTTGGCTGAGGAGGGCGTGGAAGTAATCAGTGGCGGCAAGGAGGGCGGTCTTGGTGCTGTGGTTGCTGCGGAATCAGGATTGAGAGATGTCTAGGATGCTGTTGGTTTCTATGAATTGTGCTAGCTGGGTGTTGACGGCCTTTTCGATGACTTTGGCAGCAAAAGGAAGCTTTGAGATGGGCTTGAAGTTCCTGAGGTCCTTCTGGTCTGCGGAGGGCATCTTTAGGAGGGGGTTGACTTCGGCGTGCTTCCAGTTGTCGGGGAATGTGATGGGTCTCGAGTGAGCAGTTGATAGTTCGACGTAGCTCGGATGCGATGGCAGTGGTGGCCCTGTGGAAGGTGTGCAGGGGTCAGAAGGTTCTCTGAAGTGGATGCTCTTCATTATCTTTAAGGTGTCTTCTGTGATGAATGGGATCTAGGTGAGAAGGGTCTGTTGGGTGGCGTCGTTGGGGGTGGGACTTGAGGCAGAGCCGTGGTCTTGGTCATCGAAGTTGTCAGTGTCTTGATCTTGAGATGAAAGAAGGAGCTGACTTTGTTGCAGAGGTCTTGGGATGGATGAACGTTTGTTGTTTCGCTGTTGGCTTTGGCGAATTCCTGTATGATGGTGAAGAGTTCCTTGTAGTTGTGGGTGTTGGAAACCATTCTGTCTTGGATTAAGTTTTTCTTTGTTGAATTGATGAGTTGCTGGTGTGTTGTGATGGCGGTTTTGTTGGCGGATCATGCATCATGGGGTTTTCTGTTTCTCCACGTCTTCTCCAGTCTTTGGGGGGAGCGCTTGGATTCTCAGTAATCCGTGGTGAACCAATTAACTTTATTGTGTCTCGTGGTGTTCTGGAGGGGGGCAAGAGTGTTGGCACAGTTAGCGATCCATTGGTAAGGTTTCTTGCCGCTGTGTTGGCGTCTGTCATAGTTGGGGGTGGAGTGCAGGTGAGGGCGGAGGTGAGGTATTCTTCGAGTACTTTGTTCCAGCTTCTGCGTGGGAGGCAGCGTGTGTGCAGGTGGCTTCATAAGGGAGAAATGGATGCAGTGGTGGTCTGTCCAGAACAGTTCCATGGTGTGGCTGCATGAGAGTATTCAAAAGGTGATGAATCTGTAGGTAGGTAGAGTATCCATCAGAAAGTTGTTAATTAGGATGTTTGCTCTCTTTATTCATTTTTTTGAGCGGATTCTGAATTTCACTATAGCAACATGTATGTATCAAGTACCCTTTTCACAAGATGTTCTAGATTTCTCTAGATCCCCTCTGAATGTGTAGGGTCTGACATTACTTCAGAGTAGCTGTTGTGTGATAGATTTCTAGTCTGGGGCTAATTTGGACTCAAGGAAATGTGATTTCTCATTTCAAACATGCTACTCATGCTTTTTGTGTACCTATAAGCTGCTCCTGTGTGTGTATTACTTGTGGTTTTCTCATTTAATTTATTTGACTAATGTATTACTTACAGCAGAACATGTACAGGTGCAGTAAGAGAAAAAAAGTTAAAAATACATTTCATAGTACATAACACTTTATATAAAAATAGCCTAGAAGGCTTTTTACCCATTTCAACTGGGGTTGTTACTATTTTTCTCAATTTTTATTTGGGAATACACTTGTTAGTTTTTGTGGTTGGGCTTGAATGATTTTTAATTGCACTAATAAAGCTGTGGTTGAGGTACAGTCTGTGCTTGCATGTTACTATAAGGAAGCTACTTAAACATTGTTTATATGCCTGTGCTACACATTTAGCTGCACTTGTGCAAAGCGATGGTGGCTAAACAATGCTCAACCCAGTTAAAACTACTTAGTTAAAATACACATGGTTAGAATAACCGCAAAAAGGTGAGGACAGTATTTCTGGTAGACATCTAGCTACAAATTCTTCACCTTTTGAATATTCCCCAGGTGGCAGACTGGATCCGGATACTTTTCCATAGTACCTCTACTTGCCGCAAGAGGGTGCCTTGCGGCTCTGCACTGATGATCTGCTCCAAAAATGACATGTTGGGCCTATATAGGTGCCACACCTGCGCGCTGACATCCGTTCCTTTCTTTCCGTGCCACCAGCTGTGGATTCCGTAGCTAGTCTCTCAGAAAACCTTTATCTATGATCTTTGTTTAAAAAACAAAAATCAGTGTGCAAGGAGTGTCACTCCCATAAAAAACCCTTTTAGGACTGTGTAGTGATAAACCCGAAAGCCATCAGGAAAGGTGACGTGAAACTTTAAACCACCAAGCATAATAAGATGCAGTTTCAGAACCACTTCAAGTCTTGCTCCAAGGCTCAGTCCTGTACGTGCTACTGTTCCCGACAAAGACTCTCTATAGACTGTCTTTGCTCCAGCTCTTCAGATAAGCACAAGAACATAAGAAGTAGAAGCAGAGTTTTGTTCCTTCTCCCTATTCCAACTCATCCAGTAAAGTGCGTGGGCAGTGCCAATGGTCCAGTTCCACAAGTTGGTTGACTTCAGAGCTGATTTCTGAAGCTGATTCCGGCACACCCCGGTTTGCCAAAGCCATCAGTCACACCACACCAGATCAAAGAGTAGAGTGTAGCTGTGCTCAGGTTCTACAGATCTTTGCCGACTCCCTCTGGTGAATTTTCTGGCCCCAGAGTCGAGAGGCCCTCCTCCTGAATTTCTGCCTGCAGGTTCACCCTTGACGCCACCAGGACCGTGTGAGCTACTTTTGTACTTGGCTCCAGAAGTGATGCTTCCCCTGGCATTCACCACCACGCAAGGCCCGGGTACGTCAATGCCGACTTTGCCACCCTAATTGGTGGCTCCCATCGTCCTTTCCAGCACCGGTCTGACTTGGACTAACATCTCAACCGAATCCGACCAAGATCTCGGCTTTTGTTCTGCCTCCCCGCCATGGAGGTGAAAACAAATTTACTGATAGAAATCCTGCAGCCTGGCCAGACTGCTTCTGTGCCTCTTCTCCCTTTTAATGAGGCCTTGACAGATAACCTGCTTGGGGCTTATACTAATCCTTGAGCTGGTTCTCCAGTGAAACATCCATTTGCCAGGCGTCACGGTCCTGCTCCGGGTGACTTTACTTTTTTGTCCCAGTATCCCTCTCTGGAGAGTCTTGTGGTGCAAGCTCCACTGGCCAGACTAACCCCCAACAATTTCCTGACCTCTCTCCCTGATAGTGAATCCAAGAGAGTGAGGACGTTCAGGAAGCGGTTATTCTTCTTAGCCAGCTTGGCCCTCCGATCAATTAATGCCTCCTGCATGTCAGGCCACTACACCCACACCCTGTAGGACTTGATGACACAAGTACTCCACAGAGTTCCGGAAGACCTTGTTCTGTCATCTCACTGGAAATTCAGGACGGTTGTGATGCTGCAAGTTCACAATTTGTTGTGGCTTGTACACCACAACTCTGTTGTAGAGTCGCCATTCGTTGCCATGCTTTGCTTCCATCTACTGGGTTCTCGGCTGACTCTCCCCTTAAGTGGTTCAAGCAGAGTAGGGCCACCGCTCACTCTCTCTGCCTCTTGACCAGGCCTCACAAGCAATTCCACTTGTCCTTCCTTTGCTAAGGATGTGGCATTTCCTACCATCAGCCTATCACACCCCAACTGGTAACCCCCCCCCTCCTGCAGCCATGGTCCGCGTGCCACCCAGATCCCACAAAGCCAAGCCCAACCCACCCCTAGCCCTTCCCCTCAGCCCCACCTGCCAAACCTCCTTAGTTTACCCTCACAGGGTGTCAGCCACTTAGTGAGGGGCAGAATAAACCGATTCTCTCCGTGTTGGCAAGCCATCACTTCGGACAGGTGGGTCCTTCAAATTTTCCAGAAAGGTTACGCCCTTCCTTTCGTACCAGCAGCATGTACCACCGTCTACCCAATGACTAGCGCTGCATTTTGTGGCAGGAAGTGCTAGCCCTTTTGGCCAAAGGGGCTAAAAAGGGGGTGCCAGCACCAGAAGTAAGATGTGGTTGCTATTCCAGCTACTTTCTGGTGCCCAAGAGGGATAAAGGTCATCTGCCCATTTTAGATCTGTTCCTTCTCAATCTCTTCTTCCTGAAGAAGAAATCCAAGGTGCTTACACTGGCCCAGTTCTTGTCCACCATAGACACTGGGGACTGGATTTTGTCAACATAGGGGGGTTGGGCCCTTTACAGCAACCACCTTGGACCTCTATAAATATAAACACGAAACACCAATAGGTGGCTGCGTCATTTTAACAATTTTACTTCTTTGTGAAGATCATTTTTACTCAATATGACAAATGGATATTTTTTCACAAATGCTCATATCACTTTTTGATCTTTAATATCTTTTCAAGCAAGAGAAAAATATCAACTTTCTATTAAATTATACATTTAAAAAAAAACTTTGCGTTCATTGTGACAAACAAATCTTAAAGCATAAACAAATCAAGAAAAAAAAAATTACATTCAATGTTCAACCAGTCCTGCAGTTGGGGAGCCAGAGTGATCATTTGACAACAGATGCTCTTGGTATACAGTATGGGGGTCCAAGCTATCTAATTTGGATTTGATGGGATTGTTTTTCTTTTTCACTGAATTCATTTTTACTCCTCCATATTGATCTACGTTGTGCAAGGATACCCCATTAGTCGTGGTCAGCGTGTTTCAAACCCTAATTCCTTTATGGGTTCTCCTCAGGACAAGGGCTGGGTAATTTCTGAAATAGGAAAAAAATGTGTTTTACTCAATAATTAAGGAACAGAATTGTGAAAAGCACTCTCCATACAATCTGGCATTCATAAGTTGTTCAATTATTATTTTACCTTGAAGAGCGAGGAAAAGATTTTTGTGTTGGAAATGTCACTGCTTCTTTAGTTTAGGAAGAGTAAAAATCCCAGAGCCTGAAGGTGGAACCCACATTTCTTGTGTGCTAGGCTTGGTTCATTAAAGGTTCATTTGTAGAAACAGAAAAAGAGTAAAACGATCCTCGTTGTGACCTTTTATGACTTGTATCATTCTGGAAGAAAAAGGGGAGCGGCCTCGTTATTCTAAAGCTTCTTTGCTTAGGAAACGTTTTACATTGTGTGCTTGCGGTCCGCTTCAGATAATGGATCGTGTTTTTTTTTTTTATCCGCATCGGTCATGAATTGCTCGCACTTGGCACAAAGATGTTAAAACATTTAATTACAGATGCGTTCTGCCATAGAGTATTCGAGCCAGATCGAGTTTTGCCTTTCTTAAATAGAGATGAATTATAACCGGCAGCGTCAAAGCACTACATTCCTCATTCGTGACTTGTTTGAGTATGAAAATAAAATGAGGAGCTTTGTTTCGACGTCTTTTCTCTTATGAAAAAGCGAAGTTGAAATCTTGAAATGTGCTGCAGGCAAAAGATTTGCTTCGTGATCGGCATGCATTTGTTAGACAGGAACTTTTTAGTACTTTGTATCGTCTCATTAAATGGATACATTGTTTCACACGTGCTGTGTACTTGAAAGGCAAAGACACTAAAGCTGGAGTCTTGAATGGAAAGTCCGTCACATATCGTCAGTTTTATAAGCGCATAACGAGGAAAATTTCAAGGCATTGATTAACATGTTGCTACGTTTCTTGGAGTTTAATTCGACTGGCTTGCTTCATATGCATGAGCGGATTTGACCTTAGTGCAGCTATATTTTTGACATTAATGTTAAAGAAACGCACATATGGCTTAGCTGAGGACTATTAAAGCACTTACGTTTCTGATATTAAATCCGTGTATCACTGCCAGGGCTCATTCGAATCAGGACGTCAAAACATGGCGGCTTGCTTCAATGACTTTGAAAATTAAGGCATGCTCACTGCACAAGTCCTAAAACAAGCATTGGCATAGCCAATAGGTCTCGCCTTTGGAACCTTATAAGTGTTTAGCCATGCAACAGTTGCATAACTAAACACTTATAAGGTCCCAAAAGCGAGACCTATTGGCTATGCCAATGCTTGTTTTAACTGCTGCAATCTATTGAAGCATCACGGAGAACATCGAAGCGGCCGCGAAAGTGAAAGTAATCGCGGTAAAGAGCGACGCCCGCGCACATGCACTGTAGCTTTAGGTTGTCCTAGTAGCACTTTTTGGAGCCCTCACAAAATGTCTCGCCAGACCAGCGCATGCGCTGGGTCAGGCGAGACCTAAAAAGAAGTGGGGGACTAACCTAGTTAATAAGAATGCAAGTGGCATCAAGGTGCGTGACATCAAGGTGTGTGACATCACAGGAAGTGGCATCATAAGAAGTGACATCAGATATTGAGCCCTTACGTATATGTTTAGCAGGTCTATCATGAGTACTTTGGTGCACCTTTTGAGTATACACGCAAACCCTCCTGATTGAGGCAGAAGATTCACACTTTTGAAAGCTATGCATAAAACAGTGTTGCCTTTTGTCATCGCAACTTCCTCTACCCATAGTGCTTTACAAGAAAAAATAGTGGTTCTTAAATTATTTGAACGCCTCCTCAGGGGTAGTAGGCACTATATAAATTCCATTTATTTTATGTAAATACAGGGAAAGACCAATGCATCTGACATTCTTACAGTGAATGCATATCTTGTCAACAGGTTAACAGAGTGAAAAGCTGCTTCTCTTAAGTATGTGTAAAGTGCTAACAAGGTGTGAGCCTTTGTTTCCTCTTGCTGCTTATGCTTCTAAGTGTGGGGCTCCTGACTGCTCCCAGCCTGGAGACTCGAACAAAAGGAGGCCTGATGACCCCTCAAATTGGACCTTTGTTATGGGCCCAGCAGGAGTCTGAACTAAAAGCCCCCCTCCCCGTCTGCACCTTGTTGTGATCGAAAGCAGACAACAACGTGCAAACATTTTTTAGTGGGGTCAAACTTCTTGGCAGGGTTGACAGCGTCCACCCTGTGAAAATAGTGGGTGGACGCTGTCCACCCGCGTGTACCCCCGACTCGTGTGCTGGGCATGCTCAATCAAGCACCAGAAGCTATTCTAAGGAATTCTGGGAGCTGTTGTGTGTGAATCACGATTATAGCTTATAGAGGAGTTGCAGTGTAAATTTGAACATTAGGACGTGAGCCTCTATTGTAGTTTGTTCATCTCGGACATTTCATTAAGCCCTCTAAAGGCAGTGTTATATTTCAAAATCAAGTATGCCTCTTTGCACACAAGTGTGCTGTCCAAGTCGCCTCCTCTGGGGTCTGCGTGGATCACGCTTAGCACTGTCCCAAATAAGCCTTTTTCTGAGTGGCCCATTTGATGGAAATGATTGACCATGGGTGCTGTGACTGTATTCGTTTTAATTCTGGACTTGTGTTGAACAATGCGGTGCCTGACTTCTTGATTATTTTTTCCGATGTAGATCTTTTTACATGGATAAATCACAGCGTACACTACATTTTTGGTTTTGCAATTCGAGAATTAATTGTGGAACCAGTTTATTTTTCCATCAGTGAAGATTCGTCCTTCAATTGTCTGGTTGCAGACCAGGCATTGTCCACATTTGTGGTGGCCCTGTATAGGCTTCATATTCCAGGCTGTTAGAAGATCACTACGCTTCTTTGGTTGGATCAAGCTTTCTCTCACGATTTGTGATCTCACACTTGGACATTTCTTCATGGCAAATATGGGGAGGACAAATCAAAGACTAGCAAAAAATCAAGTGCTAGTTTTTGCGTATGATTTTCTTAAACTTTGTCGTGTGAGGGCAATATGTGGATACACAAACCAGTAAGGTACTGTTTTGTTATTTTCAGAAGCAGGCCCTCATGTGGTGTGAACCAAGCTCTCTTCATTGAATTCTTTAAAAGCTTACGTGGGTAACTTCTTTGTTTTAGTTTGTCCTGTAATATCTTTGTGTGTAAAAATCTTTTTTTGTGCAATTTCTGCGTATGCGCAGAAATTGCCCGTATAGCAAGTTGTCACGCAAGTTCCGTGGATTGAAACTGTTATAATGCAAAGATTTATTTTTGTCTGTCGGTTTTCGAAACAAAGTAGTAGTAAGGGTATCATTGCATAGGCGCACGTCAACATCCAGGAAGGTCAAGGTGGACTTACTCTTTGTCATACTAAATTGTATGTCCGGGCATCTGTTGTTCAGCCAATCGTGAAAGCTCATGAGTTGTTATTCGTTTCCCCGCCACAAACACCACACGTCATCAATGTACCTGAGCCATTGAGCAATTTGATCAGAGTAAGGATGGTTGTTTTCAATGAACTTTTTTCCGAACGGTGCCATGTAGAGGACCGCCATCTCCGGCGCAAAGGGACAGCCTATGGCAGTCCCTTTCACTTGGATGTAAAATTCATTTTCAAACGTAAAATAATTTCTTTTCAATGCCAAATCTGCCAGTTTAAGTATGAACGTGGTTGGAACTCTGGGGCCTAGGGCAGGATTCAAGAAAAGCTCAATTGCTTCAAGCCCATCATCTTGGGGAATTTGGGTGTATAATGAAACAACGTTGAATGACTCCAGCCAATGGTCATCCATGGTGCATTGTTGGTCATTAAACCTGCAGAACGACTATTTCCATATTCCCATCCTGCCGGAACATCCGCTATACCTGTGGTTCATAGAGAGGAACATTTCAAATTGGCTGTCCTTCCCCTTGAACTCATCTGCACCCTTCTTGTATTCACAGAAGTGATGGCGGACCTATGGCGAACGTCCTGTCATATTTGGGGGTCACTATAAATGTGCTGAAGTCATGCTGGACTCCTCCGCAGATGCTCCTCTTCATTGGAGTTGTTCTGGACATGTTTCTGTTTTGTGTTTATCCCTCTTGCACCAGAGTCCAAGAAATTCAGGATCAAAGCCCGATCTTTCAAACTCTGTCCTAGATTTCAGTGAGGTCGACTCTGAGGTTGCTGGAACCTATGGCCTCCTACATTCTATTGGTTGAGCATGCCAGGTGTCATATGCTGGCTTTGCAGTGACATCTGAAGACCCAGTGGACCCAACATCAAGGGGATCTCTAAGACCACGTCCAGTTTTAAAAGGAGATTGGTTTCGGAGGATGAAGATGTGGTGTAGGCATGGGTCTGTGAGAGCCATATCTGTTGAGGTCCATAGGTGTGGGTTGGGGTTTGAAGTTTCTGTATATGTTTGCGATCTTGTTGTGGAAGAAGTAGGCATGGTTGTCGTACAGCTCTTTTGAGGGTATGATGTTGTTTTAGCTGGCAGCCAGGTTGGAGATTTACTTAACGACGTTAAAAAGTTCCTTGTTGTTGGCACTGGTTTTGATGCGTGTGGCAAGGGTGGTGGTTTTTGTTGCCCTCAGCAGGCGGTGATGGAAGTTGAGGGAGGTCTTGAATGCTGCCCTGTCAGAGGTGTCCTTGATGACGCACTATCTCCAACTGTTTGCTGTCCCGTTTTGCTGTTTAGAAGATTTTCTCTAGATGTTGCTCTTGATGGGGATGATGTTGTCTGCACAATTGGTGACCCAGGCATTGAAGTTTTTCGCTTCCTGTTCTTGGTTGGTGCCCGTAGCAGGGTTGGAGGTGTTGAGGGCATTCGCCCAGCTGAAATTTTGTTCCACCTCTGGTGGAGGGCGTTAGTCACCTTGGGGGTGGTGGTGCATATGCTGAAGGGGTCGATGGAGTGATCGGTCCATGTGAATTCTGTGACATGGCTTTATTTGACACGGTTGCTGGAGGCGAAAATTGGGTCCAGAGTGTCTCCTGCTCTGTGTATGGGGTCGTGTATGATCTGGGTCAATCCAAGGCTGCTCATATTGTCGAGGTGTGGTGCAGTGTTTTTGACGATGGGGTCGTCCATGTGGAATATTAGATCACCAAGGAAGGTGTAGTCCTTGACATCTAAGGCTAGGGGCGCAATGAAGTCTGTGATGGTGCAGAAGCTGGAGCACGGGCCTGGGGGTCAGTTTGTGAGGGGGCCTATGATGGTTGTCTTGTCTGTGTGGAGCTTGAAGTTGAGATGTTCTATGGGGGGGGTTAGAGGTGTTATCAGTGGTAGTGGTACACTGTATGGACTCTTTATTGATAATGGCTGCTCCTCCTCCCTGCTTGTTTGTGCAGTCCTGGTGATAGATTTTATATCCATTGGGGATCGCTGTTACAATGTCTGGGGCAGATGTTGGGTTTAGCCATGTCTCAGCCTGGAAGAATATGTTGGGTGCGAGGATGATGCTGAGGTCCCATAATTCAGTGGAATGCTTGCATAGTGAGCGTGTTGAGAAGGGTGCATGCAAGTTGGTGTTTTTTTTCTGGTGGTGTCTGTGGTGTGTTTGGGGTGGGGCTGGTTGGTGGCTGGTGTGTGTGGTGCCTGGTGAAGTGGCAGTGGGTGCAGGTGAAAGGTACTACTGTGGAGCGTGGTTGGTGTGGTGGCAGTATGTTGCAGCATCCGGGGTCGAGGGTGTAGAGCTCTGCAATGGTGTATCTTCGGGGCCAGGGGTTGTGGCACTTGGCGCGGTCCAGGCGCGGCTGGCCACAGGTAGACTTGCCTTTAGCACGCATTCGGCCAGTGACGTGGTCGCGCTGCGTCCTCCATTAAATAGGTCCTGGTGCGGACGGTGCTTCTGTTGGTGAAAAGAACAGTGAGTGGGTAAAACCTGATATGGAAAACTTGGGCTCCTGTGGTGTCCCTGGATCAGTCTGGAACTAGCAGGAACTGGATGCCACAGACAAGTGGCAAGCTAGGTGTTCAGGTGCCTACTCCATTACTCCCACTCCTTGTGGGAAACGGTTGCGCAAGTGCTACCACCGGTCCTGGAGGAGGCCCGGGCCATTCTCTTCCAAACAGATTGAGACGGGAGAGATGCGGCAAATTAACCATTCGCTGTGAGCTTGACCAAACTGACTCGCTTGGCAGAGCAGTGCCATTGACGGTGGGTGTTTGACCCCACATGCCGAGCAGTGCCATTGATGGTGGGTGTTTGAGCCCACATCTGGCTGAGAAACTCTGGCATTTCTAGGAATGTCCAGGCCTCCCTTATGGAAATGCCCTTTGATGGCACCGCCTCTTCAGAGACAAGGCAGACATGGCCCTGGATTGCTTTAAGAACTCACAGGCCCATGGCCAAGTCGTTGGGCCTCTTAGTGGCTACCCATCTACCTTTTGCCCCTTTCGTGGCCATGAAAGGAGCTTTCACTCGCCCCAGCCATATCCCAGCCACAAGACTGCGCAAGTTCAACAACCTCTGCATGGCCGTGGGCGTGGCTCCTTTTGACCCCGTGGGTCTGGCAGCCTGAGGTCGGTCAGTCCACCCTTACCGCCTCCAATTCTTAATAGTCCGGCCCTTCAAGAACATGGGCGGCCAGTTGGTGGCTTCATCACCAATAAAACATCACATTGGACCTGTGTTTTCTTCTGATAGTCTGAAGGGGCTACTCCCTCCCCTTTGAGGCTACCCATACCTCCATGCCTCCAACATATGACCTGCTGACAGAGGACCACCTCAACTTGCTTCAGTAGGCAGTCTGGACTCTTTAGGCCAAAGAAGCCAATAAAGGACAAGGGCCGTTCTCGCTATCCTAGATCTTCAAGCCCTTAACTACTTCCTCAAAAAGGAAAAGTTCAAAATGCGCAGTCTTGCTCAGGTCTTGCCTGCCCTAGACCCCGGAGTCTAGATGATAGTGTTGGACTTGCAGGACGCCTATTTTCACCTTACGGTCCTGCCTGCTTATCAGCGTTACCTGCCCTTCACAGCACGTCACAAGCACTTTCAGTTCACGATGCTCCCCTTTGGCCTTATCACCACACTCTGGTGTTAACCAAGGTGATGGCAGTGGTCGCAGTTCATCTGTGCACATTAGGGATGCCAATCTTCCCCCTATCTCGACGACTGGCTGTTGAAGGCAAGCTCACCCCAGGCTTTCCTCTCCCACCTCCAGACTACGGAAAACCTCCTGCTTTCGCTGGAGTTCACTATCAACGTGCCAAAGTCACACCTGACTCCCTCTCAGATGCTCCCTTTGATAGGTGCTGTTCAGGACACTGTGCAGTTTGTGGCCTATCCTCCCGAGCAGCAAGTCTAGGATATTCAGGCTATGATGCTGATGTTTCAGCCTCTAACCTGTATTTCAGTGAGATTGATGGAGGCTGCTGAGCCTCATGGCCTCCTGCATCCTGCTAGTGACACATGCGGGCTCTGCAGTGGGACCTGAATTTCCAGTGGGCGCAGCATCAGGGAAATCTCTCCGACATGGTCCAGATCTGAGGGTGCTGCACAGGACATGCAGTGGTGGCAGCCAACCACGATTGGGTCAGAGGCAGACTTGTCTCCCTTCCCCAACCAGACCACACAGTAGTGACAGATGCATCACTTCTGGGATGGGACGGCCATCTGGGTGAGGTGGAAATCAGGGGACTCTGATCTCTGGCGGAACCCGGACTCCACATCAACTTGTCGGAGCGCCGAGCAATTCGCTTGGCAATGAAAGCTTTTCTTTCCATCATGGGAAAGCTGGTTCAGGTGTGCACACACAACACAACTGCCATGTGGCACTGCAACATACAGGGCAGGGTGGGATGTGGACCCTTTGTCAAAAGGCTCTGCTTCTCTTGATATGGTTGGAACTGCAGGGCATGTCCCTAGTAGTTCAACAGCGGGCAGGTTCCCTGAAATCCAGGACGGACAAACTCAGCTATCGATGCCTAGCAGATCACGAATGGCGTCTCTATTTGTGGTGGCAAAAGATCTTTTTTTAAAGCGAGGAGAGCCTGGGTTAGATATGTTCGCCTTCGCTAAGAACATGCAATGTCAGCAGTTTTACACTCTGAAGTTTCCAAGCCGGCACTAGCTCTGCAACACTTTTCATCTTGAGTGGAGCTCAGGCCTCCTGTACGCCTTTTCACCAATACCATTCCTGTCCAGAATGCTCCGGAAGATCAGGAGCCACCGGGCCCAAGTCATTCTTGTGGCCACTGACTATGCACGAAGAGTCTGGTATCCTGAGCCTTTCCAAATGAGCATTAATCCTCCAATTAGGCTGCCCCTTTGGAGGGATTTTCTGTTGCAGCAGCAGGGGGAAGGTCCTCCACCCGAATTTATCAACTCTACGACTTCTTGCATGGAGTTTAGTGGCGGCAGTTGACATCATTCGACCTTCCGCCCAAAGTCTGTAATGTTATTGTAGCAGCCAGGCGTGCTTCAACCAAGACCCTGTACTCCTGCCAGTGAAAAAAATGTGTAAAATAATGAACAGAAAGGTCTGTTGTTCCTCTTTCTTCTTCCCTCTGTCCGGTCCTTCCCTTAATTTTGATCCTTGCCTGGCAGGGCTCTGCTCTGGGCACTCTTAAAGGGTACCTTTTGGCCTTGTCTGCCTTCTTGAGGTTCCCAGACCAACTCTCTTTATTTGAATCCCCATTGTGAATAGATTGTTGGGTCTTGTACAAATGTTCCCACCTGCCCCATTCATCATGCCTCAGTGGAACCTTAATTTGATCTCACCTTTCTGATGTGTGCTCGGTTTGAACCGCTGCACAACTTCCCCCTCTGGCTGCTTACCATTAAAACTGCCTTTTTAGTGGCAATAACTTATGCAAAGAGGATGAGTGAGTTGCAGTTTCTGTTATCCAGGCCTCCTTTCCTAAACATCTTTCCTGATAAGTTGGTGCTTCACACTAGGGCCTCTTTCTTACCGAAAGTGGTAACACCATTCCACATGGGGCAATCGGTCACCTTGCCCAATTTCTATGCCCCTCCTAACCCTCTAAAGAGGAGGAGCCACTCCACCGTCTGGACCCAAAAAGACCATTGTTATTCTACCTTGACTGCACAAAAGAGTTCCAGGTGAATGACCAACTCTTCTTGGGGTGTGTTGGATCAAAGAAGGGTTGTGTGGTGCAGAAGAGGACTACCTTGTGATGGGTCCTCTGCATCAAATTTGACTAAGCTCTGGCCAAATAGCAGCCTCATGAAGGCTTAAGGACTCATTCCACCAGATCTAAGGCTGCTACCACAGTGTGGTAACGTGGAGTTCCAGTCCTCAACATTTGTCAGGCCGCAACGTGGGCATCCCCGCATATGTTTCTCAAGCACTACTGCCTGGAAAGTCAAGTCCGCAGGGATGGCCTTTTTGGCTGTTCTGTCCTGCACAGCTTCCTGGTCTAAACTTGTCTGCAGTCCCTCCTCCGGGATGGTATTGTTTGAGTATGTATTCAAAGGTAAGGAATCTGCGGCTAGATGTCTCTATCAGATGGACAAGTTACTTGCCTTCGGTAGCGCCTTATCTAGTAGAGACGAGATCTAGCTGCAGATTCCTCACCTACCCACCCAACCTCCCTGCACTGAGGACCGGTTTCTAGGGTCAGGGCTGAACCCTTTCATGGCCCTAGTTGTTCTGAAACACACCACTGTCAGTGCACTTCATGGCTTTGCACTCCTGGCGTGGAAAGTCGTGAAAAGTAACTGACATCAGTGTGCCAAGGTGGTGCCTATATAGGTGAGCAGACGTCACTTCCTGTCGTACAAGAATTTGCTCAATCAAAACTTTTCCAGATGCCTGGGAAATTCAAAGGTAAAGAATCTGCGGTTATATCAAGTCTCTATCAGATAAGGCGTCAGCGAAGGTAAGTAACTTGTCCTTTAAGTCTCGTTTCATCCTCTCCCCTACTGTGTTTCTCTCTGGATGGTAAGGGGAGGAGTACAACACAGTCACACCCAATTTTCCCATGGTGGCTCTTTAACCATTCGAGGCAAACGCAAGATCCTGGTCCGAATGGAATATGGCTTCTGCGTATGTCCCGATGAAGACTTGCAAGGCTTTTATAACAGTTTGAGCTTGAGCTGATCGCTGTGGCCAAACCCATAGGAATTAAGAACAGGAATCCACTGCATCCAAGATGTATATATTAACCCCATCTGATTGTAAGGGACCGCTGTGGTCTGAGATCAATGGGTGGGTCTGTCGTGGTTGCGCTACTGGTGAACCCTTCATCTGCTAGCAGATGTTGCATTTAAGGACAAAGTCCTTAGTCTGTATAGACGTGGGTGTTAATAGCTTTGCTGCAAAAATCAAATTGTAGCTGCCACCCCTGCTTGAACAGATGCTAGGCCCTCATGTGCTGCTAGAATTAAACCCAACCTGCATTGAGTATTATTCAGTCCCTAGCTCCGGGAATATGAGCAAATGGGATAATCTGAAAGAGACAATTATTTAAAGAATCTGAAAGAGAAAATTAATTATAGATTCCTTACCTTGTGAATTACCCCTAAGCGTCAGACTGGATCCGGAGAATTTTTTCGTCCGCAATACCCCTGCATGTCAAAAAGTGGTGTCGTGGTCGCCGGGATAACGTCGCGGCAGCTACTTAGACGCCACCCTCGTGCGCTGAAGTCAGTTTACTTTTTCTGCTCCAGCCAACGCAGCTCAGGAGAGAGTGGTACCTCCAGTCACTTTTTGACGGACTTTTTTGAGCGACTTTGTCGACACCGTTTTGAGTCCTCGACTCATGGTGCGCGTAGTGATGCCCAGTTTCAAGGCTTGCGGTTCCTGCTCGCGGTTTGTCGGTGACGGATCCGCACCACGTGCGCCTGTTTTGCCTGGGACACGACCACGACTCAAAGTTGTGTTTCGACTGCCGGACCATGAATCCGAAAGCTTCTCGAGGCCCGGCAGTCGGCTACGCGCCGTTCAAGGTCCCGGTTGCGCAGGAGGTTGAGGGACCAGTTGCGGAGCCACCATCACCACCACCACCACCAATCCTCTTCCAAGTCTTCGCACTACTCAGGTAAGTCGAAGCACAAGAAGAAGTCGAAATGGCATTGTCGCTCTTCGACTTCTCCCCATCCATTGGCCGACACGACGAGGGATGCGGGCGGTGCCCCTCCCACGGCTCCGCTTGCGGAGCCCGCTGGGTCGACTCAGAGTTTCCCTCCCTTCCCAGGACCCGGAGCGACCTCTGCCCAGCTTAGGAGTTTCTACGAAGCGATGCATGCCATCTCTGGGCAGCCCAACTCTGCCGGCGCGCTTTCGGGCCCTGCGCACTCGGTTGGGGGCCCTGGGCCTTCGACGCCGGCGGCTTCAGCCCTTGGACTGCAGGGTCCCCTTGGATATAGACCTGGATCCGGATCGGCGCTGGTCAACCTTGTAACACCTCCCCCAGTGCCGATTCTACTGGCACCGCGCCCGCAGCCGGTTGTGTCCCCAGCCAGCGCCGACCCCGGCCTCCACCCTGAGGTGGACATGGAGCCGGACCGATGCCGTATCGGGCGCCGACAGGTACTTTTGTTCCCTTGTGTCACCCTGGTGTTCCTTTCAGACCAGATTGGCAACCAGAGGAGGGTGAGGAGGACTGGGAGGGGTCTGAAGACCCTTTGACCAGTTGAAATATGACCCGGACTGGAGAGAGGAGCTGGGGGAAGCCAGTGGTCTGGACACTTCTCCAGACCTTGGCATGTTGTCACCTCCTACCATGGCTACAGAGGAGGGAGCGCATTACGCTGTGGTGTTGCATAGGGTGGCCGAGGCTCTCAACCTCAAGCTACCTACGGTGGCAGTCAGGACTAACTTCCTGACAGAGGTGCTTCAACCGGCAGTGAGCTCTTCGGAGCCCCTGCTGTCGTTTAATGAGGCCCTCACTGAAATCCTTTTGAGCACCTGGTCAAGGCCCAACACAGGGACTCCTGTGGATAGGATGATTGCCCGACGTCACCGCCCGGCTCCAGGCGACCCCTCTTTCCTCTCCCAACACCCCACCCCTGAGAGCTTGGTGGTCCAAGCCTCAACGTCCAAAGGCGCATTCCCTAACGCACCACCTGATAAGGAATTGGACCACCTTGGGAAGATGTTTTCTTTCTCCAGTTTGGGACTGTGGTCGGTAAACACCGCATGTCTGTTGGGCCGTTACACCCACTCTGTGTTGGACACGGTGGCGCAGGTGCTGCCCCAGTGCCCGGAGGAGGCCCTGGCTGTGCTCTCCTGTGCAGTCGCTGAGGGGGGAGACGCAGCCAAGTTTCCTGTCCACTGTGGGCTGGACACAGCTGACTCGCTAGGCAGGACGATTTCACAGTCAGTAGCACTTTGACGCTACGCCTGGCTGAGGTCGACTGGCTTTTCCAACGTTGTCCAGGCTACCCTAATGGACATGCCCTTTGATGGCTGTCGCCTTATCAGCGACAAGGCAGACCATGCGCTAGAGTGCTTCAAGTACTCTCGGGCTATGGCCAAGTCCCTGCGCCTCTCCACCACCCGTCCTGCGCAGTCTGCTTTTCACCCCTTTCGTGACTGTGGAAGGGGTGCCCCACCATATCTGAAAGAAACACGTTAGTTAGATTCCTCACCTTAGAATATCCCCAGGCGTCAGGCTGGATCCGGAAAGTTTTGTCAGCATTACCCCTGCGCGTCGCTAGGCGGCGTCGGCGTCGTGCGCCGGGATGACGTCGTTGGAGTACTTAGATGCCGCCCTCGCGCGCTGACGTCAGTTCTTCTTTTTTCCGCGCCAGACACCGCCGATCCGGGAAGAGCTTACCCCATAGTCATTTTTTGACTAAACTTTTTGACTCTTTTGGTCTCTTGTCGACTTGACTCTGGTGCCGGTAGGATGCCCGGGTTCAAACCCTGCGACTCCTGTCACCGACCGATGTCGGTTAAGGACCATCGCCGGTGCCTGTTCTGCTTGGGGGCCGACCACGATTCCGAGTCGTGCCTTGACTGCCGGGCCCTGACTTCGAAGGCTAGGCGGTCCCGCAAGCTCCTGGAGTACCGGCAGTCGGCTCTGCGCCGTTCACGGTCCCGGTCGAGGAGGAGGTCGAGGGACCGGTCGCGGAGCCGCAGTCACCACCACTCGTCCGGTTCCAAGTCTTCGGGTAAGTCGAAGCATGGTAAGAAGTCCAAGAGGCGACATCGCTCTTCGGGCTCCCCTCGCCGTCCCCATACCTGCCGGTCCCTGGGACCGACGCGACTCCGGCGGAGATCAGTGCCTTCCTCTCGGCCATGAGAGGCCTGGCTCCGCCGTGCCTTCGGGCCCCACGGGCTCGACTGGGGGGGCCTAGTGGGCCGTCGACTCCGGTCCCGACGCCGCAGGTCCCCGCGGGATCCAGGCCTGGATCCCAGGCGACGCTGGTCGACCTCACGACCCCTCGGCCGGCGTCGCCTCCGGTACCACCTCCGGCACCGTTTTCGGACGCCGCAGTTCCCCGGCCCGGCGTAGGTGTGGCGCCGCGTCCGATGCCGATGGGTGGCAATCTCATCTTTCGCCCAGCTCAGATCATTCCACCTGTCTACCAGGAATCAGATGACGGTGACGACTGGGAGGGGTCTGAGGACCCTCTGGCCTTGCAGGCCAACTTATCACAGGACTGGGCAGATGAGCTGGGGGATGCCAGTGGTCTGGACACCTCCCCTGACACTGGCTTCATCTCTCCTCCAACTGTGGCTTCGGAGGCGGGTGCTGCATTTTCCATGGTGCTGCGCAAGGCGGCCGAAGCCCTTGGGCTGGAGCTGCCTGCTTTGGCCGTGAGGACTAACCTCCTCACTGAAGTGCTCCAACCGTCAGCAAGCTTCTCGGAGCCTCTGCTGCAGTTTAATGAGGCACTCGTGGACGTTCTGAAGGGCACTTGGTTCAAGCCCTCCACAGTACCTCCTGTGGATCGGAACGCCAGAGAGCCTGGTTATCCAGGCCTCTACTTCCCAGTCCTCCTTCCCGTCCGCTCCGCCGGGTCGGGAATCCAAGAGGCTTGAGCAGTTTGGTACGAAGCTGTTCTCTTCCCTTAGTTTGGGACTGCGGTCTTTGAATACCGCTAGCCTCTTGGACCATTACTCTCACTCCCTATGGGATACGGTGGAGGACGTGCTGCCCCAGTGTCGGGAGGAGGCCCGGACACGGCTCGCCCAGGCTCTTGCCGACTGGGGGAATGCAGCGCGACATGCTATCCGATGTGGACTAGACACTACGGACTCGCTGGGTAGGGTGATGTCAACCACGGGGGCTCTTCACCGCCACGGCTGGCTGCGGTCCACGTCTTTCTCAGGGGATGTCCAGAGCACCCTCATGGATATGCCCTTTGATGGCAGTCCCCTTTTTGGCGAAAAAGCGGATAGTGCGCTGGTGTGCTTCAAGGACTCCCGGGCTACGGCCAAGTCCTTGGGCTTTTCGGCCCCGCGCCCTCAAACTTCTGCTTTTCGTCCCTTTCGTGGCCAAGGAAGGGGTGCCCCCTCACGTCCGCCTAGCCACCGGCCGCAGTCCCAACCTACACGCGGTCGCGGACGTGGATTCCGCCGTGGCGGTACTGGGGGACAACGTGCCGGTCAGTCCACATGTACCCTGGCAGCATCCGCCTCAAAGCCCTCCTAGTCCGTGCTTTCAGGCCCATTCCACGCCAGTGGGAGGTAGAGTTCGCCATCACCTGCTCCACTGGCGTTCCATCACGTCGGACAGGTGGGTGCTGCAAATCGTCCGAAGGGGCTACTCCCTCCCCTTCGAGACGACCCCTCCAGCCATGCCACCGCAGTACCACCGTATGTCGGGTGATCACTTGAATCTTCTGCGGGAGGAAGTTACGGCCCTCTTGGCCAAGGGGGCCATCGAGCGCGTACCTGGTCCAGAAGTAGGTCGTGGTTGCTATTCCCACTACTTTCTGGTTCCCAAGAAGGGCAAAGGGGGCCTGCGCCCTATCTTGGACCTCAGAAGCGTCAACGTCTTCCTCCGGAAGGAACGGTTCAAGATGCTCACTTTAGCTCAGGTTCTGGCTGCAGTTCTGCGCGTTGGAGTTTCCAAGGCGGCACTCGCTCGGGGACGCCTTTCGTCGCAAATGGAGTTGCGGTCTGTTGTACGCCTTTCCGCCTATACCACTTCTGCCCAGAGTGCTGAAGAAGATCAGGCGCGACCGGGCCCAAGTCATCCTTGTGGCTCCGGATTGGGCAAGAAGGTACTGGTATCCCGAGCTACTCAGTCTGTTGATCGATCCCCCGATCAGTCTGCCTCTTCAGGAGGACCTTCTGTCGCAGCAGCAGGGGACGGTCCTCCACCCGAACCTGTCCAGTCTCCACCTCCATGCGTGGAGATTGAGTGGCGGCAGTTGATGCCATTTGACTTGCCTCCTGAAGTCTGTGATGTTATTCTGGCAGCCAGGCGTCCCTCTTCAAAATCGGTATACGCCTGCAGGTGGAACAAATTTGTGGCATGGTGCACAGCGAAGGCTGTGGATCCCCTTTCCGCCCCTCTTTCTGAGGTTCTCCTCTTTCTTCTTTCTTTGGCCCAGCAGGGCTCTACTCTGGGCACCCTGAACGGTTATCTTTCTGCTATCTCTGCTTTCTTACGGCTTCCTGATCAGCCTTCTCTTTTCAAATCCCCTGTTGTCTCTCACTTTCTTAAGGGCATTACTCACATGTTTCCTCCTGTTCCTTTTGTAATGCCTCAGTGGGATTTGAATCTGGTCTTGACGTTTCTGATGTGTGCTACCTTTGAGCCACTTCATAATTGTCCTCTTCGTCTTTTTCCTGGTGGCCATCACCTCTGCTAGAAGGGTGAGTGAGCTCCAGGCTCTCTCTTCTATGCCTCCTTTCCTTTCTGTCCATCCGGACAAAGTTGTTCTCAGAACTCGTCCTTCTTTCCTTCCTAAGGTTGTGACTGCCTTTCACATTGAGCAGTGTGTCCCGTTGCCCACCTTCTTTCCGCCGCCGCACCCCTCGAAAGAGGAAGAGCGGTTCCACCGTCTGGACCCAAAACGGGCGCTGTCCTTCAATTTGGATCGCACCAAGCAGTTCCGGGTGGACGACCAACTCTTTGTAGGCTACGTGGGCGCTAAGAAGGGACGAGCGGTGCACAAACGGACCATCTCTCGGTGGGGCATCTCTTGGTGTGTCGTTTTGTGTATCAAGGCATGTTGCTCCTTAGCTAAAAAGGAACCTCCTGTAGGGCTGAGAGCCCATTCCACTCGGGCCACTGCGGCTTCCACTGCACTGGGGCGGGGAGTCCCCTTGCAAGACATCTGTCAGGCGGCAACGTGGGCATCGCTGCACACATTTGCTAAGCATTATTGCCTGGACAGCCAAGTCCGGAGAGACGACTTCTTTGGCTGTTCTGTTCTCAAGGACTTTCTGGTGTGATCTTGGTTCGCAGACCCACCACTGGGGATGGTATTGCTGGGGTATCTATTCTAAGGTGAGGAATCTAACTAACGTGTTTCTTTCAAATGAACAAGTTACTTACCTTCGGTAACGATGTATCTGTAAGAAACATTAGTTAGTTAGATTCCTCACCAACCCACCCATCCTCCCCGTTCTGCGAACCGATATCTGGGTTGAGGTTATCCCTTTCAGGGCCCTAGAATTTTTTTTTTCCACCAGTGTCGGTCTCTTGCATGGCTCTGGATTCCTGGCGCGGAAAGCTATGTACAAGAACTGACGTCAGCGCGCGAGGGCGGCGTCTAAGTACTCCGTCATCACGACGCCGACGACGGACGCGGAGCCGCAGACGACGCCTAGCGACGCGCAGGGGTATTGCTAACAAAACTTTCCGGATCCAGCCTGACGCCTGGGGATATTCTAAGGTGAGTAATCTAACTAACTAATGTTTCTTACAGATACATCGTTACCGAAGGTAAGTAACTTGTTCGTTCTGCCCAGAGCCACAGGCTGGCGCAAGCTGTTTAGCCCCTGCACGGCAGGGGACGTGGGATCCACCGCCTTGGGTCTGGGGGCCAGCGTGTAGGCCAGTCTACCACAGCCCCCTCTGCAGCAGCCTCTAAACCCTCCTAGTCCGACCTTTTAGGGCCACCAATCGCCAGTGGGCGGCAGGATTCACCATCACCTCCTCCACTGGCGCACCATCACTTATGTCAGGTGGGTTTTACAGATAGTCTGAAGGGGCTACTCCCTCCCCTTCCAGACTGCCCCTCCATCCATGCCACCTCAGCACCATCGCATGTCGGAGGATCATCTGACCCTTCTCCAACAGGAAGTTTTGGCACTCTTGGCCAAGGGAGCCATCAAGCGAGTTCCTGCCCCAGAAGTAGGTTGCTATTCCCACTACTTTCTGGTGCCCAAGAATGGCAAAGGCCTGTGTCCTATCTTGGATCTCAGGAATGTCAACCGCTTCCTCCTGAAGGAGAAGTTCAAAATGTTGGTTAGCTCGGGTCCTGTCTGCCCTCGACCCAGGAGGCTGGATGGTAGCGTTGGACTTGCAAGACGCATACTTTAACATTCCTGTCCTGCCGGTCCACCGGTGTTACCTGCAGTTCACGGTAGGCCTCAAGCACTTTCAGTTTACCATGCTGCCCTCTGGTCTTACCAGAGCCCCTCGGGTGTTCACGAAAGTGATGGCGGTGGTCACAGCTCATCTGCACAGATTAGGGGTTCCAGTCTTCCCCTATCTCGACGACTGGCTGTTAAAGGCGGGCTCACCCCATGCTGTCGTCTCCCACCTCCAGACTATGGCGGACCTCCTGCACTCGCTGGGATTCACTTTGAGCGTGCTGAAGTCACACCTAACTTCCTCTCAGAAGATCCTTTTCATCGACGCAGTTTAGGGTTTATCCTCCCAAGCAGCGAGTCCGGGATATTCGTGTTATGATTTTGATCTTTCAGCCTTTATCCCGCGTTTCGGTCAGAATGACACTGAGGCAATATTACAACTTGAAATAAATGTATTGTTTACTACGGAACACTGTTGAACAAGGAGGTGCACCGAAAAGATAGTCCATAGTGTCTTTTTCAAAATTGTTCTTTATTTTAAATCACAAAACCTGAGAACGCGTTTCATTCCCAAGCATGAAACTGTGGAACTTCATCAGGATTTAATGCGGTTAGGTTCTAATGCGCCAATTAGAATACATCACAAAAAGTGAAATTTTCATCTTCCGATAGTAGCAGTAGAAAAAGTTTCTAATTGGCGCATTGAACCTTACCTCATTAAGCCCTGATGAAGTTCCACAGTTTCCTGTTTGGGTACGAAACGCGTTGGCTGGTTTGTGATTTAAATCAAAGAACAATTTTGAAGAAAACACTATGGACTAATAATCTTTTCGGTGCACCTCCTTGTTCAACAGTGTTCCGTAGTAAAAGATAGATTTATTTCAAGTTGTAATATTGACTCACCATTATAAGCCATAATTGGCATGTTTATTTATCACATAAACAGCATGCACCAATCATTAGAGTTACAAAAGTATATATGCAAATGTATATGTTGGCGAAACACCCCCTTACCTTTGTGATAAACATTTCAAGCAGTTGTAACAAACTCAAGGTAGACTTGTATTTCAATATTCACCCAGTACTCATGCATGCACAACGATCTCCAGCATTCATTCAGTCACACAACTCACTTTGCAGTCATACTGGCAGACCCTTCACCATCCACCCTGCATGCAGACACAGACCCCATGCTGCAGCACCACTAAACCCTCTCTGCCCCTCACCCACTCAGTCTACTAGTCCTCCTGTGGTATGTTGGTGAAGGGTTTTTTATGGAGAACAAGCAGAGGAAGAAATCCTAGAAACAAGCCAGTGAGATGTTGTGAGGCCGCACTAATGATGACCCCCTAGAGAAAGTGCCAGTGAAAGGCAGAGCAGGAATGTTTTGTGCGCTGGCAGCCTCCCTCTGCTACTGACCCTGCAGGAGCTCGAGCCATTTTGACGATAATGATCATTGACTAAGTAAACGAAAACCGACAGGTCAGGTTGCAAATTAATATAAGTACATTGTCCCGGCACTGGTAAATTCCTAAAACGTGAACAAACTGCAGATATGTTTACCTACCCTATGCAGCTCTCCCACTTAGCACATAGCAGATCAATAGAGACTGACGGCCTGTGGTTGCAGCCAGGGTCCAATTCAGTGCCAAAACCAGATAGAGAGGTGCAGAGACTGGAAGCGTGGTTGAGGCCCATTAGCTGCGGCTCCTCCGCTATGCCCCCCATCAGCCAATAAAATGATAATAAACCATTGTTTACTGATGTTTTCTTTTTTCTCGCAGAGCTGGGGCTTGGGGGCGGGGCCAGAGTGGATGACGGGCAATGTTATCATTTCGCATGATGGCTTGGTCAGCCGTCTTAGGGCAGCGAAACAGTCATGCGCACTGAATCTCTCTCCAACCTGAGATGTCTTGCCGGGTAGGAGAGAGCAGGCACAGGCTCCCAGTCTAACTGGTAATGCAAATCAGAGGCGATCAGGCCAATCCTGTTGCTACCCTCATGCTGCCAGCAGCATGAAAGCAGCGTCCGGATTGGCCTCCGTGGACTCTAAGGGCCTGTGCCTGTGGAGGAGAGGAGCGCGATGATGCGGGTAAGTGTTTTTTAGTTTTTCTTTATTTGTCTTGCATCTGTCTCCCCCTCGTCCCCACCCTTCCACCACCGTTTTTTTTTTTTGATAAACACATTTTTATTGTGTTTTGCGGCATAAAGAACAGTATCAAGAATGATATACAGCAGTACATTGAACAAGGCGTCAGTAACTTCAATCGGGGAAGCATCAATAAACAATTGCAGAGACCCTCCCACCCTCCCCCATCCTCCGTCCCCACCCTCTGCGCCCCCACCCTTCAAACCAGGCCCCCCAGCCATTTCCCCCATATCTTGCGGAATTTTTTGGGGCAGCCCCGTGCAGCATATAACGACCGCTCCTGGGCCGCACACCAATCCACCCCTCTACTCCAGGTAGCCACTCTGGGCGGGTCCGGCTGTGACCACACTGCCGCTATATCTCTCTTAGCCACCATGAGGGCAGTGGCGAGGAAGTACTTCTCGTTACGGGACCCGTCCATCCCGTCCATGATGCCCAGCAGGGCCATTCTAGGCTCGTGGGGAACCTCCCATCCCAGGACCTCCGCTAGCTCGGCTTCGATCGCTGCCCAGTAGTCCTCTAGACGGGAACAAGACCACACCATGTGGAAATAGTCCGCCGGAGCCACCCCACAACGAGTGCAGTAGGCGTCCACACGGAGGCCCGCCCGATACAGGTGGTCTGGAGTCAGATAGGCAGTGTGGAGGTAATAGATTTGGATGAGCCGCAGCCTAGCGGAGGTGGTAAGCGACCGAGGGCCCATAAGGGCGTCCCTCCAGTCCGCCTCATCCAGGGGTCCCACCCAGGCCTCCCATCGCTGTTTGAGCCCGCTCCAGTCCACCGGGGTATTGTTAATCAGGGATTTATAAATGCGGGATATACCCCCCTTCCCCAGATACCCCAACATCACCTGAGCCTCAGGTGGGCTATGGGAAGGCAGTCTAGAGTCTAGAGGGACGTGAGCCCGGACCGCGTGGCGCAATTGAAGGTAGCGGTAGAATTGGGAGGGCTGCAGCGAGAAGCGGGTCTGAAGCTCCTGGAAGGAACACATGCGGCTCCCACGCCATAAATCGCCCAGACAGGAGATACCAAGAAGATCCCACTGCCGAAAGCCCGCTAGTCCCACCACCTCCCGCAGCCATGTCCCGTGCCAAAGTGGAGTGAGTTGCGTGGACGTCCCCGACCATCTAGTATGCCGCAGGGCCGCGCGCCACGCGAGAAAGGGAGCCCGCACGACGTCTGGGAGTGACAGGGGGACCGTTGTGCCATAGAGCATGTTTTGGATGGAGGAGAACCCGAGGCAGTGCACCTCGAGTCGATAAGCCGGGTCGCCCCAGCCCCCCGAGAACCAGTCATGGATCACCAGTAACTGGGTGGCCAGATAATAAAGATAGAGGTTAGTCATGCTCAGGCCGCCGTCATAGGAGGGGACCCTGCATCGATCCAAGGCCAGCCGAGGCCTACCGCCGCCCCAGAGGAATTTGGTCACCATTTTATCCAGGTCTCGGAACCACGGGTGCGGAAAAGAGCATGGAGTGTTTTGTAGCATGTAAAGAAACTTGGGGAGGATCATCATCTTCTATAGAGCGACTCTCCCTAGCGGATTCAATGGGAGGGACTGCCACCGGAGCATATCTGATCTGGTTTTGTTGACTACTGGAGCCACATTGAGGGCCCAGCAGAGTTCCGGAAGGAGGGTGACCCAAATCCCCAGGTATTTAAAGGAGAGTCTCCGGAGGGGAATGTCCGATTGCCAGTCGAAACATTCCCGCGACGGGTGTAGCGGGACTAGAACGGATTTTTTGGGGTTCAGATGAAGAACCGACGCTTGGCCAAACCGGTGGAGGATCCGGCGGACCCGAGGATCCGGCGGACCCGGGGTCCCGAGGTCGCTGGGTCCGAAAGATAGAGGAGGACATCGTCCGCGTATAGGGCGATCTTGTCGGGGGCCACATCTGGCCATTCCCATCCGCGAAGAACGGGATCCGCGAATCAGCACCGCCAGGGGTTCCATCGCCAGAGCGAAAAGGAGGGGCGAGAGCGGACATCCCTGGCGCGTCCCCCGACCTATGGGAAATGGGCGAGATAGTGCCCCATTGACCAACACACGGGCCCGCGGGTGCGCGTATAGGACCATTACCATGGCACGGAACCGGGGACCGAAGCCCATACGCTCCAGGACATCAGCTAAGTACGCCCATCCCACGGAATCGAAGGCCTTTTCAAAGTCGACCAAGAGGAGGGCCAGATAGGGGGAAAGGCGGCCGCGGTGCGCCATCGCGAGGTGGAGGCGCCGCAGGCAGTGTCTGGTCCCCCGCTCCGGCATAAAGCCACATTGATCCGGGTGGACCAGGGAGGCGAGCGATGGGCGCAACCGCTGTGCCAGGACCGTGGCATAGATTTTGAGTTCGGTGTTAATAAGGGATATCGGCCGGTAGTCGGAGCAGGACCGCGAGGGAGGCTGTGTCTTGGGGAGGGCAACTATGGTTGCTGTGTCCGTTTCGGGCCGGAACGAACCCGTCTCCACCACGGCCGCAAAGAGGTCCCGAAGCCTCGGGGCCAGAGTCTCACGATAGTGAGCGTAGTACTCCTGGGGGAACCCGTCGGGTCCCGGGGTCTTCCCAGGTGCCAGGCGGCCGATCGCCTCTTCAATCTCCTGCAGCTCGATCGGCGATTCAAGGGTCTCAGAAACCTCAGGCTGCAGCCACGCAAGCGTCGCCCCGGTTGTCCCCAGCAACTCCTCCAGGGAGAGCGTGGACGGCCGGAGACGGTACAGCTGGGAATAATAGTCAGCGAACGCCTGGGCTATCGCCACCGAGACCGTGTGGACGCCACCCGCAGGGTCCGCGATGGCTGGAATGATCCTGCCCGCCCGGGGATAGGTCGCCAGGCGGTGGAGAAGAGTGCCGTTTTTGTCTCCCCAACCGTACACCCGGGCCACCGAGGAGCGCCACAGAATCTTCGCCGCCTCCAGGGAGTGTAGGCGAATCTCTTCCGGCAGGAAGGCCAAGCGACGAGACCGTGCGGCATCAGCTAAGTCCCCCAGACTACGCTCCAGTTCCAAGGCTTGGGCCTCGCATTCCGCGAGCTTCTGGGATTGAGCCCGCCGTTGGCGTTGCAGATGCCCTTTAGCGGCGCCCCGAACAGTCGCCTTGCCGGCCTCCCACAGGACGGCGGGGGAGATGACAGAGCCCTCATTATGAGAGTAGTAGTCGGCTATCTCGCCCCCGACCGCCTTCCGAAAAGCCTTGTCGTGGAGGAACCAGGCGTTCAAACGCCACATCGGACGGGCAGAGAGGGGGGGGGGCCGAGAGCGAGTAGCACTGGCGAGTGGTCCAAAAGGCCCCTCGGGAGAATGCGTACGTCCCGCACCCCCGCGCAATCGGTGGAGGGTACGAAGATGAGGTCGATCCGGGCATGGGAGTGATGGGCCGCCGACGTGTGGGTGTATTGACGCGTCTGCGGGTGCCAGATCCTCCAGACATCGCAGAGGCCCTGTGATTCCGCCCAAGATGAGAGCTGTTTTGCACGGGCGACGCGGGTCAAGGAGACCGGACCCGTCGAGTCCAGGTGGGGCGAGTAGACAGCGTTGAAGTCCCCGCCGAGAATGAGGGCACCCGCAGGGAGTGTCGGGAGGATACCCGCTGCGTGGGAGAGGGCCGACGGCAGGAGGGACGGCGCCGCGTAGAGGGATATCAGGGTAAGGGGTCGCCCCTCCAGAGTGCCACATACCACCACTACCATACCCTGGGGGTCTAAAAGCACCCGGGTCAGGACAAAGGGGAAGGACTTGCGAAGCAATATGGCCACCCCCCGGGATCCCCGTGCAAAACCTGAATGCCATACCCTGTCATAACCGTAACGGCCAAGGAAGGGGCAGTTGTTACCCAACAGGTGAGTCTCCTGGAGGAGGAGCGCATCGATCTCTGAACGTTGTGCATATTTGAGGACCGCCATGCGTTTGAAACGGTCCAGAAGACCATTGACGTTCCAGGAAAGTATGCGCATGGCGGCCCTAGGGACAGGTGGGTTATCCATAGTCGGGGACAGAAGAGGGGGCCAGTGGAGGTGCGTCTGAGCAGGCTCCTAGAGAGGAAGGACAGCGGAGCATCGGGTGAAAGAGCAGGACAAACAGTACATGATACCTTAGCACAACAGATAAGAGGGAGTCATCCCCCACCAACAAAATCTCCCCAACGAGGAAGAAACAACCCCAAACCAACCCCAACCCCCCACCCCCCACCCTATACTTCGAAAACGGAAGCATCTGTCGCCCGAACCAAATGGAAGAACCACCAAACTAAAACGCTTGGGCTTGAGCGCTAGTGGACCCCTGATACATCAAAAGTCAAGCCTGATTTACCTGCCCTGGCCAAGAGCAACACTGACAACGGAGCATTCCACCCCCCGCCCAGGCACCTCCCACCCCCCCCCTCCCCAAAAAGAGGCAAAGAAAGTCAAATGTTAGGGCTGCGAGAGAGGTCCGAAGTGTCCACCAACTCGACCGGGTGGGTTGCAGGGCCTGTGAGCCGAGGTGACGCGGCCCGCCGCCCATCCGCCACGGGACTGGCGTGTGCAGCCGAGGAGGCAGAGGAGGTTCTCGATCCCTGGCGTGGCCGTCCCCCAGAGCGCGTGGTGATCGCCTCCCCCGTTGTGCGCTCCCGGGGTAATGTGCGATGCCGCCGACGGGTCTTCGATGTCCGGGGTCTCCCCGTCTCCCCCGTGCACCCGGAGGTGATCCGCGCCCAGAGCGCTGCAGGGGGTGCTCCTCCGTCAACCAGGTCCAGGCCGCCCTCGGGGTATCGAAGAAGAGAGTCTTTTGCTGGAAGACGACCCGGAGGCGGGCCGGGAACTGGAGCTGGTATTGGAGTCCCAGGGAGCGCAGCTTTTGTTTCACTTCAGTGTAGGAGCGACGCAGCTCTTGGACTTCGCGGGTGTAGTCCGGGAATACCATGATTTTGTGGTTCTGATAGTGGAGGGCGTCCGTGCGCCGGGCTTCGCGGAGAATGGCATCTCGGTCACGGAAATTTAAGAGCTTGAGGATGAACGGCCGGGGCGGTGCCCCGGGGGGCCTGGGGGCCTGGGGGCCAGGGAGCGGTGGGCTCTCTCCACCACGAACGAAGCCGATAGGCTGTCCGCCGGCATCCAGGACCGGAACCAGCGCTCCATGAAGTCGTCCGCCCGGCCCGATTCAACTCCCTCCGGGAATCCCACTAAGCGCAGGTTGCTGCGCCGAGCGCGGTTTTCTGCATCCTCGACCCGGCGGTGCAACTCCTTAGAGTGGGTGGTCAGCTCCCGAACCTGATCTTGCAGATGGCGGATGTCATCCTCAGCCGTGGATATCCGGGACTCGGCTTCCGAAATGCGGGCGGTGGCATTCCTCAGATCCTGCCGAGGGAAGAGCGACGTCCACTTTGACCTCTCCCACCATGCCCTCGAGTGAGGCGCGGGACGAGTTGATAGCCTGCAGGATGGCAGCCAGGTCTGCAGCGGGGGCCGGGACCTGTTCGCCCGTGGGGCCGGGCCCCTTGTCGGAGGTCGTGAATTTGTCCATCCTGGTTTGGGTGGCCCCGGACGCCGGCTTGGTGGACCTGTCCTTACCCATTTCTGAGGCGGCCGTCAGCGGAGGAGGGCAACGGGCTGGCGATAGACCTGCGGGATTGCAACGGGCGGTCGGGCTGTCGCGGGACCAGCAGGAGGCCCGGCCGGGAGGTCCCGCGGTTGGAAACGGCTGGGTAGCACCAGCCTCAACGGTCAAGCCCCGCCGGGCATCTCAATGGGACCGCCCGTCCAACCCCTGGCCGCAGGGGCACCCGCAGGCTCCCCTCAACAAAGCGAGGTCCAGCAATGTAGGTCCCAGTTCCAGGCCACCGGTCCGCCACTCGGAGGGCCCCCCAGCCGGTAGCCGCAAGGCCGCAACCTCCGTCGCAGCCCACCTCTCCAAGGGGACAGTTCGCCAGTTCAGTCTCCCCGCGGTCCCCAGGGGGGGGCACGGTGCCACTCGTCGGGGTCCTCAGCCGGTAGCCCAAGCGATGGAGAGGGGGGGGGAGAGGGGGGGACAGCACACACACCCCCCCGGCCGCCGGTATGCGGCCCGAATCAGGGTAGGCCCCCCCCCGCACCCGGAGTCCGCAGTCAGTCCTGGGCCGATGGAGCCAGTTCCGCGCTGCAGCCAGGAGGAGAAGGGAGGGAGAAGGGGGGGGGCTGGGGGCCCGGGCCCCCCGGCCGCCGACACACGGCCCGATGGGGGGGGGGACTCCCCTTCACAGCCAACCCCACAGTTGCCCCGGTGAAGCGGTCGCAGCCAGCCGCACTCACCGCCTGATTTGCCGCTCTGTGCCGCTTGGGGGGGGTCCGTCTCTGCATTCCCGGGGCTCCGGACAGCATCGGCGGAGCAGGGCAGCGCCAGCAGCACCCGCGGCAGCCCCGCGGCCGCCGCGTCTTCCGCTTCAGCAGGATCAGGCCTGCGCCCCTCGTGGGCGCAGCGGGCTAAATTTCTCAGCTCGCCCGAGCCGCGGCTCCACAGCCGCCACTTTCCGCCGTCGGTCCGGTTCCGCGACGGCTAGGCAGGCTCCCAATGCCCGCAGCGCCCCAGGATTCGGTGTGGGGCAGCAGGGCAGCTTCACAGGCCCCCGCACTCCGAGCGAGCCGGCCAGGGCAGTTCAGGAGAGGAGTCAGCAGGATTTGCGGGGACCGATGCCGGGAGCCTCAGTGAAAGGCTTCCATGACGGTCAGGCGCCACCTAGCGCTCCTCCACCACCGTTTTAATGAAATACTGGCCACTACTGGCCCATATATTTATACAACCTGAAGGCAAGAGACTAGAACGGGAACACTCCTGATGCGAACAAGGGACTTTGAGGAGAAGCTGTCCAATGAAGATGAGGTGAGGGGGGGCTTACGACTTACCTGCCGCAATATAGAGAAAGAGATAGAAGCTGCAGAAGGGTAGCGGACCCAATAAGTGGCATTGCAGAGGAGAGCTCCGGAGCGTACTGCCACACCTCCTTCCTTACCCGCGACTTTTGCGCAGCACTACCACTATGGTAAGGACCAGTATTCATAATCACGAAGGTGTGCTTCTGCAGCGATAACGATCGACTTCCAGGCGCTATGATAGGCCACACTGTTAGCAGACTGAATGGGAGTTATTCGTCTGTCTGAAGTATACATGGTGATGTTAGCCCATCGTATATAGACCATTCATACCCAATTGTGTTTACCCAACTTATCTTTTCCCCGTGTTACCTGTGTCCGAGAGGGCGAAAGGCTGAGGGGGCATGCATTTTCTTGTGCAGAACAGCTATAAATGAAGGTCGACTGCTTCGGTGTCACATCCCTTTAGCCATAGAAACATCTTTTCATTAGCATCCATGACCCTGATTGGTTTTTTGAATGTTTTTCTCTGAATTCACATCAATTTCTGCATGAGCTGCAAAAAACTACGGTCTATCGTTCAAATTTCCAGGCTGGGTAAAGAGAAAATCTAGGGGTGGTACCAGGGTAGGAATGCCATCAGGCAGCGGTTAAGCACCAGTTTAAAGCAGTGACTGAAAAGCGATGACACCTCAATATTCACATTCTTCAACTGAATGAGAGTTAAATGAGGCTGTCAGACATGAACATTGTCATAACAACGACATTGTGTTTGCATTGCCAATACAGCAACTGCTTTTAGGTGGCAGCTTCGAAGTGCTATACAGAGCAGCTATTTCTCTGATTTCACTTAACGACCTGTGCCTTGGAGCTTAGGGTGGGGCAGCCACTTACCTGAGTGGAACTTAATGCAGATCAGCATGGAGTGCTTCGAGGCGAACAGCGTCCTGTTGGCCAGTATTCCAGGCGCACTCCCGTAGAGACAATGAGTCGTCAGCCTCTCGTGGGGGGGGGGGGGGGGGAGAGGCGAGGCACTGAGTAAGAATAAATCCTGTGGGGGTGCTCGAAGAGAAAAATTTTGCTGTAAAGAAAGAATATACAAATTAATAAACTCTAGTTAGTCGTGCAGCCAGTTTTTATAGTGACCTTCTAAGAGCGGTTTTGTTTTTAGGGTCTGGAGTGCTCTGTTCTTTTCTCCCCTCATGTGTGCAAATACATTGTCGGCTCCTCCTCCAGCCCTTTCTTTCCCAAAGAAAATGTCAAACCATGCCGGCATCGGTGGGCAAGTGGCTTGCACTTTTGCTCTCATGTTCACAGAGCTGTGTAGACCGGCACTGGGCCACAGAAGTAAATGCCCGAAACAAGCAAATACTCTGCTATTAAAAATGTGGTGCCCAACCACCCTGATATCACAACTCTGCTTTGTGCCTCTAGGGCAAGTAAACTCCCACCCAAACAGGCACATGTGCAGCTGCATCCCCTCGAGTTCCAGATAACTGCTTTAAACCGAGCATCACCGCGGCTTATGTTAAAGTAGCTCAGTGGAAATTTTTAGGTTGAGCCTAGGCAGCCTGCATGCACTGTCTGCAAGACCTGTTTGTTATCTCCTCTATCGGCTTTTGGCATGCCCATGAATTGCTCACTATCACCAAAGCACATTCTCTAAACTGTCTACTAATAAATGCTCCATCACGCTCTAAAAACAAGCATCACATTTACGTCCTTCTCAACGACGCAAAACCAGATATACTATTTATAACTGAATCATGTTTGGGAGATATGGCTCCAGTCCTGCATGAAGCCATTCCTCTAGGCTATCAAAGATCACCCAAAATCGTATTGGCAAAAAAAGGAGGTGGTCTAGCTGTTGTGTTCAGGCAAACATTACATATCACTAAAGTTGACGACATCTCTATAAAGAATTGTGAGGCTCTTCTCACCAGATGCAATCCTACGCCATCTTCCACCTGTAACTTCCTTCTCTTTTACAGACCTCCACCTAGCAAGGTGACCTTCCCAGACGCACTTCTAGAGACAGTTTCAAACCTGATAACAATACACTCCAACCTATGCGTTCTGGGTGACCTCAACATTTGGTTTGACAAAGCCAATATGACCCATCCAAAAACAATAATGACGGGCCTAGATGCACTGAACTTGCATCAGATTGTCCACAAACCCACACACATCACTGGACATATTCTAGATGTCATTTTTGCTAATACTGAACTAATTACCTTTCAAACTATAACGCCAGTCACATGGTCAGACCACCATTTGCTTGCTTTTCAACATAAAACAACACTAAGTGACTCACCTAAAACTGTCTTACATGCATCCACCTATCAACTGTAGAACAAACTCAATTTGGAACACTTGGAAACTCAACTAACATCCAGTACAGATCTGGAAACAATAAATTCTGTTAAACTAGGAGTGGCTACAGAAAGCTTTTGACCTATTGATACCACTCAAAACCACAAAAAAACAGAACAAAATAAAAAAAGAAAAAAAAGCGCCTTGGAGAAATATAGAGATGAGACATAAAACGAGAAATTGAAAAGCTGCAACATACCTGTCTAAACAAACTCCAAACAAGACAAACTTCGCCTACAGAAAATTAACAGATTATACAAGTCCGATATTAAAAAAGCTAAGAAAAGGTACTATTCATACAAAATTCAAAATGCTAAATGTGCAAATAAAGAACTCTAAACTACTAAATGGATTTCGTAAACCAAATTGCCTAGAAGGAACTCATTCTGTTACTCAAGATTTCACGGACAAACTGGCAAATCATTACACGGACAAAGCGGACTTTGTTGGACTGGTACTTAAAACGGAGACAAAGCACCGGAACTAACCCTTCTACAAAACAACAATCCAAGAATACTCTAACCCAGCCTCTCCATTCCTTCCAACACATCTCTCACAATGAATTTATGGACCTGGTCATAGCAAGCAGGCCTGCTGGCAGCCCTTCCGACCCGTGTCCACCACAAACTTTCAAGGCAATTATTTTAACAACCTCCGCTGCCTCTCCAGTAAGAAGAATCATTAATGATCCCTTAACTGCCGGAATTAAAGAACTAAAAAAAAAAAGGCCTACATACGCCCTTTACTGAAGAAAACAAACTTGGACCCGCTGAACTCTAACAACTACAGACCCATCACAAATGGACCTTTTCTGGGGAAAACTGATAGAAAAAGCAGCGTTCGCCCAGATGTCACATTTCATTGAAGAGAATGCCATACTTTCAGACTTCCAAACAGGATTCCGTCCAGGAAGAGGCACATAATCTGCCCTCCTTGCCATCTGGGATGACCTGAAGAACACAGTAGACCGCAACGGGGTTGCTGCGCTACTCTTCTTGGACCTCTCGGCTGCCTTTGACATGGTTGACCATGACACTCAAAAACAAAGACTCTATGAAGCCGGCATAGAAGGGACTGCTCTAGACTGGATCACGTCCTACCTTTGAAGCAGAACTAATGTCATCCATACCCCACCTTTCTCGTCCAAACCATGCTCCACAAAAGCAGGGGTCCCTCAAGGCTCTATCATCTCGACCATGTTTTTCAACATCTATGTGAAGTCATTACTGGTACTGATCAATCAATTTCACCTCACGTGCTATAACTGTGCAGATGACACACACATACTTCTTCAACTGGAATGCGCCAAAGACATTGGAAACTCTCCAATTTTCATTTGTCTCAGAGCAGGGGATCAGTGGATGACTTGGAGTCATCTAAAATTGAATGCTTCCAAAACAGAAATACTCATGTGTGGCGATTGGAAACGTTATGACCTGCTTGCAGCCTGACCTGATGAACTAGGATCACCGCCTTATCGAAGGAAGTATGAAACCTCAGAATGACTATGGACTCCAAGCTATCGATGAATGCCCAAGTGGACAAACCAGCAAGATCAAGCTGTGTCACTATAAAAACGCTGCAACAAAATTTTCCCCATTTGGGATTTCCACACAAGGTTCAAGCTACCATCTCACTTGTTCCGTCAAAATACGATTACGCCAATAGCCTCTACCATGGATCACCTTTAACAACCATGAAAAGACTACAACGGATTCAGAACTCGGCTGCCAGACTACACTTGCATATCAATCCCGAGATACAAGAAAAAAACCATGGGTGGCACATCTTTCTCTGTTCAAGCAGCCAAACTATGGAACTTTTTACCCCCCACCATAAGATCCATGGACAACCACCTTATCTTCAGGAAACTACTCAAGAATTGGCTCTTTCCCTCATAAGCACCAAACGCAAACAATTTACAAGATATCCCTCTCTATGTAAGCATTTTTTTACTATAGATCTGTACCTAACTTTGTGTATTGCTTTGTATAAACATGTAGAATAATTATGTTAAATAAATACAAATACATTTTTAGAGTACAAAAACACTTGAAAACCAGAGTTTATCTAATGCATCTTTTTACTTCCTTTTCTTTACTACTTTTCTCCTAAAAAAACATATCCAATGCACTACCCTATTTCTCACCCTATACCTCTATCAATATATCCTCTACACCCACTCTCTCATTTTCCCAAACCCCATATCATTACTATGATCCCCAAAATAACCCTTTCTAGACTCTCCCATACTCTACCCCTCCGTGCATCATCTGACACCTTTTACTATACCGATACCCCAAAACAAGCCTTTCTAAACTCTTCCCTCTGACTCTTCTCCTCCACATCCCCTTTTTACTCATTCTAAAGCCTCTTTCTAATCCTATGACCTAAACAAAATAAAAAATCCAAATCCTTCACTTTTCTATCCCTCCACTATCCTTTTCCATCAAAATAAGACTATCGTGTTCGCTTCTCAAATTTCATATTTCACTATACTAATTCACCACTAATCCTTTATGGGTTCCAGAGTAACCTGCTACTCGCCAAATAAGTGCTTCAACACCCCATCAGGGGTAACAAGCGCTATATAAATGCAAACTTATTCCCTTTTCTATCCCTCCCCAACCCTTCTCAATCCAAATAACTGACTAACGTATCCACCACTCAAATTACTTTCATATTTCCCTATACTAATTCACCACTAATCCTTTACGGGTTTCCGAAGCAGTGTGCTACTCACCAAAAAAAGAAAGAAAAAGCGCTTCAACACCCCATTAGGGGTAACCAGCGCTATATAAATACAAACCTTTTTTCCCTCTTCTATCCTTCCGCTCTCCATCTGAATCCAAATAATTAACTAACCTATCCACCACTTAAGTCACTTTCATATTTCACTATACTAATTCAACACTAATCCTTTATGGGTTCTGGAGTAGCGTGCTACTTGCCGAAAAGCGCTTCAACGCCTCGTCAGAGGTAGTAAGCGCTATATAAATGCAATTACAATACAATGCAATTTGTTTGCTGTTGTGCCATTTAGAAATACGGGGTTTTTATTGGTGCATTGGGTCTGATTCTCCCCCTCCTTTGCGTGCTTGGGTCACGCCCATGCAATTTTTACTCATTGTTTGCTTGCATTGGCCATCCCAGTATGTCCGCTGTTCCTCCTGGTCATCCTGATCCACCTTTTTATTTTGTAGGCTGTTAACATCGTTTAAGGCTTTCAGGCTGTTTCATTGAGCAATGCTCTGTTCGGCACCTGCAAAGTGGCAATTTCTGTCCGGTAGCTGTTGAGCTATGCCAATAGCTCTAACTCAAAAAAATGTGAGACCTATTGCATTTCTAATGCTTGTTCTTTTTTTGTTGGGACATTGCCCACTCTGCCCCTCAATACCAGCAGCCCCAGGGTTTTCCCTGTGACAGGGTCAGACCAGAGAAGAGCTCTACAGCAGCTGTTCTTAACCTGTGGTCCGGGGACTAATCAGGGGTCGGCGAAGCCTACTCTGCGGCGGGGGGGGGTCTGCGACTGTTTAGAAAATTAAATAATATTAACTTATTAATTAAGTGCATATAAATAAAGAAGCAAAATGTAAAATTGACAATTTTTTAAAATGTTCAGTTATTGCGAAGGAGTTTGATATTGGAGGCTAAAAATTAAGTTGGTATCCTCAGATCTGATTTGTGGGACAGTGCAAGCGCATTAAACAGAATATAGTATAGACAATGGGTTGCCTTCATTGAATTTAGAAAATCTCCAACCTTTTAATTAAAATTAAGACTTTTTGGGGGGTTTGTGAATTAAATAAAATATTTCTTCATTTTTATATTGTTTTGTGGTTCAAATCATCAGAACTGCTAAGACTGGTGTCCCCCGGCTTCCAGTAATGTCTCAGTGGGGGTCCACATATTCTGATAGTTCAGTGGGGGTCCGCAGATTCTGATAATCATTCAGTGGGGGGGGGGGGTCGTCTGTCTCCAGTAATTATTAAGAGGGGGGTCCACAGAAGACAAAAGTTTAACAACCACTGCTTTACAGAGTTTGGGCTAAAATATTACCATTAAAATAATCAATCTTGGCTATAGACCAGGCCAATCTCTATTCGTTAGGTCTATAAATTAATTACAGTTCTTCAGCCTTAAGGGGAAAGATCATTGAGATATGTTGTCCGTTATGAGTGTTTTGTCAACAATTCAGAATTACCAAACCCAAACAGGCTCATCCCCAAACAGACTTGTTAAAATCAACGAGTGAAAAGAGAATCCCTTTTCGTTCAGCCTTCTGTGATAACCCCCCTCCCCCAAAAGGAATTGACTCCAACTGATAAAAAGTGTCTTTCTTTCAGCAACTACAATTTTTCTACTGATGACTTTAGTGGCACAGGCAGTACCAGTGGTCATGGGTGTACCACTGGGGTTCCAGGAGGAGTGGATTGGATGAGGAAGCTTGCATTCCGATACAGGAGAGTGAAGGAGATCTATGACTGCTATAAAAGCAATGCAGCTGGTGAGTTGATTAATCGAAGATGGTTATTATATTCATGCAAGAGAATTATTTAATTGAGACCTTCTTTTCATAGTCCCTGTTTCCTTTCGATGCAAATTTTGTTAGCAGAATACCAATGAAGGACATATTCTATGTTGAAATACATTGCCCTGAATAGCTTTGTTTGTCCACATAATATATTTTGTCATTAGTTGTTTACCTCAACTCTGCCCAAGCAACAAAAAACAGAAGGCACTGTAAGGATGTTACTATATAGAGGGATTCAAAACTATTAAGTGGCATTTGTGACTCTGTGTTTTTTTATGAAGCAGAAAACCTTAGTGTCCCTCCTGATGCTCCCCAGGCCCCCAGCAATTTCAATATCCTCCCCCTTAACGTACAAGTTACATACCAAAGGTAAGTAGCTTGTACGTTAATCAGCTAGTACATTGACATCTACCTTTGAATCGGCAACTCAAGTCATGTGATGCAATAGTTCTTTGTTAGATGTTGGAGCCTAATCCAGCAGAATTGTTCTCCTTTTTACAGTGGATGAACATCTTAAGTCTGAGATTTCTAGCTGCAGAATTCTTACCTTAGAATATCCCCAGGCATCGGACTGTATCAGGAAGATTTTTCGTGAGCAGTACCCCTTTTGTGCCTGTAGTGACTTCAGTAGGCTCTGCGTTTGGCGGCGGGTGCGGCGGAAGTGACGTCTGAGGCACCTAAATAGATACCATCAAGGCTTGCTGGCATCAGTTCTTTTCTTTCTGCATTAGCCAGCGCTGATCCAGAGAAGAGTGACCCCGTCATTCACTTTTTGACTAGATTTGTTTTACTTTTTGTCAACTTCTTTTGAGGTTTTTTCTTCTGGTGTGGCAGGGATGTCCCCCTCAGAACCGCTACTCCTGTTCCATGAGACCCACATGGGCGTCCTTTTGGGGACTTGGTCCAAACACAACACAGGGGCTCCTGTGAATAAGGCGATCACCCTCGACCCTGCCCCAGGGGACCCAAGTTTCCTCATCCTACCCCAGAGAGCTTGGTGGTCCAAGCCTCGATATCTTATGTAAATCCTGGTGCATACCCTACCGCTCCCCTGGATAGGGAATCCAAGATGTTGGACTCTTTGGGGAAGATGTTTTCTTTCGCCAGGCTGCCATTGCGGTCCATTAACACCATATACCTGGTGGAATGTTACTCCCACGCTATGTGTGACCCGGTTGCACAGGTGCTGCCAAAGGTCCTGGAAGAGGCCCAGGCCATACTCCTGCTGTTGCCAATGGAAGAGATGTGGCAAAGTTCATTATCCGTTGTGGACTTGACCTGACAGACTCACTGGGCACAGCTGTTTCGGCAACAGTCGCCTTGAGACGCCACACTTGGATTATGTTTTTTCAGGAGATGTCCAGTCTGCTCTTATCGACATTCTCTTTGATGGCACCCGTCTCTTCGAAGGACAGTCCGGCTACGATAAGGTCTTTGGGCCTTCCTATGGCATCACATCACCCTCAATCTGCCTTTCGTCGCTACAGAAGCAGCTTCCAGCTGCGCTAATTCCCTTCCAGCCACAGAGCTGTGCATGCTTTGAGGGAGTGATACTCGTTTACTTCGTGGGTCAGGCAGCCAGCAGTGCCGATGCCAGAAGTGGGTCATCGTGGCCATTTCTGCAACTTTCTGGTCCCCAAAGAGAACGCAGGCCTTCGTCCTATTCTAGACCTGCGGCCCATCAACTATTTTCTCAAGAAGGAGAGGTTCAAAATGCTCACACTAGCTCAAGTCCTGTTTGCTCTGGACCCAGGAAACTGGATAGTAGTGTTGGACTTGCAGGATGCCTATTTCCCCATTCCTGTCTTGCCTGCCCCCCGGCGTTACCTGCAATTTATAGTAGGCCACGAGCATTTTCAGTTTACTGTGCTCTCTTTTTGGCCTTACCAGCACCCCTCCTGTGCTCACCAAGGTGATGGTTGCAGCACAGCTGCCGAGATCAGAAGTACCAGTCTTCCCCTATCTCGACGACTGGCTGGTAAAGGCGGGCTCTCCCCAGGCTGTCATCTCCCACCTCCAGACTATAGTGAACCACCCGCACTCCCTTGGATTAACTATCACCATGCCGAAGTCACGCTCCCTTTCATCTGAGCTGTTTGGACACAGTTCTGTTTCTAGCTTATCTTCCTGAATGGCAAGCCCAGGATAATCAGGCTATGATACCGATGTTTCAGGCTCTAACCTGGATTTTGGTGGGGCAGACCCTGAGGCTGATGACTCATGGCCTCCTGCATCCTGCTGGTAACTCATGCCCGAAGGCATTTGCAGGCTCTGCAGTGGGAAGTTTCAATGGGCACAGCATCAGTGGGACCTCTCTGATATGGTCCAGATCTTCGAGGAAACTGCAAATGATCTGCATTGATGGCTAACGAACCGCGATTGGGTCAGAGGCAAACCCAGCTCCCTTCCCTAACTAGATCTTACAGTAGTGACCTAGGATGCAGCAGCCATCTCGGAGAAGTGGAGATCAGAGGACTCTGATCTCCGATAGAATCCTGACTCCATATCAACCTGCTGGAGCTCTGTGCAATCAGACTGGCTTTGAAAGCCTTTCTACCCTCTATCAAGGGAAGGCTAATGCAGGTGTTCACGGACCGCACCAATGCCTTGAGGTACTGTACAACAAAAAGGGTGGGGTGTTGTGGACCCTTTGTCAGCAGGCCCTGCAACTCTGGACATGGCTGGAAGAACAGGGCATATCCCTGGTGGTCCAACAAGAAGGGCTCTCAGAACTCCAAAGCAGACAAACTCCGCTGTCAATGCCTAGTGGATCACAAATGACATTGCCACCCAGATGTGGCGCAAGGTCTCTTTCAGCAGTGGGGAGAGCCTTGGTTAGATCTGTTCACCTCTGCCGAGAACATGCAATGTCAGCAATTTTGCACGCTGGTGTTTCCAAAGCGTCTCTTTCAGAACCACTTCTCTTCTCGAGTTGAGCACAGGCTTGCTATACACCTTTCTGCCCATACCACTTCTGCTCAGAGTTCTCAAGAAGATCAAGAACCAGGCCTAAGTCATTCTTGTGGCTCCAGACTGGGCATGGCAAGTCTGTTATCTCGAGCTACTGAGAAGGGCCATCGATCCTCTGATCCAGATGCCAATTTGCGAGGATTTCCTCCAATCGAACCTATACAGTCTGTGCCTTCTTGCGTTGAGATGGAACAGCAGCAGTTGGCAGCTTGGACCTTCCTCCCGAAGTCTGCAACGGCATCTTGGTAGCTAAGCGTCCCTCTGCCAAGATGGTATACGCCTGCCGTTGGAAAACAATTGTGCTATTGGTGTACAGAAAGACATTGATCCCCTTTCTGCCCCCCCTACCCCCCCCCTTTCTGAAGTTCTACTTTTCCTTCTTTCCTTTACCCAACAGGGCTCTTCTCTGGGACTCCTAAGGGCGATCTTTCTGCCTTTTGAGGTTGCCTGACCAACACTACCTTTTCAAATCACCTATTGTGCATAGGTTTCTGACAGGTCTTGTTCATCTTTTCCCTCCTTCACCATGTATCATCTCAGTGTTGGATAGCGAAAGGGTTAAAATTACTATTCACACTCCAGTGAGCGCAACAGTAGGGAAAGTTTTGGATAGCATAGGGGTAAAAATGACTATTCCCACTCCAGTGAGTGCAACAGTAGGGAAAGTGTTGGATAGCATAGGGGTAAAAATGACTATTTCCACTCCAGTGAGTGCAACAGTAGGGAAAGTGTTGGATAGCGTAGAGGTAAAAATGACTATTCCCGATCCAAAGGGTGCAACAGTAGGGAAAGTGTTGGATAGCATATGGGTTATAATTACTATTCCAACACCAGAGAGGGCAACAGTAGGGAAAGTGTTGGATAGGGTAGGGATACAAATTATTATTCCCACTCCAGAGAGTGCAACAGTTTGGCTGAGCGCTTCTGGCGTGCAAAGTCGTGAAAAGAAACTGACGTCAGCGCCCCTGGGTGATGCCTACATAGGGGCCGTCGATTTCACTTCCAGCGCGCATGGGAGCTGCTCACGAAAACTTTCAGATCCAGTCTGACACCTGGGGACATTTTAAGGTAATGAATCTGGTGCTAGATATAGTTTCTAACAGATAAGGCGTTACCAAAGGTAAGTAACTTATTCTTTCATCCCTGTCCCCCAGTTTCTCCAATTATGAGGAATTGCTGATTGAAATTTCCCTTAAAAGTTCACCCACTTATAGGGGTCTATCTCATCAAATTGCCCTTTTGCACAATCAGGGACACAGCAGCAAAACAAGCCATTGGTACCAAATGAGCTGCACCTTGCAGGATCTCCCAACTACATCTGTCAAAGTGAAGCAGCAGTTGCTCAAAGAAGGACTCATTCATTGATCTTCAGCTAGAGGGATTTTCAGTGGTTTGAGGTAAGGAGTTCCTCTCTTGTAAACAGACCTATTCAAGATGATCAGAAAAATCCTGCAACCCTTACTGTACTCGGAGTGCTAGACCCCCTGGTCAGTGCTTCTAAGGTATTATGCGGATTCACAATATGGGCTGTTTTAAAGAATGTACACATACTGTGTGAGGGACATCATTTAAAACCATGTCAATCTACAGAGGAGTGGAGAAGGCCTCACTAATGTGCTCTTTGTTTTTAAACCAGTTAAGCAGTCTCATTAGTTTGTAAGCCATAAAATGCATTTGTGTATAAGGTGGTGCAAAACTCATCATTACCTGTCAAAATCTCCAACATACCACTCCTGCAGAGGAAAAAGGGTAGATTTGGTCCAATTGATACATAATCTGGAGTGAGTCTGAGCTCCTAAAACATATAATGGAGTCTCAGTGTTATAAACTAGGGATTGTGATATACATTAAAATATCTGCATAAACAGATATCCACATTTTGCTGCCATCCCTTTATCAAAGGAGCCCACTAATCCAGTGTACCAGCAGCTGAAGAGTGGAGGAGACAAGCAGCTCACTATTGGCCTTCCTGCCCAACATGTTGGTTGAGGGGTGGGGGCGAAACCCCGGCACAAACTGCAATCGTGGGAGGCAAGAATAGAAGTTTTGACATTTCCACAAACTCCTAGCCAAACCCTATCTTCAGTAACACATGCAACGTCAAGAGCCAAGTGTTTTTGAAAGCTTGAATACCAAAATTAAAAGGCAGTCATTCTTATCCCAATTTCTGGCCACAAAGGTTTTGTCAGGTACAGAGCTAGATTAGTCCAGATGTACCATGGATTTGCTAAACTCAACACTCCATTAGTGAGGACTGGTTAGTATTTTGATGCCCACGTTCAAGGAAAACATGGTCAGGTATGTGGAACTATCTGAATTAGAGTTTGTTCTGGTGTCATGCTGCATGCCTGCGGCAGGATTTTGTATTGCTTTGCCTCTTGGATTGTATTTAATATACTGTTCTGTAAGCACAGAAACCTTTTTAAAAGCTCCACCAGTAGGACATTGAGACAGGATCTTTCCAGACAGGAGCAAGGGTCATGTTCCTTCAGGCAAAGTAGGGAGTGATCCATTAAACAATGGTTCAAGCTCAGTCAGCAATGTTAGACATTCTTGTAGTGCTCTGAGCCACCCCCAACTGCCTCTCTGACCTCTTCTCCTTTATAGTGACTTGCCAAATCTACCCATCTAAGCTTTTCATCCTTCTTACTAAACCAAGCAAACTAGCCTTGTTTCCCCTACCTCATTGCTGCAACACTCGGAGAGTCATGATATGGCAAGTCAGCGAGTCCAGTAGCATGGGCTGTTGGCAAGATGCAGGAGAGCCTGGCCCTGTGCTGCATTTTCATCCAATCGCTGAAAGTCTTCTCATACTATTTTAACTTTATTGATTTTGCCACATTGTCCATGTTCTTGCCATCTTAGTGTGAACTGTTCCTGCGTTTTATTGAGCCAAAGAGATTTTCCTATAATTTATTCTTCTATCACTTGTTTCGGGCCAAAACCATCTTTAGAAGAGTAAGCCAGACAAGAGGACTATATTTCCCATCATCCCTCTGAACAGGATATGACAGTACTGTGTTATCATTCATTATCTTGCTGCACAGGTAGAGACATCACTTCCTGCCTTCTTTGTGCTTCACCAATCTCTTCAGGGCCTCCCTAGCAAATTGGGGACCCAGTCAAGTGTACTGCCTTTTTGGGCAAGGAAGGGTCTTGGACCAGAATCTCTGTTCCGCTGAAACTTAAAAGCTAAAATATAATCATGTGCCTCACCCACCACCCCATACTGTTAATCCACTGAATCTCACCCAGGCCTAAGTAATACAATCACTCAAATAGCCATCGTACAACCCTTAGTCCTAACCTCATACACATCACCTTAACTATCACACACCCTCAAGCTACAAAATATATTCCAACTCCTCGCAGACCTAGTCCCGTCACAAGCTTGATGCCCTCTTCATCACAGAAACTTGGTTACCCCAGTATTGGAACTTTCATAGATTCTCATGCTTTGTGTCATTCCCCGTCGTCGGAATGGGAGCCTCGGTAACAAAAATATATATATATATATATATATATATATATATATGTATAACCATAAAACAAAAGAGAAAAATAGGCCTAGGCCTCATCTCATTTTGTAGTATATCACCCTCTTTGTGTAAAAGAGTCCAAACTTTTGCCAGGACCAATCAGCATAGCCTCACCCCTTGGAACCTTCAGAGCCTCAGATTTTTCTACCGCACGTTGTGCTAGGGAGTCTCCACTGAGCTCTGCTCAGTTTCTCAGAAGTTTACTATTAGTCAACTTTTTTTTGCCATCTTTTGTGACATCATGTCAGAAAAGGAGAAGAAAGCTTTATTCAGATCTTGTGCTTCTTGTGGGAAGAAGAGACTGTTTGTGGAAGATAAGCATGAAAACTGCATCTACTGCCTGTACCCGGAACACAAGGCCACAGACTGTAAAATTTGTCGGACCTTCTCTACCAAAACCTTGAGAGACAGAGAGGGTCGGTTGCTGACGTGGCTGCAGAAGCTAAAGACCAGGACGGAGGTTCTCTCTTCGGATGAGGAGGAATCAATCTCTGGTACCTCCTCCAGGAGATCTAAGAAGAGGGGTAGGTCATCTCCCTCCACCTCTGCTGAACCCCCTCTTAAGGCCCCTCACGGGATCTCTGACAGGTCTGAGGAGGCTGGTCCCATGAAATCTCCTCACGGCAGTGTAAAGGAGAGGCAGGGACGGGCTGCTGGTGTGGACGTAGCCCTTAGGGACAAGAAGGAGGTTGCAACATCTTCCCCTCCGTCCCAGAAGGAGAAATCTGTGAAGAAACATGCTTCAGAAACTCCTCAGTCAGTTCCAGTGAAGAAACCGCGCCCGTCGACGCAGGTTAAAGCAGGTACGTCGACGACGATCTCCATAGTTAAGACTTCCATGGGGTCGTCGACGAGACCGTCGACGATATCTGCTTCATAGTCTACGACGGCTACTTTCTGGTCTTCGACGGTGGTGTCGACGACGAAGACCACGTCGACGACGACGTCGATGTTGCTGACGACGAGTTCGTCGACGAGACCGTCGACGATTGCTCCGTCGACGATGAAACATGCTCCGTCGACGAAGAAGAAGGCTCCGTCGACGACTGCTCCGTCGACGACTGCTCCGTCGACGACGATCCCGGAACTGTCGACGTCCTCATCGTCGACGACGATGCTAGCCCCGTCGACGACAGTTGCCCTTCAGTCGACGATGTCGTCGTCGAGTTCGACGCAGGGAATCCCTTTGCCTTTGACTCCGTCGACGGGACCGTCGACGGGACCGTCGACGACGAAAGATTCAGGATTTGCCATCCAGAGATTAAAGATTACGCCGGACATGACTTCTCCTAGGCGGGTCACGCCTTTGCCACCTTCCATGCTTCTCGATGACTCGGAGGAAGAGGATGGGCAGTATGGGGACGCCTACAGCCCTTCAGACCTGAATGTGAAACAGCAGGACACGGATACTGAGGACTTTTACGGTCCACAGGTGCAGGAGGAGCGGCAGACACAGGAGGTACACCCCCGCTCTCTGAGGCAGGATATGATAGCCTTGCCAGTGGCTTTAGTGACGGATTTGCAAATGATGCTGCAAGACTATAAAGCTCGTTTTCCGTCATTACCAGATCTCACTCCGGTGCGTCCTTCTACGTCTGTAGTGCCACGTGACATGGCAATGGACTTGCCACCTCTGCCAAGGGACATACCTCGTACCACATCAACGGTGGTACCGTTAGTGGTTCCTCAACCTTCAGGTACGGCACCTACAGATCAAGACACACAAGATTTAGATACTGATGAGGACGACGAGGGACAGGTGATCCCTCTTACTGATCCAGGGGATCCGGATGGGGACCCTGATGACACTGGTCTGCAGGATCCGGATGCTGTGGGCCGGGAGACAAATATTTCGCCTCCAGCAGATATTGGTGGTTTCCACAATTTGATGGAACGGGCATCCAAGAGTTTTGGGCTGCCCCTTACAGTGGAGCAGTCCGACTGCTTCCTATATGACTTTAAAGCACAGTACAGGAGGTCGGTCAGATCGATTCCCATCATAGAACATGTCTGGGATGAGGGAATTAAAACGATGCAGAATCCGGCGACGGTCATTCTGGTTCTTCCCCGGCTGGAGAAGAAATACAAGGCCCCTGAGGGCAGTCCTGCATGTCTCCTAGGACAACCTAAGCCGGATTCCGTAATATCACAAGCCGCACAAAGCAAGTCAAAGAACCCGTCCACGCCGTTAACCACGCCTCCGGATAAAGAAGGCAGGAGGTTGGACAATGTGGGAAAAAGATTCTCCACCATGGCCAGCTTGTTGGTGCGTGCAGCTAATTCTCTGGCTATTCTAGGCAGGTATGACCGCCAGATGTGGTGCGACATGGAGCCGTTCATGGACCAGCTACCAGAGTCGAGTCAAGAGGAAGCCAAGCAGGTTCTGATGGAAGGGGAAAGATGCTCTTCGGAAGTCATAGACTGTGCGATGGACATAGCCTCTACTGCTTTCAGGGCTTTGGCAGGGTCGGCGGTCTTGCGCCGTCAAGGCTGGTTGAAGGCGACCTGGTTTCGCCAGGAGGTCCAGAATAAGATCTTGGACCTTCCCTTTGACGGAGAGATGCTTTTTGGTAAGCATGTGGATGACGCCCTCCAAAGTTTAAAAAAGGACACAGACACAGCTAAGTCCTTGGGGTCTTTGAACTATCGCAAAGTGCCATTCAGAGGGGCACGTGGTCGGGGGTTTTCTAATTACAGAGGAAACCAACGTCAATATTCCACGCAATCAGGACAGTCCTATAAAGGTCAATACTCCAGCCAACGCCAAGGACAGTCGGCGTCCTTCTCTCAACAGTCCCAGAGAGGACGTCAGAATCGTCAGGGACGTGACAACGCCAAGAGGCAATAGCGGCCTCCTGGTTCTGGCTACTGTTCCTCCCCTACCAAGAACACCGGTCGGGGGCAGGATATCTTTTTGTCTGGACAGCTGGGTTCTTTTAACATCGGACCGGTGGGTCTTAAATATTGTTCAGAGTGGCCATACGTTGGAGTTCCAAGATCTTCCTCCAACAAGAGCTCCGGACGCCCGTCCATCAAAACATCTCCGACTATTACATCTCGAAGCCCACCAACTTTTCATCAAGGGGGCGATAGAGCCCGTACCTCTTTCACAAAGGGGCAACGGGTTTTATTCCAGGTTCTTCCTGGTTCGGAAGACGGAGGATACATGGCGTCCTATACTAGACCTCAGGGAGCTCAACACCTATCTCATCAAACTCTCTTTCAGGATGGTCACTCTCCAGGATATTCTACGACTACTCAATCCGGGAGATTTTTTGGCGTCCCTGGATTTAGAGGATGCATACTTCCATGTTCCGATCCACCCAGCTCACAGGCAAAATCTACGCTTCACAGTAGGCAAGAGCCATTTCCAGTTCAAGGTGCTTCCGTTTGGACTTCGGTCGGCACCCCGAATATTCACGAAGATGCTGGCACCAGTCGCTGCTTTTCTAAGGAAGCAGTCCTTGGAAGTGTTCCCATACTTGGACGACTGGCTCGTCAAGGCTCCGTCGTTCAAGGCAACGTCTCAGGCCGTGTCAACTTGCATACGGTTGTTCGCCCATTTGGGTCTTCAGCTCAACATGTCCAAGTCGGTAATGATACCCTCCAGGTCACGGAAGTTCCTTGGGGCTATTCTGGACACGAAACGATGCACGGCTCGTCCGTCGGAGGAGCGTCAAGGCAAACTGACCACTTCCGCTCGCCGAATGCTGCACAGGAGATATGTATCGGTTCGACAGTACAAGTCCTTACTCGGATCAATCTCATCCTACATACCTTTAATACTGCATTGCAGGCTTCATATGCGTCCTCTGCAGGAGGAGTTGGACAAACAATGGCGCCAGGCAGAAGGGTCGTTCAACGACAAGGTGTTGATAACACCTGCTATGCGCAAAGCCTGCGAATGGTGGCTGGTAAAGGAGAACATCGCAGGAGGATTAACGTTCCGGATCCCTCCTTCTCCTATGGTGGTGACCACAGATGCTTCCCTAGAAGGATGGGGAGCTGTCCTCCAGGAGCTTCAGGTCAGCGGTCACTGGAGTCCAGCAGACAGACTACGCCACATCAATCTTTTAGAGCTGAGGGCCATTCACTTAGCCTTGCTGGCGTTCCTTCCCAGGCTTCAGAATCGTGCAGTGCTGGTCCGGACGGACAACACGACGGCCATGCACTATATCAACAAGCAAGGGGGAACGAGGTCGCGGACTCTGTCCAAAGAAGCTCAGATGATCTGGGATTTTGCGATCTCTCACAAGATCACTCTGCAAGCCGAGCACCTAGCAGGGTGTCTCAACATCACAGCGGATGCTCTAAGTCGACAGACGGAAGTGACTCACGAGTGGGAGTTAGATCAGGCCACGCTGGAGGCAGTGTTCAAGAGATGGGGTACTCCGACCATAGACCTCTTTGCGTCCCCGGAGAACGCCAAGTGCCGGTTTTACGCAAGCAAGGTTCCCCATCAAGGGTCTCTGGGGAATGCCCTTTCGATTGCTTGGTTCGGCGCATTTTGCTACGCCTTTCCTCCCATTCCCCTCATTCCTCGAGTTCTCAGGAAGGTCAGGGCGGAACCATGCAAGATGATTCTCATTGCTCCAGCATGGGCGCGGCAGTTCTGGTTCACGGAACTCCTGCTTCTCTCCCAGGATCGCCCAATTCGCTTGCCGCTGATTCCATCTCTGTTGTCGCGGGATCAGGGACAGGTGCTCCATCCGGATCCGAAGTCACTTCACTTGACAGCGTGGCTCCTGAACACAGAGAATTCCGTCATCTGAATCTCTCCAAGGAGTGCAGGGATGTTTTATCTCAGGCGCGGGCGCCAAGCACTAATAAGACATATAGGGCAAAATGGAAGAGATTTTGTCTATGGTGCAAGAGGAATAATCTCCATCCTTATAAGTCCCGGCCACATCAGGTTTTGCCTTACATCCTGTCTCTGGCTAAATCAGGTCTGGCGCACTCTTCGATCAAGGTACATCTGGCTGCCATATCCCGTTTTCGACGGAAGACATCGGGGCCATCTCTATGGTCCGCAAGGATTGTTAAGCAGTTCCTTAAGGGGTTATTCCGGATGTTTCCTCCGGTCTGACCACCCCCTCCTATCTGGCAGCTTAACCTAGTACTGGCTCAACTCATGAAAGCGCCCTTTGAGCCAATTCACAAGGCGGACTTGAAGTTCCTGTCGTGGAAGCTAGCCCTCCTCTTGGCATTAACTTCGGCTAGGAGGGTTAGTGAACTGCAGGCTCTCTCTATAGTGGAGCCTTTTCTGCAGTTCAAGAGGGATGTGCTGATTTTGAGAACCAACCCAAAATTCATCCCGAAGGTGCCTTCGGAGTTTCATTTGAATGAACCCTTAATTTTGAGCCCCTTTTTTCCGCGTCCTTCCACCCAGGCGGAACGAACATTGCATTCTTTGGATGTCCAGAGATGTCTGAAATTCTATCTCGAGCGCACACGCTCTTTCAGAAAGTCTACTCAGCTATTTATTGCCTACAGTGCACCACGGAAGGGGTTGCCGCTCGCCAAGAGTGGCATTTCCCGCTGGATCTCCAGTGCAATTCAATACTGTCATCAGGCTGCGGGCAAACCTTTGGATAAAAGGGCCCGGGCTCATTCTACGAGAGCGATGGCGTCTTCAGTGGCTCTCTTTGCTGGAGTTGCGATCAAGGACATTTGCAGGGCAGCAACGTGGAGCAGTGTACACACTTTCACGAAGCACTACTGCCTGGAATCGGTGGGACGAGATGAAGCTGCTGTTGGTCAAGCAGTCCTCCGCAATCTTTTTCAATGAGAGGTGAGCTTTCCCTACAATCCCTCCATCCTGGTAAGCACATTTGGTTTCAGTAATGATTGTTTTTCTGGATTACCATGTACTAGTTTTTTACTGTGAATTGAGATGGTTATGTGATGCCAAGTGTCTACCAAAATGTGCTTTTCGGATTTACTGCTAGCTATTCTGATACAAAGCATGAGAATCTATGAAAGTTCCAATACTGGGGTAAGAAAACAAGTTACTTACCTGTAACTTTGGTTCCCCAGTATTGGTAACTTTCATAGATTCTCATGCGCCCACCCACCTCCCCTGGGAAAGCTCTGCCGGTTTACTGAGGTAGTGGCTGTTGGCACAACGGCTACGAAAATCTGAGGCTCTGAGCTCTCTCAGGAAGGTTCCAAGGGGTGAGGCTATGCTGATTGGTCCTGGCAAAAGTTTGGACTCTTTTACACAAAGAGGGTGATATACTACAAAATGAGATGAGGCCTAAGCCTATTTTTCTCTTTTGTTTTATGGTTATACATATATATATATATATATATATATATATATATATATATATATATTATATATATATTTTTGTTACCGAGGCTCCCATTCCGACGACGGGGAATGATACAAAGCATGAGAATCTATGAAAGTTACCAATACTGGGGAACCAAAGTTACAGGTAAGTAACTTGTTTTCTTCACCCCCACATCCTAGAAGGCTGCCTTTCCACAGGATACATCATGTGGTAGTGTACATAAAAAGGGAGAACTCGCTCTCATTCATAAGTCCTCTTGGTGTCCTACACCCTACACATGCAAGTAACATTCAGATCCTAGAAACTGCCGATATGCTATTTCCCGCTCTATGCAACTCAGACCTCCTTCCATCACATCTACAGGCCTCATGAGAACAACAAGGACTTACTTGATAAATTAACAGATCTCTTCACTACCTTGTCCATCCAACGTGCACACACAACTCACCTGACTGACTTCAGCCTCCCAAAAAATAAAAGTTCAAATAAACAAATGACACCCTACTTAATCTCATCAACATTCTAAACGTGACACAGCAATCTGAAAGAAACACGTTAGTTAGATTCCTCACCTTAGAATATCCCCAGGCGTCAGGCTGGATCCGGAAAGATTTTTCGTCAGCAATACCCCTTGCGCGTCGCTAGGCGTTGCCTGCGGCTCCGTGTCCGTCGTCAGCGTCGTGCGCCGGAATGACGTCGTCTGAGTGCTTGGACGCCGCCCTTGCGCGCTGACGTCAGTTCTTTTTTCCGCGCCAGACAGCGCCGATCCGGGAAGAGCTTACCCCTTAGTCCCTTTTTGACTAAACTTTTTTGACTCTTTTTGGTCTTCTGTTGACTCGACTCTGGTGCCGGTAGGATGCCTGGTTTTAAGGCCTGTGACTCCTGTCATCAACTGATGTCAGTGACGGACCCCCATCGCCGGTGCCTTTACTGCCTGGGGCCCGGCCACGATGCGGAGTCGTGCCTCGACTGTCAGGCCTTGACCTCGAAGGCTAAGCGGGAGCGGTCCCGTAAGCTTCTCGAGCTTCGGCACTCGGCTCCGCGCCGTTCACAGTCCCGGTCCAGGAGGAGGTCCAAGGACCGGGCACGGAGCCGCAGTCACCATCATCGCTCGTCGGGCTCGAAGTCTTCGGGTAAGTCAAAGCGCTCGAAGAAGTCCAAGAGGCGACACCGCTCTTCGGACTCCCCTCGCCGGTCGCGCGACTCGGTCGAGGGTCAGGGTGGTCCCACCGCCGCGGCTCCGTCGGAACCGTGTCCGTCTCCATACCCGCCGGTTCCTGGGACTGACGCGACTCCGGCGGAGATCAGCGCATTCCTCTCGGCCATGAGGGGCGTGGCTCCGCCGTCAACGCCTGCCGGCACGCCTTCGGGCCCCGCGGGCTCGACTGGGCGACCTCGCGAGCCGGTGGCTCCGGCCCCGGCCCCGGCGCCGTCGACGAATTCGGTCCCGACGCCGCAGGTCCCCAAGGGATCCAGGCCTGGATCTCTGCCGGCGCCGGTCGACCTCACGACGCCGCCGGTGCGGCGCCGCTCGACGCCGCATCCGACGCCGATGCATGAGCATTTCATCTACCGCCGGCTCCGGTTATTCCTCCTGTTTATCAGGAATCGGATGACAGGGGCGACTGGGAGGGGTCTGAGGACCATATGTCCAGACAGGCCGACCTTTCACAGGACTGGGCAGATGAACTGGGGGATGCCAGTGGTCTGGACACCTCCCCGGACGCTGGTTTCATCTCTCCTCTAACTGTGGCCTCGGAGGAAGGTGCAGCTTTTTCAGTGGTGCTGCGCAAGGCGGCCGATGCCCTTGGGCTGGAGTTGCCTGCTGTGGCCGTGAGGACTAACGTCCTCACAGAAGTGCTTCAACCGTCAGCAAGCTCCACAGAGGCTCTGCTGCAGTTCAATGAGGCACTCGTAGACGTTCGGCAGGGCACCTGGTCCAAGCCCTCTACAGTACCTCCTGTGGATCAGAACGTGGCCCGGCACCACCGCCCTACTCCGGGCGACCCCAGTTTTCTGTCCCAACACCCCACTCCTGAGAGTCTGGTTATCCAGGCCTCGACTTCCCAATCCTCCTTCCCATCTGCTCCTCTGGATCGGGAATCCAAGAGGCTGGAACAGTTCGGAAAGAAGCTGTTCTCTTCCCTGAGTTTGGGTCTGCGGTCCTTGAATACCGCTTGCCTCTTGAACCGTTATTCCCACTCTCTGTGGGATACGGTGGAGGACGTGCTGCCCCTGTGTCTGGAGGAGGCCCGGTCACGGCTCACCCAGGCGCTTGCTGATGGGTGAGATGCAGCACGGCATGCCATACGGTGTGGACTAGACACCACGGACTCGCTGAGGCGGGCGATTTCGACCACGGTGGCGCTTCGTCGCCACGCCTGGCTACGGTCCACGTCTTTCTCGGGGGCTGTCCAGAGTACCCTCATGGATATGCCCTTTGATGGCACTCGCCTTTTTGGCGAGAAGGCGGATAGTGCGCTGGCTCGTTTCAAGGACTCCCAGGCTACAGCCAAGTCCTTGGGTCTCTCGGCCCCGCGGCCGCAAACTTCCGCCTTTCGTCCCTTCCCTTTCGTGGCCAAGGAAGGGGCGCCTCCTCACGTCCGCCTAGCCACCGGCTGCAGAACCAACCTGCACGCGGACGTGGATTCCGCCGAGGCGGTACTGGAGGACAACGTGCCGGTCAGTCCACATCCACCCGGCAGCATCTGCCTCACAGCCCTCCTAGTCCGAGCTTTCAGGCCCATTCCACGCCAGTGGGCGGCAGAGTTCGCCATCACCTGCTCCACTGGCGTTCCATCACGTCGGACAGGTGGGTGCTGCAAATCGTCCGAAGGGGCTACTCCCTCCCCTTCGAAACGACCCTGTAGGAGAGTAGGGTCTGCTTTCTATGTTCACCCCCACTTTTTGCTTTTGCTTTACTGGTTTTCGACTTAGATGTGGCTGTGGGCCTGCTAATCAGACCCACAGCCCTGCTGTTCTCTCTAAATTCATACTATGTACTTTAGGTGCATAACCCAATTGGTAGGGACCACCTTATTAGACCCTGTATAGTGTACCCTAGGTACCCAGGGCATAGGGGTACCCTAGGCCTACCAGGTGCTGCAGCATGTATTATGCCACCCCTGGCCTGGCCTTCCATTATGACACAACTGGCTGATCACTCAGCTGGGGCAAGGTCGTGTAAACACCCCTTGCTTAGGTGTAGTATTCCTATACCTACCTTATATATAGACACATGTGTACCTATCAGCCACTCCTATGGCAGGCCTTAACAATCCTGGAGGCAGAGTGCTTGGTAACATGTGAGATGGTGCTCTGGCATGAGCTGAGCCTGTCTGCAGCTTTCGGAACCATGTCCTTATAGCTGTTCTATGATATAGCCTACCATATACTCTTAAAGTGCCTTATAATCTTAAACGGTTATGGTAACTATGGTTTGGCTTTATCAAAACCTGTCGTGTAAGGTGTCTAACACTTTGGAATAATACCCCCATACCATTTCTGGCAATGAGGATATTATTCCTCCCTTCTAGAGGGAGAAGACATGTTGATACCTACTTACCCGGTTAAAGTTAACCAGAGCCCCAGCATCACAAAATGGATGCTGCTGCCACGACACAAGTCTGACCTCCTGCTGCTGGGAGTGATCCCGGCAAGGGAGGCTTGGACAATAGGTTTCCTGCCTTGGGAGGTGCTAGCACCACCCCAGACAGGCCTTAGTGTATTGGGGCAGGGAGGGATGAAAGAGACTAGACACTGCCTGGGGCACACAAGGTGTCCCATGCATAGTCCAGTTCAAACCGGCGCTGGGGCACTCCAGCCCCAGCTCTGGCGCGAAACTGGACAAAAGGAAGGGGGTGTAACCACCCCCCTCCCAGGTCCCACCCATAAGGCGTAACCTAGCAGGCAACCCAGACCCCCAGATTAGTATAAGAGTGGTAGCTGGGCCCCAGGAGATTAGATTATCCTGAACCTGCAACTTGAACAGAAACTCTGGACCTTCGACATTCGACGAAAGAAGAAGACTGAAGAATCTCCCTTGTGGCCAAGGAGTGGCCACCCTGTGCAAACAGGCACCATCAAGAGACTTACCCTTTGCTTTGCTGAAGTTCTACGAGGGACCGACTGCAGAGCCCGACCAGACCCTTGACTTCCAGACTTCTCCGACCCTGATCCACATCCACAGCTGAGCTGAGATCCGTGGAGGCGACGAGAGACGTGGGACCGGCTACCTGGGAAAAGTGGCGAGTATCTTCCAGCGCAGCTTCTGAGGCACCCTCGAGGTTGTGCACCGGGGATTGAGAAGCCCCAACCCCAAGCACCATCTGCACCGAAGATCAGCCCCCCACACTCCACGAGTCCTGCGTGGGGCCCTTCTGCATTTTCCTGCTTGCCGCGTCTGTCCGGTTACTTGCCCGTTGGCCAGTAACCTTTGTGACGACACACCTTTAACTTTCCACCGCTGGTTTGGCTCCTCCAGACTGGCCCCTGCTCCTCTGTGAAAGAGAAGCACCCCAGACCTTCCTGGTCTGCACCAGAAGCAAGTCCTCCATTCTGCGTGGGTTCCGCTTGCCAAGGCTTGGTGAGTCCTACTTCGACTTCGACACCGCCGACAGCAAGAGCCTTCGTGGGACAGCTCGCCTCCTGGTCGTCCTCGACGTCTCCTTGTACCCGTGGCTGCTGCGACAAGCTTCACCTCTTCACCTGCATCTTCACGACATCGCCTGGTTCCTTCCTGGTTCCACGTGGTCACTGGCTAGTGACCCAGACTCTGTCCCTTCTGCTTGCAGGTATCCTTCCTTCTTGATCCCAGCCTTGGGATGCACCAGACACTCTTCACTGACCGCCTGTCAGCATCTTTCCTTCAGGCATCCATAGGAGTCGACGACGAAACCCGACGCAAGTTCACACCTATGCACCCGCAGCCCGTGGGCTAGGTAACTTGGGTACTCCGGTGCTCAGTAGGGTATTGACTATCCTAGTGTCTAAGTTTCAAGTCTTGACTTCCTAGCTACTTCAGAAGTGTCCTAAAGCTTATTATTTCCAAACTGTACTATTTCTATCGATTATACGCATTACGCGTGAGTGTTTCCACTCTGCACCTGAATCCCGTGGGCCTCCCACTTACTAACCTTTGGTAGTATAGTGTAGCCCCAGCGATTCCCTAGGCCTAGGCCTATCCTATTTCCGTGACAGTGGTCCTTATACCACTTACTTAGTATATGGTTTGCGTGGCCCCTAGGGCCTAACTGTATTACTTACCTGTGTGACTTAATGTATGCTTAAATAAGACTGTGTTGTACTTACCTCGAATCTCAAAGAGTGCTGAGGGTTTGACTAGAATAAATACACTTTATTTTATATATATCTGTTGTGGTGTCCTTTCATTTGGTATTCAAGGGGTTACAAATGGTATAACAGCTGGCTTCACATGCCATACAGAGTTTAGCCTAAGACTGCTCTTGTCCATGCTACCACTAGGATAGCTGGTCTATAAGGTTTACTTTACAACCAATCACCATAAGGGTTGTTTGGACTGATACAAGGTGTACACTAGAACTAGTGACATCATACATCAGGCCAACTTCTCACAGACCCCTCCAGCCATGCCACCACAGTACCACCGCATGTCGGGGGATCACTTGAATCTTCTCTGGGAGGAAGTTACGGCCCTCTTGGCGAAAGAGGCCGTCGAGCGCGTTCCTGGTCCAGAAGTAGGTCGTGGTTGCTATTCCCACTACTTTCTGGTTCCCAAGAAGGGCAAAGGGGGCCTACGCCCTATCTTGGACCTCAGGAGCGTCAACGCCTTCCTCCGGAAGGAGCGGTTCAAGATGCTCACCTTAGCTCCGGTTCTGGCTGCCCTAGACCCTGGAGACTTGATGTTAGAGTTGCACTTGCAGGACGCTTATTTTCACATCCCCGTCCTGCTGGCCCCCCGGCGTTACCTGCGGTTCACGGTGGGTCAGGAGCATTTTCAGTTCACCGTGCTCCCCTTCGCCCTCACCAGTGCCCCTTGGGTGTTCACAAAAGTGATGGCGGTGGTCGCAGCTCATCTGCGCAGATCGGGGGTTCCAGTCTTCCCCTATCTCGACGACTGGCTGTTGAAGGCGGGCTCGCCCCAGGCAGTCGTCTCCCACCTCCAGACTACGGCCGACCTCCTGCATTTGCTGGGTTTCTCCATCAATGTGCCGAAGTCACACCTGAGACCCTTCCAGAAGCTCCTCTTCATCGGAGCGGTTCTAGATTTGGCGCAGTTCCGGGCCTATCCTCCGGAGCAGCGGGTCCGGGATATTCAGGCTCTGATTCCCATCTTTCGGCCTCTATCCTGGGTTTCGGTCAGGTTGGTGCTGCGGCTTCTGGGGCTGATGGCATCCTGTTGGTACATTATGCCAGGTGGCGAATGCGGGCTCTGCAGTGGGACCTGAAGTTTCAGTGGGCCCAGCATCGTGGCAATCTGTCCGACCATATCTTGATCTCGGAGGGCACTGCGAAGCAGTTGCAGTGGTGGCTCACGAACCGCGATTGGGTCAGCGGCAGATCCCTCTCCCTACCCCAACCGGAGCACGTAGTAGTGGCGGATGCGTCCCTCCTGGGATGGGGGGCTACATGGGGGAGGCGGAGATCAGAGGACTCTGGTCTCCGGCGGAGACTCGGCTCCATATCAACCTTTTGGAGCTGAGAGCGATCCGACTTGCACTGAAGGCATTCCTTCCCGTTGTCCGGAGAAGTGTGGTGCAGATGTTCACGGACAACACCACTGCCATGTGGTATTGCAACAAACAGGGCGGGGTGGGGTCGTGGACCCTTTGTCAGGAGGCTCTGCGCCTCTGGACATGAATGGAACACCAGGGCATCACCCTGGTGGTTCAACATCTGGCGGGCTCTCTGAACGCCAGAGCAGACTAACTCAGCCGCCGGTGCATGATGGATCACGAATGGCGTCTAAACTCTGACGTGGCGCAAGGCCTCTTTCGGCAGTGGGGAGAGCCTTGGTTAGATCTATTCGCCACCGAAGAGAACTCGCAATGTCCAGGAGTGGAGTTGCGGTCTGTTGTACGCCATCTGAAAGAAACACGTTAGTTAGATTCCTCACCTTAGAATATCCCCAGGCGTCAGACTGGATCCGGAAGATTTTTCGTCAGCAATACCCCTTGCGGGTCGCTAGGCGTCGTCTGCGGCTCCGCGTCCGTCGTCGGCGACGTGCGCCGGGATGACGTCGTCGGAGTACTTAGACGCCGCCCTCGCGCGCTGACGTCAGTTCTTTTTTCCGCGCCAGTAAGCGCAGATCCGGGAGAGCTACCCCTTTTTTGACTAAGTTTTTTGATCCTTTTTGATCTTGTCTCGACTCCGGTGCCGGTAGGATGCCTGGTTTCAAAGCCTGTACTGACTGTAACCGCTTGATGTCGGTTACGGATCATCACCGCCGGTGCCTTTACTGTTTGGGCCTCGACCACGACGCGGAGTCGTGTTCGGACTGCAAGGCCCTGACCTCGAAGGCTAGACGGGAGCGGTCCCGTAAGCTCCTCGAGATTCGCCACTCTGCTCCGCGCCCCTCTCGATCCTGGTCCAGGAGGAGGTCCAAGGATCGGTCGCGGAGCCGCAGCAGACGTCATCATCGCTCGTCTGGCTCCAAGTCTTCGGGTAAGTCGAAGCACTCCAAGAAGTCCAAGAGGCGACACCGCTCTTCGGACTCCCCTCGCCGGTCGCGCGACTCGGCCGAGGGTCAGGGTGGTTCCACCCCCGCGGCTCCAGCGGAGCCGCAGGCGCCGCGCACGTCCCCATACCCGCCGGTCCCTGGGACTAACGCGACGCCGGCGGAAGTCAGTGCCTTCCTCTCGGCCATGAGGAGCCTGGCTCCGCCGTCGACGCCCGCTGGCGCGCCTTCGGGCCCCGCGGACCCGACTGGGCAACCTTGCATGCCGGCGGCTCCGGCCCCGGCGCCGTCGACAGCTCCGGCCCCGACGCCGCAGGTCCCCGAGGGACTAGTCCCCGAGTCCCCGTCGACGCCGGTCGACCTCGTCACGCCTCCGCCGGCATCGACAACGGTTTCACCTCCGACGCCGGCTCCGCTCGGCGTCGATCCCCAGTTCAGCCCCGCTCCGGATCCGGCGCCGTTGCGGCGTCTATGGACGCCGCGTACGGCGCCGTTAGAGACACATTATGTCTACCGTCCGGCTCCGATCCTTCCTCCTGTTTACCAGGAATCGGATGACGGGGGCGAATGGGAGGGGTCCGAGGATCCTATGGCCGTTCAGGCTCAGCTGTCACAGGACTGGGCAGATGAACTGGGGGAGGCCAGTGGTCTGGATACCTCACCAGACACTGGATTCATCTCTCCGCCGACTGTGGCTTCGGAGGAGGGTGCTGCTTTCTCTGTGGTGCTGCGCAAGGCGGCCGCAGCCCTTGGGCTCGAGCTGCCTGCCGTGGCTGTGAGGACTAACGTCCTCACCGAGGTGCTTCAGTCTGCAGCAAGCTCCACTGAGCCTCTGCTGCAATTCAATGAGGCCCTCATTGACGTTCTGCAGGGCACCTGGTCCAAGCCCTCCACAGTTTCTCCTGTGGACAGGAACGTTGCCAGGCGCCACCGCCCTGCTCCGGGCGACCCCAGTTTTCTGTCCCAACACCCCACCCCCAGAGCCTGGTTATCCAGGCTTCTACCTCCCAATCCTCCTTCCCGACCGCTTCGCCGGACCGGGATTCCAAGAGACTGGAACAGTTTGGCAAAAAGCTGTTCTCCTCCCTTAGTTTGGGTCTGCGGTCTTTAAACACCGCCTGTCTTTTGGACCGTTATTCCCACTCTCTGTGGGATACGGTGGAGGACGTGCTGCCCCTGTGCTCGGAGGAGGCCCGAACACGACTTACCCAGGCTCTGGCCGATGGGAGGGATGCAGCACGACATGCAATCCGATGTGGGCTTGACACGACGGACTCGCTGGGTAGGGCGATTTCTACCACGGTGGCGCTTAGACGTCACGCCTGGCTGCGGTCCACGTCTTTTTCGGGGGATGTCCAGAGCACTCTCATGGACATGCCCTTTGATGGCACTCGCCTTTTTGGTGAGAAAGCGGACAGTGCGCTGAATCGCTTTAAGGACTCCCGGGCTACGGCCAAGTCCTTGGGCCTCTCGGCCCCGCGGTCGCAACCTTCCGCTTTTCACCCCTTTCGTGGCCAAGGAAGGGGCGCCTCCTCACGTCCGCCTAGCCACCAGCCGCAGACCCAACCTGCGCGCAGACGTGGTTTCCGCCGAGGCGGTTCTGGAGGCCGACGCGGTCAGCCCACATCCACCCCGGCAGCATCCGCCTCCAAGCCTTCCTAGTCCGAGCTTTCCGGCCCATTCCTCGCCAGTGGGCGGCAGAGTTCGCCATCACCTGCTCCACTGGCGTACCATCACTTCGGACAGGTGGGTGCTGCAAATCGTCCGAAGGGGCTACTCCCTCCCCTTCGAGACGACCCCTCAGGCCATGCCACCGCAGCACCACCATATCTCGGAGGATCATTTGACTCTTCTGCGAGAGGAAGTTTCGGCCCTCTTGGCCAAAGAGGCCGTCAAGCGCGTTCCGAGTCCAGAAGTAGGCTGTGGTTGTTATTCCCACTACTTTCTGGTTCCCAAGAAGGGCAAGGGGGGCCTACGCCCTATTTTGGACCACAGGAACATCAATGCCTTCTTCCGGAAGGAACGGTTCAAAATGTTAACTTTGGCTCAGGTTCTAGCTGCCCTAGACCCTGGAAACTGGATGGTAGCGTTGGACTTGCAGGACGCTTATTTCCACATCCCCGTCCTGCCGGCCCACCGGCGTTACCTGCGGTTCACGGTGGGCCAGGAGCACTTTCACTTCACCGTGCTCCCCTTCGGCCTCACCAGTGCCCCTCGGTTGTTCACGAAAGTGATGGCGGTGGTCGCAGCTCATCTGCGCAGATCAGGGGTTCCAGTCTTCCCCTATCTCGACGACTGTTTGTTGAAGGCGGGCTCGCCCCAGGCAGTCGTCTCCCACCTCCAGACTACGGCGGATCTCCTGCATTTGCTGGGGTTTTCCATCAACGTGCCGAAGTCACACCTGAGTCCCTCTCAGAAGCTCCTCTTCATCCGGAGCGGTTCTCGATTCGGCGCAGTTCCGGGTCTATCCACCGGAACAGCGGGTCCGGGATATTCAGGCCCTGATTCCCATCTTTCGGCCTCTATCCTGGGTTTCGGTCAGGCTAGTGTTGCGGCTTCTGGGGCTGATGGCCTCCTGCATCCTACTAGTGCATCACGCCAGGCGGCGCATGCGGGCTCTGCAGTGGGACCTGAAGTTTCAGTGGGCCCAGCATCACGGAAACCTGTCCGACCATGTCTTGATCTCGGAGGGCACTGCACAGCAGTTGCAGTGGTGGCTCACGGACCGCGATTGGGTCAAGAGCCTCTCCCTACCCCAACCGGAGCATGTCGTAGTGACGGATGCGTCCCTCCTGGGATGGGGTGGCCATATGGGAGAGGCGGAGATCAGAGGTCTCTGGTCTCCGGCGGAGTCTCGTCTCCACATCAACTTGTTGGAGCTGAGAGCGATCCGACTTGCACTGAAAGACTTCCTTCCCTCTGTCAGGGGAAGTGTCGTGCAGGTGTTCACGGACAACACCACCGCCATGTGGTATTGCAACAAACAGGGCGGGGTGGGGTCGTGGACCCTTTCTCAGGAGGCTCTGCGCCTCTGGACATGGCTGGAACACCAGGGCATCACCCTGGTGGTTCAACATCTGGCGGGCTCTCTGAACGCCAGAGCAGACTAACTCAGCCGCCGGTGCATGATGGATCACGAATGGCGTCTAAACTCTGACGTGGCGCAAGGCCTCTTTCGGCAGTGGGGAGAGCCTTGGTTAGATCTATTCGCCACCGAAGAGAACGCGCAATGTCAGCAGTTCTGCGCGTTGGAATTTCCAAGGCGGCACTCGCTCGGCGACGCTTTTCGTCACGAGTGGAGTTGCGGTCTGTTGTACGCCTTTCCGCTTATACCACTTCTGCCCAGAGTGCTGAAGAAGATCAGGCGCGACCGGGCCTAAGTCATCTTGGTGGCTCCGGACTGGGCACGAAGGTACTGGTATCCCGAGCTACTCAGTATGTTGACCGATCCTCCGATACGTCTGGCCCTTCGGGAGGATCTTCTGTCGCAGCAGCAGGAGACGGTCCTCCACCCGAACCTGTCCAGCCTCCACCTCCATGCGTGGAGATTGAGCGGCGGTAGTTGATGCCATTTGACTTGCCTCCTGAAGTCTGTGATATCATTCTGGCAGCCAGGCGTCCCTCCACAAAGACGGTAAATGCCTGCCGGTGGAACAAATTTGTGGCATGGTGCACAGCAAAGGCTGTGGATCCCCTTTCCGCCCCTCTTTCTGAGGTTCTCCTCTTTCTTCTTTCCTTGGCCCAGCAGGGCTCTGCCTTGGGCACCTTGAAAGGTTATCTTGCTGCCATCTCAGCCTTCTTAAGGCTTCCTGATCAGCCTTCTGTTTTCAAGTCCCCGGTAGTTACACGCTTTCTAAAAGGCATTACTCACACGTTCCCTCCTGTCCCTTTTGTAATGCCTCAGTGGGACTTGAATCTTGTTCTCACATTTCTAATGTGCGCTCCCTTTGAGCCTCTTCATAATTGTCCTCTTCGTCTGCTGACGCTTAAGACTGCTTTTCTGGTAGCCATCACCTCGGCTAGACGGGTGAGTGAGCTCCAGGCTTTATCATCAAAGCCTACTTTTCTATCTGTTCATCCGGACAAGGTTGTCCTTCGGCCTCGTCCCTCCTTTCTTCCGAAAGTGGTAACCCCCTTTCATCTTGGGCAATCTGTCACCTTGCCCACCTTCTTTCCGCCTCCTTCCAAAGAGGAAGAGAGGCTCCACCGTCTGGACCCAAAACATGCGCTCTCCTTTTATCTGGACCGCACAAAGCAGCTCCAGGTGGACGACCAACTTTTCGTTGGATACGTGGGTGCTAAGAAGGGGAAAGCTGTGCACAAACGGACCATCTCTCGGTGGGTCGTTTTGTGCATCAAAATTTGTTATTCCTTGGCAAAAAAGGACCCTCCTGTTGGGCTGCGCGCCCATTCTACTCGGGCCACAGCGGCTACTACTGCTTTGGGACGGGGTGTCCCTTTGCAGGACATCTGTCAGGCGGCAACGTGGGCTTCGCTCCACACGTTTGCCAGGCATTATTGCCTTGACAGCCAAGTCCGGAGGGATGGCTTCTTTGGCCGTTCTGTCCTCCAGGACTTTCTGGTGTGATCTTGGTTCGCAGACCCACCACCGGGGTTGGTATTGCTTGGGTATCTATTCTAAGGTGAGGAATCTAACTAACGTGTTTCTTTCAGATGAACAAGTTACTTACCTTCGGTAACGATGTATCTGTAAGAAATATTAGTTAGTTAGATTCCTCACCGACCCACCCATCCTTCCCGTTCTGCGAACTGACATCTAGGGTTAAGGTTATCCTTTTCAGGCCCCTAGATTTTATTTTTGGCACCAGTGTCGGTCTCTTGCATGGCTCTGCGTTCCTGGCGCGGAAAGCTATGTACAAGAACTGACGTCAGCGCGCGAGGGCGGCGTCTAAGTACTCCGACGTCATCCCGACGCCGACGACGGACGCGGAGCCGCAGACGACGACTAGCGACGCGCAAGGGGTATTGCTGACGAAAAATCTTCCGGATCCAGTCTGACGCCTGGGAATATTCTAAGGTGAGGAATCTAACTAACTAATGTTTCTTACAGATACATCGTTACCAAAGGTAAGTAACTTGTTCTTTCCGCCTATACCACTTCTGCCCAGAGTGCTGAAGAAGATCAGGCGCGACCGGGCCCAAGTCATCTTAGTGGCTCGGGATTGGGCACGAAGGTACTGGTATCCCGAGCTACTCAGTATGTCAATCGATCCTCCGACACGACTGCCTCTTCGGGAGGACCTTCTGTCGCAGCAGCAGGGAATGGTTCTCCACCCGAACCTGTCCAGTCTCCACCTCCATGCGTGGAGATTGAACGGCGACAGTTGATGCCATTTGACTTTGCTCCTGAAGTCTGTGACGTTATTCTGGCAGCCAGGCGTCCCTCCACTAAAACGGTATACGCCTGCAGGTGGAACAAATTTGTGGCATGGTGCACAGCAAAGGCTGTGGATCCCCTTTCCGCCCCTCTTTCTGAGGTTCCCCTCTTTCTTCTCTCTCTAGCCCAGCAGGGCTCTGCTCTGGGCACCTAGAAAGGTTATCTATCAGCTATCTCTGCTTTCTTACGACTTTCTGATCAGCCTTCTCTTTTCAAATCCTGTGTTGTTTCTCGTTTCCTTATGGGCATTACTCACATGTCTCCTCCTGTCCCCTTCGTAATGCCTCAGTGGGATTTGAATTTAGTTTTGACCTTTCTGATGTGCGCTCCCTTTGAGCCTCTTCACAATTGTCCCATTAGTCTTCTGACTCTTAAGACTGCTTTCCTGGTAGCTATCACCTCGGCTAGACGAGTGAGTGAGCTCCAGGCGTTATCGTCTAAGCCTCCTTTTCTTTCTGTTCATCCGGACAAGGTTGTCCTCCGGACTCGTCCTTCCTTTCTTCCAAAAGTGGTAACTCCCTTCCACATCGGGCAATCTGTCACCTTGCCCACCTTCTTTCCGCCTCCGCATCCTTCCAAAGAGGAAGAGAGGCTCCACCGTCTGGACCAAAAACGGGCGCTGTCCTTTTATTTGGACCGCACCTAACAGTTCCGGGTGGACGACCAGCTTTTTGTTGGATACGTGGGTGCAAAGAAGGGAAGGGCAGTACACACGCGGACCATCTCACGGTGGGTCGTATTGTGTATAAAGGCTTGTTACTCCTTCGCTAAAAAGGACCCTCCTGTAGGGCTGAGAGCCCATTCAACCCGGGCCACAGCGGCTACTACTGCCCTGTGACGGGCAGTCCCTTTGCAGGACATCTGTCAGGCAGCAACGTGGGCCTCGCTGCACACGTTTGCCAAGCATTATTGCCTGGACAGCCAAGTCCGGAGAGATGGCTTCTTTGGCCGTTCAGTTCTCCAGGACTTTCTGGTGTGATCTTGGTTCGCAGACCCACCACCGGGGTTGGTATTGCTGGGGTATCTATTCTAAGGTGAGGAATCTAACTAACATGTTTCTTTCAGATGAACATGTTACTTACCTTCGGTAACGATGTATCTGTAAGAAACATTAGTTAGATTCCTCACCGACCCACCCATCCTCCCCGTTCTGCGAACCGACATCAAGGGTTAAGGCGATCCTTTCTAGGGCCCTAGATTTTTTGGCACCAGTGTCGGTCTCTTGCATGGCTTTGCGTTCCTGGTGCGGAAAGCTATGTACAAGAACTGACGTCAGCGCGCAAGGGCGGCGTCTAAGTACTCCGACAACGTCATTCCGGCGCACGGCGACGGACGCGGAGCCGCAGACGACTCCTAGCGACGCGCAAAGGCTATTGCTGTCGAAAAATCTTTCCGGATCCAGCCTGACGCCTGGGGATATTCTAAGGTGAGGAATCTAACGAACTAATGTTTCTTACAGATACATCGTTACCGAAGGTAAGTAACTTGTTCTTTAAGTAGAGCGAACTTGACCCGAATCAGGTAACAGAGCGCTTTACATAGCACCAGTTGCATTACATGAGGACACATTCATTTTTCTGTTAGGCATGGGGAGATTAAGTGATTTGCCCAGAATCACAGGATGTTCAGCATCATTGCCGAGACTCGAACTCAGTTCCCCAAATTCGAGGTTGACCGCCCTAGCCGTTAGGCCAACTCCTCTCCCCTTCTGTTGTCAATATCATCAGCATTCCAATGCAAATCACCTATACACCTTTATTTGATAGACCACTTAACCATCCCCAGTCTCCATGCTCCGAGTCCTATCAACAATCCAAGGTCAACCCAAGAGACAGACTTTCGGATCCTTCAAAGACTTCTCTGTGGACGCCCTAATTCTTGAAATCCTCTCTATCAACTCCACGTCTGATGCAACGCCATTATAAAGAAGTTCAACCATTTTTTGGAAAACAATGTGAACATCTATGCCGCAATTAAAATGTTAAAGTGCAAGCCAACAACTTCAGCACTATGGTACTCTAAACACCTTGCTGACAATAAACGATCCATCTGCAAGTAGAAAAAATAATGGAAGAAAAACAAAACTCCTGATGACTTCATAATACTGAAGTTACTCTGTGCAGCACACACTGCTCATAACTTCAGCCAAAGCAAATTACTATGCCAACACCATCTATGAAGCCACCAACTGAAGCAGAACTCTTCAAGAAAATTAAGCACTGCATCAACCCCCTGAAGGACCCACCTATTCCTTCTTCCACAGAAAAGTACAATGCCATCAACCTCTTCACTGAAAAAGTGCAAAAGATCCAACAGCACATCAACAACACCAAACTAGCTTCATCACGTGTACCCACCCATTCCTGCAGAATTCTGCATTAGTCATCCTACAAAGCCCTATCTATTTCGGATCTCACTGACCAAGTTAACCCCCTCAAAGCCGCTTCTTATGACTCGCCCTTCATCAAAGGTCTCTCTAGTTACGCTCTCTCACCACCACTCACCATTGACAGTGCCTCCTTCACTCGAGGGATCATCCGAAAAACTCTCAACAAAGGCCAGATCTTGCTACTCTTAGAGAAACCTACACTTGACCATGTTGACCTCGCCAACTTCTGGTCCATGACTAACCTACCATTTATTGGTAAGATCAGTTCAAAAGCATTGTGTTCAACTCCAAGATCGCATTAATGCTAACCATCTCAGTGTGGCTTCTGGACATCATGCAGCAAAGAAACCTCATAGAAGATACCCTTCTCACCACAAATAAAGATAGGCACTGCCCCCTTATATTGCTGGACTGGCTTTGACACAGCTGATCATTCTAAGCTGCTATGCACCCTGTAGTCTCAAATGGTATTCCTCAGCAGTTTCCTTCACTAGTTATCCTCCTTCCCTTTCAACTGACACTAGTTTGTTCACATGTGCAACTTCTGGGATCAAAATATCCCTGCCACCTCTGGAAATACCAGCTGCTTGGTGAGCTCTGCTCACAGGTAACAGCATCAAGATTCACCAATGTGTAGATGATACATAGGTCTAAGTGTCCTCTTCTTAAGACATCCAACACCTCAAATACTGCCTTTGCATCATCCAGACCTGGATGGCCGGTGCCGCCTTGAAGCTAAAACCATGTGTGAGAAGTTGGCCTGATGTATGATGTCACTAGTTCTAGTGTACACCTTATATCAGTCCAAATACCCTTATGGTGATTGGTTGTAAAGTCAACCTTATAGACCAGCTATCCTAGTGGTAGCATGGACAAGAGCAGTCTTAGGCTAAACTCTGAATGGCATGTGAAGCCAGCTGTGATACCATATATAATCCCTTGAATACCAAATGAAAGGACACCACAACAGATATATATATAAAATAAAGTGTATTTATTCTAGTCAAACCCTCAGCACTCTTTATGAGATTAGAGGTAAGTACAACACAGTCTTATTTAAGCATACATTAAGTCACACAGGTAAGTAATACAGTTAGGCCCTAGGGGCCACGCAAACCATATACTAAGTAAGTGGTATAAGGACCACTGTCACGGAAATAGAATAGGCCTAGGCCTAGGGAATCGCTGGGGCTACACTATACTACCAGAGGTTAGGAAGTGGGAGGCCCATGGGATTCGTGTGCAGAGTGGAAACACTCACGCGTAATGCGTAAAAGTCAATAGCAATAGTACAGTTTAGAAATCGATAGATTTAGGACACTTCCGGAGTAGCTAGGAAGTCGAGACTGGAAAACTAGACACTAGGATAGTCACTATCCTGATGAGCACCGGAGTACCCAAGTTACCTAGCCCACAGGCTGCGGGTGCATAGGGGTGAAGTTGCGTCGGGTTTCGTCGTCGACTCCTATGGATGCCTGAAGAAAGGTGCTGACAGGCAGTCAGTGAAGAGTGTCCGGTGGATCCCAAGGCTGGGATCAAGAAGAGAGGAGACCTGCAAGCAGAAGGGACAGAGTCAAGGTCACTAGCCAGTGACCGCGTGGAACCAGGAAGGAACCAGGCGATGTCGTGAAGATTGCAGGTGAAGGTGAAGCTTGTCGCTGCAGCCAGGAGGACCAGGAAGCGTCGAGGACGACCAGGACCAGGAGGCGAGCTGTCCCACGAAGGCTCTTGCTGTCGGCGGCGTCGAAGTTGGACTAGGACTCACCAAGCCTTGGCAAGCGGAACCCACGCAGAACGGAGGACTTGCTTCTGGTGCAGACCAGGAAGGTCTGGGAGGCTTCTCTTTTTCAAAGGAGCAGGAGCCAGTCTGGAGGAGCCAAACCAGCGAGGAAGATTTCAGGGTGCGTCGTCACAAAGGCCACTAGCCAGCGGGCAAGCAACCGGACAGACGCGGCAAGCAGGAAAATGCTGAAGGGCCCCACGCAGAACTCGTGGCGTGTGAGGGGCTGATCTTCGGTGCAGATGGTGCTTGGGGTTGGGGCTTCTCAATCCCCGGTGCACAACTTCGAGGGTGCCTCAGAAGCTGCGCTTGAAGATACTAGCCACTTTTCCCAGGTAGCCGGTCCCACGTCGCTCGTCGCCTCCACGGATCTCAGCTCTGCTGTGGATGTGGATCAGGGTCGGAGAAGTCTGGAAGTCAAGGCTCTGGTCGGGCTCTGCAGTCGGTTCCTCGTAGAACTTGGGCAAAGCAAAGGGTAGTCTCTTGATGGTGCCTGTTTGCACAGGGTAGCCACTCCTTGGCCACAAGGGAGATTCTTCAGTCTTCTTCTTTCGTTGAATGTCGAAGGTCCAGAGTTTCTGTTCAAGTTTGCAGGTTCAGGATAATCTAAAGTCTTGAGGCCCAACTCCCACTCTTATACTAATCTGGGGGGCTGGGATACCTGCTAGGTCACGCCTTATGGGTGGGACCTGGGAGGGGGGTGGTTACACCCCCTTCCCTTTGTCCAGTTTCGCGCCAGGACTGGGGCGGGTGTGCCCCAGCACCGGTTTGAACTGGACTATGCATGGGACACCTTGTGTGCCCCAGGCTTGTCTCATTCCTTTCAGCCCTCCCTGCCCCAATACACTAAAGTCTGTCTGGGGAGGTGCTAGCACCTCCCCAAGCAGGAAACCTATTGTCCAAGCCTCCCTTGCTGGGATCACTCCCAGCAGCAGGAGGTCAGACTTGTGTCTTTGGCAGCAGCATCCATTTTGTGATGCTGAGGCTTTGGTTAGAGTTAAACAGCAAAGTAGGATTTTAACATGTCTCTCCCTCTAGAAGGGAGGAATAATATCCTCATCACCAGAAATGGTATGGGGGTATTATTCCAAAGTGTTAGACACCTTACACAACATGTTTTGATAAAGCCAAACCATAGTTACCATAACCGTTTAAGATTATAAGGCACTTTAAGAGTATATGGTAGGCTAGGCAGGCTATATCATAGAACAGCTATAAGGACAGGATTCCGAAAGCTGCAGACAGGCTCAGCTCATGCTAGAGCACCATCTCACATGTTACCAAGCACTCTGCCTCCAGGATTGTTAAGGCCTGCCATAGGAGTGACTGATAGGTACACATGTGTCTATATATAAGGGTAGATATAGGCATACTATATCTAAGCAAGGGGTGATTACACGACCTTGCCCCAGCTGAGTGATCAGCCAGTTGTGTCTGATTGGAAGGCCAGACCAGGGGTGGCATAATACATGCTGCAGCCCCTGGGAGGCCTAGGGTACACCTATGCCCTGGGTACCTAGGGTACACTGTACAGGGTCTAATAAGGTGATCCTTACCAATTGGGAATGTACCTAGGGTACATGGAGTCCATTTTAAAGAGAGAGCAGACAGCCTGAGACCCTGAATGGCAGGATCTCAGGCCAACTAAGTCGAAAAACCAGCTAGACACTAGGCAAAAAGTTGGGGGTAACCATAGTCAGATATCCACCTTCCTACACCATGAATCTAAACAGATTCGAGCCCCACTTTTCACAGAATGACATCCCTTGGTTTCACCAACGACACCAACCTCTTGACAACTCAAGATAAACATTGCTGAAAAAACAGACAGCCTGCAACCAACTCTCTCGTCTAAAGAAAGTGAAACTATTTCTTCCAGAAAGTGATTTCAGAACTGCTGTTCAAACCCTCGTATTCTTACATCTGGATCGTGGAAACACCCTGCTCCATGGCCTCCAAGACTCCTCACTGGCACCTGAAAAGGGCATCTCCCACATCGCAGTACATCTCATCCGAGGCCTGAAGAAATATGGTCACATCACCCCCAACCTGATCGAACTTCATTGGTCCCATTTGCCAGTCCTCCCTGTCTTCAAAATCAGCAGCATCATTTACAAAGCGATCACGAGCAGCACCAGCTCACCATCTCAGTTGATTCTCATGACACCATTAGACTGCAGACTATGAAGTGTAAAAAGAGAAATAACAAGGCAGCAGACCTCGCCTTTGATTTTATGCTTGTATTTGACTGTGTACAATTCCCGCTGCTTTTTGGATAGGTTTGCGCTATAAAAACATGACCTATATGCTGCTGCCATTAAATGATCCAAGATATTATTGAAATAATTCAGCTTTTTAAAAAAACTTTTGTCTTCTATCTGGGTTGGAAAGGGACGACATTTATTCTATATTGTCTGTAAAAAGCTAATGATTCTGTTTTTGAGGCCTGTTCACTGATCACTCAAAGCTTATTTTGAAGCTTGATTATGATAACATAATAAAACTTCCATTCTTGCGCGTTTGAAACAACTTATGGATTATGTGACTATCCTTTTGCACATGGCTGTCCATGATAAATTGGCATTTCGATCCTGTTATGCAGGGATGACTGATATTTGGCTACTGTATAATTATATAGAATGGACATTTTTTAGTTCTGATATTTTTATCATCAGTTTTAACAGTTTTCAATATTTAAGGTTTATGTTGAATTGGAAGTTTATTATATTTGTATGCTGTTTATATGTCAGGACAATAGATAAAATGAGGTTTCAGGTTGTTTTTTGGACGCTTTAGATCTTTATGATTTGTATTAAGCAATAAGGATACTTTGACTCGTTATATTTTTCATCAAGTTCCTCTAATTTTCAGCTTGGTGGGTGAAAGGTCCACACTTCTCTTCCAGGCTCTGATCCTAGTAGGTCGGCCACAAGCTCATACTGAAGATACCCAATCAAAATGACATGCGTTTAAATCATGTATATTATTTGTAGCAAGACCGCCTCGGTATACTTGAGAGAAGACCAGGTACTGATCCTTGGAGAGGACTTCTTGGATGAGGGGGCGCTGAGAGCTAGAACCAGGACAATGCTTCTTGAGGCACTATTGCATTATGTTAAAACTAATCCCTTTTAAGGTTTTGCTTATATTGTAGGGATTGTGGGTGCCTTCATAACTTAAGATGTAAGGTATTTCTTTTTATTGAGGTGGTAGGAGTGGCCAGGGGCTCAAAATTGTCCAATGGTAACATGTGAGAGGTTAAGTGGTGAAGGGTTCTGGATTTTATGTGATGGCACCGTCTTCGGACAGAAGATTTCATTGTTATTTTGTTTGAAATAGGCTGTTAGCAGAGCTCTTTCAGTAAGAAAGTGATGTGCACTACTCGCTTACAAAGATTTTCTGAATCATGATACAAAAGAAAAGGGCCAGTTTAAGGTTGTGGTAATTGTTAAGAAAGGTGGCAGTTGAGGCTTCTCTTCTATTACTCCTCAAAGAATTGTGCCAGTTCAAGGCCCTGGTACTCTGCCTCAAAGATGAGTGGCAAATCAAGGTCCCAGCACTGCTCATCCACAAAGTGATTCACAATTGGGGTGCCAAATAAATCTCAAAACTCCCCATTGTTCACATAATTGTAAAACCACACCGTTCACTAAAGATTAACTTTGTTGACTTTGCTTTTTCAGTGCACCTCTGATGGAGACAAAAGGGTAACGTTAAATGTTTCTTTCTATAATGTATTTCCTCAGCATTTACTGGACATTTTCAGCCTCTTAGCTTTGTTATACCTATTAAGGCCTGGCCATTTTCCAAAGCATCTGGTGAACTGATTAATTTGTACTGATTGGCAGGTCTTGCAGGTGTAATATAAAAATCTATTAATGCATGATGCTGCTGAGCTGTGAGCCTTTCTAGGGTATTGAGTGCAGTTCCACCGGAACTCATATTTGTACAATCTTCTCTGTTACTAAGCCTATCCAGTGTACCGGTTTCCTGTTACTCCAAACTACTAACAAACCATTATAAAACTAGAAGATTGACATGGTTCTTGATCTTAGTAATATGTAGGGATGTTCTTGCAGATAGGCTACCCACTCTACTTGGTGGCCAACATGAACTCTGATTTGTAGATATTTAAACAACCTGTCACTCGATAACCATAGTCATTCATTATTTGTTTAAATGTCTTGAAATATTCTGATATAAGTTTTGTACTCCCATGGTACTATACTCTGCCGGAATCTATAGTAGTTAGGGCGAAAAATTCAGGTAGTTGGGAATGGCCCCAAGCCATGGATGTTGCACATGACAGTAAACATAAGATAACAGCTTGCAAAGGAAAGATTGGATAGTTGGGGTGGGTGAGAGCCTGAGGGGGCTGAGGAGGGGTGAATAGGGCATCAGATGAAAAAGTTGAAGATGGTTCTCGATCTCGGGGACCCATGACATGGGCGAGATTTGTAGACTTAGAGGAATGATGGGATTGGCAGGAGAGAACATACAAGACCTGATAGAAGGGGGTTCAGTTGTAAATATACTTTATTTGGCCATAGGACATCAAAGTTGCATGAAACAATTTAACGATATACAATACATTGTTTTAGGATAATACATGAAACATTCATTGATTTACAGAAATACACCTCAAAATACAATTGCACAAAATTTAGCACGGATACACTTCCTAAGACAAATAACTAAAATGGTCCACCATGCCCGAGGGTTAGATTCATACATAGCATTTGGCTAAAAATATTTAATTAAAATATTATCCCAAGACAAATAACAATCAAACATAATTACATACATATATTACAGTAATTTAAACTTCACACCTACACCATAAAACTTGTGCATCAATTGTCAAAATAAAACTGCATCATGAATTGTATATAATATATTCGAAAAAACAGCAAGAATAAAAGCGTTAAAAACCCTTTAGACAAGTGAGCGCCCAGTAACAGCTTTACAATTAAAAAAACACACCGCTTGGAAGAAGTCTTATATACAATACACAATTCATATTGTTCCAGTAGACAGAATTTCATGATTGCAGAGTTTGATTCTAGTAGTAGCAGCCAACACACCCTAGGGTAGGAACTTCCATCTGCTAATCCAAAAGGAGAATAAAAAAACGACTAACTGCAAAAACAATTGGGCCGAAGGTGTCTGCTTTTAGGATCCTATAGGCAACCTGATTTTGCCTGGCTCCAATGTTTAGGCAGATCGGTCGTATCCACCTCCTACAAATTAGTTGCTATTTTGTACAAAAAAAGTGTGTGTTCTTCTGTCTCTTGTGCTCTAGCACAGGCAGGGCATAGTTCAAATAATAACCCAACGGCCTGATTGCTAGGGAACCTTAGTAAAAAGTTGCTTTATCTAAATCTGACATATAAGCTTTTGGCAAGCGGAGGTGTGATTTCATCCATACAAGGTTCAAAACTGGGGCATGACTTGGCACTTAAAAATTGGGTTGTTCAATCAATCAGGGGATTGTAAGCGTTCTACTCACCCTTGAGGGTCTCAAGGCGCATGGAGGGGGTCCGCAGATCTGCTTAGCCGAAGAGCCAGGTTTTGAGGGTCTCCCTGAAGGTGTTCAGGGAGGGGGTGCATCTGATGTCTGCCGGGAGCTCGTTCCAGGTCTTGGCCGCAATGTGAGAGAAGGATCTTCGGCCTGCCCTGGCTCTGTAGATGCGCGGGGTTTCGGCTAGTGCGAGGTTGGAGGATTGGAGGGTTTTTTTGGTACGTGGAAGTTGATTTTCGTTGAGGTATTTGGGTCCTGTGTTGTGTAGCCATTTGTAGGCGTGGTTGAGGTTTTTGAAGGTGACTTTTCTCCACGGGGAGCCAGTGGAGCCTTCATAGATGTTGGCTGAGGTGTTCGTGACTGGGGATGCCCAGGACTAGTCTGGCGGCGGTGTTCTGTATAGTCTGGAGTTTGCGGAGTAGGGATTTGTTTATGCCGGCATAGAGTGCGTTTCTATAGTCTAGTCTTCCTTGACTGGGGGGGGTGGTGTCCATTTGAAGGTCTTGCGGAGGATGCGAGGGTGTTGAAGCAGCTGGAGGTGACGGCGTTGACCTGTCCGTTCATTGTGTTGGTTGTCCATTTGCTAGTCTAGTGGCATAGCGCTCTCTCACAACCACCCAATACCTAGTCTTAAGCCTCAATAGGTCTCCTCTTGTAGCACCCTCTGGATGCTCCCACAGTTACGCCATGCCAAGTGCTTTGTACCAACTTGCAACATGCTTAAACCATAATAATCTTTTTGTGCCACTGATCGTCAAAACATCCCTCAAGGAATTGCAATAATCATAAAGCTGGGGTGTTGTCCACAAGCGTGGCCAATGCAGTAGGGGTTTCAGTGAGGCCGTATCACCTATTCTTTTTAACCCTAGGTAAAAAAACAAAGGAATCAGAGGGGTAGTGATAGGTACAGAGACGAGGGATCTAACAAAGATGTTTTCAGATGTCTTCAATTTAATTGTGTTGGTATGCCCCTATAACTCTACTCCATATAACGCTCCACCCTGGGCTTTTGCTCATATACTTCTAGTGCTGGAGTCAGCAATCGGCTATAGGACTGCCTGTGGTTTCTTAATATTAATTTTGACCATTGACCGAGGGTAAGATGACTATTGTTTAGTTGTTGTTCCCAACCGAGTGTGTCACTTAGTCTTATCCCAAGGTAGTCCGTTTTCACCTTCTCCAGTAGTTCACATGTAATTCTAATCTCATGTGATTTCCCTTTTGCTTTCCCAAAAACCTTAAATTTTGTTTTGGCAACGTTGAGCTCCAAACTCCTGTCCTTGCAGAAATCTAAACACTTGTCTACTAACATTTGTGGGGCCCATTGGCGTAGTGGAAATAAGTAAACAATCTTCCCCTAAGAGCAGGATTGGGACTTTTGTGCCATTCATAACCGATGAATCGTTCCTGTAATCCAATAGTAGATTAGCCACATCATTGATGAACAGAGAAAAAAGCGTGGGAGCAAGGACGCACCCCTGTCGTACCCTATGCTGTATTGGTATCTTCATCAGTTAACCATTTTTCCCCCATCTAACCTGGGCCTATGTATCCTCATGGAGTCTAGCTAACAGGATTACTAAATCTATTGGTTCCCTAGATCAAGCATTATTCTCCATAGCTTTTCGCGCAGTACTAAATCAAACGCAGCTTTTAGGTTGACAAATGCTACGTAAAGGTTCTGTTTTCTCCGTAGAATGTATTTCCATGTTAACTGAATAAATCTGAAAGCCTGGTCGCATGCGTGAGGATAGTAGGGGGTCATGGGCAGAGCCAAGAGGAAGGATGAAGACTAGTTTTAATAAGTAAAATATCATACTTAAAAATATATATATATCAGTGCAAAGATGTCCCAGGACTAAGTGCAAAAGAGGAAAATTCCTATCAGTTTAAGGCCTCAATAGGAATCTAAAAGAGCAATATAAAGTGTACACCAGATAATAAGTTTAAGAAAATACACTGTAAATCACAAAGCTTCTGCTATTGAAAGTTTGCTACGCATATACCAGACATTCAGTATAAAGTTGCTGACCGTAAAAACAAATAGAGAAGTGTAACTTTTAAAATTCTATGGGCTGCAAGATATCTAGTCAGCCCCAGATTCCGACAAATTGGATAGATCCATTTGCGGCAGGACCCGAGGTACTCTGGTCAGAAATGCATATGTACCTCGGTCTCAAAATCCAGACAATGCACTTTTGTTAGGTCTGTGAAGTATTTCAAGGTGCCTTCTTAGTATACATGGTCAGTATCATAAACTACTTTATCATGCCAGTCTTTCCATTAAAACGGCCTGCTATCTATTTTTTGCGCAGCGTTTATTCCAGTTGGGGGACTCAAAGTGCATGAATTCTTTGACCTAGGTCTCTGTGTATCGCCGACCATATCTAGTGTTTCCTTTGTATGGGATTATCTGGATCTAGTACCTTTATACAGGTTGTGACGGGCAGTCGTAACTCTTTGTTGGTATCATTTGATCAGAACCCAATCTTTACTTTCAAGATTAGAGTTATAGTGATACACCAATTGGGAGAGATGGACAGCTGTATATACTTTCATATGAAGCACTCTCAATCTTGCTACCACGGTAACAGTATGTAGCTTTGCTATTGCGAGTCTCAGTGCAGTCTAGCCCCAAACATTTTTCCTGATCAAGTCATCTATTAAATTCAGGATGGGGGGGGGTGGGAAGGAGTCGCATTCTAAGTGGCAGCATACTAAAAAGTAATTATATCTAGGGGACACTGCCATCTTCACCTTTTAAACTCTTCCCCACTACGATTGTTGTAATATTCCCCATTTGTTGAAACCAATTATCTGCTCTAGTACTCTTTGTACATTGTCACTATGGGATGGAACTCTCATCTTAACAAATTGCCTCAATAGTTCTGTTTGTTGGATATTCATTTAAAGGCCAGTGCTTGTTTGGTTGTACTCTCTTTGGCATGGCCTCACCTTTATCCCAGTCAATTTGAACCCTGAGAAATCAGAAAAGTTTAGTAATGACCTCCTTCAGGGTCAGTATAGAAGTGGCTGTTTACTCATAGTCCGCTATATATCATCATAGAGTATAAATGGGAGTTCTCTCTGTGTCTTATGTACCCCTTTGAATGTGACTGATTCTGTAATGGCTATCACCAGTGGTTCTGGGGCTATTATGAAGAGTACTGATGTTACGATCTGGGGGTCCCTCCCAGAGCCACAAGGCTCTAATTTCTAACCCTGTGGTGGAAGGACTCAGTTCAGTGCACCAACACAAATTAGACTACAGTTGGACTGTGACCCATATTCAACCCACTGAGCGATACTGTGTTGGTGGTCATGATTTCAGGTCATGATTAGTCTCAGGGGCTGAGTTCAGTAACACAGTGGAACTCCAAACCCTCTTTTGTATATGAATGCCACACTCGAAATAGCACTTTGAAACTCAGGATAATCTTTTAAAAATGTTTATTTCTAAAACCCAAGTTTGGTGCATGAAATAAGAATGGTAAGCACACAGAATGAGAAAATAAATGCAGTAATGCAGGACATAGCCCTCAAACAGTATAAAGATTCCATACGTGCTTAGTATGTCCCTAACACCTTATCACTACTTCTAAATGCTATTCTCAAAGAAAGCAGAAGCAGTAAATGGCAAGCCTGTAAATAGAGTGTCTTAAGATTGATGTCACAGCATACCCTTTTCTGTTAAAAAAAAAAAAGAAGCTTTTTAACTATTGTCTATCCCAGCCCTTGCCTTGGAATGAGAATCAGTGCCGGACTAAAGTCCACTTCTCTGCATCGCTTCCTGAGCAGCCCTCGGCTGAGACTGATTTCTAGTGCAAAGCAGTGTGGCCCCTGGCTTGATAGTTGTATTGCAAAGGCTCTCGTACCGGAAGTTGGATACCTGGGTTTTTATAGTATGTGATTGTTGATACTATCTTATGTTTTAAAAACAATATCTGAAAGAAACACGTTAGTTAGATTCCTCACCTTAGAATATCCCCAGGCGGCAGTCTGGATCCGGAAAGATTTTTCGTCAGCAATACCCTTCAGCGTCGCTAGGCGTCTGCGGCTCCGCATCCGTCGTCGGCATCGTGAACGCCGGGATGACATCGTCGGAGTACTTAGACGCCGCCCTCCCGAGCTGACGCCAGTTCTTCTTTTTTCTGCACCATTAAGCGCCGATCCGGGAAGAGCATACCCTTTTAGTCACTTTTTGACTAAACTTTTTGAACTCTTTTGGATCTATTTCCAATCGACCTCGACTCTGGTGCCGGTAGGATGCCTGGATTCAAACCTTGTGACGCCGGTCACCGACTGATGTCGGTCATGGATCACCACCGCCGGTGTCTCTATTGCCTTGAGGCCAACCACGATGCCAAGTCGTGCTTCGACTGCCGGGCCTTGACCTCGAATGGTTGTTGGGCAGGAGTGGTCCCGCAAGCTGCTCAAGATCCGGCAGTCGGCTCCGTGCCGCTCAAGGTCCCGGTCGAGGAGGAGGTCAAGGGACCGGTCGCGGAGCCGCAGCCATCACCGCTTTTCGGGGTCGAAGTCTTCGCATTCCGGTAAGTCGAAGCACAGCAAGAAGTCGAAGAGGCGACATCGCTCTTCTGACTCCCCTCGCCAGACGCGTGACTCTCTAAGGGTTCGGATGGCACCACCCGCGCGGCTCCGGAGCTGCACGAGTCCCGTCCGACCCCATATCCTCCGGTCCCTGGGTCTGCCGCGACTCCGGCGGAGATCAGACACTTCCTCGTGGCCATGAGGAGCCTGGCTCCGCCGTCGACGCCTGCCGGTGTGCCTTCGGGCCCCGTGGGCTGAACTGGGAGGCCTAGCGAGCCGGCGGCTCCGGCCCCTGCGCCTCTGTCGACTCCGCTCCGCAGGACCCCGCGGGATCCAGGTCTGGATCCCAGTCGACCTTACGACCCCTCCGCCGGCGCCGGCCCCTCCGGTGCCGCCGCCGGCGCCGCCTTCGGACGACGCCGTTCCCCGGTTTAGTCCCAGTCCCGGTCCGGGCCCGGGGTCGGAGCGGTGCTGATGGATGACAGATTCATCTACCGCCCGGCTCCGACCCTTCCACCTGTATACCAGGAGTTGGATGACGGAGACGACTGGGAGGGGTCTGAGGACCCTCTGGCACAGCAGTGCCAGTTATCTCAGGACTGGGCAGACGAACTGGGGGATGCAAGTGGTCTTGATACCTCCCCTGACACTGGCTTCATCTCTCCTCCACCCGTGGCTACGGAGGAGGGTGCTACGTATTCTGTGGTGCTGCGCAAGGCGGCCGAAGCCCTCGGGCTGGTGCTGCCTGCTGTCGCTGTAAGGACTAATCTCCTCACTGAAGTGCTTCAACCGCCGGCAAGCTCCTCGGAGCCTCTGCTGCAGTTCGATGAAGCACTGACCGACGTTCTGATGGGCACCTGGTCTAAGCCCGCCACAGTTCCTCCTGTGGACCGGAACGTGGCCCGGCGCCACCGCCCTGCACCGGGCTACCCCATCCTCCTGTCTGTGCACCCCACGCCTGAGAGCCTGGTTGTCCAGGCCTCTACTTCCCAGACCTCCTTCCCGTCCGCTCCCCCGGATCGGGAATCCAAAAGGTTGGAACAGTTTGGGAAGAAACTGTTCTCCTCCCTTAGTTTGGGGTTGCGGTCTATCAACACCGCGTGCCTTTTGGACCGTTACTCCCACTCCCTGTGGGATATGGTGGAGGATGTGGTGCCTCGGTGTCCGGAGGAGGCCGGACACGGCTCGCTCAGGCTCCTGCCGAGGGGTGGGATGCGGCACGGTATTCAATCCGATGTGGACTGGACACAACGGACTCGCTAGGCAGGGGCAATTGCGACCTCTGTGGCTGCGGTCCATGAATTTCTCTGGGGATGTCCAGAGCACCCTCATGGACATGCCCTTAGATGGCCGTCGCCTTTTTGGCGACAAAGCGGATAGTGCGCTGGGGCACTTTAAGGACTCCAGGGCTACGGCCAAGTCCTTGGGCCCCGCGCCCGCAACCTTCCGCTTTTCGCCCCTTTTGTGGCCAAGGTAGGGGCGCCCCCTCCCGTCCGTCTAGCCACAGGCCGCAGAACCAGCCTCAACGCGGTTGCGGACGTGGATTCGGCAGAGCAGGGGGACAACGGGCCGGTCCGTCCACATCTACCCCAGCAGCATCTGCCTCAGAGCCCTCCTAGTCCGAGCTTTCAGGCCCATTCCATACCAGTGGGAGGCAGAGTTCGCCATCACCTGCTCCACTGGCGTGCCATCACATCGGACAGGTGGGTGCTGCAAATCGTCTGAAGGGGCTACTCCCTCCCCTTCGAGGCGACCCCTCCAGCCATGCCACTGCAGTACCACCGAATTTCGGGGGATCAGTTGCAACTTCTGCAGAAGGAAGTTACGGCCCTCTTGGCCATGGGGACCATCAAGCGCAATCCTGGCCCAGGAGTAGGTCATGGTTGTTATTCCCACTACTTTCTGGTTCCCAAGAAGGGCAAGTGGGCCTACGCCCAATCTTGGACCTCAGGTGCGTCAACTCCTTCCTCCGGAAGGAGAAGTTCAAGATGCTCACCTTAGCTCAGGTTCTGGCTGCCCTAGACCCTGGAGACTGGATGGTAGCGTTGGACTTGCAGGACGCTTATTTCCACATCCCCGTCCTGCCGGCCCACCGGCGTTACCTGCGGTTCGCGGTAGGCCACGAGCACTTTCAGTTTACTGTGCTCCCCTTCGGCCTCACCAGTGCCCTTCGGGTGTTCACGAAAGTGATGGCGGTGGTCGCAGCTCACCTGTGCAGATTAGGGGTTCCAGTCTTCCCCTATCTCGACGACTGGCTGTTGAAGGCGGGCTCGCCCCAGGCAGTCGTCTCGCACCTCCAGACTACGGCCGGCCTCCTGCATTTGCTGGGGTTCTCCATCAACGTGCCGAAGTCGCATCTGAGTCCCTCCCAGAAGCTCCTTTTCATCAGAGCGGTTCTGGACTCGGCGCAGTTCCGGGTCTATCCTCCGGAACAGCGGGTTTGGGATATTAAGGCTCTGATTCCGACCTTTCAGCCTTTGTCCCGAGTTTCAGTCAGGTTGGTGCTGCGGCTCCTGGGTCTGATGGCCTCCTGCATCCTGCTGGTACATCACACCAGGTGGCGGATGCGGCCTCTGCAGTGGGACCTGAAGTTCCAGTGGGCCCAGCATCAGGGCAACCTGTCCAACCATGTCCTGATCTCAGAGGGCACTGCAAGACAGTTGCAGTGGTGGCTCACGGACTGCGATTGGGTCAGTGGCAGAGCCCTCTCCCTACCCCAACCGGAGCACGTAGTGGTGACTGATGCGTCCCTCCTGGGATGGGGGGGCCACATGGGAGAGGCGGAGATCAGAGCCCTCTGGTCTCCGGCGGAGTCCCGCTCCATATCAACCTATTGGAGCTGCGGGCGATCCGGCTTGCACTGAAGGCATTCCTTCCCTCTGTTTGGGGAAGTGTAGTGCAGGTGTTCACGGACAACACCACTGCCATGTGGTATTGCAACAAACAGGGCGGGGTGGAGTCGTGTACCCTTTGTCAGGAGGCTCTGCGCCTCTGGACATGGCTGGAACATCAGGGCATCACCCTGGTGGTTCAACACCTGGCGGGCTCTCTGAAAGCTAGGGCGGACAAACTCAGCCGCCGGTGCATGATGGATCACGAATGGCGTCTGAACTCGGATGTGGCGCAAGGAATCTTTTGGCAGTGGGGAGAGCCTTGGGTAGATCTATTCGCCACCGACGAGAACGCGCAATGTCAGCAGTTCTGCGCGTTGGAATTTCCAAGGCGGCGCAGAGACGCTTTTCGTCGCGAGTGGAGCTGCGGTCTGTTGAATGCCTTTCTGCCTCTACCACTTCTGCCCAGAGTGCTGAGGAAGATCAGGCGCGACCAGGCCCAAGTCATCCTTGTGGCTCCAGATTGGGCACGATGATACTGGTATCCCGAGCTACTCAAGCTATCGATCGATCCCCCGATTCGACTGCCTCTTCAGGAGGACCTTCTGTCGCAGCAGCAGGGGACGGTCCTCCATCCGAACCTGTCCAGCCTCCATCTCCATGCGTGGAGATTGAGCGGTAACAGTTGATGCCATTTGACTTGCCCCCTGAAGTCTGTAATGTTGTTCTGGCAGCCAGGCGTCCCTCCACAAAATCGGTATACGCCTTCACCGAAAATTCCAGCCACTCCAGCGCCACTAACCACCAAGACGCCTTGCACTCATAGCCCGCAGCCCACCCTACCACACACAGTTCAGCTGGCAGAACACAAGAAGACGTCCCAGCACCACACGGATGATACACCACCACCGGAGCCCCTTCTGGCCCCAAGGACACCTCATATACCCCCATCCCAGCTACTCACGCCAACAGCCCCACCCTACACATCTTCACCCTACACATCCCCCAACCAACCATCCGCACCCACGGCACCCCCTCCCACCGCACCCATTTCTTCACCAGACCAGGAACCCGATGAACTCACAATCCTCCCAACTATTGACACATCTCAGCCTACAACCCCTCTCCTAATCATTCCAGACCCCAGATTAGATGAGATCATGACCGCACTACAACAAATCAAAGTAGAAATACAAGCTTTTAACGAGCTGTTTTCAAAACATCCATGGCTCTCTGGAGCTACAAGTCATCCCAAAGCCAGCGGGCGCTTGATGCAGCCATCAAATACCTCATCTCCGATCTTACCTAACTGGAAATCAGTGCCCTTGATGAATAATTCTACCCGCCCTCGACGAATTAACAACTCGATGACAGAGAGGGACCTACTAGCACTACTTCACTCATATGCACCCCCCCCCCCTTCGAATCCCATCACGCCCTCTGCTATGACCATCCCAACTATCCCCCCCCCAAACCCACACAGAACCACCAAACATAACAGTAGAGGCATCATCGACAACAACCTAAAAAGAGTCCCCCCTCATCCAAGAACCTACATCGTCCCTCCGTTCCCCCCGCCTCAAATGCATCCTCTTAAATTGTAGATCGGCCGCTAGACACGCAGCAGAAATAGCGGACATCATCCTCCCACAAGAACCCGACCTATTATTTGTGAGAAGGTGGCCTGATATGTAGTGCTCACTATTCTAGTGATCACTGTGTATCATTCCAAACGACCCTTATTGATGATTGGTTGTAAGTCAACCGTATAGACCAGCTATCCTAGTAGCGTGGATACGAGCAGTCTTTAGGCTAAACTCTAGAGGGCGTGTTAAGCCAGCTGTTTACCATCACGTATACCCCTTGAACACCAAGTGAAAGGACACCACACAAGTTGTTATGAAAATAAAGGATATTTATTTATAACAAGACTACCCTGGCTCTTTATGAGTCAGGGAGCTAAGCACACTACAAAACTCGTATGAAAATACTTTTGGTTGCACAATTTACACAAATGCCCGAAGGGCACCAAACCATTTACACTGCAAGTGGAATGGGAAAGGTTTAGATAGTTTAAAGTTACTGATTCCGGAGGAACCCGATCAGTGGGACTAAACGAAAAAGGAACTGGACACTTGTAGAGTGAACCTACGATGGAGCACCGAGATGCTCGAGTTACCTAGCCCAGAGGCTGCGGCTGCGTGGGGTTCAGCAAGATGTCGGGAGTCCTCGTTGTAGTCTCAGGAGCCTGAAAGAAGAAGTTGCTGGCAGGCGACCAGTGTCGATGTTCAGAGAGATCCAAGCCTGGATCGGTGATGAAGGAAACCTGAAAGCAGAGGGGACTCAGTTCTCAACCGCTAGCCAGCGATCGTGTGGGTACCAGGAAGGTACCGGCTGAAGTCACCGCGACCAGGTGAGTGGATGACGTCGGACTCGGCTGTTCCTCGGACCAGGAGGCGCGGCGGCGACCAGGAGGGAGGGCGAGCTGTCCCACGAAGGTGTCTGCTGTCGATGATGCTGGGCCCAGGAATGGGGCAGCAGGTCTTGGCAGTGGCAAACCCACGCGGTGGAGTCAAGATGGCGTCGGGAGGGGACCAGGAGGGTCCGAGGTACTCCTCTGTTGAAGGGGAGCAAGAGCCAGTCTGGAGCAACCAGACCAGTGATGGAAGTCTGTCGTGGTGCGTCGTGAAGAGGGCCACAAGCCGGTCGGCGAGTAGTCGGACAACGCGGTGAGCAGCAAGGAGCAGAAGGGCCCCCACGCAGATCCCGTGGATGCTGGGGAGGCAGACTTCGGTGCTGGAGCCGCTCAGGGTTAGGGCTTCTCAAACCCTAGGTGCACTCACTCGAGGGTCCCTCGGTGGGCGTGCTAGATAAGCGTTGTGCAGGTTCTGAAGATGGCCGGCCCCGCAGGTCTCGTCACACCTACGAATCTAAGCTGAGCTGATGATGTAGGTAGAGGTCAGAGATGGCAGGGAACCCGGGTCTCGTCGAGCTGGGCAGTCTTGATCCGTGGGAGAGACGTGCAGCAAACCGCAAGCGCTTAGGTGGTGCCTGCTGGTGCAGGGTGGCTACTCCTTAGCCACAAGGGAGAGTCTTCAGAAATAGTCAAGAGTTCCTTTCGTGGAAAGTAGTTCAAGATTCAGAATTATCCAATTTGGGAAGGGGACTCGCTCCTACCTTTATTCTAAGAAAAGGGGCTGGCCCGTGACTAGGTCCTACCTATGGGTGGGGCCAGGAGGGGGGTGGTTACACCCCTATCCTTTGTCCGGCTTCGCCCCAGCTCAGGGGCAGGGTTGCCCCCGAAACTGGTTTGAGCCGGGCTATGCACAGTGAGCACCGGGGTGCTACTTGCAATCACCTTCCTTTCAGCCCTGCCTACCTGGGATACACAAACCCTGTCAGGGATGGTGCTAACACCGCCCTCGACAGGAAACCCTTTGTCCAAGCTCCCCGCGCTGGAAGGTCTCCCAGCAGCAGGAGGTCAGACTTGTGTCTGGTGGCAGCATCCATTTTGTGATGCTGAGGCTTGAGTCAACTTTTAACCGGGGTTCAAGGTTACTTCCATGTCGTGCCCCTCTAAAAGGGGGGAATGCTAACCCCGTCGCCAGAATTGGCGAGGGGTTCGTATTCCAATTCGTATGACACCTTACTCGACATGTGTAGGTGATGCGATGCCAAAGTTAGCAAATAACCGCAAGGATCATAATGCATTTTAAAGGAGTTGGCCCGCGTCACCATGGAACGGCTATTAGGACTTGGTTCCGCAAGCCGTCGACGGGCTCAGCTCGCGCCAGAGCACCGTCCCACATGATTCCCTGCACTCTGCCTTCAGGATTGATAAGGCCTGCCATAGGAGTGACTGATAGGAATCCATGTGTCCATTCTAGGGTTAGGTATAGGAATACTACACCTACAGCAACGGGTGATTACACCACTTTGCCCCAGCTGTCGTGCAGCCAGTTGTGTCAGATTTGGGCGGCCGTCCAGGGGTGGCATAATACATGCTGCAGCCCCTGGTAGGCCCTGGGTACACCGATGCCCTGGATACCTGTGGTATGCTGATACAGGGACTGATCAGGCGGCCCAGTTCCAATTAGTGGATGCACCTAATGTACATGTGTGTTAATTTCGAGAGAGAACAGCTAGGCTGTGGGTCTGATTGGCAGGCCCGCAGCCGGCGAAAGTCGTAAACCAATGAAGCAAAAGCAAAAAATCTGGGTGATCATAGGATTGCAGACCCTACTCTCCTACATGACCCCCCCCAAACTTTGGGACAATAAGCTAACCTTGACCAGGTGAGTCTTTTTGCTCTAAGTGGAAATACCTGGAGAGCCCATCTGCATTGCCATGATCAGTGCCAGGTCTATGCTCCACTGTGAAGTCCATCCCCTGTAGGGAAATGGACCACCTAAGCAGTTTGGGGTTTTCACCCTTCATCTGATTTAGCCACAAGAGGGGCTTATGGTCGGTCTGAATCTTGAAGTGAGTGCCAAACAAGTATGGCCTCAACTTCTTCAGGGCCCAAACCACAGCAAAGGCCTCCCTCTCAATAGCTGACCAATTCTTCTCCCTGGGGGTCAGCCTCCTGCTAATAAAAGCTATGGGCTGGTCATGACCATCAAAATTCAGTTGAGATAGAACAGCTCCCACACCCAACTCCGAAGCGTCTGTTTGGACAATGAATGGTTTGGAGTAGTCTGGACTCTTTAGGATAGGTGCTGTGCACATGGCCTGCTTGAGGTCATCGAATGCCTTCTGACAGCTCGCTGTCCACTGAACTTTTTTTGGCATCTTTTTACTTGTCAGATCGTTTAGCGGGGTCACAATGGATCCATAATTTCTGACAAATTTCCGGTAATAACCAGTCAGGCCCAAGAAAGCTCGAACCTGAGTCTGGGTGGTTGGAGGAGCCCAGTCCTGGATGGTCTGTATTTTGCTCTCCAATGGCTGAACCTGGCCTCCACCTACAAGGTGGCCCAGGTATACAACCTGTGTCTGCCCTATCTGGCACTTAGTGGCCTTGATAGTGAGGCCTGCCTTTTGCAGGGCCTCTAACACTTTCCTCAGGTGGACCAGGTGATCCTCCCAGGTGGAACTAAAGACAGCGATATCGTCCAGATACGCCGCACAGAAGTCGTCCAACCCAGTGAGAACTCGATTCACCAGCCTTTGGAAGGTGGCAGGTGCATTTTTCAAACCAAAGGGCATTACCACAAACTGATAATGCCCACCCGGGGTAGAAAATGCTGTTTTGGGCTTGGCCTCCTCAGCTAACCTGATTTGCCAATACCCAGCTGTCAGGTCAAACGTACTTAAGTAGTTGGCCGAAGCCAACCGGTCTATAAGTTCGTCTGCTCTCGGTATCGGGTGGGCGTCAGTCTTAGTGACTGCATTGAGGCCTCTGTAGTCCACGCAAAACCTCATCTCTTTCTTACCGCCCTGGGTGTGAGGTTTCGGCACGAGAACTACGGGACTAGCCCAGGGGCTGTCCGAGGGCTCAATGACTCCCAGCTCCAACATTTTCTGCACCTCTGTCTTGATGCAGTCTCTGACATGATCAGGCTGTCGATAGATTTTACTCTTTACGGGCAGACTGTCCCCAGTGTCGACCTCATGGGTACACCAATTGGTCTGACTGGTTGTCAGAGAGAACATATGTCGAAAGGATTGAAGAACCTGTTTACAATCCTTTTGTTGATGTCCAGAGAGGCTGCCGCAAAAGACAACACCATCTACCGACCCATCGTCAGGGTTCTGAGAGAGCAGGTCCGGGAGAGGGTCACTCTCCTCCTCCTGTCCCTCATCTGTGGCCATGAGCAAGCCCATGCCCTCCCTGTCGACATATGCCTTGAGCCTGTTTACATGGAGCACCCGGTGGTGGCTCCGGGGAGTTCCCAGGTCTACCAAGTAGGTGACCTCTCCCTTTTGCTCAATGATCGTGTGGGGCCCAGACCATTTGTCTTTGAGTGCTGCTGGGGCCACAAGCTCCAGCACCCACACCTTCTGCCCAGGCTGATACACAGTCAGGACAGCCTTTTGGTCGTGCCAAGCTTTCTGTAATTCTTGGCTCGCCTCAAGGTTTTTAGATGCCTTTTCCATGTACTCAGCCATCCGCGAGCGGAGACCGAGCACATAGTCCACAATGTTTGATGCTGGCTTTTTGAGAGGTCTCTCCCATCCTTCCTTTACCAAACAAAGGGGTCCCCTTACAGGATGCCCGAACAGAAGCTCAAAAGGGCTGTAGCCAACCCCCTTCTGCGGGACCTCTCTGTAGGCGAACAAGAGGCAGGGTATCAGGACATCCCATCTCTGCCGAAGCTTTTCAGGTAGTCCATGAATCATCCCTTTGAGGGTCCTGTTGAATCTCTCAACAAGCCCATTGCATTGTGGGTGATAGGGTGTGGTGAATATGTAGTTGACACCACACTCTTTCCACATAGCAGTCAGATATCCCGACATGAAGTTTGCACCTCTGTCTGAGACAACCTCCTTAGGGAAGCCCACTCTGGAGAACACTCCAACTAGGGCTCATGCCACAACAGGTGCTGTAGTGGTCCTAAGGGGAATAGCTTCAGGATACCTGGTGGCGTGGTCCACCACCACCAGTATAAACTTGTGCCCTGATGCTGTCTGGGGTTCCATTGGTCCGACAATGTCGATCCCCACTCGTTCAAAGGGTACCCCCACCACCGGTAGTGGTATGAGGGGGGCCTTTGTTGTGCCACCTGACTTACCACTGGCTTGGCAAGTGACACAGGAGCGGCAAAACTCCTTCGTATCTTCGGACATGTGCGGCCAGTGAAAGTGTGGAACAATTCTGTCCCACATCTTATTCTGGCCTAAGTGACCTGCAAGGGGAATCTCGTGGGCCAAGGTAAGGAGGAAACCTCTCAGGGACAAGGGGACGACCAGCCTCCTGGTCGCGCCAGGCTTGGGGTCTCTTGCCTCGGAGTACAGGAGTCCATCGTCCCAGTACACTTTGTGGGTACCTGTGGCGTTCCCTGCAGCCTCAGCAGCAGCCTGCTGTCTGAGGGGTTCAAGTGAGGGGCAGTCTAACTGTGCCTTCCCCAGGTCCTCCCTGGAGGGTCCCCCTGAGCCCAGAAACTCAACCTGACCAGGTTCAAGCTCTTTCGGCTCAGTTTCCCTCAGCTCTTTAAGGTCAGCCTCCTCAGAGACTTGATCCACGACCTGGGGCAAGGGGGAAGGCGAAGCCTTACCCTTACTGCTCCTCTTCTTGGAAGGTGTCTGGTCCGTTCTTCCAGGATCCAGCACCTGTTCAGTGGGGCATCTTTTGGCCTGTGACCTGGTCACAGCAAGGACATGTGCTGGCAAGCCTAACATTTCCATGTGAGTCCTCTGCTCCACTTCTGACCATTGTGACGTTTCCAAATCATTGCCCAACAGACATTCTACGGGGAGGTCTGAACTAACCACAACCTTTTTCGGGCCACTTATCCCTCCCCAGGAGAAATCAACAATTGCCATACTGTGATTGGTAGTGACATTGCTGGCATTGGTCACTAGGTAATCGGTACCTAGCATGATCTGTCCAGGGCCCACAAAGTTAGGCGTCACCATGGTGACACTGGCACAAGTGTCCCTGTAGGCCTGAGCCACTTTTCCATTGATCAAAGGTGTCTGTCTGTATTTGCCCAAAGTATTGGGACTTGCACCAGGGGACATATCCATATCCCCTGTACAGACAAGGACGGCCTGAGTGAGCGTGCTGACTAAGTCGTCACTCCCCTCGGTTCCCAAGGTTAACCCAACTAATGCCTTGGGAGGCGCACTACCACTGCTGACTGTACTAGGGGGTGCAGGTGCCTTAGGGGCTGCAGTGGCAGGAGTTTGCCCTCCTTTCTTGGTGCACTAACTAAACCAGTGAGTCTTACTTTTACAGTATTGGCACCACCTTTTTGACTGGCCTTCTTGAGTCGTCTTCTTCTGTGAAGCCTGACCCCACCCTCTTTGGTTTGTTGGGGACCTGTCGAAGACTTCTGGTCGTTTTGTTCGTTCTCGTTACTACCCTTTTGGTCTGCTTTCTTCTGACCACCCTGGTTCTGAGTCTGGTTCTGCTTGACCCTTGTTCTGACCCATCTGTCTGCCTTCTTTCCCAATTCTTGGGGAGAGGTCAGATCCGGGTCGACAAGGTGCTGATGCAACAATTGGTTCTGACAGTTGTTTAAAATCTGTTCTCTCATGATAAGATTGTACAATCCTGTGTAATCAGTAACCTTGCTACCCAGCAACCAGCCCTCCAAAGCCTTAGTGGCACAATCGACAAAGTCAGTCCAATCCTGAGACCGAATTTTCTGGGTGTCCCTGAACAGCACCCGGTACTGCTCGGTGGTTAAGCCGAACCCATCAATCAGTGTATTCTTCAGGACTTGGTAGTTGTTCGCATCCTCAGCTCTAGTAGTGAGGAGCTTGTCTCGTCCTTTACCCTCAAAGGAGAGCCACAGTATAGCTGCCCACTGACTTTGGGGGACGCACTGGACAGTGCAGGCCCTCTCCAAAGCAGTTATCCACTTGTGGATGTCGTCCCCTTGTTTAAAGGGGGGCACTATTTTACTCAGGTGTCTAGTATCTATACCCCTGTCTTTCTCTCTAATGAGAATGCTGCCACCAGTGGGATCTAACCAACTTAATTTCTGCTCTCGGGCTAAGGCAAGTCTTTCTTTGGCGAGGGCAAGTTCTTCCCGCTCGATCCTCAGATTGACTTCCCTCATCTTCGCTTCATGCTCCCTTCTCTGAGGGGACGTCATTCCTCTCTGAGAAGATGCCTGAGAGACATGTGTACGAACAGATCTGTTAGAGCCTCTGGAGAGAGACCTAGCTCGTCCGTTCCCAATGTTAGGCCTGCTTGAGCGTGGGCCCGGGGCTCCCCCAGTTCCATTCTCATGCCTGCTTAAGTTGGTCCTCGTAAGCCTGCCGACTACCACTGGACCTTTGTTTGCCTCGTCTCCTGATAACTCCTCCTCGTCTTCCTCCTCTGTATGGAGGTCGAGGTCCGGGTCACCAAGGGTTCCCTCCTAAGGGAGGCATGTTCCCATCAGCATTGGGGGGACCTGTGTTAGAGGACCTCCTAGCATCGTACGTCTCCAAGAGACCTATCAGAAATGCGATGGTAGGGTTAGAACCCTGGTTTAGCTTCCTGGAGGCACACAGTTGTCTCATCTCCTTGAAGCTAAGAGCTGCATATCGTGACACGACCTGTGGAGGGTCACTGACCACTAAGGGAGTCTCTGCGGACTCTCCGTGGACCGACATGCTTTCTAGTGAGGTGTAAGTGATGCACCTACCTACACTATTTGTTTACCTACTGATCCTTTGCTAAGAGTTGTAGTCAGGGTGTGCTAAGCCCTGTTACACTACAACAGCTGGTTCAGTAGAACTCAGAGTATTCTAAGTTAAGTTATATGTACCTGGGTACTTATGTGATCTTTCACTTTGATATTCTTAGGATACGTGTGTGGTAACCAACAGCAAGCTCAAATCCCACCGCTGCCACCAATGTGAGAAGTTGGCCTGATATGTAGTGCTCACTATTCTAGTGATCACTGTGTATCATTCCAAACGACCCTTATTGATGATTGGTTGTAAGTCAACCGTATAGACCAGCTATCCTAGTAGCGTGGATACGAGCAGTCTTTAGGCTAAACTCTAGAGGGCGTGTTAAGCCAGCTGTTTACCATCACATATACCCCTTGAACACCAAGTGAAAGGACACCACACAAGTTGTTATGAAAATAAAGGATATTTATTTATAACAAGACTACCCTGGCTCTTTGAGTCAGGGAGCTAAGCACACTACAAAACTCGTATGAAAATACTTTTGGTTGCACAATTTACACAAATGCCCGAAGGGCACCAAACCATTTACACTGCAAGTGGAATGGGAAAGGTTTAGATAGTTTAAAGTTACTGATTCCGGAGGAACCCTGATCAGTGGGACTAAACGAAAAAGGAACTGGACACTTGTAGAGTGAACCTACGATGGAGCACCGAGATGCTCGAGTTACCTAGCCCAGAGGCTGCGGCTGCGTGGGGTTCAGCAAGATGTCGGGAGTCCTCGTTGTAGTCTCAGGAGCCTGAAAGAAGAAGTTGCTGGCAGGCGACCAGTGTCGATGTTCAGAGAGATCCAAGCCTGGATCGGTGATGAAGGAAACCTGAAAGCAGAGGGGACTCAGTTCTCAACCGCTAGCCAGCGATCGTGTGGGTACCAGGAAGGTACCGGCTGAAGTCACCGCGACCAGGTGAGTGGATGACGTCGGACTCGGCTGTTCCTCGGACCAGGAGGCGCGGCGGCGACCAGGAGGGAGGGCGAGCTGTCCCACGAAGGTGTCTGCTGTCGATGATGCTGGGCCCAGGAATGGGGCAGCAGGTCTTGGCAGTGGCAAACCCACGCGGTGGAGTCAAGATGGCGTCGGGAGGGGACCAGGAGGGTCCGAGGTACTCCTCTGTTGAAGGGGAGCAAGAGCCAGCCTGGAGCAACGAGACCAGTGATGGAAGTCTGTCGTGGTGCGTCGTGAAGAGGGCCACAAGCCGGTCGGCGAGTGGTCGGACAACGCGGTGAGCAGCAAGGAGCAGAAGGGCCCCCACGCAGATTCCGTGGATGCTGGGGAGGCAGACTTCGGTGCTGGAGCCGCTCAGGGTTAGGGCTTCTCAAACCCTAGGTGCACTCACTCGAGGGTCCCTCGGTGGGCGTGCTAGATAAGCGTCGTGCAGGTTCTGAAGATGGCCGGCCCCGCAGGTCTCGTCACACCTACGAATCTCAGCTGAGCTGATGATGTAGGTAGAGGTCAGAGATGGCAGGGAACCCGGGTCTCGTCGAGCTGGGCAGTCTTGATCCGTGGGAGAGACGTGCAGCAAACCGCAAGCGCTTAGGTGGTGCCTGCTGGTGCAGGGTGGCTACTCCTTAGCCACAAGGGAGAGTCTTCAGAAATAGTCAAGAGTTCCTTTAGTGGAAAGTAGTTCAAGATTCAGAATTATCCAATTTGGGAAGGGGACTCGCTCCTACCTTTATTCTAAGAAAAGGGGCTGGCCCGTGACTAGGTCCTACCTATGGGTGGGGCCAGGAGGGGGGTGGTTACACCCCTATCCTTTGTCCGGCTTCGCCCCAGCTCAGGGGCTGGTGTGGCCCCGAAACTGGTTTGAGCCGGGCTATGCACAGTGAGCACCGGGGTGCCACTGGCAATCACCTTCCTTTCAGCCCTGCCTACCTGGGATACACAAACCCTGTCTGGGATGGTGCTAACACCGCCCTCGACAGGAAACCCTTTGTCCAAGCTCCCCGCGCTGGAAGGTCTCCCAGCAGCAGGAGGTCAGACTTGTGTCTGGTGGCAGCATCCATTTTGTGATGCTGAGGCTTGAGTCAACTTTTAACCGGGGTTCAAGGTTACTTCCATGTCGTGCCCCTCTAAAAGGGGGGAATGCTAACCCCGTCGCCAGGATTGGCGAGCGGTTCGTATTCCAATTCGTATGACGCCTTACTCGACATGTGTAGGTGATGCGATGCCAAAGTTAGCAAATAACCGCAAGGATCATAATGCATTTTAAAGGAGTTGGCCCGCGTCACCATGGAACGGCTATTAGGACTTGGTTCCGCAAGCCGTCGACGGGCTCAGCTCGCGCCAGAGCACCGTCCCACATGATTCCCCGCACTCTGCCTTCAGGATTGATAAGGCCTGCCATAGGAGTGACTGATAGGCATCCATGTGTCCATTCTAGGGTTAGGTATAGGAATACTGCACCTACAGCAACTGGTGATTACACCTCTTTGCCCCAGCTGTCGTGCAGCCAGTTGTGTCAGATTTGGGCGGCCGTCCAGGGGTGGCATAATACATGCTGCAGCCCCTGGTAGGCCCTGGGTTCACCGATGCCCTGGATACCTGTGGTATGCTGATACAGGGACTGATAAGGCGGCCCAGTTCCAATTAGTGGATGCACCTAATGTACATGTGTGTTAATTTCGAGAGAGAACAGCTAGGCTGTGGGTCTGATTGGCAGGCCCGCAGCCGGCGAAAGTCGTAAACCAATGAAGCAAAAGCAAAAAATCTGGGTGATCATAGGATTGCAGACCCTACTCTCCTACATTATTGCTTACCGAAACCTGGCTAAATGAATCCTCCTCTTCGATCATGGACATACTAGTACCCCCTAACTATGATATCATAAGACTAGACAGGGTTGATAAAACAGGGGGAGGCATCGCTTGCATACACGGAAGCAATATCTCAGTAAGCAGAACAATTGCTCCGGTATTTCCATCTTGCGAATACATTTGCCTCAACATCTCCATTAATGATAAACCACTATGCTCCCTACACACGATTTATCATCCACCAGGCGACAACCTGGCCTTCACCGAACACTTCATGCGCCTGGTTTCAACAAACACCGGGCGCCAAAATACCCAAATATTCCTTGGCGACTTCAATCTACATTGGAACGACCACAAGGATGCAGCGGTCAACAGCCTCAAAAATTTCTTACAAGACCTAGACCTCATCCAAAGCTGCAATAGCCCCACACACGACAAAGGCTCAATTTTGGACCTAATAATCTCTAAAAGAGATTGCATTCAGCTAGACTCTATCCAACCATGTGACTGGTCTGACCACCACGTCATCACATTTTTTATCAAGGAAATAGTGAAACCAATCTCTGTGCAATCCACAAGACCGAAAATTTGGAAAAGAGACATCAAAATAATCAACCCCACTACTTTTCCATCCTCCAGTTACAACCTACTTCTGCCCCCCATGGGATCCTCAGAAGTCCAGGTCCTCACCAATCACTACCTTAATTCCATGACCAGGATAATAAATGAGGTAGCCCCCCTGCAATTGAAGAGAGCCTCCACTAAGGACTCCAAGCCTTGGTACAATGGAATGCTCAACGAAGACAGACGCTCTCTTCGAGCCACGGAACGTACCTGGAGGTCAACTCCCTCAGCAAATCACCTAAATACACTAAGGAAAAAGAGAAACGCTTATTTCAGAAAGATCAAGCGCACCAAAGCAGAATTCTTTAGCCACCAACTAGACCAGGCAAGAAACCATCCCAAAAAACTCTTTGAACTTATCAAAGCCCAATCTAAGGACCCTGCGCAACGTCCACAACACATAGATTGCCAGCAACACAACTGTGAAGAATTCTCCGCCTTCTTCACCATGAAGACAGACAATATTAAGACGGACCTTCTGAATGATCTAATCCTACACACGGGACCGCACAAGACGACCCCCCCAAATAGGCCAACGGCACCGCACCATCCCCCATCACAGCCTAGCCTAAAAAATAAGGCCGACTGGGCATCCTTTTCGACATACTCCGAAGAAGCCATTGGTAAAATACTTGGGGCCTTGAACCCTGCCAATCACTTCTCCGACCCCCTACCCGCTAACGCGGTTAAAACCCTTACCCCACTTCTGCTGCCTCTCTGGACTAAGATCATAAACAGTTCACTTCAACAAGGCTGCATTCTGGACACCCTCAAAGTGGGCCAGGTCTCACCCATTCTTAAGAAGCCCTCGGCCGACCCCACGGATCTAAATAATTATCGGCCTATTTCCAACATCCCCACACTGGCGAAACTTCTGGAAAAATGTGTACTCCTCCAACTGACAAAGCATATCGACCAGTTTGACCGGCTTAATAAATTCCAATCCGGCTTCCGTGCAGGTCACAGTACAGAATCAGCCATGACACACATAATTGATGACGCGTTACAAATCCTGGATCAGAATGGTGCATGCCTTCTCATCTTGCTGGACCTATCCTCAGCATTTGATACGGTCAAACACGAGAATCTATTGGACCTGCTGAAGCACAGAATGGGTCTATCAGGTACAGTGTTTAACTGGTTCACCTCATTTCTCCATAATCAAACACAACAATTCAAGGTCAACAACGCCATGTCTAAACCTGTCCCAGTAACATTAGGAGTACCACAAGGGTCTGCTCTATCCCCGACTTTGTTCAACCTTTTCATGGAACCCCTCACCGAAATTCTTCAAGCCTCTAACGTGCAATATCACATGTACGCTGACGACACTCAATTATACCTCAAGATCCACACTCTAGATGATATCAAACTGCTCAACACAACGCTGGGGAATACCCAGTTATGGCTGGCAAAAAACCATCTCAAACTAAATGCCTTAAAAACAGAGTTCTTGCTTATAGCTCCACCCGCCCAAGTCCCCTTTATGCAAGAATGGTTAAAACACCTTACGGCACTCAACGTCCAACCAATCATTGTTGACTCAGCGAAATCTCTGGGAATAACTCTCGACTGTAACCTCAGTATGCAAAAACATATCAGTAACGCTACGAAGGGAGCTAACTACCAGATAAACACACTGAGGAAGCTGAAACCCTTCCTGCCTACCAAGGACTTTAAGCAAGCAGTTCAAGCACTTGTCATCCCCAGAGTCGAGTATGGTAGTGTCTCTCTCTGTGGCCTACCCAAGGCAACCACAGCACCACTAAGAGCCACAATCAACGCTGCAGCGAGACTCATCACTGGTTCTAAAAGAAATACACACATCACACCGGACCTCAAATCCCTGAATTGGCTCCCCCTGGAAGCCCGTATTCACTTGAAGATAGCATGCATGACGCACAAAGCCATACACCACGATACACCCAGATACCTATCACAAAAGCTAACAATCTCCGGAGGGCTCAGATCCTCTAGAAGTGCGGAAAACCTAATTCTAAAACCACAGATTCAACAAGAAAAAGACTTACAACCGTACTTTCTCAGGGATGGCACCAAGAATTTGGAATGCTCTACCACCTGAAACCAGACTTAACACCTCTTCTGCATCCTTCAAAAAGGAAGTAAAATTAATTCTCATGGCTAAGTTCACTTGAGTACTGTCCATTGAGGACTTGTGATCTGCTATAGTGTTACCACTACCCGGACTATGACAAGGATCCAGCTAAGTTTTGGACATCCCATCCTACTGTTTCAAGAGGATAGAGGCCCGTTGTACTTGTTCACTGTGTTCTTGCATTATGTTTTTTCTGTATAGATGTTACAATTTCCCTGTGATTTATGTATAAAAACTCTATTTGACTGTTAAGCGCTCTGATACCCGCAAGGGTCTTGTTCGCGCTCTATAAAACCTTTCAAATGAAATAAAAATAAACAGGTGGAACAAATTTGTGGCATGGTGCACAGCAAAGGCTGTGGATCCCCTTTCCGCCCCTCTTTCTGAGGTTCTCCTCTTTCTTCTTTCTCTGGCCCAGCAGGGCTCTGCTCTGGGCACCCTCAAGGGATACCTTTCGGCTATTTCTGCTCTCTTACGGCTTCCTGATCAGCCTTCTCTTTTTAAATCCCCTGTTGTTTCTCGATTCTTTAAGGGCATTACTCACATGTTTCCTTCTGTCCCTTTCGTAATGCCTCAGTGGGATTTGAATCTAGTATTGACCTATCTGATGTGCGCTCCCTTTGAGCTACTTCATAATTGTCCCCTTCGTCTTCTGACTCTTAAGACTGCTTTCCTGGTTGCCTCTGCTAGAAGGGTGAGTGAGCTCCAGGCTCTCTCTTCTAAGCCTCCTTTGCTTTCTGTCCATCCGGACAAAGTTGTTCTCAGGACTTGTCCTTCCTTTCTCCCTAAGGTGGTGACTGCCTTTCACTTCGGCCAGTCTGTTACACTGCCCACCTTCTTTCCGCCTCCGCATGCCTCGAAAAAGGAAGAGAGGCTTCACCGTCTGGACCCAAAACGGGCGCTGTCCTTCTATCTGGACCGCACCAAACAGTTCAGGGTGGATGACCAACTCTTTGTTGGCTACGTGGGCATTAAGAAGGGGCGGACGGTGCACAAGCGAACCATCTCTCGGTGGGTCGTTTTGTTTATCAAGGCCTGTTATTCCTTAGCTAAAAAGGAACCTCCTGTAGGGCTGAGGGCCCACTCCACTCGGGCCACAGCGGAGACAACTGCCCTGGGCCGGGGAGTCCCCTTGCAGGACACTTGTCAGGCAGCAACGTGGGCCTCGCTGCACACGTTTGCCAAACATTATCGCCTGGACAGCCAAGTCCGGAGAGACGGCTTCTTTGGCCGTTCTGTTCTCCAGGACTTTCTGGTGTGATCTTGGTTCGCAGGCCCACCACCGGGGTTGGTATTGCTGGGGTATCTATTCTAAGGTGAGGATCTAACTTGCGTGTTTCTTTCAGATGAACAAGTTACTTACCTTGTGTAACGATATATCTGTAAGAAACATTAGTTAGATTCCTCACCGCCGCACCCATCCTCCCCGTTCTGCAAACCGATATCTAGAGTTGAGGTCATCCCTTTCAGGGCCGTAGATTCTTGGCACCAGTCGGTATCTTGCATGGCTCGGCGTTCCTGGCGCGGAAAGCTATGTACAAGAACTGACATCAGCGCGCGAGGGCGGCATCTAAGTACTCCGACGTCATCCCGGCGATTCTGACGACGGATGCAGAGCCGCAGATGCCGCCTAGCGACGCACAAGGGTATTGCTGACGAAAAATCTTTCCGGGTCCAGCCTGACGCCTGGGGATATTCTAAGGTGAGGAATCTAACTAACTAATGTTTCTTACAGATATATCGTTACCGAAGGTAAGTAACTTGTTCGATAGGACTAGGAGACACGTAAGCAGCAATAAAACAAAACATCATGGCAGCAAATTAGCCAGCTCAACTCCATACCTATAAACATCAGCTTACACAGTGAGCAGGCATGTCGTCATTTCTATGCACGTCTCATAAAACCTCACACTTTCAAAGAAAAGAAGTAGAAGAATCTGAAAAGAAAAGCGATGAAAATAAGTCCGGAGAGACAAATGATGGAAAATTTTGAATCATAGTTTTTAAGACATCCATGGGATTACTCCTAACCTTAACAAGAAGCATAGCGTGTCTGAATGTTTTTGCAGCTACTTGTTGAACATTTCAAAGCTAAACAATCACTCCGCTATTTAACTGTTATGAATGTGTTTTGCTGAAGCTTGATTATCACCATTTCATAGCACATTTGTAGCACAGAAGAATATGCTAAAAATGTGCAGTTGATAGGATCACAGTTAATTGCATGTTGACCAACATCTGCTTTGAAAAACGTAGTGATCACAACTTGGGTGACTGAGGACATTTTTGTCTGGTGCCTCTTTTGATTTTATTGGCCTCAAAGATAAATCTTTTGCAATTTATGTTCGCTGTGGTGTCCTGATAGATCCACCAAACCTTCCTTGTGAACTTCTGTTCAAGGATAAACTACTTAAAAGTATGTAGCAGATAGTCCCACTCCACCCATTCAAATGCTTTCTCATCATCGAGGAAGAGGAACATTTTCTGCATCCTGCTTGTACTGCAATTGTAGGTGCAGCAGTGTCAACATATGGTTTTGTGAGGATCAATTGGGTACAAATCCTATTTAATTCTTGTGATTCAAGCTTTGAATAACCTTGCTCAGCCTCATGGCTTAAGGAGATATAGTCTGTTAAATTCTGAACTGAAAGTATCCATTTCCATGACTTTCTGAAACACTTTCCCCAGGAGTTGGACTGTTATGGAACTGGTTACTTTAAAATTCCAAAGGGAAGCCATCTTTTCCGGAGTTAGGGTCCATTTACTTGCCCCTGCAGTATTGGTGTCTGATAATTCCTTATCCAGTACCTCAATCAGATGTTCGGACATTTTTTAGATGGGTAGTTGGGTCATAAACACATCTACATTGAGTAGTATCAATGGAATGAAGGCCGTCGCCGAATGGACGAGGAACAGCCGACTGAAGCTGAACTCGGACAAGACGGAGGTCCTCATCTTCTGTTCCACCCCTTCGGCTTGGGCCGACTCTTGGTGGCCGACCACACTGGAAACTGCTCCAAAACCGACTGACCACGCACGCAACCTAGTGGTCATCCTCAACTCCACCCTCTCCATGACTAAGCAGGTCAACGCCGTCTCTTCCTCCTGGTTCAACACCCTCGGCATGCTCTGCAAGATCTACAAGTGGATCCCCATCGAAATGAGAAGAAAGGTCACCCAGGCCATAGTCAGCAGCAGGTTGGACTATGGAAACGCCCTCTACCCAGGAGCCTCGGCCAAACTCCTGAAACGGCTTCAACGCATCCAGAACGCCTCTGCACGCCTGATCCTCGACATCCCTCGCCGCAGCCACATCACACCCCACCTGAGAGACCTGCACTTGCTCCTTATCAACAAGAGGATAACAGTCAAGCTCCTCACCCACGCAAACAAGGCACTCCACAACACCGGACCAGCATACCTCAACAGACTCCGCTTCTACACCCCCACTCGCCTGCTTCGCTCCGCCGACCTCGCCACAGTCCCCCGCATCCAAAGAGCAACCGCCGGCGGCAGATCGTTCTCCCACCTCGCCGCTAAGACCTGGAACACCCTCCCCACCCACCTACGGCAGACCAGAGACCTTCGAGCAGTAGCAGCATTCCCCACCCCCCAGTGCCTTGAGACCCTCACGGGTAAGTAGTGCGCTTTACAAATACTATGATTGATTGTTCACCTGCGGTGTATAGTTTTGAATAAAATATAAGCAAACTCTTTGGCATGTTCATCTGGTTATTCTCTCTTTCCGCAAGTCATTGCAGGGGGATGGCTGTCTGTGCCTCCCATTACTTCAATTGCAGGGCCAATAATCTTTCTGCTTTCTCTTCATGTCCTTTGATGCGGAGCAGGGCCTTCTCAACTATGTTGGAGAAGATAGTGTTCAGTTTTAAGTTGATGGAAGTGGTCTGTACCTTTTCTGTAGTGCAGATTTCATTCTCCAGCGTGATCCATTTGCTGGTAGCCTCTTTTGAGCTTTCAGAGGCTCTCTCAGGAATTGTCAAGCTGTGTTTCATGTTTAGCTAGTTCTGTCTTTTTCAGATTTGTGTAATCCGATTAGATTGTTGCAAATAATTTTTCATAGCATACAAGCAACCAGAAGGCGAGGTCATTGAATGAATGAATGCAATTTATACAGCACAAACTCCTGCCCGTGGACGTCTTGTTGCTATAGAAAACTGATTTCGCTACAACAATGTCAGAAACTAGTCCAGTTGATGAGCAAGTGCCTTCTAAATCCTATGAGAAAAGCAAGGTTTTTAAGGCCTTTCTGAAGGTGAGTACAGAGGGAGCAGCTTTTAGTGTCAGTGGAAGACTGTTCCAGAGCACAGCTGTAGTCCTGAAAAAACTCTTCTCGCCCCAGGTGGTCCTCCTAAATGAGAGGGCAGTCAGGTTCATGGCAGAGCTACTGCCCTGACAATGGTAGTGGGAGTACCATTTGAGTTTCTCCTCGAATGGGCTTGCCCCAGTCCGTGTAATGATTTATAAGCCAAACAGAGAGCCTTTAGCCTACAGCGTTGTCTGACTGGCAGCCAGTGTAGGTACCTGATGGCACCTCTAACCGATTCATACTTAGGAATTTTAAAAAGGAAACGAGCAGCGGCATTTTGCTGTGTCTGAAACCTCTTCGGAGACCTGATGCAAAATTAAGATAGAGACTATTGCAGTAATCTATCCTTGTGAGAACCAATGCCATGGTTACAGTTTTCAGAAGTTCAAAAGGCAAAAATGTTTCGATCTTTTTTAGAAGCCTTAAGGAGCATAATGAGGCAGATGTAATTTTATTTACTCAGTCCTTGAACTTCAGTTCTTTATCCAACAGGAAGGCTACGTTTTATTACTTTGTTTGAGGGTTCAGGCACGGAGTCCAACTATGGCGGCCACCAATCCGGCATCCAAAATGAAGGGTTGTTGCTAAAGATGATGACCTCAGTTTTAGCGGCGTTCAATTTAAGGTAGTTGTGATCCATCCAATTGCTCACATTGCTCATGCATGTTCTGAATGTCATACCCAAGTTGTTTTCAGATTTTGCTAGTGACACAACAATTTGGGTGATCTCAGCGTAAGATGCTAAAAAGAAAACAGAATTTTTAATAATTGGCACGAGGTGCGTAACGTAGAGGTTAAACTGTGTTGGGCTCAGTGCCGAGCGCTGGGGGACTCCACAAGGCTAGGAGAAAGTTCTAGATGTAAACTTGCCCATGTCTATTAGCCAAGAAAGATTGGAGGAGATATAGTGCTGTATCCTCTGTCCCCAGACTACGCATACGGTCAGCCAAGATCTCGTGGCTGACCGCATCAAACGCTGCGGAGAGATCCATCAGAATTAGGGCTGCCATCCCCTGTCGAGCATTTCCTGTATAGACTCCGTAGCTACCACCAGAGCAGACTCTGTACTACGTTTTTTTCTGAACCAGTGTTGTGTATCGTCCAACAAAGTTTTCCTCTAGGTACTCTGAAAGTTGTTGATTCATTACTTTGTCCGCCAACTTCGCTGCGATGGTGAAACTTGATAGAGGGCAATAGTTATCCAGGTCCAGAGCATTCAGATTGGCTTTTTTTAATAGGGGCAGAATAGAGGCAAGTTTCCAGTGAGATGGAAAGGTTCCTCCTGCAAACATGCTATCAAGCATTGGCCCCAGGTTTTGTGCCACTTGAGCAGGGATCATATGCATAATTTTAGGTCAGGGGTCTTGTGGCCCGCCAGATTTGATTAATGGGATTAACTTTGTGAGTTGTTATTCTGAAGGAGGCTTAAAGGTGGAGAATCTGATTTTACCTGGAGAGTCAGTTAAGGCGTGCCCATCCTGTTGACTGGCTACTCTTTGCAGTAAATCTTGTAAATCAATAAAGTATTTCGAAATAAAAAAAAAAGTTAGCAATTTTTTCTTGAAAGAAGTTTGCCGGGGCATCACAATAATGTTGATTTATTTACTGCAGGGTTGGGGCTAGCTGGTACTAACAATTTTTTTTTTTTTATTACTGAGAAAAGGGTTTTGTTTGCATCACAGGCTGCTTTTATATGCTCAAAGTAGTATGATGTCTTTGCTGCCAAGATATGTTTATGTTCAGATAGTTTATTTTTATAGATATTTTTCTCCTCAACCTCATAATTTTTTCTACAGGTTTGTTCTTCTCTACGGCAGTCCTGCCTTGATTTTTTTTTTTTTTTTAAAACAATTTTTATTAGTTTGTCCCCAACAACAGCATCGTGAGATCAGCGTTACATACAGTAAGCCTGTGTAGGAGAACTAGGCAATTAACGGCAATACAGGAGAAAGTAGTTCCGCAACAGTGCCATTCCTAACACCCCACCCCGCTCCCTCTCTACCCCCACCGCCCCCTGCCAGTGTGCCCACAGCGTTCCCCTCCCCCCCCCTGGTAATGCGTAGAGTGCCCCACGTAGCCAGTGAGCTGAACTCAGAATCATGGGATGAACCCCATCAGCGTTCTCAAAAGTACCAAAGGCTGCACTCTACCGCTCATAGGCATACCACCCCGGAGCTCGACCACCATGTACATCATAATAAAGTTGCACAAACAGCGATTATTCTCGGAGAATATTCAAGCGGCCTCCTCCTGAGTAGTCTTCCCGGCAGTCCCAGCAGGTCCCTCCACACTCCTCCCAGTCCGGGCCACTCGCGCCTGATCCCCAGTCCTGCCTTGATAGCCTAAGATTTTCATTGTACCAGGGCTGGGATATTTTCTTAGCTGTGATTTTTTTTGATTGATTGGTGCTACTATTTCCAAGGCAGAATTTAGCCAGAGCAAAACATTTTCAACACTCTGCTCCAGGTTATCAGCTGGTTGGCATGGACCAGGGATGATGGCATCTCTCAGTTCGGCTGGCCGTATTTTGTGCCAGGCTCTACTTGCGATTTGTTGAATAGTATTTCTGTGCATGATAATTTTCTCAGTCTTTATCTGCCATTTAACTGCCCGATGATCAGACCAGGTCAGAGGGGAGAGATGGAAGTAGAGTAATAGCAGCATAGTTGGAACACATCCCATCTAACATGTGTCCAACCCAATGTGTCGGACCTCTGGTGATTAGAGATAGTCCAAACGCATTCATGGCATCAATCAATTTGAGTGATTCTAGGTCAGTTTCCCTTTCCAGATGAAAATTGAAATCTCCCAATACCAGAAAATTCGCATGGATGATAGAGGATTCCATTAAGATGCTAAGCTGGTTGGCAAAGCCACACCTCGGTCCTGATGGGCAATAGATTAGCAGTCCCTTAACAGACTGCGAGTCCGGCGGCGGCACCAAGAAGGCCAAGGCCTCGAAGCCAGGGGTGGTTAATGGCTAAAATGTAGTTTTAAAGTCGTTACGGTAAAACACCGCCAACCTCCTCCTTTTTTTAATTGTCTTTCCAGCTGATGGACGGCATAGCCCGGGGGGGTGGCTGTGACAATTTCTGGACCAGAGCTAGCATCTGCCCACGTTTGTTACAAATGCCACGTCAACGCATTGTGTTTACACTAGGTCAGAGAACTCTAGGTGGTGTTTCACTAGGGACCTAGTGTTCAGTAGCATGCAGGAGATGTTTGAGAGTTTTGGACTGAGGCATTTTCTATTTAGCTGGGCAGTTGCCCCTGTAAAAGCCGGGATATTAGCCGGATTAAATCTAGAGCACCCAGTTTGATTGGGGCATGCAAGGTGAAAGGGGGTCTGAGCTGGAGTGTTAAATCTAGTGTCAAACATACAATTTCAGTGCCAGTAAAGCATCCAGCGAGTACCTGATACCTGCTGTGTTTTGGACAAAAGGACCAGGGAGACGAGCGCGGTCCAGGCACGTACAGGCACAGATGGGCTTGCCTTTGGTGCACCATTGGCACGCCTGCTGCGCGTCGTCACCATCATCTCTATTTAGTATCCGGAAGCCAAAATCACTGGAAGGAGACTACAGCGTCTTCCTTCCAAGATGGCAGCTAAAGAACGGCCCAGCGGAAGTGAGTGCAGGTCAGGCTAGACTAAAGACCTCCCTCCACTCAGTCATCCAACAATCTGCTGTGGTGGACCGGGGAGAAAAAAAGACAAAGTGGCTCCTGTGTACAACAGTGAGAGTCTAAAAATAGGCTAATACCAAATATTTTAAAAAAGGGTCATTAAAAATTACTTCTTGACATAGAATAAAAAGGTACTTTCATCCACACTCGCCAAGCAAATACCTTTCTGAAGCTTATTTTTTCACTTTAACCTCCTATAACCCATCACCGGCTTTTTCTGTTTACATTTTTTCAGAGTGATTTAGCCTCCTTCCTTATAAGTATTCTGAAATATTTAACATGGTAGTGGAAAGAACTGGAGTGTAAGGTCAGGACTACTGTGTCCCATTGTTGCAAATTGACCACGTTTTCTGTGATCACAACCAGATTTTCAAGTTTTATGGCACTCACCTGCTGATACTCTCTTACAGTGGGACACTGCTATCCAGTACCCAGTGTGTATTCTCTGACCACTTAATGTATAAATACACCCATTGCTGACATGGAAAGTTAAATACCACTTGTGGAATGCAGCACCTATTGTGCTATCCACTACAGTAGCAGTGAAAACATGGCTTCAGACCTAACCTGTGTAGCTCGACAGCAGCAGCTTGAACCCTGCTTCCCAGACCTGTCAAAATCTCCCTAAGCACAACTTGCTGCACACAAGATAGCATACATAATATTTAGGAGTGGAACGTGTACCATTAGAAAGGACAGGTTCCCTCAGTGCCTAGGCCCAAAACAATGTCAATGGACAGGCTCTAACCGATGCATAGGAAGAGCCAAGGTATAAATTGTATACTGAAATCTATAACTTTAAACCGGCTTGTACGGGTCAGGTTATAACTGGCGCATAGTAAAAGTTACAGTATAGATTGTATACTTACATCTATAACTTTAGGCCTGTACCTGCTACAGGCTCCACTCAGACATATTTGATATTGAATTAAACTCCAATCGAATTGTGAAGTTGAATTTTTATTAAATATATTGTAAAAGTAGCTTCTAGAAAGTTACTTTAACACTGTATGAAGCTACTGGAGACTTATTTATATTAGCTCTCCAGTAACTGCCCAGCCTACACTTGACCTGAATTATATTTGAAAGAGGTGTGAACATTTCTCTGAGAGCAGAGACTGTGGTCTGGGAGAAGGGTTTTCTTTCTCTGGCTGGAAGCCAAGTTGGAGTGGGCCCAGGAGCTTAATTAACTTCAAAGGGGCCTGTCCTGTCACAAGCTTATGTTATATATTTTGAAGGCCCCAGCCTTTGTCCCCATAGTGATGCTGCAACCAATGTGGGAGGAAAGCTACCCTCAGAACTGGTTTTGAGTGACCAGAGGAGGGGACTGCTCAATATCCTAGTGCACTTCTATGTGAGCACACAGGCTCTGCACAAGGAGAGAAAGGTTTCCCCATCTTGGATTTTGAGAGTGAGAGGCACTGAGGGATTGTTTGCAGTAGGGCAAACAGTAATTGCCGAAAGAGTTGGTAGGGTTGTCCTAGGAACGTTTAACCCATTGGTTAGAAAGTGCTCAGGAGTTACCCCACCATCTAGCTGGTGCCAAGCATAATTGTGGCACCTCAAAGCACTTTCTGAACCTCCGAAAGATCAGAGTAGGACTGAAATTGTGTGTGACTTGAGGGGAGCCCTGAAGGACTGTACCTGCTCCACCTTATAACCGGGGCAAAAAAAGTGGACTCCAAGGGTCAGTTGGCAGGGCTCCTTTGTGGCTACAGGGACACAACAAGCTAGAAAAGACCTTTTTCATGAAGTATCTAACTGACCAGTGGCAACTGGCCCTGGACTGATCTTTGCTGTTGGCCTCTACCTGGCAGCATGAGAGTCTGGGATGCCTTACGTGTGTACACCTGTGGTTATTTGGGCACCAGAAGGAAGTTTAGAAACTTTGAAAATATTTTCCCCCCAGAGCTGTAGGGGGACCTGCAGGAAAAAGTATCAGTGTGGCAGTTCTGCTGCGTCTGATTGAACTTCACCTTTGTGCCCCAGCCAAGTCTCCCAGCACCTCCGGAAAAAAACTGAGCCCCATTCTTTGTTGGGATTTGAAACATTTTCAGCTAGAAATCTCAAAAGCTCCAGCCTTCCAACCTACTAAAAGTATCCGTACTAAAGTCCCACAGCTATAATTGCAACTGCACCCCTGCTCAGGGAGGATATTTCTTCTCAAAAAGTGACAGTCTATTTCTGCGTTTGGATTTAGTAATCTATTTCAAACTTTTAGACTTCTAGCATGTTAATCTGTTTCTTGTACCGACCAGGGCTCCATTGTGGGCGACCTCGAATCGCCGCTAGGCATCGGTCTACTACTTCCATATACTGGCATTGACCCTTTTTTGGCTTTTTGACTCTATTTTCACATACATGTTTGAAATTGTTTATCCCTGATTTCCCCCTATAGGTCTTAATCATTTTGTTCTTATTTTGCTCATAAAATGTTCTTTTGTTGCACCTTTTTACGTTGTATGCACTGCCTTAACACTTTAAGCATTGCCTTTGGTTTAAGTATGTCTGCTTTGTGTTAAATTACCTGGGTTAACCACAGGTTTATTTTATTTAATGTTTGTGACATCTAGCATGTGGTGGACTTATCCTTTGAGGTGGACACTTCTCCACCCCAAATAATCCACTTTCCTACACCAATGTACATCACAGCTCCCTAATCTTCATTTTATTCAGTGAGTCCTCTCACTGAATCTTAATATTGCCTGTCGTAGGCCCTGGGGTGATAAACTATAATAATACTTAATATTATTCAGAAAGTGCCACATAGTGGTTGTGCAAACTGTGTAATGGTCAGCATCTGAAAAACATGTGTTGTTGATTGTTTTACCTTGGGGTTCTGTAGAAAATGACAATGTTTCTTCCATAGGCGATATACAAAATGTAATAGCGCAATACAAGTGCTTTCTTAATTAAGTTGAGTACTAATGCAACTTAATGACTATGCAACTTATTTTCACAGGTCTCCTTAGTCCTCAAAGAAGGGAAAGCTTGCAGAGGTTGAGGTCGGATATAGAAACCTTGACAGATGCTTGGCTAGGAACGGCTTTAAAATCATTGCTACTAATACTGTCCAGGTAATGGTGTATTTTGTTTTCATAGACTAGAATTGACTAGTTAATTATGTATCAGTATATGAGTGTAATGTAAACACTGTTATGGTTTGCACTTTGTGAATGAAATACAAATTGAACAGGATGTACAGTAACAAAACACTTGTTTTCACGTGAGGATTCTTGTATGTGCTAAAGTGAGAAATAAGAATACTTTTATTCAAAGTGTGTGAAATACAATAAAATGTAATGTTTTGGTTCAAAGCGTGTGAAATACAATAACATTTTAATGTTTTGGTTCGAACATAAAAGGTGAAAAATAACTTGAATGTATAACAGGTCAAAACAATGCTTACAAGTGAGCAGGTTTTAACTAAAAAAAATGTTTTATAGTATTAATGGCGAGTGAGACTGGTAGGTTAGAACGTGAGGAGGGCTATTGAGGTCCTCCTTTTTAAACAAGGTAACGAATTCAAACAGTGTAAAAGCACAATTCCCCAGTATTGGACCTTTCATAGATTCAAATGCTTGAATCATTCCCCGTTGTCACTGTGGATGTCCCAAGGTACCATAGTAAAGCAGTATGTATCACTATCATAGGCTATAATTGCAATGTAAAAAAAGTCAGTTTAATAGCCTATCTATGTTTTTTTTGTTGTTATTTTTTTTTTGTTTTTAAAGGACCAAACTTGAACTACAATCAGTCGGGTGACAGCACCCTCTAGAACACTCCCAACAGAGGCTGAGTCCCTCAGATTTTCTACCACACGTTGTGTGACTGGAGTCTCTCTGAGCTCTCGTCAGGTGCATCAACTTGCGATATCCTCAACCTAGTGGAAGCGATATTTGTGGTCGTCCTACCACCCCCCTCACTGTGATGCATACCGTTTTTCTGCCGTCCTTGTCACAATGGAGGTAATGGAGCAAAATAATAAAGAAACCAGATCTGATCTGTTGGCCTACTGGACATCCTCGTCTGTGGTTGCTGAGTAGGCGTCGCCCTTGACATAATGCCAGGAGGGCATTAAGGATGTGGTGCACACTATGATATAAACATAAAATGAACTACTGACAGATCATCACACCTAATGCGAACACTACCCTGCGCATCCCACCACACCCACTTTAGTATCTGTGTTACCCTTTCATGCAACCAGATCAGCATGCAGCTTAGGATCTTGGTCAGGAGGACGGCAGGCTGTTGCCTTTAGTTAAGTCATTGAATAATCGCCTGAAGGAGTTGAGCCCTTCTCCAATCCGAAAGTGCTGGAAGGCACCTTACGCACATGCCATTCAATAATGAACTGTCCAAACCTTAACCACATAAACCTTCAGGGTACCTCACCCTCCAACTATCCTTGGTGGCTATCCCTAAATATTGCAGCAAGCTGCGCATGAGATGCTGAGGGCAGTGTCATACGTGCTAGCAGTTGTAGTCCTGTATGTACTGACTTGTTACCTTTGCAGAGAGCTGCTGTGGTGAGATTATATTGTAAGGCATTAAAGATGCCCCCTTGGAGGTACACGACTTACTGTACAGTTTCGGATGCACCACTGTCCACTGGAGGTCTGTGACAGGATGACATGCTGACGTCCACTGCAGACTATTGACACAATGTGTGGATGTTCTCTGCAGGCCCATGACTCAGGATCCACTAGATGCTATTATCATGAAGTAAACGGCAACCGGAGCGGCTCTGAAGATGCGACAGAGGCCGCACAGATTCCTGATTGCTTAGCAACTAGGTGCGTTCGGGAAGTGCCATTATAGTCCCAGTCTGTAGGAGGCTGGCTTAGTATATGGCAAAAGACACACAATTGATGGACGGAATGCAGAACAAATCAAAACATTCTCCCCCAGTCAAGAGATCTGGGTTAAATCCATCATTCTTTTGCTCACCATGCCACCCCAGTTTAGACCTGGCCATATGCAAATCAGTCTTGACCCTGTGCCTCATAGGAACAGTCCAGCCCGAACTGCCAAGTCAGGTCCTCCCTGGACCGGAAACAAACATCCTAGGACCGGTTTCGGGGTTTCACCCCTCTTCAGCCAGGATAGCTTGATTCCAGTGACCCAGTGAGCCCGGGACCCACGTCTGGGCATACCCAGCGCACTTAGGGCGAGAAAGCAAAAGAGACACAATTGATGGACGGAATGCAGAACAAATCAAAACATTGATACTGGGGTGAATGTATGACATTGTTCTGCATTCTGTCCATCAATGGTTCTTTTTACATTTGTCACCCCGAATGGGACGGGTATGCTCAGACGTGACTCCCGTGCTCTCCATGCCACTGGATTCAAGCTATCCTGACTGAAGAGGGGTGAAACCCCGAAACCGGTCCTAGGAGGCGTGTTTCCAGTCCAAGGAGGACCTGGCCTGGCAGTTCGGGCTGGACTGTTCCCATTGGGCACATGTTCAAGACTGATTTGCATATGGCTGGGTCCAAACTGGAATGGCATGGTGAGCAAAAAAACGATGGATTTAGGCCCAGATCTCTGTACTGGGGTGAATGTATGACATTGTTCTGCATTCTCTCCATCAATGGTTCTTTTGGCTTACTATATGGTGCACACTTATTTAAGTGAAGCACCTTGCACTAATCCAGACAACCCTTAATGATGATTTTAGTGGTTTTAGACAACATTAGAAAGCTCTCCAAGTGGTAGCTGCGGAGAGCAGCCTCCAGTCTTATCTTGAAGGAGTCTTAAGTTGCTTGTTTTACCAGATCAAATCATGTAGTGTAGGTGAAACGAAAAAGAACCATACAGTGTATATGTCAAAATAGTTCTATTTATTACAGAACACTCACTAACACATTGGTATATCTCCTACCCGGTGATATAAACACAAATACACAAGAATACTTCAATTGTAAAAGGTAAGTAAGCACAAAACACAGTGATCTCCAGGGGGAGACCAAACCATATACTTAAAGTGGAATGCGAACTGCAAAGGAGGGTGTGACTTGGACCAGAAGACCCAAAGGAAAGTACCCAGGACCCCCACAAAGGCTGTGTGCAGACTGGGAATAACAGCTGTGACCAATGGAAGCTAATGGAGAAGGCATGGTTGAAGTTTTGCAGAAGAAGGACCCCTCCCAGGGGGGCCCAATAATTCTCTTGGAGGATAGGATGGGAGGACGCCCCCCCCCCCCCCCCATCCTATGATGCCCCGGGAACCACTAGTTGGATAGAATCCAAGGGTGGATTCGGGAAGTGAAGAACCTGCAAGCAGAGGGGACAAAGTCTATGCCCCTCGGCAGTGACCAGGAGGCACTGAAGAGCAATCCCCACCAATGTTGGTTCAGAAGAGTTGATGGTGACCTTGCCGCTGCATATGTGAGAACCAGGTGATGCTAAAGAAGACCAGGAGCTGTGCATGAGCTGTCTCACGTCGGATGTCAGTGACTAGGTGATCGGTGTCCGGCAGCAGCACCGACGAGCCTTGGTAGCGGCAACTGGCATGGAGAACAAATAAGGAGTAACGTTGGGACCAGCAAGCTCCAAGGGACTCCAACACCAGGGTAGTCCGAGCAGACAGAACAAGCGAGGGAGCCCCCGGCAGTAAGAGAAGACCCTCAAGAGGACCCCCAGACCAAGGAAACTGGCGTCTCAACAGGACCTCAAAGCTTGGTAAGCAGGAGGGCCCATAATGCAGAGCATGCGGTGAGGATGCTGTACTTGGCAGGAAAAGATGCTGTGGGCTGGAGCTTCTATAGAATGCAGAGCCAACAAGCCTTGGCAACGGCAAGTGAGCAAAGTGCACAGGGGTTCAGTCCCAGGGGTTCCGATGAGGGATACTGGCCTCAAAATTGCAGAGAGGACTGATAGAGGGAGTTGCAGAACCACCACCTGTATTGCTGAGCCTCAGGAAGTCCGTAGGACGACAGGAGGTGCAGACCGGTCAACTTAGTTGCGGTCCCTGTAGATGCAGGGGAGTGACTCCTTCACTCCAAGGGAGATTACTTTGGGTGTCCTTGATGCCCAGGGGTCTGGTGAAGATCCGGAAGAAGCACAGACATAGACCACGAAGAAGAATTGCAGAGCAGCAAGACCAGTGGCAGCAGGAGTCTTCCTTGGTGCAGTCTCTGTTCCAGGCGAAGACCAAGTGTCCAGATGGTTGAAGAGTGACGTGGTTTCAGCCTTGAGTCTTGTCCCAGGACGAATCTAAGGAACCACCCACAGGTAAGCCCTTAGTACCCTAGGGAAAGTTGCAATGACTCTGGGGTCCCTCCCAGAGGAGGGGCTGGACAGAGGAGAGAATACTCCCATGTCCTTTGTCTCAAGTTTTGTGCCAGAGCGGGAGCCTAGGGCTCCTTGAACTTGCTCAAATTGGCATTATGCCAGGAGGGCACCAAATGTACCCTGCAAAGAAGTCTGGTGGTGCAGAATCGTGTCTGTGGTCAGCAGCAGCACTGGCTTGCTGTCAGACCCTGAAAGGCTGTTACCAGGAGTACAGGGGGTACCCTAAGGGAGCCCTCCCACCCCAGTACATGGGATCGTACTTCCAATACTGTAATCTGTATTGGGATATGATTCCAACTTGTTTGATACAAAACATGACCAGTTTTGGTGCAGCCACTATATAGTTAGATATCTCATATTGGATGATGTCCACTATATGTTTTAGAATTTGTTTGAGTGGTCTCTCATGGGTGGCACAATACATGCTGCAGCCCACAAGTCACGCCTGGTATACCTAAGCCCTGGGTTTCTTGGTACCATCTACTAGGGATTTACAAGGGTACACCTTTAACCAAGTGTGGATGTACAAAAGTACTTACCGTGGTCAATTTCGGGAGAAAGCACAGTGACTGGGGTCCTGAGTAGCCAGATCCCAGTCAGACTAAGTCAAAAACATGATGACACCAGGCAAAAAGTGGGGTAACCATGAAAGCAGATCCTCGTTTCCTACAACTACATAAGCCATTGAGAGGGTGCTGGCATTAGAAGTAGGTTGTGGTTGCTATTCCCTCTACTTTCTGAAACCCAAGAAAGATGGCAGTCTCCGCCGTATCCTAGATCTGAGCACTCTCAAAGTTTTGCTGAGGTGGGAGAAATTCGAGACGTTAAAGCTCGCTAAGGTCCAGTCTGCGTTGGACCTTGGAGGTTGGATGATAGCGGACGCCTAGTTTCACATCTCAGTGCTGCAGGCCAATTGGCGTTACCTGTGATTAATGGTAGTACATGAGCATATCCAGTTTGTTGTGCTGCCCTTTGGGTGTTCATCAAGGTGATGGCGGTGGTTGTAGCACATCTGCGGAGGTCAGGAGGTCCCAGTCTTCCACTTACCTGACAACTGGGTGCTGAAGGCCTGCTCGTCCCAGACAGTCTTCACCCACCTCCAGACTATGGCAGACCTCCTACGTTCGCTAGGGTTCACTATCAACATAACTGACTCCTTATCAGACTCTCCCTTTCATCTGTGCCAATCTGGATATAGTGCAATTTCGGCCTACCCTCTGAAGTGGAGAGTCCACGACATTCAAGCTATGATGCAGATAGTTCAACCTCACTACTGGTTCTAATGGCATCCTGCTGGTGAAGTACATTCAATGACATATGCAGTTTCTGCAGTGGGATCTGAAGTCCTAGTGAGCGCAGCATCAGCGGAATCTCTCAGACCTGTTTCTGGTTTCAAAGGAGACTGCAAAAGATTGGAAGTGTTGGTTACTTAACCGAGATTTGGTCACCGGCAGACCCCTCTCCCTTCCCCACCCAGAGCTGACAGTGGTGACCGATACATTGTTTATGGGCTGGGGTGTCCATCTGGAGATAAGTGACCTCTGATCACCGGCAGAGACGGGGATCCACATCAAACTTCTGGAGGTGATGGCGATTTGCTTGGCACTGAAAGCTTTCCTGCCCTCCAACAACGAGTAGCTGGTCCAGGTGTTCACAGACAACACTGCTGCCATGTGGTACTGCAAAAAGCAGGGTGTAGTACTATTGTAGACCCTGTGCCAGGAGGATCTGCGCCTCTGAATATGGCTGGAACATATGGACATTTTCCTCGATGTGCAGCACGTGTTTGGATCTTTATTAGCCAGTTCAGACTAACTTAGTCGCCGATGCCATGAATGAGGACTGCACCCAAAGGTGACTTGGTCTCTTCTTAGCCTGGTGAGAACCTTGACTAGATGCATTTGCCGCTGCCGAGAACACTCAATGCCAGCACTTCTGCATGCAGGTTTTTCAAAAGCGGCTTTCTATTGCAGCCACATTCCGACTAGACATGAATGCCGGACTCCGATATGCCTTTTTGCCGATACCTTTTCTCCCTGAGTTTTCATGAAGATCAGAACCGCCCGGGCCCAAGTCATCCTGGTGGCTCTGAATTGGGCGAGGAGATTATGCTATCATGAACTCCTGAGCGTGTGCATCTGTCCTCCGATCAGGCGGCGGCTTCTGAAGGATCTACTGTCGCAGGAACAGGGCAGGGACGTGCACCTGAACCTGCGCATGCTCCACCTTCATGCATGGAGATTGAGCGGCAACAGCTGAGGGTCTTCAACTTTCCTCCATAGGTCTGTGATGTCATCTTGGCAGCCAGGCATCAATCATCAAAAATAGCTTCTGCCTGCTGCTGGGACCAGTTTATGGCTTGGTGTGCTGAGAAACACAATGACCCACTTTGCGCCCCTGTCTGAATTGTTACTGTTTGTTTTATCCTTGGCACAGCCATCACGCTGCCAACATTCTTTGCTCCATCTCGCTCCTCCAAATAACTTCTACATGGCCTGGTCCCTAAGAGGGCAGTGTCATTTTATATAGACCATACCAAGGAGCATTGGGTGGACTAGCAACTCTTTTTAAGGTTCACTGGATTGAAGAAGGGAAAAGCAGTGCAAAAACTGACCATCTCCAGATGGATAGTGCTCTGTATGCAGATCTGCTACGCATTGACCTGGAACCAATGACCGGAGGGCTTGCATGCTTATCCCACCCGAGCCAAGGCTGCGTCTAATGTGTTAGCTCATGGAGTTCCTGTTCTGGATATCGGCCAGGCTGCTATGTGGGCATCTTTGCACACATTTGCAAAAACCTACTGCCTCAACGGTCAGGTCCGTCGTGACCGGTAGTTTGTCCATTCAGTCCTTCAGGACTTTTTGTTCTGAGTCAGTTTGCAGACCCACATCCAGGGAGGTATTGCTTTGGTATCTTTTCTAAGGTAAGTAATCTGCGGCTAGAAGTCTCTATCTTATGAACATGTTACTTACCTTCAGTACCGCATTATCTGTTAGACTCCAGCTGCAGGTTACTTACCGATCCTTCCATCCTCCCCGTTGTGCGAACTGAACTTCTCCAGCTAAAAACGTTGTTGTAGGTCCTTGGAGTGTGCACACTGGTCATCCACCTTCTGCTGTGACCGTGTGCTTCTGGCATGGAAAAGTAAAGAACTGAAGTCATTGCGCTGGGTTGGCGCCAATATAGTAGGCCTTGGCAGTAAATTCCGTTCCGCTCGCGGAATTTGGGTAATTTCGCGTTCCGTGGAGAACGCGGAATTGCCAAAAATTCCGCGATCCGCGGCCTTGTGGAATTTTTTGCTTGTTCGCGCTTTAAAAATGCGTGTTCGCGGGGTATTTCTCCCCGAGCATGCAAATAGCGTTCATGAACAGGAAGCGGAGCTTTGTTTAGCGCGACTACGCAAATTCCACCCACCCCTACAATATAGGCACCGTGCAAGTCATATCCAGTGCAGACGATGCAGAGCCGTTCGCCACCTATTGATGCACAGAGGTACTGCTCAAGATTTTCTGGATCCAGTCTGACACCTGGGAAATATTCTACTGTAAGGAATGTACAGCTAGATCGTTACTACTGGCTAAGGCATTACCAAAAGTATTTGGCTTGTTTTTTAATTCACAAACAAATATTTAAAAGAAAATAAATATTGGGAAGAGTGATGTTTTTCTAAATTGAATTGAGGCAACCTGTTGTCCGTATTATATTTTGTTTGATGCTTCAAAGCAGAAGGTGGTAAATGCCTTCACTGCTGAGACTTCCAAATGAGAAAAAGCCTGTAAGAAAGGAACCACACTGCTCCCACAAATAAACCTGAGGATACCAACTTTATTTTTGACCTCCAATTTCAACTCCCTTCACGTTTAAGGAACATTTAAAAATGTTCTTCTTTATTTATATACTCTTTAATAATCTATTATTATTACTTAAATTTCTAAGCAGTCACGTACCACAGGTTAAGAACTGCTGGTTTAGAAGATTTTGAAGAAAGACACTTGTAAACCTTTGAGACAATGTTCCTTCAATATGCATTTTTCTCCAGTATAATCGGTAAATCTGGTGTCATCGCCTTAGAAACTGCTACCTTTAAGTTGTAGCGAGTTGTAAAATTCATGGTTATCTAAACCATATTCCTTGGGGTCTTCAATATGGTAGGGCAGACTAGAATGTTCCCGATTCTGTGCTAGTGATACTCTACTCTATTATTCTATTCTTAAACTATCGTAGAACACCATGGACCCTTGAATTTTGTTCTTTTTAAGTCTCACCTTTTAATGGTCCAGCCCCATAGCATTGTGTTGGTGTCAGTGATTGAATGCTTCAGTGGACAAGACAGAAGGTGGTAAATCCCTTCCCTGCTGGAACTTCCAAATGAGAAAAAGCCTATAGGAAAGGAGCCACATTGGGGGATTTCAGCAACAAGGTGCTTGCCTTGATGAATTTGAACTTATCTAATTTGGAAAGTAACAATGTGGAAAAGCAGGGCATTCAGTATTAATTGCAAGCATATGCACTTGTCAGGAAGAATCTTCCTATCTTTACATTGATGCGGTGCTCTTGCTCTAAATCAAAAAAATTGTTTTCTCTCATTTATAGGAAAAGCTGTGTGAATGTCTTGATCACAACAACACAACTTGTGCCAGCATTGGCTAAAGTTTTACTCTATGGATTAGGAGAAGTTTTTCCAATAGAAAACATTTACAGTGCCACAAAGATAGGTATGAGCTTGTTTGGTTACATTTTTTAAGAATTTTAATGTTTTTTGGTTATGTATGCTTTGAACTAATCACCAACATAATTTTCCATCTCACATATCTTCACCTACTCTTGACTCTCAACCCTTCAATGTGTTCTTTACTCTATTGCAAAACATTGCTCCCTTTGGTTTCTGTCTAAATGTGTTTAGCCCTTTAGGTTCTAATGCTCCTTCAAGGAAACTTAGCATGGGAAGAACCTTTAGCAGCATGAATGTAAATGGAAATCCTAACCTGTTCACACAGAGGCAGGGACCCTCTGCCCAATAAGCTCCCCCCCCCCTCCCCATGACTTGTTTACCCCCCCCCCCCCCCCCCCCACCGTGGCTCTAATGTCCTTAGCAAATTCACTGTCCAGAAAGCAGCCTCCTTAGCTCCTTTAACACCACTTTTGAGTCCTCATCCTTCTTATCAACCCACATCTTCACCCCCCTCTATCCTTCGCCTGCAGCCCTTGAACATCACTGTCAGCAAACGTGCACAGTTCTCAACATCGCACTCGCCACTGCACTGTAACAAGTTCATGCAAAAGTTTTCTTCTGTTTTATCCTTTTTTACCCCACCCCAAACTATTTGCCAAGCCTTCCGTCGAGGTCACTGACCTGTATCCTACTTCTCATTTAAGATAGCACTCGGCAAACACATTTACCCATTACATCAGTCTTTCACTCTCAAATATGCAGAAGGTCCAGAGCAACAACACTGATTGCTATCCTTGAGTTAGTAATCCTTTGCTCCCCCACCAATACCTTTTGACCTGTAAATCTTAAACGCACCTCTCTTTTTCATGCTCAGACACACACCCCACCAGCTCCATGTCAAGTCTGTACTGTTATACAAGGTGTTCTGTCTATTCTATAAGATTTTAAAATTGGACAACTTGCCCTCTTGGGTTGAAATCGCCTGGTCACACAAAAGTAAGATACCGTAATAGGTCTTTGTTCAGATGACATATTGTTTACTGTGCATTATTTGAATGAACTTGTAAGTGTTGTACATAACAATGACGTGAGGAAACCATGATGTGTAGCAACAATATGTGTAGAAGAGTTTTTCCCGTACCTGTATGTGGTTGTAAGTGGCTGTAGAAGGATGGCTTAGTATATGTTGCATACTTATTTAGATGAAGCACCTTGCACTATTACAGACAACCCTATGGTGATTTTAGTGGTCTTAAACAACATTGGAAAGCTCTTTAAGTGGTATCTGTGGCTTGTTTTACCAGCTCTAATCATGAAGTGTAGGTTAAACAAAAAAGAACCATAAGGGTATATATAAAAATAGTTCTATTTATAACACAACATTAACAGATTGGTACATCTCCTACCCAGAAATATAAACACAAATACACAAGAATACTTCCATTGCAACAGGTAAGGAAGCACAATACTCAGTGGTCTAGCGGGCAAGGGGGGGGGGAGACCAAACTATGTACTAAACGGGAAAGTTTTGGTTGCAGTTTTAAAGAAGGACCCTTCCCGGTGGACCCTGAAGAAACCCTGTGGAAGACAGAAGGTTGTAGAGTCACTAGAGTCACACCACCCATGGATACCCCAGGAACCCGGATACCTACACCAGGCAAGCCGGGTGCTTAAGTGCAAAGTGACGTTGGAAACCGCCGTAGACTGTTATGGAGGGCTTCAGTAATGATGCCGCGGGCGAAGTCTGTGGAAGAGTTCGGTGGAATCCAAGGGTGGATTATTGAAGAGAAGAACCTGCAAGCGGAGGGAACAGAGTCTATGCCACTTGGAGGTGACCAGGCGGCATGGAAGAGTAATGCCTACCGATGTCGGGGGATGCAGGAGTGATGACTGTAATCTTGTCGCTGCAGCTGAGGACCAGGTTACACTAAGGAAGACCAGAAGGTGCGCACAAACTATTCAACATCAGAAGTCGAGAACTAGGTCGGTGTCCGGCGGGCGCACCAACAAGCCTTGGCAGCTGCAACAGGCGTGGAAAGTGAAGAAAGAGCAGCATTGGGACCAGCAAGGTCCATGGGACTCACCACAAGCAGCAGAGTCCGAGCAGGCCCGAGCAAGCAGGGGAGCACACTGAAGCAAGAGAAGATCCTCTAGAGGACTCCTAGGCCAAGGGCACAGGAGTCGCAAGAGGACCTCTAACAGCTCAACAAAGATGAAGGCCCATGGTGCAGAGGATGCGGTGCGGCCGCTGATCTTGGCAGGAAGAGATGCTGGAGCTTCTTGTATCCCAAAGATCTATGGAGTGCAGCGCCAACAAGCCTTGGCAATGGCAAGTCGACGCTGTGCAAAGGGGTTTGGTCCCAGCAGTTCTGACTAGGGATGCAGGCCTCAAAATTGCAGAGAGGACAGGTCAGGCTTGGAGGGAGTTGCAGAACCACCACCTGTGTTGCTGAGCCTTTTGAAGTCCATAGGATGTCTGGAGTAGCAGACTGGTCAGCTTCGTTGTGGTGCCTGCAGATGGAGGATAGTGACTCTCGATTACTTTGGGTGTCCGTGATGCCCACAGGTCTGTTGAAGATCCTGGAAGAAGCACAGACACAGATGAAGTAGACTTGCAGAGCAGCGAGACTAGGAGCAGCAGTAATCTTCCTTGATGCAGTCTCTGTTCAAGGCATCCAGACGGTCAAAGAGTGGTGTGGTTTCAGGCTTGAGTCTAGTCCCATGACGAATCTGAGGACTCACCCACAGGTAAGCTCTTTTGTACCCTAAGAAAGGAATTGGGACGACTCAGGGGTCCTCCCGGAGAAGGGGCAGGACAGAGGGGAAGATACTCCAGTGTCCTTTGTCCAGTTTTGCACCAGAGCGGGAGCCAAGGGCTCCCAGAACTGGTTCCAACTGGAGCATGCAAGGAGGGCACCAAATGTGCCTTTCAAAAGCAATCCAATACACCAAGTCCTGTCTGGGGGATGGTCACACCTCCCTGTGAGAGGAAACCTATTGTTCTACCTTCCCCTGCTATAGCTCAGCTGCAGGAAGGCAGAATAGTGTATGGGGTTGGCAGCAGCACTAGCTTGCTTGCAGAGCCTGGAATTCTGTTACTGGGCGTACTGGGGCTTCCCAGAGGAGCCCTCAGGTTCATGGAATCATACCTCCAACACCGGTAACGGTGTTGGGATACGATTTCAATATGTTTGATACCAAACATGCCCAGGTTACGGTACGACCACTATATAGTTAGCCATTGCGTGATGACGGATGGTCACTATATGTATCAAAATGGCTGACAGCATTTACAAAGCCTTGAGAGTTGACTCTGGGGTTTGTAGGGGTGTTCTGCTCATGCAGGGGCATCAACACACTTATAACCCAGCACCCTGCCTTCAGAATTGAAAGGCCTGCCTTAGGAGTGACTTATAGGTTTAAAGTGCAGGGACCTCAGATATAAGTAAACTTATATCTATCTTAAGTGTATATCTATCGTACGTGGTGCTAGCACGAGCGCACAAAGGCTGCAATGGCAGGCCTGTAGTCACAGTTCGAGTGGTCTCTCATGGGTGGCACAATACAAGCTACAGCCCAAGGGAAACCCCTTGTGTACCTATGCCCTGGGTACCCCAGTACCATATACTAGGGACTTATAGGGGTACACCAGTAGCCAGTTGTGGAGGTGCCAAAGTACTTACCACGTCAAATTGAGGAAGCTCAGTGACTATAATCCTGTTTAGCAGGATCCCAGTCAGATGAGTCACAAGCACATCAACACCAGGCAAAAAGTGGGGGGTAACCGTGCTTGAATGATTCTACCTTCCTACAGTTACATATTGTTGTTTCTTATGCTCTGGTACACGTGCATATGCCAGTGACTGTGATGCGTCTAAACAAGATGATTGTGCCAAAAGTACTAATGTTCCTCCCGATTCCCCAGGACACCTCTTGGTTGCACATTGCTGATAGTGTGTGGAGGTTGGTGACTTACTATGGCTAACTAAATTCCAAACACACAATGAACATTTGACCCAGGGTGCTGTTGCTCGACCTCAGCTACATGATTATCTTCTGTAACCCATTGGTAGGTTTGATTAAGATCTCATACTGGTCAAGTATATGAATGTGCAATGTTTTGTGGACCTTCTTCCTCATGATCATTCTGTTCACTTTCTGTCATCTGCAATCGATCATCTACAGAAGACTAAGAGTTTACAGAGCAGGTATCTTCTGACAGAGAACTTTTGTCAAAGCATCTGTTGGGACAGACCTGCATGGTTCTGTAGAATGTGCGCCCTTGCCTCGAATTCACCAAATCAAGTTGCAGCTTTTTGACTCCTGCCTCAGCACAGACGACCATGCTGCTCCGGAGTGACTTTTTATGGCACAGCTTGAGGCCCAGAGTATGGCTATCTGGTCTAGAGGAGCACACCTTTGTGCTCCCTTTTCAGAGTTTGACGAGCTCACCAGGTTGTAGAAGACTTAGCATGCTGGCATTATATCATTTATAGTAGCAAGGCACTTGCTCGTCAATGCAAGGAAAAATTGCCTACTGGCCTCTTTCTCCTTTTTTTTTTTTTTCTTCATTTAAAAAAAGGAGACTGCCAGTTACCTACAACCAGGTCCTTTGACCCTGCATGTGTGACATGAATGTCAGACGTTCAGAGGTTGCATATATGGAGCACATATGCTCCCACAGTTGTATCCTTTTTCCTTGATCTCACACTCCAGTTGTGCTCAAGATGGAAGTTTGAAGGCAGAGGCCAGACAGCACATGTGAATTTCTGGGCTATTAAAGGACATTCGAGAGGTCCTATGTAGGCTGTCAACTGATGCATGTTAAGAGGAATTTGTTTTTACCAGTTTAAGTTGAATAATCAAACAGGCAAAAGTGCCAAGAACAGGTATCAGAACCAAAATATTGGAACACTCAACATCTGCTTGTCACTTTAATGTAAAGATGAGACAGAGGCTTTCAAATGGTGTGCCATGATTTGTACATCAAGAATTCAGGTCTCCACACCAGTGGTGATGGGAAATTCTCTGTGCTTTAGGGGTGCAGTACCCACTGCCAACTCCATATGCCAACCTTTTATTAAGACTGCCAGGAGGGGCTGCTATAACTCTGCTTCGAGTGAGAGAACTGACAAACTGCTCAGGACGGATATTGGAGAGGTCCTTGTACATGGGAGAACCTGCTCAGAAAAAATGCAGTAATTGAGCTGTAAGATACCCACCTTCTCTGCATGGTCATCCCCAGATTTTTCAAATTTTGCCGGGGCCTATTAGTACTGACTTTAGAACTCTGTGCATTATACACCTGCTAACCAGGAGTAAGGTGCATGTGCTCCCACTTTAAACAGTTAAATTGGCTTATTCTTGGCTGGCACATTTAACCTACTTGTAAGTCCCTAGTACATGGTATAGGAAGTGCACCCAGGGCCATTTTTTAAATAAATATTAAGGGAAAGTACCTTTTCAAGTTACTGTTTCCATACCTGAAGTTCCTGGGGGCCAAATGCATTAACGCTACAGCAACTCCCACCTAGTGCTTAGCCCAGGAATAGGTTTGACATTCCTCCCAGAAGCACACAATAGGCTTAGCTAAATGGGCGGAGATGACCAGGGCAGGACTGGGAACCAAAACGGTCCCTTGCAAAGTGCTCGGCTGCCCCCACCCCCCCTCCCCCACATCCACCCCTGGGGACCCAAAATCGGCCCCCATCCTAGCGGCCCACCGTGGAAACGCCCGTTGCCTGCTACGGCCAGTCCGGCCCTGGAGAGGACTCCTCTGAGCTAAATAGAATATGCACGGTTGGGCTGTTGCCATTCTGTTGACAACACCGAGTCAAATCCTGCTTAACAGATTAGTGGAGCTACATGAAATTCCTTAGTGCACTGGATAGGAAGAGAACAGGATAATTCATGTGTCCCTAGCCTGGTTGCTAAAGGACTATCCCTTTGTCTGACCAGACTTCTGTTTCTGGGTTTGTTGTGGTTACAGTGCCTGCTTCAAATTGTATTTCCGTCTTAGAGCAGGAGGTCACCAGTGATGTGGTTTGCAACAAGCAAGGGGACATAGGGTCTCACCTCCTTTGCCTGACAGCATTGAGACTGTGGTCTTGGGCTCACTGCCAAGGAGCAGGGTTTTTGAATATCAGAGCCAACAGCCTTAGCCATTGTCACCTTGCTGATCACAAGTGGAGTCTTCAGCCAGAATAAGTCCAGGACGTCTTTGCGCAGTGGGGGCACCCCTCGGGGGAACTTATTCACCTCCTTGGGAAATACTCAGTGCCAACAGTTCTGTGCTATCCAGTATCCGTCGAGAGGCGGTTTAGGGGGATACATTTCAGTTGAGGTTTAACTTTCAACTGCATTATGCATTTCTCCCACCCCCATACCCTCGATTGCTATGGCTCTCAGGAAGGTTCAGAGTTTAAACAAAGGCATGCAATTCCTAGTGGGAAATAGAGAGGAAGGGCTGTTGAGGTTTTTTTTTTTAATGAAGGAATATGCTCAATAGGAGCAAGGGCCTTCACACACCAGAATAAGTTTCATGCTTCACTTTTGGGCTAGCTCCTCATCGGGCCGGCACTGCAATGCCTGACAGGCACCCACAACGGGTCACTTTGCCAGAGATCTTTTTTAGAACAGCCGTTTGATGAAGTGAGAGTGTGTGGGCTTATAGCGTAGATTGGTAAGATAAGTGTAAGACAAAAGTGTGTTTAAATAGGTGGTGATGCTCAAAAACAAGACACTTTAATGACTTATAGATTTAATTGGTTAACTTGTTTCTCGCCTTTTCGTAGTCAAAAATGATCACGTGACAGTTCTTCAGGACTTAAAAGCTACCCTAATCTACACAGTGACAGGAGTCTCTGGGTGTGAATTATCAAACTGAGATAACCAGTCACTCAACCAATTTATGGTAAATATTGTTCCTTAAGTTCAATAAAAAAACATCCTAAAGCACAACCAAACATGAAAATGCATATTTGTCAATCACAATTGCTTCTTTTGAGTAAGGCATGCGAAGCAGCTGTCAACTACATGTACCAAGGTAACATGAACATAAAACAAAGTGAATACAAATAACACCGTCATATACACACAAACGTGAAGCCACAACATGAGTTACACTTTCACTGTTGTGGTTTAAGTAAAGAATAACAGGGACTCACCCAATTAGGGTAATGATTCAGCCCCTGCAAGTAAAAGAAGAGAGAAGGATAGTTACATTACTGCGGGGAGAGAGCATTGATTAAAATTGGCTCATCTTACAGTGTAAGTACAAAGTGTTCTGGTCTCATAGATTAAAGACACTTATGCAGAATTGTGTCCACCTCAAGACCTTCCTCGGCTCTGCTTCCTTGGAAGGAGTAAGAGCAGAAGGGTTTTTTTTTTTTTTATTAGTGGTCCAATCAACGCCACTGGACGACTGGTCCCAAAAACTAGCGTTATTCTACCTTGATTCCACTAGTGAGCACCAGGTGGACGGTCAACCCTTCCTTTGTGGGGTATGTCGAAGCTGAGGAAGGGAAGGTGGTGTAGAAGCAGGCCAGCTCGTGAAGGGTAGTTCTCTGCATAAAAATCTGCTACTCACTGGCCAAAAAGCAACCGAGTTAGCGCATAGCGTTCCGGTCCTTAATATCTGTCGGGTAGCAACGTGTGCTTTTCTACACACGTTCTACACACGTTCTACACACGTTTACAACACACTACTGCCGGTCCAGCATCATGGCCATTTTACCTGTTCAGTCCTAGAGGATTGCTTATATAATCTGTATTGCAGCCCCATCTCCAAGAGGGAGGTATTGCTTGGGTGTCTATTCTAAGGTAAGCAATCTGCGGATCGAAGTCTCTATCAGATGAACAAGTTGCTTACCTTTGGTAACTCCTTATCTTAGCAAAGAACTAGCCTCCTGAAGGTATCTGAGCCCATTCCATCAGGGCTATGTCGACCAATTCTTCACTTGCTCTGAGTAATCTGATTGCGCAGATTTGTAAGGCGGCAACCTGGGCTTTCTTGCACACCTTTGCTAAGCATTACTGCCTGGATGCGGAAGTGCATGTAGGGGTGTACACTTTTCCAGGTGTGCCTGCCAGGATTTCTTGTACTAATCATCCATCAAACCTCCTCCTGGGCTGGGTGTGGTGGTGATATCTGTCCTACAGGTGAAGAATCTGTAAGTAGGAATATCCATTGAGAAGAAAGTTACTTGCGTGTGGTACCTATCTTTCTGGTGAATACTCTGTCTACCTGAAGATGCCTCACCGAAGCGCCCACCTCCCCGTTTGCTGGATGTATTATGGGCAAAGTTAATAAGATTCCATCTTGCATTAATCTGAAACTGTAGTCCTTCATCAATGTCAATCTGCCCTCTTCCCTCAAAGTCTTGGGGAAAAATCTGAGGGAAATTGACGTTGGTGCACCAGGATGGGTGCATTATGGCCTGGTGGCGATACCGGACGTCATTTCTGGTGCGATTGAGTCCAGTGTCCTCTACCAGTGACCTCGTTGCTGTGAAGTTTTCTGGATCCAGTCTGACTCCTGAGTTTCTCTACATTTGTGGAAGCTGCAGGTCGATAGAGTATCTACCTGAAAGATTCTTACCATAGGCAAGAAACTTTTTCTTTCTGACCTGTGCTAAGCTAGGCTTCTACTCCATCTTGTATTAATATGGCTGTTGTTTCATAATTTTCATTGGGTGTTTATATTTGTTGTTGACGCCTCGCACAGCAAAATGTGCACGGTTTGTAAGGACATGTTCTTATAGAACTCTGGAGGAAGCCTTTGCTCACACACTGTAGTTAATTCACTTGTGAGTTTTTCCATTATTTATGTACCATATTTGTTCTGATAACTCCAATGACATTAGGTCAGAAGGGGGCATTATTATCATTAATATATGGGGATAGTTAAAGGAGTGGTGTTATTATATGATGTATTTTTAATGTTGAAATATGATTTGCTGTAGTTTAGATACATTTGCTCACCTCGGTGCTTCCTGTGAAAAATTTGGGGGTGAGGCAGATATTTTTGGGTTTGTACTAGTCATGCTGCCCATTTCTCTATTTGATGCACGTTTTGGACTTAGTTTAGTCTTTAAATTCTATTAGTTGCTGCACCGCTTTTAAATGCTTAAGAGCCTTTTTTGCAATTGATTTCCTGTGCCTTCGGATTGATTTATTGAACTTAACTATAGTTATGCTTTCTGTAAGGCACTTTAATTATTTAACAGACATGAATAGTTTTTCACATTTACTGATCTCAAGCTCCCTTTTTGAATCGGTCTTTATTATTAACCGTATTTTGAAATGCTGTTTTGAATCTTATCATTAGGGACACAATGCCTCATTCACTCTTGAGGACAACACCGTCCTGACACCAGGATAGGTGCTATGACTATCATGCAGACCATCTAAGAGATAGTGCCCACACTCATTCATTGTAGAAAAATGCACACCCTGAACATTTCAGACTATCTCTGTGATCATTTCACAGAGGTTGTGCATAATGGAAATTAATTCTCCACTTTTTCCTGGACACAGTGGTTCGATCTAGGGGCCATTTGTTTACATGCTTTTCAAGTGACATCAAGGTAACTCTGATGGACATGCCCTTCGGTCGCTTTTGAATTGTTGCTATGTAATACTTTAAACAAGGGTTACCGCTGTCCAATCTTTGAACATTACAACAAATTCAAATATTACTCCCAGAGCACTTTCTTAGCCCCCAGCCCTCTTACCCTATGCAGCAGCAGAGGAGCTCTAGTGACAATATAATAATAATATTTTGGTGCATTCAGAGACCACAAAGAACAGCAGCGGTTATGTTGCTCCTCATCTTCCACGGCGCTTCCCGCTAAGCCCCTTAAATCTATCCTGGAAGGTGCACATGCATCCTGAGGTGTGGAGTTTGTCCTTCGAAGCAGAGTACTGGCAGTCCATTACTCCAGATCATTGGGTCCTGCAGAATTTTCAGCAGGGCTAGGCCATTCCCTTCCAAGGCCAGCCTTCCCACATCTCTTCCATTCCATCAGTTGGCACCGTTGACCATGCTTGCATCTGACAGGAGCTTTGTACGCTGTTTAGCAAGGAGGCTGTGGACCTGGTGCCAGAAGCCAAGATGAGGCAGGGTTGCATCTCTGTGTGTTTATTCCCAGGAAAGACCGTGGCCCCCATCCCATTCTGGATCTCCGTTGTGTGAACTCTTTCCTCTGTTCAGAGAACTTTTAAATTATGTCTCTGACACAGGTAGGAAGTAGGGAAATGGACGGTGTTCCTCGATTTGCTGGGCACGTGTTTTCACATAGCGCTCCTGCAGTCAAGCAGGAGGCACCTGCATACTGTTAAGGACTCCACCCACTACCAATTTGCGTTCCTGCTGTTCAGACTAACCTTGGCACGTCAGGTGTTTGTGTTTACAAAGGTAAATGGTAGTGGTTCCTGCACTATTTGGCCGGTAGGGTGTTCCTGTATTCTCCTGCTGCCCACCAGTGCAGCTAAACCTCACGATTTGCCTGCATCCAGTTAATGTTTAGACACACACTAAAACTGTAGGACATGGAATCAACTAATAAAGATCAGTACTTGATACAGCCTTAGTTATTTCATTTAAAATGAATGAATGGTGGTGTGATGCAATTGTTTCCATCCAGTATTAGCAGTAGTTGATGTTAACAAAGACAGTTAATGGATAGTACCATTTTGTTAAACAGAAAATATTCACTATGGGTAGTTGTTGTAAAGTTTGTGGCAAACTGATGTACTTAAATATTTAGCATATGTGAATTTGTTCAGGGCATGTTGCCTAACATGTAGGTTTGTAGACACAATTTCATAAAATGAATACTCTTATTTTGCAGGTAAAGAGAGCTGCTTTGAAAGGGTTGTTACAAGATTTGGAAAGAAAGTTACATATGTAGTGATTGGAGATGGAAGGGATGAAGAAATTGCAGCTAAACAGGTACAGCAAAATATTTTTCCAATGGACTTGAATTCCTGCAGATTACTTAATTTCGAAGGTTTAGAAGTGTCAAGCTGCATCCGGAAGAATGTTTTGAACTTTTCTCAGCCAGTGCCAGGCAGCACCCAAATGATTGCAGTTGTGGAGTCTTAGATGTTTCATCTCTTGGTTTTATTTGTGCTTTCAACAGACTCCGACAACTGAAACTCCTTTACTTTCCTTTAGATGGTCCTATATAATTCCTTATCCGCCTGCAACTCACATTTGGTGGATTGATCTGAATCACAACTGAATGGACTATGCCTGTGTCTCCAAATGCAGCCACAATTACAGAGAGAGGCAAATCTGCCCATTGTTTCACATCAGGAGAGGGCTTTCGGATCTTTTTTTCTTTTTTGGGACATTGTAACTCATTACAAAGACTGCTTTTGGTCCAGAAGGAGTGATCTTGTCACTAGATATAAAAATAAAACAAAACACCCATTGCCGCTCATTCTCCTCTTCACTCCATACATTGGGTTGTTTGAACTGAAAGCAGAGTATGTGTTCCTGGAATGTCAGATTCCTTGTCCAGGCCTATTCTGATGCTGTTTAACCCCTTGAGTGCCCTGCCCTTTCCCCGCCCTGTGCCACGCCTTTCATTAGCGGGCGGGGTTCATGACGAGATAGTCTCGTCATGGGCACAGCGCAACCGCAGCCCATGACGAGACCATCTCGTCATGGGCACTCAAGGGGTTAATGCCACTTCATGCGTTCACTACATCATGTTGCATTGTATCACCACCCCTACATAGTCAGACATTACATTGCTGAAGATAAGTCAAATAAATAGGTTAAGGGTTAATTTAATTAAAAAAAGGATAATTAATTTCCCAAACTGTAACAATTAAAAAAAAAGAGGTGGTTAAAGACACAAGAAGATGGAATGTCTCTAATTGTAGTGGTGCTGAAGTAGGTGGGAGCTGCTAGGATCGGGGTAACTCCATAAGCAGCCTTTCCAGTAGTGTTGACTCTGAGCCCAGCTAATTTTGCAACTTTTCTACCTTCCAGTTAATTAAGGGTTTACCTCTTGCCTGCTTTCTAGCACTGCTGGTCCAGAAAATCTGTCACAGTGAGGGCTGCAACTCTGGTGGCATCAGCTGAAACAAGCAGTGGTCCTCTACTTCTTTCAGTGCCAATCATCTGAAGATAATTAAAATTAGTAGACCAGGGGCATATATGAGTCTTAGACTCTAAACAATTGTTAGAATGGTGTCTTTATTTGGTTTGGGCCCTAAGCTCTCATTTCCTTAAGCTACACATGATCAAAATGATAATTCTGAGGGACCTAATATGATTCCCTAATTGATTATGACATGGGTTTACTAACCTATTTGCAGGAAGCCAGTAGGTTTGATACCTTCTCTGAATTAAATGTTCTGGAAAGATATGGACCTTCTTTAAAAGTAGTAAAATACCTTTACATGGTTTTTCAAATATACAGTTCCGGGAAGATTGAAACCCAGGTAGGAGCCAACCTGCTGGATTTTTGGCTTTATCCAAGCCGTAACTACGACTCCCTTTTAATGGCTTTTGTATCCCATTTTGTCAACTGGTAAGACACCACATTCTGTGTCAGCTATCTATAGATAGGCTGTTAGGTAGCACCAGCTGGCTCCCTCTGATCTGATGTTTCTTTGAGTTCATTTCAGTCCAGAGAGAATGGTTATCCAGGCCTCCTCAGTCACAGCAAAAACCTTATGACTTTTTCCGCAACCTTTACATGGAGATAAAGGACCTGAATTTCATGAGCAATTTGTTCTTGATAGCCAATAATGCCTTGTGCATGCTTTCTCTTTATTCCCACAGCCTGTGGGAGATGGTGGATTTAGCAATGGCTCATTTTGCCGAGCCGAGGATACAGTAGAACTTTTGATAGAGCTATTTAAGGATGCCTTAAATGCATAAAAATAACCATTGCTTTCCAAGCCAAAATACTGGCTATGTATTTTGATGGGCAAGCCTTATTTGCTGAATACAGTTTTAATGGTGGTAAAAGTTCTGTTGAAGGGGCAAGTCTATTGACCATGTTACAGAAAGCCATCCTATTCCTTATACAGACGAACATCTTATGGATACCAGACATGCTACTGGTATTTCAGACCATAGTTATTCTGTGATTCATCACAGCATGAGTAGCATGACCAAATACTGAAAGCCAATAAGACAACAGACCACCCCCTAAAAAGATGTCAACCTGACAACAGAACACAGGATCAATCAAGACCCTGCTGTTTCTTACACTAGCTCCATTCCTACCAGGGCCACTTTGGGTAGGGGGTAGTCTGTCAGCATTTCCCAGTTTCCAAGTAATAGCATCATACAGATGGGTGATTGACATTATCTGTTCTGGTCACTCATTGGTACTCGCAACAAACTAAGTGCGCCTCACAGGCAGGAGCCCTTCAGTAGGAAGGTATGTTTACCAGGATTTCCAGGTTTTTCCTAGTTTTTTTATAAAGGGATGTAATTTTCAAGATCTAAGAGAGCTAAAAAAGGAATGGTGACACTACAGTACATTCTACAGTTCTTATATCAGAATGATTTCTTGCTGCTTGCTTTTTTGGATGTAGGGAACATCCGCTTTCATATCACACAACACTGCCAATATCTGTATTGCATGGCAAACAATCAGTACTATTAGTTCATGGTTCTACTTCTTGGCCTCAAGTCACCACCTTGTATTTTCATCAAAGGCACCTACTCTAACACAAACCAATTATATCATCACCTTAGCATTGCAAGCTGTACAAGATTTTGGGTCAATCCTAAACAGAAAGAAATCTTCCTTACTCCTAAGCTCAATTGGTTCTCCCCCCAGTCCTCCCCCAACTAATTTTCTCGACAGCAGATACCAAGGTACACCCATCTATACAATGAAGACACACAAATGTTTCAGCTTGCAAAAGTTATAGTGCTTCGGACTCAGTTTTCTATTTACAAGTACAATAACAATTTTGGAATGCATGTCCTTGTGCATCCGTTTGGTTCATTAATGACGCTCAGTATGTGAATTTCATTAGAAAAACTAGACTACAAAGTCACCAAATAACTTTATCCTTGGATGAAATAAGATCAGGTGACACCACTGCCATGACAGGTAATTCATTGGAGGTAAGACGACCACTACCCTTTCAAGGGTCAAATGTTGCATCAGCAGGATTTGCCATTCTTTTTGCCCACTTGTTTTGTGGGGGAGGGGGCCTCCCCATCTGCAAGATTGACCTTACACAGTGCTTAATTTGAGCCTGTGGTTTCCAGTGCTCAGCACAGGCACTTAATAGTCAACACCAGCGCTTGTGACAGTCTGCCGGAAAGTGGCGCTGTCTCACTAATTTAGAGATGACATAACAGTTAAATATTAATTCAATATACATTAAAAATGACTAATGTCTTGTGCCCAGGCCATTCTTATAGCTCTGGTGGCCTGAATTAGTCTGAATTGTCACACTTGTAGGAGTGTGATGGTTAGTAATTGTATTGTTACTATCATTGGCAGTGCTGGCTTGGGTAATATGTAATGCAAGCTGCAGTATCCTCCTGACAAGAGCCGCCCTGGCATTTGTTTTTTTACACACTAAGCACTAGAGCTACAATAAGTTACTCGAAGAAGTCATTACACTGAATCATAATGAAACTCGGAGACGTGAAATTGGTTCTTCAAGCCTTCCTCCCACTTTAGAAGGATGTAAGGATACACACGTACAACATGAACAGTCCCTTCTACAACCCTAACCATGTAGGCATACAATCTCCTGTTTTATCTGAGGAGAAATAGATGTTTGGGCACTGAGCTATAAAGCATATTGTCTCCCTGACAACAGAATATGTCCCCGATGTCATCAACAACTTGGTGGATGCTCTTAACAGAAGGGAATTAGTCTGCCACAAAGAAGAGCTGAACAGGCAGGTGCAGCTTATATTTCAGTGTTGACAGTGATTTACATTTTGAGTGCCTTGCAGCACTTTGATGGCTAATGGTTCTATAAGATAGGCATCAGCATTGATTACAGATGTACAGCTTATGTTCTTATAACATTCTATCATATTGGATAACATTTTTGGGACATTTTCCTTGAAATTATTTATTTGTACTGAGTACTTGCATCCCGGGCATTAGGGTGCTAGGAACAGAGGGCAAACACGCAACACAAAAACAGGGATAACGCCTCCCTGAAAAGACCAAGGAGGCAATAGCATAACAGATAGAATTTATAGAATTTTATAACATTCTCAGATTTTAAGGTGGTCCTTGGTAAAATGGAGCCAAAGTGGAAGCGGGTTCCAGAGTTTTGACTTATAGCCTAAAAAGACCAGCTGCCACATCAAATCCATTTGCAGAACGGGGGGCGTAAGCTGCCTTACTTCAGGACCCGCCTAGGGGTAGAATGTTGCAGAAGTTACATTTTGAAAGTTGGCCTTCTGTTAGACCGGGCCCCATCTATAATGCTTAGTAGTTTAAAGTCAATTTTCTGTTTAGCAGGAAGCTGATATAGATACCTTGGTGAAGCAGAGACATGGTGATTTTTTTAAAATTACTTTTTGTGGTTTCAATTTTAAATACAATCATAAGTGCCCTCACAACATATCTTATCAAGTGACTCCCATTGACTCAACCCGGCTTTATAATTTTCAAGACATTATGTACTGGAATCACAATTCACAACATTGAGTTGTTGGTTTACTGGGGTGGTAGCCTTGGTCAAACAGCAACCACAATCCTTGTCAGTGTGAGGCACAAACCAACGCTAAATTAATCTGTATTCAACCCTCTAGTAAAGTGGCACAGAGCAGTCAGGATTAACTTGAAGGTAGTGTGTAAGGTATTTGTGTAACACGTCAAACAGTAATAAAGTGAAAAATACCACTCAAAAAAGTATCCCACAAACGGTTAGAAAAACAGATTTTTAATAAATTAAACAAGACCAATAAAACAAAAATCCAACCAGTAGAACCATAGAAATGCAGTTTTAAAGATTGTAGGGAAAATAGCACCAAGAAGTTTAAAGCGCCAACTGTGGATATCTGGTCACGCCGTACCGTTACTAAGTCACAAGCTCAGGCCAACCGTAATGAAGCGCTGGCCTGCTACAGGGATCCAGTTAGGCCAGCTGAACAAAGTACCTTAAATTCTGGTTTGCAGAGTGCTGCAAGTATCTGCTTCGGTTCCAAGATGCTGCGTGGCAGCGGTGCGAGGGCCTGTATAGTCCCCAAAGATCCTGTCAGCGGGGCTTGCAATGCAAAGTCCAGCATTTTACACGAGGATACCCTCTCCAGGGCTTGCGATACAAAGTCCAGCATCTGGGATGTGGCTCACAGTCCGAGCGTTGCGTTGGTTCCGAGCAGCTGCGATGCAGAGTCTTGCATCTTCATTAAGTCTGCCATCGATGAGGGATGCAAGGGCCTGCGGCGAGACTGTCACGCTGTCGCAGTTCAGATGAGATTTCGAAGGTGATGGGCTTAATCCATGCAGAAGCGGCAATGTGCCAGTTTTGCTTGGGTTTCCGCTGCCCACCAGAGGAGATACGTTTGTTCCGCTGGATATCCAAAGGTTGGCAGGCCACCTTAAGCCCACTTCCAAGGGTCCAAGACTGGAGTGGCACTGCTTGACAGGATAGACTTTCAGATCGCAGAGTCCAGGCGTTGGTTCAAGGTATTGAAAGGCTGTGTCCCTGGTGCTGCAGATCAGGAGGCCAGCCAACCAGTCTTTAGAGTCTTTGTTCTGAGTTGGAGGTGCAGGTCCAGTCCTTCTCACTCAGGCAAGAGGGCAGCAGGTCAGCAGTCCTTCAGAGAAGTAGTCCAGTAGAGTGACAGTTGTTTCAGTGTCACAGCATTCCTTCTTCCTAGCAGAGTATCCACAGGTCATCTAATGGAGCTGTCTGGGGCACAGTATATATCCACGCAGTTGTGCCTTTGAAGTGGAGAGAAGCTTCTTGAGGCAGAGTTTTGAAGTTCACAGATGCCCTCCTTTCCTGGCCCTGACTCCAGACTTAAAACAGGGGAAATGCAGCACCTTGTGTGGCGACAGGACACTGTCTATTCAAGTGTAAATAGGACTGGGCCCGACTCCTCCTTCCCAGTGATGGCCCATCCAGGTACACCTACGGTATCCATTGGGTGTGGCTTTTTAGCTGGAATACGCAAGGCCCAACTGTCAACTACAACCAATCATGTGACCCAAAAATAGGCTGCAGGTACCAAATGGCTAATGGAGGAAAATACTAACTTTCTTAAAGTGGCGCTTTCAAAATTGAAATTGAAAATCTGACTTCAGCATAAGTTAGGATTTTTCATTGCAATTCCAAAGACACCAAACATGAACTGGGAACCTTTTCCCATTTGAAAATGACAGCTTAATAAATGTAATGAGGTAACTCCAATGTTACCCGATGGGAGAGGTAGGCCATGTAGTAGTGAAAAACAAATTTTAGTTTTTCACTACCAGAACATGTAAATCTTAAAATTATATGTCCAACTTGTTAAATACATTGCATGCTGCCCCCTGGACTATCCAGGGCCTACCCTAGGGGTGACTTATATGTATTGAATAGGAAGATTTGCCCTAGGACAAGCTTTATTTTGCAAGTTGACATGGCAATTTAAAGCTACATGTACACAGGCTGCAATGGCAGGAATGAGATATGTTTAAAGTGCTACTTCAGTGGGTGGCACAACCAGTGCTACAGGCCCACTAGTAGCAATTAGCTTATGGCCCTGGGCACATGTAGTGCCACTTTATTAGGGACCCGCAAAGAAATTAAATAAAATTAAATAAGCCAGCTCCACCATGTTTTAAGGAGAGAGCCCAATAAACTTTACACAACATTGAGAGATTTCTTGTCTGCTGTGGGCTTGTAGGACATCTGGAGGGGTCTTAACCCCATCTCACGGCAATATACATATCTCTTGGGGACACATGGCAGTTTGCCATGCATAGATTATCTCTTTACTCTGGCCCATCAGGTGACCCACTTTCAAGATGTTCATCATCTGGCCCTTGGGATCTCAGATCATTCTCCAGTCTGTGTCCATTATGAAATAGAAGACCCAAGACAGCTGCGATCGGGTATAATAAATCCTTGGTACTTTCAAATTCCCCTCTTTAGGTCCAAGATCCAAGAGGCACAGATCAATATATTACCGAAAATAAAGAAAGGGTAGACTCAGCATGTGTCCTCTGGGAAGTGTATCAGGCAGTGATCAGAGGACAGGGCATCTCTTTAATGGCGGGTGAAAAAAAGCGCAAACGCTTGCAGCTGGATATGGTGGAAAGGGACCTCCAAGCTCTGGAGGCCCTCCTGATCACTGACAATGACGCCCAGGTGAGGCACCGCCTGGCGCTAAAAAAGTCAGAGTTTCGGGAGGTAGCTAAAGAGGCAGCAAAAGCCAGATACCAGACGATGCAGCATAAGCTCTATGAGGGGGAGGGGGGGACAGAACAGGTAAATTGCTAATGTGGCTAGATAGTCAGTGGCCTCCAGTTGGGTGCAAGAGATGAGGCAAGGAGATGGAGCTATAGTTCGGGGAGGGGGCCAAATAGCTGACGCGTTTGAGGATTATTATGAGCAACTTTACACTTCATGTTTCTCCACTCCAACCGCGGGAACTGCTGGCCACACTCCAGCTTCCAAGCCTTGAGTCGGGTGATAGGCACCACTTAGAGCAGGACCTGACAGAAGCTGAGATAGCCAAGGCGTTCAGGGATCTTAGATCAGGTAAAGATGGCGGCCCCAATGGTCTGGCAATTGAATCATACAAAGTAATGGCCACTAAAGTGCTACCCTTATTACAACATATGTTTAATGAAAGTTGTGACAATGGGATACTCCCTAGGGACCAACGAATAGCTAGCATTGTGGTGATTCCGAAAGAGGGTAAGCCCCCTAGTGAATGTGGCTCATATAGGCCAATCTCCCTTTTGAACGCTGAAGCAAAACTCAGCCAAACTACTGGCAAATATCCTCACCCGGTGATGCACTCTTTGGTCCACCCTGATCTGTGGGGCTTTATTCCAGGATGAAATACTGCACTTAATCATAGACAATTGCAAGGTGTAATGGGTAGAGCTGCGACCATTGGGGAAGATGCGCTGGTGCTGTCACTAGGCACCCGCATGGCATTTGATACGGTGGAGTGGCTATTTTTAAATGCAGTATGGAGAGACTGGGTCTTGGGCTGAAATTTCTAAAATTATACAACTTTTGTATTCGGAGCCCTTGGCACAGGTCTCTGTGAATGGGAATGTATCCAGAGTCTTTCAGCTTTGGAGGGGAACGAGACAGTGATGCCCGCTGTCCCCTCTGTTTTTCGCGTTGGTCTTGAAGCCTTTGGTGGTGTGGATCCGGGGAGATCCCATGATCCTGACACTGTGGTAAATGCCAGAGTGGGAAGATACAATTTTCATATATGCCAACGATATCCTAATGTATGTGGCGAACCCCAGGTTCACAATCTACAGAATGCTGCATATATTCGACCTATTTAGCAAGTATTCGGGATATACAATCAACTGGGGAATATATGTGATATACGCCCTGGAGGGGGGCCCAGCCACACTCCCCAGACAGTGCCAGATCCCGGTAGATACAAACGGGTTCCGAAACTTAGGAATATACATTACTAGAGATCCAGCAAGCTTCTATGGCCAAAATCTGTCTCCCCTTTGAACCGCCTGAAAAGCGATATTTAGCACTGGCGCTCACTGCCATTGTCTCATCTGGATAGAGCAGCGCTTTTTAAAATGATGGCATTGCCTAAGTTCCTGTACGTTCTTCATAACATGCCCTATGCTGTGTCCCTAGGCTATTTCCAACAAATAGACACTGCAGTCTGACAGTTATTGTGGGATGGAGGGGCATCACGAATCTCCCTAGCAAAGCTGACCAGGGGATGGTTTGATGGTAGGATAGCACTCCCTTCCCTTCAAAGGTACTATTGAGCAGCTCAACTTACAGTAATTAATCACTGGGTACACAAACGCTTAGCTGAGCCCGCACACAGGATGGACATTCCTAATTTGCAGCCAGGTGGCTATCTTAGGACACTCTATGGGGGAGGCTCTTTGGATTCCTTCCACACACCAGCCTCAACTACACTCCACATCTGGCAGGAGGGAACCAGAGCACTAGGTTGGCATAACAGAATCGCTTTAATGACTCCACTGTGGGACTCAAAGGGGCTGGGTCTGATGGCACAGCATGCAGGCTTTGGCAAATGGGACACAATCGGGATCTCAAGGGTTAGCGACCTCTGGGAGGGAGGGGGCATCAAGACCTTTCGGCCCTGCGGAAGGAATATCAGATGTCGCAGACAGAAACCTTTATATATCTCCAGATTACCCATGTATTGCGGGCTGCTATACCTAAGGGGACGGTGCTGCCAGATGCTTCCCCCCTTGAGGATAGACTACTGGACGATTACTTAGATAAAAAAGCAACTTCTCTGGTGTACCGCAAGCTCATAAACAATTTTGCGGACCCCCTGTCCACGCTTCAGAACCAGTTGTGGGGAGCCCTGAGTCCCCTAGACAACGGGTGGGAGGAAGCTATGGCCTTTCCCAGGGAGGTGGCCATACGTTTGCGCTTCACGTTAGTACAGCTCAAGATTCTTCATAGAGCCTATTATGCATGTACTACCCGGGTGAAAATGGGGATGCTTGCCTCACCACTCTGCCCCAGGTGGTGTGGACAGGAGGGTACTTTCCTCCACCTGCTGTGGGAGTGCCCAAGGCTTCAGAAATACTGGACAGCAATATTGACTAACATGAAGGAAATGTATAAGGGAGTAAGTCGCCGAGATGCTGTTTGCTAAGTATATGGGGAGGCTCAGACCTCACAAACACCAAGCGCTTATGGGTAACATAGGGATTCATGATTGCAAATCATAATATTGCGCAAAGGTGGAGTAGCTGTCCCAAATCTGGTTGAATGGTAAACTGATTTAGACTGGTGTATGGTTGCGGAAAAGCCAGTCTATGAGAGCCGAGGATGCCTGCAAAAATAGACAAAGATTTCGGGGAAATGGAACTAATATCGAGTGATGCCGTGTAGCCCGGTCGCTAGACCTGAATAGGAACAAGAGACAAAATAGCCGAATGAAGGAGAGGGAATTGGGTGGGGGGTACGGATGCAAGAGAAGTAAACTACTATATAAGGAATGTTTGACTTATCAGTATGCTTGGGACTCGCTAAGTTATTGTGATGTGAATCCTGCAAATGGGTGGCTTGTTGATTTAATAAAGATTTATTAAAAAAAGAAAAACGTTAGCAGTGGCAGGCACCGTGTGCAGAGTACTAAAGCGAGCAATAATGAAGTAAGCAAAACATGAGAGTTAAAAACTTCGTCAAGGATGCCAGGTCTAACATTAGGAATATGAAAGACAAAGATTATTGCCCCTTCTCATTGAGAGTAAAATAAATTGTCAGTGTCCGCACCAATCTTAGAAATGATATGAATGGGTATCCTTGTTCCAAGTAATCTTTAAGGGGTTTCCAAGTGGTACCAAAATGTATCTTTTATTCCTTAAATTATAGATCAACTTTTCCAATGCCATCATTGTCCACCGCCATCCTGTTGCATCTACCATGATAGGGGATCATCCTATTTTTGGTACTATGACTTATGGCATAGCTGGGAACATAGGAACTACATTTTTTTTTTTAAACATACTTTATTGAGTTTCTTTTTCCATTTGCTTCGCAACAACGTTTACATCTTGTACCGTCCATTTAAGGTTACATATGTCTACTGCATTTCTCTACTACATCCCAGGTACATATAATACTTTTATACAGCTATTTAACAGTCTGTGAAGGAATTACAAAAGATTGATCATTTGCGACAATCATATTTTTCCACAGTATTATTTCTAACTGTCCCCAACTCCCCTCTCCCCTCCCTCCCCCGGTCTCACGCGTACTTCTCTTTCCCGCCTTGTATGCATAATAATCAGTCTAGGCTTGTTACATAGTCGCTTGTATATATCTTAATACGTCCTGTGCATGCTTCGTTGACAGGGCATGGTTTTCCTTCTGCGCTTCAGGTGGTAGAGCTCATAGTGGGACTTAAACTTCGGCTACGGACTTTATGGCTTCTAGCAGCGCATCCCATTCCAGTGCTATTGGTATTTTTCGTAAGCCTTTGAGTTCTTCCCTACCCAGTGCTGCACTCTCTGCAGTGCCCCAGCGCAGTAGTTCCATGTGCCATGTCAATACATCCGGGGATTTCCGTGACTTCCATCTCGTTGTAATGTTTCGTATAGCTAATATCAGTGCTAGATCTACAAAACGGTATTGCACTTTATATTTGGATGCTTGTTTATGCAGCCCTAAGATGCACTCCTCCACCGTGTTCTGCACTTCACGGTTTACCGCTTCCCCTATTCTATGCCTAATGGCATCCCAGTATACCCGTAGTCTTGGACAGGCCCATAGCATATGAACTAGGTCTGCGCTTTCTAACAAACATCTCGGACAGTGATGCTGTGTTTGGGGGAACATTCTGTCTAGTCTGTGTGGAGTAAGGTAAGCCCTATGTAGTACCATAGTCTGTATAAATTAGAATTTCGTGTTCCTTGATGTCTTCCTTGGGTGTTCTAATACCCTTGTCCATTCCTTATCTGTGAAGTCCCTATCTATATCTCCCTCCCATGCTGCTTTCAGCGTATCCAGAGTGGCCGCAGTATGCGAGCTGATGCCAGTATAAAGCCATCTGATAAGGTGCTGGCCCCTTCCCATATAATGCACCATTTTAACCAGCTCATTGGTGTGGGGCTCCTGTCTTTGCGGGGCCCAGTGTGTTTTTACGTATTGTATCAGTGCAGCATGCATTAGATACAAATGTGCCGGGGCCCCAGTTTCATTAATAAATGTGTTGTGATCGAGTAGTATCCCATTCACAAACAAATCCGACGTTGTTTTAATCCCCGCATTTGACCATGGCATTAATTTGCGCTTCGTGAGTCTGCCTCCCGCTAGTGGGATCCCAACTAATGGGATGTTGCCCGCGTATGCCTTGGTCGTTTGCGTATAATGCAGCGCCGCCTTCCAGCATCGAAGCGCCGTGACTAGCAGTGGGGGGAGGTCTCTTGGAGGTCTGCTACCAGGCAGCAGCAGTGCATGTAGTGTACCATTGTCTATATCTGCCTCCGTGAACCCCATTTCCTGCAAGTTGCGGCCCGCCGTCCAGTAAGATAGCCACTGCAATTGACAAGCCTAATAATATGCTCGTAAGTCTTGGATTCCCAACATAGGAACTACATGTATTCGATTATTTCTTGATATGCCCTCTTTCTTAAAAGGATAGAAACACAGGAGAACAACTGACGGGTCATTTGGTAGCTATGTCAAAAAGCTTTCAACACATTTCCAATGCTTTTTTAACACTGAGCATGATCACCATACATGCATTACATCTCTGTCTATACCAGATTGTCTTCAAAATTGGCCTTCTGCATTCAGGAACATCCTTTTTAACCTGCTTGGCTTCATGTAGCAACTGTACATAACTTATTTAGGGTGTGTACATTGCACTTTTCATGTGACATCGTGCCATAGTTATTGATTCTGATTTTCCCCAGTGATTTTTTTTTTCCCATTTGCTATTAAAGGGCTAAAGTAAAGCAATCTGAATGGTAGCTAGAACTGCATACAAATCGATAATAAAGCCCCTGGGGATATCAGAGACCAGAAGCAGTATCTCAAAAAGGACTGGAAAAAGAATGTGGCTAAGAACTGTATTTTAGATGCATTCGTCCAGACGGATTAGCCACTCGTGTAAAAATGTACATTCAACACACAATATATTTCGGAGAAGCATCCCACAAAGACTAATATTTAGCGGGCCAAAAGATTTATGTTTTTTTGTAAGAAGTCTTGTCTCTTATTTATTTGAGCATGAGGAAGAAAAATCAGAAGATGCATTTTATTTTCCAATTTTTGATCATGCAATAACGGGCCACGACCCAGGATGCTTAAAACTCAATATGTACTGAGCTGGTTCCTGAACACCACTTTATTAGTGCTGAAAAGATTGTGTTAAAACAGTCTGCAAGAATTATATAATGCTATTCTTGTAATATAGAAATTACATTTGAAGACCAGTAGGTAAACGTTGTGCATGTATGTTTTTCAGTATAATTCTGACAGTCTCATTCTAGTTAGTTTTCCTTCATATAACGGATTATTTCAACTCCTCATATGAGTACTCCTTATCAGACATTACTTTTTAGGATATTCATATATTTAATAATGTTCATTAGTTTTTCATAAATTCGTTTTTATGCTTTTTGTATTGTACATTGATTTTTACACATTAGTTGCTGTTGTAAGTCTGCACCAAATTACCATTTTAGGTACATCTTTAGTTTGCAGCATATTTTCTAATTACCTTAATGTAGTTTTCTCAACTCCTTTTTCAGGTCTTCCCAGTCCTCCGGCATGTGAGCAATGTTCATTCAATACAGTCACATGATATAATCATAGTATTTTAATGCTGTTGCAATCCATAAACTTAAGTGTCTCTTTCATAATGTCTTTGAACCCAGGATAGACAGGTGTACATCATAGGGTATCATAAATAATCAATATCCTTACTTCAAAACTGGGGGGCGTGGCTAAGCGAGCCACGATGGCGGTGCGGCTTTGCTGAGGCTCCGCGTCTGGGCGCCTCTCGGCAGCTGTATGGAGTGTATCACCGGGAGCTGATCGATGCACAGGGCATCGGAAGGTGGCAGCATCACGGCGGGGGAGACGGCAGACGCCTGGGCGCATCCCTAGCCCTCCGGACGAGACTTCGTCCGGCTGATGCCGCTGGCGCCGCACCCCGAGCCGTAAGATGGCGGCGGAGCGCTTCTGCGCGATGCGAGAGATGCCGTGAGAGGAGACGGGGAAGTTGGCAACGCGTCTCGCCCTGATAGCGCTGACACTCGGAGGGTGTAAGCGGGAAGCGGACCCCCGGAGAGAGACGTGGGGCACCGGAGAACGGAGGGGCATTGCTGGCCCGGGCGCACCCGCCATTTTGAATCTGCTGAGCCCACTGAGACCCGGAGTCGGACCCCTGGGCGGCCCCTGTGTACCCAAGGTACTCCGTGTGACTGGCGCTGAAGGGGGCTAAGAGGGAGCTGGATTTGGATGCGGATGGCAGGACCTGGAGGCATTCAACCGACCCGACCAGCGCTTGCCTGACCCTAACATGGCCGCCTACGGGACATCGCATCCCCCTCAATACTGCCGGTGAGGCCTTGCTCCTTGAGCCTACCGAAGAGACGTCCTTCTGGGTGTAACCCGTGGGAGCTGCTGTGCCCTTGCCAGACCTGCTGACCACCTACCCGCCACAGGGCTTTGATGGCCTCGCCTCGACAGTAGACCCTGGGAGAGACTTGGGCTTGCACGGGGGCCACGAGGACGGTGCTTACGCTCCCCCCCCCCCCCCCTTGACCTTGAGGCGGCCACGGAGGATCCCCAGTGGCACCAGCCGTCGGTGGAGACCCCACGGGAGGTGGACTGGTGTTGGGAGCGCCCTGAGTCTGGTGGCTGGTGCGGACGATTCCTGTGCTTAGTTCACGGAGGGGACCTTGGTGGGCCGGCTCGGGCGGCGGCTTCCCTGGGCAACTTCACCCGTGAGACGGCGCGGCTGCGCCTCCCACCCTTCCGTGGATTCCTTGCGTCACTGGGGCTACTACGACCCGGCGGACACTGCCGACTCGCCCGGACCACGTGGACTCACGATGGGGAAGTCAAAACCCGCGCAGCATCAGGTGATCCCGGAGACGGCCCCGGAGAACATGCCTCGGACCTCGACGTGGTCCCCCAGCACGGTGGCCTCCACAGACTTATCGATCTCGGACAAGTTGGATAAGGTCCTCGCCGCCATTGAACTATCCCGTCTGTCCATGGAAGAACGCCTTGGTACCCTGGCGACGGATGTAAATCTCCTTCGCGATGACCACCGGAAGTTGGCGGACCGGGTGCGTACGGAGGAGCGGACACTTACGGAAATACAACCCATATTAAAAGAGCAACAACAGACGCTCCAGGGGGTCCTTACTCGCCTAGCTGCGGTGGAAGAGCACGCGCAGGCTTTGGAGGGCCGCTCGAGACGCTGCAACATCCGAGTGCTGGGGCTACCGGAGGGAATCGAGGGTGCCGACCCCATTGCATATATGGACACGTGGCTGAAGTCGTTTACCCCGCCTGCAGACCGCACACCATTCTTTTCCATAGAACGGGCTCACCGTGTGCCGGCCCGAAAGCCCCCGCCCGGCACGTCTCCTCGACCATTTCTCGCTAAGTTCCTGCACTTCCGGGATAGGGATGCGGTGCTCCGGGCGGCGCGACTAGCTGCACCGTTGCGAATGGAAAACAGCCACATTATGATCTTCCCGGACTATGCTCGAGCGGTGCAACAACAGAGATCTTCCTTTCTGGACGTAAAGCGGAGGCTACGGGACAATAAGATCCAATACGCGTTGCTCTTCCCGGCCCGCCTCAAGATTATCTATAAAGGATCCTCCCTCTTCTTCGCATCCGCGGAGGCCGCGCAAGATTGGACAGATCAACACTGCTCGCGGGCATCCGATCCTCGTCCCCAGAGGAGCTCCCCTCTCAAAACTTTCCACGCCCGGAAGCGGCCCAAGAAGCTCCGTAACATCGAGTCCCGACCAATGCAAGGCACCCACGACTCGCCGGATCTCGAACAGATTATGCGAGAGAGACGGGAAGTTCTACAAGCGGTGATTGACCTGCGCACCACACAACCTTCAGACTCTATAGATCGACCTCCGCACCTGTTCTCATCCGATGGTGACAACGACAGCGACAGCACCGTCTCGGGGGCGGACCGAGCTGCACCCCCCCACGCCACTCCGCAAACTGCAGATGGACTATTGGATGGATCGCCCTCCCCTCCTCTCCCCTCCCCTCCTCTCCCCTGAGGCAACTCGGACACACGGACTCTTGGTATCCTTCTCTACGATGCACACCTAGCACCCATGATATTGCACCCACAGAGACAGTCACTCTGCTCCAGATACACGGTGATCCTACTACATGCCCACTCAGCGTGCGGCCTCGCACTAGCACATCGTCACCCCCTATCACATAAAGCAGTTCTCCCCCCTATAGTGTTACGGGAGGTAGTTTGGACACATCGTTACCCACACGATGAGTCCTAAGTATTGGGACAGTTTCCCGCATCCCCATACGTTGTTCACACCCCGGTTTGCATATGTCCCAATTCGCCATGGAGTTTCACACCACAGCACATCCCTTTTTCCAGGCTTCTAGTCCGCCTGCCCCCCTCCAACGCAGCACGCCCCTGAGGGTCTACTATGCGATTTCTCTAAGGGGCACCACACCCCGCCCCCACACAGAACCGACCATCTATGGCACGACTGACAACTAGCGCAGACATTAATATACTCGCACTCAACACACGTGGTCTACATACCCCACGTAAGCGCTACGCGATATAGGCCTATGCGAAACGACAGAAGGCATCTATCCTCTGCTTACAAGAAACCCACCTTAATGCAACCGAAGCCGGCAAACTGCGAGTAAAATGGCGCGGACTTATCTGCGCCACGACCTACTCCTCGTTTGCCAGAGGGGCACTGATATGGATCCGCCCGGGAACCCCTTTTCGGGAACTAAGACGGGTGGTGGACGACGAAGGCAGATACGTCCTACTAGAGGGTCTCTTAGACGGGAGGGCTGTCCTCTTAGGCAGTATATACGCCCCAAATGTCGACCAGGATAAATTCTGGGACCGACTCACAATCTCGTTGGCTCAATTCACACAGGTGCCTTGGCTATTAGGAGGGGACTACAACTGTATCCTTAACCCGGTGCTGGACCGTTCACACCCTCCACTCCCACACTCTCCCACCTATAGACAAATAGACCGCTTTAAAGCGTGGGCCGCACACTGGTCCCTCACGGACGCATGGAGGCTGCACCATCCCCAGACCCGCATTTACTCTTTCCACTCCATCCCTCATAATTTACGAGTTCGGCTTGACCGATTCTTATGCACGACGGCGCTTCTCCCGCAAATATGCCACTCGGACTATCTGGGTAGAGTCGTTTCCGACCATGATGCGCACCTCCTCGGGCTCTGTGGCGACCCCCGCACCCCCCTGTTCCTACGTGGCGGCTGTCACGGGAGTGTCTCATGGACCAGACCTTTACACATGACCACCAACGTAGCATCCAAGACTACTTTACGCATAATACGGGGACCGCGTCGTCAACCCTGGTCGAGTGGGATGGTTTCAAGGTAGTGGCCAGGGGAGAATGCATTCGGTACAGAGCCGGGGTGCGACACACCCTGGAGCAAGCCCTAGAGAAGGCAGAGCAGCAACTGGCTGCGGCCACTAAGGCCGCAGATCAATCAGTGGCGACAGTAACTCAGGTCGCCCACGCCAAATCAGAGTACCAGGTGGCGTGCGTGGACCTGCTTCGTCACAATTTTCGGGCCTACGCAAACCGAATGCATCGGGAACGTGATAGGTCGGGCACACTCCTGGCATGGCTTGCTAAGCAAGATACCGAAGTCCGGCCTATTACTGCAATCATAAACCCCCAGGGTACTCTGGTGCAGTCTCAAGATGAGATCCTCCAGGCGTTCTATCACCACTACTCGGCAGTCTACACCGCTCCCACGTCTCTCGATCCCAGGGCCATCGACCACTTCCTCGACCCTCTCCCCCTTCCCCGAATTGCCTCTGCAGACCGGAAGGGGTTGGACACAAAGATAAAAACAACTGAGATTACAAGTGCGGTACAAGCAATGGCCCGCGGCAAGGCCCCTGGCCTTGACGGGCTCCCACTTGAATATTACGCCACTTTTGCCCCACAGTTGACCTCTCGGCTATCGGCAGTATTGGACTCGGCGCTTAGACTTGGCGAACTGCCCGGCTCTATGAGAGCGTCGGTGATTGTGACATTTCCGAAACCCGACCGTGACCCTCAACTCCTCGCCTCCTACCGTCCCATCACGCTGCTCACAGTTGACTGTAAAATCTTGGGAAAAATTTTGGCGGACAGATACTCTCAAATCATATGCCCGTTAGTACACCCGGACCAATGCGGTTTCGTCCCAGGGAGGAATACCTCTCATAACATTCGGCGCCTCTTTCACATTCAGGATCAGATTGGGGATCGCTTCCCGCACGCGGCGTGTCTGATCTTGGACCTTGAAAAGGCGTTCGACACCCTAACGTGGCAATTCCTCTTTTCAGTCCTCGGGCGGGCGGGTCTCGGCCCCACACTCATAGCCTATACTCGCCTACTCTACACCAATCTTACGTCCCGGATCCGCCTTGGTCGCTATATCTCCCCGGAATTCGCGATTCACCGGGGCACGCGACAGGGATGCCCCCTCTAGCCCCTCTTATTCGCACTCGCGGTAGAACCCTTGGCCATCCGGCTCCGTGGGGATGGGCAGACCTGGGGTATCCCACTGGCGGATGTCACACACTGTGTATCCATGTATGCAGACGATCTTCTCATATATATATACGGGATGTGACGGCGGATCTCACCGCCGTTGAGACCGCCCTGTCGGAGTTTGCGGAGGCCTCTGGGTTGAGGGTGAACTGGGACAAATCGATGGTCTATCCCCTCCACCCGGACGCCCCCTCTCGGGAGGTCTGGATCGGCGAACGGAAACTGCACTGGGCGATGGAGGGTCCCCGATACCTCGGGATCAGATTATATCACTCCCCAATCGACATTTTTGAGGGGAACCATCGGAGGGCACTAGCAGGGATACGGTCCTCCATTGGGTTCTGGCGGAGTCTACCGTTGGCCCCGATTGGCCGGGTATCCCTGGCAAAGATGATACTGGTCCCGCGGCTTTTGTACTACTTCACCAATCTCCCAGTGATTCCTCCCCGCTCCTTCTTCAAAGATTTAGATACGCTCCTCAGCTCTCTGATATGGGGGCAGGGACGGCACAGAATCGCGTTGGCCAAGCTAAGACTGCCCACGACGCAAGGGGGGCTTGGGGCGCCCTCGTTCGAAGACTACTTTCTGGCGTCGCAGCTCCAATGGCTCTCATATTGGACGGCGGAGCGATGCCTGCTTGAGACATGCACTGTCACGGGATTTGTGCCCCTGCCCGAGCTGCGACGCCTGCTTCTGCCGGGTTCCCGTCCCACGCGAACCTACCCCCTGCAGGTGGACGTTGCCCGGAAATGCGTGCAACGTATCCACCGCATGGCACCGCGCTGCCCTCCGTACACACCATCGTTACCGCTGGTCGGCTGGCCCAGAAATAACGGGTTCTTCACACCCGCCATGCTTCGGGAATGGACGGCGAGGGACATTGTCGAAGCGGAAATGCTATTTGACGAGGGACAGCTCAGGCCATACCGACAGCTCATGGAGGAATACGATTTGCCCCCAGGCCAGTTCCTGCTTCACCATCAACTCCTCAGCCACTTTCGACCATATGCTGACCTCACGCACGGGGAACCTCCCACACACCCAGTCCTACACACACTCTTACAACTGGGACGGGGTCGACACCTTATTACGTGGTTGTATAAATCAATTGGGAACCTAACACCCCCACTGCTGGTGCATCTCCGAGCCCTATGGGAGGAGGAGACGGGACGACCATTTCACGACAGCGAATGGGACAGAGCGATAGAATTCCCCAAAAAAGTATCCAGGAATGCCCGCTTTAAGAATATACAGTTTCACATTCTCCATAGGGCCTATCTGACGCCAGCGCGCCTTCAACGTTTTTATCCCGACACTACATTTCTATGCCCTCGTTGTCAGGCGCAGGATGCTGCCTTCTTTCACATGTTCTGGACCTGTCCGGGCATCCAGAACTATTGGACTTCTATCCACTCAACACTCGGAGACCTCACTGGGCTGACCCATTTGACTACCTGGGAGGGATGCGCGCTGGGTATCCTGGGGCGGAGAAAACGACACAAGGTGTCGATGCGCTTCGTCTTCCTGGCCCACCTATTGGCCAAACGCTGTATAGCAATGCACTGGCGGTCCCCTACTGGTCCTCCGCTTGCAGCTTGGGTAGGGGCGGTTCTTACATGGGCTGCTGCGGAGGAGGACGCAATACGAGAGGAGGAGGCTAAAGGCACCCGTAAAACCCCAGTCTCTTTAGAGTGGGCGCTCCTACTACACCAATTCAGACAATCTCAGACCCCAGCTGCACTGGTAGCCGACATGAATACCCCCGACGCCGCACCACCTCACACGGTCCGAGTCTCCGGTGGGGGATCCCCCCCAGTGTCCCCCCCGCACCACCCCCGGGCCAGCTGAGTTCCCCCCTTTGCTCACCTGATGCACCCCACGGCTCCTCATCCCGGATTGTGCACACACCCACCCCCCCCCTAGATGGGCGGCAGCTATATAGCCGAACGGGCAATGGCAGACTTGGGACATAGCCTAGAACTCATCACCTAGAACTCCATGGCATCCCCCAGTTTGGTTCTCCTCCCCAGTTTTCTTTACAGGCACTGCTTTGCACTCATACAGACCACTTACACACGGAACAAGACATATATGTACCCTCTATATTGACGTTGGTCTATTTGTCCGCTAATGTAAAGTACCCATTTTCACGGCAAGTGATGTATGTATGCTCATATTCTTAAATGCCAATAAAAAGAATTTTCAAAAAAAAAAAATCCTTACTTCAAAACTGATCTATTTCAGTCTTAGTCTTGAATTGCTTATATTACTTTAGGTGATAGTTGTATATTAGCTCTAAAAGGCTTTAATCAATAGACACATTTTTATTTCATTATCAATTTATGAAAACAAATGATCTATCTTATAAGTTGGTCTGTACTACATCTTATTTATCCCTGGTCACACATACCAATTTTTTTCCATGTTACTAAATAGTTATTACACAGAGCTCTTTATGTCAAGCTCACCAAATGTATGGTGACAGTGTGTAGGGGTATATCCGCCCCTCAAAACTTCAGGGTTTAAGCAGTGTTGTACTTGTAGGAAGCAGATCCCAATCACAGACCGGATCTGCACATGCTGTCTCTTTGGTGCCTGGGCAACAAACAGGACTCTGCGTGCTGCATCAAATGTTCAGTGATGCATCCGAAGGCCCTCAGGGAGCGGAAAGCCAAACTCTACACACACAAAGAGTGGTTTGTCTCAGATCAAGTCACGAGGTAGACCTTGTGCCGCTTGCCTTCCTCAGCTGAGTCCAGGATATATTTGAAAGACAAATCCAAAAACCAACAAAGTCAACATGGGTTTTGACGCCTTCACAGCACTCCTACTCTCTGGAGACGTCCCATAGTTGGTAACCAAAGAGCCCACTCCTGATTCAGGGTCTGAATCTCGGCCAATCTCAATGCGCTCCAAGTTACCCAGACCAACTTTTATCACGGAGTGCCCGAATCTTGTGCAGGCCTCAACGAGGGAGCAAGGTGAACCCTAATTCCTTTCACATTGTTCCTCTGGATAAGGAATTAAAAAATATTGGTACCTTTTGGTCCCTAGTCCGTGAATGATGCGTGCCTCTTGCACTGCTACTCACATGCTTGCTAGGACATGGCGAGCAAATCTTGCATGCCTCCCTGAGGATTTCCAGATCTCGTTTACCCAGAAGGTACATGATGGCCAGGATACAGCTAAATACATTGAGGACTGGCCAGTAAACTACAGGTTGTGTAACTAGAGCCATTTCCATTTCATTAGTCTTTATTATCGATCATTTTCATCATAAAAAGACTGTTACAAAATGAACATTTCATACAAGATTAAAAATAAGAAAAATGTCTAAAAACACAGATCGGCTAAAAACATAAGATGAACACAATACTAAAAACTACTACCTCCTATTTCTAATAATCCAGGCCCAACCTAAAAATGTGGCCACTGCCACTACAATACATTCACTGGTGTCAAATCTTAGGATATTTAGTGCCTCAAGCCCTTGTCTGGTACCCAAAGTGCGACATAGGGGTTTAAGCCATTTGGTCCGGGGGGCGGCATATGCCGGACAAACGAAAAATATGTGACCCACTGTTTCCGGACAATCTATACACCAACGACAAGAATCGGAGGTAGCACCCTTCCATTTTTTTGTAAATGATTTAGTAGGTAGGCTGCCAACCCTCATTTGATGATAGAGTTTCCTATCGATGGGTCTAGTAATGGTGTCCCAGTAGGCTTCTAAAAGAGGGACATTTTTCTCCACGAGAAACCTACCAGCAGAGACTCCACTGGGGCTAAGGTTAGTTGTTTTTGATTGACCATTGACCAATAAAGGCTTTTAAAAACTTTTTTGGGGGGGAAGGTGTTAGAAACTGGATCGGTCCAAAGGGTACTCAGGCCCATGGAATCCAATAGTGAGCTAACTTGTTTAAACCACTGGATATTGCCGGCGCCCAGGATGGCACGGACGTCCAGGAAAGCCTTTGCGTATGGCCCTAGTTCCGGGACCGTCCATAGTCTCCTCCAAAAAGCCAATGGTTTAAACCTGGCAATGTCTTCGAAAGAATGACAGCCAAGGTCAAGCAATAACGGTTTCACTGGGGTAGAACAAGGGAGACCCGTAAGAAGCCTAAAAAATTTATATTGGGCCTTGACCAAAGGGGAGAGATCAGAAAAACCCCAAAGTTCAACGCCATAAAGGATGGCTGAATTGATCCTGGCATTGTAAATTTTGATGGCGGGACCTATTGTTTTCATCTGGGATTGTTTTTGTTCTTTTACCAAACACCCCGAAAGTTGGGCAAATTTAAGGGATAAAACATCTATTTGTGGCTTCCAATTCAGTTTGTTTTCGAAAACAACCCCTAAATAAGTCATGACATGGGCACGTTCAAGGGTGTCCTTATTCATGGTCACATTACCAGTTGCGCATTTCCCTTTGTTAAAAATCATATATTTGGTTTTCGAAACATTGACTGACAGATCAAAGTCAGAGCAGAAGTTAGTGAAAACATTCAAGGCTACCTGTAAACCGGACAAAGTCTGCGATAGAAGAAGGGTGTCGTCGGCAAACATGAGGAGTGGAATTTTTATTCCTCCCAGCATGGGGGCGTCCGTAGGCGTAGATAAAAAGTACTTAACAACACTGTTGATGAATAACAGAAACAGTGTCGGCGCCAGGACGCATCCTTGCCTGACACCCCTGTTAACTTTAAACCTATCGGTAACCTGTCCTTGATTCCCCCAACGTACTTGGGCGAAGTTGTTGTCATGCAACCTGATAACTAAATGTAGGAGGTCAGCAGGCATCCCTAACTCAGCTAAAACCGCCCAGAGTTTAGTCCTATTGACTAAGTCAAAAGCTGACCGAAGGTCAACAAAAGCGGCGTACAAAGTACCGCCGCAAAGGTAAACCGTTTTCCAGACTATCAGTTGGAATTTGAACGCCTGGTCGATGGTGCTAGTGCAGGGTCTGAACCCGGCCTGCAGGGGCGAGATGGTATTCTCCTGCTCTATCCAAGTCAGGATTCTAGCCAGGATCATCCTAGCTGTGATTTTTTGGACCGAGTCAATTAAGCTAATCGGGCGGTAGTTCCCTGGGCAGGAGCGATCACCCTTCTTAAAGATGGGCAAGATTTCAGCGCCCATCCAGGATTCAGGAATGGCGGCCCCCTTAGCTATAGCGGTTGCCATGAGTGCGATGTAGGGCACCCAATTTCCAAGGTCAGATTTGAAAAGGTCCGCTGGGACACAGTCAATACCTGGAGCCTTTCCGCTGGGAACCCTGGATAAAGCCAACTCAACCTCTTTACAGTCAAATTTAAAATTCGAGGGAGGGAGCGTTACCTGGAAAATTGGAGAAGCGATCACTTCTTTCAGATTCGGATCTGAGAACTGGCGTTCGAAATGTGACACCCAGATGTCAGGGAGTACATGGTTAGAGGGGGTCTGTAAGCACGGAGAATTTCCCCATTTCACAATTTGCCAGAACAGAGTCAAATTCCTTTGTTTACTGGCAGCCAAAAGATCATTCCAATGATCGTTGTCCCAATCTTTTTTGGCCAGAGCTTTGGCCGAACTGTAATGCTTCCTAGCAAGACAAATATTTGCCTGATTTTTGGATTTAATGGCAGATTTCAGTTTGCTATAAGACTCACGACAAGCCTTGTTATACCAAGAATTAGACTTATGACTAATAGATTTCCTGGCCTTACAAGGCTTGGAGAAAAGGGAATTAAGGTCTGAAAATAATTTCTCGTGAATAGAGGTGGACTCGGCTACGACTTCCTCGTGGCTCAGAAGAGATTGGAGGTCAGCCACCGCTCGAGAAACTTTAGAACTGATCACGGAGAGTACTTCACTGTCTAGGGCAACCTTGTCCCAACGCACTCTCCGTTGATTGTTGGTTAAAAGGGCAGTAGCAGTAACAATCTCTGTAGGTATGTTTATGGGGGCTGAACACAGTAAAAAGTTCAGGGCAAGGGGATTGTGGTCGCTCTCTGGGTGATCCAGGATCGCCATGTCGCTTAATAGGTTCCAAAACTCAACTTTGATCAAGGCATAGTCGATTCTGCTACTACGTCTACCATCGGAAAAAGTGACCTTACCAGTCTTATCCGAGGGAGTCCGACCATTAGCTGCCCTGAATCCATGCTCCATACACAGGGACATCCACTGGATGGCGGATTCGGTCCACTTCTTAATGGGTGGAAGGTCGAGTAGGGGGATATTCAGGATTGTATCCACTTCCGTTGTAAGTGAGTCCCAAGCAAAGAGCAGCGGCTCAAAGCAGCAATTTAAATCGCCCACTATTACCACATTAATGCATGGGTTGACAGTTTCCAAAAAACCATCCAGTTGGAGAAAGGTATTAGTGCCTTTCCCACCTGGAAGGCCCCTGTTGTATACATTAATAATCAGGGTGTCGGGTTCGTTTTTGTGTTGTAACAGAATAATCAAAATATCAGGGTTATCAATTGATAACTCAGTAATTCTATAGATTAAACTTTGTCTTACCCAGATGCAGAGACCGCCCGAGGGGCGGCCCCTTGACCCACCAATAGCCGCTTTATAGAAGTTAACATAACCAGGGAGATATATGGGGTCCACAGCCCACGTTTCCTGGAAAACGAGAATATCGTGGGTGGTTACCCATGTAGACCATTCCTCCATTACTATTTTACTCCGCAAACCAGCGATATTCCAGGAAACCATTTTGAGATTGGGGGGGCTGGTTAGGCCTGCCAACTTGGGGACTAATGATGGACCCAGGGCAGCGGGGTGGATTTCAGTAATACCATCACCCCTACACACGTGTTCAGATAAACTGGAGGCATTTAGTAGATATGGTGGACTATCTGAAAGCAGCATAGTAGTACGGGTCGCCGACACTGGGGGGGGGAATTGTAGTTAACAAAGTTAGTAGCCTGGGAAATATCCCGGCAATCCAAGACTGGAGAAAGAAGATCGATGTTTCTATGGGACACGTTAGAAAAGACACAAGCAAAGGTGGAATGAGTGACACCCAAACCCCGATGGGCCCCCCCACGCCCACCCCAACTGCCCGGCCCCGCACTGATGGAACAATCAGGGCCCGCAGAGGTCGTGTTCGCGTAGCCCGTAGAGATTAGAGAAGTTGGCAGTCAATCAACCCCCTCCAGAGAATTCAAGGGTGCAAAATGATTGAGCAATGAGAGGTGAGAGTCCAATCTGGGCGGGCAACGGGTACCCCTAGTAACCCTTTCCCAACCGGTGGACAATGTACCCGGTGTATCACAGGGGTCGCGAGTGTAGAAGTAGGACAAATTCACAGTAGATATACCAGAGGCACTCAGGGTGTTAGGCAGGGAACAAATATGGCTCACCACCATTGGATTTCGAAAATTAATAATTACACAATCACCCTCCACATTCTTGACCCTGGTACCCAACCAACTCACCCTACGTACAGTCAAGATTTCAGCGCTAGTTCTTGATGGCAATGGCCTATTATTAATTAACCAATGAATCACTTTGTTCTTCAACTCAGTATGTGACTCAAACTTTTCCTGAGGAAGCCTTGGAACGCCTACCAGTGTGACAGTATAAGGTAAGGACTCTCTAGGGAGGTTAATACAGGGAAGTTTTAAAAACGAGTCTGCACCCTTGGAGGAAGGCTGTCTAGAAACATTGTTGCCATTGCTATTTCTGACATCGTGGTTTCTAGCTAATTGGGTAGACGAAACAGCACTGGTAGGTGGGTGGGTGACTACCACAGCTTGTTCATTGTGGGTGGGTGGGTGGGAGGGAGGGAACTTCAACCATGGGAGTGTGGCCATTTGGGACTGGCCCCGTTTTAGCAGCAAGGGCAGAGTTTGTTAAAGTCTTGGGGTCAACAAGGGGCGTAGTGATTTTCTCCAAAAGAGACGTATTTATAAGCACCATGCTCTCTAGTTTCTCGATGGTGGTGGAGAGTTTCTTGACTCTCTCATAAAGGGGAAGGAAGAAAGACTTAAGCATTTGTTCCAAAAATTCAGGAGAGCAAATAGGCTGCGGGATGGTGTTAGGCAAAGTGTCAGAGCAGTGAGAGGACATGGGGCTCCCGGCAACAGGGGTTGTACAACAAGGTAAATGGGAAGAGGGGTCAGAACGAACATTTGCAAATTGGGACTTTTTAGAGACTTTGGTACGTTTACCCCTAGAGGGCGCACCCGCACGCTTTCTTTTTCCGTTGGTAGGCTTGAACTTATTTACCAAAGTCGGGGTGGCAGACCGAGGCTGCACGGTGGAAGGCAATGGGGGAATAGCACTGGGGATTAAAGATAGGCCACTGCCTTCGGGAATAGTAACGGTACCAGGGAAATCATCCGGTGGACTGTGTAAGGATATATTCGACAACCCAGGCGCATTTGTGTGCAACATATCGGAAACCGGAGGGACATTCCTGCATTCAGGGGAGGTGGCTGTCATAATGTTGCCAAGTGACGATCTCTTGGCAGATATTTCTAATGACAATCTTTTTTCAGTTAAATTAATTTCTTGTTCAAGGACCCGAGCAGCTCTGGTGATAAAATTGTCAAGGGTCCCTGTAATACAACCCCCCGTGTTACCCTGCACAATCTTTCTACCAGATCTTAAAGAGGTCATCTTCGAAAGAAGGAAGAATGAGGGCAGGGGGACAATATACACAGTGACTATAAACCCTAGATGTGCAACTATTCCAGTGATCTGCAGTCATAAAAGAATAAACAGTTCAATAGCAATGTATTTGCAAAGCACAGTTTATAACCTAACTGATATACAACATGAGCGAACTGATAGGCAAACGATTGTACCTAGGAACAATAAGTCTCAGAGGGGTGGCCCGTCCCGTCCACACCCGGCCACGAACGGCTACAAACGGCCCGCTCTTTGCCCGGTCTTCGGCCGAGCTGCGTCCCGCGCGCGTACCGCTAGTGCGTGTGGGCTGGTGCGCTACTAATAGTTGGGAGATCGTAGAGGAGGCGGGGCCGGGAAGAGGAGCCAGGTGTGCTATAGGAGAATTAGCAGTGTGCACCCTGGGCCTCGCAGTCCCGTGTATTGAGCCTCCTCAGCGCTTCCCTCCAGAATCAGCAAAGCGTCCACACAGGGCAAGTAGCAGCGAACCTAGTGAAGTCCCAACACTTATGGCAGCAAAAAACAACGAAGCCTACGAGCGGCTCCCGCGAAGCGGGGGCCGCGAGGCGTGGAGTAGGCAGTGGAGGCGGGGCCAGGAAGAGGAGCCAGGTGTGCTATAGGAGAATTAGCAGTGTGCACCCTGGGCCTCGCAGTCCCGTGTATTGAGCCTCCTCAGCGCTTCCCTCCAGAATCAGCAAAGCGTCCACACAGGGCAAGTAGCAGCGAACCTAGTGAAGTCCCAACACTTATGGCAGCAAAAAACAACGAAGCCTACGAACGGGGGCCGCGAGGCGTGGAGGAGGCAGTGGAGGCGGGGCCGGGAAGAGGAGCCAGGTGTGCTATAGGAGAATTAGCAGTGTGCACCCTGGGCCTCGCAGTCCCGTGTATTGAGCCTCCTCAGCGCTTCCCTCCAGAATCAGCAAAGCGTCCACACAGGGCAAGTAGCAGCGAACCTAGTGAAGTCCCAACACTTATGGCAGCAAAAAACAACGAAGCCTACGAGCGGCACCTAGAGCCATGGTACCAGCATCCTTATTAGACGCCAAGGTTAGATGCACGCAACCAATTTTTCGGTAGACGTTCAGGCTTCCCCACTGGACATGCCTTTCAGTGGAGCCACACTTTTTGGTGAGAAAGTAAGTTCTGCCCTAAAACAGCTTAAGGACTGGAAGGTTACAGCGAGTTTTATAGTTCTTCTTTGTCCTGCTCGCTAGTTTTATCAACAGAAGCAGAAGGTCTAAGCATACTCTATAGCCCTTGCCTGCTTTCAGAAGCAAGCCATGCAACCTGTACATTCCTTTTGTGACTCCAAATGGCAGATGCAGCAGTACCTTGTCTTTTGCAACTGCCGCCAACCTGCTTTAATTACCCCTCCTCCTGTCATCTGGGACAAATATGGGGCAGAATTTTAATTTTGCCTATCAGGCTGGTGTCCTATTCCATCGGACCAGTGGATCCTTCAAGTTCAGTTTAGTTGGGCCCTCCCTTTTCTTGTCTACACTTCCACATGTTTCTCCTGTTTTTAGACATATTGGTAGACCATGCAGTTGTCAACTCCAGAGGTCAGATGTTACCTGTCTAGTAAGTGATCAAAGTGGTGCCAGAGATGGAGAGGGGGTCAAAACAGGATGTAGGGCAGAAGCCAATAGTAGATCTCTGGCTTCTTAACACCTTCCTCAATAAGGACAAATTGGGGGCATACCAAAGCTCTCAGCCAGGATGACTGCTTAATCGCTCCATCCATGAATTACAGAATCTACCAATAACCACTCTTATGACTATCATAGCAACACTCTAGCACCTAAAGCAGCCCCTGATCACCCTCTCTAGGGTCCCTGGTTAGGGCACTGTACTGCCACTGCAATCACTTCACCAGACCAGAGATATTGGGCTGCAACCGAGTGCCATGTTGGCTGCTGTACTGTTTGAGGTGGGGCCCATCCTTCCCGCTTGGGCGTCTAAGTCGGAGGACACTTCACTACTGCAAGACTGAGCCACTACACTATTCACCTAAGGCACCAATCTGATAGACTTTTAGCCGCAGATTTCTTACCTTAGAAGTGTTACCATGCATCAGACTGGATCTGGACATTTTTTCGTTAGCAGCACCCCTGCACACTGGTAGATGGTGTTGTTCGGCTCTGCGTGACGTCCGCATCAGAACTGATGTGTGCGCTGCTATATAGGCACCACCCCAGCACACTGGTATCAGTTTTTTCTTCTTTCTGGGCCAGTCAGCGCGGATCTGGAGAAGAGATAGCCCTGTCACTTTTTGAGTGACCTATTTTTGACTTTTTGTTGAAGGTTCTTTTAGACATTCTCACCTGGTGTGGCACAAAGAAGGATGGTTTTAAGCCCTGTGGCCACTGTCACCTGAAAATGTCTGTGATGGACTCCCACACTTTGCCTCTGGTGCCTCGAGTGCAACTATGACAGCAAGACCTGTGTTGACTGTCGCACTCTACACCCCAAGGCCTTGAAGGAGTGCTCCCTCAAGCTCCTTGCTGTTCCTCGCGCGACGCCATAACAGTCTCTGTTCCGGTCAAGAGGAAGGTCCAGGGAACGATCGCAGAGCTAGTCTGAAAGCTCTTCGTCGCACAAATAGAAAAAGAACAAGAAGTCTAATACGACTTCCACTTTGCCTCATCTCTCAAAGTCCTCTGACTTGGGAGTGTCTGCATTTTAGGTCTTGCTCCACAGTTGAGCCTGTGCCTCTTCAATCTCCATGCCTCTCCGAGTTTCCAGGAGCCGGAGCGACCCCCACCCTACTCGATAGTTTTATGAGGCCATGCACCTCATATTTGGGCAGACCGTCCTAGCTTGACCACCTTCGGGCCCCTTGGGTTCAGAACGGGGCCCCTACTGATCTTCCTCCAGCGTGTTCGCCCCCTACGCCAGTTGGGCCCCTTGGATCCATGGGCAGATCCAGACCGTCACTGGTTGGTCCACCTCGAACTTGCCGTTGCCGACCCCACTACCGACGTCCCCTAACAGGCAATCCAGTAGGCTGGATACCTTGGGAAAGAAGAGGTTTTCTTCCGCTAGCCTGGCTCTGTAGTCGATGAACACAGTGTGGTAACTTTTGAGCCCATACTCCCATTCTCTCTGGGACTCTGCTGCGCTGGTGTTTCATATGGTCTTAAGTTGCTTCAAGGACAGCAGAGCTACTGCCAGGTCTGTAGGCCTTTCCATGTCCCCTTGCCAACCCTAGTCCTCCCTCTGTGGCCCGAAAGTCGACAACTACTCACCCCCTCACCCCATCCCCACCAAGCAAGAAAGACAGCCTCCAAGCCTCTTTAGACCATCATGGGCACCCAGTGGGGTGCAGGATACACCATCACCTGCACCACTGGAGGGCGATAACATCCTACCTCTGGGTTCTCCAGATTGTCCGAATGGGTTACTCTCTCTCCTTCGGGACTATCCCTCCACCTATGCCACCCACTTGAAACAGGCTGATGGAGGACCATATATCCTTGCTCTCTTGGCCAAGGGAGCCATAGAGAGGATGCCGGCATCAGAAGTAAATCATGGTTGCTATTCCCAATGCTCTCTGGTGCCCAAGGGGGACAGAGACCCTTATCCTATCCTAGACCATGCCTTGTCAATTTCTAACTGTAAAAGGAGAAATTCAAAATGCTTACACTTTCAAAACTTATCTGCCCTTGACCCGGGAGACTGGATGGTAGCGTTGGACTTTCAGGACATATACTTCCACATTCCCATCCTGCGGTTTGCGGTCTTCCAAGAGTACTTTCAGTTCACCGTGTTTACCTTGTACCCCACCCAGGTTTCTATGAAGATGTCGGTGGTCATTGCCCATCTTTGCGTGCTGGGGATTACATGTATTCCCTTACATCGACTGGCTGCAGAAGGCAGTTTCTCCTCAACAAGTCTCAGACCATATGTAAGCAAGTTTCCTTGTTTTTATTCTACCTGTGCAGAGGATCTCTTTATAGGGCCATTAATGGACAGTGTCTTTAAATTCCTTTCTGCACCTGCCAGAAGTCTGAAATTCAGGATTTGTTTCTGATGTTTAGGGTGCAAGCCCTTTTTCCAGCCCTGATGTTTCTGGGACTTTTTGGTTTCCTGGCCTCATAAATACTGCTGGTGCCTCATGCCTGTTTGCACATGCAGGCCCTGCATCAGAAACTTCACCTTAAAAAGGCTCAGTACTGGGTTTACTTTTTGGACAACATCTGCATCTTAAATGAAGCAGCATAGGACCTTGAATATTGGATGACGGATGCCAACCTGACAGGTGGCAGGCCATTTTCTTGGCCTCCTCCAGACCTCACGGTAGTGACGAATACATCAATTATGCTGTTGCAGTACTGTTGGAACAAGAGCAAGCAAGGGCTACTAGGCCTCAAATAGGATTGATTGCCTTTGAGGATCTGGGGTGTGTTCTACTATGGCTCTGCAAACTGCACCAAGTACAACCTCTTCAGCTCTTGCCTTTTGTTCGTAGCGGTGGCGAGCAGTCAGAGGGTTCTCAAGGAAGAAATGTGGGGTTGTGCAAGCTCAGAACACAACAACCACCCTGCAGCACAATAACATTGTCAAATCCAGTTTTTTACTTTGAAATGAAAATTACTTTAATGCAAGCACTTAAAACAGGATACCAAAATGGTAACATTAGCAGGTACAATACAATGTATTGGCACCTGTGGATACTACCCACTTCACTTTACCAGAGTAACCCTCCTCTTGTGAGTCAAGCAAAGTTCCCCTAGGAATAAGGTGTCTGCGAGGCACAAATCTAGTCAGTTTGAGGTTACCCCAGTTCAGTAATGAAATAACTCGGTTTACTAAATCCTCTCAGTAGCTTCACCACAATGCACGTTGCTATGTTCTGTCTGAGACTAGCAGGGGAACCAGCAACTCCTCTCTCTCCTGCTTCTGGGAGGAAACTTGCTGGTTGTCAGTACGGGTATGCCGCAACAGTGTTGGACAGCTGGAGCTGATGCCTGAAGTCCTTAAGCTAACACAGGTACTGGCCATCCGTAGTGTCCATGATTTATAGCCGATGTGCCTTTATCTGGACATGGTAACTGTGGCACGATCGCTGCTACAGGGCACTTTCTGGAATATGGTGAGAATGACTGCAATGGGCACAGTTCTTGTTCACAGCGGCAAAGTCCAACAAATGCACAGTTCTTGGTCATGGCAACAAAGTTAGCTGTGTTGGCTCTTGTTGCACAGCGGCAAGGTTGGTCACTGATGTGATTCTTGCTTGGAACTGTGATGCTGTAGAAACTGCACACACCACCCCTGGGGGCTCACATTCTGCTGTCCTGTCTTCTTTCTCCTGGCAGACCCTCTCACCACTGGACAGTCGCCCCTCCTGCAGTGTTCCAGGCTCCGCACCTACCTGAGCAGGCAGGCTTCTTTCTAGTTACTGCAGGTCACAGCAACAGCCTTACAGTAAGACAACACTTCAAGTGATGTCCCCTCACTTTTGCAAAGTTCACTGTCAGGGGAATCACCAGCTCTGGTTGCACAGTAGCCCTCTGAGAACTTCTCAAAACACTCCCTTCCCTGGTGAAAGGGACCTTTAAACTGGAACCACAGGTGGGTCAGTAGCTCCCGCTTTTATCCAGTCGAGGCATACAGGAGATGTGTATCCATTGTCTCCACTTCCAGAACCGGTTTGGAGCTTTTTTCCTTTCATGTGTCCTTTCCAAGCTGCTCAACAGATAGTGCTGCTTCTCACTGTACTGTAGTCTCAGGCCTGGAGCACCCACAACAGAGGCACAAAGATTTGAGCTTTCAGCACCTGACTATCAATAGCCACACTGAACAGTGATCAGAGGAAAGACTAAATGCTAGCCCCACCTAAATGTGTCCTTTTCACGTCAAATAACAATAACTGCAGTCCCTTCCTTAACACCTACCATCAAATGTCAGTGCTACAGCAAGAATAATTAGTGCTCCTTTCAGGAAAAAAGCTTCATTGATCCTTGTCTCCTCTGTCCCCTTCTAGGTCTCCTTCCTCTAGCTTCAAGATTGTCAGCATTATTCTTCACTGTCTGTAAAAAAAACACCTCACCTCTGTCGTATGCACAGGAAGAGGCCCAGGTTTTTAAAAGCAGAAGGCCCAGCCTCATTACTATGGATTACTCATACACTCAAAGCATGTACCACACAGACCACATACACAAACATGGAGAGCATACACTTGGGTAGCTAATAGAAGTGGGACTTTACATGAGTAGACCTGTAGGCCTCCACACCATGCCAAAGATAAAAAGGTTGTCACAGCAGTGCATTCACAAACCATGATATGATGCCACTACAGCTCTCCATGCTGAACTCACTACAGGGAAAGTAGTCCACTGTTTGTAAAATCAAGGAATGTTTGGTGCGCCCCCTCAGGTAACAATACAAGTCCAGGGCCCTGACTCGTGTGAAGCAGCAGGCCTAGGCTTTTCTGCACACACTAGATTAATATGAGGCTAGGGTTAAAATCAAAAACTAGAATACTAGATACGGTCACTCACGGCAGGGAAACACAAATATACATCATGCAGGGGGGCCTTCCTGTCTCAACGGGAGGGTAACCTGGGTGAACTGGAGATCAGACAACTTTGGGCTCCAGTGGAGCAGTGCTACCACATTAACCATCTGAAGCTGTGCAGTACCTGTCTGGACCTTAAAGCCTTTTTACCTTCTTTCAAGGGCAGGTCATTCCAGAATCTAAGGAAATACATGACCATCCAATAGTACTGCAACAAGCAGAGCGGTGTGGGGGGGGTCTCTATCTCTTTGGTGCATCTCTGGCGTGGCTGATTCTTCATGAGATTTCTCTGATGGTGGCTTTGGTGGCTCTCTCAAGACCTAGGTGGATGTACTCAGTAGGTTCTCATGCTGTGTAGATGACTGGATCCTCTTGGAATCTTTCAAACAAACAATCTCCTGGTGGGTTCCCAAAAGGTCAGTGTAGACTAGCTCTCCAGATGTTACCTTGCCGATCATGACTCATATCTGTTCCCATAAGTGGCATAGGGCTTCTTCACACATTGTGGTGTTCCCTGGAGTTCCCTTCTCAAGGTTCTCTAGGAGATTTGTTTTGCCTTCAGTGGAAATCTGGCCTCTGTTGTGCATTTCCTCCTCTACCATTGATTCCTAAAGAAGGTCAAGAGGGACCAAGCACAGTACATTATGATGGCACCGGACTGAGCTCCGAGTCTGACATTCTGAAGTGCTGGATCTGAGCAAATTACCTCCATTTCAAATGCCTCTTTAAGAGCGTCTGTTGTCCCAACAACAGGACACGGTATTGCATTTGAACCTCCACAATCTACACCTCCATGCGTGGAGATTGAGCAGAATCAACTGAGAGGCTTTGTCTTCTGCTGGAGTAGGTGGATGTTATTCTCATTGCGCTCGCCCAGCCACAGAGTCCACCTACTCTGGCGTTGGTCTAAATTTGTTGTCTTGTGCAGTCTCAGCTATCTGAATTTCTTCTGTTCATTTGTCTCTTTCCTGGCAAGGCTTTCCGGTGGGCTATGTTAAAGGTTACATTTTGGTCCATTTGGCCTTCCTTTATTTGCCAGATCGGCCATCTTAATTAGGTCACCCTCTGCCTTATATATTTTTTTCCCTGCTCGATTTATTATGCTGCAGTGGGATATTATTTTGCTTCTAACATTTTTGATTTGTGGTTTCTTTGAACCAATGCACAGTTGCACTCTGAGAAGTTTGACTATTAAGCCTTTTGTTTTTTAATGCCTGAAGTGGACATTTTCACTACTTTCAACAATGCCAATTGTACAATGTTTTGTACTCAACAGCATCAATTACAGGAAGCCTTGGGGATGTATTTCAGTTGAGGTGGAATGCTCTGCATTTGATAGACTTCTAGCTGTAGATTCCTTACCTTTGAATTTCCCAGGCGTCCGGCTGGATTCAGAAACTTTTGCTGAGCAATACCCCTTGCGGGCGACGTCGGGTGGCTGCATTCTGCTCCATGTGACGTCGGCAGCATCTGTTATGACTTCGCGGTGCCCAGATAGGCGCACGGACGTCAGTTATTTTATTTCCGCGCCAGTTAAGTGCCGATCCGTGAAGAGCTACCCCTCTGCTGCTTTTTGGCCGGGTTTTTCTCTACTTTTGTCTACATTTTGGGATTTGACTTCGTATGCGAGGGATGTCTTCAAGAAAGACAGGTTTCAAACTATGCAGGACTTGTTCCTGCATGATGTCGGTCACCGATCCCCGCCGCGTATGTCAGTGGTGTCTTGAACGTGACCATGATATGAGGTTGTGTTCAGATTGTCCGGCGATGGCTCCGAAGACTTGAGGGAGAGGAGCGATGAAGTTGCTTGCGGCCCGGCAGTCGACACCATCAAACGAGACTCCGAGGAGGTCACAGTCCCGTTCGAAGAAGAGGTGGTCGCTGGACCGCTCATGGAGCCCTAAGTCCTCTTCCTCACATTCAAGGTCCTTTGTACACTCAGGCAAGAGGCACAAGAAGAAGACCAAGCGGACTTCGACTTCACCTGAACTGGCGTCCGTCGTTGAGAAAGGTAAGGAGCACCGGCACTCTAGGCACCGTTCTGCAGAGCCAGTGTCGACTTCGCGCCTTATGTTAACAATGATTTGTAGAGCGCTCGTTCACCGGTTGGTTTCTTGGCACTTAAGAGGCTAGGGAATAGCCAGCCCAAGGCAGATCATTTATAAGCAAGTGTGAATAACCATGTCTTGAGAGACTTCCTGAAACTGAGCAGGTTTGTGCTAAGTCTAATTGCCATGGGGATGGAATTCCATAGTCGAGGGGCCAAGGTTGCGAACCTGCATCCCACTTGACGTTTCAGCTTAAAGGTCGGCACTGTGAGGAGGTGGAGATGGGCTGAGCGGAGGTTGCGTGTGGGAGTGTATCGGTAGATGCGGTTGTCAATGAATTTAGGGATTTGTACACCAGGCAGCCAACTTTGAAAGCACAGCACTGGGGAATAGGGAGCCAGTGCAGTTTCCTAAGGAGAGGGGAAGCATGTTGCCACCTGGGTTGTTGAAATATTAGTCGTGCTGCTTGGTTTTGTACCAGTTGGAGTCACCTAGTGAGGCAGAGTGGGAGTCCCAGGAACGTGGCGTTTGCATAGTCCAGACGATATAGGACCAGGGCTATCACGACCTGGACTAGTGCAGCTTAAGATAGTAGCCTGCTTATCTTCCTTATTTTCTGTAGCTGCAGGAAGCAGGTGGAGATCACGGTGCCTATGTGCGTTTTGAGGGACAGGTCGTTGCCAGTGGTTACCCCAAGGCTTTTTAGTGAGGTGGTGGGAGTAGGGGGGGAGCCTAGGTTATTTGACTAATAATGTGGGCCCCACTGTCTGTGTGCATCACCATTCAGTATCACTTCAGTTTTGCTGGGGTTCAGCTTTAAATGATTATGGTCCATCCATTGATGAATGAATGTCATGGTGGATTGGAAGTCAGAGATTGACTGTGGAGAGTTGTCAATCTTGAACAGGAGTTGGAGGTCGTCGGCGTAGTTATAAATGGTCACTCTACTTACTTTCAGGGATCTTATTAGTGGGAGGAGGTAGAGGTTGAACAGGTGGGGGAAGAGGGAAGAGCCCTGCGGGACCCCACATGTAGTTTTTAGTTTGGGGGCGGTGAAATGGCCGATACGGACTGCCTGGGTGTGGTTTTTTAGAAAGGATTTTATCCAGCTGAGTGCTGGACCCTGGATGCCTGCCTCGTTGACACGGTCGGCCAGGATGTCATGGTCGACGGTGTCAAATGCAGCCGAGAGGTCAAGCAGCACCAGGGCCTGGGGCGTGCCTGTGTCTGTTTTTTCGCGTAGGGAGTCAAGTACTACTATGATTACTGTTTCTGTGGAATGCGTTGGCCGAAAGCCGGCTTGGTTAGGGTCGAGGAAACCTGTCTGTTCCAAGAAGTTGGACAGGCATTTGGCCACGTGGGCTTCCAGTAACTTGGCCATGTAAGGGTGTAAAGAGGTGGGGCGTTAATTTGCTGGTGTCTGGGGATCTGCGCCTGGTTTCTTAAGGAGGGGTACTACTATGGCTTCCTTAAAGGCATTGGGGACACAGACCTAGTCCATGGAGTGCTTTAGGAGGGCAAGGACTGGATCAGGGAAAGCCATGAAAGCCATCTTCAGTACGTGAGGGGACAGTGGTCCAGAGGAGAGCCGGAACTGAACTTAGCTAGTAATTTATTCAGGGTATCTGTGTCAATGGGGACGAAGGAGTCCATAGAGTGGGGGGTTCCTGGAGGTGGGTGGGGAAATTCCTTGCTTGGTCTTGGGGGGAATGCTAGCTTTGATGGTAGTGATTTTGTCGATAAAGTAGGTATTCAGGGAGTCGCAGAGGGCCTGTGATGGCTTGGATTTGTTTAGGACTGTCTCTGAGTTTGACAGTTCATCTACTATAGTGAATATTTCTTTGGCTTGGTTGTTTGAATTGAGGATTCGTGAAGAGAAATAGGTTGCCTTTACTGTAGTGATGGCCTTTTTGTATTCCTTCAGGGCCCTGACGTAGGTGGTTTTACCTTCTAGTGAATAATCCTGTCTCCATTTTCTTTCTATTTGACGAAGGGAGCGTTTTTGAGATTTAAGGTCGAGGGAGAACCATCTCTGAGCTTAATGCCGGCGGGTGAGTCTAATTTGTTAGTGGGGCATGATTTTTACTGGCCGCTAACAGCCAGTGCAAAAAGGATTCCTCGTGGTGGTTAAAGTTGTGTGTGGAACGGGGCGCAGTATTGATCAGTGTGTTAATGAATTCATCTGAAAGAAACACGTTAGTTAGATTCCTTACCTTAGACTATCCCCACGCGTCAGGCTGGATCCGGAAAGATTTTTCGTCAGCAGTACCCTTGCGTGTCGGTAGGCGCCGTCTGCGACTCCGTGTCCGTCGTCAGCATCGCCGGGATAACGTCGTCTGAGTACTTAGACGCCGCCCTTGCACGCTGACGTCAGTTCTTCTTTTTTTGGCGCCAGTAAGCGCAGATCCGGGAAGAGCGTACCCTTAGTCAATTTTTGACCAACTTTTTGGACATTTTTGTCTCCCTTTTCGAGTCGACTTCGACTCCTGGTGCCGGTAGGGATGCCCAGGTTCAAGCCGTGTGACGTCTGTCACCGACTGATGTCGGTTACTGACCCCCACCATCGGGGTCTCTAATGCCTTGGGGCCGACCACGACGACAAGTCGTGCCCCGACTGCCGGGCCTTGACCTCGAAGGCTAGACGGGAGCGGTCCCGCAAGCTCCTCTAGATCTGGCAGTCTGCTCCGCGCTGCTCGAGGTCCCGGTTGAGGGGGAGGTCAAGGGACCGGTCGCGGAGCCGAAGTCATCACCGCTCGTCGGGATCAAAGTTCTCGCATTCAGGTAAGTCGAGGCACAGTAAAAAGAAGTCGAAGAAGTGACATCGCTCTTCTGACTCCCCTCGCCGGTCGTGCGAATCGGCCCAGGGTTCGGGTGGCACCACCTGCACGGCTCCGCCGGAGCCGCAGGAGTCTCGTCCGGCCCCATACCCTCCGGTCCCTGGGCCTCACGCGACTCCGGGCAAGATTCCGGACTTCCTCGTGGCCATGAGGAGTCTTGCTCCGCCGTCAAGGCCTGCCGGCGCGCCTCCGGGCCCCGCAGGTCCGACTGGGGTGCCTAGCGAGCTGGCGGCTTCGGCCCCGGTGTCGTTGTCGACTTCGGTCCCGACGCCGCAGGTCCCCGTGGGATCCAGGCCTGGATCCCAGTCGACGCCGGTTGACCTTACGACCCCTCCGCCGGCGCCGACCCCCATGGTGCCGCTCCCGGCGCCGTCTTCGGACGACGCCGTCCCTAGTTTCAGTCCGGTCCTGCGTCGGAACGGCACCGCTCAGCGCCGATGGGTGAGCATTTCATCTATAACCCGGCTCCGTCCTTTCTGCCTGTTTACCAGGAGACGGATGAAGGGAAGGACTGGGAGCAAGCAGTGCCAGTTAAGTCAGGACTGGGCAGACGAGCTGGGGGATGCCAGTGGTCTCGACACTTCGCCTGACACTGGTTTCATCTCGCCTCCTTCCGTGGCTACGGAGGAGGGTGCGACTTATTTTGTGGTGCTGCGCAGGGCTGCCCAGGCCCTACACCTGGAGCTCCCTGCAGCGGCTGTGAGGACTAACCTCCTCACTGAGGTGCTTCAACCGCCAGTAAGCTCTTCGGAGCCTCTACTGCAGTTTAATGAGGCCCTCACATATGTTCTGATGGGCACTTGGTCCAAGCCCTCCACAGTCTATCCTATGGATCGGAACATGGCCCGGCGCCACCGCCCTGCTCCGGGCGACCCCAGCTTTCTGTCGGTACACCCTACCCCTGAGAGTCTGGTTATCCAGGCCTCTACGTCCCAAACCGCCTTCCCGTCCGCACCTCCGGATCGGGAATCCAAAAGGTTGGAGCAGTTGGAAAAGAAACTGTTCTCCTTACTCAGTTTGGGGTTGCGGTTCATTAATACCGCGTGCCTTTTGGACCGTTACACCCACTCCTTGTGGGATACGGTGGCGGACGTGCTTCCCCAGTGTCCGGAGGAGGCCAGGACACGGCTTGCCCAGCCTCTTGCTGAGGGGCGGGATGCAGCACGGTACTCCATTCGATGTGGACTTGACACCACGGACTTGCTGGGTAGAGTGATTGCGACGACTGTGGCGATTCGTTGTCACGCCTGGCTGAGGTCTGCGAACTTTTCAGGGGATGTCCATAGCACCCTCATGGACATGCCCTTTGATGGCCGTTGCCTTTTTGGTGACAAAGCGGATAGTGCGCTGGAGCGCTTTAAGGACTCCAGGGCTACGGCCAAGTCCTTGGGCCTCTCGGCCCGCGCATGCAAACTTCTGCTTTTCATGCCTTTCGTGGCCAAGGAAGGGGCGCCCCCGCACGTTCGTCCAGGCACAGGCCGCAGAACCAGCCTCAACACGGACGTGGATTCCGCCCTGGCGGAGTAGGGGGACAGAGCCGGTCAGTCCACATCTACTCCCGCAGCATCTGCCTCAAAGCCTTCCTAGTCCGAGCTTTCAGGCCCATTCCACGCCAGTGGGAGACCGAGTTCGCCAGCACCTGCTCCACTGGCGTACCATCACTTCGGACAGGTGGGTGCTGCAAATCGTCCGAAGGGGCTACTCCCTCCCCTTCGAGGCGACCCCTCCAACCATGCCACCGCAGTACCATCGTATTTCGGGGGATCACTTGCGACTTCTGCAGGAGGAAGTTACGGCCCTCTTGGCCAAGGGGGCCATCAAGTGCGCGCCTGGCCCAGAAGTAGGACGGGGTTGTTACTCCCACTACTGTCTGGTTCCCAAGAAGCGCAAAGGGGGCCTATGCCCTATCTTGGGCCTCAGGAGCGTCAACAGCTTCCGGAAGGAGAAGTTCAAGATGCTGACTTGAGCTCAGGTTCTGGCTGCCCTAGACCCTGGAGACTGGATGGTAACGTTGGACTTGCAGGACGCTTATTTCCACAACCCCGTCCTGCCGGCCCACTGGCGTTATCTGCGGTTCATGGTAGGCCACAAGCACTTTCAGTTTACCGTGCTCCCCTTCGCCCCACCAGTGCCCCTCGGGTGTTCACGAAAGTGATGGCGGTGGTCGCAGCTCATCTGCGCAGATTAGGGGTTCCAGTCTTCCCCTATCTCGACGACTGGTGGTTGAAGGCGGGCTCGCTCCGAACAGTCGTCTCCCACCTCCAGACTACGGCCGACCTCCTGCATTCGCTGGGGTTCTCCATCAATGTGCCGAAGTCACATCTGAGTCCCTCCCAGAAGCTCCTCTTCATCGGAGTGGTTCTGGACTCGGCGTAGTTTCGGGTGTATCCTTCCGAACAGCGGGTTCGGGATTTTCAGGCTCTGATTTCGATCTTTCAGCCTTTATCCAGAGTTTCAGTCAGGATGGTCGTACGGCTCCTGGGTCTGATGGCCTCCTGCATCCTGCTGGTACATCACGCCAGGTGGCGGATGCGGCCTCTGCAGTGGGACCTGAAGTTCCAGTGGGCTCAACATTGGGGCAACCTGTCCGACCACGTCCTGATCTCGGAGGGCACTGCAAGAGAGTTGCAGTGGTGGCTCACGGACCGCGATTGGGTCAGTGGCAGATCCCTCTCCCTACCCCAACCGGAGTACGGATGCGTCCCTCCTGGCATGGGGGAGGCCACATGAGAGAGGCGGAGATCAGAGCCCTCTGGTCTCCGGCAGAGTCCCGCTCCATATCAACCTATTGGAGCTGCGGGCGATCCGGCTTGCACTGAAGGCATTCCTTCCCTCTGTTCGGGGAAGTGTAGTGCAGGTGTTCACGGACAGCACCACCGCCATGTGGTAGTGCAACAAACAGGGCGGGGTGGGGTCGTGGACCCTTTGTCAGGAGGCTCTGCGCCTCTGGACATGGCTGGAACATCAGGGCATCACCTTGGTGGTTCAACACCTGGCGGGCTCTGAACGCCAGGGCAGACAAACTCAGCCACCGGTGCATGATGGATCACGAATGGCGTCTGAACTCGGACGTGGCGCAAGGCCTCTTTCGGCAATGGGGTTGAGCCTTGGTTAGATCTATTCGCCACCGACGAGAACGAGCAATGTGATCAGTTCTGCGCGTTGGAATTTCCAAGGCGGCACTCGCTCGGAGACGCTTTTCGTCGCGAGCAGGGTTGCGGTCTGTTATACGCCTTTCCGCCTACACCACTTCTGCCCAGAGTGCTGAAGATGATCAGGCGCGACCGGGCCCAAGTCATCCTTGTGGCTCCGGATTGGGCACGAAGATACTGGTATCCCGAGCTACTCAGTCTGTCCATCGATCCCCCGATTCGACTGCCTCTTCAGGAGGACCTTCTGTCGCAGCAGCAGGGGACGGTCCTCCACCCGAACCTGTCCAGCCTCTACCTCCATGCGTGGAGATCGAGCGGCGACAGTTGATGCCATTTGACTTACCTCCTGAAGTCTGTGATATCATTCTGGCAGCCAGGCGTCCCTCCACAAAGACGGTATACGCCTGCCGGTGGAACAAATTTGTGGCATGGTGCACAGCAAAGGCTGTGAATCCCCTTTCTGCCCCTGAGGTTCCCCTCTTTCTTCTTTCCCTGGCCCTGCAGGGCTCTGCTCTGGGCACCATCGAGGGGATCTTTCAGCTGTTTCTGCCTTCTTACGGCTTCCTGATCAGCCTTCTCTTTTCAAGTCCCCTGTTGTAAATATATTCTTAAAAGGCATTACTCATATGTTTCCTCCTGTCCCCTTTGTAATGCCTCAGTGGGACTTGAATCTGATGTTAACCTATCTGATGTGCGCTCCTTTTGAGCCACTTCATAACTGTCCTCTTCGTCTTCTGACTCTCAAGACTGCTTTCCTGGTTGCCATCACCTCTGCCGGAAGAGTGAGTGAGCTCCAGGCTCTTTCTTCTAAACCTCCTTTCCTCTCTGTCCATCCGGACAAGGTTGTTCTGAGGACTCGCCCTTCTTTTCTTCCTAAGGTGGTTACTGCCTTTCACATTGGACAGTCTGTTACCTTGCCCACCTTCTTTCCGCATCCTTCGAAAGAGGAAGAGAGGCTCCACCGTTTGGACCCAAAACGTGCGCTCTCCTTCTATCTGGACCGCACCAAACAGTTCTGGGTGGATGACCAACTCTTCGTTGGCTACGTGGGCGCTTAGAAGGGGCGGGCAGTGCACAAGCGGACCATCTCGCGGTGGGTCGTTTTGTGTACTAAGACCTGTTATTCCTTGGCTAAGAAGGATCCTCCCGTGGGACTGAGGGCCCATTCCACTCGGGCCACAGCGGCTACTACTGCCTTGGGACGGGGAGTCCCTCTGCAGGACATTTGTCAGGCAGCAACGTGGGCCTCGCTGCACACGTTTGCCAAGCATTACTGCCTGGACAGCCAAGTCTGGAGAGACTGCTTCTTTGGCCGTTCCGTTCTCAGAACTTCCTGGTGTGATCTTGGTTCGCAGACCCGTCACTGGGGTTAGTATTGCTGGGGTATCTATTCTAAGGTAAGGAATATAACTATTGTGTTTCTTTTAGATGAACAAGTTACTTACCTTCAGTAACGATATATCTGTAAGAAGCATTAGTTCCTTACCGACCCACCCATCCTCCCCATTCTGCAAACTGATATCTAGGGTTAAGGTCATCCCTTTCTGGGCCCTAGTTTCATGGCACCAGTGTCGGTTTATTGCATGGCTCTGCGTTCCTGGCACAGAAAGCTATGTACAGAACTGATGTCAGCGCGCGAGGGCGGCGTCTAAGTACTCCGATGTCATCCCGGTGATTACGACGCCTACGACGGACGCGGAGTCGCAGACGACGCCTATCGACGCGCAAGAGTACTGCTGACGAAAAAACTTTCCGGAACCAGCCTGACGCCTGGGGATATTCTAAGGTAAGGAATCTAACTAACTAATGTTTCTTACAGATATATCGTTACCGAAGGTAAGTAGCTTGTTCATTACTGTCAATAGAGTTCCATTTTCTCACCGCACCACCCTTTAGAGTGGCAATTTTCTTGGGTGTGGGAGTTTTAGGGTGAATTTTACCAAATAGTGATCAGACCAGACACAGGGCAAGATAGATAAAACTGAGACCACCAGATTGGTGGTCGAGTTGGTCTAGAGTGTGGCCTTTAGTGTGGGTGGGAGAGGATATCTGTTGGGTGAAATTCAGGTTTTCGAGTGATTCGGACAGCTCGGTAGATTGTGGCCCCTCCTTGAGGGTCGTTAGCCCAATAGTTGAAGTCCCCTATCAAGAGAATTCTAGTGTGATTAGTGACTAGGGGTGCGATTTGTTCTCCCAGCGAGTGGGGAACAGGGGCATGTGCTGGGGGGGGGCTATAGATTAGTATACACATGATTGGGGCTGACTTTGACTCGAGTTTTATCACTGCGTTGTCTGTGGCCAGGAGGTTGAGTGGGGTGAGGGCAGAGAAACACAATTTTTTGTTGATGATGGCTGCAACTCCGCCGCCTGTCTTACCAGGTGGACGATTTGTTTGCAGAATGTAGTATTCACACGGTAAGGCGGCTAGAATGTCGGGTGAGGATTCTGAGGTTAGCCATGTTTCAGTGAGCAGAATAATATCTGGTCGCTCAGTCGAGGAGGTCAAAAATTTCTAACTGGTGTTTTACTAGTGAGCATGTGTTGAGGTAGCATATTGTCAAGTCTTTATGCTCCAGGTTTGCCTGTTTTGGTTGCTGGGTGACCTGGGCAGTGGGCAGCCTGACCTCGGGGAATTAATTTTGTGTCTGACCAATGTTTTAGTGGCTCAAGCGTGCTAGAGTTTTGGCTCCTGGTTTAAATGAGGCAGAATGCAGCATTCTGAGGTCCGGGGAGGAGTATTTGAGAAATTGGGTGTAGTGACTAGTCCCTGGGCGCGGATGGGCACAAACGGGCTTGCCTTTGGCGTGCCGCCGTCGCGCCCTCTGCACGCGTCTGCTGCGCTCCCGCACTGCAACCGACATTTATACCTGCTGTTCGCCTAAGCCCCTCCTGGAAGTCACGTGATCCGTACTCGGGAGGAGGCAGGAAGTTGCTGGGGCGCTCTAGTATTCAGAGCGCCCTCAAGGTGCGTGAGTTTAAGATTGGTGAATTTCAAAGCACATATAAATTAAATTTTGACAATCTTAAAAAGCAGCACTTTAGTAGTTTTAAAAATACAGCTGCTTTAAACAATTCAATCGTGAGTTAAAAATGCGCTGTGGCCGGATGGCGGCCTCTAATCTCGAGTGCCCGCTCATCGCTGCAACCAACGTTTATACCTGCTGTTTGCCTAAGCCTCTCCTGGAAGTCACATGATCGGGACTCGGGAGGAGGCAGGAAGTTGCTGGGACGCTCCAGTATTCAGAGCGCCCTCAAGGTGAGTGGGCTTAGGATTGGTGAATTTTAAAAAACATATAAATTCAGTTTTGACAATCTTAAAAAGCCTTCCACCCTTTCCGGGAGCCAGAGCAACTCCCGCTCAAATAACAGTTTTACGAGGCCATGTGCTGCGTATTTGAGTGGAACGAACCCGCTGGTGAGCCCTCGGGCCCTGCGGGGTCTGATTGGGCGCCATCGGGTTTGGCACCGGTGGGGCCTCAGAGATCCGATCCAGGATCTGGTGCCTACGACTTCGCCGATGCTCGCCGGTTGCGCAAGCCCCATCCTCATCTTTGACTACACTGGGCCGGAACGGCGTTGAGCGACGCCGATTCCGACATCGACCGAACCCAGGTGTTCTATGTTGTCGCCTGACCACTTTGTGGACGTGCTGGGCTCAGGAGAGGAATGGGAGGAGTTTGGTGAACCTCTTGAGAACCAGGATGTCTCTGAGGAGACAATGGACTGGTATGGGGAACTTGGGGAAGCCAGTGGTCTGGATACTTCCCCAGACGCTGGCATACTCTCTCTGCCTACAGTGGCTACGGAGGAGTGTGCGTCCTATGCCATGGTGGTTAAGAGGGCAGCTGAGGTCCTTGGACTGGAGTTGCCTACAGTGTAGGTCAGGACTAATCTCCTGACCGAAGTGCTTAAACCTGGGGCTTCTACTTCTGAACCCCTATTGCCCTTTACTGAGGCACTTAGGGATGTCCTTCTAGGAACAGGGTCCAAGCCTAGCACAGGGGCTCCTGTGAATAGTACGATAGCATGCCGCTATCGCCCAGCTCCGGGCGACCCAAAGTACCTCAGCCAACACCCCACCCCAGAAAGTTAGGTGGTGCAGGCCTCTATGTCCCAAGACGCATTCCCTTCCGCACCTCCGGATAGGGAATCCAAGAGACTGGACTCATTTGGGAAGATGTTTTCTTCCTCCAGTCTGGAATTGTGGTCGGTAAATACCACGTGCTTATTGGGCCGTTTCTCTCACTCCCTTTGTGAAACGGTTGAGCAGGTGCTGACACAAGTCCCGGAGGAGGCCCAGATTGTACATTCCCAAGCTGTCAAGGACCGGTGAGATGCAGCAAAATTTACTATACGGTGTGGTTTAGATAGAGCTGATTCGCAGGGCAGATCAATTTCAATGACGTGACCTTAGAGACGCCAAGCCTGGCTTTGTACAATAGGCTTCTCGGGGGATGTCCAAGCCAATTTGATGGACATGCCCTTTGATGGACCCCGCCTTTTTGGGGAAAAGGCAGACTCTGCCCTGATCAGGTTCAAGGACTCTCGAGCTACGACCAGATCCTTGGGCCTCTCCTTCACTCTCCGTGGCCAGTCTTCCTTTCGCGGCAATGGAAGGGGTTTCCAGCCGCATCAGCCCTATCCTCGCCACCGTACCGCTCAGACTACCCAAGCATTGTGTGGTCGTGGACCTGTGCTTAATTTGTAAAATAAGTGCAGGTGCTCAAATTTTTGGGGGGAGACCACACCCACTTCCCCAGCTCCACCCACTTCCACTTCTCGCTCCACCCACATACTCTATTGTCCCCCACCAACATCTCCATAACACACCCTCTCACTTGCATTTCTACATGCAGCTCTTGGTGACAGGTAGTAGCTCAATATTCTATATTAGTATTTTAACTTATAGACTGCAAGTAATAAAAGGATCTCTCCCACAAAAACAGTATTCCACTGAACTATTTATTTTGCACACACATTGTGATCTGCATGGTGCACATGCTTTGAAGCATAAAATCTCTGCGCTACCTTATGATAAGTCAAAAGTAAACTTCCGCTAGACAAAGCTTAATTTTCTGCCTGTCAGCTCCATTAATCACCAGTTATATTGACATTTTTATTTTTGCCAGAAAATTGCTGGTGGCAGGTGCTTTTAACTCCATCATATATTTGAGAAAATGGCGCCCCCCAAATCCCCCGCCCCCTCCCCCCAAAGTCAACGCCCAGTGCTGTAGCGCTGGTCACTCTGCCCTAGAGCTGGCCCTGTGCAGGCATATGTAAGGTGCCTGTTGCAAATATTCACTAAGCCAGGTGCAAACAGTGTGAAGAAAAAGACAGATCTGAATTATTTCTGGACAGATGGAGGAATTCCGAACCTACCACCGTTCTCGAGCTCATCACAGATGCCCATCGCAGATTCTAGATATTTTCATAGGATACAGTGATACAGTAACATAAGGAAGGGTAACGTAAAAGCCAAACTCCCTCTTAGGTTACTACCGCCTTCTATGCTGCCATTTGACTGTCTTGCGGGTCCTTCACAGCATGGCATATCACGTCCAAGGGTGCGTCACTGCCTCTAATTAAATTTCAGCTGGTAGTGAGGTAGCGGTACATAAACTTGTGGGACAGGCAGTTTGTGTGTGTGCCTCATGATAAGGCGGGAAGCTATGGTGAGGCATCGAATTTTGAAAAGTTTGCGGCGCGCACACTGTCACTGCTTTTTCCCACACAAATGAGAATGTTACCCATTTGTGCGGAAAATGGCCCAAACAATGCAGTTCTAGGATGAGAGGTGATCCGCATGCGATATTTTCTTGGAGGCTGAAGTGCAGAGCAATATCTGGGAAATTAGGTTTGCTTTCTTTTTCCCAAACCTGATTGCAGTTTCTCAATATGGCAGCAAAGATAACATTCATGGTGGGGCCATGCTGCGTTATTCCCTTTAGCATGTCAGAGCTCTGATCAAGAAAGAGGGAGACATAAATGGAATATGACGGGCTCTTTGGAAACCACACTCAAAACACAACAGTTTAACGAGTTTTATACAGTGAGAATGGCCCACGTTGCCACGCGAGATCTCATAGAAAATAGTCATGGTACATCTTACGCTCCATTACTTTACACTACTAGCAGTGTGTTACAAAAGCAAAATCAATACTTACTGGATTAACATTTCCTTTAATTAATTTGAGGCGTGAGGCCTGCTGCAGCTACACGAGTTAAGAGTCCCAAGTCCGTCACACTGCTTGCTTTAATCAACTGAGCTGCGGCTGCGCAGTATGCTCGGGCGGGGAAAAGTGTGAACACAGTCTGCATTGGTCCAAGTCAGGACACCTGACTTGACGATTCAATGCCAACGAGGGACTGGCTTATTTTGTTTTGCAAGTGGTGAGTGGTCATTTGTAACGTTGAGGCAGGGACCTACGCAATTTCTGGTGGTATGTGTGCCTCATGATAAGGAGGGCAGCAGCGGCGCAGCATCGAATTTTTTAAAGTTAAGGCACAGGTGAGAAACATCAGGGGGTTTGTTGTCACGATTATGCAGGTCTAAAATGAGAGACAATGATCATATAAATTCGCAGGTATTTCAGAGACCCGGCCCTGAATAATAGGTGCCGGCGCTAAGCACCGGAAAGCTCAGGCACAAATTAAGCACTGACGTGGACGCGTTACATATCGTCCTCGGAATTGTCGAACCGCGATTGGGTCTACGGCAGACCTCTCTCCCTTCCCCAACCAGACTTCACAGTCGTGGCGGATGCGTCACTTCTGGTGGCCACATGGGAGAGTTGGAAATCAGGGGTCACTGGTCTCCGGCGGAGACAGGGCTTCACATAAACTTGTTGGAGCTCCGAGCGATTCGGTTGGGATTGAAAGCATTTCTTCCCTCTGTCAAGGGGAATCTAGTCCAGGCGTTCACGGACAACACCACCACCATGTGGTACTTCAACAAGCAGGGCAGGGTGGGGTCGTGGACCCTTTGTCATGAGGCCCTGCGTTTCTGGACATGGCTGGAACAGCAGGGCATGTCCCTGGTGGTTCAACACTTGGCAGATTCACTGAACGTCAGGGCGGACGATCTCAGCCGTCGATGTCTTCCGGATCATGAATGGTGTCTTGAGTCAGAGGTGGCACAAGGTCTCTTTCAGTAGGGGGAAGAACCTTGGTTAGATTTGTTCGCCTCCGAAGAGAATGCGCAATGTCAGCAGTACTGCGCACTGGAGTTTCCAAGGTGGCTATCGCTCGCCGACTCATTTCGTTGCAAGTGGAGCTCAGGCCTGTTGAATGCCTTTGCGCCCACACCACTCCTGCCCAGGGTTCTGGAGAAGATCAGGAGCGACCGGGCCCAAGTCATTCTTGTGGCACCGGACTGGGCAAGGAGGGTCTGGTATCCAGAGCTTCTGAGCATGAGTGTCAATCCTCCGATCAGGTCTGTCGCAGCAGCTGGGAAGGGTTCTCCACCCGAACCTGTCAACTCTGCGCCTCCATGCGTGGAGATTGAGCAGCTACAGTTGATAGCTTTTGACCTTCCTCCCGATGTCTGTAACATTATTCTGGCGGCCCTCCACTAAGACTATATATGCCTGCCTTTGGTAGATATTTGTATTATACTGTACAGAAAGGTCCATTGACCCTCTTTCTGCTTCTCTTTCTACTTTTATTCATTCTAACTCTTACCCAGCAGGGCTGTGCTTTGGGAACACTCAAGGGTTACCTCTCTGCTCTGTCTGCTTTTTTGCAGCTGCCTTACCAGCCTTCTCTTTAAATATTCTATTGTAAATAGATTTATGAAAGGGCTGAGCCATTTATTTCCACCTACACCCTTTGTTATGCCACAATGGGACCTTAATTTGGTCCTCACTTACCTGATGTGCGCTCCTTTCAAGCCTTTGCACAATTGTCCCTCCAGCTGTTGACCAATTACATCGGCCCGGAGGATGAGTGAATTGCAGGCATTATCCAGCTCGCCTCCTTATCTTATGTCTTTTCGGGACAAAGTGGTGCTTCGCACCAGGGCATCATTCTCACCAAAGGTGGTGACCCCATTCCATCTGGGTCAGTCCATTACTTTGCCCATCTTCTTTGCTCCCTGACATCCCTCTAATGAAGAGGAGTGTCTCCACCGACTGGAACCAAAAAGAGTGTTGTCGTTCTACCTTGACCGCACAGAATTTTTTTTGGGTGGATGACCAACTATTTGTGGAGTATGTGGGAGCAAAGAAGGGAAGGGCAGTACAGAAAAGGACCATCTCGCTGGGTAGTTCTCTGCATTAAAATGTTACGCCTTGGCGAAGAAGCAGTTTCCTGAGGGATTAAGGGCCCACTCCACCAGAGGAAAGGCTGCGACTTCGGCCTTGGCTCGGGGTATCCCAGTCCAAGACATCTGTCAGGCAGCAACGTGGGCATCATTGTACACGTTCGCAAAACATTATTCCCTTGATGGTCAAATGCGCAGGGATGGGCACTTTACCCGTTCAGTCCTGCAAGACTTCTTAATTTAGATCCTGAGTCTGCAACCCACCGCCAGGATGGTATGGCTCTGGTATCTGATTCAAAGGTAAGGAACCTGTAGCTAGAAGTCTCTATCAGATTAACAAGTTACTTACCTTCGGTAACGCATTATCTGGTAGAGACTCTATCGAGCTGCAGATTCCTTACAGCTCCACCCATGCCTCCCCGCTTTGCGGACTGATGTAGTAGGACTAGTTCTTCCCCCCTCCCCCCTTTCAGGGCCCTAGTTTTGCACAAGATTATGTCAGTTACTTTGTGACGTTCGCGCGCCTGGGTGGGCCTAAAATGGGCACCGCAACATCATAACCGACGCTGCCGACGACGTCACTCAGTGCCCAATGGAGCCACCTGACGTTGCACGCAATGTGTATTGCTTAGCAAAAGTTTCCGGATCCAGCCTGTCGCCTGGGAAATTCAAAGTTAAGGAATCTGCAGCTAGATAGTCTCTACCAGATAATGCGTAACCGAAGGTAAGTAACTTGTTCTTCACTACGCATTTACTTCCCATACCCTGGGTTCCTCGACTTCCAAGGAAGATTTGTGAGGACCAAGACTGTCCTCCAGATTCACCAAGAAGGATGTGAGAAACAGACAACCAGCTTCTTTCACCTCTCCCGTTGTGCTCTGCTCAGAGTAGGCCTTCTCTCCCAATTGGGCAGAAAGGTTCTAAACCCCACCCTCCAGACGTTACACCTTCATGCCTGGAGATTATGCGAGGCCATCTGAGTTTCTTTTAGCTGCCTCCAGGGTGATCAACATAACTCTTTCTGCTAGTCACTCCTCTGCTAGCTAGGTCTATTCCAGGATTTAGAGCAAATTTTTTTATGGTGTACCGACTATCAAGTGGACATTCTTCAGTTTGTGCGCTGACGCAACTTATTTGTTGATATTAATTTCGTCTGGGTAATTTGTTGGAACCCGACATTGATTTTACCCGCATCATTTGAAATGTACTGATTTTAAAACTTTAATTGCTGCTACTTGTACCTGGCACTTTGCACTTTTCTCTGCTTTCTCTCGCTCGTGCCCCGGTCCACCGCGGGTCTCCTGATTTATGTGGCGGGTGCGAGCGATTCTAAAACTCAATTTCCACCTGGTTGGGGGCAGAGCCAGGAGGTTGGCATCCTAGTGCTCGCAGCCTATTTAAACGGCATGCCATTCCTGTCGCGCAGCAGGCGTGCCAAAGGCAAGCCCGTCTGCGCCAAGACTGCGCCTTGCGCCGGAAGGCTGTTGAAGTTAGGTTAGAACAGACTAAAACTGTTATCTACACCAGGGAAGAATTCCTGGACCTACGGCAGGGCGGAGCTCCTTGCCACCATACTGTTGACCCTGAGATCCTGAGATCCTAATCATGAATCATCCATTTGCCAGTCCCTCGTGCACTTTCTGTTCTGCACAGGTAGGTGTTGATTGTACCCCTTTGGAGAAAAGTAAACCTTTATCACCTCCCCAAGAGCATTTGCTCTTGGGATATCTTATTAATGCCAGATCCCTGAATAAGAACAAAGTTGCTTTCAGGGACTTTGTCTAGCTTTGCAAACCGGACTGGATGTTTATTACAGAGACATGGGCAATTGATTACTCTGGTCCTGATCTTGTGGAAGCAATCCCTTCCGGTTATAGCTTAGCTAGACTGGACAGAGTAGGCAGAAGGGAAGAGGGGTTGGGCATTCTTTATAGAGATGTCTATACCTGTCGCACCGAGCCACTCGCTACACCTTCCGACCGGTACCAGGCATTATATTTTTCTATAAACACTCTTCCCACTGAAAGTTTCTCTGGGGTCCTATCTTACCGGCAACCCGGATCCAGATCTCTTTTTAGCCAAGACTTTAGCAATCTCTTGGAACCCTACTTGTCAAGACCTAATTTTACATTGTTGGGGGATTTTAATTTTTATTTAGACAAATCCTTATGTAAAGACACTCAAACCTTTCTGGAAACTTTAGGCTGCTGTGGTTTTTCGCAGCTGGTTCATAGTTCCACCCATATTGCTGGACATATATTGGATGGCATTTTTTCCAATGATCCACGGATCAAGGTGGGAGTACCTATACCTCTCTCATGGTCAGATCACTATGCCATCCCCTTTACACTTCAGACCTTAGCATCAAGCACACTGTATTAGCTGGCAAACGGATAAGGGAGGAAAAGAGAAATCTGAGCCTTATCAGTAAGGATGCTCTTGCTAATTATTTTATGAACTTTCAGTTCTCTGAGCATTTGGATGCTAATTTAGCAGCAGATGAACTTTCAAAACGGCTGTTAGGAGCCATGGATACTTTAGCACCCGTCACAAAACATTATGTAGCGAGGAAAAAACCCTCTGCTCAATGGTATTCTGATAGACTCAGAAAGCTGAGACAATCTTGCCGTAAACAGGAAAGGTTATGGCGCCGGCGGGCATAGAGCTACATAAACAGCACTTGAGGGAATATAAAGCGGCCATTACTGAAGAAAAAAGACTGTACTATTCTAAGGTTACTGAATCAATTAAATCTTCTAGAGAGCTTTTTAATGTTATCAACTCTCTTATTTCCCCTCCTGTTGCCGGTTCATCTGATTACTCTCAAGAACTTTGTGACAGAATGGCAGATTTTTTCCGCAGTAAAATCACTGATATATATTCCACCTTGGAGGACTATAATGCTGAAATTGCCATATCTGCTCTCCCTAAAACAGACTCTAATGTTTCAGTAACCATGGAAGATGAACCGAGGCTACTCCCCATCCCCTTGCATTTCACTTGAAATGACGGATCGCCTGTTGGCTGGAATCACTTCTGGGTCTCCCTTGGATGCTTGCCCCCTAAAGGTTTTAAAAACAGGAAATGAAGTCATTGTCCCGTCCCCCCCCCCCCCCCCCCCCCCACCTCACTGCACTGCTAAACATGGCTATTTCAGACGGGCAGTATCCTATCCCTTGGAAAACCGCTGTGGTCAAACCGCTTTAAAAAAGCCTTCTCTGGACCCTACTGAACTAAAAAAACTATCGCCCCATCTCCCTGCTGCCAGTCCCCGACAAGATTATGGAAAGACAATTGAACTCACACCTTAGCTCCTATCTACTGGACTACCAGCTGCTTGATGGCTTACAGCATGGCTTTAGAAGCCATTATAACACTGAGTCAGCGTTAACGGCGTTTTTTGACAACATCCGGGTCCAGGTTGACGCAGGATATACTACCCTGCTGGTTCTTCTTGACCTTACCTCAGCTTTTAAAATCCTATCTCCTTTGAGGCTGGTGAAGCGCCTCAAGGAGATGGGAATCGGGGGCACGGCCCTTGGGCTTCTTGCCTCCTTCCTTGACGAGCGGGCACAGATAGTGAAAATGGGCCAATATAACTGCTTCAAACCCTTTGATATGTGGAGTTCCGCAGGGATCCTCCCTAAGCCCAACACTTTTTAATATCTACGTTGCCCCACTGGCTAAGGTAGTGAGATCCTTTGGATATGAGGTGTTGTCTTATGCTGATGACACACAAATTATGGTGTCCATTACCAACCGCATTAGGGAATCTGCCGCAAACTTCAAAAACTGCATGCAGGCCGTCTCCTCTTGGATGCTGGAAAACTATCTTAAACTGAATGGGGAGAAAAACGAGATTTTGATTTTTGGTAAGCTTCTTAGAAAAATCTCCCAGTTCCTTTCGTTTGCATCACGAAAGCAGGCAGTGATTGCCTTGATAATGTCCAGACTTAATTATTTTAATGCCTTATATCTGGGCTTTAACAAGGGCCTGGTGCGACGGTTACAGTTAGTGCAGAATGCTGCAGCGAGGCTGGTGATGGATCTGCCGAAGTCCCAGTCCGTTTCGGCTACCCTCATCTCGTTGCACTGGCTACCCCTGGATCGAAGAATTCTCTTTAAGACTCTATGCCTGACCCATAATGCCTACTACGGCCTAGGCCCTGATGCCATTAAAGCGATGTTCCAGCGCTATGCCCAAGCAGCTTAGGTCTGCTAGCAAGAATTTGCTAGTAGTTCCTAGGTATAAAAAGGTTAGATGGGGAGGCAGGGCCTTTTCCACTGCCGCTGCTAGGTTGTGGAACTCTCTCCCTGTTGGTTTATCTGGTCTTGTGTCACGTTCTCTTTTCCGCAAGGCCTTGAAAACCTGGCTCTTTACACAGACTTTAATATGAGCATTCTATTCGGTTGCACATCAGTCCTCTATAGCGCCTTGACGCCCTTGGGCTAAATTAGCGCTTTATAAATTTAATATTCATTCATTCTCTAAATTTGGCCCAGCGAAGTTGTGCAGAGGGCACAGTTAAGGGGTATATCTTAAAGAGACATGTTGGTGATAGATTCCTTACCTTAGAGTATCCCTAGGCGTCAGGCTGGATCTGGAAAGTTTTCGTCAGCAGTATCCCTGCACGTCGGTAGGCGTTGTCATGCGGCTCCGCGTACGTCGCTGGCGTCGTAGTCGCCGAGATGATGCCGTCGGAGCTACTTAGATGTGTCCATGCGCGCTGATGTCAGTTTTCTTTTTCCGCGCCAGCAAGCGCAGACCCGAGAGAGAGCGGTACTCCTAGTCAATAAATTTGACTTGTTTGAGACGTGTCATGTTTTTGTCGAGAATTCGACTTTTTGTGCAGTAGGGGGTTTAAGTCCTGTTGGGACTGCCGTCGGACCATGTCGGTGTCGGTCCCGCTCAGTGTGTCTCTTCTGCTTGGGGCACGCCATCTCCCCGAGACATGCCCTGATTGTCGGGCCATGGTGCAGAAGGTTTGCGGGAGCGTTCCCAGAAGTTGTTGGGGGCCCGGCACTCAGTACCGTGCCGCTCAAGGTCCCGCTCCCGTAGGGAGGTTGAGGGATCGCTGGTGCAGCCGACACCATTGTTCATCGGAATCGGGGACAGGTAAGTCCAAGCGCCATAAAAGGTCAAAGGAGCGGCGTCGCTCTTAGTCTACCCCTCACCGGTCGCTGGGCTCGGTGGAGGGGGCAGGTGGTCACTCCCCCATAGCTCCTTCGGGGCCTCCGTTGTTGCGTGCGGCTTACCCGCATTTTGGGGGGACTGTACGTGCCTCCGGAAGAAGTATACAATGGCAAAATTTAGCAAGTGGCCAGGAGGAAAAAATATATAGGGAAAATAAATTCACAATAGAGGGCGGAATATTCCTCTATTGGTAGTACATAGTCCTGTTCTTCATACGCAAGCAATTCAACAAAAGAAACAATCACATATCAAAGATCACATAATTTAATTAGTGTAATCTAGGGATTACTTCATCCAGATTAAAGGGTTTTTTTTAAGCAACGGACATATTTACATACATATACAAAAGACATGTTTTACACACATATATAACACTTATGTGCAAAATGGCAAAAGGGAAAACACAGAATGTTTAGAATAGTAGTACGAATAAATAGCAACAAAATCAAGTTCCTAGCACCCAAATTATTGGAAAGGAAGTGTTCACCTATAACCTATAGGTAATACACTAGGAGGAAGTCTTATAAACACAATTGGCTCTAGGGTCACTACAGAGCCTCAATCAAAAAATTGTGCATGAATTCTTCTAGTCTGTCGACGCGGGCGCGTTTCGGCCAAATGAAACATCACGGCCTCCTCAGGACAGGGGTGAAGAAAAGTGACCTAAACAACAAATTCCAAAGGGATAAACAAATATCAATATCCATTCATAACACACACTCTCTCAATCTATGTGCCGAACACCGAAAAAACCGGACTGATACCAAAGCAGGATGTGAAGTAAAAAATAAATCATAAGAAGCAAAAGAATAAATCAAGCAAGGAAACTGAAAAGGAATTTAAACAGCCACCGAGGAAGAGAAAAGAATCAACCATCTCCAAAGCCACGTGTGTCACACTAAAGAATCAATTAATACCAATTCTAGAAGAGGGGAGGAAACAAAAGAGAGAAACCTGCGATAGGGTAACCACCATTCACCAATCTAGAGGTGGACCCAATTTCACCACTAAGGATAGATCCCAAAGGTGTTATCCAAGAAAGGACCAAAGTATTAATCACATACCAGTATTCCATCTGACAGCACTAATCCAAAAGAATTAAATCCAACTGCGGCAGAGGGGAGGAGCAACTCTTCTATCCCAATCAAAGGCAAATCTCCAGGACCTCAAATAAACTATGTGGTGCCAACTTCATTGGGGAGACATAAATCTAAAGGGGAAATCGAGAGGGATACTAAAAATCAAGTCGGCCATTTCTCAAGAGTTAAACAGCATAAAGTCAAGAAATGTCCAAATCACTCGCGCAGAAACATTGCCACAGGTGAAGAAACAAGGCCCCACTATGATTCTTACCTTCACACTAACAGGGACCGGCACGGACTAACGGACCTTACTTCGTCGTCTTGGCACAAAGCTCCGAGCCCTCCTCGCAGCCTCAGTAATGACTGCAAATCGGCGTCCCACGTGATCGGGACCCGAGCTAAACAACTGAAATAGAAAGCGGACTAATCATGCTACTGCCTACTGAAATAACACAGAAATGGGACAACGTGAGCCCACTAGTGAAAAACGGATATATAAACGAAAGATACGAAGGGCATCATCCAAAGAGAATAGCCTATCATTTCAAGAATGGCGCTCAAAAGAGTAAAAGTGTAAAGAGAGAGAAAATATCTCATAGGTAAAAAATAATAATAAAGATTACAGTGTGTACAGCGCTATTCAAATCAAGTCGCCAAAAACTAACAACAAACCGGTTATAGGGCCACCAGTAGTCCCATAAACAGCACAAAGTATACAGAAACCCCAAAGCCAAAAAAGTGAAAAAAGTGGGGAGAAGAAGAATAGGCCTTAGTGACAAATCGGGCATTCAGTGTCGGCACAGAGAGGAGCTCACAGTCTAGGACTCACATTAATACCAACATGTAGGGGAGAGGATTAAGTACCAATCTGTCTTCCCTAAACATATTACGGATCCATAAAAATATATAAAAATGCTCAGACAGGAAGTGTCAAGGGACTTTACAAAATATACATTGTTACTCATCGTAAATCAGTACAAAAGTAGATTAAACAGAACAATGAAAGAGCATCCAGCTTACCAAGTATACAGACACGAGCTAGATCAATGCCCAAATTTCATCACGATCATTAAGGCCAATGTTTGCAGTATGGTATTTTTCGATCATGCGAGTCTCAAGTTTGTTCAAAGAAGCCTGAAGGGTTAGGGTATTGGGAGCCTTGACCACCATGAGCACAGACCATCTTATATCATTTTCATTATGATTACGCTCCACAAAGTGTTGAACCAGCGGAGCTCCCTGCGTCTTACAGTGTATTCTGGACTGATGTTGTATCACTCTCATTTTAACAGTTTGTGTAGTCTGCCCTATGTATACCTTGTCACACGGGCACATAAGGCAATACACTACATTTTTAGTGTTACAGTTTGAAAAATCATTTTGGATATGGTTTTTTCATTCAGCATCACAGATTTCGAATTGGTCGTGTATGGGCATGCTACACAGCCATTGCATTTAAAGTGACCCACAACTGGTGGCAAACCTAACATATTTCTTAGGCCTCCTTTCGGTGGTGTCGTACGAGCAGCTGTTACCAAATGTTGACGTATGTTTTTGCCCTTACAAAATGCAAACAAAGGTTTGGGAATATTAAGATGTTCAATTACTCTCCAATTACGTAAGATGATTTGCTTGATTTTATTAGCCTTGGGGTTATACGTCAAAACACACGTCATACGGTTAGACTCCTGTTTTTCCTTCGGGGTGAGTAGACATTCACGTGGTGTGAACCATGCTCGTTTCAAGGCAGTTCTTACCAATTTTCTCGGATAGCCTCTATCGCAAAGTTTTTTTTGCAATCTCTCAGCATTCTCAAAGTAATCATTTTTATTCGTACAGTTTCGTCTAATTCTTAAAAATTGACCGTAGGGTAAATGTTCTTTCAAATTCCTCGGATGACCACTTGAGAAATGTAACAAAGTGTTCCGATCAGTCGGCTTGGTGTAAAGATTAACTTCAAGCTTCCCACTCTTGTTATGTACCTGTACGTCCAAAAAATTGATACTAGAGTCACTGTATGTCATAGAAAAGTTGAGGTCTATTGAACGAGCATTTAACCATCTGTGAAATTCTAGTAATTGTGTGTCATTCCCGGTCCAGATCATGAAAATATCATCTATAAATCGGGTCCACCGAGTGATATTAGTTGTAAAGGGAGTCATTTCATTAAAAATATGCTGTGTCTCAAAAGAGTCCATAACTAGATTGGCAATTTCTGGGGCGAAACAACACCCCATCGCCACGCCTTTAACTTGGACGTATAAATCATCTTTAAAAGCAAAGAAGTTGTTTTTTAGACAGATTTTAGCTAGGGCAGTGATAAACTCGCTCGGTACAATGTGTGGTCTAGGTCTACCTTCAAGGACCAACTCCAGAACCAGCAGGGCTTCTTCCTGCGGAATGTTGGTATAAAGACTTTCGACATCGAACGTGACCAACAACTGTTGGTCACTATCGAATGTCGAATTCTCTATCTTAGAGATGAAATCCATAGTGTCTCTAATGTAAGCCCGTGTGGAAGGTACAAACGGTTTCAAGAACACATCTATATATTTGGCCAAAGGTTCTAATATTGACCCGCATGCTGCGATAATCGGTCGTCCAGGGGATTGATCAATGTTTTTGTGGACTTTAGGTAACACATAAATAATGGGGATTTTCTGATTGGTAGTGTTCAAGTAATCAAATTCTTTCCTGCAGATATATCCATCGTTAACAGCTTGTGTGGTTAAATGTAAAATTTGTGCTTTTAAACGTGCAGTAGGATTGTCACTAATAGGACGATAGTGGTCCAAAATATTAAGTTGATTAACTATCACATTGTCATAGTCATTAGTATCCCATAACACGATACCACCACCCTTATCAGCCGGTTTAATGACTGCAAGGGGATTATGGGCGAGTTCATTCAATGCCATCCACTCTTCCTGGGTGAAATTTGGTTTATAGTAGCACCTTTTAGCATTGAGTTCATCGATCTCTTTCAGAATTAAATCCTCAAAGAGGAGGATCTCATTGGGCATAGTACTACTTTCGGGGCAGAATGTGGATTTATTACGTAAACCACTGATGTTGTTCTCGTGTGTTTCATCCTGGTCTGCAAAGAAAGATTTTAATCTGATTTTCCGCAGGAATCTAAGCACCTCTGTTTTGATATTGACCGGATCATGTAGCGTAAGTGGAACAAATGAAGTATAGGTACTTCTGTCAGCCATGGGCCGTTTCTTTGTCCCATCGGGTCCCTCCGGGAGCGCCTTTGGGCCCCGCGGACCCCTTGGGCGGTTCTGCCCCCGTGCTGCCACCTTTGGCCCAGGTTACGCTGGCAAGATACCCTGTGGCGCCGTTGGCTCCGGCCTTCGGCGCCGCCGTTGGCTCCGGCCTCGGCGCCGCTGTTGGCTCCAGCCTCGGCGCAGCCGTTGGCTCCGGCCTCGGCGCAGACTCCGTCCTCGGCGCAGCCGTTGGCTCTGTCCGCGACACTGCCGTTGGCCTCGGCGCGGCAGTTGGCTCCGGCCTCGGTGCTGCCTTAGGATCCGGCATCGGCTCCGGCCTCGACACCGCCTTCGGCTCCGGCCTCGATGCTGGCCTCGACGCCGCCTTCGGCTCCGGCCTCGACTCCGCCTTCGGCTCCGGCCTCGACTCCGCCTTCGGCTCCGGCCTCGACTCCGCCTTCGGCTCCGGCCTTGACGCCGCCTTTGGCTCCGGCCTCGACGCCGCCTTTGGCTCCGGCCTCGACGCCGCCTTTGGCTCCGGCCTCGACGCCGCCTTTGGCTCCGGCCTTGACGCCGCCTTCGGCTCCGGCCTCGACGCCGCCTTCGGCTCCGGCCTCGACGCCGCCTTCGGCTCCGGCCTCGACGCCGCCTTCGGCTCCGGCCTCGACGCCGCCTTCGGCTCCGGCCTCGACGCCGCCTTCGGCTCCGGCCTCGACGCCGCCTTCGGCTCCGGCCTCGACGCCGCCTTCGGCTCCGGCCTCGCCGCAGCCTGCGGTTCCGGCATCGGCGCCGGCCTCGACGACATCGTTGCATCACAGCCTCGGCACCGGCCTCAGCGCCGGCAACGGTTTTGTTGCTTCCAGGGCCGGTTTATATCGAGCCTGCCTTGTCCTGCCTCCAATCCCTATTCCTGATCAGAGGGGTGTACTAGGAGGGGTCTGAGTACCTTCTCGCAGCTCGCTGTGAGGATGATCTAAACTAGATTGACAATTTGGAGAATCCCAGCAAGCTGGAATTCTCTCCACACCCTGATACACTGTCCCACTCCTCCATAGCTACGGAGGTGGTGGGTACATTGTGATATGGCCTAAGGGAGGCTCCTAACCTCAAATTCCATATAGTGCCTATCAGGGCAATCTCCTCACAGCAGCGGCCTCCTCTACAGAACCGCTGCTACCCTTCAATAACGCACTTTAAACATAACACAGGGGCGCCTGTGCATACAAGGCATCCCCAGTTTCATCGCACAGCACCTACCACCAGAGTGTCTAGTGGTCCAGGGCTCTGCTTCTCCAAGGGCCTTTTGGCCCTCTATTCCAACTCTGTGTGGGACACGGCGGCGCAGGTGCTGCCCCGGTGTCTAGCGGAGGCATGGAAGGTGCTCTCCCAAGCAGTTGCTGAGGGCAAAGATGCAGCGGGATTTCCCGCATCCTCCATAGGCAGAGCAATTTGTATAACAGGGTGGGTCCCAGGGCTAGCGGGCAGATCAGTCCACTGCCACCCCTACCACCGCTGCCTCAAGACCTTTCTAGTCTGCTGTTTCAGTCCACTGTTTCAGGCCCACCACACGCCAGTGGGCAGCAGGATTCGCCATCACCTCCCCCACTGGTGCCCCATCACTGTGGACTGGTGGGTTCTGCAAACAGTCCGAAGGGGCTACTCCTCCCCTTCGAGACCACTCATCCTGCTATGCCACGTCAGTACCACCACTATCGGGGGATCACTTGACGCTTTGCAAACAGGAAGTTGCGTAACCCTTGGCCTAGGGGGCCATCGAGCGTGTTTTAGACCTTCGGAACGTCAATCGTTTCCTAGACCCGAAAGGCTGAGGGTAGCGTTCCACTTGTAGAACGCCTACTTCCACGTCCTGCTGGCCCACCACCGTTACCTGCGGTTCACTGTTGGCCACTAGCATTTTCCATTCACCAGGATCCCCTTTGGGCCTTACCAGCGCCCCTCAGGTGTTCACTAAAGTGATGGCGGTGGTCGCAGCTAGTCTGCGCAGATCAGGGGTTTGTCTTCCCCTATCTAGACAACTGGTTGTTGAAGGCAGGCTCTCCCCAGGCAGTCGTCTCCCACCTCCAGACTACGGCCGACCTCATGCATTTGCTGGGGTTCTCTGTCAACGTGGCGAAGTCGCATCTGGTTCCCTCTCAGAAGCTCCTTCATCGGAGCGGTTCAGGACACTGTGCAATTTCAGGTTTATCCTCCCGAACAGCGAGTCCGGGACATTCGGGCTATGATTCCGATCTTTCAGCCCTTGTCCTGGGTTTCGGTCAGGAAGACACTGAGGCTGCAGGGCCTCATGACCTCCTGCATTCTGCTGATTAATCATGCCAGATGGCATATGCGGGCTCTGCAGTGGGACCTGAAGTTCCAGTGGACGCAGCATCAGGCACACCTGTCTGACTACGTCCAGATCTCGGAGGGCACTGTACAAGACTTGCAGTGGTGGTTCACTGACCAGCGTTGGGTCAGCGGCAGATCCCTCTCCCTTCCTCAACCGGAGCACACCGTGGTGACGGACGCGTCCCTCCTGGGATGGGGCAGCCACATGGGAGAGGCAGAGATCAGAGGTCTCTGGTCTGAGGCGGAGTCCAAGCTCCATTTAAATCTTTTGGAGCTCAGGGCGATTCTACTTGCACTGAAAGCACTTTCCCTCTGTCAAGGGGAGAGTAGTGCTGGTGTTCACCACCGTCATGTGGTACTGCAACAAGCAAGGCGGGGTGGGGTCGTGGACCCTTGGTCAGGAGTCTCTGTGCCTCTGGACATGGCTGGAATGCCAGGGCATTCTCCTGGTGGTTCAACACTTGGCAGGTTCTTTGAATGCCAGGGCGGACGCACTCAGCTGTCTGTGCATGATGGATCACGAATAGCGTCTTCACTCAGAGGTGGCGCAAGGTCTCTTTCAACAGTTGGGAGGACCTTGGTTAGATCTATTCATCGCCGAAGAGACCGCGCAATGTCCTTAGTTCTGCGCGTTTGAGTTTCCAAGACGGCACTCACTCGGCGACGCTTTTAGTCGCGAGTGGAGTTGCGGTCTGTTGTACGCCTTTCCACCTATACCACTTCTACTCAGAGTGCTGACGAAGATCAGATGTGTCCGGGCCCAAGTCATTCTTGTGGCACCGGCTTGGGCTCGAGGAGTTTGGTATCCCGAGCTACTCAGTATGAGCGTAGATTCCCCAATACGGCTGCCTCTTCGGGAGGATCTTCTGTCGCAGCAGCAGGGGACGGTCCTCCACCCGACCTTGTCCAGCCTTCACCTCCTTGCGTGGAGATTGTGTGGTGACCGTTGATTCCATTTGACTTGCCTCCGGAAGTCTGTGCTCCTATTCCTTTTGTGATGCGTCAGTGGTGAACCTGGTTCTCACATACTTAATGTGCGCTCCCTTTGAGCCTCTTCATAACTGTCCTTTACGGTTATTAACTTTGCACACTGTCTTCCTGGTGGCTATCAACTCCGCTAGGTGTGGGAGTGAGCTCCAGGCTCTTTCATGTAAACCTCCTTTCCTGGCGGTTCATCTGGACAAGGTTGTGCTTCGGCCACGTCCCTCCTTTCTACCAAAAGTACTCCCTGCCTTTCATCTGGGGCAAACTGTCACTCTGCCCACTTTCTTCCACCTCCGCACCCTTCCAGAAAGGAAGAGAAACTCCACCGTCTTGACCCTAAACGTGCGCTTTCATTCTACCTCAACCGCACACAACCGTTCCGGGTGGATGACCAGCTCTTTGTTGGCTACGTGGGCTCCAAGAAAGGCCGGGCTGTGCACAAGAGAACTATCTCCCGCTGGGTTGTCTTGTGTATTCCAGCCTGTTTCACTTTGGCTAAAAAGGAGCCTCCGGTAGGGTTGCGCGCCCATTCGACCAGGGTGACGGCGGCTACTACAGCATTGGGACGCAGTGTCCCACTGCAAGACATCTGTCAGGCGGCCACGTGGGCCTCGCTGCACACGTTCACTAAGCACTATTGCCTTGATAGTCAAGTCCGGAGAGACGACTTCTTTGGCTGTTCTGTTCTCTGTGACTTTCTGGTGTAATCTCACTTCGCAGACCCACCACCGGGGTTGGTATTGCTTGGGTATGTATTCTTAAGTAAGGAATCTATCACTAACGTGTCTCTTTCAGATGCACAAGTTACTTACTTGTGTAACAATATATCTGGAAGAGACATTAGTTAGTGATATTCTTTACCGCCCGCCCATCCTCCCCGTTCTGCGAACTGTTTTCTAGGGTTCAGGTCATCCCTTTAAGGGCCCTAGTTCTATTGCACCAGTAGTCGGTCTCTTGCATGGCTCTGCGTTCCTGGCGCGAAAAGTCGTGTACAGAACTGACGTCAGCGCGCGTGGGCATGTCTAAGTAGCTCCGACGTCATCTCAGCAACTACGACGCCAGCGACGTACGCGGAGCCGCAGGACGACGCCTACCAACGCGCAGGGGTACTGCTGACGAAAACTTTGCAGATCAAGTCTGACGCCTGGGGATATTCTAAGGTAAGGAATCTATCGCTAACTAATGTCTCTTACAGATATATCGTTACACAAGTAACTTGTGCATTACAGCCTTACTACTTTTCCTGTGCTTCCTGAATCAATCGCCTTTATTCAGATCTCGGGTGACACTGAGAAAATTGAAAGACTTGACAAACAGCTTTCCTCCAACTGCATCTGTCATGCTCCAGTGGAACTTAGTTTTTAATTTTTTGATAGTTACTCAGTTTCAGCCCCTTTCTAGGTGTAATGTATGGTCGTTGCCTTTCTAAGCCATATTTCTAATGGATTCTTCTTACCCTAGATTACGGCCCTTATGACTATTCCCCAGGTGTCAAGATGGGTACAGAAACTTTTAAGATGTACTCCATGCACTGGTAGGTCGAGTCATGTGGTTCCACACTGGCAGTGATGAGCAGAGCTTCACAAGTGCCACCCATGCGCAATGTCGTCAGTTCCTTTCTTTCTGTATCTTTATTGTCTCTGAGACTTTTTCTGCTCAAAGATGTTCAAAAAATCTAGTGTGCCAAATGTCACCTCCCAAAGTGGCCAGGTTCAAGCCTTGTAGAGACTACCTCAAACATATTCCTGTGACAAAACCCCATGAGGTATGCCTGTGGTGACTGGGGTCGGACTCGAAGGCCTGCGAGAACAGCTACAAGATGAACCAGACCAAACTGGACTGCAAGGCAAAACTAATTTGCCAAACATCAAAAGATTCCATGGCATGACCAGTCGAAGCCGCGGCATGTCATAGTCCCATTCAAAGTCCTCTGGTAAGTCCAAGAGGAAACATAAGAAGTCCAAGCAGGACTCACCTCTTCTCACCACTCTCAAATTCCAGGGAAGAATCAAGTGTGTTAAGGTGCCCCCCGATCGATCTCGCTTCAAATCTCATACAGAGCCACTTCTGAGCTTTGTCTCGATACAGTCCGAAACTCCGGGTTTACCGGCTAAAGCAGTGCAAGTTGAGGCCTTTCGTGAGGCCAGGCTGTTTCGCCTCACCACTTTCCTGTCTCCCTGTAGCATGCCTCTGGGCCCCAAGGATCCACAAGCCTCCAGTCAGGCTTCAGCGCATGGGTCCACTCTCTGTGCTGCCTGTGTCCTCCAAACTCACTTTTGTTTCCTTTCCAGCTCCATTGCCAACTTGTCCTGGCTCCACTCCCCATGCCAGTTACTTTCCCAATTTATATCTATTCCATTAGCGCCAAAGGAGGAAGCACAACTCATTGTGCTCTCTGACTATGAGCTACATTTAACACGACCAGGGGCACTTTCTGATCCTACTGGGTGCTTGGCAACTCCTCATATTGAGATGTTCGAGGCATGTGGGCTGCTGAATTCATATCTGTGCATAGATCGCCGCCTAGTGTTGGGTCCGGATGTTTGCACGTTGTTGTCCTGGAAGAGTCTTCGAAGTATCCTTGGATAGGTGACTCCTCCCATGGACTACAGTGCGCATGGGCATCCTCTCCATCCTCAGATTGTTTTTTTCCGCCATTGGGTTCGGATGTGCTATCTTAGCTCAAGTTAGGAAAAACTTTTGTCGAGGCCACAAGGCCTTTAGTTCGCGTCGGTACTGTTTATCGATCGGGTTTCGATACTTTTTGTTAGTTTACTAACTTTCAGCACCGACTTTGTTCGCATTTGCCTGTCCATCGACTCTACTTCGACGATGGAATCCAGGACGCCATTCAAAAGGTGTCCGGTATGCAATGCGAAGTACCCACACATCGACGTCCATCCGGTGTGCAACAAATGCCTTTCGCCGGACCACGACGAATCGACATGTATGGCCTGTGCCCGGTTCCGTTCAAAGAAGACTCTGCGGAATCGTCGAGCGGCGAGGCTCGAAGCGCAGCACGCGGCACCGGCCCCAGCTGACATCTTCGACGAGGCTGACGACGTCGAAGAAGTAGAAGTCTTACCCTCCAGTCCCGTTTCCGAACACGAACACGAACCCGGATCGGACGAGGCCGACGAGTCACTCTTCCACAGAGGTGAAGACGACACCGAGGTAGGAGACGACGAGGAGGCCTTAGGAGCCGAAGAGAGTAGCTCCGATGATGAACAAGGCCTACCTGTTCAGACCGAAATTTCACCAGCGCCACAGACTATGGCTCCGGTCGAGGGATCGCCTTCGGGCCTTACCCGAGACCTATCACGCAGTCCTTCGGCCCCGCCCTCGGGCCCGGCCTCGGACGTTCAGCGGCAGCCATTACCGCTTAAGCCAGCTGGTTTCCCTTCCACGAAACCGAAACCGAAAGCTGCTCAGGTTCCTACGAAACCGAAACTGAAAGTGGCGCTAGTCGGATCGAGGCCTTCAACACCTTCGACGCCAGCGCACCGGGTCGGCACCGACCGCACCAAGAGAGACTTCGGTGCCGAACTCGAGACGGGCGACATGGGAGTCGACAAACGGAAGAAGGTCATCGGCGCCGACAAACCTGCCCGGTTACCGGCGTCGACGCCACCGACACCGAGGGCCGTCCCGCCTGCTACGCCTCGCAGCACTCCCTCGACGACACCAAAACCTCACGTGTCGAAGACGTCGACGGTGATCTCCGCACCTCGACTCGATGCGCCACGGGCGCAGAAGATATCTGCAGCCGCCTCGACGACCCTGGCGGGGGCCACGACCTCTAAGGCGCCCCGAGTACGGCCTGGCGCGATGCCAGGCTGCAGATCCAAGGACGCCCTCCAGGACCCGTCGGGTTCCGGTTCGGCTCCGGCGGTTTCGTCGGTGCCGACCAGCATTACCTTCGGCTTGCCTCCACCCACAATCCCGAAGGCGTTTCAACTCAGGACACAGGTCACCAAAACTGCGGTTACACCTGTCGAGCCGTCTCCGTCACACGTCATCGACGCCGACACTGGCAGGATGATTCTCCACGGCCGAAGGATAACTTCGGAACCGCCATTGGAGCCTTTCAGGATCCCGCTAAAGAGGAAGCTGCCTGTGGACTCAGAACCTCTCCTGTATGAACCCTTCTATTCACCCTACCAGGATCCACACCGGGCCTCCCCCACACGCTCCGACACGGATGCATTGGGGGACTACTTGGATGAACAAGTCCCCTACCATGTGGACACGGACCCTGATGACCAGCAGGACCCTGACCAAACTTGGGGCGACCCTGCAGACCCCAGTGCACCTCTTGATGCACAGGACACACAACTATATGGGCCAAAAACATCACCCACAGAGGATACTGCGGCGTTCAACGCTCTGATTGAACGTGCGGCAAACAACCATGATGTACAGCTTCACTCTGATATCATCGAAGATGACTTTCTAATGGACACCTTTGCATCCTCAGAAAGACATGTAAAGACTCTGCCAATGTTGAAGGGGGTCCTCAAGCCAGCCACTGACATTTTCAAGGAACCCACCAGGGCACGAGTGATAAACCCCAGGATCGATAAAAAATACAGATCAGCACCTGGGGATCCTACTTACATCAGAGGCCAATTACCACTCGACTCCATCGTTGTGGCGAATGCCCGCAAGAGGGCACACTCGCAGACAACGGGTGACGCTCCTCCCCCGGACAAAGAGTCCAAGGTGCTAGAGACCTCCGGCAAGCGAGTTGCCGCACAAGCTGCAAACATATGGCGCATAGCTAACACTCAAGCGCTCCTCGCTCGCTACGATAGAGCGCACTATGACACACTGGAGCAACTTCTTCAGCACCTCCCTGACCCCTACAAAGAAGGTGCAGAAATCCTTATCAGAGAGGGACAGCTACTCACAAATGCTGCCATTAAATGTGCACTAGATGCTGCAGACACGGCTGCCAGGGCCATCAACACTAGCGTCATCCTACGACGTCACGCCTGGCTACGTATCTCAGGATTCAAGCCTGAGGTACAAAACAATATACTTAATCAGCCCGTCAACCCCGACTTTTTGTTCGGACCTGAGGTTGACACCACCCTCGAGAAGATAAAAAAGGACACGGACACTGCAAAGTCCATGGGCGCCCTACAAACTCAGTCCTTTCGGAGCGGCTCCTTTCGTCGCCCCGGAAACAAGGGGGCAGGTAGAGGACAGGGGTCACAACAAACATATAACAAGGGTAATACGCAGACCACCTACGATAAGAACACCCGAGGTGGCTATCGTGGCTCCAGTACCAAGGGCAGAGGACGTGGCTACGGCAACACCAGGTCCTCCCCCAAGAACAAGCAGTGACGCCCTCTCCCTTCCTCCCGACCACATAACACCTGTCGGGGGAAGGCTACAACGGTTCCTGTCCACGTGGAACTCCATCACCACGGACAGGTGGGTCAAAGATATTATAAAACACGGTTACTGTCTGGAGTTAACTTCCACTCCACCCACAATACCACCAAGAAACCGTCCTATGTCCTCAGAGCACTTAACGCTCTTACAGCAAGAGGTAGAAAGTATGCTTCTAAAAGGCGCTATCGAGCTCGTACCCATCCACGAGCAGGGCACGGGGGTTTACTCCCTCTACTTCTTAATTCCAAAAAAGGACGGGTCGCTCAGGCCTATATTAGACCTGAGACCCCTGAACCAGTACATTCTTTCAGAGCACTTTCACATGCTCACTCTACAGCAAGTCCTTCCGCTTCTCAAGCAGGGAGACTTCCTAGCATCACTGGACCTCAAGGATGCGTACTTCCACATACCCATCCACCCCTCACACAAAAAATACCTCAGGTTTACTGTTCAGGGGCAGCACTATCAGTTCAAAGTCCTTCCCTTCGGCGTGACAACAGCGCCCAGGGTTTTCACGAAGTGCCTAGCTACGGTGGCAGCACACTTACGGAGGCAGCATATACACGTCTACCCCTACCTAGACGACTGGCTCGTTCAAGCGAAGTCGGCCCAGCAATGTGCAAGCCATATGTCCCGCACCATTCACCTTCTTCACAGTCTGGGATTCTCACTAAATTACCCAAAGTCCCATCTCCAGCCCGCACACGTACAACAGTACCTGGGCGCGACTATAGACACTCTGGCGGCCTCAGCTCAGCCAAGTTTAGTGAGGATCAACAGCATACAACTGCTGATCTCCAAGTTCAAACACAATCACTCGCTTCCAGCGCGAGTGTTTATGCAGTTGATAGGCATGATGGCCTCCTGCATCTTCATAGTCCCGCACGCGAGATTACATATGCGCCCACTTCAGGAGTGCCTAGCACGTCAGTGGAATCAGGCTCAAGGACAGTTGAAAGACCTAGTGTTGGTGAGCGGTCGGGCATACAACTCTCTGCATTGGTGGAATCCACAAAACCTTTGCAAGGGGCGACCGTTCCAAGAGCCTGTTCCACAAATAGTACTGACAGCGGACGCGTCTCTCCAGGGATGGGGAGCTCATGTACTACACTACACAGTGCAGGGACTATGGACGACACAACAGAAGAAGATGCACATCAACCTTCTGGAACTGATGGCAATCTTCCTGGCCATGAAGGCTTTCAAAGTACATCTGTGCAACAAGGTCGTGTTGATCCGGACGGACAACATGACCGCAATGTACTACATACAGAAACAGGGAGGGACACACTCTCCACAGTTGTCTCATCTGGCTCAGAGCATGTGGAAGTGGGCCATTCAGAGGAACATGTTCCTCATGGCAGAACACCTCCCCGGCAAGGACAACCAGATGGCGGATCTGCTCAGCAGACACAGCCACCAGATGCACGAGTGGGAGTTACACCCATCAGTACTCCAACCGTACTTCCAGCAGTGGGGTCACCCAGAGATAGACCTATTCGCGACAAGCGAAAACGCAAAATGCCAAAGCTTCGCCGCCAGATTCCCACATCCGCAGTCGCAGGGCAATGCGATATGGATGAACTGGTCCGGCAGATTTGCGTACGCTTTTCCCCCAGCACCGTTGATACCGCTGGTGGCTCGCAAACTCCGACAACACTCCCTGACATTCGTCCTAGTTGCTCCCACGTGGGCACGCCAGCCGTGGTACACCACCTTCCTCGAACTTTCCGTGGTACCGCATCAAAGGCTGCGGATCAAACCCGCGCATTTGACGCAGAACCATGGAGAGGTTCAGCACCCAGATCCGCAACAGCTGAACCTGGCGATCTGGCTCCTGAAGTCCTAGAGTTTGGCTATCTCAATCTGCCACCTGACTGCATGGACATCATCAAGGAGGCCAGGAGACCTACTACAAGAGCTTGCTATGCAGCCAAATGGAAAAGGTTCGTCATTTATTGCGGTAATAATGACATTAACCCGCTGGACGCATCCATCCACGACATCATATGTTACCTCTTACACCTATACCGATGCAATCTGGCGTACACCTCTATACGTGTCCATTTGACCGCAATATCAGCCTATCTGCAAACCAGGCAGCACCTCTCTCTATTCAGAGTGCCTGCCATCAAAGCATTCTTGGAAGGACTCAAACGAGTCATTCCACCTAGTCACCCACCGGCTCCAATGTGGAACCTCAACTTGGTCCTCACACGCCTGATGGGTCCACCCTTTGAACCTCTACACTCATGCGAGATTCAATTCCTTACCTGGAAAGTAGCCTTCCTGGTAGCGATCACTTCCCTAAGAAGAGTTAGTGAACTCCAGGCACTAACCGTTCAAGAGCCATTTATTCAGGTTCACGCCAACAGGGTCGTACTACGTACCAACCCCAAATTCATGCCCAAAGTAATATCGCAGTTCCACATGAACCAGACTATTGAACTGCCCGTTTTCTTCCAAAACCCACAAACTGTTGCAGAGCGGGCATTACATACACTAGATGTACGGAGGGCCCTCATGTACTACATCGACAGGACTAAACCCTTCAGGAAGACAAAACAACTATTCGTTGCCTTTGCCCCACACCACAAAGGTAACGCCATCTCCAAAGCAGGGATAGCCAGATGGATAGTTAAGTGTATTCAAATCTGTTATCAAAAGGCAAAACGCACATTAACTATTCCACCACGAGCCCACTCAACACGCAAGTTGGGGGCTTCCATGGCCTTCCTAGGAAATATTCCCCTGCATGATATATGCAGAGCAGCCACATGGTCCACTACACACACATTTACAAAACACTATTGCGTAGATGTGCAGTCAAAACAGCAGGCAGCTGTAGGACAGGCTGTTCTCAAAACACTTTTTCAGACCGCTGCAGCTGGCACGGGTAGCCGCCGCCAATAGAGGGCACTGCTATGTATTCTATGCACAGATATGAATTCAGCAGCCCACATGCCTCGAACTGAATATGCTACTTACCAGTATGCATCTGTTCTTGGCATGTAGGGCTGCTGACATTCATATCGCCCTCCCTCCTCCCCGGCGCCTGTCGCAGCTGCAGCTCTCAGAATTATTGCAAGCATGGTCATCACTTTCTGTATCTACTCCATCACTGCCACAATGGCGAAAAACAATCTGAGGATGGAGAGGATGCCCATGCGCACTGTAGTCCATGGGAGGAGTCACCTATCCAAGGATACTTCGAAGACTCTTCCAGGACAACAACGTGCAAACATCCGGACCCAACACTAGGCGGCGATCTATGCACAGATATGAATGTCAGCAGCCCTACATGCCAAGAACAGATGCATACTGGTAAGTAGCATATTCAATCTTGCTCTTACCATGTGACAGGGTCCAAGATCTGCACCTATGCTGGCACACTTAGTGGTACATACATCCACAAGTAAGGAGAATTCTAACGCCTTCCTCATTCCACCCCACCTAATCAGTTCAAATGCATTGAGACTTTTGGCAAGCGTATGTTCTCATCTATGAGCCACCTGTCTTCTAGTCTGCTACACCCATGCGCTATGGGACACAGTGGCCCAGATTTTGCCAGCATTTCGGAACCCTCTTCAGGTATCCCTAACCCAAGCTATCCAGGATGAACTTGAGGCAATAAATTTTATCTGCTGTGGCCTGGGCACCACTCAGATCCGGTGATTAGCACGAGTTTGGCACGTAGGCACCACATATGGATGAGGTCTACAGGTTTCCCTGGGGATGCCCAGGCATCCCTAATGGACATGCCATTCAATTGCTCTTTCCTTTTTGAGAGAAGAGTTTATAGAAAACAGGTCTACAGCACATTCCTTGAGTTTGTCTGGCCATACCAGGCAAATCAAGTATCACCTATGCCAGACCTGGCCATCTGCCTGACAGGTCTCTTAGCTTTTCGTGGCCAAGATCGCGGCTCACAAAAACACCAAGGGCATCAGGGGCAATGTGCAGCACTGTCCCGCACCCCTCCTGCTGCCACTGCAGCAAAACCTCTTTAGTGTGTCCTATCCCGACACACAACCACCCTGTAAGCGGCAGGATACAACATTTCTTCCAGAGATGAAAAACAATCAATTCAGCAAGTACGTCCCCCAAATTGTCCATCGGGGATACGTCCTCACATATTTATTTTCACCTTGTCGCACCTTCCACCACCATTAGGCCAGCTGACATCTGTCTTGCAGCTGGAAGTGCAGGCCCTTTTGGCATTAGGGGCTATAGAGAGGTTTTTGGCATAAGAAACAGGACCAAGATGTTACTCCCACTACTTCCTGTGTCGAAATAGGCCTTCATCCTACTTTAGATCTCCATCCTTTCAGTGTCTTCCTGTGAAAGGACAAATTCATGATGCTTTAGCCGAGGGCCTGTCTGCCCAGAATCCTGGTAACTGGATGGTGTGGTTGGACCTGCATGATGCTTATTTCCACATGCCCATCCTACAGGCCCCCAAACACTAGTTGTGGTGAACAGTGAGCCTGTCATGTCAGTGAGCATTTTCAGTTTGCCGTGCACCATTTTAGCCTCACAGGTGACCCTTAGGTTTTCATAAAAGTGATGGCGGTGGTGGCAGCATATCTTCAGTGGTTAGGGATCCCAGTTTTCCCCCGAACTCGACGACTGGCTGTTGAAGGCAGGCTCACTTCAGGCAGGCTCACTTCAGGCAGACTTCAACCAGACTTTAACCACTTCCAGATGACAGCAAACCTTCTAACATCGTTGGGGGTCACTGTCAATCTGCACCAACCACACCTGACTCTTACACACACGCGCACCTTAATTTGAGCCATTCTGGATACTTGCCTTCCCCTGGAGCAGAGATGTTTCAGCCTCAGTCCTGCATCCCAGTGTGAATGACTCTCTGGCTGCTGGGATTGTGGGCCTTGTGCATCCTGCTGGTGAAGCATTCCAGATGATACATGTCTGTTCTTCACTCCCAGTGGGTACAGCACCTCAAGAAACCCTCATATTGTATCCAGATGTCAGAGGATACTGCAATAGAACTGCAGTAGTGGCTGCTGGACTGCAATTAGATAAGTGGCAAACCCCTCTCCTTACCCTATCTAGAGCTGACAATGGTGACCAATGGATCACTCGGTTGGGGAGGAGGAGATCAGAGGCATCTTGTCTCTGGCAGGGTCCCTACTCCACATCAGTCTACTGCAGTTGCGGCCTATCTGCTAGGGGTTGAAAGCCTTCCTGACATCCAATAAAGGAAAGCTGGTACGAGTGCCCATGGACCATTCCGCAATCATGTGGTACAGCAAGGGGTGGGCTCAGGGACCTGTGGAAGTGGCTGAAACGGCATGATATTTTCCTGGAAACATCTGAATGCTAGGGACGAAAAACTAAGCTGTCAGTGCCTAGTAGATCACCAGAGCCAGTTACACTCTGAGCTGGCTTATGCTCTCTTCCGCAAATAGGGAGGACTTCAGCTCGATCTTTTTCACCACTACAGAGAACACGGAGTGTCAGCACTTTTGCTACTTTGAAATTTCCGGATGACTCTCCCTCCGAGACGCATTCTGCCTAGAGTGGGGCTGACGTGTCCTATACACTATCCACAGCTGCTTCTGCCCAGAGACAATCCGGAACAACGGCCCAAGTTATCCCAAAGTCACATTATCAGGCAGGAAGAATGATATCCAGAACTCCTGGGAATGAGCATCTGTTCTACTATCAGGCGGCTACTTTGATAAGCATATCTGTCACAGTAACAGGGCAGGGTCCTGCGCCCAGACCTGCTCAATGTCCACCTTCATGCCAGAAGATTGAGCAGCAGCAGTAGACTACATTCAACCTTCCTCCAGAGGTTGTCGATGTCATCTTCCCAGCAGGCTTCCCTCCATCAAATCTGAAAATGCCTGCTTTTGGGACAGGTTTATAGCTTGTTGTGCAGCTGGGCAGACTGACACTCTTCAGGCCAAGCTTTCCGAAGGGTTATCTTTTGCGTTTTACCTAGCCCAGCAAGGACTTGCTTTGGGCTCCGCGAAAAAGGTACTTGTTCGTTTCTTGTGATTGCTGGATCTGCTCTCTTTGTTTAAAGCACCCCTGGTGATAAGTTTTTTCTAAGGTTTCCAACGTATGTTTATACTCTTTCCTTTCATTATGCCTTAGTGCGACCTCAACTTGGTTCTCAGGTTTCTAATGTGTACTCTTTTTGAACGGATGCTTAGCTGTCCACTGCGGCTTCTCACCCTCAAGACTCTTTTTCTCACCAATAAAACATCGGCAAGGTGGGTGAGCTGAGTACAAGCTCTCTTCAGTAAGCCACCATATACCACAGTCTTTCCAGATGAACTGGTTCTGAGAACGCGAGTCTCTTTTCTTCCAAAAGTAGTGACTCCTTTCCAAAGTATTAAACTTCTGATGTTTTTCACCCCACCATAGAGTAGGAGGGACTTCATCGGTTGGATCCTAAAGGAGCTCATAGCTGTTATATTGTTTGCACCAAGGAACATTGTATGGACGATCATCTCTTTATTAGATTCGCTGGGGCAAAAAAGGGCAAGGCAGTGCTGAAGAGAACTATTGCCCGGATCACGCTCTGCAGCAGAACCGGCTACCTACTGGCCAAAAAGCAGCCTCTTAAATGTTTGAGGGCTCATTCCACCAGAACTAATGCTGCTGCATCTACATTGGCACCCAGAGTGCCATTTCTTGAAATTTGCCAGGCTGCTACACAGGCGCTACTCCATATATACACAAAGAGGCTCGTCTAGATGGCCATTTAACCACCTTGGTCCAGCAGAACTTTTTGGTTTGGACTAGTTCACAGGCCCACCACCTGGAGGTATTGCTTTGATATCTGTTCAAAACTTATGAATCTGTAGTTAGAAGTATCTATCAGAAGAACAAGTTACATACTTCAGAAATGCTCTTTCAAGTAGTTACTCTATCTTACCTCTGATTCCTCCCTGGCCAGTTTGGTGAATTGGGCTCTTTTTACTTTAAAAAATGTCCCAAATACAAAGATCTGCACAATGGTCAAAGCCAATTTGCATTTGGACTCTGTGTCTGAAGGCTCGAAAGCCCTACAAAGCATCTGACGTTGGCACACATGGGTGTAGCATATATGCATCTCTGCTACTCCCTTCCGTAGCATAGCGACATTAGTACAGAGCCACACAAGGCAACCTACAGGTGAGCAGGAGTACTTCTTTAAAGTTTCCAGATCCACCCTGACGCCTGGGGAATATTTACACGGTGTGAATTCTGTGGTTAGAGTATCCACCAGAAAGAGTGTTACTGAATGCAAGTAACTTCTTCAGGGTATTTCAGCCTCAATAGTTAACTCTGAAAAAGTAAGAGACAAATGCAAAACTTGCGCTACCCGTAAGGTTGTCCTGTATCTCCCATGTTATTTTTCTTTTTTATGAGTCCTTATTAGTCTCTATTAGTAATGATGGAGCCATTCAGTCACCTGAAAAATTCAAGTTGAGATTAGAACTCATTGCAAATGATGATGATCTGATTTTTAAAGCAGATAGCAAAAACCAGCACAGCTTTTCATAGAATAGAAAAATTCAACAAGGTAGTGGGTACAAGGTAAACAAAACAAATATATTACTGTTGTCTCCAACCTCTGAAGTCTGTTGGGTTTTTTTAAAAGTAGAATACACTGATAAACCTAAGAGATACGTGGGCATTTGGGTAAAGGAGAAGCCAAAGGATCTTTATGATAATAATCAACAATCACTCATGAAGAAAATAGCAGAACTTCTTGCTAGGTGGAAAAATATACCCATCTTAATCATTGGATAAGTGGCAGTTATAAAAATGTAAATTCTCGCTTTATTTTTATTTATTTTCACTGCTCTACCATGTTATCTACAATCCTATTTTTAAGAAAGGTAAATAGCATTTTCTCAAACTTTAAGTAGGTAAGCAAAGAGCCTCAGTGTATTCTAAAATACAGCGTCCTGCAGAGTAGGGATGTTTAGCTGTTCTTAACACAAAGCTTTACTATACAGACATTTCAGTGCAATAAACAAAGCCGGTACACACTACTCCAAACAGATTGGTAGTTTGTTAATTAATTATTTGAGGAAATCTTGAAAATTGATTACACAGTGTTATTCATATCCACCCCTAGAAATCCTAAGTTAGGTAGAAGGTTGAAATTATTAAAAATGTAATTGTTTTATTCAGTCGTTTAAGAATTCCTTGAATCTGTGCCAATGTAAAATCATCAGACTGCATCACAGTTTTTCCATTTAAGACCCACTCCAGGGCCTCAATAATGGTGAAGCATAATGTAATCAGCATTAAAGATGTCATAGAAAGCAAATTGATCACTTGGGAAATTCACAATTACAGAAGCAATGGTGAAGATATGAGGCTCACATTTCGACAGCTAGCCAGCGGTATAATATACTTGTTAGAAGAAATTCATTGTGCATCAGAAAAAAACAGACCAGCTTCATGTCCAGAAAAAATATTAACTGGGATCGGTAAATCGTATAAAGCCTAATTCGTTATAAGACCACCACACTGGACCTAATATTTCAAAACTGCAGAGATAACAGAATTAATATTTCATCTTAATTGTGGAGAGAAATAAGCACATTTAGCTCTTTAAATTTTAAAGGAGCAAACTTGTGAAGGGTGCAGTTGTTTATAAGATTGATGTTATACTGTAACCTTGCTTTTATTAGAAAGATTTAATAACCAGATCTCTAACAAATGTCAAGGATCTAATATAAATATAGGGGGTTGGGACCATATGATATGGGCATGCCTATACTTGAAAGGCTTTTGGAGCTAAATATATCTGAGGGTTAGGGGATGTGTTGGAAGAGGTATAGGGCCATCCCAGGTAGCAAGTTTGTTGGGTTTTACAGGGCATCAATAAGGCTTAAACTTAACTGTAAATTTATTTTGATAGCAGACTGGATTACCGTATTAATTCTGACATTTAATTGAAAAGCAACCAGTCCTCCTTAGTTCCTGTGACTGCGGAATAAATTGAATAGAATAAAACATTTCGGAGTATATGGTCCGCTTATGTCACTACTACTTGTCTGAAATGTATTCAGTATTAAATGGATATTTATATCTGCATCATATTCCTCTGTCCATCACATCTTTTCATTAATCAAGAATTAGTTCAATAGGATATGGCTATGATTTTATGTAATCGAAATAAAAATACATATTTAAAAAAATAAATGATTGGGTACAAGCTGCTATTTGATAGATATGACTGTGTTGATGACGATATGTTTCCTTTTTTCTTTTTAGCACAACATGCCTTTCTGGAGGATAGCGAACCATGGAGATTTGGAATCTCTGTATCAAGCACTGGAGATGGACTTCTTGTGAAGAGGGGCAGATGGTCAGCCCTAAGTCCTTACAGGAAGGAGTTGTGCATGTGCTTCTGAGCACAAGGACAGTTTACGAAGGCGAAAACAGATTAGTTTCTGAAACAATGCATTGTGGCTAGAAAGCCCCTTTGACACTTTTTGCTAGAAATCTGTTTTATGGACAATGCTGCAGAGGATACAGTGCTGCAGTAAATGCTTTGTTTTTCTCAAAGAAAGGTATTTCCGTTGTTTAGAGCGTCCACAAAATTATGGAAGAGACTTAAAACAATGTCCTAGAATCATCTCACTACTGACAATACGGCATTCACTACACTCTGGACTTATGCAACCTCTAGCATTCGTCACTTGGACACTGAAATGCAAGCATACTCCCTAAATACTGATGCACAGTAACTAGAGAAAATGTTAACCTTTAACCTAAAGGCAGAGGTCAAAACATGCGATCAAGTTTATTGGCAAATGCTCATAATTGTATTTTTTGATATTAGTATGAGTGTTTCTGCTCTTGCCTAGAAAATTCTCTTTGTACAGCCAGGTTGTTCCATGTTAGCCCCAGATGGTTTAATGCCAGTGCTCATATCATAAGCAGGAAGATCCTAATAAAAAATGAAGAAATGCTTTCTACACTTGAAAAGAAAATGGTGCAACTGTCTTGGAATAAGGCTGCTGTCCATTGAACTGGCAAACTACTGGACAACTAACCTCTGCGTTCAAAGGAAAGCACATCCACTTGTTACAGTGCTTTTTACCCATCACATTGATTCTGACCATACTTGTAAACTGCTTTGACTGAAGTAAGAATGTGTTTAACCGGAGTCTGCCAACAAAGGTAAACATTTTAGTTTAGCCAGCAGCCATCTGTGCTGAAGTGATCCAGTATAATGGTTGACTCCCCTGGTACCCATTTTCCTCGGTCCATGTAGACTTCCAGTGCTCCTTTGGTCATGCATTGAAGGTGGTCTAATTGGACCGGTGATATTCTGTAAACGCCTTTGTGTACTTGTTCTCACAAACACTACCTCTCAGCGTCTTGCACACCAGGTCAGTTTCAAATCTTGAGGCCGTTTCTGTGAAATGCTATTATTTACTCCTGTGAATAAAATCTCATTTTAACCAAATGCTTAGCCTTCTTTAACTCAATTTACAATTGCTTTATTGGCAACACTCTTCGATTTAAAAGTGTTGCCGTAGTTTGTAGGTTAATAGATATTTTACACACAAGTGTTTGATGGTGTCACCGGCTGGCGAGTATTCTGCTTTCTTTTCTGCCAGCTTAGTTTTTCTTCCTTTTGTGCCCTATGTGTTGGGTCTTGAACGTCTTGTTCTTCACCTCCTTCTCGAATGCCATCTGCTGTCAAAAGTCCCTAAAAATTCACAAGTCTGTAAAGTTGTCAGATGGTGCCAGAATGAAAACCTGCTCCTGGCCTTAACAAGAATTGACTGAACCAATAGTTGTGCTCTTTGAGTAGTGAATGTACTTGTAAATTGATGGGTGGATTGGGGGGTATGAGAATGGGTGTCAGTAGGGTCATGGGCGTGCCACAAGCAGAAGAGACACACGTCATGCGGGTCCGCCACCGACATGGTCCGATGGCAGTTCCTACAGGACTTAAACTCTAGCATCCCTACTGCACCAGTGGTCGAGTACTCGACAAAACAAGAGAAACCAGGCTCAAAATGCCAAGTTAAAAGATTAACTATGAGTACCGCTCTCTCTCGGATCTGCGCTTGCTGGCGCGGAAAAAGAAAACTGACGTCCGCTCGCGTGGGCGTGTCTTAAGTTGTTCCGACGACGTCATCTCGGCGACTACGACGCCAGCGACATACACGGAGCCGCACGACGACGCCTGCCGACGCGCAAGGGTACTGCTGACGAAAACTTTCCGGATCCAGTCTGACGCCTGGGGATATTCTAAGGCAAGGAATCTATCACTAACTAATGTCTCTTACAGATATATTGTTACACAAGTAAGTAACTTGTGCTTTAATGGTTCAGTAAATGTGAGTGGGTGGATGATTGCAGGCGATTGGGCAGGTAAATGATTAACTGAGTGAATGCTAGTATGAATTGTTAGGTGAACCTCCGGTAAATTAATTTCGGTTGACTGAGGGCTGTTTGAGTGGGTTGGTAGGTGTGAATTTCAGTGGATTGGATGGTAAATGGGTCCATAATTGAACATGGGAATGTTAATGTGAGATGAGGCATTCTAAAGTGACATGCAGTACTATTAAATCTCTTAAAAAGAGTGAGTGGGTTGAATTTGAGTTTGGGTGAATGTGTGTATGGGTTTGTGGGTAAATGTGCCACTCGCTTGTACCTCCCTGTCCAACCTCAAATTATGTGCTTTTTGAAATTGTTAGAAGTTCAGAAATTCTCGGGGATTCTCCATCATTTTTTCTTTTAGCTATTACTCTTTTTCTAAACCAGAGTCAATCACTGGATACAGTAGCACAAGAAGTTTACTTAGCACAATATAATGTTGCCTCCCTATTACTAAATATCATTCAAGTGCTCAAGACTCCCATTTCCCCATTTGAGGTCACACTCACAGTTCGAGGCACACCCTGTAATGAGTCACCTGGTCCTTATTAGCATTCAATGATTTTCTGTAAAGCACTCCAAGATTTAGTGTCGGATCCATTGAACAAGCTTTTCAGCTATATAGAAGAAACAGGAAGGGTTAAACATTCAATGATGGAGTCCACAGTCTCGGTTTTGCTAAAGCCGGATAAGGACTCCACTTGCTGTAATTACTGTTGCCCCATTGTCTTAATAAACATGGGCACACACATTTAGAATCAGGATTTGGTTTCCAGATTACAGTCAGTCTGGCCAACTATAGATTCCCATTGCAGGCAGTATTTGTGCAGTGGTGCCAAATTTGGGACCATACCAATTAATAATAAACCTCAATAATATAGAATCTAATACACATTTAGCCGCAGATTCCTTACCATTGAATTTTCCAGGCATCCGTGTGGATCCGGAAGACTTTTCTTCAAGCAATAATACCCCTGCGCACCAGTAGTTGGTGTTGGTCTGTTCTGCTTGATGTCGGCGTGATCTGCGCCATTGTCATCTGTGTCACCTATATTTGGGTGAGTAGCGCGCTTTATAAATGCGATTGATTGATTGACCTATATAGGCACCACCTAGGTGCGTTGCTTGTAGGTGGCGTTTGCCGGTTCCACTTGTCGTCGTAGTATGCGCCATTGTCCTCTGTGTCACCTATAGAGACACCACCTAAGTGCGTTAATGTCAGTTCTTTTCTTTCTGCGCCAGCCAGTGCAGATCTGCGAAGAGAGCTACCCTCTTGTCATTATTTGACAGGCTTTTTTCAACATTTTGTTGACCTCTTTTGTTGCATGTTTTCCAGCATATCTAAGGAGACATCTGGTTTCAAACCGTACGACGTTTATCACTGCACCATGTCTGTGATGGATCCACACTTGGTTTGCCTCTGGTGCCTGGAGTGCAACCACGACTCATTCGTGCGCAGACTGCCCGACCATGGCTCTGAAAGGTTTGAGGGAGCAGTCCCTAAAGTCGCTTGCGCACCACATCACTATCCTCGGATGTCTCGTTCACGGCCCTGGTTGAGAGGGAGGTTCGGGCACCGATCTGGGAGTCCCAAGTCTTCATCCTCCCATTCGAAGTCGCGGAGTCAGTAAGGTAAGAATTAAAAAAATTTAAAAAACACAATTAGCCAACGCGATGGAGTCTCCTCGACGTTCTAGGCCTCGTTCTTCTGAGCTTGTGCCTTGGTCGGCTCTGTGTTGCCACGCCTTTACGGGAGTCAAAGCGACCTCCGCCTAGCTTAAAGACTTTTATGACGCCATGTGCCTCTTATTTGGGCATCCTTATCCTACCGGCATGCTTTTTGGCCCAGGAAGCTCAGAGGGGGCTCAATAGGGCAGCTCTGTCACCGATGACACCCTCCTCACCCACCCATAGATTCGACCCGATGCCGGTTGTGCCATTGTGACCTTTCTCAGCGCCGACACCAAGACCCCAAATGGCGCTAGTGCCCCACGGCAGCACCAGCCCCATTCTAATCCCTGACGAGCTGGATCGTCGCCTACTGAAGCCGATACTGGCTCCCACAGAACCCTTAGGTCCTGGGTAATTTCCTCAGCCTTATTCGGAAGAGCTAGGAATGGAGGAAGATTGGGAGGTGTCGCTAGACCCTTTGTAAGACCAGCCTTACCAAGAAATGGACTTGGTGAGGCAAACAGACTCAATACCTCTCCAGACTCTAGCCTGCTTTCGCCCTCTACCGTGGCTACATAGTAGGGAGCATTATATGCTATGGTGGTGTGAAGTGCAGCTGAGGTCCTGGGTCTTCAGCTCCCTTCCGTGGCGGTCAAGACAAATATCTTGACAGAGGTCCTGCAGCCTGTTGTCTCCTTGTCCAAACCCTTGCTGCACTTCACCGAGATCGGTAACTGATGTCCTACTAGGAACTCGGTCCAAGCCCAGCACAGGGGCTCCTTTGAATAGAACAATCGCTCGCCACCATCGCCCTGCACCAGGCAACCCAAATCTGAAAGAGACAATTAGTTATAGATTACTTACCTTAGAATCACCCCCAGGCGTCCGACTGGATCCGGAAAGTTTTTTCGTCAGCAGTACCCCTGTGCGTCGAAAGGTGGCAGCGGTCGGCACCATGTTAGTCTGTGGCATCTTGGTCTCCGGGATGACGTTGTGGTAGCTCATTAGACCCTGCCCTCGTGCGCGGACGTCAGTTCTTTCTTTTTCCGCATCAGCCAGCACAGATCCAGAGAGAGCGGTACCTCCATTTACTTTTTGACTGACTTTTTGGACGACTTTTGTCGACACCGTTTTTGAGTCTTCGACTCCTGGTGCACGTCAGAGATTCCCGGTTTCAAGGCTTGCGGTTCCTGCAGCTGGCTGATATTAGTGACGGATCCGCACCGCATGTGCCTGTTTTGCCTGAAGCGCGACCACGACCCCAAGTTGTGCTCCGACTGGCGTACCATGAACCAGCAGTCTTTGCGGTAGCGGTCCCGAAAGCTTCTCGCGGCCCGGCAGTCGGTTCTGCGCCGTTCAAGGTCCCGGTCACGTGGGAGGTCGAGGGATCGGTTGTGGAGCCACCACCACCAGTCTTCTTCAAAGTCTTCGCACTCCTCAGGTAAGTCGAAGCACAAGAAGTCGTCAAAGAAGCATAGTCACTCTTCAACTTCTCCATGTCGGTCGGCCGATGTGACAAGGAATGCGGGTGGTGCGGCTCCGCGTGGGGAGTCCGAAGGATCGACTCAGTTTCCCTCCCTTTCCGGGACCTGGAGCAACCCCTGCCCATCTTCGCACCTTTTATGCAGCTATGCATGCCATCTGAGGGCAGCCCGACTCGGCTGGTGCGCCTTCAGGCCCCGCAGACTCGGCTGGGGGCCTGGGCCTTCGGCGGCTCCGGCCCCTGCATCGCAGGGTCTATTTGGATCCAGGCCTGGATCCGGATCGGCGCCGGTTGACCTGATTATACCTCCCCTGTTGCCGATTCCACCGGCACCACGTCCGCAGCTGACGCTGGTTGTGTCCCCAGCTGGCGTCGCCCGATGTAGACACGGAGCCGGACTGGCGTTGACCGGTGCCGACGGGTACTTTTGTGCCCCTGTTCTACCCTGGTTCTTTAAGGCCAGATTGGCAACCAGAGGAAGGTGAGGAGGACTGGGAGGGGTCTGGAGACCCTTTAACTGACCAGTTGGGTTATGGACTGGAGAGGAACTAGGGGAAGCCAGTGATCTGGATATGTCACCAGACCTTGGCATGTTGTCTCCTACCGTGGCTACGGAGGAGGGAGCGTCTTACCTCTTCAACCTCGAGCTCCGTACGGTGGCAGTCAGGACTAACCCCCTGACAGAGGTGCTTCAATCGGCAGCGAGCTCTTCAGAGCCCCTGCTGCTGTTTAATGAAGCCCTAACCGACATACTTTTGGGCACCTGGTCAAGGCCCAACACAGGAGCTCCTGTGGATAGGATGATTGCCCAACGCCACTGCCCGGCCCCAGGCGACCCCACTTTCCTCTCCCAACACCCAACCCCTGAGAGCTTGGTGGTCCAAGCCTGCACATCAAAAGGTGCAATACCTGATAGGGAATCCAAAAAGCTGGACCACCTTGGGAAGATGTTTTCTTCCTCCAGCTTGGGACTGCGGTCGGTAAACACCGCATGTGTGTTGGGCCGTTACACCCACTCCGTGTGGGATACGGTGGCACAAGTGCTGCCCCAGTGCCAGGAGAAGGCCCAGGACGTACTCTCCCATGCAGTTGCTGAGGGGAGAGACGTAGCAAATTTTACCATTCGCTGTGGACTGGATACCGCCGACTCGCTAGGTAGGACGATTTCCACATCAGTAGCTCTTTGACGCTACGCCTGGCTAAAGTCGGCGGCTTTTCAGGGGATGTCCAATCCACTCTAATGGGCATGCCTTTTGATGGCCGTCGCCTGCACAAGGCAGACAACGGTCTGGAGTGCTTTAAGGACTCTCAGGCTACAGTCAAGTCCTCGGGCCTCTCCACCACCCGCCCTGCGCAGTCTGCTTTTCGCCCCTTTTGTGGCTACGGTAGGGGTGCCCCGTCACGTCCTGCCCATAGCCACAGGCTGGTGCAAGCTGTTCATCTCCTGCAGTGACGTGGGAACCACCACTGTGGTTCTGGGGGCCAGCGGGTAGGCCAGTCCACCACAGCCCCCTCTGCAGCAGCCTCCAACCCCTCCTAGTCTGACCTTCAAAGCCACCAATCACCAGTGGGTGGCAGGATTCGCCGTCACCTCCCCCACTGGTGCACCATCACGTCGGATAGGTGGGCTTTGCATATAGTCCAAAGGGGCTACTCCCTCCCCTTCGAGACTACCCTTCCATCCATGTCACCTCCGTACCATCGCATGTCAGAGTATCATCTGGCCCTGCTCCAACAGGAAGTTTCGGCACTCTTGGCCAAGGGAGCCATCAAGCAAGTTCATGCCCCAGAAGTAGGTCATGGTTGCTATTCCCACTACTTTCTGGTGCCCAAGAAGGACAAAGGCCTGCGTCCTATCTTGGATCTCAGGAACGAGAAGTTCGAAATGTTGACGCTAGCTCAGGTCCTGTATGCCCTCAATCCTGCAGGCTGGATGGTAGCGTTGGACTTGCAGGACACTTATTTTCACATCCCCGTCCTGCCGGCCCACCGGCGTTACCTGTGGTTCACAGTAGGCCACAAGCACTTTTGGTTTACCGTGCTCCCCTTTGGCCTTTCCAGCGCCCCTCGGGTGTTCACCAAAGTGATGGCGGTGGTCACAGCTCATCTGCGCAGATCAGAGGTTCCAGTCTTCCCCTATCTCAACGACTGGCTGTTGAAGGTGGGTGCGCCCCAGGCTGTCATCTCCCACCTCCAGACTATGGCGGACCTCCTGCAATCGCTGGGGTTCTCGATCAACGTGCCAAAGTCACACCTGACTCCCTCTCAGAAGCTCCTTTTTATCGGAGTGGCTATGGACACGACGCATTTTCGGGCTTATCCTCCTGAACAGCGAGTCCGGGATATTCCGGCAGTGATTCCGATCTTTCAGCCTCTATCCCAGGTTTTGGTCAGCATGACCCTGAGGCTGCTGGACCTCATGGCCTCCTGCATCCCGCTGGTAGATCATGCCAGGTGGCATATGCGGGTTCTGCAGTGGGACCTGAAGTTCCAGTGTGCCCAACATTGGTGGAATCTGTCCGATAGCATCCAGATCTCGGAGGGCACTGCTCGTCAATTGCAGTGTTTTCTAACGAACCAGCATTGGGTCAACGGCAGATCCCTCTCCCTTCCCCAACCAGAGTTCACAGTGGTTACAGAAGCATCACTGCTGGGATGGGGCGGCCACAAGGGAGAGGCAGAGATCAGAGGCCTCTGGTCTCCGGCAGAGTCCGGGCTCCGCATCAACCTTCTGGAGCTTCGGGTAATCCGTCTTGCACTAAAAGCATTCCTTCCCTCTGTCTGGGGAAGAGTAGTGCAGGTGTTCACGGACCACACCACCGCCACGTGGTACTGCAACAAATAGGGCGTGGTGGGGTCGTGGGCCATATGTCAAGAGGCTCTCCGTCTTTGTACATGGCTAGAACATCAGGGCATATCCCTGGTGGTTCAACACCTGTCAGGTTCCCAGAATGCCAGGGCAGATGAACTCAGCCGCAGGTGCATGATGGATCACGAATGGCGTCTTCACTCGGAGGTGGTGCAAGGTCTCTTTCAGCAGTGGGGAGAGCCTTGGTTAGATCTATTAGTCACTGAAGAGAACGTGCAGTGTCAGCAGTTCTGCGCGTTGGAATTTCCTAGGCAACGCTTTTCGTCGCAAGTGGAGTTGCAGTCCTCGATACGCCTTTCCGCCTATACCACTTCTGCCCAGAGTGCTGAAGATCAAGCGCGACAAGGCCCAAGTCATCCTGGGGGCTCCGGATTGGGCGCGAAGAGCCTGGTATCCTGAGCTGTTAGACATGGCCATTGATCCTCCGATCCGACTGCCTCTTTGGGAGAATCTTCTGTTGCAGCAGCAGGGGACGTTCGTCCACCCGAACCTGTCCAGCCTCCACCTCCTTGCGTGGAGATTGAGCGGCTACAGTTGACAGCCTTTGACCTTCCTTCCGAAGTCTGTGATATCTTGGCACCCAGGCGTTCCTCCACTAAGACGGTATACTCCTGCAGATCGAACAAATTTGTGGCATGGTTCACAGCAAAGGCTGTGGATCCCCTTTCTGCCCCTCTTTCTGAGGTTCTCTTGTTCCTCCTTTCTTTGGCCCAGCAGGGCTCTGCTCTGAGCACTCTTAAGGGCTATCTCGGCCATTTCCGCCTTTCTTAGGCTTCCTGATCAGCCTTCTCTTTTCAAGTCTCCTGTTGTAAATCGCTTCCTCAAGGGCATTTCTCATTTTTTTGCTCCTGTTCCCTTCGTAATGCCTCAGTGGGACTTGAACTTGGTTCTTACGTATCTTATGTGTGCTCCCTTTGAGCTGCTACATAACTGTCCTCTCAGGCTTCTGACTTTAAAAACTGCCGTTCTGGTGGCCATCACCTCTGCGCGCAGGTTGAGTGAGCTCCAAGCTCTTTCTTCTAAACCTCCTTTTCTGGCTGTTAATCCGGACAAGGTTGTCCTTCGAACTCGCCCTCCTAAAGTGGTTACTTCTTTCCACTTTGGACAGACCATCACTTTGCCCACCTTCTCTCCACCTCCGCATCCTTCCAAAGAGGAAGAGAGGCTCCACCGTCTGGATTCAAAATGTGCGCTTTCGTTTTATTTGGATCGCACAAAGAAATTCCGGGTGGATGACCAGCTCTTTGTTGGCTACATGGGTGCCAAAAAAGGTGGGGTCGTACACAAACTGACCATTTCTAGATGGGTCGTTTTGTGCATCAAAGCTTGCTATTCCTTGGCAAAGAAGTAGCCTCCAGTGGGGTTATGCGCCCATTCTACCAGGGCGACGGCAGCTACCACTGCTTTGGGAAATGGAGTCCCTCTAAATGAAACTGTCAGGCAGCTAAGTGGGTATCGCTGCACACGTTCACAAAACACTACTACCTTGGCAGCCAAGTCCGGAGAGACTACTTCTTTGGCTGTTCTGTTCTCCAGGACTTTCTGGTGTGAACTTGGTTCGCAGACCCTACTCCGGGGTTGGTATTGCTGGGTTATCTATTCTAAGGTAAGGAATCTATAACTAATTGTCTCTTTCAGATGAATAAGTTAAATAACTTTGGTAACAATATATCTGTAAGAGACATAGATTAGTTATAGATTGGTTACTGCCCCACCCATCCTCCCCGTTCTGATTTCTAGGGTTAAGGACTTCCTTTCAGGGCCCTAGTTTTGTGCACCAGTGGTCAGTGTCTTGCATGGCTCTGCGCTTCTGGCATGGAAGTCGTGTACAGTACTGACGTCCGTGAGGGCGGCGTCTAAGTAGCTACCGCGACATCATCCCGATGACCACGACGCCAACAACAAACGCGGAGCTGATGGACGCCACCTTTCGATGTGCAGGGATACTGCTGACGAAAACTTTCCGTATCCAGTCTGATGCCTGGGGGTAATTCTAAGGTAAGAAATCTATAACTAATCTATGTCTCTTACAGATGTATCACCACCGAAGTTAAGTAACTGGTTCATTTCCTCACCCTACACCTAAGAGCTTGGTGGTCCGAGCCTCTACCTCCCACAGTTCGTTCCCTCCTGCACCCCAGGTCAGGGAATCCAAGATGCTGGACCTTTGGGGTAAGAAAATTATTTCACCAGCCTTGCATTGGTGAATACTGCATGCTTATTGGGCCGTTACTCAAACTCCTTTGGGAGATGTTTGCGCAAGTACTACCACAGGTCCAGGAGGAGGCCCAGGCCATCCTCTTTCAAGCAGTATGAGATGGTAGAGATGCAGTAAAGTTTTCCATTCCTTGTGGTCTTGACACGACCGACTCACTGGGCAGAATGATTTCATGGACGGTGACTGTTCATTGTCCCGCCTGGTTGAGGACTTGTGACTTTTCAGGAGATGTCTGGCGCACTCTCATGGACATGCCTTTTGATGTCACTCTTCTCTCCAGAGACACAGCAGACATGGCACTGGAGTGCTTTAAGGACTCACAGGCTTTGGCTAAGTCCTTGGGCCTCTCAGTGGCCGCATTTCTCCTGTCTGCCTTTCGCGGCTACGGAACGGGCTTGAGCTGCACCAGCCATACCCCAGCCACAAGACCGCACAAGTTAAGCAAGGGCGCAGCTCGTTCTCACCCAGCCTCAGCCTCCAAACCTTCTTAGTCCAGCCCTTCCAAATCAAGCGCTGCCAGCTGGTGGCAGGATCCGGCAATCACCTCCACCACTGGTCACTTCAAACAGGTGGGTTCTTAAGGTAGTCCGAAGGGGCTACGCCCTCCCCTTCAAGATTACTCCTCTCAACTTGCCTTCAACTTATGGCTGATGGAGGATAACCTGACTTTGTTTCAGGAGGGAGCCATAGCGAGGGTTCTGGCGCCAGAAATAGGCTGTGATTGTTATTCCCTTTACTTTCTGGTCCTGAAAAAGGACGAGGGTCTTTGCCCTTTCCTAGATCAGCGAGCCCTCAACTACTTCCTCAAAAAGGTAAAGTTCAGGATGCTCACTCTGGGTCACGTCTTGTCGGCCCTGGACACAGTAGTCTAGATGGTAGCGTTAAACTTGCAGGATGCCAATTTCCACATTCCTGTCCAGTCTGCGCATCGGCGCGACCTGCCATTTACGGTAGGCCACAAGCATTTTCAGTTTACCGTGCTTCCCTTTGGCCTTACCAGTGCAGGTCCCCTATCTTGATGACTGGCAGTTAAAAGGGAGCTTGCCCCAGGCTGTCGTCTTTCACCACCAGACTATGGTGAACCTCTTACATTCGCTGGGGTTCACTATCAACATGCCGAAGTCACATCTGACTCTTCCTGAGACGCTCCCTTCCATCTCAGCTGTTCTGGACACAGTGCAGTTTTGGGCCTATCCTCCTGAAGGGCGAGTCTAGTATATTCAGGCTATGATACAGATGTATCGGCCTCTATCCTGATTTCGGTGAGAATTACTCTGGGGTTGCTGTGCTTCATGGCCTCCTGCAACCTGCTAATGACACATGCCAGATAGCATATGCGGGCTCTGCAGTTGGACTCGAAGTTCCAGTAGGCGTAGCAACAGGGGAATCTCTCCGCCATGGTCCAGATCTCGGAGGGAACTGCACAGGACCTGCAGTGGTGGCTGACCAACCGCGCTTGGGTCAGAGGCAGACCCCCGTTCCTTCCCCAACCAGACTACACAGTAGTGACAGATGCGTCACTCCTGGGATGGGGCGACCTCTGGGACAGGTGGAGATCAGAGGACTCTGGTGTCTGGCGGAGTCCAGACTCCATATCAACTTGCTGGAGCTCCGAGTGATTCGTTTGGCATTGAAAGCCTTTCTTCCTTCAATCAAGGGAAAGCTGGTTCAAGTGTTCACGGACAACACCACTGCCATGTGGTACTGCAACAAACAAGACGAGGTGGGGTAGTGAACCCTTTTTCAAGAGACCCTGCATCTCTAGATATGGCTGGAACAGCAGGGCATATCCCTGGTTGTTCACCACCTGGCAAGTTCTCTGAACTTCGGAGTGGATGAGCCCAGCTGTCAATGCCTAGCGGATCACAAATGGAGCCTCCATCCGGAGGTGACATACGGTCTCTTTCAACAGTGGAGAGAGCCTTGGTTAGATCTGTTTGCCTCTGCCGAGAAAGCACAATATCCGTTTTGAGGACTGGAGTTTCCAAGGCAGCTTTCGCTCAGACGCATTTCATCTCAAGTGGAGTTCAGTCCTCCTCTATGCATTTCTGCCTATACTACTCCTGGTAGAGTGCTCAAGAAGGTCCGGAGTGACTAGGCCCTAGTAATTATTGTGGCTCCAGACTCTGTGCAGAGTCTGGCATCCTGAGCTTTTCCAATTGAGCATCGATCCTCTGTTAAAGAGGATCTTCTGTCGCAGCAGCAGGGGAGAGTCCTTAACCTATCAACTCTACAGTTTCTTACGTGGAGATTGAGCGGCGGCAGTTGATAGCATTCAACATTCCTCTCAAAGTGTGCAATCTTATATTTGCGGCCAGGCGGCCCTTGACCAAGACCGTGTACACCTGCCAGTAGAACAAATTTGTAAAATATTGTACAGAAAAGTCTATTGATCCTCTTTCTGCTTCCCTCTCTCAAGTTTTGCTTTTTATTTTGACCCTCACCCAGTGGGGCTCGGCTCTGGGTGCTTTCAAAGGGTACCTTTCGGCCCTGTCTGCCTTTCTGAGTCTCCCAGACCACCCCTTATTTAAATCTCCTATTGTATATAGATTCCTCAAAGGTCTTGCACATATGCTGGGTGCAGTATGAGGGAAATGGTGGGAAGAGGAAGAAACAAGCAAAAAAAGCAAAGCAGAAAAAGCTAACCGAGGGCAAAAAAGGGCAATACCGAGTAAGAAACAAGTAGAAGAGGCACAGATGGCAGCAGGTAGACAGCAGAGAGTAGTGGACTGCGGGCAAACTGGACAGGAGAACTGTCTCGGGGGCGGGGGGGAGTTGCCACAAGGATATGCTCAATGGGATCGCACTGCAGCCTCCATTAAGTAGGTCCTGGGGGGTGGGGCACTGAGTGGCAGAAAGAGGAAAACGGGCGGAGGATGGAAATGGCAATGGGGGGGAAATGTCAGGAAGAGGGAAGAAACAAGTGGAAAAGCGCAAAACTGAAGGCAGAAAAAGCAAAACAGGACAGAAAAATTGGCGGGAAAGGCAAAATAGAGCAAGGAACGAGCAGAGGAGGCACATAGGGCAGTAGGTAGACAGGCAGCAGATGGTAGCGGAATGCGGGCAAGCTGGACAGGAGAGCCGTCGCAGGGGAAGCTGGCACAAGGACTTTTCTGAATAACTTCGTTTTGGTGTCTAAAATTATATATTTCATTTAAAAATTGGTGACTGATTTATTTCAAGTTGTCTAGTACTCCTTCTATACTATTGGGTGTTAAAGGTGATAGCGCTCATATGGTAATCACCTAATTATTGTTTTACTATATCCCAGCTTTCTGGTGCTTCCAAAAAGATTTCGGGGAAGGGAACACCCTACTTCCCTAAACTCAATCCAAAGGATTGATTAAACAATTTAAACAGACTTTTCGGAGCACACAGCTTATACAACGTTTTTTTTGAGATGTCAACAAAATACCAATCAAAACACATTTAATTAGATTCCAATAGTCATCTTCTTTTAATTCTGTTAATTCCTATCCCTTATGCCAACGCGTTTCACCGTGGTCGGGATAAAACCTACGGCTTCTTCAGGGCTTTGTACTCTCAAATGCTTGTCTCCGAAGGTATCTGTCCATGTAGTATACACCCTTTCAATCCTCTTCCAGAATTAACAACGTTTCCGCTCTGAGCGAGATCAATAAACACCTATTTAATATCCATCAGTGTTGTATCCACCATTGAGATTGCTTCTAAGACCAACGACGTATTCACTCTTTCCATAAAATCAACCTGAGCTCATCCGTTCCCAGTGTTGTTATGTTTAATTATTGTGACGATCCATTCATTCAATCCCGGTCTTATACTCCAATTCAAGTATCCAGACACCTGTTCGTGTCTTCACGGTACTAAACCCGAGTACACGCGTGTACTCGGGTTTAGTCAAAATTAAACATAACACTGGGAACGGATGAGCTCAGGTTGATTTTATGGAAAGAGTGAATACGTCGTTGGTCTATGAAGCAATCTCAATGGTGGATACAACACTGATGGATATTAAATAGGTGTTTATTGATTTCGCTCAGAGCGGAAACGTTGTTAATTCTGGAAGAGGATTGAAAGGGTGTATACTACATGGACAGATAGCTTCGGAGACAAGCATTTGAGAGTACAAAGCCCTGAAGAAGCCGTAGGTTTTATCCCGACCACGGTGAAACGCGTTGGCATAAGGGATTGGAATTAACAGAATTAAAAGAAGATGACTATTGGAATCTAATTAAATGTGTTTTGATTGGTATTTTGTTGACATCTCAAAAAAAAGTTGTATAAGCTGTGTGCTCCGAAAAGTCTGTTTAAATTGTCTAGTACTCCTTGCCCATGTCGGTACTCTGAAATGCCTAACACAAAAAGGATGGGGAAGGGTCCAAGGGAAATGGTTTAGAGACCTGCGAGGAAAGTATCCCCTACTAATAAACCGTTATAACTCAAGAAATCCTTGGGTCTGTACTCGCACACACAAATGCATCAAAAACAATGTGCATCAAAAGGTTTGAAGGATTGGAGTATCACAAAATGTACCATCTAGACAGGAGGACAATCCCTTTCAGGACGAAAACCTTCACCCACCATAGGTGGCATGCTTCATCATATGGGTTTCTCCTAAAAGGTCATAACTAGACATGGGTGGACTTTGTGGGCTCTTCAGTCGTAGCACTAGAAGGCTAGATAAGGCATTAAGTGGATACTTATAATGGGCTTTATAATTTAATTCTGAAGGAGCACATTTTGACTAATTGTACCAAAGAGAGATTGCATTCGCATTTGGTGGATTCTAAGTTGTCTTCTGAGGAGGATAGCTGACAAATGGTTCAGAACCAGGGTGTCCAGAAAGACCTATGGTGGGAGCGACCAGAAAAAGGGTGCTCAGACTGCCCAGCAGGGGAAGGAGGTGAGCAGCAACAAAGATAAAAAGAAGTTAAAAAAAAGAACCCCAAAGTTCTTCACAAGAGAGTGGACCTGGGACTCCTCCCAGACCAAAGGTAAGAACTGGGACCCAGCAAAGACTTCTGGGCTGTCATGACTGTCATCAGGCAGGACAGAAAGGAGATGCAGCATGCTCTAAAATGTCCCCCAGTGGTGGACAATCCAAGGGATTGGCTAGCATAGGACGGGAGGTGTAAGTGTACTCTGGAGAGGACAGAGGATACACTGAGGCTACTTTAGTTTCCTTCGGTGGGATGGATACTGAAGCCCTGGCTATCTTATCTCCAAGTCTATAGAAGTATAGACAAAGGCCTAAAATCAATGGGACTGAGGTGGTGACTGTGAAGGATACAGGTGCTAGTGTCATTATGGTGGCTTTCAGACTGGTTTTCCCAGACCAAATGATACCTGGTGTTAATCACCTGGTTACCAGTGCTGACAATGAGACTATGCATCATCCAATGGCCTTGGTAAGCTTAGAGTAGGGTGGGGTTACATGCCAAAGAAGGTGGCTCTGTCATCCGCCATCCCAGTGTAGTGTCTGTTGGGAAATTATCTGGAGACTTTGGCTTGGGCAGAAGTTGGAAGGAAGGCTCATGAAGATATGCTGGGTCTTCCTGGGTGGGTGTTACCACAAGAGCACATCAGAGAAGTCTTGGAATCTTTGATCCTGAAATAGTGGATGAAAGCAAGGTAAAGGGCAAGAAGACTGTTAAGGCAGCTTCAAAGAGGTCACAGGATGTTCTCCTGTTGGAGATTCGCTGATGCCTGAGGAGGGAACTGCATCAGGAGGAGTCTGGCCTAACCTGGCATAGCTACTAAGTGCAGAAGGGGACCCTCCAGAGAGGACCTATGCCAAGGGCAAAATACATGCTCAACTCTTGAAGGCTTTAGGCAGCAAGCGGCAAGAAGAGGGAGAGGTCAGTGGCACCCATAGGGTCTACTGGGAAGATGAGCTTCTGTACACTGAAGTCAGGGACTCCAAACCAGGGACAACCAGAAGAGTGGTGGTCCCCCAGGTTTACAGAGCGTTTATTCTGACCTTAGCACATTACATCCCCTTTGCTGAACATCTGTACCAACCAGGTAGGTTGATGTGGGTGTTGAAGCTTGTGACTTCCAGGACAAGTGGTCGTGTCCCTATCTCATTTTGGACAAGAAAGGGAAGGTCATCTACTTGGTAGTCCTAGGCACCCCCATGAGTCCTCATAGAGTTCTCCATGTAAATCTCATAAAGCCACACAAGGACAGAGCTGACATAACCATGCACATGGTCACTGGTGGAGGCCAAGAGGAGAAAAGTGAAGCCCTCCCTAACCTCCTGTCAAGAAACCCACAATATGGTGCAGTAGAGGGTGTTGTCTTATCAGACTCTGACTGACCAACAGCAAATTGATTACAGGCAAATCCTAGGCCAGTTTGCTGTGCTCCTTTTTTTGACCCCCTCTCAGACAACATGGTGTACCCATGATGTGAACACTGGTGACAGCCTCCCTGTCAAACATTAAATATGCAGACTGTCTGATGAAGTTAAAGCTTGCATTAAGTCTGAGGTAAGCAAGATGTTAGATCTTAAACCTTCTGACTTTTCCTGGGCTAGCCCAGTGGTACTGGTCCCCAATATAGAAAGGAGTTCATTGTTCGAATGGATGTTTCGGAACATGGAATTCTGGAAGTATTGACACAAAAAAATGATGAGGTCTAGGATCAACCAGTTGCCCAAATCAGCAGGCAACTCCTCCCTAGAGATCAGCGTTGGAGTGCCATTGAGAGGAAAGCCTTTGCTGTGGTTTGGCCTTTAAAGAAGCAGAAACCACACTTGTTTGTACTCACTTCAAGGCGCAAACCGACCACAGGACTCTCGGATGACTGATGAAGATGGAGAAGAGAAAACACCAAATTGTTGAGGTGGTCCATTTCCCTACATGGTATGGACTTGTCAGTGAAACCCAGAAAAGGGAATGACCATGCCAATTCAGATGGCCTTTCCAGGTTTTTCCACTTAGACAATGAGAACTACCAGGAGATAGGTTAGTTGCTCATCATGATAGTACACTGGAGCCTGCTGCCCAGATGCGAGTGCTCACTCCCTAAAACTGATGTGTGAATTCATTCGTAACCTCAACTGGTAATTGACTTTAACCCCCTTATAAGTCTCTTGTGTATGTTACCACTGGTACCGTTGTCATGGGTGTTAAAGAGGTCACTAGGGCCTGAAGCACTGTTTGTGCCACCCTGAGTGACCCAGGTAAACTGACAGCAGGTCTGTCATTGCAGACTGCAGGAGTAATGGAGACTACTCAAACTCTACTTTTCCATCACCATGTGTGGCAAAGTCAATGCACTATTCTCAATAAATGCTAGTCACACCTAAGGAAGGCCTCCTGGCGAACATAAAGGTGTGGACATATAAGGGAAAGCTTATATGTCCTTATATTGGCCTTTGTCATTAAAGGACACTGTGTGATAGACAGTCCATAGGATAGCATGAGCTGGCACCTGGGCAATCCCGAGGTTGGCAACTTCATTATGGTCCTGCCTGAATATATTGTGTTTAGTATCAAACAACATGCCTCATCACCACTGACACTAATCTCATGTTGAGGATTATTTGGCATGCACCAAGGTGGTACCTTAGAGGTTGCCCACCTGGTTGCCCCAGCCTTTCCTGTGCTCTGGTTGCCAGCCCATGCTTGCTGTCGCCAAGACCAACATCTGACCTCTTGCCAGGATTTTTGAACTCTCCCAGGAGTCAAAAACAATGGCCTGGACGGGGAAGTAGGTCACACCTCTCTTCCTGACAGGATGACTAGTGAAGTGGCAACTCAAGGCTGTGAACTTCAAAGGCTGCACTGCCTTTGATATGTAACCAGGCTGTCTCCCAAAGGAGGGAACAGCTCTTCCCCTGCCCCAGGCTCATTTGCCCTTGCAGGTGGACAAATGAGGTGTTCAACCCCAGACTACCTGGTCTGGACAGCTAAGGTACACTTCTGCCATTTTAAAAAGTGGTAAAATCGTAGGTTCTGGGTAGAAAAGGTGACCTACACCCTTGGATGAGTCACATCCGGGGTGTATTAGCTGCTTGGGCTAGTAACTCATTGACCACTTGCACCCACACCCCTAACACCCTCAAATCTTGGATTCTAAGGTCACCCTGATTTGAACCACAGTTCTGATCTGACTTGCAACAAGGCCAAAAGAAGAGAACCGTGTCTGCAACAGGAGCTGCACAAACCAAATGCGTGATATTTTGCGCCTGTGGCAAACTTCCTGAAACTGCATGACTGCAGCTCGTCCTCGACCATAGCTCAGTTTCCCCAAACAGATGGACCCTTTGAGAGTCAGACATCACCAGGCTGCCTTGGACTAGTGGCCCTAGTCCCCTGCAGGTAAAATAACGTACCAGAACCAAAGAATCGCTGGCCATAGGACCCTCTGAGATCACCCAGAAATAGATTTTCCAGTGCATTTTGGGTATTGTATTGTCCTAACTTCCATCAATTTTCAGGGGGCTACTGAGTTCCCCAGGACCTCTGGACATCAAAATAACTTTCTTCATTGCTTACTGTTGCCAAGGCTTGTTGGTCACCAGTCCGTCAACCACCCCCTTTACTCAATGCTGTGCCTCGAGGAAACTCAGCAAAACCTTCAACTTTTTGCGCCCTGTTCCCCACCAGCACCATTTAAGCTGTAAACGCAGCTTTCCCATGGCTTCCGCACCAAGGACAGCCAAGACCCTCTGCATCCGGGCTTCTCCAGCCTGATATAATTGAACTGACTGTCATGGCTTGGTCCTGGGACCTACATCACTTTTACCCTCCGTGAGTTTCATTCAACTCGACATGCAAGTGACCGATTGTCACTAGTGCTCTTTCGATTGACCGCAATGGTAAAGTTTTGCAGTACCGTTTTGCGCTGATTTTATATTGCTTCTAAAATCCATAACTCCATTTATACTCATCTGATTTACTTCATTTTGGTGCCTAAAATTATATAAAATCTGCTTTACGTTTTTTAAATTGGTGTCTGATTTCTTTTGAGTCGTGTCAATTACTTATCGTCCATGTTGGTACTCTGAAATGCTTCATACGGGTTCCTCTAGTAAAGCTTGACTGCTCTTTGCCACTCTGTCAGGTCTGAGCTAAGAATTTATTATTGTGGATCCAAGAACCTTTTTTGGGGTATTGTGAAAGTATTGCATGGTTAAGCCGAACCAGTATCGCCACATAATACTCCACCTTCCTACATAGATCCATGCCTTGATCGAATTGTGAGGACCACACTTTCATTGCCTCCCCTCAGTTTCAGAAAGATCTCTGCCATTTTCTTCATCACAACTGTCGGGGAGGATTACATCTACTTGTTGGACCAGTCCTCTCCTTTCCTCCTCCTAAGCTCTGAGGGCTTTCTCAAGATCCTCCTTCCTGGCAGTGATACCTGGGCTGATTTTTTTCCTGCTCCTATGCAGCACCCTCAACTCCTTGATCTTTAGTGTGGCAGGATGGCCAAGTCAACTTCTATGTTCTCCATCTTTAAAGACTTTGTAAAATGTTTTGCCTGTTTTATGAAGACTGGTTGTCGACTTTAGCCTCAGAAAGACAGTCCCTTGGATCTACAGAACTTGGCCACTTTTGAAACTCTGCTCATTGTCAACCTAGCATATCTTTTCAGTGGCTGGCAACTTATTACTTATCTGGTACAGCTAAATACAAGTTCTGGTTCACGCTGCTAGGCACCAGTGTGAGGAATTGGATGTATTCTATGGCTGTACAGCCTTAACTTCAGAATACACTAAACACAAACTGGATTGGGGCTAGAGGCTCGTTTGAACAAAACACTGGTAGCTATTGTTCCGAGCACCTAGGCTTGAACAAAGCAACTTAGTGTAAAATCATTTAACAGTACCAAACAATGGGGGCATAGCCAGCAAGATGGTGGAGTGACTGTGTATGAGCTAAGCTCAGGCATGGCCTAACATGATCCTGGCTTAATCCTGCCTCCCTACACCCCATCGGCCCTTATCTATGCCCTGGAAGTATCCCCTGCTGCAGGACAACCTGTAGAAAGGTGACTTTGGAGTCCTCTAATCTTAGGCAGAAAGTAGTGTCGACGAGCTGAGCAATCCTCTTAACTTAGATGGCGGCCACCTCGATCTAGGACCGAGACAGCAGATCGGGAAAACCAGCGATGGCCTTGCGGAGTGGCGATTTCTGTATTTCGTGGGAGCTGCAGTGTGGGTTTCGTTCTCCCTCACCTGTCCACCGCGCCCCCTGCCACTCTCAAAACTTTGTATACCATGGCGGCCTAAAGCCTGGTCTGCCGCCCAGGTGGACAGGAGATCCGAGTAGCATCAGCATGGAGGAGAGTCCCTGTGAAGGGGTTCTCCAGGCTCACGGGGAAGCTGCGGAGCTGAGTGATGCCAGACAGCGACACCAGCAAGACTGCATGCGGAGCAGCAGCCTGGATTGCTGAAGCGAGCCCGAGGATTCCCTCCGGTGTAAGAGTGCTGAGCCCTGGTGTATCTCGGCAGTGAGGTCCGAAGCTGTGAGACGCCATGATAGGCGGTGTGAGGGCCGACTCAGCGGTAGACAAAGTTGGAGCAATATCAGCATTCAGATACCCCCGTAGCCTTGGTAAGTCCTGAGACTAGTACGTGGGTATGCAGAGATTGGAGTTGTCGCAGACCTGACTGTAGTGCAGGAATAGAGATGCCACAGCCTGACCCACAGCAACTTGGGATATATTTGAGCAGGCTCCCACCCCTCATGTGCAGTACTACTAAGGCCTGAGACTATAAGAAATGCCCCCTGTGCCTGCTGAGTTGGAGGCACATCTGGACTCTGGGTAGAGTCCCTGATTATTGGTGAGACCTTTGCTGCGGGGGGAGAAGGAAGGTTCACACTAGCGGAAGACACAATTTGATTGAGCCTGAGAATGTCCCCTACCTACCTGGGTGACCTTGTCCACCTGCCTACTCCCCACGAGTAGCCCCTGAAGGGTCAGTGACTAACAGCCTATGGAAGAGCACACTGATAGTGGTGAGTTTGCTGTTCTTGTTCAGCAGAGCGACGCCTCCTGATGGGGACCAACGCCCAGTGGGGAGTGTGCGGCTCATGGGGGGAGGCCCCTGCAGTGAAGGTGTGAAGTCCGATATATTTTTGTTTTTTTACCCTGGTCTTGCCGAAAGAACTGTCCACACTGAGCGGACCGAGGGAATTGCTGTAATGTACTTGTGCAGTGGTTGATGTGCGGTAATCATCATTGAGCGAGAGACTGACAAGTGTGAGAGTCTTAACGGCCACTGAACTGCTACCAAGTGCTAAGTGACAACACCCCCCTTCCTTTCCCTTTAGAGATAGCGAAAGCTAAGGACCTGAAGCAAGCCCACCAGTGGAAGATAGACAAGACAAGGGGTGGGGGTGGGTAGGGTGCTCACCCAGACAACGCGGCGCTTGTGGCAGCCATCCATCAGTCCATGTCTGTTAGAAGCTAAAATAGGCGAGGTGGGCACAGAGGTCTCCGTCCTAAGACAAGACCTTCTGATGGTTGCGGACAGAGTCACAGCAACGGAGGAATGGGGCACTATTGTACCTGCTTTTCCTGGAACACTGGCTCCAGGATACCTTCACCGCTTACAACTTCTCCACCTGGTTCGTAATCTAATGCACCCATGGAACACTGGCTGCCAAGTCGATGCCGGGTGCCTCCCCGCGGGTGCTAATTGCATGTATTCTGAAATTTAAGGACTGTGATATGATTCTGAGGGAGTTGAGGTAACTTGGGACACTCTTCTACCATTATGTTGTTCGCTGATTACTCTAGAGAAGTACAAAAGCAGACAGGTTCTTTTGGTGCAGTCAAGGCCAAGCTCCGATCACTGCAACTTCAATATATGTTGCTCTGTCCTGCTAAACTCAAAGTAATTTTTCTTGACAAAGCGCACTTCTTTGAAACTCCAGAAGAGGCCTGGAAATGAATTGAAGAGAGACCGTCCCTTCACCCCCAGATGAGCCCATGCGGAGACCATCGTGAAGAGCAGGCTTAGAGGCCAAGCCCAAACTTTGGTTTTCGAAATGTAAATGTTGGAATGAATTACGACGAAACGCACCCAGATTAAGAGGGAGGATCAGCGGGAGATACTCGGTGGCTGAGTGCTCCTCCGACTCCAACAATGTAGTGGTCAGACAGGAGAAGTTACGACCTGAGCATGAAGATCTGGAAAGCTCGCCACATCTACAATTGGAGGGAGAATGGGACGGCATTGAAAACTGACATATGCAGAATACTGGCACTGAACCCTTAAAGAGTTGTCTTCTGTTTGAAGGGTATAATGATGATGCTTAGACATCAGAGGGAGTGAAAGGGACCCACTGGTTGGCGGGGTGAGGACACAGTGAGACAGGTGTGCGAGACCCTTGTTGGCGCCTTCTTCCCCTTTGCCCCCTGCCTTCTTGTATTCTATTTGTTTGGATTGATTGCATGAGTGTAGAGGTATCTGAACCACTTGCCGAAGAAAAAGAAGTGATTGAGTGCAGTGTGAAAAGTGAGTGGAGTAACTAACAGAAAGGGGGACGAAGTCTGTCTCTCAGTTTGGCTCTGAGGCCTGAGTGGTGAGTGTGCATGAGAGTGATTAGGTCATTTTTATTTTTTTAGTTGATTTCTTGGTTAGGAGGGTAAAAGAGGGGTTGGCTACAGACCTCTTAGGCCTGGTTCTGTGACGCATTGACTCATGTTTGATGAGTGCATTTATGCGTGCGGAGGGAAGGAGGTGAACTATGGACTTGATGCAGTGTTTGTTACATTGGGTGGAGAGACAACTATACCTTATTGGGCTAACATGACACAAGTACCCCGTGTCTGACCCCGCTGGGCTGCTCCTTTCACACATGGAATATCAATGGCTTGGGCAATAAGCTCAAGGGGGGCTCGTTGCATCCTTCATTAGGTACCACAGGCCTGACGTTGTTTTCTTACAGGAGACCCATTTAGGGGGACCTGGTCTAATTTCTTAGCCCTGGGATGGCATATACCACACTAGCTCACTCAGGCTTCACTTCCGGGTCCTGGGGAGTGGCCATTTTGGTCTGGAAAAATCCCCCTTTTAGTGTACAGAGATCATGGGTGGATCTTATTGGTACATATGTAGCAGTACAGGGCCTGTGGGGTAGACTAGGTTTTATACTCTTGTCTATGCCCCTAGCAAACTACACTCAATAAAGTAACGGACATTCTATTAGACACAGACTTGTCGCTACATGTTGGAGGGGACTTTAATGATGTCCTGTCTATTGTGATGGATAAGTCTGGGCCTTCCCCACATGCCCCTAGAGAAACACCTCTGGCCTGTTTTTCTCACCTGTGGTATCGTCACCACCCAACAACTAGGGACTATTCCTTCCACTCTGGTAGGTATAGTGTCTTCCCGGTTATATTATGTTCACCCCAGCAGGCGAAGTGGGGGCAATTCAGAGAGTGGAGTATCTAGCTAGGGTGTTGTCCGATCATGCCCTCCTCTAGATCACCCTAGGCCAAAAACCACAGGGCATTGGGCCGGGATAGAAACTGAATGCATGGGAACTACAGGATGAGAATATAGCACGCGCACTCTGCGTGGAAACCAAGCTCTATTTCTCGGAAAACAAATACTCCGCGGCATTGGCAGTGACCTTGTGGGAGGCATATGAAATAGCGTTGCGTACTGAGCTCAGAAAGTCATTGCTTTCAAGAATTAGAAGGCAGTGAGAGAAGTGGAGGCTTTAAAATCCAAACTGAGATGGGCGTAATTGCCAAACAACTCCCCCGGACTCATCTGAGAAGGATTGAGGCTATACAAGCTGAGTATAAAGCACTGCTGCACAATGAGCCACTTAGCCAGATTCTGGCCACCCAACACTGCCTCTATGACACCAGGGACAAAGCGGGGAGGTTATTGACGTATTTGGGCCACAGAGGGAGAGATGCTATGTGGGTACACCACTTAGAGGGAGCAGATAGTTGTGCCTGTACGGCAGACAGGGGATAGCAGGAGCATTTGCCACCTTTTATGAGGTCCTCTATAATGCACATACAGTGGCGACGGAATCTGAAACAGAGAAATATCTGCATGAAGTGTTGCTATCAACCATGGCATCGGAAGACCGGGTCGCTCCTAAAAGAAGAAATTTCTCTTGCTGAGATGCAGGCAGGCATAGCCAAACAAAATCCGGGTAAAACGCCAGGACCAAATGGTGTCCCGCCTGAGTATTTCAAGAAAATTGTGACCGTATTAGCTCCTGATCTCCTCAATATATATCTGGGGGCCCGGGAAGGTAGAATACATTCACTGGATCTGCGTAAAGCCACAATAGTGGTTATACAATAATCTGTCAAACCAGCCCCATTTCATTGCTAAATATAGAAAGTAAGATACTGGCTACAGTACTGATCACAAGACTTGCCAGTTTTATAACCCACCTTATACACAGGGACCAGAATGGCTTCATGCCTGGACGATCAACTAGGTATAACTTACAGACTCCACAACTGGTTAGTGGAGACTCCGACACACCCACCACCCCCACGGTTTCATTTCATTGGATGCGGAAAAAGCATTTGATATAGTTCATTGGCCTTTTATGATGCAAACCCTGACAAACTTTACCCCTCAATTTTTTTAATGGGTAGCGCTCCTATATCATCCCCCTGTGGCCGTAGTGTGAGTGAATGGGGTTCTCACTGCAGTTTTTCCTATACAAAGTGGAACTGGGCATGGTTGCCCCCTGTCGCCCATCCTGTTCGCCCTGGCGTTTGAACCACTAGCCTGCCTAGTTCACGTGCACCAAGCCATCTCAGGCTTTCATTCCCCTGGGTCACCGATATAAGAGGGAAAAAAATGCTCTACTCTGATATGAATACCTCACCTGTCCGAAAGAGTTGATCGCTGCAACATTCCGGGCCTTTCACAGATATGGTGCCCACTCGGGATACACCATCAACTGAGATAAATCCGTCCTTTTTCCTACCTGTGGTAATCTGGACCCCTTAGTCCTTCCCGGGAAACTGTGCATTAACCGGGAGGGATTTCAATATCTGGGAATATACGTGACATTGAATTAGGAAAGGGCTCTAGAGCGGAATCTTCTCAAAATACAGATAGCAGTCTGAGCTGATGCAGAGCGTTGTGAGGAAGTTGCCGCTAACCATAATGGGGAGAGCGGCCATGTTTAAGATGGTCTCACTCCCGAAGTACCTATATGCACTCCAGAACACATACTATATTATGCCCGAGGTGTTCTTTACGAGGATTGATGAAGAGCTTAGGCAGCTGTTGTGGAATGACAGTTGTCCTAGGATTGCCCTCAAGACATTACAACGCAATCAATATAACAGGGGAATTGCCCTCCCAAATGTTCGAGCTTACTTGTGGGTGTCTCACCTCATCATCTTCAATGGCGATCACCCCATTTTTGTGCTGGTCCAGTTCTGTAGGCATCCCTTTCAGAATTACCTCTATGATGGGAAAGGGTCGAATCGATTCCTTCCTGCAACCCAGCTATTGTTCGAGTCATAGGTTAAACCAAACAAGCTCATTGGGTGAGCCCACAGAGTCTCCCTGGAGACCCCTTTATGGATGGTGGCATATTTTAGAGAACTGGGGAAAAACTGTGGCTTTAAAACCTGTGACTTAATCAGTATTTATAAAGTGGGTGACCTCATTGTTAACAGGGACTTTACCTCCTTCCAAGCTCTCCAGACGGTCTACCAACTCAGTGATAAATAGCCTTTCAGATACTTACAACTTAGGCATGCATGGAGGGTGGACGGTGTAGCTTTGGATCTTCCGGAATATGCACCTCTGGAGGGTAGGCTTCTGATGGTAGAACTGATGGACAAAGCAGTATACTTGGTTTATAAAATCATCAATAATAATGCACTGGACAGCCTTAAAAAACTGAAGGCCAAGTGAGAATCGAAATTGGGGAAGTTGGATAATATTGATTGGGAGGTAGCCTTTATGCACCCGAAAGAGGTGGCGATCAAGTCCAGATTGAAACTTAGCCAGCCTAAAATTATACCCTGGGTCTATTTTGATCATGCACAGCTTCTTGAAATTGCGAAGGCAATGTTCCCAGAGTGTGTGCGATGTAGAGGCCAGGGGAGACTTCTTGCATACCCTGTGGACCTGCCCATTCATACACGCTTACTGGGAAATAGTGCTATGCGAATTAAGTTAGGTTGTAGGTGCAACACACCCCGATGACACGAAATATGTTCTTTTGGGTATTCCCTATGATGTTGATATTCTCCAAGTTAAGCTACTTTTCTGTAATCTAGGACTAGTGGTGTCAAAGAGGGATGTGGGAAAGCATTGGGGGTCCTTGAGCCACCTAGGATGATGGAATGGAGAATGGGATGAACATCTAATGGCCGGTGAGTAGGTCACCTATCATACTGAAGGATGCCCACATACGTTTGGCGATCCACGAGCCCCATAATGTTTGGGCGGGTGTATCGCATACCATCATCTTGAGGTTTCGGATGATGAATCTAGATAACTAAACACAAGTCTGATGCTTGGTTAGCCCATATTGATTAACGACCCGTTGTGTCTCACATCGTTAGCTGTTCCTAATGTACTATTGCCGAAAAAAGTAATGCCTATTGCATGGACTGTTCTCATGTGCAATAATTGTTTATCATTGGTACATGTCCTTGCCTGTTTGTATTGTTTTTCCAAAAATCAAATAAAAATATTTTAAACAACAAAACGTAATAAAGAACGAAATAAAGACGCACAACATGAAATAGACATGCCACCAATTTGTAAAAATAGGTTATATTTTTATGAATTTTCAGACTCCACTGAAGGGTTCTGGAGAAACGGATTGTTAAAGGTTTTTATTCAACCTCAAACAAGCATTGGTCAATCAAGAGTTTACGAACTTTTGAAGAGTTTGCGAAAATTAGTTTGACTACTCTGGCACGGATTAGGAGACCAAATCTGACAGGGAGAAGGTCTGGGGGACCAATAGGGTAGATTTGGACAGTTACCTGGCCACCAGAACGGAGTGGTCCTGATGCTGAGGATACAAGATGAAAAGATGCTCCAGTTATGGTGCGGTCAACAGGGGTGCTTTTGTTGTGACTCCTCGGTCCCCAGATCGTGTGAGACGACTTTGACCACAGAGGTTGGGATCCCTCGAAGTGCTCTTTGAGACCGTGGAAGGCCAGCTGCAGCTGGGCTTCTGATCTCCGTACACCGCAGTCCTTGAAAAATCGTTCAGCTGTGGCTAATGGCCCATTTTGGCAACCAATCTGGACTCTGACGACTGACTTGGTTGCAACTTTTGGTCGTCGAGGGTCAATCTCTTTGGGTACTCAGCGGCAGTCAGCAGCAATTCCTCTGAAGTGGCTACCAACTTACCGGTTTGGCCTTCTTCTGCTTTAATGTCCTTAGCGCTGTTCCGGGGTGGAGAGGGCCAGACAACTGACCCTCGGAGCCAGTGCTTCGTTCTGGGGAGTGGCTGTACCCTGATCCAGGAGCCACAGGCACAGTCTTAACTTTGCTAGACCAAACTGCAGCAGGTGCAGTCCAGCAGACTGCCATTGTATAGTCCAGTGGCGGACAGCAGGGCAGTCCTTCAGTCCTTTTTCCAATGCCGACGTGATCTGAGGTTCAGGGTGCCATATTTATCACAGGAAAGTGCCCCGATGGGGACTACGCGGTCACTAGCCAATGGGCTACCAGGTCCTCTCCCTCTTGGTGATGACTTTCCGGCAATGTGTGGCATCTGGCGATTCCAGAGTTCACTATTCTAGCCACTCTCAAAATGTCTAAACATTTCCTCCACTGTGAGGAGTTTGTTAGTCCGCCCTACAGGTTGGGCTACCTGGGGCTGCATGCCCATGGTTTGGGCATTGGTCTCCCCTCTCTGCCCCGTGTCCAGCCTGTGTACCTAAACAAAGGGCAACTTCACCAAAGATGCGCAGAACACCCATGCCCGTCCTTCTCCTTATTCAAAAGTGGTAGGATACTCCGCGCCAATAATAATTGTTATATCCAGCAGAGGACCTCCAACAAGCATACCAACCCTCTTATAACCCGCGCAAGTGATTTAAAAGGTGTAGGACAGTGTAAAGAGCGGAAAGAATATAAATAAATAAATAAAAAAAAGAGGACCCTAAAACCAAAAACAATAATGCCCACGTGACAGTGAAACCAAACTCAATAGGACTTGCATATCTTTCGTCAGTGGCTAAACCACAAATTACACTGTATGCGGTATCTAAACCACAAAGTACACAATATGCAGCAATCCAAAACTTCCTCTGCAGGTTGGGCACACAGCACCTACAAAATCAGACAATTCTATTATCAGCCACCTCGCTAGTCACCACGGAACAATACAGCATGGTGATATATTTAGGAGCTTACCTCCCAGCGCGAGCGCTGGCGTTCCTTCCTTGGAAATTCAATAACCTGCGCGCCAATCTATATCGCATACGTCTGGGGAAATAAACACCGTCGCCTACATAAAGGAGACACATAAGATACAGATGAGCCCCCCAGCGCAATACATCTGAAATCCTTGCATATGCTTTCGAGTGGGGCTGGAAATACGCATCAACTTTTGAATAAGGAGAAGGACGGGCACGGGTGTTTTGCGCATCTTTGGTGAAGGTCTGTTTGGGCAGTATCCATCCGTCAATCGGCTTGCTCCCCACACGTTTGAGGACTGAAGTAATCTTTGGTATTGTGTTGTTTTATTTTTGTACAGTAATGTATTGACCCTGTCCTGAGGAGGCCTAAGGAATTGTAAGGCTGAAACGTGGTCAAGTAGACACTGCTATGGAGGAGTCGATGGAACTATAGTATCAGCTTTGAGTTTCAGGATGTCACACTAAAATGAGAGATACTATTTGATTGGTTGTTTGTGTGTCATCCGGACTACCTCTGAGTGGTCCGTCCAGAACTGTAAGGAGGACACCATTGTAAATAATTTTTGTAGGGTTATTGTATTATACATTTATGTCTTTGTTTTGTATATAAATGTTGTGATATGTCATTTTTATGTTTTCGCCTTTCTTGGATTAGGAGCCATTGTCAATGTAGATTATATATAAAACGTGTTTGATTTAATTAATCAAGAAGTAATTATTTGAAGAGAGGGTAATTAAATGTACTCTACTCAGAATGTATTGTGTATCTTTTCCTTTATGCCATTATTTATTGTATAAAATTACTTCCAGTCTGCAGTGGCAGCCATTTTGTATTTCATTACACACAGGGTGGCACAGTAAGTGCTTCAGCCCTGGGTGGGAACTCTGCCTTATATGCCCTTGGTACCATATACTAGGGACGTATACGTAAGTCAGTACTTGCCAATTCAACATGCACTTTGTAATGGGTAAGAACATAGGCACTGGGGTCTGGTTAGCAGGCCTCCATGAACTCTTAGTCTAAAAACCAGCAGCTAGTAGTCCAAATGATGGCAAAAAGTGGGGGAAACCTTGTAAGAAAGCCTGTTTCATTGCACTCAAGGACCACCAAATCTACCTTACTCAATCTGGCTTCAGACCCAACCACGGATGACATCAGCATGACTCTGTACCGAGGAGAATCGTCAGCCCTATCCTCCTGGACCTGACCTCTCTGCAGCATTTGACACAGTCTCCCACCCCATTCAATGCCTACAAAACATTGGAATCAAAGGACATGCACTCTGATGGTCTGCTCCTTTCTGACTGGAAGGTTCTAGTCGGTCAGCCTGGCATCGTACACCTCATATGCCTGCGACCTCATCTGCAGAGTTATGCAAGGATCCTCCCTGAGTCTGACCCTCTTCAAATCATAGATGATTCCTCCAGCTAGTATAATCTGCTCTTATGACCTCCACGTCCTCTCCTACATCAACGACATACAGCTCATTCTCTCCGTCACGGACAAGACACCCAGTACCCGGATTAAGTTCAATGCCTGCGTGACTGAAATAGCCCACTGAATGAAGACCAACTGTCTAAAGCTAACGCCAACAAGACTGAAATTGTGATCTTCCAGAAGAGCAGCAGCGGTCCGTGCAGGTGACAGCAGTGGGCCGAGTAAAGGGGGATTTCGAGGGAAAATGTATTATTTATTTAATTTTCCCTCTGCATTGTCTCTCAAAATCCCCCCTTACTTGGCCCCACCGCTGTTACCTGCACTGACCGCGGCTGCAGAAGAGCACTTCACAATGGGATGCCACTTGGTGGACAACAGAGCTATGACTAACACCTACCACCCATGTCAAGAACACAAGGGTCATCATCAAAAACAAACTCAGCATGACCACTCAAGTCCTCGCCATCACTGCCTCATGCTTCCATACGTTGAAGATGCTGAGGAAGATTTTCAATTGGCTCCCAATCCACACCAGGTAAACTGTCAGACTCCCTAGTCAGAAACAAGCTGGACTACGGGATCACCCAGGGTCAACAAAAAACGCAGAAAGCTTCAAACCATTCAGACCTCAGCAGCCAGAATCACTCGCAACCTCCCATGCCGCGCTCCCATTTCACCACACCTAAAGGAGCTCCACTGGCTCCTCATACACAAACAAGCACAATTCAAACTCCTCATCCGCACTTTCAAGGCAGGACATAACACTTGCCCAGCATACCTCAAAAGACGCATCTGCTTTCACCAACCTTCCAGACACCACCTCTTGTCCAGAATCCTACTTGTACACATCCCACATATGTAGAAAACCAGATCCGGCAGGCAAGCCTTCTCTTACATCACTTCTAAAATGTGGAATAACCTTCTCCTACACATAAGAGGCTCCTCCACACTTCTTGAATTCCACAAAAAGGCAAAGCCTTAGCTTATCGAGTAGTACCACTAGGCCCGGCTAGGCTTGTACCTGTTCAGCATCAAGGTACCCTCTTGGGTGGTAGTGCACTCGACAAATCTGAATAACATAATAGGAACTACTGATATAGTATATATTTCTATGATCTGTAAATTGAATCACTATGTCTTGCTCCTAATTAATAATGCCACTCCTCAAACACAGCCTTACTAGAAAATAACTCTTGATCTGCCACTGTATAGTTTATTTCTGCATGTGTCAACTTCTTTGAAAGAATGCAGTCTTCCCGTAATAGTGTTTCTTTGCAACAATGCGTCTGAGATGGCTATCTGGTAGGTGCCACTTCATCAATAAATGGTCATGAAACGCTGGGATATTGTATGATTGGAGCCTTTCTGAATTGTTCCTTTAACATTTGACTAACTGATTCTGCCTTGGGAGTACCTATACACTTAACTCCTTAAATTAACTTGTTATTGGGGCCACTATTGTGGAAACATTTTTAATGAATCTTCAATCAAATTTAGTAAATCCTAAACCGCTTTCAGCTTCTTTGATTTTTCTTGGAGCCTTCTATTGCAGAGCTTCTATTTTCTGGTCCATTTCAATATCATTGGGTGTTAAAATAAATCCTGGGAATTCTACCATTTCTGTATGAAAAACACATTTTTTTAATGTTGCATATAGATGATTTTTCCACTACTGTTCTAGGATTGTTAGTATGTGCTGAATATGATCTTCAGGCCCTGAATAGATAAGGGCATTTTCACATTTGTTCTATGCATGTATACAGTGTTGCTTTTCATGACTACGTGGCACTTCAGCGAATAGCTCAGGACCTGCATGCTTTTAAACCATCCTGGCCTCAGGACGTGGCAATTCCTGTGAACAGCATTTTAATTGTGATTACTTAGCTTTTAACATTTTTATGTTTTTTCTAGGTCCATCCAACATCTAAATCACATGTGATAAGGTTGATTCTCTGGGGTTTAAAGTACTGTGTGATTTACTTTTAAATACATGTAATCATGTTCAAAATTTGAATTCCTTACGTCGCCAGTTCATATTAGTACATCTGGGTCTTTGTTACCCGGTCTCATTTTACATTGGCGTACTCCATTTTTAAATGTGTTTATAATCATTTTAAGCAATCGTACAATAAAGAGATGCAATTATTAAATAAGGCTGTCCTCTACAAACACCACTGCACATACAGCCCAAAGTCCTTCAGCACCGGATTGATGAAAAACTGAAAAGCCGCTGGTAGATTACAAAGCCCAAAGGGCACGACCTGATATTCATGCAGTCGAAATTGTGTCTGAAAGGCAGTCTTCCATTAATCTCCGTTCTTTCATTGTAATTAAGTGATATGTTCCTCTCAAATCCAATTTAGGACACTAGTGTCTTTTTCTTGACCCAATATAAATGATATTAATGGAAGTGGATACCGACTTATTAATAGTGACTCTGGTTAAGGTTTGGTAATTCAAAACAAGTGTGCAATTCTCCCAGTTTCCCATGAATAAAAAATAGAGGCGAAGATGCCAGAATTTTAATGTGTAAAATCAGCCATTATTTAATCGTACAGCCAGATATATTAATTCTAAACAAGACTGAGAAGGAGCTACAATTTGGGCTAGAATATCTTTCAACTTTTCTTTCAACCCCTTCTAAAATGGTGAAACTCTATTCATGCCTGCCAGCTTCAGCCACAAACAAGATACAAGAGAAAGTCTTGATTCCTTGTTTTAAAGTTAGCAATTCTTTACCCTTAAAACACAAACACTACTTGTATTTGTTCATCTGGAAATGTAATTGACCCAAAAGTATAAAGTCAACGCAGTAATTTACATTTCTATAACATTTCTCAGGAGGCACCAATCGAATTCTCAAAGGGTTAACCACCTGAACAGTCCATGCTCCAATTTCACTTGAGTCTCCATTACTTGATGTATTAAACATGTGATCCTGATTTTGTGTTGTCGTTGATACAGAGGTTTGTGTAAAGGATAGTTGTTGAAATCTATGATGAAGTCTAGGATAGATAGATGATAACGCCTGTTGACTAGCAGTTGTAATAGAAGTTAATAATGCATGTATTTGAACTAGCCTCTGAGTTGGTTGTAGTGGTAGCCTGTGATTGAGCTAATTCTCTCTTAACTCTTTATTACGCTTCAGCAACCCCACTGTTGCTAAATCTGCCCAGTTACAGTGGGAGGATCTATACCACTCAGTGACTAATTTTGTAGGTCAGTCCTGCAGTCAAGGTCTGCATGATAAATATCAGATGAAGAAAAAGAAATCACTGACCTGCGGATCACCAGAAGATAGATGTTCTTGCACGAACACTGGGAATCTACCAATTCCTTCTGTTTTGGGAGTCCACCATTAACTTTGAAACTCTAACTACTATCTCACAAGTGGGGGGAAGGAGGGGGATTGGGATATCAAGCAGAGAGCAACATCTGAGTTCTTGCCAAGGATTTATGATCTTTTTGTAATTGTCGCTTTTTCACGTCTAACAGAGCATCTCTAAAATAAGAAACCTAAAATGCTTTCGTATTCATGTGGTATAAAGTTAAATAAATTGATTTTTTTCTCTAACCTACCTTGATTACTGTTTGGCTTGCCTTCTCTACTAATTAAGAGCCTCACTTGATGAATCAGCCTGTTATCTGAGGGCCATCACACTTAATGGGAGCATTGCATATTACGTGAGCATACACGCTATGACAATCTGCTGACAAAACTGCTGTCCAATGCTCCTTATTTGTGCAGACTTTAAGGTATTTGCGAAGATTCATTAATATACACTATGTTAATTGCTATAATTCGTGCCTCTCACTGATTGAAGCTCCTCCCACAGCTCATTAAACCTATCCAAACTTGCTTTATCAAGGGCAGGTTTGTCTCTGCCAGTACTAAAGTGCTCGCCAAATATTTAAAAAAGTCTGAAGGCCAAAAAGCCTTTTGTCTAATACATATTTAAAGAGCTACTTGGCACATTTAATTTACATGTAAGTCCCTAGTAAAGAGAAACTACATCTACCCCGGGTCTGTGAATTAAATACTACTAGTTGGTACCTATTGTGCCACCCACTTAAGTAGCCTTTTTAAACATGTCTTAGGCTTGCCGTTGCAGACTGTGTGTGCAGTTTTAAACTGCCATTTCGACCTGACAAAATAAAACTTTTGCCAGGCCTAAACCTTCATTTTTAATACAATAAATCACCCCTAGGGTAGATCCTAAACAGTCCAGAGGACAAATTGCATTGTATTAAAAAAGTTGGACATGTACTTTTAGATGTCTTGTTTTTCACTATTGCAAGGCCTACCTCTCTTAGGATAACATTGGGTACCTTATTACATTTAATAAGTGTTAACTTTTGATTGAGAGCAGGCAGGGAAGTCATGTTTGTGTCTGTGGAATTGTCATTTAAAACCCTCTTTAATGATAAAGTCAGATTTGTTCTCATAATTTTAAAAGTCCCAATTTTAGAAAGTTGGAATTTCCTTATCCTAACCACTTGGTGCCTGTAGTCTGTTCCTGGGTCACATGACTAGATGCAGTTGGTCTTAGTGTATTCCTTCCACACAACGTCACATTAAAGGGTCTGAGTGGTGGCAAGATGGACCATCTCTGGCAGAATGGTGGGTGGGAGAGCTGGCACCCAGCATACTTGCACTTCAAAGGCACTGGCCCAGCTCTCACGCAAAGGACTTCACAATAGCTTATTCTGCCCCCAGGCAGACTGGGGCCAGGACAGGGAGGCAGCAAATTCCAGTTACCACTGTAGTGGGAAACCACAGAAGCTTCTTCTACTTCAAAGATGCCACCAACTATAAAAAGAGGACCCTCAAACCCACTCTTCAGTACACAACTGGACCTGTGGATACTACAGAATAAGGACGCCTTGCTACCCTGCCGCTTGAGGCCGGCCATACTTGCTGAGAAGGAAGACTGGACCTGTAACCTTCATCCCAGGCTGAAGTGACTCCAAGGGCCAGCTGACTGACCTCCTGTTCTGAGCTACAGGGACATAACAAGCTCCAGAGGCCTCCATGCATTTTCCAAGCTGACCTGCTTCCTGGACCTGCAGTTGGAACTGCCTGAGCCCTACTGGCCTCTGCTGGAGTGAGTTCCTGATCTTCAAGAGCTGCCCTTCAGGTTCTGGACCCTTGATGTGGCATCATTAGAGTTTTACCTTGAAGAAAAGGACTGGTTGGAAAGGACTATATTTCTCTCTTCTTTTTACAGAAATATGATCCCTCTCGGAAATTCCCAGAGTGTATGACAACTGGACATTGTCCAACGTACTAAGTAAGAAGGTAAACGCCCGAATAGGGGTGAAGACCAAAAACTAGGGACCAACACCCTGACGAATGCCAGAGCGACCCGGTTGGGTGCAGTAAAAATTGGCAGAAACATGTTGGTATCTGCAGTGGGGATATAGGGGCCGTTACCTCCCCTGAATATCCCAGATCTTAGGTTTTAATCCTTCCAGGGGTTAACAGGAATTAAAAATTGAGTGTTGACCTCTAGGGAGTTTTAATTATATGTATCTGCACTATTTGGTCCCTTTTCTAAGGGGAATCCATTTTTTCCTTTAAGTTTTGTTACGTTTTTTGCGTTGTGTTTTGTGTTCCTTCACATTCACTCTACCCTCACCACTATTCTTCACTAAAAAAAATTGCGCTCCATCCAGGATGTTGGTCTGCACCTGGATGTATGATGCGGCCCTATGATGAAGCATGACACTGCAAAGTGTGTGAGGGCAGTATTAAGGCATTCATTGTCTTCCCTTTACTTGTTTGTTGTCTCGGTATAAATGAGACATATTATTCCTATGTGGGCGGGTGTATGAATTGTAGTACCTCCCTGTCCCTCATTCTGGGGAACATAGTACTCTTTGTAGCACTTCTCTGTTGAGTGAGATTTTGATTATGGGAAGGGAGTCAGAGAAGGCTTAGTCCCTTGCCTCTTCCTACTTGTGATATTTAGACAATGAACCTACACAATACAAAATCTCAATGGTTGGATATAGCAGTTCTGTATATTCAAGACCTTGAGAGTAATGGATAGTTACAGAAGTGGAACTCACTGAACCAAACATGCATCTTTATCATAGATCAACTATCTGACCCCCGATTGTCTCCCTCTTTTCAACAAATGCACAAAATATTTGATCTACAGAGAAAACAAAATGTTCAATTGCTGGATTTTGATGGCATCCATTAATAAATTAATTATTTCGTACATATTTGCCGTAATTTCAAGCAAAGTCTTGCTAACATTTTTCAGGCATTTGGTCATATTCCACAGTAAATAATCGATCTTCTGCAGTCTATTGAGAAACATGCTTTGCAATGCATGTCCTATCAAGAACAAATATCAGACAAACATTGCTTTTATCCTGATATATTTTTTAGAAAGACATTTTTTGAATGAAGTAGTTTTAGTCAATTAAAACCATAAACATTACAAAACCCTCACAATGAGAGACATTTGATCTTGAGTACCATATTGTTTAAATTTAGACTCATTGCATTTTCTTTGTTGCTCCAGCGCCTAATTGGACACCTGAAATACGGTTGAGGGCTGGCATGGCTGCACTTAACAAACAATAGTGACCTTTCATGAACATTTGGTGATCCCTTGATTCTTGCTGAGAAAAAACATTGCAGATATTATCTTACCTGGGAATTCTTGCAACTTTAGGGATCTTGTATCCTGCTGTCCTTAACCCAACAGCCAACTATTCTACAGTCCGGTCAGATTTCTTCATACAGTGACCGCGTGTACCTTGCAAAGAATAACAGTTATATGGAGGAATCCCAACATACCTGACCTTTGCCAACTTGTGAAACGTGCTCCGCCATGTGCCACCTTGGCGGTGGTCCCACCTCTACTTGAGATGCTGCAATCTGATCCATAGTCAACCACATCAGATCATCTTTTTCATCTTTCTGGAGCTATCCCATCTACCTAAAATGGTTGTCAAGTCACCTGAACGTTTTGACTGAATAGTTTTCTAAAGCACTGTGAAGAGTCCTTGTGCTTGCACACTGGCCCTGCTTTCACCTTCTACTGTGCTTCCACAACCATCCTTTTTATTTATTTTTTTATTTTTATTTATGTTTTCTTAAATCGCATTTACAATCTCCCACTCTGATTCTGGCACTCATAAAAGCATGAACTGAAATCATTACCCTCTGTATAACATTGTATCAATCTCCTTCTGGCCTTTAATAGTCTTGCTATTTATAATATCTTGAGCATTCAGCATTGGCTGCTTACAGATTCATTAAATATTACGAAACTCAGGAAAGGTTTTGGCGGCGGCGATACTGTATCTCTGCAGGTACCTACGTATGAGGTTGACATCTGCCCCACCTACCATAGCATGGAGCACTTGAATCTCTGAGTTGACTAGGAGTTTACTCTAACCCGGCACTGCCACTCATAATAGTTACTCTCCATGACACAGCTTTCTCAAATATCACAGCATGTGTGTACTTTATATAGGTTTAACATTAAGAGTAAACAGCCGCTCCTATCGTCTCAAGTTTTTTTGTTTTTTTTACATAAGATGAAAACCTACTTTTAGCATGATACCCAGTGCCACATGACACACCTCACTAGCCTTTAGTTTTTGATACCCAGTGCAGAGCTACATTAGCGTCCTCACACATCTCACTACGAATGGTTTATAGAATGTATTAACAGAAGAATAAGAGAATGCTTACAGTCTTGAAAAAGTACCAAGGCCTGCATGCCAAAAAAGGCAAAATGTGTTGGTTGTCTGAATGTTAAAGACTAATCATCAAATAAATGTTTAATCTTTGAATCTACTATTGTATTGTTCTTTATGTATATAGCAAAGTCATGTTTCACTAACTTAACAAGGTAGAGAATACTGTGAAACTGGACTACGGGGGAAGTATTCTTTTTCTAAAGAAATGCCATTAGTGACAGTGGGCACCTAGCCCTGAATTACTAAAAACCATGCTGGAAGCCTGCCCTTCGAATATGCCCATTGGGTTTTTTCTTCTGTTCAGCCTGATTCACAGTGCTCACATACACATATTCTCAGATTAGGGCACAAAGGACTGGAGAGACTATGATTTGCCCAAGATCAAACTTTTACTAAAGTGGGAGAGCCGATAATGCCGTGAAGTATTACTTGCTCAGAAAGGACTATCACCATATTACATTTTAGTGACCAAACAATGAAACTGGGGGCTGTCTAACTCCCAATCCTTCCTTCCTCACTGAGCTAATATCCATTACAAGTTTGTTTTCTGTAACCAAACACTAAATAGGAGCTTTAAAATACATTCTAAAAACGCCTAAGCGTTTAAAAGATGAGAGCAGGAGAAAAAGTGGTTGCCCAGGAACACACAATTTAGTCGAAGGGGAAGTCTGGGATTAAAAACTTCTTCTTGTTCCACAGTTTACAACAAGGCCACTACAGATGTGCTTATATCTCTTAAAAGGGCCTGATTTAGAGGAGGCCGCTATAGAATGAAACCCCAAGAATGTGCCCCATGACCCATGTGTTGACCAAATGGCTCCATGTCACCTGAACACAACCTTTCCATTCTTGGGCTTTGATTTTACATGTTATCAGATTTGTGGGTCCAATTAGCTTGATTCAAATAAACCAAGACTACAACTCCCAGAATGCTCGAATATGTAACAGTAGAATTCAGGAATGGTAAAATGGTGTCTCAGTGACATGGAGCTGTCTGGTAACCTGACCGACGTCTTCTGATGTTTCGCAATGTGCAAAGTGTCTCTGTATGTGCAGTGTCCTGCGAGTTCATACTGGAATGTTGTATACCATGCTAACATGCTTACAAGCTGTTGGCACACTAGTGGTTACGTTAAGTCACCCGAAGAACGCGCCAGCCAACCTAGAATCTTGTTTGGAAACTGTGGCCACTTGGATGGACCAGTTGTGTCTTGAGCTCAATGGAGACAAGACTGAGTTAATGATCCTGGGTAATTACCCCATTACTACATCTGGACTGAGTTGGCCTAATTGTCTTGGCCTGTTGCCAGCCCCCAAAGAAAAGATCAAAAGCCTGGGAGTCTGACTGGATAGATCACTTAAATTTGATCGCAAAAGCAGTTAAGTTAGCACCCTCCTGCTTCGGTATCATCAGACAGTTGTGAAAAATTCTTCCACTTCTTCCTGTAACTGGCCAAAGAACCATGGCCCAGGCACTGGTGATTTCCCGACTGGACTATGGGAATTCCCTCTATCTCGGCACTCCAAAGTCCACCACAAGGAAATTGCAGGTTGTGCAGAATTGTGCAGCCAGGCTGCTGCACAACATCCCCAAATCCCTTTCTGCCAAGCTGGCGCTGAAATCACTGCACTGGCTACCAATAAATGAATGTATAATGTTTAAATCATAGTGCATAGCACACAACAACCCTTTGGGGGATAGGCCCTAAAATCAATCACTCTCTTATGGCCTTTTACCGTTCCTTAAGATGCCTGCGACCAGCCAACTTGTTTCTGGCTTTGGTACCTAAAATTAAGAGAGCTTGCTCCAGAGGCCGTACTTTGTCTTACAATGCTGTCAGACTATGGAACACACCCTTCTCATCCATCTTCGCTCAACGTCTCACCATTTCTCGTTTAGGAAGCAACTGAAGACGTGGCTCTTTCAGAATCTTGCCTTAAAACTCCCTCTACCTGTCTGCTAGTTGTCTCTAGCGCTGGGATGCCTAAGGGTAACCATGCGCTTTACTAAATGCTAATTAATAATAATAAGAAGAAGAAAACTCTAATGTACTATTGATGACACTACCCCAAACTTTGTCCAGAGCCGAACAATCCAACAAATTCTTCTGTGCCAATGCCGTGCCTCAGAAGTACAGGATATTGGTACAGTTACACAATTTAGTGAAAAAAGAAGAGCCATTCTACTACATAACTTTATATTTGGTGGGTTTTGTTTTTTAGGAGGAATGTAGTGTCAGCGCAAGCACACCAACAAAGAAATGTTTTTCACCTGCAATTTTTTAAACAATATATGCCATACAGTACCCTCTGCTATACAGTAAAATGATATTGTAAGTCACCAAGGATTTCCTTTATAAGGTCCTGGAACTCCAGGATGAGTTGCAATATACTTTTAATGAACACCAGGTGGTATGCTATTCCACCATAAGCCACTTAAATCATTGGTGCCTTGCTCTTTTGTGGTAATTACAGACAAGAATATTAAAAGCAGAATCTGTACTGTAAGATTAGGCACACCAAAAAGCAGTTCGTAATTTTAGAAGAAAGACAGTGGAATAGGTTTAATGTAGGTTTAACAAATGCTGTGGCTCATATTGGGTAGAGACGTGCAGCGATTCCATCTTTCCGGCAATGACCTACAGAGTGGAAAAAACTAATGTTGCTATAAATATTTCCATTCTGTTAATCACATTTACATTTAGAGAAATATATTGGAAGAAAAAAAGCCAGTTCCAATTTTCCTTGTTTAAACTAAAGCTGTAATCATGCCCTGTGACATGCCTTTCACCTTGGCCGTTGGCTCTGGCACCAGGCATTATGTTGTCAGAACTTAACTGTAATAGGTTATTACAGTTGAGCAGCTACGTAAATTATTCATTAAAGGTTACTAGCGACATCACAACGTATCTGTTATACGAAAATCTGAGATAGGCTTGTATATATGAGATAAAGTACCTGCCGTCCATTATAAGGACATTGTAAGTCACAGTGGAGTTCCATGACCATATAGGAGAACGAGGTTGAAGGCTGATTTCCTTTATAAGGTTATGGAACTCCAAGGTGACTTGTAATGTCCTTCTTATGTACGGTAGGTGGGTAGTTCATTCCTTATAATTCAATCTCCTAGTTTTCCTTTTTTACTGATTTTTACAGATAAACACAAACAGATAACAATCTATTTTCTGGTCAGTATCTATTTTTGAATACAAATAAATACGGAAAATAGATTTTCTTTTAGACAATACTCACTACTGTCAATCATGAGCACTAGGTCAATAGCTGAGAGAATTGACAGGCAGGGAAGCTAAAAATACATGTAAAAGATTTTTTAGTGAAGCTGAAATAGCTGCAGCAATGCAGCTTTCTATGTTGTTCTACAATGCCAATGGTTTCTAATGACTGATACTGTAAGCAGCTAAAATCCATTGTACATTCATACACGAGTAAACATTTGTTGGTTAAATAAATGTGGAAATATACCCATTACAGTGTCATTCTTTTTTTCTTTTTTTTTACACTAAACACAAAATAAATATGGATAAATACAGATGGAAATGTAAAATAAATGAATACCATAAAATGGGGAGCCCTACTTATAATACATGGTCACAGCATAGCCTTTCTCACAAACCACTCAAATCCTTGATTCATAGCTCTTTCATATGAAAGAGAGATCATGTTTATACACATGAAGAATACAAATAGACTCTCTAGTGCAAAATTAAACACATCAACAACGATGTTGCATATTTTTTTGCAAAAAGATATGAGAATCAGTTTAATACAAGTCCATTTTTTTTTTTAAAGTGCAATAGGTTGGAATTTGATGAAACAAGGAATACAAATTATTACTTTTCCATAATTATCTAAGGAGTGCAAAAAATAAACATGCATATGCTGCCATAAATATCTCACTTCTGATTATCAATTTACAGCTAGAAAAATAAAGCAAAAGCAAAAAAAGCCATATTTCAGTTTCATTCTTTAGAATGCTGTCTTAATTATGCTCCATGACCTAGCCTGAATTTACCCGGACTTCTAGCTCTGCAGCAGGCATTGTGTCGATATAACTCAACAATAATGAATTGTCGTAATTTCTTTGTAGTAGGTGACTGAGTGCGTCAGAAGTCAACAATTATAAATAAATTAAAAACTGGGTTTTTAATACAGGGATTGCAAAAACCCATGGATAATAAGGGGATTTCAAGCTCCCATGTATTTCAGTTTAATTACTCCATGGCGTGGGGATTTGATATAAGTATAGGTGGTTGTGGTGTATTCGGGCATTCCAAGATGCATACCAACACCATACAATGACCTTATTACAAAGGAAGTCGGTCGGACCGCCTACAGCCATTGCAGCGGTCAGGAGACTGTCCAACAAGCATGTGAGCAGTCCGACTGCCGCATTTGGATAGGACTGCCAGGGTGGCGTTTGGAACACCAGCGGTACCATGGCGGGGCATGCTGCAGCCACAGGAACATGCTGCAGCAGATGCCGCTGCCGTGCAGTGCTTTCAGCATGTTGGGGCATCATGTGACATTCAGAATGTCATGCATGGCACACGGTGCACAGAGGTAAGTGCCTGGGCAGGAGGGCACTACATGTGCCCCCAGGGACACTTTTCCAGGGGCTATGATCCCTTTCCAACAACCTTTTCATTGCGGGGTTCGCCCCTTGAAAATGCTGTCGGGAAGAGCTATCGTAATCCCGACTGCGGTACCTGCCTCTGCACCGCTGCCACTCCTGGATGATTCTCCGACCTTCGGGATCCTGTTGGTGTAGGCAGTCTTTCGTCAGGCTGGTGTTGGTCTGACCGCCAGTTCCGTAATACAGCGCCGTACCGCCAACATCTTAATCAGGCCCCAAGTCTCTTTGCATTTCGACCCTAGGCCTGATGCTTCACACTTCTTCCCGTTCACTCTCTGCTTTCGCAGCGGTCTGCTCTGTCATTCACTCAAAGTCTGCTTTCACTTTAATATTTGTTTATTAAAGGTATTTGTATAACATGGACAGAGCCATGGGGGAAATGCACATGTTTTGCAGGTAAGGTGCATACAAGAGTGTAACTAGATAAAGCGGGAGAGGAAGATAGAATGAGGAAACAAAATTAAGGTAGATCTCATGGACGTCGATTCACCAAGACCCCAGGAAATAGCGTAAGGGATACCATATACCCTTTGACCCTAATGATGTCACAGGAAGTGACAGCATATGACCTTTGACCCTCAGGCGTCCCAAGAAGTGATGTTACACGACCCTAATCCTGATGACATCACAATAATTAACATTGCTGAAGTTACATAATAATTGCTCGATTAATATTCTATATTCTTCTAGGGTAGAACAGAGGGGTGGGGGTTTCTCTCCCCTGAGAAACGTTTGAAACAAATTTGCATTACTAGTGCATTTTAATGCACAATTTTCACATAAATTTGCTAAACAGCCATAGGCTCTGAAAAGACACTCACTAAATATTCAAGTCCTTTCATGGCGTGCCAAGCTAATATAACCTGACAGTCCCCATGAGTTCACCCAATTATGTTTCTAAAATCTTCTATGGGTGCCCCCGTATACCTCCATTGCTAGGACCTGCATTTTCCTATGGTGTACCCTTTTGCCAAAACATTACATGCAATATGCAAGTGCACGAATTTTCCTAATACTGCTTCTCTTGCACCATGGATGTCCAGGGCCAGACTGGCCATAGCGGGCACCGGGCGGTTCCCCAGTGGCCTGCCAGGTTGGGGGCCCGTTTTGGGCCCCTGGGGGGGGGGCATTTTTGTTAAGGGGGCTGGCAATATCGGCCCCCTGTAACAAAATCATCCAAAATTGGCCCTAGCAAACAGCTCGCCCGCCCCCCTTCTCACCTCCAGGGGGGGCCGGCCGAGCAGTTTGCCAGGGCCAGTTTTGGTTCCCAGTCCGGCCCTGTGGATGTCCCTTATGTCTAAGGTAATGTCTAATATGTTCTGGACCACATTTTGTCGTGGATGGCGCCATGACATTGCCACAGTTGTCTTCCAATATGTCAAGAATTACTTCCAATATGCCATCACCAGCAATTTGCCACAACTGGTCTCTATGCCAAGGATTTCTTCCAGTAGGAAGGGCTGGATTTTTTTCTCATGGGTGCCCCATGCCAACATGTACCTACAGGTTGCCAGCACTTGCAAGTATTGTCTCCAGTATGCCAGGGCCAGCATTTTGCCAAGAGTGCTTCTATACTCCAAGAAGCATGCTAGGTCCAACAGCGGATTTGCAAGTATAACAACACAGGTTTACTTACATTCACTTACTCACACTCATTCTCTCACTAGCACTCAGTTGCACTCGTTCATTTTCACCTAGGTTGAACTGGCCACTTTTCAAATCACTTTTCACCCAATCACTCTTGTATTTCACAAAAACCTGCTCCGCTGTAATCAGGCATTGTAGCAGACCAGAGAGGCATTCGGCCTCTCTGGTGGGAACCCAATGATGAAGCATGTCACCAGCTAGGTTGGTGAGTGAGGGTTCTTTTAAATCGCATGAGTGATCCTTTTCTTGTCCTTGTTCTTTTTCTTCTTGTCTTAGCTTTGGCCGCACTCTTTTGTTGTTTGATTAAGATTAATAATAGGGAGTTTACGAGTGATTCGGTATCTCTCTCTCTCTTGTTGATTGCATATAAGATTATACCAAAACAAAAAAAATCCTATGTAGAGAACCAGAGATATACCTTTTTAAGGATTAAAAGCAAAACTAGCACTTAGAAGCAAATAGCGATCAAAGGGTTAAAAAAAAAAAGTCACGCTGGTCAACTCACGATGTAACTCTTTTACACTCACTTCTAGAAGTATTTCTTGATGCAGGAAAGTGATCCACAGTACCAGCCAAGGGTTCAGAAGTTCTGGTTTACCCCTTGGTGTCTGGGCAGCGGCAGCTCCGTAACGGTGGAGGAGCGTCACCCTCCTGCTCAGAGCAAACAGATAAAATATAAAACGACAAAACAATTTTATTATTTTATTTCTCTGACAGCCGACAGAAGTCTAGGCCGGGCTGGGCCACCCTCTTGGACAATGGCATAGAGGAGGATTGGTGAGCACTTGTAAGTGTGCATGTCTTAGGCCAGCTAAACAGACATGCTCACATATATTGCCCCAACCCAGATGTATTGCACACCTGGGTGGAGAAAAGGCACAGTTCCCTGTCCCTGAGCGAGCGTCAAACCAGTCCACTCAGTCCAATCCCTATGCTTCTCTTATGCTTGGCAATAGTATGAGAGCAGTGGCTGGATTGGCAGGAAACTCTGGGAGCCTCCGATGTGTGGGCCATTGACTGCAGGGAGCAGAGGAGCATAGAGGCGGCCAGCTGCATCAGGCAAGTTCTTTTTTAAATTATTAAGCCGCTACTGACTGACAGTCTGGGACTACAACTCACACAATGCACCTGCTCAATCCAAATAAAATCTAGGTGAAGCTTGTCAGCTGGAGTTGTCCTCATTGTTGATATTGCAAGTTGCCCTTCCAGCACTTTTCTACCTGTTGTTGATCAGGGAGTCTACTCCTTATCATTTAAGACAGACAAAGTCCTTTTGCTGTGAAGCCTTGTGAGTGCAGCAGGTGCAGTCCTCTCTTGTGCAGTTCAAGAGTCCAGCAAGATAGTCCTCCTTCTCCAGATATTTCTTGTGGGTCTTTGAATGTCCACAATACTAATCCAAGATTCCCGAATCTCTGAGTTGCTCCTTGGGATGTTAGGACTACAAGACCCACAATGCACCTGGCCAACTTTTTAAAAGTCCACTGAATGCTGTCTGGCTGGATCCTTCTTGGTGAAGATGATGCAGGTGGTGCTCTTTTAACCTGTTGCTTTCAGGCAGTCCGCTCAAACTTTGTGTCAGGCAAAGTCAATCTTTTGCTGAAATCCAAAGTGTGCAGCAGGTTCAGTCCTTCAGAGTGCAATACTCTTGCTGCAGGCCAGGGGTTCAGCAGGACACTCCATCTTCTTCTTGTTTCTTCCAGGCAAGTATCTGAGTTGCTGGGCAGCTCTCCCATATTTATCCATGGTTCTGGGCTGACAAGTAGGGGGGCACCCCTGACCAATGGGGTGGAGGGGGCCACCCTCAGGTGTGACAACTTCCTTGTACGTGTGCTATATTTTTGTCCTAGAAAGTACTGTTAGACAAACTCCAAACTGGAGAAAATCTCTCCTGGAGCTTAGGATCTGGTTAATTTTCCCTAACACTCCCCTTCCAGCCCCTTGTGAATTCATTTACAGGTGCTCCCATCTTGCTGCCGTGGGCCTGGTCCTGTCCTAAGTGTTTTTCCCTCTTTTAAGACCAGTCTGACTAACCAGCTCCCTTCCTGCCTTTTGCTTTACAGCTGCAGTTCTCCTCCTACCAGATGTCTCTTTTGTCTCAATGCAGGCCACTTCACACCTCTTCAAAGCAGTTTGGTCAGACAAAGGCTGGCCAATCAGGAGAGGATGCTAGAAGGCTTTATGTTTGTGCAACAGAAGAGCAATTTCAAGGATTTATTTTCTGTCATAGTTATAATAAATCAAACCATGGCAAGTTGTTGGATTCCTTCTCACTATTATTTTGACACTTTGATGTATCATTTTAGCTCACTCCTGTCAATAATGACACTTTATTAAAGTTTAATAAAGCCTTCCCATGTTAGCCTATGACGCTAATGCACAACAAAGGGGAAAATTAAATTGGGAGTTATTCCCTCACCAGGCTTATAAAACATATTTTATAATGGCACTGCTTATAGTTACAAAGCACTCTACCCCTGTCGCAACTAGGGGAAACCTTAGAGGTGAATTATATATAAAAATAAGTTCTTTTAAGATTGGAGGTACCTTTAATTCCAAAGTCGAAAATGTGCATATGATTTTAATTTACAAGCAGCCTGAAAAGCAGGAACGACTTTTAAAATGACAACAGGCCACATAGCAGTGCAAACTTAAGTGCATTAAATCTGCTGGGCCTCTAAACCTAGATTCCCTACTATATACTAGGGAGGCTGTCAGTACCAAATATAGTTACACCTAATTACCATGTACCTTTTACATAGAGCATAAGCCTTGGGTCTGGTTTGCAGAGCCCAGGGAATAATAAGAACACCAGCATTTAGTAGTCAAAATGAGGTCAAGAAGTGGTGGTGGGGGGACTGCAAAAATCCCTGGTTTCTCACACTTGCATTGTGTACCTTAAGAGAAGTGGTGAAGTAGGTCAAAGCCACACTCCACTTCTAACATGGCTAATATTACGGTAAATCTCCTAAATAATTTTTGTGCAGTCTAGGTGAACCTTCTATATCATGGCTACAATGGAAGGAGAATTTTTTCAACTACATAGTGACTATTGATTTAGAGGACACATTGCCATCTGAAAGAAAAAAACGACATTCATTGGGTCCTGAAAGATTAAGAATTTCTAGACAGCTTCATAGGGAAATGATAGTGTGGGTGGTAATGTGTTTTTTGAAGCCATAACACAATTGGACAAGTGTTTTTCTCCCAAGGTGTGTATAGGGTCACCAGATACAAATTCTTTCTTAGGAAACAACAAAAGGAAGAAACTATAGATGAATATGCCACGACATTCAGAAAATCATCATTGGATTGCAGCTTTGGGGTTCCACTTGAAGAACTGATACCAGATCAAGTAGTGATGCATGTGCATGATTTAACAATACAGGAAAGGTTGTGGATTAATGGTGATGCAGAGTTAAAAGATGTTTAGTCTATAGTACGTAAGGCAGAAATGTCAGGAAGGTATGCCATAGTGATAAAGAAAACTGCTGAACCAGAGTCTGAGGTAGTAGCCAAAGTTACCATTGACAAAAATAGAAACAAGTCATATAAAAAAAAAGGAGGGCAAATCTCGGGTAGTTAGTACGTGCCACTTAGCAAGTAGTAAAAACTGCCCTGCACTAAAACAAAAATGTAGTAGATGTGGAAAAAGTAGCCACTATGTGCTTTGTCTGCAAGTTGAAAAAAAGAGAAATGGGATAACATAAAATCTGTTGGGATGCAAGGTACTAGTATGTCTAGTGAAGAGGAAAGTGAGAGTGTCTTGAATGTTAGAGAAAAAGCCATAATAAATCTCAGATGAAAACAGTAGAAACAAACCTATGTTTCATGAAGTCGGGTGTAGATGTACATATAGCAGCAGATTCAGGTTCACCCTCCACTACGGAGAATGAAAAATTATGGAAGAGGAACTTTGAAAATAAATGAGGATCTTTTATGGCGAATTCCGATATTGCACCAGAAAGTTACACGGGGTGAGACTATTGACATGATTTGATACAGGAGATTGATTTTCAGATTTAAAAATCGGAAGACTTGTGGAAAATTATATGTAGGAAGGAAGGGTCCATCAGTTCTTGGGTGGTTGGATCGAAAGAATGTAATTATAATATGAGACACCTATAGTAAATAACATGTTTTAATTGTGAATGAAGGAGAAGTAATGGGAAAGGCAATGTTGAAGACATTTCCCAATGTGTACAATGGAAAACCTGGACGGCTGAAACATTTGGAGCACAAAATCATTCTCAAAGACAAACCCATTCCTAAAGCTCACAAGGCAAGGAACCTATGGCAGTCAGGGATGAAGTCAATGAGGAGTTATCGTCATTAGTTGATGCTGGGATCAAAGAGCCAGTAGAAGCAACGGAGTGGTTAGCCCCATTAGTGGGTGTTTGCAAACCCAATGTTAAAGTGAAACTGTGCATTGATCTACGTGATCTAAATGATAACATTGTTGTAGATCTGTTCCCTTTACTCAGGGTCAGTGAAATGCTGACTATGACAAAGTTTATGGAAGTATTTTATACCCTTGATCTATCTGCAACCTACCACCAAATACCTCTTCATAAAAAGAGCAAAAAGTACACGGCGATCGTTTCTCAAGAAGTATGCTTCCAGTTTAAAAGAATGCAGTTTGGCTTAGCATCCACGGCGTCAGTGTTCCAACACCTTATGTTTAATCTGTTTGGAAAAAGAAAAGGGATTTTATTTTTCCAAGAGGACATATTAATTATGGGAAGATGATCATGACTAGAAACTAGAACAGCCATTTGCAATGCAATAGGTCTCGCATTAGTGAAAGTTTTAGCTACTGGCATTGCAAATGATAATGTTTGTTAGATTTATTGTTTGTCAGAAATATCCCAGCAGTAGCATAGTAATAAAAAACATCCCTGAAGCAAGGAAAGAATGCAGTCCCACAGGCTGGTACTAGGTGTTCCTGTGGAGTTGTAAAGAGACCTTCATTAGCCACATAAGGTATTGCACCATTAATACAATTATAAAGAAAAAGAATTTAAGCTGAGCATACTTTCGTTTTCATTGGAAGTGAGATTTTGATTAGCTTGAGTTTTAACAAATGCACCATTGTTGTTTATTTAGTTTTATTTCACAAACTAAGCAAAATGAACCTCAATGGTGGATTTTTAAAACTGAAGCTAACATAAATCTCACTTCCAATAATAACAAATGGAAACATATGCTCAGCTGCAATCTTTCTATTTATAATTGCATTAAGGGTGCAGTACTTTATGAGGCTAATAGAGATCCCTTTGCAACTCCACAGGGACACCTAGTAAGAGTCTGTGGCACTGCACCCTTTACTTGCTTTGTGGAGTTTCTTTTAATCCGTATGCTACTGCTGGGATATCTTTTAACAAAAAAATAAATCTAACAAACATTTTTATTTGCAACGCCAATAGCTCAAACTGTAACTAATACAAGATCTATTGCATTGCAAATGTTTGTTCTACAGATATATGCATCCATGCCACATAACTTCAGGCAGATGTTGTTAGTAAGTCTTACATGCAGCCAGAAACCTATTTCTTCAGAATATTCTATTTTAGGTGTTTTCAAAACATGATGCCTCCCAGGACCGACTACAAGAAGACCCATCTCCTTCCTCAATGATTTTAGTGCAGATTTCTGTAAGGGTACTTAGTTATTGTAGGTTAGAGTAGCCAACCGAAATTAGACACATGCTGTTTCAAGCTTCATTCTGGTTTGGGTTTGAAGAATGTTATTCCTTGTGTTATAATCTAAATTTCCAAATTCTATCATATTGGTACATATTTTTCAAGGAAATAAGTATAATATCAGCTAGATCAAGAAGAGGATGACATTTCTTTATGTAGTCCGCCTCCAGGCAAATTGGAGCCTGAGATTAACATGCAACTAATTTGTGACCAATCCGTAGAAGTAAAGTCTGACTGCACACGTCTCCTGATTTCTCTCTGTAAGAGATAGCAGGTGCTTGGTAGGTCCATGGCAGCTAAAATGGCTTCCTTTAGGCTTTGTCAGCCTACTGGGTGCTGACGTGTCTTTCTTACCTAAACCTTGAATACATTGGGTGGTGCAAACAGGTATTTGAGAGCACTGTTCTGAGGACAGCACCATTGTTGAGTTATAACACTTCTACTTGATGACTATCAGGAAGCTATTAATCACTTTACCTAGAGCACATTGATCTTGGGTGCATTCAACTGACACATGACAATTGATAAACATAGTTTACAGTATGATAGACATTCTGTGACACAAACATGCATTTACACATTGATGCCAAAGGACAGAGATATCTACTGATAACCAAGCCCAATTGACAATCTCGCCAGCAAAGGTAGGCATCATGATCCGAGCATTCCTAGGGAAGAGCTAGCAATAAGGGCTCCCTGCAGGTCAACCTTCCCTAAAGTTCGGGCCCAAGCTCACATCAAAAATAGTTTTAAATCCAAATAAGGCGCAATTCGCCTGTCCTTTCTTCATTTATTTTGGTTGTTCTTCAGCTAAACCACTGAATTGAGAGGGCCACTGGATGGGATATTGCAGCTTGGCGACATGCCTGTCAACTCATATGGAGCCACCATGTGACACATGGTTTTATGCTTTATCACATGGTCACACGGTGAAGAGGCACAATCACATGGTGATCTGGAACCCATTGCACAGAACGGGGTATAAGCTCAGTGGCAAACTATCTACTCAGCTGGGTCCCAATTAATACCTCTCGAGGAAACTGGGGGTGGTGCCTGGTGAGTTCTTTAGTGCGGTGAGGCAGGCTAGCTGTGGCTGTTTAACCAGAGTAGGGGAAGGGGCTCCAAAGCCCCACTCACCGTAGCCCAGCCTTAACAAGGGCTGAGTCACCTCTTCCCTGAAAAGTACTGTTAGATTGGCAAGTCTGGCTCATTGGTATGAAGAGTCAGAGAGACGGAGGAGCACTGCTCCCAATCCTCCAGCCCCTAGCCCCCCACCCCGACTCAAAACCGTAAAGGGAGCACCTTTCAGTGGAATGTTTAGAAAACGAGATCAACTGAGGAGAAAATCCCAGCGCCTAAGGCAGAATTGCCCTCCGTCCTTTCAGTATATGCAACGTAAAGAATGTCTACAATGACCCTTGCCCAGTGTTTTAAATGAAAATATAGACATTTAAATCCTCTCTATTTAGGGTACCGGTTTGGGCCCGAGAAGTGGCGATACCATCTAAATGTATTGCAGCATTGCTGGGAAGTGCAGATACTCCGTACCGGACAGTACCTTCCCATTGAAAGCATTGTCCTTGGTTCAAACTAAGGCATAACTGATGTGCAGCAGCCACAGGAGCACACATGCAGAGCCTTGGACCAGGCGAGCGCGTGCACCCCCAAGGACCGAGTGAGAGCTGACCCTTCTGCATCATTTGTGGGAGTGGCTTACCCAAACATTAAGATCATGGCCCATTGGATGGTTAACTGTCCAGCTACCCGTTAACGATCTAACACAGCATGTTTTCTTGAACCAAAATGATAATCACCTTTTTGCCAGCTAATAATCAACAGATGGATTGCAGTTTTCAGAGCAGAGTATGGAGTTGGGTTAAATGTGATTGAAGTGTACATGGTGAGCCTTTGCGGCGCCCCAGAGTCACCCGACACCATGGCTAAATTGTGTTTGCAACACATCGTGATCACTGTAATTAACGTTGAGCACATTACATAAAATTTCCTTCAAGTGTGTAAGAGAAGAAGAGTGAACAAAGACATAGGACAGAAAAGGAAGCTTTGAAATCTCTTCATAATGTTTCCAGGAGCTGCTGACGGGGATAGTACATTATGTACTGTTGGAAAAATAATAAAGAGCTGCGTGCCGCACTGCTTTTTGAAAAGCGTGGCGAGCTGCTAAAAAAAAAAAAAGATATGTTGTGTGCAGTTTCTGCGAGCTGCACATAAGAAAAGAAAGGCAAGGTACGTTTCATGGTGTTTAAAACAAGCAGAGTGGGGGCGGGAGGGAAGTGCACAGAACAGAACAGGTGCCACTGACAATAAGCAGGAAACAAATGCTGTGTGTGTTAGCTGGGGATGCGAAAAGTGTGCCTGCAACAGCAGGTAGGAGAAACTCATTTAAGAAAATAGTCCTCACAGTCTGTAAATGTGCTTCCTTGTTTGCATGGGAAAAAGAGGTGATTGTTAGATGTGATCATAAACCATTTGAGAAAATGTTGACCACCGTGGGAATGTCAAGAATATCATCTAGGTTAGACCGGTAATCCATGCGCTTGTTAGACTTCGTGTGCAAAGTTGAGTATTTAGCCGCTAAGAAACCTGCACTAGCAGATTTTTTTTTACCTAGGATAAAGTACATTAATGGAAAATCAGGAGTATTTGTTGGAAAGTGAAACAATTACATGGGTGGTTGAAACGGGGGAACACTTATTAAATCTTTAGGAATTGCAAGCAGAGAGTGAGAAAGATCAAGAATTTAAAAAAATTATTGACTTTGTGAAGGAGAGATGGCCTAATAAAAGTGATATGGGAGAACCCAGAGCATTCTGGTAGGTACTCAGTGAACTGACAGTTGTGTAAGGATTCGTAGTTGGAGGGGAAAAGATAATTCCTCCTTCTGCTTTGAGGAAAAATAAAGATATTTCTGTGTGCCATGAGGGGCATCTAGGTATAATAACTAAAGTGGAAATTAAAAGTTTATAGTGGTGGCCAGGGAATGCTAACAAGGTAGAAAGGGAAGTCGGAGAATGGCAAGTATGCATGTCAGCTGATAAATCCTTGAAGACATTGAGACCTCCCATTATCAAAATAAATATGAATACAGTGCTAGGGCTCATAGATGAGGTTTTCCAGAATTAAGGGCTGCCCAGTATTTTACTGGTTGACATTGGTGTACAATTTGCCTTGGAGAAAGCTACGGAATATTTTTTTAATGTGGGGTTTGCCACAGGACAACATCCCTTTACAATCCAAGTGATAATGGAATGGTAGAACGCTTTAATAGATTTCTCAAGGGGGCATTCAGTTAGCATTAAAAACAATTCTTATTGGGTAGCGCAAGTGTATACAACTCTTTGGTCATAGATCAACAGAAGTGGCATTTACAGGGTTTACCAATGTGAATTAATGAGAGGAAGGAAACCTAGATCAAAGTTTAACTCCGAATGGTTACCCACTCCAAGTGTGACCTGTCTTTGGAAAAGGTCAGAGAAAAAACAATTAAAAAACAAAAAGAATACAAAAAATGCTACGACAGGAAACATGAGGTTAAACACAGCAAGTTAAAGGTTGGACAGTGGATTATAATTGAGAAACCAAGTATAGTTTCCAAGGGATGTAGTTTTTGTTTTACTTTGAACTTAAGCGGATTAAACAAGTGTTAAATAATGCGAGGTGTGGAATTTATAGAAAGTAGCTGTGTGTTCTAAACAATGCAGAGTAGAAATGCCAGAGAAACAAAATGATAGGACACACAATCTGGAAGATGATATTGTAACTACAGAGCACCAAGAGGGTGTTGTGAACAACGAAATAACACAAAATGGTAGACCGGTGGAAGAACAGTCAAGGGTGGCGTAGAAATCCTGGGCCAAGAAGATAGTGGAACAAATTTAAATTAATTTCCTGTGCCTTCCACTGATGAATTAACAAGTAGGCCAATAAGATTAATTACACGTCTTATGAAGTTAGTTGATTATCTGTGTGATTAATCTATTATGCTAAATTACATACCTGTTGTTTTACCCATAGGCTATATGGTGAATTTCACTATTTAAAATCTATCAATGCAATGATTGTATCTTTTTCAATATGATGTACCTAAAGGTTTTTAATTTTGTTTAAAAAGGGAGTGGAATGTTGAAGTTAGAATGTGAGAAAAGACAGTTGGTGAAATCAGTTGCTTGGAAGACGAAGTGCTCGATCGCACAATGAAGGAGCTTATTTAACTTCCATTTATGTAGCATGTTACTAGTTACATGCACAGATATCTGCATTGATAGCATCTTTTGGTAGCACCCTCCATTCTGCCACGGATTTTCATCCCACATTACTGTTGTTGGCTTGTGTTACTGGTCCGTGTGATGTTATTTGCATTACATTCCACATTTGTAGAATGTTTGGGGGATTCTATGGGCATTTGGAGGATGGCACTGTACTAGGAGGATCGCGCTTCTTTGGCTCTGAACATTAGACACAAAGTCCACTTTTCACGTACAACCAGTGTTGGTGTGTCACTCCCATCGTGCCGGAATGAGCTGCTTTGGCAAAATTTGGCTCCTTCACCAAGTTCGTCGCTGCTAGGATCCTCTTGCAAACCATCAAGAAGGAGCTACAAGTTGCCAGGGGCACAGTGACCTGCAGGTGGGATAAATTTTGTTTTGGGATGCTTACCGCAAACCCGGAGTCTCTGTTACGTGACCCAGCTGTTTCTTACCGCATGAAGGACCGCATGTACAGCTTGTGCGGATGCCTGCATGCATGTGCGCACCAAGGAGTTGGTTACCTGGCAATGCCTGGAACATAGAGAGCGCGAGGTGCTAAAAGGTCACTGTACGTGACTCAGTATAGCGCCATTTCATTTTGTGCGCTGCATTATATTACATGGCAGCATCGAGAGAGATAAAACGACTCTACATGTGGTTTCAAAGCAAGATTTATATGGGACAACTTATGTTCTGGAAAGTAAGTGCTATTTATTGGGTTTTGATTTAAATGGTGAAGATTGGACTGTGGAAAGAGGAAAAGGGGAAAGAACACCACTGAACTAGTCCATTTATGCACGAGTACCCAAACTTTCAGCATTAGCTTTCCTCAGCCTTTCTGGTCTTGAACCTCCACTGGAATGGAAGGAGTACTTTACAAATTATATATAGGCCATATACAATGCACAGGAAATGCCTGATGCACAGAAGAAGAGAATTGTGTTACACTTAAGTCCTATGGGTATAAAGATTTATTCTCACAAGTCAAAGACACTTGTGGTGGGGGACAGAAATGTATTTGTGGCAGCTCTTAATAATTTAGACAAGCATTTTGCACCTAAAGTATGCATTGGCATTAGTAGGTATATGCTTTTTTCAGTGTAAAGAGTCCAAAACGGAAACAGTAGATGCATATGTTGTGGATTTACAAAAACTGTCAAGTGATTGCAAATTTTGTAAATTACAGGATAAATTGAGAAGGGATCAAGTTGTGATGCACACCAGCAACCCTGCTTTGCAGGAAAGGTTATGGATACATGGGGACTCCCCATTAGAAAACATTTTTGCTATAGTGAGGAAAGCTGAAATGTCAGAAAAGAGTGCATGTGCATTTAATCAAAATGAGAGGGAAACTTACTCAGTGAACAGGGCTTTTAAAAGGTACAGTACTAAGAGTAGTATGTCGCAGGGTAAGGACAAGAGTAAGGTGAAAGAAAGAACAGATAAGAGCAGATATTACAGGTGTGACAGCAAGGATCACCTTGCTTACAGCAAACGTTACCCAGCCCTGCATCAAAAATGTAGTAACTGTTACTGGTATTTAAAGCGCTAGGAGACATTACGTCCATGAAACTGGCCCCAGACCCTCAGTTAGCTTTGTTAGGCTATTCCAAAAAACTTTCCAAAAGCAGTATGGCAGCTAGTGGACATCGGACTACTACTAGCCAGGCGTAGAGTAGATATTACCAGGGCGCGAGGTCCAGTTCCCACGATGACTTGCTGGTCCAGGGACATGGTGTACTGCAGCATGCAGACATAACTTTACAGTGAATTGCTTCCACCCCGAAGCCGGCCCAAAAACCTTTGTGGGCTCTATCAAAGCTACATTGCCACACAGACAACAGACAACAGACATCCCTAATGCAAATTGCCCGGGTACGAGTGCAAACCAGACGCCAGATGAAACACACAGTAACAGATCTGTGGCAGACATCCCCTTATAAGAATTTCACACCCAGTGCTGTCTGTAGAGGCCACCACCTGGCAATCATAATCGAGAGTTATCGTGCTAGAAAACTCTTATTAATCAGTAATGCTGTATGAATATAGATGTAGTGTCATTGTGGGACCGACTTGCATCCACAGTGTCAATGATGTGTAGTATCTCTATACGAGGGAAACTAATGTTGATGTAATCCGTGATGTCTTTAATTTCTATGTTAAAAGTTATGCATGCAACCTTTGTTATGTATGATTATAAAAGACAATAAAAACAACAACAAAAAATGTAGTAACTGGTATCAAAGGGTATTTCGCAAAGGTGTGTGGAAGGAAAAAATGTTTTAAATGCGTACATGATGATTATGGAGATGCTGAAGAGTATGAGTTGATCTGGATTCGGAGGATGATAAACTTAATATTCAGATGATGTAAAGGAGAAATTGTTTTTAAATGTGAGTGGTGCTGATTGCAAGGGCTTGCTGATTGCAGGGCAAGTGGTTGTTAACCACTAAAAGAGTGTATAAATGTGTTTCTAAATGCTGAAATATTGTGCCTGGATGTTCATACATGTTTGTTAGATTCTGATCGAACCGGTACGATAAAGAACATATGCCTCTGATACAGATCAGGGTATCAGAAATATGCCCACTACCATAGATAGAGTAATCTCACAGTTACACGCACATACATTCTTCATACGCTAGGGCCCATTTCACTAACATACGCTCAATACTCTACCGGCATAAGACCTGTGGGAAGAAAAACCCTGCATCTATATCTAGGACGATAGGATCTGATTATAGTGGTTATCCTTAATCATACTCTATAAAACTATACAACAACAATAATCAAAATGTACTCAATAATTGACAAGAAAGAATATTCAACACCATGTTTAAAAGTTATATTGCTTTATCTAAAATTAGTCAAAGTAAATCAATCAGAATAAATCATTTCTCATAGTTACCTATTCTAACTAAGTGTCAGAACGGGTCAGGACCAGTCTCTTGGTAAAGTCTCTCAGGACAGTCCTCAGTCAGCATCAGGCCTCGGCAACGCAAGTTCACGCGGCAAAGGCGACGAAAGAGTGGGGAGAGCCCTCCCTAAGCTAATAGTTTTTATAATAAGAAATACAATGGAAACTCACATAAATTTGGCAAGAAAAACTGTATCACTGAGCAGAACGAGAAGGAAGAGATGTAACTTTGCAACATCTTGAAATCTCCGCTCAGGAAAAGTCACAATACGTAAACTACGGAACAGGAACCAAGAAATAGAAACTATTAAAGTATCCATCTCGTTCATTTCCCTCGGCAACCCGGCTTCAGCACATTGTTCATTTCAGAAGCTCCTTTGTGCACCAAGGACAAATCTTTTCTTTTGGAGATCCTCCAAACTGCTGATGTCCTCATGGAAAGTTTTATAGAAGGACTACGATCAGTTGTCTTCAACCGATTTCCAGCAGGGGTCTCTCTTGCCACATCACAGAAATATTCACTCGAGGCCAGGCTTTCAAGTCAGCCGACAAGAATTAGGCCTCCATAGGCCACAATAGACCATCTCAATTTAAAAGAAATAAAAACAACGTTAATACAACATAATGATTAAACAGTGTTAACCCCACTAATACCCTTATGTGTATGCATTTATCTATCTTTGCGACATAAAAAGCATTAATTCTGACAGCGTTTTGTGCTCAAAATAAATAGCACACAGCAACATTTAAACATGAAAACTTGCACGTTATTGTAAATACATGAACAGCACAAATAAGCTAACCCTCATGTAACTTTCTCTTATGTTAGAACAAACGAGTTGATTATTGAAACATACCTTCACAAGACAAATAATTAGTTGTTAATTATTAATGAATTAATAAAACGCATAGACATGCCAGAGCTTCAAAAGCCCAGAATTTTCTAAAAGAAAACTCTGCTCCAGCAATCCCCCCTTTGGTGATTTTATCACCAAATAAACCCAAAAAAAAAAAAATAATTTGTGAAAATTTTAGTCCCATTTTAGGAAATCAGAAATGTCTCTTCCCTTTAGACAACATTTAAACACCAGTCACTCTTTCATCATCTCTCTTTGTCTCTAAATAAACACTCTTCCTCAATTCTTCTAATTCAATCTCTTCTGGTTCTCTCTTTGAAATTTTCGAATTCTTGTTTTTCTTTTCATTTTTCAATTTCTCTTTCCCTCTCCTGTTTTTACAACACACACACACCAATCTTAGTATCAGTAACGCAACAATTATACAAGACAAAGGAAACAATATTCTACCTATAATAGTACTACCTATTTTTGCAATAAAATCCTTAACAGCAATCATTTTTTTAGCTAGTTTAGTCCATAAACTCCCAGTCTCAAGTGGTACTAAATCTTCATGCAAATCAGTAATATTTTTGATATAGACCTTCAGGTCTTTACTTTCATCAGGAATGTAAGTGCAACAATGTTGAACTTTCAAAATTCCACAAACTCCACCTTCCTTAGCCAAAAGAATATCAAGGGCAAGTCGATTTTGCATAGACATGGCACGTACGGCACTTAATTCCGTATTTACCAAAAGAAACCCTCCTGCGGTATTTGTCGATAAGCGATCAACCACTGTGGACAGTTTCCGGATTCCATAAGCATTTAAAGAAATTCCCACTGCTGGAATTAAAACCCCAAAAATGTCACCCACAATTTCAGACCAAGTTTCTCTCTTAAAGCGTGTTAAGAGGTTAATGTCTTCTACATCTTTTACTTTATCCGTATAAAAAATCTTAGGAAAAACCAGGCCCACATAACATGTGCCATACCAATGGTCAGGCAACTTGTAATAAGCCTTGTTCCCACACACATAGTACACTCCTGGAAAAATCGTATCTTCTCCACCTCTGAAACCCCAACCTGTCGCAATGAAGTATGTATCATGGCACTCACTAGTTCCTACAAAATATGTATCATATTGGGATTTCCTTCTGGTAATGCATAGTTTACCCTTCTGCGGTGCATCTAGAGCCAAAGTTGGACTAGCCCCATTCCTCAACTCCTTTCCCATCTCAATGTCCCAAATTGTTTCACTCACTTCATATTTTCCCTCTTTCTCATGCATGTTCATTCTCCTTTCCTCAACCATGTCCAGAAAAGCTTTCTCCTCTCCTCTCAAATTGCAAGTTAAATTATTCTTAAAAATGTAATCTAATGTTAGTCCTTTTTCTTCAATAAAAATCTCACCAAAAGTGTTAGCTTCTTTAGCTGGATTCAGCTCTTTGTTCATTGGCAAGTGCCCAAAAATACTATCTCTGTTAGACATTTTATAATCTATTTTCCCTAACAAATAAAAAACACTACTTAAAATACTACAAGAAATACCATATGTAGCTGGTAAATGGTGATAAGTAACACCCTCTGAAACGGATGCAGGTAATTGCATGCAGACATAGCAATCCCTCACTTCCATTGTCTTCACATATTCATATAACAGTTTAGAAAAAACATTACTAGAAAAATTATTAATTGACCTATCTTTGTGTATGTAACTACTACTTCTAATTGGAACTACTTTTTGTGAATTCTTCTCTTCATTAGTCACATTTGCTATATCCATTCCAAATTCTACTCTAAAAGTAACTAATAAAATTAAAACACCCCATAGAAGCATTAATAATCCAGTACAACAGCAGTACATTTTGCACCACCTCTTTAAAAAGGCACATCTGTTTCTATTCTCCTCTATGTTAGCCATTTTAGTTTAGCCTCTACTACTCCACTACTGTTTGAACTTCTCCAATTCTTCTGCAACTCTTCAGCTTTCAGTTTATCCAAATGACTTCCTTATTCACTTGATCCAAGTGAGTCTTTCTTTCACTCAGTTTGGATACTTGTCATTTTTCACTTCAATTTCTTCAACATCAAACTGTATCAGATCTCCAACGTCGGAATCCTCAGTACTCGACTCTTCTCCAATGTCAGTCAAGAGTACTTTCAGAATTTCACCAGTATCCTCCTCAACCACTTTTCTCAAGACCACTTCCGGATTATCTCGAGTCACTGTTTCTTCTTTTCCTTCTTCAGACAGTGTCACATAAGACCATTCCGGTGATCTGTACTTTTGGTTGTGTCTTTTAACTCTTCTTATTTCTACTGGTTCTTTTGATTTCTTTGATTCTTTTTCCTCAGCTCTTGAGGTTTGGCTTGATACTTCATTCACTTGTTCAGCTTCCGATGAATTTGCTCTTATTATTCTGTATCTCACCCTCTTTACTCGGTTGTTAGGCCAACGATCTCCTCTCACAACCTTTTTCGGCTTCAATTGTTTAACACTTTTTTCTCCAATCGAAGTTCTCTTTCTCAGAACTCGACCTTCTGTTTGTTCATCTTCATCATCTGTCTCAAGTGCCTCTTGTTTCCGTTTCCCAGTAGCTTTTCTTTTCTCCACAGATTTTTTCACCACTGTTTGAGACTTCCCTACTTCTGTCCCTCCTCGGGTCTCCGACACGCAATCTTCTTGCTGTCTATTTGTCCCTTCACCTAGCTCCTCATCAATGTTCCCTACACCTCCTCGGGGGTCTTCCGCAATCTGTCCCTCTCTATCTTCTTCTGACCCTGTTTCTTCAAGGATAATCTCAAGTGGTTCTTCAATCTCCTCCTCTTCTGATTCAGGAGTAGGCTCAATGTGTTTCCTCTTTTCTTTTCTTTTATTCCCACTGCTACTTGAAACTTCAGGCTCTACAACAGAATTAGATTCTCCCTCTGATACTCGCAGTGAATCTCTTGAAGCTCTCTCCGCTTCTTCTCTCACTGATTCTGTATCTTCAGGATCTTCACCATCACTGGAATCTGACTCTTCATAATACTCTTCACCAGTTCCCTCTCTCGGGCTTGGAACTCTCAGAGTATGACTTGCATGTACCCAGTGCTTCACTCCAGCACACTTTACTGCAGTCGTTGTAGTCAGAATGACTTGTCTCGGCCTTCCCCACCTTGGAATCAAGCAATTTCTTCTTCTGTGCACCTTAATCCTTACCCAGTCACCTGGACTCAGATCATGGGCTTGCTTCTTCTCAAGTGTGGTAGCTTCTTCTCCAATCTGGTGAAACACAGAATGAACTGCGTCAGCCAGGCCTTTACAGTAATCCAAAATCATGTCATCAGTTATTGACACCAATTTATTCACAGGCACGAATGCATGGCGCATAGCACGTCCCATGATTATTTCATGCGGGCTCAAACCAGTAGTTCTATCTGGAGTAGATCTCATTGTCATCAGGACAAGAGGTAACACATCCGGCCATTTCATACCAGTGGCTAGACACATTTTTCCAATCCTATTCTTGATTGTGCCATTGATCTGCTCAACCACACCAGAAGCCTCTGGTCGGTATGCACAATGTAACTTCTGCTGTATTTTCAATGCTTCACAAATCAAACCAATGAGTTCATTTTGAAAGTGTCTACCTCTGTCAGACTCAACTGTAACTGGAAACCCGTACCTAGGAATCAACTCCCTTAACAGTAACTTTGCCACTGTTAATCCATCATTTCTTCTAGTCCTTGAAAACAAACAGACTACCACTAGAACATACCTCAGTCTGTTCACTTGGGGCATCTCAATGAAATCAATCTGCATTCTTGTAAAAGGACCTCCTTCTCTGCCTATTGTCCCCAAACTTACCACTGTCTTTTTCCCAGTGTTAAATTGCTGACAAATCAAACATCTTTGACAGATGCTCTCCGCAATTGTTCTAAACTTTGCATTGTACCAGGTTTGTTTAAAGGACCTAACCATTGCGTCCCTCCCCAGGTGTCCCTGGCCATGATACATCCTTGCCATTGACGACAAAATTGAGTTTGGCATTACTGGTCTGCCATCTCTGTAGACCCAAACATGGTCTGTTTCTCTTGGAGCACATCCTGCTTTAACCCAATCTTGTTTTTCTTCCTCTCCTGCCTCATCTTGTAACTGCTTTACTTCATCCCACGTTTCTAGGACATTAGTAAACATCACAGAAAGGAGAGACATTTCCTCCATCCTACTCCGGTTAATAGATTGGTTGGTCTTAGCGCAATACTGTGCCACATCGTTGGCAAACCTGTTACCAACAGTGATAAAATCATCCCCTGAAACATGTGCGGCACATTTTACAACCGCTAACTCCTTAGGCAGCTGTATCGCCTCAAGCAATTTTCCAATCAATTCAGCATTCTTTATCGGGGTTCCACCCGATGTCAAGAAACCTCTTTGTAGCCACAGTTGGCCAAAGTCATGCACCACTCCAAATCCATACTGACTATCAGTCAACACGGTTGTTCTCATGTCTTTCCCAATCTCACAAGCTCTTGTCAATGCCACTAATTCAGCAACTTGCGCAGATTTCACTCCTTTCAATGGTGATGCTTCCATAATCTCTGAAACTTTGCACACTGCATATGCTGCACATAGCACACCATTATCATTTCTCAGGCATGATCCATCCACAAACAACACATGGTCATTCTCATATAAGGGAATATCTTTTATGTCTGGTCTCGGTTTTGTACAGTACTCAAGCACATCCAAACAATCATGATCATCTTCCATCTTTATACCCACATTTTCAATATCCGGCAAGAGTGTCGATGGATTCACATTCACACATCTTTCAAGAGTCACATTTGATGCTCCCAGAATCACTTTTTCATATTTAGTCAACCGACTATGTGGCATATGCTGAGTTCTGCTTCTTGTCAAAAGAATTGCCACATTGTGAGGTACGAATACCCTTACAGGATACCCCATTATGATTCCCTCACTCTGTTCCAGGCTTCTGCATGTCGCAGCTACAGCCTTCAGACAACCTGGTAACCCCACGGCTACAGTGTCAAGTGTCGATGAAAAGTATGCAATAGGCCTTCTCAATTGCCCATGTGTCTGCATTAACACTGAAAGTGCACATCCATTCCTCTCACTGCAGTACAGTTCGAACTCTTTTTCATAGTCTGGCATACCCAAAGCTGGAGCCTCACACATTTTGGTTTTAAGCTCCTCAAATGCTGCCAGTTGTTCTGCATCCAGATCTAATGGATCTGTCATTTCACTTTTTGTCAGCTTAATCAGTGGCTTTGCTATCAGGGAAAAATTAATTATCCACTGACGACAATATCCCACCATTCCCAGGAACATCCTTACTTCTCTCTGGGTTTTCGGTGCTTTCATTTCTTTGATTATTTTGATCCTGTCAGTAGTCACTTTTCTCAGACCTTTTTCAATATTATGTCCAAGATAATGCACCTCCTTCTTGCAAAATTGCAATTTGGCTGGAGATACCTTTAACCCTCCATCTGCCAGATGATTCAGTAAAGCTATGGTATCCACTTCACAAGCTTCACGTGTCTTTGATGCCACAAGTAGGTCATCAATATATTGCACTAGCACTGAGCTCTCAGGCATGATCAAACTTTCCAACGATTTCTTCAATAACTGATTAAATATCGAAGGACTCTCCGTATACCCTTGTGGGATACGACACCATGCTAAAATACGCTGGCCAAACCTAAATGCAAAAATCGGCTGGCTGTCATGATGCAATGGAATTGAAAAGAACGCATGACACAAATCAATCACTGTATACCACTCAGCATCATGTGGAATTTGATACAGAATCACTGATGGATTTGGCACAATGGGACAACATGCCACCACAATTTGATTAACTTTTCTCAGGTCTTGCACGATCCTGAACTTGCCATTAGGCTTTTTCAGTCCCATTATCGGTGAATTACACGGACTACTCAGTAGTTCTCTCAGAACTCCCTGCTGAATCATTTTCTCAATTATAGGAGTTATCCCTTCAATTATTTCTGGTGTCATTTTGTACTGAGGAATGTTAGGATATGTAATTCCCTCTTTCACTGCAATTTTCACTGGATCTACATTATTCATCAATCCCACATCCTCTCCTGTAAAATCCCAAACTGCTCTTTTCACTGTGTCTCTCAGAACTTGAGGCAAATCCTCCGGATTGAACACTGGAAATGCACCAATTAACTCATTTTCTCTATTCTCTAGAGTCATTCGGTAGAAAACATCATCATCCGGTGTTTCAAAAGCTATTCCATCTGGTGTACAAAAAATTGTACAATTCATTTTACACAATAGGTCCCTACCTAACAGGTTCACTGGACTCGTATCACAGACAATAAATCTGTGCATGTCTGAAAATTTCCCTATCTGTACTCTTACTGGCTCAGTAAGACGTGTTCTGATCTGTGTATTGGCTACACCAACTACTTGGATTGCTTCATCCGAGAGAGGAAGATTTTTAACATCTGTTGACCTGACAGTTGATCTTGTCGCACCTGTGTCTACCAAAAAAGTAACACCTTCTTCATTTATTTTCCCATCCACAAATGGTCCTGCCTGGTCTATTTCTAGAGTTGCACCAAGTATGCACTCTTCTTCCTCTCCTCGGCACCGTCAATAATCACCTTCAGACTCACTCCCTTCACTTTTTAACAAGTACTGCTGTACTTTGTTAGTACGTTTCGGTTTGTTTACCTGCTCATCATTGAAGAATCCTGAGTCCTGATTGTACTTTTGTACCCCTCTATTCTGCGGTAAGGGCGGTTTTGGCTCTTGACTCTGTTGCTGTCTCACCACTTTCTGCTGTTGTTGCTGCTGGTTATTCCCATCATTCTGCACCTGTTGATTTAAGGATTTACCCTCATTATTCACTAATGGTGGATTAGGACATTCAGATCTCCAATGTCCCAGTTGGCCACAGTTGTGACATGGGAACTTCTTTTTCGCCTCTTCAAGACTTCCCCTTCCTTTTCCTGCAAATCTCGGTCTATTTCCTCCATTATTTCCTGGATTATTTGCCTGTTCCACTAACTGTGCTTCCTGTCTTTCTGCAACTTTCACTTGTGCCCACATTGCTTTTTCTTTCAGCTTTCTCTGTTTTGCTTCAATTTCATCACTGAAATATTTTGCATGTCTCAAAATCTCATCTACTTTTTTACTCTGCCAATCCACTGTGTGTTCACGAATTCTCTCACCAATTTCAGGTCTAAGACCATATACAAATCGGTATACAAAATGACTCAAATCCTTGTCACCCAGGTGTTCATCTCCACTGAATTGTTTAAATGCCAGTATCAGCCTTTCGTAAAAAGCATGAACTGATTCTTTTGCTTCCTGTTGTGTTCGATCTATCTTAACCCAGTCTGTCTCTTTTGGAGGAACTTTACTCTTCAGGTATACCATCACCTGATCATACTTCCTCATCACTTCTGGATCTGGTGCCCCTGTTCTTGAATCTCTTGGATATTCCTCATTAGGCCAACTCACAACTATTTTACACTCAGTCCACAAGTCTGCTGGAACAATTATATCAAACAGACTATTCAGGTCAACCCACAGCACTTTTGACAATTTCACAAACCTGTCTACCTGCCAATACCACTCGACGGGCTTTTCTCTCAATCGAGGGAAATCATTCGTAAATGATAAAATATCCTGTCTGGTCCATGGAACATGTACATATCCTCCTCCAGGTATTTCTCTCATGGGATAATTCTCCACTGGTTTCTCTTTTTCTCTCAATGGAAATGCTGAATAAGTTGTTCTATCTTCAGATTCCTCTCTTTTCTTATACCACCTATCCTTCCACTTTTCTACATCACCCCATCTACGCAATAATGCCACCATTTCTTTAATCTGTCCGGTTCTACCAGAGGTATTCAAATTTTCAATGTCTTTCTCAGTGAAATCCATCCTGTACGTTTTCTGCAAAGCTTTTACTCTATCAATGTCAACTCCTTGCTCATTTGCTATTGCTCTTAGTCTATCATGAGTATTTCTTGCTCTCCATGTTATGCTCTTGCACATAAACATTAATTCACCATCATGATGACTCTTCAGGATTTCTGTTGGAACTGTTCCTGTCACAAGCTCTTCTAATTCTATTCTTAACTTAACCACATCAATAACTTGTGAATCTTTATCCTTTTTCTGAAGAACTTTCATCCAATCGTTTAGGTCGTCCACTGTTATTTCTGCAGTTTTTCTTACTGGAACCACTTTTTTCTGCGGTTCTAAAATCGGCATCCCTGAACAACTAGGTTCACTGACATCCAATAATTCACTACATGTGTCATGTCTGGTTTGTCTCAGGTCACTTCTCCCTGTCCTTTTTTCTGAATCTCCTGAAGGACCAACTGAATTTGTCGATTCATTTGCAATATATGGAATTACCAGTCCATTCTCACCTGTTCTCTGTTTGTCAAACACAGGCATTATTGGACCTATAGTTACAGGTACCGTAACAGCTTCCAGATTCTTCGTTAACTCTCTAATCTTCTCAGCTAGTTCTGTTGTCGTCTTTGCTAATTTTCTAGCATTTTCCTCACTACCTCGACTCTCTCTCTCCCTGAAGGAACTACTACCCCTTGATTCAGGTGTCATTTTTTCTTTCTCAACTGTATCTCTTATTGGAGAAACAACTGGTGTACTCTCATCTGGTTCTGTTCTATATGGAGGTGGTCTCTTGTAAATCATGTCATTTAAGACCTCATCCTCATATTCTCCATACCTTCTCATGTCTGACTCAGAAGCTCTTTCTGTCGAAGGAGCAGAAGCTTCAACTGTTCTCATTGGATATAATCCCTCTGACATACAAGCATCTCGCCATCTTTTCATTCGATCTTGATGTGTTTCCCGATCATGTCTCCTCCCAAACATGTACCTGTAATACCCTCCAGACCTTTGTTTTTCTCGGTCATGAACTTCTTCTTCCCATTCCACTAAAGCCTCGAACTGTGTAGGTCTCGGCTTCGGGTCAAGACATAACATCTTTTCCCGTAAGTTTCTCAACACGGCCAAATTAAATGAACCATGTTCTGGAAATGCTAAAACACCATCTTCTTTAGTATACTTAACCCAATTCTGCAACCATATACAGGTATGTAGTCCATATTTCACAGCCATGAAGGATGCAGGTGTCTTCGCTGGAGGTAACAACTCACCCTCTCTTGTTTTAACCTCTTTATCCTTGCTAAACCACTTTTTAACTTTTCCAAAAAAGGTCTTTTTCTTTTTCTCTTCTTGGTAATACATTTTAGCAAGCGTTTATCAAATTCTCTACTTTCTCCGTATTATAAATATACAATACGAGTTTCTCAACCAATAGCAGCGCGACTCACACTAACACACCAATCCCAGCGCGAACCCTATTCTGATTCACTATCCAATCAGTGCGCGGACCTTCTGACGTCAACAGTCGCTGCAGTATCTGTCTCCTGTCTCTGTCACTCGTCTACCCCTCCTTTACAAAACTCTCAGTAGACTTCGTGTATCAAAATTTCTACAAAATCTATTAGTTACAACATAAAAACATCTCCATTGTCTGCTTCGCTAACCACAGAATAGTAAAAGAGAGTCTATTTTCAAGAATCAACAACTTTCATACATCGCATAACCGTTTTCCCTAGGACTTATCCAAAGAGTCTTACAGTCAATAAATGTATATGCATTCACGCACATTCATACGAGAAAAATATAGTACATGCACACAGAATCCTGCTTCTCAAGAACAGCACAACCTGTCTCTATACAGAATTATAACTCAACAACTAAGCAGCTTACCTCTGCCCAGTTCCTCAAACAAGCTCAGAGAATACCTATTACTCCTCCCGCGATAAGCTTTAACGGAAATCCTTACGGATCCCTGGGACTTAAGACCAGAGTTTCACAAATAACCTTCACTATGACTCACACTCCTTATATACCAGAAATGTCTAATAGTAACATACGACAATGTCACTGATTCCGAACCCAGACAATGTGAACGCGCAACTTCAATTGTCACACGTAATTCCTTACAATCCCGTCTTTCCCGAGAGCAGCATATACACCTTACTCTGCCCTACTACGGAACTGTTTCCACAGCTTCCAAATTCCAGAAGCACTACATATAACTCAACATGACGACTCCAACATATAGTATTAGTACATATACCAATAACATCAAAATAAATCAATAATCAATAAGCTAGTTTACAAGCAATCTTATCTTATCTTATCAGATCAAGACAACCATCTATAACCATCCTCTGCTACCAGAGAAATTGATACAGATCAGGGTATCAGAAATATGCCCACTACCATAGATAGAGTAATCTCACAGTTACACGCACATACATTCTTCATACGCTAGGGCCCATTTCACTAACATACGCTCAATACTCTACCGGCATAAGACCTGTGGGAAGAAAAACCCTGCATCTATATCTAGGACGATAGGATCTGATTATAGTGGTTATCCTTAATCATACTCTATAAAACTATACAACAACAATAATCAAAATGTACTCAATAATTGACAAGAAAGAATATTCAACACCATGTTTAAAAGTTATATTGCTTTATCTAAAATTAGTCAAAGTAAATCAATCAGAATAAATCATTTCTCATAGTTACCTATTCTAACTAAGTGTCAGAACGGGTCAGGACCAGTCTCTTGGTAAAGTCTCTCAGGACAGTCCTCAGCATCAGGCCTCGGCAACGCAAGTTCACGCGGCAAAGGCGACGAAAGAGTGGGGAGAGCCCTCCCTAAGCTAATAGTTTTTATAATAAGAAATACAATGGAAACTCACATAAATTTGGCAAGAAAAACTGTATCACTGAGCAGAACGAGAAGGAAGAGATGTAACTTTGCAACATCTTGAAATCTCCGCTCAGGAAAAGTCACAATACGTAAACTACGGAACAGGAACCAAGAAATAGAAACTATTAAAGTATCCATCTCGTTCATTTCCCTCGGCAACCCGGCTTCAGCACATTGTTCATTTCAGAAGCTCCTTTGTGCACCAAGGACAAATCTTTTCTATTGGAGATCCTCCAAACTGCTGATGTCCTCATGGAAAGTTTTATAGAAGGACTACGATCAGTTGTCTTCAACCGATTTCCAGCAGGGGTCTCTCTTGCCACATCACAGAAATATTCACTCGAGGCCAGGCTTTCAAGTCAGCCGACAAGAATTAGGCCTCCATAGGCCACAATAGACCATCTCAATTTAAAAGAAATAAAAACAACGTTAATACAACATAATGATTAAACAGTGTTAACCCCACTAATACCCTTATGTGTATGCATTTATCTAGCTTTGCGACATAAAAAGCATTAATTCTGACAGCGTTTTGTGCTCAAAATAAATAGCACACAGCAACATTTAAACATGAAAACTTGCACGTTATTGTAAATACATGAACAGCACAAATAAGCTAACCCTCATGTAACTTTCTCTTATGTTAGAACAAACGAGTTGATTATTGAAACATACCTTCACAAGACAAATAATTAGTTGTTAATTATTAATGAATTAATAAAACGCATAGACATGCCAGAGCTTCAAAAGCCCAGAATTTTCTAAAAGAAAACTCTGCTCCAGCACCTCAATAAAACAAATTACTGGTAACTAGCCCTGCAAAACAAAAAAGTAACTTCAACTGGTCAACTGCTAAAGGGTAACCCATGACACTTAGGAGATACAAGATAACATAGCAAATCATGAGGCATAATACGTGGTATCCCCATAGTAAACAATGTTGGAAAGCAAAAGGAAGTGTGCTATTTGGCATAGAAATTCTGTGCTCACCCATCCAACATAAGGCCATGTTAAATTGAACCCTGGTAAGTTCTAAAACGAGAGACACAGGGGATACCAATTGTTAAAGGCTGTATAGGCCATTACATATGTATCCCCTAAGGGAACCGGATGTAAAATATTGTGAAATGATGTAAAGCATGTGAAAAGATACTTTAGCCCGCTATCAAATAAATGGCAACTTCAACTAGTCAATGGCTGAAGAGTAACCCATGAAATGCAGGGGACACGAGATATTACAGCTATGCGTGACCCATAATATTTGGTATCCCCATAGTAAACGATGTTGGAAAGCAAAAGAAAGGGTGTTCTTTGGCATAGAAATTCTGTGCTCATCCATCCAACATAAGACCATGTCAAATTGAATCCTGGTAGGTTATAATACGAGAAACACAGCAGATACCAAATATTATATGTGACAGAGGCCATTATATTTGGTATCCCCTAAGGGAACCAGAAGTAAAATCTTGTGGAATTATGTAAAAAAATTGAAAAGATACTGTAGTCTGCTATCAAATAAATGGCAACTTCAAGTGGTCAATGGCTAAAGGGTAACCGTTGAAACATAGGGGATATGAAATTTTACAGCAAAGCGTTAGCCATAATATTTAGTATCCCCATAGTAAATGATGTTGGAAATCAAAAGGAAGGGTGCTATTTGGCATACAAATACAGTGCTCACTCATTCAACATAAGACCATGTCAAATTGAATCATGATAAATTCTAATCCAAGAAACTCAGGGGATACCAGATATTATATTTGGTATCCCTTAATGAAACCAAAAGTGAAAGCTTGTGGAATGATATCAAAAGAGCTAAAAGATACTGTAATCTCCTATCAAATAAAAAGCCATTTCAGCGAGTAAATGGCTAAAAGGTAAGCTTTGAAATGCAGGGGATACAAGATATAGCAATAAATGAGCCATAATATTTGTATCACTGTAGAAGAAGATGTTGGACAAAACGCAAAGAATGGTGTGACTTGGTGGTCAGAAACTGTAGTCACCAGGCCAACATAAAACTAAACCGTTTCAAATCTTATTAAGGTAAGCTTTAACTCGTTAAACGTAGGTGATACAAAATATTATAGCAGCGTACAGGTCATTACATTTGGTATCCTCCACAAGAACTGAATGTGAGGGTGCATTAAAAATTTCAAATGTAGATAGACCTACTATAATCCCCTGCCACATAAAATGAAATTTCAAATGTTCAATGGCTGAAATGTAACCCTAGAATAGTAGGGAATATGAGATACTTCAGCAATGTATAATACATAATATTTGGTCCTCCTAGAAAACAGAGTGGAAATTACTTGAAAGTATGTGATGTGACAAAGAAATACTGTGTTCACTTAGCCAACAAGTGAAGAGCATGTCAAATTATATGCAAGTAAGTGTTAACACTTGGTACATAGGGGCAACCAAATATAGCCAGATTGGGCCAATATGTTTGGGACACTGTTCACTTAGCTTATATGGCCACATCGTGTTATCTACCAATTTTGAATTTCTGCAAAATGTCAAATACAGAATGCTATAGTGCAAGGCAAGTGTGTGCTGTAACCAGTGGCTAACCAGACTAGCTTCCATTAGCAAACCAAATAGATGATGCATCTAATACCAAAATATAAATAAAGATCTACATTAAGGATTTTTTCAATTTTTTTTAAAATTATTTGTTAATTGTGAGAAGTTGGCCTGGCATATGCTGTACCTAGTTATAGGGACACCTTGCACCAGTCCAATTCGACTCTTATTGATGTTAGGTATAAGACAATCTTTAAAGAAAGCTATCCTAGTGGTAGCTGTGGAGAGCAGCCTTCAGGCTAAGTCTTGAAGGAGTAAGCTTATTGTTTTACCATAATAACCTCTTGAATACCAAATGAAAGAGTAGCCCACACAGGTATATATATAAAATATATGTATTTATTCTAGACAGAATCCCACAGTCACTTTATGTGACTAGTGGCAAAGTTACACTTCAAACAAGCATTTATAAACACAATAAATAGCACAGAAATCAATGGGCCCCAGGGGGGGACCAAACCATATACTAAAATAGTGGTATAAGGACTACGACAATTCTACAGGCAATGCCTAGGGCATTCAGGATCGCTTGCCCCTTCAGAATCCACCCACTGTTATGAGGAAGGGGACCCACGAGAGACGCGTGCAGTGCGAAGAGCTGCTATCGGGATCTCAATGTTAGCCTATGTAGAATGTCGCGGTTTGAAATAAACAGGTTAAAAATACTTCTAGCAGCAGTACAAAGTTAAAACTTTAGACTTAAGCTTTTGAGATGCCCACAACCCCGAGAGTACCAAGGTACCACTGTTACCTGCCCCAGGGAAGCCGGGTGCATAGGTCGTTTCTGCTGTCGGGTCGCGGGCTGATTTTCAATGGGAAAATAGTCAAAAGTTCTGCTAGCCAAAAGCGTCGATGATGCCGTGAAGATCAAAGATGTGAAGAATGTAGAGAAGAACCTGAAAGCAGAGGGGACAGAGTCTGGGTCACGGCAAAGTGACCAGGAGGCTCAAAGCAAAGAGCCCTTCGATGTCGGGTGCTTCAGGTGGAAAGTGGTGTAGCTTGGATCTGCAGCCATGGGCTCCGGGAGGCTTCAAGGAAGGCCAGCTTCAGGAGGGCGACTGTCCCACATTGGATGAGGGTTGCTGCGGTGTTAGTGTCCGGAATGGATCCACTAAGCCTTGGCAACCGCAACCCACAAAGAATGCACAAATCTGCTACCGTGCAGACCCACGAGGTCTGGGAGAGGTCTCCTTCAAGGAGACTGCAGAGCAGGCCTGGAGCAACCAGGGGAGTTCTTGTTTTCAAAGATAGGCCTCCGCTAGGGCCCACAAGTCGAGAGACAAGGGACCGCGGGAGGCGGCAATTTGGCGTGCGTAAAAGGGCACCCACGGGCCACCGGAGGGGGCTAGGGTGCTGGTCTTTGGCACAATTGCTGTAGAGTGGTTGGCTCGATGACGAGCCAAAGCACAACTTCCCCACTGGTCAGGGTCGTGTGCTATGCAAGAGGTGGCCGGCGTACTGGGGTATTGGGGATCTCGGCACCCACGCGGTCCACGGTGCCCAAACTCGTTCAGCACACTCACTGGCCTCTGGGATGCGCTGGAAACCCACCTCAAGGGTGCTGGAAGTCGTCGAAGTCCGTTGGAGCAGCCAGGTTCCAACCGGGTCACTTGCAGTGTTTTAGGTGCCTGCCAAGCAGGGGGATAACTCCTTTATCCCAAGGGAGATTTCTTCAGTCAGCTGGGCAGCAGCTCGTCGAAGGTCGGTTCTGTGAAGTTCCAAATTAATCTGAGGCTCTGGGGCCACGTTATTCACCTATATCCCCAAGATTAGGGGAGTGTCCAGAGTAGTGTCCACCAATGGCTGGTGAGGCGGGAAAGGGTGGCTACACCCTCTCCCCTTTGTGTGTTTCCCGCCTGGGCGAGGGGCAGGATGCCCCTGAACCGGTTCCAAGCGGTGTATGCAGAATTAGGTCTCTGCAGCTGCCTACGTGCAACTCTGAAAGGACATTTGGTGCACCCACCCTGTTCCAATCCACATTATCCTGTCTGGGGAGATGCTAGCACCTCCCTGCCACAGGAGCCCTATTGTCCAGCTGGTGAGGCTGGGGTTTTCCCCAGCAACAGCCAGCCAGGGTCGTGTAGGTGGCGGGCAGTAGCCATTTTGTGAAACCTGTGCACTTTTAAATTGGTGTCTAAATCCTACCGCTTTTCCCATATCGCCCTTCTAGCAAGGGGGAATCGTACCCTCATGCCCATGGCTGGACTGGGGGTATGATTCCTACATGTTTGACACCAAACACGATATGGTTCTGTGTAGCCATTCTCAAGTTATCGTGATATCGCAATAGACTTATAATGCGGTTAAGAGTATATGGTATGGCTACACTACAAACAACCCAGTAACGATTTTACGAAGGTTGCAGAGAGGCCCTACTCATGTAGGGGTCCCCCCTCACACATACCTCAGCACCCTGCCTTGTAGGATTACCAAGGCCTGCTATAGGGGTGACCTATGAGAGTATATGTGTTGTAATGGGGTGGGATATAGGGTACCTATATCCCTGTAAGGGGTGCTAGCACCACCTTACCCAGACTACAGTAGTGGTCTGGTGGTGTCAGTTTGTATGGCTGTCCCAGGGTGGCACAATAAGTGCTGCAGCCCTGGTAGGCCTACTGAGGGACCCATGCCCTGGGTACCAAGGGTACCATCTAGAAGGGACTGTCAGGGCACCCTCAGCATCCAATTGGTTGGTACCTAGGGTACTCACATCAGTTTTAGGGAGAAAGCAGATAGGCTGGGGTCCTGGATAGCAGGATCCCAGCCAGACTAGTCAAAAACCACTCAAATACCAGTGAAAAAGTTGGGGGCAACCATTAGTCAGATTCCACCTTCCTACATAACCACCCCCAAACGAAAGGAGATAAGGCTAACCTTGTCCAGATAAGCCTTTATTTCCTGAGTGGCCATATAAGGAAGAACCTGCACCAGCATGGTTGCTCCCTGTCTCATGGTCCACTTGGGAAATTCTACCCCAAGGGGTTCTAGAGTTTCTCCAATGTCTAGGGAAATTACCTGTATTGGTTTTTGGGTCAGAGGTGGGCTGGTGGGGTGTCTGAGTCTGGAAGTGGGGCCCTACTTGGGTTGGTCTCAACCTCCTCAGATCACTGGCCACTATGGAAGCCTTTCTGCCCATGACTGTGTCGTATCTGGCCCTAAGGGTCAACCTCTGGCTGCCTACAGCTGGGGGTCGGATCCCTTTGGCTGGAATAGTGGAGGGCACTGGAAGGTTTGGGGCAACTATGCCCCAGGTTTCCCTGTGCTCAACAACATCCATTTGAGGGGTACCTATACCTAGGGGTAAGGGGGATCCCTCAGGTTGTAGAGGAATATTCACCTGGCTGAAACTACTCTGCTGGGTGTCCCTAATCTGCTGATGAGGGGGTTCCTCTGGACAGGGGCCCATTAAGGGTCCACTGACCTCCCTGACCTCTGCAGCCCTGGGCTGACTGAGGCAGGGTAGAGAGGGGCAGGATACCTGCTCCAGGCTGGGTACCACCTTGGAAGGCTCCCCTGCCATCAGAGAGGTGGCCAGGCCAGGCCTGTCCACTTCTGGGGCAGTTACTTCACAAGGGGCAGGATCAGTTCCCTGAGAAACTTGACCCTCACCCTTGGTCTGGTGGGGGGAGGACTGTTCCTCTTCCCCTATGCTCTCTGTTTGGGTGGAGTGATCCATAGTTTCAGGCTTCACTCCTTTTACTTGCTCCTGGGGTGGAGGGGAGGCCTTTAAGGTCTCATCCACTCTCTCAGCAATTCCTACCATTTTCAAATGGGCTTTGTGGTCCACCTCAGCCCAGGCTGAGATTTCTAGATCATTCCCCAGTAGACAATCTACAGGCAAGTTTGGGGACACTGCCACTCTCTTTGGGCCAGTGACCCCTCCCCAGCTGAGATTTACCACTGCCATGGGATGGTCTGTCCTGATTCCATCTATATTGGTCACCTGGTAGCTAAACCCAGGTAAAAGCTGTTCTAGGGGCACTAGCCTCTTGGTCACCATGGTGACACTGGCCCCTGTGTCCTTATAGGCCACAGCCTTCTGACCATTGATCATGGGCTCTTGTCTGTACCTGCCCAGGATACTGGGGCTCATGGTAAAGTTGGCAAACCCCATGCCACCATCACAGACTAGAGTTGCTTGTGCAGGGGACCTGGTTAGGCCAGAGTCCACCTGCGTTCCCCAAGACAACCCAACTAAGTTTTTGGGTGCACTCCTGCTGGAGCAGAGTTTTCTGTTGAAAATTTATTGTGTTTTAAGCTCCAGTTTTGTCTATATGTTATGATTTAAACAACTAATTTGAAGACACTAATAAATAGTTTGTTTTGTCAAAAAGTCTGAACTAACCAACATTACTAATGAGAAGAAACGATTACACGTGGGACGCATATATGTTGCTTAATAATAATGTGCGGTTTTACTAAATGAGTGTTGTAAAAGTGCTATTTGTTTCATGTTTATGCTTCTAAAATAACGTGTACTAATGCTTTATTGTGTTGCAGAAGGCTAGATAATTACATATACATATGGGTATTAGTGGGGATTAACACTGTTTAATCATTATGCTGTGGTAACGTTGTTTTGTGTTTCTTTTAATTAAGATGGTCCGTTTTGGCCTAAAACAAGATGTCTGCCTTTTACAGCCTGCACTCGAGTGATTGAATTTTGATGGGAGGCCTTGCTGAACATGGTCGAGAGTCACCTGACCGCAGCCTTTGCCTGGTTAGAAAGCTTTCCGTGAGGACAGTAGTTCTGGGAACGTTTCCAGCTGCCCTTGGACAAAGATAAAGTCACAATGAACAAAAACTAGCCTGCGGTGGCTCTGCTAAGATATCAAGGAAGAACATTTACGAAAGATACATTTGCAAACTCGAGTTTCCTTCTTCCGTCTTTTTATTTTTGTGATTTTTCCTGAGCGGAGGTTTCCTAAATGTAACTGAATGGCATCCTTTCCTGTCCGCTCTGCTCAGCGGTTCAACGGATATCTAATATTTGTTTGTAACTTTTGTTCGAAACTTTTCCTATAAATATGTTAGACTAGAGAGGGTCCGTGTTCTTCATGTTCTTCGTGTCCATTGCGTTCAGTGCGTTCCTTGCAGTTCATCGCGTTTTGGACTTCTTCCTGAACCTATGTTGAGGACGGCATCTCGAGAGACTTTTCTGAGAGACCTGTCCTGACCCTTTTAGCTAGAATAGGTAACTATGAGAATAATGATTTCGCTAATGATTGACTTTCATTTTGAACTAATTTAGATAAATAAGCATTTGTTTGTATTACGGTGTTGGGTGTTCATTTCTTGTCATTTATTGAATTTCAAATGCATTTCCTATGTTTAAAATCATGACTCAGGACAATGATTTTCTGGTCGCATTGACCTCATTGTAGATGCAGATTGGTTCTCCTATATTCAGTGTGGATAGAGTAATAGTATGATTTTAGTGTGATGGGCCCTAGCGTATGATGTGTGTTTGTGCGTGTGACTGTAGGTTTACTCTGTCCGTGGAAGCAGGGAGAATTTATATGCGCCGATCTGCAGCAGTTTCCTGGTATCAGTATGATGGTTTGATTATTGTCTTGATCAGATTAGATTGTTTGTACATTGGCTTTTGATTCATTGATTATTGATTGATGTTGGTATATGTACTAATACTATATGTTGAAGTCGTTGTATTGAGTTTTATGTAGTGCTTCTGGAACTTGGGAGCTGGTAACGGTTCCGTAGTAGGGCAGAGGGAAGTGTGTGCTGCTCTCGGGAAAAACGGGATTGTTGGAATTACCTGTATGTATGCAGGAAAAACGTGTGACAATTGAAGTTGCGCGTCACATTGTCTGGGTTCGGAATCAGTGACATCGTCGTGTGTTACTATTAGATATATTTCCGGTATAAAAGGAGTGTGTATGGTAGCGAAGGTTATCTGTGAGACTCTGGTCATAAGTCCCAGGGATCCGAAAGGTTTGCCCGTTAAAGCTTATCGCGGGAGGAGTAATAGGTATTCTCTGAGCTTGTCTGAAGGACTGGGCAGAGGTAAGCGCTGCTTGGTTAACGTGTGTTATAATTCTGTAGTGGGACTGACTGTTCGCTGTTCTCGGGAAAGGCAGGATTCTGTGTGCATGTGCTACATTTCCTGGTGTGAAAGTGCGTGAATGTATGAGCATTTAATTGATTGTAAGACTCTTTGGAGCAGTCCTAGAGGAAACAGTTAATGGATGCATGTTAGAAGGGCAGAGTAGAGGGATGTGCTACTGTGTCAACGAAAGTAATTATTCCGTAGTGGAGCAGAGGTAAGCGCTGTTCTAGAGAAAAGCGGGATTCTTGTGAGAAAAGATTTTCTTTACTATTCTGTGGTTAGCGAAACAGACAATGGAGATGTTTATATGTTGTAACTAATAGATTTGTGGAATCTGAAATGAAGTCTACTGAAAAAGGCTTTGTAAAGGAGGGGTAGACGAGTGACAGGAGACAGAGCAGAAGTGACTGCAGCGACTACTGACGTCATACAGACCGCGCTCTGATTGGATAGTGGATCAGAACAGTGCTCGCGCTAGGATTGGTGCGTTAGTGTGAGCCGCGCAGGGATTGGAAGGAGTACAGAATGACGTAGACGCTCCAGGATTGGTGCGTTGGTGTGAGTCGCGCTGTTATTGGACAAAAGATCCGCAACTGTACGGAAGGGATTAGAGAATATTGGTAAACATTAAAATGTATTACCAACCAGAGGAAAAGAAGAAGAAATCCTTGTTCGGTAAAATAAAGAGGTGGTTCGACAAGGATAAGAACATAATAACCAGAGAGGGTGAATTGCTACCTCCAACGAGAACTCCTGAATCCTTCATGGTTGTGAAATATGGGTATCATACCTGTATTTGGTTAGATAACTGGGCTAAGTATACTAAGGAAGATGGTGTCTTAGCGTTCCCGGAACATGGTTCATTTAATTTGGCCGTGTTGAGAAATTTACGGGAAAAGATGATGTGTCTAGAGCCTAGACCAAGGCCGACACAGTTTGAGGCATTGGTGGAATGGGAAGATGAGGTGCATGAGCGAGAAAAGCAGAGGAGTGGAAACAATTATAGATACTTTTTTGGGAGGAAATATGATCGTGAAACTCATCATGATCGCATGAGGAGATGGCGAGATGCTAGTATGTCAGAGGGATTATATCCTATGAGGACAGTTGAAGAAGCGGAAGGGAGGAAAGGTGCAGCGAAGGTGCCTGATGCAGAAGTGAGAAGGTATGGAGCTAATGATTACGAGGATGAGGTCTTGGATGACATGATTTACAAGAGACCACCTCCGTATAGACCAGAACCAGAAGAAAGCACGCCAGTTGCTACTCCAATAAGAGATACTTTGCGAATTATTAAAACTGAAGTTGTGACACCTGATCTGAAAAGTGGTAGCTCTTTCACGGAAAGGGAAAGAGAGAGAGAGTATCGGGTCAGTGACGAGAAAACAAGAGAATTAGCCAGAACCACATCTGAACTGACTGAGAAAATAAGAGAGCTAACGAAAAATCTTGAAGCTGTTACGGTGCCTGTAACTATTGGTCCGGTAGTGCCTATTTTTGATAAGCAAAGAATGAGTGAAAATGGTTTGACAGTTCCTTATGTTGGAAATGGTTTGGTTGGTACTTGTTCTTTGGAGGAATCGGGAATGAGGACGGGAGGAAATAATTTGAGTCAATTGAGACATGACACCTGTAGTGGAGGATTAGATGTACAGCCTAATTCAGGATTGAATACTGGTTGTTTGGGAGGAACAATTCTGGAACCACAGAGGGTGACAGAACGAGTGGGTGCAGTGAAAAAGTCTACTGAAATAACAGCTGAGGATTTGAATGATTGGTTGAAAGTTCTTCAAAAGAAGGATAAAGATTCACAGGCAATTGATGTAGCCAGGTTGCGCATAGAACTGGAGGAGCTTATTGCAGGGACAATTCCTACAGATATACTCAAAAATCATCATGATGGGGAGTTGTTATTCATGTGTAAAAGTATCACCTGGAGGGCTAAGAGTACACATGACAGGTTAAGAGCAATAGCGAGTGAACAAGGAGTTGACATGGATAAGGTGAAAGCTTTGCAGAAGTCTTACAGGATGGATTTCACAGACAAAGATATTGAAAATGTAAATGGTGCTGGTAGAACAGGACAGATTAAGGAAATGATTGCCTTATTGCGAAAATGGGGTGATGTAGAAAAGTGGAAGGATAGATGGTACAAGAAAAGGGAAGATTCAGTGGATAGGACTTATTCAGCTTTCCCTGTGAGAGAAAAAGAGAAAACAGTGGATGCTTATCCTATGAGAGAGATTCCTGGAGGAGGATATGTACATGTCCCATGGACTAGACAGGATATTTTATCATTTACGAATGATTTCCCTCGACTGAGAGAAAAGCCCGTCGAGTGGTATAGGCAGGTAGACAGGTTTGTGAAATTGTCAAAAGTGCTGTGGATTGACCTGAATAGTCTGTTTGACATAATTGTTCCAGCAGACTTGTGGGCTGAGTGTTAGATAGTTATAGATTGGCCTGCAAACGAGTATCCAAGAGATCCGAAGACAGGAGCACCAGATCCAGAGGTTATGAAAAAATATGATCAGGTTATTGTGTTCCTGAAAAATAAAGTACCTCCGAAAGAGACAGACTGGGTTAAGATAGATCGAACACATCAAGAAGCAAAAGAATCAGTTCATGCTTTTTACGAAAGGTTGATACTGGCTTTTAAACCGTTCAGTGGAGATGAACACCTGGGTGACAAGGATTTGAGTCATTTTGTATACAGATTTGTGTATGGCCTGAGACCTGAAATCAGTGAAAGGATTCGTGAACATACAGTGGATTGGCAGAGTAAAAAGATTGATGAGATCCTGAGACATGCAAAATACTTCAGTGATGAGATTGAGGCAAAACAGAGAAAGTTAAAAGAAAAGGCAATGTGGGCACAAGTGAAAGTTGCTGAAAGACAAGAAGCACAGTTGATGGAACAGGCAAATAATCCAGGAAATAGACCCAGATATGCAGGAAAAGGAAAGGGAAATTTAGAGGAGGCCAAGAAGAAGTTCCCTTGTCACAACTGTGGACAATTGGGGCATTGGAGATCCGAGTGTACCAATCCATCATTAGTGAGTAATAAAAATAAACCCTTAAATCAACAGGTGCAGAACGAGGGGTGTAATCAACAGCAGCAACAACAGAAGGTTGTCAGACAGCAGAGTCAAGAGCCAAAACCGCCCTTGCCGCAGAATAGAGGGTCCCAAAAGTATAACCAGGACTCAGGATTCTACAATGATGAGCAGGTAAACAAACCGAGACGTTCTAATCTGGTACAACAGTACTGGTTAAAGAATGAGGGGAGTGAGTCTGAAGGGGACTATTGACGGTGCCGAAGAGAGGAGGAAGAGTGCATACTTGGTGCAACTCTAGAAATAGACCAGGCAGGACCATTTGTAGATGGGAAAATAAATGGGGAGAGTGTTACTTTTTTGGTAGACACAGGAGCGACGAGATCAACTGTCAGGTCAGCAGATATTAGAAATCTTCCTCTCTCGGACGAAGCGATCCAAGTGGTTGGTGTAGCCAATACACAGATTAAGACTCGTCTTACTGAACCAGTAAGGGTGAGTATAGGGAAATTTTCAGATATGCACAGATTTGTTGTCTGTGACACTAGTCCAGTGAACTTATTAGGTAGGGACCTATTGTGCAAGATGAATTGTACAATTTTTTGTACTCCGGATGGAAAACTTTTGAGACACCAGATGAGGATGTTTTGTACCCGATGACTCTAGATAATAGAGAGAGTGAGATTGTTGGTACATATGCAGTGTTTAATCCAGATGATTTGCCTCAGGAGTTGAGACACACAGTGAAAACAGCAGTTTGGGATTTTACTGGAGAAGATGTGGGATTAATGAATAATGTAGATCCAGTAAAGATTTCAGTGAAAGAGGGAATTGTTTATCCTAATATTCCTCAGTACAGATTGACACCAGAAATAATTGAGGGAATTACTCCTATAATTGACAAGATGATTCAACAGGGTGTTTTGAGAGAAATACTGAGTAGCCCATGTATTTCACCGATAATGGGGCTGAAGAAACCTAATGGAAAGTTCAGGATTGTACAGGATTTGAGAAAAGTTAACAAAATTGTGGTGGCATGTTGTCCTATTGTGCCAAATCCTTCAGTGATTTTGTATTAGATTCCTCATGATGCTGAGTGGTACACGGTGATTGATTTGTGTCATGCTTTCTTTTCAATTCCATTGCATCATGACAGCCAGCCGATTTTTGCATTCCGGTTTGGCCAGCGTATTTTAGCATGGTGTCGTATCCCACAGGGGTATACAGAGAGTCCTTTGATATTCAACCAGTTATTGAAGAAATCATTGGAGAGTTTGATCATGCCTGAAAGCTCCGTACTGGTGCAGTATATCGATGACTTACTTGTGGCATCAAAGACACGTGAGGCTTGTGAAGTAGATACCATAGCTTTACTGAATCATCTGGCAGATGGGGGATTAAAGGTATCTCCAGCCAAATTGCAGTTTTGCAAGAAAGAGGTGCATTATCTTGGACACAATATTGAAAAGGGTCTGAGAAAGGTGACCGATGACAGGATCAAAATTATCAGAGGAATGAGAGCCCCAATGACCCAGAGAGAAGTGAGGATGTTTCTGGGGATGGTGGGTTATTGTCGTCAGTGGATAAGTAATTTCTCCCTGATAGCAAAGCCACTGATTAAGCTGACAAAAAGTGAAGTGAGAGACCCATTGGAACTGGATGGAGAACAAATGGCAGCATTTGAAGAGTTGAAGAGCAGAATGTGTGAAGCCCCTGCTTTGGGAATGCCAGACTATGAGAAAGAGTTTGAGTTGTACTGCAGTGAGAGAAATGGTTGTGCACTTTCAGTGTTAATTCAGAAGCATGGACAACTGAGAAGGCCGATTGCGTACTTCTCATCGACACTTGACCCTGTAGCTGTGGGTTTGCCAGGTTGTCTGAAAGCAGTAGCTGCTACATGCAGGAGCTTGGAACAGAGTGAGGGTATAATAATGGGATATCCTGTAAGGGTATTCGTACCTCATGATGTGGCAATTCTTTTGACAAGAAGCAGAACTCAGTACATGTCACATAGTCGGCTGACTAAATATGAGAAAATCATTCTGGGAGCATCAAATGTGACTCTTGAGAGATGTGTGAATGTGAATCCAGCGACACTTCTACCTGATGCTGAAAATGTGAATGTGGGAGATGATGTTGATCATGATTGTTTGGATGTGCTTGATTACTGCACAAAACCCAGACCAGACATAAGAGATTTACCATTGCCTGAGAGTGATCATGTGCTGTTTGTGGATGGATCATGTCTGAGGACTGATGATGGTGTGCTGAGTGCAGCATATGCAGTGTGCAAGGTTTCTGAAGTTATGGAAGCTTCGCCTTTGAAAGGAGTTAGATCTGCTCAAGTGGCTGAATTGGTGGCATTGACGAAAGCTTGCAAAATTGGGAAGAATCTGAGAGTGACTGTGATGACTGATAGCCAGTACGGATTTGGAGTCGTTCATGACTTTGGCCAGCTTTGGCTACAGAGAGGTTTCTTGACGTCGAGTGGGACTCCAATAAAGAATGCTGAGGTGTTTGGAAAGTTGCTTGAGGCGATACAGCTGCCTAAAGAATTAGCAGTTGTGAAGTGTGCTGCTCATGGACAAGGAGATGATTTTGTTACCCTTGGTAATAGATTTGCCAATGACATAGCGCAGTATTGTGCGAAAACTAATCAATCGATTAATAAGGCACGAGAGAGGGAAATGTCTTTTTGTTCTGTGATGTTTACTAATGTCCTAGAAACGTGGGATGAAGTGAAACAGTTGCAGGATGAGGCAGGAGATGAGGAAATGAGAGATTGGATCAAGGCAGGTTGTGCCCCAAGAGAGACAGATCATGTTTGGATCTATAGAGATGGTAGACCAGTCATGCCAAATAGCATGTTGTCGACAATGGCAAGAATGTATCATGGCCAGGGACATTTGGGAAGGGACGCGATGATTAGGTCATTCAAGCAGACCTGGTACAATGCAAAGTTCAGATTGATTGCAGAAAGCATCTGTCAGAGATGTTTAATTTGTCAACAGTTCAATACTGGGAAAAAGACAGTGGTGAGTCTAGGAACAATAGGCAGAGAAGGAGGTCCTTTTACCAGAACGCAAATAGATTTCATTGAAATGCCCCTAGTGAACAAATTGAGGTATGTCCTAGTGGTAGTTTGTTTGTTCTCAAGATGGGTGGAGGCCTATCCGACTAGGAGAAATGATGGAATAACAGTTGCAAAATTACTGTTGAGAGAGTTGATTCCTAGGTACGGGTTCCCAGTGACAATTGAGTCTGATAGAGGTGGACACTTCTACAATGAGCTCATGGGTTTAATTTGTGAAGCATTGAGCATACAGCAGAAGCTACATTGTGCATACAGGCCAGAGGCTTCTGGCGTCGTAGAGCAGATGAACGGCACAATCAAAACCCGAATTGGTAAGATGTGTTTAGCCACTGGAATGAAATGGCCTGATGTCTTGCCTCAAGTGCTGATGACTATTAGGTCTACTCCGGATAGAACCACAGGTTTGAGTCCGCACGAAATCTTAATGGGACGTGCGATGAGACATGCTTTTGTGCCTGTCAACAAGTTGATGACAATAACTGATGACATGATTTTGGATTACTGTAAAGGCCTGGCTGACGCAGTTCATTCTGTGTTTCACCAGGTTGGAGGAGACGCTACCACACTTGAGAAGAAGCAAGCCCATGATCTGAGTCCAGGGGACTGGGTGAGGATTAAGGTACACAGAAGAAGAAATTGCTTGGTTCCAAGGTGGGGAAGGCCGAGACAAGTTATTCTGACTACGACAACTGCAGTAAAGTGTGCCGGTGTGAAAAACTGGGTGCATGCGAGTCATACTCTGAGAGTTCCAAATCCAAAAGATGGGACTGGTAAAGAGTATTTTGAAGAGTCAGATTCGAGTGATGATGAAGAAACTGAGCCAGTAAGAAGGAGAAAGAATCCTGAAAGAGCTGAAGGAGAAAGAGAGTCAGGTGATTTTTTCTTTCCAAGAGAAGCTTCGGGAGAAACTTTGAGAGTTTCAGGGGAAAGGTCAGATTCTGTAAGAGTGCCTGAAGTTCCAACAAGCAGTGGAGAAAACAGAAGAGAAAGGAGCAATTCCACAGAGACTACTCCTGAATCAGATGAGGAGGTTGAAAATCCACTTGAGATTACACCTGAAGAAGTAGGGCTAGAAGAAGATAGAGAGGGACAGATTGCGGAAGACCCCCGAGGAGGTGTAGGGAACCTTCCTGATGAGCTAGGTGAAGGGACAAGTAGACAGCAAGAAGAATGCGTGTTGGAGACCCGAGGAGGGAAAGAAATAGGGAAGTCTCAATCAGTGGTGGTAAAGACTGTGGAGCAAAAGAAAACTGCTGAAGAACAAGAGGCAAATGAGACAGAATCAGATGAGAGTGATAATGAGAAATTAGAGGGTCGAGTTCTGAGAAAGAGAACTTGGATTGGAGAGAGAAATAATAAAGAAGTGAGACCAAAAAGGGTTGTAAGAGGAGATCTTTGGCCTAACAGAATAAAGAGGCTGAGATATAGACTGACACGAGTAAATTCATCGAAAGCTGAGCAGGTGAACGAAGTGTCGAGTCAGAATCAAGCAAAGTGTGAAAAACAGAAGGTCTCAAAGGAACCGGAAGAGATCAAGAGAATCAGAAAACCTAACCAGAAGTATAGGTCACCGGAATGGACGTATGTGGCACTGTCTGAAGGTGAAGAGGCAGAGAGTCAAGGAAATCCAGAGGGGACCGTACGAGAAGTGGTTGAGGAGAAAACTGTTGGAATCCTGAAAGTAATCTTGACTGACATTGGAGAAGAGTCGGATGCACAGGATGTTGTTGATGATCTGATACAATTTGATGTTGCTGAAGAGGAAGTGAAAAGTGACGAAAATCCAAATTGAGTGAACTGGAAGAGTCACTTGGAGAAGTGAAAAGAGAAAATCTGAAATTAGCTGTTTGGAATAATCTAGTGTTTTAAGTGTTTCAGTAGTGGAGTAGAAGAGGCTAAGTCAAAAGACACTGCCAAAGTAGTAAAATGGCTAACACAGAGAATAATCAAAGTAGATGTGCCTTCTTGAAAAGATGGTGTAGAATGTGCTGCTGCTGTACTGGATTAATAATGCTATTATGGGGTATATTAGCTTTACTAGTTACTTTTAGAGTTACAATAGATACTTTTGGAATACATACTGAGAACGTGACCAATATAGAGAAGAGTTCACAAAAAGTAGTTCCAACTAGAATTAGTAACATTTACATACATAAAGATAGGTCAATTAATTATTTTTCTAGCAATGTTTTTTCAAAGTTATTGTACGAATACGTAAAGACAATGGAAGTTAGGGATTGCTACGTTTGTATGCAATTACCTGCATCCGTTTCTGAAGGTGTTACTTATCACCATTTACCAGCTACGTATGGAATTTCATGTAGTGTGTTAAGTAGTGTTTTTTATTTGTTAGGGAGAATAGATTATGAAATGTCTAACAAAGATAACATTTTTGGGCAATTGCCTATGAACCAAAAGCTGAATCCAGCTAAAGAAGCTAACATTTTTGGTGAGATTTTTATTGAGAAAGAAGAATTAACATTAGATTATATTTTTAGAAACAATTTAACTTGCAGTTTGAAAGAAGAGGAGAAGGCTTTCCTAAACATGGTAGAGGAAAGGAGAATGAGCATGCATGAGAAGGCAGGGAAATATAAAGTGAGTGAGACAATTTGGGACATTGAAATGGGAAAGGAGTTGAAGAATGGAGCTAGTCCAACTTTAGCTTTAGATGCACCACAGAAGGGTAAACTATGCATTACCAGAAAGAAGTCTCAATATGATACATATTTTGTTGGGACTAGTGAGTGTCATGATACATACTTCATTGCAACAGGATGGGGTTTTAAAAGTGGAGAAGATCCAGTTTTCCCAGGAGTGTATTATGTTTGTGGGAACAAGGCTTATTACAAGTTGCCTGATCATTGGTATGGCACGTGTTATGTGGGCCTGGTCTTTCCAAAGATGTTTCATATAGATAGGATAGAAGATGTAGAACACATTAATTTACTAACACGTTTTAAGAGAGAAACTTGGTCAGAGATAGTGGGTGATATTTTTGGTGCTTTAATTCCAGCAGTGGGAATTTCTTTAAATGCATATGGGATTCGGAAACTGTCAACAGTGGTGGATCGCTTATCGACAAGTACCGCTGGACGGGTTTCTTTTGGTGAATACGGAGATGATTGCCGTACGTGCCATGTCTATGCAGAATCGACTTGCCCTTGATATTCTATTGGCCAAGGAGGGTGGAGTTTGCGGAATGCTGAAAGTTCAACATTGTTGCACTTACATTCCTGACGAAAGCAAAGACCTAAAGGTCTATATCAAAAATATTACTGATTTGCATGAAGAATTAGTACCCCTGGAAGCTGAAAGTGTCTGGACTAAAATAGCTAATAAGATAGTTGCTGTTAAGAGTTTTATTGCTACGATAGGTAGTACCTTTATTGGTAAAATATTATTTCCTTTGACATGTGTAATTGTTGCTTTACTGATTTTAAGATTGGGGTGTTTGTGTTGTAAAAACAGGGGAGGGAAAAAGAGAATAATTAGAGGAAAAACTGACAAGAAACAAAAGAGATCAAGGAGAGATCAGCAAGAAATAGAATTAGAAGAATTGAGGGAGAGTGTTTACTTGGAGACAAAGAGGGATGATGTGAGGGAGTCTGGTGTTTAATGTTGTGTTGAAAAAGACATTTTCGATTTCTCCTAAAAATTGGGACACAAATATTTTTTTTTGGGTTGGTTTTTGTGGTGATAAGATTTCACCAAAGGGGGGATTGCTGGAGCAGAGTTTTCTGTTGAAAATTTATTGTGTTTTAAGCTCCAGTTTTGTCTATATGTTATGATTTAAACAACTGATTTGAAGACACTAATAAATAGTTTGTTTTGTCAAAAAGTCTGAACTAACCAACATTACTAATGAGAAGAAACGATTACACGTGGGACGCATATATGTTGCTTAATAATAATGTGCGGTTTTACTAAATGAGTGTTGTAAAAGTGCTATTTGTTTCATGTTTATGCTTCTAAAATAACGTGTACTAATGCTTTATTGTGTTGCAGAAGGCTAGATAATTACATATACATATGGGTATTAGTGGGGATTAACACTGTTTAATCATTATGCTGTGGTAACGTTGTTTTGTGTTTCTTTTAATTAAGATGGTCCGTTTTGGCCTAAAACAAGATGGCTACCTTTTACAGCCTGCACTCGAGTGATTGAATTTTGATGGGAGGCCTTGCTGAACATGGTCGAGAGTCACCTGACCGCAGCCTTTGCCTGGTTAGAAAGCTTTCCGTGAGGACAGTAGTTCTGGGAACGTTTCCAGCTGCCCTTGGACAAAGATAAAGTCACAATGAACAAAAACTAGCCTGCGGTGGCTCTGCTAAGATATCAAGGAAGAACATTTACGAAAGATACATTTGCAAACTCGAGTTTCCTTCTTCCGTCTTTTTATTTTTGTGATTTTTCCTGAGCGGAGGTTTCCTAAATGTAACTGAATGGCATCCTTTCCTGTCCGCTCTGCTCAGCGGTTCAACGGATATCTAATATTTGTTTGTAACTTTTGTTCGAAACTTTTCCTATAAATATGTTAGACTAGAGAGGGTCCGTGTTCTTCATGTTCTTCGTGTCCATTGCGTTCAGTGCGTTCCTTGCAGTTCATCGCGTTTTGGACTTCTTCCTGAACCTATGTTGAGGACGGCATCTCGAGAGACTTTTCTGAGAGACCTGTCCTGACCCTTTTAGCTAGAATAGGTAACTATGAGAATAATGATTTCGCTAATGATTGACTTTCATTTTGAACTAATTTAGATAAATAAGCATTTGTTTGTATTACGGTGTTGGGTGTTCATTTCTTGTCATTTATTGAATTTCAAATGCATTTCCTATGTTTAAAATCATGACTCAGGACAATGATTTTCTGGTCGCATTGACCTCATTGTAGATGCAGATTGGTTCTCCTATATTCAGTGTGGATAGAGTAATAGTATGATTTTAGTGTGATGGGCCCTAGCGTATGATGTGTGTTTGTGCGTGTGACTGTAGGTTTACTCTGTCCGTGGAAGCAGGGAGAATTTATATGCGCCGATCTGCAGCACTCCCACCACCTGGGGGATTACCACTAGTAGCAACAGGAGGTGTTGGAGCTGTAACTGGAGGAACATTTTCTTTATTGCCATTCTTTGGACAACTGGAGTCAGTTTTCCAGTGGCCAGGTTTCTGACACACATGGCAATAGGGTTTCTTCTTAGAAGAGGAAGGATTTTGGGACCCACCCCCAGCACTGGGTTTTTGTGGCTCTCAGGGGACTTTTCTGTTTTATTATCCCCACCTTTCTCTTTGGGTTTGGTAGAATCTTTCTTCTGGTCACCACCTTGGTTCTTGGGCCTGATCCTGGTTCTGACCCATTTGTCTGCCTTCTTTCCCAATTCTTGGGGAGAGGTCAGATCAGAGTCCACCAGGTGCTGGTGTAAGAGTTAGTTATGACAATTATTAAGAATCTGCTCCCTCATTATGAGATTATACAATCCTTTCTAATCATTAACTTTACTGCCATTTAACCAACCTTCCAATGCCTTGGTATCACAATCAACAAAGTCTACCCAATCTTGATCCTGTGCTTTTTGGGTATCTCTGAACTTAAGTCTGTATTGATCAGTGGTTAAGCCAAACCCATCTATTAAAGCATCTCTCAAGATATAGTAATCATCAGCATCCTCTTCTCTTACAGAGAGGAGCTTGTCTCTACCTTTGTCTGCAAAGGAGAGCCACAGGATTGCTCTACTGGGACCCTTTGTACTTTACAGGCCCTCTCAAGAGCAGAGATCCATTTGTGGATATCATCCCCTGTCTTATAGGGGGGCACAATCTTGTGGAGGTTCCTATTGTCAGGGACTTTCTCTCTAACTCTAGGGGTTTCATTACTGCCACCAGGGGTCTCTAGACCCCACTTTCTTGAAGCTTTCTGAAGCTCCAGGGCTTCCCTGTCCAATGCTAACTGTTCTCTCTTAAGCTGTAGCTTAGCCTGCTCAAATTTGATCAGTCTGCATTTCCTCTCATGAGAGGATTCTCTTCTCTGAGAAGAGGCAGAGGTCTCTTTGGATCTCCCAGAATGGTTGGATCCCACTGAGGGGGATCTGTTCCTTCTTGGATCCACCACTCTCCCTTTAGGGATGGAGGGAGTGCCTTCTGGGCCATCACCTCCATGTTGTGAGTGGTTTGTTTCTTCCAGGTCAGGATCTTCATCCTCTTCCTGGTCCTCATCAGAGTCCTCTCTTGGAGGGTCCTCTTCTGATGGATGCCCACCCAACCGTCTACCCCACCAGACCCTAAAGTCTGCATAAAGTCTGCTATGAGCAGGATTTTCCTGAGACGTTGGGTATTGGCACCTTTGTTAGTCTTAAGTTTCCTAAGGGTGCACATCTCCCTGAGATCAGCAAAGGAGAGATGATCATACTTGTCGACTGGGACCCTTTGGGGTCCTTCCAGAGCCTTAGGGGCACCTGAACCTAAAGACATTTCTAGTGTAGTGATAGTGGTGTATCTACCTACTCTAAGTGTGGCCTACTGAACCCTCTCTTGAGTTGTAGTCAAGGTGTGCTAAACCCTCTACACACAACTCTAAGTTCAGTAGAACTTATTGTATTCTAGCTTGAATTTATATGTACCTTTGGTACCAAGTGGCTTTCACTTTAGAAATTCAATTTGTTATCTGGTAAAACAATGGCAAGCTTGAATCCAACCGCTGCACACCAATGTGAGAAGTTGGCCTGGCATATGCTGTTCCTAGTTATAGGGACACCTTGCACCAGTCCAATTCGACTCTTATTGATGTTAGGTTTAAGACAACCTTTAAAGAAAGCTATCCTAGTGGTAGCTGTGGAGAGCAGCCTTCAGGCTAAGTCTTGAAGGAGTGTTAACCTTATTGTTTTACCATAATAACCTCTTGAATAACCAAATGAAAGAGTAGCCCACACAGGTATATATATAAAATATATGTATTTATTCTAGACAGAATCCCACAGTCACTTTATGTGACTAGTGGCAAAGTTACACTTCAAACAAGCATTTATAAACACAATAAATAGCACAGAAATCAATGGGCCCCAGGGGGGGACCAAACCATATACTAAAATAGTGGTATAAGGACCACGACAATTCTACAGGCAATGCCTAGGGCATTCAGGATCGCTTGCCCCTTCAGAATCCACCCACTGTTATGAGGAAGGGGACCCACGGGAGACGCGTGCAGTGCGAAGAGCTGCTATCGGGATCTCAATGTTAGCCTATGTAGAATGTCGCGGTTTGAAATAAACAGGTTAAAAATACTTCTAGCAGGAGTACAAAGTTAAAACTTTAGATTTAAGCTTTTGAGATGCCCACAACCCCGAGAGTACTGAGGTACCACTGTTACCTGCCCCAGGGAAGCCGGGTGCATAGGTCGTTTCTGCTGTCGGGTCGCGGGCTGATTTTCAATGGGAAAATAGTCAAAAGTTCTGCTAGCCAAAAGCGTTGATGATGCCGTGAAGATCAAAGATGTGAAGAATGTAGAGAAGAACCTGAAAGCAGAGGGGACAGAGTCTGGGTCACAGCAAAGTGACCAGGAGGCTCAAAGCAAAGAGCCCTTCGATGTCGGGTGCTTCAGGTGGAAAGTGGTGTAGCTTGGATCTGTAGCCACGGGCTCCGGGAGGCTTCAAGGAAGGCCAGCTTCAGGAGGGCGACTGTCCCACGTCGGATGAGGGTCGCTGCGGTGTTAGTGTCTGGAATGGATCCACTAAGCCTTGGCAACTGCAATCCACAAAGAATGCACAAATCTGCTACCGTGCAGACCCACGAGGTCTGGGAGAGGTCTCCTTCACGGAGACTGCAGAACAGGCCTGGAGCAACCAGGGGAGCTCTTGTTTTCAAAGATAGGCCTCCGCTAGGGCCCACAAGTCGAGAGACAAGGGACCGCGGGAGGCGGCAATTTGGCGTGCGTAAAAGGGCACCCACGGGCCACCGGAGAGGGCTAGGGCGCTGGTCTTTGGCACAATTGCTGTAGAGTGGTTGGCTCAATGACGGGCCAAAGCACAACTACCCCACTGGTCAGGGTCGTGTGCTATGCAAGAGGTGGCCGGTGTCCTGGGGTATTGGGGATCTCGGCACCCACGCGGTCCACGGTGCCCAAACTCGTTGAGCACAGTCACTGGCCTCTGGGATGCGCTGGAAACCCACCTCAAGGGTGCTGGAAGTCGTCGAAGTCCGTTGGAGCAGCGAGGTTCCAACCGGGTCACTTGCAGTGTTTTAGGTGCCTGCCAAGCAGGGGGATAACTCCTTTATCCCAAGGGAAATTTCTCCAGTCAGCTGGGCAGCAGCTTGTCGAAGGTCGGTTCTGTGAAGTTCCAAATTAATCTGAGGCTCTGGGACCATGTTATTCACCTATATCCCCAAGATTAGGGGAGTGTCCAGAGTAGTGTCCACCAATGGCTGGTGAGGCGGGAAAGGGTGGCTACACCCTCTCCTCTTTGTGTGTTTCCCACCTGGGTGAGGGGCAGGATGCCCCTGAACCGGTTCCAAGCGGTGTATGCAGAATTAGGTCTCTGCAGCTGCCTACGTGCAACTCTGAAAGGACATTTGGTGCACCCACCCTGTTCCAATCCACATTATCCTGTCTGGGGAGATGCTAGCACCTCCCTGCCACAGGAGCCCTATTGTCCAGCTGGCGAGGCTGGGGTTTTCCCCAGCAACAGCCAGCCAGGGTCGTGTAGGTGGCGAGCAGTAGCCATTTTGTGAAACCTGTGCACTTTTAAATTGGTGTCTAAATTCTACCGCTTTTCCCATATCGCCCTTCTAGCAAGGGGGAATCGTACCCTCATGCCCATCGCTTGACTGGGGGTATGCTTCCTACATGTTTGACACCAAACACGATATGGTTCTGTGTAGCCATTCTCAAGTTATCGCGATATCGCAATAGACTTATAATGCGGTTAAGAGTATATGGTATGGCTACACTACAAACAACCCAGTAACGATTTTACGAAGGTTGCAAAGAGGCCCTACTCATGTAGGGGTCCCCCCTCACACATACCTCAGCACCCTGCCTTGTAGGATTACCAAGGCCTGCTATAGGGGTGACCTATGAGAGTATATGTGTTGTAATGGGGTGGGATATAGGGTACCTATATCCCTGTAAGGGGTGCTAGCACCACCTTACCCAGACTACAGTAGTGGTCTGGTGGTGTCAGTTTGTATGGCTGTCCCAGGGTGGCACAATAAGTGCTGCTGTAACGCCCTGAACGTCTCAGGATCGTTTAACAGACACGACAATGAGGACGCAACCACTTGTGAAGGGTTAGTTCTTTTAATGAAGGCAAATAAAATACAAAGAACAAACAAAAGTTATAGTCACTGGAATCCTCCAGGCTAAGTACGTTACCAGCCCACAGCACGGATGGTCCTAACCGTCCTCTGCATATACGCCGATCCCGGCGTATGCCAACAGAGGGCAGAAATGAAATGGCCGACAATGCCAATCGGTAGGCTGTGAGGGGCACGAAGAGTGTTGGGGAGAATCGAGGAGTCAGGGAAACACCCAGCCGGGGTCTCTACCTGAAGGGAGCAGCCGCTCAACCTCTTCCTCAGACTGCACCGGGACGCGGAGTCACCTCCTGGTGATGCGTCACCGATACCCCAATCACAAGCAAGAAGACTGAACCGAGAGCAGCCGCTCGATCGATCCTGTGGACTTCCGAGTCTGTAACGCGGCAAACACCTCCTGGTGTGCGTTACAGCTGGCAGTCCCTGTGTCTCTGGTCGGGCTGGGAGTTACGACTCCAACCAGCAAAAGCGCCACTGCGCTTGGACTCAGCCGAGTCAAAAAGCGAAGCTCAATGGTTGACCGGTAGAGCTTCCGGGTACTTCACAGGTGACGATGGGGCAAGACACGGCCCAGGGAGTAACGACTCGACCTACCTCCGTTCTTGCCTTACTGGAGCACCACTCCGGAACACTGCTCTTCACGAAGCAGGTACGTCGGTGTAAACACAATATCCGACAGCCTTGTACCTCCCGGTTCCTCCCTTTATAGGGCGTGTTTTCCTTGAGTTATGTAACAGCTCTCCTGTTTACATAAGGGCGTGTTTCCCTTGAGTTATGTAACAGCTCTCCTGTTTACATAAGGGCGTGTTTCCCTTGAGTTATGTAACAGCTCTCCTGTTTACATAAGGGCGTGTTTCCCTTGAGTTATGTAACAGCTCTCCTGTTTACATAAGGGCGTGTTTCCCTTGTATGACAGGAATTCTTGACAGTACATCCTCCCTCTCAGCGGCTCCCCACGGGTCCAGCGCTGGCAGGAAAACGCCGATGGAACAAGGAGACCAAGCGCGGAGCATGAACCCCTTCAGCCGGTTCCCATGAATGCTCCTCCGGGCCATAGCCTTTCCACGCAACCAGGTACCACAGCTTCCCCCTGCGCCATTTGGACGCCCGTATGCCCGACACTTCATACTCCACCTCCGACTCCACGCATACCGGCCTAGGTGTCCCAGACGGCTTGGAGGGTGCTGGTTTGAGCAATGATACATGAAAGACAGGGTGTATCCGCAATGACTGGGGCAAGCACACCTTCACGTTCACGGGACCCATACACTTGGTAATTCGATAGGGGCCCATGTACTTGGGATGGAACACACTGTTCTTTCGAAACCTCATGTTTCTTGTGGATATCCAGACGTAGTCTCCAGTGCGGTACAGTGGCCCGGGCCTTCTCTTCCTATCTGCCGCAGCCTTGTATCTTCTCTTGGCCTCTATTAGGACAGCCCTTGAGCGCATCAACGTGTCTTTTATGTGTGCCACCCTGTCCGCTGTGGCGGGAATCCTGTCCTCTCTGAACGGATGTAGAAATGGCAAGAACCTGGGATGTTGGCCATAGTTGCTATAGAACGGAGATGACTGTGTGGAGCTGTGAGTGGCGTTGTTATAGGCTATCTCTGCAACCCATAGCAAGTCGACCCATTCTTCCCTGCCCTGGTCCACAAAACATCGCAGATACTGTTTGAGCGTTTGGTTCAGGCGCTCGGTTTGGCCGTCCGTTTGAGGGTGGTAGCTGGTGGACAGGGCGGTCTTAACATGCAGCGCAGTGCACCAAGTCTTCCAGAACAGCGCAGTAAACTGCGACCCCCGGTCCGACACGATCACCCCAGGTAATCCATGCAGTCGTACCACATTCTTTAGGAGTAGTGACGCCAATTCCCCGGCCGTAGGGACTCTCTTGCAGGGGATGAAGTGCCCCATTTTCGTCAAGTAATCCACCACCACCAGTATTGCCGTCATCCCCTGGTCTACCGGTAGGCCCACCACGAAGTCCAGTGATATGCTATCCCATGGTCTATCCGGGGTCGGAAGTGGATGTAAGAGCCCTTGGGTTCGGCCATGGTCGGCCTTCATGGTAGCACACGTAGGACACTCCTGTCCCCACCTCCTGACATCCACTCTCATGGTTGGCCACCAGAAATGCCGTCCCATGCTAGCCACCGTTTTTTCAAAGCCCAAATGACCTGCGCATGGAGAGTCATGGCACCAGATGAATGCTTGTTTCCTTAGCCTAGGCGTGGGTATCAATAGGCACCTGCCCTTCAGGGGTATCCCGTCCTTCAGCTGCCATTCTCTGTGACTGAGGAGCCACCTCCGCCATGCGAATGACCTGATCCCTCTCTTTATTCCCCTCAGGAAAGTATCCGGTTGGATAACCCCCAATACCATCCTCGGGGAAATGATGGAACGCTCGGTTGCAGGCAATGGTTCCTTAACTGCAGATTGACGGGACAGGGCGTCCGCCTTCCGGTTTTCCGTCCCCGGCCGATATGTGATGCGGAAGTTGAACCCCGCAAAGAAGATCATCCACCGCAGCTGCCTGGGAGAAAGGTGTCTAGTGGCCGTCATGAACTGTAGGTTCCGATGGTCCGTGTACACCGATACCACATGTCTTGCCCCCATCAACCAATGCCTCCATTCGGTGAAGGCGTCCTTGATTGCGAGAAGCTCCTTCTCCGCAATATGGTAGTTGCGTTCGGCGTCGTTGAGTTTGCGGGACATGTACGCAACGGGATGAAGCACCCCTGTGTCGTGGTTGCGTTGGGACAAGATAGCCCCCAGCGCCACATCCGACGCGTCCGCTTCCACCACGTAGGGGAGATCCGGATCGGGGTGAGCCAACACCGGCGCCTTACCAAAGGCGCTTTTCAGGGCCTCAAAGGCTTTGTTCGCTTCAGGGGACCAGACAAACTCCTTGGACTTCCTCAGTAGCTGTGTGATTGGGGCCACCACTCCTGAAAATCCGTCTATAAACCGCCTGTAAAAGTTGGCGAAGCCAATGAAACTTTGGACGTCCTTCACGCTTTGGGGCACCGGCCATTCTTTCACCGCCTTGATCTTTCGTTCTGCCATCTCCTGTCCCTCTGGACTCAGCATCACTCCGAGGAATTCCACGGATGTGACGTGGAAGTCACACTTGCTGAGTTTACAAAACAGCATGTTTTCCCTCAGCTTTTGGAGCACAGCTTTGACGTGGTGTACGTGCTCCTCCACACTGGACGAATAGATGAGGATGTCGTCGATATATACGACCACGTAGATATCCAACTCCTCTCTGAATACCTCATTCAAAAAGTACTGAAAGGCTGCCGGGGCGTTGCACAGACCGAACGGCATGACGAGGTACTCAAAAAGGCCGAACCTGGTCTTAAAGGCGGTCTTCCACTCGTCTCCGTCCCTCATGCGCACCAGATGGTATGCCCCTTTCAAATCCAACTTGGTGTAGATACGAGCTTTCTTGACCTGTTCCAGAAGTACACTGATGAGAGGCAAGGGGTACCGATTTTTTATGGTTATCGCATTCAATGCCCTAAAGTCCACACAGGCTCTCAGCTCCCCATTAGCCTTCGGGATGAAGAAGAGTGGCGAGGCGGCCGGAGATTTGGACGGGCGGATGAATCCTAGCTTGAGGAGTTTATCCAGGTACCCCCGGAGATGCACGTTTTCAGGCTCCGTCAGGGCATACAGCCTGCCGCTGGGAACGCTGGCCCCTGGCACCAGGTCGATCTGGCAGTCAAACTGTCTATGTGGTGGTAGCACTTCCGCCTTCACCTCATCAAATACATCCTCAAAACTGTGATAAGCCTGGGGGAGAGCCACATCTTTTTCTGCCGCTGTAGCCACCGTCTGACTCCCGCTCTCATCTGCGTCAAGGGATTCCGTTCTTATTCCACAATGCAGGATGCAATACGGTGACGTCATTTCGATGCGATGTGTTGGCCAATCCACAAAGGGGTTGTGTTTCTGTAGCCACGGCAATCCCAATATGACGCCATATTGGGGCGCTCGGATGATGTTAAAATCGATTTGTTCCAAATGGTTCCTCCCATATCTCATCGGAAGGACCCCCGTGTGCTGTCCGATGGGCCCCGTCACCAATCGCCTTCCGTCTACCGCATAGACGTCTTCGGGTACTGCTTTGGGAAGAAGCACTAGCCCTAGCCTGCATGCCTCGTTGTGGTCCATAAACATGCCAGTGGCCCCTGAATCCACCATGGCCACAACGGGTATCCACTGGTCATGCACTCCCACGTGCACCGTGATAAACAGGTGTCGTTGTCCCTTAGTGACCGAGTTGGAAAGTGAAGGGATGGATGAGTGACTCCGAGATGCCCCTTCTCTGGTCTTGGAGTCCTCTAGTTTTCCGCCGGTATGTCCACCACGGCTGTTACCGACCGGTTGGCCCGATAACGTGACGTCTTCGGTTTGGCAGGGCATTCACGTACGTAGTGGCCTTTTTTGCCACAATATAGGCACAATCCTTGTTTACGGCGTGACTCTTTCTCCGTGGCTGTGAGGCTCGCTCGTATTGCGCTGATGTCCATGGGTTCTCCCTTGGATGCGGTGGAAGTTTCAGGACTTCCCACCGTCACATAGGATGGAAGGGATTTTCCTTTTCTCCCATGATCCCACTTTCTTTCACTTAGCCTATGTTCCAGCCGTAATACCAGGTTGATAAGGCCCTCACATGTCTTGGGTTGAGGGTCAATATGAGCCACGGCGTCCTTGAGCTCATCGCACAGCCCTTGATGGAAGAGCGCCGTCTGTTTAGCAACAGGCCACTTGGTTTCCGCAACCAGCCTTCGGAACGCGTTGAGATACTGCACCAGGTCGTTGGATCCCTGTCTCAACTCAAGCATTTCACGGTCCGCCGTGTACGAGTCAGCCCTTCTGTCGAATACCTTCAGGAATTCCTCGCGAAAAGCACCCCAATCACATAAGAGGGGGTCGTCCCTGCTCACCAAAGGTACGGCCCATTGTGCCGCGTTTCCAGCCAAATAGGATATAAGGAAGGCCACACGAGCCTGACTCGTGGGGAACGCCTTTGGTTTGCACGATAAATGTAGCGCCACTTGTGTGAGGAATACCTGCACTGTGTTAGGATCCCCACTGTACCTCTCTGGTGTTGCCAAGGGGATGGCTACCGGCATTTCCACTACTACCGCAGGGGTCTGGCTCGTGAGGGAGGTGCTGGGCGTGAGCGGGTCCAATGGGATAGCATCCAGTCTGGCTTTTACATCGGCTGTTTCTTGCCTAGAGGCAGCCACTTCAACTTGCATGGCCGCTAAAGCAGCCAGCACATCATCAAGTGTTGCCATGTCTGTTATCGACCGGGAGACAGTTAGTGTTATTAAGGTCGGATATTTTGTAACGCCCTGAACGTCTCAGGATCGTTTAACAGACACGACAATGAGGACGCAACCACTTGTGAAGGGTTAGTTCTTTTAATGAAGGCAAATAAAATACAAAGAACAAACAAAAGTTATAGTCACTGGAATCCTCCAGGCTAAGTACGTTACCAGCCCACAGCATGGATGGTCCTAACCGTCCTCTGCATATACGCCGATCCCGGCGTATGCCAACAGAGGGCAGAAATGAAATGGCCGACAATGCCAATCGGTAGGCTGTGAGGGGCACGAAGAGTGTTGGGGAGAATCGAGGAGTCAGGGAAACACCCAGCCGGGGTCTCTACCTGAAGGGAGCAGCCGCTCAACCTCTTCCTCAGACTGCACCGGGACGCGGAGTCACCTCCTGGTGATGCGTCACCGATACCCCAATCACAAGCAAGAAGACTGAACCGAGAGCAGCCGCTCGATCGATCCTGTGGACTTCCGAGTCTGTAACGCGGCAAACACCTCCTGGTGTGCGTTACAGCTGGCAGTCCCTGTGTCTCTGGTCGGGCTGGGAGTTACGACTCCAACCAGCAAAAGCGCCACTGCGCTTGGACTCAGCCGAGTCAAAAAGCGAAGCTCAATGGTTGACCGGTAGAGCTTCCGGGTACTTCACAGGTGACGATGGGGCAAGACACGGCCCAGGGAGTAACGACTCGACCTACCTCCGTTCTTGCCTTACTGGAGCACCACTCCGGAACACTGCTCTTCACGAAGCAGGTACGTCGGTGTAAACACAATATCCGACAGCCTTGTACCTCCCGGTTCCTCCCTTTATAGGGCGTGTTTTCCTTGAGTTATGTAACAGCTCTCCTGTTTACATAAGGGCGTGTTTCCCTTGAGTTATGTAACAGCTCTCCTGTTTACATAAGGGCGTGTTTCCCTTGAGTTATGTAACAGCTCTCCTGTTTACATAAGGGCGTGTTTCCCTTGAGTTATGTAACAGCTCTCCTGTTTACATAAGGGCGTGTTTCCCTTGTATGACAGGAATTCTTGACAGCTGCAGCCCTGGTAGGCCTACTGAGGGACCCATGCCCTGGGTACCTAGGGCACCATCTACAAGGGACTGTCAGGGCACCCTCAGCATCCAATTGGTTGGTACCTAGGGTACTCACATCAGTTTTAGGGAGAAAGCAGATAGGCTGGGGTCCTGGATAGCAGGATCCCAGCCAGACTAGTCAAAAACCACTCAAATACCAGGGGAAAAGTTGGGGGCAACCATTAGTCAGATTCCACCTTCCTACATTAATGTTTCCCTCAAATGTGTAAGAAGCCATCAAATATGCACAGGTGTTATAGTGTACCAGACCGTAGCTATTCTGTGGTTGACTGAGGCTTGTGCTGCAGGTGCCTGAGAAGTACCTATTCACTTCAAGTTATTGATTATTGCACTGTTGATGCCCACATAGCATATTTAGTGTCCTTCTCATTTAGACACATCCGCACTTTGCTTGCTAGCATTTTTCAGCTGTACTGTCAATCTTAAAAGAGAAACTTTTCCAGTCCCAGAATGCAACATGGTGTAAACTAAAAAGTGAAGACTGCTATATCACATGACATACAGCTACTTGATGATCGGGTTACACTGGAAAAAATATATAATTTGCTTACGTTTGCTATTTTGGAACAGCCAAGGGCTGGTAGGTGAAAACAAATTTGTGTAAAATGCTCAGTCCTGATTAGTAACAATCATGCCTCCATTTCCTTTAATAAGTATAGAAAAATTGGACACTTATAAATGATTTATTCATATATTTGCTATTTTAGGTTTATATGTCAAGAGAAAACATACAGAATTGTATTAATTTGCTTTGTAGATCTCGCCTAGGCAGAGCATGCGCTGTGAATTTGAGATCTTTTGTTTTCTAAGAGTGGGCTTGGAGCCCGCTCATTGCTTACTATTTGTTGGCTTCATTGTCACTCTCATTTGTTTGCTTTTTATTGGTAAGATGCCATAGGCTTCCTTATTTTTTGCGTGTTTGTCCCTCCACTCGTGCATAAACACATTTACTTGTATCCTTCAACTGTTCCTGTCTTTTAAGCATCACTTTTTCTTTGTATTTAAACACTATACCAGAGTGCATCTTGCTCAGCAGGCTCCCTCGTGTACTTCTCACCCTCAGGGTCCTGCCATCATCGATGCTGCGTACCCACACTCCCTCCTTCCATTGTTGTCCATGTTGTTGCTTGACCTAACCATCCAACTTCCTTATGTTACTGCCTGTGTTTTTGTTTGCAACACCCACCGTCCCTCCTTTCATTGTTTTCAATGTTGTTGCTTGACCCAACCATCCAACTTCCTTTTGTTATTTCCTGTATTTTTGCTTGCAACACCCACTGTCCCTCCTTCCATTGTTGCCCATGTTGTAGCGTTGTCCACCCAACCTCCTTCCTTCCTTCCATTGTTGCCAGTGTTGTTGCTTGCATGCCTGCCCCCACCCTCCCTCCTTCCATTGTTGTCCGCATTATTTCTTGCTTCTACCTGCCCACCCTATTTCCATTGTTGCACTTGTTGTTGCTTGCCCCGGGCCCTCCCTCCTTCTGCTGTTGCCCAGGTTGCTGCTTGTAGCATCCACCCTCCATCCTCATTCCATTGTTGCCTATGTTGCTGCTTGCTTCCATACAACCGCCCTTCTTCCGCTGTTGCACCACTTATTGTTGCTTTCCCCCATCCAACTCTTCTTTCTTCCGTTCTTGCCTGTGTAATTTCTTTCAGCATCTACCATCCTTCAGTTGTTGCCAGTGTTGTTGCTTGCCTCCACCTACACTAGCTTCTTCTGTTGTTGCTTGTGTTGTTCCTTGTAACCTCCCGCCACCCTCACTCCTTCTGTTTTTCTTGTGTTATTGCTTTCTCCACTCACCCTCCTCTGTTGTTGCCTGTATTGTTCTTTACCTTTAATTGTTGTTGTCCGTGTTGTTGCCAGTATTTGCTTGCACCCACCATGCGTTGTCCATGTGCTTGCTCTGAGCCCCCTTCCACCATCCATTGTCCGTGTTGCCCCCTGACTCACCCACTCACCCATGTTGCCTCCATAGCAGCTTATGTGTTGCTTATGTGGGGCATTTCAATGGTTTAAGTGTACTTATGAGTGACATTCAATGACCAAATATGAGATTTTGAGTAATGAAAAGCTCTAAAACATTCTTATACAGCTACTAAGTACCTCAAATGGAAGGTCACTATCACGACCGCCCTCCATTATAAAAAATATGAGAAACTCCTGGACCGGCCACTACTTACCAGGACTGCTCTGACCCTTGCAGCAGCATGGACAAATGATGGCATTACTGTCTCCAAAAAGTGTAGAATTGCCTGTCCATGATGTAACTTGGGTACATAAACACATCCTTTGTCACAATTTAGAAATTAGATTTGAAATCTCCTTTTCTCATTGTTTTAGACAACCACAATAGGACATACAAACATGATCACCCCAAACAACACAGTGACAGACAGATCACTTTGTCTTTCTCTTAATGGTTGCTTTGCCTGCAACTTACCAACTCTCTCTTTGCTGACCCTCTGCGGACTGATGCTCAGGCTATAGCTGCCCCTGTGTGTGGACTCTAACTGACTGCCTTTTGACATTCATCTAGTGCAGACATGCTGTTCCCTAGTCTGCCGACATGCTCTGCTACTCAGTGCTGCTGGGGACAATGTTGAGTAAGAGTTGGTGGAGACCTAGCACTTTCACTGATGGGGGTACACGATGACCAACTCCCTGTGCATTGAAAGTCCACCGCACGTTGCAGCACGTCAGCTTTTTTAAAACATGACCGCATGGCACGTCATTGCCATGAATGGACACAAGCAGATTGCCATCCTGTGCCAGCCCACATTTGGATGGCTGTCCAAAGCAGCACGTTTGACACGAGATCCTTGTTGTTTTTCTCATACAGGCAGGTGGGCTCGTAGGCCCTACCCACTGACAGCGATACCTTCCTGGTGGCCGGCAGAAGAATTTTGAAAAAAACATTTTGATGAAAGCCAAATGAGGCCGAGGATCTGAAGTGCAGCGTGGTCTGAGAGGTGCCGGCACCCCTACTCACTATATGCCTGCGGGGGAGCACACAGCATGCCGCAACACAAAAACAAAGTTTTGCCCGCCAGTTGCCGGGTCACTGGCCAATCATCATCCAATCACTAACTTCTTTGTGGATTTGTGTTAACTGTCACTGACGGTGCCGTGCAGGTGGCGTCGGTTTTCGAAATACAACAGGGCAAGTCGACACCCCCTGGATGGATCATCACTCTGTCTCAGCCTGGGCAAGGGGCGGTGCACTGCTAGGTGGTCTCAGGATGATTATCACTCTCTAGAGAGGATGTAATTGTCAGCCTGTTTGACAGCCTGAGCCATGGCATGTCACGTGGCTGAGTTCTTGAGGCCAGGCTTTATTGTGCACTGCAGCCAGAGCCTGAGGCTGGTGCTGCGTCATGTGATGAAAATGTGTGTTCATTATTGTGAGTGAAGAAACTCAAACTTGAGGGCAGCACCGTATAATGCAGGCTCACTGGCTGCACCGTATGTACAGCACTGCGAGCAGGCAGCCCGCTGCTCGCACTTTTCCAATGGTCTGCTCCTATTCACATTTTTTTGTGACTTGCGGTGCCGCTGTGTTAGGAGGTGCTAAAAATGCACTGCTAAGCATTTTAGTGTGGTGATAAGGACTACCAAACTAAACTGCATTGGTCTAACCACTGATGTATGTTACTTGGCAGAGCAGTGCCTCCAGCCTGAAAAAACAAAAACGTGTTTTTATTCCCACCCCCTCCGTTGTCCATGTTGCCCTCTATACCCATCTCTTCTCTCCCTCCCTTCTTGTATCCCCTGCCTTTCCTCCTACCCCGCCAGCAATAAATGAGTTAAGACCATAGAATATCTCCTTTTTAGGTCGAGCCTAGAGTCAGTGCACATGCGCTGCTCTGCGAGGCATGATGTATCTACAATATGGGCTCCCCATAATTCCAGTACACTCAATACAACATAATTACGATCCCCATATTTCAACTGCACACCATTCCACATAATTCCACTACACAAATCCACTCCAAACCACACAATTCCACCACACACAATTCCACAACTAACGATTCCAATCCAACCCACATAATTCCACTCCACACCACATATATCAGCTGACCGCTCCACGCCAATCCAAAACACATGGGTAAAAGACATTGTCATATACAACGCCAATACCTCTAACTCTCACAGATGTAAGACCAATTTGCACTGTGATGGCTTGTTTTACTTTCATTCATGCTGCACTCCAGCCATGCTACTAAACAACGTTACTTATAAACATACGCTAATAACTCTCTCATAGGCAAAACATATTGGCTTTGTCAATCTTTGTTTTAATTGGCACAGGCACAGAAATATAATGCAGTATGATGATATATCAGTAAGGTGGCACCCTTCTTATATGTATATAAAGAAAGAATCACTGCTGTTGCACTTACAGTGACAGTAATGTGTTTTGAAATAAGATCTGTAAATTGTTCATTGTATAAAATCCAAACTATTTTATTACTCCATTTTCCTCTCCTGGTTGTTCTCACTTCATTTTTTCTATCTGTCACACTTTAATATTTCTCCCATATTGATGTGTTTTACCCTTTAAGGTTTTATAATCTCTGCAATTTTTTCCCTTCTCTGTCATCCTCTCTCCTTGTGTTTTATTGTACAATCTGATTCAATCTCTTGAAATGGAAATTGTATTTATATAGTGCTTACTAACCCTGACAAGGCGGCGAATCGCTTCTCAGCGAGTAGCACGCTAATCCGGAACCCAAAAGGATTTGTGGCGAATTCCTATAGGGAAATATGAGTTTAGTATTAGCACTAGTACTGGGAGACATTAGTTCATTTGAGCAGAGGACATGCGAGTCTGTTAGTTGGATTGAATAGAGTAATGGAGGAATAGAACAGGGAAGAAAATCAGAAGAGTTTATTGGGAGATCATAGTAGAAAGCTGAGTTCTGGGATGAGTAAAGGAGAGCTGGAGGAGGGAAGAGCCTGTAGAAAGGAAGAGCCTGTAGAAAGGGATTAGGGAGAAGGAATCCGAGTAAAAAACATGAGGTTTGGGTTGAGTCAAATGAGAGATAACAAGGGAGAATTTAGTATGGTTGTTTGGGAGATCATAGCAGTAATCTGATGTTTGGGGTCAGCCAGCCTCCCTGGAGAGGAGGGAGGAGTTGCAGGTCTTTCTGGCTGCCCGCAGCCCAGCATACTGTCATCAGGGACAGGGATGTCGTTCCCTAGGAGAGGAATGAGTCTTGTAGCTCTATGCAACTGCATCTTTCTCCTTGCACTCAATACATGTGTATCCAAAACAACCAACCAGGTGATTATTAAGAGAAAACTGTTTGTTGTGCATTGGACTAATTTCACACACTTACAACTTGTTTAAAAAACTATCAATATCCTACTCCTTGGATGAAAGGTGGACTAGTAAGAAGAGACTGCTTACAACATATTTTAATAACACACAGAGCACTTAACCCTTCGCCGCGGCACGAATTCTGCCGCGGCGCTGGGGGGGGTTTGGGGGCAGTGCGGCGCCGCAGTGCTCATGACGGAACCACGCCGTCATGAGTCACAGACGAGCTGTGCTCATGACGGAGTGGTTCCGTCATGACTCCGCCCACTGCGCTAATTGCCCGCACAGGCGGGGAATTAGCGCCGAGTGGGAGTAGCGGCCGCAGCATGACGGAACCACTCCGTCATGAGCTCACGGCGCCCGTGGCTCATGACGGAGTGGTTCCGTCATGAGCACGGAACGGGTTAATAGGTCCAGGTGACCACTTCTGATAATAAATGAATGAACTCTAATCGTGTTTTTTGATTTTCAGCACAGGATGGGAGACCGCTGCAGAGACTATCATCATATGCCATGCTTTAAACATGTTTGTCAATGTATTTTGTTAACATCACCATCAAAATAACCTTTATAGTACGGGTTAACTTTTATGCATGCTATTAGTAAACAAGCATTGGCATAGCGAATAGGTCTCGCCTTTGGGACCATATAAGTATTTATTTATGCAGCACAATATCCTTGGTGCAACAACATCAACTGTTGCATTGCTAAACACTTATAAGGTCCGAAATGCGAGACCTATTGGCTATGCAAATGCTTGTTTGCATTGTAAGGGCGCAGGGCACCATTTACTGGCAATCGTGAGTTCCACAGACAGAAGGGTGTGAGGGAGCAGTGCAGATATTGAGAGGATCACTATTCATTAAAATGCATAAGGGCCAACTTCAAGAAGCATGCGGGGGGCACACTGCACAGTTTAAGATTGTTGCAGGTAACTGTTCACTAGGGGGGTTCACAGTAGAAAGGGTGCAAGGGCATAGTGCCTAAATGACACTTATTTAACATAGAGAGAAAAAGCTAGGTCTTCAGAGCTTTCCTGATGTTTAGAAGAAATAATTGTTACTGCAAAGATAGAGTAAGCAAAGTCAAATCTGAGGCAGTTGCCCCCGAAAACGCTCTGCCACTAATTGCGGAATGGAGAAACTGATGTACTGACAGAAGAAAAACATCCATAGACCACAAGCAACTGCTGGGTTTATAGCAGGACAGCAAACTGATAAAGGTGTGTAACAAGCATTACCAAGTGTTTCATGTACTAGGCAGAAAGATGTAAACAAACCTCTGCCCTTCACCAGCAGACAGTGGAGAGAGGTTAGGGCACGAGAGACACAAGTGAGAGCGCATGCAATGTGTGCACTGTTGCAGGGGAGATCTAACAATGAGTCGCTAATCAGTATACGTAAATTAAAAAGTAAACTATTAAGCAGTGAGTTCCATATGCATAAATAAATGTGACCCGTGATGCTGAGTCCCAAACTCCTAAAAGCTTCAAGCCCTATATGAATAAAGAGTGACCCGTTCAGAAGCCAGTTTAGCGGGTTTTCCCTGTGCGGTACTCAGCGTGCCTCTTTGCTATGGGTACGGGCTCGGGTCTCTGTCCGGGGGGAAGCTCTGGGGGCCGAGACATAGGAGGAGCTGCATTGTGTGCGCCGAGGATATAGCCGCTGCCCAAAGCGACAGGAAGTCTTCTAGCACAAGCGAAGTGCCAACATTTAAGAAGAGGAAAGTGGGAGGCATAAAAATACTAGCGGGAGCAGCGGCGCGCGGCCCATATGCGCGCGCTGTAAGGGTGCCCGCAAGCGATGCGCTTAATGACTCATGACGACGGAGCATCCCACGAGTGGCGTGCGCGGGAGAGCGAGCACCAGGCCATATGTTTTGAATTATCGCGCCCGTGTTTGGGTACGATAATTCAAAACATATGGCGCAATAGGCAAGCAATAGGCCACACACGCACAAGCGTGTGGTGAGCTTTTGAAAGCCCCTTACTATAAGTCTCGCCAGAGCAGCGCATGCACGCTGCTATAGGCTTGACCTAAAAACTGCTAGAAATTGAGGCTTACTTAGTACTGAAAACTAATATATTTTTTAAGTGGTCATATAAATGCCTTTGCAGTCTTTAACCATATGGGATGAGCCATGTAGCCTGTTTCATAACAAAGAATCAAAGCAACATAACTGTGAAACTGTAGAACGAAGTGGGAGGCTGCGGATAAACAGTGTGTAATATTTCTATAAATTATTTCATTTGGTTGGGTAGTTCCTTTGAGCATTATACAACTGGACCATTTTGGGTCCAATACTACTGTTTAATGGCATTTAATGCATTTTTTCTTCAGACTGGAAAATATAGGCATTTGTGATATCAGATCCATTTACCAATTCCACTAGTCTGTTAATTAACTTAAATCACAAAAGACAAACAGTAAATATGAGCCCTGAACAGAATATACAAACATAAAACAATACAATCGATTTTTCTTGAGTTGCATTCCAATCCTTATGAACACACAAAAAGGCACAAGCTCCTGCCACAGGATAATATTTATCATTTTACTAGTAAGAAGCTGAACTATTTGAAAGTCTCAAGTGTAACCTGCTGTTGTACTTTAGTTCTTCCAGTATTCCGGTCTTGGCTAGACACAGCCTCTCATCCACTAGGCCTTTATCACTATGGACCAAGAATCTCGCTGGTGGGCAATGTCAAAACGGCACAGTTTCATAGATAGCATTCTCATAATCCAGTTGTACCGATAGAAAAGATTCATGGAGGGGAATTAAAAGGGCGTGCTGTTCATTTCATCCAAACAGCAGCAAAGAAAAGAACTCGAACCCTGATTCAGGTAGTTGATATATTGAAAAGGGCGTCTTGCAGCACAAAACACTACTTATTCAGTGTAGTACTTTAGAGGAGCACTTCACAAAAGCACAGCTGAGTAGCCGGGTATACCGTGCCTTTTTAAAACAGGGACAGAGTGCCACTTGATTCATGAACAACAAGCATTTTCAAGGCCGTAGGTCTCGCATTTACAAGAATTTGAGCTATTGGCATTGTAAATGACAATGCCAATAGCTTAAACTCCTGCAAATGCGAGACCTATTGCCTTGCAAATGCAATTTTTGTAAAAACGCCCCATGCCGACGCTTTCACATTAGTGTCGGCCACGCCCCTTTCTTTAGACGAGCCGAGTCAAAAGAAAGGGGTGTGGCCGACATTAAAGTGAACGCACGGTATGGGGCACTTGTACAAAAAAAAGATTCAGTTTGTCAAGTTGACAAATGCTTTAATAGCGACCGTGCACCTTTAGATGTGGCTCGTCTAAAAAACGGACATGGCCTACACTAAAGTGATCGCTGTATAGGGCGCTTGTAAACAATAAAAAGTGAAACAATAGAAGAAAAACAAGCATTGGCATAGCCAATAGGTCTCGCCTTTGAGACCTTATAGGTGTTTAGCCATGCAGCACATTATCCTGTTAATAATTTCAGCCACACAATTTTACGCCCCAGTAGTTTTTAAGCTTGGAATGCTGTTTGCATTTTTTTTTTTTATTGATTGCAAATAACGGATGCTTTAACATTGTGTTGTAAACTATGGAGCAAGGTAAAAATTAAAGTTTAAGCTGCCAGGTATCCACACTTTTAAATAACACTTTAAAACATGCCACAGCTATTTATTTTCCACTCTGTTGTAGTACAGCCTGCGGCTGGTGGTACAGTGTTACCACAGAATTCGTTCTGTAGCCTCCTGCCTCCGTAAAAGTAGAAGTTCTGCATTACTGTCGTGGAGGTGGCTGATGCCTGAAAGCAGTACAGAGATAAAACTGTTGAAAGAAAAGCAGAGCACTGAGACAACGCTCAAAGACGAAGCGGGAGTGGTGGTGGGGGGGCTTCATGACATCAGGAGTCGAGGTAGGGAGGGGCACGAGCAGTCTTCAGCACAGACCTCAACCCCCAGGCCCTGCTATCCTGGGACAAGATTTGAAACAGATGTTTTTAGGTCTCGCTGAGCCAGCGCATGCACTGCTCTGTGAGAAATTTAGTGAGTGACTTTTTTAAAGTGCTACCAGTGTCAGGATCCGGGCTCGGAGCGCCTGCCACGACTACAATTCCCAGAATGCAATGTGCATGAGTGGGAGGAGCCACGGGCTTAAAACGCCCTGAACGCGCGCACGACGTTGTGCGTAATTAACGAATCCGAAGTCTCGAGGAGCGGCACCTTGTTGCAGTGAATTTCCCGCATCCAAGTTTCACAACGGCCGGAGTACCGGCATTGGCGTCACAGGCGGCAGAGACCGCAAATTCCCAGAGAGGGGGCAGTTACCAGAGCGGGACCTTGTTGCCGTGCATTTCCCGCATCCAAGTTCACAACAGCCGGAGTATCGGCATTGGCGTCACAGGCGGCAGAGACCGCAAATTCCCAGAGAGGGGGCAGTTACCGGAGAGATTACTGTCCGCCCGAGGAATGACCAGAGGCCTTTATTTATCGTGTTCTTTCGACACCGAAGAAGGAAGGCGTGTCATCAGGAATACGAGTACATGCGCAGGCAGCGTGTAGGAGAAAGGCATATTCTGGAGTTACCACAAACTGCAAGTATAAGTGGTGGCGATTGTTGCGCGCTCAGAGAAGAGTGCTCTGTACCTTGTATTATAGTAGCTCGAAAAAAGACAGCATCACAAACAAATTTATCTTCGTGAAAGGTCTGGATATTCCGTCACTGGTGTGGGGGTCAACAGTTGAGCGGTGAAGTAACCGCCATAGTACTTTAACTAGTTAAGAACGATTCTTTCATATTATTGCTAACTAGGATTCAATTTGAGGAGTATAGGAATATAACATTGCGGCCAGGACTCGTAAAGCGTCTATTCCGACGTTGTTACACAGGACCAGCATAACCAACGATTAGGTTCCAGGATTATGGAATGCCCTAGTGTTGGGTTCAGGATGTAAAGGAGGATACAATTCACATAGCCCCGAATTCCTTACACCTAAATTACCTGTGAAAGAAACGTCTGGTTCTCTGTTATTGTACATCGAATATATATGGTTTCTTAAGTGCCCAAAGAATCAGGGGCTACTATGGGTTTGGTGGTCAGCATGCACCAGGGTGTATGTTGAAGCATACGATGGAGTGTGAGCATGTGATTATGACATAAGGTAGTCAATGCTAGAACTGTTGAATTAGTAGCGAGAATTATCGAGAGTAGTAAACTGTATTGGCAGTATACTTCTGTTTTTTGTTGCATGTTAATTCTTTCTTTACAGGTTCTAATCCCCGCTGTTCCCATCCTTCCCTTCCCTCGCTTGATGGCTCCAGTCTTCCGTGCCTTTAGTGCAGGAAGTTGGTGACGTCGAGAGGTGGACCCCATATAGCGTCGCCCGAATCCTGAGGAGTATCGGAACAGGGACTGATTCTAACAACCAGAGGCTTTTGCTGGCTTCAAGCTTGCGTTCATGCGCGCAGCCACCATGTGGGTTTCTGTCAAGGCTCATTAAGCCTTGTGTGCCTCTCTCTTGGAATCTCTTTGAAAATTCCGTGCGCCTTCTCCTCGTGTTATCTGTGCCTCTCCTCCCGTTATCCCTGGCACGAGCGGCACCCCGCCACTAGTGCGTGATAAGATCCTTCTGTGCTCGACCAGCGCCTTGACTCGTCGCCGTATTTTGTAATCAGACCGCAGCTTAGACACCCCCACCTATTGGCTATATGCTAACATAAAGGGCAGCCATCTACTTTAGAAGCAGGTAGGCTAGCAACTTTGTTTTAAGAACGTCTCGCTCCATCACCTGCAGGTTTCAGGTGAGGGTCAGCATCAAGCGCCTGGATGTAAGTGAAGCGTAACAAGGCACATGGCCACGGGCAAGTGATGAAATATTCCCACATTTCTGTTGGAGTGCTTGTCCTAAAACGCTGGCAGCAGCTCCGGGAGCAGGATCCAGGAATATATTATTAATTTATGGCAAGAGCGCGCCCCGTGAATTGAGCTGTCGGATACATAGCAGTGAAAACATTTCTGCTCCTCTTGCATGAGCTCACCGCGCATAAGCGGGCGAATAAAATGCAAGTGCAAATACGGTCTATTATTAGAGGGGTTGCATCGCGCATTAGAGTATTCATTTATATTGGCAATATTACCTGTGTATGGCCCAATTTACCCTACAGCAGCCAAGAGATCCCCCATTTGGGCTCGGGCCTGAGTGCGGCCTAGCTCACCTTATGAAATTTTAAGATGGGGCAGCTTTTCTGTTTGGTTTCATGTGGCAAACAGGTATCGAGAATTAATATAACTCTGTGCTTCATCGTTTTCTGCCCCGTCCCAACAACATTAAGTGCTCTGTCAACTAGCTCTGCTTTTTACTTTAGAAGATCAACAAGCATTGGCAAACCCAAAAAAAGTGGCCTTTAACACCCGTCTTCAGAGCTACTTGCTGCCAAGGTTTGTTAGCTTTGGCATATATTATAATTCTTTCCCATTCCAGGATTCACCAACGTGTTTAAAAGCAAAGGAACAACCATGTTGGAAAGGTAGAGAAGAATAACATATGCTCAAAACATCTTTGAAAAGTTTTGAGGAGAGGTGTGGTGCAGAGGAAAATCGGATGACTTCAGCACGCAGAGGTCATGGTCCGATCCCGGCGGCAGCTCAGATCAGCATCATGTGACTCTGGGCAACAGCTCACTTAATCTCCCCTAAGGCCCCCACCACCTTGAAACTTTAAGGGGTGATATGATCTCACTTTACAAGTATAGATAATTATTGTTATACTTTGACAGAAAATATTTGGAGACGGCACTCCATGAGCGCACACACATAGCCATCGTAGAATGTTTTTTGTAGGTGTATGAGGACAATTATTCAGCGACGATGCCTGTGCACTGTATGCATGCGCACACAGGGGCAGCCATCTTGAAACGGTTTTTGCCAAAGTAAAACAAAACAAGCATTGGCATAGCCAATAGGTCTCGCCTTTGGGACCTTATAAGTTTTGAGTTATGCAGCACAATATCCTTGGTGCAACAACATCAAGTGTTGCATGGCTAAACACTTATACGGTCCCAAAGACGCGACCTATTGGCTATGCCAATGCTTGTTCTTCAGTGCAAGTTGTCCTTGAAAGAGCATTGTTCAAGGAGACATTCATCTCCAGAGATACAATCAGGCACGACAGGCCCTGGATGTGAGACAGGCCAGCCCTACTTGTTACATTTATGAAAAGTACTCTAGCTGGTGATGTAATCCAGGAGTCATAGGTGTAGTTAAGTAGATTTATTTGTCATAAGTTAGATGGTAAGAATGCCCCACCGGGAGCAGCATCCAGCTGCTCAGCCCATCTCACTCAACTGACCACACTTCAAACCATGCATCCATGAACATTCCGATGACATCACACACACACAGGCTGAGCAGCAGGGAGAAGGAGAAGACAAGAATACCACATCTCCCTCCTTTAAATAATAAAAACAAAAGATACAAAAGAAAATCACAGTAAGTCCTGACGATGACAAGGCCAGGATTACAAATAAGCAATGACTAAAATGTATGAATAAATTCACATAAAATTTTAAAATAGCATTACATCACAAAGTAAGAACTCCAATCATGGTGAATAATTTAAAATGGTATGATTGATTGTATCACACCACATGACAAAACACCACTCCACTAAATTCAAAAGGATGTCACATTTTGCACTAACATGAAAAAAACACAATTCCACCTGCACAACCCAATTAAAACAATACACAACCTACAAACCAACCATCACTGCAAAACCTCACATGACAACACATGCGACAATAACCAAATGTAAAAACATCACATGACACTACCATTTACCCATTCACACTGACACACAAGACATTACCTAACCACCATCCCTCTTCCAAACCAAAAAAATACCCAAAATATCACAAGTCATGCCAGTTGGCCAGACCAGCACAAAAAGCGATAAACAGGTAACTGATGGCGCCTCTCAAATTAACCAGGACTGTAATGTATCATTCCAACTAAACACACACTGCATGGGTGGGGTTAACACGTAAGTTAAAATTACCATTCAAACATATGCTAAAGCACAACTTTAAAGGGTACAAGACCACCGGCGCTCAGGGTTCGCGACTCCCTGAAACACACACTAAGACCACACCACTTTAAGGGGTACATGACTCCCCTACGTTCACAGGACACTGACTCCAGGAACGCACACCCAGATAACACATTACACACTTTAAAAAGGGTATTTGACCCTCAAAACCAATGCCTAGGCCACACCCCTTTAAAGGGGTACATGACTCCCCAGCGCTCAGCGGATACATGACTTCCTGAACGCACACCTAGACAACACTTAATACACATTAAAGGGATTTAGACCCTTGAACACACACCTAGGCAAACCACTTTAAAAGGGGTACATGACTCCCCAGCGTACCAGGATACATGACACCCTGAACGCACACCTAGACAAAACTAAAAACTCTTTAAAGGGTATTAGACCCCTGAAAACACACACCTAGGCAAACCACTTTAAAAGGGGTACATGACTCCCCAGCGCACCAGGATACATGACACCCTGGAACGCACGCCTAGACTAAACCACACTACCTTTAAAGATTCAAAATGCATGCAACCATATATAATAAAACCTATGAATTCAATGGCACATAACAAAAATGTGAAAAGATAAAAACGTTTAAATACTCAAAGCGATAAGTAGATGACCATCTTAACTGCATGCAAAAACAGAGATACTAACTCAATTACAGTAACGGTTCAATAAACTATGTCACTAATTAATAACACTGGATTTAAATAAATAGAATAGACACAGTTGTGACAATTATGCTGTAAGACATGGCAACAAAATAAATTAAAATAATAAATGTAGTCACCGTTGTCATCACTTGAAAAGGTTGCTGGAATTAAATGTCACCAGAAGACAAGTTGAAACCAAACTCATTGTTGTTAAAAAAAAGAAAACGACATTGCATCAATTCCCCATTGCAGCAACCTAGAAACTGAGGTACAAACGATCGTTTAGCAGGCTCAGGTGGTACTGATTAAGTCAGCTATTCCCCCGATGAAGTTCAAGTTACCAGTTTCCATACGATGTAGTTTTTTCCAATTAAATAAAGATGAATACCTGACACATTCAATCCAGCGCTACTTGTTCATTGACGATCCTCAGAATGGGAATTATGCAGCGATTTGACGCATAACTCCGAGCTTCACTCAAGAAAAACACAAGGTGGCGGCACCCAAATTGACGTCCGTCGGCTGGCTTACGGCACAAACAAGCATGCACTGTCCCAGCATCACTATGTTAACGCGAGAACACAAGACGTCACAGGGAGACGGGTGACGATGGTGGTAGTCCGGAAGGAAAAAAAATAGAGAACACAAAGACAAAGATCCTCGCGACAAGGTAAGACCTTGCGCCGTCCCATTCAAAAAAAATAAAAACAACGGTTGAACTGCCAGCAGGCAGCAATGGCTTGCATCAAAATATGATGTTTTCATCCACAAGGTCTTTAAGAAAGTGAATTTTAACAACACTCATGTTCAATCACGTCGCGCTAAAGCTCGAAACTTGCCCGTGATCGCTACAAATAACGATCTCACAAATCTCACATATTCCATTCCATAGCTCACAGTACCTTAGTTGCACCTTTGATTTTGTGAAGGCACGTGTCGCTTCTTCGCACTTTGATTTTAACACAGCATCATACTGATTTTAAAGGACTCGGCCAGCATAGAAACGGCAGGGTTTTTAACACTCATTAGAGTATCGACATGAATACAACGAGATAGCTGTTAATGCTGCACTGGCCCCAAACGCTCTTTCACCTGTCACGTTTATTTCCCAGATCACTGTACACCGGGGCTCGATACTTGCCCCCGAACTTAGCGTTTAATCCATTAAAATAACTCAGAACAAAAGGCAGGTGATAACAAGCATCGTTTTACAGAACATCTTGACTAGCGAAGCTCAAGTTCAGAGAAGGTTTAACCACAGGAGTGCTGACAGTTGCAAATATCAACACCATTACTGAGACTGGCTACAAAGACCAACATATTCAAAATAGACAGTCAGTGGGTAGCTAAAAGTCCAATGTTGGTGGGTTTAAGATTTAAGGTCGCACTCTTCAAAACACATCTTGTATTTAATTATTATTTTTTTTTTGAAGAAGGAAATGTCAACAGGTTACAAATTGCTTGAGCCACACAACTTCCAACGCCAGAAACATACCTCTGTGAGCTGTCTGTTATAAAAGACACCGGTGGGGCATCCAAGGCGTGGATTAGTTTAGTCTCCAGGCTCAGCTTGCTTCAGTTAGATCAGTTACATCAGTTCCTTCAGTTTCTTCAATTCCTTAGGCTTTTTGCGTGGTTCTTTGCTTCCAATCGTCGCCACTGTTACATTTAAGAAAGGTACTCTGGCTGGTGATGTAATCCAGGAGTCATAGGTGTAGTTAAGTAGATTTATTTGTCATAAGTTAGATGGTAAGAATGCCCCACCGGGAGCAGCATCCAGCTGCTCAGCCCATCTCACTCAACTGACCACACTTCAAACCATGCATCCATGAACATTCCGATGACATCACACACACACAGGCTGAGCAGCAGGGAGAAGGAGAAGACAAGAATACCACACTACTGCAAAAGAGCAAAAGGCAGACCATCAATGCAAAGAGGGGCAGAGCATGGAACCGGCAGGGTGGCACTCGCATACAAAGAGGAAAGACAGGGCAGCGCTGCTCACATACAGCGCCAGGCAGGGCTGTAAGAGGGCCGGGTCTGGCCGGTGCTCAGCACCGGCAGTTCTTAAAAGCAGGTGTCCTATCGAGCTCTCCATTTTTACCCTCAGGGTGAAAAAAACGTAACTCTCTGCAGCCGTCACTACATTTGATGCAACTTGAAAAAAACTTGTTTATCAGTTTTATAAAGCGCAACCATGAGTTCCACCACACAAGGACTTATTCATGTTTTGAATTACATGCTGTTGAGCCGACATGAGGCTCGACCCTGCTTTCTCAGGACTAAAGTCGGCAGCTCTAACCTTATGCCACAACCTCTCCACAAAAGAACTGACACCTTTTAAAAATAATATACAACGAAGCCATAGTTGTTGCTTATTTATCTTCTGCAATTTAGAACCATTGACAACACCAATAGTCCTTGCTTATTGTACATGTAATGTTACTTGTTGTGTTATATATCTGGATGAATTGACAGAAGCAGCAAAATACCCATTCGGGCAGCATACTATACTAAAGTGCAGATTTGTAGATTAAGTGTTTTAAGCCACGCCCTTAATTACATCGGCAACAGCCCCATGAGAGACTCCCCCGGGTTTTTTAATCCCACTTAAAGCCCCGGAGCCAGGTAAAGATAGGCCTGCTCCACAGCGGATGAGACAACGCAGAACACTTCAAATACAAATCAAGCGAAAGGCAGGCTCGCGCCCTCACCTACAGAGCACGGCAGGTGCCAGGGAAGCACAACCCGGAAACGGACAAACAAAGATTGCCAAAGGAAACAAGCACTGGCAAAGCCATCAGCTCTCGCCTTTAATATACAGGCACCTAACCTAGTGTCTTTGCTGGTGCTGGTTTGCCTTGGGATACTCTATGGACAAGGATTTTAAGCTGGCTGTCAATGCTTGCCTTAAGACACATGGGCAGCTACATGAGAATGGTTTTTGTCAAACTACAAGAAAACCCACTGCAAGATGTCTTGAATTCAAGAAATACATACAAAAAATTGAGATGCGGTTAGGGCTCATACTGAACTGCTTTGAAATTCAGGAGCAACAATTTTTGCGAATAAAAAACATTTGAAGCTCCCGCCGTTCACCAATAAGAGAATCGGCTAAGAAAGGCACCAGTGTTAAAAGGCCCATATTTGGCCTTGACTCTAGGGTATTATAATTTTTAAGAAATCGTGAAGAACAATGTGTAAAACAAATGTACAAAGCTAATAAAATGGAGGACGTTTTTTCCTGGACACGTATTTTGTGATGACCTGGTTTATTTTTGAGGTGCTCACACATGCAGGGTGACTACAGCATCATCCAAGCAGGGGATCAAGACTGCAAGGAAGTTGCTTAGAGGTGAGTTCAGTGTGAGAGGCTGGAGTGGTACTCGCCAGAGCTGACGTGTGCTCTGCTAGGGGGGAAGGTGTGCTCTTGCTGCCCTCTTCTCCTGCCCGTATTTCCTCTCTCTCTTTCAATAACTCAGAAAAGTGGGCCAAGAGCCAAAGGAAGACACAGGGCAGCATATCTCGTACTCTTGAGCTCTCAGTGTGGGCCGGTACTTAGGGATGAGTCGGTCACATACTCTAGGCAGAAGCTTCTATCACCTGAGGGATCAGATGCCCCATGCCTCTCCGATATTGGAGAGGTCTGTGGATCAGCACTTTGCACAATACCAGAGGTCGAACAGCAGTGGCATCATCAACATGCCACGGACTGGCTGTGTGGGAGCCTGGAATGGGGTGAAGGAGAGGCAGGAATAAGGAAGCAGCTGGTTGCAGGGACGATAACAGAGAGAGAGTAACACTGCTGGCCTCAGTCCACGCTAAAACAATGGCTTCATAAGGCCACTATTTCAAGAACTGGTCATCTCTTACTGCAGATGCAGGGTATTCAACAGTTTTGTTATTTTCATGTATTTCGGTTCGGAGATCACAACACACCTTAAACAGAAAGCCTTCACCAAGTTAACATCTGGGGACAATGTGGTGCGTCTTAGCAAAAGGTGGGGCTTTTTATGCAGTGCTCCATGCCCCGCTTGGAGACAAGTTAAAGGCAGCAATTGGGACGGAGCACAAATGTTTGTTTGGGTTTAAAGACCTTGTATACATTAAAGCCTGTCTACCAGGTTGCTCATGATTTTGCATCAGCCCTCTTATTGTTATCCGAATAGACAGAGGATTTAGGTCAGCAACGGTTGGACATATTTAGTCAAAAGATTCATTCCACTGTGTGAAAAAAACACCCTTGCCACCTTTCCTCCACCATTCGATATAAGCCATGTGAGTAGCACCATTTAATATGCTGCTAAAACACAACATAAACAGCACACACACATACAAAATGAGGTAAGAAATCCTTTTGCGAAGTGCAGGAGAAAGTAAACGTCTATGAACCCCTCTCCACCCCAGAGTACCGGCATGTGTGAGCTTTCCTTATTTCAGGCTGCAGAGAAATGCTTCCTTCCTACTGAAAGATGTTTGTAAGATCAAGCCAATCAGTGCCTCTTTCAAACTGTTTACACTCTGAACTGCTCAGTTTTTGAAAGCAGAAAGTAGACTCTCCATCCGATGCAAGAAAGGACCTCCTGATTTTATCTGGGAAAATATTAATGAGAAGAATGCAGTTCCTGCTGCATTGCACTGAAAACATACACAGTGAGCTTCAGCGGATGCAGGGTTATGGTGATGAGGGCACTCGGCATTCAGATATGAATCGCTTAACTAATTCATGGGCACAGACTTCTAACCAAATGTGCAGACATTTCTACAATGCGGGCATTGCAATTAACTACGTCACAAACAGAAATGTGGCCAAGGTAACACAGAATCTACAGACTTTAGAAGCATTTTAAACAGGCAAGTGCAAACTACTGCCTTCTGCCCAGGATAAACAAGCGTGCACGCCTTGCGCTGAAGGTTTAAAAAAAAAATAAGGTGTGCAGGCTGCAGTAGGAGAGAGAGGCGGAGGGGTGCACCCGCGAGTGGTGCGCGCACGCGCTGGGAAGAGCAGTCTGCTCTTTTTCGAAAGGATACTCGTGCTTGTGGCGCGCTCCTGCACGCTCCCGCACGTTGTATGCCGCCACATGCACGAGAATGTGCTTTGAAAAAGAGCTGAACGATGGCTAAAGGTCTTCTATGCAGCGCATGAGCGCAGCGTAGGCGATACCTAAAAACCATGTGGTCCGGTTCGGGTCGCAAAGAACAAACTAAAGGGAAGACTACCACTGCATCAGCGTGGCGTGCCGTGCTATAAAAAATAAATAAAGCGTTGGGGGAAGAGCATGTCATACCTGCAACACCAGGCAGGAGAAACATTTATCCAAATAGTGCTCGGAGACTGTAATTAAAGCCTAACAAGTAACAACACATGTAGCAGGGGGTGTCCTAATGGGAGGTTACAAAATGAGATAAGGTGGTACTACGGATGGACTACTAAGCCTATTGGCCAATGAAAAGCCACAGTTTCCAAATGACACAAGCCAATGAAAAATATAGGCGGAGAGTGGGTGGAGCTTCAAGTCCATACTTGAATACAGCATGCCTCACAGAGCAGCGCATGCGCTGCCCAGGCTCGACATAAAAAACTTGTACTGCCATCTGTAGGCCTGCTGCAGAACGTTTTTAAGAAGTACATGCAGATGTATACTGTTCTTATTAACCGGGTGAGCATACAACCAAATGCTCCTGCTTCGGTATCAGCTAGGAAAGCAGAGGGCAAATATACTTACCTCCACCTATCACAGGCACTTCGACTATATACACAACTGATAACTATAAAGTATTAATGGCTCCTGAAAACTGATACAAGACTCAAATAGGGAATAGGGAATATCCAGTCAATAAAGCCTCCTCCAGACTCTGCATGACAGGATTCACATGACTGTGACACATAAATTCCGGCAACCCTCACCCCTTTCTACACAAGGGAGGGGATGCATTTTGACAACAAAGATGTAGCGGTACTAAATTGTGCCAGCAGTCAACTTACTGCCTTGCCCAATGCCTCTGCAAGCCTTGTATAAAAGAGTAACCCGAGAGTAACTTAAAATGGCTGCTAACGCGGGAATTTGCACTGCGCACGCGTCAATTGCATCTACGCAGGATGGCGAACTAAAGCTTGGAGGGAATTTTCTATATCTGCGTACTTGCTTCTAATATGGCCGCTTGAAGGCTCACATGCTAAGCATCTGCCTTGCTGAAACTAAAACATGCTATTTACTAAATGGAAATGCAGGGATATTTATTTTAAGTAAATGGGATTAAAGTAGAGATAGGTGGTATACAATGAAATCATTTTATTTTGATTTTAACATGTTTCTTTTTGACCTCTCTATTAGTTCGAATTTGGGCCTCAGAGCGATGCTAAAGTCTATACATCACAAGACTACTCACACAGGCACAGTGACAACCAGCCAGAAGCCATGAGGGTGTGCTTGGATCCCATCCAAGGCCGCGTTCGCAACATGACCTGGGAAAGTGATGGACATCCTGCAGGATGAACAAGACAACTGTTAAATGTATTCTTTTTATTGATAAAGATGTAAAATGCGAGTGGGAAATAAAGCTTGGGAAAATAAATTAAGGGGCGGGACCACTGAATAACCAACTAGAAATTTGTTAAAACTTAGCATGGTGTGATGATCATCCCTCCTTTCCTGCCCAATCAGAATTAGGAGTTTCATAAATTTGAAACATTTAGGGGTGGTACATACCTTTAGAAAAGTATAATTTAGGTACTTTAGTTAGTTAGGTAGTTAGTTAAGGAGATGCTGATGGTGATGCTGATACGGCGGCTGATGCTGCTAGTGTTGCTGAGATGCTGAGAGACCGGGATACAGTCCGAGAGCTGAACAAATACTGAAGAAGAATCGAATTGCAGAACTTAGTGCCAAAATCTAATTAATTAGAAGAAGATCGCGGAAGAAGCAAGGAGCAAAATAGGGCAAAGAATTAGAAGAAGATCGCGGAATAATCGAGGAGGAAGATAGTGTTAGAGATTGGTGCGACGCAGGTGTCGGATCTAGAAGAGGTCATTTATCCTGTCCCTGAACCCTGTCCTGAAACCTTTACCTGAGCTGTCCCAGGGTACCCTTCCAGCTCCTTGGCCAAGGGGTTGGTTTCCATACCATCCTAGGTAACTAGAATTCTGTGTAGTATGTCATTGTACTGCTCTCTCTAGTTTCTCCTCTCAAGGTACTGTCATTGCAATAATATTGCTTAGATGATTTACTGACATATTTGATAGACTGATTTTCCTTCTTTGGAGAAAACGGTGTACGAATTGTATTTTTGCTTTGGCTAACATGAATTTAACTAGATAAACATTTAAACTCTTCCTGAGTCTGTGGTTATTTTAAATATTCAATTTACGACATTTCACCTTATACTAGCTTAACTAAAAGGTCCATTGACCAGAGGAAAGTACTTTTGATTTAGAAAGATATTAAAGAAAATGTTATGGTGAAGTAAATTGGAAGTATATCACACAAATTTACCACTGTGGCACTTTACCAGCTTACGTGAATGTGTGTTTATGGGCCCAGGTGAGTATGTGGATTGTGAGTGTCTCTAGCTGGTAACCCGCTGGATCACCATCCATAGCAAAATCACACCTATAGAGCACTTCCCCTGCCTAATCATGACAGCTCCGCCACACATTATAATCACACTCTCTAAGCTCAAAAACAACTTCCCATTTATTAACCCTGATCTTATAAAACTGCAAAATAACTTTTAACTCGGCACGCTTCACATCAGTGGTGTATTGAGGTCAATGCACACTCGCCCACATTGCCAACCATCCAAGTAAAAGACAAGCATGATTAACATAATACTTATTAGAAATTAGAATGCAAAAGCCATGTAAAAAGAGTTTATTTATATAATTTAGCAATAAACTGCGCACTCATACAGCGTCACATTTCTCCTCCAAAATGTATTCTTTCACTCCGACTCCGTGCATGCATTCAATTTTCATTTATTTCACGTTTCCTTTACTACTCGCGATTTACTTCCTGTCGGTTCTTGTGCAGCAGTGGATTCAGTGTTAAAGAAACGTCAGGTGATTTATAGCCTGACTCAGATTGGTATTCCGTGAAATCGTGTAGCCCCGCGCTCAATCCGAGCAGAGATCGGCTACTTCTGTCTGAGTTTATTCTCCATAGGCATTCGAAGAGCAGCGAATATACACGATCCAAAGGAGATACCAGATATTACACAACACCTGTTCCCACCTTCTCTTTAACTGGCTCGGCTCAAAGAGCCCAACCCCATTCCCTCCACACCCTATTAGCCACTCCCATAAATGCAATCACACCCTAAAAGCCCATGCAGCGTCCGCCTTCCTAGCCCGGTCCCGCCTCTTATTTCACTTCCAGGAGTCCAACCGTTCCCCGGAAACCCGCCTCCTCGCTGAAGGTCATCGACATTCATCTAAGCAGCGTCAACAGCATGGCGGCTGCAGGGAGGTTGACGAGAACAGCGTTGCGCACAGTCATGGCCATGCAGAGCCGGGCCTACTCGGACCAGGTATGATCTTTAGGGCACCAGCGGGGCTCAGGGAAGGGGACCCAAGAGGGTGTCAGTTCCGTAGCACGGCATGGGTGTAGGTGTGACCGGAGTGATGCGAGGGCAAAGGGTCAATATGATAGTTGTATTCTATGGGAGTGCAAGACTAATTAGAATATTTACAATTGCTTATGGATTAACCACTAACCTTGGGTTCTTGAGTAGCGTGCTGCTCAGTGTAAAGCGCTTTGACGGCTTGTGAGTGGAGGAGGAGCTATATATATTATGCATTTTGCAGTTGAGCTGTATGTAAGAGGACGAATCGGAACTGCTGAAAGAGTACACCTCAACATTTGGGAGCAGAAAAGCAAAGTTTAGAAGGATAGCGGCATAATCTTGCGGTCTAAACATGCGTATGTACATACACACAACCTTTTGTTCGATCTGTTTGAGATGGGTCTACGGCTCCAGTCAAAATGGTTATATTTCCATGAGACATGAATGTTGTAAGTTGTGCATTGAAAGTATTTTTTTTATGTACTTGCGTGCCAAAATTGTATTTTCTGACTGCAGCGTCGCCTTGGACATATCTACTAGTAAAGCACAAACAAGACAACCGAGCAAAAGGTGTGTTTGTACACTTTTGCTTCTCTGGGAAACCCTGAAGGTGCTTCTTGCTGTATAACTATTTGTGTATGCAGCATCTGATTCCACAGCAGTGATCTTCGGGGGATGGCATAACACCTTCATTAATCAGATGAACATGTCCAGGAGTTGCATTTTATTTGATGGATGAAAGAAAGCGTCATATTGAGTGGAATTTTAACTCTGCCTACTGATAATACCCAATGGCATTAGAGATTGCTCCACTCTCCGATTCAACCTTTTACCCCCTCCGCCAACCAGCTTTTTGGGCTAAAGTTTCAAAGTGTTCACTAGAGTATTTTATCATACATTTTGTGATTAGCATGACAATGTAGTGCCCTCAGCCTGGGTGTACATCTCACCACTTCTCTGCAGTATTTTCCTATGTAGCTTATAAACTGGTAGCTATCAATAAACAATTTCCACAGCATTTTCCAAAATACAAACGATAGAACAAAACAAGCATTGGCATAGCCAATAGGTCTCGCTTTTGGGACCTTATAAGTATTTAGTTATGCAGCAGAATACTCTTGGTGCAACAACACCAACTGTTGAATGGCTAAACACTTATAAGGTCCCAAATGCGAGACCTATTTGCTATGCCAATGCTTATTTTCATATGGAACTATTGCCTCAAAGTGCAGGTTATCTAAATACTTTAGATAAACTTACATGACAACTCTACCAACGCATTAACTGAAATGTATATATTATACAAATTTGTAAGTTACCGTTTTCTCATGAAAGAAGCCGTTCACAGCTGTGCTCGCATCTTAGGCTGCCATGTGCAAAAACACCAAAAAGAAACTGTCTTTTGGACAGCCGTAAAAGTAATTAATCAAATGCTGCTATTCCGCTCACAATTGTATAGTTAGCTAAAGATAATCACGGAGAGCGCTACCAGAACCAGCAAGCTTCGTTCGTTTGCTTTTTCCCATTATGTGACTGGACAGCAAGCGCTCTGGGCTCAAACTAACAACTGGATAAAATGAGACCCGTCACCGTGGTAAAACTAAGTACATGGGTACACAGTGTTAAAATGTAATGGGTCATCGAGTCTGAAATCACACAAGATATTTCCTGTTTGCATTTATTTATTACACACAGGGCCAACCTGTTGTCTCTTTATTGCTTCTAAAATTAACAGCGTGGAGTTTGCTTAAGAGCTCGGTAGTGATTTACTGGGTGTTTGTTAAATGCAGCTCAGCGCTGAGGTACAACCTTTGCATATGAAATATTCTGCCTCATAATGAGGTGGCAGATAAATGTGGTAAATTTAGCTTGTGAACCCAAGGTATCCTATCGAGGACAAGGGTGAGACGAAATAGCACAGAAAACAAAATCCTTACGAGACAAAAATGATTCTGAATGAGAATATAATCTGGAATCGTTAAAATATTTCACTGTGTTCATGGCTTTTCCACATTGAATTAATCGCCTGAGTAGTTGCTTAGACAGACGTACCACACCTGGCAAAGAGGACCAGTTGTTAGAGTAGTACAATTTCAAGCTTTACAAAGCAGAATGAGACTCATCCGTTAACCTTGTGGAAAATCTGATTTACAGGTGCTGAATTTCCTTTTTTTTTAAAGTGCAAAACAGCCTCGGTAATTTAAATGAAATCCAGGTACACGCTAACAAAATAATTTACTCATACGAAGGTAGATATACTCTTGTGGGTGATAGTGGACGTTCCCGTAGCGGCAGCAGCATAACGTTTGTGATCACCATTAAACTACCTTTGTGTGTATTCACAAATTCTTTTCTGACCCGAATTGGTAAGAGATTTATTTACTCCTGTTAGGAAACTGAGTAGACTTTGTAAGGTGGTAATGGAATTTTCTCTGGAAAAAAAAATGTCGTAGGTGAAGGGAACGGGGGTTCTTGAGGAAAAAGTTATTTCTCGATGTAAAATACGTAGTGCTTAATTTAAGCCGCTGGGGCCCACCCATACTCCTTCTAGGGAGCCAGACACTTATTTTTACGCATCAGACCTTTACTAAGAGCAAGAGAGGACAAGCACTGAAATACAAGCGCGGCTGCAAAAGTTAATTGTGAGGGGGGGGTAGGAGGTGAGCCCCCGAGTGGTGTGTGCGCTCTGGAGAGAGCAGTCTGCTCTTTTTGGAAGCACATACTCGTGCTTGTGGCGCGCCCCTGCACGCTCCTGCAAGGTGTATGCTGCCACAAGCACGAGTATGTGCTTCCAAAAAGAGCAAATGACAGCTAAAGGTCCTCCTATGCAGCGCATGCGCGCTGCTTAGGCGAGACCTAAAAAGGGCAACACAGGCCAGTCATTATCTCAACAGAAAATCATAGGTCCCCATAAGTGTGGAGTTTAAATGACCCTTGTAAATTTTGATGCACTGAGTGAGGAGGTGAGGCAGCGGGCAACTTAGGAGCATCCGGATCTAAGGAATCTACGGGAGCGATATATGTTGTGGTATGGGATCTACATTTAGCAAGGGTGAAATAGTTTGGACCAAAAAGCTATGGGGGTCCTAATTTGGTTAGTCTATAAAACAGTGTAGAAACGAAAGGTGAGTGGGTTGGACTTGTACCGTAGGGTGGAGACTTGGTGGGGAACTGATAGCCATGCCATTATGAAATCATCCCTGTTTTTAATAAGGTAGTTTGACAACTGTTCTAAAGCCATGTATCCTGTATCTTATGATGGCACTATTACAGTGGGCATTGCGGATTTTAGTGTTTGCTACCCACATAAAGCACACTGCCTTTCACCCCCCGTTTCTTGCTTTTAGAACTACTGATTTTAAACAGTAGGGAAAAAGCTTCCATTCATGTATATTTTTCCATATTTTTGGTGTTCAGCCCAGCACTGCAAGCCTTGGGTCATTATGCATGGTAGAACATGCTATGTCTTTAATTTTAGTCTGTGCTTCCTTCCAAAATAAGGTACCTCTAAGGCATCCCTACAAGGCATCGATAGGTGTGCCTTCTATTCCGAACCCTTTCCAACTATGGTTGGTGGAATTAGGGCAACATTTTCTTAAATCTTTCAGGTATAAGATGCCAAATTGTTATCACTGCAGTGGATAACTCGGTGTTTATAGATTATTTGTTTTTGTTGGTTGACATGTCCCTTCACAGTTTCCTATTGTCTTTCAGACATAACCCTACCTAGAGTGTCCTCTCACCATTTCATACACTTCCATTTCACCAGATTTCCTGGTTTTGACAGCAGTTTGCATAGTTGTACCAGTCAAACAAAGGAGATTACTAATCTTTCAAAGTCAGGTTTTATGCTGTTGCTGCTCGAGGACATGCCCCAGAGAAGTAACTATCGGAATGTTCCTGCATGTGATAATCCATCAAACTCTTCCAGCACTTGTAATTGTCTATCCTGCCTTATGTTAACATACTTAACTGATGTATGGTGCACTTAAAGGAAAAAAAATTAAGTGAATCATTCTATGATCTACCATTAGGTGATATGTTTAGCTTTTTTGGCAGCAGTAGGTCCTTTGTGCTTCTGTTATATTGGTATTCAAATCCTGAAACCGTGTGTCCTGATGCATGTGGTATTATCCACAATTTGATTATAGCATTGTACATACATGTCATCAGTCTCCCAGTGTGTGAGTTTACTAATAGTTGGGTAAGTAACTCTCATTCTGTTGGTTCCTCTGGGAATGACTGGTAAAGAGCCCTGGCTGAATGCCACTCTTATTAATGAATTAGCGTATGTTTTATTGTATTTGCTCATACCACCCCAAAAAAAAATCCTGAAATGCTAAAAATATTTCTCAGTAAACAACTCTCCCGTTGTATCTAAATTTCTGTTTCAGCTGCTGGATTACCATGACCATTTCCCTGTGTGAGTTTCTCTAGAAGGTCTAGTCACCTTTTGGTGAGTTAGAGTGGTTTAAAGTGAATTGAAAATAAAGGGAATATGGGGCAAGGTAGTGATTCGCTTTCACAAAAATAAAGGTCTGTGCAGTGATTTTCAGTGTGTTTTTAAAAAAAAATAAAAAATAAAAAACTGTTACAATTGTGTTTGCTTTTTTATTTTTCATTATGTCCAATAAATGACCCCAATCCAAGGAATCAAAGGGCTTCTTCGTGTTTGTTGCTAAAGCTCGGATTCCCAATTTCGTGAGGCAGCCTTGCATCACATTAAAAAAAACCTTCTAAACGTTTGTGCTGTTTCGGTATAAGACTGTATTGGTCTCAATCCACCAATTCACTGAGCACGGCCATTATCCCAATTGCTAGGATGTTGGCAAGTACCTTACCATTCGGGTTAAGACTGGAAAGTTGGCAGGTATGCCACATCTAGTGGTGTTAGACATACTTTCAATAGAGGGACCAATAAGGCGTCTCTTGTGTGGTATCCTACCTTTCATTTTGACGCCCCCACACATGGTCATGGCAGCTAGCCCAGAAAATATTTGACGGAGTAGTTAAAACTATTAAACAGAACTAAACGGTGTCAGGCAGAGTATTGAACATACAGAAAGTGACAGCTGCGTGCACACAATGCAAATATTGGGGAGCTGGACAAATGAGATTGAAATCTTGATTAAACTGTTGTCATTGCAAGGATCACCAGACTTCATGCGAAGGTTGAACTGATAATCTATGATGGGCGGTACACCTCTGTTTTGGGCATTCTCTCACTGGTCCCTTTCGAATCTGTTGATATGGAAATAAAGTTGGTGCAGGGACTATAGGGATCAAAATCCATTGTTGAAATCATCTTTGAGGTGAACCCCCAATAATTTATTTTGTTTCTTTCCCTTCTCCCCACTTGGTGCCATCTATGGGAATTTGTGATTTGTGAACGAAGGCACTTGAAGTGTAAGAATTAATATTGAGTGCATATTCCCTTGCAATTTCTTGTTTAAATGGGAATGAAGAAAACTGAGATGCTGTTCTTGTGCCGTGGATATGTTTTTCAACTTGGTATGAAAGGTTATTTATGACCTTTTAAACTCCCTACTTGGGTAGGAGAACCAGGAAGGTTTTTGGATTAATTCATACTGTGAAACATTTTATTTGTTTAAGGTTTTTTTTTTTTTTCTTTCCAGCTTGAATACACAATATATAAATTGCCCTCAATGAGGTTTGCTCATGATCATATTCAGCAGAATTATGTGAAAGCTAGTATTGTGCTTGTCACAGAAAGGCCCTTCCACCTTATTTTTATTTTTTTATATTACCTCCGTCAAATATTACATGACTCGGGCCTGTTATCCAGGATGGGGCGTTAAATTCTCATGTTTCTAGGTGAGGACCTTTTGAATCCACGGTATACTATGCCGGTCAGGCGGATTGCTATGCCCATGAACTTTGGGCATAGATGCAAAGGTTGCATTCTCATTTTTCTAACATAAGGAGCAGTATTAGGGGATTTGTAGGTTAAAGTTTCTTGCAGAGCGGCAGAAAATCCAATGCGGACTGTTGGCTCATAATAAACTGTTAGGTACTACTGTCAGTTTACGTTTCTAATACTAGCCTCTGCTAATGTTTGGCTCCTTTCAGTATAATAGCATTACATCTTTTGGTGTTTGTTAAAGACCTTTTAAAATATATAATTGCGGTTGTCTTTGACTTCTAGCAAAGCTGGGGAGCCCGCATGCATAATTTGACTCCAGAGTCTCCGGCAGGCTAGAAGTAGTCTCCATATCCCCCTGACCTTGTGAACAGTGGCCACAGACCCACATTCATACACCCAATCCACTGGCTAAAGTACTAAGCTTTAATGGCTTAGTGCAAACTAACCTGCCCAGGATTGTGTGGTGGGGCCTGCGTCTCTTTAGATGGTTCAGTCTGAAGTTCAATTAGCAGATTTAAAATTAATGTTTCATTGTAGTGGGATTTCTGTTCTGAACGGGCTTGGCAGTCCTCTGAAAATGGATTACTTTGAAGCACATACGATAACCGTTTTGTCAGATATTACAGTGCATGTGTTTTTATTATTTCCAGTTGGGAGAGCTTGGCAAAGGTGCTGGCAAGGGCGGAGGTGGTGGTGGAGCTATTCGAGAGGCTGGTGGTGCTTTTGGCAAAAAACAAGCTGCAGAAGAAGAAAGATATTTCAGGTAATCAATTTTACTTTAAGTTATTAAAAAGCAAGCTTTTGCAAAGCAAATGGTCTAGTCCTTATTTTACATTGAATTATTTTTAATTTTATGCAGTTGAATTCATATTTGCATACCCTTCAAAAGCTGCATCATGCACTTCCCGATGCAACCCTCTAATACACTAGGTCGTCACTAGAAGCTCCTTGAGTTGCACGCAAAGTCCTTGCTGTAGAATCTTAATATGTATTGTAAACTTAGGTGTGATAAGTAGGTTTGGTAGCTTACCTTTTCTAGGTAAGGTATTGTAGTTATGTTTGGGAGGTATGGTATATAGGTGTGGTATTTATGGCCGGTAGATAAGGTGGGTATGTATGATGAGTAGTTTCAGTATGGTCAGTAGCTTTCGTAGATCGGTATGGTAGGTCAAGTACCGTATGTAGCTTTGGCATGTATGGTAGATTAGATATATGTTGAGTATTGTATTTATTCTATGTTGGGTTACATGATTTGTAAATAGCATAGTTCTATTTCATGAATGGATTAGGCAGCAAGACACGAAGCCGTAAATACTCTATTAAAATGTCAGCAAAGCATATGCATCAAACACAGTGGGTTTCACTTGGAAGGTAGAGGTCACATTGCATCTGGTGATGCCCCATCACCAAAATCAAATGTGACACCCTCCAAAGGTAGCCTTGACGGAGAGCCATCCAATCTATAAAAAAACAAATGAAAGTCAGTTGCTGACCCCCAGTCCACATTATCTCTATACCAAACCTAAGCAGTACACTTGCATATATGTGTATGTCGTACGTTACACATTTCAGAACCCGGGGGAGGGGTCAATGTGCCACTGTCTTACACTTGTACTACCATGCGAGGCCTATAGCCGATTTAATTAACAGTGCTGAGATATACATGTGTTCCCATACACTGTAGCAACGATGGAGACTACACATTGATCATATATATTTTTTTTTGTAATGCTTGGCAGCTGCACTGCTAAATCAATAGGTGAATTTGCCTGCTGAAGGATGCAAGGAAGCTACCTTTCAGTCATAAGTTGGTCTTCTGTATTGGTTTACCCTCCCAAATAATCAAATACTGCCCTCCCACACGGAGGCAGAAAGACGGCGAAGCAATAAAACCACCATCAGGAAAGGGATCTCACTTTTATAAAAGACGCATCAAAAGACTGATTTCAGATTAAGGCATGGGGTTTTATTCATGCAGCACGCTCTAACAAAAAGGCTTTTCCAGATGTCAAATGAACAACATTCAAATGTACATAGAGATATGTATGTGCAAGCAATAATATCTCACTTGGAAGTAGGCAAATGCAGTTGTTAAATGCATGGAATGAAGTACAAGCAGATAATAATATGGACGTCTGCTACAAGAAATCAGAAAGATATATACACTAAGCAGATGATCATAACCACTGAAGTCTTGAATGTGCTCACAGACACTCGCACATCACAATGCCAGTACTCAAAAAGAACACATCCGGTTCTAGCCACTGAAGACTTGTATGTGCACCCAGATTCACTCACACATCACAATGTCAATCAAATATAAAACCCATCACCAACTGGAAACACTGCATCTTAGCCCACTCCAGACTTGGGGATTCACAGCCGGGGTTAAGAACCACAGTAAGCTGGGCTCTGCAACACCCCAGTTTCCAAGTCAACAAACCCCATTTTTATATTCTCAAAGCACTATAAAATTTCCGAGAGGCTTTCCTCTGCGCCAAGGAAACTTACTGGAGTTGGACACTCTTTGTGCAAGCATTCCAAAGTCAAGAGTTCTCATGTTCCTTCTGCACTCACGTGTTCCAGCCCTTATCTAAACAAAGCTTATGAATGTCTCAACCAGTACAGAAAATAATCTCCAAAACAACCTTGAACGCGAATAGCCTAAACATCTTGAGTAATTTGGAGGCCTGCCTGTGCGTATAGGTCAAGCTAGACGGTCCGAATTCAAGATGGCATGAGGGTATGTCAAAGTCAATAGTAAGAAATTCATAATACTACCCAATGTACAACATAATACACATTTGAGCACCACTGCTTATAACACTACACTCCAAGACCGAGACGTACATTCTTTCTCTTGCACATCCCATACGTTCTGTTCCTGGCAAGGCTGTCCTCTGTGAAAACGCCCCCACTCTAAAACTACAAAGACACAAAAGATCTTCATGGAAAAAAGGCACATGCAGGAAAAATAATGTTGTACATTCAAGCTAGGGTAAAGTAAAACACAAAGTCAATTAAAATAATGGTAGTCAAAGGTGGTCACGTATCTCAAAACATGGGAGTGCCTCGAGCGCTACATCTTCCCACAGCACTTTTTTCAGCCCCACTAAGTATGTTTACAATGTAACAGTGCGGAGAGCATGTACAGCATACCTTATACATTGTAGTATTTAAATTTCTGTTTATTATATCCAACCACTGTCTGAATTATTGTCTGGTGCTCTTACAAGTTAATTACAGAACAGCCCATACGTTGTTCACCTCAGAATAATACAATGCTGGGCCTGCATCAGTCATTATAACGTCACTGTCTGCTGTCAGAAAATTCTACTTTGTCTAGGGTACCAGTCTTCAGATCACCCTTTATATGACACATCAATAAAAACAAACTCACAATCTTACGCATGTACCGTGCAACCCACACACCCTGCAATTATAGCTCACCAAACTATACTTCTGGAGCCCTCCACAATCCTAAGCATCTATAGCCCAATCTATGGCTACCCGTGTATACAGATCACTGTCTAAAGGGCACTTCACTGCCATGTATGTGTGCCCATCAGAGCATACATAATCCATTTCACTAAGTCTATATCCCACCCCACTATATCACCCTCATCAACTCAGGATACAAGTGCATAAACTCTTCTAGCCCTCCTCCAACTGCCCCTGCTTAACATGGATATCCCAGCTTTTCCTGGACACCCCACACCCATCTGGTGGCCTAGAGCCCCTCGACTATATGCCCAGGACACTCCCCACTGCATTCCCAGAGCCCTTGGCTATCCTCCACCTGCTCATGATACCAGCATCTGCCTTGAATACAACACACAATCCACATTGCATTGAAGTAGTCAATATTTCACTACAGCTAAGAACAATCCAGATTTCAGTCTTCTTTGATATATTTTTGAACAAACAACCGCCACAATAGTACAGTGCCTTCTCTTGTACTTTCTGACCATGATATACAAGCCCTGCTCATCGATGCCTGAAGAATAAGAGGCCGAACTGACCCAACATCACTTGCTGATTTCTGCAGCATGTGCGTATACTCTGTTTCACCAACAGACTCCACTTCATCTTAAATAATTAAACCTGTTTCCTGACTGCTGCAGGCCTAGGAAATCAAAATTTTTGATTTAATAAAGGTTAGCCAACAGAAAAGATGAGAAGGGAATGAGATCGTGAGAGCGAGATACATAAATAAGTACATAGTGTTGTTCCTGCTGGAGACCTTTTCAGGCCGTAACTCGGACATGTATTCTTTTGTATACGAGATTTGATGCAGCAGTCATATTAAACTTATGAATGGGCAGTAATGGGCCACATTGAAGAGAATCCATAGAAGCTCCGAAGATAAAGAACATGCCGAAAAGAACAGGAGCCATGGATGTACATTCATCCTCAAATGTCTGAAAACTAAAGGATACTTTGACATCAGAGGTTACTTATTCCAGCATCCTGAGTGAAAAGCTTTGTGTGATCCTTGATAAGTGATATCAGTTAGCAGGCACCGGTGGGTGGATTACACAGAGCAGCTGGACGAGCGCATTCCACAGTTGGGCTAAAGGCTGGCCAACCATGGAAATTCAGATCCATGATTACGAAGGACCAGGCATCTAGGTGTAAAACCTTTCTTTATATTTTTCATATTTCCTCCCCAAACATTAATCACAAGTTCCATATAAATGTACAGATGATAAAGATGAATTTTAAATCAAAACAGATGTTCATTGTAGTATTTAATCACATAACTAGCGCAAGTATGCAACTGAAATACAGAAATCTGTGCGTTATAGCATAGCCCATGTAGATGAGCTCTCAAGAAAAATGGAAAGGGTGATAAAAGGAAAAAGCAGGGGAGCTGTTTTGGCTAAAGAAGAGCTAAGGGGGGAGGGGTTCTGTCCCCTTCCCAGCAGTCGAGCTCTCCTGGGCTGAATCTACGAATAAACTATACCTCCTACCAAAGGTTAACGCCAGATCCTCACTGGAACTGAAAATACACTTTGGCCCTGGAACTGGGAGACATCCGTGAAGATCAGCGCAAGCTACAGTATAGTGTAGGCCAATGAGGTGGAGCTGCAGGGCCTTGCCCCTATGGCTGCTTACTCATTGCAGATATCCTGAATAGAGTCTAGACCTTAGATGAGAGTGGCGAGGATGCAGATGGTCGTGCTCAGCTGAATAACTTGCACATGGTCAGTCTCCAGGAAGGTAGAGAGGGGATGGATGCAACTAGCTTAATTGACTCCTGACTTTGAACAGAAGCAGCTGCCAAGGGTCTATCAGCAAATGTTTGTAGAAGCTCGCGTCGTTCCCCCCCCCCCCCCCCCTCCTCCACTTGCCCCCTCGCCTACCTCCTCCTCCCTACCACCACCTGTCTGGGGGCCCTTTTTGTTGAGCACATACATTTCCGAAACCGTAACTTTTATTCTGCAGGGTGCTAGGGCGAAGGTACCCAATCTGATTCCTCCCAGCACTAATCTTATCGGGCTACTCTTTCACAGTCCAGAGACAAATGCCTCTTTCCTGGGCGTCAAGAGGGCGCTGTGAGCGATTGGACTCGGATAAACCTTGCTCATTTGGGCCCGTTTGTGAGTGGTGGTGGACAGTCAAACGCTTTTCTTCAAGGATGCTGTTGAAGCATGGGCATGACCACTAACACACCGAGGGCTGAAGGCTCCTCGACAAGTGACCATCCACTTTGGCTTTTCCTGAACCAGACTCTTGTCTCTGCGGTGCCGAAGGGTAGGACAGCAGTGTGCTGTGTATGCATTAAGATTGAGACCAGCTATGGAGAGCCACAGAACTGCCCTTGGATCAGCAGCTGTGTTGGGGAACTCGCCGGCCCACCACACCCCCCAAATCCCCTCCAGTGCTGACACTGGAGCCAGTTTCTCTGACTGAGCTTAATGAATTGCCCTTGAGAGACCTTTGTGCTTAGTTATTGTGATGCGCTGTTGTCTTAAATAGTGCTTCTATTCATGAGGGACCCCTAATACCCACGATAGTATCTCTTCGGCTCAACCTTCAGGCTCTGTTTTACTGTGCTGGCCCTGTCACGCCTTCATTGTTTATACCCCCCTAGATCTAACCTCCCAGGGCTCTGGATAGCGTGATAGATTTCCCTTTGTGAAATTCTCCTGACGGCAGCACACTCTCACTTCAAACCTTTGGAGCACTGGCTCTCTTCCATCAATCCCCAGTGCAAATAACACCAGGTGGTAAAGTGGACCTTTCTCCCTTTGAGATTTCAGTCTTCTTTGATATATTTTTGAACAAACAACCGCCACAATAGTACAGTGCCTTCTGTTGTACTTTCTGACCATGATATCCAGAGGAGGCCCTTGCTCACTCATAGGACACCCTTCATGCCTCACGCACTGGTGGGCATTAGTCTCCTTGTTTTTAGTGGTCTAAGGACCCGATGGTCTCTGCCCAGCACAGTATTTAGTTCAACCCCTTTTGCTGACTACATACCTCACCACGTCATTAATTACACCAATTCCCCAGGCATGTGGCAGCAGGGTCAACTGGGCAGACGATGCCACACCGACCTTTGTGGATTCCTTTTTTTTTCCCGGGCACGGGGCACATGCACTCTTATTACTTGGAATGTCAGAGGAACTGAGTCTCATACGAAACACCAGAGAAAACATGCTTATTTGAGGAGGGTGGGAGCTCATCTATTCTATCTCCTTGTGACAAAGCTTGATGTCCTGGAGGGAGACCAACTTGGGCACAAGTGGCGAGGCCAGTTAATTACTACCACTTTCTCATCCTATGCTAGAGATGTAGTCTGGAAGTGCCAGGCACCCTGTTTGTGTACGAGAGACTGGAGGACCATTGTAGTGTGTTTGTAAGAGGCCACCCTGGTTGTCTGTGGCCTGCCTCACTTTGACTCTCCCTTTTTTAAGGTTAGCTGGGTGGGTCACTTTCCATAGATACTAGGGGGAATTCTAACTGTGTCCTTTGTTTCCCTTGATAGAGCCAACCTTCCTGAGCGCCCTGTTGGTCCGCAGGGCCAAGGGCCGACACTCATGGATACACCCGTGTATTTTACAGACGCACCAAGACCTAAATATCCAAATCACAAAATTCTCTCCCCAGCTCACTATCTTCATGTATGATTAGATCAATTGGTGTCTTATTTCTCCTCCCTAGTGTCCAGCGGTAACCTATTGGGGCAAAACACCTTAAGCAGTTAGAGGACCCTCCCTTCAGGGTTATTATATTGAACTTCATTGTAAGGAACTTTACCAAAAACGTTACAGCAGCATCCTCCCCTCTGGCAGAGTGGGAGTTCTTTTAAGGTTCTGACTTGAGGATTGTGTCCAACAAGTCGTGGAAGATAGGCAGTCTCTCGATCTGGAGCTCCAGGGACTTAATCTTTACTTCAACTTGAAAGGGGCTCTTTGGTGGAGGGAACGCAGAGGGATGCCCTGGAAAAAGGCATGTGACTGTCTTTCTGTTTTAATTGTATGCCTGGATTGATCTTTCTGTTCCTTTAAGGCCCACGAGGAAGCCGATAATCCAAGTGGGCTCCTCATGTGGCTCATCCACCTTCACCACTCTGGGGATTCCTATACACACTAGGGGGACCGCATTAACTTAGAGGTTTGTACACCGGGCAAAATCAATGAAGCTTTTCGCTCTTACGATGCAATTCTAGATTACCAGATTGGAGGGCCTCCTGGGTTGGAAGCCTTGGAACGATGCATCTCCAACATTGACCAGCCGCAGTTGCTTGCGGAGCCTTTAGGTAGGGCTATGCGATCACTTCCCTTGTCCACCCCATTTTGAGCCTCCCACAGTCGATGGTGGGGCTGATACCCGCATCAAAGATGTTGATGCTCCCTACCTCCTGTACTACTTTGCGAACCTCCCAGGGATGGTCCTGAGAGGAAATCCAGGTTGTTGTACCCACGCCCCAACAGGGGTGTTCCACAACCTGGATTCCCTCCTATTGGGCTGTGGGAGATGCAGAGTATTACTATATAAACTGAAACTGCTGCTGACAGTGGGAAGTATGAGAGCACCCGATTTCTTCCATTACTACCTCTCAGCACAGTTCCAGTGGTAACATATTGGTTGGCGGGATATCACTAGAAAGAGACTGTCTATCGCATGCTCAAATTCAGGATGGCACTCTCCACAGCGCTTTATTCCCTGTGGTCCCACACTGTGGAACACATTCCCAGCTGTTCCAAACTACTCCGAATTGGCCGAACCGCAGCTTTCTACGTGCCATATGGCAATGTCTGTACACTCCACTTCTTTCACTCAATGGCATCCCTACATGACGGGGCACATCAACACACACGTTGCTATTGCCCTGGAGAGCTGCAGGCATCACTGCGATGGGAGACTTCTTTTCCAATGGGGCTTTAATGTCCTTCCAAGATCTGCAAACCCAGTATGGGTTACATGGAGATTGCTTCTTACTGTACAGCACCATTAAATGCATGCTACTCCAGCACTGGAATCCTTTAGCCAGACAGTCTCCCACTTCTCTATACATTAAACACCAGTGGGCATAGTCCATGCAACTTGGCTTTCCAAGACCTTCCAACGCGACCCTTCTACAGTATTAGCACAGCTAAGAGCTTAATGGAAGAATCACTGGGGCAGGTGTTTAATGATTCTGAATGGTTGCGATTCCTCGACTACCCCCTGTAAAATACCCAGGAGTGTCCGATTATAGTGCATACCGTTCCACTTTATACACAGTCTATCTAATATCCTCCATTCTCACCCCCCCATCCCCCTCCAACAGATTGCATTTGATGTATCCTACGGCTGAGGTCACTTGCCTGTGATGCTGGGCACCGCATGTTGATTTGCATGTAGTCTGTTCCTGCCCATTAGTGCAGTCGTTCTGGTGGGCGATGCATTGCGATATCGCACAGGCCATCAAGCGCACAGAGCTTACAGACGTCCACTATCTACAGGGATTGTTTCCTAGACCAAATCAAATGAAGACCACAACAAGATTTATGGATGTGTCCTTCCTCCTGGTTGAAAGAAGAAGTTATATGATGGGTGGGGGAGATTTATGGATGTGTCCTTCCTCCTGGTTGAAAGAAGAAGTTATATGATGGGTGGGGGAGAAAATCACAGTCTTCCATAGAGCAGAGAGGAATGCACAAGTTCTCCCATAGCGGAATATTGGGATGCAATTTTTCATGCCTATACGGAACACATTCAAAATACTAGACCCCCAATGAGGCGGTTGTCCTACTGTTTTTACTCCTGAAGCTTACCTCCCTGTTTTAGTCTATGGATTAGCGGAGTCCTAATGCCATCTACAAATTACTTCTTGGAGGCCCCCAAACTAGCCTCTTGCAATGACACTAAAGATCTGACCCTTACCTACTCAGCCGTGCAATGGGGATTGGTTTACCATGCTCACAACTTCTTCCTGCTGTGGGATGCAGCAGGAATGGGCAAGTTGTGTTGGTTATTACAGAGTTTAACAGGCCTGCCCAATTGTCAAGCCAGATTTGACACAGAATATTCTATAAAAGCCTTTTGAGGTGGAAATGTTTACCGCGGCACAAGGCACAACATTAATGCTCCATTATGATTTATGCATAATGCCAGTAATATGTTGTGTATTGCTTTCTTACACAACTAATAACAAATGTGTGTGTGTATGTGTGTGTATATATATATATATATATATATATATATATATATGTTTGGGAAGGCATAAGTAATTTCCATAGAAATTGTTTCTGAGGGACCTCGAGTAAATCCATCTGATTATTTTCCAAGCTTATCTAGGTTTTAGTTTTAGGAGTCCAAATAACTTACGAGATGCTGTTTAAGATCCCTCTCCAATATAACTTCACTTTTTGCATGCATCACTCCTATGTATTAGGCCACTGGCTAGGCTATTGCATGCTTTATCCTACAGCCACAGTCTGAAAAGCTTCAGCGGTGCTCTATATTTTCTGAGGATTCTTTGCTGTATAAAGGTTATTTCGAACTTCGCTTAGATGTTGAAGTTGGTATCCTGTACACTTCTTTTATTTATTTTTTTTATTTATTTTTTTTAAACTTTTTTTTTGTTATTTAACCAAAGCATAACTGTTACTGCTTCCTCCAGTTCTCAAGCATTAGACCTTCCGAAAGTTGTTTTCAGTAACCGGAAGATGTAGGGGCAGGGAGCCCAATACCTGTCCAGTAATATTTTCATTTATTCCTTCAGAATAGCATGTATCTGCTTTCTTTACAAGATTGCTGCTTGTATTTGAATTTTAAATGCTCAAAATTCCATTCTAGACCTGTTCTAACCAACCAGGTACAAAACCTAAAGTGCTATAAATTCATGATTTGTCCAAACTTGCTTGCTCTTTCAATTGCTCCTTTTTTGCCACCTAAACTGACTCCCCTTTTTATCATTGGAACAGCTGTTTTTCTTCTTTTAAATGATGGGTGTCTGCATTCTTCTGTGCTTCAATGCCTGCTTTTGCTCCCTCTGCATGCCCCTATTGTAGCATTTTCAAATTCCAAGGTATATTTTTGACAGCACCGGCCTCTGAAGTGGGGCATGACCCTTTTTCATGTGTAACATTTGTGCTTTCATTCGTCATTGCCTTGCTACTTGAATGCTGCAAAATAATCGTTTTCAGTTGTTGCCGCTTGTCCCTAGGGACAAATGCTCTGCATTCTTGGCGTTTTTGCTATGCTGCTTTAATTTTCGTTAAACCATCGTATTGCTGCCCATATATTCATTGGCCGCCTGCATTGGCTGTCCATAGGTGGAACCCACTGCCGCCACCATCTTCTTTTGTGCTTCCCCTTTGGGGACACCCTCTTTATCAGTTAATGTTCTTTGACTTTGCTCACATGTCTTAAGCACCCTTTCCTGATCTGCCCCCCTCACCCTCCGTCGAACTTCATCAGTGTGTTCAGTTTGCTTCTTCGTTCTTCAGAACACACAGAGCACTGTGCAAAAACAGCCTTCCATTGATTTATCAGTTGCTGAAACTAGAGGGGGGGGGGGGGGTTTCTGTGAGATCACATACATTATACAGTGTTCAAGCATATCCATTAAGCCAGTTCACACACAAGGACAGTTTGGCTTCACCTCCAGAGAGGCATTTCTTTCACATCTTCTCCTTATTACTCCAAGTCATGACTGTACGGTCAACTGTATTATAGGGTTTATTGCCTTACTAATAACTTGTACTAACTACTACTTGTAGTATAGACCAATAGCGCCTAATGATGTATCTCATTGTGTGCACATTTTAAAGGACATGATTTCAAACTGGGAACTGCTTACTTGACGTGCGTCCCGCCCATCTTCCTGTACTCAAGACAGTATTCAAATCATCAAAGTTTAAGGCCACCCTCTGACTGTGGCAGCCAAATTGCACAAATGTCTCATGAATGTTCAGTGATGCATGAGCAAAAGTGCTCAATCTCAACAGAAATGGGACTGAGATTGTATGCTCCTTTAATCCCCAGGAGTTTATTTTAACTTTTCATAACTGGCCCAGTCCCAATGAAAGTGGGTGGGGGGGGGGGGGGGGGGGGAGGGGGGGAAACTGGAACAAATATTGAATCTACACTATCCTTGTTAGCTTAGGTATCCTAGGTGGTTAAATCTGGTCTTTCCCAACTACACATCCTGAGACGTGCGTTATCTTTTTGGCCGGCTGACATCATCCAAATTTTGAATGTAATTGTCCTCTCATTAAGACAGCTGCAATATCCTTTACCTAGGTGTACCCTCTTACTTGATCAGTTGATCAGAATTATGGTAGTACAATTTCCCCACCAACTTCTGTCAATTCTTATGAATTCATGAAAGCCGTAAATCCGCAATAAGGCAAAGGCCTATACTATGGGTGCATGTTTATGACTTTCTTTAACAAGTATTGGGCCCCTATTTAGGTCTGGCGTTAACCAAGACCTTATTGGTTTTATAAAAATTAGCTCATTATCTCTCAGTTGGCTTCTCTGTGAGTGACCGCATTCTGTTCTTTCGCAAGGAGCATGTCGGAACAAAGTAGTTTTGTTCAGTGCATACTGTGGCGATGTGTGATGTTTGAGACTTTTTTTTTTTTTTTTTTTTTTAGCCTTTGCCAATGTTTACGAGTGCCTAGCAGCTCCCACGACTAACATTTTACAAAAACCATATCAAAAAAAGCTACGCACTGACATAACCAAAAGGCTGACCACCAATGTCCTACCTATATTCTTTGCCAATGCTTATTTATTTTCATGTTTCGTATAATTTAGCTGTAACTGGTTACATTTTTTTTTTTTTGTTTTTTTTTCATTATGTATATTTTTGGGAAATACTAGCCTGCATAAACGCATATTACTAAAATATGCTTCAAAGAAATGGTACCTAAAATGTCAGTCGTTTTAGAATGTTTTTTTTTTTCCCTGTTGCATTTTTTTTTTTTTATGGAAATTTTATTGTGAAAGCAAATAATCCTTAATCTTGCTTTCAAGGTTTTGCATAGATTTCCATCTAATCAGAGAGCATCCTGGAAGCATTATTACATAGACTCTGCCTCATCTTGTAAAATTTTCTAAACATGTACACATTTATACTGAAACCACTGTCAATAGTGCAGTCTGAACTTAGTGCTCACCCTAATAATAATAAAGGCTTTGTATTAGTGAACCATAAATGCAAGTTCGAACAGCATTAACATATGGACACAAATATTACCTTAACCGCAGACAATGCACTTCCCTCTTCAATAATGTAGTACTGTAATCTGGCAGCGAAAGGGTCAGAGGGTTGGGCCTACTTGTCCCAAAGACAAAATAAACATAAAAATGTGTTGTCCTTGGTCCCAAATAGTATGTCCTGGGTGTCGGGCTTTAGGAATTCCGCACCCCCTGGACCTGGACACTCTGCCTCTAATATGAAATTCTTCACTATTAGTTGCCAAGCCACTCTTCCAAACCTAGTCTAAAAAAAAATGTGTTACCAAGTTTCCTCACCTAGCAGAGGGTTGCAGTGCCACCTCACCAGCTAACCAATATATCCAGTTATATAACCTTGTCTCGGTTATTGAAAAGAGGAAGTCTGTCTACACACCTGGGTGCTGCACCCATCCAAGTACCAGTAAGCCAAGGCCCTGTTGTGTTAGTCGTAACAAGTAATGCTGGGGAGTTCTACAAATTTGGCAGATCGAGCAAAGAACAGGGATAGGTGTTTATTAATTTGTGTGGTGTTTACGTTCTCTGTACTCTATTTGTCTTTACTCGTATTTACATTTTTATCAAGTATTCTATTCATATATGCTAAAGCAGGTTAGTTTAATATAATCCTGTTATTGTAACATCCTGTTCTGTATTCTATGCAAGTACTGAAAAGTCACTTCTCTACGCTTTTTTGTGTATAGCCCAACTGAAGGGGTGCGTGGGACCAGTTTTGGTTTCTTTTTTTGCAGAGACAACTCTGTATTTGCTTGTCTTGGAAAATCTCTCAAGTTGCGTTGCCTGGTTGTGTTCCTTACAATGATTTCCAGTAGTCTTTGTGCTCTTAGAATAGTTAACGATTCTTATAGAACCCTTAGAACTGATTACACACCTTGGAGACCTGAACTTTGACCTAGAAGACCACTCCGACCCCAACTTGCGCACTTATTGAAGACCTTGGAAGCCTGAACCTCACCCAATGAGTGACTGGACCTACCTTTGTCACCAGACCTCTACTGGACCCTATTTTCTTCAACTTGGGCAATATCCAAATTGATGGGCCCATACCGTTTCCATGGACAGACCATGCCCTCATCAAGTTTAGCATCCATGTCCCAGTCCAATGCACACGCACCACCACACAACCAACTTGCTGTAACTTGAACAGCCCTGACTAGGACACCGCTCAGCACCCACTGACCCAAACACAGCAACCCCCCCCCCCCCCAAATTCATAAAGAATTTCAACAAGTTGATCATATCCTGTGGTGAAACCCTGGCCCCGCTCGAACACCACACAATACAACAAGATCCAGACCCTAGGCCTGTTGGTACAGGGAGGAACTCTGACAAACACCACTGCAAACAATTGATGCGCACATGGACATTGAGCAAGGACAATGCAGAGAAGAGTACACTCCCATCTGCCCTGAGATGCTACTACAAAATGATTCAGACCACCAAAAAACGTTTCTCTGGCAGACCACATCAAAGCCAGCACCAACAGAAACAAAAATCTTGCCATTGTGAAAGATTTTACTTCCACACTGGCCTTCTCCAACTCAATCACTCCCTTGCAGGACTTCTGGAACAATCTCTCTCAATTCGTCAGCACTAAAATCATTGCCATTTACAACAACGTCTGACTGGAAAGACCTTGCCAAACGCCTCCCAATTTTATGCAAAGAACCAAGACTAACCACATGGCATATCATAGCCCCAGAAGAAACGCTGCCATCATGTTTATCGACTGAGGGGCCCCATTAGGGCCCCTGCTCCCACTATGCTTATTTCAGCAGACTACAACCCATTAGCACCATGCTCCCACCTGTTTACATCGTCTGCGACCTTCTCCGATGCTTGGAAACTTGCAACTGTCCTCGTTGCAGAATCTATCTCTGCACCCCCAGGTACGCTCACACAGTGGACCAATCTCCTTGCTACTATTACCTACCAAGGTCTTGGAGAAAATGATCAATGGACACCACAGACTACCTCCACAACCAACAACTACTTGACACCACTCAGTCATGTTTCAAACCCAGCCACAGCATGTAAACTGTCCTATGTGCTGCCATGGATGACATCTGCTTGACTCTTGTCTGATGCTGCAGAAAGCTACACGAAGGTGAAGGTTGTTGTCTCATCTGTCCAGCTTCCCACCCCATCCTAATCAATTGCCTACATGAACTCCGAATCAAAGGACACACTCCGATGGATCTGCTCCTTCCTGACTGGAAGGACCTAGTGAGTCAGCCAGACCCGTACACCTCGGAGCCCTTATGTGCAGAGTTTCGCTAGGATACTCCCTGAGCCCGACCATCTTCAACACCTACGTGATAACTCAAATCTGCATCATCCCTCTCACGAGATCTGTGTATTATCCTATGCCGATCTGAAACTCCCCCCCCCCCCCCCCCCCCCCCCCACCCCCCACAGACAGGATGCCCAGTACTCCGAACAAGTGTTCAATGCCTGCATGACTGAAATTTCTCACTGGATGTAGACCACTTGTCTAAAGCTGAACACCGTCCAGACCGAAATTGTGATCCTTTGGAGGAGCACATCTCCGTGGGACTGACATTTCCCCCGTTCCCCCCCCCCCCCCCCCCCCCCCCCCCCGCCTCCCTCACCAACCACGCAAAGAACATTTGGTTCATCATCTGCAGCAAACTCAACATGACTGCCAGTCAGTGCTATCACAGCCACATGCTTCCATGCCCTGAAGATGCTGAGGAAGAATTTTAAAGGGCTTCTAATCGGCACCTGCAAAAGTCATGCATGTCCTCATCACAAGCAAGCTGGATTACAGGAACACCCGCTCTGCTGGAATTACCGAACCCTCTAGAAGGCTGCAGACTATTCAGAACTTGGTCTCCGGAATCACTCTCGACCTCCTATGCCGCACTCAACACCCCACACCTGCAGGAGCTCTACGGTCTCCCCATTCAGAAACCAACACCATTCAAACTCCTCACCCACACTTAGAAAGGCACTGCTTCACACTGGCCCAGCATACATCAACAATTGCATCTGCTTTCACAAACCTTCCAGACACCTCTGCGTGTCTGCACTCTTGCACAAATCCCATGCATTTTAAAAACCAGATCTGGTAGCCGAACCTTCTCCGACAATGCTCCTAAAGCATGGAACGATGTGCCACTACACACACTTGTTGAATTCCTCAAAGCTGAAGACTTACCTTTTTGAGTACTCGCCCTAGGTGGGCCTATACTCTCACCTCCTCAGTGCCGTGATACCATCCTGGGTGATAGTGCACTCTATAAACCTGCATAACCGAACACTAGGTACTCCTAAAGAACAGTTCTTCTTTATTTTAAGACCTCGAAATTACCACTACATTGAGGTCAGCACTTAAGTAGGTGTAATGGTTCAAGTAAGAGGTGGTATTGGGAGGATAATTAGGGTTAGGATAATGGTAGTGGTATATTTAGGCAAAGTGGCTACGGTTTGAATAGGTTTGGACTTGAAATAGGGGTATGTTAGAAGCAATGTTGGCTTTAAGATTAGGGGTAGTGAGAGTGCAGGGTTAGTCTTAGTGTTATTGTAGGGTTAGGTTTGCTATTACGGTAAGGCTTAGTCTAGATAAAAATTAGCGCAAGTCTGTTTTTATAGTTGGATTTGTCAGTTACGTGCATGAAAGCTTGTTAGTTTATTCACTGTAGTAGTGTTCTCAGGAAAGGAAATTTCGATGTAGCGGTATGCCCAAATCATTTGTGAAATGGCTTAAAACTAATTATGCAGACGTGCAGGTGATTTTTACCTCTGGCTGTGGATCAATTTAGTTAAAAAGCTGCAGCCTTTCGTCTATAGCACAACATATGCTGGTTTATAAATTGTCATTTGTAACTGCATCACCAAACCTTTATTTCGAAAACAATCCTAAAGGTCCTTACATCTATATAACCTAGATAGCCGACAGAGCCAAATGGTAAAGATCGGAGGGCTTTTACAGGATTTATAGCTGCTTTATTCTTTAAGCAGGCCTGGGTAGGTTGTCCCAGAGTTTAAGACGTTTAACATCCAGGTTAATAAACAAGACATTTGATATATTTGTGTGTACACTTAAACTTTTCATGCCGTATATACCAGAGATGGCAAGTTTAGTGTTGCGCTAAAACAGTAAATTTAGCTCCCAGCATTCTCCCACTTTCAAACTTGAGAAAGCCGCTTAAAAAGTAAGCAACAGAATGGCACCTGTTTAACCCCCACCATAATTATCCACATAACTGGACACACACAGAACATTGACTTCTTCCATGCCAAATATATAGCCCCTTGTTCTGTTGAATCAGTTTGTGTTCACCTTTTGGAAGGCGGATTTTGGTATTTGGATGTAAGGAGATTTGTTGCAGACTCTTACCCTTCTCTCGGCTGACTGATTTTAACCCAATGCTGCAGAGTAATTATGAGAAAGGGCAGTCGGATCATAGTACCAGCTATGCTTCATATTATTCTGCAAGACGTTTTCCAAATGTGCATGGGGCTAAATAAAGGCCATTGTGCAATATCGTTGACTTAAATGCCTTTTAGATAGTCCCTTACTTCCTTCTCCAAAGCTTTCTCTGGATGGATAAAGACCTAAGCCGTGGTAGCGGGAGATATTCAAATACACATCTAGTTTCTCATAATACTTCCTGCCCTCAGCAGAGTGTACTATTTTTATTTTATTTATTTACTTTTAATTTTTTTTTTACGGTCTGGTAGAGAGAGCGTTCTCTAGCCAATTATCTTCAGAAAGAACCATCCGGAGTACAAGCAAAGAGTACATGTTTTGATTGGGCAGAAGTTGGGTTCTTTCACAAAAAGGTGCTTGAACTCCAGACTGCTGTAATGGTTTAGTTTATTTATCCAGCCACATGAGCTTGAACTTTCTGGGACGCACACATGATAGTGCAATGTTATTAAACTGTCTTGGACAGCTCGATAATTTATGGTGTTTTTTCTCTGTTAGCAGCACAGATGAGAGGATGGCAGTCATTAACCTACATGTATTTTTAGGCCTGGCACCTGACCTTTTAACCTATACCACTATTATTATTCTACAGTTCTTTGCTTCCACACACACACATACATATCCATTGCCATACTATCTACTTGTAATGCTCTGCATTATAATTTTTTTTTTTTTTTATTCAAACCTATTGGCAGTGACAATGCTTGTTTTATAATATCAAATGCGCTCTGTATGCATATTGATAATTGAACATGTTTGGAATGGGTCCACTGGTACAGAACCAGAAGGGTGCCTTTACCCTGACTGCTGTTTGTGCCGGCGGCAATGCAGGAGGAGTCACAGACTACCCCGACCCCATGCGGGCTGTGACAGTGAGGCAAAGGGGTGTGCTTTGTGTGGTGGTTGTGCAATCAATAGAGAAGAGGGCATAAGCACAGAGGAAGGTAGTGGAGTAGAAGGTATAAGCGTGCACAGCTATCCAGTTCAGTTTGAAGCTGCGCCTGTGTCATCTTTGGACAAGCTGTTGTCCATTCTCATTGATGACCTACAAAAGCTATGAGCGTGCTGGAGAGTGAGGATTGAGTCATTGGTGGTAAAAGTGGCAGAGTAGTTAGGGCTCCACGGGAGTATGGCGGTAGGAACAGGTATAGGAGAGTGCGGAGGAGTGCCTGATGCACCATCGTAAGGGTCCTGTTCAACCATGCGAGTCTGCTAAAGTAAAATTGATTACTTGTAGTTCTCGCATGACTACCTATTCTTCCCGCGCCCTTCTTAGCTCACCCCTTACCGTGTAAGCCTTTTCTTTCATAGGAGGAAGCATGGAGTATTTGAATACGACCCATAGTTTTAATACAAGTTCCTCTTCCAAAATTGGCTAGTAGTACTGTAATATGCCTTGCTGTCACGTAGCGCCCTTGTGGTGGTCAGCCGTTTCAGTGTGTGGAATCAGATGAGCGAAACCTGCACTGCTGTTGCCTTTGTAATCGTTTTGTTCGCACAGATTCTTGTACTTCAGTGTGTGTGTGTGTGTGTGTGTGTGTGTGTGTGTGTTTTTAAATGTATATGAGGAATGCTTGAAATGCTGCAGCTAGTATGTGCTTTCGTGTTGTCTGTTTGCGAGGAAAGCTTGCACTTTTGGGTGTGCTGTATTTGTGCTGCGTGTGTCAGAGAAGCATCGTTAAAAGTAATCATCCGGAAACTGTGCGTTATCCATGCTTATGTTTTGATAGAAATCTGCATTTTACATGCTCCACGTCTAAGTTGTGTTTGAATGAAAACGAGCATGGCGGGGCATCCCTTGGCAGTTGGTTTGTGCCGAGGTTTGGTGTGATTTGGGTTCAGCATGGAGGAATTCAGTTATCAATGCTTAGAACGCACAAGTCGCAGAGTAAATTTGAGGAAGCTGGTTAAAAATGTATGCAACAAAACTAGTAGGATTAACCCTGCACCAAAAACTAAATCATTTGCTGATGTCTTTAATTGGTTGGAGTCTGTAAAGTACTGTTTTCGAGGATCAGGAATTCCTGAAAAGCTTTACTGTCTGTCTTTTGTTCTAAGGGAAAAAGAAAGAGAGCAGCTTGCCTTTTTGAAGAAACATCACCACGAAGAAATAGATCATCACAAGAACGAGATTGAACGACTGCACAAAGAGATTGACCGCCATAAGTCCAAGTTGAAGAAGCTGGATCATGATGACTAAGTAGTAAAACTGTTTTGAAGCCTGGCCGAGTACACTGGTTCTACTGTACATTATTAAAACAGGCTTATATTAAAAATACCAATGTCATTATGCACACGAGTCTGGCTATCGTTTTTTAATTTTTTTATTGGTGTGCTTGCGTGCCTTTGCTGCGGTATGTACGTGAACACAATGGAACCCCATCAATGTTTGTCACAAAGAAAGCACGTTACTCCCATCTTTCTGTCAGATTGTGCAGACCTAAGTTATGTCTCAAAGGATAGAGCGATGTCCATGATTAGTGTTGTATTTTTTTACCTCGCTATAAATATCAGAAGGAAGGGTACAGCTGTTCTTGGTGTGACAGAATCCGTCCAGATTGGATGAAATCTATTAATCAGTATGGATGATTGTTAGCTGACGTTGTTATAAAGGGGGCCGGTTTTACAATCTGCTTCATCTATAGGCCTCTTGCAGGACTCGAGTGGACCCACATCTCGCAAGGTAAATGTCTTCATAATCAGCCATCTTGGGCCAGGGATTAAATGTACTAAATCTTCATGCGGAATGGGTGTATGAAGTGGTTTCCATTTCTGTTTTGAAGGACGATAAATGAATCCAGTAGCCATAAGTTCCCTTTGTGACAGTCATTGTGTTCCAGGTTTATTCAGAGGGCATTGGATGGATATTGTATGTTTTCAGATTTGGACTTGGACTGGTCTTTGACTTGGTCTGTCAGGTCTTTTGATATTCAAATACAGTAAAATGAAAATGCACATAGAGGAGCTTGGGGTCTGTTACTTTTAGCCACTGCTTTGCTGGCAGGATCATTCACATTTTTGATCAGTTCACATCTTTTCGATTATTGGAGCTAACCCCTTGCAGAGGATGGCCTACAGCCATGCTCAATGAGAAAGTTGGGTCAGTGTCATTGGAGGCAGATTCCCTGCCACCAACACTGTGCCGCACTATGATCAGTGAGGGAGTTGGATAAATATATGATCAAAAAGTTCACTGGAAAAAAAAAACCTTAAGGTTATTAGTCGATATAATAATATGATGATCGAGACGTGTGGCTGTAGATACACATGGTGTGCATAGGTCCATCTAGTGTTGGGCTTGGATGATTGCAAGTTTTTCTTGGAAGAATGCTTTTGAGTCGGGTGTGTGTGGTGCCTCTTGGTGATACTGTGCATGGGCTCAGACTACACACTGGATCTCTTCGATCAGTCACAAGGGGTGGAAGAGGAGGCATCTGCAGCAGTGGTGGAGTCTGTCTCCATACAAGACTCCAGCTGAGAGTCATGCCGAACAAGACCGACTTCACATGAACGTTGGCCCGTGAGTACAAATGCCCCCAATCTGAAGCCAAAATAATCTGTTCCTGTCAGAAAACCTGGTCACTGTCTGCCACTGCACAAAAGCAATGATGCACACCAAACTATCCATTCAGATGCTCAAGCTCTGCATTGAAACATCGGCCGACAGCAGGGGCCTCCACATGGAAATCTGCCTTAGAACCAACACACCGAAGTATATCCTCTGTACCGAAACCAAAGGTACACTGTAGTTTCGGCACAAACTGACATCTGCACCGAAAAAGCCACCGAGCCAATTCTTGAGACAGTGTAAAAACTGCTCGATCCAAGGCAAAAGACATAACAAATTCAGCCAAGTACAATGAAAATCATTCTGCTACCAGCAATTCCTTCAATCCCCCAAAAGACAACTGGTTTTTGAGGATGCTGTTAATCCTCCTATGCAGCCTCCATAAAAGAAGAAAACGATATGTCCAAAAGCCCCTTACAAATAACCCTTCCTCTCCACCATCACCTCCCCATACAATACGTCTCCCCTTGCTTCACCACAACAGTCAGAGCAACATTACACCTCCTACACAGTCACCTATCAGGGATGATGCTGAGGACATGGAAGAGGATGCACATCCTACAGAACCTTGGGATGCATATCATTTAGATCTACAGGGGGATACTGACCCATATATCTAACCTGCATGCCCATCCCTACCAGATGATGCTTCAGCTTACCAAGATTTAATAGCTAGAGCTTCAGCATACCACCAGGTGCCCTTACATAAGTCATTGATAGAGGACTTCCTTTTTTTTTTTTTTTTTTTTTTTTAAAGACCCTCACCACTGTGTACAAAGAGGCTCACAATATTTGCCCAAGGGAGTTCCACGCTGATTACTTTTTTAGAGATCCTGTAAGAGCTAGTATTACTCCCAGGGTGGACAAAAAATACAAGACTGCACCGTCTGACCCCATTTACATCAGAGGCAAGTTAACACCTGACTAATTAATGGTGGCCAATACAAGGAAGAGGGCAAACTCTCAGGCAACCGGAGATGCAACCCCCCCCGACAAATAATTAAAATTGATACATCTGATAAATAGGTATCCGCACAATTTGCTAATCGATGGAGAATAGCCAACAGCTAAGCCTTATTTGCAAGGTATGAAAGAGCACACTGGGATGAAATAGCGGGGCTCCTCCCAACAGCTCCTAGAAGAGTATGAAAAGCGGGGTATGAACTAGTTAAGAATGGCAAACTCGTTTCAAATCGAGCGTGCTCTAGATTCTGCTGACACATCTGCAAGAGGCATTAACAAAGGCATCATCTTGCGCAGACGTGCTTGGGTCAGTGTTTCGGCAGATGGCGGCTGCGCACGTGAGCGTGAGGCCAGGAAAAGCTTGTGGGTAGCACTTTGAAAAACCTCGTACTGAAAGTCGAGCAAGCGGCGCATGGGCTGCTCAAGGCTCGACCTAAAAAATGAATGTGTCCTTGTGTAACGGAACTGGTGCTCATGTAAAGCGCTCCCATACCTTTGCACAAAAAAGTAGTGTTTGTAGACAGCCGCACACATCACTCTGCAGTGGTGGAACTCTCAAAACCTTTCCAAGGGACAGCCATTTCTAGACCCAGTTTCCTAAGCCATTCTTACAGTGGATGCTTCTGTGACTTGATTGGGATCTCATATGCAAGCTGACAATTCAGGTTACATGGGATCCCAAACAGGGTCTCCCCATTGATTACCTAGATCTTCAAGCTGTTCACTTAGCATTGAAAGAGTTCCTCACTCACCTAATCAAGGTTGTACTGATCTGAATGGACATGACCACCATGTACTATCTGCGAAGACGAGGGATGGGGGAGGGATGCACAAACAATCTGGTGCTTTGCAGTTCATCACTACTTTAATCTCCTGACAGAAGATGTACCAGGCACAGGCAATTAAGTTGCAAACCCCCTCACGGTACAGCAAAAAGTCAACGAATGGGAACTCCACCCAAGGTACTCGAAACATACTTTCACAAGTCAAATGGACTTATTTGCAACCCCAGAAAATGCAAAATGGCTAAACTTCGCTTCCAGGTTCCCACATTCGCTATCCAAAGGCAATGTCCCATGGACAAACTAGTCGGGGATATTTGCCTGTGCTTTTCCCCCTCTCCCACTACTTCAATTTATGGTCCGAAAGCTCAGGCAGACGTCACACATATTAGTTCTCCTAGCTCCAACCTGGGCTTTGCAGCCATGGTTCACCGGTCTACTAGAACTCAAGTTCCCCATGAGAAACTTTCCCCTCCACCCTGACCTCACACAGATCCATGACAAAATCAGCCATCACAATCCCAAGGAAATGAACCTTGCCATATGGCTCTTGAAGTCATAGAATGTTAATAGCTAAACCTTCCACAACAATGTATGGATATTCTTAAGGAAGCTCGTAGATCTACAACTAGAAAATGCTACTCGGCTAAATGGAAGAGATTTGTACTTTATATCCAGCTGCAAAGGGTTAACCCTTTACAGTTTCAGGTACAAACAATGCTTTATCTGCTACATCCGGTTGAGCCTACACTTCAATACGTCTACACCTTTCTGCCATTGCAGCCCATCTGCAAAATGGACAACATTTATCTTTATTCAAAATACCAGTCATTAAAGCATTCATTGAGGGACTTAAGAGTAATTCTCTCAACTCCCACCAGCATGGAATTTAAACGTACTAACGAGGCTCATGGGGCCTCTGCTAACAACATTAATGCTAACTCCAATACTTATCTTGGAAAGTAGCCTTCTTATCGTCACCCAGACGCGTCGGTGAGCTCCAGGCAGTAACTGTAGAACTATTCTTCCAAATCCTTGGGGATCAGGTCTTGCTCGGAACAAACCCAAAATGTCTTCCCTAAGTGGTCACTCCTTTCCATATTAAAATAATTACCTGTCGTCTTTCTGTAGTCTAATTCAGTTGAAGAAAAGAGCGAAACATACTCTCCACGTTAAAAGAGCTTTAATGTATTATGTCGCTAGAACCTAAACATTTTGGAAAACTAAGCAATTATTTATTGCTTTCTCACCTCCTCACACTGAATCCAATTTCCAAGAATGGAATTTCTAGGTGGATATCTAAACTTGTTATGCTAAAGCTAAAAGACCTTTACCTGTCTTCTACCCCCACCCCCCCGGCTGACATTTGCAAAACAGCAGCGTGGTCCACACCACACACTTTCAGAAAACATTGTGTGGATTTTGGCACATCAAGCTAATGTTGGACAAGCAGTACTACGTACCCTCTTTCTAACAACTGCAACTCCCTTACCCACAGGCTAGCCACTGCTTGGAGAGAGGGACTGCTTTACAGTCTATGCACAGCATGCGTTTCTGCAGCCACACATGCCTTGAACAGATTTTACTTTCCCTGAAATCATCTGTTCTTGGGATATAGTGCTGTAGATTTGCATGGGCCCTCCCAGAATGCCTGTGTAGGTAACCGTTTACTGCTTCACATCACTTCAATTCACATTCCTGGCATAGACATCTCAATACTAATACTTTAACTCCGTTCTCACCTGCTTCCGTTCTCACCTGCTTTCGACAAAACAGTCTAATAATGGAGTCCATGCTCATACACAGTATCACCAAGAGGAGTCGCTGCACATCCTTGTGACCCAAACATTCTTGGGTGAAAAACAACTTGCATTCATTCAAGCCCAGCACTAGATGGCAGACTTGAGCACAGAATGTGAATCTAAAGTACTACATGCCAAGAACTGATGTTTACATGGTAAGTAACATAATCCTTTATGTTGATCAATACCCCCCTCAAATTCACTGGGGGGGGGGGGAAACAAATGTTAAAGTAACATTATAGTTCAGTGTTATAATGTAAAAAACGAATGTTTAAAAAAACAATTCCTGGAGTTTACCAGTTCTAGTTTAGCCCAGTAAACTAAGTTGCACTCATTGATCACATCACTGACCTCTCCAATGACCTTATTGATCGCATCACTGATGACATTATCCAACGGATAAGCTTTTCATACTGGAAGTTATTCAGCAAGGTACAGGTATACTCCATTTTCCGTAACATCTGTAGTATTAATGTGCGTATGCTTTATCAATAAGCAGAATATGAAGCGTATCTCTAATCACCCCCATTACGTTGGTTTTCGTTTCTTTTTTTATTTATTTAATACTGGTGTTGAGGTTTTGGTTCTTTATGTAGTGTACCAATGTAGGTTTTGGTTCTTTATGCAGTGTACCAATGTAGGGGTACACCATGCAAATAATCCAGATGACCCTTACTGTTTTACAGGGGCTTTCTTTAAAACTTGCAAGTGCTCTATTTGTGGCAGTGTGGTCCCGTAGTTTAGGATTATATAAGAGGAGTGTTGAGCACTTGTGCACACACCAATAAATGAGATCCACACTCGAAGAAACTTGGGACCAGTTAAGAAAAATAACAAATTTTTATAATAATTTTGACACCATGATCATCGGTATCAGGTAAGTACTTTAGAAGTTGTTTTTATAACCAAATGCAGAAATAGCTGTTTTGAGGTATGCGCCTCGAACGCTGTAGTTATCCTATGGAGGAAACTTACACTGCATAGGTATGTTTGCAAACAGTTGTTGAGGTTGATCTCTTGGACTTTAGATGCCATGGGGCTAATAGAGAACCAGCAGCAATTTGTTTTTTTACCTGTTCTGGTGTGTCTGGGTCACAATGGTAGCCTCAAGGTCTATGCGGTAAAGTCAATGAAGAAAACCTGTAACAAGAAGAGACTAAACGTGGGGACAAGTCCGGAAGAACCCAAAGTGGGGTTTGGTACTTAAGAGTAAATAGGGCAAGGGGCACCATTGGTTTGCTCTGACTCGGCTGTGGAGGTCAGGTGCAGAGGTGTTTTGTGTGGTGGGTCGCTTGCATTGGAGGCTTTAACTTCTTGGGTTCGACCTGGAGATTGGGATAAAACAGGACAGCAGGACCACTCTTGGTGATGCTGATATCCCTTGCCGGTAGGTCTATTTAGCGGCGTTGGTGCCCGGGCTGGACACTTAACAAGTCTTAGCTTCTACAAGTGCTCTGGTAGCCAGGGTATTGATGCTGGGGAGCTCCTGGAGGTTCTAGGGTCTCTAAACTCACTGGAGAGACTAGCTGATGACCTCTTGGAGCCACAAAGATCATCATTTGGAGTGCAGCTCCTTTGGTGGACCCGTTGGTCAGCAGAACGGTGTACCTGACGGATGCAGTTGGTGCTTGCAGGGAAGTGGTTCCTCCACTTCAAGGTAGATGCTCACTGGTTGGTGAAGTGCTGGCAGCCCTCCAGGGCTTTAGGAGCATGCACAGCTCCTGGACGAGCCAGGTCTTTGAAATTGTCAGGACAGCAGCAGTCAGGCAGGGTTTGGTGCCAATGTCTGAGCGGTTACACCGTTCTTGTGATGTCAGCTCTTTTTGGTCCTTCTGTTCCGGGAGACTAGTCTGACTACTGGTATCAGGGGACCCCCTAAATACTGAATTTAGGGGTGTTAATGAGAATATGGGGGAGTCTCCAATGGGCTACTTGCATCTTGGTGACCACGCCCCCAAATGACCATGACCTGGCGAGAGTGGACATAAACCTGACCCAGAGTTCCTAGTTTCACCTTAAACAAGGTGGTGAAACCATTCTTCAGTTCACGTCAGGTAGCCCACCTTGCGGGTGTGACTAGCCTGAGAGTGAGCAAGCCTTCTGACTAGCTAATTTTTCCACCTGTGCTGGTGCCAAATGAGCCTCAGGGCAGGGGTGGCATTCCGAGGTCTGGGGGGAAGCTGGGGTCCCATATCAAAGGTGGCAGAGGCTTTTATGCCTCTGGCCTTGATCTGCTAAAACACTGGGCGTCCTGCTGCCGGAGTTGTGAACACCCACCTCCTTTAGTCATTGTTTCTGACCTCAGAGCGCAGGATCTCACTTGCATGGGGTCAGAAAGTTGTCTGTGGTGGCAGGCTGGATGATACCAGTCAGCCAACACACCAAGAGACCAGTAGGTTTCAGGGGGCACCTCTGTGGTGCCCTCTGAGTGCATGTCCGAATAAATCCAATACTGGCAGCAGTATGGAATTCTTCAGATGAGTTGTTTGATGCCAAACATTATCTTCTGTAAAGCCATTATGTAGCTGGCTACCTTGTAATGTACATATTTCTAAAACTGCTTCCTGATCACTTCCAAATGCCCAGCAATGGATCCAGACATCACAAGGGGATATCTGCTCATGCAGATGTGCCCTCCATATGTAATATAATGCACCCTTCCTTAGGGCTTTAAGGCCTGCTGTAGGGGTGACGTGCATACAGTGTACTTTGGCATGGCATAGTGTCCTGTGTTTTTGGAATGGCTTGTACCATTTCACACCTCATGCAACGGCAGTCTGCATGCAATTTGTGTGGGTCCTGTAGGGTGGCACAATACATACTTAAGCCTGTAAGAACCCTCTTAAGTACCCATGCCCTGGGTAGCCGTACCATTTACAAGGGAATTACAGGGGTGCTAAAGCCCTTGCCAATTGGTTAACAATTGAACAGATGGTCTGTTTCAGAGAAAGCATTGGGGCCTGGTTGACAGGGACCTACTGCACATCCGTCAGAAATCCGTACCACTGGCAAAAAGTGAGTGTGCCCATGTCATTAAGGGGCACTTTCCTACAAAGTGCATAAGAAATAAAATGGCTCAGTAGACGTTAATGAAATCAGCACTTTGTTAAACATTGACTGCAGTTATAACCAGTATTTGGTTATTAAATACCATTATGAGATGTGCCCTTTGGTACTTCATCTGACATAGAATTTAACGAACAGCTTCAGTTCTGTGCATCAGCCGATTATAAGGCATCACTACCTGGTCCTTTCAACAACACCTGTGGTATGTAAATCTACCCTACACAGATTCTTGATAGGAGTGGAAAAGTGAGCACCTTTTTAAGTGATTGCAATCATACCGTGCATTTAACAATCTGTGAGTGACCAATGGATTATACATTCTACAACAATGTATATTGTACATTTCCAAACATGAAGTGAAAATTCTATGTACAGATGACCTGTTCAATGTCAGCATTTACATAGAAATCCATGTGACTAATGTATTGTTATGAGAAGCTTTGGTGTTCAGACTCTCCATTTTCCAACTGTAACTCTTAAGATTACTTTTCATGAAATACCTCTGTGCACCCCAATCGTTGTCCTCCTTCCGAACTACAGATAGACTATTGGCGACAACTGCTTTCAGTTTGCCCTTTTGGTTATGCCAGTGCACCAAAATAACCATTGTTAGCAATTCCAGTAAGTCTAGCTCATGAACGAAACTTCCTTTTGGGTTACTGATGGTTTTAAGCCCTCATTAGGTCATCATACATGTACTGTCATTCATCTTTGCACTAATGCATCCATCCACTGACTCATTCTTGCATTCGCGCTTTGATACAGTCTCACATACACACATTCAGCAACATATGCACAATAAATTAAGAGTACAGTAGAAAACAGAAACCTATTGTTTTCTATACACGACAGGCATATGCTTCTAAAAACAAAACTATATATAGCAGCAGTGTCCGTCTCGAAGCTCTATTATTAGTCTCCCATTGGCTTAAAATTGCAGCATCGCTGGCACATTTAGAGCCAACTTGTTGGCCATCTTGGGAAGGTAAAACAATGATACACTCAGGACAACAGCATGCAACCGTGGTCTTCTGGTTTAGGGCAAGTGGTCACATGGGATGTGGCACACTGCAAATGAAAGGCAAGCATGTGACCCGTGAGCAATACCTGGAAAGTTGCAACATTGTTCTTAGTAATATAAAAAAATTAAAGGAAGAGTGTTAGACTTGGCATCTTTTGGCGTGTTTCCCCTGAGTTTTTGCTTTCTGACCTGGGTTTTGACTCTGTATTTGCTGGTGTGATGATTCTGCGCACTTTTCTCACTGCTGATCAGTGATAAAGTGCAAGTCCTCCTGTGATAAAATGTGTTATGGATTGGTGTTTCCATGATTGGCCTATGGCTACTTGATTTATGTGTCAGTCCCTAGTAAAGTGCACTGCGAGTGCTAGGGCCCATAAATCAAATGCTGTTGGTGGGCTGCAGCACTGGATTGTGCCACCCACGCAAACAGCCCGTAAAGTGTAACTCTGGCCTACCATTGCAGAGCCTGTGTGCAGCCTGGGGCTGCCATGTCAACTTGGCAAGTGCACCCACTTGCCAGTCCCTAAACCTTCCCTTTTCTACATGTTAGTCACCCCTACGGTAGGCCCAAGGTACCCCTGTGGGCAGGGTGCATTGTATGTGAAAGGTAGGACATGCGCTGGTGTGTGTGGCATGTCCTGATAGTGAATTACAGCCTACTTTGTTTTTCACTATTGCAAGGTTACTTTTTCCCCATAGGCCAGAATGGGCAGTTTGATTATAACATCCTATAATCCTAACTGACCCAGGGAACATGGTAGACATTCGAGTTTAGTATGCCTGAGCTCAGAATGATAAAACACATCTTTTAGTGAAGTTGGTTTTAACATTCTGTGTTTGAAAATGCCACTTTTAGAAAGTATGTATTTTCTTACCTAATCATCCAGCCTGCCTCTGCTAGGTTATGTATTGTCTGTCTGGTTTGTGAGTGACAGGGGCTGGGGAGACTCCAGGAGACAGGGTGAGTCAGCACAAGGCTGAATAGACCTATCTGCATGTAGATGGGTGGGAGGAGTAGCACTTGGGTCTGAATAGGGCTGTGCCTGCCTTCCACAATGCTGGCGACACCTCCTGTGGTGTCTGAGCACCCTGGCCCACACTGACCAAGGAAGAAGGTGCACACTGCACCCAGAACTGGTTTGAACTAGTTACAGGACCCTCTGCCTGCAGAGAACAAAGGATTTGCTAGTATAAATATTGGGGCCCAGACCCCTAGATTTCAAAACTCTTTTGTATCAAGAAGACTGCCAAGAAGAAGAGCTGGAGAAGCTGTGAGGAGGAACTACCACGTTGCTGGCCTGCAGTGGCTGCTTCTGTCTTGGGCCATGAAAGGACGCGACTGAACTTTCTGCAATCTACATTTTTGAGTTTCTCCAAGGGCTTGAAGTAGAGCTTTCCCCCTGTTCAAGAAGTCTCAGGAACAGCAAATACTTCAAGCTCGATGCAGTCTACGCCGCCACTGCCGACTCTGGGTCCTGAAGGCACTGCAGAGGGCACCGCCGCACCATGACCCTGGTCTCACCGACTACGCCTGCTGATGCCGCCACCAAGCCGCTGCTCGCACCGTGACCTGTGGGACCACACTGTGCACCAACTTGCTTTACGACGACGCCTTGGTGTGCCTGAATTTGCTACTCCACGCCGGAATCGACGCTGCTGCTTGCACTGTGATTTGAAGGCACCGCTCGTAAAGTTACACGAAGCACCGCCCTCATCCCGCACCGCAGCCTTGGCCTACCGACGCCGGTGCCATCGACTCCAGTTCGTCAACCGACGATAGCGCTTCAGCAACGACGACGCTGCTGCTTGCACTGGGCTGAGCACTGCCTTCATCTCACACCGTGACCCTGGTCTCACTACTCGCACCGCAACCTGAGGGCACCGTGCGCTGCACCTTGCACTGCAACACCCGACGCTTGCGGACGTCAGCGCTCCTGATTTCAGCAAAGAGGAGTTTGATCTGCAACGTGTGTGACTTTGAGGGCCCCGACGACTCTTGCATCAACCTCTGGAACAGACGACTGCGGACGCCTTGTGTTTGGAAGCTCAACGAGAGGTCATCGATGCCCTGCATTTCTGAAAGGTACTGTTTGCGGGTCTTCCCGATGCCGTAGCTGGCCCGCGACACTGCAGTCAGCCTGAACTGTTTGGATTTGCTTGCTCACAATTCCGTGATAGCCCTGGACGGCGCTATTGACATCAAGGAACTGTTTTACAAAGTTATTTTGCTAACTGAAGATTTTTAAGTACTGTATTGTGGATTTTTATCGTTTTGGTCTTGTCTTAAGTATATAAAAATATTGGATATTTTTCTAAACTGGTGTGGTGTCTGTAGTGCTTACACTGTATTACTGTTGGTTATGTATAAATGTTTTACACACTGCCTCTAAGATAAGCCTGACTGCTTGTGCCAAGCTACCAAGGGGGTGAGCAGGGGTTATTATAGGAGTGTAACTCCCTTACCAGGAAGAAGGGTCCCTATTTGGACAAAGGTGCAAGCCCTTGCTAACTAGAGACCTCCATTTCTAACTAGGAGAAACAAAGAAATGAGAGGAACTATTAAAGGCGATCATTGGAAACTAAGGACTGGCCAACCAGCCCTGACTCTGAAGCACACGCCCTTTCAGGTGGTTGTAGAAGTGTTCAGAAAATGCAGTCCTTCACAGTGCAAGAGACCCAATGACTGTTGTGGACTGAACCAACCGTAATCAGTACGCTGTCATGGATGGGTGCAGAGGTTAAATGACACTCTGACAGACCAATAGCAGACAACAGCTGACCTGCACCAATATGGATATGTATTTATGGATGTTTGTATGTGTTATTTAATGATTTTCTTTGTTACAAGTTCTTTGCAGATTGCTTAGATACTAGCAAGAATTATTACTGTGTAAATTTTCTCTCCCAAGGGTTTGTCAGAGGCACGAACGCCAAATTCCTTCCCTAGAAAGTTAATTTGTGGCATTTCATTTAACAAAATACCTATCTATAGGCTTTAATGCCGAGAAATAATACACCCATAAATATGTGTTTCACGGTCAATGTCAGGCTTACTGTGTTTATCATAACCTTTTATAATACTCAAATATTTTCTCCTAGTAAACCAATTGGGCTTCTAAATATTATCATTATCTTATTTCAATAGCCAACTCGGATCTACTATATCGATTTAAGCCTTTCCCACAAGGCAACCATCAGGTATACCATAATAAAATAAAAAAATATGTATAAAATGCAATTGTCAAAACAAAATTAAAAACCCTACTAATAGAGCCTAATAAGAATTATCGTTGTGCAAATAGTCTGTTCCTGTGGGTCACCAACACCCTTGCCTACCAAGGTAATTTGTGAGACTCCATTTAATAAAATACCTGCCTCCAGGCTTTAGCACAGTGTAATAACAATTTGCCATTAAAAGGATATTGCCTTTAACACATGCACTTCACAATAAGTAAGGTCTACTTGCGTTGTCGTAACTTTTCCTTATGAACAGATCACAACTAAGGAATCTGACCCTTTTCTCCAGTACACCAATGAGACCTCTTGCTTTTACCAATGGCTTGACACCATATACAACAGTCTTAGTGAGGTGTTAGCAAACTAGCAAGCACCATATATGCAGATGTTAAATAACATAAATGCACAAAATTACAGCTGGCAAAACAATATACAACCCCTCTTGTGAGAAAGTAAAAGTAAGCCTTCTCATCTCAAATATGCGTAGAATACCTTACTTGGGTATGCAATCTGCATGGCAGAGTAGTAGTACTAGTAGTAGTAAGTGCCCATGACCAATGGGTTCTCTGAGTCTTACAGTATCACCAATAGGCAAGCCACAAAATATATAAAGAGAGAGGGTAAGCTGACTGGAAAACCAAAGAAAGGAAGCTACAAACAGACTAGTACAGAAAGAGACAGTTTGAGATAAAATACAAATACTAGAAATATAAAATAAGTAAATCGTATAATGCAGGGATAACAAGAATTTAGAAGTGGATAGATCGTAGAGGATTTGGGATAAAAATAGGAAACGGGTAGAAATAAATAGTTCAAAATAAGGAGGGTTAAAAGTTAAGGAAATGTATAGTAATATTAACCAGAGGACCTACTGGGGCCAGCAGACGAGGAGCGTTCTTGGGAGGCAGATCCAGCAACCGCTTACCACGACATCTTGCCATGGATGCTGATGTAAGACATAATAAGAGAGACAATAAAATGATTGGTGGTAAATAATTTCCCCAATAAGAGGTTTTTTTTTTTTTTTATTACAAAACACGGCACTTGCAATAACACTGACCTTTCCTATTTCAGACAGACTAGTAGTAGAGACGTTTATTACGCTCTATTCTAATTTCATATTTCCTAAACACACCTAGCCTGCCCATTCCAAAGACTTTGGAATAAATTGCAACTAATGATGTTTGCTTCTAAGTTCTCTCCCCCCCCCCCTCCTATATCTCATTCTCAACCCCCGTAGACGAGTCAATTCACTAAGTCTGCATTTTTTCTTTAAATGCATAGATGGACGTATGCATACACCAAATTGGTTGGTTGCAGTGACCAGCAACTTTGAGCTACAAAAAAGGTTCTAAGAACCGAAGTGAGGGGATGCATGCTGCTAAATTACTAATGCTAACTACCACTATCTTAGTGACCGGTCAAAGGAAAGGAGTCTCTCTCTAATCTGCATTACTTAAATTCTTACATAATCATCAGCCCAAGTGAGCGCAAAGTCGCAAACAAGTATGATTAGGTAGCACTTAGCACCTATCTGGAATAACAATCACATAATATTTGTAAACGTAACTTACCTGCCTGTGCGCAGCATGCTTGCTATTATGGGGGAAAAAATATTAGCAATAACATATAACACACAATTAATGTATTTAATATTAACAATTAGCTACTCAACAAGCCCCACAATCTCAACCCCTCGCAGGTCCAGCAAGTCCTGCTCTCGGTCCAGGATGGCAGACCACCGGTGTGTCAGCTGATTCTAGGTGCACCGGACCCTAGAGCAGCAATACATTGCCTGGCGCACCCTTGCCTAGCGTTACTGGTGCTCCCGGAGCTCGTTCCCAGGCCTGCTGCCAGGGTGGAGGAGAAGTGGTGCTGCACAAAAAGAAAGTAACCCAAGAGGGCAGAAGCCTATATAACCTTCTAGAGCTTGGGCTACACCCGATGAATTTAGATAAACCCCCACAAAGAACAGATCTAGCAGGAAAGATTACAATGCTTTTTTTTAGAGGAAAGCGACTTACTATTTGTCGCCTCTAGCGGTAGAGAAGTCAAACTCGCTTAGTGTACAATCAATTACTATTGATCCTGAGGAAAATTTGTGTCTCGTACCTCAAAGAAGGGGGCCTTATTGAACACCAAGTCACAGCACCATTGTTTCTTTATTATTTATTTTTATGGTGTTTAATTCAATAATCAAAAACTTTTCACAAATAACTTAATTCACCATCATATATGTCAACATTAACACCACACAAGAGAGACATCACGTTAAAACTAGGTAAACACAAGTTATCGCATTGGCGGATTATCTACCATTATTACAAAAACAAGAGATGCCCCATCCACCTCCGAAAACAAGACTCCTTCCGCAAGTAAGGCGGCTCTTCTTTGCTGTCCTTTTTTTGGGGCACACTTCTCTGCCATGATGAGCAAGAGAGAGGAAATGTAGAAAGTATTAAAAAAAAAAAAAAAAAACAGGACGAAGGGGGCAAAAAATAATTGTTAGGAAGTAGAGAGAAAACAGTACAAAACTCACTAAAACACACAAAGTAGAAAAAAACACAAAATGCACACTTAGAAAGACCGAGGGAAAGAAAATTAAAAAAAAAAACAATCAGAAAAAACTTTTATAAATCAAGGATTACAGAAGGATCAAAAAGTAGGCCCCAGCACAACAACAAAGAAACAAGATGGCCATGCCCATGCTCGACTACATGGTGCAGTTCGTCCAAACATGCAATCCATGTTGCTGTATGGTGGAAAAGTCATGCGACCGGGCAGGACAAGCAACTTTGCCCGCTTGTGGAACTTCGTGTAGTGATGCGGAGGTTTTTTGCTGCTTCGCAGAGATCTACATAGCACTGCCTCACGAACTCCGCCAAGGCTTATTTAACTAGCAGACCAGTTATTTGACTGATGCCTCCTGCAGATCACTCCCTGGCTATTGACATCAGCTTTTGTCTTTTACTTTTATAATTGCTTCCTCCCCTGGTTCCTTTCACCGCAAACCACTTCTGCTGCCTGCGCCTACTTCATCACTGAATATAGATCACTTTAAAAAAAGCTTTGGGGAAACCGATCAGATCTAAACAGGGCAAACCTACTTGAAATGTTGCATGATTACTCACTGAAAGAGAAATTTGCAGCTCAAAGGAAGTTGATTTTATTGCATATTAATTTACTTTGGAATAAAAAGAATCAACATGTTGGTGAAAAAAATAACAGGCTACCCTAGATATTATATTGAGCTGCAAGAGTGCTTCAAAAAGGATAATTTGAATGTGCATGGTTCGAACGTGACCCTTATTGTGAGAGTCTGCCATTCATTTTTTGTTCCTTGAAGAAGACTCATATCCAGAGGGATAGCTACCATGAATGGACTGGGGCCCAGGTGTGAGTGGCTCACTGTACCAATTATGCCTGTTTTACTAGCCAACCAGGGTCTACTAAGACATTTTCTTTGCTTGAATTACTGCCCATGACGTCCTTATTACGCTTGTTCACAGCGAAGGGCCCTTCATGCACAGATCTTCACAACTGTAGCCCCTGGCCAAGGCATCTATACAGATAAATATACATCTATTAACAACCCGACAAGTTTTCAGCAGGAACAGTGCACAGAGGCAGCAGATGGCTGAAGCAGACCACCACAAGCTGCAGAGAAGAGTCGAAACTGAGACACAAAAGAGCATGCAAACAGCAAGGTCGAAGCATCTATGTGGTGCACTGAAGAAACCAGCAGACCCAGTCTGAGGGAACTAGAATTCATTGCTTAGAATAAATATTGCACTGGGCATCAGGGGTGCTAATAAAAAGAGGCATTGCACTAGCATTTTAACGGTACGCCGTTGGGTGTTTTTAGAATTATTTTTTTTTTAAAGTGAAAATATGATTGGGGTGTTCCTGTAACAGATGTTATATTTTGTATTGTTTGGGGCACTCTAGGTGAGGTCCACAATGTGTGTATTTGTAAAATAAAACAACAATTGGAAACACCAAAATGCCTTGACTTTCAACGGCCTTACCTGACTGTTGGCTTTGCCAGTACTTTTTGCCGATACTTGTCTGGCATTGCAGAACAGTGAGCCACTGGGGTGTGATGACCTATACATGTGCATGCATCACCACGCTTGCACACGTATGCATCACAAGGAGACAGCTTTTTTTTTAGGATTTATAATTTAGAATTTCAAGATAGCAGACACCTATCTTGGAATGGTAAATGAAAAATGTAGGTACAATTATGCATTCAAGATATAGGAGTGGTCTAGTTGCAAATTAGGACTCCGGCCTCCACAAAAAGGGAAACATATAAATTTTTCTTTAAAAAATACCGTGCCAGTGAGGAGAATCCGTTGTGGGTCAGGGGTAGTCGCAGCCAAAGAAGGATGGGCGCGGAGCAACAAGAAACGGGAGAGCAACAGAAGAGCGTGTGGAGAATTTAAAATATGAAATTAAATTCATCTGGTCTAAAAAAAAAAAAGCAGGACATGGTGATGTTGATGAGCCACAGGTGAGCCGGATGGTGAGCAGAAGAGGGCAACATGGAAAAAAAGGGCGGTGGGTTTGGGGGGTGGGGGTGGGGTTGGAGCTGCTACCACAGAGAGAACAAAAAACATATTCATCCCATGGTGTGCTAAAACAAAAAAAAAGTGGTTTCCTGAATGTAAGAGCAGCGGAAGGATACAAAGGGTGGGAAAGAAGCGAAGCTCCAGGGAAGAAACACGCAAACACAAAAAGAGGAAAGGAAGCCATTAAATTAGAGTCGAGCAAATGAGACTCAGAAGAAAGCCACCGAATGATGAACAGTGGGCTGACCCATAACCTGATGTACGTAATGGTTGTTGTCTATAAAAGGACTTCAACAAAATGTAAAGGCTGTCTGAAGGCGACACAGAAGAGACACAAAGAATACATGACTAATTGCATAAGTGCAGTTTTTCTTCTCGCCACATGGTGTCAGAAACTCACGACAAATTCATACGAGTTCTAGCTCAATAAAGAAAAAAAAGCATTAGTACAATTAAAGTAACCGGAATAACTAAAGACTTGAAAGTTATTAACCTTAGGACCAACAGATGGCAGTGTGAGGTTAAAATATTGTCTGCACAGTGGAAAGTATGCTCTTTTTGAAATCCACCATAACCTGACAGTTGAATCACGAATCTTAAAAACTATATTAAGCATTGAAAAATTAAAAACAAAATAAAATAATTTTCATTTTGTAAAGTAATGCAGGTGCGTGTATAAGGAGTTCACAGAGCACAGCATTCCCAACCATAAACTAAATTATAAAAACAGATATGTACAACACAATGTAGTTATCTAATTTAAAATACATCTTCAGTGCATGCGCGTTGTATCATTATGCATTGTAAATGTATTTTCAGTTGAATACAATACAATGCCTTGTACATTGCTGCGATGTAAAAAAAAATGTGTTGTAAATGAATGCATTGTTTTTGATTTCTATATATTGACTGATATCCCACTGAGGTTGGCCAGGATGCCTCACAAAACATGGTCTGATCAATCGAGGATAGGGTGGACAACTGGCATGGGCGCAAGTTCAGGACAGTGAGTGTAAAAATTCAGGACAAAGGGTCAAAATTCAGGACAAAAATTCAGGACAGGAGGTCAAAATTCAGGACAAAAATTCGAGACAAAAGGTATGCTTTATAGACACATCAGTGGATGTCATGCAATAGTATGTTAATAAATAGGCAAAGAACATAAGTACAAGTCACTTCTTCTGCCCAGTCACTTTCTCCTGCCCCGTCACCATTCCTTACCTGTCATTTCCCCTGCTCCGTCACTGCTCCTGCCCAGTCACCGCTCCTGCTCATGCCTAATCACAGCACCTACCACATCACTTCTGCTCCGTCACCGCTCCTGCTCCGTCACCGCTCCTGCCCGTTCACTGCTCCTGCCCGTTCACTGCTCCTGCCCGTTCACTGCTCCTGCCCGTTCACTGCTCCTGCCCGTTCACTGCTCCTGCCCATTCACCGCTCCTGCCCGGTCAGCACTCCTGCTCATGCCCAATCACCGCTCCTGCCCCATCACTTCTCCTACCCAGTCACTGCTCTCACCCGTTCACCGTTCTTGCCCAGTCACCGCTCCTGCTCATGCCTAATCACAGCACCTACCACATCACTTCTGCTCCGTCACCGCTCCTGCTCCGTCACCGCTCCTGCCCGTTCACTGCTCCTGCCCGTTCACTGCTCCTGCCCGTTCACTGCTCCTGCCCGTTCACTGCTCCTGCCCGTTCACTGCTCCTGCCCATTCACCGCTCCTGCCCGGTCAGCACTCCTGCTCATGCCCAATCACCGCTCCTGCCCCATCACTTCTCCTACCCAGTCACTGCTCTCACCCGTTCACCGTTCTTGCCCAGTCACCGCTCCTGCTCATGCCTACTCACAGCACCTGCCACATCATTTCTCTTGCCCAGTCACTTCTTCTGACCCGTCACTTCTCCTGCCCCGTCACTTCTCCTGGCCCGTCACTTATTTACACTATGTTATACCGTTTCTTTGTAAATGCATCAATGCAACTTCAGAAGATAGGGAGAAATGCGGTACAGGCCCTGTGTGGGTGGGGAGGGTCGACATTTCGACTTGGCTAGTGCCTAGAGGGTGATGCATTTACAAAGAAACTGTATACAATTGTGTAAATAATTTCTTTAGGACAGGTCATTCTGTACTGGTCTCTTTACCAGTCCGTTGCCATAATTATTGAAAAATGTGTGTATTCTAAAACTAGTGACTTTCACCTATCCCTATTCATCACAAGCGCACCCATCCCTCACTTCCCCTCTCGAGCAACCTTATGCATCTTTCTAAATGTCAAATAATTTTGATCGAATTCAAGTATATGAAATAAATATACTATAACTTAAATAACTTTTTGGCGCTTTTTCTTTTTGTTGAAAATTGACTGTATGTTTTGAATAAATTACTAATTTTGTATTTGTATTTTGTATTTGTAATATGTAGTTGCATTTCAAATTGGTATTGATTACTAGTGTTTGACTGACATTGCTACACATGCAGGATATATCGCAATCTATTTCTCTCTAAAGCAGACATGCCCGATCACCGCTCCTGCCCCGTCATTTCTCCTGTCCCGTCACTTCTCCTGTCCCGTCACTTCTTCTGCCCCGTCACCACTTCTGGCCGTCACTTCTCCTGCCCCATTCACTGCTCCTGTCCATTCACTGCTCCTGTCCATTCACTGCTCCTGTCTGTTCTCTGTTCCTGTCCGTTCACCACTCCAGCCCGGTCATCGCTCCTGCTCATACCTAATCACTTCACCTGCCACATCACTTCTCTTGCCTTGTCGCTTCTCCTGCCCTGTCACTTCTCCTGCCCTGTCACTTCTCCTGCCCTGTCACTTCTCCTGCCCCGTCACCGCACCTGCTGCGTCACCGCTTCTGCCCGGTCACCACTCCTGCCTGGTCACCGCTCCTGCTCATACCTAATCACTGCACCTGCCACATCCCTTCTCTTGCCCTGTCACTTCTCCTGCCCGTCACTTCTCCTGCCCTGTCACTTCCCCTGCTCCGTCACTTCCCCTGCTCCGTCACCGCTCCTGCCCCGTCACTGCTCCTGCCCGTTCACTGCTCCTGCCCGATCACCGCTCCTGCCCCGTCATTTCTCCTGACCCCTCACTTCTCCTGTCCCGTCACTTCTCCTGTCCTGTCACTTCTTCTGCACCGTCACCACTTCTGCCTGTCACTTCTCCTGCCCCATTCACTGCTCCTGCCCCATTCACCGCTCCTGCCCCATTCACTGCTCCTGTCATTCACTGCTCCTGTCTGTTCTCTGTTCCTGTCCGTTCACCACTCCTGCCCGGTGACTGCTCCTGCTCATACCTAATCACTTCACCTGCCACATCACTTCTCTTGCCTTGTCACTTCTTCTGCCTGTCACTTCTCCTGCCCTGTCACTTCTCCTGCACCGTCACCGCTCCTGCCTGGTCACCGCTCCTGCCTGGTCACCGCTCCTGCTCATACCTAATCACTGCACCTGCCACATCACTTCTCTTGCCTTGTCACTTCTCCTGCCCTGTCACTTCTCCTGCCCTGTCACTTCTCCTGCCCTGTCACTGCTCCTGCCCGTTCACTGCTCCTGTACGGTCAGCACTCCTGCTTATGCCCGATCACCGCTCCTGCCCCGTCATTTCTCCTTACCCCTCACTTCTCCTGCCCCATCACTTCTCCTACCCCATCACTTCTCCTGTCCCGTCACTTCTTCTGTCCCGTCACTTCTTCTGTCCCGTCACTTCTTCTGCCCCATCACTTCTGCCCCGTTCACTGCTCCTGTCCGTTCACTGCTCCTGTCCGTTCTCTGTTCCTGCCCGATCACCGCTCCTGCTCATACCTTATCACTGCACCTGCCACATCACTTTTCTTGCCCTGTCACTTCTCCTGCCCGTCACTTCTCCTGCCCTGTCACTTCTCTTGCCCTGTCACTTCCCTTGCCCTGTCACTTCTCCTGCCCCGTCACCGCATCTGCTGCGTCACCGCTCCTGCCCGGTCACCGCTCCTGCGCATACCTAATCACTGCACCTGCCACATCACTTCTCTTGCCCTGCCACTTCTCCTGCTCGTCACTTCTCCTGCCCTGTCACTTCTCCTGCCCTGCCACTTCTCCTGCCCTGTCACTTCTCCTGCCCTGTCACTTCTCCTGCCCATCACTTCTCCTGCCCTGTCATTTCCCCTGCCCCGTCACTGCTCCTGCCCCGTCACTGCTCCTGCCCCATCACTGCTCCTGCCCCGTCACTGCTCCTGCCCCGTCACTGCTCCTGCCCGTTCACTGCTCCTGCCCGTTCACTGCTCCTGCCTGTTCACTGCGCCTGTCCAGTCAGCACTCCAGCTCATGTCTGATCACTGCTCCTGCCCTGTCATTTCTCCTGACCCCTCACTTCTCCTACCCCATCACTTCTCCTGCCTCGTCACTTCTCCTGTCCCATCACTTCTCCTGTCCCATCACGTCTCCTGTCCCATCACGTCTCCTGCCCCATCACTTTTCCTGCCCCATCACTTTTCCTGCCCCATCACTTTTCCTGCCCCATCACTTTTCCTGCCCCATCACTTTTCCTGCCCCATCACTTCTTCTGCCCGTCACTTCTGCCCCGTTCACTGCTCCTGTCCGTTCACTGCTCCTGTCTGTTCCTGTCCATTCACCACTTCTGCCTGGTCACCGCTCCTGCTCATACCTAATCACTGCACCTGCCACATCACTTCTCTTACCCTGTCACTTTTCCTGCCCTGTCACTTCTCCTGCCCTGTCACTTCTCCTGCCTCATCACCGCAACTGCTGCGTCACCGCTCCTGCCCCCACAGCTCCTGCCCGTTCACTGCTCCTGCCTGTTCACTGCTCCTGTCCGGTCAGCACTCCTGCTCATGCCCGATATCCGCTCCTGCCCCGTCACTTCTCCTGCCCCATCCCTTGTCGTGTCCCGTCACTTCTCCTGCCCTGTCACTGCTCCTGCTCCGTTCACCGCTCCTGTCTGTTCACCGCTCCTGCATGGTCACTGTTCCTGCCCAGTCACTGCTCCTGCCCAGTCACCGCTCCTGCTCATGCCTAATCACTGCTCCTGCCCTGTCAGTTCTCCTGCCCCATCACTTTTTCTGCCAGTCACTTCTCCTGTCCCGTCACCTCTCCTGCCCTGTCACTTCTCCTGCCCCATCACCTCTCCTGCCCCGTCAACTCTCCTGCTCCATCACTTCTCCTGCCCGGTCACCTCTCCTGTCTCATCACTGATCCTGTCCCGTCACTGCTCCTGCCCTGTCACTCTCAGTGAGCAACATTGGCAAATTACACAAGACCACAAGTCCCCCACAGTACTCTGTTTGAGGAAAGCTCCTCTGTAACCACTAACTACGATATACTGGCTCCAAGTGAGTCACTGGCCTCCAAGGCACTCACTCGCACATGATATGCTAAAGACAGACGGCGCATTGTCATTCGAAAGGGGATAATCAGCCTCAGTCAGAATGACAATGTGCTTGTCCACAGTCTGTGCAAGCTCAGTGAGGGGCTGCTGCAGCCTCTGGAGTTCAACAGAGAAGTGCGAGCTGGCCCCTGAGAACTTTTAATCTCTTGGGGCTTTTCTCAGGCGAACAGCACAGCTCGCTTTAATTAATCTCCAAAATTACGGACAAAAGGCACCCGTAAAACGAATGATTACAGACAATGGACAAGACACCAAAGTGATGGACGGTCAGTGAAATTTACGGATGGTTGGTCACCCTAATCGAGGATACCGCCGACTCAGTGGATTGTGCTGTGGGATCCTCTGTTGGTGTGTGCTGTCATGCTTGGCCTCCCACGTCGGGGTTCTCAACAGATGTGCAAGCCCCACTCATTGATGCCCAGCCCCCCCCCCGCCTTTGAAGGCATCTGCTTGTGTGGAGTCAAAGGTGGTTCAGCCTTGTAGGGGTTTAAGTCCAGTAGAGCTAAGGCTAGGCTCCCAGGCCTACAAAATCCTCGGCCTCAGTGCAGTAGCAGCTGCTACTGACCAGGGATGGTGGGGTAGGACAGGGGAGAGAGAGAACGAGGGAGGGGGGAATAATAAAAGAATATTGCACTTACCTCTATACCGCCGACCGCAGGCTCTTCTTTCTCCGTCCTCCTCTCTTCAGGAAGCACGCAGTCTCCCTGAATCTCCGGACCAATCACAATGCTGCCTTAGCAGCATTGTGATTGGTCTGAGAGCTGTGGTTCAGCACTCAGACAGGGGCTGGCAGGCTGTGCATGTTCTCCACCCAGGCTGTAATATAGCCTACGTGAAGAACATGCAGAGTGGGCATGACGCTTTGGCCGTCCCGAGACAGCAGACCAAAGTGTCATGCGCACTTTAGGTGCTGCCACTACTCCTCCCCCTGTGACGTGGGGAGCCCAGCCCTGTCCGCCTGGCTTCAGCTGAAAACTGAATACAAAAAACAAAAGGATAATGACAAACGTTAATAACATTTTATTTTTTGTATTCCGCTTGCAGCTGAAGCAGTGGAGCAACACTCCAACGCCATAGTGGATGAGCCCCTACTGCGTCAGTGAGGTTATAGGCAAGAAGCAGGATCTCTGTGTTCCTGTACTCAGACAAATGGCTGCTCAAAGCTTGCTTCCCTCATATAGCGTCACACCACCAGCAGGCACATCATTCCTGCTGTTCGAGTTGTCTTTTTATTAATCAACGCCTAAGTCTCAACCAGTGCCCTCTCAGCGCCGCCTGTTCATAGGGGCAGTACAAAATACATTGCTCGGAGCTTTCAATCCTCCATAGAGTGTCGAGGACATTCGGTATATTGTTCCGATGTTTCATGAGGAAGCTCAGATTACCGTCCTGATAATTCTATACCTGCTGGGTCTGTGGGCTTCCTGCATCTTCCTGGTCATTCTTTCATGTTGGCATGTGAGTGCACTCTAGTGGTTTCTCTGCAGACAGCAGCTCCAACATGAAGGAGATCTGTCGGACACCATCCTGATCTACCAGGACACTGGGGAAGACCTGACCTGGTGGTCAGTGGAAGAGCACCTGTTTCAAGGGATGTCCTTCTACCCTCCACCATGCCATGGCTACGGTAGTCATGGATGTATCCACCCTTGGGAGGGGTGCCTTTCTGGAGGAACTGGAGATCAGAAGAGCAGATTCTATACATCATCTGCTTGCGCTGAGGTCAATTCAGCTGGTGCTCAAGGCCCTCCTTCCCTTTGTAGTCAGTTGGTCTAGAACTTGAGAGACAAGACAACCATATTTTGGCATGTCAGCAAGCAAGAAGGAGTAGGGTCTTATCTTCTCTGTCGAAAATTGCTGAGGCTCTGGACATGCATGCCCCATCATGGGGTTTGGCTGGTCACTAACCCTCTGGTTTGCTCTTTTAACTACAGGACCTCCATCTCGAGGTGGTTTGGAACATCTTTTCCCTTTGGGGCCTCATCTAGGTAGATCAGCTTCACATCAGCAGCAATGCCCATTACCGTTGGTACTGTCTGCTGCAGGGAGCTCTGGGGCTCACATTTCAATCGAGGTGCAATTTTCCACTTCACTGCATGTTTCCTCCATACTTTTGTGTCCTCTGGTTCAGAGAAAGATTCATCGGGACCTGGTCCAAGTCATCTTAATTTCCTCAAACCGGCTGAGAAGTGTGTGGTATGCAGACCTTCTGCACCTCTCCCTGCAGCTGTGCTGCGTCTTCCTCTCAGGATGGAACTTCTGGACACTGACCTCCAAAGCCTCCACATTCATGCCTGGACTTGCTGAAAGTCCTCCAATTGTGATCTTACTGGCCCAACAGAGCTGTGCTGTGAGCACCATCAATGAGTACTTTTGGCCCTGTCAGCATTCTTCTGCCTTCTGTACCAGCCATCTCTGTTCAAGTCCCAAATAATGATAACATTTCTGAAGGGACTCACACTGGTTTCCACCCACTCCTTTTATCATATTGCAGTGGATTTGGAACCTGGTTTTGACCTATTTGATGAGTGTACCCCTCCTGGTTATCAACTAGTACTATTGAGTTTTGTCAGAGCCCCTTTCAGAGAGCGACGGGGCAAGCAGGAGCTTCTGGGCCCAACTGTGGGGGTTGAGGTCTGTTACTCCTGATGTCCTGGGGGCCAGCCTACTATGGATCCTGAACAAATGGACCAAGTACCCCTTCAGCACTTGATTCTCAGTGGTAGTGTGGGTTGAGCAGTCCAAGTCTTCTCTTTGGGGAGGTAGCTACATGGGTGGGGATAATGAACACAGGCTCACAGCTCAAATTACGTTTAATAGCAGCAATAAATTACTGTCCAGTCAAATACTTGCTTTTATGAAAAAAGGAATATTTATATATGAACAGAAAGTGAAATATGTCATAAACAAACAACACACACAGCTCCTTGAAGTCAGGGCTGATGTGTTCAATAGGCAGGCCCGCTCATTAGCAGTAGGGGTTTTCCCTATTCACTATATGTGACATTCAGTGTAAGCTCCACTAGTAGGCTGAGTCTGAGGAGTCCTACTCCGACTCTGAAAAAAGTCAAAAGTATCCTGCAACCAAAGCCCTATGTGGCAGAGCTAGTTCCCACAGGACCTTCCAGCCCTGCGATTGGTCTAACCCGCCCCTAACCAGAGTCTCTGTAGGGAGCGGCAATGACTGCTATTGGTGAGTAGCATTGATGGCTCTCAAGGGGCAGCAGCTGGGCATCCACTACTCTTCCTCTGGTGATCCTTCCCACACGAAGGTTGCTCCATTTAGAAACCTCAGTCCTAGCTCGGCCCACATGGGTCACCATAGCAGTCTTTATTCACAATAACAGCTTGAACCAGGCAGCGGTCCTTGTCCTTTCCAATGTCCTCACCTGTCATACACGGTCACTGACCTTAATCCGCACTACAGCAATGCCCAACGTCAGCCCTCTCTAGCATATGGGGTTGCTGACTTCACTCCACACACAGACTGCGGCCCAATCTACATGGTAGTAATCTTCACAGCAGCCCCCTCTGGCATATGGGGGTCACCAGTTTCACTCCGCACATGGGCTTTGGCTTAATCAGCACAGCAGTGATGCTGACACAAGCTAACTTTACAGCACCATTCTCTGGCATACAGGGTTCCCAACTTGAACATGCACACGGGTGCTGACCCATTCAGTGCAGCAGCCATCTCCTCACTCGCTACAGGGATCCTCTCGGCAGGATCTCCCTGTAAAACCTCCTGCTTTCAGTGCTCTACTCTTCCTCACAGAGCACACTAGTCTTCGCAAGCTGGCAGGCACTTGTGCTCCAGGGTCAGGTGGGTTTGAATGTCACTGGCTGATGTCCTCTCACATAGCTGGGAAACTGGCAAGCCGTAGACCCCAGCCCTGGTTACAGGCAGAAGTCTTATAGAACTTTCCCCCCTCGCACAGCCTGACTGGCTGCTTGAAAGTTGACAATTTTGGGGTCCTCTGGAAAACCTTAATGTTGTACATTTCCAGACACCTAATGTGATTTAGGGTCTGAGACTTTGAAGTTTTTGTTTGGGGTTTACCTCTTTTAGAAGTGCCCACTCCTCTGCTTTGCCCTTCCTCCAGAAAGCAGGATGTCACAGCAGGAGCAACTCCAAATCTGAAAGCCACACAACACAGGCTGTGGGAATGACTAGAGATTCATACTTGGATGTCAGCCGAAGTGATACGTGGAGGAAACGGTTACCCTAGAGTCCACTTATCAGCTCCATGTCCATTCTGAGATGTGCCCAGACACCTTTCCGGTGACATCTTCATAAATCAAAGAGCACCCTTTTAAGTGTACTGAAGAACTTGACTCTTCCTCCTCCAGTGTGTGTCCCATCCAGCTCACAAGAATGTAGCAATCCACACATTTGTCTGTGGAGATTCCTCTGCATGCTCCTTCAGTCAACACTGGGTCTCCCAAAATGGAACCTAGAGTCTTTCATGTATTGTACCACTCACAGGCACACTTACACCCAGTACATGCATACAACGCTCGCACTGCACTGCTCTAGATATATACTTCATGTAGGTGATAGAGCGCGACAGTACTCTCCAATTTGGAGGGAGGCATTATAATCATAAGTAGTTTTTAACTGCATGTATTCTCTTATCATGTTGACATTTGGTTATTAGAATGTGTAATGTAATAACATGTGAAGTGATAGTGACATTCTGTGCAATGTGGAGAAAGTAACGTTGTAATTGTGTTCTACATGATTACGTTTAATGTTCGATTTTACATATGACTAATGAGAAATTATCTACCTGACATGTAACACACCGATTTAAACATGCACAGTAATGATGTTCATGTATATGTGTGATTAATGGAGATTCATATTGATTCTTATGTTAGCCAATTTTGTAGGCCTCCTTTGTATTTTCCCTGGGTCTCGAAAAACCAATGTTCATAAAATTCATATGTATGCAGAATCTTTTCTTTCTCATGTTTCTGTTGCAGGTGGAGGAATTCATCTTTGTTAGTTAGAATAATGCTTTTATTTTAGGAGTTAGGCTCTGCATTCTGTCCATCAATTGTTGTTTTTGTATTTGTCACCCCGAGTGAGACGGGTATGCCCAGACGTGTGTCCCGTGCCCTCCATGCCACTGAAATCAAGCTATCCTGGCTGAAGAGGGGTGAAACCCTAAAACCGGTCCTAGGATGCTTGTTTCCAGTCCAGGGAGGACCTGGCCTTGCAGATCGGGCTGGACTGTTCCCATTGGGCACATGGTCAAGACTGATTTGCATATGGCTGGGTTCAAACTGGAATGGCATGGTGAGCAAAAAAAGGATGGATTTAGGCGCAGAGCTCGTTACTGGGGTGAATGTGTGACATTATTCAGCATTCTGTCTCTCAATTGTTGTTTAGGTCTCACCTGAGCCAGCGCATGCGCTGCTCTGCGAGAAATTTAGTAAGTGGGTTTTCAAAGTGCTACCACAAGATTTTGCTGGCTCAAGCTTGCGGTTACGCTCATTAAGCCTTGCAGCGTGCAAACCACTTTAGTTTTAATGCTCCTCCACCCCCTTGCTCTCTGCTCTCACTACCCCTTCCTTCTCCCCCTCCCTCCTTGTTAGTTACTTTCACTTTCGCGCGCACTTCTACTTATCTCAGGACTCCGCCCCTTTCTAAACACCTCTTCCGCCCCACACCCTCCACCTTCACTTTAAACGGAAAATAATAGGAACTTGCTGACATCCTTCAGCTCTGACTCCCTCTCCTAAAATAGTTTATGGCTGGTGGAGCCTTTTAATCGTAGGCGCTGGAGACGTTAGATGCTGGCATGCATCTTGTGGTGAGTTATACAATAATTAAGTTTGCAGTTAGCGCCTGCGAGGTGCCCTTAATAGTGAAGCACAGCTGCCTGCCTGCGTCCGCCCCCCTCCACCCGCGTGTGTGCATGTTTGGGAGGTGCCGTTTCCCACAGCTCTGATCTAATTCAAATGAAACTCAATCTCTGTGTGACCAACCCCGTGCCAGCGCTCTCCCACCCACCGACAGCCCGCTTTCTCAGGCTGTGTGCGTGTTACACATTTACATTGTCAATCTGGCAGGCTCCCCCCAAACAACCCTTGTGTCTAGGTTTACAATGTCAACCGGCCAGGATAAGGAGACTGTCTGAAGCAATAACACGCTTATGACCCGGGTCCCTGTCGTTCATGCCCCCCTACGATCCCAGTCCCCGCACTTTTACTTCAACAGCCTGTGTCCTGTGCCCTCGGAGCGCCGACACCAGTGATCTGTCATTTGGTTAGAAACCATTTCCCTGTGTGAATTTCACAATAGTTCCACGCATTGCGGCACCTTTATGCACGGGGTAATACAGCAGATAGCTCACTCTCTCCAAAATATAGTGACCGATTCAGCACACAAATGCATTACTCTGCTTAAACATTTTAAATACGGGCCTCAAGGATTTTCCTGACACTCCATACGTTCTCTGTCCAGGTTCTAACAGAGTCACCCTCGCCGTATCGGCGCATTATCCGCCAGGAATGGTGACCTTTGGCTGTTGCATAGCTGAGACTCACCTAGCTGTCAACAGCGCCTCGCTCCTCCCTGCGCAGTCAGACAGGACCCGCGCGCAGCTCCTCTGGGCCAGCCCGCTGTAAACTCCCCCTGAACCCCTTGCTCCTCAAGACACCCCCTCTGTCACAAAATCAAGCAGGTGCAGCGCAGGGACACCGCAGTGGTCGTGCTTCATCCTGTCAAGGGTCCCCTTAAGCACACAGGTCGGCAGGTCAGCTTACAGTGACCCGGGTTTTGTCCCACAGTTGAGGTCTGCAGCAATGGGGTGACGGAAATGTTTCTGACAACAGATGACCCCTCACGGGTCACCAGAGAGGGTGTTTTTATTAATGATGTGTGAAATTTGCATCATTTGTTTTTATGTAATCATGTGACAATTTGCAACTTATGTTAAAAATATGTGAAACGGAAAACCAGTATTTAGTGCAATATTTAGCGCCTTGCTGGTTTCGTTTTTGGCACAAGAACACATTTCATGCAAAAAAATAACAGTGCAGAAAAAACAGCCTCCCGCGTTCTAGTCAATTACGTTGTTCTCGTGCTCCAGCACTAAAATTTTACCATGCATTATTGGGTCATCTGGTGTAATTTTGATTAACAAGCGTAATATAAATTTCATGAAATTATGCTGGATTACTCGGTCTAATTTTTTTTATAAATAGGGCTCAAAGATCCTTCTGTTTCTGTCTCCCTGCTGTTGGTGGGGCACGAGGACGAGTGGTCTAAGATTAGGTCTATAAATCGAAGAACCCATAGCATCCCTAAGATTGCTGCCAAGCTTCCTGATTTTTCTGGTATTTAGTGTATTTAGTGAATTTAAACTTCTGACTTTCCGCAAAACTTTGATAAGCTACTTCAAAACTGTCACCCACCTGGCTCTTGGATCAACACTTGCTCAACTAAATTAACTCGGAAACGGGCTCTGTCTAATCCTAGTGATCTGGGATTTTACCTGCTGCCTTTCAGCCACCAGTACCATCTCATTAATAATGAAAACTGCAGCATTATGCTTTTACTTAAGAATCAAAGGGGCATATTATCAAGGACGGCGTTAAAAATGATCGCCGGTTGAGCGGCAGAAAACTGGCGCTAAAGCGGTGATAATGGACTTGATAATTTGCCCTGGGGAATTCCAATAGAAGCCCATGTTCTCGTGTGAACCTGGGCTTCTATTGGAATTCTCCAGGGCATATTATCAAGCCCACTATCGCTGCTTTAGTGGCAGTTTTTCTGCCGCTAAACCGGCGATAATTTTAACGCCGTGCTTGATAATATGCCCCAAACTTTCCTAAATCACAGATATTTGATTAATTAATTTCCAATTTTGCAGTTAACTGTTAGTGGAAAATTGCTGGAATGCACTCTAACAGTATAGCCCTGTGCAGAAATTGACAATATGTATTATTTAATGCCAGGAAACCCAATGGAGAACATGCAATTAAAAAATTCGTTAATGCACCCATTCTAATTGTGTTCCATGGGTGGTTCTAGCCTCTAGATCCTACTTCCACACATAAGGAATGTGGTTAGCACGGAAGCCCTGTGGTGTGTCTGCTGCTTTTTTACTCTTAGATAAAAGCTCTTTGCCAGCCTCTTTGATGGAGATTACCCCCACACTTCTTATGTATGCATATGACGCACAGGTCATCTCAGTCCTAGAGAACATGCCACAGTTTCATCCATCATATCATGAAGCTCTTGTATCTATCTCTTTGATAAGGTGGTGAATTGCCAAAATTCTTTTTAACGATCAACCTAATTCCACTGAGGTACTGCTTGCCACCATAGAATCTTCCGACGGCAAACCCAGTTTCTGGCCCCAAGCAATGCGCTCTTGTCCACAGCCTTCTAAGTCAGTGCGAAAACTTGGATTACTTCTAGATTCCAAGACTGCTCTGGGGCTCTCGGATCTCCGCAGTTTAAAGTGGTCACTTGTGCCTGCGGAGGATCCTGCAGCCTATTCTTTTAGTTCATTCTTCCTCACACTTACAAAATCACCCACTCTCTCTCACTGACTAACTAACTAACTCACTCTCAATTACTAAATAGCTCACTCATTCATTCAAAGAACTTTATTCGATATATAAAAGATACCATAAAAGCAACCAAATTTATCAAGGCCGGTTACAGGTACAAGTTAAAAATTAATAAATACCCTCTTTTTTCAAACCATGTGATACAATTTCCATCTGAACGTTAAAAAAAACCCTTGTCACATATCCAACCAATTCATCTCTAATTATGAAGATCATTCATAAAACAATAGGTAATTATAACAGAGAAGCTACAGGTAACCATTACCCCTTGTGTTCCTTAATCTAAATGCAGCCCTTAAAAAGCTTACAATACAAAACAGTGTAAGAGTATCTGGGGCCAGTTTTAAAAATAACAGTGCCACCCGTGCCTGTTTAAATCTGGCTTTCTTTAGAATTCCCTTCAGGAAGAATCTCCTCGGGTAAGAGAAAAAAGGACATAATAAAATGAAATGAAGGGTGTCCTGAGGAGATCTATGATCGCAGCCACAGGGCCCCTTCATTTCTATGGAAGTTGTGAACCCTGCCGGTTCCGCCAACACACGATGCAAGAGATTCAACCTGAAACGAGTCATTAAAAATCTGTCGTGTGCACTGTTTATGCAAGACAGGTATGGTTCAATGCCTCTGACAGACCTAACTACTAGGTGTTCCCTGACCGACTGCTTGGCCACCTCTGTGTTTTCTTGGAGCGTTAATGCATGTTTAAAAAACTGGTCCTTAACCAAAGCCTTATCTTTCATACTCACTTTAGAAGGGTTGGCAAATAAATCTGCAGAACCAATTTTTTCCAGAGTCTCCTTCACATATTTAAGCCAGGGAATTTTTAGCCCGTGGTCCAGGGAAAGGCAATCTTCTATAACCTGCCTAGTAAAAGCCGCCTCCTCGTTTGCCCAGATCTTTATCCAACAGACTAAAGGTTTGACTGCCATACTGTCGCTGATCTATCGGGCACCCAGTTCTTCATGCACAATGTGGGCTGGCGTGCTTTGAGGTACTTTTAACAGACGCCTAAAATATATGTTTTCTTCGATTTGCATCTGTGGAGCCTGGGTAAAGCCCCACACCTCACTTCCATACAGAGCTTTAGCGCAACACATAGCACTATATGATCTTAGTATCTGTTCAGGGGACCAGCGACCTAACCTGTGCGCAAAGCTCATTATGGATCCAGTACAGCTGGTCATTACCCGACACTTATCCTCAATTAGATATTTAAAATGTAATTGATGATCAAATAAAATCCCCAGATATGAAAAGGACTGTACCTTTCCTAGCTGATGCGATCCAATTGTATACTTATGAAGTTTGCTTGTTTTTTTTCCCCACCTCCATTACATATGACTTTGCCAGGTTAGGCGATAAGTCCAAATTCTCCATAAATGACACAAACCCATCAATTAAAGCCTGCAAACCTTTAGGGGTACGAGCTAAGAGTACCGCGTCATCTGCAAAAAGCAGAACCGGGATTTCCCAAGTACCTATCCTAGGGGTATCCACCTGTAGCATGCTTAACTCGCGGTCCAGACCGTTTATATATATATAGTGTGAACAAAAAGGGAGCTAATATGCAACCCTGTCTGACCCCACTGGAACACGGGAAGGGCTCTCTTATATTCCCCACCTGATTATATCTGACCACTGCCATGGTGTGTGAATGTAATGATTTTAAAATGTTAATAATCCCTGGATCCACACCCAGCCCGCCCATAATCGCCCACAATTTCCCTCGATTAACTCTATCGAAGGCCGCGGTCAGGTCCATGAATGCCAAATACATCGTTCCTTGCTTAACTAATGTGTATTTGGCTGAGATCAGATACAGATTGAGACATTGATCGGTAGTAGATTTTCCAGGTCTAAAACCAAATTGTAGATCACTTATAACCCGTTGTTCGACAGCTCTTTGATCAATCGATTTAGAACCACCCGTCCTAACACCTTCGCTGACACATCGATGAGGGAAATCGGGCGATAACACTGCGGGCTGTTCCTATTGCCTTTTTTAAAGATGGGAACAATTGTAGCGGTGGTCAAGGACACTGGCATAACTGTGTCTACCGCTGCATTTATGACCCTAGTCAAAATTGGAGCCCAAAGGAGAAGTGTGGCTCAATGATTAGAGCGGCAGACCCTGATGCAGAGGTCTAGCCCGGGACCAGGGTTCAATTCCCCGCCTCGGCGGGTCTTGGGCTCAAAAATTCCACGGACCTGATAATTCTCGCCTCGGTGCCTATTCCAATCATGGAGTCCCACTCTGCAACTCTGGGCAATAGCTTGCTTAATCTCCACAACGGCCCCCACAACGCTAAGGATGCCTGGCCTCCACCTTGGGGGTGCCCAGGAGTGGACGCCTCACAGGGAAAGCCAGGATGGGTTCCACAGCGGTATTCGTACAAGCGCCTTGAGACCCTTGCGGGTGAGTAGTGCGCTATACAAGTATCAAATTTACTTTACTAATAAAAAGGTCTGGTGGAATCCCATCTGGGCCTGGGCCTTATTCCTAGTTAGGCCTCCAATTCCAGTTTTTATCTCTCCCAATGAGAATCTTAAAGAGGGTGTGGCCTGTTCCCAGTGGTCCTCCAACAGCTTATTCGTGCACGAGGTGTGGTTATAGAGTCTCTGAAAGTGCTCACACCATTGCTCTGGTAAAATGTTACAGCTCAATCCTGGCTTATCAGCCTCTTGGAAGGATGGGTATTCGCCAGAAGGCAGTGGAATCCCTTAGTGCCACCGCCTCTGATAAATCTTCCCAGGCTTGTATCTGTAATTGACTTTTACGCCCCTTAACCACCAGCTTATAGTCATTCCGACATGAAGTCACCCTCTCCCTATCCCTGGGGGACATTTTTAAGGCATTTTTTAGGTCTCTTAGAGCACGTGAACATTGATGGTCAAACAGTCTTGGGGTATCCAAATTAGCCTTTCGGACTGGGACTTTCAACAGATTGTCGACTAATTGGGCAACGTCTTTAAAAGCATTCACTAATTCTATCCCTTCCATTTCCGGGTCTAAGCACCTCTGTACAGCAAGAGAACCCTCCCTTAAAAATACCTCGTAAAAAGCCTCTCGGTCAACCTGTTTCCTTGATCAGTGGCCCTGATCACCCCCCTCCCCATTCCAGGTGGAATCTGTGCCTGGCCTCCATTAACAAGTGATAAGGCAAGGGGATTATGGTCACTGAATGCACTGCAAACAATGCTGAACCAGGTCACTCATTCTCACTAACATACTCTCACTAATAAACTCTCTCACGCTCTCACTAAGTAACTCTCACAATCTCTCACTAGCTAAATTTCCAAAACACTCTCAATAACTAACTCACTCACTCTCAAAAAGTCATTAAGTATCTCTCACCAATTCACTCTCTCGCACTTACTAAATCTCTCTCACTAACAAACTCTCTCTAGCAAACTAACTCTCTCTCTCTAACTGACTTTCTATCAGTAACTCTCTCTCAAAAACTCTCTCAATAACTCTCTGTCACTAACTAACTCTGTCACTAACTAACTCTCACAAAAAAAACTCGCCCAAAAACAAAAATAACTATCGCTAAAACACTAACTCACTCTCGCAAAAACAATTATTCACTCTCACTAACTTACTATCCCACTAACTCACTCTCTTTCACTCACTAAATAACCAACTCACTCTCTCACTCTCATTCACTCTCAATAACTGACTCTCACTCTCAATAGCTCTCTCACTCTCTCACTCTCACTAACTAACTAACTCACTCTCACTAACTAACTCTCTCACTCTCACTAAAACACTAACTCTCTCACTAACTATCTCTCGCTCACTTACTAACTCTCTCACTCACTCTAACTAAATAACTAACAAACTAACCTTCACTGTCCTGTTCTTTATGCCCACCCAAAAAAAACCAAAAACATTAGCATAGCCAATAGGTCTCGCCTTGGGGACATTATAACTGTTTAGGCATGCAACAATTAATATTGTTGCACCAATTATATTATGCTGCCTATCTAAATACTTATAAGGTCAAAAAAGCAAGACCTATTGCCTATGCCAATGCTTGTTTTGCATTTGTCACCCGAGGGTACGCCTAGACATGGGTCCCGTGCTCTCCATGCCACTGGAGTCAAGCTATCTTGGCTGAAGAGGGGAGAAACCCCAAAATCGGTCCTAGGATGCTGGTATTCCAGTCCAGGGAGGACCTGGCCTGGCAGTTCGGACTGGACTGTTCCCACTGGGCACAGGGTCAAGACTGATTTGCATATGGCTGGGTTCAAACTGGAATGGCGTGGTGAGCAAAAAAAAGGATGGATTTAGGCCTAGATCTCTGTAATGGGGTGAATGTATGACATTGTTCTGCATTCTGTCCATCAATTGTTGTTTTTGCATTCGGGAGGAGAGGATACATTTTAACTAGTGGTGCTGATAATGCGGTGTTCTTTCTCACTGGAGAAAGCCTGGGAATCAAGGTCATTGAGCCAGAAGCTGGAAGCATCAAAACCTCATGGAAATTTACCTGTGATGTGATGATGGGAGTGTCCTGAGATTTTGGAGTTGGGGTTAGGGACAGTGCTCCGAGGGATCGAATTAGGAGAGGAGACCTGATGGAGAGAGAAGGAGCTTTTTAGAACGAGCTTCGTAGCTTTATGCTACTTGACCCATTCAACGTAAGTGCACTTCTTAGGAAGTCTTTACGCGCTGACACCTTTTCCTGAGCTTACCTGCGGAAATGCTAAGTAGGGATGTCACGTTAGTGGTAGTTTAGGGACAGACTAATGCTTTTTACTTACGAACCTCCAATGAAGAAGATTTTTTAACCCCTTGAATGCCCATGACGAGCTGGACTTGTCATGGCACACAGTTCTCGTGTGCCCATGACAAGTCCAGCTCGTCATGAGGCATCCCCTGCGAAATCCCTCTGGTGCACCAGAGGGATTTCCTTTAAAGCAAAATAGCCTCGGGAGCTGGGGAAGAGCTTCCCCAGCTCCCGAGGCACCCCCCCCCCCCTGCTTTCCCTGTAATGACGATCGGTGCGCTCGTCGCGCCGACGTCATTACAGTGAAACCGAAACTGAAATGAGCCAAGAGGCTCATTTCAGTATCCTTTTCTACGTGCTCATGGGGATATCTCACCCCCTGAGCACGTAGAAAGACGGGAGAGGTATAGTTGGAAAGGAGAGAATCTCCCCCTCCCCAGTGGATCCCTGCTTGGGGATCGCCACAGGAGGGCGATCCCCAAGCAGGGATCCACCCACTAAACACCAGGGAGGGGGGAGCGGCCCCTTGGGCAAGGGCCTTTGCTCCCCCCAGTTTATTTTGGCATCATATAGTTTTTTTGCCCCCCCGGGGGGGGGCAAAAAACCCACCAGACACCAGGGAATTTAAAAAAAAGTAAAAATAGGGGTGGGGGCCCATGCCCCCACCCCACCCCCAAATTATTACAGTCTATTACAGGCAGTGGCCCCTAATCTGCCCACTAAACACCAGGGATTTGTTTTTAGTTTTTTTAGGGTGGGGGCTGCCCGAAATGGGCACGCCAATGCCCCCACCCACCCACCACCATTACAGCCTTTCTGCCCCCCCTGGGGGTAGATGGGGGCAGTAGCCCCCAATCTGCCCCCCGGGGGGGGGCAAAAACCCCACTAGACACCAGGGAATTTTTTTTAAAGTATAAATAGGGGTGGGGGCTGCCCAAAACGGGCAGGCCCATGCCCTCACCCCACCCCCCAATTATTACAGTGTTTCTGCCCACCCCTGGGGGGCAGATGGGGCAGTGGCCCCTAATCTGCCCCTTCGGGGGAGCAGAAAGCCCACTAAACACCAGGGATTTGTTTTTAGTTTTTTTTAGGGTGGGGGCTGCCCAAAACGGGCACGCCAATGCCCCCACCCACCCGCCACCATTACAGCTTTTCTGTCCCCCCTGGGGGGCAGATGGGGCATTGGCCCCTAAACAGCCCCTTCGGGGGGGCGGAAAGCCCACTAGACACCAGGGATTTCTTTTAGAAACTATAAATAAGGGTGGGGGCTGCCAAAACGGACATTCCCATGCCCCCACCCCCCCAATTATTACAGTCTTTCTGCCCCCCCGGGGGGGCAGATGGGGCATTGGCCCAAATCTGACCCTTTGGGGGGGGCAGAAAGACCACTAAACACCAGGGATTTGTTTTTAGTTTTTTTTAGGGTGGGGGCTGCCTGAAACGGGCATGCCAATGCCCCCACCCACCCACCATCATTACAGCCTTTCTACCCCCCCTGGGGGGCAGATGGGGCATTGGCCCCTAATCTGCCACTTCGGGGGGGGCGGAAAGCCCACTAGACACCAGGGATTTCTTTTCAGTTTTTTTAGGGTGGGGGCTACCCGAAATGGGCACACCAATGCCCCCACCCACCGCAATCATTACAGTCTTTCTTTCCCCTCTGGGGGGCAGATGGGGCATTGGCCCCTGATCTGCCCCTTCGGGGGGGGGGCAGAAAGCTCACTAAACACCAGGGATTTGTTTTTAGAAGGTTTTTTTTAGGGTGGAGGCTGCCCGAAACAGGCACGCCAATGCCCCCACCCACCCGCCACCATTACAGCCTTTCTTCCCCCCTGGGGCATTGGCCCCTAATCTGCCCCTTCGGGGGGACGGAAAGCCCACTTGACGCCAGGGATTTTTTTCGCGCAATTTTATTTAGGGTGGTGGATTTTACTTAGGGTGGTGGCTGCCTGAAACAGGCTCGCCAATGGCCCCACCCCCGCCACCATTACAGCCTTTCTGCCCCCACTGGGGGGCAGATGGGGCAGTAGCCCACAATCTGCGCCCCCGGGGGGCAGAAAATCCACTAAATGCCAGGGATTTTATTTTGCACAATTTGTTTTAGGGTGGGGGCTGCCCAAAATGGGCATGCCAATGCCGCCAACCCCCTGCCACCATTACAGCCTTTTTGCCCCCCCTGGGGGGCAGATGGGGACAGTAGCCCCCAATCTGCCCTCCCAGAAGGGCAGAAAGCCCACTATCCAGCAGGGATAGTGGGCTTTCTGCTAACTAACTCTGTCACTAACTAACTCTCACAAAAAAAACTCGCCCAAAAACAAAAATAACTATCGCTAAAACACTAACTCACTCTCGCAAAAACAATTATTCACTCTCACTAACTTACTATCCCACTAACTCACTCTCTTTCACTCACTAAATAACCAACTCACTCTCTCACTCTCATTCACTCTCAATAACTGACTCTCACTCTCAATAGCTCTCTCACTCTCTCACTCTCACTAACTAACTAACTCACTCTCACTAACTAACTCTCTCACTCTCACTAAAACACTAACTCTCTCACTAACTATCTCTCGCTCACTTACTAACTCTCTCACTCACTCTAACTAAATAACTAACAAACTAACCTTCACTGTCCTGTTCTTTATGCCCACCCAAAAAAAAAAAAAAACATTAGCATAGCCAATAGGTCTCGCCTTGGGGACATTATAACTGTTTAGGCATGCAACAATTAATATTGTTGCACCAATTATATTATGCTGCCTATCTAAATACTTATAAGGTCAAAAAAGCAAGACCTATTGCCTATGCCAATGCTTGTTTTGCATTTGTCACCCGAGGGTACGCCTAGACATGGGTCCCGTGCTCTCCATGCCACTGGAGTCAAGCTATCTTGGCTGAAGAGGGGAGAAACCCCAAAATCGGTCCTAGGATGCTGGTATTCCAGTCCAGGGAGGACCTGGCCTGGCAGTTCGGACTGGACTGTTCCCACTGGGCACAGGGTCAAGACTGATTTGCATATGGCTGGGTTCAAACTGGAATGGCGTGGTGAGCAAAAAAAAGGATGGATTTAGGCCTAGATCTCTGTAATGGGGTGAATGTATGACATTGTTCTGCATTCTGTCCATCAATTGTTGTTTTTGCATTCGGGAGGAGAGGATACATTTTAACTAGTGGTGCTGATAATGCGGTGTTCTTTCTCACTGGAGAAAGCCTGGGAATCAAGGTCATTGAGCCAGAAGCTGGAAGCATCAAAACCTCATGGAAATTTACCTGTGATGTGATGATGGGAGTGTCCTGAGATTTTGGAGTTGGGGTTAGGGACAGTGCTCCGAGGGATCGAATTAGGAGAGGAGACCTGATGGAGAGAGAAGGAGCTTTTTAGAACGAGCTTCGTAGCTTTATGCTACTTGACCCATTCAACGTAAGTGCACTTCTTAGGAAGTCTTTACGCGCTGACACCTTTTCCTGAGCTTACCTGCGGAAATGCTAAGTAGGGATGTCACGTTAGTGGTAGTTTAGGGACAGACTAATGCTTTTTACTTACGAACCTCCAATGAAGAAGATTTTTTAACCCCTTGAATGCCCATGACGAGCTGGACTTGTCATGGCACACAGTTCTCGTGTGCCCATGACGAGTCCAGCTCGTCATGAGGCATCCCCTGCGAAATCCCTCTGGTGCACCAGAGGGATTTCCTTTAAAGCAAAATAGCCTCGGGAGCTGGGGAAGAGCTTCCCCAGCTCCCGAGGCACCCCCCCCCCTGCTTTCCCTGTAATGACGATCGGTGCGCTCGTCGCGCCGACGTCATTACAGTGAAACCGAAACTGAAATGAGCCAAGAGGCTCATTTCAGTATCCTTTTCTACGTGCTCATGGGGAGGGCAGAAAGCCCACTATCCAGCAGGGATTTTTTTTGGCGCAATTGTTTTTAGGGTGTGGGCTGCCCGAAACGGGCACGCCAATGCCCTCACCCTCCCCCCCTCAAAAAGGACAGTCTTTGTGCCCCCCAGGAGGCAAATGGGAGCTGTAGCCCCCAATCTGGCCCCCCCTGGGGGGCGCAGAAAGTCCACTAGAAACCATGGATTTTTTTGTTTTATTAGTGTAGGGGTAGGGGCTCCCCAAAATGGGCATGACAATACCCCCACCCCACCCCCAGAGAAATTCCAGTCTTTCTGCCCCCCCAGGAGGGCAGATGGTGGCAGTGGCCCCTGATCTGCCCCCTGGGGGGGCAGAAAGCCCACTAGGCGCCAGCGAGTACGCAGGCTTTTTTTATGCATGGGGTGGGGGCTGCCCAAAATGGTCAAACCAATGCCCCCACCCCCACAAAAAAAAGCCACAGTCTTTCTTCCCCTTTAGGGGCATATCGGGATGAAACCCCCTTCCCCGATTCCCCCCCAGGGCATCAGAAAGCCCACTTTTTTAGCAATGTGCCTACCTGTGGATTTTGGGCCCTAGCGTAGTTGGCACGTAGGGAAACCTAGCAAACCTGTACATTTTTGAAAACTAGACACCGAGGGGAATTCAGGATGGGGTGACTTGACTGGCTCTCACCAGGTTCTGTTACCCAGAATCCATTGCAAACCTAAAAATGTGTCCAAAATAACACATTTTCCTCACATTTCTGTGGTGGAAAGTTCTGGAATCTGCGTGGGTCAACAAAATTCCACCCACCCCGCGTTCCCCAAAGACTTCTGAGAAAAATGGTACCTCATTTGCATGGGTAGGCCTAGTGCCCGCGTCAGGCAAGGACCCAAAACCCATTGAGGAGACATCAAAATTATCTATCACAAAACAACCTGGTTTTGCAAAGGGGGTCCCATGAGTTTTTGGCCCCGGTCTTGGCAGCCATCTAGAAAAACCTACCAAACCCACACATTTCTGAAAACTAGACACCCGGGGGAGTCCAGGGAGGTATGGCTTGCATGGATCCCCCAAAGTTTCCTTACCCAGAATGCCCTGCAAACCTCAAATTTAGCTGAAAATATCACTTTATTCACACGTTTTTGTGTGGGAAAGTTGTGGCATCACCGGGCTGACACAAATTTCCTACCACCCAGTGGTCTCCCGATAAAAACGGTGCCTCACTCGTCTGGGAGGCCCAAGTACCCGCGACAGGTAAGGGCCCACAACGTAGTGAGGCGACATGAAAATTGCCTATCTCAAAATGACCTGGTTTTGCAAGGGGGGTCACTTGGTTTTTTGGCCCGGTGCTCGGCGGCCACCTAGGGAAACCTACCAAACCCACACATTTCTGAAAACTAGACCCCCGGAGGATTCCAGGGAGGTATGGCTTGCGTGGATCCCCCAACGTTTCCTTACCCAGAATGCCCTGCAAACCTCAAATTTAGCTGAAAAATCACCTTTTTCACACATTTTTGTGTGGGAAAGTTGTGGCATCACTGGGCTGACTCAAATTTCCTACCACACAGCGTTCCCCCGGGTCTCCCGATAAAAATGGTGCCTCACTCGTGTGGGAGGCCCAAGTACCCGCGACAGGCAAGGGCCCAAAACGTATTGAGGAGACATCAAAATTGCCTACCTCAAAACGACCTGGTTTTGCAAGGGGGGTCACCTGGGTTTTTGGCCCGGTGCTCGGCGGCCACCTAGGGAAACATACAAAACCCACACATTTCTGAAACTTAGACACCCGGGGGATGCCAGGGAGGTATGGCTTGCGTCGATCCCCCAACGTTTCCTTACCCAGAATGCCCTGCAAACCTCAAAGTTAGCTGAAGAAATCACCCTTTTCACACATTTTTGTGTTGAAATGTTGTGGCATAACTGGGCTGACACAAATTTCCTACCACCCAGCGTTCCCCCAGGTCTCCCAATAAAAATGGTGCCTCACTTGTGTGGGAGGCCCAAGTACTCGCGACAGGCAAGGGCCTACAACGTATTGAGGCGACATGAAAATTGCCTATCTCAAAACGACCTGGTTTTGCAAGGGGGGGTCACTTGGTTTTTTGGCCTGGTGCTCGGCGGCCACCTAGGGAAACCTACCAAACCCACACATTTATGAAAACTAGACGCCCGGGGGATTCCAGGGAGGTATGGCTTGCGTGGATCCCCCAACGTTTCCTTACCCAGAATGCCCTGCAAACCTCAAATGTAGCTGAAAAAATTACCTTTTTCACACATTTTTGTGTGGGAAAGTTGTGGCATCACCGGGCTGACACAAATTTCCTACCACCCAGCGTTCCCCCGGGTTTCCCGATAAAAACAGTGCCTCACTCGTGTGGGAGGCCCAAGTACCCGCGACAGGCAAGGGTCCAAAACGTAGTGCGCCTCAACAGGCAAGGGTCCTAAACGTAGTGCGCCTCACTACATTTTGGACCCTTGCCTGTCACGGGTACTTGGGCCTCCCACACGAGTGAGGCACTGTTTTTATCGGGAGACCCGGGGAAATGCTGTGTGGTAGGAAATTTGTGTCAGCCCGGTGATGCCACAACTTTCCCACACAAAAATGTATGAAAAAGGTGATTTTTTCAGCAACATTTGAGGTTTGCAGGGCATTCTAGGTAAGGAAACGTTGGGGGATCCATGCAAGCCATACCGCCCTGGAATTCCCCGGGTGTCTAGTTTTCAGAAATGTGTGGGTTTGGTAGGTTTCCCTAGGTGGCCGCCGAGCACCGGGCCAAAAAACCAAGTGACCCCCCTTGCAAAACCAGGTCGTTTTGAGATAGGCAATTTTCATGTTGCCTCAATACGTTGTGGGCCCTTGCCTGTCATGGGTACTTGGGTCTCCAACACGAGTGAGGCACCGTTTTTATCGGGAGACCTGGGGGAACTCTGGGTGGTAGGAAATTTGTGTCAGCCCGGTGATGCCACAACTTTCCCACACAAAAATGTGTGAAAAAGGTGATTTTTTCAGCTAAATTTGAGGTTTGCAGGGCATTCTGGGTAAGGAAACGTTGGGGGATCCACACAAGCCATACCTCCCTGGAATCCCCCGGGTGTCTAGTTTTAAGAAATGTGTGGGTTTGTAAGGTTTCCCTAGGTGCCGGCAGAGCTAGGGTTCAAAAACTACAGCTAGGCACTTTGTCAAAATTTTTTCATTTTTTGCTGTGAAATTGAGGTGTGTCCACGATGCGTTCTGTGCCGTTTCCTGTCGCGGGCACTAGGCCGACCCACACAAGTGAGGTACCATTTTTCTCAGAAGACTTTGGGGAACGCGGCGTGGGTGGAAATTTGTGGATCCACGCAGATTCCAGAACTTTCCACCACAGAAATATGGGGAAAATGTGTTTTTTTGGGCAATTTTTTAGGTTTGCAAAGGATTCTGGGTAACAGAACCTGGCGGGAGGCAGTCAAGTCACCCCATCCTGGATTCCCCTGGGTGTCTAGTTTACAAAAATGTATAGGTTTGCTAGGTTTCCCTAGGTGCCGGCAGAGCTATGGTTCAAAAACTGCAGCTAGTCACTTTGCCAAAAAAGGGTCATTTTTCACAGCGAAATTGAGGTGTGTCCACGTTGCGTTTTGTGCCGTTTCCTGCCGTGGTCACTAGGTCGACCCACACAAGTGAGGTACCATTTTTCTCGGAAGACTTTGGGGAACACGGGGTGGTTGGAAATTTGTGGATCCACGCAGATTCCATAACTTTCCACCACAGAAATGTGGGGAAAATGTGTTTTTGTTGGCAATTTTTTAGGTTTGCTAGGGATTATGGGTAACAGAACCTGGTGGGAGGCAGTCAAGTCACCCCATCCTGGATTCTCCTGGGTGTCTAGTTTTCAAAAATGTATAGGTTTGCTAGGTTTCCCAAGGTGCCGGCAGAGCTATGGTTAAAAAACTACAGCTAGGCACTTTGCCAAAAAAGGGTCATTTTTCACTGCAAAATTGAGGTGTGTCCACGTTACGTTTTGCGCCATTTCCTGTCGCGAGCACTAGGCCGACCCACACAAGTGAGGTACCATTTTTCTTGTAAGACTTTGGGGAAGACGGGGTGGGTGAAAATTTGTGGATCCACACAGATTCCAGAACTTTCCACCACAGAAATGTGGGGAAAATTTGATTTTTTTGGCAATTTTTTAGGTTTGCAAGGGATTTTGGGTAACAGAACCTGGCGGGAGGCAGTCAAGTCACCCCATCCTGGATTCCCCTGGGTGTCTAGTTTTCAAAAATGTATAGGTTTGCTAGGTTTCCCTAGGTGCCGGCAGAGCTATGGTTCAAAAACTACAGCTAGGCACTTTGCCAAAAAAGGGTCATTTTTCACTGCAAAATTGAGGTGTGTCCACGTTGTGTTTTGCAACGCTTCCTGTCGCGGGCACTAGGCCGACCCACACAAGTGAGGTACCATATTTCTCGGACGACTTTGGGGAACGCGGGGTGGGTGGAAATTTGTGGATCCACACAAATTCCAGAACTTTCCACCACAGAAATGTGGGGAAAATGTGTTTTTTTTGGCAATTTTTTAGGTTTGCACGGGATTTTGGGTAACAGAACCTGGCGGGAGGCAGTTAAGTCACCCCATCCTGGATTCCCCTGGGTGTATAGTTTTCAAAAATGTATAGGTTTGCTAGGTTTCCCTAGGTTCCGGCAGAGCTATGGTTCAAAAACTGCAGCTAGGCACTTTGCCAAAAAAGGGTCATTTTTCACAGCAAAATTGAGGTGTGTCCACGTTACGTTTTGTGCCGTTTCCTGTCGTGGTCACTAGGTCGACCCACACAAGTGAGCTACCATTTTTCTCGGAAGACTTTGGGGAACACGGGGTGGTTGGAAATTTGTGGATCCACGCAGATTCCATAACTTTCCACCACATAAATGTGGGGAAAATGTGTTTTTGTTGGCAATTTTTTAGGTTTGCTAGGGATTATGGGTAACAGAACCTGGTGGGAGGCAGTCAAGTCACCCCATCCTGGATTCTCCTGGGTGTCTAGTTTTCAAAAATGTATAGGTTTGCTAGGTTTCCCAAGGTGCCGGCAGAGCTATGGTTAAAAAACTACAGCTAGGCACTTTGCCAAAAAAGGGTCATTTTTCACTGCAAAATTGAGGTGTGTCCACGTTACGTTTTGCGCCATTTCCTGTCGCGAGCACTAGGCCGACCCACACAAGTGAGGTACCATTTGTCTCGTAAGACTTTGGGGAAGACGTGGTGGGTGGAAATTTGTGGATCCACACAGATTCCAGAACTTTCCACCACAGAAATGTGGGGAAAATTTGATTTTTTTGGCAATTTTTTAGGTTTGCAAGGGATTTTGGGTAACAGAACCTGGCGGGAGGCAGTCAAGTCACCCCATCCTGGATTCCCCTGGGTGTCTAGTTTTCAAAAATGTATAGGTTTGCTAGGTTTCCCTAGGTGCCGGCAGAGCTATGGTTCAAAAACTACAGCTAGGCACTTTGCCAAAAAAGGGTCATTTTTCACTGCAAAATTGAGGTGTGTCCACGTTGTGTTTTGCAACGCTTCCTGTCGCGGGCACTAGGCTGACCCACACAAGTGAGGTACCATATTTCTCGGACGACTTTGGGGAACGCGGGGTGGGTGGAAATTTGTGGATCCACACAAATTCCAGAACTTTCCACCACAGAAATGTGGGGAAAATGTGTTTTTTTTGGCAATTTTTTAGGTTTGCACGGGATTTTGGGTAACAGAACCTGGCGGGAGGCAGTTAAGTCACCCCATCCTGGATTCCCCTGGGTGTATAGTTTTCAAAAATGTATAGGTTTGCTAGGTTTCCCTAGGTTCCGGCAGAGCTATGGTTCAAAAACTGCAGCTAGGCACTTTGCCAAAAAAGGGTCATTTTTCACAGCAAAATTGAGGTGTGTCCACGCTGCGTTTTGTGCCGTTTCCTGTCGTGGTCACTAGGTCGACCCACACAAGTGAGCTACCATTTTTCTCGGAAGACATTGGGGAACACGGGGTGGTTGGAAATTTGTGGATCCACGCAGATTCCATAACTTTCCACCACATAAATGTGGGGAAAATGTGTTTTTGTTGGCAATTTTTTAGGTTTGCTAGGGATTATGGGTAACAGAACCTGGTGGGAGGCAGTCAAGTCAACCCATCCTGGATTCCCCTGGGTGTCTAGTTTTCAAAAATGTATAGGTTTGCTAGGTTTCCCAAGGTGCCGGCAGAGCTATGATTCAAAAACTACAGCTAGGCACTTTGCCAAAAAAGGGTAATTTTTCACTGCAAAATTGAGGTGTGTCCACGTTACGTTTTGCGCCATTTCCTGTCGCGAGCACTAGGCCGACCCACACAAGTGAGGTACCATTTTTCTTGTAAGACTTTGGGGAAGACGGGGTGGGTGGAAATTTGTGGATCCACACAGATTCCAGAACTTTCCACCACAGAAATGTGGGGAAAATGTGATTTTTTTGGCAATTTTTTAGGTTTGCACGGGATTTTGGGTAACAGAACCTGGCGGGAGGCAGTCAAGTCACCCCATCCTGGATTCCCCTGGGTGTCTAGTTTTCAAAAATGTATAGGTTTGCTAGGTTTCCCTAGGTTCCGGCAGAGCTATGGTTCAAAAACTACAGCTAGGCACTTTGCTAAAAAAAGGGTAATTTTGCATTGTGAAAATGTGGTGTGTTCACGTTGGGTTTTGAGCCATTTCCTTTCGTGGGCACTATCCCTGCCCATACGAGTGAGGTACCATTTTTATCGGGAGACTTAGGGTAATTCAGATTTTTAAAGGAACTGTTATTACCTATTGACTTTCAATGCATTTCTGCCTTCCAAATGAAAGACAATTGTGTAAAAAAGAAGTCATTTTAAAAGATGACTGATAATTCTCATGCTAGTATGAGTATTCCCATTTTCGGAAATGTGCAAATATCTACTGTTTCTAAACTCTATATTTTGTTCCCATTTCATAAATACATAGGTGTCTTTCATACCGATTTTTCCATGTACACATTTTTACAGAATAATTACTAAATACCCGGTACACAATAAAAAACCATTGCAAGTTGCTGCTCAGTTTTTGGCTCTGGGTTCGTCGGGTTCTTGGTGAACCTACAAGACCTATATATCTCCACAACCAGTAGTGTCCAGCGGATGTAACGGTATATTGCTTTCAATGAGCTGTCATAATTAAAAGAAGTTACAGGTGAAAACGTTGACAGAAAAGGCTGTTTTTTTCAACTAATTTCCATTTTATCCTATATTTAACTGTTAGTTTCTACAAAGAAACTTTTATGGATCTACACAAATGACCCCTTGCTGAATTCAGAATTTTGTCTACTTCTCTAAAATGTATAGCTTTCCAGGATCCATTATTGCTTTTGTACCCATTTCTACCATTAACTGGAAGGAGGTCGAAAGCACAAAAAATAGCAAAAATAGGCTATGTCCCAGAAAAATGCCAAAACTGTATAAAAAATGTTGGGTTTCTGACAAAAGTCTGGTATCCCCTAAAAGCTGGGAAAATTGTGATTTCAGCCCCACAAACTCTTTTTTGATAACATTTTCAGGGAAAAACCCAGATGCTTTCATTTGCAGCCCATTTTCACCCAAAAAACCAAAATGTTGCTGTATTTTGGCTAATTTCTGTGACCCCTCCAGGGGAATCCACAAACCCTGAGTACCTTTAGAATCCCCATGATGTTGGAAGAAAAGGATGCAAATTTGGCGTGGATACCTTATGTGGTCAAAAAGTTACAGGGGCCTCAGCGTGCACTACCCCAAATAGCCAAAAAAAGGCGTGGCACACGAGGGGGAAAAGGCCTGGCAGCGAAGGGGTTAATGTCGGTGCAGTTATCTTCTGCGTATTGATTCTCAAACTGGTTATTCTTTGTGTGCTGCACAGACTAAAGTTCACCTGTAGTTTTGGCTTTGTATTAGTTCCGATGTATTTCTACACCCTGATCTTAAGGTGTTTGTATGTCCAATTGTTTTTGGCTTTGTGATAAACTAACTAAATTTAGAACTTGGAGTCAGTGATTCTTCGGAGTCAAAGTCAAACAAGCTTTATTCGGTGTATAAAAAATATAACCATAAAAACATTCTACAGGAAAAGAATACGTCAATACAACACAAATTTACTATAATCATAATTTCTCAATAATACATTCTCCTTTTAAACATTTTCACCCTAATTAATTTTAAAAACATGTTCCCACATTAATGTAAATACACCATACCCAACAGCTTTACGAATCATCGCATGGAGCAATAGTGATTAAAGTGTAAACATTAATTTTCCTATTTAAAAAGATCAGATTTCTGAATTTTAAAATGGACAATCTATTCTATTTCATAATTCAAAGATTCCAGATATGTTAGTTCCTTCCTTCGCTTGATGGCCAATTTAGTAAAAACAAAAACAGCATTACACATCGAAACATTTTCCAAATTATGAATTTGATAAAAAGTCGTTTTATAGGAACACAATCTATTAGCAATAAAAAGTGGGCGCAAAATTGATTTCCTAATATCCCTTTACAAATTGCAGAACAATTAAAAGTGCAAACTGCTTTGGAGGGATTCGCCATCACACGGGCACTTGGGTAAATGTGCGGTCCACCTACCCATCTGGGAGAATGCTATCTGGTAGTGGAGCGTGCTCAGCCTTAGTCTTGTTAAATAAAATCTGTGTTGAACATTTCTGATAAAAATAAAATATGGTTGAGTACCCAGTAAAAATAGCCCTTCACAGTACGTTCTAACATAAGATTTCGTGATCATCACAACTTCCCTCATTTTCTCCCTAAATTTAAAAAGTCTCAGTTTTAACTCCCCCTTGCTATAGGTCTGAATGCTCGCAGGGTACTTAAAATCAGTTGCCACATTACACTCAATTAAAAGACTATGAATGTAATGTAGCCATGGTATTTTCCTTAGTTGATCAAGTGTGAGGCAATCTCGTATTATCTCCTTAGTTAAATTTGTTTCATCCTTTGTCCAAATTCGATACCACAATGCAAGGGCAGACATACTAATCAAGTCACTAAGATATGGTACATCTGTCTCCCTATGGACAATAAAGGTAGCTGTGGAGTTTGGAACTGATAACACCCTTCTTAAAAATGTATTTTCCAATATTTGTAATAGGGAAGTGTCTGCCACACCGCATAGTGCTCCACCATAACCTACCCCTGTTATACACTTACTCCTATATAATTTAAAAATTTCTCCCACTGGCTTATTGCCTATTTTTTAGGAGAATCTAAAACTAACCTTGCTTGTCCTCAAAAATTTCAATTTGCAAGAGTTTACATGTGCGATCCATGTACCTTTACAGTTAAAAAGTAACCCCAGATAGGAAAATGTAGATGTCCTTTCAATGAGTACTCCATCAAAGTGGTGGTATCTACTTTTTGTTTTACTTTTCCTACACGTCATGACTAATGTCTTAGTCAGGTTAATAGATAGATCTTTATCAGTCATAACATTTGTAAAATTATCTATCAGGAGTTGAAGGCCATTTGCAGTCCTAGAAATCAGGACTGCATCATCTGCATATAATAAAACTGGAGTTACGCGCTTGCCAACAATAGGAGCATCAGCTTTCAGACTCTGCAATAAAAAACTCAATACCATTAATATATAGCGAAAATAAAAGCGGAGCAAGGACGCAGCCTTGTCTAATCCCTCGGGTTACTTTAAAGTGCGTAGTGCATTCCCCATTTTGGCCATATCGTATCTTTGATGTTAAGTGAACATATATCTGTGATAAAAAACGAATGATATCTTGTGGGGCACCCATCCCTTCCAGCGTTTGCCATAGCTTAGTATGGTTTACTAAATCAAACGTGCTAGTGAGGTCAACAAAACAGAGGTGAAGTAGACCGTCCTTGGCAAGGGTATATTTCCCTATAAGCAATTCGAGATCAACGCACTGGTCAACCATTCCGATTCCCCTTCTGAAACCATACTGGGCTTTGGTTAGGATGTTTTTATCGTTAACATTTTGCGCTAGCTCTATTGCCTTTTTTGAAATTAGGAACGATCACACTTTCGGCCCACGTTGCTGGCAGTACCCCATCAGTAAATGCATTAAAAAGATTACCTAAAATAGGAGCCCAAAAAACTACATTATGTGTATAAATATCTATGGGGACCACGGCCGGACCAGCAGCCTTCCCACTTGCACTATTATGTAAGGCAATTTTGATCTCATCTACAGTGATCTATTTAATCTTACTAATTTTTAGTAAAATGATATTACAGCTTTCATCCGTTTTAGTGGTTTGTTTAGTGGGATTAACAATATTTTCAAAGTGTATTAGCCAGTCTTCTGGCATCACTACCGTATCAACCCTTGCAGATGAGGTATCTTTAAACAGGGGTTTCCAGAATAGGGTATGATTCTTAGTTTCAGCTGCTTTGATCAAATTGTCCCATACCGTCTCTCTAATTTCTGTTTTTCTTGCATTTAGGGCTTGTTTATAAAATTTCCAGAGGTTGCACATTTTTTCCCCATTCCTAGGTTTAACTTTTAGAGCTTCCTTCAGGTCTCCACTTAGTTTAGAACATTGTTGGTTAAACCATCGTGGGCCAGAACCCCTGGTAGTTTCAGTAAAGCCATAACAGTATCAGTATTACTAGAGTGTTCATCCATGCAGGCTTTTATGTACTAATTGTTTTTTTACAACTACATTTTCCATAAAAATTATAGGATTGACAGCAGTCCACTTCATAGAAATCCCATTTTCCCCTTGTGTTCTAATGTCAGTTGCCGAGACATGTGCCTTAACAGTATGATATAAACTGGAGTTCAACATTAGCAGGAGAGGGTGATGATCACTAAGAAGACTATGCTGTATGAAACATTTATCAATGAAAGGCCTGCTATTTCTTGATATTAAGAAGTGGTCAATATATGAAGAGGACCTAGTCCCCTCATATGTATATTTACCGTGAGCTCCGTCATGGGCACCCAGCTTCACAACTTCTAGGTTATTTTTGTACATAACTTGATTAATTGTTTCACCCTAGGAATTGTGTGGAAAGTGAGCAATATGGTCACCTAGTTCATCTTTGTGACCACATTGGTCCCCTGTCGAAAATGTACATATTTCAATATATGAATATATACTCACCCCGACCTCTTCAGAAAGTAATCCAGCTCTTCCTCCAGTGTTGTGATTATCCCGTGACTCATATTATTATATTCTTCAGAGTCATGGTTTGTTGCTGGTGTGAAATCTAATTAGTTTAAAAAAAAATATTTTAAAGTTTTTATTGAGACAAAAAAGTTGACATATAATTTGCATTTGTAAAAAATAGAACAGTTAAGATACAGAGACTCAAATCATCACAAAAATTAAGCAAAGGAGCAAGGTAATACATGAGGAAAGTACTTGGGGGTGGGGGGAAGTTCCATCCTTACGAGATCTTAAGTGGCTTTTTCTTGCTGTCATGGCGGGGGAACATTGTTGTGTATCATCTAGGGTATGGGCCACAGCAGGGCTACGTAGAGGGTTGATGTTACTATGTCAGGTCATCAATCAGCAGTGGGGGGTCTAGTCTTTTCGTTCTCTGGGGTTTCACAAGGTTCCGAAGATGAAGCTTGGGAGGTGTCATGAACCTGTTGTAAGTACGTGCGATAGACACACCATATATCCTTGGGTCGTGAGGTTGGAGGCTGAAGTGTGGCATAAATATCAGTCTGTAGACTGCAGTAGGACATGCTGCCCATCCATGCCGCCTTCGTAGGTCTGTGTTTAGCCCCCCCAATGCACCTCTATTTCTTTTTTTGCAAGCATCAAGGCAATGGCTACGAATCTACGGTAACAGGGTTCAATATGGTTGACCAATCCTAACAGGCCAAGCCATGGAGAAGGAATAAGAGGTGCGACGATTATTTTAGCTATTGTTTGAAATACCTCCAGTCCACTCCAGGCCATATATGCAAAATCGGCATCCAGCGATCTACATTTAGGGCAACTAGATGACTTGGTAGGGTCAAATTTGGCTAGTTGACGTGGGGTGATATAGATCCTGTGTATGAATTTAAAATGGAGAAGTTTGTGCCTATGATTAGGGGAGACCTTCTGTATTTGATCAAGACAGAAAGTCCACTCTCGATCTGTCAAAGAGTGCCCCAAGTCCTCCTCCCAGCGTCGTCGGACCCCTCTATCCTGGACCTGCTGGAGCGCTATACAAGCTTTGTATAGCTTAGTAACTAAATGTGTACCTTCCTTATCAGAGCTAAGCAGAGTGAGTGAGGCAAAATCTGTTGGTGGCGACGGTAAGGAAGTGATAGTGGAGCGAAGTGTACCCATTAATCTGGCGACTATAAAATTGTCCATGTATGTCGTCCCGGGGTGTGTAGACAGTTCTTTCAGGGTGTGCGCTCGGCTTGGTGAGGGTGTGGTGAACTACCTTTTCGGAGGTAAGTGGGAGGAACAGATTATTGTATAGGGGAATGGCCGCGGAGTAGAGAGGGCCGTCACCCAACATAAGGTTAAGTTTGCGCCACGCCCAGCAGGTGGTTAAAAGGGGTTGGATGTCATGAGGATCTAGTAGCACGCCCTTTGGGAGCAGGACTTCTAACGGCGTGGGGGCTGCTAGTTCGCGTTCAGGCTTCGTATAGGGTATCCAAGCATCCGGATGGAACCAGCGATGGGCAAATTGTGCCTGTGCCACTAAAAAATATATTTTGGGATCAAGGACCTCGAACACTCCTCAGTTATATGGGAGTGTCAGAGTGTCCCAGGAAACTCTCGCCTATGTCCCTCCCATATGAGTCTGATAAGTAGTCCCCGTAGTTGACTAAAGAAGGAGTTGGTGAGTGGTATGGGGATAGTGGTAAATAAGAATCGGGGCAGTACCTTCATTTTGATTAGAGCGATGCGACCAGCCATATATAGGGGCAATTGTATCCTCCTCTCAATCTGTACAGTGAGTTATTCGATTGCAGGACCATAGTTTAAACATATGACCTGCTCTTTGTCTCTGTGAAGGTGTATTCCAAGGTAATTAGTGGTGTCACCTGCCCTCCGAAGTGGGTGCTCTTCACGCCCGGTATGGCCGCAGCTATGATAGGGAAAAGGACTGATTTGTTCCAATTTATTTTCAGGCCGGACATGGTCCCATATCGGCCAATCTCCTCTACGAAGGGTTGCAGGTTATCGATAGGGTGTTGCACAAAAAGCTAAATATCGTCCGCATACATGGACATTAGCAGGGGGCCCGCGGGGAACTGTAGGCCACGAAACATGTGTTTTTCCTGCATGTGGCGTACCAGTGGGTCCAAGGCTATTATAAATAGTAACGGGGATAGCGGACATCCCTGTCGTGTCCCATGTGTAATTGGAATGTGGGATGATATAGAGCCATTTACCCGAAGCCGAGCAGTTGGGGATGAATAAAACAATGCAATCAGTGCAATGAAATTGAGTGGAATGCCTAATTTACGCAGTGTAGCAGTAAGGAAAGGCCATTCGAGAGAATCGAAGGCCTTTTCCGCGTCCAATAAGGCCACTGCCGCAGGGGTAGTAGGTTCAATATGATTTGTGACTGAAAATACAGTTCTTAAGTTTAGAGCCGTGGACCGATGCGGGATAAAGCTTGATTGCACTGGGGAAATGATTTGCTCCAACAATAACGATAGCCTAGAGGACAACATTTTGGCAAGGATTTTATTGTCAACATTCATTAAGGAGATCGGGCGGTAGGACGAACTTTTTGTGGGTTCTTTATCCGGCTTAAGTAGTAAACACATGTCCGCCTCTCTCATGGAGTGGGGGAGGTTACTCGTCTCCAGGGCCTCCGCATAGACCTCTAGGAGCTGTGGCACTAGGCTGTCTTTGAAACTTTTATAGAAAACACCCGAAAGGCCAACGAGTCCTGGTGCTTTAGAGCCGGCGAGGGCATCTATAGCAAGCGTAATTTCCTCCACTGTGAAGGAGTCCGCCAGAAAATCTGCTTACCCTTTAGTGAGCCACACCATCGCGACCTCCTCTAGGTACGCTAGGTGTTGAGAAAAGTCCTTGGGGAGAGTGGTAGAGTAGAGAGAGCGCTAATATGTCAGTATCTTCTGTAGCTAAGGTATCATCTGTGCGTGTTATTGCTGCTATGTGTCCAGCTCCCCTGGGGGAACGTACCAGGCGTGCCAGTGTTTTTCCAGGATGCTCTCCCTCCACATGCCTACGAGCTGTATGAAACTTGCAAGCAGAGACGCCTCCCTGTCAGCGTGTTCATTAAATTCCAAAATGAGGGCACTTCGTTTATTCTGGGCTTGTCGATCAGGTGACGAAGCATCTAATAACGCCAATTTAGCTTTGACTTTGGCCAGGCTCCCTCGAATTGCTCGAAGTACACCTGCCTGCTTAGATATGACAACGCCCTGGATGTAGGCCTTAAAAGCGTCCCACAACGTAGAGTAGTGATTTACCATGCCCGTGTTCAGGTCACACTACTCAGTAATTGCCTCCTGTATTTCCGACCTGAAGACCTCATCCAGCAACACGGATGCTGGAAACGACCATCTACGTTCCCACCCAGCCGAGTGTGGAATATGTAAGTGGAGCAGCACCGGTGCATGATCCGACAGAGTACGCGGAAGTGTATCTATACCCTTGGTCCAGTGACATCCCAGTCCGTCTGTCAACATATAATCTATGCGAGTGTGAGTGGGGTGTGGTGCAGAATGAAAGGTATATCCGGGGGTCAGGGGAGGGAGTATGCGCCAAAGGACACGCAAGCCAAAGGAATGCATGAGTTCCTTCATCACTCCAAGAGAGCACGTTTTGGTGATGGCGGTTGGATTAGAGGAGTCCTGGGTCTGTTCGAGCCAGAGATATAAGTATCCCCCAAAGAATATTGTATCTTAATCATAATGATGAAGCAGGACATGAAGTTACTCAAAGAAATTAGGATCGTCCACATTGGGCACGTATACATTGAGGAAAAGCACCTTCTTGCCCAACAGGGTGCCCAGCACCAACAGATACCCCCCATGAGTGTCTGTTATGGTCTCCTTATGAGTAAACGGGAGTGAACGATGAATAAGAGGGCAGACTCCTCAGGAGTAAGTGTTATAACTTGCGAAGAATCTATGAGATCCCGAGGAGGACACGAAGGGGGTGTTCCCTGTACGGGGAGGTGAGTTTCTTGCAAAAATGCTATTTTTACATCATGTCGCCGGAGGTATGCTAACACTAATTTACATTCCTTGGACTATTGCGCCCCTGAACGTTCCAAGTGATAAGGTTAACATCTACCATAGGGGCTACAGCCATACACAGAAATAAGGGGGTTTTTATCCGCCTGGCCCGTATAAGTAATACCATATGGAAGCAATAGAAGACGGAAAGCTACATAGGGTCATATATGATGGGAAGTACACAAAATACCAATGCAATAAATCAAAATACATCACATTAAAAAGACATCTCAAAAACCACCCACCTCCCACATCTGGGCCCAAAGGCCCCGAGAACCTCGCCCCCCTCCAAAGATCCAGAAAAAAGAGGAAAAGAGAAACCCCAATAGAATTGAAATCGGAATCATCCTAGGGAGGCGGGCAACGCCTCTGATGTCCGATGCCCATGCCAGAAACCACATAACATTAGCGATTTATAAAAATTGAAACAGTAGAACAGTTTTCTAAGCATCTAAATCCGCCAACAGTAGGAAACAACATTGCAGTATCAAATATAGACAATTCAGTCAACACACAGGTACTAGAAACAGAATACTAAGTCCTCAGTCCGCAGTGAAGAGGTCAGCGCTAGCGGCCAATTGTCTATCTGGGTAAGAATGTCCAGAGGATTGCGCCGGGCTTCTGCGTGTCGCACCTTGACACTGCTTGCAGAATGCCAGGGTGTCAGTAGGATTTTCAAAGAAACAGGGCTTACTGTCCACCATCACTCTCGGATAGAGCATAGTGTATTTGAGACCCATGGATCGAAGCTGTTGCTTAGCTTCTAAGAATTTTTGTTGGGCTTCCTGCACTGCGATAGTGTGATTGGGGTAAAAGGAAAGCACAGTCCCCTGGAATTGCTCAGGTGAGTTCTCATGGGCCAGGCGTAGAACCGTGTCACGGTCCCTGTAATTGAGCAGACGTGCTATAATGGAGCACGGCGGACCTCCGTGAGAAGGCCTTGGGCCAAGGGATCGATGCACCCGCTCCACCACAGAATTTCTGGAAAGGTTCTCGGCGCCGAATAGTTCCGTTAAAAAGTTTTCAATGAAGGGTTCTGGGCGGCCCATGATTGTGGATTCCGCATGGCCCATTATGCGGATATTATTTCTGCTCGATCTGGACTCTAAGTCCTCATTCTTTATCGCTACCATTTTCAACAGTCTCTCCACCCGTTCAAGCCTCCGTGTAGTGTCAGTATCCCGATCTTCCTGGGCAGATATTCTTTGTTTGGCCCCATCCAGCCTGGTGGTCTGCCTAGCCAGACGTTCTCCCATTTTGTCAAGTCTGGAGGACAGTGTGTCCAGTCTTGTGTCTATGCCACGGAATCCCGCACAAATGCTCAGCCATTATAGCAGCAGCCTCGTCCATGGGCTGTGGGGGTTCTTTACGGTCTGGGCCCTCCTCCCTCTCAGGATCACGGTCGGTACGTTCAGCGGTATCAATTTTATCAAAGGTTACCTTGCACTGTTTGGGGTCTCCTTGACCCATCGCTGCGGTTTGTAGCAGCGGGAGTAGTAGCCAGAAAAGGATTCGCACCAGAGTCAGTAGTAGGCGCAGGGATAGATCAAGCTACCCGTCCCGGTGGTTTTTCCCCCCAAGGCCAAGTTACTCAGGGAGCACCAGCTGTAGAGTCAGCAGAGTAGGGCAAAGTATCAGGCTCCCAGCAGAGCATGCCCCATTATAGTTGTCCCTGCAGGCGTGTCACAGATGACAGTCACCGGGTCTCTCCCCATTCAGCGATGGTAGTATCAATCCCTACAGCGGGGGGCGGAGGGGTCACGAGCCTTCCTCCACTTCCCCCAACTCACAGGGCCTCCGGTGTGTTCCTGCAAGGTAGGATGGTAGCGGTCAGGCCCAGCAGCTCCACGGGCCTTAGCCTCCAAGCTCAGCCAGTTGTGGCAAGATGAGGGAGGGGGTGCTCAATCCCTCTAATGGCGTGCTGGGCGCAGCACAGCAACAGCAGAGATGTAAGTGCCCATCCCAATCGGTGACTCCGTCAACGGCCCCTGTCTGAAGCTTGCCAGGTTAGTGCGCAAGGCCCGCCGTTGCCAAGAACAGCTCCCCTGTGGCGTCCAAGGCACCCAGCAGTGTCCGAGGGAAGGGAGGGGAGGGGGCATGAGAGAGAGCAAGGGGGTCCCAGGAAACCGGCAGAGTCCCACCGCAGCAAGCGGCACCAACCCTGGGGGGAATCAGCAGCAGCCAGGCCCGGTCTACTGCCCCCCGCTTCTCCCACTCACCAGACCTCCGGCGAAGGCAGCATCAGCGGGATCCGTCTTTGACCCAAACTGGGCCCGTTGCTCACTCAAATCAGGCTGGGCTCCGCTGGGAGGTGGCAGGACCCAGCGGAGTACCGCAACTCCGGCCTCAGGCTCACCCGTGTACCCTGTCTCCACGGAACCTCCGAGGCGGGCAGGGCCTACACCGCACACCTCCTGATGGCGTCGTCTGAAGCTCGGGACCGGGGGGTCCTCCGCACTACGTCTCCGGTTCAGAAGGAGTCCAATCACATCCCGGAGGGCTCCTTCAGCGTTTTAGATGTGCGGTGGTGAAGAAGTACTGCTGTTTCGAAGCAGTTGCGGGCATCAGGCGCTGGAGCTTCAATGCCGTGCAGCCATTACGGTCGACAGCTTGGCCACGCCCCCGCATTATCTAATTAGATAAGACATTTCTCCCCTCTACACTTTTTAGCAGGAACCAACGATCCTTCGACCAGGGGTTCCCGAATAAATCTAGAATGTGGAACCCGGCCTCATCAGTTGATAGCAATGTTGGATGGTTTCCTCTTGAAGTGAGGGGAGAATCTAAAAATGTTTAGAGAGATTTAGACCCATAGAGCGCCAAAGAATGAGAGCCCAAAAGATCGAGAGTGGAGAATGACGGACTTCGGGGGAGACCGATGGAGATTTACGGTGCGGCAAGAACAGCTGTGAATGGTGGAGTGAGTATGAATAGGGATGTTGTGTGTTAGATAGCGGTGATGAATTGATTGTGTGATGTTTTGCGGAGTTGGGATGAGAGTCAAAAGTGGTTTCGGACCGACGTGCGCGGTCCATGAGTTTTAGTTTTGTTTTGATGTCAAGCTCAAGAGTAGCCTAAGATCCCGGGATAGATTTGGAGAGTAGAGGACACCGATTTGTTGTAATTGTCTGACCATTGGTTTGTTGGGAAGTCGTGAACTGCTATCGACGACCTGCCTGAGACAGGGAACTTTGTTTGAGCGGATTTGTTAGAATTATGTGGGAAGCCTTGTGTACAGGGCTGGACTACAGCGATTCGAGTGGCAAGCGCAGGTCTAGGGTCACGGTGCATGAATGTTCTTGAGTGATTGAATTCTATCGATCTTGAAGAAAGGCAGACAACTACTCGTTTATGTGACTGTCCGGTCATTGGTAGGCGGACAGTTACTTGTTTATGTGGCTGTCAGGTCATTTGGTAGACAGACAGTTACTTGTTTCTATGATTGCGAGTATGAATGCATAAAGATAGATTGTGAAGGATGGTGAACCGCTGTGAGGGGGAAGAGTGACGTCGAAATGTGCTGCGCTGCGAGAGGTCGGTTGGTGTAACGCCACGCTGGAATTGGTTGATTGATATCAGGAAGTGAAAAAGAGGAATACCATTGGAAAACGAATTGGAGTAATCATGCAATGCTTTAAAGAATTACAAGATCTTTGTAGGGAAGATAGAGGAGTGGTCACTCGAGTGGGTGAGGAAACACCACTCGAGGATATGCCAGCACATTACATGGCAACACATGTAGGTCTCCATACCATAGTTTAGCTTCAAAATCGACATAAGATTACTGAAAAGGAGGGAGATTTGGCTTTTCCACACTATGGGTCATTTCGGTTGGAGGTGCTATATCAGTTGAGTAGAGTGATGTCTTCATTACGACCTTCGCCTATACCAACACAGTTTAAAGCATTAGATGCTTGGATGCGAGCAGCACAGGGGAAGAGCAGAGAAAGAAGTCAGGGGAGGATGAAAAAAGCGATGAAGGCATACCAGGATGCATGATGGGACGTACAGTTGAAGAGGTGGAGAGTAGACACCCTTGAGGGAGAGAGATTGTACCCCCTATTAGTGAAAGAAGGAGACACTCGGAATAGGAAGGAAGATTATGATAGTGACACCAATGATAGTTTGCTAGATAGATTACTAGCAGAGCGTCCTTCACCATACAATTCAGATTCAGACGAGGGAAGGTGGGAATTGGCAAATGCAGCGACCAGGGTGAGAATGGGAGTACCGCAGACAGACACTAGTGCGAGGGTAGTGGGAAAGATTTCAACAGGAGTGGAAGGAACAGGGAGACCATCATCGGAAAGTACAGAGGCGAGTTACGTTAACGTTGCGCTGGGGTTACCGGAAGCCCTTACGGTGCATGTCACCATTGAACCTATAGTGTCAGTGTATGACCCAAGCCAAGGAGAAAGCAGTAGTCAGCCACAGTCAGGATTGGAGGAAAGGGTCAATGCAGGAGGAAATGTTACCATAACGGAAAGTGGTACATATTTGGTGCCTGTAGAAGCTAGTACTCCATTACCAACAACCGCGAATCCTTATAGGGTGCGTGTTGGGTCTAGCACAGTATGGTCAGTGTCATTGGCGGATTCACGTTCAGACTTGAGGATGTGGGAAGCTCCAGTTAGAGGACCTATGGGAAGGACATCGGAATATAGGTGTCGATCAGGGAGTGTCTGGAGGTCAGCATGTCTCACAAAATACAGCGACAGGAAATGGCCATAGGAAGCAGAGCAGCAAAGGGGAAGAACAGAGTAGCATGTCAGGGAACCATCAAGGCTGCAGTAAAGGCCAAAGTGCTAGACGTAGTAAGGTTGAAGGCAGAAGTGGAGGAGATAATCAGAGGAAGTCTGCCTTTGGAAAGGATAGAACTTTATGAGCAAGATGAGCTGCTGTTTGTGGCGAAGGATGTTCCTCGTAAGGCAAGGCGGGCACATGAGAAATTGACAGAAGTGGTACAAAAGTTTGATGCGGATTTGTCCAAGGCAAAAATGTTACAGGGAAGTCACAGGTTGAATTACAGTGATCAAGAATTGGAAGAGAAAAGAGTCATAGGCTTGAAAACACTCATTCGAGAATTGGTTGTAGGAATCCGTTCATGGGGCATGCTTGAGAAGTGGGACGAAAGATGGTCAAGAATAAGAATGTCAAGAAGGGGATAGGAGATACGCCACCTCCGGGAGGTGGTACGGCAGGAGTAGAGGCTTACCCATTGTAAGAGGTACGAAGCGGAGGGTATGTGCATGTGCCTTGGAGCAGGGGTGATTTGACAGCTTTTACAAACGATTTTCCTCGGCTGAGGGAGAAACCCGCTGAATGGTACAAACAAGCTGATCATTTTGTGAAGATTTCTAAGGTGTTGTGGATTGATTTGAATACTCTATTTGACATTATGGTACCCAGTGATTTGTGATCTTCTTGCAGAATTGTTTTTAACTGGCCGTTTGCAGAACCAGATAGAGACCCGGTAACGCATGGTCCTTCACCCTTGGTTAAAGTTTGAGTAGGTAATCACATGTTTACAGTCTAACATCTCGCCACAAGATATTGATTGGGTTAAGATAGATCAAACCACTCAAGAGCCCAAGGAAACAGTACATGCTTATTATGAAAGGCTCTTTCAAGCCTTTAAGCAGTATAGTGGGTTGGACACTCTAGATTCTAAGGACATGGGACAGTTTATGTCCAAGTTTGTTTTGGGATTGAGACCAGAAATTTGCTTTATGATCCAACAGCATTTGATTTGCTGGCAGAACAAGACTGTGGACAAGATTCTGCGTTATGCCAGATACTGCAGTGACAAAGTGGGTTCTGAGCATAGGAAAATAAAAGATAAACGGATGCTAGTCCAGAAGAGGAATGCAGATAGGTTAGACCAAGCACAGACGAGCGGAGGAACGTCGGGTCGGAAGCAGGGAAGCAATCTTGGAGGGACAAAGAATGCATTGATTCACGCGGGCCAGGGAACAGGAAGAGGAATAGATCTCAAGACAGGAATCGAGGTCAGTACCTTAAAAAAAACACTGCATGCCATTATTGTCACAAAATCGGGCAATGGAAGCGTGAGTGCCGATTAAATCCAGCAAATCAGCTTCAAGATGAGGAGAAAGTGCAGGTACCTGAGGTTGTAGATACTGTAATCAGAACCAAATCCATGAATGGAGTGGTCGGAGTCAGCAAGTGCAGGTTCCCCAACCTCTGAGAATTCCACAAGGAAATAGAGTATACCAGCAGATGCCCTTTATCAAAACACTAGATGAGTTTGATCCAGACCCGTTGCAATGACGATGCCTGAGGGGAGAGAAAAACTGTACCCTTAGAGCAGTCTTGGAGGTAGACCAGAGAGGACCGTATGTGGAGGCACAAGACGGTCATCTTATTACATTCTTGATTGATACTGGTGCTACGCATTCTACTGTGAGGTCTGCAGTAGTCCCCAACCTACCCCTCTCAGAACAATTGATCCAAGTTGTAGGACTTGCCAATAAGAGAATGACAAATCCGCTGAAAGACATGGTACCTGTGAGAATTGAAACATTTCAGGATCAACACCAATTTGTGGTGTGCGATTCGAGTCCAGTTTGTTTGCTGGGTTGTGACCTTTTGTGTAAATTGAATTGTACCATCTATTGCAGGCCTAAAGGAGTAGAGCTGTAGACTAATGATGGCAACATTGCATTCAAATTGGTGATTCTGATTCTCTGCATGGAGATGTTCCCCGTGCTGACAGTGGAAGACCTGCCATATGACATGAGGGACTCTGTCTCTCCAGTGGTGTGGGATTTCACAGGAGAAGAGATAGGATTTATTTGAGGGGTTGAGCCAGTTAAGATACACTGATCAAGCCGAATGCTGAGTTTCCAAGGCACCCCAGTACAACCTGACTCTGGAAACGGTGGTGGGAATTGCACCTGTGATTGAGTCGATGATCGAGCAGGGTATTCTGAAGGAAATCATGGGGAGCCCATGCAATTCGCCCATAATGGGGCTGCAGAAGCTGAGTGGGAAGTACAGGATCGTGCAGGACCTGTGAAAGGTCAACACGATCGTAGTTCCATGTTGTCCTATGGTACCAAATCATCTGTGATCTTGTTCCAAATTCCTGGTGAGGCTGAATGGTTTATTGTGATTGATCAATGTCAGGCGTTCTTCTCGATACCCTTAAATGAGGAAAGCCAATTTTTATTCGCTTTCCATCTGGAAAATCGTGTGTTAATGTGGTGTCGTATCCCACAAGGGTATACTGAGAGTCCTTCAGTCTTTAATCAGATTCTGAAAAAGAACCTTGAGAGTCTAGTACTGCTGCTGAGTTCAGTACTTGTGCAGTACAATGATGACCTCCTGATTGCATCAGAGACTGAGGGAGCTTGTAGGGTCAATACTGTTGCACTGTTAAAGCACTTGGCAGAAAATGGACACAAGGTGTCCCCAAGCAAACTCCAGTACTGGTAGCCTGAAGTCCAGTATTTGGGTCATCGCATTGAGAAAGGCAAGAGGAAGGTGTCGCCAGACCACATTGAGGCGATCATGAAAATGACTGCGCCTACTACACAGAAGGAGGTCAGGATGTTCTTGGGAATGGTTGGCTACTATCGTCATTGGATTCCCAACTTCTCATTGAAATCAAAACCTTTTCAGAGGCTGACACAAAAGGATGTGAGTGATCCGGTACCATGGGATGATGACAGTTTTGGTTGCCTTCTTGGAGCTGAGAGAAAGCCTCTGTCGTGAAAAGATGCCTTGTGTTGAATCCTGCCACCTTGATGCCTATTCCAAACACTGAAGGGGAAGATTGCGAGGACCATGACTGTCTCTATATGACTGAACTTTGCACCAAACCGAGGCCCGACATTGTTGATGAACCTCTACCTGAGTCAGACCAAATCCTTTTTGTTGATGGTTCATGTCTAAGAGACAATGCAGGATGTTTGAGAGCAGCGTTTGCTGTCTGTACCATTTCTGGAGTTGTGGAGGATGCTTGTTTACAGGGAGTACACTCCACAAAAGTAGCTGAGATAGTTGCCTTGACACATGCGTGCCTTGTTTCTGAACAAATCCTAGTCACCATCTACACCGATAGCCAATATGGGTTCGGTGTGGTTCATGACTTCGGACAGCTATGGTCACAGAGGGGATTCTTAACGTCATTAGGATAACCCATCAGGAATGGGAAATATGTAAGACAATTGTTGGAAGCTTTGCAACGACCAAAGGAAATAGCTGTGGTCAAGTGTGCCGCAATAGGAAGAGGAGGATTTTGTTACATTGGGCAATAGGTATGCAGCTGAAGTTGCACATTTTTGCTCTGAACAAGGTTGCCTTTTTAATGGGGATTATATAAAAAAGAGCACAGAAAGAACTGAGCTCAGCATGATGTTAGCCATAGTGGACACTTGGGATGAGGTCAAGAGGCTGCAGGGAGAAGTGTCAGACCAAGAAGGAGCTGGTTGTGAAAAAAGAGATGATGGCATTTGGGTTTCAACTGATGGTCGAGCAGTGGAGCCGGATTGTTTACTGAGCCCTATGGTGAGGCAGATTCATGGAGCAGTTCATATTGAGAGAGATGCCAGGGTGCAAGTGTTCAGACAAACGTGGCTCATTCCACGGTTCCCTGTGCTTGCTGAAGCAGTGTGTCACAGATGTGTTATGTGTCAACAGATGAATACTGGAAAAAAAACTGTGGTTGCACTGAGTCACACTGGAAGGTCCAGGGGTCCTTTCAACAGAATCTAACTTGACTTCATTGAGATGCCCAGGTGCAATGAATGAGATACATTCTGGTTGTGGCGTGTGTTTTCTAACGGTGGGTGGAAGCATATACAGCAAGAAGGTGTGATAGACTCACAGTGGCAAAGGTGTTTCTCAGGGAACTCATACTGTGCTTCGGATTTCCAACTTCATTGGAGTCAGATAGAGGAACTCATTTCCACAGTGAGATTATGAAGCTGTTGTGTACTGCCTTACAAGTTGATCAGAGATTGCACTATAGTTACAGGCCAGAGGTGTCTGGTCTTGTGGAGCAGATTAATGGGACTCTCAAAATGAGAATGGCAAAGGTGTGTTCTTCAACGTCTTCGAAATGGCTTGACGCATTTCTTTTGGTGTTAATGGGTGTGCGTAGCATTCCTGATAGGAGTACAGGACTCTCGCTCCATTAAATATTGATGGGGAGGGCAATGCACTTGCCAGTAGTGCCGTCTACAGCATTGATAAACATCACCAATGATTTGATCCTTCATTATTGCAAGAGATTGGCTGACGTGGTCTGTTCTGTGTCTCACCAGGTTGAAGCTGCGACTGACTTTGAAGGATCTTTGTCATGACTTGTGTCCAGACGCCTAGATACTTGTACGGAAGCATGTGAGGAAGAACTGACTTGATGCTCGCTGGTGGGGTCTGTACCAAGTGATTTTGGTGACAAATACAGCTGTGAAGTGTGGAGGCTTGCTGAATTGGATTCACACCTCCCATACCCGCAGAGTTTCAGGACCCTCAGAAGAAACAGCTCCTCTCCCTGAAGAAAATCCAGCCATGGTTGTGAATCCACCAGAGAGGACGAGCCAAGCTGTGGGGGTTCCTGACGAGGCTGGTTACCCACCAGAGCAAGCTGAGGGGGGGGTGTTATGCTATACAAGGCCCAGGTATCGACTCTTAGGGACACAGTAATGTTGCGAGTGGTAGAGAGTCAGACTCAGCTGAGGAGACTGATGTGGAAAGTGGTCAGGGGCAGAGAAGGAGAGCAGAAGTTGCAAGAGAGTCGTGGCCTGTGAGACAGAACAGACAGAACCTGAGACTTGCTCCTGAAAGAGACCTTGCCCCTGTATCTGAAATGTCTGAGTCAGAGCTAAGTGACTAAGAGCAAGCACAGGAGGGCTTGAGGAGATTGAGAGCAAGAGTACCGTGCCAGCGATACGCTGTCCCTGAGGGGACCTATCTGATTACAGATGCCAGGAACAGTGGGGACTAGGAGGCTGAGGTCCGCACAACTGACAAGCAGAGCTATAGAACTGATAATTGAGATTGAACTGTTGGTTCCTGGAATAGAAGCCAATGGAGTGTTGACAGTGACTGTACAAAATCTCTGGATACTGAGTAGCTTGCGAAGTTTGATTTTGCGAGATCTTTTGTTTCCAAACTCAGGGTATCAGCCACCAGCTCAGGAAGTTGCAGCAGTTCATCATGAAATTCTATAGTGTGTAATTGATGAAGTTGGCTCCGATCTTGTGAGGGATTGTTGATTGAACTTTGAACTGTAAAAAAACGCTTTTTGTTTAAAGAAGAAAACCTAGGCCCGAGTGGAAGAAGAATAAAATTAGGGATTTTTCGTAGAAGAAGAAAGGGGGCTAAGGAAGTCTTTTTGAACTGTGTAAACAATTGTACAACAAACTGTGAAATTGGTTTCCAGGACTTCAAGGAACTGCGCATGAACTTTGTTGATAGGCAGTAAGAGGCAGAGAAAGAGACTTTGCGTTGATTCTCCTGCTGCAATAACCCAAACTCAGTCAAGGATAGAGTCTGAAAATCTGAACCTTAGAGCAAAGCAAATAATAGGTACACTTATAGTAGGAGTAATGGTAGTTATAGCAGTAGATATTATCATGTCTGTAAAAGTTTCACATGATGCAGAAGCTAATGAGGTGGGAATACAAGGGACATCCATAGCTACCACTTCTAGCGCAAAAGATGGTACATTAGGAGCCGATAAAGCTATGATTTATCAAACTAGTCGCTTATTGCATGTAGATTGGTCTACAGGTGATTATACGTTGAATGATTATGTGAAGCTGTTGTATGAGTATGTGGACACGATGATTGTGAGAGACTGTTATGTGTGTATGCAGTTGCCTGCATCAGTTTAGGAAGGGATTCGTTACCATCATCTGCCTCTGACATATGGTATCACATCTAGCTTTTTGCTTAGCATGTTTTACGGCAAGGGTTATTATGAATATTATTTCACTAATTACGATGTGGTGCTTTCAGAGGTTTAAGCTTACACCTGAATAAGTATGACTATTATAAGCAGGAAGAGAAGATAGGGAAGTATTTCATACCTACTGTTACAGTAGACACAGCTTATACGCACAGCCTCAATTTGACTTGTATTTTGACTGATTTAGAGAAGAAGTTTGTAGAACAAGTAGAGGATAGACATAGACAATAGACAGTTAAGCTTAACTGTAGAAAGGACAATTTCAGTGGACCAAGGAGGAGTTAGCACATAAGGCAAAAGGGCGTTATGGTCTAATAGGTTTAGATTTTGAACAGTGAGGAAAACTTTGCATTAGACAGGTACAGACCTACTAAGATAAAAAAAATGTTGGACAGAGTGTATGTGATCACATTTTCACAATTGAAGCCACTGCAAAGAAATCTTTGCAAGAAGCGGTGCAAGTAGTGCCAAATGTGTATTTTGTGTGTGGGAAAAATGCTTATGTACGATTGCCACTGAATTGGTATGGCACGTGTTATGTGGCTGTTGTGTTTCCCAAGATACATCACGTTGAAGATTTGGGAACTTTGGAAGGGGGACCGCCCCATAGAGAGAAGCAAGGTACAAGTGAAGAAGAGATTATTGGAGATGTATTTGGAGCAATGATACCAAGTTTGGGAGTGGGTTTGAAAGACTTAAAAATTAGAAAGTTATCAACTATTGTGGATAAGTTGTCAGCGAATACAGCTCCGTCTTTGTTACTTGTGGATGGAGAGATGGTGTCGATAAGAGCTATGGTGATGCAGAATCATCTTGCTTTAGATGTGTTGTTAGCAAAAGAGGGCAGAGTCTGTAAAATGCTGTGGGTTACACAGTGTTGCACTTATATCCCAGACCATGGCAAGGATCTGAGGAAATATATAAGTAACATTACTGAGATACACCATGAAACACATAACCTAGCAACAGAAGGTGTTTGGGACAAAGTTGGCAAGGGATTTGGAAAGATTTGAAGTTGGTTTGCATATCTTGGGAAGGGATTTCTTGGTTATATTTTGAAGCCAATCATAATAGTTGTGATTTCTGTGATTCTTTTGCTTGGAGCGATTTGATCATATAAGTGGCATGAGGCAAGACAGGTTGAGAATTCTCTTAGGCAACGTGAGAGGAGAATGGAGAGACTGCAGGTCAGTCACTAAGAGAATCTCTAGAAACTAGAAAGATTTTGGCAGGGAAGACTGGCTATGGCTTCTGTTCAGGTCTGTTCTTTCCACAGGGAGATGTGATTGATGGTTATGACACTAGTCATCAGAGGAGAGGACTGATAGAGCGCGATGGTGCTCTCCAATTTGTAGGGGTGCATTATAATCATAAGTAGTTTGCACCCGCATGTTTTCTCAAATCATCTTAACATTTGGTTATCAGAATGTGTAATGTAATAACATGTAAAGTGAAGTGATAGAGACATTTTGTGCAACGTGGAGAACGTAACATTGTGATTGTGTTTCATATGCTGAAGTTTAATGTTCGATTTCACATATGACTAATGTAAAATTAACTTGCTGACATGTAACACACTGATTTAAACATGCACAGTAATGATGTTCATGTATATGTGTGATTAATGAAGATTCATATTGATTCTTATGTTACAAATATGCAGGTAGAAGTATCCATCAGAAGAAAAAGTTACTTATCTTCAATAGCGATCTTTCTGATGGATACTCTATCTGCAGATTCCTCACTGATCCCACGCCCTTTCCGTTCTGAAGGATGGTCATAGGGCTCAGTAAAAAGGTTTCAATTTGATTGATGCACTGTGCTACCTCAATTGAAGTTGTTCCTTGTCTCTGACTCTAGGGACATTGAAAAAATGGATAGGAAACTAATGTTGATGGTTTGGGTTGGCGCTTTATGGCTCTAGGGTTGTCACTATGGTGTTGTGTCTGGTACTGAAACGAATCCAAGCACCCTCTATCTGCACAGGAGACCTTTGAAAGTTTTCGGATCCAATCCGGCACCTCAGGATATTCAATGGGTGAAGAATGTACTGGAGCTAGAGTTTCTACCAAAAGATAATTACCAAAGGTAAATAACTTCTTCTTCAATCTATAGGATGGTAACTGGGAGATACACCTTTGCCTCTTGCAAGAGGAGTAGCAAGTCAGTCACTGTTGCAGAAATATTTCTAAAACTTATCACACATTTAATGGTCCGAGATTGTATCATTACAATAGCATAACATGTGTATCGAAAAGTGCACATTCACCCAGGGGTATCTTGGCATTGAATAACAGATGTTTATTGTTACCCAACTCAATGGTACTAATTTTATCGACCTCAGAAGGATGAAAGGCTGAGTGGACTTGCCACGATTTGAACCTGTGACCATGAGGTCTGACACAGGCCCCTACAGTGGATGCATCAATCTACTAAGCCACCAGACACATTTACCTCTTATAGGGCCATATGTAGGAAGCCAAATACCGGTCGGTAACGGCCGAAATTCGGTAAATATCCCGTTACCGACCGGTATTAAGGCACTTGAGATGTAGGTGGCTGATTTCTGGATTCGGTATTTACCGAATCGGAATTTTAAGAAATCGGTAAAATACCGATTTGGTAAATACCGAATCCAGAAATGCTATGTAGGGGGCACTCAAGTGAGTGCATAATTGGTGTCTGGATTCGTTATTTACCACAAACTACAAGTTGATGGTAAATGACGAATACCTTTAAAAAAGCATTTTTGTGCAATTTGTGAAGTGCCATGTGGCAGACATACATGCCCTTAGGGCATGTATGTGTGCCACATGTGCACACATACACGAATCAGGGGTGCAACAGGGTGTCAATGTGACACCCTGCCACCCATGATAATGCCTCCCCTATTACCGATTTGGTATTTACCGATTCGGTAATAGTAACTGGCTTCCCATTCATTCCTATGGGCCTCCAGGCCCATAGGAATCAATGGGAAGGGATGCATCATTACCGATTCGGTAAATACCGATTCATAAATACCGATATTTACCGAATCGGTAATGATTACCGATTAATTACCTACATACTATTTACCGATTCATAAATACCGAATCGGTAAAATTCGGTATTTATGAATTGGTAAATGTTATGCTACCTACATATGGCCCATAGTGTTGAGGTGGGGTGGCATATGTGAGAATGTATGTGCTCACAAGTATTAAGGCAGATCTGGCACACATACCAACAGTCATGGTTTTAGCAGGAGGCTTCCACATGAATAATAATTGAAGTTATGGGTGATTCACAAACTGTACTTTGTAATATGAAAAGTAGTATTACAGTAATAATCCTTACTACAAAATCAGTTCACAGATCTAGGCAGAGATTCTCTCACATGTAAGTTTACTACTTAGTAGGAAATATGGGAGCAGGCCAGTTGGAGTGTCTGGAAAAAAGAGAATACTTTCTTCTAAATGGGAGGATTTTAGGGTGGCGAAAAGGGGGTTTTGGGAGAGCCAGGAAGGGGTTTAGGGAGAGCCAGACACCCATCCACTAAAACATTAAATCTCTAATTAATTTGAATATAGTAAATTAAATTAAAATTATTTTTTAAGACATATTAAAACAAAACCAACCTAAAGTAAAACAAATCAGATTATTTTTATTATGTATTACAAATTACAAACATTTATGTATACAATTGATTTAAATTCATGTAAATATTTGAGCCCTTGTTGATTGCACTTGGCACTTTCAAGCAGGTCCCTTGACTGCACTGGTCCCGAGAGGAGGGGCCATGAGACTCGACGGGCGCAGGAGCACCATAAAGCTGACCGAGGAGTCCCGCAAGGTAGGAGCCCTTGTTGATTGCACTTGGCACTTTCAAGCAGGTCCCTTGACTGCACCGGTCCCAAGAGGAGGGGCCACGAGACTTGACGGGCGCAGGAGCGCCATAAAGCTGACCGAGGAGTTCCGCAGCGTGGGACGCGCGCGGGCGTGCCTGGGCTCGGCCCGGGCGAAGACCGGGAGAAGACGGGCCCGTCTTAGCCCGTCATAGACCAGACGAGGCCGGGCTGGGCCACCACCCTTGGCTCTGAGTGATTTTAATATCGGACCTGGAGATTGTATTGGTCCCAGTATTGTGGACTCATTGCACCATTAAAGATCTATAAGGAAGCCAACCGTTCCCGGGCAGATTAAATCCACATCTAAACACGGACACATTGGACTTCGGTGGAGACTGTAAGTTTTTAAAACAAAAAACAAAAAACTTAAAGTTCTAACATTGACCTTCGACTCGTATCTTTGTCAGCATCTGGGAAAAAATATATTTCTATATTGACCATTGTATACAGGCTTGGGGGATTTGTATATAATCACTGGGGTATTTGTGATACCCGCGGCGATCCTTTGAAGATCGTTTATACTGCGAAGATGGGAAAAATAAAGGCTACTAATAACCTACCACCCCCCTCTCCAGTGGCAAAGGGGTCATCTCGCCAAACACTACTGAGTTAACTGACCGGAGCAGTTGGGGCCATTGAAAAGCAAATTATCATGGTAGAAGAATCATTACACTTCGATAAACAGGGGATTTTGGTCAGGGAACCTGATGAGATAGATATTCAGGCTGGCCCCTCTGGGCACGCAATAGGTATACAATTGCAAAACGGCTGTATTCTTAATGTGTCCGATCATATTTCGGTTAGTGATCAGGAGCAGGATTCACAACCACCCTTTAAGCGCCCAAGAAATCCGGAGGCAACAAGAAAACCAAAGATAGACGCTAAAAAAGATCAGACACCTCTAGGGGAGCTGAAGCCATCGCTCCTTACGCCTCACAAAAAACCAAGCAAGTGAGGTAAAACATCGACTTTATCGAAACTGGGAGACAAGTTTAGGCCCCATTTTAAAGCGCAACCCACTGCTCCCCCTATTGAGTTAGAAAACTTAACTATTTTAGTGAAAGAATTAGACTCTTTTTTAAGAGACATATTAGCGACAATAGCTGATAGGGTCACCGCGATCGAAAAGAGATTGAATAATTGCCACGGAACTGATAATAACATTAAACGTGATAATCAACTCCAGAATAAAGAGGTCCTAGGGGAATCAATCAGACTGTGACAACAGGCAACTCCACCATACAAAAGCCTCCCGAAATAACCAGTGATAGAGAAGGGAAGCAAGGCAATGGGAGTCCCGCAGTAAAAACACTACGGACCGCAATAGAGTCCCCAAGTTCTCTACCTCCCAACCACTCCATTGGTGAATCAGCTAAAGCGAGGCAAGCATTTAATTGCAGAAACGGAAGTTCAACAAGCGCCTCAAATACCAAGAGAACCCCAGTTATTCCTGATTGTCTGGACTTACCACCACCAGCCACGCGATATACAGTTATTCTTGCTAATGCCCGAAGACTAATGGCGCAGGAAAATGAACCCTGGGACTCTTTAAGAAATAAAATATTGCACTAGTTGGGGACTAAGACAGGGTTAACCGAGATACTCTTCATGGACCTTGACATGGCGAGAAGAGTTAGTTAGCTCGGAAGAGATGGAAAAACATTACCAGGGGACTGTGTTGTCCTGTCGTTTAAAACACCACGACTAGTAGAAAGTATTCTCTAGAAAGCAGGAAACAACAACATAACAACACAAGGCATTAATGTTTTACCTATGGGTTATTTTTTATCAACCGCCCATCGACATGGGTTTTAGAACGAACAGGGAAGATAAATAAGGGAACGATTATAACACATTCAATGTGGTGGTAAAAAACAGGTTTGATCCCCTATCTACGCTTGAGGAGGTTGATTGACTCGATATTCGAAATGGTAGCAGCACGGCCCAATGGAATAATGATATATGTTCTCCACTAGATATAATCGGCAACACTTTGAAAGGTGTCCCGAAGTCAGAAAAGAATCTCTCAAGTAAACACCTGAGAGATTGAATCACACGGAAACACCATTAGAGGGCCTGACTTTCCACTGAGTAGGACGGGGAAAACCACTTAAGTAAGCGGGGTACGAAGAAGACATTCCATTATGTATCCCAGTGGACAGCCCCTCAAGAGAGTTGGGTCTGACACAATATTCAACACACCCAAACCTAGAACTACCCGACAGGTTAGAAGTCAACGAAGATAAGATAGGGAAGGTTTCGGTATTATTTTGAAACATTGTAGGTCTTTGCTCAAAGCTGATAAACCCAGTATGGTTAGAGTTCATTGAAAAGTTCAATATACTATGTCTTCAGGAAACATGGATGACAGATGAAACCCATATTAATGGATACAAGACGTTTCATACACCTGCTGTTTCTGCTATACATGGGAGATCTAAGGGGGGTTTATGTATTTACATCTCAAATCAATTGAATGTTAATAAGATAGCCCTGATGACATCTGATACTTATTATCAAATCGTGACCATGTATGTAGATAAACACCATTGTTATGCACTAATACATTTTTACAATAATGCCCAGAGGGACCAAACAGTGTGGGAATGCAAGAGAAGTGGTTGTTGTTTGGGGGGGGGCGGGGGGGGGTGATTTTAACACATGCTTGTGCCCGCAAAGCGGAGGGAAAATTTGCGGTCTACAATTAATGAACAATGATGTTTGACCTCATTTTCTCCACTCAACATATGGGGAGCTTTTAAACGAGATGGTATTCTCTTTCGATTTAGGTTTTGCGAATAATCTTTGTTTCCCTTCAGTCCATTTTAGTCAGACGTTTAACGGTAGAGGCACAAATTCAATTATTGATTATATAATACTACCTAACAGATGCGCCACAAGACTCACAAACTTTAGAACTCGTGAGATCGGTGTAAGCGACCATTTCCCACTGAGTATAATTCTAACTTTTCCTAACATAATGCGAAATACCCAGTATAATTCAGTGTCCACGGTCAAAAATATATCCGTGGGAAAAACTAATGGCTATTCTTTACAGTGGGGCAAGCTAGATTCAACAGATTTCATTAGAAAAATTGTGGGGGAAAGTTATCACTCCCTTTTAATCTGTTTGGACGAGACAAGCACCCACGCCAATATTCTAGAATCCTATGCACAGCTCAGAGTAGAAATAAAAGATGCTTTTTAGGTCAAGAATAGAAAAGCACAAACGAGTAATCATGGATGGTTTCACTCGCATTGCACTAAAGCCTACCCAAAATTAAAACATGCTTTGCATAAATCAGTAAAAAATATTAATGAGATAAGGACGTGTCGAAGGGAATATAATCAGGCCCAGAAAGCCTGTAAAAAGGAATTAAAAGACGAGACATGGGTAATGCTACATGAAGCATCACAGAATAGGGACAGTGCAGCATTCTGACGAGCAGTAAACGCCCCATTCCTTAAAGTTAAAGACACACCAACCATAGAGATTGCCATTGAGGAACATCAATGGGTGTTTTTTTTCTCTAAAGTATATAAACTGGAAATGGAAAATAGTATTATAAACAAAACACATATATCACAGGGACTAACAACCACAGTTAAATATCCCATTGATCTCTCCTTCTCCCTAGAAGAGGTAATACGCGCAATAACTGGGAGCAAGGGAGGAAAGGCACCCGACCCTGATGGCGTCCCAGTTGATCTTTTTAAATCAAATCTGCTTTTAGGGCCCTTTTAATGCAGGTTTTAGCGGCCTGCTGTTCTACTGGATTCATCGAGACGTGGTCAGAATCCATTCTGGTCCTATTTTTAAAAAGGGCAACCGGCAGAATCCAGCTTGTTACCATCCAATATCTTTGCGGGTTTGCTAGTAAAGATAGCGGGACGATTGTGCTCAATCAGCTCCAAGAGTGGGCAGAAGATGTACGTGCTTTCAGATGTACAATTTGGGTTTCGCCAGGGTTTGGGTACAATCGAACAAGGACTAAACCTTAATATTTTGATAGGGAAATACACACGGTCCAAACTAGGTAAAATATATCTTGCCTTCATAGATCTTACCGCAGCTTTTGACTGCATGATAAATAGTAAATTATGGGAGATTTTAGCCACTATGGGGGTGGAGACGTCCCTGATTCAATTTTTAAGGCAATTGTACTGTAACGCGAAAGCAAGTGCACAAAGAACTATTGATGGACAGAATGCAGAACAATGTCATACATTCACCCCAGTACAGGGATCTGGGCCTAAATCCATGTTTTTTTGCTCACCATGCCATTCCAGTTTGGACCCAGCCATATGCAAATCAGTTTTGACCCTGTGCCAAATGGGAACAGTCCAGCACGAACTGCCAGGCCAGGTCCTCCCTGGACTGGAAACAAGCATCCTAGGACCGGTTTCGGGGTTTCACCCCTCTTCAGCCAGGATAGCTTGATTCCAGTGGCATGGAGAGCACGGGACTCACGTCTGAGCATACCCGTCCCACTCGGGGTGACAAATGCAAAAATAACTATTGATGGACAGAATGCAGAACAATGTCATACATTCACCCCAGTAAGGAGATTTGGGCCTAAATCCATGTTTTTTTTGCTCACCATGCCATTCCAGTTTGGACCCAGCCATATGCAAATCAGTCTTGACCCTGTGCCCAATGGGAACCGTCCAACCTGAACTGCCAGGCCAGGTCCTCCCTGAACTGGAAACAAGCATCCTAGGACTGGTTTCGGGGTTTCACCCCTCTTCAGCTAGGATAGCTTGATTCCAGTGGCATGGGGAGCACGGGACTCACGACTGAGCATACCCGTCCTACTCGGGGTGACAAATGCAAAAAGAACTATTGATGGACAGAATGCAGAACAATGTCATACATTCACCCCACTACAGGGATCTGGGCCTAAATCCATGTTTTTTTTGCACACCGTGCCATTCCAGTTTGGACCCAGCCATATGCAAATCAGTTTTGACCCTGTGCCAAATGGGAACAGTCCAGCCCGAACTGCCAGGCCAGGTCCTCCCTGGACTGGAAACAAGCATCCTTGGACCGGTTTCGGGGTTTCAACCCTTTTCAGCCAGGATAGCTTGATTCCAGTGGCGTGGAGAGCACGGGACTCACGTCTGAGCATACCCGTCCCGCTCGGGGTGACAAATGCAAAAAGAACTATTGATGGACAGACAGCAGAACAATGTCATACATTCACCCCAGTACAGAGATCTGGGCCTAAATCCATGTTTTTTTTGCTCACCATGCCATTCCAGTTTGGACCCAGCCATATGCAAATCAGTCTTGACCATATGCTCAATGGGAACAGTCCAGCCCGAACTGCCAGGCCAGGTCCTCCCTGGACTGGAAACAAGCATTCTAGGACCGGTTTCGGGGTTTCAATCCTTTTCAGACAGGATAGCTTGATTCCAGTGGCATGGAGAGCACGGGACTCACGTCTGAGCCTACCCGTCCCACTCGGGGTGACAAATGCAAAAAGAACTATTGATGGACAGAATGCAGAACAATGTCATTCATTCACCCCAGTACAGAGATCTGGGCCTAAATCCATAATTATTTTGCTCACTATGCCATTCCAGTTTGGACCCAGCCATATGCAAATCAGTCTTGACCCTGTGCCCAATGGGAACAGTCCAGCCCGAACTGCCAGACCAGGTCCTCCCTGGACTGGAAACAAGCATCCTAGGACCGGTTTCGGGTTTTCACCCCTCTTCAGCCAGGATAGCTTGATTCCAGTGGCATGGAGAGCACGGGACTCACGTCTGAGCATACCCGTCTCACTCAGGGTGACAAATGCAATTGATGCTTGCTTCCGGTCCATGGGAAGACATGGCTTGGCAGTTCGGGCTGGACTGTTCCCACGAGGCACAGGGTCAGACTGATTTGCATATGGCCATGTCTGAACTGGGGTGGTGGAGTGAGCTTAAGAATTATGATGGATTAAACCCAGATCTGTTGACTGGGGGTGAGTGTTTGATTTGCTCAAACGCTCCGTCCATCATCCCCTTTGGTATCGCTTTGTTCGCCCTAAGTTGGCAGGGTATGCCCAGACGTGGGTCCTTTGCTCACTTTGCCACTGGATTCAAGATAGCCTGGCTGATGAGGGTTATGAACCTGAAACCGGTCCCAGGATGCTTCTTTCTCGTCCAGGGAAGACATGGTTTGGCAGTTTGGGCTGGACTGTTCCCATGAGGCACAGGGTCTGACTTATTTGCATATGGCCATGTCTGAACTGGGGTGGTGGAGTGAGCTAAAGAATGATGATGGATTAAACCCAGATCAGTTGACTGGGGTTGGGTGTTTGATTTGCTCAAACACTCCGTCCATCATCCCCTTTGGTATGGCTTTGTTCGCCCTAAGTTGGCAGGGTATGCCCAGACGTGGGTCCCTTGCTCACTTTGCCACTGGATTCAAGATAGCCTGGCTGATGAGGGTTATGAACCCGTAACCGGTCCCAGGATGCTTGTTTCCAGTCCAGGGAACACATGGCTTGGCAGTTCGGGCTGGACTGTTCCCATGAGGCACAGGGTCAGACTGATTTGCATATGGCCATGTCTGAACTGGGGTGGTGGAGTGAGCTAAAGAATGATGATGGATTAAACCCAGATCAGTTGACTGGGGGTGAGTGTTTGATTTGCTCAAACTCTCCATCCATCATCCCCTTTGGTATCGCTTTGTACGGGAAAGCAACGGTTCATTGTGGACTTAAGGGAGACTGCACTGTGCCGTTTGACGTGAAAAGGGGATCAGACAGTGATGCGTCCTGGCACCGTTTTTATTTACACTCTATACTACCGGTTTGGAACAAGTATTGATAGAGGAGTGCCAGGACTTACCATAAATAAAGGATCGTCCCATACCTGCCATTCTGTTCGCGGACGATGCAGTGTTGATGGCCCGAACACCACTAGGACTCCAAAGGGTACTCACTAGCTATACTGGGTATATGGAGAAGTTGGGTCTACGAGTTAATATTACAAAAACCTTTATAATGAAGTGTGGCAAAAATAGTTCTAGATGCAGAAGCATTTTTATTGGCAACAAAAAGGTGGAACCTACCAAAACATTTTCTTATCTAGGTATTTTATTTGATAATGAGGGGACATGGTACCAGGCAGTAAAAAACAGGAGTTTGCTTTTTGTGAAAGCTACTGCAGCCTTAGCCAATTTTGCAAAGAAGTTGGGTAGAAAACCTCTAGCGGAGCTCCTACAAATGCATAGGGCAAAATGTATCAGTATAGCGATGTATAGTGCGGGTGTGAGGGGCCATCGCAATACTAAACATATTCAACAGGTGGAGAATGATTTCTTAAAATATCTCTTGGCGGTCCCAGATAGTACTTCCACCTATGTATGCCACTCAGAACTGCGATTGCCATACATTTCAGACTTAATAAAAGTCCAACCAGTTCTGTTGTGGCATAGGATCTGGACTTCCCCAAAAACCACTTTTAATTGTGACATAATAAAGGATAGCCTCATGGTAGATCAGGCTCTGGATATTCCTCGGCCGAAATATATAAAAAAAATTATGAATGATTTGGGCCACTCTGAATACTTCAATAATCCTTGAATTGTACATGCTGTTACCAGAAAGCACCTTAAAAAATGTTGCTTGACACATATGGAGGCAAATAGATTTGCTATCGAGGCAGCTAAGTCGTCGGTACAATCTAACCATCTCATAGGGCCCGATTCACAGAACTAACTTAAGACAAAATCCTAAACTTACTACTTTTGGTATTCACAGAAGGTATTTAGTAGTAGTAAAGTCGGGATTTTGTCTTAAGTCTGTCTTAAGTCTGTCCTAAGTTTGTCCGTCCTAACTTTGTCTTAAGTCTGTCTTAAGTCTGTCTTAAGTCTGCTCTAAGTTTGTCTTAAGTTTGTCTTAAGACTGTCTTAAGTCTGTCTTAAGTCTGTCTTAAGCCAAACTTAAGACAACATCCCAACTTTACTGCTACTAAATACCTTCTGTGAATACGAAAAGTAGTAGGACAGACTTAAGACAGACTTAAGACAAACTTAGGACAGACTTAAGACAGACTTAAGACAGACTTAAGACAAAATCCTAACTTTACTACTACTAAATGCCTTCTGTGAATACCAAATGTAGTAAGTTTAGGATTTTGTCTTAAGTTAGTTCTGTGAATCAGGCCCATACTCCCCACTTATGGAATGCAGCCGTACCTAAACTTTGCACTAAGTGGGTATGACCGTTTTGTGCTAACCCGTTTCAGACTCAGATTTTTTCATCGCTTGATAAGCTTTCCTGAATTGAACAATTGGCTTACAACATTAAGGTGCCGATTCCAATCCTGGAAAAATTTTCCCTGTACGAATCGTATCCGGTATTTTTACCGTACGAATCGTCCAAGTAGCGTACAAACTGCCAAGTACGATTCGTATGGGAAAAAGTCCATACGAATCGAATTGGGAAAATTTACCCACACGTCCTCGGGTCGGAAAATGTGTCCGACACATCCCCGGACGATTTACCGTACGAATCGGAAAAATGAAGTCTGACCGCGCAATTACGATCCGTCCCGTCCTTCCGATTTTACAACCGTATGGAAAAAACACCGTACGGACCGAACTCCTATAGCAACCATCGAGACATGTGCCCGCATACGTGCCGAACACCCACCCAGCCCCCGTATGTATGCGCAGAACACCCCCCCAGCCCTCGTATGTACGCGCCGAACACCCCCCCAGCCCCCGTATGTACGCGCCAAACGCACCCCCCCGGCCGTGGATGTACGCGCCGAACCCCCACCAGTGTATGTACAGTGCGTACCAACACCCCACCAGTGCATGTACGCGCCGAACCTCCACCCGTGTATGTACGGAGCGTACCCCCATCCGTGTATGAATGGAGCGTACCAACACCCCACTAGTGTATGTACGGCGCGTACCAACACCCCACCAGTGCATGTACGCGCCGAACCCCCACCCGTGTATGTATGGAGCGTACCCCCACCCGTGTATGAATGGAGCGTAACAACACCCCACCAGTGTATGTACGGCGCGTACCAACACCCCACCAGTGCATGTACGTGCCGAACCCCCACCCGTGTATGTATGGAGCGTACCCCCACCCGTGTATGAATGGAGCGTACCAACACCCAACCAGTGTATGTATGGCGCATACCAACACCCCACCAGTGCATGTATGCACCGTCCAGATGCCAAAAACACACGTACTGAACCAGGACAAACCAAAACAACACAAGGAGAGTCAATTCGATTCACACAACATCACAAAACATGTCCAACAAGCCCAAATACACCACATACACTGACCTGCAACTGCCAAACAGCTAAACAGAGGCCCAAAACACAACCACTCCTTATAACACACCCACCAAAAGTTCAAACACAGCCACACCCACAAATGGACCAATAAAAAGGCCCAACACACACAAACCATGATCCTTTGCAACAGATCCACCACTGCCAGACCACAGAGACAACGCACTGCACCATACTACAGCCATCAATACACCTTACACTTGCACTCCTTCACACAACCACCATCACAAACACCCCCTCATCACATTCACACACACACACCTTCACAACCACACTCACACACCCACAACCATCCACACCCACACCCCCACAACCATCCACACCCACACCCCACACCATGCCCACTAACAAGAATCCAAAGTTCACAAAGGATGAGCTGGAGATCCTTGTCGACGAAATCATTAGAGTCGAGCCACAGCTCTTTGGAAAATTGGTCAGACGGACCAGCATATCTGAAAAATCAGCCATGTGGCAGAGGATTGTCGATGCTGTGAATGCTGTTGGGGCCACCAGAAGGACCCGGCATGAGTGCCAAGCCAGGTGGTACGATCTGCGGAGGACGGTCCGCCGCAAAATGACAGACGATCACAACCAGGGGAACATCACTGGAGGAGGGCTGCCCCGCAGACTGGTACAGTACCATCCTTGGGAGGAGAAGGTGATGGCCACGCTGCCGCCGGTGGGAGTAGACGGAGTACAAGGAGTCCCAGACCCTGGTGAGTACACAAACAACTCACCTAACATGGGGGGAACGCCATACACAACCAAAATCCCAATCATGCACGCAACCCCCCCAAAGCCAGCACCGGACACAACCACACTCCAAAAACACACACATGCCACTAGCACCTCCATGCCCCATGCACCAAGCAAGGCCATGCCAAGTCACAGGCCACACAAAACACCAACACAAGACAGGATGTCCCCGATGCCGGGAGGGTGGGTCCCAAAACTAACACATAGCAACTCTGAAGCACACAACAATGCCCTCAGCCCATATGGCCTAGGGCACAGCCATACAAACAGTCTGTCCCCACAAAGTACTGTGTTGCCTGCAAATGGTGGCCGCGTTGCAGAATGACATGGGTATGAAGGCACAATTTGCACATAACAGCAGCTAATCAAGATGCATCACTCTAGAAGAGTGTCAGCACACACTGCCACAGCAGCAGCGCAGACTCAGACACTCCGCCCAATGGGTGCCCGGAGATCACAAACAAACCCACATGAACAAGCCAATGGCCTTTGAAAGACCTGCAAACTGTGTGTGCCCAGGAAGCTGGGCTGAGGTGACAGAGGGTGACACACAGAGGGAGGGAGGAGGCTGACAGAGGGAGGGAGAAAGGGAGACAGAGGGAGACGGACAGAGGGAGGAGGCTGACAGAGGGAGGGAGAAAGGGAGACAGAGGGAGACGGACAGAGGGAGGAGGCTGACAGAGGGAGGGAGAAAGGGAGACAGAGGGAGACCAAATCACCCTTGGGTGGTGTGGCCATGTCCGCTCATCAGCAGGTAGACTGTGTGCATGTAGACAAGGTTTGGCAGTGCCTGAACCCCCCCCTTTTTCCATTGATAAACACTGGGCCATGTGTCAATCTGTGCACGAGTACATCCGTGCTGCAGGCACAAACCTAACCTTACACCCAGTAAACCTACCCACTGTGTTTGTTAGAACCCTGTCACAAATGCTTAAGTTACCTACCTGCATTCTCCAATAGCATGGAAAATACACCATTTGCCCACGTACAGTGCAACACGTAAGGCGGCTCTGCATGACTTGCTACGCCCGCTCACTACACTGCTGACTGCGTTCCAAAAAGATGCATCAACTAACATTGTGTCACACATAGGTAAAGTGTCGAAAGCTGTGGCCAAGGGACATACCCATGCACAAGTGCACTGCGAGAGGAATGCAAGCCATATCCAACCACCCAGAGGAACTGTGCCAACTCAAAAATGAATGAAACATGGATGTCGCATGTAACACAATTAACATTGTCTCTCTCACACACAGGTCAACGTCGTTGATCTCCCCCCAACACTGGGGGGGAAGACTCACAGGACCAGGCTCTGCGTGAAGAGGACCCCACCAGCAGCGACGACTCTCACCACTCCGTGGATGACCCAGACCAACCTGGCCCCTCTGGTGTCCTACCACCTGCAGCACCTGTGTCAGGTACAACTGTGCCAACCACCACCCCCATTCCTGCCACATCCCAGGACACACCCAGGAGCCCTGCCCGCACACAACAACACAGCCAGTCTGTCCAGGAGGGACAAGGTTCTCCGGGCACCCAGGAGGAGGCAGGCGACACCGCAAATGCCATCCCTCAGGGGTCCCGGAGACCTGATGAGCCCACACGGCAGGCCAGGTGCAAGTGGGCAGGGGTGGTGGGAGTGGAGGACGGCGGAGACGCGATCCTGACCAGTTGGCTCAGGAACCGGTAATGTCACACGTCAGCAACATCCTGGACACATACCGGCGTGACACCAGGGGCCTCAGCCAGATAGTGGAGACCCTCAATGAGATCAAGAACATGCAGGCCGAGCAATATGCCAGTCAACAGCGACACCAAGGACGGATGGAGGCAAGACAGGCTGAGCTCGTGGCGATGCAAACGGAAATGACCCGTGTACTCCGTCGGATTGCCGACAACACGGGCAACCCTCCCTGTGCCAACAGGCGAAGAACATCACCACCCACAGGGAGGGATCAGGAGGAGGAGGATTCATCCGACAGAGCATCCCAAGCATCGTCACGGCCTGCTTCTGAGGGTCCCCGCAGGAAGGTGGGTCGTCCACGCAAAAGACCGTGAGAGTCAGCGGAACATCACCATCTCCCAGGTCACCTGGCCTGGCACCTGGCCCTCTGGCCCAACAGCAGCACATCAGCAAATGACATTCTCTGCCACATGGACTTGCTGGTCACTGTCTGACCAATGTTGACAAAGACTGTGGCAAAGACTCTGATGACTTCCAAAGGCAAGCATACCAACTCCCCCAGTGAACTTTGGATTCTACACTCCCGCCAAGCACCCCTTGTCATCCCCCCAAACACGTACCCCACCACAAATAAATATCTTCACAATCACGAGATGATGCCGTCATTTTACATTATTCTACTACATGTGTGTGTTGTAAAGTCAAACCATGCCTGAATTCTGAGGTAACTCCAACCATCCATACCCTGGGGTCTGAGTCTGGCACAGGACACACATGGGTCACAATGTATCATCCAATACAGACATGGAGCACCATACTCACCCGTGATAGGCCCAACCAGCTGAGGGGGTGCCCGCACAACTGTGCCCACAGACCTATTTAGAACAGCAACAGTCATGCGCAGAGGTCAGGGATCATGTGGAGTGTCCTGGGGTGCTACTCCCAGGTATGTGTAGACAGGTGGCAGAACCATGGCCTGCATGCTTGAGTCAGGTGGATGTGGAGAATGGTGGGCCGGACAAGCTTGGATGCATGGAGATGGCACAATGGGGTCTTGGATCACAGTGCCACAAGGTTGTGTTGTGGTTGTGGGCTGCATCCTGAGTGTGTGCGTGGATTGAGAAGGTCATCCTGCAGCTGCCAGTGATCCATTCCCCCCATCTCTGTTGGACGTTGATGTGGCCTGCTCGCCGGATGTAGAAGCAGATCTGTGCAGATGCACCCTGGATGTGGACAAGTATCATGGGAGTTGTAACGCACATGTCCGTAGAGTGCAGGGTAGGATTAGACACGGATGTCGTAGTTGACCTGGGGGATGGTCTCTCTTGCCTTGAGGTGGATGGAACTGGGAATCCTGTGCACAATGCAGAGTGTGCTGCAGCATGAGGCACAGATGCTGCAGATCAGCATAGCACATGTCAGCAAGCAATCCATGATGAACACCAGCTCGTTTCCGTTGACACTGGGTGCCCTTGCTGCAGGGCCTGCAGCAGCATGCGCCATGTCAAGAAGACAATGCCCCAAGTTGCACACAAAGACAAGGATCTCAGGAAGGAACTATGCAAAAGGAAGGAATGTCTAGTTCAACATGCCACACACACACACACACAATGGATGCACATGCAGCACAGTGGCCGTCGTGTAGACTGACATTCCACAATACCTATACAGCCATGGACATCATGCACAATACAGATTCTAATCCCTGACAAACAGCTTGCATCTTGCTACTCTACACATAGACTCATATGCACCATCTCTGATAACTTTGCCAGACATGCCGCATGCACAGTGGCAACAGACCACCATTGACAGAGATGAGGCGCCTTGGAGGCAGAGGGACACCTTTATTAGTCATGTGTGTCGGAATGGTAAAGCAACTCTGTCAACACATACACAGGTCATGTGGATGAACATGTGGGACCGACACTGGCACCCCCCTTTGCACCACATATGCTGGAAATCCATAGAACTGGCACACAAGTGACGGGTCACAGCTAAACACCCCCTGCTGCTCACCGAGAGGCTGCCATACACCATTGAGCCTCCAATGGGGAAATCACACACCATGTCAACCCGGTGCAACCCGTATGTTTCCGAGGGCAGTGTTACACACATTGATGGCTTCATCACAATCCACAATCCCATTACAGATGACCGTCACCAAGTCTGACCATCAATTCTGGTGAATTCAGCTCCATGTCATGTGCCCCATGGTGATTCTACATGTATGCTAAGTATCCAAACATGAACAGGAGCAGTGCACACACAATCAAAACAAATACCACACCCAAAAAGCCGTGCTGCATCCCTTACCCTAAGGAGATTTTCAAACTTGTCCGTGCATGTAACGCTGATTCAGCACATGTTGCTGTGTTCATGAGGAATAGCAGGAGCACAACAATGCCACCAGCAGACAGCATGCGCAAGTACCTGTGGATGAGAGACACAACAGAAGTCAGCCAAAAGAAGCACATCTGCATGCATGTGCATGTACTCGACACGTATAAGGTTATCAACATGCTAGGTGACAATGATGACTCTGGAAAAACATTTGTCAATTGCACCATCACTCGAGTGACACATCCAAACACACCTCTGACTCACCTGGCAGACATGCAGATGGACACACACATTGCAACACATGCCACACACGGCCCAATGCGTGCACACTTAGACACTGGAACTCACCACTAAGCAAAGAAGTTGCGTGTGAGCCGACTCCGGATGTCCTCTACCGCCTCCTTCTCCTCCACATCACTTGCCTCGTGACCAAGCCCTTCATCCTCCACGGGTGGATGGTCCTGCTCATCTGGATCCAGGATGAGTGGCACAGCTTTCACCACTGCCATGTTGTGCAGCATGCAGCACACGAGGAAGATCTTGCAGACCTTCACCGGTGCATATGGGAGTGTGCCACCGGTCTTGTGGAGGCAACGGAATCGGCTCTTCAGGAGCCCAAACGTCCTCTCTATCACTCGCCTGGTCCGCCCATGGGCGTTGTTGTAGCGGTGCTGGGCAGCCGTGCTGGGGTTGCGGAGAGGCGTGATCAGCCATGGCATGTTGGGATAGCCATCATGGACAAAAGTGGGTCAGGAGAAGCAGTAAGACAGGAAGATGACGCTAAATACAGGACTGACAGAGTATACCCACCAACAATACATGCTCGTTCATTGCGCAGCTGCAGCATCATTTCAGGCACCCTGCTGCGCCTCATGATGGAGGCATCGTGTGCTGATCCTGGAAAACGAGCACAGACATGTGAAATCACCATGTTGGCAAGACACACCACAAGGGCATTAATGGAGTGGTAATGCTTGCGGTTCCGATACGCTACCTCCTGTGCCTGTGGTGGTACCAAAGCCACATGTGTTCCATCTATGGACCCAATGACATGGGGCATCCCTCCCAGGGCATAGAACTCACGCTTGACACCTGTCAACTGCTCAGGAGTTGGGAATTTAAGTAACTCATCCAGGTGATCCAACATGGCCTCTAAAAAAGCATGCAGCACACAGCTGAACATGGTTTGGGACATGCCACCAACATGAGCAATGGTATGTTGAAAGGTACCCGTGGCAAAGAAATGTAGGGCTGCCATCACCTTCATCTTGGGTGTCAGTGCAGTAGGATACCTGTGTAGCGGTTGGAGGTGTGGTGCCAGCCGTGTCGTCAAGTCCTCAATCAACTGTTGGGGGAAGCGGTAGCGGCGTATACAGTCATGTTCCCTCAGGTCAGCCAAGTCTGGAATTGGTCGAGGGAGAGGCGGAGCCCTGCAGTGAATTTGAAGGGACAACGAAGAGTGAGTACAGTACACCACCAATGTCAATGTACTGAGCACATGTTCAACAGGCAATACACATATGCTACATACAGAGTCAGGTCTGTTCAATATGCCCTGGACACGTATGCCAGGCAGGTGACACTCCTACCAAGAGCCAGCTACAAACGTCGATTCTCAACCTCAATATGCCATGCCATGAAACTAGCTGTGGGCCAATGTAAGTGAACAGGCAGATGCATTACAGGAGTTACAGACATCCACATATGTGCAGTAGCAGGATGTTTATTGTACAGACAGGTTGCTGAATACTAGATGCACAGATCACATGTCATTGAAAAAGGACAGACCACACCCCTTGCCATGAAGGAGTACATGTCAAGACTGATCACACATACATTGACAGTATGCAGATATGTCCTTGTCATGAAACTCCGTGTCCATGCATACATACACACCTTACGTCGGATTACACATGTGGGCTGGTGTGCGTGACGGTGTGCCATGCCCAGCTACACACAGACACATGTTGGTTGCAGCAACTGCAGATGCATTTGACCAAACACCTACAGCAAACCTATGGGAACACATGACACAAACATGACATAGTTACAGCGTGCAATGCGGGCATTCACATCTCAGGGGTAATATTCCGTGTACCTAGCATCAGGGGACAGTTGCGGGTGTCGGTGACTGTGCCATGCCAGTGACGCATGGCTCAACAAGTCTGTACCACATGCACACATGTCAAAGGAGTGAAGGGGATGTATGGCACATAGTGCACCATCACACATGACATGTGTACACAGCTCATCATACTTTAATGAGCTTCACACCTCAGGAGTAATGTGCCACATCACAGCCTGACACACCTGTGCCCGACACATATAGTACTGCACAGACAATGCCTTGATGTCCAGCCTTGGCCAAGTATGACAGCTCTATTCCTGTCTGTGTGCCGCCTGTCACCACTGTCAGGTGTGAAACGCACCGTACATACGCTCTGAGGGCGTGTGTAGGGTCCCTATCACTATGGTTGTGTCGCCGTAGGCGTACGCCATGGTGATACGGACCGTACACACGTGTGTAGGGTCCCTATCACTATGGGAGTGCTGGCGTATGCGTACGCCATAGTGATACGGACCGTACACGCGTGTGTAGGGTCCCTATCACTTTGGTTGTGTCGCCGTAGGCGTACGCCATGGTGATACGGAGCGTACACGCGTATGTAGGGTCCCTATCACTATGGGAGTGCTGGCGTATGCGTACGCCATAGTGATATGGACCATACACACACGTGTACGGTCCCTATCACAATGGTTGTGCCGCCGTAGGCGTACGCCATGGTGATACGGACCATACACGCGTGTGTAGGGTCCCTATCACTATGGGAGTGCTGGCGTATGCGTACGCCATAGTGATACGGACCGTACACACGCGTGTACGGTCCCTATCACTATGGTTGTCTCGCCATAGGCATACGCCATGGTGATACGGACCGTACACGCGTGTGTAGGGTCCCTATCACTATGGGAGTGCTGGCGTATGCGTACGCCATAGTGATACGGACCGTACACACGCGTGTACGGTCCGTATCACCATGGCGTACGCCTACGGCGACACAACCAAAGTGATACAGACTGTACACACGTGTGTACGGTCCGTATCACCATGGCGTTTGCCTACGGCGACACAACCATAGTGATAGGGACGCTACACACGCGTGTACGGTCCGTATCACCATGGCGTATGCCTACGGCGACACAACCAAAGTGATACGGACCATACACACGCGTGTACGGTCCGTATCCCCATGGCGTACGCCTACGGCGACACAACCATAGTGATAGGGACCCTACACACACGTGTACGGTCCGTATCACTGCATTTGGGGTGCCCTAGGGCCGTGGAACGCACCGTACCTGTGTGAAAATGTTGAAATCACATAGGGGACACATGAGGGACAAGTATAATGGCCTAAATGCATGCTGGTTGTTATGGAGACCGAGTTTACAGTTTGAATTTTTGCATCAGGTGGCCAGCAGAAGTCGGTTGGAAACATTATACTTTGTTGCAAAGTGGTTGTTGACTTGACATCATGCTCATTTTTTAAACCATGCAAAGCCCCTCACTGGGGTAGGTTCAAAGGGATTGGAGGAAACGTATTATGCTAATGTGACTGACCAATCTCTCTGTACACCTGTAAATGAAACAGGCCAGCAAGGCAGATATAAGGCAGCCAGGTCCCATGAGAGAGCACTTGCCTGCACATCCTTTCATTCCACAACACTGCTGCTGCTCGTGATTCCTCTGGCACCATGTCCAGGTCTGTGGAGAGGGCCCAGCCATTCACACAGGAGGAGAACATTGCCCTGCTGGATGTGATCCTCCCACAGTACACCATGCTGTATGGTCGACCAGGGGAGCAGGTGAGGGCTGACTCCACTAGCTTAGACTGTGCCCCTTTTTTGTGGCTGTGACTTCTGGCATTGTGTCCCTGTGTGACAGACATGCTATGTTGTTTAGAGTGGGTCCCAGTGTGGGGAAGGCCTCATGTCTCCCAGGCAGCGCATGCTGTAGTTCCTGTGTGCACTCCTCACTTGCATATTGCTTACTGTGACAATCAATGCATGGTGCATGCCACATTCTGCCTGGCTACTCCTCCTGGGAATGTTGTTGCTACAGTCCTGATGTGATTCTGTGGTCCCCCCAGTGTGACAGGTGACAGTACCCATAGATGTGTGTTTGTATAGTGTACTTGTGCTGTGAGTGTCCAAATGATGTGTTCGTCCCCTGGACATTGGTGTGTGTGTGTAAGTCCCCTGTCATGTGGATGAGTGCATATGGGGAGTGTTGCACACCAGCTGCATGAGGGATGGATATACCCTGGCCATGTGATGTGAGCAGGGAGCAGTGCTGTGTGACTGCCGTGCTGAGCCAGCCCAAACCTGTGACACCCCCCAGTCTGGTGGCACATGGGCAGAGTGAGGTTTGTACCCGCAGTTGGCAATGGCAGGCGATTGTCCTGTGCCTGTGTGTGTCTGTGTACTCTGCTGAGGTTACGTCAGTGGGCTGGGGCATGTGACTGCTTTGAGGTGCTGTCCATAATCCTGGTGTAGCTTGTGATGCACAGTGTGATCCAGGATCATTGATTGTGTGGCACCCCTCATGCCACCTGTGTACTTTCAATGCCACGTAGTGCATTTTGCCTTCCCCAGAGGATAATGTCCCTATGACAAAGATGCAATGAGTTGCCTGCACACCATGGCCTGTTCAAACAAGACAAATTATTAATATGTGTGTCTCTGTCATTGCTCAGGTGTATTAAACTATTCTCACTTTTGCATCCTCACAGGTAGGCGTCCATGCCAAGGGGGAGATATGGAAGCAAGTCGTCAGTGCCGTGAGGAAGACGGAGGGTCGGAAGCGGTGCATAGCCCAGGTGAGGAAACGCTGGCAGGATATCCAGTGCTGGACGAAGAGGATTGCACGGGTCCTGCTGGGGGACTCACCTGAGAGCCACAAGAACCGTGGGCGCCGGCGTCTGACCCACATCCATAAGCGTGTGCTGGCGGTGGTCTTCCCCGACTTGGACAGGCGCTTACAGGAGAAGCAGCAGCAGGAAGGGGGTAGGTACATGTGTGTTTGTTGTGTGTCACCAGCTTTTGGAAGTGCGCAGTTGCATGGATACACTGCCAGGGTTTAAATGTGCAGTGCATAACCTGTTCCCCAAAGTAAACGGGTGCTGTTCTTCCTCCCTTCCCCTCCTTGCCATGTGTTCCCTGGTCTGTGTGTAGTCACTCTTGCACAAGGTAATCTAGGCTGGCAGTTAATCCAAGTGCCCAATGCTTGCAGCATCATGTATGGAGGTGGTGTGTTACAGGTTTTGGGACCTTACCTGTGCCCTGGCCAGTTCTGTCATTGTGGGGTCCATGTCAGTTGGCACTGATGCTGAGTCCCGACATAGGAGTGTGTTTTTAAAGTGTACTGCCTTACAGCATGCATGTCCAATGTTGTGCACTCTGACATGATGTGCATGAGTGGGAGTAATGCACAGTGCAGAGACGGTTGCTTCAGTTGCAGTCATATCCATCCAGGACCATGGAGGAGTGTGGCCACTACCGTGCCCTGGGGCACCTTTTCCTAGGTATCATGTGTGTCATCCAACAATGTGGACATTCTCTGTGTCTTCGGCATAGGTTGGGCTCTGTGGCATTGTACCCTGGCCTCATCTGTATTGACGTAAACTGTGCTACATGTGTCCACTGTACAGTGTGACCCAATTTTGCTTGTGCATATTCACAGTGGCCAGTGCCTGTGTGTCTTGGTACGACAATCTGATGATGGTTGGTTGTCAATGATGTATGTGGACAGGCGCAACAGGGGTGGTTTGTGTACAATCAGGATTTAGTGCAGTACATGTGTTTTCATCCCAGGGTAAGAGGTGTAAGTACTTCCTCTGTCTCAATCACATTGTCTCAGGTAGGGGGTGGTTTGTGCGGGCAAGGCCTACATGTCAAAATCTGATGCCTCCTTGCTAGGTCTGGCCTGTGTGTGATGTTTGTCTGGACATACACTCAAGGTGCAGTGACCCAGTCATGTTGGGCATGTTTTAATGCGTTAGCTTTGCAGCATGTGCACAAAGTTAATAGACATGGTTCCTGCTCATCCCTTTTTTGGCAACGCTGTGTGTTACAGATGCTGTGTACCATTGTCCCCAGAGCCTGCCTCCTCTGTCCAATTTGATATCAAGTAATTTGCTGTTGTGTCATGCTCTCCATTGTTTCTCAGTGGCATGGTGGGGCAAACAGCTGTGTGTTGCAGGGCCTACATATGTACCTTGTATTGTAGATGTTACTCATGTTGCTTTTCAGGCTATGCACTGTGACCTATGTAGATTTGACTCATGTGACATATGTATACTGGTGTCTGATTATTTCCTGTCTCTTCACCTTGCCCACAGCATCGTCGGGGGACTCCGAGGGAGACACTGGCACGGACCGTGAGGAGGGAGCAAGCACCAGTGGCAGCAGTGCTGTCTTGTCTGGCACATCGAGTGGCACGGAGGCCGAGGGGAGTGAGGCGGAGGACCTGTCCAGTCCCACCACCGACTATGATGCTGACGGGTCCGAGGCTGAGCTCACAGAGGGGGCGGAGGCTGCTTCCACAGCTGAAAGCAGCACTCGATCTCTACCCGCCCCCTCCGTTCCCATCACCGGCCTCCCACTTGCTCTGGTCCATTCCCGCCGTGCTAGGTCACCACGTGTCTCCTTCTTGCCAGGCACCGCGCCCCCTGCCCCTGTCTCCACTGCTGCCGCGAATGCCGAGTCTGTGGACATCCTGCGCCAGTTGCAGGTTGGTCAGACTGTGATGCTGAATGTCCTCCATGGCCACACACGAGTGCTCACCCAGATGGAGGCATACATGGAGGGCATCTCAGCTGCGCAGTCTGACCAACGCCAGTTGCTGAGGTCCATAGACTCGACACTGACTGCAGCAGTGGGTCTCCTGCAGCGCTACGTCCCCCCCACTACCCCTGCCCCATCCACACTTCCCACTCCCATGCCTGTCCCAAGCACACCCAGACGTACCCATACACGCACCCCACCAGACACAGGCACCACACCACCAGGGAAGGCCAAGCGCACACCTCCTGTCACGCACACACAGGGTGAAGTAGGCACACCCACTGGTTCGGGGGGCAAACTGAAGACACGCAGCCACAGTGGGAGTCCACATTCATCACAACCCCCTGCCTCCAAATCCACTCCCCTCAGCTCTCCTGGCCAAGAGTCGGACACAGGGTCAGTCCTGCCCAGTCTGTCCATCCGCCCCAGTGTGGCTCCACCCCGCAAGCGGTGGAGGCAGGACACCGGCAGGGTAGTTGAGTCCTTCCCTGTCCACACCCTCCCCCAGTAGCGCTGCGACTCATCCCCTCCTTGGGGCCTGTGGTTCCTTCGGGTGCAGGGGAGACTCTGGAGGACCTTGCAACCGTGTGGAGCGCTATTCTCACCTCCACCTTTGGCGCTGCCCCACCCCCTGTGGTGGAGTCCTCCGTCCCTGCACCCGCAACACCTACCCTTGCCCCTCCTGTCCCTGGGGTGCCTGGTCCTTCCCCCCCACATGATGTCCCTAACCCTGTGGAAGACAAGGAACTATGAACTGTGCAGGCAAGCCAGGGGACACGTGTCCCAATGTGTCCCCCACCAGGGATGGAAATATGGACTGCCCTATGGGGCTTGGTTTTTTTTTTTTTTTTTTAAGAAAACCTTTATTTATGTCGGTCTGGAACACAGCTATTCAGCCGACGTCCCGGAGGTTCGGCAGCCAATTAAGTACAACACATGGAAGTGTCCACAGCTCTGGTACCAGAAAAACAAAGGTTCCCTATGGGGCTTGTTAATAGTGTACATATAACAACCTCTTTTATTTTCATGCTGAATAAAGCATTTTTTTTCATTTGAACAATAATGCTTTTCTGGTATTGCTGTTGGTGGTGCTGCTCCATGATTAGGGGAGGGGATAATGTGTTAGGTGTCTGGGAAATGTAGTAGTGTGCTGCTCATGGCGTGGACGCTGGTATCTGTGTGCCATCACAAGGTATTTGCAAAATAAATTTGTTCATGTAAGCTCTTACTGCATGGTGACATTGTCCCAAGGTGTGTTCCTTCCTCTGTGGACCCTGACATCTTCCCTGCAGGGTGTTTCCTAAATGTTGTGCTGAGCTGTGTCTACATATCCTTGGTGTGTGACGGATCCGTTCAACTTTGCCCATGCATGCTGGGCAATGTCTCCACCTGCATCCTTAGTGGCATCCTTGGTGGTCACTGTACTTGAGTTTCAAGTATGTTGACGTGACTTCATGTGGACATGTTCCCTTTTACACACTATGCATGTGTGTACTCCCAGCCTCGCACACATGTATTCCGTGTTCTGCAGGGTCTTTGAGCACCTGACTGACAATTGTGGGCATTGTATCTGTGGGTACTGCACCCTTTTCTTTCCATGGGAACTGCTGGGGGGACTCTGCACCCACCCCTCCTGTGTCTGGGCACTGCTGGGAGTGATAGGCACCCACCCCTCCTATGTCTGGGCACTGCTGGGAGGACTCTGCATCCACCCCTCCTGTGTCTGGCCACTGCTGGGAGGACTCTGCACCCACCCCTCCTGTGTCTGGGCACTGCTGGGAGGACTCTGCACCCACCCCTCCTGCGTCTGGGCACTGCTGGGAGTGATAGGCACCCACCCTCCTATGTCTGGGCACTGCTGGGAGGACTCTGCAGCCACCCCTCCTGTGTCTGGGCACTGCTGGGAGGACTCTGCAGCCACCCCTCCTATGTCTGGGCACTGCTGGGAGGACTCTGCACCCACCCCTCCTGTGTCTGGGCACTGCTGGGAGGACTCTGCACCCACCCCTCCTGTGTCTGGGCACTGCTGGGAGGACTCTGCACCCACCCCTCCTATGTCTGGGCACTGCTGGGTGGACTCTGCACCCACCCCTCCTATGTCTGGGCACTGCTGGGAGGACTCTGCAGCCACCCCTCCTGTGTCTGGGCACTGCTGAGAGGACTCTGCACCCACCCCTCCTGTGTCTGGGCACTGCTGGGAGGACTCTGCAGCCACCCCTCCGATATCTGGGCACTGCTGGGAGGACTCTGCACCCACCCCTCCTGTGTCTGGGCACTGCTGGGAGGACTCTGCACTCACCCCTCCTGTGTCTGGGCACTGCTGGGAGGACTCTGCACCAACCCCTCCTGTGTCTGGGCACTGCTGGGAGGACTCTGCAGCCACCCCTCCCGTGTCTGGGCACTGCTGGGAGGACTCTGCAGCCACCCCTCCTATGTCTGGGCACTGCTGGGAGGACTCTGCACCCACCCCTCCTGTGTCTGGGCACTGCTGGGAGGACTCTGCACCCACCCCTCCTGTGTCTGGGCACTGCTGGGAGGACTCTGCACCCACCCCTCCTGTGTCTGGGCACTGCTGAGAGGACTCTGCACCCACCCCTCTTGTGTCTGGGCACTGCTGGGAGGACTCTACAGCCACCCCTCCTGTGTCTGAGCACTGCTGGGAGGACTCTGCAGCCACCCCTCCTATATCTGGGCACTGCTGGGAGGACTCTGCACCCACCCCTCCTGTGTCTGGGCACTGCTGGGAGGACTCTGCACCAACCCCTCCTGTGTCTGGGCACTGCTGGGAGGACTCTGCAGCCACCCCTCCCGTGTCTGGGCACTGCTGGGAGGACTCTGCAGCCACCCCTCCTATGTCTGGGCACTGCTGGGAGGACTCTGCACCCACCCCTCCTGTGTCTGGGCACTGCTGGGAGGACTCTGCACCCACCCCTCCTGTGTCTGGGCACTGCTGGGAGTGATAGGCACCCACCCCTCTTATGTCTGGGCACTGCTGGGAGGACTCTGCACCCACCCCTCCTGTATCTGGGCACTGCTGGGAGGACTCTGCACCCACCCCTCCTGTGTCTGGGCACTGCTGAGAGGACTCTGCAGCCACCCCTCCCGTGTCTGGGCACTGCTGGGAGGACTCTGCAGCCACCCCTCCTATGTCTGGGCACTGCCGGGAGGACTCTGCACCCACCCCTCCTGTGTCTGGGCACTGCTGGGAGGACTCTGCACCCACCCCTCCTGTGTCTGGGCACTGCTGGGAGTGATAGGCACCCACCCCTCTTATGTCTGGGCACTGCTGGGAGGACTCTGCACCCACCCCTCCTGTGTCTGGGCACTGCTGGGAGGACTCTGCACCCACCCCTCCTGTGTCTGGGCACTGCTGAGAGGACTCTGCAGCCACCCCTCCCGTGTCTGGGCACTGCTGGGAGGACTCTGCAGCCACCCCTCCTATGTCTGGGCACTGCCGGGAGGACTCTGCACCCACCCCTCCTGTGTCTGGGCACTGCTGGGAGGACACTGCACCCACCCCTCCTGTGTCTGGGCACTGCTGGGAGTGATAGGCACCCACCCCTCTTATGTCTGGGCACTGCTGGGAGGACTCTGCACCCACCCCTCCTGTGTCTGGGCACTGCTGGGAGGACTCTGCACCCACCCCTCCTGTGTCTGGGCACTGCTGGGAGGACTCTACAGCCACCCCTCCTGTGTCTGAGCACTGCTGGGAGGACTCTGCAGCCACCCCTCCTATATCTGGGCACTGCTGGGAGGACTCTGCACCCACCCCTCCTGTGTCTGGGCACTGCTGGGAGGACTCTGCACCCACCCCTCCTGTGTCTGGGCACTGCTGGGAGGACTCTGCACCAACCCCTCCTGTGTCTGGGCACTGCTGGGAGGACTCTGCAGCCACCCCTCCCGTGTCTGGGCACTGCTGGGAGGACTCTGCAGCCACCCCTCCTATGTCTGGGCACTGCTGGGAGGACTCTGAACCCACCCCTCCTGTGTCTGGGCACTGCTGGGAGGACTCTGCACCCACCCCTCCTGTGTCTGGGCACTGCTGGGAGTGATAGGCACCCACCCCTCTTATGTCTGGGCACTGCTGGGAGGACTCTGCACCCACCCCTCCTGTGTCTGGGCACTGCTGGGAGGACTCTGCACCCACCCCTCCTGTGTCTGGGCACTGCTGAGAGGACTCTGCACCCACCCCTCCTGTGTCTGGGCACTGCTGGGAGGACTCTACAGCCACCCCTCCTGTGTCTGGGCACTGCTGGGAGGACTCTGCAGCCACCCCTCCTATATCTGGGCACTGCTGGGAGGACTCTGCACCCACCCCTCCTGTGTCTGGGCACTGCTGGGAGGACTCTGCACCCACCCCTCCTGTGTCTGGGCACTGCTGGGAGTGATAGGCACCCACCCCTCCTATGTCTGGCCATGTACGCTCGGGACATACAGCGGTGGGGGTACGCTCCGTACATGCACTGGTGTGGGTACGCTCCATCCATACACGGGTGGGGGTACGCTCCGAACATACACTGGTGGGGTGTGGGTACGCTCCATACATACACGGGTGGGGGTACGCTCCGAACATAGACTGGTGGGGTGTGGGTACGCTCCATACATACACGGGTGGGGGTACGCTCCGAACATACACTGGTGGGGTGTGGGTACGCTCCATACATACACGGGTGGGGGTACGCTCCGAACATAGACTGGTGGGGTGTGGGTACGCTCCATACATACACGGGTGGGGGTACGCTCCGAACATACACTGGTGGGGTGTGGGTACGCTCCATCCATACACAGGTGGGGGTACGCTACGGACATACACTGGTGGGGTGTGGGTACGCTCCATACATAGACGGGTGGGGGTACGCTTCGAACATACACTGGTGGGGTGTTGGTACGCGCCGTACATACACGGGTGGGGTGTTGGTACGCGCCGTACATACACGGGTGGGGTGTTGGTACGTGCCGTACATAAACGGGTGGGGGTATGCTCCGTACATACCCGTACCCACGCTCTGCAGGCCTGGGTACGGCCCGTACCCATGCCTTTGGAACGTGGTTACGGTGCGTGCCCCCATTGTTGGGGTGCCGTAGGGGTACGCACCGTACCCAGGCCTTCAGAGCGTGGATACGGGTCGTACCACGCGTACCCCTACGTCACCCCAGCAATGGAGGTACGGCCCGTACCCACGTTCTGAAGGGCTGGGTACGGGCCGTACCAGCATTGTTGGGGTGATGTAGGGGTACGCGTGGTGCGACCCGTACCCACGCTCTGAAGGCCTGGGTACGGTGCGGACCCCAATGTTGGGGTGCCGTAGGGGTACGTACCGTACCCAGGCCTTCAGAGTGTGGGTACGAGTCGTACCACGCGTACCCCTACAACACCCCAACACTGCTGGTACGGCCCGTACCCAGGCCTTTACAACGTGGGTACGGGCCGTCCCGCCATTGTTGGGGTGACGTAGGGGTGGGCGTGGTACCACCCGTACCCACGCTCATAAGGCGTGGGTACGGTACGTACCGGAATTGTTGTGTTGCCGGTTCGCGTCATCACCCACTTCCGTTGTGGCGGACGCATGCGTTGCTGGACACGCCCCCACCCCCTCGAAGTGACCAGGCCCTGAAGGTCAGGTATGTCCAGGGCATGTATGATTTGTGACTTGGGTGGGGGTTGTGTGTCCTGCCCCTGCACCCCCCCCCCCCCCCCTTTGCCCCTGGGTGTTGTTCTGACCTTCTGCGGCGTCTGCGTCGGTTCCTGTAGAGCAGGTGGACTGCTATGAGGGCTGGGATGACACGTAGGTTCGGGTCCATGGCTGTCCGTCGCGTACAGGTGCTCCTTGTGCGCGTCGTCCTGATTTCCCGGCAGTTTTTGGCAGTCGGAAAATATAATCCGTGCGAGGTGACGTCGGTACGGATCGTACTTCCTGGTTCGTGAAACGCAGGCTGGATGCGTCCCGACGTCACGTGGGCGCTTTCCCGGATGGCATTTGTATGTTTATTTGTGTTGGTCGGTGTTTTGTACGATTCGTACAGAAATGGTGTTTCCATACGAATCGTACTTGCATATTTGTAATGTTTTTTAACCGGGTACGAGTCGGACGGAGAAAATGCTCCATTCGATGGTTCGTACCCGGTTTCTCCAGGATCGGAATCGGCACCTAAGTAGTTGCCCATGTGATAAACAATGTCAGCAAACAACAATGCATGTGGTATTATTTTGCAAATTTTATGTAATGCAAAAAAGGAGATGGATTTTACCAATTCTAAGATTGTTAGGTTTGAGACAATGCAGGCCAGCGCTTTTATCACTACAGTTTTTTGAAAATGAATGTTTTGTAAAGTTAATAGCATCTTTTTAAAAAAGTATAGTAAACTGCAGGAAAGAAATTCTTATATGAAATTCGATGGGGGTGACAAAATGGATTTGTAAATTATTGTTGGAATTGAATGCTCTATTATTGCGTAATTTGTATTTAAAAGTACCTTATGCACTTTTTATCATGTAATATTGATGTTTTATAACTATGCTTTTATGATATTTGCACAAAATCGAATAAAGCTGGCATTGAATTGAATTTTTTTTTTAAGTTACATTTATTTATAAATTAAAAAAATTAAGGTATATAGCATCAAATATTTATTGTTTTATTTACATATATTTGTTGGAACATTAAATTACATTCATACATATATTACAAAAATCGAAACAAATTAGTTTATTTAAACACTATTCGCTATCGGGTTCCATTTTACGTCTCTTTCTCCATATTTTTTTATGTAGTAACGCTCGTAATTTTGGCTCTCCCCTGTTTCAGTGGGTGGAGACATGTATGTCTGAACTTTCTACTAAACTTACCCTCAGAAATGGTGAATAACCAAAAGCAGTACCTTTACTACAAAGGGTAGTAGTACATTTACATGTGAGGATTTTCTCACATGTAAAGTTACTTTTTTGACTAGGTCCCTGAGTTATTTTATCTTCATTTCATTTGAAACTGTTTTACTCCAATGCAGCTTGCTTCTTCTAAAATGTTTCAGTGTATGGTTATGCAAGGTCTGGAAGTGGAAACTGTGCCTTAGTAGACCTTATGTGCTAATCCTCATCTGTTTATCATGCAAGACCCAGATCTGTACTATGATCCCATTGGAGAGGTAAGGCGGTAATAATGAAATATTTCCTAGCTAACATAACGGAAAGTTTAAATTCTATTAAGGACACGGAGGCAAGGGTTAGGCTTATTCTCTCTTCACTTTAATTGTAATTGATTTACTCCAGTAGCCATTTTAACTTTGAAACATTAATAGAAAAATATACATCTACCATGAACATTTAGGAGCGACATCATCACAGTCCAGCCAATAGCAGTATAGTCCATCCAATAATATGCCGTGGAGACCATCTATATCTCTCTTTCTTCCAGCGACAGACACAAATCGCCATGTTCACTGCTCCTGTTTATTGGACTCAGCCCCTGCAACAAAGGGATGCCAATAGCTTGCCAAGGTAATGAAAGTTTTTTAAACATCATAGCATCAAAGAATCTAATCTAGGACTATAAACAGAACATCATAGGTCACCATTTTAATAATAAACTCATGACAGTAACATTTCCCAATCAAAGGGCACGGGTGAATTTTTTGTCTCAAGGATTCCTAGGGTGGGCTATTCCTCGCCTCCGTGTGCTTAATAGAATTTAAACTTTCCATTACGTTAGCTAGGACATTTTTCATTCTATGGCAGGACCCGGAGGCGAGGATTAGGCTAGTTCAAAGCTTAACTACTACCACGCTTGCCAGAGAGGGAACCGGTCTGAAATAGAAAGTTTTGAAGGTGGAGTCACTTGACCAGTCTGATGCATTAAGAATATCCTCAAGGCGAGCTCCTAGACAGAATGCTTTTGAAGCCATGGCCCCTCTGCCTGAATGGGCTCTGAAATGAGACCTATTAAGCCCTGCTTCTTGCATAACCCACCTGACCCATCTGGCAATCGTAGGAGATGAAACCGCTCTGTGGGGTTTGGTTAATGCGATTAGCAGTTGCTTCTCTCCATGAGGATGAAGTTCCTCAGTCATAACCTCATAAGCTTTAATAGCGTGAACCACACATAACTTAGAATTCGTTTGTAATGCTGGGTAAGAAACAGTTCTAGAATTAGTTTTCGTTCTGCGTGAAATGTGAAATAAAACCCCTTCCGAGGTGAACACCCTACCTGTTAGAGCCAACGCCTGGACATCCAAAATTCTACGGCATGATAAGAGACACAAAAGCATTGCCAATTTTGCCGACAATTGTTTCCTGGACAGATATTTATTCTGAGGCCAAGATTGAAACAAGGACAGAACTTTGTTAATGTCCCAAAGGGATTTATACTTCGGTTCAGGAGGAACTGAAAGTCTAAGACCCCTCAACAGCTTTCTCACCAACGGGTGCTCCCCGACAGGGTGGCCATCCACCTGCAAATTTGCTGCCGAAATCACCGATCTATACGTATTGATTGATTGGTAAGCGAAACGTTGGGAAGCCAGACTTGCAAGGAAGTTTACAACATGGACAATGTCTGCCCCCAAGGGATCAATTTGGTGTTGATTACACTAGCATAACCATCGTGACCAAGCCGAGTTGTATCGTCTACTCCTATTATCCGCCCAGGCTCTGGCGAGTAATGAGGAAGCTTCTGACGAAAGGCCTGGGGCTTGCCAACGTCACCTGTAACCCTCCAGGCCACTTGCGCCGTCAACCTGGTTATCATCGTGAAGGGTGAAATGTATACGGATGTTCCGTGCTCCAATCCTGTCAGAAGGCATCCAAGGCTGTTGCCTGTGGATCTGGTCTCCAACTGCAGTAGCATGCGAGTTAGAAGTCCAGCCGAGACGCAAATAGATACATGGAGAAAGGACCTCACTTGTTTTGAATTTGCCGAAAGATCTGTGGATTCAATTTCCACAGGCTGACATCTATCCAATGGCGAGAGTGCCAATCGGCCACCTGATTGGAGCTCCCCGGGAGATGCTCTGCCAACAAGGATATTTGGTTGGCCAGACAATATTCCCAAAGGGTTCTGGCCAGAACCAATAGTGTCTGCGACTTCGTCCCTTCTAGGTGATTGACGTAGCGGACCGCTGCCACATTGTCCATCTTTAGGAGGACCGAACATTTTACCTTCGGTTTGGTCCAACAGCGGATCACGAAGGATCCCGCCATCAACTCCAAGCAGTTGATGTGTAAAGAACGCTCAACGGAGGACCATTTTCCACCTGTGGAAAACTCCCCACACCGTGCACCCCATCCGGAACCGCTGGAGTCTGATTCGATTATGAGATTGGGTTGAGAGAAGAAGATCGCTCTGCCATTCCAGGCTTCTATGTGGTTCAACCACCAACCCTTCTCCTCTTTGGCCTTGGGTAAGAGAGGAACCATCTGTGAGTATGATAGACCCATCCAAAGATGATCGATTTGTAATCGCTGCTGGGTACTGTAATGGAGAGGACCTGATAAGATCGCCTGGCTAGAGGATGATAGAAGTCCCACCATCCTTGCCAATTGGCAAAGAGAGATATGGGACTTTTTCATTGTCCTTCGTAACTCGTGTCGTATTTTGGACAGTTTCTGCATTGGAAGGCTGTTGTAGTGAACAGTTCACTACAAACCCCAGGAACTCCATTGACTGGGATGGAATTAGAGCAGATTTGCTCTTGTTTATGACGAATCCTAAGGACTCCAATAGGTCTATTGCTGGCTGTAAATGTCTCGACAGTCGAATCGGGCATTGATCCATAAGACGGATATCGTCGAGATAGACAATAAGTCTCATACCCTGAGCCCGAAGATATTCGACGACCGGCTTCATCAACTTGGTGAAGCACCAAGGAGCTGAGGAGAGGCTGAATGGAAGAGCAGTGAATTTGACAATTTGGGACTCCCAGTAAAACTGTAGAAATCGCCTGTGTGGGGGAAAGATGGGTATCGCCAAATAGGCATCCTTTAGATCTAGGTGAACCATCCAATCTGAAATTTGGAGAAGGTCCCGTAGGAGGTGTATACCCTCCATCTTGAAATGCCGGTAGAGTAACCAAGAGTTGAACTCTTTGAGATTGATGACCATTCTCTGTCCGCCGGCCCTCTTTTCCACTAGGAGAATGTTGCTGATGAAACCGTGGGGATGGAGCACTGAACGAGTTAATGCCCCTTTCCGTAAAAGTTCGCCCACTTCTTGAGTCACCAGCGCTCTCTGTTTGGGAGGAAAAACCAATGGGGTGGTAGGGCGGGTTTGAGACTGAGCATCTAGAAAAGCCTTTTTAAGGCGTGCAAAGGCGTCCAAATTAACCCCAGGGTCGTCTGCGCACTTACGCTTTTCCAAACTCGATGGGGTGGCGCAAGGTGGGTTAACCGCCGGTGTAGGAGGTAGGGGGGCTAGGGGCCCGTGAGGATCTTCCCTCCGTTTGAGGGGTTGCTGACACTGCGCTTGTAGTGACGCCAATCTCTTTTTCAAAGGGGCCACCACCTGCATCACCACCCGTAGAATGGATTTGTCCATGACCTCACAAAACTGATCATCGAAAAGAAGGTAAGTTACTTCTTCCTCTTCTGCATAGTCCCCAACTTCCTCATTCTCCATGAGGGTAATATAATGTAAGGGAAGTTCCCAGTGAAAAATTAGGGATTTATAGTCACAAGGACAATGATGCACGTAATGCACTCAATATAATAGGGACTGCCCCTTGAAATATCCTGGGGTGAAGTGCCTGGGGTGTACCTGTCACGTGAAACAAGTTTCAGTCTTCCCTCGCAAGGTGTTGATCCCTTCAGGCACTGGCTCGCTCTACCTCAAACCAGCGTGAGTGTAATTGACCCCCTATTCAATTACAACTCCCGTGTGCACTTTATACCTGCAGACGTGCGCAAGCTCCTCAATACTCCCGCAAAGACAGTTGCTGCCGGAACACTGCCTCAGCTTCAAAGCTGACGTGTCCCGGCCGCCGCGGAGAAGAGAGAGAGGCGAGCAACGCCGGTCCCCTGCCGGTCGGAAGACCGCACAACACACAAGCCTCTTCAAAACGACCGCGTAGGAGTCAGGGCTCCCGTGGTGCCTGTAATTACCACAACAAAGACAATAATGGGAGCGGTCACAAAGCGCGACGCCCCAAAGCACATACAATACAGTTGAAAAGGATAAATGAAAGAGAAACACGGAGCACTTATTTGATTGGTGCTGGAGCAGTGAAGAAAGAGGGATATAGATGGTCTCCATGGCATATTATTGGATGGACTATACTACTATTGGCTGGACTGTGATGATGTCGCTCCCAAATGTTCATGGGAGATGTAGTTTTTTCTGTTAATGTTTCAAAGTTAAAAGGGCTGCTGGAGTAAATCAATTACATTAAAGTGAAGAGAGAATAAGCCTAATCCTCGCCTCTGGGACCTGCCAGAGAATTATATTATACCTATAAGTAAAGGAACTCTCGCCTATGCCCTTTGACTTTTGACTTATTGTGTTTTCTTGTTTTTCGAAATTCTGACTGATGGAGACCACTAAACTTACGAGCAACAGACTCTTACACTCAAACATACAAACACCATGGATTACCATCCACCAATCTTCTGAATACAGAATTTCGAATCGTTATTCTGACCGCATGTTAAACTTGAACCGATGAGACGCCCCGAGGAAGCCCCAGGCTTGCATGCCATTTGGGGGAGAAACACATGTTGGCTGTGCCTCACAATAGTTTTTCGTCACAACTTGTTTTCCAGTGATTCTGTCATCGTGCACACTCTTGATTCTGAGAAATAAAATGTCAAAAGGATCACAAGGATTTTTCCGATCTATTATGAATACACTTACTTGTCCTTGCACACTCTCTCAGTTACTGAATTAATGGGTAAGGGGTTGCCCCTTACCAAGGACAAGTGGCAATACAATTATCCTCATTAGTACGCAGGAAGGCAATTAACAAGGATCCATTACCCCTAACAGTTTCATAGTACAGAAACAGTATAGAGTATTATTAATAGTAGGCCCTATTGGAGATTTTGAAGCTAAAAATATATAGAAGCCAAGCATAATAATGAGATATAATCCTATGTTTAAAACACATGAGGGTCAAAGTTATGGGCAAGTATCTAGAAGAGTTGTGCATAGCAGGAACATCCATATCAAATCAAGATATGCCAATGAAAGATAAATTGCATTGTTCACAAGAGACTTACATGTACAGAAATCTAATCAGCGTTACACATACGAATTGCGCATGGCCAAATTAAGATACCAGCCAACAAGCAATTCAAAAATGACAATAACCAGCATGACATTCCCTTGAGTGTTCATAGTACATTAAGAAGGTATTTGCACTCTGTATTCTCACATTAGATATGCAAAAGGGTAACAAATGTCTACATGTAATATAACAGGTTCATATGAGGGAAGTCCAATCCTCGCGTCGGTGGTGCCACTGTGGAAACTGTCTGTTTTCAGAATCTATTTCACTTCCTCTTTATTAAGAATCACGGTGAGATCACCTCCACGTTCTGGCAGTTTTACCACATCAATTATTTGCCATTGCAAATCATTTTCGCTGTGGCCCAGTGTTTAAAAATGTTCCACCATAGGTGTGTGTGTCACTTTGCATCTCAAACTGCTTCTGTGTTGGCATATTCCGATTATTACTTTCTGTGTCATCTGCCCCACATAAACAAGGTCGCAAGGGCAGAAAATTAGGTAAATCACATTTGCAGTGTTGGAATTAGAGAAATATGAAAGAGTTTTTGTTACATTTCTATGCACAAATTTCCTTGTTTCAGTCGCGCACTCACACCCTACAATTCCTGCATTTTCATCGGCCCATCAGGGGGGTCATACCCCACATATCATGTAAAGTGCGAGTCGCACCAGAGGATGGTAGGCACGCTCTCCCTAGGTAGTCATTAATGTTTTTATTTCTGTGGAATGCAAAGATGGGGCGCTCTATGGTCAATTTACCTGCATTGAGAACATGCCAATGGCGTAAAATGGTTTTCTTTACTTGGTTAGAGACAGGTGAGAATGTGATGACACACACCATCTTGCCTGATTCATCTCTTATTCTTGGAATCAGTAGTGACGCCTTTGGACTGTACTATGCCCTTTTAATTGATCTTGTAATCAGCTTGCACCAGTAACCTCTAGAATGTTATTTCGTTTTTAAAGTTTCCAATTCTCTGAAGAAATCTAGTTAAAAAAAAACCAGTTTCTTCTAATTCTGAGAACTTAGGAGTAAGGGAGAGAATCTTGTAATGCCCTAAGGTGATTGCAGGAAAGTGCCTCTTTATGCATGATTACCCCCCACTTTTTGCCTGATTTCTGATGCACATTGACTGAATGTGCACTGGGTCCCTGCTAATCAGGTTCCCAGTACCTGTGTTCTTTCCCAAAACGACACCTTTGTTTCCACAATTGGCACTCCTCTAGCCCATTTATAAGACCTTTTTAAAAGGTACCACTGGTACCAAGGGCCTTGTGGCCACAAGGGCTGCAGCATGTGTTGTGTCAGAGACCCCTCACCTAACACATATTCTCTGCCATTTAAAACTGTGTGTTTTGGGGTAGACAAAACTTAAGAGTCGACATGGAACACACCCTCATGTGCCATGCCTACAAAACACTGCCTATAGCATAGTTAAGTCACCCCTCTAGCGTGCCTCCCAGCCCCAAGGCAGGGTGCATAGATGCATGCGCAATATGCCCCTACAGTGTCAAAGTCCATTCATAGACATTGCAAGTGCAGTGAAGCCATATTGAGTACATGGCGTGAGAGATTTTCATTACAAACTCCACCGCCCCATGATGGCTTCACTGAATGCTAAGAAGTTTGGTATCAAAATTCTCAGCCTAATAAACCCAGACTGATGCCAGTGTTGGATTTATTATAAAATGCACTCAGATGGCATCCTAGAGCTGCCCCCTGAAAAATGACCAACTCTTTAATGTGCAGTTGACTGGTCTGCACCAGCCTGCCACACACAGACATGTTTGGGACTTCCTGAGATGGGAGCCCTTGTGCTCTCGTGGGTCAAGAAAAAAGCCTTGTTGCGGTGGGGGTGTTCTCACCTACCCCCATGTAGGAACAGCATTCAGGGCGGTGAGCCTCAAAGGCTTCCTACCCTTTGTTATGCTAGCCAGGGCCTCTCCAGTGAGTGGAGATGCCTGCCTCCCACTTTTGGCACGAAAGTCGGCTGGAAAATGAGTAAATAGGAGAGGTGTGTCCATTCACTGGCAGGATTGCCCCTAAGGTGTTCTGGACTGAGGGGACCACCTCCCTAGAAAATCCTCCATCTTGAATGGAAGGATTTTAGCCAATCTGGTGAGAGGATGCCCCCTCCCCAAAGGGAAGGGATATACAAAGGGTGTAGTCACCCTAAAGGTAAGTAGCCCATTGGCTACTAACTGCCAGTGTTAGTACCACAACTAAATCCAGTATTTAGGGGCACCCCTGAACCTTGATCCTCAGATTCCTGTGACCTACAAAGAGGAAGGGTGAAAGAAGATGCCGTACAGGGAAGCCTGAAGACAATCACTGACTTGTACCGGCCTGTCTCCAGCTTCAAAGACCGTGCAAAGAAGATGACGCCTTTCCTGCAGCCACTGACTTCCAGAACCCGAGGAAAATTGCCTGGTCTTCAACAAAGACCAGATCTCCCGAGGACAGAGGCCCTATCCACAAAAAACTAACTCCAAGGACTCCTGATCCAGCTGGAACTGCGACTCCTGCCCGCTCTGCACCCAACGCCCACAGCCCGAGTCTGAGTGGCTCACCTCTCCTGCGAAGTCTCCTCAGCGATCCAGACCTTGATCCCATTGGTGGCTGACCTCACCTGGACTCCAAGTAGACAACTGCAGCCTCATCTCAAAGGGTCCCCTGACCGTGACGGCTCCGATAAAGAAATTCCGATCCCAAAAGGCACCCCTCCATCCTTAGCCCGCAGACTTTGGGGAGCCCAGTCGAGGGTGCCGAGGCACACACCGACATCTCTACTTACCTCCGCATCTGTTGGTCACCTTCATCCAGCATCCTAGTCCGAGCCTGCAGCCTCTTTGTGTGACTGAGGTTGCCCTTTTCTTGCATTGGGCACCCAACACTGATTTGCACCTGGCACCCGGGCACCCCTGTGCCGCAGGTGGTGCAATACCTATCTTGGTCTGACCCTTGCCCAGTGTTGGTCTAAACCCCCGAAGACTGGATGTGTAAATCGATCATTTACCTGTAAATATGCATAACTGTTATCCCCCCCTAGGATTGCATTGCATTCCTTCCTAATTGCCCTAAATGTCTATCTGTTACAATTGCTAAGTTTTGCTACTGTTTGATTGACACTACAAAAGTATTTTTAATACTACTGTAAAGTATTTCTATTGCCTTTGCAACACAAAATCCAACTGTATTTGAAAAGTATTGCTTTTTCAAACTGGTACTTACCTGCAACTGAGTTTCTCTCAAAACATATTGGTCTTGGATTCAGTCTTTGAATGTGTGTAGTCCTTTCTTGTGTTGAAGGAAGTGACCCAATTAGGGCCACCCGGGTCACTTTCTACCTCCTCTAGCCTTCCAAGAAATGAAGAGTCAATGACACAGTAGAGAATAAAAGCAAACTAATTTATTTACAAAGTACACGGCAGTGGAGTGCAATCTGACCAGCCTCCTATGATAGCTGACGAGGGACTGACTCTAACAAGCATAAAGGTACATTATGTATGTTGTGGAGCCCACAAAGACCCGCCTACTATGGAAAAACACTGGTAGCTGTCGTAATACAATGGGGGTACAGAACATTAGTTTTGATTCCGCACCCTGGCAAAAGCTATCTACTGCCCAATGTCGTCTGGCTTATCCTCCCTACTAGGTAGGCGGGAGAAGGCCTCTACGCAGAGAGAAAGGCATGCGTTAATGAGCAAGATTCAACATCTGAGAAACAAACTTACCAAGGACCATTTCTCGTAAATGATCAAGTAACAGTTTCGATTATAATCCAAAATGGCGTCTTTGAGAGGTAAAATGGTGGCACAGATGTCAACCCAACTAGCGTAACATCTGCACCTATTAGCTGTGTATGCATACAGCAAGAATGCATTATGAATTAGCTACATAAATGCTAACATATTATCAGGTAAAATACGAGTAATATGGCAATAATACATTTTCAACTCTAACATGTGTTCAACAAATGCTTAACGCAGCCCTCCTCTGATAAGCCTGATTACTCAACTACACTACCATAAAAGAGAGTAAGGTATTATCTACTTTAGCCTCTGTAAAGCCTCTAGGGACCCACTGCGCACTGTGCACGCTATACCTTACTTTGGAATAGTATATACAGAGCCAGCTTCCAACATTGGTGGATCCGCGGTGGGGGCTACGACTTTGCATTTGTTGGACCACTTTCACAAAAAGTGACCACGGGACTATAATCCAAAATTTCCTTTAGATTCAGCTGTATTTTTGAATTGACTATTTGTTTAAAGTCTTGTTAAGACCTTGTTTAAGTCCCTTTAGTATTTTAAAAGTTTAAAAGTCTACTTTGGCTAGGGGTAAAAGTACTTAGACTTTTTTTAGTCCTTTAGAAAGATCGCAACTATTAGTAAAATGATGGAAAATGCAGAGGACTTGGTTGTGGAACTCAACATAATCCCTTACCTCCATCTTGGCTAGAAGGAGCTAAGGACCCTGCGCAAGCTTAGAAAAAAAAAACTGGTTCTAATCCTGTCAAGGTTAAGCTCCAGGAGCTCTAGGCAGAATATGCCAAGGAACACCCTTCTGAAGAAGATGATTTCCCTGCAGAAGGACAAAGTAGTGATGAGGAGCACAATTCCCAACCTCCTCACCTACTTGGAGAGGATGTGGCCCCTTGCACCCATCCTCGCAAAAGTAGTGATTAGGGTACCTAGATCGCACACAGTTGGGACAAGTACCTAAAGTGGCATTGAGGTCAGCCTCCATGAAGAAGACATGGTAAGGTACATTACTAAGGTAAGGTTGACTAAAAGACTAGCCCTGGAAGATGGACTCCTGGCTCTATAAAAGGAAAGAGCAGAACTTGGTCTAGCACCCATAAATGGTGGTATAAATTACATTCCTAGGGACAGAGCAAATTCTTCTGATCATACAATCCCCAAAGGGATTGTCTCCAAATATATAGTGAAGTTGATGATATCACAAAATGGTTCACACCGAGAAACATGAAGAAGTCGCACTGGGGAGCATTGTTTTGGGAACTATTCATTGTAGCTCACTACTGAGGAATATAGAATTAGATTCAGACGGGCTTCAACCCTGCCTGTCCCAAAAAGAATGCCCCTAGCTCTCCTCCAGTTAGCACTGGTGTAGCAAGTCTCCAGGTGGGATCTATAGTGTGCCCAGAGCAAATCAGGGTTCACACTGAAGCTATTTTAGTCTCTGAGGGTGAGGTATATTTAGCCACTTTTGCTGTCGGGCCTCCAAATTGGAAAAAGTACCAGCAGTACCCCTTGATTAATGGGACTAGGATAGAGGCCCTGAGGGACACAGGTTCCAGTGTCACCATGGTGAAAGAAACACTGGTTTCCCCATGACAATACCTGACTGGACAAACCTCCCCAGTCACCAATGCTGATAATGTCACTACAGTCCACCCCATAGCTATGGTGTCATTTGAGTGGGGAGGGGTTACTGTCCTGAAAGAGGTAGTGGTATTTTACAAGATCCCAGTTGAATATCTGCTAGGGAATGATCTGGAAACCTCAGCCTGGTCTGATGTAGAACTGGAAACCCATGCAGCCATGCTGGGAAACCCTGAGTTGGTGTGAGTAAAAACAAGGGCACAGTGTCACTCATTGGGTGACAAAGAAGTGTTGGAGTCTGGTTAATGGCCCAACCTTCCAAGGGGAAAGGTAAGAAGACCAGCTTCTGTACAGTAATATGCTCAGGATTGCTCTCCTCAGGGAGAGGACTTGTCAACCCAAGAGGGAACTGATCCTATGGAACTTGACTCCCACCAGGTTGAGCTCCTGGGCCCAGGGGGACCCTCTAAGGAACAGCTGTGCCTTGGACAGAGCACCTGTCCAACTCTTGAAAGCCTGCAACAGCAAGTTGCTGCACAGGTAATGAAGTAAGCAAGATGCTGGAGTTATGGGATATTGAACCCTCTGAGAGTCCCTGGGCCAGCCCATTGGTCTTAGTCCCCAAGCCTCACCTACAGGATGGAAAGAGAGAAATGAGGTTTGGTGTGGACTACAGAGGTCTCAATGCTGTAACTTAGATGCTCACCCTGTACCCAGGGCTTATGAGCTGATAGACAAATTGGGTGCAGCCAAATTTCTCAGTACCTTCTACTTAACTGCAGGGTACTGGCAGATTGGTATGGCCCCAAGAGCCAAAGAAAAGACAGCATTCTCCACACCAGATGGGCAATGCCCTTTGACTTAAAGAATGCCCCTGCCACCTTCCAAAGGTTGGTGAATCAAGACCTTGCTGGGTTGGAGACCTTTAATGCAGCATATCTTGGTGATATTGCTATCTTTAGCTCCTCCTGGCAGGATCACCTCGTCCACCTGGTTAAGGTTTTACAGGCCCTGCAATCTGCAGGCCTAACTATCAAGGCATCCAAATGCCAGATAGGGCAGGGTACTGTTATATACTTGGGCCACCTTGTAGGTAGAGACCAAGTGCAACCCTTACAACCCAAGATCTAGACAGTTCTGGACTGGCAAGCTCAAACAACACAGACCCAAGTCAGGATTGACTTGACTGGGTACTACAGGAGGTTTGTGTAGGGGAATGGATCCATTGTGAAACCCCTCACAGAACTCACCTCCAAGAAGATGCTCAAGAAAATAAACGGGAGAGTTAGTTGTTAAAAGGCTTTTAACACCCTGAAAGAGGCAATGTGCTCAGCACCAATTCTCAAAGCTCCAGACTACTAAGCAGTTCATTGTGCAGACTGATGCCTTTGAGCTAAGGATAGGAGCAGTCCTATCCCAAACCAATGATGATGGCCAAGACCAGCCGGTTGCTTTTATAAGCAGGAGGTTACTCCCCAGGAAACAGCGGTGGAGTGCCATCGAGAGGGAGGTCTTTTTAATGTGGTCTGGTTCCTGAAGAAGTTTAGACCACATCTGTTTGGTACTCAAAGTCAAAATCATCTTTATGTGGTCGTTGTAGGATAATAAAAGCACAAAATAAAAAAGGTACATCTTCAGAAATATAAATAATACTTTAAAAGAGTCATAAAACAAATAGTCATTAAAGTGCATAGGTTCTTCTCAATTTGATAGCAGTAATGATATAGCTAAGAACAGCAGTGCAAACATCATGTGATTCTAAGCTTTGAAAATAGATCAAGCCCTCTTTATAAGAATTAAAGTGCTTGTGCAGTAGGGCAGAGCGTGAAAAGCATCCAAAAGAGTCATTTAAAGTACAAAAGAACATAAAATGTACAGTTGTTTGGACAGTAACACAGTCACAGGGGCAACGTAGGAGGGACAGAAACCAGGAACCCACTAATGGTAAAGCCACAAGGAAATGAACTTTGAGATACAATCTATACTTTGGATATGCTATCCAAATTCAGATAAGGTTCCATATCAGATAATGAGAATATCTGCACATATCTTGTAACTGTAGGCATTTCCCAGGATTTTTCTAGTCTAATTCCCTCTTTGTAGATTTCATAGCTCTCCTTGACTTCCATTTTAAGATCCGGGGTTATACTTTGTGGTGATTCAAAGAGATGACTGTACCCCAGGCTATGAAAGGTGTTTTGCACATAAACCAACCATGGGATAGTAGTCATGTTATCTAAATTCAGACAATCTAGTAATACCTTTCTCGAGAAGCCTGCATTCGGGGAGCTCCATAGCTTTAGCCATAATAAAAGAGGTACCATGGAGATCCGTTCCTCCAGGAACCCTATACCCAAATCCAGATGTGCAATAAGGCTTGAAGAGGATTTAGGAATGGCCAGAAGCCTGCACAAAAACCTATTTTTGACTACTTGAAGTTTTGTGCAGGCAGTACGGTCCAAGACTCCGGATCCATAGGTGCTGACTGATAAGCATTTGCTTTTTATAAAGTTGAACCATTTTGTGCACCAGCCTGTGGCCTAGCCTTTTTACAAATATAAATATTGCATCTTCTGCTGCGTGCATCTTTAGTGCCCTTTGAGTAAGTAGCCTGTTCCACAATCCATTTGCCTCCAATAAAATGTCACGGTAATTAAAAAAAGGAACTTTTTCAATTTGTGCCCCCCCAATAAAAATGTTTTTTGACTTTGTGGGTTTTGGACCACAGATCATATTAAAAGATTTTGACAGATTTACCTTAAGTTTTAATCTCAGCATAAAATCATTCAACTCATTCAGAAGCTTTTAGGGGGCATTCGCGGTCAGACCTAAGAGAACAGTGTCATCTGCATAGAGCAGCACTGTGCATACAGCAGCACTGGGACTGCATGCATGCCAATCCTAGGGGCATCATCACTACAAGCCCTTAAAGCGGTGTCTAAGGAATTGATGTATAATAATAAAAAAGAAAGGCGCCAATATGCAACCCTGTCTCACCCCTCTAGTCACCTTTATTGGGGCTGTACAAGCCCCACTCCGTGTAAAGAGTACACTCATTGTGGAGTCCCAATGCATGCGTTTCACCATATCCATAAGAGGTGGAAACAATATTCAGATTCCACGAGTGTTCTTTTGGAAAGATTTAATTTCGTAATGTGCAAGCAATCATCAAAAGAATCTGTAGAAGATTATATAGGAAGCTTAAGAGTCCTAGCAGAAAAATGTGATTTTGGTTCTAATGTTGATATATACATAAGGGATCAGTTTGTGTTTTATTGTTAGTCCCAAAAAATACAAGAACGCCTCCTTACTTCTTGCAATCCCACTTTGACTGAAACAATTGATATCGCAAAAAGCATTGAGAGATCAATTGTCACATTCAAAGTTCTATCCAGTAATCAAACACCTTCTCTTTCTGCACAAACTGATTTAATCCCTCAAACTATGAATTTTCTTACTGATAGTAATACTGTTTGTTCTATAAATTCTAAACAAAATTCTGACAAGAAGTATATGAAGAATCAACCTACAAGGAACCAATTGGTTTGTTTCCGCTGCGGCTCAAGAAACCACATAGGAAACAATCCGTATTGCCCTGCTTTAGGGAAGAAATGTGTCAAATGTCAGAAATATGGACATTTTCAAAGTGTATGCAATAGAAGAACCAACACTAAGTTCAATAGTCCTAACAGCAACCCTAGTAAAATCAGGATTTCTAACATTTCTGTAGACACACCTGAGTTCCAAGATTGTACTTCCCAATTTACTAATATTGTAGTCACTGTTGATGTTCCTGAGTGTTCTGACAAACCTATCAAAGGGCCGTTAGTTGATATTTCCATTGACAACAATATTATTCTAGCCATGGTTGATTCAGGTGTCCCGATCACTATCCTTGCAGACATTACATTTGATAAATTTTGGCCTAACAATACTCCACTAATTGCTCCTGACATTAACCCAAAAGCTTTGGGAGAGCAAGATATTGATTTATTAGGATATTTTTGGGACAAACTTACATACTTAGGCAGATCAGTCAAAACTAAGATGTTGCAATCAAAGGGAGAGACATAATAGGTTGGAGGGAACTTGCTCTTTTAGGTAGCATTCTACGTCCTGGACAAGATTCTCCCATTGTTCTAGGTGAACTTCCTTCCAGCATATCATCTATCAGTAATCAAGACCCAATTGTTGATAAACTTATTCTATCTTTTCCTGATGTATTTAAAAATTCAGTAGGCACTGTCAAAGGATTTGAACATACTATTTTACTTAAAAAAATGCTATCCCATAGTGCATAAAGTAAGGCCTATTCCACTCAGTGTCAGAGATGATTTAAAAGCTCTTCTAGCTAACCTCCAATCTGAAGGCATCATTGCCCCTGTGGATGCTTCGGAATGGATTTCTCCAGTAGTTTTGCGGAAAAAAAGATCGGCGATCTCAGGCTATGTGTAGATCTAAGATCTCTTAATCAAAATATCCTCGTTGATTGCCACCCCTTACCTCATATCCATGAAATGTTAGCCAATATTGGAAAATCTAAATTTTTCTCGACCATTGATTTACATTCGGCCTACCGCCAGATTCAACTTTCACCTGATTGCCAACCTCTCACTGCCTTTGTGACTCCTTTTGGTGCATTTAAATATTTGAGGTTACCCTTTGGCCTTGCATCAGCAGCGAGCGTTTTCCAAAAGCTCATAGATAATCTTTTTGGTGAACTTAGCCAAGTGCAGGCATTTCAAGATGACATTTTAGTCCACACAGAAACCAAAGAGGAGCACTTACTTATTCTCAATAAAGTATTTTCGATTTTACAAAACAAAGGAATGAGCATTAAGGCTAACAAATGTAAATTGCTTGTTCCTGAAGTTGAATATCTAGGGCATCTAATTTCCAATGATGGCATTAAACCCAAATTTTGCAATACTGAGGCTATATGCAATGTTCCTCCTCTTGCTGATAAAGACGCTCTGCAATCTTTCCTTGGCCTTTGTGAATATTATGCCAGGTTTGTTCCAGGTTACGCTCAATTAATACAACCGTTGAGATGTCTACTTAAAAAAGGTTCCAAATTTGTATGGACTGACTCACTTCGAGAAATTTTTGAAAAAGTGAAACTTTTAGTCATAAATGCACCTGCATTACAACCTTTTGTGCATAATGCTAGTCCTTTCATGTCAGTGGATGCAAGTCAAAAAGGCCTCGGTGCTGTGTTTGGTCAGTGGGTGAATGGTGAAGAGAGTACTATTGCCTTTGCTTCACGCACTTTAACACCCACTGAATGTAACTATAGTACAATTGAACGTGAGGCTCTGGTCATTGTTTGGGCTGTTCAAAATTTCAAAACGTACATTTGGGGATCCCTTGTGAAATATATACTGACCACAAACCATTGGTATCTCTACTTTCAAGTAATGGTTTAGGAAAATCATCAGCAATACTGGTAAGACTACTTTCTAAATTACAGGAGTACAACCTTACGATAAAAAACATTCAAGGGGGGAAAAACATGCGTGCGGACTGTCTCTCTCGTATTCTCTTCCTGATTGCAGTGAAGGCGAAGACAGCTTTCATAAAGATTGTGTTGTTGGGTTAATAGATGCTGTTGCTATGTGTTCTGGCAGCATATCTCAAGAAGAATGGGCATCTGCCATGGCACTAGATGAAACTCTTAAAAAGGTAGACATATACATCAAAACTAAATGGCCTAATACCAAAAATCTTAGTAATGATTTGAAATGTTTTGCACAAATCAGTGAGGAACTGTCATTTGAAAATGGGGTTCTTGTCAGGAATGGTCTTTTTGTTCCTCCAGCTTTGTTAAGAGATAAAATCATCAGTATTGCTCACAAGGGTCATCTAGGCATTTCTGCAACTAGTAAAAAAAAGTAAAAGTATTTACTGGTGGCCGAACTTAGACAAACAAGTGAATCTTTTTATAGATAATTGTTCCACCTGTGTTGTTTCTGATAAACACTGGAAAACTAACAAAAAACCTTTTTATTTCCTGTACCGTTTCCTGATCTTCCTTGGGATAAAATCGCATTGGATTTTTCAGGACCTTTCACGCTACTACCATCAGATAAAAGATATTGTATTGTTGCCATTGATTACCATTCTAAATGGATTTATTATTCTTTTGTGCAAGCAGCAAATTCTTCCACCGTTATATCTTTTCTACAAAGTCTGTTTAAAATTGAAGGCACTCCAAATTGTGTTGTCACAGATAATGGCCAACCTTTTCTCTCTCATCAAGTTGCCAATTTTCTACAATGTCATGAAGTACAACATTACCAAGTTGCTCTATATAGCCCTTCTTCAAATAGACTTGTTGAGAGAGCGAACCGATTTATCAAAGACGGTGTCCAAACTGGTCTTGCATCTAATGTTGATGTAGGTGATTTCTTACAAAATAAAATATGGGCTTATCTTACTACGCCCCATTCTACTACTAATGTTACACCTTTTAGTGCCCTTAGAGATAGAGAAGCTACATCTAAACTTTTGCCAAGATGGTTCATCAATTTAGCAGCAGGTTCTGCTATGGAAAAGAAAAGAAATGTATTAACAGATCTTCAAACTACCAAAAATACTGTTGCTAATAAACAGTTACTACAAAAGAAATTTTATGATGGTGACTCCAAATTTCACCATATTGATCTTAATGTTAATGATTGGGTTCTCATTAAGAAACCTTATAAAGTGTGCAAAGGTCAGTCCAGATTTACCTTGCCTGTTCGTGTTATTAGAGTTACTAAACCATCCGTTCTTTTAGAAAACAGAGGATGGTGGAGTAAGAACAATGTTGTCAAGGTTTCCAAATCTCAAGTTCAAAGTTTTAACAAAGTGTATGCCAACAGGGATGATGAAAATAACTCTGATTTCACTTTTGGTCCTGGTTTTGACATTGCTAATTTTCAAATTGATAATTTTGCTACACCTACAGATAATTCTTCTTCATGTTCCTCAAGGGATGTTTTACCTGATCAAATTGCTACAAATTATGGAGCTGTACGCAACCAACGAAATCCTAAGTTGCCACCAGATTTCAAGATTATGTGTTGTATTAATTTTTGTTAATGGGTGGGGGGTATGTGGTATGTCATCTTTAGTGCACATGTTTCTTTAATTATATGTATTCTACCTATGGAATCTTGGTTACATTCCATTCTCCCATGTTCTGTCCCTCCACGACAGTTTGCTGCCTGACTTTTCTTTGCCAGCACCTCTGCCGTGGGCTCCATACTTTGTATCCTGGAATTAAATATCTTTTGGCTGAAACTTCAGACGCAGTGTCCAGAGCTTTTCTACTCCACCGCCTATACTACACCCCCTTCCCTCTTCCCGCAATAGACGGAGTAGCTCCAGAGCAATAAGATGTAAACTCATCAATGGCAACTGAATCAAAAGCCCAAGTCTCCAGGAAACATAAAATATCAAATTATTCAACAAATGATAGCCAGTTCCCATCTTGGAATTTGTTTTGAAACCCTGCTATGTTCCATGAAAGAAACTGCATGCAATGGCTGATGGCAATAATACTTGATTGGTCGATATTTGACCCTGAAACCCGGGCTCGGCTGACATCACCCTGTCCCTCGGTTTGGAGTCAATCATTTTCCTCCAAATTTCCCCCTGATTTCTGTGGGGTAAGCTGAGATTCGGTCTGGGCTTACTGAGAGGGTAATTTGAGCTACTGATCCAGACTTTTTGTGAGGCAGCTGGTGCTAGGTGTCTGTAATAGAAACCCAATGGTAATATGATTATGGTACTTGGTTTTACCCTGCCATCCTGTGCTAAAGATCAAATGTGCCCGCAGCCACTGGATTGCAAACATTTATGATTAGTGTCACCAGGGTAATTCCTTTCAAGTGGACCAATACCCCTTATTCTACATACAAACAAATCTCATAATTTAGGTCCCACTGACAGTTTACTGAATTGTTCAACCAAAAAAAACTTTGGGCCTCATTTATGAAAAGTGACGCATCACTGCGTGAAAACAGTGATGCGTCACTTTTCACTGCGCCCTCCCTGCGACTCCAGTGATGCGTCATATTTACAGTATGACGCATCATGTCGCAAGGAGTCACAGATACGTCAGTATTTCTGACGTATCTGTAGGCGCAAAAGTGACGCATTGGTGGAGTGTGTCACAAAAGTGACGCAACTCCAGCAATGTGTCATTTCACATGGGGCAAGCCCCATGTGATAGGGCCTGCGTCAGTCTTACGCCTGCTGTGAGGCAGGCGTAAGATATTGACGCATTTGCACCCTAGAAGTGGCGCAGTGAAATCTCGTAGATTTCACTGCGTCACTTCTACGATGCTTACTTACGTGGGAACGCCCACCCTGCATACATTATACCTGACGCAGGTATAATGTGGCGCAGGGGTTTGCAAAGTGACGCATCTAGGTAGATGCGTCAATTTGTAAATATGGCGCATCATGGCGCATGTTTTACGCCACTGGTGCGTCACAAAAAGTGACGCACCGGTGGCGCAAAAGTGACGCAGGGGCTCATAAATGAGCCCCTTTGTTCTTGAGTGCCCCGGTAGACTCAATAGTGCCTGCACGTAGATAGGGCACATTTGCCAGTATAATGACATAAGGGCAAGAAGCTGAGGAAAGATCAATTATTGGCAGATTAACCAACTCTGAGGTGTTACTTTCTGCACGTCTTCCTGATTTTGATATAACAGTTTTAAAAGTCGGGTGCCACTTGTCTTGAAGATGAATTTGTGAGGCTGTTGCCACGGTGGGGCCCAAAGCCTGAGTAACCATCCTGTCCCTTTGCCCAATGTCGGGTTTTCGATAAAAGGCTGCAAGGCAGGATAAGGCCCTCTTGTGGTTGGTGTTCGTGTGGGCTGTTGCTCAATTACTATGTTTGATGGAGTCAACCCTGGCTTTAGGGTTCGATCGTCTGCACACTTTAAGAGTTTGGTCGGACCGGCCTCAACAGCGGACCGGCAGTCATAAATTTGGGATAGTTTGGCATCCAGAAGATCACTGACTCATTTGCTCATAGGCCCCCAAACATTCTCATTCGTGAATTGTGGGATATCATATCGATCTGACCACCCTTTTTAGGTACCTGTTTGAAGGTTATCAGCTTTTGCTTTGGCGCATTTGTTTGCTTGCTCTTCTCCTGCGCTTGGTTGATGGTTCTGGGTTAGGGGAACAGACCGGAGGAGTCGGATTTTTGGTCAGATCATTAGTCAAGACACACCCCTCTACCAGCGGAGAACCTGGGTTAACAGATTCCCTAACGCTACACCCTAGTGTTACATTAGGAAGGTCAGAATTGATATGTTGAACAACGGATGTACCAACACTCATCACCAGATGAAGCATTGATGATGGCTGTTGCAATGCACGGAGGTCCTCTGTCGTAAGTGAGAGATGCCACTCCACAATCTTTATCTTGTTTGCCACAAGGTCCACTGCCCTTACCAAAAAGCTGTAAATGGTTCTGCAAGAAGTTTTCTGGGGCGCTGCGCTACTCCCTGTAGGCACCTTTCTTTGTACTGTGGTGCCACAGGTGGCACCCTCCTGGGGTCAGAGTAGGGCACAGTGTAGAAATTCCCAAGAGCAGGATGAGAATGCAGACTGAGGCAAAGTCAGACATCCAACCAGCAATCAGATCACGGTGACATGGCCGTGAGCATAAAGGTGCAGCAATATAGCTATACAGCAGTCTAGTATCAATATAGCAGCAGCAGCAAGTGCCCACTTACCTCCTCCCCTTGTCTTGATGAAGCCACTGCCTCCACCCACACTGTAGCTCTTGCTGTAGAAGCTGTAGAAGTGCCAGAGGAATATGGCAACATGGCAAGATTATAGCCAATGTTGATTAGGGTTGTAAGACTGAAAGGCTATAAAGCTGAAGAGCTGCGTAGTTGGTTGCTCAGTTGGATGAATGGATGGATAGATGATTAATTAAAATCCATGGACCATAAATCAGGTAGCCATAAGTCAGAAAGCAGGGGCCCAAGGAAGCCCAACAACCACAAAAAGGAAAAAGTGGCATAAGTGGCACAAGTGCAATCAAGAGCAATGAAGAGCACAGGGCCTCTGTAGTACACTGTGCCTGCACCCGTGCCGTATCAGTAGGGTGCCACTAGAGTGCCAGTAGGTCAATGGGCCCTCCCTAGCCGCCCTGCCGTGCACCTGGACCCGCAGAGGAACAGTAGAGGCAACCAGGGGAAAAGGCCAGGGCAAGGCAATGAAAGCAATGTCAGGCAGCGTCAAAGGCAATGAGACAGTGAGGCATTAGCAAGACAAAACCGGAGCACCACAAAGGCTCCTCGAGATGACTAGCTGGCCAGTTGTTTTTTGAAGAATCTACCTCACCTCGGTTGGGAGAATGGGTCCACTGAATCGGCAGCTCAGAGCTCCTGTCTTTCTCCAGACAGCTTGCGCCCTCCTTCCATTCCTGACATGCGACGTCGGCGCCATATGGCGTGTGTAGATGGGCACAAGTGCGGCATCAAGGGAGAGTGTCTGCAGAACCGGATGGCCTTCCAAAGAGTGACAGACAAGCAAGAGACCAGCACCAATTCTCAAAGCTGCAGTCTACTCTAAGCAGTTCATTGTGCAGACTGATGCCTCTGAGCTTGGGATAGGAGCAGTCCTATCCCAAACCAATGATGATGACCAAGGCCAGCCTGTTTTTTAAGCAGGAGGTTACTCCATAGGAAACAGCGGTGGAGTGCCATTGCGAGGGAGGTCTTTGCTGTGGTCTGGTTCCCGAAGAAGTTGAGACAATACCTGTTTGATACTCACTTCCTTATTCAAACTCAGGTGGCTTATGCAGATGAAAGGTGAGAACCCAAAACATTTTGGATGGTTCATTTCCCAATAGGGAATGGACTTAACAGTGAAACATAGACCTGGGACTGCCAATGCCAATGCAGATGGACGTTACAGGTTCTTCCACTTAGACAATGAAGACTCTCTAGGGAAAGGTTAGTCTCATCCTCTTTCATTTGCGGGGTGGTGAGGTTATGTAGGATGTTTAGCGCCACCCTCAGAGACCCCTCACTTAACACATATTCACTGCCATTGCAGACTGTGTTTTTTGGTGCAGACAAAACTTAAGAGTCGCCATTGCACATACTCCTGTTTGCCATGCCTACAAAACACTGCCTGTGGCATAGGTAAGTCACCTCTCTAGCAGGCCTCAGAGCCCTACTACAGGGTACACTATACCACAGGTGAGGGCATAGATGCATGAGAAATATCAAAACTTAGACATGGTGAGGACAATGAAGCCATATTGAGTGCATGGTCTGAGAGTTTGTCATTACGAACTCCACCGCCCCATGATGGCTTCACTGAATGCTAAGAAGTTTGGTATCAAACCTTTCAGCATAATAAACCCACACTGATGCCAATGCTGGATTTATTACAAAAATCCACTCAGAAGGCATCTTAGAGATGCCCCCAGAAAAATGACCAACTCTCTAGTGTGCAACTGACTGGTCTGCCCCAGCCTGCCACACACAGACATATTTCTGATACCCTGAGGTGGGAGCCCTTGTGCTCTTCTGGGTCAGTAATAAAGCCTGCATGGGGTGGAGGTGCTTCCCAGCTACCCCCAAGCAGGAACAGCATTCAGGGTGGTGAGCCTTAAAGGCTTCCCCCTCTTTGTTATGCTAGCCAGGCCCTCTCCAGCTAGTGGAGATGTCTATCCCCCAGGCCAAGCCCCACTTTTCGCAGCAAGGTGGGCGGGAAAATTAGTAAAGAGTAGAGGTGTGTCCTCTCTCTGCCAGGACCACCGCTAAGGTCTCCTGGACTGAGGTGACCCCCTCCTTAGAAATTCCTCCATCTTGTATGGAAGGATTTTAGCAATCAGGTCAGGGAATGCCCCTCTCCAAAGGGAGGGGGACATACAAAGGGTGTAGTCACCATAAAGGTGTGTAGCCCATTGTTACTACCAGCTAGAGCTAGTAACGTCCCTAAATTCAGTATTTAGGGGCACCCCTGAACCTTTATCCTCAGATTCCTGTGACCTACAAAGAAGAAGAGCGAAAGAAGACACTGTGCAGCAAAGTCAAAAGACAACCACTGACTTGGCCCCAGCCCTACTGGCCTTTCTCAAGATTTAAAGACCCTGCAAAGAAGACAACACCTGTCCTGTGGCCAGTGACTTCCAGACCCTGGGGAAGACTGTCAGCTCTTCAAAAGACCAGATCTCCCAAGGACAGCGGCCCTGTCCACATGAAACCAACTCCAAGGACTCTGGATCTATCTGGAACAGCCACTCCTGCCCACTCTGCACCCAACACCCACGGCCCGAGAATGCGTGGCTCACCTGTCCAGTGAAGTCTCCCCAGTGATCCAGACCTCGACTCCATTGATGGCTGATCTCTACTCGACTCCACGAAGACGCCTGCAGCCTCATCTCGAAGGGTCCCCCCAACTGCAACCCGCTCCGGTAAAGAAAATCTGACACCAAACGGCACCTTTGCATCCTCAGCCCCCTTACTTTAGGGAGCCCAGGCATCCACTGACACCTCTACTTACCTGCCCAGCTGTTGTCATTTTTGTCCAGCCTCCTGGGCTGAGACTGCAGCCTCTTTGTGCAACCGAGATTACCCTTTACTTGCATTGGGCACCTGACACTGATTTGCACCCTGCACCCAGCCGCCCCTGTGCCACTGGTAGTGCAGCATCTACCTTGGTCTGACCCTTGCCCAGTAGTGGTTTAAACTCCCGAAGACTGTATGTGTAAGTCAAGCACTTACCTATAAAAGTGCATAACTGTTTTCCTTCCATAGGATTGCATTGCGTTTATTCATAATTGCCCTAAATGTATATCTGTTATTGTTAAGTGTTGCTACTATTTGATTGACAGCACAAAGATATTTTTAATATTACTGTAAAGTATTTCTATTGTCTTTGGAACAGAAAATCCAACTGTATTTGAAAAGTATTGCTATTTCAAACTGGTACTTACCTGCAACTAGTTTTCTCTTGGTTCTAGAAATAAAAGTGACAAAGTAATATTTGTATGCGAAACAAATTAGTCTTGGATTCAGTCTTTGTGTGTGTGTAATCATTTCTTGCCTGAGTGTGTACAACAAATGCTTAACACCGCCTCTGTAAAGCCTCTTGGAATCCACTAGAGTCTGTGCACACTACACCTAACTTTGGTGCAGTATATACAGGTCCAGTTTCCTATAATGGTGAGTGGAGTTGTCTAACAGGGTGTTCCTTTCTGTTGGCTTATGGTACAATGACGTGTACAATTCTCCGCTATGTGGTCTGATCATCAAGTCTAGGAAAATAAATTCCTCTCTACTGTATTGAAAAGTACATTTCAGACCTTTACAATTAGTGTTAAGCCATGTCACAAATGAGCTGAGTGTATCTGTACCCCCTCTCCAAATCAGAAAAATGTTGTCAATATATAGTTTCTAAATTACTATGTTGTCAAGAAATGGATTGTTGTCGGACAAAATGATTGCAGTTTTTAAGTTATCCGTGCAAGATTGCAAAGTTAGGAGCATAGACTGCTCCCATGGAAGCCCCCTTGATCTGCTGGTAAAATTGGCCAACAAAATGAAAAGAAATTAGTGTAAGTGTCAAATGCAGTAGCTCAAGTCTGTGGGAACAATGTGAGGACGTGTGCCCTTTTCAAAAGTTTGACGAATAACCTCTATCCCATCATTCTGAGAAATATTTGTATACAGGGATCCTACATTCATCGTACGGAGAAGGGATATGTTACAGTCAATAGCCATGTTCTCGATCTGATTAATCAAGTGCACGCTATCCCTGATATAAAACACTGTGATTGGCACAAAGACCTTAACGAAGAAAACAATGTTATCGGCAATGGATTTAAAAAGTGACACACATCTCAGGGCAAAGCTCATGGTAAGTGGAATTTATCTTGCCCTGTTGGGACAGGAATGTCTCCTGCATGCTAAGTGGACACGTGCACTTGCCCTGAGTGCCCGACTGCATGTGAACTGGCATAATGACTTTTTGCCTGACCCAGCTGTCATGCTAATTTTGCATGTGTGCAGATACCTTGTCCTTTCCCTGGTAATGCGAGGTCTAGAGCCTGTTCTGTGATCTGGAAGCATTCACTAATAGTGAGAATTGGATTCATTGTCATGTTATAAGTGCATTACATGAAACTGTGGCGGTAACGTATCATGTTTTGTAAATCAGCAGTATGACTAGACCTTTTACTGTATGTCAAGAAGGCTCTTCTTGTGTAAGTTCATCTGTTATTTGAAACCCAGAACCTTGTGCTGACATTCCATCTGCATGTCTCATATGTGTGAATGTGCATCTACTAAGTAGTGCAGTTATGGTAGTAGGGCAATGTATGATGTGAGAGTTTGAGTACTAGGACCAGTGGGATCCAGGGTGGATTTCCCTGGTTTAGTATGGCACAGATGGAGGATGGACATTGCTTCCCTAGACAGTGGAAGTGCGTTACGCGCCTTATTGCGGCTTGAAGGTGAAGAGCTGGCACTGAAGAGAGGCAGATGGAGACAGGGCTACCTTTAGAAATTCAATGAGGACCTTGTTACCAAAGAGCTGCTGATTGGTTCTTCCTGAGCTCTACCATTTGGAATACGTTAGAGGTGAAGGATGGGACTGCAATATCTGTTGTTCAAGGAGAGGAAGTTTCTAGGCACTTCCTGACCTTTTATCTGTAACTCTTTACTGCTTCAGGAGGGCTGTTTTGGATATTCCTGCTTGAAACCATCCCCATTGCTACCTGCTGTGAGAGTCACCACCCTGCACAAAGGATGTGCCTGAGTGAAGTGGGATCCAAAGCAGGAATCTTTGTTCCAGTTCCAAATTCTTCATGACCAAGGAAGGGAGTACTCCACAGAGTAATTGGAGGACTACTGTGTGACGATGGCTGGTATCTGCATGACATCCAATCTCCCAAAGGTGAGGGGACATCACCTGGAGTTTCCATTTTCTGCTAGAGGAGCTGAGGGTAATGTTTGGAAGCCTGCCTGCCACCACGAGAGGGAAAGAGAGGGCCCGGCCCTGCAGAAGAGGAGTAACTCTCCAGTATGAGAAGCCCAGCATATTTCCAGCAAGAGAAACACACAGATGGACATAGAGAGCGAAGCTAGGTGCAACACAAGCTATGCAGAGATCATCTGAGCAGGTCCTCTGTGCTCTGCACAAGGACTTTGCAAGAAAAAGAACTACAGCCTGCCATGGGTCTGAAAGATGGGGGTGCTGCTACTGATGCCAGTGGAGAGGAGCCATGTTGCCGCTCGATTTCCCTACAACTTCAAAAGATGTGCTGCTGCACAGTATCTGCTGTGGTGACTTTTGTCAAATGATTCCTATTCCAAGCCATGGTCATCACTGGAGTCTCTGCAATAAGAAGCTGTTACTGTGAAGTGAAGGGACGCAAGCTGTACCTGCCGCACCACTAAATCTGCAACAACCATCAGCTAGAGCAGGCCTAAATCTGCAAACAGAATACGAGACTTAGGGGCATATTCTCAAGGACCTATCGTCGAGTTAGCGTCACTTTTTCGCCGCCAAAGTGGCGATAAATTCATCGCACTATTCACAAGCTGGTGCTAACAGCCGATATCACCAGTTTTCCTGCGATAGCAGCTGCAAAAAACATCACCACAGATGACTCCAGTAACTAACGCTAGTGAGATGCAGAGTAGGCGTTCTCGTGCAAAAAGCCACAACAACACCACTTCGCAACATTCTCAACAACCAGCCAGATCGGCGATAAGTTCATAAAACATGCGACAAGGCGCATTATGCAGCAGGAATTTAACACCTGCCCTTACCTGGTGTTAAGTCGGATGACAACCTGCACCATGAAAGGGAGCCCAGCCCAGAGCCACACCTGCAGAATGACAGATGCCATGGAGCCACTGATCATGCAGCTTGGAGCCCCAAGAGGGCCACAAAACTCACTGCAACCACCCCGAGGACCCCCTCTGCCACACTCCCCCCGGGTATCCTCCCCAGACAAAGAGATATCACATTAACTGCACAAAATCCTGAACAAAACAATTTGCCTGATGTCGCACAATCACAACACCAATCTCACAAAAATACCGTATTGGAAAGGATATCAAAGGTAAATTACAAAGTGAACAGAAAACACACCTTCAAAAGTATTAGTTTTTAAAGACGAGAACAATCACAACAATCAACAATCATGTGTGGTCAGAAAAAGGCGAATCAGTCATTCATCTTTGAATTTCAAAACAAAACAATTTATTCAAATGAAACCAAATACAACTATGTGCAAGAGTCATGGCGGGTCTTCTCTGGACAATCTGTAAGTCACAGCCTGCAAGACAGAAATTAATGATAAGAAGGTGTGTCATGCGCTCATCCAAAGGACAGAGAGAGAGAGAGAAAGAGAGAGAGCATGAAAGGGAGAGAGAGAGAGTGAAAGGAAGAGAGGGAGAAAGAGAAAAAGAGAGAGAAAGAGCGAGAAAGAGAGTGAGAAAGAGAAAGAGGAAGAGAGAGAGAAAGAGAAAGAGAGAGAAAGAGAGAGAAAGAGCGAGAAAGAGAGCGAGAAAGAGCGAGAGAAAGAGCAAGAAAGAGAGCGAGAAAGAGAAAGAAAGCGAGAAGGAGAGAGAGAAAGAGCGAGAAAGAGTAAGACTGCGAAAGGGGGAGAGGGAGAGAGTGTGCCGACACTGTGGACCCAGGCCTCACTGCTCACCTGCTGCCACCGGTGTGTCTCCAACCATGTGCTGGTACACACTGCAGTCCACCAGGTCCCTTATCTGAAACAGATTCCCAATTCATGAATGGCAGAGTCTACATCATTGCACACGCCATAAGCGCTTGCCGGCACCTGCGCACACATTCTGCTGCACCCCAGCCCCTCCCGCCGCCCAGTGGTGATTGCCCGCCCCTGCGCAACCAGGCCTCACTGCTCACCTTCCGCCACCGGCGTGTCTCCAAGAGGGACCACCACGTGCCGTTGCAAGCTCCAAGCCTGGGTCCCGTGACCTTGGCAGTCTCCACATCATGCAGCCCCGCACTGCGGTCCACAAGGTCACACACCTGATTCTGGGTCTTGATTACACAATGGCAGAGATCATATCACTGCACAGGGCATCATCGCAGGCTGCACACCAGCCCAGCTCTTAAGGTACCACTAACTCTGTGAACTGGCGGTAGGCCCACGCTGCCCCTGGCTCAGGCCTACACCGCGGTCCAGCAGGGCTCACACAACTCCTCACCAGTCTGGACCGCCAGGACGGCGCATCAACGCAGGCTGCACACCCGCTCAGCACTTACGTTGCCCCTACCTCAGTGCACCGAAAGTCACCGTCCTGTGGCGGTCGGCCTGTGCCATCCGCAGTGTATCCGGTGCCACCGACTCTGTGCAACGCAAGTAATAGACCCTCTATTATTGAGTCCTGTGATATGCCAGGCGGATGCAGCCATGTCACCTCCGGCAGTGGGGAAGAACTGGGACATGTAGTGACGTCGTCCCCCCTTTATACGCAAGCCGAGTGGGCTGGGTCGGCGTACGCCAGGCCAGCGTAAGGGTGTGAATAATTATCCATGGACTCTGGGTGTGGTTCATTTCTGGGATGGACAGGAAACCAACTGATGCGTGTGTCTCTGTCGCAGTGTCTGCGCCACATGGCCCGCAATCGACAATGTTGCAATTTTGCATGCACCCGGAGGGCGGCTGCGCACGAAGGGAATGTACAAGGAGGGCAAGACCGCTCGGGCTCTGGGATCATACAAGCCAACTGTTGTGTGTGTTTCGCCATTGGTGCACCATAAGCCTAAGGCCTAGTCTCATTTGCAGCACGAAATCCACATCACATTTCCAGAATGCAAGCAGTTGTCAGACTAACATTTGGGATGAAAGCACCTTTGTCCCAATACATAATGCGGAAGGACATCTGCACCTCTGACCTTGGTCTTGCTGGCTGCCGGCACCCTCTGAGAGAGATACCATAGCAGATGATACCAACTCCCACACTACGCACAGCGCAAATCAAAGAGCAACGTATCCACACCACACACACAGAAGTCCTGGATCGAGGTACTTTTACATGGAATGCCCTTGACCCTTACGTACACAACTACCCATATGTCCAAACGTTGCACACACATACGACTCATTGCACCGAGCTGTGGCATATCATCCCCATAACTGCCGCAGGCCTGAGGAGTGCCGGTCATACGAGAGCCAACAACGCACAGTCCGAACATCCCGGGCACATGCACAACGGCTCTCACGTGGAACTGTACTGTGACCGAATGCTGTCTGTTGGTGTCTGATGCATCCGTCTGCATGTTGTGGCCCTTGTCTTGCCCGTACTGACACGCACATGCTAATTGAGTATACGCAACTTCACTAGTGTTCAATTGTGATGAGTGTTGCTTGGAATGACAAATCATGTGCCTCAATGAGCATTGTCCGTACACAGAGAGGGACTGACTGACGCATTTGACTGAGGGGTGAGTCCCTATTGCCAGCTACACCTCTGTGAGCCAGACATTGTGGTTGGGATAGTTGCTGATAGACCTGTGCTCCTATGTGTCTTCAGCAATGTGAGTATGGTGTCCAACTTCTTGCCATGTGCATCAATGTGATCCATCACTACAGGCTGTGTCCACCCAGTTGTGTGTGAGTTGGTATGCAAAGAGATGTTCTGTTGTCATATGTGATGGGGACACTACTTTAGGCCTGCCAACGGCTTAGACATTACACACACAGCCCCATTCCAAACATTGCGTGGGAGACATTTGTGAAAGTGCACAAGTGTTGTTTCTGTGCATTGAGGCCACAGCTAGTGCACACATTCCCAGTCATCTCACTGACTATGTGCGTCGGGTGTTCCTTTTTGTGCAATCAATGTCCTTACATTCATCCATACTTTCAACCTTGATCGATTATGGACATGACACATCTGTGTCAATTTGAATGTTTTATTTACATTCATTGGGGTTGTCGGAGCTGGAGCAGTACATGGCCATGCAAACACCACATTACATTGTAGACCAGGGTAGGGTCAGCCAGAGTCATTTAGGGGTTGACAAGTACATCGGAAGAGGTAGAGGACAGTCCGCAGTGTGATTGCTGTGTCATTGTAGAGCAAACAGAACATGGCAGTCCATGTCGAGGTCCAAGGTGAGTGTCGCGGAGTGTTTTGGGTGACAGTGGGAGGTGTTGTTACAGGGCATGATGCAGAGGGCAGCACCAAGATGAAACAGGGTATATGGCGGAGAGGATTGCTACTGTCTCCTTCTTACTACACAGGTGGAATCACCCGCATCCTCGTCCTCTGTGTCATCTGTCTGACATGTGGGTGCTGATGTTTGGTCTGCAGAACTGTGTACCACTGACACATCAGGGTCGGGAGATATGTGTGTTGAAGTACCAGCAGCATTCATCTGTGACTGCCTTAGTGGCAGCAATGCCATGATGAGGATCTGCAGGGCATGGACGATAACAACAACTTTTCGCTGGTGTGCATCTGTGGCAGCCATTCTTTCCGCATGCATATGCTCCATGTTCTCCATTATCCCCATCATCTGTGCCAACTCTCGGCTGACATCGCTGAGGCCACTCTGAGTAGGCAGTTGTTCTCCTCTCAGAGGTATGACTCCAGCTGTGTTGGGGATGGATTGTTGGACATCGTGGTGCGAAATGTGGGTGTCCGTTAGTGAGTGTAAGTGGTCCCCGATGTGACTCAGACACCCACGTATGTCATCCAGTTTGTATTGTATTGTATTTAGTTCTTATATAGCGCAGAATGCCACCCTACGGGTATCCTGGCGCTTAGACTTAGACATGACCGGCATAGGAGCAGACAAGAGTGACAAAGAAGAAACTAAGATCAATCCTTAGGAAATAGCCAGGTTTTCAAGCTCTTTCTGAACTCAGTCAGAGAGTTGGCTTGTCTGATGCTCTGGGGCAGCTCGTTCCATCGATGTGCAGCAGCCACACTGAAGGCTCTACCCCCCATCCTCGAGCGCTTAAAGCTGGTGCTTGTCATCAAATTTGCGCTGGAGGAACGAAGCTGTCTCTTGGGATTGTACCAGGTAAACTTTTCCTGCAGTGGGACCGGGCCCAGATAGTGTACTGCTCTGTATACAATACAAAGCGATTTGAAGCAGACCCTTTCCTTAATAGGCAACCAATGGAGATCTCTCAGGGCCAGAGTAGTAGAAGACCTACGTTGCCTGTTTAGCGCCAGCTTTGCTGCCATGGACTGGACTCTCTGCAATCCCTGAAAAATGTATTGAGGAGCTCCCAGATACAAGGAATTACAGTGGTCCAACCTACTCATCACTGTGTTCCTTACAGCGAGGGAGCGCAGATCCTTTGGGAGTAATGGGAACATCTGACGTAGCATGCGCATAAAAGAGTTTGGTTGCCATGTTGGCGAACCCCAACCGCACATGTTCAGCCACCTCCTTCTGGCAGTCTAACACCTGGACTTGGAATGCCATGTGTTTTTGAGTGAGGTGCTGGGAGCTAGCCATGGTGGTGAGTGCTTCCTGCTGTGTGGTCCATGCAGGGGGTGGGGTCACCTCGATGCAGCTGGCCTGCACTGCTCCTGGGAGTGGGGTGCGAAGGCTGTCCACGAGCCGTTGGAGGGTGTCGGGGCAAACATCCAGGGGGTCCTCTTCATTGTCACTGAAGAGATGTTTGGTCTGCTCTGCAGGAAGTGTTGATTGTCCCTCTGCAATGTAAAGGGGAGATGCTGGTTGACAGTGTGTTCCATGTGTGTTGACGCATTGTACATACTTACATACAGACTAGATGACAATGTACATTGTGACTGTTTGGGAGTAGCTGACTATTTCATGCTGGGCAGTGGACATTTGAACTACATCAGGGATGTGAGGTTGTACGCGTTCACTCTCATCTTACAGTTTCCTGCTATGCCAGATGTGATTGACAATTTTCTACGCACAAGCGGAACTAGTTGTGTCCTCTGTTCTGCAGGGAAAGTGTTGCACTTCGTACCACATTGTCGTCAACGTTGATGTGTGCTGTTGTTTCTATGTGTGTGTGCTGCATTGTGGGTGAGTCGCCCTTGCAGCTGTGATTTTGCTGCCCCTTATCCCTTTGGGGCGGTGTGCCTTTGACTTCTGTGCTTCTACAGTGCTGAGATGTTGCAGACTTGGCTGATTTGGGCTCTTGGGCATGGTTTATCTGCAGATGTATTTTTGCCATTAGGGGTTGTGTGTGCACGTGGATGTGTCAGAGTGTGACCTGCTCCTTTCCGGATGTATTCCACACTCAGCCACCTCAGTGTCGTGGCGTGCAGCATGTAATGATAATTGGACTGCAGCCATGCTATTCGTCATGCAGTGTCACTTGCATTGTCAGTGTGGCTCACAGACAAGCAGATTTGCTGGTTTTCACACGTGTGCATGGGTTGGTTGTGTGATTGGTGCTGTGGGGGACCCCATTGGGGACATGGGGTACGGGGGCCTACTTGGTGTTTGTATGTGTGCTGCAGTGTGCCACGGAGATCAGGGACATGATCCAAAGTCATTGTGGGTGTGCTCTACTTAATTGTGCATGTGTGCCATTGTGCCCATCTCCCCCCATCCCCCAGTCCCTGTTTGGTACTCACCCTGGTGCTGTTGTGTCAAGGCATGTCGAGAAGTGTCCGGACCCCCAACTCCTGCCACCGTCCCCCCACTGATGACTGTGGACACCATTTCCTCCATCTCATCCAGCTCCTGGTGTTCCGCTGGACTGCCACCTCCAGTTGCATTGCTGCCTGATGGTTGTCAGTGAGTTTCTTCTTGGTTTTGAGCTTTGCGTCATTCCAGCGCCTCTAGACCTCTCCAATTGTCCTCTTCCTTACTCCGACTGCATTCACCTTGTCCAGGATGGCCTCCAATATTGCATTTTTATTTGCCAATGGCACGTTGGAGGTGACGAACAGTTGTTGGTGGTGTTCTATCACCTCCGTGATGATGATCCCGTTTTGCTGCTGACTGAACCTCGTCCTCTTCTCCTTGCCCTTCCATGGTCCTGAGGTCCCAGGCAGGTCCTCAGGGGGGCTTGTGGGGTTCTGGTTGTCCGCTGTACTTGCTCCGGCTTCCTCCATGGTGCTACGCAGGTTAAATTATTTTGTTTGCGTTTGTCGGTGTTTTTATAGTGCATTTTCCCGCATGACGCGTGGGAGTTGCAGGCCTGTCGCCGGTGATCGCTGATTTTTGTAACGCAGCTGGCCACATCGCAACTTTTTTCGCGTTCGTGTTTTGCGTTTTTGAGGCGTCGCGTTAGTTTTAACACGGTCATTTGGCGCGTTATCGTGTGACTATCTCATGGTGCCGCCGGGTTGAGAATACTACGTTAACACGGCATTATTTTCTCGCGATAGACAGCAATGTGCAAGTTGCATTAAGCAAATTTTGCGATAGTAATCACACGTTCTTGAGAATATCCCCCTTAAAGTGCAGAGGTGAATCTGGCGTGAGGAATTGAGACCTTTCGCCCAACAAAACGTCTGGGGTGAGAAATGTTGAATTGAGTTGCACATCTAATTGGGAGGGTAAATACTAGTGCACCTGTGCCTAATTAATGTCCTTGTACCCATCATACTAGGACACAGTAGACAAGAGAGACCTCCTCGAATGGGGAGATTGTAACACCTTAATGATGTCCTAACTGGAGAATACAACCCGTGGTAGCGATTCCAATTGAATCGTGTAGTGTTTTGTTCTGCAGAGATATTGAAGTGCTTTCTCTTATTAAAAAAACACAAGGATGCAAATCATGTCATTAAATCTGTTAGTTGACTGTTGAGCCCTGAATTCTTGTTTCTCACACTTTGACTGCTCGCCCTCGCTACTCTGAGCAGCAAGTGCCGAAATGGCTGCAGTAGAACCCAGGGGCATAAGTGTAAAACAACCTCAACCACCACAGTTCGAGCCCAGTAGACCAAGTCTGTCCTTGCTGCCTACCCCCCAAAAGGGGTCTAACATGCTTACTAAATTCTGAACCAAATGGTACTGGACTTTATCGGGTAAATAAATTATGCATACCCCTGTGGGCACTCGTAATTAGACCTTGCCGACTTGCACGTGTGGCTGCGGAGAAGGACAGGGGGTTTAAAGAGATTTTGTTCGTTGCAAAAACCTTCAGCACAATTTATTTTATTTAGCGCAAACTTGTTTCATTTTGCAGGTGGCTGCAAAAACCTATATTGCAGCTTTTGTGCTGCAATATAGGTTTTTATATGTAGTGCTCAGGGTGCATCATGTCTAGTTTTTATTGTGCAAATCCCAACGCGTATGTCCTGATGGAGAAAGTATGAACTTCACTAAGGGTAATTTAGGCGATGGGGCAAATTTTAATGTGCACCAAGGATTACTGAGAAACGAGCAAAGATGAACATGCACTGAGAATTAATGAGTGATGAGGCAAATACGGGCATGCAGTCAAGTAGCAGTGTAGACATGTGTTTAAGATTTATGAGTGATAATGCAAATATCAGCAGGCACTAATCATTCCCAAGACATGAAGCTAATCTGGTTATGTGCTAAGTATTAGTGAATGATGATGTGAAGTTGACCAACAATTTTCATAATTTTATTGCTACTACTGTCTCTTATTTTCAGCCCGAAAGATTGATGTAATCCGTCTGCATCTGTCCATTCACTCACTCACTCATTAATTATCCACACATCCAGGCACCATCTGTTAACTCAATTGATTACTTATTAGAACATTGGAATGTTGGGAGTTCCATTACAGTCAATGGAGTGCTCCAGGCTTCTAATGACTGGTTGAAGCCTGGAGCATCAACATTCCAATATTTGTCCTTCAATGCTGTGGCTGTGAACAAAGGCCTCACAGATTCAATCCCCTCACACTCCTTGTGGCTTTATTTGTTAGAACATTCTGGGGCAGAATGTTCTAATAGCCTTTATAGCCCTCCGTAGCTGGGCTATATCGGCAATAAAGACCCGCTCCCTTTGGCTTGGGTTTTTAAAGCTGGGGAGGTCTTTTAATGGCCAGTAAAGCCCACTACATTGGGCTATAAGGCTATATTCTCACATTCACCTACTCCTCCATCTACTACACAAAGCACACATAAACTGAACATGAATGAAGACGCATTTTCACATACAATATAGCCAGCTCTACTAGCTTCTTGAAAATGGTTGTTTTTTATGAAAACTTAAAAGGGTTGGGAAAATATTATCGTCCAATAAAAAGTAAAAGGGATACTATTGTATACTGAAAATGCACATATATTTTAAGCTAGGACAAACGCATTCTTGTTTTCCTTCGATTTCTGTTAAGATCCGTGTTTCTTATTGTATGTTCAATTTAATTCTGCAAGGATTTTTAAATGTTGTATTTCCTTTTGAGTACAGGTTAAATAATAAGAGTTTCAATATGTGACTGAGGAGCCACCACTACACACTACTCAAAAGGTGACATGTGAGTAAATCTAGATGTGTACAGGTAATCTTAAACTTTTGAATAATTTTACTACTTTTGGCTATTCTCTATTTATGACTGTAAAGTTACTCAAAAGCATAGACCATAAAGTTACTACTAGTAGTGACTTTACGATGTATTTTACGTTCCACACACTTGGTAGAGATGTCCATAACCTGGGTAGACGTATTCGTCTGGCAAAGCATAGGAAAATTAATAGTTTTATTAAAGTTTAAACAGAATTTAAGCAATGTGCATGCTAATTGTTAATCTTAAATAATTGTATATACATATGTGTTTATATATATTATCTACTGGCGGTCGCCAGTAGATAGTTATAGTTAGGACCGTGTTTCCATAGGAAATCCGCAACATTCTATTTGGAATAACTTTGGCGCCGGTTGACGAATCCTCACGAAATTTTCAAAATAGGTGGGGCGCTCCGCTCCGCTCCTACCCTGAAAGTCTCGGGGGGATTCGTCAAGCGGGGGCTGAGAAAAAAGGGGGGTCCCAAAACGCGTTTTCCCCATGCAATTTTCCATAGGGACTTTTGGTCCAAGGTACAGCCCGAACGGCTGAACAGAATTACTTGAAATTTGGCAAAGAGGTAGTCCTCAGGTCAGGCATGTGCCTTTTGCATATATGGTGTCAATCTGTTCAGTAGTTCCTGAGAAAATCAAAAGTAAAATCACATACATATCTGGGCGGAGCCTAACCACACATCTCATCGTGAGATCTGATTGGCTGTCAGTACTTCATCCAAGAAGTGTTGGCAGCCATCTTGGGACCAATATATATGATAGCACCTCATTAAAAAGCTTTCCAGTTAATAGAAGGTTTTAAGACTTTAGTTACATTATAAATCATTTGTTGATGGTACCATACTCATTTTAGGAATTGTGGTGTGTTCTAAGGTGATTTTACCATGTGAAAAAGCCTTCTGCTGTGATATCAAGAACCATGTTTGAGAGAAAACTATTTTCTCATACTTTTCCCACAGAGGTTTGGAAGGTGATCTATAAGCTAAACTGAGAGCATATTTTCTGTAAATTCACATAATCTTTCTCAGTCATGTAAGAATGAAGTCTGACATTCTCAGTAAAACATGTACATCCAACAAGGGCAGAGACTGTCAGTTGATTCCATTGTGTTCTACTGCAGCTTCCCAGAGTGCTCTAAAGAACAACTAGAGCGCTAACAGTCTTACTTATGACAAAAGTATGGCACACCTGAAGCCATCTTGATTGGAATAAAGTGGTAACACTTAAAACATTTAATTTACAAAGGAACAAAATGAGGGGGTTCATTTTGCCATATAAATTATGATTAGTGCTGCAGAAAGAAAAACTAGGGCACATTTTGACTTCTGAAATCCTCTTTTATTTCATAAAAACATTCTGACATGCAGACTGAAACATGCACTTTGAATACCAGCAGCAGACTTGCCTGGTGAGCAGTAGCTTTACTACAGTGATCTAATGAGCAACTAGAGTGCTAACATTCAGAATTTATGGAAAATGTGTGACACATCTGAATGCCTTCTTGATGGAATCAAAGTAAAAAACTGAAAGTATTTCCTACTGAGGAGACTGCAGTAAATGAGGAAATTAGGAAACTTCATAACAAATAAATCTCCCAAGATGGCCACCAGAGACAAAAGAGCCCAAATGTAGCCCAAATATCACCCAGATGTAGCCCAAGTATAGCCCAATGACAGAATGTCCCAGAGTGTTCTTAAGAACAACTAGACCGCTTACTGTCTTACTTATGACAAAAGTATGGCACACCTGAAGCCATCTTGATTGGAATAAACTGGTAACACTTAAAACATTTAATTTAAAAAGGAACACAATGAGGGGGTTCATTTTGCCATAGAAATTATGATTAGTGCTGAAGAAAGAAAAATTAGGGCACATTTTGAGTGACTTCTCAAATCCTCTTCTATTTCATGAAAAAATTCTGATATGCAGACTGAAACATGCACTTCTAATACTAGCAGCAGACTTCCGTGGTGAGCAGTAGCTTTACTACAGTGATCTAATGAGCAACTAGAATGCTAACATTCAGAATTTATGGCAAATGTGTGACATATCTGAATACCTTCTTGATGGAATCAAAGTAAAAAACTGCAAGCATTTCCTACTGAGGAGACTGCAGTAAATGAGGAAATTAGGAAACTTCATAACAAATAAATCTCCTAAAATGGCCACCAGAGACAAAAGAGCCCAAATGTAGCCCAAATATCACCCAGTTGTAGCCCAAATGTAGCCCAATGACAGAAGTGTGCAAAACACTTATTTTTTGTGTATTTGCAGTTTTATATAGTGCAGACTTGTCAGGTATTGGAGTGCTTTACATGAACATTGGTTACATCACACAAGATCAAATTCATTTTGGTTGTAGACATGGGGAGATTAAGTGATTTGACCAGAATCACAGAATGTTGAGCTAAAGCAGAAACTCCAACCTGGTTCCACAGTTGCAAAGTCTGCAGCTCTGGAAGTAACACCACACCCTCTCCCCTTGGATGCAACATTTAATCAAGTGGTCAACTGGATAAAAAAACTAAGATTACAAATAATTTAAAAGTTCTTTGTCGCTATTTGAAAATTCAGAAAATATGTCCTCATTTTAGTTTTTTAGAGCACTAACCATAAGTTTGATGCAAATAAGACCCTCTCATATATGTAATTTCTAAAGGAAATGCTCTAGGCATTACAGTTTTGATTACATCAAGACGACGTCAGGCATTCCACACTTTTGTAATAAATATAGAATGTTAGCAATCTAGTTGTTCATTGGGATACTGTTGAGAGGCAGAGGCCAGGGGCACGGACTCTGAAAATTGAAGGCAGGTAGGCGAGTGCAGAGGCATCAATTTGACCACACTAGGCAGGCAGGAAGGGCAGTGGCAGCACAACAGACTATGGAGGGCAGTGGAAAGGGGGGCAGGGGCAACAAACCAACAATACAGGACTGGCAAGAGAGGCTGTGGCAATATAATAGACCATTGTGGGCAGAAAGAAGAGGCAGTGGTCATACAACCATACATGCCAACAGACCCGTTTCAGCCAGGAAACGTCCAATGTTTTTAAGCTCAAATGGGCTTTACTTGATCTGTTTCCTGTCTACAATCTTCTCTTTTTCAATGTAACTCAAAGGGGAAAATCAATACCCCAGTTTTATTTCAAAATCTCGCTCTTACCAAGTTCAAAATGTTCGCAAGTATGGTACATTGGATCATGGTAGGCAGGAGGAATTGGGGTAGGGACATGGACTCGGATAACAGAGGACAGGAGGGACATTGAGAGGTGCACCAAACTGACCCTACAGGGCAGGCATCAGGGTTTGCAGCAGCACAATACACCACACAGGGCATGCTGGACGGGAGTGCAGCACAACAATCCATAGAAAGCAATAGGGAGGGGACAGGACCATGCACATGGACAACAGACAACAGAGGGGAAAGAGGCAATGGTAGCTAGCTGACCATAATGGACAGACAGGAGAGAAAGCTGCAGCATAACAGACCATAAAGGGCAGGAGGGACGGATCAGGGGCATTACAATGGAACCGACAAGCCAGGAGGGAGGGAATAGGGGTCTGCACATGGAAACAGAGGGCTGGGGGCAATGGGGCAGGGCAGGAGCAGCAAGATGACCATGGAGGTCAGGCAGGATGGGCACTAGAAACAAGACACACCATGGAGAGCAACAGTGAGACTATGATGGCATACACACAGACCATGGAGGGAAGGTGGGAGGGGGTCAGGAGCAGCTAGCTGACCACACAGAGAAGGTGGGAGGGGCCATGGCAGCACAGAAGACCATGCATGGCAAGCGGGAGGGTTAGTGGCAGCACAATGGCTATGATGGGCAAGAAGGAGGGTGCAGGGGCATGCACAAAGGACCATGGAGGATAGAAGGGAGGGTCAGGACCTGGGCACAGACAAGAGAGTTCAGGGGAAGGGGCCTCACAACAGACCGCGCGGGGCAGGCAGGAGGAGCAGTTGCAGCACAACAGACCAGGGAGGGCAGAAGGGTGTGGCAGTAAAATGGACCATGGAGGACAGGAGGAAGGGGATAGGGGCATGGCATGTGGACAGGCAGGGTGGAGGTGGCAGGGACAGGTTACAGTCATCTGACAATGCTAGGCAGGTGGGAGGGGAGTGGCAGCTCAACAGAACACTCAGAGTAGATAGGAGTGGCAGGTCCATGGAACATGGTGGTCAAAAAGGATGGAGCAGGGGCATGCACAAAGACATCGGAGGGCAGGGGGAAGGAGAATAGGGGCAGCAAGCCAAGCACAGAGGCTAAGCAGGAGGTCAATGATGGGCCATAGAATTGGGCAATGGAGGGCAGGATGAGTGGACTGGTACATCATGCTAAATACAGGGCAGTGGCAGCACATCAGACCATGCATGGCAGGAGGGAGGAGGCTAGTCCATGGATTCAGACAACAGAGGATAGGGAGGAGGTGGATGGGGCAGCAAGCTAACTGTTCATAGAAGGTGGGTATTAGGAACTTTATTGTTTTTAAAATGTGTGTCTGTGCGAACTACTTGAAATATGAACAAGTATGCAGCATAATCTCACTTTTATTCAGGAAGAAGAGGACGTTTGGGACTGTGACTCCGGGCTCACTTAGCAGAAACATCCCCTGACCCTCCACCCCCCCATCGCAAAATGTAATGCCCGTGAAAAGGGTAGGTGGACGCAGTGTTATATAGAACATAGTCCTGAGAGCACAATTGAAAATGAAAACTAGATATAGTATATGATATAAACTATGCACCAAAAAATGTGATATAAGATGAACCGGGGCGTGAAATATAATATGCAATACATTGTGCGCAATGATAGATTCATTGGAGAGCACGAGATAGCACAGGCACTAGCGCTTGCTATGTGATATGCGCCTTGGAGTGTAATATGCACAGGGCAGTGTTGTGTAACCTAAGTAGTCTCTAAAGTTGTAATATAAAATATGTGCTGGGTAGTGTAACATTGCATATGCACTGTGACAAAGATATGGATCCCAGATTGTAATATGTATAGCATAGCGCTGTGCTTTATAACATAGGCATCGAGGAAGGCACGTTAGATGGGGCAATATAACCCGTGCGAAGGCAAGTGTGGCATGACATATTCACGGGGTGGTGTTACAGTGCACATGGGCTAGAGAGTGTCATAGCATACGCACTAGCTGGTGGAATACAACACAGAGGTGTGTGGCACTCGGCGGGCACTGGTGGGTGTAACACAGCATTGGGCTCAGCCAGGAGCACGCTGTGACTCTCAAGTGAGGTTTGTCTCCTTTCCAGAGAGTAAAATAAAAAGTATTACACATCCGGCGGTGGATGTGTGTTTTATTAACCGTGAGGGGGTCTCTTGCATAGTTTGGTCGAATTTTTGTCGAATCCCCTTTGAATGGCTTGGTGTGCATGTGTATTAAATGTGCCCGTCAATAGCTACCCATGTTTGTATAAATAAACGACAAGGGTGTCTACTTGGAGAGTATCCACCAGCGGGGGCGCCGGGATTAGGCACGGTAGGGTGTCAGACATGTCAGAGCTTCACTAGCGGTGTGAATACATTCTACGTGGATTGATTGTATGCATAGTCGCCTTTTAATGAATATCACGCAAATCGTCATGGTGATAGGTACATACGGTTTGTCCAGCATGTCCAAGGTATTTCTATAAATATATATTTAAAAAAAAAAATAAAAAACAAAGGCCAGCCCCGGGGGATGGGGTCCCCGGGGCCATAAGTGGCCTGAGGAGGGGGGCAACACAGCCCCCCTCCTAAAGAATAAAAAATAAATGAAAGGCCATGACCTGGGGGTTGGGGTCCCCGGGGCCGATTAAGGCCTTGGGAGGGCCAAATTAATTTTTTTCAACAAAAAAAATTAGGGTGCAGGCCCTGGGGGATGGGGTCCCCAGGGCTAATAAATTAGAAAAAGAAAGGGGGCCACACAGCCCTCCTTCTTAAAAATAAATCAATAAAAGACCGGCATCTCGCCGGAGGCCACGCCCCCTCCTTGCAGCACTCTGCAAACGCGCCCCCTGGCCAGTTGTAAGTTGAGGAATTAATTCCCCTTCAATACTGAGGGTCCCTGAGGGCCAAGTAGCCTAACAGGTATCTCCAGTATGCGCCAGGGAGCTGCGTTGCAGACAGGTGTTCTGAGGCCATGCCCCTTTTTACACCTCCATGCAACGCAGTTCTGTGGCGCTTACTGGAGGTACCTAGTGGGCTAGTTTGACCCTAGGGACCCTTAGGATTCAAGGGGACTTAATCTCTCATCTCATAATGCCCACGGGCCCTGTGGCGTGTTTTTAAGTTGGGGAAATAATTCCCTTTCAATCCTGAGGGACCCCGGGGTCCAACTAGCCCACCAGGTGCTTCCAGGAAGCACCACTGCTCTGCGTTGCAGAGAGGTGGTGCAGGCCGTGCCACTTTTTACACCTCTCTGCAACTCAGCTCTGTGGCGCTTACTGGAGGTACCTAGTGGTCTAGTTGGACCCTAGGGACCCTCAGGATTCAAGGGGACTTAATCTCCCAACTTAAAACGGCTACAGGGCGTGTTTACACAGTCAGGAAGGGAGGGGACGGGGCATGAGGTGACGTGTTCAAACACTCCATGTGGTGCGTTTTAAGAGGTAGTTTTAATCCCCTGCCCTATTATATACTAGGGGCTTACAGAGGAGGTCATGCTAATCACAGGGGGACCCTAACACATAGTGTGCCCTAGTGTATGTAGGTGTTTTCACTGTATTCTGAGTGTCTTTTAACATAGCACTGGCTCTAGGACTGGTTAGTCAGACTCAGTTACCACCAGTATCCGTCTGAAAAAGTTGAGGGTACAGGATGATTTTGCAACAAGGCTTGTTTCTGCTCTTCTGTTTGTTCTTTCTGCACGTTATACTTCTTCCTGCACTTTTCTTCGTCTTTGAGGACTTCTGTTGCTTCTTTCTGCATTTCTTTTTTTTCTTTCTGTGCGTTTTTCCTTCTTTCTTCACATGTCCTATCTCTATAGGTATAGCTAAAAATTAGCATTTAAAAAACCTTTGAAATTCACTGAAAAAACATAGGTTTCAGGCACGTTATAGCTAGGAATTAGCATTTAAAAAACCTTAGAAATTCACTGAAAAAACCATAGGTTTCAGGGGCGTTATAGTTAGCTGGACTTTTCACTCGTACAAAACCATAGAAATTCCCCCGTTATAGTTAGTTCAGCTAACTATAACTCGCGCGCCCGCAATGCACTGCTGATGACGTCACATATTACATCACTCATGACATGGTCAGTGACATCACTCATGACATCACTGATGACATCACTGATGACATCATCCTTGTGATAGAGTGGCAGACCTCCTCTCCCCCTAATATAACCTTTGATACACACATTCAAAAATAGAAATTAAAATTTTCAAAACAATGGACATACCAATACCAGTTACACCAACCTATTCAGTAATTGTAAGATCCACATCCACATCCACTCATTCACCAACAGTCCTATACAGTCACTCATACATGTACTCACTCATCATATGTACTCATACACCTATACATCCTGTTACACAACACCACTCATCCATAAAGTTACTCACACACATAGTCACTCATGCTAATAAAGAATCAAACATCTGTTTACCTGCATATACAGTTATACACACACCACCACACTTACTTCTACAGAAACTTACACATACTTAGTCTTTTTAACAATCACTTATAGAAACACATACTTATTCATACATGAACTCTTTTAATCTCTCACTCTCACATATACTCACTTATATACACCAATAGTCACATATACTAGTTTAAAACATATGTAGTTACTCATAGAGACACTATTGAGACAGTCATTCACTCACTAACACACCCATGCACACACTCATCCACCCATACAGTCCTGCACACATGCTGTCTTCAACACATACAAACAGTGAGTCACTCATTCATGCACCTATGCACTACGTAATACCCCCCACCGAACCATACAGACATCAGACACTTATACTGATACTCAAAAAACCAACTAATAACCTATATAGACACTCATGTAGCTACTCACCAACCCATGCAGCCACTTATACACAAAGTGAGAGACTGATACAGATATTTACATATTTAAACATTACTCACTAAGCCATGTATTCACTAAGATACACTTAATCAGTCAGTTATACAATCAATTTTTCAAAAACAAATCATCCATTTAGACACTTATATACCCATTTATTCTTCCATCGACCTTGAGATATACATATATAAAACATATGTAATTTTCAGAAAAACACACATTCACTGGATGATGTCATCAGTGATGTCATCTGTGATGTCATTTGAGATGTCATCAGTGATGTCATGAGTGATGTCACTGACCATGTCATGAGTGATGTAATATGTGACGTCATCAGCAGTGCATTGCGGGCGCGCAAGTTATAGTTAGCTGAACTAACTATAACGGGGGAATTTCTATGGTTTTGTACGAGTGAAAAGTCCAGCTAACTATAACGCCCCTGAAACCTATGGTTTTTTCAGTGAATATATATATATATATATATATATATATATACACACATTGTGAGAAAGGCAGGTGTGCCGAAACGCGTCAAGCGGATTAAATAAACAAGAGCTGGATGGTGAAGCTTACCCCTGTGTCGGTGTCCGATTACTGTAGTAGGAGTCGGGAGTGGTTGGAATATATATATATATATTCACTTAAAAAACCATAGGTTTCACACATGTTATAGTTAGCTGGGCATTTCCCTCGTAAAAAAACAATGAAATTCCCCCGTTATAGTTAGTGCAGGCAACTATAACTCACGCGACCGCAATCCTCGGCTGATGACGTCAGATATTACATCACTGTATTTAGACACTTATTTACCCATGTCTTCTTCCATTCATCTTTAGCTATACATATATTACATTTTTTTTTTTTTCAGAATGACACATATGTCATCAGTGATGTAATATCTGACGTCATCAGCAGAGGATTGCGGTCGCGTGAGTTATAGTTGCCTGCACTAACTATAACGGGGGAATTTCATTGGTTTTTTACGAGGGAAATGCCCAGCTAACTATAACATGTGTGAAACCTATGGTTTTTTAAGTGAATTTGCAAGGTTTTTTAAATGCTAATTGCTAACTATAACGTGTGTGAAACCTATGGTTTTTTCAGTGAATTTGTACGGTTTTTTAAATGCTAAGTTATGTATTTATTAATATATTTTTTATAAAACAAAACTTTTTCACGGTGCACACACGGTGCGCTTCACGCATCGTGCGCGCGCGGTGGGCACGATGCACTGGGCACTTTACGCAGTTCGTGCCGTGCACGCAAGATAATGTTCACGAAGGCACTGCGTGCAGATGAATTGCATAGAAGCGGGCCTCCTCACAGTGGCCCTGCCATCAATATTTTGTTCATGTTCCGATCTCCAGCCAGCGTTTCACATTCTAGAGTCACTCTGGAGATCGGAACATGAACAAAATATTGATGGCAGGGCCACTGTGAGGAGGCCCGCTTCTATTTTTGAAAATTGACTTTGTATCAGCCAGTGCTGGGAGTATGCAATTCATCTGCACGCAGTGCCTTCGTGACAATTATCTTTGAGGCGAGTATGAACCTATTAAGAACTGAGTCGGAGCGGTTCTGATTTTGCTAATGTGACTCTTGCCAGGGTATGGAACTTTTCCGTGAAAATGCGATTGGGTCACAGAGTGGAAAATAAGACTATAGTTAAATTGGGAACAAATTTAAATGACTGATTATGTACGAACAGCAGGAATGGAGCATCATGGTAGTTGTGGTCCAGATGACCACCAAACAAAGACATTGTAGGCATTTAATGATGGTAGATTGAAAATACTATATGTGTATAAAATGGATTTATTAGCCAAATTGAAAAGAATACTTTACATCATGGCCAAAGTTAATTTATTTAAAATCTGAGAAATATTTTTTACTGCTGCTTTAAAATTGTAATATGTGATCTATTAGTCCGTTCTCAGTGTTGACAGCTTCGAACATTCAAAAGAACCAATGAACTTGCCCGACCAATGTAAGCATTTGACAAAGACTCGTTAGAGTTGAAACGCGTTATGCATTCTGTTTGCCTTGAGATAAAGAATTATGCAAAGCACTGTTGGTGTGGCCTGTATTACGTTACTAAATAGTACGTGTTTTCGTTTGGAATATTTAAGGTGTCTGGCGCACCTTGTAGTGCCCCGACCCGAGAGGCTGTGGCACTCCTCACGTCAGGATTTCGTCTGGAGTTTATGTTAAAGGAGCGCCCGCCGGCTGCAGAATTGGACACTAACAGAACATTGATGGCAGGGCCATCGTTGAGAGGCCCGCTTCTATTCTGGGAAATAGACTTGGAATCGGCCAGGGTTTGCAGTTGGATTTCTGGGTATATCTGCTTCCTTGAATGTGAAACGCTGGCTGGAGATCGGAACATGAACAAAATATTGATGGCAGGGCCACTGTGAGGAGGCCCGCTTCTATTTTTGAAAATGGACTTTGTATCAGCCAGTGCTGGAAGTATGCAATTCATCTGCACGCAGTGCCTTCGTGAACATTATCTTTGAGGCGAGTATGAACCTATTAAGAACTGAGTCGGAGCGGTTCTGATTTTGCTAATGTGACTCTTGCCAGGATATGGAAGTTTTCCTTGAAAATGCGATTGGGTCACAGAGTGGAAAATAGGACTATAGTTAAATTGGGAACAAATTTAAATGACTGATTATGTACGAACAGCAGGAATGGAGCATCATGGTAGTTGTGGTCCAGATGACCACCAAACAAAGACATTGTAGGCATTAAATGATGGTAGATTGAAAATACTATATGTGTATAAAATGGATGTATTACCCAAACTGAAAAGAATACTTTACATCATGGCCAAAGTTAATTTATTTAAAATCTGAGAAATGTTTTTCACTGCTGCATTAAAATTGTAATATGTGATCTATTAGTCCGTTCTCAGTGTTGACAGCTTCGAACATTCAAAAGAACCAATGAACTTGCCCGACCAAAGTAAGCATTTGACAAAGACTCGTTAGAGTTGAAACGCGTTATGCATTCTGTTTGCCTTGAGATAAAGAATTATGCAAAGCACTGTTGGTGTGGCCTGTATTACGTTACTAAATAGTACGTGTTTTCGTTTGGAATATATATATATATATATATTTCACACAAGTTACCCCTAAGTGGAGGGCACTACCCAGGATCGCTCCATTGTCACAGGTAAGTTCCAACAACACATCCTCTTTAAGTGTTGCCGACGCGTTTCGGGCGGAGAGCGCCCTTCATCATGGCGGGATGTGAAGGAATGACGGCAAACAACACCACACCGGTGAAATCCTTCTTTTATTTCAATCAACGCCCAAATGGATGATACTACTGCATTCTGGGACCGGTAGTGATAATTACAAAATCCCAATAGGTGCCGCCACTCCTCACCCTCAAAGATCGTTGGCGATGGAATGTCAATGTCCTGTACATTGTCCTGTGCACTCTTGCTGGCATCTCCTGCTCCGCTCAAACAGTAAAAAATTTTGATACAGCAAGCAGATCCGCATGGCTCCAGCGGCGGGAATCCTCTGCACGAATTGCACAGTGAAATCACCTGCTCCGTATGACCGCCCAATCTTAGCAGCACACGGACACGCAGAAGCACACGCAGTGGTGCCACTCCGTGGCCAAGGGCTGGCCACTTTGATGGGCGTTGATTGAAATAAAAGAAGGATTTCGCCGGTGTGGTGTTGTTTGCCGTCATTCCTTCACATCCCGCCATGATGAAGGGCGCTCTCCGCCCGAAACGCGTCGGCAACACTTAAAGAGGATGTGTTGTTGGAACTTACCTGTGACAATGGAGCGATCCTGGGTAGTGCCCTCCACTTAGGGGTAACTTGTGTGAAGCATATATATATATATACATATATATATATATATATATATATATATTACCTACTGGCGGTCGCCAGTAGGTAGTTATAGTTAGGACCGTGTTTCCATAGGAAATCCGCAACATTCTATTTTGAATAACTTTGGCACCGATTGACGAATCTTGGCGAAATTTTCAAAATAGGTGGGGCGCTCCGCTCCGACCCTGAAAGTCGCGGGGGGATTCGTCAAGCGGGGTCCGATAAAAAGGGGGGTCCCAAAACGCGTTTTCCCCATGCATTTTTCCATAGGACCTTTAGTCCAAGCTACAGCCCGAACGGCTGAACAGAATTACTTGAAATTTGGCAGAGAGGTAGTCCTCACGTCAGGGGTGTGCCTTTTGTAGGTCTGGTGTAAATGTGTTCAGTATTTACTGAGAAAATAGCATTTAAATCAATATATATATCTGTAGGCGCGCTCCGAGCGCGTACCGTAAGCTTACCGTACGCGCACGCTGCCATGCGCGAGCTTAATTCTGATTGGTGGTTACATGACTGTAAACATTCGAATCGGTCGAAATCAGGAAGTGTCGGCCTCCATTTTGTGTGTTTCACACTGATAAAAAAAGGAGGAGAACGTGGAAAGGGGGCAACGAAGAGAGTTGCAGACCCCCTAGCGTTTGTCAGGGGGTCCAAGAAGGCCATAAAAGTTTGAAAAATACATTTAAATTTTTTTTTTTTAAATCGCGGGGTGCGCGTTCGGTAAGCTTACCGTACGCGTACGGTAGAAAATAAAAAAAAAAGAAGAAAAAAACAAATTTAAGTGTTAAGATATTAGGGGGCTCTAAAAAGAGCCGTTGTGTTCATTGAGTGTTTTTTGTGGTACCTACAAGTAAGTACCGATGCAGAGTCTAAAGTTCAAGAGGAAGACTCTGTTCCCTTCATCATTGAAATGTACACCGTCTCCTCTATAAATGTCTTGCATGTTGAAACGCAAGTTGTTGTGGTATATAGAACCCATACCATAGTCTCTGAGGAAAGCAGAAACAGATTTGTTGACGTGCTTTCTTGCTTTGTCAATCTGCGGACAAAATTGGTTGGATCAGTTCCACTTTTGCCTTTGGCATATGTTAGAATATACAAAGGCAGATTGAGGAAAAAGCGACATTAATTGCACAAAGGTGTCCTTAATAAGCATTTCCAGACCTACACCAGTTAAAGTGCCTAGGTCATTTCCACCACAGTGCACAATAATAAGGTTAGGCTGTGGGAGATGTTGAAAGGTTTTCACCAAAGGCAATAATTGGTGCCACTTTAACCCTCTCTGACCAATCCATTTAATGTCTACATTTGGCAAAGCAAGGTCTCTCACCATACCTCTTTTTTCTGCATACTTTTCACTCCAGAAGACATAGCTGTGACCTACAATCCACACTGTGAACATCTTTCAAGGAGATCTAGATGCACTCTGAAGGTGTCTTTCAGTAGAATGGCAATATGAAAAGAAAGACAGTTGGAAAATGGAGGCATACATATTTTTTTTAAATAAAAAGAACTCATTGGCTGTTTCACACCATTCTACACTAAAAACTAGGCTGTATGTGTACATTTTTAGAAGCATGTTTTATATTGGTTCAGAAAATTGTGTTCCCACAGAAGAATAGTTTGGATTTGCTGTTAGGTTGGACAGGTGAAGCACTCTTGGTCTTTCGATTTGAAACATTGTGTGGTGAACTTCTGACCTCTCTCCTCACAGCAGTGTTCCATGAGCTGTTGCTATGGTAGCAGGCAGAAGTCAAGTTGGGGGAAGGGTACATTTGGAAAAGTGTTGAAGTTTTCAACCAATAGAAATGTATGATTTCATTTGAAAAAAAGTTGGAAGCACTGAGATTTGTAATTAACATGTATATGTGTGAAAAAAGAGAGGGAAACGTTGCCATTAATTGGTTCTGCTCAGAGGAGAGAGGTGTACAGCTCTGATATTCTGACTCTGATAGTCTGCTGTTTGAGTGCCACATTTCTTTCTCAACTAACTAATTTTAAAGGTGAGTTATGAGTTTGAGAGGGGATGTATGTGGTGATTTTTGCATGAGTCTGTGAGCACAGAGGAATTGCTGTCAGAGATGTATTTCGTGTCTCTCTGGTTCTTTTTGGAAGTAACCATGCATATGTCTCTTGCAACTGAAAATACACAGTCTGCATAAGCAGACTGTTAGCACACACCCAGCAGTTTATCCTGTACAATCATGCTGAGTATTCACAAGTGAGGGGTGTTTCAGGTAGCAGTGAGTAACGCTAATACATTCAACATCACTAAGGCTGATTTCTTTTGCTGGAGTGTACTCAGTCACCAAGGTCACACATGTTCATGATCTGAAAAAGCTGTTTGCACATGTGCTGTTTTCTGTATCTGAAAACTGTAATGAAAATGTATGCGACTGTTAGAGTAATTAACACTTGCAGGAAAAAACAGTAGTAAGTGTGCTTTGAAATTGGCAAGTAAATTTCATTTTCTGCCTAAAGTCACAGAAAACAGTAGTAAGTGTGCTTTGAAATTGACAAGGAAATTTCATTTTCTGCGTAAAATCACAGCATGAGTCTGTGAGCACAGAGGAATTGCTGTCAGAGATGTATTTCGTGTCTCTCTGTTTTTTTTGGAAGTAACCATGCATATGTCTCTTGCAACTGAAAATACACAGTCTGCATAAGCAGACTGTTAGCACACACCCAGCAGTTTATCCTGTAGAATCATGCTGAGTATTCACAAGTGAGTGGTGTTTCAGGTAGCAGTGAGTAACGCTAATACATTCAACATCACTAAGGCTGATTTCTTTTGCTGGAGTGTAGTCAGTCATCAAGGTCACACATGTTCATGGTCTGAAAAAGCTGTTTGCACATGTGCTGTTTTCTGTATCTGAAAACTGTAAGGAAAATGTATGCGACTGTTAGAGTACTTAACACTTGGAGGAAAAAACAGTAGTAAGTGTGCTTTGAAATTGGCAAGCAAATTTCATTTTCTGCCTAAAATCACAGAAAACAGTAGTAAGTGTGCTTTCAAATTGGCAAGCAAATTTCATTTTCTGCGTAAAATCACAGCATGAGTCTGTGAGCACAGAGGAATTGCTGTCAGAGATGTATTTCATGTCTCTCTGGTTCTTTTTGGATGTATACATGCATATGTCTCTTGCAACTGAAAATACACAGTCTGCATAAGCAGACTGTTAGCACACACCCAGCAGTTTATCCTGTAGAATCATGCTGAGTATTCACAAGTGACTGGTGTTTCAGGTAGCAGTGAGTAACGCTAATACATTCAACATCACTAAGGCTGATTTCTTTTGCTGGAGTGTAGTCAGTCACGAAGGTCACACATGTTCATGGTCTGAAAAAGCTGTTTGCACATGTGCTGTTTTCTGTATCTGAAAACTGTAATGAAAATGTATGTGACTGTTAGAGTAATTAACACTTGCAGGAAAAAACAGTATTGTATTGTTAAATATTAATACTTTTTTCTTTTTTTACAGATTGAGAAAGGAAAAATATGAAAAATAAACTTTTTTATATAAAGTTAAATAAATCACTTATTTTTATTTAAGTTATTTTCATTGTCAGGTAAGTGTGAAATTTCTGGAATTATCACACATTTACTTTAATGCTCACTTTTTTTCACTACTCTTCTCTATGCTTTTCTCATTTCTGTAGTAGTCCCTCATGGACCTTGTAGGGTGATTAAAAAATTTTTGGTTTAAAAAAAAAAAAAAATGCGCGTACCGTACGCGTACGGTAAAATTTTTTTTTTTTTTAAATCATTTAAAAATTTTAAAAAAAAGTTAAGAGGTAAGGTTGGCTCTTAAAAGAACCATTGTGTTCATAAAGGGAAAGAGGAAAGAAAGAATGGGAATACTAACAAGGACCACAGATGTGCTGGTCTATCCTATTGTATATGAGGGAAACACTGGTCTCCGCATGAACAATAAGGCCATGACATCTTGTGCACCTCATTGTAACCCTCCCATAACGAGGGTTTATATCCAGAGGAGCAGAAAAGGGTGATGCTCCCACCGCAGAGGAAGGGCTCAGCTGAGCTGCCGAAGATGTACTCGGCTGAGCTTCTGCAGGTGTGCTTGGGTGACTTACTGGAGATGTTTCTCCAGTATGTTGAGCATAAATCCTGGGATGTTTATCCTTAATGTGTCTAACCATAGAGTGATTTCCAAAGGAATACTTCTTCCTTGGATTCCCTCTAGATAAGACACGCTAACAAAGTGAGCAGGTGACTAAAGGAGCATTTACCTTTTTCTGCCCCTCTGGATAGGTGAAATATTCCCATACAAAAGAAGTCTTTTGTTTCCTCCTTCTCTCTCTGATGATGCTGCTACCAGGCTCACTCTCAGAAGAGGACTGCTGTTCTTCCATCGTATCACAAAGACAACTCAGCTCCTTCTCCTAAGGGATCACAAGCAGAAATGAGGGGAATGGGTGTGGTGTAGGAAGGTTCTAGAACTGAAAGTTGTTTAAACCAACCAAAAGTGTTGTTTCTTGATCACATGACCAACCGTGCGCGTACGTTACGCTTACGGAGCGCTTACGGAGCGCTTACGGTAAAAGTACGCATGCGCGTACGAAAGACACGCGCACGCGCGCATGCGCATAACAAGCACGCTCGAACACTTCCGCGTAACGTGCGCGCGCGCGTACGCATGAAAAGTATGCGCTTACGCGTCGCGTAGGAAGTACGGACGTCTACGCAAATTGCGTAACCATACGCAAACAGCGTAGAAATATTACGTACATAAAGCAAAACGTGCGCTTACGGTAAGCTTACCGTACGCGCACGGAAAAAGAAAAAAAAAAAAATTGAAAAAAAGATTCACTATGTTATACTACTATATCTTACCTGTTTTTTAAAAAAAGGTGAAAATTTATATATTGCAGAATGCATTAAATTTTACCATAGTGTTTAAAGGGAAAAAAAAGTTTTTAAAAAAGATGTAAAATACCTTGCAAAGATAAAAAAATAAAAATGTTTCACACACTTTAAATATAAGAATTAGCATTTAAAAAAACATACAAATTCACTGAAAAAACCATGGGTTTCACACACGTTATAGTTAGGAATTAGCATTTAAAAAACCTTGCAAATTCAGTGAAAAAACCATAGGTTTCACAGACGTTATAGTTAGCTGGACATTTCACTCGTAAAAAACCAATGAAATTCCCCCGTTATAGTTAGTTAAGCTAACTATAACTCGCGCACCCGCAATCCACTGCTGATGACGTCACATATAACATCACTCATGACATGGTCACTGACATCACTCATGACATCACTGATGACATCTCAAATGACATCACTGATGACATCACTGATGACATCATCCTTGTGATAGAGTGGCAGTCCTCCTCTCACCCTAATATAACAATTGATAAACACATTCAAAAATAGAGACTAAAAATTAAAAAAATATTGGAAATTCCAATACCAGTTTCAATAATCTCTTCTGTAATTCTAAGATCCACATACACATCCACTCATTCACCAACAGTCCTATACAGTCACTCATACATGTACTCACTCATATGTACTTATACACATATACATCCTTCTACACAATGCCACTCATCCATAGAGTTACTCACACACATAGTCACTCATGCTAATAAAGAATCAAACATACATTTACTTGCATATACAGTTATACACACACCACCACACTTACTTCTACGGAAACTTACTCATACTTAGTCTTTCAAACAATCACTTATAGAAACACATACTTATTCTTACAGGAACTCTTTCAATCTCTGACTCTCACATATACTCACTTATATACACCAATAGTCACATATACTAGTTTAAAACATAAGTAGTTACTCATAAACACACTATTGAGACAGTCATTCACTCACTAGCACACCCATACACACACTCATCCACCCATACAGTCCTGCACACATGCTGTCTTCAACACATACAGTGAGTCAATCATTCATGCACCTATGCACTACATAATACCCCCCACCGAACCATGCAGACACTCAGACTGATACTGAAAAAAACAACTAATAACCTATATAGACACCCATGTACCTACTCACCAACCCATGCAGCCACTTATAAACAAAGTGAGAGACTGATACAGATATTTACATATTATAACATTACTCACTAAGCCATGTATTCACTTTGATACACTTTATCAATCAGTTACACAATAAATTATAAAAAAAAAAATCATCCATTTAGACACTTATATACCCATTTATTCTTCCATCGACCTTCAGATATACATATATAAAACATATGTAATTTTCAGAAAAACACACATTCACTGGATGATGTCATCAGTGATGTCATCAGTGATGTCATTTGAGATGTCATCAGTGATGTCATGAGTGATGTCAGTGACCATGTCATGAGTGATGTTATATGTGACGTCATCAGCAGTGGATTGCGGGTGCGCGAGTTATAGTTAGCTTAACTAACTATAACGGGGGAATTTCATTGGTTTTTTACGAGTGAAATGTCCAGCTAACTATAACGTCTGTGAAACCTATGGTTTTTTCACTGATATATATATATTACCTACTGGCGGTCGCCAGTAGGTAGTTATAGTTAGGACCACGTTTCCATAGGAAATCCGCAACATTCTATTTTGAATACCTTTGGTGCCGGTCGACGAATCCTCGCGAATTTTTCAAAATAGGTGGGGCGCTACGCTCCGCTCCTACCCTGAAAGTCTCGGGGGGATTCGTCAAGCGGGGGCTGAGATAAAAGGGGGGTCCCAAAACGCGTTTTTCCCATGCATTTTTCCATAGGACCTTTAGACACAGCTACAGCCCGAACGGCTGAACAGAATTACTTGAAATTTGGCAGAGAGGTAGTCCTCAAGTCAAGGAAGTGCCTTTTGTAGGTTTGGTGTAAATCTGTTCAGTAGATTCTGAGAAAATAGCCTTTAAATCAATATATATATCTGAGCCAGCTTACGGTGCGCTTACGGTGCGCTTACCGTACGCGTACGGTGACGTGCGCGAGCGCGATTCTGATTGGCCCTTAGATCTTAGTAAACATTCGAATCGGTCGAAACCAGGAAGCGGCGGCCGCCATTTTCTCTCTCGCACTCTGACAGGGGGTGGAAAAACAAAGCCCCAAAACATGTAATGGTGCTGTTTAGACAGCTCCCAAGCACCTAGCCATGTACATGGAGTCCCCAACGACCCCCCAAGGGAAAAAAGGCAATTTTAATTTTTTCGAAAATGTCGCCGATTACGCTTACCGTACGCGTACGGTAAAAAATTTAAAAAAAAAAATAAAAAATATCCATACTCTCCCCACCCCGTGTGCAAAAGGTGCCCGAAGGGCCACCTTTTGTGCATGGCATATTAGATTTAAAAATAACACATATTTTAAATATCACAGCGATGCTCATCATATTTCCACCATGTGCGCACGGTGCGCGAAGCGCATCGTGCGTTCATGTCCCATGTAGCGTAACGTGGGCACGCGGTGCGCGAAGCGCACCGCGTGCTCACTGTGCGCGCACGGTGCGCAAAGCGCACCGTGCGCGCATGGAACGAACTGCGTTAAGTGGGCGCGCACGCCACAAATGGCGTAAAGTAACTTAGCATTTAAAAAACCGTACAAATTCACTGAAAAAACCATAGGTTTCACACACGTTATAGTTAGGAATTAGCATTTAAAAAACCTTGCAAATTCACTGAAAAAACCATAGGTTTCACACATGTTATAGTTAGCTGGACCTTTTACTGATAAAAAACCAATGAAATTCCCCCGTTATAGTTACTGTAGGCAACTATAACTCACGCGACCGTAATCCTCTGCTGATGACATATGTGTCTTTATGAAAAAAAAATATTTGTAATATATGTATAGCTAAAATTTAATGGAAGAAGACATGGGCAAATAAGTGTCTAAATACAGTATTAGCATCAGCAGAGGATTACGGTCGCGTGAGTTATAGTTGCCTACAGTAACTATAACGGGGGAATTTCATTGGTTTTTTATCAGTAAAAGGTCCAGCTAACTATAACATGTGTGAAACCTATGGTTTTTTCAGTGAATATATATATATATATATATATATATATATATATATATATATATATATATATATATATATATATATATATATATATATATAGATGTATATATATATATGCAAAAAAAGAAGCAAAGAACTCTGGATAGTTCTCAAGTTTAGGTGGAAAGCAGCTCCAGTATAGCGCACTCTCAACACCAGCGACGCTCTGATATAAAAGCAGACATTAGAGGTGAGAAAATTCAAAGTCTTTAACAAAGGATTTGGACAGTGCCATCCACGCCGAGATAGAAAGGGACAAGGTCTTTTACCATTTCTACAGCAAAGTTTTCAGGCATAGGATTAGCACAGTGCTATCCTTGCTGAGCTGTAAAATGGCCAAAGCCTTTTACCACTCCAGGCACAGTATTACAGATTTGGTTTGGTAAATAGCATCTAAGCCAACCTGAAATGTATAAAAGCACCCCTGACACGTGTTGTGCTCTCATTAGAGGTCTTCAGAGAGGTTTAGCTTTCTCCAGACACAAGGGAGCACCCAGTATAAGTCAAAACAATTCCAAATATACATTTTTTAAGTGTAGAATATTTTAAAATGTCACTGCACTATTAACTAAATTTTAAATTAATTTTGTAGTAAAATTAAGTATATTAAAGAACAATTATTTTCTAAAGATTTTTTTTTAAATAAAACTTGCCTAAAGTAAAATGTTATGTTTATTTATTGCGTATTAAAAGTTATAAACATTTGTCTAACATTCACTTAATTTAATTTTATTTATCTCTACATTATTCTTGTATACTTATCGTAAGAAGTCTCTTTTGTTATCAATTCATTAATTGTAATAGTACCTTTGTCATATATGTTATAATCTGCGTTATCCAAAAAAGTATGCTGGGAGTCCTAAGAGACTACTCAAGATACGTATAGAAGAACATTGCAGAGCTATCAGAAATGTAAATCTACACTATCCTCTAACACAGCATATCATGGAACCAGATAAGTGACAATTCACATTCCATGGGCTCCAAAGAATTGTTAGTGGGTCACATGGGGGAAATCAGGATTTAAGGTCACGACAATCTGAGGCAAGGTGGATTAGTAGATTACGATCTCTAGAGTATGGATTGAATATTGAGAATGAGCTTCATTATCTCCTTTACGAAATTTAAGATAACATCTTAGCCCTTGTTAAATATTGTCTCAGTATGGGATGGACTCTAATTCAACCCAAACTAGATTTGTTTTTTCTGTAATCAATTTAAATAAGATCTTTGCTTTTGCTAATCAATGTTTTAGTATAAAATAGTTCTTTAGCTATCCTTATTATTCGCGATTTGCACTTCACATTGGTGGTTTTATTTTGATGATTTCTTGTTTTATTTTGAATAATTATTAGGTATGGAGCTAGCCTATGGAATAATTATCAACTTTATTGATTATGGATTATAGTGATAGTCTATTATGGTTATGTGGAATTATGTATTATGAGTTAGTGCTCTAAAAATTGTTTGGTTAGGTTCGACACAAAGAGACCGAGAATGGACATAATGAGACCACAAATGAAAACATGGCGGTTCTGTGTTATAAACATTCTGTTGCTGGGTTGTGGTATTTATGCTTTGGATATTAGTGTTAGTTCACCATGGTAATATAAAACTACGTAATAAGGGTTAGCGCTTTAGTTCTTCTATGTGGCATATGAATCGATAGGATGGACATAATTTGACTGCGAAGGAAGATGTAGTGGTCCTATAACTGGAAGTGTGCATTTATGCTTTTCATTCTTGTCATACTCTATTGAGGTGACATAATGTCACATCCTGGAAGTTAGTGTTCTAGTGGTTTGTGGTTAACTGATGATCAGGGTTAACAATATAAAGTTGTGAATGGCAATATGGTGGTTTCGCCATGAGATGCAATAGTGCAAATTGCCAGAGGACTGCTCAGCAGGTAATTGTTTTGTTTGGATGTGGGAATTTGGCAAATTTGTAAGATACTAGAACTTCAATAGTAATGATATAAGTTTATACATTGAGGTATAATGCTCTGGACAGTAAAATGTTAACATGGCGGTTTCTTCAATAGAGAATTGCGTTCATTAACAATGGTTTAGTATTTATTCAGTTTGTTCAGACACCTCCGAATGACAATAGGTCAGGTATTTTAAATCAATATTTATGTTGTAGGTTAGTGCTTAGGTTGTAGGGTTGTATGACGATTTTAAAATATTAATTCTGTTTTGTTGAAAATGTATTTCTTTTCTCACACAACAAGGATTTCACAATTTTCATACTATTATATGGGAAGATTTCCTGTATAAACCCTCGATTTAGGGGAGAGGTGGGTTTTTATAAGATCTTTCCTATGCTACTAGAGATGCTGTCCAATTTCTTACTGATTTTGCTGCATATTTGGGACTTAGTCTATTATGAATGTTACTTATTATTCTGGATTGTCCTATTACTGAGGGCCTTCATGGCAATGACTTTATGTATTTCATTTTGATTTGCTGCAACTGCACTTTTCTATTTCTGGATTGTACTTTTTAAGGTTTTTTAAAATAAATCTTTATAAAATACTAATCACATCCTAGAATGTATTTTTTTTTTACAGAGTTTTACATAGCGCGAACCTGACCCGAATGGGTATCAGAGTGCTTTACATAGCACCAGTTGCATTACATGAGGACACATTCATTTTTGTGATACATGATTTTCCCAGAATCACAGGATGTTCAGTGTCATTGCCGAGACTCAAACCCAGTTCCCCAGATTCGAGGTAGACCGCCCTAGCCGTTAGGCCAACTACTCTCCTTACTTGTTGAGTCAGACCTTTAATATTTGACTGTATTATTGATATACTGATTTTGTACCTTATCTTGGGACACATGAAATTGAGGTTAACACTGTCCCCGAATGTAAGACATTGTGTTGTTAGTTGAATGGGGTATTAGCCCTAGTCGAGCAGTGACCACAATCCTTGTCAGGATGAGGCACAAGCAAACCCCAATTAACCTGTGCCCAATCCCGGATAGCTTGGCACAGAGCAGTCAGGCTTAACTTAGGAGCAATGTGTAAAGTATTTGTCTAGCATTTTAAGCAGTAAAACAGTGAAAACACCCCACAAAAAGATCCTACACCATATTAGACAGAAAGAGCAAATTTTATAAATGAAACAAAACCAAAATAACAAAAATCCAACCAGTAGAACCGGAGTTATGAATGTTTTAAGTATAAAGTGTCAAATAGTGTCTAAAAGCACAAATTGCCAACTGCGTCTATCTGGTCATGGTGGACCAGGTCAAAGTCACAAATTCAGGCCGACCGCGATGGAGCACAGGTCAGATACATCCCCAGGTTAGTCCTGCTGAAATGTTACCTTCTCAGGTTTTGTGCCAAGAGTCCCGTTTGTGTTGTAGAGGGCTGCAAAGAAAGCGTTATGGTAGCCTGTTGGTGTGAAGAGAAGGCTGGGCTTCGCCAATGGGTGAGCTACACATTAGCAGCTCCTGCGAACAGTCAATGCTGAGGTGTGTAGAGATGGGTTGGCGGCCGTTCACACTGATTTACAGTGCGAGTGGCTCGGTCCCGATAGGAGCGTCCCATTGCGGTCACGATGAGCCCAAAAGCTTGTTTTAAGCTTGCTGAGCCGCACCAAGGGTCCAGGACCTGAGGGGCACCACCTGGGGGTCAGGAACTCGCTGCAGCTGGGTCCAGGAGCTGTTTGGGGAGCCATTTATGTCCCTGAGGCTCAAATCAGGAGGCCAGCAGACTGGCCCTTAGAGTCACTCTGGGGTCCTGAATTCAAGATGAAGTTTCTGGTTCAGTTCTTCTTCCCCATGCAAGAGGGAAGCAGGCAGCAGGTTAGTGCAGCAGAGCAGCAGTTCAGCAGCAGTCCAGCAGAGTGTCTGTCCTTGTAGCAGCACATCAGAACTTCTTTCTGGCAGAGTATCCACAGGTCCATACGTGTACTCCAGAGCTGGTGTCTAAGGTCCAGTATTTATTCCCAGTTGTGCTGTTGAAGTGGGAGAGAAGCTTCTTGAGGTTTCCCTTTAAGTCCCAGGCATCCTACATTCCCTGTCCTATCTCCAGACTAACCACAGGGGTATGTAGCCCTTTGTGTGGAGGCAGGACACAACCTTTTCAAGTGTAAGTGGGGATGTGCCCAGCTCCTCTCTCCCAACCTGCCAGAGATGACCCATACAGGCACACCTAAGATCCCTATTGTGTGTGGCTGTCTAAGAAGAATACACAAAGCTCAACAGTCAGCTACACCCAGTCATGTGACCAAAGACAGGCTACAGACACTAAATGGCTAAAGCAGAAAAATGCCAACTTTCTAAAAGTGCAAAAGAAACAATTGATGGACGCAATGCTGGACAATGCAAACATTCACCCCCAGTCACAAGGATCTGGAGTAAATCCATCATTCTTTTTCTCACCACACCAGCCCAGTTTGGACCCAGCCATATGCAAATCAGTCTTGACCCTGTTCCTTGTGGGAACAGCCCAGCCCGAGCTGCCAAGCCAGGTCCTCCCTGGACCGGAGGAAATAAGCATCCTGGGACCGGTTTCAGAGCATCACCCTTCATCAGCCAAGCTAGATTGCATCCAGTGGTGTAGTGAGGATGTTCAGCGTCATTGCCGAGACTCGAACCCAGTTCCCCAGATTCGAGGTCGACCGCCCTAGCCGTTAGGCCAACTCCTCTCCTTACTTGTTGAGTCAGACCTTTAATATTTGACTGTATTTTTGATATACTGATTTTGTACCTTATCTTGGGACACATGAAATTGAGGTTAACACTGTCCCCAAATGTAAGACATTGGGTTGTTAGTTGAATGGGGTGTGAGCCCTAATCGAGCAGTGACCACAATCCTTGTCAGGGTGAGGCACAAGCAAACCCCAATTAACCTGTGCTCAACCCCTGATAGCTTGGCACAGAGCAGTCAGGCTTAACTTAGGAGCAATGTGTAAAGTATTTGTAGAGCATTTTAAGCAGTAAAATAGTGAAAACACCCCACAAAAAGATCCTACACCATATTAGACAGAAAGAGCAAATTTTATAAATGATACAAAACCAAAATAACAAAAATCCAACCAGTAGAACCGGAGTTATGAATGTTTTAAGAATAAAGTGTCAAATAGTGTCTAAAAGCACAAAGTGCCAACTGCGTCTATCTGGTCATGGTGGACCAGGTCAAAGTCACAAATTCAGGCCGACCGCGATGGAGCGCAGGTCAGATACATCCCCAGGTTAGTCCTGCTGAAGTTTTACCTTCTACGGTTTTGTGCCAAGAGTCCCGTTTGTGTTGTAGAGGGCTGCAAAGAAAGCGTTATGGTAGCCTGTCGGTGTGGTGTGAAGAGAAGGCTGGACATCGCCAATGGGTGAGCTACGCATTGGCAGCTCCTGTGAACAGTCAATGCTGCGGTGCGTAGAGATGGGTTGGCGGCTGTTCACGCTGATTTACAGTGCGAGTGGCGCGGTCCCGATGGGAGCGTCCCATTTCGGTCACGATGAGCTCAAAAGCTTGTTTTAAGCTTGCTGAGCCGCACCAAGGGTCCAGGACCTGAGGGGCACCACTTGGGGGTCAGGAACTCGCTGCAGCTGGGTCCAGGAGCTGTTTGGGGATCCATTTATGTCCCTGAGGCTCAAATAAGGAGGCCAGCAAACTGGCCCTTAGAGTCACTCTGGGGTCCTGAATTCAAGATGAAGTTTCTGGTTCAGTTCTTCTTCCCCATGCAAGAGGGCAGCAGGCAGCAGGTTAGTGCAGCAGGGCAGCAGTTCAGCAGCAGTCCAGCAGAGTGTCTGCCCTTGTAGCAGCACATCAGAACTTCTTTCTTGCAGAGTATCCACAGGTCCATAAGTGTACTCCAGAGCTGGTGTCTGAGGTCCAGTATTTATTCCCAGTTGTGCCTTTGAAGTGGGAGAGAAGCTTCTTGAGGTTTCCCTTTAAGTCCCAGGCATCTTGCATTCCCTGTTTAACCACAGGGGTATGTAGCCCTTTGGGTGGAGGCAGGACCCAACCTTTTCAAGTGTAAGTGGGGATGTGCCCAGCTACTCTCTCTAAACCTGCCAGAGATGACCCATACAGGCACACCTAAGATCCCTATTGTGTGTGGCTGTCTAAGAGGAATACACAAAGCTCAACTGTCAGCTACACCCAGTCATGTGACCAGAGACAGGCTACAGGCACCAAATGGCTAAAGCAGAAAAATGCCAACTTTCTAAAAGTGCAAAAGAAACAATTGATGGACGCACTGCTGGACAATGCAAACATTCACCCCCAGTCTCAAGGATCTGGGTTAAATCCATCATTCTTTTGCTCACCACACCACCCCATTTTGGACCCAGCCATATGCAAATCAGTCTAGACCCTGTTCCTTGTGGGAACAGTCCAGCCCGAACTGCCAAGCCAGGTCCTCCCTGGACCGGAAACAAGCATCCTGGGACCCGTTTCAGGGCATCACCCTTCATCAGGCAGGCTAGCTTGCATCCAGTGGTGTAGTGGGCATGATACCTACGACTGGGCATACCCTTCCAACTTAGGGCGACATATGCAAAAGAGACAATTGATGGACAGAATGCTGGACAATGCAAACATTCACCCCCAGTCACAAGGAACTGGGTTAAATCCATCATTCTTTTGCTCATCACACCACCCCAGTTCGGATCCAGCCAAATGCAGATCAGTCTTGACCCTGTTCCTTGTGGGAACAGTCCAGCCCAAACTGCCAAGCCAGGTCCTCCCTGGACCGGAAACAAGCATCCTGGGACCGGTTTCAGGGCATCACCTTTCATCAGCCAGGCTAGCTTGAATCCAGTGGTGTAGTGAGCACGGGACCCACGTCTGGGCATACCCTTCCCACTTAGGGCGACATATGCAAAAGAGACAATTGATGGATGGAATGCTGGACAATGCAAACATTCACCCCAGGCACAAGGAACTGGGTTAAATCCATCATTCGTTTGCTCACCACACCACCCCAGTTTGGATCTAGCCACAAGCAAATCAGTCTTGACCCTGTTCCTTGTGGGAACAGGCAAGCCCGAACTGCCAAGCCAGGTCCTCCCTGGACCGGAAACAAGCATCCTGGGACCGGTTTCAGAGCATCACCCTTCATTAGCCAGGCTAGGTTGAATCCAGTGGTGTAGTGAGCACAGGACCCACATCTGGGCATACCCTTCCTACTTAGGGCAACATATGCAAAAGAAACAATTGATGGACGGAATTCTGGACAATGCAGACTTTCACCCCCAGTCACAAGGATCTGGGTTAAATCCATAATTCTTCTGCTCAACACACCACCCCAGTTTGGACCCAGCCATATGCAAATCAGTCTTGACCCTGTTCTTTGTGGGAACAGTCCAGCCCGAACTGCCATGCCAGGACCTCCCTGGACCGGAAACAAGCATCTTGGGACCGGTTTCAGGACATCCACCTTCATCAGCCAGGCCAGCTTGAATCCAGTGGTGTAGTGAGCATGGGACCCACGTCTGGGCATACCTTTCCCACTTACGGCGACATATGCAAAAGAAACAATTGATGGAGGGAATGCTGGACAATGCAAACATTCACCCCCAGTCAAAAGGATCTGGGTTAAAATCCATAAGTCTTTTGCTCACCACACCACCCCAGCCATCTGCCAATCAGTCTTGACCCTGTTCCTTGTGGGTTCCGTGCTCTCCATGCCACTGGAGTCAAGCTATCCTAGCTGATGAGGGGTGAAACCCCAAAACAGGTCCTAGGATGCTTGTTTCCAGTCCAAGGAGGACCTGGCCTGGCAGTTCGGAAAGGATTGTTCCCATTGGGTGCAGGGTCAAGACTGATTTGCATATGGCTGGGTTCAAACTGGAATGTCATGATGAGCAAACAAACAATGGATTTAGGCCCAGGTCTCTATACTGGGGTGAATGTATGACATTGTTCTGTATTCTGTCCATCAATTGTTCTTTTTGCATTTGTCACCCCGAGTGGGACGGGTATGCCGAGACATGGGTCCCGTGCGCTCGATGCCACTGGAGCCAAGCTTTCCTGGTTGATGAGGGGTGAAACCCCAAAACTGGTCCTAGGATGATTGTTTCCAGTCCAGGGAGGACCTGGCCTGGCAGTTCGAGCTGGACTGTTCCCATTGGGTGCAGAGTCAAGAATGATTTGCATATGGCTGGGTTCAAACTTGAATGGCATGGTGAGCAAAAAAACGATGGATTTAGATCTCTGTACTGGGGTGAATGTATGACATTGTTCTGTATTCTGTCCATCAATTGTTCTTTTTGCATTTGCCACCCTGAGTGGGACGGGTATGCCCAGATGTTGGTCCCATCCCCTCCAAAGCACTGGAGTCGAGCTATCCTGGCTTATGAGGGGTGTAACCCCGAAACCGGCCCTAGGATGCTTGTTTGCTGTTCAGGGAGGACCTGGCCTGGCAGTTCGGGCTGGACTGTTCCCATTGGGTGCGGGTCAAGACTGATTTGCACATGGCTGAGTTCGAACTGGAATTGCATGGTGAGCAAAAAAATGATGGATTTAGGCCCAGATCTCTGAACTGGGGTGAATATATGACATAGTTCTGCATTCTGTCCATCCATTTTTCTTTTTGCAAGTTTCTAAAAGTGGCATTTTCAGAATTACAATTTTAAATCCGACTTTACCATAAGTTAACCTTTTAAATTGTGAATCCAGAGATACCAAGCATGAACTGGTTACATAATCCCATTTGGAAATTATACTTATAAAATATAATAAGGTAACCCTGATGTTAACCCTATGAGAGCGAGGTAGGCCTTGCAGTAGTGAAAAGCAAATTAAAGATGTTTTCATTACCAGGACATGTAAAACTTAAAAGTACATGTCCTAACTTTTAAATACACTGCACCCTGCCCTCTAGGCTGTCCAGGGCCTACCCTAGGAGTGACATATATGTACAATTAGGGAGGGTTTGGACCTGGCAAAATGTTTCTTTTGCCAGGTAGAAATGGGAGTTTAAAAATATGCAAACAGGCTGTAATGGCAGGTCAGGGACATGTTTAAAAGGCTACTTAAGTGGGTGACACAATCAGAGCTGCAGGCCCTGTAGTAGCATAAAATGTACAGGCCCTACGTATATAGTATAACACTCTACAAGGGACTTGCAGGTACATTAAATATGCCAATTGGGTTTAAGCAAATTTAACATGTTTAGTAGCAAGAGAACAAGGACTTTAGCACTGGTTAGCAGTGGTAGAGTGCGTAGAGTTCTAATGCCAGCAAAAACAAGGTCAGTAAATATAGAGGAAAAAGGCACAAAATTTTGGCGGAAGACCACCCTAAGGCTGACAGGTCTAACACCGATCCATCCAACCCATGGGCGTGCTTTTGAGGTTTAAGATTTTAGGGGTTCAGCGCACCCACAACGTGTAGAGATGTGAAATACAGGTAGAAGCTCATGTCCCGGCCACATCATCTTATTACATGGTAGACTAGTAACTGCCAAGTATGTATGTTCCTGTGATAGCAAACAACCTTGACTTTTACTCAAATCTATTTTCCTGTGCAAGTCCCCCCTGGCGGGGCCCTTGAAGCAACATACAGAAAGTCATTCATGTTTTTTTACCCGTTCATTTTTTGTGAATTTTTTCAATCAAATATTTTCTGCCTAACGAAAACACACCCATAAATCCAGAAGACGAGCCGACCGTTCAAATAACATGGCCACAGTACACTAGTAAAGCAGCAGTTGTAACAGCGGAAGCCAGTGCTCTAAATGTGGGAGTGATTAGCATAGCCTCCGAAAACAGAGGCCACCTGATGAAATCTGCACACTTTAGCTTGTTTCTTTTAGGCATTGCACCAATATTTTTGTAATTCTGCCATTCAGATACATGAAGTAGACCTCAGACTCGCTAACATTCTGCATTGTGGGTCATTTTCTATTTCACATGTTCTACTTCAATTCGTGTCTGTGCACAAATGTTTAGGATGTTCATTTAATGCTGTGTTTTTCCATGTTCAAATTCATTTATTACCTCGTGACAGTTCTGCTGCAATTCTAAAGTCTCAAGGTCAACTATAATTTTCTCATAAAGCATACACTTCAGTTCACATATGAGTGGGTAGAAAATCGTAACTGTAGAAACTAGTGTATTTTATTTAATTGACAAAAACAATGCATAAAACAAACTAGTCAACACACCCTGAAAAGTATTAAGCAGGGAAATTAATAGAGATTTGTTGAACATGGAAAACCACATTTTCAAGACTTTGAAACATATCAAATCATCTGCTAGTCCAGTAGAAGTTAGCACGCATACTATTGGACTCTCGGGGGGGGGGAGGATATGTACAAGGAAGTGGCGGAGTGTGTCGTTAGCCTCCTTGGCTTAACGACTCGCTCCGCCACTTCTGAAACGCAAGGCTGCACCATAATTGCAAGAATGTGGTGCAGCCTTGCGTTTCCCCCTGCGATGGCGCTAAGTTTAGCCACTTAGAGCCAACGCAGGCACCCTTGCACCAGAGTGCAAGGGTTTCTACGTGCAGGGGAGGATTGTTTCTGCTTAGGAAGGTGTCCCTTCCTGCACTTAAACATTCCTAAAATGCAATTCTGTCACTTTCATGTGTGCTGCTTCATGCAGCACACATGAAAGTGACAAAATTATTTGGTTTAAAGTTTTGCCTGTACATAAAAAAACAGTGGCCTTTTGCTTTTTCCATGTGTGCTACACAAGACAGCACACATGGATAAATAATGCATTTCTCCTAGTTTCGCCAACTTAAGACCAGGGTTTTCCTGGTCTTAATTTTGGCGCTGCCTCCTATGTACGCCACCCTTGTACATAAGGGCCAGCGTCAAATACAATGGGTGTTGCGGTGGAACGCCCACCACAACACCCACTGCAAGCCCCTTTCACGCTAAGCATTGCGTGAAAGGGGGCCTTATTACAAGGCAGCGTTAAGCCACTTAATGTGCAGCCCCTATCACCACCACAACGTCGGTAAAAGTGACGTTGTGGTGGCGATAGGGGCTTCTACATATGCCCCTCAGTCTCGCCGATTCCACATCACAAATTCCTTTTCAGGCTTCAGTCTGGATCCAGAATATTTATAAGCAATTCCACTTCACCAGCAGCCGGGTTGTGAAGTTGTGGCTGTGACAAAGTGTGTCACATAATGGCACCAACTGCTGCAGGTGACCTCAGTCACTTGTTTTCTATGCTCTGCACATAAAGGGATCTAGCGCTGACTGAATTTTTTAGTTCATTCTCAGAAAAATGGCTACATTTCATTTGACGTTTCCACAACCACAAATGTCTTCAATCGACATATATTTGGTGCTCCTTCATGTGCCAGATAAGCAAGGTGGTTTTGGAAGCAACATCTGTGCCTCCAAAAAGCTTAAAAATCCTAGTCCCGCTCCCCTGACAGAAACCTGTCGTGCTGGAGTGAATTATCACCACAAAAAGCCATCATGTTTTTTTCATTTTCGCCTCAGGTTCAAAGCTGTACAAATATTGAAAAAGGTGCAAGGAAGAGCGATCTGAGTACTTCTCCTCTATACCGTCCCTAATCTTCAGAAGATGTTGAGCCTTCATATTCGAAATAGACAAAGGGTGATAAGAGGCTGCTTGCAATAAGTCTGACCACTAGCAACAGCTCTGGTAGCTCTGCAACCCATCGTTCTTCTGCTCACCATGCCACCTCCGTTTGGACCCAGCCATTTGCAAATCAGTCTTGATCCTGCTCCTCACGGTAACAGTCCAGCCCGAACTGCCAGGCCAGATCCTTACTGAACACAAACACAAGCAACCCAGGACCTTGGGAAAGACCCTCGGGCCAGGAGAAGTGCCAGACACTGGTCTTAAATGAGTGAGCAGTGACAAAGAGAAATCCAGCACTCTGAGGAATATACACATTTTGAGGCCAGGAGTCTCAAGAACTTCTCCTGGTGGCTAAAGCTAGCCACCAGCTTGAAAGTGGCATGTGTGGGCCCCTGTCCCACTAAAGGATTTGCCCCCAGGAGCCCAGATCTCCCCGGGGGGGCCAACATAGGGAGAGCCAAAAGGCTCACAGGGCAGATGAGAGGCTCACGAGCAGGGCGGTGTCTCTCTTTTGCCCCGTGCCCGTGCCCGGGACAGGGCTGATCAACTGGAAGAAAGAAGCACCCAAGAAGCCTATAGGGCACTCACAAATGTACATACTTGTGTTCCTTGGTGCCCCAGGCAGTGATCTGGGGTGCTGCCAGGAACGCAACAGCACCCAAAGGATCTCCCACATTATATTTCCCAGATGGTGCCATAAGTCTTCCAGGAGGTTACATAGATGACTCAAGGAGAGGTGTGGCAAGATTTTAAGCACTCCTGGAGTTTGGGTGTAAATTTAACAGTCAAACATTACATTTTTTAGTGAAGGTCATTGAAATGTTTAGAAATATGCTATTGATAATTGCAAAATTAATAGTGAGTTATGACAGCCAGCCGTTAATGAATAACATAGTAAGATGGTGCCATCCATAACTGTTTAGTGGTGTTGCGTGGGTTATTACGACATTGTTCTTCTTCTATCTATTTAGTGACACCCAGTAGGCCTGTTTTGTGCTAACGACTTTACCTTATATTGTGTCTAGTATATGTGGAGAGTATTGTGGGTTTACAGTTGAAGGCTCACTGGGAAGTTGAGATGTTAGGAGGATTTCATCATAAGTATTTCCACCTGCCATCATGTATATATTTGTAAATTACTGCATAGTATTGGGTAGTGTGTGCATATTAAAGTGCTTACCTTTATTTTTAAGTAAAGCACTGACTGTGCATTGATTTGCTGGGTGTGGTTTGTTGCATATTTGTGGACTGATGTACTAGCCTGCACCACCTCCCTTGAGATGTTCTTGGACTGCTCTGCCTCGTTACCCTGAGGGAGTCAAGTGCTTCAGCAGAGTACTTAGTTCGCAGAAAACGGAAGGTTTCTGACTTTTTACTTGTAAAGGACATACATCTTTTGCAATTGGTAACCCATTGTCAAATCCACGCTCGATTCAATGCACAGGAGCAGAATGTCGCAAGTTCCCAATGCCTCACCAGGGTTCTTCAGCAACACGCATGTAGTAGCATGTATGCCAAACAAATCCCAGGGGGGAAGGGGATGGGACAGAGAAGAGACAGTCACACTGCTTCTGATCTTTTCCTCAGCTTCTGACTCTTTCCTTCTTGTCTTCTTCAGGCTAACACGAGTTCTTTTGGACTGTAAGATAAATGACACTTGTTAATTCTGTACCCTATCTGCTATTCTTCCTATCTAACTTAATCTAAGCTTGTACACCTACCCCGTCTTGGTGTGACCATTGCTTCTCTTCTATTTGTATTTTTTCTTGCTTCTGTGTGCTGTAACTAAAGGTTATATTGTGTTAATTCTTGGTTGTTGTTCTCCCTTTCTTATATTATCCTATTGTTTTCTCTTGCAGCTTTCTCACCTATTCTGAAAACAGCAGGGGCGTATATATGGATTCTGTGTAGGTAAGTATCAATTATATTATAGTCTTGCTTCACCTTACTTCTTGTAGTCGTAAGACTACATTTGTTTGTTCTAAATTCTCCCTTGGTTTTATTAACTCCAATAATATTTTGTTAATTGGATTTCTCAACTCTTTCCTTTTACTCTTCTACCAGCCGGTATCTTTACTCAGTAATTATTCTCACGGTATGGCTCTTTAAGGTATTTAGTAGTCTACTGAGCGCTGAAAGGGTTAGCGCTAAACCTGTGCTGACTCTGCTTTTCTCTCTCTCAGAAAAACTATTGCGGTTTGACAGAGCACAAGCTCTATGCCTCACAGTGTTTTCTAATGAATGCGCATGACGGCACATGCGACACTTCTCAGTTTCTTCTCGCGCATGCCCTCCAAATACTTCACACGGAACAGTCTTACCGCGCTCTACGGACGTCTCCACAGGAATTCCAGACTTGCCCAAATTCAAGGTTTGTGATGCGCGACGACGATTCCCCTATCTAACTTTCGCAGCGCATCTCAGAAACATCTTCTCTCCTCCTCAGGTGAAGTGCGCCACAGCACGGGCGCTTCACCTGGATCTTCGTGATTGAGAGCGAGCGCTAGAGCACTAACCTGCTGACCTAACTGTTGACTCTTGGCGACCATCTTTGAATCTGTTTTGCCAGTAATTTGCATTGCCCCTTAGCCTTCTTGATTCTTCCACTAGTTTTAACCACTATGGCGTTCACCGACAGTCTTTTCCCGACAACAGGTCTGACAGTCCTGACACCCATTTCCTTACACTAATGAACATTCAACTTGGGTTATGTTTCAGTGGCAGTAAGGCTGAGCTAGTAGGCATGTGCCTATTGTTTGGCATCAGTCATTGGGTCCACTTTCCTCTGCAGTGAGTGAAGCAAGTCATTTGGAAGCATTTTCTGCAATGCCAGTTGTCCACCAGTATTGACACCCCTGATTGAAGACCAACATTGGTGCCACTAACCAAGATGTCTGGTTAACAATGGGGATGCTTTGTAGTAAATTATGTAGAAGGGATTCAGATTTTCATACAATGTATTTATATTCTTATTTTGGGTATTTTATGTTATTCTATCTAATTGAATTGCTGTACATAGGATAATGTTCCTCCTGGGTGGTGGAACATGAAATGGTGAAACACCAGAAAACAAACACAATCCAGGATGTTCTTACAAAGATTGCATGTTTACAGTTTACTGGTAGTGCAACCAAATGCAGAGTGTCATCTTTAGGAAAAATGGAACACTCTGGGGAAAGTGAAAAAGCATTGGTGAGCAGCACTAGTGGGCTTTTAGGGTCTGATTGACATTTGTTTGGTAGTGGGTAGCTTGCTGGTGAGAGAATTCCAGAAGGGCTTAGTAACTCTTCTGGTGGATACTTCTATCTGCAGATTCCTCACCTCTTGAATAGTTCTCCAGGCACCAGACTGGTCTGGCAAACGTTTCTCCATAGCTCCACTCCAACAGTACGGGATGCCTGCTCCGTTTGATGCTAGAAGTGACATTCCTGTGGCATTTTTGACCCCATAAAGTGCCCCCACCATCATACCAATGTCAGTTCTCTTTTTACCCAACTTTGGCACAGTTCTGGAGCTCAATTTGCGTCAAGAAAATTGTCCTGTCAGAAGTGCAACAAGTGTTCGCTGCCAAGGGGCAGGGTTTAATCCCTGTGTTGAATATAAGGGGTAAATATTGATCACGACCCCTGAAAAATCTGTTTGTGGTGCCTGGGCTCTGACCACAACTCCTAATCGTGTGAATCATGCCTGGGCATGCACCCAAAGGTCATTAAAGAGTGGGAGACTAAGGGCCTGATTTCAATGTTGGCAGAAAGGGGCTGCAATGGGCACAGGTCTCAGCTTCAGAAGCTGTCCCAACTTCTGGTACATAAGTCCAGCACTATGCCAGTTAGAGGAGAAGCTGTTCCAAGAGCACCATATTCTCTATGATCTGTTAGATCCAGATTCTGAGCAGTAAAACCACCAAGAGCCCTTGCAGGAATTTCAGAGGCTTGCAGATGCTAGAGGCATAGATATCTTCTCTCAGCTGGAGCTCCCTGACCCACCTTGGCCCCTTCTTTCTGGAGCATCTTCATACCATTCGAACATTAGAAAGGCAGCTCAGGTTTTGGAGTTGCCTTTGTCTGCTGTTGAAACTAAAGTCTGTATTCTGACCGAAGTCTGCACCCTGATGAGCAGTGGACTTTCAGTAGGGATGGGCATCAGTGTGGACTCAGTGGGACTCAATTTAGTCACTATGGAACCCTGGAAAGGGACCCAGAGGCCCTACAACACAGTCATTCAAACACAATGGGGTTTGTTAGTGAGGGGGACATAAATGGGAGGAAGGTTCCTGCTGTAAGGGATACTGACACCAAAAGGTCTATAACTGAGAGGAAGAATCTGAAACTCTCAAATCCGAGGAGATTCTCCTTGGCACCAATGACCTGGTAGCCAGAGGGATGACATGGAGTACCTGCTTGCCAGGCTTGAGGTCGAAGTCAACTCCAAAGCAGCCATGGGTGAAGTAAGGGTGTGAGAGAAGCAGGGTGCTCAATCCCTGCTTGCCAATAACCTATCTGAGCCCAGGCTAGAGCCGGGGTTTGAGGACTTTATGGATTAAACAAAGTTATCTGTGCCGAATGGGGCGCACGTTACATGTCAGCATCAGGAGAAAGTTTCGGGTCACTCCTAGATGGGAGGGACCAGGAGGAGGGGCGTGGCTTGACACCGATGTGAGGGAAAGCGGACTCCGGAGCTCTGTCCGTGGCTTCCTTCCACTAAGAATGATCCTCTGCTGCTGAAGTGGCCCCGTACTGCATAACTGGTTGCGTAAATCCTAGTACCCATGCAGGAGAACTGTTGAGGTGCATTGGTGCCAGTACGGGGGTGAAAAGATAGCTAAATCCCTTGATCAGGCTCGCTAAGGTGGAGACTTTCATCGGCTGAGGCAGCGGTAGAACTGCGCTCTGATTCTGAGCGGCTTCACAGTGCACTGGAGCTCAGCCTGCGGTGAGAAACTGAATTGGCCACAAACCAGGGGGAGTGAGCTGGAGTGGCAAGATCGCCTGAATCTTCCAATACTGTATAACGCTCCCAAGATGGCGGCTGCAGGATACGAAGTGGAGACCTGGTGCTGACGGAGGCAGAGAGCAGACCGAGGCGATGCAGTGGAGAGGCACTGCTTGCGGGTGAGATTATTAGCAGCTGGGAAGCGCGACTCACGCCCGAAACCACAGCATTGGGTAGTGCGATGGTGACGACCATTGCGAAGTGGCACTGAAGACAGCAGTTGCTGGGTGATTGAGCGGCTGAGAGGTGCTCCAAAGTCCTAAGGGAGAAGACTGTGGAGGCGGGGAAATTGCTGGAGCCTTCCTGCGTTGAGTTGCCCTCCCAAAATGGTGGCTGGCTGCCATGGCGTGGAGATCTGACGGCGGCGGAGGAGCGAGGCAAGCCGAGGTGGTGTGGTGAGGTGGTTGCTGATCGCCAGTGGGGCTGCTGGCTGGTGAGACGCGCGTCCCGTGCTTGGGGCCACAACATTGCGGGGCGAAGTGGCAACTAGACCGTTCCCGCTGCGCAGCGACGGATGTAAGGTGGCACGGTGGACAGAGGATAGCCAGCGGCTGGGGGAAGAAGGACTGCTGAGCTGAACTGAGTTCTGCATGGGGATCTTGCGGCCGGCAGGGGACTGATTAGTGCGCACCAACGACTTCCCTGAGACTCATTGCTACTGTGCGAAACCTATGTGGAAACGGAAGTGTTCCCCTTCTATAACGGCCTGGCTGGAACAGAGAGGGAGAAACCACGACGGCTATGCTGAGACACTGCATCGTCTGCTAGTTGACGGAAGTGGGCACGGCGGGGTGAGGAGACAACAGACTCTTAACACGGCTACTTGGTCTCCATAATTACCTGTGGGATTGTGCCGCAGACGACCTGGAGAGCCAGTAATTCCTTCGTCCCCACCTGCACCCTCAGGAGGCTCCGGGTCACCCCTGCTCCTATCGCTGCGGAGATGCACATATTGTTTTGATTGATCGGAAGCAATCCAGTGATCGTGTGCCACTCACACATGATGGGGAGTGTCCAAAAAGAAGGGATTTGTAGTCCTGCGTGTAAAGGAAGCGGAGCAACACACTGATGATGACGAAGATGTGCCTGTGAGGCGGACAGACAAGGCTCCTGGGGACCCTACCCTAGCCGACATTATGCAGGCCATCGCCTCATCAAGAGAAGCACTGGAGACAAAGATAGACTCCATAGGAGCAGATCTCACCCTGCTAAAAGATGACCACCGTAAACTTAAAGAGAGAGTGATCCTCAATAAGAAAGCTATGGAGGAAGTCCCGACGGCGGTTTCTACATTACAGCGCGCTCTGAAAACTGTGGTAACCAGGTTCAAGGTGTTGGCGCTGAGGGCCCGAGGACAGTGAGGGGCGCTCCCGTGGGAATAACCTGTGTATAGTGGGGGTTCCGGAATGAGAAGAGGGGGCTGATGCCATACAATTCCTGGAGGGCTGACTTAAGGCGGAGGTGGCCCTGGATGGTCTCTCCCTCTTCTATGCGCTTGAACATGCCCACAGAGTCCCAGCACGACCGCCCAAGCCTGGAGCCCCTCCCCAGCCGCTGGTGGCGAGGCTACTTCACTATCGAGACCATATATTGTAACGAGCACGGGAGAAACAGGACTTGCAGATTGGAAATAGTAAAGTGATGATCTTCCCGGTTATTACTAGGGAGGTGCAACGCCAGTGGGCTTCCTTCCTTGCCGTCAAGCGAAAACTATGACAGCTGCAACTCCCGTATGCCATGTTGTTCCCAGCACGCCTGCGGGTGATTGATAATTCTTTACTACCCAGCATGATGCATGGGAATGGTTAGAGGTCCGATGGAACGCTGGAACTCGTCCCTCATCACCGGGATCATCTCGGCTGGAACCGATCACTCCTCCGCCTCTTCCGAGAACTCCTTCGCCGTAGGGACGGAGACTGGAGTGGGACAGGGCTGTGAAAGAGGTGGCGGAGATTAGCCATGGAGACACCAGCCCGAACAGGAATATCATCGAACAAGGAATGGACAGATCTTGCGGGCAAGCAGCGTGCATGGAGATTCGGATGCCGATCTCCCGGACATTACCCCTCAAACTGCGTATGGCGTAATCTGGAGCTCGCACATCAGGTCGTATGAAAAAGGGATTATTGCTACTGGGAGAGGACTTTTGCTAAGGCCTGTGCCTAATGGCGGCAGAATGGGGGCACTGTCGTAGAAGATGGGGCCAACACCTGAACTGAGGGAGTTGGGGGGCCTGTGGGAGATCTGGGTCCCACAGGGTCAGTTTACGTCCGCCTTATTTTGTGCTTAATTGTTCACGTGCCTTAGTTTGGATGGGAACTTGTTTGTTTGTCCCTGTCCTGGGGAGGGGGAGTTGGGGAGGTTTTATTGTTGAGGGGATTTGGTTTGGGTCCAGGCATGTCGCTATGGGGTGACGGCTTCAGGTTGGGACGCAGCTTGCACAATGGGACCCGCCATTGGTATTAAATGTATCTCTTGGAACGTTAGGGGGATGCACACCATTATCCGACGACACAAAATACATACATACCTGATTAGGAGAGGGGTACAGATTGCCCTCTTGCAGGAAACCCATTTATCGCAGAAAAAGTTGCATTGCAGCAACGATGGAGGGGGCAGGTGTGTTTATACTACATATTCGGCTTTTGCCAGGTGGACTCTGATTTGGGTGCGAGCGGGAGTCCTTTTTCAGTGTGTTAGACAAATATTAGACCCAGAGGGCAGATTTTTGGTGGTCTCGAGGAGATTGGACGGACAGGACATAGCGATAGGGAGTATTTATGCCCCTAACGTAGATCAACCTGCATTTTTAGCGCAACTTTCACAGACACTAGCATCTGTATTATTGGGATCGTTGCTGTTGGGGGGACTTTAACAGTATTACTGATGTTAGCTTGGACCGATCCCTCCCGTCGCTTGCTGACGCACCCGCACACAGAATTGCTGAGGCTAGATGAGACTGGCAACACCAATGGATGTTGATGGACACATGGAGAGCCCAACACCCGGGGGAGAGGGATTATTCCTACTTTTCTGCCTTACATGAGTCATATGTTCGCTTAGACTCAATCCTGTGCTCCCCGGATATTCATGGAGGGATCAGTCTGAGTGAATACTTGACTAGAATGATTCACAGACCCCTGCTGGTGTCCTTGTATTGGGTATGGATTAGGCCTACAATCCCTAGCTGGCGTTTGAGACCGGAAGTATTGGAGGATCAGGTGTTTCGGGCTACAATAAGCGCTGCCATTGAGGATTATTTCCTCGCTAATACCCATTCAACATCGAGCCCACTCATTGAATGGGATGCCTTTAAATCTGTTATTAGGGTCTGTTGCATTGGAGAAGTGGTGGGGGTACAGAAGATTCTCCTGCGTGAGGTATAGAGCACGGAACAGTGACTTAGGGAGGTAGAGAAGGATAGACCGGAGAGAGTGGATAGACAAGCCGATCTCCTTGCAGCCAGAGAAATACTAGCGACACAAGTAGAAAATTTGCGTTGCTTCAAATATAGTGCCTTTATGGCTCAGGCTCATGCTGAAAGAGATAAGTCTGGAGCGTTGCTGGCTTGGCTGGCCAACCCAGCACGCAGAGGGACGACGATATTGGAGCTGCAGGGGCGAGACGACGAGGTCTATTATACCCAGCAGGATATCTCCAGTTTTTGGAATATTATACTGCTCTGTACCAGAATAGGCTCGATCCAGCAGTGCTAGAGGTGGTGGGATTTCTATTGGATATAGAACTTCCTCAGATTGATGCTGAAGCTGCAGAGGCCCTAGGTAGAGAAGCCGAAATTGGGGAGGTGCGGGGTGCCATCAAACACATGGCCATGGAGTGAAACGTGACGGCTATCTTCCCGCTTCAACAAGGGAGGCAGAGATAATTCCGCTACTAAAGCCTGGCAAACCAGCTTGGGACCATACTGTGCATCGGCCCCTCGCTATGCTCAACTTGGACTATAAGATCTTAAGTCCCATATTAGCAAGCTGACTGCTGGTCCACATGTCGACGCTCGTACATGTGTACCAAGCGGGCTTTATTCCGTCCAGGAATACAGCGATGAATAGACGTAGACTTCTACGAATACTGGACGTGAACACGTACAACAGAGAGGAGGCATGCATTCAATCAATCGATATTGAGAAGGCTTTTGATAGCCTAAAGTGGCAGTATCTTTTTAGAGTCCTGAGAGCTTTGGGTTGGGAGAAGGTTTCGTAGCTTGGACGGCAATCCTATATAAGAATTCCACTGCTAGAGTTAAAACGGGAGGGCTGATTTCAGATGCCTGCTCGGTGGGCAGGGGGACGAAGCAAGGGTGCCTGTTGTCTCCCCTCTTGTTTGTGCTGGCAGTGGAACCTTTGGCCGTGCATGCTAGATCAGGACGTCACTATCAGGGATTAGAAGTGATGGGACAGCTCCAATTTATAGCATTATATGTGGACGATCTCTTGATGTTTTTAGCTAACTCTGGAGAGGCATTACGAGGAGCCAAAGCTCTGCTGGGTATACTGGAAAGAGTTGCGGGACTTAGGGTAAACTGGGCCAAGATGTGCCAAGATGTGCCTTTTCCCTGCTCTCGCGGAGAGGGTTGGACTGCTAGAAACAGAAGGCGTGCTGTGGGAAAACAGATGCTTGACTTACCTGGGTGTTAAAATATATCACAACCCTGCAGATTTGCTAGAAGGTAATATAGGGCAAGCAAGCAATAAGAAGCACCAAAAGTAATTTTGAGTTCTGGGGACCCTCACGCTGTCGGTGGCGGGGAGGGTGGCACTATTAAAGATGGTCACGTTGCCTAGATTGCGCTATTATTTTGGATCGCTACCACTCTGGATCCCGCACAGACTTTTTGCCCAACTCAACACCCTGATAACGGGGTTTCTGTGTGGCACCTGAAAACGGAGGGTGGCCCTTACCACCATGATGAGGCCCAGAGCAGAGGGGGGCTTTGCGGTGCCGGATTTCGAAGTCTATTACCATGCAGCTCAATTGCAATTGTTCACAAAATGGATAGCGGGATGCCTCTGGAACACAGAGGACCCTAGAGGCTCAGATCCGGGTTTGCAGTTCCTATCCCGGGTGTTGTTGCGTCTCCCCTTGAGGGATGGGGTGGCTCCTTTGGATCTACGGGCAGTACGCCGGTGTTGGAATCAATCTCTTAGACGGGCTCAGATAAGGCATCCTTATGCGCCAGAGATTCCGTTGTTGATCTGCGAGGCACTGCCCCATGGGGGAGACTGGCATAGGCTACGGACATGGAGAGAGGCGGGGATCTCTACTATTGGGGATTTATATGAGGACAATACCTTGCTCCCTTTTAATGATCTACTAGAGCGTTACGACCTCCCAAGAGGGGATTTCCTTCTACATGCTGCCTTTCCGGCAGCTATCCGGAAACATTGGCAGGGGGGCTGGCGGATCCTCACAGATCCCTGACTTGTCAGTCTATAGTGATGGCTGCCGGAACGATTAAGGCGGTCACTTGACTTTACGGACGCCTCACACAGGAGACACGATGACCCCTGACAACCCTACGTCTAAAATGGGAAGCGGACTTAGGCGAGACCATCGAGGAGAAACCATGGGGCGAATTGGTGGAAAGGGCTTGGAAAAGTTCTAGGAATGCGCGCTTCCAGCTTATTCACTTCTTTGTCCTCCACAGAGCGTACCTTACCCCCCATAAGATTAATTCATATTTTGGGGCCCGATCCGCCTGCCCGAGATGTAACCTGGAAGATGCAGGGTTTTTACACATGTTTTGGGATTGCCCACTTCTGGGAAAGTTCTGGAGAGGGGTGACGACTAGTTTAGTGGACACGACGGAACGTGACATAACGCTGACGCCAGGGTGTTGCCTCCTACACTGGCTCCCTCACACTGCCAGGAATAAGGTCACTAACAAGTTTATAGACCTGGGGTTGATGTTGGCCAAAAGGGAACTTACTAGCAATTGGAAGGCGAAAAATCTCCCTAGCATACTGAGGTGGACGAGGGAGCTTATAAGATGGGCAGACTGCGAAGGGATCTTCCGACTGCAAATGGCCCAAAGAACCGGGAGCGAAAAGACATTGGAGGCGGCGAGGGCAGGGGTGGCGTTAGTGGAGGTCTTGAAACAGCCGAGTGACGACAGTGATATACTCCCTGACAGTGCAGACCCCGTAGTAGGGGATTGAGCGCTTGATTTCCTAGGCAACCCGGACTGATGTCCGAGGGATCGGGCTGCCCTGTGGAGCTCCTGTTCAGCATGGCCCAACTGTGGAACTACATCACCTGGAATAGCAAGCCCGGTGCCCTATTGGACTGATTAGCATTACCATGCAGGGACTACGGTGAATAAGCGACATGCCTGGGGGGCGGGGAGGGAGGGCGTTTGGAGGGAGGAGGGGGGGTTCCTTTTTATTGGTTTATTAGGAGTTAGTTGTGGAGCAGACTACCGAGATGATACACACCTGATACGTGTGGTACCGAATACTACAAGACTGCAGAAATTAGGCTGCATTAGGTGAATTACCATCTCCTTGCACTGGAGCGGGACAAATACCTCTTTGCGGAATAACAGCCTGAGATTAGTCTGTGTCACCAGAGTAGGATAGACACTGGAATTAGATTGTAATCATTGTACTATTTCTGCGATGCTATTGATTGTTTTACCATAAATTAATAAAAATCTGTTTACAAAAAAAAAAAAAATGGGAGGGACGAGGAGTGAGTAGCCTAGTGTAGACCATGGTAGGCTTGTTGCCCCTGTTCCAGAAAGAAAGGGATATAGATCCACCATGTGGACCAGATGTTGGAAACTCTGTATCGGCAAGAGCTGCAGGAGTTACTAACTGCTGGAGGACAATCCCAGGAGAAGTTCCTTTAGGAGCAGGCAGGGTGCCCAACTCTATTTGGCTTAAGTAAGGTGACCCAGGAGAAACCTGCCACTAAAATGGTTGGCAAACACAGGGCCTTATTCGCAAAGTTAAACTTCTACTTTTGGTATAGGTTTACTATTTTTTTGCTATTTACAAACTAAGAGTGTAGTATCTTTACAACTGCAGAAAACTCACATAAAAAGAGAGGAGAGTCTCTGCAGTCGTAAAGATACTAAGCTTAAAACTACACTCGGAGTTTGTGAATAAATAGTAAACTTACACCAGCTTGCTATTAGTATGGGCTGCTGAATAATTCAGCACCTTATTAATTATGTATTGTTTGGACTGGTAGAGGTCTGTGTGGTCTACTTGAATGTCTTAAGCAGCTCATGGGAGGGTCACATGAAGCACCTTAAACAGGCGTTGGTGAGGGTGCAGTGGTCCAGGCTGTCAAATTTGGACATCAGGTAGGGCCATGGATGATCTGCCTTTTGGAGGCTAAAGTTTAAGCTGTACTGGATTGGGAGGTTTCCACAACTGAGAATCAAGTAAGGGATTGCATAGGCCTAACTGGCTAATAAAGGAACCTTATGGCCAACTATGGAACTATAATTGCCCCTTTGACAGCCCTGACCTCCATGACGCAGCCTAGGAAAGTGATTTAAGTTGAGGAGCGTAAAAAGGTATTTGATGACCTGAAGATTGCACTGTGCAGTGCTTCAGCCTTGAAGGTTCCTTGCTACCGTCAACACTGTATTGTGTGGACTAATGCCATCTACAAGGGAGATGGTGTAGTTATTGCTCAGCTCAACAAGAAAGGTGGGAGCATCTGGTTGTTTAGTCAGCCGCAGATTACTACCTAGAGAACAGAACTGGGCTGCGACTGAAAGAAGTGTGCTTTGCCAAAGTGTGGGCCCTCTGCGTGTTTAGGCCTTACTTGTTCTGTACATTTATGGTCCAAACAAATGTGATTGATTGCAATGAAGTGAGAGAACTCTCAGTTGCCCCAGTGTTCAATCTCTTTACAAGGATTGGAGTTCATTTTGGAACAGAAGGCAGGGTTACAGCACAGGAATGTAGATGCACTTTCCCTTCGGTAAATCCCAGGGCATTCCGGTCTGGAGGGCCTCTGTTAGGATGGTGACAGATTCCCTGCAAGGTGCTGGAGATCCCCTTACTTGGATCGGCCATAGAGAGCTGTAACTTTTTCATCCTTGACTCAGCATTCACGATGATCACACACGTGGACTTTAGGTACTTTTGAGACATGGATTGAAGTCCAGAGTAGGGCTCTGTGCTCAGAGAGACACACCATGTGCACCATCGTTTGGAGGAGCCTGACTACTCTCAACTTGGCAGGCTCTAGAAGACTGACAGTGGTAGCAGCGAAACTGATCCTAGTAGTGGGACAGGCCGTTTTACCTGTCACCTGCTAGTGAGAGTGGGCTAACTTTTTTATCTGCATCCTTCCCCATCCTCGCCCAGGTCCATTTTTGTGGGACATGTATATTGCATGTCTGTGTAAATTACTTGGGTCTGTAGAAGATTAATTTGGAACATGTATGGCTCATGTGGCTCTAGGTACACTGGGTTCCATTTTGTGTTACTGCAGTCTTGATGGCCGGTTAGAGAGTGCCCAGACAGATGTGAATTGGTAGACTACAGGGTATTTCAGGGATTCTTTGGAATTGGTCGCACAGAGGAGTGTTAAGGAAAGAAGTTGAGGGACCCTTTGAAGAGAGGGTGTTTCCCTCTGCCATTGTATGGCCCATTTTTCTTTGGAAGGGCTATCCCCAATAACCTAACACATAGTTAAGTGGGGCATCCTCCTTTGACTTTTGTTGGGTTGCTCCTGCCAGGCAGGAAACTTCCTCTTTATCCTGCCTTCCAGCCCACACTTATGATAAAGACCACGGCTGGGCCAATCTGTGTAGAAATAACAAAAGAGATAACCTTTCCAGAACTAGTTATGGAGCTAAATACAAAACAAACTGTCCTCAACTGGAGTATAAAGATGGGACAGAAATTGCAGTATGGGTGCCAGAAATCTTACTCAGGAGGCAGGATCCCACACTAGCGGTGACAGGGAGATTCCTGTCAGCTCCAATGTTGAGGTAAAAACTGAGAACTCCTCTTGCGAAGGTGGTGACCAGCAACCTGGGGAAACGCCATTAGTCTGTCAGGAGTGGCTGCCTTAATTGTGCTTTGAAGGAGGGAGCTGTCTGACTGCTCAGGAAGGGCAATGGAATAAAGTAGACTCTTCTCTGAAGTGAAAGGGGTTGTGAAGGAACCTAAATGAGACGAACTAGCACCCCAGCTGCAAGTCAGGAAGAAACCTGCACAGCTGTGCTAATGATGAGGTCCAAGGGCCCAAAGGCACCATCACAGCATAGGCAACTGAATTAAGATCTGACGCTGAAGCTGTTTTGCAACTTATCAGGGAGTGAGTTCTTACTGCATCTTCTAGCTCCAATGGGGGTTTGAAACTGGAGAGCTTTTTATCACTGTCCATGGTTGGGTTATAAAGAACCTACAAGTATAGAAGGAACACTGCACCCATACGAAGTGCTCACCGCTGCGATCCGGAATGGAGATCTAGCTTATTTGGTCAGGGAGTTTTGTTAAGGGGGCCTGAGGAAGACACAAGCATTAAGATCCCCAGGACTGTATGCACTGCGACCTAAGCACAACGCCTTTCCAACTGGTGCTGGCAGTCCTGTGAGTTATCTGAAGCATAACTCCATCGGCTGGGGCTGAGCTAGGACTGTAGCATCCTCATCCAATAGGCCATGCAGGATACATACCACCCAGCATGTGATGCCTATCACAGCTGATCAGTAAAACCAGCAGGCCCTATGGCATTGCATGACAGAAAGGAGGGAAGAGTGCACATCTATTTGAAGAACTGAAATGATATTTCAAGAGTGAGGAAAACTACAAGAGCTACTCCAATAGTTCCACTGAGAACTTCCTTGGACAATGAAGGGCCAATGCACTCTACTATCAAAGATGTCCCCAGATTATAGGGGACACTGTTTCCCAATAGTACAAGTGATGAACGCCCAGTGTTAATTATTTACAGGACATTCTATTTCCAAGTTAGCATTTGTTAGACTTGGCGTGACTTATTGCCTTCAGATCTCCTGTTTTTGCTTACCTGGTTTTTGATGGCCGTAGGTCTCTGCGCAATTTACCACTGCTAACCAGTGCTAAAGTACTTGTGCCCATTCCCTAAAACATGGTAACATTGGCTCATACCCAATTGGTATATTTAATTTTCTTGTAAGTCCCTAGTAAAGTGGTACTACATCTGCCCAGGGCCTGTAAATGAAATGATGCTAGCGAGCTACAACATGGATTGTGACACCACTTAAGTAGCCCTTTAAACATGTCTCAGGTCTGCCATTGCAGAACATGTGTGTGTAGTTTTAAGATGCCATTTCGACCTGGCAAAGTGAACCTTTTTGCCAGGCCCAAACCTTCCTTTTTAATACATATAGGGTAGGCCCTGGACAGTCCAGAGGGCAGGGTGGAATGCATTTAAAACGTAGGACATGTACTTTCACGTTTTACATGTTGTACTAGTGAAAAACTCTTAAAATCTTTTGTCACTACTGCAAGTCCTATCTCTTCCATGGGATAACATTGGAGCTGAATTGTTACATTTTATAAGTAAAATTTTCAAATTGGAAGAGATAACCAGTTTGTGTGTGGTGCCTCTGGAATCCTAATTTAAACACTAACTAATGGTGAAGTTAGATTTTTAATTGCAATTCTGAAAATGGCACTTTTGGAAAGTTGGCATTTTCTTGTCTTAGAGTGTTTGTTTCTGCAGCCTGTCTCTGGGTTACATGACTGCATGTGGGCGACTGCTGGGCTTTGTGTATTCCTCCTAGACAGCCACACATAATAGAAGCTTAGGTGTGACTGGATGGGTCATCGATGGCAGGATGGGAGGAAGAAGCTGGAAAGAGCCTCACTTAAACTTGAATAGGCTGTGTTCTGTCTCCACACAAAGGGCTGCATACACCCCTGCAGTTGGTCTGGAGCCCGGGCTAGGAAGGCAAGGAATTTGTACACTTCAAAGGCATGCCCCTGGATGCTTCTTCCTCTTCAAAGGTACAACTGTGTATAAAAGAAGGACCTCAGACACCAATTCTGCAGTACACTTCTGAACCTGTGGATACTCTCCCAGGAAGGACTGCTGTGCTTCTACAATGATTGCCACTCTGCTGGACTGCTGTTCTAAATAAACTGCTGCCCTACTAAGCTGACCTGCTGTCCTCTTGCCTGGGGAAGAAGGACTGGACCCACAACTTCATCTTGTACCCAGGACCCGAGAGTGACTCAAAGGACTAGTTTGCTGGCCTCCTGATTTGAGCCTCAGGAACATAAAAGATTCTGAAACCAGCTCCTGGTCCAAACTGCAGTGAGTTTCTGACCCCTAAGTGGTGCCCCTTAGGTCCTGGACCTGTGGTGTGGCTCAGTGCTCTTGAAATCAAGCTTTTGGGCTATTCAAGACTGCTAATGGGCCCATTTGCACTGGAACCAAGCCACTCACACTGAAGTTCAGTGCGAGCCACTGCCCGCCCATCTCTTCCCACAGCAGCATTGCTTGCCTGCGGAGGACCCCTACAGTGAAGCTCCAGCCTGCCAGTTTTGTGACTCTTGACAGCAAACTTGAGAAGGTAAACCTTCAGTGGGTCAAATCTGGGATTGTATCCAACCTGCGCTCCAATGTGGCCATCCTGAACTTTTGACTTTCATCCAGTCCAGCACAACCAGATAATCACAGTTGGTGCTTTTTGCTTTTAGGCGCTATTTTACAGTTTATTCCTTAAAAACTCATAATTTTGTTTCTGCTATTTGGATTTTTGCCGTGTTGGTCTTGTTTTATTTATTAAATTAAGCTCTATGTTTCTAACCTTGTGTGGTATTTTTTGTGTGGTGTTTTTACTGTGTGAAGTGTTGCACAAATACTTCACACATTGCCTCTAAATTGAGCCTGATTGCTCTGTGCCAAGCTACCAGGGGGATGAGCACTGGTTAATTTGGGGTTTGCTTGTACCTTACCCTGACTAGGATTGTGGTTGCTGCTTGACCAGGGCTCACGCCCCAGTCAAATAGTAAGCCAATTTCTACCAGCATTGAAGTTCTTTCCTTTTTAAAAACAAACTACAGTTCGGACTGCTCGACTTCCCTGTGCTGAGGGTCCAGTCCTAAGGGGGTGTTCAGTTTTTGGTCCAATAGTAAGGGTAATCCATGGGACACCAGTTGTAAACGGATTTAAATCACAAGATCTGAGTACAATAACTCGATTGTCCTAGGACGCCTGAAAAAAGTACCCACAGCATCATTTTACTTCTCATATTTTTTGCAATACAAACCATTTTGATGACAATATTAGACTAAGTAAAAAAGTGGCCACTATTTTTCCTCTGTGTTTTGAATAATGCGAGAAGTGCGCCTTCCTTACCCTGACTGTCGGTGCACACATGCATCAGTGGTTTCAAGTTGGGTAACCTTTAGAATTTAATGAGACTCTCCATTAAGCCTGCTTTGCTGTGTTATTTTTTTCTCTTATCTAACTGCCATCATTGGCTAGAGTTAAACCGAAGCCACAATCAAAACAAGCAATAATAAAACTCAAACCGAGGTGTGATAACATAGTCGCTCGCCAACTTCCAGCAAAGTTTATTTTTTAAATATTGCATGTGAAAATATAAACAGAGATTCCGATTTTTGGGATGCCTTCCACATAGCAACAAAACCAGAATCCTTTTCATGAAAACTATTGGCAATCTTATATTTCGCTACCTGAATTTTCCTTTCACTCTGCAATGCTAAAGGCAAACGGGTTTTGACAGTCTGGCACTAAATTAAGGGCTGTGGGTTCCAGTGGCTGCTGCTCCCAGCCAGTAAAAGTGAGGCGGGGGGGGGGGGGGTGGGGGGGGGTTTAAAAAACAAAAGAGCCGCCTCTCCGTCCTCTGCATGGACCGGAAGCAAACATGCTCCCGGACTCCCCCAGCCAATCACGACTCTGTTGTATCAGCATGACAGCAGTGTTGTGATTGATCTGAGCGCCATGGTTCAGTGCTCAGGCAGGCCGTGGGAGCCTGTGCATGTTCTCCACCCAGGCTGAGTATCACAGCCCGGTGGAGAACATGCTAAGTGTGCATGACTGTTTGGCTGGCCCAAGCAGTGAGGTAGCTTGAACTGAGACAGCCCGGGGCAGTACCAGCGTTTGCCACCCTGCGGCGGAACTCCTTGAAGGGAGGGAGGGGGTGCTGGCGAATCCAGGAAATGCCACCCCGCGACGGTGCCACATTGAAGACGGCAGGTGAGAGCTGGGGGATCGAAATTTTGCCATTTTGTCACTCTCCTCAGTGACATTTTGTCACCCCCCCCCCCCCCCTCAGGGATGACACCCGGACGGCCCGCACCCACCACACCCCCTTCCTCTGCCACTGGGCCCAAGACGGCCGGCCAAACTGTTATGCGGACTTAAGTGCAAGAACCACTCCTCCCCTGCTGCCTGTGAGACAGCCCAGCCCGCCCCACCCCGTAAAACTGCCTCAGCACGGAAAAATAAAATGATAATGCTGAAAACCAGGGGGGCGACATTCCTCCGCCTTAGCGGAGGAGCCGCCCCTGGTGGGTCCTTTTACATCAATCTCTCACACAAAAGCAGTCCCGTTAATTGCAATCTGTGTGGTAACTGCTGTCTGACTCTCCACACATATCACAATTATGAGTTTTGTGATAAAAATCTGCAGGTGCAACCTGCCAATATTTATTGGATGAAAAATACCTAGGCCCTGATTACAAGTTGGGCTGTTAATTCCATCCTGTGTGTAAACCCCTGCTTATGCACGGTACAGAATTACAAGTTTGTTTTTAGTTAATGCATCCAATAATTATCGGCTGCTCTAAATAACACAACATTCATACAATTTCGGGAGGTCATACCTCCCGAAATGTACAGGGGAAAACACATGTTAAACACCAAAATCTGCATGTTGTACCCCATAAACTCATATTAGGTGTTATTTATCACAGCTGACAAATAACGTACACTGTAGTATAGTTATTTATCAGGTGCAATCAATAATGGCTCAACTTGTAATCAGGCCCTTAGTGTTTACCGGAACATGAGGGTTGTGGTGTGATATGCCCCATAATCTGCACGTTATTTCCTCAAAAGTCATAATTGGGTGGTATTTATCGGCAGAGTCAGACTTTATCAAGTGTGATAAAGGGGCGTAAGACTCCTCATTGTATATGCAAGACCTTTAGAGGTTCCATATTTATGCTTTTGGCAGACGAGGCTGCTTTCCTATATTGCAGGCATACTTTAATAAGCTTTGGCATAGCCAATAGGTCTTGCTTAAGGGACCTCATAAGTATTTAGTTATGCAGCACAATATCATTGGTGCAACAACATTAACTGTTGCATGGTTAAACACTTATGAGGCCCCAAAGGCGAGACCTATTGGCTATGCCAATTCTTGTTTTTTTTTTAAAAGGACAAGCAGTGCTATCAGGCTCCGGCTGCCACTTAAAGGTAGAGACAGAGGTGTGTAGAGAGAGAGAGAGAGAGAGGTGTGTAGAGAGAGAGAGGTGTGTAGAGCGAGGTGTGTAGAGAGAGGTGTGTAGAGAGGTGTGTAGAGAGAGGTGGGTAGAAAGGGGTAGAGAGAGAGGGGTAGAGAGAGAGGGGTGTAGAGAGAGGGGTGTAGAAAGAGGGGTGTAGAGAGAGGGGTGTAGAGAGAGAGGTGTAGAGAGGTAGAGAGAGGTAAAGAGAGGTAGAGAGGTAGAGAGAGAGAGGTAGAGAGGTAGAGAGAGAGCGGTAGAGAGATGTAGAGAGATATAGGTAGAGAGAGGTAGAGAGGTAGAGAGAGAGAGGTAGAGAGAGAGAGGTAGAGAGATAGAGAGGTAGAGAGAGAGGTCGAGAGAGAGGTAGAGAGAGGTAGAGAGAGAGGTAGAGAGAGAGGTAGAGAGAGAGTTCATTTTCCAATTTTTGGCAAGTTTCAATGGAAAGTTTAGGATAGTGTAAAGTGCCTTTACAAATAATATATCTTACAACTGGGATAGGAGTTGCATTTAATTTATTACCACGACCAAAGGCATAATCATATTTTTAATTAAGGTTAGGTGAGTTATACTTTGGGTGATCTGTGTCTGTTTAGTGTGCTTTTGGCTTTGAGTTCATATCTGTTTGTCAAAGTTCTTAGAACAACAGGAACCACCAGATCACTACATTTCTAAATATGTCAGATACTTCAGCACAACAGGGTCAAAAGGCATCTCCTAAAATTTCTAGTGGCGTAGAGTGCTTTTCCAGATGCCTGTCTGTTTGAAGAAAAGTAATCTGTTGCATTCTACAGTAGAATAAATGTTTATTATTTACTATATTCTTTTGAGACTGTGAAGCATATGTGTTTTCGAATCCTTTCCAAGTTCTGCAAAGTTCTCAACATCCCTCAATGGAGTTACATTGCAGGAACTTTTATTAACAAACCTTTTACAGCTATGTATCTAGTTTTCAGACTTCTTGACTTATTTGCAGAAAAAGAGTGACTTAATTTTTTTATTTGCTATGAATATAAAATATACACTTCATGTGTTAATGTTAATAGTTGACATGTGTGTTGATATCGTGAATTTATTTTTCTTAAATGCTGGCCATATTCTTTCACATGCTCTGAATTGCTATGTAGCCGAAAGCGTGTATCTCGAAAACAAAGGATATAGTGCAATCTAGACTTAGACATAGTGAGGGATCACAAAATTTGCTTACTTACACTGAAGTACAATTTGTCACCTTCTTTCCCATCCTTTGCTTGCCTGGTAAAGACGCATGGCTGTATTTCTGATTGTTTTTTTTTCTGTATCCTGATATCCGTTGACATGCAGTCATACTTACTTGCTACTGTTTGATGTTTCATTATTTTCGGTTTTGTTGAATCTGGGAGTTAACAGGCCAGCTTATTGCTTTAGCTCATTTTAAGTTATAAGTCCTGTTGTTTTGAAGACTGAGAGAAAGGCTGAGTGATAGAGAAAATACCGATCGGTACTGTGGTATCCAGAGGGAGAAGAAAGTGGTGACTCTCTCGGCTGGGTTTAAAGGCTAACTGAAGACAGATAATGTGAAAGACATATTTTAAGACAAGCTGGCTGCGTGCAACCTTCCTTTTCTGATGCATACTGGTCACGATTCAGGAGGATGGATATGAAGATGTGAGCCTTTCTGGTGACTTAGCAGGAAGATCACATTAAGATCCAACACCTAACGGAGAAATTGAGGAGTCGTGTTGGCATAGCCATGTTCACGAACCAAGAGAGAATGGTCTGTCATGTTAACAAGTTTCTAAAGGGAAACAAGCCCGGGAGTTGTGCGCGTGCGCAGTAAAATAAAAAAAAGTACGCAAGTGGTGCGCGCGCGCGATGGTAAAAGTGAAAGCAGGCTGGCAAGTGGTGTATGATGTGGCGCGCACCATGACGACAGAGGAAAGCCAGATGGCGCCTCTGCTCGTCATTGTGCGCGTAACCGCACGCTCTATGCCACCCGGTCGGACTTTTGAAAGCCCACTCACTAAATGTCTCACCAGAGCAACGCATGTGCCGGCTCAGGCGAAACCTAAAAATTGTTTTTCTTAAGTAATGGGCACATGGGCAGCTATAGTTCTGTAGCACCTGCCAGAACTTTTCCTTTCCAATTTGTACTGCAGCAGTGGGGGTGATTTGAAGGGAGGCTTCACAGGAACAATGGCGTGCTTAGGCCCTGATTACAAGTACAGAGATAAATTCCGATCCCTGTGCAAACACATGGGTGCACAGGAATTGGAAGTACGATTTGTGGGAAAATGAACAGTTCTCCCCTGATAAATTCTGGCAGATCAAGCCTGCCAAAATGTATCAAAGAAAATGCCTGTAAAAAAGACAAACATGTAGAATTTTGTGTATTAACTACCGATTCTGCTTGGCAGCCGCAGCCCATGCAGGTAAGAGCGGTGGGGCCCTGTGGCAGGGGATTTTTCGACAGACGACGACGAGGGAAAATTAATTGTTTCTTTAATTTTCCCTCTTCATTGTCTGCCGAAATCACCCCCACCAGGCCCATTCACCCCACCGCACTTACCTGCATGGGCTGCTGCTAGGTATGCCTCATGTACAAATTAAAATTCAGGATAGGCGGTATTTACCAGAAATGGTAAATACCTTACTCTGGGATAATGGTAATTACTACATATAATAAACATATTATTCGACCCATTTACAACATGGGACAGTAAATTAGAAAGGGGTATGCTCATCTGTCCCTTGGAGGACTAATATGGTATTTAAGGGAATTTTGGGGCATATTCCCATACATTGACCAACACTAGGGAATAGGGGGCTAATGTATAACTACATATGGTCAGTATTAACTAGGTAACAAATGTTGCACCAATAACACCAAAGAACCTGTTCTGAATAACCGGTGAAAACTTCCAACAGTGGCCCCTTCAAACTTATGGAGTCATCCTAATTGACTTGACCAAACAGCGGCTATCTCTATACCGTCTGAACAAGGGTCCTGGATCACCTAATTCTTTATAAAAATAGATTGCATCTGTATATATTGTCTCCCCTGCTATCTCCCAACCAACAGTGTAAGAAACAAATTTAAAGAAGAACAAAAGTGAAAAAATGTGAGAAAGGATGACAGTGCCTCGCGGGAGTAACAACATGGGAGTTGGCAGACTGGTACTCGCCTGCATCCTCAGGTTCTCATCATTAGCAACTGCCACCCTGCAACAAAAATATTGTGTAAAGTAAAAAAGAATAGAGGAAATGCTAAGTGTGAAATCTCAGCACCGGTAGACTAATCCGGGCCAAGAATAATGTCAACCCTAAAAGGAGTGACGAGGTCTAGTCAGAAACCGTGCCAATCCTGGTTAAAAATGAGTTAAACACCACTAGCTATCTAACTTTATTCCATGCTGTGTGTCTGCTCACTTAAAAAGCAAACCAACATGTTTCATTGCCTCAGGAAGCTTGCGGCAATTTCATCAGGGCAAGGGTTAACTAGCCACACTGCACCATTATTTGTCCATTTTTTTATATTTTATGAACCAAATTGTTGCCCTCCATTGGCATACCTACACCCCCCTTATTTTGGGGTTCAAGTTCGTGTTTGAGTGTCCCAGTCCACTCTCCCACTGGCTGCCGAATATACTGCACTCAGCCTCTCCCTGTAGAGAGGTAGAGAGGTAAAGAGAGGTAGAGAGGTAGAGACAGAGAGGTAGAGAGGTAGAGAGAGAGCAGTAAAGAGAGGTAGAGAGGTATAGGTAGAGAGAGGTAGAGAGAGGTAGAGAGGTAGAGAGTGAGAGGTAGAGAGAGATAGAGAGGTAGAGAGAGAGGTACTGTATAATGACATATGGTCAGTATTAATTAGGTAACAAATGTTGCACACCTGGCGAGTAACATAATACCTTCCTCTCGTCGAAGAGCATGACTTATAGCTACTAAGAATGAAGAAGAACACAATTTTGGGACTATTTAGCTGAGGAAAAGAAACCCAGGGAATTAGAAGAAGAAAAAAAATATATATATTAGTAACACGGTTATGACCATGAATATTTACAAGGTATGTGGCGATAAAAGAAATTGAAAGGATGGGAGATGTTATAAATAAAAATCCCCTAAAACGCACCTTGTTTTACAGAAAGGTTGCTGATTAATATATGCAACTCCTGGGGACTATAATCGATCATAAAGAAGACCGTGAAGTACCAACTACATTACCTTGTGAGTTAAGCAGATTGTTATAGTAGTGGCTAAGGAAAGGGTGGATGTGAAATTTACTCATAGTAGATTTCTGTGTTTATACTTTCCACATTCAATAATGTTGTGTTTGGGAAAGTAATCATCTTCTGAGAGCGGAAATAAGCACATTAGTGCGTTATGCACTCATGTTTTAAAACAAGAGGATGTATGTATGAATGATTGAAGATGTGAAATTAGAACGATGTGAATGATATTATAACCCTGGAATAGCAAAGCAAGCCGCTTAAAGGACACAACTGGGATATTAAGGTTTTAGGACTAAAAGACAGGACTTTGTAAGATTGAAGATAATTATAAAATGCGTGCACACACATTTTGATGGAAATGTATTGGGCTGATTTTTGTTCTTATGTTTTTCTGTGTAGGTATTGATGTTGGTTTAAATTACATTGAGGAAGAACTCTGTTATCCTGAAGAAGGTGGCTCTCAATACTGGGAATCCACCAAATCACATTGACGCAACTTGAACACTAAATCGGACAAATATTGAGTGGTACAGTAGATATCAATGATTTTACTGATACTCTGTGCTCTAAAAAATAATCAAAACAGATTAGCGATCTTAAAACATATGTGATTGGCTTATTTAATCTCCTTGTTTTTGTCAGTGTTTTGTGTACTCAAGTAACAAATGTGTTTTCTTCATTTGAAATTATGTGATTGTCTTTCGCACATGTCCTGTTTTAGCAAGTATTTAGCTGTCAAATTATGAATCTGTTCCTATTTCAGTAATTGTCAGTGTTTGATATTAGAGGCAAAGATCTTTCCACCATTGTAAGGGAGGAACAATATGGTGACTTTGTATTTGTATGTGTTTTAATTGTAGGACCATGTATGTCCTCTTTTTTAACAATATTTTTAATGTTTAAAAGTGATTGCATTATTGCCCAATTTAGAAATATTGACTTTTTATAAATAAAATATAAAGATGTTTTACCTATGTGGGGCTTTATCTTGATAATCCAGGGGAATATAAGAAGTGATGGGAAAGATTGTGTGAACAGTATGAAGAGTGTGTGAGATCAGTTTTAAGATACTCAAAGGGAGTTTCTACTTGACTGGATAGTCTGAATATGGTGCCTTGTCACTTTGGAGTGTGGGACCCCTCTCTGTTTTTTTATTGATTATAATGAGTGCACACTATGGCCGTGTCCTCATTTGCTTCTCGTTGGATGCTTTAGGGCAGGTATCCCTGTTCCTGCTCCTGGGAGGACCATATGGACCTTCCTATAACTAGTACATGCCATAGTCTGTCATGTTGGACGACCCTATGTGACATTTATTCTTGCTGCCTGTTCCATTGCACAACAAAGGCAACTTCTCTGTTGTTTCCTAGGTAAACCATAAGAAGTATTTATCCTGGCTGCCTTTAACCATTGTACACAATTGGTTCTTCCTCTATAACTAATGGTTGGATGAAATAGGGCATTTATCGTGGCTGCCTGTAAACACTGCATAACTAGGGGCATATTTATAAGAGGAGTTGCCTCTCTTTTGCACCACATAACGTGGTGCAAGTACGACCAGGCCCAAAATGCGATTTATGAAACCACGTAAGGCCACCTTGTGTGGACCTGAGTGGCTTCTTAAATCTGGAGTAATACAGCGCAAATTGCTGTGTTGCGTTACTCTGCCCTGGGTAGGCGTTCTATGGGCATGTGTGGATATTGCCACACAACTCCCATGGATTTTGACACATTCCCAGATTTACCATAACTGGTAGATCTGGGAATGCTCCAAAAAGATACACCTTCTCAGGGGAGGTGTAACGAGGAGAAATATCTTGATTTCTCCTCATTACTTCCTCTTTCTATATGTGCTGCTTTCGCAGCACACATAGAAAGTGGAATATGCCTCAGGGGAATGTTTTTGTGTAGGATGGTGCCCCTTCCCGCACAAAAACAATCCTCCTTACAACACAGCCACCCTTGCACCATAGTGCAAGAGTGCCTGTGTTGCGCAAGGCAGCCAAAACGGCACCAGCACAGGGACAAAGGCAGAAATGTGCTGTATTCTTTTAAATACAGTGCATTCCTGCCCTTTCCTTGTCATGCGGCACAGCAAGGTGACTTGCTGCGTTGCGTGACTTTCTAATAAATATGCCTGCATGTTCTGTATTACTCTAAGTGCTCATGGGTTCAATGCACACCCACATTCTGCCACCCTGGGGCACTTTGGCATTACAGAAGAGGCCACAGATTCCTGTGTGACATATTCTATAAGATAGATCTCATCAGGGCTACATGTGTATCAGTGGAATCTCAAGGGGGTGTTCCCTCAATTGCAGGGGTTGTGGCCCATGCAAACAAGGAAACACTGTCTCTGCACCTACACCATATTACAGATGCAGGCAAGAGGCAAAGGAGCTGTCGGGGCACACTGGCTGTGCATCGCATAAAGGTGGTGCACAGTCAACGAGAAGGTGGCAACCCTTGAGAGAAGAGAAAAAGTGTCCCATGGACTTCCCCCAGACATTCCCCTGCAGGCAGGTGCAGGAACTCACTGCACCTGCATTCAAGTAGTCATTTGTCTCCCTCAAAAATGCAGGCCAGTTGGTGCCTGAACAATAAATGGCCGACTGGCTGCATCAAAACAGCCATTCCACCTTACACTAACGCACTGCCCTGTGGGCAAGCAAAGGTTTGCCGCTGTACTGGAGAGAGCACACATTGTTGTAGTAATGTGGAGAAAGGAAGATATTTCTTTTGTTATGCCTCTGTTGGGTAGGCGCACCATTTTGGGTAAAACCCAGGTCTACAAGTCTTTAAAAATCTTAGGGGCAGATTTATGAGCCCCTTGCGCCACTTTTGCGTCACTTTTAACATGGGAAAAGTGACGCAAAAGTGGCGCAAGGGGCTCATAAATCTGCCCCTTAGTTTGCATCAAAATACATGGGTGGGTGCACGGGAACGCCCATACTCTACCCATGTAATGCCTACTCAAAGCAAAGTAATACAAGGCAGCGCTATAGACTGCGTTGAGTTACATTGTATTTACTAAACAAGCAAAGCCACACAAATCCACTTTGCGTCGCTTGTTAAATACAAAAAAGGATTGTGCTTTGGGGTTGCGCCACAAAACGGATGCAACCTCGATGCAAAATTATAGTAAATCTGGGTCCAAATTGCTTCCCAGATAGTCTACATTGCAATTCAACACTCTTTCAAATAAACAATTAAATAAAGGCAATTACAACACAACTTAGAAAAATTGGCTATGAAATAGAGATTTTCTGACTTTTCAGTGGGTTGGTTTCTACATACATTGAGGGGCATATTTATGAGATTACTGGCGCAGGGCAGCGCAGCAAGTCATCTTAATGCGCTGCCCTGCGTCACTGGGAAAGGGCAGGAATGCACCGTGTTATCCAATACAGAGCATTCCTGTCTTTTTCCCTTGTGCTTATGCCATTTTTGCAGCCTAGCGCCAATGCAGGCACACTTGCACCATGGTGCAAACGTGCCTCCCTTACATGCAGGATTGTTTTTGCACACAAAATCAATCCTGAGAGGCTTTTTCCTTTTTCTATGCAGCCCACTGGAAAGAGAGCAAAATGTTCTCCTCATTGTGATGTTAAGTGCGAACACCCACCACAACGCCTCCCTTGCACAGAGTAAAGCAAAGCAGTGATTTGTGCTGCGTTGTGTTACTCCAGATTTATGAAGCCATTCAAAGCCACACAAAGCGGCTTTACGTGGCTTTATAAATTTCACTTAGAGGCTTGCTGTGTGGTGCAAAGGGGACACAAGCCTCCAATACATATGCCCCTCAGTGTCTGAAGAATCTAGAAGCAGGTTTCTAAAATGCAATAAGCATGCCTGAGGAGCTTTCCGACCTCTTGGATCTCTTCATTCTGCTCTGACGTGAGCCACAGCTACAAAGATTGCCGCCATATTTTAACAGACATGCATTGCCATAGAACAAATTAGGTTAATTGTGACCAGAGGCGCGGTGATACTGGGCAGCTAAACTGTGGGAAATGAATGGCTGAATTGTGAGACAAAGAAGGCCCAAGATAGAAGACAATTGCTACACACAGTCGCCTGCTCCTTCCGGTAGGTGCTGCTATGGTTAACACACAGAAATTACAGAAAATGCTCGGCGCCATTATGACCACTGTGACGTCAGAGAGCCAGGCTGTGCTCAGTGTTTGCTGTGAGGAAACCACGGAGAACCGCAAGGCTGCATTTGCATTGCTGGGGTTTTCGATCGGCGTATTTGATGCCTCGGTTCTTGAACCCCACAGTGCAGGCTCGTATTCATAATTAGAATTAACATGACAGTATACAGTTTTCAGGTGCACCGTCATTTGCTCTTTCACAGCTTCCCCACCCCGTGGCGGTGTAACTAGAGTGACCTGGTTGCTGAATGACAACTTGAATATGCTACAGCTTAAATTGAAACAGTTTCTTTTTCACTTTGAGGCACACATTGTACAGCTGCATGTGTGCACATAATCAAATCCAAGACTGTCAAAGTCAATAGGCCTGAGCCATGAAACGTGGTGGATGTGCCAATACTTATTTCCCTAAATGGTCGCGATGAATGTAGACATTTTGGAATGTACAATATATAAATATAGTAAAATGCTTTTGGACATATTTACATTCAAACATGGCTGTGCCTGAATCTGTGGTGGCCATATTTGAAAGATTCCAATTACAAGCGTGTGTGCAGGTGGCCATTTAGGGATGGCTAAAACACATTCTAGATGGCTATACATAGTGTGGTGGTTGACTCTTAAAGCGTGAGGGGGGAAGGAGGCAAGTGATTGCTTAGTGGTGCGTGTGAAGGGGAGGGTTAATAAAGAGACTGGAGAAGGAGGAGGAGCAGAGAGAGGGAAGTAAAGAGAGGGAGGAGAGAAGAGTTCCTCATATGCACTGCAATGCAAGCAGCGAACGGGTACTCAAATCAAAACACTAAGACAGAAATGCTCCTGATCTTTTTCTTGCATTCTGAGCATTTACAATACAGGCCATACAACAGTTGTATCAGTCGTATAGCGTTTGTGTGGAGATTGTACAACACTCATACAAGAAAGTTCTATAAATGTGACCTCAACCTATTAAGGAGAGAAACAGTCTTCCACCTAGTTGATAACTTACCTCAGTCTCTACCCATCTTGATTGTGTTGACCTGATTTCTGCAAAATAATTTATTTTAGCATTGTCTAAGTTTCATTCGGGGTCACCTGCCCCATTACTAGAGTGAAACAGATGATACTTGCGACGTAGCATCACTCAATTGTTCATTTGCTGCCGAGTTGGTTCCATAGCAATTCAATATCAACTCCGTCACTCTAATATTGAAGAAACAAAAACTCACTTGGCTGTCATGAATAAATGGAGACCAATCTCTTTTTCACTTTCAGTGGCTAAGCAGCTGAAGGCCATGTTGCAAGGTAGCTTTGTTCTTTTCATGAAGGCTGTTATATTTTAGATATTACATAGGAAGACTTATGGCCAGGGCCTTACGGAGAGCCATTGATCACACTATTCTATCAATCTGCTTCCTTCGACACCGTTGATCACTCTATCCTGCCCGGAATCTCCTTGGGAGGGAGGGGGCAAGCCAGACAGAGCAATTTTGTGTGTGAAAAAGGGCGCGTAATTGAAACAGGTGCACTACATTATTCTTGCCTCCCGGAGGCTTTTGTGGACTCTTCGTGCTGTGGCTGTTTCTCTAGAAACTGCACGTTGTCGAAAGAGTGTGCCTCCAATTTTCGCCCTCCCATTAAATTGGTCTCCACCTCCAACATCACGATTGAAAGCGGTTTCCTTATTAATGCTAGATCGCTGGTGAAAAATAATATTGCTTTCAGTGAGTTTGTGTCTGTAAGGAAGCCTTCTTGGGTTTTTGTAACGGAAACCTGGGCCTCTGATTCCTCTGGCCCTGATCTGGTGGATGCCATTCCTGATGGTTATGCGCTAGCCAGGATAGACCGTGTGGGACGTAGAGGAGGAGGGCTGGGGATTCTTTATAAAATATCCCATACTTGTCGTATTACTACTCTATCTGCCCCCTCAGATACCCTTCAGGCCCTACATTTTGTAATAATTTCTCCCCTTGCTGTCCCCTTTGTGGGCATATTGATTTATAGACCGCCAGGACCCAGAGCTGATTTCAGCCAGACTCTGCTCAATTTTTTAGAACCTTACTTTGGCTGTGCTCAGCTGACGGTTTTGGGTGATCTAAATTTTCATCTCGAAAACCTAGATTCTAGGGAAACTCTTTCCCTGTTGGATTCGCTGTCCGCTTGTGGCCTTCAGCAATTGGTTAAAAACCCTACCCATCAGGCAGGTCACATCCTGGATGGGGTATTTTCAAATGATCCTAGGTTATCGACAGACCTGCCTATTCCGTTGGTTTGGTCTGATCATCTAGCTGTCCCTCTGGAGCTTCAGGCCTCTCCTGCAGATACTAGGCTGAGTGCACCCAGCAGAAAAGAACCTCAGCGAAATTATAGGATGATTTCCAATGACACCCTGGCCCCTTTAATTTCTAATAGCGCAATTGCCACAGTGAGGGATGTTAGTACGGCGGCACTTGAACTGACTTCTTCCATCACCAGGGCAGTGGATCTGTTGGCCCCTGTCTCCCTGCGTTACTCTGCCAGGAAGAGACCTTCGGCCCCCTGGTTCTCAGAGTCTCTGAGACTCTTAAGGCAGGGTTGCAGGAAGCAGGAGAGGTTGTGAAGGGTGAGCTGGGACATTCAAGAGAGGGAAAAGCACAAACTTCTTCTTAAAGGGTATAAGGCTGAGGTTATTAAAGAAAAGCAGGAGTACTTTTCTAGGCTGACTACTGCCCTTTCCTCCCCCAGAGATCTCTTTAGAAATGTATACTCTCTGTGTACCCTGCAAATGCCCGACCCTATTGTTAGTTCCCAAGATCTTTGTGATAAGATCGCCCAATTTTTCTACTCTAAAATAGCCGACATCTATTCTGCCCTTGAATTGCAAAGGGCATCTATGCTTCCCCCTCCCACCTTGGTCACTTCCCCCATAGGAAGTGGAAACTTGGCCTCCTCTGCGAGCCTGTCTAGCTTTCCCCTGCTTTCCCTACATCAACTGGACTTGCTTCTGAGTAAGACTAGGTCGGGGTCCCCCTTGGACCCATGCCCTCTTAAAGTTCTTAAGGATTGCAGGGAAACCTTATTGCCCCCGCTTTTGGACATTATGAACCGGGCGATGCAGGAGAGCATTTTTCCTACCCCGTGGAAGAGTGCCGTGGTTAAGCCTCTTCTTAAGAAGCCAACTCTGGACTCTGAAATCCTTAAGAATTTTCGCCCCATCTCATTGCTCCCGGCACCAGCAAAGATGCTGGAGACTCATCTAAATGAGCATCTGGCGGCTTTCCTGGATATTTCGGGTCTCCTGGATCAGTCCCAGCATGTCTTCCGGAGGTTCCACAGTACGGTGTCGGCTCTCATGGTAGTGCTAAATAGCATCCGCACTGAGGTCGACCAGGGCCATACTACTCTTCTGGTCCTGTTAGACCTGACAGCCGCCTTTGACACCCTATCCCCCTCGATTTTAACATCTCGTCTTAGGGAGATAGGGGTGGAAGGCTCGGCTTTGAGCCTCCTGGCCTCCTTCCTTGACCAGAGGGAACAGAGGGTCAAATTGGCCGAGTATCTATCTCCATCCTTACCTGTGCAATGTAGGGTCCCACAGGGGTCGGCTTTAAGTCCGACCCTCTTTAATATCTATGTGGCCCCACTTGCCAGGTTAATTAGATCTTACGGGATGGAGGTGGTTTCTTACGCTGATGACACCCAGATTATGGTGTCCCTCTCCCACTCGGGCAATACCTCTGCTCTCAGCTTCAGGAACTGCATGGAGGCAGTTTCTCAGTGGATGATTTATAACTCACTGAAGCTGAATGGAGAAAAAACGAGGTTCTTGTTTTTGGCGGGAAGAGGGACATTTGGTCTTCTGAGTGGTGGCCCCCTGCCTTGGGAGCGTGTCCCATACCTACGGACTCGGCTCGTAACCTGGGAGTTATGATCGACCCCTTTCTCTCTATGGCTCAGCAGGTAAATAGGACGGTTGCTACCTGTTGGGGCATCATCAAGATCCTTAGGAAAATTAAACACTACCTAGCTCCACAGGCTCGCAAACAGATTGTGGTTGCATTGATCGCCTCACGGCTTGACTATTGCAACGCTCTCTATGCCGGTATAGATAAAGGTCTCGTGCAACGCTTGCAAACTGCCCAGAATGCGGCAGCCAAATTTGTGCTTGATGCCCCCAGGCTCTTTTCTGCTACAGCTGCTAGGAAGAGATTGCATTGGCTACCGATCCACGCCAGGATTATCTTTAAGACCCTTTGCCTGACTTACGGGGCATTATCCGGCTTTGGGGCTGGGGGGGTTAAGGACTTGTTGGTACCTTATGTCCCTTGTAGAAACCTCCGCTCCTTGAGAAAAAGCCTGTTATCAGTTCCCCGATTTCGGAGAGTTAAATGGGGAGGAAGGGCTTTTTCGTTTTTGGCCCCTAGACTGTGGAACACCCTTCCCATTGAAATCAAAACTCAACATTATATCCTAATGTTCAGGAAGGCATTAAAGACATGGCTCTTTGCCAAGGCATATCCGTAATTTGGTTCCTGGTCTATTCGATTTTTATTTGTTAGGCGCCTTGATGCCTTTGGGCTTAGTTGCGCGTTATAAGTCTTCTTTCATTCATTCACTTTAAAAACACAAACCTGGCAACTGCCTTACACAACTAAACATCACTATACATCGAATAACTGACTCCTGACCCCTCCCTTCAAACCTTCCCCCACCCTGCCATTAACACAACAACAACATTATACAGTATTGCAGTTAAAAATGTATGCCCTCCAATAAAAGCCCAAATGCCCTACCTGCCTTTCTGCAACTGAAACTATCAAAACGTCTACCCTGAACTTATACTATCTGCCTACCCTTTCCCTGACCCTGCTCACAGACTTCCAGCACTTAACCAAAAACCTCTGCCAACCCTTGCCAACTTTTCAAAAACCCTACAGGCACTTGTTTCAAGCGACAATATACAACAACACCCCTTGAGCACCTGTCTTCAACAAACCTAGTCCACAAAAAAAACATAAAAACCCCAAGGAACCACCCGTAGCCGAAACCCCCAAATTGTGGGAGGGAAGGAGGGAATCTTTTTCCTCTCTACGCTACCCTGCTCCCAGCCACTGCCACTAAGTCACCAAACCTAAAATGGTGTCTGGGAGCCCACCAAAACAGAATTTATACTTTGGGCTGCGATTGAGCTATTTACTAAAATAGCCCATATATACAAAAAGGCCGAGCCTGGCTCAGCCCAGCCCTCCTAATCTGCCCGGGGGTAGAACTCCCATTGCTCGGCTGCCCCCCAAACCCCCCTTGGGAGGGAGGGGACAAGCCAGACTGAGACCAATTTTGTGTGTGAAATAGGCCGCTTTATTGAAACAGGTGCACATTACAAATACAAACCTGGCAACTGGGTGACGTCTTCACCCCTTTATTCCTTATCCCAACGCCGCTGGCCACCTACATCAGAAATTCCTTCCACGCTAGATTATAAGCTGTCCTAGTTGAATTTGATAGTTAACTTCCACCAGTTGTAGCATCCTATGTTGCCTACGTACCACAACTGCTGGGGCATAGGCATCGGGGTGCGGTTGGCGTCCTTGGCTAACCCATGGAATCTACCCCACTGCGAACGAGACAAAGCATCCGCTATGTCATTGTCCACACCTGGGACGTGCAGTGCCCTGAATGAAATATCATGACGCAAACATCCTAATACACTTAACAACTTTAACACCTGTGCATCCCTAGCTGACTGTCTGTTTAGTATTTCAACGACCGCCATGTTGTCTACTCTGAATGTCACCCTCTTGTGTGCCAACTGAGCACCCCACAATGTCACTGCTACTACTAAGGGAAAGAACGCCAGGAATGCAATGCTCCTACATTCCTCCCTCCAATGCGGCGGCCACTGCTCTGCCAATACAGTCTAAAACCCTTGCTACCTGCCGCATCTGAAAAGATCGATATTTCCCATGCTAAATCTTCTTTCCTCGCCGCTGGGATCCCATTAAAGGACTGCAAAAATACCCGCCACATCCTCAAGTCTTCCTTTACCCCCGCTGAAAGGCGCACATGATGGTGAGGCAATCTTTTCCCTACCAATGCTCTACCCAATCTCCTGCAAAAGGTTCTGCCTACTCTCACCACCCTACATGCAAAATTGAGATGACCTAAGAGTGTCTGTATTTCTTTAACATTGGCAGTGCTTTGTACATGTACCACTTCCCATTGAAATGGATACCCAGAAGATCCCAATCATCTGGATGGACTGGAAACAAACGGAAAGCCGATTTTATGTTGCATTTTGCCATCTTTACAGTTGCGCCCGCAGTCACGACCAGTGACATGGCCATGTCAACTGAAGAGTACTTTACTGTAGCCTCATTTTCGGCAATAAAATAATTCACTGAATTTCCTACTGGCCATGATAAATGTTGAATAAGCCTGAATTGACCTGGCTCCTTTTTCGGCACTACCCCAATAGGTGACACTATCACATTTTTAAGGGCCTATCTGAAAAAGGCCTAGCCATCCTCCCTTCCCTCACTTCCTTTTCTAGCTTCTCTTGGACTATTTGTGTATGTTCCCTTACGGACTGTAAGTTCTCCGCCCACCTCCTGAATCATGGGCCTCCGTACCCCAAACAGAAACTCCATCGGAAACCCTGGCCCAAAATGTCGCCAGCCTTCGGTCATCATAACCCTGTAAGGCTGCGTCCAACTTGTCATACTTACCCTGCGTATGAGCCCCTTGACCAAACCCCTGAAATCCCCTACTCCCCTTGCCCCTGCGAACTGTTGCTGCTGCTGTCCTCCAGCGCTGGCCCCACTCTGCTGCCACTGTTGGCCCCCCTGTTTTGAACCTCCGCGTCCCGAAGCAATTGACCAGCGTGTGCCGGCCCCCACACTTCGAGCACTCATGGCAAAATCTACAGAACTCTTGAGTGCATAAACCCTTGTTGAAATCCCAACAAGCCCCGCCTGCCCCTGCCTGCCCTCTTCCTGTGCTACCCACCCCTCCCAGGGTGGGTTTCCCCTGAAAGGGCTGGTACACTATTGGAAGCCCATTGGCCGTGAATATGGTCTTGCCCGACCTGGCCGCCCCCATTGTGTGCTTCCACAAATCGATGTCAAATTCCCCCCATTTCGCCTCAGTTTCCCAGGCCATGCGAGCTCTGAATTCCTCATCCTATTGCGCCCATGGTAACCCCCCCCTGTAATCTGCGCTTTTTGAATAACATCCATGTACTTAAACAGCGCTACACAGCATTGCGGGTACTTTTCACAGTATACACTGGCATAAATTAATAACGCTGCCGTCCAATTTTCAACAGTCAAAAGCACCCTTGGCTAGCTCATAGTCGTCTTCTTTTGACCGTTCTTTTGCCCGTACTTCCCTATGTCGGAGTTTTAGCATTTCAACATATTCTACCTTACAAATGCGCTCTTTAGTTGCCAGCATCAGATGTGGCCCCAACGGTTTAGTCACTCACATATATGGCAGTCTTCTGATCTTCAACTCTTTACTCTCCAACTTGTGTTTTTTATCATCAACTGATGTTTTCCCAATGTGGGCTTTCGCCATTGTTTTGTCCCCTTCAACTTTAGTTTTGCCTTCTTTACCTGCTTCCTCTGTACCCACTCCTACTTCTAGAACATATTTGCCCTTCTGCGACCTACCCTCCTCCCTCCCAATAACATCCTCCCCCCCTGTCCCAATCGACACCATCAAAGGCTTCCCCAACCCTCCTTGTGCTTAACCTGGCTCTAAGGATGGTGCCCGCGTTGCTGCAGTCCGCCTTGCCAGTGTGCCTTTGTCCGCTTCCGATCTTTCTGGTCTCCCAACTGGATCTGACGCCCTCTGTGTAACCTGCAAAATACTAGTAGAGATATTACTGGGACTCCCCCAGGCCCCCTTTCTTCCTCACGTAATTCGCCTTCCTTGAGGCTCTCCTTGTCAAAATCTAACTCACCGCGCCATTCGCGCATTTCCACCTGTTGGCTCCTACTGAGCCCCCGGCCCCTTGCATCATGGGGTGCTGACTGCACCCGGTGGTATTCCACCTGACTCTTTAAATGTTGATTCCTGTGATCCTTTGGCCCGGAAGACCGCTGAGGACCGTCGGGTGTTGGGGCCAGCAAAACCGCTTGGGCCTAATTGTGCCAGCCGCGACGTGGTCCACCGGTGCTAACGGGCTGTTGCAGGGATTCTGCACATACACAGAACTATGCGCAGGAAACCAGGACCTCAGTGTGTAGTGGTGTACCAAAATACCCACTTCGGTGCCCAGAACCCCAATCCGATAAGCTATTATGTCTCATTCGTTCTCTGTGCTACAGCAAAGCTACCAATGATTAGACATCCTAGAACAAGCTACTCCGTCACTCTCAGGATACGTGGGAAGAAGAACACTCTTTCGTTCAAACTCTCGTACTTGTCCACAACATGAGGAAATAGAGCCAAGGAATAGTTTAAAATGTTTATTTTAACTAACATGCTCTATAATGTAGTACACAAGCCAATACTAGCAGCAATATGCATAAGATCAAACAAATCAGCATTGTTACAATTCCATATAGAACAAAAGGGGAAATCATATTATAATGATGGTGGACACAGGAACATAGCACCTTACCACCCTCCCCGCGCTAGAAGCTAGTTTATTATAATTATAGAAGACCTCCAGGCTTTGTCAGGGGGACCCCATACCTCCGAGTTCAGATGCAGGAATTTACATCACCGGATGAGCACAGCTCTTCTATCCTGGAAAGCGTTTCTCCAAGTGCCTTAATATGCCTGCAAGGCAATATTAAAAGCACCAGATTTCCAGGTTTGCAGCTGTGTTCTATGTAATGGCTAGGGACGTGAGACTGACCAAAGCAAATCAACAGAGCTCATTGTTTTTTTACCTTGAACATGCTGTACAGACGAGGAGCACAGTGTTCAACTAAATATGTGAAATGAAGACAGCTCTCATGTGAAAGCGAGCTAGCAAAGTGTTTACGAGAAATCTGGCATGTAGTAACATGAGCAAAAGCGGCAAAATGGCGGCCAAGCATATACTAACTTATGCTAACTTAACAATGTCCGCAGGTGTGTCCATATCCTCACTACAGGGCCCGCTGCTTGAGGCGCCGCCCTTCCTTCTCCTCTGGGCCCAGAAGCCACTCCCAGCTCTGCCAAGTCAGGATCTTGCTGATGCTCCTGATCCTGCAAAACAAATTATTGGTCTGGTGTGCTAGGCCTAATCACCTCCCCTAGCTCCCACCTCCTCTTTCTCCCTACCCCTACTGTACTTTCTGCCCACTGGTGCCCCACCTTATACAGCTCCCCCACCTCCCCCTCACTAACCTCCCCATCCTCCCCCTCACTCTATTCCAGCCTGGCAGCTACACCTGATGGTAATGGCTTTGGTTCCTTAGTGCCCCTGGGTCACCCCTATTCTGCTCTGACCTACCCCACAACTCCCCACCCTGTCCTCCCTTCCCAGACTTGTGTCCCTTTCCTCAACCCCCAGTGAGTCCCCCCTTGCCAAATAATCATCCGCCTGTCCCAGGGTGCTCAAACCCCTCACCGCCTCATTGCAGGGGGTGAAAATATCCACTCCCTCTCAAGCTTGGCGGCCCTCTGCAGGCTCCTAGCCCCCCGGATTTCCCACCATTGTCCCCTTCATAGACCAGGGGTTCATGGTAAGCTGGATACCCCCCCACATCCCCTCCCAGCTCCACCACACCATTCCCGTCAACTACCGCTGGCCAAAAATCGGGCCCAGAAACTTCTTAGCCCAAGGCCCCCCCACCCATTGCTCCTGTGTACTCGCTACTCGGGGGCCTGTCTGGCAGTCCTGCCCTCCCTGCGCCCTCATTCAATAGGCCCGACCAGGCCTCGAGTTCTTCCCCCTTCCGGGGGGCACCCTTCTCCCCTCCAACCCATACCCAGTGCTACCATGGCAACAGCCACGGTCTGATACCCCGCTCTGGAGGACTTCCCCACATTCGGGTCGGGCCCCAGAGCCAGCCACCCCTTCCCTCAAGGCCCTCCCCTCCGTGTGCTAGATGCACTGAGATGTGCTGCACGGGCTCCGCCCCTGCGCTCGGAGCCCGGAGCCACAGACCGCGCCTGAGCTCCGGCATGGCAGATGTCCCGGGGGGCGCTCTCTGCACATTTGAGTGGCCCCTGGCACTTACCTATCCCCTCTTTTGTCGTTTGGGGGATGAGCGGGCTCTTCGGCAGCTGCCACTCCTGCCGATGCCCGACAAGGAGGGCGTGACGCACCAGCGGCATCCGGCATCAACAAATCGAGCCGTCAAGCTTCGCTGAGCAGGTGAACCGTTTCTAACACGCGGTAATCTTCCATTCTCGACAGCGACTGCCTAACTAACTACTACTGGTATGAAAAAAATATCTCACTACGCTACCCTTCTCCCAGCCACCAGGTCACCAAACCTAAAATGGTGGCTGGGAGCCCGCCAAAACAGAATTTATACTTTGGGCTGCAATTTACTAAAATAGCCCCAAATATATTAAATGGCCGAACCTGACCCAGCCCAGCCCCTTCCAATCTGCCCTGGGGGCAGACCTCCCTTCGTTCGGCTGCACCCCAAAACCTCCATCTCAGTGCACTCCTTGTTTAAATTCTTCTCAATCATGTTGGCTTATTCCTTTTGTGGCATATCCAATTTCTGTATATGGTGATGGACCCCTTACGACCCCATCTATTAAATATCTTTTGCTGTGCCTCTAACTGATCTCATCCACTTCAGAGTTGTAGCTTTCTACATGTATGCCAACAACACCCAGCTCATCATAACACTGGGGGATGAACGGACATCAGCAGCACACTTTAGAACTGTACTACTGCATATTGACATCAAATATATCAACCTACATTAATATTAATGTCGAACTATAGGGAACAAAAACATTGTCAATCCTATACATTAAATTAAAATAACAAAAATATCAAATCCTAACTGTTGTCATATCAAATATCTAAAGTAAAACAATATTTCAAACCAACTTATAGATTACACTATTTATATTTAAAGGTAATATCAAAATTAACAATCTTAAAATAAAATTTCAAAAAACAAAACATAATTTAAAATATCTAAAATATAATTTGAAAATAATAAATATATCTAATCAAAATTAATTTTATGATGTACAATGTTGTACAACTCTAAAAAATATTTGTTATGCATTCTAATTAAATATATGTTGGATTTGTTTAAAATTATATATCTTAAAATTAACAATATTGATATTTTTTGCATTGTAGAAATAATTTACATAAAATGGATCATTAAGGAAAAGGTTAACAAAAATCCCAAAATATGCAAAAACAGAACTAAACAAATCCTCACAAATACATTGTTTAACATGTTAAAGTGTAAAATACTTTCACGCTACATTTTTTAATACAATCTATATTTTAATAAATTAATATATATTTGACCGTGTTGTATCATTTTTTCCATTCTTTTTCTAGTACCACATTACCAATATTGGAAAAGTGTTGAGGTCAGATTTTCTATACCCACTCTGAACTAAGCAACATTGTGGAGAGTGTTGGACTCTGGGAGGCCTAGGTTTACTATTCCCACCCAAGCTAAGTAATATCAGGGAAATGTTGGACTCAGGGGTATGTTGTCATACTATTATAATTCCAGAGTAGGCAATGTTGGGGAAAATGTTGCTGTCAAGAGGTGTCAAATGTTTTATTTCCAATTCAACTAAGCAACATTGGGGAACGTGTTGGATTCTGAGGCGGTCAGATTTACTATTCCCACTCCAAACTAAGCCACATTGGGGAACGTGTTAGACTCTTGGGGTGGTCAGATTAGCTATCCACATTCCAAACTAAGCAACATTGGGGAAAACATTGAAATCTGGAGACGTCTTATTTACTATTCCCACTTCAAACTAAGCAATATTGTGAAAAGTGTTGGACTCGGGGTTAGATTTACTATTTCAACTACAAAGTAAGCAACATTGGGAAAATTGCTGCGCTCTAGAGGAGCCAGATTTACAATTCCCAATAAAAAATAAAGCAACATTGCTGAACTTGTATGACTCTAGGGGTGAGATATACTATTATCAGTCAAAATTAAGTAACATCGGGGTAAGTGTTGGACTCTTGAAGGGTCTAATTCAATATTTCCACTTGACACTAAGCAATATAGTGGAAAGTGTTGGACTCAGGGTGGGTGGGCACTTAGATTTACTATTATGCAACAGTGAGGAAAGTGTTAGGCTCTGGAGGGGTCTAAATTACTATTTCCACTCCAAACAAAGCAGTGCTGGGTAAAGTGTTGGACTCTGGGATATCAGGTTAACTATTCCCACTCAAAACAGAGGAATATTGGAGAAAGTGTTGCATGATAAAGGGGTTCAAATTCACTTTACCCGCACCAAACTAAAGTATATTAGGTAATTTATTGTACTCAGGACAGGTAAAATTTACTATTGCCCCTCTAAAAAATAGAGAAAAAACTAAAAACTAAAAGTAAAGGTGCTTAAATAGTTATAAATAAAATGACAATACAATACAAGTAATTTATTATGTATTAAAGTACAACATCAAAATATTATTTTTAAACTTTAAGTTAAAAAGTATGTTAAGAATCTAAGGTTTGAAACACATATTCAAATAAGGTCAATAATTTAATTCTGAAATTTAAATGTTTATTTTTTAATTACAAAGTATAAATAAAATAATTCAGAACATCTAAAACATTTTTAATTCTCAAATAAAGTGTTTTACAATACTCCAATAATAAAACAATTTAAATATCTAAACAATAAATACGTAATGTATGCATTTTAAAACACTACCCACACGAACCTCTATTAAACCCAACATTCTGAAACCTGCATAAAATAAACTTAAAAAAGATATAATTTAAAATTAATCTTAGAAATATGTAATGAAAAACTATAATAAATAAAAAAAACTCCATAAAAATACAACAAAAATATAAATGTAAACTTTTCATTACATTAAATGGCAGTGGATGGGCAGGCATTGATTCAATACAAACTCAGATAAAACCAATGTAATTGTGACTGGTGGTAATGATGACCTCCGGGTTGATACCTGCTGGCCTATTGAGACAGGATCGTGACGATTCACAACTTTGCATGATGTGGGATTTTCAATTACTTTTTTTGAAATCTCACTTAGTATTAACCTAGTCGATCCAATTTATAAGTTCTGTATCTCACCCGCCGCATGGAAGCTTTCACCACTTCGGATAGACTGATTCACACTCATAGGATAGTGACATGCTCTTCACTCTCACCAAGTCAAAAGGTTAAAATGATTCTGAGCTTGATAGGACTATTGGTTTGTTTTTTGTTTCTAGTACCCCATGCACACGGGTACATGTGTCAGCTTGGGTGGATTTCGCACGGTCAGTGGAACCTGTTCCACAGTAACCTTTAAAGTGTGATTTTTTTTGATCATCAACCATTCATTCTGGACTGGTGGACATTCCTAGGCACACTTTTCAAAGAACAATTGTTTCATTTAGCTTGGCCCCAGTAGCAATAGTGAAAGAGTCTTCCTTGCTTGGTTAGAGGGCTGACTAGGACAATCAAAATGTCAATGCTGTGTGGTTCAAAAGGGAGACCAAGCTGCATTCAAACATGATGACACAAAGTTATTCAATTGAAGCTTAAAGTTTTCGGTCATCGTGCCCAATGCAAACAGGTACAACTTCTGACTGGCAATACCTATGCAATGTTTTTAATGAGTTAGGGGACAAATTCTCTTTCTTGGTGTCAAGAAGCTGTAGTACTTCCAAGGTAGGCCACAGACAGGTAATTGAGGCTGTCGTCTAGTAGTGAGACATAATCATACAGTTCTTCAGAATAATTGTCTGACAATGAATCAGAATAGGAATTACATCAAGAGGTGGTATATCGGATGTTGGCCCTTTGGGGAGTGTGCCCATGGTGGACCTGTTCACCAATGTGTCCAACAGGATATACCCCCTCTTCTGATAAAGAGAAATCCAGAATCAAGATTACCAATTGGATTCTTTTACTATAATGTTGACCTACAGGAATTATAACACATTTCCACCAATACTGCTAATTCAATCAGTTCTCCAGAAAATCAGAATGCACAGGCCATGGTCAGCTTGCTGTTCTAAGACGGGTTACAAACCACAGTATTGGATCCACCCTTGTTCAAGATGCCTCTTGGTATATTTATTCCAGGAAGAGAAAGGAACTGTTTAATCTGTATCTAAAGTCTCTTGATCTACATGCATGGCTATTGAATGGTTTACTGTAGCCAAATTAATTAAATGCAGAATTAACTGATATTTTACCTGTTGCCAAGAAGTTCCTGAAGGGGTTAATTCTAGCAGGTGCTTGACTTTTGTTGTAGTGCAAGGCTAAAGCTCTTGAGACCTTGGAAGGCTACAATAAATTAATTCTTAATGTTCTATATCTGGTAGAACGGCTTTCCTACTGGTGCAATCAAGAGATACATGGCATTCGTTTCTGCCTCTTTATTCTCCACAAATCATGGTTCTCTTTTTAAGATGCCACTAGTGGATAGGTTCTTAAAATACCTTGGCACACTTGCTCTATCATTTTGTTATATGTCAGTGGAATCTTACACTGATATTGAGTTTTCTAGTGGTTAAATATTTGAGCCCCTACACTTGTGTGAACTTAATGTTCTTTCAAATAAGACTGCATTTCGGGTGCCAATAACTTTGGTTAGGTGTGTCAATGAGCTTCACCGTTTATCAGCTTTTTCTCCTTTAGCTGTTTTGTTGACAGAAGGTGTAACCTTGAGTTTCAAGCATTCTTTTTTCCCCGAAGTAGCATCTGATTTTCATATGTCCCAGTTAATAATTTGTATCTTCTTTCTTTCCTCCTCCTCATCATTCATAAAATGCAGGAAGATTGCTTCATTTTGAATTTCGTGGACCCTTAAATCATTACATTCACAAGAGTAGGGTTTTCAGAGAAAATGATAACCTGATTTTAGGCTTTTCTTGTGTGCAAAGTGGTAGAGTGATCAGAAAACAGCTTATATTTGTTAAATGGCATTGACTGTCACACCTTGTAATCAGTTGACTGGTAAACAAACACTGGGCTGCTTCAGAGCCCATTCAACAAGGGATACTGCAGCAATCTCTGCTGTCTTTAGTGATGTTCCAGTTCAAGACATACAAATGCTGTGACACGATCTTCAAATCATTCCTTTGCTACACATCACTGTATCATAGCTGACAAACAAGGACGTTCTCTGTCTTTCTGCAGGGTATGAAAATCCTTACAATCCACCTGCCTCACCTCATTCAGGCATCTTTTATCTTGTTTCTGTTTTATTTATTATAGCTTTTCCTTATATACTTGTAAAGTTACAATTAAAATGCAGTTTTATGAATACTGAAATAAAACAAACGTACACAAACTTTTCAGTTTATCTCTGTAAATCAGGCCCTTAATGTCTAGTGTACACAGAAACTTTTGGGTTGAACATATATCTCCACAGCTTATGCACCCTATATGGCTGTGCACATCACTTATGAAGCTGATTCACAATGCCGATCACGAAGCCAAAGACCCTCATGTAGGCACTGGTAATGGCTTGAAAATTTCCAGATCCAGTCTCTTGCATGGTGCAGGACTTTATCTAATTAATCTGTGGGAGCTCACTTATCCCTCAGAAATGACGTTACTCAAGGTATGTAGCTTGTTCATTTCTGGTCATAGACCTTTCGGTATGGTATCTAGAAATGACCCCCTTGCCCCTGTGGTAGCTAAGGTTCTGAATGGCATCTTTTTTACAGGTTGGGTTCACCATAAAAATGGTTTCTGGCCACAGGAGGAACTTACAGTGAACCTACATAAAGTCTACGTAAGATGAGGCTGGCATAACTTATTAATTTTTTACATATATACTATCCACAAGCTAATCTTCTAGTGGAGAGATTTACCAGACCATTAATGAGTCTCACTCTACATCTGCATTAACCATCTGAGGGGCTTGTGGTCTGTCTGAATCCGGAAGTGAGTCCCAAACAAGTAGGGTCTTAGCTTCTTCAGTGCACAGACCATAGCAAAAGCTTCCCTTTCTATTACGCTCCACCTCTGTTCCCTGGGAAGCAACCTCCTACAAATGAAGGTTACAGGTTGTTCTAAGCCCACTTCATTTAGCTGTGAAAGCACGGCCCCCACGCCATGCTCTGAGGCATCAGTCTGCACTACAAATTCTTGGGAGATGTCAGGAGCCTTGATCATGGGTGCTCTGCACGTGGCCTCCTTCAGGGTGTCAAAAGTGGCACACCTCTGTCCGATCACCTGACGTGGCTGCTTCTTTGAAGTCAGCTCAGTCAAGGGGGAAACAATGGTGCCATATCCCTTGACGACTCTCCTGTAATAGCCAGTGAGGCCTCAAAAGGCTCTCACTTCTGCTTGGGTCTTTGGGAGTGTCCAAGCCAGAATGGTATCAATTTTTAGCTGTAGGGGCTGCACGTTGCCGCCCCCTACTCGGTGTCTCAAGTAACCCACAGAACCCTGCCGTATCTGGCTCTTACTGCCTTGATAATAAGGCCTGTACTCTTCAGGGCTCTCAGCTCTTCCTCAAGGTAGTGCAAACGGTCCCACCAACAGGAGCAGAAGGCTGCAATGTCATCAAGGTAGGTGGCACTGAAGATCTCCAAACCAGCCAGAACCTGATTTACCAACCTCTGGAAGGTGGCAAGGGCATTCATCAATCCAAAAGGCGTGACACGGAACTAGTAGTGCCCTTCTGGCGTGGAGAACGCTGACCTCTCTTGTGTACCCTTGGTCAAGGCAATCTGCCAATACCCAGACGTTAAATCAAACTTGTTGACAAACTTGGCAGATCCAAACCGATCAATGACCTTATTAGCTCTGGAGATGGGGGTGTTTCAATATTAGTGTCCGAATTGAGCCCACAGTAGTCCACACAGATCCGAAGTTTGGGTGTGACACTGGGTAGAGCAGCCTTGGGGGCCAAAACCACTGGGCTGGGCCAAGGACTGTTCAAGTGCTCAATAACCCCTAACTCCAGCCTGTTATAGACTTTCTCCTTGATGCTGGCCCTCAGTCTGTCAGACAACCTGTACGTTTTGTTCTTAACAGGAAGGCTATCCACAGTGTCAATGTCATGAGTGCACCAAAGGGTGACTCCTGGGGTGAGTGAGAACAGAGATACAAACTGTCACAGACACTGGCAGGAGTCTCTCTGCTGCTCTAGAATCAAAGTAGGGAAGAAGCTCACACCCTCTACTGACCCCTCATGCTCTTTGGAAGACAGGAGGTCAGGGAGAGGTTCACTCTCCTCTTCCACCCCCATCATCTGTGACCAAGAGAATGGTCAACTCAGACCTCTCGAAGTGTGGCTTGAGGCGGTTTATGTGCAGAACTCTCTAAAGGTTCCTATGAGGCTGCAAGTCCACCAGGTAAGTGACGTCACTCTTGCATGCCTTTACCTCAAATGGGCCAGACCAGCAGTTTTGTAGAGCACAGGGCTCTACAGGCGCCATCACCCACACCTTTTGACCAGGATGAAACTCAACTACAGAGGTATTCTGGTGATACTAGTGATTCATTTCCTCCTGGCTAGCTTCCGGTTTCTCCTGGGCAAGTTTTTGGAAGCAGGCTATCTGGGTGCAGAAGGCCAGCATGTAATTGAATACATCCCAGGGTGGTTTCCTGGGAGCTTGCTCCCAGCCCTCCTTCACCAAACCGAGAGATCCTCTCAGAGGGTGCCTGTAGAGAAGTTCAAAAGGGCTGAAGCCAACCACCCTTCTGCGGTACCTCTCTGTCAGCACATAAAAGACATGGCAGGAGGATGTCCCACTTATGCCTCATGGGTTGGGGTAGACCCATTATCATGCCTTTGAGGGCACTGTTGAATCTCTCAACCAACCTATTGGTTTGGGGGTGATAAGGAGTGGAGAACTTGTAGGTTACCCCACATTCCTTCTACATGGCCTTCATGTACAAGGACATGAAGTTGGTATTGCAGTCAGATACCACCTCCTTGGGAAACCCATGCTGGTAAAGATCCCCATCACCGGGGCCACAACAGGCACAGTTATCCTTCGTAGAGGGATAGCTTCCAGATACTGGGTGGCATGGTCCACCAAGACCAGGATGAACCTGTTGCTTATGGCTGTCTTGGGATTCAGAGGCCCCACAATGTCAATGCCCAACCACTCAAAAGGGGTGCTCATGACAGGAAAAGGTTGCAAAGGGGGTTTGCAATTCCCCCCTGTATTGCCACTTGCCTGCTAGGTAGGACAAGACCTATAGAACGCATGTGAGGCCTTCCTCATCTGAGGCCAATGAAAGTTTGTGACAAGCCTGTCAAAGGGCTTGTCTTGCCCCAGATGACTTGCCAGTGGCACATCATGAGCCAGACCCAGTAGGAAGGTTCTGAAGTGCTGGGGGTACCACTAGCACACTGGCTGTACCAGGCTCAGGAGCCTTAGGCTCACTACACAGGAGACCATTCTCTCAATCAATCAGGTGTTGCGAGAGGCATCACCGGCTGCCAATGGGCCAGCCCAGGCAGGTTCCCCAGTTTGGCCACACCTTCTGAAGTAGGTTCCGTGTGTCCCACTCAGGTTGAGCCTCCTCCAGACCAGGAGAATTTCTGGAGCGGGTTTCCTGCGGCCCTTGCCCCTCCTCTTCTTGGTAGGCACCTGGGCTACTCTTTCAGGCTCTGGGTCCTTCTGGTCATCCTCATGTGCTGCTATGTGGTCAAGCACACCCAATCTGACAACCCCAATATCTCCAAGTGTGTCCTGGGCTCCACCTCCTTCCAGGTGGTATGCTCCAGGTCATTGCCCAGAAGACAATCCACAGGCATGGATGGACTTACAGCTACCCTCAAGGAACCTGAGACTCCCCCATCCAATGGGAACCTGAGCCACCAAACATTGACTTTCACGGTTGTCTACAGCAACAACTTGGTGGACCACATTAGAGACTACCTGCTCTGAAGACACAAGATGACACCGGACAGTGATCATGCTGGCTCCTGTGTCTCTCAGAGCCTCCACCCTTTGCCCATTAAGGGTAACCCACTGCCTATACTTCCTAGTATTATTAGGCGTGAGAGTTCTCTGTACTATTTTACTGTTACAGTCAGTCAGTCAAAAATCTTTATTTCTCGCACTAGGGCCATAAAAGCACATAGGTTAAAAACAGTACATTATATACAAAATGTAACAGCATCGTATAAAATATATATTTTTAGATGGCACTTTATGCGTACATTCATATCTGGGATCGTTGACAAGTCCAACTCTTCTAAATGCCCTCAGGCGGGGGTTTTTGCAATATACATACAGTGCTTGTCCCCTGAATTAATCGCGTGGAAGGCAATAAAGTGCATATGAACAAACAACAATTTCATTCAAATAATTGAGGGAGCACCTAAGTAATACATTGTATAAAGAGACTGACCAAGTAAAAACTAAAAATAGCAATTGTTTTTTTTTTTTCAAATAATGATTCTACCAAGATAAAAGCGATGGAATAAAATTCACCATTTGTTTTTTAAGATACCTAAAACAGTGAAGGGTTTACAAAAATGACAAATCAGTGGGCCAATGGTTACATTCAATCAATTTAAGAAAAAGGGTACCTATCCCCGAGTACCTGATAAATAGTAATAGATTGTAATTAGCCTATGGAGTCTGCTTTAAGATGGCTCTACCGATACACCACATTGAGTACAAATAACGCACTGTTACCCAGGAACAATAGAGCAACCTCAGCTGTATCCCCACCACTAGTTGGGACCAGCTCTTCCCCAAGTGCTAAACTAGCCATCCACAGTGACTACCTACCATTGGGGGGCTGTACCCACTTAGGACACTTGGGATCCCCCTTGAAGTGCCCTTCCTGAGTACATTCAAAACACTTCAAGAATCCTTTCTGTAAAGGCTTTCTTGTAGGGAACCATTTCTTCTTTTCACTAGGGGGTTGGGAACTCTGACCCTTGGAACTAGCTTAGGGCCCTTTAGAGATCACCTTACTTTTATTGCTGCCCCCCCTTCTTCTGTTGTGGACCCTGCCCACCTTTGGCTGGATCTCCCCCATTTACCTTCTTGTGGATCCTGGTTCAGATCCAGAGGTCTGCCTCCTTAGCAAGCTTCCTTGGATCAGAAAGCCTACTGTCAATCAAGTGCTGGAGTAGCTCTGGAAAACAAAGACTAAACATGTGCTCTTATGCAATCAAATTGTACAGCCCCTGATAATCTGTTACCTGACTGCCTTTCACCCAACCATCCAGTACCTTACAGAAGGAATCAACACACTCTGCCCATGTCTGACGGGCAAGGTTCACACGTCCCTAAACATTTGCCTTTGTCTCTCTAGGGTCACACCATATCTCCTGACCAGGGTCTTCTTAATGGTGGGATACCTTCTCTTGTATCCTCCCACTAGGGTCTGTGGGGTGTCCCTCCCCTCACATGAGAAATGCTTCCACAACCCTGCCCCCCCAATTCCCTGCAGGAGTCTTGTGCAGTTGCAAAGGTATCCTGTTGGCCCTTTTCTTTTAATGCTGCGCTGCCGTGCATAAAAGGTTTATAAATGTAAGTTTACATGGGATCACCCTCTCGTAGCATGGCGCAGAGCAGTCAGGCTAAATTAAAGAGGCAATGTGTAAAGTATTTATGCGCACACACATAGAGTAACACAGTGAAAACACCCCAAAAGTACTCCAAGCTAGTTTAGAAAAATAGCCTAGAGTTATCTGAGTAAAACAAGACCAAAACTGCAAACCTCCACCATACCTAAGTGGAGATATGAATTTCGCAAAATTAAATCAAAAGGCAGTACTTAGTAATCAATAGCTCTATCTCAGGCTATCTGGTTGCGCTTGACCGGGGCAAATCCAAAAGTTACGTCCGACTGTGATGAAGAGCGGGCTGGATACAGGAGTCACGCACATCTGCTGACATTACCTTGGATGTGTCGATGCTCAGGGATGATGTGTTGAAATACGCAGGTAATGCATCGCTGTCGCAGGCGATTTATTGGTTTTGAAGTTGGGCAAAGTCTTTGATGCGTCAGTGTCAAGAGCACGATGTGTCGGTTCCGATGGTGTCGATGTCGAACCACTGGGCGGAAGGCAATGGGCCGGTTAGAAGCTGGGCATGGAATGCGTCAGAGTCAGGGCTTTGCAGACTTTGGCAATGCATTGTCCGAGACTCATGCAGCATCGGTGATTCAGAGGCACTGCATCGGCAACGTCGGGGCTGCGTTGTAAGTTGAAGTTGTTGCGTCGTGCACTCGGCGAGCAGTGTCCATGGCTTTGGTGCAGGCAGAGGTAATGAGTCTATTTCACAGAGAATGCGCCAGTTCCGAAAAACTCTTTGGTGTTGATGCATTAATTTCTTGGATTGCAGCACTAAACACTCACTTCTAAGGGCCCAGTACAGGATTTGGCACCATTTGGCAGAGCAGGACTCACAGCAGAGGAGCCAGGTGCTGGTGGCAAGATGCAGGCAAAGTCTTAGATATCCTTGAGAATTCGGAAACAGGAGGAAAGCCCAAAAAGCTCTTGGTGAACCATTAGAGATGCAAGATGTAGAGTGTCAAGTCCAGTCCTCTCAGTGCCATGAAATAAGCAGCAGGCAGCACACCAACACAGCAAAGCAAGCAGCAAAATGGCAGTCCCTCCTGGCAGCACAACAGCTCTTCTTCCTGGTAGAATTCCCCCTCTTGATTTCTAAATCCATTTTTATTGGTGTTTACTACTCTGTATACTTTACCACTGCTAACCAGTGCTAAGGGTCCTGTACTCTCTCCTTTAAACAAGGTAAAATTGGCTTATACCCAATTGGTACATTAATTTACTTGTACATCACTAGTACAGTAGTAATACATGTACCCAGGGCCTGTAAGTCGAAAGCTACTAGTGGGCATGCATTGTGCCACCCACTTATGTAGCCTTTTAAACATGTCTAAGGCCTGCCATTGCACACTGTGTGTACAGTTTTAAACTGACATTTCAACCTGGGAAAATAAACCTTTGCCAGGCCTACACCTTCATTTTTAATACATATAAGTCATCCCTGGGGTAGGCCCTAAAACAGCCCCAGGGCAGTGTTCAATGCATGTAAAAAGCTGGACTTGCACTTTTAAGTCTTGCATGTCCTGGTAGTAAAAAACTCACAAATTCATTTCCCACTACTGTGAGGCCTACCTCTTCCATAGGATAGCATTGTGTTACCTTATTACATTTGATAAGTGATAACTTTTAATTGGGAACAGGTAGGAAAGTCGAGTTGGTCTCTAAACAATTGTAATTTAAAGCCTATTTAATGGTAAAGTTGGGTTTTACGTCTCAATTGTGAAAATGCCACTTTTAGAAAGCTGGCATTTTCTTGTCCCAACCCCAGCCTTTACCCTAGGTCACATGACTAGGTGTAGAGGACAGTTGGTCTTTATGTGTTACTCCCAGACAGCGAGACAAAGGCGAAATAAGTGTTGGCAGGATGGGCCATCTCTGACTCAATAGGGGGAGGAGCAGTCACCCACCACACTTTAACATCACAAAGGCTCTGCCTCATCACACACACCAATGGTTTCCCACTAGTCTTTTCTGTCCCCATACAAGCTGGGGCCAGGTCAGGGAGGAGGGAAATTCCACACTCCTCTGTAGAGAGAGGACTCTAGAAGCTCCTCTTACTTCAAAGTGGGCACCAGGTATAAATAGTGGACCCTCAGACCGAACTCTTCAGTACACATCTGTACCTGTGGAAGATTTAGAAGTAGGACTGCTGTGCTGCTCTGCTGTAAGATGGACTGCTACTCTGCTGCCCTGCTGCCTGAGTGAGAAGGACAGGACCTGCATCTTGAACCCAGGACCATCAGAGTGACTCCAAGGGCTAGTTGGCTGGCCCCCTGATCAGAGCCTCACTGAAAGAAAAGGCTTCAACCACCCTGACCCCAGCACCTGGACTCTGCATGTCTTGAGTCATGCCCTCCAAGTGGTGCCATCCAAGTACTGGACCCTTGGAAGTAGCCCTAAAGATGCTCTGCCAGCCCAGCACTGGTCCTAGCAGTCTTGCTGCTCTGCACCAGAACCGCTGCTGAGTAGCACATCTCCGATGCAGAAATTCTCATTGCTGCCCTGCAGCTCCTTGAAACAGCTTCTGCGTGATGCATCCTCGATGCAGAACCTCGAATTGCAGCCCGCAGCTTCTTGGAGCCGCCGCTTTGCATAGCAACCCCAATAAAGGTCCTCGCATCACAGCCAGGCAGCTCCTTGGAGCTGCCGCTATGGGACACATACTGAATGCAGGACTTGCATTGCACCTAGCAGCTCCTCGAAACCGCCACTAAGCAATGCATCCTTGGTTCGGGATCTCGCAACGCTCTGCAACCAGGATTTAAGGTATTTTTTTCAGCGGGCTTAACTTGGTCCCTGAATCCAGTCCACAATTTATCGTGGTTGGCCAGAACTTGTGACTTTGTCCCAGTCCTGCATGTTCAGATAACCACAGTTGGCTCTTTGTGCTTTTAAGCACTATTTTTACCTGATGTTTTAAAATTGCATAACTGAAGTTCTACTAATTGGATTTATGTTGTTTTGGTCTCAAATAATTTATCACATTTAACTATATGTTTCTAAATTTTGTGTGAGATTTTTCTTGTGTTGTGTTTTAACTTTATTGCTGTTTCTGTGCTGCATAAAAACATTACACATTGCCTTTAAGTTAAGCTTAACTAGCTAGTTACAGAATGCAAGAGGCAACTAGAGTGTCACATTCCCTCAATCAAACATTTTTTTTTGTAGAGCGCACTACATACCCGTGAGGGTCTCAAGGCGCTGGGGGGTGGGCTGCTACTGATCGAACAGCCAGGTCTTGAGTAGCCTCCTGAAGGTCAGCAGGTCTTGGGTCTGTCGTAGGCGCAGTGAGAGGGTGTTCCAGGTCTTGGACACTGTCACAGTGTACCGTACAGCTGACTATATTGTTATCATAGTGAGCTGGGTGTCTGATTACTATAGGGATTGGTTGCACTGGGGAGGTCAATTCGATAGTGTTTTATAGGTTTCGTGAAAATGTGCATGTCACTATAGACATACAGCTACAGACAAACCCTTCTGGGGCCGTATGAAATACATTTCCCTAGGGGTGCAACAGGTATTTGCACCTGCTTGCCACGCCCCCAGGGCACTTTGGTATTGCAGAAGGGGCCGCAATGGTGCTGGAGCATTTTCAAGGGGGTGTTCTCTCATTTTGATGGGGCGTGCTCCATGCAAATGAGGGAATCCCTTTGCTGCTTCACCTGCGCCGTATCACCAGTGTGAGTGCAGAGGCAAAGAAGCCCTCACTGATAGTGCACCACCTAAAAGGTGGAGTACTATCAGTGCGTCCCCTGAGAGCAGCCCTCTAGAGGGGAGAAAGGGGGTCCTATGGACCCCCAGACATCTCTTTGCAGGCAGATAGAGTCATTGACTGCACCCGCCTGCCCCCAGGGGAGCAGGAGTTGGCGGCTGCCCTAGGGGCAGCGCATTCCCCATAATGCAGCCCATTTCCCTTCATTGCACCGGGTGCACCTTTTTAAAGGTGCGCCCGGAGCAATGAAGGAGTACGCGCCGCATGTGCAATGCGGCCCCTGGTCGCTGAAAGTGTGCAAGTCTCGTTCAGGTCCTTCTAGACATGCAGCTCTTGTTAAACAGGACTGCAGATCAATATAGACATAAAGGGCCATATGTAGATAGCTAAATACCGGTCGGTAACGGCCGCAAATCTGTAATTTTCCCGTTACCGACCGGTATTTAGCCCTTTCTAATGTAGGAGGCAGGTTTTAAGGATTCGGTAATTTACCGAATCGGTATTTTAAGAAATCGGTAAAATACCGAATCGGTAAATTACCGAATCCTTAAATCCTATGTAGGGAGCACTCAAGTGAGTGCATTTTTGATTTAAGGATTCGTTATTTACCACCAACTACAAGTTGATGGTAAATACAGAATACCTTTTCAAAAGCAATTTTGTGCTTTTTTAAAAGTGCCATGTTAGGGCATGTATGTGTGCCACATGTGCACACATGCACGATTCAGGGGTGCAACAGGGTGTCAATGTGACACCCTGCCACCCTTGAATATGCTCCCCCTATTACCGATTCGGTATTTACCGAATCGGTAATAGTGAATGGCTTCCCATTCATTCCAATGGGCCTCCAGGCCCATAGGAATGAATGGGAAGGTATGCCTTATTACCGATTCGGTAAATATCGAAACTGTAATAACTAATATTACCGAATCAGTAAAATTTACCGATTTTTTACCTACATTCTATTTACCGATTCTTAAATACCAAATCGGTAAAATTCGGTATTTAGGAATCGGTAAATAGAAATTACCTACATATGGCCCAAAGTCTTTGTCACACCTCCGTGCAGATGACTTTAACCATGTAGCTTGTATCACCTGTCTAAAGGTCAATATGGACATGCAGCTTAGGCATTACTGCAGAAATGTGGGGACAGAGTGAATACGTGCATTATTGCAGTGTTCGTCAATGTATGAAATTTGAACTTTAGAGTGGTATTGTGGAAATTGGGAAAACATGTGCATTACTGGCGCATTGTATATGGATGAACCACCCAATTGCTGATATGATCTTGTATATGGCCATCTGTGATAGTATTTACTTTGGTTTTCTGGGGTGACCACGGTGAGTGAATGAATGAATGAAATGAATGAATGAATGAAAGCATTTATAAAGCGTAACTATTGCCGAGGCGTCTTGGCGCTGAACTGCAATGGGATTAGTGACTGGTATATGGTAGGCAGTGATTAGACAGATATTGTGGGAAACAGCCAGGTTTTGATCATCCTCCTAAATAGAGCTCTGATATGTTGAAGCCTGATAGAGATCAGCATTGTGTTCCAGAGTTTGGCTGCCTGGTAAGAGAGGGTTCTTCCCCCCCATCTGGCTCTACGGTTTGTTAGAGACCAGGACTAGTCCTTTATTAGCCGACCTCAGTTCGCGTGACGGGACATGCCAGCGAAAAAGTTGCTGAAGGCTCAGAGATCCTCCTCCATAAAGTGCCTTGTGCACGAAGCAGATAGCCTTAAATTTGATGCGCTTCTGGACTGGGAGCCAATGGAGTTCACTAAGATTGCTGGAGATGGGGTAGTATTTAGGAATGTTGAGAAGCAGCTGAGCAGCAGCATTTTGCAAGGCTTGACGTTTCAGTATTTGACCTTTGTCAATGTAAGAAATAGTACATTGCAATAATAGATTCTGGAGAGGATCAGTGCTACTACCACATTTTTGCGAAGGCCTAGAGGAATAAAAGTTAAGACCTTACGCAACATCTTTATGAGGAAAAACATGAGGAAGTCAGGGAGTTACACTGACCAGCAAAATTTAGTTGATCATTGAACATTATACCCAGGTTTCTTGTCTTCCAGGTGGCTACCGGGCAGTGCCCGGCATTTGCTGGCCACCATGAAGGATTCCAAATGGGAGGGCCTTTTCCAAATTCCACCACCTCTGTTTTTTCGGTGTTCAACTTGAGGAAGTTGGAGTGCATCCATTCAATGATGTTTTTCATACAATTATGGAACCTAATCGCCAGTTTTCATCTTTGTGGATATGAATATCACTATCTGTGTGTCATCGGCGTACCAGATCAAAGCGAAACCATGCGCTTTGATCAATCTAGCCAGGGGAGACACATAAATATTAAACAGGGTCGGTGATAGGGCTTAGTAAACACTAAAGGGTCTATTTATGAGGTGGTTTGCGTTGCTCTTGCAGCATGTAACATGCTGCAAGAGCGACACAAACTTTGAATCAGATTTATGAAGCCACGCAAGGCCAATTTGCGTGGCCCTGAGTGGCTCCATAAATCTAAAGTAATGCAACGCAGCGCAAATTGTTGCATTGCCTTACTCTGTCCTGGGAAGGCATTCCATCAGTGTTGCGTGGGTGTTCCCAAGCAACTCCCATGGTTTTTGATGCATTCCCATATTTACCAGAATTGGTAAATCAGGGAATGCACCAAAAAGATATGCCTTTGCAGGAGCTGCGTTAACTAGGAGAAATATCTTTGTTTCTCCTTGTTACTTCCTCTTTCTATGGTTGCTGCAGTCTGCAGCACACATCAATAGAGGAATATGCCTGTCAGAATTGTTTTTGTGCAGGAAGGTGCACCTTTCTGCACAAAAACATTCCTGCATACAGCACAGGCACCCTTGCACCATGGTGAAAGGGTGCCTGTGAAGGCGCTAGGCTACCAAAAAGGCACCAGGGCAGGACAAAAGGCAGAAATGCGTCGTATTGCCTTAATTACAGCACCTTACTACCCTGTCACGTAGTGCAGGGTAGCAAGGTGATTTGCTGCGCTGCACTGTGTGACAACTTCAGAAATAGGTCCCTTATAGAATAGAGAAAATTGTGTGCTGGAATTTAAACCCAATATACTGTACAGAGAGCCTGGGGGCAACATTTTGATAATAGGATAATATTTGTGTGAAAAGATTTTACAGCCTTTAGTCTATTAGGGGTTTTCATGGTATGTTCTATGTCACTAAAGGGCACAATTGTATTAAGTTCTATGCATTTTTTTTACCACGCTGCCGTTCCTCAATGTTGATGGAATGTCTTCCCAGGGCAGTGTAAGGCAATACAACGATTTGCGCTCCGTTGCTTTACTTCAGATTTATGGAGCCATTCAGGGCCACGCAAATTGGCCTTGCGCGGCTTCATAAATAGGACTTTTGCAGTGATCTTTAAAACTCACCAAATAGTAAGCATTATTTTTAGCCAATTGCGCTTAGAATGCTTGATTCTCCCTAGAGAAGACCTTGATCGGATCATGTTTTGAGGAATATTACCTCTTCCCATTTCTTCTGGCACCACTGGCAGTGATTCCCTAAATGGTCTAGTGAACTGGGGTAAACTGGCTGTCAATTTTTCAGCCCTGAACATTATTGGAACTGATGCTGCCTCCAGTGGTAGCGCGGTTGGTGGGTGCAGCTAGTTCCAAACAAGATTGAGAAGTACAGGGCTGGACTGGGAACAGAAACCGGTCCTGGCAAACTGCTCGGCCGGCCCCCTGGGAGGAGAGTGGGGGTGCAGCAGAGCTGTTTGTTAGGGCCGGTTCCGGACGATTTTGTTACAGGGGGCCGATATTGCCGACCCCCGGTAACAAAAACGCCCCCCCCAGGGGCCGAAAACTGACCCCCACCCTGGCAGCCCACCGGGGAAACGCCCGGTGCCTGCTAGGGCCAGTCCAGCCCTGGAGAAGTAGCTGGGGTTGCTGTGGTTTGGGACATTGACCAGTTCAGGGACCCATTTTCCATCTTGCATTAGGGCTCTTGGCAAACGTACTACACCACTGACTGAATTCCATGTTCTTGTGCCCACTCCTGTCCTGTTGTACCTGAAACCATTGTTCCTAGACCTGTCTGTAACTTATCTGGAGTTCCATGATGTCTAGGTAGCCTGTTCTTTGCAGAGAGGTCTTTTGATCAGTAGTCTGGCAATGCAATCTCGGGATCAAAGAAGAATGGATGTCGTCCATACTTGCCACATACGTGCTGCGTCCATCCTTTGGCATAGTGACAAAATAGTCCCTCTGCCATACTGTAGCATTTCCACTTTTAATATTCCCACTTTGTTTCTTCTTCATCTTGTTGTAAGTTGGGCTTTATTTGACTTCTTGCTTCTCTTGCTCTATAGGCAGTGGAATTTGTTGTGCTGTGTCCTTGCATGTGATGCTTGCTCCTGTAATGACCAGAGGTGACATGAACCCAATTTGCAGGGTAATTTCTGTGCCCTTTTTTTCAGTTTTATAGCGTGAACTCGACCCAAAGGTATTGGAGCACTTTACATGAGCACCAGTTACGTTACACAAGGACACAATCATTTTTGGTAGGCACAAGGAGATTAAGTGATTTGCCCAGAATTACAGGCTGTTGAACTGATGCCGAGGTTCGAACCTGGCTCAAAAGCCTGCAGCTCTGTTTTCTTAAGGGGCTCTATTCTAACATTTTATTCAGGAATGGTTTTATTGCAACAGGACCAAGTCTGATTCAACAAATGGCTGATCCCTGCCTACAGTGGCATGGCAGAAAAAAAGATAATGGACTGAACGCAATCCTGAGTAATTGTAACAGGGTTTTGCAAGCACTATGCCCATTGCCCATGTTTTACAGTGTGATGCCCTTGGTGCAACAGGCTTATCCAACGGTGTATCCTATTCATTACTGTGCCACAGTATCCAAGCTGCCTTTTACTAATAATCACAACTGAGGGTAAAACTGGCCAGTGTTTCAGTCTAATGGAGACCTGTCCTGGCAATTCTGGCAGGGCTGTTCCCATTGGAGCAGGACCAAGACTGATTTGCATATGTCTGGTCTCTGTCTGGGGTGGAACATTGTGCAAAAGTAATGTATTGGAATGCAGCCCTAAACGCTTGCCAGTTGTTAAGATTTTTGCTTGAATTTCACCCATAACCTTTGTGTTTCAGACCCTCCCTGTCGATGCCACGGCAAACGATGGGCCACCAACATGGCTGTGTTTTGACATATACATTTAAAACAATCCTCGTGAAAGATTTCCCCTCAACCATAACCATCAACAGCACATTCAAGTTCTGTAGGACATACTGGAAAAAGTGTCTCGTGAAAGATTCATGCCTGGCCACCAGCACGTAACCAGTCGCTGCCTGGATACAAAAACTTGCAGGTTCTACCTAACTACGGGGGCACACCCAAACCCTGCGGCAGCAGCTCCTGCGAGCGTGTGCGTGCGCGGAGTGCCGGGACGTGTCGGCCGATGAAGATTAACAGCTGATTCAAAACAGCTAATGTAAGAAAAGAGTTAAGGGTTTCTTGTAACTTTACCGAGGTTGTTATAAGGTAGAAAAAACATTTTAGGGAATGAAACAGGTTTAAAAAAAGGCATAGACTTCTTACCGCAAAAACGGCCGTGTTTCCATTGGGCGGCCCTTCTTCCTACCGCACTGACATTCCAGAAACAGTACTCCCATTCGCCCCAATCCATCTTAAATTGTGTTTTTGTGTAGGACACTGGAATGCAAAAAGCGGCCACTCTCCCGAATACCGTTCCCTTGGTCGACGGCCCATCAACTCAATGGCCCTCTGTCACGCGTGTGATGTGAAGGGACTGTACAGTGCGGACCAAAGGTCTATTTGTTTTTACACGTTGTGAACTTAAGTTTAAGTATGGTGTGCTTTGGGGGAGTTGAGGGGGAGTCAGCAGACAGGGAGAGCTCTGTCAAACTGTAATAAAAAGGACAAGGGATTTGTATCAACGGAGGCATGCTTTTCAGGGGAAGCAACCTCACCATGCACAAGCATGCCCTATTTTGACAGGAAGCACTTAATCTTCTCCCACCTTACCACTCGTGTGCCTAAGGCTAGTCTGGAGGGGAGGGGTCATTTGCTAGAGGAGGAAAAGAGGGAGAGGACAGGCTTTTTATGGAAAGCTACAGAGCCTAGGGTTAATGAATGGTACCAGAAGTAACACTAATGTTTACTTGGAAGGTGGTGGATAAAAACATGCCAGCTTCTGTTTCAAGTGTGTTTACCACTGCTTTGACTAAAGTCATTCTGGTGGGCCTCTTTTGTCTTTTACATTCGATAGAAGCATCTTTGCATTGCTTCCTCTTCTCTTACCACAAGAAACATGAGGTTAAGCTGATGAGTCAGCTTCCGCTCATGAAAGGTTGCACTGAAACGTGCGCATCTTTATAGCTGATTTTTTAATATAGCTTTCCATACGTCTAATTAATTTTTTATTGGTTAGGACAGTGAACTTTGATACTTACAGTTGAACCTGTTTTTGTTTTTATATATTACTTAATTAGTGGATGTTCTCCATCACAGTCATGTTCATTTAGGTGCCAGAATCCTTTACAAGAATTAGCTATAGTGCTTCACAAAGTACATGTGGGGGCTGCATTAAAAATGTTGACGAAATTGAATGTTAAGCAGGTCCTGTTACCCTTCATTGATTAGAAAATTATTTCTCACACTCTGCATTTGCTTACTGTAGGGCTATGTACCTTGGCTATTGACTTTTTATTTTGTTGTTACCTCGTTTGTTTCTGGCTCCGGCAGTCTGGTTTTATGTCAGGCACAATATGCCACAAGCATTTTGAAGGAGCCGACCAGCACAAGAATGTGGGGCTAATTTAGAGTTGGGTGGATAGGTTACTCCCTCACAGATGTGACAGTTATCCTTTCTGCCTTATTACAAGTGCATTATATCCTATGGGACTTTTAATAAGGTAGACATATAGCCGTCATGTTGTGACAGAGTACCTGTCCGACAAATTCTGAATCAGACCCTGTGTGTCTGTTTCGGCAAGCAACAATCTGTGGCATTGCTGCCTTTTCACTGTCAAGACAAGTATTCTTTGACATTTATGCAGAGCAAGCGTAGGTCAATTCTCACAGATTGAGTTAGATTTAATTTTGTGTAGGGACATTCATGTGACATTTCCTAATGGAAACTCCTACTGATTTGTGCAGTATTGTAACATAAAATAATGGTGCCCCCTGCAGAATGTGATGAGGGGCCCCCGAGCCTTCCATATCTCACAGATTTTCATTGACTTTGAGCTGGAAGGTGCCCTCTTCAAAGGTTGGGGCCACCATTGCGCCACAGGGGCCTGCATTATGCCCCTGGATTCATGAGCTGAACTTTCTCCTCAGGCATCATACTGGATCCTAATAAAATATTCATCAGAATCAAGTCACCAGTGCCAGGTAGCTCTTTTTGATGTTGATCCGAGCAACCCCACGGTTGCAGGTCTGATCTAAATTTATTACATTTTGTTTCTATGACTTGTAACTGGAAATAGTCCTTTTTTAGTTAGGACACACATTGAAGGCTGAGCAAGGGAACGGGTGAGTGGGGAGCAACTGCCCACCCTGCCTTATCACCATCCATCTCAGTTACAAATTACTGTGGGAAAAGAACTAGGAGGGGCAAAAGGTTCAAAAAATGAAACACAACTCAGATGAACAAGCTGATATACTTCTGGTGTCATGGTTGGCACTCACTTCTGGGCTTGCCATTGCTGAAGCTGTTCCTCTTGAATTTTGTATATTTCACTATGAACTCTGTTGTGCTTGATGGGGTGGCATTGACGAGTTAGCTGCTAAATTGGATAGTTTTCCACTTGCCTGTCCTCCTGCTTTGGCGACAATATCTAGCAGTTCATTTGACTGTGCAGGAATTCTCTTGCCGTCATAGCATTTTGGTCTGGTAGGCCTCCAATGCCCTTAATCCTAACCGAAATTATTACTTTTTGTGGCAGAGGTAGAACATGGCCCCCTTCGGCATTCCCACGGTTTTTGGTCAAGCCTTAAAGACCTAAGTCACAGTCTAAAACCTAGACTATTTATTCGACCCCTGTATGTCCCTAACTCTTTAAATCAATGGTCAGCAACTGCCTTCTGCAACTGATAAACATGTAATCAATCTCTTCCCTACCCTCGGTCCTCAATACAGCAGTGCTGGTAGGGGCTTCGATAAAGTCACGTCTGGACCACTTCAGTGAGCTATAGGGAGGCCTCCCTGGAAGTCTGACTGAACATCTACAGATACCTCAGAAAGCTGCAGGCAAGGCAGTCTTCTGCCTGAGAAGGCGAGAGCCAGTGTCTGCCTGTGGAAAATCCCGTCAGTGGCTTCCTGCAGCAGAGTGGAATGGTCTCAGAATCGGCTGCAGGGCCTACAAACGTCGCATGGACTCACTTACAGTTTGTATCTCTGCTACAGTCTATCTGTATATAATAGCCAGCGAACTTCACAGTACTTATCAAAACTTGTTGGAAGTCCCAAGATTTAGGCTTTTTCTCACTGGGTGGCTGCTCCATTTCCGTCCAATCTCCTTATTTCGTCCCCCTCCTTTTTCATCCACCAATGCCCAGGGACCTGGCTCACCCGGGGGCAAAATTAAAGAGAAGTACGGTAGACCACATTTTTCTAAATCACAGAAAAATCTGTGAATTCACCCTTGGATTTTTCCAAAATGTGTTTGAATAAAAATGCTTTTTAGCCATAGTGGGGTTTCTGGGGGACCCCTGCACCACGGGTAAGGCCTCATGATTTCCCCACCCTGGCCCCTTTACTTTTTTAAAATCCTTTTTTGTGTGACTCCATTCATGCCAAGTCCCAAGGTGGCTGCGAACACTCCCTGGTTAACATGTTGACAGCCAATCAGATTTCAGCATGGGACTGTCGGATCCGTGAAGGATCTATGTCCCTATATATATATTTGCATACCTTTAATATCTCTAAAACTACTGAATGGATTTACACCCAATTACAAAAAGCATGATCTGTGTAACCAAATCAATATTTCTCCCAAATTTGGTGTAATTCCATCCAGCAGTTCGGATTGTAGGCTTGTTCAAAGGTCCTATGAGAATTAACATAGGAAAAATGCATCTTTTTCTCAGCCCCTGCTTTACACATTACCCCGAAACTTTCAACATAGCAGTTGAACCAACTAAAGTATACGCTTTGTAAATGTTGTGATGATTCGTCAAGTGGCGCTAATGTAATTGGCAAAACAAAAAAGGCTCATCCTATGGAAACTATGTCCTTACTACAACTACCTGGTGACCGAAGGGATCAATAAATATGTATATTGAAGTAATCACTTAAGTGAGCAAGTTGTAGGTTTCATGTAAGTTTATTCAGACAGGAGAAGACAGCTTAAACAACCACTTCCAGACGGTTCACAGAGATGTTCCCAACCGTCCAAAGTAGGACATAGAACCACAGAAGACTCATAACATTCTACCATACTGTGTGATAGTAAATAATGTGGACACTACACACCTTCCCCCTTTGAAAGAAAAAAAAAATGAGAATTAAAATCTAACAAAATCATTCATCTTGACACGTAGTTTCCTAATTCGAGAACTTTTCCTTGGAACAGATATTTCCTCATACTGAATAGGTGAGCATTCCACATTTTGATTTACAATAGGAACAGTACTTGGTGCCACAGCAGTATCCGAAATCAGGGTTGATTTTACAATAGTATCACGAGTACCAAAGCCGTGAGTATTAGAAGATGGAACACAGACATCAGGTCCAGAATCAAAACAATCTAAGGTGTCTAAAAAAATCTGAAAATCTTCCTTGTCCTCATTAATCACCATATCTTTTTGTGGAATAACAAGTTGTTTGCTAACAACATCATTAGATCTGTACATGAATACCCGTCTGAAATTCCAAATTTTCCCACCATGAACTCTGACTGCTTTGCTAAACACCTCAGCTACTTTGACAGGGTCAGACCATTTGGACCATTTTTTGTCAGGACAACCAAATTTAACCCATACCCAATCACCCACTCTAATTTTACGATTCAACGGGTGATTTTTGCAAGAATCTCTTCGCATTTTGTCTTGATATTTTTTCACACGTTCTCTGACTAATTTAAAATCCAAAATTGGATCATGAAGATTACTTGTTTTCAACCACCAAGGCATGAGCTTCGAACTAGGTTTCCTTCCTCTTAACATTTCAAATGTTGAACAGCCCGTAACAGAGTTAGGAGATGTACGGTACGTAAGTAAAGTGGCTCGCAAAGCTTTCCTCCAATCAATATTACTCTTAATAGCCAGTTGTATGGATTCTTTTACCACCCTGTTGAAGCGTTCAACTTGACCATTGGCCATAGGATTATAATTAGAAACTCTTTTATGAACAATACCACATTTATTTAAAAACATCTCTAGCTCTTTACTAATGAATTGTGGACCATTGTCGGAAACAAGTTCAGCGGGAAGACCTTCCCGGCTGAATACATTATCCAAAAATTCTATAACTTGAGTTGATGTGATTTTGTCTACAATTTTGACTTCTGGCCATTTTGAAAAATAATCTACCAAGACTAGAGCAAAAATGTGTTTGGTAGAAGAAAGACACAGGGGACCAATTATGTCAACCCCCAGTTTCCTCCATGGCCCTTGCGAATATTCAATGGGAGAGATATCCACTGATAAAGGTTTGACTCACCTGTCCACCATGCCTTCAATGCAGGGCCACCAATACAATTCCCTCAAGCGTCGCTTAGTGCAAGACATGCCCAAATGTCCTTCATGGGACAAATTGATCAATTTCTCCCTGATGTTTTGAGGAGGGACAATTTTATCACCTCTGGTTACAAATCCCTGTGAAAACATACGTTCTTCCCTGATTTTAAAGAAAGAACTAATTTCACCATACAACTTCCTCTCTTCAGGCCATCCAACTTGTAAGTATTTTACAACACTATTCAAGATTACATCATCAGACATGGCCTTTGCCCACATTTCCTCTGAAATAGTTTCCGAGTTTACACTATAGTTAACATCTTCTATAGTATAAGCTATATCCCATTCTTCTGTTTCCTTATCAAGCTTTGGAGCATCGGGCAAAGGAAGTCGAGACATGCAATCGGCATGCACATTCATACGGCCAGGAATGTATACAACTGAGCATTGGTACTCTTGCAGTTTGGCAGCTAATCTCGCCAAACGCGCCGTAAGTGTTCTGCCACCTCCAGCTGCTAACATGTTAATTAAGGGTTTATGATCCGTCCTTAATTGAAACTTCGTGCCCCACAAAAATTGTCTAAAGTGTTGAGCAGCCCAAGTGCATGCAAGCAATTCCCTCTCAATCGTGGAATAATTATATTCCGCACCACGCAGTGATCTGGAAGCGTAAGACACTACAAACTCTTCTCCGAAATTCTTTTGCATAAGCACCGCACCTAGACCCGTGCTGCTAGCATCCACTGCTACTATACATTCCCCTCCAATACTGAAAGGTCTCAAAAAGGGGGCAGAACTGATCTCCTTTTTCAGTGCTTCAAAAGCTAATTTTTGCTCCTCACCCCAGATAAATGTAGCATTTTTTTTCAATAGTATACGTAGAGAAAATACTTTTGAAGCATAATTCTTCACAAACTTACTATAGAACTCAGTTAGACCTAAAAAGGAAATTAACTGCTCTTTTGTGGTAGGTGCAGGTGCCTTAGAAATACTAATTACATGGTCTAACTTTGGTTTGATACCGTCACTTGATATTTCATGTCCTAGATATTCAACACTATCCTTCCTAAATTGACATTTAGCAAATTTGAGCGTTAAGCCTTTCCTTTGTATACTATCTAGAACCTTTTTTAGATTAGAGTCATGTTCTTCAAGATCTTTTCCAAAAATTAAGATGTCATCTTGGAAGGCAATTGCACCAGAGCATCCTTCCAACACATCCTTCATATGCCTCTGAAAAACCGAGGCCGCACTAGCCAACCCAAAAGGCATCCGTAAGAATTGGAACATACCTTCCGGTGTAATACATGCTGTTAGACATTTAGATTCCTCATGTAACATAATTTGGTGGTATGCACTAGCTAGATCCACAGTGGAAAACACACAGGCACCAGAGAGAATTTGTATATATTGGGTAAAGGGTGTCTGTCAATCCAAATCTCTTTGTTCAAACTGCGCAGATCAACACACAAACGAAGATCCCCATTGCTTTTGAGGGAAAGAACCACCGGAGAAACCCATGGGGAAGATTCTATAGGTTCAATCACATTCCGAGCAACTAGGTCTGCCAACATGTCTTTCAATTTGGTGCGGTAGGCTAAAGGTACATTGCGGACTTTATGCCTCACAGAAACAGCAGAGTCTTTGAGGATAATTTTGTGTTTGAAATCCACATATTTCCCAAGAGTATCATTAAATACACAAGGATACTTGTTTTTTATGTTTAGTACAAATGCCTCATCGTCGGTAGAAACACTATACACAGGCGGCGAGGCATTAGGATCCAATTTTATACCCAACTCTTGTTGGTTTGGCCATCCCAATATAGATACTCCTTTGGTCGCAACATACAATTTACCTTTAATTATTTTCCCTTTGAAAACAAAATCAACCCAAATGAATCCTTCCAAGTCAATCTTGTGCCCCGAATAACTACCAGGTCTGATATCCGGGGGTAATAATTCTTTGTTATCCCACAATTTTTTAAATACATTGTTGACAATGATAGAATACCAAGCACAGGAATCAATCATCATTGACACTTCTTTCCCATCAACCAATATTATACTAGATGGAAAACCTTTACAATTATTCTCACATACACAAGAAATACAATTGAATTCACTAAATTCTGTAGAGATTTCATCCTCTTCACAAGTGACGCAGTTGACTTTTTGTAAAGACCTACACATTTTCCCAAAGTGACCTGCTTTCTTGCATTTAATGCAGATTTTATTCCATGCAGGACATCCTTTGTAATTACCTACGTGATCAAAGCTGCCACATCTGTAGCAGATCACAGGATTACGTCTATTGCTAAATGTACTGTTTTTAAAACCAGAGTCTTTCCTAATGATAGATGGAGGTCTTTTGGGCATGAATTGATTCTTTACTAGAGATATTTCAGCTACAGGGTCTTGCTCCTTCACACTAAATGTTTGAGGTTGACCTCTGATCTCGCTAACAAACTTTTCAGATTGTTCGGTGCCTTTGGCAATGTTAACAACTGCACTTAATGATGATTCCGTGCCTAACCACAACCTTTCTTGTATCTTCTTACTCTTTGTCTTCATCATTATTTGGTCTCTTAGTACCTGCTCTTAGTTAATGGTATCAAATGCACATGAACCCGCGAAGGAACGTAAAGCAGATACATAGTTCTCGATTGATTCATCTTCTCTCTGAGCGCGAGAGTAAAACTTGAATCTTTCCATTACCACATTTATTTTCTTCCCAAATCTGATGCTCATTTTCTTGACAGCGACTTCAAATACATTTACTTCTTCTGTACTCTCAAGAGGGGGTAAATTATCGAATTCCTTAATGCCTTGACCACCTAAACAATGTCTCAAGAGATCTAATTTTCTTTTCGGAGAACAACCATCCTCCTCTAAAACTTCTACGTAAGCCAGAAACATAGGGTACCACAAATCCCATTCCATCTTAGGTTCACCAGCAGAGGGTAAGAAATGTGGAGGTGCTGAAATATTGGACATTGTGAATATTCAAATGAAACAACTTCAACAACAGTACTAGAATTATCTATATACTATGCTGTTCACATGTAATGTTTTAACTTTCTTTGTCTTGTTTGGTATATGTGGTGTTTATGTTACATTACATTTCCAATGTATGTAATCATTGCAACTAGTAAATAGTTCCAAGGAGAAAAGAAAAATAGAATAATTTAAAAAAACTTATTATTAATTTTTCCTTACTTGAGGGGTGTGCGAATCACCGAAAAGATGTTCGCACCCTGCGTATTTTTTTTTCCTTTTTACAAGAGAAACAAGAAAAAAAAAACGAAAGAATTATCAGAACGATGCCACCGATGCAGTTTCACAATCCCAAACACCTAAGAATTCTGAAGCAGGTGAAGTCAATTCTTGTTTCCTTTTGAAAGTACTGTTAATGCAATACACGATCCAACATCAAAGAATGTAGAACTCATTCGGATGAAATGCAAATAGCTGAAAATTACCGTAAGGCGCGGTATTTCGAAAACGGCAAAAATGGCAATCCTTGTCATTATCCAAAAGCGACAAACCGCATCCACACTATTTCTTCTGCCAACCGTTACGCTGCTTTTCCGGGCTCCACCACTAGTGTGCAGCAATAAGCATTTAATTCAGCCGCGGGTGCAATCAAAACACGTTCTTTGGGTAAGCATATAGTTCAGCCGCGGGTGCAATCAAAACACGCTGTTTCGTGCAACTGCCGGTGCGTTCACACACTTAAACACATGAAACAAAGCAGAAATACCTTCCGAATAATTCATCCAAGTGAGCGCTGTCCTCTCCTTGACTCCCACTCGTCGCCAACATGAAGTAATCACTTAAGTGAGCAAGTTGTAGGTTTCATGTAAGTTTATTCAGACAGGAGAAGACAGCTTAAACAACCACTTCCAGACGGTTCACAGAGATGTTCCCAACCGTCCAAAGTAGAACATAGAACCACAGAAGACTCATAACATTCTACAATACTGTGTGATAGTAAATAATGTGGACACTACACATATATACGAATCTTCGCTATGTTTTTGAAAGCCCCCATGTGGGCCAGGTCCCAGGGGCACTCGCCAATTAATTTGTGGGGCCCTCGGGGCCCCCGTAGCCCCGGGGACTGCCACCTCCCCGGGGCTTTATAAAATAATAACAAGCGGAGGCCTCGCTGGACCTCCCAAGCCCCGGGGTCCACCACCTCCCCATGGCTTTATTAAATAATGAGTGGTGGCCTCGCCGCCCCCCCCCCCGAGCTCCAGGGACCACCACCTCCCCGGGGCTATGTAAATGAAATGAGGGGGGCTGCGTGGCCCCCCTCGTGGAGCTGTCGGTGGCTCTGGGGACCACCAACCCCCAGAGCAGGCTCCTGTAATGTCCCGGGGTTCCCAACCCCGGGTCATTAATGTCTGCAATGACAGGGCAGGAGCCGTGTGGCTCCCGCCCTATGATTTCAAACACTGCTTTGCTTCTTGGAACCCTGCTCTCGCTTCCAAGAAGCACAGCAGTATTGGTTTTGGGCAAGGGGAGCTGCATATTAGCAGCTCCCCTTGTCCAAAAGCAATGCCGGCTCCCGCAGGAGGCAGGGAGCCGGCTGGGACCGTGGGGGCTTAGGGGCTTCCCCCACGGTCCCCAAGGGTATGCCTTGGGTGATGGTGTCCCTGAGGCAGAATGAAACAATTTAGAATAGGGGGCATTCTTTTTTTTAATTTTGCGCGCTTGGAGTCGCGACTCCATCGCGTCTAGCGCGGCCCACCAGTGTAAATGCTTTGGGTTCACGACTCCTTTTAAAATTGTAGAAAAAAGAATATGTATGTTTTTAATAGGTAAGATTAACTTTTGAGGTATATGGTGGCTCTAAAAAGAGCCCTTGTGTTATTATGAGTTTCTTGTAGCTACATGTAAGTGCGGATGCAGAGCTTTAGGTTGTTGAGAAAGACTCTGTTTCCGTCATCTGTAAAATATACTCCGTCACACATGTAGATGCCCTCCATATGAAAACGTAGATTGTTGTTAAAAATGGAGCCCATTCTATGGTCTCTCAGATAAGCACAATTACTTGGAGATTTTCAGTGCTATGAAGATTCTTTTAATGGATGTAATGATAGCATTTGATGCACAGTTTTTCAAAATTAACTACAAATGTTGAATGAAGAGATTCAACAAGAAGCTACTATTGCAGCTGAGATTGCCAGAGAGTTCTCAAGACAGTCAAAGTTCTGCTCCACTGAATCAAGATCCACTAGGAGTACCAATTCTTGAAAATGAAGCAGCAATTGCTATGAGTGAAGTAAAAACGGCCATGCATCAAGCTCAACAGGATATTATGGAGTTGGGAAACTTGGAAGAGCAACTAAATATTGAACAAAAAGAAATATATCAGCAAGTTACACAACAGATCGATCATGGTTTACTTCATGAAAATAAAGAATGCACCTGCACATTATTTAGACCTATTCGAATGTATATCAGTGAAAGCACTGAATCACATTTATCTTGTGTTGTAACCACTCCAACTGGGTTAGCAGCACACAACATTAAAGGGATTACATTACATCGTTTACTAATGCTACCTGTTGTATATGAAAACAAGTTGGAATATCACAAGCTTTCTGGAGAAGCTTGTTTTGAGGTTTCAAGAGTACTAAAGAAAATGAAACTTCTGGTCTCAAACTTAATGCTTGCCTTTGTACATTTACGAATGCAGCAAATTTTAAAAACAGAATATGATGTGTTATTTGGAGGAAAACGTGATTGTTTTCGGTGATCTACTGCAACTTACTCCTGTAAAAGGGCAACCAGTTTTTAAAACACTTGTGCATGAAGACACTAGGGAATCTTTGGGAAGTATTGGAAATGTCAAAATTTGGTCATATTTTGAATACAAAGAACTTATTAAAAATATGCGACAGAAAAGTGATGAAGATTATGGAAGCATTCGCCAAGATATAAGAACTGGTGTATTGACAGAACATGGTAAAGAAGCTTTGCAAAGTTGGCTACTTACAAACTTGTTTCCAAATGAAAATGTTGATCCGGAAATAATATACAAAAAAATTGGAGAAAAGAAATCTATAATCTGCCTGATGCCAACACTGCAAAAGTGTTCTACATTAAATGAAGAAATTTTAAAGCTGGAAAAACAACAAATAATAAAAATAGAAGCCATTGATAAAATAGAACACGAAGGAATTACTATTATTTTGTCAGAAAAATTGGATTCTTTGGAAAAATCTATATCTAAGACTGCTGGTTTAGAAAATAATTTATATGTATGTGAAAACTGTTGGGTCATTTTATTACGTAATTTGGATGTGGAAAAAGGTTTAGTAAATGGAGCAATGGGAAAAGTTGTTTATTTTGTTAATTATACAAATAGAGATGGAATTGAATTTTTGAAGATAAAATTTGATCAGATTGAAGAGGTAAAACAGATTGGACGTTGTGCTGTTCGTTTTTTGCTTGTTAAAGACTTGTATATTTGTAGAAAACACTTTCCTCTTTCTTTGGCATATGCGGTGACCATTCATAAATCTGAAGGTTTAAGTGTAGACAGTGCTTTGGTAGACATTGGAAGTACTGTGTTTAAAGAGGGTATGGCATATGTTGCATTGTCCCGAGTCAGAACTTTATCTGGATTGTATTTGATTGATTTTGATGAGAGAAAGATTAGTGCAGATGCAAATTGTGTAAGAGAGTATAATTGGTTAAGAAGACTGTATGCTCCCAAATTAGGTGAATATCCTGTATATGAAAAGTGTGTAGTATGTCGAAAATGAACATATGAGAAACTCTGTAGTGAGGTTGGAAAAAAAAAAAAATCAAGAGAATTTTGAGGTTCCAAACAAAAAGAAAAAGGACACTGTTGAAGATATTGTAGGATATCAGTTAGAAAATAGTTCAGTTATCAACTGCTATGCTAATGTAGTTGTGAACGTCATATTATTTCTAGAAAATCTTCAACAATAAATTATGGAGAATCGAGAAAAAAGGTTTTGTTCTTTGTTACATTCTATTTATGAAAATTTGACAACCAATAAAACTAAAATCCAAAGTGCTTCTGGCATTTGGCATCTTCTGGATATATTTTCTGGTTCATCACAATTTACACTTAGGGGCATATTCTCAAGGCGCTATCGCCGAGTTATCGGCACTTTATCGCAGCCAAAGTCGCAAAAAATATATCGCCCCATTCACAAGCTGGTGCTAACAGCTGATACCACCATTTTTCCTGCGAAAGCATCCGCAAAAAACATCGCCACAGATGACCCCGGCAACTATCGCTAATGAGATGCAGAGTAGGCGTTCCCGAGCAAAAGGCAGCGACAACACCACACCTCAACATTCTCAACCACCAGCCACATCGGCGATAAGACCACAAAACAGGCGATAAGGCTTGTTAGCAGCAGGAAATTAACACCTGCTCTGACAAGATGTAAAGTTGGACGACAACCTGTACCAGACAAGGGAGCCCAGCCCAGAGCCACACATAAAGAACAACAGATGCCATGGCGCCTCTGACCATGCATCCCGGACCCCAAATAGGGCAACAACACCCACCGCCACCACCCCCAGGAACGCCAATCCCCCCGACCACCCCAACCCCCCACCCCCGGACCATCACAGAGGCAACGCAGACAAAGACAGCAGACCTTCTGGAAATGCACCAGAAATGCACCAGCATCACAGACCCAACACCAGACAATGTCAATGCCCACTACAGGCTCAAAGGGACAACCATCCTCCGCATCCTGACCATCATTGCCCACATGCTGGCGGTACCAACATGGCGGACAACAAACATCTCACCTCAGACAAAGATGTTGGCTGTGCTGCACCTGTTGGTCTCTGGTACCGCCCAACCAACAACCGCCAGAGTCGGAGGAGTCTCACAGCCAGCCCCATCCAAGTTCCTCACACCTGTCCTGGATGCCATCATCAGCTAGGTCCCCCAGTACCCATACGTCCCCCACAATGCGCACGAACAGCTGGAGACCAAGCAAGGACTATACTCCATAGCTGGATTCCCACATGTGTTGGGGCAATCAACTGCACACATGTCCTACTTGTGCCCCCTGCCTACACTGCACACAATTACCGCAACAGAAAGCACACGCATTCCATCAATGTGCAGGTAATAGTGGACCACCGGGGACTCTTCACCAATGTCGTCGCCAACTACCCAGGCAGTGTGCATGATTCATACATCTTCCGAAAGTCCATCATCAACCGGCGCTTCCAGGAGGGCACCTATGGGAATGCACTGCTTGTTGGCAAGTACCAAAGGAACACACAACACACATCAGCTCCACGATCATACAACTCACAACTCTGGCAATGCACACATCACACAATCACATACAACATGCCAAACAACATGCCCCCCCACCAGACACGACAGCACAACTTACTGTGGCAACCTCGGTGAGCCATGTACATGAGCCATCAACGGCATGGCACCTCAGCCACACAATAGCGGAATGTGGGGAGAGGTGGGAACCAGGCATGTGCGAAGGAGGCAAGTGACCCATGAATGAGAATGTACACAATGCCAAGTGTGGCGGAGATGTACTGGACAGACTGCAGTATGCAGACCACAGACATATCTATGTCTACATGCACTGCTCGTGTTTGGAGTGTAGTCAACGCAACCATGACACCCCAGCCAGTGGGGAAGATCACGGAAATGGAGCCTGTGATGTCCCCCCTGTAAGCGTGTGCGGAGTGGGTTGGCCCGGCGTATGCCAAGCCAGCATAGGTGTGAGAATATGGGTGTGAATAAAAAGCACGTAGTCCTGGGCGTGGTTCTCTTCTGGAATGCCCAACATGTCTGCCAGGGCGGCGCCTCCCACCCTGCCACGAGGCCGTCGCTGTGAGCGGTGTGGCCTGCGATCCTGTGTGCCTGCTGCACCCCGGGCCGCTGGCCCCTGAACCCGTCGTGCCTGCCCCTACTCACCTGCCAACACCAGCGTGTGTCAAAGAGGGCCCACCACGTGCCAGCGCAAGCTCCAAGCCCCAGGCCCGTGACCTTGGCAGCCTCCTCAGACCATCACGGCCTCCGCGACACAGGCCCACTTTACTCCTTTCTCGTTGACGTACCCTACCGCTGCCTCCAGCCTTCACTACGGTCAAGTAGGTCACAGATTTGGTACTGAGTCTTGATTATGCAATGGCAGAGTACACACTTTATGGCTGACTTGATATTACTGTACTCCCTTCGATGTGGTGCCACCAACTCTGTGCACAGCATTCAAACTACACCTGTCTGTGGTCCCTTGCTGACTACTGCCTTCGGCCTACCCTGCGGTCGAGTAGGTCACACATTCGGAACTGAGTCTTGATTTCTGCATGGCGGAGTTCATATCATAGCACGCAAAGAGACGAGTAAGAGGAAGTCGTGGTTCAGTCCGGAGGAGAAAAGGATAATTGTTACGGAGGTGATCGAACACTGTGGACAACTTCTCTGGTGTCACTAACTCTGTGCATCGCGGGCCAACGACACCTGGCTGTGGGCCCCTGCTGACCGCTGCCTCGGCCCTACACTGCCGTAAAGTAGGTCACACATTTGGAACTGAGTCTTGATTATACAATGGCCGGGTACACATATCAATGCAGAGTTTAAATCTATATACTCCCTTCGATGTGGTGACACAAAGTATGTGCCTGGCATCCCAACCACACATGTTTGTGGGCCCTTGATGACTACGCCTTCGGCCTACACTCCGGTCCAGCAGGCCTCACACCAATCCAATAAAGTCCGTCCAGGCAGTACACGGCATCGTCGCTGGCTAAACACCCTCTCAGCTCTGGTGCTTCTACCTCAGTCACCCACAAGTCATCCCCACATGCCATTTCAACGTCTTGTGTTAGAGTTCCAGGATGAGCTTGCTGAACAGCGGTTGGCCCGCGCTGACAGCTGCCTCCGGACTACACAGCGGTCAAGTAGGTCACACATGTGGAACTGAGTCTTGATTATGCAACGGCTGAGCACACACTTCATGGTAGATTTTATGTCACTGTACTCCCTTCGATCTGGTACCAGCAACTCTATACATAGCATCCCAACGACACGTGTCTGTGGGCCCATGCGGATCACTGCGGTCGAGTAGGTCACACAATGGGAACTCAGTCATGATTTATTTATGGCAGACTTGATGTCATTATACTGGCCTCATCGCAGACTGCATCCCCTTTCAGCTCCGGTGCCACTAAGTCTGTTCCCCGACATCCAAGGACACTTTCTGGTTGAACCTTGGTAGCGACTGAGTCTATGGACTGGGGATTGTCTTCATCATCATGTCGGTGATACTGACTTTGTGGCAAAAACGAGGCTGTAGCATTCCACTCCTCCATATGCCACTTCTGGACCATTTCTGCCCTCTGCCGCATGCCCTGGAGGACACATTCCACTGTCCCCTGCAACCCTCCGCTACATACACCTACGACATCAACGAGGACCCGCTCAGCTCGAGTGTACCTATCTCACTGTACCGCAAGTCACCGTCCCATGGCAGCGTGCCTGTGCCGGCCGCAGTGCATCCGGGGTCACTATTCCTGTGCAGCTCAAGTCATGGGCCCTGTCTGATAGCATATTGGATGGCCTCTGGGTTCATGAACTGGGGGTCATCAAGGCCATGTGTCTGTGGCCCTGCGCTGTCTGCTGCCTCCGGCCTCAAGTGCGGCCCACCTGGACTTACACATCAAATCGAGTCCTGACCTGCCCGGATGTCACATCAGCGAAGGATGCACATACCAGCACTGCCAGGACCAACTCCATACAACAGGTGCCTGAGTCGGAATTGTCTTACTGCCTGACTATCAGAGTTGCTCCCACCTGTCGTGGGTGCCATCATCAGCTTGATACCGTGCTCAGCTCTTCAGGTGCCACTAAGTCAGTACACCACAAATCATGGACCATTCTGCTTGCATGATGGGTGAACACTGTACATTCTCCAACTACCACCATGATGCTTTACAGTTGTTTGTCATGCTGGTGTTTTCTGTTTCCGCTTTAATTGTGATCACTGTTCAAGTTGTTGCCAGCACAAACGACTCCATGTGGGCTGGCTTACACTCACCACACACAGATCCAGCACATGCCTCACTGTACATGTGACCATGCCAATAAAGGTGTTGGGCGCACGTGCCCATAGCCAGTTCAACTAACTATCTGAGTGTGTCCATGTGCTCATGATGTATGCATTAGGGACCCAGGCTCTTCAACATCACATTGTGTTGTGTATAGCATCCGCAGCCATGTCACCACAGGCAGCGGGTGAGACCTTGCACATGTAGCTTTGTTGTCCCCACTCAATACGTAAGAGGAGTGAACAGGTCTGGCGTACACCAGTCCAGCGTGGGGGTGTGGATGAATATCCCGTGGCTCTGGGTGTGGTTCAGTACTGGAAATATGCAAAGGTATGTGTCTCTGTCGCAGTGTGGGTCTCCGTTGGGGAGTGTAGATGGTCCCTGATGGGACTCAGACACCCACGTATGTGATCTGGTTTGGCTTCCATGAGGTAGTAACCTACCCGCACCTGTTCGGCCACCCCCTTCTGGCAGTCTGACACCTGCCCTTGGAATGCAATGTGTGCTTCGGTGTGCTGCTAGGAGCCAGCCGGGGTGGTGGGTGCGTCCAGCTGTGTTGTCTGTGCAGGGGGAGGGGTGTCCTCGAGGCAGCTGGGCTGCCCTGCTTCTGGAGGTCGATTGCCTAGGATGTCCATGAACTGTTGTAGGGCGTCGGTGTCGGAAGTGTGGATGTCCTCTTCAGCATCACTGTAGAGCTGTCTGGTCTGCTCTGCTGGAGGTGTTGTTTGTCCCTCTACAATGTGAAGGGGAGATGCTTGTTGACATTGTGTTGGTATGTACGTTGATGCACTGTTCAAGTTTACATACAGACTGCATGATAATGTACATTGTGACTGTTTGGGAGGAGCGGACTATTTGATGCGGGACAGTTGACATTTGGACTACATGACGTAGATGAGGTTGTACACGTACATTTTCATCTCACAGTTTCCTGCTATATCAGATGTGACTGGCCATTTTCTATGCACAGGCGGACCCAGTTGTGTCCTCTGTTCTGCAGTGTAAGTGTTGCACTGTGTGCCACATTGTCGTCCATGTCGATGTGCTGTCATTGCTATATGTGTGTGCTGCATTGTGGGAGAGTCGCACCTGCAGCTGTGATTTTGCTGCCCCTTATCCCTTGGAGGCGGTGTGCCTTCGGCTTTTGTGCTTTTAAGGTGCTGTGATGTTGGCCACTTGGGTCATTTGTGCTCTTGTACGGTTTTTGTACTCTTGTGCATTGTTTGTCTGCAGATGTATTGTTGACGTCAGTGGTTGCTTGTCTACGTGGATGTGTCAGAGTGTGACCTGCTCATTTCTGGATGTGGTCCACACTCAGTCACCTCAGTCTCGTGGTGTGCACAATGTCATGGTGATTGTACTCCAGCCATGCTGCTCGACATGTGGTGTCACTTGCATTGTCAGTGTAGCTCTCACATACGCTTCTTTGCTGTGTTTTGCACGGGTACATGTGTGTGTTGTAGAATTGGTGATGTGTGGGGTGTGACCCCTTTGGGCACATGGTGGACGGGGCCTACTTGATGTTAGTATGTGTGCTGCAGTGTACCACAGGGATCAGGGACATGACCCAGGGACATTGTGGGTGTGCGGTGTGCTACACGTTGTTGTGCATGTGTGCCAGTGTGCCCATCCCCCCATCCCCCCATCCCACCAGTCCCTGTTTGTTACTTACCCTGTTGATGTTGTGTCAGGTCGTGTCGAGCAGTGTCCGGACTCCTGACTCCTTGCACCGTCTCCACACTGGTGACTGTGGCCGTCATTTGCTCCTACTCCTCGTGTGACGCATGACTCCCAACTCCATGCGCTGTTGCTGCCTTCCTGTTGTCAGCAGGTTTCTGCTTGGTTTGGCTTTTCACATCGTGCCAGCGCATCTCGGCCTCCTCAAAACTCCGACTGCATTGACAATGGAATGCCATTTTTCTGTCTGTGTTGGCAATGACACGGTGGAGGTGACGGAGAGTTGTTGTTAGTGCTCTGTCACCTCCATGACGACGATCCAGTTGTCATGTGGACTGTACCCCGTCTTCCTCTTCCTCTTCTCCTTAGCCTTCCCCGACACCGGGGTTCCTTGCTGGTGGTCTTTGGAGGCTTGTGGGGTTCACGTTGACCTGGGCACTCGTTCCGGGTGCATCAATGTTGCTACGCAGTTAATTTTGTTTATGGTCTGGTTTTCTTGTTCAGTTCTTATGGTGCATTTTCCCGCATGGCGCTGATTTTTGCATCGCGGTTGGCCTCATTGCAACTTTATTCGCGTTCGTTTTTTGCATTGTTGTGGTGTCACGTTGATTTTAACGCGGTCATTTGATGCGTTATCGTGGGTCTATCGCATGGTGCAGCCAGGTTGAGAATACTACGTTAACACGGCGTTGTTTTCCCGCGATAGACAGCGATATGCAAAGTTGCGTTAAGCTAAATTTGCGATGGTTATCACACATTCTTGAGAATATCCCCCCAAATGTACAGCAAGATGATCAAGAATTTCTTATGTTTATGCTTGCAGTATTGGAAGATGAAGGAATACAAATTGAAAATCTGTTTGGACTTTGTTACAGATGGGATCATAAATGTGAAGATTGTTCATTTTCTTCTACCACTGAAATTGACACTGAAAGATTCATATATTTGACAATACCAGATTGCAAAACAGTGTCTTTTAACAAATTAGTAAAATTAGCTAATCAAAATATGGACTGTAGTCACTGCAATTCTAAAATGTTATCAACATTATTTCTAGAAAGATTTGGACAATATATAATTTTAATGATACAACGTTGTAAAGCAGGTGAAAGAACATTGGAAACCAAAATTAAAAATGTTGTGGCAAGTCAACTGTCAATATCAGGACGAACTTTTGAAGCAGTGGAAATTATTTTCCACTATGGACCTTCTACAACATCTGGACACTAAACGGTGTATTTAACCCCTTCGATGCGCATGACGGAGCGGTTCCGTCATGCGCATCGGTTGCGCTGTGCGGATGACGGAACCGCTCCGTCATGGCCCCGCCCGCGCACGAACTCTTCAGCACAGCGCGGTAATCCGCACCGCGCTGAAGGGGTTAAAGTGCAATTAAGGATGGACACATTGTAATGAGGCCCATTTGGAATTCAAATTTTGGTTGCCTAATGATTTACCAAATTCATATCTAATATTTTTGATGCCAAAGTTCTGAAAACATCATTTGGCCTATTGGGAAGATTTGAACATGAATTATTGAGTTTATTTTTGATATTTTCAATACAAACGATTTCAGAAACATAATTCGGCCTATTGGGAAGATGTCAATATGAATTAAGAAATTTATTTTTATATATTTTCAATGTTAATGATTTCGGAAACATAATTCAGCCTATAGGGAAGTTATCAAGAATTGCTCCTTCAATTATCGTGTTTGTTCTTTGATATTGTATTTGGAAAATTGTTTTAGAAAGAAGCAGTTCATATATTTGATCTTTGTATTATATGCAATGTAAATAAGACTGTTTATTTTAGAAAATGTAAACAGACAGTTGAGTTTGTTATAAATATTTTGAACACAGATTTGTTTTTTAACAATCTTATTGATTGTATTTTTTTGCCCACTGTCACATGATGATCAACATTGAAATCACTGTGTATGGTGAAATTCAATAGAATCTGAAAACAGCAAAAAAGGCAAACTGAATATGTTATGTAATTGTAAAATTATGTTGTGTTCTTAAAACTATAATATTATATGTAATAACAGTATTTTTTCTTCTCATTTACATACACTAATCCTGAAGTTTGACAATATTTTAAATTTAGATTATAATGAAAGAACTGAAAAATTGTTTCAATGAGTTTCATATCTACTTCAAAAAAGGTAAGATTAAATCACCCAAGCAATACTCATGCACTGCTACAATCACCTGTGCACTACCATGCAAAACTCTAATTACATAGACACTACTCATTCACTCCTTCAATTTCCCAGGTTCTACCGATGCACTCCAGCCAGCGCCCTCTCACTACCCATGCACTCCTCCAATCACCCAGCCAGTACCATGTACTTATCTAAACACTCCGCCAATACCCACGCACTTATAAATTCACCATGCACTCTCCTTGCAGTACTCTAATCATCCAGTCAGTTCCCATGCACTCATGAAATCAATCAGGCACTCCTCCAATCACTCAGGCACTACTGATTCACTCTTTCGATTACCCACACATTAACTCTCCACTCATAAAATCACTCAAGCACTACCCATGCACACCTGCAATCACCCAGACATTACCATGCACTTATCCAAACACTCTGCCAATACCCAAGCACCTATAAATTCACCATACACTCTCCTTGCAGTACTCTACCCATGTACTCATGCAATGACCCAGACACTAACCATGCACTGCTACAATCCCCTGTGCACTACCCATGTAATCCTCTAATCACTTACACACTACTCATTCACACCTTCAATTACCCAGGTAGTACCCATGCAGTCTAGCAATCACCCTATCACTACCCATGCATTCCCCCAATTACCCAGCCAGTACCATGTATTTATCCAATCACTCCTCCAATACCCAAGCACCTATAAATTTACCATACAGTCTCCTTGCAGTACTCTAATCATCCAGTCAGTTCCCATGCACTCATGGAATCAACCAGTCACTCCTCCAATCACTCAGGCACTACTAATTCACTCTTTCGATTACCCACACATTACCTCTCCACTCATACAATCACTCAAGCACTACCCATGCACACCTGCAATCACCCAGACATTACACCTACATTGATGCAATCACGCAGACACTATCTATACACTCCTGCAATTACCTAGATACAACACATGTACTCTTCCATGCACCCTGGCATTACTCATGCACTCCTTCAAACACTCAGACGCTCCCGCTGCAGCCATGCAATCAATTATGCACCCACTACCCGTGCACTCTTACAATCTCCCAATATTAGTCACATAATTATGTAATTACTCAGATAGTACACTTGTACATCTCCAGTCACCAAGGCACTATACATGCATTCATACAAATACACATGCAGTACCCATTCATTATTCCATATATTACACTTATCACAATTCATACAACAGTTACAAATTTGTCTATTTTTAAACCAATTAGGTGGTTCTGAGAAGAACCATTTTTTTCTTTAGTATTTTTTTTGTATGTTTTTTTCAACTATTTTTTTAATTTTTTGGGTGTTTCTTTAAAAGAACGGGAAAATGAACACAGCCAATGGTGAAAGGCTACAAAACAGTATGCAATTTTAAAGTCATTGCAAAAAAAAACTAATTAACAATGATGGTTTTCAATTGCATCCCACTACAGCATTCAGTGATTGCTCACCATGGCACAAGATTGCTTTGCATTTGATGCAAGTCTGCTGCACTCTAGCAAATTGGGGTACAATATGCGGTGTTGACGCAGACGAGCCAGATGAAGTGCTTGGTTGGCCACTGTTGTCCTGTCTAGATTGTTTTTCCAGGTCACGTCAGTTCTGCTCTATCGCAGGATGGCGCGGATGCATAGTCTGCAAGTGCTTGAGCATTGAGGAGGTGCCACAGGAGTACTTTTTGTCAGAACCTCATGCCAAGACACTGTTGTATAAGATGCACGTAACCTTTCAAGCATTAACTTTCTTCTCACCAGGTGGAAACGGGAAGAAAGCCCACACGATACTTTCGTATCTCACCTTCACTGGTTCTTCCAACTCATCTTCATCCTCAGGTGGAAACTGCCCTGCTGGATTGAAAGCAGCCATTTTTGATAAAGAAATCACCAAAAAAAAAAAACAAAGAAGAAGAGAAAAACAGAAGACCTGTCACTCCTGAGATGCATTTGAAAGAATAAAAATATAGGGTGGGGTCCTTCAAGTTCTAGAATCAAGAGCTTCTAAACCAATCAAATACTTTCTTTTAAAGTCACGTGGGATTCACGCACCGGGCGCGCAACCGTTCGCACCCAAAGCGAATTCTGAATAATTTATTTAACAATAATATATCTTTTTAACCCCTTCGCTGCCAGGCCTTGTCCCCTCCTGTGCCATGCCCTTTTTTGGCTATTTGGGGTAGTGCGCGCTGAGGCCCCTGTAACTTTTTGACCACATAAGGTATCCACGCCAAATTTGCGTCCTTTTCTTCCAACACCATGGGGATTCTGAAGGTACTCAGGGTTTGTGGATTCCCCTGGAGGGGTCACAGAAATGAGCCAAAATACAGCAAAATTTAGTTTTTGGGGGGGAAAATGGGAAAAACAGGCTACAAATGAAAGCTTCTGAGTTTTTCCCTGCAAGTGTTATCCAAAAAAGGTTTGTGGGGCTGAAATCACCATTTTCCCAGCTTTTAGGGGATACCAGACTTTTGTCAGAAACCCAAAATATTTTACACAGTTTTGGCATTTTTCTGGGACATAGCCTATTTTTGCTATTTTGTGTGCTTTCGACCTCCTTCCAGTTAATGGTAGAAATGGGTACAAAAACAATAATGGATCCTGGAAAGCTATACATTTTGGAGAAGTAGACAAAATTCTGAATTCATCAAGGGGTCATTTGTGTAGATCCATCAAGGTTTTTTTTTTAGAAACTAACAGTTAAATATAGGATAAATTGAAAATTTGTTGAATAAAAAAGACTTTTGTGTCAACATTTTCACATGTAACTTCTTCTAATTATGACAGCTCTTTGAAAGCAATATGCCGTTACATCCGCTGGACATTACTGGTTGTGGGGATATATAGGACTTGTAGGTTCACCAAGAACCCGATGAACCCAGGTCCAAAAACTGAGCAGCAACTTGCAATGGTTTTTTATTATGTACCGGGTATATAGTAATTATTCTGTAAAAATGTGTACATGGAAAAATCGGTATGAAAGACACCTATGTATTTCTAAAATGGGAACAAAATATAGAGTTTAGAAACAGTAGATATTTTACATTTCCGAAATTGGGAATACTAATACTAGCATGAGAATTATCAGTCATTTTTTAGACTGACTTCTTTTTTACACAATGTCTTTCATTTGGAAGGTAGAAATGCTTCGAAAGTCAATAGGTAATAACAGTTCCTTTACAAATCTGAATTACCCTAAGTCTCCCGATAAAAATGGTAGCTCACTTGTAGGGGTATGAATAGTGCCCACGACAGAAAATGGCTCAAAACCCAACATGAACACACCACATTTTCACAATGCAAAATTACCCTTTTTTAGCAAAGTGCCTAGCTGTAGTTTTTTAACCCTAGCTCTGCCGGCACCTAGGGAAACCTAGCAAACCTATACATTTTTGAAAACTAGACACCCAGGGGAATCCAGGATGGGGTGACTTGACTGCCTCCCACCAGGTTCTGTTACCCAGAATCTCTTGCCAACCTAAAAAATTGCCCAAAAAACGCATTTTCCCCATATTTCTCGGGTGGAAAGTTCTGGAATCTGCGTGGATCCACAAATTTCCACCCACCCCGCGTTCCCCAAAGTCTTCCGAGAAAAATGGTACCTCACTTGTGTGGGTCAGCCTAGTGGCCGCGACAGGAAACGGCACAAAACATAACGTGAACACACCTCAATTTTGTTGCGAAAAATGACCCTTTTTAGGCAAAGTGCCTAGCTGTAGTTTTTGAACCATAGCTCTGCCGGCACCTAGGGAAACCTAGCAAACCTATACATTTTTGAAAACTAGACACCCAGGGGAATCCAGGATGGGGTGACTTGACTGCCTCCCACCAGGTTCTGTTACCCAGAATCCCTTGTAAACCTAAAAAATTGCCAAAAAAAACACATTTTCTCCACATTTCTCTGGTGGAAAGTTCTGGAATCTGCGTGGATTCACAAATTTCCACCCACCCCACGTTCCCCAAAGTCTTCCAAGAAAAATGGTACCTCACTTGTGTGGGACGGCCTAGTGCCCGCGACAGGAAACGGCGCAAACCGCAACGTGGACACACCTCAATTTCGTTGTCAAAAATGACCCTTTTTTGGCAAAGTGCCTAGCTGTAGTTTTTGAACCATAGCTCTGCCGGCACCTAGGGAAACCTAGCAAACCTATACATTTTTGAAAACTAGACACCCAGGGGAATCCAGGATGGGGTGACTTGACTGCCTCCCACCAGGTTCTGCTACCCAGAATCCCTTGCAAACCTAAAAAATTGCCCAAAAAAACACATTTTCCCCACATTTCTGTGGTGGAAAGTTCTGGAATCTGTGTGGATCCACAAATTTCCACCCACCCCGTGTTCCCCAAAGTATTCCGATAAAAATGGTACCTCACTTGTGTGGGTCGGCCTAGTGCCCGCGACAGGAAACGGCGCAAAACTCATCGTGGACACAACTCAATTTCGCAGTGAAAAATGAACCTTTTTTGGCAAAGTGCCTAGCTGTAGTTTTTGAACCCTAGGTCTGCCGACACCTAGGGAAACCTACCAAACCCACACATTTCTGAAAACTAGACACCCGGGGGATTCCAGGGAGGTATGGCTTGCGTGGATCCCCCAAAGTTTCCTTACCCAGAATGCCCTGCAAACCTCAAACTTAGATGAAAAAATCACCTTTTTCACACATTATTGTGTGGGAAAGTTGTGGCATCACCGGGCTGACACAAATTTCCTACCACCCAGCGTTCCCCCGGGTCTCACGATAAAAACGGTGCCTCACTCGTGTGGGAGGCCCAAGTACCCGCGACAGGCAAGGGCCCAAAACGTATTGAGGCGACATGAAAATTGCCTACCTCAAAACGACCTGGTTTTGCAAGGGGGGTCACCTGGGTTTTTGGCCCGGTGCTCGGCGGCCACCTAGGGTAACCTACCAAACCCACACATTTCTGAAAACTAGATACCCGGGGGATTCCAGGGAGGTATGGCTTGCGTGGATCCCCCAACGTTTCCTTACCCAGAATGCCCTGCAAACCTCAAATTTAGCTGAAAAAATCACCTTTGTCACACATTTTTGTGTGGGAAAGTTGTGGCATCACCGGGCTGACACAAATTTCCTACCACCCAGCGTTCCCCCGGGTCTCCCGATAAAAACGGTGCCTCACTCGTGTGGGAGGCCCAAGTACCCGCGACAGGCAAGGGCCCAAAACGTATTGAGGCGACATGAAAATTGCCTACCTCAAAACGACCTGGTTTTGCAAGGGGGGTCACCTGGGTTTTTGGCCCGGTGCTCGGCGGCCACCTAGGGGAACCTACCAAACCCACACATTTCTGAAAACTAAACACCCGGGGATTCCAGGGAGGTATGGCTTGCGTGGATCCCCCAACGTTTCCTTACCCAGAATGCCCTGCAAACCTCAAATTTAGCTGAAAAAATCACCTTTTTCACACATTTTTGTGTGGGAAAGTTGTGGCATCACCGGGCTAATGCAAATTTCCTACCACCCAGCGTTCCCCCGGGTCTCCTGATAAAAACGGTGCCTCACTCGTGTGGGAGGCCCAAGTACACGCGACAGGCAAGGGCCCAAAACGTATTGAGGCGACATGAAAATTGCCTACCTCAAAACGACCTGGTTTTGCAAGGGGGGTCACCTGGGTTTTTGGCCCGGTGCTCAGCGGCCACCTAGGGGAACCTACCAAACCCACACATTTCTGAAAACTAGACACCCGGGGGATTCCAGGGAGGTATGGCTTGCGTGGATCCCCGAACATTTCCTTACCCAGAATGCCCTGCAAACCTCAAATTAGCTGAAAAAATCACCTTTTTCACACATTTTTGTGTGGGAAAGTTGTGGCATCACCGGGCTGACACAAATTTCCTACCACCCAGCGTTCCCCCGGGTCTCCCGTTAAAAACGGTGCCTCACTCGTGTGGGAGGCCCAAGTACCCGCGACAGGCAAGGGCCCAAAACGTAGTGAGGCAACATGACAATTGCCTACCTCAAAACGACCTGGTTTGGCAAGGGGGGGTCGCCTGAGTTTTTGGCCCGGTGCTCGGCGGCCACCTAGGGGAACCTACCAAACCCACACATTTCTGAAAACTAGACACCTGGGGGATTCCAGGGAGGTATGGCTTGCGTGGATGCCCCAACGTTTCCTTACCCAGAATGCCCTGCAAACCTCAAATTTAGCTGAAAAAATCACCTTTTTCACACATTTTCCGGGCAGCCACCACCCTAAAAAAAAAATGAAAAGAAATCCCTGGTGTATAGTGGGCTTTCTGCCCCCCCGAAGGGGCAGATTAGGGGCCAATGCCCCATCTACCCCCCGGGGGGGGGTAGAAAGACTGTGATAATAGGGGGGTGGGGTGGGGGGAGCAAAGGCCCTTGTCCAAGGGGCCGCTCCCCCTCCCTGGTGTCTAGTGGGTGGATCCCTGCTTGGGGATCTCCTCCTGTGGCGATCCCCAAGCAGGGATCCACTGGGGAGATTCTCCCCTTTCCAACAATACCTCTCCCGTCTTTCTACGTGCCCAGGGGGCTGAGATAGCCCCCTGAGCATGTACAAAGTGAAACTGAAATGAGCCTCTTGGCTCATTTCAGTTTCATTTTCAGTGTAATGACGTCGGCGCGCCGTGCGCGCCGATCGTCATTACCCTGAAAGCAGGGGGGGGGGCCTCGGGAGCTGGGGAAGCTCTTCCCGAGGGATTCCTCGGGGAATGCCTCATGACGAGCTGGACTCGTCATGGGCACAGCGCGACTGTGCTCCATGACGAGTCCAGCTCGTCATGAGCATGGGAGGGGTTAACAACTACAAATAAATGATATTTACAGTTATATTAAGTAATACCTTGGTATAATATATATAATACAGTTATATATATATAGTTTTAGAACTTAAAGATTTGCGATGGATTCGCGCAGCCGGCGTGACCCCTGGAACTACATACGTGACGTTACGCGGGGCCCGACCGCGCACCCGTCACTTACCCAACGCGCATCCTACATGACTCAACCAATATGGCGGCTGGAATTCGCGCACCCACCGAGACAGGTACACGATCGGTATGCGAATACACTTTTTATATAAAAAAAAGAAATAAAAAACGATATTTATTTTTTAGAAAATATGACATTATTTTGATAAGAATTAGAAAACTAAGAACATTTTTGGGGGGCATTGCACTTAGAAATTAACATTTAAAAAACCTTTGAAATTCACTGGAAAAACCATAGGTTTCAGGACGTTATAGTTAGAAATAATAATTTACAAAACCTTAGAAAGTCACTGAAAAAGCACAGGTTTCAGGGATGCTATAGTTAGAAATTAGCACTTAAAAAAACTTTAAAAAACCTTAGAAATTCACTGAAAAAGCACAGGTTTCAGGGACGTTATAGTTAGAAATTAGCACTTAAAAAACCTTAGAAATTCACTGAAAAAACCATAGGTTTCAGGGACATTATAGTTAGAAATTAGCATTTAAAAATCCTTAGAAATTCACTGAAAAAACCATAGGTCATTTGAGATGTCATCAGTGATGTAATCAGTGATGTCACAGACCATGTCATGAATGATGTAATATGTGACATCATCAGCAGTGTATTGCGGGGGCGTGAGTTATAGTTAGCTGAACTAACTATAACGGACGAATTTCTCTGGTTTTGTATGAGTGAGATGTCCAACTAACTATAATGTCCCTGAAACCTGTGTTTTTTTCAGTGACTATATATATATATCTTTTTGACTTGATAAAGCTGTTCTGTGTGTTAAAGAAAATACTGTGAAGCTATTACATTCGAATTCTACGTTTTTCTAGCTTATTTTACAGTTACCCATTCTCGCTGTGTTTTCCATAAACCTAAAAAGTACACAAACTTTCTTAATTCGCCACTTAAGAGAATTATCTCCTACCAACACTATTTTTTATGCAAAAAAATATAGATATAGTGGCAATAGACAAGTGTCTACAAGTTTCTTGTAACCTCTAGGCTGTAATGCAAAAGGCAGGTGCCTGTATTCCAAACACACAATTATATAGCTGAATGTCCATAATTGCTTTTTAAAATCCTGGGCAAGTGCCCTTTTTGTTGCTCAACTACTGCATGGTATTAGCCAGCTCTACACAGAAATCAAATTATGCGATATATTAAAGGACATTTACATCATACACAATGCTTCAGATAGTTGTTACACCGCACTAAGAAGTCCTTATCTTAATTACTCTCTTCGGCTAGTGAGCACTGCAATTCAAATTAGAGGCAAGAGTGAAATTCTTCATCATGATTGAGACCATTTGGTGTCTTGCTGCCAAGTAGAAGAATATAGCGTGTCTCTAGGGCACGTAGCGCTCTCACCCTGTCCCCCGCTCTTTTATTAGGTGAATTGCATCTATCACGAAATACGTGATTTGAGTGGGGTCTCTATTGTGGGTTACTTCGCAGTGTCGGGCTACCGGGTACAATCTATCCGTGTTGGATATCGCCTTCATGTGCTGAAGAATCCTCTTGTGCACCTGTAGCGTAGTACTTCCCACGTACTGGAGTCCACAGGTTCACGTCAGCACATATATTGCGAAGTCAGTTTTACAATTGTAGGAGCTTTTAATCTTGACCTCTCTTTTGCTAAAAGGAGTAGAGTATTTGATTGTGTTTTTTGCAATACTGCAAGCTCGACACTTGCTGCATCTTTTGAATCTAAGAGATGGTATCAACCACCATTGAGTCCTCTCACTTTCAGGGCTTGATTTCACCACAGCATCTTTCAATGAGGGTGCTCTACGGAATGTCAATGGTGGAAACTTGGGAAGATGTTGCCCTATAACTGGGTCTGCTTTCAAAATATGCCAGTTCTTATTTAGCAACTCTCAAAATTCCCTATTCTGACGAGTGTAGGTAGTCAAAAAACGCATCTGGGGTTCCACTCTCTCATTTTTAGTACTTCTTTTAGCAAATAAAAGTTCCTCATGCTTTTTCTTATGTGCTGCTTCTCCTGTGGTTTTAATTATGACCTCATTGTATTCTCTTTCGAGAAATCTTGCTCTTATTTCTATTTGGCATTTGGACAATTCATTTTTTGTACTGCAATTCCTATTGGCCCTAAGCATTTCCCCATAGGGGATGCTGTTCTTAGTGTGTGCAGGGTGAAAGCTAGAGGCGTGCAGCATTGTATTGCCAGCGGTTGTTTTTCTAAATAACCTAGTTTCTAGCTTTCCTGCCTCTACAAATACCTCAACATCTAGGAAAGGCACCTTTTCAGTACTGACTACATGTGTGAACCTGAGATTCAGATCCTTACAGTTAAGACGATTTACAAACAGTTCAGCAGATTCCATTGTGCCCTTCCAAATAACAAATAAATCATCAATTAATCTGGTCCATACAATAATGTTGGTATCACATTCCTTTGTAAAGTCCTTGCGGAGCACCTGCTCCTCCCACCAGCCTACTTGCAAGCACACATAACTGGGGGCGAAGCAGGTGCCCATCGCAGTCCCCCTCATTTGCTGGTATAGTGTCCCATCAAATAGGAAATAGTTATCCTCCAGACATCTCGTTGCCATCTTAAGCAACATCTGAGTATGGCTCCACAAGCTGACTGGTCTGTCATTCAGATAGAACTCCATCGCCCTCAGACCGTCAGTGTGAGCAATGCTGGTGTACAGGCCAGCAATATCAAGTGCCATCAAGACATAATCCTGTTTCATTGATATATCATACACCATGTGGATGAAATCGCCACTGTCTTTAAATTCAGATGGGAGTTTCTCAACATATGGCTTAAGGAAAAAAATCTATATACTTAGAACAATTTTCCAACATACTGCCATTGGCTGAGATGATCGGGTGACCAGCGGGACAGGATGCATTTTTGTGCACTTTTGTTATTAAGTAAAGTACTGGTGTTCGAGGCGTCTTATTCCTTAGGAACTTGTATTCATCATGTGATAGTAAGTTCAGGCAAAACCATTGTTCTAGATCCACCTTGAAATCCATCGGTGCTTTCACCATGGTTTCCTGCTAGCATTTTCTGTAGCATTCTCTTTGGTTAAGTTTCCAGCAATAACATTTCCATTGGCCACAGCACCACGTTTCCACCCATATCTGCATTGTGTACCACTATTTGTTTAATATTTCGAAGTTTGTTCACCAGTCCATGGTACTTCCATTCTTTGGGGGTACGATTCATGTCTCTCATATTGGTTGCTTTATTCATGGTTTTAAGTCCTCTTTGCTACTAACTCATGAAAAATGTAAATGTTTTCCTTGATTGTGTTGGGCGTTGCTCTTGAGCATGGTCTGAATGGCGTGCTTACTGTGTCACCAGATTGTAAGTTTTGTTCATGATGACATTCTGTATAGATATTGAGGCATTCTGAGTTTCATTTTCCAGTTCCAATTCCCTCAATACTTGAAGGACCGGTAGGTCAGCAATGGTAGTACCAATCATAGGTGTAGGTGATTGTTCCACTGGTATTATGGTGCATCTTCCATTGTTGATACCCTTATGAATTTTCTGCAGTTTAAGTTTCCTGATATATTTGAATGTATCAATTCGAGCTTGTGGATAGTTCATGTTATATTCTCAGCAGAAAGAAAGACCAAGTAGTAGTGTCTCTTCATCAGCTTTTGTTAACGCTAAATCAGTGAGGTTTATAATGAATTTTTGTTGTTCAATGTCATTGCCTATTACTTGCGCCTCCATGTCGGGTTTTTTTGTTCTTGTTTTGTTTTCCTGATTCTTTTTCGTTGCCTCCTTTGGTGCTGGATTTGGAGTTCTGGGATTTCGGGGCCTTAGAGTGGCTCTTCGATCCAAACGTAAAAAATCCAGCTCATCTGAGATGTTGATCTTTCTCCCTGGCGCTGTCGTACCTCCATGGCCTGGCTCACAGCTGAGATCCTCATTACTTGTGCCCGCCTCAGAACTTAGTTCAATTTCTGATTCGTTTACTTGACCGCTGCCAGCTATTTTTGTCCCTTGCTGTTGTCTCTGTTGCCTGATACGTTGAAATCGGTTGGCTAAAGTAAATATCTGGCCTGTCTCATAATCGGTTTTATCTCATGAAAACTTTGTTACCTTTCGTTTTTTAGGTCTCGCCTGACCCAGCGCATGCGCTGGTCTGGCGAGACTTTTTGTGAGGGTTCAAAAAAGTGCTACCACTGTAGCCTAGAGCTACAGTGCAGGTGCGCGGGTGCGCGCGCCTCACTTTCGCGGCCGCACGGCTGCTCTGATGTTTGATCGCATCGCGATCACTTTCGTGGCCGCACGCCCGCTTTTGATGTTCTCTTTGCTTTTTTTTCCTGTTTATTACTTCTATGTAGTAATGGTGCCACCCGTGTGCCGCCATTACTACAGAGCAGTAATAAACAGAAACAAGCATTGGCATAGTCAATAGGTCTCGCTTTTGGGACCTTATGAGTATGTAGTTATGCAACTGTTGCATGGCTAAACACTTCTAAGGTCCCAAAAGCGAGACCTATTGGCTATGCCAATGCTTGTTGATGATGTCTTCTTGCTTTTTTAGCCTTGCTTGCATTTCAGTCCGGTCGATTTCTTCGCATTCCAATGTACACATATATTGGGGTATTACATACCTGTTACATTTTCATCATGCATGTGCCTTTACGATACATGCGTTCTACAACAAAATTTCATTGTAAAGGCATATGCGTGGTAAAAACTTGTTTGGTAGTGTCGCGTTCATTGTAATTACACCGTTGTAATGCTAGGCATGGTAATGGCTTGCGTGATTCCGTCATACATCTCTCCCCCTCAGGTCATTTCAGAGTTTGCGAATTTCCTCCGTTGAGCTCCTGCTGGTGGACACAGCATTGGCTTTATCCACTATTCTGTCCCATATTTGCCTTCTTTGTCTCAAGGTTGTTGTTTGGACTAGGGCTCCAAACAATTGTGGCTCACTCTCACTTGTTCATCCACCATAACTGTTAATTCATTTTCTGAAAATCTAGAGACTCTTTTCGCTGACAATAAAAACAATTAAAGCAAAAACACAGGACTTGGAAGTACTGCTACTCAGCAGAGACCCATTCGGGTAAGACCGGTGGGGCCGGGTGAGGTGGGGTTTCGACGGATGATGATGACAGAAAATTAAATAAATAATTAATTTTCCCTCTTCACCCTCACCCGGTCCCACCGCCCCACTGCTCTTACCTGTACGGGCCGCTGCTACTGCTACTGCTACTGCTACTGCTGTGCTGCTCCCTCTGATATTTCTGTAGAGTAAGGAAAGGGTAGTATGGGTGGAAGGTTTGCTTTTATATTGTTAGGAGCAGTTGATTCTGATAAGCAGATGCAATGCAGCTGTGTGCGTGTATACACACGGATGTATTTTGTCATTTTGAGGGATGCATCCGCCATTTAAACACTCCTCCGACCTTTCACTACTGTGAAATATCAGTCCACTCGTCCCACTGCAACTGTGTCAAACTCGAAGGGGCTTATTTGCAAGCACATTGCGCCGCCGGTGCATCGCTTTTTTTGACGCATCAGTGGCGCAGTGTGTGTACCCATATTTACAAGGCCACGTAAACCCACCCTGCGTGGCTTTTAATGGCTTTGTAAATATGGCCCCCTTTCACGCATTACTCTGCAAGGGGCATTTCATGGGGGAAACTCTGGGTGTTCCCACGCAACATCCATGGAACCTGATGCATTCCCAGATTTACAAGGTTTTGTAAACCTGGGAATGTGTCAGATTCCTACGCCTCCCAGGGGAGGCGTAAAGGAGGCGCAACAAGGAGAAATACCTTTATTTCTCCTTATTTTTGTTTTTATGCTTTTTTGTTTTTTATGCAGGAAGGTGTCCCTTCCTGCACAAGAACAATCACCACTACAATACACTATGGGACAAGGGTGTTGGTGCATGGCAGCTCATTGTGCGCCAGTATAGGGGAAAATAACAGGAATGCGCTGTATCTTGCATATACAGCGCATTCCTGTCCTTTTTATTTGACTCACAACAACACAGCAGGAAGGCTTGCTGTACTGCCATGCTTCAAAATATTGTAAAGGAGGCCGTAAATATGGTGGACGGATATCCGCTATACCAACATCTACAGATTTTGTAACTGATGACTGAGTAATCAGATTTAGGAATGATGAAAACTCTGTCAGGATGGTTGGCAGACCTTATGAACAAACTATAAATATGTCGGACTCCAGACTCTAAATCAGCCCCTTGAACACTATGGTTTTCTATAGTGATTCTGCCCTAATTCAATATGTGGATGACATGTTCTTTGTCTCCAATTCTAAGGACCAAATCAAATGGGATTATTGTATTGCTTAGTGAATGCCTAAAAGAGGGCACAAGACTTCAAACTACACACAACAATTTTATTTACCATGTGCACGATATTTAGGCTAAAAATTTCTTCGGACGAGACACATCAGTCAGCTAGCTGATCGCATACTGTATTTGCTGTTTTTGCTTCTAAATATGCTGCTTTTTCACAGATTTGGCTATAACATTCTGGGGCATATTTACAAGCCCCTATCGCCACAGGAATGTCACTTTTCATGGCGTTGTAGTGATGATAGGGGCTTTGCCTTATTTATAAGGCAGTGTTAAGCCACATTACGTGGCTTAACGCTGCCTTGTAAATATGGTCCCCTTTCACACTATACTTATCATGAAAGGGGAGGCCAATGGGTGTTGCAGTGGGTGTTTCACCGCAACACCCATTGATTTTGATGCTGTCCAATATTTACAAGTGTTGTGTAAATATTGGGCAGCACCAAGATTAAGACCAGGGAAAACCTTGTTTTAGCCTGGCGCAGTGAGAAGAAATGTTTAATTTCTCCTTGTTTTTGCTTTTTCTATGTGTGCTGCGCTGTGCGGCACCCATGGAAAAAGCAAAACTCCATTGATTGTTTATGTGCAGGAACGTATCCCTTCCTGCACATAACCAATCATAAAAAAAATTATGTTTTGCAACTTTTATGTGTGCTGCATCAAGCAGCACACATAGAAGTTACAAAATGCCATTTAAAAATTTTTTATGTGTAGGAAGGCACACCTTGCTGCACATAAACAATCTTCCCCTACAATACAGACACCTTTGCACTATGGTTGTAAATATGGTGCAGCCCTGTGTTTCAGAAGTGGCAGAGTGTAGCATTTAGCCAAGGAGGCTAACGCCGAGCTCCGCTTCTTCTATTGTAAATATGCCCTTATGTGTCTATAGCTTCTGATCCCCTCATGCCAACTTCGTATGACCTTCCAGCTGCTCTACAGGAACGATTGTATGGGAAAGGTATGGGTGCCTTGGGTATCCGGATGGCTTGTGGCAGGACGAGAATGGTTACCTGAGAATTCTGTTACCTAATCTAGCTTATTTGTATCATGATGTTATTCATGTTAGCACGGGTGGCATGGTTAGTGCTGCTAATACTCACTGGTTCGCTTCCAATTTTTCATCTATGAACAACAGTATTGTGACTCCTGTGCATCTTTATAAGGATATAATATTGGTAAATATATTAAAACAACGTGAGCAGCTCACCCCGCTTCCTCGAGCCTGTTTGTGCATGGCCCAATTGACTTCATTCAGATACCCCACTGATGCTCCTGCCATTTCGTATTGGAGTTGGTTTGTATGTTTTCAGGCTGTCACTTCAGGTAATCAATAGTACAAGAACTGTGTACTGCTTAGTAGCCTGCAGGCTTAGGAGCTCCCCACCGTTCCATATGGGTCTTGACAACATTTGCAATCTGTCTGGTTCCATGTGAAAATACACCAAGGAAAGTTGGTGCTGCGTCTCACGTGGTGAGGCCCACATCAAAGTATGCTCATCAATTACTGAGTTGTGAGCTAGAGAGGACTGCTCTTCTGGGTTCACACATCACAATGCAAGCAGACTAGAGAACTGGAAGAATTCAGGTAGCCAGCGGATGAGCTCCCGGTTCTGCAATGCACGACAGAAAAGGAACAAGAATGCAACCCCTCACCCTGACACAGCTACAGCCTGAGATTCAGTTAGTGCAAAGTGTCACAGCTATCTCATCCCTTGATTGGTCTGGCTGGCACTTTTTAGGTCGAGCCTGAGCAGTGCATGCACTGCTGCGAGGCATGCAGTGGTGGAGTATGGCTTTGAAGCCTTGCCCACTCTCCGCTCATATTTTTAATTGGCTTGTGTTATTGTCCTTCGTAAACGCTTGTGAATGGTTGTTAGGCTTGTTGGTACCGCCTTGTCTGCATTTGCTACCTCCCATGATGACTGGACCTTTGACTGGTGTTGCTACATGGTCTGCTTTAAAGGTCGGTGAGCACTTTTTTATTTATTGCCCTTCCCATATTTCACCCACTACCTCGCAGCACGCAGCATGCTTTTATTTGAATTTTTACTAATGGTGCTCCACTTTAACTATAGCGGCCGTGTTTATTTAATTTAGCAGCACGGTCCGCTTTTAGCAGCTGTGTTTATTTATTTTCTTAACTAGCAGCCATACGGCGCTTTCCCATTTATGGAGACCGCGCCCCTTTCTTTACGCAAACCGCGTCTAACGAAAGGTACGCGGCTGTCATTAAAGTGAAAGCGCGGCATGGGCAATTTTACCCCCCAAAATATCTATGTGTCAACTTGACAAAACAGATGCTTTTTTTGTCAAAGCCCCATGCCGCAGTTTCACTTTAATGTCCGACACGCCCCTTTCTTTAGACGTGTCTTGTCTAAAGAAATGGGTGCGGCCTCCATAAATGACTTGTTGTAACAAGCATTTGCAATGCAATAGGTCTCGCATTTGCGAGAGTTTAAGGTATTGCATTGCCAATGACTTAAACTTTCCTTAATGCGAGACCTATTGCACAGTCCGGAGCTCTCAGGCCAGGGACCTGCCGGTGTCGAAGAGGGCCCCCAGAGCCCGGGGGCGCAATGCAGGGGCTGCAGGGGCTTTTGTTACGCCACTGATTCATCGTCTTGTTATGACAGCAGGAACGGGTGGATGGTGGCTGGAAGAAGTCAGCAGAATGACACCCGCACCTTTACCAGGTAGAGGTAGACAATTGGTCTAAAAGGAGGATGCCTTTCTGCATGTATTGAACCAATATAAGGAGGATTTAAATCTTTCTGTCTGCATTGCCTTGTGCCCACTCAAAGGGGGCAAACCTACAATTCTGATCCCTTTTGAAAGCAGAGAGGCACTTACACAGGTATTTTATTTCTGAATGTGACAACTTAATCACCTCTTTTAATATGAACGATCTGAATGTGCATCCCTGACCAAAATGTACATCTTCTTGCTATTTACCTGTCTGACACTGCTGGTGAAATGGTTTGTGACAAAGAACATTGCAGGATTTTGTGGGCCATTGCACCATAACTGTGGGTCAGCGAAAGTACCTGTTTTTTGTTAATAAATAAGCTAAACCTATTATATTTCTGGCAACCAAGCACACATATGGCTACCTGAACATGTAGTCCGGTTCCTGTTTTCTCTGCTATTTGATGCTAGGCATCAGACCCTTGGCCATCATTTCTGATCTTGTCTTGTGGAAGAAAAGCACAGTAAAAAGGTTAGAGACTCCAAGGCTCATTGCTTTTCCATTTCCAACCTAATAGATGGCCATATTCATAAAAGAAATTAGAAGAGTGGTTAGGGTGCTAGAGGAAGTTGCCAACTCTTCTGCTAATGCTTTTGAATATACAAACACTCAGTGGCACATTTACTATTTTTTCATGTAATGCGGTGCATCAAGGGAACTTGCAGTGCTGCGTTGTGTGAAAGGGAGAGAGCAGAAATACTTCAGACTTACAAAGATATGGGGCATTTTCATTCCCTTCTTGTGCTGGCACACTGTGGGTTGCCTAGAGTCAACACACGCACCCTTGCACCAGTGCTGGCTTTAGGGCGGTGCATCAAGGGAACTTGCTGTGCTGCGTTGTGTGAAAGGCAGAGAGCAGAAATACTGCAGACTTACAAAGATATGGGGCATTTTCATTCCCTTCTTGTGCTGGCACACTGTGGGTTGCCTGGAGTCAACACACGCACTCTTGCACCAGTGCTGGCTTTAGGGCAGTGCGAGCGGTGCCACTGGGATCGGGATTTTTGCTCTGAAATCGGTGCCAGACGCATTGTCGAAAAGCCTGCACTTTGAGCACTGTTGTGCCTCTTTCATTTCCACAACGTTGATCCTCTGAGAAATAAAAGAGAGACAATGGCGTTAACAGATCACACGGGCGCAGATGAATGAGTGTTAACGCCGGACCGTGCACTTCAGTGAATTGATTATTTGCTTAGGGAACGTGCCTAGTAGGTAAAGAAAAGCTCTTACTTGGGTAGTTTCTTTTTTTTAAAACATATTTTATTAAATGTTTTGTTTTCCACCCATCAATTACGGCATTTTGCAGTTATACACAATAATGTAGTACATTGAAATCACTGTACAGTGTGCGTGCATTATCATCTACAAGAAGTGTATGACATATGAATACAACTATCCCATCCCTCCCTCCCCCAACTTCGTCTGGCACCAACCATTCATAGTGTATATGGCAAGGTGTTCCCCTATCTACTCCCAGCTGCACATAAGCATTCAAAGTGTATGTATGCACCCTCTGGCGCAGGATCCACAAACAATGGTATTCCATAATCATGGAAACTAGAAAACTGGGGCTAGGTGATAAAACAATTGTTAAGTCCGAGCTACCGGCACAGGTGGTGGGGCCAAGGCCCTAAACGCTTCCAGAATACTGTCTCAGTCTAGGGAGATGATTCTTTTGCGCAATCCCCGGGTTTCCTCCTGTCGGATAGCAGCACTCTTCTCTCCACCCCACCTCACTACTTCCCCATGCCAGCCATAAAGCTGTGGGGGTGCAGCTGATTTCCACAGCATCGTAATGGAGCGCTTAGCCAGGAGCAAAGTCAGGTCTACAAAGCGAAGTTGCACTTTCTGCGCCTTAGGGCATCGTATCAGACCCAAAAAACACACTGCTGGTGTGTCTGGGACGGGGATCCCAACCGCAGCTGTAAGCAAGGACAGTACCTCTGACCAATAAGAGGTAATCATGGGGCACTGCCATAGCATATGTAATTAGTCAGCGTCCTCTAATTTGCATCTAGGACAACAGTGTTGTGTGGTCGGAAAAATATATTGCAGTCAGTGCGGGGTTAGATATGCTCTGTGTAAAACCATATATTGGATGAATTTAAAGTTGGCGTTTTGCGGAATTCTCCTAGGGTATGCCAAAGCTCTGTCCCAGTCCCTATCTGTCTGGTCTGTCCCCAGGTCTACGGACCATTTATTGCGTAGGTCCGTTAGCGGTATTCTAGTGTGGGTGGTAATGCCTTAAAGCCACTTGGTGAGATGACGGCCTTCTCCCATCAGGTAGGTCATAAAGACCGTTTTGTGGCGTGGGGGTTCCTCCCTGTGTTGGGCCCAATGTTTCTTCACAAATTGCACGAGTGCAGCATGCAATAAGTACAATGCATCCGTAACTCCCTGACGCCGAACAAAATTACCATGGTCCATGAGCGTGCCGTCGTCAAATAAGTCACCCACTGTGGTCACACCACCCTCCGCCCACAGAAGCAGTCATCGTGAGAAGGCCAGTGGGTGTAGGGTTCCCAAGAAGTGGTGTAGTGTCGGAGTAGGGAAGGCAGCTACGCGTGTAGTGAGTGGTTTTTTTCCAATAGGTAAGCGCCGTGTGCAAGAGCAGCGAGGCATCGGTCGGGATCTTAGCCTGCGGTAGAAGCAGTGTATGGAGCCATCCGCGGTCTACATCAGTAGGGGAAGAATTTATTTCCTGTAAGTTGCGCCCTGCCAGCCAATAAGATAACCATTGCAGTTGGCTCGCGTAGCAGTATGCCCGGAAGCCCGGGTCACCCAGCCCGCCCTTATCAGTGTCTAATTGTAACTTGGTCAGCCCTACCCTGCGGCGGCCATTACCCCAGATCAAAGTGGAGAGTGTAGTGTTCAGGGAGTTGAGCAACGGGGTCGGGATCACAACTGGTAGATTAGTAAAAAGGTATAAAAGCCGGGGCAGGACTACCATTTTCGAGATCGCTACTCAGCCCATCACCGAAAGTGGTAGGGAGGACCAGAAAGTGACCTGGGAGCGGAGAGAACGTATAGCCTTGCCCAAATTACCCTCAATGAGATCTGGCACCGATCGGTAAATCTGTATGCCTAGATATCTAAAAGTGTGTGCGGCGACAGATAAGGAATGGGGGCCAAACTGAACCGTCTCTGGACGATCCCCCTGTTGGAAAAAGAAGGCATAAGACTTACTGTCATTAATTCTAAGGCCCGAGAGCTGTGCAAAAGCATCAGAAATGCTCGGGATGGGTAACAGAGAGGCGAGGTCATCAGCGTATAGAATAATGTCATTTGCATATGCGGAAATTACGTGTGTCATTTGTCCCAGGCGGATGCCTTGTTGCGTCGCCAATAGCCGTACCCTAAGGGCTAAGGGCTCCAGGGCTAGCACAAATAGCAGGGGGGATAGGAGGCATCCCTGGCGGGTGCCTTTACCAACCGGGTACTCCTTTGAGATGTGCCGTCCCGTGCGGGCCTGCGCTGTGGGGTCCGTGTATAAGAGCCTCACCCACTTTAAATAGTCCTGGGGTATACTAAATCGTTAGAGCGCTCGGAACATGTAGTCCCATCGGAGCATGTCAAATGCCTGTCTCAAATCTAGGGTGACACATCTTGCGTTAGCTCTCTCCTGGGGGCTGGCTGCCATGACATGATAGAACCTCCTGATGTTAAGCGAGGTGCACCGCGCTGGTACAAAGCCGCATTGATCTGGGTGAATTAGCTTATGCACATATGGGAGCAGGCGGCCGGCAAGCACCTTACTTAATATTTTATATTCGGTGGTGAGTAGGGACAATGGCCTGTATCCGGACAGGTCCGTCGACGGGTGTCCTGGTTTGGGGAGAGATACTGCCAGTGCCTGCCTAGTGGAGTGGGGCAGGGACTCCGAGGACAGAGCGATATTGTACAGTCTCTCCAGTTGTGGCACCAGAGTGTCCGTAAATGTGGCAAAGAATTCAGCCAGGAGGCCATCTAAACCTGGGGCCTTGTTCCGGGGTAGGGCCTTGATGGCCACCTTAATTTCGGTCCTTGTAATAGGGCCAGAGAGAGCATCCTGCACCGATTTGTCCAATTGTGGGAACTGTACAGCAGCTAAAAAGGCGTCGCGGGGTTCTTCCGCCAATGGGGGGGCACCCGATATAAGGTCTGATAGTAGTCACAGAAGGCCTCATTTATGTCCTGTTGCGTATTTACTGTGTCCTCGCTGCTAGTGATAATCCCATGGATCGGGGAATGTGGGGGGTCATCCCTGAGTATGCGGGCTAATAGCGCGCCTGCCTTGCCCGCGTCAGCGTGTTTCGTGTGCGTGTAGGCGGTATAGTCTATGTGCCTAAGTGTGTCTAATAGCTCCGCATGTTTTATTCGAGCGTCTTGCAAAAGCGTTCCCTTTGTGGGGTCAGTCGCTGCAGCCTGCTCGAGACTATTTCGAGAATTTTCGACCTCTTTCAAGTTATTATGTAGTTCCTGTCGCGCCCCTGCTGTGGTGCTGAAAGCTATCCCCCTGATCACCGTCTTAAATGCATCCCACTCCAACTGAGGTGTGGATGCAGTTCCAGTGTTCTCAGCAAAGTAATTGTCTATGCCAGTTGCCAGTACCTCCCGGAAGACTGAGTCCTCAAGCATCAAGGGCCATAGTTTCCAGGTAGGAACTGGAGTTTGGATTCTGCCCCAGCTGAGGGAGACCTCCAATGGGTTATGGTCAGAAAGAGTCTTGCCCAAATATGTTGCATGTGTCACCTGAGTTGTAATGTGATTGGAGCAGAGAATCCTGTCTATGCGGGTATGGAGTTGCTGCTTGTGGGAAAAGAATGAATATTCTCCACTGGTGGGGTATTTCAAACACCAGACATCTCCCAGGCCCCAGCCCTCTGCCCAGCTGCATAATGCCTCCGCCTGTCAGACAGTGTTTGCTCTTCCTAAGGGGGGGATGAGATCTATCAATAGAGGGGTCCATTACAGCATTATAGTCCCCTCCTAGTATCCACGGACATTCAGCCCAAGGTGCCAGGACCGGATTGAGGCTTAGAGATATGTATCCTGCTCAAAGTTGGGTGAGTATATGCTGCCGAGGACAATTTGTGCGCCATCCAGTGTGTCCCTCACTAAGATATATCTGCCCAATGGGTTCACCCGTTGTTCCAGCGCCTCGAAGGGGACCCCATTCCTGACCCATATGGGCGCGCCCTTCGCAAATGCAGAATATGACGTGGAAAAAATCTGGCTCCTCCATTTTTTGAGGAGTTTAGTCACTTCGGCTGCAGTCAGGTGGGACTCTTGTAGAAATACTATGTGCGCACGTCGCCTATTCAACTGTACTCTGTGCCGTTTGTGGATCGACCCCAGTCCCCTTAAATTCCAGGTAATCACGTTGTAGCTATCCTGCATTGATATCTAAGGTATGTTACCATGTAACGCATGCGCATTAGCGTGGGAGCAGCAGTGCATCGGTGAGTGCAAGTGGTGGGCCAGAGTCTAAAGGTTACAGAACTCCCATCTACAATACTCGGACTAGCTATTTGAACTTTGCTGATCCAAACCCCATGCACAACGGTGCAAAGTTAAAACATTGTGTGTGTTGCTTTCGCTATAGGAGGGTGTGTGCCTACAGCCAGGTCAGCTAAGTTAGAGCGTTACGAGCTTCACGCAGCCCGGACCGCTATTGTTACCTTCACATTTCACAGTTTTGGTACTAGAGGTATGATATCGTACTGCTAATTACAAGACATAAAGGGCAGGGTTAACAAATAACTTGCCCCATTATAGATCATAAACCATCATTACCCTAAATAACCATCAGCAGTCTGGGGTGTAATGTTGCTAAATAAATTAATACTAGATTCGGAGTCCGAGTGGTTTGATGCCTCATCTGAGGAGTCCGATAGAATTGGGTGGGCTTCATCCCTGAACCTGGTGGCTGTTTCCACTGCCTCAGCTTGATCCCGCAAGGCCTGCTCCAGAGCGGGAGCCCTGGATTTTGCAGTGAACCCCCCCCACCGGAGGCGTTTTGATTTGCGAACTCTCCGTAGTTTCGTAGAAGCAGGGACCATTGGTGAAGAGGGCCCAGATCCGCCGGGGGGGAAGGGGGACATTCTGCTACTTCGTCCGGAGATTCAAAGAACTGTGTCTTGTGATCATGGATCACTTTCAGTTGGCAGGGAATAGTAGTGCGTATTTAACATTCAGTGCCCTGAGTTTGATCTTCATGTCTTGGTAGTGGGATCGTTGGCATTGGACCAGTGCGGTGTAGTCCGGGTAGAGGGATATCAGCTGATTCTCATATTGTATGTGGGACAGCTCCCCCGACTTTTGTAACAGGACGTCTCGATCCCTGAAATTCAGTACTTTGACGATTAGGGGACGGGAGCGTGACCCCTGCCACTGGTCTACCCGTCGGCACCCTGTGCGCCCTTTCTACGCAGAAGAGATCCGAGAACCATTGTTCCATGAATCTAGTAGCGTCGGATCCCTCGCATCGCTCCGGCAAGCCTATGACGTGGATGTTGTTGCACCGGGCACGTCCCTCCGCATCGTCCGCCCTCTCCTGAAGACCCGCAACCTGTTTTTGGAGCAGTGCAATCTGTGCACCATGTTCCTTGAGTTGTGGCGCCAACTGCAATAAAGTATGTTTGTTATCCTTGACAACCACAGCTAGTGTGTCGTGATCAGCTTTAAGGAGGGTGAACCCAGTTGTCAAAGTCCCAAGTTGTTTCTCAATGGCCTGTCGCGAATCACGGACCTCCTTTAGGATAAGGTCCAGTTTATCCGGGGGGTCCCTGAGTCAGAGGGCGGATCGCCGGTAGGCGGCTGCGTGGCTGGCGTAGAGTCATCAATCTGCTGACTATCAACAGTGCCAGCGTCCTTCCCCTTGGTCTTGGGGAGGCCCATTGCGGTGCGATGAGCTAGCATGGGCTGCAGGCCCAGGCAGACCGCTGTGCACCTCTACAGAGGTTGTTAAGATCCCCCACAGTCGTTATGAGCACTTTCTCCACCGGTCCGGGGGACCACCACTCAACGCCGCGGGGAGGGGCAGGTATTGCGTGCGGTCAAGTCGTGTGCAATGAGCCACAATAAATGAGGATGGGTGCCTCAGGCAGAGTGTCTCACCTTTTACTTTACCCCGGGTAGCACAGCAGGTCCAGGTTTGTACAAGATGGTCTCCCCCAAGCTGATCCAGGCATATACTATCCCTCCAGTAACCTCAGGGTCCCAAGTCGCATCCAGCGTTCAACAAAATGATGCAGAGAGAGGGGGGGCGGCAGTCCGGCACGCAAGTGCCCACCTGTGTGGCCAGCCCGCAACAGTCAGCCAGTGACTGCGAATAAGCAGAGGGGCTGCAGGCAACACTCCCCTGGATACTCCCCACAATATCGCTGTTACAGACAGTCAAGGAACAACAGGGATAAGTGCCAGGAAACAGGCCCCGTCCGCACACAGAGACCCAAGGCCTCAGGCGTATGCAGAGCCGCCGGTCCAGAGGAAGAGCGGCAGAGCAGGCCCTAGGCGCAGCAGAGAGTCATAACCAGAGTCACTCCTACCCGGCAACGCAGAGTCCCAAGCATCCAGCAGCAGCGGCAGTCGGGCGCCACTCCCTCCGCTTCAGCTCCGATCAGCAGGGCAGATTCAGTGGGGGATCGGCAGGTAACTCACTCGGCATGGGGGGGCTGCAGGCGACACTCCCCCGGGTGCTCTCCCCAGTACATCTGCTGCAGTCAGTTCGGGGGAGTCAGTTGGAAGCACCAGGGACAGGCCCAACCCGCATACGGGATTCCCAGGCCGCAGATATAGTCAGAGCCGCCAGTCCGGGAGGGAAGCGGCAGAGTGGGTCCTAGGCGCGGCGAGATGTCGCAGACAGAGCCACTCCTACTCCACCCCGCAGAGTCTCAGGCAGCCAGAAGCAACGGTAGTCGCAGCATGGGGCCTCAAACTTTCCCAGAGCAGCCAGGGGATCAGCAGGCAGGCACAGCCCACGGGCCAGTTCTGAGCCCGCGGCTCTCACTTCTCTGTCTCCCTCCCCCCTCCTCGGTCTGGGGGGGGGGGACCCTCTCAGCGACAGCGGGGGCACAGAGTTCCACAGCAGCCCCAGTCCCGGCCTCCATCACTGCCACTCGCCCCCGGGGACAGGCCTCCAGCTCCGCGGCCCACATCCATAAGGCAGGCCCACCCCGGTGTTCAGAAGGGCCCGGCAGCATATGTAAGCGATTCCTCCGGTCAGGAGCCCACTCGGTCCTCAGGGGTCACTTCTCGGGAGGTTTCGTGTCAGTTGGGCAGTGAAACTGCCAGGATTATGCAGGATTCAGCAGGTCCGGGCGCGGAGCTCGTTTACTGTGCAGCCGCCATGCTCGGCAGTCAGCCACGCCCCCAACTACTTGGGTAGTTTCTTTTGTTGATTTTATTAATTGATTTTGACATTGGCAGTGGCAGTGGCATGGAGAGCCTAGCTCCGCTCTCGACAGTATAAAAAAGGTCAGACCGGCTCATCGGCAGCAGTTGAGCTTTAAAGTAAACAAACAGAAATGACTCTAAAAATGATTTCAGATGATAATATATAAAGTTATAACTAAGCACTGTGTTCAGCCCTTGCAGAATTTTTAAATGTGAACCAATACCTGGTAGGTACTTGCTAACGTACAAAATATTTTCACCGTGTGAGGAGGGGGCGGGGCATGGTGCCGAGAGCTCATTAAGAGGCACTCTGCCCCTTACCAAGCCCCTCACCCTCTTTAAAAAAACAAAAAACAAAGGGTCATCAAGGCTTTGCCGATGTCCTGGGTGTTTTCACACCTTTTATGGACATTGGCTGCCTTACAACCTCCGAAGTTGAGCTGCAAAATATCTACTGCTTACTGTGGTTTTCAGCTCGTTTTCCCTGCCACAGTGTGACTTAGGCTGCTCCCCGGGTGACTGTGTGAAGGGAGACCGAATTGTGTGACACACTGTGGCACCGTGTGAGTTGACAGGTCTGCTGGTTCTTTCTCTGGATTAGGTGGAAACTAGAAGTGCATCTATTTGCACACTTCACCCTCTGCTTTATCACCTAATTAAATAAATTGAACAAAAGGATTATAGCTTCCATTGGTGCGGCAGATGCAGTTACACCAGGACCCAAAGGCCTGAGAGGCCCACTGAACCCATAATATTGCTGTATTATATTATTTAAACGGCGGCCAGGTGCAGTGCCTGCTTTAGGGCTGTGTGACCTGTGCAGCCGCACCTGGTACTCAGCTGGGGTGCACCGTGTTTAGAAATAACTTATGGTTTGAAAAGCACCTGCTGCAGAATACCTTGTGTGTCCAGCAGTTTTCAGGCATCAATTAAAAAGATCAAAATAACTCTGGTGATTAATGTTCCTGCTGGAGAGAGATTGGAGTTTTGTCTAGTGGCAATTTTTTCTCATAATACAGTAGCACATTTGGTTAATATGCCTGCTGCAAAGAACGTGTACCATGTAGATCACAGAACTGTATTTTATGTGGCTAGGTCATTGGGTTACTGCTTTTGTCACAGAGATTCTTTTTTACTTTCAGTTTATCATGAGTTACAAACCTAACATAGCACAGTGACCTAAGAGCTTGCATCAGCGAGCTGCATCAAACTGCATGGTAGAGGGTTAGAACTTTTATATTTTCCCCCAGTCTTTCATTACTCTAAAGTTGCTAAAATGGTGTGTTTGAATAGAAATACATTCTTATTAATGAAGTCAACCCCAACCACTGTGGTAAGTTTTAAATCCCAAATATGTGTTTCTCCAGGTCAAACACTTTTAAAATAAACTGCATACTAGTATAGATGACATGTGATTGCTACATCTTGTAATCCTTTTGTCTTATGTAACATTTCCTACAGACTGATGTGCACATGTTTGATTCATGATAACTGTATAATGTGTGTGTGATGTAAAATGCTCTGATACACTACACTTGTATGTGCTCCATTATAAAACAAATGAAATGCATGTAAGAGAAGGCTATGGAGAGATGAGGGGCACTGTTGAAGGGTGGTAGTGAGGAAATCTGTGGAGAAGGAGGTCATGGGAGGGGGGGCGCCAAAGAAGATTGTCGCACTGGATGCCTGCATCTCTAAAGCCAGCCCTGCTTTGCACCATTGTGCAAGGGTGCCTGCGTTATGGACAGGGTTGTTTTTGTGCAGAAGGGACATATTCATTGACAAAACCAATCCTTAGAGGCATTCATCTTTCTATGTGTGCAGCAGAATGCAGAAAGCAGCACACATGTAAAGAGGAAGTAATGAGGAAAAATAAAGATATTTCTCCTCGTTGTTCTTCTGTCGGGTAGTAGCACCATTAAGGCATGAACTCAGGTTTACAAGTCTTTGTAAATCTGTGTTTGCATCAAAATACCTGGGTGGATGCATGCAAACACCTATTTTCCACCCATGTAAGGCCTATCTGATGTAAAGTAACGCAAGGCAGTGCTATGCACTGCATTGCATTACTTTGTATTTGCTAAACCATGCAAAGCCACACAAACTGGCTTTGCCTAGCATAGTAAATGCAAAAAATTATATTGTGCTAGGGCTGCCCACAAAAGTGATGCAGCCCCATCACAAAATCATATTAAATCTGGGCCTCAATGTGCTGCCAAGAGAGCTGTCATTAACTGCAAACGATGGCATCTGTGCTAATATAGGGGTCATGTGCTGTGCCTATATTCCTGACACCGCCCCAGTGATACATCATTAAATTAGTCACTTTCAAAATAAGACTAAAGACTTGCTTGCTATTGATGATGACTTTGCATATAGTGGGGCCAGATTTACTTTGATTTTTGCGTTGGGGCAGCGTAATGTTTTTCGCATTTCCAAAGGCAACCTGACATGACTAACTAGACAACTTATGACACACAAGGAATGACAAGATGTCCGTGACACAACTACTTAGCAGCTGGAAGCAAAAATATATTGCTTTCTGGGTAAAGTGATGGCTCAAAATAACCGAATGAAGCTAACCCTTTTGCAGCCTTAGGGTCATATTCAAACACCTTGATAAAATGGTACTTTTTGCTATGTTAAGTATACATGCATATATATCCATTTTACTTGGTTCCAGGTTGCTGCAACGCGCAGCCATTTAGTGCAGTTCCAGACTCTTAGAGGAACCACTTCTGTACTGATTGTAACCATAAATAGGCAACATTCTGGGTTGTATGGTTAAGCAAATATTTATTCCAATTCCTAGGTCCTGCAGGCAATCACACACACAACACATTTCGCCTTGGCTCTTGTTCACATATCAAGTCCTTTCTTTAATTTCAATGTTTTATATATATAGTCTTTATCCTATTTCTATTGCTCAGTTTTCTGGGATTCACAGTGCATGCATGGTTTAGGAATCATAGTCCTATTAGTACGTTCAACAAAACTCATAGCAATATTGAGAAAAGCTGTATGAACATTGTTTCATATCTTTCCAGTGTTTTAGAAAACATCAGGGTTTTGGTAGATATCCAATTTATTGTTAAATTCAAATGTTTTACACATAGTCTTTCTTCCCTTTCTATTGCAGTGTTTTGGAATTCGTGGTCCATGCATTGTCTAAGATTCCTAACTCTGATTACAAAAGTAATTTCAATCATCAAGAGGGCTAAATGAAAAGTCTTTCATATATCAGTGGTGCTTTGGAATACATTTCATCAGGCTATCTCCAATATTTTTCATCTCATCACATTGAACATATCATTATAACACCAGACAACCACGTAAAGTCCCTTTTTTGCTGTTCTCTAGTGGGTAATAGGACCAACAGGAGTCATAGCAATCAAGAACTGTTGCGTATGAGACCACTACAAATGTCGCTATCGGATATCTAATCAATACAACAGGGAATTTATTTGAATGTCTGGTATTATAATTCTTAGACCTGGTATCCTTGGCGTGGTTTCCCCTGACTTTTTGCCTCTACCTCCTGTATTTTTGACTGGGTGCTGGATTTCGTTTTTGATGGGTTAGGTACTTTGGTCACTTTGCCACTGCTGATCAGCGCCAAAGTGCAAGTGCTCCCTGTGTAAATTGTGATTATGATTGGTTATCCATGATTGGTATATTTGATAAAATGGTAAGTCCTTAGTATAGTGCACTGTGTGTGCTCATGGCCTATCAATCAAATGCTACTAAGTAAGCCTGCAGCACTGATTGTGCAACACACCCCGGTAGCCTTTCAAATGTGACTCAGACCTGCCACTGCATTGTCTGTGCTTCTAGTTTTTAACTGCCATGTCGACCTAGCAAGTGCACACACTTGCCAGGCCCTACCCTTCCCTTCTCTTACCTGTAGGTCACCCCTAAGGTAGGCCCAACGTACCCCCATGGACAGGGTGCATTGTATGTTAAAGGTAGGACGTGTACTGGTGTGTTTTATATGTCCTGATAGTGAAATACTGTGTATTTCGTTTTTCACTATTGCAAGGACTAGCTCTCCCATAGGCTATTATTGGAACTGTCGTGTAACATTTTACAAGTGTAACTTTCAACAGGGAACAGCCAGACATTTGGAGTTTAGACTTTCTGACCGTAGAATTTAATAACACGCAATTTAGTAAAGATGGTTTTTAAATTGGGTGTTTGCAAATGCCACTGTTAGAAAGTGAAAGCAAAAGACACACGATTGATGGATGAAATCCAGAACAAATGAAACATTCACCCCCACTCAAGTGATCTGGGTTAAATCCATCATTCTTTTGCTCACCGTGTCACCCCAGTTTGGACCTGGCCATATGCAAATCAGATTTGACCCTGTGCCTCATGGGCACAGTCCAGCCCAAACTGTCAAGCCAGGTCCTCCCTGGACTGGAAACAAACATCCTAGGACTGGTTTCAGGGTCTCACCCTCATCAGCCAGGATAGCTTGAATCCAGTGGCACAGTGAGCTCGGGCCGAAGCCTGGGCATACCCGGCGCACTTAGGGTGAGAAAGCAAAAGACAAACAATTAATGGACGGAATGCAGAACAAATCAAAACATTCACCCCCAGCCATGAAATCTTGGTTAAATCCATCATTCTTTTGCTCACCATGCCACCCCAGTTTAGACCTGGCCATTATCAAATCAGACTTGACCATGTGCCTCATGGGAACAGTCCAGCCCAAACTGCCAAGCCAGGTCCTCCCTGGACCGGAAACAAGCATCCTAGGACTGGTTTCGGGGTTTCACCCCTTATCAGCCAGGATAGCTTGAAAGCAGTGGCACGGTAAGCCCGGGACCCATGTCTGAGACCCACGTCTGGGCATAGCCAGCGCACTTAGGGCGAGAAAGTAAAATACACACAATTGATGGACGGAATGCAGAACAAACAGAAAACATTCACCCCCAGTCAAGAGATCTGGGTTAAATCCATCAGTCTTTTGCTCACCATGCCACCCCAGTTTAGACCTGGCCATAGGCAAATCAGACTTGAACCTGTGCCTCATGGGCACAGGGTCAAGACTGATTTACATATTGCTGGGTTCAAACTGGAATGGCATGGGGAGCAAAAAACGATGGATTTAGGCCCAGATCTTTGTACTGGGGTGAATGTATGACATTCTTCTGCATTCTGTCCATCAATTGTTCTTTTTGCATTTGTCACCCCGAGTGGGGTGGGTATGCCCAGACATGGATCCTGTGCTCTACATGCCACTGGAGTCAAGCTATCCTGGGTGATGAGGAGCGAAACACAGAAACTGGTGCTAGGATGCTTGTTTCCAGTCCAGGGATGATCTGGCCTGGCAGTTCGGGCTGGACTGTTCCCATTGGGCACAGGGTCAAGCCTGATTTGCAAATGGCTGGGTTCAAACTGGAATGGCATGGGGAGGAAAAAAACAATGGATTTAGGACAGATATCTGTACTGGGGTGAATGTATGACATTGTTCTACATTCTGTCCATCAATTGTTCTTTTTGCATTTGTCACCCTGAGTGGGACGGGTATGCCCAGACGTGGGTCCCGTGCTTTCCATGCCACTGGAGTCAAGCTGTCCTGGCTGATGAGGGGTGAAACCCCGAAACCGGTCCTAGGATGCTTGTTTCTAGTCCAGGGAGGACCTGGCCTGGGAGTTCGGGCTGGACTGTTCCCATTGGGCACAGGGTCAAGACTGATTTGCAAATGACTGGGTTCAAACTGGAATGGCATGGGGAGCAAATAAAATGATGGATTTAGGCCCAGTTATCTGTACTGGGGTGAATGTATGATATTGTTCTGCATTCTGTCCATCAATTGTTCTTTTTGGAACTGTTCAAAAGTGGGCATTTCCTTGTTCAACCATCCTTTGTTCCTCTGCCTGCTTGTGGGTTCACCGTTCGGTTTTAGACTGATAGGGGCTGTTTGTGCATTCACTCCAGACACTCACAAAAAGGGAGCTGAGGTGTGCCCTGCATATGTTGATGGACCATCCTGGGCTAGAGTGGTGGAAGGAGTTGTCACTGACACGACACCTGAAAAGGCTTTGGCTGTTTTGCACAATTCTGTCTCCACCTCCTGTAGTGAAAGTGGGCTGAACTGGTTTTAATGAGCAAGAGAGACTTTCCGAACAAAGACTTCAAAGGGAAACAGGGGTATAATTAGTTCAACCTAAACCCCCAGAACTTTAGATTACTTCTGGAATTAAGAGGAACCTCTGCGAAGGAGAAGAGCCAAAGTGGTGTGAGGAGACTGCCCCTATGCTGTGTGCTGCTTTGCTGGGTTGGCCTGCAGCTGCTGCTTCTGCCAAGGAAGGGACAAAGACTTGACTTTGCTGTGAAATCTGCTTGAGAAGAGTCTCCAAGGGCTTGTGTGTGCTTGTCCTCTGTACTGAAGTCTCAGGGACACAAAGACTTAACCTACAGCCTTCTGGAACTCCACTGCTGGGGGTTATGACCTGCCTTGTGGTTCCTATTCCTGTTCTGGGCACCTGGAGGTTGTTATTGATACAGAAAGCTGTGAAGAACTGAAGAAATTCTACAAAATTGACGCTTCGCTCTTCTTGCGGCTGAATTTTCCGACGCAGCACTGCCGTGCAAGACAAATTCCCAATGCATAGTCTTGTGTGGCAGAAGAAATCAACCCAACGCCTGCCTGCAGCCCGAGAAACTGCTACACAGCGACTCCAATGCAGGTCCCGCTATGCGGGTAAAACAACCGACTCATCACCAGTAAGCTGCTATGGAAATCCATGCAGTGCCCATAGCGCCTGAAGTTTCTCATGCATTACACCTGTGCTGCAAATCTTTCCGATGCAATACTCACAGACCAATTTGCTTGGAAAATTGACTCATCACTTCCCCTTAAAGTCCGGATTCGATGTATTACTTTCCCTGTGTGCAGCAGAACTGTTGCATCGCCTCCCCAAGGACTCAGCAACTGATGCATTGCTGTGTTTTTCGATGCTTTCCTCCTCTGCCGCTGTTTTGCCTTGTGTATTTTGTTGCATTTGAGGTACTTTGTGTAAAAATCAGGCATTCATAGTTTTCTATCGACAGAATTGCTTGAAACCTTTTTTTTTTTTTTAAATTCAAAAGTTTTTTTATTGGTTGTTACAGCATTGACATATATAAAGCAAGTCCCGTAGTGTAGTATGAGACATAAGTTTACGGATCAAAATTACGGTACGCTACAGTAGAACATAGTAGATGACAGTACAAAAGTATAACAGTAGAGTCCGTATCACATATTCACAACAATTCAGTAACAGACATCGTATTACAACAGCATTATACTCAATCATTACAACAGCATTATACTCAATCATTAAGGACACGTATTTATGGTGGCTAGGGGTGCAAAGAGGGCAGTCGGGCAGCATGTGTTGGTGAGTCGTGGGCGGTGTGTGGGCCCATCTAAGGTGGCTTACGTGCCGTGAAGTAGTTATCAAGAGTCGACCATATTTTTCTCGTGGCAGGTCGCCACGGTGTCTGGCGGAGTGTAATATTGTCTGCTCCACGTAAGCTAATTATCCAATTCAACCACCCTGCGTAATTAGCCTTGCTGGTATCTTTCCAGTTGCTGAGGACTGTCTTAACTGCAGCCGAGAGGAGGAGGTCAAGTAATGCCTTATCATCTGCATCAAGGGATGGGTCCTGGGTGAAACCGAAAACTAGGTAAGGGAGCTCTTTCACCGGTGAGATGTGGAATAACTTTGAGATCAAGTCGAATATATTCTCCCAGAAGTGCGCCACGCAGTCGCAGTCTAGGATGATGTGTGATAAGTCACCCTCCGCGCGTTTGCAATTCCAGCAAAAGGCATCTTGGGAGAGGTTGTGTGCGAATAATCGAGCAGGGGACCAGAAGGCTTTGTGCAAGAGCCAGTATTTTGTCTGTGAAAGTGTGGGACTGATTTTGTGTCGCGTGCAGGATATCCATGTATTGGTCCAATCCGAGTCGGTGATTGGCCTGGATGAGAGGTTATTCCAGAATTGTGTGATTGGGGCAGTAAGGCCAGATTGTTGAGGACGGCTGAGTTTATAGAGAAAGGAAACCTGGTGTCCTAGTCTGTTTAGTCTGGCAAAGTATGGTGGGAGTGAGGGTGGCGTAGGGGAGAGTTTGAGTTTGGACAAAGCCGTTTTTACATTGAGGAAGTTATAGAATTCAATTGGTGCAAGATCATATTTGAGTTGTAGGTCTCGGAAGGGAATAGGGTATTCCCCCGCGTATAGCTGGTGTGGGAAAAGTATGCCTTTTTTGATCCATGCCTCGTTGTGCATGGGTTTGCCCTTGTACAAAATGTTACGATTGTCCCATAGGGATTCCCAACGTGAGCCCCTGATGCTGAATTCTAGGATTCTGTCAAACTTTAGAAGAGCAGATTTTGTGTTATGAAAGATCGATTTAGAATGGGTCAGTTGGTTCAGGTTGGATGAGAGGGCCGCGCTAGGGGAGATACCGTTAAGAATTTCCTCCTCAATCTCGAGCCATACTGGGGTGTAGTCAGGTGAGGGAGCGAGCCAGTGGGCTCCTTGTTTGGCTAGGAAAGCGGTCTCATATCTCTTAAAGTCCGGCAAATTAACCCCTCCCGCGGATTTGTCTAAGCGGAGCTTTTTTATGCTGATTCTTGCTCTTTTCCCTTTCCAAAGGAAATTAGAGATGGCCATGTCTAATTTGTGATAGAAGTCTGGTGTTAGGGTTAATGGGAGCATAGATATGAGGTAATTAACCAGAGGTGAAATCATCATCTTGATGGCTTCCACCCTACCCCACCAAGTGATGAAACGGGGGGACCATCCCTCTAGTTGCGTCTTGATTTTATTTAAAGTGATTTTTTCATTTCGATGGAGGGTCTCCATGAGGGAGTCACCAAACTCGATACCTAGGTACTTCACAAACTCTGGTTGCCAGCATAGCCCTGAGACCCCCATCACCTCTTTGGAGGTTAAGATATTGAGCGGTTTGACCTCAGATTTATCCCGGTTGAGTTTGTATCCAGAATGGGAAGAGTAACTGTCTATGGTGGACATTAGTGCAGAGATTGAAGATTCTGGTGATTCCGTTATAATCAGGATATCGTCCGCATAGGCGGCGAGTTTGACGCACTTATCCCCGAATTCCACCCCCTTGATGTTATCATTTTTTTTTATATGTGCAATTAGGGGCTCCATTGCCAAGAGGAAAAGTGAAGGGGAGAGGGGGCAACCCTGTCTAGTCCCTTGTTCCAAGGAAAAGGCGTCCGACAATGATCCATTTATAGCAATGCGTGCGGAAGGTGCCCGGTATAGGGCCATGACCAAATCAGTGAAAGTTTCTCCCAAATTAAAGGCGGACATGCAGCTCTTGAGAAAAGACCAGGAGACTCTGTCAAACGCCTTCTCCGCGTCAAGTGTAATGGCTACGGCTGGGGCTGCGAGCATTTTGGCTTTTTCAATGACGTGGCAGAGGATCCTCGTATTATCGTTAGACATGCGCTGTTTCATGAAGCCTACTTGTGACGTGCTGATTAGCTTTGGAAGTTGTATATTTAGACGTGTGGCGAGGATTTTAGCATAAATTTTGCAATCTAAGTTAATTAGGGAGATTGGTCTGTAATTTTTAGTTAGCAGAGGGTCTTTACCATCTTTAGGTATGACTATGATGGTAGCTTCACTCATGGAATTGGTAATACTTTTTGTTACACTAAAGGATTGGAATAACTTTAGGAGAGTCGGGCTCAGGGAGTTTGAGAGTTCTTTATAGAAGCTGGCTGAGAACCCATCGGGACCCGGTGCTTTCTTACTTTTAAGCGTCTTAATGGACGCTGAAATTTCCTGAAGGGTAATCGGAGAGTTCAGTGTGTCCTTATCAATACCGTTTAGTTTAGGAAGACCCAGTGAGGTGAGGTACCTGTCACATTTTTCCGAGTCAAAGTCTAGGTTGTTTTTGTACAAGTCTTGGTAAAATGATTTGAACGCATTAAGAATGAGATTCTGCTTTGTTTGAGTGATATTGTCACTATCTTTCACTGAGGCAATGTGGAATTGCTTATTTTTATGTTTTAGGTATGACGCTAAAATCTTCCCAGCTTTGTTGCCCTCACATGTTCTTAGAGCCTTAAACTTATTGATCCAGACCCCTGCCCTTCTGCTGAGTATCGAGTTGTATTCATATTTGAGTTTGGTGAGGTCATTTAAAATATTCGAGTTTTGGAGATCTGCTATATGGGCGGTTTCCAGTTTCTTGATGTTGTCTTCCAGAGTGGATAGGTCTTTGTTTAGTTTTTTGTTAGTGTGAGCTCGGATGCCTATTATTACTCCTCTCAAAGTGGCTTTGAGTGCCTCCCAAACACTCGCTATGTTTGAGTCGGGGGTGTCATTATGTTTGAGGTAATCAAGGATGGCCTCCTCAATTTTTCGCTTGTTTTCTGGCTCGGAGAATATTTCGTCATTGAATCTCCATCTTTTAGGGGGGAGAATGGAACTAGAACCCACTAGTTTGGTCTGAATGCTGGAGTGGTCGGAAATCAATTTAGGGGCAATACTGGTTTCTTCGATGAGGTGGGTGAAGGGGCTATTAATGAGGATATAATCTATCCTCGAGTAGGAGTTATGAGGATGCGAGTAGAAAGTGTAATCACGGCCATCAGGGTGTTGGAGTCTCCATGAGTCGTGTAAGTTGAATCTGGAGCATAGGCGTTGCAAACTAGTATGTGAGCGTGTGGGGTGGTAGGCGCAATTCGAATGTCGATCGATGATTGGGTCAAGTGGCAGGTTGAAATCGCCCCCCACAATTAGTAGTTCTCCCTGGGGAATACATTCTAGGGTCGGGGCTAGTGAATCCCAAAACTCTGGATCGTCAGTATTAGGGCCATAAATATTTAGGACATGGATCTGATCATCGTTTCTCTGAAGATGTGTCATGATGACACGGCCGTTATCATCGTGAGTGTGTGAAACTACGGAGATGTTGGATTTCTTCGCTATAAGTGTGAGAACCCCCCTCTTTTTGCTAACTGCTGGAGAGCAAAGGTTGTGAGATATCCAATGTTGGTTTATAAAGGCAGCATCATCCTTTGATAGTTTAGTCTCCTGCAGGAGAAGAATGTCGCCCTTGGATTTTGCCAGATAATCTAGAACTTTTCTCCTCTTGACCGGATGGTTGAGACCTTTGACGTTGAGGGAGACAATGTTAAGGCCCTCCGAGATGGATGTAGTGCGTGTCATTGGTTACTATGGTGTCGCTTTAGATCTGGTACACTGTTGTTGAAGAGTGCGTTAAAGGATGGTAGGTGTGTGATGAGTATGAGTGAGTAAGCTGCGTAATTGGATCTATACTGTCTCGCCTGTAGCGCTGATACAATGGTGACGGTGAAACAGACGTATTTCGGGTTTGTAGTGAACATGGTACTGGAGGCTATTGCTGTGGATAGACTAGTAGCACAAGAGATCAGGTGAACGTAAGTGTGCTGTGGATGCCCTCGTGACATATCGGAAATCAGTCCTTTTGCTGCCATATAGTTGAGAAAGAGCATTAACCTCAAATAGACAAAGCATGCTGAAACAAACCAAATGTTTTCCCCCCCTTCCCCCCCCCCCTACCCCCCTCCCCCCACCCTCCTCCCTCCCTCCCTCTACTCCCCTCCCCCCTCCCACCTCCCCTCTCAACAGAACTTGGGAACTGCGACGGCATTGCCATCATCCGCAGCGCAGGAAGGAGTTACACTGATGGATGTAATAGGGAACAGGAAATTGACCATATTTGCTAGCTGAAAACAGTAAGCAGAATATAGTAGTGTTTGATACCCTGTTAGTTTTGTGGACATATAACATAAAACTTAACCAACCAGTGAAGTTCAAGAACATATTCCAAAAAAGTAATGACCGTTTAGCCCCGCACACCGTGTGCATACATGCGTGTAAAACATATGTAAGCAGAAGGTATGCACAGATGGGAGACAAGATGACATGAGGGGATGTTCCGCAGATATACATATAGAAATTACCTGAGGTACAGCTCAGTCCCTGGAATGAACATGGCGTAGAGAGTGCAGGAACAGAGCATATGCTCCGATTTCGGATTAGAGAGCATCAAGCAAGAACCATTCTAAAACACTTGTTAAGGATAGCAATAGAGGTATAGGTGACCACGGTAGAAATACTGGGCGGTCTCACCTGACGGAGACCATTTCAATTAAAGCATCAACTAACTATTTATCATAGGAGATACTGAACAATGAGAACATTATGCACTTCAAATTAGAGATTTAGAATTGTTCCGTTAGAGTCACCCATGTCCAGAGCCCGAGTTTATATTTTCTTGCGAGTTGGTCTTCCGTTTGTTTGAAGAGCCACTGGACAAGTCCATGTTCTGCGGTGGAGAGTCCCCGACGAATTGCGCCAGTGCATTGGGGTCCGTGAAGAATTTCGGTTTACCCTGTATGGTGATCCTGAATTTCGCCGGGCCAACAAAGGAGTATAGAATGCCTTTCGATCTAAGTTTTTCTCTCTGGGCCAGGAATCCTTTCCGGATTTCGAGTGTGTCCTTTGAGTAGTCCTGGGTGAAAGTTATATTATGACCTTCCCAGGAAACTTTATGATTACGTCTTGCGAATTGAAGTATAGCTTCCGTATGCTGGTACCTCAATGGTTTGCATATCAGTGGACGCGGGCCTCTATATCCATGAGGGATGTAGCTAGGAACTCTGTGGGCTCTGTCGAGTTCAAACTCATGGTGGAAGGAAATCCCTGTTATCTTCGGAATCCAAGCTTCTAGAAAATCCACGCAGGAATTCGCATCTTTTTCCGCATTCTCTGGGATTCCAAAAATGCGCACGTTGCCCCTTCTGTTCCTGTGCTCTAAATCCGCTACCTGGCGCCTGAGGTGGACCGTTGATCCCTGTAGTTGCTGTAGAGAAGTGGATGCAGTATTGGATTTGTCTTCTAAGTCACTAATTCTCTGTTCCGCTTCATCTATGCTTTTGTGTACAGAGCTCATGTCGGCTCGAATTGCAGTAAGGTTTCAGCTGATTGCTTGAAACCTTTTAAATGTCATATTTTGAGTTGTATATGTTGATTTATTGCCGGTTTGGTCTTGTTTTGTTTAGATACAGATACTTTATTTTTCTAAACTGGTGTGGTCTCCATTTGTAGCGTTTTCACTGTGTTACTGTGTGTATTATGTACAACTACTTTACACATTGCCTCTGAGATAAGCCTGTCTGCTCATGCCAAGTTACCAAGGGGGTGAGCAGGTGTTAACTAGGTGTGCAACTCCCTTATCCTGAGTAGAAGGTAGGGTCCCTACTTGAACAGGGTGCATTCCACTGCCAACTAGGGACCCCAATTTCTAACAATAATTATATTCTCTATTTAATGAGATGAAACATTGAACAGATACTTGGTTGCAAATAGAGTTTTTAGAGGACCGAGGATCTTCCTTCCTAGAGCTGAGCTATTGGAATGCAAGTGCTCCAGAAATGGGGTGATGACATCAGGGATTGTTCACGGTGGAAGATTGAGACATTGATTAAATATAAAAGGTGGAAAATGAGAAATTGGAAAAAGAGATAATGGAATTGGAAAAATAAATTAAGGAGTAGGAAATACTTGAGAAGGTTTCAGATTTAATTAGAAAAATGTGTGAATATCTCCAAAACCATGAGGAATCTGTAGAGTTTGGAAATAAATGGACAAATATGCACATTTGCAAATTGCTATGAACCACTACGTAAAAGAGAATTGTTTGACACACTGAACACGAAAAGTGAAAACACATAAATTTTGAAACAAATTCTGGAAAAGAAGGTCCTTCAACAAGTAAAGGCATGAAATTCACTGTTCATGTTTCAATTCTTTTTATTGCATTTTTAGAAACAATAACATAGTTAACACATTACCAACATAATATTACACAACACTCCCTTTCGCATCAATCCTTGTCTACCATTCTCTCTAGGTGAGCTCCACTTAGAGTGTAACTGTCTGTAAGACTCTAAGAGATCTAGGCTCTGTAGTCTTTAGCAAGGAAATGCAATACTGGGCCACAAATTTTAGCAAAACCTCTGAACTTCACTGTGTAGCGTTGAGCTGATCTTTTTCATGCTCAGAATCTGCCAGAGTCTGTTGTACTAATCTCTTATGGAAGGAACAAGCGATTTACTTCACATGGGAAGGGTACACAGGGGCATATGTACAAGCCCCTATCGCCACCACAACGTCACCTATATTGACGTTGTGGTGGCGATAGGGGCTGCGCCTTATGTACAAGGCAGAGTTAAGCCACTTAACGTGGCTTAACGCTGCCTTATACATAAGGCCCCCTTTCACGCTATGGTTAGCGTGAAAGGGGTGGGCAGTGGGTGTTGCGGTGGGCATATCACCGCAACCCTGATTCATTTTGACGCTGCCCCTATGTACAAGGGTAGTGTATATAGGAGGCAGCGCCAAAATTAAGATCAGGTAAAAACTAGCCTTAAAATGGCAAAACAAGGAGAAATGCATTATTTCTCCTTGTGTTTGCTTTTTCCATGTGTGCTGCCTTGTGCACAAGCCATTGTACATATGTCCCACAGTCTTGCAGTCAGTAGTAAAGCATTTACAAGCGTTTTTGAGTTCCCTGATTACTACATTTAAGACTTGCCATGCAGCCTAGCATAATACTGACTGGGGACCTAGGGACCTAGGCACTGATAATCTCGTCTGCATTGTTTAGGATATTTTCCCAGAACATTGTCACCTTCGGACTGGCCCAAAGTATATGTTGCATCTCACCAGCCAAGATTTGAAGTATTTTCATTTATCAAATGGAGCTTGTGTGGGGTAAGTCGCCCACAGAGCAGAATATTAATAGCTGCTGCCCTGCAGTGTACATGTGTTATTCCTTTGTAGGCATTGCAGAATATGGGGTTCCATTACTCCGGTGGGAATTCCATCCTCAGTGCCTTCTCCCAATTGATATGTGCCCCATATTTTATGGTTGTTAGCTCTTTACTAGTAGGAGTATATCCATGAGCTCAGACAAGTGTCCTCTGATACTCTTGTTTGTCGCTTTTAAAAGTCCATAAGTGGATGGGTAGCTGCCTCCTTAATCTCTTTCAGAAGAATTTAGAGGAAAATCTCAGTGTATCTATAGCGTTCCTTTTCTTCCAAAGCAAAGTCTCTCTTCACTTGTTCAATGGATTTTATTTCATTAACATAGAATGCATCACCTATTTTAATGGGCTTTTTCTGCTCTCGACTGCGTCAAGGCCTGTTCTGCTGAGCAAATTCCAGATTCCTAAACAGGGGTGTAAAAGGGGCTGGATGTTTCATGAGCCCTAGATATTATCATATTGTGTTCCATATTTGTAGTGTTGTCTTAGTTATGGGGGACAGTGTTACGTTGGTGGTCTTACATGTCAGTTTTTGCCACGGAATTCCTAGAGGTAGCCCCTGCCAAGTGATGATCAATACACCACCATTGGCACTCGTATTCCAACCTAGGCCATTCTAATAGGAAGCACAGTGGCTTGTTAATAGGTCTTAAAAACTCCGTGTCCCGAGACCTCCCTTTCTCAGGGCTGGTAGGTGTGCTTCGCTGCCATTCCAGATTTTGTACCCTTTTATATAAAATCTAGAGAGGCCTGTTGTAGTTGTCTCAGGACATCCAGGTAATCATTAAGGGGCTCTGCCTGGAAAACAAACAACACTGTCAGCACATTCATCTTAATAAAGGCTATACAACTCTGCCACAAGAGAGATTCGTAATGCCAGCTCTGTTGATCTTTTTTTTTTCTCTCAGTAATGGCGGGAAATTGGTGTTGCGAATTGGTCTCAAGGTGGGCCCAAGGTTTATCCCCAAGTATCTAATGGTGTGCTAGTAATTTGGACGGGGGAGTCCAAAATGTTCTTCCCAGTGCCAATTTAACCCGTAAGAATGGGATCCAACTCTGCTCTAAATCTTCTTCTAGGCGACAGATCTTTGCCACTCTTTTATAATGGAAACTAAATCAAACCAAGTTGATCAACATCATAATTAACAATTTAGGTTCAGTCAATAATGAGAGTTTTAAATCAGTTTTACAACCTTTATTCTTTTTAAGAGATTAATAATTTCTTTTTATTCTTTTTATTCTATTAGTAAGTCAGATGAATCCATTTACAGAAATTATCAAAGCAAAATATGGTTAAAGTCATCAATAATGCAAATTGACAAGCATATTTCATAAAGGAATTAGCCCCTAGTCTACCTAAGGGAACCAAATGCTAATAGAACTCATAAAGAGTTCTGGAAAGGAGTGAGATCAAAGGAGCATCAAGTTCGAAGTCAAAATTAAATAGTTGAACTCTCAATAAAGAGAAGTTTGTGAAACTCAGTAGAGTCTCAATCTCCAAAAAGCATCAGCATACAGTTGCAGTAGCAAATTGTACAAAAATAAGACTCAACAAGGAAATAGCAGAAACAGATACTGCAGTAGCTACACCCGTCAGGATAGAAAAGTATAGGTAGCGTCACCTCCAAAGTGGCAGGCAACAGTAATCGTCATCAGCAATAGTTTACAACAAATCGCAGATCCTATAAAGTAAAAGATCTGGGTGCATGGAAAAGTGAGAGTGTGTGTGATGAACTAACTATAAACACGCAGTAACATAAAAGACAAGAAAACATGCAGACAACAATTTTGTGGCTCAGGTCACTCCAGTCCAAAGAGAAGACATCTTTCGATATTGAGAAGTTTCATTTATTCCTTACCCACGGAAAACACATGGGGGCAGTTTTACAAGCCCCTTGCGACACTTTTGTGCTGCCGTTGTGTCACTTTTGTGACGCAGCGGCTGCGTAAAAAGTGCTCCCAATTTACATCTAGGGAGATGCGTCACGTTGTAAAGCCCTGCATCACATTATACCTGCGTCGGGTATAATGTATGCACGGTGGGCGTTCCCACGCAGGAAAGCCTTGTAAAAGTGACGCAGTTAAATACACAAGATTTTGCTGCGTCACTTCTAGGACACCACTGCGTCAAAGCCTTACGCCTACTTGAAGCAGGTGTAAGGAGTGACGCAGTGTAGTGGGAATAGGCCTCGAATTGCATTGCTGGAGTTGCGTAGTGCTTGCGACACAACTCCAGCAATGTGTGACTTTTGCCCCAACAGATGCGTCAGAATTTCTGACGCATCTGTCAGTTCATGCGCCATGCTGCGCCATATTGTAAATACAGCGCAACCATGGTGGCGCGAACGTATCCTAGGGTGGCGCAGGGAAAGTGACGCATCTTTACAGATGTGCCACCCTCTTGTACATCTGCCCACGGAGTCCACAGTCGACTATCAAATATGTAATAGACCTCACTAAGCATTTGTGTAGCTGGAAAGGTCTAACCTTGGTTCCCAGGGAAGTGTATTGCAGTGTCTATTCCATCATTTATTTGATGTTTCACTGAGTAACAATGAACTACACTAGAGACAGAAACATGTGCTTGCAGATCTCTAGTTAAGTAATGGTTTTCGTATTTCATATAAGTAAGCATAATTGTTAAAATGTGCGATTCTCTATTCAGAATTATGTGAACATGAGATAGATAGGAAGTTCAAGCTTGGGACATTTAGACTATTTAGCTTAAACAGGAATACATCTTATATACTCTCAACATTCTGCAGCTATGACAAAATCTAAGCAAGTCACATTAAGGTCAAGCTATCAAATACATTTGTGCATGGTTCAGTGGTTTTTAAAGCCTCTGCTTGTTAAAGGAAAATCTAACAGCAGTCTACCAGTGAATAGGGGTGTCAGGTGCATTTTGCACATTTCGACTACGTGCCATTTTAATAGTGCATGTTCATGTTAATACCTAAGGCAAATTATCATTTTTGTGAATTCAATTTTCTGTACATTTTCTAACTCCATCACCTCCAATTTGGACATTTTTAGCTTAAATCCTGACATCTCACATAAGGCATGTACCTCTTCTAAAAATGGACTTAAGCAGACCTTCAGGTTTGCCAATGAGATCAGAACATCATCAGAGCTTGAAATCATCTTTGCTCGGTTTGACCCCTCAAATTTGTGGGTTGGAGCGAATCCTCTGCGCCTGATGTTCCAAATAGAAGGCAAAGAGCAGTGTCAACCCTGTCTTGTCTCCTGTTGTAAATTTTGAAAATAGGGGCCCTGCATACAAGGTAAACTTGCCAATAGCAGGGAATGTATAACAAATAAGAAAACATCTAGGCAAGTGTCGACAGTTGTATATGTGCAGGCAAACCGTAATTACACCATACAGATTTACTTGCAGTGCATGGAAATATCATACATAACTATTATACTGTTTGATATAAATAATATTTTTTAATTTTTATTTCATTTATCAAAAATGTGACCATAATAAAACATGTATAATATAAAAGCCATCAATACAATTTCATACATTGTCCTACATTACAGTGTTCATGTAGAATAGAATATTTTCAATTGCACATTTATAAACTTTCTTTTTTTTTCATACTGTTTCTTTATAAATTTCAAATACACTTTATAATCGTTCTTCTGATCAAAACATAATTGGAAAAAAGGGGGATTCCAAAATGTGAATAGCTGGAATAGAAGGGAAGGCTGGCGGTATGTCGACACACTACGCGTGTTTTGGATGAGATGCCTTCGTCAGGAGCCCGTCACAACATTCATTAACGGTAACCGCATCAGAAATTTCAAAGAGATTTCTAATTCTAGATGTCAGAGTCCGTCAAGATTGGGTTCTTTAATTTTGTTATGTGAGTTCCGTACAAGGAAGATTTTTGACCCTTGTTCTGGTTGATTAAGAAGCTAAACAGGTTTTCACATCAGGGTACAACTATTTATTTTCTGTAGATGTGGTATGAGAGAGAATTCAAATTAGGTGGTGCAGAGATGGTATTTAAGTGGAAGGAATTCTGAGGATGAAACGAACTGCATATCTTTGCAGAGTATCATGTCGTTTAACCGAGTCTCATTTTCCATCCTTGGAAAAGGCTGGCGGTGGAGGAACAAAGGACCCCACGCCATGGGGATACAGTCAGGGGGCACAACATGTGCCCCCATCTGTATTCCCACAAAGTTGCAGCATGGCATGAACGTCACTGTCCATGCCGTGCTGAAACCTTTATGCTGTTCTCATTTTAGGGCCTGATTTTTAGGCACCACCATGGGAAAGGCAAAGGACCGCCGACTGTGGGAAACAACCATTACAACGCAGTCATTACAACGCACTACATTTACAACGCAGTCATTACAACATATGTCACTACAACACATGACTTTACAACGCATGTCACTACAACGCATGCCATTACAATGCATTATAAGGTAAATAATGAGGAATAGTGAATTTTATCCCTGCACTATCCAACACTTACCCTACTGTTGCACTCACTGGAGTGGGAATAGTCATTTTTACCCCTACACTATCCAACACTTACCCTACTGTTGCACTCACTGGAGTGGGAATAGTACATTTCACCCCTACACTATCCAACACTTACCCTACTGTTGCCCTAAAAGTATTATGCGTTGTAATGGTTTCCGTTGTAATGGTATGCGTTGCAATGGAATGCGTTGTACATGTAGTTTCTAAAAATGCGTTGTGATGGCATGCGTTGTAAAATCATGCGTTGTAATGGATGTTGCGATGTAAAAACCGCATTGTAAAGGCATGTGTTGTAAATGTTTGCGTTGTAACGTGTCCTATTCCCGACTATATCATGAGTTTAACTAGTGTAACTTGAATTCAACTCGTGATATGGTCGGCGGTACTTGGGTGGGTTTGGCGCAGCTGTGCCGGGGAAGAGCCGAGGCAACTGCGCCAAACTCGTAATCGGGCCCTAAGTCCTGACTCTATGCACCACTGTGACAAAGAAAATTTGAAGTAATTAAGATTATTGTTATGTTGGGCCTTTACCTCCTCATCCACCTTCTTTGTCATGATGATCCATACAGTAAGGACTATGACGAAGAAGACCTCAACATGGAGTAATGAAGATTACAGACCTCATAACATTTGGGGCTCTGCACAGGAGTCATCAAAATACACTGGTCCTTTATGCCTTCCCGTAATCCTTCAACTGAATGTATTTTGGTCTCTCTATGAGTGCCTCAAGAAAGACAAAGAAGATGCAAGTGACACCAACCATGAGTACACATCTTGTGTCTCAGTAGAAAAGGTTGTCATAGTCCTTGGTGGTGAAGTTCAAACATCATCAGCTCCTACATGTCATGATATATGCTTACCCTGCCAGGCTACTACTGCAACAAGGCAAAAATTCAGGCTCGACAGAGAGCAGTCATGATAGCTGGAAAACAGGCAAATAAGGACTAAAAGAGGTCAACACTGCATCGGAAAGAGGTGAACCCTCGCACAACATCACCCGCGTCATCCTAACCACAAAATATAACAAGCATTGGCAAAGCCAATAGGGCTCGCTTTTGGGACCTTATAAGTATTTAGTTATGCAGCACAATATCCTTGGTGCAACAACATTAACTGTTGCATGGTTAAACACTTATAAAGTCCCAAAGGTGAGATCTATTGGCTATGCCAATGCTTGTTTTTTTACCAATCCAAGATGGCTGGGGGCCACTTGCATTGGTAAGTCACATTACTTTTATGAAAAGGCATTTTGATGTCCGGATCGACCAGCAGCAAATGACAGGTGCCAGACTATCCTGAAGCCTTCAAATTAAATACATTATTTTAAATGAACAGGAGGAGTGGGGGGAGCAACAGAGGAGCAAGTGAGGGCTATGAGTATGAGGAAAGCAACTGAGTGGGTAGGGGACGAAGGAGCAAACGAGGCGCTTGAGTCTGAGAAAGAAAAAACAGTAAAAAGAAAAGCGAGGGAAACCAATGGGTGAGTCTGGGAGAGAAATGAGGGAGCAACACAAGTGCACATGGGAAAGGGTTAATTTTGGGTTAGAAGCAGCACAATGTGAAAGAGGTAGAAAACAAACACTCATGAAGTGCTGAAAAGAAAGAAAGAAAGAAAGTAGTTAACTAAATGTTACCATTGGGAGGATAAAAATTGGCTAATCATAAGGATGGTATAGAGGCTATGCTCCAGAGAAAGTACATCATTAAGGATAATGGGGTAACCCTGTGTCCCTCAGAACCTGGGTTTTGATAATATTATCTACAGTTGGTTCTGTCGGGTGTTTAATATTATCTACAGTTGGTTTTGTCAGGTGTAATATAATCTACAGTTGGGTCTGTCGGGTGTAATATAATCTACAGTTGGTTCTGTCGGGTGTAATATAATTAAGGCTCCCTGTTTTCCGTTTTTACTGATTTTTACAGCTAAATGCAGACAGAAAACATTTATGTTCTTGTCTGTATTTATTTTTAAATGTGGATAAAAACGGAAATTGAGTTGCTTTTTGAGTAATTCTAAATACACTTTGACTGCCAGGCCCATATCTGTGTGGATTGATAGGTAAGGGGGTTAAAAAAGAAAGGAATTTTAGTAAAGAGGCTTAAACAGCAGTGGATATGCCCTAGGTTGATACTGAAATTTGCATTTTTTCTTATAAGTGCACTGATTTATCTTCAGTGAATGTTCACGACATCGAAACCTGGCAGACATTCAAGCATCGGTGCCTATTTATCGGTTAAATAAATGTGGAAATATACTAATTTCAGCTCCATTTTTTCACAAACCCCCAAATAAAGATGGATAAATACAGATAAAATTAGCAAAAAATAAATATGGCTAAGTACAGACGGAAATGTCAAAAAAATAAATACCATAAAACCGGAAGCCCGAAATATAATCTACAGTTGGTTCTGTCAGGTGGCAGAGAAAGGATAAGCACAAGAAGAGAAAAGGAAATAAAAACAAGCACGCGAAAAGAAAAAAAACAGGCAAAAGTGACGCGGCCGCCTGCGAAAGTGAAACTGATCGCGATTAGGCGCTGAAAGCTGGCGGCTGAGCGCGCGCTCAAGCGCGTAACCTCAACCTTGAGGCCAGCAAAAGCGACTTACTAAATGTCTCGAAGAGACCTAAAAACGATCAATACATTCTGCTAAAGTAGTGCAGGGCCCTGTATAGAGTGATGCTTGGTTAAAGATGGGTATGAGGATTCCCAGTGTGAAAAAAGAAAGCGTACGACCTACTTGCTGTTCAGGGCTTTTACAACATTGTGCTTTTCACAAACACAACTAGAGATGGAGGAGTCTGAACATATTTTACTTGATAATACCTTGATGTAAAGTAGCAAACTTCTGCCAAGTTCTAAGTGCTGTAATGACAGCTTATAACGGCACTTTCTTGTATGTCCCTTCCCACCCCTGATGAGGCTATGAAGCACATTCTCCTAAGAGAAGCACACTACACTGTGAAGAAGTGACTAGATGAATTAGTGCTGTATTTGCAACAAGATCTGTGTAGGGTGTTTTTTGGTGTCACGCGTGAGTGACAAGAGTGGTCACTTTTACTGCCATGGATCGCTCCGGCTCAGGGCGATGAGGAAAAGCGAGTGAGAGCTCGAACATGCGTAGTTTACTTTAGCCAGTTGCTGTTCATTACTCTGCAGGTTCCTTATGGATTTTTGGTGGACAGCCAAATGCTACTATAACCAAATGCCTCAATCTACAGTCCTCAGAAGGATGAAAGGCTGAAGCAGCGTTGCCAGGGTTCAAACTCTGGACTTTCAAAAGACAGCATGAGTCAGTAGCAAGTGTTTACTTATATGTAGATGTATTTATTTACTTATACGAACAATGACAGGAAATGTTGTACGTAGCTGTATGTTTCATATTACACTACAAAGTAGTTTAGTAGCTAACAAACAAGGTAGTGTTACGGTGGCAATAGCTGAATGGCTGTGCAAGACTTTGCACTTCTATACATTTCCGTGAGAATTGGCCAAGCATGGTCAGCTCACTGAGCTATCTACCGGATGGCTTGTATTGTAATTCCTAAGATGGGTGCGCCCATGCTTCGGATCATCGTTGAGTGAGGCAAACAGGTGAGTTTTATAGGGCTTTAAAAGGGAGCCCTGTATTTGAAAACCAGTGGCCCACATCTGAAACGCTCTACGCCTCTCTGCGGAAGAAAGGAAGCGCGCTTAGAGGTCAAGAAGGAACAGCTGCACTCTCTCTCTGAGGTCTGCTACGAGGCATTATCACCCCCCTGGGTGCGATTTACCAAGAACTGTCAGCCCCACTTGTAAAACTAGAATGCCAGAGGCCATCCGAAAACCCACAACATAACACGATGACAGCCAAATGGCATGTTGCAGGCGGAACATGTGTAAACAATAGACGGTGAAATATTTTCGCCGCGAGTGGGAGAGGCTGGGTCCGAACCTGTCCATTCCACAATTAACTATGCACCAGACATGTCCACGCAGAGGAGGCGCGCGAGCGTGGCGTCTGAACGTGGCCACACATTCCAAGGCCACGTGACGAGGCGGCAGGAGACGTAGGGACGCCCCACTGAGGGGCTTGTGTTGGGGGTGGATGTAACATCGTGGGCGTGCCAATGCCTGCACAACCAAGGATGGAGATCAGAGCATGGGCACTTCCCTAATTATTTTATTTGTAATTATTGGTTTTAATTATTGGTGGCCGGAGGACTGTACAAGACGCATGCTATGCAGTGTATCCCCTTTCCGAAGGATGAGTTTGACCAGTAGAAATGCACAATTTCATTTAATTTATTTTGGAATGTATACAGTGCGACGTCAAACAAGAGTTTGCTCCCTTGGGGTAAGGCATGGACAGGCGGGGAGGCTGGGGGGAGAGGTGCGTTTGTAATATGAGAGTGAGAAACAAGATAAGAGATGGGAGGATAAGAGAGACAAGCGGCCGTGCGGCCACGAAAGTGATCGCGATCAAACATCAAAGCGGCCGTGAAAGTAATCGTGGTAGAGAGCGGCGCGCGCCCCCGCACAAATGCACTGTAGCTCTTGGCCGGCCTGGTAGCACTTTTTGGAGCCCTCTCAAAAAGTCTCGCCAGACCAGCGCATGCGCTGGGTCAGGCAAGACCTAAAAAGCAGGGAGGGGCAGACAAGGAGACCTGGCTGGTCACTCTTAAAGTGGGCCAGGCAGATTTTATGGCATGATTAATGTAAGTGTGCATGGCACAGCTTCAAAAACGTATTTCCTCTGATGGCATCAGTACAAGCATCTGGAGAGAATAGTGTCTCAGTGCTTTTCATGAACTCTCTGAGGTGGAAGCATTACCTCCTGTATATGGTCAACGTGGTTAAGTCTTTCTCCCAAAATCTCAATTTTCTAATGAACACCGTCTGTCCGAAACCTAACACCCGTTTTGCCTCACCAGGGGGCATATTATCAACAGCCAGCGATAATTATCGCTGGCCGTTCTTAGCGTGAGAATTTTTATCGCCGGCAATCGCTGATAATTATCGCCATGATAGCGCTGTATTAACAACGCATAGCGCAATGGCAATAATTATTCCAGCGATAGCATTGTTTTCCATGGAACATCGCTGGTTTTCCAGCGATGTTCCATGGAAAATGGCGATAACCTTGCTGATACGACCCTGTGGTCGTATCAGCATAATCCACCTCCAATATAAAGTATTGGTAAGTCAACATTTTTGCAAACGTTAGTTTTGGGCGAAAACCGCAGTTTTCGCCAAAAACTAACGTCTGCAAAAATGCCTGGGCCTCCTTGTAAATATTGCGACGTGCACATCAGCGATATTTACAAGGTTGTTCTGCCCAGTGACGCCCACTTTGCATCTCATCAGAGATGCAAAGGGAGGCGTCGGGTAAAAGGGTGCTAACATGCGCTAATGCATGTTATCACCCTCTTGGTAATAGGGTGAAAACATTATCTCCGCTTTTTTGGCTTTTAAAGCCAAAAAAGCGGAGATAAGGCCCTTGATAATATGCCCCCCAGAGCTTTAATTGGGCTAGGTCCTGCCAGTGCTCAGCACTGGCAGTTCTAAAAAGCAGGCGGTGAGACGGGTCTCTATTGGGCTCTCCATTTTTGCCCTCACCATCCTGGGTGAAAAAAAATCTTAACTCTAATGTAATTTCAAAGAGACTCGTTATAGGTCTCATCATTTCAGAACTGAAGCATTTTCAGTATTATATACAACGATGCCATAGTTGTTGCTTATTTATCTTATGCAACTAACAATCATTGACAAAACCAGCAGTCCTGGCTTGTTGTAGGTGTAATGTTACTAGTTGCATCATATATCTGGATGCAATGACAGAAGCTGCAAAATACCAGTTGGACAGCACACTATGCTAAGCACAGATTTTTAGCTTAGGTGTTTTTCAGCCTCGCCCTTAACTACCTGGACCACGCCCCTTTGAGAGACCCCCACGTTTTTTTCAACACACTTAAATCCCTGGTCTCCCCCATTGGTAACCTCTTAAAATGGTCCTCACGTTAAACAGTAGCCCTGTCCATCACGTGGTGTGGTCTTATTATTCCACTGTGCACTAATGCCAAATATTGGATGATTCAAGTAAATGATTTGAAATTCAAATGCGTCTTGCAAATGAGTTCTTTTCTGCTTTCTGTAGCGAGAGTAAGCCTCCTCACCACAGTCTAGTCAGCGACAGATTGACACTGAGATCCAGGAAGGAAGCGAAGCGTCTGACTCACCCTGGCCTTTTCTCTTCCTCACAAGTAGCCGCACCAGTGTTCTGACAGCTCGGCTACAAACCCCTCCGTGGTGGCTAAAGAGTCTACAAGCCCACTGTGAAGATGACCGCGCAAGCTTCACCAGGGCCTCTGCGGTGCTGCTTCTGCCTCAGTGTCCAGGTGTCCACACTGTGCCTGGCTGTCTATCACATGGTAAGTGGACTTTGCAACTCGTGGCCCACCAAGATACTCATAGCACTAAGTACACACCAGGGACATGGAACATTGACTTTGATCATGTAGCCGCCGAACATGTGAAGTCACTGTAGAGTCCTTCCTGTCCAGTCCAGACCAGTAACTGCTCGTGAAATCAACCAGATTGATTTTTTTGCAGCGACTTACATACAGTATGACAACCCCAATGAGGTGGTTCAAAAAGAAATTAAGTCATGGGAAACATCCCGCTGCTTCGGAAGTTTTCTTTTTATCATGTTAATTTGCCCACTGGATTTGTGCTTTAGTATGAATTCTATAGAGATCGGCGACCCAAGGGTGTACCTCACCACTGTACACATTGATAGCAAGTACATTTAAAGTACTTTAATACCTTAACAATTAAATACCACAAAAAGGAAATTTCGTAAATTTAATTTTAAATTATTTTACAGAGAAGAATATAAAGAGAAGCGAAGCAGGGAGTCAGTGGTCGGTGGGGTACTGAAGGTTGATTCAAGTATTGGTTTTGTATTTGTAAATAGACTTTTTCTGAAGATCTTGCGGGGTACAGAAGTTCACAAATCTCTCGCTGAGGCAAGATAGTCATTAAAAGTGAGAGGCAGTGCAAGTTTGAAAGAGTTCTTGCGTGAAACAGAAGTGGATGAATAATACTTTCAGGGACTCGTGCCTGCCCTCTTGCTAAATATCTGATTTGTCAGGTGACTTGGAGAAATCAGTTTCGCAATATTATTTTTAGTGCAACACACACAATTTACTTACATTTTACAAAATTTGGTTCGTTTTTTGATACGATCAAGTCAATTTTGGTATGATTCCTTTTACCTTTCTGGACAATCAAATTCGCAACCTTGGTTTCAAAACATTGTTGTGTAGTGCAATCTAAAAATATACGTGAAATTATTTTAATTGTGCTTTCCGACAAATGAGCCCAGCTTCTTAATCGGAGGGGCTGAGAGGGTTCAATATCCCACTTATTTAGATCAGCTGAGCGGGCTTTTGGATGCTGGGGGGGATATTTACAACAAAACGTCAGACCGCTGTGTTACGGCAAAATTGATATGGTAGGGCTCCTACATTTTTAAAACGCAGGGATGTGCCATATTTACAAAAATATGGCGCACTCCTGTGTTTCCCCGAGCGCTAATAAAGCTGCCTCGCGCCAGTGCAGGCACCCTTCTACCATATTGCAAGACTGTCTGCGCTGCAGGGGCGATTGTTTATGTGCAAAAGGGACCACATTCTGCACATAAACAATCTTGAAAAGCGATTTCTTCTTTCTAGTGTGCTGTAGAAGCCAGCACACATGGAAAGAGCAAAAAACAAGGAGAAATTAAACATTTCTCCTTGTATCACGAGTCTAAGACCAGGTATTCCCTGGTCTTAGTTTTTGGTGCTGCACCAGTCCTGTAAATATGGGGCAGCGTCGAAAAGCAATGGGTGTTGCGGCGGAACGTCCACTGCAACATCCATTGCACGCCCCTTGCACGCTAAGTGAAGAAGGAAAAGTGGCCTTATTTACAAGGAGACGTTAAGCCACGTCAAGTGGCTTAGCGCCACTTTGTAAATAAGGAAAAGGGGAGATAGCCAAAAGAACATCACTAAAAGTGACGTTCTGGTATCGATATCCCCTCGTAAATATGCCCCCAGATTTAGAGGGCCCGCCTAATCCGGCCATTTGTCTGGTCAGTTTAGCCAAGTACCACTCCCTGTACATCATCCTGAACGTCCAGTGAAGGAATCTACCTGTCCAGACGAAGTGAACAGGAGTGTTGATGTTCAAGTGGATGCCTATCTGCCATGCTCTGGACCAGTAACCAAGGGGCATATCAGCAACAACCGGCGATAATTATCGCTAAGCGCACTTAGCGCTAGGATATTTATCGCCGGCTAGCGTGGATTTTTATCGCTGAGATAGCGTGCTATTAGCAACGCTTATCTCAAAAGCGATAAAAATCCTAGCGCTAACTGCCAAACGTGAGATTATCGCTGGAAACCCAGCGATAATCCCACAAAGTTTGGCGATAGCTTGCTGATAGGGCCTCACATACTTAGCCATGATATCCACCTTCCATAGGATTTCATGGCTAAGTCAGTTTCAAAGCAGGCGTAAGGAAAGTAGTATTAACAGAGATTATCGCTACTTTTCCTGTCGCTATGCTGCTTTGCGTGAGGCTTGATAATAGAAGAAATGTCGCTTAGCGACATTTCTCCCGTTATCCTGGAGAGGAACGCTCACTTTGCATCTCATTAGAGATGCAAAGATGGGCGTTAGGAATTCAGGCGCTAAGGCAAGGTTTCACGCGATAGCGTGACCTTGCTAATATAGCGATAAAATTATCCCTGCTTTTCGGCCGAAAACGGCCGCAAAAGCGGCGATAATTTTATATCGCCGCCTTGTAGATATGCCCCCAAGTTGTTTCACAGAGGGAACGTAGCAGCCTCCTTTGATAATCTTCAGTCCTCACTCAGCCAGAAGCGGCCACGCCTAGGACCGCCACTAAAGACTCTCTAATTCTCAGTCCACTCAGAATAACTATTTCCGGAAGCATTATCACCTCATGTCTGAGCGAAACAGCAATTGCTTCTCCCTACTAAAGACATGCGTGACCACAGAGGCAGGATAGGATGGGTACTTCATGGTTTATTTCTGTATTAAAATGTAAATATACAGAAAAAAATAGCCAAGTTATGCTTTGGTCTGTATTGACAGAGCTGGGAAGCGGAATGTCCTCTCGGACGTGTCCTTCCGTTTGTCATTTTAACGTGTTCTCAGCACACACAGGCGTGAGAAATATGCGGGCAGTGTGATGGGAAATGGTGCTAATTTTGAGGCATACTCGCCGGTTACCAGCACTGATCATTCCGAATAAGTCTTAAAATAACACATACACCGTCCGGCTATCCGCCACCATATATGACCCACACCATGTCAACTACGTAACTCTAAACGTCATTGCTTAAGCTCTACCTTACAACTCCAGACTGTGTGGCTAAACCTCTGAAGCTGTCAGTGTGTGCCATGTTTGGACTTAGGAAAACACCCAAGTAATTAAAATAAACTTGACCTATGCAAAATAGGATTTCCAATAAGGTTTGATCAATATTTGAGGCTAACAGAGGCCTCCCAGAAATGCACAGACTCAAAAACAGGGTGGTCTTCATAATTTTTATTGGTCAAATAAAGTGTTTTAGCATGGCCATATATTTGTGTGGCAATAAAGCAGATTTTCCTGGTCATATTCCACACCGTCGGCTACTTCGAAGCCCGAGATTTAAAATACTAGATGAAAAGAGCCAGTGTGGCATAATGCTACGCATCTCTTTGTTTTGTGGTTTAAAGCTGGCTTTCCCTGCCTCCTGGATCTGTGAGGCAGAATACTTTAGTTGTTAATTATAGTCACGGTCACTGAAATTATGTGGCATTGCAGGACCAAATTATCTGGCACTTCTGTCTAAATTATGTGGTAAGAAAATGCAAATTATTATGTGGCATACTATGGCACTTATTGTGGTGGATTATTTTATCATTTAACATGCGTTATTATTATCACCGCATTAGTTTCAGTTTAAAACATACACTAAAAGAACACAAGATCCCCTTTGTAAAGTGGCTGACACAGAGCGACACTCAATGTGATGTTTTTTAGAGTAACTTTTGATCCGCTAAAGCTCGAACTAAAGTTTTGGAATCTGCAAATTGTGCCGTAAATTGTGGGTTATGTACCTGGTGGAGTAAATCCATAATAAAGATGGAAAAACAGCGGTTGCAGAATTGCATTTTTCTAGTAGCCGTGATAATAATAAAATCACTAAAATACAGAGAGGACACGTGGTCTATTGGCTAGATACCTTACCTGGGAACTCGGTGAAATGGCCCAAGGTTTTTCAGATAACCCAAGAATAATTCAAGTAGGCAAAACATTTTACATCCCCTGCCTGAAATTATGCAAGGTAATGTAAATATGTAAAGCATTAATCTTTTCAATGTTGTATCTCAATTAAAATAACTAGCCTCTCTCCATTGATAAATTGTTTCGCAAATTTTGTGTCAACCAAACTGCTATATATGCCCCACATCTTGTCTGAGAGGCTTTTGTTACAATAACATTCATCAGCAAAGCCAGCAGGTTTGTTTTTTAGGTCTGGCTTACAACGCAGTTGTAAGCGTTCCTTTTGTGATCAACGGGAAAGGAGCATCAAGAAGCCCTACCGGGAAAGGGGCTTTGGATCTGCTCAAATCTTGATTTTCTCGAGTAAAGAATTTGATTGGGCATAAGTTGTGTGCTTCTGCTGAAAGCAGTACTTTTTGCCTGGTGGGGGAATTTATAGCAGGACTGAATAGGTTATGGTGACAAGCCTATGATCAAGGCTACAGGCCTGATCACTTTGATGTGAAAAGTACAAAAAAAAGCAGCAGGCTTTGCTTTTTTACTGAGAAATGCATATTTTAAAGTCAACAGTAACCTTTAAGGTTGCCTTTAAATGCTAGCTGTTAGAATTGGAGTCTCTCGTTGGCAGAGGTATACACCCTGTCCAATTAGGGACCACCACTCCAGTCAGGGTTAGCTAGATACACACTAAAAGATAGCCTGTGCTCACCCTCTGGTAGCTGGGCACAGGGCAGTCAGGCTTATCTAAAGAGGCAATGTATAAAGTAAAGTATTTCTGCAACACACACACACACACACACACACACACACACACACAGTAACACATTGAAAACACCACAAACAGACCCCACAATAGATTAGAAAAATAGACAATAATTGTATGAGTAAATCAAGACCGAAATGACAAAAACTCAATAAGGAGAAGTTGAGATATGAATTTTTAAAGAAAAAAAAGAGTTCTAGCGCTTAGAAGCAATAAGCGCTAATGGGAGAGATCTGGTTGCAGTGGACCGGGGCAAAGTCAATAGTTCGGGCCGACCATGATGGTGCATAGTCCGGCTACAGGATCCATGTAGGCCCCAGTGAACAAAGTTCCTTTTCCTGGTCGCAACAGCAAGATGCGGGGTGTCGTCCAGCGATGCGCTGAGAAAGTCGTCGATATCGATACCGCAGTAAATAATGCTTCGATTTTCTCCATGCAGTGATGGCAATGTGTCAGTTCCGTAGATGAAGCGCCGAAGTCGAATCGCGTTGGTTCCGAAGTGATGCGCCGGGTTTCTCCACGCAGTTGAGGGGATGCGTTGATCTCATCAAGCTACTGAGGCGGCGATGCATGGTTCCATGCGTCACATTCTGCAGGTGCTACGGTGGTTCCGATGCATATGCACTGGGTTGTGCTCCTGCCAAAGGGATAATGTGTCGATTTCTACTCCTGCTGTCAGCGGATGTGTTGGTGCCTCTGAAGCAAGCATCTGGGTCCACTTCCAATGAACAAGGCATAAGAGCAGGGGTAAACACTTTGATATCCCCAAATCTCAAGCAACAGGAGGTAAGCCAACAAGCCCTTGGAGATCACTTTGATGCAAGGCAGAGTCCAGCTCTCCTCAGCACGGTCAGAGAGCAGCAGGCAGCAGGGCAGCACAAGAGGAAAGCAGGCTTTCCAGGTCATCAGTCCAGCAGCGTTTCAGTACTTGTTGTAGCACAGCAGTTCTTATGACAGCTTCTAGTTGAAGTGTCTGGTTAGGAGGGGTCAGAGACCCAGTGCTTATATCCAGTTGTGCCTTTGAAGTGGGGATGGCTCCAAAGAAAGTTCTTTGAAGTGCACAGATGTCCATTCTTCCCAGCCCTGGCTCCAGACTATCAGTAGAGGTTAATCAGCCCTTTGTGTGGGAACAGGACACTACCTATTGAGGTGCAAGTGCCAAGATGGAATGTACAAAGTGAAGCTGTCACCCACCCCAGACGTGTATTGGAGGCAAGCTGCAGGCACACAGAGCAGTAAGAACCGAGAAACGCCCACTTTCTACAATTGGCATTTCTAAACGAGTAATATTAAATTCAACTTTACAAGTAAAGAGGATTTATCATTACAATTCCAAAGATATAAAACATGACACAACTACTCCTTTCTAAACAGGAATTATGGCTTAAAAGTGTATTAAGGAATTCCAAATGTTAACCTATGAGAGGAGTAGGCCTCACAGTAGAAAAATAATAATGTAGGTGTTTTTCACTACCAGGACATGTAAAACTTATCAGCACATGTCCTACCTTTTACTTACATAGCACCATGCCCTCTGAACCACCTAGGAACTACCTTAGGGGTGACATATGTGTAATAAAAGGGAAGTTTAAGGCTTGCAAAGGGTTTTAAATGTCAAGTCAAAGTGGCAGTAACCTTCACACACAGGCACTGCACTAGCAGGCCTGAGAAAGGTTTTAAAGGCTACTTGTGTGGGTGGCACAATTAGTGCTGCAGTCCCCATAGTAGCATTTAATTTACAGGCCTTGGGTATATGGTATACCACTTTACAAGGAACTTACAAGTAAACTAATTATGACAATTGTGTATACACCAGTGTTACCATGTTTAGGGGAGAAGCACATGCACTTTAGTACTGGTCAGCAGTGATAAAGTGATCAGAGTCCTAAAGCCAAAAGAAAGACTCAGCAAAAAGAGGAGGTAAGCAGGAAAAACTTTTGGGGGAAGACCACCCTAAGGATGACAGGTCTAACACCAGGCAATACTATTCCTTGATGCGAGTCCTTGAACCCTTGCCTACAATAGTAAGAAAGCGTTTTGGTGTTGATTTACGCCTGGGACAAACCCTCAGGGTAAAAGATTTTCACTTTCAGAATCCTCGTTATGCTGTTATTGAAAGGACTGAATATTGTTTTGCCAACTGTAATTATGTACATATGTTTAATTTAACCACTGGATACGAATAGTTTCCTTGTAGTAATGCTTAATCAGAACACAGTAGGCCTTAGTTTGTTGCGGTAACAAGCAAGTTATAAAAGCTGTAGACTTAACTAGTTCACTGGAAAAAGTTATGTCAGAAGTGAAGGGCCTAGTTGTTTTATTATAAAATTTTATGACAAAGGCAGTAGACCTGAATTATTTATTATGAAAATGTGAAAACCACTTGTTATATTCAGTAGGCCTTTATGGATGGATTGTTATTACACTGTCAAAGCTTGTACACCTGTATTGGCATTATTTGGATTCTCACAGATTATTGTAGTAGGCAAGGGTTTATGACCACCGATTTCCCTATCTGAAAAACCCTGTGTGTAGAGATAATGCACTTTGATAATCCTTTTTCACCCTGTTGGGAGGGGTTGCATGTAATTTTGCCATCTGTAATTTTGAGTGCATTTGTAGTTCCATGACTATATGACTGCTGGCTGCTAGCTTATGTGCAAAACTTACGGCCTCAGATGGTAATGGTGACAAGTCGATGATAAAGTCTATAGGCTTGATTTGTATTTGTTTATTGGGAATAGGTATGCCAGATGTCGGAGGTTTGATCTATTTATTATGAAAAGTTACGATACAGGTAGTAGACCTGACCTACTTATTGTAAACTGCATTTATTGACACCAATCGGCCTTTAAGTGTGGATTGTTAGTGGGAAATTGTTTATTTGTTTTAGCAAAGCTTGCGATGAATATAGCAGGCCTGGGTTTTCTATGGTGACAAGCCAGTGATAGGGCTATAGGCTTGAGTGGTTTATCAGAAGAACGTATGCCAGATGCTATTGGTCAGATCTGTTTATTATGAAATGGGTTGTTGACCTGACTTATTTGACTAGGCATATGTTATAGCAAATAGGCCTTTAATGAGGGAGCGTTACCCCACTGAGTTTAAGCCTGTAGACAGGTATTTTGTTACATGGATTCTCACAGACTACTATAATAGGCAAGGAGTCTGGTATTTGTTGCCTTTCTGAATCAACCCTGGCCATGAAAGACGATCCTCATTAGTCCCTCCTAGGAGTGGTTGTATATTGTTTAACCAACTCTAATTTTTTTTGTATTTCTAGCTTTATGACTTGATGTGTACTTGATGGATACTTTGTAGGAAAGCACATATGCAGTAAAGTAGCCCTGCGTAGGTTATGGTGATGAACAGTGATAAAGGGCATCAACCTAATTGGTTCATAAGGAAATGTTATGACATACGCCATAGGACTGTACTGTTTATTATGAAAAGTTACAAGAAAGGCAGTAGGCCTGACTTCTTTATTATAAAAGTCAAATGGTGAAGCCAGTAGGCATTTAATTGATACTATTCTGTTAATGCTTGAAGACAAATATGTTGTTACTTGTATTCTCACAGGTTTCTGTAGTAGGCAAGGATGTGGGTGTTGTTTACCTCCTTTAGCAAACTCTGGGCTAGAAGATTTCCACTTTGATAATCCTTATTATAGTCTCTAAGGAGGGCCTTTGCGGATGTAGCTGTCTAACAAGCCCTTCCATTCAAAATAAATTAAAAAACCTTTACGTATATTTACACACCTATAGCAAGGGTCTTTGGGTCAGCCCTCTCCCATCTGTTCAAGTAAGTATGTGTTATAACTCTTGGAACTGTATTTATGACTGTAACAATCTGTTCCACATATAAATTCCCCATTCAAGGGGTTTAACTTATAATTGGATATTACTGGGACAGGTAACAGAAAATTCAAATGTACCTTTACTCTACACTCTCCAATTCGTCATCAGGGCCATAGGATTTTCCTGGGCAAATGGATTATCTCTGTGTCTCATTTGACTTCTGGAAATTAAGACAAGACTGTTACAAAGATGCAAAATGTTATCAGCATTTAGAAAAGAAGAGTTGTACCTAAAAGCTGAAGTCTGCACGGTATGATTCTAATATTTCGTTGAAACACCTTTGCCCCTAGTGAAAACACCCTTGGTTCTACTTAAGCTCAGAGAGGAACTCTCCCCTTTTCTATCACTTAGTGCTTGTACCAGTGATCGGTGGTGAAGTGTGGGGGGTCTGAGGGGCACGTTGTGCTCATACTTTTTTAATTTTATAAGAACAGTTCCCCTACTTTTTGTGAAAAGACAACCGCATTGTAAGTTAGGGAGCTTTGTGTGCTGTGACAACGTGGGAGAGGCAGACAGCTAAACACCCCTTCTTTCCAGGGTGCCTGCTTCTCTGAAATAAATATAAAAGCACACGCCAGGTCAATCTGCAAATGTAAAGGGTGCTTGGATGCCGGTATTGGCTTTAATTGATCAAATCACTGGAAGCTTACTGATTACACACATTTATTCTTTTTGAGAAGCATTTTAAGTGTGCTACCACACTGTGAAGTGTGTGCTTTTAAAAGAAAGTTCATAAGACAAATGCTTCCTGAAGACACACTTTTATTCTTTTTGAGAGCTGTTGTAAGGGAGCCACCAGCTAACCTGTGAAGTGTGTGCTTTTAAGATAGTTATAAAAATAATGTGCTCTACGTACAGTCTGGGCATTACTTAAATCAATATTTTGGAAGCACTTTTTTATCTTAAACCTTTTTGCGCATTTTGAAGCAGCTTATTTTATGGTGTTTGTAATCCAAGTTTAAAATAATGACTTCCATGTTCACAATACTTTCTATCACAGACTGGGACCTGTGAAGCCCTAAACATAAACAAGTCACTATTCTCCACTACACCAACCAGGATTCGCTCTCTGGCTCTCTGGTGCAGTGCATTAACTAATGGGGGTTTCATAATGAACAATAGTCCATTTCCCTCTGATTAACATAACTTGCATAACTTGCATTTCATTTTCATTTAGCTGTATGTTATTTTATATGTAGTTACCGGAAGTTGGAAGACCAAAACAAGTTACAGAATATGGTTTTTTTAGCCACTCCTTTGGCCACGCCCCCCTCAGTCACCCCACCCCTATAGCCCATTGCATCACAGTTCTCATACTTTCCTAATGCACTTCGAACACTGCCAGTGATGTACCTGAGGTTTGTTAGGTATCACTCTTGGGGGAACAATATTTGCAGAGGGCGCATACTTTTATTGGTGCTGAAAGAGAGAAAATATGTTATGGAAAAACAGGTCTTTAAGTGGGATGAAAAAACCGAGTCCTTAAATGGGGCGTGGCCAATTAAATTAAGGGGTAGCTTAAAAAGTAAGCGAAAAATCTGTGCTCAGCACAGTATGCCGACCGACTGGTAATTTGCTGCTTCTGTCATTGCATCCAGATATATAATACAACAAGTAAAATTACACCTACAACAAGCCAGGACTATTGGCTTAGCCAGTGGATATTAGTTGCATAAGATAAATAGGCAACAACAGTGGCTTTGTTGTATGGAATATTGAAAATATTTCAGTTCTGAAATGATGAGACTGTGAAAAAACTATAACGAGTCTTCATGAAGTTAGATCAAAGGCAGTGAAGGGTGGGACTCCTGCAGAGTTAACATTATTTTTTTCATTCTGAGGGTGAGGACAAAAACGGAGAGCCCGATAGGGACCCGTCTCAGCTCCTGCTTTTTAGAACTGCCGGTGCTGAGCAGCGGCAGGACCCGGCCCACTTAAAGCCCTGTGGAAAAACACCGAGAAACCAAGGAATTTCAAAGGTGCATTGCCTGAAAACTCGTCACTCACCAGGTCAATCGCCTTACCATCACCAGTAATAGTTAATCGATATGGTGTGGCGTTAGCTGCCGCCAAGTGATCCCATGTCACCTGACGTCATAAGCACGTCCTGGCTGGTTAGCCACCGCTCGCTTTGCATTCTGGGCCTTGCAGCCTCGACGCTACTGTTACACTTCCCTGGCAACAAATACAAATATGCAGAGTTCGGCTGCCTAAAAAGCCAACACAGCTTACACATGTAAGGATAACACGCGGCCTCTTTTCGGATCATTTATTAATGTTTTTTCAGCAGAGACCTGTGTGCACCACAGAAACGCAAACAACTTTGTGAGCCACGTTTCCACTGCAAGCAGTTTATTAAATTAAACCAGAGCCGAAAGCACGCATGAATCTTGTTTTCGGCTGCTGAAGAATTGCTTGAAATATGTTTTTGTTGGAAAATGCTGTCAGCATGGACTTCATTAAGGAGAAGGATGACTCATAGCGGCGAAGTAGTTCGAAAATGTCATTAATGCTAGAAAAATTGAAGCAGCGGGAAATATTTAAGTAAACACGAATCATCCATCAAATACGCATAAATCTTCTAGTGATGTCCCTATGAAGAATTGCTCCTGGATAAGTGAAGCTAAGTGACGTTTCACCCCAGCCCAGAGTTTTAATACTAATAATGCGTGCAAAAACATAAAGTGTTCTGCATAGTGATTTTAAGGTTGAAGCGCGATGTCTGGTTTGCTAAAGACATCTTGGGGACATTCAGAAAGCTTCCCTGGATATGCATTCCACTCGTTGCTTACCATTGGCTCTGTGGATTGTAACTCACATTTTCTGGCTTTTTATTTGCTTGGGGGCAGATTTACAAGAAACGAGAGCAGCGCGGTGCCGCAAGTAATTATACTGCGCCACGCTGCGTTAGTTTAAAAGCACAGGGATGCGACATATTTACAACAATATGTCGCATCTCTGTGCTTCCCCCTGTGCTGGCGCAGAAACAGCTGCCCTGCACCGGCGCAGGCACCCTTGCACCATAATGCAAGGATGCCTGCGTCGTGGGGAGATTATTTTTGTGCACCTTCCTGCACAAAAAGAATCAATTGAGGTGATTTCCGCTTCCAATGCGTGCTGTAGAATGAAGCATGCATTGAAAGGGGAAATAAACGAGGAGAAATGAAAACATTTCTCCTCATTGCACCTCGCTACGCCACCCCTAGAGTGGTGTAGCATTCTGACGATTTCCAGATTTGCGATTGCTTGTACATCTGGAAATGAATCAGTGGACATGGGTGTTGCGTGGGAACACCCACAACAACACCCATGTCACGCCCCTAACACACAAAGTGTTGCGTAAAACGGGGCGATATTTACAAGCACAGTTAAATTCACGCAGGGTGGCTTTATCTGTGCTTGTAAATATCATTCAGCAGGTTGCGGCGCCAGTGCATCACGCAACGTAACGCACTGGTGGCGCGAGGGGCTTGTAAATCTGCCCCAAAGTCTTTTCACACTACCTCTCCTTGTATTCTTCTATGAGTGATTTTTTCTGTAAACAGACCTGTACATTTTGCTCTTATCTGTTCACATTTGCTGTGCATTCAGAGAAAGAGGTCAAATGTCAAGCTCTGTCTTCTGAGGGAGCATGGTGTTTACTTTTCTTTCTCTGACTTCAAAGTGAGAGGATTTATGTGACCATCTTGCTGGATGCTGAGGGTAGAGGAAAGGTTTATTTCCTAGTATACAACAACATTTAAATGAACTATACAAGTATTTCAGAACATACTAGATTTAGAAAAGCACAAATGAAGCACTTTTCTGTTAATTCTGAATTGTGTTGGAAACAAATACTTTAATATGATTAAAACAAATCAATTGACTGGGTGATGCCATTTCCACACATCATGATTCGTGTGTTGTGTAATTGTATCAGTAAAACTGAATGTCTGTGCAAATGTAATGGTAATTTCTATTCAAAATGTGTTGTCTGTAATGGCAGTGTGCTACCAGACCATGCATACTTCAATCTATGCCAATCCACTCAACTCTGCACCACTCCACCTTACCCCATGCAACTGAACTCTGCACCACTGCAATCTGATCCACGCTGCACCATTCTACTCTATGCCACTGCACTCTATACCACTTCACTGTATGCCTCTACTCCAGTGGCGGCTGGTGACATTTGAAAGTGGTGAGGCGTAAAGGTTGGGTATAAGTGTTATTTCGTGTCTGGGGAGAACATTTTCAAGAAACCAGTGGCAAATGGTACATCTTAAAGCCAAATTTGAGAAAGAAAGGTTTATAAAGCAATTGTGAAAGTGCAGTGATGAAATATTTCAACACATCAAAACATGCCCCATATCTTACTGCCTTAAATATGTTAAACAGTTACTGTAGTGAGCCACTTGTATGATTTGACGCAAGTACTGTGGAAATGACAGTATAAATATGTTGCACGTAAGCAATCTGAAGATTCGGCAGCTATCTCTTCACAATCAAGTGCATTTTAACGCCACTGCAGGGCTGGGTACAGTTCTCTACCAAGAGGCACATGCAGTGTGTAGGAAGAAGGTGGTGTCGCACCCACACCCTACCACCTAACAGGCTTTTGCAATGAAGCCTCCTTTCAGATGCTCCGTAAACGGAAAGGTGCTTTCGGCTGTAGCAGACAAACAAAACATGGTAACTACAGCGGCAGAAGCATTAATTCTGAGTCTGTCTCCCCAGCCAGGGGTCACCCACGCCGGCACCGCCGATGTTTGCTTAAATCACGACTATGTAAGCGGACAGGAAACACAGAGCTCTGAATACTGCGCAAGTCATACTTGAATATTGTGACATGCAATGCCCTCGGCTCGAAAGCAGCATTCACTGAACGTTTTGTTATATAAATTGCATAACACGCTTCCAGTATTGGGGTTGCAGCCCAGCTACAACATTGCTCAACATATAGAAAGTCTGTGCCATCTGACACCCACAGGCACATGTGTGAACATTACGAATCCGGACAAACATACACAGTTTCTGGTGCTAACCTGAAAATATGACCTCAATATGAAGAATTGAACTGGATATGATTTTTTAAGAACGCGCATCACAATAAATACAACTTCAAAGTAAAATAGTATAAAATATGCGCATCCATTGTCCGAGTCCATTGACGTACTTATGTACAATGTCCGCAATCTGAACTTTTTGCCTATGTGCACTATTGTGTGAATTTAACGAACATCGAATGTACATATTCACACGTGTTCGAAGACGGAGTCCAGTGTTCAACACAGACTGAATAAATATGCACACCTTTCCATACTGGTGCATTTGCATCCCTAACCAAATTAAATATACGCTGACAGAATATACATCTATACTAACCGTACACACATGTTGTAACGTTATATTGCTTCTTCCGAATAGTTTTAAGGAAAAAAACATATTACACTTGGCAAGATGCATCTAGGCAGAAATATCATCATGGCAGAAACACGCTACACCTCTGTACGTTAGGCAGTGTGTCATAGACCAATTCAGACACAACCCGGACATTATAAAAACACACCGCGCAGTTGATGATATGTCCGGTTTTATGATTCCTTTTTATATGTAGTTGGAATCACTTAGAGTGAAGCTTCCTGCAGCCTTCAGCCTTGTGCGTGTCAAATCACTGTACAAAACTGCACTTGCACTGCACCCACTAGCGGCCGGCATGATGGGGGGTGGGGGAGAGGGGTGGAAATGGCAGCGTTGTGATTGGTGAGGCGCATCGCAGAGCGCCCCAGCCGGGCCATTTTCTCTATGTAGGCTGCTGCATGCAGCAGCCTACATAGAGAAAAAGGGAGAGTGGGCGGGCCTGCTCGAGGGCAGCGGGGGGGGGGAATTGCTTGCCCACTGTTGTGTACACTGACTCTTTGGTAGGCCCCAGGGCCGACCAAACTGTCAGTACGCACAACAGTGGGCTAGCCACTCCCCCCTTCCCTGGAGCAGGACCGCCCACCCCCAACCAGGCACTTCGGCTTTCTCGCAGTGCGAGAAGCAGAAACATAAAATGGTAGTTATTACCATTTATGTTTCTGCATCCTCGCACTGCGAGAAAGCAGCGGGGCAACGTCCCCACGCCCCAATGGGGGAGCCGCCACTGCTCTACTCTACTTATGCCAATGCACTCTATGCCACTCCAGGCTAGGTTACACCACTTTACTCTGTATAACTCCGCTCTTCGCCACTCTGCAACACTGCACGCCACTCTGCAACACTGCACTCCATGCCACTGCACTCCATGCCAATACACTCTATGCCAACAGACTCTACTCTGTTCCACTAGACTCTGTGCCCCTGCACTCTATGCCAATCCACTGTATCCTACTCTAATCTACTCTGCATCACTGCACTCTACGCCACTTTACACCATTACTGTACGCCATTCTACTCTGAAACAATCTATTATATGCCACTGCACTCTACGCGACTGCATTCAATGCCACTGCCCTTTATGCCACTGCACTCTACAACACTCTATACCACCACACTCTATGACACTCTACTCCGTATCACGGCACTTACTACCACTGAACTCTACCCAACTCTACTCTGCGGCACTCCATTCTATGCCACTGTACTCTACACCACTATACTCTACTCTGCATCACTCTACACCACTACACTCTAAGCCACTCTATCCATGCCACTCTACTCTATTATGCACCACTGCACTCTACACCACTGTAGTCTATGCAACAGCACTTCATGCCACTCTTCTATTCACCATTCCACTCTGCACGCACCACTGCACACCACTGCACTCTTCTCCACTGCACTCTACTATGCACTGCTGCACTCTGCACCACTGCAATCTATGCCACTACACTCTATGCCACTGCACTCTACAACACTCTATACCACAGCACTCTATGACACTCTACTCTGTAACCCTGTACTCTCCACCACTGAACTCTATGCCGCTCTACTTTGCAGCGCTCAACTCTATACCACTGTACTCTATGCCACTGTACTGTACTCTACACTGCTGCACTCTGCGCAACTGCAATCTATGCCACTACATTCTGCAACACTCTACGCCAATGCACTCTACACCAGTCTACTCTATGGCACTTCACTCGACTGTATGCAACTGCACTCTACTCTGCACAATTCTACTCTACGCCACTGCAATCTATGCCACTGCACTCGATGCCACTGCACTCTACTCTGTACTATTTATTTAACACCCCTGCACTGTACACCACTCTACTCTGCACCACTCTACGCCAATGCACTCTACAAAATTGCACTCTATGGCACTCTACACTACTGCACTCTATGACACTCTACTTTGCAACACTGCACTCTACACCATTGAACTCTACTCACTGTACTCTGCATCACTCTACACCAATGCACTCTACAAAACTGCACTCTACATCACTGCAATCTATGACACTCTAATTTGCAACACTGCACTCTACACCATTGTACTCTACCCCCTGCCGTCGCCAATGTTAGCTCCCTTCCCGTTTTGAGGAAACTCCTGAAAACTTGGTTATTCCCCTCTTAATCTGTTGCTGCGTTCCTCTTCCCTACTGTGTCTGCTTAGCGCCTTGACACCTACGGGGTTAGTGCGCTCTATAAATATTATCTTATCTTATCTTAACACTACTCTAGACTACTGAATTCAATTCAACTGCACGCTACGCCACTGCACTCTATGCCACTCTACTCTGCAGCACTCCACTCTACAGCACTGCACTCTGCAGCACTCCACTCTATGCCACTGCACTTTAAGCCACTGCGGCACTATACTCTACTCTGCACACTCTACACCACTCTATTGTGCACTACTCTATGCCACTGCAGTCTATGCCACTCTACTCTACTCTGCACCACTGCACTCTATGCCACTGCATTCTACTATGCAACACTAATGTATGCCATTGCATTCTACGATACTGCATTGTATACTGGTGAATTGTATGTCGCTGTACTACTCTATGCCACTGTGCTCTAAGCCTCTACACTCTGCAACACTCTACGCCAATGCACTCCACACCAGTTGACTCTACTCTACACAACTACAAAATGTGCCACTCTATGCAAATCCACTCTATGCCATTCCAATACATGGCACTCTATGCCTTTCTACTCTACAACACTCTACTCCACTCTTCGCCATTCCATTCTTTGGTACTCCACACTACTCTCTTCTATACTACTAACTTTAAGCCATGCTGAACAGCAGCCACACTGGTGTACACCATGGCTAAAACACATTGGCAAAGCCAATGGTTCTTGCATAGGCAAGACTTATTGGCTTTTCCAATGCGTGTCGTAGATGTGGCGGTGCCTGTCGTCAACAATCAGCTGTTTACTGCTGTTGTATGATTCTGGCAGAGCTCATAGACTCAGTCCCCTCACTGAGCTCTGTTCCACAGCTGCACTGATGGACTATGATGCACGGAGCACGGAGGCTTGAAGGCCTGTCAGGGTGGTCAACTTCCCATCATCACTTTGCAGAACACTTTGCGTGTATGGAGGCAGGCTCCGCAGTGGGAACCCGACCGAATAGGTGCTGACACGGGGCAGGACCCTTGGTGGCTGTGTGACTACAGGGCTACCCTATGTGTAGCGGTCCCACTAGAAGCGTTTCCTCTCCTAAATAGGATGGAGTGATTTCAAATACGGAACAATATTTTAATAAGGAGCAGCTATCTGCCCTTACTACACAATAGTATAGGGAACTTCTCATTCCTCTTTCCCTACACGCAGGGGGCACCAGCCCTGATGAATGTTCGTGCACCCTTTATGGGGCATTAAGGACAGAAACATGTTGGCAATAGGGTCCTAGGACCATAATATCCCTAGTAACCCTTCTTGTTATGTTTTAATATCTGTGCCGAACCCAAGAATAAAGGGATACTGGGGTCCGACACCGATTTTTAATCTTTATACCCCTGGCCAAAAAATCATTTCATCAAGAGCTCCCTGGAATATTGGTTGAGCCCACCCTGACCTCTAGGAGTCAGGGTGTCCCAATGATGAAGCATGACACCACTAGGGTGTGTGAGGGAAAATATTAACAAAAGGACTTGCCTCCTTCCCCACGCCTAGGTGGTGCTATTTACTTCAAATAGGGCATACCAACACCTGATCTGGTAGTAGAGGCTTCTACTGCTTATTGGTCCACTGCGGGAGTACTTAGAGTGATTTAGTGTTGATCCACGGGAGGGCGTACTCCCTCATTGTTTTCCTCTCGGCCCCCAACCCAATTAGGGATCTTTCCTAATTCAGTTTTGTGTAATATGGGCACACTAAGTACACATGACTGTTTGGCTGGCCTCTCGGGATGGCCAAACAGTGATGCACACTTTCCACATTCTCCACCCAGACTGCATTACAACCTGGGTGGAGAACATACCCAGGCTTCCTTTCTCCGTCTGAATGCCGCACCACGGCGATCAGACCAATCACAACGCTGCATTGCAGCATTCTGATTGGCTAAGGGGAGCCTGGGTGCTTCCTGTTTTGGCCCGAGTCCGAAGCGGAGGAGAGACTTGACGGTAAGGTATGTTTTAAATGATTTTTTTATTTTTTAACACCCACTTAACCCTGCGGCCCCTCGCCACCCCCGATCCGTGACTGCTGCCAGTGGTACGACCGCAGGAAGTGCCTCCTGTGGCATATTCGGCAAGTCGCCCAGCGGAAACAGGGAACATTTTGTGGGATTGACTCTGAAGCCAGATAGCTCACCAAATTCATGCATTGTCAGAAGGAGGGTCGGGATTGAGGTTTCAGGGTGGTATACATAGATCAGGGTGTCATCAGAATAGAGGAAAACTACATGGGTGTTCCCTCTCCCACCGTGATCCCCCCCAGGGCACAGAACCATACAGAGTTTCTCCGCTGTATGCTCCATTGCTAGTGCAAATAGGAGGGGTGACATTGGGCACCCCTGTTGCATTCATCTATGCAATCCTCCCAGATCTCACCCTGGCTCGGGGGGATGAATATCAAAGTTGGATCCAGTGAATAAACTTGGGGACCCAGCACTACACTGCGACCTACCCACCAGGTCTCCAACTTTTGCGGCTGGGTGGGTAAAGCCTTCTAAAGGGCATGAAGGTAGTACCCCCTGATGTATTTGGAAACCCCTTTCTAGTTACTGTCGTACCCCATATGTCATTTTTAAACAGAACCCCCGGATGTCTTACCACTCTTTCTCTGGAAGACTGTGTGGAATTTCACAGTGGGAGAGAAGTGTTCATGTCTGAACAATTGAGCTGTGCTTTTTTGCAGTACCTACTTTGAATATTTTAAGTTTGGGAATCCTCAATGGGTATACATCCAGCAGCTGTAGAAACAATACTAGAACAAAACATGAATTGTATTCCATCCACTTCATTAGCCCGTTTCTCTTTTCAGCTCTGCCCCTGGGACAACATCAGATTGATTCACTTCACATCGAGATAGGTAATCCTCAATTGCGCTTTTTAAAAGTCTCTAATAAATACATTGAAAAAGTGTTTTGCTTGAAACTTAAATGTTTCTTCCAGTAGTATGTAACAGGGTCAAGGTAAGCACTGTCAAATGGAACATGTAGAATCTATCTACCTGCCTCCAGACATAAGGAGGATAAACACAAGATGTGCCAGGACTTCTCATATGGGATTCCATTTAAGTGCTCAACTTTCTCTCTCACTCTCCTTGTCACTGCCGGTCCCTTTGAAAACTTTAACACACAAGGTATACAAATCTCACTCCAGAGAGAAAAGAAAAGAGGATGAAACAGCATGGAAGAGACAATAAAAATAAGGAAAATTCTTCTTTTCCAAAGGGTCATCTGGAATTAGAAAGGTCGCCTTTTCCCAGCTGAAGTAGGTCTTCCTGTAGAGCAAGATAGTCAAGGCACGTAGTGCCGGAGGCTACCAACATTTTGAGAGCTCACCCTGTCAAGCTGAGCACCTTACTGATGCCTATATTGTCTGGGCCTTTAAACATGCAAGAGTGATGCCTGAGTGCTGATTGCTAGTTCTTCCTACACTACAAGAGACTAGCCACAAACCAATATTATCGTCCCATCTCCCTCCTGCCGGTTCAGCAAAGATTTTAGAATCTCATTTGAATTCCCATCTGACCACCAAATTCTTGACGGTTCTCAACACGGGCTCAGAAGCAGTCATAGCACTGAAACTGCGCTTACCATGGTGTTTGATAACATCCGTACACAGGTGGATGCAGGTCATACCACCTTGCTAATCTTACTCGATCTCACCGCAGCTTTTGATACCCTATCCCCACTGAGACTTGTGGAACGGCTCAGGGAGATAGGTGTTGGGGGCTCGGCTCTAGGACTTCTCGCCTCTTTCCTTAGTGAGCGGACCCAAACAGTGAAATTGGGCAATTTCTACTCGGATCCAACCCCCCTTTTATGTGGTGTGCCTCAGGGCTCTTCCTTGAGCCCCACGTTGTTTAATATCTATGTTGCCCCGCTAGCAAAAGGTGGTAAAATCTTTTGGTCTGGATGTGTTGTCATATGCGGATGACACGCAGATCATGGTGTCCATCACTCATAACATCAGTGACGTTGCCTGCAATTTTAAAAACTGTATGCAAGCAGTCTCGTCTTGGATGGTTCAAAACTAGCTGAAACTGAATGGCGAGAAGACGGAGGTTCTTATTTTTGGGGACAAGGCGGACATCTGGTCCGGGGAGTGGTGGCCCACATCTCTGGGCACTTGCCCAAGCCCTGTCTCCCAGGAAAAAAATTGGGAGTCTTGGTGGACAATTCTCTGTCCCTGTATCTACAGATTAGCAGGACGGTGGCTACCTGTTTCGGGCTAATAGGGCTTCTAAGGAAGATCTCGCAGTTTCTTTCACTCGCGGCACGCAAACAAGTTGTCATTGCTCTAATACTGTCCAGATTGGATTATTGTAATGCCCTTTATCTGGGCATTAACAAGGGACAGCTGCTGCGCCTGCAGCTGGTGCAAAATACTGCTGCCAGGCTGGTGATTGACTTGCCCAAACATCATTCAGTCTCAGCCTCTCTTCTTTCTCTGCACTGGCTCACGATGGATCACAGAATCATGTTCAAAACCCTCTGCCTCACTCATAATGCTTATTATGGCCTGGGTCCTGATGACATTAAAGCTCTATTTCATCACTATGCCCCTACTAGGAATCTCAGGTCAGCAAGTAAGCATCTTCTTACAGTTCCTAGGTTTAAAAGGATGAGATGGGGCGGGAGATCCTTTTCAATTGCTGCAGCCAAACTGTGGCCCTCTCTCCCTGACGAAATTGCTGGACAACGATCACGCACTCTTTTTCGAAAGGTGTTAAAGACCTGACTGTTCCCATAGATGTTGGTCTGAGTGTGCCTTTTCTGCTTGCATGTTGTTCTGCTGTTAGCGCCTTGACGCCCTTGGGCAAAGTTCGCGCTTTATACTTTTTATATTCATTCATTCATTCTCTTTCCAGACAAAAAAACTACAGTGTCACAGCCCTGAAATTGGCTGCTTCAATGATGACTATGCCAACTTCCTTGACATCACGAGTTGCAGCTTTTCCTGTGCCTGCAAAAAGTTCAGCCTCCTCCTACCTTCCTATAGGTCAATGGTAATGTCATTGTCTATAAGACATCTGCAAAGAAAGTCAGAAATTTGCTCCTGTGGGCTAACTTCTACATTAAGTTCAGATTTACGACTTTCATTGAATTCACAAAGAATTCCAGGTGTACTACTGGGAAAGAGTGGGAAACTACAACTGTTGTAGCTTCCCATGAGTACACACAAGTATTAATATATATACATTGAGAAGTACAGAAAGTTAGATCAAACAATTAGAAAATATTAAGCGTGAATGCATTTTGTCTTTCGTTTCCACAGGGCAAATATTTTCATCATCAAGAAACCCCTTCCATTCTACCTCCCTTGATTTTGGCAAACTTTTTCCCCTTTACCATCCTGGTGCCGTATTACACTAAGTGCCCCGGGGCGCAATGGGTGTTAGCGCTCACTTTGCGTGCCTACGGGGCACTTTGGTATTACAGAAGGGGGTACAGACGCTTGTGCGTCCACTTCAGTAATACCCATAGCTCTGGCGCACTTGAAGCGCCAGCGCTACCTTCATGGGACATTCCCTCATTTGCATAGGGGCGTGCCCTACGCAATTGGGGGAATTCCTTTGCCTCCACGCCTGCGCCATATTGCAGACGCGGGCTCAGAGGTAAAGAAGCTCTCAGAAGGTGCACTCACAGTGCGTCACCTATAAGGTGAGAAGAGGCCACTGAAGGGGAGAAAGGGGGTCCTATGGACCCCCAGACATCCCCTTGCAGCCGCTCCGTATTTTCACATGAATGCACTGCCCCCAGGACAGCATGAGTTTGCGTCTGCCCTAGGGGCAACACAAACATTGTAATAGTGCGCATTGTCATTGTGTGCGCCAGGCGCACCTTTTAAAAGGTGCGCCCGGCACCAACAATGAAATGCTTAATAAGTCCTGTGGAATGGGTTTACTTCTGCCCTTAACTGGTCTCCTTCTGTGACTATTATAAAGTGTGAAAATACCCACAAAATGCCATTTTCAAGTGTCCCCAAACCTGCGTGAAGTCGAATTTGTACTCCTAAATGCTTGATTTGTACATGTGTAGGTCACTTAGATGTACAACAGCTTTTCTTTGAGTATTGAACCCTACGAATATCGTTCTGAGTGCTATCACCATCAAGGGTCAGCTATTGGTGGGAGAGTTTGAGGAGTCACAAAGAATAGTTCCTATACTGAATTGTTCATAATATTTTGCATGTTCAATGTTTGCTTTTGTTCCTAACGACTGTAAATAGCAGGGGCTGCTATACCTGGATTCTGTTATAAGTAACCTATGACCCTCGAAACGATAACTGACTGAGACAACATAGCAGGTTAGATCTTACTGATTTCAGATTAAACACAGGTCCCTTTGGTAGTTACACTTGACTATCCAACTAATTTACCAGCTTAGATCCGTGATTGGTTTGCCTCTGATGATTAAAAGGAAAACATTGATTTGGTGGTGTTCGCCACTGAATGAATTTTTCTAGAAGTACTTGCAAATAGCTGAATTTGTTTGCGAATTAGAGAACAGACAGATGTTTGCAACATTAAGTTAATAGGTCTGTGATGATGCAGGTCAAAAATGTCACAGATTGGACTAACCTTTGTGGGTTTGTGCAGGGAATATAATATATGGAGGTGTAGACAGCTAAGGCACCCAGTGAATATAATTTCACAGTTGTGCTCAATAAGGAGTCCACTGTTCGAAGCGGCTGAGTATACACACAGGTGAGATACCAGGGGCCTGATTCATAAAGGGCCTCCACACTTGTGGTGGAGGTCCAGCAGTCATGGCCGAGGTTCCTCAGTTGTGGTGGAGGTCCCGCAGTCATGGTGGAGGTCCCGCAGTCATGGTGGAGGTCCCGCAGTCATTGCCGAGGTTCCGCAGTCGTGGCCGAGGTCCCGCAGTCATGGTGGAGGTCCCGTAGTCATGGTGGAGGTCCCGCAGTCATGGCAGAGGTCCCGCAGTCGTGGGGGAGTCTCTGCACTTGGGGCGGAATCTCCACAATGGGGAGTCTCAAGTCACAAGTGCGGAGCCGCCGTGGCCCGTACGGGTAAGGGTGGTGGGGCCCGGTGGGGGGGGGGGGGGGGGCGATTTCGACAGACGATGATGAGGGGAAATTAAATAAATAATTACATTTTCCTCGCCATCCGTCGAAATCCCCCCTCAGGCCCCACCGCTCTTACCTGCCCGGGCCGCAGCTGGTACGGGGGCGATTTGTGAATCGGGCCCCAGGTGTTAGTTAAAAAATGCATCATTTACAAAAGGGCACATGAAGCTGCAGGTCCCACCCTGAAGCCCCAGTTCCCACCGGGTCTGACTCATTTAGCAGAGAGGAAGAACATTTTCATCTTATTTTTAGATCTTCATGACTTGCACAAATGTGCACTTTAAATTACTTCTGGGAAATGAGTGAAAAGGCCCCATGAGTTAGCACCTTCTGCGCTGTGGTTTACAGACAAAAGGAAAGGGGAAGTTGCACATTTCTTGGCAGGTTGAGGAGTCGCCGCCCCTTCCCCTTGGCAGCTTTCTCCGAAATGTGCAAGAACAAAATTCTACTTTTTTAAGATGAAGGTTAGTTGTGGTGAGTGTAGAGATTTGGGAGTAGGGTCTGGCTGCTGATTTCATGTCCCACTCACTAATATCATTGCTGTGGTGAAGGACCAACCATGCTTCCTCTTCGATGGAGATACTTACTTCAAACTCATCGCAGAGTAGCAATGCGAGCTCGGGTCATGGTGCTAAGGCAGGGCTCTGGCTGTTCTAGTAGAATACCCGTGTATTCACGCCTTCGACACAAGTACGCTACAAGGTGTGAAGACATAAGATGGATGAAGGACACCAGGGGCTAGGACCTCACTGCCCTATGCTGTCTTCATACAGAGTGTGCATTATTATGGCCAAATGCATTGGTCTAAGTTGTTTCCATCCGTTTCAATGGGCCTTGTTCGAAACTCTCAGCCAGAATGCCAATCTTACAGGCTCTGCCATCCTATAGAGTGGCTAAGTCGGGTGGTTATGCACGGCCAACGTTGATACATTTATTACATTTCTGGCTCTTATTCTGACAAGATAGATATGAAATCTATATCTTCAATTTCCTCAGTATGCCAGCCTCATTGGTTGTTATGGACCAAGATCACTTTCTACACTGATCTTGTCAATCTGGTGACATTAGCTATTTAACAGTGCCTAGCAGCCTTGGTGTGAATATTTTTAAAGTCCCAGGCAAAATGGTCATCTACCATTTGTGTGCTTTCTTTCCTCTAGCAACAAGATAATTTGTTACATTCTGGCATCCTCTTGGACCATGGTGGTGGGCATTTGCCAACTATGACCGTAGCACACCAGGTGCAAGCAAGGACATCTGGGGCCGGTTTACACAAAGTGCTCGAGGGGCAACAGGCATTTGCACCCGCTTTGTCCGCTCCGTCGCACTTTGGTATTACAGAATGGGTGGCAGAGGCTTGTGCGGCCCCTTCTGTAATATAGATAGTACTGGTGCACATGTAGCACCAGTGCTATCATTAGAGGGCGTTCACTTTGCCTCTGTGCCTGGACCATATTATGGATCCGGGAGTCAAAAGGTGGCAATCTTTCAGAGTGCCTCCGAAAGGCAGCCCTATGGAGGGGAGAAAGGCATCATCTTACAGGCGGGTGCAGTCACTCACTTCCCAAGCCAACAAGGGGATCTCTTTCCAGTATTAAAAGTGCAAGCGAGTTGCACCTGCACTGTGAAACACAGAGCTGCTTTGAAGCAGCTGCTCTATATTTCACTTGAATGCACTGCCCCCTGAGCAGCACGAGTTTTAGGCTGCCCTGGGGACAATGCATTCATAGCAATATTGTGCTCTTTCCCTGTTTGCATATGGCACACTTATTTAAAGGTGCTCTGTGGCACAAACAGGGAAACTGCGCCACATATGTAATACGGCCCCTCAGCCCCTATTTTAGTTGGCTTTTCTGGTGCAGAGCTGAGCACCTATTTTATACACCTGCTGTGAATTTATTTATCTTGATAATTCTTTGAGTTGTTGCTTCTAATATAACACCTTAGAAACAGTTCCCATGGTTGGCATCTTTCTGAGCATCGCTGTCTGAAGATAAAGCAGTGACTCAAAGAAATATTGCATTAAATTAATTCACTTTACACCCTGCAGGCACATAAAACAGGCGCTTGGCTCAGGGGCGTAACACAGACCCCGCATCCCCCACAGTGCGGGGGGGGCCCAAGGTCCAGGGGCCCCCGCAGCACTGCACTTCGGCCGGAGAGCTCTTGATAAGAGTCCGGAGGTGGCCCCTCCAAGTACCTTGCAGGGGGGTCCTCTCAATTAACGTTACGCCACTGGGTCGGCTCTGCGCTGCTTCAGAAACAACCCCCATCCTAATTAGGCCCCTTATGACACACCAGAAGAACGAGAAGAGGATGACAGATGGCACGAAATTGCGGTTATTTTAGACATAGGCAGGAGCGGATCTTATCTGACAGTGGGCTGTTGTATTGAGCAGTTGCAGATGTTCTTGTGTGACTCAACAAACATTATCTCGCTTCCTACACAGATACTACATGTGTCTTCAGCAGTGATAGATTTGCTGATTATGTGGGGGCTGTGAGGGTCTATCTAGGGGAAGTGGTAGCGGAAATGATGCTGCTTAGATTAGCATCATGCTCACTGGCGGATACCCTGGGAGGGAGCCTACGAACGTCCTTCCCGCGTTGGCCTTCTGCAGTATCCACCTGAAAGTGGAGGTGGATCTCAACGCGATTGATTCTGGAATGCCTGAATGTGACTGGGGACAAGAAGAGCACAGATTGTATTGCCTTTACAACAACCACTTCGCTGGATCGCTGTCCAGAATAGTGCGGTCAGAGCCCGTGCTTTGTAAGATAGTGCCAATCCCGGGTCACGGTAGCAAGCTACACGAATGAGGCGTAAATAGCAGCTTCGAGAGCTTCCCCCTACACCCCCAGGATATTTAAAAAAAACTCCTATTGAGTTATAGGTAGTATCTTAACCTAAAACAACGACACAAATTGAGTCAATGTACCCAGTGATGAAGATAGGTAAGTGACTTCAAATTACCTACCACAGAGCAGTCTAAATTTACACCGCTTTTACCTTGATCCCGATGAAGGTCCGCCGATCTATAGAGACATTTAAGAACTGAAACATGTCGACCACTGATATCAATACTATATAGGTGTAGTGGACCACTTACACATCCACTACAGCACCTGTCTCTGTTTTTAATCTTACCCCTCCCTGATGAATAAAATACTTTTTACAGGAAAGGAGGTATTTTTAACTTCACACTTTTTTCCGCTAATGTTCATGTAAAAATCATGACCATCACAGAACCAGATGGTCTCCCTCCAGGAAGAGGAAAGTTGACAGCCTGGAGAACGGGAAACTCAGACGGAAAAGGACCCAATGATGAAACCACTCACCTCACTTCCTCAAGCTGAGAATCAAAATATACTTCTACCAACTAGTTAGAGTGTATGAGGGCCTTTGTACAACATTCATAGACCCTGGTGTTCCTTGACACATGGTTTATTACCCCTTGATTTATCACAGTGAATTAAATGAGGCAGCAGGGGGTCCCTTTTGTGTACAGTAGTCAGTACCTGGATGAGCAGGGACTGGCCCCTGAACACAAACATCCCTAGATCTCCCCCAGCTCACTTACATTTTTGACAGCTTGGCTGCCTCACGCAGGTGATGGTTTTGTTGATGTGTGCCAGCAGGGATCAAAGGGTGAAAAGAGGTAATAAAGGACTAAAACCACTTTAAACTGGTAAATAAGACGGAAACGAACAAGCAGGGACAAGGACAAGGCTGGAGCAAGATAAGAAGGGCGCTGCTGTTGGCATAACCTTAATACACACAGCCCCATGCCGCCTCAGAAAATTAGTGCTGTGGGCCTAGGCCCAGCTCGCTCATGGTAAATGCCAGCCTGGGGTACAGTACCCCCACCCTGCTCGGACATCAAGCGAACAGGTTGTCAATAAGCAGCGCATTGTGACTCCCAATCCTTCTAGCATCCTTCGTCTTTGTCTATTGTGTTTCATCACTTGAGAAGAAACTTAATCAGGCTCTAATTAATGTACTGTTCAAGCTATCTCTTCTCACTACGCCTGTTAAAACACCAGGGGTGGCTCATCCGCTAAGGTGGGGGAGTGTTGTCCCACTGCCTTTCAGCACTGCAAAAAAGGAAAAATAAAATTATAATAACACGCTGTTATTATCATTTTATTTTTCGTGCTGAGGCAGTTTTGTGGGGCAAGGGGAAGGCGTGGTGGTACCCTCCTAAGTGCGCATGAATGTTTGGCTGGTCGTTTCGGGCCGGCCAAACAGTGATGCCACTTTGCATGTTCTCCACTCATGCTGCATTACAGCCTGGGCCGAGAACATGACCAGGCTCCCAGTCCCCATCTGAGCGCCGAACCACGGTGCTCAGATCAATCACAACACTGCATTGAAGAGTTGTGATTGGCTTAGGGGAGCCTGGATGCTTCCTACTTGCACAGAAGCCCATAAGAGGACGCGGAGGACAGAAGAGAGGTTGCAGACGGCCAGCCGGCTGACCGACAGGTAAGTGATCTTTTTTTTTTAAAACATAAACAATCACAAATGGCGTTTTGAAACTTCTAGGTGTGCTGCATAGTGCAGCACATATGGAAGTTGCAAATCGTAATTTTTTTAATTGATTGTTTAAGTGCAGCTGCACATAAACAATCATTTATGGTGTTTCGCTGTTTCTATGTGTGCTGCACAATAGAGAACACATAGAAACAGCAAAAATGTGGAGAAATATAGCATTTCTCCTCGTTTTGCCATGCTAAGACCAGGTTTTCCCTGTTTGTTTAATTTTGGTGCTGCCACCTATTTACTCCACCCTTGTAAATAGGTAGCAGCGTCAAAATCAATGGCTGTTGTTGCTAAACGCCCACCGCAAAACCCATTGCCCACCTTTTTTCACGATAGGTGTAGCCTGAAAGGGTGCCTTATTTACAAGGTGGCGTTCAGCCACATTAAGGTAAATTCAGCTGGCCCTATTAATCGTGATATTAATACTTGTTTCACTGGCAGGCACCCAAGTACATGAATTTCTTTATCTCAATGCTCTGTAAACTACTTCTTCGTATGTAACCTAGGGTGACCAACTGGCATGGGTGTAAATTCAAGACAGTGAGTGTAAAAATTCAGGCCAAAGGGTCCAAATTCAGGACAAAAATTCAGGACAGAAGCTCAAAATTCAAGACAAAAGTTACATTTTACAGAAACATCAGAGGAGGTCATGCAATAGTATATAAGTAAGTAAATAGACAATCAACATAAGTACAAGTCAAAATGAGTTTATATTAGATTGAGACAATCTTGAACTTCATGTTTTTTTGGTATGCTTGCAGCTTTGAGCAACTCTGCAGGTCTTTTTGTGGTGTTTCATATGATCATAATCTATTTATATGGTTACTGCGCTGGGTTGTCCAGTTTGATATTTTGTTTACAGTTTATGGTACTGAGCAGGCATGTTTGGTAAAAGAAGTGGTCTGGAAGATCTGCTCGGATGGGCTTTGTTACCAGCATCTCATATCTGATTGTCATTTTCAGATGGAAGGCAGCACATATAGAATGTAGCTAATGGGGTCCTGCAATGCTGGACTAGAGTACAGTCCTCTGAGTGGCCAACTTTATGTGTCGGATCGCTTCATGTCTGTTCAGCTAGTGATGACTGGTTTAGGAGCTGGTACAGTACTGAGTAATGAATAAGACCTACAGCAGACAGGTCTTGAGTGAGAGTAGGAGCATGCAGCCGCGGTCGCTAGTGGGAGTAGCTGCTGGGCGGTGACGTGGGGAGGGGGAGGGGCAGGGTGGGGGTAGTAAACTATGGATTACGGAGGTTTACAGGTAAGTAAACATATAAATTAATAAAACGAATTTCGTTGCTTGTACTGCATCGCATTTGGGTATGCAGTGCGCGCAACGAAATTCGTTTTATTAATTTATATGTTTACTTACCTGTAAACCTCCGTAATCCATAGTTTACTACCCCCCACCCTGCCGCTACCCCTCCCCACGTCACCGCACAACAGCTACTCCAACTACCGACCGCGGCTGGGAGCATGAGGCAGGAAAAAGGAGTTATTCACCAGCCTGCATGAGCTATAATTGTCTGCAGTCTGCTGATTGTTATGCCATTAATGTGGGCCAGAAAGGTTAGATAGGAGTTTGCATTACTACATAGTGCCCTGGCCAGCCATATATCACCCCTCCTTATTTTACCTGTATATGGGAAATAGTATACTGATTGGGCCATTTCATTTCTGTGAGCTATATACTGCAGATTCTCATTGAGGAACAGTAGTGAGCTACAGACTAGAAACTGTATACTTTGTTGAGGCATTATTGTTGGGCAGAAGGAAGCACTGTTGTTTACATACAGAACATTTTCCATTGCATGGAAGCAAAAGGACAACATGCAGTTTTAGTGATAAAACTATATAGCGCACAAATGATAATGTGCCAAAATGTGGTTTTAGCAAATATGTATCATTTGAACATCACCAAGTAAAGTGTCAGAATTACAAACAAACAAGTGCTTTATTTGTGGTTTTCTAACTGCTGATATGTTTTGAAGCATTTGCACAGTTGATTTACAGGTATTTAAAAGTTGTTGTGTGTTACAAAAATACTGACAGCTTACAGCCTTTGTTTTCACAAGCCCTTTACCACCACAGCAAGACTTTCAAGTACTCCACTTTACCATTCTGTCTTTGACTGCAAAGTTAGAGAATTTTGTAAACACCAATCCACATGTTAAAGGAATAAGCAGAAATGTGTCAGAATATACAGCCTGACTTATGCCCTTTAATTTTTGAACACATAGTGCCTGATTCTGATTTTGGCGGTGTGGGAGCAGGGCAGCACGTACCGCCCCACTCCCACACTGCCAAAAGGTCACCGCCAGCCAGATTACGAGTTCTAATCTAGCGGGCAGTCCTTTGGCGTTCCCTTGGCAGTGTCTATTAAAATAGCACCTCAATGGGAATATCAAAGCAAGTTCCTGCACGGCACACTATGTCCCCCCCTGCATGCATCCCCGTGGCCCTAAGGCACCAGTTCATCACCGCCAGCCTTTTCATGGCCGGCTCACTGCCAGGAAAATGCTGGCAGTGAAGAAACTCGTAATATGCTTGGCAGTGCCGCAGCTGCACTACCAGCATATTACTGCCTCACACCGCTGCAACTCTGCCGGGGATCAGTGGTTCCACGGCAATTGCAGCGGGCCTGCGGCTGTCTGACTGGCAAACTCAAAATAGGGCGGTCAGACCACCGGTGTGGCGGTAGCCGATAATGAGGAAAAAATCCATCCAAGGCTGCAGCACGATGCACTTGCCTGGCAGGTTACAGTGCAGCACTAGACGATTTTGGGATTAGTGCACACCGGTCATGTTATGTTAGACTTTTCTAATTGTGCTCTTCGGTCTGCATTAACTGGAAATGTTGAAATAAAAACTGTACAGAAACAGGTATTGTAATAAAATGAAATCTCTCTATTCATAGACTATGCTTTATTTCTAGTCCATGCCATAATCAGCTCCTGAAGTGCTTTCGTCTTAGGGCCTGGGGCACTGCTTAGGCTACAGGAATGATAACTACGCCCCTGGCAGGGCCGGCTTTACTGCTGGTTGCACCCAGTGTGACAATCTTTGTTGGTGCTGCCTCCCAAAGACCTAATTCTCCACGTTTTCCCTCATTACCACCATTCAACAGTGTCCCTCTTTTCTCCATATATCCTCTTCCATGTGCATTCTTTTATAGTGGTACACATCCCAATGTAGTGTTAAGAGCGCTGCACATCGCACACATATTATTCACAGAGAATAACTCAGAAGTGTGTAAGTCAATGTAGAGGAAATGTTACTTAAGGCAATGAGGGCTGCAAGATTGTAGGAGTTACAAGTCATTCATACTGGTAGGCATTATACTCAGGGTCAATGGAATTATGCGGCAGTGTTGACTAAATTATACCGGAAGTAAAGGCAAATTATGCAGCATAATGCTGCACATATTTTGTAGTATTACTTTTTATTTTTTTATTTCAATACATGGTAAATTGGTAATACTGTCTGAGCAAAGATTTTCCCTCATCAATACTAGCTTAACAACTAAATACATAAATAAGCAACAGTAGATGACCTTTGAAGGGCCTTCTACTTCGCCTGCACACAATTTACCACTCTTTTAGTAACTTTCGATGCATTTGAGCTAGAAACTTTTTTTACGGTTAAAATTTGCAGATTATGCAACAGATAATGGGTATATTGTAAATGCGACCAATCAATAATTATGAGAGAAAAAAGAGCGGCCGCAACATGGCATAATTTAAGTTGCCCCAGTAATATGTTGAGAATGCTTGGTCTGGAGAAATACAAACTCAGGGTTTATAACATAACATAGTGCTTGGGGGTTGTTCTTACTAATACATATTTATATTATCCAAAGGAACCCACTGAACTATCTACATTAAAAAAAAAATTTGAAGTGCATGTTACACTTTATACTTTGCAATAGCACATTATCCCTCTGCTCTACTTTAAAGGGATCAGTTAAAGCTAAGATATCTCTCAAGGAGAGATACATTAATCACCAGAGTAAAATTTACATTTTTATGGTGGCATAATAATTGCAGGCTGGCAATGAACACAGAAGTCTTTGCCATTAGCCTTGACATCTATTTCAAAATGCAGCACACGGGAACCCCAAAGCATGGCTCCTGTTTCAGTTGCACTTAGGTTGAATTTAGTTTGTTAATTATTCATCCTTCTGAACACTGGACAGAATTTTACTATTAAGTATGTTAGCAAGACACTTCAATTATGCATGTCTCGTGTCTCTGAAAGCTTATGGATTCCACCATAGTTGTAAGCTGTTGTTTTCCAAAGCAGAATGCAGACACTGACACAGCAGCATGGCCCATTGTCATTCTGTATGAGTGAATCCGCCACAGGAAGAGTGACAATGGGGCTAACTGACACTCTGCAAGGTCTGGGAGGGGCTGTTGAAGCCTCTTCACTTCAAAGAAATGCGAGCTGCCCCCCAACAGTGAGTGCTGTACAACTCCTGAGGCTTCTCACAGGGGGTATCGCAGATTCCTGCAAACCCCAGAATTACAGACAAACGGCGTCCGTAAAAAGAATTATGATGGATAATGGACTTGGCAATGAAATGACAGATGGTCTGTGAAATTTAGGGACGGTAGGTCACCCTAATGTTACCTCTCCTCCCAGAACCCATCACATGTGCATCTCTTCCCCGTGTGAAGGAGTTCACTGTTGTTTTGACCTCCAGTGATCCAGATTTGACCTCCCCAAGTTGGAAGTGGGTAGGCGGTGCTTAAATTGTAAAAGAACATAAGCGCCAGGGCCTCCTCTGAGGAGGCCATTGCAGTTTGCAACAACTGTTGCCCATACCAGTGCTGCCAATGACAGTACCTACACAACTGCTAACCATAACATCCTACAAAGTGTGAGAATTCATACTATTCAGGCCCCCCAAGCTATAGAAAGGGCTGGGGTGATAGGTGATAGTCATTTTAATGTATATAATACATTAATAAACAACTCTTGTTGTGCTCATCTCTAAATTGCACAAACAGCACCACTAAGTGGCAGACTGTCATAAGTGTTGGTGTTGACAATGAAGTGCCGGTGCTTGCACTATAAAACACCAGCTCAAATTAATTACTATTTCAGGGGCACATTGGTCAATGTGGCAGGAACCAAGGCCATGCCCTGGGCTTTTGCATCTTTTATTAAACTTGCACAACATTGCTGGTTAGCATATGTTGCACCTCATTAGTACCAGTTTAACACCTGTTAGACTTGGCATCTTTTGGCGTGTTTCCCCTGAGTGTTTGCTCTCTGACTTCCCGGTTTTGAGTCTGTTTTTGCTGGTGTAATGATTCTGCGCACTTTTCTCACTGCTGTCCAGTGGTAAAGTGCAAGTGCTCCTGTTATAAAATGGTGTTTCCATGATTGGCCTATTTGATTTATGCGTCAGTCCCTAGTAAAGTGCACTGCGAGTGCCAGGGCCTATAAATCAAATGCTGTTGGCGGGCTACAGCACTGGAGTGTGCCACCCACGCAAACAGCCCGTATAGTGTAACTCTGGCCTGCCATTGCAGAGCCTGTGCGCAGCCTGGGGTTGCCATGTCGACTTGGCAAGTGCACACACTTCCAAGTCCCTAAACCTTTCTTTTTCTACATGTTAGTCACCCCTAAGGTAGGCCCAAGGTACCCCTGTGGGCAGGGTGCATTGTATGTGAAAGGTAGGACATGCCCTGGTGTGTGTGGCATGTCCTGACAGTGAAATACAGCCTACTTCGTTTTTCACTATTGCAAGGATTCCTGTTCCCCATAGGCCAGAATGGGCAGTTTGATTATAACATCCTATAATCCTAACTGACCCAGGGAACATGGTAGAAATTTGAGTTCAGTATGCCTGAACTCAGGATGATAAAATACATATTTTAGTGAAGTTGGTTTTGACATTCTGTGTTTGAAAATACCACTTTTAGAAAGTAGGTATTTTCTTACCTAATCATCCAGCCTGCCTCTGCCAGCTTGTGTATTGTCTGTCTGTTTTGTGAGTTACAGGAGCCGGGGGAGACTCCAGGAGACAGGGTGAGTCAGCACAGGGCTGAATAGACCTATCTACATGTAGATGGGTGGGAGGAGTAGCACCTGGGTCTGAATAGTGCTGTTCCTGCCTTCCACAATGCTGGCTCCACCTCCTGTGGGCTGTCTGATGACCCTGGCCTACACTGACAAAGGAAGAAGGTGCACACTGGCAGAATGCTCCCAGAACTGGTTGGAACTAGGTACAGGACCCTCTGCCTGCAGAGGACAAAGGATTTGCTAGTATAAATATTGGGGCCCAGACCCCAAGACTTTAGAACTCTTTTGGATCAAGAAGACTGCCAAGAAGAAGAGCTGGAGAATCTGTGAGGAGTAACTATCACTTTGCTGTGTGCTTTGCTGTGTTGGCCTGCAGTGGATGCTTCTGTCTTGGGCAGTGAAAGGACTGGACTGAACTTTCTGCAATCTACTTTTGTGAGTTTCTCCAAGGGCTTGAGGTAGAGCTTGCCCCCTGTTCAAGAAGTCTCAGGAACAGCAAAGACTTCAAGCTCGATGCCGTCTACGACGCCGCTGCCGACTCCGTGTCCCGAAGGCACCGCAGAGGGCCCTGCCGCACCACCGCACCACGACCCTGGTCTCACTGACGATGCCTACTGACACCGCCACCGAGCCGCTGCTCCCACCGCGACCTGTGGGCACCGCACTCCACACCGCCTTGCTTCACGACGATGCCTTGGTATCCTTGACGACGTCGCTCCACGCCGGACTCGACGCCGCTGCTTGCACCGTGGTTCGAGGGCACCGCTCGTAAAGTTACACGACGCACCGCCCTCATCCCACACCGCAACCTGGGCCTACTGACGCCGGTGCCATTGACTCCAGTTCGTCAGCCGACGACAGCGCTTCAGCGACGACGACGACGCTGCTGCACCGTGACCTCCCAGCACCATGACGAGCACTGCCTTCATCTCACACCGCGACCCTGGTCTCACTGACAACATCATCTGATGCCGCCACCGAGCCGCGGCTCGCATCGCAACCTGAGGGCACCGCATGCCGCACCGCTGCACTTCGCACCGGAGCACCCGATGCCTGCCGACGCCAGCGCTCCTGATTCCATCAGAGAGGAGATCGACCTGCAACACGTGAGGCAACGAGAGGTCATCGACGACCTGCATTTCTGAAAGGTACTGTTTGCGGGTCCTCCAGACACCGTAGCTGACCCGCGCCGCTGCGGTCAGCCAGAACTGTTTGGATTTGTTTGTTCACGACGCCGTAATAGCTCGGATGGAACTGTTTTTCAAGGATACTTTGATAACTGAAGATTTTTAAGTACTGTATTGTGGATTTTTATCGTTTTGGTCTTGTCTTAAGTATATCAAAATATTGGATATTTTTCTAAACTGGTGTGGTGTCCGTTTGTAGTGCTTACACTGTATTACTGTTGGTTATGTGCAAATGCTTTTCACACTGCCTCTAAGATAAGCCTGACTAATCGTGGCAAGCTACCAAGGGGGTGGGCAGGGGTTATTTTAGGAGTGTAACTCCCTTATACTGACTAGGAAGAAGGGTCCCGATTTGGACAAAGGTGAAAGTCCTTGCCAACTAGAGGCCCCCATTTCTAACAACACCCAAATAGAGCAATAAGCAGCAGAAAGGTGACAATTCAACCTTTGCAAAGGGCCTTCAACTGCGCAGCAACGCGCGTCACTGCATTTTTAGTGACTTTTGAACCGTTTGAGCTTAAAGCAGACTTTTTTTGTAAGAATCTGCAGATTATGCAGCAGGTGAAGGATTATGTAGCATATGCGGCAAATGCATAATGATACAAAAAACGCTGGAGACGCACAATCTTATACTTGTAGTGTTCCAGACCATAACCCTTACCTTTAATGTAATTCCCATACAATTCATGGAAATGCACGACGTTCTTTCAGGCATGCCCTCCGAAAAGGGGCCATTTGCATGCTTTCACCCAGGCGTCCTTATCGATGTACTAAATTTAAGAGGAAAAACAAGATTACACAGGAGGAAGAAATAACAAGAACCAGGGCACTTAACGCAGTTGTTGCTGACCTACTGAGGAAAGGTCAGTTTTGTAGCCAGCTCTGTGCTCAATAAAGATACTTTCTTACCTGATCGTTGTGGACCCATCCTTACCTGTACAAGAAGATTTGGCGACGAGAATGGGATCGCCAAATCTTGTACAGGTAAGGATGTCTCACCTTTACTTTTTTCAGGCTGAGGCAGCAGTACATCCCCTTTGCTGGCTGCATACTTATGAAACCCCGCGTCCTTCAGTCTAAGGTTAACAGGAAAAGCACCTGACATAAGAAGGCGGCAACCAGGTTATTTCCGAGTTATGTTATAATAAATTACTCTGTATTCTAATTGCTGTAGTGCGAGCCTAACTAACAGATGTCAGCAGAACGCAGGAGATCATTTTATTGCATCAGGATCCTCAGAGCAGGAGCTGTACACAGAGTAGTATTAAGTCTGGGGTCCTGTTCATGCCACATTTCAGATGCCAGGGGAGGAAACATGTAATTAGGGATGTAGCACAGCGGTTCTCAATCTTTCAACGTCTGTGCACCCCCACTGAATCTTTGCTGGGAGACGGGGACCCCCTACCTCAGTATTTTCTATGATTTGGACCTCAAAATATTACACTAAAATGTACACAACAAATGATAACTCAAATTCAGAAATATTTTATTGAATTCGCAAACAAAAAAATTATCAAAATTCGACATTTAAATCAGATTGTAAAGTTTGGAGCGTTACAAAATGTAGCTTTAGTTCGAAAAGACGAACTGATATGCTATACTGTAGCTAAAATTGGTCCTTTTTTGGTCCTAGTGCATGCCCTCTTTTTAACGGTACATACCAGTGCCTCAATTGAGGGCACCAATCGCCCATGCCACATTCAGTTTGCTGCACTTGTACTGGTCCCATGAGTCAAGCTTAGTATATCAACTTTAGGCTCCATTTTCAAATTCCGCCCCATTTACTGTGTTTTAAAATTGTAATTTGGTTTCTATTTTTTTTTAGTATATATACTTTATTATTCTGCTAATATTATTTCATTTTCTAAACAGTTGGCAGACACCAGGTTAACAACCATATACCATATGGCACATGGTACGTTTTTTACATCCTATGGTTACACAATTTTACAACCGAAGGCACAAAGGAATTTATTGATTTATCCAGAATTAAATAGACTGGGGATCAGCTGACAATCGAATTTGGATATCTGGAATGCCAGTTAAGCAACCAAGCCCTTATATCAGTTTTATATTAACACTGGCTTGATAAAGGATACAATTTTTATAGCAGCATAGCTTAACCCATACATGTTTCTTTCTTTGTCAGTCGTGAAGACATTGGCTAATATACGACTGTGAATGTACCAAGAAAAGACTGAACGCAAAATATATGGAAGATGACAATTCACAAATGCCAAGCGCCTGATATGCTAAAGTTTTTCCCTCACTTAAGACAGTCTCACATTTTACGAGTGCCTTAAGTCACACAGTAAGTGCCTTGTTTACTGAGGGGTTGTTTTCTGGCTTAAGAGACTCTTACTACAATTGGATAACTATGTTTTTCACTTAAGAAATTGTTAAGACTCATGTCTGGCTTCAGACAGCTTTATGATTGCTTCAAGCCAGGGAAACACTTTAGTATAAGATACCCTCACTTCCGTTTGAACCCATAACCATCTGTAATGTCACCGGCTATCAGGAAAAGTCGTGAAATGCCATACATGGTTCAATGCCACTCTGTTTATGGAACAAGACTCTAAGGAAACAAACGCACTGTTTTGCCACATCCACTCATGTGGCTCAAAATCCAGTCGAGCAGTCGTTTTAAGTTATCACCAAGAGTGAAGATGCAAAATGCTGGGGCGAAAGAGGGGGAACAAGTAAGTTAACTGTTGCTCTTTTGAACCGTAGCATAGCTAGAAGTCACATGATGGAAGTCACATGGCTATAAATATAGCAACAGCAAGTTTAAAAAACAGCTGTCAGTATGACATATTACCGTCCAGCCAGAGATCTCACTTGTTGTTAAGAGCATGTTTTGTTCCACATGAGTAAAAACTGCACTGATGTGCCTTCTTGTGTCTGTCGTCCAGCTGCATGGCTCCTGTGAGCCGCAACCGCCAAGCGGGCCACCACCCCGCACGCTTCTTGTTATTTCACTGTGGTTTGAAGATGTTCATAATTTCAGTAAGCAGTGTGCCATCTAACACTCAGAGCTTCAAGTGTGAACAAGCCTGGGCAATGCCAACAGGTCTGGCTTTAATGTCCTGCTCTCACATAGGCACAGTGTTTACCTCTGGTGTACTGGTAGTAGGAGCAAGAACCGTGAAAGAGCACCCACCCGCCATGGTGTGATGGACACAGGTATTTTGGTTGCATTACTGGAAAAATACCAATACTGTAAGTTTCACTATTTACTGGGTGTAGTATTGCCCATCCACTGTGAGTTCCACAGGTTGGAATGAGGCATAACATGTCAAACTAGACATTCAGTTAATCAATCAGGGATTTATAAAGCACAACTACTCACCCGTGAGGGTCTCAAAGTGCTGGGCGGGTGGGGGGGTGGAGTGGGGCTCTGTCTGCGGTTCAGTCGAAGAGCCAGTTCTTGAGGTCCTTCCTGAATTCGGGCAGCGATGTTGATTGCCTGAGGTGCAGAGACAGGGAGTTCCAGGTCTTAGCAGTGAGGTAGGAGACGGATCTTCCACCAGCCGTGGTCTTGTGGATCCGTGGGATGGTGGCCAGGGCCAGTTGGGCGGAGCGAAGATATCTGATGGGGGTGTGGAAGGAGAGACAATGTGTAACAAATTACAGTGTTTCCAGGCAAATTGCATCTGGGAAAAATTGCAGATGTGTGGTGTTTACTGCCAAACGTGAAAACCTGAAATTCAAGTCCTGTGTGAGATTAGACTGGTTTTCATGAATGTGGGTGGTGCTTTATCCTTCTATTGTTTAGCTTATCCTGGTCATGCAAGGAATCTCCCAGAGCTGCCCGAGTCCCTGCTGGAGCGAGGGAGTTTCAATTAATGACCAGGCTCTCTCTTGCAAGATAATCACATCACAAGAAAGGAAATGCCAAAAGCAATGCATCTTTTGAAAATCTGTAGATGAGCTAGTGCTATGTCCAAGTATTTGTCTCACAAAGCGATGTGTCACTTAAGTGATTAAGTATTGCATTGTTTGTTTGACGATTGGCCAGGTACATATTGATTTTTTGAATACATAGCATTATTGGGGGAAATAGTTTGCATTTCATTAATTAAATGACTAACATTAAACTTTTCTGTGCCCGAGATTTAACTTCCCATTTTAAGGGTGTGTGCAAAATTTGTTAATTTATGTTTAACTGGAATTCTTGCAGAACAAATCTTATTCTTGAGTGGCTCCTGCGTGGGGAAGTCAGAAGGAACTCTTATCCCAATGAGCTACACTGCCAATCTCCATGTAAATCCTACAGCAAAGCCATGGACTGGAACATTTAAAAAAAAAAAGTCCAGGACATCCTTTTTTACATTTTGGCTCCCTATGTGAAGGTTTTTTGAGGCCCTGAGTAAGGCGTATTTTGAGGACCCCTGTTCATAACAACTATGCATTTATTACACATTTTCACTTAAATGAAATCCTCATGATGCCAAACAATATTGAATTGTACATTCAATTTTTGAGAACATCAGCACTCAAAAATATCCGGGAGCTCAAGCTGCGTCTGACAACCAAAAAGTACCAAAAGATCACAAATCACCCCCATTTCACAACTGACATTCTTGCTGCAGCTTGGAATATCTGAGAACTGCTCCAAGGCTTTTTACCATTCCACCGATGACATCTTACAATTGTCTCCTTAATTTTGTTCCCCAGACTTGTCCCTCCCCCTCTCTCTATGTGAACACCTCTCTGGCTAGATATCGAGCTCCTGCTCTGCTGACTAAGGGGAATTCGAGGGGGCAGGAGCAGGGTCGGACTGGGACAGAAAATTGACCTAGACACCAAAATAAAAGTGGCCTCCATTAGTGAATTAGGGTAATCCATGTGTGCACATAGGGGCAGTTGTGAATTTGTAAAGTCACACTGCATAAGGGTTTTGCAAGTTATGAGAGACTGCATGGATTTGAGCTCGCTGCAGACAATAATATAATATTATCATGGAGATCAACAATTAAACGGGCTCAGCAGTCCATAAAACAGGACCACAAACAGCCCCAAAACCGACCCACACACTGACCTGTCAGACCAGCCCATCGGGCACTGCCTCATTGACCTCTATGCCAGTCCGACCCTGGGCAGGAGGCAGAAGGACTCATATGTAAAGATAATGGTATAGCGAGAGAGGTGAAGCAGAGGGAGAAGAGGGGTAGAGACATACCTCAGCTAAGGAGAGATAGGTGAGGTTGGGAGAGAAATAATGTGAAGAGAGAAAAATGAGATTTCTAGAAAGAAATATACAGAAAGGTAGAAAAAAGAAGAGGTAGGTAGAGAAAGAGAGCCAGAGATATAGCTAATGTTATTGAGTGCGGCAGAGAGGTAGAGAGCGACATAGTGAGAAGGAAATGTACAAAATGGAGAGTGGTGGGAAAGACCGAAGGGTGTGGTAAAGAGAGAGGCAAAGTAAAAAGCTTAGGGGTAGATTTATGTTCCCTGGCGCATCCCTGCAAATCAGCATGGATGCGCCAGGGAAGATGTGTCACGCAAGTTTGCCCTTGCGCCACCGCAGATGCGCCGCATTTACAATGCGGTGCATCGTGGCGCAAGGAAAAGCAGATACGTGACGCATCTGCCGGCGTAAGGTTGGCGCAGTGCTGAAGTTGCGTCGCAAGCGCGACGCAACTCCAGCACTGTTCCAACCTACCCTATCCCTAACATGGTGCGTCAAGCCTTACGCCTGCTTCAAGCAGGCGCAGGGTTTTGACGCATCAGCGTTGGGAAAGTGACTCAGTGAAATCTTATAGATTTCACTGTGTCACTTTTCAGGGGCGTTCCTGCGACGGAACGCCCCCCCTGAGTAGAAACGCCCACATGAAACCTGACGCAGGTTTCATGTGGCGCAGGGCTTTACACCGTGACGCATCTCCATAGATGCGTCACGATGTAAATGGGGCGCAACATGGCGCAGGGTTTACGCCGCCGCTGCGTCACAAAAGTGACGCAACCGCGGCGTAAAAGGGGCGCAAGTCCCTCATAAATCTGCCCCTTCGTTTTTAACAATTTTTATTATCGTTTCGTTGTTTTAAAAAGGACTGGGCTTGTATGTTTGGACTGCTAAAGTTTCTAAGAAAATAATGTTTAATGGAAAATTTGGAATAACTGTTGCTATTTCTGCAAGTTTGTCCACTATTTTCACAATCTGTGAAGGGAGGGACACGTTTGTTAAGGAGAACCGATTTTCAATGTTGTTGACTATAACTGTTGCCTAATCACGTTATTTATATTTGTCTCACATTCTTTCTCTGTAAAAATCACTTCACTTTAATTAAAATGTGTTAATAGCTGGAATTACGAACAGTTTAAAAAGGCGAATGTCACGGAATTCAATACATTGTTTTAAGGTAGAAAAAAAGGCCATCACAACACTTGGGGAGTATTTTGTATTTGTTTTGAGGCGCTGGAATAATAATTTTATTTTTAGCTCCAGCCGTTATTGAGCGGAACATTATCTGTGTGACGCATCTGCCCAACGGTCATCCTCCCCCACAGACTTGCAGGTGTGGCAGGTCTGTGCTCACTGGATGCTGGAACACACTTTTGCACCAACCAACGTGTTTATCCGTTCTGCTGTCAGCACTCCCCTTATTTTTGCCTTTTCAGCTTCGCACTCTACTGGTCTTGCTTTAAAACTTTTCCACTGATCAGTTCCATCGGACAGTTTTTAATTTTGTGATTTTCATCATTTAAAAAAAAAAATGTCAATGTGTTTAGGCATATTTCTGTTAGATAGAATTCTGGCGGTGGGTATGAGTTTTATTTTAAAATTGGCCATGGTCATGCATTGAATGGTGTGTGGGACGTACCATTATGCACACACAGCACTTACACACGGAGGGGCAGGAGTAAGAGAGACAGATTAGGGCCGTACACGTTTGCACTCTCTTCCTAGTAACTATCACAAACAGCAAACCTGCCCTATATATGACTTCCAAGTCGGAAACCCTCTGTACCATGCATATGGGATATTACCCTATTTTGGGATATTCCTTTAATAGTCAGAAGGACCCAAGAACTAAGAGCAAAACAACTACGTAAGGGTAAAATGTTGTGGTTGCCAGCATAATCTCGTGTAAAATGTATGGAAATGCTTAGATTATGCCATTATGCCACATCGTATAATTGAGATTTCGTTTGGGTAAAAATCCTATTGCAGGAGCATGGGAAAAATTTGAACAAACAGAACGCAAGTGGCTTTTGATGAAGACCATTACGTTTTTGCATTTTTTAAGCATGAAATGCATCCTTGTGTCAAATTTCTCCCAGGCCTACAAGACACAGCCGGGTACAGACAGTCTGTCCGAATGCGGGGTTGGAGATATTGCCTACTGCTTGGTGTGGTAGAGGGAAACAGTGTCCTAACCCACTAGTGCTAGCTTCCTTCCAATAAAGGAAAGACGGACATTGTTAGACTTGGCATCTTTGGCGTGGTTTCCCCTGACTCTTTGCCTCTATCTCCTGTATTTTTGATGCTGTGCTGGATTTCGTTTTTGCTGGCTTAGATGCTTTGGGCACTTTGCCAACCCCCATTTCTAACAGATGTCTTCAGGGATTGCCGGGCACTGTCTGGACTGAGGCTGCACATGCACGCAAACATACTGCTGGTCTGCATATTCTTATTCATGGTGCCATGATCGCGATTAGCAAGAGGGAAGTATGCAGAAACCTAGATAGAGTCCAAGGGGCAAATTTACAAGCCCCTTGCGCTGCCAGTGCATCGTATTTTGTGACGCACTGGTAGCGCATTTTTCTGCCCCATATTTACAAGGACAGGGAAAGCCACCTTGCGTGGCTTTTCCTGTCCTAGTAAATATGGCTCCTTTACACGCAGCACTTTGCGTGAAAGGGGCGTTCCATGAGTGTTGCTGTGAGTGTTTCCACGCAATTCACATGGAACCAGACACATTGCCAGATTTACAAGAAATCATCAATCTGGCAATGCTTCTGAATGCTACGCCTCACCAGGGGAGGCATAGGGTGGCACAACGAGGAGAAATGAATTAATTTTTCCTCTGTTTTTTTCCTCTTTCTATGTGTGCTGCCTTCTGCAGCACACAAAGAAGGAGGAAATGACCTCTAATGATTGTTGCAAGAGGTACGGCTTTAGATGGCGTCAATGAGGACTCTAAGAGACCGGTGAGTAGTGCATTTTCTCGATCAGTATGTGAGAAAATGAGACCCTGGACGGTGGCCCTGAGGTTTGTAGGAGAGATACAGCTTGGATTTCAACAGTCATGTGATCTTTAAGCACACGGTTTGGGCTTTGTTTCTAAAGTGATATATGAGTGACTGAAAGGGTTCGAGGAGAAAGCTCAGGGATGTAGCAGAGGATGAAAGCCAATGAGAACACATCCGGGTTCCCATTGCTGGGCCTCACCTAGAGAAGTGGCCCAAGTGCTTAGGAAGACATATATTTTTGTTGGCCTAAACTTAAGATACAATGCAGACATCCAGCTTGGAAGAACTACGCTGCAGGATGTGAGGTAATACATTTTCTTAGTCAGTAGCGCTTTAAGGTGTAATTGGGTGTCATCAGCTTATTAGTGAGGAAGAAGGATCTGGTTGAGATCTGGAGGTTTCCTTTTTTTTGCTCGAGAGGTATCAGGTGGGTAAGTAAGACCTTGTGGTCAACAGAATGTGATGTCATACTGTGGGTCCAAATCAGGATTTATTGAGGATCACAGGACTGTGTTTGAATGTGAATTGTTATGTTTCCAACCTGTGCTTCATGTGGCATGCACTTAGTGTATTTGCATGTATTGAAGATGTTATGGTTTAAGGGACAGAGGCTACAGTGCCTTCTAAGAGTAGTCATTACCGTTGTGATGCCCTGCTATGAGTTCTGAGGTTCACATGCCAATTAGTGATATCCTTGGTGTATGGAGTCCTAGTAAATCTCTATCTATGGTTCTTCATTTGAGCGAATGTTTCATGGATATATTGAGATACAACTGAGGGGTCCTGGGCTCCTTCCTGGTAGTGTCGCCCCGGAGTGTGTTGAGGCACATTGTTTGTGGAGTGTGCTGCTGTTTCTCATACAAACGCTTTGCTTCCTTGAGTGCATGATGACTTAACGGTAGGACTTCTGTGACTCCTAAGGGTAGAGATTCTGCCTTTGTCTTCATTTTGGATGGTAGAGATATGTGGCATGCTCTTTGAGAGTACATATTGGTGCGATAATACTTGTGTGTGTTATATGAATGGAAAGAGCTTCATGGGATCATGTGTGCAGTACCTGAGTGTGTGAGCTAGAGCCTGGAATGGACGGAGATATAAATGCACTGCGTGTGTTTCAGGAGAGACATTCGTCCTGGTCTCAGTACCGGTCTGGAGACTGACTGCATAACATCTGGTTGCTGGTGGGATTTTACCTGACTCTGTCTGTATCCTACAACCAGGAAGTAAAATCTGTTGAGGAACTAACGTAGTGCCCTGTGTATCATTTCCTGTCAAGCTGGTGTGTTACAGTTTCCTTATTTATGATGCAGTCAGTAACAATGACTTAGAAGGATATATTGTGCCACATTTTATGTATCCACTGATTACCTTTTCTGTTCCCACAGGCGATGAGTATCCTGCTTCTGGTGGACCAATCTCTAGAAGTGGCCAATGTAAAAGAGAATGGTGTTTCTCTTCATGGCTACTACAAAATAGGTAAGTTGCCAAACTTCTGGAAAGCTACAGGGTCTTGTGTTGGGATGTATATGCTCTTTGACGATTTGGAAAGAATGCACATAGATTGTATATATTCTGTGAGAAAAATAAACTGCTACTAGAATTTCAGTTTTGAAAATTCATTTCTCCTCACATCTTTCCTGGAAATCTTCAAGAATGAACTTCTTTTATCTTCTACAGGTTTGTGTTTCTTAAAGTATTACATAAATCCTCCCTTTTTCCTATCCCACTCCCTTACCAGCTGCGGTATTGGCCCTTGTTTTAGCTCTTCTCTTTCTCTCAGAAGACCCCTTCTCATAATTTGTTTACCGTTTTCTTTCACCTCTCCTCCTATTTCCTCCCTCACTTTCCTCCACCTCCTCATCCCACTTCCTGCTCATTTTTAGGTCACGCCCTTGACCGACAGATTTAGCTATCTGCTGTTCAAGATCTATTGTTTACAGTACAATGTACAAAGAGTGTGATTAGAGTCAGCCCCTTGCTCATGATTGGATGGCTTTCTTGTATATCTTATTTCCCTGTTCCTTATTCAATGGCTTTCTTCTTTATTCTTCTGATTGTCCCACCCTGGGGCATAGTTTCTTTACCGTCATTTTGATTGGCTGACTTGTATGCCTTCACTACTGACTTACGGGGGATTACATTTTTTACTTTACTTTGCTACACTTTGCTGAGTGGGTCGCTTTCCTTACTCTCTAACCCCTTACTGATGCTCTATTTTTTTAATTAACTTATTTTTTATTAAACCCCAACAGCTGTACATCGCTATCTGGGTGCTCACTTTTGTGTCCCTGCTCAGTCGCACCTCACCTTCAATCCACATACCCCCTGCTTTTTATGCATGTTTGTTGTAAATCTTTTTTATAAAGGACTGGCATCTACACTCTAATTCCAGTTCGCTTGTTTTTGTCCCTCTATCCCCATGCTGTTATCTCTTCCACCACCTACTGGCCTCGTATTGCTCTCTAGAGATTCCCTCTCCTTCCTCTTTCTGTTGCTTTTTTAAATTTAAATTAAGAATAAACTGAAAGAATCTCGGGATGGCTGCTGAATTTGTGTGCCTATGCAGGGCGGCCATCTTGGAATCATTTGTCTATAAGAGATTTATTATTTCCACTCCAAAAGATAGCACATTGGGTAAAGTGTTAGACTTTGGGAGGGTCATATATACTATTCATACTACATACTTAACTGCATTGGAGAAAGTGTTGGACTTTGAGAGGGTTACATTAACTATTCCCACTCCAAACCTCATCCCATGGTGGACAATGTTGCACTTTGTGGTGTCAGATTTACTCTTCACACTCCAAACCCAGCTACATTGGGCAAAGTGTTGGACTTTGAGGGAGTCAGATTTACCATTCCCACTCCAAACTTGACTGCATTGGGGAAGTGTTGGACTTTGAGGAAGTCAGATTTACCATTCCCACTCCAAACTTAACCACATTGGGCAAAGTGTCTGACTATGCAAGGGGACTTATTTCCTAACCGCACTCACAACTTAGCATCATTGGGAAATATGTTGGACTTTTGTGGGGGAAGAAAATGTACTACTCCCTATCTCAACTTAACCACATTAGGGGAAAGTGTTGGGCCTTGTGGTTGCCATATTTACTATTCCCACTCTAAACCTTGCCACATTGTGGAAAGTGTTGGACTTTGAGGTGGTTAGATTTACTATTCCAACTCTAAAGATAGCCAAATTGGGGAAAGAGTTGGACTTTGGGACGGTCAGAAGTACTCCCAGTCAAAACTTACCCACATTGGGGAAAGTGTTGGATTTTGCATAGGTAAAATTTATTTCTCCCAATTCATACTTTACCACACTGGGGAAAGTGCTTCATTTTGGGTGTATCATATTTACCTATTCCCACTCCAAACGTAGCCACCTTGGATATAATTTTGGACTTTTAGGGGGTCATATCTATCTATCTATCTATCTATCTATCTATCTATCTATCTATCTATCTATCTATCTATCTATCTATCTATCTATCTATCTATCTATCTATCTATCTATCTATCATGAAATATTATTGACATTTATCAACAATGTTAATATTTTTTATAAACTATTACTTACATAACATCAATTACACCTAGGACCAAAAAAACCAATAATAATTATCCAAATAATAAAATCATAATAAAATCGAAATAATGAAATCCTAGACAACAATAGCATAACAATAACATTAAAAATATCATAATATAACACCATGCCTACTTTAAAAAAAATAAAAGTAAAAAGTTAAAAGCAGAAAATAATTTTAATGAAAAATGTACAAATAAAAAAGTCTCTTTTTTAAAATATTACTAAAATATTTCCATTTATTTATCACTATCTATCTGATTACATGATGTCACAAATTTCAAATTACACAATCATAGCATGGACCGTAGTAGAACAAGACATCAAAGTTTGCTTTGGTTTAGCTATGATTGTGGCTGTGGTTTAGTGTGGTGTTAACTTTTGTGCATAGGTGTATGCATGCCCTAACTCAACTTAACATGTGTACATTTGTAAAGAGCAATGCTAATCCTCAAGAGTGTCTCTTGGTGCTGACAGAAAACTGTTGCTCAACTCAATGGTCCTCATTTTATCCCTCTTGGAAAGATGAAATGCTGAGCAGGCGTGCCAAGATTTTAATCTGGGTCGATGGGGTTAAACACGGATTTCTGGGGTGGATGTATTAGTTGAGCCACCAGATCCTGTTTAAGGATCTGACATTTTCATCTCTAGGCACTCATGAGAAGAGGGAACCCCTAGAGGAGGCAGTCTCCAGGGAAACAATGTCTACGCATGTCTTCCTTGTTTCAAAAATTCATTCAGCTACAGGTTGTCTCCTCCAAGCTCCCGTGGGCACTGCCCTCCGAGATCCTGGCAAACGCACAAACAGGTGGCGAAGCCCCGGTGTTAGGTGTGAAGAAGATGCAATGGGGAAGGGGGTGGGGTGCGGTGTTAGGTGTGAAGAAGATGCAATGGGGAAGGGGGTGGGGTGCGGTGTTAGGTGTGAAGAAGATGCAATGGGGAAGGGGGTGGGGTGCAAAAGTCCTTACGGCAGGAAAGCGAGCTCCACAGCACCTGCCACGCACAGCAGATACGTTTCACTTATGGGTCTTATGGGAGAAGCAGAGATGGAATATGCTGCAGTAGGCTGGGTTAAGGGTACTGTCGATGGATGGGGCTAGAAACACTTCCCCTGCTGTTGTGCCAGTCTGCATGGGTTCACTCTAAAGCGGCACTAGTGCCTCTTCCAAAGACCACCGTGCATGGCGCTGTCTGAGAATACAGGGCTCGACTGTGGCCGTCAGCCTTGTTAATGTTTCTGCTGTGAACACGTTCTCTGGGGCCTGTGACGAGGTGCTGATGACACTGATGGAGCTGTGGTGCAAGAGTGTGCAAGTACTACTGAAGTGCTCTGTGCTTAGGGGGTTTGCATGTTCTTATTCCTTGGAAAAAACGCTGACGGTCATCAACATGGAAACTTTGTAAAATAAGTTAACACTGAGCCTGTGTGTGGCGTGCACGTTGGTCTTCTCCTGCAGCCCTGGGGCTAAAGGGCCCGTTTTCGGTTCACTCCTTGACTGGAGCAGGGAGGGCGGGGCCCCTCGAGCCTCCTGCAGGGTACACGCTGCCACGAGACCACGCAAGCGGCGACGTGTGGGCACTATGCATGCAGGCTCTGCCGCTGCAGTCACTTAACAAGGCACCACCCCTGCCCCGCAAGGATGAAGGGTAATTTAGAAAGGGATGCAGGAGTAATGTCACAGGCAGAGTGAAATGCAGAGTGGACCAGGTGTGTGAAAGGCACACACTGTGCTTGGACCAGCAGCAGGGCGCAGAGCACTGGGTCCTTTAAAAGGCTCTGTGATATTTAAAATAGCTGTTCTCATTCCACCGTGACCCTAACCCGTTCCCTCCTTTCCCGCCTATCCCCTCCCAAGCCCTGCCAGCTTGTGTGCACAGTTAACTGTACGCCAGTCAAACATCACTTGGTGTTTGTGTGGCCCGAGGACCCTCCCTGATAGCAAGCAGTGTCCTGACACACACAGCTCCTAAAAGTGGCAAGCGCATTAGGAATGCCCCTCTTTTATCAGTGAGCCGTGCACCCATGTTCACTTCAGGCAGGTCACTGAGGATATGAACCCAGAGACATCTGTAGGGTGTCCTCGACTAGGGAAGCCTTCTAGAATCTAAAAGTTGTGGAAAGTGCATGCTTATAGCTGGCTGTTGGACTAAAGGGCTCCTGTCAAGTCCTGCTGGAAATTAGTGCAGTGAAACTCTACCCTGCATATGCGATACCGTGCAGTGCAGTTTAGGCTGGATATTACAAGAGTTTTCTGATTTCATTACCTCAAAATTCAGGATAGCACTCACAGCACACTCCTAACCCTCCCCTTAGGACATCTTTCCCTATCAATTACTTTTCACAAGGCATCCAATTACCCCATCCTATGCTTAAATGCTCCCATCCACTCCCATTGACCCCTCCTACCCTCGCGTGTTGGTACAGTCACTCATGCAGTCTATAACACTATCGAATCATTCTTACCCCACTACTTCACCATACTCTGCCTCTGCTGCCCATATCTTATTCAGCCCTCCCTTCCACACAACACTACCCACTTGGTGCATCTCAATCCTACACCCATTGTTGCCCTTTATTCCTCTACCTAAAATATCACTGCCCGTCATTCTTACCACTCCACCTTTTTTCCATGATCAATTCCAGTTTCAAATACTACAAGCAAGAACATAGCACTTTCACCACAGACATCTTTAAGCTTGAAAAGTCAAAACCTCCAACTCCACAACCAAAAATGAGCATATATCTTATCTAACACACACATTGAGAGACCCAATCTCTAAACCAGCCTCTCCCAAACAGCATAATACTATTTATCCCACCTACATCACAACCAAACTCCTACCAACCGTCCTCTTACCAGTCCTCAGTCACAATCACACCCTCCATCCTACACTCCCATCAAACAGCACACCACCTCTCACCCTCCTACAAATCAGCTACATCCCTCATCTTAGTCATACTCATATCCTCCTCCAATCTTCCTATCTTCAATTGCAGCTGTCAGAGTATTAAAGTCAGACCCTTACACTGCCGCACCCCTGGCTCATAACTCCTCTTCATTAAATATACCAACACAAACCCTTACTCCATTGCAAGCTATACATGACCGTACCTCCAACACAAAAGCTCTCAACTTTGTCACAGTATACCCTCAAACCCCACCCGTCCACCAATAGCTATCTTACAGGCAGACAAAGATTCTTACTCACCCTCTCGCAACGATCCTTAAAAAAAACCTTTATCAAGTCTGTTTGAGAGCTACAGTGACAGCCCTAATACAGGAGAACTCAATGTCAAGCTATCCATGAACCCCTCAGCCACTCAAGTGGTTACATTACACTCAAGTTCACATGAAGAAGGACACTTACCCATCAACCATGACAAATCCATATTGGCAACGAATGAACGTACATTTGGCAATACGGCCCCATCGCTATTGTTCCGTAAATACACTGTACAGCATCTCAGTAGTATGCTGTTCAATGCTCAATGAGCAGAAACAATCACACGATCTTTCACCTATTATCTGGCTCAAAGCCAGACCTACTATTCAGAGCAGGAACACAGTTGGTAGGGGAAATGCCTCCATCACTACAGAAAGCAATCCCACTGGGATATTGATGCATCACTCATATTAGCCAAGGAAAGAAAGGAGTAGTAGTAGCAACTGTATTCAAGGAAAGCAGAACAGACACAAACATAGACAATATTGTAATGCAATGTTGTAGAGGACTTCTTGTTAGGAGTGTACCTAGTTCTACCTTCACCTGCAATTTCCTCCAGATATGGATCCGCTTCCAATAATGGATCTTTAACAGATGTCTTCATAGACACAATATCAGACATGCCCAACATTCACTCTTACCTATGATTCCTGGGTGATGTAAACATCTGTTTTGGCATTCCCATAATTCCTCAATCAAATGGAATCTTATCAAGTTTGACCACAGACAACATAATACAGATTGTCACCAGGCTGACCCACACAGCAGGTCATGCAGAAGACCCTGTTTTCTGCAAACCAGATGTTATTAGACTCGCTGGAAACTCTCCAGCCACTTGGACCTATCACTACCTAATCTCCTTCTGGGATAGCATTACCTCCAAAAATATCAGCTAACTCACCATCCTTTGAAGACTTCCTGCAGACTTTGGAACAAGTTGAATATGGAATACCTGGAAGCGCAACAAATTACATGCACGTAACCAAAGACAATAAACTCTGTAGATAAACTTTAGATTGGATATCCACAACCTTTGACAAAATACTTTGTCTAAAAATGCTAAAGCAGCCCATAAAGAAAAAGAAAGCATTTAGGATAAATGAAGACTTAAAGAGATATAAGAACAACTATCAACAGTTTCATGGACCTTCAATCATACCTTTATAATGTAGAGAAGAGTCAGCTTTAAGAACGCAGGACTAAAACCACTAACCAAAGAAATACTAAACTAACCACTAATATAGTGGTCCCTAAGTAGTGTGCTACTCGCCATAAAGTGCTACAATGCCTCATCAGAAGTTGAGCATTGGAATGTTGAGAGCTCCATTGAAGACAATGGAGTGCTCCCTGCTTCTACGGGCCGGTAAAGGCCCGCAGAGCAACATTCCAATGTTTTACAAGGCCTCTCAGAGCTCGAGGGGATTTAACTCCTTCCGTGCTCATGACGGAACCACGCCGTCATGAGCCACGGTTGCCGTGTGCTCATGACGGAGTGGTTCCGTCATGCTGCGGCCGTTGGCGGCCGTGAGCCCACGCGGCGCTAATTCCCCGCCTGTGCGGGCGATTAGCGCTGTGGGCGGAGTCATGACGGAACCACTCCGTCATGAGCACAGCCCAACCGTGGCTCATGACGGCGTGGCTCCGTCATGAGCACCGGGCCACCGCGCTGCCCCCCCGCACACCCCAGCGCTGCGGCGGAATTTCCGCCGCAGCGAAGGGGTTAAATCCCCTCGAGCTTCGAGAAGCCTTTGTTTTATTTGTTAGAACATTCTGCCCTCTAGGGGCAGAATGTTCTAATAGCCTTATAGCCCTTCGTAGCAGGGCTATACCGGCTATTAAAGTCCCGGTCCCTTGTTAAAGTCCCTCGCCTTCGGCTTGAGCCTTTAATGCGAGAGCGGGCCTTTAATAGCCGGTATAGCCCGCTACGGCGGGCTATAACGCTATATTAGAACATTGGAATGTTGAGAGCTCCATTGAAGACAATGGAGCAGCTATGGGCTTATAATGGCGAGTATAATTCCGAAGCTCCAACATGCCAATGTTTGGTTTCATGTTACTCCCGTTTTAATTTAGAACATTAGTAGGTGGAATGTTCTAATAGCCTTATGGTCCTTCTGCTAAACTGGTCTTCATACTACCTGCATCTCTTCTGGATCAGCATCAATAGGAAGAAGTGATCTTATCATGCCGTCCTGTGTAAAGCTCTCCTACCAATGATGTCCTTGTTTGAAAAATGCATTTCGAGAAACCGCTTAACTTGTCAAAATATATATTGCTTTAGTGGGTGTGCTGAATGGTGGTGTACAATGTACATCGGAATACTTGAAGTCTGCCTGTGCACAACAAAAGGACTAATATGGGACCATAGTATAGCATTTTAACTGTCTCAAATACACCAATTTGGCATCTGTGACTGTTAAAATTCCTTTTCTGTGTACTAATCCCATTTAAGAAGTACAAAAAGTTTTTCTGACACCTAAAATGGGATTCTGAATGGATACTGATTTGGCATCTGTAAGGGGCATGTTGTAGGAGTTCCTTGTAAATAACCTTCCTTCTAAATATCGAATCGTGTCAAATATATCAATGCAAAACTTTGAAATGTTTCTGACCTTCCCAAGTTGCGATGGTACTCCATTTGTGAAAGAAAAGTGGTCTATTTAAGACCTGTTCACCTTCACAAAATGGTTTATTGAGGAGCAAGCAGTAGTCCATGGCACCTCTGCCAACTCTCAAACAAAAAACCTTTTCTCTTTAAATGGAGCCCTGTCACCTTAAAGGAAGATAAGCTTCATTTAAACAAAAAATGTACCTTATTGAAAGGCATTCACAGCAAGTCACCACCCATGGGATGGCCTCCAATTGGAGTGCTTTGCAATTTACAAACTGGCTTATTAATATTCATGAGGTAGGTTGGAATGAGGTCCACTTTGTATCTGTATTTTTTGAGCCAACCAATTTGTACATAGTAATCATGGCATATATCTTGGTTTAAAGCATTGACCATGTGCGCTATTAATGCTATATCAGTTAAACACGAATGGGAGAGTTTTAACTATATATATACAATATTCACTATAAACTGACCGGCGCTAATGCATCTATTGCTTGATTATTGCTGATTTCTTTTTTTGCTATTATCATCTCTAAAGAAGTTTTTAATTCAGATTTATGTATTTAAAAACGTGGGAAATGCATTTTGAAGTGTCAATGTCAGAAAGCCAATATTTGAATATAACTTTATTGCACATCGCAAGCGAGCAGACAACCCGCGCGCTAATCTCTAATGTATTGAGACTTCTAATTTGTTTTCTTGAAACAAGCTTGAATTGATCATGCAGACTATTTAAAAGATATGAATTATAATTATTGAATTGTAGAAGTGAGGCGCTACAACTTTGATCTAAAAAACGCATGATGTTACAATGTATGTTTTCTATGTCCATGCACATTGATTGATATTTCTAAGGTAAGTTGCTGTATAACAAATCACTTGAAAAAGGCAAAACGCCGAAATGCTTTGTCTTGTTTTTTGGTGCATCATAAATTAATTGTGCAGTCTCCTGGTGTACTGCTCCTTGTTTTCTCCAGTTAGGGTATTGTAAAGGATCTTCTTTCATAAATTGCGGCTGCTGTTGCCGCAGAGCTGGCACCTACATCGCAGGATTGGGAACCACTAAATACAACAACTTTGTGAAAAAAAAAAAAAAAAAAAAACCCCTATATATATATATATATATATATATATATATATATATATATATATATATATATATATATATATATATTAACTGAAAAAAACATAGGTTTCAGGAACGTTATAGTTAGTTGGAGATTTCACTCGTACAAAACCATAGAAATTCCGGCGTTATAGTTAGTTCAGCTAACTATAACCCACGCCCCCGCAATTCACTGCTGATGATGTCACATATTACATCATTCATGACATGGTCAGTGACATCACTGATGACATCACTGATGACATCTCAAATGTGACATCATCAGCAGTGCATTGCGGGGGCGTGAGTTATAGTTAGCTGAACTAACTATAATGCCGGAATTTTTATGGTTTTGTACGAGTGAAATGTCCAACTAACTATAATGTTCCTGAAACCTATGTTTTTTTCAGTTAATTTCTATGTTTTTTTAAATGCTAATTTCTAACTATAACATGCCTGAAACCTATGGTTTTTTCAGTGAATTTCTATGGTTTTTTAAATACTAATTTCTAACTATAACGTGCCTGAAACCTATGGTTTTTCCAGTGAATTTCAAAGGTTTTTTAAATAAAAATTTGTAAGTCTAATGTACCTCAATCCTATGCTTTTTTAATTTTCTCTCTCTCTCTCTCTCTCTCTCTCTCTATATATATATAAAAAAATTGTGAATAATTTTTAGTTAGGAAAACTATATTCATTCTTTTAAAAAAAAAATATATTATACAGAAGTCGCACACCCTTCGCGCACCCTACACAATGGCTGCGCGCATTGTGGTAGCCATTTTGAAAAGCCTTACTGGGGTCGCGACTTTGGTGTAGTATGTAAAGTATGAAATATCTTCAAATTAATTGTAAATAAAAGCTTTCCTTTAAGTGTTTGTCTAAATTTATTGATAAAAGTATTTTTAAATTATTATTTTCAATATAATTTCGACTAAAAATTATTCGATTATTATTGGATTCGGAGGTCAGGAGGGATGGCTATTTTGCTCGATCTGTTTTGAAAGATTTTTTGGTCTAGTCAGGTGGGCACCCTCCTCCGGGTGAGGTACGACTTGAGGATTCTATTCAAAAGGTGATGAATCAACAGGCAGAATTATCAAGAAGAGCAAGTTACTTACCTTCGGTAACGCTTTTTCTGGTGGACACAGTATCTGCCTGTGGATTCCTCACTGCCCCACCCGCCTCCCCATTGTCCCCCTGTTTCCACCAAAAATATGCTTTTACTGTTTGGCATGAATGTTTTTAATATGTCTTAATCATGCTTATGTTTTAATAGTGAGAAATGCTTGATCTGTTGCTATTACTTTATGCCTTTATTGGTTATGCATTTGTATATATATATATATATATATACATTACCTACTGGCAGTCGCCAGTAGGTAGTTATAGTTAAGACCTATTTTCCATAGGAAATCCGCAACATTTTATTTGGAATAACGTTGGTGCCGATTGATGAATCTTCGCGAAATTTTCCAAACTTTTGGCCAGCTCCGGTCCGCTCCTATCCTGAAAATTTCACGGTGATTCGTCAAGCGGGGGTCGAGAGAAAAGGGGGGTCCCAAATATGCGTTTTCCCCATGCATTTTCCCATAGGACCTGTTGACGCAGCTACAGCCCGAACTGCTGAACGTAACTACACCAAATTTGGCAAAGAGGTAGTCCTCAGTTCAGACTTGTGCCTTTTGCTTAAATGGTGTAAATCCGTTCAGTAGTTTCTGAGAAAATTAGAGTTAAAAAGATAGATAAATCTGGGCGGAGCCTAACCCCACATCTCATCGTGAGATCTGATTGACTGTCAGTACTTCATCCAAGAAGTGTTGGCAGCCATCTTGGGATCAATATACATGATAGCACCTCATTAAAAAGCATTGCAGTTAACAGAAGGTTTTAGGACTTTAGTTACATTATAAATCATTTGTTGATGGTACCATACTCATTTTAGGAATTGTGGTGTGTTCTAAGGTGATTTTACCATGTGAAAAAGCCTTCTGCTGTGAGCTTATGAATCATTTTTGAGAGAAAACTATTTTCTCATGCTTTTCCCACAGAGGTTTGAAAGGTGATCTATAAGCTAAACTGAGAACATATTTTCTGTAAATTCACATTATCTTTTTCAGTCATGTGAGAATGAAGTCTGACATTCTCAGTAAAACATGTACATCCAACAAGGGCAGAGACTGTCAGTTGATTCCTTTGTGTTCTACTGCAGCTTCCCAGAGTGTTCTAAAGAACAACTAGAGTGCTAACAGTCCTACTTATGACAAACGTATTGCACACATGAAGCCATCTTGATTTGAATAAAGTGGTAACTCTTAAAATATTTAATTTAAAAAGGAACAAAATGAGGGGGTTCATTTTGCCATAGAAAGTATGATTAGTGCTGCAGAAAGAAAAATTAGGGCACATTTTGAGTGACTTCTCTAATCCTCTTCTATTTCATCAAAAAATTCTGACATGCAGACTGAAACATGCACTTTCAATACCAGGAGCAGACTTCCCTGGTGAGCAGTAGCTTTACTACAGTGATCTAATAAGCAACTAGAGTGCTAACATTCTGAATTTATGGCAAATCTGTAACACATCTGAATGCCTTCTTGATGTAATCAAAGTAAAAAACTGAAAGTTTTTCCTACTGAGGAGACTGTAGTAAATGAGGAAATTAGGAAACTTCATAACAAATAAGTCTCCCAAAATGGCCACCAGAGACAAAAGAGCCCAAATGTAGCCCAAATATCACCCAGATGTAGCCCAAGTATAGCCCAATGACAGAATGTCCCAGAGTGTTCTAACGAACAACTAGAGCGCTAACAGTCTTACTTATGACAAAAGTATGGCACACCTGAAGCCATCTTGATTGGAATAAAGTGGTAACACTTACAACATTTAATTTACAAAGGAACAAAATGAGGGGGTTCATTTTGCCATAGAAATTATGATTAGTTCTGCAGAAAGAAAAAATTAGGGCACATTTTGACTTCTCAAATCCTCTTCTATTTCATAAAAAAATTCTGACATGCAGACTGAAACATGCACTTTGAATACCAGCAGCAGACTTCCCTGGTGAGCAGTAGCTTTACTACAGTGATCTAATGAGCAACTAGAGTGCTAACATTCAGAATTTATGGCAAATGTGTGACACATCTGAATGCCTTCTTGATGGAACCAAAGTAAAAAACTGAGAGTATTTCCTACTGAGGAGACTGCAGTAAATGAGGAACTTAGGAAACTTCATAACAAATAAATCTCCCAAGATGGCCACCAGAGACAAAAGAGCCCAAATGCAGCACAAATATCACCCAGACGTAGCCCACATGTAGACCAATGACAGAAGTGTGCAAAACACTTATTTTTTGTGTATTTGCAGTTTTATATAGTGCAGACTTGTCAGGTATTGGAGTGCTTTACATGAGCATTGGTTACATCACACAAGATCAAATTCATTTTGGTTGTAGACCTGGGGAGATTAAATGATTTGACCAGAATCACAGAATGTTGAGCTGAAGCAGAAACTCCAACCTGGTTCCCCAGTTGCAAAGTCTGCAGCTCTGGAAGTAACTCCACATCCTCTCCCCTAGGTGCAACATTTAATCAAGTGGTCAACTGGTTAAAAAAACATAAAGATTACAAATAATTTAAAAGTTCTTTGTCGCTATTTGAAAACTCAGACAATATGTCCTCATTTTAGTTTTTTAGAGCACTAACCATAATTTTGATGCAAATAAGACCCTCTCATATATGTAATTTCTAAAGGAAATACTCTAAGTATTACAGTTTTGATTACATCAAGATGACGTCAGGCGTTCCACACTTGTGTATTAAATAAAGAATGTTAGCAATCTAGTTGTTCATTGGGATACTGTTGAGAGGCAGAGGCCAGGGGCACGGACTCTGAAAATTGAAGGCAGGTAGGAGAGTGCAGAGGCAACAATTTGACCACACTGGGCAGGCAGGAAGGGCAGTGGCAGCACAACAGACTAAGGAGGGCAGTGGAAAGGGGGGCAGGGGCAACAAACCAACAATACAGGACTGGCAAGAGAGGCTGTGGCAATATAATAGACCATTGTCGGCAGAAGGAAGAGGAAGTGGTAGTCCAACCATACATGCCAACAGACCCGTTTCAGCCAGGAAACGTCCAATGTTTTTAAGCTCAAATGGGCTTTATTTGATCTGTCTCCTGTCTACAATCTCCTCTTTTTCAATGTAACTCAAAGGGGAAAATCAATACCCCAGTTTTTTTTCAAAATTTCCCTCTTACCAAGTTCAAAATGTTCGCAAGTATGGTACATTGGATCATGGTAGGCAGGAGGAATTAGGGTAGGGACATGGACTCTATGGAGAGACAGGAGAGAAAGCTGCAGCATAACAGACCATAAAGGGCAGGAGGGACGGATCAGGGGCATTACAATGGAACAGACAAGCCAGGAGGGAGGGAATAGGGGTCTGCACATGGAAACAGAGGGCTGGGGGCAAGGGGCAGGGCAGGAGCAGCAAGATGACCATGGAGGTCAGGCAGGATGGGCACTAGAAACAAGACACACCATGGAGAGCAACAATGAGACTATGATGGCATACACACAAACCATGGAGGGAAGGTGGGAGGGGGTCAGGGGCAGCTAGCTGACCACACAGGGAAGGTGGGAGGGGCCATGGCAGCACAGAAGACCATGCATGGTAAGCAGGAGGGTTAGTGGCAGCACAATGGCTATGATGGGCAAGAAGAAGGGTGCAGGGGCATGCACAAAGGACCATGGAGGATAGAAGGGAGGGTCAGGACCTGGGCACAGACAAGAGAGTTCAGGGGAAGGGGCCTCACAACAGACCACGCGGGGCAGGCAGGAGGAGCAGTTGCAGCACAACAGACCAGGGAGGGCAGAAGGGTGTGGCAGTAAAATGGACCATGGAGGACAGGAGGAAGGGGATAGGAGCATGGCATGTGGACAGGCAGGGTGGAGGTGGCAGGGACAGGTTACAGTCATCTGACAATGCTAGGCAGGTGGGAGGGGAGTAGCAGCAGAACAACAGAACACTCAGAGTAGATAGGAGTGGCAGGTCCATGGAACATGGTGGGCAAAAAGGATGGAGCAGGGGCATGGACAAAGACATCGGAGTCCAGGGGGAAGGAGAATAGGGGCAGCAAGCTAAGCGCAGAGGCTAAGAAGGAGGTCAATGATGGGCCATAGAATTGGGCAATGAAGGGCAGGAGGAGTGGACTGGTACATCATGCTAAATGGAGGGCAGTGGCAGCACATCAGACCATGCATGGCAGGAGGGAGGAGGCTAGTCCATGGATTCAGACAACAGAGGATAGCGAGGAGGTGGATGGGGCAGCAAGCTAACTGTTCAGAGAAGGTGGGTATTAGGAACTTTATTGTTTTTAAAATGTGTGTCTGTGCGAACTACTCAAAATATGAACAAGTATGCAGCATACTCTCACTTTTATTCAGGAAGAAGAGGACGTTTGTGACTGTGACTCTGGGCTCACTTGGCAGAAACACACCCTGACCCTCCACCCCCCATCGCGAAATGTAATGCCTGTGAAAAGGATAGGTGGACACAGTGTTATATAGAACATAGTCCTGAGAGCACGATTGAAAATGAAAACTAGATACAGTATATGGTATAAACTATGTACCAAAAAGTGTGATATAAGATGAACCGGGACGTGAAATATAATATGCAATGCATTGTGCGCAATGACAGATTCATTGGAGAGCGCGAGATAGCACAGGCACTAGCGCGTGCTATGCGATATGCGCCTTGGAGTGTAATATGCACAGGGCAGTGTTGTGTAACCTAACTAGTCTCTAAAGTTGTAATATAAAATATGTGCTGGGGAGTGTAACGTTGCATATGCACTGTGACAAAGATATGGATCCCAGATTGTAATATGATGGCATAGCGCTGTGCGTTATAACATAGGCATCGAGGAAAGCACGTTAGATGGGGCAATATAACCCGTGTGAAGACAAGTGTGGCATGACATATTCACGGGGTGGTGTTACAGTGCACATGGGCTAGAGAGTGTCATAGCATACGCACTAGCACAGCGGGCACTGGTGGGTGTAACACAGCATTGGGCCCAGCCAGGAGCACGCTGTGACTCTCAAGTGAGGTTCGTCTCCTTTCCAGAGAGTAAAATAAAAATATTACACATCCGGCGGTGGGTGTGTGTTTTATTAACCATGAGGGGGGTTTCTTGGATAGTTTGGTCAAATTTTTGTCGAATCCCCTTTGAATGGCTTGGTGTGCGTGTGTATTAAATGTGCTGGTCAATAGCTACCCATGTTTGTATAAATAAACGACAAGGGTGTCTACTTGGAGAGTACCCACCGGCGGGGCGCCGGGATTAGGCACGGTAGGGCGTCAGACAAGTCAGAGCTTCACTAGCGGTGTAAATACATTCCACGTGGATTCATTGTATGCATAGTCGCCTTTTAATGAATATCATGCAAATCGTCATGGTGATAGGTACATACGGGTTGTGCAGCATGTCCTAGGGCCGGCCCCGGGGGATGGGGTCCCCGGGGCCATAAGTGGCCTGAGGAGGGGGGCATTAATCTCTCAACTTAGAACGGCCACAGGGCGCATTTACACAGTGGTGAAGGGAGGGGACGGGGCCAGAGGTGACGTGTGCAAACACGCCCTGTGGCGCGTTTTAAATTGGGGAAATAATTCCCTTTCAATCCTGAGGGACCCTGGGGGCCAACTAGCCCACCAGGTGCTTCCAGTAAGCGCCACTGCTCTGCGTTGCAGAGAGGTGGCCCAGGCCATGCCCCTTTTTACACCTCTCTGCAATGGCGCTCACTGGATGTACCTAGTGGGCTATTTTGCCCCTAGGGACCCTCAGGATTCAAGGGGACTTGATCACCCAACTTAAAAAAAGGCCACAGGGCGTGTTTACACAGTGGGGAAGGGAGGGGACGGGGCCTGAGGTGACGTGTGCAAACACGCCCTATGGCACTTTTTTAAGTTGGGGAAATAATTCCCCTTCATTCCTGAGGGCCCCTGGGGGCTAACTAGCCCACCAGGTGCTTCCAGTAAGCGCCACTGAGCTGCGTTGCAGAGAGGTGGTCCAGGCCGTGCCACTTTTTACACCTCTCTGCAACGCAGCTCTGTGGCGCTTACTGGAGGTACCTAGTGGTCTAGTTGGACCCTAGGGACCCTCAGGATTCAAGAGGACTTAATCTCCCAACTGAAACGGCCACAGGGCGTGTTTACACAGTGGGGAAGGGAGGGGACGGGGCCTGAGGTGACATGTGCAAACATGCCCTGTGGCACGTTTTAAGAGGTAGTTTTAATCCCCTGCCCTATTATATACTAGGGGCTTACAGAGGAGGTCATGCTAATCACAGGGGGACCCCAACGCATAGTGTTCCCTAGTGTATGTAGGTGTTTTCACTGTATTCTGAGTGTCTTTTAACATAGCACTGGCTCTAGGACTGGTTCGTCAGACTCAGTTACCACCAGTATCCGTCTGAAAAAGTTGAGGGTACAGGATGATTTTGCAACAAGGCTTCTTTCTGCTCTTCTGTTTGTTCTTTCTGCACGTTATCCTTCTTGCTGCACTTTTCGTTCGTCTTTGAGGACTTCTGTTGCTTCTTTCTGCATTTATTTTTTCTCTTTCTGTGCGTTGTTTCTTCTTTCTTCACATGTCCTATCTCTGTAGGCATAGTTAGAAATTAGCATTTAAAAAACCTTTGAAATTCACTGAAAAAACCATAGGTTTCAGGCACGTTATAGTTAGGAATTAGCATTTAAAAAACCTTAGAAATTCACTGAAAAAAACATAGGTTTCAGGGGCGTTATAGTTAGCTGGACTTTTCACTCGTACAAAACCATTGAAATTTCCCCGTTATAATTAGTTCTGCTAACTATATCTCGCGCGCCCGCAATGCACTGCTGATGACGTCACATATTACATCACTCATGACATGGTCAGTGACATCACTCATGACATCACTGATGACATCTCAAATGACATCCCTGATGACATCACTGATGACATCATCCTTGTGATAGAGTGGCAGACCTCCACTCCCCCTAATATAACCTTTGATACACACATTCAAAAATAGAAACTAAAATTTTCAAAACAATGGACATACCAATACCAGTTACAACAACCTATTCAGTAATTCTAAGATCCACATCCACATCCACTCATTCACCAACAGTCCTATACAGTCACTCATACATGTACTCACTCATCATATGTACTCATACACCTATACATCCTGTTACACAACGCCACTCATCCATAGATTTACTCACACACATAGTCACTCATGCTAATAAAGAATCAAACATCCATTTACTTGCATATACAGTTATACACACACCACCACACTTACTTCTACAGAAACTTACACATACTTAGTCTTTTAAACAATCACTTATAGAAACACATACTTATTCATACAGGAACTCTTTCAATCTCTCACTCTCACATATACTCACTTATATACACCAATAGTCACATATACTAGTTTAAAACATATGTAGTTACTCATAAAGACACTATTGAGACAGTCATTCACTCACTAACACACCCATGCACACACTCATCCACCCATACAGTCCCGCACACATGCTGTCTTCAACACATACAAACAGTGAGTCACTCATTCATGCACCTATGCACTACGTAATACCCCCCACCGAACCATACAGACACTCAGACACTCATACTGATACTCAAAAGCTGAACTAACTATAACAGGGGAATTTCAATGGTTCTGTACGAGTGAAAAGTCCAGCTAACTATAATGCCCCTGAAACCTTTGTTTTTTTCAGTGAATTTCAAAGGTTTTTTAAATGCTAATTCCTAACTATATCAGGCCTGAAACCTATGGTTTTTTTAGTGAATTTCAAAGGTTTTGTAAATGAAAATTTTTAATGTATTAATTGTTATACTGATTTTTTTTATACTGATTTACTACATTGTTTAAACTGTTTATTTTTAGATATTTTTTTTTTATTACATTATACATTACAATACAAAATATACTTTTTCAGAATTAATTACTTTAGTTTAAATACTTTGCAAATAGGCAATAGACTTTTAAGTATAGTAGTTACAGTTGTTGCAATGGGCAACACAATTTCAAACACAAAGCAACATTGAGCTCAATGTGAATTTCTAGTCAAATGCAATTAGTTACTTTATGGATTACTTTTCTAACCACAGGACTGGATGCTAGATTCAGTCCTTGGACATCTCCTGTAAACAGTTGAGTAAAAGCGTTTTGGTTATATTAGTGATTTTTAAGGATTATTATTGTATTTTAAAAGTTGACTCTTAGAACATTTTTCACATAGAATCACCAATGTTATCCTATGGCAGAAAATTCACTTAGCAGGTAAGTACTGTTATCGTTACTTTTTATTACTCAGTGGTGGATCCTGGATCCAGCACAGGTGAATCTCCTGTAAACTGTTGAAAGAATGTGTTTAAGTCATACAGACAATTTTTTAGGAATATTTTTAATTTGTGAAACGAGACACTTAGAAACTTTTCTGGTGAAAACCACACAATGGATTCCTATGGAAGGAAATACAAGTTACTGTTAAGTACGCTTAAAATAACTTTTCAGGGTCAGTGCTGGTCTAAAAGATGCAGCACTGGGTTCTCTCCTGATAACAGGTGAGTAAATCGGAATTCGTAGTTCGGCTGATTTTAGAGGAATATTTGTATGTTTCAAAATTGGACACTTAGAAACTTTTCTGCTGAAAACCACACAATGGATTCCTATGGAAAGAAATACAAGTTACTGGTAAGTACGCTAAGAATTACTTTTCAGGGTCAGTGCTGGTCTAAAAGATGCAGCACTGGGTTCTCTCCTGATAGCAGGTGAGTAAATCGGAATTCGTAGTTCGGCTGATTTTAGAGGAATATTTGTAAGTTTCAAAAATGGACACTTAGAAACTTTTCTGCTGAAAACCACACAATGGATTCCTGTGGAAGGAAATACAAGTTACTGGTAAGTACGCTTAGAATTACTTTTCAGGGTCAGTGCTGGGCTAAAAGATGCAGCCCTGGGTTCTCTCCTGATAACAGGTGAGTAAATCGGAATTCGTAGTTCGGCTAATTTTAGAGGAATATTTGTACGTTTCAAAAATGGACACTTAGAAACTTTTCTGGTGAAAACCACACAATGGATTCCTATGGAAGGAAATACAAGTTACTGGTAAGTACGCTTAGAATTACTTTTCAGGGTCAGTGCTGGTCTAAAAGATGCAACCCTGGATTCTCTCCTGATAACAGGTGAGTAAATCGGAATTTGTAGTTCGGCTGATTTTAGAGGAATATTTGTACAATGGTAAAGGAAGGGGCGGTGCCTGAGGTGACATGTGCACACACGCCCTGTGGCACGTTTTAAGTTGGGGAATTAATTCCTCTTCAATCCTACAGTCCCCTGGGGGCCAACTTGCCCACCAGGTACCTCCAGTATGTGTCAGGGAGCTGCGTTGCAGAGAGGTGTTCAGAGGCCACACCCCTTTTTACAACACTCTGCAATGCAACTCCGTGGCGCTTCCTGGAGGTACCTGGTGGGCTAGTTGGCCCCTAGGGGACCTCTGGATTGTTGAGGAATTAATTCCCCAACTTAAAACGTGTCACAGGGCGTGTTTGCACACATATCACCTCAGGCCCCGCCTCCTACCTTCACCACTGTTCAAACGCGCCCCGTGGTGTGTTTTAAGTTGGGGGATTAAGTCCCCTTGAATCCTGAGGTCCCCTGGCGGCCAACTTGCCCACCAGGTACCTCCAGTATGCGCCAGGGAGCTGCGTTGCAGAGAGGTGTTCAGAGGCCACGCCCCTTTTTACAACACTCTGCAACGCAGCTCCGTGGTGCTTACTGGAGGTACCTGGTGGGCTAGTTGGCTCCTAGGGGACCTCTCGATTGAAGAGGAATGAATTCCCCAACCTAAAATGCGCCACAGGGCGTGTTTGCACAGTATCACCTCAGGCCCCGCCCCCTATCTTCACCACTGTGCAAACCCGCCCCGTGGCGCGTTTTAAGTTGGGCGATTAAGTCCCCTCGAATCCAGAGGTCCCCTAGCGGCCAACTAGGCCACCAGGTACCTCCAGTAAGCGCCACGGAGCTGCATTGCAGAGAGGTGTAAAAAGGGGCGTGACCTCATTGCACCTCTCTGCAACACAGCCCCCTGGCGCATACTGGAGGTTCCTGGTGGGCTAGTTGGCCTCCAGGGACCCCCAGTATTCAAGGGGAATTAGTTCCCCCTCTGCAAACACGCCAGGGGGCGCGTTTGCAGAGTGGTGTAAGGAGGGGGCATGGCCTCCAGCCCGATCCCCTTTTTTTTTCTTCTTCTTTTTTTTGAGAAGGGGGGCTGTGTAGCCCCCCTTCTTTTTCTATTTTTTGGCCCTGGGGACCCCATCCCCAGGGCCTGACCCCAATTTTTATATTTGAAAAAACAAAATCGGAAGAGGGCCGCGTGGCCCCCCTCCCGAGGCCATAATTTGCCCCGGAACCCCATCCCCCGGGTCATGGGCCTTTTTAAAAAAACAATTTATGGAGGGGGGCTGCGTAGCCCCCCTCCTCTGGCCACTTTAAGGCCCCGGGGACCCCATCCCCCGGGGCCGGCCATTGTTTTTTAAAAATTATTTTTCTTTTAATTTAATGGGGGAGGGGGGCCGCGTGGCCTCCCTCCCGGGCCACTTCTGGCCCCGGGACCCCATCCCCCGGGGCCTGGCCTCTCGTTGGAGACCGTGGGGGGGTCCCCAATCCCCCCACGGTCCCAGCCGGCTCCCCGCCTCCTGCGGGAGCCGGCATTGCTTTTCCACATGGGGAGCAGCTAACATGCTGCTCCCCATGTGGAAAAGCAATCTGCTTTGCTTCATTGAAGCGAGAGCAGGTTTCCCTGCTCTTGCTTCAATGAAGCAAAGCAGTTTGCAATGGCAGGGTGGGAGCCGCGTGGCTCCCGCCCTGCCATTGCAAATAGCAGTGTCCCGGGGGTGGGCACCCCGGGACACTGCAGGACCCGGCCCTGGGGGGTAGCGGTCCCCAGGGCTAATACAAGGCTCCAGGAGGGGGGCCGCATGGCCCCCCTCCAACATGTACAAGTTGCCCCGGGGGGTGGCGGTCCCCAGGGCTGGGGGGGCCTGAGAGCCCCCCCACATCAAATCATTTTAAGCCCCAGGGGGTTTTGGTCCCCGGGGCTGCGGGGGGCCGTGAGCCCCCCCGCATATACAATCTTGGAGCCCCGTGGGGTGGCGGTCCCTGGGGCAGTGTGGGGGGGATTGGGACCCCCTAAACTTTTTTTTTTAATTATGCCCCCGGGGGCAAATTAGTATATTCAGCGTGGGAGCCCGAGCTGAATTTTTTTTTATTTTTGGCCGAAATTCGCGCTGGGTGCGCGAATCTCGCAGATTTTTTTTTTTGTGGGACCCCCTGAGCAGGCCTAGGGGGTCAGGGTCTACCCTGCCCTCTTGTCACGTTTTTCGCGTTTGTTTTTTAGGTTACCTGTGCCTCGGTTCTACCGAGGCACAAGATGGCTGCCAACACTTCCTGATCTGGAGTGTTGACAGCCAATTAGAATACAGCTCGTGCACGGCAGGGTGCGCGCTGGGTGCGGGGAGGGTGCGCGGAACCTCCTTGGCCATAGATATATCTATCTTTTTAACTCTAATTTTCTCAGGAACTACTGAACTGATTTACACCATTTAAGCAAAAGGCACGAGTCTGAACTGAGGACTACCTCTTTGCCAAATTTGGTGTAATTCCGTTCAGCAGTTCGGGCTGTAGCTGCTTCAACAGGACCTATGGGAAAATGCATGGGGAAAACGCGTTTTGGGACCCCCCTTTCTTCTCGGCCCCCGCTTGATGAATCACCATGAAATTTTCAGGATAGGAGCGGACCGGAGCTGGCCAAAAGTTTGGAAAATTTCGCGAAGATTCGTCAATCGGCGCCAACGTTATTCCAAATAGAATGTTGCGGATTTCCTATGGAAAATAGGTCCTAAATATATCTACCTACTGGCGACCACCAGTAGGTAATATATTTAGTATACTATGTATACATGTGAAAATGTGTCGGTCCACCTATTTACCTCGGTGGCACGGAAAAAATGGATGGAACTGACGTTAGCACGCCGAAGAGGTCCTCTTATGGCTCCTATGACGTCATACGGTGTCACGAGCGGAGCCGTGCTATTATGACATCGTCGTTGACGTGGGAGAGCTAGGAAAGAATGTCAGCGGAATGCTGGCGCGTGGGATCTTCACCTAAGTGTTCAGGCTAGTCCTTTGGGAGCAAACCGAAACCAGTGATCCAAGGGCAGAGGCCCTGCAGATGGCACACGAGGTGGGGAGCCCAGTTGTGTGCACCGGCGGGGCAGCGAAGTGACAAGCACCTCTACCCACAGAAAAGGTAGCAAGGGCACTGAATAACACAGGATCTTCTCTTTGTATCTGGCAGGAACAACAAGGTTAAAATGCCCTAGTTCCAAAATGTAGAATTAGTGCTACAATGGTCCTCAAGAGGACCTGCGATGGATGCCGCTTCTGCCTTCCGTATGCTGGAGGCGGCACATGGGTCACGCGGTACGGTCATACTGCGGTGGGACGCACACTCGTTGACCTCTCATGGCACTGCTCCACACTTCTGGGACAACGCTTTCCATTAGCTGTGTTTTCTGATGACGTGTCGCGCCGGCCCCGTCCAACAGCAGAACCCCTCTAGATCCAAACAAACTCTTCCACTCTCTCACCGGAAGTGAAACCAGACCACATGGACACTTTCACAATACAACAGCCGGGAATGCACTTTTCGGTAAAGAACAACACATTCCTTCCTCCTAATTTATCAAATAAACAACTCACTGAAGAACAGGGGCCAGCTTCGATCAGTAAACAGCCGTTACAGCAACGTTTTTACTTCGCGATACCATTACAACGCATGCATTACCACGCATGCGTTGTACATCGCAAAGTCATTACTACGCATTTTTTTAGAACGCATGGTCATTTACCACGCATGCCTTTACAACTAAATTTGTTGTAAAGGTATGTATGGTAAATGACCATGAGTTCTAAAAAAATGTAGATGATCCACGTCGTAAGGAAACAGAGGCTGTTCCATTTCCTCACAACGACGTGCACCGCCCCTCAGAGACGACATGAAGCAGGAACCACGAGGAGAGAGGAACCATGAGGAGTGAGAGGTAAGGGGGATTGGGCATGGGGTGGTGGTTACTTTTCTAGGCTTTAGGGTAGTTCAGTGGTGTTTGGATAGTGTAGGGGGTCATGCTGAGGGTAGTGTTTTAGGGTTTAGGGTAGAGCAGTGGTGTTTGTGTAGTGTAGGGGTTCGTGCTGGGGTAGTATTTTAGGGTTTAGGGTAGTGCAGTGTTGTTTGTGTAGTGTAGGGGGTTGTGCTGGTGGTGGTGTTTTAGGGTTTAGGGTAGTGCAGTGATGTTTGTGTAGTGTAGGGGGTCGTGCTTGGGGTAGATTTGGGGTTTAGGGTAGTGCAGTGGTGTTTGTGTAGTGTAGGGGGTCGTGCTGGGGTAGTGTTTTAGGGTTTAGGGCAGTGCAGTGGTGTTTGGGTAGTGTAGGGTTTCGACCTGGGGGTAGTGTTTTAGGGTTTAGGGTAGTGCAGTGGTGTTTGGGTAGTGTAGGGGGTTGTGCTGGGGGTAGTGTATTAGGGTTTAGGATAGTGCAGTGGTGTTTGGGTAGTGTAGGGGGTCGTGCTGGGGTAGTGTTTTAGGGTTTAGGGTAGTGCAGTGGTGTTGGTGTAGTGTAAGGGTCGTGCTGGGGTAGTGTTTTAGGATTTAGGGTAGTGCAGTGGTGTTTGGGTATTGTAGGGGGTCGTGCTGGGGGTAGATTTAGGGTTTAGGGAAGTGCAGCGGTGTTTGGGTAGTGTAGGGGGTCGTGCTGGGGGTAGATTTAAGGTTTAGGGTAGTGCAGTGGTGTTTGAGTAGTGTAGGGAGTCGTTCTGGGGGAGTGTTTAGGGTAGTGCAGTGGTGTTTGGGTAGTGTAGGGGGTCGTACTGGGGGTAGGGGTTTAGGGTAGTGCAGTGGTGTTTGGGTAGTGTACGGGGTACTGCTGGGGGTAGTGTTTTAGGGTTTAGGGTAGTGCAGTGGTGTTTGGGTGGTGCAGGGGTACTGCTGGGGGTAGTGTTTTAGGGTTTAGAGTAGTGCAGTGGTGTTTGGGTAGTGTAGGGGGTACTGCTGGGGTAGTGTTTTAGGGTTTAGGGTTGTGCAGTGGTGTTTGGGTAGTGTAGGGGGTTGTGCTGGGTGTAGTGTTTTAGGGTAGTGCAGTGGTGCTTGTGTAGTGTAGGGGGTCGTGCTGGGGTAGTGTTTTAGGGTTTATTGTAGTACAGCGGTGTTTGTGTAGTGTAGGGGGTTGTGTTTTAGGGTTTAGGGTAGTGCAGTGGTCTTTGGGTAGTGTAGGGGGTCATGCGGGGGTAGTGTTGTAGTGCTTAGGGTAGTGTAGTGGTGTTTGGGTAGTGTAGGGGGTCATGCTGGGGGTAGTGTTTTAGGGTTTAGGGTAGTGCAGTGGTGTTTGGATAGTGTAGGGGGTCGTGCTGGGGGGTAGTGATTTAGGATTTAGGGCAGTGCAGTGGTGTTTGGGTAGTGAAGGGGGTTGTGCTGGGGTAATGTTTTAGGGTTTAGGGCAGTGCAGTGGTATTTGGGTAGTGTAGGGGGTCATGCTGGGGGTAGAGTTTTAGGCTTTAGGGTAGTGCAGTGGTGTTCGTGTAGTGTAGGGAGTGGTGCTGGGGGAGTGTTTTAGGGTTTAGAGTAGTGCAGTGGTGTTCGGGTAGTGTAGGGGGTGGTGCTGGGGGCAGTGTTTTAGGGTTTATGGTAGTGCAGTGGTGTTCGGGCAGTGTAGGGGGTGGTGCTGGGGGTGGTGTGTTTAGGGTTTAGGGCAGTGCAGTGCAGTGGTGTTTGGGCAGTGTATGGGGTGGTGTTTTAGGGTTTAGGGCAGTGCAGTGGTGTTCAGGCAGTGTAGGGGTGGTGCTGGGGGTGGTGTTTTAGGGTTTAGGGCAGTGCAGAGGTGTTCAGGCAGTGTTGGGGGTGGTGCTGGGGGTGGTGTTTTAGGGTTTAGGGCAGTGCAGTGGTGTTCGGGCAGTGTAGGTTGTGGTGCTGGGGGTGGTGTTTTAGGGTTTAGTGCAGTGGTGTTCGGGCAGTGTAGGGGGTCATGCTGGGGTGGTGTTTCAGGGTTTAGGGCAGTTCAGTGGTGTTCGGGCAGTGTAGGGGTTCATGCTGGGGCTGGTGTTTTAGGCTTTAGGGTAGTGCAGTGGTGTTCGTGTAGTGTAGGGAGTGGTGCTGGGGGGAGTGTTTTAGGATTTAGGGCAGTGCAGTGGTGTATGGGTAGTGAAGGGGGTTGTGCTGGGGTGATGTTTCAGGCTTTAGGGCAGTGCAGTGGTGTTTGGGTAGTGTAGGGGGTCATGCTGGGGGTAGTGTTTTAGGCTTTAGGGTAGTGCAGTGGTGTTCGTGTAGTGTAGGGAGTGGTGCAGGGGGGAGTGTTTCAGGGTTTAGGGTAGTGCAGTGGTGTTCGGGTAGTGTAGGGGGTGGTGCTGGGGGTAGTGTTTTAGGGTTTATGGTAGTGCAGTGGTGTTCGGGCAGTGTAGGGGGTGGTGCTGGGGGTGGTGTGTTTAGGGTTTAGGGCAGTGCAGTGCAGTGGTGTTTGGGCAGTGTATGGGGTGGTGTTTTAGGGTTTAGGGTAGTGCACTGGTGTTCAGGCAGTGTAAGGGTGGTGCTGGGGGTGGTGTTTTAGGGTTTAGGGCAGTGCAGAGGTGTTCAGGCAGTGTTGGGGGTGGTGCTGGGGGTGGTGTTTTAGGGTTTAGGGCAGTGCAGTGGTGTTCGGGCAGTGTAGGTTGTGGTGCTGGGGGTGATGTTTTAGGGTTTAGTGCAGTGGTGTTCGGGCAGTGTAGGGGGTCATGCTGGGGGTGGTGTTTCAGGGTTTAGGGCAGTTCAGTGGTGTTCGGGCAGTGTAGGGGTTCATGCTGGGGCTGGTGTTTCAGGGTTTAGGGCAGTGCAGTGATGTTAGTGCAGTGTAGGGGGTCGTGCTGGGGCTGGTGTTTTAGGGTTTTGGGCAGAACAGTGGTGTTTGGGCAATGTAGGGGGTCATGCTGAGGGTGGTGTTTCAGGGTTTAGGGCAGTGCAGTGGTGTTTGGCCAGTGTAGGGGGTCTTGCTGGGGGTGGTGTTTCAGGGTTTAGGGCAGTGGTGTTCGGGCAGTGTAGGGGGTCTTGCTGGGGGTGATGTTTCAGGGTTTAGGGCAGTGCAGTGGTGTTCGGGCAGTGTAGGGTGTCGTGCAGGGGTTGGTGTTTCAGGGTCTAGGGCAGTGCAGTGGTGTTCGGGCAGTGTAGGGGGTCGTGCTGGGGCTGGTGTTTCAGGATTTAGGGCAGTGCAGTGGTGTTCGGGCAGTGTACAGTGTTGTGCTCGGGCTGGTGCTTCAGGGTTTAGGGCAGTGCAGTGATGTTCGGGCAGTGTAGGGGGTCGTGCTGGGGCTGGTGTTTCAGGGTTTAGGGCAGTGCAGTGGTGTTCAGGCAGTGTAGGGGGTCGTGCTGGGGCTAGTGGTTTAGGGTTTAGTGCAGTGGTGTTCGGCAGTGTAGGGGGTCATGCTGGTGTTTTAGGGTTTTGGGCAGAGCAGTGGTGTTCGGGCAGCATAGGGGGTCGTGCTGGGGGTGGTGCTTCAGGGTTTAGGGCAGTGCAGTTGTATTCGGGCAGTGTAGGGGGTCCTGCTGGTGGTAGTATATCAGGGTTTAGGGCAGTGCAGTGGTGTTCGGGCAGTGTAGAGGGCGTGCTGTGGTAGTGTTTTAGAGTTTAGGGCAGTGCAGTGGTGTTTCTGCAGTGTAGGGGGTCGTGCTGGGGTAGTGTTTTAGGGTTTAGGGCAGGGCAGTGGTGTTTGTGTAGTGTCAGCGCATGCGCTGCATCACTAGGCGAGACCTAATAAGCATGCACCTTCAATCCAGGAAGTGTTGGCAGCCAATTAGAGCCAACAAATTATAAAGTAAGTAAAATTAATTTATTCAACACCCTTTACCCTTATAAAACCAAGACCCACACACACAAAAATAAACAATGACCCTAATTAATTATCAATTAATCAATTAATTAACATTAATGATCAACTAATTATTGATTAATTAAACATAAATTACTTCCTACCCTTTACCCCTATAAAAGCCCAGAACCCACTCCTAAAATTAATTACACAATATCCATATTTAATTTTCAATCAATTAATTGATATTATTTAACAACTAATTATTAATTAATTAAACATAAATTACTTTCCACCCCTTACCCCTATAAACGCCACAACCAGAACCAAAAAATTAATTAATCAATTTCCATATTTAATTTTCAATTAATTAACTAATTTTAATTAACAACTAATTATTAATTAAAAATAAAACTTTCTTCCTACCTGTTAGAAATGGGATTTCTGGTTGGCTAGGGCTTGCGCCAAAGCCAGGCAGAAACCACCACTCTAGTCGGGGCTGGGGAGTTACACGCCAAAGATAACCCCTGCGCACCCCCTTGGTAGCTTGGCACGAGCAGTCAGGCTTATCCCGGAGGCAATGTGTAAAGCGTTTGCGCGCGCACCCAGCCACAACACCCAAGGCCCACCACAAAAGAAACTCCACACAAGGTTATATATAAAAATAGCCTTTGTATTATACCAAAACACATTAGATAATATTCACACAATTTACACTGTGCCAACTGGCACTGGGCAGAATTTTACAAGGGACTATTTACACGGGACAGGGCCACATGGCCCACTGTCAGAATCAGCACAAATCACCAATTGTACATGTAGAACATATACTAAATGTAACACAAATTAGCACGGTAGAGCACAACGTTGGAGCCACACGGGGCTCTTAGAATACTAATGCCCAACGTTGGAGCGGCCCACTGTACACACGGAGCTGCTCTGACTCGGTGCCTCGCACCGAACACCAAACCTGCTCCCTCGGTGGAGCGTGAGGGATGTGCAGCCCTGTCCCCTGCCCAGCCCTTACTCACCGGGCTCCAGCGCAGGGGACTCCTCTTCTGGAGGTGACAGCGGGCGGCAGCACTTCGCATGCGGCGCGGGGCTTCCCTCGCAGATGGGAGCCTCGCGCTGCTCTCGCACTTCACCCGGGCCCCCTCCTGGGACCCGGGACTTGGTTGTGGAGCCCGCACGGCTCCGGGGGCATTTAACTCTTCCCCTGTCTCCGGGAGGCGGGGTGGGCTCCCGTCCTCCCTCCTGCCGTAAGCTCCGGGGCTGCAGCTTCCCCCGAAAATGGCCGCACTTCCGCTTCCGTCCCGCGGCCCCGCCCACAACCAGGCGGGCCGCGGACTCAGCGGCAATTTTTGAATGCGGCTCGGGCCGCGGCGGTGAAATGCGGGGTGGGCTCCTGCATTAATTTAAATTAAGACGAACCAGGCAACATGCGGGGTGGGCACCTGCCATTAAAGACCAAATAAGCGGAGTGGGCACCCGCGAAAGCACGATCACTGAGCGGGGTGGGCTCCCGCTCGGCAGCCAACACGGAGAATCCCTCCAGTGGGGGATTCCCTCTAAAGGGACGGGCAGCGCCACGCTGCATCGCCCGCGCTCCTCGATAACACACCAGATGGAGAAGCACAGAGCTCTCCTTAGTAGACACGAGCCAGGTGCCTTCCAAAATAAAGCAGGCGCTCACAGGGCGCAAGGAGGCAGGGTGGGCTCCCGTCCTCCCTCCTGCCGTAAGCTCCGGGGCTGCAGCTTCCCCCAAAAATGGCCGCACTTCCTATTCCGTCCCGCGGCCCCGCCCACAACCAGGCGGGCCGCGGCGGTGAAACGCGGGGTGGGCTCCCGCATTAATTTAAATTAAGACGAACCAGGCAACATGCGGGGTGGGCACCCGCCATTAAAGACCAAATAAGCAGAGTGGGCACCCGTGAAAGCACGATCACTGAGCGGGGTGGGCTCCCGCTCGGCAGCCAACACGGGGAATCCCTCCGGTGGGGGATTCCCTCTAAAGGGACGAGCAGCGCCGCGCTGCATCGCCCGTGCTCCTCGGTAACACACCAGGTAGAGAAGCACAGAGCTCTCCTTAGTAGGCACGAGCCAGGTGCCTTCCAAAATAAAGCAGGCGCTCACAGGGCGCAAGGAGGCTGGACAAAGTCTTGGAAGCATCCCGGGGGCAATGTAGGGCCCAGGGGCCAGCACACAGGGCCCTCCAGCAGGGAGGCAGCCCCCATGGCGGTCCCTCCTGGGCCCCACCAGCAGCAATCCCCCTCCTGTTAGGATCCACGTAAGAAGAAGCAATAAAGCGCTCACCAGGCGCTAGAAATAAAGTCCTTGAAGTCCATCAGGCATCCAGGGGCTGGGCAGGGCCCAGGGAGGCAAGCCTTCCCCTGGGCCCCAGCAGCAGCACGCCCCTGGTAGATTCAAGTCAGAACAAGAACATTTTCATGGAGTCACAGCCCCTCTTTTATACACCAAATCCTTTGTCTGCAAAGGTGCAGGGGAGGGGCGAACCAGATGCAACCGGTTCCTGAGCACTTTGTTTTGCTCAGCCCCTCTCCCTATTCACAGAACAGGCCAGGGTCATCAGTCGCATCACAGGGGGCGGAGCCAGCATTGTGGGGGGAAAGCCCAGCCCTATTCAGGTCCTAGGTGTACTCCTCCCACTCATCAACCTGCAGAGCTCTCCACCCACCACTGGGGCAGACCCACCCTGACTCCTGGAGCCAGGCACACCAGCCAATCACACGCCAGACAGTCACTGCACATTTATGCCAGTGTCTAGAAGTGGCGCTTCTATACTAGCTACAGTAACGCCGCACACATCATTGCGCAGCATTCACTCTCACGAGTTTGCACATATCAAACTCGACCCTGCACTCCCCACGCATCAGGAACTAGCACGGTCACTCAGATCCCCCATGCATTCCTATGGGAGGGCAGGTCAGTCTCATTCAACCACAAAGAGCGCACGCGCTTTCCACTGGGACACAGTGTGAAAGCGCCTAGAGGCCTAAAACCACAAGTACAACACAGGAAAAAAGGCTAGGATACTGCAAAAAGTTCTAGGGGTGAACTTGCCAGAAGGGCCAAGTCCAACACAACCCCCTTCCAGCCAAAACGCAGGGCAGACCAATCACCACTGTGATGGTCTTCCCTGCTTGGGGCGATAGAACTCGGACGCAGGCCCGCACTGCAGGGACACTCTCCGGTTCTACGCCATTCTGAATCAACGTGGTTCCATCTGAGAAAAAAAAAAAACAACCGAAAAAAAACTCAGGCCCAACTAGGCTAACCCACTGGTACTACCTGGTTGTCCACGGCCAGGACCAGGCCCTAGGCCACCCAGATACCACTGGTCCTTGCCAAACCCAGAGTGGGGGGAAGTAACCCCTGGCATACAAGCCATTCTCCACTCTCCCTCTCAGTGTAGTTCCCAACTACCACTGATCCTTCAACCTAGGGTCCACACCCTCAGGCTGACCAGAGGTCACGGGCAAGAATGCCCCACCCTACCTCTACTTCTGGGGTTCCGCTCCCTCCCAGGGAAGCACCCACCAGAACACAACTCTCCCACCAGTTCAGGACCTCTCTCCACCAACTGGTCTACCACCTGGGATCCAAGGGGTCAGAGGCGAGGACTCCCTCCCTCTGCACCCCCTTCCACTGTAGAGGAGGATCTCTTCACCCAAGATGAGCCTCCCCTGCCCTCAGGACTACAGCTGCCCTTACGTCCAGATCCGGAAACACCGACTACTGGCTCCCCAACCGAGGGACGTACCCTTTGGTCAGATGCCTGGCGAACCAGGACTTAACGAGGGTGACACATAACTAATGGGTCGTGTGACAGTCTGCCTGGCGCTGATCTCACGACCTCCTGTCCATCTGACAGTGCGTGCAGACCCCCCAGGACAGAAGTGGTGACACCACGGTCACTCAGTGGCGACTCAGCCCTCCCGGCTGGTCCCTGACCTACTGGTTCCCACTGGGGAATCCCTCCCCCTCTCACCCCTCCCTCTGGACTTCCACACCCTCCCAACTGGAGCGGTACCGCCAGACACCAGGACTACTGGAGCTCTGATTACAGACACTCCACGTCCTCTAGACACTGGGAGATCCTCCTCAAATGACCTATTAGTACAGCCTAGGCCCCCGACCTGATGTTCCCTAAAGAAACCATCCAGGCCCTGAGACTGGGTTTCGGGCACCTGGAGACACGCAGTCCCACCCACTCCTTCTCCGCAGAGACAGGACGTGAGCCCCTACACCGAGACCTAGCTGGGCTACTCTGAACCTCTTCCACCACGCTGGGCTGGAAGACACCTCAGCCACTCCTTTTGGAATCACTCCCCAATGCAAGCTCCCTATCCCAGAGAACTCACACCCAATCAACCAGCAAGCTCCTTATTTCAGAGAACTCACACCAAAGTATTCAGCAAGCTCCTTATTTCAGAGAACTCACACCAATCATCCACACACACACCTCCCAGACTAGTAAGACAGTTTCTACCGCCCCTGATTTCTCAACCTGACCACCACGTGACACAGGTACTATTACTCCGGGAACTGGGAATGGGACGTTCACATTCATCCAGCGCATTACACATTCATCCCCACCCCTCCCAAGACTGGTAAGACAGTTTCTACCGCCCCTGATTTCTCAACCTGACCACCACGTGACACAGTTACCATTACCCCGGGAACTGGGAATGGGAATACATGCACTGGACACACATCTGCTGCCACCACTGGATCCCACCCTTACTGGTGAATCCAGAAACACATTTCCACATAAATGACACTTAAAAACAAACTTAGAACAATAATCCCTTTCCATGTGATTATCTAAATGCAGAGTTTTGTGGTGCAGCCAGCTGTCGCTGTGGTACTGCGCAAACGCAAGTCCTAATCCCACCGCTGATCACTAATGTTAGAAATGTGATTTCTGGTTGGCTAGGGCTTGCGCCAAAGCCAGGCAGAAACCACCACTCTAGTCAGGGCTGGGGAGTTACACGCCAAAGATAACCCCTGCTCACCCCCTTGGTAGCTTGGCACGAGCAGTCAGGCTTATCCCGGAGGCAATGTGTAAAGCGTTTGCGCGCGCACCCAGCCACAACACCCAAGGCCCACCACAAAAGAAACTCCACACAAGGTTATATATAAAAATAGCCTTTGTATTATACCAAAGCACATTAGATAATATTCACACAATTTACACTGTGCCAACTGGCACTGGGCAGAATTTTACAAGGGACTATTTACACGGGACAGGGCCACATGGACCACTGTCAGAATCAGCACAAATCACCAATTGTACATGTAGAACATATACTAACTGTAACACAAATTAGCACGGTAGAGCACAACCAGTAACTACTGGAGCAATAATGACCTCAGCGTCATCACACTAGCATCTGGTATAAAACCTATCCTGCATCCATCACAGGGGCATAAACACATTATGCAATTTCTCGCAAGTCTAACGCATTAGACCTTACCTCCTAAGTATAACTACTCTAGGGGCGTACATCGCACAGGGAAGTACAATCTCCCTAACATCACCCCAAACAGGTAAAACAACCTCCTAGGCAGAAAGGACCACATTTAGAGGTATAAAACACAGGGTGCGCAAAACATGCTATACACAGTACATTTCCTAACACCCAATCACATTAGCATGAATCACAATAACACCTCAAACACATTAGGGTCCAGGTCGCACCAGACACCTAAACGTAGCAGCTGTCCACTACTTGCTGGGCAGCTGGGGACAAGAACAGGGCCTAAACGCTGCAGCTGGCACTAAGTGCTGAGCAGCTGGAAAGCAAATAGGAGGCATGGGCTCTCAATGGCCCCTGAAACAATATGCCAAAACGCTGGAGCCATTTGGCTCAGAAAATAACATGTCCCCATGGAGCGCACGGGCTCCTGAAATAAAGGTGCGCCAATACAGAAAAAGTGCTTGCCCCAAAGCACAAGGGAGCGCGCTGGAGCTCTGAAACAGATCATGCCCACTGTGGGAGCCACTCGGGGCTCTTGAAGCAAATGTGCCCCCCAAAGCGTAGGAGCCACAAGGGGCTCTTAAACTAAACATGCCCCCACAGCGTTGGAGCCACACGGGGCTCTTAGAATACTAATGCCCAACGTTGGAGCGGCCCACTGTACACACGGGGCCGCTCTTACTCTGTGACTCACACCGAACACCAAACCTGCTCCCTTGGTGGAGCGTGAGGGATGTGCAGCCCTGTCTCCTGCCCAGCCCTTACTCACCAGGCTCCGGCGCAGGGGACTCCTCTTCTGGAGGTGACAGCGGGCGGCAGCACTTCGCATGCGGCGCGGGGCTTCCCTCGCAGATGGGAGCCTCGCGCTGCTCTCGCACTTCACCCGGGCCCCCTCCCGGGACCCGGGACTTGGTTGTGGAGCCCGCAAGGCTCCGGGGGCATTTACCTCTTTCCCTGTCTCCGGGAGGCAGGGTGGGCTCCCGTCCTCCCTCCTGCCGTAAGCTCCGGGGCTGCAGCTTCCCCCAAAAATGGCCGCACTTCCTATTCCGTCCCGCGGCCCCGCCCACAACCAGGCGGGCCGCGGCGGTGAAACGCGGGGTGGGCTCCCGCATTAATTTAAATTAAGACGAACCAGGCAACATGCGGGGTGGGCACCCGCCATTAAAGACCAAATAAGCAGAGTGGGCACCCGTGAAAGCACGATCACTGAGCGGGGTGGGCTCCCGCTCGGCAGCCAACACGGGAAATCCCTCCGGTGGGGGATTCCCTCTAAAGGGACGGGCAGCGCCGCGCTGCATCGCCCGTGCTCCTCGGTAACACACCAGGTAGAGAAGCACAGAGCTCTCCTTAGTAGACACGAGCCAGGTGCCTTCCAAAATAAAGCAGGCGCTCACAGGGCGCAAGGAGGCTGGACAAAGTCTTGGAAGCATCCCGGGGGCAATGTAGGGCCCAGGGGCCAGCACACAGGGCCCTCCAGCAGGGAGGCAGCCCCCATGGCGGTCCCTCCTGGGCCCCACCAGCAGCAATCCCCCTCCTGTTAGGATCCACGCAAGAAGAAGCAATAAAGCGCTCACCAGGCGCTAGAAATAAAGTCCTTGAAGTCCATCAGGCATCCAGGGGCTGGGCAGGGCCCAGGGAGGCAAGCCTTCCCCTGGGCCCCAGCAGCAGCATGCCCCTGGTAGATTCAAGTCAGAACAAGAACATTTTCATGGGGTCACAGCCCCTCTTTTATACACCAAATCCTTTGTCTGCAAAGGTGCAGGGGAGGGGCGAACCAGATGCAACTGGTTCCTGAGCACTTTGTTTTGCTCAGCTCCTCTCCCTATTCACAGAACAGGCCAGGGTCATCAGTCGTACCACAGGGGGCGGAGCCACCATTGTGTGGGGAAAGCCCAGCCCTATTCAGGTCCTAGGTGTACTCCTCCCACTCATCAACCTGCAGAGCTCTCCACCCACCACTGGGGCAGACCCACCCTGACTCCTGGAGCCAGGCACACCAGCCAATCACACGCCAGACAGTCACTGCACATTTATGCCAGTGTCTAGAAGTGGCGCTTCTATACTAGCTACAGTAACGCCACACACATCATTGCGCAGCATTCACTCTCACGAGTTTGCACATATCAAACTCGACCCTGCACTCCCCACGCATCAGGAACTAGCACGGTCACTCAGATCCACCATGCATTCCTATGGGAGGGCAGGTCAGTCTCATTCAACCACACAGAGCGCACGCGCTTTCCACTGGGACACAGTGTGAAAGCGCCTAGAGGCCTAAAACCACTAGTACAACACAGGAAAAAGGCTAGGATACTGCAAAAAGTTCTAGGGGTGAAATTGCCAGAAGGGCCAAGTCCAACACTACCATTAACCCCTGTAAACCCCACAACCTGCACCAAAAGAAATTACACAATTACCATAATTAATTACGAATTAATTAATTAATATTAATTAACAATCAATTAATAATTAATTACTTTCCACAATTAACACTATAAAATCTCAACTAAATAAATATTAAATAAAAAGTAATCATTAATTTATTATAATTAAATTACTTCCCACCCTATTCCCCTATAGACCCACAACCCGCTACGGGTCAAAAAAATGCAATATTTAATTAAAATGAAATTGATAACTACTAAAAATGTACCACATATATTAAAAAACATAAACAATACTTATACAAAAAAAATACATCACTCACATTTAAAATATATACTAAAATACATAACAATAATTGTAAAATCGATATTTTAAACAACTAATTTTGCAAACGATATTAATGACTTCTTTATTTTAAAAAACAATATTTCTTACCTTAAAATCGATATTCTTGACCACGATATTCTTGCTGTCAATATTTCTGTATCACGATATTTACAACTCGATATTTGTGTAAGTCGGCATTTCTAACCCGATATTTTGTCTAAATACCCCTCATTTTGGCTACGGCTCCAAGGTGGCTGTCTTCAGGAGGAGGTCCTCTCATAGCTTAGGACTGGTGAGAAGAAGAAGGACAAGATGGTTATGTCTTTTATGTAGTGATCACACAAAAGGCTCATACGAACTTAAGAAAAATGTTTTTATAAAGGATGGAACACCATAACAAATTAAATACAAGGGGGATGCTTATTTTTAATGCGTTTTAAACAAAATTGTTTCTATTGAATTCACCAAATGGCCGCAGTGTTGTGCCTTATTTTGACTCTTCCTCGTCTTTAGTCTCTTGGCACTGCATGGTGGAGGGCCCAACCACATATGAAATGTTATCAATATTAAGAACGCAGGTGATTGCTGTTGACTCTGCCACAATCTGACTGTCATTTCAGGATGTCACCTAACGATTGTATGACATAATTTCGAAAGACAAAAATTCGACCTACAAAAATATCGCAACAAAAATATCGTGGTCAAGAATATCGACATCCTATCTACAACATGGTAAGTACAAAAATATCGATAATTTAATATCGATGTCAAAAATATTGTAATTCAAAAATATCGGGTTTTTTTTAGTTTAAAAATATATGTAAAATAAACCAAATAATACTTATAAATCAAAGAAACATAATTAAATATATTGTATAATATGTAAAATGTATAATAAATATATATAATTAAATGAAACTTTAATGAAACATATATATATAATATATAATATATACACTTACTTAATAATTACTTTTAATAATAATTTCTGTAACATATAAATTATTAAATATTTATTTAAATTACCAATACATCTATACACATAAAACAATAACATTAATAAATATTAAATAATTACATATAGCAAATAATAATCAATAATTTTAATTTGAATAATTTTTATTATTAATTATATATTACAATAGCTAAAATATTACAAAACATATTTAATATCAGACACAATAAAACTACTAGTCCAACTTCAACAAAAACAACAGTAAGGAAAATGTTGGATAGCGTAGGGGTAAAAATAACTATTCCAACTCCCGAGAGTGCAACAGTAGGGAAAACATTGGATAGCGTAGGGGTAAAAATTACTATTCCAACTCCAAAGAGTGCAACAGTAGGGAAAGCGTTGGATAGCGTAGGGGTAAAAATTACTATTCCAACTCCAGAGAGTGCAATAGTAGGGAAAGTGTTGGATAGCGTAATGGTAAAAATTATTATTCCCACTCCAGAGAGTGCAATAGTAGGGAAAGTGTTGGATAGCGTAAGGGTAAAAATTACTATTCCCACTCCACACAGAGCAACAGTAGGGAAAACGTTGGATAGCGTAGGGGTACAAATAACTATTCCAACTCCAAAGAGTGCAACAGTAGGGAAAACGTTGGATAGCGTAGGGGTAAAAATTACTATTCCAACTCCAGAGAGTGCAATAGTAGGGAAAGTGTTTGATAGCGTAAGGGTAAAATCTACTATTCCCACTCCAGAGAGTGCAATAGTAGGGAAAGTGTTGGATAGCGTAAGGGTAAAATTTACTATTCCCACTCCAGAGAGTGCAACAGTATAGAAAACGTTGGATAGCGTAGTGGTAAAAATAACTATTCCAACTCCAAAGAGTGCAACAGTAGGGAAAACGTTGGATAGCGTAGGGGTAAAAATTACTATTCCAACTCCAGAGAGTGCAATAGTAGGGAAAGTGTTGGATAGCGTAAGGGTAAAATTGACTATTCCCACTCCAGAGAATGCAATAGTAGGGAAAGTGTTGGATAGCGTAAGGGTAAAAATTACTATTCCAACTCCAGAGAGTGCAATAGTAGGGAAAGTGTTGGATAGCGTAAGGGTAAAATTCACTATTCCCACTCCAGACAGTGCAACAGTAGAGAAAAGGTTGGATAGCGTAGGGGTAAAAATTACTATTCCAACTCCAAAGAGTGCAACAGTAGGGAAAGCGCTGGATAGCGTAGGGGTAAAAATTACTATTCCAACTCCAGAGAGTGCAACAGTAGGGAAAGCGCTGGATAGCGTAGGGGTAAAAATTACTATTCCCACTCCAGATAGTAAAACAGTTGGGAAAGCACTAGATAGCATAGTGATTCTATGAACATTATAACCAATTCAATAATTTGTTATAAAAAAATTGCATGTTAACAATGTTTTAAAAAAATAATTATTATTAAATACCAATTATGTAAAATAAATATTTAAATAAATAAATTTAAATTACATCCCACACTATTCCCCCTTTAACACACAACACACTACACATACAAAATACACAATAGATTTAAATATCAATTTATCTCTTATTTACAATTAATAATACATTCTTTATAATTAATATAGTTATTAATTCACTAATTAATACATATTAACTACGAAATTACAAATATTCACCTATTAATTATTAATTAACAATACATTAATTAGCAATAACAACACATAAAATACAATAATCAATTATTTATATTTACTATATTTAACTAACTAATAACAATTAATTAATAATAATTACAAATAAATAAAATATATCATTATTTATTTTATTTTAATTACATCCAACCCTATTCCCCTATAAACCCACAACCCACTACACATAAAAATTCACATAATTAATTTTAATTATCAATTAATCACTTAATAAAATTAAATCACCAATTAATTACTAATTAACAATTAATTAATTAACTATAACAATAAATAAATATTATTAATAAACTAATTATAATTTATATAATTAACCAAATAATAAATTATTTTTACAATTAATAATTAATTAAAAATTATTTAATCTATTAATCAAATTAATTACCAATTATTAATTGATTACCAATTAATTAATCATAAATACCAATTAAACAATACATATTAATTCATTAATTATAATTACATTACTTCCCACCCTATTCCCCTATAAACCCACAACCCACTACACATAAAAATTCACATAATTAATTTAATTATCAATTAATCACTTAATAAACTTAAATCACCAATTAATTACTAATTAACAATTAATTAATTAACAATAACAATAAATAAATATTAATAATAAAGTAATTATAATGTATATAATTAACCAATTAATAAAATAATTTTACAATTAATAATTAATTAATTAATTAATCAATTAATTACCAATTATTAATTAATTACCAATTAATTAATCATAAATACCAATTAAACAATACATATTAATTCATTAATTATAATTAAATTACTTCCCACCCTATTCCCCTATAAACCCACAATCCGCTCTGATACTAAAACGCTAAATTAAATGTAAAATAATTATAAATCTCTAAACATTTATTTTTAAATGTATTAAAATACATTACAATAATCTTTAACATACAAATAAAATACATATTAAATGACATTACACTAAATAAATATCGATATTATTGACATCGAAATTTTTACTTACGATATTACCTACATCGATATTAAGTACTTCGATATTATTAACTTCGATATTACTTACCTTGGGATCGATATTCTGTCCATCGATATTCTTGACTTCGATATTCTGTACCTACGATATTAAAAACACGATATTATTGTAGGTCGAAATTTAAAACTCGATATTTTGGCTAAACACCGTCACCTAACTGCCTTGTAGTCATGTCAGATCCCTCATCAGGCCAAAGCTCTTGTTCAAGCCTTTCATTTCACTTATGTTTATCTGCATAATATAAGAGTCTCTGTTAGAAATTGGAAGTGGATTGATGCTTTGGAAGCAGAGATGGGACTTAAGAACAAGATGCATGAATATACTTATACTGCTAAGTGCCAACACCAAATCACCCTCCAGGAATTTCCAGATACTTCCTCCTATGCCAAGGATTTATAACGGGTACGTTTTGAGCTATTTTCTGGAGGAGATATGGACCACAAAGCTGCTACTTTCTTTTGCACCTCTATATCTGTTATCTGGAGTTAGAGCCTGATGGCTGAGAGCAGAATGTGTCCAGAGTTTTAATGCTGTTTTTTATCCACGTGGTTGCACCTGCGGATGGTGCATTGTGTCTTGGAAGGGACTTGGTGTCGGGAAGTTAAAGTTCCATAAGCCCAAGCATCTACGGCCTGATCTACGACCATGGCATTAAGCGACTTGCAATTTGCGCTCAATTGTGAGTCGCAATTTGCGAGTCTTAAAATGCCTTGTACAACAGTATCAGAGACACTGTTTGCGATTCCCAATGGGGTCGCAAATTGCATGCCTCATCAATATTCATGAGGCACTCGCAATTTGTGACCCCATTGGGAATGGCTGGCCCTCCCAGGTATGGTGGCCTGCTGGGCTCAGCAGACCTCCATGTCTGGGACTGCTTTTAAATAAAGCAGTTTTTTTAAAAAATGCAGCCAATTTTCCTTAAAGGAAAACAGGATGCATTTAAAAAACAGAAAAATTAAACGATTTTGTTTCATTTTTTAAGGTCAGGTAGTGGTCCCTGGGAACTCTGCCTGCCCCTAAAAAAATATTTCCCTGCATTCACGAAGGGGAAGGGGTCCCTTGGGGACCCCTTCTCATTTGTGAGTGCTTTACCACCCTCTTGAAGAGGGCAGTAAATTGCGGGCGCAAAACATTCTTACATAGACCTCTGACTTGCTATTAGGATGGGAAGCCCCTGGAACACCCCTTCCTAATAGCAACTCACAATTCCTATTTAGCGAGTCGTAAATAAAAAAATTGTGACTCACTAAATAGGGATTGTACATGGCTCTATTAGATTTTGCATACGCAAACGGGTCGCAAACCCGTTTCCGCATGCGAAATAGGGTCGTACATCTGACCCCTAGTCCGAGTTTTCAGCCTTGCTGCAGTGTTGTGGACAAGGACGTAGGTGGCGCAGCTGGGGTACGGGTTATCGACAGTCTCAATAGGAAGTAATGAGAAGGAGTGTGACCAGAGTACATTGGAGGTGTGCACCCTGAATGTCGACCCTAGATTATCGAAGGGACACTATATCAGGGACAAAATATTGAAAAGACATAGTGACATATAAGTAAGTCTAGATTTTCTATATATAACTCCAGGTATATGTACCTACACATTACATATATCGCCAAGATAGGTAGATGTAGAGTTAGGAATCGTAAATCCATACTTATATTTTTACATCTATATCTATAGTAAATATACACTTAGCTTTCGATATTCTGTCCTTGATGTTCTTGCACCACAATATTCTGCGGGTCAATATATCCACGTGGAGGCTGTGCTGGGGTGTGCTGACCTCACACAGATCTGAGATGGGTTTAAAGAGTTAGCTTAGTATTTACATGTCTGTGTTAGGGATGATTTGCTGTCACATGATGAGTGCCAGAAATGTAACAGAGTCAGGTTGGTTCTACACAGTTTACCATTCAGACGTGAGGCAAGCGTGAAATGCAGGAAAGCTAGCAAGGGCGGATGGTTGATTCCATTTTAATAGGCATGGCATAGGACCTACACAAAAAGAAACGTTTGTGCGTTCACAAAACCAGACTGTTTGGAGTTGTGACATGATTGCCTTGGTTTTTACGTCATGGGATTGTTTTTTTTTATTTCAGCGGATGTTGCCTCCAGCTTCCTCCTGATCATCATGCTTTTGCTGATTAGCGTCTGCCTCTTCTTCGGTGTGATAAAGGTACAGTATGGAGATGTTTCTCATTCCATGTCCCTCATTAAGGGATCAGATAGCAGCTGAAATAATTTTCTGCTGCTTGTATAGACATGTGTTACTGTTCCTTGCATATATGTAGAACCCTTTTGGTAATTGGCTATTATCTAGCTATGTCTGAAGTACTAGTAGATATGTAGAACCTGCCTTTTCTGCAGCGAAACATGGTAAACCTTCCTGCACAAAAACAATCACAGGATGTGTTTTCTCTTTCTATATGCGTTACAGAATGCAGCACACACAGAAGAAGAAAAAACGAGGAGAAATAAAGATATTTCTCCTTGTTGTGTCTCCCTTACGCCTCCCCTGTGGAGTAGTACGTTTTTGGCATTTCCTCAGAGTTACAATTTCTCGTAAATCTGGTGCAGTGTCAAAAAGCCATGGGATGTTGCTGGGAATGCCCCCAGCAACACTCATTTCAGGCCCCTTTAATGCAGAAAACTGTGTTAAAGGAAACAATGTTTACAAGGTAGCTTTAAGCCACAAAAGGCTGCTTAGTGCTGCCTGGTAAAATGGACCAGGCTCCTGCGCCACCGGAGTGTCACAAAATGTGACACACCGGCGGCGCAAGGGGCTTATAAATAAGCCCCAGTGTTGTTTTTGCGCACTGGCCCATCCCAAGTGTTTTAGGGCATATTGAGGGCTACCCAGATACAGCCCATTGGGGAAGTGTAGCCTGGATGTCATAAGGACCACAACTGCTGTTACAGTCCATTGGAAGGCTGTATATAGGATTTTGTGCCTGACGTGTACCTATCATAGGATGGTTCCAGCGTCTATCTTAAGTAGGCATATTAAGTTGGAGTGTACGAAAGCCATTAGGTTCAATGCAGAAAGTTGGGTTTCCCATAGACCATAAGAAGCTACAAAATCAAACAATTTGAAAGCCAAAGACAAGGACATCAGTCGTATTGGGGTTGAACTTGAAATAGTTCTTGTACATTCACCTGTCTACCTCAAAGAAGGAAACCTTGAATTTAGCCCCTTGAGTCTCAACACAAGCTGTGGGTCTTCCAGTTAGTTATAAAAGTGCAGGCAAAGGTTTGGATAAACCTGGCCAGAGACTGCACACAGAAGGGTACTAAGTACAGATGTCTACTACAGACACTACCTGTTAGAGTTACATATATACAAGTTGCAAATTCACTCCAGATTACATTTTAAGAAAAGTTGAAGCGATTACGGTTGGACAAATTTATATTACATATTTGCAGAGCATGATGTTCTCGCCATTACTGGGTAATGGGGATAGGGCTGAATCTTACACTGACCCATAGGTAAGCGGCTGAGGCTGGGGGGTCAGTGGCTGAGGGGACACTGATTGTATCAAAACTGCCAAGAATGAGACAACAGCTGACCTATTTTTTTTAAATGATATTTCTTACCTTAAATTCGATATTCTTTACCACAAAATTCTTGCTGTCGATATTTCGGAATCACGATATTTCCAACTCGATATTTGTGTAAGTCGACATTTCCTAATCGATATTCTGTCTCAACACCAGTTTTAAAGATGGCAGGAGGACAATGGTTCTATTAGGAGCTCTGAAGCTTTTTCTTTTTTCTGCTAGTGATAAGAAGCTCTTATGTCCGAGATAGCAATAAACAGAGAACAATAGTTCTGGATCTGACACGAACTAAAAACCTTCATTAATCACAGCCAGCACTGAGGAGGCAAAAGAAGAACAATCAATGTAGACTTGCTATGAGAGTGTCTGTCAGTAACTCGTTTTCTTTGGTCCTGAGACATGCCAATGCAGATTTTTGAGAAAAAGATGGAGTCCAGTACATTGCCTACTCTGCATTCGTGATAAATTCACCTCCTAATTTTTGGCAAACAGTATTTGATGGGAGATTAAACCAAATGTTAAATCCTGCTGATGTCAGGATCCACCTTTAACGTATCAATAAATTAGTAACATTGAAAACGATTTGTAATGTGCAATGGGATATCTGGGTCTAGCCAGAAGTATCACTGGTTGCTGGCCAGACCCAGTGTGAGAAGGTGTGAAAAGCTTGCTCTAGGCAGGATTATGGCACTCCAGCAGAATCTCTACTTTTGGGTTATGGTATGGGAGTCTCTTTGACTGATTGAGAGGATTTACCCTCTGGGCGGTGAAGAGGATAATTTAATGCATCACTTGACTAATCGATAATAATTACAAATTGTTGCAGCCTGGATGAAATAAAGAAGGATAAAAGTGCCATAAACTCAGACTGTGGTGATAGAAACGAAAACACCTACAACTGAAGGAGGTGTGTGTGTGTGTGTGTGCGTGCATGCGTGCGTGTGGGGGAACAACCTTTACAATGCAACTTTTACAATGCACTACACTTACAACGCAATTTTTACAACGCAACATCCACTACAACGCATTCCATTACATCGCATGACACTACAACGCATGTTTAAAAACTACCTTTACAACGCATTCCATGACATCGCATACTACCTTTACAACGCATACCATTACAACGCATAATATTACACTACACTATCCAACACTTACCCTACTGTTGCACCCCCTGGAGTTAGAATAGTAATTTTTACCCCTATACTATCCAACACTTACCCTACTGTTGCGCCCCCTGGAGTTAGAATAGTAATTTTTACCCCTATACTATCCAACACTTACCCTACTATTGCACCCCCTGGAGTTAGAATAGTAATTTTTACCCCTATACTATCCAACACTTACCCTACTATTGCACCCCCTGGAGTTAGAATAGTAATTTTTACCCCTATACTATCCAACACTTACCCTACTGTTGCACCCCCTGGAGTAAGAATAGTAATTTTTACCCCTATACTATCCAACACTTACCCTACTGTTGCACCCCCTGGAGTTAGAATAGTAATTTTTACCCCTATACTATCCAACATTTACCCTACTGTTGCACCCCCTGGAGTTAGAATAGTAATGTTTACCCCTATACTATCCAACATTTACCCTACTGTTGCACCCCCTGGAGTTAGAATAGTAATTTTTACCCCTATACTATCCAACACTTACCCTACTGTTGCACCCCCTGGAGTTAGAATAGTAATTTTTACCCCTATACTATCCAACACTTACCCTACTGTTGCACCCCCTGGAGTTAGAATAGTAATTTTTACCCCTATACTATCCAACACTTACCCTACTGTTGCACCCCCTGGCGTTAGAATAGTAATTTTTACCCCTATACTATCCAACACTTACCCTACTGTTGCACCCCCTGGAGTTAGAATAGTAATTTTTACCCCTATACTATCCAATACTTACCTTAAATGCAATGTAATATTATGCGTTGTAATTGTATGCGTTGTAAAGGTGGTATGCGATGTAATGGAATGCGTTGTAAAGGTAGTTTTTAAAAATGCGTTGTAGTGTCATGCGATGTAATGGAATGCGTTGTAGTGGATGTTGCGTTGTAAAAATTGCGTTGTAAGTGCATGCGTTGTAAAAGTATGCGTTGTAATGTCATACATCCGTGCGTGTGTGTGTTAGGTTTGTACTATAGAAATACCACATACATACAAATCTATATTTACGTATCTATACTTATCTCCTTGATCTATTGGTCCCCAATATTTTAGCTGCTATATTCCGGTACCTAAATATCCCCTACTTGATATTCCATTCTTCAGCGCCTGTGATGCAATGGAACCACTGATGTAGTCATTTCAGATTTTTTGACTTCAGATTTACCTTCGATGTAGAGATATTCTACCGTTTGTACATCTTTTAAATAATTATGTGCATAAATGGACACAAAAGAAGCTCTAAAAACACTGTACCTTGCTCTCTTGTAGAACTTGGAGAGATTCCTGCTTCCATTTGTTGCTTTACAAGTCCTGGACTTCCTCCTCTACACCCTCACCGTCTGCAGCACCTACATACAGCTTCCGGTCGACCTGCAGTTCAGTACGCTGCAGGACTTGGTAAGAACCCCTAACGGGTTGCATTAGAATAAACCATGTTATCATCCATGCTATTAAGTGGAACAGCATTGTATCATGGTAACCATCACAGTGGGAGGAGCTACCCAGGGCTTTAAGTGAGATGAAAAAACTGTGAGGTCTCTCAAAGGGGCATGGCCTATGTAATTAGGGGCGTGGTTTAAAAACACGTAAACTAAAAATCTGAGTTTAGCATATTGGCTGACCGACTGGTATTTTGCTGTTTCTATCATTGCAACCAGATATATAGTGCAACAAGTAGCATTACACCTACAACAAGCCAGAACTATAGGCTATGTCAATGGTTGTTAGTTGCATAAAAAAAGCAACAACTATGGCTTTATGGTATATAATATTGAAAATGCTTCAATTCTGAAATTATGAGACTGTGAAAGAACTATAACGAGTCTCTGAAGTTACTGCAAATGCAGTGAAGGTGGTCTAATGCTGCAGAGTGAATATTTTTTTTTCACTCGGAGGGTGAGGGTAAAAATGGAGAGCCCGATAAGGACTCGTCACAGCACCAGCTTTTTAGAACTGCTGGTGCTGAGCAGTGGCAGGACCCGGCATACCTAAAGCCTTGAATATTGGGTCACGTTTTAGTGTCAGGGACACGAGGCATGTTCCCAGTCGACATTCTGCCAGAAGCTGTTGGTCATAAATATCTCAACAGTTCAGCTCAAAAACAAGTACAGGAAATGTAGCATGCCCTTTCTGGTTTCCTCCTCACCGACGGTCCTCGAGTGAGGAATAGAGTTAGTAAGTCAGGCCTTCCGCAATTAATATCCATGACATATTTTTACATACAAGTGAGCCCAAGCGAGGGTGTGGGGGGGGTTGGAGTCTTCTGAGTTTTTTCTCTCCTGCTTGAACCACCGAGATTTAAGACACAAAAAACTATTACCAGCTCCATCTCAGAGGGCGCTCCCAAAATGTGGACTTCCACTTCCCCCTGAGATCTAGACCAACCTCTTGAGCTTGATTTTCCTTTGATCCAAGCGCCTACCTCCTCATCCATTGGGTAAGCTTTATCTCAACTCCCCCCCCCCCCCCCCCCCCGCGTCCCCCTTGGCCTACTAACCCTAACCTAACCCTAACCCTGCTTCGTTCCCCTGAGCTTTCTGAATTATTTATACATCAAATTACCCGAGGATTTTTGTGATACCAATTTTGCTGGACTATGATGCTGTTCTTTATGTGCCCATGCTTATTGTGATTTATGTAACTTGCATTGCCCCATTGTAAAGCGCTCTGATGCCCTCAGGCCTAGTGGGCGCTATGGACAACTTCGAAGAAAATAAATCAATAAACCAACAGATAAATACAAATTTCATATTTTGATGTCGTCCTCAAAGACTTTCAGCAAGGGGCCATGCTCTATGCCTTACACTGCTGCATACAGGACAAGGGAAATGAATGTATGGAAGGGCCTGTTTAACGTTGACAGAGCTTCACACAGGCCTGTAGCACCCAGCGCATCGCCCAACAAACCCAAGCTCCTTCAAACAGTTGTATTTCCTTTGTTTCTTTAGCAGGGTCCGTCCTCGAAAGACTCCTTTACAGCCATGCAGATAGTGGACTTCACCCTCAGCCTCTTATCCCTGTGCAGCTCCTACATGGAAATCCCCGCGTACCTCAAACTCAGGTGTATGAGCCACATGGTAGGTCACTTGCGGCGCTGATTGACATATGTCACCCTGAGGGTCACAGAAGATTCAATGGAGTCCTACTTGACTTGCATAACAAAGATTCACATTCTTATTCATGTGTATATTTTGTTTATGTTTACTGTGCCCATATTGCACACATTGCAAAACGTAATTGCTGTAGGAGCCGAGGCATTATTTATGTGATGACTTGCAAAGATGCAAATGTTATTTCGAATATTTTTGTAATGCTTTAGGCCACACCTCATATGAGTGCTGAAGGAGAACAGGAGAGGTGGAAAAAAGTATCTCGTAGAGGGGCAAATGGATTGGGAGAGGGCAGAGGGCAGAGAAACAGGAGGTAGGAGATAAAAACGTGGAAGACCTGAATCCCCACATCATTCAATCTAAGCACCTTTCAACACCACCACACTAGCACAGTCTACAGTTTAACACAGTACATTCTTCGCTTATCTTTCTGAAACACACACTTTGGTCTAACCTTTAAATACGAATATCTGGGTCAATCTGACAAGGTTCATCCTCTGACCCTCAATTTGTTAATATGTATTTTTTCAGGGTGCCCAACCCAGTCATCTATGTTTCAGGTACTGTTCAGCTAGACAAAAGATTCTCTTTGTTTTCTTTTTCAGAATTACTTCCCAAGCAAGCAAGTCCTATCACCGCAGAAGTCAATCAAAATGCTAATCTGTATCAGCATTATCTTCCTCGCTGTCACTGTTGTGAAGGTAATGCCAGTACTTTAAGAGTGTTGATAAAGATGGGGTCTCTAGAGGGGATGTTCCATAAGAATAATAAGTAGAAAACAAATAGAAGAAACATGACCTTTGTGAATAAGGCTGTGTCGTAATACACGTGTCATGGAATCACTCGGGGTCAACCTGGCCCTGGTCCCACTAGCTCTCCTGATGGACCTGGTGCTCTCACGTTTCTTCCTCTTGGTTCTGGATCTTCTGGTCTTGACCCTCTTGATCTTCCAGGTGTCTCTTCTTCTACTGATCCACTCTTTTCTCCCCTTATTCCTAACATTATTCATTAGTCCTTCTGGTCCAGGTACTTTTGGTGTTGATCCCCCTGTTGTTAGCACTCCTGGTGGTCCTAGTGGTGATGGGTCTGGTCCTGCCCTTGGAAATCCTGATTTTGGCAATAATAGCCCACTTGAGCCTTCTAGTGCTGCCATCCTGGTCATTCTGGTGGTTCTAGTTTTGCTCCTGCTTGTGGTCCATGTTCAGTAACCTTGGCTCTCATGCTGATCCTGGTCATCTGTCTTCTCCTTTTCCTCCTTCTGGTTCTACTCCTTTTCCTTTCTGGCCTCCCCTTCATATTCATGGGCCACCTCCTATTTGTCCTGGTTCTCTTCGTCTTGGTTGTTCTGTTTTTGGTTATTCTGATGATGGTCTTCATGATGGAGCTCCTTCATCTGGCCCTCCTGCTCCTCCTGGATGTTTCTCCCTCTGTCCTGGTTATTCCTGTCCTGATCCTGTTGATCATCTTGGTCCTTATCCTCCTTGTCTTCCTGGTTAACCTGGGTATCATGGTTTTGGTCCATCTGTTCGCCTGGTAGTTTTGGTCTTATTCTCCTTTTCCAATTCCCAATTCACTAGGTACTCCTTGCCCTGGTCTCCTGGTCCAGTTCTTCCTGGTCATAACCATCCTAGACCTGATTATCAGGGTTTTTGCCCTGCTGGTCCCAGTTCTTTTGACCTAAGTCCTCCTTGTCTTCCTCCTGGGTCTTCTGGTTCGAGTGCTACCGGTCTTCTTGGTTTTGATTCTCCAGATCCTGGTCCTCTAGTTTTGATCTCAATCTTCTTGGTTGCTCTGGTGCTGATGTCTCTGTTCCTCCGGTGGTCCTCATGCTCATCCTCCTCCCAGTCCTCCACCTGTTCCTGATTCATCCCATCACCCGCCTCCTATACCCAACTCTCCTCCTCCTGGTGTTCCTCATCAACATTCTGGATCTTCTCTTCCACCCCCTATTACTACATTTCACCCTCTGTTTCCTCCTTTCCCTCTAATCCTCTTCTCCCAACAATATCAGCCAGCTACGACCTCCAAGCAAGGGGAATGCAGGGTCTGGCCTGTGATATGTCCCTCTGGCAGCCCTGTGCAGATGTGTAGAGGTGCCTGGGAGCGTCAATTGCTTGTATACAGAGTGACTAAGAGGAAGGATTTGCCCCACAAAAAGTGTCAATACAATTTAACAAAAGCATTTTCGCCTTTGAAGACGTTCATAAAGGGAAATATGAACACCTACAGTGAAGCAACCTTGATCCAGCTGGGTACTCAACCTAATGAGAAATTAGCTTGATGGTGTTAATAATTACCCTGCCTCCACCTTCAAGTGTGTCACTCAATCAAGCAATCAACGATTTGTAGAGCGCTGCTTATCACCCATGAGGGTATCCAGGCGCTATCTGGGGGATGCTGCTGGGAGTTGTCAGTTGAACACTGAGATTTTAAGGCCATCTCTGAACTTCTGTATGGTGGATGCAGTCCAGAGGTGGAGTGGGAGGCCACTGAAGGTCTTGGCAGCCAGGTAGGAGAAGGTGCGGCCGCCGCTTCTGCGGAAGCAGACCGTGTAAGCAAGGTAGAGGGAGGATGAGCATAGTTGTCTGCCGTGTTAGCGGAAGTTCAGTCTGTGGTTGAGGTAGGCTTTTCCTTTGTTGTGCAGGGCCTTGTAGCCATGGGTCAGCAGTTTGAACTGACGCCTTTTTAAATGGGGAGCCAGTGGAACACTCTGAGGTGATGGTTGATGTGGGCTCTTCTCGGGAGGTCGAAGATGAGCCTGGCTGCAGCATTTTGGATGTTTTGCAGTCTGCTCAGTAGTTGTGAGGTGATGCCCACGTAGAGGGAGTTTCCAGAGTCCAGGCGGCTGGTGATGAGGGCTTGGGTGATGGTGCGTCTGGAGTTGATCGGGAGCCATTTGAATATTTTCCGGAGCATGCAGAGGGTGAGTAAGCAGGCTGAGGAGACAGCGTTTATCTGCTTCTTCAAAGTGAGCTTGTTGTCGAGTATGATGCCGAGGTTTCTGGTGTGGTCTGTGGGAATGGGGGAGGAGCCCAGTTCCCCTGGCCATCAGATGTCGTTCCTGGTTTTGGTGTTAGTGGGATTTGAGGATAGGGAGAGGATGAGCTGAGTGTGGTCAGCGTATGATATGGTGTTCAAACCATAGGATTTGACCAGCGTGGCCAGGGGGCGCATGTATGTATTGAACAGGGTTTGACTCAGTGAGGACCCTTGGGGAACACCATAGATGATGTTCTTTGGGCCTGAGGTGTAAGGCGGGAGGCGTACACTCTGGGCTCTTCCGATGAGGAAGGAAGCAGTCCATTTAAGGGCATTTCCTTGTATCCGCATCTGATGGAGGCTGTGTAGGATTAGTGTGACACGGTGTTGAAAACTGCGGTCTCTGCCTAGTCTAGGAGAGATCAGATGTCATCTGTGGCTGCGATTAGGGCAGTTTCTGTGCTGTGATTAGCGCAGAATTCCAATTGGGATGGATCCAGGAGGTTGTTGATCTCTAGGTGGTTGGAGAGTTGTCTGTTTATTGCTTACACCAGGACTTTAGCCAGGAATGGGAGCAGGTAGATGGGCCAGTAGTTCTTGAGTTCTTCTGGGTAAGCGGCAGGTTTTTTGAGAAGAGGTTTTACTTCTGCGTGTTTCCATCCTTCTGGGAAGAAGGCAGAGGTGATGGATACGTTGAGGATGGTGATGAGTTCCTTACTGATGGGTTTGTTCCCCAGGTTGTACATATGGTGGGGCAGGGGTCTGGGGGTGCTCTTCAGTGGATGGAGCTCATGATGGTAGAAGTGGTTTGTGTGGTTAGTTCATCCCACGTAGCGATTATAGTGTTTGAGGTGAACTCATTGCTGTTGAGGAGTTTGTCGATGTTGCCGCAGGTTGGTTGCTGGTCAAAGTGTTGCTGCGCCAGATTCTTTCTAATCGTTTGCAATTTCATTTGGAGCTTTTTGTTCAGGAGTGAACCAGATGGTGTGTTTGGAGGGTCTTCTTGGTTTTACAGGTTTGAGGGCTGCGCATTTGGTGATCCAGGTCTTGAAATTTTGGACGGCCACCTTGAGGTCGGTGGTGGTGTCCGGTGGGGAGGTGTTGAGGGTGTTGGCCCATAGATTGATATTCTGTTACCCTGCTCCAGCTCCTATGGGCGGTGCTGGTCTGGTCGGTGGCGGTGTTGGGGGTGGTGGAGATGGAGAAGTGGATGATTGAGTGATTGAACCAGGTGATCTCCGAGGTGTGGCTGTATTTGAATCTGTTGCTGGCTGTGAAGATCGGGTCCAGAGTGTCCAGCTATGCACGTGGAGTCGGTGATGATTTGGGTGAGGTCGAGGTTGTTCATGCTCTCTATTAAGTTTGCCGTGTTGGCGTCGCTTGGGTTGTTAATGTGGAAATTGAGGTCTCCAAGGAAGATAAAGTTCTCGGAGAGGATGGCCGGGGGGTAGGAAGTCGGAGATGTCCTTGCAGAAGGTGGGGTGTGGTCCTGGTGGTCTGTATGCCACGGTGCCCCTGATGGTGGACTTGCTGTCTGTGTTGAGTTTGAAATTGAGGTGTTCCATAATGGGGGTGGTGTCATTGGTGGCTGCTGTGCAGTGCAGGGACTCTTTGTGGATGATTGCTATACCACCTCTGTGTTTGTTGACTCGGTCTCAGTGTATGATCTTGTAGCCGCTGGGAGTGGCTGTGGCGGTGTCCAGTGCAGAAGCGGTGTTGGGCCATGTCTCAGCGAGGAAGATGACTGTTGTGATCTGTGTTTAGAACATTGGAATGCTCTCCATGTAATGGAATGGTGTGATGTACTTGATGATGTTCACTCATTCCAGTTGGAGATAGAGCAACGGAGTAACGTTGGTGCTGTGCTGTGTTACTGGCTGTATGTCAAATAAATCCTTGACATCAACTTTCCTGAAGAACAGACTCTTCATTACACTGGCGACGAGTGGTTAATGCCTGATTGGGGACAGGTAACGAGCTGAAGCACCAATTCCCCTGCCTTTGGACTTTGGACTTTAAATACGACATCGTATTTAGTTTCTCCGACTGTTTTTGGAATCGAACGAAGCAAGGCGATATCTTCAAAGCCAACCGCTATGGTGAGACTTCTGTGAAACTCTAACTATAACTTTAACCTTAAAGAGATTCTTACCGTTGTGGTCTGGCCGTTAGTCTTCGCGAGCCTTGCATTACTTCACGAGCCTTCCGCGAGCCTCTCCTGCAGTGAAACGCACCCGGAACTTGTGTGGAACGCACGTTTCACGTTGCGTTACGCTCCTCGTCATCGTGGCCATTTTGTTTACGATCTCCATGACAACGCTTACAAAGCGAGTGAAACGCGAAGGAAACACGGACAAGTTTTTTTTTCTTCTAATGAACTTTATTTTACTGGACAAACAGGGGAAAACTGGTACAACCTCTGTTTTAAAGCCGACTGAGTGGAAGGAAAGTTCAATTACAACATTATTTTTGGGCTGAAAAACAAAGAGTTGTTTGATGTTAAGCATAACATTACATGGCATGTTAAATATTACAATGGTGAATTAAATGAATTCCCTGTGAAAGTTTTGTCAAGTGGGCGAGATGGCGTTGGCCTCATCTTCCAGCATGTCACAACCGCCACCATTTCTTTCTGAAGAAGGTGATCCTATCCTACCCTGGAAAAGATGGAAGAATCTTTTTGATTCATACATTGTGGCCATTGGAGGGGAAAAATTTTCTGCGGTTAGGAAGCAGGCTATTCTTCTTCACAATTTGGGCGTAGAAGGAAGGAATACCTATGACAGTATGGATTTACTTCCCATTGGCGAAGGTGATGGTTCCCCCAGTGATGTGTACGAAATGTCTCTGGTTATGCTTGAGAAATACTTTGGCCCTCGCATCAATGTAGTCTTGGAAAGACATAAGTTTTTTACCAGAATCCAAGGTCCAGTGGAACGTGTTGGCAGTTATGTCGCAGCATTGAAAACTCTTGCTCGCACGTGTGAATTTGGTGACCTTTCGGATTCATTAGTAAGAGACCAATTGGTGAGGTGCACCAACAGTGTTCGTGTTCAAGAGAAGCTTCTGTCTAAAAACCCTTCTTTATCTGAGGCTGTTGCTATTGTGGAGGGGATGGAGAACACTTCCAAATGGGTGAAGGAAATTAGGAAAAACAAGGAAGAAAAAATTCCAAAGCCCAGTGATGTACATGCTATTGAGGAAGAGGAAAGTCAGGAGGGTTGCAATACATTAGCGAAGATTTCTTCTTCTTCCACCAATAGAAAAACACCTGTGGGAAAGGACGCACGTGCACGTACTCCTTTTAAGAGTGTTCATAACAAGGGAGAACGTGACAATCACTCTGTTGAGGGGAGTAATGATCCTAGTGATAAACCCGTTCCCTCCAACTCTAAACCCAAGTGTATGAGATGTGGAAGTTTTTCACATTTTTCTAACTACCCACATTGTTTTGCAAGAGAGGCTGTGTGCAATAAGTGTGGTGTTAAAGGACATTACGCTAGGGTGTGTAAGGGGTTTGATAAAAACCGCAACTTGCAGAAAAATGCTGAAGTCATACGCACCGTTCTCTTGAATGTGAAGGCTGATGGTGGGGAGGTGGATGCTGACAGGGTGATTATGCCAGAATGTAAAATCATGGTGGATGGATATGATTTTACTGTACTAGCGGATTCTGGTTCGCCTTTTACCATGATTGGTAATAAGCAATGGGATGAATGTGTGGGTCTTGAAAATATGGCCTTGTTGGCACCTGACATCAACCCTGTTAGTTATGGTGGTGCCAAAATTGATGTCCTCGGGTATGTCCAAGCTCGCATCGGATTTAAGGATAGGCACACTATTGGGAAAGTCTATGTGGCTGTAAGAGGGGACAATTTGCTTGGATGGAGGCATCAGCGAGATCTGGGCATAATGCTTAACCCTTGTGCAAAGGATCCCAAGGATCAAGTCATGCTGGTAAACTCTCTGAGTGTGAGTGATGATTGTTATGACAAATTCCCAGAAGTTTTCTCAGATGCTTTAGGTTGTCTCAAGGGGTTTGAACATCGCATTGTCTTAAAAGAAAGAGCAGTACCGTGTGTGCACAAAGTAAGAAGGGTGCCAAACATGATGATTGAACCACTAAAAGCTGAATTGCAGAGATTGCTTAAATTGGAGATTATTGAAGAGATTGAAGCCTCGGAGTGGCTTGCACCCATTGTTCTTGCTCCTAAGGATGGAGGGGCAAGTGTTAGGATGTGTGTGGACTTGAGAGGGTTGAATGAGTGGATTTGGGTTGACCGTCAACCGTTACCCAACATTTCTGAGTCCATTAGTATGCTAAAAGGGGCCAAAATCTTCAGTGTGCTAGATTTATCTTCAGCCTACCACCAAGCCACACTGCACAAAGACTCAAGACATCTTACGTCTTTCGTGACGCCTTTGGGGGCTTATCGGTTTTTACGAATGCCTTTTGGGTTGGCTTCGGCGGCGGCCTGTTTTCAAAGGGTCATGAAGATGGTTCTTGGAAAAATACCCAACGTAATGTTTTTCCAAGATGATATCTTGATCTATGGGGAAAATGAAGAGGAACATCGGTTGACTCTCTATGCTGTGTTGGAGAAGCTGAGAGATGCAGGACTCACAGTTAAAAAACAAAAATGTCGTGTGGGTTTGAATTCTGTGACATACTTGGGGCATGTAATCTCAGGGGAGGGTATACAACCCAAACTGGAGTTAGCCGAAGCTGTGGTGAAGGCTCCTGTTCCTCAAGATAAAGATCAGGTGAGATCATTTTTAGGTCTCGCCGAGTGTTACTCTAAGTTTGTTCCAGGGTTCGCTAGTGTAGCTGAACCGATTAGGACTCTACTCAAGAAGGGGACACAGTTCACATGGTCTGGGGAATGCCAGGAGGCCTTTGCGTGCATAAAAGCTGAGATTGGTAGGATGCCCACCTTAGGTCACTTTGATGTGAATTGCAAGATGGTCTTGACGACGGATGCCAAGTTTGAAGGGTTTGGGAGCGGTGCTCTCCCAGGTAGTGGATGGTGAAGACAGGGCAATAGCGTTCGCTTCCAGGGCCCTTAAAGATGCGGAAGCTAATTACTCTTGCATTGAAAGAGAAGCGTTGAGTGTCTTCTGGGCAATTCAACACTTTAAGTTTTATCTATGGGGTATTCCCTTTCTGGTCCGGACAGATCATCGGCCTTTGGTTCAAGTCTTTTCGTGCCGTCCTAATGAAAATGTTACACCTAGGCTCAAGCGTTGGAGTGAAGGCCTCCAGGAATTCAATTTTGTGGTCCGTTATATTCCAGGTTTGTGTAACAAATCTGCGGATTGTCTTTCGCGTCTACCGGTTGGACAGGTTTCAGACTGTAGTGTGGAGGAAGGTGTGCTGTGGGTGGCAGAATCTGCCTTTTCGTCTGAAGAGTGGGCGGAGGGTGTAAATAATGACAGTGATTTTGTTCTCCTTAGAGAGTGGATTAGTCATGGTTGGCCTGATTACAAGACTTTGGATTTGGAAATGAGATCTTTTTGGGGTGTGAGAGAGGAGTTGTCTTTTTGTTGCGACAATCTTATGAGAGGTGACAGAGTAATTCCTCCGAGTGCTTTTAGGGATAAAGTAATTAACCTTGCTCATGAAGGTCATTTGGGCAGGAGTTTAACCAAAGCTCGGGTGAGGGAGAAGTATTGGTGGCCTAGTATGGATCACATGATCGAGGCTGTGGTTAAGGACTGTTTGTCATGTGCTGCTAATGATAAGTCGCATACCCCTAGCAAAGTTCCTTTGTCTCCTGTGGAGGTTCCTGAGAGGGTTTGGATGAAGTTGGGCTTAGATATAGTGGGCCCATTTGAGTTGTTACCTTCTTTTGAACGTTTTGGTTTTTTACTAGTGGATTATACTTCAAAGTGGGTTGTCACCAAATGTGTGTCTGTGGCTAACACTAAAACGGTGTTGAACTTTCTTAGGGATGTTTTTGCGGCAGAATGAGTTCCAAGTTTTTTGGTTACGGACAATGGGGTACAGTTCGTTTCCCATGAAATGTGCAATTTTCTGAAAGATTTCAACATTGTTCACCAGAAGACAGCTTTGTACTCTCCCCAGGCTAATGGGTTAGCTGAAAGGATGAACAGGGTGGTTAAGAGTTGTGCTCAGCGGGCTTTGGAGTTGAGGTTACCCTTTGATACTGTTTTGAGGGACACCTGGTGGGCTCACCGCACCACACCTAATGCTATCACGCTTAAGTCTCCTTTTGAAGATTTGAGGGGGAGGAAGGCTTCTTCTAAGTTGAATCCTAGTTGGCTACCTGCTAGCATTGGCAATGGTATGTCTGCAGACATGAGACGCACCAGGGTTACGGATTATCAGAGGAGATATAAATCATGTTATGATTCTAGGATGAATGTAAAATACAAGAAGTGGTGTGTGGGTGACAAAGTTCTGGTGAAGAATCCTAGACACTCTTTTAAAGGTAGATCTGGTTTTTTAGGTCCTTTTACCATTGTGGCCATCAAGAAGAATGTGGTCAAAGTTGACACAGATTGCTGGTGGAGCATGTCTAGGTTGGTCAGGTATTCTGGTGGGTTCCGTGACGAGGAAGTTTCCAGACCTGCGTTGACGGAGGTAGAATGTTCTGATGACAGTAGTGTTTCTGGTGGTAGGGAGTTCAAAAGTCCTTCTACTAGGTGCAGGAATGTGCCTGTCAGGTTGAGGGATTATGTGCTGCATTAGGGTCATTCTCATCCTTGTGTTGTTGCTCTAGTGTAGTTATTTGTGCTCAGTTTTACTTTTCTTGTTTAAGTTATGTTGTCATACAGTGTTATCTTTTGCATCTGTTTTAATGTTGTTTCTTTTTTTTGAATGCTATTACTTATGTTTGGTGGTTGTTTATTGGGAGGGGGATGTGTTGTGATCTGTGTTTAGAACATTGGAATGCTCTCCATGTAATGGAATGGTGTGATGTACTTGATGATGTTCACTCATTCCAGTTGGAGATAGAGCAACGGAGTAACGTTGGTGCTGTGCTGTGTTACTGGCTGTATGTCAAATAAATCCTTGACATCAACTTTCCTGAAGAACAGACTCTTCATTACAATGACGTTGGGGCGAGGGAAGTGATAGTGTCCCAGATTTCTGTGGCGTGTTTGTGGAGTGATCTGGAGTGGATCAGGAGGCATTGGATTTCTCTTTTGTCAGTGGGTATGGGCTGGGTTCCGTAGGGGGGTGGGTCGACATTGCAGGAGAATCGGACACGTTGGCAGGAGAAAGATACTACCATTGATTGAGGTGAAGTGAGGGCTTCGGCTGGGTTCTGAATATGGGAAGAAGCCAGCAAAAGAGTTCTCAATAGGGATCAGTCTCAACACCCTATTTTTAATTTGTCACAGCTCAGCACAAGAAGGACCTGGTTCTCTTTATACACTGAGTAATTCACCAGTGTATTCCTTCTATCGACTTTCCCTATGGGACTGCTGTGCACGAGAAGTGTGAGATACATTATAGGTAATATCAGCTGAGAGAACTAATAAATTAAAACCAGCTGCCGACAGACATGGTAGGGAAAACAACTGTAATTAAAGTCACGGAGCCCTGCAACAGTAGTTCTGGAGAAGCATAACTGGGTGAGTAGGGGAATGCTGGAGATCTCACAAGAATTTTGAGCAAAGAGAAGACAGGCAGAACTAAGAGACCTCGCAATCCTAAACTGCTATGGAATTCTTTCATCCTTCAATTATTAGGGGTTAGGAACGAATGAAATGGCAGGTTGCCTGGCATGGAAGTATTGGGTGCAGGATTGGCAGCCACAAAGTGAGGTGGACACACATTAGCAGGGACATCCCCAGAGTGAGGTGGGAATTCATTGACAGCGGCATTTACTGAATACCTGGTGAGCCTAGATTCATAGGACAGTGTTTGTTGTGGACATTGTCATGCTGCTGTGCCATGCCGATGGTGGTAGGAAGTCATCAGAGATAGGCTCTAGATTCAGATGCCTGCTGGAAAGAAAGCAACGGTGTCTGGTACAAACGCAGGGCATTGCACGGGCACTTCATGTCTCATTATAGAAACACAATACAATTCCAAATGAGAGGAAGATAGCACACATTCCAGGGGAGACAACCACTCTAGCCCATACTTGCCAGTGTCTAGTACATCTCACCAAGGAGCTGAGGGAGGAGATAAATAATTTAATAATTGCATTATAGGGATATCATTTTGCCCAAAAACGTTAACTCTCCCTGTACATGTATGAGGGAAGTGCATGTTAAGAAGAGCACTCCATCTCTTGTTGAGAATAGCACTTTGATCATAATGGACACACCTTTCACTCTTGCTACTGGTGAACTGTGTCACTTGAGTCGAATCCTAACTCTCAAAAGATTATTTAGACCGCTCAAAATGCACCCGTGATGCAATTGCTCAGTGTATGGGGGGAAGCTTGCACTGTTTCTGCTTGTGCTTTACTTTTCCTGAGCTCCTGTGTGAGGGGTAGACTAGATACACTGATGCTGCGTGTGCTGCAGTTATGTGTGATGCTGCCTGAGTTGTGCCTTTCTTGTTATCGTTGCTCTCTGCAGTTTTCAAACAGATATGGGCGGCCCATGATGAAAAGTGATCAATACATCAGGATTTTTTTTTTAAACCTAAACAAGAAAGTATATGGTTATGACACTGCATCGTGCGTGATATACCGTGCAAGGAATCAAGGAGGGGAGAGCAGGCACTACTACTGTTTAACCGTTACACCTGAAAACGGCAAACTCTCTGCATGAAAGCAAATGGGCTTGGAAGGTCTCACAGATATATGTTTTCATTTTCCTTTTAGTTAGTAAAGACAATCTGTAATGAAAAGCTATAGATGACAACAAACGAAAGGCTCCGTCGCTTGACATATCTGTGTATCACGCTTGCCGGTTTCGAGATGACGCACACCGGCAGTAATCTGTCACGCTTAGCTACAGATGTGCGCATTGTAGAACGCTGTGCTCGCGCGCCGGCACAGGTGCAGCCAGTCAGGCAGATGTACAGAGACGCGCGCAGGTCTCCATCCCTCCCACAGCCTCGCGCTGTAGTAGACACCGAAGGTGACCTGAATTCCAAAGGTCCTCTGAGGCGCTTGGCTGCTCCAGATTCCTCACCGTGCGTGACCAGTGTGATTGTGCAGGGCACAGGTAACGGAGGGCGGCTGTTGGCTGAACATTGTGTTTCGCTAAGTGACAGAACGCCGAGTGCCATCCTTACCCTGGCATGGAACCGAGGGGCTGCAAATGAGGTTTTCCTTGGCATCTGGGCTGTTTGGCCATACCTGGCCATGCTGCACCAAGAGCTGCATGAATCACAGCAGTGTGCGAGCAGCAGGCCAGGTCGCAGACCTAGTGGCAACCCGCCCCGCAGAGACATTAGAATATTCCCCCAACATGGCCGTGCCTGCGACAGGCACGCGCGACTTCACGGGAGCGGCACTCCTAAGCCCTCACAAAATATGCGATGCAGTTGGTATTTGCGTAGCACGTGCCTTCTATAAGCACTGCTTCTTAGCCCTGCTGCCCCGGTGGAATGTGCGTTGCCCCGTTGTTCTGGAACTCGTTGGAATACATCTACTGGCTGCCAATGCAAATGTGTCGCCACGTGCCTATGAGGAGCGCGAGCGCCAGCATTTGCTTATAGACTGTTTGTGCGGTAAAAGTGCACAGCGTTCTGTACGCTTGTTTATGTACACTGAAGGTGAGATTTGTGTGCGTGGTTGCCATGCCGGGACTCCTCGGTCTAGGTGAATCAAGGGCAGTTAGTGTTGCCACTGCCCTTGGAAACGCAGTAGCCAAATACAGCTGTGAGCTGACAGAATTGCCAAGTATATCCGCTTTAAGCTTTGACTTCTGGGGCTGTTAGGTTGAAGAGTCAACGTTACCCTTTGAGGGTGATGTGAGGTAGAACGTGGTTCAGCAACCACGAGCATCATTCACTACAAATCAATTTTATTCTTCATGTTATGGGAACCCTTGCTTCGTGACTCATACTTTGACTGCCCTATTTCCAGCTTTTAGTTGGTAAGGAAAAATGGACAAGAGGAAATTGACCAACTACCGGAGGGCATTTATATAGCATACTAAAACAATGCAGGCAGGGCCGGCTTTAGTGCTGTTAGCACCTGGTGCAAAATTCATCTTTGGCGCACCCACTCCCCCCCCCCCCCCCCCCTCCCCTCCACGACCTACTCCTCGAGTTCGCTCACTACCACCGGACAAAAGTGCCCCTCCTCTCTCCCTAGCCCCTCTTTTAAGTTTAAAAGAATTTTATTAGGTAATGAAAAAATGAGAATGCAGTACAGAGTATCCGCGGGAAGGGGAGAAAGGAGGGAAAGGGGAGGAAAGGGAAGGAAGGGGAGTGCAAAATACAATGTGTAAGAGAGAATATACGACAAGATAATAATCATGAGCATTAGAAGAGAGGCAATAAAAAATTGCATCAACCATATCTAAACAACTAAGCACAAAAGGGTTGAAAACAAAACAATATGGTGAAAAATTATGGACATGGGAAGGGTATCATGGGGGTTTAGGAACTTCTTGTTGAGCAGGCAATGGACGGGAGGAGCGGGCAACACAATGATCTAAATATAACGTAACGGGGAGCCATAAGTCCGCACGTTTAGTTGCTACTTGAACAGGAAAAACAAAGGCATTATCAAGTCTATGATTGTGACAGACATTGTACCACCACGCTTTGAAAGAAATATGGGACGCATTTTTCCAATTAACAGTAATCTGCTGAAAGGCAACGGCCAATAACAAGTCAACAATGCGAACACACATATCTACATTATCCCAACTAGAAGATAAACTGCCCAAAAAAAGGTGAGGGAGAGAAAAAGGAATACAAGTATGAAAAATAACATTAACTTGAGCCCACACCTGTAACCAAAAAGCATGCACACGTTCACAAAGAAATAACATGTGAAGCAATGTAGCATTGGGAGAACCACATGACCAGCATTCGTCTGATGTATTGGGGAAACGTTTGTGTAGTATAGAAGGAGTGTAAAGTAGTCTGTTATAAATAAAAAATAAGGATTGTGTCAAGGAAGCCGCTCTGGAAGTTTTACGAAGCTTTGTCCAGATTTTATCCCATAAAGATATCGGCCAATCTACTTCGAGATCGGCTTCCCACTGAGATTCAATCTTGGACTTAGGTCTGAGTAGTTCATGCGCATGAAGGTATTTATAAATATGAGACGCTCTGGGAGTGGTACGCAAGAAAGAATGAAGTTGAGAAATAGGGAGGTGAGGAACAGGGGGAGGAAGGGAAACCGAGAGTCGATCATGAACCTCCCGAACTGCAGCTTTAAGTAAAAGGTATTTGGAAAGAAAGGAAGCGGGTAAGTCAAAGGAAGAACGAAGATCAGAAAAAGAGGAGAAGGTGGAGCCAGAAAAGAGCTGCGAGATCCAAATCAATCCTGGAACTCTCCAAGATTTCCAATAGAAGGGCTTATGGCCAATCAAGAGATATTTATTATGCCAGATTGTGGAAGAAAGAAAATCAGCAACGGTCTGAGGAGGTCCAGGGGCAGCAGACAATAAAAGCTTAAGGGTGAACTTGTGAATAGAGGTAGAAAGCAAAGAGGGTTTACGGGAAAAAGTAAGAAATTCTGCAAAAGAAAACGGAGAGAGGAGAGCGCGCTCAACCTTAATCCATAGAGGGCAGGGGGAGGTGGAGTCTTGTAGCCAGAGGGAAGCTTGACGTAATAAAAAGGCCTTCTGATACGCAGGGAAGTCAGGAAAGTTGACACCACCCTCGGAGGCAGGACGGATAAGTCTGGCAAGAGACATTCTGGGTTTCTTGAGGTTCCACAAAAAAGAGGAGAGCGTCGAATTGACCTTCGTAAAAAATTTCGCTGGAATGGGTACAGGAATATTAGAGAGCGTATAAAGAATAATAGGGGAGATCATCATTTTAATTGTGTCAAGACGACCCCACCAGGATAGGTATAAAGGATGCCACCTTGCGATCTTTTGGATGCATTTGGACATACATAAAGAGACAGTGTCCGAAATGGAGGGGGTGATATATAAACCCAGATACTTAATATGGGAAGGACACCAAGTAAACTGAGAGTCATGAAATTCTTGTTTGAAAGTGAATTTGGTCAGGGGAAGGATCTCACATTTGTCATGGTTAAGTTTATACCCAGAGATAGAGGAATAAGTCCGGACTTCATTCAGAAAGGCAGGGAGAGATTCTGCAGGGTTGGAAAGGAAGAGTAGAATATCGTCTGTATAAGCAGCAAGTTTAATATGAGAGTCTGCAATCTGGAAACCATGAATGGCAGGATTCTGACGCAACTTGGATAAAAAAGGCTCTAAGGCGAGGTTGAAGAGAAAGGGGGACAGGGGGCAACCCTGGCGGACGCCTCTGCCTAAATCAAAATAAGAGGAAATTTGACCATTCGCAAAAACTGCAGCTCTGAGATGTGAATAGAGTAGGGAAATTAAAGAGATAAATCTAGGGCCAAAACCTAACCAAGTCAGGGTGTGAAATAGATAATGCCATTCAACACGATCAAACGCCTTCTCAGCATCGAGGGCAATCGCTGCAAGGGAATGTTGACAACGGGAGGATTTTGACAGGATGTTAAATAAAAGTCTTGTGTTATCCGTGATATACCGACCCTTGACAAACCCGGATTGCTCTTCGCCTAGAAGATCGGGGAGAAGGTGATCCAAGCGGATCGCCAATGCTTTAGCGAAGAGTTTGTAGTCAATAGTGACTAAGGATATGGGCCTGTAGTTTTTGCAGTATTTAACGTCTTTCCCAGGCTTAGGTATTAGGCAAATGTGGGCATCGGAGAAAGTCCCCGAGGAGGTACCGTGAGCAATAAAAGAATGAAGAAGGGAATGAAGTCGCGGAATCAACAATTTAGAAAAGTGAAGGTAAAATTCTACGGTAAAACCGCCAGGACCAGGAGCCTTATTGGGTTTGAGATGTTGCAGTGCATTAAATAATTCATTTTGTGTGACGTCAGACTCTAAAGAGGAAAGATCAAGGGGGAAATTGGATGGTGTGTGAATGGTGGAGAAAAAACAAGCAAGGGAGCTGGGAGAGGGTTGGGTTTCAGACATATACAAAGTCTTATAAAAACGTGAAAATTCAGCAAGAATGTCATCATCCATATGTTTCAAAGTATCAGCAGAGTCATATACAGATTCAATATTTAACTTATTATGCTTGATCTTCAAATAATTAGCTAAGAGCTTTCCTGCTTTGTTCCTACTCCCATAAAATTTAGCAGTAGACTTCAGCAAGTACAAGGAGGCATCCTCCGTAGACTTCTCATTGAATTTCATTTTTGCAGCAACAAGAGCAGCCAAGCTATCAGCAGAATGAGAGGTAAAATATGCATGTTCCAATTTCTTAATGTCAGAAAGGAGGTTTTTGGTGAACCTTCGTGCAATCTTGCGTCTGTCTGCAACGTAACGAATAATAAAGTCGCGTGCAGCTGCTTTAAAAGCATCCCAGATAGTATGGTCAGGGAGAGTGACATCGTCATTAATCAGAAAGAATTCATCAAAAAAAGAGGTGAAGGTGGCTGTGAACTTGGGGTCGACAAGGAGGGAGTTGTTGAATCGCCATCTTCTAGGACCAGTAATTTTAGGGAATACATCAGCACTTGTAAGGACAGGGGCGTGATCAGAAAGCAGTATGGGGCCTATCTCAGAGTGTAGAAGTGATTGGGCAAGATGATGGGAGACAAAAATATAGTCAAGTCGTGACTGGGAGTGATGACAGGGAGAATAAAAAGTGTATTCCCGTAATTTTGGATTACAAAGGCGCCAAGAGTCTACTAACTTATGCTGCGCAACAGCATGGCTAAACAACTTATGAGGTCTGTTGGGAATGTAGGGAGCTTTGGACATCCTATCGATAAAGGGATCGAGAGGTTGATTACAATCCCCTGCCAGAATAAAATTGTGATCCATAAATTTGGTTAAGAGCGGAGAGAAATCAGCCCAAAAAGAAGTTTCACCCACGGTAGGGCCATAGACATTAAGCAGAGAGATTGGAACACCTCTCAGTGATAGCTTGGCATAAGCCCACCGACCAGAAGCATCCGATTCGTGGGCAAGGACCTGAAAGGGGAGAGACTTGCGACACAGGATTGCCACACCATTACGTTTGCCATCACCCTGCGAATAAAACAGTTCTCCCACCCATCCACGTCTAAGCTTAACAGATTCTACATCAGTTAAATGCGTTTCCTAGAGGAATGCAATATCAACATTCAATTTAGCTAGGTGTGATAAAATCCGTTGACACTTAATCGGAGAATTAATACCCTTCACATTCCATGACAATAAATTCAATGACATAACAGTAACTTAGCCATGGGAAATATGGAAAACATGATTAGGGAAAGAGAGACTCCTGAAAAGGAGGGAAGACAAAAATAGAGAAGATAAACCAGTGGAAACACGTTGAAGGAAAAGAAAAGAGATAAGTAAACAAAAGCATGAGCACTGGTAGGAAAGGGAGAATAAAAGACAGCAGTATCAAAATTGAAACCAAGAACCAGAAAGGAAGGAGAGGTTGAAAAACAAATGCACCGAGAAAAATAGGGAGTATAACTCTTACACCAGTAAAGGGATCCGACCAGAGGTAGGAAGACAAGATACAGACATGTGAACAAAAATGAGAACAAGGAAAAGGGAGAGGGGAAGGAATTGAAGGAGGGAGCAAAGGAGGCATAGGAAAGACAGATAAGGAAATAGAGAAGGAACATACCTACAAAGGAAGGATGTGAGAAAGGGTGGAGGAGGGAAGGAGCCACTTGGGTGAGGCGACACATCCAGGAGCAACGAGGCAAGGACCGGGAGACATCATCAAAACATGAAACAAAAGTTCCTGTAGAACGAAAAAGGAGAAAAGAGGATTAAGGCATATTAGGAAATTACGATGAAACCATGAGAAACTTGCAAAACAAAAGACAACCTACAACATAAACAGTGAGGACTAGCAGAGTAAATAACCGGAGAATCAGAAAAGCTCAGGTAAATTGCAGCAAGAAAATCATAAAATCACTAGTCAACCAGGAGCAGAGGAGGAAGGACCAGAGGCATCCATAGCAGATGATTTGTGCGCATTGATGAAGCTTTGTAAGCGCACCGGATCTTCATAAGTGGTAGTACGATTGTTATAAGTAACTTTAAAGAGACATGGGTGGTAGAGGCCATATCGCGCTCCCATCGCGCGTAGATCATTTCGGAAGCTCAGGAAAACCTTACGACGATTGGCTGTAGCCTTAGCATAGTCCTGTGCGAAGAACAGGGACGAACCAGACCAAGTCAGATTTGGAGAAGACTTAGCCGCTGTCAACACCATCAGGAGATCTATATATTCCAAAAAGTAGAGGATGACCCCCCTAGGTCTTTGTGAGGAAGAGGCAGAAGAGGGCGGTCGACCCAGTCTGTGGGCACGTTGGATGTTGAGGGCTTTGTCCGGTGGCAAATGCAGGAGCTTGGGGAGGAACGACTTAAAGAAGGTGATTGGGTCAGATCCCTCAACTCCTTCGGCTAGGCCGTAAATACGAAGATTATTGCGTCTACTCCTGTTTTCCAACTGCTCCACGTGTTGTTGAAGGTCCAGAACTTGAGATTTCAGGTTTGAGACAGTGGAGGATGTCTCGTGGAATGACTGAACAGATTTTTCAATCGAAGTCACCCTTGTTTCCATTTGTGACCAATTATCTGTGAGGATTTGGAGCTTAATGTTAGTTTCTTCCATAAAAGGACGTAGGGATCTTATTTCTTCTAACAATAATTCCATGGATACTGGCCCCGGATGCTTAGGGGGTGAGAGGGAGTTCGACTTAAGCCGCTTCGTGTTAGATTTAGAATTATCCTGCGCAGGTCTGGAAGGATCCATTTGTGTATCTGAGGCAGACGTGCTAAGGGAGTCCTCCAATTGCGAGAAGGCAGAAAAGACCTTGGAATTCTTCACGATATGAAGTTTGGTCGAGCGAGGGAAATGCGACATTGACTTGAGCCTACCCATGGAACAAGGCCGTAGAATTATTAGCCCAGCAGAGGTACAGAAGGTCGAAACGTGAACAGCATAGAAGTTGCACAGTAGGTGTATGAGGGTAATCGAGCACGTTAGAAAGGGACGTTGCCAACTGCAAGAAACTCAAGAGCGTATAGTCGCCAGGGCGCTCTCGAAATGAATATATTCTGGCCAACGCTGTCTCGATTAGCCAGCTTGCAAGGACCGTGTGACTGCTGGTACTGTTCACTGATGACAGAAGGCACTATTTAGTTATTGCTTACAGAAGGTCAGTATTTAGTCACCCTGCATCATCTTGCGCATTACCTCATCCCCTCAGACTTCTTTGAAATTTCTTTGAAGCCCCCTGGGGGTCTTTAAAACAACCAAGCAAAACCTCGCTAGTCTGGTTCTGCAGCTCCAAAGTGCTTTGAGGTGAGTGCCCCACGTTATAAATAAGCCCCCAGTGTGCAACTCCCCGCACCCTCCTGGGGTATCAGTGACAAACTGGGAGATGGCAGTGTAATCCGGAAGCAGGTGCAAGTCACAGCCGTTTCGCAATAGCCATCGAGACAGGATGTACCGCTGCAGTATAGATATAGCGTGGTCAGAGCAGGGAGGACCCCACAGCCCAAAACATACAGCCAGGATTGTGGTGGAACAAAAAAGTCCTCGCATGTGTTGGATCCCTGGCGCTAGCTGGGGGTCTGTGTGGAAATGTCTCTTTCAAAATGTAATATATATTACATGCTGGGTCTCAGACACGGATAGAACGATCCCTAGGGCCACACCTTCGATGCTGCTGAAGTATGGGAGGTCTGCACTATCACTTAAGCGCTGACGGTGCGATGTCCAGAACGGAACGCGCGCCATTCAAGGAATCTAAGATGGCGGCCGTCAACGCGAAAAGTCTGTCAGAACTTACTAACAGCAGTTGCAGCGTCGCGGATGCAGAAGAAGGCTGCCATCGATATTCAGTCGAATCAGGGCATATTCCGACGTATCCTCAGTTGTTTTCATCCATGTTGAAGAGGCAGGAACCAGCTAGTCTCACGGTGCCGCCTCGGAGCTTACTCGAGCGCTGCCATCACTCGCGGGCGCCAAGCCACGCCCCCCTCCCTAGCCCCTCTAACATACATTTCATTTGTTTTAAAGTGCTGGTAAAGACTGGCTTTGCTAATAAGAATGTATATCTACTCAAACAAACCCTTTTCAGCAACATTAGGAATAGATAATGAAACACTGGAGAAAAACATAACTTCCTAACCTATTTTATGCAGTTTGCATGCAGCTCTTTGATGAAACTTCGTAACAATCACTGTTTTATATTAGGGTTGTATCTTATGAAGTGTGGTAGTAACAAAAGGATCTCTGTGACTAAAGCAGTAATCCATCAGCTATCCACATAAAATACAGATTTTGATCTGCACGGTACGTGTTCTTTGCACCAGGCCTTTTAACCCTCTGTGCTACTTTATGGTGTCAAAACTGCCACTAGACAAAACTCTGATCTCTCTCTCTAGCAGGAACATTAATCACAAGAGCTATCTTGATATTTTTTATGCTGCCTAAAAACTGGACGTACAAGTAACTCTGCCACAGGTGTTTTTAGTTATAGCTAAACAAGGCAATGGTCAGGGCCCAGTGCGGCTGCACCGGTCGCACTGCCCTAAAGCCGTCTCTGACTGCAGGAGCCTCTAGGCACATCAGTTAGGAGGTAGAGGGAAAGAGGGGGCATTAAAGAGGAGTGGGGGTATATTAAAGTGTAAACTAGCTTTCTTATTTCTTCCCAGATCTGACCAGGCATATTTGTTAGACATATTTGTCAAACACCAGTGCCTCAATCAGCAACTGCAATGTAATGTGTTGTAGGATTCCTGGAATCGGTGTACCTCTTCCTGCACAGTGTCAGGTGCCTTAAACATTAAAAAGAGCTCCTGCTGTCAGCCTTTTCCTATTTAACCATATAAATATTTACATTTATTTGGTCCACACATGCCAGAAAACTACGGCCAAGATTTACTAACTCTCTCTCAATGCAGCGCTGTGAGAAAATCTGCAGAGCTGCATTGATCGAACATTAAAGAAATGTGCAACGCTGGGTTTTCTGGAAGTAGGGCACTTTTAGCGTGGTGCTAAGCATTGTGCTATGGTGCCAGTGGTGTCTTGAGAGAGATTTTCACATAGGGCAAACCTCCAGTATGCATTTCCTTGTGAGGCCGACCTCCCAAAAGTAAGACCCAAAAGCGTGCAAATATAATTGCATATACTCCATATGTAGGACTGTCACGTGATATTTTGCATGTTCCTTAATTGCACTCGAAAGTTGTTCGGCACTGCCATTTTCGTATCTTTCCTTCATGAAGTTCTGCTTCGAAGAGCCTGTATATCATCCGTACAAAAAAGAAATGTATGATAAACACATGATAACAGCTTGGATAGTACATTGACGCATTCAGGTAGGATAACGAAGCTTTAAAAAACAGCTACATTAACATATACATTTGCAGACTGGAAAGTGTGAAGATAGTGTGTAGACTATGATGAGGCTGGGCTTTGCCCACATGTTGGGGTGGGTGAATATATCTCTGATATTCCCTCCATAAAACTCTCCATCCCTCCCTGCCTATACCCAGCAGCTTCTCTGCTACAGAGACATCTTGGGGATTCAAGTTTAATGCAGTCCCATAAAACTCTCCTTTAGAAGGCAAGCTGTTTGTGGGAATCAGTGCAGAGTCCAAGCCCATCGGTGTCTATGGTAGGTTCAGGATGACAGGACGCCTGCAGGTTTTAGAGGAAATATCGCTGCGGTGAATTTACACATAATTAATGTAAATAAGAACACATTCCCATAATCTCGGATTATCCTATAAATCTGCCATGCATCTAACTAGTGCCTAATTTGCATCAGTTTTTGCTAGTAGTGTGGATAGCCATCCAGGTGCCGATTCGCAAAGGGCCCGCACTTGTGGCGAGAGGGGAGGAGGGGGGGTCCGCAATGGATAACTGAAGCACGGAGGTCCTGCCACGACTGCGAGGCCCCCACCACAAGTACGAGGCCATTCGTGAACCGGGATCTCAGATTTTTGGGTGTGGGACTTCTTTTTCATCAGCAGACTTTGACCTGGAGTAAGAGAAAGAAACGTAGAAAATGAAGAAAGAAGTAGGAAGAGAAAGAGAAAGATAGAAAACAGTAACACAGGGGAGAAAGCAGGAAAAATGAAGCATTGGCAAAGGTAATATGTCTGGCCACCAGCCTTTTGGCTTTATCAGTGAATGATTGATTATAGTTTCCACAAAACTTTATTGTTGGGGAAGCTGCCGGGCCTTCATCATAAAAATGGTTTTGCAGTACTCCCTGTAGTCCAGATATAAAACTCTGATATCCTGATACGTTCCTTAGCTCCTGCTGCCAACTTACTCCACTGTAATTCTCTGCACCTTGCATCTTTCTGCCTCCACAACAGAATTTGCAGAGCTCCATGAGAATCTTCCTCTGTCTCTCCCCTGCCTTCCCAATACAACTCATGAAGAAGGCCTTCGGAAGTTAGGAAGTTCAGACCTCAGAGTATTTCACAAAGCCCATAGTTTGCAGAAAGCTTCATTCAAAGTTTATCATTTATTTACTTGATTATCTAAAATTGAAAATCATCACGGGATAGTCAATACCGATGGGAAACAAAGTATATAAAATCTAAGGAATATATAAAAGCAAAGCATACAATACGCATACCTCAAATGTCAAAAATATGATTACCCAGACACGTTGATCAAAATAAGTACATAACAAATAAAACAAAGAGGCACGACTAGTTGGTCCGCCACATACTATATTGCCCCTAACTAGAACAAGTAATAAAAAGAGACTGACATGGTGACTTGCGAACCCAACATCCATCCTTATCTTTGTATTTCATATGTAAGAGTCATCCGACTCCTTTAATGCTGTCAATTTACTCCATGCATGCCATAAAATACACATCTCAAATATCAACATTTAATAACACAGATACTTTGATCAAAATACGTTAAAAACAGATGAAATAGGCAGTACTAATCGATCCTCCACAAACTCGTATGCACCTAGATAGGGTAGATGATAAAGGGAGTCTCGCATGGTGACTTGCTGACCCAACATACATCCTCATCTTTGCCATTCATGTGTGGTGAGTATTTTTAGACAAACCTCGTCAGCGGCTTAATGTCTGGCCTAAGTGACACGCATAAAGTGTCTTCCTTTAAAGTGCAAAGGCTACCAGTTCTATTTAGCCACTGCATTTAACATGGATACTACAACCTTGATGTATTTTATTATTCTTTCGACCAATTGGCCTGAATCCCATTTTAAACACTCCTCCACCACGTCTCAACTGAAGGCTTCATAATCTGGTGGTGGACAATGGATTCTTTTTGGGGACTTCTCATTAAGTTCAACTCATGACACCTTAGGAGCTAATGTGAACTTATAAAAGTAGTACAGACCATTGGTTGGATAATCTCTCATACTCAGCGCCTGCCTCAACCGTGCTATAAAAGAGAAACAGGCGCTGCATTGATAAGTGACATTTTACAGGAAGACATGCATTTCCAGGTAGCATCCCTGAGCTGCTGTCCTTATTTACTTGTTCTATAAACAGACAAGCCTTTTCCTCTCCTGACCTATTTTCTTGCCACCTGGAAATGTTTCCAGCTACCTCACAAAAGTGCCTTTTGAGAGCAGCAAAACGGACTTTGCAAAGTTCTGAAAGTTTGTTTATTTGACAAGGCTGGCCAGCAACAAAATAGGCCTTTGCGCTGTCTTTGACACCTTGCATTGAGGGAGCAGCGCACAGTTCCAGCATGTAGAATGGGATGCCAGCTCCAAAGCAGGAAACTCATCTGAACATCATGAACCCTCCACTGAAGATTACCATTAGATCCTCTTAATTTAATCTACCACAAAGAAACTAGAGTGTAGGCATGACATGGATCCTTGAGAGCACCAGTCTTATCCCAATCACAAACAATAAACAATAAGTAATAATAACCAATAACCACTGCATTAACCACTAAACTTGGGTTCCAGGGGTGCTACCCACCAGAAAGTGCTTCAATGCCTTGTCAAGGTTAGTAAGCGCTGTATAATTGCAATTACAATGCAATAGCATCTACAATATTGATACAAATTACAGGACCTCCAGGCATTCCTTTACAGGCAGAGGCTGTGACCGGAAGTAGGGCAACGGAAGAGTGACTCACTCCATTTGTCACCGATTGTCTTTATCGTGATGAAATCTGCAAAGTAAACCTACAACGAGAACAGAACAATTAATATGGACACAATACCTCATTCGTCTACTCTGAATAGTTGTATCATCGGCATGTAGAAACAATGAATAGGGAAATCTTAAAATAGTATAAATGTGGATTTAGTGGTCCTGTGGTGCTTGGATTCGCATCTGGTGTAATTTGTCTAATTCTAGGCGCTCTTTTACTTCACTCCTAGTTCTCTTCTATTGGTGAACTCCCGGAACTTCCAACAACATAACATTAACCTACTAGAACTTAGACCAATGAACTCGGGCTTTCCATATCTTCAAACGCACTGTTGCTTTGACCTATTTATTTTAATGTATTCATCTTGGAAAGCTGACTTTTTTGTTACGGGAATGTAATGATATCTATAAAAACATAACCAGTGGTGCAAACGAGGTTTACCCCAGAGGTAAATAAAATTAAAGGATAACTCGTGACAGTAAATTAACATTTTGTAAAAAAAGGACACTAACAGTATGGGAATAATAAAACGGGAACAAACGTCTGAAAATATATACATATAATTATAAATATTATTGATTCAATTACACTATGCAATATATTTTTTAATACTCATGTGGGAAATGAAGAGTTAAAGGAAATGGGGTTGTAAAAAGAGGGGCAACAATAAATTATTTAATTATTGGATTCAATGCTATGTGACATATGTTATTGCAAGTCGAGGTCATAAAAGGCAAGTAAAAGGGGTGGAAATTATGGGCATTTCTATAGTAAATGAGAGAAGTCGAAATAGTGGTTGGTCGAGGTTGCTCTGTTTCGGAGGTCAAAGTTCTGACACGCTTTGAATTTTATTTCATTTGCTGTTTTACAAACATGGCAATCCGTCCAAAAAACGAAATAACTCCAGCTCGCCCATAGACCTTGAACGCCCAGAGACCTTGAAGAGTATTGGCATTCTTAAAATAAACAATGCAATGTCATTCAAGGTATCAGTGAGCTATTTCCATTCTTGGAGGAGTATCTTGTAAACTGTTATAAATGCCTATTGAGTACCGACCACTGGTTTGAATAGACGGTGGTGAGCAATTGGATATATTTAACATGACAAAAGTATGCATTTAATGCCTGTTATTCATGACGTTTTATTCACTGGTGACAAGATTTACCCTTATAGTTGAGTGTGCCAGATGTGGCTTTACAGCGTTCATTTTCACAAAGCTGTACAAGCTCATGGTTTATTAGAAAAATTCTGTTTGTTGCCTCACCTGATGACTTGACTCCTGGAATTCAAAATGTCTTCCTCTCATGATGAACCTACAATGGAAGTTCAATGGAAAAGGCGTGTATGGACCTCAATACTCTTTTTACCTCCAAAGCTGAGTATGCGCTGCTGAGGTTGAAATACTAGAACTACAAACAGAGAGAGAAGGCGGGAAGGCTACTGGGGCTGCAGTTCAGGCAGAGGGAGGAGGGCATGCCCATTCCTCTTATCATCACTGACTCAAGGGTGTTAGTCACCAAGCCACAGGAAATTACAGACACGTTCACATCCTACTGTAGGGCCCTTTATGCTCCGGAAATTGTTCAGGGATTAGGGCAGATGAACACCTTTTTGGATGATATTCACTTACCGTGCCTCTCAGAGGAAGATAGGAAACTGCTTCAGGGTGCGATCACTAAAGAGGATATTTAGCAGGCAATCTCTGATCTACCCTATCATAAAGCCATAAAGCAAAGATGGCTTTCTGGCATGGTTTTACAAATGGACCAAATCGGAGGTGGTGGATCTTCTCCATGAGGCCTCCGCTGAGACTGATCGCACGGGCTCCTGAATTTAGTTTCCAACAGGGTGCTCATTTCAGTCCTTCCTAAACCAGGAAAAGACCCTCTTCTTGGAGGTAGTCATGGCCCCATATGCCTTCTCAATAGAGATGCTCGCCTCAAGCAGGTCCTCCCCTCTCTTATTCACCATTTGCAAGTAGGCTTTGTCCCAATCCGCTCATCCCATAATCATCTTCGCACATTAGTTCATGCGGTCTGACTAGCAACGGATCTTCCAGATGAGGCCTTGGTGCTGTCGTTGGATGCCGAGAAGTCATTGGATAGAATGGGACTACCTGTTTGTCGCACTCTGAATATTTGCTCTTGGTGGCGACTTCATCTCCAGAGTGAGGTGTCTCTATGATTCCCCCTCAGCACAGGTCAATTGTGGAGGCTTTCTCTCTGATCCTTTCCCAGTCTAGAGGGGTACACGTCAGGGTTGTCCACTCTCCCCCATGTTATTTCTCTTTGAGATGGAGCATTTAGAGGCATTCCTAAGCCAGTCAGACCAGATTATAGGTATCCTGTTAGACCTGGCACCTTGGCGTGGGTCTCCCTTCCATTTTTTTGCTGTGCCTCGTGTGTTTTTGCTGGTGTTAGATGCTTTGGGCACTGTGCCACTGCTGTCCAGTACCACAGTGCAAGTGCTCCCTATAGTAAATTGATGTATGAATTAGTGATTCCATGATTGGTTGGTTTGGGTTACCTGTCAGACCCTAGTACAGTGCACCAGGAGTGTCCAGGGCTGGTAATCCAAATACTGCTGGTGGGCTTGCAGCACTGGTTGTGCCACCCACAGAAGCAGTCTGTAAAGGTGTGTCTAAGGCCTGCCATTGCAGAGCCTGCGTGCAGTCTGGTACTGTCATGCTGACTGGCAAGTGCACCCACTTGCCAATCCCTTAACCTTCCCTTTTCTTCATATCAGACTCCACTATGGTAGGCCCAAGGGCAGGGTGCATTGTAAGTATAAGGTAGGACATGCCCTGGTGTGTGTGGCATGTTCTAATAGTGAATTACAGCCATTTTCGTTTTCACTATTGCAAGGCTACCTGTTCTCCATAGGCCAGAATGGGCAGTTTGATTATTACATCTTATAATCCTAACTGACTCAGGGAACACGGTAGAAATTTGGATTTAGTATGCCTGAACTCAGAATAATAACATGCATCTTTTAGTGAAGTTGGTTTTAACATTCTGTGTTTGAAAATACCACTTTTAGAAAGTAGGAATTTTCCTGTCTAACCATCCAGGCCTGCCTCTGCTAGGCTGTGTATTCCTTGTCTGGAGTTTGAGTGACAGGGGCTTGGGGATTCCAGGAGACAGGGTGAGTCAGCACAGGGCTGAATAGAGAGATCTGCATCTAGATGGGTGGGAGGAGTTGCTCCTGGGACCTGAATAGGGCTGTGCCTTCCCTCCACAATGCTGGCTCCACCTCCTGTGGTGCGTCTGATGTCTCTGCCCTGCACTCTGAAAGGAAAGAAGGAGTCATGTAAACAAAATGCTCCAGGACTGACCAGAACTGGTTTGGACTAGGCAAAGGCCTCTCTGCCTTCAGAGAACAAAGAGAAACTTGGTATAAATATTGGGACCCAAACCCAAGAACTTTAGATCACTTTGCGAAACAAGAAGAATCCTTTGCTGAGTGGAACCAGACGAAACTGAGGCGAGACTATCCCTAAGCTGAAGTGCTGCTTGGGGGATTGGCCTGCAGTGGTTGTCTGACTGCCAAAGAAAGGAGAAAGGACTTTTTGTGCATTTTTATACAACTTGTGAAGGATCTCCAAGGGCGTGGAAAAGAGCTTGCCTCCTGCTGAAGTCTCAGGGACAACAGACTTCACCCACCAGCTCCCCAAGAGTTCTCTTGAAGTGCCTGCAGTTGTGCTGGACTTTTTGAGGACTTGCATGACGAAAGGAGCTGGAAGCGCGACTCAAGAACAAGAAGCTTGTCGCCGAACTGCCACTGCCGCTTCACAACACGAAGCGCATAGTCTCGCCAGAGAAGAGGATCGACGTCGCAGCAGATGCCGCCGCATTCCCGGGAAGTGTGTCGCAGAAGAATTGTTGAGTCATCGCAGGTCCACCGAAGCCTCTCGCATCGCCAGGAGAAGAGGATCGACATCGCAGCAGACACTGCCGCATCACTGGGTAGCGTGTCCAGCGCCTGTCGCGGATCATCGCAGGAGACGAGGATCGACGTCGCATCAGACGCCGCCGCATCACTGGGAAGAGTGTTGCAGGGCCTGTCGCGGCTCGCATCATTGTGGAAGCAACTCGCATCGCCAGGAGAGAGGACCGACGTTGCAGCAGACGCCGCCGCATCACTGGAAAGCGTGTCGCAGGGCCTGTTGCGGCTCTCATCGTATAAAGCATCTTGCATCACCGGAAAAGAGGATCAACATTGCAGCAGACGCCGCCACATCACCGGGAAGCGTGTCGCATCAAGAAGAAGGCGCCATCTTTGTTTATTTGCACCGGATCTTCAATGCATCACCATCCTTGCAACACTTTCGTTGCCCTGCATGTCGCATCTTAAGGTACATTGAACTCTGAGTGTCGCATTTACCATCTTAAGAGAACTAAGCTAAATTCTACCATTTTAAAGTAACTGTATTGTGGATTTTTGTCATTTATGGTCTTGTGATAAATCTATATAAAGAATACTTATTTTTGATATAAAACTTGTGTGGTGTCCATCTGTAGTGTTGTCACTTGATTACTGTACGTGTTCACAAATGCTTCACACACTGCCTCTGAGATAATCCTGTCTGTTCGTGCCAAGCTACCAAGGGGGTGAGCAGGGGTTATTTTAGGAGTGTAGCCCTTTACCCTGACTAGACGCAAGGGTCCCTATTTGTCACAGGTACCTGCCTATGCCAACTAGAGACCCCCAAAAATCTAACATATTCCCACACCCGGAGGTCCCTTGACACCGTATTTGTATGATGATTACATTTTACTCACCATATCAGCTTTACCTTCCTCCAATCCCGCAGTGCTAGAGATTATTGATGCTTTTGCAGAAATATCCAGCCACAAGGTGAACTGGAGATAGAGCGCGGCCTTGCCGCTGTCACAAATCACCTAATTTGCTGCCATCGCCAGTTATCCACTCCAGTGGAAGAATTTCTGCTTTAGGTTCTTGGACATCCTAGTTAACAGAGGCCTGGAACGCATGGTAGCGGATAACCTGGACCCACTTATGGAGCGAATGCAATTGGACTTCGCGAAGTGGTCCCTCCTGAATCTCCCTCTCTGGGTACGGACTCAAGCAGTGAAAATGGTTTCCCTCCCCCAAATCACGTATGTGTTGGGCATGCTTCCCTAACTAACACCCCTCTCGACCCTCCATCAGAGAGACAAGACCATTAAGGCCTTCATCTGGGATTCAGAGAGAACTCGCCTGGCAGTCTGGAAACTTATCGCCCACAAATCAGCAGGAGGACTGGGCCTGCCCTCTACAGAGCCTTAATGTCTAGCCTTACACTTGGCCCAAATGGTGTACATGCACCCTTGAGTCCAAGACCCCCTATTATGGGTTGTGATCGAATGTAGACTCCAAAAGGCCTTGTTGGGACTACAGGTCTTCTATCATCCTGGCCCAGCCGCCGGATTCAGCTATGCTGAAAGCCATGGACGCTACCTGGATACGGGCTCACATGCTCTTTTCTGTTGATGAGTATCTCCATGACAAGGCTCTCCTCTGGAACAATACTGCTTTTCACATGGGGGGCATGCTTGACTGGAGCCCCTGGCAGAGAGCTGGGATTCTAACCCTCACATACCTGATTTCTGGTGGCGAACTCAAGTCCTTTGAGATGATACAGGAAGAATTTGGCCTGCTGCATACTCAACAATGGTGCTACACACAATTACCACCAATACCACCACCAATATTACCATCATCATTGCCTGCTGAGAAAACTGGGTCCTTAACCCTGGACCATCCCCTGTTCCCTGGTGCTCTCTTACCTTACCATTTGGTGTCAATTTAAAGGTGTGATGTGTGGGTTCTACAATCTTCTGATTCGCCAACTCTACTCCCAGCTGCAATTGGCTAGTCTCAGGACGACCTGGCAGGCTCGCTTGCAGGTGGAATATGATGAGGAGGACACGGTAGAACTCTTGGAAGCCCTAGAACGGGGAGTCCGGGAAGCACGGATGAAGTTCAGTCTATTTAAGATTCTTCCGGGCTGGCACTGGACTCCGGCACAGCTTCAGGTTGCAGGGTTGCTCCCTCACTCTGCCTGCTAGCGAAGTGATCATGCGCCCTGTGATATAGTTCACATATTACTGGGTTGTCCTGCCATTCATCCCTTCTGGACAGCAGTAGTGTCTACACTCTTGGAGTCCATGGAATTCCCCTCACCGCTTCCAGACCCCTAATTTTCCTCCATGACTTATCGGACCTTTCTGAGCTGCCCCAGCATGCCCTTCGTCTGCTCATCACTGCCCTTGCACTACCAAAATCTGTATTATATGACATTGCCGTTCTCCACAACTGCAGTCGCACGAGGAATGGTTTGCGGAAATGTACACGACAACGTCCTATGAACTGGCTATTTACTACTTCCTGGACAAAGCAGATTTCTTCTCACGTGGTCTCCCTTTCTGCAGGATGACCCCGTCCCAATTTCCCATGACTCTTGATTCTGTCTTGTCATTGACACCGCACTCCCCACCCCAGCATTACTATACTTGGGCTTCATCTGAATGATCCATTTCCCTGCCCTCTTTACCCTGCTTTGTAGTTTGGTTTCATCTTCTCTCCCTTCTTTTTTCTCCTGTCCTTTTCCCTTTCTTTTCTTTTCTTCTCAATCTATGGCTTATTTCCTCACTCTTTTTGATCTTTTCTCTTCCTTTCTTATATTTTAGTAGCATTTGGTATTGGTACATGTATCGCAAACAGCATTGATATCTTACTATGCATTTATGCTGGGCTTGCATGCCATAGAATTTGCTGATATTTCTTTTTTGGTACTTAATTTATGCCAATAAAATAATTGATGGAAGTTCTTAATTCTGTATGTGCTCTCTATCCTGCAGATGTTCATGATGAATTGTGTCTGGAGGTGTTTCAAGCTCATTCGCAACTCTCATAAATCTGTGACGAAAGAGGCGCCCCAGCTGAACTGCCCAGACAAGGTGAATCACAGTTCTTGCTTTACGTCTAGAAATGAGATCCCACCCATGAAATATTTAATTTAAAAAAGGAGGAAGTGGTTGATGTTTTGTGTACTACAGTTTGAAACTTTTTGCCTAAGGACATTTAACCCTCAAGGAGAAGTCACAGACAAATGACTGTGAATGACCCCCACTCAAAAAATGTGTGATGTTTGTATAAGTCACATGAAAAAATCTTTTCTGAGTAAATGTATTTTTAACAAGTAATAACAACAATAGCAAAGCAACTGATATCAAAATATACATAAAATCACAATATTAGATACGAACATCACCCTGATGGATTATCATCCACCAAATTTAGAGATTTATGCCTTCCTGGAAGAGACCTCAATGCCTTCAGAGGAAGACACTGCAAACATGGAACTTTTGCCGAGTGAGTGTCCGCCGTGGTTCATGCATCTGCTCAGTTAGCTTTTTTGTTTTTCATATCAAACTTTCAAAGCAAGAGCTTGCTTTTGAAAACCAAAATATTAATCATCCTGACACCCTGAGAGATTTCTTCCAGGGTGTTGAACCATTTTTAGGTCGAGCCTACCGGCAGATCGCATGCGCTACTCACCCTGCAAGACTGCTGTAGTAGAGTATGGGAGAAAAGCCGCGTCCACTCTCCACCCATATTTTTCATTGGTTTGTGCCATTGTCTTTTGTAAATGCTGCCTTTTGGATACGTTAGTCCTTCCTTAGTATGGCCTTGTCTTCATTTGTAACCTCCCATGGCGACTGGCCCCTTTACTTCGGTTGTTACACAGGACCTGTTATTTAGGTTGTAAGCACTATTTACTCTATTGAGTTTCTCATACTGCAGGCCAGACATGCGCTGCTGCTTGAGCTGAAGCCGCTTTTGTTTTTTTAAGCAGCACGTCCGCCCCGTAACACGGGTGACCGCTTTCAATCACTTTAACCTGGCATTATCTCGTGTCTGTTTAAACCCCACAAGTAAAATGGATTTAGAAATAATTAGCGAAATAAGTCATGTGAATTCCAGGTAACACATAACTGTATGCTAATGGGCTGAAGCTGAAAACAGCACATCTGCGTTACATGTGATCTGCACTAAAGCCACTGGATGGGTTGTTTTCAAAAGCCTTTTTTATTAACAATAACAACACCACCACCACCACCACCACCAATACCACCAATACCACCGCCACCAATACCACCACCAATACCACTACCACCACCAATACCACTACCACCACCACCAATACCACCATCACCAAAACCACAAATACCACCAATACCACCACCTCCACCACCACCACCACCAATACCACCACCAATACCACCACTACCAATACCACCACCAAAAGCACTACCACCACCAATCCCACCACCACCATCACCAATACCACCACCAACCACCAATACCACCACCACAAATACCACCAGTGCCACCACCACCAATACCAACACCACCAATATCACCAATACCAGCACCACCAATATCACCACCACCAATACCACACCACCAATACCACCACCACCACCAATACCACCAATACCACCAATACCACCACCACCAATACCAATACCACCGCCACGCCACCAATACCAATAACACCACTTCAGCGACTCTCGCTCACTAGTGATAGCAGGGGCACTGTACAAGGCCAGAGCTGCAGCCGAGACCATCCCTCCCTCCCTCCATGCCTAACATAAAGCACAGGAGGTGAAGCCAGGGCCCTAATACAGCTGGAGTGTTTTTTATTAGGCCAGAGATAGCAATGACATTACGCAATACCACACTGAACACTCAAATCACGGAGAGGGCAGGAAATAGCCCCCTCCCGCTCTTCCTCCTGAGCTGTGACAGTGTAATCACAGAGCGAAAGGTGTTGGAGTGCTTTGTTAGTGTTTATAGCTCAGATCATATGTCACTCTCACTTTACACTTTGTGTCTGTGTAATTTACAACACTTACACATCTTCTTCACTGCACTATTTATCACTGCTTTGAAGATGTCGCAGGCCGGTCTCTTCCTCTGATATTTGCAATCTAACAAGCGGTCGAGAAGGCCCTTTATTGCAATGCAATAGGTCTCAAATTTGCGAGAGTTTAAGCTATTAGTATTGTGAATGACAATGCCTTTTATTTATATTTTTAAACCCAAAACATAAATAAAAGGCATTGTCATTTAAAATGGCAATAGCTCAAACTCGGGTGAATGCGAGACCTATTGCATTGCAAATGCTTGTTTCTTTTTTCAGGTCGGGACTGCTAGCCTTTTCCTGATGGTCCAGAAAAGAAAAAAAATACATCAGAACGTCAGTCCTAAATCAGACGGATGGTCTGAGATTCAGGGGCGTAGCTTGGTCAATGAGATTCGGGGGGTGTGAGCTTCAGATTTCCCAACAAACACGCTGGGATACAATATCTGAGAAGCACACATGAGAGGAGGCTTATAGGGCATTGGAAAGAGAGAGGAGGGTGTATTGTTAGGGGCACTTAAAACACAATATTTTTTAAGACCTTAAGAACAAAGACTATAGCGGGAGTGTGTGTGTTTTTTTGTCAGTTTGGGCATGTAAAAATCCCAGGTGAAATTTGACTGATGCCTCACCACAGCCTACTTAAAGTACCTGTCTCCTCTATTTACAAAAGAATAAATGTTTTAGGGGGTGTAAAACCCTCTGCAAAGCTACGTCCCTCCTAAGGTTCTTACACCTAAAGCCTCAAGTCTATCAGGCAGTGGGTGTAAGGTTTCCACCAGCACCTGGCTCTAAATAGAGCATACAGACCTTGGGTTTGGTGGATGTAGTATCCTGTCTGACAAACGTGAAATCAAAAATAATTTTTTGCTTTCCAAAAGTTCGAATTTTCTTTCAGCAAGGTCCATTGTCCGATTATTCTTTTTATTGTATTCCTCTAAAGCATTCAGAGCCTATTCTATCCCAAAGACTGTTCTTTTCGTTACTATATTGTTAACTTTGTGGAATATTTATGTGTGGCTGACCAATGTTGGGTGGAAAGACACGCAATTTTTTTGTAAAAGCCCCCTTATCAGCTTTGTCCAAATTACATTCTTGTGACGTGCTTCCACGTGCATGTCAAGACTATTCCAGGAAGGGAAGCTACGTTGATGAAGGTCTCTCTAAAAGGTGACAAATTGACACCCCAAGCGGTACCAAGAAACCATAACCTGGAGAAGTGAGACAAAAATATCTAAAGCATGAGGCATCCCCGTCTTTCTGTTAACCTGAGAGGCAAGAAAAGGGCAGAAAGTGGCTCCTGGAGTGATCAGATGCCATAGTTGAACCCATTCCAGTACTTCAAGAGCTATTGCCAAAAAGTAGGCCATTTCGCTTAAGCAAGCAATGCTATTCTACTCTAGCTATGTGTTACTGGCATCGTCAGGTGCAGAACTCGCCCAGACAATAGAAGTCGACACGTTTTCTTTCTGCACCTGTCACTCCAGAGAGACTATAAGTAAATAATTTGTTTGCAGAATTTAACAAATTATGGCTGATGCTCTTGGATGAAAATTGTTTGCATCTGGCAGCCTAGCTCTCGGTACTTAACTGGTGAGGTATACATATGGCCGCACTAAGGGGCATATCAGCAAGGAGAGGCGATAAAATTATCGCCGCTTTTACGGCCGTTTTCGGCCGAAAAGCACAGATAAGTTTATCGCCTAATCATCAAGGTCACGCTAACGCGTGAAACCTTGCTTTAGCATGGGGATTTCTATCGCCCAGTTTTGCATCTCTTATGAGATGCCAAGTGGGCGTTCCTGACCTGACATGACAGGAGAAATGTTGCTAAGCGACATTTCTCCTATCATCAAGCCCCACGCTATGAAGTATAGCGGCAAGAAAAGTACCGATAACCCCTGTTATCGCTACTTTCCTTACGCCTGCTTCAGGACTGACTTAGCCATGATATCCTATGGAAGGTGGATATCATGGCTAAGTTTGTGAGTCCCTATCATCAAGCTAATGCCACATTGCGTGAGATTATCGCTGGGTTTCTAGCGATAATCACACGTTAGGCTGTTAGCGTGAGGATTTTTATCGCTTTTGAGATACGCGTTGCTAATAGCACGCTATCTCAGCAATAAAAAGCCACGCTAGCTGGCGATAATTATCCTAGCACTAAGTGTGCTTAGCGATAATTATCGCCTGTTGTTGCTGATATGCCCCTTAATCCTTCGAATCTGTTCTCCAAGGCAGAGGGGCCTTGTAATGTGGATAATTAGTGGGGTGGATGCAAACGTGCATGCTGACTTCCAACCATCCACTCACAAGTGCACACATATACTTACACCCACCCATCCGCATGAACACTCGCTGACATCCATTCATTCATAGGTGTACACACATACACCCTTCATTCACGAGCACATACACGTGCACATACCCATTCAAAGCACACATGCACAGTTACAGATTACCAAATAGGCAAAGTAGGCACCGGCCTATAGGCCCCACTCCTTTCAGGGGACCTGCGACAACGGATCAAAGTAATATTGATTTGATCTTGAAAGAAAATTGCACTCAAGCTTTCTTAAATATTGTTTCCAAAAGAAAGGAAGAAATGAATCAATTCAAGAAACGAAAACTTTATATTAAAGACTCTATAGAGAAAACACTGTATTAATGTAATGTACCCATTAACAGCTTACTGTACATAAAACAAATACATCAGATTCACATAACAGTTTCTCTCTTAAACGCTCATCTTCTGGCAGCTGTCAGTTTGTAAAAACATCTGGTGCATTGGGTATTAGGAGATAATTTGCGAGGCGGGCCCCTTAATTTTGAGTGCCTAGAGGCCGCCTCAGAGTTTAATCTAGCATTGCACATACAGATATATTCATAGACACACACACACACATGCACTGAATGTTCAATAAGCACATACACGGCCATGTGGTGAAAACCGGCCCAGCGGGTGCTGGGAGGGAGAAACACATAGGCCTCAGAAGCTGCTGGAGCCCTCATGGAAGGAAGGGACACACTGTCGATCCCCCCCCCCCCCCCTCCTCTCATTGGCTATCCGTGTTATGGGTCAGGCAACTAGAAGAGGACCTTCCTGGACTCGTCAAGAGAGCGGGTATGCTTAGGAGACCAGCTGACCCCACCGAACACTGTGACGAGGTGTCTTAAACCCTATTGGTGACGCTCTCTCTCGTCATGAGGGGGAGGACCTCGCAGGGCTTTGCCAAGCTGATGAGGTAACTGCCTTCAGGGCCTTTTTCCACAGCCTATGCTATTCCATGAGTGATATGTGATTAAAACCCTCCACCAGTCTTCACAGTCCATGCATTCCCTGGCACATATGTGACAGGGGCATTCAGTCCTTTTCCACTGATCTTGCTTGTGCATGGCAGGTAATCCTTGTCAGATCATGGTACATATGTTTAGGGTTACTCGGCCCTAATCTGAAGCGCCTGCTATTCCATGGCATGTATGTGGCAGCAAGACCCAGCCTTTGCCCACATGCCTTGCTGTTCTCCTGCGTTTATGTGACAGGAAACGCTAACCTTCTCCAGAGGTCTTGCTACATTCCATGGTGGATATGCACAAAAATCCTACTTGTCTCTTGTCCACATTATGTTCTTTGCAGGTGCAAATATTTTACACTGTGGGATATATTATCGCCACTTTTATGCCACTTTTATCAATTATGATGACAATATAACACTTTCTTTGCCTGGGCACTATTTTGTGTGTATCTGGGAATGCCAGTATCCTTTTGTGTATGTTGTTTATTTGTGTTTGTGTAATGATAGCGGGCAGTTTGTTCAGTGTTTAGGTTAGAAATGGTTTGTGTGAGATAGCATGAAAGTAAAATACGTTTGATTTAGATACAAATATTTTTATTGTCTTCTGTGAATAGACAGGAGTTCTGAAGAGCTTCTGTTTTCTTCTTTGGACTGGTTGGTTCGTTATCCATTGCTTGGTCAGTGCAGAGCGCTTTGTATATGGGCTTAATGTGCATCTCAAATCATGTAAGAAACTATGATGCCATTTTGCCGTACGTCGGTTTGTTTTGTTTATGGTAGTGATTGTAGGGTGTACATTGGCATTGCGCACGAGAGAGCAATTCATCTAGGAATGCCGTGCCAACTGTTTGCCTTTGGTGCCATCCATTTTGTGAATTTGCCAGTGAATAAGTTTCTCTCGCACTTTTGCTCTCTGAACTACCCTGTTGTTGGTGTTAATTGAAGGATGGTGTGTGGTGTTCTTTTTGGTTGTAAAGTACTGTTGACTATCTGTTGAAAACCAATTGTGGAGCAAAAGAGCTGTTAAGGGTGTCTGTGGCAAGGTCTGTCACCTGCTTAGTGTGGTGTATCCTGAATTCGAGTGGTGGTAGTGTCACACTATTTGATAAAAGCCTGACTCTCTTTGCAACTGCGTGGTGTGTTATGCTAAGCAGAGCTAATGTTAGTTGCGCTGTCCTAGGGGATAGAAGCAGATCAAGGCTGACAATACAGATCTGTGTAAGTTGAACAGTCATCCATAAATAACTTGAAATGTGGCAAAGCAAAATGGTTCAAGCAAAGCAGGATTTAGAAACAGTGCATAATGCATAACATGGTACATCTAGACATATCATGTTGAGGGAATAATTTATAACAAAATAACCATCCATTTCACTTGTGGGACTTATAGATTTATAAGTTCAGAGTCGAAATGTCTTTGTGATAACATAGGTGCGTTTGTGTGTGTGTGTGTTAGTGTGATAGAGACAGAGAGGCGTTCGGTTTTATTCCCCATGATGAATGACCGTGTAGTACTTAGCAGTGAGGATGACATATATGGTCCTTTATATAAGTATGCTGTAGAAGTGGCAGTACTTAGCCAGCAATTTAGCTTTGGTTTCATATTGTGCACATGGTGATGATGTCAGGGGCCATGTCTAGAGTGTATTCAAATCCCGGCGGGTCCACTCAGCCTTTCATCGTTCTGAGGTCGATAAATTGAGTGCCATTGAGTTAGGTAACAAGAAACATTTGTTATTCAGCTTCAAGATATCCTTTTGGGCGAATGTGCGCTTTACAAATAAACATATTATGCTATGATAGTTTTGGTATAGGGCAGAGAAAAGTACAACCATATTTGATGTCAAGGTATTGAAAGTTTTTAATTTTCTGAAGTCTGGCTGAATTGTTGCCATTATATTTAGTTGGGCATATCCGTGCAGCACTGGATACATGTGAGTTGTTCGGTCTAGCATCTTCTGTTGGGTTATCGCATAGGAGAAAAACATTCATCGAGAAATGATGCAGGCTTTACAATTACAGTTACACTCATACCAAAGCAGTCAGCTAGATTCGATTTAAATGGAATAAATACTGAATAAGTAAGGTGGTACACCCACCTACCCTTTTACATGAGGAACAGGGAGATGAAGGGATGCTCCCAGTGTCCTTTGTCAGTCACATTTCTCATTACATGGGGTTTCTGCACAGGGCTCTTGATGTGGGACTGTGATCTTTTCAGTGGTAGGTCATACAATCATGGACTAGGACTGAGGGACCTTTGATGTCTTCACTCTTAGAGAGGGGTCACTGAGGCCCATGAGGAGCTGAGTGGTTAGCGAATGTGCAGGAATACAGAATGAAAGAGAACCACCTGTAGAAACTGGCCCACTGGATAGATAGGGACTGAAAAACAATAAGTCAGAAGCTGGGACCCGGGTAACAACCCACCGCTGCCAGCACTGTGAGCCCATCCTCTTGTGCCCGGCAATAAGAGAGGTGCTTGCAGCACTTTGGGCTTATTATCCCAGAACTGCACACACCCATGGAGAGAAAAGACGCATCAGTGGGAGAAGGAGCAGCGAGACGTCTTGCATCAGGGCAGATCAAGATGCACAACCGACCCAAGAGAGTGGGTCATGATACAAAATATCACCAAGGGTTCAAAGGAGTTGTAGTGCACAGGAGAATTTTGGAGATGACTAGCCTCCTTGTCATAGAAGTAGCCCTCTTCTGCACTTCCTTGTCCTGTTTAACCAGAAGGTTGTAACAAACCCTGGAAGAAGATTGTGGGACCCCCGATTACCCTCATTACGGCAGATGTCAGTTATATCAGGAGATCCTCAATGATCAATACTTAATTTATGCCTGTGTCTGTAGGAGGCCATTCTTGGCACTTGAGTTAGAGGATTAGAAGTCTTGTAGCAGAATATTAAAAATATTAAAGACATGCACACTCTACAAATATAATAGCCTGCAGAGCAAGTGACTCTGCTGATAATCCGAAACATGCTCCTGCGACACATGCTACCCTGTTCTGCTTACTTTACTCAATGCTTTTCAAAACTGTAAAGCAAAGATGGAAATAAATTGAGTAGGTGGTGATGGCTGCTGAAGTGTTCAATAAATAGAGCGGGTGGAAAAGACCATCAGAGTGCACTAAAACTGTCAGCAGCAGCAGCAATGCTTCTTCTAAGTCTCATCCCATAATGTCAAGATTCACACTATAGCCACCAAGAAACAACCAGTCAAACCATACTTTGCATGCCTTCCAAGAATCCAATATATTCAAGTTCCCCTCTTTGTAGGAAGCGTATAAACATCTCTGAAGCACTCTGCCCAGCTGCAACATGAACAGCGACAACAAACGTTACTTATATCCAGCCCACATATGTCAAGAGCAGGTAGCTGTCATTGGTGCAGCCGGTGCAATGACACTGGTACCCAAGGATTTGATCGGCCTTCTGCAACATAATTGTGCCTGTCCTTTCCTACCCCATTTTTTTATGGGCTACACCCTTCAAACCTCCTTCCACTTAGCAGTTTTTGTTCCTCTAACACTGGCGTATAAATTCACTGAAAAAACAAAACCAAAGTCCACCCATGGTTGAGAGAGCACAAATCCGAGAACACCCTGACACCCACTAGCCAACGGACAATCCAGACATCAAAACATTCCCTTGCAATGTTTCCCGTGTGTTTTTTACCACATGCCATCAGTAAAGAAGTGTGTGGAGTTTGGCATTGGGCATGAGCCATTTTATACGTTACTTTACGTTAAAATGTTTTTGTAAAGCGCTGCAACTACTTGGAGGCATCTCGGCGCTGCAGGATCAGAAGGATAAGAAGGAGAGATTGCCGATTAGATGTTAAAAAGCCAGGTCTTGAGAGCTATTCTGAAGATCAGTAGGTCAGGAAGAGATTTAATATGCAGGGGGAGGGAGTTCCAAAGTTTCAAGGTCCCTACCATGAAACTTCTTCCGCCCTAGGCCAAGAACCTGAACTTAGGGACCACAACATTCACGGCTGAGCTGAAACGTAGGGTCCTCCCTGTCTGGTACCATCTGAATCTATCTTTAATTTTTTTTTGACCTAGGTCATGTAAGGCCCTAAAGGTGATGGAAGAGGTGTGGCACAGATGCCAGGGTGCCTGACTCTGGCCCACGGGGTTCACGGTTTGATCCCCAGTGCTGGTGGCAGGTTAGCCCAGCACCATGTGACTCTGGGCAATAGCTTGCTTAATCTTCCTGGTGGCCCCCAGCACCAGGACACCTCTCCGGAGGTAGCTGTACACTTTACAAATGCTGGTATTTCATGTATTTCATGTACAAGGCCTTGAAACTCACTCTCTGTTTTACAGGGAGCCAATGTATCTTCTGTTAAGCAGGTTTGGCTGTTTGAGTTTTAGGGATTCCCAGGAGTGCTTGGCTGCTGTGTTGTGGAGAGCCTGGAGCTTGTTAGCATACTTCAAACACAAATTGAGGTATAAAAAATTGCAGAAATCAAGCTTAGCTAGGATAAGCTCCGTCACCGCAGTTGTTTGTAACGTTGGGGGGATGTACAGCAAGATTTTCTAGATAATCTTAAGCGTGTCAAAGGATGCTGAAAAAGTTGCATTCACTTGGTCCCCGAATGCAAGTTTGTTATCCAACAGGATACATAGAGACTCATATACAAGGCTCTAGCTGCAGTTTTGCGTCGCTCTTGTTTGATGCTCCGGTGGCGCAATGTGCCACAGCATATTTACAAGGTCACACAAAGTCACTTTCCATGGCTTTCCATGGCCTTGTAAATATGTGCTCCTTTCGCTCAGAACACCCTACGTGAAAGGGGCTTTCGATGGGTGATATCTGAAGCGTTCCAAGATTTATAAGCAATTTTACACATGGGAATGCATCAGATTCCTATGCCTCCCTAGGAGAGCCATAAGGTGGCGCAACAAGGATAAATACTTTTATTTCTCCTCGTTTTTTCCTCTTTCTATGTGCGCTGCATTCTGCAGCATACTAGAAATTGGAAACTGCCATCAATGATTGTTTTTATGCAGGAAGGTGTCCCTTCCTGCACAACAATCATCCCCACAGGCAGCCTTGCAACATGACGCAAGGGTATTTGCGTTAGTCCGCGGCTGCTGTTTGTTCGCAGGCTCAGGGGAGAAGGACAGGAATGCGCCATATCTTGCAGACACGGCACATTCCTGGGCTTTTATTTTGACTCCCGGCAGCGCAGCAAGAAAGCCTTGTTGCGCTGCTGTGCGTCAAAAGTTAGTAAATGAGGCCCTTAGATTCTCAACCTTACTGGCTGGTGATGGTTGTTGCACTTCACAACTGGCAATCTCCTGGTGAGAAACCTTTGAATGGAAATTTCCAGATGGATTTATTTTCTCGTGCCTCGCTCTGCTCGGGGAAGAATGAAACACTGGCCCTAGCAGCCGAAGCTGCTGATGCGGGTGCAACAGCGCTCTACATCATCCTCAACTTTAAGCTTATTTTGTATTGACCTACATCTTGTGGTTCAGGGTGACACTGTCACAATAAATGTTACTGCAGCACTGACCTTAGGAACTATGGTAAGTCAGAGCAAGAGTGTTAGACCAGCTGAGCATTGACAGTCCTCTCCTTGTTGAATGCAAACAAGAAAGTGATTCCAAACACTGCTAAATCCGAAAAAATGCAGCGCCAGATGACAACACTCATAAATTCTCCCAACATCCCACAAAGCCACATCTCAGGACTGAGGGATACCTGTGTGTTAAGAGCAAAGGAATGTTTCCGCAGTTTGAACGCCAATTATCGAATAAGCGCTTTCCGGCGGGTGGACTGACTTTATATTAATAAATGCAGTAGTTTTCCAGGTTTTCAGATGAAAAATATGAACGTTCATACTTGGTGACTCCGTCACCCCACACCATTTTTGATCCCTGTGCCATTATCACACCTCTACCATTTACTGTGCAAGTACATTGTTGGTAAGGGTAACATTTTTATAATGTAAATCAGGGAAACCCTAGGTCTCTGCCCATCCTACCCAACCCTTTGATTTCTGCGGTCACTCACTCAATCACTACCCTAAGCCGAAGACCAACTTCCTGCAAGCAATGGCCCGACCTGAACCTCAAAGCAATAGAGAAAAATACAGAAACACCATATGCATCAAACAAAATACACAACTAACAAAAGATTTTATTTAATTTACAAAGAATTATACAAAAATCAAATGTCAATGTTAATGGAAAGGTTGGAACTTTTCAGTGTTTGGTTCTAGTACCAAAAGACGCAGTGATATGCTAGACTCTAGTGCATCACTTTATTTTTTACCCCTAATGCACGCTTTCTGTTTTTCTGCACATACCAGTGCTTCAGATGTGCTCACTATCGTCCATACTGGATTCTGTTTGCTGTACTTAGTCTGTTCCCACAACTCAAGCGAAGGGTGCCAACTTAATTTGTAGTCTCTAAATTTCAATTTCTTCACAATTACAAACCGTTTAAAATGTTTCATTTTTACATTTTGCTTTTTTTATGTTTACATACTTGATTAATCTGCTAATATTATTTAATTTTCCAAACAGTTGAGGAAACCCTGAAAAGGTGTCCCGGAACCTGAGGGGAATGAAGACCCCAGGTTTAGGAATGCTGATTTAGCGATTAGCACTAAACCCCATGGTGGCAATCCTCATTGTGCTAGGATTATGAGGAAGACAACGAGCAAAACATTTTTAAATCAATATTTACAACGTAGCGGTATTCACGTCCTATTGTTATCAAGTCTTTGCAATGTTGTTAGAGTGGGCTTTGACTGCTCCCAGAGTACTAGTAACACTTTCTCTTCATACTATTGGCTGGTTAGTGTATCATGCCGTCTCCTATGGAGTGCTTGGATTGTCATGTATGAGGGACTACTTTATAACTCAAATCATCACAAATTAAATCATTTATCTTACAAAACCATTGTATACAGAAAAAGTTTTGTTTTTGTATTTTTTCACTGCTGCAGCACTTTTTTATTCAAACATATCAGAATGATTTAGAAACTAGTTTATAGTTATAAGTAAATTGAGTCACAACAACTGAGTCCAACTTGCTCATAACTCGCTATAGGAGGAAGCATAATAATAGCTGCAAACATTATTCTAGCCTGTTTTCAACTTTGCAACAACCTGTAAATGAGCCCACTTGTGTCACTGACCAATGAGCACAGCAGGCAACACCACCCTATTAGTTTTGGGACGTGCGTGAGATGTAACAAAATGTGCAATTTAATAACAAAATTCCTAATTATTTTCCTGAATAAGAAAAAAGTATTTTCCTTTATCAAGGTTCGTATTAATATCCTAATATTTCACAATACCCCACAGTTGATTCTCACCCGCAAGCATACCAATATTAATAGCTATTCTAATTTAATATAAATTATCTGGATATCTTTACTTTCAGAAAGTCTTTATAAAATGAATATTGTAGATGTAGAGGCAGCACTCCTCCGGATACTATTCCTGGTTGGCTTGTGCCTTTCTTTTTACACGCTTGCATCTGTGTGAATCTTAATTATTGGGTTTTACATATTTCGCTAACTTTTAGTTTTTCTTACACTTATGCTTTTCAGTAATTTTTTGCATGCAGGAGACAAGCCGAGTAGAGTAAAAAAGTAGTTACTTACCTGTACACTACGGTTCTCCAGTATTATCTTTCATAGATTCACATGCTTGTATCTTCCCCGTTGTCATGGTGGGAGTCTCACGGTAACAGAATGACCACAGCAGTATTAGAAAAAACTGCATAGCAAAATCCCATAGGGAATCATCTTATTTGGTAACCAAACCTCACCATTATTTGGTCCAAGACTCAGCCAATCGGCTGCCAGCCCTGACATCACACTCCCCAGCAGAGCCTTCCTGCCTCAGATTTCCAGCCCAGAGTGTGAGACTAGGATACATCTAGAGATAATGAGGTTCTGCCTGAGAAATGGGGAGGTGGGTGGGCCGCATGTGAATCTATGAAAAATAATACTGGAGAACCATAGTGTACAGGTAAGTAACTAGTTTTTTCTCCAGTATTCAATCTTTCATAGATTCACATGCTTGTATCAGAATAGCAAGCAGTCCTTATCCCAAACTGCATTTCCAGGATAGAACCCCCAATAAACAGTGGGCTCTGTTTCTTTGTATAGAATGTTAACATACATTACAGTTTTCAAAATAGATCAGAAAATCATTAGTTGAGAAGATATATAAATGTTTGTAATATGCAAAACAAAACATTTGCCTAAATATACATATAAATATATATTATATATACACATCCAATTATATTATAATAAATACCTTAATGAAATAGATGCCGTAGAACCGCCTGTCCCACTGCTGCGTCTTTTTTCCATGCTGTGTCCAGACAATAGTGTCTGGTGAAGGTGTGCACATTTCTCCATGTCGCAGCTCTGCAAATTTCCGGCAATGACACTCCTGTGAATAGAGCCGTAGAAGTTGCCATCTCTCTTGTGGAGTGCGCACGTACCTTGGCTTGTAAAGGTTTTCCAGCTTTAACATGACACAAGGAGATCGCCGAAGTTATCCACCTTGAAATACTGGATCTGGAGAGTGCCAAACCTTTCCTAGGGCCAGAAAAGGCTACAAAGAGTTGATTTGTTTTTCTGAACGATTTCGTCTTATCAATGTAAAATTTCAGACATTATATAATGTCCAAAGAGTGTAGAGCTCTTTCTGCAGATGATGAAGGGTCTTTAAAAAATGTAGGTAAAACCACCGGTTCATTCAGATGAAAGCTGGAGGGGACCTTAGGAATAAACTTTGGATTCGTTTTCAGAATAACTCTGTCTTGCCTGAATTGTAGAAATGGTTCTGTAATTGAGAAGGCTTGGATCTCGCTGACCCTTCTTGCCGACGTGAGCGCTAATAGTAACATGAGATAAATTGCAAATCCGCCTTATGTATTGGCTCAAATGGCAGTTTCATTAGCTGTGCAAGAACCGTATTAAGCTGCAAAGGAATTACTGGTCTTTGAACTGGAGGAAACATTCTGAAAAGTCCTTTGAGGAATTCTTTAATAACTCGTTGGGACCAAAGAGATGGTCGGTCAGAAACTCTTGTGTACCTTGAAATAGCAGCCAAATGTACTTTAATAGACATATGAGAGAGTCCAGATTTGGCCAACATTAACAGATATGGAAGAATTTGATCCGAAGAGACTTGAAAAGGATGTAGACCTTTAGATGCACACCAATGACAAAACCTTTTCCATTTAGCCGAATATGTTTTATTTGTAGAGATTGCTCGAGATCGTGACAGAATCTCCCGGCATTCTTGAGGGATATTCAACAGTTGGAACTCATGTTCGTGAGGTTCCATGCTGACAAGTTCAGTGATTTCAAATTTGGGTGCAGTATCTGGCCGCTGTTCATAGTGATTAGATCGTGCACTAATGGAAACTGTATCCTGGGTGTCACTGAGAGTTTGAGAAGTTCTGAGAACCACGCTTGTCTCGGCCATGCTGGGCCAACCAGAATCAGATGGCAGGGCTCTGATTTCATCTTTCTCAAGACCTTTGATATTAGAGGAAAGGGGGGAGATGCATACGCAAACATCCTTGTCCAACACATCTGTAGCGCATTGCCCCACAACCCTTTCTGTGCAAACCTGCTTGCAAAGTTTTTGCATTTTGAATTGTGGCGATCCGCGAACAGATCTAACTTTGGAGTGCCCCTTAGCTTGACTACTTTGAGAAGTTGCTTTTGGTTCAGTTCCCACTCGTGAGAAATCTTGGATGAACTGCTCAGAATATCTGCCCTTGTGTTGTCTACCCCTGCAACATGTTGTACTTGAAGTGAAATGTTGTGAATTAGAAGCCACTTCCAGATTTCTTGTGCTTGCTTTGACTCATGTTCGTGAGGTTCCATGCTGACAAGTTCAGCGATTTCAAATTTGGGTGCAGTATCTGGCCGCTGTTCATAGTGATTAGATCGTGCACTAATGGAAACTGTATCCTGGGTGTCACTGAGAGTTTGAGAAGTTCTGAGAACCACGCTTGTCTCGGCCATGCTGGGGTAACCAGAATCAGATGGCACGGCTCTGATTTCATCTTTCTCAAGACCTTTGATATTAGAGGAAAGGGGGGAAATGCATAGGCAAACATCCCTGTCCAACACATCTGTAGTGCATTGCCCCACAATCCTTTCTGTGCAAACCTGCTTGCAAAGGTCTTGCATTTTGAATTGTGGCGATCCGCGAACAGATCTAACTTTGGAGTGCCCCATAGCTTGAATACTTTGAGAAGTTGCTTTTGGTTCAGTTCCCACTCGTGAGAAATCTTGAACGATCTGCTCAGAATATCTGCCCTTGTGTTGTCTACCCCTGCAACATGTTGTACTTGAAGTGAAATGTTGTGGATTAGAAGCCACTTCCAGATTTCTTGTGCTTGCTTTGACAATATTTTGATTTTGTACCCCCTTGTTTTAGAAGGTAAAACATGGATGTTGAGCTGTCCGTCTTTACCAGTACTGTTGAACCGCGAATCCTGGGAAGAAATGCTTTTAGACCCAAGAAAATAGCCTTTAGTTCCAGCAAGTTGATGTGGAGCTGCGTTTCGCTCTTTGACCAGTGACCCTGAATTTCGAGCTCCTGCAGATGCGCTCCCCAACCTTGAAGCGAAGCATCTGTCATCATTACAAAACTGTAGTTCTGTGGTTCGAAAGTCAGTCCTTCCGCTAAATGATCTCTGATCTTCCACCATGTCAGGGCCTTTAGGATCTGAGGAGTGATAACTATTCGATCTTCGAAGGATCACCTGAGACTGAATCCATTGCTTGTCTAGCAGTTCTTGAATAGGTCTCATGTGTAGTCTGCAATTGGGAAGTAGGGGGATACAAGAGGACATCATCCCCAACAACGATTTGTAGGTTCTTACTGAAACGGACTTTTTTATTTGCAAATGCGACGTCAGCTTTATGATCTTTTGAATACGCTCCTCTGAAGGATAAGCCTTCGCCTCCTTTGTGCGAATTAGACCTCCCAGAAATTGAAGGGACTGCGATGGCATGAGATGTGATTTTTCTATGTTGACTCTGAGACCTAGGCGATTGAAAAGGTTCATGCACACTCGTAGAGAATGTTGGGCTTCTCTGAACGAACCACTTTTTATGAGCCAATCGTCTAGATAAGGTAACATTTGGTGACCTTGAAGTCTTAGATGTGCTGCTACTGGCACCATTCACTTTGTAGAAATTCTCGGCGCCGAATTTACACCGAAAGGCAATACTTTGAATTGATAATGGCGCCCCGCCACCATGAAGCGCAGAAATTTTCTGTGATTTATATGGATTGGGACATGAAAATAAGCATGTAAGAGGTCCAGGGATGCCAAATAATCTCCTTTGCCAATCAAAAGGAGTATTTCTTGCAGGGATAACATTCGAAAAGATTTCTTTTGGATGAATTTGTTCAGACCTCTCAGGTCCATTACCTGCCTCCATTTTGATGTGTCTTTTTTCTTTATTAGAAAGAAATGCGAATAAAAGCCTTTCCCTCGTTGAAGGTGCGGAACTTCTTCTATTGCTTCCTTTTGCAGAAGAGATAAAACTTCTTCTTTGAGGGCTGACAGATGTTCTTGTCTCCTGTGTATAGGAGGATGATTTGGAGGCTTTTGTATGAGCTCCAGGGTGTGGCCATGTTGAATCACATCCAAAACCCATCTGTCTGTTTTTATCGGCAGCCAAGCTGGATAAAATGAGGACAGGTAATGATTGCTGCTGTTTGAACAAGTGGCGGTGTCGTCGATTGGATTGTTGCGATTTGCCTCTCGCAGATGATCTCCCTCTGGACTGTTGTTGATAAGTGTTTGATGAACGAATTTGCTGATTATTTGAGTATTGGCGATATCCCTGCTGATTGTACGGCTGATATCTATTTGATTGAAAAGAAGATCTTTGCATGAATTGTCCTCTGGATCCTCTCCTCCGAAAGGACTGGAACCTGCCCTGCTGAAGAGATCCTAACGCACGCACTGTATCTGTGTCAGTTTTACTACTTTGGAGGGCATCATCCACATGTTTTCCAAAAAGGTTCTCCCCGTCAAATGGCATGTCCACTATTTTCGCTTGCACTTCTGGTCTAAAAGAAGTGGCTTTAAGCCATCCTTGTCTTCGTAGGGCCACTGCACCTGCCATTTGTCTGAACGCCACTGAAGACAAATCCATAGCGATGTCTATGGATTCCGAGGCCGCCCGAGCCCCATCCTGTAAAATAGCAGCCGTTTCTTCTTTCTTATCCTCTGGTAAATGAAATAGTAAGGGTGCTATATCAGACCACATCTGCCTATTGAATCTGCTGATGAGGGCTAACGCATTCGAGGCCTTTAAGGAAGACGCTACCATTACAGCAAAACGCTTCCCTACACCATCCATTCGCCTCCCTTCTTTATCCGGGGGAACTGCTGATGTAGCAACCGGATTTTTGGAGTGCCTTTGGGCGGCCTGCATCACCACAGACTCCGGTCGCGGAAGTCCAATTAAACAGGCCGGAGAAGATTCTGGGGCTCTATATTTCTTTTCTATCCGGGGGACTGAGGCAGCTACTGAAGCCGGGTTCCTCATTATTTTTAATCCTTCCTCCCAAATGTGAGCGATTATTGGTATAGACCTAATGGATTTCCGTGAATCCTCTTTGAAATCATAGAGGAAACACTCGGCTTCTTGTACTGGAAGCGGAAGCTCAAATCTTTTTGACGCTTTCTCCATGATATCATGGAAACCTCCTATGTCTTGTGGCGGAGAATTCGCCGGTGAAGGAGATGGAGACGGAGTAGTTGGAAGAATATATTGGTCCCATTCATCCCCAACCTGAGCATCCTGAAGAAGTACTCCTTCTTCCGGTTGATCCGCATCACTTTCCTCTAAATCGTCCCTAATTGTCACAATAGGAGGAGATTGAATTTTCTGAGTTGTACTCTTGGGAGAGGAATGAGGTGGTTGAACTTGAGCAGGCTTATCTGAAGTTTTTGACGCTTGAGTGTTAGTGGCAGGAAAACGTCGATAGTAATCATTTATCATAAGCCGCAAGTCAGTTACTAGGGAAATCGGCATTGAGATAGTGTCCTCTCTAAAATCAGGCTGAGGTTCTTCCTCCTCTTCGTAGTCATATGTGTGCTGAAATGACTCATATCTCCTTGAATCCTGTGCAGAACGATCTTGGAAATAGAAGACTTCCTGAACCTCCTGATATTCTTCATCGTCAGTCTCCTTGCGCTTAATTTGAAGTTGAGACGGGCTATATGCCTCTCCTGAAGACTCCAATTCCAGGAGATTAGATGGAGGAAGCGGAGAAATCTTTGTCCAGGCAGTAAAATCTGATGATTTCTTCTTCTTCTTCGTCGACGAGCCCGTCGACGATGGAATAGATTTTAAAGAGATTGTCTTTGCCTTGGGAGACTTAAAGGATGCCGTTGACGGAGCTCCCGTCGACGGAGATCTCGTCGACGTGGAAAGCTGAATGATCGTCGACGAAGTGGTCGCCGACGAAGTCATCGTCGACGGAGTCGTCGACGCTGTCGCTGACGATGGGGTCATCGACGAGGTCGAAACCAGCCTCCCCGTCGACGGGATTGTCGACGAGCCTTTCTTCGACGACGATGTCTTGGTCGTCGCCGTCGACGCAGCTGTCGCCATCGACGGTTTTATTGAAATCAAAGCCGGCGACGCCCCAATTTTCTTCGACGGAGCTGAGGAGACTTCTCTGGACTCTGTAGATTTTTTAAGAGGAGTATGAGGAAGTGAAGACGAAGAAGCCTCTTTGCCTTTTGTCTACTGCTTTTTAAGCTCTATGTTATCTTCAGAAGCAGAAGATTTCCTCTTTTTTGATGTTCTAGATTTCTCTTCAGAGTCAGATTCTGAAGTGACCTTCTTCTTTTGAAGCCACAACAGAAGCCGTGCCTCCCTGTCACGCAGGGTTTTCGCAGAAAAGGTTCTGCAATGCTTACAGTCTTTAGGTACATGTTTTGGGTGCAGACAATACAAGCAGTCCTTGTGGGGGTCTTCAGAAAACAATCTAGGTTTTCCACAGGATCTGCAGGGCCTGAATAGCCTCTTTTTAGAGCTTTCAGCCATAGTAAGCAAAAATATGAAGCACAGTACCTCAAATCCAGTAACAGAAAGAACTTCCAGATGAACAAGAGGTCAAAAGTGCACACAGGAACAAAACTGAGCAAGGCTCAGGGAGACTCCTCCTCACACGAAGGCGGTTGGAAATCTGAGGCAGGAAGGCTCTGCTGGGGAGTGTGATGTCAGGGCTGGCAGCCGATTGGCTGAGTCTTGGACCAAATAATGATGAGGTTTGGTTACCAAATAAGATGATTCCCTATGGGATTTTGCTATGCAGTTTTGTCTAATACTGCTGTGGTCATTCTGTTACCGTGAGACTCCCACTATGACGACGGGGAAGATACAAGCATGTGAATCTATGAAAGACTGAATACTGGAGAATTGGATAGAGTAAGTTTTTATGTGTGTTATGTGCCCAGTGAGGAGATATCTTTCATCATGCTTGCAGTATTGAACCAGAGGGCATTGAGTACAATTATCATGCAGGAAACCTTCCACTACAATGAGGAGGTATCTGTCATGACGTTTGTGCCCGATGGCACACCTCGAGTACAGTTTTCAAGCAGATAACCAACCACCCAATGCACTGAGCAGATCTGTTGCTTGACTTTTGTATGCATAGCCTACCTTCAGTATAATTTTAGGCAGACAACTGCCCAATTGTCATTTGCAAAATACGTGTATTTTTGTGAAAGTTATGCATATTAAAAATAAAAAAATACACAACTTCACTTACCTCTAATCTCCAGTCAATTTGTTCATCCGTTGCCTTCAAGTATGAATGGAGCAAGAGTGGGGTAGTGGGGGATATGGTCTACTGACTTATTTAGAGTTTCGGCAGGCGTCCAGGACTCCCCCGGTGGGGTGGGTGGAGATAGGAAGGTCATAACCTGTAACATTACTGCCCACTGTATTTAAAGCTCACCACATGCCTGGCAGCTTCTCTAAAGGCATTATAGGGTTGCTGCTGCCTTGTTTCATGCAACCGCTCATCAAACGTTTTTTTAAACAAACTCCCAAAACAAAAAACGAATTACCTTGATTCCTGGGAGTTTCCTCCCTGGGTAAAGGGTCATTTTGTTTTTTCTACCCGGAACCGCCTGCATTTTCCTGGTGGTCCTTAACCCCTTGCATGCCCGCCCCTTTCCCCGCCCAGTGCCGCGCCTTCCATTAGCGGGCGGAGTTCATGACGAGCTGGACTCGTCTTGGGCACAGCGCCACCGCAGCCCATGACGAGTCCAGCTCGTCATGGGCACTGAAGGGGTTAAAGGGAAAAAAGTATGTTGGAATGTCCTTTCTAAACAGGGCCGACATGTCCTTTGGGCCGCCTGTTCAAGGTTTCCACTGGTGGAGCCAGCCAGGGTTCTGCCAGCAGAAACATAATGATTCACCTGCCTCTAAATAGAGCAGCTGGATCATCAGTTTGGTGGACAGAATACTCTACTACCTTTGTAATTGCTCAAGATCGGTACTTATTCATAATGTAATGGGGACCCTTACTTCAACCTCTCATAGGCTGGGTTTTTGACCTGATCAGAGAATGGGGGTCTCAAACTCATCTGAGAAATTTCATAATGTATTTAACAAGTCATCAGCTCAATTTTATCTACTCGTTTTTCATCTATTATTTACAATAACATTAGTCTGCACATTACATCAAGTCACTTTCATAGAGTCCCAAATCATCAACTTTTAAAAATGAAAACATGAAAAGTAATACATTGCGTTTCATGGAGTATGGGCATCCTCTCACACCACTGAGCTATTGATGCTGCCTATAGTGCTGCTAATAGCACAATCACAACCATTGCTAATGATGCTAATAGTGCTACGCTATCCAGTAGTGCTAATAGCACAACCATACGAAATGCAACTATGACTAGAAGTACCAGTACTATTGGAGCCAGTACTGGTACCACACATCATGTACTACTACTGGGACTACTACTTTACCTATATCTAATATTTACTCCCACTGGTACTACTGTAACTCCCCATATTATCAGTATTATTAATAATATTATTAGTAAAAGTAAACTGCTGATGTACACTGTCTGAAATACCAGTAATATTGCTAATACTTTTATGTCAAAGTTTTATAATCATACTTCTTCCAGTGTGCTGTCAACTACTGATAGTACTGCAGTTGCCACTTCGACAAGTTTACTAACACTTTTAGTTCAAGGGCTAGTAAATCTTCCATTTTATATGTTTTCCCAAATTCAAAGTCTTAACATTTTGAATTATAAAGCCAATGTCATCAACTGCTAAAAAATCAGCATAGGACCAGAATATTGCTGTCAGAATGCCGTCTGACAAAAATATCGTGCCGTGAATATAATTTGCAAAAATATTGTCCCATAGGAGTAAATGAAAGAAAATATAAACCCAGTGATACATATTTTTGCAAACACTGTCTAGATCACAATGCTTATGTCAGATGATACAGTGCATACAGTATCCTGCTATGCAAGCAGAATACCAAGCAGCAGCAGCTCGTCCATAGGAGTAGCCATGTCCCCGCACCTTTTGGACATAAAGAGTGTCTGTCAGGCTGAGGAAAGGTCAGCTTGACAGACACTCTTTATTTTCAGGTCAGGCAGCCAGGAGCTAGACATGCACTAAATGTGCAGGTGCCTCACTGCCTGTGTTGAATTTTGCTGGGCTAAGGGTGTCATAGCTCCTGTGGGCATGACCTCCTCAGCTCGGCAAAGGCCCTCGAGGCCCTCCCCCTTGTGATGATAAGGAACATCAGTGATAGACTTGTACCTGGGTGCTTCCGTTTTAAGCCCTGAAGTGCCCTGGGCCGATTGTCTATCACTGACACCTTATCACAGAGTGGGGTGAGGTCAGCAGTCTCTCTTTGATGAAGAAGGGACTGCTGCCTCCCCTTATTGGCTGACCTAAGGCTAGCCAATGAGTGGAGGCAATAGGCCCCAAGGCTTCCCTCCCCGAGAGCTGCAGCAGGTAAGTGTTTTGTTTCAATTGACTGTTTGGTGCAGGGCTGTATGTATGAATGTATGTGTAATTGTGAGTGAGTGTTGTGCATGTGTGCCCCGTCCCTCTCTAAGTTGTACTTACCGTCCGCCGATACCAACATATGTATTCCACAGCTCAATTTCCTGCACATTTAGTGCGACTAAGAGACAAGAAACCTATCCTTTTGAGAGAAGAAAGGGTATTGTTCCATGTTACTGATGAGCCAGAAACAGTATAGTTTACTTGAATAGTCAGTCTAAGACATACATAAAAGTCAGAACCTGCTTTCAGTACGAAATATTTTTTTTTGTATTTTCACATTCACACAACCAACAAATGGAAATAATGTTATTTTCAATAACAAACATTGCAATAGGGGGGATATCCCACTTCCTCTCCTCAATCAATCAATCAATCACTGCATTTGTAAAGCGCGCTACATACCCGAGAGGGTCTCAAGGCGCTGGGGAGGGGGGGTGCTACTGGTCGAATAGCCAGGTCTTGAGGAGTCTTCTGAAGGCCAGCAGGTCCTGGGTCTGTCGTAGGATGGTGGGGAGAGTGTTCCAGGTCTTGGCGGCGAGGTAGGACAAGGATCTGCCGCCGGCGGTGGTTTTTCAGATGCGAGGGACTGTGGCGAGGGCGAGGTTGGCTGAGTGGAGGCTTCGGGTGGGAGTGTGGAAGCTGAGTCGGTTGTTGAGGTAGGTGGGTCCGGTGTTGTGCAGTGCTTTGTGTTGCGTGGATCAGGAGCTTGAAGGTGATCCTTTTGTTGACGGGGAGCCAGTGCAGGCCTCTCAGGTGGAGTGTGATGTGGCTGCATCAGGGGACGTCGAGGATGAGTCGGGCTGAGGCGTTCTGGATGCGTTGGAGTCATCTCAGGAGCTTGTTTGTAGTTCCTGAGTAGAGGGCGTTCCCGTAGTCGAGTCTGTTGGTGATGAGGGCCTGGGTAACGGTTTTTCTCGTGTCGAGGGGGATCCATTTGAAGATCCTGCGGAGCATACGGAGGGTGTTGAAGCAGGACGCGGAGACGGCGTTGACTTGCCTGGTCACGGAGAGAGTGGAGTCGAGGATGACCCCCAGGTTGCGTGCGTGGTCCATGGGTTCCGGGGCTGTGCCTAGTGACGTGGGCCACCAAGAGTCGTCCCAGGCTGATGGGGTGGGTTCGAGAATGAGGACCTCTGTCTTGTCTGAGTTCAGCTTCAGTCTGCTGTCCTTCATCCAGTCGGCTACGGCCTTCATTCCTCTGTGGAGGTTAGCTTTGGCGGTGTGGGGATCTTCGGTGAGGGATATTATCAGCTGGGTGTCGTCGGCGTAGGAGATGATGTTGAGGTTGTGTTGTCGTGCGACGTGGGCGAGGGGGGCCATGTAGATATTGAACAGCGTCGGGCTGAGGGAGGATCCCTGTGGGACGCCGCAGATGATCTCGGTGGTTTAGGAGCGGAAGGGTGGGAGGCGGACGCTCTGGGTTCTGCCAGAGAGGAAGGATGTGGTCCAGGCCAGGTCCTTCTCTTGGATACCGGCGTCATGGAGGCGTACTGATAGGGTGCGGTGGCAGACCGTGTCAAAGGCTGCTGATAGGTCCAGGAGGATGAGGGCGGCTGTTTCTCCTTTGTCCATCAAGGTCCGGATGTCGTCAGTGGCGGCGATGAGGGCGGTCTCGGTGCTGTGGTTGCTACGAAAACCGGATTGGGAAGGGTCCAGGATGTTGTTAACTTCGAGGTAGCGGGTCAGCTGTTTGTTGACAATCTTCTCGGTCACTTTTGCCGGGAAAGGGAGCAGGGAGATGGGCCGGAAGTTCTTGAGGTCCTTGGGGTCTGCCTTGGGCTTCTTCAGAAGGGCGTTGATCTCGGCGTGCTTCCAGCTTTCTGGGAAGGTTGCTGTCTCGAGAGAACAGTTGATTGTTTTCCGGAGGTGGGGCGCGATGGTTGCGCTGGCTTTGTTGAAGACGTGGTGAGGGCAGGGGTCCGATGGGGATCCAGAGTGGATGGAGTTCATGGTTTTGATGGGGGTCTTCGTCGCTGACGCTGGACCAGACGGTCAGGCGACTGGTGCGAGTGGTAGTGGCAGGGGTGGTGGACACGCTGGTGGGTGCGGGGGGGGTCGGAGTTGAAGCTGTCGTGGATGTCGGTGATCTTGCGGTGGAAGAAGGTGGCCAGGGAGTCGCACAGGTCTTGAGATGGCGGGATGTCGTTGGTGTTGGAGCTGGGGTTGGAGAGTTCTTTCACGATGCTGAAGAGCTCTTTGGTGTTGTGTGCGTTGTTGTCTAGGCGGTCCTTGAAGGCGGTCTTCTTGGCGGTCCTGATGAGTTGGTGGTGTCTGCGGGTGGCGCTCTTGAGGGCTGTGTGGTTGTCTGGTGTTCGGTCGTGGAGCCATTTCTTCTCCAGCTTCCGACAGGTGTGCTTGGAGATCCGGAGGTCCTCGGTGAACCAGGCGGCTTTCTTGTTGGTGTGGTTGGTTGTAGAGGTCTTGAGAGGGGCGAGGGTGTTGGTGCAGTCGTTGATCCACTGTGTGAGGTTGGTTGCGGCGGTGTCTGGGTCGGTGGGGTCAGTGGGTGGTCTCAGGGTGAGGGCGGTAGTCAGTTGGTCCTCGGTGACCTTGCCCCAGCAGCGGCGTGGTAGCTGTTGGGTGCGGTGGTGTGTGGTGGGTTTTCTGAAGGTGAAGTGGACGTATCTGTGGTCGGTCCAGTCCGGAGATATGGGGGCTTGCGGAGAAGATGGGGTCGAGTGTGTGTCCAGCGGCGTGAGTAGGTGTCGTTACGAGCTGTTTGAGTCCGAGGTTGGCGAGGTTGGCGATCAGGGCGGTGGAGTTGGCGTCGTTGTTGTTCTCGAGGTGGAAGTTCAGGTCCCCGAGGAGGATGTAGTCCGTGGAAGCGAGGGCGTGGGTGCTGATGAGGTCGGCGATGGTGTCACTAAACTGTGGGTGGGGTCCGGGAGGTCTGTAGATGAGAGTTCCTCTGAGGGTGGTGTTGGGGTCGGTGTGGATCTGGAAGTGCATGTGCTCGGCGGTGGTGAGGGTGTCATCGGTGTTCGTTGAGATTTTGATGGAGTCTTTGTGGATGATGGTGATTCCTCCTCCCACTCCCTTGGTGCGGTCTCTGCGGGAGATCTTGTAGCCCTGTGGGATGGCTATGGCGATGTCTGGATGCTGGTGAATCTGCAGTTCCGGCAGGTGAAAGGCCCCTGGGTGCGTTTCAGGGTGTCCCGGTAGCAGGGGTGGTCTCGTCTGGTGTTGAGTGCCTGGAGGGTGCTTGTTTCGTAGTGCAGTCTGGCGTTGCGGGGGGTGCGAGGTCCAGGGGTTCTGGCGCTGGGTGCGGTCCAGGCGCGGACGGGCGCTGTGGCCTCCATATGAGGGCAGAGGGAGGGAGGAGCAGCTGGGAGGTGGGAGCGGGCCAATGGGAGTGAAGGGGGCGGGGCCGCAGGGGCTCAGCGGCGGGGGAAAACCTGGGTAAATAACCCGGGGAAAAAACGGCGGGAAAAGACGGCAGGAGAGGGACAACAGAGCACAGGGGTACAGAAAGCAAAACACAGGGGCACAGAATGAAAAAACAAAGTGGCACAGAAAGCCAAGCGGAGGGGTACAGAATAAAAAAGGGAGCGAGCAGTCAGGCGGCAAAAGCGGCAACGGAGGTTCAACCCACAGGGGGCTGCGTGGCGGATGGGGGGAGCGACCTGCCTGGTGACAGGGTCAAAGGTCTCCTGATATTTTTTTAACCCTCAAGCCTTTGTCAAGTAACCGTCTGCTTCCTCTGAGTAAACGAATGTCCAAGGATATATATATTTTGTTTATTAAAATCATGGACATAGTAATCGTAAATTTAAAAACGTTTTTGATGCAGACTTTTAGTTGCCCATAAACACAGATTTGTATTAATTATACCCAGTGTGCATTTCCTTTGAAAATGTATTTACAATATTCTCACGATAAGGGGCATCACTCTTTTCACGATTTCCCATTTTTACCAAATCAATGTACTTTTGGAGTCTATATATTAAACTCTATAAATCAGAAAGTCAATAAGAACAAGCTGATGAGTGTGAGCCTCAATGAGGTTGTAGATATTGAAATGGGTCCATCAGTGAGAAACACTCGGTGAGTGAGGCACTCGGTGGGCTTGTCCGCTGTGAAAAGGAACAGTCACTGAGAAAAACAGTATGAGTTTGGCGCTCTATGAGTTTGTAGTCTACAGAGAGAGAAGGTACTGTCTCTAAAGCACAACATGAGTAAGTATGTACCAGAGTAGCAAGGACTGTGGCTAACCTCTTCACTCCTTTCTATCTGCAGATCCTCCTGCCCTCATACGAAGAAGCTATCAAGAACTCCAAGGTCCTGCCGCCGCCATACTCCCAGGCGTGAAGGATCCCAACCATGAGCCTGGCGCAAGCAGAGTTCCTCTCCTCACTGTGCCACTATATACTGCTGTCTTACCTCACTGCACATTTGCTATTTTTATGCACAGAAGTGACAAGGTGTCTTATCAAGCTTCTTGAGGTGACCACCTCCTAGTTCCTCTTCCAGCCTAGGGGAAGCCACTTTCAAGAGCTGGTTCAGAGTTTCATGGTCCCACGACTTTCACTTGTAGGTGAATGGCCATTGTCATTGCAGCCTGGCTCGGCGGTTCTTAGCAGTGTGCTCCTGAAGTCTCTTGATGTATGCAGGATGTTGCATGATTGCCCGCGGCTGGCCTGCTAGTTATTGGTGCCTTTGAAAAGAGTGCCACTTGCACTGTACAGCTATCATTAAGACGCAGTCGTTTGTAATGCTCATATGTTATTATTCAGTTAACATATTCTGCCTACGCCTAAACGCTGTGTGATGGAGGGTCTTTTAAAATTTCCTATTTGTATTTGGAATATCCAGCTTAGCTTTTTTCTTTTTAATCTTAGTTATGTTTCTTTGACAGTACAGATGTTGCATAAGACTGCCACTGCACTGCAGCTAAGGCAGAAAAGTTTATTTTCTTACCACGCCCAGGGCCCTGATTTAGCAGTCAGGTTGGTATGAGGGTAGCGACTGTGCCACCAAGGAAGCTAACGTGGTTGGTAAGGTTGTGAAACCTTACGGCTCACAAATCCGGATACATTTTTTTAACTATGCTGGCTCAAGTACATACCTATTTTTATATACAATTTTAAATGGTATGGCTGCCCCTACAACAGAGGGACTGGCAACTCTTGTCAGCCATCCACCCTATCTCGTGCTGTGAAGCCGTAGCCACCAGACTGAGATTCGGGATCTTGCCCAAAAAACTGCCATCCTCCCCAAAACACATCCTAGAAGTTTCCCTGCCAGCCTACAACATAATTCAACAATTTCTTCAGGACATATACGTCCCCCCGCTGCTGTTGCAGCCATCCTAACACTACTCCTTCCCCTCTCAGCCAAAGCACTGGCTGTCCTCCTCAGCACCTCCCAGAGGCTCATGGGAGGGTGCGGCCATCTTCTCTCGATCTCCAACTGTCGGATGTCTAGTCCAGGCACATCCTGGAACAGGAAATTGAAATCACTGTGCTTGAAGTAACTGTGGCTGCGGTTTGTAGCTATTTGTGCATGCACAGGTCGTCATTCGCACAACCTAGCAGTTACACAAACTAGCAGAGAACCTGGAGCACACCCGTGTGATCTTGATAGAGGTAGTAGCAATTGGAGTGATTTCTTTCCTTCCTTTTTATGCACTGTGCCGTAAAGGGGAAGAGTTTCCTGGCAGGTAGGCTCCTTGTGCAGAGGACAAATAATGAGAAGGAAAGGTCACCGGAGTTGCTGTCTAGTAATACTGTTGTTGCAGCTTCAGTCTTTCTAGCTCTAAATTAGACGGTGTCTGTGACTTGTTGGCATGAACTTGAAGTCCCCTTAACGGACAACTCCATTATTGACTTCCACAGTACAAAGTCTCGGAATGAACGCCAGGGGTGTGCTGGGATAGATAATGATATTGTTTTCCTTCACCCCCATACAGGCTAGGTGAGTTGTAAAGTATAGTCCTAAAGCCATCATGAGTGGTATGTCTTTTGGATACTGACAACCAGCGTTAATCCTTCCGTAAAGTGCTGGGTGATGGCATACAACGCGAAGGAGGCAATGCTTCTATTCAGACGATGGATGGGAACTGGGGTCAGACTAATCAACGGTGGCTTATATTAATTCAATTATTCCATCCATTGCTTTTTTGCTTTTCTCACTGAGATGCCCTTAGGGTGTTCCCAGATGTGGTTCCTGTATCTCACAGTGATAGGGTCCCAAACTGCACCTCCCAGATGGCGGCCCAAAATGACTGAAAATAGTCGAAGGTTGCTGTGTTTCCCTTCAGAGTGGACTGGCCTGGCAGTTCGGGCTTGTCTATTCCTACTGAAGTGGGGCCCAGACTGATTTCCATATGGTTGGCCCCCACTGTAGTTACAGAGTGAGAAAATAACCAATTAACTTTAATTCAATCCAGATTAATTACCAGCAGCCAGGATTAATTCAGATAGCATATCCATATCTTTTTTCAATTTGTCTCAGCAAGTATGCCCTGCTCTGTTGTTTTTTAACTCACACCCAGTAACGCAGTATAGCAGAGTGCATGATTGTAACCTAAGATCGCTTTCGATCAGTGGTTCCCAAACTTTCTGGAACCACTACACACTTTTCAAGACAACAACATTTTGTGACTAGCCTACCTTTCATGGAGACATGGGTGGGGGGGGATTTTGACTTTTTTTAAATGCAACTAAAGCATTGTATGGTAGCGTATTGTCATTTAAGGCAGCACATTTCCATTGAAATGGTCACTAAATTCGAACAGACATACAGTTTTACTGTAAAACTATACAGCACATGAATCATAATTTCTGGAAAGAGGGTTTCTGTGAATTTTCATAATTTTCATATCACCAAGTAAAGTGTCTTGATTTGTTTAAATTTTAATAAAATCTCTGTTTCCAGAACACTTCAGTTACAAAAAATGTGGTTCATTTTTGCTTTTCTAACTGCTGAATGTATACAGTTTATTTACATGTACTTACATTTCGTTGTGTGTTGCAAACAGGGTAAAATATTAGGAAGCAAGGAACCATGAGACTGCCTGTTTGGTCAAAGTCGTCGCCATGACTTTGCCATCAATCGAATTTCTATCTCAGTAGCACACCTGCCACTAAAATGTTTTGAATAGGTGGACTTACTCAACCAAGCCAAATACTCCTGCCTTGGTGGGAGAGATGGGCAGCCTGACAGGCAGTGTTAGAGGTATGGGTCATTCCCCTTTCAGATGCAACCAAGTAGAACAAGAAAAGCCACCTCTTCATTCAGTGGCACTGGCAAGGGGAAATGTAGAGAAGGTGGGTACCTGGCTTGGATGTTTTGGTGTGTCTATCCACCCTTTTCCCTGATTCTCAAAGTCTGAGCTTGTCAAGTCAATACTGCAACTGCAACATGTGTCCATGATGCCCATTCCTCCTCATGAGACTGAAGGTCCTGCCATTTCTACGAACCAAGTGGAGCGGTCAAGTTGTACATCCTGGTCCCAGCTCAATACAGTGGCCAGCACGGCGCCTGAGGAAATGTAACTTCAACACTTCAACATCATGGGAGACTACAGGAGCATTCTATAAAAAATCAGAACCATTTAGATACCAACCTAGATACATTAAAGTAGAAAAGCATTTGACATTGGTGCAGTACCAAAGGATTGTATCTGTTATCTTCCCAACAACATCAGCTGTTGCCATACCTTGTGTCACTTGCCAAATCAGGTCTGAAATATAGTGTAATAAGGGTTAATGTTCTTGTTTTCCGAAGTTTTAGATGTGCTTATTAACTGATGTTGCACTGAATTATTGAGTAGTTCCTCAAGAGCTCATCCAGACCTTCCCTCTAACAAGGAAACCACTGGTGCTAAGTATGGTTTTGTCTGCACTGATGGGCCCTGTGTTTGAGCTGGTCCACAAAACAGAGAGCAAGTTTCTCTCCTACAAATCTGCACTGTTGCTCACCTTTACATCTTCCAGGTTGGTGGGGAAAATGTAAGCCCTAGCTGTAAAAGAAAAGTACTAATCATATGAACATAGCTATGGTGCCAATGGACTTTTACTATAGCAAATTCTTGATTTTGAAGTCTTTCGTCCCAAATTCAATAACTACTGCCAAAAGAACATTAGACTTTGGGTCAAGCTTTACCTCAGTAGGACCAAGAGCCGCTACTCATGGGACTAGCTGTTTGTTGATTTTGGTCGAGGTAATAAGGGTGAACCCTTAATTTAACAGGACATTGTGAGGTGGATCTTAGCTTTCTTTGTTTCGTCATTTTGCTTCCACCATAAAAATACCATCAATGCTATTTTTTAGAAGGAGGAACAGGCATATTGGGGGTTCGTAACCCTGTCCTAGTGGACATCATGTGGGATATGCCTTCAGTTCTACAGTGGCTGCTTACACCAGGTTTTTTCCGCTTGACCTTCCATTCTTCTTGTTGTATTTGTGATTCTATTGTAATTTTATATGCATTGCCAACATAGTAGGTGTATACATTGTTCAGGTGCCTCTTTGACAGAGAACTTGTTTGACTGTAAAGCTATAAATATTAAAAAACGTAAAACACAAATATGTAATCTCACTTTACTGTGCATAATAACAATAATAATAATAATAAATTGCTCCTAATCTAGTTTTTCCATTTCCAAGCATTGTAAATAAAAGGTGTTGAATTGCCCAAATTTTAAGCCTCAAAAGGATGATAAATCCCCAGTGGCAGTGTTATGTTACGCATTTTGGGGGTCCTGGACAAAAAATATTTGTGGGGCTCCTATTCGAACAGCTCTGAATTTTATTTCCCATTTTCTGTTAATTCGGGACCGATGATGTTGAACAATATTGAATGATATGTAAAAGAATGAGACAGAAAAGTAGACATAAGTGTGGAAGAGTGACAGTTCAGTTTCCCAGGGAACTCTTGGTGGGTGGGGGCCCTGGCCAATTACCCGCTTTCCCCATGCCTTAAAACACCTCTGCCTAGTGGCAGTGCCGCCCACTGCGCAGTGGAATGGAACATTTTCATGAAGTGAAATTACAGGCCAGAGAGCTGAAGTGAACAAAACATCAATGCTGCCTTTGTACTTCATGTTTAGAATGAATGGCTACTATTTATGGAAAGTGGCACACCCATTTGGAATGCGCCTTTTGTGCACTGCAAATGTGCGAGTCCGCTTTACTTGACGACACTGGCTCCGAATCGACAGGACAGCGGTGTAGGGCAAGGTCGCTGTCCGAGCACAAGCGCAATGGCGCATCCTGCACTTTGGCCTCCATGGGTTTCAACACAGCTGCCATTCACATGCTTCTTTGGACCCCATAATTGTTGTGGGTAAATGGTGAGGTCATGCTGAGGGCCACATCACCTGTATGGTTATGAAAGCGCTTGTCCCTAAGCAGCCTCTAAAGGTTCTGTCCAGGAAAATGTAAAGGAATAGATTCCTAAGAGGTGGGCATGAAATACTGTGGGGCTTATTTATGAGCCCCTTGCAACACTTTTGTGCTGCCGTTGTTTCACTTTTCGTGATGCAGCGGCTGCGTAAATAATGCACCACATTGTGCCATATTTATAAAAGAGATGCATTTAGGCAGATGTGTCACTTTGGAAACCCCTGCACCATATTATACCTGCGTCAGGTACAATGTATGCAGGGTGGGCGTTCCCCCGCAAGAAAGCCTCATAGAAGTGATGTAGTAAAATCTATCAGATTTCACTGCGCACTTCTAGGATGCCACTGCTTCAAAACCTTACGCCTGTCTCATAGCAGGCATAGGGATGACGCAGTACATTAGGTATAGGCCTCCCCCATGCATTGCTGGAGTTGCATCATGCTTATGACAACTCCAGCAATGTGTGTGTTTTAAACTGTCAGATACGTCAAGATTCCTGACACATTTGTGACATGGAGCGGCGTACAGAAAATACGGTGAAAGAAGGGCACAGTTAAAAGTGTTGCGTCACTGTTTTATTGCAGCGATTTGGCACTTTTTATAAATGAGGCCCTGTATACCAATGGTCATGCTTTTTGTTATCCTTATTGAGACAAGGCGAGAAGGGAACTTATCTGACCACTCCCTGCTTTACAGCTTAGCACACAGAATATCATAGACGTAATATCGTCTGACAGAAATATTGTGTCCTAAATATATTTTATCAAAATATCGCTCCATTGAAGTTAATAAGAGACCATCAATCTACACCCATTGGGAATATTTTGTTAATTATATAGTAATACACTATATTTCTCTCAAATTCTATATATATTGCTAACTATATTGTGATATACAACACTTAGACAGTCAAACTACGTCACGAAGGCGAGCAGGTAGCCAGTGCCCGATGCATCCATCCCTCAGTGAACGAACAAAAACTACAAAAAGCAAACATGACTGTTAAGTCATTTCTGTTCATGTCGCTGCATTCAAAGCAAGCCAAAGCAAAGACTGTGTCATGGGTACCAAAGTGCAAGTATGGATAGCTTCAGCTGCTGTCTCTGGTGACCCCTAGTTGATCTCCATTCCTGCACCTGTCACACTCCCGGCGCTCAAGCGCAGATTTTGTGCAGGGGGTACACATGTTTGCGTTCTTCAGTTTGCAAGAGCTTAGCACATTTTTTATATGCACACATACTTTATGTGAATTGACTCATGCGCAAAACAAGTGCTTTTTTCTGCTTTTTTGGCTTTAAAAGCCAAAAAAGCAGAGATAAAACTAGCGCCCTATCAGCAACAGGGTGCTAACACGCAAATTTGCATGTTAGCACCCTTCTACTCTACGCTTCCCCTTGCATCTCTAATGAGATGCAAAGGGGGCGTTCCAGAGTAAAATAATAGGAGAAATGTATCAAGGATATCGCTAACCCTGTTAGAGATAAAAAAAAGCAGCTCTAACCGCGGTTAACGCTGCTTTTTTACGTCTGGTATTTTTCTGACTTAGCCATGATATCCTATGTAAGGTGGATATTATGGCTAAGTATGCCTATCCCTATCAGCAAGCTATCGCCAAACCTTGTGGGATTATCGCTGTATTTCCAGCGATAATCTCACAATTGGCAGCTTGCGCTTTGAATTTTATCATTTTGAAGATAAGCGTTGCTGATAGCACGCTATCTCCGCAATAAAATTCAGAGTTGGCCTGCGATAATTATCGATAATCAAAGGAGGAGGGATCACTAGTTACTGGCACCAGGGTTCAGGTGGTTGTCTCTGGTATAGGTAAAAAACCCTCAATCACGTCAAGAGTATGTTGGGGCGGTATATCTTGATTCTCCGCCGTTAAATACGTGATAGCATCATCATTGGGTTGATTCCATGCATCCTCCGCCCGGAGGGAACCACTGAGTTTTCCAGCAGTGATCAGGGAAAAAAATGATAAAATAAAAAAGTGAGGAGTGCTCAAGTGAGTGATAAAAAGGAGTTGTTCCTCATGCTACCTATAAAAAACTTTATTCTGATAGGTGCTGGGGAGACGTTAAAAAGAGATAAAGTTGCAGGTAGGGTGAGTAATGGACCCTCTGCAACTTTAAACGTGGTGATTGGTCGACATGTTTCAGCTCATTCAAAGCCCAAAGGTCAGGGAGCTTTCTTCAGGACCACAGGTGAATAATGTGAATTGAGGAAGTACATCAATTAGAAGTTCCAAGGTAGATATAGATGGACTTCAACAGGACTAATACCTGAATGTTTCAAAGTACGAACTCCGTACGAAGATACAAGGCTGCGTTAATACGCATGGTCCGCTACGACTTGTGCTGACTCTAGTTTCCTGTACAGGAAACTAGAGTCAGCACAAGTCGTAGCGGACCATGCGTATTGGAACTTCTAATTGATGTACTTCCTCAATTCACATTATTCACCTGTGGTCCTGAAGAAAGCTCCCTGACCTTTGGGCTTTGAATGAGCTGAAACATGTCGACCAATCACCACGTTTAAAGTTGCAGAGGGTCCATTACTCACCCTACCTGCAACTTTATCTCTTTTTAACGTCTCCCCAGCACCTATCAGAATAAAGTTTTTTATAGGTAGCATGAGGAACAACTCCTTTTTATCACTCACTTGAGCACTCCTCACTTTTTTATTTTATCATTTTTTTCCCTGATCACTGCTGGAAAACTCAGTGGTTCCCTCCGGGCGGAGGATGCATGGAATCAACCCAATGATGATGCTATCACGTATTTAACGGCGGAGAATCAAGATATACCGCCCCAACATACTCTTGACGTGATTGAGGGTTTTTTACCTATACCAGAGACAACCACCTGAACCCTGGTGCCAGTAACTAGTGATCCCTCCTCCTTTGATTATCTATGACTAGCCGGAAGACGGTCGGATCACAGCTTCTCTTTCCCTACTCTGATTATATCATCTGCGATAATTATCCTCATGCTAAGAGCGCTGAGCGATAATTATCGCTGGCCCTTGCTGGTATGCCCCTTAGTTTTTTCGATATTTGGTAATCAAAAAAAACATTTGTAAGTCTTGTCAAAGCAATTATAGTTAGTACTCAAGGTTACGAAAAGCATTAGCCCCGGGACTCAATTGGGCCCAAAAAAGTTTCTCCTGGATTTATTATGACATGGCACAGACAAATGGCGCCCTTCTGCAACTAACAGATAGGCATTTTACTTTAAATCGTGCCAGCTTGCAACAGTTGACAGAACCTCTCTTTGCCGCTGCCAAACATGCACGCGCCCCACACCTGACTTTATTCATCTGACCAAGAACGTGAAGCCGTCCACTCCGGCTGCATATCTTCCCACCTCGCGCTGAAAAGACTGCCTGATTAACAGGGTGTCCGAAGCCAGCCCTGAGATCTGGTGCCAATGTATGGATGGCTTGTGCGCTAGCAGCCAGGTCAGGACTGGGTGCTAGACGGGAAATGGTTTGGGTTTTGCAAAAGCCTTAGATGGTCGGGCCAAGGCAAGCTGGATGCGGTGGGGATGGATCGGTTCATCAGGGAAGCGATTGAGCTATCAATGCTGTATTGAGACGCAGAAAAAGGCCCTTTTCAGGTGCCGCTGCCTGGACGTCTAGTTTAACGCGCAGACATTCCTGCTTCAGATATGCCCCCAGAGCCTGCTTCGTGGAAAGGGAAAGTGGCAAATGGTATCTTCACTCAGTGCTCTGAAAAATATGTGAATATAAATAAAGGCGATGAATGGAACAGTGTGCATTCCCCCGAGGGCTCCGCCATTTTAAGAGCCTCCCCTTACCGCGAAAGTTCTCGGAGGGCCTAACCTGCTCTCACGAGTGAGTAATTCCTGTTAAAACCCTCCGCGTGATCAGAGCATCTGTCCGAGTTGGAAGCCCACGTTGTCCTGCAGTAAGAGGAATATTCCATGTATACCCTTGGAGCCAGATAATAATATATCAATCAGCACCCTGCATGGAATGCTGAGATTGGCTCAGCCAATCAAAATTCTTAAAATGCTGGCGCTGACTACTGTTGTTTGCTTGCAGTCTTGGGTCAGAGGCAGGGACAAGCAGCAGACAGTAAACTGTCACAGTTATTTTCCTATGTTGCTTGACATTGTGTGGGTGCTAATAGCCTTATCGCCCACCTACTGATAGGCATTAACATCTGTTAATACCATTTCCGCTCATTATATGTCATAGCCTACAGATGTGGCATCTTTTTGTGCGGTAGGGAACTAACAATGGTTAATGTCCCAAGTAGATGTGATCAGAGGCAAAAGGCTTAATTACAATTCCAGCACAGTTGTATTTGTATAGCACCATACATTTTATCAGGTGGCCAGGCACTGTGCGCTTGACATCAGTGTTAATTCTTGAAGCATGAGGTAACTTTGAAATTTATGACGTCCCCAAGTACACTGGTCGACAGTCTGGCCCATTCCACCTGCAACAAACTATCCCCAAAGCGCCTCTGTGAACGCAAGGGTTTACAGACTTTCATTGCTAGATCTTAAGGCTCTCCCTGGGACATACTCCCTCACTATTTCCTTCTAGTGTTCAAAGTCCCCATCCTGCGATGTCTTAAATACTGCAGCCAGAGCCCATTGCTCCACCCTACTCTCCTTAAGGGAGCTGTTCAGTGTATTGAACGTAAGAAGAATATGTTGGTGGTAATCGACATCAACCACTACTCTGGCTGCGTTATTTTGTATCTGCTGTAACCTACCAATGAAGAAAGAGAGAGTGAAGAAAGAGAGAGAGAGAGAGAGAGCGATCAAAGCACTACAATAATCAACATGAGGTTAGATCTAGCACAAAAATAAAAACAGCTCCATGAGCAAACTCCAACTGCAACTTAGGTCAAGGCAGGAGTAGCTTTTCAGCTCTTCTTACTTCAAATTTTCTTTCCATGAAATTCAGGGGCATATATGTACAAGAACTTAATGCCACCGTAGCATCAATTTTTTGACGTTCTGGCGGCTTTTTTTTTTTACAAGTAAGCAGCAATTTTCCGGCATAAACGGAAATTTTTAAGATCGCCACTTCTGTTAGCGCGATTTAACGAAAATGAGATGCAAGGCGGGCGTTCCTGTGCAAAAAACTACCGCTAACCCCACTTCGCGATATTTACAATGAAATTCCCATACGGCGATAGCCCTCCAAAACTGCAGCTAAGTCCAGTTAGAGGCAGTTTTTGAAGACCAGAAAATAGCTGGTCTTAAAATTGGTGCAAACACTTGGGGCCTCATTTCAGAGGTTTTGATGCTGGACAGCGCTGTAAGAATGTTGCTGCGCTGCCCTGTGACAAAACGAAAGAGCAGGAATGTGCATTATCAATAAGATAGGGTGCAGTCCTGGGCCTCATTCATGAAAAGTGTTGCATCGCTGCGACAAAACAGCATTGCGACACTTTTCACTGGACCCTCCTTGCGACACCATGGAAGTGCCATATTCAATGTGTAGTGCTCCATTTTGCAATCAATGACAGATACGTCTAGAATCCTGACGTATCTGGCAGCGCTAAAGTTACGCATTTCCACAGTTGTGTTGCAAGTATGACGAAACTCCAGCAATGCATGGGGCCAGCCTATCCCTATGGCACTGAGTCACCTTTACGCCTGCCACGAGGTAGGTGTAATGTTTTGATGCAGTGATGTCCTAGAATTGTCACAGTGAAATCTGAGAAATCTGAGAGACTTGACTGCACCAATACTTCAAGGTATTGTTACATGGGAACGTCCACCCTGCATGCATCATACCAGACGCAGGTATAATCTGGCACAGGGCTTCACATTGTAAATACGGCGCAACGTGGTGCAAGATCCACGCTGCAAGTACGTCAAGAAAATGATGCACCAGCGGCGTTAAACCGCCGGGAGGGGCTCAGGATTAAGCCCCCCTGACTTTTTCCCTTACGATTGCGCACAATGGCTGCCATGCGCCAATGCAGGCACCCTTGTGCCATGGTGCAAGGGTGACTGTGTTGCAGGGATGATTGATGTTGTGGCTCCATCTCTACTCGATTAGTGGAGGGCTGGAGTGAACCAGTTGACCTTCTTAGAGTGCTGTTTGCCTGGTCTTTTCTTGAGGGGTGCCAGGGTGTCGGCGCAGTTGGAGATCCATCGGTGGAGGTTGCGCGTTGCGATGTTGGCGTCTGTAAGCGTTGGTGCTCAGGGAGTTGACAAGAAGTTTTTTGGTGGCCTTGATCCAGCTATGACGGGGGGGGGGGCGATGATGGCGGTGGTGTACAGTGAGCGTGATGTATACAATGATGGTGGATCCGGGAGAGTACTGTGGTGTGGCTGTAATTGAAGTTCCCAATGGCGGAGAAGATGGGCTTTAGCGTGTGTCCGGCTATATGGGTTGGTGTGGTGACTAGCTGCTTGAGTCTGATGTTGGTGAGGTTCCACAGGAAAGGGGTGGTGCTCTGGTCGCTGGGGTTGTCCAGGTGGAACTTGAGGTCTCCAAGTAGGATGTAGTCAGTGGATGGGAGAGCCTGGGTTCTACAATGGCATCAGTTAATGGAGGTTCATGGGCCAGGGGGCCTATAGACGAGGTGCTGAGGAGGGTGTGTTGGTCCCGATCTGGAAGTGGACATGTTCTATAGTCACCGTTGGGTCATTAGAGCGCATGGTCAGTTGGAGTGTGCTTTTGTGGACGATGGCAATGCCTCCTCCTGGAGGGTCGGGGTGGTCCTTGCGGGTGATTTTGTAGCCGTCGCGGATGGCAATGGCGATGTCTTTTCCGGAACAGAGGTTGGTCCAGGTTTATGTGAAGAAGGTTATGTCTGAAGAGGTGGCGTTGAGGAGGTTCTAGATTTCTGTGGTGTATTGTGGAGAGAACGCACGTGAGGATGATGCAGTTATGCTGGTCGGATGCGCTGTTGGTTGGCTGGGCGGCAAGAGGCGCTGGTCTGCTGATGTGCTAGGAGGTGCTTTTGTAGTTTTGGCAGGTGCAGGGTGCATGGGTATTCTTCGGTGATGCTTGATGGCAGGCGGCGTGGTGTCCAGGGTTGAGGGCGAGGGGGGTGCAGGCATCGTAGCGATGGAGTGTCTGAGAGGCAGGGTCCCTGGTGCTGAGCGTGGAACATTGGCCGATGGACACCAACGGGCTTGCCTTTGGTGCACCAGTGGCATGCCCGCTGCGCATGGCCACACAGTGTCCACCATTAGGTAGTGCTGCAGAGGGGCTGGACAGCTGGGAGGCAGGAAAGGACACTGGAGGGGGTGGGGATGGGGGGATTGCAGTGGCAACAAGGGAGAGGATAGGGAAAAAGGTACTGCAAAAAAGCACTGGAAAAACAAAGCCAAACAAAGCAAAGTTAAAAAAGACAAAGGTAGAAAAACAACGGAGAGGAGCAGTAAGATGAATAGGAACAGCAGAAAAGATGGACAGGAGGGCAGTCAAGCCGCAGAGCAGTGACGCTCTACCACTGGACCACCTGGGAAGAGGCATAGGCAGGAGCCTGCGGGTGGTTGAGCAACAGCACCAACCAGACGGCTCAGCGCTGTGGGAAGAGGAAGTCCACTTAAGGGTTAGTCCCCTGTACACCCAAAAGCAAACTAACATGGGGCAAGGAAAGTCAGCACCATCCGGTTGCCTCTTGCGATCTAACAGGGGTGACCAGATTCAGTTTTACCCAGCGAGTAACAGTGGATCAAGCTGCATACCCTGGGCCAGAAACAGCCCCTGTGCCCCTGGCACCCACTGCCACCGATGGCCGATCTCAGCGACTTGAGCCAGTTAGTTGAGTCCCCCACCAGTCTTGTGCGGTGCCCTCGGTGATGTAGGTCAGCTGCAGTGCAGGGATTGCCCAGGGCACGGAGTGAGTCACCCACAGGTGCTTGGCCTGGGTCCGACTCGCCCCCGGCCCTCCTACGCTACGCGTCCCACCTTCTCCTCACCTGGACATTGACACCGGGGCTCAATGCGCTGCACTCTCTCCAAATCTGTGACTCAGCCAGCAAGAGCCTCAGCCAGGTGGGATTTCACAAGCCTGGCTACAGTAGTCGCCGCCAAGTCTGCTGGGGAACCTCCTGATGCAGGTGATGCAACAGGGCCCCCTTAGGCGTGAAGCTGTGGTGCTCCCGCCACACAAGTTTGGCCCAGCTCAGGGTCCTTACCCTCCACAGCGTACGGACAGCGCAACATCCTCCAGTCTGTGATGCAGAGAGGCGTGGCCCACCATTGGTAATCTCCTCCATGCACCCCGGTGTAGAGGTGGCACCTGGTATGTGATGTAGACCTCCCTACGTTGGTGCACAGGAGCGCCTCTACCATTCACAGCTCCAAGGTGCGCCAGGCGGTCTTCTCACACAGGTCAGCAACTTGTCTCCATGCGACCTGTCAGATATCACCACCAGGTGAGGGCGATCACCAAAGCCTCAATGTCTACCGCCACGGCCAAGCAACTTCACAGCAACTCTGCCTTCCACTCCGGGACCCAGACGCAGGCCCAGCGAGGCCATTGGGCCCCGGGGACTCTCCCCACTTTCAAGGTTTTGGCTGCCATGGTGTTGCAAGGAGGGCACTATGATAAGTGATGCATCAATATTTTTTCCCAGCGATGCGCCACGTTTCATAACTGTAGCCCTGAATCTGAATTTCCTCTTCCCCAGGGACTCTGGCTGGTCATCCTGGCTGTTGTGGGGGGGGGGGGGGTTTGTTGATCTGTGCTGAATTTGGCCCTGCTGCTCCATTTTACATTCCATTGGTTTTATTTCCAATTTTTCATTGGAGGAGGACTTATAGGCTATTTTTGCCTCTAGAGGCAAAAAAAGTCACGTTGGGCTGACTAACGTGAGTTTTTTTGCCGCTAACATACCTTTCATCTCTTTTCGCTCGCTAATATCAATATTTTATTGCCTTGATGCTAGTGTTAGCGGCTGTTTTCACCACGGATGACTGTTACCATCACCTTGTAGCGACATTTTGTGAATACATCGCTAACAGGGCGATAGTTTTTGGTTCTAGGCCGCGTTAAGAGAACTTCCGCTAATTAACGCTAGTTAGAGGCAGTTTTTTTACATATGCCCCTCAGTCTTTATCACGAAAGTAGACATTTTTGTTAGCATGTTTCCTTATTGAAATGCTGGGATTTATTACAAGAAAGCAGCAATCTAACTGCATGTTACAGCATCTTCTGCACTATCCTCACTGGAAAGTAAATTACATTACATTTTAAAAAATAAAAATGTGTCACAAATTACATACTTCATGTTGTGTTTTTTATTTTCACAGCACATATTTCACCTTTAATAATAATTTTATATCACTCACTATTAGCATAGTGAAACTGGAGCATCAGGTAATTAAAAAGTAACGTTTAAAAAAATGTCTTTAGTGTGTATGCCTGTGGGTGAGAGTGTGTTTGTGTGAGAAAGGGAGTGTTTATGTGCAAGCGTGTGCGTATGTGAGTATGTGTGTGGATGAAAGAGGCTGTCTCTGATAGGAGTAGAAATAAATTGGATTAAATGTCAGTAAGTGAGTAAGAGTAAGTCAGGGTGAGTGACAAAGATTGAGTAAGGGTAAGAATGGGTGCAAGTCAGTGTGAGTGAGTAGCTGTGAGTTAATCAATAAAGAATGAGTGACAATATGTGAGCTAGTGTAAGACTGAGTGCAAGAGAGTGAGAACACACAAGGGCAAATTAGTGAGAATTGTTAGGTGGGAGTGCATAGAAGAAAATAAGTGTGATTTTGTGAATGTAACTTAGCATCAGTGACAATGTGGTATGCACATGAGTCTGCTTTTGGCCCTTGCAACAAACTGGTGTTGTCATACTAGAGATAATACTTGATATATGGGATAGCCATAGCAAAAGGATGGCGCAGGAATACTGGGAGGTAATTCTTTGTATGGGACATCCATGGCAAAACGCTTGTGCAGGGTGCCGGATGTGATTCTTGGCTTAAAAAGATGACAGCTGTGGCATATAGGAGGGGGACAAACATGACAAAATACCGGCCATGTCATACTAGAGGTATATTTTGGATCACCCATGATACATGCGTAATATTTATAGCAAAACTCCAGGACTGGTGCCGTATAAATAATTGTTGGAATAAGGGGCCACACATGGCAAAATGCTGACCCTGGCACAATGGGGATTATTTTGGGCATTTGGGGGCACCCATAGCAAATTTTGAAAATAAAGGGCGTCAACTCCTGTGGTATGTCAGGTTTCATTGGCTTGGCACATCATGAAAAGACATGTTTAATGAGTGCCCTTTCATAGCTAAAGACTTTTAAGCAATTTGTGTGAAAAGTTTGCTTCAAAATACACTACTTGACCAATCTTTTTCAAAATATTCTTGTGTGGAGAGCCCCTTATCCCTGAACCCATTCAAATACCTATGGTTCATTGATTTTGCTACAGTACAATTTAGGTAAAGTATTGTATTACATACACCCCTCCACTTTCAAAGTTTATGTCAGCACCATAATATATCTGAATCGAAATTAGAAATTTCTGTTGTATTTTTATATTAATGACACATTTATAGCATACCTTCATTGACTTCAATTATTGTGATGCCCTCCGGGCTAAGTTCAAGACACATCACCTTTTGGGTAGATTGAAGTTCATATGCTGTCATTTCCTTTGATGTCAATAAGGTCAAAGAGTGTGTGATGTCACTTCCACTACCCCTGGAATTTTGATGAATCAATGTTCATGGGAGACCCACCTCCGAAGTCTAAGCAGGATGTGGGAGAGGTGTAGTGCAGCGGCAAGAGCGGCTGACTCTGGAGCATGGGGCTCATGGTTTGATGCTCAGCTCAGCAACATGTGACTCAGGGCAATTGCTTACTTAATCTACCCAACGGCCTCCAGCGCCTTGAAACCTTAAGGGATGAATGTTCATGCTTAACAAATTTGGCTTATTGTTATTATTATTACAGCTAGGGCTGCTAAAATGAAGGACACACAGGACATATCACAACAAAGCACTTCTGAGGCAAGTGCCTGCTATATTGATATCCACCGCTTATTCACAAGGTTACCTCAAGGAAAAACAACTTCAAAACAACTGCCACATGTGTCTTGTGCTCCATGATGATGATCACATTCTGTGAGCACACAACATGGGAATTGAAACAATTGACACTTCATTGTCTCTTCCTCTCTTTGCTAGTAGTCAAGACGATCGGTTGTAGATCCTGCACTCTCCCTTCCTACCTCTCCACCTTGACTACTTGGGGCAGATTTACCACTTTTTCATGCAGCACAGTGCAGCAGCCGCAAATGCTACGCTGCGTGAAAAAGAGAGAGGAGGAGAGAGCCATATTTACAGAAATATAGCTCTCTCCTCCCCTTTCCCTAGCGCCGGCACTGAAATCAGCTGCTGTGCGCCACAGAGACACCTTTGCACCATGGTGCACGGGTGCCTCCATGAGTCTATCTTAGATTTTGTGTTGGAAGGATAGCTTTCCTGTACAAAATACTATGTATAACACGTACAAAGTCAAAAAGGAAGGAGAAAATCCATTTCTCCTTCCTTGCGCCTACTTTAAAAGAGCATAGTTTTCTGATGCTAAACCCTGTCTACTTTATTTAGCAAATAGGATTTAGCATCAGAAACCTTGGGTGGTTGCATGGGAACGCTCATGCTCCACCCATGGTAGGCCCCCTTGGCGCTAAGTAATTCAAGACAGTGCTATGCGCTGCTTTGTGTTAGTTTCACGTTATTAGCGCTGAAAAGTAAATTGCAAAAAAAAGATTTTGCGCCAATTTGCAACACTTAAATCTTAGTAAATCTCTCCCTTGTGTGCTTTGAGTTTTATGTCATGCTCTGGCAGACTCAAAGGGGCATATTTACAAGTCCCTATCGCCACCACAACATCACTTTCAGTGAAGTTGTGGTGGCGATAGGGGCGTTGCTTTATATACAAGGCAGCGTCAAGCCACGTGTAAATAAGGCATTCTTTCACGCTGTACTTAGCGTGAATGGGGAGGGCAATGTGTGTTTTGGTGGGTGTTCCACTGCGCCACCCATTGATTTTAATGCTGCAAGGGTGGCTTAAATAGGAGGCAGCGCCAAAATTAAGACCAGAGTAAACCTAGTCTTAAACAGGAGAAACAAGGAGAAATGTTTTATTTCTCCCCGTTTTTGATGTTTCCATGTGTGCTGCGTTGTGCAGCACACATAGAAACAGCAAATTGCCATTGATTGTTTATGTGCAGGAAGGTGACACTTCCTGCACATAAACGATCCAAAAAAATGACGTTTCGCGATAAGCAGCACACATAAAAGTTACAAAACGTCATTTAGAGTTTGTTTATGTGCAGGTCAAGAGACCTTCCTGCACATAAACAATCTTCTCCTCAACGCAGACACCCTTGCACTATGATGCAAGGGTGCCTGTGTTGGCGCTAGGCTGCTAAGTAAGTTTAGCGACAGCGCAGGGGGAAATGCAGGGCTGCACCATATTGTTGTAAATATGGTGCAGCCCTGCGTTTCTGAAGTGGCGGAGTACGGCGTCAAGCCAGGAAAGCTAACGCCGCACTCAGTCACTTTTTTCTGAATATGCCCCAATGCCTCTTCATCTTTAGTGCTAGCATTCCGTGCTATACAACACCTGATCGGACTCCTTCCTTTTAGTCACAGCCCTACCAATCTCGCTTTGAAAATGTATTCTTCAATTACCATTCCAATACCCATTTTCCTAATGCCTTACCCACGGTTCCTTACCGCTTCGTTTATTTCTTGAATTGTTATGTCCAGTCTCTTGTATCAGTTTGTAGCTGGATTGTGGTAAACATAGAAAATAGGCCACTGCAGTTCTGATTTTTTTCCAATTACCCAATACATGATTCCTTTTGATATTTATTCTTTCATGATCTTTTCCTGCAAACCCAAATACTGTAAAATATTTTTTAACATAGAGGACCTGGAATTTGACCTCCGACCATGTATACTTGTGTTCGTGAAAACTATAGACTAGAGTTTTTGTTTTAGCTTGGTCGACACTGTGGGGCAGATTTATGAGCCCCTTGCGCCACTTTTGCGTCACTTTTAACATGGGAAAAGTGACGCAAAAGTGGCGCAAGGGGCTCATAAATCTGCCCCAGTGTTTTTCTAGTTCTTTTTCTTCTAGAGAGTACACTTAAGGATTGGCAAGCCTTTCATCAGACATTACTGAAATGAGGGCTTGCCCGTGCACCACAGACACATCACACTCTCCAATGACACGCGTACACACATTTTTAGAAAGATAACATGGAGGTGGTAAATCCTTAAGGAGGTGAATCAAACATCGCCAGATCGAGATTCTGGGAAATGCCACCTTTGTCACTAAATTAACATAGAATGTCCGCGGAGATTCCGCTTTATAAAGCACATAACAAGGGATATTTCACACATACTCAAGTCTGACTTTGAGCTGAAGAAGAAAATCTCTGATGCAAAATGTACTTCCCATTTTGTCATACCTACCCTTTTACACCACTGGCTCTATGTAAGGTGTCAATGGAGGCACCCTCGGGACCTGATTCAGAAAAGAAAACTTGTGTCAGTTTACTCTTTTTCTGGTATTCACAAGCTATGAGTTAATAGTACATTTAAGACAGCAGAGGCTCCTCAGACGGGGCAGAGGACTCTGTACAGAAAAGATAGAATGGGCCTATGCTTTTATTTTTTATTTATTTTTGTTGTTTAAGAAGTTTTATATAGCGCTGGCCTGACCCGAGGGTATCGGATCACTTTACAACAGATACATTGCAGAGAGTCACCGCAAAAAAAACAATAATTAGCAGAGCAGGTCGATGGTGGGGAGATCTGTTTAGAAGTCTTTTTTATATTTTATATGCAGAGTTTTCCGTGCCCCTACTGCGGAGTCTCCGCTGTCATAAACTTACCATTAACTCGTAGTTTGTGAATACCAAAAAAAGAGAAAACGTACAAAACAAGTGTAAGTTTACCTTTGTGAATCAGGCCCTCATTATTTCATAGACATCCCCATGGAAGGTCAATCTAGAAGCCCTCAAACCTGCTCAAACCCTATGATAGGCCACTTTGTGGCACTGTACAGAGGACAGAGAAGCCAACAGTGGAGAGGTTCCTATTACACCAGAAGATTACCAGGAATATAAGGTCTTTGCTGATGATAAAGCATTTGAAGTGCCCGTTTACATAGTTTTACTCCAGTGTTTATATCAACGTCAACGCCCAGCTGGTTTTCGATAACATCCCACAGATCATCTCTCATTCTGCAAAGTTCCACGGAACTTTGGCTGAAAGTTCTGTATTGGAATATATACCTGACACACCACAACAGTCTCTGCTACACACTCTGATGAGTGGCCCAGAGATGATTGATAATGCCACCTCACAATGACCCTAGCAACGAGCTCCATCACAATAGCCTTTGTTCCTCACCATAGCACGTTGCTAAGAGATCAAGTGCAGGACCATTCCCAGCTCACCCTTCATCAGGCAGCAAGCACCAGTCAACAGACGTGAAGATACCATTTAGCAAACTCACCAAATGGATGGAGAAGAAAGAAAATATAAGGAAGGCTATCCCACATCCAGGCTGACCCAGTCTGGGCCTGAAGATGATCGTCCAGAGGTAGATCGAGAGGTGAGTGTCCCAAGCTGGTCTTCCTGAATCACATGAGCACCACTACACAGGTATGACCCTAATAACTGGGGAAAGTTTAAGCAATTACTTGTAGTGCTTAATTTGCAAATTAAGTAAACCTGAGTGAGTTTTGTAACAGAATGAGTGCTGGTGTCCAAAGTTCTGCTCAGAAGCTCCTGGACTATTAAAACAGCACGCTGAATACCAAGTCTGTGTAGCCTTGAATTCACCTAAGGCCTATTTAATCCACCACCTGACACACCCTTCCCCTTTTGCTCACTCTTGCAGGTTTCGGATTTCTCTCCTTGTGACAGGTTTTCGTCTTTCTCTACCGTCTTCTTTCCCCTTTGTGTTTTTTCACTTTCTTGTTTTCAGGAAAAGTTCCCAAAAATGGGCACTGGTAAGCTGCTCCAGCAACACCGGCTCAAATTGAGAACTGATGGTGAGGCACAAGAAGAACACATATTAAACAGGGTAATATGCCACAAAGCTACAGCCCAGAGCATGTGGCCATAGGCATCTACTGTGAACACCTGGTGATTTATGAAGGCTCCAAAGTTAAACAGACACACAGAGGACAGAAGATGTAGAATGGGAAATAAAGAGTCCGCCAAGAAGTTATCGAGAAGACGGCACTCACCCCACCAAAGTGATACATTACACCAGTGAAAGGTACAACCCCGTTCTCATATTCCCTTAGTATTTCCTTTAAGAATTGCTTATGGTGTTATGCCCCGGAGATGATAAGCAACAGTGAGGAACAAGAGTATATGATCCTTCTTCACCCTTCTGTAAATAATCCAAACCTGCACCCCAAATTTCTAAATTTTTTAAAAAAAAAACACATTTACTTATTCTGAGATCAAAAGAGACACTCTCTACACTAAGCCCTACCACCTCACAACCTATAAACCAAGTAGAGTATAGGAAAGCGAAACCAATATTCAACAACGTATCTCCATATCCCACATGGCCAACACACTGCTGTAGTAATGGCCAATCCCCTGCCTAGAAGGACAGATAGACAGCCACTGACTTGGTTAAAATAAGTATAAGAGAACAAGGAGATAACTCTTCTGACACCAGAAGAATAATCCAGATATTTGCAGCACAACGCCACCAGCGGGGAGCAAAAGCAATGCTAAATGGCAAAGACTTCAACGTTCTGTGCTCTCTAGAAGGTCTTAGAATAGGCCTGGGCAAAATTTTAATTGCACTAGAGTGATTGGAGCAATTTCAGTTATTAAGCATTACTCTTGTGATGCAAAATTACCAAAATTAAGCGATTACTCTAACTTGTGTAATTAAGAGTAATTTGGGGCCAAAATCCTATCGCAGGAGCCCAGGAACAATGAACTCAGAGAGAGCGAGTGGCTGTTGGCTACTGCTGTTTGTGTCCTGTAGCATTTAGTGCTGCAAAATGTATCTTCTGGCCCATGTTGGATGAAAGAGTGCATTTCTCCCGAAGAAAATAACACTAAACGCTAGATTAAACTTCTTACACAATTACACACAATTAGGAGTAATTTTGTGGTAATCACACTAGAGAGAATTACACCAGATACACCCACCCGTAATTTAAAATTGTCAAGCAACACTTCATGTTCCTCCTCAAAGGGACATGTAAACTCCAGCTGCATACACGGATGATGGAACTGGGGATAGACTGCTCACATGCCTTGGTTCAGGCATTCCATGATGCTGTGCATGCTTCGAACTCTTTTCACAAGGATTTTCAACTCACCCTCAGTGATTGCTTGAAATACCATTTTCACGTTATTAGAGTTGAATCCTGTCCTATCCTAAGGATCTGTTTCCAGAGACTATAATCTATTATGCATCCAAATTCAGCGCTCTGAAGTCTCCAGTTGAATGACATGCTCTAGAAATGAAAAAACACGAATATGTATGCCAACTTTAACAATCACAAAAGGGCATATGTATCAAACGATTTTTTAATCGCAAACGCTGCGAATCGCAAAATAACAGCGTTTGCGATTAAAAAATCGGTAATCGGGATGTATGAGCCAAATCCCATCGCTAAATTAAGGAATTGCTAATTTAGCGATTTCTTAATTTTGCGTAAGCATTTAAGAAATCGCAAATTGCGATTTCTTAAATGATATGTAAAAAGCACCCAAGTTGTGCGAATTATCCTTAAGAAATCGCAAATTACCACCAACTTCCAGTTGGTGGTAATTTGCAATTTCCTTTCAAAATGCACTTTTTTGAATTTTACAAAGTGCCACGTGGCGCTCATACATGCCCTTAGGGCATGTATGTGCGCCATATGCACACACACGCTCATTTCAGGGGTGCATCAGGGTGTCATCATGACACCCTTGCACCTTTGAAATTATTCTCAAATTGCGATTAGCAAATTGCGATTCGCTATTTGAGAATTACTTCCCATTCATTCCTATGGGCCTCCTGGCCCATAGAAATGAATGGGCAGGTATTCCTTAATTGCGATTTCGCAATTTGCTAATCGCAATTAAGGAATTTTAAGAAATCGCAAAAAGTTTGCAATTTTTTAAATATATCTCGTTTTGCAATTCTCAAATAGCGATTCTTTAAAAATCGCTATTTGAGAATCGCAAATGGTGATGTTGATACATATGCCCCAAAGGAACGTAAAAGAACCAGGCAAAGATGTAGATCTTCCTAGTAATTTATAAAGGAAGGCCTTAATTTTATTAAAGACACAGAGGCGAGTTATATGCTTCTATAATTTTGCGTTTTATTGATCACAGCCGTTCACGAAACTCAAGCGAAACTACAAATACCATAGGGTATAGGGAAGACTAGCCAATGGGCTAACAGAACGACTTTCAACCAATAGGGTAACAGTAACATCTATATAAGTCCGACTGACCACGAACAGCCCTCGTTTCTTGTGCAAAAAGTCAATATGAGTACCTTCATTGTAATTCCATTACTTGATATTTTTGATATCATTATTTATATATCATATTGCCTTAAATTGTATCTGTATAGTTGCTATCCTTTCTGATTTGGCCCATTGTCATTGCCGAAACTCAAGTTTGAGTTTCTTGACTGCTGCTACTAATAAAATGCAAGATGAGAGAAGCATAATAGGAGCCTGCGGTCTTTCAATAACATTAAGGCATATGGCGCGGGCAGCATCGCCACTCGCTCCTTTGATATATGTACTGTTTGCATTACAGAGTGTAAGGGGGTGAATCTCTGGTCCTCTGAGTACTCCTACCAGGTGCAGGCGCACAGCTGCACAGGCACAGGTGATGACTGGGTGGCAGAGGTGACCCCAAATTTGAACACAGTCACAGGACTCTAACGCAGTAGAATGGGAGCAGAGACAGGATGGAGTACCAGAGATGTCACAGGTTCAAGAAAATGGGTGGGCGGCACTGTGACGTTCCCGTGTCATTGCTCTATGCTGCCAACTGCAGCCGATGTCTGATTGTCAAGATGAAGTCTGAATGTCTCTGCACCTGCGACATAATGGACGTGCTATGGCCACTGGAGACAGAGTGCTTCATGCAGATCATCCTGTTCATGGCAAATGAATGTATTTACACTGGAAGGTGGCATGCAGCCATGTATTGTGAAATATAGACCCATGTGCAAGCTGGTCTTTATGCCACATTTAAGTGATCGTACTGATGCATATGATAGTTGTGGTAGGTGTACAATCTAATCCGGAACATGTTATAGATGTCTGACTAGGGGCAAGATGTATGAACGCATTTTTTAGTTGCAAACCCTGCGATTCCCTGCCATTCGACAAATCGCAAGATGAGCAACCAACATTTTTTTTTCTAATCTAAAAAAGCCATTTAGGGATTTGGTAACATGTTACTGAGCTGCTAAATGGGTTTAGGAAATTGTTATGAATCGCTGTTTGGAAGGGGCATTTTAGGACTCCTCTTCCTAATAGGAATTACTTATGATTTGTATTGACATTTTGCGACTGAAATCTGGTAGCAAAACATTAATATTTTACCGACTACTGAAATGAGTGGCTGCCCACTCACAAACAGAAAGGGGTCCCTAAGTGACCCCTTCCCCTTTATGAATGGTCAATAAAACATGTTTTTCAACTAGGCAGTGGTCCATGGGACTACTGCTTACTCTTGAAAAGTAGTTTAAAAAACGTTTCTTTTTTTTAAAGATCCTGTTGTTCTTTAAGTAAAAAGGCAGCATTAAAAAATAAAATAAACAGATTGCTTTGTTTCAAGCAATCACACACATGCTGGTGTGCTCACTCCAACACGCCACAGACCCTGAGATGGCAGCTAATAGTAGTAAACCGCTATTTGTGACCTACCACATTAATATTCATGATGTAGGTCGAATTGCTATCCACTGCGATTAGCTACATATGTTGGTTCGCAATATACCATAGGATTCTCAAAACCTTGGTGGCAAATTGCGACTACTTTTTAAGAAATCCCATCTTTGTTCGTCTTTCACGGTTACATGACATCTCAACAGCACCGGCCATGCAACCCAAGAACCAAAAAAGATATGAAAATTAACCTTTCCATGATTCAATATTTGTAATTTATTTTTATAGGGACATTTACACTATGGAGAGCGACCGCAAGAGTGCTTTGGGGCACTGTTCGCAGAACAGCGATATGTGCACTTGGCGTGTTTGGTTACATGTTATTCTGTGGATGGCACGGAGAGGGTGAATAGGCATTACCTTCCTGAACTGTTACATAGACTTGGAGAGTCTAAGTGGTAAGAAGTGTTTTTTCCGGGGCATTGAGGTTGATGGAGTGTGCTTATCTTCTTCTTCAAGCCTTCTGTGGTTCCAGGATCTCTCAGGCCCTGTGAGGAATGATGTGAGCTCATGACGGATGAAGGGTAATACTCTGTTTAGCTGATGGTTATGTATGTCACCCAGAGGGGCTTAAAAACGTCTGATAGGGCCAGTCACAGACGTTGTTTTGAGGTGGGTGATGCAAAATTATTTTAACCTGTGTCCTCTTGTACCCACCCGTGTCCCAAGAGACATTGTCCATTTTTCAGAATTATGGATTGGAGTATGCGAACAATGGATGCGCTATCAACAGCTCAATGCCTTTTAATGGATATGAGTCTCAGGTGTCCTTGGTCACGCTGGTTCTGTCACTATATTCTGGTTTAAATGATAACCATTAACCAGCTGTTAAAAAATCTCTGTGAATGCGTTCAGCTGCAGACCTCCTTGTGTAAATTGTGGGCAGGTTTTCAAATCCGGTCAGGGCTGAATCCAACTTTCTTGGTTTTGAGGTGGATAAAATGAGTGCTGCCATTTTGGGTAATAGTTTCATCATATGTTGATTAGTCTGGATATCCTAGTGTTTATGCGCGATCAGTGGCGGCTCCTCCGCATTACAGCCTGGGTGAAGAACATGCCCAGGCTCCCACTCCCTGGCTGAGCACCGAACCACGGCGCTAAAACCAAAAGCCGCGTTGTGATTGGCTAAGGAGAACCTGGGTGCTTCCTCTTTCTGGCCGGATGCGAGAGACGATGGAGGAGAGACGCGGCGATAAGGTAAGCTGATTTATTTTTACACCCTCTCCCACTCCCCGCTCCTCCCCCCCCCCACAATCTGTGCAAGACGCCATTGTGTGCGATGTACAATACAATTTGCTGTTGTTTGATGAAGTGGAGACCGATGCATTTGTATTGTGGATTGATTATAGCACAGTTGAAACATTCTTCAAAATCCAACCAGCATTACTTCATTCCAGGTCGTTGTTTTCCACAGTATAATTCTTTATTACAAAATCACATTTGCTCAGCAAGTATTCACATTAGCAACAGGTGGGAATCTGCAGCTCTCCCTACTCCGAGAAATCCTCCCACTTTTGAAATGGGACTGTTGAGCATTAATGAGAGTCATTGTCACGGATTGGCTCGATGAAAGACATAATTTTCTCTGGTTTTCCCAAAAAGCCTTTTGCCTGAATACTATGTCTACAGAGCAAGACAATCAAAATGGGCCAAAAGTTTTGTAAGCAAGACGCCTTAAAGTCCTCTTTAAAGCACTCCATTGCCTTCTATTAGACCATAGGATTAAATTGGAGGTTCTTTGACCGTTCATAATACGCACTGGTACAAAGCGTCAGAATACCTACATAAGTTGATACCTCATTATACCATAACTAGAAACCTGTATTCACTTCCACCCACTTCGGAAGATCAACAAACAATGTTTTAAGTAGCTAAAGCTTGGAGGTAGATCACTCCCAGACTTTAGAACCCCCTTAACACAAACATGACGTCTGAAGGCAGACACAAGTGGTTCAAGAAACCTTTGGAAACAAGGCTCTTTAAATTTGATGTCAACTGACCATGATACATAACAGGGGTAGCCGGTGATAATATCAGCCATCTTTTCTCACCCACCCTACACAGTGTTTTGAAAAACCTCTGTAAAAATAAATAACCTGCATTGGAGTACTTTAAAACCAAGTATCATGAAAGCAAACCATTGTCTTGCTCGTGAGATATGAAGAGTCAGGTTGTCATATAGACCTTAACACCAGGGGTACCAGGAATAAATGCGAATGTGATCAGGGTTGAAGATCAGCTAATTTCTCACAACAAATTAATCCATTTATATTGGAGGTTTATGGCCTTATGGTCAAAGCTATTTTGATGTCACTCTGTTTTGCAAAATCAGAGCCTTTGCTACTGCAAAATAATTTTTGTTTATGTTCCAAATCCAAATTGCGATTCAGTTACTTGTTACCAAATCGCAAGACAATTTGTGATTTCTAATGGTATGCACCAACAGTTTGCAACCATAATTGCAGTCCTTCGACACAGTCTCTCACCGCACCCTAACATGCAGACTTCACAACGCATGGATCCGGGACAAGGCCCTCGACTGGATCCACTCATTCCTGTCCGGCAGAACGCAGTGGGTCAGACTCCCTCCCTTCCTCTTGGACCCCATACCAACCACCTGCGGAGTCCCCCCAAGGATCCTCCCTCAGCCCCACGTTGTTCAACATCTGCATGGCTCCACTCGCCCCATCGTCTGAACTCACGGACTCAACATTGTTTCATAAGCAGACGATACCCAACTCATCCTCTCCGTATCTAACGAATCCAACGCAGCCAAACACAACTTTCAAGAAGGCATGGAAGCATTTGCCAAATGGATGAAGAGCAGCTGTCTACAACTCAATACGGACAAAACGGTGTGTGGACAAAATATCAAAAGCACAAATATCGTGGGACAGAATATCATGTCAAAAATATCGAGGACAAGAATATCGGGAAGGTAATTTCTTATGGATGAGTGAAGTTTTACTATATATAACTCCACATATATGTACGTTGACAATATATATATATCTTCAAGGTACGTAGATCTGGAGTTAAGAATAGTAAATTTATACCAATCTATTTGCACTTACCTACTCGATATTCTTACCCTCAATAGTTTTGACACGATATTCTGTCCACACCATATTTGTGTTTTCGATATTCTATCAGTGAACCGGACAAAACCGAAGTACTTATCATGGGCCCACATCCCGATGCCTGGAACGACACCTGGTGGCTCCCCGCCCTCGGAAGCCCACCCACCCCCACGGAACACGCACGCACGCAACCTCGGAATCATCCTGGACTCCGAACTCAAAATGGACCGCCAGATCAACTCCGTCTCATCCTCCTGCTGCCGCACCCTCTGCCTCCTACGCAAGACCTTCAAATGGATCCAGGGGCAAAGGCCCTCGATCCGGGACAAGGCACTCGACTGGATCCGCTCATTCCACTCCGGCCGAACGCAGTAGGTCAGACTCCCTCCCTTTCTCTCGGACCCCATACCAACCACCTGCAGAGTACCCCAAGGATCCATCCTCAGCCCCACGTTGTTCAACATCTACATGGCTCCGCTCATCCCCATCGTCAGAGCCCACGGAATCAACATTGTTTCATACGCAGACGATACCCAACTCATCCTCTCCTTATCCAACGAACCCAACGCAGCCAAACACAACTTTCAAGAAGGCATGGAAGCAGTTGCCAAATGGATAAGGAGCAGCTGTCTACAACTCAACACGGACAAAACAGAAGTACTCATCTTGGGCCCACACCCCGACACCTGGAACGACACCTGGTGGCCACCTGCCCTCGGAAGCCCACCCACCCCCAGGGACCACACACGCAACTTCAGAATCATCCTGGACTCCAAACTCAAAATGGACCGCCAGATCAACTCCTCCTGCTTCCACACCCTCTGCCTCCTATGCAAAACCTTCAAATGGATCCCCCTTGAACACAGAAAGACTGTTACACAGGCCCGCGTCACTAGCAGACTTGACTACGGCAAAGCACTCTACGCCAGAATCACCAAAAACCTCAACCGCAAACTTCAAAACATCCAGAACGCCGCCGCCAGACTAATCCTCAGCCTGCCACGACACTGCCACATTACTCAACCCCTGCGCACACTACACTGGCTCCCCATCGAGGCAAGAATCACCTTGAAGGTTCTCACCCTCGCACACAAAGCCCTCCACAACATTGGACCAGCATACCTGAATAGCTGACTCACATTCCACGCTCCCCAAAGGACCCTACGATCAGCCCAGCTCTCGCACGCTGTGGTCCCTCACACCAGGAAGTCCAGATCAGGAGGCTGCTCCTTCTCCTTCCTCGTGGTCATAGCCTGGAATGCCCTCCCGCTCCACCTCAAACAGACGACATCACTCTCCAACTTCATGAGGGACCTCAAGACATGGCTCTTCGATAGACCTCCTCCTTGATGGACAGGACCCTGTGCCTCCCCCCCGCAACTTGAGAACATTACGGGTGAGTAGTCACACTCAACAAACCCATGATTGATTTATTGAGTTGCAAAGCATTGATAGGTTACCAATAACTCTAAGGATGTGGTAATCCACTCGCAAACGGGAAGGGTCCCTTAGGGACCAGTGCCTCTTGGTCAATGTTGTAAAAACTATGTTTTAGGAAAAGGCAGTGAGTCTTGGGATCACTGGGATTTTTTAACTTTTCCTTTTTTTTAATGCATCCTACTTTTCTAAACAGGCTGCGTTTAAAAAAACTAAAATTACTTTACACAGAAGCATTCACAGACATGATGGTCTGCTGATCCCAGCAGGCCAACCTGCTGTCACTCACCCAGACTTACTGCCCTGTGAGGCAGCAATACATAGTGGGTTGCAATACAACACGAGACGAATAATTGTTACTTATCTGCCTGTGAGCCGCATTTCAAAGAGGCAGTCTGTTTGTGTCTCATGCCATTTGTATCCTGGGCACTACATTCTAGAACTGTTTTCTTTCTTTGTGATGTAGTGCGGCTGTCTGTGTGACTGCATTAAAAGGATTAATGCATAATGTAGCCTCCGGTCTTGTTTTTTTTTTTTTTTAAATCTTTTTATTGAGCATTTTTACATTTATGTACAAGGCACAGTGCACTATTCCAAAAAGTAGCGTGACAGCAGTGAGATATTCCATGTACAATAAGAACGACAAGGGCCAGAAAATTTAACGTAGGAACAAGAATACATAACACAAAAAAGAGATAAACAAGCGAGACCATAAAAATCATTAATTACCATGATCAATATCCCCCTCCCTTTCCGAAGCACTATCTGCCTACCCATAAGGAACCTTTAATAGACTATACACCAAATAATCACAAATTCTAGTCAGCAGAAAGCATATATGAACATGCATTACCAGACCCATTCAGTTCGTTAAAATAATTTAGAAATTCCCTTCCTTCCATCAAGTGATGGGATCCCAGATTACCCTGCCCATTTTCCTCCCGTTTATGCCTTTCCTAGCATATATCTCTTTCTCCAGATGATACATCGAAAGCAATTTAGCAAGCCACTGATGAAATGTAGGCGGGAGAGGATCTAGCCATGCAGAGGCTAGGCACAATCTAAGAACTGCTACCGCTACAAACAAGAATTCCCCCCCTAACTGCATCTCTCCTTCCTCCTCATTTATACCTAATAGAATTATTGCGGGGGTTAATGAAAAAGAATTTATTCCTAGTACAGTCTTTATAAAATTTCCAATATCCTTCTTCAACAAATATAAATGGGGGCATGTGGCAAATACATGTTCTAAGTCTGCCTCATTACTTCCACATCTATAACAATTTGTTCCTACAGTTCCTCCCCACTGAGCTAATTTAGCTGGGGTGTAGTACAGATGATACAACGTTTTGTAATGCTGTGCCTGCAATGATGCAGAACACAGAAGTCTATGACCCTTTTCCAGGGATAACTCAAAACAATCCTGACTGACACTCAGACTATCCTTCCACTTATCACCCCATTTCCCTAAATCATCCTGCTTTCCTTTCGTTAGTTCAAAATAAAATCGTTTAATCGTACACTCTTTCCCTGTTCGTATCAATTCCATTACCGAGTCTCTACCAACTCCCAGAGATCCGCCCACTTTACTCATCAAGAAGCTCCTGATTTGTAAAAACTTGAAGAAGTGACTGTTGTGTAAATTGTACCTGTTCTGCATTTCTGAAAATTGGCAGACACTTGAGTCCCCCAGAACGTCCCCAAAGCTCTTAACTCCCTTACCTACCCATTCTGTGAACACCGAGTCCGCAAAAATCTCTTCTGGAATATTAGGGTTATCTGTGAATCTAGTGTAGCGGTTGACCTTTTCATAAATGCTTTCCAGACTGCAAATGCTGCCATGAGAGTCTTAAATTTTGTTCTCTTGTAATAGCTGGCCTCCGTAAATTTTAGAAACACATTTTCTACCTCCATACCCAAAACCAGTCCAAATATTGCAACCGTGCCTAGATCGCTCCCTCCTTCAGCCTCCGCACCCCCTACCAACCCTAACATATTTTGAAACGTTGCAGCCCAATAATACAGTCTTAAATCGGGCACTGCCCACCCTCCCCTTTCCTTTGGCAATGTCATGAATCTTACTGCCCTTCGGGTCTTTCCTTTTCCCCAAATAAATCTATTAAGCATGTGTTCTATCCTTTTGAACCACCTAGCATCAAACAGCAAGGGAATTGCCCTAAATAAATATAAAAATTTAGGGAGAATTAACATTTTAATTATATTCGTCCTCCCCACTAAACTCAAATGCAAGTTCTCCAATCTGTCCAGGTCTTTTTCTGCTTTTTTCATTAATGGAGCAATATTCCTTTCCACTAATGAGTCCAAATCAGCCGAAATAGAGACTCCTAGATATATTCCTGAGCGTATAACTCGGTTGTCAGTACAGATGGCAAATCTATTTTTAATTATTTGAGTCTTTCCCGTATTTAACCTATACCCCGAGATATACCCAAAATTTGTGGCCTCTATTTCGATTTGATTAATGGACTCCGTCGGTGTTGGCGTGACCACTGCAACATCGTCAGCATAGGCTAGAACTTTACACTGCCCAGTTAGGGTAGGGAGAGCACTAACCAGACCACATGCCTCAATTTGCCGTATAAATGGGTCCATGTAGATGGCAAACAGCAGTGGTGAACAAGGACACCCCTGCCTAGTTCCGCGACCTATTTGAAATTGCCTCGTACACCCTGCGTTAACCCGAACCGAGGCGACAGGATTCAGGTACAATGCCTTGATTGATTTAATAAATCCCTGCTTTACACCAGATCTTTCCAGTACCCCCCATAGATAGCCCCAGGAGACCTGATCGAATGCTTTTTCCGCATCCAGTAGCATAACAACCATCGGGTCTCCTGCAACTTCCGTCGCATCAAATAGAGTAATCACTTTACGAATATGATGGGTTGTCCCCCTTCCAGGGATGAACCCATGTTGCATTCTGCTCACAGTGTTAGCGATCACTCCTGCTAGTCTTGTTGCCAATGCTTTGGAGAACACTTTGGCATCGGAGTTCATTAAAGTGATTGGTCTATAAGACCCAGGCTCCTCCGGAGGTTTCCCTTTTTTGAGTATTAACACAATCACCGCACCCCCCCACGATGCAGGAATTGAGAATCCTGCTTGCGCCTGCTGTATTAGATTTGTTATAACCTCCTTCAGGGCCCCCCAGAAAACCTGATAAAATTCGACCGGAATTTGATCCGGTCCTGCTGCCTTACCCGCCGGCAAATTCCATACTGCATCTTTTATCTCTTCTAATTGCAGTGCCCCCTCTAAACCCTCCGAGTCCTCCTCCTCCAATGCTACCCCAGGTATCCCTTGGAGATACTCATTCACCGCCCGGTTATCAATATCCCCCAGATCATCAGTGTATAGCCTCTCATAAAAGCTCCTAAATACATCTCTAATTTCCTCCGGGTCCGTATGTAGCCCGCCCGCTGTATCCCTTATCTCCCTTATTATTCCCGTAGACTCTTGCTGTCTTGCCCGAACAGCAAGGTGTCTGCCTACGGCTTCACTACACTCATAGCACTTCTCCCTTTTAGATGTGTACAATTTAGCCGCTTTAATAGCAACGTCCCTTTCAGCCTCCCCTTTAACCTTGAGTAGCTCATTCCATGCATTGTCAATTTGGATACCACTCAAAAGACAGCTTTCTAATTCTGCCTCCGCCTCGATCACTTTTCCCCTTGCCTCCTCGCTCCTTGAATGTTCTTGTTTCTGCTTATAGGAACTGAAGCTCATTGTCTCGCCCCGGATTCCTGCCTTAAAGGCATCCCAGACCACCCCCTCTGCCGCGCTACCTCTATTAATCTGGAAGAAATCTTTGATCCACTTAGTCATGTGTCCTACATAACCCTCATCTTTTAGCAGCCCCCTTTCAAACGTCCAACTAGTGCGCTGTCTTTCATTTGTTTTACTTGAGATTGTAAGTATTAGTGGGTTATGGTCGCTGAATATCCTTGGTAATTTACCTATCTGTACATTCGAGACATCAGAGCTAGGGACCAAAAAATAATCTAACCTGACACACACTTGGTGTGGAGCTGAATAGTATGTGTACCCCTTGTCAGCCATCCGTTTAATCCCCCAGACATCTATTAGGGCATTATTTACGATTAAGCTTCCCAATGCTCGGCTCACTCTTTTCTTCCTCCCTTTATATTTACCAAAGGAGCCTTGCCCTAACCCATCTGACCTATTAATATTAAAATCCCCTGCGATAATGACTCTCGGGGCCCAAGTAGCTAATTCTACATCTAAGAATTGAAAGATTTCCGGATCATCTTCCGTAGACCCATAGACAGATACAAGCGTGGTCCATACCCCATCCAAGAGACACTCTACCATAGCCCACCGCCCCCACTGATCCTGAGCTTTCTTCCTTACCACAATATTCCTATTCCTAGCAAGGATGGCTACCCCTCTCTTTTTCACCCCCTGCCTAGAGCTCACTAATAGGTAAAATCCCAGCTGATTCAACAGGTACACCTGCGAGTCCATTATATGTGTCTCCTGCATGAAAACTAAATCAGCATTCATTTGCCTTAAGGCAACGGAGATTCTCATTCTTTTTTGTGCATCATTTAGCCCACATACGTTCCACGTTACACACCTAATATCCATGAGGATCCAAGGGCATCATTACTCGCATCCTTTCTCCTTCCTTGAATTATTTCTTTTTGTTTCTGGCCCTCTCCCCCTAAAGTAGCCTCCCTCCGCTTGCATGTAATCGCCATTTTCCAGTTACTTGAATCTACTGACAGCTTTCTTACCCTCTCCTTATATCCTCCTCCTTGCCTTTTTTGCCTCTTTTGCCCTACCTGTTCCATACGCACCGTGCCTTGTACCCCCCCAAGTGCCCCAAGTGCCCCAACCCACTCCCCCCTCCTCCCTCCCCCCTCCCTTACTGGCAAATAAAACGATCCCGACCTATGTGTGACAGCCGGTCCTCCCAGGAAGCACCCCCACCCTGCCCACACATCTTAAGCCTTCAATCCATTCTACACTGATGTGATAACCCCACTTTTTGCAGTCAGATCTTTTTCCCTCTTTTCATTTCATTTCATTTTACTTTTTACGTCTTTTTCTCTTTTTTTTTTTTGGGGATGTTGCTATGTTACTATGGATGTTACTCTGTCAAACGTTCTGTGTTCCTGATAGCTGCAACTCGATCACTTTACCTGTTTTGTTCCCTCTCTCCCCTTCGCCCCTTCTCTTCCTTCAAAAAAGTTAAATATTCCTGTGCAACAATTTCTGAGAAGAACACCCTGGTCTGTCCATTAACGATAACTTTAAGACGTGACGGGAACATTAAATACACTTCGCAACCAATGTTCTGAAACGGTGTAATAAGTTGTCTCATTCGCCATCTTCTCTCAACTGTTATGTGGCAGAAGTCTGGGCGGGCAAAGAAGGAGATATCTTTGTATGTTCGTTTCTTCATTGGTTTGGCTTTCATGATTATCTCCTCCCTCAGTAGGTAGTTCCCCACATAAACTAAAATGGCTCTAGACTTGGCTCCTGTCATATTCTTCTTCTGAACCAATGGAAATCTATGTGCGCGCTGCACCTCCTTATCCCAGTCCCAGTTATCCTTCTCCGGGAACGCACCTTTCAACAGCTCCACCACAAAAGCCCGCATGTCTCCCTCTTCCCTCCCTTCCTCCACACCAAGAATTCTTATGTTGTTACGCCTCTGCCTGTTCTCAAGATCTTCGAGCTTCCAGAGGACATCCAGTGCTGTTTTCTCCTGCTTTTGTCTAAACTCTTGCAGCGTCACCACCTCCTCCTCCACTTTGCCAGTTCTCTCTTCAACTTCCTCTAGTCTGCCAGATACTTCTTCATATAGCTTATCAACCTTGCGAAGTGAGGTTTGAATTTTTTTATTCGCGTGTTTTGCCCTTTTGCTCTCCAGGCGAGCCTCTCCCTGGATCTGTTTCAGAGTTGAGAATAACAAATCAAACTTATCCGTGTGCCCCTCTATTTGTCCAGTAGGTTGCCCTCCGGCTCTCTCCTGGATTGAGTGTAACTGTTTTCCCCCTGAGGCACCCCCCAAGTTCGATTGTGAGGTAGCTGACGCCTCCCAAACTAACCTCTTGACAATATCTCCTTGTGGTGGGTACTCCGTTCTTTTTGTTCTCCTTCGCGGCCCCCCCCTCGGCCTGCTGGGTTTCGCCTTTGACTTCACTGCGAGACTCCTCCTTAAAGCGGTATTTTTCCCCACCATCACCTCTGACAGCTCTGAGGCCTCTGAATCTAACTCCTCTGAGTAACTCTCCACCGAGAGATCTGTAGATGAAACAGTACTGGAGCCCGTGTCCTCTAGCCCCCCATTCCCGTCGTCCTCTTCCTCATCTTCCTCATCCTTTTCATCAACTCCTGTATAAAAGCAATCATCGCTCGGTGAGCCCGTAGTTCTCAAATGAGTACCTCTAGTACCTCTAGTTCCATCATGAGTGGCTCTTGTGGATTTGCTCCTTACAACTGGTTCGCCACCAGTTGCTGACTGTGATGGGTTGGTCACACTATCCCAGTTGGCTAAGTTATCATGATTTATAGATCTATTCACATCTTGGACATCTTTCTGTGCAGTGTCGCCACTACTCCCACCGTTTTTACCACCATCCACCTTCCCTTGCTTCTCTTGGGAGTTAAATGACACATCTTGATTCATAGGAGTTGACCCATTCTCCTCAGAGCCAGAGCCAAGGGGCTGATTATTTATTATAGCTAGCGCACCAACCTTCCTGCCCTCCGTCTCCTTTTTCTTCCCTGCACTCCCCGCTATTTGCCTGTCATCACGCCTGGGGCTGCCCTCCAGCAGATTTATTTCCGCATCCGCAGGCTTTGTTACAGCAGACAAATCAGGCTCTCCAAGCGGATCTCCTGCTCCCCTGTCATCCGCTGCTGCTATTGGTGTCGGTGCCGGTGTCTGGATCTCTGCAGGGCCTGGCTGCGCACTGACAGCCTGCACGTCAATCACGTCATCCCCGCCTGCCCCGCCTGCTCCTCCTACAAGAGGCGCGGCGTTCACTAGCTCTGTAACTTCTGCTGAGGCCGGTAACGGAGCTGCTGCTGCTGTTGACACCGGCATCCCTTCCTCGGCTTCCGTCTCTGCAGGCGCTGCTGGGGCCTCCGATTGAGCCGCTGACATCTCCGCAGATACCGCCAGCGTCTCTCCTGGAGCTTCTCCCTCTGCGAGCCCGTCAGCAGGTGCAGTTACCAAGATCCGCTCCGGGTGAAACAAGGTAAAAGATTCGAATAGTGTGGGCTGCCGGAGGGAGCTATCTTTCTGCCTCTCGCCGCTCGTGACTCTGTTGGGTGCTCCTTTTCCAGGCAGCACCTTCCTCCTGCTGCGTTCGACCTCTCGATCCTGTCTTCGCCTCTCGCTTGCAGCCAAGCGCTCCTCCTCACGAAGTCTAGCAGCCTCTTTTCGTGCCTGTCCCTTCCGGTGATTTTTGGCTCTTAGGTTTGCGGCTGGTATATCAGAGTCGCTCCCCGGCGCCTCTTGTCTTCCTGTGACCTCCTTCACTGCCCTCTGTACTTTCGGGGCCATGTCACGACTGAAGTCTCTTCTACCCCTTGGCTGATATTCAGATACGCAATTAACCACCAGCTTTATCAGCGCAGTCAGCTTACTCCGTGCAGTCAGCTTCTTGCCCAGTCTCTTAATCAGCCATGATGCAAAGATGTTTGGCTCCCAGAGCATCTCTTCTTTCCAATTCTTCTATGCTCTCTCGGTCTCTTTGACTCAATTCACTCCCCCTTACTCTCCAAACTTTCAGATTGAGATTCCATCACATCAGTGTATCCTCACTAGAAAATTATCAGGAGCAGGGCTCAGGGGCTGCTGCTTCCTACGGACTGTCAGCGGCCATCTTGCCTCTCTGTCCAGCCTCCGGTCTTGTAATGAAATTTACGACATACCTCATGCATATTAATGAGGTAGGTCAAATTGCAATCCTCTATGAATGTGAATTTTGTGAACAAATATGTATAAACATAAGTTGGTTTGCAAAAACACAATGCATTCGGTAAAAATCTGTGTGCAAATAATGACCACTTTTAACGAATGCTTTGTAGCAACTTACGTCCATGGTTAGGCCACCCCTCATTTCGGCCCTGCTTCTTAGTACATGCTGCTGCCTAACCTTTGAATATTCTTTTTATTGCCTCCTAACCCTCTTTGACTTGCAGGATTGCACACTCTGATATGGAAAAGTTGACCAAAGATACAAATTCTGTTTCCCCTTGTTTACCTGGGTGTTTATGTCAGTTTTGAGCTTAGTTTGATATAAAATGCTCTTTTCACACCACAATCATTCTTTGAAATGCATAGCCCAGTTCTACTGTCAGGATATCTTGACAGTGTTTTGGAAAAGTTGGATCTACTGACAGGCTTCTTGTCCTGAACATACACTGATAAGCTATTGGAGATGGACATCAGTAATCATAGAGGACTGATGGTGCACTTTTGGATGTATGTGGAACTTGACATGTTTGCACCAGGGACATGTGACTTGACCATCCTCTTCACTAGTCTGCAGGTATACATATGATTTGACTTCCAAACAGAAAAACTATCGAACAACTACCCAATATCCGTGTTTTCTGTGCAGCTGTCATGCCTATATATGAGCGTTCTGCATGTGTGCGTAGGCTTATAGGACTCCAAGTATTTTCAGACCTCCCATCAACTCTTGGGCACACTCATATCCTTTATTTCAGATGCAGTGAGAACAATGTGCCGCCATATACGTTAAGAGTGCCTATACCATAGAGGGCCAGACTTACTAACATTTTGTGCTGAGTTTGTGTCAGAAAAGTAATGCTAAAAGGTGCAAACTAAAACACAGTAGGGCTATGCAAAGGAAAGATGGCTATTTAATACAAGAGGAAGCAGTTTTAGTCCTTCTGGTAATTGAAACAAAAACTCCAGAGATTTGTGTCTGGAAGATACCACACGCCCTAAGCTCTGACTACCAAGATTCTTTTAAAGGAGTCAAGACATTAAAGCATGGTAAGTTTTGCATGTGATTCTCAAAGAGAGAGGTCAGTGTCATCTAATGATGTTACCAATTGTAAAACAAGATATATATATCATAAAGAATACCTTGAAAGAGCTGTTTAGATAACATCATCTCCCTCAACAACCTGCAGATGAAAGAGAGCTCACCATCTGGTTTATTGTTAATTAAATGTTGTTCAAGTGAAATGGTTGGCCAAAGAGTCTTTACAGTCCAGCAAGATTTTCCTAGTGTGAGTAAATAATGTTATATATTAGCAATAAGTATGATATCAATGTTTGATTTTGCATGGATGCTAGACCAGCTGATTTGGGCAACTTTGTGGCACTCTGTGTCTAACAGTTCTTGTTAAGGTAGACCGATTCTAACGAAAAGCCTTGAAAAGGCCACCTTGTCCTGAAACCTTACAAGCCATTAGTTACAGATTACATTACGGAACTGGCTTGAATGATTGCATATAAGGAGTGTGATATTTGAGAGAAGGGTTGGAAGATCTGTGTATACTTTCCATAGGTCTGGAAAACAATTTTCGATTTTCTAAAAGGTGTTTTTTATCGCCAGTACAACCATTTTTAATCTGACTTGAGATGGGCAGTTTGATATCATTGTGAAAGGAGGAAAAGCATAAGTGAGATCATGGGACCAGTGATTTAGATAAGCACCTGTTATGTATCCCAGATCCTGTATCCAACTGTGAAACGTTTGGAATTTGGGTAGTCAGGCGAGATGCAAATAAGTCTATTGCAAAGGGATCAAATGACTGCATGGGGTTAAAATGTAGAATGAGAAGTTGTTAAATACTGTGGTCCAAGAGATAGTGGGAATGCTAGTCTGCCACCATGGTGTGAATGCCAGAAATATATTTCAGTCTTACTGATAAATGATGGTGAAGGCAACATTTCAAAATATGCTGTGCTAGATCTGCTTGAATTTGTGACTTGTAGCCCTAGATTGCTGATGTACCTTACAAAAGAATGATTGCCCATTCTGAGAATCTAATTAGTGTGGCCATTTGTGAATGATCATATGGCAAAGCAGTCAGAAAACAGCTCCAAAATATTGATATGTATTGTGGATACTGAGATCATCCACGGCTATCAGGAGGAAGGAGTTCGACTTCTAGCGTACTGACATCTGACATTGTCCAGACCTTGCAACCTCCCCAGCCCCCCAACAACCAGCAGTTGTGGGTTATGAACATTTGCAACACACACCAAGGTCCAATCACACACAAAGCCCTGCAAGAAAATGTACTGGAGCTGCTTGCACTGTAGATTGAGGCACAGCGCTACAAGAAGAGCAGGATGAGTCAAGTTATGCCCCTCGGTAAGGCCTCGGCGGTCATCTTGGGAGCTGAGTCAGGTGGATGTGGCTGGAGAGCAGAGTTCAAGCAGTGTGACTCGAGAGCTGAGGCAAACAAGCGTGGTGAGGCATGATCTCAGACTATTCAGAGAAGCCCAAGCCACACCCCAACTGCTGATATTTGAGCTTCCAGATCTTGAAGGAGTATTGGATTCCTTTGGAGTGCATCACCTTGATTTTTTTAATTTAAAGGTCGAAGACTTTTCCCTACAAGACTCTGAGGTACCTGTAAAAGGGAAGATGAGAGAGAGCAGGTACAAAGACAGGATTCACAGATTTATATTTACCTAAGGTAATAGATGAACCCAACTCCTTGAAGATGGGCCAGATAGAATCTCCCAGGACAGGATGTAGACAGAGGATCTGGCAGATTCAGATCTGGGAAGGTGACCTCTTTTAAAGTGCAACGTCAGCGTCGCACCCCTCTCTGGCATTACTCTCCTCGAATGTCCCTCTCCCGAAATCCCCTTCTAGATGTTTAGATTATCGATCAGTATCTCATTTTCTCGAGCAGAGTTTCTAGCAGCAGCAGGGTCTGAGCCAGCGTCTCGGACAGAATCTGTAGCAGCATACGTGTTGGGTCGGTGACGAATCAGAATGACGGATCTGACTAGTCTGACAATAATCTCTAGCTAACTCACCTCAATTACACTATTCTGTATTCGTGTACCACCCCCAAAGTTTCAATATTCGTGTTTTCCCCTATTCTGATTGGTTAGGGAGAGGAAATGAGTTCATCACACCATATTAAAAGTACTAAATTCTCTTTGGGTCATTGTTTTATGTTTCCGCCCCTTAATGTACTTTCCCATAGCTTTATTCCCACCCACATTTCAAGTTATGATCAATACATTTTTGCAGCAATATTTTCTTTTCTTCCTGTGTTCAGGTCAACAGTTCTTTTTCCCACGCATCTCAGTTCAATGTGGCCTTGGCTGGGTTTCAAGTGGTGCTGTCACAGGGTTTCAGCAGGTTCTTGTGCGCCTGCGTGAACATCAGGTGGGTAGGGATTTTCAGTCACCCTCCGAGGCCAAAACGTAAACTAATAATAAAGTCAGAAAAAGACACATTAGAACAGGGAAACAAATGATTTCACTGTATACCACTTATCTCTACTCTATCTCCATTTACTTAATTTAATCTTTTGCATTAGTGTTTGATAGAACTTACGAGGTTTAGTTCAAGCAGTAGCATGTGCGTTAACATGTGAGTTTCAAGCGACCATATTTAGTGCTATTGCACAGCTGCAAAGTTTCCCACTAAAAGCATAGACAGAGTCATACTACGTAGATGCAGTCGACGCATGCGCAAGAGAAATCCCGCATTTTTGGTGGCCATCTTTAGTCACTTGGGTTACTTGTTAGTAATACACATAGGCAAGCGTCCCCTGGATACAGTATAAGGTGTATAATGCTTTATTAGTATTTACAAACAAGTTGGTTACGTTAGTACATGTTATTTGAGAGGATTACGTCCAAGCAAGTTTCTTTTCATGAAACCTTGCACCATCAGTATCCGAAACCACTTTTGCAGCAGTTCCTGTGTGCCCTGCTCTAAACAGTCCCACAGTACCTGCTGTACCTAAATCCAACATGACAGAAATGTTCTTTCTGTGTGCTGAGCTCTGGTCCCCACCCTAGAGGTGTGGGCAACAGAAGCAGCTGGCAGCATTTCAAAGTGTTGGGCAAGTAAACAGTCTGTACAGACAACATCTAAAAAAGACTTACCTGCAGATCACCCAGTCGGCTCAAGGAAGTCATGCCTCTTTCTTTGCTTGGTGAGCTCTGGTGGCACCACTGGCCTGATTTAATTTTAAAGTGTGTATTGGGACTCCTATACCCACGTGAGACCCCTCTCTCTCCTGCTGCTTTCCTGATAGGCAGTGATCCTACTGCAACTTGCCCACAATCTCAACACACACAGTTCTGGGGAGTCTTCCACTTCATGCTTCAATATTGTCAGACCCCATTAACTTTCTACACTCATGGCAACTCACCTTAACTTTCATACAGAGGTATAGACCTAGGTTGAAATCTGATGCATACGGCATTGTGACAAACACTTCACCAAACCTTTCTTAGCAGTAGCTATTCTGAGTTCATGAATTGCATGGCAACTCAGTGGCATAGCTACACCTATGGCCACCTGTGGTGGTAACTCCTTTTGCCTCCTGGCGGCCGGTAAAAGCGGGGGGGGGGGGGTGTTGCTGGCAATTCCACCCACCCTTGCTACACCACTGTGCCAACTCAACTCTGTCTTACAGAAAAAGAGTGGAATGTACTAACGACGGTGAGTCTGCGAGCCTAAAATATGCATGCAGAACAACAACGAAAAGATAATGTGCAAAGGTTGTGATACAATATTTGCCCACAGTTGAGCTGGTGACCAAACTGCTATGAAAACAATGGCTCTGATAATTAAACAGCAGAAGCCAGAACAGCTGAGATTGAATGTGCTCAATAAAACGCAGACCCCTTTGGTCTTGGAGGGAGAAACAATGGGCACCTGTCATACATGAATCCCAGTGTGCGAGCAGTCAAAATACATTACATCAAAGCTGCCTCGATAATTCATAAGCGAGGGTCACACACCGGATAAAGGAACACACCCAACAGTACTTTACCAAACTATTGCACGTGACCGTGGAGTTATGAGACCACTGTGCTTTGGAGCTTGTGAGCGGTGAAAAAGAACGGTGCATTATATTAAGGGCCAGTTTAATGAGGTCATGGGGCTAAAAAAAATTCTTTCAACCTGGTCATTACCATTTGGGGTCATTTATGCCACGTTAGTATAGACGCACACATGGGGCTTGCCCATCATAATGCCACCTATTTCACTGTATTAGGAATATGATGCAATGATTCATCTTATGTTGTAATGTATTTATAAAATTTCTATAGTGTGGCCATGCAATGGACAATTGATACCCCGAAATCGAGAAAAAAGTAAAAATACTTGGGCCAAGCACCCATATAACTAAAACTCCTCCCTGGATCGACTTCATTTACTTTCACAATGACTCAGGCAAAAATGTTGCACCTTAAAAATTAATAAACTCTCTACTAACCGCATGCAACTCAACACCACCAAAACAACAGCCACTATCAAACAATGGATCACCCAGTTCGAATGATGACCCTCCCAGATCTGCATGACAGGGCGACCAGTTGGAGACAAGGTATGATGCCACAATCATCTTCCTTTCTATTTTGATGTCGTGCCGCTGAGGGTGCTAAAGGGGGTCCGTGTTCGAGGAACAGCTGCATGCAGCGGTGAAGTCAGACAGATGATTCTGCAAGTTGCGCCAGCATACTCTCATGCGGATAGCCTTTTTAATGAAAGGGGGATGGGCCCTAAACCACACCCAAACTGGGCCACAGTAATTTCAAACAAGAAGAAGTATGGGTGTGTTTCTCAGATTAATACTGTTTTAGGCAAAAACCACATTGACAACTAAAGTGGTTTGGTGCTTTTGTTACACAGATGTAATAAAAGCATCAAACCACTTTAGTGGTCAAGGTGGTTTTTGCCTAAAACAGTATTAATCTGAGAAACACACCCATACTTCTCATGCGGATAGCCAGCATGAGAGCAGCACTGGGGTTGGCTGGAGCAGGCTGGGTTACTGCTCACACTGGCACTGAGGGCCAGTGCTGCCTATCCAGCCAGCTCCACCACAGCTCGGGTTGGGAAAGTTTAAACTGCGCATGTCAGGCTGGCCAGCTGGTCGCAAGACAGCTGGTCAAAGTGACATGCGCAGTTTAAGCCGGTGTAGCCGAACACCCCTCATCCCTGCTCTCATTGTGCACTTTAGTAGTGACCCTGCCCCGCAAAGCCCTTAATCTCAGGTTCATCTCAGCTTCGGCGACAGAGCAAAAAATAAAATCGTAATAAAGTCACTTTATTACCATTTTATTTTTCACTTTTTGCTGTTTCCACAACAGGATGCAATGCTCCTCCGCCCAAATGGAGCGGCTGCCTCTGCTAGGCAAGAAAATGCACAACCCCTCCTGTGCTCACTCTAAACCAGTTCTTTAGTCAGCTCCTCTTCGCCTGGCCTTGGTGCCTGGCTGACTAGAGGGAAAGGGAGGGACAGACCCAGGTATTGACTACATCTCTCTGTAACAGATTAGGCCTCCTTAAAGTTAATTAAGTTCCTGGACACAGCCCAGAAGGTCATCCTGCCAGTGGAACAGAATGGCTCCGCAAACCCAAAATCTTTGTCTCAGCTCTAGGAGCAAGTTCCACTAATCAAAGGGGCTATTCTGCTTCTATGTGACAGCTGGAAGCTCATGCAAGTGGACTTCTAGAGGCTTTCGACATGCAAAAGGTGACTTAAAAAAAACCTTTTTGCAAAATATTTAGTACAAATCTGACTTTACCAGTGAATTGGACTTGTAATAAATATTGTTAAAAGTCCAAGAATTAAGTTTGTAGCTGGTTCCTAGATTAAGCTGCTAACATAATTGTGATATTGTATCTCAATGCTTTCTTATGGAACAGCTAACCCTGCTACAGTGAGGGGCTTGTCAATCTAAGGACATGTTTAACATTTAAGTATTACATGCCCTACTTTTAATACCATCCATTTACCTTATGGGCATTTAAAGGATACTTTGGGGTGACTTATTATTATTTAAAAGTAGGGGTTAGGTCTAACAAAAGGGGTTATTTTGAGAAGTAAAAATTTCAATTTTAAAACTGCAAAGACTGGCTACAGTGGTAGTCCTGCAGTTGTGTTTTGCACAGTGACATTTACCTTACAGGCCCCTGGTACAATTTGTACCATGTACTGGGGTCTTATAGGCAAGTTAAATATGCCAATTAGGAGTACAGACAATATAAAAAAAATGTAGGGGTCAGAGCACATGCATTGAGGCCTGGATAGCAGAGTCCCAGCGCACAGATTAAACAAACTACTGCATCAGTCCCAAATAAATGGGGTGATCATGCAAAAAGAGGCATTTTTCCAACAGTGCTTATACTCACAATCAGAAAGTAGAGATCAATCAAAGGTCTGCCGTTTATATCCATCATATCCTGGCTCGTTCTTAATAGACAGTAGCAAGGTATTGTGTTCAGAAGGTACAGTCGGGCAGACATCAATGCTATGATTGGATAGTAAATTATGAGGTGTAAATGCCATATTGATAGGGGGGTAATGTTAATATTCAGGAAGACAGTAAGCATACCTCAGTTCATTCTTATTCAAAGCATGTCATACATCAGAAAGCCCATACACTTGGTCTAATTTAAGTATAGCAAGCAGACTTTCTGCACCCATGGCCTGGAATGGTGGTATGTCACACATAGAAGTTGAAAAACGCCATTTCAGATTGTTTATGTGCAGGAAGGGAACCCACAATCTCCCCACGATGCAGGCATCCTTGCAGCAGTTTGTGTGCCAGCGAGTTGAGATACACAGAGATGCGACATATTGCTGTAAATATGTTGCATCCCAGTGCTTTGAAAGTGGCGCAGCAAAATAGCTTGTGGCACGCACTAAGGGGCAGATTTACAAGGAAAGTGACTCAGTGCGTGCCACAAGCCATTTTGTACAAATCTCACCATTAGTTTTCTAAAGTGCAATGCAATGCATTGGGCTAAAACTGCTTCTTTAACGTGAACAAAGTCTAAGACATTATCAATGCTTGACGCTTGCTAAACTTGGTGCTAAACAGTTTTTCCCTACTTGCTGCTGATTGGCACCCAGAGTTGAGTAAATTGTAGTTAATGTGGGTTTGAGAGTAGAAAACACACTACAGCTTCATCTTGATCCCATCCCATAAACCACTGGGCCTTCGGAGCTCCATGTTTTAAATGATCCCTGAGAAAGCTAGAACATTCTGCTGCGTGAGTAGAACCGTGCGCTATGGAGGCCTTTGAGTGAATTATTTTTAAAACGGGCATACCTCCAAGAAAGTTTTAACAATGTGCTTCAGTGGAGCTATCCATGCAAACTCTTTCACCCCAAGAAACTCTTTTTTCTTATTCCTTTCACCCCCGTGCACCATAAGGCTTACCGGCAGCTTTTAATAAACATTGTGGTGTTTGAGAACAAAACCACACACATTTTCAGTGTTATGATACAGTTATAGAACCTCCCAAAATGACATATATTTTGCTAACTTGGTGCAGGCTCGTGTTCGCTCGAAAGGGGTATATTTACCATGCTGAAAATATTTATTTTAGTCATATAAACCAACAGTAAAGTACTTTAGTTTGAAACCACTGGGCCCTTCTCTATTCCTGTACTGACCACTGGACCAGCAGTGTTTGCCCTCGAGGATGGGGTCCCGGAGTACACAGCACGGTAGTTAGCAGTTACATTATCTTCCACAAAAAATAAAAAAATATATATATTACTGTTAGTAAATTGACCATATGTAGACTTCAAGGAACCTACCAAAAAGTAGTAAAGCAACAACTAAAGTCAAACTGAAAATAAGATTGTAGAGTCTAAACAAACAGCATAAACAGATGATCTGGGCTGCAAAATGCGAACAGATGGAAAGAGAATGGATGCATTATTACTCAATGATGGGCAGTCGGGGTCACGCTGATCTATGGAGGTACCTCAAGAACATAAGAAGCCCGGCAATGGCCAGAATTAACGTCATCCCCGAACCAAAGTGGATCTTGCACATAAAAAACCTATATGCTTCTAAAACAGCAGCAGTCGATGAATGGGAAGCTCGGAACCATCACACAGGAACCCAGTATCCGGGAGCACCACTAACAGAAAGGGGAATTTCCAAAATTTTTAAGAAAGTTATATGAACAGGGGCTCCTGGTTCAGATGGTGCACCAGCACAGGGCTTTCAAGTAGACCCGGAACTGTGGTCTGTAATACTCTTTCCCCTCTCCCAAACCGGTCTATTGAACATGCAGGTCGGTGACAGCTGGAGGGGTTCTACCTTGAACAAGAGGGGAGACAGGACAGATCCATCCAACTATCACCTTGTAGCTCTCCTGGGGATTGAAGCCAAAGCTATGCCTCCACTCTCTTGAGCACTGGGTAGAAGTGAAAGACATAATTCAATTCACTCAAATGGGTTTCAGAGCAAACTCCTCTACAGCAGAACACATTGTGACCCTCGCCTACCTAGCCCACTGGACGAAGAGCATGAAGCAACCCCCGCTCTTTGTCTGTTTTGTGGACTATTCTGCGGCCTTTGACCTGGTAGACAGGACAGCCTATGGAGAAAGTTTGGAGGGTGGGACACTCGAATAAACTACTAACAACACATCATATCTCTATCTCTATACACTTCAACTTGGGTGAGGGTCTAGCTAACTCCAACAGCGGTCACCAGAGAGGTCAAGAATGACAAAGGTCTCAACAAGGCTGTTTGCTGGCTTTCAACTTATTTACTGCTGGTATGGCCACAACATTTAAACAAGCAAACCTCATACCCCTGAAAATTGGAAATACTGAGGTTACAATACTTCAATACGCTGTTGACATCATCTTCATGGATCATTTTAGTGTAGGCCTACAGAGAGCCCTTAATGTCCTGTATAATTACAACTTGACCAACAAAATAGTGGCTCATGGCTACAAAATCAAAGTTGTAGTTTTTGGCAAACCGATTAAAAAAACAAATTTCAGTTGGAACCTGGGTCCACTATAAAAATCGAAACAGCTGATGCTTATAATTATTTGGGTGCTTGGATAACATCAACAGGAAGACCCAAAAAACACTTGAGGCGCAGGGCAGCAAAGGCTGATTAAATAATAATTAGTGCCTGCAAACTGGACAACTCTCTGGAAAGCCCGTCTACTGGCCCCATAAGATGAGTTCAAACAGCAACCCATCTACCAGCGATTAAAAATGTCACTGAAGCTTATTCTGGACAGCTAGTTAACATGATGGACAAATACCAACTTAAGATGTTCAAAATGGTCGTTAGACTACCGTTACATCACTGGAGCTGCCTGATAAGGCTGGAATTCGAAGTGGATGCCTAAACATGGGCTAGCATGGCGTCTTTTGTAAGCTACTACTATAGGGTAAAAAAAGCGCTCCCTAATACCATGAAAGCAGTCCTCCAGTACATCTTTGGCCAAGAAGGGAACCCCAGGTTGCAAAACCTTCAAAGCTCAATTAACGCTCGGCGAATTGATCAGACGGTACTAAACAACCTACAGCTCTCGTGTACCATACTCAAAGCCATTACTGAAAAAACAAACAAAAACTCTACTGAAGGCAAGTGATATGGGTGAACTTAACACTTTAGGACTATTACAAGTGTTGTAATCATGTATTAGTGCACAGCCAGATAACCTCAGATCCCAACCATATCGCTCCTGCCTCTCTGTAAAAGTTGTCTTAAATAAATCATGTTCACAAGGCTTGTTCACAAGGCTAATGAGCCTGCAAACCAAAAAAGTAAACCAGAGATGGTTGTCAATTACCATAATTGTCAACTGTGGACACTGCGATTACACAAATATGAGCCTTTCAACCACCAATTATGCTGATGCCCGTCAATTTTGTTACCACACCACTGACTGTTAAAACAACTTTAGCAGAGGCCGCTCCTGAAGGGGGCATGAGGGCCGGCACCATAATGGCTGCCAGAACCCGACAAGGAACTGGTCTGCACCGCCGGAGAGCGCCTTGAGGCAGAGTGCAATGGCCGAAAAGAGGGGTTATAAGGCACCGCTCCCCCTAGTGCAGCTCACTTCTACATTGTGAATCTGGGGGAGCGGCGCCAAAAAGATTTTGAGTCCCACCAACCCACACCTAGGTAAAAGCAGCGTCACAGTGCTGGCGGAAACACGGAAACAAAAGGTGCATGGGCTTGGTTATGGAAACACACTGACAGGGCGGTGTGTAGAATGAGGGCCTCTCACTTTGGGATGCCTTATGGCAGGGTGAGTAGGCCTGACAAAAAGGGGGTAGCAAACGGAGACGGCGCTCGCAGCCCTGCCCCCGCCAGACGGCAGGGCACAACAGAGACTAGCATGGTAGCGAGTTTGGGCCTAACTCCAGGGAAAGGATACCCCCCACACGCAAAGGGGGCATGGAGAACAACAAGAATAGCCTACGGACTGTCAGGGTGATTTACGACCCTAGGAGATGCAAATTAACAAAAGGCAAACAAGTGATTTATGACCAGCCAATGATTTATGGCTGATGATTTATGATGATCATGCAGAATGATTCATGGCAACAAAATGATGACCAATTGTGATAGAATGATTTATGATACCCCAGGGATTTATGACCCATGATTTATGGCTGATGATTTATGATGATCATGCAGAATGATTTATGACAACAAATGATGACTGATTGTGATAGAATGATTTATGATACCCTGAGGATTTATGACTATTGATTTATGATGTCCAACTGACACTGTATGATACCCAATTTGCAATGACGTGTGATGATGATTTTTGACCCCGGTCCCAATAAGGCGTCCAGGGGAGTTGCAGCCGTATGACGCATGTAATAAGTAATAAATTGCAGCCAACGATGACCACCAAAGACAATGACTGTTGGCTGTGTTTAGTAATGCAGATGCATAAGTATGGTACTGTTCCTGGAATGGGCACAGTGCGGGCATTATTTCTCCCCCACAGCATCCGAACATGTAACGAGGCCACAAAGCTAGTGATCACAATCACGGAGCCAAAAGAACTGGAAAAATTTGGCACATACATCAGCCTCACACAATCCTAAATAAAAGTGGTGCATGATTGTGGAAACTTCCCTCCAGAGACAGCTGACCCCAGAACTGGCCAGCTATCGACAAACATGTTATACACATCGCAACAATTTCCCAGCAAGAGAATGTGCACCCCAACAACTTCATAACATCATCGCCAGAACATTATAAGCTTCTAAACATGATTTTTTACTCCAGAGCACATGTATTATAGCAACTCACTATCTCAGCCCGGTTGTGAGAGCAGAATTGGGACGATCATAGCCAGCACTTTATCTGTGACTCAGCGCTTTATGCTGCTGCTCCTACTTATTTTCATGGTTCTACAATTCTTATTTGCCCTTGGTTCATTAGATCTTACACAGTGCCTGTTTTAATGTGCCTCTTGCCAATGCACCAGAACTGCTGGGAGGCGATACCTTGGTGAGGCAGTGTCCTTGATTGAAGTTATGTTATGTTAAAATTAATTTATAAAGCGCAGGTACACCGGGGAGGTTTCATGGCGCTACTTTGCTTAATACCCAAGTTCTAATGCACATTTAGAAGGCCTGACGGAAGAGCCAGGTCTTAAGGAGACTTCCGAAACTGAGAAGATTGGTACAGAGGCGTATTTCAGAGGGAAGAGAGTTCCAGAACATGGGGGACAAAATGGCAAATCAGTAAGCTTTAATTTTAAAGAGGGGTTGGACAGAAGTAACTGGTGTGCTGAACGAAGATTGCGTGTGGGAATGTGCTTGTTGATCATGTTGTTCACAAATTTGGGACTTCTCCCATTGACTGACTTAAAGATAAGGCACCCAACCTTGAAGGCACAGCGCTGGACTACCAGAAGCCAATGAAGTTTCTTCAGGAGAGGAGTAACATGAAGGTACCTGGGTTGATGTACGAGCAGGCGAGCTGCCTGGTTTTGAACCAGCTTTAGGCGTTTTGATAGATAGAGGGGGATGTCGAAGTAGAGAGAATTGGCATAGTCAATATGGGACATGACCATGGCAATAATCACTTGTGTCTGGGCTTCGTAGGTAAGAAACCTGCAGATCTTTTTTGAGTTGGAAAAAGCAGGTAGAAATCACTGACCCTATCTGTGGCTTCATCATGAGGTCCTGACTACCCCAAGGCTCTTGGCCGAGTTTGATGGAGAAGGGGACTGGCCCAATTCCCTGGGCCAAAAGTGAGGGCCCCAGGGATTTTTTAGTAATATCACCGGTTAGAACCAGCTCTGTCTTGTCCAGATTGAGCTTAAGATGGTTGCTGTTCATCCACTTACTAATGAACAAAATGGTGGACTGAAAGGCGTAGACCGACTCAGGAGAGTTGCTGATAGGAAAATTGAGTTGAAAGTCGTCAGCATAGTTAAATGTGCAGACTTTCTGCTCTTTCAGGGCTCGGACAAGAGGGAGAAGGTACAGATTGAATAACAAGTGAGAAAGGGAGGAGCCATGAGGGACTCAGCAAGAAATTCTGATTCTAGGGGCAGTGAATGGTGCTGTGCAGACTGCCTGCGATCGGTTTTCTAAAAAGGAGGTGATCTAGCCCAGGGCAGGTCCCGTGATTCCCGGGTCTCTTACCCGGTCGACCAGGAGATTATGGTCAACCGTGTCAAAGGCAGCGGAAAGATCAAGCAGGACAAGGGCCTGCGTGGAGCCACCATCGACCTTGCCACGGAGAGTGTCCAACACTGTGAGGATCACCGCCTCGGTAGAATGGGCCGGGCAGAACCCCGCTTGATGAAAATCAAGGAATTCAGATTCTTCCAGAAAATCAGTGAGACATCTCGTGATGTAAGCTTTCAAAACCTTTGCTAGGTAAGGAAGAAGAGAAATTGGTCGCTAGTTCGTTAAAGTTTGATGATCTGCACCAGCTTTCTTTGAGAGGGGGATAACAATTGCCTCCTTAAAATACCCTGGGATAGTGATTCATTTAAGAGGTTAAGGGCAGGACTGGGGAGGGCAGTAAAAATTTCTTTCAAAATACTAGGCGGGCAGCAGTCAGTGGGGGAGCCAGATTTAACTTTAGATAGGAAATCCGCAAAGGTATGCTCGTGAATTTTAGGAAATTGCATAAAGGTGCTATGATTTTGGGTGGTGTACAGACTAGAGTCCAGATTTTTGCAGGCCGGAATGCTGGACTTTATTTTTATGATTTTATCAATGAAGAAATAGTTCAAGGAATTGCAAAAGGTTTGGGAAGGGGCAGGCTTGATTGAAATTCTATTGGGATTGGACAGCTCATTTACTATGGAGAAGATCTCTTTCGTGCGATTAGTTGCGGACAGAATTTTTAAGGAAAAGTATGCTGTCTTAGCAGTCAGGATGGATTTTTATATGTTTTCATGGAGTTTATGTAGAGACATTTGTCTTCAGGTAAATAGTTGCGTCTCCATTTTCTCTCCAGTTGCCGTAGGGCTAGTTTATGATTTTTCAGCTTGGTAGAAAACCATTTCAGGACATCGTGACGACGAGAGGCGTGGATCTTCCTGGGGGGCGCAAATTTGTCGCTAATAACCAATAACCAGCTAGTTAACTATTCATCAGCCAGGTTGAGGGAAGAGTTGACAGTGGGGATAGAGTTAGCAAGTGAATCAAGAAATAATGGTTTCTCGATTTTATTCCAGTTTCTGCGTGTGCCACCTCCTGGGCAGGGTAATTTGTTGGAGAAATTGTCATGGATAGTAAATTTAATTATATGGTGGTCTGACCAAGTACACGGTGATACTGATACAGGGGACATGGTTATAATAATTGTCCAGATCTGGTCAAGGATATGTCCCTTGATATGAGTAGCAGTGGTAACTTGTTGTACAAGGATTAGTCCTGAGAGTAGCTCTCTCAGTTTGGCCAATTAGGGGCCACCTGATGTTTCATTGGCCCAATAATTGAAATCACCAATCAGCATGACCCTCCCATGGTTAGTGACTAGGTGCGCAACCTGTTCACCTTAAGAGTGAGGAAACTAGGGCATCCTTTGAGGAGGCCTATAGAGCAGGACGCACACTAACGGGGCAGTGATGGTTCAAATTCAAGTTTAATCACCAGATTGTCCACTGAGGGTAAATCTAGAGAGATTAGTGTGGAATATTTACAGTCGTGACGGCTAATGATAGCTACTCCTCCGCCAACTTTCCCCTGGGGACGGTTGGCTTGGATGATATGGTAATCTGAAGGGAGTGCAGCTAGAATATCTGGTGAGGATTCTTGAGATAACCAGGTTTCCGTAAGCAGGAGGAAATCTGGTTGCTCGAATTTAAGCAACAAGAAAATATCCATTTGGTGTTTGACCATTGAGCATGTATTCAAATATATAACAGAAAGCTTCCGAGTGCCATTGCACTCTTGGATCTGAGGGAGAGCCGCTCTATGGGTGTCACATAATTCAGGGAACACTACTCTAGGCAACAAGATCCCCTGTGCCCTCAGGCTGGAGTAAATAAGGGGTTTAAGTGAGGTGGGCCGTTTATGCAGCGCTATTAAGTCAGCGGTGCTGTAATGAATTTTATATATAGGCACCCTTCCCCCCGTTGAAAGTCTCATGGAGCACTGTCTCCTTAAAAAACAAATTGTCATATAGAATACCTAGTGGCTATTTTATCTTGTGCATGACTAATTTGCCTTTTTTCACGTAGTATACACCACTTGTACATATATCACATCTTTTTTCATGACTTAACCGACATTGTCCCGAGAGTTAAGTGAGAACAGAAGGGATCTTTATTAGGCCCTGAAGAAGAAGCCTTGAGCTTCGAAACATGTTGCCATACACAGGAGGGATCGCTCATTAAAGCGGTATACCTCCAACACACGTTTTAATAGTACCAGCTCTAAGGAATATTACATTTTCTAGTCCACAGGAGCTAGGTATTTTTTAAACTCACTTTTTTCACTCACCCCTGACCCTTCCACTCACTTATTCCTACACCACACATAGTTCTGAATATCAGTGCTCCCACGTAGTCGTAGGTCGTAGGTCGTAGCACATCCCGTCCCGCAGTGGGGCAGGAAGACCCCTATGATGACGCATGACACCAAGGACCCTTTTGGTGTGTGACGGGTATTTAAAGAAACACTATGTGCTTCCAACCACTGTAGGAAACGCAAATGACTTGTAAGCACATTATATTCTATAAATCTATCCAAGGGTGGATCTAGTTGTTTATGAAAAAAGAAATGCACCCTCCGTGCACCTTGGTGCTTAACAGCAGCTTTTAATAAATATTGTGTTGTTAGGGAACAAAACCACACACAGTTTGAGTGTTCTGATACAGTTATAGAACCTCCCAAAATGACATATATTTTGCTAACTTGGTGCAGACTCTTGTTGGTTCGAAGGGGTATATTTACCATGCTGAAAGTATTTATTTTAATCATATAAACTAACAGTAAAGTACTTTAGTTTGGAACCACTGGGCCCTTCTCTATTTATATACTGACCACTGGACCAGAAGTGTTTGCCCTTGAGGTTGGGTTCCCCGAGTACACAGCACGGTAGCTAGCAGTTACTTGGTGAGCGCTGACAAACTTCTGTCTACTAATCCCTGCATACATCCTGTAAATGATCTAATACATTGACCCACATGGATATCAGTCCACCATCTTTGAAAGGCGGACGTTGTACACGCTTACCCTGCGGCGCAGTTACACACCTGATGGAGCACTACTTTTCAAATGCCTTTTATGAAATAAAATATTTGTGAATTTTGAATCATCTAGAACAAAAGAAGTGACGGAGCACACTGTTAGCCTTGTTGGCTTAACGCCGTGTTCCGCTTCTTCTGAAACGCAGGGCTGCACCTTATTTACAAGAATACGGTGCAGCCCTGCGTTTCTCCTTGCGCTGGTGCTAAATTTAGCAGCCTAGCGCCAATGCAGGCACCCTGCCTGCATTGAGGGCAAGGGTGGTTTATGTGCAGGAAGGTATCACTTTCTGCATATAAACAATCTGAAATGGCGTTTTGTAACTTCTATGTGTGCTGCTTTGTACAGCACACATAAAACTTGCAACTCATTTTTTTTTAATGATTGTTTACGTGCAGGAGGGGACACCTTCCTGCACATAAACAATCAATGGCGTTTTGCTGTTTCTGTGTGTGATGCACATCGAATAACACATAGAAACAGCAAAAACGAGGAGAACTAAAGCATTTCTCCTCATTTTGCCAGGGTAAGACCAGGTTTTCGCTGGTCTTAATTTTGGCACTGCCCCATGTTTACGCCATCCTTGTAAATATGGGGCAACATCGAAATCAATGGGTGTTGCGGTGGAATGCCCAACCCAACACCCATTGCCTGCCTCTTTTAAGCTAAGCATAGCGTGAAATGGTGCCTTATTTACAAGGCAGCGTTAAGCCACAGCGTTAAGCCACGTTAAGTGGCTTAACACTGCCTTGTAAATAAGGTGAAGCCCATATCGCCACAGGAACGTCACTAAAAGTGACTTTCCCGTGGCGATAGTGGCTTGTAAATATGCCCCTGAGTTTTTTGCATTATACGTGTTAGCACATACTTTGTGAAGTAGCTTACATATTTACCTTCTGGTCAGTGATACTGCTGGCACAGTTAATATCCTCAGGGATATAGAAGCTATTGTATTCACATTACCTCCTGCTTCATCTTCCTCGTCCTAGTCCTTACTTCAGGGGTACAAGTTTCACCAAGCTAAAATAAAATGCTCTTATCCTTCCAATATGGTCAACTGTTCTATTCTTACAATTTCCATAAAGGGGAAGCCAGACATTCCCCATCCTGTTTTTTTCCTTCTGTGCAGATTTGTCACCAGACATTGGTAAGTGAACGTTTTCTATTATTTTTCGAAATGCCAAATCCATTTTGGTATAAAGCCTTGTGCGGAAAGAGGATTTGCTATGGCGCTCCCAATGATCCCAATTCTAATTTTCCATACACGTGGCGGTCCTGCTGAAGCTGACTTTGGTGGGTTATGTAAACAATGTGAGGGGACAAGCTACACTGATGAGGTGTCCCCTGAGACAGAGTGTGCCAGAAGTTTTTCAGAATCTGTTTCTTTGATTGAGGAGATGTAAAAAAAGAGAAAAATGTGTGTGGAGGTTTATTATGGTGGCGGTCGCACAAAAATCAGAGCTGTTGGACAAAGCGCTCAAGTGGAAAGTTGTCGTTTAGTGTGTGCTCAGTGGTGGATTAGTAGTGCCCCAGCAAGGCAGGTTTCAAGCTATTTTTAAGCAGAATGGAGCAGCATAAAAAGAGATGATAAAGAGGCATCATATTGACAAGGAAACTCCTTCAGAGGGACAACAGTCACCAGACCAAGTCCCCACAATGGGGGATATCCAGAGGGTGATTGGGATGGAGGTTGCACCGGCTTTTAAAGCAAGGGAGTCACTGTCATCTTCAAAAAGGCTGGGTTTGAATTCATCTGAAGCTCCTTGTCAAGATGCAGATGATGATGAGATCAAGGAAAGATTTATTTAAGGGGCAGGATTGTAAGAGGTACTCCAACACCAGAAGGAACACATAGCTTTTCTCAATGTCCCAGTGGTATAGGAAGAAGTGGATTTATTTTTCCATTATCAGATCAAAGAGTCAGTGATCTTGCCTCCTCATAAAGCCATGAACAAATTCATGAACACTAAATGAAAAGAGGTGTATAAGCAGTCATTTCCTTATTTACTTTTCAAGAGAAATCCACTTCAGATGTTCACTGACCAGTTTCCCTCCAATGTTGAAGTGGATTCTCTAATGGGAGAGAGAACTTCTGAGGGAGCATCACCAGTGGATCCTTTGGCCAAAGAGTGGAGTTAGCAATCAAGTGGTTTTATGCAGCTTCTTAGTTTGCTACAAGGGCATCAGTTATGTGAGTTATGCTATCCAATCTTTACTTAAGGATTACCAGAAGATAGCAGAATTACTGGATCAAGGAACTGCAGCAACTTCAACTCAAGCAATAATGGATCGACACAACCAGTTTTTCTCAGATATAGCATTTGATTCCCTGAGTGCCTCTCCCATTGTTGTTGGATCATCAATTGCTGCCATATACAGATGAGGTCATGGAAAGAAGACGTGACTCAGAAAAACATTTTAATGCAAATTCCATGCTCAAAATTGATTGGGACTCAAATTGAGAATATGTTGAAGAAAATCAGTAGAAGACAGAAAGTTGATGGCCTGGCCAAGCAACCATCAAGAGGAAAAGATTTGGAGCACTAAGAGTTTCGTCCATCTTTCCGATATAGGTCAGCTAATACCCTTTGAGGAAGAGAACATAAAGGAAGAGACCTAGCCAGGGTTCTCATCTTCAGAAAAGTCCCAAATACAGCAAGCAGCAGTTACTTATCAGAACCAGCTGCCACCAAGTGTGTCCCATGGTTCCTTTTCACTATCTGGTAGTGTGTCATCTTATGTTGTTTTTGAACAAGTTGAGAGCCTCAGTAACAGATACATGGGTTTTGGAGATTATACAGAAGGGATATCACATATTGTTCCAAAGTCAGTCACCAGAATATTTTCCCAAAGTCCACTTCCACAGAATCCTCAGAAAAAGCAATTTTTGATGGAGGGAAAAAAGGGCTATAATCCCAGTTCCACAAAATCAAAGAGGTAATGGGTTTTATTCTATTCTGTTACTGTTGCAGAAACTATAAAGGGGATTACACTGGAGACTTCCTTGCATCATTGGTGCTCCTTGATGCTTACCTTCCTGTTCCAGTTCATCAATCATCACAGAAGAATCTCCACCTCTGTGTTCATGGAGAACATTATCTGTTAAAAGTTCTCCCTTTTGGACTGTCATCCTCTCCAAGGGTGCAGAGAAGAGGTATAGCGCCATTGTTATTATTATTATTATTAAAATTTGTATGGCGCAGCTAATCATTCCCAAGGGGATCTCTCGGCGCCTGGGTATCAGACAACATATTAAACAGTGTTCATTAAAACAGCCAGGCTTTACGCAGTTTCTTGAACTGTGCCAGATTGGAGCAGGCTCGAACATCATATGGTAGTCTGTTCCAGTGGGCTGGGGCTAGGTGAGGAAAGGCACGGCCGCCCATTTTGGCTTTCCTGATTCTCCGAGTGCAGAGCAGATTCCGACTGCTCGATCTCAGTTGACGCACGGGAATGTATGGTTCTAGTTTCTTCATTAGATAGGCAGGACCCATCCCCTGAAGTGATTTAAACACTAGACACAAGAGCTTAAAAAGTACTCTTTTCCTGATAGGGAGCCAATGCACTTGTCGCAAAAGGGGTAGTGACAGGGTTCGTGTGGGTTTGTTGCGGGCTAGACGCGCTGCTGTATTTTGAACAACTTGCAACCTTGATAATAAGTCTTCCCTAATCCCTAACAGTAACGAATTTCCATAGTCTACTCTACTGACTAGAAGCGCCTGTATGAGGGCTTTTCTGGCCGAAATGGGGAATCCAAGGGAAGACTTTCCTCAGCATTCGCATCGCACCGAAGCAGGTGCCCGAGATAATTTTTACATGTTCCTCCATGGACAGTCTGTCATCGATTGCGATGCCCAGATTCTTCGCCCACTTTTTAGGTGTAGGAGCTTCCCTGAGTTCTGCAGGCCACCAATCCGGGGTCCATAACTCCTCTGCCTTCCCAAACAGCAGAATCTCCGTTTTATTGGAGTTAAGCTGTAGGAAATTCTTACTCATCCATGTGGCTATTTCTAGCATACAGTTCTTAAATCTCTAAAATTCTCTGGTCATGGCATGGTCCGTCTCTATGGGGACTATCACTTGAGTGTCGTCCACATACGAGATCGTCTCAATCCCACACGATCTAATAACAGTGACCAGAGAAGACACATAGATATTGAACAAGGTGGGACTTAAGATGGAACCCTGTCCACTACCGAGGTCTGTGACACAAATGTGTCCAATTGCACACATTGTGTTTTGTCGGTCAGGAAACTTTGCAGCCATCTTAAAGCCATTACTCTGACACCAATCTCTCGTAGCTTATCCACAAGGATTCTATGAGAGATGGTGTCGAAAGCTGCCGAAAACTCAAGAAGAACTAACATCGTGGGAGTCCCCTTGTCCAGTGACATCCTTATTGAGTCTGTTACTTCGGTCAATGCGGACTAGGTGCTATAACAAGCACGGAAACCTGACTGAGACGGATCAAGTAGGTTATTTTGCTCCAAATAGCCCAAGAGTTTTTTTATTAATCAGAGTCTCCATAATTTTAGAGCAGCATGGGAGAAGGGAGATGGGTCTGTAATTTTGTAGATCTGAAGGATCGGCGGATGCTTTTTTCAGCAATGGCGTAATTTGCGCCTTCTTCCACTTAGAAGGAAACATGGCCGTAGCTAATGATATGTTATAGACTTCCATAATCGAGTGAGACAAGGCCGGTGCAAGATCTGAGATAGTAAAAGGGGGGGCCAGGTCTGACGGGGAGCCTGATTTAGTGTGCACTAACAAAGACAGTACTTGCTCAGAGGTGATGACTAAGAAAGACTCTAGGCTGGGTACGGCATTGGCAGGTGCAATTCACTCTAAAGGGATACAAGTGTTCCCATAGCTAAATACTATTTGATTTACTGTTCTTCTTTTTCAAAGACTCCTCATCTACATGTGTAGGGCATGTGCAAACTACTCCAAGACCATTTATTTTTTTTGAACCAGCCACAGTTCCAACTGGTGCCCACCCAATACCTTTATTTAATAGAGGCACACCTCAGGATGGATTTGAGGAAGGTGTTTCTTCCATCAGCAAGAAAATAGAAACTGGTGTCTGTTGGACTTGGCTCTCTCTCTACAGGCTCACCCCAAATGTTTTACCTACACCCGTCCTGGTTTTTTGCTGAATTTGTTTTTGTTGGATTTAGGACTCTGTACACTTTACCACTGCTAACCAGTGGTAAAGTGCTTCTGTTCACTCTCTAAAACATGGTAAAATTGGCTTACACCTGATTGGCATATTTCATTTACTTATAAGTCCCTAGGAAAGTGGAATAGCATATACCCAGGGTCATTAAATGAAATGTTACTAGTGGGCCTGCAGCATGTATTGTGCCACCCACTTAAGTAGCCCCATTGCAGGCTGAATGCAGTTTTAAACTGCCAATTTGACTTGGCAATATATCCCAGCCTTAAACTCCCCCCTTATTGCTTATAAATCTCTGGTTTAGGTATGCCCTAGGTAGCCCTTAGGGTAGGGTGCATTGGAATTAAAAGGTTCAACATGTATTTTTACGTTTTACATGTCTTGGTAATGAATTTTCCAAAATGGGTTTTTAACTACTGTAAGGCATACCTCTACCTTAGGATAACAATGGTTTGCCTTATTACATTTAATAAGTGCTAACATTTGATTAGGAACAGGAAGGATATCTTGTTTGGTGTCTGAGAAATTTTGATTTAAAATTCTGGTTAATCGTAAAGTCGGATTTTAAGTAAACATTTTGAAAATGCCCCTTCTAGAAAGTTGTCATTTTCCTGCCCTATTTTGTGCCTGCAGCCTGATCCGGGGTCACATGACTGGGTGTAGTTAGCAGTTGGATTTTGTATAGTCCTCCCAGATAGCCACACAACAGTGGGTATTTGGGTGTACCTGGATGGGCCATCACTGGCAGGATGGGAGGGTGGACCTGGACACAGCCCCACTTGCAACTGAATAGGCTGTGCCCTGCCTTCACACATAGGACTTTTCACCACTGTATTGTTCATGGAGCCAGTCTGGAGCCAGGACAGTGGCAGTGGCAGGACACTTCAAGCACCTAAAATGGAATTCTCTAGAAACTTTTCCTACTTCAAAGAGGACACCAGGTATAAGAATATGACCCTAAGTCCCACTCTTCTGTTCACTTTCTGGACCCGCGGCAGGACTGTCATATGACTGCCTGCTGCTGTGGCTTTCTGTGTACTTCACAAGACTGTTTTTCTGTACCTGAAACAACTGCTTTGCTGCCTGAAGTCTGCCTTGAGCCCTCAGAGACCTTTTCTGCTGTTTGTGACCTGTTTTACTTCTCCAGGACTTCCAGAGTGTCTCCAAGTTCTAGTCGGCTGGCTTCCTGATCAGAGACTCAGGGACAACAAAGGCTCCAACCACCTTGGATCTGCACCTGGACGAGACTGAGTGAGCTCTAACTCCTAAGTACAGCTCTGAATTTAGAGGAGATTGGGACCAACATGCTCATCTATCCATTCGAGGTGTCTCGCCAGTCAGCCTGACTTCATGGCAACTCCTGCTACATTATTTTCTGCAGCAGCAAATCCTGTTCAGCAGTTCTTCACATAAGCGGTATTCGGGCCTTGTGGAATTCTCGTCAGCTACAACCTCCAGTTTTGTCTAGCTGGAGATTTTTGACCTTCAAAAGAAGAGACTTAGTCTGAATGTGGAAATCTTCACTGCGACTTTGTCCAGTAGCTCCCTAATGTCGATGCCGCCTCCTTGGATACCGACTGCAGCCTTGCCCTACTGAACGTCTCAGAGACTTTCTGCTGACTTTATTTCTTAGTCCGAAGGTAAACTCTGACCAGGCTCAATGCATTCTTTGTATCTGACCTGTGTTTCTTTGCAGTCTGCCATATTTTTCTGCTTTGACTCAATCTTGAATGACTAAATGTCCGCAGTTGGCACTTTGATCATTTAGGTGCTAGTTTTTACCTTAAATTTAAAGAAATCATAACTCTGGTTTTACTAACCCTTGAACCCACTCAAGCTACACCAAAGAGTAACAGCCAAAATTCGACTTACTTACAAGGAGGACTCATCAATGCCCGATCACTATGTAAACATGCCCAACACATAAATGATATTATCCTCAATGACAACTTAGATTGCCTTTTTATAACAGAGACCTGGCTTAAATCCTGGTGCAACCCAGACATTATTTGTGCCCTCCCCCCCTGACAATCTCATTCATAGACAGGATAGACCTGAACAGCGGGGAGGAGGCCTGGCGATCATTTACCACAAATCAATCAAATGCTCGATTTTTGAAATATCTGATCTTAGAGGAGCAGAGAGTATTGGCTTCTGTTTTCAACTAGACAACTCCTTTGCCTTCTCAGGAGCCTTGGTCTATCGCCCACCAGGCCCCAATAACATCTTTCTAGAAAGCATAGGTGATATCATGAGTGCACTCACCCTTAGATTTGCCAATTTCACCCTATTAGGAGATTTTAATATTCACCTAGATGTCCAAAGTGACCCTGGGACAATTCAGTTCCAAGAAACCATGGCCATTCTTGGCCTAAAGCAGCATATACTGACGTCCACCCATGACGCAGGTCACACCTTGGATGAAATTTGCTCAAACCTTACGACCATCATGGTTAAGGACCCAATAAGCCTTACCTGGTCGGATCATAAGCTTATACCGCTGGAAATTAGGCTTGAGCATATGACAAAGCACTCAGCCCACGTACACACTAACCAAACTTCAAAGCCCAAATGGAAGGACATGGCTGCCCACCCTGATCTTCGTCTTGTAGCCTCAACAAGCAAGCCTATAGTATTAGGGGACCCCACCAAAGATAACAACCGATTTACACTATGGTTAACCACCCTGAATGATCATTTCACTTCCCCCTGTACTGGAAAGAATCACATATTAAAGAAACCTTCGGCCCCTTGGTATACGCAAGAGTTCAAAGAAATGCACATTCATTGCAGCAAATTGGAACGTAGATGGCGACACAACTATAATCAGACAGAACGTATCAATTTTAAGGCCGCCCTTAAAAACTACCACCAAAGCATAAAAACTGCCAAGAAGTCGTATTTTACTGACATGCTTGAACAGGCAAACTCCAAGCAAAAAAACATTTTTAAGATTGTGAGTTCTTTTTTAAATCCCACAACTCTTAAACAAGAGATTCCTCCCTCCCAATCTCTCTGTGACCACATAGCAGATTTCTTTGCGGAAAAAGTCCAGTTGCTGCAAAAAGACTTTCCCCCTCCCCCTACTCCCCTTATACACACTAAGACTGTCTCTGACAGAGACAGACCCTCCCTTCAAGCGTTCCAAAACCTTAGTCTGGATCAAACCTGTCAAGCAATTCTGGCTGTTAAATCAAGGTCACCTTTTGATCCCTGCCCCCCTCTGATTTTACATGCCCTAATAGATAGGGTCAACCCAGTCATCCATAACATTATAAATTCCTCCTTATCCACAGGAGAGGTTCCTAATGACTGGAAATTGGTGGCAGTTAAACCCCTGCAAAAGAAACAGCTTGCCGATCCTACCACCCTCATCAACCTTCGCCCTATTTCTCTCCTTCCCTGCCAAAGTAAGATCACGGAAAAACTGGTGAACTAACAACTCATGACCTACATAGAAGAAGCTGACCTACACCCTAATCAATCAGGTTTCAGACCACAGCATTCTACAGAATCCGCTCTCTATACATAGCCGAATCTCTAAAAGCCGCCCTTGACAAGGGAAAGAGTGCCGTGCTGGTCCTATTGGACCTATCGGCCGCATTCGATATGGTCTCACACGGCATTCTCCTCGACCGCCTCGAAGCCTACAGCATCTCCCACCTAGCTCTGGCCTGGTTAAAATCTTTTCTTCAAAACCAAAGGCAATTCATCACCCTCAGGGAATACCGGTCAGCAGAAAAGCCACTGCTCTCTGGAGTTCCACAATGTTCTATCCTCAGTCCAGTGCTTTTTAATATCTATATGGCCCCACTGATCAGGCTAATATCTTCCTTTAACATTGAGACCATCTCTTACGCGGACGACACTCAGCTAGTGCTGGTTCTAGACAAAAATACCACACTGGCTGAGGAAAACCTTTGCCGGTGCCTCACAGCGGTCTTCCTCTGGATGCAGACAAACCACCTGAGATGCAACTCGCAAAAAACGGAAATCATGCCAGTAGGGAAGGGGAATCATTTCTGCCCCAGTCGATGGTGGCAAGCCAACACCCCCTCTCCCCCGAACACAGTAAAGGCAGCCAGAAACCTGGGGGTCAGATTTGACTCAGCCCTTTCCTTCCACCAACAAGCCTTATCTGTGGCAAGCACCTGTTTCCACCTAATCAAATCATTAAAAAAGATTTTCAACTTTCTTCCCATTACAACGAGGCAGACGGTTGCAACAGCTTTAATTACATCTGGAGTTGACTATTGCAACAGCCTCTATGCAGGAACCAATAAATCTGTTCTCCATAAACTCCAGATGGGCCAACATGCTGCAGCAAGATTAGTATTAAAATGGCCTGGGAAATCATCTGTATCAGCCGCTCTCAAATTGCTGCACTGGTTACCCGTTCATAAAAGTATTTTGTTTCAAATTCTGATAACCACCTTCAGAAGTTTTCATTTCTCCGGTCCCCATTATCTTCTTTGTAGGTTCACTCACTATGTACCTTGCCACATGCTTAGATTCTCCAATTCAAATCTACTAACACACCCAGCTTGGTGTGAGTAAATCCATTGCAGTGTTGGGAAATAAGGTATGGAACCAACTCCCGAGCAGCCTCCGCCTCATACAATCAGAATCTCTCTTTAGGAAGACACTGAAAACATGGATTTTCACGGCCCCAGATGCACCATGTAGAGCACTCATCTAACTCCTTTTATTCCAGTCCTCAATTGTTTTTCTGTCTGCAATTTAATCTACTATACCGCCATAATGGTCCTCTCTCTAACATAACATAACATAACTAATTGGATATGTGTTGTCAAATAATTTTTAAAAATGTACTCTATTTTTCTAAATTGGTGCGAGAGTTTTCTTGTGTTGTGTTTTTACTTTACTACTGTTTGCGTGCTGTATAAATACCTTACACATTGCCTCTAAGTTAAGCATAGCTGTGTTTTGTGCCAAGCTACCAGATGGTTAAGCACTGGTTAATTTAGTGATTTTTGTGGTTCACGCTGACAGAGATAGTGGCTGTTGCTTGAGCAGGGTTAGCACCCCACTTAATCAACAACCCAAATTCTCACTTTGTCCTAGTAATTATGCCTGCTGGCCTGCAGAGTTCCCTCAGTCAGTGAATGGTTGGGACTACAGGGTCTGTTGCCTTCAACCTTGATGATTATGCCATGGTCCAGATTAAATCTGTATCATCTGGTAAACCACTTGTTACTACTGCCTACAGAGTTCACACCAGTTGAAGCAGAAAATGTTGGTAACCCCAAACATTTGACTGAATCTGCCATGGTGGTTGAAGGAAAATAACTTAACTAAGGGAACCTGGTTATAGATTCATCCCACCAATGCACTGACCAAGCTACAATCATTGCAGAATGCGGCAGCCCGGCTACTCTGAAAGTGCCTACATTTTGCTCAATTACCAAAGATATACGGGAGTTACACTGGTTACTAGTAGCAGATAGGATTAGGTTTAAAGCATTGTGTATCATTCGCAACATACTGCACGGAAAGGGCTTGCACTACCATTGGAACAATTTTCTTTGATACTTCCCATAACGGGCCCTACGTTCCACAAGAGCCCATTTGTTAAAAGTCCCCAAGATAAAGAAAACTAGATGGAGGGGCAGGAGTTTATGATATCTTGGAGGTAAACTCTGGAATTCTCTTCCTCTGTCCTTAAGATCTCAGCCCAGTTTGCCTTGTTTTAGGAACCAGCTCAAAGCGTTGCTCTTTGTACCACATACACAGTAAGTTGCACCTGCTGACCACCTACCGTTTTTTCCTTTAGGTTTTCAGCTGTTAGCGCTAAGACACCTTGGTATTTGCGTGCTTAGCAAAATCTTACTTACCTAACAAAATCTTACTTACTGTTACAGATGCCAGCAAGACGAGATAAGGAGCCACCCTGGTGGAAGAAAAAGCCCAAGGGAGGGGGTTCAGCTAAGAGGCAAGATGCGTATCCAATTGGAATGAACTCAAAGCATCACAGCTAGCTCTGCTGACGCTTGCCACAGCAATTAGGGACCATGATGTTCAAGTCAGGAAGCACAAGAGAGTAGTTATGGGTTGTAATAATAATGAGGGGGGTTCTCAAGTGGAGTCCTTAGAGTTGTTTACTCAGCAGATCTACATATGGATGGAGAACAATCTGCTATCTCTTAAAATAGTATTTCTTCTAGAAAGGGAAAATGGGCTTGCAGAACATTTGCACAGTGCTTTTCCCTTGATGACATCATCATTGGCTCAAACATTATTCTAAAGATGTTTTTAAAAAGTTTCACCCGCCGTAAATAGATGTATTTGTGTTAGAGGAGAATGCTGGAAGGTGTGTACAACAACTGAACTGGGCTGATTGACTTTATGATAAAGGAATCAATAAAATTGGATCTGAATATAAATACAAGACTCATGATGGACTGAATTTGATTAAAAGGATGTTTCTGGCGACTTCTGGATGACAATTCAAGTTTTGAACTTTCACGGCTCAAATTTAGACAAACTAATTGTGATTTTTTGCACTCCTTTTTCAGTTTTTGTATAAATGTTGTGACGGAGTCTGATTCCTAAGCAGTGGTGTCATTAAACGTTGACGTAACTATCGGTGTAAAAAAAGAAAGACACACAAGTGCGATGCTAGATGGCCTACACTCCTTATGTTCAGTTTCTCTAAGCATGGAAGGTGGATGCAATGTCTTTTCTATGGCCCAGCTTTCTTCTTTATGACTTTATCCCTATACCATTGATCCTAAGAGTGTTACAGAAGATCAAGGAAGCTCAAGTAAGGGTCTTATTGGTAGTTCCATGTTGGAAGAGATGCCCTTGGGTCCTCTTCTCCTTCCGTTAGAGGTTCAACTCCATTGGTCAATCCATCTGCTTCCATATTCACTGAAGGGAGTGCAGTTGTCATAGGCAGCATTTTCTCGTCTGCAACTTGGGGGTATGGCTGTCAAAAGGGTGACTTTGGAAGCTTGAAGTTGAGGTAGCTTCCTTGATTCAACTTTCCAAATGTCCATCTCTATTAAAATATTATTCCCCGTCAGTAGCAATCTTTTGGTAGATGGTGTATGGATTTAGGTTTGTCTGGGATATGATTCGACCCAATGGGTATTCTGGATTTTTTGAAAGATGGATTTCTAATGCATCAAAAGAGGATGGAGGAGAGGCGGTGGCCTTCACAGGTAAATTTTCTATCTTTTTTTTTCATCCCCCCTGCCCACCACCCCAGTTCCACAACAGCCACCACTGTTTGGAAGGGTTGAGCAGAGAATCTAAATGGCTTCATAAATTGGCTCATTGTACAGAGCACTGATCTCAAATTTATCTCCCATTTTAACAGAATGGAGGTTAAATACTGAACAGTAAGATGCGCCATTGCAACAATAAGATATATGCACTTTATACTGCAAGTTGAAAGAAAATCTCTGCTCGTATGTGAAAAAAAGTCATCCTCCCAAGGCATTGCGAGATAATCTCCCTATCAGGAAGTTCCTCAGGATCAGGCAGCATTGCAACAACATAAGATCCAGTTATTTTGAGGACGTTAGCACACTAACTTCACACTAACACACACTTGTGATTGTCCGAGAAGACTAGTTAAAATTCCCTGAAAAGAGCTTGGTATATTCCAAGGGAGTCCTGGTTAAACCCTCTGTGAGAGATGATTTCACAGAATGTCTAATATGTGCAAGCGGATTTATTCCTATTAGTAGCAAACTCCATATGTTAGTCAAGCAAAATTGGCACATATTTTCAGAAGTGATAACAGAACTGTCACTTTTTGCTTTGAAAAATAACAAAAATATCATAGATTTAGGGGTGTCCTACCTGTTAGCTCACTGATAGGGTACTCAAAGAGGAGAATCCACCAAAATGCCAGTGGTTGCCAAAGTGACAGGTCAAATAGTGTATAAAAGGACAATTTTCCCTTAATTGGATAAAAAGCCATACACTGTGAAAGGGCATACATTAAATGCAAGTCCTTTTATTCAAGCCAGTTATACCTGATGTTCCCCAGGAGTTGACCCCATTGGTTTTAAAATGTGCCCCATATGTCCAAAATGACCTCCATTGTAAACAGGGACAGCATTTTGTCATGGGTGCTTCCTCATGCCAAAAATAATTACCCGAGAAGCGACTTCTGCATGTCACATCAGAAAAATTACACCAGTGACATTTTCCACGTTCAAAAGAAGCGTAAATGACACCTCACGGTGCCATTTTGTTTACTCCAGCCTACCTGCCTAATCGTCCCCTCGTCTTTCCTGCTCCTTAGGCCCCATCAACCCAATCCACAGCATTGTGCGCCACCCAACACCCTTTTTTTAACTATATTTTCATTTTTGTATTAGCTCGTGTGTTTATGTTACATTTTTATTCCCTGGTTTTGTCTAATTTCTTATTTTTTTTGTACCCATATGATCCCACCCAACCCAGCTATGGTAGAGGCCAGGAGCATTGCTGCGGTGTCCCCCACCTCCAGTGAGCAACAGTGGCTTAAGGGAGTGATCCCCTGCCACTTTTTAGGTCTCGCCTGAGACAGCGCTTTAGCGCTGCTCTGGCGAGACTTATAGTAAGCGAGTTTTGGAAGTGAAAACGAGTGCTTTCAGGCCTCCAAATACAGTGCATGTGCGTCGGCCGGGCGCGCGCACCATTTGGAGGCCTCAAAGCACTCGTTTGCTTTCACTTTCGCGGGCCGCACGGCCACTTTGACAGAGTGCATGCTGATGGTGCAAGCCACCTTTCATGACGTCAGTGTCCCCCCCACTTCTTTTTTTAGGACTCCCTACTTGAGTGCTCTAAGAAAACAGTGCATTTTCTTGCAGTGCGGTACTCAGAACCGTTCCAATGCAGATGGCTTGCGGGTGGCACACGGTCCAATGGCATCAGGAAGTGTGTCTGGCAGCGCTGCACTCAGCAATGCCCTGATGCAGATAGCATGCAAGCCGCATACATTTAATGCCAGGGCCTGGTGGGTCCCCGAGTGCCAGCCAGGCTCTATCTACAGTGTGCAGACGGCTCAGCGGCTCCACGCTCTTAAGTCTCATGCCACCTGCGTGTCTTGCAGCGCCACACTCTACATTTTGCTGTGGCGCAAAATGTCTGGTGTCACTGTGTTCAGGGTTATGGAGTGGTAGCATTTGGGTGTTACACTCGACAATGCTCTGGCAAAGTGTGTCTGCGGACGCTGTATCGTTCTGAGCCATAGTATCTGACAGTACCACCGGCTTCAGTGCTTGGTGTGACTTGCGCTGCCACACACTTCGGCCCCTTGGCGCAGAAGTGCCACATTCGCCTACGTCCAGCCACAGCGTTTCTGGAGGAGACATTCCCCTCAATGCTGTGTATCTGGGGTCTTCGCTCTATAGAAGCACCCTTCTAACCCATCTAAAGCTCTGGAAAGCACTGGTACAGATGAAGCGGCCTCAGTACCCCTTCCTTAATCTCTCCCCCCTCCCCCTGCCCACCCTGCGTAGACTTGCTGAGACCTGCATGGAAGCACCCCACCCCCCCTCACCCACAAAGGGTGTTTGCCCTGCCCTCAGGCCCCAGCTCAATCCACGCCTCCACCCCCCATTAGCCTCCCCCATTCGTCCCCGGAGGGGCGCTCCCTCCCCGCACATCCCAGCCGCCCGTCTCTCATTCTCGGTGCCTCCGGCAATCTCTCTCTGGGGGGCGGCTGGCCCTCCGCCGCCCTCCCTCTCTGCCTTTTATCCATTATCCATGTCATGCCCCATGCGGAGACACCCTCCCACCCCCTAAGATCAAAGCAGCTCCGTCTCTAGGTGTCAAAGTCCCCACACAATGATGACAGTTGGACTGAGAGGGCAGGACTTGCACCTCTGCACAGAACCAACCTCCTTTCATGATCGGGGCACACAGGACTGGGTCTTTCAAGTCGATCATCTGAGTTTTATAATTAAACATGTAAAAGCACTCAATAACAACAGCCATTCAGAGACCACTTGTTTAAAGCGCATAGTTGCCCTAGCAACTGAGAAAGTTCTGTGCGCGGGGCTCGAGGTGATGGCACTGGGGCAGCCCCCGAGCTAATTAAACCCGCTGGCTCTGCCTGGCACAGGATGGCTTCATCCCGATCCAGGCCTGCCTTCTGCGCAGGCCTCTGTGCCTTCGTGGCCTAGGAGCCCTGCCCGTCTCGAAGAAGCCCAACCCTCAAAGTGCAGCGATGCCCGCAGTGCCCCCCCACCTCCCTCCCACCTCCAGCGATGCCCGCAGTGCCCCCACCACCTCCCTCCCACCTCCAGCGATGCCCGCAGTGCCCCCACCTCCCTCCCACCTCCAGCGATGCCCTCCCAGCTCTAGCGATGCCCACAGTGCCCTCCCACCTCCAGCAATGTCTGCAGTGCCCTCCCACCTCCAGCGATGTCTGCAGTGCCCTCCCACCTCCAGCGATGCCCGCAGTGCCCTCCCACCTCCAGCGATGCCCACAGTGCCATCCCACCTCCAGTGATGCCGGCAGTGCCATCCCACCTCTAGCGATGCCTGCATCGCCATCCCACCTCCAGTGATGCCCGCAGTGCCCTCCCACCTCCAGCGATGCCCACAGTGCCCCCCCACCTCCCTCCCACCTCTAGCGATTCCCTCCCACCTTTAGCGATGCCCACAGTGCCCTCCCACCTCTACCGATGCCCGCAGTGCCCTCCCACCTCCAGCGATGCCCGCAGTGCCCTCCCACCTCACTCCCGCACGGACCCTTTGGCACTCCAAACGCCCACTCACCCACCAAGTGCTCTTTCAGAAAATCGGCAGAGGGCAGGGTCGTGTGCACTAGTGACACGGGAATGAAAAGTCGCACGAGTGCTCAAAAGCGCACAACTACAACGAAAGTTCTATATATAAAAAAAAGAGTGCGTTTCAAAGTAGTTTGCTTAGTGGCTTCAACACTCGTTGCTGACATCTGGTGTGGACGGGTTGAATCGCGTGAGCGCCGAATCTGCCTTTTATCATTCTAAGGTTGATACATTGACATTGTTAGGCTATTACAGCGTGTTGACATCCCAAGGTCTGCAGTATTCTGGAGTTTGTAAAAATATGCCATTAATACTATTACTGTGAAGACGAAAGGTATACAAGTGGAATGATGAACAGTTTAATGAATTTTTGAGCGCCAAGATCTGTACAGGGGTTATATATATAGCCTTGTTGATTATTCTGTGTTTTTTTGGGAAATGCGAAGAGCAGATTTGAAATGTGGCTCTGATTTGATACTGCCGGGTCTTTACAAAGTGAGAGCAAAGGCTGAGTTTCAAATTATAATATCAATAACTCGTCTTTTATATAACACTTCATACCACATTCCTAATGTGTCTAAGCGCTGTTACTTAATTAAATGATACGTGTGCACTAGTGACACAGGAATGAAAAGTCACTTGAGTGCTCAAAAGCGCACAACTACAACGAAAGTTCTATATATAAAATAAAGAGTGCGTTTCAAAGTAGTTTGCTTAGTCCTGGGAGTGGGAAACAGCAGACAGCTGCCATGATTTGTTTCCTTGTGGGAAACATTCCCTCAAGCAATCCGTTTAACAGTCCGGCAGGAAGGACTTTGATCATTATCTGCGTCACCATCTTTTGTTAATCTAGGAGCAGGAGCCCCAACCTAAGCATTGATTGCTTTTCACCACATGCTAACACACTTACACTTTCTGCATGCCGTGTGCACTTTCACTTTCATTTGATTCGCAAACACCACTCTCGGGACGTTGCCCTTGAGCAACGGCAGCCGCTTTTCGATTTTATTTTCTGTGTGCGTTCACTTATGTTTCACAATGCCCTGCTTTCCTGACACAATGTGACCTGGGCTTTAGGCTTATATTCAATCACATGGGGGGAGGTGCGACATGGGGTAGGATAAAGTGCGTGGGGGTTGAGTGCACAGAGCTGCACAGTGCCGGGGTTGTTTTGCCATAAATACTTGTTCCTACTGACAGCAGTGGGCGTAAAGATAACAAGCATTTGCAATGCAATAGGTCTCGCAGTTACACGAGTTAAAGCTATTGGCATTGTAAATGACAATGCCATTAGGCATTGTTATTTGCAATGTCAATAGCTCAAACTCGCGTAAATGCGAGACCTAATGCATTGCAAATGCTTGTTTCCGAGATGGAGAGGGCAGCGTGAATTTTCTTTTGCGCAATGCCACAGCCCCCTCATTCTGCCAGCAGGCACAGCAAGGGATACAGCCTAGCAGAGAAACGGATGCAGTAGGGTAGAGTGCGACACCCCATGCCCAGTCCCACTGGTGTCTCCCCAATTCAGCAGCAAGTGACACATGCCGCTAAAACGGCAATAATGGGCTTGATAATATGCTCTATGGAATTCCAATTGAAGTCCATGTTAAATGTGAAGGACGTCTAACATGGGCTTCAATTGGAATTCCATAGAGCATATTATCAAGCCCATTATCGCTGTTTTAGCGGCAGTTTTCTGCGATCATTTTATCGCCTGGCATGATAATATGCCCCTTAGTTTTCAGGCAGCATTACATCACAGGTAAGTTTATGCAATGTGTATTATGTATATATAGATAGAAAATAGTTGCATATACACATTGTTTATTTTATAATGTATGTAACAATATTTTATACATAATAAACATACATATTCACAATATATATTATATATGCAATATATTTTACATGTAAATATAAAGGTGATTATAATATGCATTTATATTACTAAATATGAGTATATAAATGTGTGTTCATGTAAGTTATGTTATATAAATGCATATATCACACATACATACATATAATATATAGGCACTCCTTGATATATAAATACATTCAAACTTTTAGTTATATCAACGTATTTAAAAAAGACAATTTATTAACATGAATATATCAATGTGTGCACGTACTCATATTTATCATATGTCATAACATAGATTACATAAATAAAATTAAATTGTATATATACATATACAAAATATATCTATATGCATATATCAAATCTATATCCACATATGTATATAGTATTCATATTTATATGATTCGGCATAGTACCGAATCCGCGTTTTTGGCTGTGTCGGAAGCCATCAGGAGCAGTCTAGACGTAGGGGACTCAGTGGCCTTGGTCCTCCTGGACTTAAGTGCCGCCTTTGACATGGTGTCCCATAAAATACTTCTGAAATGCCTGCAAGACATCGGGATCAGGGATCTAGCCTTGGCCTGGATTAAATCATTTCTATCGGAAAGATCTTTTCAGGTCTTGGCACCCCCCTTTTCCTCACAGGACCTTGCACTGCACCAGGGGGTACCACAGGGCTCCATATTGAGCTCTCTATTATTCAATCTGTATGTCAGCCCTCTGGCAGAGCTGGCGAAGGGGAGGGGGCTGTCGTTGGTGTCGTACGCCGACGACACTCAACTGGTGATAGCCTTCTCTAGGAAATGTACCATCAGTCTAGACAATTTTAAGGATGATCTGCTGGCTATCTCCGATTAGATGGCAGCTAATTGCCTACAGCTTAACTCCGGTAAATCTGAGATCCTGCTATTTGGGAGGGACAGGGAGCTGTGGTCCAATCTATACTGGCCAGACCGCTTAAAACCTGCCCCACTCCCCAAGGATACCGTAAAAAACCTTGGGGTATGGTTTGACCGGGGTTTGACCTTTAAGAAACAAACTAAAGCTGTTGCGGGGGTCTGTTTCGGACTCCTGCGGGGTCTAAAGCCTTTGCTCGGGTTCTGAAGAAATTCAAAACTCCTTCTCAGGGTTAAACTAACAAAAAAAAAGAAGTTGGCACAGAAACTGAAATATAAAAGAACATCTTTATTAAACTCAAAATGAGTGTGACTACGTCACCCAGAAGCCGCAGCAACTGAATGAGGCAGTCCAAAAATAGCAGAACACTGGGGCCTTATATATGTGAGGGTTACATACTCAGCATAAAAGAAAGGGGCAGTCCTGGCTCATGCAAGCATGCAAAATGCCAGTATGGACATACAAGATCTGCCAAATATTAGCCAATAGGAAAACATTCAAAACAAGGCATCATGTAACCAGAACGTCCCCCTTGAGTCGTGTTTTTGCACAACCCCATAAGTCAATCAATGACAGCACCTATAGGTCAATCAGTAATGGCAGGACATGTTTGTGTGCTTCAAAGGACAAATTGCAAAATAGGATAATGCGGAGAAAGAATACTGAAGGCCAACAAATAGTTGGGACAAGGATTAGTCAGTATAGGCAGGGATTTAGTCAGTCTGGCTAGTTCTGGGAATTGGCTTCACAACAAGGAAGGGAAGGTTATTTGACACGTGGCAGTACAAAGGGCAAAAACACTCGGTTTACCAAGCTGCCTGAGTGAGGGCAACAAAATGGCGACAGAATACAAAATGGAGTTAAAAGTTTTTTGGGAAGCAAGATGGCGTCTGGTTAGCAGCAACAGGAGATAGCTCCCTATGCCGGTAGCATTAAGCTATAAAATAATGCCTTAACCCCCACTTACCATCAATGGAACCGATCCACGGTATTGGCGCTGATTTTCTAGGGGTGGCCGAGAGCCTAATTGTGGTGCTACTGTCAGGCGCTGCGAAGCTGGTGGCAGAGTTACGGTCACATCGACGGTGGCGGCAGCAACGGGAAAGAGCATCGGGAGCCACGGAGGAAATCGACAGCGAAGTCAGCGGAGCTTGCGGAGTCAGCAGAACCAACGGAGTTCAGAGAAACCGATACCGCAGTCCAGCTAACAGAGCTCCGAAAAAGGGAGCAGAAGCCAGTGTATCTACAAGGGCTCCGACGAGCTGTTTGAAGCTTTCGTCGACAAAGATGGCTCCTAAGTCTGCAAGGGCTGGGAATGGGAAAGTCCCTGAAGCAGAGCAGCAACCATCGGCGACATCAGTGGCAGTAACAAAGCTTCCAGCAAGACCTCCAACACAACTTAAGCTTGCCACGAAAGCTATTGGGAAAGACACCGGGAAGGACGTCACCCCAGTTGAGAGAGGGGGGGGAGATGATGTGCAGAACTCCGATGATGCCGCAGCCCGGAGCTATACTAGAGCAGGGAAAAAATTGGCGTCAACAAATATCGGTAGTTCAAAAAATATTACGGGTTTTTTCTCCCCAGTGGAGGCGACTAACTCCGCAAAGAAAAAGATAACTAGCAACGTAGGAGGTAGCACTCTTAGGGAGAATGGCGATATACAGCCAGAGCCCGTATCGCCCGTATCGCCCGTATCGCCCCAGAACGCTTTGATCACCGCTGAAACACAATGGGGTGAAATAATGGAAGCTAGGGAGGAACCGGGTCAAACAAATGACAGTCCAGATGGTCATGAAAACATTTTGGAGTTACCAGTTACACTTCACGTACTGCCAGAGGAGCGCACAGATCAATATGAAGCCTCACAGGAAGACCTGTGCATCGGTGAGACTAACATGGCAGCAGTGGACGGTTTGGCACCGATAACAACGGATAGATTGGTTCAAGAGGCCACAGCTAGTAGCGGCCCTAGCGGACTAGAGGATACACAGGATATTGCCGATAATGTTTTTTCAGTGACGGATGGGTCACTTGGAACCCCCTCGGATCTCGACAGGGAAGCAGAAAAAGATACCGATATGGATACAAGCAACAGTGAGAGCTCTAGCTTCAGCTCCAATCGGGAAGAGGTTAGAGAGTCATCAAAGGAGAAGGGAACAGTTATAAGAAGAAAAAGGCTGTCAAAAAGACAAAGAGACACACATTCAAAAGAGAAAGCCATCACTGGCCAAAGGCGAGCAAGCGGGAATAATGGAGATAATGTACTTAAATGGGACTATTCGACCACTCGCACAGTTTATCCAGAACAAACATCACAAGAAGGAGTAACTCTCGAAGCCCCTGCATTACAGCTGATATTGGACTCTATAAAACAAGTACAAGATGAGATAAAGACGGAGGGGAAAAAAAGCAGATTGGTAACCAAAAATTTACAGGGGGCAATTAAAAAAGTAGCAAAGATATGCACAGATACAAATGCAAGGGTTACACAATTAGAGGATCGCATTAGCCTGGTAGAGGACTGTCAAGCTAAAAACTCAGATAAAATAAAGGGGTTCGAGAAACAGCATACAGATGTCCAGAGGAAGTTGGAGGATCTAGAAAATCGCCAGTGGCGAAATAATCTCAGAATCCTCGGTATTGATGAAGGAGCTGAAGGCGATAATATCCAGGCCTATGTTCTAAAGCTCATGAAAGGAGCATTCCCTGAGCTAAATCATTGGGATTGGGAAAAGGAACTTCAAAGGGCACATCGTTTTCCAATAGTTAGAAGAAAGAACAAGCTGAGAGCTCAGGATGGCACCCAGAGACCAAGAGCGATTTTGGTATATTTCGGCAGCTTCTTGCTAAGGGAAGAGGTATACTCTAAAGCTCGCCCTAATGTTAGGCGTTCATTCGAGTCGCAGACCTTTTTCACTACACCTGATTATAGTCACATCACAGTTGAGAGGAGGTGGAGATTGAGAGACTTGGTTGCACCATGTCAGCAGATGGGCTTACAAGCCTTTCTAATGAATCCTGCAAAGCTAAAGATAATACATCAAAATAATACCAGAGTCTTTACATCTGAAATATAAGCAAAGGCTTATATGGATTCTCTAAAAACTGGACCAGTGGTTACTCCTACCCAGTGAAGCTTTCAAGATGTAAAAACTGTCTTATTTTTTTTTTTGGTTCAAAATGTGAATGTATTCAATGTATGCAAGGCATGTATTATTATAGAATTAGTTGAAAGATTAAGGTAAATAGATCTGCCTTAATAGATAGGACTGGTTTTCATTGCACATTGCTTATTGTACATTGCACACCAGTGAGAGGGAGGGGGAGGATATATGGTACAGGGGGAAGGGGGGAAAAAAAAAAACGGCATAGGGAGGCTGACGGCCAGACTCCATCACAGAGACGTCAAGTCTACTTGCTTCATTAGGGGGGGGGGTTTGTCGAGGGAGGGGATAGGGGAGGACACTGGGGGGGACACTGGGGGCACTCGGGGGAGAAGAGGGGAAAAAGAATCATCATCAAGGAATAAGTTAACACAACACTGTATGCATAAGGGAGAAAATAGCAAAATAGGACAAAAATCATGCGGATAGTTACTATCAATATTTGTGGGTTAAACGATGCCAAGAAGCGCAGAGACTTGAAAGAGTATTCAAAAACAGTTCATGCAGATATTATGTGCCTGCAAGAAACGCATATAGAGTTTTCCCAGAAACATTTATTGGAACAACTGGGATTCCAGCTGCTAACATGCACAAAACAAGGGACTAGAACTCGTGGGGTGGCTATATTAGCACACGCAAATACAATATTATTAATTAGGCAGCAGGCAGATAGATATGGACGTTGGGCTCTGGCTGAATGTCAAACGCAGGGGTATAATTTCAAGCTATGCTCAGTATATGCACCAACAGGGGATGATCCAGAGATGTTAAATCACATTAACGCACAGTTGACTAGTTGGCCTCTCCCAATAATTCTATGCGGGGACCTGAACATAAATGGACTGAATGGTCTATGGCTAAATGATCCCGATAAGTTTACAGGCAGAAAGAGAAAAAGTCATAGAGCTCTGGTGCAACTAATGCAAGATAATGGGCTGATTGATAGGTGGGAACAAGACAACCCTCGGGGGGGGGGCGGTACCTATTACTCTGCACCGCATAAGAGGGTAGCACGGCTGGATTATTTTCTGACATCACCCTCGCTAATATCTATAACTAAAATATCTAGATTACCAAGGGTGATTTCAGACCACAACCCCTTGATCCTTGATATTGTAGGGTTTAATGTCCAAAGGGAAAGAAGCAGCTGGACTTTTGAGAGGGCATTATTATTAGACCCCAAGTATATTAAGCATATGGAAGATTGGCTTAGGGAGTTCCTCGAGGTAAATAGGGGATCTGCCTTACTAGCTGTTGTATGGGACGCCATGAAAGCGGGTATCAGGGGAGAGACCATCAGCTTCTCTGTTAGGCGGAACAGAATTGAAAGGGAAGAGATCGAGGGGAAGATAAGAGTTGTTGCCATTCTAGAAGAGGAACTAGCCAAAGCAATTAGTATTAAAAATTACTTGGTAAGGATTGAACAGAAATTGTCTATAGCCAAGGCAGCAGCCGGGGAAATATTCGCGTCAAGAGCAGCAGGGAAGTATCTCGCTCGGAGGCAGATCAATATGAGTTTAGCGAACAAATTGGACGCCTCTTGGCAATTAGAACTCGACAAGCTGCTACGAAGGGAGGAATAAAAAAGATGATCTCAGGGGGAGGTGTCATTTTTTCACAACCCTAGGCAAAAGCAAATCCTAAAATTATTTAGCGAACCTTTTCAGGGCTCTTATGCATTTCAGTGACTATTGTATACTCAGGTGAAACAGTGGCGATCCTTATCAATGCTCTCAGGTGAAATGGAGATACTCTTCAACAGAGGATAAACCTCATTCTGCTTTTACTAAACAGGAAAACTACTCTAAAACAATGCCAGCAAAACAATAAGAATCAGTCTCCTAACACCCATTCTATGCAATTGCATGGGAACCGCTTGTGCAACCATAACTATGCCAAAGTCCGTTCTAAGCCTCTCAGGTAGGCTTCTATCGTCCATCAAATCTGCTTCTGTTGTTTTCTTCCGCATTGGGCCTCTTCATTCAGGCCTTTCATGAAAATAGTGCTTCTCAGTATCCGTTGGAGTGCCCTCCTGGCAAACACTCACAGCTTACTCGAAAGTCTCAATGTTTCAAGGCAGTGCACCAATATATTTCCTCTGCGGCAGGCACTACAGATATTGTGCTCTTCGTTGGTCATGGGCACAGATCATCTCGTGCAGATCCAAGTACTATTAATCGGAAAGAGCAACAGACTTTCACGTTCAGCAACACTTTCAGGCTCCAACACTCGCTATTCAGTGTCAGAGGATGTTTGGGCTGCTCTTTCATTTAATTTTCCTTTCATCATGTAGTGCCTTAGATCCTCCGGTGCACTGCCCTTCCGTTGGAGCAAAGAAAAGAGAGGGGGGGGGTGGCCAAAACTCAGGCCAAGGGGCTCAAGGGACTGCACACTGTCAGAGGTTACCAGCACATGACAGCTAGAAAACTGAAGCCTCAAACCAGCTCTGCCATCAACAACAGGAATCCTTCTCTTTCGCTCTTTTACACTGAAACTCTGGTTTTGTGATGTCCAACGCCGTCTGATGGAGCAAGTACGATGCTTTGGAGATACCATTGATGGCGCGCTGGCGATCGCTGTCCAGCCTTGCTACTTTCTGGGTGCTGGGACTGTAGGGCCAAGACGTCCGTCTTTCATCTGTAGCTGTCACTGATGGGAATTAGGCTTAAATCAGTGTTCTGCAGGTTATTATAGCCTTATAGCCCGCCGTAGCGGGCTATCCTGGCTGTTAAAGGCCCGCTGCAGCGTTAAAGGCCCGAGCCGAAGGCGAGGGACTTTAACAACAGCAGCGGGACTTTAAAAGCCGGTATAGCCCTGCTACGAAGGGCTATAAGGCTATTAGAACATTCTGCCACTAGAGGGCAGAATGTTCTAACAAAACGAAGCCTTCAGGGAGCGCGAGGGGATTCAAATCCCCTCCGGCTCCCTGAAGTCTTTGTTCACAGCCAGAGCTGTGAACAAAGACACATTGGAATGTTGGCGCTCCGGGCTTATACCAGCCATTATAAGCTCGGAGTACTCCATTGTTTTCAATGGAGCTGCCAACATTCCAATGTTCTAATATGACTTAATTCCCGCAGAATCTAGTGACGTAGGAAATGTGACAAAGTTGTTAGTTTCCCTCAGTTTAGTATAAAAACAGTTCATTGTATTTAACAATGGGACTGCAAGCAGGTGGCCTACAATTTGCAAGGGAGTGACCATACGCCAGAGGACAACTCTGGTCTAGAATACACTGTCATTCTCAAAGGCAGTACTTCTAGTCTCTTCAATTTGGGTACCCTTCATTATCCTCTGCCATCTGAGGGTAGATAATTACATGGGAATTCTATCACATGGTGGCATTGCCTAATGGGGTAAACAATTTTTTATTTTTTTATTCTTCTATTCTTTTTTTTTTTTCAATGATTACGTCTAGGTGTTCCTAAATTCCTTATCTAGAACACCTCAAAAGAGAAATCACATGGTATAGATTATCAGGGACATGTAGATACCTCCCTTTAATAACTGTGCATCAGGTGCACTATACAGGCTAATAATCAAATGTGGAAATAAAAGACAAGTACTAGAGAGTCCTGGTATTTCCATGATTTAGAACACATCTGATCCCACCGAAAATTAAAGACGCAGGAACAAAAGGGTAAAAAAAACAAATTTAAAATAGTCATTGAAAATTTGTCATGTTCAAAAAAATAAATGTATGGTATCTCCTATTGAGGTGTAAAACTTGTCTTACTACAGTATTGAGTCAGTTAACCAGTCCATCACTACCCTGACAGTCAGACTGGAAAACATCGAAGTAGGCCTAAAGAAAATTCTTAAAAACCAGTCTGGTCATACAAAAAGATAATTATACATAATATGGGGGTCCCTGGTACATTACTACAGTCTGGAAATGTGAACCTGAACAATACACCAATAATAATAAAAGGGCTGACTGGTGAAAGGAATTTGAAAAAGAGAAATGGGACTAGGACATAGCTAAAATCCCCAATAACTAGGCACAATGCAACATCAATCGGGGAGAAGCGGCAAAAGAAAAATCTATAGGAAGAACGAAAAATTACTCGGGTGATAGTCAAGTTTGTGACACAATACCAAGAGTATGGGTGATACACAAAAGTCAAAATAGAACACAAATTTTAACTCTACCGCTGGCCCCTACACCATATATGGTAATCTCAGCTAATGTTCCAGTTCCTCACAACACCATGTCATGTACTTTATGCACTATGAACCTGCAGCCCAAAACCCAATATTCGGGCCTGCTTAATTTGTCAGGCTTAAAATGAAAATTACACTTTTTTACTTTCCTAACCCTCCGTTTGACAGCTGGTCACCAGTTAGTGGTGACCGGCTGTCAAATATAACTTACTGTGTCGCTTCTGACACACAGGACCAGCAGGAACAATTCATAGAAGGACAAAATGCAAAAACATGGAAAACACACAAACATTTTGTTTTGTTTTCAAAGAAGTCATACAAAAAAAATCATCTTGTTTCAACCTACTGCTGATACTTCACATAACACACAAAAATATCAATTGTAACCAACCATCTTAAATTAAGGCAACTACATGGACAGTATTTTCAAAAGCAAAAATATGAATGTATCACCCCCTTTGAGGCCCTGCTTTGAGCGAGGCCATGCAGGAATGCACTTCTCGACCTTGCACAGTCCTCCAAGAGCTAAGAATAACACCTCAGCAGAACTTTCTGGGCTGCTATCTAGCCTCTGCCAGCATTCCTGGTCCCCGCCACTTTTCAAGGTTCCTATAGTGTGCAAGCATTAATGTCTTCTTGTCAAAGAAGCTTTTCCAAGCAATGGTTTCTCCATCTGTTTACACTCACTCCTAACTCCCACCTTACTGACCTCGAGGTCAAAATCTGCCTCGCGTTCTGTGCTCCTCAGCCCTGTCTCTCTCCTCACCCTGAAGCTTGTCACAGACAAAAAAACCTTCCTAACTCTTCCTAACCTGCAATAATTACCCCTTTTTAAAAACACATGTTATATATATTACTTCTTTTTTAGGGGCTACAATTTATTTCTATTCTTAAATTATTAAAACATTTACTGTGAATAACTCACAGAACATAATAACATAACATACTAGCTTTAGAACAAATGTTTGTTACTACCCTATGCAACGGTACTTAGTTCATCAACCTTAAAAGGATGAACGTTTCAGTAGGTCTAGCTAGAGTTATAACCTTCAATCTTGATATTAAACCCAAACCTCTGCACTGGGCACATTGGCTCACTGAGACATTAAAAGCAACCCCCAATGGGAACAACCTGCACATTTGTATTATACCTAAATATATGCATTTACTGAAGCCTAAGGCACTTTAAAACTATTGTAAAAATCAAGAATGCTGTTAAATAGTCTATTTTACCCAATTTCGACTTTGATATTTGGGGCACTTAAAAATAAATATCCTATAATTGTGCTGCATATTAATCATCCTCAGAATGTTCTTTACAGATTGCAGATATTGGATATTATACATATCTCTTGCAAATCCTTTAAAAAAATGAGTTTTTTTAAGCCTGCGCCAAGTGAAATTCCATATACAAATGTCCTCACTATGCAGTACAACACAACTTAAATTAAATTATAATGCTAGGAGGTCACAGTATGAGTATTAAGCTTTATAAATAGTTTTAAAAAAATGAATTTAGAAGCACTTATTTTTAATAATTATTTTTCATAATTAATAATTATTTTTGATAAATCCAATCATTTTTGATAATTTCACATATAAAAGCAAGCTGCATCCCTTGCCTATCATTTTAGATGCATTTATTTATAAGCCTAAGCACAGAAGCCTAACTTAAAACATGACAAAAAAAATTCTTCGCCACCTTTTTTTTTTTTAACAGAACAATTATTTTAACATTAGAACCAAAAATATTCTTATAAAAATGCTTAAAGAGAGGAAACCCTTAATTTAAATGTCTTCCTGTAATACAAAATAATGAACCTTAGTTTTGGAACCTTTTTAAAACAACATTTTGAAATGCAAAGTTTCACCCGTGTTCAACTGAGGGCGAAGTCCTGGCTGAGTAAACATTCCTGTCTATTAGAGCTGCTTGCTTAGCGACAATAGAAGCTTGTCTCTCAGTGTTGTAAATTGAGCACGGTGGCAGTCTTTTTCAAACTAAGACATATCAATGCGTGTTGCGTTTGAGTTCAGCAAAAATTTACTTCAGCTGAAGTGTTTGCCTGTTAATATTTTTGAGGCCATTGTATTCCTAGTGAATGTAAATATTCATTTTATTTTTTTAAGCATTTAACAGTTTGTACATGTGCATAGTTGCTTACTCTATAAATTATATAGCAACATATAGCTATTTAGCATATCACATGGTTCATTTCTGGATTTTTATTTAATTTCTACTTAATATTAATTAACTGACATTGTACTTAACAGACTGAAAACATCAAGAAAAACCACAAACACACATTGAGCTCATTTCAGACATAAACAGAAAGCGGTCAAACACTCAGGACACATATATTTAACCCACAGAAACACACATTTAACCCACAGATCAACACTTAGGACAGAAACAAAGGACAGCCCACAGACTGTACTTAAACCAAACCATTTGTAAATACTAGTTGGAAGTCATATTTACAAGAAACGCTTCTTAATAGTGTTCCAAAAGACTGCAAAAAAAAAAACAGCCCAACAGGCTGCTATATGTCCAAGAAGCCAAAATACACTCCATTCATAAGATTGCGCAGAACAAAGGATCCTTGTATGTATTATGTCCATATTTTAATTCCCTGGGGATACAGAATCACCAAGGAAGAAATATGTTTTTATACCTAAACCTATTTAGGTATTCCCTCATGGGAGCCGGCTAATTTAATTCACTATGGTACCTTCAAAAACAAAAAAGCAACACATTCTTCGATGTGAGCTTGAAACAGGCATGCCAAAAAAATACTGCAAAATATGCAAGTATTTATAATCAAAGTAGTGCTTAAGGTACTCTCCGTACGTTGCACCGTTCAAATTTTATACAAAGTAGAGAAAAATCTCCTCATGACCTGCCTACACAAATTGCAATTTGCATATCAATCCAATACAAATCCAAAGTTGGCCAACACAAATTCATAACGACTCTCACCAATAAAAAGGTTGTCCAAATTCTAACTGCCAAGTTCTGAATGACCTAACGGTCTTTTTTAGAATACTCACGCCAAAAAAAAAAGTTCTCAGTCAGGAGTGATATCATGTGGAGGATCAAAATCAGGAAGATCAGAAATATACTGGGCTGCAGAGACAAAGAATCCCCAGAATCTCCGTGCACAGAGTACCTCCTTAGTAGAGTCCTGTCCTGTCCTCCTCAGTAGATTTCAGTCTCCTGACAAGATCGCTCCCTCAGATAGCCACTCCTGATGATCCTCAGAGAGGGCACCAATTGAAGAAATTCAAAACTCCTTCTCAGGGTTAAACTAACAAAAAAAAAGAAGTTGGCACAGAAACTGAAATATAAAAGAACATCTTTATTAAACTCAAAATGAGTGTGACTACGTCACCCAGAAGCCGCAGCAACTGAATGAGGCAGTCCGAAAAGAGCAGAACACTGGGGCCTTATATATGTGAGGGTTACATACTCAGCATGAAAGAAAGGGGCAGTCCTGGCTCATGCAAGCATGCAAAATGCCAGCATGGACATACAAGATCTGCCAAATATTAGCCAACAGGAAAACATTCAAAACAAGGCATCATGTAACCAGAACGTCCCCCTTGAGTCGTGATTTTGCCCAACCCCATAAGTCAATCAATGACAGCACCTATAGGTCAATCAGTAACGGCAGGACATGTTTGTGTGCTTCAAAGGACAACTTTCAAAATAGGATAATGCGGAGAAAGAATACTGAAGGCCAACAAATAGTTGGGACAAGGATTAGTCAGTATAGGCAGGGATTTAGTCAGTCTGGCTAGTTCCTGGAATTGGCTTCACAACAAGGAAGGGAAGGTTATTTGACACGTGGCAGTACAAAGGGCAAAAACATTCGGTTTACCAAGCTGCCTGAGTGAGGGCAACAAAATGGCGACAGAATACAAAATGGAGTTAAAACTGAATTACCTTCGGTGCGCCAGACTATCGTCCAGGCATCTGTTTTATCCAGACTGGACTACGGAAATTGCCTATACCTGGGAGCAACAAGGGCCAGCGTAGAGCTCCTCCAGAGGGTCCAGAATGCGGCTACATGGATTTTGGTCTCAATACCCAAGCACTGCTCAGTAGCACAGGTTCTCCCCAAACTCCATTGGCTGCCAGTGGACAAACGGATACAATTTAAAGCATTGTGCATTTCACACAAGATCCTAGCAAGACAGGCTCCGCCGGGCCTTCTCCACTTGCTGGAGGCCTATGTACCCAAGCGCCCGTTGCATTCTGCTGACCAAGTTATGGTCTGCACTCCTCGAGTGTGGAGGGCTAGGGCAGGGGGACGTTCGTTCCAATGCCTGGCGGCAAAATTGTGGAATTCACTTCCGACCCCTATTAGAACTATTTTTAACCACCTGGCTTTTCGTAAGGCCTTGAAGACATGGCTTTTCCCCACTCCCACCATTTAATTGCCTCGACTTTCTTAGACTCTCGTTTCAGGTCTCTGTGCTGTGCTGGGACGCCTCGTTGCTGTGGCAGCCATGCGCATTATAAATCCGCAATAAATAAATAAATAAATAAATGTATCTATCTATCTAAATTTTTTAATTGCACTTGTACCAGCACTTTATTGGAGGCGCTTGATGGAATTACTTTCTTGCACATTAATAAAATCCACACCTGCATAAAGAAAACCGATGTGGAGTGTTGAGGTGCTTTGTGCCGCCGCATCGTGCGTTGCCGGAGTAACGGCGAGGGAGCATATATATATCCATATCTATATATATGTGTGTTTTTGGGGGGCGAAAAGGTTTCCACAAAGCTCCCGGCCCCCAAGAGTAGCGCATGCCCGGTGTAGATCCTGGTAACTTCAACAGCAACAATTTCCAATGTGCTTGTCGTAGGAAAAAGCATGCGCACTCCCAGCAGGAAAATTGCAAATTGTGGTTTAATGAGTAGCACGCTCCACGTGTTTCGACACCAGAAGTGTCTTCTTCACGAGTAAAAAGCGGAAGTGACAAAAGGATTAAGTACCAGCTGCTCATTAAAATACAAAACTACAATTTGCAATTAACCTGCTGGGACAAGCACATTGGAAATTGTTGTATATATATATCTATCTATATATATATATATATATATATATATATATATATATATATATATATATATATATATATATATATATATATATATATATATATATATATATATATATATATATAAATACAAATAATCTACTGGCATAGTTAGAACTTATAGGCACATACATCAAAGGAAAAACCGGTCGCAAACGGGCAGATTCTCAGAATCTGCCCCTTTGCGACCGGTATTTTTGCATTTGGGATGCATCATCCCAAATGCAAAAATCGCAATTTAAGGAATCTCTAAATTGTGATTCCTTAAATTGCGATTGCATTTAAGGAATCCCAAATTGAGATTCCTTAAATGCAATGCATTGAAGTTAAAAAATTGTCGATTTCGCTAATAGGGGGAGCAAATTACCATGAAGTTGAACTTCATGGAAATTTGCAAAAACTTTGAAAAATGCACTTTTGTGCATTTTTCAAAGTTTCATGTTGCGCACACACATGCCCTTAGAGCATGTGTGTGTGCAACATATGTGCACAGATCAATTTTAGGGGTGCAATAGGGTGACTCGCAATTTGCGAGTCGCAATTAAGGAATTTGTAGGAATCGCTATTTTTATAGTGATTCCTACATGCATAGGCTTTTGCAATTCCTTAATTGCGATTCCTTAAAAATCGCAATTAAGGAATCACAAAAGTCTTTGTTGATGCATGTGCCAGTTAGTTTCCAAGGAAAAAGCGTTTTTTTGTTTGCTTATAACGTTGGCGCCGTTTGACGAATCTTCAGGAAATGTTCCCAAAAAAGTGATCTCCTGTTTCTAGTTGTGCATGGAAAGGTTCAAGGTGTTCCATCAAGGGGGGGTCGAGAAAAGTGTGTGTGGGGGGGGGGGGGGTAAAAAATGTGCATTTTCAATGTTATGTCCCAAAGAGATTTTAGACACGGCTACAGCCCGAACTGCTGAACGGAACTACACCAGATTTGACAGAAAGCTAGATTTTGGTCCGGAAAGAGTGCTTTTTGGGTTTTGGTGTAAATCTATTCAGTAGTTTTGAAGTTATTAGAAGAAAAAGAAATATAGATATTTAGGGACACAGATCTTTTGCGGATCCACCGAGGATGATTCGCGAATCCACGGATAGCCACAACTTGACTGACAATTGCAGCCCCCATTTTATAGCTCGGAGCATGATAGCTGGGGATAAAATTCAATCTGTAAACTAAGTGTTGGGTTCAGGGTAGAGGTACGCTTACTCTATGAGTATATTATAGGGGTCGCAGTGGGACATGTGATGGGATTTGTTGATCTGCCTTGGTGCTCAAAGTGGCCCTGTGTGGATCCTTGGTGAAAAAAGGACATACTCACACACCCACTCAGTGACCCAAATAGACACTCTCACACCCACTTACAGACCCACTCAGATATTTACACACCGACTCACAGACCCACATAGACACTGATACACCCACTCACAGACCCACTCATACACTCACACACCCACTCACAGACCAACTTAGACACACAAACTCACTTACAGACCCACTCAGACACTCACATACCCACTCGGACACTCACATACCCACTCAGACAGCCTCTCACATACTCATTCAGACACTGATACATCCAGTCACAGATCCAGTTAGACAATAAAATACCCACTCACACACCCACTCAGAGACGCACTTAGAGAATCATAGAATCACAGACCCATTCAGACACTGATACACCCAGCCACAGATCCAGTTAGACACTCACACACCCACTCACACATCCACTCAGACATACACACACCCACTCACAGACATTCACACACCGACTCAGCGATCCACTCAGGCACTCATGCACCAACTCACAGACCCACTCACACATTCACTCACAAACCCATTCAGACACAGATACCCAGTCACAGATCTACACATATACTCACAGACCCACGCAGACACTCATGCACCCACTGACAGACCCATCCAGACTCTGAGACACCTACTCACAGACCCACTCAGACACTCACATACCCACTCACAGACACACTCAGACATGCATACACCTACTCACAGACCCACTCTGACAGTTACACACTCACTCACAGATCCACTAAGACACTCACACAGCCACTCACAGAGTCATACAGATACTTACACCCACCTACAGAACCATACAGACACACACACCTACTCACACACCCACACAACCACTCACAGACCCACTTGCCAACCCACAGACCCACTCAGAGACCTACACGGACACTCAAACACCCACTCACAGACCCACACAGGCACTGAGAGAGCCACACTTGCACTCACACACCCACTCACAGACTCACACAGGCATTTACATACCCACTCACAGGCCCACACATGCACTCACACACCCACTCACACACATTAAGACACTTACACACCTACTCACAGACCCACTGACCCACTCACACACCCACTCTGGCACTCTCACACCCACACACAAACCCACTGAGACACTCTCACACCCACTGACAGACCCTCTGAGACACTCACACACATACTGACAGACCCACTCAGATAATCTCATACCCACTCACAGACCCATTAGAGACACACCCCCACTCACAGACCCACTGAGGCACTCATACACTCACTGACAGACCTACTCAGACACTCATACACCTATTCACAGACCTACTCAGGCACTCACACACCCACTCACAGATCTACACAGACACTCACATACTGAATCATAGACCCACTAAGACACCCACTCACAGACCCATAAATACATTTACACCCACTCACAGAACCATACAGACACTCACACACCCACTCACATAACCATACAGACACACACATACCCACTCTCAGAACCACTTACAGACCCACTCAGAGACCCACAAAGATACTCATGCACCTACTCACAGACTCACACAGGCACCTACATTCCCACTCACAGACCCACACACTTAAAACACTTACAGACCCTCTCAGACACCCACACAGCCACTTACACACCCACTCACAGACCCACACAGGCACTCACATACCCACTTACAGACTTACACAGGCACTCACACACCCACTCACAGACCCATACAGTGATTCACACACCTACTCACAGACCCATACAGCCACTAACAGACCCACACAAACACTCACACACACACTCACAGATGCAAACAGACACTTACACACTCACTGACAGATCCATAGCACGACTCACATACACAGTGATACAGCTACTTACACACCCATACAAGCACTTACACACCTAGTAGCCCATACACCCACACACAAACAGATCCACAAAATCTGTAATAAATCCACTCAGAGACTCATAGAGCCACGTACATGCCCACTGTGTTCAATGTGTTGTTTAAGAAGAGTGCTTTTGGTTGGAAATGGAGTCAAGGATCCATCTTGAATCCTAAATTGTTTGCTTTATACTGAATGTGTGCTTTTGGTTTGTGGATCCACCATATCTCTGCGGAGCCAAGTAAGAAATAAAAAAAAGGATGTAAAAGGAAATGAAACAGTGTGTTGGAAAAAGGTTGGCTTTGAAAAAGCCTTTGTGTTTATTGTGTGTAGATGATAACTGCACATAAAACAGCATGCAATCTTTCAAGTTGTTGCCTTTCTCTGTGAAATTGATGCCATCAATTCTATATATATTGTTCATATCAAAGCGTAAATTGTTGTTGTATATAGAGTCCATATTGTGGTCTCTGAGAATCCAGAAACTATTTTATTGTCATGTTTCCTGGATTTGTCTATCTGTGGACAGAATTTATTTGACCACTGCTGTAGAACACCAAGGCAGTGTGTGGAAAAAGGGTCATATATTTACCTAAGGTATCCTTAATTAGGGTTTCCAGTCCTACTCCAGTAATTGTGCCTAGGTCATTGCCACCACAGTGCACAATCATAAGGTCTGGATGTTGGCAATCCATAATGCTTTCAACCAAAGGCAGCAATTGATGCTACTTTAATCCTCTCTGGCCAAGTCAAGTGATGTCTACATTAGGTAAACCAAAGCCACTGTCAATGCCACTCTTTCTAGCACTCTTGCTTGCCCAAAACACACAACTATGGCCCACAATCTACACTCTAACCATTTTGGAGGCAAACTGGAGTAGCACAGAGGAGAAGACTGCAGGTGAATAAGACAGTTTTCAAAATGAAAGACAGCTAAAATGGAATAGAGCATCTAAATTAAAAAAGAACATATTTGATTGGATGGTGTTAATATGCAGGTAGCTAAAAGTAGGTAGTGATTTTTAGAAAAAAAAAGAAACTACAGCTGGGATTGGCTTTGGAAAAATAAAAATATGCTGTTTGACATATGCTTCTAAAGCCAAACAGTCAACCACAACTGCTACAGTTCAATTTGAAGTTAGTATGCTACTCACAGAAAGTCATGTGAATGTTTGACCTAGTACTAGCAGTCAGTGCTCTAAAAATGGTTACAATGGAAATAGACCCAAAAGTGCTGAGAGGAAAGGGAACAAAAAAAGAGTAGACTGTTAATCTGAAAAGTAGAATGGTATGGAAGTATTGCTCACTAGGGAGTGTTTGGTTTGAAATCAGTACTTTTACAAAGTAAACTATGAATGCCATGCTTTAACAGCAAATTGTTAAGTGGTTTTATGGGCTCTCGTGTGGATTTGTGAATCAGCTGCGATGTTACATGGGGTAGATTGCACTGAGCACTGTGGCGGATTTGCAGATCCGCTCAAATCCACTACCAAAATGGATTTCTTAGCAGGACTCTTACAAAAGCTTGAAAAACAGTGATCATTCAGAAATGGTATAGCAAAAGTAAAATATGAAAGGTAGGTTATGATGTGCTAACTACATCAGTATCTCTGAAAGCAGAACGGGAAGGGTTGACATTATTGGTTCTTTAGTACTGAGAGTGGTATACCATTCTTGTACAACTGACTTGAGATTTTGACTAACAAGAGATTTGAAGTGATACTGAGATACAAATTGGAGAACAGCAAAGAATTTCGCAGGTATGCCAATAAGTTTGTACTTTTAAAAAGTTTATGTATATACTAAGTTAGGAGTGTAAGTAAGGTGAAGGAAAGTGTGAAGGTTACTTACACGGCCAGCCACATACCCTGAGAGGCACTGATAAACTCACTTATATATGTACTCAAGTACTGACACAAGTAGTCACCCAATTGTACAGTAACTGATATATGTATCCATATAGCCAGTACCATACCAATTTGGACAGGTAAAAGTCACTACCAAACCCAGTGACATACCAAGAAACTCAGTTGACCTTAGGAGTGTGAAGACCTTTGCACGGGTAGATAGTGATAAAGTGCATATGCTTCTCCCCTAAACATGGTTTCATTGACTTAGCCACAATTGGTATATGTAATGTATCTGTAAGTCCCTAGTTCAGTCCACTACCTGTGCCCAGGGCCTGTAAATGAAATTGTAGTGGGCCTGTAGATTGTGCTCTGCAGACCAGTAGCCCTTTAAATATGTGTTAGGCCTGCTACTGCTGAGCCTGTGTGTGCAGTTTACACTGCTATATGGATTTCACACCTTGCAGAGTTTTACCCTTTCCTTTTATTATACAGAAATCACCCCTACGGTAAGCTCTTGGTAGCTCTTGGCAAGGTGGTATGTGCTTAAAAGGTCAAACGTAGTTTTATGTTTCAGTGAGTTAGAAAAACACTTACAGACCAATATACCCAGTTATACATCCAGTCACCCATCTATGCAGCCACTTAGATACCTATTTACTAAACCATACAGTCAGCCACACACCCAGTCAGGCAATGACAGAAGAACTTACAGATTCTCTCACAAAGCCACATAGCACTTATGTATCCAGCAGTAAGATAGCCAGGTGCACACGCAGTTACACACCCCAACACTCACTAACTCAGCCAGTAAGCAAGCCATACAGCCACTTACATACACATATATAGATACTAACATAGCCAGTAATATGCCGACTTACTGGCACATGGATCAACAATGCCATTTGCGATTCCTTTTTAGCGAAAAATAAGGATTCGCTAATAAGGAATAGCAAAAGGCTATGCATGTAGAAATCGCTTACAAAATAGCGATTTCTAAACATTCCTTAATTGCGACTAGCAAATTGCGAGTCGCAATTAAGGAATACCTCCCCATTTATTTCTATGGGCCTAGAGGCGCATAGGAATGAATGGGAAGACTTTCTCAATTTGCGATTCTCAATTAGAGAATCGCAAATTGCTCATGCAATTTCAAGGGTCCCAGGGTGTCAAAAGGATATCCTGTTGCACCCCTGAAATCTGCATAGGAGTACATCTTGCACACTCACATGCCCCAAGGGCATGTGTGTGTGTGAAATGGAACTTTGAAAAATGCACTTTAGTGCATTTTTCAAAGTTTTAGCAAATTACCATGTTCAACTTCATGATAATTTGCTCCCCCATTAGCGAAATCGCTAATAGTTTTACTTTAATGCATTGCATTTAAGGAATCTCAATTTGAGATTCCTTAAATGCAATCGCAATTTAGGTAATCGCAATTTAGAGATTACTTAACCCCTTCGCCGCGGCGCGAATTCTGCCGCGGCGCTGGGGGGGTGCGGGGTGAGCGCGGCGCCGCCATGCTCGTGACGGAACCACTCCGTCATGAGTGCTCATGACGGAGAGGTTCCGTCACGACTCCGCCCACTCGTTAATTCGCCCGCACAGGTGGGGAATCAGCGACGCGTGGGCGGAGCGGCCGCAGCATGACGGAACCACTCCGTCATGAGCACACGCCGCCCATGGCTCATGACGGAGTGGTTCCGTCATGAGCATGCAAGGGGTTAAATTGCGATTTTTGCATTTGGGATGATGCATCCCAAATGCAAAAATACTGGTCGCAAAGGGGCAGATTCTGAGAATCTGCCCGTTTGCGACCGGTTTTTGCTTTGATGCATGTGGGCCATAGTTACTTATACATATCTAATGAAACACCCACAGAGTGACTGAAACATGCATCCAGGTATGTACTCAAGAACTAACATGCCTAGTAACCCATCCAGACACTAAGGGCCAGATGTACGACCTGCCAAATAGAAATTTGCAAGGTGCTATTTGGCATGTACAACAGTGTGTGTAACACTGTTTGCGATTACCAATGGGGTCGCAAATTGCGAGGCTCATGAATATTAATGAACCTCTCGCAGTTTGCGAGCCCATTGGGAATGACGGGCCCTCCCAGGGATGGTGGCCTGCAGGGCTCAGCAGACCAACATGTCTGGGACTGCTTTAAAATAAAGCAGCTTTTTTTTTTTAATGCAGCTCGCTTTTCTTAAAGGGAAACGGGATGCTTTTGAAAAAGAAAAAATGAAATGTTTTCGTTACTTTTTTAAGGGCAGGCAGTGGTCCTGGGACCACTGCCTGCCCTTAAAAAATAATATTGCATGCATTTGCGAATGCATTACCACCTACTTGAAGTAGGTTTTAATTTGCGAGTGTTTTGCGACCACACTTGCGGTTGCTGAACATTGGTACATAGCTTTGCTGTCACTATTAGGAAGGGAACACCCCTTTCTAATAGCGAGTCGCAAAACAGCATTTTGTGAGTCGCAATTTAATTGCGACTTGCAAAATACTGTTTGTACATGGGCCTATGCCTTTTAGCGTGCGCAAACGGGTTGTGCACGCTAAAAAACGTCGTACATCTGGCCCCAACATCTGGCCCCAAGTCCTTTAAACATGTCTCGGGCCTGCTACTGGAGAACCTGGAAGTGTGGTTTTACTGCCAGGTTGACTTGGCATTTAAAACCCCTTGCCAAACCTTAACTTTCCTTTTTCTACATATAGGTCCCACTAAGGTAGGTCCTAGGTAGCCCATAGGGCAGGGTGCTATGTGCTTAGAAGGTAAGACATACGTTAAAGTTTTAGAGAGTCATTTGCACACTTATAGACCCATACGCCCAGTTCTACATCTAGTCTTCCACCCATACTGCGACTCACATACCTATTTACAAAAGCAAACAGTCACTCACACACCCAGTCAGAAAGAGACAGACGCACTAGTTGGAATCGGTGAATACGATGCCGTGATGTGTGAAGGCCCGACAACGGCAATACCAATAAATGCAATATCATTGTATTGCATAACCTGCGCCGCACGACCATGCCTGTACCAGTTAATGTATGTCATAACCTGTACCCGCATCGTAGCGCCGACCCCAGCAGTGACAATATCAGTGTATGTCATCCATGCTCAAAGGATGATACTGTTACCAGTAAGAACAATGCAGATGTACGTTGTGACCTAAACAAACTTAACCGTGTCAATACCAGTAAGAAAAAGTCAATGTATGCAATTACAACTCTATGCACAATGTTAAGGATATCGATAAAAATGATACCAGTGACCTGTGTTCCCTCTTAGGTGCGATCTTGAGCGCCCGCGCACATACCATCCTGCTGCCGCACAGAAACAGTCTGAGAGAGCCATTGAAATGTCAAAAGCTTGGAGAAAATCAATTATCACCCTGTATTTAGGTCAGAATGTGCCTTTAACTTCACTTCAAGTAAGCCATTAAACACTTGAAGAACTGTTCTCTGCTGGTTTACAGCTACCTCACAATCCTCATCAGGCTCAAGATAAACAAATGCTTAAATAGCAAGTCTTTGTGATGCACCTACTGACCCCTTGTTGGCAACATTTAACTTTCATGTGCAGGAGCCTACTTCAGTTATAAAAATTGCTCAAGCAAGACACATTTTAAGTTTGTCTTCAACAAAATAACTGTCATGGGAATTGTTCTGTTTTATTGTTTTTCTCATCTCTCCATTCCATTGGGACTTTATGTTTCTGATAACTTTCATTGTGCTCTGTTTTTTTGCTTACATTTTGAGTTCAGATCAGTACATAGTCTTCATTTGTTTCATGCATGTGTCGTTACAAACAGTATAACACCACAATAATATTCACTTCAAATGTTCGATAAAGTTTAAGTATGTTGTGTTCAGAGGCACTATTTCTAGATATAAATATTTTACATTTCTTTTATATAAACATGTTGAACGGGTTTCCTTAAAAGTGTATGTTTTTTCCATTTCATATAGTTTTAATAACACAAATACTTTGCAGACATTCTGATTGAGTCAGAAAGCAGCTAACACCTTATTTTCTACAGGTGAGAAAACACATGAATCCAATAGTTCTCAGCTTGGCAAGCTGGTATGATGGTTATTAAAAGCAAATGCAATTGCATGTGCCACAAAAAATAAACGAAAGAGAAAAGAAATAAGATCGCAATAAAAAAACGGATATTAAAAAAAACATTGCATATACTTTTAAGTGAGCAGTACTGGTGTTTCCTAGCAGGCAGGTGTATATAGCACAGGTTTAGAGAGCCTTTTTAGTTTTATTGTGCATGACAGAAACATATGATTCTTATTTGCAAAAGGAAATAGACTTTTGGGTTTGAATTACTGCACCTTAATGCCAACTTTAAACTCACAAGGATGACTTAAAAATACAAAAGTAAGATAAAGAATGGTAAATAAAAAAAGCATTGACAAGTTAAGGATTGGCCCACCGTACTTGTCACTGAAGCCCTCTTTTTTGGGTTGAGCCGCAACAGCGCTTGCACTGTCTGCAAGACCTGTTGTATTGTATTCTATGATCTTTAAAACTTGAAGTGGTTTTTATTGGCTGTTGCTTGTGCCATTCAGAAATGCAGGATTGTTATTGGTGTAGTTTTGCAAGTGTCCCTCCCTTGTGTGCTTGTGGCGATTTCACTAAGTAAACATTTTGTTTGGCCATCACACTGTGTAGCGTGTGATGGCCCCTTCTTTATTTTTTCTTTCTGTTTAAGGGGACATGCATCTGTTTTTCTCCTGTTCCTTCACCATACGAGCAATCTTAGGTGGTACCAGCAGTGTGTACCCCCCACCCGCTTAGAATAAACAGAAAACAGACATTTCCACGACTCATTCGCAGCTTGTTTTAACAAAGCTTGTGAACGCTCTTCTGGCTCCACATTTACTTGGCCAGCAGAGGCTCGATGCTGGTGTTAATGGAAACAAATACTAGCCTTCATGTTGAAACCCAAAAATGTGTATCAAAAATGGAATTCAGATGTTGGAGCCGTCTGAAATCCGCTGAACTACACCATATTTTCACAGAAGGAAGCAAACAGACACGAAGAGAGCAGTGTTCGCTTTTACTAGTGATTTTGTAACGAAAAACTGAAGGGCGATGGGTGCGCCAAGCGGAGGGTGAAAATAGGTTTAAGGGGCACATATACCAAAAAGCCCATTTGCGATTCCTTAATAGCGATTTTTAGCGAATTGTTATTAAGGAATTGCAAAATGCTATGTATGTAGGAATCTCAATAATAATTTATCCCTTAATTGCGATTCGCAAATTTCGATTCGCAATTAAGGAATACCTTCCCAGTCATTCCTATGGGCGTAGAGGCCCATAGGAATGAAGGGGAAGAAATTCTCAATTTCGATTCCCAATTACAGAATCGCAAATTGAGAATGCAATTTCAAGGTTGCAAGGGTGTCATAAGGACACCCTGATGCACCACTGAAATGAGCATGTGTGCACATGTGGCGCACATACATGATGTATGTGTCCCACATGGCACTTTGAAAAAAGCAAAAAAGTGCTTTTTTCAAAGAATTCGCAAATTACCACCAACTGTCAGTTGGTGGTAATTTGTGATTTCTTAAGCAAAATTCTCACAACTTTGGTGCTTGCTACATCGCATTTAAGGAATAGCAATTTGCGATTCTATAAATGCAATCGCAAAATAGAGAATCACAAATTTTGCGATTCTCTAATTTGCGATTTCCCTTTTGGGATGATACATCCCAAAAGGCCTTTTCCTGTTCGCAAACGGGCCGATTCTGAGAATCGGCCCGTTTGCGAACGGGAAACGGGCTTGATACATATGCCCCTAACATTCTTTTTCATTCACGAAACGAAAAGCACACTGATCAGTGTTGCAAGGAGACTACGAGAGCACTTGTAGCTTTTGTAAACACTGATACTGTTGGCTGGCTCATGTTTGAAGCTAAGATACGAGTCTTACAGACTTGTAAATAAAATACAACACCTCTTACCCGTAGATCAGTAAAGATCAATGGAAGGAGAGTGTTGCACAAGCCACCATATCTCACATTTCTGTCTTCTGCAATGACCGTATGTAGTGGGTTATTCCGTAAAGAGGCTCTGTTGTGTTTATTTATGTTCGCCATAATGTCATTAAATAGGTTCGCACGTTTGCTGGATCTACTCCATCTAGGCTTCGCTCTTCAGGGAGACAAAAGCAATGAGTTGCTTGAACAAAGTTAGGGTGGTGATTTTGAAGGGCCTGTCTTTTGCTATAGTTTAAAACAAACTAGGTTTTTATTTTTAAAACAAATAAAAAACGAGATTCAGTGGCTCGCTTTCCTGCTCTTGTAGCTAACTTCAGGGAGGAAACACATCCACCAAGAAGAAAATAGTCACAAAAAAACCACATATATTAAAGTCCGATGCAAACATATAATTGGTGAGCAAATGTAGTTCGGAAAACCAGGAAGGCGGAAAAATGCCCATTCAATTACTCATGTAGGTCCTTATTTTGAAAAACAGTTTTTCGAGAGGTGCTAAGAGCACACTCAGGTGTCCCAATAGTGTGAGGTGCACCATTACTGCCCTATGAAAAGTTTTACCCTATAGAATGGAACATTACAGTAGAAATCTGTTTCCACACACCTTTTTGCCGTTATTTCCCGATATCCTTGCCATTTATCATTAACATGTCCTTCCTTACACAACTCTGTGATAATACTGCATGCACAGCGACCACACATTACGATTCACCATTTGGTAACTTGTGTTTCTTGCTTTACCAGGAATTCTGTCAAACTCTGAATGAGGGGCATAGAGTTTTAAGATGAATATGCAGTTGGTAGTGCTACTCAAGAGTATGTTGCAGAAATAGTGTTTCCATGGGATTTCTATATTTAATGGTGTGTAACTAGCTTTCTATCACTGTGGCAGTTCCTGTACAGATCTTTCCATGTCTGTCATTTATAGTTATCGTGGTTAGTCAGTTGACGCTATGAGCACTCGCACATTACAGTTGTGATTGAGTGCCAGGATAATGTGCTGCATGACTAAATACTTACAAGGTCCCAAAGGCGAGACCATTTGCATTGCAAATGCTTGTTTTTAGGTAGATGTGCACATATGATCATGCAAAATGGTGTAAGTCACAGTGCAAGTCGGCCATTGGCTGAAGTGGGCTGACCCATTGCTATTTACTGTTTGCTGTGGTAGCAGAAGCAACATGTAGCTGAACAGGCCATTTGATGAACAGGGTGATACAAAGCCACGGTGTTAAGGATACTAACACAACACATGTACATCAAAGTTTCTCTACAAGTGGCAGTTGCAGAAGATAATTTAAGCGTAATCAAGTTTTAAAAGTTTCCTGGAAATGATTGAATATTCAGAATGAATGGATATGGGTAGACAATTCCACTTTGTAGTAGCCGCAGTTAAGACGACAAGGTTTCTGAGGGTGACAGTTCTATTTCTAGGGATTATGAGAAGAGACATATCATTCAACCTTAGTTTGCAGGGAGCTCAGTACCAAGAGAGTTTACTGAATGAAAGTGGAGAAAGTATGCAGCCCTGGTGGACACCAAAATTGAGGTTTGGATTCACATGCAGATGGAGCCACAATTTAATAAGTGTGTATTTTTATTTATGATTTTTATTATTACTTGAGGCTGGCGAGACAACTAAAGCTGGCACAAAGCCATATACAAAAAATGTACTACATGAATACATCGTTATACACCAAGCTCATGTTAGCACCTACGCATTCTGCATTATTGTTTACAGATGTTGGAGTTCAACTGTTGTTTGACCTCTTTCGTAGACCAACCCAATACAATAAAAGTGTTTGAGATGTTTTGGGGCATTATTTAGGTTGAGCCTAGCAGCAGTGCGCATGCGCTGCTCGCTCTGCGAGACTGCTTCAGTAGAGTATGGGAGAGAAGCCGCACTCACTCTCCTTCCATATTTTTCATTGGCTTGTGTCATTGTCTTTCGTAAATGCTGCCTAAGAATTCGTTAATACGCTTGTTAGTCCCTCCTTTGTAAGGCCTTGTCTTCATTTGTACTCTCCCTAGGAAACTGGCCCTTTTACTTCAGCTGTTACATGGGAGCTGTTATTTAGTCTGTAAGCACGATCTACTTTATTGGGTTTCTCTTACTGCAGGCCGAACATGCGCTGCTCCAGCTGAAACTGCTTGTGTTTTTTCTAAGCAGCACGGCCATCCCCGTAACACAGGTGCCTGCTTTCAATCACTTTAACCTGGCATCATCTGGTGTCTGTTTCAACCCCCCCCCCCCAAGTAAAATAGATTTAGAAATAATTAGCAAATTAAGTCATGGGAATTCCAGGTAGCACATAATCCTGTGCTAATGGGCGGAAGCTGATAACAGCACATCGGTGTTACGTGTCATCTGTACTAAAGTCACCTGAAGAGTTGTTTTCAAAAGCCTGTTTTTAGTAACAACACCACCAGCACCAATACCACCATTACCACCACCACCAATACCACCACCATCAATACCACCGCCTCCATCAATACCATCAGTATCACCACCACCAATACCACCACCACTGCCAATATCACCACCACCACCAATACCGCCACTACCACCAATACCAAAACCACCAATACCACCACCACCAATACCACCACTACCAATACCACCACCAATACCACCACCATCAATACCACCACCACCAATACCAACACCAATACTACCACCACCAATACTACTGCCAATACCACCACCACCAATACTACCACCAGCAATACCACCACCACCACCAATACCAATACCACCACCACCAATACCACCAATACCACCATAATACTACCAATGTCACCAAAACCAATACCACCAACAATACCACCACCAACACCATCAATACCACCACCACCAATACCACCACCAATACCACCACCACTACCACCACCAATACCACCACCAGCAATACTACCACCAATACCACCACCACCAATACCATTACCATCACCAATACCACCACCTCTAATACCAATACCACCACCACCACCAAAACCACCACCACCACCAATACCACCACCAACACCAACCCCACCAATACCACCACCAATACCAACACCACCACCACCACCACCACCACCAAAGCCAATACAACCACCAGTACCAATACCACCACCAATCCCACCACCACCAATTCCACCAATACCACCACCATCACTAATACTACTACCACCAATACCACCACCAATACCACTACCACCAATACCATCATCACTACCAATACCACCAACACCAATACCACCACCACCAATACCACCACCACCAATACCACCAATACCACCACCACCAATATTACCGCCACCAATAACACCAACACCAATAACACCATCACCAATACCACGCCAAAACCACCACCAATACCACAACCACCAGCAATAACACGACCACCAATACTACGACCACCACCAATACCACAGCCACCAACACCAATACCACCACCAGCAATACCACCACCACCACCAATACCACCACTACCACCACCACCAATACCACCACCAATACTACTAATATCACCACACCTAATACCACCAACAATACCACCACCACCACCATCAATACCACCACCACCAACACCACCACCATTACCACCACCACTACCACCACCAGCAATACCACCACCAATACCACCACCACCAATATCACTACCATCACCAATATCACCACCACTAATACCAATACCACCACCACCACCAATACCACCACCAATGCCACCAACACCAATACCACCACCAATACCAACCCCACGAATACCACCGCCAATACCACCAATACCAACCCCACCAATACCACCTCCAATACCACCACCACCAATATCACCACCACCATCACCACTACCAACACCAACACCAATGCCAATACAAATACAACCACCAATGCCAATACCACCACCAATACCACCACCACCAATACCACCAACACCAATCCCACCACCACCAATACCACCACCACCACCGCCACTAATACTACTACCACCAATACCAACACCAATACCACTACCACCAATACCACCACCACTACCAATACCACCAACAACAATACCACCAATACCAATACCACCACTACCACCACCACCACCAATACCACCACCATCACCACCAATACCACCACCACCACCAATACCACCACCAATATCACTTTCACCAATACCACTATCCCACCAATACCACCTACAAAACCACCACCAATACCACAACCACCACCAATAACATAACCACCAATACCACCACCACCACCACCAATACCATCACCACCAATACCACCACCCACCAATACCACCACCACCAATACCACCACCACCAATACCACCACCAATATCAATACCACCACCTCCACCACCACCAATACCAATACCACCACCACCAATACCACCAACAATACCACCACCAATATCACCACCACCAATACCACAACCACCACCAATACCATGAACAGCACTACCACGACCACCACCACCAATACCACCACCACCATCACCAATGCCACCACCACCAATACCACCACCACCAATACCACCACCCACCACCAATACCACCACCACCAACACCACCACTACCAATACCACCAGCACCACCAATACCACCACCACCAATAACACCACCACCAATACCACCACCTACCACCAATACCACCACCACCAATGCCACCACCACCAATACTACCACCACCAATACCACCGCCACCAATACCACCACCACCATCAATACCACCACCTCCACCACCAATTCCACCACAAACACCCCCACCAATGACACCATCACCAATATCACCACCACCAATACCACCACCACCACCACCACCACCAATACCACCAATACCACCAATACCACCACCAGCAATACCACCACCAATACCAACACCACCAATACCACCACAACCACCAATACCACCACCAGCAATACCACCACCACCAATACCACCACCAATACCAACACCACCAATACACCACCAATCCCACCACCATCAATCCCACCACCACCACCAATCCCACCACCACCAATACCAATATCACCACCAATACCACCCCACCAATACCACCACTGCCAATGCCACAGGCAATAACACCACCACCATTAATACCACCACCATCAATACCACCATCAGTAACACCACAACCAATACCACCACCACCACCAATACCACCACCACCAATACCACCATCCCCACCAATACCAACACCAATACCACCACTAATATCATCACCACCAATACCACCACCAATATCACCAATACCATCACCACCAATACCACCAACACAACTACCACCACCAATACCACCACCAATACCACCCCACCAATGCCACCACTGCCAATGCCACAGGCAACAACACCACCACCAATACTACCACCACCGATACCACCAGCACCAATACCACCACCAGCACCAATACCACCACCATCACCACCACAACCAATACCACCACCAATATCACCGCCACCAATACCACCAATACCAATAACACCATCACCAATACCACCACCAAAACCACAACCACCACCAATACCATGACCACCAATACTACGACCACCACCAATACCACAGCCACCAACACCAATACCACCACCAGCAATACCACCACCACCACCACCAATACCACCACAACCAATACCACCACTACCACCACCACCTATACTACTAATATCACCACACCCAATACCACCAACAATACCACCACCAACACCATCAATACCACCACCACCAACACCACCACCATTACCACCACCACTACCACCACCAATACACCACCAGCAATACCACCACCGCCAATACCCCTACCATCACCCATATCAGCACCACTAATACCAATACCACCACCACCACCAATACCACCACCACCACCAAAGCCACCAACACCAATACCACCACCAATACCAACCCCACCAATACCACCACCAATACCACCACCACCAATACCACCACCACCAATACCACCACCACCACCACTACCATCACCAACACCAATGCCAATACACCAACCAATGCCAATACCACCACCAATACCACCAATACCACCACCACCAATACCGCCAACACCAATCCCACCACCACCAATACCACCGCCACCACTAATACTACTACCACCAATACCAACACCAATACCACTACCACCAATACCACAACCACTACCAATACCACCAACACCAATACCACCAATACCAATACCACCACCCCCACCAATACCACCACCATCACCACCAATACCACCACGACCACCAATACCACCACCAATATCACTTCCACCAATACCACCACCCCCACCAATACCACCAATGCCACCATCACCAATACCACCACCAAAACCACAACCAATACCACAACCACCACCAATAACATGACCACCAATACCACCACCACCAATACCACCACCACCAATACCACCACCACCAATACCACCACCAATATCAATACCACCACCTCCACCACCACCAATACCAATACCACCACCACCAATACCACCAACAATACCATCGCCATCACCACCAATTCCACCACCATCACCAATACCACCACTAATATCACCACCACCAATACCATGAACACCAATACCACGACCACCACCACCAATACCACCACCACCACCACCAATGCCACCACCCCCAATACCACCACCACCAATACCACCACCCACCACCAATACCACCACCACCACCACCACCAATACCATGACCACCAATACCACCACCACCAATAACACCACCACCAATACCACTACCCACCACCAATACCACCACCACCAATACTACCAACACCAATACTACCACCACCACCAATACCACCACCATCATCAATACCACCACCTCCACCACCACCAATTCCACCAGCAACACCACCATCAATGACACCATCACCAATAACAACACCACCAATACCACCACCACCAATACCACCACCACCACCAATACCACCACCACCACCAATACCACCAATACCACCACCACCAATACCACCACCAACACCACCAATAGCACCACCAATACCACCACAACCACCACCACCACCTATAACAACACCAATACCACCACCAATATCACCACCACCAATAATACCACCACCACCACCAATACCACCACCACCAATCCCCCCACCAATACACTACCAATCCCACCACTACCAATACCACCACCAATACCAATACCACCACTGCCACCAATACCACCACCACCAATACTACCACCACCAATTCCACCACCACTACCAATTCCACTATCAATACCACCACCACCTGTACCAATACCAATAGCACCACCAATTTGAATACCACCACCAATAACACCACCACCACTAATACCACTAATACCACCAATAACACCACCACCAATACCACTACCAATACAACCACCACCAATACCAATACCAATACAAATACCACCACCAATACCAATGCTACCACCACCAAAACCAATACCACCCCCACCAATACCAGTACCACCACCATCAATAGCAATACTATCAACAATACAAATACCACCACCACCAATGCAAATACCACCACCACCAACACCAATACTGCCACAACCAATACCAGCACCACCAGCAATACCACCACCACCAATACCACTAATACCAATACCACCACCACCCATACCACCAATACCACCACCACCAATTCCACCACCACTGCCAATACCACCACCACCACCAATACCACCACCACCACCAATACCACCACCACCAATACCACCACCACCACTACCAATACCACCACCACTACCAATACCACCACCACCAATACCAATACTGCCACCACCAATACCACCAATACTACCACCACCAATACCACCATCACCACCAATACCAGTAATACCACCACCAATATCACCACCACCAATACCACCACCACCAATACCACCACCACCACCAATACCAAAAATACCACCACCAATACCACCACCACCAATACCACAACCACCACCACCAATACCACCACCCACACCAATACCACCACCACAAATACCACCACCACAAATACCACCACCACCAATACCACCACCACCACCACCAATGCCACCACCAATCCCACCACCACCAATCCCACCACCAATCCTACCACCACCATTCCCTCCACCACCAATACCACCACCACCAATACCAACACCACCAATACCACCAGCAATACCACCACCACCATCAATACCACCAACACCAATACCAACAGCAATACCACCACCACCAATACCACCAATACCACCACCACCAATACCAATACCACCACCAATACCACCACCAACACCAATACAACCACCACCACCAATACCAACACCACCAATACCATCACCACCAATCCCACCACCACCACCAATAATCCAATAACACCATAACCACAATACCACCACCAATACCAATACCACCACTAATACCACCATCACCACTAACACTAACACACCACCATCAATACCATCATCAATACTACCACCACCAATACCATCACTGCCACCACCAATACCACCAAAACCAATACCCCCATCACCACCAATACCACCATCACTACCACCAATACCAATACCACCACCAATACCACCACTAATATCACCACCAATACCACCACCAATATCACCACCACCACCAATAGCACCACCAATACCACCACCACCAATACCACCATCACCACAATACCACCACCAAAACCACCACCAAAACCATCACTGATACCTATACCACCTCCAATACCACCACCACCAATAGCACCACCAATACCACCACCACCAATACAATCACCAACAATACCACTGCCAATACCACCACCACCAATACCACCACCACCAGAATACCACCACCACCAAAACCACCACTGAAACCAATACCACCAATATCACCACCACCAATACCACCACCACCAATACCAACACCACCAATACCACCACCACCAATACCACCAATACCACAGCCAATACCAATTCCACCACCAATACAACCACCAACACCAATATCACCACCAATACCACCACCACTACTAATACCACTACCACCAATACCATCACCACCAATACCACCACCACCACCATTACCAATACCACCACCACCAATACTGCCACCAACAATACCACCACCAATACCACCACCACTACCAATACCACTGCCAATACCACCATCACCACCAATACCACCACCACCACCAATACCACCACCAATACCACCACCACCACTAATACCACGAATACCACCAATAACACCACCACCAATACCACTACCAATACAACCACCACCAATACCAATACCAATACAAATACCACCACCAATACCAATGCTACCACCACCAAAACCAATACCACCCCCACCAATACCAGTACCACCACCATCAATAGCAATACCATCAACAATACAAATACCACCACCACCAATGCAAATACTGCCACAACCAATATCACCACCTCCACCAATGCCACCACCACCACCAATACCACCACCTCCAATACCAGCACCACCAGCAATACCACCACCACCAATACCACTAATACCAATACCACCACCACCCATACCACCAATACCACCACCACCAATACCACCACCACCGCCAATACCACCACCACCACCAATACCACCACCACCAATACCACCACCACCACTACCAATACCACCACCACTACCAATACCACCACCACCAATACCAATACTGCCACTACCAATACTACCACCACCAATACCACCATCACCACCAATACCACCACCACCAGTAATACCACCACCAATATCACCACCACCACCAATACCACCACCACCAATACCACCACCAATACCAAAAATACAACCACCAATACCACCACCAATACCACAACCACCACCACCAATACCACCACCCACGCCAATACCACCACCACAAATACCACCACCACCAATACCACCACCACCACCAATGCCACCACCAATACCACCACCACCAATCCCACCACCAATCCTACCACCACCATTCCCTCCACCACCAATACCACCACCACCAATACCAACACCACCAACACCACCAGCAATACCACCACCACCACCACCAATACCACCAATACCAACAGCAATACCACCACCACCAAGACCACCAATACCACCACCACCAATACCAATACCACCACCAATACCACCAGCACGAATACCACCACGAATACAACCACCAACACCAATACAACCACCACCACCAATACCAACACCACCAATACCATCACCACCACCAATAATCCAATAACACCATAACCACAATACCACCACCAATACCAATACCATCACTAATACCACCATCACCACTAACACTAACACACCACCATCAATACCATCATCAATACTACCACCACCAATACCATCACTGCCACCACCAATACCACCAAAACCAATACCACCACCACCACCAATACCACCACCACCAATACCAATACCACCAACACCAATACCAACAGCAATACCACCACCACCAAGACCACCAATACCACCACCACCAATACCAATACCACCACCAATACCACCAGCACGAATACCACCACAAATACAACCACCAACACCAATACAACCACCACCACCAATACCAACACCACCAATACCATCACCACCACCAATAATCCAATAACACCATAACCACAATACCACCACCAATACCAATACCACCACTAATACCACCATCACCACTAACACTAACACACCACCATCAATACCATCATCAATACTACCACCACCAATACCATCACTGCCACCACCAATACCACCAAAACCAATACCACCACCACCACCAATACCACCACCACCAATACCAATACCACCACCAATACCACCACTAATAACACCACCAATACCACCACCAATATCACCACCAATACCACCATCACCACAATACCACCACCAAAACCACCACCAAAACCATCACTGATACCTATACCACCTCCAATACCACCACCACCACCACCAATAGCACCACCAATACCACCACCACCAATACAATAACCAACAATACCACTGCCAATACCACCACCACCAATACCACCACCACCAGAATACCACCACCACCAAAACCACCACTGATACCAATACCACCAATATCACCACCACCAATACCACCACCACCAATACCAACACCACCAATACCACAGCCAATACCAATTCCACCACCAATATAACCACCAATACCAATATCACCACCAATACCACCACCACCACTAATACCACTACCACCAATACCATCACCACCAATACCACCACCACCACCATTACCAATACCACCACCACCAATACCGCCACCAACAATACCACCACCAATACCACCACCACTACCAATACCACTGCCAATACCACCATCACCACCAATACCACCATCACCACCAATACCACCACCACCACCAATACCACCACCACCAATATCACCACCACCAACACCACCACCAATACGACCACCACCAATACCACCACCACCAATACCACCACCACCACCACCAATATAACCACCACCAATACCACCACCAATACGACCACCACCAATACCACCTCCACCAATACCAATACCACCATCAATACCACCACCACTATCAATACCACCACCAATACCACCATCACCACCCATACCACCACCACCAATACCACCACCACCACCACCAATGTCACCACCACCAATACCACCACCAATACGACCACCACCAATACCACCTCCACCAATGCCAATACCACCACCAATACCACCACCACGAATACCACCACCAATGCAACCACCAACACCAATACAACCACCACTACCAATACCACCACCACCGGTACCACCACCACCTGTACCAATACCAATACCACCACCAATATGAATACCACTATCAATACCAATACCACCACAACCACTAATACCACCACCGCCACCAATACCACCATCAGCACCACCAATACCACCACCAATATCTCTTCCACCAATACCCCCACCCCCACCAATACCACCAATGCCACCATCATCAATACCACCACCAAAACCACCACCAATACCACAACCACCACCAATAACATGACCACCAATACCACCACCACCACCACCACCACCACCACCACCAATACCACCACCAATACCACCACCAATATCAATACCACCACCTCCACCACCACCAATACCAATACCACCACCAACAATACCACCAACAATACCAACAACAATACCACCACCATCACCACCAATTCCACCACCATCACCAATACCACCACCAATATCACCACCACCAATACCACAACCACCACCAATACCATGAACACCAATACCACGACCACCACCACCAATACCGCCACCACCAATGCCACCACCACCAATACCACCACCACCAATACCACCACCCACCACCAATACCATGACCACCAATACCACGACCACCAATACCACCACCACCAATAACACCACCACCAATGCCACCACCCACCACCAATACCACCACCACCAATGCCACCACCACCAATACTACCACCACCAATACCACCACCACCTCCAATACCACCACCATCATCAATACCACCACCTCCACCACCACCAATTCAACCAGCAACACCACCACCAATGACACCATCGCCAATACCAAAACCACCAATACCAATACCACCACCACCACCAATCCCACCACCACCAATACCACCACCACCACCAATACCACCACCACCACCAATACCACCAATACCACCACCACCAATACCAATGCCACCAATAGCACCACCAATACCACCACAACCACCAATACCACCACCACCTATACCAACACCAATACCAACACAAATCCCACCACCACCACCAATAATACCACCACCAATACCACTACCACCAATACCCCCACCACCAATACACCACCAATCCTACCACCACCACCAATCCTACCACCACCACCAATACCACCACCACCAATACCAATACCACCGCCAATACCACCAATGCCACCACCACCATTAATACCACCACCATCAATACCACCATCAATAACACCACAACCAATACCATCACCACCACCACCAATACCACCACCATCACCAATACCACCATCACCACCAATATCACCAATACCACCACTAACACCAATACCATCACCACCAACACAACTACAACCACCAATACCACCACCACCAATAGCACCACCAATACCACCTCCACCAATACCACCACTGCCAATGCCACAGGCAATAACACCAGCACCAATACCACCACCGATACCACCAGCACCAATACCACCACCAGCACCAATACCACCAATACCAATACCACCACCAATACCACAACCACTACCACCACCACCAGTACCAACACCACCAATACCACCACCACCAATACCACTGCCAATACCAATACCAATACCACCACCAATACCACCACCACCAATACCAATACCACCACCACTAATACCATCACCACCACAAATACCACTACCACAATACCAACACCAATACCACCCCCAACAATACCGCCACCACCACCAATACCACCACCAATACCACCTTCACCAGCAATACCACCACCACCACCAATACCACCACACCCACCACCAATACCACCAATACCACCACCGATATCACCACCACCAATAACACCACCACCAATACCACCACCAATACGACAACCACCAATACGGCCACCAAAACTACCACCACCAATACCACCACTACTAATACCACCACCAATACCAATATCACCACTACCACCAATACCACCACCACCACCACCAATACTATCACCAATACCACCACTACCAATACCACTACCACCTGTACCAATACCAATACCACCACCAATTTGAATGCCACCACCAATAACACCACCACCACTAATACCACCAATAACACCACCACCAATACCACCACCACCAATACCAATACAAATACCACCACCAACGCCAATGCTACCACCACCAATACCAATACCAATTCCACCCCCACCAATACCAGTATTACCACCACCAATACCAATACCATCAACAATACAAATACCACCAATGCCAATACCACCTCCACCAATACCACCAATGCCACCACCACCAATACCACCACCACCACCAATACCACCACCTCCATTACCAGCACCACCAGCAATACCACTACCACCAATACCACTAATACCAATACCACCACCACCCAATACCACCACCAATACCACCACCTCCAATACCCGCACCACCAGCAATATCACCACCACCAATACCACTAATACCAATACCACCACCACCACCCATACCACCAATACCACCACCACCAATACCAGCACCACTGCCAATACCACCACCACCAATACCACCACCACCACCACCAATACCACCACCAACACCAATACAACCACTACCAATACCACCACCACTACCAATACCACCACCACCAATACCAATACTGCCACCACCAATACCACCAATACTACCACCACCAATACCACCACCACCACTAATACCACCACCAATATCAAAACCACCAATACTACCACCACCACCAATACCACCAAAAATACCACCCCCAATACCACCACCACCAATACCACAACCACCACCCATGCCAATACCACCACCACTACCACCACCACAAATACCACCACCACCAATGCTACCACCAATACCACCACCACCAATCCCACCACCAATCCTACCACCACCATTCCCTCCTCCACCAATACCACTACCACCAACACCACCAATACCACCACCACCAACAGCACTAATACCACCAGCAATACCACCACCACCACCAATACCACCACCACCAATATCAACAGCAATACCACCACCACCACCAAGACCACCAATACCACAAACCACCACCAATACCACCACCACTAATACCAATACCACCACCAATACCACCACCATGAATACCACCACCAATACAACCACCACCAATCCCTCCACCACCACCAATACCAATACCACCACTAATACCACCATCACCACTAACACTAACACACCACCACCAATACCATCATCAATACTACCACCACCAATACCATCACTGCCACCACCAATACCACCAAAACCAATACCACCACCACCACCAATACCACCATCACTACCACCAATACCCATACCACCACCAATACCACCACTAATATCACCACCAATACCACCACCAATATCACCACCACCACCAATAGCACCACCAATACCACCACCACCAATACCACCATCACCACAATACCACCACCACCAAAACCACCACCAAAACCACCACTGATACCTATACCACCTCCAATACAACCACCACCAATAGCACCACCATTACCACCACCACCAATACAATCACCAACAATACCACCGCCAATACCACCAACACCAATACCTCCACCACAATAACACCACCACCAAAACCACCACCGATACCAATACCACTAATATCACCACCTCCACCAATACCACCAGCACCAATACCACCACCAATATCACAGCAATACCAATTCCACCACCAATACTACCACCAACACCAATACCACCACCAATACCACCACCACTAATACCACTACCACCAATACCATCACCACCAATACCACCACCATTACCAATACCACCACCACCAATACCGCCACCAACAATACCACCACCAATACCACCACCACTACCAATACCACTGTAAATACCACCATCACCACCAATACCACCACCAATACCACCACCACCAATACCACCACCACAAATATCACCACCACCAATACCAATACCACCACCACCAATACCACTACCAATACCATAACCACCACCACCAATACCACCACCACCACCAATACCACCACCACCATTACCAATAAAAACCACCACCAATACCACCACCACCAATACCACCATCAATACCACCACCACTATCAGTACCACCACCAATACCACCATCACCACCAATACCAACACCACCAATACCACCACCACCACCACCAATATCACTACCACCAATACCACCACGAATACCACCACCACCAATACCACCTCCACCAATACCAATACCACCACCAATACCACCACCACCAATACCACCACCAATACAACCACCAACACCAATACAACCACCACCACCAATACTACCACCACCAGTACTACCACGACCTGTACCAACACCAATACCACCACCAAAATGAATACCACCATCAATACCAATACCACCACAACCACTAATACCACCAATACCACCACCACCACCACCAATACCACCACCACCAAAACCACCTCCACCAATGCCACCACCACCAATACCACCATCAATACACCAAGCAATACCACCATCACCACCAATACCACTACCACCACCAATACCACCTCCACCAATATCACCACCACCAATACAAATACCACCATCACTAATACCACCACCAATACCACCACCACCAATACCACCACCACCACTAACACCACTACCACCAATACCACCACCAATACCAACACCACCACCAATACCACCACCACCAATACCACCACCACCAATACCACCACCAATACCAATACCACCACCAATATTACCACCACCACCAATAGCACCACTACCATTAATACCACTACCACCAATACCACCACCACCAATACCACCACCAATACCACCACCACCAATACCACCACCACCACCATTACCAATACCACCACCACCAATACCACCACCAATACCACCACCACTACCAATACCACTGCCAATACCACCATCACCACCAATACCACCACCACCACCAATACCAATACCACCACCACCAATACCACTACCAATACCAATATCACCACCACCACTACCACTACCAATACCACCACCACCACTACTAATACCACCACCACCACTAATACCACCACCACCATTACCAATACCACCAGCACCAATACCGCCACCACCAATACCACCATCAATACCACCACCACTATCAATACCACCACCAATACCACCACCAATACCACCACCACCATTACCAATACCACCACCACCACCAATACCGCCACCACCAATACCTCCACCAATACTACCACCACTACCAATACCACCGCCAGTACCACCATCACCACCAATACCACCACCACCACCAATACCACCATCACCACCACCAATATCACCACCACCAATAGCACCACCACCAATACCACTACCAATACTAATACCACCACCACCTATTCCACCACAAATACCACCACCACCACTAATACCACCACCACCACCAATACCACCACCACCATTACCACCACCACCATTACAATACCACCAATACCACCATCAATACCACTACCGCTATCAATACCACCACCAATACCACTATCACCACCAATACCACCACCAGAAATACCATCACCACCACCACCAATATCACCACCACCAATACCACCACCACCAATACCACCACCACCATTACCACCACCACCACCACCAATACCACCACCAATAAAACCACCACCACCAATACCACCACCAGTACCATCACCACCTGTACCAATACCAATACCAATACCACCACCAATATGAATACCACCATCAATACCAATACCACCACAACCACTAATACCACCAATACCACTACCACCACCAGCAGCAATACCACCACCACTACCAATACCACCAGCAATACCACCATCACCGCCAATACCACCACCATCACCACCACCAATACCAATACCACCACCACCAATACCACCACCAATATCAGTACCACTACAATATCACCACCACCAATACCACCACCAATACCATCACCACCACTAACACCACTACCACCAATACCACCACCAATACCAACACCACCAATACCACCCCCACCAATACCACCACCAATACCACCCCCACCACCAATACCACCACCAATACCAATACCAATGCCACCACCACCACCACTAAGACCACTACCACCAATACCACCACTACCAACACCACCACCATCAATACCACCACCACCACCACCAATACCACCACCACCAATACCACCACCAATACCACCACCACTACCAATACCACCACCAATACCACCATCACCACCAATTCCACCACCACCACCAATACCAATACCACCACCACCAATACCAATACCACCACCACCAATACCACTACCAATACCACCACCACCACTAATACCACCACCACCAATACCACCACCACCATAACCAATACCACCACCACCAATATCACCACCACCTATACCACCATCAATACCACCACCAGTATCAATACCACCACCAATACCACCATCACCACCAATACCACCACCACCAATACCACCACCACCTATACCACCATCAATAGCACCACCACTATCAATACCACCACCAATACCACCAATACCACCACCAACCACCGACAATACCACCACTAATATCACACCCACCAATACCACCACCACCAATTCCAATACCACCACCAATACCACCACCACCAATACCACCACCATCTGTACCAATACCAATACCACCCCCAATATAAATACCACCATCAATACCAATACCACCACAACCACTAAAACCACCAATACCACAACCACCACCAACCACAACCAATACCACCTCCACCAATGCCACCACCACCAATACCACCACCAATACCACCACCACTACCAATACCACCAGCAATACCACCATCACCACCAATACCACCACAGTCACCAATACCACCACCACCTCCACCAATACCACCACCACCAATATCACAACCACCAATACCAATACCACCACCAATATTACCACCACCACCAATACCACCACTACCATTAATACCACTACCACCAATACCACCACCACCAATACCACCACCAATACCACCACCACCACCATTACCAATACCACCACCACCAATACCACCACCAATACCACCACCACTACCAATACCACTGCCAATACCACCATCACCACCAATACCACCACCACCACCAATACCAATACCACCACCACCAATACCACTACCAATACCAATATCACCACCACCACTACCACTACCAATACCACCACCACCACTACTAATACCACCACCACCACTAATACCACCACCACCATTACCAATACCACCAGCACCAATACCGCCACCACCAATACCACCATCAATACCACCACCACTATCAATACCACCACCAATACCACCACCAATACCACCACCACCATTACCAATACCACCACCACCACCAATACCGCCACCACCAATACCTCCACCAATACTACCACCACTACCAATACCACCGCCATTACCACCATCACCACCAATACCACCACCACCACCAATACCACCACCACCACCACCACCACCAATATCACCACCACCAATAGCACCACCACCAATACCACTACCAATACTAATACCACCACCACCAATTCCACCACAAATACCACCACCACCACTAATACCACCACCACCACCACCAATACCACCACCACCATTACCACCACCACCATTACAATACCACCAATACCACCATCAATACCACTACCGCTATCAATACCACCACCAATACCACTATCACCACCAATACCACCACCAGAAATACCATCACCACCACCACCAATATCACCACCACCAATACCACCACCACCAATACCACCACCACCAATACCACCACCACCACCACCAATACCACCACCAATAAAACCACCACCACCAATACCACCACCAGTACCATCACCACCTGTACCAATACCAATACCAATACCACCACCAATATGAATACCACCATCAATACCAATACCACCACAACCACTAATACCACCAATACCACTACCACCACCAGCAGCAATACCACCACCACTACCAATACCACCAGCAATACCACCATCACCGCCAATACCACCACCATCACCACCACCAATACCAATACCACCACCACCAATACCACCACCAATATCAGTACCACTACAATATCACCACCACCAATACCACCACCAATACCATCACCACCACTAACACCACTACCACCAATACCACCACCAATACCAACACCACCAATACCACCCCCACCAATACCACCACCAATACCACCCCCACCACCAATACCACCACCAATACCAATACCAATGCCACCACCACCACCACTAAGACCACTACCACCAATACCACCACCACCAACACCACCACCATCAATACCACCACCACCACCACCAATACCACCACCACCAATACCACCACCAATACCACCACCACTACCAATACCACCACCAATACCACCATCACCACCAATTCCACCACCACCACCAATACCAATACCACCACCACCAATACCAATATCACCACCACCAATACCACTACCAATACCACCACCACCACTAATACTACCACCACCAATACCACCACCACCATTACCAATACCACCACCACCAATATCACCACCACCTATACCACCATCAATACCACCACCAGTATCAATACCACCACCAATACCACCATCACCACCAATACCACCACCACCAATACCACCACCACCTATACCACCATCAATAGCACCACCACTATCAATACCACCACCAATACCACCAATACCACCACCAACCACCGACAATACCACCACTAATATCACACCCACCAATACCACCACCACCAATTCCAATACCACCACCAATACCACCACCACCAATACCACCACCATCTGTACCAATACCAATACCACCCCCAATATAAATACCACCATCAATACCAATACCACCACAACCACTAAAACCACCAATACCACAACCACCACCAACCACAACCAATACCACCTCCACCAATGCCACCACCACCAATACCACCACCAATACCACCACCACTACCAATACCACCAGCAATACCACCATCACCACCAATACCACCACAGTCACCAATACCACCACCACCTCCACCAATACCACCACCACCAATATCACAACCACCAATACCAATACCACCACCACCAATACCACCACCAATATCACTACCACTACCAATATCACCACCACCAATCCCACCACTAATACCACCACCACCAATACCACCATCACCACCATTAGCAATACCACCACCACCAATACCACCACCAGCAATACCACCATTAATACCACCACCACTATCAATACCACCACCAATACCACCATTACCACCAATACCACCACCACCAATACTGCCACCACAACTACCACCACCAATACCACCACCAATACCACCACCAATATCACCACCACCAATACTACCACCACAATACCACCACCAATACCACCAGCACTAATACCACCACCACCAATACAACCACCACCACCAATACCACCACTACCAATACCACCACCACCTGTACCAATACAACTACCACCACTAATATGAATACCACCATCAATACCAATACCACCACAACCACCAATACCACCAATACCACCAACATCACCAATACCACCACCACCACCAATACTACCTCCACCAATACCACCACCACCAATACCAGTACCACCACTACCAGTATTAATACCACCACCAATACCAATACTACCACCACCAATGCCAATACCACCACCACCAATACCAATACCGCCACAACCAATACCACCACCACCAGTACCACTCACCACCAATACTAATGCCACCACCAATACCAATACCACTACCACCAATACCAATACCACCACCACCAATACCAATACCACCACCACCAATACCACCAATGCCACCACCACCAATACAACCACCAATACCACCAATGCCACCACCACCAATACCACCACCAATATGCCTGGCCTGTTAGAGCTCTCCCTAGAGGGAGGACTAGGGCTGCGAGCTACTACAGAGCAGCATTGAGTCTTTGCCCTTCCAGCGATTTTAACTGTGATTTTAAGATCGTGTTTGTGATCGATGCACTTTTACTCTAAGGGGGGTTTTTATTTCTTAGTATTAAGTGGGAATTGTTGTGAGGTACTCTGACACCCCTACACACGCTATTCTCTTTGCTGACAGCCTCGCCCAGCCGTTTTTTACTTCCGGTTGAGGCGGCGGCGGGCGCCATCTTGGGTGTGGGCAGGGGCTGCGCTCTAGTCGCGCCGGCCTCCCGCCCTCCCAGATTATTTAGTAGGGTTCGGTCAGCTGCTCGCTGCCTGTTAGAGCTCTCCCTAGAGGGAGGACTAGGGCTGCGAGCTACTACAGAGCAGCATTGAGTCTTTGCCCTTCCAGCGATTTTAACTGTGATTTTAAGATCGTGTTTGTGATCGATGCACTTTTACTCTAAGGGGGGTTTTTATTTCTTAGTATTAAGTGGGAATTGTTGTGAGGTACTCTGACACCCCTACACACGCTATTCTCTTTGCTGACAGCCTCGCCCAGCCGTTTTTTACTCCCGGTTGAGGCGGCGGCGGGCGCCATCTTGGGTGTGGGCAGGGGCTGCGCTCTAGTCGCGCCGGCCTCCCACCCTCCTCATCACCTATAATATGTGGGTAGGGTTCAGACGGCGCAGCGGGCTGGCGCAGCGGGCGCGCCGGTCGCGCGCCGAAGCCGCGCCAAAGCCAAGCCCGTCTGCGCCCGTCCGCGGCCGACCGTGGCCAGGGGCCCAGACCCCTACATCTCGGACGTGCCGCGGGCAGTCCTACACAAGTAAGAGGCTGCGAGACCTATGCCCCGCTCCATTCACGAGCTGTCGCCACTTGATGGAGCCACTTGACCTGGGACCATGTCCTCATTGTACTTTCAGAGAGAGGTGTCTTTCGCCTGCCGTCCCTGACCCTGATGCGATTATTGCTAAAGGGGGGCTCTTAAATTGTAGATCCTTCACTAAACATTCCCTTCAGCTGTGGGATCTCTTACTAGATGAGGACCTGCATATACTATTTTTAACTGAAACCTGGTTAGGAGAACATTCGGATCCAGATATAGTGGATACCATTCCGCCAGGTTATACCCTCCATAGACTTGATCGAGATAAGGGAAGGGGAGGTGGCATTGCCATCATTGTCAAACAGCCTTTTGAGTGTGTTCTAAAACCAGTAAAAATTGACAACTGCGAAGCTGGTGAATTTAACATCAAACTGACCCAACACGAGGCAATTACGGGCATCCTAATTTACAGACCTCCTGGCTCTCTGGGCAACTTCCGAAGTAGTTTACTGGAAGGGGCTACTCAATTTGCTATTAAACACAACAAAGTGTTGGTGTTGGGTGATCTGAACTTACATCTAGAGGATCCCCTACAAAAGGAGGCAGCGGGCGTCCGTCTAGTCCTACAAGAACTGCAGCTGGACTTGATAAGTGTTGCAGCTACACATCAGAGGGGTCATTGTTTGGACCCTATCTTCGCAAGCTGGGACTTGATAAAGGCACTTACACCGTGTCAGCTCCCTTGGACAGACCACTTCTTGGTCCCTTTCCAATGTTTTTACCAACCAGTTAGAGCCATTGAGAATGGGGTGGGAAATATTATGAGACGGAAATGGAGACAATACTCTCAAGAAAACTTCATATGCGCCATCCAGAAAGCGCAACTTCCGCATGCTATGGACAGTGATCAGGCGAATAATGAATTTAATCAGCTTGTGACTGCAACCCTGGATGAGATTGCCCCCATGAGTAAGGGTAAAGCAAGGGAAGGCAGACAACGTACTGCCCCATGGTTCACTCCAGAACTCCAGCAAATCAAGTCCAATTGTAAAAAACTTGAAAGAAGCTGGAGAAGGAACCCGAGCGAACAAGGTAAAAACAGTTATAGCCTAGCACACAAAAACTACCAGCATGCGGTGCGTAGAGCTAAAGCTAAATATTTCCAGACACGCATTGAAGCGGCCGAGAGCTCCTCACGCGAACTGTTCAAAATATACAAAGAAATATCTTTAGTCTCCAGCTCTAACACCCCCCTTAGGGCCACTGTGGAGGGATGCAATAGAGTTGCAAACTTTTTTTCCAACAAAGTTAAAGCTATTTATGCATCCTTCACCCAACAACCAGATAAGGGCATAGATTTTACAGCAGGCTGCTCGCCTGTGGCCCTTGACGCCTCGTTGCAAACTTTCGAGGTACCCGCCGCTGACAGGCTAATAAAGATCTGTGGCAGTGTGAAGTCCGGTTCCCCTAACGACCCGGCACCGGCCTGGGTCATCACAGAGGGCCTGGCTGCCCTGGAACCATACATTAGACATGTCTTACAGACCTCCTTTTCCACGCAACGAGTCCCTGAGGAGTGGAAGAAGGCCATAGTACTGCCAATAAGGAAAAAACCGAATGTAAGCATGGAAGTGCTGGAAAACCTCAGACCTATCTCCCTATTGCCGTATGTGGCGAAAGTGGCTGAGAAGGTGGTCAATGCTCAGCTTACTGAGCACCTGGAGAGAGGGAACTTACTACATCCCTCACAATCCGGTTTTAGGGCGGGCTACTCCACGGAGACAGCTCTCCTACGGGCCTCTGAGACTCTAAGAGCTGGTGCAGATGCAGGACATACTATGGCCCTGATTATGCTCGACCTCAGCGCGGCTTTTGACACCGTAGCGCATTCCATCCTGCTACGATGTCTGAGCGAAGCTGGGGTCGTGGGCCCTGCGCTGTACTGGTTACAGTCGTTTCTCACTGATAGATGTTTCCAGGTACAGCAAGGGACTTGTCGCTCGGTCGAGATGCCACTAGATCAGGGAGTGCCTCAGGGCTCAGCATTGAGCCCTACTCTTTTTAATCTCTATATGGCCTCCCTGGCGAAGGTTGTACAATCATTTGGGGTAGAATTGGTGTCTTACACCGACGACACCCAGCTGCTGATTTCCCTATCACAGGACACCGCCAACACCCCCACCAACTTTAAGTCCTGTATGCAGGCACTAGCTGAGTGGATGGACTCCCACTGCCTAAAACTCAATGGCTCTAAGACTGAGGTGTTGGTGGTGGGGGGGAAAAGCGAAAATTGGTCAGCCGAGTGGTGGCCTACATGCCTTGGCCCTACCCCCATACCTTGTGATGAGGCTAAGAATCTAGGAGTTTGGATGAATTCCTCTCTCTCCTATGATGGCCACATAAGGCGTCTTGTGGGCAAATGTTTTGGAGTATTAAAGACTCTAAACAAAACCTTGGACCTCCTACCCATAGCGGCCAGAAGGACACTGACGCAGGCACTGGTGACCTCTCGGATGGACTATGGAAATGTATTGTTCCTAGGGGCCACCGAGGGCTGCCTGGGTCGCCTGCAAGTTATCCAGAATTCCGCCGCTAGATTGGTGCTAAGAAGACCTAGGAGGGCTAACTCGCAAATGGCACTGGATGCACTTCACTGGCTGCCTGTGAAGAAACGTGTGTGGTTCAAGTGCCTCCTCATCTGTCACCGTATTGTCTGGGGCAGGTCGCCCGCCTACCTTAGGGATCTAGTCAGTCGCTATGAACCAACAAGGACCCTTCGGTCGGAGGGTGCCGGGCTGCTGACAGTACCCAGAATTAGGAAGGCAAGAATGGGTGGACGATCCTTTGCGTGCCAAGCAGCTCTACACTGGAACAAACTTCCTCCTGCTCTGAGACTGGAGAGCAGTGAAGCACTGTTCAGGTCCAAGCTTAAAACACATCTATACCCTGTGTAGGTCACAGGCTCTTGCGGCGTTTGCTGGTAGCTCTAGCGCGGGGACACGCCGAGATGGTGTTACTGAGCGCTCTATAAGCTCTTTAATAATAATAATAATAATACCAGCACCACCACTAATACCACAAATACCAATACCACCACCACCACCAATACCACAGATACCAATACCACCACCACCAATACCAATACCACCACCTCAGCGCCTCTCGTTCACTAGTAATAGCAGGGGCACTGTACGAGCCCGGAGCTGCAGGCGAGATCATACCTCCCTCCCTCCATGCCTGCCATAAAGCACAGCCCGCCCTGCACTACAAGGTGAAGCTAGGGCCCTGCTACATCTGGAGTGTTTTTCATAAGGCCGAAGATAGCAATGACATCAGGCAATGCCGCACTGCACACTCAAATAATGGAGAGGGCAGGAAATAGCCCCCCCAGCTCTTACTCCTGAGCCGCAACAGTGTAATCACAGAGTGAAAGGTGTTGGAGTGCTTTGTTAGTGTTTATAGCTCAGATCATATGTAACTCTCACTTCACACTTTGTGTCTGCGTAATTTAGAACACTTACACATCTTCTTCACTGCACTATTTATCACTACTTTGAAGCCGGTCTCTTCCTCTGATATTTACAATCTCACAAGCGGTCGAGAAGGCCCTTTATTGCAATGCAATAGGGCTCGCATTTGAAAGAGTTTAAGCTATTAGTATTGTAAATGACAATGCCTTTTATTTATGTTTTAAAACCCATAACATAAATAAAAGGCATTGTCATTTACAATGCCAATAGCTTACACTTGCATGAATGCGAGACCTATTGCATTCCAAATGCAATGACCTGGTGCTCAGTGTCAAATCCACCCTCTAACTTGAACAGTTGGATCAGTATTACATAGTAATAAGTCTAGAATTCTCTTCCAGGACTTACCCTTTCAAATATCGTTCTGCTTACTTTGAATGTTGCCCTGCAATGATATCAACTTTCTTTTGATATAATGCTCTGTAATGCTTTCCTGTCATTTATTACCGAAGTAAATAACAGATAAAATCGGGCTAGCCTGACTAAAAGCTACTAATCAACATTTAGATCAGTGGCAACATTCAACTCACTGAGACATTCTTTACATAGTGTTAGTATTGTTATTTGCCATTTGTATAGATTTTGTTTGCCATTTGTGTGGCCATGCGGCGCTACTTCCATCATGCATGATAGCACGTTGCCTATGACCACTCCTCAGTGGCTCATCCCAACTCTCTGTTGCGCTTACTATCTAAAAATGTCTGCACACAAAGATGCTGTTGTCACACACAGAGAAGAATAATTAGAGGGAACATTGCCAGTGACTGCCAAAAATATTTTCAGGAGTTCTAATGAACCCACATCATTGCAGCAGGATTCACCCAAGGTGACCTCCCCATCAACCCCGAGTAGGAGATTTGTGGTTAAGACAAGTCCTATGACCCACACCCACGCCTATCGAATATTAGATCGCAGTTGGGGCCTCTCTAACCTAAAGACAAACTTGCGCTGTAGGAAACTGGCTCTCTGTGCAGTGTACTCAAATGAAGTACACTATTTAGAGAGTACAGGGAATCCCCAATGGGTATGCAGAGGTATAAGTAGTTATTACTAACTCACTTTTTGTGGTAGTGAGGGAGAGCAGTTAGGCTTATCAGAGGGTAGTGATAAGCATTTGTTGTACTCACAGAGTCAATAAAGGAGACACACTCTCAAGAATATATCTGAGACCAATGTGCAAAAATAATATTGGTTTTTATATAATTTTTAAGACCAAGAACACAGTTCTAAGGTAAGAACTTTTGGAGATACGATTTTGAAAAGTTCGATAAATATATCACTTCTATGCACAATTACACACCTTGAGAAACAATCGGGAAATAGCAGCAAAATGGCATAGAAATTCAGGCAATGATTACACGAACTTCACCTTTTGATTTTCGATCAATTTAGGGACCAGGTCCAAAGTCCCAGAAGGAGAAGTTCGGGAGTATCCCGGATTGGGCGGGAGCTGAGTGCCGAGCACTTGGAAGTTGGTGCGCAAAGACTAAGGGGGCCACTTGAAAATGCATTGCACAGAGGTACTTACAGGTAAGTCCAGTGGATCTCCTTAGTGGGAGGAGGTCGCAAGGTCCTCATGACCATGGAAGCAGAGCTTGTTAGTCAGTGCCGGGGCTGGGGGGCCGGGTGCAGAGCAAACAGGTCAGTCAGGCGTTGTGTGTCTTGAGGTCCTCTCCTTTGGGAGCAGGCAACGTAGAGAGGTGATCTCGTGACAGCTGGGCCACTCAGGAAGTGGGTATCAGGTGTCTTGATGTCCCTCAATAGTGTTTGCTTTGGGAGTCCAGAGGGGACTCTTCTCCTTGGAGTTTGCAGTTGGGGGCCCAGTACCCCGGGTATTGGTACGCCTCGACTCTGGTAGGTCCTGGTGTCTTAGTGGGGAGGCAGATCTGACCCTCTGGAGCTGTTGTACCTTTTTTTGCTTCAGTGCTGCATTGAGGTCATCAGGGAGCAGCCAGTTGACAACTGGACTTCACGGGACCGTTGCCTGCGGTGTGCAGGGGAGTGATACCTTCGCTTCAAGGGCGCTTCTCTGTGATTTCTTGTAGGCTGGGGGTGCTCCGGGGTTCTTGGAGACCTCTCAGGTTTCATGACGACATAGCAGCAACTGTCTAGTCCTGGGAGCCACAGGCAGGTTTTTGCACCTTTTGTCTTCTCCAGAAGGGTTTCAGTTGTAGTGCAGTGGGTCTTCTTTGTACTGGTCTTCTCTTGTCCGTTGAATCTGATGTTCAGGTCTTGGGGTGCCACAAAGGGAGACAGGTAGTATCCAATAGATACCCACCTTTAGGGTATCTCCACCGTTTGGTGACCACTTCCTGTGGGAAGAGGCGCTACCCTAGCCCTGATAGGATGTTTTCCCACCATCCCAAGATGGTAGAATTTCAGGAAAGGGGTTCACATCATCTGTCACGCCCTAGGGGCGTTGTTCGCTGCGTGGGGACCCTCCTCCTAATCTAACTAATTTTCCTGCCTTTCCTCCTGCCGAAAGTGGAGCAGGAAAGGGGTTTTGGCTTTCATCTGCTATCTGGAGGTTCCTGGGTTGGATTTCAAAGGTGGCATCGTCATTGAAGCTTCCCACCCAGGAAGGTCATCCTGTCCTGGAGGAGATGTGAAGCACCTCCACCCTGAGCAGGCTTTGTCTGAGAGTGCTGCCTCTTCCCCTATGAGGTTAGAAACATGTCTGGTAGTGACAGGTTGGCGAAAACAAGCCAGGAAACACACCAGTGCTTGGCAGGTTTTCAGGGGATCCTCTAAAGGGTCTTCTGTGTGAATATATTAATAAATCCACCACTGATAAGAGTGAGGATTTCTTAAGGCAAGATGTTTGGTACCAAACACCTTAGGAACTATGAAACTCGTGTTCACAAGTATCCAGCCCATATCCTCCTTCCCTGTGCACTTGCAACATCTCAGAAGAGACTGGACATTGTAGGGGCATATCTGCTCATGCTACTATGCCCACACATAGGGTATAGCGCATCCTTCCTTAGGGCTAAAGGCCTGCAGTAGGGGTGAATACCTATATCTTATGGAGTGTATAGGTGGCATGGCACACAGAGCTTTGTAGTACGCCTCATCCTTGGGTGTTAGTAAGGGATGGCTTGTACAATTGGGTGTGAAACAGGGTACGCCTCATCCCAAGGGTATCAGTAAGGGATCGCTTGTACCACTGGGCATGGAACAGAGGATACGCCTCATCCCTGGGTGACAGTAAGGGATAGATTGGACATCTGGGATGGTGGCAAGTCGGTACGCATAGGCTCTGGGTGTGATATGGAGCTAACATCTCAAACTATTTTTTTTAGCTACAAAGGTTTTCTTAGTGCTATCGATTGTAGCATCTAAAAGAAGTGAGAGGTGTTCCCCTTTTTCTCTCCGCTTGGATCTCTGGGCGTTAGGCAGTGATACGCACAACCCCTGGGTGTGATCTAGGGTGTAATTAGGAAATTAGGGAACATTTGGTCCTTGGTGAATAAGGTGCAGCTTGTGTCAGGCCAGAGGAGGCTGACTCAGGTTGTTCTTTTTTCTCTGCTCAAATCGTTGTTAATTTTTGTCCGCTTAGCTAATAGTGACAGGCTATCAGGTTCACCTAGCTCTATGTACTACACAGAGCATCACCTCTCCACGGGCTATAGACACAAGAAGAGAGCCCCGTTTTTTGGGGACAAAATAACTATTTTTTCTGTCAAACTTTTTTGTCTCTATTAGAATTTTCCATGTTTATGCATTTATTGATTTTGTGGTGCTGTTGAAATTTTGCATATCATATGTTGCATGTTTAAATGTTATGCCATGTTAGTAAGTCAATGCTTTAGATAATAATGACCCTTTTTTCAAATCAGAGGTTTATGATTACTGGTTTATTGCTGCAAGTCAACCCGTACTGTTCTAAACTAACAATTGCACTTTTGTCACAGGTTGTTTTTATTTCATTGTGTTTTTTTCTCTAATTAATGTTAATTGATTTTGATGCATCAATGTTTTTTTAGCTCATGGCCAAGTAGATTATTTTCAGTACCACCCAGTGTACACAGAGCCCCAAAATTAGAGTAGAATTTGAGATTATTTAAAAAACTTGAGACAACCAAAGTTTTGCAAAGGGCCTTAAAAATCTTCTAAATCCACCATGGAGACTCCACTAGACCACATAAAAGCGAAATTCCCCAACCAGGCTTGGAGACTAGAGAGATACTGCTGTGAGTGGAGTGGCACGCCCAAACCAAGACATGCGCAGTCCCCTGGCCTGAGGGGGGAACATTTCACACCAATCTCATAGAACTCACCAAAACTTTCATCCAGACCAGACATAAGGGCCATGAGAGAGACATACAAACGGGCCTGTTAAGAATGTCGGCTGACCACTGGGTGGCCCCAATACACACTATACACAACCATAGAGCTAGCAACAGCGAGGAGGAAGGCTCCAATTCCTTTGAGTCCGACAGTGAAGTCGAAAGCCTAGAATGTGGCATGCCAAGCCAGGAACCAGATAGAGAGTGCTCACCAAGGATCACCAAGGTGCTTGGAACAAGCTCAGCCCTCTGTTAGCCCTGGACAGCCCGTGGTCACAATGCTCATAAGCAAAACACTATACCACTTCCTGGTAGATACAGGGGTGGCTAGGTCATGCCTATGGGAAGGAGCTGCACCTATAACAAAGACCACTGCCATGATACAGGGGATCTCAGGATCTGTGGCCAAAGTCCCTCTCACTGAACCTCTTGAGCTGAAAATAAGAGGAAGCAAGATCAGGGAACAGTTGTTGAACTATCCGTCCTCCCCGACCAATATGTTGAGACTGGACCTATTGTCCAAATTGAGGATGTCCTTCCGGTTCACTGAGAATAAAACTATAGAGTGCTCCTCACCTGGACTCGCCCCCCTAGTGTGCAGAACAGCCTCATCCACCCAACACCTCTGGGATGCTAGCCAGAGCAACCCTGGACCGCAGAGCCCTCCTTAAAGGAGCTGGTTATATGGAAAACTTCTTAGAATTGTACGGCCTAGGAAGACAGTGGACCAGCCGTGCATGGCATCTCCTGGTAGAAACAGCCAAAGCAGTAGCGTGTATAGAGCGCAGGGAACCAGGGACCCTGGATCACCATGCGCACAGGATCACATCCCCCGTGGCTAGGTTGGAGGCCGGCTCGGGTCTACCTGGGCCAGCCTCTGTCACCACCCTGCTCCATACTTGAAGGAGAAGGCGGCACGGGCGAAGCGGCACCTGGCCAAGGGATGTGTTATACCTCTTGGGAGACCCCTCCCTGTTACCCGATACAGGGCCAGGATATATGAACGTGACCTGTCCGACCATCAGGACAACACCTCAAAACATTGCTCCTTGCGGTCGCATTGGATAGGCTAGGGTGGGCCTAGGGTGGATAGGCTGCCTCCTACATTCCCCACACAGGGGTTCTGTTGGACTGACCAAGAAACTGGTGAAACCATCCTGAGGGGCTATATTGACCACACACTCAGGACTCAGCCGGGGGACCCCAGGGGAATCCATAATTTGTGCACCAGATAGCCAAAAGGCCGGCTGCCTCAAACTTTCATAGAGTGCCACTACTGTCTCTGAAGAAACCACAGGGCCGCCTATTGTCGCATAGAAATATACCACAAACATAATAGGTTGTTATCAGGACCATACCCACATAATCCCTACACACAGGACAGACACAGTGACCCTAGAACCTCAGTGCTGCCCAGGGCTTTAAATGGAATGAAAAAACTAGGGGCTCTCTCAATTATGCATGGCTGATGTAATTAAGGCATGGCTTAAAAATATGCAAGGTTAAAATCTGTGCTAAGCATAGTGTGCCGCCCGACAGGTATTTTGCTGTTTGTCATTCCATGCAGAGATATAATACAACAAGTAACATTACACCCAGGACTTTAAGTGGGCCGGGTCCTGCCGGTGCTCAGCACCGACAGTTCTGAAAAGCAGGTGCTGGGACGGGTCTCTATTGGGTTCTCTGAATTTGCCCTCACCATCAGGGTGAAAAAGAATCTTAACTCTGCAGCAGTACCACCCTTCACTGCCTGTGATGTAACTTCAAATAGACTTGTCATAGTTCATGCACAGTCTCATCATTTCAGAACTGAAGCATTTTCAATATTATATACAATGAAGCCATAGTTGCTGCTTATTTATCTTATGCAACTAACAACCATTGACAAAGCCAATAGTCTGGCTTGTTATAGGTGCAATGTTACGTGTTGTATTATATATCTGAATGCCATGACAGAAGCAGCAAAATACTAGTCGGGCAGTGCACTATGCTAAGCAAAGATTTATGGCACACGTTTTTAAACCACACTGTTAATTACATGGACCACGCCCCTTACAGAGACCCCCCCACCACAGTTTTTTCATCCCACTTAAACCCCTAATTGCACCTGCAAAAAGTAAGGGCTATTAGCTTTGCCAATGGTTGTTAGTTGTGTAAGATAAATACGCAACAACTATGGCTTTGTTGTATAGAACACTGAAAATGTTTCAGTGCTGAAATGTTGAGGCTGCCTCTTTGAAGTTATCTTAAAGGCAGTGAAGGGTGGTACTGCTTCAGAGTTAAGATTTTTTTTATTACCCTGAGGGCAAAAATGGAGAGCCTGATAGACATCCGTCTCAGCACCTGCTTTTTAAAACTGCTGGTGCTGAGCACCGGCAGGACCCGGCCCACTTAAAGCCCTGCCAGCACCCACTACAGACCCGCTTCAGAAAAACTCACTGTAAACATAAAGAGGAGCAACACAACATTAGGAAAATTCAAGCCTATATTTTTACAACAGGAAAACCTCAGGACAGCCATGCCATGTTGATCGGGAATCCACGCTAGAGTGCGTCATCTGGGTGCCTGCAGGGGGCCCAGGGCCCACTCTGCTTATGGTACCCCGGGAAAGGTTTGACTGACCACGTCCCCAGGGCGAGGACAGTCTGTCGAGGGAGCAGGGTGGGTCCCCATCGGTGCATAAATGCAAGTACCCAGGTCGGGACCTGGGTACTTGCGTTTATGCACTGATAAACGAAGGGTCACCCAAGTCATTCAGGCACTTCACAGATCGAAATGACCCCATTCTACAACATTTTTCTGGCCTCCTTCAAACAGAGGCCCTCCCATAGTTCCAAAATGAGGCAACTGCTCCAGGGCCAGAAGTCAACTTTCCTGTACGTTTGGGGAAGGAGTTTTTTAAAAGGCCAGAAAGCTCTATCAGCCATGCATGAGTAGCCGGTTTGGCTCACTTACTCACAGCACAACATGCCCCGGCTGCCCACTTGACTCCCATCGTGGGCAGAACATTCGGCCTCCTCCTCCTCTCCCCCAAAAGCTTCCAAAACCGTCCAAGGTCTGCCCATTAGATAGGCCAGGAAGGAAGCCACTGTAAACCGTCATGTGCGGCAACACCGGAACATCCTGGGTCCGAGGGAGAGGGGAGCAACGTGAGAGAAAGGGTCTTCACAAATAACTTTCTCAGCTCCATGCCCGGGGTGCAGGGATAGGCTCATCAACCGTGCTCAGCCAGTTAGAATAACACTCACGGGACCTCATGATCGTCCGAGTCCAGCGATGGCCACAACGGCAGCTGTATCTCGCAGGGAAAATCCATCGAATCCCGTAGCACCACCTCCATCAGGCGAAGCACATAAAAGGTCCAATGAGACCCCTGACTCTTGCTGAGAATAGCACAGCAAATCAACATAGTCCCAGCCATTTTCTCCTGTAGGTTCCAAAAGGGGTACACACACGACCTTCAGTAGCCCTTGTTGAAGTGATCAACGCCTAAAACCACAAGTAACTGCTCCCTGGTACCCGGTAACTGCCCCCTGGGACCCGCACAAAACAGCCTGACAATAGCCCAAAGATTCTGGACTCTTCCAGAAGGAGGGCGTAACACAGTAACTCAGCCCAATTAGTAAGAAAACATTTTTTCACGCCATGTGCAGAGACCCAAGGGACGCACACGTGTCAATGGAAACATTAGCCCCAAAATTAAAACATCCGCCTCCCCTCACAAATGCACGCCGTCCATGCAGGTCAAAAGGACACCCCTGCACTGGTTAAAACAGCACACCTTTAAGCAGAGCAGCCCGCAGGGAGAATTACTGTACTCGCTGTGGTAAGGAGAGGGGGTAATCATATATTATAAATAGCATTAAAAAGTTTAAAGTCACAATTTCCCACAGAATTCCAGCACCTACAAAAATTAGGTTAAAAACCCACCATTCCACTAAAATTCTTTCATCTCCATCTGATACGAGAAACATTTGCCTCTTCAGTGAAACCATGGAGCTCCCCATTTACAAGTAAACGCAGGAATGTTCCAAAACTGCCTAACAATGGATTTATTCCAAGCTAACCTATGGCCTGTAGCTCTTATCCTGCAGGTCTGCTATCGAACTACAAGTGCATGAACACTGCTACTGTCTGCCATGCCTTTGATCAATACCTTCAAAGACTTTTTATAAGACCAATCGCCTAAGTAACACAAATCCTAAACAGACTTTGTAGCCTCATCTCAAAGGACATTTTTCTGCACTGCACCCAGGCTAGACATCTCTGGACATCCAGACACCAAACAACAAACAGCAACTACAAACAAACAAACAACCACAGATGACAGGCATCTCCCTTGAAGATGCCCTACAGCCTACAAAATACTTCCTAAGTTATGTGTTTTTGTATTTTTGTACGGACTCTCACAAGCCAGTGTGCTTTCCAGCTCCTCTGGAACCAAAAGTATGCCAAATCTCATGAGCTCTATTCGATATTCTTGCAATGCATGCGCAGAGACCTCTCTCACCTCATGTACACCTACACTGAGTCAAATGCTAGTATTCCTCACGCACTACACAGCGCACTCCTACACAACACCTGATCAGGCACACAAACTATGAACCGGTCATGTTATATCTGTTTACTGATACACACCCGTAGTCGCAGACAGGCTTTACTTATCACAAGAACTAGCCCCCGAAAAAGCAAAGTCCCTTATCTAAATGTACCTATACAGAATCAAGGCACAAATCCAACCCAATAGAGTAGAACCCCGTAGGACACTAGTAAACATCACCAGGTAATGAGACCAATGCTATTGCACTGTATCTCTTCACCAAGCCAAGTGACATCCAATCTGAGGTAGATAGGATGCGCAGTAAGAGCACCACATGGGAGGATACTGTTTGGCCCCGGGACTTTGTTGAAAAGAGGTTCCTGGAGGTAGCAAGACCACTACACCAGTGCACAAACACATCTGCTCCCGCATCTGTCTGCTCCCCCAGGCCTGCCCTGAAAATATTTGGGGCCATGCTTCTTTAATGACAAATAAACCCCAAACACGGAATTCCAGTGCAGGGCCGCACACCTCAATCATGCAGGGGGAATGAGTCCCATGGGAGAGGGGTCAAATGCTAGCATTGACACCCCATGCCAAGAAATCTCAGATCACAAGATCAATATGTACACATTGTTGGAGGAGAAGGGGCAAATCCTAATTTGACGGAAACTTGGACTGTACTCTTTATGTTCCAGAGGCAAAGGAACCATACCGTTGTGTAACAATGAGAATTGGGTCATGATAATGCACATACCGGACCTGCAAAGTGCACCTCCACGTTGATGGATTTTTACTGGCAATGTGGGGACCTTGCCTAAACTCAGCATGCCCCTGGATGGCGTGGCCTCTGCACCCTGGTGACCATACACACCCCAACCGTGGTGATCATTGGAGAGGATCTGTCTGAGTTGTCCTCAATATCCGTTACAGTTGAAAACAACTCTGTTGCATCAGGCTCGAAGGAGAAGAACTGCTGAGTATTTTGGCTGGGTTCATTAGAAGGACAATCCAGAAGGATTCAGACTGTTCACCATGCAAACAAAAGTGGTTCCAAATAACCCGATGGGAAATTATGAAACTAATAAACAGTACTGAGCTTCACCTAAACGCTATCAAGGAGGGATTGAGAGCTATCCGCCTCATGGTGATGCAACATCGGCATGTGTACTGGAAGGTGGGGTGTGTGCCAAGATTGGTGCTTTCTGTTGTACTTTTGACTTGGACAGTGGGACATTAGCCCATGCTATCTAAGAACCGCATCATCTGCAAGTTGACATAAAGAAGGAGGGAGGAGCCCCGGAGCAGGACTAGTTGGATCGTATCTTTTTGAGGATGCCCTTATGGGTATCCAAACTATTCACGTTGCTAATGGCAGTCTTCATTGTTGAACCTCTGTTATGTGGTTTCCTACAAGTGGGGGTTTCCTGCTGTAAAAATGCAGTCCTCAAATTAGGTAGTATGGAAATAGCTAGGGAAAACGTAACAGACACTACACGCACGCACACACACACACACACCTTCTAATAACATAACTGTCATGACATATGAAGAGGATGGAGTAGTTGAAGAATCAACTAGAAAGGGAGTGTTGGAATGGGTGAATACAATGTCAGTGATTACTGTGATGTGTGCAGGCCTGACAACAGCAATACCAATAAATGCAATATCAATGTATGTCATAGCCTGTGCCCGTACGACCATGTCAGTACCCATTAATACAATGTCGATATATGTCATAACCTGTACCCGCACAGTAGCGCCCACCCCGGCAGTGACGATATCAATGTCTGTCATAATCCATACTCAAAAGATTATACTATTACCAGTAAGAATAATGCTGATGTACGTTATGACCTAAGCGAATGTAACCCTGTCAATGCCAGTAAGAACAATGTCAGTGTATGCTATGACAACTGCATGCACAATGCTAAGGATATTGATAACAATGATACCAGTGACTGCCATATTATTTTAAGGAGTTCCAGTGAACTCACATCATTGCTGTCAGATTCACTCAAGGGGACCTCCTCATAAACCCTAGTCAGAGATATGTGTTAAGACCTTCAACTCATACTGAATACCAGGCCACAGGTGGGGCCTCTCTAACCTAAAGACAAACGTATGCCCAGGGAAAACCCTGATTGACCCCACAGATAGATAGTTGCACAACGAACAAAACTGAGGAAACTGGCCCCAATAAAACCCATTTGGCCAAAGGGTTGCGTTCCCCAAAGATACCACATGTAGACAGAAACACTCAACCAATCAGGACGCAACATGCAGACCACACGTAGTAATCATGTGCTCCTCGTGCTGGACATCTGGACACATCCCACACTAGCTCTCCCCGAAGTCGAGAGCCATCTGTATTCTTATCAGGTGCCCGCACTTGTTGATTTACAACTGAGGGTTTTATTTGGAATGCAGAAAATTGCTTTATTGTACCACATGAACTGTATATAACAGCGCCAAAACTTTGTACAGCGAGGGACTTTGAACAGACGCACTCTGTCGGGGCTCTCAAGCACGCAGCATTTAATTAAACCAACTTGTTCTTGTTTTGCCAAACTCCTCTTGTCTTTTCATTTAAGGTAAATTCAAACTCGAGCAACACACTTATACATTCAGTCATACACCCACAAATCACTTATGTATCCACCAGTAACAGTGCCAGTTGTACACACAGTTACATACCCCAACACTCACTAATACAGCCAGTAAGCAATCTATACAGCCACTTATATACACATATACAGACCAATAGAGATACTAAGACAGCCAGTCATATACCAACATAGTTATTATTTATACTTTTTTTATTGGCATTTCAAATGATGCAACAATACAGAACAATGATAACACAGAATCAGTGACCTAAGTTTTCAACTTTTAGACCAGGCTGTGTAAACATGAGCAAATGAACATCCACAAGAGATGGGATTATGGTCATACTTTCAGTAGACTTTTATGCCATAAGAGAACAATAATACTCATTTAATAAACCAACTATAACCGTGTCCATGTGTGCCTAAGTCTCATCACAGAATGTGTGAAGAACAAATTTGCAGAGGGTGGGGTACCAGGAGCCATGTTGCCTGCTAGGATCTGGCCCCAAGGTCTTGCCCTCTTCAGAGCCAACTGCAATCTCAGGGTACTCCCACTCATCAACCACCTCCCTCCAAAGTGGTTCAATGGGTCTGTGACGGACACCCCTAGTCTCCTCCCTCAGTAGCGCCCTTTCCTCAGCCCGCTGTGCCCAGTGCATGACATCAGTCCCCCATGTTCCCACACTAGTTTCCCGGGCCATGGTCACTTGTAGCTTGGCCAGATCCAGTACCAAGTCCACAAATGTATTCCCCAACTTCTTGGGGCCCAGCCTAAGGAAGAGGCCCAATGAACAAACTGCTGAAGTATTTGCGAGAGACCTAGACAGACTCCTATTGAGATGCAAGATTACCTCCCCCCAGAACCCTGTGAGCCCAAGGCAACCACAATTCATCTCTCTGAAATCAGCATCAGGGCAACCTGTAGGCTCCCCACCATAAATAGTCTGTATCCTATGAGAAGTAAGGTGCCTCCTGTGAGTGTAATTGAATTGTATATATTTAAGACTCATATTGCGAGAGACTTTCTGTGGGTATTCAAACACCCTCCCCCATTCAGCATCAGCCATGTCCTGGACCAAGTCAGCCGCCCATCGAGCCCGAAGGGCATCCAATGGTTTCTTAGCCAGCCAAGTCAGAGCTTTATAGAACCATGAGACTAGGCAAGAGCCTGATCCCAGCATCAGGAGTAGCTGAAGGATCACAGGCATGGGAGTTTCGGCTCTTGCAACACCCCACAGGTCCCGTAGGGTATGAGTAAGTACTTCGTAGGTAAGAAATTGTCCCACTGGCTCCGCCAGGTCTCTAAAGGGCATTAAGACATTCAACTGAAAGCAGTCACCCAGGGTCACCAACCCCGCACCCGTCCAGGTGTCTATCTGCCCAGCCGAAAAGAAAGTCAATGGGATGCTGTGAAGAAGGCCCACCAATGGGAGATCAGGGGCATAGGGGGCAACGTACCAGTACGCCGCATCCCATGTCACCAACAGACCAGGCAGTAGACAGAAGGACACTCGGGCGGGGAATATGAACTGCTGGGCGCAACAGATTCACAGCAGGAGTGCTTGATTGGGCTCAGCGCCAGCTGACCAAGCTCCTGTACGGCCACCGCATCCGACCATTTCGTGATCCACTGAAGTTGAGCTGCGATAAAATACAATTTAAAGCCTGGCACTCCCAGGCTGCCCTCAAGTGGGGGGCAGCAGAGGGTAGCCAATGCAACTCGCTGGCACCTGCCATCCCAAATCGATTCCCACAGGAGTGCATCAAGCCTCTGAATCCATGATACTGGGATTTTCACACATCCAGTGAAACACCCAGAGAGGTACTAATACACTTATTTGAATATGCACTCAAGTACTGACACTCCTAATCAACCATTCAAACATGTAGGCCTATAAACATGCTTCTGGCATGCTACTGCACAGCCCGCATATGCAGTTTTACTGCCAGGTAAAGTTGGCATTTAAAACCCCTTGCCAAGCCTTTTAAATGTTCCTTCTACTATATATAAGTCACCCCTTAGGTAGGCTGTAGGTGTTCCATAGGGCAGGGTACTATGTGCTTAGATGGTAAGATGTGTACTTTGAAGTTTTAGTGAGTCACATGCGCACTTACAGACCCACACGCCTATCCAGTTTCCCACCCATACTGTAATGCACATACCTATTTACAAAAGCATAGACTTACTCTCACACCCAGTAAGATGGAAACAGAGGCACCTACACATTCAGTCACACACCCACAAAGCATTTATGTATCCACCAGTAACAGAGACAGTTGTACACACAGTTACATACCCCAACTTAATTATACAGCCAGTAAACAATCTATACAGCCACTTACATACACATATACAGTCCCATAGAGATACTAACACAGCCAGTAATATAGCGACATAGTTACTCACACATCCAGTTACACACCCAGAGAGGAACTGATACACTTCTTTAGATATGTACTACAGTGCTGACACTCCAACTCGCCAATTCGGACAGGTAGCTCTTCATATATGCGTCTGGCTTGCTACTTCACAGCCTGTGTGTGCAGTTTTACTGCCAGATTGAGAAGTCATTTAAAACCCCTTGCAAAGCCTGAAAGTCCCTTTTTTCTACATATGAGTGTTCCTTGGGGTAGGCTGTAAGTAGCTCATATGGCAGGTTGGTATGTACTTAAAAGGTAAGACCTGTACTTTGAGAGGGAGTAGAGCTGCTATCTTTAATATCTGAGGAATGGAAAAAATACTGATATAATGAAATATGTAGGAATTTACTTGCTTGAGGTATGTAATAGTATATAGTTAAAGTTAAATGTATTTTGTATTTGGTTGTCAGATATCTACTTATGTTGAAACAGAAAAAATGATAACGACAAGAAAGGAACAGAGGAGAAAAAAACAGTACTATCTGTAAAAACCTGACATAAAAAAGAGATGATGGACAGAATATAGTGGTGGGAAACAACTGCTGGTAAGAAAACTAAGGATTTTGCTAAAACAGTATTTTAAAATGAAAAAGTGGAAAATGATGTCAATAAAAAGGGAGCTTTCACAACAGCACAGAAATGAAAAAGAGTAAGTCATGTTCAAAGTGGAAAATATCCTAAAAAGCAGCTCATCTGATAACAAGGCAGACACAATTCAAACATACAAATGAGAATGGTAGGGTAATACAGAATTTGGTAAGAAATATGAAGCATTATAAGAGAAGAAAGGCAGCATTGAAGCAAAAAGAACACATAGAAAGTGTGGTAGATAAAGCATTTGCCTTGAAGCGTAAAGTATTTATTTTGATACTAAACACTGGATAAAACAATACTGTGCATGAAGAAAGAAGCCAACAAAATGCTTATTAATTAAAGTAACTTTTACCAAATTATCAAAAGAGAATGGAAACATACATCTAGTACTGCGGCTTTCTTTAATGAAGAAAGCTACTTACAAGAGAACACATTATTGTATGTAGTTGAAACTACTGGACAATGCTATGAGATCAAAAATGGCACTTTCTTTGCAAAAGAGGAGATGGTTTGTAGAAATATATAGGAGGAGATAGCTCAAAAGGTACAAGGAAGATGTAGACATGTTGCTGTGCATAAATGGGACTGCAGTAGTATTTGTAGCATTTGCCAGGAACTGATTGATAAATTAAGAGAATTTCTAAGAAAATCTCCAAATAAAAGTGTGAAACAGAAAAATGCAACCTGCAAGGTTTAGATCCATGCAAAGTGAGGAAATTGACACTATTTGGCGTGTCTATCCAAGAAAGTATGCACAAGCGATTTTCACCATTTTCGAATGTTGGCTGTTCATCATTCAAAAATGGAAAATTTTGTTGGACGACTTTACTATGTAAAAACTCCTGAATGATGTTTAGGACAAATAAACAAAGCACTTTTGTAAAGTACAGAGTGAGAGGTTGAAAGTGTTTGTGAAAATATTGAGTTACGTTTCTTTGGTCCTGAGATGGAGTCTGGGCAAATTGATGTTTTTTAAATATAGGTGCACCAACTTGCTTTGTGACCATCAGTTGTGCAGAGTATGAATGCAATGGCTTACATGATTTTTGGAACGAACCAAACTATAACATTAAGGACATCAATCTGAAGACACCAGGAGAACTTTGCTCTTTGGATCCTGCAAATGCTTGTGGATATTTTAACAACAGATTTCATGTCATGCTTTCCTTCATCTGCAACAAAAAAAATCCACCTCTTGGAGAACTTACTGTTTTGCTTTGGCGTAAAGAGTACCAAGCAAGAGGTGCTCCACATATTCATCTGTTGTTGTAGATTAAAGATGCACCAAAATATGGAACAGGCACAGACTAGTCGATGCTTTCTTTCATAGAGCAGCATGTTACAAGTACCATCCCAAAAGAGTGACGAAAAAGGCCTAAACAGCAAGATCTGCATTTTCAATCACATAGATGTGAGAAGGACTGTTGGCGGAAATACAGAACGAAAGGAACATTTCACACTAAATATCGTTTTGGATTTCCAAGACCTATTATTTCCAAAGGAAGAGTCAACAGTTTTTATCTGCAGTCAGACATACACATACTCAGAAATCACCTAAAAACACCTACAACTTGAAGAGAACAGAAATTTCAAAATATATCAATAACTACAATCCTGTCATTCTGAAAATGTGGAATGCCAATATGGATGTTCAGTTTGTGGCAGACAACTCCATAGCTATTGCTCATTATGTTACTTCATACATAATGAAATCTGAAAAGACAGAGATGAAGGATATATGGGAAGAGATTTCTGCTGAAAATTCTTTAACAAAGAAACTGTACAGCTTTAGTTTGAAGATGCTTTCACACAGGAAAATTGGATCCTATGAATGCTGTGATCAGTTAAGTTCAGCTAGTTTATACTCCAAGTCTAGAGAAATTATTTGGGTGAGTCTAGGCCTAGCATGCAGGCGAAATAGAATGTTGAAGTCTTTTCCTTAAATCCAGTACCTTAAATGTGACCCAGAAAGTACAGATATGGTCGAAACAACCATGTTGGACATCTACTTTGCAAAAAGGAGTCCACATCTTAAAAATATATGTATTTATGAAATACATCAAATTACAGCTATAGAAACAGTGTTACAGAAAATGTAGATGAAGGTACATTTGTAGTGGTTAGTTGTGATAGTTGTTTGGTACGACATAGCAAAGGCTATCTAATTGACCATAGAAAACTGAGGTGCAATACCACTGAAAAAAGGGAGTTTTTTAACATGGCACTTCTGCAGCTGCTTAAGCCTTGGCATTCTGAATCAGAATTTCTAGGAGAGTTTGACTGCTAAGAAGATACATTCAATACTGTAAATGATAGCATTGAGTGGTCAGCATTTCCTAACTATTTAAAAATGTTAAATGATGAAATTTAAAAGGAATAAACAATTGTTGCTGAGATAGCTAAGGAGCCAAAGTTCAGGTCCTCTAGGTCAAGATCCTCTTGGACAGCCAATAATTGAAAACGAAGCGGCCATTGCAAAGAATAAGGTGGAGACTGCAATGTAATGAGCAAGACAGGAAACTATTGATTTGCACAACAAAATGACGAACCAAAAGAAATGTATGGAGAGGTGAAAGACAGAATTTAGCATGGATTTCTCCATGACAAGAAAGAGTGTGCATGCACACCATTTAGGCCTTTACTGTTGTATATCAATGGTCAAGCTGGCACTGGTAAAAGCTTTTGAATTGAAGTTCCCACTGCTTTCCTACAGAAGACTACAGAGTGTAATTTATCATGTGTAGTAATAGCACCCACTGTATTAGTTGCACATAGTATCAAAGGAATTACTTTACATCGAACTTTGATTCTGTCTGTGGAGAATGAAATCAAAGTGGAAAACCAAAGTTATCCACTGAAGCTTGCAATGAAGTGTCAGAAGTGCTAAAAGAGGTAAAGCTTTTAATCATCGATGTGGTGAGCATAGTCTCAAACTTAATGTTTGCCTGTGTACATTTGAGAATGCAATAGATTCTAAAAACAGACTACAATATCCTATTTGGAGGAAAACACTTGATTGTTTTTGGAGATCTACTGCAACTTACGCATGGATTTAAAACAATACTTCAAGATGAAACTCAGAATTCTTTGGGAAGCATTGGAAATGTAATTATTTGGTTATACTTCAAATAGAAAGAATTACTTAGGAATATGCACAAGCATCTAACGTTCAATATGGGAATATTCAGAAGGATATTTGAGTAGGTGATCTTTCGAAAGGGGAAAAGCGTCTGCTACAAATTAATGAACAAGACAGTAGCAGAGAGAATGCTTACTTTCATTCAGGATGGAAAAACAATTTTCTGCCTAATGCCTGCACTTGGAACTGATGGTAATAGACAAAATGGAACGACAGGGCATCACAGTATCCCTAAATGACAAATTGCAAACAAAATTGGATCCATTGGAAAAATCTATTTCAAAATCTGCAGGCTTGGAGAAATGATTAAGTGTTTGCAAGAACTGGAGAGTCATTTTGCGTCAAAATTTCAATGTTGAAGAAGGATTATTTAATGGTGCTATGGGTAAAATTATGCATTTCATTAGCTTTCCTAACAGGAGTGAGATAGAGTTCATAGCAGCCGCGACTCCTGGAGGGAGTGCTGCAGGGCAGTGGGGTGGGGTTGGGCAGGGGAGGGTCAGGGTGGGGAGTAGTAAACTACGGCATATGGCTGAACGGAGGTAAGTACATAAATAAATAAATAAAATAATTTACATTGCGTGTGCTGCAACGTCATTTGCTTTGCAGCGCGTGCAATGTAATTAGTTTTATTTATTGATTTATGTACTTACCTGCGTTCAACCGTATGCCGTAGTTTACTACGTCCCACCCTGCCCCTCCCCTGCCCTGCCCCACTGCCCCGCAGCACTCCCTCCAAGAGCCGCTACTGGTTCCTAGCAATTAAATTTGATCAGATTGATAGTGTAAAGCAGATTGGAAGGTCCATTGTTTTTTTTTTTTGCTTGTGAAAGACTTATATGTGCGACGGAAACTGTTCACAGTTTCTCTAGCATACACTTTAACTATTCAAAAATCTCAAGGGTTAAGTGTAGCTGCAGCATTTGTTAATGTTGGGAGTACAGTGTTTAAGGAAGGATTGTCATAGGTAGCCTTTTCGCGAGTTAGAACTTTGTCTGGTTTGTATCTAGTTGCATTTGATGACAGCAAAGTAAGTGCTGATCCAAGTTGTGTTAACGAATACAATTGGCTAAGAAGTGTTTATGCTCCTCATTTAGGACAGTATCCCATTTATGAAAAATGTACCACCTGTCCAAAGCGAAAACTTACAAAGGACTGTAGTGATGTTTTTGAATAGAAGGAAAAAAAGGAGAACAAGGAAGTTGTTAAAAAGAACAAAATTGACAATGACAGAGATATTCTTGGTTACCAGTTGTCAAACTCCTCTGGTATCAACCGCTATGTAAATGGTGTTCTAAGCATACTCTTTCAATTACCTTATCTTGTATATGCAATTGAACAGAAACCACAGAAGAGATTGTGCTCTGCGCTGTGTACCTTTTTGCAACATTTACGTAGAGATAGGACTATAACACACAGTCAGTCAAAGTATTGTTTATTTAGACAGTTGGTCTTTAAACAGTGCAAATAAATGTATGCACCATCTCCTTATATATATTTATCAATTCATACCAATCTAATATCATAAATAATTTCATCACAGTTTATGGCTGAAGCAATATCACTTTAAAAAATGTCAATTTATAGACAAGGCAGTTCATTGCACGTACTCAATAAAAATGTTAAGATTTAAAATTACTACAAAGATTTCCCCATCTAAAGTTCTTCTACCAGGGTCAAAATAAAATTATACACCGTTAGTAAAAGGCCCTACTTATTTTTATATCCTTCATTTCACACTATGGCTTCCAATCCTTCTATACCTAAGTGTATAGTTCAACTTGTTTCTCCAAGCAAGACCTTTTTTACAGCGATCATGAACCTTCCAATATGTATCGCAATTTCCAGGTTACGCATATCAACAAGGATTTCTACAGCTTGGGCACGGTTATTAATTCCATATTTTAAGAAAACGGTGTATAGTATCAATTTCTGCAAAGGTTACACTTTTAAACAATCCACTAATATGTGCAGAATGTCACATTTTGTGCCCAGCTTATGTCACGTGGCTGATAGGGACATTGTCGACATCACTAAGTTAGCATTAGTCCTGCAGCCATGATGCAGCTTTTGAGCACGTTACTACATGGCTTTATTTTTGCACAACTCTGTTTATGCCTTTCACATGAGAATCGTCTGCTGTGCTTGTTCTCTGCTTGTTCCTGGAGTTTAATCTGAACATTGTGAGCAAGTCAATAAACAATGTCTGGTACTTTTTGATATTACGGGGATACATATTTAGGTGAGACACACTTGGAGTGGCACTTTTCCAGGGAGAAGAGCCACACGCACCTACTTTGTAGAAATACCATTTATAGGCTAAGGTATGGGATCTGCTGACAATGCCCAGAGATCTTCTATTATGTAATAATACCTATTCTTACCAAGGAGAGGGAGGTTAGGCACTATAGTCATTTCTCCATTGTCTTTGTATGATGACATCTCCTTTTATGACGTGTGGCCTAGCTGCAATGCTAACTATATTAGTATTATGCATTTTTCTGCTTGTTGTGGCCTGTATACTGCATGTTAGAGCACGATAGTTAAAATAAACATTTTTGACCCGTGTCGCAGTCAGATCTTATTGTAGACAGGTACGAGAGTGTGAGCGAAAAGGTATGTCTTGTTACCGCGATTCCTGAGAGATCCGGGAGTGTTGTGTTCTGGGGTGTCTACTCATTTGCTTCTTCCTGAGTGTGTAGGAAAGCAAGAGAGCCACTATAGCTTGTCAGTCCTGGGCTCGTGGGCACTAAGGTGGTGGGAAGGCTTAGCCCCTATACACCGAAGTCCTATAATCCTGCGCATAGTTCTGTGTATGTGCAGAATCCCTAGAATACTTACATGTTCATTTCCCACCGGGTTGAATCATTTCCATTTTTATTCTCTCATTTTTTACCCAGGGGTTAATACCAATTCTTATTCTTAATAGTTCACACCTGTGCCAACAATTTGGTAATATATCCAAATATGGGAACCAGACTTCCTTCTGCCAAGAATTTAGCATAAATGGCAACACTTTTTTCTTTCTCAGATACTGCCAATCCTTTTTCCATGATAATTCCATCCCTAAGGTTCTTAGTTCACCCTTTGAAATTTCTATTTGTAACGTCTGTTGGCATACACATACAGATTCCAATTTCTTTCTGACTCCTTTTGCCCATTTTAAATCACTTTGCTGGACCTCATTCTTGAACCACTGTGAGACTTTGTGTTCCTCTCCCAAGCCTGGTCTTTTCCAAAATCTTATTTATGCCACTTGGGCATGTATATTCCACGAGGTCATACCCATCTCCATTCTTATTCCCTGTATCATGGATGAGCTTGGTAGGGACATTAAGGTCTTTTAACATTTCCCTTCCTTAGTGTCCCACCCACTTTTACCACTGAAACAAAGTAATTCTGCTCCATATTGTAATTGTGGGGGTTATCATGACACTAAAGGCTTTTATTATAGGTCTGTGTGACATCTCTCCATAGTCACAATTACATTTTTATAAGCCACTCACCAATGTAAGGACCCTAGCCTCTAGGGCCTCTATACCGGTATGCCAGTTCAGAGACCTTTCAAACCAGACCCCTAGATATTTATATTCATTTACTCTTTCCAATTTAGTAGGGCCCAGATACCAAATAAACGTATCTACTCTTTTTCCCAAAACACAACACCTTGGTTTTATCCATATTTACAGTTAGGTGTTTGAACCTACTATATTCACTGAACGCATCCATCTTTCTCTGGAGACCTACCTCTGTCTGATATAAAATTACTGCATCATCTGCGTATATTTGTTTACCATTTGTTCACCAGAGCTCGCACTTCTATCCTTTCCAAGGGCATTTGGTAGATCAGCTAAAAATATGGAAAAGAGTTGAGGGGCAAACACACACCCCTGTTTTAATGCATTGTTAATTGTTATTTTTGTGTCAATGTCCCCTTTGTGTCCTTAATGACCTGTTCCCAATTTTGTCTATGCAACTCCTGTATTATAGACAGCAACCCCTTTGGAATGTCATGTTTTATCAGGGTTTCCCATAGGGAACTCCGGTCTACCAGATCAAAAACTGCATGGAAATCTACAAAACAGTGGAACACCGCTGTTTTGTAGATTTCCGTGCAATTGACCAGAGGGCAAAGCAATGGTCAATTTTGAAGTATCCCCCCCCTTAAAACCACCGTGTTCTACAGTCACAATGTCATGGCTATGGGCTGCGGCTCTAGGGGCACTGCCACTCTGCGCAGCGTCAACGGCAATTCATGCAGACTCTGTGGCAAAATGCACTGTGCCACCACTTCGGCACGTTACTGATGGTCTTGTCATCGGAAGGCCTCATAAACATTGAAGCAGAGATGTGATGTGCGCAAGTACTAAATCATTAATGCGCTGCAAGCACAGCAGGCAACAACATGGTAATATGCCTCACTGAAAGACTTCCTTTTGAAAAGGCTGTGATGAAAGAGACTCCACAAGCATGTATTCTTGCATAATCATTGTACCGCTTTTCATTTCAAAATTGTTCCATGTTTTATATTGGTTTTTCTAAAGTGCTCTGTGTTTAATTATTGCCTGAGTTTCCTTCACAGGCATTGTTTCGGCCACGCCCTGCCACACGCCTAGGAACGTCCTCAAAGTCTGGCAGCGTGACAGCCATCTCTGGCGGGTCTCCTCTATAAAAGGAGACCACGCTCTTCTGCACGCACTCGTTATTCTCTCCTGGTTTCCCAGGACTGCGGATGCGACTGATGCGGTCCTTCCGACGGCATCCCAGGCTATACGCAGTCTCCAGGCGGTGAGCAGAATGCATTAAGAGGTGCGTGAAGCTGAAGAAACAAATGTTCCGCTGATTCTCGGTAAGAACATTCCTTTTGTTAGTCTCTTCAGCAACGGTAGATCGTTTACGCCTCATGAGTAATTTTTGGCAACACATTTGCATAATGATGGCTTGATCTATGATTCTTGAAGGTTTCAATAGACCTTGAATATTCATTAAGCTATGAACGTTTTAAAAACTAATTTTTGGGCATCAAACCTTTTGGATGGACACATTGTTTTAATGGCAGAACAAAGAAAAGTAAAAGACCTTTAATATTCTAAAGGATATTTCTTGTATAAAGTTGCATGGCAGGTCCCGCATTATACCCTATTATCACCATTTAAAGAAGGCATATCAAACTGGGAAAACTATGAAAGAATCAAGAAAGAGAACTTTTGTAGGTATAGTTTTTGTTTATCTCGGCTAGGTTATAAGTGAACAATCCTGATTAATGTAAAATGGTTAATATCTCTGTATGCTCTGTTTATAGCGTCCTTATCCCCAAAGTTCTCCTGACTAAGCAGTAGGGAAGATACAGGTGAATATGCTCAATTTGTACTATGGCTTTGTTAGTAATTACTAGTATTCCAGTTCATTTCACGTGTCCTATAATTTCTGTTTCAGATCTCGTTCCCTGCTCTTTTTTCCCCAACACCCTTTCCCCCGCCTGACCACTCTAATAATCTGTGTCGTAACGACAATTCAGATTTGGAGCTGCCTGGAGGTGGACCCTTCTAGCATCGTGCAAGCTCTGAGGAACGTCACCTTTGACAGAATAACGAGCCCACTGATTATATAGCAAGAAGATGTCCCTGCAGTAATTGCATAACAACCTTTTTAAATAAGTTTATGACATGATATACTCTTTTCAGCATTTTTTAATACTTAATCATGGGGATATTTCTCAAGCATTTATTTATATGGTATTTTATTTGTCGCATTTATAAATGCACTGATATTGGGATGATTTTTTACAATGTGTTTTACTTCAATTTGACCAAAGCGATTAATTGCTGTATATGTAAAATGTGTATGATGGGGACCCTTGTAACGGACATGTATACATCTTCTTTCTTTTTTAAAGTATTGATAGTCCTTTCAAAGTCTTTATATGTTTTAACTGTGTGCTTTTATGGCTTTAGGTAGCCAAATAAAGTATTTTTGACTTGACTTAACACTCACCCATACAGATAGTCACACATCCACAGACTCTATAAAACCACTGATACACTCATACAGCCACTCAAGTGCACACTCACTCAACTATACAGATACTCATATACCTACCCACTTACTCATACAATCACTCACATACCCACTCACCCATACACCACTCACAGACCCACTCACTCACCCATACAGCCACTCACAGACCCACTCATTCACTAATATAGCTACTCATATAACTACTCACTCACACAGCCACCCACTCACTCACTCACTCACTCATACAGCCACACACACACATTCACTTGCCCATATAGCTATTCATACAACCACTCACCCATACAGCCACTCACACACCCACTCACTTATATAGTCACAGACACACCTACTATGTCACACATACAGCCACTCACATACTCACTCACTCTCCTATATAGCTACTCATACACCCACTCACTTACTCACTCATATAGTTACTCACATACCCACTCACTTATATATCTACTCACACACCCACTCACTCTCCCATACAGCTACTCACACAGCCACTTACTCTCCCATACAGCTACTCACACACCCACTCACTTGCACATACAGCCACTCACAGAGCCACTCACTCACCAATACATCCCCTCACACACTCACTTACTCACCCATGCACCAACTCACACACCCACTTAGCAATGCAGTCACTCACATACCCATTTGCTCACCATACACCCACTCACACAGCCAGTCACTCAGCCATACAGCCAGTCACTCACTCATACAGCCACACAGACATCCAGTAACTAATGTATTCAGCCACTCACTGACAACCCCACTGACCTTGTGAGTGAACTTCTTTCTTTCCCACACAGCTCCACCTGGTAGCTGCTGCCCCTGACCCTTGCTGACTGGTATTCGAGGCCCTCCTCCACCTGCTTGCACCCTCCTGCACCTCATCCCTGGTGGTCCAGTGGGGAGATTCTCTGCTCTGCCCTCTGTCTCTCTGCCTGCTGCCCTTCTCTTTCTCTCCTTTCATTTTCTTTGCTTTTATTTTGCCTTGCTTTTTATTTGCCTCCTTTAATTTTCTTTGCTTTGCTTTCTATTTGCCTCTTTTTACCTTTTCACTTTTTCCCTCTCTTGACTCTTTTCGCACCTTTGCCCTCTGTGTCCCTGCCGCTGCTCATCCCCCGTGGCCCTATGCCCCTACAGTGCCAATTCCTGTTTTCCTATCTCTGAGCCCTCCCCCACGCACTACTTATGCCAGATGTGCACAGTGGGCAAGGGCTGGCGCACCAAAGGTGCGCCAAAGGCTAGCCTGTCTGCACACATCTGCACCTGGACCCCGTCCATCACCACAGACCCTAGTTCTCGGACCATCCACTGCTACAATGCCAACACTCTTCATGCTCTCAGCAACAAACACCACACTGCCTGCTGCTGGGCATCACAGATGGACACCCAAGGCCCTTTTTCCTGCCGGATATGTAGCTGCACCTTTGCCTGCCACCTCACAACAGCCCCACCCACAGCACGACTGACAAACACCGGACCCAGCCACCTCAAATGCATCCTCCTCAACATACGTTCCCTCCACAAACATGCCGTGGAGATCTGGGACCTGCTCAACTCACTCAACCCTGGCACCATCTTCCTCACGGAAACCTGGAAGGGATCCACCTCTGCCCTGGACATCGACACTGCCATCGCGGACGGTTACAAGATCATCCATGAGGACTGCATCTACAAACCGGGGGAAGCATTGCCATTGTACACAAAAGCACCTTACATCCTCCTCGGCAACCTTAACTTTCACCTGGACAACTCCAATGATGAAAACACCTCATCCCTTCTTGATAACCTCGCCACTGTTGGACACAAACAACTAGTCACCTCCCCAACCCACTCAGCAGGACACACTCTTGACCCCATCTTCTTCACCAGTGACAACATCATCTTCAGCCACACCACCGAGCTCCAGTGGACTGACCACTGCTGCGTCCACTTCTCCTTCACCAAAACCACCGCACACAACCACGCCCACCGCTACCCTCGCAGAAGTTGAAGAGGATGTAGCCTTATGGCTAGAGCGGTCGACATAGAAGCTGGGGAACTGGGTTCAAGTCTCTGCAACGACGCTCAACATCCTGTGATTCTGGGCAAATCATTTAATCTCCCTGTGCCTAAAAAAATGAATGTGTCCTTGTGTAACGAAACTGGTGCTCATGTAAAGCGCTCTGATACCCGACATCTTTGGGTCTAGTTCGAGCTATAAAAAAACTCACCAAAAAAGTCACTTAAGAACAGCTCACCACCTCCCTCAGCAAAACCCCTCCTCCGACATCAACAGATGCCAACACCGCAGCATGCAACCTCCACTGATGGATCTCCGACTACGCCGACACTTTTGCTCCACCGAAGCAATCCCCAACCAAGCAACACTTCAAGAAAGCCTGCTGGTTCTCTCCCACCCATCATGAATCCACCTGCACCTGTAGACAGCTTGAGAAGAGATGGCAGAGCAGCAAGACCCCTGAAGACCACTCAGCCTTCAAGACCACTGTCACCACACACCACCACCTCATCAGAACAGCGAAGAAAGCGGCCCTAGAAGAAAGGATCAATGCCAACGTACTCAATAGTAAAGACCTTTTGCCATGGTCAAGGAATTCACCAGACCCAGCACAGAGACAGCAGACATCCTCCTCCCAAGATCTCTGCAACAACCTCAGCACCTACTTCCACCGCAAGATCAAGGAGATATACAACAATTTCAACAGCCTCGATACCCAAGACTCTCCCACCCCACCTGCAACCACTGCACCCTATGACACTGGACCCCAACACACCCTACTCAACTGGACCCCCTCACCCCAGACGACATCCTCAAGATCATAAAGAGCATCCACTCTTGGGCACCCTTGGACCCCTGTTGGTATCACATCTTCAACAGAGCAGGCACCACCATCGCCCCCAAACTTTCCACCTTCCTGGAAGACTGGAAACGCAGAGATCAACTCCTTGCTGAAGAAACCCTCTGGCAACCCAACGGACCTCAAGAACTTCAGATCCATCTCTCTTCTCCCCTTCCCAATCAAGGTCATCGAGAAGGCCATCAATGCTCAACTTTCCGAGTTTATCGAAGCAAACCACATCCTGGACCTCTCACAATCCAGCTTCCAAAGCAACCACAGCACCAAGACTGCCCTACTCGCCGCCACGGATGACATCCGCGCCCTTATCGACCGAAGCGAAACTGCAGCCCTCATCCTCTTGGACCTCTCAACCGCCTTCAATGCCATCTCTCACTACACCCCATGCACAAGATTCCACGACGCCGGTATCCACAACAATGCCTTGGAATGGATCTGCTCCTTCCTCACCCGCCGAACACAGAGAGTCAGACTATCTCTGTTCCTCTCAGAACCAACAGAGATCAGCTGCGGAGGGCCTCAGGGCTCCTCCATGAGCCCCATTCTTTTCAACACCTACATGGCCCCGCTCACAGCTATTGTCAGGAACCATGGACTCAACATCATCTCCTACGCCGACAACACCCAGCTGATTCTCTACCTCACCAACCAACCCACAGTTGCCAAGAAAAACTTTCATGACTGGATGAATACAGTTGCAGCCTGGATGAAGAACAGCTGCCTCAAGCTTATCTCCGGGCTCACCATGAGTCACCAGATCAATGCCATCTCATCATCCTGCTTCCACACGCTATGCCTGCTCTGAAAGATCTTCAAGTGGAACCCCACAGAGTCCAGAAAGATGGTCACCCATGCACTCATCATCAGCAGAATCTACTACGGCAACACACCCTAAGCTAGAATCACCCAGAAACTCCTCAAGAAACTACAGAACATTCAGAACGCCTCCATTAGACTCATCCTCAACATCCCCACTGCAGCCATATCACCGGCCACCTAAGAGACCTCCACTGACTCCCAGTCAAGAAAAGAATCACCTTCAAACTCCTCACACACTCCTACAAAGCCCTATACAATGTGGAACACCCTGCCTCTCCACCTCAGGCAATCACCTTCACTGCCTCAATTCAGGAAGGACCTCAAGACCTAGCTCTTTGACTGAACCACAGCGCCTTCGATGGACCAGCAGCCCCCCCAGCACCTTGAGACCCTTACAGGTGAGTAGTCGTGCTTTATAAGCTCTTGATTGATTGACCCATACAGCTACTCAGTCACCCATACAATCACACACATACCCACTCAGTAACCTAGACAGCCACTCACACAGCCACTTACTCTCCCATATAGCCACTCACTCACACATATAGCCAATCAGACACTCTCTCACTTATCCATACAGTCACTCACACAGCCATTTACTCACCGATATAGCCATTCACACATTCACTCACCCATACAATCAGTCAAACAGAAAGATACATTTACACATTCACAAACATGAAGCATATACTTTTCTTTGTTTAAATCAGAAAAGGTGGCTCTAACGAGAACCTTTTTTTGTAGTTTTAAAATGTTTTTCTTTTTGTGTTTTAAAACTTATTTTGTGTTTTTTCTTATTTTCAAAAAACGGCAATTGAAAAAAATAAACTATAAAACTAAATAAACTAAAAAAAACAGAATGCACAGAGCTTGTGACATCTGTGGCTTCTGGGAGCTTTGAGAATTGCTGGCATACACTGGTCCCCAAGAGTTAGAACCTTGTTGCATTCAGAATAGAAGCTGCTAATTTTCAGGAGTTCAGCAGCTCTTGCTGGTATCCCAACTGGAGCAGTAGGTTGTAGCAAACCTCCAGGTGCCAAGTGCACTGCACGTGATGTAGGGAGCTAGTGCACATCTATGTCCCTCTGTGCCCTTGCCAGGTGACGCAGATGTATGTGTTTTGGATGCGATAGCATCAAGCTTGCACCATAGGAGTACTTCTTTGAAGTGCCCCGACAAATTCTGGTGGCACCTATTTGGCAACAATCTTCTTTTCTTCCGATAAAATGTTAAAACACTTTCATGCTATGGATTTCTTCTTTGGGGTAGGGTGCTCCTTCTCAGATGAACTCCCCATCTACTGTTGTTCCAGCTCCTGGATACTGGAAGATGCCATATTGAAAGTTTGAAAAAACGCCAAATCCAGAAAAACAGCTAGTGTAAAAGATGTTATTTTCAATGACACCCCCAAAGAGATTTAAAAAGAAAGTAGGAGGGACATCCTATACAGAAAGTAGAGAAGTTTTTCAACCAATAAAACACTTTCTTTGCATGTCACATGGGATTCGTGGTGACGTCGCAACGTCATTGTGAATCCGGAAAATGTATTAAAACAACATTCTAAACTATCAATTTCTTTATTAATTTAGTAAATCACTTACCTCAAACATCAATTTTATACTGCCTATATATATTTTTAAGTGTTAAAAATCACACTGGATCCACGGACCTCCCGTAAAACTGGAATATACGTAGATCAAAGGGGGTTGCGATAGATTCGTGGATACAAAAAAACTTGAGAAAAAAATAAAAATACAATTTTCTTTTAACGGACATAAAAAAATAAACATGACAGGTGGCGCAGTTAAATCAGAACTGGTGTTACATGTTTACACACAATGGTCTACTCTAATGGTGTATGTTTAGATCATGGTGCCTGGCTGCACACCCAAGGAATTCTGTAGTTTTGTGCACATAGACGTTATTTGCACGTGTCCGTGGAGGAGTGCTGAAGATAAGCATGTGTGCATAACTGAGGTGACATGTTTGCACACAGAAGTCACTCATACACCCACTTATAAACCCATGCAGCCACTGACACACCCACTCACAGAACCATACAGCTACTCACACATCCACTCACAGATCCATAAGGCCACTCAAAAGTTACAAGATGCAGTAACAAACATATATTTTTTAAACCTTAGAAATTCACAGAAAAAAGCCAAAGGTTACAGGGACGTTATAATTAGGAAATAGCATTAAAAATCCTTAGAAATTGACTTTAAAAACCAAAGGTTACAGGAACATTATAGTTAGGCTCAGATTACGTTTTTTGCCTTAATTTATTCGGCACTCTAAGCCTGAAAGAGAATTGTTTTCACTTATACTGGGTGCTTCCTTGTGTCTGGACAAAGTTATACCTCTCTGAAGAGCTCTAATGAGAGCGAAACACATGTCAGGGGTTACTTTTATGCATTCCAGGTAGGCTTGGATGGTATTCTACCAATCTAAATCTGTAATACTGTGCCTGGAATGGTGAAAGGCTTTTGTTAATTTACAGCTCGGCATGGATAGCACTTTGCTAATTCTATGCTTAAATATTTTAATGTATAAATGGCAAAAGCCTTTGTCTCTTTCTGGCTCGGTGTGGATGGCTCTGTGCTAATCCTATGCTTAAAAGCTTTGCTAGAAAAACAGGCATTTGAGGTGAGCAGATTCAGAGTGTTGCTGGTGTTGCAGAATGCTCTATATAGAAGCTGCTCTCCACCTAAATTTGGGAACTACCTAGAGTTCTCTGCTTCCTATTTTGCATAATTTATATGGCACTCTAAGCCTGAAAGGGTATTGTGTATATATATATACATCATAAACACGGGGGTTGCCAAAATATGGAGTCGCACTCGTACCAAGAGAAGCTTTCCCCAAAGCTTTAATCAAATTCAGGTAGCAGCAGTTTACACCAGTTAATCACAGCATGCACCCGCTGCCTTGACGCGTTTCGAGTAATCTCTTCTTCAGAAGGCTGCGCGGACTGAGAGCGTAGTTTGTGGCTTCTACTTCCGTTATAAGCAGCTGCATCACATGTCCATAATTGAACGCCCTGGATGGGGCTCTGTGTTGCATCATGGGAGTTGAAGTCCATAATCTCACCCAAATGGCAACGTTCTCAATATCAATGCAATAAGGCCCTGAGTGAGCCCCCGGTAGCTGTTGTTTCTTTAATCCATGCTCCTGGTCCCACAGAATGAGCCCCGTGTATCAGGGCTCTGTGGCCCCCACTGTGAGGGGTGGTGCTACTCCGCGACCGGACAGCCGCAAAACATCATAAACACGGGGGTTGCCAAAATATGGAGTCGCACTCGTACCAAGAGAAGCTTTCCCCAAAGCTTTAATCAAATTCAGGTAGCAGCAGCTTACACCAGTTAATCACAGCATGCGCCCGCTGCCTTGACGCGTTTCGAGTAATCTCTTCTTCAGAAGGCTGCGCGGACTGAGAGCGTAGTTTGTGGCTTCTACTTCCGTTATAAGCAGCTGCATCACATGTCCATAACTGAACGCCCTGGATGGGGCTCTGTGTTGCATCATGGGAGTTGAAGTCCATAATCTCACCCAAATGGCAACGTTCTCAATATCAATGCAATAAGGCCCTGAGTGAGCCCCCGGTAGCTGTTGTTACTTTAATCCATGCTCCTGGTCCCACAGAATGAGCCCCGTGTATCAGGGCTCTGTGGCCCCCACTGTGAGGGGTGGTGCTACTCCGCGACCGGACAGCCGCAAAACATCATAAACACGGGGTTGCCAAAATATGGAGTCGCACTCGTACCAAGAGAAGCTTTCCCCAAAGCTTTAATCAAATTCAGGTAGCAGCAGCTTACACCAGTTAATCACAGCATGCGCCCGCTGCCTTGAAGCGTTTCGAGTAATCTCTTCTTCAGAAGGCTGCGCGGACTGAGAGCGTAGTTTGTGGCTTCTACTTCCGTTATAAGCAGCAAGGCAGCGGGCGCATGCTGTGATTAACTGGTGTAAGCTGCTGCTACCTGAATTTGATTAAAGCTTTGGGGAAAGCTTCTCTTGGTACGAGTGCGACTCCATATTTTGGCAACCCCGTGTTTATGATGTTTTGCGGCTGTCCGGTCGCGGAGTAGCACCACCCCTCACAGTGGGGGCCACAGAGCCCTGATACACGGGGCTCATTCTGTGGGACCAGGAGCATGGATTAAAGTAACAACAGCTACCGGGGGCTCACTCAGGGCCTTATTGCATTGATATTGAGAACGTTGCCATTTGGGTGAGATTATGGACTTCAACTCCCATGATGCAACACAGAGGCCCATCCAGGGCGTTCAATTATGGACATGTGATGCAGCTGCTTATAACAGAAGTAGAAGCCACAAACTACGCTCTCAGTCCGCGCAGCCTTCTGAAGAAGAGATTACTCGAAACGCGTCAAGGCAGCGGGCGCATGCTGTGATTAACTGGTGTAAGCTGCTGCTACCTGAATTTGATTAAAGCTTTGGGGAAAGCTTCTCTTGGTACGAGTGCGACTCCATATTTTGGCAACCCCCGTGTTTATGATGTTTCGCGGCTGTCCGGTCGCGGAGTAGCACCACCCCTCACAGTGGGGGCCACAGAGCCCTGATACACGGGGCTCATTCTGTGGGACCAGGAGCATGGATTAAAGTAACAACAGCTACCGGGGGCTCACTCAGGGCCTTATTGCATTGATATTGAGAACGTTGCCATTTGGGTGAGATTATGGACTTCAACTCCCATGATGCAACACAGAGCCCCATCCAGGGCGTTCAATTATGGACATGTGATGCAGCTGCTTATAACGGAAGTAGAAGCCACAAACTACGCTCTCAGTCCGCGCAGCCTTCTGAAGAAGAGATTACTCGAAACGCGTCAAGGCAGCGGGCGCATGCTGTGATTAACTGGTGTAAGCTGCTGCTACCTGAATTTGATTAAAGCTTTGGGGAAAGCTTCTCTTGGTACGAGTGTGACTCCATATTTTGGCAACCCCCGTGTTTATGATGTTTTGCGGCTGTCCGGTTGCGGAGTAGCACCACCCCTGACAGTGGGGGCCACAGAGCCCTGATACACGGGGCTCATTCTGTGGGACCAGGAGCATGGATTAAAGTAACAACAGCTACCGGGGGCTCACTCAGGGCCTTATTGCATTGATATTGAGAACGTTGCCATTTGGGTGAGATTATGGACTTCAACTCCCATGATGCAACACAGAGCCCCATCCAGGGCGTTCAATTATGGACATGTGATGCAGCTGCTTATAACGGAAGTAGAAGCCACAAACTACGCTCTCAGTCCGCGCAGCCTTCTGAAGAAGAGATTTCTCGAAACGCGTCAAGGCAGCGGGCGCATGCTGTGATTAACTGGTGTAAGCTGCTGCTACCTGAATTTGATTAAAGCTTTGGGGAAAGCTTCTCTTGGTACGTGTGCGACTCCATATTTTGGCAACCCCCGTGTTTATGATGTTTTGCGGCTGTCCGGTCGCGGAGTAGCACCACCCCTCACAGTGGGGGCCACAGAGCCCTGATACACGGGGCTCATTCTGTGGGACCAGGAGCATGGATTAAAGTAACAACAGCTACCGGGGGCTCACTCAGGGCCTTATTGCATTGATATTGAGAACGTTGCCATTTGGGTGAGATTATGGACTTCAACTCCCATGATGCAACACAGAGCCCCATCCAGGGCGTTCAATTATGGACATGTGATGCAGCTGCTTATAACGGAAGTAGAAGCCACAAACTACGCTCTCAGTCCGCGCAGCCTTCTGAAGAAGAGATTACTCGAAACGCGTCAAGGCAGCGGGCGCATGCTGTGATTAACTGGTGTAAGCTGCTGCTACCTGAATTTGATTAAAGCTTTGGGGAAAGCTTCTCTTGGTACGAGTGCGACTCCATATTTTGACAACCCCCGTGTTTATGATGTTTTGCGGCTGTCCGGTCGCGGAGTAGCACCACCCCTGACAGTGGGGGCCACAGAGCCCTGATACACGGGGCTCATTCTGTGGGACCAGGAGCATGGATTAAAGTAACAACAGCTACCGGGGGCTCACTCAGGGCCTTATTGCATTGATATTGAGAACGTTGCCATTTGGGTGAGATTATGGACTTCAACTCCCATGATGCAACACAGAGCCCCATCCAGGGCGTTCAATTATGGACATGTGATGCAGCTGCTTATAACGGAAGTAGAAGCCACAAACTACGCTCTCAGTCCGCGCAGCCTTCTGAAGAAGAGATTACTCGAAACGCGTCAAGGTAGCGGGCGCATGCTGTGATTAACTGGTGTAAGCTGCTGCTACCTGAATTTGATTAAAGCTTTGGGGAAAGCTTCTCTTGGTACGAGTGCGACTCCATATTTTGGCAACCCCCGTGTTTATGATGTTTTGCGGCTGTCCGGTCGCGGAGTAGCACCACCCCTCACAGTGGGGGCCACAGAGCCCTGATACACGGGGCTCATTCTGTGGGACCAGGAGCATGGATTAAAGTAACAACAGCTACCGGGGGCTCACTCAGGGCCTTATTGCATTGATATTGAGAACGTTGCCATTTGGGTGAGATTATGGACTTCAACTCCCATGATGCAACACAGAGCCCCATCCAGGGCGTTCAATTATGGACATGTGATGCAGCTGCTTATAACGGAAGTAGAAGCCACAAACTACGCTCTCAGTCCGCGCAGCCTTCTGAAGAAGAGATTACTCGAAACGCGTCAAGGCAGCGGGCGCATGCTGTGATTAACTGGTGTAAGCTGCTGCTACCTGAATTTGATTAAAGCTTTGGGGAAAGCTTCTCTTGGTACGAGTGCGACTCCATATTTTGGCAACCCCCGTGTTTATGATGTTTTGCGGCTGTCCGGTCGCGGAGTAGCACCACCCCTCACAGTGGGGGCCACAGAGCCCTGATACACGGGGCTCATTCTGTGGGACCAGGAGCATGGATTAAAGTAACAACAGCTACCGGGGGCTCACTCAGGGCCTTATTGCATTGATATTGAGAACGTTGCCATTTGGGTGAGATTATGGACTTCAACTCCCATGATGCAACACAGAGCCCCATCCAGGGCGTTCAATTATGGACATGTGATGCAGCTGCTTATAACGGAAGTAGAAGCCACAAACTACGCTCTCAGTCCGCGCAGCCTTCTGAAGAAGAGATTACTCGAAACGCGTCAAGGCAGCGGGCGCATGCTGTGATTAACTGGTGTAAGCTGCTGCTACCTGAATTTGATTAAAGCTTTGGGGAAAGCTTCTCTTGGTACGAGTGCGACTCCATATTTTGGCAACCCCCGTGTTTATGACGTTTTGCGGCTGTCCGGTCGCGGAGTAGCACCACCCCTCACAGTGGGGGCCACAGAGCCCTGATACACGGGGCTCATTCTGTGGGACCAGGAGCATGGATTAAAGTAACAACAGCTACCGGGGGCTCACTCAGGGCCTTATTGCATTGATATTGAGAACGTTGCCATTTGGGTGAGATTATGGACTTCAACTCCCATGATGCAACACAGAGCCCCATCCAGGGCGTTCAATTATGGACATGTGATGCAGCTGCTTATAACGGAAGTAGAAGCCACAAACTACGCTCTCAGTCCGCGCAGCCTTCTGAAGAAGAGATTACTCGAAACGCGTCAAGGCAGCGGGCGCATGCTGTGATTAACTGGTGTAAGCTGCTGCTACCTGAATTTGATTAAAGCTTTGGGGAAAGCTTCTCTTGGTACGAGTGTGACTCCATATTTTGGCAACCCCCGTGTTTATGATGTTTTGCGGCTGTCCGGTCGCGGAGTAGCACCACCCCTGACAGTGGGGGCCACAGAGCCCTGATACACGGGGCTCATTCTGTGGGACCAGGAGCATGGATTAAAGTAACAACAGCTACCGGGGGCTCACTCAGGGCCTTATTGCATTGATATTGAGAACGTTGCCATTTGGGTGAGATTATGGACTTCAACTCCCATGATGCAACACAGAGCCCCATCCAGGGCGTTCAATTATGGACATGTGATGCAGCTGCTTATAACGGAAGTAGAAGCCACAAACTACGCTCTCAGTCCGCGCAGCCTTCTGAAGAAGAGATTTCTCGAAACGCGTCAAGGCAGCGGGCGCATGCTGTGATTAACTGGTGTAAGCTGCTGCTACCTGAATTTGATTAAAGCTTTGGGGAAAGCTTCTCTTGGTACGAGTGCGACTCCATATTTTGGCAACCCCCGTGTTTATGATGTTTTGCGGCTGTCCGGTCGCGGAGTAGCACCACCCCTCACAGTGGGGGCCACAGAGCCCTGATACACGGGGCTCATTCTGTGGGACCAGGAGCATGGATTAAAGTAACAACAGCTACCGGGGGCTCACTCAGGGCCTTATTGCATTGATATTGAGAACGTTGCCATTTGGGTGAGATTATGGACTTCAACTCCCATGATGCAACACAGAGCCCCATCCAGGGCGTTCAATTATGGACATGTGATGCAGCTGCTTATAACGGAAGTAGAAGCCACAAACTACGCTCTCAGTCCGCGCAGCCTTCTGAAGAAGAGATTACTCGAAACGCGTCAAGGCAGCGGGCGCATGCTGTGATTAACTGGTGTAAGCTGCTGCTACCTGAATTTGATTAAAGCTTTGGGGAAAGCTTCTCTTGGTACGAGTGCGACTCCATATTTTGGCAACCCCCGTGTTTATGATATATATATACATATATCATGCTTAACTTAGAAACAATGTGTAAAGTATTTATTGAACACTTCAAACAATAAAACAGTAAAAACACCACACAAAATGTAGGGGTGGGTGGTAGACAGAGTTTGTAGAGTTTTGCCCACTCCACGTTCAGCCTCTGAGTGCAGATTTCCTGAAAAACTCTGCAAACTGCCGCATGGTGGAGGTTTTTTTTTTTGCACAGAACTTTCCAACATTAAGTTGGCGAGGGTGAGCGAGAAAAATTGAGCTCCGGGATCAGTCCCAGCGTGATTTCTCAATGCGGGCAGTTGCTGCAGATTGCTACTGTTCGCGTTGAGCAATCTGCCACTTGAGTAGAAAATCTACTCGAGCATCAGAAAGAAGCAACGCCCTCTGGTGCGTGCGTAGTGCCGTTTGTGCTGGTTATACAGTATGGAAAAAAACTCCTGCCGCTAAAAACAGCACTAGCAGCATGACGTGCCATAATTCCACTGCTCGAGGAACTCAGAGGAATCTAGCTGAGTTTATATGTCTCTTTGCGAAACAAGGAATCCCCTGGAGTAAAACTCCACAAGTTCAACCCACCCCTGACAAAAGTGTCCTACACCAGGTTAAAAACATAGAGCTGACTTTCATAAATAAAACAAGACAAAAACAACAGAAATCCAATGAGTAGAACTGGAGTTATAAACTTTTAAAGAATAAACTGGAAAATAGCTCTTAAAAGCAGAAAGTGCCATCTGCAGCCATCTGGTCGTGCTGGACTGGGTCAAAGTGAAAAGTTCAGGCTGACCACGATTGAGCGCGGGTCGGATTCTCTCCCAAAATATTCACGCTGAATGTTTATCTTTTCAAGTCTGTGCCAAGAGTCCTGTTTGCATTGGAGAGTATTGCGAGGAGCAAAGAGAAGCTCACGGGTGGCAGTCGGTGTAGTGCGAAAAGCAGGCCAGGCGTCTTGGATGGGCAGGCTGGAGCTTTGCGTTGGCGGTCCCCCACGAGCTGTCAGTGCCGCTGTGCAAGGAGATGGACTTTCGGTGGCTCACACTGGATTTCAGTGAGAGAGGTGCGATTCTGCTACAAGGACTGCCACTTACCTGGCTGCTGCTCTAAAGAAACTGCTGCCCTTTTGTACTGACCTGCTGCCCTCTTGCCTGGGAAAAAAGATTTGGACTTGCAATTTCATCTTGCCCCAAGAATTCCTGAGTGACTCAAAGGGCAGTCTGCTGGCCTCCTGTCCTGTGCTGCAGGCACATAAGATGCTTCCAAACCACTCCTAAACCCAGCTTCAGCAATTTGTGACCTCCAAATGGTACCTCTCTGGCCTGTACCCTTAGTGTGGCTCACAAGCTCTTGAAATCAAGCATTTTGGCTCTTTGCAACTGCAAACAGGTCAGTTTGAGCAGTCCTTCTTCCTTGCAGAGTATCCAGAAGTGTACTGAAGAGTTGGTTTCTGACGTACTTCTGTCAAACACAGTTACGCCTTTGAAGTGGGGAGAGACTTGTAGAGGCATGCCTTCGAAGTGCACAGACATCCTTCCTTCCCTGGCCTGGCTCCAGACTCTACAGGTCGTATGCAGCCCTTAGTGTAGAGGCAGGACACAGCCTATTCAAGTGTGAGTGGGGATGTGCCCAGCTCATTCCTCCTATCCTGCCAGTGATTGCCCATCCAGTCACATCTAAGCTCCCATTGCTTGTGACAGTCTAGGAGGAATTCCCAAAGCTCAGCTGTCAACTACACCCAGTCATATGACCAGAGACAGGCTGCAGGCACCGAATGGCTAAGGCAAGAAAATGGCAACTTTGTAAAAGTGGTATTTTCAGAATTGCAACTTAAAATCGGACTTTACCTTAAGTTAGGATTTTAAATTGTGATTCAAGGGACACCAAACATGAACTTGTCATCTTTTCCAATTTGGAAATCACACTTATAAAATGTAATTAGGCAATTCCAATGTCATCCCTTGGGAGAGATAGGTTTTGCAGTAGTGAAAAACTAATTTAGGAGTTTTTCACTACCAGGCTATGTTAAACATAAAAGTACATGTCCTACTTTTTAAATACATTGCACCCTGCCAGCTGGGCTTTCCAGGGTCTACCCTAAGGGTGACTTATATGCATTAAAAAGGAAGGTTTGGACTGGCAAAAGGTTTATTTTGCCAGGTCGAAATGTCAGTTTAAACTGCACACACAGGCTCTGCAATGGCAGACCTGAGACATCGTTTGAAGGGCACACTAGTAGCATTTCAATTACAGGCATAAGTCAGTATTACTACATTTTAGGGAAAGAGCACAAGCACTTTAGCACTGGTTAGCAGTGGTAAAGTGTGCAGAGTCCTAAGGCCAGCAAAGACAAAATCAGCAAAAACAGGAGGTCTGAAGGCAAAAAGTTAGGGGAAAACCATGCCAAATATGCCAGGTCTAACATATATGTGTATTAAAAAAAATGTTTCTTTATTTGACAAGTCCTTTGCAACAAAAAGAGGTTCTGGCACAAAACATTAATATATGTTCTACCATGTTTGCAGTGAACAGGCCAGATGTTTTGTGGGGTCAGTGTGTCCCACACATAAATTGATGCTTTTTTTGCAACAGAGAGTTCCTGTATCCACTGTCTTTGTTTTGAATGAGTGGGCATATAATACGTTAGGGTTTCTCAGTACAGGGAGGGTGCTAGGACTGGATGTTTGGGAGTGGATAACAAGTGAATCTTACTGTTACAGGGTGAGCCAGGTGCTTATTTGGGCTAATTTAAGGGCTGTTGCTAGGCTAGTCTGATATCAGGGGTACTGGCACATCTCCATTATTATGTCGCTAATACAGACTCTATCCCATGGCCTGCAGTATGTGCAAGGAGGCTTACTTTGCCCAACAGTATCAAAATGTATGAATCAAGAGGAGTAGCAATATCATTTGTAGGAAACAAACATTGAGCAGAGAACTCATTTTAGGATGGAGGTTGAAGGGAGGTCCAGGATTGGCTAGTCAGACATTATTTACAATGTTATGCCTGTAAAAAATGTCCTTTTGGAGAGAGTACCACCAAATGAATCATTCTTATTTTTATCTTTCCTCATTTCCAAAGAACCGCAGAGAACCAAGCAGCAGTCCAAGAAGGAAAGGCTCCACCCCTACTACCACCTACTATGCATTATTGCTGTCAGTACTATTTTCCATTTTCCCAACTTCCCTTGATATAATGTTAATTATCCTTTTCATAGTCCTTTGTCTTTTCATTACTCAGTGTTTCCTCAGCTGATTTCCTCCAGTCTGTAGCTTTCTTTACCCACCCCTTTTTGCTACCTTGGCAGAAACTGTTTTCTTCCCCTCAGGTAAATATCTCCTCTCCATCTCTGCATGGCACAGTACACGAAGAGAAACTGACTTTGCTCATAACTTCCAGACTGACAAAAGTAGGCCAGACAAAATAGCAAATCTATTTGAAGGGAATGGAGGAGGAAAACCATTTTTAGGAAACTGTGTGTAAGACCAAACTATTTTATTGGAGTGAAGGGAGAGAATGAATTGTTTGGTCCCGCAGTAGATTTGTTTGCCTATAAAAATTTCCTTTTTTTAAAGAGTGCCTACTAATAACTATTTGGTCTCCTCTTTATCTTTTCTTGTGTCAAAATGGCCCACAATCACCAGCCGAACCTTGGCCCATGGAACTGACAGTTTCCACTCCCACTTCCATTCTTGCTGGTGCTGCTGGTTAGTAATGTTTAATATTTCCTACTTTTCAACCAGCATGCATTATAGTCTGCCGCTTTTAGTGCACATACCTGCCTGCTTGTGTACTGTTGTCTTTATATTCCATACTTTTCTGCAGTGGACTTCCTTCTGTCTGTAGCTTTATCCCCTCACTTTTTTTAGTAACCTTTTCTTTGCCCCTTTTTTTACTCCTTTTGTGTTGTTAACAGAAGATTGTTGGTAATATAAAGAAGAATGCAGCTGAAGTATATAGGTTGACAGAAGGATTTAATGAGCAAACAGTCAATCGTACAGGAACAGGGATGGTCCTCATGGGTCTCATGAGGATGTAATAAACTGTTTGATAATGTTGTGATAGAGCAGGATACCACCAATACCATATATCCTTTCCATTCCCTTCTTTCCCTTCATTGTTTTTCTGATCCATTTGTTGCCATGTCCCTCCATATTGAGAAAAAAGTATAGCAATTAATGGTTGACTATTTGGTTTCTAAAATGTCAGTAAACCTTTCAAAGTGATACTCTTTAGGTAGTAGATAGATTAGGATAACCTAACATCCCAACTCAACCTCTCCCTGATGGACATGACAAACACCACCAGAGTCAACTTCCCCAACTGCATGACCATGGCACAAGACTGGATGCGAACCAACTACCTGAAGCTCAACTCCTCCAAGACGGAAGTACTGATCTCCGGCAACAAGCGAATAGGACACTTTACTCTGCACGCATTAATAACATGTGCCATTACCCCATGTTTTTCACTCCGCAAAAACTTTTACAACGCAATCCATTACAACGCATTGTCCATTACAACGCAATTTACTATTCTAACTCCATTGGGGCGTTGTAATGGGGAATGCGTTGTAATGGTTTGCGGTTTAAAGCCCTGCATTGTAAAAATTTTGCGGAGTAAAAAATGCGGGGTAATGACATGCGTTGTAACGCATGCATTGTAAAGGATGTTTCCCAAAATCTAGGCATCCTCCTAGAAGATAAGCTCAACATGTCAGCAGTCAACATAGTGTGCACCGCCTGATTCCACATCCTATGCATGCTGTGAAAGAACGTCAAATGGTTGCTTCGAAACACCCGACGTACAATCATGCAAGCACTCATCACCATCAGGTTGGACTACATCAACACTCTGTACACCAAAATCTACAAACAACTCCTACACAGACTCCAGACTATCCAGAATGCAGCTGTAATACTCATACTCAACCTCTCTTGCCGCACTCACATGGCACCACACCTCAGGAAGCTTCACTGGCTCCTCATTCACAAGCACAGTCAATTCAAACTTTTCACGCACACATACAAAGCCCTATACAACACAGGACCAGAATACCTGAATAGTTGCCTCCACTTTCACCAACCCACCAAACACCTATGCTCTACATCACTCTCACTCGTACACACTCCCCAAATCCGCAAAACTGGAGGTTGCTCATTCTCCTACATTGCACCCAAGACATGGAACAATCTCTCTCAACACACCAGAGCCTGCTAATCAATACTTGAGTTCTGCAAGAAGCTGAATTCCTGGCTCTTCATATAAGCATCTTGGGACCAAACACCAACACACCTTGAACAAGTGTCTGGATACCCTCTCGGGTGATAAGTGAGCTATACAAATCATCATACCATAAGTAAGGTATTGTTTTTGCATATGGTTACAGGTATCTCAATATGTGCATTACGTTTTTTGTCTTGATTCAAAGGTACCTCGGGCAAGACATCCCTCCTGTAGAGGGAGAAGGATTGTTGACTCGGACAAGTGGTAAATCACTTTCCTTCCTCAATCACAAGTACGGAATTTATTAAGGTATACCATCCTTTCTTCCAAGCCCAGTTGGCAGTCCTTTTATAAATCATCCAGCCTCATATGTTCCCATCTCATGCTCTCTTTAATTGGTACCTAGTGCCCACTCACCTACCACTTCCTCCATTCGTTTTGTCCCGCCTGCCCAAAAGTTACAATCCCATCACGGCATGTGCCATATTTTTCCAACAGTTTCTGCCTAAGTGACTACTTTTTTCTGGCTTCAGTTCCTATTCTGTCTTCTACCTTCCATTAACCATGGGATTAAGCCTATTACTGCATGATGCTCTGACACCCAACAAGTCCATAACCAAACCTTTACCTATCCCAGGAACCGTAATGTTTATAGCTTACCCTTCACTTCTGTGCCCCATTTGTCAAGGAAAAACGTTTTTGTAGAATATTTTTTGGGGTGGGAGTTACAGAGAGGTAACTTCGCTCAGAATTTAGTAGGGAGTACGATAAGTGCAGGACCTTTAGAGTTTATGATTGCATGCCATTTGCTGTCCCAAAAAAATATACTGCCCTGCCAGGATGTATATAGTATTGTCAATTGTACAGCATACATTTATTGTGGCATATGAATCGAAATAATTATTTATATTTGCCAGTTAATACATTAGTTAACAGTTACACACATTAAGTGTGTGTTGCAAGTGTCAACTCTTCAAATCACTTCAACTTTTCATCATTCTTATAAAAAATCAAATTTATTTTCGATTATGGTGTTGCTCATGGTCATGGTTTAATTCATGGCAAAACAAGGAGATGATGGACGGAGCACTGAAACTTTTCAGACGCCAGTCACCATTAGATCTGGGTTGAATCCATCATCGTTCTTTAGCTCACTTCGCCACCCCAGTTCAGACCCAGCCATCCGCTTATCATCTCTCTGTCTTTGTATGGATTCATTCATACCATGCACAGCTACTGCATGACGTGACACAGCACAAACTTCTGTTGGTGACCTAGAACTCTTGGTTCTGTGGGTCTCAGTCAAGATTAGCCATCAGGTTAAAGTACATGCCGATCTTAATCATCAGCACAAATTACAATTTATTATTCTTCCAGGAAGGTGCCAGACAACAAATCAATAAAATGCAGACGGCAAAGTGCCCAGTGTAATAGAGAAACAATTATACTATGTTACATATATACATCGTGGGTATCCATGTTTTCAAATATTCAATCCAGTATAAGTACTGATACAGAAGTAAAAATGTATTTAATATTAGACAATCCTCACTCCAGTGTCCATGTTTCAACCCAAAAGCTAATTTCATTGGATCTCCTGAGGACAAAACTCCATTGTCGATAGAGCCCCTAGGAGAATAAATTGTAGGAACCTCTATTAACCTCATAGATATTTTACTTATTTCAAACATACACCTATTTCAATAAAGTATGTACCTCTCAACTGTACTTATCCTATACTTGTAGAGGTCTCAATCAAGTCCGACAACATTCCCTGCTGTAATAAATAACCACATCTGCATCACAATGGGTAGATATTGTGAATTACTCATAGGAAAACATTCATCAAATTCCCAAAGCTTGTCCTGTAATGTGCTCATCGCCTGGTCTCCTCAATGAACTAGATAACTCAATCCGTACATATATCAGATAACTGCTCTATGATGTCACTCTGTATATCCAAACACCTCCCCAACACATATGGTGCTAGGGTCATCCTAACTACCATTGTAAGCGTTTGCCACTAATCTTTGTGTATGACCTTTACCCAAGATCACTGCTGTGTGATGATAGCTATCCTGCCCATGTAAGGCAAGCAGATCAATCACCTAGGTACACACAAGAATAGCTGGACCGATATCAATACTGTCTCACTGCCTGCTAACAGCATCTGTTTACCAGCACATAACTCATTTGTCTCCACATCATGTTTGCATGTAGTATAATGGGAAAGCCATAATCCCGATAGTACCAGTGGTGAACAACCTCATTCATAATATTATTTGATGCTAGTGCCCCTATGTAATACCACATGAGCGACAAGCCATTTCTTGATGGTAAGCACTTACCTCATGAGGTACGCCTTGCCGTAAGCGCTAAATTAATTAGTAATGATAACAGGGCCGTCTTGCACCCGCTCATGTAAGTCATCCAAGTTGAACGTTGTGCAGAAAGTGGTTCTGTTCTTATCGCTCAGTTACATCAGGACAACTAGACCGCTGACCCCAGTGGCCATCTTGAAACTTAAGTGTATTGTATTCATCTGGCCACAGATCTTCGCCTTAACACTTCTATTCTAACTATGGTGCAACATGTAGGAAAATCAGTAGTCAGTAACTAAAGGCAACAATACCAACACTAAAAAGCGAATTTCATAGTGCTGAGGAGGGTTCTGTTCATATCTCCCTGTCACTCCCGGAAAGCTAAACCACTAACCCCTGCAGCTATCCTGGGTCTCCAATGTGCTCAGTGCTTATGTACTTGGCATCTCATGCTAACAAATATGTTATAAAAAATATATCATGTAAGTTCTTTAAGCCAACATACACAATTATATTACATAGTTACTTAATTACAGTCTTCTGTACAGTGTGACCCTATTACAAGCCCTCCATTTACAGAATCATGTATCCCCACACAGGGTAATTACAAAACTGCGAGCCACCAAGTGCCCATGGGGAATAAACAACAGCACCTTTAAGGGTCATCATTGTCAGGACCCGGAACAAGTTCAATGCAAATTATTTCCAAATCTGATATAGACACTCTTGAGAAGCCCAAAAAGAAAACAGTAGGAGCTGAACTTCACTGGAAACTTCTGACTGAGTATTTAAAATCTGATATTATCAGAATAGGACTACAAGTAAAGAAGGTTCCCGCCATCTTTGTATACAACGAAAATGTCAGGAAGAATTTTAGCTTTATTTCTAATCACTGCACGAGGTATTGGATGGTTTTAGGAATAGGCACGGCCTTCGAAGAACTAACGGAAATTTGAAAACAGATTGCAGAACTTGAAGAAAGGATCAGGAACGGTAACACCCTAGAAAATGCAAAAGCCTCTTTAGATAACCATCAAAGGAACATTGATAATGTTTATTCCATAAACCCGGGCAAAAAAATTGATAAACGTTCACAAAGACAAGACAAAATATACTAAAGAGCAAGTATATCCATATTTAAGAAGTGAATATCACACCCAGAAGAGCAGTCAGGAAGTCAGGCAAGGCCGTTATTACATAAAGGAAACCATCACTTCCCCCTACACTTCTGCTAGCTCTGATGAACATGAGGAACCAAGTAGCAGAAGCTCAGAGCTGTTGCAACCATTTCCACCACTCCAACAGGGCTTTTTAGGCTACGACAGCCCCAAATGGCATGAGGGAGGGGAAGAGGCAAAGGCAGGGGCATAGGATGGTACAAATGCCAATATCAACACGGGGAGAGATAAACGAGGAGTCAAACTTTTGAGCGGTAAATGGGCAAGGACACCTTCAGCTTACCTCAGTCTCCCCAATATTTAACATTTCTACACACCTACTTCACCATAATGAGAAAAAATCCTAGAACGAGGGTTGGGCTTTGTAATAACAGAACGCCCAGGGGCATATTATCAACATAATGCGATAAATATCGTAGAGCGCGCTTAGCGCGTTTTATTCAATCGCCGGCTATCGCTGGATTTCCTTGCCGAGGTAGCCCGTTATTATCAACGCTCATCTCAAAGGCGATAGGAAATCCAGCGATAGCAGCAAAAAGCGGGAATAGCGCGGGAAATGCTGCGATATATCTTGGGCGAGAATGGAAACCTTGCTAATACGCCCCTGTGGTCTCAGCCTTGCAATCCACCTCCCATTGAAGAGATGGGTAAGTTAACTTTTTTTCAGGTGTTAATTTCCTGCGATACTTGCGGTTAGCGGGACTTTTCTCATCGCTACGCGGGTCCGGGGCTGCGTTGGTAATACAGCGAGGTTGTGTTTGCGACGTTTTTAATGAAGTGATTGCAAAGAACGCCTACTTTGCATCTGATTACTGATATATATCGCTGGCATATGATGCGTTAAATAACTGGCTGCTATCGCAGGATTACATGCGTTAGCAAGGCCTTGATATGAATGCGATAAAAAAATCGCTGCTTTACCGCTGAAATGTGCTGCTACAGTGGTGTAAATTCGCTAGATAATGTGCCCCCCAGACTGCTTCAAAATCAAGACTGAAATATTCCAGTTTTTCGGAAGAATTAGATTAGGTATTTCTTTAGAGATAGACCTTTTGACAACACTAAAGACAATTCTGGATTACAAATTACCTCTACGTTTTATTCTCCTGTGCATCTCATGCCAGCAGAAAATCTTACTTTTGAGAATTTCGTTATGAAACAAATTCAAGCACTGGAAGAGGGGAAGGACTATGTACATCAGAACATCATGGAAGAGTAAAAACAGCATTAGTGAATATGAGCAACATTAGGCTGGCTAGATTTCGATGAAACCTGATGATAAAGGAAGACCTATTGTTATACAGGACACTGCAGCATACAGAAATGAAATACAGAGTCAGCTCATAGTGGAGGAACATTATTGTAAATTGAAAAACCACCCACTTCCCAAAAAGAGGTACATGGTATAACTGACATTGAGTTGACTTTGGGAGTCATAACAGAAAAGGAATAGGCGTTCTTCAATAAACTATATCCCAGGACACTGGTAATCTACACATTACCTAAAATACACAAGGATAAGCAAAACGCTCCTGGATGACCAATTATCTCAGGCAGTGGGTTGGTATTAAAGCCACTAAGTAAACATGTGGACTACCACCTTAAGCAATATGTACCCAAGATTGTCTCCTATGTCAGAGACAGTATGGACTTTATAAATTGTATTGAAAATACTGCCTTTGACATAGAGAAAAATATTCTGGTTAGTCTTGACATAGAGTGGAAATATATACTAATATTCCACAGAAAACGGCTCAAGACATTTTATGGAAAACGTTTGAGTCTGATCCCAAAAAAACTACCCTGTAGAGTTTCAAGTCCAAGTGAGTTAGATTGCACAAAGAAGGAACAATTTCCTGTTCAAAGGAGATTATTATTTCCAAAAGAAAGGCGTTGTAATGGGTGGTTACTTTGCTCTAAATATAGGGAATCTAGTGGTGGCTGAATAAATGTTATCTACTTCTAATCCATACAGAACAATTATTAAATGGAGAAGATACATTGATGATATCTTTATGACGTGGGATGGAGAGAGCCAGGACTTACTAGAATCTGTGGAGTGACTTAACTCACAAGACTGAGACCTAAGATTCACTCACATTTTCAGCAAAATAGAGATAAGCTACTTGGACATTTTGGTGAGACATAGTGGTGGTACAATATACAACACACTTTATAGAAAAACTACTTACAAGAACTCATTATTAGCATACAAAGGTTTTCACGCCAGGTCTTTATAGGACAGCCTAGTGTATGACAATTCCTCCACATTTGGAGGTGCTGTACTTTAAAAACAAACTATTTTAGGGAAGAAGATCTCCTATACACTAAATTAATTGAGAGAGGATATCCACGCAAAAGAGTACATCATGCATTGAAGAGGGCATGGTACCCTCCCATAGAGACCCCCCTCCCTGAGAAAGGTCTAAGTTGAAAATGTAAGGAATGATTATGATTACTACCTACATCCCAGTGAGTAATGCCATTAGTAAAACCACGTGTTTAGAGAAACAAGGGGACCCAATTGCAATGGTCAGGGGCCTTGGGTAGTAGTACCTTACAAATACAGTAGTCCCTGACAGGGAAAATACACAAAAAAAACAATAAATATAGACCTGGAATCAGTACTATATGAAGGCTGTCCAGCAGGACGGAGTGATTTTAATAACGTTTTAGATCACATAAATGAGGATAAAGTGGAACACAATCCTGCGTCCTACACATAGCACAAAACACAAATAACAAAGGGCTCAGGCAGGACAAGCAGCTTGTATGTTATAAGAAATTAAACAAGCGAAGATAGGTAACATCACCGTTACACATAAATGCTCATTTGAATTGCGTTTACGGTGTACATTAGGTCGACAACGTTTTGATCCCATAAAACCAATACTGGGACCATCATCAGGACGTAAAGTTACATGCCTGAGAGAGATTTGCCATGTGCGATTGCACAAGGCAAGCTGTCTTGAACTGATGCGGCAATTAATGGCACGCAAGGGCAATGAGACTTCGAAAAACTCAAGTTCGCCAATTGGCTGAACCGAACAAGGTATCACATGGATGATTACGCGTGTGGAAGTAGTAAGAGAAATTAAGTGGACCGCGTTTGTGTGTGCAATGCGAGACCTGCGGCGCTAGGGGGAGGCATGATGACCTGAATTGTTGATCAGTTGAGACCTGATCCAATGAGAATTAGTCACACACTGCACCACGATGGTGCGTTCAATGCAGGACCGGCGGCGCTGGAAGGAGGCACAATGACCTCAGTATCCACGAGTGTCCGGGTGAGCTATTGTTTTTTTCTGTGCATTTTCCCTGTCAGGGACTACTGTATTTGTAACGTATTAGTAAAATCACAAACAAACATTGGTACATTATACAGGATAAAATTAACAGCAACCCTATGTTTGCATACAAAAGATATAAAAGCATAAGGGATTATGTTGTAAATGTATATAGGAAACCTAAAAAAAACATACTATAACTGAGGCTTGGGGACTACCATCCATTGTAAGTCATTTCAAATGTGGGAAATGCCAGGCATGCCGACTTACATCTGATACAAAAGCAATTAAGATAGAAGATGGGAAAATTAAATTGATAGTTCATTTAAACTGTAACAGTGAAAATTTGATTTACATTATTATTTGTCCTTGTGATCTTATATATGTGGGACAACAGCGCAAATGGTGAAACAAAGGATCTGACAACATTGAAGCAGAATAAGGTGTCACATGTATGGAGCACCTACTGGTCAAACATTTCAACAAGCTACAACACACAGAGGATATGATATGGTGGTACATGCCCGAAGTGGTCAAATCTGACTCCAGAGGTGGAAATCTGAATGAACTGTTGAACTACCGGAATGGATAGACCACCTTAAAAGTATGGTGTATGGATTAAATAATGTTTGCAAACTTAGATCGGTGGCTGCGACTCTGAGTCAAATGTAGTGCATTTTTCAAACCTTCATAAGTATGCAATGTGACATGCCTGTGCAAAGAAGCCATTGTATGCATTAGTCAATGGCATAGCTAACAGGTTGTATATGAGGATGAATCGAAGGTGGTAATGTTTATTCCCTGTGGCCGCTTGGTGACTCGAAGATTTGGATTACCCTGTGTGGGGATACATGATTGTCAGTAGAGGGCTTGTAATTTGGTTACATTGTACAGAGGACTGCAATTAAGTAAGTATGATGCATATGAGGATGACTCGGAGATGGTGATGGTTGTTCCCCATTTCCACTAAATTTGTATCCTATCAGGGGTACCTGTTAGGGGTGCAATATAATCATATGTAGTACGCACCTGCATATTATTCATTGTGTAGAGAAGCTTAATGTTAGAGAAAAAGTGCAAACCCATAACGTGTACTGGCGAAAACTAACTGGATTCAATGTGAAGCTTGACAAGTGGCACGTAGGAATGTAGTGAACATGTATAAATTGATGTAACATACTCACATAGAGCATTAGTGATGGGATGCACTGACACGCTGAGTGTATTTTAAATGCTTATTAGGCTAATAATGTAAGTGAAATAATGTATGAATATAGTTATTGGATGTGCTCACTGAAACATTAAATAATGGGTAAACCCATTGCTATGTATGTTGTAGTGCACTTGTTATTTTAGCCTAAGTTGTAGGCCTCAGGTCGCAGCACGTTCAAATGTTCTCGTTTCTGAAACTGATGCTTCGAGTCTCCTGTGAATTGTAGGATGCTGTTTCTTTCTCACGTTTTGCATTGCAGGTGGACCATTGTTAGCAAAGAGTAGGGCCTTTGTTTCTTTAGGTAGTAGTGGAAAGAAGAAAGTTACAGTTAGCATGGCTTGGAGATGATAAGGTGGAAGGAGGTGCTTTCACAAGGGAGCAGACGAAATTGTTGCGAGGGGCGTACATGGAGAAGACAATGGAAACGTTTTGGTGTCATGGAAATTTTGTGGCTGTACCTATCATAGACCATGTGCGAGAAAGGCATTATGGGACCTTTGCCGAATATGATTTTGAGAATATGATGCAATGTGACAGGGACAGTTGCCCGCTTTCCACTTTGCCTCTTGAACCGAGAGCTACCGTCCTCTTTAATTGAGATTGTCTCTATGCTGCTTGACCTAGCACTTGGAGAAGAGACTTCTTAGGAAGACTCCATCACTGACACAATTTTTTTCAATTTTATTTATTATGTTTTGGCACTCCGAAGAGGGCCACATAAACAAAATACAAAGTACACAAATATAGATACATATTCCCAAAGAAAAATAACAATTACGACGCTCTCCGCTGAAAAAGACAGATTACGACACAAACCTCCATATTTCATCAATAAATAGCTAAAAAACCTTTAAAAAAGTTAAAAATATTGAAGCAAAACATTTCATTTGGAGGAGTATATAAAGCCTGCAGAAATGAGTTCATATCCAAAATACCCAATTGCAAACATATTGATCTTAACCACTTTAAGCGAAGTGGACGCAATACTGGGCATATAAACAATACATGATTACGATCCTGTACAGACATATTACATAAGTTACATAAAGGAGAGGACCCATACCATTTTGCCAAAAGAGTATTAAGTGGCAATAGGTCCTGCCTCAAGAGGAACCAAAATCTCCGAATACCATGAGGTAAATTCCAGATGACATAAGGTTGGACAAACTTCCTTAGATATGTATTAGTCAGAAGAACACCTCCCTTCTTAGCTACCATGGACTTTTTGTCCAACATAAAACAAAGAGTCCAGGAAGCCTGTTTCAGAAGAGATTTTAGCTGGGAGGGAGAAATAATAAAAATAGTGCTCTCATCTAATTCCAGAAGAGCCACAGCCTTTCTGAAGTTTTTAACAATTTGGGAGAACTCTTTAAAACTTCCCAACAATTCCCCCTTGAGAAGAGCTCTCAGAGTCCCCATTTCACCTCTAGCGAGGCTGGCGACCCATCGTATTAAGGCAGATAGGCCCTGCACCCAACTGCTACGAAGACCGAACTCAAGTCTACAGGAAGCTACAGAACAAGCAGAATTAAGAGAGGTTATAGACCTTAATAATTTTCCTTCGACCGTCTGTAGAAAACCCCAATGCTTTAAATCGACCACTTCTATTCCATACAGGAGAGTTGATGGAATTTTTGCCCTATAAACCTCAAGTAAACATGCAAAGTGTCTTCTCCCTGTGGCGGAATAAAGAGCACTCAAACTTTTACCTTGGAACAGGGCTTTACGAGAATTATTATCGATATGAGGTTTCTCACTCAGGTTTGAAGAAATTATTTTTCCTAAAAAGGTATATGTTTTAACCACCTCCAATTTCTGACCACCGACTGACCAGCCAAAATTCTCAGATTGAGATTTTTTTCTCCCTGTAATGCACATAATTTTACTTTTTGTGGCATTTATCCTCATGAAGTGGGTCTCTGCAAAATGATGTAAAGCCTGCAGACGATTAGCTAAACCTTTAGGAGTTAAATCTAGGATAAGAATATCGTCTGCATATAAAAGGCAGGAGATAGAAGAGCCCCCCACTACCGGGGCTATGCCAACACAAGATGCAAGTGAAGCTGGAAGCTCAGCAATATACAGGGAGAACAGTAATGGTGCCAGAAGACAGCCCTGTTTTAATCCATTAATAGATGGTATAGCCCGTGATAAGCCCCTTTCTCCACCCTGTAGCACTCGACACCAAGTGTCTGTATGTAAGGATCGAACTAGGTCTAATAGAAGTGGGGGCATACCCAAAACTGCTAACTTTCTCCACAGCAAAAGACGATCTACTTTGTCGAATGCTGTGGAGAAATCAATAAAAGCCGCATACACTCCTCCTCCCCGAACTCTTACGTATTTATCCAAAATAACCTGCAGGGCTGTAAGGTTATCCAAAGTACCATGCCCCTTACGGAAACCAGTTTGTTCGAGGGGTAATATCTGATTCACCTCAACCCAATCAGTAATTAGTGATAGGAGACATTTGGAGAAAACTTTTCCGATAGCATCAAGAAGGGCTATTTGGCGATAGTTCATTGGTTTATCCCTATTGCCTTTCTTGAATAAAGGAACCAAAATGCTCCCTTTCCAAGAAGAAGGCACCGTTCTACTACGGAAACACGCTCTAAATAAAGGAAAAAGTATCTTGCTCCATGAAACAGGGTCTAACTTCAATATCGAGATGGGAAGTTTGTCAGGCCCCATTGCTCCAGAGGAACGCATATCTTTAATAGCCATTTCAATGGTTTTCTCTGAAGGTGCTTCAATGGAAAACTCAACGTCTCGAATGGCTCTAAATGGCAGCTCACTTCCCAACACTGTGCCGTTCCCAGCATATAGATTGGAAATGAAGGAGATCCATGACGATTCAGCAATAGGAATAGGGAGAGGACTAACTCTGACTCCACAACCCTCACCAATAAGGGACCAAAATTGTCTGACTTTGCCATGAGCAACAGCCTCCCGTAAACTTATCCAAAGAGAGTCCTCTTTTTCTTTTTTAAGTTTCTTCCTAATTCTGCTTCTCCTTCTTTTTAACAGATATATTTTGTTTTTTATTTCAATGGAACTGCACAGGAATTGCTCCCGCACTAATCTATTTATTTCCTTATTTAAAGGGATAATTGAACTAGGAACATGGATCCTTTTTACTGAAGAGGTGGATCTTTTAGCAGCACGAATAACCTTCTTCATAAAATTCTCAAAATAAATCAATTCAAAACCCTGCCAGTCATTCAATTCTAAAACAGTTTTGCCTAAAATACACTCCAGGCCCTTCTTAGCTTTAAAATTCCAAAAACATCTTCCAGAGTCCTTATGAAAATTAACTATATCACTATTAAGGGACCATGAATCGGAATTTGGAAAAAATAGAGAAAAGTTTATAGTAATCACATTATGGTCACTAAAAGATGTCGGTGAAACCACCAAATCTTTCACTAAAGAAAAAATATCATAGTCAGTGATTACATAGTCCAGAATTGACTGGCTTTGAGAGGTTCTATGAGTGTATTTTGCAGGGACATCAGAAGGGAGTCTACCGTTCACTATTAGCCCCTCAGCTGCAGAAAGTTCTTCCAGCAACAATTTCCCTCTCTTATTAGTTTTAATATTATTGGGGAAGAGAATCTGCGGAATATAACATGCTTCTTCTTTGTATTTGTTGCTAAATAACTCTAAACTAGAGTTAGAAACTTTACAATTAAAGTCGCCTACTAACAACACATGGGGAGGCGGTTCTACCTCTTTAATCTGTTTGATATATAAAAAAACTTGCTTCAATAAAGGATTAAAACATTCATCCGGGGGAATATATACATTTATTATTACCAAAGAATTGTTGTTTCCCCTACTAATAGAAGGGGGAAGGGTCACTGCCTGGAAAAGGTTACTTGGGTCGACATAATGGGTAAAATTCCATTTTAATCTATTCGACAAAAGGCACGCAATTCCCCCTTTTGCGTGCCCTTTCTTTGAAGGCGAGGCCATTGCCTCAAGAACAAAATAATCTCTCCCTCCGCACAAACTGCTGACACACCAAGTCTCTTGGATGCAAACAATGCTAGCTTTCAAAGAAAATAAGTATTGTAATTTCTCGGGACTATTGTTTATCCCGGCAGCATTCCAAGAGATAACTTTTAAATTATTGCTAAAGGTGTCGAAAGAGCTTAGGATTGTCTAAAGATTTAGTAGCCAAAACACCAGGCAACCAGTTCCACAGTAGATTATCTTCTATTGGGGGAATATTCTGGATTAACGGAGCAGGCTTTACTTGCGTCACCAGACGTATATTTTTCGAGACCGAAATCTTTAAATCATCAGTTAAGGGAGGGAGACTATCTTGGACAATGCCCTGCTGAGAGAGTCTATTATAAGGAAACCTATTTCTCTCAAAGGACAAAACAGGTAATACGTCAATTCCCCTACACTGAAAACTCTCGGCCTGTTGCAAAATAAGATTAACTATAAGTTTAGAATAAAACTTTACCCTAATAGAGGGTGCGGCGACTGTTCCTGCTATAGTGACTAGATCAATATCGTTAGATTGAATTAATTTTAGGCTCTCTATATCCTTAAAATACTTAAGTAGCCATGCTCTATTCAAAAGTAAATCTGAATCAAATAACGATAAAAAGTCCACAGTCAATGTGTCTACAAAGGTTTCTGATATTTTTGTAGGCAGATAATAAGGCCATACCGCACCACCACCCGGGGCAAGGAAAGCAGGGGCGGAAGGATCAAGAGATGCAGGCAACGAAGGGACCAACCCGGGCAACTCTACCACTAAGGGAGGAATTGCCAACCCTCCTACATCCAATGGGGTGCCATTCCCAGGAGAGACTGGACAATCAGGGGAGATTTCTATGCCAGATACTGAAGGCTTCAAAATGTCATGAGAATGAGTGGCCACCTCCCTACCCACAGATTCTCCAGAAATATGGGCCTTGGTATCTGAAACCTGAGAATCCTCAAACATTATTTGTCTCTGCCTTTTCTTCCTATATTTACCGATTGGTTTCCTCTTTTTTCCTATGTTCTTTCTTTGTTTTCTAGTTTTTCCTTTTTCAACCACCCCTATCCCCTTCATTTCAGGCACAAAAATAGAAAATAGCTCTTTTTCAGCTTTTGAAATGACGACCTCTACACTTTCTTCTTCAATTTCAGGGTCGGAAATCTTTACATAATTAGATAGGGGTAATTTGGAAGCTAAAGAGGGCTTATTTTTAGGGGTAGCCACGAGATTATTTTTAGCTAAATTTGCATTTACAGTTAAGTGATCGCCACCTAACTCATGCTCTTGCAGACCTACTTTAGAGACTAAATCAGGAACCTTTTCCGGAAGTTTTAACAATAAAACATTTAATATCTGAGTAACTGATTCCAGAATACAGTCAGAGCTTCCCACAAATTTACTCAATATCTGTAAAATGGAAGCCAACAAATGTTCCAATGCAATCAAGGATTCAGAAATCGGGTTTTCCACTTTATGATAACCAGGAAGTCCCATATGACCAATGCCAGATAAATTAAGGAGTGGGCTCTTGGAAATATTATACTGAGAAAAAATATCTGGCGATTTTAAGGAAGGGGTACTACTATAGAGCAGAAGACCAGAGGGAGTAGCACCAATCGGGGACTTAAAGGCTTCAGGTAATTTCAAAGAACCATCGGCTAAGTATCGACCACAAAGCTCCAGGTCAATACTAGACAGCTGAGATTCTTCCTTACTGTCCACCTTTAGTTGTGAACCTCCCATAGGATCAATGGGTAATAACCCTTTATGAATAGCAGACCCATTATTTTGTTGACCAAACTCAGAATTAAGAAAAACACCCTTATTGTCACCAGACGTATCAGGGGGCACTGGGCAAGATTTTTCAGTAACCAAAGAGTCCGCATAATCTTTATTCCCCACATAAGGGACCTTCTTCTCCCATAGTTGTGGCAACTGGCATTGATCCTTTAATACCAGATTACTGGCGGGCTTGTTACTAAGGGGGTTGGATCTTGACAACGTGCAAGCCCTTCCCCCTAATAATCTCCCCGAGCGTAGCTTTTTTGCCGACATCCTTGTACGTGAGGAACAGGAAACAAACCGTAACCCCGAATGAGTGGGATTAATAGTAATTTAAACAATAAATAAAAAAAATTGGAGGTGCGTTACGCAGAATACCTAATCGTTGGGAGGATGTTCACGCCGTGATTATACAATACAATAAACATGTAACACTAAATACAACATGAATTTAAAATTATACATTAAATATAAATAAATGAGCCCAGCCCAGCCTACTTCAGCCACTAAGGGCCACAGAGGGCCCGCCCTCTGCCCGGGCTCAGCCCGGCGCAAACCCGCGCTCGATCCCGCGTCGCGGGGACTGACTGTTATTTTATGCGCCTCTGTGCGCTAAGCTGCTGACGTTGGCGGGTTTCCCCAGCTAAGGATCCTGGGGACTTTTCTCTTTCAAACTGATGCAAGCTATAAACTAGGGATGTCACTTCTAGAGTTAGTGTAAGGATAGAAAACAACGAACGCTTTTCTCTCATGAAGCATCGATGCAGGGAAACTTGGAATCCTTTTGATTATTTACATATTGGTCATCAAACGTATTGTTCTCTTCTTGCTGCATGGAGTGAACTTATCCAGATGCTTCGGCTTCTTGTTATTTCCTCTGTATTTTTATACTCTCTCGTAGAGATGTGTATATGTCCAATTATTTTAAACTGTAATAAACTCGACTTATCTTCATTTGGTTGTCGCTCTGAGTTATTGTGTAGCTGCAATGAGGCTTACACTTATCAAAGACCACGGCAGATGTGGCAAACGCCATGACTGGCGATTCAATACTGACTAAAACTTTTAAATTTGGGACGCTAATGTACGTCGTCCTTATTTTTTGTTTGTTATTTTCTTAACATGTAATATTATCTAAGCCATTTAATGTCCGTGTCCCAACTGTATACAGGACAAAGTACGCAAATGGTGAAACAACACACCTGTCAACACAGGAGTCGCATCAGATGCAACCTGTATACATCAACCCTGGTGACTATGATCACCAGGGTCGGACTGGCCTATCTGGCGATCAGGCAGTGCCCGAGTGGCTGGGCTGATAGGTCAGTGTGTGGGCCGTTTTTTGGATGTTTGTGGGCCCGTCTTTCATGTTTATTTCCCTGATATTATTCCCACAAACTTTGCCTGTAGCAAGCAAGAATGCATGCGGTCTCCCATACCTTGCTGAACACCTAGAAAACGTGTCTTTACAGCTAAGTTCAAAATGGCCCCGTTTGAAAATGTGCGCCTCTGTATTAGCTATCCGATTCACTCATAGGGGACACTTTTTTAGGGCCCGGGACTACTTTCTGTCCCAATCCGATCCTGGTGATCACTCTGAGGCTGATCCACACTGGTGAGTAATCAAACAAGGCACAAGAGGTGGTAAAACAGACCAGTTATTTTACAACCATGAATGCAGATGGGTGGACTTATGCACTGCGGCTGTCAACCCAAAGAAGTGAGCAAACTAGGGAACGAGGCTGTGTGGGCGCAGGGGTGGATGGGCGTTGTTTCCTGTGCTTCTTGGATATTTGAAGTGTGATGAAGGTGGTGCCCCCAAGAGCCCACGATAACAAGGCGTTGATTTATTTGATACAACTTTGAATATTGTATTTTGCTCTTTGAAATGTTATGTAGATTAAGTGATTAAGGTAACTGAGAATGTCACAATAGGTATGATGTGACCATATCATTTTGCTTTTAAATAAAAATGTGTTAAATCTGAGCATCATCAATCGGTACAAGTAATCTGGGAGTTTCACTTGTTTATTGTCTTTTATTGCAAACCTTTTGTAATCTGGGCTCGCAATCTGGCCTTGCGCCTTTTGGGTACTTCCATCATAACGCCTGCCAGATGTGAGACAGCGGTTCAGCTGCGGGCACGGCCTCTGCCTTTTCCCTCTTTTGGTCCATTCCTAAATAGCTGCTTATCACAGTTGCTTTTGGTTTGAGCATCAAAAAGGAAAAGGGATTTTTTCCTGCCGCCCGGTGGGACTTTGCCGATGTTGCATTTATTTTTGGGGGGTAAGTGCAGGTGCATGCATTACATAACTATTTGACTTGTAGTACTATTCAGTGACACGTTTTACAATTAACGCCTCTTATATCCATAACTTCCCAAATGTACACATTGGGACACTGACCGTAAATTCTTAAGGGCTGCTTGTTCACGGACATATTAATTCCAAACACCAACATAAATATATATTGATGCATTTGATGTTTTCTATCTTAAATCCTCTTGAAGAGAATTGTTTCAACATCTCTGTGAATACTGGACATTCAGTGTTCTTTTAACATTTGGACATTAAAGGTCCCACGATTACCTGTTGATTTCATTTATCTTCCTTTTATTTGGGGCCCTTCTTGCATTTGTATTTTTGGGAGACAGGCGCCATGATGAGACCCTACTGACACGTGCGCTTTTGGGTCCAAACCACATAATTGAAGCTGCATTGCGCAACGACACGGAAATGTCAGAATTAGAAATATAGCAGCTTTGCTTTTGTGGCGGTCCATAGTGTCACTTGGATATATATGTTTTTACATATCAGAGAGCACTAAGTGTCTGCATTGTTATGGTAATTGTTTATTGATACCGCGATGCTTGACGTAAATACCACTAACTGAGGTCATGGGCACAACATTGGGCTCCATTGATTCTCTGGTGAGTGCACTGATGTGGCGTTTTGTATTTTTGCTCTGCACACGGTGGCGGCACATTCACAGCTTGGGGGTGTACTATTTTGATCCATTAAACCCGAGTATGAATCCCATAGGACCATTATTTATGTATTCACACACATCTGAGGCATTTTTCCAACATCTGAACTCCCCTGCTACAAGGCAAATGAGCCCCTACAGAACAATTTGGGAGTGGCTCAGTCAGTGCTTAATTTGAGCCGGCACCTAATTGCCAACACCAGCACTTATGACTCATGATGGCGCTGTCTGTTTAATTCAGAGATCACCACAACAACAGCTGTTTATTAATTCAACATCTAATAAAAATGACTAATGCCTGCCGCTCCCAAGCTAATCTTATAGCTCGAGGGGCCTGACACTGTCACACTTGTAGGAGAGTGGTAGTTAGTAGTCGTACTTGTACTGTCATTGGCAGCGCTAGCACCGGCAGTGGGCGGGGCAAGCTGCAGTGGCACCCAGAGGAGGGCCATGGCACTTATTTTTTTTTAATTGTTTTTACAAATTAAGCACTTGAAGTTCAAACCGAGCACAGGGGTGCCTTGCTGTTAATGGGGCTTACAGACACAGTCCATCATCACAGCCATGTGGCCAGCGTTACCTTCATCCACAGACCAGTCCTGACCCTGCTGGCTGACTCGTGCTCCAGCTGAGGGAGTATTGGTACTTGGTATTGGCCGAGGAGAAGTTCTCGTACTCAAAGTTTAAAAATCAAAAAGTGTCGTTTCGGGAGCTAGTGAGTATCGGTCCATTTATAACAATGATATATGTGGTTGACCAGGTTGACGTTGATTAGGGAATAGCTAAATAAAAGGAAATCCTTGGAGAACAAATCAGCATATGGACTTTGGCATATGAGATGAGACCAGGGCTTTAAGTGGGCCGGGTCCTGCCAGTGCTCAGCACCGGCAGTTCTAAAAAGCAGCTACTGAGTCGGGTCCCTCACGGGTCCTCCATTTTTGCCCTCACCCTCAGGGTGGAATAAAACATCTTAGCTCTGCATTAGTGCCACCCTTCACTTTCTTTGATGTAACTTCTAAGAGACTTGTTATATATAGATCTTTCACAGTCTCTTCTTTTCAGAATGGAAGTATTTTCAATATTCTACACAACGAAGCCAAAGTTGTTACTTATTTATTCCATGCAACTAATAACCACTGGCAAAGCCAATAGTCCTGGCTTTTTGTAGGTGTATGTTACTTGCTGTATTATATATCTGTATGGAATGACAGAAACAACAAAATACCAGCCGGGCGGCACTATGCTATGCACAGATTATTAGTTTACATTTTGTAAACCACGTCCTTAATGACATGAAAGGCTCCCCAGTTTTTTCATCCCACCTAAAGCCCTGCTGATGAAACGCAGGAAACATTAAGCAGTTCCGTTACTGACGCATTTGTCTTTTTAACATAGATCTGTAGTCACTGTCTCTGGGTTCCGCATGTTTGGGGAATTACATGGCGTCCAACCTTGACATTGCTAAGACTGTCCTCGCTGTTCATTTAGCGAGCAGCTGCTTCAAGAGTAGCTCTTTTCAGATTCAGCGGCTCTCAAATCTTCATATTCCGTCGATGACACAATTGGTACCCACAGGGCCATTTGCAGACATTGGTTGCAAAGGGTAGACATGATCCAAACTGTGGTGACGTAATTCCAACGTGTCTGGCGAGGGACGTTTCGCTGAAAGCCGAGCTACGACAGATGTTTAACTACTAAACTCTGCTCTTGGAAATCGAAGAAAGGCGGTTAGCTTTGCAGAAAGCGGAGCCCCGCAAATGGGTTTTACCGTCTGGCATTTTCACAATAGGTAAATTATACAGACTGCGACCAAATTCAGGCTGCAGAATAAATCAATGTTTCCTGAGTCCCCGAGGCACGGGGCACCCCGCGGCTTCTGGAATTAGCGAGGGAGAGTTGGGGGCGGCTAACCCAGACTTCATATGGACGCAGCTCATCGTGAGACACAATGGTACAATACTTTCTTTCAAACATTGGACCTCGTTGCGTGTGTCCCTTTTTTATTGAATTGCATGCCAATATTTTTACGCCAAAGGCACTCTGGCTCCATGCTTGCTCCTGTCTGCCCCCCACCCTCCCCCGCACCCTCATGACACGCCTCAACGGTCTGCTGCGTGCATTTAACAGTCTTCAAAGCACTTGTTGCATACAGAAACAAGCATTTGCGATGCAATAGGTCTCGCATTTACGAGAGTTTGAGCTATTGGCATTGTAAATGACAGTACCAATGGTTGTATGTCATTACACAACGCATTCCGTTGCAACGCATGCCTTTACTACGCATGCGTTACAATGCGAATGCCGTTACCACGAATAACATTTACCACGAAAATGCATTTACCACGCATATCGGTAAAGGCATTTTCGTGGTAAATATTCTTTTTGTTTTTTTTAATAATACCCTTGTGCGACCCCCCCGCCCCTTTTTCTTCTAATAAATTCCCCTCCCCTCAACATAAAAAATGTTTCCCTGTGCGATTTCCCCACCCACAAACCCTTAAATTTTCCCCTTCGCTACACGTCCCCCTCATTAATTACTTAAACTAAATTCCCCCTTACCTCGCTATGTCCTCTCTTCTCTGGAAGCTCTTCCGATCTGCGTCACACGTCGTAAAGAGGAAGCGGAAGTGTCTTTCCCTTTCCTCTAACGACGGTACAACGCCGATTGCCTTCACATCGATGGAATCAGGTTTGGTTTTTTTTGTGGGGGGGAAACCCCCCCAACCCCCCTTTTTTAATATTATTTTTAGCACACATGCCTTTACTACGTATCTCGTAGTAAAGGTATGCGTGGTAAAGGCTTTTCGTGGTAACCACGCATGCGTTGTAATGCATGCGTGGTTACCGTTATGCGTGGAAACGGCCGCGTTGTAGTGGCCGTTTCCCAGTACCAATAGCTTAAACTCTCGCAAATGTGAGACCTAGTGCACTGCAAATGCAATTTTTGGACAAGGGCAGTGCTTTATGTGGGAAAAAATAAGTGCAGGTACTCATTAAATTGAGCTAGGGATGTTTCTAGTGGGCGGGGTTAGAGGCGGAGTGAGACATGATACAAAAACACTTCTATTGAGTATTCATTTTGCCCCTGCATTTCCTGGATTGTGGTCTCAAACTTTACATATGTGTAGATTAATAGCTAAAACCCTTACTGTCACAAGCCATCAACAGTCCTTTTAGCACTTTCAGGCTAATAATCAATGTGTTCGAGGGCGAGAGAGACTCTGCCACTTACATCGCTTGCGGGACAGAACAAAACATGTGAGAAATGTATCAACCTAAACAAAATGTGTTAACTCGTGTGGTAAATATTTAAATTACCTGTACTATTTTTTATGCGGTAAGGTCTAGTAAGAATAACTCAGTCAAAATAAGAGGCAGAATCCGTGGTATTAGAGGTTCTGAAAAGGGCTTTATTCCTTACAAAGGAATTATGGTTCGAACCAGGCAATCATATTCCATCACCACGAAGGTTCAGGAAGGGATAGGCAATACATTATTGACAAGTAACAATATATATATGAAAAGCATTGCATTAAGACAGATGCAGGAGGCGTAACAGCCGATAATACAGATAAGAATACACATACGTAATGAAAATAGGCGTAAATACAGGCGTATACTAGAAACGTCATTTAAAATGATGTCACAAGTGGGTGGATCCATAAGAGAATCCTGCAGTGTCAGCAGAAATATTTGGCAGAGATGCGCGCGCAGCCGCATGACGTGTGATTGACGTGCAACTAGAGGGTGAAGGGAACTTGACATTTAGCCCTACATGTGGAGACAGAAGTCTGGGGTGTCAGGACAACCTAGTCCTAAATCATATCTAATATCTTGTGTTTAAGGAACTATATTATCTGGAAGGAAAGGTCTTCTCGGACAAATCCTATTCTATACTGACTGTTAGTGCGTGTACAAGCGTCTATGTGTCTACATGCGATGCGAGGGGGCAGGAATCTTCCATAGTAACAGAGGCTATGAATTACTTGCATAAAGACAGCGAGGCCGGGCCCTTTGCTCGGTAGCTGGAAGGATGTTTACCTAAACTACTAGACAGGAATGCATTGGATGTGGAGCGGAGCAGATAACTTGAAGGCTGAATACAGTTTTTGGCAGGCAACAGGCCGCGTCAGGCACCGCTAGCCGCGCAGGGAGTAGGACAAAGTTCATGGACACGGATGCAGGTCCAAGCTGGAGCATTTCAGAGGCAGAAGCAGAAAAAGGCTTGATGGCAGAATTCAGGGCCTACTCCTAGCGCCGGGATGCCCTAGGGTAGCTGTGCGCTATATAAGTTTTAATAATAATACTCGCCTGAACTGTAAAACTAGAAAAGTGAACCATATAAAGTCGGTGGCCAATCATACTTAGGAATGGAATATTCGACCCATTCATGGCGGATCTGAAAGAGGGCATGTTGACGTTGGACGCACATGTATTTGCGTCTTCATAGCTGGAACTGGAGGGAACATACATGTACTTATAGCATGTACATGGAGCCGTTGGGGTCTAAGATAGGGGACACAATTGACCAGGAAAATTCATATTTCCTCATTCCCTCCTTGTCCCCTACGGACCCTCATGAAATATCCATCTTCATCAATCCATCAATCTGTTCATATAGCATCATTTGTTCTTCTTTCTTCTTCCGGGATCTTGAATGAAAATTTGAAGGCGGGATACACGATGTGGCACACAGACCACAAATCGCTGGCCCACATTGTAGACACAAGCAGCAACTGAATAGTATGAGAAAGCCAATACCTAGGAAGGATAGGACCCTCCATCCCCAGGCTGACAACACGCTCCAGAACCAACCGGACCAAGTCCAGGTGCCTGGATTCTGGTGTATCTGGCTTACGATCTTATGAAGTCGAGTTATGGCTTTATATACTGACGGCGCGTTTTCTGGTATGAAAACACAGCAACTTGATCCGATGACCCTACAAGCTCCGCCCCTATCGGCCAGGATGACGTCAAGGACAAGACGATTTTGGAGAACAACAATCCGCATCGCAGACTGCTCCTCTGTTAAGTTGCCCAAGGCGGAAGTAGTTTCATTCACTACTGCTTCAAGGGTTCTAGTTAATCTACGTATCAGCTTACTATTAGTGACTGTACCTATGTAGGGAAAGAAACCTTTATTGAAATCTGTGTATTTCTCCCATGCTGTTTCAGTGTAGTCGACAATCGGGAGATCTCTCTGCTGTCTATTGTGTACTAAATGGGTGTTCCTATGATAATCAGGCGGGGCTAGGAAAACAGGTGGCAGAAGGAATGCAATGTAACAGGTACCATCCCAATCTAGGGGTAGGCGTATGTATGCGGTGTGACCACAGATGAAGTAGGAGTGACGAGAAGCTCTAAATGTAGACTTGCCTTTATCACTGAATTCTATTACAGTGGTACATTTACTATGGCCCATGTGTATTGAACCATTCTTTCTTACACATAATTCGCCTCTAACTGGAAATACTGACATAGTGGGCAAGACTGATGTGGCTTCGGATTCAACATTCAGGATCATGAGATTAAGTGTAAAGTTACCTAATCCAAATACTTCGTTTTCTAGATCAGTTCCTGTTCTTTTGGGAAGTCCCTCCTTGTTAGGGTAGCAGACTTTAAGTAAAACTAGGTTCAGGTTTCCCCATACCCAGTTGTCTTGATAAACTACTGTATTTGAATCTAGGGAATTAATCAAACTAAACCATGCTCCACAGGAGCCATTGTGTGTGAATGGATACGGAAAGAGGGGCAGAACTCCCTTGTATTTCTGATAGGGAGGGAGTCGGCCACATATCCAACAATTTGTAGCATTGCTGGTCTGATGAGAATGATGTAACATACTAATGAATGTGTTGTTGCGCAGCGCAAATCTATAGGACAACTCATGCGGGGGTAATTCGCTAAAAGAATGTTCGGCAGTAGCATGGAAAGCACGCTTGGAGATAGGGTAATACATGTGTAATAATATACTGGAAATAATAATCAGAAGATTTAGAAAAAACATAATTAACAATGTCACTATGCAGTGACTACGAAGTGATTTACAGTACGCATGTTTCTGTCTATTTCTCTCTCTATTTCGGTCTAGAGGATACATGTCAGAGACAAATTCAACCGATTCACCTTGGAGAGGACTTAAACAATCAAATTGTCTGACTTGCTAGACCTTAGTTTCAGTTTATAAGTTTCACTCTCGGTCTTTTCAACCAGGGGTAGTTTTGAATCAGTCTGTGAGGGAATGCAGGGCTGAGGGCTCACGTCGGACGGTAGTCCATAAAATTTTTTGATGTGGCTCGAGTGCAACCACCCTTTACGTCCCTCAATCTTCACGGCTGTCCTTGTGGTCAATAAGACGAGCTTCGGCGACTGCCACCGAGGCTCCAGCTGGCTCCTCCTGTCAAAATTCCTCACAAGCACGAGGTCCCCCGGAACCACGTCGTGGGGCTTCACCTCAGTGTTGTCGGGAAAAGCTGCAGCTACCTGTGAACGACAAGATTGTAGTGCAGACATCAAGGAAGCCAGGTAATCTGTCAGCATATTACAGTCAACATCAGTGATTTTACGAGGTATAGGCGTCCCCCACATATTTGGTGGTCTACCGAAGATCACCTCATACGGGGATAGCCCTGTTCGAGAATGTGCTACCATTCTCATGTAAAAGAGCGCAACTGGTAAAGCTACTATCCAGTCAACACCTTTTTCTCTACATACTTTGGACAGTCTAATTTTCAGAGTTTGATTATGTCGCTCCACGAGACCTGCTGCCTCGGGATGTCGGACACAGTGGAATTTCCATTGATAGCCTAACAGAAGTGAAACGTGTTTCATTAGCTCGGATGAGAACGGCTGGCCGTTATCTGAGTACACGACACGGGGCAAACCATACCGTGGGAAGAATTCTCGAACTAACTGTTTGGCAGTAGTCGGGGCAGTGTAATCTGAGACGGGATACGCCTCTGTCCACCGGGAAAGAGCGCATACAACTACGAGGACATATTTGAATCCTCGACATCGTTCCATCTGGATATAATCCATCTGGAGGACTTCAAAAGGGTGATCGGGGGGTTGAAATCCACCCTGGTCTACAGGTACGCCTTTTCCTGGATTGAACTGACAACAAATCATACAGGTACGTACTTTCTGTTTAGCTGCTGCTCGCAAGTGTTTATTGAACCAAATGTGTTGAATACTGTCTAGCATAGCTTTCTCTCCTAGGTGCGCTGGACTATGTATTGTGTTAATGATGACCTGAACCATTGAGTCGGGGAGAAACCATATAGATTTTCCCTTCGTCATCCATCCTTGATCTGTTTGGATCCCTCCTAATTCAGTCCATCTCTTTATTTCTTCTGGTGTAGCATGTGTCTGTATGTCAATTACATCAAGGGCGGGATCCTTAACTGTCATGCAGTGTGTTGGTGTCGGAACTATTGTCTTTGTCGTGTCAGTTGGATGAGTCTGATTCTGAGCAGTCTGTTTAGCTGTTCTGTCAGCTAGGTCGTTACCCTGAGAAATAATGTCAGTCACTTTTGTATGGGCTTTACACTTCATAATCGATATTGCAGTCGGCAGATGTATTGCATCTAACAGAGCTTGAATAAGGGGACCGTGCTGGATGTGGGCACCGTGAGAAGTTAAATAACCTCTCTCTCGCCAAAGTACGCCGAAGTCATGGACGACTCCGAATGCATAACGTGAATCTGTGTATATGTTGACTTTCTTCTTTTTGGCTTGGATACAGGCTTGTGTCAGAGCGATGAGCTCTGCTGCTTGAGCTGACAAGGTATCTATACAATTCGTTTCAATAATTTCAGTATCTGTTGTGACTGCATAAGCGGCCACTAACTCTCCTGTATTTGTTCTCATACATGAACCATCTACATATAATGTCAGGTCTGGATCTGATAATGGAATATCTGTCAAGTCTTGTCTGGGTTTCGTCGTAATAGTAATAACTTCAATACAATCATGTGCCAATGGGTCTGTTCCACTTAATGGCAAAAGTGTGGCAGGATTTAATGTACTACAACGTCTGATTTCTATGTGTGGCTGGAACAATGTCAATTCATAACCCGTCAGTCTTGCTATAGTCAAGTGTTGTGTTTGGGTCCGGTTCAAGAGAACCTCTACTGCGTGTGGTACTTGTACTGTCAATTGATGTCCTAACACTATGGCATCGCTTTGTCTGATTGCTAAAGCTGTTGCTGCGACTGATTTCAGGCACGCAGGAAGAGCCTGAGCTACGGGATCTAATGTACTAGAAAAATAAGCACATGGCTTGTGTGATCCTGCTTGTTCCTGCGTGAGTACTGACAAAGCAGTACCTTCACGTTCTGTAACAAAAAGTGTAAAACGTTTGCTGTAACATGGTGTTGCTAAAACAGGTGCTTGGCATAAAGCTTTCTTTAAGCTTTCAAAAGCTTGTGTATGTTCCTGAGTCCAAGGGAGGACAGTCGATGTCGCTGCCTCCTGTGTTGTCAACTGAATGAGGGGTTTCGCTAGAAATGCATATTGAGGGATCCACTGCCTACAGTACGAAGTGAGGCCTATGAATGCCCGTACCTCCTTTTGTGTCTTGGGTGGCGGCATGTTAACAATTAACTGGATACGGTCGGGTGTAAGCTGTCTTCCCCCCTTGGACAGCAAGTGCCCAAGGTACACAACTTGCTGGACACAGAATTGCAGCTTTGAAGGGGACACTTTGTGCCCCTTGTCGGCTAAGAAATGTAAAACCGTCAGTGATGCTTTTTCACATTCAGGTTCGCTTCGGGCGGTGATCAGCAGATCATCGACGTATTGAAGCAGGGCAGTGTTAGCTGGCATGTGGATACTGTCAAGTTCTCTTTTCAGTGCTTGGCTATAGATGCTGGGGCTTTCTGTGAATCCTTGAGGTGCGCGTGTGAATTTGAAACTTCGCCCATTTAAACTGAATCCGAACAAATATTGGCTTTCCGGATCGATTGGGACGCTAAAGAAAGCGTTCTTGAGATCAATTACAGTAAAGAACGTTGCTTCTGAATCTATGGCTGTTAGTAATGAAGAGATATCTGGGACCACGGGGTATTGTGGTACAATACATTTATTTTAATTCTCGCAGATCAATAACTAATCGATATACTGGTGGTGCTTTTGGATCAGTTCGTTTAAGAATCGGAATTATCGGGGAATTACATACATTGGAGTCGGTTTCCACGACCACTCCTTGTGCAATGAGCTCGTCAATGATTTGCAGCAAAGCCACAACAGCATCTGGGGGTAACTTGTATTGTCGTATTCGTGGTAGTACCACTCCTGTTTTGAGTGTGACTCGATATGGTGTAATATGCATACAACCTACATCAGTGGGGCCTTGTGCCCATAAATGTGCAGGTAAATTCTGTAACCGATGATCCATGTCTCTAGACACGTAGTGACCTTTTTTTTTTTTTTTTTTTTGAAAAACCTTTATTGACATTGCAAATAAAGACAAGTATGGGCCTACAACCCTCGGGGCCGGCCGCTAAGCAGTGAAAGTAACAGCAAGCAGATTCTAATCACATGCAGCACCTCGGGAAGCAGATTCTCCATGCTAGTATTCTCTTATCCACTGAACAGCCCAAGAGGGAAACCAGGATATAAAAGGTTTTCATTTTACAATAAAGGATAGAAGGATCAGGTGCCAATCAAGTTCTCAGCAGCGAAAAATGGCAGGCAGAATAGTGAACGTCAACAATAAATAGCAATCTATCAAGTCAATGGCGCTGAAACAGGAGGTTCAGGATGTGGAGGGATATCACGAGCCGTTTGCGCCTGCAGTCTCCTGCCCTAGGACCCATAAAACCCCACGGAAATGGGGCACAAATGAAAAACAATGATTGGCCACGAAGGAAACCTACCGCACTGACCCCAGAAAAGAAAGACAAAGAAGAATAAGAGAAGAAAAAGAAGGCCATAGAAACAAAGTAAAGGACTATAGAAGCCCCTCCCCCAACCCCCCACCCTGCACCTCTGCAGATGACTACGGCCCCCCCCCCGCAGCGTGCCTGTCGCCCCAGAACCAGACCCGAAATATAGAAGAAAGAGAAAAAGGGGAAAGAGAGGAAACCCCCCCTAACAGAAAAGGGGAGAGAGTAATAATAAACTGGAGGAGGGCCTTCAACCATGCCCCCGGCTTCTCCCTCCCGCACAATATCTTCCTCCCCAACGCAAACAGTAAACAGCAAAAGTTCGGCCATATCTAAGAGAAATGGGGAGCATTATTCACCGACTACACTATTAGTTACATCGTGAAAGCACACAACCCCCAAGCCCGCCCGCCTATTAAATGACAACCTCTGAAGGATCAGCCTTATCCTTGGCCACTCTTTGCGAATCCACCAATGCATACCCATCGACCCATTATAATGTCCAAGGTTACAAGGAAGAGGAGCGTCCAAAGAAGACCAGGAAGGGACACACACATGTGGGGAGGACGTTTCGGAACACCAACACAGTCATCGTCATGGAAGATCACCTTTCCCAGTACTGCCCCAGGGCCTGCGCCGCACACGAGGTCCAGGAAGGAGGAATCAGCCAGAGCAGGCGACTGTTGCGTGAAGATTGCCTGGATCGCCGGAGGCCGCGCGTGGGACAAAGTCACCACCTTCCGCTCAAGTCCAAAACCTCCGGAACAGACCGACCCCACAGCCAGCCGACCACACGCTGCCACAGTGTCCAAAGTGTCCATCTGTCCCTTATTCACAGAGGCGGTCACGGTACTTTCCTCCTGTGGAAGGTGAGACAGAGCCTTATGTACCTGGGGACAGGCCGACCGCAATTGTTCCGACGCTGACGCAATACCATCAAGCTTCCTCCCCAAAACCCGGGCGCCGTGAACCAGGGTGGAATGAAGGGCTCTGAGAGCATTGAGAAGGTCACCGTACCCCAGCACGGCCCCCCGCGCTCGCTCCGCTACGCTCCTCTGCGCCACACACTCCCAATCTTGCTGCGACCCAGTGTAGAGGATGATAGAGTCCATCCTATCAAGATGGCCGCAGGGCAGGGCCACCCCAGATGGGGACCGGGTCTCAGGCACAAGCGCATCAAGTTCCATGTCACTGCAAACAAGGGTCCGGAGGCAGGCAAAAAGTGTATCCAGTGTGTGGTCACAGGTGACAGTCGTTCTCCCCCTGGGCCAGTGTCTGCGAAAACCGGGAGCAGCCCGCGCAAATCGGGACGAGCCACAGGCTGCGTCCGATCAGTTCACTGGCGAGGGTCCAGGCGATCGCCGATAACCCCTGGAATCGTCACCCCGGGTATGCACCCGTCACGCTATTCTCGGTGATAGGAGCGACCACAGCGAGATTCAGGCCAATATTCGCGCCGCTTCGGTATTCCGACTCCACCCGGTCACCAATGGCCGCTGTTGTTGAACTGCCGCCCGGCCATGTTGTCCACCCGAGGTCCCGGCTCCAGGGCCGCACAGGCCGCAAACTTCAAATGAACATTTCTCGGGCGGTACCGCCGCTAGAAGCTTCAGGATCACACGATCGGTTGCCGCTCTCAATCACCAACACGGGCACGTAGCGCAGGCTGAGGATCTCATGCAGGATATCTGTGCGGGATGCGGAGATTCACGGAGCCGGGAGCCTACGCTGCCATCCCGGTCGCCATCTTGGCTCCTCCCCCACGTAGTGACCTTTAAAGTCACGCAAAAATAGTCGTACTCCTTCCGGAGAACAACATATTACAGCTCCTAGAGCCTTCAATGTTTTTATACCTAACAAGTTTTCTGGACATGATTTAGTAAGCAATAGATCTGTAGTCCGTGTTAATGGACCGACTGTAAATGCAAGTGGTTGCGATACTTCGTTAATAGTAGGCTTTCCTGAAAAACCAAGGGAAATATTTTGTGAGCCTGAGAGGGGTGCCCCTGGGACTTCGCTGTGACTGATAGTGGTTCTGCTTGCCCCTGTATCGAGTAGAAACTTTCTGTCTTTCCCTAATACTTGACTCTGTACGTAAGGACCCTCTTGATCTACGGGAACCTCGATAAGGGGTAGGCCAACTTCCCTCTCTAGGCTATTTCATGTGTAGCGTTGATACTCTGGATAGTCATTTTGTGCATACTGGTACATTTGTTGTGTCGTGTTTTGTATTGCAGCAATAGGCTGTGGCTGTTGTTGTGGTTGTTGTTGTTGTTGTGGTGTGGTCTGTTGTACAGCTGTCATAGGCTGTATATTCTGAGGTACTTGTTGTTGGATCTGATCCTGTCTAGGCGGACGTGGTCTCTCTTTCGTTATACCCGTAGAGATATTATGTTTCAGAACTGCGCAATCGTGTATATAATGACCTGGCTGTTTACAATAGTTGCATGTCCCTCTAACAGGACCTACTGAATCATTGGACTGTGTCGTACCCTTTTTATGACCGTCAGCTGGAACTGACTGAGCAACAAGCATTTTCATTTTCGTGTCTTTCATACGTCTTTGTTCATGTTCTTGTTCTTCTCTAATTCTATTGTGATGATATTGTAACATTTGTAACATCTGTGACGGTGTGTTACCTTGCCAAGTACTCTCGAATTTTAATACTCTACTCTTAACTTGGGGCAGGGAATTCTCAACTAATTTTGTCACAAACAGATGTGGATACGACTCACTACTTGCTTTTATGCCACTATTAATACCAAAACATTTTTCAAATCGGGAATAGAAATCACTAGTGTCTTCATCTTGTTTTTGTTTACAGGCTGAGATTGCACCCCAGTCTTCCTTTTTCGTAGTTAATAAACGTGGTAGTACCTGCACTAATAATCCTGGTAATGCTGTAGTCTTTTCCCCAAGCCCTGAACCTGCAGCTCGGGCCTTTTCTTCGTTTTCTAATGCTGTCCAATCTATCTTTTGGTCTCCCACCTCCCATTCCTTTTCTTTGAGTTTCTCGTAAATACCGGCGGGTAATAAAACTTTCAATATTTTCATAATGTCGGGATAAATATACTCTCCCATGAGTAACATGTCTTTTATCTCACGGTGGAAACCTGCTGGGTCTTTGTCATGGCTAGGTACTACTTTCTTCATTTCTAATAATTCAATTTTAGTTATGGGCGCGTACACAAACACGCGTTTAAAATTATTGTCTTCACCTCTTATTGGGTGCACTTCGCGTAGGGGATTCTGTCTGTCTATGTGGTACGTTTTTCTGTCCAACTTGGGGGGAACTGAAACATGTTCTGGGCATACGAAGACAATGTACTGGTGTCGATATTCTAGAATTTCTTTAATTAAGTCAGTACCTGAACCTCTCCATTTATTCGTGAGTAATTCTATCAGTATATCAGATAGGGGACCGGGATCGGAGTGTTGGCTTCTATACAATATAACGAGGTGTTGTATCATGTATATACCAGCTAAACGCTGTTCGTCTGGGGTAAGATTCAAAAACGTGTGTGCTAACGCATCATCACTGTATTTTTCAGAACTGTCAGCCCATTGTACTGCTGACCTGGCTAATTCTTGTTCATCCATAGAATCGAGCATATCATACCCCCTTCGGTCTCGGAGTAATTTATCAGCAGCCTGGAATAAGTGTTCAGGGGACTTCGTATTTAACATAGGGGCTTGAAAATGTCTGTTACATTCTGGACGTATCGGACGTATCGGGTCATTAAAGTATCTGGTATTGTTACAAGGTCTTCCCCTACCTACATAGGCTATCGTTTCTAATTGTCCTGTGGGCATTTCTGATTCTTCCTCCTCCTCTCCCTCTGATTCAGTTTTGTCTGCCTCCATTCTGGTTTTATGTGTTCGTTCTACTTCTTTGCGGATCTTTCGGCACATAGCTGCTATACATGTCTGTTTATCATGTTTTCCCTCTGATATATTCTGACCCCATCGGGTAAGTACTTGCATTTCATCCTGGTCTACCTCGGACCTATCTCTGTCTCTGATCAAGCAGTTTATGAAGAAACGTAACAGTTGTCTCTGTATATCCGCTTTCTGGTATTTCATGGCTTCGTCAATACTTTCAGGGCCTTGCCCTGTTTGGACAAAGCGATATATATTGTCTAAATGTTTAATCATTCCTGGTAGCGTCGTTAAATATAGCGAAGCTCGTCGTATACGTAGTGATGATAGCAGCATTCTATCATTTTTACCGGGCACTGGATCATATCTACAATCTACAAGATGTTCCTTAAACATGTCGGACGTTGCTATTTGGGGTGTACGTTGGTTTGCTAAATCTCTAAGAGACGATTTACTTCGTGACGGTGGCGTGGCAAAAATTGCTGTCGCACCTCCTGTCGCACCTTCTGAGGTGCTAGGCACGAAAGGATTTGTGGGATGTAAGGTAGAAACTGTGGATGCAGGAAAAGCGGTGGAAACAGATGGACCTGTGGGATTGTGCGGAGGAGTTTGTTGTTGCGGATGTGGAGGCAGATGATCTCGGGGTTGAGCACCATCGACAGGTGGCGTGTGTGGAGGATCATTAACATATTCGGGAGCTGCATCGTCTAAATAGGAGGAAAGGAAAATATCTTTTGCGGTCTTGGGATGTGCTTTAATCGGGAGTAATGGGGGTGGCAAATCTTTCGGTATTTCCGGGGTGGCCTTAGGTAAACCTTCGGCCAAAAGAGGATACATACCATTCATAAGAGTGTTTCGTTGTCTGTCTACTTGTTCTGTTTTTACTCGGATACCTTCCTCAACTAATACGTTTTCTCGGGCTCTATTTGAGTTCTCCCTACTTTTCTCTTCCAGTCTGAGTGCTTTCTCTGTGCGCCTATGAGATTCTTTACGCCATAACTCAATAGCATCTTTCTGTGACTGTCTGGCTTTCCTTTTCCATAATTCTTCTTCTACTCTCATGATGCAATCTGCATCCCATGTCCCAGCTGCGGGCCACCTCTGACTTTCTGCTAGATCCTTGGTGTAGTCCACCCATAAGTCAAGATATAATACGGCATCTAGGCCATGTTTATGATACATAAAATACCCTGGCGTGTCCCTAGGTGGAATGGGAACAGCTTCTTCGAGTACTCCTTTTCTAGTTTTGATCTGTCTTAATTTTGAAAAGAACGGCATCTTTAAACCTTGCTACTTGATTCTTACTTGAACCGAACTTGAACACAATTAATACAATAAACACAATAATGAACACTCATTCATACCACAATTTTTGAACACAGTAAAACATTTAACATTTAACGAACAATGATAATTAGAAGAAAACTAGTTACTGACATAATACTAATACTAGATAATATTGAATTATATACATGAACATACTGGATATACTGCTAAACAGTACAGATACACTGCTAAAACAGTGCAGACCGGATCTGTGTACCCAAACCCGTCAGGACCGGCACAAATTAATGTGCACGTCTAACTGCCTCCCCAGCAACGGTACTCACCGGGTAGCACGGAACGGAAGGCCTCGGAACTGAACTGAACTGAACTGGACCGGACTGGACTCGACTCGACTCGGAACTTCGGAACCTGGTGGGCCTCTGTATACCTCGGATCTTGCTCTCTCAGCTAGGCTCTGGTCGGGATACTTCGCACTTCTCACCGCCTCGTCTGGGTGTTGATCGCAGCCTCAGTCACCCCCGCTTGGCCGGAGGGAGATACAGGAAATCCTGCGGGTACGCGTTTTTGTCCGTCCAGCTGTGGCAGGAGACCGGGCCTGCAACGCACCTCCGGCGCGTGAGATGAGAAAGTGTCCCTGTTCGGGCGCCAATTTATGTGGTAAATATTTAAATTACCTGTACTATTTTTTATGCGGTAAGGTCTAGTAAGAATAACTCAGTCAAAATAAGAGGCAGAATCCGTGGTATTAGAGGTTCTGAAAAGGGCTTTATTCCTTACAAAGGAATTATGGTTCGAACCAGGCAATCATATTCCATCACCACGAAGGTTCAGGAAGGGATAGGCAATACATTATTGACAAGTAACAATATATATATGAAAAGCATTGCATTAAGACAGATGCAGGAGGCGTAACAGCCGATAATACAGATAAGAATACACATACGTAATGAAAATAGGCGTAAATACAGGCGTATACTAGAAACGTCATTTAAAATGATGTCACAAGTGGGTGGATCCATAAGAGAATCCTGCAGTGTCAGCAGAAATATTTGGCAGAGATGCGCGCACAGCCGCATGACGTGTGATTGACGTGCAACTAGAGGGTGAAGGGAACTTGACATTTAGCCCTACATGTGGAGACAGAAGTCTGGGGTGTCAGGACAACCTAGTCCTAAATCATATCTAATATCTTGTGTTTAAGGAACTATATTATCTGGAAGGAAAGGTCTTCTCGGACAGATCCTATTCTATACTGACTGTTAGTGCTTGTACAAGCGTCTATGTGTCTACATGCGATGCGAGGGGGCAGGAATCTTCCATAGTAACAGAGGCTATGAATTACTTGCATAAAGACAGCGAGGCCGGGCCCTTTGCTCGGTAGCTGGAAGGATGTTTACCTAAACTACTAGACAGGAATGCATTGGATGTGGAGCGGAGCAGATAACTTGAAGGCTGAATACAGTTTTTCGCAGGCAACAGGCCGCGTCAGGCACCGCTAGCCGCGCAGGGAGTAGGACAAAGTTCATGGACACGGATGCAGGTCCAAGCTGGAGCATTTCAGAGGCAGAAGCAGAAAAAGGCTTGATGGCAGAATTCAGGGCCTACTCGCCTGAACTGTAAAACTAGAAAAGTGAACCATATAAAGTCGGTGGCCAATCATACTTAGGAATGGAATATTCGACCCATTCATGGCGGATCTGAAAGAGGGCATGTTGACGTTGGACGCACATGTATTTGCGTCTTCATAGCTGGAACTGGAGGGAACATACATGTACTTATAGCATGTACATGGAGCCGTTGGGGTCTAAGATAGGGGACACAATTGACCAGGAAAATTCATATTTCCTCACTCGTTACACAAAAGGAAGGCCAAACGCCAAATGTTCATGTTTCCTTGTTTTGTGAAATTAACAGCTTCTTAATATAATAATTCTAATGTTCCTACTTGCTTGCATCTGTCGCAATCCTTATATATTCAAGAGTGCACACACACAAGCATTTCTCACATTTCTTTTCAAATATGTCCCGATTCTTTTCCTTTCAAACATACACTATCTGTCTTCACATCTCAAACCTTGCGATCCCTCCCACACTCACCTCTCTCCCGTTTGTAGCGAATTCTGTCCCCTATTGTACCCTATCACTCTCTCTACCATATCTCTTTCTATTTCTAATCTGCCCTCTCTGCGCCTCTCTACCTCTTTCTGTAACATGTCTGGATCTCTTACATATCTATATCTGCGCTTACCCCTTCAGCCTCTCTATATTTTCATACTTTAAACCCTGTGCTCCTTCCCCCTCACTCTTCACCTTCACTCACCCCCATTTTCCCTCCTCTCCCCTCGGCGGAAGGTCCCACTGCCTGAGAGCTTGCAGTGGCAGACAGTGAGCACTGCAGGGTCCTGAGCATTCGCAGAGGCCAGCAGGGTCGAGGTCAGGGGAAGAACAATACTAGCCTCCAAAGAAAAAGTCAGTTGACCTCCTCCCACCTCACCTGGGCACCAGGGAGCCCACCAACTCATCCCTGCCCATCATGGACTCAATGTCCCAGCAGGAGGGAAGGGTGGGGGAGGATTTGCAGGGGCAAGTGAGAGAGAGAAAGACAATCAGACCCCACTGGGAGGCCAATGGGTGAAAATGGCCCTTTGTACCTGCGTTCCTCCATGGCAAACACTAACAAGACTCCTCCAATTGGCCGTTCAGGCCCCATCAGGCAGCTTGCCAGTTGCCACAACTGAATAATACAGACAGACGGCAATGGCCAACATGCTGCCAAAAACCCGTCGCTCAGCAGACCCTCGTACACTTGTCCAGTGCTCACGTTATCAGTCAGAACCTGAGTACCGGCACTCTCTTTGACATTGGAGAAGTGCCGGTACTCAGCTTGGTAAAAATAAAAAATGCCGGTACTCAGTACCTGCGAGTACCGGCCCATTTAAAGCACTGGACAAGGGCCGCATGCAGCGCTTTTACTTAATGTCGGCCACGCTTTTTTCTTTAGACGAGCCGCGTCTAAAGAAATGGGCGCAGCCGCCATTTGATTGGAGTGGAGTGGGGTAGATTGGGGTATTTTCGAGGGGGATAGAGTGGAGTAGAGTTGGTTTGGGTAGATTGGGAAGGGATGGGGTAGATTGGAGTGTGGTAGAGTGGAGTGGTATATATTGGTGGGATAGATTGGGTTAGAGTGGTGTTGGGTAGATTGGAGTGGAATGGGGAAGACTGGAGTAGATTGAGTGGAGTGGGGTAGATTGGAATGGAGTAGATTGGAGTGGAGTTGGGTAGATTGAGTGGAGTGGGGTACATTGGGTGGAGTGGAATGGGATAGATTGGAGTGGAGTGGGGTAGATTGGAGTGAGGTAGATTGGGTTGGGGTAGATTAGAGTGGAGTGGGTAGAATGGAGGTGGCAGATTGGAGTGGAGTGGGGTAAGTGGTGTGGATTGGAGGGGTATAGAGTTTAGTGGCATAGAGTGGAGTGGAGTGGCAAGACGTATTATAGAGTGTCTTACAGTGGAGTGTCGTAGAGTGGTGTGGCATGGCGTGGGGTGGCATGGCATAGAGTAGATGGGCACAGAGTGAAGCAAAGTGTTGTAGAGTGAAATGGTGTAGAGTGGAGTAGCGTAAAGTGGAGTGGCATAGTGTGGAGTATGCATGGTGTGATAATGCACTGCCATTACAGACAACATATTTTAAATTGAAGTGACCATTATATTTGCACAGACACACAGTTTTACCGCACTCAAACAATAAGGCTCGGAAATGTCATTACGTGGTATATTAATGTGTTTTGATTATATTCAAATATATGTTTCCACCACAGTTCAGATAGTCAAAAAAAGTTCTTCATTTTCTCACTCTGATGTATTAGTTAATTTGAGTTGTGTGCTAGAAAAAATAACACCCTACAGCCAGTCCTCTCGCATGGGTACTCAGCAGGATGGATTGCCACATACATTTTCTCTCTTTGAAGTCTGTGAAAGAAATGTAAACCACAGGCTACCTTAGAAGACATAGCTTGACATTTGACATCTGTCTTTGAATGCCCAACAAACATGATAAGATAAGGACAAGATTCAAAGACCTGTTTACAGAATGCAAGGTTGTGGAAGAATACAGCAAACAAGGTTTGGACAACAGGAGGGACAACCTCAAGCTGGACAGATAGAAAGCAGATAGAAAGCCAGAACATGTAAGTTACTAACCATAAAGCCAATGGTAAGCAACAGGTGGAATGCATTCCTAGGTCAACTTTCTAAATATCCCCAAAATGCCTTTAGCAATTCAGCCAGCTGCCCTGTCTGGTAGGTTGTGACCTAAAAAGGAAAAGATGAGCCCCTAAGTCATTATTAATCAACTTGTGGTTTTGTTGGTCATTACATTTCAGAATGGACATGTGCCCTAAGCTATTACCCCCAGAGGACTGTCTGGCAGGTGCACCTAATTTGGGCCCAGTAACTACTGCATGTTCCATTGTTCAGGTTAGAAACCGGTGTTTGTGATGGAAAATGGCATGTGACATCATCACATAAGTGCCACATATCCCCACGTGAGTCATGTCGTGCGAGCTACGCTGAAGGTTTTTTCTTCTCAATCCACCTCCTTATGTATAGCGCTATGAGCGTCATGTGGGTGCACTCCCAGTGAAATGGCCTGTTTTCTCAATCCATCTTCTTATGAATAGAGTTAGCATGTCTTCCTGTGTGAAAAGAGTATTGCAGATTAAAATTGTTTTACAAAATCTACAAACCATGGTATCTTAGCATATATTTACAGAAAATATAAAGGTAAATTCAAAGGTAACTTCACTCTGAAAGAAGGTCATAGCCATGTAAGTGGGCTCTATCAGGTTTTTACATTGTCAATCCTGTGTGGAAATTTCTTCAACTAAGACCCACAGGAGTATACTACGGGTCCTCAATTGACTATTCACAGGAATAAAACATCTGACTCCTAATTGCTAGTACAGGTGGAAATAAAAACATCAAAGGCCTGATTTACAGTTTGGCTGATGGGTTACTCAGATACAAATGTGACAAATATCCTGTCTACCTTATTACAAGTGCATTATATTCTGTGGCACTTATATTAAGGCAGACAAGATATTCGCCATGTTTGCAATAGTCTACCACATCAGTCAAACTATAAATCAGGCCCCCATGTTATTGGACCATCCGTTATCCCAGGCTCAACCAGGGGATGTCATTCTTAATCCTTTCTTCTTTGTTCCCAATTTGTACACTCACCTCTTCTCTTTTTCCAAAATGACTTTTGACAGTTGTTTAGTTATGGACGTTATCTGTATTTATGCATATATTGTCCAGCTGAAATCCTTTCCGGTATGGCCACTGTTAATGTAATGATTGGCCATCTTAAGAGTTCCTCACCTGCACCTTAAATTACTGCGATGTTCACTAATACATTTTTATTTTCCTGCATGTCATTCCAACATACTGTACCTTGCATGGACAGCTGATTAAGTATATCACATTTGAAGAAATGCAATTAGTGTGACGATACTGGACCCCTTCCTTTTCCAAATCCATGTCTAGTTTCTTGGTGGTCTTTGTGAGGTGACACTCACTCCAGCTTGCACAGTGGTGGTGGGCCGATACTGGTGGAAGACCTCAAAGTGTCAATTGGCTTTAGCTGCCAGTTTGCCTACGAGTTCTTGTATGGATCAGGAAGTCCTTCAAATTTCATCCACATTTGAGTGCAAAAAGTGGTTTCTCATGTTTAAGATGTGCCTAAGATTCTCCAGTTCCTGTTAACGGCTGTCTTCACCTGATTTATGATGGATGAGTAAGTGGGAACACACACTGGACAAGAGTTATCATCCTTGCTGTTATGTTCGATTAGAGCATCCCTGTTGATGTTCCTGGATGTTTTCATTTTTTTCTAACAATTGTCTCTGGGCAGTGTTGTTGCCTACGTTACTGAGGAGATCGGCCAGTTTGTTAACGAAATGCAGGTGGCTGCAATTCCATTCTCAACAATTGAACACAAGGCAGATTTTTGCGCAGTGGTCGTAGGTGGAAACTGTCAAACCATAGGAGGCTGTTCTTATCTGTAGCCTTATGATGCGTCTCTCCGCACAAAGCATGATTCTCTTAGAAAATTTGCATGCCCAGAAATGTAAGGGTACCATTACTCACTAGATGGGTATATTTCAGAAAATTATTCTGTTAATTAAGCCGTTCAATGATTCATGTGGCTGTCTTAGCTTCCCCATTCCAGATTACCAAGACGTCATCTATGTACCTTTTCCATTCTTCAGTGTTTGTTCTGAATGAGTTACCCTCTGTCATGACCTTGGAAATTTCAAAATGGTGTACATACAAATAGGCAATGCTGGGGACAAAAGTGTTGCCCACAGAATTACTGTGTATCTCTAGGTACACAGTGCCTTCAAACGTAAAGTTTTGTGTTAGCGCTAAGCGCATACATTCCAGTATGAAGTCTAGGGGTAGTGTAGGTCTAACTAATGGAGCAGAGGAGGTCCTCCATTACCTTGTGCATCTCTTCCTGGGGTAGGCTTGTGTACAAGCTCTCCACATCCAAGCCTTTCAGAAGTTTATTATTGGGGTAAGTATTTTGTGTATTTTTGGCAGGGTATAAAAATTTGGTGCAAAAGTGTTGTTGGACACTAAGAAATCCACTTCTGTTTTAAAAATCTGTCGATGTGTTTCGGCCTCTTCCCTTACATTCTTAATCACTAATTGGAGTGTGCATGTGGGATCCTTCTCTAGTTTTACATTATTCTGCTTCTTGTCACTTGGCAGGCATGGGCACTCATTCCTCTAGTCCTGAACATCCTGCAGGACTATGGCTCTGCCTTTATCTCCTGGTTTGATATTTGATTGTTCTCCTTTAGATTGTTGAGCGCTGTTTTTTCTGCCTTACTCGTGTTGTGTATGGGCCACAAGGTCAAATATTTGTGGTGGCAGAGACAACGGAGGCTCTGATGGTGCAAACCTGGTGCTTTATCCTCCTCTAAATGGGTCATGGGAGCTGTGAGTTTGGCAGGATGGAAGTACTGCTGATTTACAGTGGTTTTTCTGCTGAGCAGCCAATAAAGATTCTCCTTACTCTTTTTTCTGACATTTTGTTAATACAAATTGACTCTAATAAATGCAATGAATAACCTAACACCTAATTTATAATTGTATTCTTAATTACCTATTGTGTTGTCAGAAGCTTACCCCACTTAAAGTATTATTGCTTTATTTTGCTTGGAGTTGTGTGCACTATTGTGTTTTCTTTATTTTTTTTATTGCCTTTTTGAAGAAATAAAGATTTTCCCGTTTCATTTTCCTTAACTGTATTGTGAAGTGCTGGCCAGGGCACCAGTAACTAGCTGCTATTCAAAAATGAGCATTTACATCAGAAAAATTAACAAGTCCACAGAACAAACACAGCACATCACAAAGAATAACATTTAACTCAATGGATATGTCTAAACTCTGGTTGATGAAAATTTCAGAAGGAAATTGGCATTTCTGTAAAGAAATTAGGTTGTGTTTTTTATGAGAATAGTGTGTTTCCAGCAAACAAAAGCATTGGCTCCTAGACGGAGGTAAGATCAAAGTTATATGTCAGACCGCAAGTGTTAAACATCAGGCCCATCTTAATTGTCCACGGCTAGATGGTGAGGGTAATAGGTAAATGTAAGAAATTGGGTTACTGGTTGAGGGGGGGTAAAACTCTACTCAAGCAGCAACCACAATAATTGTCAGGGTGAGGCATAAGCAAACCCCAAATTAACCTGTGCTCAACCTTCTGGTAGCTTGGCACAGAGCACTCAGGCTTAACTTAGAGACAATGGGTAAAGTATTTATGCAACACTTCAAACAGTAATAAAGTGAAAACACAACAGAAGAATAAAATCCCACACTAATTCCGAAAAATAGAGCAAAATGTAATAAATTCATCAAGATCAAAGCACCAAAAATCCAATCAGTAGAACCAGAGATATGCAATTTTAAAGAGTTAAGTGAAAATAGTGCCAAAAAGCCCAAAGCGACACTTGCGGCTATCTGGTCGTGCAAGACTGGGAGACAGTCATAAGTTCAGGCCGACAACGATGGAGCACAGATCGGATACAGGGACCAGGTTAGTCCTGATGAAAAGTTACCATCTCAGTCCAGCACAAAGGGTCCTGTTCACTGTGGAGGGAGCTGCGAGGAGCAGGGAAATGTTGGTGACTGTCATCGATGTAGCAAGAAGAGTTGGTCTGGTGTTGCAGATGGTTGTCGCTGTTGCACAAAGATCCTGTTGTTGTCTCAGGTGGGTGGTCAGACCGGAGCTTCACGATGGCGCTTCCTGCCAGTGGTCCATGCTGAGGCGCAAACGGCAGAGTTGACTAAACTTTGCGTTGTCGGGCTGTGTGAGTGACAGGGTTTTGCACCAATGGGCCAATACACTGTCGTCAAGAGCCCAAAAACTCAAATTCAGCTCTGCTGAGGCCCCACCAAGGCACCAGGGCCTGAGGGGCACCACTGGAGGGTCAATGGGTTGCGCCAACTGGATCTGGCGTTGGCTCAGGTGGTTGGGAGCCTGTTATGTGCCTGTGGCTCTGAACAGGAGGCCAAAAGACTAGCCCTTGGAGTCACTCTCAGAGTCCTGGGTTCAGGTGCAGGCCCAGTCCCTCTGACTCAGGCAGGAGGGCAGCAGGACAGCAGGACAGCAGGGCAGCAGAGCAGTAATCCAGCAAGGCAGCCGTCCAGTAAGGTAGTAGTCCAGCAGGGCAGCAGTCCAGCAGAGTGGCATTCCTTTCAGTAGCATAGCAGTTGTTCTTCATGGCAGAGTCTCCACAGGTCCAGAAGTGTATTGAAGGGCTGGTGTCTGAGGTCCACTATTTATACCAGGTGCCTCCTTTGAAGTGGGAGAAGCTTCTAGAGGTTTCCCTTTGAATTTGAATTTGAATTTAAAAGCATTTATTAAGCGCGCTTTTACCAAGCGGTTTCATGGCGCTTTATGTGATGCAGTGGTCATCAGCAGCGAAAGGCTAGGCAGTGTAAGCTCGCACAAATAGGAAGGTTTTGAGACCCTTCCGAAACTGTACATAAGAAAGCGATGTGCGGAGAGCAGCAGGAAGGGAATTCCAGAATACTGGAGCGAGAACAGCGAACCTCGCTCCACCAGACTTCTGTTTCTTAAAGCGGGGAGTGGCCAAGAGAGCCATATAGGTGGAGCGAAGTTATCTGCCCGGGAGGTAGGGCTTAATGACTGAGCATATGAACTCGGGGGCGGTGCCCGACTTAGCCTGGAAGGTGAGGCAGCCAAGTTTAAAAAGGGCGCGCTCTCTCACCGGAAGCCAGTGCAGTGCTTTGAGCAGTGGAGTGGCCCGATGGTATCTAGGTAGGCCATGAATCAAGCGGGCAGCCTGGTTCTGTATCAGCTGTAAGCGGTGAATCGCATAAGCAGGAGCCCCATTATAGATTATGTTGCCATAGTCAATGCGCGATAGTACCATGGCCAACACAATAATCTTTAAAGTAGAGAAAGAAAAAAAACGGGAAACTTTCCTAATTATCCTAAGGGAAAAAAAACAAGAGGAAACCACTGAACCAACTTGTGAGTGAACAGAGAGTTGTGAGTTCAGGAGAATCCCAAGAGTTTTGACTTTAGGTACGGGAAGTGGGGGGACACCGAGTGACAAAGGCCAGCAGGAGGGAGACCACGGACTGCAACCACCTCCGGTCAAGACCAACTCGGTCTTTTCCGGGTTGAGTTTGAGGTGGTTGCAGTTCATCCAATCCTGAATGAATGTCATAACTGTCTGGACATTGAGAGCAGATGAGGAAGAATGGGAGAGGTTGAAGATTAGCTGGAGGTCATCGGCGTAATTAAACACCGTGACCTCCAGCTGTTGTAACGAAAAAATGAGGGGGTAAATGTATAGGTTAAATAAGAGAGGGGAAAGTGATGAGCCCTGAGGAACCCCGCACTCCACCTTACGGGAGGCCGCGGTGAAGTCGGCCAAATGGACCGCTTGAGCCCTCCCAGCTAGGAAGGACTCAATCCATGAGAAGGCCAAGCCTTCTATGCCCGCCGCCCTGACACGGTTAAGGAGGATGGAGTGGTCCACCGTGTCAAAGGCGGCGGACAGGTCCAGGAGGATCAGGGCTTGCGGAAGGTTGATGTCAATACCTTCACGCAGCTCGTCCATTACCGAGATCACCACCTTCTCCGTGGAGTGCAGGGGGCGAAAGCCAGCTTGACAAGGGGAGAGGCAATGGTTAGCCTCTACATGGGTGTTTAAGATAGTCGTGACGTGGGTTTCAAGAACTTTTGCTAGGTAAGGCAGAAGGGAGATGGGGCGGTAGTTGGAGGGGGAGGATGAATCGGCGTCAGGTTTTTTTATGATGGGTATGACAACCGCTGATTTGTGTAAACTGGGGACAATTCCCTGCCTTAGTGAATCATTAAGGAGAGTCAAGGGTGGGGTAGGGCAAGCTAAATAAATTTCCCTGAGGATATGGGCTGGGGTAAAATCCAGGGGGGAGCCCGATTTAACCCGATGAAGCAGCGGGGGAAGTGTGTCATTGGTTAACAGCGGAATGAAATTTAATTTAGGGGCCGTGGGGGGCGGGGAGGGATTGACAAATGTAGGGGAAGGCGGGGGGATGTTAAGTTTGATTTTGGCAACTTTGTCAATAAAGAACTCGTTGAGCGAGTTACAGAGGGACTGGGAGGGGGGAATAGGAGCCGTAGCTCTGCTGGATGATGCCAGTTCATGGACCGTAGAGAAAATTTCCTTCGAGTGGGACTCTGCTGCCATTATCCTACTCGTATAGAACTCGGTTTTGGCCTCAAGAATGCCCTTTTTATAGGTTTGTAAAACAGACAAATAGAGTGTCTTTAACGCGGGACTATAAGTTCTTCTCCAAGCTCGCTCGGCTCTCCTTGCAGCTAATTTCTTTCCTTTTAGGTCTGGAGTAAACCACCGATTGGCTGCATGGGCCCGCTTGACTGTAAGCCGCCTCAGGGGGGCGAAATCATCACCCGCCAGGGTCAGCCAGTTGTTGATAGCGGCCAGTTGGGAAGTAGCTGCAAGGCCTGCAAGATCGGGACTAGTTTTGGCCAAGGTCGAACAGAGAGAGGGCATGTCGATTTTGCCCCATTTCCTAACCCAGGTGTTTTTGGGGAGCTGGGGTTTGGCCATCGGAGTCAATGCGAGGGAAAAGGTAATAATGGAATGATCTGACCAAGGGCACGGGGATATTGTAGGGGATGTAGATGGAATGTTCAGTGCCCAGATTTGATCCAACATATGACCATGTATGTGAGTGGAACTTTGAATGAGCGATGAAAAATTCAGACTGATCATAAGATCAGTAAACTCTTTAGATTGGAGACTCTCAGCAGGGTCATTGGGCCAGAAGTTTAGGTCCACTAAGACTAGTACTGATGAGTTGTTAATCACCAGGGTAGCCAGGAGAGCCTGAATACTTGGGAAAAAAGAAGGGGTTGGTTGAGGAGGACGGTAGATTAGGACAAAAGTAAGGGGTGCCTGATGGAGAGTCGAGCGGGCTACGAGGGAGTCTACATCAGGGATAGAAGGGGAAGGGAGAATCTGAAAGCTGAAATCAGTCCGAGCTATTAAGGCCACTCCACCACCCCGTTTGCCCTCTGAGCGGTCCGCTCGAATGGCGGAATATGAAGAGGGCAATGCGGCTAACACATTGGGTAGGGAGTCAGCCTTGAACCAGGTCTCTGTTAGAAATAAGAGATCTGGTTCATGGGTATCGATGTAATCGAATAGCTCGTACTGATGATTGACCGCAGACCTGGTGTTTAGGAGCGTAGCTGAGGTACTACATAGCGGAACAAGAGGGACTGATGGGGGTGGGGGAGTGATAGGAGGCATAATGGGTGATAAAGCTAAATGTGGAGAGATCGCGGGAGGAAGGTGAGGAGGGGGAGTAAATAAACCGAGCTGTCTCAAGTATGTAGTTACTAGGGGGTCAATGACTCCTGGGGCCCAATAGGAGCATAGTTGAACTGGCGGATACGTAATTAGACAGGCAGCGTCTCGTGCCCCTAGCCCCGTCCGGCCGCGGACGGGCGCAGACGGGCTTAACTCAGGCGCAACTCCGGCGCGCCTTGGTCGCGCCCGCTGCGCTCGTCCGCTGCGCTGACACATACTGCCCAATTAAATAGGGGCGGAGCGATGGTGGAGGGGCAGGGCTGGGATGAAAAGTCAGCCCAACCAAAGATGGCGCACGCTGCCGCTGGGAGCCCGCAAGCACGACCAACCCAAGCTAGCAACCCACCTCTGAAAGCAGAATTAGGTTAGAACCTGCACAAACTTTGAAAAAAGTTAGTGGCAATTTAAAAATGCAGTGCAAACGTAATAGCGCCTCCGCTCGTAATCAGCGGGGCGGAGTGCAGGGAAGTGGTAGCAAAGCTCTCCTAGCGTTCACCAGTCAGCCCACTGCCACCGGGCCACTGGCAAACACGAAGGGAGAGAGGATCGCGCTCCTAAATAGGGGCAGAGCGGTGGTGGAGGGGCAGGGCTGGGATGAAAAGTCAGCCCAACCAAAGATGGCGCACGCTGCCGCTGGGAGCCCGCAAGCACGACCAACCCAAGCTAGCAACCCACCTCTGAAAGCAGAATTAGGTTAGAACCTGCACAAACTTTGAAAAAAGTTAGTGGCAATTTAAAAATGCAGTGCAAACGTAATAGCGCCTCCGCTCGTAATCAGCGGGGCGGAGTGCAGGGAAGTGGTATCGAAGCTCTCCTAGCGTTCACCAGTCAGCCCACTGCCACCGGGCCACTGGCAAACACGAAGGGAGAGAGGATCGCGCTCCTAAATAGGGGCGGAGCGGTGGTGGAGGGGCAGGGCTGGGATGAAAAGTCGGCCCAACCAAAGATGGCGCACGCTGCCGCTGGGAGCCCGCAAGCACGACCAACCCAAGCTAGCAACCCACCTCTGAAAGCAGAATTAGGTTAGAACCTGCACAAACTTTGAAAAAAGTTAGTGGCAATTTAAAAATGCAGTGCAAACGTAATAGCGCCTCCGCTCGTAATCAGCGGGGCGGAGTGCAGGGAAGTGGTAGCGAAGCTCTCCTAGCGTTCACCAGTCAGCCCACTGCCACCGGGCCACTGGCAAACACGAAGGGAGAGAGGATCGCGCTCCTAAATAGGGGCGGAGCGGTGGTGGAGGGGCAGGGCTGGGATGAAAAGTCAGCCCAACCAAAGATGGCGCACGCTGCCGCTGGGAGCCCGCAAGCACGACCAACCCAAGCTAGCAACCCACCTCTGAAAGCAGAATTAGGTTAGAACCTGCACAAACTTTGAAAAACGTTAGTGGCAATTTAAAAATGCAGTGCAAACGTAATAGCGCCTCCGCTCGTAATCAGCGGGGCGGAGTGCAGGGAAGTGGTAGCGAAGCTCTCCTAGCGTTCACCAGTCAGCCCACTGCCACCGGGCCACTGGCAAAAACGAAGGGAGAGAGGATCGCGCTCCTAAATAGGGGCGGAGCGGTGGTGGAGGGGCAGGGCTGGGATGAAAAGTCGGCCCAACCAAAGATGGCGCACGCTGCCGATGGGAGCCCGCAAGCACAACCAACCCAAGCTAGCAACCCACCTCTGAAAGCAGAATTAGGTTAGAACCTGCACAAACTTTGAAAAAAGTTAGTGGCAATTTAAAAATGCAGTGCTAACGTAATAGCGCCTCCGCTCGTAATCAGCGGGGCGGAGTGCAGGGAAGTGGTAGCGAAGCTCTCCTAGCGTTCACCAGTCAGACCACTGACACCGGGCCACTGGCAAACACCTTTGAAGTGCATAGCTTTCCTGCCTTCACTTCCCTGGCTCCAGACTAACTACAGCTGGTAGGCAAGCCTTTGTATGGAGGCAGGACACAGCCTATCTATTCATGTCTAAGCTGGGCTGTGCCCAGCCCCGCCCTCCCATCCTGCCAGTAATGACCCATCCAGGCACACCTAAGCTCTCTATTATGTGTGGCTGTTTAGGAAGATTATACTAAGCCGGACTGTCAGCTACACCCATTCAAGTGACCCAGAGAGAGGCTGCAGGCACTTAAATGACTAAGGCAGTTTGGGGGCCCTATATTAATCTGTTGTGTAACTCTGTTGCCTCGGGTGCACCCCTACCAGAGTCTTGGAAAGGGGCAGAGATTACCACAATTTTTAAGAAGGGCGATCGCCATAATCCCTCACACTATCGACCAATTAGTCTTATTGACGTTTTACAGAAGATATATGCCAGGCAAATTTTAAATAAATTGATCAATTGGATTGAGGAATATAATATTTTATCACAATATCAGGCAGGTTTTAGAGCAAAGACCAGCACGATTGACCAGGTTTTTAGACTTCTTTGCATAGCCTGGAAATATATAAAATGTAGGAAGGGTCACTTGTATATCGCCTTTGTGGACCTAAAAGCAGCGTTCGACCTTATTCCCAGAATTCTCCTGTGGAAGTCCCTAAAGAATCAGGGGGTTCAGGGGGAAATTCTTCTACAAATAATAAGGTTACATGAAGACAACTGGGCAAGGGTTAGATGGGGCCCACTAGGTGAATTAACTGAACCAATTAAGGTTAATAGGGTGTAAAACAGGGGTGCGTTTTAGCTCCCACTCTATTTTCATTGTACGTCAATGACATCCCTGAATACCTCTTGGGCTGTGATCACGATTCCCCCAGGCTAGGTGGGGTGCCTGTGCCGGCACTCCTCTTTGCCGACAACACAATTTTAATTTCACAAACACCAAAAGGTTTGCAAAATTTAATAAATCTATTTGGGATATACTGCAAAGCCAAGGGGCTAGAAATAAATTCTCATAAAACCAAATATATGGCAGTTAACCCACATAAAACCTTTAGGGAAAACTTAACTGTGAATAACCAGAAGATTGAGTATGTGCATGATTTTAACTATTTAGGTATCACTTTGGATTAAAAAATGACTTGGAGACCACAGCTAGAAAAAAGTAAAACCGTACTACTCCAGAAAACTTTCCCATTAATTAGGAAAATAGAAAGTAGTTTATCCAAAGCAGTTTCACCTGCTCTCGAAGTATGCAAATATAAGGCGCAATCGGCTTCACTGTATGGGGCAGAGCTGTGGGGCCCCCTGACGAACGATACATTCAAGGTGGGTGAAAACAAGTTTCTTTGGAAAGTACTAAGCCTCCCGATACGTACACCTCTGACCCCTGTTCTGATGGATTTAAACTTTCATTGTGTGGATGACCAGGCTAACCTAAGACCATTGCTGTTCTGGGTTCGCCTGTGGTGCACGGACGAGCTTGCACATTATAGAGCGGGACTTGAGGAAATCCTAGGTCTTAATAAAGGTATAGGCCTGACCTGGCTAAAGCACATACACGACTGGTTTTTGAAACTGGGACTTAGGCAATTTTGGGATAAGCCGTCTGGCCTGACTACGACCTCAAAAAAGCTTTTAAAGGAGACCTACTGGTCTTTTATACACAACTTTTCATCCCATTCTTCTACTTTGGGATCATTGACATCACGGTTCCTCCATATTAAAACAGTTTGGAAATTTGAGCCCTTCCTAGATGAAATACAGCCGCAGCTAGCTAAATCCTTATACCTTAAATATCGTTATGGTATTTTACAGATAAAGGGAAATACCGTGAAATGGGTGTCAGGCGAAGTGGAGGAGGGCAGATGTGTATTATGCGATTCAGGTGCAATAGAGAATGAATCACACCTATTGTTTTTCTGTCCAGCCTATTCGCGATGTAGGAAGAAATGGATTAAACCCATTTGTCGTCTACTTGGTATCAGATCCTGCCATGAAGCAGAAAGATTATTACGATCCGATACCACGCAAACAGTGGTTTTTAGGGTTAGTAGGTATTTGTTTGGTGTAAGCTTGGTAAGGAAAAGAGAAGGCTTGAAACTCTAGGCTGAAAAATGTAAAATCATAATGAACTTGGTACGTGCACTTTATGATTACAACATTAATTATATATTGACTTATACACCAGTTTAACATTTTTTTTTATTGAAGTAAGCTTTTATATACTATTTTAGAGGCATTTAATTAACTGTATAGTCTAATTATTTTTAATGTCCTGATATGTTTATTCCTCAAACCTGTTTTTTATTAACTTTTTAATAACTCTGTAAAATTGCAAAAATTTATATACTTGTTTCAACATCTCAAAATTGGTTGTTTATTCCATGTAGAATTCAGTTAAACTAATAGTATTGTATCTCATGCTCAATACGATGTATTGTGGAAATATTTGTGTTTTTTTTTTTTTTAAAAACCTTTTATGGTTCGTTTTACCGAAATAAAGATTAAATGAAATGACTAAGGCTGGAAAATGCCAACTTTATAAAAGTGGCATTTTAAAATTGTAACCCAAAGTCCAGCTTCATCATAAAAGAAAATGTTTCTTTACAATTCCAAAGACACCAAGCATGAACTGTTTACCTGTTTCCATTTGGGAGTTATGGCTTATTAAATGTAATCAAGTTTTCACTCTCTTGCACGCACTGTTTTATCCCTCTTTGGACCCACACACCCGCATGCACCATCCGGCAGTCCTTGGAAAGATCTCCGCTAAAGTGACCCTTCGGGGGACCCGTAGGGGATTGCAGCGCTGGCCCTACGAGGAGCAACTGCCCGATGATGAAGCATGACACCCTTTCGGGTGTGTGAGGGCATCAGAGGACAAAAAGTGATCTTCCATCTTTCTAGTGGGTCACCTTTAACCTAGGATTTCCTCTTTTTGATCTCTCCACCTTTTTATCTCTTTTTATAATAGCACGGGTGGCTGTTTGCACCCTTACGCTTGGGGTGACTGTTTGCACCCTGCGATAGGAACAGTGTCCTCTTTTTGGTTTAAATGTTGACATAACGAGTGTGGACACTGGACCTTTAACAGCTCCTAGGTCCCCCCCCCCTCTTTTTTTGTTATATACGAAATGACAGTTTACCAGTGCACACAGGCTGCTGTGACAGGCCTGAGTCATGTTTATAGGACTAATTAAGTGGGTGTCACAATCAGTGCTGCAAGGCACTAGTAGCATTTAATTTACAGGCCCTGGGTACATGTAGTACCATTTTGTACAAAGTAAACATGGCAATTGTGTGCAAGCCAGTTCTACCATGTTTAGAGGAGAGAGCACAAGTACTTTAGCATGGTTAACAGTGATAACATGCACAGACAGAGTCCTAAAGGCCAATGAAAATAGGTTCAGCGAAAAGGAGGGTGAAGCCAAAACGTTTGGGGATGACCCTGCAAAAAGGGCCAAGTGCAACACTAAAACAATGTCTTATTGAAAAAAGATTGGCAAATCAAAACCATAGCCACATCTGTGGCAAAAACCTGGCTCTCAACCACTGTTCGAAAATCCTTATAAAAAATAGCTAATAAATCAGCCCGAGAAAGTGAGACAGAAAACGAGAGACTGTAGACCACAAATTAATATGGTTTTAAGTAAGTCAACTGTAACCCAACTAACAGAAATAGATAATCATTAAGAAAAAGCAAGAAAAGCAACTATAATACACACATACTGTTACAATAAAGCATTGACAGAGCCAATAGGTTTCACTCTCACCTTTGCTACTGGGGCAACAACCTATTTGCTGTGCCAGGTTTTTTGGCTCCACAGATGCTGTTGTGTATGCGTGCATGCACAGTAAGACCTTATAATGGAGTTTCATTTATTTATTTGAAGCTGTATTACAAGATAGCTGCCCATACATGTGCTGCGGGTTGTTCAAGGTAACAGTGGGGGATAATGGCAGCACAGTTGATGGGTTACCACAGGGGTCTGCATTAAACTTTATGTGACTATCCACAAAATACCATGGCCCATCCCTTCAATTACAACTTTTAAAACATTTCAACAGCCAACGATGGAATGAGGTTGAACAAAAACCCACTCCTCTCTGCAGTGTGTATTTAAGTGTACTAGTAACATGAGGTTTCTGATAAGACCTACAACTGTCTGCAGGCAAGACCTAAAAAGTGTTTCATTTCCTGCAGAACTACGTAAGTGTGCATTAAAAGCATTACAGCTATGTTGCAAAGCACCTCAGCTCTGGTTCGGATTTAGCATGGAGTCTGCAGTTGATGTACACAGGTTAAAACAATATCACATGAAAATATGGAAATTCTTGTAACCTCCTGATCAGACACAACGGCAGAAACCAGAGAACAAGAGTTACCAGAGACCTTAAAACTGAAAGACTTGAAAAACCGGATGTGAAAATGAAAAAAGTATGGACCCCAGCGAAATTAAGGAGCAACAAGGGTCCAATTACCTTTTTTGAATGCTCGTCCGATCTGTTCGAGCGTTACGCACTTGAAGACCAAATGGCCATAAGAGTTGACCAGATTGTTAAGTTTGGCTGGGCATGGGCCACATTGATTAATATCATAGAGTTGCCTTTCATGTATTAGTTGATGAATGATTTGTATATATAATAAACTTGATGTTTATTCATCTTCTGTAGCCTTGGATGCACTCACTCAGGCTCCATTCAGGTGACTACTTGGTTTTATCTATTTTTTTTTCTTGGTTGGTACTTATATTTTCTTCTTGTAATACACAGTGGGGCATATTTATAAGGAAAACGTTGGAGCGCGATGTTAAGCCAAGATTGCTAATGCCGCGCTCCGACAGTTTCCAAACACAAGGATGTGCCGTATGTGTGCTGCATGCTGCTTTATGCAGCACACATAGAGGTTGCAACTCGGCATTTTTTGACGACTGTTTATGTGCAGGAAGGGACACCTTTCTGCACATACACAATCATTCATGGTGATCTGCTGTTTCTAGAAACAACAAAAAGGAGGAGAAATTAATCATTTTTCCTCGTTTCGCGTGGTTAAGACCAGGTTTTTCCTGGTCTTATTTTTGGCACTGCCCATATTCATGCCACCCTTGTGAATAGGGGGCTGTGTCAAAAAGCAATGGATGTTGTGGCGGAATGCCCACACAACACCCATTGTCCACCCCCTTCACACTAAGTGCTCCGTGAAAGGGTGCCTGATTCACAAGGTGGCGTTAAGCCATGTTAAATGGCGTAACGCTGCCTTGTAAATAAGGGGAAGGGCTTATTGCCACCAGAACGTCATAAAAAGTGACGTTCTGGTGATGATAAGCTCTTGTAAATATGCCCCAGTGTTGGGGTTTGTATATTCTGCTGTTTGTTGTTGTCATGTAAACACGATGGGCCCGATTCACAGAACTAACTTAAGACAAAATCCTAAACTTACTACCATTTTCGTATTCACAGAAGGCACTTACTCATTTCGGTATTCACAGAAGATAGGAGTCCTAACTTTAGGACTCCTAAATGCCTTCTGTGAATACCGAAAGTCTTAAAATCAGGATTTTTCTCAGTTTAGGAGTCCTAAAGTTAGGACTCCTAACTTTACTACTACTAAACTGAGAAAAATCCTAATTTTAAGGCTTTCGGTATTCACAGAAGGCATTTAGGAGTCCTAAAGTTAGGAGTCCTAACTTTACTACTACTAAATTGAGAAAAATCCTAATTTTAAGACTTTCGGTATTCACAGAAGGCATTTAGGAGTCCTAAAGTTAGGAGTCCTAACTATACTACTACTAAACTGAGAAAAATCCTAATTTTAAGACTTTCGGTATTCACAGAAGGCATTTAGGAGTCTTAAAGTTAGGACTACTAACTTCTGTGAATACCGAAATGAGTAAGTGCATTCTGTGAATACCAAAATGAGTAAGTGCCTTCTGTGAATACCAAAATGGTAGTAAGTATAGGATTTTGTCTTAAGTTAGTTCTGTGAATCGGGCCCGATGTATATCTAAAGTAAAAAAAAAGTCTCATTAACAATAAAAAATGTTTTTCTTTGGAGAGCACATTCTAAGCAGAATACTAATTTATCAAGGAGTGTTTGTTCAAAGCTATATTGATATATATAATTAACACAAACTGTACTACAGATATATGTGCATACGTACAGAGCTTCAAAGTGTCTGACAGAGGAGTATAGAAGTTTTTTAGACTTTAAACAATAAACAAGCTACCATATACAAAGACGAACCTGCAAACACAAACAAAATTTAGGATTCTGGAATGTACTACTACCATGTTAATCAAGGCAATCCTGCTCCCCATTGACAGGGGCAGGGTTATTCATCCTTTCACCATTTTCCGCAGTCTTACCCTATCCACACCTCGGTGGGTTTGTGATCCCAATTATCTAACCTCTGTGCCTTTAAATCATAATGGCAACTCTACCTCAAATCTACCAGTGATCTGATCGATGCCAAAGGCAGTATCTCAGATTTCTTCCAATTGGTCTGAAGTCCCAGTTTACTTCCAAATGTGATGATCTCATGATTAAGAACCACTGCTTAATTTGAGCCGATGGTTGCCGGTGAGGCCCTGGGAACCACACTTAGGGGCATATCAACAAGCGGGCGATACAAAATTATCGCAGCTTTTGCGGCCGTTTTCGGCCGAAAAGCGGCGATAATTTTATCGCCTAATTAGCAAGGCCACGCTAACGTGTGAAACCTTGCTTTAGCGCATGAAATCCTAACGCCTAGCTTTGCAGCTCTAATGAGATGCAAAGTGGGCGTGCCTCACCTAACATGACAGGAGAAATGTCGCTAAGTGACATTTCTCCTATCATCAAGCCCCACGCTATGAAGCATAGTGGCAAGAAAAGTAGCGATAACCCCTGTTATCGCTACTTTCCTTACGCCTGCTTCAGGACTGACTTAGCCATGATATCCTATGGAAGGTGGCTAAGTTTGTGGGGCCCTATTAACAAGCTAACGCCACATTTCTTGAGATTATCGCTGGGCTTCCAGCGATAATCTCACGTTAGGCAGTTAGCGCTAGGATTTTTATCGCTTTTGAGATAAGCGTTGCTAATAGCACGCTATCTCAGCGATAAAAATCCACGCTAGCTGGCGATAATTATCCTAGCGCTAAGTGCGCTTAGCGATAATTATCGCCGGTTGTTGCTGATATGCCCCTTATTTCGCCGCATACGCCTTTGACCCCTAGCATGAGAGAGAGAAACTCAAACTCAAAACGGAGCAAGGATGAGAAAGAGAAAACAACGGAAAACCTGTAACAAAAGGAGAAAGTTGGTATGAAAAGAGCCTGCAAGAGCGAGATGAAAGGGCAGTGAGCTTCCACTGGTGATGAAAGAGGCAGAAGGTGGAATCAAGAGTAAGCAGCTTTGGCATTTGATACCCTGACATTCTATAGTGCCAACTGTAGGCTTTAAAGCACAACTTTGTGCTTGGCACTTATTCTTTTTACAAATTAAGCATTGATAAGAGGGGCCCTGTTCTGCTCTGGATCTTTAACATAGAGTCGGATGTTATCTCAATACAACGAAAATAATATTATGTGGTTTGAGAAACACAGTCCACTACTGACATGAAATTCACTGAGGACATATGCCAGGGTTTCAATGCACTGCAAATAATAGGTGTGACAGGGAATCTCTGGATGTTCCCCCTAGAAATGCGCATTTCTGTTGTCAATCAATTGTTTATGCTCAACCCGTGCCCTGGGCATATTGTGCAACTGTTGCATAAACATTTGTTCCTTGTCCTAACCTCTCCAGGAGAAGTAAGAAGAGGTTCTACTCTACAGAGTGGAAGACTTTCTCCTCATTTACTCTGAGGTCATATCAAATGTGATGAGATTTTGAGAAGAAAGTGTGAAGATTGTTAGATGTCAATTAGATATAAACATGCTTGGTCTAGTAGATCCAATACATGCATGTATGGAAGGTTCCTAGATGCAATGACTCACCAATGCCTTAGCATCAATATGCATCAAAAGCTATGGTTGTTGATATGCGCATTGAGTTGACAGCTTGCACGCCTGAGTAGTGTAATTATGACAGCTTTCTGCAGGCATGGAGAAACTATACCTTTCTCCCTTGATTCCTAATATACAGGGCCACTGAAATTATGCAGCAGAGGAGGGCTTAATTATACGTTGACTAAATTATGCAGCAATAAAAGGCAAATTATGCATACTTCTCTATTTTGACATTTTTACACCTGGTAACAGCATCAGAGAAAAGTGTTCAGCTTAATCTGTACCAATATAACACCCAAATAAAAAGCAATAAACAAATGAAAGATGACCATTAAACCTTTGAGAAAAGCATTCCGGTGCGCAGGAACACAAGTTGCCATATGTGTCTAACTTTTGATCTGTTTGAACTAGAACAATAATTTTTTGTTAAAATAAGCAGATTATGCGGCAGATGATGGATTATGTGGTAATGCAGCTGCCCTTTTTGCAGGGTCATCCCTAAACGTTTTGCCTTTCTCCTACCCTTTTTTCTGATATGGCGTTGGTGGTTTTAGGACTCTGGGCACTTTAGCACTGCTGTCCAGTGTAAAGTCTGTGTGCTCTCTGTGTTAAATATGGTAAGATTGGTCTACACCTGTTTGGCCTACTTAATTTACCTGTCAGTCCCTTGTAAAGCGGTATCTCATATACCCAGGGCTGGTAAATTAAATTCTACTGGCGGGCTTGCAGCGCTGGTTGTGCCACCCACCAAAATAGCCTTGCAAAACCTGTCTCAGGCCTCTGCCATTGCAGGGCCTGTGCGCGCAGTGTTACTGCCGCTGTGACATGGCACCTAAAGTGTGTGCCATGTCTGTGACCTCCCTTTTTACTACATGTCAGTCACCCCTAAGGTAGGCCCTAGCTAGCCCTATGGGCAGGGTGCATTGTAGGTAAGAGATAGGACCTTAAGTGTGTGACATGTCCTGGTAGTGACAAACAGCCATTTTGGTTTCTCACTACTGTGGGACTGCCCTCCCATAGGAATGCATTGGGGATTCCCTGATAAGTGTTTCAGTAGTAATTCCTGATATGAGAGGCACAGCGTAGTCAAGTTTGGTATGTTTGGAATAGTGATAATAAATGCTACGCAATGGTGTGCGCAGATTTATTATAACTATTTTAGAAATGTCACTTTTAAAAGTTGGCATTTCTGTGTGCTATGTGTCTTCCTGCCTGATGTGAATTGCATGTCTGGCTTTTGAGTGACAGGGGCTAGTGAGGTGTGTGTGGCTCCAGGAGGGGCAGGGTGAGTCAGCACTAGGCTGAATGGGACATCTGCATTGGGAGTAGTAGGATGAGTAATCCCCTAACCCTGAATAGGTCTGTTCCCAGCCTGGACAATGCTGGCTCCGCCCCTTGTGTGTGTCTGATCACTGAGCCCCCACCTGACAAAGGGGATGAGGAGCTTGGAAAACAAAGTGCTCCAATTCCCCCCTGAACCAGTTGCATCTGGTTCCCCAATGCCCTGTACTGCAGACAAATGAGTGCCTAATATAAATATAGGGGCCGTGACCCCATGGTTCTGTTCTGTGCTGGTGCTGTTCCTGACTGGCTGGGACGTGCTGCTGCTGGGGCCTAAGAGGAACCACCATGGGGGATTGCCTCCCTGCTGGAGGGCCCTGTGTGCTGGCCACCCTGGGCCCAGCTATGCCCCATGGACCCTGGAAGACTCTTGCGCCCTGTGAGCGCTTTGCTTTTGACATTCCAGGACCTTCAGGACTGTGGCTACCTCTAGCGCCTCGTGAACGCTATATTTTTATTTCCCCAAGAAGGAGGGGAGCGTGGGCTGCGCAGGCAGCGCTGAGCTGCCTGTCGTTTTGGAGGGAATCCCAACGTGGGGATCCACCCCAGTGATGCCGGCCGGAGAGGAAGTCAGGCAAAATGGTGCCTGACGTGGGGCGGGACTTCCGCATCAGCGAGGGAAGCCCGGCCCCACGTCCACAGAAGAGCCGGTAGAGCCCTGCCTGCGCCCCAGCGCCAGAGAAGTCTGGAGGTCAGTGTCTTCATGAGTGGGGCCCCCGTGAGTTGTGGGAGCCCTGCAGGCCGCAAAGAAGAGGAGAGCAGAGTCCCCGGAGAGCCCGGTGAGTGGGGGCTCATTTGGCACAGTGTACAGTGCCTAGTTTCTGAGCGGACCCGCCGTTGCGGGCCGCTCCAACGTTGGGGCAATTATTTCTTAGAGTCCCTGAGGGGACTTTCTGTTAAGAAAAGCGATATGAACTCTGTACAGTATGCCCTGAAGTTTTAAGAAGTGGCCTTGATCACCGGATATTGTTATGATATGGTGAAATGCTTGCTTTGGGGATCAATATGATTACTCCCTACAAACATGTACTTTAGTCAGAGAAGCATCTTTTGTGGCCCAGTTGCCTAGTGAATAGCCCTTCATTTTCCTTAACAAGGTGAATCTCTTGTAGAAATGATGCATTAACATCATGTCTATTAAAATAATGTTTTTACATCTCCAATCACATATGCAGGCTGCAATAACACCCTTGATTCCCTCTTCATTATACTCAACTCCAAGAGTGAAAAACGAATCTCCCCATGTTCAGCTAGTTGTAACATAGTCTTTTCACTATAATATTTCTGCACCATCCTCATACTGAGAACTCCAACTTTTAGCTAATTTGCCCACCTTTATGTGACATAACAATGAAGGTATGTATGCAGTGTTCACAGGAGGGCCAGCCACCGCCGCTTCACCTATCCTTGCCTGCCAGGCATGATCTCTTGCATATTAATATAGCTCTATTAACTCCTTCATATTGTTCAAATCATTATACAAGTTTAGATTGTGGTTTAGTTATACATATCGATAATATAGTTCAATAGTGTATTATTATGAGTATGAATACATCTGTCACATTTTATCAGACGGCATATTTTTTTAATCAGGCGTTACACCTAAAAGAGGCATGCACTAAAACATGATATGTCCAACTGTAGCTCTCCTCTGTCACCATTGAAAGGATTCACTTTTGGGCTATCTAGAGGTAAGACACTCCCTGCTTCACCTTGTCAAAGTTGCCAGGTACAATGGCAGTGATCTATATTTTTAAGCGTACACTCTCCCGTGTTAGCATCTTGCATAGGTAGTCTATGTATTGCATGCCTCATTTCGACCAACAAGTGGCAGCATCACAAATATCATATCTCTCATTGGCCAGACTGTGATCTCATGTTCTTTAATGCTCTTCATTGTTTCCCAAAAAGTCAAGTATTGTAATACCCTGGCATGAGGCCTGATACCATGAAAGATACACATTATCATTCACATTTGGTATTGAAATCCCTCTACATAATTTACTTTGGGGAATGTCATCGGTGCCCTCATAAATGAACAAGTTCTTATCTGTTACAGTCGCTTGGTGGTTTGTAGTGAGTGGCCTACTCACTCTCTGTCCTCACTGAGAAGGGGCTTCACTCGAGGTCTCCGTACACAGAGAGGGTCTTCTGTTCATATGGACTTCAGAAAAGACTGTGCTGCTTTTCCTGCTCCAAATATGTCAATCAATCTATCAAAAATGTATAGAGCGTGGCAAATCACCCATGAGGGTCTCGAGGTGTAGGAGCTGTTCGCTGCTGCTTGGAGGTTGATCATTCAAACAACCAGGTCTTTAGACCTCTTCTGAATTGTTGGAGTGACAGCGCTGTCCTGAAATGCAGGAGGAGGTTGTTCTAGGCCTTGACTAGGTGCGAGAAGGAGCGTCCACCGCGGTAGTCTCAACTGATCCGTGGGGTGTCTGCGATTAAAAGAGAGGCTGATCGGACGTGTCCGGTCAATTGGTGGAAGGTCAGGCGTTTGTTAATGTATCCTGGTCCTTCATTGTGCAGGGCCTTGTCGCGTGGGTCATCATCTTAAACTGGCATCTCTTCTGAATCTGGAGCTAGTGTAGTTTCTTGAGATGGGGAATTATATGGGTCCTTCTGGGGAGTTTGATTACGAGTCTTGCCGCTGAGTTGTGTATTGTCTGGAATCTCTTCAGGAGGCATGCATTGATTCCTATGTAGAGCGTGTTTCCGTAGCACAGTCTGCTGGTGTTAGGGCCTGCTTGATGGTCCTTCTGGTGTTTACCGTGAGCCACCTGATGATCTTGCGGAGCATGCGAAGGTTGTGCAAGCAGGTGGACGAGACTGCTTTGACTTGCTTCTTCATGGATAGCTTGCTATCGAGGATGATGCCGAGGTTGCGGGTGTGGTCTGTTGGGTCAGGGGGGAGTACCGAGCCACCATGAGCCATTCCATGGTAAGGTGCTGTTCTCAAAGATGAAGACTTTCATTTTTTCCGAATTGAGTTTGAGACAGTTGTCCTTCATCCAGTCTGCGACGTTCATCATGCATGTGTGGAAGTTAGCTTTGTGGTGGAGGGATCTTCGGACAGTGAGAGGATGAGCTGTGTGTCATTGGCATAAGAGATGATGTTGAGTCTGTGTGATCTGACTGTGTTGGCCAGGGAGGTCATGTAGGTGTTGAAGATGTTCGGGCTGAGGGGTGATCCATGGGGCACTCCGCGCATGATCTTATTGGGCTCTGAGGTAAACGGTCGGAGACGGATCCTTTGAGTTCTGCCAGTGAGGTACAAGGCAGTCCATTTAAGGGCGTTTTCTTCAATCCCAATGTGGTGGGGTCTGTTGATCAGAATGTGGTGGGAGAAGGTGTCTAATGCGGTGGACAAGTCCAGGAGGATGAGGGCTACTGTTTCTCAGCAGTCCAGGGGGCTCTAATGCTATCAGTCGCTGTGACTAGGTCCGTCTCGGTGCTGTGGTTAGCTCAAAATCCAGATTGGGAGGGGTTCAGGAGGTTGTAGTTTTCTAGGTTTTGGGTGAGTTGCCTGTTGATCGCATTCTCGAGGGCTTTTGCTGGGTAGGGGAGCTGTGAGATGGGCCAGTAAGTGTCTTCCCTTCATTTTTTATGTGTGGTCTTGCATAGCATATTCTTTATACAGATGTTGTAAATTGTTGTTCACTGATAGGAATGCTTCTTGATTGGTAGGAATACTCTTCTAGCTCATTTTACTGCCAGTGTAAAGTCTGGAAAAATTGATAAGGACATGTCTCTGTACACCAGTTCTATGTGTTCCCTGACCATTTGTAGTGTCACATAAAAATCTCTATAGTTTATCGTTCGTTCATAAACTTTATTCGGGTGTATAAAAAATGCAGCCATAAAAGTACATAGCTAAAATCATACATATACATATGGCATACGTATAATAAAAATCCATGTTGAGTATAAAATATTATATAAAAAAGGTGATTAAAACACATCTAAAAATAATATTTACAAATGATCTGAAGGGTGAATACTATAAAGCAGGATAGGCTCATCACAGTCCAACCTTTCATAGATCTTTTGGTACATCACCATTAAATGTTGCGGTATGCTTTCCTAATTTTAATAGCGTTTGTTGTAAATAGTGCAACATTGTAACACACGTGTGGGCTACCTAGTGACACCAAAAAAATCAGTGCATTTTTATGTGTTCAGATATTCTGGGCGATAAACACCGGTTTCAGAAACCGGGTCCTCAAATTCTGGTACATTTAACAGAATAGTAAAAAGTGCAAAGTGCTTTGTTTACTGTGGCCATCACAAGGGTACAAAATTGCATCAGAGGGGCACGACCTCATCTGTGTGAGAGCGACTAGGTGATGCGCAATACCGCATCTCAACCTTGTCAGCACAAAGCAATGTTGTATGATATTTAAGTATATCAAATAATGGTTAGCCCCCACTTCCTTGTCCAAGGTCTTGTAAAATATCACTAGTGATTTTTTCCCCTCGTCCAGATCACATTTGGCGAGCCTAGATTGGAAAAAAATGTGTTTGATCCTATTTATGCTAAGTGATGTAAACTGGGTGAGATCAGCCCAAATGGACAAGTTACACAATTTGCCCAAAGGGAGTTAATGTATAATAGACATGGTATGTTTAGGGCGTTATCCATAGTTAGACAATCAAAGAATAATGGGGCAGATTTACAAGCCCCTTGAAACACTTTTACGCCACCGTTGCATCACTTTTGTGACGCAGTAGCATCGTAAACAATGCGCCACGTGGCAACACATTTACAATGTTACACATCTAGGGAGATGGGTCACGTTGTAAAGCCCTACGTCACATTATATCTGCATCAGGTATAATGTATGCAGGGTGGGCATTCTGATGAAATTAAGCCTCGTAAAAGTGACGCAGTGAATTCTACAAGATTTCGTGGCATCACTTCTACGACGCCACTGCATCAAAACCTTACGCCTGCTTGAAGCAGGCGTAAGGAGTGATGCAGCACAATAGGAATAGGCATTCCTGAGCATTGCTGGAGTCGTGTGGCGCTTGCGAAATGACACCAGCAATGCGTTACCTTTACGCCAACAGATGCGTGACACATCTGCCAAACCTGGCACCACGGTGCGCCACATTGTAAATGCGACGCACCCATGGTGGCGCAAGGTTTTTAAAAAAATCTGACGCCCCTCTGCTAAAATGCAGAGATGCGTCAGTTCTTGTAAATCTGCCCCACTGTTTCTAATAAAGCTAACCTCATCCTTGGCCCACAGTGATATCCATAATAACAAGGGTTTAACCGGAAGAATGTTCTCTATAAATTGCAAGGTAACCTCATTATGGACAATGGTGTTTGCAGCACAGGGTGTAAAATATAAAAGTCTTTTTATAAAAAAAAAATCCTAAATTTGCAGGGCAGGGGCATTGGCGTGGCCCCAGAAACTGGCTCCATAAGTTGCCGTTGTCATGCCCTTAGCTTTATATATAGCCACCATTTCCTTAATAGGACGGGTACCCAGTTTTGACGCAAACTTGAAGATTCCCTGGGAAAACTTGCCCATTTTGGCTCTGGTATTTGATACATGCTCGGTCCATGAGCCATTGCCTGCAAACAAAATCCCCAGATAACAAAGGGATTTCATTGAAACAATTGGGGTACTATCGATATAAAAAGTTCTACATGGTTTACGTATATGGCCACAGACCATAGTGAATGTTTTGGTTTTGTTAATAACCATTTTTCTCAAAGTCATAAATTCGCCAAATGCATTCATCAGTTTCTGCAGGCCTACTGGTGTTCTAGCTAGGAGTACAGCGCCATCTGCATAAAGCAGTACTAATATTGAAACTCCTCCAGCCTTAGCGGCATCGGTCTGTATCGACTTAAGATGACTATCCAAACCATTAATAAAGAGTGAAAAGAGTAATGGAACCAAAACACACCCCTGACGGATGACACACCCTTCTTTAAATTGTGGTGTGCACTCTCCTTGGGGGCCAAAATGTACCTGACTCCCTAGCTTTTCACAAAGGCGTGAGAGGAACCCCACAATCAGTCTTGGTGCGCCTAGGGAAATCAACAGTACCCACAGTAGATTATGAATGATCGACCAAATCAAAAGCGCTGCTCAGATCAGCAAAACATAAATATAAAATACCGGTCTTATCCCTTGTGCATTTGCCAATTAAGAGCTCCAGGTTAATGCATTGTTCAACCGCACCCATCTCCTTTCTGAAACCATACTGAGCCGAGGACAGGATTGAGTTTTCTTGGACCCATTCCTCCAACCTTACCAATAGTACTCTACTCATAACCTTTAATGAGGAGTCTAAAAGTGAGATCGGGCGATAATTTTAGGGGTCTGCTTTGTTCCCCTTCTTGTATACAGGTATAATAGTCGATGTCTTTCGGGAGATGGGATGCAATCTGTCGATGCTGCATTAAAGACCTTGGTCAGGATAGGCCCCCAAAGGTTAGGAGCAGATTTTAATACATCAGCTGGCATCCCATCTGGACCAGGGGTCCGCCCCCCTGCGCTAGTTATACTAGCCAGCTTGACTTCGTTGAGGAAGATTTCCAGGTTTTCTAGACCCCCTTCCCCACCCCCGTCCTCAAAGTAGGCCTAACTTCATCCTTACTATGCTCATAATTTTTTGGGGAAAAATGTGCCATCCAATTATCACAAGGGATAAGATGCATGAACTCAGGGTTATCATCATTTTTTAAGAATGGAGCATTCAACGTGTTCCAGAATACCTTGGTGTTTTTATTCTCTGCCACAATGGTATGGTTGTCCTATGCTTCATTCTGGAGTGATTTTATGCTGTTGTCCTTGGCGTGTTTATATTGGGTACACAAAGTCGTGATTGTCATCATGTCCCGTGGTAACCTGTTTAGGGCACGTTTCAGTGACCGGAGTGTTTTGGTGCAAGCGATGTCAAACCATCCTTTATTCTTCTTCCCTTCCCAGGTGGGATGGCAAGTAAGCAATAGATTTATGGAGCTGGTAATTTGGCTAAAAATGTTAACTATCATATTAGGAACAATATCCTCCTGGAGGCAATAATCAATTTTCACGATATTTTTTCTACTATTGTTTGTAACATATTGCGATTCCTTAAATCCAATGCATTAAACAATTTTTTTTGCGTATTCGCAAATATGAATCGCAAATTACCGTCAATCTAAAATTGATGGCAATTTGAGATTTCTTTGAAAAATGACCTAAAGTGCATTTTTCAAAGTCACATGTTATACAAACACATGCCCTTGGGGCATGTGTGTGTGCAACATTGTAATTTCAGGGGTGCCACAGGGTATCCTTTTGGAGCCCTTGCACCCTTAAAAATTGCTTGCGCAATTTGTGAGTACCTATTGGGTACTCGCAAATTGCGCATGCAATTCCCATTCATTCCTTAATTGCGACTCGCAATTTGCAAGTCGCAATTATGGAATTTGTAGGCATCGCAAATTTTTGGGCGAATCCTACATGCAAAGGCAATAGTGATTCTTAAATTGTGATTCCTTAATAATCGCAAATATAGAATCACTATTGTCTTTGTTGATGCATGTGCACCAAAATGCTATACATGTAGGATTCGCAATTTGCAATTCCTTAACATTACCTAATAGCGATTTGGTAATTGTGAATCGCTATTAGGTAATGTGACTCCATTCATTCCTAAGGGCCTATAGGCCCATAGGAATGAATGGTTTAGCATTCGCTAATTGCGATTACCTAAATTGCGAATAGCAAAACCTTTGCATAGGAAAGGGCCTTTTTCCATTCACAAACGGGCTGATTCTATGAATCGGACCGTTTGCGAACGGAAAAAGGCTTGATGCATGTGCCCCTGAATGTCTTTGTGCTGGGTGATTGTCAGCTGGTCTGCCTGGTTGACAATAGGCGTGCTGGTTTGTGTGTGCATGCATGTCACTCTGTCCGCATATTTGGCGCCATGCGTCCTCTTAAGTCAATGTGTGCATGCGCTATACACAAGTTGCAGGTTCCTACTTCAGCTTGTACTGAGTTGGCTAGAATGCAAAGAAAAGCTACCAGTCTATAAATAATGGCACAGACAGGCCCTCGAGTTTGGGTAAATATTGCAGGCCTGGTTTGCTGGTGGATTATGTGGTCAGTAAGTAGAGGTCGCCCCCGCTTTTCCCCTCCTTCGCTGGGGGATGATTTAGGGAGGCTCTTGGCAGTTGTTCTTTCCGTCAGACGACTTTCTGGCTTTTAGAAATAGTTGAAAGTCAGCTAATAATTTTTGCATTATAATTACATTCTAGAGAGCACAGAGAGGAATTTTACTCACACCCTTCGGGCCCTAACCTCTACCGCACACAAAAAAATCTCTTTTCCTACCTTTAACTAAATAGACGTTTTCTAGTTCATGCGATGCCAGGGTCCACATAAAATGAACTCCTGCTCAATGTGTAAGCAGTGAGGTCAAGGAATGAGACATAAGCAAACCTGATATGTGGTCTCTGGTTGTAAGAAATGCAAACACTCCACAGTGGCACACTTTCTGAATGCAGTGTTTGAACGTCTGTCCGGAGGCCTCACAACTTCTTGGCACTTGCACCCTGCCCCCCATGGCTTGCCATGAGCAGAGAAGTGCAGAAAGAGCCGCTTGCTTCACCAGCTCAAGTCCTCGTTGCTGACACTGCCGCCATCTTGTCTTCTACTTATCTCCAAGTCGACATGTAGAAGAAAAGATTGACAGCTATCAATAACGGGGTTATTTTCCATGAGGGCTGGGGGAGGAGGGGAGGGGGGAATCCAAATAACATCAGAGAGACAGCGAAAGGGTAGCGTGAAAACCTGGTGGGGAAAACTTCACATTGTTGAATTGTTGAGAATTACACAGCTACAATTTTATATGTCCCATCCAAATCTTAACCCCCTGTACAGCTTATTCTCTGGATCCAATGGATCAGCTGTGCAGGGCAGGTGGACTCGTGGGGAAGCCATGAACAGCATGTCATTACCTCCTTCAGCCCCCTCCTCCCCACTATGAAGTAAAAAATAACATTTACCTGGTGTTCTACCACCACACCCACCACTCAACAATGCTCCAAATATACCTACATCCTGCTACCCTCCCACACCACATTTGAATGCAGGGGCAGGCTCTGACAGAAAACAGGTCCGGGCACCAAAATAAAAGTGGCCCCCATTAGCAAATCAGACAACTAAAAAAGTGAACCACGTTTGCAAATCTGGCAGTTTTGAGAGGCAAGGGGCACTGCATGCATGTGTGCTTGCTGCTGGCAACGCTTGTGGCAATTTCCGGGAAATCAATAGTCAATAGAAAAATCCATCCAGTTAAAAAACAGGCCACGCATTAACCTGTCAGCTCAGGCCTTCTGGGATTGCTAGAATGCCCTATACCCCAGTCCAACTAAAGCAATCCTTCACATCAATCCTAATATTTTAAAAATACAATGGGGCATATTATCAAGCCCCTACCGCCACCATAACGTCACTTTTTCTGACGTTGTGGTGGCGATAGGGTCAGTGCCCTATTATCAAGGCAGCGTTAAGCCACTTGGCTTAACGCCACGTTAAGTGGCTTAACGCTGCCTTGATAATAGGGCCCATTTCGCGCTAAACTTAGCGTGAAAGGGGGCGTGCAGTGGGTGTTGCGGTAGGCGTTCCATCCCAACACCCATTGAAGTCGACGCTGCCACCTATTATCAAGTTTGGCGATAATAGATGGCAGCGCCGAACTTAAGACCATAAAAATCCTGGTCTTAAGGTGGCAAAACGAGGAGAAATGCTTTATTTCTCCTCGTTTTTGCATTTTACATGTGTGCTGCCTTGTGCAGCACACATGGAAAAAGCAAAATGCCATGGTTTGTTCATATACAGGAAGGTGTCCCTTCCTGTACATGAACAAACCGTTTTTCAAAATGCCCTTTTGTAACTTCCATGTGTGCTGCACGAAGCAGCGGAGATGAAAGTTACAAAATGGCATTTTCGGTTTGTTTGTGTGCATGAAGGAACTCCTTCCTACACATAAACAAAACTCCCTGCTCGCAGACACCCTTGCACTCTGATGCAAGGGTGCCTGCACTGGTGCTGAGTCGTGTAACTTAGCGCCATCGCAGGGGGAAACGCCAGGCTGCACCATATCCTTGTTAATATGGTGCAGCCTGGCGTTTCCGAGGTGGTGGAGAGAGGTGTTAAGCCAAGACGGCTAACGCCTCTTTCCGTCACTTCCTTGGTAATATGCCCCACTGTCTGGTGTGCTGTCCCCCCCCCCCCCCCCCCGACCCCCATTTCTCCTCGTTTCGCCAGGTTAAGACCAGGTTTTCCCTGATCTTAATTCTGGCGCCGCCCCTATTTACGCCACCCTTGTAAATAGGGGGCAGCACCAAAATCAATAGGTGTTGCATTGGAACAGCCACCACAACACCCATTGCCCTCCCCTTTCACGCTAAGTGTAGCGTGAAAAGGGTCCTTATTTACAAGGCGGCGAATAGCCACATTAATTGGCTTAATGCTGCCTTGTAAATAAGGTGAAGCCACTATCGCCACAGAAACGTTACTAAAAGTTACGTTCCTGTGGCAATAGGGGCTTGTAAATATGCCCCTATTTTTCTCCAATATCTCCTAGGAAAGCCCTTTCAAATACATAAGTTCAAACAACCAGTTGTACAAGCCATCACTTTTAATAAGTACTTCTCACTGCTGTGCTGTAATGTGCCATATTAATGTCAAATCTTCCACATTTTAAAGAAATAGACTTTTTTGAATTTTGAAGACTTTACCATATTTTACATGATGTTTGTTGTATGATTTACATAGCAAATATTTTCAGGGCTTGGCTCGTACACGGGCTCTAAGATCTGAGCCAGACCCTCGGCTCAGGTCTTGATCGGTTCTTCCTGTTCATTTGTTGGCTCGCCCACCTCTACTACCAACATTATACTTTTTGAGAACCATTGTTAATTTTTCTCATGGCTTTCCTCTTCTGGGCTTCTTGCTGTTCTGAATCCCCTTCCCTATGTTCTACTGCCCATCACCCAGTTGTCTAGCAGCCTGGCTCTCTGCTGTTCATCTTCCATTAAGGTGAACCATCTAACCCAATCCAAAGTTCTTAGCACCTCCATTCCGGGGCTCTCCCAGCGTTATACTTTTTTCCCCTCAAGCCTGTGACTTTTCAGTTATGTATGTTATTCTTTCTCTGGGCCTCATTTACAATGCCATTTTGCCACAGGTATGTGACGCACCGACATTCAGTGTGCCTTTTTATATTTACAAGGCCACGTAAAGTCATCCTGTGTGACTTTCATGGGCTTGCAAATATGGGCCCACATCACGCATTACTCTGCATGAAATGGATGTTCCATGAGTGTTGCTGTGGGTGTTTCCACGCAACATCCATGGAACCTGAAACATTTTTAGATTTACAAAGTCTCGTAAAGCTGGGAATATGTTAAAATTGGTGCAATGAGGAGAAGTACTTTTATTTCTCCTCATTTTTTCCTCTTTCTATGCGTGCTAGAGAATGAAGCACTTATAGAAAGAGGAAATGCCATCAATGATTGTTTTTGTGCAGGAAGGGACACCTTCCTGCACAAAAACAATCATCCCCACAATGCAGGTACCAAGGCAACATGACGCAAGGGTGCCTGCACTGGCGCATTGCAGCCAATTGTGCGCCAGCACAGGGGAAAGCACACGGATGCATCGTATTGTTGTTAATGCGACGCATCCCTGTGCTTTTAAAATGACGCAGCTTGGCGCAGCAAAATGTCTTGGTGTGCCGCGCTGCGTCATTTTTGTTGTAAATGAGGCCCTCTACCCGTTTACACCCATTAATTCCGGACGTAAAATTTCTAGTACTCTGTATTGGAACATTAGTTGATTCTGGTTCTGGCAAGGGGTGTTAGCATTTCAAAAGACTTTTTCGATGTGGAGCGTTATGAGGCCAATTTGCTTGGCAGATTAGCATTCTAGAAAAATGTAAAATTAATTTAATTAATTTTTGGCATTTTAGAAGATGAATACCAACCTCTACACGCGTTATTTGTAACTATCTTACAATGCCTAACTATCGGTATCTCGTATTTGTCTTGCTGACAATTTCTTCAAGCAGTAAATAAAGTTATTGAGAGGTGGGAAGCAAGGTACAGGGACCTAGATTGAAAAAAAGGACATGCCATCCAGCTGGCATGCATCTGTAGGAATCACCCAGCTATCACAACAGATGACTGCCTCAGAGTGCGCTCTGTACAAAAAGTACTTTATTTCTACCAGTGCCAGCCAGCCACCAAGGAACACAGCAAAAAAATATATTAGCATTTGAGAAAGGTAAACTTCACTGCTGAGCCATAACGCGTGCATACCACTCTCATCCAAACGCAAACATTTGCCTGTATAAAAAACAAAAAAACCTGGCACCTTCATGTATCAACACATAACACATAGCCCTAAAGAAACAGATGGGGGGAAAAAACATTTGACAGATCAGGCCCATAGTCCCTTCTTTCTTCTATGCAATTATTTTCTAGGACTGACACAAGGTCTTTTGAGTCAAATTTAAAAAGTCACATTTTACATTGTTTGCTGAAGAATGGTACCACAATTTTGGTTATATGCAGGACCACTGGAATTCCGCAAATGTGTGCCCATCTGCTGCATAATCTGCAGATTTTAACAAAGTTACTAAAAACACAGTGCAACGTGTTGCCACGTAGAGGTAGGCCCTTTGCAAAGGATGACTGGTCATCTTTCTGCTGCGTATTGCTATGTTTGGGTTGTAAACTGACACTAAGAAGATGTAACCTATGCTCAGACAGTGTTAACAAGTGTAAAAATTACAAAATAATGAAGTAATACTATCAGAAAATGTGTCGCATTACCAGCATAATTTGCCTTTTCGTGCCGCATAATTTAGTCAATGCTGCCACATAATTTGACCCTCGCCTGTGGCATAATTGCAGTGTTGGTGTTGATGAAGCTCTTCCTGCCTATTCTTCACCAAGGGTGCTACATAGCCTGAAGCTTTTCCCTGCCTTAGCCAATACTGCTGTTACTCTGTACTGTTCTGTCCCATGCCTTTTAATAAATTGAAATACTGTTCATCCATCATAGGTGCTCGATCCAGTTCTGTACATTTATCACCCTTTTTGCGTAAACATGTTTTGGATTGCCATTTTCAATACACATCATACCCTGAAGCCATAGATTGCACCAGCTGCGTCTTAAAGTATTTTTTAAAATTAAAAAACAGAACTGGGCTCTTTAATTAATGGTTAGTTCAAGTTCAAAAGACCTTTATTCGAATTTCATAAAATCCATAAATGTACAACAATAAGAACAATTCATTTTCGCAATAAATCAAAATACAATTTCATAATTATTAAAAACCAATACAGCTCTCATCAATCAATTTTCAGGGGTTTTCCATCATTTTACGTGCGCGTATTATCAGTCTCAAAAAAGTGCTAGTGCGAAAAATTAATTCATCTGTATCCAAGGAAAATAGCATTGAGCAAGACTCCCCCAGAGAGAGGGGTCTTTGTTTTCTAAAATAAGGGGTTAGAAACCAATTAAAATATTTTAAGTAAAATTTACAGAAGAAGAGGAAGTGCAGATCGTTCTGTGTACTAATGCCATCGCACGGACATGGGTTATATTGTGTTGTGTGGTGATAACCCAGGGGAAAGCCCAATAGAAATTTCACAGAGCCTGCCCTAAGACGAAATAGCAAAGATCTTTCCCAGTTGGACATGGGGAGGGTAAGGTAGGGTGGAAGTGGTTGCCTGCACAGATCATTCCCTATGTATGTAACAACAGTGGGTTTAAATATTTCCCTTCCCTTTTTTTCTGAGTTAAAAAGTGCATATAGTGCTTGTTTGACCTCAACCTTGTCTTTAGGCTCAATTCTGGATGGGTCGGAGAAAAGATCGCCTCTGTCCATGGCACGCAATGTTTTTAAAACTCCCGCAAACCAAGGGATTGATAAGCCGTGGTCACATTTGAGGCAGTCTTTTATAATGTCTTGTGTTAAAGTTGCTGAGTTGTTCCTCTAGATCCTAATCCAGAATAGAGCTGGTCTAGTTCTGATAAAGTCGCAAACATAGGGGAGGTTTAGTTCTTTATGACAAATAAATTCAGAGGATGAGATTGGGGCGCCCAGTATTTTCCTACAAAAACGACTTTCTTCACGCTGAATTCCGGGACTTTTCCCCAATCCCCAGACCTCAGCCCCATATGTGGCTACGGGAATGCACTGTAATCTAAAATTAATGGTTAAAATGTATTATTGATTTACATTATATTTGTTTGCTTTGAACGAATGTGCACATGTCCTATGGGTATTAAGTTGCCTGATAAACCATTTGATGGTGATGATGTGTGTCTATTAACTATTAGGGGTGTAAATGCCTCTTGCATTGTACCCGTGGACCTCTGTAGCATATACAAGTTTGAATTTGGGACCATTTCTTCACCACTTACAACAAGGACAGTGGTTTCTTGCGGAATGAGAGTAATAGCACATCATAATCAATAATGAAGAGCTGGGCGAATCGATTAATTGAAAACCTGGCTCTTTTCATGAACAGTCTAATCATTCCTTGTTATCATGTAGGCAGTGCTAACCGCCAGGACACCCTAGGGTAACAATGCACTCTAGAAGCTTTATTAACATAACATAACATAACAACATAACCTAACCTAACATAACATAACATTAAGTGTTGAAAAACAAATAATTCATTCAAAACAGAATTCCAAACAATTGATCTGTGCTCGTGTGTTCCCACAGTGTATAATACCAAGCCAATAACAAACTGTGAGTAACATACAAAGGCAAAGGTCCATACAATGTACAGGCCCTGAATTATATGTAGCGAAAGTAGTTCACCAGTCTAATGTCCTCATTGTCCAAAGTGTTGATGACGTTTTGACCCACATGATTAAAGAGGTCCCCGGGAACTATTAAGTCTCGGGGAGGGAGGGTCACATGGTCTCCCTCCTATTTTTTATTGATTTGGCCCAGGGGGTGTAGTCTTTGGGGCCTAATAAGGCTCAGGGAGGGGGCTGTGCAGCTTCCCTCCCCTTTTAAACAAAAAACTGCCCATGGGAATGGGGTCCCTAGGGCCTATGAAGGCTCGGGGTGTCACCTCCCCTTTATTATATTTGGCCCCAGCCCAGGAGATCGGGTGCCAGGGGACTAATAAGGCTCGGGAGGAGGGCCGCATGCCCCTCCCCCTTTTAGTTGGCTTTGGCCCCAGGGGATGGGGTCCTTGAGGCCTATGAAGGCTTGGGGAGGGGGCCCAACCAGCCCCCTCCCCTTTTTATTGTATTTGGCTCAGAGGATATGGCCCCCAGGGATTATCAAAGCTCAGGGAGAGGTGCTGCATGCCCCCCTCCCCTGTTTAGTTGTATTTGGTCCTGGGGTATATAGTCCCTGGGGAATTTTAAGCTTGGGGAGCGAGGCCACACAGCCCCTCTTCCCTTTTTATTGGAAATGACCCCGGGGGATGGGGTGCCCAGGGTCAACTAAGGGTTACGGAGAGGGCTGCATGCCCCCTCCCCATCATTTATATGTTTTGGCTCCAGGGGTCTCCGGGCCCAAATGCCAACCCTATGATGCACACATGAAAGTCTGTGCATGGTGTGCGGTTGGAAGCCTGCTGGGGTTTGGTCACAGGACCTGCCAGCAGGCCAAGCCCTGTGGCCAACCCCCAGCTGCGCATTGGCCAAAGGCTGTGTGCAGTGTGGGGTTGGCTGCCTGCAGGGAGTTGGAAGCAGGACCTGGCTGCAAGACAGGCCCTGTGGCCAAACTCACACCCTGCATGACCAAAGGCCATGTGTGGCGTGGGGCTGGCTGCCTCTGTGTGGCTGACTGCAGGGAGGTGGATGCAGTCCCTGGCTGCAAGCCAGGCAGTGCGGCCAACCCCACGCTGCATGCGACGAAAGGCCATGTTGCCAATCCCCCACTGTGCATGACCTTCTGCCATGCTCTAGGTGGGGTTTGCTGCCTGTGGGGAACTTGCCTAAGGCCCTGAGGACAACCGTGCACAACCTTTGGCCACGTGCGGTGGGGGTTTGGCTTTACGTATGGTAATAAAATATTACTTTATGTTTTTTTAATTAAAACTAGAAATTTACTGAAAACGTGTTTAAAAAGATGTTTTTGTATTTCAAAAACCTTAGAAATTCAATGAAAAAAATAAAGATTAAAGTAACGTCATAGTTAGGTGATCATGTCAGTAACAAGATTAATGTTTTGAACTAAACAAAACATAATTTCACCAGTCATAGTTAGCAGAGCTAACTATAACTTTTACCACTTGCATGCACTGCTTATGACCTCACTTATTACATCACTCATGACATGGTCAGTGACATCAGTCATGACATTACTTATGACATCTCAAATGACATCAGTGATGATATCGCCAACAGAACCACTCACACCCCCAATCAACCTCATACATCCACTGACACACTCACACAACCACTCACATACACTTTCACAGACCCATAAAACCACTCACACACCCACTCACACACTGTTATAGCCACTCAAACAGCCACTCATTTACTGATACAGTCACTCACTCACCCTTAGTCACTCTTGGGAAACAGCATTTACAACGCTGTCTTCACAACTCAGAACCTTTACAATGCAGTCGTTACAAAGACCGCGTTGTTACCAGGCGTACCATTACATCACAAGTCATTACAACAACTTAATGTATGGGGCGCGCGGGTGTTGGATTTACAATCCAACACCTTCCCTGCTGTTGCATAAACTGGAGTAGGAATAATAATACTATTCCTAAATCCAGCGCGCCCCCTACAGCAAGTCGTTGTAATGACTTGTGATGTACTGGTTCGCGTTGTAACAACGCGGTCGTTGTAATGACCGCGTTGTAATGGCATGCAATGTATTTGCATACATTGTAAGGAGACATATTCGTCACTCATACAGCCACTCACACACCCACACAACCACTTGCATATCCATTCAGATATCCATAGATCTACTCACATACCCACTCACTCATCCATAGAGCCACTCACACACACACTCAGTAACCCATACATCCATCCATACACCCATTCACTCACCCACACAACCACTTACATACCCATTCACACATCCATGCAAGCACTCACATGCCCACTCACTCACCTATACAGCCACTCACACAGCTACAGACTCAGCCATACAGCTACTCACACAGACACGTATTGTGCAATACAGCCACGCACACAACTGCTCACTTATGCATACAGCCACTCATACAACCACTGACTCACCCATAAAGCTGCTCACACAGCTGCTCACACTTGCACTCACATAACCATACAGCCACTTAGACACCCACTCACACACTGAAACAGAGAGACACACAGCCACTCACATGTGATATATTACAAATAGTATGACTAAATACTAGCACAGAAACAATTGAAATTTCACTTACGCAATAGCTTACATATGTCTGTAAGTCTCAAAAACCTTTATGAAACTCTAATGTTCACTGGATGATGTCATCAGTTTTGTCATTTGAGATGTCATCAGTGATGTTATCAGTGATGTCACTGATGATGTAATGAGTGATGTAATATGTGAAGTCATAAGCAATGCCTTGCAGGGCAAAAGTTATAGTTAGCTCAAGTAACTATAACTGCTGAATTTCTATGGTTTTGTGCATGTGAAATTTGAGCCTGACTATAACGTCCCTGTAACCTTTGTTTTTTTCAGTGAATTTCTATGTTTTTTAATGTTATTACCTAACTTAAACTTCTCTGTAGCCTTTGTTATTTTGGGGGAATTTCTAAGGTTTTTAAAATCTTATTTCTAAAGTATAATATCCTTGTAACCTTTGAGAGTTGGTGCATGAGTGGCTGTATTGTTCTGAGTGGGTGTGTGAGTGTCTGAGTTTGTCTGTGGGTGGGTGCATGAGTGTCTGAGTGAGTCTGTGCATGGGTGTCTCAGTGTATGCATATGTCTGTGAGTGGGTGTGTGAGTAGGTCTGTGACTGAGTTGGTCTGCGTTTGGGTGTGTGAGTGGGTGTGTCAGTGGGTACATGAGAGTCTGAGTGGGTCTGTGACTGTCTGAGTGAGTCTGCGATTTAGTGCATGAGTGGGTGTGTCAGTGGGTGCATGAGTGTCTGAGTGGGTCTGTGAGTGTCTGAGTGGGTCTGTGAGTGGGTGCATAACTGTCTGAGAGTATGTATATATTTTGTAATTTTTTTTCAGCCGAATTTGTGACTCAGCCGCTGCAGTACACTGGGGATGGTGCTGAGCATTGTGGCGAGTCACAAATCTTTCCACATGGAAAAAACAGTTATAGGGCATTTTGTCCATAAAGAGTCCCTCAGAGATCCCTATATTGCACCTATGGGGTCAGAGTACCTCCACCCTGACCCCTTCTATTATTGTAAAGACATATTTTCAAGCCCCTGGGACTGTGTCCCATTATATAAAATGATGGCCAAAACTTTCTACTCAGGTTGTGGCCAGCCAATCATGACAGTGCTGTTGGCAGTGGACCCGCGGAAGATTTGCGTCCCATGATGTACAAATTTGTTTTTCCTTTAACATCTCACAAACTACTGAACCGATTTACACCAAATCACAAAAAGCATGCTTTGTGGACCAAGATCTAGCTTTCTGCCAAATTTGCTGTAAATCCATTCTGCCGTTCGGGCTGTAGCTGTGTCTAAATTCTCTATGGGAATTAAAATGGGAAACACTTTTTTGACCCCCCTTTTTCTCGGCCCCCGCTTGACGGATCACTTTGAAACTTTCCATACACAACTAGAATAAGAAGGTAACTTTGTTTTGAACATGTTGGGAAAATTCATCAAACAGAGTTAAAGTTATAGGCAAGTCAAAAACGCTTTTCCTATGGAAACTAGGTCTTACCTATAACTACATACTGGCAACTATATATATATATATATTTGCACCATGGTAGTGAAGCCAATACCATACCTCATGTATTTAGAGCAACTGTACTCAGCAAAGCACATTCACTCATTTATTAGTACAGTGGAAAGTTAAAAATCCAGTTTATTACCACAGAGGTGTGACTTTCATGTGAGAAAATCCTTGTTTTCTGCCTCAAAGATTGCATGCTACAATTACTTTACTTATATATGAAAACAACTCTTGTTACAGTCTGGTGGCCTCTTCATTGAGGTTTTAACATACTACACCAATGTAACTCTCTGCATCCTGATTTTGTTTAAATATCGTTTGGTAAGGCTAATACACTTTAAAATATGCCTTGGCATAAAGCATAAATGCAGATGTGCAGCCTATAATAAGCTATTTATAACCTTTGTTGAGGAAGGGGTAGGGGCATTACGACCCACTGGAGGTTTTGGTTCTCATGAGTCATGGCTCCACCCTAAACCCAGCTATGGTAATAAATAGCCTATTACAATCTGTCCATCTTTATATATACTATTTGTATATAATAGACACACACACACACACACACTGTAATTTGCTAAAAACAAACAAAAGTGCAAAATAAAATTGAATTATACCAGCTATACCAGCAGACTAGAATCTTTTCCCGCCCATTGTAAAGTCCAGACAAAGGACACTCAACACACTCTTCAGAATTTCTGAAGTTGAGTATATATTGATTTGGAGCCCCCAGTGAAGAAACAGAATAAAGGTTGTGGAGCTGCACTCATTGCTGTAGATGAGCAGTGGCTACAGTGCGGATTGATGGCTTCTCACCTTCAACAGAATAACTACACATAACAAGTGCCAAAACTTCCTTAAAAATCTTGAGCATTAGGACTACTGCACTGTGCCAAAATAGGAAAAGCTTTCCTATTCAACATGATTTATCACAGTGCAAATACATTAGAAAAACGTGGATGAAGTGTGGACATTCTATAATCGAATGATATTATTTTAGGCATTTGCCCATGTCTCTAAGTGTCAAAGAATACATTTTCAAGACTCAACTTCAGAGGTACATGTTTTCTCCAGGAAAGAAGTTCTTGTATTTTTATGGTCATATCATGGGCCCACCATGGTGATCCAGAGTTTATACAAGGTCATCAACTAATGATCATGGTATAATGTTTTTACTGGGCATGTGACCGGAAAAGGTGGGCGTGCACACACTCAGTCAGAAAATAAGAGTAGGTGAGAGTCCAAGAGGAGATGCACTCTTGAACACCAGCTGACCAATGTACCACACAGAGGAAGAGCGTTAAGCGGGTCTTTGTCATGTGTTATTCTTCTTCTGTGTTCAGTATGGTAACATCCCAGCAGGCGCTCTCCTGCCTTCTGGTTGAGCGGGGTTGTGATTTTGAGTTATGTCAGGTGTAATAAAGACCTCATCCTTGATTAAATTTCGGCAGGTCAAACCATTTGGAATTTATATGGGAAAAATGTCCTAACTATGTTGATTTTGGTGCAGCAAACATTTAAATCTGCATGTTATTCCCCAAATACTCAAATTAGGTCCTATTTATCGCACCCAATAAATTACGAACCCCGGGGAGTCATGTTTTGTTTGGTGGGAGAAATAGCACCTACTCCTCCAAAATTCTCACACTCACGGCCTTATCATTTGTTATAAGTAAAGTATAATTTAAAAAGCATTATCTACCCTTGTGGTTTTGTCATGAAGAGATGACACCTGAATAGAAAATTGTCTCCTGACTGCCTGACCTTGTGGCTTAGGGCTTCAGTTGCAGGTTGGTGAATGTAGGGCATCTGTGAAATAAAGGGAGATGCCCCTCTGCCTACCTCATAGTTTCCTCAACCCAGTTGGAGGTGGAGAGCTGCAAGGTTTGCACCAGCGAAGCCTCAGCTGGCTTTTCCAGTGGAAACACTTGACCTGCTGGACGGTCCGTCACTCTGTCCCCAAGTCAAAGTGCAGTTGCCTTGCCCTATTTATTGGGAGGCAACCATTACCAGAATTTAGAAATTTTGGACCGGCAAAAAAATGAATGGCTTAATGGCTTACTGATGTGCAAGGGGCAAACTCATACTTTGGCAGTTTATTTTAGTATGACAAATAAATGAATGATCAGTGGGTGGAGAAAATAAGGTAATTGCTCCATCAGTGTCTTCAGTGCAAGAACACTAAAGGCAAAGGCAAGAATTGGCAGGTTTCCTGACCACGCATATCTTGCACGCCTTTCCTCATTTAGAATTCATAGATGGTGGTTACCCTGATATCATATTCACCGATGACTTCAGAAAGGTCATCTTATTTAGAACGTCATTCCAATGCCAATTCCTCACACTTTTTTTGCACACTTTTTTCTAAGAAAATGCCTCTTTTTGCATTATCCCTCCCAACATATTTGGACTGATGCTGCTGGGTTTTTACTCTGTGCACTGGGTACTGTGCTAATCAGGCACCAGGCATTTGATCTGAACCTTAAAACATGTCAACATTGGCTATATTCCTAATTGGTACTTTTAACTACCCCATAAGTCCCTAATATATGGTATAAAGTGTACCCAGAGCCTATCAGTTAAATGTTGGTAGTGGACTGCAGCACATAATGTGCCACTACTAAATTGACAATGCAAGACATGACTGCAGGCCTGCCTCCACTAACCTGATTGTGCAGGTGTAAACTGCAAATTTGACCTATCAAAATAATAACTTATAACAAACCTAAACCCTCCTTTTAAACATTATTAAGTCACTAGGAAATAAGCCTCAATGCCCAATAAGGCAGGGTATATCGTATTTAAAAGTAGGGCATGTAAAAGTTTAATGTATAACATGTTCTTACGGTGACAAGGCCCCAAAAGCTATTTTCACAGTAGCAGGCTTAATTGTTCCAGGCAAAGCATTGGGAGTTAATATTAAAATGAAATAACATGAACTCATCTAGGAACCAGCTACAAAGTTAATTCTAGGACTTTTTAAAACACTTATTAAAAATTAAATTAATTGCTAAAATCAGATTTATACTAAATATTTTGCAAAAGGGGATTTTAAAAAGTCCTCTTTTACCTGACTAAAGTCTCTAGAAGCCCATTTGCATAACTTCTCAATGTCATACAGGAGCTGAATAGCTCCTTGATGAGGTGTGAATTTGCTCCTGAGCGGAGACAAAGGACTTGGGTGTGGGAAGGTGCCCTGTTCCCCTGACAGGATGACTATCTGGGCTGTGGCCAGGAACTTAGGGCCTAATTCACAAATGCAAATGTACACTTTTGTGTACATTTGTGATTGTTAGCAATTCACAAAGGGATTTAGGAGTAGTATCTTTATGAGTGCGGAGTCCGCTCACATAAAAACATGGGTGTTTTTATGTGCAGAGACTCCGCACTCGTAAAGATACTACTCGTAAATCCCTTTGTGAATTGCAAACAATCATAAACTTACACAAAAGCACCAATCTCAGTGGGAGAAGAGCTTCCTCTAGAACCAGTTTTGAGTGACCACAGAGGGGTGGTTACTCATTTCCCTGGGCTCACCTGTAAAGTGGGAACAGGAGCTCTGCACAAGGTAAGAAGGGTTCTGCCATCTTAGTTTTAGGTAGAGAGTGGCACTGTGGGATTGTTTGCAAAAGGGCACACAAGAAATCCTCCAAAAGTAGGTAGGGTAACCAAAGCAACATTTTCTCTGTTGGTTAGGGAGGGACCAGGAGTCAAGGCTACCCACAAGCTAGTACCAGGAATAATTGTGGTAAACCTGGGCACCCTTTTCCAAACACAACTGAACCTCTGAAGGAAAAAAGACGGTACCTGCTGTTGAAACCTTTGAGGAGATCCCTAAGGGCTTGACCAATTCCTACTTATACCCAAGACAAAGAAGTGGATTCCAAGGGTCAGTTGGCTGACCTCCTGTTAACCTACAGGTACACAAAAGCTGAAAGAAACTCGCTTCCTTGTAAGAGCCCAGATGATTAGTTGAACTGGACCGGCCCTAGACCCTCCTGGTGCCTTCTGTTGGAGTGAGTCCTGTACCCCAAGAGCTATTCCTGAAGTCCTGGAAACCTTTGCTGGTGTTCTCCTACCTGAACCTCAAAATCTGGGACTTGCAATCTCTTTGCTAACTTTTTCTTGGAGAACCATCACGAGACCAACCTGCCAGATGATCCGCCAAGGGTGGGTCTGACTTCGCCGCAGGTCCTGCAATCTTTTTCTCCACAGCAACAAATCTGATTCAGAGGGCTCAACACCAGCTGGCATCACACGTCGTTGAACCCTCTTTGGTTACAGTCTGGAGCCTTGCCTGGCTGAAGAATGAAGAAATCTGACTTCTAGTAACAAGTATAAGTCAGAAGGTAGAAAGCTTCATTGGGTCTACCATCAAGCAGCATCTGATCGATGTCTACGGCTTCTTGGCCGCAAACTCCAGACTTTTCACCCTCAGAGTTTTCTCTGCCTTCGTTGACGGCTTCCCTGAGAGCTTATTCTTCACTAAACTGTCCTCAACAATCCCAGATTTGGATCCAGCCTACAGTCTTGCCCTGCTGAGGACTCTACCTTCTTTAAGAAATTTTAAGTATGAAGATAACTTTCTGACTGGGACCAACTTGGTATTTGTATCCAACTCACACTCCATTGCAGTTGAACTCAAACCTTACCCTTGTTCTGTTCTAGTGCAATCAGTTGTCTGCAGTTGGTACTTTGGGCACTATTTTATTTTTTAAATCTTTCAATTCACATCTCCCGTCCGCTTATCGGATTTTTGTCATTTTAGTGTCATGTTGTTAATTTAAATATTTTCTATTTTTATAAATAGGAGTGGAATTATTTATTGTGCTGTGTTTTTGACTTTTTAATGTTTTGGTACTATTAAATGCTTTACACATTTTCCTAAGTTAAACCTGTCTGGTCTGTGCCATAGCTACCAGGGTTTGAGCTGAGATGTAACTTACTAAAACCTTTACTGGACCCTAGCAAGAATAATGATATTATTACTTCTTAAGAAGGTAGAGCCCTCTGTGACACAAGGCTGCAGACTGGATTCGAAGCCGGGCTTGTCGAGGACACGGGCTCAGGAAAACCATTAATGAAGGTGGGAAAAGCTCAGAGCTGGAGAAGTCTGGAGTTCGCACCTAGGAAGCCATTGACGTCAATCGTATGCTGTTGGTGTTGGGACCAGTGAGGATTTCAATCTTCAGACTTAGACTCTTTTCAGGAAGTTGGATATCCTCAGAGGAAAGAGGCTGCAGACTGTTGCCAAAAATGGTTCAACGTCGTTGTATGCAGGTCGGTGTTAGGCCAGCTGAATTGGATTTGCTGCTGTGGAGAAGAACGTAGTGGGAGCTCCAGAGAGGTCAGGCCCACTGATGATGCACCCTTGGCAGATCAGCTGGTAGATTGGCCCCGGTCACATGATGGTTCTCCAGGCAAAATTTTTTGAAATAGTTTCTAAGTCTTAGATTTTAAGGTTAGGCAATGGAGTACACTCTGACAACAGCCAAGGGTTCCATGAACTCAGGAACAGCACTAGAGGGTCAGGACTCACTGGAACAGAAGCCACAAGCAGGGTCCAGGGCAGGTCCAAATTAAAGTGGTCAGCTGGGCTCTTTCAGGAAACTGGGCTTCTTACAGCAGGCCAGTCAATGGACCCTTCAAGTCCACTTCTAAGTAGTAGGTGCAAATGGGAGTAGGTCGATCCCTTAGGGTCTCCTCACAGGTCTCATCAACAGGTGCAGTCTGTCTACTTTCTTTCACAGGTACAGTAGTGTTCTGAAGAGGGTGCCAAGGCATGTCATATTTATGCCTGCCACTAGCATGTGGGTGGAGGTGACTCCTGGTCCCTCCTTAAAACAATAGGGAAAAAGTTCAATAGGGTAACTCTACCCACTTTTACAGCAGTTCCTCTGTTCCCTACTGCAAACAATCCCAGAGTGCCATCCTCTCCCTAAATCCAACATGGCAGAGCCTTTCTTTCCCTGTTTAGACCTCCTGTGCCCACCTTAGACATGTGCCCAGAGAAATTAGCAGCCCCCTCCTCTGTGGTCACTCAAAACCAGTTCTGGGGCAGCTCCTCTCTCCCTGGGATTTGAGCCTGGCTGGTTAGGAAGAAAAAAGGGAGGAAGGTCAACCTCTTCTGACACCCAAGTCCTTTGTCTCAGCTCTGGGAACCAATTCACACCTCGTCAGCTATTTAGCTCCTAGGTGACAGTTTGAGGCCCAGACAAAGGGCTTCTAGAGACATCAGGCAGGTTAGAGGTGACTTATTTAAAAGTACCTTTTGTAAAGTATTTGGTACAAATCCTACTTTAGCAATGAATTGGATTTGTAATAAATATTTTACAGAGTCCAAGAATGAATTTGTATCTGGTTCTTAGGTGGAGATAACATGATTTACGTTTAAGAATGTATCCTAATGCTTTCCTATGGAATAGCTAACCCTTTTCACAGTGAAAATAGCCTTTAAGGCATTCTTACTGGAGGGAAATGTTTACAATTAACCGTTTAAATATCATTCACCCGGCCATATGGGCATTTAAGGCCTACTTAGGGGAGATTTGTCAATATTTAAAGGAGGGTTAGGCCTGTCAAAAGAGGTTCTTTTGAGAGGTCGAATTTTCTGCTTAGACCCGTGCAGCCAAGTTACGGGTAGCAGGCCTGTAGTCATGTTTTTCATTGTCGCTTTAGTCGTGGCATACTATGCACTGCAGTCCACTAGTGACATTTAACTTATAGGCCTGAGTATGCTTTGTATCATATACTAGAAATCATGCCAATCAGGAGTACAGCCCATTTCGACATGCTTTAGGTGTCAGAGCACAGGCAATGGGACCTGTTTAGCATAGTCAAAGCACAGAGTCAAAAAACACAGTAGCATCCAGCCAAAAGAATTGGGGCAATCATGCAAAAAGAAACATTTCCTTACGCAACCCATAAAATAAAAAGTATGAAACGAATATAAAACAATATACATAGATCTCTGTGCTGAATAAATATTTTTGATTTAAGCATATCTTTTTTAGTTCATCTGTCTGATACCATTAACGTTTGAGAAAGAATGAACCGAGGCAGCTAGCTGGTTCCAAATGATAGCTCTCAATCCAGAAATATGCTTGCAACCAAGCTTCACATGGTGCCAGCGAGGGACAGTCAGTTTAGGGACAACTGTGAGCTCAGACTCTTTGGTTAGCAAAATTCAAACAGTTTGCCAGAGAATTGGGCACCAGGCAATAAAGGGTCTTCCAGATGATGCGGATCGCTCTCATCCCGATTTGTGCGCTCACAAATAGCCACTTCAGGCTCTTATTTCTTAAACATGGTTGTGCTTAGACAGGCCATACACAAATCTTATAGCTCTCTTATGGTCTGCTTGAATCTTCACAATGATAAACTGTGGGATTTTCCAGTAAAGTGCCACGCCTAGAGAGGACAACAGCTTTGACCAAAGTGAATCTCTACTTAAAGGTCATGAAGGGGCAGATCTTGGTTACATTGTAAAGACAGTAATGGGCAACCATAACAACAGGTTGTAGTTGGGAATTAAATGGCAACTCTGTATCAACATTCACCCTCATGACCCTGATTGATGAGACAGGCTAAGGTGGAAGTCCCTCTAGTGATGACACAAAGAAACTCTAGAGTCTTGTTTTTTCCAGAATTGAGACAGGTAGTTCCTTGCCATCAAGTTTGTAAATGCTTTCGCGCATGGTGATGTGCTATTCCTGACAAGACAGTCATCCCTCAGTTCCAGCCGAATCGGTGTATCATCAGCAGTCTAACACCGCACACTATAGGCTCCTAGAATCCCTGCCAAAGGTACATACAGATGTTAAAAAAAGAGTTGAGATGGGGTGGAACCATGAAGTACACCCTATTAAAAGGGATTTTCTTGTGAGATGAATTGACTTAAATGTGCTTGTTGATGGTGATTGGTAAGAAAATATTTTGTCCACTCCACGACCCTATCTTTCACTGCTAAAACATGCTTCAGGCAAGCAGGGAGGATGCCATAGTTTACGGTGTCACATCCTACTTGTCCTTTGTCTCTAGTGTCCCACAATTGTTCCCAAATATCCAAGATGGCAGTCTCAGTCCACCTACAGGGCCTGAAACCTGTCTGATGGTCTGAGAGCGCACTATTTGTGCCAGGTATCGCTGCAGTTGGGCTATAACTGCTGATCCAATCGATATAGAAATTATGGAAAAGTTGAGTTCAGCATATAGTTGATAAGTAACTGAGGATTTAGCCCTTTTTCTGTGCGAGGAAGCACGATGGCTTATCTAATTGATATTGAACAAAGGGGAGTGATTTTTCTTAAGTCACTGCAAAACATACATGACATATTTAGAGTGTAAATCATTTTTCATGTATGACTGTGTCAGCTAAGACATTCAGCTCTTATGTAACATGTGTTGAAAAAGGGAGAGAACTCACGTCACTGTATATTTGCTGCTCATGTAAAGTGTGATGAAAAAAGTAATTTTAACACAAATTAATTCCATCTTTCAGATTTGCAAAGTGAAGGAAAAAATGCATTTGCTTCCTTTGTTAGGTCTGGCATAAAAACAGGTACAGCCCCCCCCCTCCTCTCATTCTCACACACACTCATATACGTGCATGTATGTATGATGTACGTACATATGTAGGGGCTTTTGATCCACCGTCTTCATCCTTTGATCACTTCAAATGTTATTCACATTTTTTTCCTGACTACCACAGCAAACAGCATCAGGCAATGGCCGAGCTAATTTCAGTCACTAGCTCTCTTTATTGTAGACATCTGCATAAAAAAAAGTCAAGGGTGGAGGGCCAACTCTGCTTTCATTTACTGTTGTTTTTTGTTTGTTTTACATTTGCAATGAGACATTTTTATTTTATTTAGTTTTTCTCACACATTCCCATGCCGTCTTTAAACAGTAGCATTTTCACTTTTTATTACATTTAAACTTGTAATGCCTGTTTCATATGTTTGCAAGAAAAATAAATTAAAAAACAGGGCTGCCAAGAGCAGACCAATTCGTTTTGCCAATGTGAACACTGTAAATATAAAGTGAAGTCAGCTTGCTCCAACTTTTGAACGGGTGAAAACTTTTATTTTGGAGCAAACCCGTCACAAATTTCACAAGCAGCAAACATGGCAAGATTTTAAAATGCATTTGTACCCTTCTGTGCACTTTGAAAAATCTTAGGGAACATGCTTATCTTTCTGATTTGTCCTTTTCCCAACGTTCTGGATTTTGGGAAATGGGCCGTAAAATAAGAACATTTTCCTCGCACAAGCCAGGCAACACATTTTGTAAGAAAAATAGGACCGGGGCTTTGATTAGGAAAGTCTACCCAGCCAATAATCCCTTTTTTTCTGCTTTGCAAAGGTCATTTTCAAAGAGTGCTAATTGCACCTTTCCTGTGGAAAAGCCTACAGGGGAGGAACGAACGGATTCACAAAAACATAACTAGGTTTCCTATTTTTCAAGCAAAGGCTAACTATAATGATACGCCGCATAAAAATAGGACCCGGGCTACTGAGATGCCCAGGTATTTCGTTCCCTCTTACGCTGTCCCGATCTACTCCTGTTTTCCCGCCTTCGCTGTGAACATGTCAGCTGGAACGCTCTTCAGGTGCCGCCTGAGCTGTGTAGTGTTTATCTTTCCACAGTAATTAAAACTAAAATTGCCCAGTGAAATTTTATATTTTCCTCTGCAAGATCAGCCATAGAGGCCGTATTTATGCGCATTTCTGAATGACTCCTATTCACGCATTCGGTCATGACAGGGCCCTCTATGCCTCCACGGCCGCCATTTCCCCTTTCAGTAAATATCGATATTATTTCCGTACATGGTTTATAGTGTACTTCTCCCGCGGACCGGGGCTTCGGACGCGGTAGAACATTTTGTCTGACGGAAATCCCTAACGAGAAAAACGATGGAAAGACCCTGGAGGGGGCAGGTGGAGAGAAAAGGCAGGCGGACAGTCCCGAAAGGAAGAGAGGCATATATGGCTAATAATATAAGACAATGAAGAGGAGACAAGTTGACCATTTCCATTTCTGATGGAAAACTTGAAGCAATTATCTAGCAATGAAGGTCACCCTCAAATGAACGAATAATAGAGGAGCTCTCCCCTGGGGCGCAACGCCCATTGGCCTGTTCCTTCCAACCAACGTCCCACCCTCCTCCCCGGTTCCACTCACTGGATAGTCTGATGCTCGTCCTTGGAAGACTCTTAATAACTTTGACGAGCCTCCCTTTGTTTCTATTTTTCACAGGTGTCGGTGAATTCTGCTGAGGCTGTCCCACATTCCTTTCCTTTCCATTCAGTGTCTAAAAACAGTGACTGTGATTTTTTATAAACATTTCCAAGGGATGTTAGCAGTCATCAAAGCTGTTTTTTCCACAAAACGCCCAAATCCACAAATACACAGCAGCCATACCCAACAATAGCCCTAAAGAAGAGACAGTCAATAATTTATTATCCTCCACGAAGTTTGTGACCAATGTCATTTGGCATAAGAATATCAAGTAAAGACAGGCCAGGCCAATTTAGTTGATCCGGCATATCACAAGAAAGTAGGGTGCTTAAAAAACTAGATCAAAGATTCCGGAAAGACCAAAGCCTAGATTTTAGGAAAGGTCAGGCTGCTTCCGCTGTACTAAGTATTTAAAATGGGAAGGCCATCCTTATTGGAAGAGGATCAGAGGCGCATCTAGAGCCACATTTCGGTGACTGATAAAAATTTCAGGGAGGGGGGGCTAATTCTTCCAGCAATAGGCAGAGTGGAGATGCATGGGCTCTAAGAAGGGGTGAAAACACAACAAAGCCTCGTTAACAAGTACATGGTCTTTTAAAGACTTGTGAAGTACTCGGGTGCGGCTGTGTGTGTGCCCGGGAAGTTGTCTCAGCCGGGGCTGACACACGACGGAGGGGGCTGAAGCCCATTGAGCCCAATGGGCGTTGCGCGCCTGAAGAGGATGCCTCACACACATAATAGTGTCATGCTTCATCACCAGCATCCTCTCAACCCCCGTGAAGACTTGGCAGTAGGAGGAAGTTCTTAAATAAAACTACTGGGCAAGACGCGATTCAGAAAATCCAAAAATACCTTAGGGTAACTCGGCTATCATCTTAATTAATGAGGACTCTAGGTATATCTAAAAACACTTAGCTCTCCGGGTATAAAGAGCGCAATGGCTCAGACCTGTCTGGGCCTCACCAACATGTTTCTGCCCTCAATAATTAGCCTTTCAGGTCTGGGGCATTCGTCAGGGCTATAGGATCCCAATAAATAGACAATGAGATTGGTCTATCCTACCTGGTAATGCTAGTGCATCACCGGAAAAAAACCCCAGGTGAGACCTACCTGGGTAGTCTAATAATTGATTTTCTCACAAGACTTATTAGAACAAGCATTGGCATAGCCAATAGGTCTCGCCTTTGGGACCTTATAAGTGTTTAGCAATGCAACAGTTGATGTTGTTGCACCAAGGATATTGTGCTCCATAACTAAATACTTATAAGGTCCCAAAAGCGAGACCTATTGGCTATGCCAATGCTTGTTTACTGTTAGTGCCCATTTTGTAACCATTAAGGTTTTTATAGAACGTTTTTGGCTGGACTGGCGGGGGGGTTGCAGGTCGTCCGCAATTTAAAAATAACATTGGCTGAAAGCAAAAGTATTGTTTCACATAGCACACATTACCATACTAGTCCCTGGCACTGAAGGAAATACTTTGCATGTGAAAGTAAGAGAGCAAGCAGAAGAGTGAGTGACATGAAATAAAAGCGATTAACGTCTTCAAATAAAGAGCAGATGGGGGACCATGAAATAGCACTTCGTAATGATACCGAAGCAGCATCTGGAATGGCTTAGCGAGAAAGTCCGTACACTGAAACTGAGCAGACAAAAGACACTGAGCATAGGATTGAATGAAAGCACACCAAAGTGATGAGGGAGATCACTGTGGAAATACGTGAAAGAGCAGGGAGGGGACATTTGCACCTGAGAAAATGGAGACTGAAAGAGCCAGAAAGTTATGATGAATTAGAGCAAAGGGGCGCCAGGTTTGGAGGAAGAAAACACAAATTAAAAATATTTCTGAATGGACAATTTTTGTACGGCGGTGGATACAGAGGTGAATTATACTGCACCGTCATAAAAAGGTCACTGGGATTTCAAACAAGTGTATGCCGGTGTTCCGTCGTTTTAATCTCCCCATCGGGATGATCTCCCCCTTTGCATAAGCCCCGTAGGGGGAGACCAAACCAACGGGGGAGAGCATCTAGTTAGCTTATAGCTGTATTTGTAAGCTCCCCTCTGAGTAGGGGGAGACCAAACCGACGGGAGAGCTCATCTAGTTAGAACACCGGACAGCTTTCTGTGGACAACCGCAAGCTCAGCTTTTACAAGTGAGAGCTACTTGGAAGTGAGGAGGGAGAAGCAAAGCAAAAACCATGGTTGGGGCCCTTTTGAAACGGAGGGGGCATTTACAGCACAGTTTGTACGCTTTAAGGAAACAGCTCGGGCAATGGGTGACTGTCATTTGTAATTGGTAGTCGTTGTTGCCTGCTGCTCTCAGTAGACGAGTCTTTGCTTTTGAGGGGCAAATACAAACCTGCACTGAAAGAAAAACAAGCAGAGGTGACGAGAAGGGCGGGGGGAGAAGGGTGGGGGTAGTTCAAGCAGAGGAGCCTTAATAAAGCTGAGGAGGAGGGAGGGGGAGAAAGGAGGGGGGAGTGCGAGCAGAGGAGCCATTAGAACAAGGCTTAATGAGATAAGAAAGGCAGATGGCGGCTGCGCGCGTTCACGCGCACATGCACGCAAGCTTTAGGCCAGGAAAAGCTTGTGGGTAGCACTTTGAAAAGCCCCTTACTAAAAGTCGAGCAAGCAGCGCATGCGCTGCTCTAGGCTCGACCTAAAAAATTACAAAGATATGCATGCCATCACGGTATGTACGGGAATTACTCTTACACACTTAGTATACAGTATAAGTGGAATATTAAGATAGCTTCCCAGAGCTCACATAAGGTGAGTGATAAAAAAAACCCACACGTGAAGAAAAATCAAGATAGTGTCAATCTACATCACCTCAAGATGTGGCGGGTGAGAGGGGACTGTGCCTCCACATGCAGACATTAAACCCCAGTACTACTGGTTTATCTTCCCACCATTCAACTCATTAAGCGGTATATGGCTCTTTTTAAAAAAAAAACACTATTTTTTACACATAAAATAGAGTTACTATACCTTACCCTAGGCTTTAGAAGCTACCGGTCAGCCTTGTCAGGGAAGGGGTGGTGTCCTTTGTAGTCACACTCTAGTTTCGAAGAAAGGATGGGGTACCAGTAGTAACTGCTCTCATGATGTAGCTATCATCTGTTAACACATTTCAGGCCCAGATAGAAGCCCTACTTAAATGATTTCTTAGAGGTATACTATGGCTTAAGCGTTTATATGCTAGATCTCGGTACTGAGTGTCCTTCACAGAGAAGTACTAATCTCTTTTGAATAATCTCATACGGTTATCCGCTTTGTATCATAATACAACAGAACTGCCGACCGTTCCTGCCATGGGCGTTGCTGGTAGATGTGGTCCCAGATTCCGTGTGCATGTGCTCAATGGAGTTTAATCATTCTTGTATGTTTTTTTTTTATTTTTAAAGCGCAATCTGTTATAGACATAATTGTACGTTCTATTTTCATCTTGGTGGGAGCCCTCGTACAATGCAATGTTCTGTACATCATTCATTTATCTACAAAAAGTGGGTGTGTGAAGCCAGGGAAATAATCATGATTATTTAGAGGGGGTTTGCTGTAATGATGTGGAGCACTATTCTCGCATGGGTTTTCTCGACTCGCTCAATCCGTTATAGATATAATTGTATGCTCTAATTCTGACTCGGTGGGAACCCTCGTACCATGCAATGTTCTGTATGTGATACATATATTTACAAAAACTGTGTGTGTGAAGCTTGGGAAATAGTCATGATCATTTTGAGAGGGCTCACTCGTAATCATACAGGAGTACTATTCCATCTGTTAAACAGGTCGCTGCCGGGTGTTACTATGGAACCTACGCTGTTAGTCTCTCAGAGTACAATAGAGTACTGATAGTCTCTCATGGTACAGTAGTGTACCTATGGATATTGAACAGACTTAGAGTCCTAGCTCAATCCATGTTAGATGGGCCCATATACAGCTATCTAGGTCTACAAACTTCCCCAGGAAATACTGTCATTGAGCCCAGGGCGGTCGGTGCACAACCTATGTACCAATCTTTGTTCAAAGATGAGTAAGGCTCTTCTCATATATGTGTGGCCCAGTTTCAGTTTTCTAGGAAAAACCACTCCTTGTCGTTTTTGCTGAGTCATTTGTCAATATAGTGTGCAGTGAGCTTCATAACATCCCTTTTGCATCTGATGGGGCTACTGTGTTCAGAAATTCGTATCCGTTCTTTTCTAGTCATCAAGCCAACGTATATTAGATCACATGGGCAATTTATTAGGTACACGATATTCGTGGTGTCACAATTGGTCAGTTCTTGCAGTTTTCAGGGTGCCCTCTGCACCAGATCTAGTTCCTTTAATCTTCTGGCAAAGGAGCATACACTACAACTTCCACAGGGGGAGTGTCCCAATGGAGGTGGCAGGTTCCACTGTATGGGTTGGTTGCTTTTCGCTCCACGTTGTTTCGGTCTGATGTGAACAACCAGATCTTTGATGTTGGTTGCTCTCCTAAAAGAGTGCATGGGTTTTGCCAAATCCAGACCCCCAGGTTAGTGGATACCCAGTTCTAATGAATCATTTTTAAAAATTTGTTGGACATAGTACTTTATGTGGACACGCCAATCAGTTTGTCACAGTTTTTCTTTTGCCTTGGCATCAGTAGTTGAGCCCTAATATTCATTTGTGTGCCTTTCTGATGAGCTGTGGTGGGTAGTGTTTCTCAGTTAGTTTGAGTGTGAACTTTTTGGCATGTGCCCGGTAATCTCTAGTGTCTGAGCAGTTATGTGTCAGTCGCAGAAATTGACCCACCCACCGGCAAGTTTTACCAAAGGCCTCTTGAGTGGTAGCTTTCATAACTCAGTAGGTTGTTACGATCAGTTGGTTTGTAAAACACTTCACTGCTCAGCTCACCATCTTTTTATTTGACTAGTAGGTCTAGAAACAGTCGTTCACTATCTCCACTAGTGAGTGTGAACTGCAGAAAGGCATTTTGTGTGTTAAGCCATCCTCCAAACTCTTGGGCCTCAGCTCCTGTCCAAATAAGTAGGACGTCATCAATGTAATGTTTCTACAACTTAATCTTCTCACGGAAGGGGTTAATGTAATCTAGAATGACTTCAGACCCAAAAGCGTGCACGTACAGACAGGCCAGGCTGAGAGCATAAGTGCTCCCCATGGAAGTGTTGAGCACTTGAAGATAGTAATCTCCTTCGAACTCAAAGAAGTTCCCGAGTTAATGCTAGATGGGCCAGGTCCAGCACGAACTCCTGTGGTGTGACAGAAGCCCATTCAGTGTCTTCTAAGATCTTACTCACAACCTCTAATGTAGCTTCTTGTGGGATGTTTGTATAGAGGGATTCAACATCTAATGATATCAGAAGTTCGTTACTCTTAACAAATGGGAGATCTTTGATCAAATTCAGTTAATTTTTTGTGCCCTAAAGAATGGTAGGAATCTTTTTTACAAGGGGCCGAAAGAATACGTCACAAAATTGCGATAGAGGTTCAAGGCATGACCTGATCCCAAATACGATCGGCCTCCCTGGAGGCCTTTTGGTAGGGTATTGAAATAGGGGACCCTTGGGTGCTTCTGGATCAGAAAGTCATGTTCATGTTTGGTGATCCATCCATTCTCTAACCCCTTGTTCACAAGGAAGGAAATCTCTTCCTGCATTTTGCTGGAGGGATCTCTTGTTAATTGTTTATAGTGACATATGTCACTCAACAGTCATTTACATTCCTCTCGGTACATTTCTTTCAGGAGAATTACAATTGCTCCTCCTTTATCTGATGCTTTTATCACAATTGAATCATCATCTGCCAGTATTTTAATGGCCTCCATCTCAACTCTGCTAGTGTTGTGAAACCTTGTCTGGCGTTCCTTTCCTATTTCACCCAGTCCTAAATAAACTGCCTTCTCAAAAGCCAACACTTCTGGTGACATAGCATAATATGGTGGAACAAATGTAGACTTTGGTCCTGGACCCGTGTTTTCCTCTTGGTTCATTGGGGGATGATCTTGAAAAAATACTTTTAGTCTTATTTTCCATGGGAAATCAGCTGCTTCCCGTTTCAGTCTGAACGTATCTTTGCTAGGGGTAGGTACATACCCTAACCCTTTGTTAAGGGCACATTTCCATGACTTGCTGGTACTGGGCATGTTGTCTCGAGGTATATTCCCTTTGTAGGATGTCTCTGTTTTGCCAGGTTATCTCTTCCCTTTCCCCCCGTCCTCTCACCCGACCTCTCACTATAAAAGGGGTTGGGGGCTTATTAGGGTACTACCATTGCATTGTTTGGGGTGGTAAGAAAGGTGCCGGTTCATAGCCGGGGGAAATCCCATAGTTTCGACCCCAAAAGTTTTCATTGGTAATTTGAGGATGTCTCAAGTAAATGCTGGAATTGGGGAAACCTCTTTGTCTGTTGAAACACCTCCGGTTCCATCTGATCCCTCTACTTTCGCTGTTCTCCCTCAGTAGTCCATCTCTGAATCGGAGGCGGTGCTACCACTTGATGAAGTTTCTGAATCTGACAAGGATTTTTGGACAAAGTCTTCCTTTGAGTAATGGTAAACGGTCTCATGAGAGAATTTCTTTAAGTCCTTTTGGAACTTTGAAATCTTCTTCTGAGTGAAGTATTCCTCAAATTCAGCTATGATTTTATTTGTTTCCTCTAGTTTCTTTTTGAAGACAGGCATGCTTATACCTGATTTTAAGGTTCTCTTGCATGCCTTATTCTGGACCAATAAATCCTCAGAGAGCCTCTTCGCTCTTCTTATGATTCAGACCAACCAGTCTCTGGTGCATCTCCATGCTACCAGAGACCAGTCTTTTCTGAATTCTCATCGTTTAGAAGGATCCTACAATTTAGTTGATCCACCTTTGTGTGGAATACAAGGGGTGTTTGCACTGGGCCATCATAGAAAAAGCCCCCCTAAGTGGAAAATAATGGGAAGTTGGAACATTGCGATGTAAACCGATTACAATGCTGCATGCAGGTTAACTTTTATTTCTAAAACCTACAACTCAGGAGAGTAATAACAGTACCATTTGCACCCTAACACACCACTTTGCAATGCACAAGCACCTGCACAATGCTTTAGAAAATTTGGGGTTGCATGTTTTATCGAACATTCTGCTTTAAGCACAGGCTCAGATTGATTACGTTTTCGCGCTGCCCTTAAGTCAGGCAAGGTAATGCAATGACAACGCAACATTAAAGTCGAATTTACAAAGCAACGCAAGGTCACCTTGCGTGGCCTTGTGGTGCTTGGTAAAGTAACGCAAATTAGCCCATGTAGCTGCCTTTGTTACTCTGCGTCAGGGAGATGTTTCATGGGTGGAGCGTGGGTGTTACCACGCATACACCCATGGATTTTGGTGCATTCCCAGATTTACCATGGGTAGTAGAACTGGGAATGCATCAAAATGCTACCTGTTCCTAGGGTAGACATAACAAGGAGAATTAACTTTCTTTTTCCTCATTTTGTTTACTCTTTCTATGTGTGCTGCATTCTGCAACACACATAAAAAACAAGGAAACCCTCAGATGATTGTTTTTCTGCAAGACGGTGTCACTTCCTACACAAAAACAATCCTGCCTACAGCGCAGGCACCTTGCACCATAGAGCAATGGTGCCTGCGTTGGCGCAAGGCAGCACAATGAGGGGACAAGAATGCGCCATATATAGTTAAATATGGCACATTCCTGCCCTCTCCCTATCATGAAGCGCAGCAAGGTGTCTTTCTGCTTAGCGTGAAAGCTTAATAAATTGGGCTAGAGTGCCCATCTGAAAGTGGTATGTATATTTGCCAGTTGTGCCCACTACAGACATCAATGAATTTAGTCAGTGATGTCTTAAACATTTATCCTTCCATAATTGATAAAAAAGCTATCATCTGCATTGCACTTTGCATTTGTACTGTATGCTTTTATGGTTTTTATTCATGAAAATCGAATAAAGCTGATTCTGATTCTGGCTATCAGCCAGTTAGCAACAGAAACTTTGTCAGTAACAGAGGTGCAAAACATCTGTAGCAAGAGCTACGCAGAATACATACATTGTTTGTTAAATGAAGTAAACAAATGCCTCAATGCAAATTAAGATTATAACGGATTTAGAATGCAACACCTAAAAAATCTGTGAATATATTAAAACAAAACAATAAAGGTGCTTTTATAATGTGTGTAATGATGGTTAGTCAGATTTAGGTAATGTCATTGTTCAGCAGTATTTTGTATTTTATTAAAAATTATCTTTACTGATGTAGTTCAATACCTTGCAATATATTGTTTAAGTGTTGTAGTCTATACTGATTTCACCCTAAGAATGTGCATTCACTGGTCTAAATGAACACTTGTTGGTGAAATTGTATATTGATAGGTTCATAAGAAATTTGTAGGTTCAAATGTACCTTAGCTAGGCGGAAACGCGGATCTCCACGACGGAAGATGTGGTCACCACACTTCAAAAAAAGGTCTCATCTTTGGAGTCGCTAACAGGAGACCTCACAGAGAGGGTGGAGGACGCAGAGGGCAGGGCCCGGAGGAACAACCTTCACTTTGTTGGGTTTCCCGAGGACTGTTAATCCAGTGACGCCACCTTTGTGACCAAATGGCTTATGGACTGGCTCCCTCCTAACTCTTTGTTTACCTGCTTCATTATTGAGCGGGCTCATCGCGTCTTATAGCAGAAGCCACCCCTGGGAGATCGCTGCCGCCCATTGATCACACGCTTCCTCAACTACCGAGACCGAGATGCAATAGTCTAGCATGTCTGGATCAAAGGGGTACTCATGTATGCTTCACGACCTATCATGATTTTTCCCGATTACACCAAATCAGTCCAGCAGCGCCAACAATCAGTTACTGAGGCCAAGGCCCGCTTTCGGGGCCTGAAACGCCAATATTCACTGTTATTCCCGGCCCACCTGCGAGTCGTGTTTAAATCACGGACATATTTCTTTGACTCCCCAGAAGAAGTGGACAGACGGGTCGCTTAAAAGGAAGACTAACACCCCTCTGGTATGGACTCTGATGCTACTTCAGCAGGCTTGGATCGCAATGGGCATGGGCCCACTCGGAAACAGCAACTCCGGTCGTGCTTGAGGTGTGGATCCAGACCTCACAGTGGTTCTCGTAGAGAGGCTGCGGGTGGTCGGCAATCCCAATCCCCCACTTGATGATATGCTTCTGGACTCCTGTTAATGGCTGCAATATTCTTGATGGCAATATACTGTGGCTGTATAGTGTTGTACATTCTGGCAAGATTTTAATTGCTTAGATGTACCCTTCATGGTTCGTTGGGATCCATTGGATGGTAGTGGTTCTCACCCCCCGTTGGGGGGGGGATGCTCGCCATACCACGACGGATGCTTCAGCGTTTTTGAGGTATGGGGGCTATTTGTTTATGCCACACAGATCTTCTTCCTGCTTAGAGCTTGCGTGCATCTTACAACACATTCACCGGTCTATGTATACATCAATGACCCGACATGACTCACACTCAGGATAGACGCTTAAATATTGTCAGCTGGAACGTTCCGGCCCACTAGACAAAGTTAAGCGCGGGGCGGTGCTTTGCCAGGCTAAGCGTTATAACGCTGGCATTCTTATGCTTCAAGAAACACACCTCCTGGGTAATAAGACGCTTTGTCTGATGCGATTCATCTTTGCTCAGGCCTATCATTCTGGCTTCACCAGGGGGTCCAGAGGGGCGGCAAACCTGATTCAACTCAGGCTACCATTTGTCCATAGCCGTTCCTTGTCTGATCCCCAGGGCAGGTATGTGGGGGTAACTGGTACGCTCTTTGGTGAGCCTCTCATGTTGCTATGCGTCTATGCCCCCCCACCCTTGTCGCCATCCCTAGTAGAACGAGTGACTTCCCTATGGGCCAACTTTCTGCAGGGCCTCTTGGTGGCAGGGGGCGACTGAAACAACGTTATGTGTCCCTCGGTTGATAGATGGCGGTCTGTGGGGCCGTCGACAGGTTCACGGGAATCCAAACTGAATCCCCTAGTACAGGGCCTGGGGTGGGTCGATACCTGAAGGAAGTTGCACCCTACCGTAAATGAATACACGTATTTCTCTGCCACTCACAACTCCTTCTCCCGCCTCGATTACATAGTTATATCTCCCTCACATGTTCACAAGATTGAACTGGCTGAGATCTTGCCCAGAGGTCTGTCTGATCACTCTCTTGTATCGCTGGCGGTGCGACTGGGCCTGGCTCGGTCTCCGCCTCGCTGGCGCCTCTCCTCCTGGTTGCTACAGGACGACACTTATCATCAACAAATGTACATGGCCCTTACTGAATACTTCTCCCTCAATACTGGCACGGTTGCTTCCCCTGGGATCCTGTGGGAGTCCATGCAACCAACCCTGTGGGGAGTGGACATTTCCTTCTGCACCGCGCTACTTCGGCAGCGCCACAAGAAGTTGGTTCATTCGGAAGCCCAAATTGTGGACCTGGAGCGCAGGAGTCGGGAGTCCAATAGTGTGGCGGCTCATCGCCAACTTCCCATTGCCCAGCAGCTATACGCCAGCGACCTATTGGACGAGGCCAAGCAGTACTGGCTGGCCACGCGTAGTCGCATATATCAATAGGGAGATAAATATAGCGCTCTCCTGCATCGTCTGTGCCAGCAGACGCTTTGCCCTGTTACTATGCCAGAGATCCTGGGACCGACGGGCCAGGTTTTTACTGATCCAGCGAGTATTGCGGCGAGCTTTGCCAACTACTATGCCAATGTATATACCTCACAGGAAACTCTTCCTGCGGACACTATCGATCGATTTTTGGCTGACCTGCCACTGCGCTCTTTTACTGATGGCGTGCGGGACGACCTCGATGCTCCGATCACTGTGGACGAGGTCCAATCTGCTCTTACACACTTGCATGCTGACAAATCATCGGGACCGAATGGGTTTCCATGTGAATTCTTCCAGAAATACTCGTCCCACACAGCACCGCATTACATAGCGGCCCTTCAAGTAGCGGTCGATGAGGGCTGCCTCCCTGATGGATGGCATCATGCCGAGATAGTGGTGTTCTTAAAGCCTGGTCTACCCCCTGAGCTCTATGCCTCGTATTGACCAATCTCCCTCCTTTACGTTGAGGCTAAGCTTATTGCCAAAATCATTGCCAATCGCATTCTCCCACATATTTCTACGCTCGTTCATCCCGATCAGGCGGGCTTTATGCCCAACCGGGCAACTTGGCACAACATCTGTCGGGTGCATAACGCGATTGCCTCCGTGGACTGGTTAGATGAACCGGCTGCGCTTCTTCTGGCCACCATGGACAACAAGGCGTTTGATTCCCTCAGTTAGACCTATCTGTTCCCCCACCTCATCCGCTTAAATATAGGACCTAGACTTCTACAATACATTCGACTCCTATTCACTGACATCATGGCCTCGGTGCAAGTCATTGATTCTGTATCTCAGCCATTCAACATTGGGCGGGGTACCAGACAGGGCTGCCCTCTGTCTCCCTACTTATTCGCCCTAGCCATCGAGCCACTTGCGGCCTGGGTGCGTATTGATGCTCAGGTGTATGGCTTTGAGTGGTCAAGCGAGCTGTCCGAACGTATAGCGCTATAGGCTGATGACGTTCTCTTCTTTTTTACATGCCCGAACAGGTCCAGGCCCCGGCTACTCCGCATAATGTAAATATTCGCCCAAACTTAGGGCCTCTATGTGAATGCACACAAGTCTTGTCTTTGGACAAGACTTGTGGGGATGGGCGATCAGCTGGGGGCTTGGGCGCAGCGGGTCACTGTGGTGCCTGATGGCTTTAAATATCTCAGGGTGCGCTTGTTGTCGTCCCACCCGGATTCTTGGTCTAAAAATCTAGCTCCCCTGCTGCCTCGAATTAAGCAACAGGTGAGCACGTGGTCGCCTATGCCCCTGACACTGCTTGGCAGGTCGGCCATTTTCAAGATGGTTTCGCTACCATACCTGCTCTACCAACTTCAGAATTATCCCTACCCCATACCCCACACATGGTTCTCTCAGTCATTTTCTCCGGGGTGGAGGCCCTGCGAACATGTTTTCTGTCCACCTACGACGGGGGCCTCGAGACCCCAGATGTCCAACTGTATCATGCGGCCTCTCACCTGTTGGTCCTTATTGACTGGTGGTATGGGGACCGGCAGGACCCGGCCTATACGCTCCAACGATGGTTGATGGACGCCAAATCACTCCATATGATACTACACTTCAATGCAGTGCTCGGTGCGCTGCCATCCGCGACCCGGTCTGTCTTTGCGATCTGGCGACAGGCCCTGCGTAAGATTGGTTGGTGGGGTAAACTTACCAAGAAAACTCCCCTTTGGCATAATGGTCTCCTGCCACAGCTGCTTGAGCTGCTTGGGTTCGCGGGATGTGATACTATCGGAATTTCTATGATCGGGGATGTCCTTAGGGGCCAGACTCTCAAATGATTCCAACAATCGCAGGCTGACTACCAAATCCCCCATTCCAATTCTATAAATATCTCCAATTTCGTCATGCCTTTTCCCCATATCTCACACAACATGATACAATTCCCGACTTTAGCCCTATTGAGGCCAAGGTGTTCATGGCCGAGAAGGGCTCACACAAAATCACAGCTCTATATCGCACCCTGGTCATTCATAGCCATGATACTCTCCATAGGACTAGGGAGGCTTGGCAGAGTGACTTGGGTCCCCTTGATGAAGATGACCGGGTGGAGGCCTTAGAATCCCCAGGCGGCGCTGCCATGGCAGCACGTCTTCGAATCATACAATTCAAATACCTCCATAGGGCATATTTTACCCGGTATTGGCTTTGGCGCGCTGGGATGATCGCTTCTCACTCTTGCCTCTGCTGCAACTCAGCAAAAGACACCTTCCTCCACACGGTCTGGGAATCCACAGCCCTGTCACGATTCTGGTGTGAGGTGCTGACCTGCCTTTTTGAGGTTCTGGGGTGGGACATCCCACATTCGCTGCACTTAACCATGCTTCATATCACTGACAAAATCGGAGGGAACAGGTACAAATGGCATCTGCTATTCTTAGGTCTTACCCTTGCTAAGTGCGACGTTGCCAGGGCATGGAAGGTGACCTCCCCACCCTCGGTTGGGGCCTGGAAGTGTGGCCTTGACTTCTCTATGAGGCTAGAAATTAAAAATTTTAAGGCACGCGGCTGCCCTCAGAAACACCCAAAAATATGGAAGCGGTGGGCCGATTATCGAGGTCTTTTCCTTGAACCAGTTCCTCCTGCGCGGAGCGTTGAAGATCTGCCCAGTTGATTCCATGTTGGATACAGGCTCTAGGCCTGGCTGTACACGCACTGTTCTATTGATATCTGACTCATGTGTAATTGTGGGATATGTAGATCAGGTGACACCTTTGTTTTTGGTTTGCAATGTTCTTTTTGTACACATTCTGCTTCGTATACCCTCATGTTTCAGAGGGTCTCATTGTAAAATGTTGACATCCTTACCTTTGTCATATTGTATATGCAATGTTTTGCCCTGGACTTTTTCTTGCCTCTTTTTGTCTGTCAACAATAAAATTTGTTGTGAGAAAAAAATAAAATTTACTTTAGCTAAAACAACCCTACATTCGTTATTCCAAATGTACAATCAGGCGTTAAAGTGAATCTGCATTCGATTAGGCTTAGCTCAACGTGTGGCATATATATAGTTAATGAAGTGGACTTTCTACAAGCTTCTTAATGTAATGCCCATTTCATGATGGCTGCATAGTAACCAAAGTTACAGCTCAGTACAGCAAACGTCATGTTGTTTTCGGACACCTTATTGTTTTTCCAGATATTGACAAGACATGACTATCTTTTTCGACACATACCCACACTGCAAGCAGGCCAACTGGAACTTTGCAGAAGCGGGGGTCCAAATAATGAGTGAGGATTAACTAAGTTATGCGGCAAGGAAAGACAAATTATATGGCATACTGCTGCAGAATTTGTGATAGTATTGCGTCAGTAGTGGTCCTTTTTACACACATTAACACTGTCTGGGCAAAGGTTTCACCTCATTATCACCAGTTCAGCACCGAAATACAGAAATAAGCAACAGAAAGGGGTCCAGTCAACCTTTGCAAAAGGTCTTTTACTGCCCGGGAACACAATTTGCTGTTTATTTAGTAACTTTCGATACGTTAGAGCTAGAAACATTTGTTTTTTTCCTAAAATCTGCTGATTATGCAGCAGATGATAAATTATGTAGCAGGTGACGAAAATCCAGAGTTATGCGGAAAACACAGAAGCTGCAATACTGCTTAATTCCAGTGCCCTTGACTATAGGTAAGTCTTGAGTACATATAACATATTTTTCTAAAATGGCTGGTGATGTTTTCACCTTTTTTAATGCTCCCTTGGGTTAAATAGATTATGGGACCATGTGCATGGAAGAGGAATGGTTCAGTAAGAGAAGGGGTTTGCTGCTGAGTCGCAGGGTGAACTTCTCTCAGCATTGCTTGGCCTTGCTTCATCAGTAGTCTATTTCCCCCATGAAGCTCCAGTGCTTTACCGCCAGGTACCTCTCTACAGGGGCGTGAAGCATAAACAGGGCTTTCTTTCACTTCACCCCAGCCTATCATGCCCTGTAGTTGTGGCGTTCCTGCTGTTCCTACATGGTCCCTTCTGGCTACTACCTTCACCCGTTGAATCAGAGGTGTACTGTGTTGCCATGTATATGGACCATCTACTCTAGTCCCATCTGCATAGTAGTGGCAACTATTTCCAAGGCACCTGCTCAGAGATCCTAGGACTGTGTCACAGCACATGCATACCATCTTTTGAAAGGTCTCAGTGACACCTTTATTGCTGGCTGAATAATTTGATTTTCTGAATTTTCATCGTTATCCTCTTGAGGAAAATCATGCCTAAGGACTTTTGCTTTGGACAGTTATGAGTTTTTGTGGAATACAGTAGGGCAGATTGGCCATGACTGTCTTCTAACTATTGATTTTCATGGAGTTTGCTGGAGTTTGTCCCCTGGGCTGCCTTATGCATCAGGGAATTCAGTGGCACCCCGGCCCTTTACATATTCTAGCATCTAGTTTCACTTATTTTACACAGTGACGACCTTGTTCTGATTGTAGAGGACTTCCCACATTCCATGATGATTCTGCTCATGTCAAGTTGCTGCGCTCTATCCTGTTGCCTTCAGGCAGTGGCTGTCTTTACCATCTACGAGTGAAAAGACAACTGGTAGGGGACATTACGACCCTTTGGCAGACTGCCCACCAGCCCCCTGCCCCCAAAGCTAGATTGGCCAAATGTATGACTTTGTGGGACATATTTAGGTGCAAAAAGCACTTGCAGATGACCTGAGGCTCTGAGCATTTCCCTTCTCTGAGCCTTGTTTTGTAGACGGTCAGGCACGGAGGAGAGCCTGAGGACTGGGCAAAAGGCTTTCTCGAGTAAGATGAAGAGAAGAAGGGCTGCTTTCACCTGCTTCTTAAGGCATTCTAAAGGAATCCTACTTACAGTGGCGGCTCCTCCGCTAAGGCGGAGGAGCATCATCCCACTGAACAAAAGGACAAATACATTGATAATAACTATTGTTATTATCATTTTATTTTTCCCATAGCTGTCAGTGGCACTCGAGCATGACAGGGCTGGCGGAGCAGAGAGAGGAGTGGTTTGCACTCCTGAAGTCCGGACGACCGCATGGCCGGCCCTCTTGGCTGGCCAAACAGCCATGCGCACTTTGCATGTTCCCCACCAGGCTGCCTTACACAGCCTGGTGAGGAACATGCAAAGCCTCCCTGTCCCCGTCTGAGCGCTGAACCAATGCACTCAGACCAATCACAATGCTGTTCCAGCTAAGTGTTTTTAAAAAAAGAAAAAAATTGTCGTTCTGTCCTTCAGCACCCCCCACTCCACCTCCCGGGATGGGTAGCAGCTGCTACTGCCTGCTTATACTACCTAGAAGGGCATAAATAGCTGTCCAGGTGGTTATCTGCCATCAAGACTAAGTGGAATGTGCTTCCACTTAGTCTGAGATGTAAAATCATCCTCCTTAGTTTTAGGAAACAACTTAAGACCTGGCTGTTCACTCTGTACATACTAAGGATTGTTAGTTCTCTTACTGGTGTATGGATACCTGTGGGTATTTGAGGGCTTTAGAAATGTTTTAACTAGCTAAATAAATGATCAATTGTTAGGGCTCCCTAAATTTCCGATCTACAGATTATTCAGAATGTGGTGGCTTGCCTTCTTTGTGGTCTTTGAAAACTTGGAGCTGTCTAAACTCCACAGCCTTATGGTAGATAAGCGGATCAAGATCCAAGCACTGTGCTTGCTTCATCGAGTAGTCAATGGCAGTTTCTGCAGATCACTCTGTGATCTTCCTTCCAGGCTCTTTTCACTGTTCTGAGTATTTTTCAGATGCAGTATGGGGGGTGTTTATTTTCCTACAGTTATGCCTTTTTCTGCAACTTTCTTCCTCTGATCCTACATAACACGTCTGACCACCGTGTATTTAGGAACCTAATCAAAACTTTTTGCTTCCCTCTTTAAGTTGGCTTTTGGAATTCAGCACCAGGATGCCTTAGTAATCAACAAACTCATTTCTTGTCATGCATCAATGGGCAGCGAAGAACAATGATGTAAGCAAAAAGGCTTGGTTTGAAGGAAAGGGGGGGGGTCTGAGGAGAACTTGAAAGTCAAGAACCTTGTAGAATTCCTCAATGAGTAAATGTCAGTGAATGTTTGGAACACTTGCAAGACCAAGGATATTCCATTTCAGCTTTTGGAGCTGTCTTATTTAATAATTACTCATTTGAAACCACTACCAGCCTAATTTTCTGAGGATGTATTGATTGTGGGTGTGGACATGAGTGAGCGTGTCTCTTTGACTAGATGAATGCTTCACTCGCTTTACATGGACGACAGAAGAACTGAGCTCCATGACAACCTTTTATCAAGTCAGCTGCAAAATTTATTCACCCTTGGGCACATATTGTGGAATAATTCTACCCCTTCTCAAACTTTAAACTTAAAATGTTGCTCTCTTCTGAATTTGTGCACCTAGCCTTTGACTGTTACCTCTGCAGCCACTGACATTACAGCGACTAGAGATGTAAAGTGTACTACTGAAGAATTCACTTACTTGCTCACTATTCGTTTTCACATTAGCTTCTTTTGTGAAGCTGACGAATGACTTCTTGCATTTGTTTAAAATGTTCTGAAGATATCCATGGTACTAAGAGTAAAGTTCTAGACTCAGGGCACATGTTTGATATAGATATGCCTAGAATTTCTGTGCCAGAAGGTTTGGCTCACTAGAGCAAGGAAATGTATCGATGACCTGTGAAGGACAAGATATACAGGGCAACAAAACATGAGCTCGCTTTGGTGGTTTTTTTAGTGAGTCTAAAAAGTTCTGAAGACAACCAGAGCATAGAGAAGACAAGACCTGACATAGAGCCAGTGACAGATGATACTTGAAAGGGTGGACACAGTCAAGAAATCTAAATGCGACCTGACTTGGAGATGTTAGGTCAATTCTAAGACATGTGCTAGGATGGATTTGACTAGGAAGATCTCAACTGGAAAGCCCTACAGCAGTCATGAACATTAAACCATTGAAAGTATTCTCACAGGAGGTTCTAGATCAGACCTATTGCAAATTCTAAGGCTTACCATGAATCTTTAGATCACACCTGACAAGGAGGTTCCTGATCTATCATGCTGAGGGACAGAAATACAATCTGATCAGTTGGGTGCAAGGTGAGCCTTTACCTAAAGATTCTAGTGACAACATTTCTATAAAGTTCAGGAAAGTCCTAGATAAACTTGTGTCAGTGGTTCTTCATCAGACACTACAAGGGATTCAAAAAAGGCAGACAGCATTCTATAACATAACAGGTTTGTTTGTAGAACACACTTCCCTGGAGATGTCTCTTGCTACTATTCCCAGGTAGCAGATTGTTGCTATTCTCAGTGGTACTCATTTATTTGACACTAAAAGGATGAAAGGGAGAAGGTGCCCATTGGGACTCAATTTGTGACCTGGGGGTCAAACACAAGTGGATGTCATGGATGCATTAGTCCACTGAGATACTAGATCCAGATGGGTAATGGAGTATCTCTTACATTGTTTCTCTCACTGTAATTGTCAGAAGTTCATTGGGAATTCCTGCATGATTCTCTATAGTGTCAAGAGACCATAGAGTGTGAATACTGCTCTTTAAATAAATAAAAACTATATAAAGATGTTCCTGGACAGTATTTGGCAGAGGATTCTGCAGAAGAATGTACTGAAGGACCTAGTGCCATTCAAACATGAAATACTGTGGAAGAATGAACAAGTTACCTAACTTTACAAATGTTCTTTCTAATGGATATTACATCTACCACACATTCTATCTACCAACCATTCCTAGGTGTGAGATTGGACTTGGAAAGTTTTCTGTAGCAGTATCGAGTCACCAGCACCACATGCAGTGGTGTAACAAAGGCACCCGCAGCCCCCACGGTGCGGGGGGCCCTGAGCTCCAGGGTGCCCCCTGAGAACAGTACTCTAGCGTGACAACTCCTGACTGAGTCCGGGGGGGACCCATGTAGCTTGCAGGGGGCTCCCTCAAGTTTCGTTACACTACTGACCACATGACCCACACCACATTGTCTCTGTAATTGCACATCTTCCAAAAATGATGTCAGGAGCTCATGTAAGGAATCACAAGAGCTGGTGATGCCAGTACCTGTTTTTCTCCTCCTCTCTGGCACATGATCCAAAGCCTTCGAGATTTATCCTGAGCAGTGCAGTAAGTTTCATGAGAAAAAGCATTCTTCCTCTTACTCCATAGAGAAGTGTTAAGTGTGCCCAGGAACACCCAGTGTGAGGGCCACTGATTAGTGGTGAAAGAAGGGAGGCACGGGACCCTTCATGATGGTCACAGTAATTGGTGGGGAAAAGCAAAAGGAAAATCAACCTCAGCATTGAGAGTTGTGGTGGGGCGAATAGCACCTGCTGGCTCACTGTGAGTGCTTCAAGGAATTAAGACCGTGTTCCTGCAAGATCCCCAATCCCACCAGAGCGATGGCCATTTTGGGCGGGTTGGCTATAAAAGCAATGCCCATGTCATAACTCACGGTTTGTTATTCTCACTCATTTGAAGGAAGCAGCATCTTCTGATCCTGGTGTTGCAGTTGGAGTTTCCTATATTCTGGCTCCTGCAACAGCAGGCAGACATTTTCCTGGCTGGCAAGTTGATGGTGACATGTACTAAAGTGATTTCCTGGCTGGCAACTTGATGGTGACATTTACTAAAGAGAATGACAACAACATCAACAAGCAGAAACCACTCCAGAAGTATAGTGATGTGCACATGTGCAGCGAACAATGAACCTACTTACCATCAGGAAAGCTTGAATCCTGGAGGCGGTCTCCTCTCCCTCTGCCTCTCTCTTTCTACTTCATATCTCATACTGGTACCTGATACACGGAAATAACCGTCACAATTTAATGAAACCATGCTCAAAGTTTGGAAATACAATGATGCCAAATAATGAATGTGGCATAAGGGATATGCGATGTTGCTCAGTTTTTTTCTTGACAAATTATGGCATATTTCTCACGAAAACTATATAGAATATGCAATGTGTGTGGTCCTAGGAAGGGAAGGGGTCTTCTGTGTGAAAACAGGAACTTTTGTAATGCCATTTTTTCACAATGTGCACACTTTCGCATCTGTACACAAAGAAAATGATTCCATGTAGCCTTCACAAGCAACTGGCTATTGTGTAGCATTTCGTGTGGCAACGCTACATGCAGGAGATTAATTTATTAAAATATACTATTGTATCTTTTTTATCTTTAATGTGAATACCTTCTTTTTATTATATGTCTTTTATCGCTGGATTTTACTCATGACAGAAGACATTTTTATGATGTATTTAACTACATGACCAAAGGAGTACCCCAGGGATCCTGTCTCAGTCCCACTTTATTTAACATCTATGTTGCTCCTTTGGCAGGTCTACTCATGAAGTTAGGTTTTATACCTATCTCCTATGCTGATGATACTCAGCTCCTGCTATCCTTTGATAAACATGACCCTAAAGCTCAGTCCATCTTATCAGAAGGCATGAAAGCCATAGCCAGCTGGACGAGGCAAAATTTCCTCCAGGTCAACGTGGGAAAAACAGAAATTGTGCTGTTTGGTGATGCTCCTTTGAGATGGTCCCCGAGCTGGTGGCCAACGGAATTGGGACCTGCATCAGAACCCAAGACTGTGGTCAAAAATCTAGGGGTCCGCCTGGACCAGAAATTAATTATGAAATAGCAGGCTTCTACCACCATTGGCGCCTGCTTCCATGCTCTAGGTCTTTTGCAAAGAGTATTTCCCTTTCTCCCCTTGTCCATCTGGAAAGCCTTGATTCAGACACTAGTACTAAGTCAATTAGACTACTGCAACGCGTTGCTGATTTCAGCCAGTGAAGCATCTTTGAACAAATTGCAAGGGGTCCAAAACACCGCTGCCCGACTGGTCTACAATGTTCCTTCTCTCACCTCTTCCCTCCCTCTTTGCAGAGATTGCATTGGCTGCCAGTGCAGAAACGAATTCATTTTAAGATCTGCTGCATTGTGCATAAAGTCCTAAATGGCAAAGGTCCCAGTCATCTGGCAGAGAAATAAAAAAAATATCAGCCTCCTAGGACACTACGCTCAGGGACCAAATCCCTGCTTGTGGTCCCACGCTGCAAAAATGCTCGGCTAGGAGGGAAAACCTTCTTCCACTTAGCCCCTACCTTCTGGAACCAACTTCCTATACATTTGCGAGAATACTCTGATCAACTGCAGTTCCGTAGGCTTATGAAGACTACATTGTTTTAACCCATACCCCTGTTGCTGACCGACTAAGCAGTTCACGAGCGCGTAGATACCCCTTAGGGGGATATTCAGATGCTATATAAATCTTAAATCAAATCAATTTAAACTCTGTGTCCCCATCTGATATGTTAATCAAGGATAATATAATGCCTTTTTTCTGGATGAATTTCTGGAAATCACCTTCTTCCTGCAAGTCTTAGGACAGAATACTCTGATAATTAGAGACATCAGTGTGTGGACAGGCATGCCCAATGTGAGATGAGCTTCACAAATCCTCTAAAATGTGTGACGTTTGGACTACATTTAAGTTGTGAATCGCCAACTCAATCTGCAGGCCTAAAACCCAATGTAGGAGCATATTTACAAGGAAGTGGTAGAGCACAGTGTTAGCCTCCTTGACTTAACACAGCACTCTGCCACTTCTGAAATGCAGGGCTGCACCATATTTACAACAATATGGTGCAGCACTGCGTTTCCCCCTGCGCTGCCTCTAATTTAGCTGCCTTGCGCTAACGCAGGCACCCTTGCACCATAATGCAAAGGTGTCTGCATTGCAAGGGAAGGAAGGTGTCCCTTCAATATATTGCATCAAATGTCCATGTAATAAATATTACATAGGCCAGACGACACAAGCCATAAAGAAACGCATTTTACAGCATAAGTCATGAATAAAATGTAAAGTACAGGGGGCTCCCTTAGTACATCATTTTCAGAATTATAATCATACTGAAAATGACATTAAATGGTCAGTACTGTGTCCAGAACTCCATATAAAACTCAACAGGTTGGAGGCGAGGTTAATTGAAAAATATCACACTGCCGCAAGAGGCCTCAATGATAAAGATGAGATTTGGGCTCTGTTACAATAATATGGTTTCCATCTGAGCAGGTGTAAGTCAATGGGATATGTATGCATAAAATAACTTGTATGTTTACAGGCCTGAATCATATGTATCTACATGTTGTCGATTGATAATAGTCTATAGACATGTGTAAAAAAATAAAAGATTGTAAGGAGTGGCGACATATTAGTGGGTTATAAGGTGTTATTTAATTTGTTTCACGTTTTAGTTTTTGTCACATTATTTTTATTGTTTTTGGGATATATTCACTCGCTGGCAAGTATTGTTATAAACACAAAATAGCCGCGAGTTTGTTCTTATAAAAAACGGACACATTCTAATGTGTAGTCTCTTTGTTTTGTTGATTCATTACTAGATGTTTTTCCATAGTATCAATGGCTCTCGTCACATTTTTGTGCATGAAATTTATTAAGTTCGGCGTCTTTTGGGAATACTTACTCGTTGACAAGTACTGTTGGTAAATACTAAATAACCGCGAGTCTGTTTTCACACACAAAACGACGGGCACTACATAACCTGTAGTCTCCTCTCGTTGTTTATTTACTAGAACCTTAGTCCTTTTATAGTGCCGATGGTGTCGCTTCCGCATATAAACGTCTCTTTGCGTCAAGTGATTTTCTACGTGTGGAGTAGGCGACGTGGAGACGGTTTAAGTTCAATGCGGACGGACGAGATTGTGAAGGTACGATACGCTGTGCGATTCATGAATAACATAAACAATAACATTAGGTACGGGAGGAAGGATTTAGAATAGTACTTTATTTCTTTAATTTTTCTCCCCAATGGTGAGTATAAAAGGTTTTTGCTCACCTAAGAAGAGAATGCGACAGATTTAGCCGCCCCTGGATTTGTGATATATAGAAGGTACGAACCACTATGGACTATCATAGAGATATAAATGTGATTTAGGCAAAAAAACATGCAGATTAATTTCCTGATTTTTCCGTGGTAGTGGTGAATTCGAAGAAAAATTTAAAGTGGATTGGCTTAAAGGATTATTGGAATCCAAAAGACAGAGGTGGTGAACCTTTACTGTCGTTTTTGAGTAAGTGAATAATACCTATTAACCCTTAACCTTTATTGGGTACTGACTAATGAATTTCATATCTAATATATAATTCTTTGGTTTTCAGCGACCCAAGAGATATATATATATAAAAAAAGAATATCACGTCCGTGTAGCCAGAGTGAATTTGCGGAGAATTGGTACATATTTTTGGCATTTTGTTAGATAAAGTTTTAAACGAGTGTAAATGGGATGAATTTACGAAGAGTAGTTGTTGGTGGAAGTTTCTTCTAAATACACTTCACTGTCCTTCGTGATATATTATACGATATATTGGCACTTTGTTTGTTTCTTTTTTAAAACACATTTGGGTGTGTTGATTGGTGAATCGCTATAAGTCTGCCACTCCAGGAATTGACTTGAAACATATGTTGTATTTTGTTCCTCGGTGTATATAAGACTGTATATATGGATAAAAAAATATATTTGGTTTCTTTAGGTGAATTTTTGAAAAAACTACAAATTCAACTGCCCTAGTCCTGATGAGGCCTGAGATTTTTGAGGCTGAAATGCGTCGACAGTTACAGTGAAGACACTCGTGTAAATTTAAAAATACTGTAAAATAAGTCAAGAGTAATTTAATAAGGTTGAGGCTTGAGTAATAAGGCCTAGAATTACCTCTTAAGGAGTGATCTTCTGTTAAAAGGAATGCTTAGGTGAAATATTTTTAGGAGCATCCTGATTGATTATTGGGGCAATGAGAAAGGTGTAAATATATATGCTTGTTTGTCTCTGTGAATGTAAATATTATACATAGATTTTTGTGATATAAATGTTTTGTACAGATAAAAAAAGATGATGAATTGTACAGATTAGGAACATGTATAATAAATTCAAAGCAATCAACTTAAAGAATTGACATATATACTTTGTGGAATTGCCTTTTGACTTTTTTGATTTAACCCCTTCAGTGCCCGCCCCTTTCCCCGCCCAGTGCCGGCTGTTGCATTAGCGGGCGGGGTCTATGACGAGCTGGACTCGTCATGGGCACAGCGCCACCGCGGCCCATGACGAGTCCAGCTCGTCATGGGCACTGAAGGGGTTAAATATAGTATAGATTTTTCTGAGAGAATAAAAAAGCTCATAGGAAGAGATAACTAAACTATCTCCTCAGCTTATTGTATAACATATTATCTATTCCGAGGCATTATTATCTCTATATATTGTGTTTATTTACCCAGATGCCAGAGGGTTAGTTTGGGTTAACCCCTTTGTTTTGATCTGGTACTTGATAGAAGCCTTCCTGAGATGGGTTTAAATATGGGGGATAGACTGGATAACCGAGGAACTCCCCTTCTTTCAAACGACAGAAGAAGGCTTAAATGGCCAACGGTGAAAAAGTCCCCAGATAAAATGAGTACCCTCTACCAAGTTGTCCATCAGGCGTTCTTTGAACTAAGTGGTCATTTAGACCATGGGCAGGAAGTGTTTTTTAACCAAATATATAATATACACACAGGTCTATCGACCGCTCTCGCTGAATTATTAAATCCACCAATGGTTAAACCCAGGAAGAATAGGAAGGCCTCTACATGGTTCGATTCCAACTGCAAGAAAGCCAAGGGGGCACTCCTGGACGCGATTAAATCCCTGAACAGACCATTAATAAAATGCAAGAGGCTAGAATACAAGAAAGTTCTAACCGAGGCCAAACAGAACTGGGAAAATAGCAAATGGGATGCCATTAAAAACGCCCTCGGGAATAGGGACATGAGGGAATTCTGGTCAATAGTACGAACTGGCAGTAGGGATGGACAAAAGGCAGATGATCCAAATATTGCACCGGAGCGATGGGTTGAGCACTTTCAGATGCTGTATGCCCCTCCGGTAGAAGCTAATCCCTTTTGTGTTCCCTCTGCACAGCCACTGTCTCAGAACATCAATGAGACGTTAAATTGCTTCCTCGATAATTCTCCCTTAGTTCATACTAATAATGAAAAATATGATATCAAAGTAACATTGAAGGAGGTTGAACTTGCTGTAAAAAGGCTCCCAGTAGGTAAGGCGCCTGGCCTCGACAAAATACCTTGTGATCTTTATAAAGACCAAACAGAGATATGGGTTCCATATCTCTGTTTATTGTTTAACGCTATACTCCAGGGTTCTAAATTACCTGATACCTGGGTGGGAACTGAGATTATACCAGTGTTCAAGAAAGGATCCCCATTACTCCTGGCTAATTACCGTCCGATCAGCCTGATCGATGTAAGTCAAAAACTATTTGCACATATCATTCTCGATCGGCTTCAGATCTGGATGGAGGAACAACTGATCCTGAGCCCCTATCAGGCTGGTTTTAGGGAAAAGACATCCACGGTCGACCAGTTACTAAGGCTCCAACTTTTGTACTGGAAAACTGTGAGAGTAGAGGGTGGCAGCCTCTACTTTATTTTTGCTGACCTTAAAACTGCCTTTGACTTGGTACCACGTCAAATACTATGGGCTGTATTGGAGGATATGGGGATCCCTGTATATCTCCTTAACATCATTAGGAGACTTCACTCGGATAACTTTGCCCAAGTGAGGAGTGGTAAATGGGGAGGCATAACATCTAAATTCCCAGTCAATAGAGGAGTAAGACAGGGATGTGTCCTGGCACCCACCTTATTCTGTCTTTTCGTCAATGCACTGATTGCCCACCACAAGGGGGTCAAAGATATCGATGCCCCAAAGCTAAAAAACGATCAGGTGGTGGCATTAATGTTTGCTGATGATACTCTCCTATTGTCAAAATCGCCAATGGGAATCCAACGTGCCCTGGACAGCTTTGTCAATTTTTGTTATAAAAGGGGGTTGGAGATTAATACACAAAAGACTAAGTTTATGGTCTGTAATCCACCAAAGACCAGATGTGCCAATCCCTCCCTGAACGGCATAGTTTTGGACAGGGTAACAGTATTTGAATACTTGGGTATCACCCTCACCGATAGAATGGATTGGGGCCCACAACTGGCTAAGGCTAAACTCAGACTTGCGCAGACCACTGGTGGTATTTTAAAACTCCACAGGGAATCCACCTCTAAGCAAGTTGCTTCCATTATAGAAATATATAAAGTACAAGCACGGGGAGCAATTTTATATGGGGCGGAATTGTGGGGACATTCCTCGGTAGAAGGTATCAGTAAGACTGAAAATCTATTCTTAAGATCACTGCTGGCCCTTCCATCCATTACCCCTCTTATCCCCATGAGAATGGACATGGGTATTAGACCCATAGAAGAAGAAGTGGCTCTATGGCCCCTAACCTATTGGCGCAGACTTTGGGTTACCCCTGAGCTGACACATTTTAGAGCTGAAACTGAAGAGTTACTGGGCCTTCCTGGGAATGAGAATTTGCCCTGGTTTGCTTTTATAAAAAAAGAAAGTATGAGACTGGGTTTATCAGGTCTTTGGTCCCATCCTGCAGTAGCTTGTGCTGAGCTGTCGCGTGCTGATTTGGTCAATTTGTATCACATGAATAGAATCACGATATCCTCAGCAATTCCGGCTTGGGTTCACTTACCCTCCACTTTTTTAATATAAAAGACGAATATAGAGTGGAGCTATTCTTAGATGAGATTCTACCCAGTGCAGCGAGAAAACTTTACTTGCAATTTAGATATGGCACACTCACACTTAGGGTTTTCTCCTTTAAATGGTCGGCCAACAAGACAGTAGAATGTCCGGCCTGTGGGGCTAAGGAAGAGACTGAGTCCCATGTTCTCTTCTTCTGCACAAAGTATAAATCCATACGGCAACTGTGGCTTGTCCAACTTTGCAGACATTTGGGGTTTAGACATCATAATGAGGCCCTCAGAATACTTAAATGTAACACTTCTACTCCTCTTGTATTCTCTGTTTTGCGTTTCATCGATGCTATGTGGCGCAGGAGAAGATCCTTCTTATAAGAAAGGTTAGGGGAAAGAGAGAAGAAAAAAAAAACAAATTAATATATATTTATCTCCCAGAAACTAATTAAGAATTGCAAACCTGTGTCCTTCCTAAATGTTTTTATATTTCTTAAAACTTTTAACAATTTTTATATATTGAATGATAACTGTTTTGTGTTCCTATTTTTAAGTGTTGTAAATACTAGTAATGACATTGTCTGTAAGTATGTATCTTTTAGGGTCTATGACCGAATTAAAGATTATTTGACTGACTGATTAAAAATGTAAGAAATGTATTTATTTATTTATTTAGGAGTTTTATATAGTGTTGGCTAGACCCGAAGGTATCGGAGCGCTTTACAACAGTCGTCACGCGAGAGTCATACAATCTAGCAAAAAGTATACATATTGGCTCAAGGCGCTTTGGAAGTCTCAGCGCAATGTACATCATTAATGCAAGGAGGTCAAGTAGTATTCAAGTTGTATGTCTGTTGACTTGAACTGAGCCTCCTTTGGGGAGGGGTGAAAAAGGCAGGGGTCGTGGAGGTGGGGGAGGTGGAAGTCTTAATGTCCCAATAGCAGTGAGCTGCAGTGTGCTGGCTTGTGGGCTTCGACGGCAGCTATCGGTTCGAAAGAGAACGATTGAGGAAGAGGTCGTAGAGCAGTCTTTTGAATTTTACAAAGGAGGTGGTAGTCCTGATATGGACTGGAATGGAGTTCTAGGTTTTGGGCACATTTCCAGCGAAGGACCGGGCTGCGGTTTTTTGTTTGCATGTTTTCAGAGGGATGAGGAGTAGAGTGTTGGTGCTCCTGAGGTTCCTTGCCTGACCGACTTTCTTGAGTTTGAAGGCCAGGTAGTCTGGCTTCCCTGTGTGCAGGGCTTTGTGCGTGGGGCAGGCAGTTCTGAAGCTGGCACGCATTTCGACTGGGAGCCATTTTAGTTCTCAGAGTGTGGGTGAGATGTAATCATATTTCTTAACTCCGGTGACCATTCTAGCTGCTGCGTTGAGAGTTGTTCTGAGGGGAGCTAAGTGGGATTTTGCTGTACCTGTGAGGACTGCATTCCCGTAGTCGAGTCTAGACAGCACCAGCGATTGAGTCGCTTGTTTGAGGTCCTTGGGCAGGATGAAGGCTTTTATTTTGTTGAGTAGTTTCATGTTGAGGAAGGCGCTCTTTGCAGAGTTCTTGATGTGTTTTGCCATGTCAAGCTTTGGGTCTAGGGTGATTCCCAGCGATTTTACAGAGTCAGCCAGGGTGAGATTGCCATTGAGAGCATCAATAGCTTTTAGCCATTCTAAGATTTGGGGGTTCTCTTCTTTGTTGGAAATGAGGAGTATTTCCATTTTGTCTTGGTTGAGTTTTAGATGATTTATTGTTAGCCAGTGTTAAACTTTACTTAGAGTGTCGTTGAGTCTCTGAATGTCATCAATGGAGGAGGATTCGAGATAGATCTGGGTGTTGTCTGCATATAGGTGGAAGGAGATGTTGGCTTTTTGAGTATGTTGGTGAGGGGTTCCATGTAGATGTTGAAAAGTTGCAGAGAAAGTACTGATCCTTGGGGGACACCCATGCTGACGGGGTGTTAAGTCAGACGAGAAGTTTTTGATTTGTATTCTTTGGGTGCGGTTGTGGAGGAAGGAGGAGAACCCATGTAAAACCACCTCATCAACACCCACCCTTTCTTGAAGGACCTTAATGAGTCGATTATGGTCAACCGTGTCGAAGGCTGCCGATAAGTCCAGGAGACTGAGTAGGCAGCATTGGTCCGTGTCAAGTGACTTGTGGATATCGTCTAGGACGTTGAGGATCACGGTCTCAGGGCTGCATTCTTTTCCGAAGCCCAATTGTTGGGGTCTAAAACTTTTGTAAGCAAAGTCTGAATGAGATAAGCAAAGTGGTCTGGAAGTGCCATTCTACCGCCTCAAATCCAGAAGCCAGTATAGAAATACTCTATCACTACCTAACAAACTGAATCAGTAAATTGTCCCTGCTTAGATAAGTAAAACACAGTCTTGCATCAAATTAGCTAACAAATTTACCAATTAATAATTAGCTGAACTAATAATCAGAAGATACCAACTTAAATGATAATGGTATAATACGGTAGCTACTATAGACAATTTATGTTGCAAGAAATGTATGAGCGGCTACCACAGAACTATAAAGAGGGCAAAAAGGCATACTGGTTGGAATCCATCAATGAGGTACAAAAACTATAGAGATATTCTGTATATTCCAAGAATTTATATATCTGTTAGCCTTGAAAATACCCCTTCTAAAAAAAAAAACAACAACTCTGCAATGACGCTATTCTTTGACGGAAAAATTACAAAAACTAGATAGTTCACCCCATTAACTCAAATAATATAATTTCTAAGATTCAAACCATTATAAGAGTGGGGTTAATGAGCCTAGTGTTGAAGTCCAAACCATCCAACCTCTCAATAAATCAATTTCCAGCTGCATACAAAAAGCAATGTATCACACCATTTGTCTTTGAACTCACAAAAGTCATTAATCCATCTTTCATTCCTAGAAGGTTATGTTAGAAAATCCTTCAGGCAGGCTATCATTACACCTGATTAATATGTCCATTGTTCTGCCCGTTTCGTTAAAATCAACTAACTCAAGTGGCTTTAGACTTAATCGCCAATGGGCTCTTCTTCTTAGAGAGCCAATCCGCCCTACTCTATTGCCTAGGGGTTTCCTGGTGGACGATAGTGTAGATAAGAGCTATACTGCCCTTTGTCAGCAAATTCTGACATCCCTAGATGAACTGGTCCCTCTGCGGAGGGTGAGGGATAGACCTAGAGTAACTAATGCCTGGTTTAATGATGATCTCAGATAGCATAGGATCCGCTGTAAACAGGCTGAGCGTACTTGGAGGAGAGGATATAAGGAGTCGGACAGGGCAGCATATAAAGTGGCCCTGCAGGTATATAAGACTCAGCTAAGAAGTGCTAAAGCAAAGTTCTTAGAAGATACCCTGGGGAAGGCCACCAATAAATCGCAAACCCTATTTAAGATGGTTAACAATTTATCTAATCCATCCTGTACAGCTCCAGCTATTCCGGCTTCTCAAGATCTGTGTGATTCTCTGGCCGTTGCATTTGAGGAGAAAATTAGGACCATTTTGAGTGGACTCTCAGTGCCCGGACAGTTGGCGTCACCGCTACCTCCCCCCCTGGAATCCCTCTGTTATTCGGCGCCTTTATGGGATAGCAACAGGGTAGATACTTTTTATTTGCCTTGTTTTCCCATTCTTTCGCTAGAAGAATTTGATGTTTTGGCCAATGGAGTGTCCTCGGGCTCACCACTTGATCCAATGCCTCATAAGATCTGGAAGGCATTTCAAGATGAGTTGTTTCCTCCACTCTACTCTATTTGCTGTCAGTCACTGATGACGGCGACAGTCCCAGATAGTTGGAAGTTGGCAATAGTAACTCCACTATTAAAAAAGGCTTCTTTAGATCCATCATGCCCGGCCAACTATAGACCCATCTCGCTTTTACCATTTGTGATAAAAGTCCTTGAGAGATGGGTCACGAGAGCCTTGTCTAACTTCCTGGAAACAAACTCTTGCCTGGATACAGCTCAATTTGGCTTTAGACCGGCCCACGGTACTGAGACCGCATTGGTTACCGTGCTAGACGATCTACGAACGCGTGTCGACAGGGGCAGGTCAGCTTTTTTAGTGCTGCTCGACATGTCGGCCGCGTTCGACACGGTTGACCATGAGGTTCTCTTGGAGCGTCTCCAAAGTGTGGGAGTAATCGATCTAGCCCTAAGCTGGTTAACGTCCTATCTCAGTGATAGACAGCAAGCTGTGGCTTTACCACCATTTCAATCAGCCACTCGACAGGTGAACCAGGGTGTCCCTCAAGGGTCGGCGATCAGCCCGATCCTGTTTAATCTATATCTCCGACCCCTTATAGAACTTATTAAGTCATTTGGCATATCAGTCATCAATTATGCCGATGACACTCAACTGATTTTTTCATTTGAGGGTAGTGAGTCGGTCTCGAAAGACACTTTTCATCACTGTATGTCGGCCACAGCAGAATGGTTGCGAGCTAACTCACTTCAGTTCAATGGGTCAAAAACGGAGGTTCTCCATTGTTCTCCTGATCGCCTTCCTCGTGCGTTACCTGACGACTTTTGGCCACCTTCTATTCCGGGTTCTGTGGAAGCAGCTAAATCGGCTCGTAATTTAGGAGTGGTGTTTGAACCTGACCTACAGCTGGATGTTTCAGTAAATAAGACCGCAGCGACCTGCATGGGCCTGCTTCGTGCCCCGCGCAAAATTTTGCCAATACTCCCTCCAGGTGCCAGAGCAGAGGTAGTGCGTAGTATCATACTCAGTAGGTTAGACTACTGTAACGCACTACTTCTGGGAGCTCCTAAAAAATTGATCCTTAAGTTGCAGAGGATCCAGAACATGGCTGCGAAATTGGCTCTGTCGCGACCACGCTCTGCCTCTTCTTCTGCAGCTTTAGCTGATCTACATTGGTTGCCGGTACAGCAGAGGATCGCTTTCAAGGCGTCATGTCTTGTATTTAGAGCATTGCATGGACTCGGACCAATTCCACTTCAGGGTCTGTTTTCATGGTATCAAGCTGTCCGACCTCTGAGATCTTCATCGGCGTTCCTGGTGCGGATTCCCAGGATTACTAGAGCAAGGATAGGTGGCCGTGCTTTTAGCTATACGGCCGCCACATTATGGAACTCCCTACCTCTGGCGCTGAGGGGTAGTCAAGATCTGCTCTCTTTTAAAAGGGATCTTAAGACCTACCTGTTCCCAAGAGCAATGTAAAATACTTCTTCCGATGGTTTAAATAGGGTCTCAGCGCCAGGATACCCTTTGGGTGACAGCTGCGCTTAACAAGAAATAAATACATACATAAATACATACCTGTACCTAAGAGAGCTGTGCCTGGTCAGTTGAGGAAGTTTACCACTCTTGCTGATGTGTGCACTCATACACTGGCTCTCAGAGAAGTGGCAATTGCCATGACCCAGTCCCGTTCGTTTTTGCAATGGTCTCTGGTACCAGGGTCAAACGTCAGTGTATATCTTTCGAATTGAAGAGGTGCAGCTATACAGTCACAGACTTGCAGCGGGAATTCTCACTCCCACTCAATTGGTTGAAGGAAATATTCTTTGTGAAATATTCCTCAGGCCCCTACTCATGCTAACATCCCAAATAAGTGAGAGGCCACCCCAGGTGGCAGTGGTGGTCAGTGGCATAACGAAAGTTGAGGGGGCCCCTTGCAAGGTAAACGGAAGGGCCTCAGCTCTGGATTTTAATCCGGTGCTCTCAGGGCTGAGTATTATGCTGAGGGGACCCCTTGCAGATCAGGCCCTCCACAGTGCGGGGGCTGCGGGGCCTGTGTTACGCCCCTGGTGGTGGTCCGGGTCATAGGTGTGCGATGAAAAACTACCAACTGCGGTTTCATTTGTTTCTAGTTCTAAGACAATAGAGGTGCTTTGTGTCCCAGTGATGTAAGCCTCGGATATGGTAGCGACTTCTTATAGCACCAAATTGACACAGGGGCTTCTGCTTCTTTCAATTAAATCACCCAAAACAGTTCCTGTCTTGGTGTGGTTTGAAGTGGCCACAGGATCATGGAACACGTTACTTTTCTCCGGGGCACACTGCAGGAGAACTTAAGTCACTCTGCCTCACCAGAAGGTATGCTGGTGCAGATCCTTCCCTGTGCTACAGTGAGCTAGTGTTCCTTTTCTTATGCTTATCTTCTTCTGCCTACTTCTTCTAGGCAGCTATTCCTTCATGCACTTCAGGATACCTCAGGCAATGCTCTCTTGCAGTCAGTAGGATGCTTCCCTCAAGATGGTTGTAAGGCACCTCTTTCGAGTAGGATACAGAAATTCCATGTTTCTGGCCCAACTCATGAAGGAGATATGGCAGTCAGCAACCCCAACCCAAGATCTCAGAGGGCCTTCTCAATGTTCATTTGTATGAGACCTGCGATACGGACTGATGGGAAATCCTGGCACAATGACTGGTGATTTCTGTCCCATACTTAGTTTGTAGACAGAGTTTTTGTATTTCTCAGGTCCATCTCTGGGACTGGTTTTAGCCAGTTGCGGAGTTCTGTGTATTCTTTTTAAACTGGTTAAGCCACAGTTGTTGTCTTCTAGTGTCAGCTGAAAGGTGGGAAAGTGGTGACAAGAGCTCTTTGCCAAGGGATGCCTAAAACAAAGGCACAAAAGGAGTTAGGGGCTTCCTCACTTAATTACCTCTCGAATTGTTGGGGCTAAACCCTCTGGGGAGGAATGAAGATGGAAAGTGGAAAGGACTGCCCTGATATTTCAAAGGGAAGCTCTTTCTCCATTCCTCGACGTCCTTGAGTCTGGTTAATTTAAAAGGACCTCAGCAGTGCTTTGGAAGAGCTGTGCAATTCACACTGTTGTCTGGCAGGCTCTACCTAACTTTCATCTTGGGTTTCATTCCCATCACTGTAGTTTTCATCATACGTTTCATTCACATCCAGGTTAGCAAAATGTATCCTTTGGCTTTAACAGTCACACAAAGCACAGGCTTGCACCTTGTTACGCATACATAGTGTAAATGAACAATTTAAATGCATGTACCATTCAGATGGAGAAAATGACCCACGTCTAGGAAACTGGCAGACAAATTAAAAAAGAAGACAAATTAAGAAAGGAGACGACAAGAGGCAACTCTCCATGAATCAGGTAAATAGGACTGTCCTGTAAGTATAGTCAGTTGGTGCAACCACTGTCAGTAGTCCAGAGTCCAGCCAGCTGCAAGTAGTCATTCTGGGGTAACGCAAGAGCACAAATGGTGTGCTCTACAGACCATAGAGATCACTCGGATGTCTCAAAACATATCCACGCAGGCCATAAGCATATACGCATGATCTTCATCGGTGCTGAGGTCAAAAATCACAACAATAGACATGGATTCTCTATCGGGATCGCAGGTCATTGGCACATGTTCCACTGAGCTATGGAGGAGAACTTTCCCATGCCAACAGTGTTTATCAGTGTATGACTGTTTGTACATAATAAAACTCTTCTCCTCTACTTTTAGCTTTGGTCGAATACTTGGCTGGCTATTTGCTTTTTACAAAAATTCTACATTATGCTTTTTAGGGATCGCTCCCATATAACACACACAGCAGGTTCTACAGCTGGCAGACTCGTGCAGTGAAGGGAAGGGCTCACTTAGCTTTCACAGAGCACCCATGACTTGGAGATCGCATGGCAGATTTTTTGCAAACATTTGTGCATCTTCTTATTTCATTTTGGAGCACCACCAGTTGAGGAGTAGTACACACTGGTGTTTACAGCATCATAATCCTTTAAGACTAGAGCAGCAAGGCTGCAAAAAATACATATGGGATCAAATAACCACTGCCGTACATTATAAGGATATTGCAAGTCACCGAGGAGTTCCTAGATAAAGTCAAGGAACTCCGAGGTGACTTGCAATATCCTTATAATGTATGATATATGGTATTTTATTCCGTATAATTAGGGCCACTCGAATGATGCCATTCTGCGTTGGGGGCATTTTGTGCACAATTGTGGGCTTGTTGCATTTGCCACATAAGCCATAATCTGCTGCATAATTGGCAGATTTTACCAAAATAATTTTGTTTCTTGCTCAAACGGATCAAAAGTTACTAAACAAGGGGCATATTTACAAGGGCCATATCTCCGCTTTTTTGGGTTTTAAGCCAAAAAAGCAGAGATAAAAATATCGCCCTATTTACAAGAGGGTGATAACATGCATTAGCGCATGTTAGCATCCTTTTACCCGACGCCTCCCTTTGCATCTCTAATGAGATGCAAAGTGGGCGTCACTGGGCAGTACAACCGTGTAAATATCGCTGATGTACACATCGCGATATTTACAAGGCTGCCCACGCAATTTAGCAGACGTTAGTTTTTGGAGAAAACAGCTGTTTTTTCCACGAACTAATGTCTGCTAAAATGCAGACTTAGCTATACTTACCATTGGGGGTGGATTATGCTGATACGACCACAGGGTCGTATCAGCAAGGTTATCGGCGATTTCCATGGAACATCGCTGGAAAACCAGCGATGTTCCATGGAAAACATCGCTATCGCTGGGAAATTATCGCCATTGCGCTATGCGTTGTTAATACAATGCTAGCATGGCGATAATTTCCTGCGATAGCCAGCGATAACATTTTTCTCGCTAAGAGCGGCCAGCGATAATTATCGCTGCCACTTGTTAATATGCCCCCAAGTGACTGTGAAGTGGCTGGGGCTTCGCGAAAGTCGTTTGATCACCTTTCGATTGCCAATGGTTGCATCTGAATGTTAAACTGTTACTAATGAGGTGGAACCTTTGCCCAGAAATTGTTAACATGTGTGAAAAAGACATATTAATGCAGTAATACTTCACAAATTGCGCTGGTGTATACTGCATTAAACCCCATTCCTCCCTTGCTGCATAGTTCCAGTGGTCTAAATTATAATACATGGGTGCACCACCACCCTTTCCACAAACCACTAAATTCCTTGGTGTGTTGTTCTTTCATATGAAATAGACAGGATATTTGCAAACATGAAGAATTTTAGATAACATTTCTAGGGAAAAATTAAACACTCAAAGAGAAATTGGATATTTGTTGCAAAAATATATTGTAATCAGTTTAATACAAGTCAGAGTTTAAACAAAACACTGTAGCTCAAGATGTATAGAAAAATGCCTTATGTCTTTCCTATAATTCTGTAAGTGTGCAAGAAATAAACACATTGCTATAAATACCTTCTTTCTGCTTATTACTGCTCATTAAAACAAAACAGATCAGAAGAAAGGAAAGTCAGGTTTGTTATATATTTTGAACAGCAGCTTTAATTATGCTCTGTGTTCTGCCTTTTCCCGTGGCTGCTGGCTGTAATAAATTATAGGTGCATCACAAGTCACTTGTATAAGGAAATTAAAGACGGGCTCTTATGCAGTGATTGCAGGATCCCATATATTATGTTGCTATTAAGTTGATATGATATTTTTTATATCATTCAGTGGTGTAGCTTTCATTGGTGCAGCAGGTGCAGTAGCTCCAGGGCTCAGAGGCCTGATGGGTCCACCCAATCCTGATTATTGCCACCTTTTACCATTCAAACAGCAGCCACAGGACCCATTTCCTTACTTGCACTATGGCCCATCACTCACTAGCCACGCCACTGATATTATGATCAAGTAGTGGTTAGAGTCACACAGTCTAATTAGCGTGGAAAACCCCAGGTATAAATACGATGACAGAACATATGCATTCTGTCTTTATTCCAGGATTGGCTTAAAAAGCCCAACAGAGCGTGCATTCTGTTGAGAACAGATAGCCTTGAGTTTGTGGGCTATCAGAAGAATCCCTCTTGACATTCTATGCTAGACCAACTGGCAAATAAGAGGTTTATCCATTTTGCTGGCTGATATGAGGGGTGCAGCCATCATGGCAAGTGTATGGGGCAAAGTAAGTAAAAAGATTCATTGTCTCAGGGGTAAGTCCTGAACCTGGTTAGAATTAACCTAAGTACTTGAAGCTAAATGTAGTGGCTGACTGTACATTTGTAAGTAAGTACTATCACCAAGTTGCACTTGTGGGAACTTTGTAGAATTAAAGATTGCTTTACTTAGGCAAGGATGGGGCGTTCTTGCAAAAATGTTTTTGCAAATAGTGCCTTCTCAAGTAGGTTGCTTAACATTGGCCAAGACCTCATGGGATTGATTTAACAGCAAGTTTACATGGGAACAAAAACCAATTGCATGCACCCCGATGCTGCCGAAACACTTTGCAAAATATGTTGGATATCATCTTTCAGGATCTTGATACAACGCTCGTATCAGTGGAGGCTGGTACATTTTAAAAGTAGTGGGGCAGAAAGCTTTGAATTAAGTATACAATGCAAGTGAGCTTGAATCAAAGGTTGGTGGGAGTTGAGGGGGTCCCCCTGCAAGAAAATTTGACTAACAAGAGGGTGCAATTGGTGCATTTTCAGCGTATCTTTCAAGAAATCTTGCTGCAATTCCTTTTAAATATATATATTGTTTTAAATGAACAAAACCGCTTAAATTCACCTGTTATAGTTAGCTCAAGTAAAAATAACTCATATCCTAAGGTAAATATAGCTCGCGCCCCCGCCATGTACCGATTTCTTCATCAATAATTTCATAGCAGTGAAATTATCAATTATGTCATAGAAGATGTCATAAGTTCTGTAATATGTGTAATAAGCAGTGCATTGCGAGGAATGCAAATTATAGCTACCTTAGATCAAGATGTATTTTTACTTGAGCTAACTATAAGTGGTGAATTTAAGTGGAATTGTTCATTTAAAACTTTACGTTTCACTGAAATTCTCATCTAACTATAATGCTACTTTAACCTTTGTTTTTTTCAGTGAATTTCCCAGGGTTTATTTTTTAACATAAAGTAATATGTTATTACCACATGTAAAGCCAACCCTATGGCTTTATAGTGGGTTCTCCTGGGATCTTCTGGTTAAGATGGTAAGGTCTCTGGGGGTCATGGATTCAATGACCCAGGAGACTTGCAGTTTCTTTCTTATGTTGCTGGGGTGCTGCGGAACTTCTTGCAGCCCCCCCACAACTTAAAAATAGAAGTTTGGTGGTGCCCCTGCCCTTTCTAGGGACATTATGGGGTGCTACTGAAAGGAGCAGTTAATAATGAATGAGAAATTGTGGCTGGCCATTCATTATTCACATTTTGGCTTTTTGAAATAAAATTCCGGGTGCCTTGGTCCCACCCGGGACGCATATTGATAATATTCTGATAGAAGGCCGTGAGGGGAGCTATAGGGCCCCCTCAGCCCCGCTGGCTCCATGCAGGTGGCCCCATTTTATGGGGTTTGCACAAAAGCCGGCAATTTTTTTCCTAACTTAAAGGGTGCCCCGGTGCCCACGTAGAGCATTGCACACATTTGCTTTTCTTTTTGGGCCGTGGGGGGAGCACCAAGGGCCCCCATAGGAACTAGTATTATTATTTTTTACGTGGCATGCCGCAGTGCCTGCTACATCTGCTCCTATGTTGGGGGCTGCGAAGAGAAGCGAGGGTCCCCACAGCCCTGCCGTCTCCCATGCCCATTGTGGGTGCAGTGGGAGCTGACATTGCTCCAACCTCACAGGAGCAGTTTACTTTTCTCCCACAGGGTGGGAGCAATTCAATGCATTTGCCTGCCTGAGAGCGCGGTCAGAGACATGTTTTGTTCCCCCTCCGGGCAGGAGCAGCTTTGTGCACCCACCTGGTGGGATAACAGTACACTTTCCTGGCCCACAGGCTAGACAGTGTCCCGGCAGTTGGGGACCTCAGAGCACTGTCACTGAGTCAGCCCATGGGATAGGGTTCCCGGGGCCATTGTATAGCTAGGGGCCATGCAGCCTACTCCCCATCTACTCTTTTGTAGCTCCGCGCATGGGGTCCCTGTGGCCTCTCCCGTCTTGAGGAGGGGGGCCCTCCCCTTTATTTAAAACATGGCCCAAGAATGAGGTCCCTGTGGTCTCTCCTAGCTTCGGAGAGGGGACAGGGCTGCCCCTTCACTTTTTATTTAGTACACGGGCTCGGGGCTGGGGAACTCCAGGCCTCTCCTACCTCAGGAAGGGGTGTTGACATGTCTGGGGGGATGGGACCCCTGGGCCTGTTTAGGCTTGGGGAGGGGAAGCACACGCCTCCCTCTCCTTTAATAAGCTATATAGCCAGAGGTCACTGAGGCCTCTTAGCGACTTAGGGAGAGGGCCACCTGCCCCCTAACATATGCATCGCGCCCGGGTTCAGCCTAGGGGCTATTTTATGCAAATTCATGGGAGCCTATGCTTTTTACTTGTATGATACCATGGATTCACAGATCCTCTATGAATTTGGGGCAGCATTTAAAAAAAAAACATTTTTGGCCCCAAGCGAGGTTTCTCTAGGACCTACCACCAGGCCTAGGGTCCCAGAGTATCCCTACCCTGTCCCCTCATATTTCTTTTTCACTTTTTTTTAGGACTCCAGACTGGTGTGTAGATGTGGTGGCAGCCAATCAGATCTCAGCATGAGATGTGTCGGCCCGCGGATCCTCCACGTCCCTACATATACACATTTTGTGGCCATTAACTGCTCGAAAACTACTAAATAGATTTACACTCAATCACAAAACGCACTGTTTCTGAACCAAGATCTAGCTTTCTGCCAAATTTGGTGACAATCCGTTCAGCGGTATGAGCTATAGATGTGTTTAGATTTCCTATGGAAAATTATTGAGGAAAACATGTTTTGGGGTCCCCCTTTTTTTTTACCTCCAATTTAACAAATCCCCCTGAGACTTTACAGTTAAGAGCAGAGGTGGAAGAACATTTGCTTTGGAAAGTTTTGTGAAGATTTGTAAAATGGCACAAAGGTTTTTGGGAAAACAAAAAATGCTTTTCCTATGGAAATGTGGTCCTAACTATAACTAGCCAGTGGTGACTGCCACTGGTTAATATAAATATATGTATGTGTGGGGGGGTGTACATTGGAAAAATCTTGCTTCAGTCTCTGTCATCTCCTTTCTTCTTTCACCTCTTATTGGGGAAAAGTGAGGAAGCACAAAAAGAAATGTTATATATGGCAAGTAAAGTTCCCTACTATTGTAAATAATTGTATTTACTTATTTACATTTGATACTTTTTAGATGCTTTACTTCACTGCATACATATTTATTTTTGTGTGAGTCTTTCATGAATGGAAATAGGTTTCGTGATGACCGTGCTGCTCCTCTGTAGTTGAGGTCTCAACAGTGAGTGGAGAGGTTGCACATACCAGTGCCCAAGCCACAGATTTCTCACGTGACTCTGAAGATATGGATGGAGAGCTATGGATTTCCTTTCAAAGATACTTTAAGTGCCAGATGCAAAAACTGCATTTTGTAGTATGGAAAGAAGTATTACAGTAGTGCAACTCGTACTATAAAATGCAATTCACACACCTACGACCAGAGACCTCCGCTTTCCTATCTTTTCTGTGAGGAGGCCTTCACCATGTGGCCGAATGCTCTGTGCACTCAGGTATATATTTTAGTAGTAAATGTAGGAGAATGAACAGGGAGTAGCTGAAAATGGGTAATGCTTATAACTAAATGGGAGGGGTTTAACGAAATTTAAGGTGGGGTTTAGGAGAGACATGCTAAAACAAAACATACACTCACAAAAGAGTAATACAAATTCAATTCAAAAATTACTTTTCCAAAGTTACTACAGCCCTAATGGTGTTAAAACAGGTGTATTTGAAACAAGTCTGTAAGCACATCTAACGATGCATAAATACAAATGTGAGCCATCCAATCGTCCTTATGTTCGCCAATCTTTTTCTTATTTGGATTCAGATTCCTCTACCAGCAAACAAGTTCTTCCTCAGTGGGTGTGTCACCCTACGACTTCCTCAGGGCTGGAAAATTAAACTAAACCTGTCTTACATAGTCATCATGTGCATAGATTTGGAACATTGCACCCTGTGCCCATATCGACTTCTACAAAGTGCAGTCACTGGTGGAAACGCATACTTCTTTACACTTCAAGAACCGCTATTTCCACAACCATCATCCCTATAGGGGTACAGTTATTTTCATGTTACATGCTTTGGCACTTTTCAGCACCTCTTACCTTGGTTGCCACTACAACCTGAGAGTAAATCATTATAATTTGTATAGTCTGAGCTATATACCATAGTATCAGTGCACTAGATTCATAATTTGTGTGAGTTGTGTAAAATGATTTATATAGACTCAGATAAGTAAGCACGTAAAAAATGTGTGAAAACAAGAAACTGTAGGCAATACCAGTGTAACAAGCACCCTATCTCCAAATAAAAGTGAATGTCACCCCTATACTAAAGTACCTGTAATCCACAGTATCACAATTTGTTTTTAAACCATACTAAATGCTAGCCCCATCCTAGTACATTATCAATTCTTTGGTGTGTGGAATTTCATATTTACATACCGTAAGTCTGTAAAGTCTATCCACAGTTTTAAAGAAATGGCCATAATATGCAATAATTCAGAATCAGCATACAGGCGTATTCACACCTATTAATGTCCGCTACCTACAGTGTAAAAAAGAATGAAAACTATATTGAACTCAGGATCCGACACCCGATGTTGCCATGAATTTCTAACCCAAACTCTAAATCGAAACAGTGCAGTGCCCCCCGTTTCCAGAGTCTCTGGTATTTACCCATGTTAGGGCCAAAGTCTCCGCACCTTCTGTCTTGGCGTGTGCACCTACTTCCGCTTTCAGAGAGGGCTCCATCTTGTTTCACATTTATATATCAGAGTGTTTGTGACCATTCCTTGACTAGAAGACGGACCATGTAATTCACCCAAATGACTCTGCATTCTTGGAGTGTGTCAATTTACTTGACATTACATTCCTTTACATTCCTTAACGCTGGGATATTGCAACACTGGGGATGCCTCAGTGACAGCCCCAAGTGAACGTGCATGGTTCTTCCACATTATAACTATAGACTAAGTTATTATAAACGGCCGCCATCTTATTTATTTTCATTTATAAAGTTTTATATAGAGCGAACAAGATCCCGAAGGATATCAGAGCGCTTTACAAAAAGGATGCAGGGAAGTACATAAAAGCAATGTCGACATCAAGTAAGAGTACAAAAACAAGAAAAATCGCATAATTACAAGGCAAATTAGACAGGGAGAGTAATACAGTAGACAGGTATATAGCAGGCTATGTGGGAAGACATGGAGGAGTAGCATCAAATGTCGGTGCAATGGTTGTAGGATCAATGGCTTCGAGCAGGTGAGCTAGCCCAATTAAGGTAAGAATGTATTCATTAGGAATCTTTTGGTTTCCAGTTTGAAGGCAGTAGTTGAGGAGATTCTGCGTATTTCTGGTGGAAGAGAGTTCCATATCTTTGGGGCAGCGCCGGAGAAGGCTCGGTGACAAGTTCTCTTTTTGCTAAGAATGAGTGGTTTCAGGAGGAAAGTGTTAGCGCTTCTTGAAGCTCTACCACCACAGGATAGTTCAAGCTTTTGCGCTAGGTACCTGGGGTTTTTTAGATGCAGAGCTTTGTGCGCCAGAACGGCAATCTTTAACTAAATTTGAGCTTCGTAGGCCAACCATTTAAGAGATTTTAGGACTGGGGATATGTGCTCATTTCGTTTGGTACCAGTCGCCAAGCTAGTGGCAGCGTTCAGTGATGCCCTTAGTGGAGCCAGGGTGTATTTTGAAAGGCCACAGAGCGTAGCACTGCCATAGTCAAGCTTTGGCAAGACAAGCGCTTGGACCACCTGATTTAAATAGGTTTGTGGAAGGAATGGTTTGATATTTCTAAGTGTCCTCGTCAAGTGATTAGCTCCCTTACACACATTGCTGATGTGATTTTTCATATTCAGGTGCTTGTCAAGGGTGATTCCGAGGGATTTGGCAGAGTCCATGATTAGAGGGGTGCAGTGGAAAGCAGTGAGGTGATGTAGCCAAAGGTCTAGCTTGGGGACATAGTTCTGAGGCGAGATGAGAAGGAATTCAGTTTTGGAGGTGTTGAGCAGGAGATGGTTCTCAGTTAACTAATTTTGTGTAGACGTTAGGGTAGCGTTGAGTGAAATAATGTCATCGGGGATGAGATTTTCCGATAAAGTTGCGTATCATCTGCATACATATGGAAAAGAATGTTCGTGGAATATAGAGAATTAGTTAATGGTTCCAAGAAAAGGTTAAAGAGGATAGGAGATAGGGCTGACCTTTGGGGGGACACCCATGAGTACTGGGGAGGGCTGGGACAGGGAGTGGTTTGCCTTGACTCTTTGTGATCTGTGGTGGAGGAAGGACGAGAACCATTGTAGTACCCGACCAGAGAAACCCATCCTATTCTTCAGAATGGATAGGAGGTTGTCATGATTAACCGTGTCAAATGCGAAAGAAAGGTCAAGGAGGATTAGGAGGCATGAATCATTTTGGTCAAGCATTTTTAAGATGTCATTCATAACGTGAGTGAGAGCCGATTCAGTACTGTGCCCCTTCCAAAAGCCTGATTGATGCTGGTCTAGGAGTTGGAAGTTCTCTATGTGAGCACAAAGTTGGTATTGTACGCATTTTTCTAGTAGTTTGGCTAGTGTGGGGATGTTGGAGAAAGGGCGGAAGTTATTGAGGTCAGATTTATCTGCGTTAGGTTTTTTTTAGTATAGGTGACACCTGCTTTTAGGCAGTCAGGGATCATGCCTTGTGATAGAGAAGTTTTTATAATCCTTGTCCAGGTGGGGATGAGTACATTCTTGATTTCTTTGAAGATGGCCGGGGGCAACGGGTCATTGAAGTGGTTAGGTGGGTTGATATTCTGGAGAATCTTGTTGATGTCTTATTCACTGAGTGGAGTAAAGGTGCCCCATGATGCGTTGTTCTTATTGTTTATGCTAATAGGATTGCATTTTTCTAAGAGGTCAAGGGGAGGTGCGGACCCTGGGGATGGCAGGAGAGCCTTCTTAGAGGAGAGATCAATGGATATGAGTATTGATTTCTCAATGAAGAAAGCAGCAAGATCGTCGTATGAGGGTGGGCTGTCTCCAGGGTCAGAGAGGTTTGGACCTACCACAGATTGCTGTTTGACCAATTTGAAATGTTTCTTAGGACGGTTAGCAGCTTGATCAAGTTGGTGTCTGAAGTAGTCAGCTTTAGCGCACTTGATTTGTTTGTTGTAGAAGCTCCTAACCTCTCTAAGGAGTTTTAGTTGTTCCAAGGAGGGTTTGGATCTCCAGGAACGTTCAACTGGCCTGAGGTTGCGGGCTTTCCGTGTGTAAATTGTCATTGTACCATGGTTTGGATATTTTTGTTGACAAATTTTTTAGTTGGAGTGGTGCAATATCATCTAAGATGTTGGAGATGTTTGAGTTGTATGAGTCGGTGAGTAGATGAACCTCACCCAGGTCAGCTAGGGAGGAGAGGGTAGATTTAACAGTGGGCTGCTAATTCAACTGAGTTTATTCATCTGAGGTCCCTTTTCCAAATCTTGTCTTATCTTATCTTGTTAGATATATGTTCAATCACTACTTGTACATGTACTCCAAGTAGAAGATGGACCCTTAGGATTGAATATTCCGCCATCCTAGCCTATAGAATTGATGTCGGTAATGCATTCATAGGCCTAGCCCAAGTATCCACTCATATTCAGCAAGTATCAGAAAGTTAGTGCCTAGTGTATAAACCTGCCTAAGTTCAGACACTCTGTACTCACTACTGGCCAAATCACTATTCTAGGTATGTAGTGGCAGCAATTACAGGTTTTATTATCTCATTATAAATTGAATGCATATGTGTTTCTTTCAGTATATTGACACGAGTGTTACCACACCTCAATTTAGGTGCTTTTAATTAAATATTTATATGGAGTACATCAACATCTTGGCTTTACGGTCATGATCAACCTATTATTCAGTGTGGTGGGATTCATATGGGTCATAAGCTGTTCAGTGATATGTACTGTGATCGAATTCAAGTGTAAGCTACACAAACAGAGAATCTGCGCACATCATATAAGGACCACACATACTGATACATGAAACCGATGTAGCTTGTAATAGAAATCAAATGTATCTGTGCTTATAACACATAATTGTATTTAAAAGCACCTTTTTTTTGGTCAAAACATCATATGTATATTAAGGTATTACTGTGATCCTAGTATTCAGAAGGATTTGATCGATCCTGATCCTCTTAGTTCAGGTGAACTGATCTGTCAATCACCCATGAAATAGTGTAATTCCTGATCGAGATCAGGCCATATTCAAATGTAGTTTCATCATCCACATAGCTTCTCGCCTTCTGAAGGACAGTTCCCTGTTGTCACTTCTCTGGTCCGTGGGCACATGATCGATTCCATAATACATAAAGTTTCTGTGTGATCCTTGTGACTGACATTCATTCATTTGCATGCCGCTGTATATCTTATGTCACCTGCTTTTACCACTTTCATAAGCTCACTCACTGTCTTTAAGAGCGCAAATTGTGCTTCCTACATACAGATGTTCACACTTACATACAATGATATATACCACAAACTAAGTGTGCCATGTGAAGTTCATGCGTATACTGTACTCCTTCATATTTCTGTATCTGAATGTTTTCGTTTTATCCTTGGCCCACCTGCACATAGTACAGTTGCCACATTTGTAAAATCCCAGTGTGAGGTAGTTATTTTGCTGTTATTGCTTGAGGTAGCTTGGGCTTAGTAAAGCTTTCAATGTACGACCTCTGCGAAATGGGATACATGGCCTTGGTGGTATAAAGTCTTCCAACATCTCATCAGGCCTTTAAAAGTGCCAATATCACTTCAAACATTTACGATATCTGTGAGACAACCCCTTATGGTTGGTAATATTATGTATTTTCTTTGTTTTGGCCCTCTTTTCAGCATGTGTATCCAATGTGTATTTCTTGTCTATGTCAGCCATTCTTCTCCTTGCCGATCTCACTACACACATATCGTATCCTCTTTCTATGAATCTCATTTCCATATTTTGTATGCATTTTTTTAATTCATGCTCCTCAAAACAGTTCCTTCTTGCTCTCCTCATCTCCCCGAAAGGTATGGTATTAATTTGACAGTTAGGGAGTGAACTGGAACCATGTAAGGTTGCATTACATGACATAGCTTTGCGAGAAAGCTTACTGTGCAACTTATCCCCTTTTCCATACAGCTCCAGATCCAAAAATGTAATTGCTTTCTTACTGTATTTTAATGTGAACCTTATATTAACATCATTCTGATACAGAGGAGTTATAAATTCCTTCAGTTGTATTTCACTGCCTGTCCATATCATCAGGCAGTCGTCGATGTAATAACCCCAGAATAGTTTATGCTCAATCCACTTGGCACAACTATGGCCCCAGATATGCCCTTCCTCAAACACCCCCATGAATAGGTTGGCATACGAGGGGGACAGCCTGGATCCCATTACAGTGCCCTGTAGTTGCCTGTACCATGAGGGCCCGATTCACAGAACTAACTTAAGACAAATTCCAAAACTTACTACCATTTCGGTATTCACAGAAGGCACTTACTCATTTTGGTATTCACAGAAGGCACATACTCATTTCGGTATTCACAGAAGTTAGGACTCCTAACTTTAGGACTCCTAAATGCCTTCTGTGAATACCGAAAGTCTTAAAGTTAGGATTTTTCTCAGTTTAGGAGTAGTGAAGTTAGGACTCCTAACTTTAGGACTCCTAAATGAGTTCTGTGAATACCGAAAGTCTTAAAGTTAGGATTTTTCTCAGTTTAGGAGTAGTAAAGTTAGGACTCCTAACGTTAGGACTTTTTTGTAGTAAATTTAAAGATTGCGTTACCATCCAATTTTTTGTAGCAGGAAGCATTGCTAAGTTGTGAGTGAATTACTTGATTATAATCAAGGAGGTTAATTATAATAATATTACCTCCTTTATCTGCTTCTCTTATAATCTGTATAAGTCTGTAGTTATAATGTGGAAGAACCATACACCTTCACTTGGAGCTATCACTGAGGCACCCCCAGTGTTGCAATATCTCAGCGTTAAGGAATGTAATGTCAAGTAAATTGACACACTCCAAGATGGCAGAGTCATTTGGATGACTTACGTGGTACGTCTTCTAATCAGGAAATGGTCACAAACACTCTGATGTATAAAAGTGAAACAAGATAGCACCCACTCTGAACGCGGAAGTAGGCACTCATGCCAAGACATAAGGTGTGGAGACTTTGGCCTGAACATGGGTTAGAACCAGAGACTCGGGAGATGGAGGGGCCCGCACTGTTACCAATTTAGAGATCAGATTAGAATTTCATGGCAACATCGGGTGCTGGACCCTGAGTTTAGTATAGTTTTCATTCTTTTTTACACTGTAGGTAGTGGGCATTAATAGGTACGAATACACCTGTACGCTGATTCTGAATTATTGCTTATAACAGCCATTTCTTTAAAACTGGAGATAGACTTTACTGACTTAAGGTATGTAAATATGTACTTTTACACACCAAAGAATTGATAATGTACTAGGATGTACTAGCATTTAGTATGGTTAAAAAAAATGTTTTTTCTCCCATAGAGTGATACTGCGGATTGCAGGTACTTTAGTAGCAGTCACTTTTATTTGGAGATTGGGTGCTTGTTACACTGGTATTGCCTGCAGTTTCTTACTTTCACACGTTTTTTACGCGTTTACTTATATTGGCGTAAATAAATCATTTTACACAACTCACACAAATGATGGATCTAGTGCACTGATACTATGGTATACAGCTCACAATATGCAAACTATAATGATTTATTCCCAGGTTATAGTGGCAACCAAGGTAAGAGGTGCTGAATAGTGCCAAAGCATGTAACATGAAAATAACTGTACCCCTATAGGGATGATGGTTGAGGAAATAGCGGTTCTTTAAGTGTAAAGAAGTATGTGTTTCCACCAGTGACTGCACTCTGTACAAGTTGATATGTGCAATAGGTGTATTGTTCTAAATGTATGCACATGATGACTTTGTAAGACAGGTTTAATTTAATTTTTCAGCCCTGTGGAAGTTGTATAATGACACGCCCCCTGACGAAACACGTGTTGGCTGGTAGAGGAATCTGAATTCAAATAAAGAAAAAATTGGAGAACATAAGTACGATTGGATGACTCACATTTGTGTTTATACATTGTTACATGTGCTTAGAGACTTGTTTCAATTATCTTATCTCTCTGTTAAGGAATGCAGGGATGACATCCCTTCACTTTTAAGCACCGCATTAATACAATAACATCCTAATATTTGTGTATTGTGTCCTGAAAGCCGAACTCCCTTACTCTCCCCTTACTTTACAATTAAAACAGGTGTAAATGTTCTCCAAATGAATCTTAGAGTAAGTCAAGCACCACACATGGCCAACCAATTGCATTGGTACACGTTCCCATAGAAGTCAATAGCGGCAAGGAAATGAAAAAGCACTTTGTTGGAACTACAGTTAAATTTATTATAATAGTTCAACATTTAAAATATATATTTTTAAGTACTTAAAACATTATATTAAATTATATTGTTATATAATAAGAAACATGTTTTTTTAAATTACTGCTAATAAAATTAAAAATTAAAAATTTTGATTTAATTAAATATGTAACTTTTAACCAAGTTTGTGTAATATTAAACACAAATAAAAATGTTAGTGGTGATGAGTATTTTTTTAATTACGGACTACAAATTAATATTTATAAATGTAATTAATTGATTTAAATTATTGTAGTAATTAATACACCTTTTTTAAGGAGTTGTGTGGCTCCAGATTCGGAGATATCTGCAGATTGGCAGGGTCAATTTTTATACCCCCACTGATGCCCCAGCATTACTTCTTCGTTGATGTCTAAGCACAATCTTCCTAGAGCTGATTTTTTTTAAATACCTGCAGATTTGTGATTATTTGTTAAAAAGAGGGGATATATCACACCTAGCACAGAAAAATGACTTGCTTGAAGTAGTGAGGGGTCGGGGAAGGATTGGTAACCTATATCAAACACTTATAGCCACACAAAATGATGCTCTAGAGGCACAGAATGCTAAATGGAACATTAGGCTATCCATTTGAGGAAATATCTTACAGGAGTCTCACATTAGCCGATAAAGTGTTAATCTCCTCCAGTCTTAAAGTACAACAATATAAGGCCATGTTTATTTTATACTATACTCCGGCAAAAATTGCACGTTGGGGTGGCTTAAATGAAGATAAATGTACTCGGTGTGGGATGGATCAGGCAGATATAGTCAACATGTTCTCTACATGTCCTGAGTTGAAACAATTAATAAATATGATGTAGACCTTCCTGTCGGATGTTACAGGGGCACAGATTGTGATAATCCCTATAGTTATGTTACTGGGAGTTTTAGAAGATGATATGTCAGCACAGGGAATGTATACATTTAGATATTTAATATATATAGCGGCTGCAGTGGCAGTGGCTAGATTATGCATAGCATCACTGTGGAGGCAGAAAGAACCCCCTACCTTTGAAATGTGGAGAGGAAGGTTATATGCTATATGTAAACTTGAAACGAGTTTATATGCTATTAAAGGGCTACAGAGACGGAGACTGGGTATCAAGATTTGGGGAGCTCTTATAGAACATCTAACACCAAATACAGATTAAAATCTCTGGGAGGTTTTTATGTGATACTACTAACATATCCACTCACCCTTTGAAACAATCTATATGTTTATTAATTCAATGGATATTGAAGGAAGCATTTGACCCTCTTGTTTTAACTACTGAGATATTATTTTTCTTCTTATGTCTGGAATGAACAAACTGGCTTCTGTTCTTCTTTCCTGCATTTTTTGTGTATGTATTTTGTTTTTGCAAATGACTATTGGCTAAATGAAAGAAAAAAAATAATAATTTTAGGAGTTAATGTACTTTGAAATAGTATTTTACATTTCCAGGTTAATCATTTATATTTAAATGAATTTACATTCATATTATATGTTAAAATATTTTTGAAATAATAAACCTTATTAAATGTCCTTATCCTTTGGGAGGTTCTGCCATAGTAGCGTTCATCTCCACCAACTAGTTGGAATGTAAAATACTGTCATAGAGTTACTTGGAATAACTTTACAGTTGTAAATACAATTACAGAAGTATTCACCCAGGCATGTAAGTTTGCACCTATGTGTAATTCTCCACTAAGAAATAGTGAGTAGAAAAAAGTAGAATGTTATACCTAGGTGTAGTGGTAAGTATACAAGTGAGCAAACATACATGTGCATATTTACCTTTATCAATCGGACCCTTAGTGTTGACATTTACTTCAATGTTATCTTCACCTGCCAACTCAGGCATTGTGGTCTCCTGACTTCTCTAACTTGACAAAGAATACCTGGGCAATACTGCTTGATGGGAACAAAACAATGATTTTTTGTTGAGGAGCCCCTCAAATGTGTATTGGGAGGGATTGTGCAGACGTGTAGTGCTGTCATGCTTGTATGAAGAGAGATTGGTGCATAGCTGGATGTAGTGCCCTCATATATCTGTGAGGGAAGCTGGTGCAGCACTGGGTGCTGTGACTCATGCATTTGTAGGTAGGGGATTGTGCAAGGCTTAGTGTGGTGCATGGCTAGGAATCGTGCAGGGTGATGAGTTGTACAAGGCTGTCAGGAGTGCGGCATGGAATGTGGAGTGACACAGGGCCTGCAGACCAAGTCCAGGGCAAGCGGAAGGGGCAGGCCCTGAGTGCTGAAAGATCTGTGTGTTGGGCAGCCAAGAGTGTTTTAGGACAGTCGGGTTCCGAGTAGGAGCAGCGTTGGCAGAAGACTCGCTAGTGTACAGCCAGAAGTAGGAGTAATACCAAAAGTGCAGACTGGTGCATGACCAAGAGTACTGTGCTAAAAGTGGAAATTGTACAGGAACGGACAATTGCATTGGCACAGACCCACAGAGGAGCAGTTGAGTTGGACGGGGTGACAGCGTACTGTCAACGGCAATTATTATATTCATATCTAGTTTATTTTCACTTTAAACTCCATGCCAAGGTGCTACTGCTACAATAGCCAGTACCTGAGGCCCATGTGGTACAGCTAGTACAGCTAAGTGTTTCCCAGACATTCTTTCCTTGCCCATGCCCTTACCTGCCATTTTCCTAGCCTGGAACTTGACCAGCAATCCACATGCCAGTGCTCAGAAAGCAGAAATGTGGCCTTATGACTTTCTGAGGCATGAGTGGAAGAGGGTGACCAGATACAGTAGTGAGTACCGAGCTTAATTGGTTTGAAATGGGAATAGGGGTGTTTTCTAAAAATATTTTTAGCGCAGGTCCTGCCACTACATTTTACATTTATAGTGCTCAATATCCTGTGCTGTTGGGTAGAGGAGGAACAGAGAAGAAGGTGGGGGACTTTCTTAGGGGCACTTCCATTTGAAACAGAGGATCACATTGTGTTTATAAACTATGCAAAAGTAATATACTAAATAATAAAAAAAACATATTGCATGATAAATAATACAAATTGTACTTAACTAAAGAGTATTAATTAGTCAGTAGGCGCAGTTGGATACTCCTGTTATGTCAGAATATGGGCAATAGGGAGCACAAAGAAGCCCTAAGGACATTAATATCAGTTACCACCAAAACACTGATTTATGCTCTTACTGTTATCTGCTAGCAATGGGGAGAATCAGACAAAAATCTGTGTGCCGCCTGAGCAGTGCTTTATTTGTAAAGAAAAATGTGCGCCAGGACTCTCGTCAGGAGGCCACTGCAGCTTGCACCAAACACTGCCCCTTCTTTGCTGACAATTATAGTGACTACACAACTACTAACCATCACACTCCTACAAGTGTGACAATTTGGACCATTTCAGCCCCCCAAAGCTATAAGAATGGCTTGGACAGCAGGTTATAGTCATTTTTATTGTATATTGAATTAATAATTTACTGTTGTTGTGGTCATCTATAAATTAGCCAGACAGCACCACCTTGTGGTAAATGGTCACAAGTGCCGATGCCGACCACCAGAACCCACCAGCTCAAATTAAGTACTTGCCTGAGTAATTAGTAAGCGGAGACCCAAGAAGGCCTTTACTCCCATTTTAGTTTCGCTATTTTCATTTGTGCACATTCTGACTATGGTGGCCATAAAATTGAATTGCAGTTAGCTACCTTATGAATACTTCTTACCTTCTAAATAACTATTCATTTTTTATTAGAAGAAAGGCTAAAAGACTCAATGTAGGATGCTTTACTTGTTTTCCAATGTAACCAAAATGTCTTGGGCAAGCGTGATTTGTATATTTTAAATGTTTTGAATTTTTTTTTAAAATTTTATTGTCATGCTTTTATTGTGTATGCACTTTTATGGCTGTTCAGCCGAAATAATTTTTTTTTATGATAATGAGTAATAATTTAACGATAAAAAAGACAAATCGAGGATAATGGCACACGGTGGGTCGTGTTGTCTGCTGGTTTGCAGTGGATGACCGTCTGAAGATCGGCAGCTCTAAAAAGACATGAAATAGCATTGTAAGTGGTGGCCAATGCCATACAACCATTAAAAAACTATGGTGTGTTTTGCATCAACGTTAATTCATAAATATCGAATATTGATAATTTTTTGGAGCAGGAAAGGCAGTTGCTACCCTTGTGTTATTCAGCATACCCCGTGTACATCCTTTCACCATCATTCTCCTCTGACATAATGTATGTGTGTGTGTTTTTTTTAACCTGGAAGTCGTTTTACCAAAATGTTCCCCTTTCCTGTTTTTTGTTTGTTAAAACTTTGAGCGCAGCCTGCCAGGCCCCCCCTCACGATCAGTTTTTCTTTCCCCAAACTCCCTCCACCGCCCCCCACAATCGTTCTCTCTTTGGCTTCTTTCTGTCTGCAAGGAAAAACGCTCTTTTTGGATTTTTCTTATGAATGACATACTCTTTTGGCCACACACACTGTGTGTGAAACAGTAACTGTTTATTACCAGCGTTTTGGCATTGAATGTTGCTTTCCTTTTTCTGACTAAATTGATTTTTAGCGTGCAGTGAACTGTTTCAATACACAGTTGGACTTAGCCAGTGTAAGCAACTTACTGAGTTAATAGTTTTAGAAGAGCAGGTCGTACAGTTCGTGTGCATATAGCGTTGCTGTGTTGCAGAATTAAAGGAAAAGATGTTTAGTAAAGTGCCGATTTAATGAAATATCATACATTACAACGGTACTGTAAACAATCCTAAATGATTCAGTGGGAAAAAACACATAGGGGCATATTTACAATGAACTGCGGACAGCGTAGCAGCTCCAAATTTCTAACGCCGTGCTCCCTCAGTTTAAAAAGACAGGAATGCGCTGTATTCACAAGAAAGCGGCGCACCCATTAGTTTGCCCTAGTGTTGGCATTAAATCTAGATAACTAGCACCAACGCAGACACCCTTGCACCGGTCCCTGCATTGCAGGGAATGATTGTTCGGGCCTCATTTATGAAAAGTGGCTCATCCCTGGGCGAAAATAGCGATGCAACACTTTTCATAGCGACAACCTTGCGACACCATGGATGCAGCGTATTTACACTACGGAGCTCCATGGTGTGAGGATTTAACAGATATGCCAGGACTCCTGATGTATCTGGTGGCGCAATAATGACACATTGCTGGAGCGTGTCGGATAACTGACACAACTCCAGCAATGTGCCATTACACATGGGCAAGTCCCATGCGGAAAGCCCTGCATCACTCCTTACGCCAGTTTCAAGCAGGCGTAAGGATTGTGATGCAGTCAAACCGTAGGACTTCATAGATTTCACTGCCCCACTTCTACAAGGCTTTTTACGGTGTACGCCACCACAGTGTCACTGAAAAGTGACGCAATGGCGGCGCAAGGCCTTCATAAATAAGGCCCTTCATGTGCAGGAAGGTGTCGCTTCCTGCAGATTAAGAATCACTGTGATGATTTGTAACTTCTATGTGTGCTGCGGAATGCAGCACATGTAGAAGTTGCAACTCGTCATTATTTAATGATTGAATATGTGCAGGAAGGGAAACCTTCCTACATATGAACAATCACTAGTGGTGACTTGTTCTGTGTATGTGTGCTGCAGAATGCTGCAAACATAGAAACAGAAAAACCGAGGAGAAATGAATCATTTCTCCTCATTCCGCCAGGTTAAGACTATGTTTTCCCTGGTCTTATTTTTGGTGCTGCCCCATATTTATGCCACTCTTGTAAATAGGGGCAGAACCAAAAGCAATGAGTGTTGTGGAACGCCCACTGCAACACCCATTGTCCATCCCTCTCATGCTAAGTGCTGTGTGAAAAGGGGCCTTATTTACAAGGCGGAATTAAGGCACATTGAGTGGCTTAATGCCACCTTGTAAATATTGCAAAGAGCTTATCTCCACCAGAACGCCATAAAAAGTGACGTTCTGGTGGCAATAAGCCCTTGTAAATATACCCCTCAGATTTTAATTAAACTAGTTGATACCGACAGGTTGTGGTACTATTCGTGGATACAATACAATATTGCCCGGGTGCATAAGTAGTATGCTTGGAAATGCATGATGATGCAAACTGGTTACTAGCGATAGTCTATGAAGTAATGCCAGTTTACAGGAGGCTACAATATTGCACACAGTGCCTGGACTGGAGTGAACTCAAAGTAGAGATTGCTGTTTTTAGAGAATGATCCAGGTCACATACACCAATCCGTGGTAGAGCAGCTGGAAATTCAGTGACAATAGAAGGATTTCCCATGGAACAGGTAGTTCAAGTTTCAAGTTTAAGTTTATTATGTTTTGGCTCTCAAAGAGGGCCACATAAAATAAAGACACAATTATACAACAATACTTACAATAAAATCATAGACAAACAGATGAGAAGGAGATACATCATATACTCTGGTCAGACGATTGACAGATATTTCTCTATATATCATTCAATAAATATTTAAGAAACCTTTAAAAAAGTTAAAAACTTTAAAACAGAACATTTCATTTGGAGGACAGTAAAGTGCATGAAAAAAGGTGTTTACATTTAAAATTCCTAATTGTAAACAAATAGGTTTCAACCATTTGTAACGCAATGAGCGTAAAGCAGGACAGATAAACAAAACGTGATTACGATCCTGTACAGCATTATAACAAAGATTACATATAGGAGATACACCATACCATTTAGCTAAAAGTGGATTTAGTGGAAGCAGATCTTGTCTTATAAGGTACCATAACCTACGGACTCTGTGGGGGATATTCCATGTGAGGTATTGTTGTGGCAGCTTTAATGTATATGTATTTAATAGAAGTTGTCTTTCCGATTTTCCTTGTTGGGCAATCATATCCAATTTATAACTGAGCTCCCAAGATGCACTTTTTAATTTAGACTTTAGTTCAGAGGGAGTAAGTAGGAACAGAGTACTTACATCCAACTCTAACAGAGTTACTGCTTCTCTAAAGTTTTTTACTAACAGGGAAAACTCATTGAAATTGCCCAGAAGCTCATTTTTTATGGCTTCCCGTAAGGAATCCTTTTTACCTCTAGCTAAGCAAGCTACCCACCTTACCAGGGCTATCAGCCCCTGGACCCAACAACTTCGGAGTCCGAATTCCAATCTACATGAGGATACAGAACAAGCTGTATTAATGGAAGTAATTCTTCTTAATATCTTTCCTTCCATTCTATGTAAAAAACCCCAGTGTTTTAACTCCACTAATTCCAACCCATACAATAAAGTTGCAGGGATCTTTGCCCTAAATACATCCATAAATAGAGTAAGGTGTCTCTTCCCTGTAGCCTTGTACAAGGAGCATAATCCCATACCATGGGCTAATGCTTTACGCCAGTTATGATCTGTATGGAGTTTCTCACTTAAGTTTGCCGAGATTATTTTACCCAAAAAGGTGTAGGTTTTTACCACCTCTAATTTATGTCCGCCTATGGCCCATCCATAATTTTCAGACCTACATTTTTTCTTTCCAAAAATACACATGATTTTACTTTTCGAAGCATTAATCTTCATGAAATTTGCTTCTGCGAATTGATTTAATGCATATAAGCGGTTAGACAAGCCCTTCGGAGTTAAATCTAATATGAGGATATCATCTGCATACATTAAAATTGATACAGGTGATCCTCCAATTATCGGGGCTATCCCACCGCACACTGAAATGGAAGAAGGAAGGTCTGCCGTATAGAGAGAAAACAATATAGGGGCCAATATGCACCCTTGTTTCAGCCCATTAGGTGAGGGAATAGATTGAGACAAACCTCTTTCTCCACCTTGTAATACCTTACACCACGTGTTCGAGTGAAGGGCTTTTACAAGTTCGAGTAAATGTAACGGCATCCCTAGAATAGCGAGCTTTCTCCACAGGGTTGGTCGGTCGACCTTATCAAACGCTGTGGAGAAATCAATGAATGCCGCATATATCCCACCGCCGCGAACACGTACATATTTATCGACAATCACCTGTAATGCTGTTAAGTTATCAAGTGTACCATGCTCTTTACGGAATCCAGTTTGTTCCAAAGGAAGGATGTCATTAGATTCCATCCAATCAGAAATTAAAATCAAAAGACATTTTGCAAAAATTTTCCCTATCGAATCCAAAAGAGCAATTAAACGATAGTTCCCAGGACTATCCCTCTCTCCTTTTTTAAATATCGGGATTAATATACTTCCCCTCCAAGAATTAGGGACTGATCTCAGTAAAAAGCACGCACGGAATACTGGAAGGAGAATCCTGCTCCAGGATGTAACGTCTTGCTTTATTATAGACATGGGCAGCTCATCCGGACCCATAGCTCCGGACGCACTCATACTCTTTATCACCGAAGCGATGGTTTTCTCAGATGGAAGCTCTATATTAGGCTGACTATTTAGGGCTGAATCCCAGCTGTCCCCCTCTACATTATTAGAGGCATACAAACTGGATATAAATGATATCCAGACATTTTCAGCAATAGCGATAGGGATAGGGGAAGTTCTTACCCCACATCCTTTCCCTATTAGGGTCCAGAATTCTCTAGATTTATTGAAGGCTGATGCCTCTCTTAACCTGATCCAGAGAGAATCTTCTTTTTCTCTTTTTAATTTTATTCTAAGTCTAGCTCTCCTTCTTCTTAATAAGGCTATCTTATACTAATTTTCCTTAGTTCTACTAATGAACTGTTGCCTTACGAGTTTATTTATTTCCTTATTTAGGGGTAGTAATAAACTAGGAGGGAGATATGACTTCTTAGGTTTACTTAATTTCCTAGCTCTCGTGGTAAGGTTTTCCTTAAGAATTTCAAAATGTGAAAATTCCCTACCCTGCCAATCATCTAGTTCAAGTAAGGTTTGGGCAAGAATATTTTGTACATCTTTCAAAGTGGAAGGGTCCCAGAAACACCTTCCAGACTTGCAATGAATAGAAACACCTTTATTAATTATAGACCATGATTCAGTATCTGGGGTTTGTATTGAAACTATTATATTAATCACATTATGATCGCTCAAACAAGATTGAGAGATCACCATGTCCTGAACATAAGAAAATGAATCATAATCCGTAATTACATAGTCCAAGATAGATTCGCCCCTAAAAGAATTATGTGTAAACTTAGCCGGAGTGTCAGAAGGCATCCTACCATTTACAATTAACCCCTCTACATAACTGAGTTCTTCAAGTAGTATCTTTCCTCTTTTATTAGTTTTCATTTTACTAGGAAAGATTGCTTGGGGTATATTGTATGCTTCTTCCTTAAATTTACTTCTAAACATATCTATACTCGAAGTGGACACTTTACTATTTAGGTCACCCATAAGTAAAATGTATGGGGGGTGGTCGAGCTCTAATAGTTGTTTGACATAAGAAAACATTCGCTTCAGAACGGTATTAAAGATCTCTTCGGGTGGAATATATGCATTAAGAATTACAAGAGAGGACCGTCTACCTGTGGACGCTAGGTTATTAATAGTTATTGCTTGAAAAAGATTACTAGCGTCCTTATAATGGGAAAATTGCCATTGTAATGAATTTGATAACAAACAGGCTATTCCTCCTTTCGCGTGCCCTTTTTTTGAGGGTGTGGCAGCGGCCTCAAATACAAAATAATTTTTCCCCCCATAAAGAGAATCTTTGCACCATGTTTCCTGAATACATAGCACATCTGCATTCAGAGAGAACAGATAATCAAACTTCTGAGGACAATTATGTAATCCTGCAGCATTCCAGGATATAATTTTTAATTGTCTGTTAAAGATGTAAAAGCGGTCTTAAGTTGTTCGATATGTTACTGGATAGAACTCCAGGGAGCCAATTCCAGAGTTGATTATCTTCTGTCATGGAAATAAGTAGATTTTCAGGGGGAGAAGGTACATGAGAGACCATACGCTTTCCTCTAGAAACCCGTATCTTTAGATCTTTATTATGGATGGTTGGGTCTTCTTGCCCAAATCCCAGCTCAGAAACTCCTTTTCTAAAGAACATATGATTTCCATTATTAAAAAAGGGTAGCACATCAATCCCTCTACGTTGAAATGATTCCGCTTGTTGGAGGACAAGATTCGCAATTATTTTTTAACAGAATTTTACCCTTACGCGCGGACCATTTTCAAACCCCATTATTGAAACCAAATCAATGTCACTTGACAAAATAAGTTTTAAACATTTAGGCGCATCATGGCGCAGGAATAAACAGATGCGTGTCGCATCTGGGGCGTAAAGTTGGCGCAGTGCTGGAGTAGAGTTGCGTGCGACACGCAACTCCAGCACTCTTCCAACTTGCCCTATCTGTAACGTGGTGCGTCAAGCCTTACGCCTGCTTCAAGCAGGCGCAGGGTTTTGACGCATCAGCTTTGGAAAAGTGACTCAGTGAAATCTTGTAGATTTCACTGAGTCACTTTTCAGGGGCGTTCCTGCGACAGAACGCCCCCCCTGCGTAGAAACGCCCACATGACACCTGACGCAGGTTTCATGTGGCGAAGGGCTTTACACCGTGATGCATCTCCATAGATGCATCACGATGTAAATAGGGCGCAACGTGGCGCAGGGATTACGCCGCCGCTGCGTTACAAAAGTGACGCAACGGCGGCATAAAAATGGCGCAAGTCCAACATAAATCTGCCGCAATATTTGTATACCTTCCTTTTACTTGAACATATCCACATACTCTTGTTGTAACACACCTGACACCTTACAGCAGTTTTGTAATCCACATTGTGTTATTTCCATAGTACCACTGAAAACAACTTCAGTTCTCTCAGCCTGCGCAAAAGGATTGAAGAAGATGGAGTTTGCGCCAACTGGTCAAAGACGCAATACACGCCAATGAACACTGCCTCAACCTGATTTCATTGAGTACTTGAGGAATACCCTTCTGGATTGCATAGCTTTCCCTTTAGCGACAGTCATGGCATGGCACTCCCCAACCCTCAAAGTATATGTAAGCTTCCAAACGCAGGTCAGACCTCTAAGTAATATGATGCTTTCTGTGAGATTCTCCTGTAGAAGCAATAGTCAAAGAAAGCAAAGGTTCAGATAAAGTGCATGCTGTCTATAAAAATAGTCCCTTTCCTATTTATGTAATGTGGCATGTCACTTCATAGACATAATAACCAAATTAAGTGTGGGGGGGAAAAGTAGGGGGTAGGAAAGTGGTCAACTACCCAACTCCATAGGGCCTTAAAAACGAACCTGAATGTAGCAACATTCCGCACAAGGCATTTAAAACAAACACTGGCACAACCAATAGGTCTTGGTTTCATATTACAATCTATGGAAACACATGCATGCAGGAATTATTTTTTAATAAAACACTAAATTAATGCCAGACCTATGGACACTACTTATACTTGATAGTGGGGGTGATGGCAGTGGTATGGTCTTGGTGGTAGTACAGCAGGTGTAGAATTGGTGGTGGCACTAGTATTCTGGTGGTGATATTGTGGTGGAAACTGATAGTGGTGTGGTATCAGTGGTGGTGGTTGGTATTGATAGCATAGATGGTGGTCTTATTGTTTGTGGTAGAATTGGTGGTTATACTGGTAGTGATGGTATAGTTAATGGTATTCATAGTGTTTGGTGGCGGAGGTGATGGTGGGGTTGGTGTTATTGGAAGAGATACTAATATTGTGTTGCTAGTGGTATTGAAGGTAGTGGTATAGGTTTTGTTGGTATTGGTGGTATTGATGTTGGTACAGGATTGGTGATCAAAGTGGTATTGGTGATGATGTTGGTTGGTGGTGTGTTATTGTGTAAGTGTATTATTGGTTCTTTTGTTGGTATTGGGTAGTTTTTGTGGTTGTACAGATTTGGTGGTGGAAGTGGTATTGGATGGTGGTATACACTGTGGTGATATGGTATTAGTTCTTGTGGCATTGGTGGTGTGATACAGAAAAAGCAATTAGGCAGCAATGTGAAGGTTGGGCTCACACTGGAGTCATATCAAAAAGTAATGCCTCCTCCAGTAAAAAGCTTTTTATAAACATAACTTTCATTGTATAATGCATGTATTAGATAAGGAATTGAATGGGGAAAACAAGTGTGAAGTGTACTTTATTAGATGTAACATACGAGGCAGACTGATACCCCAAACAGCCAATAGAATTAAAGTGAGAGAAATATACCCCAGGGCTGATCTACGATATGAATGCCGATGCCTTAAACCTATGGCTGAAAAAGGCTAATCTAAGGAAGTCAATAACTAAAAGGGGCAATAGTGTTGAAGACAGCTGTGCTGTCAACCCATAACTAGGAAGGGCAGTGTACTGACCAGACTCGAACTACTGAAAGTAGGAAATGTTCGGTGAGCTTCTTGAATCCTGTCACACAATAGTCCGGTGATTTGGGGATCTGGAGAATATGTTCAACCAGGTCTCACTGAAATCTCACTTCTGGAATGGAAAAGTGTGAAAACTTATGGCATAAACAGGGAGGAATGCCTGAATTTTGGATTCAGCTCTCCGATCCCTGTTTCCTTAAGATAAACCTTTTCACCATCCCATGCTACCATCTGTGGTTTAAGAGAGAACTCCACTGTTCAGGAATATTTTCAGAGATATATTTGCTTTTGGAGACAGATAACTTTTTCACTTAGCTCTACCTTATTCTCCACACTGGAGGACCATGACCATGCAGAAGACCTACCATTGCTCTCTCTCACACACACACACACACACTAGCACACACTAGCACATGCAGGAAATGACGGCTTGCCTCAACATCTATGCACAGCAAGTGGTACTGAAGGTCAACACGAAGCAATAAAAGGTCATGACACTCAACATCACAAACTCTTCAATCAAAGTTGTTGGACAGGAACTAGCCACGACTGAAGAGTTCACCTACCTAAGCAGTATCATCAGACATGATGAAGGGGCAAGCAGTGACATAATAGCAGACTGAACAAGGCCAGGAAAGCCTTCAGGATGCTGAAAATGTGTGAAGGTAATCTCAGTACAGCATTAACACCAAGCTGAGGCTTTACCAGAGCTGCATTCTGTCCACACTTTTGAATGGCTCAGAATGATGGCAAATGCGGCATCACCAAACTGTCAGCCTTCCATACCAGTAACTTGAGAAATTTCTTTCACATTGTCTGGCCGCGAAACATCCCCAACCAGAACTGTTCACCAGATGCAAACAAGAGAGCATGGACACCATCACTATAAGAAAAAGATGGAGATGGATAGGACATATAGGTACCCCAATATAGGCTCAGGTAACATCGTAACCTAAAACCTATACTCTCACCTACATTACACACATAAAGGCTCTTGAGGACTGACCTTTTACCTAGATACGACAAGGCACACAGAACGCAGGAGTTCACTGGCAAAAGCCTCATACATTATGCATGAGGATTCTTGAAAACTCAGCAGGACTACCATCTCCTGTATAATATCTATGTATAAAGTTAATTCCCGATGTGATCCTAAGTCTGACAAGTGGCACAGCAAGGTAGAACCCCGGGGAGACCTTTGGGTATATAAACATCACATCTTGCTGAGACAAACAGAGGAGATCAGGAATTCCCTGCCGACACACTGACGCGAGACGCTGAGATTCCTGCATGCAGATATTCCAGCTTGCAGTGGTCTAACATCCCTTGTGGGGTGTCCAACTCAAGACGAAGACGGGTCCCACTGTCTCTCACTTCAGGTAATGAGGTTGACTTTATCCTAGAGGGATTCTTGGCTTAACACCTGCATACACGCTAGGTACACTTAGGTACATCTAGTTAGGGTAGCATCAGAGGAGTACGCATTCTATTATCGGATGTATGACGTTACAACGCATGCTGTTACAACGCATGCTGTTACAACGAAAGTTTTACAACGCGAGTGCATTGACAACGCAGGACATTACAACGCAAGTCTTTAAATCGACTTGCACTAGATGGCGTGCTAACATTAAAAAAGTGTAATTTACTATTCCAACTCCAGTCCACATAACAGTAGGGAAGGTGTTGGGATAGTAAACTACACTATTTTTAATGTTAGCACACCATCTAGTGCAAGTCGATGTAAAGACTTGCGTTGTAATGTCCTGCGTTGTCAATGCACTCGCGTTGTAACAGTTTTGTTGTAATGGTAGTGCGTTGTAAAAGTTGCGTTGTAAAGGTTGTTCCCCTCTATTATCATGTATTTTATAGACCTGCCTTTTACTTTCTTAGTGCTTCTAATCATTTATATTTGTGACTGTCTAATGATTGTTTCAGCACACCTATTTTACACTAGAATAACGACTGTTCAATAAATTCTTGTTGAAAAACGTCCATACCGTTTATTCTGTGTATCTCTCTGAGACTAAGTGAGCACGAGTGACTGGCCGAAAAGTAGTACACTGTTTCCACGGTCCTGAGGAATCAGGGTTGTCATGTTCGATAGTGGCCTAGAACTATTCTCTCTCTGGTAAGAGGAGTTTCTAGTGGCACTGTGAGCTAGCTGGTACACAGGCCAGCATACCCGGTGGGGGTGTCTAGAATCAGTCTGACACCAATCCTACAGTGTATTTTGCCGAAACGCACAGATCCTATATAGGTTTTATAGGAACTACACAACATGGCACCCAACGTTGGTTGGGTACTTATTTAACAGTCAAAGTGATGTCATTTGAGATGTCATCAGTGATGTCATGAGTGATGTCACTGACCATGTCATGAGTGATGTAATATGTGACGTCATCAGCAGTGGATTGCGGGCGTGCGAGTTATAGTTAGCTGAACTAACTATAACGGGGGAATTTCATTGGTTTTTTACGAGTAAAATGTCCAGCTAACTATAACATGTGTGAAACCTATGGTTTTTTCAGTGAATTTGCAAGGTTTTTAAAATGCTATTTCCTAACTATAACGTGTGTGAAACCTATGGTTTTTTCAGTGAATTTGCAAGGTTTTTTAAATGCTAATTCCTAACTCTAACGTGTGTGAAACCTATGGTTTTTTCAGTGAATTTCAAAGGTTTTTTAAATGCTAATTTTAGAATTTTTAAATATATTTTTTATATATTTCTTTTACAAAAATTTCCCTATGTATACATTTATAAATTATCTGTATCCTTTAATTTGGTGTGGCTCATTTTTTTTTTACTTTGAATTTGGATAAAGTTGAACAGCATTGTTATGTTCTATTAACTTATGTACACTTTAATTTATTTATTTTTTTTCTATAAATTTTTAGGTTGCGCGCACTGAGCGCGCACCTAGTACACATGCGTACGTTTTTCATGTACGCCTGCGTACGTTATCTACGTACGCATACATACGTTTTAGAGCGCGCTCGCAGCGCGCACCGAGTACGCATGCGTACGTTTTTTGTATACCTATGTTTACGTTATATACGTACGCATACGTACGTTTTAGTACGCGCTCGCAGCGCGCACCCAGTACGCATGCGTACGTACGCTTGCGTGTGTCGTACGTGCTCCGCGCGCTACACTCGTGCGTACGCGCGGAGTACGCGCGCTGACGTTCGCGCATGCACGCGTGCTGCGTATGCGCGTTGCGTACGCGCATAATACTTATGCGCATGCGCGCGTCCGCGCATGCATAATTGCACCGTGCGCGCTCTGAGCTTGCTCCGTGCGCGCACCTCGGGTTATGTGATTAATAAAACAACACTTTTAATTGGTTTTCATTACTTTCAGTTTCAGATTGTTTCAACACCACACCCAATCCCCTCATGGCAAGTCATGTGATCAAGAAACATCACTTTTCATTGGTTCAAAGTACTTTCAGTTCCAGATTCTTCCAAAATCACACCCACTCCCCTCATTGATAGTTCTGATTCCCTTGGAGAAGGAGCTACTCTGTTTTTGTGAGACAATGGCAGAGCACCAGCCACCTTCTGAGAGTGAACAGGACACTCTTGAGAGACAGAGGCAGAGGAAGCAGAAAGACTCCTTTATATGGCAGTTTTTCACTTTTCCTGAGGGACAAAAGAAGGTGAATGCACCAAAAGTCACCTGCATACTTTGTCAGCGCACCTTATCACGTGGGAATGCTAATAAGAAGTACTCTTTTAGTATTCACACAATGTTGAGGCACGTTGAGAAAATGCATCCTGTGACTTTTTGTCAAGCTTCTGGAGCAAACCCTCCACCTGCTCAGCCGACGACATATGCAGCAGCTCAGCCGAGCACATCTTTGGCAGCTCAGCCGAGCACTTCTTCTGCGATGGTGCATTCACCTTCTTACACACCTCTGGATATTCGTCCTTGTTTTGGGAGGATGAGTACACGGTGCATGGATTGTGGTATTCTTATTACTATGGGTGAGAGCAGTGTTGATCTCATTCAGAGAAAATTTGAGGAGCACTCTTGCACTGGGCCATAGTTTGTTATTTTTTTTTTCGTTTTTCTCTTCCTCTGTCCCTACATTAACTCAAGGGCTCTTTTTAGAGCCACCTAAAATCTAAACACAAAAACTTGTTTTTTGAATCTATTTGTCAAGTTTTTTTTTTGGGGTGCGCGCACCCTGCGCGCACCCAATGATGTTTTTAATAAAAAATAATCATTTTTTTCAACTTTAGTAAACCTTCAGGGACTCCCTGACAAAGAGAGGGGAGTGGCAAAGTAATTAAAAAAGAGATGGTGTACATTTCACAGATGAAGGGAAGAGAGTCTTCCCATTAAACTTTAAACTCTGCATCAGTACTTACGTATAGGTACCCTAAACCTATCAAAAAAGATAATAGCTCATTTTAGTGCTGCGTTTGAATTGGCTGTATTTACAAGGAGAGGAAAAGACACACAGAGTGGCTTATCCTCTCCTTGTAAATATGGAGGAGCATCCTGCGCCACTAGTACGTCAAGAAAAGTGATGTAGTGGTGGTGCAGGTGGCTTGTAAATCTGCCCCAGAGATGTTAAGGAAGTTAAGGGTAAAACAGACAAACAGAGAGTGACAGATACAGAGACAGAAAGCAAACAACTGAGAAGGAGTAAGGCAGTTAAAAAGACTAAGACATATGGATACAGAGAAAGAAACATGGATGAAAAATTAGTGATGGAGGTAGTAAAGGTAGGGGAGTAGTAGAGAAGGAGTGAGGGAGTTACAAAAGAGTAGTAAAGCAGAAAGAGAGAGTGAGAAGAGAAATGAGAAAAGCAGAGTAAGGAGAGGTGAAGAAAAGGAAGCATGAAACGAAAGCAGTGACACATACAGATATTTTAAACTTACCTGACCATCAAAGTAACTTATTTAGAAATAAATGTTTTTAATAAATTGCAAGGAAACTGAATTACATTTTCTAAATTTTCTTTCTAGTTTTGAAAAAAAGAAAAAAAGTATTAATATTCAACAATATATTTTATTAAACAGTACATGTTTTTTCATATTTAGCAAAGCAATTTTTTGCCCTTTTTTTGCTGTTTTCAGAATGTTTTGATTTTCACTGAAAATAGTGAAATCAATTGTATTCATCATTTAACAGCGGGCAAAAAAAAACCAATCTGAAAGATTGTTTAAAAAAGCCCCAAATGTATCCTCACTAAAACATACCTTAATAGAAATGTCAAAAATACCTTTTAAGTACAATAACAATTTTCAAGAAATAACGTCTGTAAACCTTGTTGCAAAAGAACATTTTCCAAATTAATATCTGTCAAAGAAGTCCACAATTGTTGGTTTTACCTTTCCTTGAGGCCAAATGGTAAGTTTAAAATCCTTTTTGAGTGAAATATTCAAATTTAATCCTTTAAAATTTAAATAATGCTTTCTTCAGATGCTGAATTTAGTATTTAAAATTTGGGTTTCAGAAAAATTAAGTAACAATTGGGTAAATCATAAGGCAAACGTTGCTTGAAAATCAATTGAGAATCATTACACAGTGTCCATCCTTTTTCACATTTAAGATAAACTGTGTAATGACCAGAAGTTATAGAAGGACCGTCATGAAAAATTATTGCAACTGCTACAAAAGTTTTTCCAGATATAGATAATTGATTACCAACAAACTTCTTTAGTAAAGTTTCCAATTTTGTTCCATCAGCTCTACAACGTTGTACCATTAAAATTACATACTGTCCATATTTCTTTAAAAATAACGTTGACAACATTTCAGATTTACATTCAGAACATTCCATGTTGTTATCAGCATCTTTAACTAATTTATTAAAAGTCACTGTTTTACTTTCTGGTAATGGTAAATATATGAACCTTTCAGAAACAACATTAGTACTGCATGTGTTCATACAGTTATCACAACAATGTTCCCATTTATAAGAGACACCAAATAAATGTTCTACTTCTACCCCTTCATCTTCCAGTACCATCAGGATATACATCAAGAATTCCTGTGCATCTTGCTGGACATTTTGTGTAAACTGTGTACATCCAGAACATACATCTAAAAGATTTCTAACATCAGAAGCACTTTCTATTTTATTTTTATCATTACTCGGCTTCTCATAAAGGAGACTCAGAAAAGAACAGAATCTTTTTTCATGATGTAGTATTATCTGCTCTTGCAAACTTTCAAGATAAAATACAACATTCAGCACTACATTTGCGTAGCAGTTGACACCAGAGCTAGTTTCAAAATGACAACCAACAACCTCTTCCACACTGTCCTTTTTCTTTTTGCTTGCAGTCACATCACTGTCTTTTTGTTTTCTCTTCTGTACATCCTCATTACAGATATTCTCAACTCTCCTTTTCCGACAAACAACACGTTTTTCAAACACAGGATACTGACCTAAATGAGGAGCATAGCTTCTTCTTAATCTATTATACTCCTTTACACAGTTTGCATCAGCACTTACTTTTGAGTCATCAAAGTCTATCATGAATAAACCAGATAATATTTTCACGCGTGACAAAGCAACATATGCCATACCTTCTTTAAACGCAGTAGATCCAATGTTTACAAAAGCACTATCAACAGTTAATCCTTGAGACTTGTGAATAGTTACAGCATATGCTAGAGAAATCGGAAACTGCTTCCTACGTAAATATAAGTCTTTCACTAGCTAAAAACGAACTGAACAACGACTAATGACTTTAACCTCTTCAATCTGGTCAAATTTTATTTTTAAAAATTCAATTCCATCTTTTTTCTGGTACTTTACAAAACCCACAACTTTACCCATAGCTCCATTCACTAAACCTTTTTCTACATCCAAATTACGTCTTAAAATTACTCTACAGTTCATACACACATAAAGATTCTTTTCCAAACCAGCTGTTTTTGAAATGTTTTTCTCCAGAGAATCCAATTTAGTAGCCAATTTGCCTGTCAATATAATAGTTATTCGTTCATGTTGAATTTTATCCACAGCTTCCAGTTTTATGATCTCTTCATTTTCCAATTTCAAAAGTTCTTGATTGAATACAGAGCATTCATGTAGTGTTGGCATTAAGCAGATTACAGTATTTTTTTCAGCAATTTTCTTGTATATTTTCTCTGGAACTATTTCTTCAGTTGTAAACAAATTACTCAGCAATCGACTCTGTAATGCTTTTCTGCCATGTTCTGTGAGTAGTCCAATTCTTATATCTTTCAGAATACTTGCATAGTCCTCATCATTGGCTTGCCTCATATTGGTAATGAGTTCCTTATACTCAAAATATGTCCAAATATTTACATTGCCTATACTTCCTAACGACTTTTTCGTGTCTTCATGTGTAAGTGTATGGAATACCGGTTGTCCTTTAACTGGAGTAAGTTGCAAAAGATCCCCAAAAACTATGACGTGTTTTCCTCCAAATAACACGTCATAGTCTGTCTTCAGAATTTGCTGCATTCTTAAATGCACAAAGGCAAGCATTAAGTTTGATACCATGCTTACCTCATCAATAATGAGTACTTTCATTTTCTTCAATACTCTTTAAACTTCCAAGCATGCTTCTCCTGCTAGTTTGTGGTACTGTATTTTGTTCTCATGCTCTACTGGTAACATTAGCAAACGATGTAAGGTAACACCTTTTATGTTATACGCTACTAACCCAGTTGGAGCAGTAACAACACAAGACAAAATGGAATCCATTTTCTTCTGTAGGTAGCTTCTAATTACTTTAATTAAGAAACTTTTTCCAGTTCCTGCTTGTCCACTTACATACATTCTCATTGGTTCAAAAGATGTGCATGAGCACTCTTTATTTTCATGTAGTAATCCGTGATCAATTGTTTTCCTGGCTTCTTCATAAATTTGTTTTTGTTCTTCATTCAGTTGCTGCTCCAAATATGTTAAGTCTACTAAATCTTCCTGAGCTTGATTCATAGCTGTTTCCACTTCATTCATGGCTATTGCTGCTTCATTTTCTACGATTGGTTGTCCTAGAGGATCTTGACTGAATGTCCCAGAACTTTGACTGTCTTGAGAACTGTCTCTAGCTACTTCAGCTGCAATTGTTGCTTCTTGTTCAATTTCTTCATTTAACATTTGAACATAAGTTGTGAAAGTACTGCATTCTAGGCTGTCTTTGCTAGCATTGAAGGAATCTTCATAACTCTGGAATTCTCCAAGTAGTTCGTCCTCTGAACGCCATGGTTTAAACAGCTGCAAAAGTGCCAAGTAGTAAAATTCCTTTTTGTCAGGAGTGTCGCAACTCAGCTTCCGGTGATTTATCAAACTTCCTTTTGTTTGCTTCACCAAACATCCTTCCTCACCACTGACTTTATATTTTCCATTGTTTATATCTTCTGTGGCATTCCGTTTAAAAATGAAGTTCTGCAGCACTTCATAGAGACACATGTTCTCAAGGTGATGACTTCTTTGTGGGTAATATGTGTCCAACATGTTTGTTCTTAAAATGTCTGTACTTTCTGGTTCGAACTCTGCTAAATATTCAATTTCTCGAATAGATTTCAGTACCCGATTTCGCATTCCTGCAAGGCCTAAACTTACCCAAATTATTCTTCTGGATTTCGAGTACAGACTTGCAGATGATAACCTATCTGAGCATTCGTAGGATCCAATTTCTCGATGCGATAACATCTTTAAACTGAAACTGTATAGCTTCTTACTGACAGTCTTCTCGTGAGAAATCTCTTCCCACATTTCCTTCAATTCTGTTTTCTCAGATTTAGTGATGTAAGATGTGACATACCGAGCAACAGCAATAGAATTGTCAGCCACATACTGTATATCCATGTTAGCATTCCACATGGATAAAATGACTGGGTTGTAGTCATTTATATATTTTGACTCTTCTTTTCTTCTTAGGTTGTAGGTATTCTTAGGCGATTTTCTTGTAATAGTATGTCGCACAGCTGACATAAAACTGTTTACTCTTCCTTTTGAAAGAACAGGTCGTGGAAATCCAAATCGACATTTTGTGTAGAATTTATCTTTACTCTTTTACTTTCGTCGACAGTATTTTCCACACCGATGACTTTGGAAATGTAAAACTTTCTCTTTTAAGTTTTTCTCTTCTGTGCTTTTAGGTATAGCACATGTGGCATATCCTTCAATGAAAGATAAAACTGCTTCATCAGCATCTGTTCCAAATTTTGGGGCATCCTTGATCCACAACCGCATATGAATGTGAGGAGCACCTCTTGCTTGGTACTCTTTTCTCCAAAAGAAATCCACAACTTCTCCAAGAGGTGGATTTTTTTTATTGCAGATGAAGGACATCATAGCCTCAAATCTATGATTAAAATATCTGCAAACATTAACCGGATCCAATGAGCACAATTCTCCTGCTGTCTTGTATTGTATGTTTTTAATGTTTGAATTTGCCTCTCGAAGAAAATCTAGAAGATCATCCCAAGTGTACTCAGCACAGCTTAGGGTAAGGAACCATGTAGGAGTTCCTAAATTCCGTAACATACACTTCAATTCTCCATGGCGTCGGTACCAATATTCATTAGTCCCACGCTGACAAGCCATCAAATTGATCAATTGAGATTCCAAATGATCATCTCACTGTTGCACTTTGTTGATAAAGTCCTTTGCTGACACATTATGTATATGTACTCCAGTTTTCAAATTTGATTTACTGCATAAGATAGTGCAGACAAGTCACTTTCAAATTAAAGATGGAACAAATAAGGAATACTTTTTTTTTTGTTATATCTCTGCACCGCCTCACTGCTTGAGATTTTACTTCCATTGTTGTTTTTACTGATGTTGCTGCTCTCCCGTGTGGTGAAGCTATCTTGCGGACTCGAATCTCCTTTGTTCTTATCCTTCACTGACTTTTTTTTTCCCTGATAAAATTATTTTAAAAACTTAAAATTAACCTTCACCTCTCCTTCCCCGGGTGTCAAAGATATCTCCAGTATGTAACTCATAACTCGTTGTTAATCTTGACCGTTGACGCACGGGGGATATAATGTGGATATCAGTGCTTCACTGTATCGTGGCCGGCCTGTCGGTTGTAGGCCCGTATTTGTTCTTTTAAGATGCACGAATAAAGGTTTTTAAAAAAAAAAAAAAAAAAAAAAAAATAAGGAATACTTTGACGAAATCTGGGATCTTCTGCATATAATCTTGTAGTCCGATACTCCGAAGCAGGAATCTGTACTGGACGTTCATCATATCGTCCACCTTCTCCTGTAGGAAACAGTTGGGGAAAACAACGAGCTTCCAAGCTCTCCTCCCATACACTCACAGGAGTTCCTTTTGCTTTCTTCATCTGAAACAGATCAATAGCGTTTCCCATAACTTCTTTAGAATGAAGAGGATGTATGCTGAAATGTTCATAAATTTCTTCTTCTTTTGACTTATCCACTTTTTCAATTTGCCCAGTTGGTATTCCTATGTCTTCTAGTAAAACTTCTTCATCTTCATCCATATAAATGGCTTCATACCATTTATTATTTTTTTTCAAATACAAATTTGCTCTTTGTACTTTTCGTACATCCACCAGCTCCTGCCAAATTTTCTTATTCTTTGTAGGTACACCATTAACCAGAATAACTAATGGTTCAGTTTCCAAAGTATCTGCATCAATTGTTTCCATATTTTTTTCAAATCCAATGGCAAATAGACAACTCTTCCTTTTAAACCTCTTTGTAAATCCGAAGGAGGTAATTTACCTGTTTTTGGCTCCATACGCACTATGGTCTGAAACGGATGGACACATTGAATGAGAATAGACTCATACGTAATTAAATCAGAAAGTTCTGGAGGAATATCAACCAATTCTAATTTATTATGTACAGCTCTTGCTGGCATTCTATTTTCTTCTAACTTGTTATAACAGTATTTACAAATACGCTGATCTTCACCCAATTCAAAACAATTTTCCAGAAATATATATGTTGCAAAATCTTTCCACTTATAATTATCTTCATTTTCACTTTTTTTATACAGATCAACATTCCTTGTTTGAATTTTATAATGGCTTCTCTGGCAACAAATACAAGTAATATTTGGTCTTTCATTAGAGATGATAGTAAATTTTGTCATTTCATCTTCAAAATTTTTACTAAAAGTAAGTTCTACATTCTCTTCCACATTTTCATCAATAACTGTATCATTTTCTGCACTTTCTTGTTCTGGACCAAAGTAACAAAACTGAATCTCATCAGTAACCTTCACTACATCTGATACAGATCCACGGAACAGAGCATTATTCAACTCATTTAACTTTAGTGCTGGACTTTTAGCAAAATACAATGTTCTCACAAACTTTCTCATTTCAGTATGATGAACAGCCAGCATCCTAAAATGGTGAAAAACACTTTGACACACTTTCCTAGATAGACAAGCCAGAGAATGTCCTTGCAAACCAGTATTCTCTCTCACTCTGCATGGATCTAGTCTTTGAAGCACCTTAATCTTCTGTTTAACACTCTTTTTACTATATTCTCTTAGAAAGTCACGTAATTTATCAATAGATTCCTGACGCACAGTACAAATACTACTACAATTCCAAGTGTACACTGGGGCTTTAGGACGTCTCCCCATAACCTCATCGGCCATCACTTCTTCCTCATTTCTTGGAACCATTTTCTCCTTTTCCATTACACAACCATCCTTAACTTCATATGCTCTACCATTGGTGTCAACTGCATGCAACAAACTATTACTTTGAAGATAACTCTCTTCATTAAAAAACGGTTCAGTACTTGAACTATGCTTCCATTCTCCTAAGAACACTTTACAAAAGTTATTTTTTTTCACTTCTCTTTTCCTTTTGCTTTGTGACTTCATTGCATTGACTAATTTATCTAATCTACGCATCCTGTTCAAAATTAAAATGAATAGTTTTTTTTTTATTTCTAAAGCCTTCGTAACAATACTTTCAATAAATTTCTTTTTCTTATAAAATTTGGTTTTCTTCTTATATTTTTTAACATCCTTTAGCAAATTTAACATCACTCTTCTCTGAAACATTTTTCGACGAATGTTTTTAAAATCTATTTTTCGTGTTAAGTCACTCTTTCTTACTTCCGAGTCTACATTAGCATTTTGTTTTTGCTGTCGACTCTGTTGTTGTTTTGTACTTGAAACACTGTTTGAAATTAACTTTCGATCATTTTTTTTTTTTTGAAGATATGTTTTAAAAATTCTTTAGTCTGCTTACCAGAAGACTCTTTCTGTTTTCCAACAAGAGCTTCTCCTATTTTTGTTTTACCAGTTGTCTTCAAATATAGTTGTTGTTGCTTTTCTTTTCTCTTTCTTGACTTTATAGGCATCTTTAAATTTTTTCACTGTTGCTCAGCAATACCTGCAAGAAACTAAAAATTAATACCTTTATGTAATTTTAATTCATTACAATTTTTTTTGAGCTTTTCAAATCCTATCACATGAGCTGACCCTTTCCTACGAGTCCAAGTCTTACAAAACAAGAGAAACATGAATGAAATCTCTGACAACAATTCCTGTGTCCACACAGACTCATGGTGTGATTCTAGGCAGAAAACGATATTTGATTGGCAATTTGAAAGCACATTTACTACTGTGGAGGAGCAAGTGATAATTACTGTGACAGCCTGACACATTTTTCTTATATTTTAGAGAAGCAGAAAAGAGCACATGTCCTTACAGCTATTTGAGACCATGACCATGTGTTACAGGGTGAGTGATTAGACTAGAGCAAAGGAAATGAGCCTTGGTGACGTTGAATCTGTTTGCGTTACACACTGCTATCTGAAACACCACACAGAGCTGAGTAGTACGCACAGGAGTGTAGGAGAAGCTGCTGCGTGTGTGCAAAAAGTGTGTTTCTGGAGACTGTGTATTGTCAGTTGCAAGAGAGATCTGCATGGAAACTTGCACAACTGCATGAAGAGTGCAGACATGTGTATAAGAGTAGATGTGTGGTAAGGGTTAATTGGACTTTTGAACATGTAGGAACAACCTCAGCCATTGCAAGATTTGATGGAAAATCTACCTTGTTGATTTGAAATGTGTTAGCATTTGCCTCTTATTTTTGAGATAGTGATTTCTGCTGAGTGCTAACCAACACATTTGAAGAAAACAAGCTGGCCCTTTCCTGAAAGTGCAAGTTTTACAGAACAACAGCAACACAAATTAAATCTCTGACAACAATGTGTGCTCACAGACTCATGGTGTGATTCTAGGCAGAGAGCGATATTTCCTTTGGCAATTTTAAAGCACATTTAGTACTGTGGAGGAGCAAGTGATAATAACTGTGACAGCCTGACACATTTTTCTTATATTTTAGACAACCAAAAAAGAGCACATGTCCTAACAGCTCCTTAAGACCATGACCATGTGTTACAGGGTGAGTGATTAGACTACAGCAAAGGTAATGAGCCTTGATGACGTTGAATGTGTTTGCGTTACACACTGCTATCTGAAACACAACACAGAGCTGAGTATTACGCATGGGAGTGTAGGAGAAGCTGCTGCATGTGTGCAAAGAGTATGTTTCTGGAGACTGTGTATTGTCAGTTGCAAGAGAGATCTGCATGGAGACTTGCACAACTGCATGAACACTGCAGATATGTGTGTAAGAGTACATGTGTGGTAAGGGTTAATTGGAGTTTTGAACATGTAGGAACTACCTCACCCATTACAAGATTGGAAGGAAAATCTACCTTGTTGATTTGAAATGTGTTAGCATTTGCCTCTCATTTTTGAGATAGTGATTTCTGCTGAGTGCTAACCAACACATTTGAAGAAAACAAGCTGGCCCTTTCCTGAAAGTGCAAGTTTTACAGAACAACAGCAACACAAATTAAATCTCTGACAACAATTCCTGTGTGCACACAGACTCATGGTGTGATTCTAGGCAGAAAGCGATATTTCCTTTAGCAATTTGAAAGCACATTTAGTACTGTGGAGGAGCAAGTGATAATTACTGTGACAGCCTGACACATTTTTCTTATATTTTAGACAACCAAAAAAGAGCACATGTCCTAACAGCTCCTTAAGACCATGACCATGTGTTACAGGGTGAGTGATTAGACTACAGCAAAGGTAATGAGCCTTGATGACGTTGAATGTGTTTGCGTTACACACTGCTATCTGAAACACAACACAGAGCTGAGTATTACGCATGGGAGTGTAGGAGAAGCTGCTGCATGTGTGCAAAGAGTATGTTTCTGGAGACTGTGTATTGTCAGTTGCAAGAGGGATCTGCATGGAGACTTGCACAACTGCATGAACACTGCAGATATGTGTGTAAGAGTACATGTGTGGTAAGGGTTAATTGGAGTTTTGAACATGTAGGAACTACCTCACCCATTACAAGATTGGAAGGAAAATCTACCTTGTTGATTTGAAATGTGTTAGCATTTGCCTCTCATTTTTGAGATAGTGATTTCTGCTGAGTGCTAACCAACACATTTGAAGAAAACAAGCTGGCCCTTTCCTGAAAGTGCAAGTTTTACAGAACAACAGCAACACAAATTAAATCTCTGACAACAATTCCTGTGTGCACACAGACTCATGGTGTGATTCTAGGCAGAAAGCGATATTTCCTTTAGCAATTTGAAAGCACATTTAGTACTGTGGAGGAGCAAGTGATAATTACTGTGACAGCCTGACACATTTTCCTTATATTTTAGACAAGCAAAAAAGAGCACATGTCCTAACAGCTCCTTGAGACCATGACCATGTGTTACAGGGTGAGTGATTAGACTTCAGCAAAGGAAATGAGCCTTGATGATGTTGAATGTGTTTGCATTACACACTGCTATCTGAAACACAACACAGAGCTGAGTATTATGCATGGGAGTGTAGGAGAAGCTGCTGCATGTGTGCAAAGAGTGTGTTTCTGGAGTCTGTGTATTGTCAGTTGCAAGAGAGATCTGCATGGAGACTTTTACAACTGCATGAAGACTGCAGATATGTGTGTAAGAGTACATGTTTGGTAAGGGTTAATTGGAATTTTGTACATGTAGGAACTACCTCACCCATTACAAGATTGGAAGGAAAATCTACCCTGTTGATTTCAAATGTGTTAGCATTTGCCTCTCATTTGTGAGATCATGATTTCTGCTGAGTGCTAGCCATCACACTTTTAGAAAACAAGCTGCCCTTTTCCTGCGAGTGCAAGTTTTACAGAACAACAGCAACACAAATTAAATCTCTGACAACAATTCCTGTGTGCACACTGTCTCATGGGGTGATTCTAGGCACAAAACAGTATTCCTGGGTGATACCAGGCCCTTTCCTGAAAGTGCAAGTTTTACAGAACAACAGCAACACAAATTAAATCTCTGACAACAATTCCTGTGTGCACACTGTCTCATGGTGTAATTCTAGGCAGAAAACAGTATTCCTGGGTGATACCAGTACACCTTAACTTATGTTGAAGACATACTCCATAATATCTAACATGTTCCAGGCACTTAAATATCTTCCGTAACATAAAATGTAAAACACAACTTTTAAAGTGGTAGGAAAATGTACCATGCTATTTTCAAATGTGTTTGCATTTGCCTCTCATTTTTGAGATAGTGATTTCTGCTGAGTGCTAACCAACACAGTTGAAGAAAAGAAGCTGTCCCTTTCTTAAAAGTGCAAGTTTTACAAAACAACAGCAACACAAATTAAATCTCTGACAACAATTCCTGTGTGCACACAGACTCATGGTGTGATTCTAAGCACAAAGCGATATTTTCTTTGGCAATTTGAAAGCACATTTAGTACTGTGGTGGAGCAAGTGATAATTACTGTGACAGCCTGACACATTTTTCTTATATTTTAGACAAGCAGAAAAGAGCACATGTCCTAACAGCTCCTTGAGACCATGACCATGTGTTACAAAAAACAAGCTGCCCCTTTCCTGCGAGTGCAAGGGTAATAGAGCAAGACCAACACGAATTAAATCTCTGATAACAATTCCTGTGTGCACACTGTCTCATGGTGTGATTCTAGGCAGAAAACAGTATTCCTGGGTGATACCAGTACACCTTAACTTATAGTGAAGACATACTCCATAATATCTAACATGTTCAAGGCACTTAAATATCTTCCTTAACATAAAATGTAAAACACAACTTTTAAAGTGGTAGGAAAATGTACCATGCTATTTTCAAATGTGTTTGCATTTGCCTCTCATTTTTGAGATAGTGATTTCTGCTGAGTGCTAACCAACACAGTTGAAGAAAAGAAGCTGTCCCTTTCTTAAAAGTGCAAGTTTTACAAAACAACAGCAACACAAATTAAATCTCTGACAACAATTCCTGTGTGCACACAGACTCATGGTGTGATTCTAAGCACAAAGCGATATTTTCTTTGGCAATTTGAAAGCACATTTAGTACTGTGGTGGAGCAAGTGATAATTACTGTGACAGCCTGACACATTTTTCTTATATTTTAGACAAGCAGAAAAGAGCACATGTCCTAACAGCTCCTTGAGACCATGACCATGTGTTACAAAAAACAAGCTGCCCCTTTCCTGCGAGTGCAAGGGTAATAGAGCAAGACCAACACGAATTAAATCTCTGATAACAATTCCTGTGTGCACACTGTCTCATGGTGTGATTCTAGGCAGAAAACAGTATTCCTGGGTGATACCAGTACACCTTAACTTATAGTGAAGACATACTCCATAATATCTAACATGTTCAAGGCACTTAAATATCTTCCTTAACATAAAATGTAAAACACAACTTTTAAAGTGGTAGGAAAATGTACCATGCAATTTTCAAATGTGTTTGCATTTGCCTCTCATTTTTGAGTAACTGATTTCTGCTGAATGCTAACCATCACACTTTAAGAAAACAAACTGCCCCTTTTCTGCGAGTGCAAGGCTAACAGAACAAGAGTAACACAAATTAAATCTCTGCCAACAAATCGTGTGTGCAGACAGACTCATGATGTGATTAAAGGCACAAAACAGTATTCCTCAGTGATACCAGTAACCCTTAACTTACAGTGAAGACATACTCCAAAATATCTTACAAGTTCAAGACAGTTAAATATCTCCTAAAACACAAAATGTAAAAGACAACTTTAAAAGAAGAATGACAATTCGAATATTTATATCAAAAATCACCACATACATCCCCTCTCAAACTCATAACTCACCTTTAAAATTAATTAGTTGAGAAAGAAATGTGGTACTCAAACAGCAGATTATCAGAGCCAGAATCTCAGAGCTGTACACCTCTCTCCTCTCACCACAACCAGTAAATGGCAATGTTTCCCTCTCTTTTTTCACACATATACATGTTAATGTAAAATCACAGTCCTTCCCACATTTTTTCAAATGGAATCACACATTTCTATTGGTTGCAACTTTCAACCCCTTTCCAAATCATCCCTTCCCCCAACATGACTTCTGCCTGCTACCATAGCAACAGGTCATGGAACACTGGTGTGAGCAGAGAGGTCAGAAGTTCAGCACACAATGTTCCAAATCCAAAGAGCAAGAGTGCTTGACTTTTCAAACCTAACAGCAAATCCAAAGTAATGTTCAGTGGGAACACATTTTTCTGTACCAATCCAAAACATGCTTTTAAAAATGTAAACATACAGCCTAGTTTTAACTGTAAAATGGTTTGAATCAGCCAATGAGTTCTTTTTATTAAAAAAAAGTATGTATGCCTCCATTTTTCAACTGTCTTTCTTTTCATATTGCCATTCTACTGAAAGACACCTCCTGAGTGCATCCTGTTCTCCTTGAAAGATGTTCACAGTGTGGATTGTAGGTCATAGCTATGTCTTCTGGAGTGAAAAATTTGCAGAAAAAAGAGGTATTGTAAAAGACCTTGCTTTGCCAAATGTAGACATTAAATGGATTGGTCAGAGAGGGTTAAAGTGGCACCAATTAATGCCTTTGGTGAAAACCTTTCTACATCTCCCACAGCCTAACCTTATTATTGTGCACTGTGGTGGAAATGACCTAGGCACTTTAACTGGGGTAGGTCTGGAAATGCTTATTGTTGGAGGGAGGACCACCGGGGAGTCGGGGAGACTACTCCGGGGCACCTTCCTACCGCAAAGTTATAGCCGAGCGCCACTGAGAAGCCCCCTAGGGGAGGTCCTTCTCCTATGTTCGTACTAGGCCCAGTAATACCACCACACAGGACTCCGTATCAGTTGCTTAACTTGGTTCTTTATCAATAGTAGTACGTTCAATATTTACAGTGGGATCGAGGGATCCAGTAAGAGTCTCAATGTCTTTAGAGGGATAAGGTAGCGGGACAGTCTTAGTACCAGCCAGGTACGGGAAGGCTCTGCGCCAGACCTTGAGTGCTGGTCTCGGAGTGGCTCGGACGTGGAGAGCCGCGACGGCGTCTGCAGGGCTCGGGTGGTAGTTCCGCTTGGGTCGAGCTGCGACACAGTCAGCAGGGCTCCGGTGGTAGGTCCGCTTCGGTCGAGCCGCGACGAGGTCAGCTGGGCTCTGATGGTAAAGTTCAACAAGGTCAGGCCGCGACAGCGTCAGCAGGGCCCCAAAGGTTCGTGAAGGTCTTTAAGCACGGTGGAGCCGCGACGTCGTCAGCAGGGCTCAGAGGGTGGGTTCAGGAGGAGTCTTCTTCCGTAGGGTCAGCCGCGATCCGATCAGCAGGGCTCTTGACTCCAGGATACAACTATTGTCCTGTTGTCGGGTCGCCCCAGATATAGGGCTGGAGCCCTTTGATGTCCGGACCCTTGCGCCCGGAGGGGGCGGAGAGGCCGGGTAGGGAGCGGCCAGACGCCCAGCAGGAGAGGCGCCAGGCCCCAGAGAGCTGTGGGGCGATCGCACCTAGGTGTGGAAGGACGGTTGGGGGTCCCATCGATACTGCCCTCCGCCGGGAGTGGGAAGGGTTCACGTGGTATGCCCTGGGCCAGGGGTTGGCGCCTTGATGTCGGGCCTCGCTGGGACAGAGGCCGGTTGAAGCGGGGTCACGCAGGTGGTCACGTGGAGTGACGTATAATCCAAAATGGAGGAGCCCCGAGGTGCATGGGACCTCGTGCGGCTTAGCGAGGGGGAACAGGACCACGCCACGAGGCCGGCTCCCACACGCGTCCCCCCCAGCTGAAGGCAGGGAGAGTCACCCTTCTCCTTGGGGGTTCTCCTCGCCGAGGCGGAAGAATCTGGACAGGCCGTCAGCGTTGGCTTGGTCGTTGCCGGGCCGGTGTTCCACAGTGAAGTCCATCCCTTGCAGCGAGATGGACCATCGCAATAACTTGGGGTTCTCGCCCCGCATTTGCATGAGCCACCGCAAGGGCCGGTGGTCAGTTTGGACCCTGAAGTGGGTGCCGAAAAGGTAGGGCCGGAGCTTCTTGAGAGCCCATACCACGGCGAAGGCCTCCCGCTCGATGGTGCTCCACCTCTGTTCTCGCGGCAGCAGTCGGCGGCTGATAAAGGCCACAGGTCGGTCGAGGCCCTTGGCGTCCAGCTGGGAGAAGACCGCCCGACCCCGTACTCCGAGGCATCGGTCTGGACTACAAATTCCTTGCTGTAGTCAGGGGCCTGTAGCACAGGGGCAGCGCACATGGCCGCCTTGAGGGCCTCAAAAGCGGTCTGACAGCGGGGCGTCAAGTGCACCACCTTGGGCTGTTTCTTGGAAGTGAGCTCCGTAAGGGGGCCCACAATGCTGCCATAATCCTTGATGAATCGTCGGTAGTAGCCTGTGAGGCCTAGGAAGGCCCGGACAGCGGTTTGGGTTGCGGGGGGCTCCCATGCCTGGATGGCGTCGACCTTTAACTGGAGGGGCGCCACCTGGCCAATCCCCACCTGGTGGCCCAAATAGGTCACAGATCCTTGACCGATCTGGCATTTACTGGCCTTAATGGTGAGTCCGGCTCTTTGGAGAGCGGCCAGGACTTCCCCGAGGTGTCCTAGGTGCGCGGCCCAGTGGTCGCTGAAGACGGCAATGTCGTCGAGGTAGGCCGCACTGAAGGCTTCTAGTCCGGCCAGGACCTTGTTCACGAGCCTCTGAAAGGTCGCTGGGGCGTTCTTCATACCGAAGGGCATTACCCGAAAGTGGTAGTGCCCATCGGGGGTGAAATAGGCGGATCGTTCCTGGGCTCCGGGAGTGAGCTTGATCTGCCAGTACCCAGCGGTGAGATCAAAGGTGCTTAGGTAGCGGGCGGCCCCTAAGCGATCGATCAGCTCGTCTGCTCGTGGCAAGGGGTGGGCATCGGTCTTGGTGACTGCGTTCAGGCCCCGGTAGTCGACACAAAACCTGAGTCCCGGGGCAGTGCCGGGGGCGGCGGCCTTCGGCACCAAGACCACCGGGCTGGCCCACGGGCTGTCGGACGGCTCGATGACTCCGAGGGCGAGCATCTTGGCGACCTCGGTCTGTATGCAGGCTCGGACTCGGTCAGGTACTCTGTAAGCGCGGTGTCGCACAGGGGGGCTGTCCCCCGTATCCACGTCGTGGACGCACCAGGGGGTCACCCCGGGCGTGAGAGAGAAGAGGGCAGCGAAGGGTTGCAGCAGCTTCTGGCAGTCATGGCGCTGTTCTGGTGTCAGGGTGGCGGAGAGGCGGACGCCCTCCAAGGAGCCGTCTTGGCCCGAGGACCCCAGGAGGTCTGGAAGGGGCTCGGAGTCACTTTCGCCCCCATCGTCGGTAGCCAGCAGCAGGCTGAGTTCAGTTCGGGCAAAGTGGGGCTTGAGCCGGTTGGCGTGCAGGACCCGGAGGGGGTTCCTCGGGGACTCCATGTCGACTAGGTACGTGACGGGGCTCTTCCTCTCAACTACCTTGAAGGGCCCGGTCCACTTGTCCTGCAGGGCGCAGGGGTCCACGGGTGACATGACCCAGACTTGCTGGCCCGGCTCGAACTCGATGGTTGAGGCATTTTCGTCATACCAGCGTTTCATGTCTTCTTGGCTGGCTTCGAGGTTGGCTTCTGCCAGGGCCCGGAACTTCCGAGTCTGGTTCCGCAGGGTCAGGAGGTACCGGTAGACGTCGGGAGGGGCATCTTGGACTTGCGCCTCCCAGCCCTCCTTGACCAGGCTGAGGGGCCCTCGGACGGGGTGCCCATACAATAGTTCGAAGGGGCTGAAGCCCAGGGATTTCTGTGGTACCTCCCGATAGGCGAACAGGAGGCAGGGCAGCAGGACATCCCATCTTCTCCTCAGGGGCTCTTCCAGGCCCTTGATCATCCCCTTCAGGGTTCTGTTGAACCGCTTGACCAGTCCGTTCCCCTGGGGGTGGCAAGGGGTCGTGAATTTATAGGTGACCCCACATTGTTGCCAGAGGGATCTCATGTACTTTGAAATAAAGTTCGTACCCCTGTCGCTCACCACTTCTCGGGGGAAGCCCACCCTGGAGAAGATGCCCATCAGGGCCCGACTCACCACTGGAGCTGTCACGGTGCGGAGTGGGATGGCCTCGGGGTATCAGGTGGCGTGGTCGACCAGTACCAGGATGAAGCGGTGTCCCAGGGCGGTTCGGGGGTCGAGGGGCCCCACGATGTCGATCCCCACTCGTTCGAACGGGGTGTTGACGGTTGGAAATGGTTGTAGGGGGGCTTTCACTCGACCCCCAGTCTTCCCGCTAGCTTGGCAGGTCGGGCAGGACCGGCAGTGATGGTCCACGACTCTTCTCATTCGGGGCCAATAGAAATGGGTCACTAGGCGGCTGTACGTTTTGTCCCGCCCGAGGTGTCCGGCGAGGGGCACGTCATGTGCCAGGTTCAGGAGGAACTCTCGAAATCGGAGGGGGACCACCAACATCCGGCCGGCCCCTAGTTCGGCGACTTTCTGCTCGCTATACAATAAGTCATTGTCCCAATAGACCCAGTGGGTTCCCGTGGGGTCCCCCGCAGCCTGGGCGGCCGCTTGCTGTCGGGCCCCCTCGAGGGACGGGCAGGCCTTCTGCTCTTGCTGGAATTGTTTGCGGGTGGGGCCCCCGTCGTGGCGCCACTGGGCCAGCTCGGGGATCTCGCTGAGGGAGGCGGCCTCGTCGGTAGAAAGTTCGGATGGCCCGGCCTCCTCGTCAGGTTCCTCCGTGCCGGAGGAGGGTGATGGTTCGGGGCCCGTCGGCTTGTCGGGGGCCGTGGCAGCGGCTGGTTGGGCGGTCATGGACCGGGTGGTGGCGCAGGCCCACTCGGGCAGTCCTAGCATCCCCAGATGCTCTCGGCGTTCCACCTGGGCCCAGGGGGAGCTCTCTAGGTCATTCCCCAGGAGGCAGTCCACTGGGGCGTCGTCGCGGACAGTCACTTTTAGGGTGCCGGACACTCCTCCCCACTCGAAGGGGATCCTGGCCATCCGGCACATGCTCTCGGTGTTGTCCGCGGTCCGGACAGGGCATAGGGCATGCGGCAGGATTTGTTCGGGGGTCACCAGGTGGCAGCGGACAGCGGTCACACTGGCCCCAGTGTCCCAGAGGGCCTCGGCCCGTCATCCATTGATGGTGACCCACTGTTGGTACTTCTGGGTGTTGCTTGGGATGGCAGCTCGGGGCACGATTTCTCGGGAGCCCAGGCATACAAGCGACATGGCAGCTGGTTCCCACTCGGGGGACCCACCGTCGTGGTTTTCCTTCTCGTCTTCTACCTCCCCCAGGGCTGCGGCGGCTATTTGCCGGGGAGGGGGCCCAGCAGTCCCGTTCCGTCGGTTCATGGGGCAGGCCGGGTCGCTCGCATAGTGGCCGGTCTGCTGGCAGCCGAAGCAGGTCACTGTCGGTCGTGGTCCAGGCCGTGCGATAGGAGTCCCCCTTCGGCCCATGGTCGGGGACGTGTGGTTGGTGGCTTGGCCTCGTGGCGGGCTTCTGGGCGGCCCGGCCGGGAATTCTCGACTGCGGTGGGACCCCCCTCCTCCGCCTCGCTGGCGGGGAGGTCCCGTGGTACTCCGTTGGTAGTCCCCCACGGGGTTCCGGGGGACCCGGGTGTTGACCCATCGGTCTGCTTCGGCGGCGAGCTTCCCTGGGCTCAGGCAGTTTACTGTCCAGGAGGTGTTGCCTTAGTTCAACAAAGCAGTTGTTGGCGAGTTGCTCCCAGACAATGAGGTCGAACAGTTCATTGTATGAGGTGACCTTGCTTCCCTTGATCCATCCTTCCAATGCTCGGCTGAAGAAGTCCACGTATTCGACCCACGTGGTACCGGGGAGCTTCTTGCAGTCCCGGAAGCGCTGCCGGTACATCTCGGCTGATAGTCCGTAGCGTGTGAGTAGGGCTTCTTTCATGTGGTCGTATGATGTCATCACCGCGTCGGGGAGTTGCAACAGGGTATCCCGGCCCTCGCTGAGGAACCTCCCCCATAGGCCGGCACCCCAATCCTTCCGGGGTACCCGATGGGAGGTCATGGCTACTTCGTACGCTCGGAACCATTGCTGGATGTCGTCATTTTTATAGTACTCCTTGACGACATCCTTGGGGATGTGAACCTTTGGCTCGGTCAGTGGCAGAGCGTCCCGGGCTCCGGGGGTGCTGATCTCCCCCGTTTTAGCTTTTAGTTCAAGTTCCTTGAGGCTCCTCTCGTGCTCGAGGGTTAGCCGTCTCTCCTCTAGTTCCCGATGCCGTTTCTTTTCCTCGATTTCCTCTTGCAGCCGTAGTTGCTCCAAGGCTATTTTCTTCTCCGCCAGTAGGAGCTCACCGTCCAGCCGGAGTCGGGCGAGGTCCATTTCGTGTGTCCGGACCCTCTCCCGTTCTCGCATTTCTTCGTGGGAAAGGCTGGTTTCTGGGACGGTTCACCCCCCATCTGTCGGGGTTGGGGTTGGCAGGTTTCCGTCCCGGGCCGAGGTCCCTTCGGCTCGGGGTGGAGTGGTCTCGGGTTCTGCCCAGGCTTTCAGGGCTTTCTGCATTTCTTCCTTGGTGCCCAACCCTGTGGTTGGGATCCCTTTGTCCTTGCAGAATTGTTTCAGTTCTTTGTGGGTGTATTCTTCCAACCTTTCCGGCTGGAAGGTTGCGGCCACGGTTGCCTCTTGGCCGTCCATGGTTCCCTTTTCTTTCCGTCTGGTTAGGTAGTGGGTGCGTTACTGGCCTGTACGATTGCGTCTGGCTCGGATCCCGTCGCTGGCCACCAAATGTTGGAGGGAGGACCACCGGGGAGTCGGGGAGACTACTCCGGGGCACCTTCCTACCGCAAAGTTATAGCCGAGCGCCGCTGAGAATCCCCCTAGGGGAGGTCCTTCTCCTATGTTCGTACTAGGCCCAGTAATACCACCACACAGGACTCCGTATCAGTTGCTTAACTTGGTTCTTTATCAATAGTAGTACGTTCAATATTTACAGTGGGATCGAGGGATCCAGTAAGAGTCGCAATGTCTTTAGAGGGATAAGGTAGCGGGACAGTCTTAGTACCAGCCAGGTACGGGAAGGCTCTGCGCCAGACCTTGAGTGCTGGTCTCGGAGCGGCTCGGACGTGGAGAGCCGCGACGGCGTCTGCAGGGCTCGGGTGGTAGTTCCGCTTGGGTCGAGCCGCGACACAGTCAGCAGGGCTCCGGTGGTAGGTCCGCTTCGGTCGAGCCGCGATGAGGTCAGCTGGGCTCTGATGGTAAAGTTCAACAAGGTCAGGCCGCGACAGCGTCAGCAGGGCCCCAAAGGTTCGTGAAGGTCTTTAAGCACGGTGGAGCCGCGACGTCGTCAGCAGGGCTCAGAGGGTGGGTTCAGGATGAGTCTTCTTCCGTAGGGTCAGCCGCGATCCGATCAGCAGGGCTCTTGACTCCAGGATACAACTGTTGTCCTGTTGTCGAGTTGCCCCAGATATAGGGCTGGAGCCCTTTGATGTCCGGACCCTTGCGCCCGGAGGGGGCGGAGAGGCCGGGTAGGGAGCGGCCAGACGCCCAGCAGGAGAGGCGCCAGGCCCCAGAAAGCTGTGGGGCAATCGCACCTAGGTGTGGAAGGACGGTTGGGGGTCCCATCGATACTGCCCTCCGCCGGGAGTGGGAAGGGTTCCCGTGGTATGCCCCGGGCCAGGGGTTGGCGCCTTGATGTCGGGCCTCGCTGGGACAGAGGCCGGTTGAAGCGGGGTCACGCAGGTGGTCACGTGGAGTGACGTATAATCCAAAATGGAGGAGCCCCGAGGTGCATGGGACCTCGTGCGGCTTAGCGAGGGAGAACAGGACCACGCCACGAGGCCGGCTCCCATACGGAGGTATTGCAGACATCAATTGCAGAAAGGACACCTTTCTGCAATTGATGTCACTTTTTCCACAAACTGCCTTTGTATATTCTAATATATGCCAAAGGCAAAAGTGGAACTGGTCCAACCAATTTTGTCCGCAGATTGACAAAGCAAGAAAGCACGTCAATAAGTCTGTTTCTGCTTTCCTCAGAGACTATGGTATGGGTTCTATATACCACAACAACTTGCGTTACAACATGCAAGACATTTATAGAGGAGACGGTGTACATTTCAATGATGAAGGAAACAGAGTCTTCCTCTTGAACTTTAGACTCTGCATCGGTACTTACTTGTAGGTACCGAAAAACACTCAATAAACACAAGGGCTCTTTTTAGAGCCACCTAATATCTAAACACTTAAACTTGATTTTTATTTCTATTTTTTTTAATGTTTTTTTTCGGGTGCGCGCAGAGTGCGCGCACCTCGCGATGTTTTTTGTAAAAATTAAAATCTTTTTTTTTGCCCTTCGTGGTCCTACTGTGACCCCCTGACAATGGCTAGGGGGTCAAGAACTCCCTACTCTGCCCCCTATTCACGTTCTCCACCTTTCCATTTCAGTGCGACAGACAAAATGGCGGCCGGCACTTCCTGATTTCAACCGATTCGAATGTTTACTGACATCTAACAACCAATCAGAATTCGCTCGCGCACGGCAGGGTGCGCGCACAGGGCTTGCACAGTGCGCGCACCCTGCGCGCGTATAGATATTGATATGCTTTTAAATGCTATTTTCTCAGGAAATACTGAACTGATTTACACCAGACCTGCAAAAGGCACTTCCTTGACCTTATGGCTACTTCTCTGCCAAATTTCAAGTAATTCTGTTCAGCCGTTCGGGCTGTAGCTGCGACTAAAGGTCCTATGGAAAAATGCATGGGGAAAACGCGTTTTGGGACCCCCTCTTTTTCTCCGCCCCCGCTTAACGAATCACCCGAGACTTTCAGGGTAGGAGCTGAGTGGATCGCCCCATTAGTTTTGAAATTTTCGCGAGGATTCGTCAACGGGCACCAAAGTTATTCAAAATAGAATTTTGAGATTTCCTATGGAAACACGGGCCTAACTATAACTATCTACTGGCGACCGCCAGTAGATAATATATATATATATATATATATTATCTACTGGCGGTCGCCAGTAGATAGTTATAGTTAGGACCATGTTTCCATGGGAAATCCGCAACATTCTATTTGGAATAACTTTGGCACCGGTTGACGAATCCTCGCAAAATTTTCAAAACTAATGGGGCGCTACACTCCGCTCCTACCCTGAAAGTCTCGGGGGGATTCGTCAAGCGGGGGCTGAGATAAAAGGGGGGTCCCAAAACGCGTTTTTCCCATGCATTTTTCCATAGGACCTTTAGACACAGCTACAGCCCGAACGGCTGAACAGAGTTACTTGAAATTTGGCAGAGAGGTAGTCTACAGGTCAAGGATGTGCCTTTTGTAGGTTTGGTGTAAATCTGTTCAGTATTTCCTAAGAAAATAGCATTTAAATCAATATATATATCTGTAAGCGCGCTCCGAGCGTGCACCGTAAGCTTACCGTACGCGTACGGTGCCGTGCGCGAGCGCGATTCTGATTGGCTGTTAGATCTTAATAAACATTCGAATCGGTCGAAACCAGGAAGTGTCGGCCGCCATTTTCTCTCTCGCACTCTGAGGGGGGGTGGAAAAACAAAGTTGGATAACATGAAAAGGGGCAGGCTAGACAGCTCCTGACCCCCTAGCCTTGGTCATGGTGTCCCTGAAGGCCCCCCCAGGCCAAAAATTAAAAAAAATTTTTTGGAAAAAACGCCGAAAGCGCTTACCGTACGCGTACGGCAATAAATGAACTCTAAAAATAAAAAAATCCACACTTTCCCCCCCCCCCGAGTGCAAAAGGGGCCCGTAGGGCGCCTTTTGTCCATGGCATATACGTTATGAGCATTTAATAGAAAATCTTTCACAACGATGCGCACAATATGTCCTCCGTGTGCGGACGGTGCGCGAAGCGCATCGTGCGTACATGGCCCATCCAGCGTAACGTGGGCACGCGGAGCGCGTAGCGCACCGCGTGCCCACCGTGCGTGCACGGCACTAACTTCGTAAAGTGGGCGCGCGGTGCGCGAAGCGCACCGCGTGCTCACTGTGCGGGCACGGTGCGCGAAGCGCACCGTGCGCGCACGGAACGAACTGCGTGAAGTGGGCGCGCACGGCACGAACGGCGTAAAGTAACTTAGCATTTAAAAAACCGTACAAATTCACTGAAAAAACCATAGGTTTCACACACGTTATAGATAGGAATTAGCATTTAAAAAACCTTGCAAATTCACTGAAAAAACCATAGGTTTCACACAAGTTATAGTTAGCTGTACATTTCACTCGTAAAAAACCAATGAAATTCCACGTTATAGTTAGTGCAGGCAACTATAACTCAAGCGACCGCAATCCTCTGCTGATGACATATGTGTCTTTATGAAAAAAAAATATTTGTAATATATGTATAGCTAAAATTTAATGGAAGAACACATGGGCAAATAAGTGTCTAAATACAGTATTAGCATCAGCAGAGGATTGCGGTCGCGTGAGTTATAGTTGCCTGCACTAACTATAACGTGGAATTTCATTGGTTTTTTACGAGTGAAATGTACAGCTAACTATAACTTGTGTGAAACCTATGGTTTTTTCAGTGAATATATATATATACACATATATATATATATATATATATATATATATATATATATATATATATATATATATATATAGATATATATGTATATATATATATATATATATATATATATATATTCACTGAAAAAACCATAGGTTTCACACACGTTATAGTTAGGAATTAGCATTTAAAAAACCTTGCAAATTCACTTAAAAAACCATAGGTTTCACACATGTTATAGTTAGCTGTACATTTCACTCGTAAAAAACCAATGAAATTCCACGTTATAGTTAGATCAGGTAACTATAACTTGCGCGCCCACAATAAACTGCTGATGACGTCACATATTACATCACTCATGACATGGTCAGTGACATCACTCTTCACATCAATGATGACATCTGAAATGACACATTGTGGATTGCGGTCGCACAAGTTATAGTTACCTGATCTAACTATAACATGGAATTTCATTGTTTTTTTACGAGTGAAATGTACAGCTAACTATAACATGTGTGAAACCTATGGTTTTTTAAGTGAATTTGCAAGGTTTTTTAAATGCTAATTCCTAACTATAACGTGTGTGAAACCTATGGTTTTTTCAGTGAATTTGTACGGTTTTTTAAATGCTAAGTTATGTATTTATTTTTTATTTTTTTTTCTGGTTTTTCACTGTGCGCACACCCTGCGCGCACGGTGCGCTTCGCGCACTGTGCGCACGCTGTGGGCACTCGGTGCACTTCGCGCACCGAGCGCCGACATTGCGCAGTCCATACCGTGCGCACCTCGACGTTTTTTACCCAGTTACAATTTTTTTTTCTCCCTTGCGGGTCCTTCAATTTATTTAATAAATGTGGTTGTTATTTCTTTTTTTTTTTTAATTTTTTTTTCGTGCGCGTATGGTAAGCTTACTGTACGCGCACTCGGCGGTTTTTTTTTTAATTAATAAATGTATTTTTCGTACTATTGTGTCCTTCTTTTACCCCCTTTCAAATGTTATGGGGTCTATAACTCTCTTCCTTGCCCCCTTTTCACGTTATCTCCCTTTTTTTCCTGTATGAAACACACAAAATGGCGGCTGACACTTCCTGATTTCGTCCGATTCGAATGTTTACAGTCATGTGACAACCAATCAGATTTGAGCTCGCGCACGGCACCGTACGCGTACGGTAAGCTTACCGTAAGCGCACGGAGCGCGCTTACAGATATATATATTGTTTTAAATGCTTTTTTCTCAGGAACTACTTAACAAATTTACACCAGACCTACAAAAGGCACTTCCTTGACCTTATGGCTACCTCTCTGCCAAATTTCAAGTAATTCTGTTCAGCCGTTCGGGCTGTAGCTGTGTCTAAAGGTCACATGGAAAAATGCATGGGGAAAACGCGTTTTGGCACCCCCCTTTTTTCTCGGCCCCCGCTTGACGAATCACCCCGAGACTTTCAGGGTAGGAGCTGATCGGAGCGCCCCATTAGTTTTGAAAATTTCGCGAGGATTCGTCAACCGGCGCCAAAGTTATTCAAAATAGAATTTTCAGATTTCCTATGGAAACACGGTCCTAACTATAACTATCTACTGGCGACCGCCAGTAGATAATATATATATATATATATATATATATATATATGCGCAAACAGAAGTCTTTCACCACAGAACCACCAGGCAGGCAGCAACGAGGAAAAACCACGCAAGTCCCAGTCTTCTTTCGGCAAGTTTATTTAAAAAGGCAAGTTCACCAAATCTGACGCGTTTCGTGCGTCCGCCCTTGGTCACAGATCGTCAGGCAAATGAAAGAACATCCCTTTTAAAGGGTACATTGCACGAATTTAATTAGTGATTTTTTTCTTTTTGCAACACCATGTGATTAGAAACTGAAAACTGAGGACACACTACATATAGCTAACATAGATAGTCTGTTTTCTAAATCACAATTTGATATATATAAATCGAATAACGGGAGGTATAATTACAATATTTACATTTTGTTGCCCAAATTTGTGTTAACATTCCATTGTGAGTTGCCATGCTATATATTTTGTAAATTTTATATCAGACAATTATTGTCAGTGTGCATTGAAAATGGCACATGATATCCGCATAAATGCGCTTATATAGTAGATTGCAAAAAAAAAAAAGACACAGTGTTACTGGTGGTCATTTGTCATGAAAAAGTGCAATGCGCGTAGATAAAGTGCAAATGCAATTGTGCAAATAATACAAAATATTCTGTGCAAGCATAGCATATAAATAAATATAAATATTTATAAATAATTTCATATTAAAATCATCTAAGCTTCTCAATTCATGAAACCTGATGCTAGGCATATGACCATATAAAAATATCATCTATGTTTTACTCCTTTGCAATCTCTCAATTAACTGCATGAATGCAATAGACATGTAACGACAATATGGATCGTAATAATTTACAATCAATTCCTTTATATATATTATATATTATATATATATACATATATATCCAAAACGCTACTTTTCGAGGGTCACGAAAAGAAATCCAGGACGCCTTAACCAACGCGTTTCGCAATAAAGCTTGTTCACGGTAACAAGCTTTATTGCGAAACGCGTTGGTTAAGGCTACGATTTTGCCTGGATTAAAATTTTGAATACAGCATTCCTGAGAGTCCTGGATTTCTTTTCGTGACCCTCGAAAAGTAGCGTTTTGGATATATATATATGGATTTCTTTTCGTGACCCTCGAAAAGTAGCATTTTGGATTTATGGGGCTACCGGAGCCCATCCAGGACCGCCGTGATTGAGGCTCCGCACTTCCGGGATTTGTGTGCTATATATATATATATTCACTGAAAAAAACATAGGTTTTACACATGTTATAGTTAGCTGGACATTTTACTGATAAAAAACCATTGAAATTCCCTAGTTATAGTTAGTGCAGGCAACTATAACTCACGCGACCCCAATCCTCTGCTGATGACATATGTGTCTTTATGAAAAAAAAATATTTGTAATATATGTATAGCTAAAATTTAATGGAAGAAGACATGGGCAAATAAGTGTCTAAATACAGTATTAGCATCAGCAGAGGATTGCGGTCGCGTGAGTTATAGTTGCCTGCACTAACTATAACGGGGGAATTTCAATGGTTTTTTTATCAGTAAAATGTCCAGCTAACTATAACATGTGTAAAACCTATGGTTTTTTCAGTGAATTTGCAAGGTTTTTTAAATGCTAATTCCTAACTATAACGTGTGTGAAACCTATGGTTTTTTCAGTGAATTTGTATGGTTTTTTAAATGCTAAGTTACTTTACGCCGTTCGTGGCGTGCGCGCCCACTTAACGCAGTTCGTTCCGTTATTATGCGCATCGTTGTGAAAGGTAATCTATTAATTGATCGTTGTGTTAGATTTGCCATGCACAAAATGTGCCCTGCGGGCACCTTTTGGAAACGGGAGTGGGAAAGTGTGGATAGTTTTTTTTTTTTAATAAATTTTTACCGTACGCGTACGGTAAGCGTAATCGGCGTTTTTTCGAAAAAAATTAAAATTGACTTTTTTGCCTTGGGGGTTCTATTAGGACACCTTAATCAAGGCTAGGTGGTTAGGAGCTGTCTAACATGCCCTTTTACATGTTTTCAACCTTTGTTTTTCCTCCACCCCTCATAGTGCGAGAGAGAAAATGGCGGCCGCCGCTTCCTGGTTTCGACCGATTCGAATGTTTACTAAGCTGTAACAGCCAATCAGAATCGCGCTCGCACACGGCACCGTACGCGTACGGTAAGCTTACGGTAAGCGCATCGTAAGCTGCCACAGATATATATATTGATTTAAATGCTATTTTCTCAGGAACTACTGAACAGATTTACACCAGCCCTACAAAAGGAACTTCCTTGACCTGTAGACTACCTCTCTGCCAAATTTCAAGTAACTCTGTTCAGCCGTTCGGGCTGTAGCTGTGTCTAAAGGTCCTATGGAAAAATGCATGGGAAAAACGCGTTTTGGGACCCCCCTTTTTTCTCAGCCCCTGCTGGACGAATCCCCCCGAGACTTTCAGGGTAGGAGCAGAGCGTAGCGCCCCATTAGTTTTGAAAATTTCGCGAGGATTCGTCGACCGGCGCCAAAGTTATTCCAAATAGAATGTTGCGGTTTTCCTATGGAAACAGGGTCCTAACTATAACTACCTACTGGCGACCGCCAGTAGGTAATATATATATACATGTATATATATATAAATATGTATATATATATATATTACCTACTGGCGGTCGCCAGTAGGTAGTTATAGTTAGGACCACGTTTCCATAGGAAATCCGCAACATTCTATTTTGAATAACTTTGGCGCCGGTCGACGAATCCTCGCAAATGTTTCAAAATAGGTGGGGCATTACGCTCCGCTCCTACCCTGAAAGTCTCGGGGGGATTCGTCAAGCGGGGGCTGAGATAAAAGGGGGGTCCCAAAACGCATTTTTCCCATGCATTTTTCCATAGGACCTTTAGACACAGCTACAGCCTGAACGGCTGAACAGAATCACTTGATATTTGGCAGAGTGGTAGCCCTCAGGTCAAGGAAGTGCCTTTTGTAGGTTTGGTGTAAATCTGTTCAGTATATTCTGAGAAAATAGCCTTTAAATCAATATATATATCTGAGCCAGCTTACGGTGCGCTTACGGTGCGCTTACCGTACGCGTACGGTGACGTGCGCGAGCGCGATTCTGATTGGCTCTTAGATCTTAGTAAACATTCGAATCGGTCGAAACCAGGAAGCAGCGTCCGCCATTTTGTGTATTTCACTCAGAAAAAAAAGGGTGATATCTTGAAAAGGGGGCAAGGAAGAGAGTTGCAGACCCCCTAACATTTGTAAGGGGGTCAAAGAAGGACAGAAAAGTACAAAGAAAACATTTATTGATTTTAAAAAAAATCGCGGGGTACGCGTACGGTAAGCTCAACGTACGCGTACGGTAGAAAAAAAATTTAAAAAAAGAAATGAAATGCAGATTTAAGAGTTTAGATATTAGGGGGCTCTAAAAAGAGCCGTTGTGTTTATGAAGTGATTTTTTAGTGGTACCTACAAGTAAGTACCGATGCAGAGTCTAAGGTTCAAGAGGAAGACTCTGTTCCCTTCATCAGTGAAGTGTACACCATCTCCTCTATAAATGTCTTGCATGTCGTAACGCAAGTTGTTGTGGTAAATGGAACCCATACCATAGTCACGGAGGAAAGCAGAAACAGATTTGTTGACGTGCTTTCTTGCTTTGTCAATCTGCGGACAAAAATGATTGGACCAGTTCCATTTTTGCCTTTGGCATATGTTAGAAAACACAAAGGCAGTTTTAGGGAAAAGTGAAAACAGTTGTGCAAAGGTGTCCTTCATAAGCATTTCCAGACCTACCCCAGTCAAAGTGCCTAGGTCATTGCCACCACAGTGCACTATTATGAGGTCAGGGTGTTGGATTTGCATGAAGGATTTCACCAATGGCATCAATTGGTGCCACTTTAACCCTCTCTGACCAATCCATTTAATGTCTACATTTGGCAAAGCAAGGTCTCTCACCATATCTGTTTTCTCTGCATACTTTTCACTCCAGAAGACATAGCTGTGCCCTACAATCCACACTGTGAACATCTTCAAAGGAGAAGTGGATGCACTCAGGAGGTGTAATTCAGTAGAATGGTAAAAAGAAATGAAAGACAGTTTGGAAATGGAGGCATACATATTTTTTTTATAAAAAAAAGAACTGATTGGCTGTTTCATACCATTCTAGAATAAAAACTAGGCTGTATGTGTAAATTTATAGAAGCATGTTTTGTATTGGTACAGAAAAATGTGTTACTAAAGAAGAGTACTTTGGATTTGCTGTTAGGTTTGAAAAGTCAAGCACTCCTGCTCTTTGGAAATGAAACATTGTGTGGCGAACTTCTGACCTAACTCCACACAGCAGTGTTCCATGAGCTGTTGCTATGGTAGCAGGCAGAAGTCAAGTTGGGGGAAGGGTACTAGGCAGAAGTCAAGTTGGGGGAAGGGTACTTTTGGAAAAGGGTTGGTTTTCAACCAATAGAAATGTGTGATTACATTTGAAAAAAAGGGGGAAGCACTGAGATTTGAAATTAACATGTATATGTGTGGAAAAAGAGAGGGAAAGTTTGCCATTATCTGGTTCTGCTGAGAGGAGAGAGGTGTAAAGAACAGAGATCCTGGCTCTGAAAATCTGCTGTTTGAGTGCCACATTTCTTTCACAACTAACTAATTTTAAAGGTGAGTTTAGAGTTTGAGAGGGGATGTATATGGTAAATTAAGAAATGAATAATAGAATTGGAATTCCTTTTGTTGAAGTTGTGTTTATTATTTTCTGTTTTGGGAGAAATTTAAATGTGAGGAACATGTAAAATAATATGGACTATGTTTTCACGATAAATTAAGGTGTACTGGTAAAAATAAGGAATACTTTAAGGGTTTGAGGTTGCACTCAGTAATGCAAATACATACAGCATCAGTAAGGCTGGTTGCCCTTGCTGGAGTGTAGGCAGGCACCCAGGTTACACATGGTGCTGGTTTGAAAAAGCAGTTTGGACATGTGCTGTTTTCAGAATCTGAAAAGTGGATTCAAAATGTGTCAGTCTGTAAAAGGGTTTATCACTTGCCAAAAAAAAGAGTAGTAAGTGTGCTTTCAAATTGGCAAAGAAATTTCGTTTTGTGACTAATGTGAAAACATGACTGTGTGCAAATAGGAATTACAGGCAGAGATTTATTGCGTATTGCTCTGGAGATTTCACATTTGCAATAGATGGAAAGGGGGAGCCATTTTTTTGTGCAGAAGCAGACTCTTAGCACACACCCAGCTGCTTATCCTGTGGAATCATGCACAGTATTCACAACCGAGTGGGGTTTGAGGTTTCAGTCAGTAATGCAAATACATTCAGCATCAGTAAGGCTGGTTGCCCTTGCTGGAGTGTAGTCAGTCACCCAGGTTACACATGGTGCTGGTCTGAAAAAGCAGTTTGGACATGTGCTTTTTTAAGAATCTGAAAAGTGGATTCAAAATGTGTCAGTCTGTAAAAGTACTTATCACTTGCCAAAAAAAAGAGTAGTAAGTGTGCTTTCAAATTGGCAAAGAAATTTCGTTTTGTGACTAATGTGAAAACATGACTCTGTGTGCAAATAGGAATTACAGGCAGATATTTATTGCGTATTGTTCTGGTGATTTTACATTTGCATTAGATGGAAAGGGGGAGCCATTTTTTTGTGCAGAAGCAGACTCTTAGCACACACCCAGCTGCTTATCCTGTGGAATCATGCACAGTATTCATCACCGAGTGGGGTTTGAGGTTTCAGTCAGTAATGCAAATACATTCAGCATCACTAAGGCTGGTTGCCCTTGCTGGAGTGTAGTCAGTCACCCAGGTTACACATGGTGCTGGTCTGAAAAAGCAGTTTGGACATGTGCTTTTTTAAGAATCTGAAAAGTGGATTCAAAATGTGTCAGTCTGTAAAAGTGTTTATCACTTGCCAAAAAAAAGAGTAGTAAGTGTGCTTTCAAAATGGCAAAGAAATTTCGTTTTGTGACTAATGTGAAAACATGACTCTGTGTGTAAATAGGAATTACAGGCAGAGATTTATTGCGTATTGCTCTGGAGATTTTACATTTGCATTAGATGGAAAGGGGGAGCCATTTTTTTGTGCAGAAGCAGACTCTTAGCACACACCCAGCTGTTTATCATGTGGAATCATGCACAGTATTCACAACCGAGTGGGGTTTGAGGTTTCAGTCAGTAATGCAAATACATTCAGCATCACTAAGGCTGGTTGCCCTTGCTGGAGTGTAGTCAGTCACCCAGGTTACACATGGTGCTGGTCTGAAAAAGCAGTTTGGACATGTGCTTTTTTAAGAATCTGAAAAGTGGATTCAAAATGTGTCAGTCTGTAAAAGTACTTATCACTTGCCAAAAAAAAGAGTAGTAAGTGTGCTTTCAAATTGGCAAAGAAATTTCGTTTTGTGACTAATGTGAAAACATGACTCTGTGTGCAAATAGGAATTACAGGCAGAGATTTATTGCGTATTGTTCTGGTGATTTTACATTTGCATTAGATGGAAAGGGGGAGCCATTTTTTTGTGCAGAAGCAGACTCTTAGCACACACCCAGCTGCTTATCCTGTGGAATCATGCACAGTATTCACAACCGAGTGGGGTTTGAGGTTTCAGTCAGTAATGCAAATACATTCAGCATCAGTAAGGCTGGTTGCCCTTGCTGGAGTGTAGTCAGTCACCCAGGTTACACATGGTGCTGGTCTGAAAAAGCAGTTTGGACATGTGCTTTTTTAAGAATCTGAAAAGTGGATTCAAAATGTGTCAGTCTGTAAAAGTACTTATCACTTGCCAAAAAAAAGAGTAGTAAGTGTGCTTTCAAATTGGCAAAGAAATTTCGTTTTGTGACTAATGTGAAAACATGACTCTGTGTGCAAATAGGAATTACAGGCAGATATTTATTGCGTATTGTTCTGGTGATTTTACATTTGCATTAGATGGAAAGGGGGAGCCATTTTTTTGTGCAGAAGCAGACTCTTAGCACACACCCAGCTGCTTATCCTGTGGAATCATGCACAGTATTCATCACCGAGTGGGGTTTGAGGTTTCAGTCAGTAATGCAAATACATTCAGCATCACTAAGGCTGGTTGCCCTTGCTGGAGTGTAGTCAGTCACCCAGGTTACACATGGTGCTGGTCTGAAAAAGCAGTTTGGACATGTGCTTTTTTAAGAATCTGAAAAGTGGATTCAAAATGTGTCAGTCTGTAAAAGTGTTTATCACTTGCCAAAAAAAAGAGTAGTAAGTGTGCTTTCAAAATGGCAAAGAAATTTCGTTTTGTGACTAATGTGAAAACATGACTCTGTGTGTAAATAGGAATTACAGGCAGAGATTTATTGCGTATTGCTCTGGAGATTTTACATTTGCATTAGATGGAAAGGGGGAGCCATTTTTTTGTGCAGAAGCAGACTCTTAGCACACACCCAGCTGTTTATCATGTGGAATCATGCACAGTATTCACAACCGAGTGGGGTTTGAGGTTTCAGTCAGTAATGCAAATACATTCAGCATCACTAAGGCTGGTTGCCCTTGCTGGAGTGTAGTCAGTCACCCAGGTTACACATGGTGCTGGTCTGAAAAAGCAGTTTGGACATGTGCTTTTTTAAGAATCTGAAAAGTGGATTCAAAATGTGTCAGTCTGTAAAAGTACTTATCACTTGCCAAAAAAAAGAGTAGTAAGTGTGCTTTCAAATTGGCAAAGAAATTTCGTTTTGTGACTAATGTGAAAACATGACTCTGTGTGCAAATAGGAATTACAGGCAGAGATTTATTGCGTATTGTTCTGGTGATTTTACATTTGCATTAGATGGAAAGGGGGAGCCATTTTTTTGTGCAGAAGCAGACTCTTAGCACACACCCAGCTGCTTATCCTGTGGAATCATGCACAGTATTCACAACCGAGTGGGGTTTGAGGTTTCAGTCAGTAATGCAAATACATTCAGCATCACTAAGGCTGGTTGCCCTTGCTGGAGTGTAGTCAGTCACCCAGGTTACACATGGTGCTGGTCTGAAAAAGCAGTTTGGACATGTGCTTTTTTAAGAATCTGAAAAGTGGATTCAAAATGTGTCAGTCTGTAAAAGTACTTATCACTTGCCTAAAAAGTAGTAGAAAGTATGCTTTGCAATTGGCAAAGAAATTTAGTTTTCTGCCTAATTTCAAAGCATGACTTTGTGTGCACACAGGAATTGTTTTTAGATATTTAATTTGTGAAGGTGTTATTGTGATTTTCATTTATAGGAAAGGGGTTTATAGTATTTTAAGATTTCTAAAGATCATAAAAAATGTAGTAATATATTTAAATAAAATAAAGGATTTTTTTTTTAGTTTTTTTCAGGTATTGCTGAAGAGCAGTGAACAAAATGTAAGATGCCTACAAAATCCAGACTAAAGAAAGACCACAAAAAAAACCTATATTTGAAGACAACTGGAGGACCTAAGTTAGTTGGAGATGCTCATGTTGGGAAAAAGAAAAAATCTTCTGGTAAGCAGACAAAAGATTTTTTAAAGAGCATATTCAAAAAAAGGAAAAATGTACAAAATGTCTGTACTGGAAAGAATGTTTTCAATAGAAAAAAACAGGAAAAAATTGAGAATTTAGTTAATGCAAATATACCTTCTGCAACAATAAAGATTAACTTAAACAGAAAAACAGCGTTTAAAGAGATACGTAGAAAAATGTTTCAGAGAAGAGTTATGTCCAATTTGATAAAGGATGTGAAGAAATATAAGCAAAAGGCAAAATATTACAAGAGAAAAAAAGAAATTGAAGCCATTGCAGCAAAGGCATTAGAATTAAAAAGGAAACTATTCATTTTAATTTTGAATAGGATGCGCACATTAGATAAAATGGTTAATGTACTGAAATCACAAAGCAAAAGGAAAAGAGTAGTGAACAGAACAAACTTTTGTAAAGTGTTTTTAGGAAAATGGATGCATAGTTCAAGTAGTGAACCTTTTTTTAATGAAGAGAGCTATTTTCAAAGTAATAGTTTGCTGCATGCAGTTGACACCAGAGGTCGTGCTTATGAATTGAAAAATGGTTGCATAATGGAGAAGGAGATAATGGTTCCAAGAGATGAGGTACAAGTGATGGCGGATGAGGCTATGGGGAGACGTCCTAAAGCCCCAGTGTACACTTGGAATTGTAGTAGTATTTGCACTGTGCGTAAGGAATCTATTGATAAATTTCGTGAGTTTCTAAGAGAATATAGTAAAAAAAGTGTAAAACAGAAGATTAAGGTGCTTCAAAGTCTAGATCCATGCAGAGTGAGAGAGAATACTGGTTTGCAGGGTCATTCTCTGGCTTGTCTATCTAGAAAAGTGTGTAATAGTGTTTTCCATCATTTTAGGATGCTGGCTGTTCATCATACTGAAATGAGAAAGTTTGTGAGACGGTTGTATTTTGCTAAAAGTCCAGCAATAAAGTTAGATGAATTGAATAGGGCTCTGTTCCGTGGATCGGTATCAGATGTAGAGAAGGTTGTTGATGAAATTCAGTTTTGTTACTTTGGTCCTGAACAAAACAGTGCAGAAAAGGACACAGTAAATGAGGAAGAAGTGGAAGAGAATGTAGAACCCTCTGTAAGTAAGACATTTAATGATCACATAACAAAATTTGCAATAATCTCTAATGAAAGACCAAATATTACTTGTATTTGTTGCCGCAGAACTCATTATAGAAAACAAACTAGGAATGTTGATCTCTACAGAAAGAGTGAAAATGAAGATAATTATAAGTGGAAGGATTTTGCCACATATATATTTCTAGAAAATTGTTTTGAATTGGGTGAAGATCAGCGTATTTGTAAATACTGTTACAACAAGTTAGAGGAAAATAGAATGCCGACCAGAGCTGTACATAATAATTTAGAATTGGATGCTATTCCTGCTGAACTTTCTGAATTAAATACATATGAGTCTATACTTATTCAATGTGTTCATCCGTTCCAGACCATAGTACGTATGGAGCCCAAAACTGGTAAATTACCTCCTTCTGATTTACTGAGAGGTTTAAAAGGAAGAGTGGTGTATTTGCCCTTGGATTTGAAAAAAAATATGGAAACTATTGATGCGGATACTAAGGAAACTGAACCATTAGTTATTCTGGTTAATGGTGTACCTACAAAGAATAAGAAGATTTGGCAGGAGCTGGTAGATGTACGGAAAGTACAAAGAGCAAATTTGTATTTGAAAAGGAATAACAAATGGTATGAAACAATTAATATAGAAGAAGAAGAAGAAAATTTACAAGAAGACACAGAAACACCAACTGGACAAATTGAAAAAGTGGACAAGTCAAAGGAAGAAGAAATTTATGAACATTTTAGCATACATCCTCTTCATTCAAAAGAAGTTATGGGAGACAATATTGATCTGTTTCAGATGAAGAAAGCAAAAGGAACTCCCGTGAGTGTATGGGAGGAGAGCTTGGAAGCTCGATGTTTTCCCCAGCTGTTTCCTAAAGGAAAAGGAGGACGATACGATGAACGTCCAGAACAGATTCCAGCTTCTGAGTATCGGACTACAAGACTATATGCTGAAGATCCCAGATTTCGACAAAGTATTCCTTATTTGTTCCATCTTTTATTTGAAAGCGACTTGTCTGCACTATCTTATGCAGTAAATCACATTTTAAAAAGTGGAGTACATTTACAAAATGTGTCTGCTAAGGATTTTATGGAGAAAGTGCAGCACCGAGATGATCATTTGGAAACACAACTGATCAATCTGATGGCTTGTCAGCGTGGGACAAATGAATATTGGTACCGACGCCATGGTGAATTAAAATGCATGTTACGGAATTTAGGAACACCAACATGGTTCCTTACCCTAAGCTGTGCTGAGTACGCTTGGGATGATTTACTGGAGTTTCTACGAGAGGCAAATTCAAACATTAAAAACATCGAATACAAGACAGCAGGAGAACTGTGCTCATTGGATCCGGTTAATGTTTGCAGATATTTCAATCATAGATTTGAGGCTATGATGTCCTGAATCTGCAATAAAAAAAATCCACCTCTAGGAGAAGTAGTGGATTTCTTTTGGAGAAAAGAGTACCAGGCAAGAGGTGCTCCTCATATTCATATGCTGTTGTGGATCAAGGATGCCCCAAAGTTTGGAACAGATACTGATGAAGCAGTGTTATCTTACATTAAAGAATATGCAACATGTGCTATACCAAAAAGCACAGAAGAGAAAAAGTTAAAGGAGCAAGTTTTACGTTTCCAAAGTCATCGGTGTGGAAAATACTGTCGACGGAAATACAAGAGCAAAGATAAATACTACACTAAATGTCGATTTGGATTTCCTAGACCTGTTCTTTCAAATGGAAGAGTAAACAGTTTTATGTCATCTGTGAGACATACTATCACAAGAAAATCACCTAAGAATACCTACAACCTAAAAAGAAAAGAAGAATCAAAAAATATAAATGACTACAACCCAGTCATTTTATCCATGTGGAATGCTAACATGGATATACAGTATGTAGCTGACAATTCCATTGCTGTTGCTCGATATGTAACGTCTTACATTACTAAATCTGAAAAAACTGAATTGAAAGAAATGTGGGAAGAGATTTCTCACGAGAAGACTGTCAGTAAGAAGCTGTACAGTTTCAGTTTAAAGATGTTATCGCATCGAGAAATTGGATCCTACGAATGTTCAGATAGGTTATCTTCTGCAAGTTTCTACTCGAAATCAAGAAGAATAATTTGGGCAAGTTTAGGCCTTGCAGCAATGAGAAATCGGGTACTGAAATCTGTTGGAGAAATTGAATATTTGGCCGAGAATGACCCAGAAAGTACAGATATTTTGAAATCAAACATGTTGAACACATATTATCCCAAGAGAAGTCAACATCTGGAGAACATGTGTCTCTATGAAGTGCTGCAGAACTACATTTATTCACGGAAAGCCGCAGAAGACATCAAAAATGGAAAATATAAAGTCATTGGTGAGGAAGGATGTTTGGTGAAGCAAACAAAAGGAAGTTTGATAAATCACCGGAAGCTGAGTTGCGACACTACTGACAAAAAGGAATTTTACTACTTGGCTCTTTTACAGCTGTTTAAACCATGGCGTACAGAGGATGAACTACTGGGAGAATTTCAAAGCTATGAAGATTCATTTAATGCTTGCAAAGACAGCATACAATGCAGTACATTCACAACTTATCTGCAAATGTTAAATGAAGAAATTGAACAGGAAACTACAATTGCAGCAGAAGTAGCTAGAGACAGTTCTCAGGACAGCCAAAGTTCAGGAACACTCAGTCAAGATCCCCTAGGACAACCAATCGTTGAAAATGAAGCATCAATAGCCATGAATGAAGTGGAAACGGCTATGAATCAAGCTCAAGAAGAATTTATAGACTTACAAAATTTGGAAAGACAACTGAACGAAGAGCAGCAACAAATTTATGAAGAGATCAGAAACAAAATTGATCACGGATTTCTACATGAAAAAAAAGAGTGCTCATGCACATCATTTCATCCAATCAGGATGTATGTAAGCGGACAAGCTGGAACTGGAAAAAGTTTCCTAATAAAAGTCATCAGAAGCTACCTACAGCAAAAAACGGATTCTACTTTGTCTTGTGTGGTTACTGCTCCAACTGGGTTAGCAGCATATAACATAAAAGGAATCACCTTACATCGTTTGCTAATGTTACCAGTGGAGCATGAGAACAAAATACAATACAACAAGCTAACTGGAGAAGCATGCTTGGAAGTTTCAAGAGTATTGAAGAAGATGCAAGTTCTCATTATTGATGAGGTGAGCATGGTGTCAAACTTAATGCTTGCCTTTGTGCATTTAAGAATGCAGCAAATTCTAAGGACAGACTATGACGTGTTATTTGGTGGAAAACATGTCATAGTTTTTGGGGATCTTCTACAGCTTACTCCAGTTAAAGGACAACCAGTGTTTAATACTGTGACACATGAAGACACAAAGAAGTCATTGGGAAGCATCGGTAATGCAAATATTTGGTCCTTCTTTGAGTACAAGGAACTTACTACTAATATGAGGCAAGCAAACGATGAAGAATATGGAAGTATTCTGAAAGATATCAGGATTGGACTACTCACAGAAGTTGGCAAAAAAGCCTTACAGAGTCGGCTGCTACATAATTTATTTCCAAAGGAAGAAATAGTTGCAGAGAAGATATACAAGAACATTGCAGAAAAGAAAAGTGTCATCTGCTTAATGCCCACTCTACGTGAATGCTCAATATTCAATGAGGAGCTTTTAAAATTGGAAAAGGAAGATATCAGGAAATTGGAAGCAGTGGACAAAATTGAAGATGGAAGAATTACTATCACATTAACAGGCACACTGAAAAATAAATTGGATTCACTAGAGAAGAACATTTCCAAAACAGCTGGATTAGAAAAAAATCTATATGTTTGCATGAACTGTAGAGTATTTTTAAGGAGAAATTTGGATGTTGAAAAGGGTTTAGTTAATGGAGCTATGGGAAGAGTTGTGGGTTTTATTAATTATCAGAAAAAAGATGGAATTGAATGTTTAAAAATAAAATTTGATCAGATAGAAGAAGTTAAAGATATTTGTCGTTGTTCAGTTCGTTTCATGCTTGTGAAAGACTTGTATGTACGTAGGAAGCAGTTTCCGTTTTCTCTAGCATATGCTGTAACTATTCACAAGTCTCAAGGATTGACTGTAGATTGTGCTTTTGTGAACGTTGGTTCAACTGTGTTCAAAGAAGGTATGGCTTATGTAGCTTTGTCACGAGTGAAAACATTATCTGGTTTATTCATGATAGACTTTGATGACTCAAAAGTTAGTGCTGATACAAATTGTGTAAAGGAGTATAATAGATTAAGAAGAACCTATGCTCCTCATTTAGGTCAGTATCCTGTGTTGGAGAAACGTGTAGTTTCTCGTAAAAGGAGAAATGAGAATATCTGTAATGAAGATGTAGAGAGGAGGAAAAAAAAGAGGAGTGATGTAATTGCAAGCAAAAAGAAAAAGGAAAATGAAGAACAGGTTGTTGGATGTCATTTTGAAAATAGCTCTGGTGTCAACTGCTACGCTAATGTAGTGCTAAATGTTGCATTTTATCTGGAAAGTGTGCAAGAGCAGATAATAGTAAATCAGGGAAAAAGATTCTGTTCTGAGTTGAGTCTCCTTTTTCAAAAGCTGACTAATGATAAAACTCAAATAGAAAGTGCTACTGAAATTAGAAAACTTTTAGATGTATGTTCAGGACGAACACAGTTTTCTCAAAATGTACAGCAAGACGCACAGGAATTCTTGATGTTTTTTCTTCAGGTACTGGAAGAAGAAGGGGTTCCCATTGAAAATTTGTTTGGTCTCTCTTATAAATGGGAACATAGTTGTGAAAACTGTTACAATATATGTGGCTCTAATGTTGATTCTGAAAGGTTTATTTATTTAACATTGCCAGAAAGTAAAACAGTCACTTTTGCTAAATTAGTTAAAGATGCTAATCATAGCATGGAATGCAGTGAGTGTAAATCTGAAATGTTTTCAACGTTAATTTTAAAGGAATACGGACAATATGTAATTTTAATGATGCAACGCTGTAAAGCTGATGGTTCAAAATTAGATACTTTAATAAAGAAGTTTACAGGACAGCAATTATCAATTTCAGGAAAAACTTTTGTAACAGTTGCAATAATTTTCCATGAAGGACCTACTGTAACTTCTGGACATTACACAGTTTATCTTAAATGTGAAAAAGGCTGGACACTGTGTAATGATTCCCAATTGATTTTCAAGCAACGTTTGCCTTTTGATTTAGCAAATTCCTATCTAATCTTCCTGAAACCTAAATTTTAGAGAGATTTGGCAACATCTGTACAAAACAATTTTACCATTTTATTGGATTACCATTGGAATTTTCAAAAAAAATGATTTTACAAATTATCATTTGGCCTAATGGAAAGGTAACCAATTGTAATGTGGACTTTTTCAATTTTTTATGAAACTTTGGAAAACCAAAAATTTAGACAAAATCGGTAACATCTGCACAATTTTAATTTTGGAATGTTATTGGATTGCCATTGGAAATTTATTCTAAAAAGATTTTTAAAATTACTATTTGGCCATGCGGAAAGGTAAACAATTCTATTGTGGACTTATTTAATTATTAATTAATCTTTCAGAAACCAAAATGTTACAGACAATCGGTGAGATCTGTACAATTTAAACTTTACAATTTTATTGGATTACCATTGGAAATTTAATCAAAAAAGAATTTTAAAATTACTATTTGGCCTAAAGGAAATGGAACCAGATGTATTGTGGAGTTATTTGAGATATATTTTTGAGAATATACTTCTGAAACAAAAATGTCAGACGGTATTTTAAAGAAATAAGTATTGATATTAGATGATATTTTTTAAGAATATTATGCATTTCTATAAAGTTATGTTTATGCAAAAAGAGATTGTGGGCTTTTTTAAAACAATCTTTGAGATTGTTAATTTTTTTTTTGCCCGCTGTTAAATGATGAATGCAATTGCTTTCACAATTTATAGTGAAATGCAATATATTCTGAAAACAGCAAAAAAAAGGCAAATTTTTTTTGGGGAAAATATGTAAATATGTGTACTGTATTATAAAATGTTTTATTAAATATTAATATTTTTTTCTTTTTTTTCAGATTGAGATAGAAAATTTTCGAAAACTAGAACCATTTTTAAAGGAATTAAAAATAAATTTAAATTAATAAATAATTTTTTGAGTGGGTATGGTAAGTCAAAAATTTCATGGTCCCTTTTTTCCACTTCACCACAATCACATTTTCAGTTTTTCATTGTTAGTCTCTCAAGGACCTTGTAATGTGATAATTGATTTTTAGTGTTTTTAAAAAAAAAAAAATAAATTACGCGTACCGTACGCGTACGGTTAAAAAAAAAATAAAAAAAGTTTTAAAAAATATATTAAAAAAAGTTAAAAGGTTAGGTTGGCTCTTAAAAGAGCCGTTGTGTTCATGCAGGGACAGAGGAAAGAAAGAGTGGGAATATTAGTCTCTACGACAAATGTGCTGATCTATTAAATTGTTCACTAGGGCAACACTGGTCTCCCTGTGAGCAATTGGATCATGACAAGTGGCGCACCGGACTAAAACCCTCGAAAACCGATGGTTGATTTCCAGAGGACGAGAAAAAGGAGATGCTCCCCCCACAGATGAAGGGCTCAGCTGACCTGCCGAAGATGGACTCGGCACTGCAGATGATGGACCAGGCTGAGCTGCTGTGGATGTGCTTGGTTGACTTACTGAAGGGTTACCTTCAGTATGTCGAGCAAATGTCCTACCGTGTACATCTTGAAGGTGTCTCAACATGGTGTGATTCCCGAAGGAATACTTCTTGTTGGGATTCCCTCTTGAAAGTACACGGCCACAAAGCTTACAAGTCACTAAGGGTGCATTTACCTTTTTCTTGCCCTCTGGAAAAGAAAAATACTCCCATATGAAAGAGCTCTTTTGTTTCCTCCTTCTCTGCCTCAAGGTAGTGCTGCTAGCCTCACTCTCAGAAGAGTTCTGCTGTTCTGCCATCGTATCACAAAGGCAACTCAGCTCCTTCTCCTAAGGGATCACAAGCAGAAATGAGGGGAATGGGTGTGGTGTAGGAGAGTTCTAGAACTGAAAGTAGTTTCAACCAATCAAAAGTTGTGTTTCATGATCACATGACCCACCGTGCGTGTACGTTACGCTTACGGTGCGCTTACGGTAAAAGTACGCATGCGCATAAAAAAGACACGCGCTCGCGCGCATGCGCAAAACAGGCACGCCCCTTCACTTCCGCGTAACAAGCGCGTGCAGCGTACGCGTTACGTGCTGCGCGCGCGCGACGTACGTCTACGCAAATTGCGTAAATGAACGCAAACAGCGTAGAAATCTAACGTAATGAAAGCAAGACGTGCGCTTACCGTACGCGTACGTTAAAAAAAAATTTTTTTTTAAAAAAAGAAAAAAAAAAACAATATGTTATACTAATAAATCTTACCTGTTTATTTTATAAAAATGGTAAAAAAAAAACAAATTGTAGAATTTTTAAAATTTAACCATAGACTAAAAAAGGATAGAAAATTAAAAAAAAATATGTAAAAAAAAAAGAAAAAAAAAAAAAATATAGCATTTAAAAAACCTTGCAAATTCACTGAAAAAAACCATGGGTTTCACACACGTTATAGATAGGAATTAGCATTTAAAAAACCTTGCAAATTCACTGAAAAAACCATGGGTTTCACACACGTTATAGTTAGGAATTAGCATTTAAAAAACCTTAGAAATTCAATGAAAAAACCAAAGGTTTCACACATGTTATAGTTAGCTGGACATTTCACTCGTAAAAAACCAATGAAATTTCCCCGTTATAGTTAGTTCAGCTAACTATAACTCGCGCGCCCGCAATGCACTACTGATGACGTCACATATTACATCACTCATGACATGGTCACTGACATCACTCATGACATCACTGATGACATCTCAAATGACATCACTGATGACATCACTGATGACATCATCCTTGTGATAGAGTGGCAGACCTCCTCTTCCCCTAATATATCCTTTGATACACACATACAAAAATAGAAACTAAAATTTTCAAAACAATGGACATACCAATATCAGTTACAACAACCTATTCAGTAATTCTAAGAACCACATACACATCCACTCATTCACCAACAGTCCTATACAGTCACTCATACATGTACTCACTCATCATATGTACTCACACACCTATACATCCTGTTACACAATGCCACTCATTCATAGAGTTACTCACAAATAGTCACTCATGCTAATAAAGAAACAAACATACATTTATTAGCTTATACAGTTATACACACACCACCACACTTACTTCTACTGAAACTTACACATAGTTAGTCTAAAAACAATCACTTATAGAAACACATACTTATTCATACAGGAACTCTTTCAATCTCTCACTCTCACATATACTCACTTATATACACCAATAGTCACATATACTAGTTTAATAGATATGTAGTTACTCATAAAGACACTATTGAGACAGTCATTCACTCACTAACACACCCATACACACACTCATCCACCCATACAGTCCTGCACACATGTTGTCTTCAACACATACAAAGAGTGAGTCACTCATTCATGCACCAATGCACTACGTAATACCCCCCACCGAACCATACAGACACTCAGACTGATACTTAAAAAAAGAACTATTAACCTATATAGATACCCATGAAGCTACTCACCAACCCATGCAGCCACTTATACACAAAGTGAGAGACTGATACAGATATTTTCATATTTAAACATTACTCAGTAAGCCATGTATACACTATAATACACTTAATCAGTCAGTTACACAGATTTTTTTTTTTTAAAAAGCATCCATTTAGACACTTATATACCCATTTATTCTTCCATTGACCTTGAGATATACATAAATATAAAACATATTTAATTTTCAGAAAAACACACATTCACTGGATGATGTCATCAGTGATGTCATCAGTGATGTCATTTGAGATGTCATCAGTGATGTCATGAGTGATGTCAGTGACCATGTCATGAGTGATGTAATATGTGACGTCATCAGTAGTGCATTGCGGGCGCGCGAGTTATAGTTAGCTGAACTAACTATAACGGGGAAATTTCATTGGTTTTTTACGAGTGAAATGTCCAGCTAACTATGACATGTGTGAAACCTTTGGTTTTTTCATTGAATTTCTAAGGTTTTTTAAATGCTAATTCCTAACTATAACGTGTGTGAAACCCATGGTTTTTTCAGTGAATATATATATATATATATATGTATATACATTCATTTTCGGGTTGCTCCTTCCGTCTCCCCCCGCCCCAGGCAGGCAGGTCGTTCGGTGTCGGCGGAGCGCGCCGACTTCGAAATTCTCAGTTGAAGCAAATATAACGACCACCACCGTGCTATCTTTCACCAGATCTAATTTATTAGGTAACGCGTTTCGCCTGACACAGCAGGCTTGATCACACACGGAGTCATGGGATGAATACACGTATATACTCTCAGGGAAACAGTAAAAAGTAAAAAACGGACAACATGGAAAACTATTAACCAAGTGTGTAACTGTGGCGGCCATTTTAAGCTAGTCAAAATTATACATGAAAGGAAACAGTTTTGATTAATGGACTATATCATGCATCTGTACTAATTAATTTACACGTACCACTATGCACACATGAATTTCATCCCAGGTACTGGACATATAGAAGCACTATGCTACTTACTTTGTGTGCATAAATTGAACACAGCACTAGACTGTGCACAAAGGATATTTGAAATCAGTTCATATAGTTTTACATTGTGTGCATATATTGATTACAGCACTAGACTGCGTAAAACAATACGGTGCTTTTTTGATGGTTTCTTTAAGGTACGTTGTATTAATGTTACCAACATGTATATAAAGAAGAAATAATCTGCTTGAAACTATGAATACAATAGTTCTAAAATTACATGTATTAGACCATATGAGCACTAGACTGTAGATTTTTCATGTATAATTTTGACTAGCTTAAAATGGCCGCCACAGTTACACACTTGGTTAATAGTTTTCCATGTTGTCCGTTTTTTACTTTTTACTGTTTCCCTGAGAGTATATACGTGTATTCATCCCATGACTCCGTGTGTGATCAAGCCTGCTGTGTCAGGCGAAACGCGTTACCTAATAAATTAGATCTGGTGAAAGATAGCACGGTGGTGGTCGTTATATTTGCTTCAACTGAGAATATGTATATATATATATATATATATATATATATATATATATATATATATATATATATATATATATATATATATCACAAGAAAAAGCACCCAACATTGAAGGCCACACTCGCCGTGTCTTTTTCTCTTTAATTTTGTAAGGCAGCAATTATATAAAACAGCCACTTTTACCAAATGTTTCTGGCGTCCTTCCGCCCTTGCTCACTGGAATGGCTGCACGGAGTGAAAGCGGCACACAGCAACTTGTACTTATCGCCAGAAACGTTTGGTAAAAGTGGCTGTTTGATGTAACTGAGCCCTCGGAGGTTGTTGAATTGCTGCCTTACAAAATTAAAGAGAAAAAGACACGGCGAGTGTGGCCTTCAATGTTGGGTGCTTTTTCTTGTGATATAATACGGCCTACCCAGGTCGTGAAGGCCCCGCTGCAGATGAGCAGGTCCAGCGCAGTTACTAATACGGCGTAGAGGAATGTCGTGCAGCATTTGTGCGTGCTTTTAAAATCACAAGTTTAAAAAAAAAATTCTATTAGGAAGTCCATTGTAACTCTGCACATTGCTCCATTATATTTTTAAACTTGTGAAATGCACTGTGGGAGATGCAGTATTGTTGTAGTCACGTGACCTCTAATTTTAAAAGCACGCACGACGCACTTTGCAAAAGACTTCTATTTCCTGTGAACAAGGCCAACGCCGAAACGCGTAAGGAGAGAAGGAGGCATGACATGCTGCTGCGCCTTTGTAAATAAAGTTAATACCTTGGAATGGGCCTCTGTGTTGCTCTGTTGGATTGTTGGGCTTCTCCGTGCCCAATGTTTTCAGAGGCCGCCCTGTGGGGTCGGGGGCTCCAGTGCTCGGAGGACGTGTCTGGTAATTAATGTGGAGCATGACCCACTCGCTCACACAAGCCTACTGAGGAAAGGAATGCTAAATAGCGAAAATGTGTGGGCTGAGGAAGGGATTCGGCGGGGAGGATGTCCCACGCCGATCGTTCCAAAGGTATGCACTCTGTTTGAAGGCAGTTAAAGGAATCGGACATTAGTCGGATATGAAATGAAAACTTCTGTGACTATTTTCCATTTGGATGCAAATACCAATAGAAGTGCACTTTACAAAATGATATAATGGAGCAATGTGCAGAGTTACAATGGACTTCCTAATAGAATTTTTTTTTAATTTTTTTAAACTTGTGAAATGCACTGTGGGAGATGCAGTATTGTTGTAGTCACGTGACCTCTAATTTTAAAAGCACGCACGACGCACTTTGCAAAAGACTTCTATTTCCTGTGAACAAGGCCAACGCCGAAACGCGTAAGGAGAGAAGGAGGCATGACATGCTGCTGCGCCTTTGTAAATAAAGTTAATACCTTGGAATGGGCCTCTGTGTTGCTCTGTTGGATTGTTGGGCTTCTCCGTGCCCAATGTTTTCAGAGGCCGCCCTGTGGGGTCGGGGGCTCCAGTGCTCGGAGGACGTGTCTGGTAATTAATGTGGAGCATGACCCACTCGCTCACACAAGCCTACTGAGGAAAGGAATGCTAAATAGCGAAAATGTGTGGGCTGAGGAAGGGATTCGGCGGGGAGGATGTCCCACGCCGATCGTTCCAAAGGTATGCACTCTGTTTGAAGGCAGTTAAAGGAATCGGACATTAGTCGGATATGAAATGAAAACTTCTGTGACTATTTTCCATTTGGATGCAAATACCAATAGAAGTGCACTTTACAAAATGATATAATGGAGCAATGTGCAGAGTTACAATGGACTTCCTAATAGAATTTTATTTTTTATTTTTTTAAACTTGTGAAATGCACTGTGGGAGATGCAGTATTGTTGTAGTCACGTGACCTCTAATTTTAAAAGCACGCACGACGCACTTTGCAAAAGACTTCTATTTCCTGTGAACAAGGCCAACGCCGAAACGCGTAAGGAGAGAAGGAGGCATGACATGCTGCTGCGCCTTTGTAAATAAAGTTAATACCTTGGAATGGGCCTCTGTGTTGCTCTGTTGGATTGTTGGGCTTCTCCGTGCCCAATGTTTTCAGAGGCCGCCCTGTGGGGTCGGGGGCTCCAGTGCTCGGAGGACGTGTCTGGTAATTAATGTGGAGCATGACCCACTCGCTCACACAAGCCTACTGAGGAAAGGAATGCTAAATAGCGAAAATGTGTGGGCTGAGGAAGGGATTCGGCGGGGAGGATGTCCCACGCCGATCGTTCCAAAGGTATGCACTCTGTTTGAAGGCAGTTAAAGGAATCGGACATTAGTCGGATATGAAATGAAAACTTCCGTGACTATTTTCCATTTGGATGCAAATACCAATAGAAGTGCACTTTACAAAATGATATAATGGAACAATGTGCAGAGTTACAATGGACTTCCTAATAAAAAATTTTTTTAAACTTGTGAAATGCACTGTGGGAGATGCAGTATTGTTGTAGTCACGTGACCTCTAATTTTAAAAGCACGCACGATGCACTTTGCAAAAGACTTCTATTTCCTGTGAACAAGGCCAACGCCGAAACGCGTAAGGAGAGAAGGAGGCATGACATGCTGCTGCGCCTTTGTAAATAAAGTTAATACCTTGGAATGGGCCTCTGTGTTGCTCTGTTGGATTGTTGGGCTTCTCCGTGCCCAATGTTTTCAGAGGCCGCCCTGTGGGGTCGGGGGCTCCAGTGCTCGGAGGACGTGTCTGGTAATTAATGTGGAGCATGACCCACTCGCTCACACAAGCCTACTGAGGAAAGGAATGCTAAATAGCGAAAATGTGTGGGCTGAGGAAGGGATTCGGCGGGGAGGATGTCCCACGCCGATCGTTACAAAGGTATGCACTCTGTTTGAAGGCAGTTAAAGGAATCGGACATTAGTCGGATATGAAATGAAAACTTCCGTGACTATTTTCCATTTGGATGCAAATACCAATAGAAGTGCACTTTACAAAATGATATAATGGAGCAATGTGCAGAGTTACAATGGACTTCCTAATAGAAAAAAAAATTTAAACTTGTGAAATGCACTGTGGGAGATGCAGTATTGTTGTAGTCACGTGACCTCTAATTTTAAAAGCACACACGACGCACTTTGCAAAAGACTTCTATTTCCTGTGAACAAGGCCAACGCCGAAACGCGTAAGGAGAGAAGGAGGCATGACATGCTGCTGCGCCTTTGTAAATAAAGTTAATACCTTGGAATGGGCCTCTGTGTTGCTCTGTTGGATTGTTGGGCTTCTCCGTGCCCAATGTTCTCAGAGGCCGCCCTGTGGGGTCGGGGGCTCCAGTGCTCGGAGGACGTGTCTGATATATATATATATATATATATATATATATATATATATATATATATATATATATATATATATATATATATAAAATAATGTATACATAATATCAAGAATATGGCCTTATTCTCTATCATAGTAACACAAGCATTACACAGTCATGAAAAGAGTAAAATTCAACAATACCTTCTAGCTGGTACATAATTATTCCATGATTGCAATTATCCTCATAGAAAAACCTTCAATGTGTCTTCCACACTCCCCAAAAGTCCAAAGTTACTACAATAAAATACATGTAGTTACCACCAATGCATATTGAGCATAATAAGACTTCCATCAGGTATATGTTGGAAAATGTGGCAGCCATTTTTTACCTCTAAAATGACGTATTAAGTCTCCGAAATGTGTAGTGCAATCCAAGTTCTGATTTCTTGTGTTCACTATGATAGGTGACACTCCTAATGCTGTGAAGGAATATACATAATTATCTCATCACGCTATCATTATTTCAAAACATGCACAGTTTAAAAGTTACTCTTGTGCCTCTTAATACAGCTTAATCAAAGCAGTCTGAAGCCACTGTGTCCACATCTACATCTTCCCTTTATAGTAATACATGTCAACCACTTATTACCATAAACAACTGTACCCTCAACAAGATTCCCAATATTTCGTTCAGTTAATTGGGTTAGAATTATTATATCTGTAGTTCCTGCGTTCCGAAGAGGCATCCCTGGCTAGCTAAAGTTTCCACAATGTCATTATCAGAATATAATCAAAACAGCCCATAAAGGCAAGCCATTGCGCTTAAAAGCATAACACATAATTGGTTGTAACAAATACCAATGGCGGAATACCACCACACTTGGATGAATTATACATGTTTCAAAAACAGGACTAATGACTCAGTAGACAGTAAAATGAAATAATTAAAACAAATCAAGAATCAAACGAATCATCATGGCCACAGTGTTTAAGATAGACTCGCCGAGACGCAGTTTAAATAGCGTCAATCAGCAGTCCAATGTGAGCCCCATAGTGGCTACCACTAATGATTATCTCATGGCGGCTTCACCAAAAAGTTAGTCTCACCCTTAGTGAGAGCAGATTCAAATGCTAATAGGGTCCAATTATTACTTCAATATTACATGCTTCTCTTGTGAGTTTGACAAGACAGGGCACTCAAATCCGAATTTCCCCCCCTTATTGTTTTGCCCAATATAGTTAAAATCGGTATAAATGTACCCACATTGGGTGCATCATAAACTCAAGTCTAAAAATCTATCCCACATAGTGAGGTCCTGACTCACTGGTAAATCACACACTAGAACATATTAGTGTACCTTATACTCAGAAGTTTATACAAAAATAATTTATGAAAAAAGGGGGGAGAAACAAAGAAGGGAAATACTCTCTAACTACTATTACACATCATAGATAAAACATACATACTACATTTTGTTTGTTTCATTTATCCCACGTAAGAACAGATTTCCTTCTGATTCAAGAAATAAGATTCAATAGAGCTCATCTCAATATTTAGTTCCTCTACACAAGTTGCAATTTTCCTTGAAATTCAGAAATATATATATATATATATATTCACTGAAAAAACCATAGGTTTCAGGGGCGTTATAGTTATCTGGACATTTCCCTCGTACAAAACCCTAGAAATTCCCCTGTTATAGTTAGTTCAGCTAACTATAACTCGCGCCCCCGCAATGCACTGCTGATGACATCACATATTACATCACTCATGACATGGTCAGTGACATCACTGATGACATCACTGATGACGATGGTTAAAACACTACATGCATAGTGCATACTACTTTGAAGCAGTTCATGCCCTAAAGCCTACCTCACTAAAAGACTACATGCTAACTGACTGAATGATTACAGTACTATAAGGAGACACACTGGGTGAGTGACAGGGTGTTTGCTAGAAGTGTATGAATACTGACTGGGGAATTGAAGGTGTGAAAGACAACTGTGTAGGTGGTTAGAGGCCTGCATGCATAGTGAATAGGCATTTAAAGCAGTCTATGTACTAAGGCCTGGCTCACTGCATGAGTACTTGGGAACTGACGGAATGATTAGAGTACAGCAAAGAGAGTGCCTGGGTGAATTTATAAGTGGTTGGCTTTTGACACAGTGAATGGATTAGTACTTGGTACTGAATGGGTCACTAGAGGAGTGCAAAGGGAGTAACAGGATGTTTGCTGGACTGTATGTATACTGACTAGGGAATTGAAGATGTGAATGACAAGTGTATAGTATGTTAGAAGACTGCATGCATACTGCATAGACATTTGAGGCAGTCTATGTGGTAATGTATCGTTCACAACATGAGTACTTGGAAACTGACTAAATCATCAGACTACTGCTAGGACAGTGCCTGGGTAAAACTTTTAAATTTTCTGTTCTGGCACAGTGAAGAGAATAGTACATGGTACTGCACTTTAGTGTCATACCCTGACTCATTTTATCAATGCATAAGCAAATAATAGCTTCTAAAGCTACTAAAACTTGACAACATGACCGATTTTAAAACAGTTATCTGTCAGCAAAAACACAATGTTACCAAATGCTTCTATCACAATCCTTACCCAAACATACACAGACTCACAGTGTGATTTTAGACAAGCAACACTATCCCTAGCAGTTTACCAAAACTCATTCACTGGTCTAGAAGAGGTAAGGGTACTGCACACAATCTACATATTTAAGTACAGCACATTAGTGTCAAAGCATGACTCATTTAATCAACGCATAAGCAAAGACTGGCTTCTAATGCTACTAAAACTTGACAACGTTTTAAAAGAGTTACCTGCCAGAAAATACACGATGTTACCAAATGCTTCTCTCACAGTGGTTCCCAAATGCACACAGACTCACAGTGTGATTCTAGACAACAACCACTATACCTAGGAGTTTACCAAAAATCATTCACTACTGTGGAAGTGATAAGGGAGCTGCACACAATCTACATATTTCAGGACTGCACTTTTGTGTCAAAGCCTGACTCATTTAATCAAAGCATAAGCAAAAACTGGCTTCTAATGCTACTACACCTTGACAACAAGACAGGTTTTAAAACAATTATCTGTCAGCAAATACACGATGTTACCAAATCCTTCTCTCACTGTGGTTCCCAAATGCACACAGACTCAGTGTGATTCTAGACAAGCAACACTATCCCTAGCAGCTTACCAAAACTCATTCACTACTGTGCAAGGGGTAAGGAGACTACACACAATCTACATATTAAAGTACAGCACATTAGTGTCAAAGCATGAATAATTGTATCAATGCATAAGCAAAGAATGGCTTCTAATGCTACTAAAACTTGAAAACATGACAGGTTTTAAAAGAGTTATCTGTCACCAAATACACAATGTTACCAAATGCTTCTCTCACAGTGGTTCCCAAATGCACACAGACTCACAGTGTGATTCTAGACAACAACCACTATACCTAGGAGTTTACCAAAAATCATTCACTACTGTGGAAGTGGTAAGGGAACTGCACACAATCTACATATTTCAGGACTGCACTTTTGTGTCAAAGCCTAACTCATTTAATCAAAGCATAAGCAAAGACTGGCTGCTAATGCAACTAAAACTTGACAACATGACAGGTTTTAAAAAAAATATCTGTCAGAAAATACACTATGTTACCAAATGCTTCTCTCACAGTGGTTCCCAAATGCACACTAACTCACAGTGTGATTCTAGTCAAGCACCACTATCCCTAGGAGTTCACCAAAACGCATTCACTACAGTGGAAGTGGTAAGGGAACTGCACACAATCTACATATTTCAGGACTGCACTTTTGTGTCAAAGCCTGACTCATTTAATCAAAGCATAAGCAAAAACTGCCTTCTAATGCTACTAAAACTTGACAACAAGACAGGTTTTAAAACAGTTATCTGTCAGCAAATACACAATGTTACCACATACTTCTCTCACAGTGGTTCCCAAATGCACACAGACTCACAGTGTGATTCTAGACAAACAACACTATCCCTTGCACTATACCAAAACACATTTCTTCATCTAGAAGGATTACTACATTTTAATATAGAAACATAACTCATTTCACATATTCATAAACAATGACTGGTTTCTAATTCTACCAAAATATAAAAACAGCACAGTTATCTGTCTGCAAACACATGAAAAACACAAATGCTTATCACAGAATGGTTTCTACATGCACACACACTGTCAATAAGATTGTAGAGAAAACAAGTACTCCCTACACTTTAGCAGGAGAAATACATTAGTCTGATTAAAATCAAAATAGTCTACATACATCCCCTCACAATTAAATAACTCACCTTTCAAGTTGTTTTATAGATTAAGAAATATGTCAGTCACACACCAGATTTTCTTTTACAGAATCTCTGCACTGTGCACCTCTCAGCAAAAACAAAGAATGGAAATGTTTCCCTTTCATTTTCCACACATATACATGTAAACATCAATTCACAATCCTTCACACATAAATTCAAAAGCAAACACACATTTCTATTGGTTAAACATTTCAACCCTTTCCAAATGAAATACATTTCAACCCTTCCCCCAATCTGCCTTCTGCCTGTTACCATAGAAACAGGTCATGGAACACTGCACTGAGCACACAGGTCACAAGTTCAGCACACAATGTTGCTAAACAAGACAGCAAGTGTGCTTGACTTTTCAACATATCAGCTTATCATATATAATGTTCCTTACAATCAGTTTTTGTTAACCAATAAGAATCATGCCTTTAAAAAACAGACATATACACCCTACCTTTCAGTGTAAAAAGTTGTCATACAACCAATGATTTCTTTTCTTTTTAAAAAAAACAATTCCTTGGATCCGTGCACCCAACGCGAGAGGATCCGTGCACCAAATGCGGTAGGATGCGCGCACCGTGTGCGCATTTCTCAGTTTTTTTTTTATTTTTAAAAAGGGGGCCCCAGGGGGTCCTTCTGGGACCCCCTAAGCACCTCTAGAGGGTCAGAGTATTTCCACTCTGCCCCCTTTATATGTTTTACACACATATTCCCCTTGCTTCTTCAGCCTCGCTTCTACTGAGGCAGAAAATGGCCGCCAACAGTTCCTGGTTTCGAATGTAGACAGACACTCGACAGCCAATTAGCATTCAGGGCGCATTCGAGAGGATGCGCGCTCGGTTCGGGGAGGGTGCGCTCACGGTGCGGATAGGGTCCGCAGATCCTCGCCGGCCATAGATATATATGTACTTTTAACTCTAATTTTCTCAGGAACTACTGAACGGATTCACACCATTTATGCAAAAGGCACGAGTCTGAACTGAAGACTACCTCTTTGCCAAATTTGGTGTAATTCCATTCAGCGGTTCGGGCTGTAGCTGCGACAACAGATCCTATGGGAAATTGCATGGGGAAAACGCATTTTGGGACCTCCCTTTTTTCTCGGCCCCCGCTTGACGAATCACCACAAAACTTTCAGGGTAGGAGCAGAGCTGGCCAAAAGTTTGGAAAATTCGTCAACCGGCGCCAGACTTATTGGGAATAGAATGTTGCGGATTTCCTATGGAAAATAGGTCCTAACTATAACTATCTACTGGCGACCGCCAGTAGATAATGTATACAGACAGCAGTCTTAGTTAACACACAACAAGAATTTCATCAGAGCAAATAATGCATTTCATTATCCAGTTCAACCCAGATGTAACTGCCCTTAATTTACAGATCCAGGACGCCTCCAGTTGTCTGAGGCGTAACTCCCTATTACCTCCTCGTCTTTCGGAGGGGACATGATCGATTGCATGGAACTTAAAATTACCTTTTGGGATGGTAGATTCACAGATGTGAGCCCCAAGGGCATTAGTGCTATCATTTCTAGTGCAGGCTCTCTGATGTTCCTGGATACGCACACGTAGTTGTCTCACTGCACTTCCAACATATATTTTAGAACAATTACAAATGATCACATAGATTACATATGTAGATTGGCAGTTCAGAAATTGTTTCACCTCATGCAAATATCCACTACTGTATGTAAAATGGAAGGTCTTATTCATGCCCACATTACACACATTACAATTTTCACAGATGTAGAAACCCTTTGGACGGTTGAGCCATGTATCAGCAGTGTTCGATCTAATCGCCGTATAGCTAGGACATAATGCCTCTCTCAACGTCCTCGATCTTTTATATGTTATCGAAGGTTTATCACTCAACAAGGGAACTACACCAGGAGTGCCCTTCAAAATTTTCCAATGCCTGTGCAGTATCTTAAATAGATCCTGATTAAGCTGTAAATACGTCGCAATAAACGCGAAACACTCCTTATTGGGCATTGTGTTTTTAATTTTTGTTCTTAAAGTGTCAGTTCTCTTGACACGTCTGACTCTACTCAGTGCCTGATTAAGTTCTTGATACTCATATCCCCTATTTTTGAGGCGTTGTAGAGTTTCCTGTGCTTGCTTTTCAAAACGTGTATTATCGCTACAATTGCGACGAACCCGGATCAATTCTCCAAAAGGAATAGCACGTTTATGCTTGCTGAATGGGCACTTTCAAAATGCAATGTGCTGTTCACAGCTGTTTCTTTTCTATACAAAGAAATTTGTAACTTGCTATGCTCTACATTTAGCTCCAGATCTAGAAATTGGATTTTAGTCTTTGACTTGTTTAGGGTAAAGCGTACATTAAATGGATTTTGATTCAGATACTCAAAATATTGTAACAGGTTAATTTCAGAACCTGTCCAAATCATAAAAACATTATCTATGTAACGCCCCCAAAAAAGGACATCTTCTGTCCAAGTTTCTGCACGATGGGACCAAACATAGATCTTCTCCAACCATCATTGACTTAGAGTATATTTGTGACTTGTGTATAATTAGGTGGTGCGGCTTTTGATAACCCCTTGCTGCTGTTTTTTCTGCTCTTTGAACACTTGACCAGGGTGAGCACCATCATTTTGGGATTCGCTTCTGAGGGCTACAAATTAAACTTTAAAAAATGTAAAATAGCCCAACTCAATGTCCTATTTTGGGATATGAGCTTTCAAGTGAAGGAAAAAGCTTGGCAGCTAACTTTTTAGAAAAGTGTGCACTGCTCCAACCTCCCAAAAAATTTACAAATTTACAATCTATACTGGGATTCCTGAATTTTGGTAGAACATACATTTTGGATTACGCAGAAAGGGTTAAACCTTTTTACGATCTCATAAGACCTGATTTTACAGTTAGAGAATGGACACAGGAACACACAAATATCCTTCGCTCCCTACAAACTGACATGATAGTGTCTAAACACTTACAGACACGCGTAAATGTCCGCAACCTCGTGATCCGTATAGTTGCGGGTCTATCAGGGTACACCTAGCTAACATACAATGAAGGCAAAACAGTACTCATAGCATACAAATCACACTTATATACAAACGCTGAGATACGTTTTGCATCCACAGAAAAGATTCTGACAGCAGTACAGACTGCTGTAGTGAGAGAGAGCACTGGCTCAGGGGAAACAAATAATTGTTGTGACTCCAGTATCGGCCTGAGAGGGTGCTACAAAGGCTAGCATTCCAAATGCAAAAGCTTTACAGCCATTACAAAGGCTAGCGTTCCAAATGCAATAGCTTTACACCCAAGATGGATACAATGGGCGAATTGTCTCACCGCATCAGATGTAGATGACAGATACGACCCAAGTCTAAAAAAACAAGCATTTCATTTTTGCAATATGAACAGGAATATCCTCTACCGAATGAAATAATGCCTCTAGATTAGTATGAATACATAATTTACACTGACGGATCTGCTCACCAGGCCACTGGAAGTAAACAGCAATACAGCGCCGCATTTGCGATGGTAAAAGGTCGTATTCAGGACGGAAAGTTCCATCCAAGCTGTACAAAAAAACAGTCTCTAGGAGACTGCATGGCACAGCTGGCCGAATGTAAACCTCTATTACTGGCACTGACAAATATGGATCGAGAATTCCCTACACTAATTGTGTGTGATTCTTTTTACTGTTTACTGTCATACAATGAATATCTTCACCATTGGGGGCAAAATGGGTTTAAAGACTCAAAAGGTGGCACAATTAAGCATATAATGCTATGGGAACAGGTAGTGGAGTTAAAAAACTAACTACCAAGGGCTCACGTGATACACACAGTGAGTCATCAACGTGATGGAGTTCACGTTGAAGGGAATTCATTGGCTGATAAAGCTACAAAGGGGGCAGTACGAATTACGTCCGCAACTGCAATCACTCATTCAAGAATGAAAATAGACGGACAGATAATGATAGCTGTCATTGCTTCACGCAAAGACAATGTGCGGCATTACCGAAAGGTTTTCTACTCAAGTACTCCTACAAGTTCCATTTGCTCAGATTCTCGGAGTGGGGGATAGAGTAATACCAAACATGGATCGCAGATTGGACTTAATATTAGCTGTACATGAGGGTCTGGGCTCTGCACACAAAGGAGTTACGGCAACTGTTTCTTTACTGAAACAACGCTATTGGTGGCCAGGGTTAACGAAGTAGACCAAAGATTATGTCTTAAAATGCAACATCTGTCAACAGATGAAGGGCTCCACCAAAACACGTCCAGCGCAGACACCATTGCTGATATCAGACAGACTACTCGTGTGTGTCAATTTGGACCACTGCGGACCTATACAATCTGATGGGGCCTACAAGTACATCATGGTTGCAGTGGATTCCTGCTCGAGATTCCTATGTGTGTGGCCTCAGCGTTCGGCTGACGCTCGAACTTTTATCAAAGATTTGCGAGTCTTTATAGGGACATACGCAGTTGGCACATTACATTCTGACCATGGCCCCGCGTTTAGCTCTAGGGCTTACAAGGAAGCCATGTGGGTGTTGCACTGCGGTAGTCCTCTCCGTACCACCCGAGGGAAATTTGGTTGTGGAGAGGAAAAACCGGGAATTAAAGCAATCATTAACAGCTAGAGTATTAGGTGTTGGTGGCAGTTGGGTCAATCATTTATATGGGGTACAGCGGGCCTTGAATAACATGCTAAGAAGTTCTTTATGGGGTGCCACTCCTTGTGAGGTCCTTTTTGGGACGAATATGTGGGTACCTAATATCGATTGTGAAGGCACAGTGGCGGATGAAAAACCTGTTGACATCAATAAACGCTTGGCTGTTTTACAGGATCTGAATGAATCCAGAGCACTACAGAGTAATGTACAGGTAAAGCGGACCGCCACTAGGGAAGTCAAATCAGTCATGGCAAGACCAGTCTGGATTCCTAAAATTGGGGATCTGGTCAGAGAAAAGATAGTGGATATAAAAGAACTTGGGCCATCATACAGAAAGCCTGTACCTGTCCTGGCTCCTGAGTAGCCGATGCCCTCCTCTCGCTACTATACAGGCAGTTCAGACAGAAAGACTCATCACGTTTGAAGAGTCACCTATAAGGAACAATGGACTATGCAACAATGCCATGGAACTCGTTCCTCTTGAAAGAGAAATCCAAAATCATAATGAAAGACAAATTTCAATTCGACCTAACACCTCAACAAGAGCCATCTACAAGTTCAACAAAACCTGCTGAGCTGCCTAAAATAGATCGAACTGCATGTGGCTATTTCATCGACTTCTATACCTTTTCATTGGCTCCAAGTGAACCTGAAACAACGCCAGCCCCAATATCTCGTCAAAAGCAAATCAAAGACGTCTTCATTTTTCTTAAAAAGACTTACCTGGTGTCACCTTGGCTAGAACTTTGGATAATCACCGGGATACTTTTCTTTCTTTTCTGGATTGGCTTAGTAACTGTCTTCTGCTTACTTATTGATGGAACTTACCTTCGCCATAGCTCTGCAGCATCAAGAGTAAACTTGGTACTGAAACCTCATGTTTCATCACATCGTGAACAAAGAGACTTGTCATCAGTGAACATTACAGCAGTTCCTATACCTGATGGATAGTATGGGACAATGTTGATTATGATATATTTGGGCCGACCGAACTTTTAAAAATACCTAATTTATTTAAAATTTCCTTAAATTATATCATTACCTTCAGTACATTTTCCGATGATTGGGATTTTGAAACTGTAAACAATATGTTGTCTGATTTAGAACAATCTGCCGCATTTTCTAGCAATGACATGTTAGAAGACACATCAGTTTTAACACCATGTATTGTTATCAACATTATGGTCATCATTTTCTACACAAATCCAGTACCCCTAGGAATGTTTTCACATATCACCAATGGGAACATTGCCCTACACCACCAAAAAGTCGTTGGAAAACTTTTGCACAGAAATCTTCCTATTCATCAGGGTTCAATATTTCTGACCCAACCTCATATTACTGTAAGATTGCACGACATCTGCACAGAAAATTATCCTGACTAACACAAAACAGATTTACTCTGCTTCCTTTATTACCCAACTGTCTGAACAGGGTTTCGACTTATGGATGGACACTATAGACTTAAAATCAGTCTGGAGTTCTAGAGACTGGCAAGTCCAGGGGACAAACGCGCTATTTAGAGCATGCCTCATTCCTCAGCAGATGATATTTCTAAACGATACTGTGCAACAGACTTCCTGCCTTTGGATAGCCAAGAATAAGGATTTGAACACACCTCGGATTCCAACACCATCACATGCCGAGGGTGATTTTACATCACAAGAAGGGATTACAATAAATGACTTTTTACAATACAAAAGATCAGACCCCAATTGGAAGGGATGGTTGGTTTGACCCACAGACACAAACAGATGTCAGGAAAGATTCAGGGTTACCACCGAAGGGTTCAGTACCAATAGGTCAGACCCACGCTATGTACAAAGAGAACATCCAGGGGTGGTGACATCATACAGTTTTGGGAAGTTATGCCTCGATTGGCTAAAAAGTTCAACACTACAACAGGTGAAACAACACTTATCCATACTTACAGAGGATGTGGACCTACTGGATTTTTTATTAGGTACCAGAAAGCCACGCCAAAAACGTTTCTGTTATGCTGTCTATAACAAAATTTGGAAAATCTCCCAACAAGAAGCAGCAGAGAGACTGCGAGAAATAGATAGGATCAATTTAGAAAAGGCGTTAGCCGTAGTTGACAATGGCATGACTATGTTAATTTCCAGGATGTATTCACTGGGCAACATTGTATCTTCTGCTTTTGATGTACTAGAACAAGATTTGTCAATACTACAGCACTGGTAATCACAATTACGTTTTATTATGTTATTGAGCTGGACGCTACAATCATTGCGTGCAGGTTATGTGCCCTGGCGTTTTATCAACAGTACGACAATACAAGAAAATATCAAGCTTTGGGACCTGAACAATGCAGGGACAGGTTGACAATCCCTTTAACAAGTACTGGTCTGTTCCTTGAAAAGGAGATATCCTATAAGGCCAAGATCTCTCTGAAATATCAAAAGACGTATTTTGGAGTTTGACATTCAGAGGGTAGGGGTGTTGAACAGCCATGGTTTCCTCATGAAGTTTGGTGTGAGGTAGAATGTTTAGTTAACGTAGCATAGATATCACAACCATGACATAGACTACCTGAGCAGTGTAAATTATTATATCTAAAAATAAGGAGTGTTATTATTAATCCAATGTGTTCAATGACTTGCAGAACTTCTATGGCACATAGTTCACTTTGTGATATCTCAGGAACTATTTTTCTACCACCTTCTATATTCTGGAGGTGGAGAGTGAGCTCTGGAAAATCAGGTTTGCTACTACACCAGTGGCGGCTGGTGATCTTCGAAAGCGAAGGGTGTAAAAATTGTTGAAGTGTGTTGCATCGCAAGCAAGCGAAGCTAGTGAGCACGACTGTCATTAGGGTGGTTCGGGGGTGGGGTTTCTCCCCCGAGAAAGGTTTGAAACAAGAGTGGGAAAATCTTACATTTTAAAGCAAATTTGATGATTATATAGCAATTGTGATAGTATAGACTTTAAATATTTAAACACATGAACAACACTCCATAGTTTACAGAATTATAATAGTTTAGTTTCTGTAGTGTGCATAGAGCAACAAAAAAGGTTTTTAATCATCTTACCTGTACACACGGTTGTCTTGTCTGTCTACTCTCTGCAGTGCACCTGTAGGACGCTTTCTTCTTACAGTCTTGTTATGACGTTAATAAAGACATTTAATGGTAACGACATAGCTGCTCCATTCTGTAACTTTATAATGGACTTGAGATAACAGTACTTTGTAAACACAAGGAGATGATGGACGGAGCGCTGAAACTTTTCAGACACTCACCCCCAGTCACGGATCAAGGGTTGAATCCATTATCATTCTTTAGCTCACTTTGCCACCCCAGTTCAGACACAGCTATGTGCAAATCAGTCTTGACCCTGTGCTGCATGGGAACAGTCAGGCCTGAACTGCCAAGCCATGTCTTCTCAGGACAGGAAACAAGCATCCTGGGACCGGTTTTGGGGTAACACCCCTCTTCAGCCAGGCTAGCTTGAATCCAGTGGCAAAGTGAGCAAGGTACCCACGTCTGGGCATACACTGCCAACTTAGGGCGAACAAAGCAAACACAAGGAGATGATGGATGGAGCGCTGAAACTTTTCAGACACTCACCCCTACAGATTTAGTTAGTCCTAATGTACATGCTTGCTTTAAGAACCCCAAGGACAGATTTTATAGTTCCATTTTCCGAACTTCCCTTCGTGCCATTTTTTGGACCTGTGTGGTCTGGGCTGTGTGAGTGGGTCAGAGCCGGGTGAGAGGTGATAGAAGAAGGGGAGGGGAGAATAGTGAGGAGCTTTATTCCCAGGCAGCCTCTGAGGCAGACCTTATCTGCTCTGTTATTAAGCTGAACCAATACAATAACGCGCTGGACACAATACATCTGAAATGAGATACCATGACTGAAAGCGCACGAAATATAGGGTCCCTGGTATTGTAACCCTAACCCTGCTTGTGACCCTTCCAGAGAGCTCAGACTGATATTTATCATATCAGTCCTTGCGCGCGCTGAGGAGTAGGTGAACCGGACGGAAAAATGCAGGTGTACTCACCGTAGTAAGCTGACATGAGGCATTCTGCAAGAGATTGACCCGGGAACAACTCATTGCCCCTGCCATCTGCCAAAGAGCTTTTCCAATTACTTTGCAATCGTGGCGGTTGTGCAAACTTGTAAAAGACCAGCAATATTTCAACAAAAAAGGCAGATTGATGATTACACTTCTCCAGACCGACACTGCGCTTTGCTTGTATTGTATGCAGTAAATGTAAAGCTAGCCATGATGATTCTTGTTAACTCTAAAAAGAAACAGGCGTTGTCAAAATCAAAATATAGGCCTGCCGTTGGCTTTCAGCTGGGCCTCACGTAAAATCTATGTATACATTTTGAAGGCAGCCCTCTTTATTCCCTCAAATTACGTTAATGACTCCCACTCAGCAACTCCGAGTGCCAGAGCCATTCGGTCAGGGGACTGCGAGCTGAGGTCACACCACATCAGGTCAGGAGCTGCTGAGCTGAGTGAGGCTGCTTTCCACTCTTCGCCGTGCTCAATGCCGTTGCTGGTGGTACTGCACACAAAAAGGGAGGAGGAGCAAGGAGCAGAAATTGCCAGTCACTGCTTGGCCATGCAGTGATTGGCCACCGTTGCGGCGTGGACCTGATTTTCCCAACCCCCCGCTGCCTGTGGCACCACAGGGCAAGAGGCCTAAAACCCATTCTCCTAAGCCAACCCAGGTGATACTCTCTTGCTGGTAAAGCATGAGAGCAGCGCCAGGATTGGCTTGGTCAGTCTAACCCAGCGCTCATTAAGAGTCTGGAGGGCTGGTGCTGTAATAGGCTCACTAATTGCACAGGGTGAGAGGCATCTAGACTCCAGTGTACATGTCAGCTGGTCGCCGAAAGGCAGCCAGCCAACCTGACATGCTCACTTGTGTGCAGTCAGTGTGCATAGCATTCATGGAGTGCTGCTGATGTCAATGTCAAGTCCCACCCCTGCATGCCTCGTAACCTCACTCTTCTTCTTCAGTGCCGCCAGGCCCGGCCATGGCTGAAAATAAAATGCTGTGGCCCGAAACACAAATTATAAATTTATTTATTTCATTCAGTGGGGCACTACATGAGTTAGGGGCAAATAAACGCCCCAATAGAAGACCCACCAGACTTGAAACAATAGGACACACTTAGAAAAAGAAACTCAGCACTCTCAAAATGAGGCAATTTAATTTATCAATATACTTTCAAAATTAGGCAAATTAATTTATCAATGCACTGTCAAATGAAGTAAATGCCTTTATTAATGCACCACTTTTAAGAGGAAGACAAAATATATTTATTACTGCACTTTCCCAGATGTCAAATGAAGAAAGCAAATATATATCTATATAAGATATATATATCCTGTCCTAAGTATAGGCGCCTATGGTTGACTCGTAGATGAGTCTTTCTTCACTATCTATTCACCAGTATTTATAGTCAGCTGGGCCGTTAGCATGTCATGTGATCAAGACAGTGTTTCACTGTCGAAACGCGTAATGCTGATATTTCAAAGAATGCTGATAACTTGAATACAATAAACTGCACTTGAAGAAAGAACACGCTGTGGTCCGTACCTGCTTCCTTGGGGGATCCCGGGCATAACAGGAATTTGTAATCTCATATATATATATATATAATACTACCTACTGGCGGTCGCCAGTAGGTAGTTATAGTTAGGACCAAGTTTCCATAGGAAGAGCATTTTTTGTTTTGCTTATAACTTTGGCATCGTTTGATGAATCTTCATGAAATTTTCCAAACAAATTCTTTGTTTATAGCACCTCCTATGTGGAAAGTGTGGGGGTGATTCATCAAGGGGGGGCTGAGACAAAAGGGGGGTCCCAAAACGTGTTTTCTCCATGTTAATTTTCATAGGAAACTTTAGACAAGGCTACAGGTCGAACGGGTGAATGGAATTACCCCACATTTGGCAGGCAGAAGGGTCTTGGTCTAGAAAGCATGCCTTTGGTTATTTGGTGTAAATCCGTTCCGTAGTTTTGGAGAAATATTGAAATTTACAGATATCGATATTTGGGCATTCTGCCATCTGATTAGCTGAGGCGTTACAAGCACGAGCTTGCTGCTTATTGGTTACTAGGAAGTCTTGGCCGCCATTTTGTGATTCCATTGAAGCGAGTAAGGGGGAAAAAGGGCGAAAAGAGTAGGAAACAGGAGGATAGGAGCACTGTAACCTCTGTGGTGAAGTGCGAAGCGAAGTAGTCACACCTACCGGTCTGAAAGTGCGGTGTTGCTCAGAGTGACATGGTGCTGAGATGAGATGGTGCTACAGTCGGGTATGAAACCTAGAGCCTAAACCGGGAGGTCATTGCTGTAAAGTGATGTGCTCTGGTGTTTGTAGGATACCTGTGGAAGTAGTGTTAGTAGGAGTTTATACCATACAGGGAGTGGGAAGCGAACTACTGAGCTCTACCGTGCATTTATACTATACCGGAAGTGGGAAGGGAAGTACTACGCCTACCGGTGTAAAGACTCGGGCATCAAACCGAGCTGATTGTTGTAAAGTGATGGGCTGTGGGCGCTGTAGCATACTGGCCGCTGTAGTATAACTGTAAGTAGTGTTAGTATGCGTTTATACTATACAGGGAGTGAGAAGCGAACTACTCACCCCTACTGGTCTGAAGACTCGGGGATTAAACCATGAGCTCATTGCTGTAAAGTGATGTGCTCTGTGTACTATTTCAATGTAAGTCATAGTACAATGTTAGTATGTAATTATACTATAATGTAAGTATGTAATGTTAGAATGTAGGGCTGTCATGAGGGGAATCTTGGGGAGTTTGTACACGGTGCTGGAGAAGACGGATGCCTTGGTGTCTGGTCCTGTTGGTGGCTGTTTAAGCTGTCTTCTTTTCCTGCAATAAATCTACTTATTGGATCCACTGCTGTCTTCCTGTTCACTACATAAATTTGGCGACGAGCGGGAGAAGGTGAAAAGAAGGCAGCACTCACCAAGATTTTGCGCATGCTTGCGTTGTGCTGAAGACCCATTTTCTTGGTGAATCTGTTTCTACTCATCCCAGGGTCGTCGGCTGATCGAACTATGTGATCCTACCTCTGGTAGGATTTATATTTTTTGATTTTGGGCTTCCTCTGCCTCTTCACTACACTCTGGTTGCTGTACCACACGTGTGCAAGTAGTGTTAGTATGCGTTTATACTAATTCTGTAGTTATGCATTAAACAAAGCATCATGGTCCCATGGAGTGCCACCTCCCAGGCGCAGGTCATACAATGTCCCGGGGTGTGCAAGCGCTGAACATTTATGTTTGCTATTACAGGGCGGGAGCATTGGTTGCACCCTGTGATAGTAAATTCTTGTTTGCCTCATTGAAGCGAGAGGAGGAAAACCTGGTATTGTTTCAATAAAGCGGAACCGGATGGTAAAAATGGAGACAAAAAACATGAAGCGGGGTCTCATCCATTCATTTGAATGAGCACACTGGTGGGTAATGTTCCGGTCCAATCCTATTATTATATTGCGGGGTCTCTGCAGCACTGGGATCTTAATCTAACATGTAAATTAGGCGCGGGAGGGCACAGAGACGTTCCACAGACTATGGGATCGACACCTCCCCGGGTATTGTTTATGAATTGTACGGGGGGCTTCAAGGCCAAATCAAGACCGGCGATTGGCAACCTCCGGGGCTTTATTTAAATATGCAGGGTGGGCCTCGCCAGTCCTTGAATCCTCGGTGGCCCTAGGCAGTGCCTTATTGGTTCTGAAATCACACGGGCAGTACTCATGGTGTTATAAAGTGATACACTCATAGAACTCTTGCCGTTGTTCAATTACCTAGGTTTCATTTATGTAATAGTCTGTTGGTTTATATTTGGTAGGTGCACCGGAAAATTAAACAAAATTTCCCTTATAACCTACTATCAACCGCCGATTTTCACAATAAACTACAGACAAGTGTTGTCAGAAAAAGAAGACCCATACACTCAGTTATTTATTGGTAAAAAAATATAACTTTTATTAACACAACACAAATAAATGGAAATGGAACTTTATTAGAACAACAGTAAAACATGAAAGAAGTGGGTGGGACTCCTCCGGAAGCAGCATACAAAAGACAAAAAAAAACATAAGTATGTGTGCCATGTCTAAGAGAAAAAGTAAGGTAGTGAGAATGAACGGAGGAAAGTGAGAATGGGACAGAGAGCGAGTGGGTGGAAGGGAGAAGGGGAGGGAGAGTGAAAAGAACAGAGGGAGGAGGAGACAGAGTGCCGGTCTACTGCACCCAGCCCTCACTGTTCACCTCCCGTAGCCCGTGTGTCTGGGACGCTTGGGTCCGCGAGAAAGAGTATGGTCCAGCAAGTCCTTAAAATGAAACAGAGATATGAATGAGGCCAGAGATTACATTATTATCTATGGCAACATCGCTTGCCTGCACCTGTGCACCCAGGCTGCTGCACCCCAGCCCCTTTCTTCACTCTGTGCTCAATTGCAGTTCCTGCGTGCCGAGGCTTGACTGCTCACCTGCCACAACCGGTGTGTCCAAGGACGTGCCGGTGCGAGCTCCAACTCTGGGATGCCGCTATCAGGGTGGCCCAGCAGGTCTATGGTCGGGGACAATGTCTTGATACCACGGTGGAAGGCGTCAGAATGCCCAGGGCATCATCACGGGGTGAGCACCCGCTCTACCCATTTTGGCTCCACTAACCCAGTGTCTGAAAAGGGAGAAAAAATATAATGTTGGAAATGTTTTGAGGTAAATGAAGGTTTCTTTCAACGTTAATAGAGTACACCAGTTGAGTGCATCCTTCCTTCTTGAAGTACGATCTTCGAACTGTTAGTGGTAATCGTGGTTCAAAGAGGAGTTGGAGTGCATGAGAATACACAAGGTTAAATAATAATATGTTATTCCAACGTTCGCATACAAAGGAACAGGGCGCATGCTAGAAGTATAATGTGCGTGTGTAATGCAGTGGCGCAAGTCTGTGTGCATGTACACTTAGTAATCAGCTCACTACAGTGCCCCAAAAGCCAATGCCATGTGTCTGTAGGGCAGCGCTGCCTGCTGGCTCAGGCTTACAGTACGGTCCAGCAGGTCCTTAGAATGAGACAGAGATGTAACTGAATGAGGTCAGAGATCACATCGGTACGCAGGGTAACATTGGTGGTTTGCACCTTTGCACACAGGCTGATGCACGCCACCCCTCCCGCAGCACTGCGCTCAACACGTGTCTGTAGGGCAGCAGTGCCCGATGGCTCAGGCCTACAGTACGGCCCAGCAAGTCCTTAATATGAGACAGACATGTGACTGAATGAGGTCATAGAACACATTATTAAGCAGGGCAATATCACTTGTTTGTACCTGCGCACCCAGGCTGATGCACCCCACTCCTCCGGCAGAATCGTGCTCAATTGCAGCCCCTGTGCACCCAGGCCCCACTGCTCACCTGCTGTCATTGTTGTGTGTCCATACACGACGGGCAGCAGTGTTCACAATTCAGGTGCAGTGTTGATTGCGACGATGGTGTACACCTCATGGATCCCTTTTTTTTTTGCGCATTGTGATGTGAGGGGTGGATGAGGCCATATCACCTGAGGCAGTGTAGAAGAACTGGGACTTGTGGCCTCGTCGTTATCCTATTTATACATACGCAAAGTCGGCTGGGCTTGCGTACGCCAGGCGAGCGTAGGGGTGTGAATAATAGTTGCGGGGACCTGGGCGTTGTTCAGTTCCTGCCTGGCCAGGAAGTGTACTTATGTGTGTTTCTGTTGCAGTTTTGACGTCGCAGAATGTGCAATTTACATTAATGTAGCATGTACCAGGAGGGCGGCAACTATCGCTAATGAGATGCTGTTCGAAATCATTGAATGGCCAACATCACATGTAGTTGTCATGGTTGTGGATATGCGCAGACACTCATGTCAATGGTGTGCGGTATTATTGAAAGTGTTGCTATCGCGAAGCGCACACATGTGAATGTGCTCGGATGGAGGGAGGATCAGCAGTGAGGCTACGTCATAAATAGTGAAAATGTTCATTATAGTCAAGCAATGCATGCCAAATGTGAATCTGAAAGTCTCACATATGACACACTACTATACTGGTAAAGCCTGACAACAGAGAATACAGCAATGGAAATTTACACATTACTGTTTACTGTTTGTCACATGTGATCTAGAATGTGCACTCTGCCTGTGGCTGATGATACCCCTTCGGGCCAGCAATACCCAGGCCGAAAGGCAGCACAATAATGTCCACATACACACACACACACCAGGGGCATTGTGTAACACACATTTGATTTTTGATGTAACGTTTGAGATGCATGGCGATCACACGTGAAAGGCTAATGTACAGACCAATATTGATCAAGATGATCGTTGCATGTTGTGTGTAGTAGAAGATATGTGTACACAGCAACAAAAAAAAATCAAAAATGCTCTCTAAGCAGAAGGGGTGTGTCTCATCAAACGCTGTTGAGAGAATGACTAAAATGGGTGGGGTCCTCCAACTGTTACAATGGGAAATGTTATGAACTAATCAAATGCTTTTTTTTAAGGTCACATGGCAATCATGCATCGAGGGCGCAAGGCCGCACCCGACAAGATTTTGAGAAAATATATTTATCATAATATAAGTTTATTACAGTTAGAAATATATAAATGTTTTAAATATTTTAGATTATCGCTTGCTCTTATATACAGTTTAAAGTTATTTAGATATAGTTTTGAGACATAAAAAACGAGGGAATGGCGTACCCGGCGCGACACCATACGTCTATGACTTAACAAAGGGCCTGGCAGTGTGCACTCGTTGCATACGCAACGTGCAGCGGGAACGACCCCATACGTACATGACGTAACGCGTTGCTTGGTATTGCGTACCCATCGGATACCTATGTAGCTTGGTACATAACCGGTATGGGAGCGCAGTTTTCTAAAAAAAAAAAAAGATATACATATTTTTGGGGGAAGATATAAAACATGACTTAATTTTTAAAGTTAAAAAAAAGAAGCATAATAGAGTTCCAAAATATTACAAAAAAATAGAAAAATATAGGTTTTATTAACATTAAAATATGAAATTAACATTTAAAAAACCTTCGAAATTCACTGAAAAAACCATAGGTTTTACAGACGTTATAGTTAGGAATTAGCATTTAAAAAAACTTTGAAATTCACCAAAAAAACCATAGGTTTCAGGGACGTTATAGTTAGTTGGACATTTGACTCATAAAACCAGAGAAATTTGCCTGTTATAGTTAGTTGAGCTAACTATAACTGGCGCACCCGCAATGCACTGCTGTTGATGTCATATATTACGTCACTCATGACATGGTCAGTGACATCACTGGTGACATCTCAAATGACATCACTGATTACATCATCCACGTGATAATCTGATGCACATACCGATGCCCTAATATAAACTTTGATACACCCATTCTAAAATGCAGACTACAATTTTTGAAACTATACACACAACAATGCCATATACTACATATCACTCACTGTTTCCTAGGTCTACACACACATCCAGTCACTTATACATGTAGTTTCTCATCAATACAGTAGTATAATATGCACTCATACATCTATACATGCAGTCACACTCCGCTGCTCATCCATAGAGTTACTCACACACCTAGTCAGTAATGCAAAGAATCAATGACATATCCTTTTACTCATGTATACAGTTATACACACCAAGTCCATTATTTATAGACACACCATATCACTTATTTATATTTACTGTCTTATACAATTACTGATACAAGCAGACACTCATTTATACACAAACTCTTCAAATAACTTACTCTCATGTATAGCCATTTATATACTCCAACACTCACATATAGTGCCTTAAAACATATGTAGTTAGTCACACATGTACCACTGAGACATTCATTCACTCACCAACACACCCATACACACAGTAACTCATCCATACAGCCCTTCCCATATGCGCTTTTGAATCCATACAACCAGTGAATCACCCACTCAGACATCTATACACAGAGTCATACACCCCCCCCCACCCACCCATACAGACATTCAGGGACGCATACAGATACTCAGACAACAAATCAATAACCCATATAGATTCTCATGTAGCTATTCAGCAACCCATGCAGTTGCTTACACACCAACTGAGAGACTAATACAGAATTTCACACAGTGTAGTCCCTAACCCATGCATTCAGTAAGACATGTTCAATCACTCACTTATACAGTCAGTCACGCACCTACTAAATAATCCCTTCAGGCACTTGTAAATGCATTCATTCTTCACTACACCTTGGCATAGATATATATGAAAAATATTTAAACTTTACAGAACATACATTCACTGGATGATGTCATCAGTGATGTCATTTGAGATGTCATCAGTGATGTCATCAGTGATGTCCCTGACCATGTCATGAGTGATGTAATATGTGACATCATCAGCAGTGCATTGCGGGCGCGCGAGTTATAGTTAGCTCAACTAACTATAACAGGCGAATATATCTGGTTTTATATGAGTCAAATGTCCAACTAACTATGTTCCTGAAACCTATGTTTTTTTAGTGAATTTCAAAGGTTTTTTAAATGCTAATTCCGAACTATAACGTCTGTAAAACCTATGGTTTTTTCAGTGAATAAATATATATATATACACACACACAAAGCAAGAAATCAAAACTTTGAATACATCACAGATGGAGTGTCCTTCAACATTCTGGCCAGCATGACTGGGGAATCCTCACAGTCAGGCAGAAATCTCGATCGGCATCACAAAAAGTCCCTGGGCACCGTGTCCGTTCCACAGGCAAGCTTCTGTCAGAAAGCCAAGAGTCCTCGTCTTTAATACCTTTACTCAACTCAAGGAGAGATTTATAGAAACCTCTCCCCCCTTCCTTTGGTTGCAAAATCAAAGCTGGCCACACCAGTCTGCATTGAGGTCACCCACAGGAGCTGGCAAGGCTCCAATATTTGCTCCGAGGCAGGACAGTATATTCCTCTCTCACACTTGTGAACAAAATCAACTGCACATAGTAGTACTAATTTATTTCGATCAATTGATGATCTTTCACATAAGAAAGCAAAACAACTCACATCGTACAATAAATACATATATAAAAAAGTATCAGGGATAATGTAATTAAAAACACATCATACAAACAGTAGAATTTTGGTCTAGGTTAAAAAGATAAAACAGGGAGGATTTGGTCAGACTACAAATCAATTGAGTTAACCTCTTACACAGTCGCAAAAATTCATATCGGTTCCATCACGGAAAGGCACCTGTTTTGTTGAAGCTAAAATATTTTTGGGCGGACAAAGGTTAAAAAGTCGCTCCTTCCAACAGGTGTCAATATATTGGTTCCTGATTGACAGATATCTGCTTAATCCTAATGCGCCAAGCATATAAGAGGTTTCTCGTTATTGTAAGCACAAGCTTACAATAATAATAATTTGGGGAGAGGGTGTGGTCCGTCGGCTGCGCTACCGCCTCTGGTGCAGGAAACAAGGGTTTGAGCCTCGAGGTCGTGTCCATCCACATCCTGTGATTCTGGGCAAATCACTTAATCTCCCCGTGCCTGAATGTGTAATGTAAATACGGTGCTATGTAAAGCGCTCCAATACCTTCGGGTCGAGTTCGCGCTATATAAATATGCAACAAAAAAAAAACAAAAAAACAACAACAAAAAAACATAAAAAGCTATTTGCTAGTGCCAGATCTGAGTATCCATAGGGCATCTGCTGATCGTTTGAAGGGCAGGAGGCGGCATGCAGGGGTTATCCATCTTTTTCTAATGCATGGGTAATAAGGGCAAATGAACATGAAATGTTCGATTGATTCTGCACTTAAACTACACAAAGGGCACAGTGGGGTTAAAGATACATTTTTCCATTTGCTTTTGGTGGCATTCAGTGGTAAGACCATAACCCTAAATTGTAAGTAAAGTGCACGTGCATGAGGAGGTTCCATTTCATCCATAAGAGTTTCATACTAAAAACAATGTTTACAATCAAGGAATCTATCAGTTAAGGTACCTGGTGCAGTTTTGTTAAAAAAACGAGATCAGTGTAGTCCCAAAATCTATTTTTTAAATGAGGGAGCACTTTGACGGTCATGGATTTAGAGTTCTCCCACAGTGCCCCCAGCCCCAATTTATACAACGACTGCTTAACCTCCTTAAACCAACACAGTCGCCCAACTTGTTTTTTAAGGGTAAGTAGTTTGTCTACTGCTTCCCTGAACGGAATCTGGGTATTACTGGTCCACAAGTCTTACCAAGAACACTAGAACCTTCAAAACTGCAATGAATGAAATGTGCTTTAGCCCTAAGTCAAGACGTACCGGAAGCAGTGGTGTATGTGTTGGTAAATTTAGGATTGTTCGTATGAATTTATTTTCCAACACCTCAAGTTGTTTCAGATGCTCCAAGCCTCACAGTTCAGTGCCATACAGGGTGGCTCCCTACCCTCTCGCCCTATAGATTTCGATTGCAGGGGAGATTGGGCGGAAAACAGATTGCTTACGTTTCTTGGCAATAGCGCTATCTGCATGCTGGAATGCATGTGTGCTCCTTTGAATCTGGGGTGACCATGTCAGGTTACTAGTTAGCCTAACTCCCAAAAAGTCAAAAACCTTAACCTGTTCTATAAAGTTTTGGGCCCGCCGCAATTTCCCTTTATAAGGTTTATGTGGTTTAAAAGCCATAAACTTAGTTTTGGAGCAGTTGATTTCAAGACCCCGATCATTACATGCTGCCATGAACCTCTTCAGTACATTCTGAATGCCCATTGGGGTTTTAGAAATAAGCAGCGTGTCGTCTGCAAAGAGAAGGGAGGGGATTTATCTACCTGCTAGTTTGGAGGATCCCCCTACAGTCATATAGGTCATTGATGGGCCCATTCATATATAGAGTAAACAGGCTTGGGGCCTGTGACTTACAGTGGGCTTTCCTTCCCTCTGTAATGTCTCCACTAATTCATTTCTTTACAGCAGAGATTAACTCTGTTCTAGCTTGTCTTCAGGCCTTGTTATACCATGGTGCGTCACTCCGCCTGTTTATGTTAATTGTGTCTGTCTGCAAGAGTGGCGTTTTATACTCTTTAATAGAGTGGAGTAGCTAGTCATGAAACTTGCATCATTAGGGAAGGAATATCCCAGAGTGATAATGGTTTGAGCTACCTCTATATAGATGTTGGATAGTGTCTTCACATCTAAGGCCACTGGGACCATGTGAACCTCCTGTTATTATTTGAGGTGACCACAGGGGCTGACACTGGGCTGATATGGTTTGTTAAAATAGGAGTACCGACTAGACCCATGCCAAGTGCATTATGATCGCTGTCCTGTCTCTCTATGACAGCCATGTCATATACTTTAGACCATAGGTCTGCATCAACCAAGATGTAATCTATCCTACTCTGCGCATTCACCCTTTTGTAAGTAATAGTCGTGTCCTGGTCCAAGCACGACCCCCATTACAGCCACAAACTCTATGAGTAAGTGTGAAAGACAATACTTGTTGGCTGACCTTTGTACATCTTTTTTTTTTATAGGGGGTATCTGCAGTCTTTTTATGCCTCTAGCCAGCTCTTCCTCCTGAACAATATCCTGTGCATAGTCCATGGGTTTGCAAGTAACATTAAAGTCCCCAGCAAATATGAGGTGATGCTCCTTTCTGGAGCTCTCAAGGAAGTTGGATAACGTTGAGACTGTGTTTGAGAGCTTATGCTGCCATCCAACACTACATATTCAGAAACTGTTTTACTCTGTGCTGTTAAGTGCTGTGAAGAATGAAAACATTCCCATCCTGTAGCTGCAAGAAAGCACAAAATGAAGTTGTGCACACAAAATGTAGTCAATGATCATCATATTACTCATTGTATTACACCACCCCTTTACTACACAAGATTGTAATCTAGGACTTGACCAAGTGCATGTCTGCTTTTCTAAAGCACATTTGCATGTATGTTTCTTAAAGTTTTGAAGTCTCTTTAGAACATTTGGGCACATGTGGAGGAGTTCAGCCTCTCTGCGATATCAGAATATCAGGAAATATAGCGGCGAGGGAGCCACAGCCATTGGTGTGCCAGCATGTTCAGGCTGGGTGTTGCTGTATCTACTATGCGATTGTCCTGTGATGTGACATGCCAGATGTGCTGAGTGTAGCTGGCGGAGTCGTGCTGGCCTCTATGTGTGAGCGTACAGAAGGTGACAATGTCTTCTTTTCAGCTTGGTGTCATCATGTTCGGGATGCTGGCTCTCAGGTAGAGCTCAGGTCAGTAGCATTTGGCTCACAGGAGTGACAGGCCACCGCCCGGGATGCAACCTGCAGATCAGATACAGGACTGTGGAGCGAAGAGGGCTCACTAAAGTGATGAGCCACCCCACAGGGTGCCTCTCCCAGCTTCATACACCAACCTCACGACGGAAGTACTTAATCAACTGGGACGCTCGAGTATTCAACTTCCAGTTGGCTGGCCGTAGAGTGTCATCTCCGGTCTCAGTCTGACTTAGACCTAAGGCGGCAAAGCACACGGGATCTCTGGCTGTGGTGGTGCATAGCAGGGTTTCAGTATGCCAGGCAACCTGCCTCCTTCTAAGCAAGGTTCAGCAGAATAGATCTCATCGGCGAGCATAGGGATTTAGCCCTACCCCATTAAATGAAGATAGACATGGAGTCTGCCGCTGGTCTGGTTCTTACTCTACATAGGTGTGCAGAGATTATTCAAGCTAAATACTGAACACTGAACATGTGAGAGGGGCTTGCATATAGCCAGTGCCTTTGACAGATGACATTTCCAAACTATATTCAAAGATAGTCAACACTTTTGTGAGGAGCCCAACCTTGCAGAGTGTATTTCTCTTTGAAGCAGATACATCTCCAAGGCACTCATGTGAGGGTGAAACTGTCCCTATGCCTTTTGTGTCTTACAGGCAGAGCGTTCCTGACTCCAGCACAAAACACAGGATAAGGGGATGGGTATAGAGCAGTCTTTGCTATGAGGGACGCGTCATTTGGACAGACACCCGGACAAAGCCTTTGTCCATGAGTTACTCTATGTCACATCATGTATTGACCTGCTGAAACAGTTTTGGGGTTAAGCCTGAGGCCTAAAGGTAATTTCTGGGAATGTAGTGTTAAATCATTAGAGGTTTAATAAATACAGCCTATAAATTCCATCTCAAATGTCTGCTTGTGTCACTGAGGGGCATCTTGAACCTTTTCACCCAAACACAGCCTAGTATTCCACATTCCAGCTTCAAACATCATGAAGCTGTATACGATATGAAAAAAGATTCTGTGATCTTGCCAAATACTTACCTTTGCAACTTTTCTCAATGCTGTTGCACCAATTACCAGATGGTTTGCAAGTGGTGTGCTTCCACCAAGAAAAAAAGTAATAACTTTCCCCAATGGCTTTGGTAACAGTTTTGATTAAAAGACATCTTGATGGTGGCACCGCTTAAAGATTTGTGCAGTTTTTGTCTCTCAAAGGGTGTGTCTCCTCTTCTTCGTTGCATTATATTCTCCGTTCCTCAAAGCATATCTCCTGCACACCGTTTTAATGCTCCTATTGTACAGCCACTTGGGATATATTTTTAGAAAAATCAGGGCAAGCATAGGATATAGCAATCAGCATATGTGCACGGCAGGTTCAGTATTTGGGACAGGAGGTCAGGCACGATCCGAGCTAACATTAGGATGAACAGAGGTTAAGGCCTAGATTTTGAAAACTGTCACGGAACGCAGCTCAGACGCCAAAGAGGCTGCGCTGCGGTGCTTGACAGAGAGAGATCAGGCGATATGGCTCTCTCCTCCCCTCTCCCTAGCGCCGGCGCTGATTCCGCTGCCGTGCGCGAGGCACACACCTTAGCGCCATAGTGCTAGGGTGCGTGCCTGAGACTAGCACAGGTTTTGTGCAGGAAGGGTACCCTTCCTGTACAAAATACGATGCCTAGAAACACTACAAAGCTTTTCCTACTTTGTATGTGTGCTGCACAGTGCAGCATGCACGCAGAGTGGGAAAATAAAGGAGAAATTAAAACATTTTGGCCCAGATTCTGAAAACTGTCATGGAACACTGCGCAACCCCCAAAGAGGGTGCTCTTCGCTGCGTGACAGGGAGAGAACAGGAGAGCGCCATTTTCACAGAGATATAGCACTCTCACCCAGGCAGGCAACTAGAGCCAAATTTCGGGGGGGGGGGGGGGGGGGGGCTGAAAAAGATTTCGGGGGGGGGGGGGGCTAAGTCTTCCAGCCATAGGCAGAATGGCTGTAAGAAGGGGTGAAAACACAACAAAAGCCTCATTAACGAGTAAATGGTCTTTTAAAGACCCGTGAAGTACTCGGGTGCGGCTGCAATTAGACGGACGCCAGCCCGCGAGGCTGTCTCAGCCAGGCTGTCACACACGAGGGGGGGGGGGGCTGAAGCCCGGTGAGCCCAATGGGTGTTGTGCGCCTGCTCTCACCCCTTCTCTCTAGCACCGGTGCTGATTTCAGCTTTCTGTGCCAGGCACACACCTTAGTGCACAGTGCAGCATGCATGGAAAGCCGAAAAATAAAGGAGAAATTAAAAGATTTTTCCTTTTAATGCCTGCTTTACAGCTGCGTTAATTTCTGCCACTAACCCCTGTCTACTAATGTTAGTAGATAGGGTTTACGCTCAAAAAGCACAGGTGGTTGCATGGGAACGCCCATGTACCACTCATGTAACGCCCCATTCACGCAAAGTAATAAAAAGCTGCGTTTCGCGCTGCCTGGCGTTACATTTCCATACAAATCAAAGCTAATAGCAATCATTGTTGGTTTGTTAATCTCAAAATAGGTTTAGCGTTCGCTAACCCGATGCTAAACCTTTGTGAATCCGGGCCTATGAGTTAGAAAGGCTTTGCACCAGTGATGCAAAGTGGTAGCTGTGATTTACTATTCACTGCAAAACGTGTTTTTACAATGAAAAGATGTACTTTTTTTTAGGGCAAAAAATGGTGTATGCCACTGTATGTCAAGGAGACTTTGGTTGGGGCAGATGAGCCCAAACACAGATGGACTTGGGCACAAGCCTCGTTCTATTAATATAACCGGATGAAGCTTTGCTTTAAAAACAGATGCCTTCTGGAAGCAGGCGCAAAAAAGGGGAAATATGATTACTATTCCCAAGGTGCATTGCCTGTGTGGTGCAGTGCACAGCACAGAGCAATGCATGAGATGTGTCTATCTACAGGAGGTTGCACTAGAAGGGTATTCTTCCAGTAAATCCTAGACCGGAGTGCGCATTCTCCTCTGCGCCATGGCGCGATCCTTTGCGTTGCACAAGGCAGCCTGCTAGTGCACAAGCACACGGGGTGACACCAGGAACAAGCCCATCTCTGGCTGTGGTGTTGTGTTGTGTTGTTTTTTCCTTTCACAAAAAACACCGCAGTCAATTTTGACAAGTCCCAGTAAATCCGGGGGGATTCTCTGTTAGCTGAGTGGGAAATGTTGAAACCATACCTTGGTTGAAATCCTGGCTTCCCCATTCCCATGAAAGTGTGTGATCCTGGGTAATTTATTTTACGTTTCAGTTCTCCTCTGCACAGGTAGCCCATATTGCAAGGAAAGGGAGCGTTTGGAGCTGGAAAAAATACATACATGCCAACACTCCCGATTCAGGCGTGAGACTACCGATTTGAAGGCTAGTCTCCCGTCTCCCGATTCCTGCAAGCAAACACCCGATTCCTTGGGGTTTCAGCTGACAGGGCTTGGTAATGTGTAACGTGCTAATTCTTCCAGCAATAGTCAGAATGGCGATGCAGGGGCTCTAGAAGGGGTGAAAACCAACAAAGCCCCGAATGGTCTTTTAAACACCTGTGAAGTACTGGTGGGGGGGCGACTGTGTGTGTGCCCGAAAGCTGTTTCAGCCGGGGCTGACGGGGGAGGGAGGGGGGTGTATGCACTGACCGCAACCTGCCAGGCCAGTGCACAACTCTTGCATCCCCCTCTTTCTCTGCCTGCCATTGCGCTCCATGCTTCTGAAAGGTGATAAAAAAAACACGTTAATTTGCTTTTAAATGTCCGATCCTGCAGCAGCACACTTCCAAAGTCCATACATGACAGAAACCCGATTGAAGGCCCCATTCTCCCGATTTTTTTTTATTTTTTATTTAAAAAAAATAAAATTCGCTATATTATTTCAAGGCTGCTGAAATTCGATTTAAATATTTCGCCCTTTTCCGCGGAGAATCGGTGTACAGAAGAATCAGTTCAGTGCTTGAATTATCACAATGTTATCCATTACTAGTCGATCTTCTGTGATTGATGCCCTCTGTCTCAATTTTTAATTTCACAACAGTAATATTGTCCACTAAAAAAGCTCGCGTGAGAAAACAAGTGCGTGTTGCTATCTAAACAATGAATGTCAGTTTACTCAGTTATGTCATACCCTTTTATTTGCATCGGAAGGATGAAAGCATGAGTCGGCTTTCATGATGCTATCATGCAGACTGCTTACAAGTCGACCTCGCCGGGGGACCCTCCATAAGACTAATTTTTTCGTGAAATTCTTCCAGCCTTCCCATATTTGGACATTCGGCGCCCCTCGCAGGCGGAGGGTGCTTTCCTCAGCACCAGGAGGGACAACCCAGCCCACCCCCTGAGCCGGTCTCATGAGCAGGTCTCATGAGCAGGTATCGACGCCCCCTCCCCGGCGCAACCCACGTGTGCGAGGGTGGCACTCGGCACCTTGTTAAGACCTTTGGGCCACCCCCGTCTACCGCCACTCTGCTGCCGTCTCTACAGACTCTGAAGCCATGAGGGGGACCGTCTGCGCCTGCCTGCTCGCCACCCTGCTCCTGCTGCAAGACCCTGCTGCGGATGGAGCCCCCCCTCAGCTAGGAGGTGAGGACCCCCAGGTGCTGAACCCCCGCAGCCCATGGACCCCTGGGCATGCCTCGCCTCTGGCCGCTTTCACGTCTTCCTGTTTCTCTTCTCCGATTCTGATAATTCCGATTACGGAGGAAGGTAGTTCAGCGGGTTAATGGCACTGCTGTAGAATTTTGTGTGCGCCCAACAGGTCACCTTTGCACAATCTGGGTGCAGCCTTTCATCCATATAATGTGGATAACATGAGTTTCAACTGAGTTGGGCTAGAGTTACACCTTTTGCTGCACTGCATACGCACGAGGAAGGAGGAAGTTTTATATTTAGAAATATCACATTGTTTATAGTTTGAAACTGAGCGCATTAGGGTCGTATTTTGGGCTCGTAAATCTAGAGTTTTCATTTTTGGAGCTAATTTAGAATTTTAAGTGGACTGCCTATGCATTACTCCTTAGAAGCAGACATCTGGCCTTACTTTCCTGGGTCTTAGTCCCAGCGCACCACTGACGCTCTGTGTGATCTGAAGTAAACTTGGTTATGTATTTAATATTTACTTTTACAGGGATGAGTGGTGCACCGATCTGTACGCCTTGCCGTAGACTGCAGATGTAAAGAGAGCTGGAAGCATTCGCTAGCTCCACAAGGAATTATTTGTATGTAGATAAAGTTCGCAGCAGCCGTAGCCAGGTCTACAGGCATTGCAGGGGAGCGTGGTGTGCCTCTCAGGGTTCCTGAGTTGTAACCCGGACCCCTGGAATTATGCGATTCTGCAGCCAATGCGTTTTTTGCACAATCATGTATTTAATGTACTTGCCAATTAATTCACTATCTGCTTCGTAATTGCAGATTTCAGCCATTTTTCTTATTCAAACGGATTAAAAGTTGGAAAACAAAACATTCGGTTTTGCAGTGACATTGCATTTCAAAGGTCAGCTGGCAACCTTTCAGTTGTTGATTACTTTATTAAAGAGTTACGTTGGTATTAGGCTAAATGCGCTTAGACAGTATGAATGTGTGTTAAAGAATATAGCGAACTAATACTACTTCCGAATGTGCATTATGCCCCTCAATTTGCTTTCTTTACCACATAATTTAATTAGGTCTGCCTACAGTGCCACACAATTGAAAACAACATAGCCGAATAATACAGCTACAGAATTTGCATTAAGCCGCCTCATTTGCCTTTTCTTGCCGCATAATTCTGCACAGTCTGCCTCAATTTCCGCACAATTGCAATAGACTACCACTACTGGCGTTGTTATGCGATTAGACTGAAACACATCACTTGTGCATTTTTCCGTGGAGTATAGTGTACGGGTACAGATCTCAGGGGGGCCCCACGTCAGGTATTATGACCTAGTGCTCCAGTGTTCTCGAACTAAAAGTGTTGTCTTCGTTAGGTGACAATGTGGTCAGGTGGAACTTCTAGCCACATGAAGGCGGAGTATGCCCATCGGTGCCATGGGTGGAACGTTCAGCCAGCCGTGGCCCCTTAAACGGCAGCCCGTTGTGCACCCATCCATTTATTGCTGAAGACAAAAGGCTGAAGTCAGAGAGTTCACGTCGCTTGGAGGGTCTGGAGGTGCCACAGCAGTCTTTGACACACGTGACACCTATGCATGCCAGATGTGACCATCTCACCCAGTCCCCGCCATTTTGTTCTTTATTCTGTTACATGCACTTCAGCTTGTCCCGTTATAAACCCTAGAAAACAGGTATCACCAGACAGAGTGACCTGCTCGTGAAAAGTACACAAAATGAGATCTTTGAGAATCTTTGCTACTCATTGAGTGAATTAATGGATGAATGTCGTAGAGATATGGTAACCCTAGACACCGTCCCTTGTCCCACTGTCTCAAGAAGCTTTGCCACGCACCCCATCAGGGAACTGGGTACTCCTAGAGTAGGGATAAGCAAACCAGAAGAACCCCAAAAGAATGTATATTTTTAAAAACCGAAGGTATTATTATAAAGCACCGTACAGGGGTGGAGTGAGGGGTGTGAAGCCTCCAGCCCTATCATATTTGTGGGCTTTGTAAGCTACGTAAGAAGCACGCAATACAAAATGGCGGGACAACGTAATGGATTGAGCACTTGCCAGGGATCTGTGTGCAAAGTGCAGATCAAACGTTCAAATCCCAGGTATGTAGCTCAGGAGGTTCCTTCCTGGTGCCGCAGAGATAGATGTGGTTACAGCAGGCCAAGACTTGAGATATCTGTTGTAAAATGCATCTGCCATGGCGTGCCTCAGTCTCCATAGCAGTGGTGTGGGTGTGTGTCTGAGTGTGACCGGTGCTTCACTTGTGGCACTTGCTGGCACTGACACTCCCTTTTTGCGGTCAAGACTTTTGTCACCTCAGATTTTGATCCAGAGCAACTAAGAGACAGGGGCAAAGTGGGGAAGGAGGAGGAAGAGAAAGATAGAAAACGAGTGTCTGAAGTATAGGAACGGAAAAGAACATACGAAAGTGAGATAAAGAGAAAAGACGTGTAGGCTGGTGGATGAAAGAGGCATGAAGTGGAATCAAGAGTAGGCAGCCTTGGTGTTCAGTAATGCAATTTTCGGTACCATATATATGTGTGTGCGTCAGTCTGAATAAGACAGGTCCAGGCACAACTAAACCTCTGAGTATAAGGCAGATGTTGATGTGCGTAGTCAAGGTACCACAGGCGTGTGCTTGTAATACTGAATCTGAGTGTAACAGTGGTGTGCCTGTGCCTGCGAATCAAAGAAGTGTGCCTGTGTCTGAGTATCACAGAGGTGTGCCTGTGTCTGAGTATCACAGAGGTGTGCCTGTGTCTGAGTATCACAGAGGTGTGCCTGTGTCTGAGTATCACAGAGGTGTGCCTGTGTCTGAGTATCACAGAGGTGTGCTTACGCCTGAGTATCACAGAGGTGGGCTTGTGCCCGAGTATTAAAGTGGTGTGTTTGTGCCTGAGTATTACAGAGGTGTGCTTCTGCTTGAGTATCGCAGTGTTGTGTTAGAGTCCGAGTATCACAGTGGTGTGCTTGTGTCTGAGTATCACAGAGGTGTGATTGTGCCTGAGTATCACAGAGGTGTGCTTACGCCTGAGTATCACAGAGGTGTGATTGTGCCTGAGTATCACAGAGGTGTGCTTCTACCTGAGTATCAAAGAAGTGTGCCTGTGTCTGAGTATCACAGAGGTGTGCCTGTGTCTGAGTATCACAGAGGTGTGCCTGTGTCTGAGTATCACAGAGGTGTGCTTACGCCTGAGTATCACAGAGGTGTGCTTGTGCCCGAGTATTAAAGTGGTGTGTTTGTGCCTGAGTATTACAGAGGTGTGTTTCTGCTTGAGTATCGCAGTGTTGTGTTAGAGTCCGAGTATCACAGTGGTGTGCTTGTGTCTGAGTATCACAGAGGTGTGATTGTGCCTGAGTATCACAGAGGTGTGCTTGAGCCTGAGGGGGAGATTTACTAAGATTTCACTGTGTGTTTGCATCACCAGAATGACGCAAATAGGCACAAATGTTTTTTTTCGGATTTATTTTCTAGCATAATGTGAAAGTAACGCAAAGCAGTGTACAGCACCGCTTTGAATTACTTAGCGCCAAGGGGGCATACCATGAGTGGAGCATGTTTGTTCCCTTGCAACCACCCATGGTTTCTGACACTAAACCCTCTTTACTAAATAAAGTTGACAGGTTTGTGAATCAAAAAACTGTGCCCTTTTGAAGTAGGTGCAGCGAAGGAGAAATGCTTTCCTTTCTCCTTCCTTTTCCGACTTTGTACGTGTGCTACACTTTACAGCACAAATCCAAGGAGTGAAAAGGGTTAAAGTCAGTCTATGCATAGTATTTTGTACTGAAAGGGTACCCTTCCAGTAAAAAACCTATGCTTGACTAAAGGAGACACTCTTACACTATGGTGCAAAGGTGTCTGCGTGGCACGCAGCAGCTGATTTCAGCACGGGTGCTTGGGAAAGGGGAGAAGAGTGCCATATTTCTGTAAATATGGCGCTCTCCTCCTCACTCCTTTTCATGCAGCACAGCATCTGCGGCTGCTGCACTGCGCTGCGTGATTAAGTGGTAAATCTGCCCTGAGTATTACAGTGGTGTGCTTGTGTTTGAGTATCACAGTGGTTGATTGTGCGCGAGACTCTGCATCACCAAGAAGTGGATGGGTTTGAAGAGAGAGTGTGTGTGCTGAAGTTTCACTTTAACAGAAGTGTGGCTGTGCTGAAGAACCAAGTATTACAGAGGTGAGTATCACAGCAGTATGGGGACACCTCAGTCTGAGTATGACAGACCCAGGTACAACTACGCCTCTAAGTTTAATAAAGGTTTGGGCGCTCCACATTCTATGTGCCAGAAGGTGTGCTTGTGTGTGAGCGTCACAGAGGTGTGGCTGTGCCTCAATCTGAACATGACAAACCCAGCCACTACTAATCCTCTGAGAATAATGCAAGTGTGCGTGTGTCTCAGGCTGCTTACCAACAGGGAGGGTTTATGTCTGAGTTTCACAAACGTGTGATTGTGTCTAGTATCGCAGTGGTAGCTAGTGTCTGATTATCACAAAGGTGTGTTTGGGTCTAGTATCACAGTGGTGGCTTGTGTCTGAGTATTACAAAGGTGTGCTTGTGTCTAGTATGACAGTGGCAGCTTGTGTCTGAGTATCACAAAGGTGTGTTTGGGTCTAGTATCACAGTGGTGGCTTGTGTCTGAGTATCACAAAGGCATGCTTGTGTCTAGTATCACAGTGGTAGCTTGTGTCCGAGTATTACAAAGGTGTGCTTGTGTCTAGTATGACAGTGGCAGCTTGTGTCTGTGTATGAAAGAGGTGTACTTGTGTCTGAGTGCCCCAATCACAAAGCTGTGGATGAGTTTGGGGTGAGGTGGTATTTGCTGGAGTTGTGTGACTGTGCTGAGGGACCAAGTTTCACAAAGGTGAGTATCACAGAGGTGTGCGTGTGCCACGCTAGCGCATCACAAGGGCGTGCTTGAGTCGGAGCCTGAGTATTACAGAGGTGTGGATGAGTTGGAGGCACAGCAGTAGATTGTTTCTATAAGAGATGTGTGGCTGTGCTGAGGGAACAGGTATTACAGAGGTATGGCTGGGAGTATGGCTACATTATCACAGAGTGCGTGATGGTGTGGAGGGCCTCAGAATCTGGGAAACCCAGGAGTATGACTGTACTGATGGTCTTGGTACTACAGAGGTGTGATTGTGATTCTCTGAATCTCAGTACATACACGCCCCTCGCGGACATCGACCCTCAACAAAGGAGTAACTTTGCTGAGCATCCAGGTTCCACAGAAGTGTGACTCTGGTTTGAGTATAACAGAGGAATGCCTGATGAGGGGATGAGTGTTGCAGGGGAGTGACTGTGATGAGGGCTTGAGTGTCACAGACAAATGACCGATAGGACTCTGAGTATGTGATGAGGGCGTGAGTATCACAGAGAAGGGTACTTGTGATGAGGGTGTGTGTGTTACAGAGGTGTGACTGTTATGAGGGTCTGTGATTTACAGAGGTGTGACTGTTATGAGTGTCTGTGTGTTACAGAGGTGTGACTGTGATGAGGGTCTGTGTGTCGCAGAGGTGTGACTGTGATGAGGGTCTGTGTGTCGCAGCGGTGTGACTGTGATGAGGGTTACAGTATCACAGATGTGAATGTGATGAGTACCACAGGTGAGTGACTGGTGAAGACTTGAGTACCACAGGGGAGTGAATGGTGAGGGCTTGAGTACACAGTGAAGTGACTGGTGAGGGCTTGAGTTCACAGAGGAGTGACTGGTGAGGGCTTGAGTTCACAGAGGAGTGACTGGTGTGGACTTGAGTACCACAAGGAAGTGACTGGTGTGGGCTTGAGTACACAGAGAAGTGACGGGTGAGGACTTGAGTACGACAGAGGAGTGACTGGTGTGGGCTTGGGTACCACAGCGGAGCGACTTGTGAGGGCCTGAGTACCACAGATGAGTGACTGGTGAAGGAATGGGTTACAATGAAGAGTGACTGGGGAGGGCTTCAGTACCACACAGGAGTGACTGGTGTAGGCTTGAGTACCACAGAGGAGTGACTGATGAAGACTTGAGTACACAGAGGAGTGAATGGCGAGGTCTTGAGGATTTCAGAGGAGTGACTGGTGAGGGCTTGAGTACACAGATGAGTGACTGGTGATGGCTTGAGTACCACAAAGGAGTGACTGGTGTGGGCTTGAGTATTTAAGAGGAGTGACTGGTGAGGGCTTGAGCATTTAAGAGGAGTGACTGGTGAGGGCTTGAATACACAGAGGAGTGACTGGTGAGTGTTTGGGTTACACAGAGGAGTGATTGGTGAGGGCTTGAGTATAAAGAGAAGAGAATGGTGAGTGCTTGAGTAACACAGAGGACTGACTGGTGTGGGCTTGAGTACCACAGAGGAGTGACTGATGTGGACTTGAGTAAACGGAGGAGTGATGGTGAGGGCTTCAGTACACAGAGGAGTGACTGGTGAGGGCTTGCGTCCCACAGAGGAGTGACTGGTGAGGGCTTGAGTATTTAAGAGGAGTGGCTGGTGAGGGCTTGAATACACAGAGGAGTGACTGGTGAGGGCTTGAGTATTTTAGAGGAGAGATATGTGAGGGCTTGAGTACACAGAGGTGTGACTGGTGAGGGCTTGAGCACCACAGAAGAGTAACTGGTGAGGACTTGAGTACCACAGAGGAGTGACAGGTGTGGGCTTGAGTACCACAGAGGAGTGACTGATGAGGACTTGAGTACAGAAAGGAGTGGCTGGTGAGGGCTTGAGTACACAGAGGAGGGACTGGTGAGGGCTTGAGTATTTCAGAGGAGTGGCTGGTGAGGAGTTGAGTACACAGACGATTGACTAGTGAGGTCTTGAGTGCCACAGAGGAGTGACTGGTGTGGGCTTGAGTACCACAGAGGATTGACTAGTGAGGGCTTGAGTATTTAAGCGGAAGGAATGGTGAGGGCTTGAGTACACAGAGGAGTGACTGGTGAGGGATTGAGTACCACAGATGAGTGACTGATGTGGGCTTGAGTACACAGAGGAGTGATGGTGAGGGCTTCAGTACACAGAGGAGTGACTGGTGAGGGCTTGCATCCCACAGAGGAGTGACTGGTGAGGGCTTGAATATTTAAGAGGAGTGGCTGGTGAGGGCTTGAATACACAGAGGAGTGACTGGTGAGGGCTTGAGTACACAGAGGAGGGACTGGTGAGGGCTTGAGTATTTCAGAGGAGTGGCTGGTGAGGAGTTGGGTACACAGAGGATTGACTAGTGAGGTCTTGAGTACCACAGAGGAGTGACTGGTGTGGGCTTGAGTACCACAGAGGATTGACTAGTGAGGGCTTGAGTACACAGAGGAGTGACAGGTCAGGGCTTAAGTACAAAGAGGAGTGACTGGTGAGGGCTTGAGTACACAGAGGAGTGACTAGTGAGGGTTTGAGTATTTAAGCAGAAGGAATGGTGAGGGATTGAGTTCACAGAGGAGTGACTGGTGAGGGCTTGAGTACCACAGATGAGTGACTGGTGAGGGCTTGAGGACATAGAGGAGGGACTGGTAAGAACTTGAATGCACAGAGAAGTGAGAGGTGAGGGCTTGATTACCACAAAGGATGGACTGGTAATGACTGATTACCACAGAGGAGTGACTGGTGAGGGTTTGATTACACAGAGGAGTGAATGGTGAGGGCTTAGTATTTTAGAGGAGTGACTGGTGAGGGTTTGAGTACACAGAGGAGTGAGTGGTGAGAATGTGAGTACACATAGGAGTGACTGATGAGGACTTGAGTATTAAAGAGGAGTGACTGGTGAGGGCTTGAATACACAGAGGAGTGACCGGCAAGGGCTTGAGTACAGAGAGGAGGGACTGGTGAGGGCCTGCGCACACAGAGTAGTGACTGGTGAGGGTTTGGGTTACACAGAGGAGTGACTGGTGAGGGGGTGAGTACATAGAGGAGGGAATAGTGAGAGCTTGAGTATTTCAGAGGAGTGACTGGTGATGGCGTGAGTACACAGAGGAGTGCCTTGTGAGTTCTTGAGTAACAAAGAGGACTGACTGGTGTGGGCTAGAGTACCACAGAGGAGTGACTGATGTGGGCTTGAGTACACAGAGGAGTGACTGGTGAGGGCTTGAGTATTTAAGAGGAGTGGCTGTTGAGGGCTTGAATATTTCAAAGGAGTGACAGGTGAGGGCTTGTGTACACAGAAGAGTGACCGGTGTGGGCTTGAGTATTTAAGAGGAGTGACTGGTGAGGGCTTGAGAATTTAAGAGGAGTGACTGGTGAGGGCTTGAATACACAGAGGAGTGACAGGTGAGGGTTTGGGTTACACAGATGAGTGATTGGTGAGGGCTTGAGTACACAGATGAGAGACTGGTGAGGTCTTGAGTACGCAGAGGAGGGAATGGTGAGGGATTGAGTATTTCAGAGGAGTGACTGGTGAGGGCTTGAATACACAGAGGAGTGACTTGTGAGGGCTTGAGTAACAGAGAGGACTGACTGGTGTGTGCTTGAGTTCCAGAGAGGAGTGACTGATGTGGGCTTGAGTACACAGAGGGGTGATAATGAGGCATTCAGTACACAGAGGAGTGACTGGTGAGGGCTTGCGTCTCACAGAGGAGTGACTCGTGAGGGCTTGAGTATTTTAGAGGAGTGACAGGTGAGGGCTTGAGTACAAAGAGGAGTGACTGGTGAGGGCTCGAGTACCACAGAGGAGTGACTGGTGAGGACTTGAGTATCACAGAGGAGTGACTGGTGTGGGCTTGAGTACCACAGAGGAGTGACTGATGAGGACTTGAGTACACAGAGGAGTGGCTGGTGAGGGCTTGAGTACACAGAAGAGGGACTGGTGAGGGCTTGAGTATTTCAGAGTGACTGGTGAGGACTTGAGTACACAGAGGATTGACTAGTGAGGGCTTGAGTACCAGAGAGGAGTGACTGGTGAGGGTTTGCGTCCCACAGAGGAGTGACTGGTGAGGGCTTGAGTATTTAAGAGGAGTGGCTGGTGAGGGCTTGAATATTTCAAAGGAGTGACAGGTGAGGGCTTGAGTACACAGAGGAGTGACTGGTGATGGCTTGGGTACCACAGAAGAGTGACCAGCGTGGGCTTGAGTATTTAAGAGGAGTGACTGGTGAGGGCTTGAGTATTTAAGAGGAGTGACTGGTGAGGGCTTGAATACACAGAGGAGTGACTGGTGAGGGTTTGGGTTACACAGAGGATTGATTGGTGAGGGCTTGAGTACACAGATGAGAGACTGGTGAGGTCTTGAGTACACAGAGGAGGGAATGGTGAGGGATTGAGTATTTCAGAGGAGTGACTGGTGAGGGCTTGAATACACAGAGGAGTGACTTGTGAGGGCTTGAGTAACAGAGAGGACTGACTGGTGTGTGCTTGAGTTCCACAAAGGAGTGACTGATGTGGGCTTGAGTACACAGAGGGGTGATAATGAGGCATTCAGTACACAGAGGAGTGACTGGTGAGGGCTTGCGTCTCACAGAGGAGTGACTGGTGATGGCTTGAGTATTTAAGAGGAGTGGCTGGTGAGGGCTTGAGTACACAGAGGAGTGACCCGTGAGGGCTTGAGTATTTTAGAGGAGTGACAGGTGAGGGCTTGAGTACAAAGAGGAGTGACTGGTGAGGGCTCGAGTACCACAGAGGAGTGACTGGTGAGGACTTGAGTACCACAGAGGAGTGACTGGTGTGGGCTTGAGTACCACAGAGGAGTGACTGATGAGGACTTGAGTACACAGAGGAGTGGCTGGTGAGGGCTTGAGTACACAGAGGATTGACTAGTGAGGGCTTGAGCACCAGAGAGGAGTGACTGGTGTGGGCTTGAGTACCAGAGAGGAGTGACTGATGCAGGCTTGAGTACACAGAGGAATGACCGGTGAGGGCTTGAGTACAAAGAGGAGTGACTGGTGAGGGCTTGAGTACACAGAGGAGTGACTGATGAGGGTTTCAGTATTTAAGAGAAGGGGCACGTGAGGGCTTGACTACACAGAGGAGTGACTGGTGAGGGCTTGAGTACATTGAGGAGGGACTGGTAAGAACTTGAGTGCACAGAGAAGTGACTGGACAGGGCTAGAGGACCAAAAAGGATGGACCGGTAAGGGCTGAGTACCACAGAGGAGTGACTGGTGAGGGTTTTATTACACATAGGAGTGACTGGTGAGGACATGAGTATTAAAGTATTAAAGAGGAGTGACTGGTGAGTGCTTGAATACAAAGAGGAGGGACTGGTGAGGGCTTGAGTACACAGAGGAGAAACTGGTGAGGGCTTGAAGACACCGAGGAGGGAATGGTGAGGCCTTGAGTATTTCAGAGGAGTGACTGGTGATGGCTTGTGTACACAGAGGGGTGACTTGTGAGGGCTTGAGTAGCACAGAGGACTGACTGGTATGGGCTTGAGTACACAGAGGAGTGATGGTGAGGGCTTCAGTACAAAGAGGAGTGACTGGTGAGGGCTTGTGTCCCACAGAGGAGTGACTGGTGAGGGCTTGAGTATTTAAGAGGAGTGGCTAGTGAGGGCTTGAGTACACAGAGGAGTGACCGGTGAGGGCTTGTGTATTTCAAAGGAGTGACAGGTGTGGGCTTGCGTATACGGAGGAGTGACTAGTGAGGGCTTGAGTACCACAGAGTAGTGACTGGTGAGGATTTGAGTACCAGAGAGTAGTGACTGATGGGGACTTGAGTACACAGAGGAGTGGCTGGTAAGGGCTTGAGTATTTCAAAGGAGTGAAAGGTGTGAGCTTGCGTACACAGAGTAGTGACTAGTGAGGTCTTGAGTACCACAGAAGAGTGACTTATGAGTACACAGAGGAGTAGCTGGTGAGGGCTTGAGTACAAAGAGGAGTGACTGGGGAGGGCATGAGTATTTCAGAGCAATGACAGGTGAGGGCTTGAATACCATAGAGGAGTGACTGTTGAGGGCTAAAATACAGAGAGGAGTGAGAAGTGAGGGCTTGAGTATTTAAGAGGAGGGACGGGTGAGGGCTTGAGTACACAGAGGAGTGACTGGTGAGGGCTTGAGTACCACAGAGAAGTGGCTGGTGATGACTTGAGTACCACAGAGGAGTGGCTGGTGTGGACTTGAGTACCACAGAGGAGTGACTGGTGAGAGATTGAGTAGACAGAGGAGTGACTGGGGAGGGCTTGAGTATTTTAAAGGAGTGACAGGTGAGGGCTTGAGTACCACAGAGGAGTGACTGGTGAGGACTTGAGTACCACAGAGGAGTGACTGGTTTGGGCTTGAGTACCAGAGAGGAGTGACTGATACGGGTTTGAGTACACAGAGGAGTGACCGGTGAGGGCTTGAGTACAAAGAGGAGTGACTGGTGAGGGCTTGAGTATTTCAGAGGAGTGACTGAGGAGGGCTTGAGTATTTAAGAGTAGGGACTGATGAGGGCTTCAGTACACAGAGGAGTGACTGGTGAAGGATTGAATATCACAGAGGAGTGACTGGTGAGGACTTGAGTGCACAGAGGAGGGACTGGTGGGGGCTTGAGTACACAGACTGGCTCAAGAGGGCTTGAGTACCACAGATGAGTGACTGGTGATGGCATGAGTACCCAGAGGAGTGACTGGTGATGACTTTAGTACCACAGAGGTGTGACTGGTGAGGGTTTGAGTACCATAGAGGAATGACTGGTGTGGGCTTGAGTACCACAGAGGAGTGACTGATGAGAACTTCAGAACACAAAGGGGTGGGAAGTGAGGGCTTGAGTACACAAAAGTGTGACTGGTGAGGGCTTGAGTATTTCGGAGGAGTGACTGGTGAGTGCTTGAGTACATAGAGAAGTGACGGGTGTGGGCTTGAGTACCACAGAGGAGTGACTGATGTGGGCTTGAGTAGACAGAGGAGTGACTGGTGAGGGCTTGAGTATTTCAGCGAAGTGACTGGTGAGAGCTTGAGTACCACAGAGGAGTGACTGGTGAGAACTTGAGTACACAGAGGAGTGGCTGGTTAGGGCTTGAGTACACAGTTGTGTGACTGGTGAGGTCTTGAGTATTTCAGAGGAGTAACTGGTGAGGGCTTGAGTACACAGAGGAGTGAGTGGTGTGGGCTTGAGTACCACAGAGGAGTGACTGATGTGGGCTTGAGTACACAGAGGAGTGGCTGGTGAGAGCTTGTGTATTTCAATGAAGTGACAGGTGAGGGCTTGAGTACCACAGAGGAATGACTAGTGTGGGCTTGGGTACACTGAGGAGTGAATTCTGAGGGCTTGAGTATTTACGAGGAGTGACTGGTGAGGGCTTGAGTACACAGATAAGTGACTGGTGTGGGCTTGAGTACCACAGAGGAGTGAGTGGTGAGATCTTGAGTATTTACCAGGAGTGATTGATGAGGGCTTGAATACACAGGGGAGTGACTGGTGTGGGCTTGAGTTACACACAGGAGTGACTGGTGAGGGCTTGAATACACAGATGATGGACTGGTGAGGGCTTGAGTACACAGAGGAGGGACTGGTGAGGGCTTGAGTATTTCAGAGGAGTGACTGGTAAGGGCTTGAGTATACAGTTGAGTGACTTGTGAGAGCTTGAGTAACACAGGGGACTGACTGTCATGGGCTTGAGTACCACAGGGTAGTGACTGGTGTGGGTTGAGTACACAGGGAGTGATGGTGAGAGATTGAACACACAGAGCAGTGACTGGTGAGTGCTTGAGTACCACATAGGAGTGACTCGTGAGGGCCTGAGTATTTAAGAGGAGTGGCTGGTGAGAGCTTGAGTACACAGAGGAGTGACTGGTGAGGGCTTGAGTATTTCAGAGGAGTGACTAGTGCGGGCTTGAGTACCACAGAGGAATGACTGGTGTGGGCTTGAGTACCACAGAGGAGTGACTGGTGAGAATTTGAGTACACAGAGGAGTGGCTGTTTAGAGCTTGAGTACACAGAGGAGGGACTGTAGAGGGCTTGAGTATTTCTGAGGAGTGACTGGTGAGGACTTGAGTACACAGAGGAGTGACTAGTGAGGGCTTGAGTACACAGAGGAGGGACTGGTGAGGGCTTGAGTATTTCAGAGGAGTGACTGGTAAGGGCTTGAGTATACAGTTGAGTGACTTGTGAGAGCTTGAGTAACACAGGGGACTGACTGTCATGGGCTTGAGTACCACAGGGTAGTGACTGGTGTGGGTTGAGTACACAGGGAGTGATGGTGAGAGATTGAACACACAGAGCAGTGACTGGTGAGTGCTTGAGTACCACATAGGAGTGACTCGTGAGGGCCTGAGTATTTAAGAGGAGTGGCTGGTGAGAGCTTGAGTACACAGAGGAGTGACTGGTGAGGGCTTGAGTATTTCAGAGGAGTGACTAGTGCGGGCTTGAGTACCACAGAGGAATGACTGGTGTGGGCTTGAGTACCACAGAGGAGTGACTGGTGAGAATTTGAGTACACAGAGGAGTGGCTGTTTAGAGCTTGAGTACACAGAGGAGGGACTGTAGAGGGCTTGAGTATTTCTGAGGAGTGACTGGTGAGGACTTGAGTACACAGAGGAGTGACTAGTGAGGGCTTGAGCACCACAGAGGAGTGAGTGGTGAGGGCTTTAGTATTCCAGAGGAGTGACTGGTGAGGGCTTGAGTACCACAGAGGAGGAACTGGTGAGGGCTTGAGTACAAAGGGAGTGATGGTGAGGGCTTGAGCACACGGAGTGATGGTGAGGTCTTGAGCACACAGAGCAGTGACTGGTAAGTGCTTGAGTACCACAGAGGAGTGGCTTGTGAGGGCTTGAGTACCACAGAGGAGTGACTGGTGAGCGCTTGAGTATTCCAGAGGAGTGACTGGTGAGGGCTTGAGTACCACAGAGGAGGAACTGGTGAGGGCTTGAGTACAAAGGGAGTGATGGTGAGGGCTTGAGCACACAGAGTGATGGTGAGGGCTTGAGCACACAGAGCAGTGACTGGTAAGTGCTTGAGTGCCACAGAGGAGTGACTTGTGAGGGCTTGAGCACCATCGAGGAGTGACTGATGTGGGTTTGAGTACACAGAGGAGTGACTGGTGAGGGCTTGAGTACACAGAGGAGTGACTGGTGAAGGCTTGAGTACCACAGAGGAGGGACTGGTGATGATCTGAGTATTTAAGACGAGAGACTGGTGAGGGCTTGATTACACAGAGGAGTGACTGGTGAGGGCTTGAGTATTTCAGAGGAGTAACTGGTGAGGGCTTGAGTACCACGGAGGAGTGACTGGTGATGGCATGAGTACCCAGAGGAGTGACTGGTGATGACTTTAGTACCACAGAGGTGTGACTGGTGAGGGTTTGAGTACCATAGAGGAATGACTGGTGTGGGCTTGAGTACCACAGAGGAGTGACTGATGAGGACTTCTTAACACAAAGGGGTGGGTAGTGAGGGCTTGAGTACACAAAAGTGTGACTGGTGAGGGCTTGAGTATTTCGGAGGAGTGACTGGTGAGTGCTTGAGTACATAGAGAAGTGACGGGTGTGGGCTTGAGTACCACAGAGGAGTGACTGATGTGGGCTTGAGTAGACAGAGGAGTGACTGGTGAGGGCTTGAGTATTTCAGCGAAGTGACTGGTGAGAGCTTGAGTACCACAGAGGAGTGACTGGTGAGAACTTGAGTACACAGAGGAGTGGCTGGTTAGGGCTTGAGTACACAGTTGTGTGACTGGTGAGGTCTTGAGTATTTCAGAGGAGTAACTGGTGAGGGCTTGAGTACACAGAGGAGTGAGTGGTGTGGGCTTGAGTACCACAGAGGAGTGACTGATGTGGGCTTGAGTACACAGAGGAGTGGCTGGTGAGAGCTTGTGTATTTCAATGAAGTGACAGGTGAGGGCTTGAGTACCACAGAGGAATGACTAGTGTGGGCTTGGGTACACTGAGGAGTGAATTCTGAGGGCTTGAGTATTTACGAGGAGTGACTGGTGAGGGCTTGAGTACACAGATAAGTGACTGGTGTGGGCTTGAGTACCACAGAGGAGTGAGTGGTGAGATCTTGAGTATTTACCAGGAGTGATTGATGAGGGCTTGAATACACAGGGGAGTGACTGGTGTGGGCTTGAGTTACACACAGGAGTGACTGGTGAGGGCTTGAATACACAGATGATGGACTGGTGAGGGCTTGAGTACACAGAGGAGGGACTGGTGAGGGCTTGAGTATTTCAGAGGAGTCACTGGTAAGGGCTTGAGTATACAGTTGAGTGACTTGTGAGAGCTTGAGTAACACAGGGGACTGACTGTCATGGGCTTGAGTACCACAGGGTAGTGACTGGTGTGGGTTGAGTACACAGGGAGTGATGGTGAGAGATTGAACACACAGAGCAGTGACTGGTGAGTGCTTGAGTACCACATAGGAGTGACTCGTGAGGGCCTGAGTATTTAAGAGGAGTGGCTGGTGAGAGCTTGAGTACACAGAGGAGTGACTGGTGAGGGCTTGAGTATTTCAGAGGAGTGACTAGTGCGGGCTTGAGTACCACAGAGGAATGACTGGTGTGGGCTTGAGTACCACAGAGGAGTGACTGGTGAGAATTTGAGTACACAGAGGAGTGGCTGTTTAGAGCTTGAGTACACAGAGGAGGGACTGTAGAGGGCTTGAGTATTTCTGAGGAGTGACTGGTGAGGACTTGAGTACACAGAGGAGTAACTAGTGAGGGCTTGAGCACCACAGAGGAGTGAGTGGTGAGGGCTTTAGTATTCCAGAGGAGTGACTGGTGAGGGCTTGAGTACCACAGAGGAGGAACTGGTGAGGGCTTGAGTACAAAGGGAGTGATGGTGAGGGCTTGAGCACACGGAGTGATGGTGAGGTCTTGAGCACACAGAGCAGTGACTGGTAAGTGCTTGAGTACCACAGAGGAGTGGCTTGTGAGGGCTTGAGTACCACAGAGGAGTGACTGGTGAGCGCTTGAGTATTCCAGAGGAGTGACTGGTGAGGGCTTGAGTACCACAGAGGATGAACTGGTGAGGGCTTGAGTACAAAGGGAGTGATGGTGAGGGCTTGAGCACACAGAGTGATGGTGAGGGCTTGAGCACACAGAGCAGTGACTGGTAAGTGCTTGAGTGCCACAGAGGAGTGACTTGTGAGGGCTTGAGCACCATCGAGGAGTGACTGATGTGGGTTTGAGTACACAGAGGAGTGACTGGTGAGGGCTTGAGTACACAGAGGAGTGACTGGTGAAGGCTTGAGTACCACAGAGGAGGGACTGGTGATGATCTGAGTATTTAAGACGAGAGACTGGTGAGGGCTTGATTACACAGAGGAGTGACTGGTGAGGGCTTGAGTATTTCAGAGGAGTGACTGGTGAGGGCTTGAGTACCACGGAGGAGTGACTGGTGATGGCATGAGTACCCAGAGGAGTGACTGGTGATGACTTTAGTACCACAGAGGTGTGACTGGTGAGGGTTTGAGTACCATAGAGGAATGACTGGTGTGGGCTTGAGTACCACAGAGGAGTGACTGATGAGGACTTCTTAACACAAAGGGGTGGGTAGTGAGGGCTTGAGTACACAAAAGTGTGACTGGTGAGGGCTTGAGTATTTCGGAGGAGTGACTGGTGAGTGCTTGAGTACATAGAGAAGTGACGGGTGTGGGCTTGAGTAGACAGAGGAGTGACTGGTGAGGGTTTGAGTATTTCAGCGAAGTGACTGGTGAGAGCTTGAGTACCACAGAGGAGTGACTGGTGAGAACTTGAGTACACAGAGGAGTGGCTGGTTAGAGATTGAGTACACAGTTGTGTGACTGGTGAGGTCTTGAGAATTTCAGAGGAGTAACTGGTGAGGGCTTGTGTATTTCAATGAAGTGACAGGTGAGGGCTTGAGTACCACAGAGTAATGACTAGTGTGGGCTTGGGTACACTGAGGTGTGAATTCTGAGGGCTTGAGTATTTAAGAGGAGTGACTGGTGAGGGCTTGAGTACACAGATGAGTGACTGGTGATGGCTTGAGTACCACAGATGAGTGACTGGTGTGGGCTTGAGTACCACAAAGGAGTGAGTGGTGAGGGCTTGAGTATTTAACAGGAGTGATTGATGAGGGCTTGAATACACAGGGGAGTGACTGGCGTGGGCTTGAGTTACACACAGGAGTGACTGGTGAGGGCTTGAATACACAGATGAGGGACTGGTGAGGGCTTGAGTACACAGAGAAGGGACTGATGAGGGCTTGAGTATTTCAGAGGAGTGACTGGTAAGGGCTTGAGTATACAGATGAGTGACTTGTGAGAGCTTGAGTAACACAGGGGACTGACTGATGTGGGCTTGAGTACCACAGGGTAGTGACTGGTGTGCGTTGAGTACACAGGGAGTGATGGTGAGAGATTGAACACACAGAGCAGTGACTGGTGAGTGGTTGAGTACCACATAGGAGTGCCTCGTGTGGGCCTGAGTATTTAAAAGGAGTGGCTGGTGAGAGCTTGAGTACACAGAGGAGTGACTGGTGAGGGCTTGAGTATTTCAGAGGAGTGACTAGTGCGGGCTTGAGTACCACAGAGGAGTGGCTGGTGTGGGCTTGAGTACCACAGAGGAGTGACTGGTGAGAATTTGAGTACACAGAGGAGTGGCTGTTTAGAGCGTGAGTACACAGAGGAGGGACTGTAGAGGGCTTGAGTATTTCTGAGGAGTGACTGGTGAGGACTTGAGTACACAGAGGAGTGACTAGTGAGGGCTTGAGTACCACAGAGGAGTGAGTGGTGTGGACCTGAGTACCACAGAGGAGTGACTGATGTGGGCATGAGAACACAAGAGGAGTGACTGGGGAGGGCTTGAGTACACAGAGGAGTGACTGGTGAGGGCTTGAGTATTTCAGAGGAGTGACTGGTGAGGGATTGAGTACCATAGAGGAGGAACTGGTGAGGGCTTGAGTACAAAGGGAGTGATGGTGAGGGCTTGAGCACACGGAGTGATGGTGAGGGCTTGAGCACACAGAGCTGTGACTGGTAAGTGCTTGAGTACCACAGAGGAGTAGCTTGTGAGGGCTTGAGTACCACAGAGGAGTGACTTGTGAGGGCCTGAGCACCATCGAGGAGTAACTGATGTGGGTTTGAGTACACAGAGGAGTGACTGGTGAGGGCTTGAGTACCACAGAGGAGGGACTGGTGATGACCTGAGTATTACAGAGGAGTGGCTGGTGAGGGCTTGAGTACCATGGAGGACTGACTGGTGAGGGCTTGAGTATCTAAGAGGAGCGACTGGTGAGGGCTTTAGTATACAGAGGAGTGACTGGTGAGGTCTTTCGTATTACAGAGGAGTGACAGCTTGAGTGCCACAGAGGACTGACTGGTGAGAGGTTGAGTACAAAGAGGAGTAACTGGTGAGTGCTTGAGTACACATGAGTGACTGGTGACGGCTTGAGTACACAGGAGTGACGGGTGAGTACACGGAGGACTGAATAGTGATAGCTTGAGTGCCGCAGAGGACTGACTGATGAGGGCTTGAGTACACAGAGGAGTGATTGATTAGGGCTTGAGTACACGGAGGAGTGATTGGTGATGGCTTGAGTATGACAGGTGTGAATGTGCTGAGGGCCGTTGAAGAACCAGAACCTTTTGGGCCTGGCGGCGCAGGGTACGCCTTAATCTCCTGGGTTCTCCTGCTCAGCTACACAGAGACACGGGACACTCTGTTAGGCGTTAGAAGATCAGATTTATTAGCTGCAGCTAGTACAGTTATCCCAGAAGTACACAAGGTAGGTTCTTAGGAGACTGCCACTTCACTCCGTGGCGCACAATCTTATATACTACATAGGTGACATATACATTAACCAAATACACACCCAGAATATATAAGAAAGAGCCAATAAGGAAAGTTGGAAAACAGGACAGAAACAATAGAAAAGGTTTGAAAACAAAGTGTCAGATGACTCGAAGAAATCTCTCCTCCAACTGTGTTTGTCACCCCTCCCTCAAACTAATTTATTAACAGATCCGCAACTAACTTGCAGGTGGCGAGATACGTTTGTGTGTGTTGGAGGACAGTTGTGAAACGAGAGAATACTAGCAGAGGACAGTGAAGGCCAGACGATAAGATAAAGTCAGAAAAGAATAGTGTGAACCAACAGATAGATGAGACGGGGATTAGAAAAACCAGACAGGGATTAGTGTACTCGGCCAGTCCTAACATCAGCTTTGCAAACAGAGGCAGAAGGCGTATTTTGACACGAGGTTGCAGAAAAAGCAGAATAGACTTTGTTCGCCATGCTGCCTGAGTGATGACAACACAAGATGGCGGCGGAGCACAAAATGGCGGGTCGATTCGATCATGATCAAAAATCGAAGTTCCTCAGACCCTCCTTTTGCCAGAACTCAGGCAAGATAGACTCATGTTAATCTGAGTCAATGTCGATAGCCATGAGGTCATCGAGTTGTTGCTGTAACATCATTCTTATGTTTTCTGTTCTTTGTGATTTGGGTTTAAGGATGCACATAGTAGCACAAAGGTCACAGATGGCGGGACCACAGTGCATACAAAGGCAACAAGAGAAAATAATGGTCAAAACTATTCCAAGAAATGCCAATGCTTTCCAACCCCATTTGGACAGTAATCCCCAAAACCATTCCGAAAAGGACCAATCTCCTTCGTCCTGATGAATCGACTCGGAGATTAAGTGCAATCTGGAGATAGCTTGGTATACTGTTGGAGCGTCATTAGGTATGAAATACAGCAACTTGACCCGATCAATTTGCACACTCCACCACGATCCGCAAGAACAAAATCTAAGGCAACTCGATTTTGTAAGGTCATAAGACGGTCCGCCTGTAGTTCTGCCGTGATATTACATAAGGCTCCTACAGTGATGTCTATTGTGGTCTCTACGACACGGACCAGTTGCCTCATATTTCTGCTGTTGGCCATTGGACCCCAAAAAGGAAGAAATCCTTTGAGGAAATCTCCTCCCTCCTGTCCTGCTGTGTCTTTTGAATCAATAATCCCTCTGCCATATCTGTTCCGATGATAGTTTGCGGAAGCGGTGTATGTAGGGGGAAGAAGGAAAGCTATATAGCAGGTACCAGAAAAACCCGTTGGCAACCACGTGTAAGCCCTATTGTGACAAATAAAATATGTACCTTGAGATGGCACTAGAGGAGGCGAATTCTGAGAGGAGTAGATGTATGTGTGGGAACAGTTGTTTCTTTGTATGGTGTCAGAAGACCGATCATTTATTTGCAGACAGAAGTTTCCCTGATGAGGAATAGTCCAAATTGGTGGAGATTTTCTTTGTTTAACCTTATCACTAAGGCTAGTGACATAATGGGTGACGTTCCAGTTTGTATACGCTTTTCTTTCATCAACGAAAATCTTACTATTTTGCATGATTTTAGCCATAGCTACCATTCCCTTAATTAATGAGCTATGACTGAAATCTGGACCACCAATATATGAACTAACGGATCGTCTGAATTTGCTTTGGTAGGCATTGGAGAAAATGACAAAATAAGCCCAAGCAGAACCCTCATAAGAGAGCGGGAGAACTAAATATGGCATTCCTTTAACTGTGGTATGTGGCATAAGTCCACACACCCAACAGTCAGTCGTATTGACCACTAACTGGTGTTGATGTAATAACTGGACAAAGGAATTGTTATAATATTCAGTTCTTCTAATGAGTTCATGTTGAGGAAGGATATGAAATAGATGTGGAGAGACAGTAGAAGAAGACGAAGAGGAAGAAGGAGAGACAACTTTTTGCTGCAGAGCATAAATAATCAAACTTATAACCGCCAAAAGGATACACAATAATATAATGATACATAAAGTTATACTGAAACGACTGTACATTATTTTACAGGATTCTTTCTTCATTTCATCTTTTCTCTCTCTTTTGCCTAGTGTAGTTTCCATCTTTCTAATGGATGCTCACGGCAATCTTCCTCGATCACCTAATTATGATTATCTGCCGTCTTATGACACTGCAAGTCCTGCATGCCTATTGCCACTACTCAGGTCACAATCAAGACTCCTACCGTGACCCTGCAACCGGGACAGGATACTACACAAGAGAGAAAAAAAAAAAATCTTAAGTGTTCTTTGGTCTAGGTCTCAAATTATAATGTTCTTTGTTTGGTATTCTCTGGTCTTGGAACAATGTTCGTGGATTTGTTGTATCCAAGCGATGATGTGGTGTTATCGCATTCCTGCAGAATGTCGTCGTCCTCTTTCTCAGACAATGTCCCATTCAGGCGTGCATCGCTAAAAGGTACGAATCGTGAACCTTTTCACTTTCAGAGTCACCAATGCCCCTACGCACCCATTGATCGTAAGGTAAAGGCAAAGGCACTTTCTTACAATGCACGCCGTGAATCCAATTTTTCTTTCCTTCAACTTTAACTGCTGTTCTCGTGGTCAAAAGCACCAAACGAGGCTCCTTCCACCTGGGCTCCAGGTTTCTCGTCCTTTGGAAATTCTTGGTGCAGACCCAGTCACCTGGCCGAATGGAATGACCTGGATCTGTGGAAGCCTCCGGTAAAGTACTCTGAACCTGTTGATGGAGAACACGCAATTTAGTCGTAAAATCATGCAAGTAGTCAATTAACATTGGATATGGCAAGTCTGAGTATTTCTTAGGGCGAGGGACTCCCCATACATTAGCCGGGCGTCCAAAAACCACTTCGTAAGGGCTAAGTCCCAAACGAGTGTGTACTGCAGTTCTGGTGGACAGAAGAGCCAATGGTAAAGCATCGGGCCAATTGAGTCCTGTACTAGCCTGAACTTTCGCTAGTTTTAACTTTAGTGTACCGTTGCAGCATTCTACTAAACCCGCTGACTGTGGATGATTTGCCGCATGGAACTTTTGCTTGATACCAAGACCCGCACAAACTTTTTGCATGACTTGGCCCACAAATTCGCTCCCATTGTCACTCCAGACAATGCGTGGCAAACCAAACCTGGGGAAAAATTATTTCAGTAAAATTTTAGCTGTGGATAAGGTTGTGTTGTCTTTTAGAGGGTATGCTTCTATCCATCTTGAAAAGGCGCATACTACCACCAGAACGTATTTGAGATTGTTGCATCGTTCCATGTGTATGTAATCGATCTGCAACATCTCAAATGGATATGTCGGAGGAGCAAAGTGACCCGCTGGAGTTGGGGTTCCCTTTCCCGGATTGTACATTAAACAAATAATACAATGTTTCACTACATTGTCGGCACACTTTGGGATTCTTTCATTTTGCCACACTGGAGCCAGATGTTTGCATATGCCTTTTGCACTTAAGAGGGCTGGACCATGCGCCATAGTAACCACTGGGAGTACATAGGCATCTGGTAACAGCCAATGTTGGTGTTCAGATAATTCCACCCCACAACCCATCTCATCTAACATTCCCGTACTTTCTTTCCACCTACTTAATTCCTTCTTTGTAGCCTCTTCCTGAATCGATTTTACACTTTCTACTGTATTCTCATACATTCCCCTCTCTCTGACCCAATTCGCAGGACCTGCCATATACATTCGATTTGTAGCGTCTCTCGCTGTCTTTTTCGCTACTTCATCTGCAAATGCATTTCCTCGGCCAACATCATCTGTAATCTTTTTGTGCGCACTACACTTCACAATTGCTATTTGGGTGGGTAAGGTAAGTGACTCAAGAAGATCAGTCACTAACTGACCATGTTGTATTTTAGTGCCATGTGAAGTGAGGAATCCCCTCCCCTTCCAAAGACGCCCAAAATTGAACGCTACACCAAAGGCGTATTGACTGTCGGTGTATACGTTCACTCTTTTCCCTTTTGACAATACACATGCTCTCGTTAAAGCTATCAGTTCTGCTGCTTGAGCTGAATTGTGTCTGATGCGTGCTGTTTCCACAACTGTATGTAAAGTAGTTACAGCATAGGCTGAAACTGTATCTCCATTAGGCATTTTAAAACAAGAACCATCTACCCATAGAGTTCCATCCGGATTCTCTAGCGGCGTATCTCTCAAGTCAATTCTTCCTTTTGTCTCTTCCTCGGTACGGAAGAAACAATCATGTTGCTCCTCAACACTTTTCTCATCTGGAAGGTGCAACAGAGTAGCCGGATTTAGGGTATTACATCGTTTGATGTGTACGTGACTAGCCAAAAGCGTCAGCTCGTATCCGGTTAGACGAGCACTCGTAAGATGCTGCGTTTTCGTTCTGTTTAGTAAAGTATCCACTGCATGTGGTACCATGACAATGAGAGTGTTATCCAACACCACTCCAGCAGACTGCCGAATAGAAATTGCTGCTGCTGCTGTCGCTTTGAGACAACTAGGTAATGCTTTTGCTACGGGATTTAACGTAACGAAAAATAGGCACATGGCCGCTGTTTGTCTCCAAATTGCTGTGTTAGAACTGACAACGCACAACCCTCTCTCTCATGATCATAGAGTGTAAAAGGCTTACTGTAATCAGGGGTGCCTAGTACAGGAGCAGAACACAGAGCAGTACGTAAGTCAGTGAAACTCCTCTGACACTCGTCAGTCCAAGGAAGGGGCTGAGGCGTATCTTTCAAAGTGAGTGCCAACAAAGGCTGGCCAACAGAGAGAAGTTAGGGATCCACTGCCTACAGTAAGAAGTAATACCCAGAAAGGCACGTACCTCCCTTTGTGTGGATGGCACAGACATTTGCGTAATCGCCTGAATTCGTTCTGGGGTTAATCGTCGTCCCTCCTTTGATAGGAGATGACCCAAATAGGTAACCTCTCGACTGACATACTGTAGTTTGGAAGGTGAACCCTTGTGATTCAGATTAAACAAATGGCGTAACAATGCAACAGTCACATTTCTGCAAATATCTTCTGAATCAGCAGCGATCAACAAGTCATCCATGTATTGTATAAGAGCAGCACCAGACGGCAAATGAAAAGTATCAAGATGACATTTTAAAGCTTGGCTGTAAATGGAAGGACTTTCACAATAGCCCTGAGGTGCGCGTTTGAACCGGAAGCTTCGGCCTCCAAGAGAGAAGCCAAAAATGTCCCTACTCTCTTCTGCAATGGGAATACTAAAGAAGGCATTCTTTAGATCGATAACAGAAAACCAAGTCGCTGTGGAAGGTATCATTGTCAACAGAGCAGTGATATCTGGGACGACAGGAAATTGTGGTACAACAATTTTGTTTACCTCCCGAAGATCAATTATAAAACGATATACAGGAGGCTGAGAAGGATCAGTGCGTTTAAGAACAGGAAGAATAGGACTATTGCATATGTTTCCTCTCGTTTCCTCAACCACATCCTTCTGAATCAAATCATGAATGATTTCCAAAAGCGCTTTTTCACCTTCAGTGGAAATTCTATACTGTGGAATACGAGGCAATTCAACATTAGGCTTGAGAGTGACAACATAAGGTGGAATCTCAAGACAGCCCACATCGTTCGGACCCGTGGCCCAAAGCGTTGCCGGAAGAGAAAGCAATTCAGGTGGAAACTGATCTTTGGACAAATACATAGGAGAAATCAGTTTCTGTCCTAGAGTAAGATGTACACCAGAAGGAGAACAATATATCGTAGCATGCATTCTTTTCAATAAGTCTAAACCCAACAGATTCTCACCGCAACCATTCGTCAATAAAAGTGGAGCTTCCAATTCATAAGGGCCAATTGAGATAGGCAGAGGGCAAGAAACCGGATTACGAACAGGGGCGCCAGAAAATCCTACAGATACATTCGTTAAGCCAGACAAAGGTGCCCCAGAGAGTTTAGAATGAATGATAGAACTTCTCATCGCCCCAGTATCTAGAAGAAATGGCTCTAAAACACCCATTGTAGTGACGTTAACATAAGGTCCATTCTGATCTACTGGAATCAATACAACTCCCTTGCTTTGTCCATGGCTGTCCTAGTTAGCATGAAGACTTTCATTTCCGTTTTCAATATAATGGTCATCATTGTAGTACTGAGTAGACCTAACATTTTGCTGATCAAAGTAATTCACGGAATTAGGAGGAGGAAAGGCACACTGTTCTTGAGTCAACACACCTCGACCTCTACCTCTGTTTGCTGATTGGAGGCCAGCACGACCTCGTGGAGCAGACAATGCTCCATTGCGCTGTAATAAAACTGGACAACTATTTTTAAAATGACCTTCTTCTCTACAATAGGCACATTGATTAGGTCCTAACAAGGGTCGCGGAATATATGGCTCAGGCTTTTGATACACCCTCTGAAACTGCGGAGGCTGTTGAAACTGGGGCTGAGCATGACGAGGAGGATAAGCTTGTTGCAAGAGAACCTTCATTTTGAATTCTTTCGTCTTTTTCTCTTGCTTTTCTTTTTCCTCTTTATCTCTGTTTTCATAATATTGTGCAGTAGCCAATATCTGGGCAGAACAGGAAACAGCCCATGAACTTTCTGAATCTTTCAATTTATGTGACAGCTCGGGAAGCAAATTAAATACAAATTTGTCCACAAATAATCGCTGTCCACCCTCTGTAGCCATATCTTGACCACTGTGATCGATAAATGTCTCCTCGAAACGAGTGAAGAAATCAGAGACACTTTCATCTTTCTTTTGTTTGCATGCCGCTAATTTATCCCAATTAACTCTCAATGCAGGCATCATCGTTTTCATTAGTGTAATAATCCTACCAGGGAGTTCTGAAATCAAAGCATCAGGCTTTGCACCACCCACTTGGTCTCTATCTGTAGCAGTTATAACATCCTAAGTAGCACCTAATTCCTGTGCGTGATTCTCTTTGCGAATCTTAGCCCATATTGTCTGTGGGACTACATTTCCCATTAACATATCGATATCAGCTAGGTTCATGATGCAAGCATCAACCGTCTGGGATAATTCTTTATAATAACCCACTTGGTTTTTACGAGGATCCGGTAGAGTCTGTTTTAGGGCCAAAACTTCAGATCTCTTCCAGGGGACATGTACCCATATATGCTGAAAATTAGCAGGAATAAGTGGATTAGCACATACTGCTGCAACCTCTTCCTTCCATACCGGAGGAACCTCTCTCATGGGATAATTTTTCAGTGTCAGTTTAACCGACGGATCAAAATCAAGGAAAGTATGAGAGGATAATAAGTTTATAAAGGAAATAAGTGTCCTTACAGCATTTTCAACTTTGGAACCCACAATAAGTCCTTTATCAAAGTCAGCCTGAACATCTAACAAGCCCTGTGGAACCGAATTTAAATTCGTATACTCCCATTCTTTAATGAGAGTATCACACATTACATCGAAAACATATCTTTGCGTGGGTGCATTCTATTGTGAGAAGGTAGGCATGATATCAAGTATACTGTATTGGGGATCCTTTTTGATCCATCTATGTGCAAGAGATTCCAACCTCTCTCGTTTTTCCGAATCTGGGAACTGACTACAAGATTGTCTTCGAGCAAAAGCCGGAGACACATTTAAAGCTTCAAAGAAAGGAGATAGAATGCCAGTGACAGTGTCCGTGAGTCGCTTGCGCATGGACGGAGAATTGGACATGAGAATAGGAGACAAAGTATTAGGCGAGCTAATGGAAGGAGAACCAATAATTGCAGAAGGAGCAGAAGGCAAAGGAGATCGAAGATCAGGAGATGAGGTTAAAGAAGTCGAAGTTAATGGTAAAGCTGGTAGAGGCGGTAATGCTGGAGGAGGTAAATGCGGAAGAGCCGGAACAGGCGGAGGTACCGCTGGTGGCTGAACAGGCTGTAACAACTGGGGTGCATTGGCACCTTGCGCATAGGGCGGAGGCAATCTCAATAAGTGAGACATTAGGGGATCTTCTTCTAAATCTTTCTTATTTTCGGAAGGGGAAACAGGCAACACCGGATAGCATTTATCTATTGCCATACGATGCTGTCTCTCTGAGATTTCTGTCGCAATATCAATTTCATCGTCTTTGAATTGTTGGGCAGCCAGTTTAATTGTCATACCCTGTGCTCTTCGATCTCGTTTTGCTTGCTTAATTTCTTTCTGTTTGGCTTCGTTACGCCAAAGGCGGAAAGAGTCAAACATTGCCGGCCGGGCTTTTCTTTTGAACAAGACTGTTTCTAAATTGTCTAACACATCAGGATCAAAACTCCCATTTTCTGTCCATTTTAGAACACCATCTTTCTTTGTGTATCGGGTCCACACCTCGTTGAAGGCAATGGGGCCAATACCATGTTTTGAATAGAGCTCATATGTGGGAGTTCCGACTGAAGGAATCGGACAAGAGTCCTCAAGCCGGGAATCCCTTTTACAACCAAAGCAACAAATTCTTCCAAACTTAGTCAGACCAGGCATCTCGTGATATCACCGGACTGTTCACAAACTTCAAGGGGGTAAAACTCAGTTTACGCAGCACAAATGCACTTACCCCTCGGCTTCGGCTATTGCAATAGTCGAATCTAAGAAACCAGAAGATCAAAGTAACTAAGAAAACAAAATTGTGGGAGCGATCACCAAATACTTAACTAAGGACGTCTTCTCACGCCAACAGAGGCCCGTCTATCGTCTCGCCTTACCATACATCACCAAAGGCAGGGCCAAGGCAGGGCGGCAGTCAGGGCAGCGGTCGTCAGTAGCCGTCAGGAAGGAGTAACCATGCTGCAAAAGACCTTCGGACCACTTTTGACATACAGGGGTCGCTTAATGTGGCTCGCGAATCCTCCAGAATTTTCTTGCGGGGTTCCTCACGACCTTCAGGCAGTACCGGTACCACTGAAGCCGCCCCACATTGGGCGCCAGTTGAAGAACCAGAACCTTTTGGGCCTGGTGGCGCAGGGTACGCCTTAATCTCCTGGGTTCTCCTGCTCAGCTACACAGAGACACGGGACACTCTGTTAGGCGTTAGAAGATCGGATTTATTAGCTGCAGCTAGTACAGTTATCCCAGATGTACACAAGGTAGGTTCTTAGGAGACTGCCACTTCACTCCGTGGCGTACAATCTTATATACTACATAGGTGACATATGCATTAACCAAATACACACCCAGAATATTTAAGAGAGAGCCAATAAGGAAAGTTGGAAAACAAGACAGAACCAAAAGAAAAGGTTTGAAAACAAAGTGTCAGATGACTCGAAGAAACCTCTCCTCCAACTGTGTTTGTCACCCCTCCCTCAAACTAATTTATTAACAGATCCGCAACTAACTTGCAGGTGGCGAGATACGTTTGTGTGTGTTGGAGGACAGTTGTGAAACGAGAGAATACTAGCAGAGCACAGTGAAGGCCAGACGATAAGATAAAGTCAGAAAAGAATAGTGCGAACCAACAGATAGTTGAGACGGGGATTAGAAAAACCAGACAGGCATTAGTGTACTCGGCCAGTCCTAACATCAGCTTTGCAAACAGAGGCAGAAGGCGTATTTCGACACGAGGTTGCAGAAAAAGCAGAATAGACTTTGTTCGCCGTGCTGCCTGAGTGATGGCAACACAAGATGGCGGTGGAGCACAAAATGGCGGGTCGATTCGATCATGATCAAAAATCGAAGTTCCTCACCATGAGTCCCACAGAAGTGTGACATTGTACCGATTCAAATGCACAACCGGATTGTCCTTCAGGAGCCCTGATTTAAAATATAGGGCCCAATTTATTATTTGGCCGACGGAGTAATTTCCGTTGGGATGGCAGAGGAATTAAAGTCCACCAGGCCGAGATTACTCCGCCTGCCAAATTTAGAAATGACTTGCAAGCCGGCTGTAATTTCTAAAGCATTTGCTGAAGCTGCAGTCATGGTGGTTCCTGTAAATGCATTTTAACGTTTGGCGCTGTCAACATGAGTGATCCATGCATCAAACTAGCTTATTTTCATTTTCAAAGCGGGATGTTCTTTTTCAAAATAAACACCCCCACCATAGGAGTTATTTTTATCGTAAGGGTTGCATTACACAGTTTTCACTGCCCCTTACTGCTAAGGTTTTCCTGGCGGTGACATGCAGTGAAAACTAACCTCTTTGTCTTCCCATCTAAATTAGGTGAGTGGACATATAGACCGACCTCCGATGGCCCTTACTCCGTCAGGCAGTCGGAGGAAGTCTAATCATGGCGGACACAGAGTCGTCTCTGCCATGGTTGCACTACTGGTCTTCCGACATCTAAATTTGGTGGACGGGCGGAACATCCTCTTGGCGGTAAGGATACTCTGTCACTGTTGTGATGGAGCGTCCTTACCAACAAGATTTGAATCAGTCCCTTAGTCTTGAAAAGTCAAGGGTAAGCCACATATACGAACAAGAAGAATCTTAATGACTCAGGACATCCTTTTTTTTTGGTTTAACAATTTTCTCTATGGAAATGACATTTGTTTTCCAATTTCGACTTTGCTTCTTAAAGCCTAACTTCTTAGGAAATATTTGCGAAATGTAAGCATATTTTCTTTGACAAAGTTTATGGAAAGAAGTCAAGGAATCTTCAGTTTTCAAAAACCGCTGGCCTTTGTAAGCAATTATGTGCGAAGCCAAAAGGCCTTACTTTTTGGTTTGTCCAGTTCAGACCTATGGGCTCTGCCATTTATTTTTTGCTGATGCTGTTCAGCATCAGTAAAAACAACCAAAAATTGCTATTGAAGATGCTGAACAGCACCAGCATAAGAAAACCGCAGTGATGTATATACGCACTTGCCCAGCTATGCATGAACATGCGTGACTGGGAAACAAGAGAGTGGGCAGTTGCCATTACTTGCATTAGGAAAGCCACTGAGCGAGGCAGTGTTAAATAAACTGCTGAGCTAATGACTGATATTTGCGCGGTTCAGCACTGCACTCTGTGGGTGGGAACAAATAGCGCAGAGCCATATTTAATATGAGTTGTGTGCTGATGATGGCATTGGCTGCGCACATGCTAAAAATATACTGTAATGCAAGCCGAGCATTGCGCTGGTGCAAAGGTGAAACAGAGCTGCCTTATGCGAGATTTGTAAATTAGGTATCCTCACAGGCACATATTTAAATGAAAGGACACCCTTTCAACAGCGAGCTATGCATGTGTCCTTTTGCAGACATGACGTGCTCTGCATAGGAATATCGTTCTATAATCGATTTGCCTCTTGTGCGGCTCGTTTCATTTGGCGCCAGGATTGCACGCTGGTTACACTATTTTAGTAGATCTGACTTTGCACTAAAACCAATCGGCGTTTGTACGGCTTCCGTCCTGAGACGCCCATTTTGCATAGATAACAGTGTAGTTGGCTTCCTCGAAGGTTGCCTCTGCACTCGGGAACTTTCAGCGCCAAATACGTTTTGCGTGTGGAAAGTTGACCCGTGCTGTTGTTTGTATTACCTTGTATCACAGAGGGGCGTTTAGCGTTGCCCAAGCAGCTGCATAAAATATTAGAAAAAGCTGGGCCTCGATATGCCAGCATGTCAAGTCATACAGTTCAAACACAGTACAGAGGGTGAACTGTGACAATTCCAGGAACTTTTTAAAAACTAAAAGCACCACCGATAACATCTAAGGCCTCTTACCTAGCAAGGTAACATGGAGCTGAGAGGATACATTTCTGACAGTGGAGTAGAAGAACGCAGCTTCTTCTAATAACAGATTTTGCATAGCGTTGATATTAGCTTTCAGCAATTTCAAAGCTCTCTGGGGTGGGGGTTAGTCAGTCTAGACTTACCTTAGCGCAGAGGTATGTTTCAAGGTCTGTCTCACAGAAGAGAGGATGAGCTCAAGCAGAGTTTTCCACAATTGTCTTTTGAATTCAGCTGCCTCCCGCCAACCCCCTCTTTTCCCCAATCTTCGACGAGTCTTTTCAGGCGAAGCAGCAGCCGGGAGCGGAGCCATCTATCTGCGCCTCACAGACGGGCGCTGACGAGACTTGACGTGCTCGATTCGTATCATGATTCACGGTGACGCAGACCACGTAATGTCGTGCTCGCTGGTGCTTTCTGTTGTCTTAGTTGAGAGGCCAATCGGAGTCCGGACACTGAGGGCCTTGCTCTTAATGCGTCATTGAGCAACAAGCTTACACACTCACTGCTAAGCATGTGTCGAGAGGTGTAATGTACTTGAAGAGAAGCTCTGCTATGTTGTCAAAAAGTAAGAGTCACTCACTTTAGTCCACGGTGTAGGAAGTCTTTCTAGCCTTGTGTCAAGACACCTCTTGTGCTTCTTAATTCTAAAATACTCCAGTCATGTGTACACCTCGTTACTAAATCTGTGTATATCTAGCATAATGCTGCTGGTGAAGATGTGAACCTGAGGGATATTTCTGTTATTTAAAACCAAATCTGCAAGATTTGTGGAATCCGAGGTAAAGCACTGCTTTCTAAGTCATTATTAGAAAGCATGTGTAATTTGATTAGTATCTTTACTACCTATTTATGCGTCTGCCGTGCGTGTTCTAATGGATACTACTTTCTGCAGGTTCCACATCATGAACTGTCTCACCAGGCTGCAGACTGGACATGCAACTGGACGAGACAAAGCAGGTTGATAAAGGCATCCCAGGTTCTAACAACATCAGTTTCTTCTGCTGATCCCACAAACATCTGAGTTTTTTTACTTTTCTTTTTTTTCTTTCTTTTTCTGAACGGTGTTTACAAGCTTGTCTTCTCCAATGTTATAAGGGCTTAAACTTTGTCCTCATTACTACACACACATGTCTATGACTGTTCGTGCTTCATCTGGTGTCTAGGACCGGGTGATGAGGTAAGTATCTGGAAGTTAAGGGCCAGATTTAGAGTTTGGCGGAGAGGGTACTCACTCACAAGGGCTACAAAGTACCCTCTCCGCCAAACTGAAGTTCTGTCTGCCTCATTTAGAGTTGGGAAGATCTGAAGTATGTCAGCGTCGGAGACTATTCTGTCTCTTCCCCTAACATACACCTCAAACTGCCTGACAGATTAAGGGCCTTTGGAGGTTTGGCCATTTGACTGCCCGCCGATTTAGAGTGGGCAGTCAGATGGCCAGTTTTCACTGTCTGTCACTGCCAGGTATAAGGGACAGTGAAAACTTTTAAATGACTGCCATCCCAGGGGAGAAATCTCCCATGGCGAGTGGGGCATTGCTTTTCGATTATCTAAAAGAATATCCTGCTTTGAAATTTTGTTTTTAAAAAGAAAAACAATATTATAATAACAACTGGCTCCAGCTCAACACAGGCAAACCCGAAGTCCTACTCTTTGGCAAGAACCACTCCCCCTGGGACCCCTCTTGTTAGCCTTCCGAACTTGGCCCCACACCGACCCCTGCAGACCACGGCAAGAACCTCGGGATCATCCTGGACACCAACCTCTCCATGATTAGGCAGATCAACACCGTATCCACATCTTGTGATGCCATGCAACATTTTTATGTGGATTCCACTGAACATCAGATGAACGTTTACCCAAGCTCTTATCACAAGTAGACTTGATTACAGAAATGCACTCTACATCAGAATCCCAGCCCATGGCCTATGCCGACTCCAAATCACCTAGAACGCCGCTGCCAGACTAATCCTGAACATCCAGCTAAATAACCACATACCTCTCCACACCTCAGTAACCTCCACTGGCTCCCAGTCCAGGAAAGATGTAAGTTCAAGTAACTCACCCACCCCTACAAAGCTATCAAAAACATTGTTCCAGCTTACCTAAACCACCACCTCAACTTCTCCCACTCCAGCAGACATCTTTGATCTGTGTCCTAGGCAAGAGCACACCTCGCTTGCATCAAGAAAACCAGAAGTGGAGGACACGCCTTCTTATACCTCAGAGCCAAGACATGGAACAACTTCCCGAATCACCTCAGAACCGCTCCCTTCCTCATATTAGCGTATCCCAACAAACACTGTCTACAGAAGACCAACCCCCCATAAAAATAGTTAAAATAGATGGTAATGGATCTTACGGATGGCTTCAATGTGATCAGCAGACACGTTTCTCTCACTGGCTGAGATGTTGTGACCTAAATATTGAACACAGGGTAAACAAATGCAATTTCACTTTAGTTGCTTTATGTCCCTTTTTAGCTAATTCAGGGAGCAGGTATATAGAATCAACCTGTCATTAGTCCACGACTCAGAAGCAACCGAGAAATTAACAACATATTGAATGAAAGTAGATCCTTCTAGAAACGCAGTGTCCAAATATTTCTTGAGTGCCCGTGAAAAGATAGAAGGTGCCTCTGTACACGTTTGAGATGATGGTAGTCGCACCCCCCAAAGAATGTAAACATGAAAAACAATTGTATATCAACTTGTTTATGAGTGGGGGAAAAAGGTAGAACAAAAATGTATAACAGTGAACCATGTGGCTATTATGAATACGCATGATAGGTTTTTAGCATTGTTCATACAACAGGAAAACTAGGAAACACAATCGCATTTATGGCCCTCAAATCTTGTAGAAAAAAATGGTATACTTAATGGGCTTTTTGATCAGCAAAATGTGGGTGTTGCATACACTCACAGTGTTGCCAAAACATTGTTTTTTGATCAGAGCAGCATTGACTGGTGAAATCCGAACCTGCATCGGTGTGCAGTGGGCCTTTTTCATTGGGTTCAATCTAACTAACTGGTCTGTAGGTGGGATACAGTCCACATCATTTCCATGTCCAGATCACAGACAGGACGGGACTCGATCAATACCAATCAATACTATCAAGTACATCAGGTTTCAAGGGTAACAACAATTCTTTTGCAAAGGTTTTATAAAATTCAATGGGGAAGCCATCCTGTCCACATGCTTTTGCCCCGGCTGTTCCTTTAATAGAAGTCAATATTTCGGCGAGATTAATATCAGATCCTAATTGACTGATCCGGTTATCTGAGAGTTTAGAAATATCTACATTAGAAAAATAATCCTGGATCAGTTCTTCCCCCACTAAATACACTGTAGAATAAATTAGATGGAAATGCTCTGAAAAAATCTGTGGCATCTTATCGCCATTGACATCTTCAAGACCAGTCTGGAGGTCCCGCACCTTTGATATTATTGCCGCTTCCTGTTTGTTTCTTGTTGTGTTAGCCAGAAGTTTCCCTACTAACTGGCTATCTTCATAAACCTTTTGCTGGTACATTTTGGAGCTGCAGATCTCTTCCAACACAAAATAGTCCCTCAAAGCCATTCTCGCCTGCTCAAATTGGTTGGAATACTGCTGGAGCTGAAGGCCATATTCTTTATCAACTACAGTTTGTAACTCGGCTATTTTTAGCCTCCTAATGTTTGCTTGGGCAGCCGTATAGGCAATGATCTGACCACGAGCTGCAGCCTTAAACCTGCCCCACACAGAAAAAGGCTTCGCAGTGTTTTCGTTAACCTTAAAATACTCAGAAATCCATTCTCTAAAGCTCGTCACCCAATCTTGATTCTGGAGCAGAGTGCGGTCCAGCTGCCATCTGGACCGTTCTCTGTTTCCCCCACCAAGTATAAATTCGAGCTCGATTTTTGCATGATCTGAGAAGGGATTACACCCAATATCTACCCTAGAGACCTGGAGAGATCTTGATATAAGAAAAAAATCAATTTGAGATGCTGTTCTGAAGCGATGCGAATAGCAGGTAAAATTTGTTGTATCCGGATTGCTATTTCGCCAGGGATCTATTAAGTGATATTCTAGCTTAACGGCCTCCACAATTATTTTGGTATTCGGTTTCAGTTGTTTTTTGTTTTTATTTGAAGTGTCTTGTTTTAAATCCTGTATAAAATTAAAAACCCCTCCTACGATAAGCTGCCCAGGAACTCCCCATAAAAATTCATTAATTTTGACCAGACTGGAAATGTCATCCGAGACCGGACCATAGTAATTGATAAAATTCATGATCTTTCCCTGTACCCTAGCCACTACCCATAACCATCTTCCGTATGGATCTCTTTGGACTTGTAAACATTCTCAGGAGAATTTTCTAGAAAAATAAATGGCAACTCCTCTCAGGGCAAGGCCAGCTGACGCAAAAAGTGCATGAGAAAAAAACCTAGGTAAAAATAGTTTAGGAGAATTTGATTTTAAATGTGTCTCCTGAAAGAACACCACTTGGGGATTAAAAGATATCAGCCATTTTATAAGGGCGCCATATTTCTGTTTATTTAAAATTCCATTAGCGTTGACTGATAGGATCTTACATTTATTAGTGTCTATCAAGGTTTCTAATTATAAAATTAAATAAACTCAAACTTTCAATTATGTAATATCTGTACCCAGTGCTCTTACTCTTTTTACTGCTGTAACCCATACCCACCCTTCCCACCCCTAGAGCACCCCTCCCTCCGAAATGTGGACAACCCCTTGCCAACCACGCTAACCACATTTCGCCCCTCCCATCTAACCTGGGTGTCATGTAGTTACACCCGGATGACCCAACTGGCCCCCGCCCCCCAACCATGTCATCAATTAGCATGCCGGCAGGCGCGTCTTACATTAAAGTGAGAGAGACCTCTTTCATTACCATTTCGTTACCATTTAATCAATCAGCATTCAAACTTTGCCTTTAAAGGACAGAAAGCCTTACCAGAAGCATTACCAAATCTCTCACCTTTCCGTCTAATAAAATTACATTGACCCTTTCCTTTCTTTTTAGGCCCTAGAGCCTAGCGAGACCTCTTTCAATAAAGCCTGGGCTTCATCTAAATCAGAAAACATAAAAAACTTGCCCTTGACCAAAACTCTCAATTTTGATTGCTGGGCAATTGATGCTTGAGCACCATTGGCTTTAAATAAATGAAGGATCTTAACAAATTAGTTTCTCCTACGTGCAGCAGCAGCAGTCATATAAGAGAATATACAGCATTTAACAGTTTCATTTACAAAAAACTGTCTCTGTTGAATTGCTTTTGTCAAAATTCTCTCTTTTACCCGATAGTCTGCAAAATTCAACAATATTGTCCGCGGCATCGTGGAATTGGGGAAAGGCTGAGCTGGAACACGATGAGCCCTGGTAATAGTGAGGTCACCTTCAAATTCCGGGAGAACCTTTTGCTTGATAAAATAGTTAACCCATTGCAGGGTTTGGGAACCTTCAATGCCTTCAGGAACTCCGACTATCCGGAGATTGGATCTCCGAGAATGATTTTCAAGATCCTCAAGTTTCCAAATAGCTCTTGTTCCTGACTGCATCTTTTACGTCCCCAATTACTGTGATCATCTGGTCCTCTAGAACTGAAATTCTAGCTTCTGCCTCCTGGAGTTTGAAAGGAAGGCAGGACATTGTTTCTTCAATTTTCCCTAATCGTTGATGTAGAGAAGCAATTTCAATTTTCTGCGATCTTTTCATCTCGCGAACTTCATCCAGTATTAAATTCAGCATCTCTTTAATACTCAGCTCATATTCGCCTATTGACTGCTTGGGTCATTATGAGCTGTATCCATACCAGAAGACGTATTTCTAACCATTGTTCCTTCAGGAGGCACCTGATTGTTTAATGATGTCTTATCCTGCAATGGCTCGCGAGGTTGAGACAACCTCTCAGCTTGGGGAGTCGTCATCACAATTGCTGACATATTTAAGGCGATCCATTCATTTTTTTCTGGTATTCCTTGCGACCCGAATTGACTCATATTTTGAGTAGTAGGTTCTTTTAATAAAATTAAAGAGGTCATCCCACCATAACTTATATCTTGGCCCATACATGTCTCAGAGATTGTCAAGGGATCGGGTTCTATATTACCTTGAAATTCCTCATAATTATTAGAAACCAGATCTATTGCAGATACAGGAGACACTGATATCGCTGAAGGCTCTTTGGATAGTTTCTGGAGTGGACTAGAGCTTGGAGAAGGCGATTGTAAGGTAGCTTTCTTCAGAAACAAAGCAAATTGTTTTACCTCTTTCCCCTTTTTGGAACCCTCTGCCACAGGGATATCCTGCTGGGGTATTGATGCAATTATATGTGTGTTTAATACATCCACTTGTTCTGGAGATATTGTAAGGGGCAAATCTTCCTCTGAACTCTCAAGAGTACTATCCAGTCCGTATGAGTTGGAGGTGCTCTCCTTACTAGCTATACTGGCCACCTCTTTAGCCTCCTTGGCCTGGGCTCGACGTGTTTTAGCCTTAAGGCGGACCCCAGAGTCAAGTTTGGCAGTAGCATTTCCATGTTTGAGAGGTTTGCCCATTTTTGACCTCAATGTCTGACTTTATTTATTTATATATATATATATATTTTTTTAGTTCAATTGGCTATAGGCCATATGCTACAACGGTGATATAACCTCTCCGTATCTCTTTGCCATCTTGCTTCGCCTTGCTTCGCCTTACTCCTCCTTCGCCTTAGTCGCCTTGTTCGCCTTTGCTCTCTCTCTTTCCCCTTTCGCTTATATTAGCTCCTGGGGGTCTCCCAACATCTGTTTTTCCCTTGAATCTCCCGTCTTATTATTCGCCTTTTGTCTTATTTACTCTCCCTTGCTGTATTAAAAGTCTTCTCCCACCGCAAAAGCCTCACTTAGATTATGGGTCCTTTAAATTCCTGGCGAGAATTTAGCGAATACTTAATTATTCGCACATGGCCTCAGTTTATGTTGAATTTCCATTCGGGAAAAGCGCCTGCCTGCTCCTCACCTTCCTGAACAAGATCCGTGATCCGCGGTCCGCGGCTGCATCCGTCGGCTCTTCCAGCAAACTCGCAGTTCCAAGCGCTGAACCGGGGCGGACTCCTTCACGGTAAACAGGCCTTGCATATCACCCGTTCAATCGTTTTTTTCTCTCCCATTTCCGGTCAGACACACACTACGGCTGTATCCTCCAGTTGCTCCCGGCCTCCGCAGCCCACAAATCCGCTGGCAATCGAGAATGCCCGCCTCCTCCTCACCTCGCCAAACGATGCCATGACTCCACCCGCCAAGCACGGAAACAGGACACCGCCGACATAAACAAATGCGCCGGAGACCGCACCGCCCGCGAGACACCAGCAGCGGCCACAGGCGAGGCACGAGCCGCTCTTGAGGGGAGCAGGAATCACTCGCAACGCCGACCCGCAGCAACAGCATACCAGGTAGAGACCGCCATGTTGGGGGAGGGGCAGTGGTCACCTACGGCTATCCGGAGGCGTGGTTCTCTGGCATGCCGTCGTCCCTTGGAATATTTAATTATATCAAACAGGGAGGTTTGGTTCCCGCAACCTTTCAAGAAGCGATAATTGTGTAATTTGTTAAAAAAGATAAAAGTCCTGAGGATGTTAACTCCTATAGGCCCATTAGTCTTCTGAACTTCGACTATAAAATTTTAATGAAAATATGGGCCGAACGTTTTTTATTTGCCGCCCAGGAGGTAATTCATAGAGATCAGACTGGTTTTATAGCAGGGAGATCTATGGCAGCCAATATCGAGTTTTTAATACAAGCCTTCGATTATTTTAACACCAATTTTACTCCGGCTTGTATTATAATGGTTGATGCTGAGAAAGCATTTGACCTGGTTAAATGGACAACCCTGTTTTTTGCCCTTAGTCAATTTGGATTTCCATCTCAGGTTATCGATATGCTACGTTATATCTACCAGGGGGCTTCGGCCCAGGTATCAATTAACGCGAAACAAGCAGGATCTATAAAAATAAACCGTGGGACTAGACAGGGTTGTCCACTTTCGCCACTGCTTTTTACTTTTTTTTATAGAACCTTTAGTAATTAAAATTAGAAATAATGCTGCTATCCAAGCTCCTATCCCCCGTATGGCCAAGCTGAAGCTTTTTGCGGATGACATTATTTTATATTTGATGCCCAATAAAGAAAATATGGAAATTGTATTGAGAGAATTCAGGGATTTTGCACAAATTGGTGGCTATAAAATAAATCCGTATAAAACAGAAGTCCTTGCCCTCAATACTGATTTAAATCTGTTTCCATCTTGTTTGAGGGTTCAAGCTGCTAATCAAGATCCAATTAGATACCTTGGGATATTTGTAACCAGCCAGTATCATCAGTTATACCATCTGAATTATACAAGAATGAAAAATAAAATCAAGAAACTCTTGGACCAGTAGCTTTTACTCCCCCTTTCATTAGTAGGCGGGGTTTCACTAATTAAAATGTCGATATTACCAATGCTCATATTTCTTTTTAGTAATGTTCCTATAAAAATCAATTTGTCCTTTTTTAAAGAAATGGAAACGATGTTTAGAGGATTTGTATGGGGGAAGAAAGTATCGAGGGTCAAGTTGTCAGTAGTGCAATTATCTATCGCTCAGGGGGGCCTAGCTATGCGTCATAAAATAACGTATTATGAGGCTGCTTTTTTAGATATAGTGGCGGGATTGATGGGATCTAAATGTATCCGAGATAGCTTCTTCTTTGATAAAATGTTACAAGAAAGTGGTTCTCAAACTCAAGTGTTTTTAAAAACCTCCATATTTCCCCAAAAGCTAGATATAAGACTTTAAAGGAGTATTCTTTTAGACTTCAGTCCTTTTTTAAAAAGATGGGCTTATCGGGTATGCAATACTTAAGATTGAGAGAGTGCACCAACCTTGGAATCCAATTTAGAGAAAGCCATCTAATAAATTGGGAAAATTGTGGGCTACGGGAGTTAAGACACTTTGTTATTCAAAACAGGGTGGTTTCCTGGCAAGAGGTGAAGGCAAGGGCTGGGAACTCTAGGAGACCTATCTTTTTTGAATATTTGCAAGTTGTTCAGTTTAAAAAAATATAAATGGCCTTTTCGATACTCCAAATTAACTGGTGGTAGCCCTTTATGGGGCCAAAGTCAATGGCATAGGTAACTGGTATAGGTTGTTACATCGCCAGGGACTAGTACCATTGAAAGAAAATCATTTGGGTAGAATAGGTCAGGAGATACAATGTATTTTCTCCCTTAAGGTTTGGGAAACTTTATGCCACCTAGGAAGTAAATCCTTGCGTGCGGCCAATTTTAAAAGGATGGCATTTCTATCACGATGGCTCACTTATATGACTCCGGAAGCCTTGGGGAAAAGATATCCAGAGGTTGAAAATAAGTGTTTTAGATGCCAGGCCAATAGTGAGGGTGGGTGGTACCATATTTGTTTTACTTGTCCGCGGTTAGAGCCCTTTTGGGAGGCAATTTTTGCAGATATAGAGCTGGCAATCGGGAAAAGAATTCAACCCGAGGCTGAGACGGTTTTATTTGGCTTTTGTAAAGATAGAAGGATATTAACTAATGCTGAGAAAGTTTTTCTGTTTATTTCCTGTACGGTAGCCCGATCCTTAATCCTTCAGAATTGGAAATCCAGTGATGTCCCCTCTCAATTGAAGTGGTTCAATAAAATGAAAAGGACTCGAAACTTTGAAAAAGCATATGCAAGTCGGGTGGGAGCCATTAAGAAATTTGAAAAAAATTGGATGTTTTTTGGTAACCTAGAAAAGTTAAAGGGGGGAAATTAATTCTTGATATTCATGTCGAAATTGTAGCAGATGTTGTGACTAAGAGCACTAGCACTTTTCTTCTTAGATTGCACTTTAGAAGCATAAGCACTTTTTTTTGGCTGTTACACTTTTTTAATATCTATTTTTTCCTTGTTGCACTATATTGCAGGTTTTTGCACATTGTCCTTTTTCCTAAATTATTGATGATTGTCATTGACTGCTACAGATTTATCTTTTTTAAACTTGTTATGTAAGGAAGAAGCTATCCAAATTTTTGAAAAAAGGTTTTTATGAACTATTTCTTTTCTTTCTTTAATTGCAAAATGTATATCTTGTATCTAATGCTATGCTCAATAAAAAACTCTATATATAAAAAAAAAAGTACATCAGGTATTGACTGGTGAGAGGCTTGCCCAGAAGCACCAGGTTCCCTTAGATTGGTATTGACACGAAGAAATGTCATAAAAGCATTCTGTTTTTCCACGGTCAAGTTCAAATGAAAACGGTCATTAGTGCAAAATACAGTACAATTCAGTTTGCATATAAATCCCTCCTCAGTAGGCTTGCAGGGGAGGTAGAACTCAGTGATCAATGATCAGACGTAGAGAATACTGGATCAGTAACATAATGAAAAACATTCGCCCAACAGAAGACAAGTAGGAAATTCAGAAGTCTTCATAGCAGATCAGCTAGCACCTGTGTCAATAAGACAAGAAAACAACTTTCTGTTAATAGCACGTTGTACGTATAGCCCATTTTGGTCTAGAGGAATTAAAGCAGTCACAAAGTAGTCCCACCTCGGGCTGTCATTAAAAGTTGGGTTTCAAAGTGGTGGAGCAGGAAAGAATGTGGCTTGTTGTGCTGCCCATATGTTAGGACAATATTTTTTCCAGTCCCTCAAATGACCACAATTGCATCACAAGGTATCACCAGACAAAGCAAACTCACCCCTTCCCTGTCCTTGGCTTCTCTCTAGCCTCACCCCCTATCCTCCCTTCCCCTGTCCCACCATTACTCCCCGTCCCCCCACTTCGACCGGATGTTGTAATCTCATATGTTAGGTAATTGCCCAGTGATATTTAGATGGAGATCAGACGGGGACAAAGGAACATGGATGGTAACACAGCAACGTAATCCGGGGCCTGGGTACTCTTGCAAGGGTAGGCGGACATCTGGTTGGATATTTGAAGAAAACATTTGGGTCATCTGTTTCCTTCTTTGGTAGGTGAAGAAATGTGTCACTCAAGTTGGGGCACTCTTTGAAGCTCTCCCATACCTGCCAACTAAGACAGAAATTTCAGCATGAGGAGGAGGCGGGGCCTCGTGCCGCCAAAGCTCCTGAGAGGCACTTTTGCCTCCGCCCGTCCCCATTCACCCTCCTCCAAAACCAGTAAAAAAGTTTTCTGAGACTGGTGCCGATGTTCTAGGGTGTTTTCACACCCCTTAATGGATGTCGGCAGTTCAAATCCTCCGAAAACGAGCTGGAAATCCACTGTTTACAGTGGATTTTCAGTTAGTTTGCCCTGCCACTGAGTGATATCGGCTCCTCGCTGGGTGACCGTGTGAAGGGAGCCAATATCGTGTGTCACATGGTAGCACTGTGTGAGTTGGCAGGTAAGCTCTTCTACCCTTTGATCTGCAGTCATTCTGAAACTATTCCTGGTGATATTCATGTTATGTGCCCCACTGCTCTATGCGATGTTTCAAAGCAGTGGAGTACAGAGCAAGATTGTTCCTGTGGTCATGCATGGTATTGTCTTGTCATCCTCGCGCCCCACCCTCATGCTTTCTGAGCTACAGTTCTGCAGTCTTTTGTCATACTGCCTCTTGCTTCTCTAGTCTATTAAATTCGAAATATAGAATTACATTGTGTGACTGGTAAAAAAGAGGAACTGAAACATTTCCTGTGTATGTAAAAACAAAACATGTCTGAGAATGGAAGGTTACCTAGGTGAGTGGGTTAAATTCTAGCTGGGTCTTGGGATGGAGCACCCCAAAGGTGTGTCGAACGAAGGCAGCCAGGACCTGTTTTAAAGAAGCTTAGCTCGCCTGTGTAAATTTGGCTGAATGGGTTTTGAATGGAAGTCTATCTGGGTATGAAAATGGTAGGTAACCTATGTTTACGGGTGGAACATTTTATAAATCTATCGATGGAAGGCTACCAGGCTTGTAATGGGAAGCTGAATGGATCTGTATTTAGCAGTATACCTGGAACTGTGAAAGGAAGGTTGCATGGGTCTATCAATGAAAGGCTACCTTTGCCTTTGGGTGGATGGGCACATGGGTCAAAAAATGGCTACTTGGCCTGGTAAATAAAACCACCTAAGCTTTTTGTTGGAAGATTATCTAGATCTGTGGTTGGAAGGCTACTGAACATTAATGCGTCTGTTAACCTCAAAATCTTTGAATACAAATAGCCTGCACGTCAACAACCTGATTTCAGACTCTAACCCCAACCCACTGTATATAACAGAAACATCACTAAGCAGTAACACAGCACTAATCTTTCATGAAACTATAGTTACTTAAACACATGCATCTGAAATCAACAAAACCTGGAGGTGGAGTTGCCCACAAAAATGTTCTACTTCTAAAGTTCATTGTAAACTGCAATGCTCCATAATGTGATTCTCTACTGGTCCAAAGATCTCCTACATCATACTTAAAATCTTATATACAGGCCTCGACCATATATTCCTGCCTTTGCTGACCGTCTGCTAGACTTTTTGTGAGATCGGTTTAAAACATCCCAAATATTGCACAATTGCCTATAGCCAAAAGCTCCTATCCAACCTGGAATCTCTGATTCTCATCTAAATGGTCGGTGATCGCACCCACATATTTGGGCATACACTTTTTAGTTCCTCTGGTGCTCCTGGTAGTGACAAGCAAATATCAATTTACAAGAACTCATGTCATACTTGATTTCTGTTTCCACAAACTCTCTCTGCTAGTGAAGTGTTTTGGGTACTTACCGCCAGACAACTGCCAGAGCATTGAAACACTGGACACACTCATGTACTATGTTCAACTTACCTCCTCGATACCTAACAACCCCACAAGTTCAGTTCAATGGTTTCACCATTTGCTGTAATGGTCTTTGACAACATCATTCTTTTGAAGATTAATGTAACTTCCTGTCACCACTGGAAAGCTGGTTGAATGACATCAGATCAAAAGTTTCTCAACAAAAATATAAAGACAAAAAGAAAAAAAGAAAAAATCTTGATGACAAACTCACACTGCTATTTCACTCCAGTATCTGTTATCAGAAAGGTTAGAAGTATTTACTACTCGTGACACACCTATGAAGCTGCATGTCAAACTGAGGAACTTAACAAGAGACATAACAGATGCCTTAATCTGGAGCGTTCAAGCTCCAAAATCACAAATTCACAAAAACTATGCAACTCCCTAGCAGACCACTTAATCTCAAAAGCCAAAGATCTGGAGAGACACCTGGATGCAAAAACCAAGGGGGCTTGCAAGGAGGACCAACTTAAGTGCTCCTTTGACCTCCACCATTTCCTCAACAGATACTACTCATGTTCTACCCATTTGTTACTGTTGATTTTGTCAATCTCACAAAAGCAACTAGCAACATATGCTCATTGACTGACCCTTCCCAGCACACATACTTCAGATCATCCTCGTTATTAGCTTTGCAACCATCCACACCAGAGTTATCATCTACAACTTGGTATATGCACAGATAACCTCCAAACTGCCTGCATCAAACTCATTCAAAGCCAATCTGACATGAACCCATGGTCTCTTCTGTCACCCAACTTCCATGGGTTGCTCGATGGCAAACTGATTCTCCTACATTCACTGTCCCCACTTTGTACTGCTCCATTTCTATCGAAAAATGAAGTCGTCATGGATTCACTGGCATACGTCCTCTTCAATGTCGACCCTAGCCCACTATCAGAGCCTGACTCCTTCTTCTTTAACAATAACTACTACAATAATACCAAAAACACAGGAATCTTACTAATGTTTTTGATTTCCTCGGATCTGTATGCCTGTGCCATCAGAAAATGCTCCTAGAAATGGACAACCTTAAGCTAAACACATCGAAAACAGATATGATCTTGTGATAAATGCACCAATTCCACTTGCCAAAAACCAGACAAAAAGAACTCGGCCCACCTCCTAACTGTAGAATCCTTCCCAGCCCGGGTGCATGCAAATTAGTAAACAACACACGGAGCTTGGTATTACATGTCTTTATTCATCAGTGTGTACCAGTTAACTGAACATTCTACATCATGAATTCTATCACCCACACACTTAAGTCACTGTTTTACGCAGTCTGTCAGGAACCAAAAGGGTCCCATCATCTCTAACTCACGACACTACAACTCCCCCTTTGTTAAATAAAAAGAAGCAATAATGCATATATACATTACAACTCTTCAATAAGTCATTAAGGAGCTTGAATCAATCGCCCAGATCTGGTCATATGAAACTGCGGAGATACCGGAGAAGTGTCCATGACTGGCGTTGGTGACAGAGACACTGGTACAGTCACTGGACTTGCTGAACTCTGAGGTGGACAAGTCTCACTCCTGACATCAGGAGTTGGCAAAGGTCGAGGCAGGTGCTTGAAATGCAAAGAATCTCACGTAATGGACTTTACAGGATGGTGAGCAGTCACCACGTGTCCTTTACTAGTTACAACCCTCAGTGGGTCAGCATCAAAAGGAGTGTCAAACTTGTGTTTCCGTTTCTGCCTGACAATAACTTAGTCTCCTCTGTTGAACACAGAGCTTTGAGCACAGCTGTGTCTATCCACATAGGTCTTCATTTGACGTTTGTGAGATGAGTCTGTAGTGCACATTTTATCAATGGCAACAGATTTCTGTTGGAAATGGCCCTTTTTGCAGGGCTATCCCCAAACATTTTTTGACTTCGTTTTTTGCTGGCAGGTGCTAAAGTGCATTTGCTCAGTGTCTAAAAGATAATGGCATTTGGTTACTCCATGATCGGCATATTTGATTTGATTTGATTTACTAATAAGTCCCTAGTACAGTGCACTTCATGTGCCCAGGGCTTGTAAATCGAATGCTACTAGTGGGCCTGCAGCACGGATTGAGCCACCCACGTGAGTAGCCCTTCAAACATGTCTAAGGCCTGCCACTGCAAAACCTACCCTTTTATTACATGCAAGGCACACCAAAGGTAGGCCCTTGGTAGCCCTGTGGGCAGGTTGCAGTGTATTTAAAATGTAGGATGTATGCTTTTAAGTTTTACATACCCTGATAGTGAAAAACTGCAAAATTCAGTGCTAATTTATTGTTCACTACAGCAAGGCCTATGTCTCTGATAGGTTAGTATTGGAGTTGCTTGGCAACACATTAAAAGTGTATCTTCCAATTGAGAGAAGATAGAAAATTTGAGTTTGGTGTCTCTGGACTAACAAAGTGCAAGTCTGAAAATGCCACTTTTAGAGATTTGACATTTTCCTACTTTAACCATTCATTGCCTCTGCCTGCCCCTTGAATACACATCTGGGTGACAGCTGGGATTTGTGAATTCACTCTAGACAGACACACTCAAAGGGAGCGGAGGGTTGTCCTGCATATCCTGATGGCCCATCACCAGGCTGATAGTTCTTCCTGAGCTAGGGTGGTGGGAGAAGTTGATCCTAGCACCTGAAAAGGGCTGTGTCTGTCGCCACACAAGAGCGGCATACCACCCTGTAGTGTGTTTGGAGCCAGGGCCAGAGAAGGTAGGGTCTTGTGCACTACAAATTCCTTTCTTTGAAATCTCTCTACTTCAAAGGCTGAAATGGGCATTAGTACCTGACCTCTGACACCATATACTCAGAACACTTCTGGACTGTGGACATTCTGCCAGGAAGAAGAACTGTTGTGACGCCTGGAGGGATTGCCACTTCGCTGCTTGCTTTGCTGTGTTGGTCTGCTGCCTGCTGCTTCTGTCCTGAGAGTGAGAGGACTGGACTTTGCTCTCTGCACCCTGCTGTCTAAAGTTTCTCCAAGGGCTTGAGTTGAGCTTGCCCCCTGTCGGAAGTCTCAGGGCCATCAAAGACTTCACCTGCAGCACCTGGGCTCCTCTGGTGGGAGACCGACTCTGCCAAGTGGCTTAGACATGGTGTGACATTGACGCCATGAAATTGACCCCTCACGGCTTAACACTCTACACTTCATCGACACGGCACCACCTTAAACCGATGCCTCACCGCAAATGTCGCATCAGTTCCCCTGAGCCTCGCATCGTCCCCAGGTGTCAGCAGCTCAACGATCCTGCCTCCAGGAACCGATGCCTCACATGCTTCAATGACGCCTCACCTGCTTTGTGCAACGCACTGTCCCCAAGCGCCAATGTGCCAACTACCTGCAAAGCAGTAAGGAACCAATGCTGCAACTGCCTCCGCGACGCCTTACCTCCCCGGCGCCCTGCATCGTCTTCAATTCTCAACGTCTCCAAGGTACTGTAGCTGGAGTCTGCTTGAATTTGTAGGCAGCCCGTGCTCCATCGCGGTTGGTCTAAGCTTGTGGATTCATCCCCTTCAAGCACATCGAGATAGTCCCGGCCTGAGCTATTATTTTTCTAAGCGCTATAATTTTAATCTTGAAAAAAAATCATATCTTGACTTGTGTATGTTGGATATTTGTCATTTTGGTCTTGTTTTACTCAGATAAATATTAGCTATATTTGTAAACTGGTGTGGAGTATATTTGTGGCATTGTCACTGTGTTACTGCGTATGTGTGTGCACAAATACTTTACACATTGCCTCTTTAGTTTAGCCTGACTGCTCTGAGCCAAGCTACCAGAGGGTGAGCACAGCTAAACTTAGTGTGTACTACACTTACCCTGACTAGAGTGTGGGTCTCTACTTGGACAGGGCGCAAGCCACAGCCAACTAGAGACCCCGTTTCTAACAATTTCTCATTGGTTCATTGTGGCACTTTGGTGCCTATGGCTCGCCAAAACATTAAGGTGGCAGGGCCTTAAGATTACCGAAAATGGTGAGCAATGCTTGGTGACCGGCAACAACTGTGAAATGATTTCCACATAGGAACACATGAAAATGCTCACAAGCCCACTCCACAGTGAGGCTTTCTTTTTCAGGTTGTGAATAGGCACGTTCTGTAAATGTCAGACTTTGACTAGCATAAGCTACAATGTGTCTTGGGGAATTGGAATGTCCAGTGTGCTAGGCACAGATGGCAGCCAACCCCACTGGGGTTGCATTAACAACAGCCTCTATCCGCAATTTTGGATCAAAGTATGACATTTCAGTTGCGTTCTCAATTGCATGCTTGATTTTCACAAAACTTTGTTCACATTCACTTGACCCCTGAAATGGCACATTTCTTTTTGTTAGGTCTCTCAACGGGGCACTTACAATGCCAAAGTCACGTATATACCTTGAACAGTAACTGGCCATACCAAGGAGGGATCATAGCATAGTTACATCTTGTGGGAGAGAAGTGGGTGACAAGGCCTGTACACTATTTGAATCTGGAGTCATTCCCCCCATCAGAAAAGATATGACCAAATAACTTGAGTTTGGTTTGTTGAAACTCACACTTTGCTGCATTTAAAGTGAGACCTCCATCGGCAAGTAAACGACACACTTGTGCAAGTCCTTTATAATGTTCCTTTCGTGTGGCCCCAAAAACGAGTATGTCATCACTGTATTTGAAAGCATTTGTGACTGGCTGTATTATTCAATGAATGACATCCTGAAAAAGTTCTGCAACTGAGGACAGCCGTTTATATCTAAATAAACCAACATGAGTTGAAAAGGTAGCAATGTACCTGCAATTTCTTCCAGTTCTAGCTGGTGATACCCTTTGTTCAAATCAAGGTGGGAAAAGACTTTAGATCCATTCAGCTGTGTAATTATGGCAGCAATGTGTGAACCTGGATTTTACTCTCTTTCAATCAACTGGTTCGCTTGGCACATATGAACGCAGATGAGCACTGCTGCTCCACTATCCTTTTTGGCACTACCAATGTGGGTGATACCCATGGCGTTGGTCCAGAGGATTGCTCAATGATGTCATGCTTTAACAGTATCTCAAGTTCTTCCTCAACAGCCTCTTGTAAATGAAATGCAATTCCATGATGCCGTTGAGCAATAGGATGAACGTTCTTATTTATGTGAAGTTGCACTTTCATAGTCTTAAGTCTTCCTAGTCCATGAAACAAGGATGGAAACTGGAGACAGTTCATTTTACCTTTCCGCTGAAATAATGAAATCGACGCGCCACTGTCTATGATAAAAGGTATGGAGCACCCATTCACTTTCAGTGTGATCTTGAGACAGTGTTCAAATTATTTTCGCACTTTCACTTGTCGACCAAGCTTTGGCTGAAATTTTTCCTTGCACAAAGCTAATCCTACATGTGCACGTCGTCCAACAGTCAAGATTGACATTGCACACCCGTCTGCCTCACTGTCTCTTGTCAATGAAGGTGACAAACCTTTAGATGAGGAATTAAATGACAATCAACATTGCTCAGTCTCTCCTTGCCTCAACTGATGTGGTTGCTTGGCTTTGAGGGCACGCATAGAACATTGCATCTGGAATGCTCTGGCATCCATTTGTTTTCCCGAAGTGTCGTACTTGATCTTTTCTCAATTTTGTTTTCTTGACCTGACTCACTTGATCTTTCCCTCGCTTTGCAAACTGCTACAAAATGGTTCTCTTTCCCAAAGCGTTTGCATATCTGTCCTATGGTGGAACATTTACCTTCATGTTGAAAGGAAAATCCACATCGAAAACACAACTTCTTTTCCTTTGGAGACATTCCTTTATGGCCTTCTGCCTTTTGTTTTGCCTTGCTTTTCACACTTAGCACTGATTCATTTTGAGCTGTTCCGGCCTCCTTGTCAGCTGCTTGGCTGTCAGCTCTTTCTTCCGCTCTGGATGCCAATAGAATGCGCTCCAAGCTGAATGTCTCTTTCAGCATTCTTCCTCTGAAGGAATTAGAGAATAAACCATCTATCACTCTGAGACCCATGGCCTCTTTATCATTGAACTCATTGAACTTGCAATGGTTTATGAGCGGATCAAGTCTTCCTACAAACCCATCCACTGTTTCGCCAACTCTCTGCCTTTCCAGACTGAAAATGTACCTTTCATAGTCGACATTTGGCATTTGATTGATCATGGTGTTTAACACTTCTTCGATTTGACGGTACGTCACTTCATCACTTTGTGGTATTTTCTTTATCACTTCGTTTACTCCTTAACTGGCTAAATTCTTCAGATATTTAATGATCTTTTTGTCATTTGCTTCTTCCAGTGCATTAATGAAATCATCAAAGGTTTCGATCTATGCAGTCCATCTGTCACCAAAATTTAGCTTTTTGGCGGTATTGAAGGGAACTGGTGGTTTTAGGAAGGTGGCAGCAATGTAACCTGTAGAGCAAATGCCAGCACGTGGCTTCTGTGTGATGAAAGTGCTGGTACAAGCAGGCAGCAGACGACGCTCGAGCAAGCTCCGCTCCCGGTAGGAGAAAGTTACTGGGAGTGGAGCTGGCTCCGGCGGCGTCTGCTGCCTGCTTTTACCGGCACCTTCATCACACACAAGCCGCGTGTTGACATTCGAGTCGTCGCGCCCGCTCTTCGGTTGTAAGGAGCTGTCTTCTTCTTTGGTGGTGAGTAGCAGCTTTGATTCTTACATGGGTTCTTCACCCTTCTCACCTCTTTGCATTGTATTGGGTTTCTACTGCCTTTGGTGTTTCTTTGCTGTATGAATAATGGCTCAGTGTCACATTGTGGCACAGTCCCTCTCGTTTCGACTTTATCAGCAAATTCCTAGCAGACGACAAACAAAATTTCTGTTTTTCACAGGCCTTGCACTGGCTGGATTGGTTCTTTGACTTCACATATGCCAACCATCAATTTCCACTTTGACAGAGGCACAAGTGGCACACATAAACAGTTTTCTAGACCACAGAGCATTCTCAGTTCTTCAAGTTACAGGATTTACAGCCCAGATAAATGTGAAAGATAACACCACACACAGAGCTTGGTGTTACATGTCTTTATTCATGAGTGTGTAACTATTAACTGAACATTCTACATCATGACTTCTATCACCCACACACTTAGGTCACTGTTCTATGGAGTCCATCAGGAACCAAAAGGTTCCCGTCATCTCTAATTTACAAGACACTGCACTAACCAATCACCCCAAGGAAGGATTCTAAGCATTATTACGAATACAACCTCTTCCTAATTCCTCAGTAAATCAAGCTAAAAGGGAACCCTTTTACATGTTGAGATGCCTATAATAAGTGTTTTCCCTTATCTAGGCTTCAGTCAAAGGATACAAGCAACCAACAGCCTGTTCTTTCTTCTCCAGACTATACCGAAGACTATACTTTGAATCATTCTTCAATGAGGAGCGAGAAACCTCCTTAATACTGGCATATGCTTGCATTCCACCTATGCTTCAATGTCTACATTGGCCTCATGTGGCTAAATGTATACATTTCAAAGCAGTATGCATTGCTCTTTGTGCAGGTCACAGCTCTGAACCCCTCTTTCTCAAGTAACTATAGGCATGCCACAAAACTGAAGCTCTCTGATCTAGGCTGCCTCCTGTCCTGCCCATCTTTTCCTTCGAAAATCTTTCATTGGTGTAAACCCCTCCTAGTTCAAATGGCTAATATATGGAGCACAATCCCTGCTAGAATAAGAATATATCCACCTTGAATTGGGAAGAGAATGAAAAACTCAGTTGTTTCCATGATATGGTATTAGCGAAATGTATACAGCACAACAAATGCCCGTAGGCATCAAGGCACTGTAGTCAGGGTACACTTCCAATCCGCGACTGGAACGCATCACATCGAGGCATTCTAATTAAAAACCAACCTATTGGGCGGAGGACTGGGTAGGTCCTTGGCTAATCAGCCACTGCTGATCTACGCGAACATTTTTAGCGATTGTCCCCACCTATGGTTTGAAGGAGCCAGCAAGTTGCCCAAATTGGGTTGGTCTACAAACAACAGGTACCTCATTGATAGGTTGGTTTTTAAGTGATTGGTTCACTGGTGATACTAATTACAAACCATTAACTGTGTAGATAGTATATATAGATTGGTCCTGAAGAATTGCTATGTGATCCTCCAGACACACCAGGCAAGAAACATGCTGACCTTTAACTTGTAGCTACGACTGTACATCATTTCAGAGGTGTCTCTCACTTGCAGTTTTTAATTGGGACCAGTGGGCTCGCTTATTAAATTGAATTTGTAGCACCGCTGGACTCCCCTTTTTAACCTTCCCCACACTATTCCTGCACATTTGTCACTCACATCTACACCACTAGGCCCTTTACCCGCACTGCACCCTACGTCCTGGGAAAAAAAGATCTCCGATAAGGAGCCCCTCATAAGGTGCCCGTCAGGCATTGCAGCGCTGGCCTGACGAGGAGCATACCCTATGATGAAGCATGACGCCCAGCCGGGGGTGTATTAGGGCCCTCTTTCCCAAAATGGGAGACCCCCTGTCTCTACCACTGTGTCAGGGTAGTAGACCGACCTAGCCTCTTCCCGCTCTTTTCCTTAGGAACTGCATACCTGGTTTGCTTACTTGATTCCTTGGGGGCTCGTATGCTGGACCTTCAAGTGCCCTATGTCTCTCCTTTTGTTGATATATGTGGCTAGATAAGCCCTAGCAAGACTTCATACAACAATTTAAGAGCTGTCCCTCTTTACTTTTAATTAGCTGGCTTTAAACCTAACAGTCCTTTAATTTTTTATCATTGTCAGTGAATGCACAACAGTGCTGCTTCGGTTTTGTATTAGTAATCAGAGTTCCTATGTAGCTTTATATTGTTATCAATGAGCACACGCGGTCCTTCTTCGTCTTTTCATTGTCATCAGTGAACAGCGAAAGCTATGCACTCAAAAGATCGCTGTTGGGTAGATTTATGTGTGAATTCGTTTGGGGCAATACTGCCCTAAATGTGCTGTTTTATCAATTTGACCGCATTTACATACCTATCATGGGGAGAGCAATGACATCAACTCACTCTAATGACATATTGTATCTTAAATTGTCATAATAATGTATATCTCATTTTATTTATTAATACAGTGTGTTTTAAATAGCTACAGATCCCAACTTTGCTTAAAACAATGCTTCTAATGGTCCTCACCAGGTGTACTTGGGTATTATTAATGTTATATAGCGGTCCATGTGGTCATTAATATCTAATTTGCTTGCATAGCGCTCAAATTCTGATTAGTTAGGAAACTCAAAATGTTTAGCATCAAATTGCAATTTATGTCTGCAGTGTAGCATGTTTTATCAGCTTCACTGTTTCTGTTATGTTACGTTTCTTTCTCTATCCACATAATATTTTAATGGTTTTCTATCCTCGCCCTACTATTTGCAAATGGATGTTCATCAGGACTGATCTACATTCACTTTTGGAAAATCCAGGCTGGCTGTTTAAAGACATCAACCTTTTGGTTATAGATGAATATATTAAAATAATGTTTTTATTATGTTGTACGGGTTGCACCAGCAGTTGTTTTGGGATTTTCACCATATAGTTATTTTCATTTGCATGAGTTGCTCTGTTTTTATATTTTAGAGCAAATTGCCTGCCCTTTTTTCTGGTCGTGGTGCACTTATGTCATGGTAGAAGAATAGTGCAACATAATGGTAATGTGTGTGCACAGTGGCTCAGTACAAAATGAGGTGGCCCCTCTATTGAATGTGATAATGGGCCCCTGAGAGTCCTGTATCTTGGAGATATTCATAGGCCTTAGACTGACTGTATGCGCATCAAAGGCGGGAGGCCATTGTGCCGTAGGGGCTGCAGAGGTTTGCATTACACCCCAGCAGGTGCATTTGCTGTTTGACATCAATAAGTAGCAACTGCACACGCTACATTGCAGGACATATATATCATGGTTTTGCATCATACAGGCACCAGGCGAGGGGGTGCTAGGGCGATGCAAAACCTGGAATTACATTTACAAGGCCACACAAAGCCACCTTGTGTGGCCCTGTGTGGTTTGGTAAATGTGGGGTAACGCAAGGCAGCGCAAGTTGCTGCCTTGCGTTACTCTTCTCCAGGGAGGCGTTCCATGGGTGAAGCGTGGGTGTTTACACACATCCACCCATGGATTTTGGCACATTTCAAGATTTACCAATAGTAGTAGACCTTTGAATGCGTCAAAATGCTACGGAGGAGTAACAAGGAAAAATATGCTTATTTCTCCTTGTTTTTTCCTCTTTCTTTGTGTGCTGCATTTTGCAGCACACTTATAAAGAGGAAAAAGCCTCAGAGGATTGTTTTTGTGCAGGAAGTTGCTGCTTCCAGCACAAAACAATCCTACGTATAACAGAAGCACCCTTGCACCATGGTGCAAGGGTGTCTGCGTTGGCATTAGGCAGCAGTTTGTGCACCACAGCAGGAGGAAGAGAGCAGGAATGCACCGTATAATGTTCAATGCAGCGCACTCCTGCTCTCTCCCTTTCCCTCAGGGCAGTGCAGCAAGGTGGCTGGCTTCATTGCGTGAATATTTGATAAATATGCCCCTGCCTCTTTATTTTATCAGTTGCCCAGTTCTTAGCAGTAAACATAAATTACCCCTCTCTGATTTCCCATAAAGTTAAGTGATGACAGGATGATCCCTTGTTGCTTTCAGTTGTTTATCCTACAAAGTGGTCATGGGGCTATCCATTTCATGGTTACTTGTCACAAAAGTGATATCAAGAACTGTGTCTCATTGGCTTCTTTTTATATGTATTGAGCACGTCCAGTGCTTAGCATGTAACAATTTATAAGGATCTCTTTATTTAGAATAACAATGTAGCTCGCTTGCCTCTTCTGTATGTTACAAAGTGACAAAGAGTAACTCTTTTGGATCTAGCTGGCTTCATTTTCCAGAAAATATTTATATTCTACTAATCCCATATTTATGTATGTATGTATTTATGTGTATGCATGTAGTATTGCTATAGTGCTGACCTAACCAAAACGCAGTGGAGTGCTGTACATTGTCAAAGACATGTGTAAAGTCAACGAGTAAGAGGAGAGAAAGCTGGGTTGCCGATGGCTAATGAATTGTGATGTAGTGCTTTTTAAAGACTCTTTCCTAAATTGGAGCACTGTTGGGACGGCCCTGCTGTGTACGGTGATGTTGTTCCAGATCCTGGGTACATAGATGCAAAAGACCTGGGGGCCGATTCATAAAGGGCCTCCGCATTCGTGGCAGAGGTCCTGTAGTAGAGTGGGCCCCTGCACTCGTGGAGGAACTTCAGCACTGCAGCTACTCATTGCAAAGGCCTCGTGACAAGTGCAGCCCCCCCCTCCACGACTGCTAGGGCCTCTGTTAATAGCGCAGAGGCCCTTTGTAAATCACTCCCCTGCTGTCTTGTTTTTTCTTTTTTACACTTCCTATTCTGCAGTCTGATGGTGTTCTGGCTGTGGGTATGCCATTATCCAACAGAGTGGGTGAGCTTATCTGCAAGATAATTAGGGGTGCCGGCACGATAGCTTTGTAAATGATGCAGTTGGCTTTGAAAATGGTGCCAATAGAGCCGATGGAGTTCCATCAGGATGAAAGTGGTGTGGTAATATTTCTTCAGGCCCTGGATGAGAAGTGCTGCAGCATGAAGGATGGCCCTAAGTGGTGCCAGTGTGGGTTCTGGGAAGCCATGGAGTAGGGCAGTACCACCACCCAGGTTCAAGAGTACAAGGGCTTGAACAGCAGTTCTGAATTATACAACTTTATTTAGAAGAGAGAGATGGTACCAGGTTGTCATGTGTTTTTGGCACTGTCTTCCTAGAGCGTGAGGTAGGTGTCCAGGGTGAATCCAAGTGACTTGGTATTCTGTGTAAGTTAGTGTTCGAAGTTGTCAAGGTTCAGGTCATGGAGCCAGGTTTGTATTGTGTCTTGATTATTGATCTTGGCAAATAACAGAAAACCTGTCTTGTTTGAGCTGAGCTTCAGGTATGCTCTGGACATCCAGGTATGGATGATGTAATGATGTGCAAACAGTGGTTGAGGAATTGGATTTCTGAAGCAGAGGAGAATTTGAAATACAGTTGTTTCTAATCAACTTATTGGTGAATCTTGATGCTGTTATCTGTAAGTAGAGCAGGAAGCAGCTTCATGTATGGATTGAAGGTGACAGGAGACACTATAGTGCCCCGCGGTACTCCACAAGTAATAGGGATCTTTTGTAACTGGGACTTGCTCATGTGAACAATCTCATGTGAACAATCTGGAGCCAGTTTGATTGGTAGGAGGAGAACCGGTGAAGGACATTGCTGATGAACCACATTTGAGACTCTAGGATGAGTATGAGGGTGGGACGGTCGACTGTGTTGAAGGCGACTGAGAGGTCCAGCAATATCAGTAGGCAGGGGTCATCTTCACCTTTGGTCAAGAGGGCATTGTCTACAAAGAGTTAGCAGCCTCTACTGCAGCATGATCATAAGCCAGACTAGGAGTTGGGCAGGAGATAGTAAGCATTAATGAGGTCTTTAAGTTTCACATGATCTTGCCAATGAATGGTGGGTGAGTGATGGGTTGTTAGGTGGGGAGGTCATCAAAGTCTAGTGAGGTTTTCTTTAGGAGTGAAAAGATCTGGCCTGTCCTGAAAGCTTCTGGGAAGATGCCTAGAGAGAAGAAGGCCTTTATTCACAATGGTAAGAAAGGGTGAGAGAGCATCTGCAAAGAGAGCTTTGGTGAAGCCTGCTCCCATCACATAGCGCAGTTTGCTATCGCTCACGCAATCTTAACAATATTTAGGAGCGGAACGTATCTTTTGGCAGCCATTTCAACAAGCATTAGCAAAGAACCTCTCTTTCTTGTGAGAGCTCCCACTTTGCGCCACAGCCTCTATTAGTCGTGATTGGATTGCAGGCTTTTCCTACCACAGTCTGTCGTAGCATTTATCATGCCAACTGCTCTTGTTTATTCTCATGCTTCACATGCCTTCATATTCTCTCCAATAGGGCCACAATGCAGGACGCGGCCAACTGACCTGGTGTTCATCATTGACAGCTCCCGCAGCGTGCGTCCTTCTGAGTTTGAGCAGGTCAAGGTCTTCCTGTCACAGGTTATTGGAGCTCTAGATGTGGGTGTCAACACAACCCGCGTTGGTGTTGTCAACTATGCAAGCTCTGTCAAGAATGAGTTCCCCTTGAAAACCCACAAGACCACCACGGCCCTGCTCCAGGCAGTCAAGAAAATTGAGCCACTGTCAACGGGAACTATGACTGGTTTGGCCATCCAGTTTGCCATGAACAATGCATTCTCTGAATCCGAAGGGGCCAGAGTGAGATCTCCTGAAATCAGCAAGGTAAACAGCTTATTATACATATATCCTAAAGCTGGGGTGCTTGGTACTTAAACAGAGACATGTATAAATATCCACGTAGGCCAATCCCACTAGAAAGCCTTTAAAAGGGTGCACCAAAGGGACTCTTGATAATCAATTAATTTAAAACAAATTGGAGTCAATGCATCATAATATTGTTGTAAAATGTCCATACTGCAGAAAATCGTGTCTGAAAATAAAAGTGCAGTTAGGTCATTCAGCTCTTAGGTCAATTTTTGCAGCTCATTTTTAATGCTCTGCTAATGATACTCCATTCTCTAAGTAAACTCAAAAGAATAGTGTATAGTATATAGTATGGCATGTGTTTCCATCAGCTTCTGTTCAGTAACTGGAGATCACAGGAGAAGAAAATATTTTTAGCTTGTATTACTGAATATCATCATCACAGAGGATCTGATATATGAGGAGCCCAGAAAACCACTGGTGCTGGTGGCAGTGAGGTGAGTAATCGTGGACACAAAGGGACCCAAAATGGAAGGGGCGCAGAGGAGGAGGCCTGTGACTGAAAGGAACCTGTGCATTGGAGTGTCTGTGGTTAGAAGGATTGTGCGAGCTACTGAGCAGATGCCAGTAGCGGACGAAAGGAAATTCTCTCATTGTCTTGTACGAGGCCTTCACCTGTTGCACTCACTTGCAGTTTCAGTGTCTTCTTCTTGTACTCTTCATAACTCTCAACCCTAGCACTTTTGGATATCCATTTGGCAGCCCTGTAGGTTTTTAGGGCCATATGTTGTTTTTCTGCACTAACCAACATTTCACTTGTCTTACTGACTTTCCCAGAAGTAATCCTTCATTCATGCGTTGTCCTAAATTTTCTTGTATGGGGTGAGATTATAGTTGAGCCAAGTTCAGTAAAAACAAATTTTGGTAACTATACAGAAGTGATCCTGAGTCCTGTGCATGGGTGACTGCTGGTCAAGCATGTGCCCTGCATTCGTACTGCTAGCGTAGGAATCTGTTATTGTATATTCCTTTACCAAGTCCCTCATTTCCATACATTGGCAACTCATGCCCCATTGCACTGGAGAAATGCAAATGAGAACAAGCATTGGATAAGCAATAGGTCTTGGCAATCCAAGAGCTACTGGCGTTGTTAATGTCTTTTAGTTATGTTGAATAGCAACACGTCAAGCACCACATTGGGGGGAGTCAAGCAACACAACAGGGGGTGAGTCAAGCCACACAAGACTGTATGGGGTGGAGGGCGGTTGAGGAGAAGGTAAACATGCAAAATAATGAGCGGGGGCAAGTCAAGCAACACAACACGGGAGAGGGCGATGGGCAGTTGGGATCTTAGAGCCCGTGCACCAGTCAAACTCTGAAAATATTTGCTATGTAAATTATGCAACACACATAACGTAAAAAATGAAAACTTTCTTCAAAATTCAAAAAAGTGTCTTTGTTTTTACCATGTGGAATGCACGATTTACATGCCTAGATATGTGCAGCACTTACAGAAAGTAAAAAAAATGTAGCAGGAATGAAATAATATAGCAACTTAATTTAGATACTCTGACATAATAGGGTCGCAGGAAGTTCAGATGCTGTGCACATTAATACTTCCATTGCTAGAAGCCATTGTAATTTATATGTAGTTCGACAATAAAAAAGGAGGCATTTCTTTCCTAAGTACGCCACTGAATAACTATAAACACTGAGGGCAAACAGCTTAGCAGTACATATGAATAGAAAAAACACAGGGCCTTATTTATGAGATTTTATCGTAGGGCAGCGCTGCAGGCCTTCCTACTGCACTGCCCTACGGCATAGGAAAAGGGCAGGAATGTGCCATATCTATCAGATACGGCGCATTCATGTCCTCTGCCCTGGCCCACAATGGGTTGCCGTGCACCAACGCAGGCACCTTTGCACCATGGTGCAAGGGTGCCTGCGTTGCGGGGATGATTGTTTTTGTTCAGGAAGGGAAACCTTCCTGCACAAAGACAATCATGATAGGTTTTTTCCTCTTTCTATGTGTGCTGCAGAATGCAACACCCATTGCACGCCCCTTTAACGTAGAAAACTGCATTAAAGGGAACGATATTTACAAGGCAGCATTAAGCCAAACAAGTGGTATAGTGCTGCCTGGTAAAAATGGAGCAGGCTCCTGCGCCACCGGACCGTCACAAAAAGTGACGCACCGTTGGCGCAAGGGGCTTATAAATAAGCACCACAGTGCTGCTACGTGGCCACTAGCCTAGGTCCCTGCCTGCTGTTTGCAGACACCGGTCCAGCCCTTAGCTAAAGCACAGCAAGCCTTGTCACTGAACTGTGCCAGCCTGAGATTTTTCTCTCCTACCACAGCGCCTGTTTGCAACCTGTTGCTGACAGTTTGTGTATGACATTCACACCTTGGTACAGCCAACTCACTCTCCTAAACTCAGATGAGAAGGCAAAGCCGGCCGAGGTGTAAATGAGCTGTGAGAGTAATGTCACATTGTAGCACTGCACTAAGAAGTACTTATTAAACGTGATAGTTATGTCTAGCTGGAATTCTAAACTCACATATTTGAAAGCTCTTTCTGCACGCTAATGAAGAAATAAATGTTGGTGAAATAAAATATTTGGCAAAGAGCTCACATTATATTTGGAGAAGCTGCGACTATTCCAGGTTTTCTGATTTCAATTTGTACAACTCAGTCAGGAAATAGGTGTCTATTTGTCTATATGAGCACTACTTACATTAAACAAGCTCACAAGCACTGTTTATAGGCATGGGGACATTAAGTGATGTGGCCAAAATCACAGGATGTTGACAGGACGCAGAGACAGTTGGTAGACATGTGCACAAAACAGATCATATTTTTGCAAAAGAAGTCATTCCATGGGGAGACCAATACATTTAAGTGCTCTCGAGAGACCTATAGAACCATCTGTTTTCATTCACAGCTGATGTAAAGGTCAAGGTGGAAACTCAGCAATAACAGGGCAAAGAAACACACAAATTTGAAATCAATTCAGGAGTTGTTGCTTACTGCTCTACAGCAGAAAGGAACCAATGTGCAACCAGCACTCCCCTCACCTTCTCCCTGACTGAGAAGGGATGCTTGTAAAACAAACCAAAGATGCCTAAAGTAAAAGAAATAAAAAGAAAATCAGGCAACAAACAACTCCCGGCAAGACAGTTACAGGAGTGTATTGTTCCATTTGAAACTGCTTCTTGTTTCACAGGCACAGCACGAAGGAGGGAGGGTGATTGGGATGGTGAAATAGGGAGTGGGGGGGTGGCGGTGGAGAAGAAATGGACTATGGCGGAGGGAAAAACATAAGCACTCATGGAGTGCTGGAACATAAAAGAAATGGACTGGAGCATAGTGGAAAACAGAAGCACTGATGAGCAGTGCTGGAACACAAAGAGAAAAGTAGCTCTAAAAACAGGGGCAGCAGATGGACACAAGTACTTGGCCCATGCCCCTAGGCAGGGCCATGCATTAGGACAGGACATGGAGTAGGCATGCCTTCACAAACCCGAATAAAGGTAATCAGAGGGAAGCTGCAGCAAGCAAATGAAAAGCTGTGGGTGGGCTGTAAGCCCACAGTGTGCAAACAACATGTCTCGAAGAGACAGTGCAGTGCATGTGCTGTCTAGCTGAGACGTAAAAATCAGATGGGAGAAGAGACTAGAACAAAAAAAGTGCTTATTTCTTCTACGCTTGTCTTTTGAAGTCTTAACATAGCCTAGAGGAAGTACCAATAACAAGGGACACAAACAGGCCTCTTTGCACTGAGACCACATCCGTAATGCAGTTGTTAAAGCCAAGATCACAGAATGAGAAACACCAGACCAGGACAGTTAGAAACAAGTATTATGTGGTCACTTAAGCCCATCATGGTGACAATACCCAGTCTCTGAATAATGTCACCTATCATGTGTATGCTCTATCTGTTCGTGTATATAAATCTCAGAAACATGGACATTTTTTATCGTTTCTTATCATGTATGTACTTTCTAACTATTGTTGCCAGCTTTGATCCTTACTATATTATATTCTGCAATGATCTTGCTGACCTCTATATTGTTATTGCTGGTTAAACTGTTCATTGACTCTGTCAATCACTATGTAAAGTGCTCTGTTGCTCTCTGAACAAGTACGTGCAATTTAAAAACGTTAACTCAATAAAAAAATGTCAGGTTACTCTCCACCCCCACTTCATCCAGCAATTTCACTTAGGTGTGATACGCTATAAGCAGGGCCACTGGAATTATGCCGCAGTAAAGGACCACAGAAAAGGTAGATTATGAGGCGTAACAGGGTACATTTTGTGATAGTATAATTTCATTATTTTACCACTGTATGGGCAAAGATTTCGCCTAATTAGTACTGGTTTAACAACCAAAAACAGTAATATGCAACTAAAGATGACCAGTCACCCAATTTGCGGGAGCACTTCGTCACATTTTTAGTATCTTCTGATCCGTTTGAGCTACAAAATCTGAGGGAAAGGGCTGAAATGCACCGTATTACAGGGCATTCCTGTCCTTGTCCCTGCGCTGGCACCGTTTTGACTGCCTAGCGCCAATGCACGCACCCTTGCATTATGGTGCAAGGATGCCAGTGTTGCATGGAGGACTGTTTTTGTGCAGGGAGGGGTACTTTCCTGCTCAAAAATAAATCTGAGGGGCATATTCCTTTAATTATGTGTGCTGCACAATGCAGCACACATAGAAAGAGGAAGTAACAAGGAGAAATAAATATATTTTTGGCGCATATCCATGTGTACTAGTTCTGGTAAATCTGGTAATGTGTTGAAAACCATGGGCGTTGTGTGACAACACCCATGCATTGCCAATGGAACACCTTCCCTGGGCAGAGTGAAACCACTCAGGGCCACGAAAGGTGGCCTTGACTGGATTCATAAACATAAATTTTTAGTTGCATTGTGCTTGCACCACGTTGCGAGGTTCAAGCACGACGCAACAGGTCTCATAATTTTGCTCCTCAAATTTTACTTGAAAAAAGTAGGATGGAGGTGGGAAAGAGTGGGATTTCAAGATACTGGGAGCCATATGTACAATGAAGTGGCAAAGAGAGGCGTTAGCCTTTCTGGCTTAATGCCTCGCTATGCCACTTCTGAAACGCAAGGCTGCACCATATTTACAAGAATGTGGTGCAGCCTTGCGTTCCCCTCTGCGATGGCGCTAAGTTTAGCAACTTAGTGCCAATGCAGGCACCCTTGCACCATTGTGCAAGGGTGTCTGCGTGCATGGGAGAATTGTTTATGTGCAAGAAGGTGCCCCTTCCTGCACATAAACAATCCTAAAATGCCATTCTGTCACTTTCACGTGTGCTGCTTCATGTAGCACACATGAAAGAGACAAAATGGAATTTTTTTAAAAAGATTATTTATGTACTGGAAGGGACACCTTCCTGTACATAAACAAACCATACCAATTTGCTTTTTCTATCTGTGCTGCACAAGGTAGCACACATGGAAAAAGCAAAAACGAGGAGAAATAATGCATTTCTCCTCGTTTCACCAACTTAAGACCAGGATTTATCTGGTCTTAATTTTGCTGCTGCCTCCTATGTACGCCACCCTTGTACATAGGGGGCAGCGTCAAAATGAGTGGGTGTTGCGGTGGAACGCCCACCGCAACACCCATGGCCCACCCCTTTCACGCTAACATAGCCTTATTTACAAGGCAGCGTTAAGCCACGTTAAGTTGCTTAACGCTGCCTTGAAAATAAGGCGCAGCCTGTATCGCCACCACAATGTCGGTAATAGTGACGTTGTGGTGGCGATAGGGGCTTGCACATATGCCCCTGGATGTGTATGCCCCTGGATGTGTATTCCACGGAAAGTCAGAGTTAGAGTTGTCAGAGGTTGTGTCCACAAGAAAGAAAGCAAAATGAGTTTGATAAATCTTATTGTGAAAATGCCAATAAAGTCCCTCTGATACTCTTATCTCAGAATAGAATCATGACATTTTGACAATGACCCATGGAACACCAAGTGGTCTGACCAATTCCCAAAAGAATTCAGAGTTATGTGATGGTGCCGCTACAATCCCTGGTGAAGGAGCCATGTTACAGATATGAGATTGCTGCAATAGGTTCTGTTGGATGTGACAATTGCTTTTAGTGAGAGAATTGATCACTTCTCTAACTAAAAGCAATTGTCACACCTGACAGAACCTATTGTAGCAATCTCAATCTTACCCAGGCTCTGAGGGACACTGGGGTGCTCCATTATATTGCATGTATGTTACAGATATGGGCAGCCCAGTGAGATCTTTGATCGTGGGCTATTGCTCGAGTGCGAAGTGCTCTCCTGGCACTGCCCAGTGGGCTGGCATCCACGCCACAAAACCCACCGTGACTGATGATGCCCCAACTCGCCGTCTTGGCGTAGCGGCTGCCCGGGCAGGGAGCCAAGCCTTACGGCAAGTCCAGGGAGCTCCCTTGACCAAGGAGCTGTTGCTGCTCTGAGTGAAATCAGAACATTTGTGCTGCATAGGAGAACAACTGTAGGAGAGTAGGATCTGCACTTATGTTGCCCCCACTTTTTTTCTGATGTCAACACTGTTTCTGGCTATAGTCTGGCTGGGCCCCTGCTAATCAGTGCCCCAGTCTCTCTGTTCTCTCTAAACAACTTGGAGTGCATATTAGATGCACTAGTGATTGGATACTGTGGTACCTTATGAGCCCCTAGTGTATGGTACCTTAGGTACCAAGGGCATAGGTACTTCACAGGCCTACCAGGGGCTGAAGCATGTATTATTCCACCCCTGGGAAGCAGACTAAATCTGACACCACAGGCCTGCTACTGCAGCCTGGGTGAGCTAGTGTTAGCACTCCTCACTGAGGTATAGGTTCCCTATATCTCACCTTACACACACATATAAACCTATCAGTCACCCCGAAGGGAGGCCCTATCAATCTTGAGGGCAGGGTGCTTGGTTTTCCATGTGAGGGGGTGCCTCTGCCCGAGCAGGGCCCCTCTGCAGCCCTCAGAGTCTATTCTCTGTGGCTGTTTGTGGATGCGGTTAAACCATATACTCTTAAGTGCATTATAACCTAGCAGTGCATGCTAACTTTGGGACGGCTGCATCAAAACATGTCATGTTTGGTGTTAAACGCCTTGGAATCATACCCCCACACCAGTAACTGGTGTGGGAGTATGATCCTACCCTTCTAGAGGAATAGACATGTACCTACTGTGAAAACACGGTAGAAATCTGAAAGAGCCTGGCATCACAATATGGATGCCACCAGCACAGTCACTGGGCTGCCTTCTGCTGCTAACTGAAACTCGCAGTGGAGGAGGCCCAACAATAGGCATCCTGTCACAGGGAGGTGTCACCACCTTCCAGACAGGATTTAGTGTATTGGGGCTGGGTGGGTGCACTCTTAGAGTGCTTTGAAGTCCTGCACTGGGGGAGCAGTAGGCTCCTCTGTGCATATGCCAGCTCAAACCGGTTCAGGGGCTACCTGCCCCTGCTCTGGTGCGAAACTGGACAAAGGGAAGTGGGTGTAACCACCCACTCCCCTGACCCTCCCAGAGGAGTGGTCATAGAGCTAGTCCCTCCCTTTCCTTTAGTATAAGATAGGGAAACCTTGCCATTGCAAACTAGATTTCCCTGGACGATGCTCTACAAGAAGAATCCTGGACCTTCGACGTTCCCCTACCTTTGGAAGACTGAAGAATCTCCCTTGGAGTCAAGGAGTGACTCCCCTGCTTGGCAGGCACCAAAACTTTGAATCAACAGTCGCAAACTTTTCCACTCCCGTTGGAGTCCGAAGTCCCTGCAGCCGCGAAAGTGGATTTTCTGACTTCTCGACGGCCATTGTGAGTCCCCAGCAAACCTGAGGCGAGTGGACTCCACTAGTGACGAGGAACAGCAATACCCGGTTACCGTGCACTATTGTCAAGTGCAACCCCTTCCCGACGTTCTACGAACTTGTGCATTGGACCACGTATTGTCCAAGCCTCCAGCAGGATTTCCCTCGAAAATCAGAGGCCTACCTTGTCCCGAGTGACCGTGTGCTCCTGTGAAGTGAATCCTCACGAGGCGTCTTTGCGATCCCTTGCCGGTTGGCTTGTGGGTCCCCTGAAGACTTTTTCATCAAACCAAAGGGCTCCCCTGGTTGCTCCAGGCCTGCCCTGACTTACCCTTGCTGGGTGAGTCCCTCAGACCTTGCTGGTCTACAACGCTGACTTTCTTCACATTCCATGAGACTTCCTGTTGCCAAGGCTTGTTGGCTCCAATCTGGGTGCCGACACCTCAGTAAGCGGAAGACTTCGTGGGACACTCTGAATCCAGCTCCTGGTCGTCATTGACGCCTCCTGGACCTCGTGGCTGAAGAGTCAAGACACCTGTGAATCACCTGAAATCACCCGACTACCCTGGGCATCCATCTTCCTGGCCCCGGGTCACTGGCAAGTGACTGTGAACACTGTCCCTTCTGCTTTCAGGTCTTCCTTCTTCTGAATCCAGCCTTGGATTCCACCGGCCACTTCTCCAGTCTTCACAAGCAGCAAATCTTCTTCGGCTTCCATTGAAAACGACGCCGCGACCCGACACCAAAAGACACCTATGCACCCGGCTTCCCTGGGTGAGGTAACTCGTGCACTCCAGTGCTCCTGTGGGTGTTGGCCCTCGAAGTACTTACCTTGGGCGCTAGGTGGCGCACAGCGGAATGGCTGCCTTCGGGTGAAGCTCCCGCAGCCCAGCGAAGAAATCCTTAAAAATCCTTCCTGAAAGTCGTATTTTGCTGCCTACACGGGCCTGTGTGGGCGGCCCGACATCCCTACCGCAGTCTGAGCGCTGTTTTATCCTTGGTGGCCCGGCGATATCGGACTGGGGAGCCGCTGCGGGCTGCGCCGGCTGTGACGGGCATCCCGCTGGAGCCGCGACCGGGAGGCTGCTGTGACGCGAGGCCGGTGCGTCCCACGTGGGTGACAGGCCTCGCCTCCGGATCCGAGGCTGCGGACGGCGGCCCTGTGGCGTGTCTGCGGGGGTCGCTGTAGCCCACACTGGATACCCCCGGCCGGGGGCGAGAGGACGGACTGGATGGCGGCGTGATGCCCGACAGGAGCGGGCGCTGGTGAGTGGCGCATCCGGCTGAGGTCGCAGCTGAGGCGGCCGCCTTCCCTGCCCGCGCCGGATCCTTGCTGCGGCGTGGTGCCGCCCCGTTCGTACCAGCTTGCGCGGATCCCTCGCCCCCCCCCCCTGCTGGTGCCCGGCTGCCTGCCCACTGGGGGCGATTAAACGACCGACGGAACGGCGGATCGGAGGAGGTGCGGGGCCCGGAGGGACTGCTGCCTGGTGCGCTGACCACTGGCCCTCCTGCGCCGGGGCCTCCGTTGTGGAGCCTACGCTGGGGAGAGACGGGACTGTGAAGGGAGCCATCGACCCGAGAGGGCTAGACGGCGGTGCATGCTGTCTCCCCCTGTCTGGCGGGTTCACGATTGCGGGTCCTGCGTGTGGGGCTCGCCTTGGATCCTTTTCGCCCCCACCTACCTGGCTCTTCTCTGCTGGCGATCCGCGCAGGGGTCATCCCGTCCGCTCAAGGAGCGTTGCTACCAGCTGTGGAGGTGAGGGGTGAGCTTGTGGGATCGCAATCGGTCCCCAGCGGGGGACCCACGTACCAGGTGGAGGGGGTTACACAGGGTGCTTTTGGTTGCTCCTGTGACCTGCTGTACGATCTGGAGGCTTCCCCTCTCCCCTGAACTGCCGCTCCCCCCCTCTTTTGCTGCTTGCCCCCGAGGCCCACCCGAACGTGCCCCCGATCCTGCTGTGGGAGGCCTGGCAGTGCCGCCATGGGGAAGCCGGACAGCCGTCAGCCTCGCCTTACTTTTGAGACCAAGAAGCAGACCAGGTCGCAACCGGAGGCCGCTGCGGCGGGGTCGACGTCGGTGGAGGCCCCGCCGGGGGATGATGTCAAGTCCATACTGCTGGACATGAGGCAAAGTCTAGCGACCATAGTTGACAAAATGGATTCCATGCAATCCCGCATGGACTCGATTGTGCATAAGGTTGACAGCCATGGCGAACGCCTCACAGAGACGGAGAGGCGTATCTCGGTCACCGAAGATCGAACAACGGAACTGTCCGCCACTGTGGCGCGCATGGACAAAGTCCTCCATGTAATAGCAGCCAAAAATGAAGACTTGGAAGCGCGCAGTCGGAGGAACAATATCCGTATAATTGGCATTCCGGAATCGACCCACACGGGCAAGATGGAGGACTATGTGGAGGGTCTCCTGCGAGAGGTGGTGGGCACGGACTCCCTATCTCCCCAGTTCATCGTTGAAAGGGCACACAGATCTCTGGCCCTGAGACCGCCGCCGGGGGCTCCCCCTCGCCCTATTATCGCACGCTTGCTGAATTTCCGTGACCGAGATATCGCGCTTCGGACGGCGAGGGAGAAGAAGACCCTATCCTATGGCGGCACAACCTTCACCATTTTCCCGGACTTCACCCCGGTGGTTCAGGAGGAGCGGAAGAAATTTGTCCAGGTCAAGCATAAACTGCGTGCTGCACAGGTTGACTATGCGCTTCTGTACCCGGCCCGCCTGCGCATCACGCATCAAGGGAAACAAATTTTTTGCACTAAACCCCAACAGGCGGAGGAGTTCTTGAAGCGACTCAAGAAACGTGACCAGGACTGCCCCTCATCGCCGGCATCAGGATGATGGTGCTGGATTGTTGACCTGTCGACTCAGAGACTGTTGCCTGTCAGCTGGTAAGGTGTTGCGCGTGTCTGCCATTGTGGGACTTGATACAGGGACCCATGGACCTAGCTTTGTTCACTGTGAGGGGATGTTAGCGGAGTTCAGCAATTCTTTGGCTTGCTCTAGACTCTCAGGACTTCATCGTCTTGCTGGGCGCCTTTTTGTCCATGGGGAGGGTCCGGCCCCCGGGCAGGGCGCACTCTTCTGGATCGAGGGGTTATTGTGTATTTACCTAGACTGTCCTCCCAAGGGTATTACCCACTTGACTTTAAGTTTACATGTTGCTCCAATATGGCATTTGCTATAGATGGAGTTTGCTTCGGGGTGGGGGGGAGGGGGACTGTCCAGATAGCATGTTTGGGATGCTGCTGTGGGTGGGGGGTGGGGGGGGGAGTTGGGGATTTGTTATGTATGCTAGTTTTGCGTGGGATGTGGCGCTGTTGGCATGGTCTTCTTCACATGGTTCGGGGGGCGGCGGTTGCAATGTATCGCTGTGTTTGAGTCTTTTGGTTTTCCATGAGTGATCCGCAGACACGTAGGGACTCTACTGGGCAGCTTAACTTTTTATCCTGGAATGTGAGGGGCTTGGGGGACCACAGAAAGCGTAGGCACGTCCTGGCATACCTGGATAGGCATCACATAGGGGTAGCCTTTCTTCAGGAGACGCACCTAGACCCCTCCAGGCCGGTGCTGTTTGCCTCGCGTTGGGCTGTGCACCGTACCTTCTCCTCCTACTCCACCTATTCGCGTGGGGTGGCCATCCTAATTAGGAAACATACCCCTTTTGTGCAAATGGGCGAGCGGATGGATCGGGAGGGCAGGTATTGTGTTGTCTGGGGGCGCATGGGAGTGGATACGCTCACCTTGGTGTGCTATTATGGTCCCAACATAGATGATCCGTCTTGCCTTCAAACACTATGGGGAGAGATTCTGCGTGTCGGTTCCACTTACCTAGTGTGGGGAGGTGACTTTAACATAGCTGTTGACCCCGAGAGGGATAGGGCGAATCCGAACCCACACCACTACTCCCGCTCGCAGGCATATGTGCATGACCTTCTTACTGAGCGTCATTTACTGGACACGTGGCGTTCTAGGCATCCGGCGACAAGGGAGGGCACGCACTGGACTGCCGCGCACTCCACGTGGGCGAGACTGGACTATATCCTAGTTTCCCCGGGGCTTGCTCCCACGATAGGCTGTGTAAAACACCTTGCTCGCACATACTCCGATCACGCCCCGGTCCTGCTGAGCGTTGAATTGACTGACCTCGCTGGCTCCCCGATGTCGTGGAGACTGCAGCCAACTGCCCTGCTGGACGACGTCTTCAGATCCGAAATTGCACAGGAAATTGAGCGCTTCTTCCAGCGCAACGGTGGCACGGTGGATAGTGTTGCCGTGGTGTGGGAGGCTTTTAAAGTCACAATTAGAGGACTGTGCATCTCGAAAGGGGTGGGGGTCCTCAAGGTTTTGCGTAGCACCCTTTGTAAACTCGAGACTGACCTGAAAGACTTGGAGACTGCCCCCACGTTTCATACTGATGCTGGGGCGCAGGCCCGCTTCCGGGAACTGCTGACCGACTATAAAGAAACTGCGGACAGAGAGGTTCGGTTCAGGGGGAAATACTTTCAGGCTCGTAGGTACGGGGAGGGGGAGCGCCCGGGTAAATACCTAGCTTGGGCAATCCGGCCGCCCCGTTTTAACAACCAAATCCTCGAGATCCAGGGTGGTTCGGGGGAGCTCCATAGGGACACCCGGTCTATCATGCAAACATTCGTTGCTCATTATACTGATCTATACTCCTCCGCTCACACTGAACCGCCGGAGCTGGCTCCCTATTTGGGGGAGATCACATTGGGATGGCTCTCTGATGCACAGAGGAAGTTCCTCATGGCACCGCTTGGGATTGATGAAATTCGTGAGGCCATCATGCAAATGGCCTCGGGGAAAGCCCCTGGACTCGACGGGCTCCCGATCGAGTTTTATAAGTCGTACATAGATATCCTTGCCCCGATCTTGAAAGTGGTGTTTGAGGAAGCCCACACGCTGGGAAAGCTCCCCCCTACCATGAGAGAGGCCTTGATTACCTCCCTTTTGAAGCCGGGCAAACCGGCGACCTCCCCTGACTCCTACCGGCCTTTATCCCTCCTTAACTGTGACGCAAAGATCCTCTCTAAAACTCTGGCTAACCGGCTGACGCTCCTTATGGAGGGGCTAGTACTCCCGGATCAGTCGGGCTTCATACCGGGCAGGGCAACGTCGCACAACCTGCGCACGCTGTTTGCCACTCTGCAGAATGTGGCCCCCAGCCTCCAGATGGTGGCCGTCTTTTTGGACGCGACGAAGGCATTCGACTCCCTGGAGTGGGATTACCTGGTGGCGGTGCTGACTAGTATGGGTTTTCCGCTGGTTTTCCTGGGCTGGATAGCTATCCTTTACAGTGGCCCCCGTGCCAGGGTCTTGATCAATGGTAGGACATCGGAGCCCTTTGGAATCGCCCGTGGGACCAGGCAGGGGTGCCCCTTATCCCCTCTCTTGTTTGCGCTGGCGCTGGAGCCCCTTGCCTCGCGGTTGCGACAGCGTCATCAACATCGGGCGCTGATCTGCGAGCAGAGGCAGCTTCTGCTGTCGCTCTACGCAGATGACATTACTTTGTATGTACGGGACCCCCAAAATAACCTGAACCCGCTCCTCCGGGAATTCATTACGTACGGTGAGATGTCGGGCGTGCGAATCAATTGGTCAAAGTCTCAGATCCTCCATTTGATGGATGGATGTCGGAAGTTCTCACTTGACTATCCCATAGAATGGTGTGAGTCTGACGTAAAATATCTCGGCATTAAGATTTCTCGTGACAGGGAAGAACTGATGCGCTCTAATTACGGTACGGCGTTGACGCAGGTCTCCTCCTGTGTGGACCGCTGGATTGCGCTCCCCCTCTCGATGGCAGGACGTGCTGCCTTGATTAAGATGGTGGTGCTCCCTCGACTTTTATATTTGTTTATGAACATTCCCTTCCCCCCGGGCCGGCATTTTTTCAATCGCCTACGCTCGGAATTGATTCGGCTTGTTTGGGGTGGGAAGAGACCTAGGCTGAAGTGGGCGGTGATGACCTCTCCCTACTCACGGGGGGGTTTGGACATCCCGGACCTGGAGTTGTATTACTATTGCGCTCAAGCGCACTATGCATTTTACTGGTTCCACCCCGTTGCATTTATGCCCCAGCTCGCTGCGGAGGACTGGCTGGCGGCTCCTCTGCCTCTGCACGGCCTGCTGCATAGTACTCTCCCTCATAATATCTCGGATTATAACGCATTGCAGGGAACGGTGCGGGCATGGCTGGAGATATCTAAGCGAGTGGCGAGCTCGTTCTTGTACTCGCCCCTTCTCCCCATTGCCTACCACCCGCAGCTGCCCCTTCTACAAGAAAGATTGTTTCAAGACTTGATTCGCAAATTGGGGATTCAGAGGTGGGGAGATCTGTTCTCTGCTGGGCGCTTCCGCGACCGGGAACATTTCTTCGACGGGTACGCGCCTACCCCTCTGGAGCTTTTCACCTACATGAGACTGAGGCATGGAATGCGGTCCATATTGCAGACATTTCCGGCGGAACCCGAAATCACTGACCCATTGCATAGAGTCTTACAGGCGTCCTCGCCCTCCCATCTGGTCTCCATACTATACCACACAGTTCGCTCTGATGCTGCGCTTGACACCTCACGGGCTCGTGGGGAGTGGGAGCGGGAGTTGGGGCTGGAGCTGGGGGATGACAGGTGGTCGTACTGTTGCATACAGACAGAGCAGATTTCTGCGAGCAGTAGACACCGTGTCATTCACTTTAAGTTCCTGAACCGCCTGTACTGCACACCGATCACCAAGTACAAATTTAAGCTGCAGAACTCGGATAACTGCGAGAGGTGTCATGCCCCACATGCAGACTTCCTGCACTTATCCTGGGATTGCCCCGCAATTCAGACCTACTGGACCCAAGTGTTTTCTGCTGTTTCGCAGATGGTGGACCTGCTCCTTGAGCCCGAACCGGTGCAGGCGCTATTGGGGTATACCAAACATATTCCGCGAGCGAGCCGCAGGTTCGTCACGACGGCGCTGCTGTTGGCGAAGCGGCGGATAGCATGCCGGTGGGGTAGGGGGAGGGCCCCGAAATTTAAGGAATGGCTTAAAGACCTTGTATACTGCCAAGAGCAGATACTGACATACTCCGACCTGCTCCCGGCTCGATCCCGTCCCGCTGATGTTTGGGGACCACTACAATGTTACCTACTGCAATACCCGGGAGCCCTGACGGAGGAAGCTCCCCCTCTGGCCCATGACGACCTTGCTTCTGATGCTCATGACGCACGTCCTGAGCAAGGTGACGGATGAGCTGTTGCAGCACTGTGGGGGCGAGGGTTCTGTTCATGTGTCCCCTGGCTTCCCCCTCTCCCTGAGCAGCTACTCTGATCTTTCTTCCATGATTCCCATGCCATGATGATTAGGTTGCATGCCTGTTACACGTGTTTTAAGGGGGGCGGTCACGCCCTGGGAAAGGTATAATGCATGGGGGAGCTCCACTTGAGGGCCCCCCATGCCTACATTGATCGCTTAACTTGTGTATGGCTCTGCTGCCAGCTGTTCATGCCCACTGTCCCTGCGCCAAGACTCATGATAATTTATGTTTTGCTGTTCCCGTTCCCCCCGGACATGCACTGGATGTACTGCTGTAATGATTTAGACCTTGAAATGCCACTTATGATTACTGTGTGACTGTAATGTTTTGGTACAAAATTCAATAAACAAAGTTTAAAAAAAAAAAAAAAAAAAAAAGTACTTACCTTGTAAGTGGCTTGCTTGTAAACTCCCCTGAAGTACCCTAAAACTTTAAAAATCCAACCGCGACTTGCTCTATTGAAATCAATAGGGAACCCGTGGCTATGTTCTCACACTGCACGCGTCTCCCGTGCCTTGGGTGGATTAGTGAGGCCCCAGCGATTCTAAAGGCCCTAGGCCTTGTCCCCTTGCCAGTCGATATTCCTAAACCTCTTTTTTAGTATATGGTCTGGTACGCCCCTAGGGCCCCAGCCATATAAGTGCTTAATTTTTTGTGAAACATTGATTTGTGCATATGTTCCTGACTTCTAATCTCATAAAGAGATTAGTAGAGTGTGTCTAGAAATAAATACATATATATTTTATATATATAGCTGTGCGATGTCCTTTCATTTGGTAATTCAAGAGATTATAAGGTAAAACAAGCTACTTTACATTCCTCTGAGACTTAGCCTGAAGGCTGCTCTCCACAGCTACCACTAGGATAGCCTTCTTTAAAAGGTTGTCTTAAACCTATCTACCATAAGAGTCGAATTGGACTGGTGTAAGATGGCCACTATAACTAGTGACCAGCATATGCCAGGCCAACTTCTCACAACAACTTAGCAGAATTCCCCCTTTAGTAAATCAGCAGCTGTCAGTCACTGGGAGAGAAACAGGCCATGCAGAACTCACTGACCTTGAGCCCCTCAAGCAGCCCTGGTGGTTGCATGTTAATGTATGCGGAGTGAAAAGAGATGTGAACATCTACAATGAAAGAGAGGTTGGGGGTTAGACTGTAGTACTCTGGATTCTCTGTGTGTCCCTGGCCAATGCTACCTGTACCTTGCTAAGGATTAATAAATTGTTATTGACATATCTTGTTGCTTGCTGATTTCAGTTCTCTGTCGAGTCAGACTTTGTTTATCAAGCATCGGATTCTAGATCACGTGTCTTATGCCACATCTCCTGTAAAGTTCTGCTTCTTCGACCACACCCTTTTTTGACACATTTACAGCACCCTGCCCCCCATCCACACACACACATGCACAAACATCTTTTTCATCCCACTTAAAGTATTGCACAACCACAATGAGACTGAATCCAGTGGATTAAAGCCAATTAGAAACAGGGCAGCGTTGGACAGAGCAGCCATATATAGAAGAATCTAATAGAAGGTTCTTGCAACGTCGTCGCCCATAAGATTAAGTCAAGAACAAATCACCCCAGATAAGCACAGGTGGGCACCAAATATTCACTAAGACAGCTGTATCGCGCACCCACATGAGCTGTATAAAGGGCCCATCTCCCATACCCCCCATATAGCACCTCCTTAAAGAAAACACACCTCAAACCAAATAACATACTTCCATACAAGCTAGGTGGCGCCGATAAATCCTACAAACACCCTACGTTGGGAGTGTTCCTTAATCAGGCTACGTACGAAAAGCCCCAAGAAATGGAGTAATAGGTTATCGTTGCGCTATAAAAATGTATAAGATAACAAGGCACTTAGACCCTTATTTATGAGGCATTTATGCCACTGTTGCGTCACTTTTTGTGACGCTGCGGTAGCGTAAAAAATGCACCACACTGCACCATATTTACAAAGTGATGCCTCTAGTCAGATGCGTCACTTTGTAAACCCCTGCACTACATCATACCTGAGTCAGGTATAATGTATATAGGTGGGCGTTCCCCCGCAAAAAAGACTAGGATGCCAATTCTAGGACGCCACTACGTCAAATCGTTACGCCTGCTTCACAGCAGACGTAAGGGGTGACGCCGGCCCTTTCACATGGGGCTTGCCAATGTGAAAAGAAACATTGCTGGAGTTGTCTGTTTTCAGACACCCCCCCGGCAATGCGCCAATTTTGCGCTTACAGATATGTAAGGAATACTGACGTATCTGTAAATCCTTGCAACAGGGTTGGATTGGGGTTAAAAATTGGCCCAGGCACGCGAATAAAAAGTGGCCCACATTTGCATATTTCCTTTTCGCAAAACACTGCTTCGGAGAAATGTTATAAAAAAGGTGGGGGGGCGTTAAAAAAATGCATGGATTTATTCACACTGGTGAAACACACCTGAAAACAAGTGAGGCCACTTTTGCTTAGGCCCCCTGCTCCTGCTCAGTATGCACACATCAATGGGCCGGCCCAGCGAGAGAAAGGGAGTGACACCTCTGCCCGTTAATAAAAGGGAGGTAATGGATGCCCATCTGCCTCTAGAAAGGCTACTCAGACACCCACTGGGCTGCTGGTGGCATTGAAAAACGCAGAAACCGCCCAAATCGGCCCCCCAGGCTGCTCAAAAAAGCAGCCCACAGCTGGAACTGGACACAGGCCCCTCGGGCATTGCCCGAGTGCCCGCGTTACCAATCCGATGCTGCCTTGCAATATGGAGCACCATACAGTAAATACGGCACATCCATAGTGTGGCAAGGAGGGCGCACTTAAAAGTGTTGCATCGCTGTTTTCACACAACGATGCAACACTTTTCAGAAATGAGCCCCTCAGTATTCATGACATCTCCCTCAGTTTCTACACCCAGTCTCAAATACTCCTGCCTTTGGTTCTGTGCGTAGTCTGTGTGCACATCCAGATGCAGGTGTTATACCGTCTGTAGTGCACATGCCTCATGGTGTGAACATTACACGAGGATCCAGCAGGAATGTCATCACTGTGTTCACACGAGACAGGTGCACTGCAGAATATGCGCACCTCGAGACGTGGTTGTGCCTCAAGCACTGATCCAGAGGCAGGAGTACTAGTGGTACAGACCAGACGTTCTCAGCATACCTTCCTGAGGATGTGTGCACAGCGTGCAGTACATGCCCTCCTGAATATGTGCGCAGTCCGTAGTTTACCTGTGCCTAGGTGTGAAGATAGTTTGTAGTTCCTCTGCCTGCTTTTGTGTGCCCAGTCTGTGATACAGTAGTCTGTAGTACAGCTCCCTGCGCATGCGCACACTGCTTTCATTGGACCTTCGAATGCAGATGTACTACAAAAAGCCTTTACACTCAGACTCCCTGAGTAAGCAGTCTGAGGTACCCCAGTTTGTGAGTGTGCAAACAGTGTGTCATGCACCTGCTGCACACATAGGTGTACTGCAGCATGACAGTTGTGTAAGTGCACTTCAACCCCCCCTTCCCAATAACCCGCTCCTTGGCCCACCACCTAGCACTTTTGCTGAGGGGCCTCCTGTCTCGGCCTCCACGCACCTCGGTGGCTGCGGGGGCTTATGTTACGCCTTTGCATACTGCTTGCTCACTCTACAGTATACTTACCTCTGAGAGTGGAAGCAGTCAGTAGTACCCTTGCCTTTGGGGGTGCACCATTCAGCTAGCATTCACAGCCTGTCACCATCTCGGATATTGCACGTGCAGATTCCATTTCGTGTGATTTTCTCCTACCTTCTCTCCCTCCGACTTTAAAACCTGAATAAAAAGTTAATCACTTGTTCCAGTGTTCATTGGGTCCGAAGTATGCATGTCACGGTGGGGGGCAGGTATGTATGTCTGTGCTGAGAGTAAAACTTGCTCTACGAGAGCGGTTGCCTCCGCGCCATGCACTGTAATTTAGGAAATGCGCCGAGAAGGCCGCGGTTGGACTGCCGAGAAGGCGGGCCCCGCCAGCCAATTCACATCTGTATAAATGAACACTGCGGGCCTGTGGCCGCGACTCCCCTGAGACTGCCGAGCTCAGCGGGTGTCTGGCCGCCCCCGAACAACATGTAACCCGAGTGCTGCGGCCCACGACGGACGGAGACCTCCCTCAAGCAAGCCTCGCAGCCTGCCACTGAGGGCCCGAGAGCGCATGCGTCACAACGCGGCATTCATTCAGAACACCTCGAGCAGACACCCCTCAAACACAAAGCATGGGTCTGTAACAAGAACTGCCTACCTGCGCGCCCCTGTCTTTAGCTCGGTCTGCCTTTTCAGTCAGTCTGCCTTCCTTGCACTGTCTATATAACCCCCTATCTCTTTTCTGTGTCTAGTTGCTTCTCGGTTTCTATTTTTCTCGTTTCTCTTTACTGTCTGCCTCAATGCCTATATATCCCAGTCTGTCTTCAGTGTCTTCCCGCTTCCTGCTCTCTCTATTTATGTCGGTCTCACTTTTCTTTGCCTGCCTGACACTATTTCTATTTATTTTTGCCTGTCTTATTCCGTGGCTTTCTGGCTGCCTTTCACAGACTGACTCTCTCTTAGAGGCATGGAGACACAGAAAGAAACAGGCAGCGTCTCTAGTTGTGACAATATCTGTTCTTTTAAAGCACTTCATGACACACTTCAGTTTCTAAGCACTGTGAATAAAAGATACTTCCTTTAAAGATGCTCATCTATATGTATCTCTCTTTCATCTCTGGCTGCATGCCTAACTCTAGGGGGCATACTTACAAGCCCCTATCGCCACCGCAGTGTCACTTATTCAACGCTAAGGTCGCATAGTGCCATTTTCCATATTTATAAGGTGGTGCTAAGCCACTTAGTGTGGCTTAACGCCCCCTTGTAAATATGCCCCTTTCTGCCGCAGTCCTCTGCGACAAAGGGGCTTGCAATGGGCGTTGCTGTGGGCGTTCCACCGCAACACTCCATGCTTTTTGACGCTGCCCCAGATTTACAAATGTTGGCTGCGAGTTCCTCTATTCAGTAATAAGCACTTATAAAGAGCACAACTCTGCAGAGGGCATCCCCAAAGCAGTCAAGAATAGGCTGCGGAAATGAGTGGCTTAAAATAGAGAACAGGGCAGAGGAAAGGGTTGAAAGAAAGAGACAGCAACGCAAGAAAGAGAGGAAAAGGATCAGTCGTGCATGGAACAGAGAGGAAGAGGAGGATTGCTCGGAATCTATAAATATGGAGGGCTCAAGGAACTGCATGGCCATATCACCCCCGCAGTGAACTATAAAATAATGTTCAGAGTGGGCTGGAATATTAAAGACACCATAGAACTCTGGATTGGAATTCAAGGATACCGCAGAGTGGAATGCGGAAGGTTCTGGTAATAAAGGGGTGAAGATGCTAGTGGGACAGAAGGCTGAAGAAGTGAAAGGCGCAAAGGACACAGCTAGCTGTGACTTGAGTACTTCGGAAGGGGACAGGCCTGGAGTAGCTATAGAGCAGTAACATCAGTGAGCTGCAGCAGGCAGACCAGGAACACAGTACAAGTAACTGCAGAGGAATCACTGCTGCAGCACACTGCAGCAGAAGTAGCAGGCGCACTGAAGGCAGCTGCAGCACACTGCAGCAGGAGGAGCAGGGCACAGAGGACAGTAAGCTGCAGCACACTGCAGCAGGAGGAGCAGGAACACTGAAGGCAGCTGCAGCACACTGCAGCAGGAGAGGCAGGAGCACTGAAGGCAGGAGGCTGCAGCACACTATAGCAGGAGGAGCAGGAACACTGAAGGCAACTGCAGCACACTGCAGCAAGAGGAGCAGGAGCACTGAAGGCAGTTGCAGCACACTTCAGCAGGAGGAGCAGGGCACCGAGGGCAGTCAGCTGCATCACACTGCAGCAGGAGGGGCAGGAGCACTGAAGGCAGCTGCAGCACACTTCAGCAGGAGGAGCAGGGCGCTGAGGGCAGGAAGCTGCAGTACACTGCAGCAGGAGCACTGAAGGCAGCTGCATCACATTGCAGCAGGAGGAGCAGGGCACCGAGGGCAGGAAGCTGCAGTACACTGCAGCAGGGGGAGCAGGAACACTGAAGGCAGCTGCAGCACACTGCAGCAGGAGGAGCAGGGTGCTGAGGGCAGGAAGCTGCAGTACACTGCAGCAGGAGCACCGAAGGCAGCTGCAGCGCACTGCAGCAGGAGGAGCAGGGCACCGAGGGCAGGAAGCTGCAGTACACTGCAGCAGGGGGAGCAGGAACACTGAAGGCAGCTGCAGCACACTGCAGCAGGAGGAGCAGGGCGCTGAGGGCAGGAAGCTGCAGTACACTGCAGCAGGAGCACTGAAGGCAGCTGCAGCGCACTGCAGCAGGAGGAGCAGGGCACCGAGGGCAGGAAGCTGCAGCAGGGGGAGCAGGAACACTGAAGGCAGCTGCAGCACATGGCAGCAGGAGGAGCAGGGCGTTGAGGGCAGGAAGCTGTAGTACACTGCAGCAGGAGCACTGAAGGCAGCTGCAGCACACTGCAGTAGGAGGAGCAGGGCACCGAGGGCAGGAAGCTGCAGTACACTGCAGCAGGGGGAGCAGGAACACTGAAGGCAGCTGAAGCACACTGCAGCAGGAGGAGCAGGGCGCTGAGGGCAGGAAGCTGCAGTACACTTCAGCAGGAGCACTGAAGGCAGCTGCAGCACACTGCAGCAGGAGGAGCAGGGCACCGATGGCAGGAAGCTGCAGTACACTGCAGCAGGGGGAGCAGGAACACTGAAGGCAGCTGCAGCACACTGCAGCAGGAGGAGCAGGGCGCTGAGGGCAGGAAGCTGCAGTAGACTGCAGCAGGAGCACTGAAGGCAGCTGCAGCGCACTGCAGCAGGAGGAGCAGGGCACCGAGGGCAGGAAGCTGCAGCAGGGGGAGCAGGAACACTGAAGGCAGCTGCAGCACACGGTAGCAGGAGGAGCAGGGCGCTGAGGGCAGGAAGCTGTAGTACACTGCAGCAGGAGCACTGAAGGCAGCTGCAGCACACTGCAGCAGGAGGAGCAGGGCACCGAGGGCAGGAAGCTGCAGTACACTGCAGCAGGGGGAGCAGGAGCACTGAAGGCAGTTGCAGCACATTGCAGAAGGAGGAGCAGGGCCCCGAGGGCAGTCAGCTGCATCACACTGCAGCAGTGGGAGCAGGAACACTGAAGGCAGCTGCAGCACACTGCAGCAAAAGGAGCAGGAGCACTGAAGGCAGTTGCAGCACATTGCAGCAGGAGGAGCAGGGCACCGAGGGCAGGAAGCTGCAGTACACTGCAGCAGTGGGAGCAGGAACACTGAAGGCAGCTGCAGCACACTGCAGCAGGAGGAGCAGGGCGCTGAGGGCAGGAAGCTGCAGTACACTGCAGCAGGAGCACTGAAGGCAGCTGCAGCACACTTCAGCAGGAGGACCAGGGCACCGAGGGCAGAAAGCTGCAGTACACTGCAGCAGGGGAGCAGGAACACTGAAGGCAGCTGCAGCACACTGCAAAAGGAGAAGCAGGGCACTGAGGGCAGTCAGCTGCAGCACACTTCAGCTGGAGGAGCAGGTACACTGAAGGAGGAAAGCTGCAGCAGGCAGATCAGGGACACAGGGTATAAGTAATGGCAGCACACTGCAGCCGGAGGAGCAGAAGCAGTGGCGGCAGTAAGCTGCAACACACTGCAGCAGGAGCACGAGGAGCAAAAGCACTGTAAGATTCAGCTGCAGCACACTGCAGCAGGAGGAGCAGGAGCACTTAAGGCAGCTGCAGCACACTGCAGCAGGAGGAGCACAGAAGGCAGCTGCAGCACACTGCAGCAGGAGGGGCAGGGCACTGCGAGCAGGAAGCTCCATTGCAGCAGGGGCATTAGTAGCAGAAACAGGGACAATGTAGGAGCCAGCTGCAGAACACTGCCACAGGAATAGTGCATTCAAGCCATTCAGTGCCACACACTGCAGCAGGAAGTGTGAGCAGGTGCACAAAGAGCAGGGAGCTGCTGGCACACTATTGCAAGAAGAGTTGGAGTGGATCACTGAAGTCAGAGAAGGGCAGCAGACAACGGCCTGTTAGCTATTAAATGTCCTAAAACTGCTCCCAGTGTTTCCTTCTGGTGGATTGCCTGGATCCTCCTGGGTGTGAAAGTCTGTGCAGTGTGATTTGACCCTGGGAACCAACTTTGTGGGTCTTCATCAGGACAGGTCCTCAGTTCTCTGAGAGTTCATCAAACTGCATAGAAGCTGGGGATTACAGAATAATCCTAGAGGTTTCTTATGCTATAGAGTACGGTAGGCCTGTGTGTGCTGGTACATGGCACTTCTTTGCCTTTCACATGGATGGTTGGGGTACCAGTTGTCCTAGCCGCTCATCTGATTCTTTGTCACCGGAGGTTTTGGAGTAAGTAAGCATGGTCTATGTGAGAGGGGGTGCAGCTCGAATGTCAGGTAAAAAATGCCAATGTCAGTACATGACAAACCTCTCTGTGACCAGACTCATGGACGTGACTAAATAGACACGCAAGGCCACTGCTTTCGGGACAGCACTGTTTATGGTGCCATGTAACCTACATGGCCGTCATCACAAGTGATTGATAACTTCCAATATTTGCTGTAAATTCATGTCACCACATATATTGAAATTATGAGTTTTCAGGTTTTTATCACACTGTGGCCCTGATTACAAGTGCAAGGCTAAATTCCAAATTGCAATTTGTGTGATAATTATCACACTCTCACAGTTTCCCCCCTACAAATTCCTGCAGGTGAAACCTACCAATATGTTTCAGGGGAAAAGGCCTATAAAAAAAGCAAAACATGCGGAATTTGGTGTGTTAAATACTGATTGTGCATGTTATTGTCTTATTTACAAATTAAAAAGTAGTAATAAGAGATAGTTACTGTTAGATCTGGGGGTCTCTAGTTGGCAGAGGTATTCACCTTAGACCAAATAGGGACCCTTGCTTCTAGTCAGGGTACAGGGACACACACGGTAGATAACCCCTGCTCACCCTCTAGGTAGCTTGGCTCGAGCAGACAGGCTTATCCCCAAGGCAATGTGTAAGGTATTTGCACGTAGACACCACAATGACCCCTCCTCCGCACACCACAAACTTAGACCACACAGGTGAGTTATATCAAAAATAATATATCTTTATCTAGTTTCCGCAGTTGAAATCAAGCATCACAGGTTTACACAATAATCGCTTTCTTGGTTGGTCGGGATCGTCGGACGATAGTCTCTAGTCTCTTGAGTGATTCGATACTCACTGAGAATGAATCAGTTTGTAGGCTCTCGATGTTTTAGGCAGCTACGTTGCTCCGGCGGTGTCACTGCGCACGTTGCACGAGCGCTCCTCGGGCTGTTCGATGCAAGGATTCCACAACTCCCTCGACGAGCCCCCAGTGACGATGTCGACGTCACCGGCGTCAGCCACTCACTGCGCGGCTTCGTAGAGCAGGGAAATACGACTCTCGGTCTGCTTCAGGCCTCCGGGTCGCGGCAAGGCACGTGCCGATGAGCACGTCGATCTTCTTGATGCGGCAACCGGTGTCAGGCCCGGCTCGGTGCGGTACTCTCCAGCAAGACAGAGAGCAGCCAGCCCACCTCACAGGCAGATGTCGAGAAGCTTGGTAGAACAGTCCCCGGTCCCTGCGGCACACAGCAGCGCAGGTGGGACACAGCAGAGTCTTGAGTTCTTGGCAACCTTTCTATCCCTGGGTTGCGAAACAGGAGGCCAGCTCTTCTCAGGCCCTTGGAGATTCAGTTGAAGACACAGCACACAGCAAAGTCTTGTTTGGTCAAGTGGATAGGGTCAGCACACAGCAAGACCCCTTCTCCTCCTCAGCTTCAGTTGCACAGCAGAACAGGTCAGCCTTTAGAGCACACAGCACGGCAATCTTCCTTTAGTTCTTCAGCGGTCCGTCTTTCAGCAGAGGTTCCTCTTGATGGTCGAATCTACAAATCTGTTGTCAGGGGTCTTGTACTTATACCCCTAAAAGTCTTTGAAGTCTTTGTGCAAGTGGGTCCTGAGGCCGGTCTGATCCAGTTCTGGGTGTTGTTGGAGCACTTTGTTTTCCTGGTCTCTACATTCTTTTCAGAGTGAGGGGCAGAGTCGTCAGCCGCCCAGCAGGAGGTGGAGCCAGCGGAGTGGCAGGCAGGCACAGCCCTATTCAATCCCAGGTGCTATCTCCTCCCTCCACTCTCCTTGCGATTGTCGCCATTCAGCAGAGGGCTGACTCGGTCAACCTCCCGGGGGATCCCCAGCCCCTGTCACTCTCAAACCAGACAGTCAATCCACAAGCGCGCCCAGGCACACAGAAGGGTCAGACAAGAGAACAGCTACTCTCTAAAAAGTACTGTTCTCCAACTCAGGATTTAAAAACAATCTCTCCTAAAAGATGTGTTATCAAATGCTGAGCTCAGGGATATCAAACACTCATGTCTTATCTTGTTCGTATGAGAAGATAGGCGGATAGCCATCGGCACCCGCCTCCCTCATGTTAGCCTATGGAACAAGATAGCCTTGCAGTAGTGAACACACAAAATGGCCGGTGTTCACTACCAGAACATGTTACCTGCACTAGTACATGCTCTACCTTCTACATACACTGCACCCTGCCCAGGGGGGTACCTTGGGCCTTCCATAGGGATGACTGACGTGTATGAAAAGGGAAGGGTTAGGCCCGGCCAGTGTGGACACTGGCCAGGGGGACATGGCAGTCCGGGGACTGCAGGCAGGCCTGCGGCGGCAGGCCTGAGACACTGTTTTAGGGCTACACAGGTGGGTGGCGCAATCAGCGCTGCAGACCCCCTAGTAGCATCCGTCATCACCAGCCCTGGCACACACAGTGCACTTTACTAGGGACTTCATGGTGATACAGATGTGCCAATCAGGTATATCCAATCAATGCGATATTTTACACAGGGAGCACTTACACTCTGGCGCTGATTAGCAGTGACAGAGTGTCCAAAGCATCTAAACCAGCATATCGAAATCCAGCACAGCATCAAAAATCCAGGTAACAGAGGCAAAAGATAGGGGAAAAACCCACGCCAAGGATGTCAGGTCTAACACGTGTCCCCTCCAGCTGAAAGCGGGGAGAACTACCCACCCTCTTGGGAGTTCTCATCGCTAAGGCGGAAAAACCTGGACAGACCATCAGCATTGGCGTGCTCTGTACCGGGACGGTGTTCCACCGTAAAGTCCATTCCCTGTAGGGAGATGGACCACCTCAACAGTTTTGGATTCTCACCCCTCATCTGCATTAACCATCTGAGGGGCCTGTGGTCGGTCTGAACACGGAAGTGAGTCCCAAACAGGTAGGGCCTCAGCTTCTTCAGGGCCCAGACCACAGCAAATGCTTCCCTTTCAATAGCGCTCCACCTCTGTTCCCTGGGAAGTAGCCTCCTACTAATGAAAGCTACGGGTTGGTCCCCGCCCTCGTCGTCCATCTGTGAGAGTACTGCTCCCACGCCTTGCTCTGAAGCGTCTGTCTGCACTACGAACTCACTCGAAAAGTCAGGCGCCTTAAGCACCGGTGCTGTGCACATTGCAGTTTTCAGGGCATCAAAAGCAGTTTGACAGGCCTCGGTCCAATTCACTTTCCTGGGCTGATTCCTAGAGGTTAGTTCCGTTAAGGGGGCAACAATGGTGCCGTATCCCTTGATGAACCGTCTGTAATACCCGGTGAGTCCTAGAAAGGCCCTCACCTCTGTCTGCGTCTTGGGGGGTTCCCAAGCCAGAATGGTATCGATCTTCGCCTGTAGGGGCGCCACCTGGCCGCTCCCCACCTGGTGTCCCAAATACACCACTGATCCCTGCCCTATCTGGCACTTAATAGCCTTGATAGTGAGGCCTGCCTTCTGCAGCGCCCTCAACACTTCACAGAGGTGTTGCAAGTGTTCCTCCCAAGTGGAGCTGAACACAGCAATGTCATCCAGGTATGCGGCGCTGAATTGCTCCAGCCCGGTCAGTACCCGGTTGACCAGTCTCTGGAAGGTGGCAGGGGCATTTTTCAATCCAAAGGGCATGACTCGAAACTGGAAGTGCCCCTCTGGCGTTGAAAATGCCGACCTCTCCTTTGCCCCGTCAGTTAAGGCAATCTGCCAGTACCCCGAAGTCAAATCGAAGGTGCTGAGGTACCGGGCAGCTCCTAACCGATCCACGAGCTCATCAGCTCTGGGGATGGGGTGCGCGTCAGTCTTGGTGACCGCATTGAGCCCGAGGTAGTCCACGCAAAACCGAAGTTCTGACGGGCCACCGGGTGTAGCAGATTTCTTGGGAACGAGGACCACTGGGCTAGCCCAGGGACTGCTAGAGGGCTCAATTACCCCTAACGCCAACATCCTGGAAACTTCTTCCTTGATGCTGGCCCTGACCTTGTCAGCTACTCTGTAAAACTTCTGTTTCACAGGCAGGCTATCTCCAGTGTCCACATCATGGACGCACCAATTGGTGACACCCGGTGTCAGGGAGAACAGGGAGGCAAACTGACCCAACACCTGGCGACAGTCGCTCTGCTGCTCTGGGGTCAGGGTGGGCGAGAGGACCACACCATCCACTGACCCGTCTTGCTCCTTGGTTGCCAGGAGGTCAGGGAGAGGATCACTATCCTCTTCCCCACCGTCATCGGTAGCCATGAGCATCGTCACTTCAGACCTCTCGAAGTGGGGTTTGAGGCGGTTTACATGCAAGACTCTAAGGGGCTGCCTAGGAGTCTTCATGTTGATCAGGTAGGTCACCTCACTCTTGCGCTCTACCACCTCATATGGCCCGGTCCACTTGTCACGGTGCGCACAGGGCTCCACCGGCGCCATTACCCACACTTTCTGCCCGGGATGAAATTCTACCAGAGTGGTATTCTGGTCGTACCATTTTTTCATCTCCTCCTGGCTGGCTTCTAGGTTCTCCTGAGCGAGCTTCCTGAAGCGCTGCGTTTGGTTGCGGATGGCCAGCACATAGCTGAACACATCCTGGGGGGTCTTCCCACGGGATTTCTCCCACCCCTCCTTCACCAGTGTGAGAGGTCCTCTAACAGGGTGGCCATACAGCAGTTCAAAGGGGCTGAACCCTAAGGACTTCTGGGGCACCTCCCTGTAGGCAAACAACAGGCATGGTAACAAGACGTCCCACTTCCGTCTCATGGGCTCCGCTAGGCCCATAATCATACCTTTCAGGGTGCGGTTGAACCTTTCAACCAACCCATTTCCTTGAGGGTGGTAAGGAGTGGTGAACTTATACGTTACCCCACACTCCTCCCACAGAGACTTCATGTACCTAGAGATGAAGTTGGTACCCCGGTCGGAGACCACCTCTCGAGGGAACCCTACACGGGAAAAGATCCCCATCAATGCACGGCCCACCACGGGTGCTGTGATTGTCCTGAGAGGGACTGCTTCCGGGTACCGAGTGGCGTGATCCACCAAGACCAGGATAAACCTGTTGCCTAAGGCGGTCTTGGGATCCAGGGGCCCTACGATATCAATGCCCACCCGCTCGAAAGGGGTGCTCACTACAGGAAACGGCTGGAGGGGCGCCACGCACTTCCCTCCGCTCTTGCCACTGGCTTGACAGGTTTGGCATGACTTACAAAAGGTACCGACGTGCTTCTTCATCTGGGGCCAGTAGAAGTGGGTGACAAGCCTGTGATAGGTCTTGTCTTGCCCCAGATGTCCTGCGAGCGGCACGTCGTGAGCCAGACCCAGTAAGAAGTTCCTGAAGCGCTCGGGTACCACCAGCACACGGGCTGCACCGGGCTCAGCGAACTTAGGCTCACTATACAGTAAGTCATCTTCCCAGTAAATCAAATGTTCCTTGGACCCTAGGCCTGCTGCCTGGTCTGCAGCCTGCTGCCGCACACCAATGAGAGAAGGGCACTCCTTCTGAGCCTGGCAGAATTCCTCCCTGGAGGGGCCACCCTCTTGCTGCCAATGGGTCAGCTCAGGCAACTCCCCCAGTTCGGCCACCTGCTCCCCTGTAGGTTCCAGGGCATCCCCCTCAGGTTCCGCTTCCTCCTGGACCGTGGGAACAGTGGGGGCCGGTTTCCCGCGCCCTCTGCCCCTTCCCCTCCTGGCAGGTTCCTGGGCCATCGTTCCAGGCTCCAGTTCTACCAATCCACCCTTACTGGCTGTCATGGCACGTGTGGATACACAGATCCACGCTGGCAGTCCTAACATCTCCAAGTGAGTTCTGTGCTCTACGTCCTTCCATGGAGAACTCTCCAGGTCGTTACCCAACAGACAATCTACCGGCAAGGCATCACTGACACAGACTTCCAAGGTACCAGAGACTCCCCCCCATGTAAAGGGAACACGCGCCATCTTGCAGAGGCGAACTGAAGTGTCAGCTGCCACTACTGGGCGGAGCACATTGGGAATTACTTGCTCTTCAGACACCCACTGACACCTGACAGATGTCACACTAGCCCCGGTGTCTCTCAGAGCCTCTATCTCCCTCCCATTGATGGTCACCTTTTGCCCGTATTTCTTAGTGTTAGCGGGTATCAAGGTATCCTGGACCATCTCTTGGTCTCCTAAAGAGACAAGGGTCATCATAGCTAATCCCGCTTCCCCACTGGAAATCAAATCCCCTCCCAAAGCTACACTAGCTAACCCTGGGACTGGAGCAGCAGCTGGTGCTGGGGGTTTATTGGGACATTTAGGGGCGATGTGCCCCACTTCCCTACAAGCATAGCAAGTAGGCGGTGGTCTGTTGCCCTTAGGGGGCCAAGACCTCTTCGGCTTGGGGGCTTGGGACTCCTTCTCCTGGGAACTGTTTTGGGGCCCTTTAGAGAACTCCTTACTGTTACCCTTGTCCTCCCCACCTTTCTGCTGGGGACCCTGTCCACCCTTGGCTGGCATACTTACCACCCCTTTGTTGACCCTGGTGCTAGTCCAGCGGTCTGCCTCTTTAGCAAGCTCGCTGGGATCAGTTAACTTGCTGTCTAAAAGATGCTGGCGCAGCTCTGGAACACATAGACTACTCAAGTGCTCCCAACTAATCAAGTGACACAACCCCACATAATCAGTAACTTTGCTGCCCTTTATCCAACCTTCCAGTGCACGCGTGTACATACTCACACACTCCACCCACGTACTCGAATCAAGTTTCTTGAAGTTCCTAAACTTCTGTCGGTACTGTTCTGGTGTAAGCCCATACCTGAGGCATAAGGCCTCCTTCATCGTGGGGTAGGTTAAGGTCCCTGCTGCTTCTAAGGGTGCTAAGACATCCCTCCCAGAGGCCTCAAAATGCTTCCACAAACCCGCTCCCCAACTTTTCTCAGGCACTTCATTCATCTTCAAGGCAAGCTCATAGGATCTAAACCACGCATAGATATCCTCACCCCTCTGATAATTCTGCACCAAATCTTTCGGTATGTATACTTTACCCGCCTGTACTGGTTGTGCGCTGCCACCATTCGGACTGGACGTCACCTGTTTGGCTTTAATGTCCAGCTCCCTCATGCTCAACTCATGAGCCAACTGGAGTTTCTTCTCTTCTAACGCAAGAGCATTCCTCCTCTCCTCCGCCTCTTTCTCACTGTCAAGGCGCAGTTTCCTTTCTTCCGCTTGAGCTTTGAGTTTAAAAAGTTCAATCTCATGGGCTCTAACCCTCTGGTTTTCCTCCAGCTCCTCTGGAGAGAGGCTCCTACTGGAATGGGTGCTGCCAGCCCTCGACGCTGGCCTGTTCACTGGCAGATCATCGGATCCAAATCCGTTCTCCGGTGTGCCATCCCCTTCCGTAGTTTCCTCGGTTGCGCCATTCTTGGCCTCCCACCAGGCCCTTAGAGCTTTCTGTAGCTCCGTCCTGTTGGCGCTGCCCTTCGCTGGGCATCCAAGCTACTTGCAGAATTGCTTTAGGTGCTCCTTCTTGTACGTGAGCAACTTTTCTACTTCAAATTGCAATTCCGACTCCTCACCTACTCCATTCAGAGACATGATGCTTCGTCGATCCTCCAAGAATAGTCTTCGCAAAAAACTTCGTGCGATGCAACTGCTTACTAGATTAGTGATGTACGAAGAATCACTGCAGGTCAAGTGCAAATACTGGTTCTAATCCGCACCGCTGACCACCAATGTTAGATCTGGGGGTCTCTAGTTGGCAGAGGTATTCACCTTAGACCAAATAGGGACCCTTGCTTCTAGTCAGGGTACAGGGACACACACGGTAGATAACCCCTGCTCACCCTCTAGGTAGCTTGGCTCGAGCAGACAGGCTTATCCCCAAGGCAATGTGTAAGGTATTTGCACGTAGACACCACAATGACCCCTCCTCCGCACACCACAAACTTAGACCACACAGGTGAGTTATATCAAAAATAATATATCTTTATCTAGTTTCCGCAGTTGAAATCAAGCATCACAGGTTTACACAATAATCGCTTTCTTGGTTGGTCGGGATCGTCGGACGATAGTCTCTAGTCTCTTGAGTGATTCGATACTCACTGAGAATGAATCAGTTTGTAGGCTCTCGATGTTTTAGGCAGCTACGTTGCTCCGGCGGTGTCACTGCGCACGTTGCACGAGCGCTCCTCGGGCTGTTCGATGCAAGGATTCCACAACTCCCTCGACGAGCCCCCAGTGACGATGTCGACGTCACCGGCGTCAGCCACTCACTGCGCGGCTTCGTAGAGCAGGGAAATACGACTCTCGGTCTGCTTCAGGCCTCCGGGTCGCGGCAAGGCACGTGCCGATGAGCACGTCGATCTTCTTGATGCGGCAACCGGTGTCAGGCCCGGCTCGGTGCGGTACTCTCCAGCAAGACAGAGAGCAGCCAGCCCACCTCACAGGCAGATGTCGAGAAGCTTGGTAGAACAGTCCCCGGTCCCTGCGGCACACAGCAGCGCAGGTGGGACACAGCAGAGTCTTGAGTTCTTGGCAACCTTTCTATCCCTGGGTTGCGAAACAGGAGGCCAGCTCTTCTCAGGCCCTTGGAGATTCAGTTGAAGACACAGCACACAGCAAAGTCTTGTTTGGTCAAGTGGATAGGGTCAGCACACAGCAAGACCCCTTCTCCTCCTCAGCTTCAGTTGCACAGCAGAACAGGTCAGCCTTTAGAGCACACAGCACGGCAATCTTCCTTTAGTTCTTCAGCGGTCCGTCTTTCAGCAGAGGTTCCTCTTGATGGTCGAATCTACAAATCTGTTGTCAGGGGTCTTGTACTTATACCCCTAAAAGTCTTTGAAGTCTTTGTGCAAGTGGGTCCTGAGGCCGGTCTGATCCAGTTCTGGGTGTTGTTGGAGCACTTTGTTTTCCTGGTCTCTACATTCTTTTCAGAGTGAGGGGCAGAGTCGTCAGCCGCCCAGCAGGAGGTGGAGCCAGCGGAGTGGCAGGCAGGCACAGCCCTATTCAATCCCAGGTGCTATCTCCTCCCTCCACTCTCCTTGCGATTGTCGCCATTCAGCAGAGGGCTGACTCGGTCAACCTCCCGGGGGATCCCCAGCCCCTGTCACTCTCAAACCAGACAGTCAATCCACAAGCGCGCCCAGGCACACAGAAGGGTCAGACAAGAGAACAGCTACTCTCTAAAAAGTACTGTTCTCCAACTCAGGATTTAAAAACAATCTCTCCTAAAAGATGTGTTATCAAATGCTGAGCTCAGGGATATCAAACACTCATGTCTTATCTTGTTCGTATGAGAAGATAGGCGGATAGCCATCGGCACCTGCCTCCCTCATGTTAGCCTATGGAACAAGATAGCCTTGCAGTAGTGAACACACAAAATGGCCGGTGTTCACTACCAGAACATGTTACCTGCACTAGTACATGCTCTACCTTCTACATACACTGCACCCTGCCCAGGGGGGTACCTTGGGCCTTCCATAGGGATGACTGACGTGTATGAAAAGGGAAGGGTTAGGCCCGGCCAGTGTGGACACTGGCCAGGGGGACATGGCAGTCCGGGGACTGCAGGCAGGCCTGCGGCGGCAGGCCTGAGACACTGTTTTAGGGCTACACAGGTGGGTGGCGCAATCAGCGCTGCAGACCCCCTAGTAGCATCCGTCATCACCAGCCCTGGCACACACAGTGCACTTTACTAGGGACTTCATGGTGATACAGATGTGCCAATCAGGTATATCCAATCAATGCGATATTTTACACAGGGAGCACTTACACTCTGGAGCTGATTAGCAGTGACAGAGTGTCCAAAGCATCTAAACCAGCATATCGAAATCCAGCACAGCATCAAAAATCCAGGTAACAGAGGCAAAAGATAGGGGAAAAACCCACGCCAAGGATGTCAGGTCTAACAGTTACCATACAAGGTAAATAACTCACTCCGGGGTTATGGTATCTACCACTTACTTGTAAAGATTGCATCTGTATATTTGGGAGCGATAACGTCATCAAATCTGGGATACATTTTAGCAGGTCAAAATACCCAGTAAATACAGTAACCTGCGGCATTTGGTGTGGTAAGCACCAAAATTTGCATGTTAGACCCCATTTTTAGGGGGAAAACTCGTAATAGATGATTAGTACTGCACACAATAAATTCCGTACGTCTTAGTGTTGGTTTTTATATCGTGTGATTGCTATCACACATAAAGCAGAGCCACTTGTAGTGAGGACATAGTCCAGCCATTCTTGTCTCCTTTTACTCTAGGGGGAAGGTTGCCACAGTGGACCACCCAACAGCTGCTACTCCTAGGTGTCCTGCTCATCTGTCCTGCTCTAGGGCATCCCCGTGGGCTCGATCTAAATCCTTGGGAGAAGCATCTCCATGCAGGGCCCTGCTGTTTGAAGCACGCTCCTAAACGTACTAAGGCCAGGTGCTCCAGCACTCAACTCTCAGGTCTCTGAACATTCTGGCCCAAGCAGACTCTGCACATGCGCCCTTCCCACAGGGCAGCCACACTCTAATCTATTGGTACTCACAAACTTTCTCTCAGGGGCCAAATTTACAGTGTGGTTTGTGGCCGAGGGCCAAACCAGTGGGGGCGGGGTCAGAGGGGGAGGGGCGGGGCTAAAGCAAAAAAAATTGTGACCATGAGGTTGAACACAGGTCCCTGCAGCAGACGCCTTCGTCCACTGAGCCACCAGACCCGGCATCCACACATTTCTCTCTCTCTCCCCTGTCTCTCTCCCCTGTCTCTCTCCCTGTCTCCCTCCCCCCCTCCGTCTCCCTCCCTCCCTCTCCCTCCGTCTCCCTCCCTCTGTCTCCCTCCATTTCCCTCCATCTCCCTCCCTCCGTTTCCCTCCCTCCGTCTCCCTCCCTCTATCTCTCCCTGTCTCTCTCCCTCCCTCTGTCTCCCTCTGTCTCCCTCCCTCTCCCTCCCTCTGTCTCTCTCCCTCTGTCTCCCTCCCTCTGTCTCCCTTCCTGTCACCCTTTCTGCCTCTCTGTCTCCCTTCCTCTCCCTGTCTCCCTCCGTCTCCCTCCCTCCCTGTCTCCCTCCGTCTCCCTCCCTCCCTCTGTCTCCCTCCCTCCCTCTGTCTCCCTCCCTCCCTCTGTCTCCCTCCCTCCGTCTCCCTCCCTCCATCTCTCTCCCTCCGTCTCTCTCCCTCCGTTTCTCTCCCTCCCTCTGTCTCCCTCCCTCTCCCCCGTCTCTCTCCCTCTGTCTCTCTCCCTCTGTCTCCCTCCGTGTCTCCCTCCCTCCCTCTGTCACCCTCCGTCTCCCTCCCCGTCTCCCTCTGTCTCTCTCCCTCCGTCTCCCTCCCTCCCTCCCTCTGTCTCTTTCCCTCCATCTCCCTCCCTCCGTCTCCCTCCCTCCGTCTCTCTATCTCTGTCTCCCTCCAACTCCCTCTGTCTCTCTCCCTCCCTCTGTCTCTCTCCCTCTGTCTCCCTCTACCTCTCTCCCTGTCACCCTCCGTCGCCCTCCCTCTGTCTCCCTCCCTGTTTCTCACTCCCTCTGTCACCCTCTCTGCCTCCCTTTCTGCCACCCTCTCTCTGTCTCCCTTCCTCTGCCTCCCTCCCTTTGTCTCCCCCAGGCTGCGCCTCTCTGTCTCCCTCTCTCTGTCACCCTCTGTCAACCTCTGTCTCCCTCCCTCTCCCTCTCTCTCCCTCTCTCTCCCTCTCTCTCCCTCTCCCTCCCTCCGTCACCCTCTGTCATCTCACCCGTGTGTGTGTCAGCCCTCAGCCCGGGCTGAGACAGCTTCCCAGCGCGCACACACAGCCACACTGAGACAGCTTCCCAGCGCGCACAAACACAGCCGCTCCCGAGTACTTCAAAGGTCTTTAAAAGACCATTTACATGTTAATAAAGCTTTGTTGTATTTCACCTCTTAGGCCCCTGCATCTCTACTTTGACAATCACTGGAATCCTCCGGCCCCCACAGAGCAGAGTCCGGGCTGCTGCACCCGGCAGTGTTTGCTAACACAATTAAATTTTTTTTTTTTAAAACACAGATAGGATGTCTGCACGGTCCGTGGGCCGCCAGGGAAGGCTTGCCGGGCCGCTGGCAGCCCGCGGGCCGTACTATGAGTAACCGTGCTCTAATCAATGCTTAATTTGAGCTGGTGACTTCCGGTTCCGGTTGTCAACACCTGCACTTATGACAGACTGCCACATGGTGGTGCTGTTTGTGTAATTTGGAGATGAGAACCACAACTGTTGTTTAATAGTTAAATATACATTAAAAACGACAAGTCATGCTGACCCAGCCATTCTTATAGCTTATGGGCCCTGAAAAAGTCTGAATTATCATACCTGTAGGAGTGTGATGGTTAATAGTTGTAACACTGGCATGGGCAATGAATGGTGCAAGCTGCAGTGGCCTTCTGATGAGGGCCAGGGCACCTATTTTTTGTTGCTGTACAAACTAAGCACTGACTCTAATCCAGTTCACACTGCCAACCAGATCCTTTACACCCACCACCGTAAACCAGTGCTAGTGGAAGGGGAACCCACTGGTATCTCACCTGCTGTAGGCAGTCTATAGCTTTGCCGCCTAAGAGTGCCAACAAGGCCTGCACATGCCACTCACCCTCTTAATAATGCCTGTCACTTAATCACAGCATTTGCCAGAACATTCCCTGCAGAATGAGACCTCTACATACATAATATGTATTCATTTCATTTTGTAGAACGCTATAAAAACAAAGAGGTAGAATTTGCTCCCATGGCAAAAATGCATGGCTTGCTATATTTTGTTTGTAAGTGTGATAAAGACGAAGGAACATTTTAGGTAGTGTGTGTCAATCTACAGCACTCGCGACAAAGCAGCTTTTTTCTAAAGGTCTATGAGCTACATGTATCAAAATTGTATATTGCCAATACCTAATTGAAAATTTCTGAGAATCGCAATTAGGTAATCGCAATTTACAATGTATGAAACTCAAAGAGTTTCATATAGCGATTCCTAGGGGGTCGCAAATCGCTCTACCTCATTAATATTAATGAGGTAGATCGTAATTTGTGACCCCCTAGGAATCACAAACATCACGGGGATGGTGGCCTGCTGGGGTCAGCAGACCACCATGTCTGTGATTGCTTTCAAATAAAGCAATCTTTTTTTTAGATGCAGCCCGTTTTCCTTAAAGGAAAACGGGATGCGTTTCAAAAACAAAAATGAAAAATTTTCTTTTCATTTTTTTAGGAGTAGGCAGTGGTTCGTGGGACCACTGCCTGCTCTTAAAAAAGCTGTAACAAAAATTCACAAAGGGAAAGGGGTGCCTTGGGGACCCCTTCCCATTTGCGAATGGGTTACCACCTACTTGAAGTCGTTGGTAAAATGCTAATATTTTGCAACAGCATTTCGGTCACAAAACATTCCTACATACTGATGCGATTCAGTATTAGGAAGGGACACCCTAAACACGCCCCTTCCTAATAGTGAATCGCAAACCCATTTTGCGATTCGGTAACAGGTTACCAAATCGCAAAATTGGTTTTGATACATGTAAAAAACCTTTTTTGCATTCGCAAACGGGCCCGGTCTGCGAATCGGCACATTTGTAAGCGCAAAATAGCTTGATACATATAGCCCTTAGTCAGTATGGGCCAGATGTACGGCCATTAAGTTAGCGAGTCGCACAATGCGCAAAATTGTGACTCGCAATTTGCGACTCGCTAAACTTAATGTACAACAGTGTCTAAGACACTGTTTTCGATTCTCAATGGGGTTGCAAATTGCATGCCTCATGAATATTAGAGGCTGTCGCAAATTGCGACCCCATTGGGAATGGTTGGCACTCCCAAGGATGATGGCCTGCTGGTGTCAGCAGACCACCATGTCTATGACTGCTTTTTTAATAAAGCAGTTTTTTTTTTAATGCATCCCGTTTTCCTTAAAGGAAAACGGGATGCATTAAAAAAAAAATGTCACTTTTCAGTTTCATTTTTTAATGGTAGGCAGTGGTCCCTGGGACCACTGCCTGCGCTTAAAAAAATATTAACAAACCCATTCACAAAGGGGAAGGGGTCCCCTGGGGACCCCTTCCCGTTTGCAAGTGGCTTACAACCCTTTTGACAGGGTGGTAGTCTGCGACTGTTTTGCAACCGCAGATGCGGTCGCAAGACAAGTGTAAATGGCAATTGTACTAGCTATTAGGAAGGGACACGCCCCTTTCTAATAGCGAGACGCTAACCATATTTTGTGAGTCTCTAATAGGTTAGCGACTCGCAAAATAGGTTAGTACATCTGCCCCTCTATTACTCAGAACAGTAATGGAAAATGCATTTAGGTTTATTAATGCAACACTCCCACCTGAAGGCAAAAATGCTGAATTGCAAGACTAGATGGGATGAAAAAATAGGGCTACTGATTAATAAGAACGAAATAATTGTGATGCTTCGTAGATAATGTATGACATTTTGAAGAACTCCCAGCATTATAGATGCCTGCTCGAAAGATCTGTGGCACCACATTACCTTAAGATGTGAGGGGGAATATAATTGTACAAAGATTATTAATGTAACACCTCCTTCTACTGGTGCAAGGAATACACATCAAGGCTTCACGTGAAAAATCGGCAATGAGCAAGAATATTCCAATATTCTCAATTTTCTAGTGGCCATTCTCGACACTTCAACTCTGTCAAAGCAATTTTGTAGCGGTTCTATGTCAACGTGAACATAGTGAACATGAAAAGAAAAATGATTTCAGTTTTTATCGTTTAAAAACATACTTTACTATGATTCATCTTTGCATCTTTTTGATTGAATATTAATGTCACTTTTCAAAAAAGGTTTGTGGCATCTTATGGAAGTATTGTTTGTCCTTGTTTTAATTTAATTTCACATCATGAGTACCAAATTGCTTTGCACGTTATTTTGTTTTATTTATTCCACGGGGTCTATATTATGTTTAAGGCACCCAGCACACCCTTAACTGGGTGCGGCCAGGGCATTGCGCCCTATATCCAATTCACAAAGGGGAAGGGGTTCCCTGGGGACCCCTTCCCGTTTGCAAGTGGCTTACAAGCCTTTTGACAGGGTGGTAGTCTGCGACTGTTTCGCGACCGCAGATGCGGTCGCAAGACAAGTGTAAATGGCAATTGTACTAGCTATTAGGAAGGGACTGACCGTAGCAGGCACCAGGCATTTTCCCGGTGGGCTGGAAGGTTGGGCAAAGTTTTGACCCGTGGGGTGCGGTTTTGTTACTAGGGGGCGGTTTTGCAGCAGTGCTGCAATATCGGTGCCCTGTAAAAAAAGCGGAAGTGGTGCTTGACCCTAGCATCCGCCCCCCCACCCCAGCTAGCGCTTCTGAGTAGCACCAGGCCTGCCCAACCCTCCCAGAGATGGTTGAGCGGAATTGCCAGGGCTGGTTTCTGTTCCCAGTCCTGCCGTGCCTACAGTGGCGTAGCTAGTGGGGAGGGGGGGTGGTTGGGGTGGAACGCCCAACGCTGCACAAGTTTTGGGGGCAGCGGCTGGCCCCACCACCCCCTGCTTTTACCTGCGTCTGTCTCGGCTGCAAGAATCGGCAGCACCACCCAAACCTCCCTCACCGATCTTGCCTGCTGCCATCGCGGCCGCATGAATCGGCAGCACCTCCCTCTCTCCCGCTCTTTGATCAGGCCACCGCGGGTGGCAAACGCAGGAGCCGCTACGGACAACCTAAGGCCTAGCTCCACCACTGTGTGCTTATATCTGTGAATACGCTTCTCACAATGAAGGCGTAAACTTGCACCTGCACTGTGAATAGAGCATTAGTGAAAGACACACCGGCCACGCCTGGCAGTTCAGGATTAACTGCTCCCATGAGGCGCTGTGTAAGTACTGAGTTGCATAAGGCAGGTCTTACTCTAGAGTGGCACCATGGGTGAAAAACAGTAGGTTGGAATGTTACCCCGATCGATTGCCAGTGGTTAGACTATTTTCAAGCATTCATCCCACCCCATTTTGTGTGCATAAGTTTTCTGTCCCTTGTCCTCTGGGATGGGACTCCTAACGATTTAAAGTGCCTTTTACATTACACAATTTTACAAAACGTGACAAATACACATCTTTGTACTAACCCAACAACGATTTTCATTGTGAAAAAGCAAGTCTACTGTCTTTGTTGTTTTTTGTTAAGGAATGATGCCACAAACCCAAACCATTTAATCCATTCATGGCTCAAATGAAGCCAATGTACCCTTTACAAATAGGAGCTGGTACTGGAGCAGAGCTAAACTCGGAGTGCTTTTATCTGAATATCAGTATCAGTTGAATCGTGAGCTGTCTTTGTGTGGCATAAAGAGCCACTTTTCAAAGAGATGGGAACAGGGCTTAGGAGAGGAGAGGCTTCAGAGAGGATGGGCTTAGAAGAGGATGGGCTTAGGAGAGGAGGGGCTTAGAAGAGGCATGGATTAGGACAGATAGGCTTGGATTCAATGGAGGCACCAATTTGTGTTTCACCCTGGATTTTGTTGGACCACAGGCAAGGCCGGACTGGCCAGACCAGGCATTGGGCATTTCCTCGGCAGGCTGGAAGGATGGGGGCTACTTTTGTTACTGGGGGCCACTTTTATAGCAGTGCAGAATTTTCAAAAAGCACTGCAGAGATCCTTGTTGATCTAACAGTTTTCCGGCAATAATAAAAGTTCCAAGATAACTCTGGTGATGAATGTACCTGCTAGAGTTTTGTCTAGTGGCAGCTTTGATTTATCTAAGGAAGCCCAGAGGGTTAATATGCCTGCCGCAAAGAGTGTGTACTATGCAGATCACAGAACAGTATTTTATGTGCACAGCTCAGTGGTTTACCACTTTTGGCAGAGATCCTCTTGTGACTTTGCAATTCATAAGTTACAATCATAATCTAGGTTGGAAAGTAATGTTTTTTTCTTAGTCTTTCATTATTCAAATTTTTCTAAAAAGGGTTTATTTGGGTAGAAATATATTCTTATTAGTAAAGTCAACCCTAACCACTGTGTTACGTTCTGAATCCTGGGTTTGTGCTTCCCCAGACCAAGCACTCTTTAAAAATGCCTATCAGTATGGTTCACATGAATTCTACACCTTGTAGTCCTTTTGTCTTATGTAACATTTTCTATTCACTGATTTACACATGAATGATTCATTGTCTCAGTATGTGTGTGATGTAAAATGCATCGATATCCTACACTGATATGAGAGGCGCTATAAAACAAATAAATACATGTGAAAGAGGGGCTATGGCGAGATGAGAGGCACTGTTCGAGGGTGATAGTGAGAGACTTATTGAAGAGCCCCAGTAAAGATTGCTGCATCCAGGGCCGGACTGGCCGTAGCGGGCTCCGGGCAATCCACCGGTGCGCCACACGAGTGGGGGACGGTTTTGGGCCCCTGGGGGCCGTTTATGCTACAGGGCCGTTTTTGCAGCATAGCTGCAAAATCGGCCCTGTAACAAAATCGACAGAAAACCGGCCCTGGCAAAGAGCTCAGTGGCACTCCCAACCCCCGGGGGGGCCAGCCGAGCACTTTGTCAGAGCCGGTTTTGGTTCCCAGTCCGGCCCTGGCTGCATCCTGGTGCACTGTAAGGTCATCATTTACTATGAAAAGTGTGTTGTAGAATGTACTATTTTTGCCATATATTTCCAGATTTTCTTGGGGTAAGACCCCCACCCCAAAAAAAAAAACAACACACACTTTGTAGTGGTCAGGCTCGCTTGCTGCTCTCGCTCGCTCGCTTGCTGTGCACCTTATGGGGGATGGTCTGCCCAAGTTTGCCAGGGCTGCTTTGTGTTCCCAGTCCGACCCTGACCACATGCTGTCCCAATTGCATGTGGTACAGAAATGTTTTTAGCACTTTGTTTTGAATGCTTGTATGGCACTTTTAGGGTTTTGCATGTTGTTATGCATGTACATATGTTTGCATGTCACATCACAAACCTGGGAAGCAATGGCATACCATGCACAATAGCAGGGAAAGGAACATTTCAGAATGTGAACATTAGTAGGAAGGACTCTAAAGAGTTCTAGTGACAGGACGAGCAATGGTTTCCTTTTCAGTGACAATGGGGTGCTCACCGGGGGAGCCTTCAAGGGGCGGTGTCTTAGAAATGTAGGAAGAAGTGCGCATTGCAGCGACGTGTAAAGGATTCCTATCAGGGCAGAAACTTTCTAAGGTAGGTTGAGCTGGTAAAGAGCCAGTCGCGGGCCAGGCCCTCTTACATCAGTCTAACATGGGCAGAGGATGTGGTCCGCTGGCTAGATTGCCGACTTTGGTGCTGAAAACCAGGGTTCGAGCCTCGGGGTCGCGTCCACATCCTGTGATTCTGGGCAAATCACTTAGGGGCATATCAACAACAACCAGCGATAATTATCTCTAAGCGCACTTAGCGCTAGGATAATTATCGCCGGCTAGCGTGAATTTTTATCGCTGAGATAGCGTGCTATTAGCAACGATTATCTCAATAGCGATAAAAATCCTCACGCTAACAGGCTAACGTGAGATTATCGCTGGAAACCCAGCGATAATCTCACGTTACCTTGTTGATAGGGACAGGCAAACTTAGCCATGATATCCTCCTTCTATAGGATATCATGGCTAAGTCTGAAAAATACCAGACGTAAAAAAGCAGCGTTAACCGTGGTTAGCGCTGCTTTTTTTGTCTCTAACAGGGTTAGCGACATTCTTGATAATAGGAGAAATGTCGCTTAGCGACATTTCTCCTAGTATTTTACTCTGGAACGCCCCCTTTGCATCTCATTAGAGATGCAAGGGGAAGCGTAGAGTAAAAGGGTGCTAACATGCAAATTTGCATGTTAGCACCCTGTTGTTGATAGGGCGCTAGTTTTATCTCTCCTTTTTTGGCTTTTAAAGCCAAAAAAGCAGAGATAAAGCCCTTGTTGATATGCCCCTTAGGGGCATATTATCAAGCCAGGCGATAAAATTATCAAGCCCATTATCGCCGTTTTAGCGGCGGTTTTCTGCCGCTAAAGCGGCGATAATTTTATAGCCTGACTTGATAATATGCCCCATAATCTCCCCATGCCTGAATGTGTTCTTGTGTAACGTAATCGGTGCTCCTGTAAAGCGCTCTAATACCTTCGGGTCGAGTTCAGACTATATAAATGTGCAAAAAATAAAAATAAACATTGCTGAGACGTTAGCTACCAGCTGCTTCTTACTACTCAATCAGTTACTGGTGTCCTCTCTGTTCCTATTGCATGTTGCATACCTGTATTTACATACCCCTTCATATGTTTGTGTAGCGGCTACGTGTGTTAGGCATGTGCCAACTCACAATGAAGGCATTCTCCAAGAAGTCAGGCGAGAGACCTCCATACAGTTGTAGTGTTTTCATGGTGTACCTGAAGTGAGTTCCTCTTTAGCACAAAAAATGCTTAAGATGTGTTCCATGTGTGTTATGCTACCGACTGTCTGATTTTGGAATGTGACTGCCCACTCGAGACGAGAATACGGTACATAACTTTAATCACGAGCTGGTTGCAAAGGTGCGTGCAGGTGTGCGTAGCACTAATGAAGCAATTTGTTGAAACACCTGTGTTTGTAAGCGCAATGTTCTTGTCTTATTTTAAAATATATATATGTGTTTTAAAAAAATGAGCTGCCAACCCACAGGAGAATAATTGTTTATTTAATCATGCACGTTCCTTCCTCCTCTGCCCAGGTCGCAATTGTGGTAACAGACGGCCGCCCACAGGACGGCGTGAAGGACATTTCTGCGCGGGCCCGAGAGAGCGGCCTGGAGATCTTTGCCATCGGCGTGGGCCGCGTGGACAAGAGCATCCTGCGCCAGATCGCCAGCGAGCCGCTCGATGACCACGTGGACTACGTGGAGAGCTACCACGTCATTGAAAAACTGACCAAGAAGTTCCAGGAGGCCTTCTGCGGTGAGTTACTTCAGAAGAACAGGGGGGCATATTAGCAAGGGCTGGCGATATAATTATCGCAGCTTTAGCGTCCGTTTTTGGGCAAAAAGCAGCGATAATTATATCGCAATATCATCAAGGACGCGTGTTTCCTTGATGTAGAGCCCGTTTTTTCACAGCCTCGCCTCGCATCGCTAATGAGATACAAAAGAGGCATGGCTGTGAAAACAACACATGTTAATATCATGAAGGCAGCTTCGCGATATTAACAAGGGAGGTGCAGCGATAAAAAAAATCGCGCTACCTCAGCCTTAACTCAGGAATTTAACACCTGTTAAATTCCTGACTAAGGCATACTTTTAATGGGATATGGATTATGCTGATAGGACCACAGGGTCCTATCAGCAATGTTATCGATGTTTTCAATGGAACATCGCTGGAAAAACAGCGATGTTCCATTGAAAACACCGCTATCGCTGAAATATTATCGCCATAGCGCTATGCATTGTAAATATAGAGTTATCATGGCGATAATATCCAGCGATAATTATCGCTGGCCATTGATAATATGCCCCAATGAGTGGGACCTTTAAAGTTTCAAATGGGACGATACTCAAAACTATTCATTGCATCTTGTGATATGAGTCAGGGGTAGTCATAGGTCACGGAAGTGGCACAGAGGGCAGAAGATGTACCATTTAGCGTACAGATGCCACTAACAGCTGATAACTCCACAGAGACAATCGTATTTTGGGAAAAGAACAAGGAAACGTGGAAGATCGAGGCCAAAGCTCTGTGTATTTACAATCGCTGGGTAAGAAGCATTGGACATGAGCTCACCCTATGTTCTAGGACCACTAACCTACCAATTTGCATTTTATCCTAGGGGCACATGACTGTAACTCTCCTGGCAACATCTGTGCGAGAGCTGCCAGGACCAAACCTTCAAAAACAAGGAATTCATGTAAATACTTCTGAACTCAAATTCTATGGGGCATATCTACAAGGCGGCGATAAAATTATCGCCACTTTTGCGGCCGTTTTCGGCCGAAAAGCGGCGATAATTTTATCGCTATATCAGCAAGGTCACGCTATCGCGTGAAATCTTGCCTTAGCGCCTGAATTCCGAACGCCCATTTAGAGATGCAAAGTGGGCGTTCCTCCCCAGGATAACCGGAGAAATGTCGCTAAGCGACATTTCTCCTATTATCAAGCCTCACGCAAAGCAGCATAGCGACAAGAAAAGTAGCGATAACCCCTGTTATCGCTACTTTCCTTACGCCTGCTTTGAAACTGACATAGCCATGATATCCTATGGAAGGTGGATATCATGGCTAAGTATGTGAGGCCCTATCAGCAAGCTATCACCAAACTTCGTGGGATTATCGCTGGTTTTCCAGCGATAATCTCACATTAGGCAGTTAGCGCTAGGATTTTTATCACTTTTGAGATAAGCGTTGCTAATAGCACGCTATCTCAGCGATATAATTCCACGCTAGCCGGCGATAATTATCCTAGTGCTAAGTGCACTTAGTGATAATTATCGCCGGTTGTTGCTGATATGCCTATATATTCTTTTTTTTTGCTTTCACAGAAATCCTTCGAGCCACCAGCCACCAAACACAAACTCTGCATGGTGGTCTCCCACATTGGCCTTTTATTTTTTTACCTAATCCGTCTGCTTTCAGCCTTTCTTCTTTTATAAGGAGAATATGGCCTTCTTGAAGGCAGCTGCTCCGAGGAGACAGATAAGAAGCAGGAGTTGCGTGAGCCGCACCTCCATCTTAGTGCATACTGGGGCATATTATCAAGAAACGATGTTAAAATTATCGCCACTTTAGCAGCCGAAAAAGCGGCGATAATGGGCTTGATAATATGCCCTTGAGAATTCTCAAGGGCATATTATCAAACCCATTATCGCCGCTTTAGCGGCAGTTTTCTGCCGCTAAAGCGGCGATAATTTTAACGCAGTGCTTGATAATATGCCCCACTGTCTTTTAATATGTGCCACGTGACCGATCTGCGTCGAACATTCCAGAATGACCATTGGCCCTTTCGGATGGGCTTTACGCAGCGGCGTCACTATGGGGGTGCGGACTGCACCAGGTGACACCCTCACGTGGGGTGACACCAACCGGGCCGGTGTGCGTCTAGCAACCTAACCTTTCAGGAGGAGGAGGTGCCTGTGCGCAGAACTCACTGTCTCCTCTCCTTTCTTTTATTTGCTTCCCTGTGAAATGGATCCAAATACGAAAATCACTTTTGCCGGAAATCAATGTCGTATTTTTCTGACATTTAATTCCAAAGTGCAGCATCTGGAATAAAAGTTTAAAAATATGAAAAATAAATAACTAAATAAAGTAAGACAGAGTGGTAGCAAACTGGCCAGATTGATTTTATTCACACCCAAACACATTAGCTTCCCTTTTACAGAGTTTGCCAGTGAAGCACTATTTTTGTTGTCTTGGCTTTGTTTTCCCTGGGCTTGGAACTAGTGCACCAATCCTGGAGGTACTGCAATGTGAGAATTGAAAAACAAAATTTGTACTGCTGCTCTGTATCTAGGGATGTTGTCTTTTTTTACCATACTGCTTACGTTTTGTAAGGATATAAGCAATGGCCATTGAAATGGGTCCATTCAGGGCCCTGTTGTCATGTCCTTAACATTTCAGGCAAAAGCACTCACAGATTTCTGAACAGTGAGTGTAAAAGCGTTAAGGTAACCATGTTGTTACTGCTTACATTTCACATGGATTGCAAAATTTTGCATCCCCTATGATTGTTTGCTTTTTCCAGGATGCTGTCACTTTTTTTTGTAGGCCACATATTGCTCTTGCCCAGTGCGTAATTTAAATTGAGCCGCATCCAGGTGTTTATAGCCGGCAACAATTTGGTTGTAGTTGAAGGCAGTTTGAGTTTTTCTCAGTGGGGCAGTATGGTGTTCAGTGGGGGAGAGTATGTGGCACTATGGCCAGAGCTGCTGAATTTGGAACTGGGGAACCAGGTTCAGCCTTAATAACCAGTCCTCCAGACCACTCTCCTGAGAGAGCACTATCTCATGCTAGACCTTAGAAGGCTTTGCAAGACATTAGAAGCCCCGGTGTCGTAGCACCAGCAGGTGGACCCTAGCATGACAAGTGTTCATACTGAAGTTCACCTCCAGTCTTGCGGCCAGGCCTATGAAGCAGTACACCCTAGAACAACAGTGACCCTGTCACTGAGATCACAGGACCCTTGAGAAGGGCCAGCTCTAGGGCGGTGCAACCGGTGTGACCGCACCAGGTGCTGACTTTAGGTGGAGGCATCATTTTTGCAAGTATATTATGATTTTAAAAGCACTTGCTGCCTCCTTCCTGGCCTCCAGTAATTTTCGGTAACAATAAAAATGTCATGATGACTCTGATGATTAATGTTCTTCCTAGAGAGAGATCGGAATTTTGTCTAATGGAAGATTTGACTCATGGAAAGGTAGCTCAGAGGGTTAATGTACCTGCTGCAAAGAACATGTACCATGCAGATCACAAAAATGCACATAATGTAAATAGGCCAGTGGGCTACTGCTTTTGTCAGAGAGATCCTTTTGTTGCTTGCAGTTTATAAGTTAAAATCCTAAGATAGAACAGTGAGCTATTAACTGTCATCTACTCCGCAGCAACACAAGTCACATTTTTTATTAACTTTTGATACGTTTGAGCTACAAACAATTTATTAGTTTAAATGGTCAGATCATGCTGCAGATCTTGCATTATGAGTCAAATATGGCAGAGCCATTATTATTTAGAAAACATTTGGAAACTAGGATTTTTAGCCATTCATGTTTGAACTGCTGTTTTGGAAAAGGGAGAAGTGCTGATGACAGAAACTCCATGGCTCGGAGACAAATGGCTTGTGCTTCCACATTTTATCGTATTTGGGGACATTCTGTGATTAGAAGCATATCCCACTTTGTGAATACATTTTACTGTCAATAACTCATTATAAAACAACAAAACAAAGAACTGGGGGTCTAATGGAATCCTGCTGAATGAGCAGGAATGCAAAAATAAAGGGCTACTAAGTCCCACATAACAGAGAAGAGAGTAAAAGAACAGAAACAAAGAGGAAGAAAAAGAAAGAGACAACCAGATGCAATCTAGAAGGACCTTAGAGCGGAATTATTGGATACCCATCAATTGTCTGTGTGATCAATCTTATCATCTGGTTATCCAATCCAAAATGAGATGCTTCTCTTGATCATAGAGAACATCTAAATGGGAGTGATTTCACTCGTGGATGGTCCAAGGTTGTCAGAGGATTGGAATGGGAAAACCAACCATAGTAGGATGATAGGACAATTGAAAGGAGTGCAGTGCTAACAAAAGACAGTGAAGTGGTGTATTAAAATAGAATTGCGAGAAAACACTACCAGTTTAATACGTGTCTCACATTCTAAATAAAACAACAGTGCAGAAAAGCAGTATTAAACAAATAACTGCTGTGTGAAAAGGTCGACATGTTTCAGCCAAATGAGATACATTTACCCCTGCGGCTTTCTTCAGGACCTATGTTGTTGTATTCTAGCTACTGCAATCAAGTGAAAATGTATAGTGATGAAAAGAATAGATAAAGACAAAAAAGTAAATTTATCTCACTATCATGAAAAAGTGGCACATTATACCACCTTAGGTAAATCCTCCGTCTCAAAAGGATGCTGCGTGCATCTGTCAAGAAAGCAAATGGAAAATGTCTCAGTCAAAAGAAAATAGAAGTAGAAGTACTCTCATTGTTATATTCAAACCCAACTTCATGTTAGAGGGCTTACCCGTAATGATCGGGGAACGGACCTCACCTCGCCTGGATCCTGACTCAGGACTAGGAGGCCCCGCTCTGTATAAAAGAGAAAAATGAGCTACCAATCTCTGGAAAATAATCATCGAGCACTTAAAGTGTCTTCAAAAAGAGAGAGGGTGTACTAGTGTGGTAAACTACTAGTAACAGATATTGGTAGAGTAAAAACACACATGTATCGTTTCGAGGGAAGAGACACACACAAATACTCTCCGGCAAGGTGTCGTAAGCCCAAGGGAGAGACTGTATGTCAAGATACATTGAACATAGCATTTCTTGCCTGATATACCAGCCCCTACGACTGATCAGCAGTTGTAGTAGTGAAAGGGTTTGCAATATGATGTTAGAGGCAAGGGGGAATCAATAACTAAGTATGACAAATGTTTCCATAGCTAGTGTAGAATCTCGTATGGAAACTGTTGGGAAAAAGTTCTCATGACCTCGTTTCTAAAGCAAGTGCAGCTAGAGTGCCCAGTGTTGTCTGGAATAGGGCTCAAAACAGTCAGGCGGGTGCTCACCTCTCCGTCGTTACCTCGTTGTGGCTGCAGAGTCAGGAGGGAGGTAACCCGGACTTCCAACGCGGCGTTCTTATAAAGCCAGCAGACCTCGTAGATTTCAAAACGCGAAGAAACTTCCTTGTCCGTCATCACCTGTTACCGGAAATGCAATCCGGACTACAGGGTGACGTCATAATGGAGATTTGTGTAGTTTATTATGGATTGCTTGCTAAAATGTTGATTCGCGCGTACCAAGTTAGACTGGAAGAATAACCATAACTAGCATAAAGATCAGCAGGACTTGTGCATGCGGCCACAAAGAGCGTAATATTATGGCAAAGTCATAGTATATAATGTTAATGCATAATTATAGTAGAGGCGTCAAGGACTACAAAATGACGTCACGATGGGGGCGTCTGTAGTCCATTAACCGCGCTACAGATGTAACTCGCGTTTTAAGCTACAAATACGAAGCATGGCGAGATCGCACCATCACATACATTAAGAATGTATAGTTTGTGGGTGTGAGAATGTTATATAGTATATTAAAGCTCTGTATTGAGTATAACAGTGTGTTCTATCTCTAGAATATTAATGTGCAGATGCCTCGTTGTTTAGAGGGTAAATACAACCTAAACAGCATAATGACCTTGTTCTAATGTAGATATTAAAAGGTGTCCTGTAACAACTGAGGCCACATGCAGGTTCCAAAGTAATAAGGCACACTGAACAAGAGAAAAAAGGAAAACAGGAAAACACAACCCATTTTATATGGTGGTCCATGGAATTTCATCATTTAGACCCCTGACATCACTATGTAGCCTAAACACCCATTTCTGTTCTTTCGTGAAGAGGTATTTAGTGATGTCAACGATGTGTGATGGTATTAGTGGTTTTTCGAGCACAGTCCAGAGAAAGTCTTCTGCTTTGTGATCTTTTTCAATGAAGTGTCTGGTTAATTTGGTAGTTGATCTCTTACATCTGAAGGAACTCTTATGTTCTAACATACGAGTCCTTACTTTCCGGGTTGTCATACCCACGTATTTGCATTGGCACGGACAGGTGATTAGATAAATTAGATTGTCACTGTTGCAATTGGTAAACCTCTTTTGCAACCAAGGTCTGTTGGTGCCTATATCGATGGAGGTGGTGTGTATCGTTTGTGGGCAAATAGAGCAATTGCCGCAGGGGAAGTGGCCAGTCACTGCGGGGAGCTCCCATAGTGTGCCTACCGCTCTCTGTGGAAGGGTTTTCGGGCGGGTATGTACTAAACGGTCCCGTATGCTGCCAGATCTCTTGAAGGAGAACAAAGGAGGTGCCAGAGATCCATCGCATGAGGTCAAAATATGCCAATGTTTTCTGACGCTTTTTTGTATTTTGTTAGCCATTGTGCTAAACGTAGTAACAAACGTCATGCGTTCAAGTTTGGGTTTCTCAAAAGCAGGTTCCAGGAGTGCCTCACGATGATTGTTAGTAGCCCGCTTTAATGAGCGTTTCACCAATCTTGGGGGATATTGTCTAGAGACCAGTTGTTCCGTAAGGGCCTCGGCATGTTTCCTAAAGGTATTCACAGTCGAACAATTCCTACGAACTCGCAGGAACTGTCCAAAAGGTAAATTATCCCTTAGTGATTTAGGGTGTTGACTGTCGTATCGTAGTAAAGAGTTACGAGACATAGGTTTACGATAGAGCTCGCTTTCTAAACCTGTAGGTGTGACAAAGATGGACAGATCTAGAAAGGCTAACCTTTTGTCATCAATTTCGACCGTGAACTTTAGGAACTGGTTCCTGGTATTGAGCCATTGATGTAAAAGAAGGATAGACGCACGGTCACCTCTCTTATAAAGCCAGCAGACCTCGTAGATTTCAAAACGCGAAGAAACTTCCTTGTCCGTCATCACCTGTTACCGGAAATGCAATCCGGACTACAGGGTGACGTCATAATGGAGATTTGTGTAGTTTATTATGGATTGCCTGCTAAAATGTTGATTCGCGCGTACCAAGTTAGACTGGAAGAATAACCATAACTTGAGTCTATCCGTTTCTTGAGTCTATCCGACTGTGGAAACGCTATATTGATGATGTGCTGGTGGTCTGGAGAGGTGACCGTGCGTCTATCCTTCTTTTCCATCAATGGCTCAATACCAGGAACCAGTTCCTAAAGTTCACGGTCGAAATTGATGACAAAAGGTTAGCCTTTCTAGATCTGTCCATCTTTGTCACACCTACAGGTTTAGAAAGCGAGCTCTATCGTAAACCTATGTCTCGTAACTCTTTACTACGATACGACAGTCAACACCCTAAATCACTAAGGGATAATTTACCTTTTGGACAGTTCCTGCGAGTTCGTAGGAATTGTTCGACTGTGAATACCTTTAGGAAACATGCCGAGGCCCTTACGGAACAACTGGTCTCTAGACAATATCCCCCAAGATTGGTGAAACGCTCATTAAAGCGGGCTACTAACAATCATCGTGAGGCACTCCTGGAACCTGCTTTTGAGAAACCCAAACTTGAACGCATGACGTTTGTTACTACGTTTAGCACAATGGCTAACAAAATACAAAAAAGCGTCAGAAAACATTGGCGTATTTTGACCTCATGCGATGGATCTCTGGCACCTCCTTTGTTCTCCTTCAAGAGATCTGGCAGCATACGGGACCGTTTAGTACATACCCGCCCGAAAACCCTTCCACAGAGAGCGGTAGGCACACTATGGGAGCTCCCCGCAGTGACTGGCCACTTCCCCTGCGGCAATTGCTCTATTTGCCCACAAACGATACACACCACCTCCATCGATATAGGCACCAACAGACCTTGGTTGCAAAAGAGGTTTACCAATTGCAACAGTGACAATCTAATTTATCTAATCACCTGTCCGTGCCAATGCAAATACGTGGGTATGACAACCCGGAAAGTAAGGACTCGTATGTTAGAACATAAGAGTTCCTTCAGATGTAAGAGATCAACTACCAAATTAACCAGACACTTCATTGAAAAAGATCACAAAGCAGAAGACTTTCTCTGGACTGTGCTCGAAAAACCACTAATACCATCACACATCGTTGACATCACTAAATACCTCTTCACGAAAGAACAGAAATGGGTGTTTAGGCTACATAGTGATGTCAGGGGTCTAAATGATGAAATTCCATGGACCACCATATAAAATGGGTTGTGTTTTCCTGTTTTCCTTTTTTCTCTTGTTCAGTGTGCCTTATTACTTTGGAACCTGCATGTGGCCTCAGTTGTTACAGGACACCTTTTAATATCTACATTAGAACAAGGTCATTATGCTGTTTAGGTTGTATTTCCCCTCTAAACAACGAGGCATCTGCACATTAATATTCTAGAGATAGAACACACTGTTATACTCAATACAGAGCTTTAATATACTATATAACATTCTCACACCCACAAACTATACATTCTTAATGTATGTGATGGTGCGATCTCGCCATGCTTCGTATTTGTAGCTTAAAACGCGAGTTACATCTGTAGCGCGGTTAATGGACTACAGACGCCCCCATCGTGACGTCATTTTGTAGTCCTTGACGCCTCTACTATAATTATGCATTAACATTATATACTATGACTTTGCCATAATATTACGCTCTTTGTGGCCGCATGCACAAGTCCTGCTGATCTTTATGCTAGTTATGGTTATTCTTCCAGTCTAACTTGGTACGCGCGAATCAACATTTTAGCAGGCAATCCATAATAAACTACACAAATCTCCATTATGACGTCACCCTGTAGTCCGGATTGCATTTCCGGTAACAGGTGATGACGGACAAGGAAGTTTCTTCGCGTTTTTAAATCTACGAGGTCTGCTGGCTTTATAAGAACGCCGCGTTGGAAGTCCGGGTTACCTCCCTCCTGACTCTGCAGCCACAACGAGGTAACGACGGAGAGGTGAGCACCCGCCTGACTGTTTTGAGCCCTATTCCAGACAACACTGGGCACTCTAGCTGCACTTGCTTTAGAAACGAGGTCATGAGAACTTTTTCCCAACAGTTTCCATACGAGATTCTACACTAGCTATGGAAACATTTGTCATACTTAGTTATTGATTCCCCCTTGCCTCTAACATCATATTGCAAACCCTTTCACTACTACAACTGCTGATCAGTCATAGGGGCTGGTATATCAGGCAAGAAATGCTATGTTCAATGTATCTTGACATACAGTCTCTCCCTTGGGCTTACGACACCTTGCCGGAGAGTATTTGTGTGTGTCTCTTCCCTCGAAACGACACATGTGTGTTTTTACTCTACCAATATCTGTTACTAGTAGTTTACCACACTAGTACACCCTCTCTCTTTTTGAAGACACTTTAAGTGCTCGATGATTATTTTCCAGAGATTGGTAGCTCATTTTTCTCTTTTATACAGAGCGGGGCCTCCTAGTCCTGAGTCAGGATCCATGCGAGGTGAGGTCCGTTCCCCGATCATTACGGGTAAGCCCTCTAACATGAAGTTGGGTTTGAATATAACAATGAGAGTACTTCTACTTCTATTTTCTTTTGACTGAGACATTTTCCATTTGCTTTCTTGACAGATGCACGCAGCATCCTTTTGAGACGGAGGATTTACCTAAGGTGGTATAATGTGCCACTTTTTCATGATAGTGAGATAAATTTACTTTTTTGTCTTTATCTATTCTTTTCATCACTATACATTTTCACTTGATTGCAGTAGCTAGAATACAACAACATAGGTCCTGAAGAAAGCCGCAGGGGTAAATGTATCTCATTTGGCTGAAACATGTCGACCTTTTCACACAGCAGTTATTTGTTTAACACTGCTTTTCTGCACTGTTGTTTTATTTAGAATGTGAGACACGTATTAAACTGGTAGTGTTTTCTCGCAATTCTATTTTAATACACCACTTCACTGTCTTTTGTTAGCACTGCACTCCTTTCAATTGTCCTATCATCCTACTATGGTTGGTTTTCCCATTCCAATCCTCTGACAACCTTGGACCATCCACGAGTGAAATCACTCCCATTTAGATGTTCTCTATGATCAAGAGAAGCATCTCATTTTGGATTGGATAACCAGATGATAAGATTGATCACACAGACAATTGATGGGTATCCAATAATTCCGCTCTAAGGTCCTTCTAGATTGCATCTGGTTGTCTCTTTCTTTTTCTTCCTCTTTGTTTCTGTTCTTTTACTCTCTTCTCTGTTATGTGGGACTTAGTAGCCCTTTATTTTTGCATTCCTGCTCATTCAGCAGGATTCCATTAGACCCCCAGTTCTTTGTTTTGTTGTTTCATAGTGTAGATTTAGGGGATTAGAACTGAGGCAGGTCACTAAACTTTCCCTTAGACCCTATCAAAAAATTTTTTAGTGCCTAATAACTCATTATAACCTTAAATAATCATGTGTATCCATTGGTTGATAAAACTGGGCAGTGAAACCAAACAAATACAAAAAGTTGGGATGTTTGCGCATTCTGGCCACGCCTCTGGCTCTGCCCACTGATCCATACTTGGGTTATTCCCGCCCTCTGATTCTCCGCCCACAGTTCCCATACTTTGTTTCCCCCACTTCGACCACTGATATATCGTGTTGCTGGATAGTGGGAACACCACACCAGTAAAAAGTACCATACCTATGATATTATAAATTCCAATAAACTATTGACTAGCAGGTAGCCCACTGTACAACCTGATTAATGAGTCATTATCACACTGTTGTTAACAGGCACATTTTGTAAATATAGGACCTACATTTACAAACGTTACTAAGGATTCTGTATGGTCCAGTTATTTGCCAACTGTGTCCACTGGCGGACTCGGGCGGAGGAGGTCCATGCGGTAAGTCATGAGGGGGTGACACCATGAGTTACCCACACCGGGTGACACCAACCCTAGTGACGCCACTGGCTCTATGCATGGATTCAGAAGTTCAAGGATTTAAGGCTGCTTTGACACCAATTAACCTCGGGCAGATGGGGGAAGTGACAGAGGCACAAGGAGCAGCCCTGCGTGTTCAGAACCGGCTTCCAAGGGCTCCATTCCATGGGGAAACGTCCAGGGGAATAAAAGGCCTGTCCGGTCTTGCAATAAAGTTCTTCTTACAGATATCTGTCTGCGCTTCTTAAAACTGCACCAGGCGCTTCCTATAATTGTGGACAAACTCATGCATCTTCATGTGTCTCAAGCACATAGCAGGTGCCTGAAGCTTAGAATCGCACCTGCCTGAACGGAGTTCGCTAGAAATGTTCTGGCCACACACCCATGGGAATCCAGTGGGCACTGGAACTCAGTGTGTGCAGCCACACCTTCCGACAGATGTTCACGTGCCAGTAAAATCGTCCACAGAGCGACGTCAACGGAAACCAGTACATTTGCTTGTGGCAGGAAGTTGCTATTAAAATCTGTAAAAGAGGCGCGTGCTGTCTCATGCTACGGGTGTTGAATCAACAGCCCTTGGCCGCCACAACTGAAATAGAGCAGGCGGTTCAATGTTCCCACGGCTCCCAGGAGACCTGGGGGCTTCTGTACTGGTAAATTAGTTTGTCTGTTCTAAGACTCAACACCCATTGGCTCAGGAAAGTGCAAGAATACTCAGGAATGCACAACAGTGATCAGAGTTAGTTGTGAAACCTGTTCTACATTGCCAAGTTCTTTCTCTGGGCAACAGCTTACTTCTGGCATAGAAAAATTAGTTTTTTGAAATGTAACGATTAATCAATTGACTTTGTAAACAGCAGCAATTAAGCTCAGATTTAGCACTATTGCATGTAATTTGGCCTGGTTGGCGTTCAGGGTGCATTGGCTGCAAGATAGTCATTTCACAATCCACAGACAAAATGGTGCCTATGAGGACGAAGGACCCCATAATCTGTGCAGCTCGTCAGTCCCAGCCATTTTCCTCTGGGTAGTTGCCCTTCATTATTCCATTTTTGGGACAATTTGTGGTGTACCTAATCACATGAGACCCCCATCTCCAGATCTGATGCATGCTTCTTAAGGAGACTATTGATGTGTCCTAAGCTTGGCGTACCCCAATTTGTCCCCCTCCATAGTACAGAGGATGTAGCCCCCCTGACCTCCATTTTCTAGGTCTGGTGGCAGCAATATATATATTTTTTTGTTGTGTAGTAGCTACACCCAGGGATGATGCCCCACGTAAATTTAGTCCAGTAACTTGGGCAAATGGGAACCTTTAGTACTTATTTTTTTGAATGATTTAGAAAGACAGCAGGATGTCAACTTGAGTACGACGACCGTCAGTGCACCTGTCATTAAGGTGATCTTCGGATGGTCACGCGCATCCTCTCAGCTAAAATAGTAAGATGGAGAATGGCTGCTCCACGTGGAGACACAAGATGGGCAGCCCTGTCACTGCACTTCTACTTCCCCTCTACTTCCCTTGTCTTTCAGCCCTATTTGAGGGGCATGCAAAGGATTTCCTACCAAAGCAGCACCAGGAGATTTTACCTGCCTTGTTTCCTCTTTGCGGTACAAAAGGGGGTGGTAAAAAAGGGGGTGGTACAAAAGGGGGTGGTGATGGACGGAGCATCAGAACCAATCAAACACTCACACCCAGTCAACAGATCTGGGTTTGATCCATCACCGTTCTTTAGCCCACTCTGCCACCCCAGTTCAGACATGGCCATATGCAAATCAGTCTGACCCTGTGCACAAACCCCACAGTGTAATCTGGTGGCAGGGTAAGGCTGCCCTTTCCAGAAGTCCCTCTGAGCAGTGGAAGTGCCACAAACTGATTGGAAATTAACCACTGAGCATGCCCTGTACTGACAGTGGACTGCTGCCCAGCAGCCAATGATTATGGAGGCAATATTATGGAATATCAGCACAAACTCAGACCATAGAAGAAATAGCCCGCACACAGCTCCTGAACTTGGAGCTGCGTGCTGACCTTTTCTACAAGTCTACAACTAAACAAGTGGCCTTCTGAAGCTCTGCTTATCTGCGTGATGCTGACATGGGTTCGACCGAGCTCAAGAAGTCCGTGAATACAGACGGGGGCGGGGGGGCGGGGAAAGAAGCCCTCTCCACCCCTCTGAAAAGACACAAGGTGCTTCGACCACAAAACTACCATCTACAAGTCCAGATGAACTGAGTGACGGCTCTGACTGGCAAGCACAGCTCCTCCGTGTATCAACGATTGTGTCGAGATCTTGTTGAACTTGGGGGCATATTTACTAGAAAATGTCAGAGCGCCGAGCTGCTCCAAATTTGGGAGCACCGGGCTCCGACATTTTCAGAACACAGGGATGCGCCGCATTTATAATGATACAGCGCTCCCCTGCATTTCCCCCAGCACTGGTGCTGAAATTAGCTGCCTAGCCCCACCGCAGGCACCCAGGGAATTATTGTTTATGTGCAGGAAGGTGTTCCTTCCTGGACATAAACCATCACTAATGGTGATTTGTAACTTCTATGTGTACTGCAGAATGCCGCACATATAGAAGTTACAACTCGTCATTATTTAATGATTGTTTATGTGCAGGAAGGAACACATTCCTGCACTTCCTGCACTTGAACAATCATTAATAGCTTTTTGCTCTTTCTATGTGTCCTGCAGAATGCAGCACACATAGAAAAAGCAAAAACGAGGAGAAATAAAAGCATTTAGCCTCATGTGCCATTGTAATGCCTGCTCTTGCATGGCGTTAGTTTTTGGCGCTGCATCAGATTTACACCTCCTTGTAAATCTGTGGCAGCGTCAAAAAGCAATGTATGTTGCACTGGAACACCCTCAGTAACACCAGTGCACGTCCCTTTGCCGCAGAGGACTGCGGCGGAAAGGGGCATGTTTACAAGGTGGTGTTATGCCATGCAAAGTGGCTTAGCAGCACCTTGTGAATAGTGAAAATGGCACTCCACCACTGGAGCATCCAAAAAAGTGACGCCCCATTGGCGATCGGGTCTTCTAAATATGCCCCTTGGTGTGACCCCCAGTTGCTTCTATGCAATAACAAACAAGCCTCCACCTGGTGCGATCTTGGGTCCACCACCAGCCTAAAAGTGCACAGGTTCCTCAGGAAGTGTCTCCCAGCCACATTTGGAGGTCCAGGTAGCTTAGAGACTGTCTGCACGATCCTAATGTGTTCCTTTGGGTTCTGGTACTGATTGCCCTTGAGGGGCAGGCAGCTTCTTGCCCCATAGGAGTTGTCATTATAATTTATACCTATGAAGTTGGGCTAAGTAGGGGAAGTTCGCCATCATGAAGTTGACAGTGTACAATTCTCTGCTGACATAGCGAAAACACAAGCCAGCCTCTCATGTGATGATTTCCTACAGCTGGATACCCCCAAAGCATGAGATCCCCTCAGCATGCAGCTGCAGCCTCTAGAGGTGTTGGGAATGGCCAAGGGAAAGACAGTGAGGAAAGGGGCTGTGTGAGAATCTGGACGGGCGGGGTGTATTTGATGTTTGGGCAGGCCAGCAGTCTGATGCTCTGCAGGAGTGGGGGCCCTAGGAACATGTAGTCATTGCTTTGTGGGGGGAGGGTCCAACTGAGGATCTCGACTAGAGGGGGAGTGAGTGCACGTTATGGCTGTGTCTGACGGTGAGGTATAAGGACTGCATGGAGGAGGCAGGGTCCTTGGGTCTGTGCCGCGTAGGCAGGGAGGCTTAGTGAAGGGGACAGGACACCTGTTAAGCCATGCCAGACCCCCGTTTAAATGAGAGGTCCATGAACATCTCCAGCTACCTCAAAGGGTCACTAAAGCTGCCACTTTTTTGCTTTTTCTTTGAATTGTGAGCTCCACGCTTTGCTTAGCATGCAAATGAAATGAAGAGAATCTGCAAAGCTGTAAGTCCTGCCTCTTTGCACCCTCACACACCCCAGACCCATGAAACTACTGGGTTGTCCTGTCACTGGAAGGGTCATAGGAGAAGCCTGACAGTGGGACATTAAGAACTCCTGACCCCTGCCACTGTCCCGAGCCAGCCTGCTGTGGTGTCTGTGGCCTGTATTGAAAGGGCACACATCTTTGGAATCTGCCTAATCTATGCTTTGCAAAGCCAGTGGTATGCAGGAGATTGCTGGACATCTTTATTTTTTCCATTTCAAACACTTTTTATCAGATTATTGTGTACAACAAGATTTAGTAAGATGACAAGGGGTCAACGGAAGGAAAGTAGCATGTACATGAACAAAAATCGGTTGACCATAAACATACAACAATGTATTGCGTAACATACATTAAAAGAAACCCCCAAGCTAAACTTAAGAAAAGAAAGAGAAGAGAAAGGAGAGTTATGAGGGAGGAGGGAGGGTAGGCATAGACAAGAAGCTAGAATATAGTAAAAAGTAGAGAAGGTAGAAAGGAGAGGGGTATCTAAGGTAGTTCCTATGGGTATTCGATAGGTGAGCACTACATAATAGGAAATGGCAAACGGGGGGAGGGGGAGATAAGGTATGATGAAGAAGAAAATGATAGGCCTAGTCAGATTTTTAGAGGATTTAGGGTGGTGAATCTTTCACAATCTAGTTCACTGAAGGTAGGTTTTGTGAGGTATTATTAACCTCCAAACTACCGGTCAGTCACCTGTGACTCCTTACACCACTTCTAGACCTCTCCGATCCTCTAATGCATTTAACTCTGCCACCTAAGGTCAAGAGAGCATGATCAGGAGGTCGGCGCTTCTCCTATAATGCTTCCAAATTATGGAACTCACTCCCTCCTGACATTCGTGCACAGCCTAATCTGTTGGCCTTCCGAAAATCTCTGAAAACATGGCTGTTCCCGTGAAACCCCCCTACGACTCCGCCTGTACTCATTCAGCGCTGGGACGCTCACGGGCAACCATGCGCTTTAGAAATCCAGTAACATTTAACATTTAACAGCTGTAACCACCACATGCAGATCCTAAAACAGATAGACTTAACTGCAAGGATATTTGTTTATGCCTGCCTAAAGACAGTAATTTTGAATAGTCCACGAATTACACTTTTTTGTGTGCACACAAGTTTCAGAAGGATGTTTTCTGTCACAGTACAGTGATTGCTTATTTGGTCAGGGAGCATAGTTGCACCCATCCATTACATTATCTCACATGATGTGTGTAGTGTCTTGCAAATTAGAAATGATGGCACCCTTTTGGCTCAGATAGATTCCATAGAAATGTGATGTAAGTGTTAGAGTGGAATGTACTAAACGTTGGTTTAGAATATTGAGTTTGCAATTACACGTAGAAGAATAAAGATGTGTATTACTAAGCTCTGTGTGTCACGAAGTCCTTTGCGGGTACCCAGGCTGGGAGGACGCTACAACTGGTGATCGACAGTGCTCGCCCCGAGAGTTTGCCGTGGTCCAAGCAAACGTCTTGTGCCTGTCACGTGTGTGGTATTCATAAAGAGGAATTGACACTCAATGCATGTGGAGTAAAAGCGCAGTTCCAGCCACTGTGAAGAAGTTAAAAATTACAAAAGCATTGCAAAAAATCTTCGTACCGAAGACCAAGAATTTGCTGTCAGATCACACATAAAGGTACCGTGCTGCTGCGCAATATACATTCAGCGTGTGAACGCGGAAGACAGATACAACCAGGTTTTCAAAGAGCAGCTTTTGAAAATCACAAAGTTCAAAACAATCAATCAATCAACAAAGCTTTATTTCGATATTTGATATCATAAAAGCACAAGAGAAAAAGTCATATAAAGACTTTTTGTTACAATAAATAATTTAAAACAGTGTATTAAACTTTAACAGCTTTGTGAATAATAAAAAACATTTAATACAAATACATCATATAGCCTTCCGCCTAATCAACCATGCCCAACTTAGAAATTTAGCCACCCCGCACACTAAGGTTGTACTAACGTCAGCCTTTAGTATTCTAAGTGCAACAGAGTGGTCCCTGGTTCCAAGCTGCAGGCACACAGGTTTTAACCATTTCAGTCTAGGTTTCGAATAGGCTGGGCATACAAAGAGAAGGTGGAGAATGTTTTCAGTAGCACCTAAGCAGTTTGGGCAATCCACGGGGGTTTGATGCGGGGGCTTCCACTTGCTGGTACGATCACGAAGAGGAAGAGTGCCCATCCTAAACTGAATGAAGAGGGATCTATCCCTAGGCTTTATGATAAAGTCTAGATAGGGCATAGCCTTATGCTGCTGAAATGCCTCAGTCAACCTGCCTTGGTTAGGGTCCCTCTGCTCTTGGTTGTCAACCCATGCCCAAAAGGCTCTCTTAATTTCTGCCTTAGATAACAGTGCCCCAGACTCCCAAGCAGTTACAAGGCCTATTGCCAAAAGAAGCTTCTTTATATTAGCTAGCCATCCAATTTTATAAGCTCCTTGAAGATTCATAACCTCTCTTAAGCCATCAGCGTACCTAGAAAGCTCTGGAGTACGCCATAACCGCGCCCAATATAAGAGAGGACGCAGAGTGACTAAATCTTTAATAGAGCGCCGACCCAAATCGCTCAAGAGTGGCTTGATTGGGGTGCCCCTCGGGAGGGATACAAGCTCCCTAAAGAACTTATTTTCTGAGGAGACTAGCACGTCTACACAGCCAAAGCCCCAAAGTTCTGCACCATAAAGGGCACAGCCTACAGCTTTTGCAGCGTAGATTTCCAAAGCAGAAGCAATGGGCTTAGTAGTAGAGGCACGATGTTCCCTCCCTAATACTCCTACTACCCGCTTGTAATTTAATGCCATTTTATCAATGTGAGGCTGCCATTTAAACTTGTCAGAAATTCTGATCCCCAAATAGTCAAACTTTTTGACGCGCTCTAATGGCATCCCGTCAAGAAACAAGGTAGATCTGGACGCTCTACTCGGGTTAAAGAAAAGAAGCTTAGTATTAATGGCTAGGCCCCTCAGCTTACAAAACAAACAGAAGCGATCCAACAGCTTCTGTAGTCCTGCCGGAGTTTTCGATACTGACAACGTATCGTCCACAAAAAGTAATACGGGGACTTTATCACCCGCCAGGACCGGGGCGTCGGCATTGACTTCAAGCAAAAAAGAAACTACACCGTTCACAAAAAGCGTGAAGAGTGTGGGAGCCAATACACATCCTTGGCGGACCCTTCTGTTCACAGGGATTTTATCAGTTTTTTGCTCCTGCGACGCCCATCTGATGCGGGCATAATTACCATCATGCATACGGACCAAGAGATTCAAAATGGGCGGAGGAATCCTCATCTCCTGCAAGACCAGCCAAAGGCGGTCACGGGGGACCAAGTCAAAGGCGGTATTCAGGTCAATGAATGCCAAGTAAAGACCGCCCCTGGCAATGGTAACCACCTTCCAATGTAAAAACGCCAGCCTAAATGTCTGATCGATCGTGCTTGTACTGTCCCTAAAGCCCGCCTGGAACTGTGAGATAATATTATTTTCATCCACCCATGAGAGGACCCTCTCCAGGAGAACCCTGCCAACCAACTTCTGTCCAGCGTCTATATGACTAATTGGACGGTAGTTGGCAGGGTCCCCCCTGGGACCCCTCTTATAAATAGGAATTACTTCGGCCCCCTTCCAAGAATCCGGGACCGGTGAGCCTTCCAGCAGAGCATTAATAAAAATCACAAAGTAAGCGGCCCATCCCTCAGTGTTTGCTTTAAATAGGTCGCCCGGAATTCCATCTTGTCCCGGGGCCTTAGCGGGTACAATCTTATTTATAGCGGCCTCCACCTCTTTCTTCTCTATCCTATCAAATAAAACCTGAACAGGATCGGTGGCTGTAGTGTCACTTGGAGGCCCTAGGCCGCCTAATTGCTCACCCCCTACATACAGTTTCCTAAAATGCTTACACCACTCCCTATCCGTTATATGATTAGGAATTTGATCCAAATCACGACCTTTGGATCTTCTCACTAAAGTTCAAAAAAGCTTGCCGTTCTTAGACTGGCTCGCAGTTTTTAGACTGTCCCAATGCGATTCTTCCCATTCCCCCTTTGCATCTACAATGGCCTGCCTGTATTGTAGTCTTGCCAACCGGACGTCACCCTGGTTGATGGATTTAATAGCAAGGACCAAACTGGCTTTTTTCAGTCTACGGTTTCTATTAAACCGCTTCTGTGCAGACTTAGCACTCTTCGGGCGCTTTTTGCTGGGGTCTAAAAACAGGCTACCAATCAAATCTATAGTATCCGCATAAATTGTTACTGCAGCAACGGGGGCAACCCTATCCTTACATGCTGCAGAGAGTCTAAGAGTCTGATCACTAAGAATTTCTTCTAGGTTACTTAATCTTAGTTCATTCAAAATGAATTTAGACCATTTGAGGAACCTATTACAATTAGATGGTAAGACTGTCTTAGTTAGCATTCTCAATCCGATGATAGGGGTGTGCTCCTTTCTATGCCACATTTCCAACATTGTAAGAGACAGGGGGTTATGATCACTATTTACTGATGGTATAATGACCATATCATCCACAAACTTCCATGCCCTCCTGTCAACCAGTATATAGTCGATTCGACTTTGACAGGGGACCCTGTTATATGTAGTTGCTCCCATTACATCAGAAATCGTGCGCCCATTTACAGCTCTTAACCCAAATTCTAGCATTAGAGCATTCAATTGGATGACAACCGGTGACCATCTCTTCACTGGCTTAAGCGACAGAGAGGGGATGCCCCATCTGGCATCCTCATCATAAATTCCCAGGATGTCATCTGCTGCTAGAGGCTCAAATGAGCAATTGAGGTCGCCAGCGACCAGAATAAAGGAGTCAGAAGGACAGGAAAGGAGCATATCAGAGAGAACAGAAATGGTAGAGGATTTTACCCCCCCTTGGGTGCCTCTAGCATATATGTTAAAGAGGTCCCATGTATTATTACTCTTCGTAGCCTTAAGAGAAAGTCTCATTACATCTAGTGTAGGACAAGAATGGTGGGTAATCTTAAGATTGAGCTCTACCCTAACATACACCATAAGCCCTCCAGATGGACGACCTTGACCTACCGAAGTAGCTGGTACATAGAAACAAGAAAAACCAGGCTTGTACAGCGGTTCGAGGCTCCAGGTTTCCTGAAATAAACACAGGTCATACCCATCAATAAAATCACTCCAGTCCGGTAAAGAAAGCTTATTTCGTAGGCCCGCCACATTCCATGAAACAATCTTAAAATGACTGGAAAGACCATCACAGGAGGTTAAGGCACCTGGAGAATGATCCAAGTGTCGGCCAGCAATGTTGATAACCCTCTGAGGTACACTGGCAGGAATTAGTAATTCAGGACCCAGAAACTGGAGTGGTACAAAAGGACTAGAAGTACTGCTGCCTAAGGGGAACAAGGGACTTGTCGGTACTCCTACTCTATCCTGGAGTCAATCGACAGCCTCCAAATTGCTGAAACGATTTTGAATGGGGGTACGATCTAAAGATGATAAAGGCCTATGCCAACCCCCTTGCGACAGCCCCCTCCCATTCCGCTGTACTAATGTCCACCCATCCGCTAAAGATGTAAAGTGACCTGGAGGATAAAAGTAGGTCAATGGAAGAGAGCGGATAGTTACTCCTAAGCTAGGGTGTCTCCAGTTACAAATATGCTCAACTATTTTGGGGTCGTTGAAGTTGATCAGAATGCAATTCCCCCTTATGTTCTTGGCCAGGTGGCCTACCCGTAGTGGCAATGGTCTGTTTTTATTTAACCAATGGACAACCCTGTTCCTCAAAGTTATGGGAGATTCAACTTCAGTCTTACCCAATTCAGGGACCCCTGCTAGAATTACCACAAACGGACAGACTTCTGGGGTAAATTTAGGATATTTTTCCCCCTAGGAACCTGGGCTATGGAGACCCCACCACCCTCACTAAACTGAGGTGTATTATACTGGCAAGATTTACTGACAGCAGCCGCAGCTATGCCCTTGTTGGCTTCAACTAGTACATGATGATCTATAGTCAGTGCTAAGGGGTCTTTCGGGACAACCGGGACTTTTTCTCCTCTGACTTTATCCAGTGGTTGGGAAACCCTGGAATGAGCATCCTTCTTTAAGGAGTCAATGATTCCCACAAAGTCATGCTCAATCCTTATTAGGTGCTGTTCAATCTTACTTAATCTATCCTCCACTGGACGAAGGAGAAGTCTAAGTATATCACATAAATTGGTCAGCTCGGGAGCCATCCCCTCTGCCCTGTCAGCTTGGCTAGTCCCCCCGCTTGCAGCCTGATATACCGTTCTGGTGGGTGATGGGTGAACTAAAGATGCAACTATATTTGCTGTAGCATCCATATCGGGCTGTTCCGATATAGCAGGGATTGGTCTAGGGTTTCTAGTGTGTCTCGTGGCTTTCTTTTTCTTCCCGCCATTGTTATTCTTCCCAACATTTTTATTGGACAGCCCTTGCTTATACTTAGGAATAGCCCCTGGGTGTCTCTCCCGCAGTTGCCTGGTGTTATTCTCTATTATTAAACTGGGGACAGGCGGCAACATATGGGGAGATGTCAGTAACGAGTCGGAAGGCGTGGACTGTTCTCCCGAGGAGACATTAGTTATACCACAGGGTTATAAATGTTTAATCGGGGATTCTAAAATTGGTAATACAACAGTACCACTATTTTGGCCTTGCTGGGCAGGAGACCGCACATTAGCAATGTGCCCCATTGAAGACCTCCTGGCCATCGCAAGGTCCTGGGAAACTCGACGTTCCATTATCGTAATCTCCTGATCTATAACACTATTTACCCTGGTAATTAGCTGGTCCATAGTTCCTGTGAGGCTAGCATTGACCACTCTACCTCTGGCCTCTTTTGGTGGCATGACAAGACCGGCAAGTCAATAAGAAAAATAGGATGCAGTACACTCACACGTCGAACCCCCAGGCAGGATAAAAGGGGGGTGGCCCGTCCCGTCCTTGCACGGTCTTGAACGAGCCCGCCCTTGGCCCGGGCTTAGCCCGGCGCTCGCCCGCGCGCGTCCCGTGTTGCGGGAGGCACGAAGTGTTCAAGTACGAGCCCCGGGGTCAGAGGGCGGGACCTCCGTATCTGACGCTGCCCCTCAGGCTCCTGGGGCTTGTGGTTGTTTGTCCCTGTAGCCCTGTGTCCGTACTGCTCCCAAAGGCTAGCGATGCGTCTCCCGCAGAGCGGGAGGCGCGAGGTGTTCAAGTATGAGCCCCGGGGTCAGAGGGCGGGACCTCCATATCTGACGCTGCCCCTCAGGCTCCTGGGGCTTGTGGTTGTTTGTCCCTGTAGCCCTTTGTCCGTACTGCTCCCAAAGGCTAGCGATGCGTCTCCCGCGGAGCGGGAGGCGCGAGGTGTTCAAGTACGAGCCACGGGGTCAGAGGGCGGGACCTCCGTATCTGACACTGCCCCTCAGGCTCCTGGGGCTTGTGGTTGTTTGTCCCGGTAGCCCTGTGTCCGTACTGCTCCCAAAGGCTAGCGATGCGTCTCCCGCGGAGCGGGAGGCGCAAGGTGTTCAAGTACGAGCCCCGGGGTCAGAGGGCGGGACCTCCGTATCTGACGCTGCCCCTCAGGCTCCTGGGGCTTGTGGTTGTTTGTCCTGTAGCCCTGTGTCCGTACTGCTCCCAAAGGCTAGCGATGCGTCTCCCGTTTAAATTTCTGGAACAGCCTCCTCACACAGCTTCGAACTATCTCTTCTGACCCGGATTTCCGAATAGCACTCAAGACCTGGCAGTTTGAAAGAGCCTCCTGCAAGCACTAAATCTCACGTTTCTCCCTGCACACCTGGTCAGCTGCAGTCCTGTTACAATGCGTAGTACGTACGGCCCAGTCTGTGTACAGGCGTCGATCACCCTTATTGGGCTGCTTAAATTAGGAGCAACAGAGAGAAGACTGGAACTCAAAACAATGTTACAATTAGAAAGTGGTGAAGACAAATAGCATGCAAAGAGACGCCTAAGAAGAAAACAGTCATTTATACACCAGAACCTGAGTAAAGTGAGCCGGTATGAGTCTTGTTAGTGAGGATGTCAGAGAAGTCACAAAGAGAATGCCACAAACTGATGAAGAAGTCACATATCGTCAGATCAAAGAAGAGTTGAATCTCAAGTTTAATCCAATGCCAAATGTTGATTACAAAAATACATCTTCAACGAGGAATGACAGAAAGTTAGTGAAACTATTGATAAATTTGTGGAGAGACTTGACACACTCATCATACATTGTAAGTTCAATGAATTTAATGATGAAGAAGCTATGCATCTGAGAGTTACTGATGGATGTTTGTTAGATTTATTCAGACGAGGAAAGAGAGAAACTCTTAGTCTGGAGCGAGTTTAATTGCTACCAGAGCTGAAGAGCGTTCCGATAGACAAGCTGCCGGGTAATAACTTGTGGCGTTTGTTGCTTAAGGCGCTTAAGGCACCGAAATCTGCATCTTAAAGCAAATACTGTATAGCTTTCCCCTGTTAAATTACAGCAGGTTTGACAAAGGGTGAGTTTTTTTAATGCACCTGATAAATACTGGGTGTGGTAGATACCACCCAACTCGGAATTCCGCCCTCTGCACAAACAGGAGTTTGCTCATGGATCCAAAATCACCAACATACGCTGAATCAGGACCTTAGAGTATATCTGGAAGGGACAGACCATCTTTAGGTGCTTAATAGATGTAGTGCACCTAGTGGATCCCCAAGAAACAGATCACTAAGTATTACAGTAGGTCGCCAAGGAAAACATTGTGAATTAGTGTGCATAAAAGCAGATTTTAATAGATCAGCTAGCCTAGTGGTGTGCATAGTACCTCTTTGGGAATCTTTTTTCCTAGTAATTAATCCCTAAAGAACATATTGCCTATGGATGCAGAGAGTGGATTCATAAGAATAGTTCTCATAATTGTGAGATCGCAAAGGAGCTAAGTGGTGTTGTAAGAATTCTTCCTGACTTTTGTTGTTTGAGCCAGATGGGTCCCTGTTCAGTAAAACTGCTTTCTGAGGGAGTTTTCAATTTTGACTAAAACAGGTAACTTTTTTCTGGTTGTCAATGTAAACATCTACTTCCCTAGTAATGTGCACAGTAGACACCAAACAAGTACTTCCCAAAGCAGTGTGAACAGTAGGCCCCAAACAAGCATTGCCCATAGTAGTGTGTACAGCATCATTCTAAGGAACTTCTTCCCCAATGGTGTCATCATAGATCTGTTAGGAACAGTTTGGCTAGTGGTGCACTCAAGAGATCCCCAAGTAACTTCTTCTCTGAATTGCATACAGTGGGGCCCTCATTTATCAAAGTTTCACATAGCACAGCGCAGTGCAACAAGCCACCTTGCTGCGCTGCATGAAAGGGCAGGAATGCGACATATTTAACAAAATACGATGCAATCCTGTCCTTTCCATGCGCTGACACCCTTTTGGCTGCCTAACACCAATGTAGGCACCTTTGCACCATGGTGCAAGGGTGCCTGTGTTGTAAGCAGGATTGTTTTTGTGCAGGAAGGAGTACCTTCATGCACAAAAACAATCCCCATAGGCAATTTTTTCTTTCTACGTTTTCTGCAGAATGCAGCACACATAGAAAGAGGAAGTAATGAGGAGTAGTAAAAATATTTCTCCTTGTTACGCCTCACCTGGGAAGGTGTAGCATTTTGATGCATTCCCAGGTTTACCACTGATGGTAAATCTGGGAATGCGGCAAAATCAATGGGTATATGCGTGGGAACACTCATGCTCCACCCATGGAACATCTCTTTGAGGCAGAGTAATTCAATGCAGCAATTTACGCTGTGCTGCGTTACTCTGAATTTATCAAGCCAAGCAAGGCCATGCAAGGTGGCCTTGTGTGGCTTGATTATTCAAACATAGGAGTTGCGTCACTCTTGCACCCAATTGCGTGATGCAAGGGTGATGACATTCCTACATACATATGCCCATAGTTCTCCAGTGAACAACCCTCCAGGTGTACTCACAGCTCCACTAGAATGCACAGCTGATATCTAAAGATCACTTCCTCTAGACCTACACACAGTGGGGCATATTTACATGGGCCTTCTGCCACCCGAGCATCTCTTTTTGGGACGCTCCGGTGGCGCGGTGCCCGGCTCCATATTTATAAGACGACGCTAAGCCACTTTGTATGACTTAATGCCACCTTGGAAATATGGTCCTCCTCAATGTAGTTTTCTGTGGCAAAGGGGCTGCAATGGGTGTTTCTGTGGACGTTCCCACGCAACACCAATTGCTTTTTGACACTGCTCCAGATTTATAAGGATCTGTAAATCTGAGGTAGCGCCAAAAATGTATGCCTCCCCAGGGGAGTGGGTCAACGAAGAGAAATACTTTTATTTCTCCTAATTTTTTGCTCTTTCTATGTGTGCTGCATTCTGCAGCACACAAGCAAAATGCCATTGATGATTGCGTTTGTGCAGGAAGGTGTACCTTCCTGCCCAACAACAATCATCCCTGCAACTCAGACACCCTTGCATCATGGTGCAAGGGTGCCTGTGCTGGCGCTAGGCTGCTTTTTTTGCACAGGTGTAGGGGTGAGTACAGGAATGCGCGTATTGTTGTAAATATGGCGCATTCCTGCACTAAGAAAATTACGCAGCTCGGGCAGCAAAATCGCTTGCAGCACCGTGCTGCGCCATTTTTTTGTAAATGTGCCTCCGTGTGTCTCTGGCAATTAACCACTAGTTGTTCCTGAGAGATGCACCAACACGTTTAATCTTCTCGAAATCCACAGTGGACTTGGTTTCCTTTCAAATCATGTCCTCAAATCATCCCAATCTGTTCTTCTCTCTGCATCTCAGCTGTGTCTGACCTGTGCGCCACTGGAGACCACGACTGCCAGCAGATCTGCGTCAGCACCCCCGGGTCCTACACCTGCGCCTGCAAGGAGGGCTTCACACTCAATGAAGATGGCAAGACCTGCAATGGTGAGTGAGAATAAGAGAGCCTCATGACGTCACTCAGTAGCATTCTGGAAAAAGATGACATTCATTCTCTCTTCAAGGTCATCGTTGCAATTCAACCATTGTAAAAGGTATTGGGAAGGAAGGGCAGGGTTATCTGAACATGTTGCTGAGGAGCATAGCCCCATGACAGCACTAAACAGGGCTAATGATGAGCACAGTTCCCATAGCTTGTCTTCCTAAGCTGCCACAAGTTAAGGGAAAACCTTTATGACGTTGGCAAAGTCCATATTTCACAATAAATTTACACTAGAAAAAAATTCAAAAACAGGAATTTGAAGCAGGTAAAATATCTTAGCGACTACCCACTGGATGTATCTGTGAGCAAACTGCAGGTCACGTGTTCGAATGTTAGCAGGTGACGGTCATCCTTTTATCCTTTACACGTTGATAAACGAACTACTGTCTAACTGAGTAGCCGTAGCACGTGTTATTTACAGTGCTAAAAAATGGCAGAAACCTAAAGTGGTAAGCGTTACATGAAAACTAGTTTCATATAAAACATATATTTTGTTTAGTAAATATTTACTTCTTGGAAAAAAGACAGGCTTTTTTCTTACACAAGGAAATATTAAACCGTATGCATACTACGCACCAACTGGAATTGCAAATTATTGAAAAATCCTACATATTTTATAATTTCTAAAACAAGAATTCTGATCTACGCGTCTAATTATACATTTCTCACCTTCTGAATCTCCCCAGGTGCCAGACTGGATTAAGAAACTCTTGCAATGGTTGTATGACAGAGGCACTCATGGCTAAACCAATGTGTCCCTTCTACGCTGCCCCACCAACGAATTTGTCTAAACAATGCATGCCTTTACCATGCAATTGCGTGGCAAAGGCATGACTGGTAAAGGGATGTGTGGTAAAGATCACACCCAACCCCCCTGCCCTGAGCCTTAAAACGACCTCAACCCCCGACCACTAAAAACTACCCCGCCCCCCTGAACCCTAAACACTACCCCAAACCCCCCGAGCCCTAAACAGTACCCCAACCCCCCTGAGCCCTAAAAACTCCCCCAGAGCCCTAACAATGTCAAAAAAACACATCAGAGCCCTAAAATGTACCCCAACCCTTAAAAACTACACTACCCCCAAAACCCGGTTCCGGGCTCACCAATCCCAGCATCTAGACCGTGCACTGGCTTGACCATGCATATGCATGGTTAAGGCATATGTGTGGTTGAGCTTGTGGGGAAACGGCACACATGCCCGCATTGTAAAGGTCGTTTCCCTCTTGCAATAAGTCCTGCATGCCAGCAGGTGATGTTATAAGTCTCCGTTGCCACTCTGTCCTGACTCTGAACATGTCAACACAGAGCCACATATAGGTACCATTCCTGCACGCTGAAGTCAATTCCTCATTTTTCCCTACCCTCAAAAATGGATCTTAATCTCTGCTCCTACGAATGTAAATTTTTACTGAAACCCTTTCACTGCAAAATATTTTGGCAGTGCGCAGGGATGTTTCTCCTGAAGATGAGGGGCTTCACACAATGTTTCTCATGATGGAAGCAGATATCAGTAACTGACCTGCATGATATCCACCTGTGGTGCCTTGGCATCAAACATGGCACCAAGTCTTGTGACAATCTCTCCTGGTGCATTCCAAATCTATGCGAGAGAAGGAAACCAAACTTTACTTCGCTGAACACAGGAAGTATGTCGTTCCCAATCCAGATTGCGAGGCTAGTTCCTGTCCAGATGCCCTTGTTAGGTAATTCAAACTCTAAACCAAGGGCAAGGTAAAAAAGAAACGTAGGAAAAGTAAACAAGGCTCTTTGATGCCCAGATGTCCAAGCCCTACGAAGTAGTCACACAGTTGGCTATGTCGAAACCCTGGGGCATATTTACAAGACTCCTGCACCACCGGAGCGTACTTTTTTTGCCGCTCTGTTGGCGCACAATGCTGAGCCATATTTACAAGGCCATGCTAAGCCACACTGTGTGGCTTTCCATGGCCGTGTCAATATGGCCCCCTTTCACGCGTTACTCTGCGTGAAAAGGGCGTTCCATGGGTGTTGCTGTGGATGTTCCCACTCAATACCCTTGGATTTTGTCCCATTTCCAGATTAACAGGCTGTGTAAACCTGGGAATGCATCAGATTCTAATGCGTCCCCAGGGTAGGCTTTAAAGTGGCACAATGAGGAGGAATACCTTAATTTCTCCTTGTTATTACTTTTTCCTTGTGTGCTGCATTCTGCAGCACACATAGAGGGAGGAAAACACCATCAATAATTGTTTTTGTGGATAAAGGTGCCCCTTCCTGCACAAAAACAATCATACCTGCTACACGGGCACCCTTACACCATGGTACAAGGGTGCCTGCATTGGCGCTAGGCAGCCAATTGTGCTCCAGCACAGAGGAAAGCACAGGGATGTGTTATATTGCCGTAAATATGACACATCCCTGCACATTCCTATTGATGAAGCTCGTCGTAGGAGGGTGGCTTGCAGCACTGCGCTGCATCATTTTCTAGTAAATATGCCTCCCAATGTCAGTGTTGCACTCTTTATTGGACCCCATGCAAAATCTGGAATCAATGCACCCTGGGTTACCCGGGGTATTGTGAGGTCCTCAGCAGTTTGCACCATTCAAGGAGGCCCAGCTGCAGCTCTTCAAATGTATTCTGTCTCCCTTTGGTGCACCTTTGATAGTTGAACATCATCTGGTGGGCCTTTCTCTGGCACCAAGTGACCATGGATGAAGTCAGCCATGCCACCTCTGGTAAACGGCTGTAAGTCTACTTCTATACCATGCAGCTCTTCATTCTTCCTTAATTAGTGCTGCCTCATGCTCTGGTGATGTTAGATCTGGCTGCAGTTTTGGCTCCACCTCGAGATTCAGATCCTACTTCAGCTAGAGTGTGACCTAGGGCACGGTGTGCAATAACTAATGCAAACCAAGTCAACAAGATGCTCTGCCTCGAATGCAAAACTTTAGGAGGATCAAGGCTATTTTGGGGTCTGACTCTGATTCCTCAAAAGTCTTAGGGGCCTATTTACAACGAGGCGATAAAAAATTGTCGCCGCTTTAGCGGCCGTTTTCGGCCGAAAAGCAGCGATAATTTTATCACTATATTAGCAAGGCCACGCTAACACGTGAAACCTTGCTTTAGCGTGGGGATGTCTAACGCCCAGCTTTGCATCTCTAATGAGATGCAAAGTGGGCGTGCCTGACCTGACATGATAGGAGAAATGTCGCTAAGCGACATTTCTCCTATCATCAAGCCCCACGCTATGAAGCATAGCGTCAGGAAAAGTAGCCATAACACCTGTTATCGCTACTTTCCTAACACCTGCTTCAGGACTAACTTAGCCATGATATCCTATGGAAGGTGGATATCATGGCTAAGTTTGTGAGTCCCTATCAACAAGCTAACGCCACATTGCATGAGATTATCGCTGGGTTTCCAGCGATAATCTCACGTTAGCCAGTTAGCGCTAGGATTTTTATCGCTGATGAGATAAGCGTTGCTAATAGCACGCTATCTCAGCTATAAAAATTGGCGCTAGCCGGCGATAATTATCCGAGCGCTAAGTGCGCTCAGCGATAATTATCGCCGGTTGTTGTTGATATGCCCCTAAGTGTGCCCAACATTAGAAAGATGATTAAGAAGAGACAGATAATTTGCTACCACTGCATTATGCTGAAGCTTATTTTATATGTCAATTTCAGTATGCCAGTGGTCTAGATACCTTTCCATAATCTCCCTGGATTCTCAGTTGGGTTCCACTACCCAAGAATGTGCCCTTTCACAGTTGTTTTTAGGAGGGCAGCAGAAGATTTGGAAGTACCCCTCCCCACTGAAGAGATTAAGACTAACCCCTGACAAAGAATTTGCAACCTGCATCTAATGCTTTACAACCACTGTTACCATTAAATGAGGCTCCAGTTGGCCCAATTATGGCAGCTTGGCCAAAATCCTTACCTTTGCTTGTGGTTAACTGCCTTATTGCTAGATGCCACAGACCACTGTCTGATGAGTCTAAGTTTTAATGCACCTTCCCACTATGGAGAGCCTTGTGGTATCGGCCTCCACTTGCAAAGTAAACACTAACTCCTTTCTTGAAGTTTTCCCGGAAAGGGACTCTACAAAGGTTGATGCAATGGGCAAAAAGACTGTTTCTTTGATCAGTGTATCACTTTACTCTATGAATGACATCTGCCTGTTAGAGTGTTACAGTCACACGCTCTGGATATGGTGGGTGAAATTCTACCTGCGCTGCTTGAAAACGTACATGATGCCTTCCACGCAAACTGTCCAAAATGGACAAGCATCAGCTAAGCAGATTCTAGGTTCTAGCCTAGATACCACCGACTCCGTTGTTTGTGCAATGGGAACCACTGTCATTAACAGTCAACATGCCTTAATGCTCTCAAATGGATTTTCCAGAGTTGTCCAGACCTCATTGATAGGTGTGCTCTTTTACGGGGGCAAGACCTATTTAGAATGAAGGCCAATGCAGCTTTGGAGCATCTTAAGAACAGCATGGCTATGTCTCTCTCCTAGGGATTGCTATCCCACCTACCAATTCGATCACCAGTACTGGAAGTTTGGAGGTTACCCTAGAGGCCTCTTCTACCACCAGCAGCAGCCGTCACAATAAATCCAGCAACAAATACACAATTCTCATGGTATTAAGGGCTCAGGGAGCACCTAAGAGCAAGGAGCAGCATCAGCATCATTCGTCTTCCTCTTCATCCCAATTCAACACCTCCAAACTCCTCTAATTTGCCCATTAGTGGGTATCTGGAACTGGTAGGGGGATGTTACAACATTACCCATCCTACAGGCTCTCAATATCCCTCTCACATTTCTCCTGTTACACCCAAATATCAGCAGATCATTTCAGCAGTCATCCAAGGAAGTGTTGATGTTGTCTCTTAAAGGGGCTGTTGAGTTTGTAGTTGTGGAAGAACTGCAAGTAAGCTGCCAGTCTGACTACTTCCTGGTCATCTGAAGTATGGGGTCTTGAGTCTGATGTTAGACCTCATATTTCTGAAATCGTTCCTCAAGAAGTAGACATTCAAAAACATGATCCTGATGCAAGGTTTATTGGCCTTGATCATTAGGATTAGATAGTGTCCCTGGACTTGCAGGAACTGCACCCGCTGGCCTCACACAGGCCACTTGTGTCTTTAGAAAAGTCATGTCAGTGGTTATAAACCATCTACACAAGTTGGAAATACTTGTATTCCTGTACATCAACAAATGGCTGATGAAGCAAGGCTCACTTCGGGTCATCTCAGATCTAACCCTGGGTGGCCAACTACGCTATGCTCGCGTAGTTTGCATAGTTTGTGCTACTTCGCGCTACGCGAATTGCACGTAGCACAGTGCAAAAATGCGTAGCGTAGTTGGCATTTTTTGCTCGCTCGCGGTCCTCAACGTCAAGTTGGCGACCGCGAGCGAGCAAAATGACATCCCGGCGAGACTTTTTCCTCGTTCGCGATCAGCAACATCAAGTTGGCGATCGCGAGCGTGGTAAATAAACCTCCCGGCGAGATGCTCAATGCGGGGAGGTCAGGTTTCTCATTGCGAGTGGTCGCGTATGCTCGCGACCGCTCGCGATGAGAAACTACCAGTCCGCGTTGAGAAAGCTGCCGCTCGAGTAAAAATCGACTCGAGTGGAAGAAAATGACAGCTCGCACTGTGCGAGATGCCATTTTCAATGATTGCACAGTGCGGACAAGCATCCGGCACTGTGCAATCATCCCGAACAGCGCACTACGCAGTTCGCGTAGCGCTACGCGTATCTCGCGAAGTGCACTTTGCGTAGCTACGCGTAGTGCTACTACGCAAACTACACCCAGGGTTACTCAGAGCACCTTCAGAAAACAAGGTTAGTGCTGTCCACCATGGAGTTTTCCATCAGTGAGACCAAGTCTTATCTTCAACATTCACAGAGGTTGCCCTTTAATGGTGCCATCTTTGACATCTTAGCCTTGATGTCATTTCCCCCACCTCAGCAGGTCCAGGGCATTCAAGCTATTATCCTGATGTTTTGGACAAGAGTTACTGTTCCATCCCTGACCCTGATGGTTCTGAAGCCTCTGGGTCTGTGATCATATTACATCCTGCTGGTAGCTCATGCTGGGAGGCACACGAGGGCCTTCAATGTAACTTCTGTCTGTGGTGGTCCCAACAGTGGGGAAGACTTTGTCCCAGATGAAGCGGCCCAGGGCCCCTAATGGCGGATACCAGATGCCAATATGACCTGTTGTGGATCATTCTCTTTACCACCGCTGGAATTGACAATAACAGGTGTACATTTTCTCAGGTGGAAGGTCATCTGATGATATGGAAATCGGAGGCATCTGGTCTTTGGTGGAGCATCACTATCATATAAATCTGCTAGAGCTGGATGCTATCTGACTGGCTCTGACAGACCTTTCAGCCTTTTATCAAGTGCAGGATGATACAGGTGCTAACAAATACAAAACCTCCACTGGGTATTTCAACAAGCAGGACAGCTTGGGGTCATGAGGCTTACGTGCTGGGTGGGTCTTCACGGGATCTCCCTGATGGGCAGTCATCCAGTAGGATCTCTCAATATCTGGGAAGATGAGCTCAGAAGTCATCATCTTGCCATCTTGATTGGCATCTGCATCCAAAAGTAGTATACAGCATCATTGCACAGTTGGGCACTCCCTTTGTGGACTCTTTTGCTACTTCTGAAATGACTAAATGCCAAGCATTTTGTGCTCTAGCATTCCCTCTTGTAGGTCTTTAGATGTGTTCTGCCTTCAGTGGAACTTCAACCTTTCCAACTCTGACCCTGATCCCACGGTGCTTAAAAAAGTCAGGTGAGATTGAGCGTAGCTCATTCTGACAGTCCCAGACTGGCTTTGGAGGGTCTAGTATTCTGATCTACTGAATGTAAGCAGATACTCTTCACTATGGCTGCCACTATGGGATGATCTGCTGTCTCAGCATCAGTGCAGGGGTCTACACCTAAACCTTTAAATCTACTCCTCCACATGTGGAGATTTAGCAGAGCAACAGAGTGGTTTCTATCTTCTGTTAAAACTGGTGGATGTTGTTTTGACTGCTTGCCACCCCTCCAGAAACTCTATATATAACAGCCATAAATGTGTTGACTGGTGTGAGTAGAAACAAGTTGGCACCCAATAGGTAATACTGTCTGATGTTCTGTTAGCTTTATTATTGGCTCAGCAAATCTGCCTTTTATTCACAGACAAGGGCTACTTATTAGCCCTTTCAGCCTTTCTTCATTTGCCTGATCAGCTCTCATTATTCAAATAACCTTGTGTGGTGCATTGTTTTTAAAATGCTTTCACACCCTTATGATCCGTGCTCTTTTCAAGTCTCTCCACATCTGTACACTGAAGCTCTTGACCGTGTTACCATCTCTTTGCCGCCTTCTCATGTGGGGCAGCCCATCAGGTTCCTTGTGTTCTTTTCTCCACCACATCGATCTAAAGAGGTGGAGATGCTACGCCATTTAAATCGTGTTGTGCTTTTAGATTCTATATTGATAAGACTAAGGAGTACCATGTAGATGGTCAACCATTTGTTTTGCTGCTACAAAGACAGGAAAAGAGATTTATAGTCGAATCTTATGATTGGTTATCCTCTGCATCTAATTGGGTTATTACAAAGCCTAAAAGGATTCCCCTGAGGACCTTAGAGCTCATTCCAGTAGGGTGAAATCTGACATTACAGTCCTGGTTTGGGGTGATCCTGTCTTGGAAATCTGCCAGGCAGCTTTGTGGCCATCTGTCCATACTTTCACCAGGCACTACTGCATTGATTCTCAAGTCCACTGGGAGGGTAATTTTGTATGCTTGACCCTGCAGGTCTTCCAGATGAAAGTTCTCACCTCAGCCCACCTTCTTGGAGAGGGCATTGCATTGGTACGGATTCTGTATATGAGGAAGCTTAGAAGTATCCATCAGAAGAATAAGTAACATATCTTCAGCAACCATCTTTCTTGTTGATAGTGTAGCTAACCGTAGATTCCTCACCTTCCACCTGTTTTTCTGTTTTGCGGAGCGGACTTTCAAATTTAATGAGGTTCCACGTTACCTGTTGCAAACTGACAGTATAATTCGAGTCTTGTCAACTATGTCCCATGCCTGAGGAAGTGCAAAAAATGGGGAACAACCTACACCTGTGCTCAGCGGTGGCACCCTTATGCCACTCAATGTCGCCATGTCCAGAAGCAGAAGGGGGGCACAATGTAGACCAATGGCAACACTTAAATTATTGCAAGACTTTATGGAACCTAGGAAAATGTTCATGGTGAGGAATTTGTGGTTAGAGTTTCCACCTGAAAGAGTGTTACTGAAAGTAAGTGCATTATTAAAAATTAAATATAATGATATCATTAAAAACCATGCCAATCATCCCAGCATGACCTGCCGATCACTGCCAACATCATCATCAGCACTCATACCTCCTTTCAAAAGGCTGAATACTAAGGTCAAAATGTACTAAGTGTTTGTGTTGGGTCTGCATCACTTGTTTGGTGCAGTCCCAGTGTAAAATCCATTTTGGGATTTACAAAGCCATGAAAATCACAATTTGCGTGGCTTTGTGCAGCCTTGTGCTACTTTGCAGCAAGTAGGTGTTACATGAGTGGTGCATGGGCGTTCCCGTGCATTCATCCATGTATTTTATTGCAAACTGAGATTTACAAAGACCTGCAAGCATAGACTTGCACCAAAATGGTGCATCTACCTCATTATTTCCTCTTTGCATGTGTGCTGCAGGGACGTTATCCCTTCCCACGTCGGTCATTTTGGGGTAATAGCTGCGACCCGTGGCTAGCCCTTTGCTACCCCTAGCGTTTGCGACCTGGCCTCAGAGGTGGCAAATTCAGTTCTGGGAACACAGGGTCGGCTGGGGCTTTACTCTCTTTATATTCTGTAAAAAACATTATTACACTAAGTGAATAAATAAAATATAGTCTTTGCTAATAGTGAAAAATGGAGTACCATAAGCTGGAATATGCCCTTCCATGGCAGCTGAGGAATGTAAAAAATGCTTTTAAATGTATGTTGTGTGGGTGCTTGAGGGTGAGAGTGTGTTTAAGTGTGAGAAAGTGTACATTTGTGAATTTGAGTGTATGTGCAAGTATGTGTGTGTGAGTGAAAGGGGAGGTCAAAGGGTTTGTTATGTCACTTCTGCTACCCCTGGAATTTCAGTGAATTGATGTCCATGTCCCTTCCTGCACACAAACAATCCTGCCCACAACGCAGGGAGCCTCCAGTGCGCCAGTGCTAGGAGAGATCAGAACTGCGCCATATCTTTAAAAATAGGGCGCTGTCCTGCTCTCTCTTTCAGGCAATGCAGCATAGCAACTTCACTTGAAATCTTAGTAAATATGCCCCTAAATATAGAACTTTAATGTGACCTGTCTTTATCTGCCCATTTCCAGATTTCCTTGCCCACCTCTCCCTAGCCATCCTGGTTTATGTTGTTAAACTCCAATGCAGAATGTATCAGTGAAACCAAGCAAAGAAAGAAACGCTGATTAGAAGGATCACATTTTCTGCATAATTCCCTTGTCACTCATACAAACAACTCCTTTTATGGCCAAATATGGAACTATAGTGGCAAGCTGCCAGCGGATGAATGCAATGCCATATTGGCTATTCTGATGAGAATGCACTTTACCCAACACCTCCAAGTTTAAAATGTGCTTAGAGCAAACAACACAATGACTTTTTAAGATAAAGGATCCATTTTCTCTCGTCGGCAGAAGTCAAGTTTTAAATAATGTTGTGATAAAAACCTTTCAATATTTAATAATTTGCAATCATTTCCTTTGCTTTTTTGTGTCTTTGAAGCCTGTGGAGCCAGTGCCACAGACCTTGTCTTCCTTATTGATGGCTCCAAGAGTGTGAGACCTGAGAACTTTGAACTGGTGAAGAAGTTTATCAACCAAATTGTCGACTCTATGGATGTGGGTGAGAAGAAAGCACACGTTGGCCTCGTCCAGTACTCTAGCTCTGTCCGGACGGAATTCCCTCTGGGGCGTCACAATTCCAAGAAAGATCTGAAGTCAGCGGTAAAAAAGATGTCCTACATGGAGAAGGGAACAATGACCGGCATGGCCATCCAGCATCTCATCGATGATAGCTTTTCCATCTCCGGTGGTGCCAGGCCAGGGGTTCCCAAGGTGGGCATTGTCTTCACCGATGGAAGGTCACAAGATTACATCAATGAGGCAGCCAAGAAGGCGAAGGAGCTTGGTACGTGGTTGTTTCACACTACACTGCAATGGCAAGGTGATCTAGTAGCATCCATGTTCCCATAATGATACCGCCATTTTGTAAGTGTTTAATTTACGTCACAATGTATTTGAAAATTTGTTGAACTTGAGTTTGATTTTGTATGTGTATTCTCCATTAATTAAAGTGGTATTGCATTTGGTGACAACAAGACCTGAAAGTTAGTTGGTATTTTTAGGACTAGGGAGACTAAAATGATGTAATTAAAAAATATCAGGGATCCCTGCGGCTCAATGACTCATGCTCCTAGTGTTTGGTCATCTCAAAATTGTGTGAATTTAAAACCTCTGCTCCTGCCCTAGTGATGGACTTGAACACAGCTGAGAGCTAAGAAAATGAGTATAACTCAGGAGGCTCAAATCTTATGTCTTCACAGTTGATTTCTGAGTTCCTAAAGAAGTAGTGAAGTAAGACTAAAGGGGTGTCCAATGGTTGGTTTCCCGTGCTCGGCATCAGTACTTATTTCTCAACACCGGCACTTATGTCAGTTCACCACATGTTGGCACTGTCTGTCTAATTTTAATATGAGCACACCAACAGTCCTTTATTAATTTATTATACATTAAATATGAATAATACCTGATGCCCAAGCCATTTTTATAGCTTTGGTTGGCCCGGAGTAGTCTGAATTGTCACATTGTAGAAGTGTGATGGTTAGTAGGTGTGTTGATACTGTCCGCAAGTTGGTACTGGCTGACAGGGACAAAACATGGTGCAAGCTGCAAGGCCTCCTGAGAAGGGCCCTGGCATTTGCTTTTATTTTTTTACAAATTAAGCACTGTATAGAATGAAGTCTGTTGAGCCAGCCAGCCCCTTGTAGCAGAACCACCAATGCATTGCTTGTGAGGATGCTGGTTAGTCAGGCAAGCTTTTTTATTAGTAGGTACCTAAACCTATTAAAAGGCTGAACTGAACATTCAATCAAAAAATATATCTTGATATTAAAAGATCACAATCTAGTGAATATTCAGTGATATTTTTTAAATAAGTAAACTTAAAGGTTCTAGTTATAGTGACTTTTCACTCATCTTGTTTTATGTACCCAGATAACATGGTGCTCTCCAGTAGTTCACAGGCGCGACCGGTACAGGTAAGAGCGGTGGGTGGTGGGGGGGGGGTTTAGGAGGTAAGTCGACAGACGACGTGATAGGGAAAATAAAATACATAAATAAATAAAAACACTTATCTTGCGCTCGCCGCATTGCCGACTTGGCGATGCGGTGAGCGCAAGGTAAGTGTTTTTTAGTTATTTATTTTATTTTTTCTATCGCGTCGTATGTCTACTCCCCGCCCCGCTCACGACCCCACCACTCTAACTTGTACCGGCTGTGCCTGGTAGTTCACATGTTTTCCCTATCAAGGAGAGAAGCCATATAGAAGGTCATACTACATTTTGATTGTAAAGCCCACATTAACAGGGAACCCTATGATTGTGACCTGCCTTTTTGACCCTATAGGCCCATCCCCACACACATTAATGGCCAGAATTGGGTTTGCAGATGTATGGAGAAGCTGAACTATAATTTCTTGCCCTCTGCAGGTTTCAAGATGTTCGCTGTAGGTGTCGGCAACGCAGTGGAAGAAGAACTGAAGCAAATCGCCTCCGAGCCGGTGGCTGAGCACTCTTTCTACACAGCGGACTTCAAAACCATGAACAAGATTGGACAGAAACTTCAAATGAAGATCTGCAGTGAGTGGCAATGCAGTGACTATCTCTTTGGGATACCAGTGTTCTCAGGAACAGCAGCATGTTTCAGTCCTCCAGCTGGCCACAGGTGTATTCTTGCAGAGCTGCTGCAACTGTAAGGGTTGTGTTGTGTTACCCCCAAATTATTGGGGTCACACTGTGTAGATCTCCCAGCCCCAAAATGTTACTTTGCCTTTTCCTGACGAAAAATCTGAACTAGCAGGTTTCTATCACTCCACCCCTACTGAGTATGTGAGTAGGTGAGTGTGTTAGGAGTCAGGTGAACCTGTACAAGAACCTCTCATCAGGAGGTGGTATATGCAGAGCTGCGCCCCTTACTCCAAAATCAGTAAGCAAATGCAAAGGGTCCAATCTGTGGCATTTTGGCATAATTTAAGGCACCTTGCTGCGCCGCTGTATGCCAAAGTGAAAGGGCAGGCATGCACCGTATTTAAGCAATATGGTGCATTCTTGTCCTATCTGCCTGTGCTGGCATTGTTTTGGCACCCGAGCGCCAACGTAGGCACCCGTACAGCATGGTGCAAGGAAGCCTCAGTTGCAGGCCGAATAGTTTTTTTGCAGGAAGGGGCACCTTCTTGCACAAAAACAATCCTGCAAGGCTTTTTTCTCTTTCTATGTGTTCTGCAGAATGCAGCACACATGGAAAGAGGAAAAACAAGGAGAAATAAACATATTTCTTCTCATTATGCCTCACCTCGGTAGCCATATGGATTTGATGCTTCCCAAGGTTTATATCACTTAGTAAATCTGGGGCAGTGTCAAATTCCATGGGTGTTGCGTGGGAAACCCACTGCAACGCCCATGGAACGCCTCCGGGGCTCAGAGTAAGGTGATGCGGCAATATCCGCTGCTTCACCTTACTCAATATTTATGAGACCACTCAAAGCCACGCAGGGTGCCTTGGCATGGCTTTATAAATCTTTATAAGAGCCCTGCGTTATGCCTTTACCACGTTACGTGGTGCAAAAGTGACATAGGGCTCTCATAAATAAGCCTTAAACGTTGGTGTGTCACACTCCATGATGTTTTATTATACACTAAATGCCTCATTTGTGGCATTTTAGCTTAGGGCACAGCAGCAAAGCACCTTGCTGCGCTGCTCTACGCCAAAGTGAAAGGGAAGGAATGGGCAGGAATGGTACATTCCTTTTCCTTTCTGCCTGCTCTGGCACCATTTTGGAAGACAAGCACCATGTAGGCAGCCTTGCACCATAGTCCAAGGGTGCCTACTTTACATTCCTGATTATTTTTGTGCAGTAGGGGATACCTTACTGCACAAAAACAAGCCTACAATGCATTTTCCTCTTTCTATGTGTGTGGAAAGAGGAAAAAACAAGGAAAAATAAACATATTTCTACTCATTACTCCTCACCTCGGGAGGCATATGGATTTAATGCTTCCCCAGGTTTGCATCACTTTGTAAATCTGGGGCAGCGTCAAATTCCATGGGTGTTTGTTGCATGGGAAAACCCACTGCTATGCCCATGGAACGCCTCCTGGGCACAGAGTAAGGCGACTTAGCAATTTGTGCTGCGTAGCCTTGCTCATGATTTATAAGGTCACTAAACGCCACGCAAGGTGGCTTTGCATGGCTTCATAAATCTTTATGAGAGCCCTGCATCATGCATATACCACCTTGCGTGGGGCAAAAGTGATGAGCACAAACATTATCGTAACTATTATAAACAGCTCAGCAATAATTATAGACATTAGAGCAAAGGTTAAATAGGCCTCAAACATACTTCATCAACCCCATCCTCTCAGTTTAAAAACCACCTAAGTTATAACCAGCCATCTTACAGCATTGTCTGCACTAGTTCTTCATATTGTACAAATTTATGTAATGCCCCCCGGGTACCTTAATATACCTTTAGGCCTGAAGTTCAAACTCCGTATTTCAACATCCTGTCCAGCAATTGGTCCATGTGCCTGCCCCACCTCTTCACAGGTATCTTTTATACCTTTCTTAAACATAGTTTTCTACGGAACGAGGAGGGGTTGACTCATGCTTGGCTCCTGAATTATTATACAGGATATTAGAACAATACTTCTTGTTCCAAACATACACAGTAGCTCACTGTTACTTTTATTCATTCTTTCTACAAGACGAAAAATACAAAGTCATCTTCCCTTGTAGAATATCTCAGCTGCCACATTTATGAACTATGGGAAATATTTACTAGAAAATTTCGGAGCACGGGGCTGCGCCAAATTTGGCAGCGCCATGCTCTGACATTTTCAAAACACAGGGATGTGCCATATTTACTACAGTACGGACATACCTGTGTTTTCCCTACTGCTGGCGCAAAAAATTAGCTGCCTAATGCCAACCCAGGCACCCTTGCACCGTTGTGCAAGGGTGCCTGAATTGCAGGGATTGATTGTTTAGGCACAGGAAGATGCTCCAGCTTGCACATAAACAATCCATAATTAATATTTGTTACAGAATGCAGCACACATAGAAGTAGCAAATCGTCATTATTTAATGATAGTTTATGTGCAGGAAGGGACACCTTCCTGCACATTAACAATCATTAATATCTTTTTGCTCTTTCAATGTGGACTGCAGAATGCAGCACACATAGAAAGAGCAAAAACAAGGAGAAATGAAAGCATTTATCCTTGTGCCCCATTCTAATGCCTACTCTTGTATGGTGTTAGTTTTTGGCGCTGCCACAGATTTACACCTCCTTGTAAATCTGGGGAAGTGTCAAATAGCAATGGGTGTTGCGGTGGAACGCCCACATCAACATCCATTGCCTGACCTTTTGCCGCAGAGTGGCAGAAAAGGGCATATTTACAAGGTGGCGGTAAGCCACGCTAAGTAGCTTAGTGCCACCTTGTAAAAATTGAAAATGGTGCTGTGTCACAGGAGCATAAGAAAAGTGATACTCCGGTGGCAATAAGGGCTTGTAAATATGCCCCTATGTGTTCACCACAGAATGGACTTTTTCCTTCTCTGTTTTGATTGAATGAATTTAGGACAATATCAAAATCCATACACACATTTATTAGCTTGCCGAAATGATGGCCGCTTCATTGGCCCTGTTCATGCACCACATACTGTATTCATTTTACGTGCATTAAGAATAATCATGTTCGCACTTAGCACTTAATCAGGCCTGTATGTATGTATTGTAGAATACATATATGAGCCTGTCTACATATGCCTGTTGCACCTACCTTGACTGGATAATGCACTTTCCAAAGGAAGGGAAACTTGCTTCAGGGGGCCGGAAAATCCAGATATAATGTTGATCATCTCTACAAACCAATCCCACCGATGTGAGGCTCAGCTTGTAAAGCTGCAAAACTCGTCCTTTACAGCCACCAGATGAGACAGTTGGCCACAAAACACTAAGGGGCATATTTACAAAGTCACCTTGGTGCGCTGTATGACAGGGAAAGGGCAGGCAAGGAACCGTATTTAAAAGAACACTGCACATTCCTATCTTTCCGCCAGCGCTGGCACACAATGGGCTGCCATATTGCAAGAGTGCCATGCAGGATTGTTTTTGTGCAGGAAGGGGTGCTTCCCTGCACAAAAACAATCCTGAGAGGTTTTTTACCTCTTTCTTTGTTTGCTGCAGAATTCAGCAAACATAGAAATAGGAAAAAACGAGGAGCAGTATAGATATTTCTCCTCGTTTTGCCTCTCCTGGGGAGGTGTATATTTTTGGGCACCCTCCCAGGTTTACCTGTTCTTGTAAATCTGGAAATGCATCAAAATCCATGGATGTTGTGTGGGAACACCCAAGCACTACCCATGGAAATGCCTTCCTGGTGCATAGTAATGCAATTTGCACTGCGTTACATTACTCGAGATCTATGAAGCCACGCAGGGCCATGCAAGGTGGGCTTGTGAGGCTTCATAAATCTTTTTTTGAGTTGTGTTGCCCTTGCACCACGTTGCATGGTGCAAGAGCGAGGTACTGGGGCGCGTAAATATGGCTCCAAATGAGTAATATGATGCCACCCCCTATGTCTGAAAAAGCTTTCTTTCCAACGTCATGTACACAATGAGTCCCACGTAGCATGGCTGGGGGCTTGTAGCCTAAAATAGAGCATGCAGATGCTCGCTGGTATGCCTGTTGGGAGGGAGTGTTACAATAACTAGACAAGCACATTTGCTTAGTGAGATGCTGGATGTTACTGGAAACCAAACTGACATGCACTGACTAGGATAGATGATTACTCCCAATTCTAACCTAAATCAATTTAGAATTGTATTTGAAAAAATATATGTTTGATAGCAGGTGGTAGTGAAGGTCTTTGGAACCATTTCTAATCAAGCACTCTCATAAGTAGGGGGATAAAACATGCCTTGGGGATTTCCAATTTTAGTGAAGGCTTTGAGCATAAGATTGAAATAATAACTGATGAAAGTGAATGAGGTCCACTGAGAGATATCAGGGATTAATAAGAGACCCCACTACCAGTGATGTGCATCCCACTTTTACCTAGAGCTAAGAAAGAGTGTCAGCCAGTTCCTAGAAACATAATCAAGATTGAAGACCGTCAGCTAGTTGTAGCCAGATGTAGCAGTTGCTGCCTTGCTCCTTGGCATCCCTCAGATCTGATCGGAGCAGATGTTTTTCAGAACTCTGTGCACTACACGGAGTGGGAAAAACTCTGCACACTCTGCAAGCGAAGCGGAATCTCACGCCCAGGCCTAGTTCTATGGGTGGAATATGGGCATTTCCATGCAACTACCCATGGTTTTTACACAAAACCCTATCTAATAACAATAGTAGACAGGGTTTTGCACCAAATATGTTTCGTTTTGAAGGAGGCATAAAAATGGGAAATACTTATATTTCTCCTAAGTTGGTTCACTCTGCATATGTACTGCACTGTGTAGCACACATCATAAACGTTTTAAAGTTAGTCTAAGCATAGTATTTTGTACTGGAAGGCTAACCTTCCAATACAAACCTATGCTAGCCACGATGCAGACACCTTTGCACTATGATGCAAAGATGTGTGTGTGGCTCTAGGCAGCCTGATTGTGCGCCAGCACTAGAGAGAGCAGGATAGTACTGTTTCTTAGTAGGTATGGCTCTTTTCTGCTCTCTCCAGCTCATGCAACGCACCACAGCAACTTTGGCCTTGTGTGACACTTTTGTAAATCTGGGCCTATATTTGCAGCCAAAAGCAGCACATGCTTTGAAAGTTCCTGTGACAAGCAACCTTTTAGCACTGTCTAAGGTGGTAAAAAAGAACTACTCCCGCTCTTCAATTCTTAAGCCACCAGTCATTCTAAATCTGTGGTAGAGACTGAGTCTAAACTTAGCACTCACAGTGCTCACTTTATGTGATAAGGCCTCATGCTTTTATGAAGGCTTACATCTGGGGCAAGAAACGGAAGCAAAGCTCTGATAGGAGAAAAGCCGGCTTCAAAGTTTTAAACAAGACTTAATGCATGAAACAAAATAAAACAGGGAGAGCAAGCCTATGGCGCCATCTAGTGGCTTTAGACATGTTAGCTTCCTGATCATTAAGAAATAGGACCGCTTGTATTAAAATCTGTAAATAAATGTTGGAGAAGGAACGCCTCCCCATCTTTTTGTCGCCTCCACCCACCGCGTTATTGGAGAAATGCTCACCCATGCATGTTCAGAACAGTAAACTTTCATTTCTGCAGCTGCTTGTCCTGTAAAAGTTTTGTGTGTAGAAACGTGTGCCACTACATGTACTGTGCCTGTTCTGTGTGTGCTCCTGCTGATCTGGGCAAGGCAGGACGAGGTGTTTGGGTGGTACCCTGTGTTTGCTAGAAGCTTGAGAGTATTGCTAGACACACACGTCAAAGCTGTTTGCTTTGATAAAGCTTATCTACCTGTTGGAGTGTGAGGGATGATTGAGGCATTTGGAAAAATGTAATGTGATAGCAACCATAACTTCTTATCCAGGTTGCAAATAAAAACCCCTTGAAGGTAAGGGCTGATCTACAAATACATCTGTTGGCGTATTGTAACATTTAAGCAAGAAGCATCCTACCCAGTGCAAAATCTTTATGAAGAGGCAACATGTTCTGGGAATATCTCATCCTCCCTCTTTGTATCTCAAAGTTTCAGAGTGTTTATTTGAATGAAGTCTTTGACCTCTACTTTCCATTCCCTTTAACACTTTTATTCCTTGTTTTCAGAAAAGGATCCATGCGAGTGTGAGTCTATTGTGGAATTTCAGACCAAGGTGGAGGACCTCATACAGTCGCTGACAAGGAAGCATATCCTTTTCAAGTCTCTTGATTCAAGAGAAAGAGGTGAAGCTGTGTCACACCTACATGGCAGCAGTTCCCGGATGTTTGGTTTTAAATATCTGGGGGCATATTATCAAGAACGGCGTTAAAATTATCGCCGCTTTAGCGGCAGGAAACTGCCGCTAAAGCTGCGATAATGGGCTTGATAATATGCCCTTGATAATTCCAATAGAAGCCCATATTCTGGTGTGAACATGGGCTTCTATTGGAATTCTCATGGGCATATTATCAAGCCCATTATCGCTGCTTTAGCGGCAGTTTCCCGCCGCTAAAGCGGCAATAATTTTAACGCTGTTCTTTATAATATGCCCCTTGGTCCCATATGTGTTTTGGAATTATTGTACAGGTACTGGTGTGATATAGTTTCAAAGTGAGCATGCCCTTCCATTGTAAAGGCATATTTTTCAGTGAAATATTTCCTCATGCCTTTTTCTGTTTGCGCTCTGGGCTGTCTGGCTTGTATTTGTACAGTCTTCTCACATATGTTCCTGTCTCGCGTTCCCCGTGTCTCTCTTTGTGTCTGTATCTACATGTCTCAATTCCTTTCTGTCTGTTTTGGTGTCTGGGTCTTTATTTCTGTCTACATGCCTCTTTTGTAATGTCCGTGCCTACATGTTTGACCGTAAATGTCTTGTTGTCTAGCTCTCCCTGGCCTTGTATTTGTCCATGTGCTTATGTTTGGTATTCATGAACTGGTGTCCATGTCTTTCACTGTCTGTGTCTGTTTTCTCACTCTCCCAGCTCTACCTTTTGATATGTATGCATGTGTGTCTCTCTCTCTCCCTGTAGCAGTTTTCTGTTTCTCTTCTTCTGCAGCCTTTTCCTTGCTCTTCTCGTATCTCTTGTCTATGTCACTACCTCTGGCATCCCAGGACTACATACATGATTACTACTCAGCTTTATTGTGAAGAGACTGGGCCAAGTTGCTCATAGTCACAGTCTTTTGTTCAAACCATAGTATCGGGCTCGACGGGCATAAGGTTTAAAGTCAATGAAGCTGGGCGAGGGGGTGTTAAACGGTAGCGGCAGTTTCAGTCGATAACCTTCAAGTATTGCCCGGCGGTAATCGCCTCTTATACCATTCGATGTTAAACCAATAAAGAGGCAGGCGCCGGAGACTGGAAGGCAGGAAACAAAGTTTTATTCCGTCGGAGCAGAACACATCAGATCAGACAGCAAGGTATCGTCACGAGGTGCTCTAACTGCATCTCTGAGGCCTGGCCTCTTATACACAGGTTTATGACTTTATTGCAGGGTTATCATACATGGCACATTCTTGAGATCACTTTGATGTAAGAAAGAACATCCTCAGAATCCCCACTTCGAGCTCGTTCCCACACATATCTACAGTGGAAGTCCCCACCCCACCCACAGTAGGAGATGGCTATCACACAGCAGGATATTCCGCCAATTCCCGGGGGTGTGTGTGACCGGTCGGGTCTCAGGGGGTGGGGGGCCTTGATCTACTGTAATCCCTTTGATGTGGGGCGTTTCCCTTACAGTAGGGACAATAAACTGCATCCGCAGGGCTAGGTGATGGCCTGGGATCGGTTCGGACAATGGGGCGCAGAGGAAGGGGGTTATCAAAGAGATGCATGACCATGTATGGGATGTCGGTCAGGCGTGGGATGCGGTTCCATGGCAGGGTCGCGCAGAAGGAGAGGGTTTATGGCCCGTGTATGAGAGAGCGGGGGTGGCCGGCGCGCGGGGGATGCTTGCAGCGCCAGGGGGACGCGCTGGCGATCGGCAATGAGCAGGGAGAGACCAGGGTGCCTAAGATGGCTGCCGTGCGCTTTCCTGTGTGTCGCGCTGGGGAGAGACAAGATGGCGCAGATAATGTTCAGTTTGCAAGCTAAATTTCCACAGTCCTCCCTTTTAACATATCTCGCCAGCTTGTCTAGTTCGGATCTATCCCCATAATACTACGAACTTCCACCTCATACAGAGCTTTCATCCGTTCCGCTTCACAGTTCAAAGTCTTAGGGCAGATGCAGTTCATAAAAAGCGAACATAAAGGTGGCAGACACTGAATCCCCAAGCAACATCCACATAGTATCACAATCGGTATTAGGATAAATGAAAACAGCCTCCACCCCCAACTTTTAATAGTGTCCCAAAACCAACTCCCAAGGGACCATCCTTCTTGCTCCTGATGAACCTCTGTGGAAAGTCTGTGGAGGTGTTCAATTGCTTTGTAGACTGAGGGTGAGTTATCCGGTACGTAGGTACAACAGCTGGACCCAATGATGCGGCATGCTCCTCCACGATCAGCCAGAACCACATCTAGAACGAGGCGGTTCTGAAGAGCCACCAGGCGGACGGCCTGAAGCTCGGCGGTGTTGTTGGCGAGGATGCCAGCCGTAATGTTCATCGCCGTCTCGACTGCCTGAGTAAAGTGGCGGATGGCACGGCTGTTTGCCATTGGACCCCAGAGTGGAACAAGTCCCTTTACTGCATCCAGGAACTGTGCCCCGGTGGAGTCGGCTTGTACAAGGTCTTTGGCACGTTTCTGTCGGTGATGGTTTGCTGGAGCCACGTATGTTGGAGGAAGGACAAAAGCGATGTAGCAGGTGCCTCCCCAACCTTTCGGGAGCCAGGTGTAGGCCTTAGTACCACAGATGAAGTACATATTCGGGGAGGCAACAAAGGAGGGTGGATCAACTGAGTCCAATGTTCGGGTGATGAGGCAGGAGCTGTGGCCCACCAGCTGCGCCCCCAGGCCTTCGAGGCACACAAATCCAGTGATGTTGATGACGGATAGGGCCACTGTCAGGGTGGCGGCCGTTCGTTTCCGGAGGTAAGAGAAGGTGGGTCTGGCTGGGTTGTTGAACACTTGCATTTCAACTCGTTCTTTGGCAGGGATGTTCATGTGAAAGGAAGTGTTTGATCTCAGAGGGCAGAAGGGGGCAGAAGTTTTTCCAGTTTTGTTCAGCCAGAACCCATGGTAGAAGTGTGACACAGTGTTGCCGGAAGTGGCATTGTCCTTGTAGCTTTCCTGCAGGAGGATTAGCCGGGCGAGGCAGGAACCATGGACAGAAAAAGGTGAAGGGATGAAAGGGATGGAGTGTCCAGTGGCATGTGGTAGCAATCCACAGATCCAGCAATTAGTGGCGTTGGCGGCGAGATTGTGTTGGTGGAGCAACTGCACAAAAGAGTTATTCCAGAACTCCTTACGCCTCTCTCGCAGTTGGGGAGAAAGTGAGATCAAATGGTGTTCTTTCATAGTGGTAGGTTGAACGGTGGTCAGCAATGTCTTATGAGCGGGTGTGCTCTCCTCCATGATCCAGAAGGTGACCACGAGGAGAAGGCAAAAGAGAAGGGTAATGAAAAGTGCGATAGTCTTTGAGCTGTGCATTCTGTCAGTCTTTGGGTTTTTGTAGTGGATCTTCGGACGTCCGGTTGCTTCCATCATCTTCATGTCAGGCGCTTCCATCACCTTCAAGGGACTCGGTAGCGGGCAGAACCACAGACTTTGTTTAGTTTCTCTCCTGGTGGCCTTTGAGGTGACTAGGCTACCGCTCTGAGATTTCCACTTAGTTTGTGGTCTGCTTAGCCGAAGTTCCCTCCTTTCGTCGCAAGTTATACCCTTCCATGGATGGCACGGTGGGATCGGGATATTTCACTAACTCAAGTGTCTCCGTATCTGGGCAGCGGCTCAGGGATGGTCGGTCTTTGTCCAGGAGTTCTTCTTGGGCGGTGATGTTGTCCGTGGTCGTCAGGGTCGGTGATACCTTCTTGCAGTGGTGTGCATGCAGCCAATTGCGTTTCCCCTCCACTCGAAGAGCTGTTCGGGTGGTGATCAGGACTTGCAGGGGGCCCGTCCACCGGGGCTCCAGACTCTTGGTGCGCTGGAAGTTACGCACTAAGACAAAGTCGCCGGGTTGGATGTCGTGCCCGGGGCCCCTGGAAACATCGGGAATGGCTTGCAGCACCTGCTGATGGATAACAGACAACGTTTTAGTTAGGTTATACAAATAGTCAGACATGAGGACGTCCGGGACGTCGTGGATGGATGTTGGCTTTGGTGCAGTCCAAAGGTTCATGGGCCGTCCGAAAACGACCTCGTAGGGGGTTAAGTGGTGTTTAGTGGGGGTGGAACGCATTGATAGCAATGCTAGCGGGAGAGCATCTGGCCATTTCAGTCCTGTGGTGGCAACTATTTTTGCTCTCTTAAGCTTCAATGTGGCATTATGTCGCTCAACCAAGCCTGCAGATTGGGGATGGAAGACCGCATGGAACTTCTATTTTACACCCAGCCCCTTTAAGATGAGTTGGATAACCTCGGCTACAAAGTGGGGGCCGTTATCGCTCCACAAAATTCGACAAAGGCCGTATCGGGGGAAGAATTCTTTCAGTAGTACTTTTGCGGTAGTCATAGCGGTGTTGTCGTGGGTTGGGTAGGCTTCCACCCACTTGCTGAAGGCACACACAACGACAAGTACGTACTTAAAACCTTGGCACCTTTCTAACTGGACATAGTCCATTTGTAAGACTTCAAAGGGGTGATTGGGAACCCCAAACCCTCCCCGGGGTACAGCAGTTCCTTTCCCAGGGTTGTGTTGGAGGCATACCAGGCATTGTTGGACCAGACGTTTGGCTGAGTCTGGGATTTTGTCGTTGTGCCAGACTTTGGAGATGAGTTCGATCATGGGGGCAGACCCTATGTGTGCGGGGGAGTGTGCCATGGTCAGCATGGGGATCAAGTATGAGTCGGGTAGCAACCATTTGTTCGAGTCTTTAGTTCGCCAGCAACCGTCATCGTCCTTCAATCCCACCCGGGCCCATTCAGTTAATTCGTGTGGTGTGCTGGCTAGTTGGATATCCCTAATCGTTTCCCTAGCATCTTTCCATTTCTCAGTTTGTGACCTGGTTACGTACATATGGGTCGTGGACCTATTCTCGGCTGTGGTTCGGGCAGTAATGTCAGCTAGTGCATTTCCCTGTCCTATAATGTCTGTCACCTTCTTGTGTGCCTGGCATTTGATCACAGCCAGCCGTGTGGGGAGGAGGACTGCTTCGGTCAGGGCAGAGACTAGATCTCCATGCAGGATGGGTGTGCCATGGGAAGTCAAGAATCCCCTCTCTTTCCATAAGAGCCCAAAGTGGTGAACTACCCCGAAGGCGTACTGACTGTCTGTGTAAATGTTTGCGGTTGTCCCTGCTGCCAGGATGCATGCTCGGGTGAGAGCAATTAGTTCCGCCGCCTGTGCGGATCGCTGTGTGATGCGGGCTGTCTCAACAACTGTTCGGGCTGTGGTGACTGCATAGGCAGCTGAGGTGGTGCCATCGGGGAGCTTGATACACGAGCCATCCACCCACAGTTCTCCGTCAGGGTCCGGGAAGGCAGTATCCCGGAGGTCAACCCTACTCTTGGTCTGTTCGTCGGTGAGGGTCACGCAGTCATGTATAGGGGACGCATTGGGGTCAGCGTCAGGGAGAGGTAGTAGAGTAGCTGGATTCAGAGTGGTGCATCGTTTCAATGTGATGTGGGGTGCAAGCAGAGTTAGTTCGTAACCAGTCAGTCGTGCGCTAGTCAGGTGTTGAGTCTTGGGGGCATATCAACAACAACCGGCGATAATTATCGCTGAGCGCACTTAGCGCTAGGATAATTATCGCCGGCTAGCGTTGATTTTTATCGCTGAGATAGCGTGCTATTAGCAACGCTTATCTCAATAGCGATAAAAATCCTCACGCTAAGTGGCTAACGTGAGATTATAGCTGGAAACCCAGCGATAATCTCACGTTAGCTTGTTGATAGGGACAGACAAACTTAGCCATGATATCCTCCTTCCATAGGATATCATGGCTAAGTCAGAAAAATACCAGACGTAAAAAAGCAGCGTTAACCACGGTTAGCGCTGCTTTTTTTGTCTCTAACAGGGTTAGCGATATTCTTGATAATAGGAGAAATGTCGCTTAGCGACATTTCTCCTATTATTTTACTCTGGAACGCCCCCTTTGCATCTCATTAGAGATGCAAGGGGAAGCGTAGAGTAAATGGGTGCTAACATGCAAATTTGCATGTTAGCACCCTGTTGTTGATAGGGTGCTAGTTTTATCTCTGCTTTTTTGGCTTTTAAAGCCAAAAAAGCAGAGATAAAGCCCTTGTTGATATGCCCCTTGGTTTGGTTCAGGAGGGTGTCAACCGCATGGGGTACCAATACTGTGAGGGGGTTCGAGAGCACGATCCCCTCACTTTGCCGGATAGAGACAGCAGCGGCGGCTACTGCTCGAAGGCAGGCGGGCAAAGCTCTGGCTACAGGGTCAAGAGTGGCAGAGAAGTAGGCACAAGGGCGTTGTTTAGGGCCTATGGACTGGGTTAGGACAGACAACGCACATCCCTCCCTTTTGTGGGTGTAGAGGGAGAAAGGTTTAGTGTAGTCTGGGGTTCCTAGGACTGGGGCCGAGCAGAGGGCGTCTCGTAATTCTTTGAAGGAGGATTGGCATTCGGGTGTCCAGGGGAGGGGGAAGGGGACATCTTTAGCCAGCAGGGAAAGCAGAGGTTTTACAATAAGACTGAAGTTTGGCAACCATTGTCGACAAAAGGAGGTGAGGCCTACTAGAGACCGCACTTGCTTCTGAGTTTTGGGAACAGGGGTTTCTAGGATGGTCTGAATTCGGTCAGGGGTAAGTTTCCTCCCGTCTTTGGATAGTAGGTGGCCTAGATATGTCACTTGGGGTTGGCAGAATTGCAACTTCTTCCTGGAGACCTTGTGACCGTTTTCCGCGAGGAAGTGGAGGAGGTGAATGGTGGCTGTGACGGCAAGTGGAGCGGTGTCGGCCGCCAAAAGAATGTCATCGACGTACTGTATTAACACCACTCCATCGGGTAGTTGGACTGCATCTAGTTGTCTCTTGAGGGCTTGGCTATAAATGCTGGGACTCTCAGTGTAGCCTTGGGGTGCCCTACAGAATCTATACGAACGGGCTTTTAAAGTGAAGCCGAACAGGTAGCGGCTGTCTGGGTGGATGGGGATGGAAAAGAATGCGTTCTTGAGATCAATAACGGTAAAAGAGGTGGCAGTGGACGGAATCAGGGTGAGGATGGTGGTGATGTCTGAGACCACGGGGTACTGAGGTATGACTACTTTGTTAACTTCTCGTAAGTCAACAATAAAGCGGTATGCTTTCTCATCTCCCTCGCCTTGCTTTTTTACAATGGGTAGGATAGGGCTGTTGCAAACATTACTGACTACTTCTTCTACCACTCCTGCATTGACTAGGGACTCGATGATTTCCACCAATGCCTTCTCGCCTTCGGGCGATATCCGATACTGTGGAAGCTTTGGGAGCACTGCGTCCGGTCGGACGGTTATGTGTACTGGGTCGATCACCATGCGCCCTACATCTGAGTCGGTTTTAGCCCATAGATGTGAAGGTAACGTGTCGAGTAGGGACAGGTCAGTATCGGTTATAGAGAGCATACATCGTGTGTGACAAGGTCTGAACAGATCTGGGTTATCGTGCAGGATGACTCAAACTCCGTCTGGGGAGCATCTGATGGTAGCTCGAAAATGTTTTAGCAAATCAAGTCCCATAATAGCATCGGGGGTGTTGGAGGAGAGCAGAAAGGTCGTGTCAGTGGCGTTATCTTCTAAGTCAAAGGAGATTGGTGCGGATAAGGGGTTAGTGGAGGGCATTCCATCGAAGCCTATTGAGGTTACGTGTGAGCCAGACAAGGGTGCCCTAGGAATCAGTCGTTTAGATAACGCACTACGTGTCGCCCCAGTATCTACCAGGAATGGAGACTTGGTGCCCAAGACCTTAGCAGTGACGTAAGGACCTTGCTGGTCAACACGGAGTTCGACTGGATCCCTCCCTTGCCCCTGGCGGTCCTATGCGAAGTCATGGGTGCTTTCGTAGTCGGACTGCTGACACTGGTTTTGTCGGGGGCGATCAAAGGTGTTTGGTCTGCCTGGCCTGTCGTTGATGGCGTCGTTCGTGTACCCTCGTCCCTGTCCTCTATTTCTGGGGTCATATGCTGTGTCTCTGGGGTCCCTATTTTTGTTCAATTCCAGAAGGACCGGGCACTGGGATTTCCAGTGTCCGAACCCTCTACAGAACGCACATTGGTTCCCATCTAAGTCTCTCCGTCCGTTGTAGGGTGCAGGTGTATGGTCTCTAGGGGGTAGCTTTCTAGGGGCGGTTGGTTGGTAATTCCCTTTCGGGGGTTCCCTTCCTATGGTCACCCCCTGCAACTGTGCTATCATTACCCTCTCCTTCAGTTCCTTTTTCTTCCTCTCTGACGCCCTATCGTTCTCATTCTTTTGATTTTCGTAGTATTGGGCTATCTGGAGGATTGCTGCGGGTTTGGAGGCTGCCCAACTACTCTCGCTGGTCTGTAGCTTCTGGGAGACTTCTTGTGACAGACCCTTTACATAATTCTGGACAAAGAGGTGATGTCCGGTTGCAGTGGTCATGTCCTGGCCACTATAATCGGAAAACACAGTCTCGAATCGAGAGAAGTATTCAGACACATCCTCCTGGGGTTTCTGGCGACAAGCCGTCACTATCGACCAGTCTACCTTTCTTTCTGGGATTAGAGTCTTCAACTTCTGTACAATCTTGTCTGGGAGCTCCAATATGGCTTTCGGGGGTTTCTGTCCCGGTTCTCGCTGTTTATCTATGGTATCGAGTTGTACCCAGGTATATCCGAACGGCTCAGCGTGGTCAACTTTCCGGATTTGCTTCCACACATCAGCCAGCAGACATAACCCGAAGAACAAGTCGATATCTGCTAAGGTCATTATTGTTGAACCTAAGGCTGTACCTAGTTCGGTGTAGAAGGCAGTCGGGTTCTTTCTTAAGTCGGGTAGGGTTTTTCTAAAGGTCAAAATGTCTTGTCGGTCCCATGGCTGGTAGACCCAATTATATACAACCCTTCCCTTCGCATCTTGGTGGTTGATGTCGTCATGTGTTCCCTGACCTCGTGGGGGGACCCAGTAGGGGGCGGCCTCTTTGATGGGCATCATGGTATCAGTCCTTCCTTCCTGGGGCTTAGTCGCTATGGGGGTTTCTGCTTTGGTTGTCTGTCTGTGTTCTTTAAGGTGTCGATAGACCTCGAGTGTACGAGTGAAGAGGTTCGTCACATCGCCCTCTCCTTCTTCCCCAATGTCTACCTTCCTATATAGGGCCGCTAAGCCTTCGGGACCTTTATCGTGGTACCTATCCTCATATGTATTCAGGGCGTGATAACAAAGCCGTACGACAAAGTGTCGTCTGCGGCTGTCGGCATACGAGTTATACACGTCTGTTATATACTCCTCACTTTCCTTTCGCTCCACCAGTGTCCCTACTATCTTGTTGATTCCTGCTCGTTCATCCTTTGTTAGTCGATTCATTCTGGTGGAATCTTTCTTTCTCATATCAGGGTCATCCAACGTTATTGCCGATGTTGTGTTCAGTACAAGAGGCTCGGCCGGCGCGGAGGCCGTGAGGACCGAGGCCCCTGTACTGCTTTCGCTCGTGTTTGGGGGTTGTGGGTGTTGCACTACCGATTGGGAGGGTGCGTATGGAGGGGGCATGTAAATGATCGGGGGACCTAATAGTAATTCATCATTCGTTCGTTGCTTAGAGGACAACTCAGGGTAGAGCATAGAGGGGGTCCTAACAGCGTACTGGCCCGATGTTTCGGGCTCCTGTCTTAGTTTAGTTTCCCTTCTCTCCTTTATTTCTTCTTCTAACTTTCTAGCGGCAAGGTGAGCTGCCTTTCGTAATTCCTTTTCTGCTTTTACTTCTTCCCTCTTTTTCCGTTGTGTTGCTTCTTTGCGCCACATGCCGATACTGTAAAGCATAGTAGGCGTCGTCTTATTGCTACGCAGAGCTATTTCTAGCATTTCTATCTTATGGTCGTCGAAGGATCCCATCAGTGGCCACTGACTCTCGGGGTCCTTCCTTGTATATTTGTGCCATAGCTTGCTATAAGCTACGGCGACTAGTCCATATTTAGTGAACATGTCCTTATTAGGGGTGCCTTCCAGAGGAGCCGGATGGTTCACCTCTAATAAGCGGTCCGGGCAGAACCAACTACCAATCAGTGGGGAGAAGATAGTCATGACGGGTTTCAACGGGGACAAAAGTCAGCACTACCTATCTTTTCACTGCTTGCAAAGACTAGACAGAATATCTCTATTCCTCGTTATTTGTAAGCAGAGAATACCTCCAAAAGAACCAATATCGAACAGCTAGTGTTCGGACAATCAATCAATCAATAGGGAGATAAAAATAGGCACGACGGGTTACAACGGGGACAAAAGTCTGCGTTACCTACCCTTCACTATTTGCAAAGACTAGACAGAATATTTCTATTCTACGTTATTTGCAAACAGAGAATATCTCAAAGAGCACTATTCTTCAAAACAATCAATGTTCGGACAATCAATCAGTGGGGAGATAAAGATAGGCACGACGGGTTTCAACGGGGACAAAAGTCTGCGTTACCTACCCTTCACTATCTGCAAAGGGAGAGAGAGAGAGTGTATTTCTACTCCTCCCCGTTTGTAGACAGCGAATATCTCAAAGAGAACAATCAATAAGCAATACTAGTATTTCAATCAATCAATCAATCGTTTCGCAATTTGTTGTGTTTCACGACCTTACCCGGACCGCGTGGACAGTTTCTCGTCTTCCGCCTCCAGCGCCCGATCGTCCTCTACTCTCCGTATTTGCCGCGGCACTCCTGATGGTTCCCAGTCAGGACCATAGATCACTCGAGAGAGGTCTGCTCGGAACCAGTGAAGTTCGGATGATCGGCTGCCAGACGAGGGTCTATCGGGCAGGAGCTCTCCCGATCGTTGCAGTCGTTCACTCTGTCGTCGGGACCTCTCCCACTGGATCCACGTGTCGCTGATGGGCCCCACGCTTGGGACGCCAATTGTTAAACGGTAGCGGCAGTTTCAGTCGATAACCTTCAAGTATTGCCCGGCGGTAATCGCCTCTTATACCATTCGATGTTAAACCAATAAAGAGGCAGGCACCGGAGACTGGAAGGCAGGAAACAAAGTTTTATTCCGTCGGAGCAGAACACATCAGATCAGACAGCAAGGTATCATCACGAGGTGCTCTAACTGCATCTCTGAGGCCTGGCCTCTTATACACAGGTTTATGACTTTATTGCAGGGTTATCATACATGGCACATTCTTGAGATCACTTTGATGTAAGAAAGAACATCCTCAGAATCCCCACTTCGAGCTCGTTCCCACACATATCTACAGTGGAAGTCCCCACCCCACCCACAGTAGGAGATGGCTATCACACAGCAGGATATTCTGCCAATTCCCGGGGGTGTGTGTGACCGGTCGGGTCTCAGGGGGTGGGGGGCCTTGATCTACTGTAATCCCTTTGATGTGGGGCGTTTCCCTTACAGTAGGGACAATAAACTGCATCCGCAGGGCTAGGTGATGGCCTGGGATCGGTTCGGACAATGGGGCGCAGAGGAAGGGGGTTATCAAAGAGATGCATGACCATGTATGGGATGTCGGTCAGGCGTGGGATGCGGTTCCATGGCAGGGTCGCGCAGAAGGAGAGGGTTTATGGCCCGTGTATGAGAGAGCGGGGGTGGCCGGCGCGCGGGGGATGCTTGCAGCGTCAGGGGGACGCGCTGGCGATCGGCAATGAGCAGGGAGAGACCAGGGTGCCTAAGATGGCTGCCGTGCGCTTTCCTGTGTGTCGCGCTGGGGAGAGACAAGATGGCGCAGATAATGTTCAGTTTGCAAGCTAAATTTCCACAGGGGTGTCTGGTAACAGAGCGCGAGTTACTTGGCCTTTAGTAGCTCATGATGATTTTCACTGGTCAGAAGTAACTCTCATTACCGAAAATGTTTGAGACCCCTGTACTAGATACTCAACGTCAATAGAATCTAGATTTCCTGTAACAGTAGTAAATGGCACCTTTTTGGAGATGGTTGCGCTATCTTTTCAGGCAGTCAGTTTGCCCGGAAACTAATAAGTTACAAGCCTTCAGTAACGTTCTTTCTGATGGACGGTCCAGCTCCTGCAGATTCCTTACACGAATCTCAATTCCAGATACTCAGACAGTATCTGGAAAATATAACTGCTATAGCATCTCACCAACACCTAGGTGGCACAGTGCAACCTTGTCATCAAAGTTGCAAAGCCTTCCTACCAATGTCACAGATGAAAAATAAAAAAACTCAAACAATAGCAGCTTAATGCACAGCTTAACAGCCACTCCAGAGAAAATCAGTGACCGGGTTGTAAGTGATCTCTGGGAGATGGATCATCCTACACAAAGAAAACTACCAAAAGTGAGTAACTTGTTCTTCTGATTGATAGAGGCTCCTGGACAGATTATGTGAATCATTCCAGAGGGAGGTCACGGACATGAATGAAGTGATGCAAGCAACAACTGGATAACAGCCCTACTAATTAGAGCCTATCACTTTTTCCCATGTTGAAGCCATAGTGCTTACCAAAGGTTAACAAAGCAATGCACAGTGGGCCAAATAGCTGTTCACGAGTTCTTTGCTTCTGGGTTCCCTTAGCTCTAAGGATTGACACGGTATTGCTGCTGCTTGGGCATGGCTGAGGGATGTAGCAGTTCATTCAAAAGAAACATCTCCAGCAAGTTCGAAAGTGTGTCCTTGTGAGAGAAATCAACCTAGAAATAATCTGCACACATATTCCTGGTCAATCTGTGACCCTCATAAGCAACAAATACATTGCCATCAATCATTTTCTACTGGTCCCATGAAGGCAGAAGCTAATTGATTTTCTCTTTGAGAAAATTGTTTTGTCACTCTTTCAGTAGCACTACTTTTAGTAACTGCTGTTAGTATTCTTAGTAACAATTGTAACAGCAGAAGAGGCCAGAGCCGGAAACTCACCTATCCTTCTAGCAATTGCAATAGCTTAGGGAAACAGTTTTCCATGACAAAAATTTGAAAGAACATAAATGAAGGGGGTCAAAAGCTTCTTGAGTGTCTGCTAGTACAGACTCTACCAGCATTAGGACTAAAAGATCCATTGGAAGTTGTCAAGAATTTTGTGGGACTCCTCCTAAAATAACCTAACCATTTGGGGGGGGGGGGTGTCAGAGAACCCTGCTAATCTAGTCAGCTGCCAGCATCTGCCACTGGCTTGCTAGTTATGATGATATGATGGGCATATGTTCAGATGCCTTCCAACAATATGGCACTGAACTGGCATATGGTTATGCATCTGTATGCACCAAAACTTAAATGACAAGCTCCAACTCAGGAGCAAAGTGTGTGCATTGTCTGAAACTAACAAATGCTTTTGAGTGAGGTGTCAAAATAGGTTTATTATTTTCTAAAAATGATGCGACACGTTGGGACAGAACTAGTGTATTTCCAAACTTCCAAGCTGCCATTTGGGTGATAATTCATATGCTGCCTTGGGGACACATCGCTCCTATTCTAGTATTACTTTCTCTGTTGCAGAGGGCCATTTATTACGATGCAATAGCCGGTATGCCATTACACCTGTTTTGTCATGTGTTTTAGAATGCAATAGGCTGCTCTATGACAGAATTGAGGTATGACTTGGATATTACATTATGTTTGTCACCTGCATGAGAGGGAGAGCGGTACTGAAGTGTTTGTCACAACACTAGAATTACTTGCATTAGAAAATGGATAGAAACTGTAGCACAGGTGGAACTGAGTGGTAGAACAGGAAATGGTACTTCTTGTTAACAAGGAGTTAGAGTTGTTAGTGCTAACCTGGAGTTGAGTGTGTACTAGGACTGGGCTTAGGTCATAGAATTTTGCTACGCGCAACTCCACGAAGTGACTTAAAAAACACTTTGCCCTACGCTGAGTTCTGAAAGCTGCAGAGTGCATTACGTTGTACTGTTCATGCTGATTTTTAGCACTGGGGGTTTGTCATGCTCTGTAAAATCAGCATAAACTGCACCATGCTCAGAGCAAGAGGACGTAGTTTCTTTCTCCCGCTCAAGTAGATATCCTACTCAAGCGGCAGCTTCCTCAACGTGAACGGAATGTTTCTCGGAGTGAGAGGTACTGACCATCTGCGACCGTCTGCATTGAGAAATCTCACCAGAAGGTTGTCAGTAGTGAGATTTTCCTCGCTTGCCAATGTTGGCGAGCGTGAGCAAGGAAAAAACCCCGCTCTGCAGAGTTTTTCCGAGCTCCTTGTGCTATGCGTATCATGGGGTGGGGAAATCTCTGCAAACTCCGCGAACGGAGTGGAATTTCATGCCCAGGCCTAGTTTGTACCTGCTTTCAGTTAACCAGCATCCTTTTTATTCAGTCACTCCTACCCTATTTAACTCTCTTTAATTTTGGTCGGGATAATCATGTAAAAAAACAGGAAAATCACAGTAATAAACATTTCTAATTAGTATTGATTAAAGACTCTATAACACTTTCCATATGAGTTTGTGCTTGTGCTGAATTACTGAATGAAATATAACAATTTCCATTGCAGTTCCTAAAACAATTGAAACAGGCAATAGGTGACAGGAATCAAGCACTCATTTAACAGACGTGTAACTGCATGAAAGATTTTTAACTTGAGTAAGTGTTACACACTCCACTTCCAGGGGTACATCATATCTACACATAGATTAAATATTTGTGAATCTGTACCTATAATAGGACTTCAGTAAACCACTGTTGAAGCACGTGAGGCCACATAAGGGAAATCCAGTCAGTTATTAAACATGATGGCTCCAGAGGAAAGCCAAGTACTTGGAATACCGGTTAAAATATGAGATTGATGGGTATACTTTTTGGTATGTTTTGTTTGGCCTAAAAGAATGCTTTGATGCACTTCCAATGTTTTGTGAATGCAAATATGTAATTAAAGATGCACAAATGGTTCAAACTCCGGGGCATATTTACAAAAGAAGTGACGGAGCGTGGCGTTAGCCTTGTTGGCTTAACGCCGCGCTCTGCCACTTCTGAAATGCAGGGCTGCACCGCAATTACAAGAATACGGTGCAGCCCTGCGTTTCTCCCTTTGCTGGCGCAAAATTTAGCAGCCTTGCGCCAAAGCAGGCACCCTTGCACCAAAGTGCAAGTGTGCCTGTATTGAGGGGATGATTGTTTATGTCTCCCTTCCTGCACATAAACAATCTGAAATTGTGTTTTGTAACTTCTATGCGTGCTGCTTTGTTGAATTCATTTCATCCAATACTTTTTTGAGTTAGTGCTTAGTTTTCACATTTTACAGCTCAGAAATAGTGGCCACCGGTTGCCTGAGCTGTATGAAAAACAATGCACTGACTCAGAGAAATATCAGACTAAATGAATTCACTTTACACCCTGCAGGCACATAAAACAGGAGCTCGGCTCTTCGCTGCGCCAGAAAAGTCCATCATAATACGACCCCTGGCGCTCCTAATGATAACTCATTTCATTTTAAAGAACCGTCACTCTCCTTAACGTATCCTCACTTGAAGCTGTGACGAAAAGAATTGCCGCCTTGGAAAACAAAATTGTTTAAAGACAGCGGACGACATTGGCAGCACTTCGTCAACCTTCTCTCTCCACTCCGACCGTGAGAACCGTCATGGGATATCTTTGTGCCCCTACGTGAACATCAGTATCACTCCATCAAGCTTTCTATTCCACAGAGACTATATCAGGCCTGGTTTAGCAGCCTTCCCCTTTGAAGGAAAGATATTGCAGTGCACGCGGGAGACAAGAGACATCACTGTGAATCACTGAGTGCTAAAAGGCGGCATACACTTCACATTGTATAGTGTTCATACATATATGTGTATAAAATTAAACCCCTACAGAGTTTGTTTTTAATCCAAAAGCTTAATATATATATATATATTTTATGTTATTTACTTGATTAATGGTTGGATAAAGCTCTTATTGCATGGACACCTTACTTCCGTCCCATGAGTCGAGTAAGACGTTGAGCTCCCTCAAAAGGGCTCTGTTTCGCAGCCGGTTGTAGCACAAGCTTCCAAGCCACTGTCATTTCATTTGTCACAAGAGGCCATGCAATAGAAAATATATTTAATACATTCCTTCAAATGCAAAAGCAGCCTTTTACACAAAATTGCCCTGGAAACCGCCATTTTGTAATTTGTCAAAAGAGATTGACCCATCGTCGAGAATGTCCTCTCAGTGAATTTTTAAGGGACACTAGGAGGTGCCAAGAAGTGCCAAACTGTTAAGGACACCATTTCGAAGATGGCTGCATTGAATTGTGGTGGCAGAATACTGAGAACAGTGCAGCTTTACCAGTGACAGCTTTTTTTATTTATTTTTTTAAACCTACTTATGATTGTGGCCTTTCAGAATCCCTGAGTGCGACGGAGGTTAGGTGTCTTTGTTTTAATGAGTTTTAATTTCTTTGTCTGTTTTTGAATTCAAATTTGTGTGTTTAATTAATTTAATATAAAGGATGAATAAGATTACTTCAACCTGAAGTGAATATTACATGTATAATAAAAAAATTACATCTATGCTACAAATAATAGTACACATTTACACATATAGAAGGTGAGCTGTAACTGAGATAATATTCCCTTTCTTGAGATTTTATTAGGAAACATTGTCTTCGTAAATAACTAACCTTCACTAATGCGTTATAGCAATATTCACCCTGAGTTCATCCCACCATTTGGCCATTAACTGTCAGTGCATATCACCAATTATTATTGACCCATAAGGTAGCCACCATTAATAAATTACCCTGGGAGCATTCACTGTCAGTGGTCTATCCAGAGTTCTATCAACCAAAGCACTTTTCATAATTTTTCTAGAACATAAAGACTTTCTTTCTTTTCCCTTCCCTACAACTTACCTGCTGATTTACCCTCTGCTGAAGTGTTTACCTAGCTACAAAAATAAAGGAATAGGTACATCCATGTGTGAAACAGGTGGCCATTTTGACTAGTGCAATAATCTGCATTTGCCTGCGATTGCTTGTGCACGCTCTTCTGCACTGTGCGTAGCAGCCACATGAGTATAATACAGAATTAGTCTCTCATTCCCTATATTTCGATCCACCTACTGCTACAGCTAATAAACATTTGCACCTTTAAATAAACTCTCTGAAATAGGCCCACTCTATTTCAGATACATTAGAGTAGGAAACATAACAGTAGTCTTCATTCACATAAAATTAGATGCAGCCTCACCTTCAAAAGCAGAAAAAAAAGATCCCTCAAAGTTCGCCAGGGTCCCATGTTTAGTGTGTATGAGGAGGCTCCACATGTTTAGCGTGTATGAGGACAGTCTCCTATTTTCACCCAGACACATGTCTCTGCTGTTGATTGCCAGTCACGGGAGCTCCCTTAGTGAGGATAAGATAGGCTACTGCTTCATCTGAAACAGGGTGTATAATTGTGCCAGTCAATAAGGGTATTCCATCTTCACCTGTCTATTCTGAGCGCATTCAATCAATAGCTATCCTTCTAGAATGTATTCAAATAATGGCTACCCAGTTGGCATGCATTCCACCTCACATCTATCCATCCTAACTTCTTACAACCAATAACTAACTACCCTAGTGCTTAAGCTTCAAATGGGATGATTGGGATACACCTGGGAGCCCCCGTCTCACAGCGACAAGTGCACATACTCACCTAGTAAAGGCAGGGTACCACTAGAGCGAAGTGGCGTACACGCATACCCAAGCTAGTGCATGGCTCTAGAGAGGACTTTAAAAGTACTTTCAAGAAACACGGCGGCCATGCCTTCTACTTCGTTTGCAACAGACTCAAAACCCCTCCCTAGAACTGTACCAGCCCTGGCACCTGACATTTATCTGTAGAGCAGAACAATTGCCCACGTTTGTCATTTAAAAAACAACAACTTGGCCCCACAAGTGGCACAATACCCTTAATGAGATTTAGAAAAAAACACAACCTGTTCCAAATATTGTGTCTTGCATTCTGGAGTTAGCTAGCAGCTTCGCCTTGGCTTGGTGGTATAGTGTCTGCTCTCCCTATGGGTGAGCTGTGACACCATTGTTTACTGACCCTTCAGAATGATGCAGCTGTCCAGACCCCCCCTCCGTGCTTCTTCTGCAGCCCTAAAAATGTGAGCCTGTGTGCGTCTATGTTATAAGGCCAGATGTGTATCCTTCGTATGTCACGAAGGCAAGAGGCTGTTGGGGAAGGGAAAAACAATGAAATAAAACTTGGCTGAAAAAAGAAAAATCTAACAGTCTGACTTTTTTTTTATCCCTATGTTTGATTGACACAGTCTTACAGTTCCTAAGAAGTACTATTTCCACACAAGTTTACTCATCTTCACGTGTTTATTGGGGCAGCACAAATACATGCAGTATATTTTCATGCAGTACATATTCATACAGTAGATATTTAATGCAGTACATATTCATGCAGTACATATCCATGCAGTACACATTTAATAAAGTACGTTTTATGCAGTACATAATTAATAAAGTACATATTCCTGCACTACATAATCATACAGTACATATTTAATGCAGTACATATTCATGCAGTACATAATCATGCACGAAATATTCATGCAGTACATATTTTAATGCAGTACATAATCCTGCAGTACATATTCATGCAGTACATATTTAATGCAGTACATATTTAATGCAGTACATATTGATGCAGTACATATTCAAGCAGTACATATTTAATGCAATACATATTCATGCAGTAAATATTTATTGCAGTACATATTCAGCACTACATATTCATACAGTACATATTTAATGCCGTACATATTCATGCAGTACATAATCATGCACTAAATATTTATGCAGTACATATTTAATGCAGTACATAATCATGCAGTACATATTCATGCAGTACATATTCATGCAGTACATATTTAATGCAGTACATATTCATGTGGTACATATTTAATGCAGTACATATTCATCCAGTACGTATTCAGGCAGTACATATTTAATGCAAAACATATTCATGCAGTACATATTTATGCAGTATATATTCATGCAGTACATATTTAATGCAGGACATATTCATGTAGTATATATTTAATGCAGTACATGTTCATGCAGTATATATTGACTGCAATACATATTCATGCAATTTATATTGATGCAGTACATATTCATGCAGTAAATATTTATTGCATTACATATTTATTGTAGTACATATTTAATGCAGTACATATTAATGCACTACATATTCATGCAGTATATATCCATGCAGTACATATCCATGCAGTATATATTCGTTCAGTACATATTTAATGCAGTTCATATTCATGCAATACAAATTTAATGCAGTATTTATTCATGCAGTGCATATTTAATGCAGTACATACTCATGCAGCACATATTCATGCAGTACATATTTAATGCAGTACATATTCATGTCATGCATATTTAATGCAGTACATATCCATGCAGTACATATTCATGCAGTATATATCCATGCAGTACATCTTCATGCAGTATATATTCGTACAGTACATATTTAATGCAGTCCATATTCATGCAATACAAATTCAATGCAGTACATATTCATGCAGTACTTATTCATGCGATGCATATTTAATGCAGTACATACTCATGCAGCACATTTTCATGCAGTACATATTTAATGCAGTACATATCCATGCAGTACATATTCATGTAGTACATATTCATGCAGTTCATTTTTTTTGCAGTACACATTAATGCACTACATATTCATGCAGTACATATCCATGCAGTATATATTCATGCAGTTCATATTTAATGCAATACATATTCATGCAGTATAAATTAAATGCAATACATATTCATGCAGTTTATATTTCTGTAGCACATATTCATGCAGGACATATTTATGGCAGGACATATTTATTTCAGTACAGATTAATGCACTACATATTCATGCAGTACATATTTATTGCAGTACATATTTAGTGCAGTACATAATCTTGCACTACATATTCATGCAGTACATATTCATGCAGAATATATCAATTCAGTACATGTTTAATGCAAAACATTTTCATGCAGTATATATTCATGTATAACATATCTATTGCAATACATATTCATGCAGTAAATATTTATTGCAGTACATATTTATTGCAGTACATATTCATGCAGTACATATTTAATGCAGTACATACTCAAGCAGTACATATTAATGCAGTGCACACTAATGCAGTACATATGTATTGCAATACATCTTCATGCAGTACATATTTATTGCACTAGATCTTCATGCAGTACATATTAATGCAGAACATATTTATTGCAATACATCTTCATGCAGCACAGCTTCATGCTGTGCATATTCATGCAGTACATATTCATGCAATACATATTTATTGCAGTACACCTTCATGCAGTACATATATAACGCAGTACATATAAATCCAGTACATATTTATTGTAGTACATATTCATGCAGTACATATTCAGGCAGTATATATTCATGTAGTACATATGTAATGCAACACATATATATGCAGTACAAACTTATTGCAGTACATATTTATTGCAGTACGTTTTTATGCATTACATATTTATTGCAGTACATATTCAAGTCAAGTCAAGTCGAGTCATAGAGTCTTTATTGCGAATATTTCATCATAAAAGACATTCTAAAAATCATCATATACAATTTAAAAGCACAGATATGATTGAACTAGTATGCAAAAAACCAAACAAATAAAGTTCATTAAATAAAAGCATCAATATTAAAAAGATATTAAATGTGAAGGGTTACATGACTTGAGTTAATAAAATCTATATCACCACAGGCTACATAGTAATTAAATCAATGATTAGGGGCATATAGACCGATTCCTTAAAATCCATGCCCAGCTGATATATTTAGCCACACCAATGATCACAAAACTAGAGGTATCAGACTTTAACATTCTGCTAGCAGTTAGTACTGATCTAACTCCTAATTTACGACATACAGGACGCAACCACAACCGTCGTGGGCGAATATACTCCGGGCAAACATAAAGGAAATGATCAACAGTTTCCATCTTGTCCTCACAATGGGGACATTTATCATTACCCGGGGTGGACCAGCTTTTTGTAAAGCAACGTAATGGTAGAGTGCCAAACCTGAACTGATGATAGAGTTTGCGGTCCTGCAGTTTTGTAATTAAGTCCCAATATGGCTCTAAATAAGGTTCATCCTTATTGGTCAAGTATGTTATGGTCAAGGAACCTGCAGTCAGAGAGGCAAAGCGCTTAACTTTGACCCACTGCCAGTAGGTATCCCTAAAAATCTTTTTCGGGGGGAAAACAGCCGCCTCAGGGTTAAACCACAAATCACCCAATCCCATATCAGTCAGAATAGATTTGATTTCTGACAGCCAACTGATTCTATGGGAACCCCCAAGATTTTTGACTTCCAATAATGCCTTGGCGTAAGAGGACAGTTCGGGTGTGGTCCATAGGCGTTACCAAAATGCCAATGGCCTGTAGCGCATCAGATCCTCCACAGGGTGGCAGCCTAGGTCATATAGGAGGGGTATACATGGGGAGGATTGTGGTAACCCAACCGCTGACCTGAAAAACTTATTTTGAGCCACCCTCAGGGAATCTATTTTACCAAACCCCCATAGTTCGGCACCATACAAGACCGCAGGAAGGATCTTAGAACCATAAATTTTTATCAGGGGAGCCATGGGTTTAGTGAGCGAAAGTCTATGTTCCTTAAGCAATGCTCCACCTAATTGGATATGTTTAAGGGTAAAAATTTCAATCTGGGGCTTCCAACTTAGGTTATCAGAAAAGGTGATACCCAAGTAAGTAAAAGTGGAAGTCTGTTCTAGTGTTGCACCTTCCATTACAACACTTGCCTTAACTGGTCCAGCACCGCGTAAGACCATAAATTTGGTCTTCCCCACATATACCTCAAGCTCATGTTCACGACAAAACAACTCAAAACGGGACAGTGCTAGCTGTAGCCCCTGACGCGTTTTGGAAATTAAGAGAGTGTCGTCCGCGAACATGAGGAGGGGGACATTCGTACCAGCTAAGGAGGGAGCATCAGTTGGAAAATTTGAATAATAATTAATAACCCCATTAATAAACAGGGAGAAAAGAGTAGGGGCCAGTACACAACCCTGTCTTACCCCCTTAGATACCTCAAATCTAGGTGTCACCTCCCCTGGTTCACCCCAGCGGACCTGGGCATATGTATGTTCATGAAGTCTAATCAAAAGCCTGAGTAGTTCAGGAGGGAAAGCCATCGCCCGAAGAACTTCCCATAACTTACATCTTGGGACAGAATCAAATGCAGACTTTAGGTCCACAAAGGCTGCAAAAAGAAAGCCGCCCCCAAGAAGAACTTCTTTCCAATACAATAAAGTAAACCTAAAAGCTTGGTCAATAGTACCAACATGGGACCGAAAACCCGCCTGTAAAGGCGTTAGGATGTTGTTTTCGGAAATCCAAAACTGGATACGACCCAAAAGGAGGCGTGCAACAATTTTTTGGGCAGCATCTATGAGGCTGATCGGACGATAATTAGCCGGTGCAGAGCGATCACCTTTCTTGTAGATTGGCAAGATCTCTGCCCCGAACCAAGAATCCGGAACCGATGCTCCACGAGCCAGGGCATTAGCGAAGGTAGTCAAATAAGGAGTCCAGAGGTCCTGGTCCTGTTTGAATAAGTCAGCAGGAATACAATCCGGGCCAGGTGCTTTGCCACATGGAAGGGATTTCAAAATAGCCTTCACCTCACTAGGGGCAAACCGTAACTCTTCTGTATCGAAATCATACAACAAGGCTCTTTCGGGCCTGTCCCTGGACTTAAACTGACTAGCAAAAAAGTTGACCCACTGAGCAGGTTCGACATGGTTTGTCGGGATCGTTTTTTGAGAATTCTTGCCCCATTTAAGGAGATGCCAAAATTGGCACATGTTCCTTTCCTTGCATGCCTCATACAATTCACTCCAATGGTTTCGTCCCATTTTTTCTTAGCCTTTAATTGTGCAGTTTTATATGCAGTTCTACAGGACCTAATACTGACTGGTAGCCTGGATTTAAGAGCTATTGAAAGTGCACTGCGAGTGGCTTTACAGCTTGCATCAAACCAAGTGGACTCCCTCATGGGTTGGGTTTTACCATTGGCTGGCAAGCTCTTAACAAACAGGGATTTTAGGCCCACAAATAGATCGCTATGAATGGACGGGATACTACACTTAACCCTCTCTTCTGACTCACAGCTAGTTATTTTATCCATGGCTATATTAACCAGATTCCTAATGGCTTCCCGTGCCTTTACATTAGTGGCAATCTTGGGCCAGCGGACCCTTCTCTGGTCGTTGGACAGGATGGCATGCGTTTGCACAACACACCCGTCGTCGATTGGGGGGCCATTGAAGCTACTATCTGATAAAAGCAACGACAAGGGATTATGATCACTTTCAATCCTATCTGTCACCACCATATCAATAACTGCCGGCCACAGCTCACAGTTAACCAAAATGTAGTCTATTCGGCTACCGCTTCTACCATTGTTAAAGGTCGACATCCCAAACCTATTGGATGTCGTTCTGCCATTGGCAGCCCTCAGGCCCTTATCAAGGCACAGACCCTTCACATATAAGGCTGCTTGGGTCCATTTCCTAATCGGGGTTAATTCCAACTGGGGGATTCCGCACACAGAATCCTCTGTTTCAGACAGTTTCCCGTCATCAGCTCCCAGAGGCTCAAAACATGTGCTGAAATCACCTGCCACCATCCTGTGACCATCATTGGACACTGAACAAAGTAATTGTTCCAAAAAGTAAACAGTGGGGGAGCATTTGCCACCTGGGAGACCTCTCACATAGATGTTTATAATGAGGATATTGAGACCCTTTGTGGAGGTAAGCCTGATAGCCAGAATATCAGGATTATCAAATGGAACTTCCACTGCTATGACGCCCTCACATTGGCGAACCCAAATAGCCAAACCACCCACCGGTCTACCTCTGGGACCCTTAAAGGCTGGTTTAAAGAAGTTCAAAAACCCTGTGCGAAATAAGGGAACTAACGACCAGGTCTCCTGAAACCACCAAATATCTGCCTGGTCAATAAAAGCCAGCCAGTCAGGTACTGCTAATTTAGAGGATAAGCCTGCTATATTCCAAGAGGAGATATTAATATTGGGAGAGTCAGTCTCTTTAGACGGTTCCCGATTTACCACATTACAGTGGGAAGCAGAATGGATACTGGATAAACCAGGTACAATTAATTCAACACCTTTAGCCAGTGGTGGGATTTGTACAGATTGAACCAAATATAGGGAGTCAGAAACCCCATTTGACCTAATCTCATGATGGACAATGTCTTCCATCAGTCAGTCATTGTCCTCCAATGAAGAGAGGGCGGTAAAGCGATTATGAAGCGAGAAAGGAACAAGGGGCTGTAAACACTGCTGTGGTGCATTAACCATGGCTCTGGGCTGGCTAGTTAGTACGTCCCTTGCTGGTCTATAAAAATAGCCAAGGGGTAAAATCATAATCGCGTTAGGATTAGAAGCATGATAGAAGGCCCTCTCCAAGATTTGTTCAACCAGAAGAGGGGACCTAAAACTCAATACCACGCAATCCCCTACCAGGGACTTTTGAGAATGGCCAACCCATTTAACCCGTCTAACCATTTTGAATTCTTCAAACAAACTATTGCTAACCCCAAGTTTATTCCCTAAATAGTGAAGGGCTTTATTTTTTAGATTAGACCAGTGTTCCCTTGTCCCTGCTAGAAGTGGTGGAACGTTAGCTAAAATAACTGTATAGGGAGTGGCCTCCTGGGGGAGATGTAAACTTATTAACACATCAGGATCCTCTGTTGTCAGGACAGTAGATCCTTGTGTAGACCTCCTAAGCTGCTGAACGGGTAGGGGCCTTTCCAAGGAAGATGGGGAGACCATAGACCGATTTGGGATTGCTCTACATACGGTGTTAACGTGAGGGTTAACACCTTGAGATCTAGGGTCAAAATGACCAACAGGAGCCCCTTCACCTACATTACTAGCCACAACATTAGAGTTAGGTACAGGTGGAGTTACAAGTGATGGAATTTTATTTAGCAAGGTGTCATCGATGTAGTTTAACCTTGTCACCACTAAATCTAATTTTTCCAGAAATGGTTGAATATGGGACGCTAGCTATTCCTTAAGAAATGAGCTTAGGGGCTCAAGGAGCTGCTGGATTGAGGGTTGCAGGGGGGAATTACTTTCGGACGTAATTGGAATCTTACAGGGTTGAACCCCTCTAATTCCCACCGGTACCTTTGGGGCACTTGTCTTATTGGGACCTCTACCTTTCCTTTTCTTACAAGGCGGTTCTCTGGTCTTGGGGTCAATAACTTTCTGTTTAGCCCTTGTTGTTACCATAACAGGGCTAAGAGGGCTACCTACAACTGACAGAGTATCAGTAATCCCTGACCTAGGTGTTAAACGCGCTTGGTCCACCGAGGGACAGTTAACAGACCCAGTATTCATAGTAATAGCCTGCACATCCACAGGCTGGGCAGCAGGTAGCACCAGAAATTGTTCAAGTGATAATCTTCTCTCCACTGCTTGAATCTTATTATTGATTACTGACTCGGCCCTTGTCAGGTAGTCATCCAAGGTCCCCACCAGTCTTCCTTCCGCTGTCCTCTTGCTCATGATACTTGGTGGCTTAACACTTGTGCGCCTATATTATAAATGGGCTGACCTAATTCCCAATATAAAGTGTGGCCCCACTAAATTCACCAAGACACTACGTATAATCCAACCACAAGCACACCAATGATGATCCCAAGCCAAGAGAGAGGGCCCAGCCCAGCCACTATCGGCCACTGACGGGCAAGGACGGGCCCGCCCTTGGCCCGGGCTTTGCCCGGGCGCTGCCCGCGCGCGTCCCACGCAGCGGGACAACTGGGAGCCTTAAATGGGGCCCGGGCGCTGCCTGGTGACGTTTGCGGCAAGCGCCGGACGCTGTGCACTCTGGGGGATGAAGTCTTCCCAAGGCCATTCCCCTCACGGCGGCGATGTCGATAATGAGGTGAGCAAAGGTAGGAGTCACAAAATGCCCCCAACGCTGGCCGTTCCCCTCGCGGCATGCTCTAGGTCCAACAAAACAATTACAAGGTGTGAGCACGTCCCGCGCAGCGGGACAACTGGGTGCCTTAAATGGGGCCCGGGCGCTGCCTGGTGACGTTTGCGGCAAGCGCGGACGCTGTGCACTCTGGGGGATGAAGTCTTCCCAAGGCCGTTCCCCTCATGGCGGCGATGTCGATAATGAGGTGAGCAAAGGTAGGAGTCACAAAATGCCCCCAACGCTGGCCGTTCCCCTCACGGCAGGCTCTAGGTCCAACAAAACAATTACAAGGTGTGAGCACGTCCCGCGCAGCGGGACAACTGGGAGCCTTAAATGGGGCCCGGGCGCTGCCTGGTGACGTTTGCAGCAAGCGCCGGACGCTGTGCACTCTAGGGGATGAAGTCTTCCCAAGGCCGTTCCCCTCACGGCGGCGATGTCGATAATGAGGTGAGCAAAGGTAGGAGTCACAAAATGCCCCCAATGCTGGCCGTTCCCCTCACGGCAGGCTCTAGGTCCAACAAAACAATTACAAGGTGTGAGCACGTCCCGCGCAGCGGGACAACTGGGAGCCTTAAATGGGGCCCGGGCGCTGCCTGGTGATGTTTGCGGCAAGCGCCGGACGCTGTGCACTCTGGGGGATGAAGTCTTCCCAAGGCCGTTCCCCTCACGGCGGCGATGTCGATAATGAGGTGAGCAAAGGTAGGAGTCACAAAATGCCCCCAATGCTGGCCGTTCCCCTCACGGCAGGCTCGCAGTCAGCAGCGGTCTCATCTGCTCGCCGTAGTGGTCCGTCTCCATCTCTTCCGGGCCCGGGCAGCGCTGTGCGGCCGGATCCAGCAGTGTCCTGAGCTCGGAGCGGGCGATGCGGTACATACATATTTATTGCAATACATATTCATACAGCATAAAAGTATGTAGTTCATATTTATCGCAATACATATTCATGCAATATATATTCATGTAGTACATATTTAATGCAATACATATTCATGCAGTACATATGTATTGCAGTACATATTCATATAGTACATATATTTTACAGTGCATATTCATGTAGTATATATTTATTGCAGTACATATTTATTACAGTACATATTCATGCATTACATATGTATTGCAGTAAATATCCATGCATAACATATTTATTGCAATACATACTCATACAGTATAAAATTATGTAGTGCATATTTATTGCAATACAGATTCATGCAGTATATATTCATGTAGTATATATTTCATGCAATACATATCCATGCAGTACATATTTATTGCAGTACATATTCATGCAGTACATATTCAGGGCTGGACTGAAGGTAGTTGTCAATATTCAGAGTATTCTTCTGCTAGAACTATGGATATAGTTATGTTTGGCGAGAGTGAGCTATACAAAGAGTACAAACCATATCACTTGGCCACTTAGCACTTTGCTGGAGACCTTACATACCATTGTGAGGTTGGGATGTCTGGAGAGTAAGTATGGTGTGGAAATAGTGTAGTGTTCTCCCTGCTGGTGTGTTAAGAGGGTGGACTGTCTTGCAACCTGCCATCCAAGCTCAGCCGCAATTGGTATATTATTGAGTTGTCTTTGGGGGGTGTATCTCAGTGAGGGTGACTGTCTCTGGCCCACTGTCGACCTCGAGTCAGTTGTGCAAAGATTTAATGGAATTTAAAAACAATGAGCTATTGCAAAGACGTTTAGGGTTGGTGTATGTGAGTTGGCACTCACCAGGATTATAGGCATCTAAAGAAGACAAAGTAAAAGATGTATCATCAAAGATGCTTGTAAATCCTTGTGCAATACATGCAGAAAGATGTGGCAAAATATAGCACTTGAAAAGAGAAAATGTGTCCTAAGTAACAACGATATCCTTCAATCCTGTCTCAATCCTTTTTTCATAAGTTTGATTTCAGGTCTTGGACAGATAGCCTTGCTGACAGCTAAAATTAAATCATTTCTTTGTCATGTCCCTTATCCATCCTGTGCTTAAAATTACCACCTCACCCTGATCTACATTTGTGTGTTTCACTTAGGGCAAGCACCCTATTGAAAGCTGAATGTTATTTTATGTTATAGAGAGTTGTATAGCACACTATTATTTATAGAATGGCCTAGCAGTTCTGCTGAGCTTCTCGTTCTTTCACGCTCTTGTCTCAAGGGTACGTTTTCTAATTGTTCGCTTTGGATTTACAGTAGTGTTGGTGCACTACTAGGTTATTTTCATGTATGTCTTTGGTTGTCATTGTGATGTAATGATTATTGTTCAGCTGTGTATGAGGATGTCTTTACCACTGCAAGTATGTGCCATCTTAGAGGAATGGTACACATGTTGTCCCCGGGTTTGAACTATGTGCCTGAGGTAATTGAGAGTATAAATTCTGTCTGGGTCGACAGTAGCCATGAAAAATGCAGCGTTTGTATTTTGTGTGGTGGGTTAGCGTGTTAAGAGTGGAATGCTTATGAGCTGTTTGTTAGGTATGTGCATTGTTCTGGCTGGTGTGTTTTGTTAGAACTTGAGTGTCACATCCTAGTGAAAGGTGCTATTATCAACATCCATGTACCTGTTACGTGTGCATGGCTCTGCACTCATCATTAAGTTGACAACAAGCACTCACACCAATAACAGAACTCACAGCAGCGTACACTGACCAACACTACAAGTAAAACCAATCTAATGAAATATCATAGATGTGTTACATTGCTCTGCAGAGTATTTTTTAATAGTAGTGCTTCTCTTCAAGCAGCAATACACAGAAATACCCAACAATGGGCTTGATTATGAGTCGGGCAGTGCTGATTTTCCATCTGGATGTCTGAATTCTGCTCTGCCTGATGATGATGACTGCCCCAGTTTTCCAGCACCCAGTTTCCCTGAAAACTCCAGCCAGCTCAATTGCTTGCATCTTTGGCTGTGTTGCAGCACTGGGAAAACCCTCTTACCATGATTATTTGGTGGATTTCTTCTCATCGACTGAAAGGTAAAGGAAGTTAGCATTAAATCAATCACTTTAATAAACAGTGCAGCCCATTTGGCTACACGATAAGGACCAGGAATCAGTGACTATAGTTGAGAAGGATTAATACAAGTTAGCAGTGAGGTTAAGATAAACAAATCTTAGTACCATGCTGTAAAGATACAGAATAACAACAGGATAATCCAACCTTCTAAAGAAGTTTAGGCGTACCAGTATAAGGCAGCCAAGATGTTGAGTCACAGCAATACAAATGATCAATAACTGAATTTGACGCTCAGAGAAGAGTTTCTGATTCTCTCTTTTACACATGAGTAAATTCTAAAATCTTCTAAATTATAGTCCATCCTAAGAAGGAAGGTTTAAAACCCTAAATGATCTTAAACATCATGGGAATGCAGAAAAATAGGAAAATGGGGGGAAGTTCAGAACAGTGTCAGCATTTCAGAAGTTTAGTCAAGAGTCTTCTTGGGATGGGGAAATAAGTGTTAGCCTAAGTCACACTCCGTAAAGATTTAAAGGAATAAGCAGAGATGTCTAAACCTGTCAAAGTCCAAAAGAAAGTGGACTAACTTCAGACAGTGTGAACACCAGTTATTTCCACCAGAATCTCCAAAGCAACACCCGTCTGTTCTCATCATCAGGGGCTACATTGTCCTTTCCATTCTCGCATTGTCAGTTGAAACATTGACGATTTCTCCTAGGCCAGCCATGGGAATGGTACTGTCCTTTGTCACCTGTAACTCTTTGCAATAGTGCTAAATGGACACTTTCAGTTGATACTCTGGCTCTCGATGTTCTTTGTCAAGGTCTTCTTCTCATGCTCTCTCGCTATCACTAGTACAGTGGTATAGCTATTCTCAAATTAGCAAACCATGTGAATTGCACAACTTAGCATTGTACATGGGGAGATAGTAATCATCACTACACCCCCCCTTGTTCGTACCACTAACCACTAGGGGCGGTAATTCGAGAACGCAGAGTTCAAGTTTGATACAACGGAACCAAGGGCATGAACTGGAAGTCCATAGAAGGGAAGCGAAAAAGTCAGAAAAGAAATGTCAATTATGAACGATGTTGCAGGGAAATTAACCATGTAAAAGGGGAAAAAATATAACATCGATGGATGCACCATGAAATGAGCAGGGCTAAAGTCAATCCATCAAGGTATAAGCACAATAAGTTGCAACAGCTTCCAAGAGGAAATCATATGAACGTTCCGCAAAATTATCTGCCATCCAGTTCAGCAGGGGAAAAGAACACACGTGTTCCTCAACAATCGGGGCATCCAGCACCATTTGTGGACAACAGGTGGGGACATCAAGATATCTTCTGGATAAGAATTCAGTTGCAGCCGTTCCGATGTCCCAATTCCCTAGGACTCCATGTGCTGCAGCACAGGCCATGATACTGACGCCAGAACAGTCCAATTCATGAGCCACTAAGGGGCTCATCAGTCGATCATAATCCGGGTCAGGAGACACCGAGTTAGACAGGCACAAATCCAGAGCCCATTCGAATGGACAATCTAGGCAATGAAAGACAGGTTGCACGCAGGTAAAGAAGGGAAACCGGAAGGACAATCCATAGGCACTGCTTAAGGTCGCCAGCGGCAGAGTGCCGTAGAATTCAAGCATTTGTTTCCGAAGATGGAGCAGCCGGTGCATGCTGTCTTGTAACGCAAGTTGTGAAGCCACAGCATAGTACGCAGATCAATAATAGCACCCCAGCTACGAGGGCGAGAAGCAAAGGGAGACCTCCGAAGACGCTAGCAAAAATCGAATGATGAAATGAGCCCACAATTTAGAAAAAAAATCCAGGCCACTTGTTGACGAGGCATGAAAGATAGTCAGAATCCGAGTCCCAAATATGTAGTGGGAGGTCAGTGTTCAAAAGCGCTTGCACCTCTGTGCGCGTGTGAGCTACGTGAAGGACAAATGTTTCTCGGGATGGAGTCAACACGACTTGTTTTTGAGACAATAGAGCCTTTATTCTGCTCATCTTGTTGAACTCAGCTTTCAAGGTTGGAATGGTAGGCCAGATGGATACATCGAGCCGGCCATGCGGGGGTGGGAAAAGGACGTAATGACAGAAAACAACTCGTAGTGATACAGTCACGATGTGAGGAATTCCCGGAAGCATCCCACAGCAAGCTTCATCATTGCATAGCACATAATTACCGTTAGCAAGCAGCGTACAAGACGGGGTCATAACTGGCACACAAATCCCTTTCAGAATACAAGCTAAATCATGAGCGTGCATTTGACAAGCACCATGCAATTGAATGTGCCTACACACCACAGAATGATCCGGAGTGGAAGTGCACCCTTCACCTTTTAAATACACCTCCTTACCGTCTCTCACGCACCTGTTGTCGCCTAGCACGGACACAAGAGACCCGAGCAAGTGGGAGGGCGGTGATGGGAATGGAGGGTGCGGCGAGAGATGGAGTGCTGCTTTCAGCTCTGGGAGCAGTCTCCGTCCCCTCTGGGAGCTCTGCCTCGGACCCGGCAGTGTCATAGTCGGTGTTGGGACTGGACAGGTCCTCCGCCTGACTCCCCTCAGCCTCCGTGCCACTTGCTGCGCCAGACTCCCCAGCACTGGTGGCCCCGGTGCTGGATACCTCCCCCACATCCGTGCCAGTGTCTCCCTCGGTTTCCCCTGACGATGCTGTGGGCAAGGTGAAGAGACAGGAAATGATCAGACACCTGTATACATATGACACATGAGTCCAAACTACATAGGACACAGCGCATAGCATGAACAGCAACATGAGTAACATCTACAATACTACAAACATATGTAGGCCCTGCACCACAAAGTTGGTTTACCCACCATGCCACTGGGAAACAATGGGGAGCATGACACAACAGCAAATTACTTGATATCAATTGATACAGAGGTGCTACTCTCTGGGGACAGTCGAGCACTGCATCACTGGCATGGCACAGTCACCTACACCCGCAACTGTCCCCTGATGCCAGGGACACGGATAATGCCACCTGAGATGTAACTACCGGCGTTGCACGATGTGACTATGTCATGTGTGTGTCATGTGTTCCCATGAGCTTGCTGTAGTTGTTCCGTGACATGCATCTGCAGTTGCTGCATCCAACATGTGTGTGCGTGTCGATGGGCATGGCACACTATTACGCCCACCAGGCCACATGTGGAATCAGACGTAACGGGTGTATGTATGCATCGCACATGGACTTGCGAGACAAGGACATATCTGCGTAGTCTCAATGTATGTGTGATCATTCCTGACATGTACCCCTTCATGGCAAGGTGTGTGGACTGTCCAATTTCAAGGACATGTGACCTGTGCCTCTAGTGTTCCGCAACCGGTCTGTATGATGAAACATCCTTCTTATGCACATATGTGGATGTCTGTCACTCCTGTAATGCGTCTGCCTGTTCACTTACACTGGGCCACAGCTAGTTCCATGGCATGTCATTTTGACCTTGAGCACCCACGTGTGTAGCTGACTGTTGGTAGGGGTGTCACCTGGCTGGCATACGTGTCCTGGATGCATTGCACAGTACAGACTCTGTATGTAGCATATGTGTATTAGCTGTTGAACATGTGCTCAGTTAATTGACAGTGGTGTAGTGCTGTACTCAATCTTCGTTATTCCTTCCAAATTTCTGCAGGGCACCGCCTCTCCCCCGACCAATGCCAGACTTGGCTGCCATGAGGGAACGTGACTGTATACGCCGCTACCGCTTCTCTCAACCGTTGATTGACAACTTGACCACAAGGCTGGAACCACACCTCCAACCGCTACACAGGTATCCTACTGCACTGACACCCAAGATGAAGGTGATGGCAGCCCTACATTTCTTTGCCACGGGTACGTTTCAATTGACCCTAGCTGATGTAGGTGGCATGTCCCAGACCATGTTCAGCCGTGTCCTGCATGATGTGTTAGAGGCCATGTTGTTACACCTGGATGAATTCATACATTTCCCAACTCGTGAGCAGTTGACAGGTGTCAAGGGTGAGTTCTATGCCCTGGGAGGGATGCCCCATGTCATTGGGGCCATTGATGGGACACATGTGGCTTTGGTACCACCACACGCACAGGAGGTAGCCTTCCGTAACCGCAAACATTACCACTCCATCAATGCCCTTGTGGTATGTCTTGCTAACATGATGATATCCCATGTCTGTGCCCGTTTTCCAGGATCAGCACACGATGCCTACATCATGAGGCGTAGCAGGGTGCCTGAAATGATGCTGCAGCTGCGCAACAAACGTGCATGTCTTGTTGGTGGGTATACTCTGTTAGTCCTGTATTTAGCGGTATCTTAATATCTTACTGCTTCTCCTGACCCACTTCTGTCCATGATGTTTCCATGTAGGGGACTCTGGCTATCCCAACATGCCATGGCTGATGACGCCTCTCCGCAACCCCAGAACAGCCGCAGAACACCGGTACAACGACACCCATGGGCAGACGAGGCGCGTGATTGAGAGGACGTTTGGACTCCTGAAGAGCAGATTCCGGTGCCTCCACAAGACCGGCGGCGCACTCCCATATGCCCCGGTGAAGGTCTGCAAAATCTTCCTTGTGTGCTGCATGCTGCACAACATGGCAGTGGAGAAGGCCGTGCCACTCATCCTGGATCCGGATGAGCTGGATAATCCACCTGTTGAGGATGAAGGGCTCGGGCACGGGGCAAGTGAGGATGAGGATGAGGATGAGGACATCCGGAGTCAGCTGATCCGCAACTTCTTCTCATGATGGTGAGTCCCTGTGTCTGAATGTGCACGCTTAGAGCCTTGTGTGGCATGTGTTGCAATGTGTGTGTCGAGCTGACTGTGTGCTAAGTGACTTGGAGGTGTGTTCTGATGTGTCATTCAAGTGATGATGTCATTCCCCAAATGTTTGCGGGTACACAAAATTCATTATTAGCATGGTGACAACATCAATCCTGTAGAGTGCATGTACATGTCTGCGGATTACTAGCTCTTCGCTGACTTGTTGTGTGTCTGTCCTCCCCAGGTTCCTGCGGCTGTCGTCTGCTCATGTCATCATTGCACTCCTGCTATTCCTCATGAGTATTGCAACGTGTGCTGGATCAGAGTTACATGCACAGACATGGTGAAAAGTCATTTTGGGTAAGGAGTGCAGCAAGACGTTTTGTGGGTGGTACGTGTTTGTGATATGTGGGGACTGCTCCTGTGCATGTTGTGTTACCATGCATACATGTCGACTCACCATGGGCCACGTGACGTGTTGCATGGCTCCCATGAATTGATAGTCACCCTTCCTGACAGTCATCTGTCATGGATTGTGGATTCTGATGAAGGCATCAATGTGTGTATAACATCCCTCAGGAACATACGGGATGCTAATGGTGGACATGGTGTGGGACATCCCCATATGAGGCTCAATGGGGAATTGTAGACTCTCCGTCTGCAGCAAGTGGTGTGAGGCTCAACCCCTTCACTTGTGTGCCAGCTCAGTAGGATTTACCACATCAGTGTGTTGCAGGGGGTGTCCAGTGTAGGTCACACATGGTCAGCCGAATGACCTGTGATTCTGTTACAATGGATGCAAATCCATTAGTGTGAGGCTGAGTAATAAAGGTGTTCGTCACACTCCAAGGTGCCTCATCTCTGTCAATACAGGTCTCTTGCCACTTGGCATGCGGCATCTCTGGCATACTTGCTGTAGATAATGCATAGGAGTCCATGTGTAGTTTAGCGACATGCATGCAGTTGCTCATGGATTAGGCTCTCTATTGGGCATGAAGTACATGGTCGTGTATGTTGTTTAGCAAGGTCGACCACACAATGGGCCATTACCAGATGCTGAGGGTGTGTCTCCTGTGCGCAGGTCGCCCTTCAGTTTCCTGATCCGGTGTACTGGCTCTTTGGTGATTGTGCATGCATTGTCTCTGGGTGTGCCATGTGACACTGGACACTCCTTACTTTACACACACGCCTGTTGCAGTTGTCCTTCTGACATCCTAGTCTTTGTGTGCAAAATGGGGCATTTTGCAGGGAGATGGCGCCTGCAGCTGCGGCCCTGCACAGGCACCCAGTGGCCACACACACAAGATGGTGTGCATCATGTTTGGCTCGCTCACATATGCCATGCTAGTCCACAGCATCTGTACCTCATGCTGCAACGCCCTCTGCATTATGCACATGATCCACAGATAGATCCACTCCAAGTTACGACAGACCATCCCCCAGGTCCATGATGACATCCATGTCAAATACTGCCCTGCCCTCTACGGAGCAAGTACATCCAAACTCCCAGGTAACTGGTCCACCTCCAGGGGGCATCTGCACACCTCAGCTTCTACACCCTGCACACCAGCCACCTCACCGACCACCATGGCTAGCTGCAATGGATCACTGTCTGCTGCAGGATGACCTTCACGTTCCCCACCCACACTCAGGAGGCAGTCCACAACCCGACCCCACACCAACCTTGTACGTCTGTCATCCTAGATCCCGTTGGTCCATTTCCGTGCATCCAACCTTGCCCTAGGCACCGTTCTTCACATCCAAAGTACTCCAGCATACAGGACATTGTTCTCCCACCTGGCCACACATACCTGGGACTCCCTCCCCGGGAACCTCCACATGAGCCATGACCTCTACGCCTTGATGATAATCTCCCAAATAGGTCTGTCCGCACAGTTTAGCAAGCACCCCCTCAGCAGCCAGAGGCCATCACAGGTGAGTGTTGTGCTCCATGCCAACATTGAATGATACCTTGTGACCCATGTGTGTCCTGTACCAGACCCTGTTCCCAGGGTATGGATGGCTGGAGTTGGTTCAACACTCAGGCATAGTTAGACATTTCCACACACATATGTCGTTGAATAATGCCAAATGACAGCAACATCTCATGTGCAGAACAATATGAATTTATTTTTGGTGGGGTGAGTCTTTTGGTAGATGTGCTAAGGTGCTCTACCGGGGGAATAGAATCCAAAGTTCACAGGGGGAGATGGCATCCTTGTCAGTTGGAGTCATCAGAGTCCAGACCACAGTGTTGGTCATCATTGGTCAGACTGTGACCAGCAAGTCCATGTGGCAGAGAATGTCATTAGGTGAGGTGCTGCTGTTGCGCCAGAGGGCCAGGTGCCAGGCCAGGTGACCTGAGAGATGGGGATGGTCCGCTGACTCTCACGGTCTTTTCCGTGGATGACTCACCTTCCTCCGGGGACCCTCAGATGCAGGCCTTGACGATGCTAGGGACGCTCCGTCAGATGAATCCTCCTCCTCCTCCTCCCTCCCTGTGTCTGGTGCTGGTCTACGCCTGGTGGCACAGGGAGGGTTTGCCAGACTTTGGGCAATCTGACGGAGTGATTGGCTCACGTCCCTGTGCACCGCCAGGAGCTCAGCCAGTCTTGCCTCCATCCGTCCTTGGTGTTGTTGATGACTGGCATGATGCTCGACCTGCAGGTTCTTTATCTCATCGAGGGTCCCCTGCATCCCGGAAAGTCTGGACACGACCTGGTCCATGCCTCTGGTGTCACGCCGGTATGAGTCCAGGATGTTGCGTATGTGTGACATACCGGGGTCCTGAGTTGGCTGGTTAGGTTCGCGCCTCCGCCTGCCTCCACTCCCACCACCCCTGCCCACACGAGCCTGGCCTGCCGTTGTGGGCACATCGGGTCTACGGGACCCCTGAGGGATGGCATTTGCAGGGTTGTCTTCCTCCTCCTGGGTGCCCGCAGAACCTTGTCCCTCCTGGTCAGACTGGCTGTGTTGTTCAGTGCGAGCAGGGCTCCTGGGTGTCTCCTGGGCTGTGGAAGGAATGGGGGTGGGGGTTGGCACAGGTATACCTGACGCAGGTGCTGCAGGGGCTTGAACACCAGAGGGGCCAGGTAGGTCGGGGTCATCCACGGAGTGGTGAGAGTCGTCGCTGCCGCTGGGATCGTCTTCACGTGGTGCCTGAGACTGTGATTCTTCCCCCCAGTGTTGGGGGGAGATCGTCGACGTTGCCCTGTGTGTGAGAGAGAGATTATGTTAATGCTGTTTCATGCAACATCCATGTTTCATACATATTCAAGTTGACACACTTCCCCCAGTTAGTTGGATGTCCCTGGCATTCCTCTCAGTGTCCACTTGGGGATGGGTATGTTGCGGGGGACAGATAGGGTGACCAACCGTCCGTAAATTTAACGGACAGTCCGTAATTTTGGCCGTCTGTCCGTTGTCCGTGAAGGATTCTTTAACGGATGCCATTTGTCCGTAATTTTAACCGGGCACCGATCTCACCACCCTAAAGCCGGCCCAGCTTCCAACCACCTCCCTGCTTGACTCCGATGCTGTTGAGGTTGGGTGTAACAGACGCCGATGCAGTACCACAGCTCAGATACCCAGCAGCATTGGAGAGGCACAGCAGGGTGGCAACCCTCATTCCTTCGCCCTTGATGAGCTGGTAAGAGGTGTTTGAATGTGACTGAGAGGGGAGGCTGCAGCTTCAGGAGCAGGGGCATCTGTTCAGATGCAAACAGCCCTGAATGCGTCATGTCTCTGCTATTTAGAGGGGCCTCACACATTCCCTTTCTGCCCAGGGCCCCAAACATCCTAGAACCGGCCCTGATTACACAGAGGCAGCACGCGGTTCTCTTCACAGAGCTTAATAACTGTCACTAAATTGTAAGCAGACCTGGTTCTTCAAACATGCAGTCTATAATGTGATAAAATAAAGACATGGCACAATCGCACCCACACTGATTCACAAAGTATGGAGGACAATCATTTCTCTTGGAGTATCCTTTACGTACTGTACATCACAGTGGTGGATGGCAAAACTAACATTTTAGAAAGAGAGCCTGTCGTCTCGTTGTCTTGTCCAGGAGGGCATGAGGAGCCCTACCCCACCCTGGAAGAGACCCAGATGATACTGCATGCCCACCCCTGTGCCCACCCTGGTGGATCTTGTTCCCCCTCCTGTGATGGCTCCTGCCCCCCCCCCGTGATGGCTCCTGTCCCCCCATGTAGTGGCTCCTGCCCCCACCCCGCCTGTGATGGCTCCAGTCCTCCCCCCTGTGGTGGATCCTGTCTCCGCCCTGGGTGGTTTCTGTCCCAATCCTGGAATGGCTCCTGCAGCGAGGGTGAAGTTATTGATAGGCCTCTTCTCAAAAAGGCTCAGCTCAAAATTAATATGAAAAGGTGAGCGAGTGAGTAAGTGAAGGGATGGGTGGAAGGTTGGATGAATTAGTGAAAGGGTGAATGGATGAATGAAAGATTGAATAGATGGATAATGTAAGAGTATGGATGGATTGATGAGTGAGTGGAAGGATTGATGAGAGAAAAGGTAAATAGCTGGATGTATGGGTCGAAGGGTAGCTGGATGGGTAAAAGGGTGGATGGATGTGTGAAAGGATGGATGTGTGAAAGGATGGATGAGTGAAAAGGTGGATGATGAGTGAGTGGGTGGATGGATGAGTGAAATGATGGATGAATTGATAAGTGCAAGGGTGAATGGATGGACGGATGAGTGAAAGGGTGGATGTAAGGATGGATGAGTGAGTGCAAGGGAGGGTAGGTGGACAAAAGGATGAATAGATGAGTGAAGGAGTGAAAGGATAAATGGATGAGAGAAAGGATGGATGAGTGATCGGGTCAATGGATGGATTCATGAGTGGATGAGTAGATGGATGGATGGGTGGATGGATGGAAGGACGGATGGCTAAGTGAAAGTGTCGATGGAGAGAGAAAGGGAGGATGGATGGATGACTGAAAGGGTGGATGGGTGGAAGAATGAATGACTGGGTGGATGGATGAGTAAGTGAAAGGATGGCTGGATGGGTGAAAGTGTAAATGACTGGATGGATGAGTGAATGGATGGATGGGTAGAAGAGTGGATGGATGAGTGTACAGATGGATAGAGTGAAATTGTGGATGGATAATGGACGGATGAGTGAATGGATGGATGAAGGGATGGATGAGTGAAATGATAGATGGAAGGATACATGATGGATAGGTTTGCAAATGGTTGAATATGTTTGGATATGGCTGGGCTTACATATATGCGATTGCGCGACCTCCTCTGATGTGTCTGTAAAATGTACCCATTGTCCAGAAGTTTTGTCCTGAATTTTGACCTCCTGTCCTGAATTTGTGTCCTGATTTTTGAACCTTTGTCCTGAATTTTTACACTCACCGTCCTGAATTTGCACCAATGCCAGTTGGTCACTTTAGGGACAGATTAGGATGTTCTCCTGAGTGTGTGACCTGTAGATAGTTGGCTCTGATGCTTACTTGGCTCTGGATTGGTCTTGTTGTGTCACATGTCCATTGTGGGAGTGTGTGTATCCGTTGCCTGCCCCGGGGGTGTGTGCTTGTGTTAGGGGGGGTGTGTGACCGGGCATGCTGTTGTGTGTAGTGTGAGTTGTAATTGGGTCTCCAAGGTGATGTGTGTGTCCCCTCATGGTGCATGCTGGCATGACAGTGTGTGTGAGTTCCTGTGCCAGATACCTGTGCTTGTGGAGTTGGTGTTTGAGTATACAGTTGCCCCAGGAGGGCCTTGTGCTGCATACAGCAGGGCCCAGTGTCAGCTACCTTGTCAGTACTTTGCCAGTCCCTGTGCATTGTGCATGGGTATGTACCTATGCCATATGGGCTGAGGGCATTGGTGTCTGCGTCTCATTTTCACAATGTGTTGTATGGGGCCCACCCTCCCAGCCTCCCGGACATCCAGTCTTGTGTTTGTGTTTGTTGTAGCCTTGGACATGGCCTTGCCTTGATTTGTGAAGGGTGAATGGTGACGTTAGTGGCATGGGTGTGGTTTTTGAGTGTGGTTGTGTGCGGTGAGTGCTTGGGGGTGGGGGAATGCATTTGTTGTGGTTGGGGTGTGGCTGCCATTCCCTCCATGTTACGTGAGTTGTTTGTGTACTCACCAGGCTCTGCGACTCCTTCAACTCCGTGTAGTCCCACCGGCGGTAGCATGGCCATCACCTTCTCCTCCCAGGGATGGTAGTGTACGGGTCTGCGGGGCGGCCCACCTCCAGTGGCTCGACTCTGATGACTTCGTTGACAAGGAGGTCCAGCTCCGCCGTTGTGAACTTTGGATTCTTGTCTGTGGGCATGGTGTGGGGTGTGGGTGTGGGTGTGGATGGTTGTGGGTGTGTGGGTGTGAATGTGAGTGTGTGTGTGTGAATGTGAAGAGGGGGATCTTTGTGGAGGTGGTTGTGTGAAGGTGTGTGAGTGAAGGTGTAGCGAAGGTATGAGTTATGTGGGGTTGTTTGTGTGTGGGGTCTGGCAGCAGTGGGTCTGTTGCAAAGGCTTATGGTTTTTGTGTGTGGGCCCTTTTTATTGGTCTATTTTTGGGTGTGGCTGGGTTTGAATTTTGGTGGGTGTGTTATAAGAGGTGGTTGTGTTTGGGGCCTCTGTTGGCCTGTTTGGATGTGGCAGGTCAGTCATTGAGATGTAGACGTGTTTTGTGTTGTTGTGCGAGTCGATTTGACCCTCCTTGTGCTGTTTTACAGTGTCCTGGTTCTGTATGAGTCTTTTTCGCGTAGGTACGTACCGTACAAACGCGATGCTGGGTGGGGTGCTGGGGTACGGTGTTGGTGTGCAGCGCGTACATGCGGTGCAGGAGTACGCTGCGTACATGCGGTGGGGGGCTGGGGGTACAGTGCGTACATGCGGTGCTGGGGTACGGTGCGTACATGCGGTGGGGGATGGGGGTACGGTGCGTACATGCGGTGCAGGGGTACGATGCGTACATGCGGTGGGGGGCTGGGGCTACAGTGCGTACATGCGGTGCTGGGGTAAGGTGCGTACATGCGGTGCTGGGGTACGGTGCGTACATGCGTTGGGGGGGCTGGGGGTACAGTGCGTACATGCGGTGCTGGGGTACGGTGCGTACATGCGTTGGGGTCTGGGGGTACAGTGCATACATGCGGTGCTGGGGTACGGTGCGTACATGCGTTGGGGGGGCTGGGAGTACAGTGCGTACATGCGGTGCTGGGGTACGGTGTGTACATGCGTTGGGGGGCTGGGGGTACAGTGCATACATGCGGTGCTGGGGTACGGTGCGTACATGCGGTGGGGGGGCTGGGGGTACTGTGCGTACATGTGGCCATGGGGAACAGTGCGTACATGAGGTGGTACGGCGCGTACATGTGGGGATGCTGCGCGTACATGGGGGTACGGCGCGTACAGGTGCGGGGCTGGGGTACAGTGTGGACGGGGGGGGTAAGGCGCGTACATGGGGGGTACGGCACGTACATGGGGGGACGGCGCGTACAGTTGCAGGGCTGGGGTACAGTGCGGACAGGGTGGTGTACGGTGCTGACATATTTGGGGGTGAGGGGCTGTATGACATGAGTTTACCCGTGTACATGTGTGCTACTGCGTTGACTCCGTACGGGCCATTTTACCTGCGATTGTGTATTCGGACGGACGGTCGGGATCGTACTTGCGCGCTCGGACTTGTGTTTTACGATTTGTAAGTGAAACTGTCCGGCTCAATTTCGTACACTTTTCCCCGACGATATTCGGACGTGGACACTTTCCGACGCACTCTCGTAGACTTTTCCCGACACTAATCGTAGTTATTTTTCACGTCCGAATCGTACTTGGCAGTTTGTACGGTACTTGTGCGACTCGTACGTAAAGAAATACGGATATGAGTCGGATGGTAAATTTTTTTAACGGATCGGAATCGGCACCTTTATATATATATTCACAGAACTTAAAAAAGACATTCAACAATACAACACCTATATTCTGTCAATAGCAAGTGTATGTTTAAAATAATTAGGAATTACTTCTAAGTGAAAAAAAGCCAAACTCACAAATTAAATTAAAAAAAAAAAGAAATCCTTTACAGACTTTGACCATACTCACACAACAATAGAAACTGAAAGAAATTTCAGAGGAAATCCTTTTGTAAGTACACTGTAAAGTGTTTGTATTAAAAAAAAAAAATTTCAAGTGGTAAATAAGGCAAAATTACTGTACTAACTTCACAGGCTGCTTACCTCAGGGAACATACTGATCAGTAGTGGGGGCAAAATAACTATTCTAACGCCGCAGGCTGCTTGCCTCAGGGAAGGTGCTGGTAACTGTTGGGGGGCAAAATTACTATTCTAACGCCCCAATGTCCTTGCCTCAGGGAAGGTGCTAGTCAGTGGTGGGGGGCAAAATTACTTTTCTTACTCCGCAGGGTGCTTGCCTCAGGGAATGTACTGGTCACTGGTGGGGGGCAGTGCCTGTCACCTTTTGCATGACAATGCACATAGTGCATTCCCAGCATTGTGGCGGGGGTGCTGTGAGCACCGCCGCCACAATGCTGGGAATGGAGGATGCCACCGCCACGGTGGCGGTGGCATCCTAATTGCAGGTGCGGGATCGCCGCACCACTGGTGGCCGGTCCCAGCACCGCTAGGGTGGGGGGCGGACTAAAGTCCGCCTGCCATCATAATCGGCCCCCATATTAGAAAATCACATCGCAGAATCCAAAACAAACAATATAACAAAGAACATGTTCTTCAAAAACTCAATTGAGAACTAAATAAGTATTAACCATTTATTTTGCAGGTTAAAAACACAATATCGAATTGCAAAAGCACATATTAACAGCAATAAATTGTAAAAATTATTTTTCTGAAACGTCACTAATCAAACATGTTGAACAAAAAAAACGTTCTTCCAATATTAAACGTTCAAAGAAAAACATAAAACTCAAAATATCTCTCTTTTACTTTCTTTTACAGACATTTCAAAAATGGCATCAGCAAGACAAGCTACTTAAGTGAAATCCCAAAAAGGAAAGCGACTGCTGAAACATGGTAGCTACCTTTATTGTAAGGAGAGATTAACTGAGCCCAGGAGTCATTGGAGGTGTGTGCAATATTACTCATCCCATTGCACAGGCAGAGTGGTTACTCTTGGGGACACTTTTGAAAGGACCACAATGCATAACCACTCTGCACCTGCAATGGAGATTGAGGTTAGAGAAAACATACATCAAATGAAAGAACTTGCATCCACCTCCAATGAACCCTGTGGCACAGTTTTGATTGAGGTATCCCAACACATTCCTATGCATGTAGCATGTTGCATGCCCACAATCCCAAACTTACACAGAATTATACAGTGGAAAACCGAGGCAAGTAACTCCCAATGTGTAACACCCCAAACATACTCTGATATTAACATTCCTCCTGAAATGTCACTGTTACTAAATAAACATTTCTTTTGCATGACAACAAAAACCCTCAAAAAAGAATACTGATCTTTAGCACACCACGTAACCTTGTAAAATTGGAGACAAGTGATATTTGGATGATGGATGGGATGTTTAAATCCACACCTCATCTATTCACCTCAATATACACTATTCATGCCTACATTAATAACATTGTAGTTCCTTTAGTATACAGTTTACTCCCTAAGAAGCAAACCTCAACTTACGCTGAATTGTTAACAGTGCTAAAATGTAAAACACAAAATAAAAGTCCTAGAAAAGTGCTAATTGATTTTGAATTATCAATGATTAACACCATAACCTAAATGTATCCCGAAACCCAAATTCAAGAATGTTTTTTCACTTATCCCAGGCGTATTGGCGAAAAACTTAAAAAAACATCCTTAGTTGAGGATTACACATCAGACAGTAAACTCCAATTTTGAATAAAAAACAAACAAACTGCCTTGTGCTTTGTTCCTTCTGACTGTGTGGATGAATACTACACATCAATTACTGAATCTGACAATTTTACTACAAATGAAGACAAATTGGGCACCCTATTAAATTATTTTGAGGACACATGTATTGGCCATCTAAGCAGGTCAGGTCGCAGGAAGAATTCAAGGCTTCCTGTAAAGGGGTGGAACTGTTACACGATCTGCTTAGAGATAGCAGCAAAGACCAATAATGCCATAGAGGGATGGCACAACTCCTTAAATAAATCAAATGGAAAACTTCACCCAAACTTTTATCATTTCTTGGAAATTTTGCAGAAGGAGCAAAGTTTCCAAGAAATGGGAATAGCGCAATCATTGACTGGTAGTCTGAACCCACAAATTTGCAAAAGAACAAAATAAATGTCTGAGAGACTATTGGGACAAATGTAACAATTGTTGTTGATGGTGGCTTCAGAATACCTAGACAATATTGCACACATACTGCATTTTTAAATATCCGTAACACCTATTCTATTTTACTTGCCTGTTTTGAATTTTTTTGATTAAATAAAATTGCCATTTTTCAATAAATGTTTTCCAAAACCATAAAGAAAATGGTCTTCCTTCCTTCAGTTGTCTTTCTTCTTCGACTCTTGTTCTTCTGTAAAATTCCAAAGTTTAGCAAGAGTCTACATCTTATCAAATATCTATAGTCTCAAACCATAATCCACTATCTAATCCAAAGCACGTGGATAACGATCAAAAGAGACACAGATTGATATACACATTTTTTACAGCAAACCAACTGCTGCTAAATAAACAGTGTAAACTACAAATAATGCATCCCAAAAAAAACGCTCCTGAAAAATTAAAATAGTTTGGCAAAATACACAACAGGAAATCCATCGTTGCAATTCCATTGATTTTCTGTCCAAGGTGTGACAAAAGTCAATAATCCAAACTTAAAAATACAGAAGAAATCATGCATTAACTTAAAATCCATTAACAAAAAAATTCCAAATTGTCAAAAACATCCATTCGGCCATCCATGCCATCTGTGTTCTCCAAAATGTCATGTGCTCGCACATTCATGAATACGCTATTCTTTTTATTTTTTAAAGCGATGCACTAAAACGTTTGAAGAAACTATTGCTTCCTTTACACATTGGTTTAAAACAAATATTAATAAATCTATCCACATACTTTCCTTTTTTTTAAAACAACAGTGTAATAAAAGCAATCACCCCAACATGGGCCTACTTCTGCGATGTGTATAGGAATGAAATTGTGGTTAAAAACTTAAAAACATACTTCCGAATACTAACATCTATCTAGCTACCTCCCTCCTCCCTCCTTACAATAAAGTATGCCACCCACAATCTCTATTAAATAATTAAAGTTTGTCTTACCTGACCGCAGCTCTTCCTTGCTTCTGATCTTGATCGTGACACGCAACCGACTGTAGAAGCAAAAGCTCAAACCACATACTTCATCTGTAGAAGTAAAAAGAACAAAAGGACAATTTCACCCACTCACTTCAATGGAAAAATGCAGGACATTTTTAAAAAATATGTGAAAATTGTTTTAATGTACTCCTTTAATAAACCTTTTATTTTTTAATAATAATATATAATTTTACATGTTTATATTTATGTAAAACAAATTCTAGATCAGTTATATATATTTTTAAATAAAAATTATTTTTAATAAATACTTGTGGGTGTCCTATTTATATATTTTATTTAAAAATTATAAAGAAATGTCTTTTTATTATTATATTGTTTACTGTTGTTTTAAAAAGTGAATATATAAGCATTTTTACCTATGTTTAAAAGTTATATTAATTTACTGCATATCAATTTTTCATGAATAATATTTGTTGAAACTACTCAGCCCTTCCACAAAAATCAATTTCTATATCGTAGCATGCCACATTGTAATTGTTAAACCATCATATTTTTAATTAGTAAAATATTTGCAAACTATTAACATTATAAATGTAAATTATAAAACACATATTAAAATTAATACCCGCATAATAACACACTCTCCCACCCAAAACCACTATTTCCTTTGCATCCCATGTCAGAGAAAGGGTGTCACACCCTTGTAAGTATTATTGTTAATTATTTTAAAATTACTTAAAAATAATATTAAAGGTAATATAAATTATTACCCAGGTTTTAAAATTAATACCTAAGTATTAATACACTTCCCCACCCAAAACCCTTTTTCCCTATGCATTCTGTGCCGGAGAAAGGCTGTCACACCCTCACAAGTATTATCTTTAATTATTGTTAAGTTACTTATAAGCAATATTAAAAGTAATAAATATGAATACCCAGGTTTTAAAATTAATACCAAGTATTAATACACTTCCTCACCCAAACCCTTATTTCCCATGCACCCATTGCCAGAGAAATGATGTCACACTCTCACAAGTATTATTTTTAATTATTTTTGAAGTACTTAAAAATAATATTAAAGGCAATACATATTAATAGCCATACATTAAAATTAATACCCGAGCATTAATACACTCCCCCACCCAAAACCCCTATTTCCCTTGTATCGCGTGCCAGAAAAAGGGTGTCACAACCACAGAAATATTATTTTTAATTACGATGTCTTTCGGAAAGGCTCCGAACTGCATTCGGTTTGCGCGAATCCGTGTCGGAACCCATGGTTCCGACCGACTCACAAACATTTCCGACCGCCCGATTTCGATACAAGGTAACCTTTCGGTCTTTCCGACTGGTATTCGGAGAAACCGAGTCGGTCAGAGCTGACTCATACAGATCCACGGACCGCGTTTCTGACTGAGCGATTACTATGTCTGATTCAGACAGCCTTTTCGACTCAGTTTGTCCGACACAGAACGGCTGTTAGAATCTGAATTTGGGGGCCTGTAGCAAGCCCCCCTTCACCTTGAGACCTCCGGTTTGGGCCTGTGGGGGTACCCATGGGTCCCCTCTTTCAAACTATGCACAGTGTGACAGGCGCCAGGGGTTGCCCGCCACAGGGTGCAGGGTTTTCCGTCACCACCCCGTTTTGCAATGGGAGCCTGAGTTGTCGGTCAGAACACAGGCTCCCATTGAAGTCAATGGGAGTCCGACCGAATGGTGATGGGAAGCATCATAATTGGTCGGTCGGAATCCACGAATCCGAGACAGTCGGAAATTAATCTGACACCGAGTCATTCGGAATGCTTTCCGACTGAGATCGTAATGAGGCCCTAAATTACTTACACATTGTATTAAATGTAATATATATGAATACCCAGGTATTAAAAGTAATAACCGAGTATTCATACACCCACCACCCAAAACCACTATTTCCTGTGCATCTCATGCCAGACAAAGGGTGTCACATCCTCACAAGTATTATTTTTAATTATTATTAAAATATTTAACAATAATAACCAAGATAATAAATATTATTATAAAGTATTAAAATTAATACCTGCTTATTAATACACCCCCACCCCAAACCCCTATTTCCCTTACATCCCATGCCAGAGAAAGGATGTCACACACTCACAAGTATTATTTTTAAATGATTATTAAATTAGATACAAATAATATTAAAGATAATAAATATTAATACACAATGATTACAATTAATACCTGACTTTTAATGCACCTCCACACCCCCAAACTCCTTTTTCCCTTGCATCCTGTTCTAGAGAAAGGGTGTTAAATTAATATAAAATTACTTACAAACAATACCAAAGATAATAACTATTAATACTCAGGTATTAAAATGAATATCAGAGCATCAATACAGCCCCCCACCCAAACGCCCTATTTCCCTTGCATCCTGTTACAGAGAAAGGGCGTCACACCCTCACAAGTATTATTTTGAAATAATATTTGTTTACTTAATAATAATTTTAAAGATAACAAATATTAATACCCAGGGATTCAAATGAATGCCCCAGTATTAATACACTCCCCCACCCAAAACCCCTATTTCCATTGTATCCCGTTCCAGACAAAGTGTGTCACACCCTCACAAGTATTATTTTGAATTGATATTAAATTACTTAAATATAATATTAAATGTAAAAAGTGCTACTACCCAGGTAGTAAAATATAAAAATAAAATGTACATTTAAAATATTTATTAGTACTTACATAAACACTTACTTTAATTATTGATGTAATATTATGCTTTGTAATAGCAAAGACCAGGTTAAATAAACATTGTTTTATGGGGGGGCCCCCAAAGACACTTTCCGCCTGCCTTTTCATGACGGGTTAACTGCCATGAAACGGCTGGTGGAAGGGGAAATTGTAATCCCTATGGCGGTGCTGAGCAGGCACCACCACTGTTGTAAGGATTGCAGTCCCTCCAACAGTTCCACGGGCTCCTTGAGCCCGTCAGATCCGTGACCACCATCCGCCCGTCATTGCAATCTTAATCACGCCCTCTGTGTCATGAAACACATTCCTTAAAATACTGGTTTTCCTCCTGTAACTGCAGTTCAGTAAAGACTTCCAAATGCTTTATGTTAACTCTAAATCCTCTATGAGACCAGAAGTTCCTTCAGAATTTACAGGATCTTCCCAAAACACCTAGATCTGTGGTGCATATTTACAAGCCCCTATCACCACAGGAACGTTCCTGTGGGGATAGGGGCTTTGACTTATTTACAAGGTGGCGTTCAGCCACTTAACGTGGCTTCACGCCTCCTTGTAAATAAGGCACCCTTTCACTCCATACTTAGCATGAAAGAGGTGGGCAATGGGTGTTGCGGTGGGCGTTCCGCTGCAACACCCATTGATTTTTATGCTGCCCCCTATTTACACGAGTGGTGTAAATAGAAGGCAGCGCCAAAATTAAGACCATGGAAAACCTGGTCTTAACATGGCAAAATGAGGAGAAATGCTTTATTTCTCCTAATTTTTTGCTGTTTCTATGTGTGCTGCATTGTGTAGCACACATAGAAACAGCAAAACGCCATAAATGATTATTTATGTGCGGGTAGGTTTCCCTTACTGCACATAAGCAATCATTAAAAAGTAACGATTTGCAACCTCTATGTGTGCTGCACAATGCAGCACACATAGAAGTTTCAAATCGCCATTTGTGATTGTTTATGTGCAGGAAGGGTCACCTTCTAGCACATAAAAATCAAAGGAAGGGGCACCTTCTTGCACATAAACAATCATTCCTTCAATGCAGGCACCCTTAGACGATAGTCCTACATTGCCGCTAGGCAGCTTAATTTAGCACCAGCACTAAGAAAAATACAAGCATGTTCGGTATCTTTGTAAATACGGCTCATCTTTGCATTTTTGGAATGGCGGAGCATGGCGTTAGCATTTTGTGCTTAACATCACTCTCCGTCATTCCCTTGTAAATATGCCCCTTAGCTCTTTCAGCAACAGAAGTAGACTGTACAGAACAAAAACTGACATCACTGTCCCTCTAGGCCAAATCAGGGAACTGCATTCTATGGTTCGGGTACAAGCATCTGAAGCAGAAATCCAAACACGAGCGAGGATCTGCTCAGCTGTTGTTCATCTACAGTCAAGAGAGGATACTTTTCCAAGGAAGCCTTTAGTTTGCCTGATTCCACATCTTGATCTGAGAAGAGTGGCTAAACAAGGCTAATTATAGGCATAGAAAAACTCCCAGAACCCCTTGCTGTTGAAAACTCCACTGTGGTGCAATTTGTGAAAAAGAAGATAATAGCACTTTCCACAACTTTAATCCTGCCCTCACTCTGCCTCAAGACACCAGACCAACTTCCACTAAGATCACAAGGCTACTTGAGAAAATAACAGGCAACAGCTCTGACAGAGCAGTGGGAACAATGTGGCTAAGAACGCTGTCAATTTGAGTACAAGTAGAAATAATCCCTGAACAGCTTTCATTCTGAGATTCACAAATTCTTTCCTTTTTTCTATTACTGCAAATCGAGAAACAATATGAAAAGTAAATAATTAATAGTAACAACAATAAAAATAAAGATATTAATAACAGTAATAACAACAATAATACCAATAATACTAATACTAACAGAAATCAGGAAATAGCATATTTGAAATCTATCTTTTGGTTTGTGCATCTGGCAAAACTATATTTACTCATTAAGTGTAATTCTAATTATCCAACAACTTGTCACTAATGAATCATCATAATCTGCAAGTGCTACTGACAGCTGATACAACACTGGTTTAACAAGTGCTTATAAAATGAATGCAGCGTACAAGCCTTTGCTTCAAGTCTCGGTTACAAGAGGTGTGCCAGGGCTTCAGATCAGTGGTGTCACTAGGGTTGGTGTCACCCGGTGCGGGTAACTCATGGTGTCACCCCCTCACGACTTACCGCATGGACCTCCTCCGCCCCGAGTCCGCCAGTGGACACAATTGGCAAATAACGGGACCATACAGAATCCTTAGTAACGTATGTAAATGTAGGTCCTATATTTACAAAATGTGCCTGTTAACAACAGTGTGATAATGACTCATTAATCAGGTTGTACAGTGGGCTACCTGCTAGTCAACAGTTTATTGGGATGTATAATATCATAGGTATGGTACTTTTTACTGGTGTGGTGTTCCCACTATCCAGCAACACGATATATCAGTGGTCGAAGTAGGGCAACTGTGGGCGGAGAATCAGAGGGCGGGAATAACCCAAGGATTGGATCAGTGGGCAGAGCCAGAGGCGTGGCCAGAATGCGCAAACATCCCAATTTGTTTGGTTTCACTGCCCAGTTTTATCAACCAATGGATACACATGATTATTTAAGGTTATAATGAGTTATTGACAGTAAAATGTGTTCACAAAGTGGGATATGCTTCTAATCACAGACTGTCCCCAAACACGATAAAATGTGGAAGCACAAGCCATTTGTCTCCGAGCCATGGAGTTTCTGTCATCAGCACTTCTCCCTTTTCCAAAACAGCAGTTCAAACATGAATGGCTAAAAATCCTAGTTTGCAAATGTTTTCTAAATAATAATGGCTCTGCCATATTTGCCTCATAATGCAACATCTGCAGCATGATCTGACCATTTAAACTAATAAATTGTTTGTAGCTCAAACGTATCAAAAGTTAATAAAAAATGTGACTTGTGTTGCTGCGGAGTAAATGACAGTTAATAGCTCACTGTTCTATGTTAGGATTTTAACTTATAAACTGCAAGTAACAAAAGGATCTCTCTGACAAAAGCAGTAGCCCACTGGCCTATTTACATTATGTGCACTTTGTGATCTACATGTTCTTTGCAGCAGGTACATTAACCCTCTGAGCTACCTTTCCATGAGTCAAATCTTCCATTAGACAAAATTCCGATCTCTCTCTAGGAAGAACATTAATCACCAGAGTCATCATGACATTTTTATTGTTACCAAAAATTACTGGAGGCCAGGAAGGAGGCAGCAAGCGCTTTTAAAACCATAATATACTTGCAAAAATGATGCCTCCACCTAAAGTGAGCACCTGGTGCGGTCACACCGGTTGCACCGCCCTAGAGCAGGCCCTTCTTAAGGGTCCTGTGATCTCAGTGACAGGGTCACTGTTCTAGGGTGTACTGCTTCATAGGCCTGCCCGCAAGACTGGAGGTGAACTTCAGTATGAATAGTGGTGGACAAGCCTTGAAGGTTAACCTATACTTGTCATGCTAGGGTCCACCTGCTGGTGCTACGACACCAGGGCTTCTAATGTCTTGCGAAGCCTTCTAAGGTCTAGCATGAGATAGTGCTCTCTCAGGAGAGTGGTCTGGCGGGCTGGTTATTAAGGCTGAACCTGGTTCCCCAGTTCCAAATTCAGCAGCTCTGGCCATAGTGCCACATCTTCTCCCCCACTGAACACCATACTGCCCCACTGAGAAAACTCAGACTGCCTTCAACTACAACCCAATTGTTGCCACCTATAAACACCTGGATGCGGCTCAATTAAAATTACGCACTGGGCAAGAGCAATATGTGGCCTACAAAAAAAAGTGACAGCATCCTGGAAAAAGCAAACAATCATAGGGAATGCAAAATCTTGCAAACCATGTGAAATGTAAGCAGGAACAACATGGTTACCTTAACGCTTTTACACTCACTGTTCAGAAATCAGTGAGTGCTTTTGCCTGAAAAGTTAAGGACATGACAACAGGGCCCTGAATGGACCCATTTCAATGGCCATTGCTTATATACTTACAAAACGTAAGCAGTAAGGTAAAAAAAAGACAACATCCCTAGATACAGAGCAGCAGTACAAATTTTGTTTTTCAATCCTCACATCGCAGTACCTCCAGGATTGGTGCAATAGTTTCAAGCCCAGGGAAAACAAAGCCAAGACAACAAAAATAGCGCTTCACTGGCAAACTCTGTAAAAGTGGCGCTAATGTGTTTGGGTGTGAATAAAATCAATCTGGACAGTTTGCTACCACTCTGTCTTACTTTATTTAGTTATTTATTTTTCATATTTTTAAACTTTTATTCCCGATGCTGCATTTCTTATCTTTGGAAAACATGCAAACCTCTGGGGTACCCAACACTGGCCTGTTGAAATGGGACCCCTACCTGAACCCTCCTCTCACGACCGTAATCTTGGTTTTATCATTGACAATAAATTGTCCATGAGACAACATGTAGTAAAAACTGCTGCCACATGCTTTACCATTCTTAAATGGTTAAGAAAAATAATTTGGATGCTCCCTGCTGATGCCCAAAGGACTGTAGTCCAGGCATTAGTAATCTCACGCCTGGATTATGGAAACATTCTTTATCTGGGCATCAACAAGGATGTAATGCGCAAGCTTCAAACGGTGCAAAATGCTGCTGCTCGACTGCTTTGCCAAATTCCTAGAATGTCCTCTGTCTCTAAGGCTGTGAGAGACTTGCATTGGCTCAGGATGGAAAATCGCACAAAGTTCAAGGCCCTGAGCTTTATGTTTAAAATCAAAAAATGGACTTGCACCTAAATATTTGCTAAACCTGGTACATCTTTACCAACCGGCTCGTTTGCTGCGTTCTCATGTCCAGGAATTTTTGGAGATTCCTCGGATCAAGCTTGAAAGAGTGGGCGATCGCTCTTTCTCATATCTGGGCCCACGTCTTGCACAAGGAATCTTTGTATTCAAATTTTCGTAAAAAGCTAAAGACGTGGCTATTTAATCAATAATTTGCCTAAATTGTTGTGCTGTCCTTTTCTGAGTTCCCTTTTTTGCTTTGCGCTGGGAAACCCTTTTTGGGTAGCTGTGCGCATTATAAAATAAACTAACATAACATAACATAACATTTTGGAATTAAATGTCAGAAAAATACGACATTGATTTCCAGCAAAAGTGATTTTCTTTTTTGGATCCATTTCACAGGGAAGCAAATAAAAGAAAGGAGAGGAGACAGTGCGCACTGCGCACAGGCAACTCCTCCTCCTAAAAGGTTAGGTTGCTCTGCGCACACCGGCCCTGCTGGTGTCACCCCATGTGAGGGTGTCACCCGGGGCGGTCCGCACCCCCTGCACCCCCATAGTGACGCCGCTGCTTCAGATACTGTCGCACTCCCGTTGGATAATGAAGTTACTCCCTCAGGGTAGCAGAGTGAGGTGTCAAGACTCACTTCAGGGACTGCTAGAGGATATAGAACATTTTAGGCTCAATCTGAGTCCTTCGGATATTCTGAAATCTTGATATTTGCACTCAATTTCTGGTCATGAGTCAGGTGAAAATTACACATTACCCTGGTTTTTTTTGCCCCAGGCTAATTCCCTCCTTGTGTCATCTTACAGAATATATGCAGGGAAAACAGTTGGAAAAGGGGAATAGCTTGTTGTTTTATGTGTCATTTAAACTGAAATCACAAGTTATTCCCTAGTCAAATCTAAGAAACTCAGATTGAGGCATTGAAGCCGCTGAGGGTAATATTGTGAGGATGAGTTAAGGGTATTTTCTCCAGCCAGTGCTACCATTCAAAAATTCTGACCACATTAGTTATGCTACCTTTTTAAGTGGCAGTCTGGTTACAATATTTTTGTTATCCAGATGGCCATGTGAGTGAGTGAAGCAACCAAACCTAACCCTTCCACAGCGAATGTTGGGGTACAGCCTGAAGAAACATTTTAAAATAATGTGTCCAAATGGTGCATTTGTCGGTAATTGACCAAAAACAGAGATGTGATATAGAGACATTTATGAAGGACATTCTGCAATTGAGAAAATTGGTGCTTCGTGAGAGCTGAGTAGTATGTCAGTTTTGTGAGAATCGCAACATGCAGGGTAAGTTCCTTGGGCCTCTTCTACGAGAAAATAATGCAGTGCCGCGCCACAAGCCATTAAGCTGCACCGTGCTGCATCACTTTCAAAGATCAGGGATGCATCGGATTATTAACAATACGATGCATCCCTTTGCTTTTCCCTGCACTGGCACACTATTGGCTGCCATGCGCCAGTGCAAGCACGTTTGCGTCATTTTGCAAGGGTGCCTGCGCTGTGGGATGATTTGTTTTGTGTAGAAAGGGGCACTTTCCTGCACAAAAGCAATCATTAATGACATTTTCCTCTTTCAATGCGTTTGTAGAATGCAGAAAGCAGCATGCATAGAAAGAGGAAAAAACAAGCAGAAATAAAAGTGTTTCTACTCGTTGCACCATTCCTATGCCTCCCCTGGGGAAGTGTAAGATTCGGACGCATTCCTGTGGGCTTATTTACAAGCCTATTGCACCCCTGGTGCGACACTTTTGTTGACGCACCGGTGGCGCAATGGGCTTGCCCATATTTATAAGGCCATATAAAGTAACCATGCTTGACTTTTCATGGCCTTGTAAATATGTGCCCCTTTCACGCATTACTCTGCGTGAAAGGAGCGTTCCATGGGTGTTGCTGTGGGTGTTCCCACGCAACATCCATGGATCTTGACGCATTCCCAGATTTGTACTGACAGCGCAATGGGTTTGTAAAAAAGACCCCTAGTGATGTAGCTCAGTGGGTCCTTGTAATTGTAAAGATCCTTGCTGTCAGGCCAGCTGGATCCTCGCTATATTTCTCTCTGGCATAAGTTTGAATCTTTTCAGGCTTCATACTTTAGATGTTTTTGGAATGAATGCCATTAAGGAGTAATATTTGTACAGCTGAATTTGTATTGAGTGCTAAATAAAAGTCCTTGTTTTATAATTGTATGTATATTCATTATACCATGCATTTTAATACACTGAAGGATTGTAGTAGGGAATATCGCATTCTAAATATTGACAAGGCAGAATATTGTTACCATAATGGTAAGTGCATATACTTCACATCTTTGTACTTTGAAACAAAATACACACACACACAAATACACACACACACGCACACACACAAACACACACACAAACACACACACATATACATCTCACACAAAAAAACAAAGGTTTAAGTAACATTAGAACATTGGAATGTTGGTAGTTCCGTTGAAAACAATGGAGTGCTCGGGCTTATAATGGATGGTATAAGCCCGGAGCTCCAACATTCCAATGTTTCTTTGTTCACAGCTCTGGCTATGAACAAAGGCTTAGCCCGAGGGGATTTCAATCCCCTCACGCTCCCTGAAGGCTTTATTTGTTAAAACATTCTGCCCTCTAGTGGCAGAATGTTCTAATAGCCTTATAGCCCTTCTAGCAGGGCTATACCGGCAATTAAAGTCCCGCTGCTTTGTTAAAGTCCCTCGTCTTCGGCTCGGGCCTTTAACGCTGCAGCGGGCCTATAAGGCTATATTATAGTTCGGTCTGATAAAAAGATCTGTTTTTGTTCAAAATAAAACCTTAGAAATTCACTGAAAAAAACAAAGGTTAAAGTAACGTTATTGTTAGGTGAATATGTCATTGACAACGGTAACGTTTTTAACTAAACAATTCACAGAAATTCACAATTTACAGTTAGCAGAGCTACATAGCGGCACCCTGAAAAAAATCGGTGTTGCTCTGCATTCCTTAAAAAATGCAGTTTTAAAAATACAATTATGCTTTGAGCGTTTATTATTGCCACTTTTTAATGCTATTTTGCCTTCCTCTCATGTATATGCAAAATGAATAATGCTATTAGTAACCTAAAGTGGATTTTTTTCTATGTAAGTTGTGTAATACATTTATGTGTCAATAAGCCCTATGGAAACTCTGTTGTCAGTGCAGATTGTCATGTAATTGTTCTCACCATAAGTCAGTATCATGAAGATATTATTTCAAAGTTTTTGTGAAAATATATCCAAATTCACCTTTGTGCTTTGTCCAAGGCAGAGACGAGTTTTCGGTTCGAAGGAAAACCCTCTTCTTAAGGTCACCTGGCAAGTGTGGCTAAATGCAGCCTCTGGGCTGTGATAGGCTGGGTCGTCATGCCCACGGCATCAGGGATGTGATTTAGGTATGTCATCTTTTGTGATTGCAGATTGTTCTGACTACTACTTGGAGGTGTGGAGGTGAACCACAAACTAATATAATAATCACAGAGGTGAGCTCTGGTACTGTTTGTGCTTGGATGTGGGCCTAGCGTGATCCACATGAACCCACATAGCTGAAGAAGAGCTTGGTGAACTGGAAGCTACCTCCACAAATGAAGGCCAGGACAACCTGGGGAAAGAACCATCCAGAAAGAGGATGATCCCTGTCCACATTCCATACTTCAAGATTTAGCTCCGGGCATCCTGCCTGCACTGTGTACATTTTTCAACTCCTTGCTTGCTGAAGGGACAGTGCCGGATACCTGCAAGAAAGAGTCACTTATATGAAAAAACCCAAACCCGACCCTAGGCACACAAAAAATGACAAGACTATCACTCTGCTTCTGGCTGTCTATAAAATTAAAGAACAGCACCTCACAAAGCAGCTTTCACCTCCTATTGACAGTACTGAAGCCATTGGTTGGCCATAGGCTGGCATCAGACCAAGCAATAGCATAGAGGTGGCATCCTTGGTTAACATTGGTCCATCCAAGCTCAGAGCTGCTCAGCCGGCCTGGTACTCTTTGAATTGTTGGTGGGATTTGACGGGGACGAAGATAGCATCTTGCTAGATCAAATGAGAAAGGTAGCGATGACCAGCACAGCTCTCTATGGGTACAAGTGCTTCTTAGGGAGGGCGGGGGGGGGGGTGGTTTGACACTAACTGTGATGCTAGCTCCTTCTCATTCTGCATTTTGCTTGTGTCCAGCGAGTGCTGCGGGGCTGAGCTCTACCACCTAACTGTTTCAACATCTACGTTCACCTTCTCGGTGAACCGATCCATGGTTTTAGTTTCCAGGCCTGCCCTTTGTCGACGGTACTCAGTTGCTATCGATATTTGATCAGAGCTCCTCAGATAACTTCAGTCAACTGACGAATTTCCTGTCTGCCATTCACTCCTGGATGCTGAATATTAGTCTTCAACCCAAGGACAGCAATATAGATATCTTGGTGCTAATTATTGACCCTTCAGTCTGGTCGAAAAGTTTAGGCCTCCTTACTGAGGCCAAAGTTTTACCCCAGCATTCTAAACTAATAGTCTTTGGGTTTAGTTTGACATAAATCTGAACTTCATTATTCAAATTCAGAAAGTGTGGATGCCCTACTTTCTTTTTTTGCACCCCCTAAGGAAAATACATCATGAGAAGTGTGCGTCCTCAGTTGCATCAGTAGTAGGGCCTTTATTCCAATCACTTCTGGAGTATGGAAACAAGTATGGTTTTGTTCTGCCACAAATTAATAAATCTTGCTGTGGAGGGCGATGTTTTAGGGTCTTGGGGCACAAAATCTGAAATACTCTTCTTGTCTGGCTATATTTGACCTGTGAGCGCCTTTACTTTTCCCCGTATTTCCTTCCACAAGGCTTTGAGTCTCTTTTTTGCTTTGTGTATGGGTGGCTGGTTTTATCCCAATGCCACTGTGTCTTGGGCAGCACTGACCTTTATAAATGAATCCAAAATAAATAAAAAACAATTTTGTTCAGCTACTCGATGAGTTCTTCAATTGAAGGAATCCAAGCAGAACGTGAGCAATGCACTCACTTGTATGCTATGCACACACTTCACTCTTGAAAACTGAACTCTTCAAGACAGTGTTCTGGTAAAGACTTAATGCCATTGAGGGCAGTGAATGGAGAATTTTCTGATTGATATTATACCCTACATCCAGCTGAAATAATATACCTACTCTATATTTCATCCAGAAGCAGGAGTTTCTTCTTCATATCTATATTGTGCCCATACGGTGACATATGTCACTGTATAAACTCCCAAATAAATACTTAAATATACAAGAGACAATTCTGGTTACGCAAGTGCCTTGATTATATGTGAGGCCAGGATTCCAGAGTGAAGAACAGTTTTGACATCTTCCATCCTTAAAGTTAAAAATATGTACTCATTATCAAAACTGAAAACTTACTTTTTCCCAACATAGTGTGGTTTAAGGTTTGTGCCTTATAATTAGCAAAACTTGCAGCCAGGTGCTATGTAATAAACATAAGCTGCTCCTAAGTGAATCACATAGTGGCCATATGCTGAAAGGACTTAGGGGGTGATTTCTATAGCGGGCGGATCACCACCGCCCGTATGGCGGTGGCGATCCGCCCGCAAAAAGTCACCGCCCGCAACCCATTTCCCCCCGCCATATTACTATGGCGGGGGTACCCCGGCGGATGGGAAGACCAGCCGCCGGTTTTCCGCCGGTAGGCAATCCGCCCGATTGCCTACCGGGTGGAAAAGCACAGCAATATGGTGGCGGTGTCTTGCAGGCACCGCCATCCATATTATTATAAAGGCGGAGATGTGCCTTTCCATGGCGGAGACTCCACCATGGAAAGGGATGTGTTTTTTTATTTGCGGGCCCGTTGCGGGCCCCCAGGGTGTTGGGGGTGCACATGGGGGGTACCTATGGTACCCCCTTGCATTTGCATGCACAAGGTGGCAGGCAAATGCACAACATGCATTTCTGACATTGCGGAGGGTGCAGCTAAAAGCACCGCCCGGCGCAATGTCAGGAATGCGGGATGCGCCCACCAGTATGGCGGGGGCATCCTAATGCCTAATGCGGGACCGCCACATACATAGTGGGCGGTCCCATTTCCCGGGCCTATGTCCGCCCACAATACTAATGAGCCCCTTAGTTTCTAGTAGTAATAATCCAGCAACAAACCAAAGGGATGGCAGCAGATAGATAAAAACATCAAAATATAACTATCACTAGCAAATATGAAGGGCCTGATTTAGAACCCGGCGGATGGGTTACTCCATCACAACAGTTACGGATATCCCTTCTGCCGAAACATAAATCCCATTACATCCTATGGGATTTACATTTCGGCGTATGGGATATCTATCTCCGTTATGACGGAGTGACCCGTCCACCGAGTTCTAGATCAGGCCCTAAGTCTCTGAAATCTGCCAAATTATTTGATATAAAACAGTCAAAGGAAGAGGACACCAGTAGCCATCATACATCTCACAGACTGAGAGCAATGAAATTTTACATTTGCCTGGAACATGGCTTTCCAGAGTCTGTCTGGCCATTATTAAAGAACTACAACTCGTAGGCATCCAATCTTTTAGAAAGATCAGCCAAAAAAGTTTGATGGTGGGTTGGTTGTCATTGACTTTCAGAATATAGTCCTATCAGTAGAACCTCTAGTGCTGGATTTGGAATTTTAGTAAACACATCCTTCAATGGTTTACTTAGTTATTTTGCCACCAGAATATCCACTTCTGAAGTAGGCCTCATTGTTGAGGTAATTAGTCAATTTGTTCCAGTTAAAGAAAATGTCAAGTTTCTGTTAATCTCATAATTTAAATTCAAATCCAGTGACTAGATCTCATATCAATTTGATTCCCATGTGAATTTATCATTGTAGGGGTAAATACACTGAAATGTGATGCAACCCAGCCTAGCCAAAGCTGCTGCACTATGTTGCGTCAAAGAGAGCATGAAATTTGTTCTGGTTAAAGAAAATGTCAAATTTCTGGTGACCGCACAATTTGTCACAATCAGAGATCTAGTCACATATAAATTTGATTACCATGTAGACTTATTTTTGGAAGGGAAAAATAGACTAAAATGGGATGCAGTGTGGCATAGCAAACCAACGTTGCTGCACTATGTTGCATCAGAGGGAGAGTGAAATGCAACGCTGTATCTACTAAGATAGCATAGTTTTCATTTTCTCTCCTCAGCGCTGGTGAACTTTAGGCTGCCATGCACCAACGCACACATTCTTGCATGATAGTGCAAGGGTGTGTGCATTCTGTCAAGCTAAGGTTTTTACTGGAAGACGACCCTTCCAGTAGAAAAACTAAGCTGTAATTCTTTTCTCACTTTGTGTCTGGTGGGTATAATGTAGCATGTATGTAAAGTTTGAAAAGCATTGCAAAATTAAACTTTTCATCTTTGTTACGCCTGGCTCGAGGCAGCTTTTTGTCCCAAATCCCTGAATACAATTGTTAGTAGATATGGAGTAGTTGCATGGGAACGCCCATGGACCAGGCATGGAACGTTTCCTTGATACTTAACACTATTTTGACAAACTTTCCAATGCAACTTCTGATTTATATCGGAAAGTAATTAGCACCACAACATGCTTGTTAGACCTAGCATTTCTTGCCGTGATTACCCCAGACTTTTTGACTCTACCTCCTCTATTTTTGATGCTGTGATGGATTTCGTTTTGCCAACTTAGATGTTTTGGGCACATTGCCACTGCTGATCAGTGTCAAAGTGCAAGTGCTCCCTGTGTAAAGTGTAATGGTAATTGGTTGTCCATGATTGGTATGTTTGCCTTACTAGTAAAGTGCACTATGTGTGCCAGGGCTGGTAATGCAAATGCTACTAGTGGGCCTGCAGCACTAATTGTGCCACCCAAGCAAGTAGCCTTATAGAGAGAACTCAGGCCTGGCATTGCAGTGCCTACGCGCAGTTTGTAAAACTGCCATGTTGTCCTGACAAGTGCACCCACTTGCCAGGCCTTACCCTTCCCTTTCTATGCACATCAGACACCCCTATGGTATGCCCAAGGTGCCCCCTGGGCAGGGTGCAGTGCATATGAAAGGTAGGACATGTACTAAGGTGTGTACCATGCCCTGACAATGAAATAATCTCCATTTCGTTTTTCACTGTTGAAAGGCCATCTTGCCCATAGGATAGAATGGGGAGGCTGTGTAATATGTTTAACAGCGTATCTTCCCAAAGGCTTAAGATGAAGAGGTGAAGTTTAGTGTGCCTGTACTCACAATGTAATAACACATCTTTTTGGGAGGGTGGTTTTTGTATTGTGCATTTAGAAACCACTTTTTTAGAAGTGGCTGGGTTTTTGTGCTCTAACATTTCTGTGCATCTCTGCCTGGTTGTGGATTGACTGTCTGGATTTGAAAGTGATAGGTTCTGGGGAAAGTCTTGGCCCAGGGGAGGAGGTGAGACAGCAACAGGCTGACCTGCATCTGGAGTGTAGGGGGGAGGAGTAGCCCCTAGAGGTGAAGAGGCCTGGGTTGCTGCCATAAAACAATGGTCCCATCTCCTGCTGAGTGACTGAGAATCCAGACCCCCACTAATCAAAGGAAGAATGTGTCACTGGCAGGGAGGCACCCAGAACTGGTTTGAACAGGGGTCAGTGCCCCCTGAACACAAAGACTTCAAAGACATTTAGGGGCATAACTATGAGAGCTGAAGCCCCTGAACTTTGGAGAAATGGATTGATCATGACTGAAAAGGATTGAACCTACTTCATTGTCAAGAGGAACCTCTGCCAAAGAAGAAACAGCTGAAGAGACTGAAGGAAAGGACTAACCCTTGCTGTGTTCTCTGGGGCTGGACTGCAGTTTGCTGCTTTAACCAAGGAGAGGCTAAAGGGACTTTGCTGCGCCCCCTGCTTGAAAGGACTTTGCTGTGTGCTGTGTCCGGAAGTAATTTATCCCCAAGGGCCCGAGGTGAGCTGGCTCCCCTGTTGCGGAAACTTAGAAACACAAAGGTTTCCAGGAGAGTCTCAGCAACGCTGTGTGCGTGTGCTTTGTGCAGCCTGAGACCTTCGTGAGGATTGCCCTGCTATTCTGCACCCGGAGTCCAAGTGAGTCTCAGCGACGCTGTGTGCATGTGCTTTGTGCAGTCTGAGACCTTTGTGAGGATTGCCCTGTTATCATGCACCCGGAGTTCAAGTGAGGCTAAGCGACGCTGTGTACGTGTGCTTTGTGCAGCCTGAGACCTTCGTGAGGATTGTCGTGTTATCGTGCACCCGGAGTTCAAGTGAGTCTCAGTGACGCTGTGTGTGTGTGCTTCGTACAGCCTGAGACCTTTGTGAGGAGTGCCCTGTGATCGTGCGCAACTGAAGCTCAAGTGAGTCTCAGCAACGCTGTGTGCGTGTGCTCTGTTGCAGCCTGAGATCTTCGTAGCACAAGCGGCCCGGACCGGCAGCCCCAGAGGAGCTGAGCCGCTGGCCGGAGCCCGCCGTTGCCAGAGCGGGACCTTGAACCAACCCCATTGAGGGAGGGCCCGAGTACACTGCCCAGAATCCACAAAGATTGCATCGGAGGCCCAAGTCGCGGGAAGAGGAGAGGAGAGCGAGGTCGCACCCCCAGGTAACATGTGTCACCGCCAGGGGCGGGGTGCGGGCTCGGAGAGAGGTGCTCTCGGCCTCTCCCATTCCTGCAGCACGAGCCTCTGCTTTGGCTCGTATCGCGGCCCATACTTGAAAAGGAGTGGCAGTACCGGGGCCGGAGAGTGAAGCTGCACTTTGGTTTACACCATACCTGTGTTGGGGCATCTGTTGACAGAAGCTGACCGCGAGTCAGTACGAGTGGCGGAGAGACCGCCTAAGGCACCGTGATCGGTTCTGGAGTGTATTACGCATTGCATTATTTCTGCATTACGAACTACCTGATTGTCGTATTACGCATTTCATTATTTCTGCATTACGAACTACCTGATTGTTGCATTACGCATTGCATTATTTCTGCATTACGAACTGTCTGATTGTTGCATTACACATTGCACTATTTTTGCATAACAAACTACCTGATTGTTGCATTATGCATTGCGTTAGGTTGCATAACGAACTACCTGATAGTTGAATTACGCATTGCATTATTTTGGCATTACGAACTGCTTGATTGTTGTATGACGAACTGCATTATTTTTACATTGCAAAGTGCCTGATTCTAGCATTACGAACTGCATTATTTTTACATTGCAGAGTGCCTGATTTCAAGATGTGGATTGGAGTCAGGCTGACAGGCACACAGAGAGCCACAATCACTTTCCCAAAATGGCATTTCCACATTAGTATTGTCAAATCCACTCTCACTACTGGAGGGAATTTGCCATTACTAATACATCGATACTAAACACCATACTGATACTCTTCTGCAACTAGGAGATACAACTCAATAGCCTTTCCACAGTTCCCCCATGTTAACTAATGCGAGAAGCAAGCTTTACAGTACTGAACACACCATCCGATGTTATTTACCAATAGGGCATGTAGCACACATGTGCACATGCCCTACCTCTTCCCTACACTGCCCCATGCTCCTGAGGAGTACTCAGATGTAGCGAGAGACATGAAGAACTTTGGCAAGTACCCTTTAAATGCCAAGCTGAGTAACAGTAACCTGCACACACAGGCCCCACCATGGCGAACCTGTGGTTCACTTGAAGAGCTACTTCAGTGGGTGGCATTGCTGGTGCTGCAGGCCCACTTAGTAGCATTTGAGTTACATGCCCTAGGCATATGTCTTACCACAGGACAAGGGACTTACAGCTAACTCAAATCAGCCAATCATGTATAAACCAATCACCAGTATGTATATGACAAGCACAACACTTTGTCACTGAATGGCAGGGTCAAAGCCCTCAAAGTCCTACGCCAGCAAAACAAGGCCCAAACCGGAGGTCAAGAGGCACAAAGTCAGGGGAGACCACGCCAAAAGATGCCAGGTCTAACAGTAGCTTAAGATATATCTGCAGCACTTAGGCGCCTCAAACACCTGCTCTGCAGTAGGTAATTTTATTTGTTGCTATCTGGCTACAATGAAGAAGTATGGAGCTTCAGTCTGTCCGCATTAGACCTAAGTGGGTTTTTATTTGGATTTTTTCTTTGTCTGGTTTATATTTCTGGTAAGTGATTTTTATTGTTTTTGATTTAATGTATGATTGTTTTGTATTATTGCATTTCTACATTGAGTGTGCTTTTATTTATATTTATAACCAAATAAAGATGAAAGATGAGGATGGTTTAACATTCATTATAGTAACAATCATTGTGAATTAAATATTCTGATTATCCCCCTCACTATTTTTCACAGGATTTGTGCCCTTGAGCACAGTGTGTGTAAACCTCCTTCATACAGGTAGCACATATACAACACTAACTGGACATCTTCAATAGCGAGATGTAGTGGGCTGCAAGGCAGGAAATGAACAATTAGTCCTGGTCCCAGTCTTTTTCTAAGAAATAATGGGCCGGGCAGTCAGAGGGAAAACTAGACAACGAATATATCATAGATTCCGACTCTAATTTTTTTCTGACAAACGCTCTCTGCCTTTTTCATCCTAGGTTTTTAGGTCTCGCTGAGCCCCAGCGCTTGCGCTGGCTCGAAGAGACATTTTGTATGTGGGCTCCAAAAAGTGCTACCAGGCCAGCCTAGAGGTACAGTGCATGTGCGCGGGCGCGCGCGCCGCGCTTACTTTCACTTTTGCGACCGCATGGCCGCTTTGATCGCCATCTGCCATTGTTCTCTCTTTAAGCCTTACTCGGCTTGCACTACCCCTCATTCCCTCCTCCTTTCTCCCCCCCGCCCTTCTCGTCATACGCATGCACTCCCCCCCACTTGTTATTATTTTTTTGCCGCGAGGCCATTTCCTGCGCGCGCATGCACTCCCGACCCCCCACCCCTCCGACTTGTTAAAGACAGATATCGGACTGATCAGTGATACTAGTCTCTCACCGGAAACAGTACGTGCTCGCCTAAATGCCACTGCCGCCTTCATTTCCTGTGACCTGGAAACAGAATGTTCAGTAATAGAGAGTAACATAACTGGGAGCAGGCCCTCTCTAATCACCTCAGCCCATTAGCAGGATGTGGGTCTCTCTGCGACCTACAGTCTGACTGAGCCACATTACAAGCCTCGCGTCATGTGGTTCCCATTACCCGCTGGTCACAGATAGGCTTATACAAAGTATGCGCCAACCGATGAAAGCGGCTGGTGCGTCAATCAATGCATTTGATATGACCAGTGCATTAAGATCATTATTATAATTCCAATATATTCTTTCTCTAAAAATAGTCGCTCAAAACCCGCTGGAAAAAAACTTCGTTTTTCAGTGGCCAAAAGGACGGTAGAGCTAGCTCTCCGTGCTTTCCGAAGCCGTCTAAAACCAAGACATGAAGTTCAAGTGGACTGTACCACAATATCCAGGAAAGCCAAGGATGCTTCTTTTTCAAGTGAAGATAGCTTTAACTCTGTAGCAGGGGCTGCTACTTCCGTTCTTCCCAAAAATCATGATGGACAATTGTAGTTTAATGCACATCCTGTGGTTTAACATGTTTTTCCAGAGTTACAAAGCAACTCTCCTGTTTGCTGAAGTGCATTGTACTCCATTCATTTTATCGCAAACTACCCCTTTTCCCATGAGTTGGATCCGTCCTATAGCTTCTCTCCAGGACAGGACAGGACAGCCCCGCCCATCCCTGGGTCGGGTCATGAGAGGATCTTCCTCGTGGCAGCGGAAAGGCATCGTGAATCTCCTTTGTGGCACTCATCGTTGCATGCATTATTTTGGCCTTTCTGTACCCCTATTGGCCTTTGATTCCCCGTAAATCGTTGGTATCCATGTTTAGGATTTGCTGGTCTCCGGTATCCGTTCAGAATCTGTGTGCGGATACGTTCAGAGTTTGAGCAGTTAATTAAAGCATTCATCCCTTCCACCTCCTCTCATATCGGTGCGTGTCCGTTCTTTGTTTCCTGCTCATGTTTGCCTTGTGTTTCATTGTGTGCCCAACCCCAGCTATTTTTACAATATTCCATAGCAGCGCATATTTTAAAAAAGCGGTATGCTTAAATTATGTCTAAAAACACATTTGCCAATAATTGGAGTTTGTGTTGCAGGGTGCTGTATCTTGATTACAGAATCTCGCTTGCAGTTTTATTAAGCGCAAACTCGCCCAAAGTAAAGAGTGCTGTACTTGAGCACATGTTGCATTAAACAAGGTCCCATTCTCTCTTTTTTGTTTTTAAAGCACAGGGATTTTAAGTGCTTTGCCCAGAATTACGGCCTATTGAGCCGATGCCGAGACTTTTTTTTTTTGGTTGTTGTTGGCACGTTAAGAGCATGCCACGATTTAAACCCGGTTCCCTTGTTCCACAGTCGGCAGTTCAGGATGTGATGCTACATTCTCACTTCCAAACAATTGGCATTTTTTGCATCCAAACGCGTACACCCAACGGGAATGTAGTAAGGATTGCCATAGTGATGAAAAAACGAATGTAACAAACGTCCTCAATCTGCTTCCAAAGCAATTTAACTCCGTGTTTTACATTTATTAGCAATACGGAAATCTTTGCTAAAGTTCCGTTGGGTGAACAGAAAGCACATCCGATGGGAGTTCACTACAGACTGCCATAGTTCAAATTAACTTTAATGTAAAAAGCTTCCCAAAAATACATTGATTCCACTTTTTGTTCACCTAACGTGAGTTTAGCAAGTATACTGGAGTTGCTGTGTAATTTTGTGTTGCGCTTCAATAGGACTCAGTCATGTTAAAAGGAAAACAATTTGTGAAACTCTCATTGTGTGCACATATGTAACTTTTTAAAAAGCGTATACCCAATGGCAACCTTCATTATTATTTTTTTTTAACTAAATTTGGAATTACTTTTGTTAAATAAGTCAAAGGCGTTTATAGCTTTCCTTAGTTCGTTTTGTTCAGCAATACGGTAAAACGTGTTGCATGTAGGCGGTTACATTAGTGCTTACCTGTAAACCCAACATTTGTGGACAGTTTCTGGAAGTCTTTGATGGTGTCAGCAGAGGGTTTTCCATTCTAAAGGGGTTATATTGGTCTATGAGATTTTCATTATGGTTGGCACCATTGGCCCCTTCCCCCATCAGCCCAGAAAAAGCAATAAAAGAACTACAGATGGTGTTTATCAGTTTGACATTGTGGAAAACAGGGTCGGGATTTCGTACACACTCTTTTTAGCACCCCACATCCGAGGCGCAGTTGATTTCTGCATGAGTCTTTTCCATGAGCTGCCCACTAGGTGTGGGCATCGGGCTGGCAAAGGTCGAGGTACAGTTGAGAGTCAAAGGCCATAAGACGCAATCCAATTAATTTACGACAGGTGAATTTTGATACTACAAAAGAAGTTAGAGATAACAGATTTTTAGGCTTAGTTAAAAGAAATTGACCACAAAACTCTTTCCTAACTTTGCCTTTCAGCACCTCCTTAAAGCTCACATGGAAAGTTTAAATGGAGATTTCTTACTTAATGCATGTGCCAAGTATGTTTTATTCTTCAAACCCATAAGATATTTTTATGTGTTTCTCCAGGTGTTCAAACCACAGCCCCAGGTACCGGAACTTGTTTGATCGTGGGACCCGATAACCATTTATGTAACAACTGGCACCTTTAGATTTCCCATGTCCAGATACAACTATATTATGCATGCGTTCTCTTTCCGACCAGCCCGCGATAATGGCTGCAGCTTCTTTGAATAGTTCTCGCCTTTTTAAGAGTTTGAGCTATTGGCGTTGTAAATGACGATGCCTTTTATTTTTTGTTGATTAGCAAAACAGATAAATAAAAGTCATTTTCATTTACAATGCCAATAGCTTAAACTCTCGCAAATGCGAGACCTATTGCATTGCAAATGCTTGTTAGTTTTGCTGTGTGATCTGTGAATACCGGCTTGTGTAAGTGATGAATGGAAAGAATGCTAATTAAACCTTTGGTTGCAAGCACTATCAAGCCGTTGTTGCAGCCAACTTATTTACAGCGCTACATCAGATGGCCACACGAGGGTGCCAAAATGCAATAAATAACCCAGAAACTAAAATGTATTTTGCCAGTTGCCCTGGAAATACTTGTCTCAAAGCGTTCTACAGTTCCCCGTTCTGTATTGGTTTCTCATCAAAGCACTAGCAAGCATTGCACTCTGCATAAAAGACAGCACCTGACATAAAGCTATTAACTCATCTTTATTAATTCTTCCGCTCTTATACATGGCCTACTGATGTAGAGCTACTCTCCACACATCTTCTTCTCTCTGCTTTCCTCGATGTAATGAGAGGGAAAAATGGTGCTTCCTGTCTCCTCCTAGGAAGTTCCTGGCATCTCACTTCTGTCTGGGCCAGCTAGACTGCTGACCTAGTTAAATAACAGTGTCCTTTCCGAGATGACATGACATCTCCCCCCCACTTAAAAAGAAATTCAGTCAGTCTCTTCAGTGAATCCTTTGGGCTCTCTAGTTGGTTTCTTTGTGAATGTTGAGAGTGGTTCTGCGGATATTGAGAGTGATGTCTGTTGCAGGGAGTGTTTGTTTGTGAGGTGGCCATCCTTTGGTCTCCTTAATTGGTTTGTTCGCTCAGTGGATGTTGAGAGTGGTTTCTGTTTGCGAAAGGTATTTTGTTGGTGAGTATTGTTCCCTCTCCACTGCTTTACAAGAGCAGTGGACCTGTTTACTTGTTTTGTTTGCCTCACCCACTTTCAGTCTATGGGAATGTTGAAGTCTTTGACCTTCCGGGTATCTGCATGTTCCTTTTTCATCCCCCTTTCCTTGAGGATGACATGTCTCTGCCAACACGTCTCGGCCTTTCTTACGGAGTGATGAGACAATATTTCGCCAACATTTTTGGGTAATTTTCCATACGTTTATTCTTATTCTGCTAGTTCTTTGAGTCAGCCAGGACACCCCCATCACAGGTGAAAGGTTTAATGTTAATTTCTTGATGTAAATATAACTGACATGACAGGTTGTGCTGTGGGGTAAGTGATTGTTCTGAGTCATCAGCATCTGACGTGTTGCTCTGAACGGGAAGAAAGTTCTTTGATTCTACCGTGCATTTGGGTGATTGACGGCATGGGCGTTTTCTCGATCTTGACATGCCAGATAATTTCATTGACCTGGGTGAATGTGCTGACCCGGTCTCTGAATCAGACAAGCCTTCTGGTGATTTCTTTTGAGAAAGTTCTTTTGGGTGTGGTCTGACTGGTGAGTCTCATGAGCTGATGGACTGTGATGAAATGCTCCTTGAGTTGGTGCTATCTTTGGGACGTTTCTTTGAGTAAATCTCTTTAAGTGTCTTATGTGCTCTTGCACCAGGGAAGTCATTTGATAGCTGAGTGTTTCTTTCTTTTGTTTGGTCCCAGTGCATTTTGTTTCTGTTCCTATCATAAGATGTTAACTGTCGCCTCTCAGTTTTCTCCTTATTGACATGGGTGTCTAGAGTGCATTTATATACCGGTTTCTAGAGTCTGGTTGAATTGCTGAATCTTCGGTGGCTTCTTTCTTCTTCTAGCTTGTTGGGAGCGCTGTCGTCTGTATCATGTGGGTGATATGTCCCACTGCTTGATGTTTCTTCAGAAAAGTCAAAGAAGCTCGATGAACGGTGGGTGTCTCAGGTGTGTTTGTCTACCAGTTTTCAGAGTCGGGCTGAATTGCCCAATCTTCTGTAGTTTATTTATTCTTCTCGCTTGTTGGGCACACTGTCGTCTGTGCCATCTGTGTGATCTGTCCCCCTGCTTGATGATTCTTAGGAATAGTTTTGGAAGTTTGATGAATAGCTCCTTGAAGTTATTTCAGTTTGGCTGTTATGATCCCTGATTGTCCAGGTCTTTTGTTTGTCTTCCTCCTCTGTCGAGTGTATTGTTGAATCTGAGAATTTTGTGTCACATCATCTATTGTGGTATCTTGTCTCTGGTCTGTCTTTGCTCTCACTCTTTCTGGCTCTTTCGGTGTCTTGGGCTTTACTTACTAACACAAAAAACATCTAATTTCTCTTGTCCTCCCTTCTTGCATTGAGGTGCAATTCTCTTGCTTTTGCCCGCTCTCCCGCTTCAGCCTTCATGATGATTTCCTTTAGTGAGAGCTGCTTTTGGAGGATCTTGCGCTCCGTGTCTGGGTTGAACAGCGCTCAATTACCCTGAGTCGAATTGCATCCTCATTGTCAATGTATTGAAATTGCAGTATTGTACCAGACTTTGTAAACTTTTATTGAAATTTGTTAATGATTCACCTGGTTCCTGGAATGCTAAGTTGAGGATGAGGCGCTCTTGATCCACATCTTTCTTTGTGTTATAATGGGCACGTAATGTCTCTTTGAGTTTTTCATATGTTTTGTGTCCTTGGTTGAAAAGGTTCTGATTAGGCATAGGCCTTCATGCCCCACCAGCTGAAGTAGTAGTTGCAGCCGTTGTTTCTCTCTTCGCTCACTGGCTGCTGCAATAAATTCATCCAGTGACTCCAGTCACCGGTTCCATTTGGGATCCAAACTCTGGGTGCAGGTCTGTGTCACTGGAGATGGCAATTCAATGGTTATCTTTTTGTGTTCCTTTTTCACCGGCATGATGGTGAAATGTGCTTGTATGATGATGCCACAGGGCTGCTCACTATGATGTTTGGCATGTGTGCACTTTGTTATGTATTATTTGTCACCCCTCTTAGGTAGAGACTTTGTGTATAGTTATTTTTTGGTGTTCAGTGGTGTGTCTATTACCGGCATAGCCTCGCTTTGTTGCTTATCCCGCTGGTGTTGCTTTTCTTTTGATTCTGGGAGAGCTCATGCAATGGTGAACAGCTTTACGCTTTCCTTGTAGAGTTGTTCTGATTTTTATGCCCACCAACTATGTGCATTCCTTCCAGAAGCCAACTTGACTTGGTGTCTGGCCTTAGTGCGAGTGTCTCATTAGGCTTCAATGAGTTATTCCCGGATTACCTGATTACAATATGGCTGCCTCATTGATTTTTGTGGATTTGCCTCAGGGCGCCTGACTTCAATATTGCCACCCCATCAGTAGCGGCACCCGGAGGGAGTGCTGCCGGGCGGTGACACAGGGTGGGGGAGGGGCATGGTGGGAGCTAGTAAACTCCGGATTATGGCCAAACGGAGGTAAGTATACAAATAAATAAAATGAATTTCGTTGAACGCGTTGCATCGCCAAATGCGATGCAGCTCGCCCAATGAAATTTGTTTTATTTATTTATTTGTATACATACCTCAGTTCAGCCATAATCCAGAGTTTACTACTCTCCACCCTGCCCCTCCCCTGCGTCACCGCCCGGCAGCACTCCCTCCAGGAGTCGCTACTGCACCCCATAGACTTCAATGGACTGCCACTCAACTTACCTGACTTTAAAATAGCCATCACTCAGCTGCAGCATGCATCGTTTGTAGCTTCGAGAATGCCTGCTTTTCTTTAATGCTGCCTGCTAGCAGGTAATTTGTGCTTCCTCAGCACATGTACTTTCTTGTGTTACTTGCCTCCTTTATCTGCAGGTGTGAGCGTCCATCCCACCCTCGTCGCCAGTTGTCCTGTGCTGGATTGAATTCTCTTCACAGCACTAGCAAGCATAACACTCTGCATAAAAGACAACATCTGGCATAAGGATAGTAACTCATCCTTTTGTCTCTGCTTTTCTCAATGCATTGAGAGGGAAAACTAGTGCTTCCTGTCTCCTCCCAATAAGTTCCTGGAATCTAACTTCTGTCTGTGCCAGCTAGAAGGCTGACGTACTGATAGAACAGTATCCTTTCCTAGAGGACATTCCATACAGTTATCCAAAAACCATGCTGTTGTTACCAAAGGCTGTCTCCTTAATCTTAAAAGGATGCTGTAGAATGTGTGAATTACTCATGTGGGCCCGTATTATTAAAGTGGTGCACATTCTCTGTTTGTGCCAGGGCGTGCCGCTAAACAGTTGTGCTGGGGTACAAACAAGAAAAGTGCACCCTATTATGAAGATGCACTGCCGTAAGGGTAGCTTCAAACTTGTGCTACATTGAGGGCAGCGCATTCAGGTGAAAAGAGGAGTAGCTGTGTAAAAGCTGCTCTGCACTTTCCGGTGCAGGAGGCACCCGACTGCACTTTCAAGGGGTATTAGAGAGCAGCTTGCAGGCAGGATTGTGGGTGCCTGCACCCCCCTGCAGCACCTCTGCCAAGTAACAAGCATCAGGCGTTAGACTAATGCAATTTAATGCTAGTGTCCGCATCACCGCATTAAAATGCATTGGTCATGCACATGTAGCTTAGCTCCCTGACAACCTTTGGGGATCATGAGGCATCCAAAAACAGCCTTGTGTGCAGCACTGCCCCTCTACCTGCGATGGAATTTAGATTTCCTGCTCCAGCTGAGAGGGCTCGTTGTCAGGGTAACATGGCATACAGGGATACATTGTTTCTTGCTAACTCTGTCAGCCCGCCTGGCCTCTCTGAGACACATGTGTTGCTGCTGGATCTCACAGCGCAGGTGGGGCTGCTTCATTGTGCATTTTGGGCTACAGCCTTTTGCACTTGTGCCAGTAGGGACACAGGGAACAGCTGAATGGGTCAGTTTACCGCCAGCCTGCCCTGTACATCTTTTCTTTGGCAGGTGCAGACTGACTCAGCCAGGAGCACTAGCCTGAGGCAAGAGCCTCATGAGCCCTGCGAGAATGTGAGGATTGACTCACATGAATTCTGTCCCTAATATGGCGTGTTAGGGTTGGTGTAAAGGACACACAAATTAGAATCTGCTCTGTCTGGGATCTGACCCAAGTTTCAGACAGCATGTGCAGGTTCTCTGCCTTTTTTAAAAGCAGTTTTTATGCATAGCAATGGGGCAGACATGCTGTCTCCTAGTAGTTTATACAGACCTTTTTCTCCTGCTCGCACACACTGCCAAGAAGGTGGCATGGAGATGCAGAGGTGAAGTGTGGCCATTTCAGGCGAGTGCCGTTCCTTTGCTCTTCATTTAAAATGTGCTCTTGTTAACTGTGGCGTTGTGAATCCCCCACTCCAGCAGCTAGAGCGGGGGAGTGGTGGCTGAGACTGGACTCACAGAGTTCTTTGCGTCGAGTTAGGCTTGTCACGACAAAAAGCTCCTGCTTGGTTGCAGTCGGGGGTACACGCGGGTGGACCGCGTCCAACCACTATTTTCACAGGGTGAATGCCGTCCACCCTGCCAATAATTTGGGCCCCACTGAATAATGTGCTGAACTCGTCCCGGTGTAATTTCCAAACACCGGGATACTTTCAGCAGCACCTGCACATTCTCTGCTTTCCATCTGCAACAAGCCACAACGTGCAGGTAGGGACGGGCTTTCTTATTTAAGACTCTTGCTGGGCCCATGACAAAGGCCGATTTGAGGGGTTATCTGGCCTCCTTTTGTTCAAGTCTCTTGGCTGGGAGCAGTCAGGAGCCTCACACCTGATGCAAATGATGCGGAAGGGAAACAAAGGCTCACACCTTGTTAGCACTTCACACATACTTATGAGAGGCAGCTTTCCACTTTTTTCAGTCCCTGTTTAGGAGATATGTATGCACTGTAAGAATGTCAGATGTGTTGGTCTTTCCCAGTATTTACGCAAAACAAATTGCATTTATATAGAGCTTACTGCCCCTGAAGAGGCATAGAAATAATTTAAGTACCACTACTTTTTCTTGTATAGCCCTACTCATCCCAATACAGAGGGGCCAATTCCGATTCCGGCCACAAAACGAACCGACCGACACCGACCCGGACCGAATACCGACAGACACGGACCAGCGCCATACGACCCGTGCAGTATGATGCAACGCGTGTGAATTACAATGGACACGTACGGAATACAAGCCGTACGACCAAGCCGTAAGGAAAATAGTGATCCGGACGGAAAACCGACGCGATTTTCACCGACCGACACAAACCCGTAATGAACCCGACGACCCGTACCCGCGATGTACGATTAGCGCAGTACGATGCAATGCGTGTAAAACCAGACCGACTCGCACGGAGACCAAGCCGCATGACCGACACGCACAGACAACTGGGCACACAAGCAATAGAGACCGACGCGTACCAAACACAGAAGACAGGCAGCGTGAACGAGGCGGAGAAGCCCGCACGAGACAACAGAAGCGTCCGTTTCCGTCACATGAACGTCTCCTTCATGCCTACAAAACACAAAGGAAAAAAGACCAAAAAAGGACCAAACAAGCAATGACAAAGCCAATAAATACCAAAGAAAAAAACATGGGACAAAGACACACCCACAACTCCAACTATATAAAGGACTACAATCACTACCATCATCCCTTGCAAACAGGAGACACAGACAGCAGCAAACACCAGTATACAGCAACCACAGACACACTCACAACTCACCATCACACAACTAACACACCATCAGCACCTCATACAAAAGCACACACATACACACAGCAAAACCAACACCAACCCACCATCACTTGCACCCACACACACACATCACTCACCACCACCACCCATCACCATGCCTCCAAAGAAGAATCCAAAGTTCACAGATAGTGAGTTAGAAGTGCTGGTAGACGAGATCATCAGAGTAGAGCCACATTTGTTTGGTACATTGGTTCAAAGGACCCCCATCTCACAGAAAACCAAGATGTGGGCGAGGATTGTGGACAAGGTGAAGGCCCAAGCACCAGCAAGGCGCACAAAGGACGACATCCAGAACAGGTGGTATGAGGTGCGCAGGAGGGTCAAGAAACTCATCGAAAAAGATCACGCCCTGAGTCAGTGCACCGGCGGTGGCCCTCCTGCCAAACCAGCCTACTTCAGGACCTGGGAGGAGAAGGTGCGGGACATCCTACCACCAGAGAGCGTCCATGGCCTAACACACATCCCAGAGCCTGGTGAGTACACAAACAACATACCCAAGATTGTGTGGCAAGGGGACAGTGAAACCATGAACCGCAAGCAAAGCTACACTAACCAATAGATAATCAGCCCAAGATGTGTATGCCAGTCACACAAACACAATACCTGCCATCTCAGAGTGACTGGGAACTGTGTCATGACATGCACCAACCTACAAACAAATAGAGCAAGCCAGTGGCACTAAGCCAAATACACCCTGCCAGACAGTTTGCCACCACAAACACACCACCTCACAGTGCAGCTGACTGTCATGAAGGAATAGTGGGGATGCAGGTGAAGTGAGTGTAGCCAAAAGCATGATGGGGCCTGTAGTCACAGATAATGCACACCCTCCTGATTGGCCCATCAAGACCTCTCAGAAACATGCCCACATCACAGGGAGTGGAAAATGACTGACAAGATGGCTGACACTGGGTCCTGCTGTGGGGAGCACAAGGCCCTGCTAGGGGTTGTGTGCAAATCAGAAGCAGGACACCACTGACTGACATCCTGAAAGACAACTTGCACGCCCTACAATGGAAGCACGTTTCATGATGGGAAGGAGGACTGACAGCTCTGACCATACTAATCTGCATGGGGAGACACCACCCCTCGACACAAACTTCACACAACTCACCGGGTACAATGCATTGACACACACCTCATTGAAATATCAGCAAAAGATACCCCGTACTGGGTGCTGCTGTGTGAAGCACACAGGCTCACTTGGGACTTGTAGCCAGACAAACACCAGGATTTCATAGTCAGCCATCTTGCCATTGCTGTCATTCCCCCTCACAGGGAAGCAGAGTCAAGAGGGAGGAAGTATGGGCATGCTGGGAAGGGGGGTGTAGCCAAGAGTATGATGGGACTTGCAGTCACAGAACAACCTACACCCACCCACATGGCCCAGCAAGATCAAACTGAACGATACTCGCCTCACAGGGAGTGGGAAGGGACTGACAAGATGTCTGACACTGGGCTCTGTTGTGGGGAGCACAAGGCCATGCTGGGAAATGGCCAACAACAAACATCAGGATTTCACAGTCAGCCATCTTGCCATTGCTGTCACACCTCCTCACTGGGAAGCAGAGTCAAGAGGGAGGAAATATGGGCATGCTGGGAAGGGGGGTGTAGCCAAGAGTATGATGGGAGTCGCAGTCACAGACAACCTACACCCACCCACATGGCCCAGCAAGATCAAACTGAACCATACTCGCCTCACAGGGAGTGGGAAGGGACTGACAAGATGTCTGACCCTGGGCTCTGTTGTGGGGAGCACAAGGCCATGCTGGGAAATGGCCAAGAACAATATCAAACTCTGTCTGTGACAAGCTGGGAAAAAGCAGTGTACAGGCAGGCATCTGTTTGAAAAGTAGAAAATGTCATGTTTGTGAACCAACGATGCATGTAGAAACATAAATCACATTGTGTGTCTCTTCCAAACACAGGTGGTGCTGGGCACCCAGCACCAAATGACGAGGATACCCAGGCCCAGACTCTGGTGGACACTGAGCTCTCTGGTCTGACTCTCTCACTGTTCTCTTCGGATGACGACTACCAACCTGGCCCCTCTGGAGTGAGCCATCATGCAGCACCAGCAGCATCAACATCTGCTCCCCCTGTACCCACGCCTCCAGCATCTGCACACCGACAGAGCACCCCCGCCAACACGGACAGACCAAGGACAATCAACACCCACAGCACAGGGACACAGGACACCCCGGAAGCTACAGCCAACACCACCAGCAATACCACCCAAGGGGTCCCAGTGTCCCCTGTGCGTACCGCCGCTGGCCCTGACCATGTGGAGAGGGGTGCTGGGAGGGGTGGGAGGCACAGGGCGCACCTTGCAGAGGGCTCTGGACTGCCTGATGACCCCCAACTGGCACGCATCATAGATGCGTACCAGGATAGCACCGGAGGATTTGGCCAGGTAGTGGGGATCCTCAAGGACATGCAACAGGAGCAGGTCGCCCAGCATGCCCGCATGGAGGCAAAGTGGGATGCCCTTACTGCGGTGCATCTGGACATACTACAATGCCTCCTCCAGATCAACACCAACCTGTCCACACCCCCCTGTGTGCCCACAACATCTGTCGCAACACCATCTGCCAGCGCCACAGGGAGGGAGGAGGACTCTGGCGGAGAGTCCCCTGCACCGCAGAGGCCTGCACATGAGGATCCCCACCCCGGAAGAAGAGGGGTCGCCGGAAGAAGGACATGTGAGAGGCAGATGTCCCAGCACATCCCCCAAGGCCTCCAAACCTGTTCTGGACAATGTTATTTGTGCGCCACCCGTTCACCTTGTCCAATCGCACACAGTCACCCACATGACATGGAGGGTTCATGTTGGGCCAATGTATTAGATGACTGTGGACTTTACTCTGGACATTTAATCTACCAGCACTTCCAACTCCAATGTGAACTTTGGATTCCCAAACCACTGTACAGCACCCACCATCCTGTGCACTTCCCTCACACATGTTTGTAAATAAACTCACCAGTACACCATACTTGCCTCTGTTGTGATTCCAACATGTCATGTTCAGGGAGATGTCGATCTGCCACACAACACAGTGCATGCCAAATACTGCAACAATGTGACCAACGTAAGGTGAGTCATGGGGATATGACACATGTGAGGGACACACACCACTATTGCAACACAAAACATACTCACCATGGCCATGTTACTCATCACACACAATGATGTTGACCTGACACAACACCAAGCCCAGTCAGTGGTAACAAGTCCACAGGTGAGGTAAGCAGATGTCACTCAGATGTGGGAAGACAGACAACGCACATAACAAAGCGTAGCACAGGTTCATTACACATCAGCAACACATTTATTCCACACTAGTTGCATGGTAATTCTACGTAACAGTGGACACACGCTCCCAATGTGTTGGAGAATGGAAGTCCAGGGATGTGTGGTACATCAGTTGATGGGAATTGTCAACTTCCACACTGCTGTTGGCTTCTGGGTGTTGACCACACAACAGGCAAAGTACCCTGGGAAGGACAGACAAGATACAGTCAAAAGCACAGAAGAACAGGAGAGAAATGCAATACACATGCACAAAACATGTTGCAAAACACTTACACAAACACGGGTTGACAGTACTACCCTATTGTGGAGTGCACACCACCTGAATGGACACATCACAGCACACACCCAGTCAAGTGGCACACAGACACACACAGACAGCAAAAGAGCTGGCTCAACACATTCCAGGCTACCGCCATACATTCACATAACAACCCTGTAAACTCACATTCAGGTGAAGAAGTTGTTGATGAGCTGGGAGCAGACGTCACCATCATCTTCATCATCACTGGCATCTTAGCCCAGGCCGGGATCCTCCACAGGTGCCGGAGGTTGGTCGTCGTCATCATCATCCTGGATGAGAGGCACCACCTTCCGCACCGCCATGTTGTGTAGCATGCAGCAGACAAGGATTATTTTGCACACCTTTGCAGGCTCATATGGGAGGGCCCCTCCGGTCTTGTCCAGGCAGCGAAAGCGGCTTTTCAGGAGGCCGAATGTCCGCTCAGTCACCCTCCTGTTCCGACCATGTGCCTCATTGTAGCGCATCTCGGCTGGTGTCACAGGGTTCCGGAGGGGTGTCAGCAACCACGGCATGTTGTGGTATCCGGAGTCACCTACACACACAAAAATGAACAAGTAGCTAAATTTTATAGGAGTGCGGAATACAACAGTGACAAACACACACAATGAGAAACAGTCAGTACACACCGACCAGCCAGGCATGCTGAGCTGGCATCTGTGACATCAGCGTTGCAATGCGACTACTCCTCATAATGTATGCATCGTGCGCCGAACCAGGGAACCGTGCACACACATGTGTGATCGACATGTCAGCAAGACAAACCACCAGAGCATTGATCGAATGGTAGTGTTACCTGTTCCGGTATGCCTGCTCATGTGCCTGTGGTGGTATCAGGGCAACATGTGTCCCATCAATAGATCCGATGACGTTCGGCATCCTCCCCAGTGTATAAAAGGCATCCTTTATTTCAGGGAGTTCAGCTGGGCTCGGGAACTTGATATACAGGTCGAGGAATTGCAACATCCCCTCCAAGACATCGCGTAGCACCCGACTAAACATCGTTTGCGACATAACACCAGCAGTAGCCACAGTGTACTGGAAGGTACCGGTGGCAAAGAAGTGCAGGGCTGCCATCACCTTCACCTCTGGGGTCAGTGCTGTGGGGTATGTCCGGCCAGGTAGCAGATGTGGCACCAACTGCTCCACCAACTCCGCAATCAGTGGCCTGGTGAAGCGGTACCGTCTGTTCCAGTCTCGTTCCTGCATGGTTGCAAGGTCTGGGAACGGACGATGGACAGGTGGTGCCCTGCAGTACAGAGATGCACAAAGGAAGATTGTCAGTTCATCCACCCATGTGGCCATGACCACGATCACTATCACATGCTAGTTCATGGCATTACACAATGTACTGAGGTGTGTGCTGTTGGGCATGGATACATATGTCACCTACAAGACCGCCACCTCACATCTCAATTCCACATGTCCACATGAGTCCCATGTAGTGGAATGGCCAATCATCTGGCTGTGTCACCCAACCTATGTGCTGCTGCAACGTTAAAAAAACACACCACAGTGACAATTGAGGCCTCATGTCTCCCAGGCATCACAGATCTTTGCCATTCAGAAACCCAGGCTCCCTGTATTGCCACATCAACACAGCAATGCACATGGCGTAGCACGTACAAACCACAAGGCAAGCGCAAGTCCCACAGGTAGTGGCCACTGTTGTTCCTGCCGGCCGTACATGTACGTCTCTTAGACACACACCCCATCAAGGTTGATGCATATACCACATGGATGTGGAAACTGTCACCCATTGGTAACATTTGATCAGACACATCGGAGACACAACATGCACACAGACTGTGGGTGCACATCAGTATTGTGGCTACAGGTCTCACTCTGACGTACATGCCATCACCCCCAGGACTCAGGGTGTATGTGACATGTCCTAAACATATCCAACCTGACACAGTGACCTTGACTCATGCCCATTACTGTACAATTGCACATCACAGTGGTAATGTGCACAACACACTAAGGATTCTGCCCCATGTACACGTGCACAGCCTGGGAGTGGCTGCACAAAGTGCCAGCCAAAAAAACAGCTGTGGTCCCAGGGAATGCAGCCTTACATGCCATGGGACACTGTGTGGCCAATGCTGTAGTGTGGCAGGTGTGCACAGGTGTCCCTTGGCCAGTATATGTGTGTTGTATCCGTATAATAGTCACACTAATGAGGTCCGACGCGAGTGACAATGCGTACGCATTGCACGGGTCATGTCCGAGCCGTGCGTACGCTTTGTCATTGAATGCAATGAGGTCCGACGCGGGTGACAATGCGTATGCATTGCACGGGTCATGTCCGAGCCATGTGTACGCTTTGTCATTGAATGCAATGAGGTCCGCCGCGGGTGACAATGCGTACGCATTGCACGGGTCATGTCCGAGCCGTGCGTACGCTTTGTCATTGAATGCAATGAGGTCCGACGCGGGTGACAATGCGTACGCATTGCACGGGTCATGTCCGAGCCGTGCGTACGCTTTGTCATTCAATGCAATGAGGTCCGACGCGGGTGACAATGCGTACGCATTGCACGGGTCATGTCCGAGCCCTGCGTACACTTTGTCACTAAATGCAATGAGGTTTCGACGCGGGTGACTATCATGCATACGCGTCGGACAGGCATGGTCCGAGACAGGCGTAGGCCTTGGCCATTGAATCGTATGTAGACGGGTGCATGTGTGTATTCAAAATACGCGTTGTACAGTCAGTTGAACGAGCTGGGCGCACCCATTGGCTCTGGACTGTCATGGAGACGGATGCGGATTCAAAACTTGTATGAGTTGTGCACTGGAAGTTCAGTTGGATGCCTACAACAATGTTGCAATTTCAAGTGTTCCATGAAGGTCAAGATTTGAACGATGCGGAAGGCGTGTATGAGTCGTACTTTTAAATGGATTGGCCAGATTCATAGAATGCAAACGTGTTGGACCTATCACTTGGGACACATGGCACAGATTCTGCCTCTGCAGCACAGATATAAGGCTGGCTGGCACCCAGGGAGCTCACTTGCCTGCACTACATGCTACTGGACCACATACCTGCTACCACTGCTGCTGTCTATGCATCCTCTGGCTCCTGCTATGGCACGTACTCTGGAGAGGGCCCCAGCCTTCACTGAGGAGGAGAACCAGGCCCTGCTGGACGGGCTCCTTCCAGAGTACAGAAAGCTCTATGGGAAACTAGGGGAGCAGGTGAGTGTGCAGTCCACTGCCTTCCTAATTATGCATGTTGTCTGACTAGCAGTACTAGCAGTGTGTACACCAGTGGCAAGCATTCTCAATGACTACTTTCATCCCCCACGGTGTGTAGGTACATGCAATGAACAGTTTTCCTGCTGCTAAAGTGCATTATTGCAAGCTTAAACTATCCAGGCATTGTTAACATGTCAGACATGCATGTGCTTTTGCAATCCCCATGGTTGCACTACCTGTGTAATTTATTTCCCTTTGTGATGATGACATGTCTATCCAAATGTGTGCTGCAGCAATCTGGGGCATGTGTGTTAATGTACTTTTCACTTTGTCCTCCTCACAGGTTGATGCCCACCAGAAGCAGGAGATCTGGCTGATGATCGCCCGGCCTGTTCGTTCTGTGGGGGTCTACAAGCGCCGGATCCGCAACTGCCAGAAGAGGTGGCAGGAACTTCGGGGCAGGACCCGGAGGATAGCTAGAGTCCAGCTGAAGCTGCCACCTCCACGCAGGAGGGGTGGACACTGGACCCTGACTCCCCACATGCTCCGTATCCTGGCGGTGGTCTTCCCAGACCTGGATATGCAGCTGAAGGCCAGACAGCAGCAGGAAGGTGGTGAGTCCATGTCTGATCTGTGTACTATGTCTGACTTGCAAATAGCAGTCTTTTGTCCTGGTCACACTTCCACAATACGTAGCTCTTGTAGTCCCAAACTCAGGTCCCTCATTTGTGTGATGCACCCTCCTCATCTGTTCCACAGGTGTGGCCCCTACAATCTGTTGCTTGTGTCACTAGGGCACTGTGTCCCTTCAGTCAGCTATGCTTCAGGTACCGGTCAGCATAAGTTCCCGTGAATCTGTTGTGTGTTTCATGGGTGGGTCAATTGTTTACACAATGCCTGAGATCTGACATGTGATCTGTGTGTGCCCTTGAGATGTGTACCAATTGCTGGTCTGACTCCCAACATGTGGCTGTGGTATTCCAAACAAACCCATGCAGCAGGGGACTCCAATTTTTGGGCCTCAGGAGTATGTATAGCAAGTATGTCACACTTGCTTAGCCACCTGACTACTGTCCAGGGCCAAACACTGTTTCACTAAGTCCTGGCCAATCATGCCACCTCAAGGGCATTTAGAAACACTCTGTAATCCCACTCCTGTGTATGAAATTGCAGGTTGTGCTCAGTGACATGTGCCCTCGGGCGTCTGTCTCTGTTTCATTAGGGTGTGGCTTATTACTACGTACAACTGGGGTGTCTATGATTCAGAGCGTCAGCATGACATCTGCAATGTGACTGTGAGAGACAAGACCTGTGTGACATATAGGTGTGTGATCATCTGACAGCGCACAATGGTGTATGCAACTGTGTCCTTCATGCAGCTTGGCTACATGCATGGCAGACTGTGATGTGTTAATCTACAGGGATTAGTGTTTGCTGCGACTCATATGTCTGATTTGCATGATGTGGGGTCTTCTGGGTCCTGGATATGTTGTTTGCATGGGATGGGCAAGTGCGCCGGTCATCTGCTGAATTTGCTTTACCCCAGAGCTAGGATTGTGAGTCAGTGCATATTGTTGTTGTCTGGGTGACAGGAGACAGTGTTGACTGACTTTCAGGGCATCCCAGTGCCATGGCATTTAACTTGCTATGAGTGAGCCTGGATTGTGTTCAAGTGTGCATCATGCACCACATTGTGGCATTGCGCATCAGGACAGGTGTACATCATAGTGTGTGTTGCTGGCATGCATCACAAGCATGTGGAATGAGTCTCTGCCCAGCCCTTCATCCGGACACCTTTACTGAGTCAGTAGCAAGAGATGCGCTGTGTGTATAGTGACATACTCCTACATGTTCACTTGCATGTACAGCTAATGTGTGGGTGGTGCATGTTGGCACATTGGGGTGTTAGCATCCAACATGCAACGGACATATGTGTGAAAGTCAAGGAGGGATATGTGTGCCATGGTTGATGTTGAGAATGACAATTGTCTTATCCTAAACAGTGTTGGCACTTTGAGCTGTGTTCAGCTGATGATACCAGGGCTTGCCCTGTGATGTGATGTACTCACTGTGGTGTGTGCAGTCGGTACAGGTGACTGATGTTGTTCTCTTACTTCCTATTCCTATCCAGATACATCCACGGCCACAGGAGGGGACAACTCCATGGACCAGGAGGAGCCACAGAGCCTGACAGGGACAGAAGGAGAAGAGTCGGGTGGACCCAGTGGCATGGAGGGCGAGTGGAGCCACAAAGAGGAGTCGTCAGCACCATCCCCCCCAGCTGAGGGCCACAGCAGCTCTGAGGATGACTCCCTTGTGGAGGCGGGTGTCAGCAACCACCAAACCCCAGCTAGTGAGGCTGTCCCCGCCCCTGCCACCGCCACCGCCACCACCACCCCCCTCCCATCGGCTCCCATCCCAGAGGTCCCTGTGGGCTCCCGTGTTCGTGAGCATGTCTCCTTTGTGCCAGGCACCGCACCCCCTGCCCCTGTGTCCCCTGCTGCCCTGAGTGAGGAGTCTATGGACTTACTTCGACAGATCCATGTAGGGCAGACGTCGATGCTGAAGGTCCTCCATGCACACACAGGTCTGTTGACACAACTGGTGTCATTCATGGAGGACATTTCCTCAGGCATGTCTGCCCTACAGAGGACCAATCAGTCCGTGGCCTCCTCCCTGACGGCAGCAGTGTCCCTCCTCCAACAGTCCCGCACCCCTCCTACCCCTGCACCACCCACGATTCCTAGCACCCTACCTGTCCCAAGCACAGAAACCCCTAAACCAAGGTCTAGACGTGCACACAGTCATCCACAACCACTCTGCAGTCCTCCGAGACCTCTCCCTCCCAGCCCCCTTCCCTTGCCTCACCTGCAACCCCATCCCCCAGAAGCTCTTCCTCTGTGACCTTGGCCTCTTCCCCACCGACCCTGCAGATCCTGATTACAAGGGGAAGAGGAAGTCCCCACACACAGAAGGGAGTGCCCCTCACACCCGGACACCCTCCCCCACACGCAATCAGACAGAGGCGCCCACCAGCAAGTCCCCCCAGCGCCAGAAGAGCAAGACCCCCCGCCACCACGCAGCTCCAAGGCAAAGTCTCTGTCCTCCATCCCCCAGGCCACCACTCCAGAGTTTCACCCGCCACTCCCTGCCCCGGGTTCCCCCACACATAGATACACCATCCCCAAAATGCTAATGCCATCCCCCCTAGCACTTGCTCCCCCACACCTGGTCAGACAGTTGGTGCCACTGATGTGGGGACTGTGTCCCCCCCCTGCCCTGCCAACCTCACCTGTCCCCCATTCCGCTCCCATGGATGTAGGCACTGCTTTGGAGTCCACGACCACCCCGTCTGACTTGGGCACTGCAGTGGTGAGCCAATCTACTCCATCTGACCTCCCCACTGGAGTTGTGCCGGGACCCACCCCATCTGACTTGTGCCCCACAGTTGTGACAACACCCACCACTTCAGTCAGCTCCACTGCAGTTGCAAGTGTCTCGCCTGCATCCACCACCTCTTCACTGCCTCCTTCTGCTGCGCCCTGATCCTGTCCCTGCGGTGCCTGGCCTGCCCCCATGTATGCCCCTCAAGGGGATGACCCCGGTCCTTAGCAGTGCAGGCAAGCAAGGTGTGACAGTTGTCACTCTACTTCACTCCTTGGCATTTGGACATGGACTGGCCATTGACCTTTTGTTTGCACAGACGTTTAGATTTTCATATACTGAATTTGTCACTCTAGTTCACTCCTTGGCATTTGGACATGGACTGGACATTGGCCTTTTGTTTGCACAGACGTTTAGATTTTCATATACTGAATTTGTCACTCTAGTTCACTCCTTGGCATTTGGACATGGACTGGCCATTGGCCTTTTGTTAGAACATACGTTTCACTTTTAATATGCTGAATAATGCTTTTTTCTTTATCCCTGTGAACTTGATTTAGCTGTACATTATGTTGATGTTGTTTTACATGCCCTTGCACCTGTAATGCTTGGTTTACAATGTTGAATACTGATGTGTTGATGTGAGGTACTCCCCGTGGTCCATGAGATATGTATCCTATTCTGGTGGGTATCCATGTCATCATTTGCAGCTACCTGGGTGTGTCAGGATCAACTATTTGTGTACATCTCTCTGTGAGCATTTCATTTGCATGGTCACATCTGTGGCTTGCACCCCTGCACATATGATGTGCTTCCTATTATCCAATTTGTTACTTCCACATACTTTGTGCTCATCAACACTGGACCTACAGGTGTGGGCATCATTGTAATAGGAGCAACTGGGGCCTCTGTGCAACTTGCTAGACATATGTTTTGGGTATGTGCAGATGACTTAGGGGAGACTCACGTACCCAGGCTGTTGTGACCAGAGCCTTCATTGTGTGGTAACTGATGGCTGACTGACCAAGTGTTCTGCAGACATGAGTGGGACTTGCGGTGAATATGTTCGGCACAGCTGAGCTCCCACAGGAGTTGGGTCCCCTCAAGTAAGTGTGTTGTCCAGTGACATGGCCTGGGCCCATGGTGTGTGTTGTATGAGCATGTGTGTGTGTCCACATCCCTGTTCATACACAGACAGTGTTCCCTTGATATGTTCCTGTTGTTGATGCTTGCTGAGTGGTACTGGGTTCATCCCACTACTTTTCCAAAGGTCTACCAGATGTGTGGGTGCATGACACACTACTGTTAATTGGTGAATCATCATTGGGATTTGGCAGTTTTGAATGGTGATGATGTTGTCAGACACAGATGGGACACAATCAGGGTTCCTCAAGGCACCTGTTTATTTGCTAAATCATGTAGTTGTCCCTAGGTGGTAGTTTTTAGTGATTGAGACATTTGTATGTGTGTGTGACTGCTCCCACTTGTCGGGTTCATGGCTGCGATGCTGGCAGGTGTCAGCATGTGTGCCTTGTGTTTCTTCTTGGCATCTGCATTGTCCTGGGACTGTGGCAGGGATTCTGAAGGTTACATGAGCTTTGCAGTCTTGGCCATGTACCGCACACTGTGCAGTATGTCTGTCATTCTCCAGGGTTGTGAACTGTCCTTGTGTGATGTGTGTGTGCACCTTAGTTCCTCCCAACATTCCTGTGTTTGTAATGGGTGCATGTGCAATGTCACCTGTCCATGTGGGCTTCACAGATACACATTGTTGCAGTTCAAGGTGTGTGGTGTTGAGGGTGGACTGATGTGAATGTTTGCATAGGTGATCCCCTAGCTCCCGTTTGTCCATGGATGAGGGGCCATGCTGAGTGATTTGTGTTTGTGTATGTGTGATGTACATTTGTGGCACAGGACACATGTCTGGGTTTCCCAGTTTGTATGACATCTGCCTTTGTCATCACAGTGAAGGTGTCATGCATGCTTGTGTCACCCCAATGTCTGTTCCCTGGGGATAGTGGTGTTGTGTGTCAGTCTCTTGCTGTGTTAGTTGGTGTTCATTCCAGATTGTGTCACATGTGTCTGTTGTGCTCCCTCTCATCTCCCAATGCCTGATTGCCCACTGAGGGTGTCCCAATGATGGTTTACTTTTGTATGGCACTGTGTCCACATCTGTGTCACTGTGGTTCAGCCCCTCTCATGTGTTGTGTAGTTGCCTGTGGATACTGTGACACACACACACTCACGTTGTGTCCGATGTGCAGTGTGAGTTTGCCTGTTAGTGTTTGTGCATCTGCACCAGTGCATTGGTATTGCTGTTGTGAGCCTTTGTCTGGATGCTGTTTCTGTGATTTTGCCTGCTGTCCCTGTGAGTCATTTCACATCATTGTGCACATTCATCCTGGTTGTTGGGTGCCATTGCTGGCATGGAATGTGAGTTTGGGATCTGACACCTACAGTCTACACATGTTTTTTTGATTGGTGTGTCTATTTTCGAGATGTGTGCATGCTTGGTGATGGTCACTTCTGCTGTTGTGTCATTGTACGCTGTATGCATTGTCAGCCCCCATGGGTGGTGCTTGTCTGCACATGGCCGAGAGTGTGTTATGTTTTCATAGCACTGTTAGCCTCACCACATCTCTGTGTGTATGGGACACAACCACTAGTCTGCCCCAGAAGTGTTTGATGTGTTGGGAGCAGGGATCATACATGCTGTTTGTTATTTGCAGCTTTGACCATGATGACACTTACCTTTTGGTCACTGTGATGAGGGGGGGTTAATCCCCATCACCACAATGTTCGACATCTGCTGCATTTTGGGAGCCCCCACTTAACTTCTGTTCTACACAGTGAGGGGGTGTTCTTTTTGCATTGCCACAGTGCTATGGTGATGCTTGCCTTGTGTATGTCACACTCATGTGTAGGTCACACATGTGCTGTTACTTACATTGTATGCTCGTAGCCATGATCACTGTTGTGGGCATTTGTCACAGACTACACACTGTTGTCATGATGTTAGGGGGGATGTAGTTTGCGGACATACCTGATGTTGGAGTATGCTGGATGTGTTGCGCATCACCCATCCTATGGCTGGGGGTGGCTGTAGTGATGGGCAACATAAGCCCTATGGCTGGGGGTGGCAGGGGTGATGGGCAACATAGTCCATATGGGTGTGGGTGGCAGTAGTGATGGGCAACAGGTCCACTATGGGTGGGGGTGGCTGTAGTGATGGGCAACATAAGCCCTATGGGTGTGCGTGGCAGTAGTGATGGGCAACAGGTCCCCTATGGGTGGCTGTAGTGATGGGCAACATGAGCCCTATGGCTGGGGGTGGCAGGGGTGATGGGCAACATAGTACATATGGGTGTGGGTGGCAGTAGTGATGGGCAACAGGTCCACTATGGGTGGGGGTGGCTGTAGTGATGGGCAACATAAGCCCTATGGCTGGGGGTGGCAGTAGTGATGGGCAACAGGTCCCCTGTGAGTGGGGGTGGCAGTAGTGATGGGTAACATAAGCCCTATGGGTGTAGGTGGCAGTAGTGATGGGCAACAGGTCCCCTATGGGTGGGGGTGGCTGTAGTGATGGGCAACATGAGCCCTATGGCTGGGGGTGGCAGGGGTGATGGGCAACATAGTCCATATGGGTGTGGGTGGCAGTAGTGATGGGCAACAGGTCCACTATGGGTGGGGGTGTTAGTGGTGCTGGCCATGCAACCCCTATGGTGGGCTGTTGTTAATGGCCAGGATGTGGATCCCCTGTGCGTGTGTGCCATTTTGTGGGTACTTTTCGTTTGTTTGTGCTGTAGGTGTCTGACTTACCGCCTGCGCCGTTGGCTTCGGTCCCTGAGCCGGTCATAGATGTAGAGTACTGGTATGACCTGCGTGATGTGATTCATGATGTGTTCGTGTCATACACGCTGCTTGTTGCTCCGTCTCGTACCCGCTGCAAGCTGGTCCGTCTCATAGTCGTGGATTGAGTTGCGGCGCGAATCGTAGCTGATATGCTTGTTTTCCGGATGCTGTGACGTGCCGTACGTGACGACCCATCCGGCGCGTAGGAAGTACGCATCGTACTTGTCATGCCGGAAACTGCTATGGATACTGCTTCCGGGCGACTCGGTTCATCTTTAGGAGTTACGGCTCGGACGGAGAATGGGGCTTGATTTACAGCCTACGTGTTTGTCGTGTTTTTGACAGTTATGCGCATCGTACTTACTCCACAGGACGGACCGGCTCCGCGTACGTGTCGGTCACACGGTAAGGCTACGGACAGCTGTCCGACCGGCTATCGGAATCGGCCCCAGAGTGTCAGAGTGCTTTACATCAACACATGCATATTACATGTACAATAAATTATATAAGTTTGTAAATGAATGCACAGGATGTGTTACATAAAACTGGGGGATTGCAAGGTGTAGAAGTCACATATTATCTTCCATTGCTCACTGTGCTTTTATCCTGCACTCAAACGTACACATAATAGACCTGCTAAACATATATGTGAGGGCTTCTTATGATGCCAGTTCCTGTAAAGTCATGGCTTGTGTTGCCACTTTCTATGATTTCAATTTCTGTGATGCCGTGTATGATGTCATACCCCGTGATGTTGTGCACCATGATGTTGTGCACCGTGACCTCATGAGCCGTGATGTTACTTGTATACTGCCCAACTAGGTTAGGACCCCCCACTTCTGTTTTTTACTACTTGCGTCGTGGTGCGTTAGCTTTATGGGGATTTTAGTCCACAGGCCTGTTCATCTTTTTGGAGTCCTGTCTGTGTAGAACTACACCCCCGAGGGCCTCCAAGGGCAGCCTTAACTCCATAGAGCGACATCGAGACGAAGTCCAGGACAGCAGCTTACTTAGTCTCGGGTGATTACTTAGCCTCGGTTTGCATCACCAACATCGTTGCTCTGTTTTGACCCGTAGTCGCATGTTGGAAGTAGGAGTGAACAGCCGTGCTGGAGTTCTGAAGGTGAATTAGTGTTATATTATCACATTTGCTGTAGATTTAGAGAAAGAGGTCAAATGTCAGGCTGTGTATTCTGACAAATTAATGGGGCATATTTACAAGGGCTTTAAACAAAGCCAAAAAAGTGGAGATAAAACCAGCGCCCTATTTACAAGAGGGTGCTAACATGCATAATCGCATGTTAGCACCCTTTTTCCCCAACGCCTCACTTTGCATCTCCAAAGAGATGCAAAGAGGGCGTTACTGGGCGTACCCAAGATGGACCACCTTGCAAATATCGCTGATGTTTACATCGCAATATTTACAAGGCAGCCCACATGATTTTAGCACACATTAGATTTTGGCGAAAACAGCAGTTTTCGCCAAAACCTAACGTCTGCTAAAATCCTGACTTAGCCATCCCTAACATAGGGGGTGGATTATGCTCATACGACCCTGTGGGTCGTATCAGCAAGGTTATCGCCCTTTTGCAGGGAACATCGCTGGAAAACTAGCGATGTCCCTGCAAAAGGGCGATAACCTCGCTATCTCTGGAATTTTTATCGCCCTGGAGTAACGCGTTGTTAATAACGCGCTACCAGGGTGATAAATACCACAGATAGCCTGCGATAATATAATTATCGCTAAGCACGGCCAGTGATAATTATCACTGGCCGTTGTTAATATGCCCCAATTTTTTTTATTTTAGGTGCATCTCGGTGTTTACTTTTCTTTGACTTCTTTTTTAAAAGTGAACTATTTGACAATTGTACTGGTGTGAAAGGAAAGCCTGTTGGGTGTCATTTCTTTCAAACACACAACAAAATGCAAATACGCGTAGAAGAGCTATACATGTATTTCAGAATTTATTAGCAGTAAAGAAAGTTCAAATAAGTGTTTTTTTAATTCAAAGTATGATGGAAACAGAGATTGTAATAGGATCAACACAAATCAATTACTTGGTGTTGCGTAAATGACCAATATTTTAGAAAATCAATTTTCACACATCATTTCTGCACTATATACTTTTATAAGTGAAATGTCTGTACGGATGAGTGGCCATTATAGTGGTGAATGTGCTGTCTATAAATAACCGTGCGCTACAACACAATGCTTTAATAATATGTTTTTGACAGTGTGATCCAAAAGACACCACCTACTATGTTACAGACATTTACCACTCTCCTGCTGAACGAGCATGGCATATTTGCATTGCTTATTTTTTGTGTGATGCTTGGATTTTTTACAATCCCCATGACTTCAGTGATGTAACATTGATGACAGCACCCCTTCTCTAAATACTGTTCCAGCACCACTGTTGTGTTTAACAGGAGAGCGAGCGTGGTCATACCTGTCTTTCTCTCCCTCCTCTCCTTTCTTGTACATCTGCTGGAGGGTTTTTGTCCATGTGGAAGACTGGCCTACATACTTCAAATCTGCTTCCTTTAGGCTTAAAATATGTCTGAATTTTCTAAGTGCTTAAAGTATCTTATGCAATTAATGATTTAAAACAAAGAATGGAGATTAAAAGCGAAAACCTTCAGGCTTTTAAAACTGCAGAAACTATGTCATGCACTTTTTAACACCAGAATTACATATAGTTCACTTTAGAAAGTGTTGGAAAACCATTTGCACCTTTCAAGAGTATGTTTTCAACCGCAAGGTATTCATATTACTCTTCCCCCTTTTAGTCCCAATTTTTAAACAAATGTCACAAATCAGAGGCATCACACTGGTTAAAACTAGTTTAAACTGTCCAGTAGGGAGGGTGGAGGGAGAGAAAAGGGGAAGCAGAAGGGTGAGACGGAAGCACGGGGCCAAAAAGAGGGTTGTGAGGGAGAAAAAGAGCCAAATGGGCAGAGGATATAGAGGTGAGAAAAGAGAAGAGAGAAAATGGAATAGAGAGATGGATGGAAGATGAGGAAAAGACAAACGTGATTGAAGTCAGAGATCGAGCAAAACAAGAAAGGGGAGATGAGAGGAGAAAATGCAGTAGGAAATCGGAAGGAGTCAGGCAGGAGAGGTGAGGAGAAAGGGACGATAAGACAAAAGGAGGAGGGGAGTAAAATGAAGGGAGCAACAAAGAGAAGGGAGAAATGAGAAGGGAGAGGAGAGGAGAGGAGAGAAGAAAAGGAGGGATTAGAGAGAGGGAGTGCTCATAGATGGAAGTGAAAAGATAGGAAATATGAAATGTGAAAGGATACCCCTTATAAAGAGAAACTGTCACGCTTGCAGCGATTCTGGATAGGCATCTGTAGTAACGAGGTCCACGCCGGAAGGATAAAATTCAGGAAGTCTTAATGAAGAACGTTACATGTAGAATAAATCGAGTACAGCAGGTAGTTATGTTCTGTAGAGCAGGTAGTAAAGCTCTGTGAAGCAGCCCCACCAGGAGCAGCCTGCATGCTGCTCAGCCCATTCTCAACTGTCACTTCCAACCTATCAGGCACCCAACATTCCAATCGCATCATCACTCCAACATTCCGTGAGGACACACACAAATACACTGGCTGAGCAGGGGATGTAAAAGGCATAATAAGAACATGAGCAGGAAACTACATATCCTCCTTTCTTACAAAACAGAAGCAAAGGTCCTATACCTAACAGAGATGTAACAATAAATAACCCAGTGCAGAAAGGAATGCACATGCAAAAAAGGAAGTTAGGTCAAGAAAAGGACAGAAAGGAGCGAGAGAAAAGATGGTAGGAGGAAAGCTAGGTAGAAGCAATGGGTAAGTATACACAAATAGAAATGACCCATACTCTTCAACAACGAATAACCGAAGAGAAGAAAACAGTAAACATGGGAAAGAAATAACAAGGAGCAGAAAGACATAGTCGCACCAAACACTACCCCCAAACACACCCACTGGCCAGGCAGGCAAGCAAGTAAGGAAAGGCGAGGCACGCCACGAACTGGACACAAGACTGACACCCAGACACACGAAGAAGAGAGGGAGTGATCTCCTCTTAGAGAAGGAAGAAAGAGAAAAACACTACACAAGAGGAAAGACTAGAGGCAGAGGTAGAATAACAAACAAAGTGTATAGTTCAGGTTCCAAAGATGAGAAAAGATAGAACATCACGAGGATCACTGAACAAGTCCGAAAACAGAGGAGAAGAGTTAAAATACAAATAAGTGTAATTCAACCTCCCCCACTTTCATAAAGATAACAAAATGAATATGAGAATAACGTTGAATGCACAACAATGTAAAGATGTAAGCATGGCAATTAAGAAAATGACAGCAAATGGGACTGTGACCCATAATGTGAAAGCCCGTGAAAGGACAACCCCCGTGTAGAGGTCACATGTAGTGAAATGTTGTAATGGGATTATAACCCATAAAACACACCCTGAGTGAGGGTAAAGGTGTAAAATAAGCTAACGTAAATGGGACAGAAACCCCAAGAACGTGTAAGCTGACGTGAATGGGACTGACCCCAAACAGACACACCCTGTTTGAGGGTAACAATGTACAGTGTGATGAGATAGAAACCCATGACCCACCCCAAGACGTAGAGGAGGTCAGCTAATGTTGATGGGACTAAGACCCATAAGCAAGTACCCTGAGAGAAGGGTAGAAAAATGAGTGTAAATGGGACTGTGACCCATACACAAAAATGCCCTTTGTGAGGGATGAAACGGTAAGTAGCCTGTGTAGGCAAGAAGAAATGGGCGAGTACCCATTCCCATCCCTAATGAGAAGGAGAGAATGTAACTTTTAAACAGGAAGAGGAACCAGCCACACAAAAGCTAGGGCTACCTAGTTGTACGGGTAAATTGGCTAAATGAAATTAGAGGGCAAGTAAAACCCCTATCGTAATTTCAGCTGCAATTCAACTTGTCAAACGTGTAAAACATATGTATACAACATAAATGAATTGTTTTCATGCAAATAGCATTGTCATAAATATTTTGTCCATAAGCAGAGCTCCATAAATAACAATAGCTTTTCTTTTAGGTACAATAAAATCATGTTTTGACTACATAAAGACTTTTAAGCGTACTAATCACCTAAATCATAACCTACAAACTGGTTCTCTGTGACTCATTTCAAATTTAACTAGAAGTCTGTACAATTTTCCGGCTTTCAGATCATCAACATTAAAACCAGAGTCATAAATTGATGACGCCAATGCTCAATGAGTCTATGAGTGGGGGTTATTTTCTTTTTGGCTACTCCCCTGCTCGTTACTGTCATACACAGGTTCAATAAGGTGATGCCATAGGGAGCAAAGAGAGGGAGACGTGCGGCAGAAGTGACTGGCAGTGAGGGCTCACAATCTTGGTCAGTTCAGACCTGGGTAGGGGAGATGTACTGGGTCAGACTGCTGTGAATAAAAGCCCCTTATCGCTGATTAGCCAGCAAAAGGAGGTTTTTGGACATAGGAAAGCGCATCATAGCATGCCCTTTCTAAAAACACCCTACAAGGCTCTTCATTTCATGAAAGCGCGCGCGCGTCAGCACATATGGCACTTGGCAGTATTCCATAGGCGCGGTGACTTTGCACATAATGTTGTACTTCTGGGAAAGTGGGGTTTATGCAGATGCAGCATCACGCTGCCGTGTCTGAGCAGTTGTTGGGCAGGGACGGTGTCAGAGTATGCAGAGGAAGAGGAGATATGACAGATAGTGTCAAAGCAAAAAGCTCTGCCCTCTGGAAGAGCTTTTGACTTTGGTAACCAAATGGGGGTGGCTAACGGGGGAGGAGGGGTGGATAACAGAAAGCGGAAAGTGCTGACTGGTTCATAGTGCTTTTAGGTCCAGATTGTAGAGACAGGGGTGGTGAAGGTGGGAAGGGTTGAGGAAGGAGGAAGAAAAGAGTACAAGGGAGGGAAATGGGAAACAGGACAGTGGGAAGGAGGGGAAAAACAAGAACCACACACATTACCAACACGGTATTTGCTGAGGATTAGCCGTGAGTTACTGCTTTTTATTAGGTTAGTGCCCTTCTATTTTTGGTGCTTTACAACAGTTTTAATCTCTTCTCAGAGTTTCTCGTTGCTCAAATAGGTGTTATTTCTCATATTTATGTGTTTCCCTCATCTTCATTGCTTGAATTTGCTTGCGACAAAGTGTCACTCATAGTCATCGTATTTCACTCATAATTACAATGAAATTATAAGCAATTGGCAGCTATGCCGCAGGCGAGATGTCTTAGGGTCATGGGCACCCCTTTTAATCCCCGAGACGACTGCCCTCGGGCAGGGGGAACACTGAGAGTGCCCCAATCTTTTGCAAAACACTTTCAGTGTGCCTCCTAAGGGCATATTTGCTTCTGTGCCCACGTCGTTAATATGGCACGGGCGCAGTGGAAAAGTGATTTCCTCATTTGCATGGGGACATACCCCCATGCAAATGAGGGAACACCCTCTCACGATATCTCTGGCGCGACATGTGTGCCAGCGCTATCAGTAATGCAGAAGGGGCAGACCAAGCGTCTGTGGCCCACCGAACAAAGCGTGCGCACATGCCCGTTGCATTCCTGGGATATATTGTAGCCCTACGTAGGCAAACCAGCTACCTCCTTTCATATTCATTTACCTTACAGCATAGCATGAATGCATAAGCAGGATTCTTGCAAAAGGTGCATTTTAATTTGTGGCCACTATGATGATGCTTGCTGCAATTTAAACAATAAAAGCCCTATTTTTCCAGCACTTTATTTGCAAGAATGGTGCACATTCCTGGTACACACATGACTGGTGGTACAGTCTTTACAGAAGGCCGCCATTGGATGATAGCTACCTAACTTACAGGTTAAGTTGGAGATCCAATTAGTCAAGGTGGCATCAATAATCTGTATCCATGATGATTAGTTTGCCCTGTTTCCACCCTTGGACATTGTGTTATGCTACACTCTATGACTGTCTCTGCATTCTGTAATCAAAATATAAAACAGTGTCTGTTCTCATGCCCAGGCCTTGCTCCTGTTATCATAATCGAATAGGTTTCCTCTAGAGCTGCTAAACTGGCAAACTGTAAAAATATATCAGTGTAAAATTGTACAAATGTGTGTTCTGTCCTAGGTGGTGTGCCCCGCTCTTATCTTTGGATAACATATTATATTCTCAGTGAAAGGGCCGGACCCATAAGTTCTGGACCTGTTCTAGAATCACAATCTGATGGTTCTTTTTATCAGCATGTAAGCGTAGAGGGGAAAAAATGAATAACGCCAATCAATTTAACAGTCATTTCTCTGGACACATAGTAACCACAGACAATTAAGTAAGATTAGTTAATTTATTACAAAGCCTAGAATAACTGGACATATCGACACCTCAAAAAGAGGGTGTAAAATACATTGGAATCAGCATGTTATGTTATGTTATGTTAATAGTATTTATAACGCGCACAGCTGCCCCAGCTAAGGGGCGTCCTGGCGCGCGACAAGATATAACACAACAGATACCAACACAGAACCGAGATAGAGGGAGCAGTTAAAACAAAAAAGTTTTCAATGATTTCCGAAACAGCAGAAGATCATCGATTGTGCGGAGCTCAAGCGGAAGCGAGTTCCAAAGCGCTGCAGCCTTTATCCGGAAAGAGCGCCCACCAGCTCGGCAAAGCCTGAACCTCGGGACTACTGCAAGTGCTTGACCCGAAGATCTTAACGAACGGGTCGGTACATAACCAGACAGTAGATTCGAAAGAATCTGGGGGGCAGATCCTTTCAAAATTTTAAAAGCCAGACATAAAACTTTAAAATGAATTATCGACTTAATCGGCAGCCAATGTAATGCTCGAAGAGTGCTGGCAGCCGAGCATGACCTAGGCAAGCCGACAATGGCTCTGGCAGCGGCATTTTGAACGCGTTGGAGACTAACAATTTCTGCCTGATTACTCCCTATCAGAAGCGAACTGGCATAGTCCAGGCGAGATAAAACTGTTGCCTGGACCACCATCTGCCTGGTAGGGGGGTCAAAAAACTTAAGGACAGGCCTTAAGCCCCGAAGGACTCCAAAGCAGCATGCTGCGGTTTTCTTGGTGTGTCCCACAAAGCTGAGAGTAGAGTCCAACCATACTCCCAGATTTCTCAGCTCCATAACCGGAGTTGGAGCCACACCAAGTTCCGACGGCCACCATCTGTCACCCCAGAGATCCCTACCCTTTCCGACGATCATAACCTCGGTCTTCCTAGCGTTAAGCTGGAGACAGTTGGCAGTCATCCAGCTAGCCACCTCCCTCAGCCCGTTCTGGAACTTGGGGGCGTCCACATCGGCATCCCCACTGATAGTAACCGCCAGCTGAGTGTCGTCAGCATATGAGACCATATACATGCCCCATTGTTTGACGACATCAGCCAGCGGTCTCACGTAAAGATTAAATAAGGTGGGACTCAGTGAGGATCCCTGCGGCACCCCCAAGTCCAGAGGATGGAACTTGGACTGATAAGGAGGTGTAGCAACGCAAAAAGACCGATCGTCAAGAAAGGAACGGAACCACTGGAGGGCCGACCCCATAACGCCAATCTCTTCCAGGCGGTGCAGAAGGATACGGTGCGAGACCGTGTCAAAGGCAGCGCTCAGATCTAACAACACTAGCGCCGCCGTCTGTCCCTGATCCAGCACCGAACGAAGATGTTGAACCATGGCGAGAAGGGCAGTCTCCGTGCTGTGCCCAGCCCGGAACCCATTCTGGGTGTCGTCCAGAATGTTAGCTCGGGTGAGATGGTCGGTAAGAGCCTGATTAACATGAGCTTCCATCAGCTTGGCCGGCCAAGGGAGTAAGGAGATGGGCCGGTAGTTCTCCAGTCTCAAAGCGTCCAAGCTTGGCTTCTTCAAAATAGGAGAAAACACTGCACGCTTCCATTTGGTTGGGACCATGCCCATGGCCAGCGAAATGTTAATCAAGGAACAAACTGTAGGACGACCCACAAAAGATTGGTTCCTAAACAGTTCAGGACAGACCGGATCCAGAGGTGAGCCAGATTTGACCTTCTGAGCCAGAGTGTCAAAAGCCTCAGGTAGAAGCTGCGGAAGAGAATCCAGCAAGGGAAAGGCAGGGACAACCACCACGGCCTTCTGGGAGGGTCCCATACCAGGAAAAGCACGATAGATGCCCTGCACTTTTTCCAAAAAAAAAGATGCTAGGGCTTCACAGTGCGAGGTAGAGGCCATAACTGGAGAGGTAGAGCGCTTAGACAACAGATCCTTGAGAGCTTTGAAGATAGTTTTAGATGGATTTGGGCTATTACGGAATTCCCGAGAGTAGAACGTCGCACGAGCTCTACAAATGGCACGGTGATAGATCTTAATAGAGGCCAGATACAGCGATTTCTTCACCGTATCATAAGATCTCCGCCATTCCCTCTCGGCACGCCTACAGTTCCCTTTCAGTGCACGTAGTGCGCTGTCATACCAGGGGTTAGACTTTCTAGGACTGATTTTACTAGTCAGTATGGGAATCAAGGAGTCAAGCGCCCTGGTAATCCAATTACAGAACTGGTCATAACCCAATTCAACATCATCCGAAAGATCAAGCGGATCAGTAGTTAGAGCAAGATGTAAATCCTCTAACCTAAGCTTACTCCAGTGTCTTCTAGGGATAGATCGGGTTAAGGGAATTGGAATAATTTCAGGTGACAAAACCCGAATATCCACTAGAAAGTGATCCGTCCATCCCAGGGGTGAAACGGAAAGAATGGAAGCTTCCGTTAAGTTTGTAAAAAAAGGGTCCAATATATGCCCTCCTGTGTGGGTGGGTTGGGAGACTTTTTGGAACAACTGAAGGGCCTCAAGATCCGCAAGAAAGTTACATACAGCCGGGGCACTCTGATTATCAAAATGGAGATTCAAATCTCCCAATATAGAGAAGTTGGCACAACCAATTGCTAGAGTGCTAACAGCATCAGAGAAAGCCTCTCTAACCGCAGCGTCATTACCTGGGGGGCGATAGACCACCATCCCCGAGATCGAGTACTGGGGGCTAATCCCGATCTTAAAAGAGGCACTCTCACACCCAGCAATATGTAAAGCAGTCCAAATGCAGGAGAAATTGGATTTCACCGCAAGTGCGATACCTCCCCCTCTAGTAGGGCGATTAAGGGTGAAAATAGAATATTCCGGAGGAAAAGCAAGATTACTAATCGCTGCATCCTCCTCCTGCAGCCAAGTTTCGGTAATGGCGAGAATATCCGGGGTCTCATCATGCATAAGGTCAAGGATATCTTGATGGTGCAAAACCAGTGACCTAGCATTCAGGCTAAATATCCGCAGAGCGTTCGTCGAACTCGGAGAAGTAACAGCAACAGGCTTCTGGCGAATAGGAGCGGGAGGGGCCAAAGCCCAACCTTTACAGGCGCAGCAATAAGGGCCGCTTAAAGGGTGGATAACCTGATTACATTTAGTGATGGTCGATCCAATGGACCGTAACGTCTCATTAGAATACGTGATCATCTTTCCACCCTAGCTACGAATACGGGCACACCCACCTGTAACGTCCCGCACGTCCCTAGCGCGGACGGGCGCAGACGGGCAGGACTCAGGCACGACTCCGGCTAAGCGACGGCGTCCCACTGCGCGGTACCGCTGCGCGGGAGGAAGCGGCTTTAAGTAGGCGTCCCGCGAGGCTAACCCGAGCGCTGTAGCGCTCAAAATGGCGCCCGCCAGAAAATATACTGCCCAAACCAAAATGGCGTCCACCCCGGGGAATCCCCGTGACCCGGACCCACCAAAACGGCGGTGATAAAGACAATTTTACATGCGGTAAGAGGGGGGGAAAATTACCAGCCTAATCCCAGCCTGAGCACGGTTAAAATCAGGGGAAATGAATAAAGCAACAAATTAGATACAAAACAGGGATAGTTAAAAATGCTATCGCTAGCAGCAGCGCGAGCGTAGTAGAGCTGTAAAAAATACCTTGTCAGGCGACCCACGAAAAGAAATCCGCCTTAAGTAGGCGTCCCGCGAGGCTAACCCGAGCGCTGTAGCGCTCAAAATGGCGCCCGCCAGAAAATATACTGCCCAAACCAAAAAGGCGTCCACCCCGGGGAATCCCCATGACCCGGACCCACCAAAACGGCAGTGATAAAGACAATTTTACATGCGGTAAGAGGGGGGGAAAATTACCAGCCTAATCCCAGCCTGAGCACGGTTAAAATCAGGGGAAATGAATAAAGCATCAAATTAGATACAAAACAGGGATAGTTAAAAATGCTATCGCTAGCAGCAGCGCGAGCGTAGTAGAGCTGTAAAAAATACCTTGTCCATGAAGCCAAATCTGCAAATAAAGTTGAATCAATGCAACATGCACAAAACAATTAACTTAAGAAATAGGATGCAAAGGATCAGGAAGCATGAGTCCAAATTTCCCTACATCGAGGGTCGATGAATATAAAGCATCAAACTATTCCAACACTAGCGCTAAAGTGACATCCCTACTTAAGCATCCTCTGGGAAAGAAATAAAAGGTGTAAGCATGTAGAGTCTTCCTAAGAAGTCTATCCAGCCTTGATGGGTCGAATAGCAGAAAGCTATTGAGACAGAGCTCGTTCTGAGATGCTATCTCTCTCAAGGCAGAGAAGAAGTGGGCTCCTTTCCCTACTTGCAATATAACAGGTATCTTCCCAAGAGTCCTTTCGAGTCACACCATCTGTTCTGGCCACGATCTCATAGGTACTTTTCCACGGGACAGCGATGTCACAGAACTGAATATGTTGACCTTGATTGCCAGGCCTTCTCCAGTGTCAAAAAACAACAATTCCCCTAATCCGCTTTAGCTTCGCAATGTATCCCCTTCTCTCCTTGCATGACTAATAAAATAAAACATTATTCTAGCTAACAAGGGCGCTTCTTCCACCTGCAACACAAATGTGAGAAAGAACGAAATCCACAACACACATGAAATTCAACTGTTTTGTCTAAAGCGAGAGCATCCAGGGAAATTGCATTTCAGGTCTACAAGATTCAGCTAACATAAGAAAATAGCATATGAGCTTCACAAATTGTACAGGAAATAAGGCTTGTTCAGTTAATATTCCTACCTACAAGGAAAATAACATGCTTAATGAATTCCTTGAAGTCGGTAGCTCCACCTGGTGCTATCGCTGTACTAAAGACAACCAAATCCAGCAGTTTCAGTTGACTGCGTCAGTGCAAGCCGGCGTCGGTGTCAGAAGACTTGTGAACAGTACCTTTTGTTCCGGCTGATCGCGGTGATGTGGCCCAGCGGTGGCAGTGAAGTGGAGCACTGCAGTATGCGGTACCCTCAGGTCGCGGTGCAGGCAGTGGCTCGGTGGCAGTCGGCCAGCGGCTTCAGTGAGACCAGGGCAGTGGTGCGAATTGGGTTGGTGCTCGTCGTGGTGCTGAAGATCATAGTGCAAGTGGTGGCGTCCGTCAAAGATCGGCAGTCGAGGGGGCTGGTGTCGGTGGACCGCAATTGTGGTGGGGGATGAGGCGGTGCTTTGTGTAGCTTACGAGCGGTTCCCCAGAACATGGTGCAGTACAAGGCAGCGAAGTCAGCTGTCAATGGCGTTGTCAGTGAGACAGGGCGGTGGAGTGAAGCGAGGTGGTGCAGAGTGCGGTGCCCACAGGTCACGCTGCAAGCAGCGGCTTGGTGGCTGTGCGGCAGTTGTCAGTGAGACCAGGGTTACGGTGTGAAGTGTGGCGGTGCCCTCTGCAGTGTCTTCAGGTCACAGAACCACCGGCTGTCTTGGTGAAAGAGTCCAGTTGCGATTTCCCTCTGTGGCAACTGAGACACGCAATTCCAAAGGCGGTACCCAGAGGAAGGTGAAGTCTTTGCTGATCATGAGACTTCTTGAACAGGGGCAAGCTCTACCTCAAGCCCTGGGAGAAACTCAAACAATGAAGTTGCAGAAGGTTCAGTCCAGTCCTTTCTCTGCCCAAGTCAAGAGCACTTTTTAGAGCCGGTATTGCGATTTAAAAAAAAGGAATACTACTGTACTGCACTGTCTTGCGGGGCTGCAGGAGCTGTGTTCAATGCTCCTTGTTTTTTTTTTTATAGTTTTAAAACTCGTCTGCCATTTGCACTTAGCACTTTGTCATTCTGAGCATTGTATTGTATTGAGGTCAGCGTTCTAGTTCTCGCTGCCTCCACCGCGCAGGTCAAGTCTTCTCGGCTATATCAATGCCGATGACGCGACCGCGCAGCAGCACGTTTTAGAGCAGGTATTGCGATTTAAAAAAAAGGAATACTACTGTACTGCACTGTCTTGTGGGGCTGCAGGAGCGGTGTTCAATGCTCCTTGGGTTTTTTTTATCGTTTTAAAACTCGTCTGCCATTTGCACTTAGCACTTTGTCATTCTGAGCATTGTATTGTATTGAGGTCAGCGTTCTAGTTCTCGCTGCCTCCACCGCGCAGGTCACATCTTCTCGGCTATATCAATGCCCATGACGCGACCACGCAGCAGCACTTTTTAGAGCCGGTATTGCGATTTTAAAAAAAGGAATACTACTGTACTGCACTGTCTTGTGGGGCTGCAGGAGCTATGTTCAATGCTCCTTGGGGGGTTTTTATCGTTTTAAAACTCGTCAGCCATTTGCACTTAGCACTTTGTCATTCTGAGCATTGTATTGTATTGAGGTCAGCGTTCTAGTTCTCGTTGCCTCCACCTCGCAGGTCACGACTTCTCGGCTATATCAATGCCGATGACGCGACCGCGCAGCAGCACTTTTTAGAGCCGGTATTGCGATTTAAAAAAAAGGAATACTACTGTATTGCACTGTCTTGTGGGGCTGCAGGAGCTGTGTTCAATGCTCCTTGGGTTTTTTTTATCGTTTTAAAACTCGTCTGCCATTTGCACTTAGCACTTTGTTATTCTGAGCATTGTATTGTATTGAGGTCAGCGTTCTAGTTCTCGCTGCCTCCACCGCGCAGGTTACGTCTTCTCGGCTATATCAATGCCGATGACGCGACCGCGCAGCGGACGCTCGCAGCGGGCACGCCAAAGGCGCGCCTAAGGCAAGCCCGTCCACGCCTGGCCGGGCCCAGGGGCCATGACCCCTAGGGCACCAGCCAGAAACCCCCTTAAATACACCAATGAGGAGCTCAAGACTTATAGACCTAAACTGCCTAATAAGTGTGCGCACATGATGGAACCTGACAAACTTATTAAAGAGTGTTCCGTGTGCCATTTTAAACTATGTTTGACTCTTAAAGTTTCTGAGGCACACATCAGCACTAATAGTGTTAAAATGCTGCTTTTGAATTGCCGCTCTTTGGCGAAACATGCAGAGGAAATCTGTCTACTGTTGGATGAAGAAAGGCCTGACCTGTTCTTTTTGACAGAAACCTGGCTGAATGATGAGGGGGGCCCAGCGATCATTCAAGCCTTGCCTTCGGGCTATACTATATCTAGGCTTGACAGGACCATAGGTAGAGGTGGGGGCTTAGCCATTATCTATAAGGACAGTTTCAAGTGTTGCACTACTTCCAGCCCATTACTTAAGTGTGAAAGCCTTTTTTTCATGATTAGCGTATCACAAACCAACACGTTTTCAGGCATCTTAGTTTACCGCCCTCCTGGCCCGGCAGGCAATTTTTGTAAACATCTTTTGGACCACTCCCTAATTTTACGCTTCTTGGAGATTTTAATCTTCATTTTGATGAGGTTCTTCTCCCTTCAGTAGTAGAGATTACTGAATGTCTTGAAATACTTGATTTAAAACAACTGAGTAACAAACCTACACATAACAAAGTACATACTTTTTTAATCCCATCTTCTCTAATGCTTCCAGCTTTACGGCGGCCGACCCGATCCCCCTTACTTGGTCGGACCATTTTTTGATCTCCTTCTCATGGATAATTCAAGAGACCGCTCCATGGGTAAAGAAAAGCAACAGGTGGGTACAACCTTGGGCAAAATTGTCGTATGACTCCTGGACGAGGCATCTAGAAGAGTCAGTACCCATAGCAGATTCCAAACCAGAAATCGCTAATGACCAGCTTAATAAATGGTTAGAATCGTTGCTGAATATGGCTTTACCTAAGAAACTTATGCACAAAAAAAGAGGGGGTCACCATAATTTATGGTATAAACCCAAGCTGCGTACTCTCAGACAAACCTCTAAGCAGCTAGAACGGCGCTGGAGGAAAGATCCGACAGCTGATAGGAAAGCGGACTATAGAACCGCAATCAGGATTCATAAGCATGAAATAAAATCAGCTAAATCCGCTTTCTTTGAAAGGGAATTGTTTTTTAGCAGAAAACCGCCCCGTGAAATTTTTTAAATTGCCAAATCTCTTCTTATCCCCCCTCCCCCCCTAGTACTGATAAGGACATCTCTTGATGCTGTAATTTAATAGCTACATTTTTTAATGAAAAAATTCAAGCTATTTATCAAGCGTTTCCTGTGGTCTCAGAACCACAGATATAGTCCCCTATATGTCCCATTACTAATCAGCTAGAGATCATTCCCCCTTTAAATTTGACCATCCTCCAGAATATTTTTAACCAAGTTAAATCTGGAGCCCCTTCGGATGCCGCCCCTCCAACGATCCTAAGCCGAGTCTTTGAGACTGTCGCTCTGATAATTCTCAAAGTAATTAATGCCTCCTTAGAATCAGGGTCTGTGCCTCTCTTGTGGAAACAGGCTATGGTTAGAGCCCTGTTAAAGAAACCCAACCAAGACCCTGAGACACTATCTAACTAGCGCCCTATTTCGCTACTGCCGGGCACTGGGAAATTGGTAGAGAAATATGTTAACACCACGATTTCAACTTTTTTGGAAAATAACAACTGCCTTCACCCTACTCAGACTGGATTTAGAGCTCAACAAAGCACGGAAACCGCTCTGTTAGTCGTGATGGAAAGCCTAAGAAAAATCACGGATAATGGGGTCTGCGCGGCATTGATTTTGCTTGATCTCAGCGCAGCCTTTGATACCGTGAACCACCAGCTTCTGATTCACAGACTTAAGGGCGTTGGAATTACTGGTTTGGCAATAAAATGGTTGCAGTCCTTTCTTGAGGACCGCTCATTTGTGGTTTTTGATGAAAATGTTTCTTCGGAGCCATTGCCTCTTGGCTGTGGGGTCCCTCAGGGTTCGTCCCTGAGCCCCACCCTTTTCAATGTGTATATGAGTCCCCTGGCGGAACGTGTAATCCCTCATGGCATCCAGATTGTCACATATGCAGACGATACCCAGTTAGCAGTGTCATTTAGTCAAGAAGATAAGTCTGCTCCTAAACTCGTGCTGTGTTTGCAAGAAGTGTCGAGGTGGATGGACGACTCTTATTTAAAGCTTAATGGGGACAAGACAGAACTTTTGTTTCTGGGAAATTACCCTCCGTCCACCATAGCTTCCTTCTGGCCTAACTGTCTCGGTCCCCCTCCGACTCCAAAAGCAGAAATCAAGAGTCTGGGAGTTTGGATAGACCACAATTTCAATTTTAAGAAGCAGGCAAGTAAGGTGGCCGCTGGCTGCTATGGACTGCTCAGAATGCTAAGGAAAATTCTTCATCTACTTCCACCCACTGTTAGAAGAACAGTGGTCCAGGCACTTATTCTTTCTTGCCTGAACTATGCAAATGTCCTTTATCTGGGTGCCCCTCTGGCAGCCATTAATAGGCTCCAGGTCATCCAGAACTGTGCAGCACGATTACTTACCAATTCTGCTAGGCGTATGTCTGCTGAACCTTCTCTTGCAATGCTTCACTGGCTGCCGGTTTCCCAAAGGATTTATCTTAAAGCACTATGTATTGCTCACAAGGCCCTTTCTAACAAGGGCCCCCCTTTTGTTAGATCTCTTATCCAGCTCTACTGTCCGTCCAGATTGTTGAGATCGGAAAATAAGCACCTTGTTTTAGTCCCCACCATAAAAAGGATGCGCAGCGGAGGACGCTGTTTTGGGTACAATGCTGCAAAACTTTGGAAGAGCTTGCCATTGACGATTCGGTCTGAATCAAATTATCTCCTGTTCCCTTAAATCTTTTACTTGCTCAAGGAGCTGCTATAGCGCTGGGACACTCTAGGGTAGCCATGCGCTCTATAAATGCCCTTTCAATTCAATTCAATTCAATTCAATTCAAGTCAGAAGCAGCCACTGCAGGCCAACACAGCAAAGCGCACTGAAAACTGGTAATCCCTCCTCACAACTTCTCCAGCTCTTCTTCTGGTAAGGTTTCTGAGCCCAAAACAGTTCTAACGATCTGGGGTCTGGCCCCAATATTGATACCACATTTCCCTTTGTTCTCTCATGGCAGAGAGTGTCTGTGCTTAGTCCAAACCAGTTCTGTCCTCTCTGGTCCAGGTTCCTGGCAGTATGTGTAGACATAATTGTGTAAAGGCAGACCAGGCGTATTCAGGTGCAAGGAAATCTCCTACCGCTACTCTAAAGGCAGCCCAGGTCTATTCAGTCAAGCCCTGACTCATCCAGGAAAGGCAGAACACACCTCACCCTCCCCAGTGGCTGTCTACAGTGAATGCACATCCCCAGTCCCTGAAACTCCAAAGTCAGACAGTCAATCCACAACCCAGCAGAGGCAAACCGGATGGTTAAGCAAGAAAAGGGCTGCTTTCTAAAAGTGGCATTTTCAAACACACAATTTGAAAACCATCTTTACTAAAAGATGTGTGATTAAATTCTGAGTCCAAGAATATTAAACTCCCTTCTCCGATCTTTTCCCAATCGGTAGTTCTACTTGTAAGATGTTGCAAAGTATCTCCCATTCTAACCTATGAGACAGATAGCCTTTCAATAATGAAAAACGAAATGCACTGTATTTCACTCTCAGGACATGTTACACACACCAGTACATGTGCTACTTTTCACCTACACTGCACCCTGCCCATGGGGGTACCATGGGCCTATCTGAGGGGTGCCTTACATGTCAGAAAAAGGAAGGTTTGGGGGCTGGCAAGTGGGTGCACTTGCCAGGTTGACATGGCAGTCACAACGGCGTGTAGACACTGCAATGGCAATTCTGAGAACCGTTTGAAGGGCTGCTTGTGTGAGTGGCACAACCAGTGCTGCATGCCCACTATCAGCATTTGATTTACAGGCCCTGGGCAAACACTGTGTACTGTACTTGGGACTTAACAGTAAATCATATAAGCCAAACATGGAAACACCAATCCGTAAACATAATTTACTATAGGAGTACTTGCACTTTAAAACTGATCTGCAGTGAGAAAGTGCACAGATACACTAAACCAGCAAAAACAGAGTCAAAACCCGGAGGTCAGAAAGCAAAAAAACAGGGGAAACATGCCAAAAGATGACAGGTCTAACTGCGGGCCTGTGTCAAAAACTCATGAATGAGGCCCTAAGTTTCTGCCCTGCAACGTGGGTTTTCCAAGTGCTGAGTGGCAGAGGCAAAACACAAATACTGCCACTGAGGAGTTGCATAATCTGTTTCCCCTGTTTCTCAAAACCCTGTCCGGTGCGTTTGACACTTTGGAAATGAGCAGTACCTTGTAGTGCTGAAACAATACTAAGTAGCAGTCAAGGAGCAAGCACAAGGCTATGCCCAGCAGAAGCACCCTTACTAATGCATAGCAGGGCCCTTTTGCCTCGATTTTTAAATGTCACCCACTTTGTGCTTAACCAAGCTGTCAAAATTAAAAACAAATATTTGTGAAGTTGTGAGGTCAACATTTTTGCAACCTTGCATACATAAACATTGTACATGCAGACAACACTGTTAGTTTTGTTCACACAACAATGGAATTGCAAACTATGCTGAATACACTTTTATGTCATAATTGTGGAATAAACAAAACTCTGTCATTTTTTCATAGAAAATATAGCTTCCACTGGGAATTGGACAAAAGACACTATAGAAAGTAAGAGTTTTGTGTACTTGTTGTTCCAGAATCAAATGTTAACTGATGGCCATCTTGCAAAGCTTCATTAAACCAAAACCTAAGCACTTGGGGCATATCAGCAACAGCCGGCAATAATTATCGCTAAGCGCACTTAGCGCGAGGATAATTATCGCTGGCTATCACTGGATTTTATCTCAGAGATAGCGCGCTATCAGCGACGCTTATCTCAAAAGTGATAAAAATGTCAGAGTTAGCTGCAAAATGTGCGATTACCGCTGAAAATACAGCGATAATCGCACAGCGAAAGGCGATACGTTGCTGATAGGGCAGGGTGGACTTAGCCATTATATCCAATGGAAGGTGGATACTATGGCTAAGTCAGATTGAGAGCAGGCGTAAGGAAAGTAGCGATAAGCGCGGTTAGTGCTACTTTTCTTATCGCTATGCAGGTTAGCGGGAAGTTTGCTGATAGGAGAAATGTCTGTTAGCGACATTTCTCATGTTATTTTGGTGCGGAACGCCCACTTTGCAAATCATTAGAGATGCAAAGCTGGGCGTTGAGGGAAAGGGCGCAGGGGCATGGAAACACCCGATAGCGTGTCCATGCTGATGCAATACAATTATTGCCGCTTTTCGCCCGGAAACGGACGCTAAAGGGGCGATAATTGTCTTGCTGATATGACCCTTGGTTTGTGTGAAGATGTAAAACTGTTTGCTACATTCCCTTTCAGGTGAAATTACGTACATTATTAGGAACGTACTCCTGAAGAAGGAGCTAAAGCGGCTCTCAAACACATTGAATTACTGATTTTCCATAATTATACGTATTCTGGTGTATTCGATGGAAAATGGATGGCAGTAATATGTTATTTATCAATCAATCAATAAAAACTTTATTCGGATCATTACAATCCATAAAAGTACAGAAGAAAAACAAAACATTTAAAAAAAACATACAATTAAACAATAAAAATGCTGTTTTGCACATGAGGAGTAAACCATATTACTTTAGGACATTGTTAACCGGGCACGAACCACAGTTTTTAGAAAAGAGCTCACGCGAAAGACAAGTTCATCGTCATCCAGGGACAAAATCATTGAAAATGCAAGTTCCAGGCTAAGAGGTTTTAGTTTTTTAAAATACGGGGATAAAAACCATTTAATGTACTTCATGTAAAATTTACAAAAAAATAAGAAATGTAAAATTGTTTGCCTACTCTGAGAGTCACAAGGGCATGGCTCAACACATTGGTCGTTAAAATTCCATAAAGGAAAACTAAGTGCATATTTAATAGTGCCTGCCCTAAGGCGAAATATAAGGCCACGCTCCCAATGACTCAATGGGAGGGTTAAATAACTGGGTGTCGGATAGATTGTGAGCTTACGGGCTAGGTATCCACGGACACTTGGTTTCAAAGACTCCCTTACTACCCTTTCAGCGTCAAATGACATATAGAGTACTTTTTTAAGTTCACGTTTAGTGGGGAGCACAGTGGTTGTTGGTTTTAGGAAGGTATTTTCAAGGTTCACGCTGCGGAATACGCTAGACACCCCTGATAACCAGGGAATGGCCGAGCCCCTGTCGCAGCGTAGACAATCCTCGATAATATCCCTAGTCAGAATGGCGGCAGGGTTTTTCCAAATCGCCAGCCAAAAAAGGGCTGGACGTGCACGAATAAAATCCCCTATAAAATGCAACCCCAATTCCCTATGACATATAAAATGTGGGGAAGTGATGGGAACACAGAGAAGTTTCCTACAAAATCTATGTTCCTCTGCAGTTAAGTCAGAACAACTAGCAGTTCCCCAAACCTCAGCACCATAAGTAGCAACCGGGACGCATTGAGTTTTGTATATTTTTAGGATAGCAGGCAATGCCCCGGTTAATTTTGGGCGGGGGAGGCTCAAAATGGAGTTGATGGTCTTTGAGAACTTACTCCTGGCGTGGGCTATATGCCCACTCCAGGAGTTGTTCGCAGCAAAGACCACACCCAAATACGGGAAACTGCTAGTAGAGCCCAATCTTTCAGCCCCCACAACTATACTGCCGATATGACGCCTCTTCGGGCCACAAGACATTACAAAAGACTTTTTAAAATTAGTCTTCAAGTCTAGGGAATCCATATGTGCAACAAAGCCATTCACTAAAATACGTAAAGCGTTTGGGGTGCGCCCCATAAGGACCGCATCATCTGCATAAAGCAGAGCGGGGAGATGATTACCTTTTATGGTCGGGACATCGACGGTTAGAGAAACCAGGTGTTTATGAAGGCCATTGATATATATTATAAATAAGAGGGGAGCAAGGACGCAGCCCTGTCTAACCCCTCTATTAACTCTAACTATCTCAGAGACCTCAGCCCCAATACCAATCCTGACACAGGCCTTCAAATCTCTGTGCAAATAGGCCAGGAAATGTACCAAGGATTCGTCCAGACCATAATCCAATAAAGCCTTCCATAGTAATGCCCTATTAACAAGGTCAAAAGCAGTGGATAGGTCCATAAAGGCCAGGTAAATTGGGCAATTACGTGCTACGGTGTATTTGCCCAAAATAAGGTTCAAATTAAGGCACTGCTCCGCGGTTCCGACTTTGTTGCGGAAACCCAACTGGCAGCTCTCTAAAATTTGGTTATCCTCAGCCCATAATAAGATTTTATTGTACAATACTCTCCCTAAAATCTTTAAAATGTTATCAATAAGGGAGATAGGCCTGTAACATGCCGGTTGGGAACGGTTGCCCTTCTTAAAGATAGGCACTATTATACTAGATGACCAGGTTGATGGTGGTGGAGAAGTAAAAATTAAGTTCTTAAAAACATTCAGCAAAAGTGGGGCCCATAAATCAGGGTGAGCCTTAATAATATCAATTGGGAAGCCATCTGGGCCAGGGGCTTTATTCCCCGCGCTCTGTGCGATGGCCTCTTCCACCTCAGATAATAATATATCAACCCGTGGGGGGCTATTAAATATTGGGGTGGCCGCCCCTGAGGGTGGGGCCGCATAGATCTTAGAGAAATGGTCCACCCATGCGGCTCCAGGGATAGTGCAATCCATTGGAGTCGCAAGCTGGCCCGAGCAACGTAGGTCTTTAACCGCGCCCCAAAAAATATCCCCCCTTCCCCGGGCGGCTGTTCGCGCTAGCACCTCCCAACGCTCCTCGAGGATCTCCTCCTTCCTTTTACTTATGGCCAGTTTGTATTGAGTCCTAGCGTTTTTTACATCAAACAGGTTCCTCGGGCTAGCAGATAAGACTAGTCGCAAGTCACGATTGGCTAGAGAACACTCGTGATCAAACCATCCCTGGTCGTCTGTAGTGGCGCGCAGCGGGATCGTAAGCTGTGCTCGAAGAGCTAAGCAGATCTTAACAAAATCGTCTACTGCCCCAGGGTTAGGACTTAAATCAGACAAACATGAGAGGAAAAGAGGGAGGTTATCTTTGACCAAAGTCTGGACAGTTGTCATGACATTAATGCCCCTCCATTTTAATCTAAATTTGTTTGAACCAGTGGAGAGGTCCCTAGCGCCACATTCCTTATTGTAAACTGGTCGATGGATAATCTTCAGGCTGATCTTAATAGGATTATGATCCCCTTGGGTCATTGGGATAACCATAGCCTTACTAATACAATCTGCCAGCCCAGGGGAAGTAAAAATGTAATCAATTGTTGAGGAACAGTCTCTACCTCTAAATGTGGGCACTAATGGGACAGTAGGAAAACGGTCCATAACATTCTCCAAGTTATGTGTACTCAAAAAGGTAGTTAATTCCGCACCCCTTTGGCACCCCAAGCCCAAGTTACAGTCCTTAATAGTTGGGCAATAATCAATTAGTTTAGCGTTAAAATCACCACCCAGTACAAGGCCAGAAGTATCGTTAAAATCAGCCCTAGACTCCAAAGTGGTAATAAAATTAAAAAGGTTCTTAAAATGTAAATTAGATGATAAACTAAAATCATTGTTATAAAAATTGACCAGAAAAAGACTAGTTTTCTGTTTGAATAAAATGGCCTGGAAATTCTGATTATTCGTCTGCAAGGCCCTGGAAGAACCTCCAACAGAGATGTTGATCCAAATGGATAAACCTCCCGAAGGGCGGCCCATTCTAGATTTAGTGGCAAGAATATTGTAACACTGAAACCCATTAACATGTAAGTTAACAGTAGCCCACATCTCCTGTAACATAATTATATACTGGCTATGGATAAAGTTGACCCACCCAGGGTCGAGGAGCCTTTGCTGCAGGCCTGCTATATTCCAACTTATAATATTTAAGTAATTTGAGGTAACAGTCCTTAGTACTGTACACTCTGATGATTTAACAAAATCATCAGAGGGGACAGGTGCAGATACTAACAGCAGAATAGGGTCCTCAATCAGCGACGGGGGAGAAGATTCATTACTCGGTCTTGGTTGTCAATCAGGGACATCTAAGTCGGACAGAGCCAAGAAGCGATTAGCCAGAGGGAGGGGCATAGGCATAGTCACACGATTATTGGAGATGGGTTTATAGAAATGGCCAAGGGAAAACATACATATATTCGTCGTAAGCCCTGGAAATAAAGGGGAGCGCATTAAAGACTGAACAATATGGGGTCTGGAAAAATGTATGACAATGCAATCCCCATTGATATTTTTGGCCGAATTGCCCACCCATCCCACTCTCCGCTCCATTATAATTTCATGCAATCTGGCCGGTTCAAAGCCCTTATGTTTCCTTAACCAGTCCACACATTTGTTACGAAGGTCCACCCATGATTCCTTCTTTGTGTCAGGCAAACAGGGGACTCCGGCTAAAATTATAACATAAGGGTATGCGGGGGGGAGGTTCAAGGTCACGGTACTGGGCAAAGTCTTCAATAAAGCTGGTGCGATGGGCCGTGGTCTGGCATCAATGTCCGGTGGAAAAGGCAGAACAATCGCCGGGAGATGTTGTAATGAGCCGTTGTGTGAGTGCAAGTGCTGAGTACTATTGTTAACATTGGCTGTCCCAGTACCTAGGTTGTCGGGACCCCCCGGTAAGCGCATCGAGGTAGGTAGGGAAGTGCAATCAGCAGCCGGTGAAACAGGGGCTGGCTCCCGGGTTAACAATTGTTCCATGCGTAAGAGTCTCTTGTTTAAAGGGGCAAAGTGTGCATCAAATAAAGCCTTAGAGTGGCTAACAATGGCTTTTAAACCCAACTCCAGGGCTGACATAATATCATCCTTACTATGAGAGGTAGGAGTGGGCTCGTCAGTTTGGGTGCCCACCGACTCAATGTTAGATACAACAATTGTTTGTAATGCCGTTTTATTACAATTGACGGGGCGACAGAGGGTATTAGATTTGTTATTAGCGCCCCTTTTCCGTTTGGCCGGTGGACCACTAGATTTAGTCACTCCAATTAATTTAGAAGTGTTAGATCTGGTGCGGGTTTTTTGGCCACTAGGGTGAAACTCACAGGGTGTAGCTGAGGCGACTAATGGAGACAGTTGGTGGGTAGGGGTCGCGAGCATTGGTGGCAGGGTTGGTGACACAGAAAGGCGGTGGCGTGTAATGTCGCCCTGTGTCACGGCTTCAAGAGATGAGCGTCGCTGGGCCGTCATGAGGTCTAGGGATAGACGCCGCTCAGTTAGCTCAATCTCATGAGTCAATAAACTCTCAGCCCTGATATTAAAGCGTCCAATGTCCCTACCGCTCCCTTGCGTCTGCTCATGATGTACAAATATGATGCCCCCTTGCTCCGCTAGCGCGCATATATTACAATAAAGTCCGTTGCGCGACAATGTTAGATAGTGTCACCTGACTTTTCCGTCGACCGCACGTGAAGATCCACGGGGGGTGTCCTGGCCTGGCCTCCTCTGGCCCCGGACGGCCACAGACGGCCCGCCCTCTGCCCGGGCTCAGCCCGGCGCCGCCCGCGCGCGTCCCGCGCGCGTCCCGCGACGCGGGGGGAGCCTCTCTGTATTTCTGCGCCTCCGGGCGCGATGTCGGGCGGAAGTGCCCCGCTTGGACTCTGGGTAATGTAGTCCGGTACAGTCACGGCGGCGAAATGGACCACAAAACACGGCCACACCGGGCGCTGCAGGACAGGACCCTCACAAGCCTCTCGAACCTCTCGCTTGCCAAGGTGAGTGTCAAATAAGCCCCCGCTCCACAGAGGGAGCCTCTCGGTATTTCTGCGCCTCCGGGCGCGATGTCGGGCGGAAGTGCCCCGCTTGGACTCTGGGTAATGTAGTCCGGTACAGTCACGGCGGCGAAATGGACCACAAAACACGGCCACACCGGGCGCTGCAGGACAGGACCCTCACAAGCCTCTCGAACCTCTCGCTTACCAAGGTAAGTGTCAAATAAGCCCCCCTAAGCACTTGGGGCATATCAGCAACAGCCGGCAATAATTATCGCTAAGCGCACTTAGCGCGAGGATAATTATCGCTGGCTATCACTGGATTTTATCTCAGAGATAGCGCGCTATCAGCGACGCTTATCTCAAAAGTGATAAAAATGTCAGAGTTAGCTGCAAAATGTGCGATTATCGCTGAAAATACAGCGATAATCGCACAGCGAAAGGCGATACGTTGCTGATAGGGCAGGGTGGACTTAGCCATTATATCCAATGGAAGGTGGATACTATGGCTAAGTCAGATTGAGAGCAGGCGTAAGGAAAGTAGCGATAAGTGCGGTTAGTGCTACTTTTCTTATCGCTATGCAGGTTAGCGGGAAGTTTGCTGATAGGAGAAATGTCTGTTAGCGACATTTCTCACGTTATTTTGGTGCGGAACGCCCACTTTGCAAATCATTAGAGATGCGAAGCTGGGCATTGAGGGAAAGGGCGCAGGGGCATGGAAACACCCGATAGCGTGTCCATGCTGATGCAATACAATTATTGCCGCTTTTCGCCCGGAAACGGACGCTAAAGCAGCGATAATTGTCTTGCTGATATGACCCTTGGTTTGTGTGAAGATGTAAAACTGTTTGCTACATTCCCTTTCAGGTGAAATTGCGTACATTATTAGGAACACATTGAATTACTGATTTTCCTTAATTATACGTATTCTGGTGTATTAGATGGAAAATGGATGGCAGTAATATGTTATTTATGTTTAAAACCTTTTGGCACAAAGTAGAAGTGGTTAAATGTATGAAGCCTAAAATATAAAAAGAGCCCAAAAGTGTTTTGACATTATATCTGAACTGACAAAGATAATATCGCCTGGTTTTGGCAAAACCCTCGCAGGACAATTGGGAGTACATGAGCACGACACCCTTCATCATTGTTTGATTGTCAACGTGGAATGGCCGTGCGGCAGCACGGGGAAGAATTTACACGTTTCTCTATAGGCATTAAGCAAGAAATTAATTGAAATGTATTTCCCATCGCTCATTTTTGGATTTAAGGGAACTTTCCAAAGGCAAATAAATGTTTGATTTCTTTGGTCTCGGTAATGGTGCTCATTAAAATGTATTGCCTCTAGTTATTTCTATTCAGTTCTTGCAATTATATCACTATTGATTGTAGAGACAATTTGTTAATTACAACAGGAATACATCAGCTGTATTCGTATAAGTGGTTTCACAAATAATAAAGTTCCCCCTAATATGTTGCCCATTTATCGTCATTGCTGTCAAAAACTTTTTTATGAGTTTAGACAAATCCAAACATAGAGCAGTGATCACACATATGGGAACCCAAGGGCTCAGACTGTAGCCAGTTATCAATGTTTTTAATTTTCTGTAAAAAATCTATGCATAACAGTGTCACTGCTAATCAGCAGCTTCCTGTAAGTGGTAGCTGGCGGATCACTTATTTCACTTCTGAGTTCAGGACCCTCATGTCAAAAGTACCAATATCTATTGCCATTTTGTCTTACCATGTAAACTGTTTTATGATGTTGAACACTGGTCAGTGTTCTTTATTGAAATGATCAATGCTTAATTTGATCCGTTGGTTGTAGATGGGGCCCACTGACACTCATATTTGAGGACTGGCACTTATTTTTTCCTCAACAAATTTTGACTCAGAGCAACAGAGAGAAAAACCCAAAAGGCGGAAAGAAGGTGGGCTTGAAAGATGGAAAAACAGTGGCAAAGGGAGACAGCAGGAATGAAAAAGACCCTGCAAAAAGTGGGATAAAAACGCATAAAGCTCCTGCTGCGGGCTTCTAAACATAACATTGTGCCCCAGAACTTAGGGCCAAATGCACGACACTCAGGGTTTGCGACTCGCAATTAGCATTTTTTTTGCGACTCGCAAATTGCAAGTCGCAAACACTGATGTACAACAGTGTCTGAGACACTGTTTGCAATTTCCAAATGGGTCGCAAAGGACCTGCCTCAGTAATATTTATGAGCTAGTTTGCATTTTGTGACCCTTTGGAAATGGACGGCACTCATAGGGATGGTGGCCTGCTGGGGTCAGCAGACCACCATGTCTGTGACTGTTTTTTTCAATAAGAAAAAGAACAAATGATGGACAGATGCAGAATAATGTCATGCATTCACCCCAGTACTGAGATCTGGGCCTAAATCCAATATTTTTTGCTCCCCAAGCCATTCCAGTTTAGACAGTGTTCGACTTGGCATCTTTGGCGTGGTTCCCCCTGACATTTTGCCTCTACCTCCTGCATTTACTGGTAAGTCCCTAGCAAAGTGCACTGAGTGTGCCAGGGCCTGTAAATCAAATGCTACTAGTGGGCCTATAGCACTGATTGTGCCACCCACATAAGTAGCTCTGAAAAGGTATCTCAGACTTGCCTCTGCAGTGTCTGCACGCAGTTTTAAACTGCCATGTCGACCTAGCAAGTGCACCCCCTTGCCAGGCCCTAACCTTCCCTTTTCTTACATGTAAGGCACCACTATGGTAGACCCAAGGTACCCCCATGGGCAGGGTGCAATGTATGTGAAAGGCAGGACATGTACTGGAGTGTATGACATGTCCTGATAGTAAAATACAGTATATTCAGTTTTTCACTATATAAAGGCTATCTGCCCCTAAGGATAACATGAGAGATACTTTGTGACATCTTACACGTATAACTTCCAATTTGGGACACGATAGAGAAACAAAGTTTAGGCTCTCTGACCTCAGAATTTACTAACACATCTTTTTAGTAAAGATGGTTTTAAAATTGTGTGTTGGAAAATCCCACTTTTAGAAAGTAGGCATTTTCTTGTTTAACCATTCTGTGTGCTTCTGCCTGTTTGTGGATTGACTGTCTGGTTTTGGAGTGACAGGGGCTGGGGATGTGCATTCACTGGAGCCAGCCACTGGAGGGGTTGAGGTGTGCCTGGCCCTTCCTGTATACCTCAGAGCTGAGCGGAATGGGTCTTGGCTGGATTTAGAGTAGTGGGAGGAGTTTTCCTTGCACCTGAATAGGGCCTGTCTCCCTTGCACAATGCTGACTTCACCCCCTGTGGTCATACTGCACCAGTGAGGACAGAACTGATTTGGACTGGGCTCAGAGACCCTTGCACAAAAAAGAACAAAGACACAACGGGGTATAACCTTAACCCAGTACCTTTAGATCACTTCTGGACTCAAGAGGAAGCTTTGCCAAGGAGAAGAGCTGGAGAGCTGTGAGGAGTACTGTCCCTTTTGCTGTGTGCTGTATGAGGTTGGCCTGCAGTTGTTGCTTCTGCCAAGGAAATGACAAAGACTGAAACTTTTCTGTGAACCTGCTTGAAGAAGAATCTCCAAGGGCCTGTGTGTGCTGGCCTCCTGTTCTGAAGTCTCAGGGACACTAAGACTTCACCCCCCAGCTCCCCAGAACTCCATTGCTGAGAGTGCTGACCAGCCAGGAGGTGCCTATTCCAGTTTTGGGCCTCTGGAGGTTGTTCCTGCTGTTAGGAGCTGGAAGCAACTTGAAGGAAGCAAGAAAACCTGTCTCTGTCGGCATTAGTGATGCCGCTGTGACGCCATGACCTACACCAAGGCTAGGGGCACAGCTCGTGAAGTGCATGATGCATTGCCTGGCCTGGACCGCAGCTTCAACGCCTTTGGATGCCTGCCGACGCCTGCAGTTATCAGTATTTCATGACGGCAGTACTCGCACCGACTCAGTCGTCTCCTGTGTCAGAAACCTCTTTGATCTGAGGTAAGAACTCCGCATAATCCAGGTGAAGCAATAAGAGGTCCACCTCCTGACATCCCCAACTATGAATATAAGCACAGAGTGTTAGGGCGATCAGGTGAGGGAAGGATAGGAAAGGAATAGCGGGGAAATTGAACCTGCAACCCAAATAACAATGCCATAAATAAATGAACACATGAAAAGACTACTCTCATAAGGTCTCGCTAGTTACTTAGCTATACCTTGCTCAGCTGACAACAATCCTTCTCAATCTTATGCAACTGGTAATCTCTCTCTTGTCATAAACCAATGTCTACAAAGCATAAGGCAACAAATTAATTTGCATCAAAAACAACACCTCCCCAAATAATATGTCTTCATGCAGACCCCATACATACCGGTTCCTTATTACACATTAGAAAATGAGAAGACGTCCAACATAAAACAAAAGGTGCTGGTATATGTACTGAAGACACACAAATGATGGACGGAATGCAGAACAAATCCAAACATTCACCCCCAGTCAAGAGATCTGGGTTAAATCCATCACTCTTTTGCTCACCATGCCACCCCAGTTTAGAACTGGCCATATGCAAATCAGTCTTGACCCTGTGCCGGCACAGGGTCAAGACTGATTTGCATATGGCTGGGTTCAAACTGGAACGGCATGGTGAGCAAAAAAACTATGTATTTTGGCCCAGATCTCTGTACTGGGGTGAATGTATGACATTGTTCTGCATTCTGTCCATCAACTGTTGTTTTTGCATTTGTCTCCCCGAGTGGGAAGGGTATGCCCAGACGTGGGTCTCGTGCTCTCCATGCCACTGGAATCAAGCTATCCTGGCTGAAGAGGGATGAAACTCAGAAACCGGTCCTAGGATGCTTGTTTCCAGTCCAGGGAGGACCTGGCTTGGCAGTTTGGGCTGGACTGTACCCATGAGGCACAGGGTCAAGACTGATTTGCATATGGCTGGGTTCAAACTGGAACAGCATGTTGAGCAAAAAAAACGATGGATTTAGGCCCAGATCTCTGTACTGGGGTGAATGTATAACATTGTTCTGCATTCTGTCCATCAACTGTTGTTTTTGGTATATGTACAGTCTTATATCCACAGTGAATAACAGAAGTGATTTTCCAAATCCCAACAAGTCAGCTGTCAAAAGCAATGTCATCAGTAACACAAAGAGAAATGGTTATCTGCTTTTGTTTCATCAACAGGACAGAAGACCAGTCTAGCAAAACCGCTGTTCCCAATAAACAACTGTTTGGATACCGAATTGTGGAACAAAAGAACCAAAACACAAACGAAGGAGATGAAGACTTCACATGGAAAGCACTACATTCGTGCTACACAGAATCGGTAATGTGTGGTTGACTCACCACCGCATTCCGCTCTGGCCATTCACTTATCTCAATTTTCGCCGGGCTTGATACACAGAATCGGTAATGCGTGGTTATGACTTAGCACCGCATTCCGCTCTGGCCATCCACTTCTCTCTGCTTTCGCCGGGCTTGCTACACAGAAACGGTAATGCGTGGTTATGACTCACCACTGCATTCTACTCTGGCCATCCACTTCACTTCGCATCCGCCAAGCTTAGCAAATGCCAAATACACAAGTTGAAAACGGCGTGACAGCGGGAAACAGTCACCGCTGCACTCCCACGGAATCACATGCCAACCATGGAACACTGTTTAAGAACTGGAATTCTGGTTCTTACTCACCCAGAAATCCTTCTCCAAGCAACACTCCACAGGGAGTCAGGGAAGCCGCGCTTAACAAAGCACGAACAAGTAGTATACACGGAGCGGCTTCTAGCAGCCGCTGATTCACTCTCAGACGAGACAAAACTACCCTAAACAAGAATTACGCACACCTGCGTGTGTGCGTCAGCTGGTATAAAAAGCCACTCTGACTATCCACGGCATCCTGGGATGTGTAGTTCCGACCATGGCGATATGGTAGGCGAAAACCCGACCTACTTCCTGACAGTAAGCCCTCTGACCAAGCGCCTCCTAGGACCAGGCTTGGAGGGGTTCCTCCGATGGGAGGAGCGGACAGCAGAGGGAGCATGCACATTCTGACAGGGCTCCCAGGAGTCATCCTCCGCAGAGTATCCTTTCCAGGAGACAAGATACCCTTTCTTAGCTTGGAATCCAGAATGCTCCTGACCTCGTATTCCAGACCCCCACCACAGGAAACCAGTGATGGCGCACGCCGCCTCACCTTTGCTGCTGTTTTCAGAAGGTGGCAATGGAACACAAGGTGTATTCGGAGACTGCCAGGTAACTTCAGCTTGTATGCAACTGGGTTAATCTGGCTAACAATGCTATACAGACCAATGTATCTGGGGTGGAACACACTGCGTAGTTTGAACTGGATGTTCTTTGTTGACAACCATACTCGGTCTCCCACTTGGTACTGATGGCCTTCTGATTTATGGAGACCCTCTCACTTCTTACAGACCTGTTTAGCGTGCATCAAATGCCCTCTTGTTCTCTGGTGTCCAGCCTGCAACTTCTTTACATATTCTCTAACCGTAGGCTGATCCGTAGTGTCTTCTGGAAGATTGACAGGCAGCGTTCTGGCATTATATACAAAGATAGCCAGAAACTGTGATACCCCGGTCGAGCAATGCAAGGCATTATTGTAAGCCAGTTCAGCCATCCACAGCAGAGATACCCATGAGTCCTGAGCCTCTTTAGCATAACACCGGAGATGCTTCTTAAGTGTCTGGTTTAGTGTCTCCGTCTGACCATCCATTTGCGAATGGAAACTCTTCGATAAAGTGGAATCAATCTGTAACGCCTTGCACCACATTTACCAGAATCTGGCTATAAATTGGGGCCGTCTGTCAGACACAATCACTTCGGGCAACCCATGGAGTTGTATGACATTGCTCAGTAGCAACTGTGCAGTTTGCCCCGCAGTAGACAAGTTTTTACAGGGAATAAAGTGTCCCATTTTAGTGAGGCTGTGAATAACCACCAAAATGGCAGAACAACCCTGATCCTTGGGCAATCCTGTTATAAAATTCAGGCTGATGTTCTGCCACAGTTGTTGTGGTGTAGGCATGGGCAAAAGCTTCCCTTTCTTCTTGGAGTTGTCTCCTTTTGCTCTGGCACATTTTTCTCACTGAGACACCCAAGAAGAGACATCTTTGCCTAATCTTTTCCACCAGAAAGGGTGGTGTACCAATTGAGTCATTTTAAATATTCCAGGATGTCCTGCCAAAGGAGATTCATGACACCAGACATAAGCCTTCTTTTAAAGTTCTGGAGTAGGCAAATACAGCTTGTCTCTATGGAAAGGCAGCCCTTGTTTCACAGTGCGGTTGGTTTCTTGTTCCACCCACTTCTCCCAGACAGAGGTTGTTTTATGATGACGTACTTCATCAAGAAAGTTTTCCACCATGATGGCACATAGCACCTTTGAGGGATCAATGAATGCCTCAGTGTTCTTGTCAGTAATGACTCCCATTGATTCCTGTTTGGATAAGGAGTCTGCCCTGCGGTTCACAGAACCTGGCCGGAAGGTAACTACAAAGTCATATTCCACGGAAAAGAGCATCCCCCTCATCTGCCTTTGTGAGAGATGCCGAGCCTTCTTCATATATTGAAGGTTTCAATGGTCTTTGTATACCGTAATGGGGAAACAAGCCCCCCACAGGTACTGCCTCCATCCCTGAAAGGCCTTTTTAATCGCAACTAATTCCTTTTCAGCGATTGTGTAGTTCTTTTCTGCTGGGTTACATTTTTTGGACAGATATACCACCCGATGAAGCTGTCTAGTATGTTGATCTCTTTGTGAGAGTATGGCGCCAATGGCCTCATCAGAGGCGTCTGCTTCCACCACAAAAAGACACTCCAGTTTGGGGTGCATGACTACAGGTGCCATGGTGAATGCTCTCTTTAGGAAAAGGAATGCCTTATCTACCTCATGGGACCACAAAAAAGGGACACCCTTTCTGAGCAATCTTGAGATAGGGACCGCAACTTGAGAACAATGCAAAATGAACCTGTGATAATAGTTCGCAAATCCCCAAAAACATTGGACTTCTCCCACATTTTTAGGGGTTGGCCATTCTTGCACCGCCTGCACCTTAAGCTCTGCCACGTGTAACCCTTCTGGATTAAGCATAACCCCTAGGAATTCCACTTCATGCACACCGAACTCGCACTTGCTCAATTTACAATACAAGTGGTGCTCTCGTAATTTCTTCAACACTAGAATGATCTGTTCTCTGCGTACCTCATTCGTATTAGAGTAGATCAGGATGTCATCAATGTAGACCACTACGAAGTGGTCCACATACTCCTTAAGAACGTAGTTTAAGAAATACTGAAATGCCGCCGGGGCATTGCAAAGCTCAAACGGAATCACAGTATATCAGCATAAACCATAATGAGTCTTGAATGCGGTCTTCTACTTATCCCCCTCCCGAATACGCACCAGGTGGTAGGCACCTCTTAAATCCAACCTGGTGTACACCTTGGCCTCCCGCACCTGATCCAACAATACCGAGATGAACGGCAAAGGGTATCTGTTGCGTATGGTGTTTTTGTTCAGCATGCGGTAGTCAATACAGGCTCTCAGGTCACCGTTTGCTTTGGCTATGAAGAAAAGTGGAGAGGCTGCCAGGGAACGGCAAGGCCTAACAAACTCAATCTCCATGTAATGATCAAGCTATTCCCTCAAATGTTTGGTCTCTGACAATGCATACACTCTACATGCAGAGATATTGGCTCCTTCTACCAGGTCTATCCGGCAATCGTATTGCTGGTGTGGGGGAAGTTGTTCTGCCCGAGTTTCACTAAATACATCTGCAAACTGCTCATACTCAGCAGGCAACACTATCTCTTTCTCAGCTGCAGTTGCCACAAAAAACAGGTACGTCAATGCTGCCGCCTGAGGAGGAGTGTTCTGAGCCAAATGGTTCTGGCACTCCTCAGAGAGAAACCGAACAGTTTTGTTCCTCCAATCTATTGTGTAGTTATGATGGCATAACCAAGGCATCCCCAATATCACCTCTTATTGCTGGGCCTTGATGATGTTTAATGACAGTTCTTCCACATGTTGTTTGTTAACATCCGCAACTGACAATAGTAGTGTCTCGGTTTGCTCCGTAATGACACCAGATTTCAAAGACTTGCCATCTACTGCCAATACCTTTTCAGGCATCTAACGGGGCACTCCACTTACTGTCAAGTCTGATACCAAAACCACTGTCAATGAAATTCCCTGTTGCCCCGTAGTCTAACATGACCAACACCTGATGAAAATGGTGGTTACACTCAAGACTCATAGGGAGCACGATTTGAGATTCGGTGTCTTTCAATGCAGTGGTTGATAATGATGGAATTCTCCCAACCTTTGACTGCGTCACCTTCTGCTCCAAGCCCCTGGGCTCCTACACCTCTGGTCGTGTGACGGAGACAGACACCTTCTTATTCAAGGAACACGCACCTGATGACTTGGGTTTAGAGGGGCAGTCTCTTACGTAGTGCCCTTTTTTCCCACAGTACATACACAGTCCCTGCACTCTCTGACTCTCCCTTTCTTCTCTTGTTAACGGGGTTCTAATGGCCCCTATATCCGTGGGCTCCTTGTTGCTTCACATGGCACTACATGGGTTTTATCGGACCGATAATAATCTCTTTTCACCCTTTTTCTCTCTCCCCCTTTCTTGGACATCCGACTAACCAGTCTCAATGTCAAGTTAATCAAGTCAGTACAGGTGACAGGCTGGGGGTTGATTTGAGCCAACACATCCTTCTTGTCATCCCGCAATCCCTGATAAAAGAGAGACATCCTCTTCTCTTCCGGCCAGGGGGCTTCTGCCACCAACCAGTTAAAGGACAAGAGGTGTGTTATCAAATCGTTTCTCCCTTGTTTCAGATCTAGCAGTTCACGATCAGCACTGAACGTGGTAGCTCTCCTATCAAACACTCTCTCGAATTCGGCTCTGAAGGCAGCCCAATCCGACAACACAGGATCATTATTCCTAACCAAAGGAATTGCCCAATTTGCAGCGTCATCCACTAAATACGAAATTGCAAATGATACCCTAGAATGGTTGTTTGGGAAGGATGCAGGTTTGCATGAAATGTGCAGCATTATCTGATTCAGAAACACCTGTATTTTCTGAGGGGCCCCTGCATATCTTTCAGGATCAGTCAACGGGATGGGAGATTTCCAGTCAATTTGTCCACCTTCTCTCTTAATGCTGCGGTTTCCACTTTGCAAGAAGCCAGTTCCTGTTGAACCAATACTAAGGCCTGAAGGACATCATGCATGGACGCCATCTTATTGAAACACCTGAATCGGGAAGAGTATGATTTCGTCGTAAATCTGTGAGAAATCTCTTTGCTCTGAGGTAGGAACTCCGCAGAATCCAGGTGAAGCAATAAGAGGTCCACCTCCTGACATCCCCAACTCTGAATATAAGCACAGTGTTAGGGCAATCAAGTGAGGGAAGGATAGGAAAGGAACAGCAGGGAAAAGGAACCTGCAACACAAATAACAATACCATAAATAAATGAACACATGAAAAGACTACTCTCATAAGGTCTCGCTAGTTACTTAGCTATACCTTGCTCAGCTGACAACAATCCTTCTCATTCTTTTTTTTTTTATTTTTTTTTTTATTAATGTTCCACAGCAAACATTCAATTACAATTAACCAGCAGAATTAATATAATACAGAAAACAAGAGAAATAAAAAATAAACCAGGATAATTAAGCATATACTTATCATATATAACAGGGCTAAACATAGTTATTTACTCATCAAAATAATCTTTTAAGGGACGCCAGATAGTGAGACCAAATCGCCTCTTGCGTGGTTTTTTCAACAAGTACATACTAATTTCAAGATTATACAAATTAAATAACTTAGTACGCCATATATCAAAACTCGGCGCCTGTGGCTGCAGCCACGCCGTGGCTATTGACAAACGTGTCACAGCTGCAATAATAAAAAGAAAAAAACTGAACTTAAAGAGAGGGTGCCCTTGGGTAGCTTCCTCCCCAATACCCAATAAAATTAAGTTTGATGACAATGAGATAGATTTACCAAGAACATGAGACAAAAACTTTGAAATTTGATTTTAAAAAAATGTTAAAGAAGGACAAGTGTAAAACACATGTACTATATCAGCATTGCAAGATCTGCAACGAAAACATTCACCCGAATTAGAGTATTGAGAAGAGCTACCCCATTTCATCATCACCGCCGGAGTACGATATAGATTAAAAATAGATTTATAAAGTTGAGCCTTTAGTGACGCAGAATAAAGAACCATGTGGGCCATCTTAATAGATTCTTGAATACTAATGGACGAAGATAAGAGCCGGTATGACCACTTCTCATTTGTTTTGTCAATATCATCTATGCGATGTTCTAAAAGCTCCTTATAAATAGTTCTGATTCGTAATTGAGATCTAATAGCATCAATAATGCGGATTGATAACAGCTGCGTAGTACGTTTATGGAGAAAATCGCGGATCTGTAAGAATTTAAAAAATTGGTTATTAGATAAATCAAATTTCTGTCTAAATGCATCAAAAGAAAGAAAAACACCCTCCGTGGAAACAAAATCACCCAAACATGTAATACCTTTAGAATACCAACATCGTATAACTGAATCACCAAAAATAGAGGGTAAAAGATATGATGCCCTAAGGGGAGTATATATTGTAAGTTTGGGTATATTGCAAATTTTCCTAACAGATTAACAGACATTGAAAGCAGACATGATCATTTTAAACCGAGTGCGTTTGTAGTAGCTGCCGTCGGTATTGGAAATCAAATATTTTTTTGCAATCGAACCAAGTGTAATTTGATAGATCGAGGGTGCTTCTGCCACATTGGGCATTTCCTCACCAGTCAGGAGAATACGCATCCTTAAAAGTAAACAAGAAGTCTGATAGAGAGCAAAATCCGGAATTCCCCACCCACCACGAGCAGGCGGAAGCGTCATAAAACGTGAAGCTCTACGGATTTTTCCTGGAGCCCAAAGGTATTTTTCACAGACCGATTGTAGCTGGCGAATCTGACATCTAGGAATCAAAAGGGGAACGGAACGAAAGAAGTAGAGTACTCTAGATAATATAATCATTTTTTATAAATTTGCTCTACCAACAAGAGTAAGGTGAAGACTCTGCCATGAATCCAGTGCATGTTTGGTTTTATCCAAGATGTCCATCCAATTAACACTAACCAAATCATCCAAATTAGGTCTGATCTTAATACCCAAATAAACCACTTCTTCCACAATCCTACTGTCAGAAACTATCGTTTGATCCGTACACAAACATTGTGTCTTGGCTTTATTGAGCTTATACCCGGAATATCTGCCAAAACATTCCGCTAGCTGTTCTATAGCGGGTAAAGCAATATTTAAATTAGACGTGACGACAGCTAAATCATCCGCGTAAGCGAGAACGCTATACTGCGTACCTTGAACTATAAAGGGAGGGATTTGTAAATTAAGATCAAGCATTTTAATGAAAGGATTGATGTAAAAAGCAAAAAGAATTGGGGAACAGGGGCAGCCTTGACGGGTCCCTCTACTAATCTGAATCTCCTCCGATTTAAGACCCATAGCACATATCTTTGCCGTAGGGGACCGATAAAAAATCTGAAGGGCCCGAAGAAAACCTGGATTAAACCCCAAACGTACCATGACCTCCCATAAAAAGCCCCAAGACACACGGTCAAATGCCTTCTCGGCGTCGAGCAGGACAAGACCCAGAAATCTGGAATCAACCTGCGTGACATGGAGAAGTGCAATGACCCTATTAATGTGATCAACCGTTCCCCGACCTGGCACAAAACCATGCTGCTGCGGCGATACCAAACCAGCAACAAGCGGGGCCATACGGTTGGCCAGCAGTTTAGCGTATAATTTGCCATCGCAATTAACCAGAGATATCGGGCGGTATGAACCTGGTTGATCAGGAGGTTTCCCCTTCTTCGGGAATATAACTACATGGGCTGCATCCCATGACTGGGGAGGGAATCCTAGTCTAGCTGCCTGAAAAGTATTCAACAGATCCTCTCAAAGTTCTGGAAAAAAGGTCTTATAAATCTCTGATGGAAGAGAATCAGGTCCAGCCGCCTTACCCGAGGGCAATTTAAACAATGCATGCTCGATCTCTTCGGCAGAAAATGGCAATTCCAGTCTTTCTGCCTCAACAGGGTCGAGCTTATCCCATTCTAGTACTGGTAGCCCGAAGTCAGGCGGGAGGTCTCCAACATCCGGCTGGCTATACAAATCAGAATAAAATTGATGGAAAACTTTCATAATAGCCTGGGGTTCATAAACTAATACCTTTTGGTCATTACAAATAGAGTTAATTTTTGATATTTGATTTTTCGCACGGATTCTTTGAGCTAAGTATCTCCCTGAAGATTTCCCAAACTCATACAATTGTTTCCTATAAAGATAATATTTAAGCGAAATCTCTTGGGCCCATACAAGATTAATCTTTGCCTTACAGCAAGCTAATCTATCAAGGCTATCTTTAGGATCACCAGCTGCCTGAAGTTGAGTTATAAGATCTAACTCAGCATTCTGCAATTGGGTAAATAACTGTATCATATTCTGTTTGCGCAATCTTTGAGCATGTAGGCCATAACTAAGAACCTCACCTCTAAAACATGCCTTAAAGGAATCCCAGACTACCACGGGTTCGGCTGTGCCACGGTTAAGTTGAAAAAAGTCTGGGATCCACTTTTTCATATGATTCAAAAAAGGAATATCAAGCAAAAGTTTCCTATCAAAAGAGAAGGTCTTACTATATCTTATAGTAGCCACATTTGATAAAGAAATAACTACAGGAGCATGATCAGATAAAAGTCTAGGATAGGCTTGAATTTGACTACAGAAGGCCCAAGCAGCAGGAATAATAAAATAATCCAACCGAAATAATTTAGTGTGAGGTGAGGAAAAAAACGTATAGCCAGGTGCTTGTGGGTATAAGAAATTCCACCCATCAACCAGACCATGGTCAGCCATCAAGTTCTTTAATGCCTGGAAAACCTTAGGTTTGCGACCCCTGTATAACCGGGCAGAAGGGCTTGCCCAGTCACTATCCAAATGGATATTAAGATCTCAGCAACACACTACTGGTGAAGGCCATAAAGCAAGCTCACCATTTAAAAAATCAAAAACATTTGCTTCATCAAGGTTAGATCCGTATACAGTGCAAAGGGTAAACCGCATATCTCCCACTAAACAATCGAGAATAGCCCATCGGCCGTGTATATCTGCCAAAAAACGCTCAGTTTTAACTAAAGAGCGGCGTGCCAAAATGGCCAACCCCGCGTCGTATCCGATTGTTTAGACGCAACCAAAGTAACATACCCCAAATCATCTAACTTTTGCCTTAAGGACCAAGAAATATGCGTTTCCTGAATACACACAATATCAGGATTAATAAGTTTCAATCCAATTTGCATCTTCCTTCGTTTCTCATAATTATTGAGACCACAAACATTATAAGTTACAATTTTTAAGTTCAAATTAGCCATTGAGTTCATAATTTGAAAGCCCTTTAGTAAACACGATCATAAGTGCATCAAACAAAAAACCACAAAAAATACCAAACAAAGTGAATCTAAAATCCTTTTGTGGAACATAATTTTCCTTTCCCCCCCCATACCCCGCCGGGTCCCACCCTTCCCTCCACCCGAAAAAAAAAAACCACCCCCCATCTACCTTCCCCCCTCCCACCACACCCTCCCAATAATGAGGCAATAGGACCGCGGTCCTGGTGATGGGGAACTGGAAGCACTCACCCACGGTACTCCTTTCAAGGAAAAAAACATAGCCATAACTATAACACCATATAACACCTTATGCCACATTATCTTCAACTCACAGGGCCCAACTGTTGCAAATATTCCTTAGCCAACACTTCTGAGAAAAAAAACCTATTTTGGCCCTGAACCACAACCTTTAACTTTGCAGGATTCATTAAGAACGCCTGCCCACCCTTAGCTTGAAACATAGGCATTAATTGACGAAGCTGCCATCGGCGAGACACTGTTTCATGAGAAAAATCTGGTCTAACAAAAAAATGAATCCCTTTGGCCAATCTCTTACGGTTTGGCCTAGCCAGGTCATAAACAGCTTCTCTCGCTAAAAAATTATTGATTGAGATCAACATGGCACAAGAATAGGCAGATTCATGTCCTAAGCGAGTAGCTTGTTGTTTTTTATGAAAAGGGAATCAATGGGCTCTCTGTATCTCTATCTCCCAATCCCATTGGGAAAGCTCCGGGAAAGCCTCTGTAAACAATTGGATGATAAATTGCCTCGCATCATCCCGCTCTGCCCCCTCCAGAATACCCAACACTCGTAAATTATTCCGCCGCATCTGATTTTCAAGTTCAGATAGTTTCCAGGTGGCGTCGTCTTTTTGCTATTTTAGCGCAGTGACCACTCCTTTCTGAGCCGATAGTTCATCCTCCAAAACTGAGATGCGACTTTCTGTCTCATGTACCCTAGTGCCTATCTCAGCACTTGTCTTATTTATGCGTCTTATGGCATTTTGTAGTTTACGGCAGGCCCCCTGTGTTCTAGCATTCTCGAGCCTAGTCTCCGCTCTATGTGACAGCATCGTATCATAAATCATCTCCAGCGTAATAGATTTGGGAGGATCAAGTGAGTTAAACGTGGCAGAATTCCCTAGGCCCACTTCATGGCCTGAGGCGGATGGCTTTGTGGTAGAGAATGAATAATCCCAAGCCAAGTTCTCCCCTTGGGCATTAAGGATGTTATCAGGTACGGTGGCCCCTAGATCGTTCACCTCTTCACTCGGGATCTTATTTTTCTGAACTGTACCACCCGGAGGGGCCGCATTCATATATCCAGGCGCGTAGCTGGGGGGGGGGGGCGGTGGGGGCGGACCGCCCCAGGCGGCACTATATTGAGGGCGGCGTCCGTTGCGGCTGCGGCGGCCTTTATAATTTGTTTAGGGACACAGTGTCACTAAATAAATTATGAAGTCCGCCGCGGCCGCAACGGCGCGCGCGGCCGGGTGGCCTTGTTTAAAAACATGATCGAGTGTGATTCCGTGCAACGAATGAGCCAAACCTTTAGAGCAGCCTATGTGGTGCAATGACTTATCTGCAAGACCCTGCTTGTGCCAATAGTACACTTGGTTAATTTTGAAGTGCATATTTCTAACTAAATGGGTAGAATGTAATTTATTGTGACATGGCAATTCATAGTGACTAAATTACAGACATGAGGTGCTGTATCATGAACACTGCAAAATAGCATTCTGTTTCGTATTTGTCAACTTCTTGACCCTTCTTGGTTCATTCTCTGATATAGGTTTTTTACTATAAGGTGGGATTGAATCATTTGTAGTTACACTCTGTAAGCCACTGCTCTAGACGTTGTTACAGACAGACATTACTATTTGATGACTCCTCCACAGATACCACACCAATTTCACCTTGAAGGAGGGAGAAGTTCCACCATCACGATTTTCAAGTGAGCACATCTGAGTCAGACATTCACAATTTAATATCAAACGCTTTATTACGGGACATTTGTATCATATTTTAAAAATATATTCTTGCCCCTCAACCTCCAAGCAATGAATGCCTACTCACCCAGTGACCCTTGTCTGGGGAGTACACTTGTTTGCATTATTAAGAGCCACGTGTTGTAACTTGTTGGTCCCATCCCAGCCTGCTCCAGGGCCGTCAATCTTGGAGAGCGCGCACCAGCGCTACCAATGACGGCCCTGGGCTACATTTTTGCCCGGCCCTCGCGATGAGAACGTAGCGGTGATGCGTCACGCGCTTCACCACTACGCACTCTCGTGACGACCGATTGTGGCATGGGGCAGTCAGTCTGCTGCGTGGATAATTCGTTCTATGCAGCGCAGGAGAAAATAAGTTTGTTTATTCCTAATCACCTTTCCTGACCCCTGCAGCTGCTTATCACATCAGGCTGTGACACAAAGTTTGACTAATGGAGTAGTAGGTAAGAGAATGTGTGACTATTTATTTTTCTTTCAAAAATATGCGCGGGCCCAGCAGGACACGTACTTCGTGTGCCCTTCATTTAAACAGTTTTTATCATTATCATGGCTGATGCAGAACAACAATCAGACAAAGACAATAACAAATGTCCCAATAACGCTGGTGATTAATGATCCGCTGGAGAGCAATAATTTGTCTGTTAGTAGTTTTTAAATGCAGATGAACTGTATCTTGTTTGGAAGCTCAGTGGGTTACTGCCTTTATTACAGAGATCCTTGTGTTACTTGCAGTTCAGAGTTACAATCCTAACATAGGACAGTGACCAATGAACTGTCACCAAAGAGCTGCATACAAACATGAATGGTATAGTTTTTTTTGTTTTGTGATATAGTTAGAACTTCCTCAGTCTTTCATCATTCTAATGTTGCTAAAATAAGTATGTTTGGGCAGAGATACATTTTTATCAGTAAAGCTGACCCCATGGAATACTCTTTTAAATCCTAAGGTTGTGTTTCCCCAGACCAAACCCTCTCAAAATATACTGCCCACCAGTATGGATGACGTGTGATTCCTACACCTTGTAATCCTCATTGGCTTATGTGACATTCTCTGTAGACTGATTTACATACTTGTATGATTCATTGTCTCTGTATAATGTGTTCGTGGTGTAAAGTGCTGACACACTACACTGATATGAGTAGCACTAAACAACAAATGCATATGAGAGAGGGGCTACGGAGCGATGAGGGGCACTGGTGGAGGGTGGCAGGGAGGGAATCTGAGGAGGAGGTAGTTGGAGGGGATGTGGAGCGATGAGGGGCACTGGTGGAGGGTGACTGCAGGGCTCGAGTCGGGGTACCAGGCGGGTGGATGGCGTCTCCTCACTTATTTTAACGAAAGCTCGATTACTGGAGCAAATGAAGCCACACATTTACTCTTTGACCTCTCTGGGGCGAGATCGGAGCTCATTCAGAGCGCTGCTCACGCGCTGGCTTCTCTGATGCAATGGCATCTAAGGGGTGAGCGAGGGGAGGCAATGAGTCTGATGCTGCAAGCCACCTTTCGTGACATCACTTGCTGTTGTGACGTCAGCGTCCCCCCACTTCTTTTTTTAGGACTTGTGCCCTGGGTGACAGTGAGGGAATCCGAGGAAGAGGTCATGGTGTGGAGGGGGAGCTAGGGTGAGATGAGGAGCACTGGTGGAGGGTGGTAGTGAGGGAGTCTGAGGAGGAGGTCATGAGGGGGAGAGGCTACAGAGAGATAAGGGGCACTGGTGGATGGTGGCAGTGAGGGAGTCCAAGGAGGAGGTCATGAGGGGGAGGGGCTATGGGGAGATGAGGGGCACTTGTGGCGTGAGGCAATCTGAGGAGGAGGTCACTAGGGGGGCCATGGAGGGATGAGGGGCACTGTTGGAAGGTGGTAGTAAAGGTATTTACAGAGAGAGAGGTTATTAGTGTGGCGCCAAAAAAAACTTTCGCATCAGCGCTAAAGCCGGCCCTGTCATGGACTTTCTGTTTTTGTTTATTTAATTAGCAGTCGGGTCATAAGGGCTACTGTGGAACATACTTTAAAGTGCATGCTAATTATATTTACTGCTATATTCAATGTTTTAAGTTTGAAGGTGATTTTACTAATGTTTTTACCGGGAAAAAGCAAAGTGGGGCCCGATGGGGCCTGATATGGGGCTGGGGCCCAAGGTCAGCTGTGAGATAAGGTGCACTGGAGAGAGGAGTAGTGGATAATCAAGCCTGTAAGGGAGAGCGTTGCCGAGTCCGGGGTCAGGTGGAGGTAGTAATGAAGAGGGATTCTCCCTGAAGGCTCGCACAGAGGGAGCCTGTAAGGGAGTGCGTTGCAGAGTCTGGGGTCAGGTGGAGGTAGTAATGAAGAGGGATTCTCCCTGAAGGCTTGCACAGAGGGAGCCTGTAAGGGATTGCGTTGCAGAGTCCGGGGTCAGGTGGATGGAGTAATGAAGAGGGATCCTCCATGAAGGCTCGAGCAGATGGAGCCTGAGTAGTATCACTTGCCTGATACTCCCACCTCAGAAACCTCCTCTTCCCATCAAAGGAACATTACATGGAAAGTGATAATATTTAGAAAGAGATTTGGAAAAGAGTGAGTTTTACTGGTCCTATTTTTCTTGTTTCTTTTGAATATTCAAGTAGTGCAGCAGCACCGGAACAGTTTGTCCCGGGTCTTGGATAGAGTTGAACAAGTTCCCATGGCCCCCACAACTGTGTTTAAGGATTGTGATCATAATGTGTCGCCCCTCCCTGTAATTTAGCTTTGGGCCCCCAGGCAGGCTGTGCACCATGTGTGTGCTGAGGCTGCTGTGAAGGAGAGATGTACTATTACAAGCTGGTTTTGGGTACCAAGAGCACATGTCTTTTCATTCCCAGGGAGTTGGTTGCTGCTGCTTGGAAGTAATGACAGGGAGCGACCCCTGGTTGTTGCCTTTGGGCCACCAGAGTGGGCTTTGTATCCGGTCTGTGTTAGCAAGGTGGAGCTGACTGACTCCTTTGTGCTGCGTTTAGTTTTAAGGGCACACAGTGAGTCATTCCCTGTGAATAATTAATTTGCTGTTTTTGAAAGATAAAGAATCACAGGCTTCGACACTGTTAAGTTGGTTTTGGGTCCACAGAGCACATCACGTTTGTGCAGGTCCCCAATGCTTTAATGGGGGGGACCATGATGTATGGTCATTTAATGTCAGCTGTAGATGAAGGTTACATGAACAGTGTAATGTATGTGCATGTTTGCATTGTGTTGAGGGGATTACCAGGTAATTGTTCACGCAGCTCTCTGATGGATGTCACATGCGGTTTTTCTGAGTCCCCAGATAGATCATGCAGTCTGTGTGTTCTCTTTTGTACTACCAGTCACCGGTGTATTCAACTGTGTAGCCTTGGACCGTGTCATGTATGTGCATGTAACTTGCATGATCAAGGTAACTATTAGTGGCGATACTACGTGTCTCTCGGACCTCTTTGAAGTGCATGCCCTCCCCGGGGGGGGGGGAGGGGCGGGGCGGCAATCTGAGGGATAGCCCCGGGCGCCACAAGCTCTAGCTATGCCACTGCATATATCCTCCCGTTATACAATCATCAATCTCTCCTTGTTCATACTCTGTCCAATCCCTACTGGTCGCATCATCATCAGATGTTGTAGACCCATCTGATAGAGAGAAAAAATTATCTAATGGGTCATTATCTGGGTTAAAACCGGCCTGGTCAGGACCTAAGCCATCTTGTATCACACCCACTCCGAGAGAATCAGTAGGTTTGAGAGGGAGAACTGCAAGTCCCAACATTCATCTTGATACACCAGCCAATACAGCTGGGGGCTCGACATCCAGATCTATATTCGCGGATGGAACCGAAGCTTTTCCTATCTCTAATTGACGATCACCATGAATCACCGCTGTTTCACCCGTCATATCAGCCAAATTATATCCCTCCTGTGGAGAGCCCAGGATAGCGTCTGAAGGTTGCTATCAGCCGATTTATTTACATGTTGTGTCGAGGCTTTGGCTGCCCGTTTAACAAACAGAGGGGCCGTGTGTTTTACCACAGGCGTAATAACAACAGAAGAGGATACAGAAGTCTTACCCAGAGGGGTCTTGGAGCGAGGCAGCGAACTAGAAGCAGAGCCGATGGCATCGTTAGAACCAGCATCACCCGTCGTTGCCTTCACCTGTCCCCCGGCTGCAGACTCTGCATTCATTGATGGCTTACCGCTACGAGGCTTATGGTTTTTTGTCAAGATCTTGGGAGCTGCTTTCGGCGGCATTTCACTAGCAGATCGGAGGGACCTGCCAACCACTAAAGCAGTGAACGAACACCAATTACCACACTGCGGAAGGCAAAGACGCCAAACGCCTCTACGCGCCCAGATCAAAGCGGATGCCGCAGTGAGTATGCTCATCACAGGTAGCTTTCAGCCGCATGCGCAAACACCACTTCTCTTTTCCCCCGAAGAATTGGGAGGATCACAGCGTCAAAACCTTGAGCCTTTTAGAACCAGATCATATTCGTGGCATTTCAGCGAAGGGAGTCACCGTGGGGAGTGCATAGGTCCAGCTCACTCGGCCGAAACACCGGCCGCCATCTTGCCTCCCTACAGTCAATCCTTCTCATTCTTATGCAACTCGGAATCTCTCTCTCGTCATAAACCAATATCTACAAAGCATAAGGCAACAAATTGATTTGCATAAAAAAAACACCTCCCCAAATAATATGTCTTCATGCAGACCCCATACATACCGGTTCCGTATTACACATTAGAAAAAGAGAAGACGTCCAATATAAAACAAAAGGTGCTGGTATATTTACAGAGTCCTATATCCACAGTGATTCACAGAAGAGTTTTTCCAAATTCCAACAAGTCAGTTGTCAAAAGCAATGTCATTAGCAACACAAAGAGAAATGGTGATCTTCTTTTGTTTCAACAACAGGACAGAAGACCAGTCTAGCAAAACCGCAGTTCACAATAAACAACTGTTTGGATACCGAATTGTGGAAGAAAAGAACCAAAACACAAACAAAGGAAATTAAGACTTCACATGGAAAGCACTACATTTGTGCTATGCAGAATCGGTAATGCGTGGTTGACTCATCACCGTATTCTGCTCTGGCCATTCACTTATCTCAATTTTGCACCGGGCTTGATACATGTTAGAAGGCGACCTCAGAGGGGCCCGGAGGGGGGCCCTGACTGTCCTGAGACCAACCCTCGAGGTATCGTAGCCGGCCACTGGCGGGAGACTCCTCAGGGGAGGAATCTCGTATCTAGGATCGTACACTCGGCACCACACGACAAAGAGACACCACACCGAGAGTTCTTAAGAACAAATCTTTATCAGGTCGGAGTGGTGAGATCTTTATGATCAGCAAGGCAATATATATACAAGTAGAGCGCGGGCTCACAAAGTCTTGGAGGGGGGTTAGGAGGTAGCGGGACAGTCTTTGGGGGAATGGATCAAATGCAGGAGCGTATCCGGCGCACAGCTCACAATCCTCGAGCTGGGGGATGCGCTTGTCGTCGTGGGGTCCGGCGGGACCAAGGGAGTCTGGGGGCGCTGCGAGATACTCAGCAGGCTCGAGTACAAGTTCGGAGGTCTTACGATTTTCAGGGAGCCGCGAGTCACTCAGCAGGGCTCAAGCACAAGTTCGGAGGTCTTACGATCTTCAGGGAGCCGCGAGTCACTCAGCAGGGCTCAAGCACAGGTTCGGAGGTCTTACGATCTTCAGGGAGCCGCGAGTCACTCAGCAGGGCTCAAGCACAGGTTCGGAGGTCTTACGATCTTCAGGGAGCCGCGAGTCACTCAGCAGGGCTCAGGTGTTTCCAAGGCGAATCTGCCGGACAGTCCCAGGGCACCCCTTGTTATAGGGCGACTCCCCTTTGATGTCCGGAGTCTATGCAGGCAGGGGTCTTGTCACCTGGGGGTCGCTTGTTGGGGGTTTCCTGCCATTGTCCTTTGATCCTTTCAGGGCCGGGTCGGGAGGAGCCCCAGAGACCCAGCAGGCGTGGAGCCAGCCCTCGGGGAGGCCGGCGGGTCGATCGAAACCCACCTTCCCAGGGAAGCGCAGAGGTGTGATGGAAACTGCTCCTCCCTTTCTCATCCCAAGGGGAGCGCGATGTCCTCCAGCCGGAGTGGCGCCTGTAGGCTAGGGTCGCGCTGGGGCCGGGCGGCCATCTTGGTGCATGAAGTGGGCACGCGGGCCCGGGGTGGCCGAAGGGGGGAAGGCCTACGGACGGGGGAAGTCCGGGTAGGGTGTGTGTGTTCTGGTGGGAAGGATCGGCCAGGCCAGGGGCTCGGGGCTGGTGTGAGGTGCAGGGGTCAGGTCTGACTAGGTTACGAGGGCCGGGTCTAACACGCGTCCCCCCCAGCTGAAAGCAATAGAGAACTACCCATTTTCTTGGGGGTTCTCTTCGCTGAGGCGGAAGAATCGGGAGAGGCCATCGGCGTTGACGTGGTCCGTACCAGGGCGATGTTCTACGGTGAAATCCATCCCCTGGAGGGAGATTGACCACCGCAGAAGCTTGGGGTTTTCTCCTCGCATCTGCATGAGCCATCGCAAGGGGCGATGGTCGGTCTGGACCCTGAAATGGGTGCCGAACAGGTAAGGGCGTAGTTTCTTGAGGGCCCAGACTACTGCGAACGCCTCGCGCTCGATGGTACTCCATCTCTGTTCCCGGAGCAACAGCCGTCGGCTGAGGAAGGCCACGGGCTGGTCCAGACCCTGGTCATTTACTTGGGAGAGGACGGCCCCGGTGCCATGCTCGGAGGCATCAGTTTGTACCACAAACTCTTTGGAGTAGTCGGGGGCCTGGAGGACGGGGGCCGTACACATGGCCGTTTTCAGGGCATTGAACGCCTCTTGGCAGGCAGGGGACCACTGTACCTTCTTGGGCTGCTTCTTGGACGTGAGCCCCGTGAGGGGACCGACCAGGCTGCCGTAATTCCGGATGAATCTCCGATAGTAGCCCGTGAGGCCCAGAAAGGCTCGGACCTCTGTTTGGGTAGTGGGAGGTTCCCAGGCTAGGATGGCGTCGATTTTGGGCTGCAGAGGGGCGACCTGCCCGCTCCCGACCTGGTGCCCCAGGTAGGTTACCGAACCTTGCCCAATCTGGCATTTGCTGGCTTTCACGGTGAGGCCCGCCTGGCGTAGGGCGGTTAGCACCCTCCGGAGGTGTTGGAGGTGCTCGCTCCATTCGGAACTAAAAACTGCGATATCGTCGAGATATGCAGCGCTGAATTTTTCCAGCCCGGCCAGGACTCTATTTACCAGTCGCTGGAAGGTGGCCGGGGCATTTTTCATCCCGAAGGGCAATACGCGAAAGCGATAGTGCCCATCCGGGGTGGAGAAGGCGGACCGCTCCTTGGCTCCCTCTGTGAGCGCAATTTGCCAGTAGCCGCAGGTGAGATCGAAGGTGCTGAGGAACCGTGCAGCTCCGAGCCGGTCAATGAGCTCGTCGGCTCGGGGAATGGGGTGGGCATCGGCTCGGGTGACCTCATTGAGCCCCCGGTAGTCCACGCAAAAGCGGAGTTCCGGGGGGACCCCGGGGGCGGCTGCTTTTGGGACCAGGACCACGGGGCTGTCTGAGGGTTCGATCACGCCTAGGGTCAACATTTTCGAGACTTCGGCTTGGATACAGGACCGGACCCGATCGGGGACTCGGTAGGCTCGGTGTCTCACTGGTGGGCTGTCCCCGGTATCCACATCATGGACACACCAGTCGGTGACCTTGGGGACCAGGGAGAAAAGGTCCGGAAACTGCCCTAGGAGCTGGCGGCAATCCTCACGTTGCTGGGGAGTGAGGGACGGGGAGAGGTTCACTCCTTCTACGGAGCCGTCCTTCTCCTTGGTGCATAGAAGATCGGGGAGAGGATCCGACTCTTCTTCGGACCCGTCGTCAGTGGCCAGTAGGAGGCTCAGCTCTGTCCGCACAAAGTGGGGCTTGAGGCGGTTCACGTGGAAGACCCGGAGGGGGTCCCGGGGTGACTGGACGTCTACCAAGTACGTGACCGGGCTCTTTCGCTCAACTACTTTGAAGGGCCCGGTCCATTTATCCTGGAGAGCGCAGGGTTTCACGGGGGCCATGACCCACACCAGCTGGCCCGGCTGAAACTCGACGAGCGCGGTGTTCTGGTCGTACCAGCGCTTCATCTCCTCCTGACTCGCCTCCAGATTGGCCTCTGCCATTTCCCGGAACCTCCTAGTCTGATTGCGGAGGGTCAGGACGTAACGGAACACGTCTCGGGGGGTGCCTCGGGGCGCCGCCTCCCACTCTTCTTTGACCAGGCTGAGGGGCCCCCTGACGGGGTGCCTGTAGAGTAGCTCGAAGGGGCTGAACCCCAAGGATTTCTGGGGAACTTCTCGGTATGCGAATAGGAGGCAGGGGAGCAGGAGGTCCCACTTACGCCGGAGGGGCTCTTCCAGGCCCGCGATCATCCCCTTCAGAGTCCGGTTAAACCGCTCTACCAGGCCGTTTCCTTGGGGGTGGTACGGGGTGGTGAACTTGTAGGACACCCCGCACTGTTGCCATAAGGACCTCATGTATCGGGAGATAAAGTTGGTACCGCGATCGCTCACGACCTCGCGGGGAAAACCCATGCGGGAGAAGATCCCCATCAGCGCCCGGCCCACCACGGGGGCCGTGACGGTGCGCAGGGGGATGGCCTCAGGGTAACGAGTGGCATGGTCCACCAGGTTGAGGATGAACCGGTGCCCCTGGGAAGTTGGGGGGTCCAGAGGTCCTACAATGTCGATCCCGACCCGCTCAAAAGGGGTACGGACGACAGGGAAGGGCTGGAGGGGAGCCTTGCGCCTCCCTCCACTCTTCCCACTGGCCTGGCACGTGGGACAGGACTTGCAGTGGGCTTCTACATCTGCTTTCATTCGGGGCCAGTAGAAGTGAGTCACGAGGCGACTGTATGTTTTGTCCTGACCCAAGTGGCCTGCGAGGGGGACGTCGTGGGCCAAGCCCAGGAGGAGGTCTCAGAAGCGTAGTGGTACCACCAGCACTCGGCCGGACCCTAGCTCCACCGACTTCTGTTCGCTGTACAGAAGGTCATTCTCCCAATAGACCCGGTGCGTCCCCGTCTGGTCGCCTGCGGCCTGTGCCGCTGCCTGTTGCCGGAGCCCGACCAGGGAGGGACAGGTAGCCTGTTCTCGGCAGAACTCTTCTCGGGAGGGGCCCCCTTCGTGGCGCCACTGTGCTAATTCGGGCAGATCGCCTAACTCGGTGTCTGGGGTGGAGTCGGAAGGCGGCGGCTCGTCACTGGTGAGCGACTCTTCCGGTGAGGGAATGTGGGGGCCCTCGGCCGGGACCATCCCATCTTCAGGGGTCGGGGCGTCGTCGACGTCCCTCAGGGGGGTCAGTCGAGCCGCCATGGATCGAGTGGTGGCGCACACCCACTCAGGGAGGCCCATCATCCCTAGGTGGGTCTTGCGCTCAACTTGCCCCCAGGGGGAACTTTCCAGGTCGTTCCCCAGGAGACAGTCGACGGGCTGGGATGTTCTCACTGCGACCTTCAGTTTACCGACCACCCCTCCCCACTCGAAAGGCACCAGGGCTACCTTACATAGGCTTTCTGTGTTGTCGGCTGAAAGGACCGGGCAAAATACGTTGGGGAGGACCTGGTCCTCGTGGACTAAATGGCTGAGGACACCGGTGATGCTGGCCCCGGTGTCACGGAGGGCTTCTACTTGGTGGCCATTGATCGTGACGAGCTGCCCATATTTCTTTGTGTTAGAGGGCAGGAGGCTCCCAGGGACCATCTCTCTATCCCCTAAGGACACTAGGGCCATAGCGGCGGGTTCCCACTCCTCGGCCTCCTCAACCTCCTCCCCCAGGGCTACATTGGCTATCTGTCTAGCGGGGGGTGCTGCCTGGTTGGTGCGTGGGGCCATGGGGCATTCAGGGTCGTTGGCGTAATGCCCGGGCTTCTGGCAACGAAAACAAGTGATGGTTACCCGGTGCCCCCGTCTCAGGGGAGGGCCGGAGACAGCTGGTGGGGGTGCCGGGAAAGGCGGAGGTTGGGACTTCGGGGGACTAGTCTGGGGCTCTCTCTGCCCTCCCTGTTTTCCCCCCCTCTCTGGCGGGGTGGTCCCTGACTGGCTCGGGGGTACTCTCCTACAGGGCCCCGGGAGACCCGGGTGTTGGTCCAGCGATCCGCCTCGACAGCCAGCTTTCTCGGGTCCGTGAGCTTGCTGTCGAGCAGATGCTGGCGTAGTTCCACAAAGCAGTTGGCAGCCAGGTGTTCCCATAACATAAGGTCAGTTAGTTCTTCCAGGGTGGTTACCTTGCTGCCCTTGATCCACCCATCGAAGGCACGGCTGAAGAAATTCACATATTCCACCCAGGTGGTACCCGGGATCTTCCGGCAGTCCCGGAACCGCTGGCGGTACATCTCCGGGGTGAGGCCGTACCTTGTGAGGAGGGCCGTTTTCATGTGTTCATATGAGGTCTGCATGGAGGTGGGTAGGTCGAGCAGGGTGTCTCTTCCTTCGCTCAGGAACCGTCCCCATAACCCAGCCCCCCAATCTTTCTGCGGGACCCGATGGGAGGTCATGGCGACCTCGTAGGCCCGAAACCACTGCTGAATGTCATCATTCTTGTAATATTCCTTGACCACATCCTTGGGGATGTGGACCTTCTGTTCCGTCGGGGCGGCCGCCTCTCGGTTCCCCGGGGGCCGAGCTTCTTCGCTTCTTCGCTTCTTGCTTTCAGTTCTATTTCCTTCAAACTGCGTTCATGTTCTAGTTGAAGTCTCCTTCCCTCGTGTTCTCGTTGGAGTTTCTTCTCTTCCAGTTCTCCTTGCACTCACAACTGTTCTACTGCTAGCTTTTTCTCGGCTAATTTCAACTCGCCCTCAATTTTGAGTTTGGCTAATTCGAGCTCGTGATGGCGACTTTTTTCTCTGTCTGCGAGTTCCTCCGGGGATAGGCCCCCGTCTGGTACGAAGCCTCGCACCTGGTTGCTGCTGCGTTCTCCTTGGGAGGGTCCTGCTTCGTCGTGGGGCTCCACCGCTCCTTCTGGGCGGGGGGCTCCCGAATCCACCCAAGCTTTCAGTGCCTTTTGCATATCTTCTTTGGTGTTGAGACCAGTGGTAGCGATTCTGAGTTCCTTACAGAATTGCTTTAGTTCCCTGTGAGTGTACTCTTCCAGCTGTTCCACCTGGAACACGGTACTGGCGTCGTCTTCTACGAGAGCCACGGCGTTTCCTTCTGCCATCTTTGTCGGTAGTGCGTCAGCCGTTCACGGTACGATCTCTAGATTATGGGCCCGTATCCCGTCGCTTGCCACCAATGTTAGAAGGCGACCTCAGAGGGGCCCGGAGGGGGGCCCTGACAGTCCTGAGACCAACCCTCGAGGTATCGTAGCCGGCCACTGGCGGGAGACTCCTCAGGGGAGGAATCTCGTATCTAGGATCGTACACTCGGCACCACACGACAAAGAGACACCACACCGAGAGTTCTTAAGAACAAATCTTTATCAGGTCGGAGTGGTGAGATCTTTATGATCAGCAAGGCAATATATATACAAGTAGAGCGCGGTCTCACAAAGTCTTGGAGGGGGGTTAGGAGGTAGCGGGACAGTCTTTGGGGGAATGGATCAAATGCAGGAGCGTATCCGGCGCACAGCTCACAATCCTCGAGCTGGGGGATGTGCTTGTCGTCGTGGGGTCCGGCGGGACCAAGGGAGTCTGGGGGCGCTGCGAGATACTCAGCAGGCTCGAGTACAAGTTCGGAGGTCTTACGATTTTCAGGGAGCCGCGAGTCACTCAGCAGGGCTCAAGCACAAGTTCGGAGGTCTTACGATCTTCAGGGAGCCGCGAGTCACTCAGCAGGGCTCAAGCACAGGTTCGGAGGTCTTACGATCTTCAGGGAGCCGCGAGTCACTCAGCAGGGCTCAAGCACAGGTTCGGAGGTCTTACGATCTTCAGGGAGCCGCGAGTCACTCAGCAGGGCTCAGGTGTTTCCAAGGGGAATCTGCCGGACAGTCCCAGGGCACCCCTTGTTATAGGGCGACTCCCCTTTGATGTCCGGAGTCTATGCAGGCAGGGGTCTTGTCACCTGGGGGTCGCTTGTTGGGGGTTTCCTGCCATTGTCCTTTGATCCTTTCAGGGCCGGGTCGGGAGGAGCCCCAGACACCCAGCAGGCGTGGAGCCAGCCCTCGGGGAGGCCGGCGGGTCGATCGAAACCCACCTTCCCAGGGAAGCGCAGGGGTGTGATGGAAACTGCTCCTCCCTTTCTCATCCCAAGGGGAGCGCGATGTCCTCCAGCCGGAGTGGCGCCTGTAGGCTAGGGTCACGCTGGGGCCGGGCGGCCATCTTGGTGCATGAAGTGGGCACGCGGGCCCGGGGTGGCCGAAGGGGGGAAGGCCTACGGACGGGGGAAGTCCGGGTCGGGTGTGTGTGTTCTGGTGGGAAGGATCGGCCAGGCCAGGGGCTCGGGGCTGGTGTGAGGTGCAGGGGTCAGGTCTGACTAGGTTACGAGGGCCGGGTCTAACAATACACAGAGGTGGCGATTCCGATCCGTGAAAAATATTCCCCGTACGAATCGTATCCGGATTTTTTTACGTACGAATCGTACAAGTCCCGTACAAACTGGCAAGTACAATTCGTATGTTAAAAAATCCATACGAATCGCATTGGGAAAATTCCCCGACATGTCCTCGGGTCGGAAACAGTGTCCGACACATCCCCGGACAGTTTTACATACGAATCGGGAAACTGAAGTCCGAGCGCGCAAGTACGATACGTCCCGTCCGTCCGAATGCACAACCGTATGGAAAAGACACCGTCCGGAGCGAACTCCCATGGCAACCATGGAGAAGTCCAAACATGTGCCCGCATACGTGCCGAACACCCCCCCGTCCACCCCCCCATGTACGCGCCATACCCCAGCAACCCCCCATGTCCGCGCCGTACCCCCACCCCACCCCCGTAGGTACGGAGCGTACCCCCACCCCCGTAGGTACGGAGCGTACCACCACCCCCGTAGGTACGGGGCGCACCTTCACCCCACCCCCGTAGGCACGGAGCGTACCAACCCCCCGTAGGTACGGAGCGTACCCCACCCCGTAGGTACGGAACGTACCCCCACCCCACCCCCGTAGGTACGAAGCATACCACCACTCCCATAGGTACGCAGCGTACCCCCACCCCATAGGTACGGAGCGTACCCCCACCCCGTGTAGGTATGGAGCGTACCCCCACCCCACCCCGTAGGTATGGGGCGCACCCCCACCCCACCCCCATAGGTACGGAGCGTACCACCCCCCGTAGGTACAGAGCGTACCCCCACCCCGTAGGTACGGAACATACCCCCACCCCACCTCCGTAGGTACAGAGCGTACCACCACCCCCATAGGTACGGAGCGTACCCCCACCCCGTGTAGGTACGGATCATACCCCCACCCGACCCCCGTAGGTACGGGGTGTACCCCAACCCCACCCCATAGGTATGGAGCGTACCCCCACCCCCGTATGTACGGTGCGGACCCCCAGCGCGTAGTGCTGGGGGGCTGCAGCGTACCTACGGGGGTGGGGGTATGCTCCGTACCTACAGGGTGGGGGTACGCACCGTCCATAGAGGGGGTGGGGGTACGCACTGTCCATAGGGGGGGTGGGGGTACGCACCGTCCATACGGGGGGCTGGGGGTACAGCGCGTACAGACTGGGGGGCTCGGTGTACGGCGCGTACATACGGGGGCTGGGGGTACTGCGCGTACATATGGGGGGCTGGGGGTATGTGCTGGGGGACGGTGCTTACATACGGGGGCTGGGGGTACACACCGTCCATACGGAGGTGGGGGTACGCACCGTACCCCCAGCACCCCGTATGTACGCGCCGTACCCCCAGCCCCCCCGTATGTACGCGCCGTACCCTCGGTTCACGTATGTACGGCATGTACCCCCAGGCCCCTACACCCTGCCCATGCCTGTACGCACCCTACCCCAGGCCCCTACACCAGCACCCTCACCCAGCCTTGCGCATGTACGAGTCGTACCAAGCCATAGCAAATGTGAGCACTGTACAACAACATGGCTGATGTACGCACCTCACAGACGCGAAAAACACACGTACTGAACCAGGACACTGCAAAGCACCACAAGGAGAGTCAATTCGAATCGCACAACACCACAAAACACGTCCAACAAGCCCAAATACATCCAATACACTGACTTGCATCTGCCAAACAGGTAAACAGAGGCCCAAAACACAACCACTCCTTATAACACACCCACCCAAAGTTCAAACACAGCCACACCCACAAATGGACCAATAAAAAGGGCCCACACACACAAACCATGAGCCTTTGCAACAGACCCACTGCTGCCAGACCCCACAGACAACCCACAGCACCATACTTGAACCTTGACTACACCTTACACTTGCACACCTTCACACAACCACCTTCACAAACACCCCCTCACCACCTTCACACACACACCTTCACAACCACACACAAACACCCACAACCATCCACACCCACACCCCACACCATGCCCACAGGCATTAATCCAAAGTTCACAACAGCGGAGCTGGAGATCCTTGTCAACGAAATCATCAGAGTCGAGCCACAGCTCTTTGGAACATTGGTCAGACAGACCAGCGTAGCAGCAAAATCAGCCATGTGGCAGAGGATCATCGAGAGGGTGAATGCTGTTGCGCCCATCAGAAGGACCAGGCATGAATGCCAAGCCAGGTGGTACGATATGCGGAGGACGGTCCGCCGCAAAATGACTGATGAATATAACCAGGGAAACATCACTGGAGGTGGCCCGCCCCGCAGACCGGGAGGACTGGGAGGAGAAGGTGATGCGCACGCTGCTGCCGGTGGGAGTACACGGAGTAGAAGGAGTCGCCGAGCCTGGTGAGTACACAAACAACTCACCCCACATGGGGGGAACCGCATCAACAACCCAACTCACAATAATGCAAGCAACTACCCCAAAGCCATCACTGGACACAACCACACTCCAAAAACACGCACATGCCACTAGCGGCTCCATGCCCCATGCACCAAGCAAGGCCATGCCAAGTCACAGGCCACACAAAACACCAACACAAGACAGGATGTCCGTGATGCCGGGAGGGTGGGCCACCAAAATCACATTGTGCAACTCAGAAGCAGACACCAATGCCCTCAGCCCATATGGCCTAGGGCAGAGCTATACAAACAGTGTGTCCCGACACTGTACTGTGTCGCCTGCAAATGGTGGCCGCGTTGCAGGATGACATGGGTATGAAGGCCCAATTTGCACATAACAGCAGCTAATGAAGAGGCATCACTGTGAAAGAGTGTCAGCACACACCGCCGCAGCAGCGCAGACTCAGAGACACTCTGCCCAATGGGGGCCGGGAGATTCTAAACAAAGCCACATGAACAAGCCAATGGCCTTTGAAAGACCTGCAAAGTGTGTGTGCCCAGGAAGCTGGGCTGAGGTGACAGAGGGTGACAGACAGATGGACGGAGAGGGAGAGAGAGGGAGGGAGACAGAGGCCGACAGACAGAGGGAGGGAGAGGGAGAGAGAGGGAGGGAGACAGAGGGCGACAGAGGGAGACAGAGGGAGGAGGGTGACAGAGGGAGGGAGAGAGGGAGACAGAGGGAGACAAAATCACCCTTGGGTGGTGTGGGCATGTCTGCTCGTCAGCAGGTGGACTGTGTGCATGTTGACAAGGTCTGGCAGTGCGTGAAACACCCCTTTTTCGTTTGGAAATCACTGGGCCATGTGTCAAACTGTGCACGAGTAGATCCTTGCTGCAGGCACAAACCTAACCTTACACCCAGAATACCCACTCACTGTGTTTGTTAGAACCCACTCACAAATGCATAAGTTACCTACCTGCATTCTCCAATAAATATGAAAAAGCACCATTTGGCCACGTACAGTGCAACACGTAAGCCGGTTCTGCAGCGCTCGCTACGCACGCTCGCTACACTACTCACTGCGTTCAAAAATGATGCAACAACAAAGAGTGTGTCACACATAGGAAAAGTGTTGAAAGCTGTGGACAAGGGACATACCCATGCACCATGCACAATGCACAGGGACTTGCCAAGTACAGACAAGGTAGATGACACTTGGCCCTGCTGTAGACAGCACAAGGCAATCCTGTGACCACTGTACACTCAAACACCAACTCCACATGCCACCTACCTACCACAGGAACTCACATTCACTGTCATGCCAGCATGCACCATGAGGGGATAGACACATCACCTGGTAGACCCAATGACAAATCACACCACACCCAAAAGCATGCCCAGTCACACACACCCCCCCTTACACAAGCACACACCCCCGGGGCAGCCAACGCAAATTGGCACTCCCACAATGGATATGTGACACAACAAGACCAATCCATAGCCAAATAAGCATCCCAACACTCATTAGACAGGCCAAATAACCAGGAGTACATATCAATCTGTCCCCCACAACATACCCATCCACAAGTGCACTGTGAGAGGAATGCTAGACATATCCAACTACCCAGAGGAACTGTGCCAACTTGAATTTGTATGAAACATGGATGACGCATGAAACACCATTACCATTGTCTCTCTCTCACACACAGGGCAACGTCGTAGATCTCCCCCCAACACTGGGGGGGAAGAATCACAGGACGAGGCTCGGCGTGACGATGATCCCACCGGCAGCGACGACTCTCACCACACCATATATTTATAGACCTCCAGACTGTTCGGCAATGGCAACCCAGAATTTATGTAGCCTTATTGTTCAACTGTCTGTCAAATACTCAAAATTCATGGTGTTAGGCGACTTCAACGTGCATGTGGATGATGTGAGCTGCTCACAAGCAGCTCATTTCGTATCCTCATTAGAAGGTGCCAACCTCATCCAACTGGTGTCTGCTTCCACACATACAGCAGGGCACACGCTAGATCTTATTTTTACCTCCCTTGCCGATGTTGTTATAGCGTCCCCTTCCCCTTTAATCTGGTTCGATCATTACCTGATCCCTCTTACTCTTCCTCTACCTGTCCTTAAACAAACTGAAGGCCCTCACTTGATTTTCAAGAGCAATTTGAAAAATCTAAACGTTGCAGATTTATGCGACACTATACAGACTACCCCCCCCCCCAACCTGTCCTCAGACCCAAATGCCAATGCTATCTCCGTGCATAAATGGATCGCAACGGCAGTGGACTCCGCTGCCCCGGCAAGAATTGTTAAATCCACTAGACTATCTCCCACGGCCCCCTGGTTCTCACTTTCCCTGAAAAAATCCAGGTGTGAATGTAAAAAACTTGAACGCGCGTGGAGAGCAAGATATGATGTCCAATCCAAGCTCTCTTACAAAAAGGCCTTAAAAGCCTTCCACAAGGACATCAAAATTGCTAGGAGAGACTACTTCACTAACCGGATCTTAAATGCTGACCACTCAGGCAGTGAGGTGTTTAAAGTTGTGAAGTCTTTTTTCAATCCCGCAGCTACAGAATCCAAGCTGTCTCCCTCTCCCACCCTTTGTAATACGATCGCTCATCATTTCGATAGCAAAAATCTTAAGGTCTATGACTCTTTTGTCCCGCAAACATCTACCGTAAAATCAGATTCCCCCCTCTCCAAGCTTATGACTCAAACCTTTAGTCATTTTTCAACTATTACATACAAGGAAGCCTCAGCAACGATTCAGAATTGCCATTCTGGAGCCCCAGATGACCCATGCCCTCCCAAATTGTGGAAAAGCCTTTCTGCCCCCCTAGTGGACACGCTTCTCCAGCTTTGGAATTCCTCACTGTCTACAGGCATTTTCCCCGACCTTTGGAAACATGCCACACTTCTTCCCCTAAAAAAGAAACCTAACGGGGACCCGGGCGACCTTGGCAACCTAAGACCCATTTCCCTTCTCCCTGCTCCGGGTAAAATGCTTGAGAAATTAGTTCAGCGACAAATGACCACTTTTATTGAGCAAAGTGGAGCGCTCCACGACACACAATCAGGCTTCAGGGCAGGCTTCAGCACAGAGACTGCCCTCCTTGAAGTAGCAGAGTCAATAAGATGGTCACTGGACTCAGGAGCCTCCTCTTTACTTGTGCTCCTGGATTTGTCAGTGGCCTTTGATACGGTGGACCACTCTATCATGGTCAAGAGACTACAGGGTGCTGGATTTGAGGGAAAGGCGCTGGCCTTTGTCTCCTCCTTCCTGAATGGTTGCACACAGAAGGTCTCTCTCAGGCCTTTTGAGTCGTCACCTCTTCCATTGTGGTGTGGAGTCCCTCAAGGCTCTGCCCTGAGTCCATTACTTTTTAATCTCTATTTGGCTCCGCTCTTCTCATTAATCAACAACTGGGGTGTGAAAGCGATCTCCTACGCAGACGACACCCAGCTGTTCTTCTCCTTTAAGGAGCAATCTGGTGAGGCTTTCAAAAATTTCAAAGGCTGCCTGCGTGATATAGCCATCTGGATGAACTCCAACAAATTAAAGCTTAACGCAGGAAAGACCGAAGTTATGTTCTTCGGCACGGGCTCTATCCCCGTTGCGGACTTATGGTGGCCGGAGGAGATGGGTCCGCCTCCCTCCCCCGCCAACTGCATTCGCAATTTGGGAGTAAGATGGGAGCCGGATCTCTCCCTTATGGCCCAAATTAAACAGGTTTCCGCTACCTGTTTTAGATATCTAAAAAACCTACGGAAAATTCTGCACCTCCTCCCGGAAGACTGCAGGAAAATTGTTGTTCACGCGACTGTCACATCCAGACTGGACTATGCAAATGGCCTTTACTTGGGCCTCCCCAAATATGCCATCCAACGCCTGCAGTTGGTCCAGAATGCGGCTGCGAGACTGGTCCAATGGATTCCTTTCCAACATCATGTCTCTCCGCACCTCCGACTGCTTCACTGGCTGCCGGTGGAAAAAAGAATTATCTTTAAAGCCCTGACCTTGGCCTACAGGGCCTTGCATGGAAACTGTCCATGCTATCTGAAGGACAGATTATGTCCCTACAAGCAGGAACGGTCGCTACGCTCCAACTCACTCAACTTACTTCAGCCTTCCCGGTTTAGAAAGTCACGTAGGGGGGGAAGATCCTTCACGGTCAATACGACCTCACTTTGGAACCACCTGCCCAGCCATCTTCGTCTAGCAATTTCAGAAACCTGTTTTCGGCAGGCCCTGAAAACTTGGCTCTTTGATTCAGCCTTATTGGTTTCCATGGAGGCCGGCCTCTTTACCCACTTATGCTATCTAGCTCCCTCTACTGTTAGCGCCGGGACACCCCTGTTTGGGGTAGCTGTCGCGCACTACAAGCTTCATTATTATTATTATTATTATGGATGACCCCGACCAACCTGGCACCTCTGGTGCCCAAGCACCTGCAGCACCTGCGTCAGGTACAAATGTGCTAACCACCACCCCCATTCCTGCCACATCCCAGGATACACACAGGAGCCCTGCTCGCACACAACAAGGCAGCCAGTCTGACCAGGAGGGACAAGGTACTCCGGGCACCCAGGAGGAGGCAGGCGACCCCGCAAATGCCATCCCTCAGGGGTCCCGGAGACCCGATGTGCCCACAACGGCAGGCCAGGCTCAAGTGGGCAGGGGTGGTGGGAGTGGAGGACGGCGGAGGCGCAAACCTGACCAGACAGCTGAGGAACCCGTTATGTCACACGTCCGCAACATCCTGGACACGTACCGGCGTGACACCAGGGGCATCAGCCAGGTAGTGGAGACCCTCAATGAGATTAAGAACATGCAGGCCGAGCAATATGCAACACCAAGGACGGATGGAGGCAAGACAGGCTGAGCTCGTGGCGGTGCTAACGGACATGAGCCGTTCACTCCGTCGGATTTCCGAAAACATGGGCAACCCTCCCTGTGCCACCAGGCGAAGATCAACACCAGCCACAGGGAGGGATCAGGAGGAGGATTCGTCCGACGGAGCATCACAGATATCGTCACGGCCTGCTTCTGAGGGTCCCCCGAGGAAGGTGGGTCGTCCACGCAAAAGACCGTGAGAGTCAGCGGACCATCACCATCTCCCAGGCCACCTGGCCTGGCACCTGGCCCTCTGGCGCAACAGCAGCACCTCATCCAATGACATTCTCTGCCACATGGACTTGCTGGTCACTGTCTGACCAATGTTGACAAAGACTGTGGCATGGACTCTGATGAATTCCAATGGCAAGGATCCCAACTCCCCCTGTGAACTTTGGATTACAGACACCCGGCGAGCACCTCTTTACATCCCCCCAAACACGTACCCCACTACTAATAAAAGTCATAAAAATCACGAGATGATGCCGTCATTTTGCATTATTCCATAACATGTGTGTGTTGGAAAGTCAAACCATGCCTGAGTTTTGAAGTAACTCCAACCATGCATACCCTGGGGTCTGAGTCTGGCACAGGACACACATGGGTCACAATGTATCATCCAATACAGACATGGAGCACCGTACTCACCCATGATGGGCCCAACCAGCTGAGGGGGTGCCTGCACAACTGTGCGGACAGACCTATTTCGAAGAGCAACAGTCATGCGCAGAGGTCAGGGATCATGTGGAGTGTCCTGGGTTGGAAATCCCAGGTATGTATAGCATGCTGGAGTCAGGTGGATGTGGAGAATGGTGGCCAGGCCAAGGTTGGATGCATGGAGATGGCACAATGGGGTCTTGGGTGACAGTGCCACAAGGTTGTGTTGGGGTCGTGGTCGTGGGCTGCATCCTGAGTGTGGGCGTGGATTGTGAAGGTCATCCTGTAGCTGACAGTGATCCATTGCAGCTATCTCTGTTGGACGGTGATGTGGCTGGGTTGCCAGATGTTGAAGCAGAGCTGTGCAGATGCACTCTGGATGTGGACAAGTATCATTGGAGTTGTAACGTACTTCTCCATAGAGTGCAGGGTAGGATTAGACACGGATGTTGTAGTTGACCTGGGGGATGGTCTGTCTTGCCTTGAGATGGATCGAACTGTGGATCTTGTGCATAATGCAGAGTGTGCTGAAGCCTGAGGTACAGATGCTGGTGATCAGCATAGCACATGTGAGCAAGCAATCCATGATGCACACCAGCTCGTGTGCGTGGACACTGTGTGCCTGTGCAGGGCCCTTGCGGGTGGGACACAAGCAGTTGACCCAGCTGTAAGGGGGCAATCCGCAGATGAACACCTCAGTCGTGTACAAGTCCAGCATCAGGTGGCCGATGTTCAGCCATCTGCCAATGGATACCATGCATTATTCAATATGAGAACTGGCAAGGACTGCGTCTTTGGGGAGGGTGAGGAGCACCTGGCTGGCAATGGGACACCAGATGATGATGAGATGCAGTGCGCATGTCATGGTGTAGAGGGGGATCCTGGACACATTGTAGACTGACACGCTGAGACATGATACCTGTGCCATGTGTCCCACAGCGACACCATACTACATGCAGAGGCCTGGAGTACCACTCCCATGGCCTTGTTGGGGTACAGAGCCGGTGGGGAGTAGGAGGGGCATGACATGGTTGGTGTGACAGGGCCTGGAAGGCGTGCCAGCGCTGTGTAGGCAGTTGGAGTTGCACACTCATTATGCAAAGGTGTAGTGTGGGCGATGAGTGCATGCCTGAGTGCATGCAACAGATGTATTGGATGGACATCGCTTGGTGGGTGGCCTCAACATCATGGTGTAGCGTGATGTGGCACATGCAAGGACCTGAGGCACGTGCAATGTGCACGTAGCATGTGCGGACGGTCCAGCCTTTCCCACCGCAACTGTGTCACACACAAGCAGATTACACCAAAATGAATGGGTGGAAGGAGGAAGGGGGGTGCGTCTTAGAGGCGTGTGTGTGAGGGCAAATATAGAAACTCTGTGTGCCCTTGCTGCAGGGCCTGCAGCAGCAGGCGCCATGCCCTGAAAACCATGCCACAAGTTGCACACAAACACAAGCATGTCAGAAAGGACTACTGCAAAAGGTGTATGAGAAGGAAGGAGTGTCTGGTTCAACATGGCACACACACAGACAATGGATGCACATGCAGCAAAGTGGCCGTTGTGGGGACTGAGATGCCAAAATACCTACACAGCCATGTACATCATGCACAATACATATCATAATCCCTGACAAACAGCTTGCATCTTGCTACTCTACACATAGACTCATATGCACAATCTGTGACAACTATGCCAGACATGCCGCATGCACAGTGGCAAGAGACCTGCATTGACAGAGATGAGGCACCTTGGAGGCTGAGGGACACCTTTATTAGTCATGTGTGCCGGAAGGCAAATGCATCTATATTAACAGATGCACAGGTCATGTGGATGAACATGTGGAACCTACACTGGCATCCCCCTTTGCACCACAGATGCAGGAAATCCATAGAACTGGCACACAAGTGACGGGTTTGAGGCAAATACACCATGCTGCTCACGGAGAGGCTGCCATTCACCATTGAGCCGCTAATGGGGATGTCCCACACCATGTCAACCCGGTGCATCCCGTATGTTTCCGAGGGCAGTGTTACACACATTGATGCCTTCATCACAATCCACAATCACTTAACAGATGACTGTCACCAAGTGTGACAATCAATTCAGGTGAATCCAGCTCCATGTCATGTCCCCCATGGTGATTCTACATGTATGCAAAGTAACCAAACATGAACAGGAGCAGTGCACACACTTTCCAAACACATAGCACACACAAAAAGCCATGGTGCATCCCTTACCCTAAGGTGAAATTTCGACATGTCCGTGAATGTTACGCTGATTCAGCACACGTTGCTGTATTCATGAGGAATAGCAGGAGCATAACAATGCCACCAGCAGACAGCATGCGCAAATACCTGGGGATGAGAGACACACAAGAAGTGAGCCAAAAGAAGCACATCCGCATGCATGGACATGTACTCGACACGTATAAGGTTGTCAACATGCTAGGTGAAAATAGTGTCTCAGGAAAGACATTCTTTTATTACACCATCACTCGAGTGACACATCCAAACACACCTCTGACTCACTTGCCATACATGCAGATGGACCCACACATTGCAACACATGCCACACAAGGCTCAATGCGTGCACACTCAGACACTGCAACTCACCACTAAGCAAAGAAGTTGCGTATGAGCTGACTCCGGATGTCCTCTTCCTCCTCCCCCTCAACATGACTTGCCTCGTCACCAAGCCCCTCGTCCTCCACGGGTGGATGTTCCTGCTCATCCGGATCCAGGATGAGTGGCACAGCTTTCTCCACTGCCATGTTGTGCAGCATGCAGCACACGAGGAAGATTTTGCAGACCTTCACTGGTGCATATGGGAGTGCGCCGCCGGTCTTGTGGAGGCACCGGAATCGGCTCTTCAGGAGGCCAAAGGTCCTCTCTATCACTCGCCTGGTCTGCCCATGGGCGTTGTTGTACCGGTGATCGGCAGCCGTTCTGGGGTTGCGGAGAGGCGTGATCAGCCATGGCATGTTGGGATAGCCACAGTCCCCTACATGGAAACATCATGGACAGAAGTGGGTCAGGAGAAGCAGTAAGACAGAAAGAAGGCGCTAAATACAGGAGTAACAGAGTATACCCACCAACAAGACATGCTCGTTCGTTTCGCAGCTGCAGCATCATTTCAGGCACCCTGCTACGCCTCATGATGTGGACATCGTGTGCTGATCCTGGAAAACGAGCACAGACATGGGAAATCACCATGTTAGCAAGACACACCACAAGGGCATTGATGGAGTGGTAGTGTTTACGGTTGCGAAAGGCTACCTCCTGTGCCTGTGGTGGTACCAAAGCCAGATGTGTCCCATCAATAGACCCAATGACATGGGGCATCCCTCCCAGGGCATAGAAGTCACCCTTGACACCTGTCAACTGCTCAGGAGTTGGGAAATGAATAAACTCATCCAGGTGAACCAACATGGCCTCTAACAAATCATGCAGGACATGGCTGAACATGGTCTGGGACATGCCACCAACATGAGCTATGGTATCTTGAAACGTACCCGTGGCAAAGAAATGTAGGGCTGCCATCACCTTCATCATGGGTGTCAGTGCAGTAGGATACCTGTGTAGCGGTTGGAGGTGTGGTGCCAGCCTTGCTGTCAAGTTCACAATCAACCGTTGGGTGAAGCGGTAGCGGCGTATACAGTCACGTTCCCTCAGGGCAGCCAAGTCTGGCATTGGTCGGGGGAGAGGCGGAGCCCTGCAGTAATTTGGAAGGGACAACGAAGAGTGAGTACAGAACAACAACAATGTCAATGTACTGAGCACATGATAAACAGCCAATACACATATGCTACATGCAGAGTCAGGTCTGTGCAATATATCCTGGACACGTATGCCAGGCAGGTGACACTCCTACCAAGAGCCAGCTACAAACGTGGATTCACAAGCTCAACATGACATGGCATGAAACTAGCTGTGGGCCAGTGTAAGTGAACAGGCAGACGCATTACAGGAGTGACAGACATCCACATGTGTGCAGAAGAAGGATGTTTATCATACAGACAGGTTGCGGAACACTAGAGGCACAGGTCACATGTCCCTGAAAAAAGGACAGACCACACACCTTGCCATGAAGGGGTACATGTCAAGACTGATCACACATACATTGATACTACACAGATATGTCCTTGTCTCGCAAGTCCATGTTCGATGCATACATACACACGTTACGTCTGATTCCACATGTGTCCTGGTGTGCATAATAGTGTGCCATGCCCATCCACACACATGCACATGTTGGATGCAGCAACTGCAGATGCATTTGACGGAACACCTACAGCAAGCTTATGGGAACACATGACACACACATGACATACTCACATCGTGCAACACCGGTAGTCACATGTCAGGTGTAATTATCCGTGTACCTGGCATCAGGGGACAGTTGCGGGTGTTGGCGACTGTGCCATGCCAGTGACGCATTGCTCAACAAGTCTGTACTACATGCACACATGTCAAAGGTGTGAAGGGGATGTGTGGCACATAGTGCACCATCACACATGACATGTGTACACAGCTCATCACACATCTATTGGGTTCAAACATGAGGAGATTTGTGCCACATCACAGCCTGAAACACCTAGGCCCGAGACATGTAGGGCTGCACTGACAATGACTTGATGTCCAGCCTTGGCCAAGTATGACAGCTCAATTCCTTTGTGTGTGCCGCCTGTCACCAGTGTAAGGTGTGAAACGCACCGTACATACGCTCTGAGGGCGTGTGTAGGGTCCGTATCACTATGGTTGTGTTGCCGTAGGCGTACGCCATAGGGATACGGTCCATACATGCGTGTGTAGGGTCCGTATCACTATGGTTGTGTTGCCGTAGGCGTACGCCATAGGGATACGGTCCGTACACGCGTGTGTAGGGTCCGTATCACTATGGTTGTGTTGCCGTAGGCGTGCGCCATAGGGATACGGTCCGTACACGCGTGTGTAGGGTCCGCATCACTATGGTTGTGTTGCCGTAGGCGTACGCCATAGGGATAGGGTCCGTACATGCGTGTGTAGGGTCCGCATCACTATGGTTGTGTTGCCGTAGGCGTACGCCATAGGGATACGGAACCTACACACACGCGTGTACGGAACGTATCCCTATGGCGTACGCCTACGGCAACACAACCATAGTGATACGGACCCTACACACGCGTGTACGGACCGTATCCCTATGGCGTACGCCTACGGCAACACAACCATAGTGATACGGTCCCTACACACGCGTGTACGGACCGTATCCCTATGGCGTACGCCTACGGCAACACAACCATAGTGATACGGACCCTACACACGCGTGTATGGACCGTATCCCTATGGCGTACGCCTACGGCAACACAACCATAGTGGCAACACAACCATAGTGATACGGACCCTACACATACGTGTACGGACCGTATCCCTATGGCGTACGCCTACGGCAACACAACCATAGTGATACGGACCCTACACACGCATGTACGGACCGTATCCCTATGGCGTACGCCTACGGCAACACAACCATAGTGATACGGACCCTACACACGCGTGTACGGACCGTATCCCTATGGCGTATGCCTACGGCAACACAACCATAGTGATACGGACCCTACACACGCGTGTACGGAAAGTATCACTGGAGTAGTGGTGCCCTAGGGGCGTGGAACACACCGTACCTGTGTGTGTATAGTGAAATTTCATAGGGGACACATGAGGGACAAGTATAAGGGCCTAAATGCATGCTGGTTGTCATGGAGACCGAGTTTCAAGTTCAAATTTTTTCATCAGGTGGCCAGCAAGAGTCGGTTGGAGACAATATACTATGTTGCAAAGTGGTTGTTGACTTGACATCATGCTCAATTTTTAAACCATGCAAAGCCCCTCACTGGGGTAGGTTTAAAGGGATTGGAGGAAACGTAGGATGCAAATGAGATTGACCAATCACTCTGTACTCCTGTAAACGAAACAGGCCAGCAAGGCAAATATAAGGCAGCCAGGTCCCATGAGAGAGCACTTGCCTGCACAACCTTTCATTCCACACCACTGCTGCTGCTCGTGATTCCTCTGGCACCATGTCCAGGTCTATGGAGAGGGCCCAGCCATTCACCCTGGAGGAGAATGTGGCATTGCTGGATGTCATCCTCCCACAGTACCCCAGCCTGTATGGGAGACCAGGGGAGCAGGTGAGTGCTGACTCCACTAGCTTAGACTGTGCCCCTTTTTTGTGACTGTCACTTCTGGCATTGTGTCCAGGTGTGACAGACATGCAATGTTGTTTAGAATGGGTCCCGGGGGGGGGGGGGAATGCCTCATGTCTCCCATGCAGAGCATGCTCTAGTGCATGTCTGCACACCTCACTTGCATAGTGCTTACTGTGACAATCAATGCATAATGCATGCCACATTCAGCCTGGCTAATCCACTTGGGAATGTTGTTTCTACAGCCCTGATGTGATTCTGTGTTCCCCCCAGTGTGACAGGTGACTGTACCCACAGATGTGTGTGAGTTGAGTGTACCTGTGGTGAGAGTGTCCACATGATGTGCTCATCCCCTGGACATTGGTGTGTGTGTAAGTCCCCTGTCATGTGGGTGAGTGTCTAGGTGGAGTGTTACAGCCCAGATGCATGAGGGATGCATATATCCTACCCATCTGATGTGAGCAGGGAGCAGTGCTGTGTGTCTGACGTGCTGGGCTAGCCCAACACCTGTGACACCCCCAGTCAAGTGGCACATGTGCAGAGTGAGGTTTGTACCCGCAGTTGCCAATGGCAGGTGATTGTCCTGTGCCTGTGTGTGTGTCTGTGTACTCTGCTGAGGTTTCGTCAGTGGCCGGGGGCATGTGACTGCTGTGAGGTGCTGTACATGATCCTGGTGTAGCTTGTGATGCACAGTGTGGGCCATGATCATTGATTGTGTCGCACCCCTCATTCCACCGGTGTACTTTCAATGCCACGTAGTGCATTTTGCCTTCCCCAGAGGATAATGTCCCTATGACAAAGGTGCAATGAGTTGGCTGCATAGTATGCCCTGTTCACACCTACCAAATTGTTAAAATGTGTGTCTCTGTGACATGTAGCAGGTGTATTGATGTTGTCTCACTTTGTCATCCTCACAGGTAGGCGCCTATGCCAAGGGGGAGATCTGGAAGGCGGCCGTCAGGTCGGTGGAGGGTCGGAAGCGGCGCCTAGCCCAGGTGAGGAAACGCTTGCAGGATATCCGGTGCTGGACCAGGAGGATCGCCCGGGTCCTGCTGGGGGACTCACCAGAAGGGAAGAAGAAACGTGGGCGCCGGCGCCTGACCCACATCATGAAGCGTGTGCTGGCGGTGGTCTTCCCTGACTTGGATAGGCGCTTACTGGAGAAGCAGCAGCAGGAAGGGGGTAGGTACATGTGTGTTTGTTGTGTGTCACCAGCTTTTGGAAGTGCGCAGTCGCATGGATACACTGCCAGGGTTTATATGTGCAGTGTATATCCTGTTCCACAAAGTCAACCCGTGCTGTTCTTCTTCCCTTCCCCTCCTTGACATGTGTTTCCGGGTCAGTGGGTAGTCACTCTTGCACAAGGTTATCTAGGCTGGCAGTTAATCCAAGTGCCCAATGCTTGCAACATCATGTGTGGGGGTGGTGTGTTACATGTGTTGTGAGCTTGCCTGTGCCCTGGCCAGTTCAGTCATTGTGGGGTCCATGTTAGTTGGCACTGCTGCTGAGTCCCGACATAGGAGTGTGTCTTAAAAGTGTACTGCCTTACAGCATGCATGACCAATGTTGTGCCCTCAGACATGATGTGCATGAGTGTGAGATATGCATAGTGCAGGGACGGTCACTTCTGTTGCAGTCATATCCATACAGGACCATGGAGGAGTGTGGCCACTACAGTCCCCTGGGGCACCTTTTCCTAGGTATCATGTGTGTCATCCAACAATGTGGACATTCTCTGTGTCTTCAGCATAGGTTGGGCTCTGTGGCATTGTACCCTGGCCTAATTTGTATTTACGTAAAGTGTGCTACATGTGTCCACTGTACAGGGTGACCCAATTTGGCTTGTGCATACTCACAGTGGCCAGTGCCTGTGTGTCTTGGTACAACTATCTGATGATGGTTGTTTGTCAATTATATGTGTGGACAGGCGCACGAGGGGTACTTTGTGTACACTCAGGATTTATTGAAGGGCATGTTTGTAATCCCCGAGTAGGAGGTGTAAGTACTTCCTCTGTCTCAATCACATTGTCTCAGGTAGGGGGGGGTTTGTGCAGGAAAGGCCTACATGTCCAAACCTTATGTCTCCTTGCCAGGTCTGGCCTGTGTGTGATGATTGTCTGAACATACACTCAACATGCAGTGACCCAGTCATGTTGGGCATGGTTTAATGTATTTGCTAAGCAGCATGTGCCAAAAGTTAGGAGACATGGTTCCTGCTCATCCCTTTTTTGGCAACGGTCTGTGGTCCAGATGCTGTGCTCGACTGTCCCCAGAGGCCGGCTCCTCTGTCTAATTTGATATCAAGTTATTTGCTGTTGTGTCATGCTCTCCATTGTTTCCCAGTGGCATGGTGGGTCAACCAACTGTGTGGTGCAGGGCCTACATATGTGCGTAGTATTGTAGATGTTACTCATGTTGTTGTTCATGCTATGCACTGTGACCTATGTAGTTTTGAATCATGTGTCATATGTTTACAGGTGTCTGATTATTCCTGTCTCTTCACCTTGCCCACAGCATCGTCGGGGGAAACCGAGGGAGACACTGGCACGGACCTTGAGGAGGGATCCAGCACCGGTGTCACCAGTGCTGGCGAGTCTGGCGCAGCGAGTGGCACGGAGGCCGTGGGGAATGAGGCGGAGGACCTGTCCAGTCCCACCACCGACTATGACGCTGACGGGTCCGAGGCTGAGCTCCCAGAGGGGGCGGAGGCTGCTCCCAGAGCTGAAAGCAGCACTCCATCTCTCGCCGCCCCCTCCATTCCCATCACCGGCCTCCCACTTGCTCGGGTCCCTTCCATTCGTGCTAGGCACCAACATGTCTCCTTCCTGCCAGGCACCGCACCCCCTGCCCCTGTCTCCCCTGCTGCCGTCAATGCCGAGTCTGTGGACATTCTGCGGCAGTTGCAGGTTGGTCAGACATCGCAGCTTAATGTCCTCCATGGCCACACCAGACTGCTGACACAGATGGTGTCGTACATGGAGGGCATGTCAGCAGCGATGTCTGACCAACGGAGGTTGCTGAGGTCCATAGACTCGTCACTGACTGCAGCAGTGGGTCTCCTGCAGCGCTCTGTCCCCCCCTACCCCTGTACCATCCACACTTCCCACTCCCATGCCTGTCCCAAGCACACCCAGACGTCCCCATGCACACACACCACCAGACACAGGCAGCACACCACCAGGGAAGGGCAAGCACACATCTCCTGTCACGCACACACAGGGGGAAGTAGGCACACTGTTAGACGGACCGGGAGGGTCGGCCGAGGTCAGGGGGAGAGGTCTCCGGGGAGAGCCGTCTCCAGCGATCGTACAGACAAATAACTTCCCCCCCACAGACAGATACCACACAAGGATAAGATTTAGCGTTCTTTATATGCACTTCTTAAGGTACGATGAAATAGTACAAGGAGGTCTGGACTCAGGGGTCCCCTCGATTTAAGTCTCTCAGGATAGGGAAGGGGGTAGCGGGACAGTCTGGTTACCAGTCTGGTAGTTCGGATGATATGATGATTAGCTCACAATCCTCGAGCTTGGTGGTTTAGCTGGTACGGGCCGCGGCAGCGCCAGCAGGTCCCGGTAGAGATGGTCGGTACACGGTCCGCGGCAGCGCCAGCAGGTCCCGGTGAAGATGGTCGATGTACGGTCCGCGGCAGCGCCAGCAGGTCCCGGTGAGGATGGTCGTTACAACGGGCCGCGGCAGCGCCAGCAGGTCCCGACGAGGATGGATGTTGCAGAAGGCCGCGGCAGCGCCAGCAGGCAGGACGATGGTTCGCAAGATAGGGCTACGGCAGCGCCAGTAGTCCGTCAAGGCTGAGTTCTCTCGGCGTCTCTCGACTCCAGGATACAACTGCCTTCCTGCTCCGGAGCTGCCCCAGTTATAGGGCAGGCGCCCTTTGATGTCCGGACCCTCGCACTTGGAGGTCGGAGGGCCCGGGATGAAGGTGTCCAGACACCCAGCAGGGGGTGGAGCCAGCGCCTGGGGGAGCTGGAGGCGATCGGCACCTGGCGGGGGAGAGCCCTTGACGCTTCGTTCTTCCATTGACCTGCCAAGTGGTCCGCTCACCTCCTGGGTGGATGGTGGTGCCGGGATGTCGGGGCCGGCCAGGCCCAGGGTTAGGGTCGGGTGGAGGCCACGCGGCCTCGTGGTGCAGGGCCCAAGATGGCGGCTTGACCCGGCCGGGGGAGCCGGCGGGGGCTGGGGCCCGTGATCCATGGAGGTCCGAGGGCAGGAGTTCCGTCGGGAGATGGGGTGCGGGTGCTTTTCGTGGGTCACGCCTGGCGGGCCGGGGCTTGGGCCCTGTCATGCGGGGAGGGAGCAAGCCCTTCGTGTGGCCTGTCCAACATGCGTCCCCCCCAGCTGAAGGCGGGGAGAGTCACCCATCTTCTTGGGGACTTTCCTCGTCGAGGCGGAAAAAGCGTGACAGGCCATCTGCGTTGGCGTGGTCTTGGCCCGGTCGGTGCTCCACGGTGAAGTCCATTCCCTGCAGGGAAATGGACCAGCGCAATAGTTTTGGGTTCTCCCCCCGCATCTGCATCAGCCACTGCAGGGGTCGATGGTTGGTTTGTACCCGGAAGTGGGTACCGAAGAGATAGGGCCGGAGCTTTTTGAGGGCCCACACCACTGCGAAGGCCTCCCTCTCGATGGTGCTCCAGCGCTGTTCTCGGGCCAGGAGACGTCGACTGATGAAGGCCACCGGCTGGTCATGACCTTCGGGGTTCAATTGGGAAAGAACCGCTCCGATGCCGTGGTCGGAGGCGTCTGTCTGTACCACGAATTCCCGACCGTAATCGGGGGCCTGGAGCACAGGGGCGGTGCACAGGGCGGCCTTCAGCTTCTCGAAGGCCGCTTGACAATCGGGGGTCCAGTTAATCCGTTTTGGTTGGTTTTTGGACGTGAGACCCGTGAGGGGCCCCACGATGCTGCCGTAGTCCTTCACGAACCGCCGGTAGTAGCCGGTGAGCCCTAAGAAGGCTCGGACCTCGGTCTGGGTGACGGGGGGCTGCCAGGACTGGATGGCAGCAATCTTAAGTTGCAGCGGGGCCACCAGCCCGCTTCCCACTTGGTGCCCAAGGTAGGTCACGGACCCTTGGCCAATTCGGCATTTGCCGGCCTTAATTGTGAGGCCGGCCCGCTGGAGGGCCTGTAGGACTTCTTGGAGGTGGAGGAGGTGGTCGGACCAGTGGCGGCTGTATACAGCGATATCGTCCAGGTAGGCAGCGCTGAACTCTTCGAGCCCCGCTAAGACCTGGTTCACAAGGCGTTGAAACGTGGCGGGGGCGTTCTTCATGCCGAAGGGCATGACCCTGAATTGGTAGTGGCCATCGGGGGTAGAGAAAGCTGACCGTTCCTGAGCCCGGGGTGTGAGACCGATCTGCCAGTAGCCCGCTGTTAGGTCGAAGATACTGAGGTAGCGGGCGGCCCCCAGCCGGTCAATCAATTCGTCCGCTCGGGGGATAGGATGAGCGTCGGTCCGGGTGACAGCGTTCAAGCCCCGGTAGTCGACGCAGAATCTCAGTTCAGGTGTGGTGCCGGGGGCAGCGGCCTTGGGGACTAATACAACCGGGCTGGCCCAGGGACTGTCCGAGGGCTCGATGACCCCGATCGTGAGCATTTTGGCCACTTCCTCTTGTATGCAGGCCCGTACCCGACCTGGTACGCGGTAGGCCCGGTGTCGGATAGGGGGACTGTCCCCGGTGTCCACGTCGTGCAAACACCAAGGGGTGACCCCGGGGGTGAGGGAGAACAGTGTAGCGAACCGCAGCAGGAGGTTCCGGCAGCCCTGGCGTTGCTCCGGGGTGAGGGCATCAGAGAGCCGGACCCCGTCCACGGAACCGTCATTCTCCTGAGTCTTCAGGAGATCCGGGAGGGGTTCGGAGTCTTCCTCTGCCCCACTGTCCGTAGCCATCAGGAGGCTGAGTTCTGAGCGCACAAAGTGTGGTTTGAGTCTGTTGGTGTGGAGGACCCGAAGGGGGTTCCGGGAGGCCCCCATGTCGATGAGGTAAGTGACGGGGCTTTTGCGCTCGACCACCTTGAAGGGCCCCGTCCACTTATCTTGCAAGGCACATGGTTCGGTGGGGGACATCACCCACACTTGTTGACCAGGTTCGAATTCGACGGAGGAGGCATTCTGATCGTACCATTTTTTCATGTCCTCCTGACTGGCCTCAAGATTCGCTTTTGCCATTTCCCTGAATCGCCGGGTCTGATTGCGTAGTGCCAGGAGGTACTTGAAGACGTCTGGAGGGGTCTTTAGGGGGGCCATCTCCCAACCTTCTTTGACTAGGCTGAGGGGCCCTCGCACAGGGTGCCCGTACAGGAGTTCGAAAGGGCTAAAGCCGAGGGATTTCTGGGGAACTTCTCGGTAGGCGAAGAGGAGGCACGGGAGCAGTACATCCCACTGGCGACGGAGGGGCTCTTCCAATCCCCCAATCATCCCCTTGAGAGTGCGGTTGAAACGCTCCACTAGTCCGTTCCCTTGGGGGTGATAGGGGGTCGTGAATCTGTAGGTGACCCCGCATTGTTGCCAGAGGGACTTCATGTATTTGGAGATGAAGTTCGTGCCTCGGTCGCTGACGACTTCTCGGGGGAAGCCCACCCGGGAGAAGATCCCCATTAGGGCCCGGCCAACCACCGGAGCTGTCACGGTTCGTAGGGGCACTGCCTCGGGGTAGCGGGTGGCGTGGTCCACCAGTACCAGGATGAACCTGTGTCCTTGTGCCGTGCGGGGGTCCAGGGGCCCCACAATGTCTATTCCTACCCTCTCGAACGGGGTGGTGACCACAGGGAAGGGTTGCAGAGGGGCTTTCAGCTTACGGCCACTCTTCCCGCTGGCTTGGCACGTGGGGCAGGACCGGCAGTGGTTCAGGACGTCGTTCCTCATTTTCGGCCAGAAAAAGTGGGTCACCAGGCGACTGTAAGTTTTGTCCTGGCCCAGGTGTCCAGCCAGGGGGACATCGTGGGCTAGGTTGAGTAGGAAGTCTCTGAAGCGGAGAGGTACGACCAGCACCTGACCGGCCCCCAGCTCCGCGATTCTCTGTTCGCTGTATAGCAGGTCGTTATCCCAATAGACCCAATGAGTTCCGGTGGAGTCCCCTGCGCTCTGGGCGCTGGCTTGCTGTCGGAGTCCCTCGAGGGAGGGGCAGGTCTTTTGCTCCTAGCGGAACTGTTCTTGGGTGGGCCCCCCTTCTTGACGCCACTGAGCCAGGCCGGGAAGGTCCTGGGGTTGCGCGCCCCCTTCGGCCGTTGGTTCTGGTGGGTTGGCCTCGTCGTTGTCCTCTACTGGGGCGACCGGGGGTGGAGGTGCTGGCCATTCCGGTTCTTCTGATCGGGGGACGGCACGGGCGGCCATGGACCGGGTGGTTATGCAGGCCCAGTCCGGGAGGCCCAGCATCCCCAGGTGCTCTCTTCTCTCGACGGTGGCCCACGGGGAACTCTCGAGGTCATTCCCCAGGAGGCAGTCCACGGGGGCATCATCCCGGACCGTCACCTTCAACAGGCCGGAGACCCCTCCCCATTCGAATGGGACGCAGGCCATTTGACACAGACTTTCAGAATTGTCGGCTGAGCGGACGGGGCAGAGAATGTTCGGCAGGATCTGCTCGGGCTTCACCAGGTGACAGCGGACGGCCGTCACACTGGCGCCTGTGTCACGTAAGGCCTCGGCCCGCTGTCCATTAATGGTCACCCACTGACCGTATTTCCTGGTGTTAGCGGGTAGGGGAGCCCGCGGGACCATGTCTCTTCCCCCTAGGCACGCCAGGACCATGGCGGCCGGCTCCCACTCTTGCTGGGCCGGCTCATACTCTTCCTGTTCCTCTGATACTCGCTCTTCCCCCAGGGCGGCGGCAGCTACCTGGCGGGGCTTGGGTGTTTGGTTCTGCGGGCAGCTCGGGTCATTGGCGTAGTGGCCGACTCGCTGGCACCGGTGGCACGTGACGTTGGCTCGGAACCCAGGACGCATCGGGGGGTTGCCCCGGCCGGCCGGGGGCGGGGTGCTGGCCACGGGTGTTGCCGGGAGGGCGTCTCTCCCTCGCCCCTGGCCTCCTCCTCCTCCCCGAGGACGGTGCTGGCCTTGGTTGCTTCGGTTTTGTTCGTGTGGCCCTCTCCGGCCCACCCTGGTGCTTTCCCATCGGTCAGCTTCGGCGGCGAGCTGCCGGGGGTCAGTCAATTTACTGTCGAGGAGGTGCTGCCTGAGCTCGACGAAACAGTTGTTCGATAGGTGTTCCCATACCATAAGGTTAAAGAGTTGTTCGTAGGTCGTGACATGGCTCCCCTTGATCCACCCCTCGAAGGCTCGGCTGAAATAGTTAACGTACTCCACCCAAGTTGTACCCGGGATCCGGGTGCAATCTCTGAACCTCTGGCGGTACATCTCGGGTGTGAGGCCGTAGCGGGTGAGGAGGGCAGCCTTCATGTGGTCGTAGGACGACATTTGGTGATCTGGGAGCTGTAGTAGGGCATCGCGACCTTCGTTGACGAACCTCCCCCATAGTCCGGCTCCCCAATCACTCCGGTCAATCCGGTAGGAGGTCATGGCGATCTCGTAGGCTTTGAACCATTGTTGTATGTCGTCTTCTCGGACATACTCTCGGACAACATCCTTGGGGATGTGGACTTTTTTCTCGGTTGGCCCCGGGGTGTGCGGTCGCTCAGGCACCCCCGGCTCTTTATTCTGTCTCCGAAGTTCTATTTCCGCCAATATGCGCTCGTGTTCGAGTGTTATTCTTTTTTCCTCAAGCTCTCTCTGTCTCTGCTTTTCTTCTCGTTCTTCTTGGAGCCGCATATGGTCTAAATTTAGTTTCTGCTCGGCTAACTTGAGTTCACCGTCCATTTTGAGTCGTGCCATTTCCAACTCGTGTAATCTGGTTCTTTCTCTTTCTTGGATCTCCTCCTGCGAGAGGCCCGTTCCCCGCTCCTCGGGAGCCGTGGCGTTCCCCTCTGGTGCGACACTGTTTCGGTCGGAGGGTCCGGCGATCCCAGTTTCTGTCCACGACTCAAGGGCGTGCTTCAAATCATCTTTGGTACTCAGGCCGGTGGTAGCAATGCCTAGTTCCATGCAGAATTGTTCAAGTTCGCGGTGGCTATATTCTTCCAACTTATCCATTTGCAATTTTTCAGTGGAACCGCTATCTTTGGCTGACATCGTGGTTTTGTCGTGGGGTGAGCTACTCTCTGTACGATTACGCGTTGATTCGGATCGCGCCGCTGGCCACCAATGTTAGACGGACCGGGAGGGTCGGCCGAGGTCAGGGGGAGAGGTCTCCGGGGAGAGCCGTCTCCAGCGATCGTACAGACAAATAACTTCCCCCCCACAGACAGATACCACACAAGGATAAGATTTAGCGTTCTTTATATGCACTTCTTAAGGTACGATGAAATAGTACAAGGAGGTCTGGACTCAGGGGTCCCCTCGATTTAAGTCTCTCAGGATAGGGAAGGGGGTAGCGGGACAGTCTGGTTACCAGTCTGGTAGTTCGGATGATATGATGATTAGCTCACAATCCTCGAGCTTGGTGGTTTAGCTGGTACGGGCCGCGGCAGCGCCAGCAGGTCCCGGTAGAGATGGTCGGTACACGGTCCGCGGCAGCGCCAGCAGGTCCCGGTGAAGATGGTCGATGTACGGTCCGCGGCAGCGCCAGCAGGTCCCGGTGAGGATGGTCGTTACAACGGGCCGCGGCAGCGCCAGCAGGTCCCGACGAGGATGGATGTTGCAGAAGGCCGCGGCAGCGCCAGCAGGCAGGACGATGGTTCGCAAGATAGGGCTACGGCAGCGCCAGTAGTCCGTCAAGGCTGAGTTCTCTCGGCGTCTCTCGACTCCAGGATACAACTGCCTTCCTGCTCCGGAGCTGCCCCAGTTATAGGGCAGGCGCCCTTTGATGTCCGGACCCTCGCACTTGGAGGTCGGAGGGCCCGGGATGAAGGTGTCCAGACACCCAGCAGGGGGTGGAGCCAGCGCCTGGGGGAGCTGGAGGCGATCGGCACCTGGCGGGGGAGAGCCCTTGACGCTTCGTTCTTCCATTGACCTGCCAAGTGGTCCGCTCACCTCCTGGGTGGATGGTGGTGCCGGGATGTCGGGGCCGGCCAGGCCCAGGGTTAGGGTCGGGTGGAGGCCACGCGGCCTCGTGGTGCAGGGCCCAAGATGGCGGATTGACCCGGCCGGGGAGCCGGCGGGGGCTGGGGCCCGTGATCCATGGAGGTCCGAGGGCAGGAGTTCCGTCGGGAGATGGGGTGCGGGTGCTTTTCGTGGGTCACGCCTGGCGGGCCGGGGCTTGGGCCCTGTCATGCGGGGAGGGAGCAAGCCCTTCGTGTGGCCTGTCCAACACACACCCACTGGGTCGGGGGGCAAACGGCAGACACGCAGCCACAGTGGGAGTCCGCAGTCCTCACGACCCACTTCCTCCAAAACCACTCCCCTTAGCTCTCCTGCCGAACAGTCGGACAAAGAGTCATTCACTGCCAGTGTGTCCCTCAGCCCCAGTGTGGCACCACCCCGCAAGCGGTGGAGGCAGTGCCCGGCCAGGGTAGTTGAGTCCCCCCCCTGTCCACACCCTCCCCCAGTAGCGCTGCAACCCATCCCTCCGACCACCCCCCTCCTTGGGGCCTGTGGTTCATTCGGGTGCAAGGGAGACGCTGGAAGAGCTTGCAACCGTGTGCAGCGCCCTGCTAACCACCACCTTTGGCGCTGCCCCACCCCCTGTGGTGGAGTCGTCCGTCCCTGGACCCACAACACCTACCCTTGCCCCTCCTATCCCTGCGGTGCCTGGCCCTTCCCCCACACATGATGCCCCCCCTTCTGTCGATGATATGGAAGAGTGAACTGTGCAGGCAAGCTAGGGGAGACGCGTCCCCAAGTGTCCCCCACCAGGACTTCGCACATGGCCTGGCCTATGGGCCCTGTATATAGTGGACATTTCTTTAGCTATAATTTTTTATGCGGAATAAAGCATTTTGGTTTTCATTTGCACACAAATGCTTTTCTGGTCTTGCTGTTGGTGGTGCTGCTCCATGATTTGGGGTGGTGATAATGTGTTAGGTGTCTGGGAAATGTTGTAGTGTGCTGCTCATGGGGTGGACCTTGGTATCTGTGTGCCATCACAAGGTATCTGCAAATAATCTTTGGTCATGTAAGCTCTTACTGTATGGTGACATTGTCCCAAGGTGTGTTACTTTCTCTGTGGACCCTGACATCTTCCCTGCAGGGTGTTTCCCAATTGTTGTGCTGAGCTCTGTCTACATTTCCTGGGTGTGTGACGGATCCCTTCAACTTTGGCCATGCATGCTCAGCAATGTCTCCACCTGCATCATTTGTGGCATCCTTGGTGGTCACTGTACTTGTGTATGGAGTATATTGACATGACTTCATGTGGACATGTTCCCTTTTACGCACTATGCATGTGTGTACTCCCAGCCTCGCACACATGTGTTACGTGTTCTGCAGGTTCTTTGGACACCTGTCTGACAATTGTGGGCATTGTATCTGTGGGTACTCCACCCTTTTCCTTCCATGGGAGGCACCAACTTGTTGGCTGCCCCAGCACCTGTACATTCCTATCAGTCCTGGAATGTGCGTGACAGTGTGTGTTCCCTTTGGATCTCTTAGTTTAGCAGGGTGGCACATGAATATACAGTCTTGTTGCATACTCTCAGTGTGTGTATTGTGCTGCCAGCGCCAGGGGTGGGTAAGCATGTGTCATTTGTCATCACACCCACATGTGGTGTGTCATGCAGTGGGGGATGGACATCCACCCTCATGGGAGTAGGACACTGCTGTCAGTGAGGTGTTGGCATGCCACTCTCAATATAGTCGCACTTTGTGTATGCCTTCATGCACCCATGGAGTTTTGCTACTTGTAGGATGGTGTACACACCACCATGTCTCTGTCCACTGCTGGGAGGACTCTGCACCCACCCCTCCTGTGTCTGGGCACTGCTGGGAGGACTCTGCAGCCACCCCTCCTATGTTTGGGCACTGCTGGGAGGACTCTCCACCCCCCCCTCCTGTGTCTGGGCACTGCTGGGAGGACTGTGCACCCACCCCTTCTGTGTCTGGGCACTGCTGGGAGGACTCTGCACCCACCCTTCCTATCTCTGGGCACTGCTGGGAGGACTCTGCAGCCACCCCTCCTATGTCTGGGCACTGCTGGGAGGACTCTGCACCCACCCCTCCTGTGTCTGGGCACTGCTGGGAGGACTGTGCACACACCCCTCCTGTGTCTGGGCACTGCTGGGAGGACTCTGCACCCACCCCTCCTGTGTCTGGGCACTGCTGGGAGTGATAGGCACCCACCCCTCCTGTGTCTGGGCACTGCTGGGAGTGATAGGCACTCACCCCTCCTATGTCTGGGCACTGCTGGGAGGACTCTGCACCCACCCCTCCTGTGTCTGGGCACTGCTGGGAGGACTCTGCACCCACCCCTCCTGTGTGTGGGCACTGCTGGGAGTGATAGGCACCCACCCCTCCTATGTCTGGGCACTGCTGGGAGGACTCTGCACCCACCCCTCCTGTGTCTGGGCACTGCTGGGAGGACTCTGCGCCCACCCCTCCTGTGTCTGGGCACTGCTGGGAGGACTCTGCACCCACCCCTCCTATGTCTGGGCACTGCTGGGTGGACTCTGCAGCCACCCCGCCTATGTCTGGGCACTGCTGGGAGGACTCTGCACCCACCCCTCCTATGTCTGGGCACTGCTGAGAGGACTCTGCACCCACCCCTCCTATGTCTGGGCACTGCTGGGAGGACTCTGCAGCCACCCCTCCTATGTCTGGGCACTGCTGGGAGGACTCTGCACCCACCCCTCCTGTGTCTGGGCACTGCTGGGAGGACTCTGCACCCACCCCTCCTGTGTCTGGGCACTGCTGGGAGGACTCTGCACTCACCCCTCCTATGTCTGGGCACTGCTGGGAGGACTCTGCACCCACCCCTCCTGTGTTTGGGCACTGCTGGGGCTGATGGCCAAACACCCCTATGTGTCTGTCCACTGGCGTGGTACGACCCGTACCCACGCTCTTAAGGCGTGGGTACGTGCCGTACCCCTGCGGCACCCAAACAATGGCGGTACGGGCCGTACCCACGTCCCACAGGCATGGGTACGGGCCATACCGCCATTGTTGGGGTGACGTAGGGGTGGGCGTGGTACGACCCGTACCCATGCCTTTGGGACGTGGGTATGGGCCGTACCGCCATTGTTGGGGTGATGTAGGGGTGGGCGTGGTATGACCCATACCCATGCCTTTGGGACGTGGGTACGGGCCGTACCGCCATTGTTGGGGTGCCGTAGGGGTACGGCCCGTACCCACACCTTAAGAGTGTGGGTACGGGTCGTACCACGCCCACCCCTACCTCACCCCAACAATGGCGGTACGGCCCGTACCCTCGTCCCAAAGGCATGGGTACGGGCCGTACCGCTATTGTTGGGGTGCCGTAGGGGTACGGCCTGTACCCATGCCTTAAGAGCATGGGTACGGGTCGTACCACGCCCACCCCTACGTCACCCCAACAATGGCAGTACGGCCCGTACCTCTGCCTTTGGGACGTGGGTACAGGCCGTACCGCCATTGTTAGGGTGCCGTAGGGGTACGGCCCGTACCCATGCCTTAAGAGCATGCCGTACCCCTGCGGCACCCCAACAATGGCGGTACGGGCCGTACCCACGTCCCACAGGCATGGGTACGGGCGGTACCGCCATTGTTGGGGTGACGTAGGGGTGGGCGTGGTACGACCCGTACCCATGCCTTTGGGACGTGGGTATGGGCCGTACCGCCATTGTTGGGGTGATGTAGGGGTGGGCGTGGTATGACCCATACCCATGCCTTTGGGACATGGGTACGGGCCGTACCGCCATTGTTGGGGTGCCGTAGGGGTACGGCCCGTACCCACACCTTAAGAGTGTGGGTACGGGTCGTACCACGCCCACCCCTACCTCACCCCAACAATGGCGGTACGGCCCGTACCCTCGTCTCAAAGGCATGGGTACGGGCCGTACCGCTATTGTTGGGGTGCCGTAGGGGTACGGCCCGTACCCATGCCTTAAGAGCATGGGTACGGGTCGTACCACGCCCACCCCTACGTCACCCCAACAATGGCAGTACGGCCCGTACCCATGCCTTTGGGACGTGGGTACGGGCCGTACCGCCATTGTTAGGGTGCCGTAGGGGTACGGCTCGTACCCATGCCTTAAGAGCATGGGTACGGGTCATACCACGCCCACCCCTACGTCACCCCAACAATGGCGGTACGGCCCGTACCCATGTCCCAAAGGCATGGGTACGAGCCGTACCGCTATTGTTGGGGTGCCGTAGGGGTACGGCCTGTACCCATGCCTTTGGGACGTGGTTACGGGCCGTACCGCCATTGTTGGGGTGACGTAGGGGGGGGCATGGTACGACCCGTACCCACGCTCTTAAGGCGCGGGTACGGTGCGTACCACAATTGTTGTGTTGCCGGTTCGCGTCCATGTCGACTTCCGTTGTGGCGGACGCAGGCCTTGGTGGAGACGCCCCCGCCCCCCGAAGTGACCATGCCCTGGGGGTCAGGTATGTACAGGGCATGTATGATTTTTAACTTGGGTGGGGGTTATGTTTCCTGCCCCTGCCCCCCCCCTTTACTCCTGGGTGTTGTTCTGACCTTCTGTGGCGTCTGCGTTGGTTCCTGTACACCAGGTGGACTGCTATGAGGGCCGGGATGACACGTAGGTTGGGGTCCATGGCTGTCCGACGCGTACAGGTGCTCCTTCAGCGTGTCGTCCTGATTTCCCGGCAGTTTTTGGCTGCCGTAAAATATAATCCGTGCGGAGTGACGTGAGCACGGATCGTACTTGCTGGTTCGTGAAACGCTGCCTGACTCCGTCCGGACGTCACGTCCGCGGTGTCCCGGATCCGATTTGTATGTATTTTTTTGCCGGTCGGTGTTTTTTACGATTTGTACGGAAATGGTGTTTCTGTACGAATCGTACTAGCGGGTTTGTAAGGTGTTTTTCCCGGGTACGGGTCGGATGGAGAAAACGCTCCGTCCGACGATTCGTACCCGGTGTTTCCAGGATCGAAATCGACACCAGAATCGGTAATGTGTGGTTATGACTTAGCACCGCATTCCGCTCTGGCCATCCACTTTTCTCCGCTTTCGCCGGACTTGCTACACAGAAATGGTAATGCATGGTTATGACTCACCACCTCATTCCACTCTGGCCATCCATGTCACTTCGCATCCGCCAAGCTTAGCAAATCCCAAATACACAAGTTGAAAATGGCGTGACAGCGGGAAACAGTCGCAGCTGCACCCCCACGGCATCACATGCCAAACATGGAACACTGTTTAAGAACCGGAATTCTGGTTCTTACTCATCCAGAAATCCTGCTCCAGGCAACACTCCACAGGGAATCGGGGAACCCGCGCTTAACAAAGTGCGAACAAGTAGTGTGCGCGGAGCAGCTTCCAGCAGCCGAGGATTCTCTCTCAGCCGAGAGAAAACAACCAGAAACAAGAATTACACACACTTGCGTACGTGCGTGCGTCAGCTGATTTAAAAGGCCACTCCGACTATCCACGGCCTCCTTGGATATGTAGTTCCGACCATGGCCATATGGTAGGTCCAAACCCGACCTACTTCCTGACAGCCAGCGCCTGCATCCTGTTATCGCAGCGCTGATAAATTCCGAGGGTGACTCCATGAACTTGCCCACTTCGCGGACATGATGCCTTGCCTCCCCCATGGCAGCCAGGGAGCTGGCCTTCACGACACTGTGCATCGTCATAGACTTTGTTTCCAAGGTACAGTTTGTTTAGGGGTCTGTGTGACTCCATGCCCAACACCCTGCAGCTCATGGTCGGCGCCATACTTTGGATTCATTGCTGTCACGACGTCGTAATAGCCCCAGGTGGAGCTTTTAATTTTCTACAGCATTATTCTGGAAATAAATGTTTTCACGTGTTATATTACTACATGTATGTTTGATTTTTGTTGTTTTGGTCTTTGTTGAGTTTAGATAAAGATACTTTCTTTTCCTAAACTGGTTTGGTGTCCATTTGTGGTGTTATCACTGTATAACTGTGTGTTTTTAGTACAAATACTTTACACATTGCCTTTGGGACAAGCCTGTCTGCTAATGCCAAGCTATCAAGGAGGTGCGGAGGGGTTATCTAAAGTGTGTTTGCCCCTTACCCTGACTAGAAACAAGGGTCCCTTCTTGGACAAAGGTGCATACCTCTGCCAATTAAAGACCCCCATTTCTAACACACAGCCATATGCAAATCAGTCTTGAGCCTGTTCCCCATGGGGACAATCCAGCTTGAACTGCCAAGCCAGGTCCTCACTGGACTGAAAACAAGCATCCTAGGACAGGTTTCGGGGTATCACCCCTCATCAACCAGGCTAGCTTGACTACAGTGGCAGGGAGAGCACGGGACTCACTTCTGGGCATACCTGTCTCACTCGGGGTGACAAATGCAAAAAGAACAATTGATGGACAGAATGATGAACAATGTCATGTATTCACCTCAGTACAGAGATATGGGCCTAAATCCATCCTTTTTTGCTCCCCATGCCATTCCAGTTTAGACACAGCCATATGCAAATCAGCATTGACCCTGTTCCCCATGAGAACATTACAGCTCAAACTGCCAGGCCAGGTCCTCACTGTTTTTTCAATAAAGCATATTTTTTTTACGCAGACCATTTTCCTTAAAGAAAAAAGGGGTGCATTTAAAAAATGACAACAAAATGTTTCAGTTTCATATTTTACTGCCTGCCTGCTCTTAATAAACATTTTCACTGTCAGTGACGAAGGAGAAGGGGTATCCTGGGGACCCCTTCCTGTTTACGACTAGCTTACCACCAATTTGAAATTAGTGGTAAATTGTTTTGCAACTACATTTGCAGTTGCACAACAATCTTATATCCCCCTGCAAGTCGCTATTAATAAAGGACGCCTTTAGCATGCCCCTTTCTAATAGCGACTCACAAAACATCTTTTGCGAGTCGGTAACAAGTTATCAACTCTTAAAATACGTTTGATACATGCTACAACCCTTTTTAGCGGTAACAAAAGAGATGATTTCACGTTTGCGACTGCTAAAAATGGTTGTACATCTACCCCTTAACTAATTAGGCACTGGAAATAATATATCATTTTTACACTTTCTGCAATGTTTTTTGATTGTGTTAGTCTATGGAGTAAAGCACCTTGCCTTTAGAAGAGATTGGGTACTTTTCTCATCCTCTCTTCCAAATGCATATTTTGTTGAACAATCCTAGTGATACAAATTTACCACGAGGATTACTCTTAAGTAGGCTAGCTGAATGAGAACTTGAAGCTATCAGGTTCCAGAAATCCTGCCGCCTATAACACCTGATGTCCCTAAATCCCAGAGATGGGCATTGGTTAAGTGAAATGCCTGGTAGAGGAAACCTGGTGAAAAGAGGGAAAAACGACAGGAAAAAAGTGGGACTTGATTTACCGCTAGATGGATTAGTATGTATAGGCAAAGCCTTCGGGTCCTTGTATCAAGCAACATTGAGGACTTCAGGATGCTGTAACAAGCTGTAACAAGCTCCTGACAGACCAGGATATCATGACACCAGAGAGCAGCCAGGTTGCCCAACAAAGTTATAAAGCATATACAAGAACAAAAAAGAAGACAAACTATGGGACGGGAGAACCAAGGAACAGAACTGAAGCGAAACCTTATCCATGAGTTGCTGAAAAATAACTGCGGTGCAAGGACTATAAACAGCTGTGGCTTAAGGGTGGAAAAACTACAACAACTACACATGTTGCTAGGCATCTGCTCAAAGTTGAAAGGGACCTAAATACTGAGGGCCCGATTCACAGAACTAACTTAAGACAAAATCCTAAACTTACTACCATTTTGGTATTCACAGAAGGCACTTACTCATTTTGGTATTCACAGAAGGCACTTACTCATTTCGGTATTCACAGAAGTTAGGAGTCCTAACTTTAAGACTCCTAAATGCCTTCTGTGAATACCGAAAGTCTTAAAATTAGGATTTTTCTCAGTTTAGTAGTAGTAAAGTTAGGAGTCCTAACTTTAGGACTCCTAAACTGAGAAAAATCCTAATTTTAAGACTTTCGGTATTCACAGAAGGCATTTAGGAGTCCTAAAGTTAGGACTCCTAACTTCTGTGAATACCGACATGAGTAAGTGTCTTCTGTGAATACCAAAATGAGTAAGTGCCTTCTGTGAATACCAAAATGGTAGTAAGTTTAGGATTTTGTCTTAAGTTACTTCTGTGAATCAGGCCCACTATATTCCCCTATGACCCAAAAGTGATAAAGTAACCCACGAAGTGACAATGTTGAAGGAAACTGTAATGTGTGGACTAGTATTAGTGTAAGCCCTGTTCTTGATATCTTCCACACTTTCATGACCCATGGGGTTACTCAATGTACCTGAGCCTTCTTAAGCCTGACTTTAGCATGTAAAATGATATTAGTTGTCATGCTTTTTTCCAAATATGTTTGTCTTTAATTTAGTATTAACAACTTTAACCCAAAACTGAAAGTTGACAATAAAGTTCTCTTTTTACTGTCAATATAAAATCACTATCATTATTACTGAAGAATGCCATGTAATCTTCTTACACTTTTTTGGTATCATCCTATATAACAAAGTGATCGTCTATGTATCTGATTGAGAGTACCCCATGTTTGCTATTGAGTTAATAATCTGTCTAAAAGTTTCTACTGCCTAAATCTAGAATACTATCAGTCATTGCCATCTTTCTAGATACCTTTTTAGGATTTTAGGATATTTCGAAAACAGCACTAGGTCCTATCACTCTTGAGAAGCGCAGTAGATTCAAAGCCCTTCTTAATTTACATAGCTCTCGCTCAGAATTGACAGCAGATTTTGCTGAAGCGCTCGGGCTCCATTGTTCCCCAAATACATGTTTTAGCACCCATTCTTCTTTGTTAATGAACCCATCACTTTCATCCTTTTTATTTCCACCCAATACTACTGTCCAGAAATCCATGAACCCACTTGACCTAATTTTTTTATCAAGATAATTCCAGTTTCTGTCCAGCAACTATTCCTTTCATCCTTCACATTTTTTTTATTTTTGGTTTTTTATTCCATATTTTCTTTATAACCGCTACCTATATTTCTTGGTATATTCTGATGGTTTTAAGATGGCAGTTATGAAAATTGTTTACTTCATTTATAACTCAAGATATGTTTTCTCAAATGTATTATTGGGGAGACAGGTAATCCATTATTCCATGGATTCAGAGGTCACACTAAACAGCTTATCGGTCCATTATCAAATTATTTGTACCTTCTGATTGTAAATATATATTGTACTCTCACTATCACCCTTCCCACTGTAGGGTTCATTGAGTATGTATTTCAAATATTTCTTTCATGGCTCTCTGTTACATTTTTGTTGTAACTTAATGTATCCTGCTCAGTGTTCCAAGTCCCTACTACTCAGCCAGTGTGTGAGGTCATCTAGAATGTAGAGAGTGTTTGTGGGATTGGAATGTCAGTTGGAGATATGGACTGCACAGCATGATTCGGCTCCTAATCGGGTTTAGCTATCTACCTATCTACTTGAAACTAAGGGACTGATTACGATGGCGTGCGGACTAGGTCCACCCGCCATCGTAGCGGTGTTTGGGACAGCCCGCCAGACATGCGGCGGTCCCACCACTGCGATTAGGATGCGCCCGCCATACTGGCAGGCACATCCTGGGCTTTTCACATTGCGGGCGGTGCTGCTGGCTGCAGCACCGCACGCAATGTGCAAAGTGCGTGCACAGCATTTCCCTGCACTACATGGCAGGCACCACACGGTCTCTGCCACTTGGTGCATGGAAATGAGGGGGGTACCATGGGTACCCTCCAGTGCAGCGACAGCCCTCCAGAATGGGGGCCCGCAATGGGCCCCCAAACCCAATCCCCGCCAGCCTTTCCATGGCGGCATCGCCGCCATGGTAGGGCCTTCCCAAACCCACATCCTGATCTGGTGGATGGTGCCTGCTAGGCACCGCCACCATTTCAAGGGCCCTGCACCATCCGCCAGGCAATCAGTGCGATTGCCTTTGGCGCAAAAGCAGTGGACTGACTTTACGTCCGCAGCTATACCCACCGCCATCCTAATTTGGCGGTGGGTAATGAGCTTGGTGATGGTGAAAGGACCGCCACCCCAGCAGTAGCGGTCCTTCTGCCATCATAATGATCCCCTTTGATCTAATAAATCTTTCCATAATCTACACCATGGCCTCTGAACTGCAATTACAAAACTGGTGATGAAAATATCGGGAAACGTCCTTTAGGACGAAGCCCCAATGACGCTGTGCCTTCACAGCGCCAGCAAAAGAATGAACACGTCTTTAGCACGCATTCGTTCTGTACGCAAGTCCTTCCAGCGCCTTGCTTTAGGCGGGGCACATTAGAGGAATTGTGTTGGAATTAAAGCCCATCACCTTCCCTGCTGTTGCGCAGACTGGGGTTGGAATAGTAAATTAAACTACTCCAAAATCCAGCAATCCCCCCAAGGCAAGTCGTTATAACGACGTGCGTGCAGAACGAATGTGTGCTAAAGACACGCTCGTTCTAATGACGGCGTGGGATCACTGACAGAATCTCGAGTTACACAAATATCGAGACATAAATATCGTTGTGAAAAATATCGGCCTCCTATTAATAAAATATTGTTGTTAAAAAAGTACAAAATATCATTTTTTATTAATAAAAAATAATGTCAAATAAATTAAATAGTACATTAAACTTTAAAACAATATTTAGATTTTTGTAAATTTTAACAATTATAAGTAATAAACTTAATTTAAAAAAATTAAACTTACATATATCAAATGTAATATATATATATATATTTACTTAAAATAATTAATAAATAATAATTTTAATTTATTATAAAATGTTAGCAATATATTAAAAATTATAAATATATATATGTATACATAAAAATTAAATAAAAAATTATATTATACATTACAATATTAAAATATTTAATATTTTTGAAACCTACATTTTACACTACATTGAGTGCAAAAGTAGGGAAAGTGTTGGATAAGGAAGGGAAAAAATTACTATTCCCACTCTAAAGAGTGTAACAGTAGGGAAAATTTTGGATAGTGAAGGGGAAAGAATTACTATTCCCACTCCAGCAAGTGCAACAGTAGGGAAAGTGTTGGATAGCGGCGGGATAAGAATTACTATTCCCACTCCCGTGAGTGCAACAGTAGGGAAAGTGCTGGATAGCGGAGGGGATAAAATTACTATTCCCACTCCTGCAAGTGCAACAACAGAGAAAGAATTGGATAGCAAAGGAGTAAAAATTACTATTCCCACTAAAGAAAATTCAAATTTAAAAACAAAGAAAATATCAACTACAATAGAAAATATAATAAAAAACCCCAAAACAAAACATATTCAAACATATAAAAAACTTACAAAACATATTATAATGTAGAAGAAAATCGGAAATCTACAAAAAAAGATTCATTTTTTTAATTTAATAAAAAAATTAAACAAATAAATATTTTGCAATATAAATGAATTTTAATAAAAAAAATTATTATTACATAAATGTAATATTTTGTTTCTACCCTATAACACCACACAATTGACAACACATATTTAAATTAAAAATAAAAGTGTACTTCAATAATTAATTATCAATTAAACAGATATTACTAATTAAAAATCACATTTAAAAAGGTAAAAATGTATGTACTAACCAAATGTTACAGATATAGAACCTAAAGCCCCATACGAAATAAGAATAAACAATTGCCAAAAATATTTATCAATTATTATTAATGATCAAGTAATGATTAATTAATTTGAACTAAATTACTTTTCACCCTCTACCCCAATAAACACCAAAACACACACCTAAAACTTTTACACAATTTCCATAACAATTTTTCCTTAATAAATTAATATCAATTGACAACAAATCATTAATTAATTTAAAAATGTTTACTTCCCACCATTTACCACTATAAACCCCAGAACTCACACATCCAAATAATTGCACAATTGCCACATTTAAATTTTTATTAATTAATTAGCATTATTAACAAAAAATTAATTATAAATAAATTACCTCCCACCATATTCCCCTATAAATGCCATCACCAATTTCTTAAAACTTGACACAATTGATATAATTAATTAACAATTAATTAATTAATTCATAACAATTAACAATCAAAATATAAATAATTATTAATAAATTAATTCACACAATCAACACTATAAAATAAATTTAATACAATAATTAGATTAAAAATATTCATAAATGTATTAAAATTAAATTACTTCCAACTCTGGTGTCGATTCCGATCCTGGAAAAACCGGGTACGAATCGTCGGACGGAGCGTTTTCTCCATCCGACCCGTACCCGGGAAAAACACCTTACAAACCCGCAAGTACGAGTCGTCCAGAAACACAGTTTCCGAACGATTCGTACAAAACACCGACCGGCATAACATAACATACAAATCGGATCCGGGACACCGCGGACGTGACGTCCGGACGGAGTCAGGCAGCGTTTCACGAACCAGCAAGTACGATCCGTGCCGACGTCACTCCGAAAGGATAATATTTTACGGCAGCCAAAAACTGCCGGGAAATCAGGACGACGCGCAGAAGGAGCACCTATACGCGTCGGACAGCCATGGACCCCAACCTATGTGTCATCCCGGCCCTCATAGCAGTCCACCTGGTGTACAGAAACCGACGCAGATGCCGCAGAAGGTCAGAACAACACCCAGGGGCAAAGGGGGGGGGCAGGGGCAGGAAACATAACCCCCACCCAAGTCAAAATTCATACATGCCCTGTACATACCTGACCCCCAGGGCATGGTCACTTCGGGGGGCGGGGGCGTCTCCACCAAGGCCTGCGTCCGCCACAACGGAAGTCAACATGGACGCGAACCGGCAACACAACAATTGTGGTACGCACCGTACCCACGCCTTAAGAGCGTGGGTACCTGTTGTACCACGCCCACCCCTACGTCACCCCAACAATGACGGTACGGCCCGTACCCACGTCCCAAAGGCATGGGTACGAGCCGTACCGCCATTGTTGGGGTGACGTAGGGGTGGGCGTGGTACGACCCATACCCACGCTCTGAAGGCGTGGGTACGGGCCGTACCCCTACGGCACCCCAACAATAGCGGTACGGCTCGTACTCATGCCTTTGGGATGTGGGTATGGGCCCTACCGCCATTGTTGGGGTGACGTAGGGGTGGGCGTGGTACGACCCGTACCCACGCACTAAAGGCGTGGGTACGGGCCGTACCCCTACATCACCCCAACAATAGCGGTACGGCCCGTACCCATGCTTTCGGGACGTGGGTACGGGCCGTACCACCATTGTTGGGGTGACATAGGGGTGGGCGTGGTACGACCTGTACCCATGCCATTGGGACGTGGGTACGGGCCGTACCGCCATTGTTGGGGTGACGAAGGGGTGGGCGTGGTACGACCCGTACCCACGCTCGTAAGGCGTGGGTAGGGGCCGTACCCCTACGTCACCCCAACAATGGCGATACGGCCCATACCCATGCCTTCGGGAAGTGGGTACGGGCTGTACCGCCATTGTTGGGGTGACGTAGGGGTGGGCGTGGTACCACCTGTACCCATGCCTTTGGGACGTGGGTACGGGCCGTACCACCATTGTTGGGGTGACGTAGGGGTGGGCGTGGTACGACCCGTACCCATGCTCATAAGGCGTGGGTATGGGCCGCACCCGTACGTCACCCCGACAATGGCGATACGGCCCGTACCCATGCCTTCGGAACGTGGGTACGGGCCGTACCGCCATTGTTGGGGTGACGTAGTGGTGGACGTGGTACGACCCGCACCCACGCTCTTAAGGCGTGGGTACGGGCCATACCCCTACGTCTCCCCAACAATGGTGGTATGGCCCGTACCCACGTCCCGAAGGCATGGGTACGGGCCGTATCGCCATTGTTGGGGTGCCGTAGGGGTACGCCCTGTACCCACGCCTCCAGAGCGTGGCTACGGGTCGTACCACGCCAGTGGACAGACACATAGGGGTGTGTGGCCATCAGCCCCAGCAATGCCCAGACACAGGAGGGGTGGGTGCAGAGTCCTCCCAGCACTGCCCAGACACAGGAGGGGTGGGTGCAGAGTCCTCCCAGCAGTGCCCAGACATATGAGGGGTGGGTGCCTATCACTCTCAGCAGTGCCCAGACACAGGAGGGGTGGGTGCAGAGTCCTCCCAGCAGTGCCCAGACATATGAGGGGTGGGTGCCTATCACTCCCAGCAGTGCCCAGACACAGGAGGGGTGGGTGCAGAGTCCACCCAGCAGTGCCCAGACATATGAGGGGTGGGTGCCTATCACTCCCAGCAGTGCCCAGACATATGAGGGGTGGGTGCAGAGTCCTCCCAGCAGTGCCCAGACATATGAGGGGTGGGTGCAGAGCCCTCCCAGCAGTGCCCAGACACAGGAGAGGTGGGTGCGGAGTCCTCCCAGCAGTGCCCAGACATATGAGGGGTGGGTGCAGAGTCCTCCAAGCAGTGCCCAGACACAGGAGGGGTGGGTGCAGAGTCCTCCCAGCAGTGCCCAGACATATGAGGGGTGGGTGCCTATCACTCCCAGCAGTGCCCAGACACAGGAGGGGTGGGTGCAGAGTCCTCCCAGCAGTGCCCAGACATATGAGGGGTGGGTGCCTATCACTCCCAGCAGTGCCCAGACACAGGAGGGGTGGGTTCAGAGCCCTCCCAGCAGTGCCCAGACATATGAGGGGTGGGTGCCTATCACTCCCAGCAGTGCCCAGACACAGGAGGGGTGGGTGCAGAGTCCTCCCAGCAGTGCCCAGACATATGAGGGGTGGGTGCCTATCACTCCCAGCAGTGCCCAGACACAGGAGGGGTGGGTGCAGAGTCCTCCCAGCAGTGCCCAGACATATGAGGGGTGGGTGCCTATCACTCCCAGCAGTGCCCAGACACAGGAGGGGTGGGTGCAGAGTCCTCCCAGCAGTGCCCAGACATATGAGGGGTGGGTGCAGAGTCCTCCCAGCAGTGCTCAGACATATGAGGGGTGGGTGCCTATCACTCCCAGCAGTGCCCAGACACAGGAGGGATGGGTGCAGAGTCCTCCCAGCAGTGCCCAGACATATGAGGGGTGGGTGCAGAGTCCTCCCAGCAGTGCCCAGACACAGGATGGGGTGGGTGCAGAGTCCTGCCAGCAGTGCCCAGACATATGAGGGGTGGGTGCCTATCACTCCCAGCAGTGCCCAGACACAGGAGGGGTGGGTGCAGAGTCCTCCCAGCAATGCCCAGACATATGAGGGGTGGGTGCAGAGTCCTCCCAGCAGTGCCCAGACACAGGAGGGGTGGGTGCAGAGTCCTCCCAGCAGTGCCCAGACATATGAGGGGTGGGTGCAGAGTCCTCCCAGCAGTGCCCAGACACAGGAGGGGTGGGTGCAGAGTCCTCCCAGCAGTGCCCAGACATATGAGGGGCGGGTGCAGAGTCCTCCCAGCAGTGCCCAGACACAGGCGGGGTGGGTGCAAAGTCCTCCCAGCAGTGCCCAGACACAGGAGGGGTGGGTGCAGAGCCCTCCCAGCAGTGCCCAGACACAGGAGGGGTGGGTGCAGAGTCCTCCCAGCAGTGCCCAGACATATGAGGGGTGGGTGCAGAGTCCTCCCAGCAGTGCCCAGACACAGGAGGGGTGGGAGCCTATCACTCCCAGCAGTGCCCAGACACAGGAGGGGTGGGTGCAGAGTCCTACCAGCAGTGCCCAGACACAGGAGGGGTGGGTGCAGAGTCCTCCCAGCAGTGCCCAGACACAGGAGGGGTGGGTGCAGAGTCCTCCCAGTAGTGCCCAGACACAGGAGGGGTGGTAGCAGAGTCCTCCCAGCAGTGCCCAGACATATGAGGGGTGGGTGCAGAGTCCTCCCAGCAGTGCCCAGACACAGGAGGGGTGGGTGCCTATCACTCCCAGCAGTGCCCAGACACAGGAGGGGTGGGTGCAGAGTCCACCCAGCAGTGCCCAGACATATGAGGGGTGGGTGCCTATCACTCCCAGCAGTGCCCAGACACAGGAGGGGTGGGTGCAGAGTCCTCCCAGCAGTGCCCAGACATATGAGGGGTGAGTGCCTATCACTCCCAGCAGTGCCCAGACACAGGAGGGGTGGGTGCAGAGTCCTCCCAGCAGTGCCCAGACATATGATGGGTGGGTGCAGAGTCCTCCCAGCAGTGCTCAGACATATGAGGGGTGGGTGCCTATCACTCCCAGCAGTGCCCAGACACAGGAGGGATGGGTGCAGAGTCCTCCCAGCAGTGCCCAGACATATGAGGGGTGGGTGCAGAGTCCTCCCAGCAGTGCCCAGACACAGGAGGGGTGGGTGCAGAGTCCTGCCAGCAGTGCCCAGACATATGAGGGGTGGGTGCCTATCACTCCCAGCAGTGCCCAGACACAGGAGGGGTGGGTGCAGAGTCCTCCCAGCAGTGCCCACACATATGAGGGGTGGGTGCAGAGTCCTCCCAGCAGTGCCCAGACACAGGAGGGGTGGGTGCAGAGTCCTCCCAGCAGTGCCCAGACATATGAGGGGTGGGTGCAGAGTCCTCCCAGCAGTGCCCAGACACAGGAGGGGTGGGTGCAGAGTCCTCCCAGCAGTGCCCAGACATATGAGGGGCGGGTGCAGAGTCCTCCCAGCAGTGCCCAGACACAGGAGGGGTGGGTGCAAAGTCCTCCCAGCAGTGCCCAGACACAGGAGGGGTGGGTGCAGAGCCCTCCCAGCAGTGCCCAGACACAGGAGGGGTGGGTGCAGAGTCCTCCCAGCAGTGCCCAGACATATGAGGGGTGGGTGCAGAGTCCTCCCAGCAGTGGCCAGACACAGGAGGGGTGGGTGCCTATCACTCCCAGCAGTGCTCAGACACAGGAGGGGTGGGTGCAGAGTCCTCCCAGCAGTGCCCAGACACAGGAGGGGTGGGTGCAGAGTCCTCCCAGCAGTGCCCAGACACAGGAGGGGTGGTAGCAGAGTCCTCCCAGCAGTGCCCAGACATATGAGGGGTGGGTGCAGAGTCCTCCCAGCAGTGCCCAGACACAGGAGGGGTGGGTGCCTATCACTCCCAGCAATGCCCAGACACAGGAGGGGTGGGTGCAGAGTCCACCCAGCAGTGCCCAGACATATGAGGGGTGGGTGCCTATCACTCCCAGCAGTGCCCAGACACAGGAGGGGTGGGTGCAGAGTCCTCCCAGCAGTGCCCAGACATATGAGGGGTGGGTGCCTATCACTCCCAGCAGTGCCCAGACACAGGAGGGGTGGGTGCAGAGTCCTCCCAGCAGTGCCCAGACATATGAGGGGTGGGTGCAGAGTCCTCCCAGCAGTGCTCAGACATATGAGGGGTGGGTGCCTATCACTCCCAGCAGTGCCCAGACACAGGAGGGATGGGTGCAGAGTCCTCCCAGCAGTGCCCAGACATATGAGGGGTGGGTGCAGAGTCCTCCCAGCAGTGCCCAGACACAGGAGGGGTGGGTGCAGAGTCCTGCCAGCAGTGCCCAGACATATGAGGGGTGGGTGCCTATCACTCCCCAGACACAGGAGGGGTGGGTGCAGAGTCCTCCCAGCAGTGCCCAGACATATGAGGGTTGGGTGCAGAGTCCTCCCAGCAGTGCCCAGTCACAGGAGGGGTGGGTGCAGAGTCCTCCCAGCAGTGCCCAGACATATGAGGGGTGGGTGCAGAGTCCTCCCAGCAGTGCCCAGACACAGGAGGGGTGGGTGCAGAGTCCTCCCAGCAGTGCCCAGACACAGGAGGGGTGGGTGCAGAGTCCTCCCAGCAGTGCCCAGACACAGGAGGGGTGGGTGCCTATCACTCCCAGCAGTGCCCAGACACAGGAGGGGTGGGTGCAGAGTCCTCCCAGCAGTGCCCAGACACAGGAGGGGTGGGTGCAGAGTCCTCCCAGCAGTGCCCAGACACAGGAGGGGTGGTAGCAGAGTCCTCCCAGCAGTGCCCAGACATATGAGGGGTGGGTGCAGAGTCCTCCCAGCAGTGCCCAGACACAGGAGGGGTGGGTGCCTATCACTCCCAGCAGTGCCCAGACACAGGAGGGGTGGGTGCAGAGTCCACCCAGCAGTGCCCAGACATATGAGGGGTGGGTGCCTATCACTCCCAGCAGTGCCCAGACACAGGAGGGGTGGGTGCAGAGTCCTCCCAGCAGTGCCCAGACATATGAGGGGTGGGTGCCTATCACTCCCAGCAGTGCCCAGACACAGGAGGGGTGGGTGCAGAGTCCTCCCAGCAGTGCCCAGACATATGAGGGGTGGGTGCAGAGTCCTCCCAGCAGTGCTCAGACATATGAGGGGTGGGTGCCTATCACTCCCAGCAGTGCCCAGACACAGGAGGGATGGGTGCAGAGTCCTCCCAGCAGTGCCCAGACATATGAGGGGTGGGTGCAGAGTCCTCCCAGCAGTGCCCAGACACAGGAGGGGTGGGTGCAGAGTCCTGCCAGCAGTGCCCAGACATATGAGGGGTGGGTGCCTATCACTCCCAGCAGTGCCCAGACACAGGAGGGGTGGGTGCAGAGTCCTCCCAGCAGTGCCCAGACATATGAGGGGTGGGTGCAGAGTCCTCCCAGCAGTGCCCAGACACAGGAGGGGTGGGTGCAGAGTCCTCCCAGCAGTGCCCAGACATATGAGGGGTGGGTGCAGAGTCCTCCCAGCAGTGCCCAGACACAGGAGGGGTGGGTGCAGAGTCCTCCCAGCAGTGCCCAGACATATGAGGGGCGGGTGCAGAGTCCTCCCAGCAGTGCCCAGACACAGGAGGGGTGGGTGCAAAGTCCTCCCAGCAGTGCCCAGACACAGGAGGGGTGGGTGCAGAGCCCTCCCAGCAGTGCCCAGACACAGGAGGGGTGGGTGCAGAGTCCTCCCAGCAGTGCCCAGACATATGAGGGGTGGGTGCAGAGTCCTCCCAGCAGTGCCCAGACACAGGAGGGGTGGGTGCCTATCACTCCCAGCAGTGCCCAGACACAGGAGGGGTGGGTGCAGAGTCCACCCAGCAGTGGCCAGACATATGAGGGGTGGGTGCCTATCACTCCCAGCAGTGCCCAGACACAGGCGGGTTGGGTGCAGAGTCCTCCCAGCAGTGCCCAGACATATGAGGGGTGGGTGCCTATCACTCCCAGCAGTGCCCAGATACAGGAGGGGTGGGTGCAGAGTCCTCCCAGTAGTGCCCAGACATATGAGGGGTGGGTGCAGAGTCCTCCCAGCAGTGCCCAGACACAGGAGGGGTGGGTGCAGAGTCCTCCCAGCAGTGCCCAGACACAGGAGGGGTGGGTGCAGAGTCCTCCCAGCAGTGCCCAGACACAGGAGGGGTGGGAGCAGAGTCCTCCCAGCAGTGCCCAGACATATGAGGGGTGGGTGCAGAGTCCTCCCAGCAGTGCCCAGACACAGGAGGGGTGGGTGCCTATCACTCCCAGCAGTGCCCATACACAGGAGGGGTGGGTGCAGAGTCCACCCAGCAGTGCCCAGACATATGAGGGGTGGGTGCCTATCACTCCCAGCAGTGCCCAGACACAGGAGGGGTGGGTGCAGAGTCCTCCCAGCAGTGCCCAGACATATGAGGGGTGAGTGCCCATCACTTCCAGCAGTGCCCAGACACAGGAGGGGTGGGTGCAGAGTCCTCCCAGCAGTGCCCAGACATATGAGGGGTGGGTGCAGAGTCCTCCCAGCAGTGCCCAGACATATGAGGGGTGGGTGCAGAGTCCTCCCAGCAGTGCCCAGACACAGGAGGGGTGGGTGCAGAGTCCTCCCAGCAGTGCCCAGACATATGAGGGGTGGGTGCCTATTGTGAGAAGTTGGCCTGGCATATGCTGGTTACTAGTTATAGTGGCCACCTTGCACCAGTCCAATTCAACTCTTGTGGTAGATAGGTTTAAGACAACCTTTAAAGAAAGCTATCCTAGTGGTAGCTGTCGAGAGCAGCCTTCAGGCTAAGTCTCTGAGGAATGTAAAGCAGCTTGTTTTACCTTATAATCTCTTGAATTACCAAATGAAAAGACACCACACAGGTATATATATCAAATATATATGTATTTATTTCTAAATATACTCTACTAATCTCTTGATGAGATTAGAGCCAGGTAAACATTCAAAAGATCAACAGTTCTCAATAAATTAAGCACAAATATGGCTGTAGCCCTAGGGGCGTACCAGACCATATACTAAAACAATGGTATAACAAACTCGACTTGCAAACTGAAGAGGCCTAGGGCCTTGGGAATCGCTGGGGCTTCACTTCTGTAGTGTTAGCAGGTAAGTAATCAACCCACAGGAGACGCATGCAGTGTCTAAACACACACGCGGGTTTCCTATACGTTTCAATGGCAAATGTCGCGGTTTGTAATTTGCAGTTTTAGGGCACTTCGCAAAAGTCAACAAGCAAGCAACTTACAGGGTAAGTATTTTGAGGGCCAACACACACTTGGGCACCGGAGTGCACGAGTTACCTCACCCAGGGAAGCCGGGTGCATAGGTGTCCTTTGGTGTCGGGTCGCGATGCTGTTTTCAATAGAGATCACTGAAGACTTGCTGCTTGTGACGACTGGAGAGGTGTCCGCTGGAATCCGAAGATGGATTAGAGTTGCAGAAGACCTAGAAATTGAGGGGACAGAGTTCAAAGTCACTTGCCAGTGACCGGTGGCCAGCAAGATGGATGACCACAGCTGTCGCGTCTCTTCAGGTCGATGATGGTGTTTTGTCTCTTCGCTCACGAGGTCCAGGGGAGATCGACGATAACCAGCAGCCGGATTCGGAGGTTTCCACAATGTCTGTAGCTGATGTCGGTGTCGGCACCCGGATTGGAGCCAACAAGCCTTGGCAACTGCAAGTCTCGTGTAGAGTGACGATTGGCAATGGTGCAGACCAGCAAGGTCTGATGGACTTACCCAGCGAGGGTAAGTGAGGGCCGGCCCAGAGCAACCAGGCGAGCCCTTGAAGTCAATGTGAAAGTCTTCAGGTGAGTTACTAGCCAACGGGCAAGCAACCGCAAAGCTGCCTTTGCAGGAAAAGTTTAACAACAGCCCACGGTCACTCGGGATGGGGTAGGCTGCTGATTTTTGCTACTAGACCTGCTAGGGACTTGGAAAACAAATTGTCTAAAGCACAAGTTTGTTGAACGTAGATTAGGGCTTGCACTCGAAATCAGTGCACGGTTCCCTGGTATTGCCGTTCCTCGTCACTCGTGGGGTCCAGATGCCACAGCTTCGCTGGGGACTCAAAATGGCCGTCAAGAGGTCAGGAAATCTGCTTCAGGGGACGCAGGGACTTTGGGCTCCGGCGGGAGCGGTAAAGTTTGCAACCATTGTCGAAGAGTTTTGGTGCCTGCCAAGCAGGGGAGTCACTCCTTGACTCCAAGGGAGATTCTTCAGTCTTCCAGAGGCAGTGGAACGTCGAAGGGCCAGGATTCTTCTTTGTAGAGCGTCGTCCAGGTGTAATCTAAGTTGCATTGGCAATGCTTGGTATCTTATAGTGAAAAGATGGGAGGGACTAGCTCTATGGCCACTCCTCTAGGAGGGTCAGGGTAGTGGGCGGTTACACCCACTTCCCTTTGTCCAGCTTCGCGCCAGAGCAGGGGCAGGTAGCCCCTGAACCGGTTTGAGCTGGCATATGCACAGAGGAGCCTACTGCTCCCCCAGTGCAGGACTTCAAAGCACTCTAAGAGTGCACCCACCCAGCTCCAATACACTAAATCCTGTCTGGGAGGTGGTGACACCTCCCTGTGACAGGAAACCCTTTGTTGGGCTCCGTCCACTGCGAGTTTCGGTCAGCAGCAGGAGGGCAGCCCGGTGTCTGGGCTGGTGGCATCCATTTTGTGATGCCAGGGCTCTAAAAGATTTCTACCGTGTAGTACAGTGGGTACATGTCGTCCCCTCTAGAAGGGTGGGATCCTACTCCCACACCAGTTACTGGTGTGGGGGTAGGATTCCAAGTTGTCTGACACCAAACAAGACATGTTTTGATGCAGTCATTCCAAAGTTAGCATTTACCGCAAGGTTATAATGCACTTAAGAGTATATGGTTTAACCGCATCCACAAACAGCAGTAGAGAATAGACTCTGCTAGCTGCAGAGGGGTCCTGCTCAGGCAGAAGCACCCCCCTCACATAGTAAACCAAGCACCCTGCCCTCAGGATTGTTAGGGCCTGCTAGAGGGGTGAATGATATGTTTATATGTGTGTGTATGGTGAGATATAGGAACCTATACCTCAGTGAGGAGTGCTAACACTACCTCACACAGGCTGCAGTAGCAGGCCTGTGGTGTCAGATTGTGAATGCTTCCCAGGGGTGGCATAATACATGCTGCAACCCCTGGTAGGCCTGTGAAGTACCAATGCCCTAGGTACCTAAGGTACCATATACTAGGGTCTCACAAGGCACCACAGTATCCAATCACTAGTGCATCTAATATGCACACCAAGTTTTTAGAGAGATCAGTGAGACTGGGGCCCTGATTAGCAGGGACCCAGCCAGACTATAGTCAGAAACCAGTGTATACATCAGAAAAAAAGTGGGGGCAACATAAGTGCAGATGCTACTCTCCTACACACCCCCCCCCCCCCAAACGCAGGGACATTAAACTAACCTTGACCAGTTGAGTCTTCATGTTCTAAGTGGAAATACCTCGAGAGTCCATCTGCATTGGCATGTTGGGTTCCAGGTCTATGTTCCACTGTATAGTCCATCCCCTGTAGGGAAATGGACCACCTGAGCAGTTTAGGATTTTCACCTTTCATCTGTTTGAGCCATAGGAGGGGCTTATGGTCAGTCTGAACTATGAAGTGAGTGCCAAACAAGTATGGCCTCAGCTTCTTCAGGGCCCACACCACAGCAAAGGCCTCCCTCTCAATAGCTGACCAACGTTTCTCTCTAGGGGTCAGCCTTCTGCTTATGAAAGCTACTGGCTGGTCTTGACCTTCATCATTAAGTTGAGACAGTACAGCTCCCACACCCAGCTCTGAAGCATCTGTTTGGACAATGAACTTCTTTTTGTAATCTGGACTCTGTAAGATGGGGGCAGTGCACATTGCCTGCTTGAGGTCATCAAATGCCTTTTGACAGCTAGCTGTCCACTGCACCTTTTTTTGGCATTTTCTTGGAGGTCAGATCATTTAAGGGGGTCACTATAGATCCATATCCCTTAACAAACCTCCTGTAATACCCAGTCAGGCCCAAGAAGGCTCTCACCTGTGTCTTGGTGGTAGGAGCTACCCAGTCCATTATGGTCTGGATCTTGCTCTGCAATGGTTGAACCTGGCCTCCACCTACAAGGTGGCCCAGGTACACAACCTGACTCTGCCCTATCTGGCACTTAGTGGCCTTGATAGTGAGGACTGCTTTCTGCAGAGCCTCCAGTACATTCCTGAGGTGGACCAGGTGATCCTGCCAGGTGGAACTATAGACAGCAATATCATCAAGATATGCTGAGCAATAGGTTTCCATACCAGTCAGAACTTTATTCACCAACCTCTGAAATGTGGCAGGTGCATTCTTCAAACCAAAGGGCATTACCACAAAGTGATAGTGCCCACCAGGGGTCGAAAATGCTGTTTTAGCCTTGGCATCATCAGCTAACTTGATTTGCCAATAGCCTGCTGTAAGGTCAACTGTACTGAGATACTTGGCTGAGGCCAAAGTGTCTATTAGTTCATTTGCCCTTGGTATTGGGTAGGCATCAGTCCTGGTGACTGCATTGAGGCCCCTGTAGTCAACACAAAACCTCATCTCTTTCTTACCGCCCTGGGTGTGAGGTTTTGGGACAAGGACTACTGGGCTAGCCCAAGGGCTATCTGAGGGCTCAATACCACCTAGCTCCAACATTTTCTGGACTTCAGTCCTGATACAGTCCCTGACATGGTCAGGTTGCCTGTAGATTTTACTCTTTACATGCAGACTGTCTCCAGTGTCCACCTCATGGGTGCACCAGGAAGTCTGACTTGGGGTCAGGCTAAACATATGTCTAAACTGTTGTAGCACTTGTCTACATTCAGTTTGTTGATGTTCAGTGAGGCTGCTTGCCAAAGCAACACCATCAACTGACCCATCATCAGGGTTCTGTGAGAGCAGGTCAGGGAGAGGGTCACTCTCCTCCTCCTGGTCCTCATCAGTGGCCATGAGCAAGCTCATGTCATCCCTGTCCACATATGCCTTAAGTCTGTTGACATGGAGCACCCTAAGGGGGCTCCTGGGAGTGCCAAGATCTACCAAGTAGGTGACCTCTCCCTTCTTTTCAACAATTGTATGGGGGCCACTCCATTTGTCCTGGAGAGCTGCTGGGGCCACAGGCTCCAACACCCACACTTTCTGGCCTGGCTGGTAAACAGTCAAGACAGCCTTTTGGTCATGCCAAGCTTTTTGGAGTTCTTGGCTTGCCTCAAGGTTTTTACTGGCCTTCTTCATGTACTCTGCCATCCTGGAGCGGAGACCAAGTACATAGTCCACTACATCTTGTTTGGGAGGTTTGAGAGGTAACTCCCATCCCTCCTTCACCAGACATAATGGTCCTCTAACAGGGTGCCCAAACAGAAGTTCAAAAGGGATGTAGCCAACCCCCTTCTGAGGAACCTCCCTGTATGCAAACAGAAGGCAGGGAAGTAAAAGGTCCCATTTTCGCCTAAGCTTCTCTGGGAGTCCTTTAATCATTCCCTTTAGGGTTTTGTTGAAGCTCTCAACTAACCCATTGCATTGTGGGTGATAGGGAGTAGTGAATGTGTAGTTTACACCACACTCCTTCCACATTGCAGTTAGATATCCTGACATAAAGTTAGAACCTCTGTCAGAGATGACCTCCTTAGGGAAACCCACTCTGGAGAAGACTCCAATGAGGGCTCTTGCTCCCACAGGAGCTGTGGTAGTCCTTAGGGGTATAGCTTTTGGATACCTGGTGGCATGCTCCACTACCACCAGTATAGTATAAATCTGTGCCCAGATGCTGTTGGGGGGTCAAGGGGACCAACAATGTCAATCCCTACCCTTTCAAAGGGAACCCCCACCACAGGTAGTGGTATCAGGGGGGCCTTTGTGGTGCCACCTGTCTTGCCACTGGCTTGACAAGTGACACAGGAGCGACAAAACTCCTTTGTGTCTTCAGACATGTGTGGCCAATGAAAATGTGGTACAAGCCTGTCCCAGGTCTTGTTTTGGCCCAAGTGTCCTGCCAATTGGATATCATGTGCTAGGGTCAAGAGGAACCCCCTAAACTTCTGAGGAATTACCAACCTCCTGGTGGCTCCAGGGGTAGGATCTCTAGCCTCAGAATATAGGAGCCCCTCATCCCAATAAACCTTATGGGACCCACTAGCACTCCCAGCAGCCTCAGCAGCAGCCAGCTGTCTGAGGGGTTCAAGAGTGGGGCAGCACTGTTGCTCTTTGCTCAGATCTTCCCTGGAAGGTCCCCCTGCCCCCAAGAACTCAACCTGACCAGGCTCAAGTTCCTCTGGGGCAGTTCCTTCGTCAGGCTCTGCTTCTCCTCCCTCAGGGGGGGAATCTGAGATCTGAGACAGAGGGGAAGGCCCAGCCTTAACCCTACTGCTCCTCCTCTTGGGTAGCACCTGGTCCATAGTTTCAGGATCCAGAGTTGGTTCAGCTTTATGCATTTTGGCTTGTGACCTGGTCACAGCAAATACCTCTGCAGGTATGCCCAACATCTCAGCATGAGTCCATAATTCTACTTCAGACCAGGCTGAAGTCTCCAGATCATTGCCCAACAAACATTTGACAGGGAGGTCTGCACTGACTACTACCTTGTTGAGGCCAGTTACCCCTACCCAGGAGAAATTCACAACTGCCAGGCTATGGTTGGTCCTGGCGTTGCTTGCATTGGTTACCTGGTACATTTCACCCAGGATGATCTGTGCAGGGTCCACTAGGTACTCTGCCACCATGGTGACACTAGCACCTGCGTCCCTAAATGCCAAAGCCTGTTTGCCATTTATGATAGGCTGCTGCTTGTATTTGCCCAGATTACTGGGGCTCACTAGGAAGGACATATCAAGGTCTCCCTCACAAACTAGCAATGCCTGTGTTGGTACTCTGACTAGGCCAGAGTCCACATCAGAACCCAGGGTCAACCCTACTACACCCTTATTCTGAGTATTACCTCCACCACTGGCTGCACTAGGGGGAACAGTTGCCTTAGGGGCTGGAGTGGTGGTGGTTTGGTCTTTGGACTTTGTACAGTCAGAAGTCCAGTGCCCTTTCTGTTTACAGATTTTGCACCAGGGATTCTTTTGGCCCTTTCCCTTTGCAGATTGTGACTCCCCACCAGTTGCAGATTTTTGGGGCCCCTGTGAAAACTTCTGATCTTTAGATTTATCCCCACCTTTCTCTGAGCCTTTAGGATCTTGCTTCTTAGTGTCACCACCTTGGTTCTGGTTTTTCTGCCTCACCCTGGTTCTGACCCATTTGTCTGCCTTCTTTCCCAATTCTTAGGGAGAGGTCAGATCAGAGTCCACCAGGTACTGATGCAACAACTGGTTCTGGCAATTATTAGGGATCTGTTCTCTCATTATAAGATTATATAATCCCTTAAAATCAGTTACTCTACTACCCACCAGCCAACCTTCTAGAGCCTTGGTTGCACAATCAACAAAGTCAGTCCAATCCTGAGTCTGTGCTTTCTGGGTGTCTCTGAACTTCAACCTGTACTGTTCAGTGGTTAGACCAAACCTATCTATCAAAGCACTCTTCAGGGCTTCATAATCATTAGCATCCTCTTCTCTAACAGTGAGGAGCTTGTCTCTCCCTTTGTCTGAAAAGGAGAGCCACAAGATTGCTGCCCACTGTTTCTGGGGGACCTGTTGAACTTTACAGGCCCTCTCCATAGCAGTTATCCATTTGTGGATATCATCCCCACTCTGGTAGGGAGGAACAACCTTGGACAGGTTATGGTCTGGAATGTAATCTCTGCCTCTAGGGACACTGTTGCTGCCACCAGGGGTATCTAACCCCTCCTTCTTAGAAGCTCTTTGGAGCTCGAAGGCTTCCCTATCTAAGGCCAATTGCTTGATTCTGAGGGCAAGCCTAGCTTCCTCATACTGGAGCATCTTGAACCTTCTTTCAGAGGAGGACTCCCTGGGAAAGTTGGAGTTCCTCTGGTGAACAGATTCTCTTTCAGAGTGGTATGAATGGTCAGAGTCCCCTGAAAGGGACCTAGGGCTTCCTCCCACTTTGTCAGTTCTCTTAGGGAGAATTCCTCTGTTCTTTTCAGACCCCTCTGGGTCTGGCCCTTCAACCACAGACTCCAGGTCATCTTGATTTTCATCATCAGACCCAGAGACTATGTTTGAACCACCCCCTGATGCAGACCCACTTGCTCCTACAGCTTGTCTCAGGTCATCTGCTACTAACAGATCTATCAGGTGTTGTGATGAGGGACTCCTGCCCACCCTCAGTTGTCTTTCAAAGCATAAGGCCTTCAGTTCAGTGTAGGCTATACCTTTGTACTGAGATGGGGTGGACCCACTGGCTCCACCATGGTGAGATATACTAGTGTTGTGCAGTGTTGTACTACCTACACTAGTTGAGGCCTACTGGACCTAGCTTGAGCTGTAGCAAGGGTGTGCTTATCCCTTCACAAACAGCTCTAAGTTCAGTAGAACTTATTGATACTAGCTTGACTTTATATGTACCTTGAGTACCTTTAGTGGTTTTCAGTTAGTAATTCAAATGGAGATTTTCTGGTAAAACAATGGCAAGCTGGAATCCCACCCGCTGCCCACCAATGTGAGAAGTTGGCCTGGCATATGCTGGTCACTAGTTATAGTGGCCACCTTGCACCAGTCCAATTCGACTCTTGTGGTAGATAGGTTTAAGACAACCTTTAAAGAAAGCTATCCTAGTGGTAGCTGTGGAGAGCAGCCTTCAGGCTAAGTCTCTGAGGAATGTAAAGCAGCTTGTTTTACCTTATAATCTCTTGAATTTACCAAATGAAAAGACACCACACAGGTATATATATCAAATATATATGTATTTATTTCTAAATATACTCTACTAATCTCTTGATGAGATTAGAGCCAGGTAAACATTCAAAAGATCAACAGTTCTCAATAAATTAAGCACAAATATGGCTGTGGCCCTAGGGGCGTACCAGACCATATACTAAAAAAATGGTATAACAAACTCGACTTGCAAACTGAAGAGGCCTAGGGCCTTGGGAATCGCTGGGGCTTCACTTCTGCAGTGTTAGCAGGTAAGTAATCAGCCCACAGGAGACGCATGCAGTGTCTAAACACACACGCGGGTTTCCTATACGTTTCAATAGCAAATGTCGCGGTTTGTAATTTGCAGTTTTAGGGCACTTTGCAAAAGTCAACAAGCAAGCAACTTACAGGGTAAGTATTTCGAGGGCCAACACACACTTGGGCACCGGAGTGCACGAGTTACCTCACCCAGGGAAGCCGGGTGCATAGGTGTCCTTTGGTGTCGGGTCGCGATGCTGTTTTCAATGGAGATCACTGAAGACTTGCTGCTTGTGACGACTGGAGAGGTGTCCGCTGGAATCCAAAGATGGATTGGAGTTGCAGAAGACCTAGAAATTGAGGGGACAGAGTTCAAAGTCACTTGCCAGTGACCGGTGCCCAGCAAGATGGATGACCACAGCTGTCGCGTCTCTTCAGGTTGATGATGGTGTTTTGTCTCTTCGCTCACGAGGTCCAGGGGATATCGACGATGACCAGCAGCCGTATTCGGAGGTTCCCACGATGTCTGCAGCTGATGTCGGTGTCGGCACCCGGATTGGAGCCAACAAGCCTTAGCAACTGCAAGTCTCATGTAGAGTGAAGATTGGCAATGGTGCAGACCAGCAAGATCTGATGGACTTACCCAGCAAGGGTAAGTGAGGGCAGGCCCAGAGCAACCAGGCGAGCCCTTGAAGTTGATGTGGAAGTCTTCAGGTGAGTTACTAGCCAACGGGCAAGCAATCGCAAAGACGCCTTTGCAGGAAAAGTTTAACAACAGCCCATGGTCACTCGGGACGGGGTAGGCCGCTGATTTTTGGTACTAGACCTGCTAGGGACTTGGACAACAAATGGTCCAAAGCACAAGTTTGTTGAACGTAGATTAGGGCTTGCACTCGAAATCAGTGCACGGTTCCCTGGTATTGCCGTTCCTCGTCACTCGTGGGGTCCAGATGCCACAGCTTCGCTGGGGACTCAAAATGGCCGTCGAGAGGTCAGGAAATCCACTTCAGGGGATGCAGGGACTTCGGGCTCCGGCGGGAGCGGTAAAGTTTGCAACCGTTGTCGAAGAGTTTTGGTGCCTGCCAAGCAGGGGAGTCACTCCTTGACTCCAAGGGAGATTCTTCAGTCTTCCAGAGGTAGTGGAACGTCGAAGGGCCAGGATTCTTCTTTGTAGAGCATCGTCCAGGTGTAATCTAAGTTGCATTGGCAATGCTTGGTATCTTATAGTGAAAAGATGGGAGGGACTAGCTCTATGACCACTCCTCTAGGAGGGTCAGGGTAGTGGGTGGTTACACCCACTTCCCTTTGTCCAGCTTCGCACCAGAGCAGGGGCAGGTAGCCCCTGAACCGGTTTGAGCTGGCATATGCACAGAGGAGCCTACTGCTCCCCCAGTGCAGGACTTCAAAGCACTCTAAGAGTGCACCCACCCAGCTCCAATACACTAAATCCTGTCTGGGAGGTGGTGACACCTCCCTGTGACAGGTAACCCTTTGTTGGGCTCCCTCCACTGCGAGTTTCGGTCAGCAGCAGGAGGGCAGCCCGGTGTCTGTGCTGGTGGCATCCATTTTGTGATGCCAGGGCTCTAAAAGATTTCTACCGTGTAGTACAGTGGGTACATGTCTTCCCCTCTAGAAGGGTGGGATCCTACTCCCACACCAGTTACTGGTGTGGGGGTAGGATTCCAAGTTGTTTGACACCAAACACGACATGTTTTGATGCAGTCATTCCAAAGTTAGCATTTACCGCGAGGTTATAATGCACTTAAGAGTATATGGTTTAACCGCATCCACAAACAGCAGTAGAGAATAGACTCTGCTAGCTGCAGAGGGGTCCTGCTCAGGCAGAAGCACCCCCCTCACATAGTAAACCAAGCGCCCTGCCCTCAGGATTGTTAGGGCCTGCTAGAGGGGTGACTGATAGGTTTATATGTGTGTGTATGGTGAGATATAGGAACCTATACCTCAGTGAGGAGTGCTAACACTACCTCACACAGGCTGCAGTAGCAGGCCTGTGGTGTCGGATTGTGAATGCTTCCCAGGGGTGGCATAATACATGCTGCAGCCCCTGGTAGGCCTGCGAAGTACCAATGCCCTAGGTACTTAAGGTACCATATACTAGGAGCTCACAAGGCACCACAGTATCCAATCACTAGTGCATCTAATATGCACACCAAGTTGTTTAGAGAGATCAGTGAGACTGGGGCCCTGATTAGCAGGGACCCAGCCAGACTATAGTCAGAAACCAGTGTATACATCAGAAAAAAAGTGGGGGCAACGTAAGTGCAGATCCTACTCTCCTACACCTATCACTCCCAGCAGTGCCCAGACACAGGAGGGGTGGGTGCAGAGTCCTCCAAGCAGAGCCCAGACATATGAGGGGTGGGTGCAGAATCCTCCCAGCAGTGCCCAGACATATGAGGGGTGGGTCCCTATCACTCCCAGCAGTGCCCAGACACAGGAGGGGTGGGTGCAGAGTCCTCCTAGCAGTGCCCAGACATATGAGGGGTGGGTGCAGAGTCCTCCCAGCAGTGGACAGAGACATGGTGGTGTGTACACCATCCTACAAGTAGCAAAACTCCATGGGTGCATGAAGGCATACACAAAGTGCGACTATATTGAGAGTGGCATGCCAACACATCACTGACAGCAGTGTCCTACTCCCATGAGGGTGGATGTCCATCCCCCACTGCATGACACACCACATGTGGGTGTTATGACATATGACACATGCTTACCCACCCCTGGCACTGGCAGCACAATACACACACTGAGAGCATGCAACAAGACTGTATATTCATGTGCCACCCTACTAAACTAAGAGACCCAAAGGGAACACACACTGTCACGCACATTCCAGGACTGATAGGAATGTACAGGTGCTGGGGCAGCCAACAAGTTGGTGCCTCCCATGGAAGGAAAAGGGTGGTGTACCCACAGATACAATGCCCACAATTGTCAGACAGGTGCCCAAAGACCCTGCAGAACATGTAACACATGTGAACTAGGCTGGGAGTACACACATGCATAGTGCGTAAAGGGAACATGTCCACATGAAGTCATGTCAATATACTCCATACACATGTACAGTGACCACCAAGGATGCCACAAATGATGCAGGTGGAGTCATTGCCGAGCATGCATGTCCAAAGTTGAAGGGATCCGTCACACACCCAGGCAATGTAGACAGAGCTCAGCACAACAATTGGGAAACAACCTGCAGGGAAGATGTCAGGGTCCACACAGGAAGGAACACACCTTGGGACAATGTCACCATACAGTAAGAGCTTACATGACCAAAGATTTTTTGCAGATACCTTGTGATGGCACACAGATACCAGGGTACACCCCATGAGGAGCACACTACAACATTTCCCAGACACCTAACACATTATCACCACCCCAAATCATGGAGCAGCACCACCAACAGCAAGACCAGTAAAGCATTCGTGTGCAAATGACAAACAAAATGCTTTATTCGCATGAAAAATCATAGCCAAAGAAATGTCAACTATATACAGGGCCCATAGGCCAGGCCATGTTTGAAGTCCTGGTGGGGGACACTTGGGGGCGCGTCTCCACTAGCTTGCCTGCACAGTTCACACTTCCATATCATCCACAGAAGGGGGGCATCATGTGGGGGGGAAGGACCAGGCACCGCAGGGACAGGAGGGGCAAGGGTAGGTGTTGTGGGTGCAGGGACGGACGACTCCACCACAGGGGGTGGGGCACCGCCAAAGGTGGTGGTTAGCAGGGCGCTGCACACGGTTGCAAGCTCCTCCAGCGTCTCCCCTGCACCCGAATGCACAGGCCCCAAGGAAGGGGGGGGGGTCAGAGGGATGGGTTGCAGCGCTACTGGGGGAGGGTGTGGACAGGGGGGGGACTCAACTACCCTAGCCGGGCACTGCCTCCACCGCTTGCAGGGTGGTGCCACACTGGGGCTGAGGGACACATTGGCCACGAAGGACTCCTTATCTGACAGTTGGCCAGGAGAGCTAAGGGGAGTGGATTTGGAGGAAGTGGGTTGTGAGGACTGCGCACTCCCACTGTGGCTGCGTGGCTGCCGTTTGCCCCCCGACCCAGTGGCTGTGCCTACTTCCCCCTGTGTGTGCGTGACAGGAGGTGTGCACTTGGCCTTCCCTGGTGGTGTGCTGCCTGTGTCTGGTGGGGTACGTGAATGGGGACGTCTGGGTGTGCGTGGGACAGGCATGGGAGTGGGAAGTGTGGATGGTGCAGGGGTAGGGGGGACGGAGCGCTGCTGGAGATCCACTGCTGCAGTCAGTGATGAGTCTATGGACCTCAGCAACATCCGTTGGTCCGACATCGCTGCTGACATGGCCTCCATGTACGACACCATCTGTGTCAGCAGTGTGGTGTGGCCATGGAGGACATTAAGCAGCGATGTCTGACCAACCTGCAACTGGCGCAGAATGTCCACAGACTCGGCATTGACGGCAGCAGGGGAGACAGGGGCAGGGGGTGCGGTGCCTGGCACGAAGGAGACATGTTTTCGCCTAGCACGGAGGGAAGGGACCCGAGCAAGTGGGAGGCCGGTGACGGGAATGGAGGTGGCGGCGAGAGATGGAGTGCTGCTTTCAGCTCTGGGAGCAGCCTCCGCCCCCTCTGGGAGCTCAGCCTCGGACCCGTCAGCGTCATAGTCGGTGGTGGGACTGGACAGGTCCTCTGCCTCACTCCCCTCGGCCTCCGTGCCACTCGCTGCGCCAGACTCGCCAGCACTGGTGACACCGGTGCTGGATCCCTCCTCAAGGTCCGTGCCAGTGTCTCCCTCGGTTTCCCCCGATGATGTTGTGGGCAAGGTGAAGAGACAGGAATAATCAGACACCCATATACATATGACACATGATTCAAAACTACATAGGTCACAGTGCATAGCATAAAAAACAACATGAGTAACATCTACAATACTACGCACTTATGTAGGCCCTGCACCACACAGTTGGTTGACCCACCATGCCACTGGGAAACAATGGAGAGCATGACACAACAGCAAATGACTTGATATCAAATTAGACAGAGGAGCCAGTCTCTGGGGACAGTCGAGCACAGCATCTGGACCACACACCGTTGCCAAAAAAGGGATGAGCAGGAACCATGTCTCCTAACTTTTGGCACATGCTGCTTAGCAAATACATGAAAGCATGCCCAACATGACTGGGTCACTGCATGTTGAGTGTATGTTCAGACAGTCATCACACACAGGGCAAACCTGGCAAGGAGACATAAGGTATGGACATGTAGGCCTTCCCTGCACAAACCTCACCCTACCTGAGACGTTGTGATTGAGACAGAGGAAGTACTTACACCTCCTACTCAGGGATTACAAACATGCCCTTCAATAAATCCTGAGTGTACACAAAGTACCCCTTGTGCGCCTGTCCACACATATAATTGACAAACAACCATCATCAGATAGTTGTACCAAGACACACAGGCACTGGCCACTGTGAGTATGCACAAGCCAAATTGGGTCACCCTGTACAGTGGACACATGTAGCACACTTTATGTAAATACAAATTAGGCCAGGGTACAATGCCACAGAGCCCAACCTATGCTGAAGACACAGAGAATGTCCACAGTGTTGGATGACACACATGATACCTAGGAAAAGGTGCCCCAGGGGACTGTAGTGGCCACAATCCTCCATGGTCCTGTATGGATATGACTGCAACAGAAGCGACCGTCCCTGCACAATGCATATCTCACACTCATGCACATCATGTCTGAGGGCACAACATTGGTCATGCATGCTGTAAGGCAGTACACTTTAAAGACACACTCCTATGTCGGGACTCAGCAGCAGTGCCAACTAACATGGACCCCACAGTGACTGAACTGGCCAGGGCACAGGCAAGCTCACAACACATGTAACACACCACCCCCACACATGATGTAGCAAGCATTGGGCACTTGGATTAACTGCCAGCCTAGATAACCTTGTGCAAGAGTGACTACCCACTGCCCCGGGAACACATGTCAAGGAGGGGAAGGGAGGAAGAACAGCACAGGTTGGCTTTGTGGAACAGGATATGCACTGCACATTTAAACCCTGGCAGTGTATCCATGCGACTGCGCACTTCCAAAAGCTGGTGATACACAACAAACACACATGTACCTACCCCCTTCCTGCTGCTGCTTCTCCAGTAAGCGCCTATCAATCTCTGGGAAGACCACCGCCAGGACACGCTTCATTAGGTGGGTCAGTCGGCGGCGCCCGCCGTGGGGGCGTGGTGGTGAGTCCCCCAGCAGCACCCGGGTGATCCTCCTGGTCCAGCACCGGATATCCTGCCAGCATTTCCTCACCTGGGCCAGGCGCCGCTTCCGACCCTCCACCGACCTCACGGCCCTGACGGCCACCTTCCAGATCTCCCCCTTGGCATAGGTGCCTACCTGTGAGGATGACAAAGTGAGACAACATCAATACACCTGCTACATGTCACAGAGACACACATTTTAACAATTTGGCAGGTGTGAACAGGGCATAGTATGCAGCCAACTCATTGCACCTTTGTCATAGGGACATTATCCTCTGGGGAAGGCAAAATGCACTACGTGGCTTTTAAAGTACAGAGGTGGCATGAGGGGTGCGAGAGAATCAATGATCATGGCTCACACTATGCATCACAAGCTACACCAGGATTATGTGCAGCACCTCAAAGCAGTCACATGCCCCAGGCCACTGACGAAACCTCAGCAGAGTACACAGACACACACAGGCACAGGACAATCACCTGCCATTGGCAACTGCGGGTACAAACCTCACTCTGCACATGTGCCACTTGACTGGGGGGTGTCACATGTGTTGGGCTAGCCAAGCACATCAGACACACAGCACTGCTCCCTGCGCACATCACATGGGTAGGGTATATGCATCCCTCATGCATCTGGGCGGTAACACTCCACATGGACACTCAACCACATGACAGGGGACTTACACACACACCAATGTCCAGGGGACGAACACATCATTTGGACACTCTAACCACAGGTACACTCAACTCACACACATCTGTGGGTACAGTCACCTGTCACACTGGGGGGAACACAGAATCACATCAGGGCTGTAGAAACAACATTCCCAGGTGGATTAGCCAGGCTGAATGTGGCATGCACCATGCAGTGATTGTCACAGTAAGCACTATGCAAGTGAGGAGTGCAGACATGCACTACAGCATGCTCTGCATGGGAGACATGAGGCATTCCCCCCTGGGATCCACTCTAAACAACATTGCATGTCTGTCACACCTGGACACAATGCCAGAAGTGACAGTCACAAAAAAGGGGCAAAGTCTAAGCTAGTGGAGTCAGCACTCACCTGCTCCCCTGGTCTCCCATACAGGCTGGGGTACTGTGGGAGGATGACATCCAGCAATGCCACATTCTCCTCCAGGGTGAATGGCTGGGCCCTCTCCACAGACCTGGACATGGTGCCAGAGGAATCACGAGCAGCAGCAGTGGTGTGGAATGAAAGGTTGTGCAGGCAAGTGCTCTCTCATGGGACCTGGCTGCGTTATATTTGCCTTGCTGGCCTGTTTCATTTACAGGAGTACAGAGTGATTGGTCAATCTCATTTGCATCCTACGTTTCCTCCAATCCCTTTGAACCTACCCCAGTGAGTGGCTTTGCATGGTTTAAAAATTGAGCATGATGTCAAGTCAACAACCACTTTGCAACATAGTATATTGTCTCCAACCGACTCTTGCTGGCCACCTGATGAAAAAATTTGAAATTGAAACTCGGTCTCCATGACAACCAGCATGCATTTAGTCCCTTATACTTGTCCCTCATGTGTCCCCTATGTAATTTCACTATACACACACAGGTACGGTGTGTTCCACGCCCCTAGGGCACCACCACTCCAGTGATACGGTCCGTACACGCGTGTGTAGGGTCCGTATCACTATGGTTGTGCTGCCGTAGGCGTACGCCATAGGGATACGGTCCGTACATGCGTGTGTAGGGTACGCATCACTATGGTTGTGCTGCCGTAGGCGTACGCCATAGGGATACGGTCCGTACAGGCGTGTGTAGGGTCCGCATCACTATGGTTGTTTTGCCGTAGGCTTACGCCATAGGGATACGGTCCGTACAGGTGTGTGTAGGGTCCGTATCACTATGGCGTACGCCTACGGCAGCACAACCATAGTGATGTGGACCCTACACACGCGTGTACGGACCGTATCCCTATGGCGTACGCCTACCGCTACACAACCATAGTGATGCGGACCCTACACACGCGTGTACGGACCGTATCCCTATGGTGTACGCCTACGGCTACACAACCATTGTGATACGGACACTATACACGCGTGTATGGACCGTATCCCTATGGCATACGCTTACGGCAACACAACCATAGTGATAAGGACCCTACACACGCCCTCAGAGCGTGTGTACGGTGCATTTCACACCTTACACTGGTGACAGGCGGCACACAGAAAGGAATTGAGCTGTCATACTTGGCCGAGGCTGGACATCAAGTCATTGTCAGAGCAGTCCTACATGTCTCGGGCCTAGGTGTGTCAGGCTGTGATGTGGCACAAATCTCCTCATGTTTGAACCCAATAGATGTGTGATGAGCTGTGTACACATGTCATGTGTCAAGGTGCACTATGTGCCACACATCCCCTTCACACCTTTGACATGTGCGCATGCAGTACAGACTTGTTGAGCACTGCGTCACTGGCATGGCACAGTCGCCAACACCCGCGACTGTCCCCTGATGCCAGGTACACGGATAATGACACCTGACATGTGACTACCGGCGTTGCACGATGTGAGTATGTCATGTGTGTGTCATGTGTTCCCATAAGCTTGCTGTTGGTGTTCCGTCAAATGCATCTGCAGTTGCTGCATCCAACATGTGCATGTGTGTGGATGGGCATGGCACACTATTATGCACACCAGGACACATGTGGAATCAGACGTAACGTGTGTATGTGTGCATCGAACATGGACTTGCGAGACAAGGACTTATCTGTGTAGTATCAATGTATGTGTGATCAGTTTTGACATGTACCCCTTCATGGCAAGGTGTGTGGTCTGTCCTTTTTTCAGGGACATGTGACCTGTGACTCTAGTGTTCCGCAACCTGTCTGTATGATAAACATCCTTCTTCTGCACACATGTGGATGTCTGTCACTCCTGTAATGCGTCTGCCTGTTCACTTACACTGGCCCACAGCTAGTTTCATGCCATGTCATGTTGAGCTTGTGAATCCACGTTTGTAGCTGGCTCTTGGTAGGAGTGTCACCTGCCTGGCATACGTGTCCAGGATATATTGCACAGACCTGACTCTGCATGTAGCATGTGTGTATTGGCTGTTCAACATGTGCTCAGTACATTGACAGTGTTGTTGTACTGTACTCACTCTTCGTTGTCCCTTCCAAAATACTGCAGGGCTCCGCCTCTCCCCCGACCAATCCCAGACTTGGCTGCCCTGAGGGAACGTGACTGTATACGCCGCTACCGCAAGGCTGGCACCACACCTCCAACCGCTACACAGGTATCCTACTGCACTGACACCCAAGATGAAGGTGATGGCAGCCCTACATTTCTTTGCCACGGGTACGTTTCAAGAGACCATAGCTCATGTTGGTGGCATGTCCCAGACCATGTTCAGCCGTGTCCTGCATGATTTTTTAGAGGCCATGTTGGTTCACCTGGATGAGTTTATTCATTTCCCAACTCCTGAGCAGTTGACAGGTGTCAAGGGTGACTTTTATGCCCTGGGAGGGATGCCCCATGTCATTGGGTCTATTGATGGGACACATGTGGCTTTGGTACCACCACAGGCACAGGAGGTAGCCTATAGAAACAGGAAACATTACCACTCCATTAATGCCCTTGTGGTGTGTCTTGCTAACATGGTGATTTCCCATGTCTGTGCTTGTTTTCCAGGATCAGCACACAATGCCTACATCATGAGGCGTAGCAGGGTGCCTGAAATGATGCTGCAGCTGCACAACGAACGAGCATGTCTTGTTGGTGGGTATACTCTGTTACTCCTGTATTTAGCGTCATCTTTCTGTCTTACTGCTTCTCCTGACCCACTTCTGTCCATGATGTTTCCATGTAGGGGACTCTGGCTATCCCAACATGCCATGGCTGATCACGTCTCTCCGCAACTCCAGAACGGCTGCCGAGCACCGGTACAACAACGCCCATGGGCAGACTAGGCGAGTGATAGAGAGGACCTTTGGCTGCTGAAGAGCCGATTCCGGTGCCTCCACAAGACCAGCGGCGCACTCCCATATGCACCGGTGAAGGTCTGCAAAATCTTCCTTGTGTGCTGCATGCTGCACAACATGGCAGTGGAGAAAGCTGTGCCACTCATCCTGGATCCGGATGAGCAGGAACATCCACCCGTGGAGGACGAGGGGCTTGGTGACGAGGCAAGTCATGTTGAGGAGGAGGAGGAAGAGGACATCTGGAGTCGGCTCATACGCAACTTCTTTGCTTAGTGGTGAGTTGCAGTGTCTGAGTGTGCACGCATTGAGCCTTGTGTGGCATGTGTTGCAATGTGTGGGTCCATCTGCATGTATGGCAAATGAGTCAGAGGTGTGTTTGGATGTGTCACTCGAGTGATGGTGTAATAACAGTATGTCTTACCTGAGACACTATTTTCACCTAGCATGTTGACAACCTTATACGTGTTGAGTACATGCCCATGCATGCGGATGTGCTTCTTTTGGCTCACTTCTTGTGGGTCTCTCATCCCCAGGTATTTGCGCATGCTGTCTGCTGGTGGCATTGTTGTGCTCCTGCTATTCCTCATGAATACAGCAACGTGTGCTGAATCAGCGTAACATGCACGGACATGTCGAAAAATCACCTTAGGGTAAGGGAAGCAGCACAGCTTTTTGGGTGTGCTATTTGTTTGGAATGTGTGTGCACTGCTCCTGTTCATGTTTGGTTACTTAGCATACATGTAGAATCACCATGGGTCACATGACATGGAGCTGGATTCACCTGAATTGATAGTCACACTTGGTGACAGTCATCTGTAATGTGATTGTGGATTGTGATGAAGGCATCAATGTGTGTAACACTGCCCTTGGAAACATACGGGATGCACAGGGTTGACATAGTGTGGGACATCCCCATTAGTGGCTCAATGGTGAATTGCAGCCTCTCTGTGAGCAGCACGGGGTGTTTGCCTCAAACCCGTCACAGTGTAGGTTCCACATGTTCATCCACATGACCTGTGCATCTGTTAATATAGATGCATTTGCCTTCCGGCAAACATGACTAATAAAGGTGTCCCTCAGCCTCCAAGGTGCCTCATCTCTGTCATTGCAGGTCTCTTGCCACTGTGCATGCGGCATATCTGGCATAGTTGTCACAGATTGTGCATATGAGTCTATGTGGAGTAGCAAGATGCAAGCTGTTTGTCAGGGATTAGGATATGTATTGTGCATGATGTGCATGGCTGTGTAGGTATTTTGGCATCTCAGTCCCCACAACGGCCACTTTGCTGCATGTGCATCCATTGTCTGTGTGCGTGCCATGTTAAACCAGACACTCCTCCCTTCTCATACACCTTTTGCAGTAGTCCTTTCTGACATGCTTGTGTTAGTGTGCAACTTGTGGCATGGTTTTCAGGACATGGCGCCTGCTGCTGCAGGCCCTGCAGCAAGGGCACACAGAGTTTCTATATTTGCCCTCACACACACGCCTCTAAGACGCACCCCCCTTCCTCCCTCCACCCATTCATTTTGGTGTAATCTGCTTGTGTGTGACACAGTCGCGGTGGGAAAGGCTGGACCGTCTGCACATGCTACGTGCACATTGCACGTGCCTCATGTCCTTGCATGTGCCACATCACGCTACACCATGATGTTGAGGCCACCCACCAAGCAATGTCCATCCAATACATCTGTTGCATGCACTCAGGCATGCACTCATCGCCCACACAACACCTTTGCATAATGAGTGTGCAACTCCAACTGCCTACACAGCGCTGGCACGCCTTCCAGGCCCTGTCACACCAACCAGGTCATGTCCCTCCTACTCCCCACCGGCTCTGTACCCCAACATGGCCATGTGAGTGGTACTCCAGGCCTCTGCAAGTAGTATGGTGTTGTTGTGGGACACATGGCACAGGTATCATGTCTCAGCGTGTCAGTCTACAATGTGTCCAGGATCCCCCTCTACACCATGACATGCGCACTGCATCTCATCATCATCTGGTGTCCCATTGACAGGCAGGTGCTCCTCACCCTCCCCAAAGACGCAGTCCTTGCCAGTTCTCATATTGAATAATGCATGGTATCCATTGGCAGGTGGCTGCACATTGGCCACCTGATGCTGGACTTGTACACGACTGAGGTGTTCATCTGCGGATTGTCCCCTTACAGCTGGGTCAACAGCTTGTGTCCCACCCGCAAGGGCCCTGCACAGGCACACAGTGTCCACGCACACGAGCTGGTGTGCATCATGGATTGCTTGCTCACATGTGCTATACTGATCACCAGCATCTGTACCTCAGGCTTCAGCACACTCTGCATTATGCACAAGATCCACAGTTCGATCCACCTCAAGGCAAGACAGACCATCCCCCAGGTCAACTTCAACATCCGTGTCTAATCCTACCCTGCACTCTAGGGAGAAGTACGTTACAACTCCCATGAGACTTGTCCACATCCAGGGTGCATCTGCACAGCTCTGCTTCAACATCCGGCGACCCAGCCACATCACCGTCCAACAGAGATAGCTGCAATGGATAACTGTCAGCTGCAGGATGACCTTCAAAATCCACGCCCACACTCAGGATGCAGCCCACGACCACGCCCCCAACACAACCTTGTGGCACTGTCATCCAAGGCCCCATTGTGCCATCTCCATGCATCCAACCTTGGCCTGGCCACCATTCTCCACATCCACCTGACTCCTGCTTGCAGGACATAGTTCTCCCACCTGGCTACACATACCTGGGACTCCCACCCCAGGACACTCCACATGAACCCTGACCGAAATAGGTCTGTCCGCACAGTTGTGCAGGAACCCCCTCAGCTGGTTGGGCTCATCACGGGTGAGTATGGTGCTCCATGTCTGTATTGGATGATACATTGTGACCCATGTGTGTCCTGTGCCAGACTCAGACCCCAGGGTATGCATGGTTGGAGTTACTTCAAAACTCAGGCATGGTTTGACTTTCCAACACACACATGTAATGGAATAATTCTAAATGACGGCATCATCTCGTGATTTCTAAGATTTTTATTAGTGGTGGGGTACGTGTTTGGGGGGGATGTAAAGTGGTGCTCGCCGGGTGTCTGTAATCCAAAGTTCACAGGGGGAGTTGGGATCCTTGCCATTGGAAGTCATCAGAGTCCATGCCACAGTCTTTGTCAACATTGGTCAGACAGTGACCAGCAGGTCCATGTGGCAGAGAATGTCATTGGATGAGGTGCTGCTGTTGCGCCAGAGGGCCAGGTGCCAGGCCAGGTGACCTGGGAGATGGTGATGGTCCGCTGACTCTCACGGTCTTTTGCGTGGATGACCCACCTTCCTCCGGGGACCCTCAGAAGCAGGCCGTGACGATGTCTGTGATGCTCCGTCGGACGAATCCTCCTCCTGATCCCTCCCTGTGGCTGGTGGTGATCTACGCCTGGTGGCACAGGGAGGGTTGCCCATGTTTTCGGCAATCCAACGGAGTACACGGGTCATGTCCGTTTGCACTGCCACGAGCTCAGCCAGTCTTGCCTCCATCCGTCCTTGGTGTTGCTGTTGACTGGCATATTGCTCGGCCTGCAGTTTCTTAATCTCATTGAGGGCCTCCACGGCCTGGCTGATGCCCCTGGTGTCACGCCGGTATGTGTCCAGGATGTAGCGGACGTGTGACACAACCGGTTCCTCAGCTGCCTGGTCAGGTTCGCGCCTCCGCCGTCCTCCACTCCCACCACCCCTGCCCACTTGAGCCTGGCCTGCCTTTGTGGGCACATCGGGTCTCCGGGACCCCAGAGGGATGGCATTTGCAGGGTCGCCTGCCTCCTCCTGGGTGCCCGGGGTACCTTGTCCCTCCTGGTCAGAATGGCTGCGTTGTGTGCGATTAGGGCTCCTGTGTGTATCCTGGGATGTGGCAGGAATGGGGGTGGTGGTTGGCACAGTTGTACCTGACGCAGGTGCTGCAGGTGCTTGGGCACCAGAGGGGCCAGGTTGGTCGGGGTCATCCACGGTGTGGTGAGAGTCGTCGCTGCCGGTGGGATCATCGTCACGCCGAGCCTAGTCCTGTGATTCTTCCCCCCCAGTGTTGGGGGGAGATCGACCACGTTGCCCTGTGTGTGAGAGAGAGAGAATTTTAATGGTGTTACATGCGTCATCTATGTTTCATACATATTCAAGTTGGCACAGTTCCTCTGGGTAGTTGAATATCTCTAGCATTCCTCTCACAGTGCACTTGTGGATGGGTATGTTGCGGGGGACAGATTGATATGTACTCCTGGTTATTTGGCCTGTCTAATGAGTGTTGGGATGCTTATTTGTCTATGGATTGGTCTTGTTGTGTCACATATCCATTGTGGGAGTGCCAATTTGCGTTGCCTGCCCCGGGGGATGTGTGCTTGTGTAAGGGGGGGGGTGTGTGACCGGGCATGCTGTTGGGTGTGGTGTGATTTGTCATTGGGTCTACCAGGTGATGTGTCTATCCCCTCATGGTGCCTGCTGGCATGACAGTGAATGTGAGTTCCTGTGGTAGGTAGGTGGCATGTGGAGTTGGTGTTTGAGTGTACAGTGGTCACAGGTTTGCCTTGTGCTGTCTACAGCAGGGCCAAGTGTCATCTACCTTGTCTGTACTTTGCAAGTCCCTGTGCATTGTGCATGGTGCATGGGTATGTCCCTTGGCCACAGCTGTCAACACTTTTCCTATGTGTGACACACTCTTTGTTGTTGCATCAGTTTTGAACGCAGTGAGCAGTGTAGCAAGCGTGCGTAGCGAGCGCTGCAGAACCGACTTACGTGTTGCACTGTACGTGGCCAAATGTTGCTTTGTCATGTCTATTGGAGAATGCAGGTAGGTAACTTATGCATTTGTGACTGGGTTCTAACAAACACAGTGAGTGGGTATACTGGGTGTGAGGTTAGGTTTATGCCTGCAGCAATGATCGACTCATGCACAGTTTGACACATGGCCCAGTGCTTTCCAAACGAATGAGGGGTGTTTCACGCACTGCCAGACCTTGTCAACATGCACACAGTCCACCTGCTGATGAGCGGACATGCCCACACCACCCAAGGGTGATTTTGTCTCCCTCTGTCTCCCTCTCTCCCTCCCTCTGTCACCCTCCTCCCTCTGTCTGTCTCCCTCTGTCGCCCTCTGTCTCCCTCTCCCTCCCTCTGTCTGTCTCCCTCAGTCGCCCTCTGTCTCCCTCCCTCTCTCTCCCTCTCCCTCCCTCTGTCTGTCTCCCTCTGTCACCCTCTGTCTCCCTCCCTCTCTCTCCCTCTGCCTCCCTCTGTCTGTCTCCCTCTGTCGCCCTCCGTCTCCCTCCCTCTCCCTCCGTCTGTCTCCCTCTGTCGCCCTCTGTCTCCCTCCCTCTCTCTCCCTCTCCCTCCCTCTGGCTGTCTCCCTCTGTCTGTCTCCCTCTGTCGCCCTCTGTCTCCCTCCCTCTCTCTCCCTCTGTCTGTCTCCCTCCCTCTCTCTCCCTCCTTCTGTCTGTCTCCCTCTGTCGCCCTCTGTCTCCCTCCCTCTCTCTGTCTCCCTCTGTCGCCCTCTGTCTCCCTCCCTCTCTCTCCCTCGCCCTCCCTGTCTGTCTCCCTCTGTCGCCCTCTGTCTCCCTCCCTCTCTCTCCCTCTCCCTCCCTCTGTCTGTCTCCCTCTGTCGCCCTCTGTTTCCCTCCCTCTCTCTCCGTCTCCCTCTGTCGCCCTCTGTTTCCCTCCCTCTCTCTCCCTCTCCCTCCCTCTGTCTGTCTCCCTCTGTCGCCCTCTGTCTCCCTCCCTCTCTCTCCCTCCCTCTGTCGCCCTCGGTCTCCCTCCCTCTCTCTCCCTCTCCCTCCGTCTGTCTGTCACCCTCTGTCACTTCAGCCCAGCTTCCTGGGCACACACACTTTGCAGGTCTTTCAATGGCCAATGGCTTGTTCATGTGGATTTGTTTAGAATCTCCAGGACCCCATTGGGCAGAGTGTCTCTGAGTCTGCGCTGCAGCTGTGGTGTGTTCTGACACTCTTTCACAGTGATGTCTCTTCATTAGCTGCTGTTATGTGCAAATTGGGCCTTCATACCCATGTCATCCTGCAACGCGGCCGCCATTTGCAAGCGACACAGTACAGTGTCGGGACACACTGTTTGTATAGCTCTGCCCTAGGCCATATGGGTTGAGGGCATTGGTGTCTGCTTCTGAGTTGCACAATGTGATTTTGGAGGCCCCCCCTCCCGGCATCACGGACATCCTGTCTTGTGTTGGTGTTTTGTGTGGCCTGTGACTTGGCATGGCCTTGCTTGGTACATGGGGCATGGAGCCGCTAGTGGCATGTGTGTGTTTTTGGAGTGTGGTTGTGTCCGGTGATGGCTTTGGGGTAGTTGCGTGCATTATTTTGAGTTGGATTGTTGATGCGGTTCCCCCATGTGGGGTGAGTTGTTTGTGTACTCACCAGGCTCAGCGACTTCTACTCTGTGTACTCCCACCGGCGGCAGCGTGCGCATCACCTTCTCCTCCCAGGGATGGTAGTGTACCGGTCTGCGGGGCGGGCCACCTCCAGTGATGTTCCCCTGGTTGTATTCGTCTGTCATTTTGTGGCGGACAGTCCTCCGCAGATCATACCACCTGGCTTGGCATTCATGCCTGGTCCTTCTGATGGGCGCAACAGCATTCACCCTCTCGATGATCCTCTGCCACATAGCTGATTTAGCTGCTACGCTGGTCTGTCTGACCAATGTTCCAAAGAGCTGTGGCTCGACTCTGATGATTTCGTTGACAAGGATCTCCAGCTTCGCTGTTGTGAAATTTGGATTCTGTCTGTGGGCATGGTGTGGGGTGTGGGTGTGGATGGTTGTGGGTGTGTGTGTGTGTGTGTGGTTGTGAAGGTGTGTATGTGAATGTGATGAGGGGGTGTTTGTGAAGGTGGTTGTGTGAAGGTGTGCAAGTGTAAGGTGTAGTAAAGGTTCAAGTATGGCGCTGTGGGTGGTCTGTGGGGTCTGGCAACAGTGGGTCTGTTGCAAAGGCTCATGGTTTGTGTCTGTGGGCCCTTTTTATTGGTCCATTTGTGGGTGTGGCTGTGTTTGAACTTTGGGTGGGTGTGTTATAAGGAGTGGTTGTGTTTTGGGCCTCTGTTTACCTGTTGCCCTACACTGGGCAACAATGTAAAGAGGAGTTTGCATGGCCCTGTCTTGCTCCAATTTCAACACTCCACCGAATGTGAATAAAACACTCTAACTCACACAGATGTGTCATGTCTATGATCAATCAAGTATGAAAGTATGGATGAATGTAGGGGCAATGATTCCCCCTCACGTCCATGTTGCTAATGTTGTGGGACTTGAGTCACAGGGTGCAACTCTCTGCATCATGGTGGTACATATTTGATCCCAAAAGACACCTGTTGTCTTTTCTTGGTCACAAATGACAGCCTTTATGCCATGAATTTGGATACATGTGATACGCTGCTGAGTGGGGTTACATACTATCTTTGACACCCCGAAATGTCATTTTGAATATGTGACACCCTAAACAGCCTCTCTGTACAGGGGTGACACACCCACCATCTAATTGCCATTTGTGAGATTGTTAGCACTTAGGGGCCGATTTCGATCCGGGTCGGACAGCTCCATTCGCCGTCAGAGCCGTAACTCCGAACGCCGAACCGAGTCGCCCGAAAGCAGTATCCATAGCAGTTTCTGCCCTGACAAGTACGATGCGTACTTCCTACGTGCCAGACGGGTCCCCACGTACGGCACGTCACAGCATCCGGAAAACAAGCATATCAGCTACGATTCGCGCCACAACTCAATCCACGGCTACGAGAGGGTCCAGCTTGGAGCGGGTATGAGACGGAACAACAAGCAGAGTGTACGACACGAACACATCATGAATCCTATTGCGCAGGTCATACCAGTACTATACATCTATGACAGGATCAGGAACCGACGCCGACGGCGCAGGCGGTATGTCAGATACCTACCACACAAACGACACGTACCCGCAAAATGGCACACACACACAGGGGATCCACATCCTGGCCACTAACAACAGCCCACCATAGGGGTTGCATGGCCAGCACCACTACCACCTCCACCCATAGAGCTTATATTGCCCAGCACTCCTGCCACCCCCATCCATAGGGGACCTTGTGCCCATCACCCCTGCCACCCCCACTCATAGGGGACCTGTTGCCCATCACTACTGCCAACACCAGACATAGGGGATATGTTGCCCATCACTACTGCCACCCCCATCCATAGGGGACCTGTTGCCCATCACTACTGCTACCCCCAGCCATGAGGCGATTAGAAAATGAGAAAACGTCCAATATAAAACAAAAGGTGCTGGTATATTTACAGAGTCCTATATCCACAGTGATTCACAGAAGAGATTTTCCAAATTCCAACAAGTCAGTTGTCAAAAGCAATGTCATTAGCAACACAAAGAGAAATGGTGATCTTCTTTTGTTTCAACAACAGGACAGAAGACCAGTCTAGCAAAACCGCAGTTCACAATAAACAACTGTTTGGATACCGAATTGTGGAAGAAAAGAACCAAAACACAAACAAAGGAAATTAAGACTTCACATGGAAAGCACTACATTTGTGCTATGCATAATCGGTAATGCGTGGTTTGACTCATCACCGCATTCTGCTCTGGCCATTCACTTATCTCAATTTTGAACCGGGCTTGATACACAGAATCGGTAATGTGTGGTTATGACTTAGCACCGCATTCCGCTCTGGCCATCCACTTTTCTCCGCTTTCGCCGGACTTGCTACACAGAAATGGTAATGTGTGGTTATGACTCACCACCTCATTCCGCTCTGGCCATCCATGTCACTTCGCATCCGCCAAGCTTAGCAAATGCCAAATAAACAAGTTGAAAATGGCGTGACAGCGGGAAACAGTCGCCGCTGCACGCCCACGGAATCACATGCCAAACATGGAACACTGTTTAAGAACCGGAATCCTGGTTCTTACTCATCCAGAAATCCTGCTCCAGGCAACACTCCACAGGGAATCGGGGAACCCGCGCTTAACAAAGTGCGAACAAGTAGTGTGCGCGGAGCAGCTTCCAGCAGCCGCGGATTCTCTCTCAGCCGAGAGAAAACAACCAGAAACAAGAATTACACACACTTGCGTGCGTCAGCTGATTTAAAAGGCCACTCCGACTATCCACGGCCTCCTTGGATATGTAGTTCCGACCATGGCCATATGGTAGGTCCAAACCCGACCTACTTCCTGACAGCCAGCGCCTGCATTCTGTTATCGCAGCGCTGATAAATTCCGAGGGTGACTCCATGAACTTGCCAACTTCGCGGACATGATGCCTTGCCTCCCCCATGGCAGCCAGGGAGCTGGCCTTCACGACACTGTGCATCGTCATAGACTTTGTTTCCAAGGTACAGTTTGTTTAGGGGTCCGTGTGACTCCATGCCCAACGCCCTGCAGCTCATGGTCGGCGCCGTACTTTGGATTCATTGCTGTCACGACGTCGTAATAGCCCCAGGTGGAGCTTTTTATTTTCTACAGCATTATTCTGGAAATAACTGTTTTCAAGTGTTATATTACTACATGTATGTTTGATTTTTGTTGTTTTGGTCTTTGTTGAGTTTAGATAAAGATACTTTCTTTTCCTAAACTGGTTTGGTGTCCATTTGTGGTGTTATCACTGTATGACTGTGTGTTTTTAGTACAAATACTTTACACATTGCCTTTGGGACAAGCCTGTCTGCTAATGCCAAGCTATCAAGGAGGTGTGGAGGGGTTATCTAAAGTGTGTATGCCCCTTACCCTGACTAGAAACAAGGGTCCCTTCTTGGACAAAGGTGCATACCTCTGCCAATTAAAGACCCCCATTTCTAACACACAGCCATATGCAAATCAGTCTTGAGCCTGTTCCCCATGGGGACAATCCAGCTTGAACTGTCAAGCCAGGTCCTCACTGGACTGAAAACAAGCATCCTAGGACAGGTTTCGGGGTATCACCCCTCATCAGCCAGGCTAGCTTGACTACAGTGGCAGGGAGAGCACGGGACTCACTTCTGGGCATACCTGTCTCACTCGGGGTGACAAATGCAAAACGAACAATTGATGGACAGAATGATGAACAGTCATGTATTCACCCCAGTGAGATATGGGCCTAAATCCATCGTTTTTTGCTCCCCATGCGATTGCCATATGCAAATCAGCATTGACCCTGTTCCCCATGAGAACAGTACAGCTCAAACTGCCAGGCCAGGTCCTCACTGTTTTTTCAATAAAGCATATTTTTTTTACGCAGACCATTTTCCTTAAAGAAATAAGGGGTGCATTTAAAAAATGACAACAAAATGTTTCAGTTTCATATTTTACTGCCTACCTGCTCTTAAAAAACATTTTCACTGTCAGTGACGAAGGAGAAGGGGTATCCTGGGGACCCCTTCCTGTTTACGACTAGCTTACCACCAATTTGAAATTGGTGGTAAATTGTTTTGCAACTACATTTGCAGTTGCACAACAATCTTATATCCCCCTGCAAGTCGCTATTAATAAGGGACAACTTTAGCATGCCCCTTTCTAATAGCGACTCACAAAACATCTTTTGCGAGTCGGTAATGTAAATGTAAATGTTGTAGACTTGTAAAGCGCACAGCTGCCCCAGCAACGGGGCGTCCCGGCGCTGTAGACTGCTGGGGAACCCGTCCTGGCTATCCCTGTGAGATGGTCCCTTACTGGGTATCTCCAAGGTGAAACCAGGCATCCCCGGCGTCTGTGGGGGGCCGTTGTAGAGATGAGGCAAGCTTAATGCCCAGAGTTGCCGAGTGTGTTCCTGGTTAGAGTAGGTACCGAGGCGAGAATTATCGAGTCTGTTTTGACCCTGGTCCACGACCCTGCCGCGTCGGGAATTGAACCCTGGTCCCTGGCCGATTCTCTGCTTACGGGTCTGCCGCCTCTAACCAGTGAGCCACACCTCTCTACTAACTAGTTATCAACTCTTAAAATACGTTTGATACATGCTACAACCCTTTTTAGCTGTCACAAACGAGATGATTTCACGTTTGCGACTGCTAAAAATGGCTGTACATCTACCCCTTAACTAATTAGGCACTGGAAATAATATATCATTTTTACACTTTCTGCTATGTTTTTTGATTGTGTTAGTCTATGGAGTAAAGCACCTTGCCTTTAGAAGAGATTGGGTACTTTTCTCATCCTCTCTTCCAAAGGCATATTTTGTTGAACAATCCTAGTGTGACAAATTTACCACGAGGATTACTCTTAAGTAGGCTAGCTGAATGAGAACTTGAAGCTATCAGGTTCCAGAAATCCTGCCGCCTATAACACCTGATGTCCCTAAATCCCAGCGATGGGCATTGGTTAAGTGAAATGCCTGGTAGAGGAAACCTGGTGAAAAGAGGGAAAAACGATAGGAAAAAAGTAGGACTTGATTTACCGCTAGATGGATTAGTATCTATAGGCAAAGCCTTCGGGTCCTAGTATCAAGCAACTTTGAGGACTTCAGGATGCTGTAACAAGCTGTAACAAGCTCCTGACAGACCAGGATATCATGACACCAGAGAGCAGCCAGGTTGCCCAACAAAGTTATAAAGCATATACAAGAACAAACAAGAAGACAACCTATGGGACGGGAGAACCAAGGAAGAGAACTGAAGCGAAACCTTATCCATGAGTTGCTGAAAAATAACCGCAGCGCAAGGACTATAAACAGCTGTGGATTAAGGGTGGAAAAACTACAACAACTACACATGTTGCTAGGCATCTGCTCAAAGTTGAAAGGGACCTAAATACTGAAAATTCCCCTATGACCCAAAAGTGATAAAGTAACCCACGAAGTGACAATGTTGAAGGAAACTGTAATGTGTGGACTAGTGTTAGTGTAAGCCCTGTTCTTGATATCTTCCACACTTTCATGACCCATGGGGTTACTCGATGTGCCTGAGCCTTCTTACGCCTGACTTTAGCATGTAAAATGATATTAGTTGTCATGCTTTTTCCAAATATGTTTGTCTTTAATTTAGTATTAACAACTTTAACCCAAAACTGAAAGTTGACAATAAAGTTCTCTTTTTACTGTCAATATAAAATCACTATCATTATTACTGAAGAATGCCATGTATTCTTCTTACACTTTTTTGGTATCATCCTATATAACAAAGTGATCGTCTATGTATCTGATTGAGAGTACCCCATGTTTGCTATTGAGTTAATAATCTGTCTAAAAGTTTCTACTGCCTAGATCTAGAATACTATCAGTCATTGCCATCTTTCTAGATACCTTTTTAGGATTTTAGGATATTTCGAAAACAGCACTAGGTCCTATCACTCTTGAGAAGCGCAGTAGATTCAAAGCCCTTCTTAATTTACATACCTCTCGCTCAGATCAATTCATGACAGCAGATTTTGCTGAAGCGCTCGGGCTCCATTGCTCCCCAAATACATGTTTTAGCACCCATTCTTCTTTGTTAATGAACCCATCCCTTTCATCCTTTTTATTTCCACCCAATACTACTGTCCAGAAATCCATGAACCCACTTGACCTAATTGTTTATGTTTATGTTTATGTTTATGAGATTTTTATTGCGCACGAATACCCAAGGGTGTCTCGGCGCATGTGGAACATCCTAGTAACAAAAATATCTGAGGGGGTTACTGGTTAAATAGCCAAGTCTTCAAGAGCTTGCGGAACATCATGAAGGTGGGGGCAGTTTTTATAGCCAATGGAAGGGAGTTCCACAGCCTGGGAGTTGCTACCAGAAAGCGTCTGTCTCCCCATGTGGAAGTTCTGGTGCGTGGTACCGGGAGCAAGTGCGTAGAGGCTGAACGTAAAGTTCTATTAGGAACATAGATTCGGAGAGCGTCCTTCAGGAACTTAGGTCCTGAATCATGGATAGCTTTATAGGCTATACATAGAGCCTTGAACTTTATCCGACTCTTTACTCTAAGCCAGTGCAGATGGTGTAAGGCCGCAGATGTGGGATGACGAAATGGAACATTGAGCAGTAATCTGGCTGCCGCATTCTGTACTGATTGTAGCTTGGCCAGTACCTGCTCCTGAGCATTAAGGAAGAGGCCATTGCCATAGTCCATTTTTGAAAAAACAAGGGTGGTAATTAAGGTTTTTCCTGCAGTTGAGGGAAGGTATGGCAGTAACTTCTTGATTTTTCTCAGCATGTGGAAGGAGGATGCCGCCACAGCGTTGACGTGATGCTTAAACGACAGTTTATTATCGAACATAATGCCGAGATTCCTGACCTTGGTCACTGGAGTGGGGGGGGGACCCATATCAATGGGCCACCAGATCGAAGACCACTCAGGAGAAGGCCTGCCAAAGGTCAGCACCTCGGTCTTGTCCGAGTTCAATTTTAAACTGTTATCCGCCATCCATGAACTGATGGCCATCATCCCTTCTTGGAATTTAGCGGCGACTGCGGGACCGTCTTTTTGAACAGCCAGCACCAGTTGGGTGTCGTCCGCATAGGTAGTTAGCCGCAGCTTGTGAGCTTTTATAACCCTCGCCAGGTCCGCCACATATATATTAAATAATGTGGGGCTCAGCGAGGATCCCTGAGGGACCCCGCAAGGGAGAGAGAACGTGGGTGAGTAGAAGTTATCCAGTTTCACCGCTTGAGTTCGGTTAGCCAGGAACGAGGCAATGAGATCTTTTGCACAATGCGTGACCCCCATGGATGCGACACGGTCGACCAAGATGGAGTGGTCGACCGTGTCGAAGGCGGCGGACAGATCAAGGAGTACCAGGATTGCGGCCCCCCCCTGATCCATGATGGACCTGATCTCATCGGTAGCCTTTATCAAGGCCGTTTCTGTGCCATGATATTTCCTGAACCCGAACTGAGTATCATCTAATAGATTGTGATGGTCGATGAACTCAGATAATTGCAGGTTCATAACTGACTCAAATATTTTGGCAGGGAAAGGTAGGCAGGCAATGGGCCTATAACTAGCTGAGTCAGTGGGATCTAGAGATGGTTTTTTCAAAAGTGGTTTGATTACTGCCTTTTTCCAGATTTCCGGATAGGTACCTGACTGGAAAATGGAGTTACATAGATCCGTTAGAGGAGGTGCTATGACTTCAGTAAGAGTGTTTAATATCGCGGGGGGACATGGGTCAAACGGAGAGCCGGACTTGATGGAAGTGACCAACCTACTGATATGTTCAGTTGAGACCGGAAGGAAGTTGGTGAACTTGTGCGTGTGAGAAAGGGAATCAGGGGCAGCAAAACTAGTAGAGAGGGAGAAAGATGAGTAGATCGTGGAGACCTTAGTGAAAAAGAAACTGGCCAACGCATTGCACAGATCTTGAGAGGGTTCCGTCAGAGGACCTGTAGGGGGGTTGGACAGGGTGTCAACTACCTGAAACAACTTTTTATCTGAATTTTGGGCTGATTCAATTTGGGCCGAAAAGAAAATACTTTTGCATTTTACAATGTATTTTTTGTATAATGCCAGGGCGTCTTTATAAGTCTGCCTATCGACAGGATTATAGTGCTTTCGCCACCGTCTTTCCAGGTTCCTACAGTGTTGACGCTGTAAGCGAAGATCGTCTGTGAACCATGGAGCAGATGGTGATGCCCTATTCGAGATAAAAGATTTGGCTGGGACCACATGGTTCACCGCATCAGAAATCCATTCCTGGTATCTGCAGGACGTTACGCTGGGATTAGGGGAAGCCTCGAACCGGGAGTCTACTAGAGTCTGGGAGAGAAGTGAGTGGTCCAAATTTTTCCAGGCTCTATAACTGATGGGAATACGGGGCATAGGTTTGGAGAGGCTGCAGTTGTTAGCCTGGATGGAAAAGGTTACAGCAGAGTGGTCCGACCATACCACAGGACTCACCGAAGATAGGGAGAGCTTGGGGTTATTGGTGAACAGCCCGTCCAGCGTATGTCCAGCTTGATGTGTGGGGACGTCTACCAATTGAGATAAGCCGGCCACATAAAGGTCAGCTATTAGTTGGGAAGTGTCTTTATTCTCAAGGTCCTCTAGGTGGAAATTAAAGTCACCTAAGATGGTAAAGTTCGGATGGCTTAATGAGAGTTCTACAAATTCTTCCAGGGCCAGAAGGAAGCGCGCATGGGGGCCAGGGGGACGATATAACAAAATCCCTTTAAAGGCCTGATTGTGGTTGAGTGAAATTGCGAAAAAAAACGCTTCACAGTATGGTCGATTTAGAGGGTCAGTTTTGACTCTTAGGTTAGCTTTATGAATTATAGCTAAGCCACCTCCTCTCCCCGTAGTTCTGTCTTGTCTCACCACACAAAAGCCGTCTGGGGTGGCTGAACAGAAATCCGGGCCCGAGGAGGCATCTCCCCAAGATTCAGTGATGAACAAGATATCAAGCTGCTGAGATGTGATAAATTCCCTTATTTCCCAACAGTGACTCGGGAGAGAGCGGGCATTAATGAGTGCAGCTCGGATGTGGCGAATTGTGGTGGAACCTGGGACAGTAGTATGCTTTACAGGAGAAGGACGGGGGGCAGCAAATTTGCAGCCTGGACATGAGGCAGGTATGGATATGAGACATGTAGCAGGGGGCAAACATAAGCACCTATCACTAGGGGTCCCTGAGTTCAGATCCATCAACTGGGAGTGGGAATAATATAACCTAGTGCTCTGGTAGGCCGGGTCTGCACAGCCAGGGGGGGTGGCCCTGGGCCCGGAGCTGGCGCGGACGGGCGCAGACGGGCTCGCCTTTGGCGAGCCTTCGGCGCGCCCATGGCGCGCCCGCTGCGTGCGTCCGCTGCGCGTACGCATCATCGATTCCTGATAATGCCGATTCGGAGTCACGTGAGGGGGGTGTGTCAGGGGAAGAGCTGAGGCCAGTGACCTGCCCTGCACAATGGTCCTAAAGGAGCATTACACACAGCTCCGAGTAAAATACTAAGAACATACGACGAAGTTTAAAAAACAGATGTTAATCTTTCAACCAATTCCCCCAGAACAATACCAACAATGCCAGTAATTCCCAGGACTTTGTAAAGGAGATGTCCGCTGCGCGCTCGCAACTCGGCTCGGCTTTATCAAGATAATTCCAGTTTCTGTCCATCAACTATTCCTTTCATCCTTCACATTTTTTTTATTTTTGGTTTTTTCTTCCATATTTTCTTTATAACCGCTACCTATATTTCTTGGTATTTTCTGATGGTTTTAAGATGGCAGTTATGAAAATTGTTTACTTCATTTATAACTCAAGATATGTTTTCTCAAATGTATTATTGGGGAGACAGGTAATCCATTATTCCATGGATTCAGAAATCACACCAAACAGCTTATCGGTCCATTATCAAATTACTTGTACCTTCTGATTGTAAATATATATTGTACTCTCACTATCACCCTTCCCACTGTAGGGTTCATTGAGTATATATTTCAAATATTTCTTTCATGGCTCTCTGTTACATTTTTGTTGTAACTTAATGTATCCTGCTCAGTGTTCCAAGTCCCTACTACTCAGCCAGTGTGTGAGGTCATCTAGAATGTAGAGAGTGTTTGTGGGATTGGAATGTCAGTTGGAGATATGGACTGCACAGCAGGATTCGGCTCCTAATCGGGTTTAGCTATCTACCTATCTACTTGAAACTAAGGGACTGATTACGATGGCGTGCGGACTAGGTCCACCCGCCATCGTAGCGGTGTTTGGGACAGCCCGCCAGACAAGCGGCGGTCCCACCACTGCGATTAGGATGCACCCGCCATACTGGCAGGCGCATCCTGGGCTTTTCACATTGCGGGCGGTGCTGCTGGCTGCAGGACCGCACGCAATGTGAAAAGTGCGTGCACAGCATTTCCCTGCACTACATGGCAGGCACCACACGGTCTCTGCCACTTGGTGCATGGAAATGAGGGGGTACCATGGGTACCCCCAGTGCAGCGACAGCCCCCCAGAAGGGGGGCCCGCAATGGGCCCCCAAACCCAATCCCCGCCAGCCTTTCCATGGCGGCATCGCCGCCATGGAAGGGCCTTCCCAAACCCACATCCTCATCTGGTGGATGGTGCCTGCTAGGCACCGCCACCACTTCAAGGGCACTGCACCATCCACCAGGCAATCAGTGCGATTGCCTTTGGCGGAAAAGCAGCGGACTGACTTTACATCCGCAGCGATACCCACCGCCATCCTAATTTGGCGGTGGGTAATGAGCTTGGTGATGGCGAAAGGACCGCCACCGCCGCCCCAGCAGTAGTGGTCCTTCTGCCATCATAATGACCCCCTTTGATCTAATAAATCTTTCCATAATCTACACCATGGCCTCTGAACTGCAATTACAAAACTGGTGATGAAAATATCGGGAAACGTCCTTTAGGACGAAGCCCCAATGACGCTGTGCCTTCACAGCGCCAGCAAAAGAATGAACACGTCTTTAGCACGCTTTCGTTCTGTACGCAAGTCCTTCCAGCGCCTTGCTTTAGGCGTGGCGCATTAGTGGAATTGTGTTGGAATTAACGCCCATCACCTTCCCTGCTGTTGTGCAGACTGGGGTTGGAATAGTAAATTAAACTACTCCAAAATCCAGCAACCCCCCAAGTCGTTATAACGACGTGCGTGCAGAACGAATGTGTGCTAAAGACACGCTCGTTCTAATGATGGCGTGGGATCACTGACAGAATCTCGAGTTACACAAATATCGAGACATAAATATCGTTGTGAAAAATATCGGCCTCCTATTAAAAAAATATTATTGTTAAAAAAGTACAAAATATCATTTTTTATGAATAAAAAATAATGTAAAATAAATTAAATAATACATTCAACTTTAAAACAATATTTAGATTTTTGTAAATTGTAACAATTATAAGTAATAAACTTAATTTAAAAAAATTAAACTTACATATATCAAATGTAATATATATATATATTTACTTAAAATAATTAATAAATAATCATTTTAATTTATTACAAAATGTTAGAAATATATTAAAAATTATAAATATATATATCTATACATAAAAATTATATAAAAAATTATATTATACATTACAATATTAAAATATTTAATATTTTTTAAACCTACATTTTACACTACATTGAGTGCAAAAGTAGGGAAAGTGTTGGATAAGGTATGGAAAAAATTACTATTCCCACTCTAAAGAGTGTAACAGTAGGGAAAATGTTGGATAGTGGAGGGGAAAGAATTACTATTCCCACTCCAGCAAGTGCAACAGTAGGGAAAGTGTTGGATAGCGGAGGGATAAGAATTACTATTCCCACTCCCGTGAGTGCAACAGTAGGGAAAGTGCTGGATAGCGGAGGGGATAAAATTACTATTCCCACTCTTGCAAGTGCAACAATAGGGAAAGAATTGGATAGCAAAGGGGTAAAAATGACTATTCCCACTAAGGAAAATTCAAATTTAAAAACAAAGAAAATATCAACTACAATAGAAAATATAATAAAAAACCCAAAAACAAAACATATTCAAACATATAAAAAATTACAAAACATATTATAATGTAGAAAAAAATCGGAAATCTACAAAAAAAGATTCATGTTTTTAATTTATCAAAAAATTAAACAAATAAATATGTTGTAATATAAATGAATTTTAATTAAAAAAAATATTATTACATAAATGTAATATTTTGTTTCTACCCTATAACACCACACAATTGACACTACATATTTAAATTAAAAATAAAAGTGTACCTCAATAATTAATTATCAATTAAACAGATATTACTAATTAAAATCACATGTAAAAAGGTAAAAATTAATGTACTAACCAAATGTTACAGATATAGGACCTAAAGCCCCATACGAAATAAGAATAAACAATTGCCAAAAATATTTATCAATTAATATTAATGATCAAGTAATGATTAATTAATTTGAACTATTTTACTTTTCACCCTCCACCCCAATAAACACCAAAACACACACCTAAAACTTTAACACAATTTCCATAACTAATTTTACATTAATAAATTAATATCAATTGACAACAAATCATTAATTAATTTAAAAATGTTTACTTCCCATCATTTACCACTATAAACCCCAGAACTCACACATCAAAATAATTGCACAATTGCCACATTTAAATTTTAATTAATTAATTAGCATTAATTAACAAAAAATTAATTATAAATAAATTACCTCCCACCATATTCCCCTATAAATGCCACCACCAATTTCTTAAAACTTGACACAATTGACATAATTAATTAACAACTAATTAATTCATAACAATTAACAATCAAAATATAAATAATTATTAATAAATTAATTCACAGAATTAAGACTATAAAATAAAATTTAATACAATAATTAGATTACAAATATTCATAAATGTATTAAAATAAATTACTTCCAACTCTATTACCCTATCAACCCACAACCCGCTCCTAAATAAACACAATTAACATAATTACCAATTAATTAATAATAATTAACAACCAATTAATACATTAATTCCCTCTGTTAACAATATAAAATCTTAAATAAATAAATATTATTTAATAAAAAATATTAATAATTTAATAATCCCATAAACCCTAGAAACCCACTCCTAAAAAAATGACACAATTAACATACTCAATAAAAGCCAATTATTAATTAATTAATAATCAATTAATTCCCACAATTAACACTATAAAATCAAAATTAAATAAGTACTGATAAATAAAAATGTATATTCAATTTATTATAATTAAATTACTTCCCACCCTATTCCTCTATAAAACCACAACCCGCCTCGGAACTAAAACGCAAAATGTAATTAAAAGAAAATTAAGAACTTCTAAAACTTTAACACATCAATTAAAAAAAATAGAGCACATACATTTAAAATACATACTAAAATACATAACACTAACTAAAAAAACTATATTTTTAACAACTATGGGGGATATAATCATCGGCAAAATAGGTTAACGCAATTTTTCATATCGCCGTCTATAGCGGGAAAATAACTCCGTGTTAACGTCGTATTCTCAACACGGCGGTAACATGCGATAGTTTCCCGATAACGCGTCAAATTTGCGCGATCAAAATAGCGGGACGCCAGTAAAATCTCTAGCCGAACTTGAAAAAAGTGGCGATGGGCCCAACCACAATAAATAAATCAGCGATAAGCTGCGCCAGGCCTGCAATTCGCACACGTCAGGCAGGAAAAATCAATATAAAAGCAGAAATAAAACACAAACAAAACCAAAACAACTGTGAAGCACAATGGAGGTAGCCGGAGCAAGTACAGAGGACAACCGGAACCCCACAAGCCTCACGGAGAACGAGCCTGGGACCTCGGAGTCAGGGTAGGGCAAGGAGAAGAAGAAGAGGAAGATGCTGTTCAGTCCGCAGGAAAACAAGGGGCCCGATTCACAGAACTAACTTAAGACAAAATCCTAAACTTACTACCATTTTGGTATTCACAGAAGGCACTTACTCATTTTGGTATTCACAGAAGGCACTTACTCATTTCGGTATTCACAGAAGTTAGGAGTCCTAACTTTAGGACTCCTAAATGCCTTCTGTGAATACCGAAAGTCTTAAAATTAGGATTTTTCTCAGTTTAGTAGTAGTATAGTTAGGACTCCTAACTTTAGGACTCCTAAATGCCTTCTGTGAATACCGAAATTCTTAAAATTAGGATTTTTCTCAATTTAGTAGTCCTAAGTTTAGGACTCTTAACTTTAGGACTCCTAAATGCCTTCTGTGACTACCGAAAGCCTTAAAATTAGGATTTGTCTCAGTTTAGTAGTAGTATAGTTAGGACTCCTAACTTTAGGACTCCTAAATGCCTTCTGTGAATACCGAAATTCTTAAAATTAGGATTTTTCTCAATTTAGTAGTCCTAAATTTAGGACTCCTAACTTTAGGACTCCTAAATGCCTTCTGTGACTACCGAAAGCCATAAAATTAGGATTTTTCTCAGTTTAGTAGTAGTATAGTTAGAACTCCTAACTTTAGGACTCCTAAATGCCTTCTGTGAATACCGAAATTCTTAAAATTAGGATTTTTCTCAATTTAGTAGTCCTAAGTTTAGGACTCCTAACTTTAGGACTCCTAAATGCCTTCTGTGACTACCGAAAGCCTTAAAATTAGGATTTTTCTCAGTTTAGTAGTAGTATAGTTAGGACTCCTAACTTTAGGACTCCTAAATGCCTTCTGTGAATACCGAAACTCTTAAAATTAGGATTTTTCTCAATTTAGTAGTCCTAAGTCTAAACTTAGGACTACTAAATTGAGAAAAATCCTAATTTTAAGACTGTCGGTATTCACAGAAGGCATTTAGGAGTCCTAAAGTTAGGAGTCCTAACTATACTACTACTAAACTGCGAAAAATCCTAATTTTAAGACTTTCGGTATTCACGGAAGGCATTTAGGAGTCCTAAAGTTAGGACTCCTAACTTCTGTGAATACCGAAATGAGTAAGTGCCTTCTGTGAATACCAAAATGAGTAAGTGCCTTCTGTGAATACCAAAATGGTAGTAAGTTTAGGATTTTGTCTTAAGTTAGTTCTGTGAATCGGGCCCAAGATACTCACTACGGAGGTGATAGAACACCATCAACAACTGTTCGTCACCTCCACTGTGTCATTGGCAAAAAAAAAAATTGAATATGGCAGTCCATCGTGGACAAGGTGAATTCCGTCGGAGTGCTGAGGAGGACAATGGAAGAGGTCAAGAGGTGCTGGAATGATGTGAAGCACTAAACCTAGCAGATACTCTGCAACAACCAGAAGGCAGCAATCAGACTGGAGATGGGAGTCCAGCGCCACAGGAGGAGCTGGATGAGATGGAGGTAATGGTATCCACAGTCATCAGTGTGGAGACGGAGGCAGGAATTGGGGGACCGGACTCTGCTCAACATGACCTGACACAACAGCAACAGGGCGAGTGACAAGCAGGGACTGGGGGGACGGGGGAAATGGGCACAATGGCACACATGCACAAATAAGTATAGCACAGTGCACACCCACAATGACTCTGGATCATGTCCCTAATCCCCTTGGCACACTGCAGCAAACCTAGAAACAGCAAGTAGGCCCCTGTCGACTATGTGCCCAGAGGGGGCCCTTCCCACACATCACCAATCTCACAACCAACCCATGCACATATGCCAAACCCAGCAAAGCGGCGTGTCTGTGAGCCACACTGACAATGCAAGTGACACTGCATGACGAATTGCATGGCTGCAGTCAATATATTATGACATGTTGCACGCCATGACACTGAGGTGGCTGAGTGGGGACCACATCCATAAAGGAGCAGGTCACACTCTAACACATCCACGTGGACAAACACCCCCTGATGTCAACAGAACATCTGCGGCCAAACCAGTCCCAACTCCCACCAAGAGCCCAATTTACCCAAGTATGCAACATCTCAGCACTGTATAAGCACAGAAGTCAAAGGCCCACCGCCTGAAAGGGATAAGGGGCAGCAAAATCAGAGCTGCAGGGGCGACTCTCCTAAAATGCAGCACACACACATAACAGTCAGAGCACATCAGCAACAATGTGGTACAAACTGCAACACGTTCACAACAGAACAGAGGACACAACTGCTGCCGCTTGGGTGTAGAAACTGGCCAATCACATTTGGCATAGCAGGAAAATGTGAGATGATAATGTACAAGTACAAACACAAATCCATGATGTTGTCAAAACGTCCACTGTCCCGCATCAAATAGGCAGCTCCTCCCAAACAGTCACAATGTACATTGTCATGCAGTCTGTATGTAAACTTGTACGATGCATCAACATACATGTGAACACAATGTTAAACTGCATTTCCCCTTCACATTGCAGAGGGAGAATCAACACCTCCTGCAGAGCAGACCAAAGATCGCTTCACTGATGATGAAGAGGAGCTCCCCACCATTGACTCCGACGCCCTCCAACAGCTCATGGACACCCTCGGCCCCCCCCACACCCAGGAGCAGGGCAGCCCAGCTGCATCGAGGAGACCCCACCCCCTGCACAGACCACAGAGCAGGAAGGACCCACCACCACGGCTGTCTACCACGACCCCCACAAACAACACATGGCATTCCAACGCTGTGTGTTAGGGTGCCAGGAGAAGATGGGTGATCAGGTGAGGGTGGGGTTCGATCTCATGGCAGGCACATGAGACATCAGAGGACGAAGATGCGGATGATTCTGCCTTAGTAGTGAGAAGGAAGCGGTAGCATTTATCTCCGCCATATGGCCTGTTTCTGCTTGGTTCTGCCCTCTGCATCATCACGTGCCACTGTCCCCTGATACACTCTGCAACCTCGACTTGGACTGCCATATTCTGTTTGGTTACCAATGACAGAGCAATCAGACTGTGGACTGAACTCTTCCTCTACCGAAGAACTTGTCAATCCCTAAAGGACTCTTGCTTGCCCTACACTGGGCAACAATGTAAAGAGGAGTTTGCATGGCCCTATCTTGCTCCAACTTCAACACTCCACCGAATGTGAATAAAACACTCTAACTCACACAGATGTGTCATGTCTATGATCAATCAAGTATGAAAATATGGATGAATGTAGGGGCAGTGATTCCCCCTCACGTCCATGTTGCTAATGTTGTGGGACTTGAGTCACAGGGTGCAACTCTCTGCATCATGGTGGTACATATTTGATCCCAAAAGACACCCGTTGTCTTTTCTTGGTCACAAATGACAGCCTTTATGTCATGAATTTGGATACATGTGATACGCTGCTGAGTGGGGTTACATACTATCTTTGACACCCTGAAATGTAATTTTGAATATGTGACACCCTAAACAGCCTCTCTGTACAGGGGTGTCACACCCACCATCTAATTGCCATTTGTGAGATTGTTAGCACTTAGGGGCCGATTTCGATCCGGGTCGGACAGCTCCATTCGCCGTCCGAGCCGTAACTCCGAACGCCGAACCGAGTCGCCCGGAAGCAGTATCCATAGCAGTTTCCGCCCTGACAAGTACGATGCGTACTTCCTACGTGCCAGACGGGTCCCCACGTACGGCACGTCACAGCATCCGGAAAACAAGCATATCAGCTACGATTCGCGCCACAACTCAATCCACGGCTACGAGGGTGCAGCTTGGAGCGGGTATGAGACGGAGCAACAAGCAGAGTGTACGACACGAACACATCATGAATCCCATCGCGCAGGTCATACCAGTACTATACATCTATGACCGGATCAGGAACCGACGCCGACGGCGCAGGCGGTATGTCAGACACCTACCACACAAACGACACGTACCCGCAAAATGGCACACACACACAGGGGATCCACATCCTAGCCACTAACAACAGCCCACCATAGGGGTTGCATGGCCAGCACCACTACCACCCCCACCCATAGAGCTTATATTGCCCAGCACTCCTGCCACCCCTATCCATAGGGGACCTTGTGCCCATCACCCCTGCCACCCCCACCCATAGGGGACCTGTTGCCCATCACTACTGCCACCCCCAGCCATAGGGTATATGTTGCCCATCACTACTGCCACCCCCATCCATAGGGGACCTGTTGCCCATCACTACTGCCACCCCCACCCATAGGGGACCTGTTGCCCATAACTACTGCCACCCCCAGCCATAGGGTATATGTTGCCCATCACTACTGCCACCCCCATCCATAGGGGACCTGTTGCCCATCACTACTGCCACCCCCAGCCATGAGGCATATGTTGCCCATCACTACTGCCACCCCCACTCATAGGGCTCATGTTGCCCAGCACTCCTGCCACCCCCAGCCATAGGGCATATGTTGCCCATCACTCCTGCCACCCCCACTCATAGGGCATATGTTGCCCAGCACTCCTGCCACCCCCAGCCATAGGGGACCTGTTGCCCATCACTACTGCCACCCCCAGCCATAGGGCATATGTTGCCCATCACTACTGCCACCCCCACTCTTAGGGCATATGTTGCCCATTACTATTGCCACCCCCACTCATAGGGCTTATGTTGCCCAGCACTCCTGCCACCCCCATCCATAGGGGACCTGTTGCCCAGCACTACTGCCACCCCCACTCATAGGGCTTATGTTGCCCAGCACTACTGCCACCCCCACTCATAGGGCATATGTTGCCCATCACTACTGCCACCCCCACTCTTAGGGCATATGTTGCCCATCACTACTGCCACCCCCAGCCATAGGGCATATGTTGCCCTTCACTACTGCCACCCCCACTCATAGGGCTCATGTTGCCCAGCACTCATGCCACCCCCAGCCATAGGGCATATGTTGCCAGGCACTACTGCCACCCCCACTCATAGGGCTTATGTTGCCCAGCACTACTGCCACCCCTAGCCACAGGGGACCTGTTGCCCATCACTACTGCCACCCCCAGCCATGGGGCATATGTTGCCCATCACTACTGCCACCCCCACTCATAGGGCTTATGTTGCCCAGCACTCTTGCCACCCCAAGCCATAGGGCATATGTTGCCCATCACCCCTGCCACCCCCAGCCATAAGATGGGTGATGCGCCGCACATCCATCATACTCCAACATTAGGTATGTCAGCAAAATACATCTCCCCTAACATCATGACAACAGTGTGTAGTCTGTGACAAATGCCCACAACAGTGATTATGACTTCGAACATACAATGTAACTAACAGCATTTGTGTGACCAACAAATGAGTGTGCCCTACACAAGGCAAGTATCACTATAGCACTGTGTCAATGTAAAAAGAACAACCCCTCATTGTGTAGAACAAATGTTAAGTGTGGGCTTCCAAACTGCAGCAGATGTTGAGCATTGTGGTGATGGGGTCTAAACCCCCCCTCATCACAGTGACCAAAAGGTAAGTGTCATCATGGTCAAAGCTGCAAATAACAAACAGCATGTATGATCCCTGCTCCCAACACATTAAACATTTCTGGGGCGAAGTAGTGGTTGTGTCCCATACCCACAGAGATGTGGTGAGGCTAACAGTGCTGTGAAAAACCTAACACACTCTCAGCCATGTGCAGACAAGCACCACCTATGGGGGCTGACAATGCATACACTGTACAATGTCACAAGAGCAGAAGTGACCATCACAAAGCATACACACATCTCGAAAATAGACACACTAATCAACACAACCTGTGTAGACTGTAGGTGTCAGCTCACAAACTCCCATTCCATTCCAGCAATGGCACCTAACAACCAGGATGAATGTGCACAATGATGTGATATGACTCACAGGGACAGCAGGTAAAATCACAGAAACAGCATCCAGACAAAGGCCCACAACAGCAATACCAATGCACTGATGCACAAACAGGCAACCTCACACTGCACATCTGACACAACATGTGTGTGTGTGTGTGTCAGCATCCCCAGGCAACTACACAACACATGAGGGGGGCTGAACCACAGTGACACAGATGTGGACACAGTGCCATACAAAAGTAAAACATCATTGCGACACCCTTAGTGGGCAATCATGGATTGTGAGATGAGAGGGAGTGCAACAGACACATGTGACACAAGCTGGAAGGAACACCAACTAACACAGCAAGAGACTGACACACAACAGCACTACCCCCAGTGACCAGACATGGGGGTGATACAAGCATGCATGACACCTCCACTGTGATGACAAAGGCAGATGTCATACAAACTGGGAAACCCAGACATGTGTCCTGTTCCACAAACGTACATCACACCTACACAAACCACTTAGCATGGTCCCTCATCCATGGACAAACGGGAGCTAGGGGCCCATCCATGCAAACATTTACATCAGTCCATCCTCAACACCACACACCCTGAACTGCAACAATGTGCAACTGTGAAGCCCACATGGACAGGTGACATTGCACATGCATCCATGACAAACACAGGAATTGTGGGAGGAACTAAGGTGCACAGACTCATCACACAAGGACAGTTTACAACCCTGGTGAATGACAGACATACTGCACAGTATGCGGTACATGGCCATGACGTCAAAGCTCACGTAACCTTCAGAATACCCGCCACAGTCCCAGGACAATGCAGAAGCCAAGGAGAACCACAAGTCACACATGCTGACACCTGCCAACATTGCAGCCCTGAACCAGACAAGTGGGAGCAGTCACAAACACATACACATCTCAATCACTGAAAGGTACCACCTAGGGACAACTACATGATATTGTGAATAAACAAGCGCCTTGGGGAACCCTGACTGTGTCCCATCTGTGTCTGACAACATCATCACCACTCAGGACTGACAAATCCCAATGATGATACACCAATTAACAGTAGTGTGTCATGCACCCACACATCTGGTAGCCCATGGCAAAGTAGTGGGATGAACACAGTACCACTCAGCAAGCATCAACAACAGGAACATATCAAGGGAACACTGCCTGCGTATGAAAAGGGATGTGGACACACAGACAGGCTCATACAACACACACCATGGGTCCAGGCTATGTCACGGGACAACACACATACTTGAGGGGACCCAACTCCTGTGGAAGCCCAGCTGTGCCAAACATATTCACAGCACGTCTCACTCATGTCAGCAGAACACTTGGTCAATCAGCCATCAGTTACCACACAATGAAGGCTCGGGTCACAACAGCCTGGGTACGTGAGTCTCCCCTAAGTCATCTGCACATACTCAACATACTCAAAACATATGTCTAGCAAGTTGCACAGAGGACCCAGTTGCTCCTATACCAATGATGCCCGCACCTGTAGGTCCAGTGGCGATGCGCCCAAAGTCTGTGAAATTGACAAATTGGGCATTGGGAAGCACATCATATGTGCACGGGTGCAAGCCAGAGATGTGACCATGCAAATGAAATGTTCACAGAGATGTCCATAAATAGTTGATCATGACACACCCAGGTAGCTGCAAAGGATGGCATGGATACCCACCAGAATAGGATACACATCTCATGGACCACATGGAGTACCTCACATCAGTATTCAACATTGGAAACCAAGCATTACAGATGCAAGGGCATGTTAAACATCATCAACATAATGTACAGCTAAATCAAGTTCACAGGGATAAAGAAAAAAGCTTTATTCATCATATTAAAAGTTAAACGTCTGTTCAAACAAAAGGCCAATGGCCAGTCCATGTCCAAATGCCAAGGAGTGAACTAGAGTGACAACTGTCACACGTTGCTTGCCTGCACTGCTAAGGAGCGGGGTCATCCCCTCGGAGGGGCATACATGGGGGCAGGCCAGGCACCGCAGGGACAGGATCAGGGCGCAGCAGAAGGAGGCAGTGAAGAGGTGGTGGATGCAGGTGAGACACTTGCAGCTGCAGTGGAGCTGACTGAAGTGGTGGGTGCAGTCACAACTGTTGGCCACAAGTCAGATGGGGTGGGTGTCGGCACAACTCCACTGGGCAGGTCAGATGGAGTGGATTGCGTCCCCACTGCAGTGCCCAAGTCAGAAGGGGTGGTCGTCGTCTCCACTGCAGTGTCTACATTCATGGGAGGGGAATGGGGTGCAGGTGAGGTCGGCAGGACAGGGGGTGGACACGGTCCCCACATCAGTGGAACAAACCGTCTGACCAGGTGTGGAGGAGCAAGTGGTAGGGGGGGAGGGCCATAGCATTTTGGGGATGGTGTATCTGTGGGTGGGGGAATCCGGAGCAGGGAGTGTCGGGGGAACCTCTGGAGTGGTGGCCTGGGGGATGGAGGATGGAGACTTTGACTTGGAGCTGCGTGGTGGCGGAGGGGTCTTGCACTTCCGGCTCAGGGGGGACTTGCGGGTGGGGGTCTCAGTCTGACTGCGCCTGGGGGAGGGTGTCCGGGTGTGAGGAGCACTCCCCTCTGTGTGTGGGGACTTCCTCTTCCCCTTGTAATCGGGATCTGCTGGGTCGGTGGGGAAGAGGCCATGGTCAGAGAGGAAGAGCTTCTGTGGAGATGGGGTTGCAGGTGAGGCAAGGGAAGGGGGCTGGGAGGGAGAGGTTTCGGAGGACTGCAGAGTGGTTGTGGATGACTGTGTGTGTGTCTGCAAACCAGCCCCTGTGAGTGTGGTATCAGTCCCCTGCGCTTGCTTGTGTGCACGTCTAGACCTTGGTTTGGGTGTATGTGTGCTGTCCATGTCTGTGGCTCTGTGAGAATGTGCAGGTGTTTGTGTGCTTGGGACAGGTAGGCTGCTATGAATAGTGGGTAGGAGGGGTGCGGGACTGTTGGAGGAGGGACACTGCTGCTGTCAGGGAGGAGGCCATGGACTGATTGGTCTTCTGTAGGGCAGACATGCCCGATGAAATGCCCTCCATGAACGACACCAGTTGCGTCAATAGACTTGTGTGCGCATGGAGGACCTTCAGCATCGACGTCTGCCCTACATGGATCTGTCTAAGTAATTCCACAGACTCCTCACTCTGGGCAGCAGGGGACACAGGGGCAGGGGGTGCGGTGCCTGGCACAAAGGAGACATGCTCCCGAACACAGGATTCTACAGGGACCTCTGGGATGGGAGCCGATGGGAGGGTGGTGATGGTGGTGGTGGCGGGGACAGTCTCACTAGCTGGGGTTTGGTGGCTGCTGACACCCGCCTCCACAACGGAGTCATCCTCAGAGCTGCTGTGGCCCTCAGCTGGGGGGGATGGTGCTGACGACTCCTCTGTGTGGCTGCACTCGCCCTCCGTGCCACTGGGTCCACCCAACGCCTCTCCTTCTGTCCCTGTCAGGCTCTGTGGCTCCTCCTGGTCCGTGGAGCTGTCCCCTCCTGTGGCCGTGGATGTTTCTGGATAGGAATAGGAGTAAGAGAACAACATCAGTCACCTGCACTAACTACACACACCACAGTGAGTACATCACATCACAGGGCAAGCCCTGGCATCATCAGCTGAACACTGCTCAAAGTGCCAACACTGTTTAGAATAAGCCAGTTGTCATTCTCAACATCAACCATGGCACACATATCCCTCATTGACTTGCACACATAGGTCTGTTGCATGTTGGATGCTAATACCCCAATGGCCCGACATGCACCACCCACACATTAGTTGGACATGCAAGTGAACATGTAGGAGTATGTCACTATACACACAGCACATCTCTTGCTACTGACTCAGTACAGGTGTCCGGATGAAGGGATGGGCAGAGACTCATTTCACATGTTCGTGATGCATGCCAGCAACTCACACTATGATGTTCTCATGTCCTGATGGGCAATGCCACAATGGGGTGCATGGTGCACAATTGAACACAATGCAGTTTCACTCATAGCAAGTTAAATGCCATGGCACTGGGATGCCTGGAAAGTCAGTCAACACTGTCTCCTGTCACAGGGGCAGGGCATCCAGACAACAACAGTATGCACTGACTCACAATCCTAGCTCTGGGGTAAAGCTAACTCTGCAGAAGACCGGCGCACTTGCCCATCCCCTGCAAATAACATATCCAGGACCCAGAAGACCACACATTATGCAAATCAGACATATGAGTCTCTGAAAACACAACTCCCTGTACATTAACACATCACAGTCTGCCACGCATGTAAGCCAGCTGCCTGAAGGACAATTTCATACACCACTGTGCGCTGTCAGATGATCACACACCTATATGTCACACAGGTCTTGTCTCTCACAGTCACATCTCAGATGTCCTGCTGACCCTCTGAAACATGTACACCACAGTTATACGTAACAACAAGCCACACCATAATGACACGGAGGCAGACACCTGAAGGTACGTCACTAAGCACAACCTGTAATTTAATACACAGGAGTGGGATTACAGAGTGTTTCTAAATGCCCTTGAGGAGGCATGACTGCCTAGGTCTACATGAAACAGTGTTAGGCCCTGGACAGTAGTCAGGTGGCTAAGCAAGTGTGACATACTTGATATACATACTCCTGAGGCCCCAAAATTAGAGTCCCCTGCTGCATGGGCTTGTTTGGAATACCCCAGCCACATGTGGCGAGTCAGACAAGCAATTGGAACACATCTCAAGGGCACACACAAATCACATGTCAGATCGCAGGCATTGGGCAAACAATTGAACCACCCATGAAACACACAACAGAGTCACGGGAACAGATGCTGTCCGGTAGATGAAGCATAGCTGACTGCAGGGAAACAGTGCCCTAGTGACACAAGCAACAGACTGTAGGGGCCAAACCTGTGGAACAGATGAGGAGGGTGCATCACACAATTGAGGGACCTGAGTATTGGACTACAAGACCTACGTAATGTGGAAGTGTGACCAGGCCAAAAGACTGCAATTAGCATGTCAGACATAGTACACAGATTAGGCATGGACTTACCCCCTTCGTGCTGCTGTCTGGCCTTCAGCTGCCTATCCAGGTCTGGGAAGACCACCGCCAGGATCCAGAGCATGTGGGGGGTCTGGGTCAGGTGTCTGTCCCTCCTGCGTGGAGGTGACAGCTTCAGCTGGACTCTAACTATCCTCCGGGCCCAGTCCCGAAGGTCCTGCCACCTCTTCTGGCAGTTGCGGATCCGGCGGTTGTAGACCCCCCACCTAACGAACTGCCCGGGTGATGGTCAGCCAGATCTCCTGCTTCTGGTAGGAATCAACCTGTGAGGATGACAAAGTTAAGTACATTAACACACACGCCCCATATTTGTGCTGCATACATTTTGATATACATGTCATCATTACAAAGGTAAATGAGTTATACAGGTAGTGCAACCATGGAGAACAACAAATCACCTGCATGTCTGATATGTTAACAATGCCTGGATAGTTTAAGCTTACACTAATGCACTTTAGCAGCAGGACACCTGTTCATTACATGTACCTACACACTTTGAGGAATTAAAAAGTAGTCAGTGAGAATGCTTGCCACTGGTGTACACACTGCTAGTCCTGCTAGTCAGAACACATGCATAATTAGGAAGGCAGTGGACTGCACACTCACCTGCTCCCCTGGTTTCCCATAGAGCTTGCTGTACTGTGGAAGGAGCCCGTCCAGCAGCGCCTGGTTCTCCTCCTCAGTGAAGGCTGGGGCCCTCTCCAGAGTAAGTGCCATAGCAGGAGCCAGAGGATGCAGAGACAGCAGCAGTGGTAGCAGGGATGTGGTCCAGTAGCATGTAGTGCATGCAAGTGAGCTCCCTGGGGGCCAGCCAGCCTTATATCTGTGTTGCAGAGGCAGAATCTGTGCTATCTGTCCCAAGTGATAGGTCCAACACAGTTGCATTCTATGAATCTGGCCAATCCATGGAAATGTACGACTCGTACACGCCTTCCGCATTGTTCAAATCTTCACCTTCATGAAACACTTAAAATTGCAACATTGTTGTAGGCATCCAACTGAATTTCCAGTGCACAACTCGTACAAGTTTTGAATCCGCATCCGTCTCCATGACAGTCCAGAGCCAATGGGTGCGCCCGGCTTGATCAACTAACTGTACAACGCGTATTTTGAAAATACACACACCCGTCTCCATACGATTCAATGGCCAAGACGTACGCCTGTCTCGGACCATGCCTGCCCGATGCGTATGCATGATAGTCACCCGCGTCGGACTTCATTACAGTCAATGACAAAGTGTACACACGGCTCGGTCATGAACCGTGCAATGCGTGCGCATTGTCACCCGCGTCGGACCTCATTGCAGTCAATGGCAAAGCGTACGCAGGGCTCGGTCATGAACCGTGCAATGCGTACGCATTGTCACCCGCGTCGGAGCTCATTGCAGTCAATTGCAAAGCGTACACAAGGCTCGGTCATGAACCGTGCAATGCGTACGCATTGTCACCCGTGTCGGACCTCATTGCAGTCAATGGCAAAGCGTACGCACGGCTCGGTCATGAACCGTGCAATGCGTACGCATTGTCACCTGAGTCGGACCTCATTGCAGTCAATGGCAAAGCGTACGCACGGCTCGGGCATGGACCGTGCAATGCGTATGCATTGTCACCCGTGTCGGACCTCATTGGTGTGACTATTTGACGGATTCAACACACAAATACTTGCCAGGGACACCTGTGCACACCTACCACACTACAGCATTGGCCACAGAGTGTCCCATGGCATGTAAGGCTGCATTCCCTGTTTTTTTTTTTGGGGGGGGGGCCACATTTGGTTTGTTGGGTGGCACTTTTGTGCAGCCACTCCCAGGCTGTGCACGTGTACATGGGGGCAGAATCCTTTGTGTGTCATGCCCATTACCACTGTGAGGTGCAAATGTACAGTAATGGGCATGAGTCACAGACACAGTTTCATGTTGGATATGTTTGGGCCATGTCACACACACCCTGAGTCCTGGGGGTGATGGCATGTACGTCACAGTGAGACCTGTAGCCACAATACTGATGTGCACCCACAGTCTGTGTGCATGTTGTGTCTCAGATGTGTCTGATCAAATGTACCCAATGGGTGAGTCTCCACATCCATGTGGTATATGCATCAACCTTGATGGGGGGTGTGTCTAAGAGACGTACATTTAGGGCCTGCAGGAACAACAGTGGCCACTACCTGTGGGACTCTCGCTTGCCTTGTGGTGTGTACGTGATACGCTATGTCCATGCCAGTGTCGATGTGGCAATACAGGGACCCTGGGTTTCTGCATGGCGAAGATCTGTGATGCCTGTGAGACATCAGGCCTCACTTGTCACTGTGGTGTGTGTTTGTAACGTCACAGCAGTACATAGGTTGGATGACACAGCCAGATGATTGGCCATTGCACTACATGGGACTCATGTGGACATGTGGAATTGAGATGTGAGATGATGGTCATGTAGGTGACACATGTCCATGCCCAACAACACACACCTCAGTACATTGTGTAATGTCATGATCTATCATGTGATATTGAGCCTGGTCATGGCCACATGAGTGGATGAACCAACATTTTGGTCTACAACAATCTTCCTTTGTTCATCTCTGTTCTGCAGGGCACCAGCTGTCCATCGACCGTTCCCAGACCTTGCAACCATGCAGGAACGCGACTGCATCTGACGGTACCGCTTCACCAGCCCACCGATTGTGGAGTTGTAGGAGCAGTTGGCACCACATCTGCTACCTGGCCGGACATACCCTACAGCACTGACCCCAGAGGTGAAGGTGATGGCAGCCCTGCACTTCTTTGCTACTGGTACCTTCCTGTACACTGTGGCTACTGCTGGTGGTATGTCGCAAACTATGTTTAGTCTGGTGCTACGCGATGTCTTGGAGGGGATGTTGCATTTCCTAGACCTGTACATCAAGTTCCCGAACCCAGCTGAACTCCCTGAAATAAAGGATGCCTTTTATACACTGGGGAGGATGCCGAACGTCATTGGATCTAGTGATGGGACACATGTGGCCCTGATACCACCACAGGCACATAAGCAGGCATACCGGAACAGGAAGCACTACCACTCGATCAATGCTCTGGCGGTATGTCTTGCTGACTTGTCTATCACACATGTGTGTGCACGGTTCCCTGGTTCTGCGCACGATGCCTACATAATGAGGAGTAGTCGCATTGCAACGCTGATGTCACAGATGCCAGCTCAGCATGCCTGGCTTGTCGGTGTGTACTGACTGTTTCTCATTGTGTGTGTTTGTCAATGTTGTATTCCGTACTCCTACAAAACTCAGCTACTTGTTCATTTTTGTGTGTAGGTGACTCTGGATACCACAACATGCCGTGGTTGCGGACACCCCTCCGGAACCCTGTGACACCAGCTGAGATGCGCTACAATGAGGCACATGGTCAGAGCAGGAGGGTGACTGAGCGGATATTCGGCCTCCTGAAAAGCCGCTTTCGCTGCATGGACAAGACCGGAGGGGCCCTCCCGTATGAGCCTGCAAAGGTGTGCAAAATAATCCTTATATGCTGCATGCTACCCAACATGGCAGTGCGGAAGAAGGTGCCTCTCATCCAGGATGACGATGACCAACCTCCGGCACCCGTAGAAGATACCGGCCTGGGCCAAGATGCCAGTGATGGTGAGGATGAGGGTGACGTCCGCTCACAGTTCAACAACTTCTTCACCTGAATGTGAGTTTCCAGGGTTGTTATGTCAATGTATGGAGTTAGCCTGGAATGTGTTGTGTCTGAGTGTGCCTGTGTGCCACTTGAATGGATGCGTGTAGTGATGTGTCCATTCAGGTGGTGTGTACTCCACAATAGGGTAGTACTGTTAACTTGTTTTTGTGTAGGTTTCTCGCGACATGTTTTGTGCATGTGTCTTGCATTTCTCTCCTGTTCTGCTGTGCTTTTGACTGTGTCTTGTGTCTGTCCTTCACAGGGTAATTTGCCTGTTGGATGTTAAACACTGACCCCCAATACCCAGAATCCAACACCAGTGTGGGAGTAGTCAATTGACATCAAGTGATGTGTCACACACCCCTGGACTACAATTCTCAGACACTCTGTGACAGAGTGTCCACCGTAACGTACAATTGCCTTGCAACAATTTTTGAATAAACATGTTCCTGATGTTATGTTATGTTATGTTAATTTAATTTATATAGCGCGGCTGCTACCCGGAGGTGTCCTGGCGCTTTGTCAATACAGAATCCGTGAGGGAACAACAATGGAGCGCTAGAGAGTAAAAAGCCAGGTTTTAAGGGCCTTCCGGAACATAAGATGATTATCAATCGATCTTAAGCGAAGGGGTAAATCATTCCAAAGTTTGGGGGCTGCAAAGGTGAAGCGCTTGCCGACCCAAGTAGCCTTACGAATGAAGGGGACCGTAGCCAATTTGGCTTCAGAAGAGCGTAAAGATCTAGCAGGGGAATACCAAGTGATGTTTTGTTGAAGGTGTTGTGGGCCCAGTTTATATAGAGCTCTGTGGACTATGCACAGAGATTTAAATTGAATTCTGCGCCTGACCGGGAGCCAATGAAGCTCTTTGATTTTATCCTTAATGGGCGCAAATTTGGGAGTCTGGGTCAGGAGTCTTGCTGCTGTATTCTGGACCCGCTGTAACTTCCCTAATAGGCCTTCTTGTAAGTTTAGATAGATGCTGTTACAATAATCCAATTTAGGCATAACAAGAGATGTAATGACCGTCTGTTGGCAGGATTTGGGGAGGTAGGGGAGCAACTTCCTGCAAGTCCTAAGCAGATGGGAAGTGGAAGAAACAATGGTATTGATTTGGTCCTTAAAAGACAATTTATCATCAAGATAAATGCCTAAATTTTTTACTTTGGATGTAGGTTCTGGTAGTAAGCCCATGTTATCTGGCCACCAAGATGGATTCCAAAAAACCGGGTTGTTGCCAAAGACAACAACCTCAGTCTTATCAGTGTTTAACTTAAGACTGTTATCAGCCATCCAGGAGCCTACCGCCGCGATACACTCCTTGAAGCGAAGAGGGGCAGAAGCAACATTCCGGGGTGAGAGAGAAACCACGATCTGTGTATCGTCTGCATATGACGTAAGGGAGAAACCAAATGACTTGATCAGTGGGGCAAGTGAGGTGACATAAACATTAAACAGCGTGGGGCTGATGGAGGAGCCCTGTGGCACCCCACAAGGAAGCCTAAATGGCTTAGACGTAAATTTTCCCAGGGCAACTGAGCTTACTCTCCCCGCTAAAAAGGATGAGAGCAGCTCCAATGCTGAGCCTCCGACACCGATCTCATGCAGTCTAGCAAGAAGAGTGGCATGATTCACGGTGTCGAAGGCTGCAGAGAGGTCAAGCATAATAAGTGCTGCGTGACCACCCTGGTCTAAGGAGGTTTTAATTTCTTCCGTTGATTTTAGCAGGGCCGTTTCTGTACTGTGAGCACTACGAAAGCCGTATTGAGTGGGGTCAAGGAGATTGTTCGTGCCCAAAAAGGTGCTCAATTGGCTGTTAATGGCCTTCTCCAGTATTTTTGCCGGTAGGGGAAGACGGGAAATTGGCCTAAAATTGTTGGGATTGCCTGGGTCAAGCGAGGGTTTCTTTAGAAGGGGAACTATGGATGCTATTTTCCATATTGATGGAAAGATACCAGTTTGTAAGCCGTTATTGAAAATATCTGTAAGGGCTACGGCAGTTGGCTGAAGAGCCATTTTAATAAAGGCAACAGGACTGGGGTCCAAAGGGGAGCCAGACTTGGCATTAATGATAAGCTTCATAATTTCTGTGGTGGTCATGGGGGCAAAGGACATAAGTGTAGGGCTGTTTAATTCAGCAGCTGCTGAAAAAGTAGAGCCAAGGGAGACTGGTACGGATATATCATTAGTGAAAGGGGAAAAGGAATTGAAGATGTGGCTAACTTTATTAAAGAAAAACTCGGCTATGTCCTCACAGAGTTCTGATGTGTAATGAACCTGTGCTATGCCTTGTTAGGTGCGTTGTCGGTCTTCCCACATTTGACTGACATTTGCTTACCTCACCTGTGGACTTGTTACCACTGACTGTAGATAGGTGTTGTGGTTGTGCATACCTATGTGTTTCAAGTCAACATCATTGTGTGTGATGAGTGACATGGCCATGGTGAGTATGTGTTGCGGTGCCATAGTGGTGTGTCTCCCTCACATGTGTCACATCACCATGACTCACCTAACGTTGGTCACATTGTTGCAGTATTTGGCATGCACTGTGTTGTGTAGCAGATCGACATCTCCATGACACATGACAATTTGGAATCACAACAGAGGCAAGTATGGTGTACTGGTGAGTTTATTTTCGAACATGTGTGAGGAAAGTGCACAAGATGGTGGGTGCTGTACATTGGTTTTGGAATCCAAAGTTCACATTAGAGTTGGAAGTGCTGGTAGATGAAATGTCCAGAGTGAAGGCCACAGTCTTCTGCTACATTGGTCCAACAAGAACCCTCCATGTCATGTGGGCGAGTTGTGTGCGATTGGACAAGGTGAACGAGTTGCGTACAAAGAACATTGTCCAGAACAGATTTAGAGGCCCTGGGGGATGTGCTGGGACATCTGCCTCTCACATGTCCTTCTTCGGACGACCCCTCTTCTTGGGGCGGGGGGATCCTCAGGTGTAGGCCTCTGCGGTGCAGGGGACCCTCCGCTAGAGTCCTCCTGCCTCCCTGTGGCGCTGGCAGATGGTGTTGTAACAGATGTTGTGGCCACACAGTGTGGACAGGTTTTTGTTGATCTGCTGGAGGCATTGGAGTATGTCCCGATGCACCACAGTAAGGGCATCCCACTTGGCCTCCATGCGGGCATGGTGGGCAGCCTGCTCCTGTTGCATGTCCTTGAGGATCCCACTACCTGGCAAGGCGCGCCCTCTGCCTCCCACCCCTCCCAACACCCCTATCCACACGAGCAGGACCAGCGGCGGGACACACTGGTGACACTGGGACCCTTTGGGTGGTGTTGCTGGTGGTGTTGGCTGTAGCTTCGGGGGGGGTCCTGTGTCCCTTTGCTGTGGGCGTTGATTGTCCTTGGTCTGTCCGTGTTGGCGGGGGTGCTCTGTCGGTGTCCAGATGCTGGAGGCGTGGGTACAGGGGGTGCAGATGTTGATGCTGCTGCATGACTCACACCGGAGGGGCCCGGTTTGTCGTCGTCATCCGAAGAGGACAGAGACAGAGTCAAACCAGAGAGCTCAGTGTCCACCAGAGTCTGGGCCGAGGAATCCTATTCATTTGGTGCTGGGGCCAAGGCACCACCTGTGTTTGGAAGAGACACACAATGTGAGTCATGTTTCTACAATCATTGATGGTTCCCAAACATTACATTTTCTACTGTACGAACAGATGCCTGCCTCTACACTGCTTTTTCCCAGCTTGTCACGGACAGAGTTTGATATTGTTGTTGTCCATGGTCCAGCAGGGCCTTGTGCTCCCCACAACAGAGCTCATTGTCAGACATCTTGTCAGTCCCTTCCCACTCCCTGTGAGGCAAGCATGGTTCAGTGTATGCTTGCTGGGCCATGTGGGTGGGTGTAGATTGTCTGTGACTGCAACTCCCATCATACTCTTGGCTACACCCCCTTTCCCAGCATGCCCATACTTCCTCCCTCTTGACTCTGCTTCCCTGTGAGGGGGTGTGACAGCAATGGCAAGATGGCTGACTATGAAATCCTGGTGTTTGGCTACAAGTCCAAAGAGAGCCCCTGTGCTTCACACAGCAGCACCCAGTACGGGGTATCTTTTGATGATATTTCACTGAGGTGTGTGTCAATGCATTCTACCCGTTGAGTTGTGTGGAGTTTGTGTTGGGGGGGGGGGGTGTCTCCACATGCTGGTAAGTATGGTCAGAGCTGTCAGTCCTCCTTCCCACTCCGCCAGACATCCCACCATGAAACGTGCTTCCATTGTAGGGCGTGCAAGTTGTCTTTCAGGATGTCAGCCAGTGGTGTCCTGCTTCTGATTTACGCACATGCCCTAGCAGGGCCTTGTGCTCCCCACAGCATGACCCAGTGTCAGCCATCTTGTCAGTCATTTTCCACTCCCTGTGATGTGGGCATGTTTCAGAGAGGTCTTGATGGGCCAATCAGGAGGGGGAGCATTACCTGTGACTACAGGCCCCATCATGCTTTTGGATACACTCACTTCACCTGCATCCCCACTATTCCTTCATGACAGTCAGCTGCACTGTGAGGTGGTGTGTTTGTGGTGGCAAACTGTCTGGTAGTGTTTATTTAGCTTTGTGCCACTGCCTTGCTCTATTTGTTTGTAGGATGGTGCATGTCATGACACAGTTCCAAGTCACTATGAGATGGCAGGTATTGTGTCTGTCTGACTGGCATACACATCTTGGGATGATTATCTATTGGTTACTGTAGCTTTGCTTGCGGTGCTTGGTTTCACTGTCCCCTTGCCACACAATCTTTGGTATGTTGTTTGTGTACTCACCAGCCTCTGGTATGTCTGTTAGCCCATGGACGCTCTCTGGTGGTAGGATGTCCCGCACCTTCTCCTCCCAGGTCCTGAAGTAGACTGGTTTGGCAGGAGCGCAACCGCCGGTGCACTGACTCAGGGCGTGATCTTTTTCGATGAGTTTCTTGACCCTCCTGCACACGTCATACCACCTGTTCTGGATATCGTCCTTTGTGCGCCTTGCTGGTGCTTGAGTGTTCACCTTGTCCACAATCCTCGCCCACATCTTGGTTTTCTGTGACATGGGGGGTCCTTTGGACCAATGTACCAAACAAATGTGGCTCTACTCTGATGATCTCGTCTACCAGCACTTCTAACTCACTATCTGTGAACTTTGGATTCTTCTTTGGGGGCATGGTGATGGGTGGTGGTGGTGAGGGATGTGTGTGAGGGTGAGTTGGTGTTGGTTTTGCTGGCTGTATGTGTGTGTGCTTTTGGATGAGGTGCTGATGGTGTGTGAGTTGTGTGATGGGTGAGTTGTGAGTGTGTCTGGGGTTGCTGTGTAATGGTGTTTGCTGCTGGCTGTGTCTCTTGTTTGCAAGGGATGATGGTAGTGATTGTAGTCCTTTATATATTTGGAGTTGGGGGTGTGTCTTTGTCCCAGGTTTTTTTATTTGATATTTATTGGCTTGGTCATTGTTTGTTTGGTCCTTTTTTGTCTTTTTTCCTTTGGGTTTTGTAGGCATGAAGGAGACGTTCATCTGACGGATATGGACGCTGATGTTGTCTCGTGCGGGTTTCTCCGCCTCGTTCACGCTGACTATCTTCTGTGTTTCATATGCGTCGGTTGCGAAGGTCTCTATTGCTTGTGGGCCCGGTTGTCTGTTCGTATCGGTCGTGCGGCTTGGTCTCCGTGCGAGTCAGTCTGGTTTTACATGCATTGCATCGTACGGCACGGATCGGACATTGCGGATACGGGTCGGTTGGGTTCATTCCGGGTTTGTGTCAGTCGGTGAAAATCGCGTCGGGTTTTCCAGCCGGTTCACTATTTTCCCTACGGCACGGTCATACGGCTTGTGTTTCGTACGTGTCAGTTGTAATTCACACGCGTTGCATCGTACTGCACGGGTCGAACGGCGCTGGTCTGTGTCAATCGGCATCCGATCCGGGTCCGTCAGTTCGTTTTGCGGCCAGAATCTGAATCGGCCCCTAAATGTTGCACTTACACTTGTCAGAGTGATGTGCTGATGCAGAGGAGTGACATGCACACAGGGAATGTGTGTTGGAATGAATTTATTTGCACATGCATGCTGTGCCTGTGGTCATTTTGTCCTGTCCCATGATTGCTAAGGACAGTCACAATGTGACGTGCTCATGTGAAGAAATTGGTAATGATTGTGTTCCTTCGGGCTATTCCTGCTGCAGCTGCACTGGGGTGTGGTCCACCTGCCTCATCTTCATCATCCGATGCATCTGGCACTTGGATCCATGGGGCATTGGTGCGTAAACATATGTTGTGCAACACACAACATGCACTGATCATCTTGCACACTATTTCCAGGCTGTGCAAGAGTCTTCCACCTGTGATGTCAGGGCACCTAAAACATGACTTTAACACGCCAAATGAGCGCTCCACAATGCCCCTGGTACGTTTGTGGGCTGCATTGTACTGCCTCTGGGCCTGGGTGTTCGTGTCTCGGAGGGGTGTCATCATCAACGGTCCTTGATCACCTGTGACAGGGAAGAGAGATATGTGTCAATAGGTGGTTCTGCATTATGTGTTGGCAGGCTTATTAGTTTAGTGGTGTGTGATGTGTGCGGCTTTGGGATTCATGTTTGACATGTATTGCTTGTGGCAAATGAGCAGCGTCAATGTGTATTACATTGCATCACAGCTGCTCCTCACTCCTCCTGAGCCTATTTACTTGTGTGCGCTGCGGGGTTGCATCACTTGCACTCCTAAGACACACCATTGTCATGACTGTCTGCGCATGTCCACAAGCCTGACAGCGACACTGTGATATTGGCCATTGACGGTGGTCAGCCGTGTGTGTAGGCCTATGGCCAGGATATGGCAGACAAAGAGACACACGCAGTAGTTACTTTGGTGGCCATCCCTTAAGTGAACCACGCCCAGAGCCCTGGGCTAATTATTCCCAGTCACACGCTGGACTGGCGTACGCCAGCCCAGCCTACTCCGCTTATAGGGGGTGATGAGATAGCTACATGTCCAAGGTCTTCCCCACTGCCTGAGGTAACATGGTTGCATCCACTGTCCACAACACTACAAACACCAGCAGTATATGTCCACATGGACATGTCTGTGCTCTGCATACTGAAGTCTGTCCAGCACATCACTGCCACACTTGGCATTGTGTTCATTCTTATTCATGGGACACTTTCCTCCTTCACACAGACTTGGTTCCCACCTCTCCCCACATACTACAATTGTGTGGCAGAGGTGCCATGACGTGGATGGTTTGTCTACATGGCTGGCCACGGTTACCACAGTTACTTGTGTTGTTGTGTCTGGTAGGTGAGCATTTTGTTTGGCATGTTGTATGTGATTTTGTAACGTGGTCATTCCCACAGTTGAGAGTTGCATGATTGTGGAGTTGAGGTGTGTGGTGTATTCATTTGGTACTTACCAACGAGCAGTGCATTTCCATAGGTGCCATCCTGGAAGCGCTGGCTGATGATGGACTGTCGGAAGATGTAGGAATCATGCACACTGCCTGGGTAGTTGGCGACGACTTTGGTGAAGAGTCCCTGGTGGTCCACTATTGCCTGCACATTGATGGAATGTGTGTGCTTTCTGCTGCGATAATTGTGTGCAGTCGGCAGGGTGCTCAAGTAGGACATATGTGCAGTCAATTGCCCCCAAAACGTGCGGGAAGCCAGCTATGATGTAGAAGCCATGCTTGGTCTCCAGCTCTTCCTGCGTAGTGTGGGGAAGTGAAGGTGCTGGGGTACCAAGCTGATGATGGCATCCAGGACAGGTGTGAGGAACTTTGATAGGGCTGGCTGTGAGACTCCTCCGACTCTGGCAGTTGTTGGTTGGAAGGTACAAAAGGCTAACAGGTGCAGCACAGCCAGCAGCTTTGTCTGCGGAGGGATGTTGGTTGTCCGCTGTGTTGGTACAGTCAGCCTGTGGGCAACGTGGGTCAGGAGGCGGAGGATGGTTGTCCTTTTGAGCCTGTAGTGGGCAATGACATGCTCTGGTGTAAAGTCTGTGAGCCTGGTGCATTTTTGGAAGGTCCGCTGTCTTGTTCTGCGCTGCCTTGGTGGTAGTCCGTTAGGGGGTTCCGGGGGGGGTGGTGGTGGGTGTTGAGGCCCTCTTGGGGTCTCCGAAATGCACGATCAGTAGCTCAATGACATGTGCTGTTCTTCAGATGTGGCTCTGGGCTGGACTCCCTTTCATACTGCAGGTTGTCGTTCTGCTTGACCAGGTGTTAAATCCCTGCTGCTAACGCGCCTTATCGACAGTTTTTGGATCGCATCACAGATCTGGCTGGTCATTGAGATTATCACGAAGTGGTGTTTTCGTGTGTATTTGCACGGGAACGCCTACTCTGCATATCATTAGCGTTAGTTGTCACTCTCATCCGTGGCGATTTGTTTTGCGGCAGCTGACGCTGGGAAACTCGCAGTTTGCACCAGCTTGAGAATGTGCGATAAATCTATCGCCACTTTTGTGGCGCTAAAGTGCCAATAAATCGGCAATGAGTCCTTGAGAATATGCCCCTCTATATTTTTTGCAAACGATAATAATGACTTCGATATTTTTTAAAACAATATTTCTTACCTTAATTTCGATATTCTTGACCATGATATTCTTGCAGTCAATATTTATGTGTCTCGATATTCTGCACTCGATATTGGTGAAAGTCGACATTTCCAACTCGATATTCTGACTCTTTACCGACGGCGTTCCCAAGGCATACATGATAAAAGCATGTGGAATACCATCATACATTCGAAAATATCATGGAACGTAAGATTGTAAATGATGAAACAGACCCATGACATTGGATACAGTCAAAATCACCACACTGAAGAACACAACAATGTGATCCTGCAATTTAAAATCACAACAATAGAACATAGCACTAGGGAATAATGCATTTCAGCATACACAGGATTCACCAATTTTGAACACCTTTTTATCACGGGAACTGGCAGCTGTGGGTCTGGCCTGGTGGGAAACACACAGGGATCATTATGCTATCTCCACTTGAGATTCTTTGCCTATTCGATTTTCAAAGTGCCCAGTTTTCTCTGTTTTTAATTCTTAGGGGCCGATTCCGATCTCGCTGGGACAGCCCTCCCAGAGTTTTCCGTAGCCTTACCTGTCGACCGACTCGTTCCGGGAGCCTGTCCGTCCCAACGATGAAGTACGATGAGCAAATGTGTCCAAATCCCGACCGACACGTATGTTCTGAATCCAGCCACATTTCCTGTACGAGCCGGCACTGTAAACTCTGAATGGAGTCCTCCGGAAGCATTTTCACAGCAGTTTCCGGCTGGCCAAGTATGATGCGTACTTCCTACGCGCCGAACAGGTTGCCACATCCAGCATATCACAGCATCCGGAAGAGAAGTACATCAGGTCCGAATCGCGCCATTACACGATCAACGCCTATGAGATGAGCCAACAATCTACGCCTACGAGACGAACCAACGATCTGCGCCTACGAGACGAACCAACGATCTACGCCTACGAGACGAACCAACGATCCACGCCTACCAGACGAACCAACGATCCACGCCTACCAGACGAACCAACGATCCACGCCTACGAGGCGAACCAACCCTGTATCCCATCGCGCATATCATCCCTTTACTGTACGTCTATGACCGAATCAACAACCGGAACCGTCGCGTACATCACAGACGGTAAGTCAGACACCTAACACGCACAAAAACATCACAAACACATGAAAAGTGACACACACATAGGGGGTGGATATCTATCTCCTTTACCATTGTCCAGCCCACAGGGGGATGCATGGCTATCACTCCCAGCATTCCCTACCCATTGGGGGGAGGATGGCTTTCACTCCCAGCAGTCTCTACCCATAGGGGGATGGATGGTTATCACTCCCAACACTCTCTGCCCATAGGGGATGGATGGCCATCACTCCCAGCAGTATCCACCCATAGGAGGGTGGATGGCTATCACTCCCAGCACTCTCTACCTATAGGGGGATGGATGTCCAGCACTCCCAGCATTGTCCAGCCCACAGGGAGATTGATGGCTATCACTCTCAGGAGTCTCTACCCATAGGGGGACGGATGGCTATCACTCCCACCACTTTCCAGCCCAAAGCAGGATGGATGGCTTTCACTCCCAGCAGTCTCCACCCATAGAGGGATAGATGGCTATCAGTCCCAGCATTGTCCAGCCAACTGGGGAATGGATGGCTATCACTCCCAGCAGTCTCTACCTTGGGGGGGGGGGGGGAGGTGGATGGCTATCACTCCCAGCAGTCTCTACCCTTGGGGGATGGATATTACTCCCAGCATTGTCCAGCCCACAGGGGATGGATGGCTATCACTCCCAGCACTCTCTACCCATGGGGGGATGGATGGCTATTACTCCCAGCATTGTCCAGCACACAGGGGGATGGATAGCCATCACTCCTAGCAGTCTCTACCCATAGGGGGATGGATGGCTATCACTCCCAGCATTATTCAGCCCACAGGGGTATGGATGGTTATCACTCCCAGCAGTCTCCACCCATAGGAGGTGGATGGCTATCATTCCCAGCCCTGTCCATCCCATAGTGTGGAGGGTGAACTCTCCCACCACTATCATGCCAAGATTGTGTCATGTGTCCACACTGCTTGCAATAGTGACACATAAACGGAAAAAGCACTGAAAGCCCCATCACAGTTGTGACCAAAAGGGGAGTGTGGGGTGGAAACCCTCAGCAATTGGAGTCAAAATGGGTCTACCCCCCTCACTGTAGTGACCAAAAGGGGAATGTGGGGTTCAAAATACCAGCATTGTGAGGCAGAATGGAAAAATGGGGGTCTAATTCCTCCTCACTGCAGTGACCAAAAGGTGAGTCTGAGGTTCAAAATACCAGCATGTGTGAACTATCACGTATGATTCCTGGTCCTAAAACCACAAGCAATGTAGTGACAAAGTAGTGGTTGTGTGCCCAACCAACACAGATGATGGGGGCTGAACTCCACTCAGACATGTGCGTTTTCAGTACAATCCAGAAGTATCTCCTGAATTGGGTTCTGTTTGTGGTCAATTGGCCATTGTTAGATGAGCCGGTTCACAACAGACACATGTGAAACAAGCTGGGCGGGACAATAACCAACACATCAAGAGACAGACCCACTCCAGCAGTACCCTCAAGGACCCTAGACTGTGGTGACAGTATCCTGTCTGATGACCCTCTCCGATGACAAATCTGGATGTCGCTCACACTACGGAGCACATTCACCTGTGCACAGTGTCATGTTTCTTGACAGATGAACTTTCATCACACATACCCAACCTCCACTCACTGGGCATGGCCTGTAATGTAAGGCTACTATGTAGGAAGGGGCCTAGCCATGACAACTCACATTCGGCCAGTCTAAATGCCACACACTTGATCGGCACCAATGTGCATCAGCTACGCTCACATTGACTGTTGACATTGCACATGCACCCATGACAATCCCAGGGGTGGTGGCGGGAACTGAAGTGTACAAACAAATTAAACATGTCCAGTCATCAAACATTGTGAATGTCTTGCACACTGCATAGTATGAGGTAGATGTGCATGACGTGAAATGTATCAGACACATTGGGATCTTCATCACAGTCCCAGACCAATAAAAAAACTCAAGGAGACACACAAAGTACACATATTGCCATCATACAACCTTGAAGCTTTGAATCTGATGAGTGTGAGCAGTCACACACACATACAATTGACTAAGTCACAGAAACAGAGCACATACTGAAAACAAGCTGAGGTCGGAAACACAAATGTGACTCAGGGAGTCAAGAATATGTCAAAAGTGTGTTTGCACACAGTGCAGGCCCTTACATTAACCACACCCAGGGATGACACTCTAATACTAGCAGTGGTCAATGCATCTACATCCCCGAAACCCAAATTCAAAGATGTTGACTAAGCACAGGACAACTCAGCAAGCATCACAAACAGGTACATCTGCAGGGACTACAGGCTGTGTAGACAAGCATTTGCAATGCAATAGGTCTCGCATTATTTAAGTTTGAGCTATTGGCATTGCTAAATAATGGGGAATACAGTTTTTAACACAGTCACATACTGCTACCACTAAGGCAAAGAATCTCACTATGGGAATAAAACTCGCTCACCCAGAATGCATTAATCATTGAAGGTGGAGTTATAAAATGCAAGCAGCTGTGAGACCTTGTGTGTTTGCCAGTGATCAAGGGGCATTTCACCCGAAACATGTTTGGCGCAACTTTGACTCGGAGAAATTGTACGCTTTGACTCGGAGAAATTGTACGCTATCTGGCATTTCCTGCAATAAAGAAAAGGACATACCTCCTATCGTGCAGGCATTCTCAAGCAGGGAAACCTTTTGTGTGAATGCAACACCAATAGCTCAAACTTTAATAATGCGAGACCTATTGCAGTGCAAATGCCTGTTTCTTAAGGAGGAAGGATTTAATTACGTTTAAGCCAATTAGAGTTCATGTATGAACAAGCTGAGCAGCGACCAATGAGAATATTGCCTGATGGTCTCAGTTTGACCACGAACATAATGCAAGCCCCTGTCTTAGGCTGCAGCAGTGACTCCTGGGTAAACCATTTGTACATATAGGAGTAGATTCATCACTCAAAGAACACAGTATTACTGTTGACTACACGGATGCCTTGGGGGTGGTATATGCAGTACTGTAAAGTACACTGAGGCCTAGAGTGGCTAGTATATGTGGGTGGTATATGTGTATACATGTGCAGTACTGCAGAGCACCCCGAGGCATGGAGTGGGTGGTATATGTGTATACATGTGCAGTACTACCAAGTACGATGAGGACTAGAGTGGGTGGTATAGGTGTATACATGTGCAGTATTGTAGAGTACACGGAGGCCTGGAGTGGGTGGCATATGCGTACATATGCAGTACTGTAGAGTACCCTGAGGCGTGGAGTGAGTGGTATATGTGTACATGTGCAGTACTGCAGATTATACAGAGGCTAGGAGTGGGTGGTATATGTGCATACATGTTCACTACAGTAGAGTACCCTGAGGCGTGGCGTCTATATGTGCAGTATTAATACGTACACTAAGGTGTGGCATGGAGGGTATGTGCATGCATGTTCAGGAGTGCAGAACACACAGGGCAGGACATGTACATGTACTCCAGTGGTGCATATACTCATGTAATGCAGGACATGTGTGTACATGTGCACTAGTGGAGAGTACACTAGGCCTGGGGCGGAGGGAGTCTTTACACTTTTGGAAGTGTAGAGTACAGACTGGAGTCAAGGGTGCACATTCCTGCACGTCAGTATTTTATGTGATGTAACATGATGTTAGGGTATGGTATGGCATGCATGGTATGTTTTATGCGTTTGCTTAGCGCAGACTGCCATTAGTATGGCCTCGTAGCGCTGTAGTAATAGTCACGACTTAAATCGACAGTGTGTGGTTAATTCATTTGCTGGCGCGGACTTTTCTGCGACAGGAATGATTTTAATGGGATCATTCTTTGTCTGGAATCAACAAAATATAAGCACTGGCATAGCCAATAGGTCTCGCTTTCGGGACCTTATAAGTATTTAATTATGCAGCACAATATCCTTGGTGCAACAACAACAGTTGCATGGCAAAACACTTATAAGGTCCCAAAGTCGAGATCTATTGGGTATGCCAATGCTTGTTAACCTAGACATTACAGGAGATCGGATTTGCAACGCTGGCTGTGGGTATCAATGGCCTAATTTCCCTATATCCTCCGTCTGCATGGTTCTAATGGCACCAGCTTCTGGATGTTTATTGTCTGGTGTCTCTTGCCCCAAAACATTGTGATTATCCAGCACAAGTGATGACGGTGTGCCAGGTTTGAAGGTGATTTGGGAAAATGACAAGCAGGTGGTAGTGCGAAGCCACAGACAGAAGCACCCAAGACAAATAGATGGAGACGGGTCGGTCCAAGCAAGATCGTGGAGCAGTTGAGGGCTAAAACTCAATTTCACACTGTTTCCGCTTCTGCCATGCTGTCATGCTGTCCATAAAGTTTTTATTGCCTAGTGACGCAGAATTTTGAATTTTCAGCTCCCATTAATACCCTACCATCACTTTCCAGATAAGCAAGCCGGTGCCCTGCCTAACCACACCAGTAGCTCATCCGCCTGCAAGAAACCCAACTGATCGAGCAAACTCTTCAGCAAAGACATTCCTTGCAATTTGGGTGGCAAAAGCAAGCATGCGCTCCTGGGGCCATACCTCCCTGCCAGACGCCGGATTCAATGCGGCCAATGGCGCCCAAGCCTCTTTTTCATTTTGCCTCAATGACGAATAGAAAGCCACTGCCAAAAACATATCCCGCTCAATCGAACGTCAGATGGTGACTCCTTTCCCACAGCTTGTGTGAGTGAAAACAGTGAAATTATACCCATGTTTCAGCAGCCAATCCCCCGGTGTTCGAGCGATGCCGGGCCAGCGCAGGGCCCTTGTTGGCCGGCCTTTTGTTCCCGGGCTTGCACTGTTGCTAGCACCGGACACCATTCAGCCCGCATTCAGCATTGTATGTCCATTCACATATGGTTCATCCGCTCCCAATGTGTGCATGTACCCAGAAAATGCAGCTTTTCATTATGTAATCTCTATGTAACAGAAAAGATTAAGATGTAAGCTCGGTGAATGCAGCAGGAATTAGCGGGACAGATGAATGAGGGGGAAAATGAATCCGGAACGATGGCGGATTTAGTCTAATGATGGTGGGAGGGCGTTAAGAACTTGGTGGTAGGTTTCAGGCCTTTTAATCCCAGACTGTGTATTTTGGCAGGAGAACTGTTCCTTCAGATGTACAGGGAGACGTGTACAGTAGGACACTCAGACCAACAAAAGGCTGCAAATAAAATGTCAACAGTAGGTAAAAATTCACCCAAACCAGTGGCTTGGTTCTTAGCGAGATAGCAAAAGTAAGTTAGATGGTGAACTAAGTGTGTTCCACCGGCCTGGTTACATCAGTATGTAAACTGCATGGATAAAAGTCAAATCCACCTTTGAGTTTCATCTACTAACAACAATTTTTCCACCATTCTGCACTTTCTGGAGCAAGAGCCAGTAGGCTCTGCAGTTGTGCCAAAAAACAGAGCAAATATATTTTACTGCCTCCCTACTAAATTATGTGATAAATGTGAAATATCTTTAAGAAACCACGTTTTTTTTTTTTTTTAAAAAGACTGATTTTGCAGTTATTGCCTCTTAAGTAAAAGTTAATGAAGCTAAATAATTTCACCTGAAATATAACCCCATCTTTTATATTTAAAAAATGACAATTGAGTTCATTGCTTGTTTTCTTTTTTGGTAAGCAGATAAAGAACTAGCGTTCAACTATTTTGCTAAAATTTTAGCCCATGTGCTAATTTATAGCTCAGAGTAGAGCATTTGTGTTCCATTTTCTTATACATGAACAGCAAAGTGCTCCAAAATGGTTTAGCTTACCAAATCGTAGGATACGTTTGTACATTAATCCAGAATTGCGATTTGAAAGGGGCATCCCTTCTAAACAGAGATTCGGAATGCTCTCTATCAATACTATATAACTGCAATTTTGGTCACAAACCATTTAAATGTTACAGACTCTTCAAAAGCAGAGGTAACCCATTTTTAAAGGGCAAATGGTCCCGCATGGACCCCTTCTCCTCCGTGAATGTAAAAAAAAGTTAGTTTGTAGTGCTACAAGGAATAACTGCTAACTAGTATTTTTTTTTTTTTAAATGCAGCTTTGTTTCTTTTAAGGAAAATGGGCTGCATTTAAAAAAATACTATATTTAAATGCAATCAAAAGCACAGTGGTCTGCTGATCCCCACAGGCCACCATCACTATGATCGTTTCCAAATGCAGTGAGTCGCTTTGCAGCTTACCTCATTAATAGTAAGGACCTAAGTTGCATTGCAGCCCACTTCTAAAGGTGATTTTGTGACCTGAAATATCAGTACAGAGGTTGTTTTGCAAAATTCTAAATTGAGTCGCAAAAAGTTGGTGCGCATTTTGTGTCTTCTTTTTACAAAACGATTATTAGTACATCTGGCGCAGTGTAATCCACTCATGTTTGGCAGGGAGCGCAGTACAGCAACTATATATATTTGAGAGAGATGGATGATTAAATAAATGAAATCACAATATCCCCAGGAAAGTGCTGCAATATCTTTATTTTGATTGTATATATATATATATATATACACAAAGTCTAGCAAGCATAAATGAAAACATACGGTTGTTTAGTGCTTGCAGGTTCACTGCACATTTACTATATTTTTACCCACTGGTGGTCAACAGTTACAACGACCTCACAAGAATGGACAATTTAGCTGGGTTGCATCACTCTCATGTGCAACATACTGCACGCAGCGACACAAAATGCTGCCAGCAGAACACTTAGATCATAACTTGCCTCCAGGAACAAAACCGACATGACCCAGGCTTTGTCTCCCTGTACATTTAAGGTTCTTATCAATGTCAGCAATTCTAAAGTGCCTTTCTGTGCTAAATACAGGGCTGGATTGTGGAAAAATCAGAAAACAAACTGGCATTTGCAGGCAATAACTTTTCCCTCAGGCAGGAGAAATCCTGCTTTTGGCTATTCTCTCAGACTTACTTCCAAGAGACAGACGTACCTTTTCCAAGGCAACGGAGAAGGCGATGAAGATCGCTCACAGCTCGCACAGACACACAGCAGCGTCGCGCCCTTGCCACAGATGCGAAAATACCGGAACCACATTGCACGCTGACGAAGATCTGCTCCGTGCTGTGTATTTGCAAAACCAGAAGAAAACAATAATTGGCGCAGTCTGCTCTACAGAGCCCTACGTGCCACGCCTCTTCTAAAGTGGCTTAGTCAGATAACTAGTACAGTAGCTGCGTGGTCGTTGCTGCCGGTTGGTTTGAAATATATACGTGTATCCTTTGCACCGACTCCAGGCTGGTGTTCTGGACAACGTATGTTATAATAATTTTTGTGTCCAAATGCCATGTTTCAAGATCAATTTAAGATGTATGTAAGACGCAAGAAGTTGTGCACTAAAATGTATATTTTGTTTTACTGATAACGAACTCATATGAAACGTTTGCAAAATCTTGAGCCTTAAACGAGCTGGGCTTTCACGTGGCTCTGATTGCCGTCTACGCTCTGTCATGCAAAAGAATTAAAAACAAGCGGCCGTGAAAGTAATTGCGGGTCAAGCGCGGCGCGCGCGCCCACGCACATGCACTGTAGCTCTAGGCTGGCCTGGTGGCACTTTTTGGAGCCCTCTCAAAAAGTCGAGACCTAAAAAAGGGATGGGAACACAGTCATGCTCACAGAACCCACACCATGGGCTCAGGCAATGTCAATAATAAACTGCCATGAGTTGACTTCACTCATGTGAAAGGTCAGCTGTGTCAGATGTTGGCTTCGCACGGCTCTGTCATGTCAGAATAAAACTCCGACATAGAACCAACAATCACAACACACAGAAACATCTGGTCACATCATCCTGTGTACAGGAGTGTCTCTCAAGTCATCTGGACACACCCAAAACACATGTTTAGCAAGTTGCACTGATGACACAGATGACTAGTTCATCGTCAATGCGCTAATCTGCATATCTAGTGGAGATGGGCCTACAGTTAGAAAATTGTACAACGTGCACAGATGTCAGCCCAACACGTGTGCAACATTGTACGCAAAAGATGTGAAGTGGTGAAAAGAAGGTCACACTCCCTGTGCCAAATGATTGGGATCATGACAACCTCAAATTACAGCCAATGATGACATGGATACACATTGTAATGGGACACATTTACCATGGACCACATGCAGTCCATCACATCACCATGTTACTTATTGTCAACAAACACTATTACAACAGCAACTTCAGGACACTTATCAGCAACATCATGTACATTAAAAGCAAATCTACAAAATAACAAAAATAAGCTTTAGTCAGATGGACAAAAAAGAAATTGCGAGATCCTGATAAATCAAAAGGCCAATGGCCAGTCCATGTCAACGGTGATTCATGGTTGACACATGACAAGTTGTCACACATTGCTTGCCTGCACTGACAGGACTAGGGAACATCTCCCCTTGGAGGGGCATCCATAGGGGCAGGCCAGGCACCGCAGGAACAAGATTAGGGGATACCAGTAAGGGGCAGGGGAGGGGTGGTGGGAACCATAGTCTGTGGCGACTGCACTGGACCGGTCGGTCTGAGTGGGCGGGGTCTCAACTGCAGTGCCCATGTCCGATGGAGTGGGTGGTATCTCAACTGTGGTGCCAATGTCCAAAGGAGTGGGCGGGGGCTCAAATGCAGTAGGCAGGACGGATTGGGGGGGGGACACGGTCTCCACTGCAGTTGCAGGACCTGACTGAGGGTGCAATGTTGTGTGAGTAGCAGTGCTTGTGGTGGGGGGAGGGCCTAATCATCTTGGGGATGGTGTAACCGTGTGTGGGGGAACCTGGGACAGGGTGTGGCGGGTGAACTTTTGGAATGGTGGCCTGGGGGCTGGAGGACGGAGACTGTGTGGTGGGAGTGTGGGATTGTGGTGGGGGTTTTGCTTTTTCTGGTCCTGGGGGATTTTCGGGTGGGGGCCTCAGTGTTTCTGCTCCTGGGGGAGGGTGTGCGTTTGGTGGGGCTCTCCTCTCTGTGTGTGGTGACCTCCTCATCCCCCTTGTGAGTCGGGTCAGAAGGATTTGTGGAGAATAGGCCAAGGTCACAGAGGAGGAGCTTCTGTGAAGGGGGTTGCAGGTGAGTCAAGGGAAGGGGTTTTGGAGGGAGAGGTATCTGAGGAATGCGGAGTGCGTGTGGATGGCTGTGTGTGCTTTTGTACCCTAGTCCCTGTGTGTGTGCCATCAGTCCCCTGAGTGTGCGTGCGTGTTAGTTTGGGCTTTGACTGATGTTTATGGTGTGCTGCTTGTGTCTGTAGAGGAGCGTGCATGTGCCTGGGTGAGGTTGTGTTGGGCAGGTAGGGTAGTGGGGAATGTGGATGGGGCAGAGGTGGGAAGGTTGAGGGACTGTTCTAGGAGTGACACTACTGTAGTCAATGAGGAGGCTATGGACTGAGTGGTCGACTTTATGGCAGACATGTGTGATGTTATGTCCTCCATGTAAGACACCATTCGGTTTAAAAGAATGGTGTGGGTATGGAGTTCAGTCAGCATCGATGTCTGCCCCACATGGATCTGCTTTAGCAAGTCCACAAACTCCACACCCAGGGCAGCAGGGGAGACAGAGTCAGGGGGTGCGGTGCCTGGACCAAAGGAGACATGTTCCCTTACACGGGATGCTCCACGGACATCTGGGAGGGTGGAGATGGCGGTAGTGGCGGGAACAGACTCGCTAGTTGTGGTCTGTAGCCTAAACACACTCGCCTCCACAAGCGAGTCGTCGCTGGAGTGTTCCTCAGCTGACATCGATGTTAATGAGCGTCGCTCGGTGTGGCTCCCCTCACCCTCAGGGCCACTGGGTCCCTCCACCTCCTACAAAGCAGACGCAGTCTGGCTTTTCACCTCCTACTGGTCCGTGGAGCTGTCTCCTCCAGTAGCCGTAGATGATGCTGTGAACAAGGAGGAGAAACAGAAGCACATCAGTCAGCTGTATTGACTAGACACATGAGTTTAATTGCAACACATCACAGAGCAAGCCCTGGCATAATTCAAAAGCCACTGCTTACTTGACAGGCACATATGTGAACCAGGCATTTGTCAGGGAACCATGCTTCTCGTACTCATGCTGGCAATGGACCCATCTGTCAGATGCATGTATGAATTCACTAATTACATGGGCAAGCTTGCATCACTTTGCCTCTTCTCTGATCTGCAATGATTGTGTCATGTGTGATTACACACATCTCATCTCATGCAAGTGACTCTGTAATTGGCACAGCAAATGCGATGGCCAAAGTCATTGTTGTCATGATGAACATACTTCCATCCTCAGACACCATGATGGGCTCATGTCTTGAAAGTCAATGCGAGAATGATATGCATGCAGGACAACAGACAATTGACAAATCTGCGTCCCCCAGATTTTCATGTGGCACACCATGTCACAGGCCTGTGTGGCCAGGCAGTCTGTACTGACTCCTGTCACAGGACTTAACATTCAGTACTGTGTCACACTCATGCTTCACTTTTAAAGCAACCTCTGTAGTGGTCAAGTATACATGTCCATCACATGCTACACACACACACTTGAAAAACATCTGATAATCTCACATTGACCTCATGAGACATTTGAGTTTGTGGTTCAACAAATATGTATACATGAACATATTGCATGCTCCCAATAACAAAGTAAAGCTGCATACACATATATATTGAATATACCATTAGGCACAGTCAAGGATTTACACGCATGTTTAGTCCTGTGTGCAAAGACAATTTCCACATATTAGATGTCTGTCCATAACAAACATTTAGGTCACATTTGTAATCCAAAAAGATATGTCAGTCCACACTGACACAGAGTCAGACACATGAATACTAATTTCACAAAGGGAAAACTGTTGGGTGACACCCAAGATTAGGAGGCCACAGTGTCTCAGATTACTGGAGTTTGCATATGTTGGACTTGGCCCTTCTGGCAAGTTCACCCCTAGAACTTTTTGCATTTATCCTAGCCTTTTTCCTATGTTGTACTAGTGGTTTTAGGCCTCTAGGCGCTTTTACACTGTGTCCCAGTGGAAAGCGCGTGCGCTCTGTGTATGTTTTAGTGAGACTGACATGCCCTCCCATAGGAATGCATGGGGGATCTGAGTGACCGTGTTAAGTCCTGATGTGAGAGGAGTGCAGGGTCGAGTTTGGTATGTGCGAACTCGTGAGATTGAATGCTGTGCGATGATGTGTGCGGCGTTACTGTGTCTAGTGTAGAAGTGCCACTTCTAGAAGCTGGCATGTCTGTGTAATAAATGTGAAGTGACTGTCTGGCTTTAAATTGGCTGGTGTGCCTGGCTCCAGGAGTCAGGATTGGTCTGCCCCGGTGGTGAGTGGAGAGATCTGCATGTTGATGGCAGGGAGGAGTACACCTGGGACCTGAATAGGGCTGGGCTTTCCCTCCACAATGCTGGCTCCATCCCCTGTGCTGCGTCTGATGTCCCTGGCCTGTCCTGTGAATAGGGAGAGGGGCTGAGCAAAACAAAGTGCTCAGGAACCAGTTGCATCTGGTCCGCCCCTTCCCTGCACCTTTGGAGACAAAGGATTCTGTGTATAAAAGAGGGGCTGTGACCCCATGAAAATGTTCTTGTTCGTGGACTTGAAACAACCAGGGGCGTGCTGCTGCTGGGGCCCAGGGGAAGGCTTGCCTCCCTGGGCACTGCCCAGCCCCTGGATGCCTGATGGACTTTTGGGACCTTTTTGAATGTATTGTCTTTGCCTTCTTCTAGCGCTTTTACTTATTTGGCCCCTTTATTTTAGAAGAGCGCTGAGGCCTTGCTGCACTGCTTCCCAAGAGAGAGAGGGAATCCCCAGCTGAGGGATTCCCCCGTGATGCCGGCCTTGCGGGTGCCCACCCGGCTTATCTTTAGCTTTTGGTGCGCAGGTGCCCACACTGTGTCTTCGTTTTACTGGCAGAATTAAAGTGGGTGCCCACACCGCTGATGTGAGCCCTTGCGGGTGCCCACCCCACTTGTTGACTGTTTCCCCACCGAGGGAGCCTACCCCTCATTTGCCACTGTTGAAATCACCGCTGCGGCCCGAGTCGCGGGTCAGGCGGAAGTCAGGCAACGAGATGCCTGACGGCGGGCGGGACTTCCGGTTTTGATGAGGAAGTCCCGCGCACGCCGCTGCCGCCCACGGAGAAGCCCCGGTCTGAGAGAGCGGACCGGGCGACGCGGAGAGAAGTCCTGGGCCCTAGGAGAGAACCCAGGTGAAGAGCCATGCCGGGAGCTGCCTCGCATCCCAGTGGGGCTCCCTTGAGTGGCTGGGTGCCTCGGGAGCCCCGTGAGAAGCGCGAGACGGGCAACGTGAGCAGGAAGCCCCAGTCCCAGAAGAGGGACCGTGTGAAGAAGAGAACAGCCGGTGAGTGGAAGTGGCGGGGGGGGGGGGGGGGGGTGGGGGGCTCCGTGTGAATCGCTGGTAGTGCCTGAGCGAGGCACAGTGCCGGACCCGTCTCGAGCGGCCCCGCCTGCCAGAGGCAACATGGGGCACAGCTGTTCTGAGCCTAGGTGGCTCCAACGAATAGGGGGCATGTATTTGGTTACGGAGCCTGTGTGGCTCCCACGTTGGGCATTACTGTCCTAGAGCCCCAAGGGGCTCCACTGAAGGGGGCATGTTTAGTTTAAGCACCCGTGCGTGGCTCCAACGTTTGACATATTGTTTCACGGGCCATCTAGAGCCCAAGACTCCTTTGACTTCACAGCTGCCCAGCAAGTAGTGGGCAGCTGCACCGTTTAGGTCTTCCTTCCTAGGGACTTGCTTTCTGTAAACTAAGGAAGGGGGGGGGGGGGGGGGGACGCATTCCTTCGCCCCTACTTTGGCCTTCCACAGCTGCGCAGCCCTTCGTGTCAGCTGCAGCGTTTAGGCCCTGTTCCTGACCCCAGTTGCCCAGCAAGTAGTGGGCAGCTGCTACGTTTAGGTTCTGGCGCAACCTGGACCCTAATGTGATTGAAGTACTACTGTGGTTTAATGCTTAGGGTGTTAGGAAATGTACCGTGTGTAGTATGTTTTGCGCACCCTGTGTTAATGCTTATGGTGTTAGGGAATGTACTGTGTAGTATGTTTTGCGCACCCTGTGTTTTAGACCTCTAGATATGATTTCTGCATAGTAGATTGTTTTACCTGTTTAGGTTTCTGTTAGGAAGATTATAGTTCCCTGTTTGATGTACGCCCCTAGAGTAATTATACTTAGGAGGTAAGGTCTAATGCGTTAAGACTTATGAGAAATTGCATAATGTGGTATGCCCCTGTGATGTATTCAGGATAGGTTTTATACCGGACCCTATTGTGATAATGCGGAGGTCATTATTGCGCCAGTAGTTAATGGTTGTGCTCTACAGTTATAATCTGTGTTACAGTTGGTATATGTTCTACATTTACACTTGGTGATGTGTGCTAATTCTGACAGTGGTCCATGTGGCCCCGTCTTGTGTAAATAGTCCCCTGTAAAATTCTGCCCAGTGCCAGTTGGCACCGTGTAAATTATGTGATTATCATCTAATGTGTTTATTATAATACAAAGGCAATTTTTTTATATATAACCTTGTGTGGAGTTTCTTTTGTGGTGGGCCTAGGGTGATGCTGTGTGCGCGCGCAAACGCTTTACACATTGCCTCCGGGATAAGCCTGACTGCTCGTGCCAAGCTACCAAGGGGGTGAGCAGGGGTTATCTTTGGCGTGTAACTCCCCAGCCCTGACTTAGAGTGGTGGTCTCTGCCTGGCTTTGGCGCAAGCCTTAGCCAACCAGAGATTCCATTTCTAACAGCATACCTGTCCTTGGATTACCCGGAGCACTAGGCAGGTGATTACGCATTTGTTACGCTCATACATTTAATTTGTCTGAGGCCTCAACATGGGTCTTACCTGCTGCATGGGTGTGAAGTAAATACCTCAGACACCTATGCCGACCCAGATTGGCAATTCGCACATTAATGTATGGGACACACAAAGTGCAGGTCATATATGTCTGTCAATGTGCTGACGCATGTCAGACAAATGGCTCACTCATGATGCTCAACTCGATGCACCGGTTGCAGATGTTGTTCTCAACATCAACCCTGGACGACAGCAAATACACACAACCCAAGTGACACATGTCAACGACGGAAAGGGGCACACCTTGTCATCAGATGGAATGGGTCATCACTACATTTAGCAAATATAAACAGAATATGCGCACTCGAGTTGATCAAGGGTGTTACGGTTTTAAGGTAGGTCATAGGTGCAGAGGGGTAGATCTGCCCGAGTCGGGATATGAATATCAAAGTTTTGCACGTTCCTATGTAGGAGAGTGTAACTGGTACTGCACTCAAAACTGAAATCAATTCAATGAAGTAAACAATGGGCATTCAGGCGAATGTTAAATGAAACCAATCTCAGAATGTATATGAGTTCAAGACATTTCTAAATTGAAAGGCTCAATAAATTCAATTGACCTTGGAACAGAACTATTGTTTACTTCATTGAATTGATGAATTAATTTCAGTTTTGAGTGCAGTACGAGTGACACTCTCCTACATAGGAACGTGCAAAACTTTGATCATCACTACATTTAGCAACATGAGGCTTGTCTCAGCAGACAGACAAACTGTGGGAGTGTTACCAGGCTGAAGGAGTGCAAATTGCATGTTAGACATGGTTCACCAACAAGGAATGAACTTACTCCCTCCTTTCTGCTGTCTGGCCTTCAACTGCCTATCCAGGTCAGGGAAAACGTTCTGCGAGGAGGCGACAGCTTGAGCTTGACTCTTGCAATCCTACGGGTCCAGCCACGAAGGTCCTGCCACCTCTTCTGGCAGTGGCGGATGCAGTGTTTGAAGACCCCCACAGATCTCACTGCCCGGACGATGGCCTGCCAAATCGCATGCTTCTGATGGGCATTAACCTGCAAGGATGACAAAAGTCAGACCCCATTGCTACACATGCAACATGTTTGTTGATCAGACCGTTGGGCATACATGTCATTGTCAGAAGGGTATATGATGTATACAGGTAGTGCAAATATGGTCATGGACAGTTGTCCTGTGTGCAAGGCTGCATTAACATGGGAACAGTGCATGGAAATGCTAACCATGAAAAAACACTTGTGCATCACTGTACCTGTATCTGCACACTTTGAGAATCACAATACCTCAGTGTGCCTGCTTGCCCTTGGTGATCAGAATGCCAGTAAGATAACATGTACAAATCAGTGCTTAATTTGTGCCGGTGCTTAGCACCGGCACTTATTTCTCAGGGCCAGGTCAATGACACCTGCCAACTCACATGGTGTGGCATCAAAGTGTGTCCAGGGATGTTTCGGCACTTCACACTGTCTCTCAGTGAAGAGCCAATATCATCACACAGTTAACCTATCCCTGAGTAATCAGTGTTCCCTGCCAGTTAGGTGATTCCCCACACAAATGGGTGATATTTTTTCTCGTCTGTGCATGCAGACTGTCCACACCGGAGGGCGGTAGTAGTTGCCCCCTCAGAAACCTCCTCAGCCCATGGGGGTCACTGGTGCACCTGAGCTGAAATTCCCCCCCCCCCCGCCGACGCCTGGCCTGACACTGCAGGATGTCTCTGAGAAGGTGTGAGGGCTCATTGGAAAGAGACATAACCACATCAACAGATACTCAGCACCGCTTTGACCTGGCCAACTTAAGTCTTTGCCTTGACCACATGCCTCCTCTTAAACAGGGTCCTTTGCAGCTTGCCATATCAGTGAATGAGAGCATGTGCTGTAATGGCCAGTTGATGATCTGCCGACCTTGGAAAGGGAACCCGAGTCTCAGCGTTGGCTCAACACATCATATGATTCTGGGCAAATCACGTAATCTCCCCAGGTGCCGTGCCTACCCAAGATGAATGTGTTCTGTCAATCCTACTTAATGGGAGATAAAACAAAAGAAATACAGCTAAAATGCACTCAATAATAATCTAATTAAACCAAGTGATCTTTTCTTCAGAATTCATAAAAGTAAAGTGTGCACCCAGTAGGGGGCTCTGTCAGCCTCCTGGTACAATTGTAGACAACAGCAGCCTGGATAAGTATCCAAGAACTCTGGGTGCACTACTATCATGTCACTTAATCCTAAGTGTACTTAATCCTAAGTGTACATTTAGTAATGTGTAGCAATATGAATATATTGGTGAAACAATCTTAGTCCATGTAATAAATATATGACTTGACCAAAAAATGTCAAAAAAATAAATCGTAAAGGTTGCCAAATAACAGAATCTGTTTTTATTCAGTCCATAGTAGAAATGCTTCAAATGCAGCGCAGTGATGCTTGACTCAGCTTAGCAAATCAGATGAACAACAAGTTTCCCTTTCCCAATGCATTGCGGGCTGAACTGTGCCCTTCATCAGGGAAATCTAAAACATCAATGATTACTGTGAATATCAACAGTAATGCTTCAGACTATATACATCGCAATTATGTTAGTTAGAAAGCTCATTAGAAAAAGCGCCAAGGTTAAAGATCAGTTAAACAGAAAAGCAGGTATTCTATAACAAAAATGAAAAGGGATCAGTGAACGTGAAAAGACAAGCAGAACGTACCAAGAGAAAGCACCCAACATGCAGTGCAATACGACTGAAACAATTAAGACTATGCAAAAATACCTCAAGTGCACGCTGTAATTTAGACAAAGTAAAACCCAACGGCACACACACTGTGCTGACAAAAGTGGGATGAACAGAGAAACATAATAAACTCCAGAGATCCAAATCTCACCAGTTTCTTTGAGAAAAAAAGAAAATGACCTCAATAAATGACTGCTAGTAGTCATGTGACATGCTATAAAATGGATAATATAAACTCTATTAAGTTTGACAAAATATGACAAACAAAAAACAAAGAAACTCATCTTACCAAAGTACGATAGTACTCTAAGTTTCACAGCCGGAATCGCTACTGCTGCTAATGTTCAACTTGAAATGAAATGCTCTAAAATAAAGAATGGAAACTCTTGTAAGTTAAAAACTCTAAGGTCGTAAATGTAACATAATTTTCCTAAACCAAAAAGGAACACGTCTTACCGAAGTGCACTCGAAGATAGTTCCGCAACCAGAATCACTGGCGCGAAAGTGACGCCGAACACAACCTCAACAGCCCAAAGTCTTCACGGCGGAAATTATAAAAAGCGGAAGGCAAGGTCATACGTGCCCCACGTCAATGCAATGGAAGTAGAAAGAGGACTGTCACAGCAAGATAGAAGAAAAAATTGACGCTGTGAGGGCTAGAACGTGAATGCTACTAATGTCACGCGAATCAAGGCAGTCAACTAATCTATTGATGTCACACAAATCAAGGCGAACAGCAAATAAACAAGTGATTTGTAAGAATAAAAATTAGAGGCAAATAAACATGAGGTTAGTGGTGGTGAAAGCAAATGTGAAGATGGGAAATTGAACTCAAAATTGCTTAAAAAGTAAAAAGAACAAAGGGGCATATTATCAAGGACGACGTTAACATTATCGCCGGTTTATCTGCAGAAAACTGCCTCTAAACCGGCGATAATGGGCTTGATAATATGCTCTATGGAATTCCCATAGAAGCCCATGTTCTGGTGTCAACATGGGCTTCTATGGGAATTCTCTAAAGCATATTATCAAGCTCATTATCGCCGGTTTAGCGGCAGTTTTCTGCCGATAAACCGGCGATAATGTTAACGCCGTCCTTGATAATATGCCCCAAAGCGGCCGGCCTATACAAAACTAGTTCAATTCCTGCCTATACTAACCTGCCTTTACAAAGCTCCGTTTAAGCCCTGCCTATACAAAACTATAAGGCAAACATGATAGGAGAGCAAACAAAACAATGTAAAAATGGAGGACCTGAAAAAGCTACAGTGAACACCTGAAGTGTACGAACAACATAAGTACTCAGACACTCAAAACAAAATTAAATTGTACAACAACAATGAGGGTAAGGAGTTCTAGGACTACTAGCAGTCGTTTCCTGAGGTCATTTTCTTTTTTTCTCAAAGACACTGGTGAGATTTTGAGGTATTTGTTTCGGGAGTTTATTATGTTTCTCTGTTCATCCCACAGTTGTCAGCACAGTGTGTGTGCCGGTGGGTTTTACTTTGTCCAGAGAACAGCGTGCACTTGAGGTATTTCTGCATAGTTAATCATTTCAGTCGTTTTGCACTGCATGTTGGGTGCTTTCTCTTTCTCTTGGTACGTTCTGCTTGCCTTTTCACGTTCACTGATCCCTTTTCATTTTTAGGTCTCGCCTGACCCAGCGCATGCGTTGGTCGGGCGAGACTTATTGAGAGGGTTCCAAAAAGTGCTACCAGGCCAGCCTAGAGATACAATGCATGTGCGCGGGCGCGCGCGCCGCGCTTGACCGCGATTACTTTCACTTTCGCGGCCGCACGGCCGCTTGGCATAGCCAATAGGTCTCGCTTTTGGGACCTTATAGGTATTTAGTTATGCAACTGTGGCATGGCTAAACACTTATAAGGTCCCAAAGGTGAGACCTATTGGCTATGCCAATGCTTGTTGTTATTGAATGCCTGCATTTCTGTCTAACTGATCTTTAGCCTTGGCGCTTTTTCTAATGAGCTTTCTAACAAACATAATTGCTATGTATATAGTCTGAAGCATTACCGTTGATATTTACTGTAATCATTGATGTTTTAGATTTCCCTGATGAAAGGCACAGTTCAGCCCGAAATGCATTGGGAAAGGGAAAACCTGTTGTTCATCTGATTTGCTAAGCTAAGTCAAACATCACCGTGCTGCATTTGAAGCATTTCTGCTATGGACTGAATAAAAGCAGATTCTGTTATTTGACAATCTTTACGTTTTATGTTTATGACATTTTTTGATACAGTCAAGTCATACATTGATTACATGGACTAAGATTGTTTCACCAATATATTCATATTGTTACACATTACTACATGTACGCTTAGGATTAAGTGACATGATAGTAGTGCACCTAGAGTTCTTGGATACTTATCCAGGCTGTTGTTGTCTACTTAATGGGAGATACCAGACCCAGACATTTCCTTAGTGGAGTCATGACATGTATTTATGCCCAGTGACAGCACAGCACCCTTCAACCCTGCTGCCTTCTCCTCAGTACAGGAAGACATACCTTGACAGCCTTTAACCTTTACCACTCCCTCCTTGCTGCTGGGAGACTCCTTCTACAATCTTCACATTGTTCACTCTCCTGGGTGGTGAGAGACTCCCCATATACAGGTTAACATTTCACTCTTGGTTCTCAGTGGTGTTAATCTTTCCAAGCACTCTCTTTTTTGACAGCTTGCAAAATATACTGACAATTTTCGTGCCTACCTCGTGCTGGGGTGGGGCCTGGACATGTCTGTGAAATGTTTCAATGCTCTCTGTGATTTCCCACGTACACCGGCCTACAAGGCCCAAATAATATCTTTCACTCCGAGTTCTCACATGAAAGTTCATAATCCCACAAAAATTCTTACTGATGCCTCACCTTCTAATATTACATCTTGCCTTTGAATAAATGAGAAGCAATTGAGATGTACTTGAGATGTACGTGTTTTTGCACTCAGGGCTGATTTTAGGGAGGTGTGATTGGGGCAGCTGAATCTGGCTCTGACATTAGTGGGGGGTACTATATTTAAACATTACTTTTGGTTTTAAAACTCATAAAATTCCCTGTTCGTCCAACAGTTTCATGCAACAGTGAAAATGTCAACTATACTAATGTCCATACTGGTGAGAAATTGAAATTTTACTTAGTGGCAGTTTTGGCTCATAAGAAAGCAGTGTGGATGGATAATGTGCCTGCTGCAAAGAACGTGTACTATGTAGATCACAGATCTGAGGGTAGTGAAGATCGTTATCTACCTATGGACAACGCTAAGTTAGCATAACCGCGTTAAATGTTAGAAAGCCATCTTGCCGCTTTTGCTGCTTTTGCACACGACACTGTAGTCACATGTTATTAAATTGAGAAATGCTTACTCGACTTTGCTTCACATGAGAACTGTCTGTTGTTAACATCCTAAACAGTGAGCAGCGACCTTGGTCTGTACACGGTGTAAAAGAAACAGTCTGGGTCGCTAGACGGTGCATGTTGTTGAGTTCAGGTTGATCGGCCCACTAGTTTAGCCATAACACGCACGCAGCTGCAAATACCTGAAAGTCGAGGGCTTTTAATATTGCAGTGTTACATGTTTTCATTACATTCGGAAGAAGAGCATTCCTAGGAGCAGAGCATAGCTGATCCTGTGATGTGAACTCTCTGAGCTGATCTTTACGGTATGGGGTTCCCCATTCAAGCCTAGAGACCTTTTATTAGTCTAATAATACTATTAGTGTGTTAGAGAAAGGAAGGTGGCCTAGAGCCACTGTCATTTTAGTATGATTACTCCTTTCATTTTCTATGGTATTGTAACTATGCTGATGGTGTTGATTTTAATCGTTTGTCTGCTAATGTTAGCCAAACTGCTGCATCTTAGGACACGAGGTTTATAAAATAAACTCTTTAAACTTTTACTGTGTCTCTGTTTACTCTGTTGTGGACTGGTACTAGAATAATTACGAAAAGGTGTTTCTTATTCCCACCATTCCTGAGAAATATACTAAGTCGCTTGTTCTGGGTTGTCTATACATTGGGACCGCCGAGTTAAACCTCGGATAACGAATGGGACACTGATGCTGGCCGGATGAGGGGTTCTGGGTTCTGTGGTGAGTTTTTGGTACACCGCAATTCACTGAGGGCCTGGGTTCCTGCGCAAAGTTCTGCGCATAAGCAGAATCCCTGCAACATGGCGCACCTAACGTTTGGTCTATTGATTTGAGACGCCTTAATAGTGCTTGTATTAGTCCACAAAACCCTCACTCTGGTTTCCGGAAGACGGGAGTGACGGTTTAACCTACCTGTGTTTCGACTAAATAGGTTCCTTCAAGCTTGATCATTAAAAAGGTTATTTAATCTGAACCCTAGTGCTACTAATATTCTGTAGATTTACTGTTTGTGTCCTAATGGCGGTCGATATTCCGGCTCATAGCCGGACAACCCTGAAACGTCATCTGGCGCAGTATGGGGTGTCGGACGATGGTATGGCTGTGATTTTTGTGGTAAGTGCCGATGCGTTGTTTCCGTTTGAGTTGTTCTACTCTTGGGTTACTTTGCCGGCAGTGAGTGAAGACGATGATACGTTCCACACCTATACTGCCATGCAGCTACCAGCCAACTATACGCCATATAGGACTCAGGAAATTCCTATTTCTGCCTGGCAGCATAGCATTTGGTTTAATGGCGCCCTTCCCCATGCGGTTATACCGGAAAGAATGGGCCCTTTGTCGATTGCAGGGGCCACATGGCCGGTGTTAGCTGGATATACGCCTCATCCCCGCTACCTACAGGTGACGGTGGCTGAGTTGCGTGTACTGCACACTGCCCTTATTACTGTACATAGGGCTTTAGTGCAGTACGTGTCACGCAACGTGCAGGTGGTTGCTACTGCTGTTGCGGGACAACCGACGGACCACCACGCGGTGGTTATTAGTCCTGCTATGGTCAATTCGGTTGTAGGCAAGCGACCCCAAAATAGGGATGATTTCCCTTATTGGCTTGCTGAGAAATTTGATCAGATAGAAGCGGTTTATCCGCGTACGACTCCTGTGGAGAAACACAGGATTCTTACCATCGCTTTGCCTAAAGACTTAGTCCCAGATATGGCCGATTGTGAAAACTGGGGTAAGGTCTTTGCAGCGACATACTCGAAGTGCTTTGGCACTCCGTCTCTGTCGGTACTGCCCTCCGTTATTAAACGTGTTCAGGAGAATCATGGTGCGGAGGCTGCTATTGAATTGGGAATGCGGCTTGTCGGTGTGTTCGATGTGGTTGCTACCATGATAATGGGCAACCTCAAAGGAGATGCTATGCAATTCCAAGTGCTTAATAAATTAGAGACAGTGAACGAAGACGACAACCCGAGAGAATTCGCAAAAATTATCGCAAACGCCTATAGACAAGTTGGTCGTAGCGCCTTAGGTGTTAAACCAACTGTGAAGAATCCTGATTTGATACAGCAGACGAAGGCAAACTCGTCTGGTAAGGACGAACGCCCTAATTTTCCAAAACAAAGTTGGCGGGCGAAAAAACAGGAGAAGCAGCAACAGAAACAGGGGTCTCGTCCTGCCTCTCCAGTACAGTCAAGTAGTGAACGCACTTATGATCTGCGTGATCGTGCTACTATTAAGTCACCTGATCGATTTCAGGTTTCTGACCAACGTTCTCCTCGTTCTTCACAGGAAACATCGGCTTCACAGTCCGGTGGCGGAGGCGGTGGCAAAAGTCGGGGTGCCCCACAAGCACGTGAGCAATCCCGACAGACTGATGGCAAAGGCAAGCAAGAAGACTATGCACGTCAACGACCCCCGTTTCAGAAGAAGAAAGTTGCTGCATTGACAGCGAGGTATGCCTCAGATGGTACGGACGCAGCTTCAGAACCTGACATGGGCGCTAACACTGCTAGACAGCGCGGCGGAAGTTACAGTAGTGCGACAAGCACTGCGTCCATATCTGGTGGCGACAGCAACTGATATATTTGTGAATATTGAAACTGCTGACACTCGGGTGTCTCCCCCTGATAAACTGTATTATATAGTCATTCAAATTGAAGGTGACATACAACTTACAATTCAAGGTTTTTTTTGGGATAATCTGACCACTACCTATGATATTCTGTTGGCGGAGGCAGATTGGCCCCCGGCTTTCGTTTTAGATGCTCCTAGAGGGGAGGAAGTAATCCTCCCGTCCTTTGCGCACACAGTCCCTAAGGTCCTAGCTAAAAAGTACGCCGGGGAATGGGTTCAGGTGCAAGCGCCTGCGTTATATCGAAATCAGGTTGGCTGGGATAAATTGTCTCCCGGCCATGAGATTCAGTTACGGACTACGCCCCATCCTCAACCCCAATACTCCATGCGTCGTGAAGCTAGACCTCACGTCCCGTCGATCCTTGAACAATTGGAATATCAGGGAGTAATCGAAACATGTGTGTCACCTATGAATAATCCCTTGTTTACTGTGACGAAGCCTGACGGGTCGTACCGCCTAGTTTTGGATTACCGGCTCCTTAACTCTCATTGCCGGACCTGTGTAGTACAGAACACCCACAGTTCGGCTCTCGTCGATAGTCTTGTGAGAAAAAGGTTTAAAACCACACTTGACATTTCCAATGGCTTTTACAGCCATAACCTGTCATCTCTTAGTAGTGAGTGGACGGCGTTCACCTCTGGTGGCAAGCAAAAACAATTCAAAAGATTACCAATGAGCTATAAGAACAGCCCAGGAGTCTTTGCCGCTCGCGTGGTCTCCCTCTTGCAGGGTATAGACCCAGATGCGTACTCGTACGTGGATGACATTTATCTCACGGATGACGAGTTAGACCCGCATCTCCGACGCGTTGATCGCATTATTGTTTTGTTTGCAGACTTCAGTTACACATTCAATTTTGCGAAGTCACATATTGCCGAATATACATTGTTGTTCTTGGGGTACGAACTCAACAATGAAGGTCGAGGATTGGCTCCGCACTTTCTAGAGAAGTGTGCATGCCTCCGTGCTCCTACTTCACTGAAGAAATTACAATCCCTGCTGGATTTTCTGAATTTCGGTCGAATTTACATCCTAGATTATGCCCAGCATATCAAGCCGCTTTATGCCTTGGTACAACCTACTTTTTCCAAATCTTGTTGGCTGCCTGAGCATTCAGCTATATTGCAGTTATTGCAAGCTGATCTTCTTGCTTCTAAGTACTTACTGACACGTGATAACTACACTAACCTGGTCATAAGAATAGGGCCCGGCGCAGTTGGTTTCACATACTTAACGTTCAATGAGGGCTACACCGTCCCCATTGCTTACAAATCTCACTTGTACACTTCAGCTGAACTGCGCTTTTCCGCTGTCGAGAAGGTTCTGACAGCAGTGCAGATGGCGATTCTGAAAGAACGAGCGCTGTCGCAAGGAAAACGCTTGTTGGTGGTAATACCCTATCCTGCCCTTGAGGCGGTGACAAAAGCGAGTGTACCGAATTCTAAAGCTTTGCATCCAAGGTGGATACAATGGGCCACTTCCTTGACCTCGCCGGACGTCACTTTTATCTTTGACGCGGCACTTCAGACTCAGGAGTTTTTGCAGTATGAATTTGTTCATCCGGCTCCTCTGTCCTTGCGCCCGCTCGAGGATTACCATTGTGTCATATACACTGACGGTTCTGCGCAACCCGCAACTGGATCAAAGCACGCCTATTCAGCGGCTTGCGCAATTGTAGTCGGTACTTTCGTAAATGGTGAATTCCAGTTCGATGTCGTGCATACGCAGTCATTGGGTGATTGTACCGCTCAGTTGGCGGTGCTTCGTGCTCTGGTGCTTGCACTGGAGTTTGCTGATCCCCGAGTCACTACCCTTATAGTGAGTGACTCCTTTTATTGTGTTCAATCTTACAACGACAATCTACATTTTTGGTCTCAGAATGACTACCATGATTCCAAAGGTAGCACGATTAAGCATAAACTGCTTTGGGTTCGAGTAGCAGATCTTAAAGAACGTCTGCCTCTCGTAAATGTAATTCACACTCTTGGTCACCAACGAGTTGGTGTCCATGCTGTCGGCAACAGCCTAGCTGACGAGGCAGCAAAGACAGCAGTGGCGACATATTTAGTAGCAACAGTTACAAGATCCAAAAGTAAGATCGATGATGACATCTTGGCAGCTATTGCTGCTACAGAGCAGGGAACGAAGCCACCGAGAGGTTTCCCTGCTCGTTACCATTATCGCTTAAGTCCTGATAAAGTCCCATTAGTGAGGATAAATTACGTTGGTGACAGATTGATTCCCAACGCGGACTGCAGACCTTCTTTGATATTAGCGGCCCACGAGGGCATGGCGTCCGCGCATGCCGGCGTTGCAGCTACTGTATCTCTACTACAACAACGTTACTGGTGGTGCGGTTTGTACAAACAGGCCAGAGCTTATGTTCTTAATTGCGACATCTGCCAGCAGATTAAACCTTCAACTGCGGCGCGCCCACCACAAACTCAGTTGTACATATCTAATAAACCATTGGGTTGTGTTTATTTAGATCACTGCGGTCCTTTTACCTCTGATACTGCGTACAAATACATCTTGGTTGCAGTTGATTCGTGCACACGTTTTCTGTGGGTATGGCCACAAAGGAGTGCTGATTCTCGCACTGTCATAACAGATTTGCGTGTCTTTGTTGGGAGTTTTGCATGTGGTACCTTTCATTCTGATCAGGGCCCGGCGTTCGCCTCTAAGGCGTACAAAGAGGCCATGAGAAATTTGGGGGTCCAAGTCAAATTTTCGTCTCCATACCGGCCTGAGGGTAATAGTGTAGTGGAGCGAATGAACCGTGACTTAAAGCAATCTTTGACAGCCAGAGTTTTGGGTACTGGCCGGAACTGGCTTGCCCACTAGTATGACGTGCAGCGTGCACTTAATAATCTCCCTGGAAGGTCTCTGGGTGGGCGGACCCCATACATGATGCTCTTTGGTGTTCGAATGTTTGTTCCAGACCTTGATGGTCTGGACATGGCGGCGTCAGCCGCACCCTTTGACGTAGATGAACACTGTGCTGTATTGCAGACTCTTTAAGAAGCCAGAAACAGTCTAGCGAAGGAACACGTACCCTCCTCGTCTGAAGCTGAACTTCAGATTCCGGTAGTCGGCTGGCTACCTCGATTTGGTGATCTGGTCCGTGAGAAGGTGGAGAACAAGAAGGAGTTCGGCCCCTCTTATCGTGCACCGGTTCCAGTGCTTGGAGTGCAGGGTACTAGAACAGTCATTTTACCTCCACTTCCTGGTCGAAAGGATAACAGGTACATTTCGATTGACAATGTCAAACTACAGCGAGTGGCCGATTCTTCATAGTATGACTCCGGCGGTTTCCTGCCCTTCGATGCTGAGAAATTCTGTTGTGGCCCGAGCTTCTGACACAGTGCCTGATGTTGCCATCGAGATGCATGCCGTTACTGGTCCCTTGTTGCCACAAACACCTAGTGGTTTGCTTGAAGAAGTTGAGTATGCTTATCCTGCAGATGTTACCTTGCCTGTTTTACAATCCACCACAGTTGCCCTCTCACAAGACTCTTTTGATTCTCGTTCAATGACTTCCATTGCCCCGTCCAAGGTTTCGATTTTTGTGGCTTGGTTCAAAAGACATTTTTTAATACCCCCTTGGACTTACATTTGGCTGGTGCTCATATGTGTTTTTTTGTTTATGTCCATTGGCTTTGTGGTAGTGTTTTTTAGACTTATCAATGGACACTACCTGAATGAACGTTCTACGATTCGACTGATTAATGGAACTTTGGCCCCCCACTCCTCATCACACATTATGAAGAGGGATTAGACTTTTGTGAACATTACTGCCTGGCCTGTACGTGATGGGATCGCTTGGGATGCCGTTAAATTTCAAATTCATGGCCCCACTGAAGTGATTAATGTGCCAAATGTATTTTGTGTTTCTATGGGTGATGTCGTTAAGCAGAACATTCACTCAGATGATTGGGATGTTCAAGCCATAGAAGCACTGTTTTCTGATTTGAAATATTATGCTGCATTTGATGCTGAGGATTTGTATTTAGATACTGCTAATTATGATGAACAATTTTGTTATCAACATTATGGCACGCATTTCCTACATAAAGCAAATACGTTTAGAAATTTTGTAAATTTTACACAATGGGAACACTGCCCCGTCTGTAGGATGGGCAGCTCTGCCACGTTAGTGGAAAAGTTCACTTATTTTTCTGATTTTAGTGTGTCCAATCCGGCCTCCTTTTATTTTAGAGTTGCGCCTGAGTCTGCTTCTAAAGTTAGGCTGACACACACCAAATTGTTGTATTCCAAGTCCTTTATGGACGAGTTGGCAATTGGCGGGTATGATCTGTGGAAAGCTACAGTCGATCTTAAATCTTAAATTTGGGGCTCCAAACGATGGCAAGTACAGGGAACAGAGGCTTTGCATCGTGCCAGTCTTATCCCGAATCATATGTTATTTTTAAATTCCTCGATTTTTCAGACAACCTGTTTTGGATTGGCTTCATCTAAAAAATTAAATTCTCCCTCCATGCCGGGTCTGGGTGCTTATCCCAATTGGGGTAATCATACGGATCTATCCCTTGCTATGTTGCAGACACAGGTTTCCAACACGTCCTTCAATATTTCTGAATTGAATCCGAAAGGGTGGTTGGTGTGGCAAGCGAGTTCAGACTCCTGTCAACATAGGTTTCTGGATTTAAAGCAGGGGTATACACAGGTTCGGGTGGACCCCCGTTTTGAATCTTCTCACACTGTAACTACCTACTCAGTAGGAAAGTTATGCCAGTCTTGGCTGCAACATTCCACTTTAGCGTCTGTTAAACTTCATTTAGCACGATTAAATGACAAAATAGATTTGAATGATTTTGTTAAGGGTCCTGCAGTTGGCAGGCCCAAACGATGGGTGTATGCTGTTTATAACGAAGTTTGGAAGTTATCACAAATTGAGGCTGCATCCAGATTACGTGCTATTGATCAAGCCAATATGGAAAAAGTTTTGGCTGTAATAGATAATAGTATTAACACCCTATCTTCTAGAATTTATACCTTAGATAATATTGTATCATCTGTGGTAGACATTGTGCAGGATGATTTGTCTGTATTGTATCATGGTCAAAATCAGTTGCGTTCTATTATGCAGTTTGCATGGACGTTGCAAACTCTAAAGGCAGGGAAAGTCCCTTGGGATTACATGAATATTTCATCTTAGTTCCTTCCTTTTAATTTAACTGCAAAACAGCAATTCATGTCCATGAAAGATGCTACATATTCATTGCTACACATTGAAAAATTAGAACCTTTGCCTTTCTCTGTTGCCGAATTAAATTCTGCTGTGTGGCTTGTACATGGGTTGATCACATTACCGTTTCCCCTGTTTAAGTTTAGTTCGTGCATGAAACATTATGCTCTAGGCAGATACGAACAATTGGGTACTGCCTTCCTGCATGAAGTTTGGTCGCTCCCTTTCACATACAGATGTGTGAGGGACGGCAAGGAGGTTTACTTGAAAGGTGAAGAGTGCACTTCCACTCCAGATCACTCTGTTGTGTGTAGGCACATTCAATTGCATGGTGCATGTAATGTGCATGCCCCTAATTTACCTTGCGTCCTGAAAGGGATTCCTGTGCCAGTTATTACTCCATCTTTTACGCTGCTTGCTAACGGTAGTTATTTGCTGTTAAATAATGAAGCTTGCTGTGGGATGTTAGTGGGAATTCCCTACATAGTGACTGTATCACAGAGAGTAGTTTGCTGTAATAACGTCCTGTTCCCACCCCCGCATGGCCGGCTGGATGTATCCATCTGGCCTTCCATTCCAACCTTGAAAGCAGAGTTCAACAAGATGAGCAGAATAAGGGCTCTATTGTCTCAAAGAGAAGTCGCGTTGACTTCGTCCCGGGAAACATTTGTCCTTCACGTAGCAAACACGTGCACTGAGGTGCAAGCTCTTTTAAATACTGATCTGCTGCTTCATTTTGGGACTCTGATACAGACTATCTTTAATGCCTCATCCACAAGTGGCATAGCTCATTTTTTTAAAATTGTGGGCTCTGGCCTCCTGACCTCTTTTAAAACTATTTTTGGAGTTATCCCGGCCTTTTTTCATTCTATTTTTTCCAGTGTCTTCGGAGGTCTCCCTTTACTTCTCGCCCTCATAGCTGGAATACTGTTGTTAATCTGCGCCCTGCGCTATGGATGCACAACTTGCGTCACACGACAACATGTCCCGGCTGCTCCATCTTCGTAACCGGATGCTTGAATTCTATGGCGCTTTACCGCTGGCGAATTTGAGCGTAGCCTATGGATTGTCCTTCCGGTTTGCCTACTTTACTTGTGTGCAGCCAGTCTTTCATTGCCTAGATTGTCCGTTCCAATGGGCTCTGGATTTGTGTCTGTCAAACTCGGTGTCTCCTGATCCGGATTATGATCGGCTTATGAGCCCCTTAGTGGCTCACGAGTTGGACTGTTCTGGTGTCGGGATTATGGCCTGTGCAGCAGCGCATGGAGTTCTTGGGAATTGGGACATCGGAACGGCTGCGATTGACTTCTTAGCGAACAGTTATCTTGAAGAACACGCCAGTTGTCCTCGCCAGGTGCTGGAGGCTCCGGTGGTTGAGGAGCATGTATGTTCCTTCCCCGTTCTGAACTGGATGGCAGATAATTTTGCGGAACGTTCCAATGATTTTCTCTTGGAAGCAGTTGCAACTTATTGTGCCTATACATTGATGGATTGATTTTTTACTTTCATTTCATCCTACGTCCGTCGATGATTTTTTTATCCAAATCTACTTGGTTTTTTTTACTCGGTTTTAACTTTTTTCTTTGTTTTTTTTCCTTCTCTTTTTCGAACTTTTTTCACTTCCCTTATATGGACTTATCGTTCATGCCCTTGGTTCCGTTCTATCAAACTTGAAGTCTGCGTTCTTGCAAGTGCGCCCCTACTGGTTAGTGGTCCGATCAAGGGGGGGTGTATTGAAGATCGTTATCTACCTATGTACAACGCTAAGTTAGCATAACCGCGTTAAATGTTAGAAAGCCATCTTGCCGCTTTTGCTGCTTTTGCACACAACACTGTAGTCACATGTTATTAAATTGAGAAATGCTTACTCGACTTTGCTTCACATGAGAACTGTCTGTTGTTAACATCCTAAACAGTGAGCAGCGACCTTGGTCTGTACACGGTGTAAAAGAAACAGTCTGGGTCGCTAGACGGTGCATGTTGTTGAGTTCAGGTTGATCAGCCCACTAGTTTAGCCATAAAACGCACGCAGCTGCAAATACCTGAAAGTCGAGGGCTTTTAATATTGCAGTGTTACATGTTTTCATTACATTCGGAAGAAGAGCGTTCCTAGGAGCAGAGCATAGCTGATCCTGTGATGTGAACTCTCTGAGCTGATCTTTACGGTATGGGGTTCCCCATTCAAGCCTAGAGACCTTTTATTAGTCTAATAATACTATTAGTGTGTTAGAGAAAGGAAGGTGGCCTAGAGCCACTGTCATTTTAGTATGATTACTCCTTTCATTTTCTATGGTATTGTAACTATGCTGATGGTTTTGATTTTAATCGTTTGTCTGCTAATGTTAGGCAAACTGCTGCATCTTAGGACACGAGGTTTATAAAATAAACTCTTTAAACTTTTACCGTGTCTCTGTTTACTCTGTTGTGGACTGGTACTAGAATAATTACGAAAAGGTGTTTCTTATTCCTACCATTCCTGAGAAATATACTAAGTCGCTTGTTCTGGGTTGTCTATACATTGGGACCGCCGAGTTAAACCTCGGATAATGAATGGGACACTGATGCTGGCCGGATGAGGGGTTCTGGGTTCTGAGGTGAGTTTTTGGTACACCGCAATTCACTGAGGGCCTGGGTTCCTGCGCATAGTTCTGCGCATAAGCAGAACCCCTGCAACAAGTGTACTATGAGTAGCACTATAAAAAATGGAATGCATGTCAGAGAGATGTTATGGAGAGATGAGGAGCACTGTTGGAGAGTGGTAGTGAAGGAGTTAATGGAGAATGAGGTTGGGGGGAGCAGCAAAAAAGACTGTTGCACCCGGCACTACCAGCGTAAAAGCCAGACCTCCTTGTAATTACAGACTGCATGCCAACCACAAAGCTGAGTGCAATACCCCACTTGACTTCATTCTGCTCACTGAGACGGTCTGGACCTTGCACGTCATATAGGACTGAAGATCAGCTGCAAGGCGCCTTATGGAAGCCACAATTAGAATGATCTTAATATTTTACAAATTAACCACTGGTACAAATGAAAGGGTAGTGTACTCAACACTCACCTGATCCCCTGATTTCCCATACAGCTTGCAGTACTGTGGGAGGAGGCTGTCCAGCCGGGCCTTGTTCTCCTCCTCAGTGAATGCTGGGGCCCTCTCCACAGTCCGTGCCATTGCAGAACCCAGAGGATTCAGAGACAGCAGCAGTGGTAGTCAGAGATGTAATCCTGTGGCATGCAGTGCAGGCAAGTGAAGTCTCTGGGGAACAGACAGACTTACATCTGTGCTGCAGAGGCAGAATCTGTTCCATGTGTCCAAAGAGATAAGACCTAGACGTTTGCATCATCCAAAATTGACCAATCCATGACATTTCACGCATCGTACACGCCTTCCGCATCGTTCAAATATGCCGCATCTTTCAAATATTCTGCACCATGACACCATTTACTTTGATACATTGTTGTTGTGAGCCAACCAAATCTGTTTGCACCTGATTCGTACATGTAGCAAAACCACGTCAGTCTCCATGACAGTCAATAGCCAATGCGTGCAGCCAGCTTGGCCCGTAACTGTATGGTGCGTCTTTTGAATTCTCACCCGCGTCTGTCTCCATGGCAGTCAATAGCCAAGGTGTGAGCCCGGCTTGGTCCGTAACTGTACCACGCGTCTTTTGAATTCTCACCCTCGTCAGTCTCCATGACCGTCAATAGCCAAGGCGTGGGCCCGGCTTGGTCCCTAAGTGTACGACACGTCTTTACAATACTCACCCGTATCTGTCTCCATGACAGTCAATAGCCAAGGCGTGTACCCGGCTTGGTCCGTAACTGTAGGATGTGCCTTTTGAATTCTCACCTGCGTCAGTCTCCATGACAGTCAATAGCCAAGGCATGCGCCCGGCTTGCTCCCTAAGTGTATGACGCGTCTTTACAATACTCACCCGCGTCTGTCTCCATTACATTCAATAGCCAAGGCATGCGCCCGGCTTGGTCTCTAAGTGTACGACGTGTCTTTACAATAATCACCTGCCTCTGTCACCAGTACAGAAAGCAGCCAAAGGATGCCACCCACAATATTTTGGCAGAGACTCAGGTGCTTTACAACAAACAGCCTGCCATACAGTATCTTAAATCACATTTCATGCATAATGACATGCGTGTGTATATGGCTTCACATTTCATATTGTAGGGAGCACATTGTGGCACACACTCCTTGGCTATGCCATGCTTCATGGGCACAAAAACCATTATATGTGATGCACATCACATTGTGAGTGACAACTTTGCAGATCACCACCCAAGGCCTGTACACAGTTTCAGGTGCCCATTGTGTGTTCACATGTTACATACACCCTGACTTACAGCTGAAATAAACTGTGTATAACAAATTGTTCCTGAGCTAACATTGAGAGGTTAATCCAGAGTATTTGAATATTGTGCTACGCACATGTGTCTTTTGTTATGTAGTAGATGTAAATCGTTTCCAATAACCATCAGAATATGGCATGTGGGTTGCTGTTGGGTCTGTGTGTCACAGACATCCATGTTTGTCATGCAAAGTAATCTGGGAGCACATCATGTGTGTTTCATGGGTGTGATAGTACGTGTACATCAGGCGCTACAATAATGACAGTGTCCATGTGGCATTACAAGATCCCTGTGTGTGGACCTTACAAACACCTGTCATTTTGACAACATATCTATCCTCAATAGTCACTGAGGTGTGTGTTTGGTATGTGACATTTGCTCAGATGTAATGTGACAGACCTTATATATTGTTCACAGCACACCATCGCACTTGTTGTGTCACCATCAGGAGCTGAAATATTCTGTGAGGGGCACATAGCTAGCATATGTGTTCATGCTCAACAGCACATACCTGACTTTATTTAGTCGTGCTATGATGTAGCATGGGAATTATTGCATGTTCGTTGCCACAGATGAAAGCAAAATGTTAATCTTTCTTTGCTCACCTATGTACTGCAGGAGACCAGCTTTCCACAGACCCTTCCCAGACCTGGAAACCATGGCGGAACATGACAGCATCCGAAGTTACTGCTTCACCAGACCACAAATTGAGGATTTGGCTGAGCAGTTGGCACCATGTTTGCAACCTGGACGGCCATATCCATCAGCGCTGATCCCCAAGGTGAAGGTGATGGCAGTCCTACATTTATTTGCCACAGGAACCTTCCAGAACACTGTGGCTACTACTGATGGGATGTCCCAGACAATGTTTAGCCGTATGCTACGTGATGTTTTGGAGGCAATGGTGAATTCGCTGAACCGGTACATCAAATTTCCAGTTCCATGACAATTTTCTGATACAAGGAGTGACTTTTATGCTCTGGGAGGGATGCCAAATGTCATTGGCTCCATAGATGGGACACATGTGGCTTTGCTACCACCACAAGCAAATGAACAGACATACAGAAATCGCAAACATTTTCATCCATCAATGCCCTGGTGGTATGTCTGCCTGACATGACAATCTCACGTCTGTGCACGTTTCACTGGATCCGCACACGACACATACATCATGAGGAATAGTAGGCTCCCACAGATGATGTCCCAGCTACAAAACCAACGTTCCTGGCTTGTTGGTGTGTAATGCCTGTTTACCTTGTGTGCTTTTTGTACCTTTTATTTTTAACCTTCTTATCAGAACCATGATATGTTTCTTTGTTTGTATGTAGGTGACTCCGGATACCCCAACATGCTGTGGTTGCTGACACCACTCAGGAGCCCTGTTACCGCTGCTGAGATACGTTATATTGAGGCACATGGGCGGACCAGGCGAGTGATAGAGCGGACATTTGCACTACTGAAAAGCAGATTCCGCTGCCTGGACCGGACAGGAGGGGGCTTCCAATATGCACCTAAAAAGGGTGTGTAAGATTATTATTTTGTGTTGCATGCTACACAACCTGGCAGTGAGGGAAGAGCTACCTCTCTTCCAAGATGATGACGACCAGCAGCCTCCAGCAGGGGAGCATCCAGCCCTGGGTCATGTTGCCAGTGATGATGAGGGTGAGGGTAATGTTCGGAGCCAGCTCATCAACAACTTTTCTCATGATTGTGAGTATACAGTGATGAGTTGACTCAGCTCTTTTCTTTGCCTGACATGTGTATGTAGTGCAATGTCTCTGCATACGTGTGGCTGCATGCTACATGACCTGATCCTTGCAGTTATGTGTCCGTTGAGTTACTATGTTCTCCATTACAGTGTTGACATGTATCCTAGGTTATTGCCACAAATCATGTGACTTGTTTGTGGAATGTGTATTGGAGATGTATGCAGATATTTAGGTTTTTCAATACTGTTCTCTGTCTATCCTTCACAGAATCCTTTGTCTGTTGTCTGGTGTGATATGGCCTCCAGAACACACAATGCTGTTACAGAGTGCACCTTTTCTTTGAAACCAGATGCGATACCACACAACCCAGTGCTGACATTTCTGACCCTCTTGGTTGCTCTGTGTGCATTGTCACGATGCGGTTACCTTGCATCTGTTGTTGAGGGGACCTGGTGTTATTGTGTAATAAACCTGTACTCCACATTGGGGAGTGCCTCGTCTATATACACACATCAAACATTCCTTGGCATACTGTACCTGTTGCGTTATTGCCACTTTCTCTGCATGAGTTTAGTGTATGTGCATTTTGGTGTCTTTTCAGTTCACAATAGTGGAGGCAATGAGTATGTATGGCATGGAATATTTTTATTGTGTTGACCTTGCAGAGTGTATCTCTCATATGTGTCACATCTCCATGACTCACAAGACTGTGTTTTAATTGCTGAAGTTGTTTTCCTGAACAGTATTTGCTTTGCAGGTCATCATCTCTATGTCACAAACCAAGTTAAATTCACCACAGAGACAAGTATTGTGTGATCATGATTTAATTTATATGCATGTGTGAAATAGTACACAAAATTGATAGTGCTGTACAGTGTGATATAAATCCAAAGTTCACAGAGGAGTTGTTGATGTTGGTAGATGACATTTTCAGAGCCAAGTCCACAGTCATGTGAGTCATTGTTTCAACTTAAACCCTCTATCCCATGTGGGAGAGTTCCATGTCAGTCAACAAGGTGAACGCTTTGCACACAATGGAGGATATCAGGAGCAGGTGTTCACTTCTTTGGAGGGTATGCATGGCCATCTGTCTCTCAATTGCCCTTCTTCGGATGTCCCCTCTTCTTCTTTTCAGCGGGACCCTCAGGTGCAGGCTGCAGTGGTGCTGGGGACTCTGCGTCAGAGTCCTTATCCCTCCCTGTGGCAGTTGCAGGTGTTGTGGCAACAGATGTAGTGGGCACACAGGGAGGTGTGGTCATGCTGTCAGCAATCTGGCGGAGGCATGTGAGTATGTCCCTATGCACCGCTGTGAGGTCATCCATTTTATCCATTGTGGACTCCATCCTGGACATGTGGGTCTCCACCCTGGACATGTGGGAGTCCATCCTGGAAATGTGGGAGTACATCCTGGACATGTGGGAGTCCATTTTGGAAAAATGGACAGCCTGCTGATGTTATATGTCCTTGAGGATCCCAACGACCTGGCCAAAGTCTCTGGTGCATTCTCGGTATGCATTTATGATGCGTCCTAACTGTGGCTCATCTTGCGCAGCTACACCATCTTCAGGATGTGACCTCATCCTGCGCACCCTCACACCACCGCTACCCACATGAGCAGGACTTGCCGTTGCAGGTACAGACAACACTGAGCCTCCTTCACTGTTGACAGTGGTGTTGTTGTCCGCCAATTCCGGAGTGCCCTGTGTAGCTGTGCCATTGGTGTTCTCTTGCCTTGGTCTGTCTGTTTTGGTAGAGGTCATCTGGGTGTTGACATATGTAGCAGGAGTGGTCGCATGGGTTGCTGGAGTTACAGGTGCTGGTGCTGCATGCCGATCCACACCGGAGGGACCAGGTCGTTTATCGTCGTCCGAAGAGGACTGAGAAACATCCACACCGGAGAGCTCAGAGTCAACCAGAGTCTGGGACTGGGATTCTTGTTCTGTTCCTGCAGCGTCCCCAGCAGGCCCTGTGGGTAGAGAAACACACAATGTATGTTGTGGTTTTGGACACATCAACGGATCACACACATTACAGTTGGTATTGTACTTCAAGAGGAGTGTATGTACATTGCATTGTCCTCAATTGTCATAGACAGAGTCCTATATTGGTTATAGACATTGTAATTACATCATGAAGCGTTTTGATGAGCACGTACAGCTTTGTGCATGAGAAACTCATGTATTGATTCATTGACTCTACATAGCCGTTGAAACTCAAGTACCACCCTAGGCCAGACACAGGTATGTAGTTCTATTCTACATTTGTGCTTTCCCAATGACATACGAGCACTTCCTCTTACAACGTGTGGCAAGATTTGTGTATGTGTGCTGCCATATGTGCATGTATTTTTCCATCACATTGGTGTGTCACACATCATAGTCACATTCCGGTATGTATGTGATGAATTGAGAGGTACTTTTTGGTGTCTATGTTCCTAGTTCTCATCTCATTGCACTCATGTGATTGTGTTACCATTGCAAATGAGGTTGCTGCTGAGCTTTGTACGTGATGACTTCATTTATCTTGTCCATGTCCTCCATGGAAAGAGGAGTCAGGCAAGGCTGCTTTCTTGCTTTTCCATGCTGATTACAGTGAGGTCCATAGGTTTGTGTGTTTGTGTTATGGTGCTGTAAGTTGTACGCCTCCTTCAAACCAGTCCAGATTACTACTTGTGTGGAAAGCGTAAATGACAGTGAGAGGAGTGTAGTGGATGCTGAGAATGCTGCATGATGTAGGAGTTGAAGGCAGCTCACTGCAGCGCTTTGTGTAAATGACACCATGCAACAGTGTCCGCTATATTTCTATAGACTTTCCATTCACTGCCAGGTATCCCTTGTCAATGATGTATATATAGCTTTGTGTGTGTATTGATGTGTGCTATGTCTGCATCTCACCACTTGTCCTGTACTCCATACACCTTCACAGCCAGTCCAAGGAGCGCCCCTGGGACAATGCATCCCTAGACAGTGAACTGAAATGTACAGTTAAGATGTCTGAGTGTGTGAACATGTGTGAGAGTTCCAGTGCCTAGGTGTGACTTGTGGCCAATTCATACATCCCCCCAAGGCATTTACTTTCACTGTCATGAACTGACTGGTCCCAAGAGTGCAAATTGTTCTGGCTGAGAAGGTGTGTGTAGAGCAGGCCTTGCTAGCAGTTGCAGTCATTGCAGAACCTCCTCCCCCCCCCAAAGCCCAGAGAATCCCCCATGAACCACGTTTCCATTACAGGGAGTCAAAGTTTACGTTCAAGGTGTCTGATAGTGGTGTTCTGGTGTGTGTTTATGCACAACTCCCAACAGGGCCATGTGCTCCCTACACCAGAAGCCAGTGTCAGCGATCTTGGCAGTACTTTTCCACTCCCTGTGAGGTGAGCATGGCGCATGGTGGTATTCCTGGGCCATGTGGGAGGAGGAGTGTTGACTGTGACTATGACTCCCATCATGCTTTTAGCGACACCCACCTTCCCAGCAAACCCTACCTCCCTTCCTGTGAATCAGCTTTCCTGGGAGTGAATGTGTGCAAACAAGATGGATGTTGCATGTGACTGGTATTTGTATCCCATTGCCTTGCTGTGAGTTTGTGCTGAGTTTTGTAATATTTGTGAATGGTGAGCTTTCTTGTTACATTGCAGGTGTGTTGTTAGTTACAATCTGAATTTAAACACAGATCCCACCATGGATTGGTGCTCCTCTGCCCAGGTTCCCAGTGGCAGGCATCTTGGATGTGGATTTACCTTGAGTCTCAGGTTGAGCATAGTCCCAGGGGTGGTGTTTAGTGTTGATGGGTGGGATGTGTGTGTGACAGGACCTGCTGATAGATGCGGTCAAAGCTAGCACTCCTCCTCAACCACAACCCAGATAGGCCACTATGGCAGTGAGTCAGGCTTTACATTCAAGGTGTCAGGCAGTGGGGTCTGGTGTTTGTTTGAGCTCTACTCCCAACAGGGTTGTGTGCTGCCTACAACAGAGGCCAGTGTCAGTCATCTTGGCAGTACTTTTCCACACCCTGTGAGGTGAGCATGGTGCATGGTGGTATTCCTGGGCTATGTGGGAGGAGGACTGTTGACTGTGACCATGACTCCCATCATGCTTTTTGCTACACCCATCTTCCCAGCAAACCATACTTTCCTTCCTGTGACGCAGCTTCCCTATAAGTGAGTGATGCAGTGCTAGATGGTGTCTGACAGTGGTGTCCTGGTGTTTGTTTGAGCACGACTCTCCTAACAGGGCCTTGTGCTCCCTACACCAGAGGCCAATGTCAGCCATCTTGGCAGTACTTTCCCACTCCCTGTGAGGTGAGCATGGTGCACGGTGGTACTTCTGGGCCATGTGGGAGGAGGACTGTTGACTGTGACTACGTCTCCCATCATGCTTTTGGCGACACCCACCTTCCCAGCAAACCCTACCTTCCTTCCTGTGAATCAGCTTTCCTGGGAGTGAATTTGTGCAAACAAGATGGCTGCTGCATGTGAATGGTATTTGTATCCCATTGCCTTGCTGTGAGTTTGTGCTGAGTTTTGTAACATTTGTGAATGGTGAGCTTTCCTGTTACATTGCAGGTATGTTGTTAGTTACATTCTGAATTTTAACACAGATCCCACCATGGATCAGTGGTCCTCAGCCCAGGGCCCAGAGTCAGGCATCTTGGATGTGGATTTACCTTGAGTCTCAGGTTGAGCATTGTCTCAGGGGGGTTGTTTGGTGTTGGAGGGAGGGGGGTGTGTGTGACAGGACCTGCTGATAGATGTGGTCAGAGCTAGCACTCCTCCTCCAACACAGCCCAGATAGGCCACCATGAACCATGCTTCCATGACAGTGAGTCAGACTTTACATTCAAGGTGTCAGGCAGTGGGGCCTGGTGTTTGTTTGAGCACTACTCCCAACAGGGCCTTGTGCTGCCTACACCAGAGGCCAGTGTCAGCCATCTTGGCAGTACCTTTCCACTCCCTGTGATGTGTGCATGGTGCAAGGTGGTATTCCTGGGCCATGTGGGAGGTGGACTGTTGACTGTGACTATGACTCCCATCATGCTTTTGGCTATACCCACCTTCCCAGTAAACCCAGCCTTTCTTCCTGTGACTCTGCTTCCCTGGGAGGGGGTGGAACTGTGCTGGCAAGATGGCTGACAGTGTTTGTTGGTGTTTTGAGCCACAGCCTTGCTGTATTTGTTACTAAGTTTGTACATGTTATGATATAGTTACATGTTATTCTGAGATTGCAGGTATTGTGTTTATCTAACTGGCATACACATCACAGGATATTTACCTTTGGGTTGATATGGCTTTGCTAACAGTGAATGGTTTCACTGACCCCCTGCCAGTGATGTCTGTGGGTGTGTATTGCCTCACACTTTTGATTAGTGGTTTATGTACTCACCAGGCTCTGGTATTCCTGATAATCCATGGATACCCTCTGGTGGGTGGACAGCCCGCACCTTCTCCTGCCAGGAAGTGAAGTGCGTAGGTTTTGCAGGAGGGCCACCGCCTGTCTGCTGGCTCAGGGCATGGTCTCTGCCAATCAGCTTCTTGACCCTCCTTCGCACATCATAGTACCTTTTCCTGATGTTGTCCATTGTGCGCAGGCAAGGTGCTTGTGCGATCACCTTCTTGACAATCCTCGCCCACATCTTTGTGTTCTGGGACATGGGGGTCTGTTGGACCAATGTGCCAAATAACTGTGGCTCTACTATGTGATGAACGAGGACAACACAATCACCACTTGGGATCTTGAAGACCATAAACTCCAGGGCGGAACCCTGCCCCATCACGCCTTTGATAAAGGAACAATCCCTATCAGCAAGGCCCTTGCCTCCATTCTCAACACCTATAACCATACAGCCACATTTGCGGAACCATAGAAGCACACAGCCGCCATTGCACTCGGCCAACCCAACCAAACTCGCCATCTACTGATCAATATCCTTCTTTCCATACCCAGCCGTGGTCTTGGAAAAAGCCATCAACAAGTGCCTCTACGACCACCTCATCAAACTTCTAGACTGCCACACAATCAAGATTTAGACCCAACCACAGCACAGCAACCGCCCTCATAGAAGCAACAGGGGACATCCAAAAGATCCTCGACAGGGGGAAACAGCAGCCCGCTTCCTCCTAGACCAATAAGCAGTTTTCAACACCATCTCCCATCCCATTCTGATCTGAAGACTTCATGAAACTAGGCATCCAGGGACACTCTCTCTAATGGATCTGCTCCTTCGTCTATGGAAGAACCCAAACCGACAACATGTCCCCCCTACTCCTCTAAAGCACAGGAACTTTTCTATGGAGTCCACAAGGCTCCTCGTTCAGCTCGACGCTCGTCAACATCAACATGACTTCACTGGATGCAGATGATACGAAACTGATACTGTCCTTCTTGGACAAAACACCCAAGACCATGAACAAGTTCATCACATGCATGATTGAAGTGGCCACCTGGATGCAATCAGACTGCCTCAGACTGAAGTCAGGCAAGACCTAATTAGTGGTCTTTGAGAAATACATCTTGCCATGGGACTTCACCGGTCAGCCCACAGACCTCAGATCCCCCCAAACACACACCTTGCTCACAAGTAAGAAACCTCAAAATCGTCATAGAGAGCAAATTCATATGGCCGTCCAAGTCAACGCAGAGATTTCGCCCTGCTTCATCACCAAAAAATGTTGAAAGAAATCAGCCAACACTAGGAAAACAATTACCCAGGCCCTCATCACCAGCAGACTATACTATGGAAACACCCTGTATGCAGGGGTAACCAACCAGCTCCCAAGAAGACTGCGGACTATCCAAAACACAGCAGCTAGACTAGTTCTCAACCTACATGCCCAGCCCACCTCACACCACACCTTATGGAACTCTAGTGGCTTCCGATACACAAGCTTGCATACTTTAAACTCCTAAACCACACCTACAAAGCACTTCACAACACAGGCATGGCCTATGTGATTAGCAGCATTCGTTTCCACCAATCTTCCAGACACATCAGCTCTGCGTGCCTCTCAGTAGCACACACCCCACGGATACACAAACGCAAAGCACGAGATCACGCTGTTTAATAATTGGCTCCTAAAACCTGGAACGATCTTCAACAACACGTCAGAGCCTCCTCCTCTTTTCCTGACATTCGCAAGAAGCTGAAGACCTGCCTATTCGAGTAAACCCTCCACCTGCTACAGCAAAAACAACAATTGATGGTCAGAATGCAGAACAATGACATACATTCACCCAGTACAAAGATCTGGGCCTAAATCCATCGTTTTTTTGCTCACCGTGCCATACCAGTTTGGACCCAGCCATATGCAAATCAGTCTTGACCCTGTGCCCAATGGAAACAGTCCAGCTCGAACTGCCAGGCCAGGTCCTCCCTGGACTGGAAACAAGCATCCTAGGACCGGTTTCGGGCTTTCAGCCCTCATCAGCCAGGATAACTTGACTCCAGTGTCATGGAGAGCACGGGACCCACGTCAAGGCATACCCGTCCCACTCGGGGTGACAAATGCAAAAACAACAATTGATGGACATAATGCAGAACAATGTCATACATTCACCGCAGTACAAAGATCTGGGCCTAAATCCATCATTTTTTTGCTCACCATGCCATTCCAGTTTGGACCCAGCCATATGCAAATCAGTCTTGACCCTGTGCCCAATGAGAACAGTCCAGCCTGAACTGCCAGGCCAGGTCCTCCCTGGACTGGAAACAAGCATCCTAGGACCAGTTTCAGGCTTTCAGCCCTCATCTGCCAGGATAGCTTGACTCCAGTGGCATGGAGAGCACGAGACCCACGTCTGGGCATACCCGTCCCGCTCGGGTTGACAAATGCAAAAACAACAATTGATAGACAGTATGCAGAACAATGTCATACATTCACCCCAGTACAAAGATCTGGGCCTAAATCCATCGTTTTTTTGCTCACCATGCCATTCCAGTTTGGACCCAGCCATAGGCAAATCAGTCTTGACCCTGTGCCCAATGGGAACAGTCCAGCCCGAACTCCCAGGCCAGGGCCTCCCTGGACTGGACATAAGCATCCTAGGACCGGTTTCGGGCTTTCAGCTCTCATCAGCCAGGATAGCTTGACACCAGTGGCATGGAGAGCACGGGACTCACGTCTGGGCATACCCGTCCCAATCGGGGTGACAAATGCAAAAACAACAACTGATGGACAGAATGCAGAACAATGTCATACATTCACCCCAGTACAAAGATCTGGGCCTAAATCCATCGTTTTTTTGCTCACCATGCCATTCCAGTTTGGACCCGGCCATATGCAAATCAGTCTTGACCCTGTGCCCAATGGGAACAGTTCAGCCCGAACTGCCAGGCCAGGTCCTCGCTGGACTGAAAACAAGCATCCTTTGACCGGTTTTGGGCTTTCAGCCCTCATCAGCCAGGATAGCTTGACTCCAGTGGCATGGAGAGCACGGGACCCACATCTGGGCATACCCGGCCCACTCGGGGTGACAAATGCAACAAGCATTGGCATAGCCAATAGGTCTCGCCTTTGGGACCTTATAAGTGTTTACCAATGCAGTATATTACATATTACATTGCATCAAGATATAAATAATTGCTGTTGAAAAAGAGCCATCAATTAACTGAATATGCAAGCACTGCAAGTAATTTTGCACAGTTCTGGTCGTATAGAAGTTAATAAGGAACAGAGACATTCTCCTATTGTGGAACAGAGACTTTTCAGGTTGCTAAGTGTATGCTCGTGACAAGTGCCTCGTTTTTCATTGTTATGTGAAACCACATCAACCACACGAACGGCATTTGTAAATAAATGCAGATCAACAACTGAATAGTGGCCCGAAGGCATGAAATAATGTAGGACAATTCCAGCAATGACGTTAAGAGACCACCAGAATCTGTTTTATTCTTTAAAAGCATTTATCTAAATTGGCTCTTATTTCAAATCTCGGTTGAAGGAGCTCTGGCACCCAATAAACATCACACAGTTGCTGTAACACATCACGCACTATAACGCACAAGTGAATACTGACAACAAGCACAATACTTCAATAATTTTTGCATAAATCCACAGCATCACACTTGCCAGAGCATAATAAAAAGAGAACCAAACTTTCATGGGAATTGTCCTATGTAACTTGCATCCAAGAGACGGCAAAAAAAACGTAGAATCTAGAATCAAAAACTATCTAGTAAAGATCCATGGAGGTCAAAAAAGTTATGAATGAGAGATAAATAATAACATGATAATCAGAAACCTCTGTGAAAAGATGTTACAAACTTCAGCAACACCAGGCAAGGTTTGCACGTGGGACAGCCCTTCTGAGAAGTCATGAGTTTCATAAAGCGATGAAAAACAATTAGAAAACGTCAGTGATATCTAATAAAAATAAAAAAATCACTAAGTGCAAATATCAACCGAACCTTAAAAATAGCTATTTCGTAGCTGATTAAGCATCGTGTATACCCTAACTCCCCTGAGTCAATGCTAGAAAGAGCTGTTTGGGGGCGGGGGTCTCCGTGAAGTTGGGCAGGACAGTTAAAAGTACCGAATGTGCCAAGATAAACACCCCGCTTGGAAGGAAAATGGCTGAGCTTGATACACATTTATAATAATAACCGACAGAGAGGAGGATGTGATAAGGGGAGCAAAAGAGGTCGGGGAAAGGGAGAGGCAAGAAAGAACATAGGATAAGGAGAGAAGAAAGATAGAACGAGAAGGAGCAGGGGAGGGGGGAAAGAGAAGTGAGGGTGGAGGTGCCGGTATTTTATTGTTGTATCGCTTGTACGGTGCTTGCACCCGCTGGTGCCCCGGAGCCACAGGTAAGGAAGAGTCACAGGAAGCTTTGCCTGCCATATTTTCAGAGCCAAGTACAATGCACAGCAAGTTCGAGGAGTTCAAAAAAACAACAAAAAAAAACGATTAACTTCTAGAGAACACAAAAGGGCAGCCAAAAGATGCTCAACCATGCATTTATTTGGAACAAAAATAAAGATTTGTATTTGCTCATAAAAAGTGAACAGTGCTAGTGCAAAGATATTGAAGGGCAAAGAGGTGTGCAGTGGGTGAAAATATTGTCTGGACTTGGTTCTCCTTTCTGCTGCTTAGCCTCAGTCTGGCACGAACAACTCATAGAGTCAGGTCTGGGCTTTATTTACCAACATCTACAGCAGCAAATGAAGGTTATCAGTTGTGGATGCAGAGGTGTGTACTGACAGGATGAGATTGTCAGAGAAAAGACTAGCACGTTCAAAAGTTATAGAATTGGCAGATCAGTTGTCTTCAGTAGTGGGAGATGGGTAGGGGTAAGGGTGACCTCTAAAATCGAGTGGGAGTACAAACGAAAATGACAAACAAGCATTCGGCCGCGCGGCCGAAAACGAAAGTAATAGCGATCGCGATCAAAGCGAAAGTGATCGCGATCGCTTGGACGGGAGCGCTGTGTGGCAAGCACGCGAGTGGTGCGCGCGCAGCAGTGATTGGCGGCTGCGCGCGTGCACGTTCACGTGCACTGTAGCTTTAGGCCACGGCAGCACTTTGAAAAGCCCAGTTATAAAATGTCTCTTTCGAGCCTTTGGCTCGCGAGACCTAAAAACAACAATTGATGGCCAGAATGCAGAACAATGTCATACATTCACCCCAGTACAAAGATCTGGGCCTAAATCCATCGTTTTTTTGCACACCATGCCATTCCAGTTTGGACCAAGCCATCCGCAAATAAGTCTTGACCCTGTGCCCAATGGGAACAGTCCAGCCCGAACTGCCAGGCCAGGTACTCCCTGGACTGGAAACAAGCATCCTAGGACCGGTTTCGGGCTTTCAGCCCTCATCAGCCAGGATAGCTTGACTCCAGTGGCATGGAGAGCACGGGTCCCCCATCTGGACATACCCGTACCACTCGGGGTGACAAATGCAAAAACAACAATTGATGGACAGAATGCAGAACAATATCATACATTCACCCCAGTACAAAGATCTGGTGCTAAATCCATCTTTTTTTGCTCACCATGCCATTCCAGTTTGGACCCAGCCATATGTAAATCAGTCTTGACCCTGTGCCCAATGGGAACAGTCCAGCCCGAACTGCCAGGCCAGGTCCTCCCTGGATTGGAATCAAGCATCCTAGGACCGGTTTCGGGCTTTCAGCTCTCATCAGCCAGGATAGCTTGACTCCAGTGGCACCTGGATACCCTCATGGATAATTACCCCGCTATAAAAACACCAATAACATGAGATAACATTACAGTCCAACATGATATAAACTGGAGTTAAGATAAAATTCACAATTGGTGTAACAATAGGAACCAATTTATTTTGCTGCAGTCATTCTTAAACATACTTAATCAGGTGGTACAACCTGGCAAAAATGAGGAAATGTGCCTCAGAGTTTACAGCCCACTTAAGGGTTAAATATAAAATCATGCCCATAGAATGTAACCTAGTGAGCATGAGCAGCCATTTGCGCTTGGTAGGATTTCCCCCCAACTTACTCCCCCACGGCATTTAGTGCTTGTTTCTTATTGCAAAATGAACTCTTGCTTCCGAAATTGACAAGAGGATGCATTTTACGCTTAGAAGATAGTTAAATGCAGCAGAACATAAATAGCAGCGTGAGCAGTCACTTGAGCTCGCTAAATTTGCTCTCTCACATTTCTTACCGAAATTATTCTGATTACTCCAGCGTAATTAAAATTACTCCCAGGGATGAGCACAGGCCAAACATTTGTCAAAAAAGTATTTACACTCATTTCTGTGACTGAAAGTTCAGTAATGTGAGGGGGAAAAGTAAACCTCCCAGCAACTAGGGTCCCCAGACATCTCCCAATCATAACAGTATCTCACCTGTGTGCAGGGGTGGGGAAGGCTCTCATAATTGACAGATACAGGCCAAATATGTGACCATGGGAAGTCAGTCACTCTCAATGTGGTTTTCTCATGGTCATAATTTTGGTCTATTTGTTTCATGTGCTTCACTCACATATGTCAGATACCATTTTTATTTAGAAGTATGGTAAAACAGGATAGGTATATATTTCGGTATACCTGAAATTTTAGAGATTTATATATCACAGAAAAGATCTTTTGTTTTATTTACTCTTTCGTTAACATATGCAGTGGTTTATGGATAGGACAATGTGCTTGGATTCATGCAAACTCTATCACTGTGTGTCTTGTGTCTCTAGGTTTCAAAAATGTCTGTTTGATAGGTTTACCTGGATGTCGACTGAGCCTGCATACAAACATTTCAGACATACCCCATGGTGTCTATAGATAACAAGATTGGGGAGTGTAGAGGTAACGCCCTACAAGGGCATCGGAGGTGGATATGTCCTCCACATAGAATCAGTTACAAAACAAAGGAATCCACCTCTGGGGGGGGGGGGGGAGACTGGGGTCAGATATCATGGATTGTGGAAGGTGTGTATCCTACGGTGGCTGGACGCACACTGTGTTTGTTTAAATACCCCTCACACACCAAAATGGCCCTTGGTGTCATGCTTCATCATAGGGGTCTTCCCGCCCCGCTGTGGGACGGGGCGTGCTATGACCTGCGACTACGCGGGAGCACTGATGATATAGTGCTATGTGTAATGCAAGGGGGAGGGTCTGCAGTGCAAATAGGTGGGTGAATTAAAAAGACCTGGCCTCGTTAGACATAAAAGCTTTAATAGGTCAAGGGAGGCTGGCGCTATTAAAAATGTGGTGCGGAGATGGCCTGCGAAATGTGCGGATACTCCTAGTGAGTCAACATGTTTCGATGCTGCAAGGCATCTTCGTCAGGACAAGAAAAAGATCCCTCCTATATTAACTATGTTAGCTCTAATTAGAGACTATAAATGTATGTGTAAATGCAGACAATACAGCATATATATACAATACCTAATGGTATGCCTTAATCAGTGTCTGAAAGAAAGAAAAAAGGAAAAAATTACAACTGAATGTCCCAGGAAGCTTAACTCGTAGTACCTGCAAATGTAAGCAGTTCGCCACATTGTGACATTTAGTGTTTGTTTAACCATAAGCCTTTAGCGCAAAAGAGGTGTAGTGACCTGTTAGGGAAAAAGGAGACAATACAAGACGCACACACAAAAAACGGAAAACACACACTCCATCGTAATACTCTCAATTGGTGAGCAAATCTATGAAAAATAAGGAAAAATGGCGTAAGTCTGATACATACTTATATATATGAGAAAGCAATGCCTCATGAACCTCAAGAACGGGTGGATAGGACGCGGTTACTCGATACTAACGGGAGAAAGAAAAAGAGTCCTATACCTTCCGGTAGTGCTGGGAGCAAAAGAAGCATCTGGTCCCTGAGCTAACATAGTTAATATAGGAGGGATCTTTTTCTTGTCCTGACGAAGATGCCTTGCAGCATCGAAACATGTTGACTCACTAGGAGTATCCGCACATTATGCAGGACATCTCCACACTGCATTTTTAAAAGCGCCAGCCTCCCTTGACCTATTAAAGTTTTTATGTCTAACGAGGCCAGGTCTTTTTAATTCACCCACCTACTTGCACTGCAGACCCTCCCCCTTGCATTACACATAGCACTACATCATCAGTGCTCCCGCGTAGTCGCAGGTTGTAGCACGCCCCGTCCCGCAGCGGGGCGGGAAGACCCCTATGATGAAGCATCACACCAAGGGACATTTTGGCGTGTGAGGGGTATTTAAACAAACACAGTGTGCGTCCAACCACCGTAGGATACACACCTTCCACTATCCATGATATCTGACCCCAGTCTCCCCCCCCCACCCCCCCAGAGGTGGATTCCTTTGTTTTGTAACATACCCCATGGTGTTTCCTCAATCAAAAATATTTCCTGATTGTGGATACATTTTCGTGTCTGATATCCCAACACTGGAAAAGCTTAGGGCAAAACAGATTTGGGTTCACCCTGGGGAAGGATATGTTCCTGTATGAGGAAATTTAAGTAAAACTACCATGTTTTTGTGATAAATGTTGAAACTCTGACAAATGTCTTGTTCAGCTTCTTGGCTCAGCCAATCAATCAGGGCAAGGGTCATCGAGCATCCTGCATTCAATATATTAGGATGTGTAGATGTTAAAAATATATGGTTGTGGTATGTTTCTATCCAGACCAGAGATGCCATCTGTGACCAAGGGACACGTATCTGAAATGGGATTTCACTTAAAGATGCTTTCCAAATTTCCAAATGAACTGCTCCCAATTTATCACCTGTGGGCATCTTGAAGCCATAGAAAATCCATACATGTCTGGTATTCTCATGCTCAGGAATCCCAGAGGAACACCTCTGGGGGTCATGTCTTGGCAGAGATATATTAGTCAGAGAGGGAGACTGTAGAGGTTTTCATTTTTTAGAAAACAATTGCTAAAAATCAGACAAGCTTCATCATCATAGTGTTCTAATGCCCAGCCGTCAATGCAAGGGAGGTCTAACCAATAGATCCCTTAATTCATACAGAAATAGAAAAAACATGGGTCCTGTTCTATAGCTTGTCAGACGGCACTCGCTCTTTTAGGGTCATAGAGGACATAAAGTCTGTCAGCCTGGGTTGAACCTGGCTGTTTCGGCAGGGTCATCTCAGATGTTTGTCTTCTTTTGCTAAACACAGTTTTGTTGACTTTCAGGAATCTGCACATTTTACACCTGCGAACCAGTGATAAAGTCTCCATTTTAAACATGATAAAATTGGCGTACAGTGATTGGTACATTTAATTTACATGTACCCTGGGCCTGTAAATTAAATGCTACAAACAGGCTGCATCACTTATTGTGCTTGCCACTAAAGCAGCACTGTAAATCATGTCTCAGGCCTGCCACTGCAGCCTGTACTGCAGTTTTTAATTACAATTTTGACATTTAGAAATACTCCTTATTTCAGGCCTAAACCTTCTTTTTTAATACTTATACGTCATCCCTAATGGCTCATACTTCAGGGTGCCAGATATTTAAAAGGTAGGGCATGTATACTTACGTTTTACATGTCCTGGAAGTGAAAAGCTCCAAAAGTTGTTTTTTCACTGTAGCAAGGCTAGCTCTCCCATAGACTAACACTGGGTTTTCTTATTAAACTTCAGTTTGGGAGCTGATAGAGAAATTGTTCTGCTTCCACTCATTAAATTGTAATCTAAAAACCTCTTTGATGGCAAAAATGGATTTAAAATTTATTTTCTGAAAATGCTACTTTTAGAAAGTTAGCATTGTTCTGCTTCAAATAAATGTGCCTTTCTGCCAGTGACTAATGGCACATGACTGTTAAGGGCTCTCCTGTGGTATGATGTGTGTTCCTTCCAGACAGGAGACAAAATGGCCTTGGGATTGGGGAAGGGTGGTTCTCTCCTGAGTAGGATGGCCTGGAGGGTTGTACTAAGTCCTTTCTGAGCTTCAAAGGGCAGTGGCGGCTGGTATCAATGGGAACGTGCGCTCAAACAAAATAAAAAAAATAAAATAAACCGGTGCGCGCAGATATAAAATAAAATATATTATAATAGAACACTTACCTGAAAACTGGACCTCCTGCTCTGGAACTTGCACCGCTGCACCACCAGGAAGCTTGACCAATCAGGGCACTGCTCTCACCAGCATGAGAGAAGCACCCTGATTGGAGTGAGCAGCCTCTTTTGTAGCTCCAGAGGGCACTGGAGCTCTGCACTTACTCTAACACAGCTGTCGAAAGACAGTTGTGTTAGAGGTTTCAAAGTGCACTTGTCTGCCTGACCATCACAAGACAGCCGGTCAAAAAGACATGTGCACTTCGAAAGTTGCCCAGGCAGCCCACCCTCCTCCCAGCCCCTACTGCTTTCATTCAGCAGCGGCCCGCCCCTGTCCTGAGGCTCATTCAGGACAGGAGGGTGTCAGGATGAAAAATAAAATGGTGATGATGAATTACCAATTCATTTTTTATCTTGAGTGAATTAAGCGGGGTGACTCTCCTTCACTCCAAAGGAGGAGCCGTCCCTGTCAAGGGTCACCTGAGGGTTGTACCTTGCCCTTTCCTGGCTTCTGAAGATGCCTGCCCAGCCCTGGCAAGTGCAGGTCACACCTAGGCATGACTGCCCTTTGTCTTCCAGACAGTTTGGAGTCAAACCCGGGGAAAAATTAAGAACTGAGCAGAACCAGTTTAGGGTTAGACAAAAGGGGTGACCCCCACACAAAGGTTGGCATTAGGTAAAAAATGGCACCCTCAGAACCTCTCATCAGAATAGAAGAAGAAGGAATAGAAGGATTTTTTATATAGCGCATGGCTACCCGGGAGCATCCCAGTGCTGAGAGGACACTAGAGTCAGCCTACCTTCTAGGAAAAAAGCAGTGTTTTGAGTTGTTTGCGGAAGGCTAAGTGATTGGATTGTTTACGTAACTGCAAAGGCAGTTTGTTCCACAGTTTAGATGCATTTTACGAGAAGAGCCGGCCCCCACTTCTGGCCTTCTTGATTTTTGGGACTACCGCAAGGTGCATCTCATCCGAGTGAAGGCTTCTGTTCACCTTATAGGGCCGGATCATAGATTTAATAATAGGAGGTCCAAATCCCCCTAGGGATTTGTGAGCGACACATAAGGCCTTGAACTTTATTCTTTCCTGCACCAGTAACCAATGGTGGGTGCGAAGTGCCGGTTTTGCTGAGCAGCGATACTGGGTTCCCGTAAGCATTCTTGCAGCTGAGTTCTGCACAATCTGCAGTTTTGAGGTAACATACTTAGGGGCGCCCAGATAAAGGGAGTTACCATAGTCTATCTTGGAAAGGATAAGTGCCTGGACCAAAGTTTTCTTGGCTTGTTCCGGGAGAAGTGGCAGAACTTTGCGGATCATTCTTAGCATACCAAAGCACAGAGCCGCCGTTTTCCTGGCTTGGACTTTGAATTATAGCTCTTGGCCCAGCCATACACCCAAACTTTTTATCTCGGTTTTAGGGGTTGGAGGTGCTCCCATGCAAGTTGGCCACATAGTATTGGCTTTAAAATTTAGTTGGTTACCAAGTAGCATGAGCTTTAGATGGGATAAGCTAATCCAGTTAGTGACTTCCTCCAGACAGTTAAGGAGGTCCCGAGGCATGTGGTCTGTTTGGTACAAAGCCACCACCAACTGAGTATCATCAGCGTAAGTAACCATGTAGATCCCAAAGGGGGTGACAATCTCTGCTAATGGCTGTATATATACATTAAAAAGAGTTGGGCTCCAGGATGAGCCCTGTGGAACTCCGCACCTGAGAGGGATCGGTTTAGACAAGGTGTCACCTGTAAACACCTGAAAGCACCTGCCCTCCAGAAAGGATTGAAGCCACGCTGACACCTTGCCAGACACTCCTATATTCCGAAGACTGTGGGCCAGGATACGGTGATTCACCGTATCGAAGGCCGCGCTTAGGTCAAGGAGTATTATGGCTGCTGTGCCTCCTACGTCTAGAATCTTTCTTGCTTCCTCTACCACTGCCAGTAAGGTGGTCTCGGTGCCTTAGCGTGGGCGAAAACCCATTTGTGAGGGGTGAATCAGGTGATTAGATTCCAGAAACGTGGAAAGAATGTGGTTGACAATTTTCTCTGTAATTTTGCCCATTACCGGAAGGAGAGAAATAGAGTGATAATTGCCTAAATCTGCCAGGTCCAGATTCAGCTTTTTCAGCAGGGCTTTTACCATGGCTCTCTTCCATTCTGGGGGAACAATCCCCGTTGAGAGGGAAGAGTTAATCACACTGGTCATGGTGGGGGTTACCGTGGAAGCTGCTAACTTTAAGATGTTGAGAGGTGCAGGGTCCAGAGGAGACCCTGATTTGACCATGGTTAAAGTAGTTAGGAAGGACTCTTGTGTCAGAAGTGAGGTGTCCAAGTTGTGTATATTTCCCTGCTGGCCCATGATATTCGGTTCGGGTGTATCAATGTCTCTTTGTGGGAGGAGCTTAAGAATATTATGGTCTTTGTTGGCGAAGAATTCTGCCAGTTCATTACAGCGTTCTCCTGACGGGTCGAGAGTCACTGGGGGGTCAGGAGTTTTGAGGAGTTTTTTTGCAATCGCAAAAGTCTCTCCAACAGAATTAGCGGCTCCTGCAATCTTCTCTTCATAGTACGTGGCTTGTGCTCATTTAATTGCAGTCTTATATATTCCAATAGCTATCCTGTATTCCTGTTTCTTGGCTACAGAAAAATCTTTCTTCCATGATCTCTCTAACCGCTTACATATTTGCTTTAGTGCCCTCAGCTCAGGAGAGAACCAGGCTGACTTATTGCAGCCTCCTTTCTTCAGAATTAGTTTCTTTGGAAGCACGGAGTTAAGTGATTCCTCGATCCAGTGTGTGAACCTCCGATAGTCTGTCATAGGGTTATGTTCCAACTCAGGTTCAGTTATTTTTAATTCATGGGTCCATTCTTCCAATGGGAGTTTGGACCAAGGTCGAATAAGTGTTGGAATAGAATGCGTGTGCGATATGGGGGTTGGAGGGGACCAAATATTAGGGATTAGAAAGTGGTCCGACCAAGGTATGGGGATGGGTGCTTCTATTTTAAGTTCCATAAGATTGGAGAAGATAGGATCGAGAAGGTGACCCTTAATATGCGTTGCAAGGGTGAAGTTGGCATGCCACCAGGTCTAAAGTTGCTGAAGGGTCGTCAAAATGGAGGTTAAGATCTCCCAGGGTAGTGAAGTTGGCTGACGAGCTAGCCAAGATCATAACAGTCTCCATCAGAGATGTGCCAAATTGGCTCATAGACCCCAGTGGGCGGTAGATGAGAATATCTGCGAATGATAGTGAGGGGGTGAATTCAATCGAGAAATGGACATTCTCGCAGACCAATAATGGACTCTCCAGTAGTCTGCAAATCAAGTACTCTTTGTAAATTATAGCAATCCCACCGCTCCTTCCCTCCTTTCTATCTTTCCTCAGGATTAAGTATCCTGGGGGTAATGATTGAACAATATCCGGATCTGAGCTTACATTAGGCCAAGTCCCCGTAAGAAACAGGATCTCCGGTCCGTGGTCTTTAAGCAGCGTAAGGATCTCGGTCGTATGCTTGGGCAGAGATCTGCAGTTCAGCATGAGAAAATGATAGGCGGGCCATATTAAGGTTGCGGGGGATTTCGTGGGGTGAAACTGAAGTCACACCAAGGACACCTAGCCTGGTGGTCCTCCATAGATATGCTGTGCTTTCACTTGGGACCTGATGCTCTCTCTAACTGCTTCACTACTGAACTGGGGTAAAGATGTCATTCAGGGCGCGCTAATCCAGAGGTTCTGGCCCCTGGGCCCGCCGGGCGCGGATGGGCGCAGACGGGCTTGCGGTTGCTCCATCTAGTGTATTTATTGCGTTAGCTGTGCGTCGGGTTCAGCAACTAGACCGCTGACCCGGCGCCAACCGTGCGTGAGCTCTAATTAGTGCAATTCCCCAACTTCCCCCTGGAGCATTGAACACAGCTCCATGGGAAATACAAATAAACAGTTAAAACCACAGTAAAAACAATAGCAGCAATTCTGTGTTAAAAATTAGGGAGGCAACACGTCTATGGCGCGATCCTGTCTGAAGTCAGTCGCTCTAGTGACTACCACACGGTCGCTCTATCTAGTGTATTTATCGCGTTGGCTGTGCGTCAGCTTCAGCAACTAGACGGCTGACACGGCGCCAACCGTGCGTGAGTTCTAATTAGTGCAATTCCCCAACTTCCCCCCAGAGCATTGAACACAGCTCCACAAAAGGCCCCTGGACCTGAGAAGATTGAGAAGGACTGCCCTGCTGTCTGATATAGATAGACTGGACTTGCTTGCCCTGAAACCAGGACACCATATGTGACTTGAAGAGTCAGTTGGTTGTCCTCCCATTTGTGCCATGAGGACACATAAAGCTTCCAGAGGCCTCTCCTTCTTTCCATCTGACAGACCCAACTGGACCTGACCTGGTCCCCTCTGCTGGCCTCTGTGGGAGTGTGTACTGATCCCCCAACTTCAGTCTTCAAGGTCCTGGTCCCTTAGCTGGAGTCAGAGTGTGCTCTTCCCTGCTCACCTGAAGGTTTCACCTGATCTGATGCAGCACAGAGCAGAATGATGTGGGACCTTTTGACTGGCGTCTTCACTGGACCCGATACAGCGCAGTGAAGAACGAAGCTGCGCTTCAAATCCCAGCACCGCACAACTCCTTGTCGATGGCTTCACCGGATCTGATGCAGCACTATGCAGGACAAAGAAGGGCCTCACATTACAACACAGTGCAGTTTCTAATCAGGGGCTCATCAGATCAGACGCAGAGCTCGCAAGCAGCACCGTGCAGACCTGCACCAACGACAAAATGTACAACTTGCCCGGGACAGCACCTGGTCCCATAGCCGACCAGCACAGCATCGCAAACGGCTTGAACCTTTTTACTTTGTCCCAGTCCAGCATGATCAAATACTCGCAGTTGGTGCTTCATGCCTTTGAGGAGCTCTTTTCACCTTAAATATAAACACTCATAACTGGGGTTCTCCTGATAAGATTTTTGCTGTGTTGGTGTAATTTTATTTATTAAAATATTCTCTGTTTTTCTAAATTGGGTTGTGATTTTTCAAGCATTGTTTTATCAATTTTTAATGTTTGAGTGCTGCATAAATACGTTACACTTCGCCTCTAAGTTAAGCCTGACTGCTTTGTACAAAGCTACCAGAGGGTTAAACAAAGGTTTATTTAGTGACTTTTGTGGTTCACCCTGACAGGGAGTGTGCTTGTTATCTGAGGTGAATTCTCACCCCCCTCAACTTATACTCCTCTTTCTTACACTCTGCCAGACTACCATGCACTAGATTTAGAGATTGTTGCTGGTCCAGTGAAAGGGTTAGTACTACATGACAACATGTCCCCTTTACTTGGTGAGCCAAATGCCCAATTGCTGTATCTAACTTCACCATTTGTTTGAAGTGTGCCAGGTGGATGCAATTTCTGCATCAACATATTCTACTTTCCTTCTTTACAGCATTGCATATCAAGACTCTTCACTTCTTCATTGTTAATATTGATGTTGAATTGCAATGATACATGTGCATAAAAATAAAATCGAATCACTGTTGTCAATATCACCCAGGATGACCTCTCAATTAATTCTGAGTCAGAAATACATGGTCTGGCAGGCCCTGTGACCTAGGCCTGAGGCATCTGATTGCTGTGTTTAGTTTATAAAAACAATAAGTGCGAGGGCTCTCGCCAGGATGTGACTGCAGCTTGCACCACACATTGCCCCTGCCAAATTGCCAATAATAGTAACAACACTACTACTAACCATCACACTCCTACAAGTGTGACAATTCAGACAATTTCAGTCCCCCAAAGCTATGAGAATGGCTTGGGCAGCAGATAATAGTCAGTTGTAATGTATATACAGCGCCACCTTGTGGAAGACTGTCAGAAGCAGCGGAGTTGACATTTAAGTGCCAGTATCGAGCCCCGGAAACCACCGGCTCAAATTAAGCACTGAATGATTGCCAGATCACAAGTGGGGTGGCACTTGACCTGCAGAACAAACGCGTGAACAGGAAAAACCCAAATTAGTCACACAGATGGGCAGCGACACCACAATGGTCTAGGGAGATTGACCCCAATAAAACACACATGGCCGAAGGGGTGCGCATTCCCAAAACATAATAAAGTTAGATGCCACATGAAGTTAGGAACACTGGACCCCTTACCCACTGGCCCTCAATGTGTCCACGCAAGGTTGAAACCCATCCCCATTTGTCATCAGGTGGGAGTAATTTATGGCTCCATGACTGGACCCACATTCATCTCCCTAAACAGGATCTATGAACTGTTTTATGATTCTCCAAAAATGTTTATAAAGGTGCTCAAAACGATTGTACCTTGAGCCAGACCCATTTCTGCATGCTGTACTCCCAGCCACAGTGTTTATTTAAACCAACTGATCCTGTTTTCCCAAACGCCTCTTGGTTTTTTGTTTTTTCAAGGTAAATTTATATTCGAGCAGCATCCGCATAACACAAACTTCATCTTCTTTATCTAACTCTACTTTACCCACTTCCTGCATTTAAAGCAACAAGAGAATTTTTTTAGAACGTGCAGTTTATACACCGCATACTTGTACATAGTGTAAAATTACACACTTTCAAAAGGCAGCTGATGTACAAATTAATCTTTTTCCAAGGGAAAAACATGTGTCTTTCCAAGGTGAAAGATGTTTCAATTGTTTTACCTTGCTACAACGTGTAGGTGACCCATTTGTCATCCGACCATCTCAAGAGAGTTGCTCAAATTCCTTGTTGAAATGAAACTCCAACCATATCCTGGGTGAGAAAAGTGTTAAATATGAATTTGTGAATGTTCACAAAATCCAAATTTATGGAAATTCACAAACTGACAAGGTAACCCATGTTCTTGTTTCCTCCGATCCTCCCCCTTATTTTGGGTACTTACTACTTCATACCTGTACAGACTTGTGGCAGAGGTGTGCACAGTAATAAAAATCATTCACACCTGACAGGCATGTCTGTTTGGATAGCGGTAAGGCATACATTGAACCTTACAAGGCTTACAATGCAGATCTATGGGATTAAATAGCTTTGTGAATCTGCCCATATTGTAACACTAGTATGAAAGTGCAATGTAAGCAGAGAGATGTAAGAAAAACTCACACATATCGGTTGTGTGCCTGCGTTTTGCATACATATGCAGGCCAGAGACGTTTTAAGGCATGGGTAAAGTGGGCTTTGGCCCAAGGCCCCAGCTTTTCAGGCGGTCCCCTGATAGACCCAGCTCTGTTATGCCCCATGGCCTTGAATACTTCTTAAACAGATGGTTTTAAATACTGTTTTCCTCTAATGCATTTTAACGTGGGTGATGTGTGAGAATCTATTACAGACATTTTGCAGAAAATATGTTTATTTTATACAACGTCCACAAAAAAAGTTTCTGTTAGATCAAAACAGGACCTCACATATGAGAAATGGGAGGGTGTCACAGAGATTATTTGCAGTAATGTTAGCAAGCTGCTGCTGTATTGCAATTAGGGCTCCCAGTTATATGGTATTTATTTTTTTGACATTTCCGTCTGTATTTATCCATATTTATTTTTTGCAAATTTTATCTGTATTTATCCATATTTATTTGGGGTTTTATGGAAAATGAAGCTGAAATTAGTATATTTCCACATTTATTTAACCAGTAAATATCCCCTCATGCTTGCCTACCAGGTTTCAATGCTCTAAACACCCACAGAAGATAAATCAATGCGTTTATAAGAAAATATGCAAATTTCAGTATCAACCTTGTGCATATCTACTGCTGTTAAAGCCTCTTTACTAAAATTCTTTCTTTTTTTAGCCCCCTTACCTATAAATCCACACAGCTATTGGCCTGGCAGTCATGGCAGACAGTATTTAGAATTACCACAAAAAGCAAACCAATTTACGTTTTTATCCATATTTAAAAAAAAAATACAGACAGGAAAATAAATGTTTTCTGTCTGTATTTATCTGTAAGAATCAGTAAAAACAAAAAACAGGGAGCCTTAATTACAATACTGAAAACACTCGTCAATATCCCTGAATACTAGATGTAAACACATTAAGGGGTCGATTCTGATCCGGGTCGGACAACTCTCCGAGAGCTGTTCGTAGCCTTATCTTGCGACCGACACGTACCCGTAGCCGGTCCGTCCTGTTGATGAAGTACGATGCGCATAACTGCCAAAAACCCGGCCGACACGTAGGCTGGGATTCAAGCTCCATTCTCCGTCCGAGCCGTAATTCCTAACGCCGAACCGAGTCGCCTGGAAGCAGTATCCATAGCAGCTTCCACCCTGACAAGTACGATGCGTACTTCCTATGCGCCGTACGGGTCGCCACGTACGGCACGTTACAGCATCCGGAAAAGAAGCATATCAGCTACCTGCGCCACAACTCAATCCACGGCTACGAGACGGACCAGCTTGCAACGGGTATGAGACGGAGTAACAAGCAGCGTGTACGAGATGAACACATCATGAATCCCATCGCGCAGGTCATACCAGTACTCTACATCTATGACCGGATCAGGAACAGACGCGGATGGCGCAGACGGTTAGTCAGACACCTACCACACAAAAAAACGACACGTACCCGCAAAATGGCACACACACACACACACAGGGGATCCACATCCTGGCCACTAACAACAGCCCACCATTAGGGTTGTATGACCAGCACCACTACAACCCCCACCCATAGGGCTTATGTTGCCCATCACCCCTGCAGCCTCCACCCATAGGGGACCTGTTGCCCATCACTACTGCCACCCCCACTCATTGGGCTTATGTTGACCATCACCCTGCCACCCCCATTTATAGGGGACATGTTGCCCATCACCCCTGCCACCCCCACCCAATGGTGGACCTGTTGCCCACCCACCCATAGGGGACCTGTTGCCCATCACCCCTGCCACCCCCACTCATAGGGGACCTGTTGTCCATCACCCCTGCCACCCCCACCCATAGGGGACATGTTGCCCATCACCCTGCCATCCCCACCCATAGGGGACCTGTTGCCCATCACCCCTGCCACCCCCACTCATAGGGGACCTGTTGCCCAGCACTACTGCCACCCCCACTCATAGGGCTTATATTGCCCATCACCCCTGCCACCCCCACTCATAGGGACCTGTTGCCCATCACCCCTGCCACCTCCAATCATAGGGGACCTGTGGTCCATCACCCCTGCCATCCCCACTCATAGGGAACCTGTTTCCCTGCACTACTGCTACCCCCACTCATAGGGCTTATGTTGCCCATCATGCCTGCCACCCCCACTCATAGGGGACCTGTTGCCCATCACCCCTGCCATCACCACCCATAGGGGACCTGTTGCCCATCACCCCTGACACCCCCACCCATAGGGGACCTGTTGCCCAGCACTACTGCCACCTCCACCCATAGGGGACCTGTTGCCCATCACCCCTGCCACCCCTACTCATAGGGCTTATGTTGCCAATCACCCCTGCACCCCCACTCATAGGGGACCAGTTGCCCAGCACTACTGCCACCCCCACTCATAGGGCTTATGTTGCCCATCACCCTTGCCACCCCCACTCATAGGGGACCTGTTGCCCATCACCCCTGCAACCCCCACTCATAGGGGACCTGTTGCCCAGCACTACTGCCACCCCCACTCATAGGGCTTATGTTGCCCATCACCCCTGCCACCCCCACCCATTGGGGACCTGTTGCCCATCACCCCTGCCACACCCACCCAAAGGGGACCTGTTGCCCATCACCCCTGCCACCCCCACTCATAGGGGATCTGTTGCCCAGCACTTCTGCCACCCCCACTCATAGGGGACCTGTTGCCCAGCACTACTGCCACCCCCACTCATAGGGCTTATGTTGCCCATCATCCCTGCCACCCCCACTCATAGGGGACCTGTTGCCCAGTACTACTGCCACCCCCACCCATAGGGGACATGTTGCCCATCACCCCTGCCACCCCCACCCATAGGGGACCTGTTGCCCATCACCCCTGCCACCCCACTCATAGGGGACCTGTTGCCCAGCACTACTGCCACCCCCACTCATAGGGCTTATATTGCCCATCACCCCTGCCACCTCCACTCATAGGGGACCTGTTGCCCATCACCCCTGCCATCCCCACCCATAGGGGACCTGTTGCCCATCACCCCTGCCACCCCCACTCATAGGGGACCTGTTGTCCATCACCCCTGCCACCCCCACTCATAGGGGACCTGTTGCCCAGCACTACTGCCACCCCCACTCATAGGGCTTATATTGCCCATTACCCCTGCCACCTCCACTCATAGGGGACCTGTTGCCCATCACCCCTGCCATCCCCACCCATAGGGGACCTGTTGCCCATCACCCCTGCCACCCCCACTCATAGGGGACCTGTTGTCCATCACCCCTGCCATCCCCACTCATAGGGGACCTGTTTCCCGCTGCTCCTGGGAATTTCCCGCTGCCCGCTGCTTCTTGGAATTTCCCGCCGCTGCCTCCCTGCGGCCCCGCCCCCCTGTGATTCCATTCGCCGCCCCGCTCTTGCCACCCAGCTGCTCCTCCCTCCCGGCTCCTTACTTATGACGCCCCCAGAGCGACCGCGCAGCGGATGCGCGCAGCGGGAGTGCCGATTGAGCGCCGAAGGTGCGCCAAAGGTAAGCCCGTCTGCGCCCGTCCGCGCCTGGACCGCGCCCAGCGCCAGACCCCCTGGTCCTCGCCCTCGCCAGCACACCCTGCACATCTACGACGCCAAAACCCTCCACGCACTCAATGCCGGCCGAAACACCGCCTGCTACCGAGCCACCCCGAGACACACCCATGGACCCTTCACCTGCCTGACCTGCCGCTTCACCAGCCTCCGACCCAACACCGCACCTGCTAAACCGAGCCCCAGCAACAAACACCTGATGTGCATCTTGCTCAACACCCGCTCCGTTCACAGGCATGCCGTCGAACTCTGGAACCTCCTCGACTCGACAGCACCAGACATCGCCTTCCTGACGGAAACCTGGATGAACGCCTCCTCAGCGCCCGACGTCGCCATCGCCGTCCCGGAAGGCTACAAAATCACCAGGAAGGACCGCGTCAACCAGACAGGAGGAGGCATCGCCATCATCCACAAGAACACCATCCGCATCACGACCAACTCCGATGACACCTTCACCTCCGCCGAACACCTCCACTTCCAGATACACACCGACCCCAAGACCACGCTCAGAGGCACCCTCATCTACAGACCACCGGGACCACGCACACAGTTCAGCGAAGACATCACAGACTTCATCAGCCCATACGCCATCAATTCCACCGACTACATCCTCCTGGGGGACCTCAACTTCCACCTGGAGGACAACAAGGACCGCAACACCACTGCTCTGCTGGACAACCTGGCCAACCTCGGACTCAAGCAACTGGTAACCACCCCCACCCACTACGCCGGCCACACGCTTGACCCAGTCTTCTCATCCAGCAAATACGTCACCTTCAGCCACTCCACCAATCTCCAGTGGACTGACCACAGCTGCGTCCACTTCAGCTTCAGTAAAACGACGACCCACCACCACCCTCAACAAGCCCCCCGCAGGAGCTGGAACAAGATCACCGGCGACCAGCTCACCACCTTCCTCAGCCAGAACCCCCCTACCAGCTCAACGGACCCCAACGAAGCCGCCAACAACCTCACACAGTGGATCACCAACTGCGCAGACGCCCTCGCACCACTGAAGAAGAACCCCCCCAGCAGACGCGGCAGCAAGAAAGCCTCCTGGTTCACCGACGAGCTCATCACCTCCAAGAAGAACTGCCGCTCCCTGGAGAACACCTGGCGCACCAACCAGACCACAGACAACATGACGGCCCTCAAACACGCCACCCGCAAACACCACCAACTGATCCGCGCCACAAAGAAGACAGCCTTCAAGGAACGACTGGACAACAACACCCACAACAGCAAGGAACTCTTCAGCATCGTCAAAGAGCTCTCCAACCCCGACGCCGGAAACAATGACATCACTCCCTCGCAAGACCTCTGCGACTCCCTCGCAGCCTTCTTCCACAACAAGATCGTCAACATTCACAACAGCTTCGGCCCACCAACCACGAACCCCACCACCGAACCGATGCCCCCCACCGCCACCCTCCGCACCTGGACCACAGTCAGCACCGAAGACACAACACGCACAATGAACACCATCCACTCCGGATCCCCTACGGACCCCTGCCCACACCATATCTTCAACACGGCCAACCACATCATCGCACCCCACCTCCGCGACATCATCAACGCCTCCTTCAACACCGCCACCTTCCCGGAGTGCTGGAAACACGCCGAGATCAGTGCCCTGCTGAAGAAACCAACTGCAGACCCCTCCGACCTCAAGAACTACCGCCCCATCTCGCTCCTCCCGTTTCCTGCCAAAGTCATCGAGAAGACCGTCAACAGACAGCTAGCCGCCTTCCTCGAGACCAACGGATCCCTCGACCACTCGCAATCCGGCTTCCGAGCCAACCACAGCACGGAGACCGCCCTCATCGCAGCCACAGACGACATCAGATCCCTAATGGACAACGGGGAAACTGCGGCCCTCATCCTCCTGGACCTCTCAGCAGCGTTCGACACTGTCTGCCACCGCACCCTGGTACAGCGCCTGAACAACACCGGCATCCAGGAGAAGGCCCTGGAGTGGATCACCTCATTCCTCGCCGGAAGAACCCAGAGAGTCCGCCTCCCCCCGTTCCGGTCAGCGGCCACCGAAGTCATCTGCGGCGTTCCACAAGGGTCATCGCTCAGCCCCACCCTCTTCAACGTCTACATGAGCCCCCTCGCAACCATCGCACGTCAACACAACCTCAAGATCATCACCTACGCCGACGACACCCAGCTGATCCTCTCCCTCACTAGCGACCCGGACGCCGCCAGAGCCAGCCTACACGAAGGGATGAAAGACGTCGCAGAATGGATGAAGAACAGCCGCCTGAAACTGAACTCAGACAAGACAGAGGTCCTCATCCTGGGATCATCACCCTCCGCCTGGGACGACTCCTGGTGGCCCCCCGCCCTGGGAGCCACCCCCAAGCCAACGGACCACGCACGCAACCTAGGCTTCATCCTGGACTCCTCCCTCTCGATGACCAGACAAGTCAACGCCGTCTCGTCTTCATGCTTCAACACCCTGCGCATGCTTCGAAAGATCTTCCGGTGGATCCCCACCGAGACCAGGAAGACGGTCACCCAGGCCCTCGTCACCAGTCGGCTGGACTACGGGAACGCCCTCTACGCCGGCACCGCCGCCAAACTCCAGAAGAAACTCCAACGGATCCAGAACGCCTCAGCACGACTCATCCTGGACATCCCCCGACACAGCCACATCTCTGGACACCTGAGAGACCTGCACTGGCTCCCCGTCAACAAAAGAATCACGTTCCGACTCCTCACCCACGCACACAAGGCCCTCCATGACCTGGGCCCCAAGTTCCTCAACAGCCGCCTGACCTTCCACAAGCCCACCCGCCAGCTCCGCTCCGCCAGCCTTGCACTTGCCACCGTCCCCCGCATCCGCAGAGCCACCGCCGGAGGAAGATCCTTCTCCTACCTGGCAGCCAAGACATGGAACTCCCTCCCCATCCACCTCCGGACAACGCAAGACCATCTCGCCTTCAGGAAGCAACTCAAGACCTGGCTGTTCGAGCAGTAGCGTTCCCCCCCCCCCCCCCAGCGCCTTGAGACCCTCCGGGTGAGCAGTGCGCTATACAAATGCCTATGATTGATTGATTGATTGATTTCCCAGCACTACTGCTACCCCCACTCATAGAGCTTATGTTGCCCATCACGCCTGCCACCCCCACTCATAGGGGACCTGTTGCCCATCACCCCTGCCATCCCCACCCATAGGGGACCTGTTGCCTATCACCCCTGACACCCCCACCCATAGGGGACCTGTTGCCAATCACCCCTGCCACCCCTACTCATAGGGCTTATGTTGCCAATCACCCCTGCACCCCCACTCATAGGGGACCTGTTGCCCAGCACTACTGCCACCCCCACTCATAGGGCTTATGTTGCCCATCACCCTTGCCACCCCCACTCATAGGGGACCTGTTGCCCATCACCCCTGCAACCCCCACTCATAGGGGACCTGTTGCCCAGCACTACTGCCACCCCCACTCATAGGGCTTATGTTGCCCATCACCCCTGCCACCCCCACCCATAGGGGACCTGTTGCCCATCACCCCTGCCACACCCACCCAAAGGGGACCTGTTGCCCATAACCCCTGCCACCCCCACTCATAGGGGATCTGTTGCCCAGCACTTCTGCCACCCCCACTCATAGGGGACATGTTGCCCAGCACTACTGCCACCCCCACTCATAGGGCTTATGTTGCCCATCATCCCTGCCACCCCCACTCATAGGGGACCTGTTTCCCAGTACTACTGCCACCCCCACTCGTAGGGCTTATGTTGCCCATCACCCCTGCCACCCCTACTCTTAGGGCTTATGTTGCCCATCACCCCTGCCACCCCCACTCATAGGGGACCTGTTGCTCAGCACCACTGCCACCCCCACTCATAGGGCTTATGTTGCGCATCACCCCTGCCACCCCCACCCATAGGGGACCTGTTGCCCATCACCCCTGCCACCCCCACCCAAAGGGGACCTGTTGCCCATCACCCCTGCCACCCCCACTCATAGGGGATCTGTTGCCCAGCACTTCTGCCACCCCCACTCATTGGGGACCTGTTGCTCAGCACTACTGCCACCCCCACTCATAGGGCTTATGCTGCCCATCACCCCTGCCACCCCCACTCATAGGGGACCCGTTGCCCAGTACTACTGCCACCCCCACTCGTAGGGCTTATGTTGCCCATCACCCCTGCCACCCCTACTCTTAGGGCTTATGTTGCCCATCCCCCTGTCACCCCCACTCATAGGGGACCTGTTGCCCAGCACCACTGCCACCCCCACTCATAGGGCTTATGTTGCCCATCACCCCTGCCACACCCACTCTTAGGGGGTCTGTTGCCCATCACCCCTGTCACCCCCACTCATAGGGGACCTGTTGCCAATCACCCCTGCCACCCCCACCCATAGGGACCTGTTGCCCATCTCCCCTGCCATCCCCACCCATAGGGGACCTGTTGCCCATCACCCCTGCCATCCCCACTCATAGGGGACCTGTTGCCCAGCACTACTGCCACCCCCACCCATAGGGGACCTGTTGCCCATCACCCCTGCACCCCTACTCATAGGGCTTATGTTGCCCATCACCCCTGCCACCCCACTCATAGGGGACCTGTTGCCAGCACTACTGCCACCCCCACTCATAGGGCTTATGTTGCCCATCACCCATGCCACCCCCACTCATAGGGGACCTGTTGTCCATCACCCCTGCCACCCCCACTCATAGGGGACCTGTTGCCCAGCACTACTGCCACCCCCACTCATAGGGCTTATGTTGCCCATCACCCCTGCCACCCCCACTCATAGGGAACCTGTTGCCTAGCACTACTGCCACCCCCACCTATAAGGGACCTGTTGCCCATCACCCCTGCCACCCCCGCTGATAGGGGACCTGTTGTCCAGCGCTATTGCCACCCCCACCCATAGGGGACCTGTTGCCCATCACCCCTGCCACCCATACTCATAGGGCTTATGTGACCCATCACCCCTGCCACCCCCACTCATAGGGGACCTGTTGCCCAGCACTACTGCCACCCCCACTCATAGGGCTTATGTTGCCCATCACCCCTGCCACCCCCACTCATAGGGGACCTGTTGCCCAGCACTACTGCCACCCCCACTCAAAGGGCTTATGTTGCCCATCACCCCTGCCACCCCCACCCATAGGGGACCTGTTGCCCATCACCCCTACCACCCCCACCCATAGGGGACCTGTTGCCCATCACCCCTGCCACCCGTACTCATAGGGGACCTGTTGCCCAGCACTATTGCCACCCCCATTCATTGGGGACCTATTGCCCATCACCCCTGCCACCCCCACCCATAGGGGACCTGTTGCCCAGCACTACTGCCACCCCCACTCATTGGGCTTATGTTGACCATCACCCCTGCCAACCCCACTCATAGGGGACCTGTTGCCCATCACCCCTGCCACCCCCACCCATAGGGGACCTGTTGCCTATCACCCCTGCCACCCACACACTTAGGGGACCTGTTGCCCATTACCCCTGCCACCCCCACCCACAGGGGACCTGTTGCCCATCACCCCTGCCACCCCCACCCATAGGGGACCTGTTGCCCATCACCCCTGCCACCCTCACTCATAGGGGACCTGTTGCCCAGCACTACTGCCACCCCCACTCATAGGGCTTATGTTGCCCATCACCCCTGCCACTCCCACTCATAGGGGACCTGTTGCCCATCACCCCTGCCACCTCCACTCATAGGGGACCTGTTGTCCATTGCCCCTGCCATCCCCACTCATAGGGGACCTGTTGCCCAGCACTATTCCCACACCCACTCATAGGTCTTATGTTGCCCATCACCCCTGCCACCCCCACTCATAGGGACCTGTTGCCCATCACCCCTGCCATCCCCACCCATAGGGGTCCTGTTGCCCATCACCCCTGACACCCCCACCCACAGGGGACCTGTTGCCCATCACCCCTGCCACCCCTACTCATAGGGCTTATGTTGGCAATCACCCCTGCCACCCCCACCCATAGGGGACCTGTTGCCCATCACCCCTGACACCCCTACTCATAGGGCTTATGTTGCCCATCACCCCTGCCACCCCCACTCATAGGGGACCTGTTGCCCATCAACCCTGCCACCCCCACTCATAGGGGACTTGTTGCCCAGCACTTCTGCCACCCCCACTCATAGGGGACCTGTTGCCCAGCACTACTGCCACCACCACTCATAGGGCTTATGTTGGCCATCACCCCTGCCACCCCCACTCATAGGGGACCAGTTGCCCAGCACCACTGCCACCCCCACTCATAGGGCTTATGTTGCCCATCACCCCTGCCCCCCCCACCCATAGGGGACCTGTTGCCCATCACCCCTGCCACCCCCACTTATAGGGGACCTGTTGCCCATCACCCCTGCCACCCCCACCCATAGGGGACCTGTTGCCCATCTCCCCTGCTGTTGGACAGGCCACACGAAGGGCTTGCTCCCTCCCCGCATGACAGGGCCCAAGCCCCGGCCCGCCAGGCGTGACCCACGAGAATCACCCGCACCCCGTCTCCCGACGGAACTCCTGCCCTCGGACCTCCATGTATCACGGGCCCAAGCCACCACCGGCTCCCTCGGCCGGGTCAAGCCGCCATCTTGGGCCCTGCGCCGCGAGGCCGCGTGGCCTCCCCCCGACCCTAACCCTGGGCCTGGCCGGCCCCGACATCCCGGCACCACCATCCACCCAGGAGGTGAGCGGACCACTTGGCAGGTCAATGGGAGAACGAAGCACCAAGGACTCTCCCCCGCCAGGTGACGATCGCCTCCAGCTCCCCCAGGCACCGGCTCCACCCTCCCGCTGGGTGTCTGGACACCTTCATCCCGGACCCTCCGACCTCCAAGTGCGAGGGTCCGGACATCAAAGGGGCACCTGCCCTATAACTGGGGCAGCTCCGGAGCAGGAAGGCAGTTGTATCCTGGAGTCGAGAGACACCGAGAGAACTCAGCCTTGACGGACTACTGGCGCTGCCGTAGCCCTATCTTGTGAACTATCGTCCTGCCTGCTGGCGCTGCCGCGGTCTTCTGCAACATCCATCCTCGTCGGGACCTGCTGGCGCTGCCGCGGCCCGTTGTAACGACCACCTTCACCGGGACCTGCTGGCGCTGCCGCGGACCGTACCTCGACCATCTTCACTGGGACCTGCTGGCGCTGCCGCGGACCGTGTATCGACCATCTTCACCGGGACCTGCTGGCGCTGCCGCGGCCCGTACCAGCTAGACCACCAAGCTCGAGGATTGTGAGCTACCCACCATACCATCTCAACTACCAGACTGGTAACCAGACTGTCCCGCTACCCCCTTTTCCCATCTTGAGAGACTTGAATCGAGGGGACCCCTGAGTCCAGACCTCCTTGTACCTTGTTATCGTACCTTAAGAAGTGCTTATAAAGAACGCTAACTCATCTCCTTGTGTGGTATCTGTCTGAGGGGGGGAAGTTATTTGTCTGTACGATCGCTGGAGACGGCTCTCCACGGAGACCTCTCCCCTTGTCCTCGGCCGACCCTCCCGGTCCGTCTAACATTGGTGGCCAGCGGCGCGATCCGAATCAACGCGTAATCGTACAGAGAGTAGCTCACCCCACGACAAAACCACGATGTCAGCCAAAGATAGCGGTTCCACTGAAAAGTTCCAAATGGATAAGTTGGAAGAATATAGCCACCGCGAACTTAAACAATTCTGCATGGAACTAGGCATTGCTACCACCGGCCTGAGTACCAAAGATGATTTGAAGCGCGCCCTTGAGTCGTGGGCAGAAACTGGGATCGCTGGATCCTCCGACCAAAACAGTGTCGCACCAGAGGGGAACGCCACGGCTCCCGAGGAGCGGGGAACGGGCCTCTCGCAGGAAGAGATCCAGGAAAGAGAAAGGACCAGATTACACGAGTTAGAAATGGCACGACTCAAGATGGACGGTGAACTAAAGTTGGCCGAGCAGAAACTAAATCTAGAGCACCTGCGGCTCCGAGAGGAACGAGAAGAAAAACAGAGACAGAGAGAGCTTGAGGAAAAAAGAATAACACTCGAACACGAGCGCAAACTGGCGGAAATAGAACTTCGGAAACAGAATAAAGAACCGGGGGTGCCTGAGCGACCGCACACCCCAGGGGCAACCGAGAAAAAAGTCCACATCCCCAAGGATGTTGTCCGAGAGTATGTCCGAGAAGACGACATACAGCAGTGGTTCAAAGCCTACGAGATCGCCATGACCTCCCACCGGATCGACCGGAGTGATTGGGGAGCCGGACTATGGGGGAGGTTCGTCAACGAAGGTCGCGATGCCCTGTTGCAGCTCCCAGATCACCAAATGACGTCCTACGACCACATGAAGGCTGCCCTCCTCACCCGCTACGGTCTCACACCCGAGATGTACCGTCAGAGGTTCAGAGATTGCACCCGGATCCCGGGTACAACTTGGGTGGAGTACGTAAACTATTTCAGCCGAGCCTTCGAGGGTTGGATCAAGGGGAGCCATGTAACGACCTACGAACAACTCTTTAACCTTATGGTATGGGAACACCTGTCGAACAACTGTTTCGTCGAGCTCAGGCAGCACCTCCTTGACAGTAAATTGACTGACCCCGGGCAGCTCGCCGCTGAAGCTGACCGATGGGAAAGCACCCGAGTGGGCCGGAGAGGACCACACGAGCAGAACCGAAGCAACCAAGGCCAGCACCGTCCTCGGGGAGGAGGAGGAGGCCAGTGGCGAGGGAGAGACACCCTCCCGGCAACACCCGTGGCCAGCACCCCGCCCCCGGCCGGCCGGGGAAACCCCCCGATGCGTCCAGGGTTCCGAGCCAATGTCACATGCCACCGATGCCAGCGAGTCGGCCATTACGCCAATGACCCGAGCTGCCCGCAGAACCAAACGCCCAAGCCCCGCCAGGTAGCTGCCGCCGCCCTGGGGGAAGAACGACTATCAGAGGAACAGGAAGAGTATGAGCCGGCCCAGCAAGAGTGGGAACCGGCCGCCATGGTTCTAGCGTGCCTAGGGGGAAAAGACATAGTCCCGCGGGCTCCCCTACCCGCCAACACCAGGAAATACGGTCAGTGGGTGACCATTAATGGGCATCGGGCCGAGGCCTTGCGTGACACAGGCGCCAGTGTGACGGCCGTCCGCTGTCACCTGGTGAAACCCGAGCAGATCCTGCCGAACATTCTCTGCCCCGTCCGCTCAGCCGACAATTCCGAAAGTCTGTGTCAAATGGCCTGCGTCCCCTTCGAATGGGGAGGGCTCTCCGGCCTGTTGAAAGTGACGGTCCGGGATGATGCCCCCGTGGACTGCCTCCTGGGGAATGACCTGGAGAGTTCCCCGTGGGCCACCGTCGAGAGAAGAGAGCACCTGGGGATGCTGGGCCTCCCGGACTGGGCCTGCGTAACCACCCGGTCCATGGCCGCCCGTGCCGTCCCCCGACCAGAAGAACCGGAATGGCCGGCACCTCCGCCCCCGGTCGCCCCAGTAGAAGACAACGGCGAGGCCAACCCCCCGGGACCAACGACCGAAGGGGACGCGCAACCCCAGGACTTCCCCGGCCTGGCTCAGTGGCGTCAAGAAGGGGGGCCCACCCAAGAACAGTTCCGCCAGGAGCAAAAGACCTGCCCCTCCCTCGAGGGACTCCGCCAACAAGCCAGCGCCCAGAGCGCAGGGGACTCCACCGGAACTCACTGGGTCTACTGGGAGAACGACCTGCTATACAGCGAACAGAGAATCGCAGAGCTAGGGGCCGGTCGAGTACTGGTGGTACCTCTCCGCTTCAGAGACTTCCTGCTCAACCTGGCCCACGATGTCCCCCTGGCTGGACACCTGGGCCAAGACAAGACTTACAGTCGCCTAGTGACCCACTTTTTCTGGCCGAAGATGCGGAACGACGTCCTGAACCACTGCCGGTCCTGCCCCACGTGCCAGGCCAGCGGGAAGAGTGGCCGTAAGCTGAAAGCCCCTCTACAGCCCTTCCCAGTGGTCACCACCCCGTTCGAGAGGGTAGGAATAGACATTGTGGGGCCCCTGGACCCCCGCACGGCACAAGGACATAGGTTCATCCTGGTACTGGTGGATCACGCCACCCGCTACCCCGAGGCGGTGCCTCTACGAACTGTAACAGCTCCGGTGGTTGGCCGGGCCCTAATGGGGATCTTCTCCCGGGTGGGCTTCCCCCGAGAAGTCGTCAGCGACCGAGGCACGAACTTCATCTCAAAATACATGAAGTCCCTCTGGCAACAGTGCGGGGTCACCTACCGATTCACGACCCCCTATCACCCCCAAGGGAACGGACTAGTGGAGCGATTCAACCGCACTCTCAAGGGGATGATTGGGGGATTGGAAGAGCCCCTCCGTCGCCAGTGGGATGTACTACTCCCGTGCCTCCTCCTTGCCTACCGAGAAGTTCCCCAGAAGTCCCTCGGCTTTAGCCCTTTCGAACTCCTGTACGGGCACCCTGTGCGAGGGCCCCTCAGCCTAGTCAAAGAAGGTTGGGAGATGGCCCCCCTAAAGACCCCTCCAGACGTCTTCAAGTACCTCCTGGCCCTACGCAATCAGACCCGGCGCTTCAGGGAGATGGCCAAGGCGAACCTCGAGGCCAGCCAGGAAGACATGAAGAGGTGGTATGATCACAATGCCTCCTCCGTCGAGTTCGAACCTGGTCAACAAGTGTGGGTGATGTCCCCCACCGAACCATGTGCCTTGCAAGATAAGTGGACGGGGCCCTTCAAGGTGGTCGAGCGCAAAAGCCCCGTCACTTACCTCATCGACATGGGGACCCCCCGGAACCCCCTTCGGGTCCTCCACAGCAACAGACTCAAACCACACTTTGTGCGCTCAGAACTCAGCCTCCTGATGGCTACGGACAGTGGGGCAGAGGAGGACTCCGAACCCCTCCCGGATCTCCTGAAGACTCAGGAGAACGACGGTTCCGTGGACGGAGTCCGGCTCTCCGATGCCCTCACCCCAGAGCAACGCCAGGGCTGCCGGGACCTCCTGCTGCGGTTCGCTTCACTGTTTTCCCTCACTCCCGGGGTCACCCCTTGGTGCTTGCACGACGTCGACACCGGGGACAGTCCCCCTATCCGACACCGGGCCTACCGCGTACCAGATCGGGTACGGGCCTGCATACAAGAGGAAGTGGCCAAAATGCTCATGATCGGGGTCATCGAGCCCTCGGACAGTCCCTGGGCCAGCCCGGTTGTACTGGTCCCCAAAGCCGCTGCCCCCGGCACCACACCTGAACTGAGATTCTGCGTCGACTACCGGGGCTTGAACGCTGTCACCCGAACCGATGCTCATCCTATCCCCCGAGCGGATGAATTGATCGACCGGCTGGGGGCCGCCCGCTACCTCAGTATCTTCGACCTAACAGCGGGCTACTGGCAGATCGGTCTCACACCCCGGGCTCAGGAACGGTCCGCCTTCTCTACCCCCGATGGCCACTACCACTTCAAGGTCATGCCCTTCGGCATGAAGAACGCCCCCGCTACATTTCAACGTCTTGTGAACCAGGTCTTGGCGGGGCTCGAAGAGTTCAGCGCTGCCTACCTGGACGATATCGCCGTATACAGCCGCCACTGGTCCGACCACCTCCGCCACCTCCAGGAGGTCCTACAGGCCCTCCAGCGGGCCGGCCTCACGATTAAGGCCGGCAAATGCCAAATTGGCCAAGGGTCCGTGACCTACCTGGGGCACCAGGTGGGAAGCGGGCTGGTGGCCCCACTGCAACTTAAAATTGCTGCCATCCAGTCCTGGCAGCCCCCCGTCACCCAGACCGAAGTCCGAGCCTTCTTGGGGCTCACCGGCTACTACCGGCGGTTCGTGAGGGACTACGGCAGCATTGTGGGGCCCCTCACGGGTCTCACGTCCAAGAACCAACCGAAGCGGATTAACTGGACCCCCGATTGTCAAGCGGCCTTCGAAAGGCTGAAGGCCACCCTGTGCACCGCCCCTGTGCTCCAGGCCCCCGATTACAGTCGGGAATTCGTGGTACAGACAGACGCCTCCGACCACGGCATCGGGGCGGTTCTTTCCCAAGTGAACCCCGAGGGTCACGACCAGCCGGTGGCCTTCATCAGCCGACGTCTCCTGGCCCGAGAACAGCGCTGGAGCACAATCGAGAGGGAGGCCTTCGCAGTGGTGTGGGCCCTCAAGAAGCTCCGGCCCTATCTCTTCGGTACCCACTTCCGGGTACAAACCGACCATAGACCCCTGCAGTGGCTGATGCAGATGCGGGGGGAGAACCCAAAACTATTGCGCTGGTCCATCTCCCTGCAGGGAATGGACTTCACCGTGGAGCACCGACCGGGCCAAGACCACGCCAACGCAGATGGCCTGTCACGCTTCTTCCGCCTCGACGAGGAGAGTCCCCAAGAAGATGGGTGACTCTCCCCGCCTTCAGCTGGGGGGGACGCATGTTGGACAGGCCACACGAAGGGCTTGCTCCCTCCCCGCATGACAGGGCCCAAGCCCCGGCCCGCCAGGCGTGACCCACGAGAATCACCCGCACCCCGTCTCCCGACGGAACTCCTGCCCTCGGACCTCCATGTATCACGGGCCCAAGCCACCACCGGCTCCCTCGGCCGGGTCAAGCCGCCATCTTGGGCCCTGCGCCGCGAGGCCGCGTGGCCTCCCCCCGACCCTAACCCTGGGCCTGGCCGGCCCCGACATCCCGGCACCACCATCCACCCAGGAGGTGAGCGGACCACTTGGCAGGTCAATGGGAGAACGAAGCGCCAAGGACTCTCCCCCGCCAGGTGACGATCGCCTCCAGCTCCCCCAGGCACCGGCTCCACCCTCCCGCTGGGTGTCTGGACACCTTCATCCCGGACCCTCCGACCTCCAAGTGCGAGGGTCCGGACATCAAAGGGGCACCTGCCCTATAACTGGGGCAGCTCCGGAGCAGGAAGGCAGTTGTATCCTGGAGTCGAGAGACACCGAGAGAACTCAGCCTTGACGGACTACTGGCGCTGCCGTAGCCCTATCTTGTGAACTATCGTCCTGCCTGCTGGCGCTGCCGCGGCCTTCTGCAACATCCATCCTCGTCGGGACCTGCTGGCGCTGCCGTGGCCCGTTGTAACGACCACCTTCACCGGGACCTGCTGGCGCTGCCGCGGACCGTACCTCGACCATCTTCACTGGGACCTGCTGGCGCTGCCGCGGACCGTGTATCGACCATCTTCACCGGGACCTGCTGGCGCTGCCGCGGCCCGTACCAGCTAGACCACCAAGCTCGAGGATTGTGAGCTACCCACCATACCATCTCAACTACCAGACTGGTAACCAGACTGTCCCGCTACCCCCTTTTCCCATCTTGAGAGACTTGAATCGAGGGGACCCCTGAGTCCAGACCTCCTTGTACCTTGTTATCGTACCTTAAGAAGTGCTTATAAAGAACGCTAACTCATCTCCTTGTGTGGTATCTGTCTGTGGGGGGGAAGTTATTTGTCTGTACGATCGCTGGAGACGGCTCTCCCCGGAGACCTCTCCCCTTGTCCTCGGCCGACCCTCCCGGTCCGTCTAACACCTGCCATCCCCACCCACAGCGGACCTGTTGCCCAGCACTACTGCCACCCCCACTCATAGGGCTTATGTTGCCCATCACCCCTGCCACCCCCACTCATAGGGAACCTGTTGTCCATCACCCCTGCCACGCCCACTCATAGGGGACCTGTTGCCCATCACCCCTGCCACCCCACTCATAGGGCTTATGTTGCCCATCACCCCGGCCTCCCCCACTCATAGGGAACCTGTTGCCCAGCACTACTGCCACCCCCACCCATAGGGGACCTGTTGCCCATCACCCCTGCCACTCCCACCCATAGGGGACCTGTTGTCCAGCACTACTGCCACCCCCACCCATAGGGGACCTGTTGCCCTTCACCCCTGCCACCCCTACTCATAGGGCTTATGTTGCCCATCACCCCTGCCACCCCCACTCATAGGGGACCTGTTGCCCAGCACTACTGCCACCCCAACTCATAGGTCTTATGTTGCCCATCACCCCTGCCACCCCCACTCATAGGGGACCTGTTGCCCATCACCCCTGCCACCCCCACTCATAGGGGACCTGTTGCCCAGCACTACTGCCACCCCCATTCAAAGGGCTTATGTTGCACATCACCACCCCCACCCATAGGGGACCTGTTGCCCATCACCCCTGCCACCCCCACCCATAGGGGACCTGTTGCCCATCACCCCTGCCACCCGCACTCATAGGGGACCTGTTGCCCAGCACTACTGTCACCCCTACTCATAGGGCTTATATTGCCCATCACCCCTGCCACCCCCACTCATAGGGGACCTGTTGTCCATCACCCCTGCCACCTCCACTCATAGGGGACCTGTTGTCCATCACCCCTGCCATCCCCACTCATAGGGGACCTGTTGCCCATCACCCCTACCACCCCCACCCATAGGGGACCTGTTGCCCATCACCCCTACCACCCACACTCATAGGGGACCTGTTGCCCAGCACTACTGCCACCCCCACTCATAGGGGACCTTTTGCCCATCACCCCTGCCACCCCCACCCATAGGGGACCTGTTGCCCAGCACTACTGCCACCCCCACTCATTGGGCTTATGTTGACCATCACCCCTGCCAACCCCACTCATAGGGAACCTGTTGCCCTCACCCCTGCCACCAACACTCATAGGGGACCTGTTGCCCATCACCCCTGCCACCCCCACTCATAAGGGACCTGTTTCCCAGCACTACTGCCACCCCTACTCATAGGGCTTATGTTGCCCATCACCCCTGCCACCCCCACTCATAGGGGACCTGTTGCCCAGCACTACTGCCACCCCAACTCATAGGTCTTATGTTGCCCATCACCCCTGCCACCCCCACTCATAGGGGACCTGTTGCCCATCACCCCTGCCACCCCCACTCATAGGGGACCTGTTGCCCAGCACTACTGCCACCCCCATTCAAAGGGCTTATGTTGCACATCACCACCCCCACCCATAGGGGACCTGTTGCCCATCACCCCTGCCACCCCCACCCATAGGGGACCTGTTGCCCATCACCCCTGCCACCCGCACTCATAGGGGACCTGTTGCCCAGCACTACTGTCACCCCTACTCATAGGGCTTATATTGCCCATCACCCCTGCCACCCCCACTCATAGGGGACCTGTTGTCCATCACCCCTGCCACCTCCACTCATAGGGGACCTGTTGTCCATCACCCCTGCCATCCCCACTCATAGGGGACCTGTTGCCCATCACCCCTACCACCCCCACCCATAGGGGACCTGTTGCCCATCACCCCTACCACCCACACTCATAGGGGACCTGTTGCCCAGCACTACTGCCACCCCCACTCATAGGGGACCTTTTGCCCATCACCCCTGCCACCCCCACCCATAGGGGACCTGTTGCCCAGCACTACTGCCACCCCCACTCATTGGGCTTATGTTGACCATCACCCCTGCCAACCCCACTCATAGGGAACCTGTTGCCCTCACCCCTGCCACCAACACTCATAGGGGACCTGTTGCCCATCACCCCTGCCACCCCCACTCATAAGGGACCTGTTTCCCAGCACTACAGCCACCCCCATTCAAAGGGCTTATGTTGCCCATCACCCCTGCCACCCCCACCCATAGCGGACCTGTTGCCCATCACCCCTGCCACCCCCACCCAAAGGGGACCTGTTGCCCATCACCCCTGCCACCCGCACTCATAGGGGACCTGTTGCCCAGCACTACTGCCACCCCCACTCATAGGGGACCTATTGCCCATCACCCCTGCCACCCCCACCCATAGGGGACCTGTTGCCCAGCACTACTGCCACCCCCACCCATTGGATGAGTGATGCGCCACACACCCATCATACTCCAACATTAGGTATGTCAGCATAATACATCCCCCCTAACATCATGACAACAGTGTGTAGTCTGTGACAAATGCCCACAGCAGTGATTATGACTTCGAACATACAATGTAACTACCAGCACATGTGTGACCAAAAAATGAATGTGTACTACACAAGGCAAGCATCACAATAGCACTGTGTCAATGCAAAAATAACACCCCCTCACTGTGTAGAACAAAAGTTAAGTGTGGCGTTCCAAACTGCAGCAAATGTCGAGCATTGTTGTGATGGGGTCTAAACCCCCCTCATCACAGTGACCAAAAGGTAAGTGTCATCATGGTCAAAGCTGCAAATGCCAAACAGCATGTAGGATTCCCGGTCCCAACACATGAAACACTTTTGGGGCAAACTATTGGTTGTGTCCCATACCCACAGAGATGTGGTGAGGCTAACAGTGCTGTGAAAACAAAACATAATCTCGGCCATGTGCAGACAAGCACCACACATGGGGGCTGACAATGCATACAGTGTACAATGACACAAAAGCAGAAGTGACCATCACAAAGCATACACACATCTGGAAAATAGACACACTAATCAAAACAATCTGTGTAGACTGTGGGTGTCAGGTCACAAACTCCCATTCCATGCCAGCAATGGCACCTAACAACCAGGATGAATGTACAGAATGATGTGATATGACTCACAGGGACAGCAGAGTAAATCACAAAAACAGCATCCAGACAATGGCCCACAACAGCAATACCAATGCACTGATGCAGATGCACAAACACAAACAGGCAACCTCACACTGCACATCTGACACAACATATGTGTGTGTGTCTCAGTATCCCCAGGCAACTACACCACACATGAGGGGGGCTGAACCACAGTGACACAGATGTGGACAGAGTGCCATACAAAAGTAGACCATCATTGGGACCCCCTTAGTGGGCAATCAGGCATTGTGAGATGAGAGGGAGCACAAAAGACACATGTGACACAAGCTGGAATGAACACAAACTAACACAGCAAGAGTCTGACATACAACAGCACTCCCCCCAGGGACCAGACATTGGGGTGACACAAGCATGCATGACACCTCCACTGTGATGACAAAGGTAGATGTCGAACAAACTGTGAAAACCAGACATGTGTCCTCTGCCACAAATGTACATCACATCTACACAAACACAAATCACTCAGCATGGCCCGTCATCCATGGACAAACGGGAGCTAGGGGCCCATCCATGCAAACATTTACATCAGTCCACCCTCAACACCACACACCCTGAACTGCAACAATGTGCATCTATGAAGCCCACATGGACAGGTGACATTGCACATGCATCCATGACAAACACAGGAATGTTGGGAGGAACTAAGGTGCACAGACTCTTCACACATGGACAGTTTACAACCCTGGTGAATGACAGACATACTGCACAGTATGCGGTACCTGGCCATGATGGCAAAGCTCACGTAACCTTCAGAATACCTGCCACAGTCCCAGGACAATGCAGAAGCCAAGGCGAACCACAAGGCACATATGCTGACACCTGCAAACATTGCAGCCCTGAACCGGACAAGTGGGAGCAGTCACACACACATACACATGTTTCAATCACTGAAAGGCATTATCTAGAGACAACTACATGATATTGCGAACAAACAAGTGCCTTGGGGACCCCTGACTGTGTCTCATCTGCGTCTGACAACATCATCACCACTCAGAACTGACAAATCCCAATGATGAAACACCAATTAATAGTAGTGTGTCATGCACCCACACATCTGGTAGCCCATGGAAATGTTGTGGGATGAACACAGTACCACTCAGCAAGCATCAACAACAGGAACATATCAAGGGAACACTGCCTGCGTATGAAAAGGGATGTGGACACACAGACATGCTCATACAACACACACCATGGGTCCAGGCTATGTCACGGGACAACACACTTACTTGAGGGGACCCAACTCCTGTGGAAGCCCAGCTGTGCCAAACATATTCACAGCACGTCTCACTCATGTCAGCAGAACACTTGGTCAGTCAGCCATCAGTTACCACACAATAAAGGCTCTGGTCACAACAGCCTGGGTACGTGAGTCTCCCCTAAGTCATCTGCACATACTCAACACATATGTACAGCAGGTTGCACAAAGGACCCAGTTGCTCCTTTACCAATGATGCCCACACCTGTAGGTCCAGTGGTGATGCGCCCAAAGTCAGGGAAATAGACAAATTGGACAATGGGAAGCATATCATATGTGCATGGGTGCAAGCCACAGATGTGACCATGCAAATGAAATGTTCACAGAGATGTCCACAAATTGTTGATCATGACACACCCAGTTAGCTGCAAAGGATGACATGGATACCGACCAAAATAGGATACATATCTCATGGACCACATGGAGTACCTCACATCAACACCTCAGTATTCAACATTGGAAACCAAGCATTACAGGTGCAAGGTCATGCTAAACATCATCAATCTAATGTACAGCTTAATCAAGTTCACAACGATAAAGAAAAAAGCTTTATTCAGCATATGAAAATGTAAACGTCCGTTCAAACAAAAGGCCAATGGCCAGTTAATTATCAAATGACAAGGAGTGAACTTGAGTGACAACTGTCACACGTTGCTTGCCTGCACTGGTAAGGACAGGGGACATCCCCTCAGAGGGGCATGCATGGGGGCAGGCCAGGCACCGCAGGGACAGGATCAGGGCGCAGCAGAAGGAGGCAGTGAAGGGGTGGTGGATGCACTGCAACTGCAGTGGAGTTGACTGAAGTGGTGGGTGCAGTCACAACTGTGGGGCAAAAGTCAGATGGGGTGGGTGCCGGCACAACTTCAGTGGGCAGGTCAGATGGAGTGGATTGGGTCCCCACTGCAGTGCCCAAGTCAGACGGCGTGGTCATAGACTCCACTGCAGTGCCTAAATCCATGTGAGCGTAATGGGGTGCAGGTGAGGTCGGCAGGACAGAGGGGGGGACACGGTCCCCACATCAGTGGCACTAACCATCTGACCGGGTGTGGAGGAGCAAGTGGTAGGGGGGGAGGGCCTCAGCATTTTGGGGATGGTATATCTGTGGGTGGGGAAACCCGGGGCAGGGTGTGGCGGGGAACCTCTGGAGTGGTGGCCTGGGGGATGGAGGACGGAGACTTCGTCTTGGAGCTGCGTGGCGGGGTGGGGTCTTGCTCTTCCGGCTCCGGGGGGACTTGCGGGTGGGGGCCTCAGTCTGGCTGCGCGTGGGGGAGGGTGTCCGGGTGTGAGGGGCACTCCCCTCTGTGTGTGGGGACTTCCTCTTCCCCTTGTAGTCTGGATCTGCTGGGTTGGTGGGGAAGAGGCCAAGGTCACAGAGGAAGAGCTTCTGTGGAGATGGGGTTGCAGGTGAGGCAAGGGAAGGGGCTGGGAGGGAGAGGTTTTGGAGGACTGCGGAGTGGTTGTGGATGACTGTGTGTGTGTCTGCAAACCATCCCCTGTGAGTGTGGTATCAGTCCCCTGCGCTTGCTTGTGTGCACGTCTAGCCCTTGGTCTGGGTGTTTGTGTGCTGCCCGTGTCTGTGGCTTTGTGAGAATGTGCAGGTGTGTGTGTGCTTAGGACTGGTAGGCTGCTATGAATCGTGGGTGGTGCAGAGGTAGGAGGGGTGCAGGACTGTTGGAGGAGGGACACTGCTGCCGTCGGGGTGGAGGCCACGGACTGATTGGTCCTCTTTAGTGCAGACATGCCCGATGAAATGCTCTCCATGAACGACACCAGTTGCGTCAAAAACACTGGTGTGTGCATGGAGGACACTCAGCATCGATGTCTGCCCTACATGGATCTGTCTAAGTAAGTCCACAGACTCATCACTCAGGGCAGCAGGGGACACAGGGGCAGGGGGTGCGGTGTCTGGCACAAAGGAAACATGCTCCCGAACACGGGAGCCTCCACCGACCTCTGGGATGGGAGCCGATGGGAGGGTGGTGATGGTGGTGGTGGGGACGGTGGCGGGGACAGCCTCACTAGCTGGGGTTTGGTGGTTGCTGACACCCGCCTCCACAAGGGAGTCATCCTCAGAGCTGCTGTGGCCCTCAGCTGGGGTGGATGGTGCTGAGGACTACTCGGTGTGGCTCCTCTCGCCCTCCGTGCCACTGTGTCCCCCCGACTCCTCTCCTTCTCTCCCTGTCAGGCTCTGTCGCTCCTCCTGGTCCATGGAGCTGTCCCCTCCTGTGGCTGTGGATGTATCTGGATAAAAATAGGAAGAAAGAGAACAACATCAGTCACCTGCACTGACTGCACACACCACAGTGAGTACATCACATCACAGGGCAAGGCCTGGCATCATCAGCTGAACACTGCTCAAAGTGCCAACACTGTTTAGAATAAGCCAGTTGTCATTCTCACCATCAACCATGGCACACATATCCCTCCTTGACTTGCACCCATATGTCTGTTGCATGTTGGATGCCAATACCCTAATGTGCCCACATGCACCAACCACACATTTGTTGGACATGCAAGTGAACATGTAGCTGTATGTCACTATACACACAGCACATCTCTTGCCACTGACTCACTACAGGTGTCTGGATGAAGGAATGGGCAGAGACTCATTTCACATGCTTGTGATGCATGCCAGCAACACACACTATGATGTTCTCATGTCCTGATGGTCAATGCCACACTGGGGTGCATGGTGCACACTTGAACACAATGCAGGATCACTCATAGCAAGTTAAATGCCATGGCACTGGCATGCCTGGAAAGTCAGTCAACACTGTCTCCTGTCACCGGGGCAGGACATCCATACATCAACAGTATGCACTGTGTCACAATCATAGCTCAGGGATAAAGCAAACTCTGCAGATTACAAGTGCACTTGCCCATCCGTTGCAAACAACATATCCAGGACCCAGAAGACCCCACATCATGCAAATCAGACATATGAGTCTCTGCGAACACAACTCCCTGTACACTAGCACATCACAGTCTGCTGTGCATGTAACCCAGCTGCCTGAAGTACCCAGTTGCATACACCATTGTGCGCTGTCAGATGATCACACCTATATGTCACACAGGTCTTGTCTCTCATAGTCACATCTCAGATGTCCTGCTGACCCTCAAAATCATGAGCACCCCAGTTGTACGTAACAGGAAGCCACACCATAATGACACAGAGGCAGACACCTGAAGGCACATGTCACTAAGCACAACCTGTAAGTTGATACACAGGAGTGGGATCACAGAGTGTTTCTAAATGCCCTTGAGGCTAAGCTAGCTAAGCAAGTGTGACATACTTTATATACATACTCCTGAGGCCCACAAATTGGAGTCCCCTGCTGCATGGTTTTGTTTGAAATACCCCAGCCACATGTGGCGAGTCAGACCAGCAATTGGAACACATATCAAGGGCACACACAGATCACATGTCAGATCCCAGGCATTGGGTAAACAATTGACCCACCCATGAAACACACAACAGAGTCACAGGAACAGATGCTGTCCGGAAGCTGAAGCATAGCTGACTGCAGGGACACAGTGCCCTAGTGACACAATCAACAGACTGTAGGGGCCACACCTGTGGAACAGATGAGGAGGCTGCATCACACAATTGAGGGACCTGAGTATTGGACTACAAGACCTACGTAATGTGGAAGTGTGACTAGGCAAAAAGACTGCAATTAGAATGTCAGACATAATACACAGATTAGGCATGGACTTACCCCCTCCTTGCTGCTGTCTGGCCTTCAGCTGCCTATCCAGGTCCGGGAAGACCACCGCCAGTATCCGGAGCATGTGGGGGGTCAGGGTCTGGTGTCCGCCCCTCCTGCGAGGAGGTGACAGCTTCAGCTGGACTCTTGCGATCCTCCGGGTCCAGCCCCAAAGGTCCTGCCACCTCTTCTGGCAGTTGCGGATGCGGCGCTTGTAGACCCCCACCGAACGAACTGCCCGAGCGATGGTCAGCCATATCTCCTGCTTCTGGTGGGCATCAACCTGTGAGGATGACAATTACATTAACACACATGCCTCATATTTGTGCTGCACACATTTGGATATACATGTCATCATCACAAAGGGAAATGAGTTACACAGGTAGTGCAACCATGGAAAAGGACAAATAACCTGCATGTCTGACATGTTAACAATGCCTGGGAAATTTGAGCAAGCACAAATGCACTTTAGCAGCAGAACACCTGTTCATTACATGTACCTACACACTTTGGGGGATGAAAGTACTCAGTGAGAATGCTTGCTACTGGTGTACACACTGCTAGTACTGCTAGTCAGACAACATGCATAATTAGGAAGGCAGTGGACTGCACACTCACCTGCTCCCCTGGTTTCCCATAGAGCTTGCAGTACTGTGGAAGGAGCCCATCCAACAGGACCTGGTTCTCCTCCTCAGTGAAGGCTGGGGCCCTCTCCAAAGTACGTGCCATAGCAGGAGCCAGAGGATGCAGAGACAGCGGCAGTGGTAGCAGGGATGTGGTCCAGTAGCATGTAGTGCAGGCAAGTGAGCTCCCTGGGGGGCCAGCCAGCCATATATCTGTGCTGCAGAGGCAGACTCTGTGCCATGTGTCCCCAGTGATAGGTCCAACACGGTTGCATTCTATGAATCTGGCCAATCCATGGAAATGTACGACTCGTACACGTCTTCCGCATCGTTCAAACCTTCACCTTCATAAAACCCTCGGAATTGCAACATTGTTGTAGGCATCCAACTGAATTTCCAGCGCACAACTCGTACAGGTTTTGAATCCGCATCCGTCTCCATGACAGTCCAGAGCCAATGGGTGAGCCCGGCTGTGTCAACTGACTGTACAACGCGTAGTTTGAAAATACACATGCACCCGTCTCCAAACGATTCAATGGCCAAGGCGTATGCCTGTCTCGGACCATGCCTGCCCGAAGTGCATGCATGATAGTCACCCGCGTCGGACCTCATTGCAGTCAATGACAAAGCGTACGCCCGGCTCGGTCATGAACCGTGCAATGCGTACGCATTGTCACCTGCGTCGGACCTCATTGCAGTCAATGACAAAGCGTACGCCCGGCTGGGTCATGAACCGTGCAATGCGTACGCATTGTCACCTGCGTCGAACCTCATTGCAGTCAATGGCAAAGCGTACGCCTGGCTCGGTTATTGACCGTGCAATGCGTACGCATTGTCACCCGCGTCAGACCTCATTGCAGTCAATGACAAAGCGTATGCACGGCTCGGTCATGAACCGTGCAATGCGTATGCATTGTCACCCGCGTCGGACCTCATTGCAGTCAATGGCAAAGCGTACGCCCGGCTCAGGCATGAACCGTGCAATGCGTACGCATTGTCACTTGCGTCGGACCTCATTGGTGTGACTATTTGATGGCTTCAACACACAATTACTTGCCAGGGACACATGTGCACACCTACCACACTACAGCATTGGCCACACAGTGTCCCATGGCATGTAAGGCTGCATTCCCTGTGCGTTGGGGGGGCAACATTTGGTTTGTTGTGTGGCACTTTTGTTCAGCCACTCCCAGGCTGTGCACTTGTTCATGGGGGCATAATCCTTTGTGTGTTGTGCACATTACCACTGTGATGTGCAACTGTACAGTGATGGGCATGGGACACGGACACAGTTGCAGGTTGGATATGTTTAGGACATGTCACATACACCCTGAGTCCTGGGGGTGATGGCATGTACATCACAGTGAGACCTGTAGCCACAATTCAGATGTGCACCCACAGTCTGTTCGCATGTTGTGTCTCAGATGTGGATGATCAAATGTGCCCAATGGGAGACGGTCTCCACATCCATGTGGTATATGCAGCAACCTTGATGGTGTGTGTGTGTCTAAGAGACGTACATGTAGGGCCTGCAGGGACACCAGTGGCCAGTACCTGTGGAACTCACGCTTGCCTTGTGGTGTGTACGTGATACGCCATGTCCATTCCAGAGTCGATGTGGCAATACAGGGACCCTGGGTATCTGCATGGCAAAGATCTGTGATGCCTGGGAGACATCAGGCCTCACTTGTCACTGTGGTGTGTGTTTGTAATATCACAGCAGTACATAGCTCGGGTGACACAGCCCAATGATTGGCCATTGCACTACTTGGGACTTATGTGGACATGTGGAATTGAGATGTGAGGTGATGGTCATGTAGGTGACATATGTGTCCATGCCCAACAGCACACACCTCAGTACATTGTGTACTGTCATGATGTATCATGTGATATTGAGCCTGGTCATGGCCACATGGGTGGATGAACCGACAATCTTCCTTTGTTCATCTCTGTTCTGCAGGGCACCAGCTGTCCATCGACCGTTCCCAGACCTTGAAACTGCATCCGACGGTATTGCTTCACCAGGCCACTGATTGAGGAGTTGGCGGACCAGTTGGCGCCATATCTGCTACCTGGCCGGACATACCCTACAGCACTGACCCCAGAGGGAAAGGTGATGGCAGCCCTGCACTTCTCTGCTACTGGTACCTTCCAGTACACTGTGGCTACAGCAGGTGGGATGTCGCAAACTATGTTTAGTCGTGTGCTACGCGATGTCTTGGAGAGGATGTTGCATTTCCTTGACCTGTACAACAAGTTCCCTAGCCCAGCTGAACTCCCTGAAATAAAGGATGCCTTTTATCCACTGGGGAGGATGCCGAACGTCATCAAATCTATTGATGGTACACATGTGGCCCTGATACCACCACATGCACATGAGCAGGCATACCGGAACAGGAAACATTTCCACTCGATCAATGCTCTGGTGGTATGTTTTGCAGACATGTGTATCACACATGTGTGTGCTCGGTTCCCTGGTTCTGCGCACAATGCCCATATAATGAAGAGTAGTCGCATTGCAACGCTGATGGCACAGATGCCAGATCAGCGTGCCTGGCTTGTCGGTGTCTACTGACTGTTTACCATTGTGTGTTTGTTTGGCAATGTTGTATTCCGCTCTCCTACAAAACTCAGCTACTTGGTTATTTTTTTGTGTGTAGGTGACTCCGGATACCCCAACATGCCGTGGTTGCTGACACCCCTCAGGAACCCTGTGACAACAGCCTAGATGCGCTAACGATGAGGCACATGATCGGAGCAGGAGGGTGATTGAGCGGACATTTGGCCTCCTGAAAAGCCTTTTTCGCTGCCTGGACAAGACCAGAGGGTCCCTCCCATAGGAGCCTGCAAAGGTGTGCAAAGTTATCCTTCTATGCTGCATGCTACACAACATGGCAGTGCGGAAGACGGTGCCTCTCATCCAGGATGACGATGACCAACCTCCGCCACCTGTGGAGGATCCCGGCCTGGGCCAAGATGCCAGTGATGATGAGGATGAGGGTGACGTCCGCTCACAGCTCATAAACAACTTCTTCACCTGAATGTGAGTTTCCAGGGTTGTTATGTCAATGTATGGAGTTAGCATGGAATGTGTTGTGGCTGCTCTGTTGCTGTCTGAGTGTGTCTGTGTGCCACTTGACTGGATGCGTGCAGTGATGTGTCCATTCAGGTGGTGTGTACTCCACAATAGGGTAGTACTGCTAACTTGTTTCTGTGTAGGTTTATTGTGACATGTTTTGTGCATGTGTATTGCATTTCTCTCCTGTTCGGCTGTGCTTTTGACTGTGTCTTGTGTCTGTCGTTCCCAGGGTAATTTGCCTGTTGTTTGGTCAACACTGACCCCCAACACCCAGAATCCAACACCAGTGTGGGAGTAGTCAATTGCCATCAAGTGATGTGCCACACACCCCTGGACTTCAATTCTCAGACACTCTGTGACCGGGTGTCCACCGTAACGTATAATTGCCTTGCAACTATTTTAGAATAAGCATGTTGCTGATGTGTAATGAACCTGTGCTTTGTTAGGTGCGTTGTCTGTCTTCCCACATCTGAGTGACATTTGCTTACCTCACCTGTGGACTTGTTGCCACTGACTGTGGATAGGTGTTGTGGTTGTGCATACCTATGTGTTTCTGGTCAACATCATTGTGTGGGATGAGTAACATGGCCATGGTGAGTATGTGTTGTGTTGCCATAGTGGTGTGTCTCCCTCACATGTGTCACATCACCATGACTCACCTAACTTGGGTCACATTGTTGTAGTATTTGGCATGCACTGTGTTGTTTAGCAGATCGACATCTCCATGACACATGACAAGTTGGAATCACAACAGTGGCAAGTATGGTGTACTGGTGAGTTTATTTTCGGACATGTGTGAGGAAAGTGCACAGGATGGTGGGTGCTGTACATTGGTTTTTGAATCCAAAGTTCACATTAGAGTTGGAAGTGCTGGTAGATGAAATGTCCAGAGTAAAGTCCACAATCATCTGCTTCATTGGACCAACATGAACCCTCCATGTCATGTGGGCGAGTTGTGTGCCATTGAACAAGGTGAAACGGTTGTGCACAAAGAACATTGTCCAGAACAGATTTAGAGGCCCTGGGGGATGTGCTGGGACATCTGCCTCTCACATGTCCTTCTTCGGACGACCCCTCTTCTTCTTGGGGGATGGATCCTCAGGTGCAGGCCTCTGTGGTGCAGGGGACTCTCCGCCAGAGTCCACTGTGGGTGTGTCTTTGTCCCAGGTTTTTTTTATTTGATATTTATTGGCTTTGTCATTCCTTGTTTGGTCCTTTTTTTGTCTTTTTTTCTTTGGGTTTTCTAGGCATGCAGGAGACTTTCTTCTGACCGAGACGGACGCTGATGTTGGCTCGTGCGGGCTTCTCCGCCTCGTCCACGCTGACTATCTTCTGTGTTTCATACGCGTCAGTCACGGAGATCTCTATTACTTGTGGACCCGGTTTTCTGTGCATGTCGGTCGTGCGGTTTGGTCTCCATGCGAGTCGGTCTGGTTTTACACGCATTGCATCATACTGCGCGGGTCGGATATCACGGGTACGTGTCGGTCGGGTTCGTGTCGGTCGGTGAAACTCGCGTCGGTTTTCTGGCCGGATCACTATTTTCCCTACGGCTCGGTCGTACAGCTTGTATTCCGTACATGTCGGTTGTAATTCACACGCGTTGCATCGTACTGCACGGGTCGTACGGCGCTGGTCTGTGTCGGTCGGTCTCCGGTCCGGGTCCGTGTCAGTCGATACGTTTTGCGACCGGAATCGGCCCCTAAGAGTTTGGACAAGTGTGCATGGCACTGTCAGGGACCTGGCTAAAGAGGGCATGAAGTAGCTGAAACTGGATCATAAATTCAAAGCTATTCTGAAGAAGGGCCCCGAAAAATACGTTTTGCCCAGGACCCCCAAAATCCTTAAAATGTCCCTGGTGCATGCACAGAACTTATCCATGATGGTTGTTATCAATACTAATATCAATGCTAAAGATATCGTCTGGATGGAATGTCCTGTCAAAAACACGGACAAAATATTGAGAAGAGAAGTGCAAATAGGTAAGTATAGATTTACTATTCCTAACTCCACAGCTACATACCTCAAATATGATTATATCATCAAGGTAGATGTAGGTGAAGTTAAGTATAGTAAAACTTTGCTTATGCATAGAAACTTACCTTCACAATGTTTTTTTTGTCCTCAATATTCTTGTTACAACATTTCGTCCACACAATAGTTGTGACTATATTTTGTCCAAACACCTTGCATGATATGGCCCCAGCATGGGAATATACCTCACTGATGCATGTACCTAATAATTATATACAGTTTGTGACTGCATCACTTGTACAGATACAACAAAATGCCTGGAACCTACCATGAGTAGTGTTCAGGAATCAGCTGAATCCTCAAAACTATGCACTCTGCAACAGAAAATGGAGTTCTCTCATAACATAGTGGCATTCACTATGATGTAGTGAGACTCCACAAACAAAATAGCACAGGCAACTAGTAAGCTTTCATGTAATATGTACTACGGGTGGGCTCATGGGCCTTGAATTATGACTTCAGTAATCACATTTAAGGAAAGCAGCAAATGAAATTAAGACTGTGGGAAAGTTAGTTTAAATTATATGTGGAAATGGAGAACAGTTAGGACTAATGCAATCATGTGGCAATAAAATTTGATATATTATGGAGAAGAACTGAGTCAGGCGACAGGGAAAGGCAAATTATGCAGATTATGCATTTAAAGGCAAGTTATGTGGAGCATTCTGTGGCATTATTAACAAGCTGTGTTGACATTTTTAACACACGTTTAATACAAAAAGGGATCCCACCCCTATACCAAATGCATATCTTATTTTCAGTGGGAAAGAAACAAATTCAGCAGATTCTTTTCAAAATATTGTCATCAGCATACAATTATTGATTCTGGGTCTGTTTTACACTCTGGTGGACGACTCCCTCTATAGGAGTGACAGAGGACATTACGTCTCCCCAAGGTTGTAAGGGTCATTTTTAGGTCTCGCCTAGCTATTGCATTTACGCAATCGCTATGCGAGACTCTAGTAAGAGGGGCATTTCAAAGTGCTCCCAAAAGTGGATTGCATGGCGAGCATGCGCACAATCACGTGCATCGTGCTGCCATGCAATCCATTTGGGGAAGTGCTTCAGCCCACTGGCGTGTGCACGTGTCACAGCCTCGGCATCATACTTCAATCGGTCTGCTCCCCCGCCTGGAATGCGCTCCCCCGCCCCCGCCAAGCGCGTGCGCCAAATTTGCTTTCACTTTCGCGCGGCGGGCGCTCGTGTCCGGGCCACTTTAGAAGCCGGGCTTGTTCTTCTAATGACACCCAGGATGTCTGTGTGATGGAAATAGAGGGTGTTTTCTTATTAATCTCCTCGCTGCTGTGCGTCTGTGGTCCCCGCAGTGCCGCGCTCACCCCGGAGGGGTCAGGCCTCTCCAAGCCATTCATTAAAACTCATAAAATTAATCACCGGCATCATCTTCCTCGCCGCCGTCACGCATGGAGGCCGGGGAGGGGGCACCCGCCGAAAAGTGCCTCTTTTTGTAAATTGCATTAGCTGTCCTCTCGACTCTCCGTTAATGAGGTGCCACGGCGGCGGTGTCTGCCCATTGATCGCCCGCCTCGCGCCCTGGCAATTAGCGTCAGGCGCCGTGTCGCTGCCGCGAGATGGCAGGGGCGGTCGCCCATTACACCCGCACCTCCCTGGCACTCCAAGCCCTCGCTTACTTCCAACCAGCCTGGCAATTAATAACCTGCTATTTTTATTTTCTTGATTTTTTTAATTAAATGAACTTGAATAGTTTATTATTATAGGGGCTGGGTGTATGGGCACGCGTAGTTGCTACTCTCGCCTTCCCAGAAAATGAGATCGTTCAGTTAGCGCCCACTTTGAAGCGAGAAGCCTCTTGACGCTATGCACTTATTGGTTGTCCTTGAGATTCCAGGAGGGATGAGCCTCACACTGCAGGGTTCGGATTGGCACTGTGTCATAATGTTGTGATAAGAAATGCTGCGCTGGTGCTTCTGACTTCGTTGCGTCCATTCAGTCATCTTTGCGCTAAATACGCTTCGCTTTTCTCTTTCACGTGGTGTTGAAAAGGGTGGAGAGCGATTCCTGCCTGAGGAAAAGGTGCATGCCTGTTGAAACCAAATGTCAACAGCAAGGGGATGGGTAGTCAAGGCTTCAGGAGGCAGCACCGAGGCGCCTAATGCACAATGTTGTATCGATTCTATAGCATGTCATCATACCTCTTGTCGGGCCCCTGAAGCGCCTTGCAGAAGACGAATCGGGCTTCCTCTTCTGAGGTTCTCGGATAAGATGAGGTGATGGTCGCTGTGCCATCAAGTCTTGGTGGTGGCGCGTGTGTGATGCCCAGAGAGTGCTCCAAGCTTGACGCAATGGCATTTGACCACGTTTTACGCATTTATGGTGGAAAGCATAGACGTGTGAGTTTAGCAGCGCAAGTAACAAATATCACCCAGTTAGGGCTGTACCCTTAGAGGTAGCCGAGCTTTAAACTCTAAGAAGAGACAGGACCTTATATCTCTTCTGAAATTCAAGTGATTCTGGATAGATCTGGTTTTCTTTGGGAGTTTATTCAATATTGTGCATGTCTGAATGAACTGTACTACCTCAAATGCAGGTTTTATGAACTGAAAGACTTATCAGCAGTAGGGCCTGAGTTAGACAGGCTGTGGCGGGCACCGGGCATTTTCCCGATGGGCCGGAAGGGTGAGGGCTTTTTTTGGACCGATGGGGCCGTTTTTAGGTCTAGCCTGGGCAGCGCATGCTCTGCTCTGCGTGACATGCTGTATTCAAGTATTGACTTGAAACTCCTACCACTCTCCGCCCATATTTGCCATTGGCTTGTGTCATTGTCCTTTGTAAATTCTGGCTTCTGATTCGTTAATTGGCTTGTTAGTCCTGCCTTAGTACCGCCTTGTCTTCATTTGTAACCTCCCATGAGGATTGGCCCTTTTACTTCTGTTGTTACACGATATGTCTGTAAGCACTATTTTCATTAATTAGTTTCTCCGACATGCTTTCCTGCACTATTCAGTTCCCAAGCAGCCCAGGACAATGGCGGCCGCTTCTTTGAAATTAAATAGGTCTTGCATTTACAAGAGTTTGAGCTTTTGGCATTGTAAATGACAATGCCTTTTATTTATGTGTTAATTATCAACACAGATAAATAAAATGCATTGTCATTTACAATGCCAATAGCTTAAACTCTCACAAATGCGAAACCTATTGCATTGCAAATGCTTGTTCTTTTGTCTGTCAGATACCACCGGGATTTTCCTGCAGGTGATGGATAGAAAATAAAAAAACTTCAGACTGTCAACTTTAAATAGGATGGGTGGTCTGATGTGCCTACCCAACAGTCCCTGCTCTCTTGTACCCCGTTGTGGAGCATGCATAGGTACGCCATCAGAGTGATGTCAGTCTGCCCGACTTTAAATAGGCCACATTGAGTTACGATGTGGGGGACAGGGTACTCCTCCTAAATCAGGCCTTTTGTCATAGACTGACAGAAATGCTTTTTTATTAGCGATGTGCCTCCTACCTCCCAAATCAAAATAGTTTGTGTACAACATATGCAAAAAATCTAGCATAAGCAATTCTTGTTACCCAGTTGAATTTTGCAAAGCGATAAACGTGTTGTTGCACCACATGTGCACAATTTTTACTTTACTTTTGATGTAATCGACTGAGGAAAGTACGCTTTTTTGTTAAAACCTGCAAATTACGCAGACTGTTCTGAATTATGTGACAAGGGCGACAAACACATTTTACACTGAAAAAGTTGCTGCTGCTGAATTAGGTAATTCCAGTGGCCTTAGGTGTAGCATTATTTATTAATGTTTCCATTTGCCCAGTTGCTAACTGGAGCCATTTCTTTTGATGTATTGTTGGTGTTCATTACCTTATAATGTTTTATTTCATTGTATTTCTGTGAAATCGTTTGATGGAGTTGAAGTCAGTATAAACAAATGATTTCATGGAAGTTTGTCAGTCCATGAAATTGAAATATTTTCGTGTTTTTGTCAAAAATAATATGGAACTTTTTGATTTGAGACAGAGTCACCTGCTCCACCACAGTCTGATTGAACTGTGAAATGTTCCCTACATCGGAAAGTCTTTGTCGGTGACTGTTAGCCACACATTTGATTCTCTAGCCATACTTACCGCACCTTCAATACAGTAAATTAATTGATAGCACATGTGCAGATCCTGTAATGCTGTTTCCCAGATTTGCTGCTTTTGCTCTGTCACTGCATCCAAACTGCAGCTGCCTTCGATCATAAATGGTTGCTATGGGGTCTCACAGGCAGTGGGGCCAGCGGCGGCTCCTCCGGTAAGGCGGAGGAGTGTCGCCCCTCAGGATAAATACAATGATAATAACATTGTTATTAGAATTTCATTTTTCATTATTGGCTATGTAAAGGTGCAGGTCGGGCGGGGCTGTGCTGCCCACAGAGCAGGCGGAGGAGTGGTGTGCACTCTCTTAAGTGCGCTTGACAGTTTGGCCGGCAGTCTTGGGCCAGCCAAACCGTCATGCTCACTTTTAACAAGTTCTGAAGCACACGCAACTTATATCAACACAGCAGTATATTAATATGAGGGAACAAATGATTCAGTTTCTTAGGGCTTGTTCGGTCCCCTTGACACACAAGAGGTTATGTTTGGGCTTACATCTTGTAAAAACATACTGGTATGAAATGTTACAAAAAAGTTTGTCTGTATTACTTCCAGCCCTGAGGAAGTCGTAGGGTTCATGCCCAAAGACGATGAAACGTGTTGGCGTAAGGGATTGGAAGAACGTGCATAGTAAAGGAACGAACAAGCCCTAAGAAACTGAATCATTTGTTCCCTCATATTAATATACTGCTGTGTTGATATAAGTTGTATTTGCTGCAGAACTTGTTAAATGTTTTATTCAATCTTTGATTGAAAACTTGGGGAATTTGGGTGAATGTTCTCCCTCTTTGAATGCACCGCAGGATACGTGTAATGTTTCTTATTTGATTCAATGGTGTAAATTTATATGAGTGCCTAAAGGACTCTTTTCACCCAGTTTTAGTTAACCGTCATGCACACTTTGCATATTCTCCCCCGGCTGTATTGTACAGTCTGGGTGGAGAACATGCACAGCCTCCCAGCCTCTCTCTGAGCGACGAACCTCGGCGCTCAGAGCAATCACAACATTGTTGTAATGTAGTGTCGTGATTGGCTAGAGGAGTTAGGAGCCTGGGTGCTTCCTGCTTCGTCCACCGAAAAGGACAGAGGAGAGGCAGCTACCGGGAAGGCAAGTGAATTTTTTTATCCCCCCACTCCTTCCCGCCCCAACACTACTGCCCAGTAGAAGCCACTCCTGAGTGGTGCGGTGTCTAAGTGGGGGTGCTTGCTCACTATGAGCAGTTCTTTAAAACTCACATACACAAGAGAACTCTATTGTTGATAACAAGCAGACTCACCCAGAGACTTCATGCCTGGAGCCAACCACTGAGATATCTTTACTTGATAATACCAGACTCATTAGTAGCCACTGGCACTGAAAGGAGCTACCTTGTGTGTGGATATGCCTCTTGTGCAAAGGGAGAATGCCGTCACTCACAATGAAGTCAGCCACTGTCTGAAGTGGGCTGACCCACTGCTGCATGCTGTATACTGTAGTAGGTGGGAGAAAAATCTGAATGACACAATAAAAGACCAATGAATGAAGAGAGTCATTTGAAAGCCCCTAGAAAGTAAGTTTAATGTATAAATAATTTTAATAAAATCAAAAGGTCTTGGCTAATGCCAGAGCTAAAAAATAAGTTAACTGGCCTTTCATGACAATCATATATTCAACCAGCAAAGATTTGTCTTCATTCGCATTCATTTTAACTGAATGTGCTAGACATTTTATAAAGTGCTATAAATCTGAATGGCTTTTAGCTTTGTGTACATCACACATATTAAAATGAATTCATTGAAGGCTGCTCAAGAGGGCTAATCCTCATTTCAACTAAGATGCCTCCTCCTTCAACAGTATTTCAGAAAATCTCACATAAGGGGCAAGATTTCTGTCCTTAGTACCTTGCCTGATCCAGATATGGGGAGGTTCCTAGCACTGGTCAGCTGGTGTCAGGTGGCAGAAGTAAGATGTTGCAGCAGCTATCACCGATAAGCAGTGGTCTGCGGCATGTCTGCAAATATAAGAGCTTATTTACAAGCCCCTGGTGCCACTGGTACGCCACTTTTTCCCATATTAAAAGTGATGCACCACTCCTGCAAAGGGATTTTAAATAAGCCCCATACAGGGCCAGCCTTAGGGTGGTGTGACTGGTGCGGCCGCACTGGGCGCTGACTTGGAGGGGGCGCACTGACCTCAAAGGGGGGCGCTGTGTTTAGAAATAACTTACATTTAAAAGTACGTGCTGCTGAGTTCCTGCCTGCAGCTTTCAGACAGCAATTAAAATGTCAAGATAACGTTTGTGATTAATGTTCCTGCGAGACGGAGAGATCGGAGTTTTGTCTAGTGGCATTTTTGAATCTCCATAAAGTAGCACAGAGGATTAATGTGTCTGCTGCAAAGAACAGATGTATTTTATGTGGATAGCTGAGTATATGAGTAAAGCCAGCCTTTTCCAGTGCTTTAAAACAAAGGAAATGCTTGTGAGAGAGGGGCTATGGAGAGACGTGGCACTTTATCCGGTGGTAGTGTGGGAATTGGAGGAAGAGGTCATGGGGAGGGAGGGGGGGCGTAAAAGACGGTCTCACCGGGCACCACCAGCTCTAAAGCCGGTCCTTGCCCCATAGAAATAAGTAGGACATCATTGACTCTAGAGAATGCGAATTTTTTGTAACTGGTGGGGTGGTCAATACATTTTAGCATGTTGTAATTTTTCATGGTTCTCTTTTGTTGAAGCGATCCACTGTGAATTTTAATTTGCAAACGCTTTTAAACTGTAATTGAATATGGTTTAATCTATATTTGTTTTTCTGTTTTATGTAGTGTAGGATGATTTGCTGACTTATAATCAATAAACATAATTAAAAAGAACGATAACAGATTCACGATCTATGGAAATACATTTGCTGTAGCTCTTTTCTGTACATCATAACTCTAGTTTCCTTGTGAGACCGCCTACGTTTCTCAGGAGGGTGAGAAGAATGTCAACAGATATATCTAGTTGTAGAGCTGTATGAAAGGTACCAGTATGGTTATATTTAAGTACCATACCTGGCACCTAGAAATTGCCAATCAAACCATGAAACCAATGAGGTTGTGTTCATGAGTTTGAACAAAACAAATGCAGAGACTGTGGAGACCATTATACGTATCCCAGTATTTCTGGGTGGTAATGCCACATGCGGTATTACTGATACTGTGAATATGGGTAATCCCAGGTCCTGATATTACTGGGGCAAAATAATCCTCCACAGGCCCTATAGAATGGGGAATAGCATACAGAAATTAGTGCAGTAGAACCAAGTTCCAGATATTAATCTGGTGTTCTGGATATTTACTGACTACACATGGACCACGTTTGACTAGGATCATTTTTACCCAGTTAACCCAATAAACCAATGCAGGGTTAATGCACTATAAACAGTAATGGGGTGACCCTGTGTCCCTCAGAACCTGGGTATTGATACTAAAATCTACAGATGGTTCTGTCAGATAAATCAATTGCTTAGCATTCTATAATTAATATATAGTTAGAAACACACCGAGGACAATATTCCGCAGTTTAAATGTAGTATATTATTATTTTTCATGTATGGCTGTCACATGAGCATTTTCATCAACACATTAATAAACAAATAACTTTCGTGAGTACGTGAAAAAGAGTGACAAGGTGATGACGTGAGTGCAATATATACAACAAGGAAGAATTATAAACATGTATTGTATCAATTAGTAAGCGCCTGTCCTTTCACAATTTATTTCTCAAACTTTCCCAAATGGATAATGCCGTTCCTATTTCTGGCTTTTGGTGTGAGTAAGCTGCAGGACATGAACTTAATATAAAGCGTTGACGTTTCGACCCAAAGGTATGAGCCATTGAACCAGCGTAACAGTGGGTCTTCTTCAGGACAATAAAATAGAGGTGGACAGCCTATTGGGGGCAGAATAGTTCATAACATGAATGAGGTGTCTTTCTATTTTAAGAGGGTAAAATTATAAAAAGATGGTCCGGGCAAGTTATGATCATACCAATAGTAGATATCGTTTTGTTATCCACCCAGTGATTTCTTAGAAGAGGTGAGGGGATGCAAACCACAACGATTTCGCAGTAATACCTGCAGAAAATCCATCATCCAATTGGACTCTGAAAATAGAGTGTGAGGGGAAGTACAGACACCTTAAACCTCAAGACAATACGGAGAAAACCTTGACTTATTGAGTACGTGGCCTACCTTTGACAGGGAGATGAATATTCTAGATCAAGGGGTCGATTCCGATCCGGGTCGGGCATCTCTCCGAGAGCTGTCCATAGCCTTACCGTGCGACCGACACATACCCGCAGCCAGTCCATCCTGTAGATGAAGTACGATGCGCATAACTGCCAAAAACACGACTGACACGTAGGCTGTGATTCAAGCTTAATTCTCCATCCGAGCCGTAACCCTGAACGCCGAACCGAATCGCCCGGAAGCAGTATCCATAGCAGTTTCCGCCCTGACAAGTACGATGTATACTTCCTACGTGCCGGACGGGTAGGCCACGTATGGCACATCACAGCATCCGGAAAACAAGCATATCAGCTACCATTCGCGCCACAACTCAATCCACGGCTACGAGACGGACCAGTTAGCAACGGATACGAGACGGAGCAACAAGCAGCGTGTACAACACGAACACATCATGAATCCCATTGCGCAGGTCATACCAGTACTCTACATCTGTGACCGGATCAGGAACCAACGCCGACGGCGCAGACGGTTAGTCAGACACCTACCACAAAACAAACAACACGTACACGCAAAATGGCACACACACACAGGGGATCCACATCCTGGCCACTAACAACAGGGCACCATAGGGGTTGTATGGCTAGCACCACTACCACCCCCACTCATAGGGGACCTGTTGCCCAGCACTACTGCCACCCCCACCCCTAGGGGACCTGTTGCCCATCACTAATGCCACCCCCACCCCTAGGGGACCTGTTGCCCATCACCCCTGCCACACCCACCCCTAGGGGACCTGTTGCCCATCACTACTGCCACCCCCACCCCTAGGGCTTATGTTGCCCATCACCCCTGCCACCCCCACTCATAGGGGATCTGTTGCCCATCACTACTGCCACCCCCACCCCTAGGGCTTATGTTGCCCAGCACTACTGCCACCCCCACCCATAGGAGGGGTGATGAGCCACACAACCAGGATGAATGTGCACAATGATGTGATATGACTCACAGGGACTGCAGGGAAAGTCACAGAAACAGCATCCAGACAATGGTCCACAACACCAATAACAATGCATTGATGCAGATGCACAAACACAAACAGGCAACCTCACACTGCACATCTGACACAACATGTGTGTGTGTCTCAGTATCCCCAGGCAAATACACAGCACATGAGGGGGGCTGAACCACAGTGACAAAGATGTGGACACAGTGCCATACAAAAGTAAACCATAATTGGGACACCCTTAGTGGGCAATCAGGCATTGTGAGATGAGAGGGAGCACAACAGACACATGTGACACAAGCTGGAATGAACACCAACTGGTCACAACAGCCTGGGTACGTGAGTCTCCCCTAAGTCATCTGCACATACTCAACACATATGTACTGCAAGTTGCACAGAGGACCCAGTTGCTCCTATACCAATGATGCCCACACCTGTAGGTCCAGTGGAGATGCGCCCAAAGTCAAGGAAATAGACAAATTGGACAATGGAAAGCACATCATATGTGCATGGGCGCAAGCCACAGATGTGACCATGCAAATGAAATGTTCACAGAGATGTTCTCAAATTGTTAATCATGACACACCCAGTTAGCTGCAAAGGATGATATGGATAACCGACCAGAATAGGATACATAGCTCATGGACCACATGGAGTACCTCACATCAACACCTCAGTATTCAACATTGGAAACCAAGCATTACAGGTGCAAGGGAATGCTAAACAACATCAACCTAATGTACAGCTAAATCAAGTTCACAAGGATAAAGAAAAAAGCTTTATTCAGCAGATGAAAATTGAAACGTCCTTTCAAACAAAAGGCCAATGGCCAGTCCATCATCAAATTGCAAGGAGTGAACTTGAGTGACAACTGTCACACGTTGCTTGCCTGCACTTGAAGGAAAGGGGACATCACCTCGGAGGGGCATACATGGGGACAGGCCAGGCACCGCAGGGACAGGATCAGGGCGCAGCAGAAGGAGGCAGTGAAGGGGTGGTGGATGAAGGAGAGTCACTTGCAACTGCAGTGGAGCTGACTGAAGTGGTGGGTGCAGTCACAACTGTGGGGCACAAGTCAGATGGGGTGGGTGCCGGCACAACTTCAGTGGGCAAGTCAGATGGAGTGGATTGGGTCCCCACTGCAGTGCCCAAGTCAGACGGGGTGGTCGTGGACTCCACTGCAGTGCCTAAATCCATGTGAGCGGAATTGGGTGCAGGTGAGGTAGGCAGGACAGAGGGGGGGGCACGGTCCCCACATCAGTGGCATTAACCATCTGACCGGGTGTGGAGGAGCAAGTGGTAGGGGGGAGGGCCTCAGCATTTTGGGGATGGTATATCTGTGTGTGGGGGAACCCGGGGCAGGGTGTGGCGGGGAACCTCTGGAGTGGTGGCCTGGGGGATGGAGGACAGAGACTTCGTCTTAGAGCTGCGTGCCGGTGGTGGGGTCTTGCTCTTCCAGCTCCGGGGGTCTTGCGGGTGGGGGTCTCAGTCTGACTGCGCCTGGGGGAGGGTGTCCGGGTGTGAGGGGCACTCCCCTCTGTGTGTGGGGACTTCCTCTTCCCCTCATAATCTGGATCTGCTGGGTAGGTGGGGAAGAAGCCAAGGTCACAGAGGATGAGCTTCTGTGGAGATGGGGTTGCAGGTGAGGCAAGGGAAGGGGGCTGGGAGGGAGAGGTTTCGGAGAACTGTGGAGTGGTTGTGGATGACTGTGTGTGTGTCTGCAAACCATCCCCTGTGAGTGTGGTATCAGTCCCCTGCGCTTCCTTGTGTGCACGTCTAGCCCTTGGTTTGGGTGTTTGTGTGCTGCCCGTGTCTGTGGCTTTGTGAGAATGTGCAGGTGTGTGTGTGTGCTTGGGATATGTAGGCTGCTAGGAATCGTGGGTGGTGCAGGGGTAGGAGGGGTGCGGGACTGTTGGAGGAGGGACACTACTGCCGTCAGGGAGGAGGCCACGGACTGATTGGTCCTCTTTAGTGCAGACATGCCCGATGAAATGCTCTCCATGAACGACACCAGTTGCGTCAAAAACACTGGTGTGTGCATGGAGGACACTCAGCATCGATGTCTGCCCTACATGGATCTGTCTAAGTAAGTCCACAGACTCCTCACTCAGGGCATCAGGGGACACAGGGGCAGTGGGCGCGGTGCCCGGCACAAAGGAGACATGCTCCCGAACACGGGAGCCTCCACAGACCTCTGGGATGGGAGCCGATGGGAGGGTGGTGATAGTGGTGGTGGGGGCGGTGGCGGGGACAGCCTCACTAGCTGGGGTTTGGTGGCTGCTGACACCCGCCTCCACAAGGGAGTCATCCTCAGAGCTGCTGTGGCCCTCAGCTGGTGGGGATGGTGATGACAACTCCTCGGTGTGGCTCCACTCGCCCTCCGTGCCACTGGGTCCAGCTGACTCCTCTCCTTCTGTCCCTGCCAGGCTCTGTGGCTCCTCCTGGTCCGTGGAGCTGTCCCCTTCTGTGGCCGTGGATGTATCTGGATAGGAATAGGAAGAAAGAGAACAACACCAGCCACCTGCACTGACTGCACACACCACAGTGAGTACATCACATCACAGGGCAAGCCCTGGCATCATCAGCTGAACACTGCTCGAAGTGCCAACACTGTTTAGAATAAGCCAATTGTCATTCTCAACATCAACCATGGCACACATATCCCTCCTTGACTTGCACCCATATGTCTGTTGCATGTTTGATGCTAATACCCCAATGTCCCGCCATGCACCACCCACACATCAGTTGGACATGCAAATGAACATGTAGGAGTATGTCACTATACACACAGCACATCTCTTGTCACTGACTCAGTACAGGTGTCCGGGTGAAGGGATGGGCAGAGGCTCATTTCACATGCTTGAGATGCATGCCATCAACACACACTATGATGTTCTCATGTCCTGATACTCAATGCCACAATGGGGTGCATGGTGCACACTTGAACACAATGCAGGATCACTCATAGCAAATTAAATGCCATGGCACTGGCATGCCTGGAAAGTCAGTCAACACTGTCTCCTGTCACAGGGGCAGGGCATCCAGACAACAACAGTATGCACTGTGTCACAATTATAGCTCAGGGGTAAAGCAAACTCTGCAGCTGACAAGTGCACTTGCCCATCCCCTGCAAACAACATATCCAGGACCCATAAGACCCCACATCATGCAAATCAGACATATGAGTCTCTGCGAACACAACTCCATGTACATTAGCACATCACAGTCTGCCGTGCATGTAACCCAGCTGCCTGAAGTACACAGTTGCATACACCATTGTGCGCTGTCAGATGATCACACACCTATATGTCACACAGGTCTTGTCTCACACAGTCACATCTCAAATGTCCTGCTGACCCTCAAAATCATGGACAGCCCAGTTGTATGTGACCGGAAGCCCACCATAATGACACAGAGGCAGACACCTGAAGGCACATGTCACTAAGTACAACCTGTAAGTTGATACACAGGAGTGGGATCACAGAGTGTTTCTAAATGCCCTTGAGGAGGCATGACTGCCCAGGTCTATGTGAAACAGTGTTTGGCCCTGGACAGTAGTCAGGTGGCGAAGCAAGTGTGACACACTTGATATACATACTCCTTAGGCCCACAAATTGGAGTCCCCTGCTGCATGGTTTTGTTTAAAATACCCCAGCCACATGTGGTGAGTCAGACCAGCAATTGTAACACATATCAAGGGCACACACAGATCACATGTCAGATCCCAGGCATTGGGTAAACAATTGAACCACCCATGAAACACACAACAGAGTCACGGGAACAGATGCTGTCCGGTAGCTGAAGCATAGCTGACTGCAGGGACACAGTGCCCTAGTGACACAAGCAACAGACTGTAGGGGCCACACCTGTAGAACAGATGAGGAGGGTGCATCACACAATTGAGGGACCTGAGTATTGGACTACAAGACCTACGTAATGTGGAAGTGTGACCAGGCCAAAAGACTGCAATTAGCATGTCAGACACAGTACACAGATTAGGCATGGATTTACCCCCTTCTTGCTGCTGTCTGGCCTTCAGCTGCCTATCCAGGTCCGGGAAGACCACCGCCAGGATTCGGAGCATGTGGGGGGTCAGGGTCCGGTGTCTGCCCCACCTGCGTGGAGGTGACAGCTTCAGCTGGACTCTAGCAATCTCCCGGGTCCAGCCCCGAAGGTCCTGCCACCTCTTCTGGCAGTTGCGGAGCCGGCGCTTGTAGACCCCCACCGAACGAACTGCCCAGGTGATGGTCAGCCATATCTCCTGCTTCTGGTGGGCATCAACCTGTGAGGATGAGAACGTTAAAAGTCTATTAACACACATGCCCCATATTTGTTCTGCACACATATTCATGTCATCATCACAAAGGGAAATGAGTTACACAGGTAGTGCAACCATGGGGAAGGACAAATCACCTGCATGTCTGACATGTTAACAATGCCTGGGAAGTTTAAGCTTGCACTAATGCACTTTAGCAGCAAAACACCTGTTCATTACATGTACCTACACACTTTGGGGGATGAAAGTAGTCAGTGAGAATGCTTGCCACTGGTATACACACTGCTAGTACTGCTAGTCAGACAACATGCACAATTAGAAAGGCAGTGGACTGCACACTCACCTGCTCCCCTGGTTTCCCATACAGCGTGCGGTAATGTGGAAGGAGCCCATCCAGCAGGGCCTGGTTCTCCTCCTCAGTGAAGGCTGGGGCCCTCTCCAGAGTACGTGCCATAGCAGGAGCCAGAGGATGCAGAGACAGCAGCAGTGGTAGCAGGGATGTGATCCAGGAGCATGCAGTGCAGGAAAGTGAGCTCACTGGGGGCCTGCCAGCCTTATATCTGTGCTGCAGAGGCAGAATATGTGCCATGTGTCCCAAGTGATAGGTTCAACACGGTTGCATTCTATGAATCTGGCCAATCCAAGGAAATGTACGACTCGTACACGCCTTCCGCATCGTTCAAATCTTCACCTTCATGAAACACTAGGAATTGCAACATTGTTGTAGGCATCCAACTGAATTTCCAGCGCACAACTCGTACAAGTTTTGAATCCGCATCCATCTCCATGACAGTCCAGAGCCAATGGGTGCGCCCGGCTCGATCAACTGACTGTACAACGCGTATTTTTAAAAAAAATACACATGCACCCGTCTCCATACGATGCAATGGCCATTGCACTCAATGGCAAAGCGTACGCACGGCTCGGTCATGATCCATGCAATGCGTACGCATTGTCACCCGCGTCGGACCTCATTGCAGTCAATGGCAAAGCGCACGCACGGCTCGGTCATAAACCGTGCAATGCGTACGCATTGTCACCCGCATCAGACCTCATTGCAGTCAATAGCAAAGCATACGCACGGCTCGGTCATGAACCGTGCAATGCGTACGCATTGTCACCCGTGTCGGACCTCATTGCAGTCAATGGCAAAGCGTATGCTCGGTCATGAACTCTGCAATGCGTACGCATTGTCACCCGCGTCGGACCTCATTGGTGTGAATATTCGACGGATTCAACACACAATTACTTGCCAGGGACACCTGTGCACACCTACCACACTACAGCATTGGCCACACAGTGTCCCATGGCACGTAAGGCTGCATTCCCTGTGTGTTGGGGGGGCACTATTGGTTTGTTGGGTGGCAGTTTTGTTCAGCCACTTCCAGGCTGTGCATGTGTACATGGGGGCAGAATCCTTTGTGTGTCGCGCACTTTACCACTGTGATGTGCAAATGTACAGTAATGGGCATGAGTCAAAACACACAGTTTCATGTTGGATCTGTTTAGGACATGTCACATACACCCTGAGTCCTGGGTACGTCACAGTGAGACCTGTAGCCACAATTCTGATGTGCACCCACAGTCTGTGTGCATGTTGTGTCTCAGATGTGGTTGATCAATGGGAGACAGTCTCCACATCCATGTGGTATATGCATCTACCTTGATGGTGTGTGTGTGTGTCTAAGAGACGTACATGTAGGGCCTGCAAGGACAACAGTGGCCACTACCTGTGGGACTCACGCTTGCCTTGTGGTGTGTACGTAATACGTCATGTCCATGACATTGTCGATGTGGCAATACAGAGACCCTGGGTATCTGCATGGCAAAGATCTGTGATGCCTGGGAGACATCAGGCCTCACTTGTCACTGTGGTGTGTGTTTGTAACGTCACAGCAGTACATTGGTCTGGTGACATAGCCAGATGGTTGGATATTGCACTAAATGGGAATCATGTGGACATGTGGAATTGAGATGTGAGGTGATGGTCATGGAGGTGACATATGTGTCCATGCCCAACTGCACACACCTCAGTACATTGTGTAATGTCATGATCTATCATGTGATATTGAGCCTGGCCATGGCCACATGGGTGGATGAACCGACAATCTTCCTTTGTTCATCTCTGTTCTGCAAGGTACCAGCTGTCCATCGACCGTTCCCAGACCTTGCAACCATGCAGGAACGCGACTGCATCCGACGGTACCGCTTCACCAGGCCACTGATTGAGGAGTTGGCGGAGCAGTTGGCGCCACATCTGCTACCTGGCTGGACATACCCTACAGCACTGACCCCAGAGGTGAAGGTGATGGCAGCCCTGCACTTCTTTGCTACTGGTACCTTCCAGTACACTGTGGCTACAGCAGGTGGTATGTCGCAAACTATGTTTAGTCAGGTGCTACGCGATGTCTTGGAGGGGATGTTGCATTTCCTTGACCTGTACATCAAGTTCCCTAGCCCAGCTGAACTCCCTGAAATAAAGGATGCCTTTTATACACTGGGGAGGATGCCGAGCGTCATCAGATCTATTGATGGGACACATGTGGCCCTGATACCACCACAGGCACATGAGCAGGCATACCGTAACAGGAAACATTTCCACTCGATCAATGCTCTGGTGGTATGTCTTGCAGACATGTCTATCACACATGTGTGTGCACAGTTCCCTGGTTCTACGCACAATGCCTACATAATGAGGAGTAGTCGCATTGCAACGCTGATGTCACAGATGCCAGCTCAGCATGCCTGGCTTGTCGGTGTGTACTGACTGTTTCTCATTGTGTGTGTTTGTCAATGTTGTATTCCGCAATCCTACAAAACTCAGCTACTTGTTCATTTTTGTGTGTGTAGGTGACTCCGGATACCCCAACATGCCGTGGTTGCTGACACCCCTCAGGAACCCTGTGACACCAGCCGAGATGCGCTTCGATGAGGCACATGATCAGAGCAGGAGGGTGATTGAGCGGACATTTGGCCCCCTGAAAAGCCTTTTTCGCTGCCTGGACAAGACCGGAGGGGCCCTCCCATATGAACCTGCAAAGGTGTGCAAAATAATCCTTGTATGCTGCATGCTACACTACATGGCATTGCAGAAGAAGGTGCCTCTCATCCAGGATGACGATGATGATGACCAACCTCCGGCACCTGTGGAGGATCCCGGCCTGGGCCAAGATGCCAGTGATGATGAGGATGAGGGTGACGTCCGCTCACAGCTCATCAACAACTTCTTCACCTGAATGTGAGTTTCCAGGGTTGCTATGTCAATGTATGGAGTTAGCCTGGAATGTGTTGTGGCTGCTCTGTTGCTGTCTGAGTGTGTCTGTGTGCCACTTGACTGGATGCGTGCAGTGATGTGTCCATTCAGGTGGTGTGTACTCCACAATAGGGTAGTACTGCTAACTTATTTTTGTGTAGGTTTATTGTGACATGTTTGGTGCATGTGTATTGCATTTCTCTCCTGTTTTGCTGTGCTTTTGACTGTGTCTTGTGTCTGTCTTTTCCAGGGTAATTTGCCTGTTGTTTATTCAACACTGACCCCCAACACCCAGAATCCGACACCAGTTTGGGAGTAGTCAGTTGCCATCAAGTGATGTGCCACACACCCCTGGACTACAATTCTCAGACACTCTGTGACTGTGTGTCCACTGTAACGTACAATTTCCTTGCAACTATTTTTGAATCAACATGTTTCTCATGTGTAATGAACCTGTGCTATGCTTTGTTAGGTGTGTTGTCTGTCTTCCCACATCTGAGTGACATTTGCTTACCTCACCTGTGGACTTGTTACCACTGACTGTGGATAGGTGTTGTGGTCGTGCATACCTATGTGTTTCTGGCCAACATCATTGTGTGTGATGAGTAAAATAGCCATGGGGAGTATGTGTTGTGTTGCCATAGTGGTGTGTCTCCCTCACAGGTGTCACGTCACCATGACTCACCTGACGTTGGTCACATTGTTGCAGTATTTGGCATGCACTGTGTTGTGTAGCAGATCGACATCTCCATGACACATGACAATTTGGAATCACAACAGAGGCAAGTATGGTGTACTGGTGAGTTTATTTTCGAACATGTGTGAGGAAAGTGCACAGAATGGTGGGTGCTGTACATTGGTTTTGGAATCCAAAGTTCACATTAGAGTTGGAAGTGCTGGTAGATGAAATGTCCCGAGTGAAGTCCACAGTCATCTGCTACATTGGCCCAACATGAACCCTCCATGTCATGTGGGCGAGTTGTGTGCGATTGGACAAGGTGAACGGGTTGCGCACAAAGAACATTGTCCAGACAGGTTTAGAGGCCCTGGGGGATGTGCTGGGACATCTGCCTCTCACATGTCCTTCTTCGGACGACCCCTCTTCTTCCTGGGGGGGGGGATCTTCAGGTGCAGGCCTCTGTGGTGCAGGGGACTCTCCGCCAGAGTCCTCCTCCCTCCCTGTGGCGCTAGCAGATGGTGTTGCAACAGATGTTGTCGCCACACAGGAAGGTGTGGACAGGTTTGTGTTGATCTGGCATTGGATTATGTCCCGATGCACCGCAGTAAGGGCATCCCACTTGGCCTCCATGCGGGCATGGTGGGCAGCCTGCTCATGTTGCATGTCCTTGAGGATCCCCACTACCTGGCCAAATCCTCCGGTGCTATCCTGGTACGCATCTATGATGCGTGCCAGTTGGGGGTCATCATGCAGTTCAGACCCCACCTAGGGTCGCGCCCTCTGCCTCCCACCCCTCCCAGCACCCCTATCCACACGGGCAGGACCAGCAGCGGGACGTACAGGTGACACTGGGACCCATTGGGTGGTGTTGCTGGTGGTGTTTGCTGTAGCTTCCAGGGGGTCCTGTGTCCCTGTGCTGTGGGTGTTCAGTGGCCTTGGTCTGTCCGTGTTGGCGGGGGTGCCCTGTCAGTGTCCAGATGCTGGAGGCATGGGTACAGGGGGTGCAGATGTTGATGCTGCTGGTGCTGCATGATGACTCACACCGGAGGGGCCAGGTTGGTCGTCGTCATCCGAAGAGGACAGAAACAGAGTCAAACCAGAGAGCTCAGTGTCCACCAGAGTCTGGGCCTGGGAATCCTCTTCATTTGATGCTGGGGCCCCAGCACCACCTGTGTTTGGAAGAGACACACAGTGTGAGTTATGTTTCTACAGGCATCAATGGTTCAAAAACATGACATTTTCTACTGTGCGAACAGATGCCTGCCTGTACACTGCTTTTTTCCAGCTTGTCACAGACAGAGTTTGAGATTGTTGTTGCCCATTTCCCAGCAGGGCCTTGTGCTCCCCACAACAGAGCCCAGTGTCAGACATCTTGTCAGTCCCTTCCCACTCCCTGTGAGGTGAGCATGGTTCAGTGTATGCTTGCTGGGCCATGTGGGTGGGTGTAGATTGTCTGTGACTGCGACTCCTATCATGCTCTTGGCTACAACCCCCTTCCCAGCATGCCCATACTTCCTCCCTCTTGACTCTGCTTTCCTGTGAGGGGGTGTGACAGCAATGGCAAGATGGCTGATTGTGAAATCCTGGTCTTTGTTTGGCTACAAGTCCAAAGAGAGCCCCTGTGCTTCACATAGCAGCACCCAGTATGGGGTATCTTTTGCTGATATTTCACTGAGGTGTGGGTCAATGCATTCTACCCGGTGAGTTGGTGGAGTTTGTGTTGAGGGGGGGCGGGTGTCTCCACATGCTGGTAAGTATGGTCAGAGCTGTCAGTCCTCCTTCCCACCCGGCCAGACTTCCCTTCATGAAACGTGCTTCCATTGGAGGGCATGCAAGTTGTCTTTCAGGATGTCAGTCAGTGGTGTCCTGCTTCTGATTTGCGCACATGCCCTATCAGGGCCTTGTGATTCCCACAGCAGGACCCAGTGTCAGCCATCTTGTCAGTCATTTTCCACTCCCTGTGATGTGGGCATGGTTCAGAGAGGTCTTGATGGGCCAGTCAGGAGGGGGAGCATTATCTGTGACTACAGACCTCATCATGGTTTTGGATACACTCACTTCACCTGCATCCCCACTATTCCTTCCTGTCAGTCAGCTGCACTGTGAGGTAGTGTGTTTGTGGTGGCAAACTGTCTCTCAGTGTCGATTTAGCTTTGCGCCACTGCCTTGCACTATTTGTTTGTAGGTTGGTGCATGTCATGACACAGTTCCAAGTCACTATGAGGTGGCAGGTATTGTGTTTGTCTGACTGGCATACGCATCTTGGGATGATTATCTATTGGTTACTGTGGCTTTACTTGCGGTGCATGGTTTCACTGTCCCCTTGCCACACAATCTTGGGTATGTTGTTTGTGTACTCACCAGGCTCTGGTATGTCTGTTAGCCCATGGACGCTCTCTGGTGGTAGGATGTCCCGCACCTTCTCCTCCCAGGTCCTGAAGTAGACTGGTTTGGCAGGAGGGCCACCGCCGGTGCACTGACTCAGGGCGTGATCTTTTTCGATGAGTTTCTTGACCCTCCTGCGCACGTCATACCACCTGTTCTGGATATCGTCCTTTGTGCGCCTTGCTGGTGCTTGAGCATTCACCTTGTCCACAATCCTCGCCCACAACTTGGTTTTCTGTGACATGGGGGTCCTTTGGACCAATGTACCAAACAAATGTGGCTCTACTCTGATGATTTCGTCTACCAGTACTTCTAACTCACTATCTGTGAACTTTGGATTCTTTTTGGGGGCATGGTGATGGGTGGTGGAGGTGAGGGATGTGTGTGTGAGGGTGCAAGTGAGGGTGGTAGTGATTGTAGTCCTTTATATAGTTGGAATTGTGGGTGTGTCTTTGTCCCAGGTTTTTTTAATTTGATATTTATTGGCTTTGTAATTGCTTGTTTGGTCCTTTTTTTGTCTTTTTTCCTTTGGGTTTTGTAGGCATGAAGGAGACGTTCATCTGATGGAAACGGACGCTGCTGTTGTCTTGTGCGGGCTTCTCCGCCTCGTTCACGCTGCCTATCTTCTGTGTTTCATACGCGTCGGTCGCGGAGATCTCTATTACTTGTGGGCCCGGTTTTCTGTGCGGCTTGTTCTCCATGCGAGTCGGTCTGGTTTTACACGCATTGCATCGTACTGCGCGGGTCGGATATCGCGGGTACGGGTCGGTCGGGTTCATTCCGGGTTCGTGTCGGTCGGTGAAAATTGCGTCAGTTTTTGCGGCCGGATCACTATTTTCCCTACGGCTCGGTTGTACGGCTTGTATTCCGTACGTGTCGGTTGTAATTCACACGAGTTGCATCGTACTGCACGGGTCGTACGGCGCCGGTCCGTGTCGGTCGGTCTCCGGTCCGGGTCCGGGTCGGTCGGTACGTTTTGCGTACGGAATCCGAATCGGCCCCTTAGTGTGTTCCACCCTCCAGTTGGAATCCTCAAGTAAAATTAGCAAGAGTTTGTTTAAGGTCCTAAAGACAGGTTTTGAGTAAACGTGTTGCTGCAAGATCGCGTTTCTTACCTGCACTTCAGGTTTTTCGAGTAAAACTTGTTTCAACCAGTCGGATAACTCTGTGTTTGCATCATTTAGACCCAACCTCTGGTTGGAATCTAAACACAGGGATAAGCGTGTGTTTTCTTCAAAGGCTTATTGTGGAACTGAAAAAGATTGAGCGCAGCAGCAAGCTCGCGCGTCTTACCACCGTCAGCGTTCACACTCAAAGCAATTGCAAGACTCTACATGTGCAGTCAAGTATGAAGGTATTTGACAGCTGTAAACTGTAACCGTGATGGACCATGCGTCGTGCCGGCGCCCGCTGATTGACAGCATATGTCAAAATACGGCATGCACGCCGAATGGCGGCTGTCTCGTGTTTGTCTGAGTGCTAGCTTTGTATTAACCCCATAATGGTGAGTGGGTGTTAAAACTGTAGGGGATACTGAAAATTCTAGTGTGTAAAGTCTAGAGAAGTACACTCTCTATATACGGCAGTACCATCAGCATTTACAACCTTAGTTTTAGGCAATTATTTCCAGGACGCTGCATCCATGTAAAGAAATGTCATTTTAAGCTTAAGAATAAAAAACATATTCTAACTTTACTACTACTAAATGCCTTTTGTGAATACCAAAAGTCGTAAAGTGAGGATTTTGTCTCAGTTTAGTAGTAGTAAAGTTAGGAATCCTAACTTTACTACTACTAAATGCCTTTTGTGAATACAAAAAGTAGTAAAGTTACGATATTGTCTCAGATTACTTTTGGGAATCGGGTCCCACTGAATGTATTCAAATATTTTGGCACAATGCAGCATCAGATTGGATTTTTACAAAAACAGCAAAATTCTTAACACGAGTGGGTGTTTTTGATATAACACAACCCGTCCATACATTTTGGAGCAGATAGACTTTGTGAAAATAGCAACAGTGTCCACTTTGTGAAAATAGCAACTGTGTCTATAAACCTAGACGGAGGCATATTTTGTGTCATATTAAAAGGATGTTGTTACCAATGGCACGCATTCATTTCAAATGTAAACAACATTGGTGAAGGGAGGTATCCAATCAGAGTCAAGTGAGGTCGTTGGAGTACATAATCTCACATGTGCACATAGTTTTTTTGCAAGCTATCATATATTTAGGAAATATAGATTCCCGTACATACATTAGGAGCACACAGATGGGGTATTGAGCCCAGAGTTACAGGGTTTTATCATGTCTAGAGCCCTTCTACAGATGTTCTCCTGCCTAGACTTCAGACTAAGGGCTGTCTATTGTTTAACTATCTTCTGTATGATTACTACTGGGTTGGCAAACTAGGGGAAAACAGAGAAAATATGAACTCGGCCTTCTGCAGGTCAATGGTGAGGCATAGAACATCACCAGCAGATGGGGATAAGTAAAGGTATTTATGTCACCGTAAGAAGGCCCAATTGTCAATAGGTCTCTTCTGATTCGTTGAGCTCTTGGGTGAATGTGTCCAGACATGCATCAATCTGCATTCTTTCAAATTTAAGGCTGATGCAATGTTTCCACCTCTGGGGTGTGGGCAGATCTTTTCAACAACCCACCATTTCTAACTTTCTGCATGATGTCCTATGTTGGTAAAGTGTTCAATCAGGGGGGCTCCCTGCACCTTGCATCGAATTCTGCTGCAGTGTTGCAGGATTCTTGTCTTAACCTTCTGGGCCATTTGGCCAATGTATAGCATGTTACATGGACATCTTATAGCGTTAATCACATTAGAGTTATTGCATTTTGTAGGATTAGACAGTGTGTACGTCCGTCCCAGATGTGAAAAAGTGGCACCTTCAACAGTCAGTTTGCAGGCTTTACAAGAGCTGCATTAAAAGTGTTCAAAAAGTGGCGGTAGATTTAGTTGTGTCTGGTGTACTGGGTGGTGTCAGATATGAACTCACCACATAGTCCTTCACATTTTTTGGTCTTATGAATGCAAAAACGGTATCTTCTGTTGCGTTAATCTCTGCTGCCACCAAGTTCCAGTACTTCTTAAGAATTTTTTTGACCTCATGGCTTTTGGTGTTAAAAGTAGTAACACATACCAGCTTGTCCATTGTGTTAGCCTTTGGTTTCACTTCAAGCAATGTTTTATGTGGGCAGTACCACACTCTAATTCTTGTGTTATTAAGTAAGCTCTCTGGATAGTCCCTTTTTCGTAGACACATGATTAGGGTATCCGCTTCTTTGAAGAAGTCAGATTTGCGTAAGCAGTTGCGCTTCAATATTAAGAATGTCCATATGGGAGGTTATCCCGCAAGCTTCTTGGTTGATGGGAGTTATACTTCAGAAGTGTGTTCTATTCAGTGGGTTTCCTAAATAGGGTAGTATAGATCATAGTTTCCTCCACTCTTAGCGAAAGATCCAGGAAGCAAATGGTCTCCTTATCGTAGGCCACGGTGAATTTGATGTCAGGTAATCTACCGTTCAACCATGCCTTAAAGTCAATCAAGTTCCTGTCCATGCCAGTCCAAATCATCAGAACATCATCGATGTTGTACTTGCACATCATGATATTGTCAATAAATGGGTTGTCCAGATTGTATATGTTGGCCTCCTCATACTTGTCCATATATAGATTTGCTAAACTGGAAGCAAATCCAGCTCCCATGGCTACTCCCTTACATTAATAGTAGTACTCCTTCTGAAAAACTAAGTAGTTCTTGGTCATGGTGATTCCTAGCAACTCCACCAGGATATCAGTGGGGATCCAATGAGGAGTTGGTCGTCTTTCCAGGGTTTCTTTTATGCAGTCCCTCGCCTGATCCTGTGGGATGCTGGTGTACAGAGACGCCACATTTAGTGTAATGAGGAACTGTGTGGTGGTGTCAAATAGTTGGTTCTCCACCATTTGGATAATGTGCATGTTATCACGTACATTGGATCTCGTTTTCATGACCCAAGGTTGTAGAAAGCTGTCAATGAATTTGTTCCGCAGTTCTAAAAAGTTACCGCAGTCCGAGACAATAGGTCTTCCAGGGGGGGGGGGGGGGGGTGGTTAAGGTCTTTATGGATTTTCACGGAGTATAAATCGTTGGTATCCTCAGGTTTTTCTTGTTAAGGAAGTTGCACTCTGATTCACTTAAAAAGCCTTCATCCACTCCTCTGCATGTAAGTTGGTGTAATAATTTCATTACATCATACGTAGGGTCCTTATTAAGCCGTTCATAGCTCTTCCGGCATCCCAAGTGCTGGTGGATCTCAGCAATGTAATCTTTTGTGTTCTGGACAACTACTGCCCCGCCCTTGTCAGCTGCCTTATTGACGATAGGTTGGTTTGTCCCTAGTGATTCTAGGGCCTGTCTCTCCTCTTTAGTGATGTTGTATTTTATGTATTTCCTATTGTTCAGGAGATCCATTACTTCTTTGAGCACAATATGCTCATATGCCAGAATCTTTTAGCTCATCAGGTGCGCAGCAGGGGTAAACGTAGATGTATGTTTAAAGCTAGTAGCAGTCGAGCGTTGGAGGATTGATCATTGCCCAGAAAGAACTATTTAAATCGTACTTTTCTAAAGAACTGTTGAAGTTCCAATTTCATCCAAAATGAACGGGGGCACCTGTGCATAAGGGTTAAAGCACAACGGCCCCACTTCTAATCCCACTACAGTTGAAAACTGCTGCTTTCAGCCCTAAAAGGAATAACTTCCATTCATAGAAAGGGCCTAGGATCATATAAATAAGGATTAACACCACCATCAGTGGAAATTCTCAAGCTTTCTTTTGGGCACCTAAGACCAAGGGCCTAATTTATGGGGTTTTGACATAGGGAAGCGCAGCAAGTCACCTTGCTGTGCTTATAGTTCAAACACAATTGGGTGATGATTCACCGGGTTGCTAATTGGCGCTCGCTATTTTCGGGTATTACTTACAAACCCAACATTGCAAACAGTAGTGCTCAAAAAGAAGGAGGAATCACCCAACCCCCCTTAATTGAGACCGAAAATGATCACTCTACAAGAACAATTCTATACACGAGCACACAGTTATCAAATCATAAAGTGTCTAATAACACATTTCTTTTTTTCGTGATTGCTTTATTCGTAATAGGATTTAATTTAAAGAATTTCTTTAGTTTCAATTTCTCACAAATTTACCTTAGATCTGCAAATATCATCATCCTCTCTTGGACAGAAGCCCATTCCTTTCTGTAACAGGGTTATCATATCATTTGTGAGCACTTTGTCTGATAGGTTTATCGCATCTACACCCTGATCCTGAATACGTCCTAGTTCCTCTTGTCCCATGATCTGAGTTTTATCCTTCTCCTTTTTATTTCCAATCCCTCTTCTCTTCCCCATCCCGGTCTTTCTGTTATATTTTCCATATGTTTTGGTTGCTCTCTGTTTCCTCTCTTTATTCTATGGACCTCTTAAAAAATGATTATCTATAGAATTCTGTGCTGAAGTATCAGATCCTGTCTCAACTTCACTCTCACTAGTAGGTGCAGTATTTAAATGTGTTGAGCTGGAGCTCACTGAGGTAGCACTTTGTGCAGTATTCTCTCGTTCTTTGGTGTTTATAGCAATCATATGATCATAATGTTTCTCAAACGTGAAAATTCTCTCCAGCTTATTATCTAGCTTATCCCTTTTTAGGTCTCGCATAAAGCAGCGCATGCGCTGCCTCTGCGAGGCATCAAGTAATAAGTATTACTACTGAAACTCCACCCATTGCATCTCACTTTGTTTTGTCACTTGCCATTGGTTACATCTGGCATTGCTCTTTTTATGTAGCTCATTCATTGGCTGGAGGTCCGAAACGTCACTTCCGTTTTGCTTCCCTTGTGCAGGAAGCAGCACTGACCAACTACAGTTTAGTTCCGCTGCTCCGCATTATCTACTCAATTTGGGACTACTTCCTTGTTTATTTTCAACCGCCGTTCACCACTAGCTGCTGAGTTTGGAAGTGTTGGCATTTACTTTTCCTGTTCCGCCCCCCTCCCGTTGGTCGTGTTATCCATCCTCCCGCCCTCTTTCCCGTTGTCAGTGTCACCGTTCCCTTTGTTCCCGCCCCCCTCCCGCTGTCCGTTTCCCTGTTCACTTTGTTCCGCCCCCCTCCCGTTGAGTGTGTTCTCCATCCTCCCGCCCCTTTCCCATTGTCAGTGCCCCCGTTCCCTTTGTTCCCGCCCCCTCCCGCTGTCTGTTTCCCCGTTCCCTTTGTTCCCGCCCCCTCCCGCTTTCCGTTTCTCCGTTCACTTTGTTCCGCCCCCCCTCCCGTTGAGTGTGTTCTCCATCCTCCCGTCCCTTTCCCATTGTCAGTGCCCCCGTTCCCTTTGTTCCCGCCCCCTCCCGCTGTCTGTTTCCCCGTTCCCTTTGTTCCCGCCCCCCTCCCGCTGTCCGTTGTTTGGCAGCTTGTGGCAGTCATGGAGGCGCGCGCTTGTTTTTTTATGGCCTCAGCGTATTGCGGCTGTTTTAGGTTAGGGACTCCATGCCGCTCCGGCAGAGGCTGAGTTACTCCACCGGCCACTTCCTGAATAACCTGTGCCCTTCCATGTGGTTCACCTACTTTCTGCTCTACTACCACTTGGTGCTGGGCTTCAACACCACCTACGCGTGGGTCCTCCTCCTCCTGGGCCAGGTGGCCGCCGGCATCTGCACCCCTCTCGTGGGCTACGAGGCAGAGAGTTTCCCCGGGTGCAGCCGGTACTGCCGCCGAAAATTCTGGCACGTGGTCGGTAAGTTTGTCGTTTTGCCATTTGTGTAGTGGTGTACATCTTTCAGTGTCAATTGTGAGTACCTCCGATACCCAAAGTCTAAACAAATCGAAGTAAATCATAATGTTAATTTGTTTTCTGGGCGGGTCTGGAAAGGACGTTGTCTTTAAACCTGCCTGCCTGTTTCATTTAGGGATTTATTCCATTCTAGCCCATACCTTTAGGCTTTCAAATTAACAGTAGCTTTCAGTTTTACTGATTTGTGTTTGCCCTAACACCAACAGCAAAAGCCAAAACCAGCTTCCTGCCGTTCCCGCCCCCACCTTCCTTTCTATGCCCTCTCGTGCCTACTGTCCATTCCCTACTCCCAGTGCCCCGTTCCCCTGCTCTGCCCAGGTCCTTGCTCTCTGCTCTCTCTTCTCCCTTCCCCCCCCCCCCGTTTCCGGCTTTCCCATATCGGACGGTGTGTCCAAAAATATTAATTTTTCCAAACTTATCGCTGCCTCCAAACCACTCTTGCCAGGGGCTGTGTTTTTTTGTCTTTTCTAACTTTTGTGGGGTTAGCGGAGGCGTGTCATTACTTAATGGTGTCTGCTGAGTTATAACTGCTCTCAATTGTGGAAAAGTGCTGCTGTATGTGTGAGAACATGGGCTTATTTGCTGTATGTAATACTGTCGGGATGCTCTGCTTGCTCTTGGTAATGTGAGAGGGATTTGCCTGTGTCTATCAAAGAAGGTGGTTCATATGTATGTGAGGGACATCCTGCTTGCTCCTTGATCTTGGGTGTCTGTGTGTTTTTCTTCTTCTTATCTGAGGGAGGCTGTAATATCAGATCATGTTTCAGCAGCGCTGCTTCCCCCATCAGTGTCCAGCTGCCCCTCTGGAGGCTTGCCTCTCACAGTTCAAGGACCCCCACACCCAACAACAGTAATACATGAGTATTTTGCACTCTGTGCATGTTTTACTTAAAGCTTTTCAACTTCTAAAAAAGGTCATTTAGCCCAATAGACTCGGTGCCAGTGCTCCATAAAAACCTCTGTAGGCAGCTGCCTCAGGGTACCACCTCAAAGGGCAAATGCAGAGCGCCAGACTGCAATGAAGAATTTTAAAAATTGCCCTACGTCTTTGGAAGAGTGAGCGCCCAAGTGGCAAACTAAACATTTTGCCGGTAGTTCTGGAAATACTTGCGGCAAGCGGACCAGATTGCACGTACCAGGGCCCATTTTACCCAGGCCAAAGTTAAATGAAGTTAAGCAGCTGAGAGGGAGAGAAGGAGGCGCCCTGTCCAGTGATACCTAGCTTTGTGGTATATTGCATCTGAGTTTGATATGTATTCAGTGTTCTGTCTAATGTGTTCTGTTGGTGGCAGGCGCGCAACACCCATTGGGCTTACCGGGCTTCAGCACCCCACCCCCCCCCTGTCATGTGTGTCAGCCCAGCTGAGACAGCCTCGCGGGCTGGCGCCCGTCTAATTGCAGCCGGATCCGAGGACTTCACAGGTCTTTAAAAGACCATTTACTCGTTAATGAGGCTTTTGTGTTTTCACCCCTTCTTACAGCCACTCTGCCTATGGCTGGAAGACTTAGCCCCCCCCCCCGAAATCTTGTCCAGCCCCCCCCCCCCCGAAATGTGGCTCTAGTTGCCCGCATGGTTGGTGGTGTTTGCTGCCTAAAAGAACAGTTGTGCCAGCCTCAACTTAAAAGTAATAGTATCAACCCTAACACCTTCATGACTTGTACACACAAGTGCAGGTGCTGTATTTGTGCAGTTGTGTACCATTTATGCCACTGTTTCCCAAACTGTGAGTCGCGGCCCACTGGTGGGTTGCAAGCTGGTTTTTGTTGGTTAACAAAAGTCCAGCAAAAAATAAAGATGTATTAACATTTGGTGCCCCACCACCCCAAAATTTGTGTCTATTTGCGCCTCTGACTCCGAGTGTCCCACAAAAGGGTGTAAAGTGAACGGGAATTATCCAATGCAAATAAGAGCCACTAATTATTTGGGAGACTCGGCAGGAACTGGTCTTTGGAAGAAGGGTCAGCGTTTAAGTTAGTATTTCACTATGCTGGATATTTATTGCCATCACATGAGCAAAGTAAAAAAAAAGCATTTGCAATGCAATAGGTCTCACATTGACACAAGTTTCAGCTATTGCTATTATAAATGACTGCGTTTTATTTATGTATTTTTATTAAAAACAAAAAAAAGGCATTGTCATTTACAATGCGAGAGTTTAAGCTATTGGCATTGTAAATGACAATGCCGTTTATTTATCTGTTTTCAAAACCAACACATAGATAAAAGTTTTGTCATTTACAATGCCAATAACTCAAACTTTTGCAAATGCGAGACCTATTGCATTGCAAATGCTTGTTCAGTTTGTGTGCTCTTCTTTGTTTAATCTCCTTTTGATGTTTCTGGATGATCTAATTGAGGATTGCATTATTCTTTTCTGTGGCTTCTTTTAGATTTAACTCCCTGATTTCCGATTCCAAAACCATAATCTCTACCTGTAAGCTCTTTACCTAGCGATCAGCATTTGCTATAAGAATTTCGATCAATTTCATAGAGTTTAATGTTCATTCTTTTTCCCATATAAGAAGGAGATCCTCATCTAGGTCATCGTATGTGGGAAGAATTTTTGACCTCAAACCCCTCGGGGTTCTATTCAGCTTCATATACTGTTTCAGTCTGGCACCATCCCACCATTTGGAATTCTCATTCCTTTTAAGCTTCTCTAATCTCATGAATTTCTCTCTTAATCCTTCTTTCTCTGTTGGTTTCAAATGATGTGCCCACTGTGTTCCCTTTTGCCAAACTGCTAAAGAGTTCTCCAGCTGCTCTCACTCTGTGCATAGTACCCAGAAGTAAATTTGCCTGTAGGAGCTGCTCTACTCAGTTCAAAACTAATATTTCATACACAATTGGGTAAATATTCACAGGGTTGCTAATTTGTGCTCGCTATTTCCGGGTATGCCTTACCAACCCAACATTTCAAACAATAGTTCTCAAAGGGAAGGAGGAATTACCCAACCCCATCAATTGAGACCGAAAATGATATCTCTACAAGAACAATTCTATACCCGAGCACACACTTAATCAAATCCTAAAGTGTCTAATAGCACATTCCTTTTTTTTCGTGATTGCTGTCCAAGAGAGGATGGTGATATGGAATTTTGCAGACTCAGGAATGGAAACAGTCTCTTGTGCGCTTCAGGTCAGTGCATTGCTACATGCTGTGCTATGTTAACTATCTGGTCCACTGCTGCCACAGCCACTCAAGTGCTTCTGCACATGTAGGGACCCAAAAGGCACTCTTACGAGTTTGCTTCCACTTATCTACAGGTGCTGCTTTTAAGTTTAAAAAAACTGACTTTCTGAACACTTTGGGGCTTATTTACAAGCCCTGTGTGCCGACCCATATTTACGCAGCTACATAAAGCCACTCTACATGAATTTTCGAGGTCTTTTAAATATGGCCTCTTTCAAGTATCACTTTGCGTGAAAGGTGCGTGCCATGAATGTTGCTCTGGGTGTTCCCATGCAACACCCATGGATTCTGCCTGATTGCTAAATTTATAACATTTTGTACACCTGGGAATGCGTTAGAATCCTCCACCTTCCCAGTCTGCGAAGTCGACATGGTGGCAGTGTCGAGGGAGATGCACTGGTTCCGAGTGGTGGACCAACGGTGATGCTTGGATTTTCACTGAAGCAGCACTTTACCCACTTCCAAAGGCCAAGAACTGGATTGGCAAGAAACTCAGGTGGCAGGGCCCAGGTGCTGTAGGTGGATGGTTGGAAGTCTCACAGGTCGGAATCTGCTTCCCTACAAGCATCATTCAACTTTTTGCATTGAAAAGTTGAAGCTGGTTCAGTGCAAAATAGGTTTGTAAAATATAGAGCCAACATCCTTGTAATTTATACAAGAGGAGCGTAGTATGGCAGAAACATCACTAGCTACCATAGGGACCATAGTTTTTCATGCAACACCAGATGTACTAGGGTAAACCTAGTCTTGCATGAAATTCCAACATAAATTAGATATGGAGAAACAAGGGATGCAGAATATCGGGTGGTATTACCGCACATAAAATGGGTAATTACATTGCTTATCCTGTGTAATTACATTGCTTACCCTTAGAACGTCTTCCTTACAACGATTACTGGATGGTCCCATTTGCAAAGCACTAAAAGCGGTGATGCGCTGGGATGAGGCGGGGGCAGGCTGCTAGGGGGATATGAACAGGCAACAGGATAGGGAAAATAAAATAAAAAAAATTAATAAAACCACTAACTTTGGGCTCACCACATCACCGACTCTGCAATGCGGTTGAGCGCATGGTAAGTGTTTTTTTATTTTTTTTATTTTACTTTCCCTATCCCATTGTCGGTCCACTCCCCCCCCCAAACTGCCCAGCCCCACCCCGCCCCACTGTTACCTTTGCAAGCCGCGCCTGGCTAAAAGGGTTTTCTTAGAGTGAGTGCAGCCAATGACATCATCTGTGCACAACTCTTGTTAGATATAGTCGCTCAGTTTTTTCCATTCACCCAAAACAATTTTGCTGACTTTTTTCAGGCAGCACTGTGCTGCATAAATGTAATTTGATCCGGACCATAGTGTTATAAACTCACAAAAACAATCACAACTGTTTCAAACTAGTTTGCTTTTCCAATTCTGGAATCCATATTTTTACATCTTGTAATGCTTATTTTTGTACTATATTTTTGGACTTCTGTCAAATGTTTGAATTAATTTCTTATGAAAGGAGGAAAGTGTGATTTCTTTATGGAATGCTATTTTTAAATCTATTTGTTATTGGTAGAAAGGCAGAGTGCAGCGCCAACAAAGCTCCTTTTCTCTGAAACTATCCTTTGTTGCATGACTCAAACGTATAATTTTGCAAACATCTGACGACTCAGCCATCTGCCCTGCGGTTGAACGTGAACCACTCACTTCTTCCATGTAGCTCCCTTTCGTATTCCTACCTTTCTATTCTGTACTTTGTAGCTTTTATAGCTTTTAGCAGTATATTACGTGAGCAACACATTCCATGAATTATTGACCCATCCATGTCGGCCATCCTGCCTGCTCCTGCCTGCTCCCTTTCATTGATTGTACTGCCTGTTGCGATGTGAAAGGGGAATGCAAAGACAGTACTAATTTCCATATATATTACCATGCGAAGATCTCTAACCAACTGCAGTGTCTCCCATTAAAGTATTAGGAAAATGTAAAAGATAATTTGAACTGGAAAATAAAAAAATATATATTTTTTCATGTTAAATATTGATTTAGATTCATTTAATGTATTTACTTTAAATGAATAAAAAATAAAAAAGTTACAACACTAATAAGTTAATTGTAAATTAAAACTTTAATTAATTAAAATATATTAGAATATACATCAAATTAACTTTCTGAAATGTAAATGAAAAACATTTATTACCACCTGACGATTTTTTGTAAATTGTGCATTAATAATTATTAAAAATGAGCTGCAGGATTAAATACAATTAACGGAATTATTTTAATAAAATGTAATGTTACATTATGTTTTAAATGAAAATAGGTTATTCAATTTTTTATGGTTAAATTATAACTAGGTAATATTTGTGTATGTTTCTTAACATAAATTCATATTTTTAACAATTTTGCATGATCTAATTTATTTAGCATGGGGTTATATTTTAAGTACCTACCTCCATTATTTTCCACGGGAGGGTGTTGCAGTACACTTATTTGGCCATCCATAGCGTTGGGCTTACTTCTAAAATGTACAAAAGTGTTTAGTTACCCCTAAGTGTCAGTTACTACAAAAATGCAATTTGTGAGTACCGAAAAGTAGTAAACCTTCTCAGAAGTGTAAACCAACTGAAAAGTGTGTGTTAACATTGTGAATCAATTTGTGTATTTTGTACTTTCACATGAAATGAGAAGTACATCATATTTGTTATCCTGCACACTATTATATGTTTGTCACAAATGTTTTCCAAAACTGGATTTTTGCATGACAGTGAGAGAAGGTACTTTACTATCTCGTGTTAGGGATTAACGTGTAACCGGTAGGACACAGCTTTGAATCCCAGCAGAGACCTTTCAGAATGTCATGCTTTTGACTCTGATCAAATGTATATCAGTGAGTTGATAACGTGATTTACCGTGATCAAAGGGACCAAAGCAACAAAAAATAGTATAGCGTGTATTACTTAAAAATAACTTATGAAAAATGTGTTCACTGGAAAAGCAAATGTAATGTGGGAGGTTAAAATTGCAATGGGTGTAAACAGACACTGACAAATTCAAAAAAACTGGCTTTACTATGATAATGTATGCAAACACAGGCCTGTACAAAAATATTTCGAATTAGTTTATCATGTTAAAAGTCAAACTTATTGGCTTTTCCAATGCTTGTTTTATCACTGATACCACACAAAATGTGTCTCACACATATGCCCAAATCGTTCTCTGTCACAAACAGCACTTCAAAAACACAAAATGCTCCTCCATAGACAAAACATCATGTTAGTGGTAGTGCTGGTAGTAGTGGCGGTGGTGGTGGTAATGGAAGTGACAATCATGGAGATAGTAAGGCTGTTGATGGTAAAATAATGGTCTTGGCAAGGTATGGTGGTGGTGTTAATGATGGGGTTGTAATGGCAGGGGTGGGGTGGTGGTACTGATGCTACAGACAGGAATGTTCTTTTTTGTAATGTCTTTATTGACTTTCAAATATAACAAACAGTTGGACAATAACAGGTTGCAGAGAATCACATCATCAGAGCAGATCATGAATGCACAATAGCAGAGAAGAAATATCATCATGATAAACAAATGTGAAAATCATGGATCAGCGTGATCAATTCTAAAGTGAATAATCAAAGAATGACTTAGTAAAGTCTGTAGCTGAAGAGGAGGGGAATTTGGTTTCAATCTCCAGATTCATGTTCTTGTGTGCAGAGATATTCATGCAGTGGTTGCCTGATATCTCTGGGGCAGGAAGAGGTGGGCTGAAGGAGGGCATAATCTTCGCTTTTAAGCCATTCTGAGGAGATGGGGGTTTTGTTGCTGCTCCAGTGAAGCGTGATCTCACACTTGGCTACCAGGCAGGCCATTGAAGTGAGCCGGCGCTGATAACGTGGTATGTTCTTGGTGTACCCTAAGAGGTCCAGGAGAGGATCGGGTGTAAGCACTGTACCTGTCATGGCTGAGACGTGAGTGAAGACAGAAGCCCAATATGCAGATATCACTGGGCAAATCCATGCTAAGTTTACAAAATCTGTTATAGGGGCATGGCATTTAATGCAAAGGTCGGATCTGTAGGGGTCAAATCTGGCTATATCTGAGCGGGAGAGATAGGTGTGGTGAAGAAATGTCAAATGTAATAGTTTATGCCTTTGGTTATTTGAAATACATTGAATCTGTGAGCAACTATATGACCATATCTTGTCTCTAAGGGGGATTCCCAATTCCTCCACCCACATCCCCCTCACCTACCTGGTAGTGTCAGATTTCATGGTGATTTACAGATGGTACAGTCTTGAGGTCGTGCGATCACCATCCACATCAGGCACTACAAGCGTCAAAGGAGAAAAATCCTCTGGGGGCGGTGGATAAGAGGAAAGAAGAGATCGTAGATTGTTGTGGAGTCTGAAATATAAAAATCCATCTAAGATGCGTCGTGCAAGCAGGGGTCTACAGTTGGTTGTAAACATGGCCATCCAGGGAGATGTCTCCCATGGTGAATAGGTTGTGATGGTGATGTGTTTGTTTCACCATTTTTTCACGCATGAGTGGGAGCCAAGGATTATCATGAAGTGGAAATAGGGGGAGTGAAGGGGACCACCACCCAATGTCTGCCGAAGTCATGCTCCATGCCCAGCAGGTTGTGGATACAGTTTGAATGTCATTGGTATCTAATGGGATTCCCTTTGGCAGGAGTGTGAGAGATCGTCCAATTGATCCCGCTCAGGCCTTTAAATAGGGATGTGGGCATCTGAATGGTACCATCGGTGTGTGTACTGACACTGGGCAGCAACGTAATATAGGTAGAAACCAGGAACCCGGAATCCTCCACGGTCGTAAGTGAGAGTGAGAGTGTCCCATAGAACACGTGTTTGACCCCCCCACCGAAACAAGGCGCAAGAGGAGACTGTGAAGAGAGTGGATGAAGGGCTGCGATAGAGTAATGGGAGTGTTTAAGAAAGGTATAAAAAATGAGGAAATACGACCATTTTAATGATAGGCACACGTCTGGCTATATAGAGGGGCAATTTAATCCAGCGGTTTATTGCATGGACAGATCTGCCATTGCCGGGCCATAATTAATGTGAAATATTTGGTCCTTGTCTCTGTGGAGCTGTATGCCTAAATATTTGGTGTCGTCAACAGCCCATGTGAAGGGGTAATCTGCAGGTGCAGGCTGTGCAGAGTCTGTTAATGAAAAAAGTTTTGATTTGGCCCAGTTAATCTGGAGCCCCAGATAGATTGCCGAATCAGACAATCTCCTGCATTAGAGGAGGTTGTCTTACGTGTGGCAGAGGAATAGCAGAATATCATCTACATATAAAGAGAGAGATAGAGGGCCATGAATGAGCTGAAGGCCCTGATGCAAACAACGGTCTTGCATATAGTGAACTAGTGGGTCAATAGCAATGATGAGGAGGAGACAGGGGGCAACCCTGTATGCTCCCCCTCATGCTAGTAAATGCATCAGTTAGCAAGTCATTGACTAATATACGAACCACCGGGTTGGAGTATGGAAACAGAATTAGGGATATAAAAGGAGGAATGCCCAACCTCCCAAGGACTGCACACAAGAAGGGCCATTCAAGAGAATCAAATGCTTTTTCAGCTTCTTATAGGGATACAACTGCAGGTGTGGATGGGGATAACTTACTAAGTACTGTAAATATAGTACTTAAATTGAGAGAAGTAGATAGATGAGGAACAAATCCGAATTGAACTGGGGAGATAATCTGCTCTATTAAAAGAGACATTCTGGTGGTTAGGACTTTGGCCTAAATGTTATTGTCAAGATTAGAGGGAGCTAGGGAGATAAGAGGAACATAGCCAAGTATGCTTTCCCGGTTTAAGCAATAGCATAAGAACAGCTTCATGTAGCGATGGAGGTAATATTCCCAGGGTCAAGGATTCATTATAAAGTGCTAGGAGAAGGGGAGCTAGTTGTTGCTTGAAAGCTTTATAGAAGGCCCCAGTTAGTCCATCTAGTCCTAATGCCTTAGAACCATCAAGAGCGTTGATAGCCTGGACGATTTTCTCTATGCAGATTGGCTCAGTAAGAAACTGGCACTGACTGTCTGTGAGCCAGAGCATTGCGACCTCCTCAAGGTACGCAGAGATCTAAGATGGATGTTGGTCATGCGAGAAGCGTAGAGGACTTATAATACTGTTAAAATTCAGCCAGGACTCCCTCTCCACCCAGTTTTCACAGTCCAGAGTCCACCCATAGCTAAGTGATGTAATTATGTCATCGGTTGGGGCACAGTAGGCATGCATGAGTGTGACACGGGCGCTCTCCCTCCCCGTAGCGACGGGCTCTGTCATGGTTCCCTAAATATATGACCTCCCTATCTGCGAGGCCGTGAAACTCTGCCAACAATATGGACCTGTGGTGTAGATGAGGATCTCCACCAGCAGCGGTGTCAGGATCTATGGTGCAAATGCATCAAGGTAGGATTTTGCGAGTCCTTAATTGAGATTATTAAGGAATCGCAATTAAAGACTCGCAAAAGCCTATGCATGTAGGAATCGCTATAAAAATAGCGATTCCTAATCAATCCTTAATTGCGACTCGCAATTTGCGAGTCGCAATTAACAAATGCCTCCCCATTCATTCCTATGGGCCTACAGGCCCATAAGAATGAATGGGAGGTTGCATGCGCAATTTGCGAGTACCAGTAGGTACTCGCAAATTGGCATGAAATTTCAAGGGTGCAAGGGTGTCAAAAGGACACCTTGTTGCACCCCTGAAATTGTGATGTGCACCCATGTTGCGCACAAACACACCCCAGGGGCATGTGTGTGCGCAACATGAAACTTTGAAGAATGCACTTTAGTGCATTTGTCAAACTTTTTGTAAATTACCGACCAGTTTAATCGCTCGGCAATTTGCGGCCTCAAATAGCGAAATCACTATTTTAAAGTGGTTCTTGCATTGAATTTAAGGACTCGCAAATTGCGATTCCTTAAATGCAATCGCAATTTGAGAAATTTAAACCTTGATTCATAGCAAAAGCCCTTTTTGCGGGTGCAAACGGACGATTTTTGCGAATCGCACGATTTGCGCTCGCAAAAAAGGTTGATGCATGTGCCTGTATATCCCTCAGCTCTGTCTCAATGTGTTGTAACTGGGATATCACAAAGGATTCCCCTGTGTTTGGAGATACATAACCCAAGAATAAAGACTTTGAAGGCCTCCCAAAGAGTAGCTTGTGTCAAAACCGTTCCCGTATTCAATTCGAAATTTTCAGTTACAAATTCAATAACTTTGCTACTAAACACCGGGTCATGAAGGACTCCCCAGTGGAACCTCCAGGTATGCTTTACTCAACAGACGGCAACCTCAATGTATTCACAAACACATCTCCTTCTAATTTAAAAATGCGCTGCATTAGGATGGTCCCTAAAAGATAAGACAGTCAGGTCCTCGCCGGCGAGATCCTGACCGAGAGCAATGCAGGTTTGAAAGGAGGCAATCTTTCCTTGATAAATGTGTGACTAAAGGAGGATCCCCTTGGCAGGATCATGTATGTTCGTATAACATAGAGTTAAAATACTTACCTTGACGGGTCCGTAAGTAAAACGTACCCACCACACTCACAGCACACTTTAGTACTTGTGCTGATACCTTTGTGGCTACTCCACCTTTTTAGCCACTTCACACTGGTCCTGATGAAAGCCTCACGAACCTCGTAGAAGGCTGAAACTAGTTCACCTTAAATTCTAGGGATATTGAAGTATAATTTTTACCTTCACTATATCCTGCCTGTATTTTTAACCATGTCCTAAGACCCTTCTATTAAACTTTTTAAAAGGGCATTTCTTAGAGATATTTTTAACATTTTGTCGCATCACATAGAGCACTCACCTCACATCACAATACCCGCTCCGCTGTAATCAGGCATTGTAGCACAGCTGGGTTGCATTCGGCAGCCCAGCTGGGACCCCAATGATAAAGCATGCCACCAACTAGGTTGGTGGGTGAGGTTTTTTTTTAAACATCCATTGGATGTCTGTGCTCCTGTACAAATTAATGTGTCACCTGAAGTGACCACATTTCTTTGTGGACTTGTCCACGTTGTTTATTGCTGTCTGTAAGGATACCCTGGAGGAGGATATAATGGCCATTCAGGTCCGAATGACTAGTGGAGGATAAATGGGACACCTTTGTGTATAAGAATGCAAGTGCCACAGGAATATGAACTATAACAGGAGAAATAGCGGTGCCTTTCCAAGGTTTTTGGCGTAAGTGAGGTTAGTATTAGGTGGAAGATGATTCTCCTGGAGGAAGGCGATCTTGACGCTATGTCTGTTCAGATAAGACAATACCTGTTAGCCCTATCGCAGATTGTTCATTCCACGTATATCCCAAGTGATAAGGGGGATGGCATAGAAGACAAACAAAGGGAATGAGAAGGGACACATTATAGATGATGGTGTGTAGGTCTTTGACAATCAAACTTGAACAAAAACAAAACATTAGAACTCCACCCGCCCCTTCCCCACGAACACCAGATAATAAGACTTCCAGTGAATCCCAGAGAAGGAAAGAAAAAACAAAGCAATCCCACTTGTAAGAAATTGGTGTAGACAATGTGGGCACTGCAACAACTCAGCGGGCCACGGCCTATTAAGAAGAATGACCATGTAAAGTAGACAGTAATCCACCACAATTATACAATAGCAGGAATACACAGAGAATATAGTAGAATAGCTGGTGGAGTTTAAGATTAAGGACGTGGAAAAGATGACGTGTTGGTTCAAATCACAAACAAAAATGGAACAATCACTATCGCCCAGGGTGATCTGGCAAGGACGACCATGGAGGAGTGTTGGATCCAGTTTGCCCCGGCATCACTTGGCGAGGAAAGGAAGACTTAGGAGGAAGATTTTTACAAAAGGCAGTCACATCTGCTGGAGTATTAAGGGCACATATTTTCTCATTATGTTCCACACGTAAACGGCCTTGATAAAGCATTGCATACCGGAAACCTAGTTTGCGGAGAGAGTTCTTAACATCACTGAATTTTCGACGGGCCTACTGTACCTTGAGGGTGAAGTCCAGATAACGTGAGATGTTGGCGCCCTGGTAGTGGAATGGGCCCTTCTCCTGGGCCAGGTGTAAGGCAGTGTCTCCTTGTAATTAAGGAGACGTGCTATATGATAGCAGGATGAAGTACCCTCTGGAGGCTAGGTGAGCACAAGATCATCTGCGGCGTACCCCAAGGCTCCTCGCTCAGCCCAACACTGTTCAATATCTACATGAGCCCCCTTGCCGCCATCGCACGCAAACACAACATCAACATCATCTCCTACGCCGACGACACCCAACTGATACTCTCCCTCACCAAGGACCCAGCCACCGCCAAAACCAACCTCCAGGAAGGAATGAAAGACGTCGCAGAATGGATGAAGCTCAGTCGCCTGAAGCTGAACTCAGACAAGATGGAGATCCTCATCCTCGGACAGTCCCCCTCCGCCTGGGACGACTCCTGGTGGCCCACAGCACTGGGCTCCGCACCTACTCCCACTGACCGCGCACGTAACCTGGGATTCATCCTGGACTCCTCCCTCTCGATGACCAAGCAAGTCAACGCCGTCTCATCATCCTGCTTCAACACCCTACGCATGCTCCGAAAAATCTTCCGATGGATCCCCACCGAAACCAGAAAAACCGTCACCCAGGCCCTCATCACCAGCCGACTGGACTACGGAAACGCCCTCTACGCAGGAACCACAGCCAAATTTCAGAAACGACTCCAGCGCATACAGAACGCTTCCGCCCGACTCATCCACGACATCCCCCGCCACAGCCACATATCTGCCCACCTGGGAAACCTGCACTGGCTCCCCGTCAGCAAGAGGATCACATTCAGGCTCCTCACCCACGCACACAAAGCGCTCCACGACAAAGGACCCGAATACATCAACAACTGCCTCTCATTCTACACTCCCACCCGCCAGCTCCGATCAGCCGGCCTCGCCCTCGCCGCCGTCCCACGGATCCACAGAACCACCGCCGGAGGAAGATCGTTCTCCTACCTGGCCGCCAAGACATGGAACTCACTCCCCACACACCTATGAATGACCCAGGACCACCTCACCTTCAGGAAACACCTCAAGACCTGGCTATTTGAGGAGTGACAGCACCCCTCCCCTTAGTGCCTTGAGACCCTCACGGGTGAGTAGCGCGCTCTATAAATGTTTTGATTGATTGATTGATTGATTGATTCCACCACAAAAGTGGAGGTGAAACTGGAGCGATTACAGAGATAAGCAAGGAGCTCCTCTACAAATGCATCTGGTCTTCCCATGCCTGTAGTTTCTGCAATGCCAGAAATGAGAATTTTATTTCTAAGGCACCTAGCTTCTAAGTCTTCATTCTTAATTGTGACTTGTTTCAGGATATGTTTGGTCTTGTCCAAGCGTTTCTACATAGTGGAAGTGTTATCCTCCAGTCCCGAGATCCTCTCCTCCGCACCTTCAATCCTCATCCCTTGAAGGTTCAGGCACTCCCCCAGTCTGTCTTTACAGCCCGCAAAGGTATCAAAACTCAAGTCCATGGTGTGAAATCCCGCCTTGAGTTCTGCCATACTGGCGGTCATGCTGCTAGTGGTAGCAGTGCCTGGTTCACCATCTGTGATCTCATCCGTGTCGGAGTGAGAACCATGACCCCTGGCAGGTTTCGCCCGATCAAAAGTTAGCCTATGCTGTTTAGAATTAGTGAGACCTATTTATGCATGAGGGCAGGCTGCAGCCGTTGAAGGGAAACAGTGCTGCACTGTAGTAATGTAGATAGTGAAAAAGGTTGTCTCCAAATCGAGACCCCAGGCATGGTGGGCGTAGTAAAGGGGATGATAGTGTCATGGGGAAAGTGGATTCAAAAGAGACAAGATTTCTTCAAGGGGGTAACGAAGCTTCCAACCAGCACGATAGGGGCATAGAGAACCCTCTGAAGATGAGTCCAAAAAGAGAAGACAGTGACATGGCTCTTATTTTTTTGTTTTTTAAACAAAGTGTATTCATTTTCTACATGTTAGCCAATAGTTCAATTATTCAGCAGGAATATACAAGTAATCATTCAAGCAAAACAAAGTGATTATCACATTACAATGTATCCATAATATACTGTACGCGCACTCCTCTTGTTGATAGTTGTTGTTGGTCCTGCTGTTACAATAATAGGATAACAGTGCATACAATTTACTCATATAACAATTAAAATTTCGAACTATCCCCCCAACCTCCCTGCTGACGGCTCCGTGGCCATGAAATGAAGAGAGATATGACACCATAGAAAAGGGATACATTGTTAAAGGTTGCTACTGATATATTCAATACTATATAATGATTCTTGTTGCAGAGTACTGTGTAGATTCTTATGAGATTCTCTGGGCGCCTATAAGTTCTAGGGTTGCTAAGTACTAGGATTACCTCTATTATCTAGTAGGCATATTCATTTCCAGGGGTGAGGGCGTCAGTTGCTTTAAAGGATGCCAGTATAGTGTCCCAACACATGGCTTTGGGATTTTTCTGTAGTCCTCCGCTTTCTTCTGTGAGAATGGCTACACTTTCTGCTAGTCCCCATTTGTCTACTTCATCCTTCCAGGCTTGTAACGTAGGGGCTGTTGGAGATTTACATCTCCTGGTTATACCTCATTTAGCTAACAATAGAGCCACGTCTGCAAACTTAGGGGCAGATTTACAAGCCCCTTGCGCCACTTTTGCGTCACTTTTAACATGGGAAAAGTGACGCAAAAGTGGTGCAAGGGGCTTGTAAATCTGCCCCTTAGCATGTACCTCTTAGCCTTTTCGACGTTTATACAAACCTAAAATACAAGCTTCAACTGTATGTAGTCTTCCATCGGTCAGTTTTCTCTTAACACCTTGGATATCCCCTCCCAGTACCCTTGTAGTTTATCGCAGGTCCACAATATGTGAATCAGGGCTGCGTCTTGCTCAGCACATTTGGGACATGTTACTGTGGCATTTGGATATATGGAATTTATTTTACGTGGTGTTAAACATGCCCTTTGGGTTATCATGTATTGGATACAATAAAAAAGAGTATTGCGAGGCACTAATTTAGGCTATTCAAGCCTACAACTGCTTCAAGTGGGTACTTTTGATTATCCCACTATGCCTATATCATCGATGACAAAACATAGGACTTTTCTTTGCAACTCTTTTTCTTCGGTATACAGAGTGACCCAATTGTCCGACTATTAGTCGCATGACATTGGTGACAACTTACGTCTTGTCTCAGATACAGTGGCTCCTCTTATAATTGGACTCCGCGAATGGTCGGTATTATCATTTTCTCTGCCTTGGGCACTTGCTACTATCTGGGCCTCCATTGGGGGGGTCCACCTGGACATTTGCTTTGGCCTCGTAAAGGGAGCACCTCTTTGGTTCACACTATGGTCACCTTTATCGTCAGTATGCATGCGTTGGTTTCATCCCTGGTTTACTCTAAATAAAGGGCTTACAACGTTTTTATGATCCATATATTCTGTGTCATAGAATAAATCTCATTCTGCTTTCTATGCGCCACATTCTTTCTTGGGTTCTATCTATACACTCTATTAAGTAGAGGGCACTTTGGGTTCTTTGATAATGTCCTGTTTTTAATGTTATGTTACACTAAACAGTATATGTGTTGTCTTGGTGGGTCTTTTTTGTCCCACTATGTGGGACATGAATGGTTTGAAACATGTTTTTAATAATATATGTATATATTGTTGGTTTAACCACGATATAGCTGTGTTTGTTTGTAATATTGTAGGTTATGTTTTTAATATTAATACATGCATGTACTTGTTACTCTACAGCCCTGAAGAAGTCCATTTGTAATGGACGAAACGCGTTGGCTGATCCACTCTACATGTTGCATGTCACGCTAGAAACAATTGTGATTGAAAATAAAAGGAGAATTTCAAGAATACGACTCTGGATACAGACCTTTTATTTTATTGAATTGTTACTTAGTGGTGCACCTATTGCTTTTTATGTTGAACATTGTACAGTCCAGTTGAGGACGCACCTTGACAGTGGGTGGTTATGATCGTGTGGACACAAACTTTGGGATACTTCCCTCTATTTACTGATTTTGAGGATAGTAGGTTAGGTGCTAGCAGCTATAGGGTCTCACTGTCAAATTGTTGTATTCCATTATGAACAAAACTACTCAGTCTAAGAAAGAGAATTATTAGAGATTAAGCATACCTGCATTGATTGGAGACATCTTTTGATGGGGGTTAATAATTTTTTTTAGGTGAGAATCAATCATCCAACTTTGCAGTTCGTGTAATTGATGCAATGTAGAAATAGTGGACAAGCTTGGTGGGCCTGTGTCTTTTCCCATTATGATTTGTATATTACATATATTCCTGGAACAAAGAAATATTAGTTGATGCATTATATAGAAAATATTCTATTCAATTTAAAGATCGTCACTGCCAGGAAAAACTTGGCAGTAAGGAACACTGAAAAGTGCTCAATGACCCCTCGCCCTCAGAGGAAACTCCGATTGCGAGGGGGGCCTTGATGTAAATTCTTGTCAATGCTTGTGATGCCCACCAGGCTGACGGAAATGTCAAAATTTGGCACTTGGCACAGCAGTTGGGGCGATGGAGTAATTTACACCGCGGCGGAGGATAAGGCGAGTGCCAAAATATAAGTGAGCCCCTTATTTTATTTTTTTACTTTTTTTTATTATAACAAATAGAAAGGCACATACAATTCCGACAAATCTCGGTATAAGTGCATTCCAGTGACATACAGTTCTGCAGCATTTTGCCCGCCATCACTATTTTGACCATGACCCTTGACAATATCTCACATATGAATCTTACATTTCCCCATCATTCTCTTCCTCAGAAGCCTCGTCCGCCAGTTCCCTTGGAAGTTCACATATGTATCCCCGAAATGTATTCCAAGCCCCCCACACTTTGTTCCATTTCCGCGGACAGCTTCGGTTAATGTATACTGCTTTTTCGGTCACCATGGCTGTGTCCATGTCTGTACACCATGCTTTGAGTGTTGGTATCTCCTCCGAGCCCCACTTTTGTGCGATGTTACGCTTTGCCATCATTTTTCCTAAAGTAGACCATTCCTTTGCCGGGCTTGTTAGATTGTTTGGCTCCCACACATTCAACAAACACCTCTTGGGTTCCGGCACCAGTGACACTTCCTCTACTTGTGATATTGTCCTCATTACCTTAACCCAGTATTCTGCGATTCTCAGACACTGCCATAGTGTATGAAAGAACGTCCCCTCCTCCCCACAGCGCCTCAAGCAATGCGGGTGTGAAGCTTTCCCTATCCTGCAGAGGGTGAGTCTGGTATAATAAGTATGGTGTAATATTTTGAGCTGCACCAACCTAAGTCTTGAGGGTATGCCCACCTCCCGCGGGAATGCCATTGCTTCCTGCCAGTCGGTATCATCGAGTTCTCCAACGTCTCTAGACCACTTTCCCCTGAGTGCCCTAGTAGGGTCCGGTATATTATTGACCAGTTTTTGGTGGGTGAAGGAAGTGGCTCGCTTTTGCATGTGAGTCGTAAGTAATCTATCCTCCAAGGGGGTGGCTTCCGGAACTTCGATACCCTCTGGCAAGGCCACTCGTAGCGCATGTTTTTCCTGCAGATATCGAAACTTTTTCAAGGGCGCCAGCTCGTATTGTTCCCTGAGACGTTCAAACGTGATTATCTCCCCTTTGCACCACATGTCACCCACCATGGAGATGCCGATTGCATCCCATTGGGCAAACCCCTTACTGTTCCTGAGCCGTCCCAACCTTTTGGTATCCCATAGTGGAGTAAGTTGGGTTATGACTCCCCGCCATCTCAATCTCGCGTGCGCCTTGTGCCAGAAACTGATTGTGTGTTTTGTAGGTCCTAGTAATTTGGGGGGTCGTCTCTCATTATACAGTGCTGACATCATACCGTCCGCTCCTAGTTCATGTCAGTCTGCCTTAAATGCGGGGCCCGTTTGTGGGGCATGTATCCACTTATTGATAATCTTTAATTGTGCTGCCCAGTAGTATAACTGTATATTTGGAAGCGCTATTCCCCCGTCATACCACCCTCTAACCAGTTTGCGCTGTGCAATACGTGCCGGTTTGTTCCCCCATAGCAGGCCGGACACCCGTGCCTCTATCGCTTTGAAATAGCTTGGGGGTACCATGAAAGGTGTATTCTCCAGTGCGTATAGGAATTGAGGGAGCGCCATCATTTTAAAAAGTGCCGCCTTTCCTAGGAGTGACAGCGGCAATGTGCCCCAGTGTAACGCATCCTGTCTGAGCCTTTCCAAAGGAGGCAGGAGGTTCTGCGTATAAAATTCATCCGGGCTTGCGGTTATATAGGTACCCAGATACTTAAATGTGTCAACCACCACTTTCAGTGGACAGTCTCTGGGGAGCCGGGGGGGCGGGCCACATACTATAAATAAGACCGATTTGGCCCAGTTTATGGTGTATCCAGATGCCCGACCAAAAAGTTCACATATGTTGAGGAGCACCACAATGGAGCGACCGGGGGAAGCCATATATAACAACACATCATCCGCATATAGAGAGATGAGGCCTTCCCATTCTTCCGTCCATCTGATGCCCCGAATCATCAGTTCCCATCTAATCCATGCCGCCAGTGGCTCTACTACGAGTGCAAATAGCAGTGGCGACAGCGGGCATCCTTGGCGCGTGCCATGCAAGAGCGGGAAGTCATTAGAAATGTGACCATTGGCTGTCACATGTGCCACCGGGTTGGTGTACAGCAAACGTACCCATGCACAAAATTTAGGACCAAAGCCCAAGTGATTAAGCACAGCAAAAAGGAAGGGCCACTCCACCATATCAAACAGCATCCGAGCGTCCAGGGAGAGGATAACTGCAGGCTCTTTTATATATGTCCTGCAGGCCATCACGCCGTGTATGCGTCTTAAGTTTAATGCCGTACTTCTGCCCGGCATGAAACCGGACTGGTCTGGATGTATCAGGGTCCCCAAGTGTGGTGTCAGCCGTAACGCCAGGAGTTTCGCAAGGATTTTTGCCTCGGCATTAATTAAAGATATGGGGCGATACGAGCTACAATCTTCGGGGGCTTACCAGGTTTTGGGATCGCTACTATAGTAACCAACCGTTGATCCCATGGGAGTTCACCAACCTTTAGACTGTCACAATACATCTGCAATAGGCGTGGGGCAATTGTTTCAGCTGTTTTTTTATATAACTCAACTGGTATACCGTTAGGTCCCACCGCCTTCCCCGACTGCAGTGAACCGATCGCCATTTGCAGCTCATCGATCGTAAGATCAGCCTCGAGCGCATTGGTCATCTCTGGTGTGAGTGTGGGCATAGCAATGTCTTTAATATAAGACTGCGCCTCTTCCACGGTCATAGTAGATGGTGATGTGTATACTTGTTGGAAATGTCGCGCCAACGTGTGTATTATAGTACGTGGGTCAGTAAGCATCTGACCATCCAACGTACAGAGTCTAGCTATAATTTTTTCCCTAGCTCTTGTTTATCGAGCCATGCCAGGAGTAAATCCTATACTGCGTGGCTGACATACATGACCTCACCACCTCTTTAAGATATTCCCTGTGTTCTAGTTGTTTAAGGTGCAAGCGCTGGGTCGTAGCTGGGGTGGGGTCGCGGGTGCATTGGGCTTCTGCCTTGTGTAACTCTAGTTCCAATTCATTTAGCTCCCGTTGTTGTTCACGCTTGTGACCTGTGATAGCTGCAATAGCCTGTCCTCTTAGCACGGTTTTGTAGGCTTCCCACAAAATGGTCGGGGAGTTGACCGAGGACGCATTTTCTTGAAAGTAATGTTGCATGGTAATGGTGATAGCTTTCTTGATCTTAGGAACATGTAGTTATGCAGGGTGTATAGGGTAGATACGCTGCCGTATCTTGTGGCTGCTTGTGTATGTTAAGAGCACTGGGGAGTGATCAGAAATACCTCTCGGTCTAATCTCAACAGCCGCTACGTTTCTCAAACACTCAGCTGAGGCAAAGAAATAGTCTATCCTGGAGAGACTATTGTGGACCCCGGAATGAAAAGTGAATTGTCGTGTGTCGGGGTGTCAGTACCTCCATGTATCAGTGAGTCCCAGTGCCTCTACAAAGCTCCCAATATAGGAAGCGCCACTTGTGCGTGGTATACCTGGGTATTGGTCAAGGGCCCCATCAATGGTTTTGTTAAAGTCCCCCCCCAATCAATAGTTCCCCCTCTGGAAGATTGAGCAAGAAGTCACCAAGCGCTGGGAGCGTTATCTTATGGAGGACTGGTGGAATGTAGACCGACACTATATTGATAGGTCTCCCCTCCCATTGACCAGCTATTGCCGCAAAGCGACCGTATTTGTCTGTTTTTGTTTGATGTATTATTAATTTCGACTGTTTTCTAACTAGGATACCTACCCCTCTTGAACCACAGGTGAACTCTGAGTGCGAGACCATTTTAAAGTCCCAGCGGTCTAGCGCTTTGCAAGTGGTACCTGTTAGATGTGTCTCCTGCAGTAAAACCACCATTGGCGCATACCGTTTTAACTATTGCAAGACCAAGCCTGGTTTTATTTTGTCTCCCAGGGCGTGTACGTTCCATGTAACTAGCGTTAAGGGAGCCACCTGCGACATAGGGTGCGTCTGCGGCTCCGAGTTGGTTGGGCTATGTGTAGTCATAGTGAACATGATAGATAAGCGTTGTCATGGTGTCGCCTCCATAATGCACTTTTTGGCTAAAGTGTATAATTATCTCAGATGTAAGCGCCTGACTAAGAACAACAAACCAAAAAAAGCCTAACCATAGAAACATTCCCACTCCCTCCTCCCCCCTTCCCTGCCTCCCTGCTAGATGGAATCGAAACTGCCCGCCACCCCAACTGTGCAGAGCGCTTGGTACCCTTCCCCGTTACCATAACTTGGAGGAGAGTGAGCCTCCGCTGTCTGAAAGAACCCCCCTAGAACGTCTTCAACCTGTGCGGCACTTCTTGATAATCCGGTGCACTGGACCTGGTTTCACAGTGACCTCTGCAAGAGTCTAGAAGCATTCAATATATTCCGTCTGCATTGTACTACAAGCCCCTTGGTGCAAAGCGAAGTTCTGGCCAGCAGACCACAGGGCGCCCCATGCAGTGGAGAACCAGGAAGGATCCATTAAGTGTCTGTCCTGAGAACGTAGCGCCGCTGTTGAACTGTAATTTCCAACTTTAACCAACCGGGTCTCCTACTCTTGTTCTTCATTCCCCACTTGTTCTCTGCAGTGTATGCCGTTTGCTCCTGACCTTCCGGATCATGGAGCCTTGCGCCATCCCTCCAGCAATTCCTGCACATCTTCTAGTGACAGAAAAAAACACGTTTTCCCTTCTTCTTCCACCAGTAACTTTGCCGGAAACATCATTGAATATTTGATCCCACGATCTCGCAAAGTTTTCTTGACGTCAAGCAATCCGCGATGCTGTCTTGACACTGTCGCCGTAAAGTCCGGGAAGATGGTGACTTTGGCGTTATCGATCCGTATTGGAGGAGCAGCGCGTGCAGCCTGTAGTATGACGTCCCTGTCCCTAAAGTTAAATATACGGGCTAGGATGGGACGCGGTAGCGCGCCCGGCTTCGGCCTGCCCCCAGGGACTCGGTGTGCTCTCTCAACTGAAAAATAGTTGAATAGACCACGTGGTTGAAGGTGAGCGGTGATAAGCTCTTCAACGAAGAGGTCCAGGGATGGGCCACCCGTCCATTCTAGTACGCCAATAAGGCATATATTGTTTCTCCGCGAACGCCCTTCCTGGTCCTTCAGCTTTGCTGCCATCTGTTTATTATCTGCCATGAGTTGACTCACTTGCTTCTTAAGAGCAGCCGTGTCAGTCACAAGATTCGTTGTAGTTCCTTCTACTTCCGTAATTCTGGTGGACAATTTGTTAAAGTCAGCTCGGATCAGGGAGACCTCCACCGACATCGCCCCAATGCGTATGTCCACCTTATTCAGTGCAGCCATAATGTCTTGCAGAGTTATTTCTTGCGGCGCTGCAGGGTGCTCACTGGAGGCCGCCTGCGTCTCCTTTTCTGCAGGGTCGGTCTGTGGTTTGGTGTATGCGTACTTGTCCAGCTTCGCCTGGTTCATTCCTTTTGTGTTCCTGGCACTCATCCTGACCGTCTGAGCTGGTGCGGTCCCCTCCAGGGATCAGGGGCAGTATTCGCTGCCGCCAGCCAAAGGAATACCAAACTCCTTGCGGCCTGTCGACTTTCCCACCCCTTCATCACTCGTTCGGGGACCCCCCCGTCACATCTGGAGTGCCAGAGGCCCTGCGTCCGCAGCCCTCTAGTCCTTAATTAAACATAGCAGAGAGGAATAGGCAACTTCCGCCTTCATATGCAGGATTGTCACCATTCAGGCACTGTCTCCCCACCTTCCTACACCTTGAGGGCCTCTGCATTGTAATCGTGTCCCAGTGAGAACTGTCCCACTGCTGTTTCCTCCACACAGTTCCCCACAATTGCACCAGCACCACTGTTCTGGGCGGCAAGGGGGGGGACCTCTGAGGCGTAATCTCGCCACTCACTGCCGATTTACCGGTATTCAGGGGCCCGTGCTGAGCCTGACAATGGTGTTCCTCAGTTTTATTGAAACAGAGATCTATCAGGGCCGAGTTAGCGTCCCGGTATGGGCCTAGTGCCTCCTCCCTCTGTGCGAGCTTTCCTACCGAGCGGATGGGGGGGGGGAGTCCTCACCTCCGCACCCCCAACCGCTCGGGGTGACAAGCCAGGTCTGGTCCCAGCCTCAGGCGATATGCACGTTGCTGCGAGCCGCGCACCTCCACCTTCTGATGCTGTGCGGATCTTGCGGCGTTGACCTCCCCCAGAGATCGGCCGCCGCATCACTGTGGCTCCCCGGCGTGCCCCGGCGGTGCAGACCTTCGATGATACACCTGCTGCTGCCACTGCGAGAAGTCAGTCCTACGCCCCCAGAGCGGATCATCCGGCGTCCCGAGTCCCTCGCTGCCGCTTCCTTCAATCTGGAGTGATTGTGCCGCCGGATTAGTGTGCGGATAGACGGGGCCGGTTCCAGGACCCTCGGAGCCTCTCTAGGCTGCGGCCATTGTTGTCGGCAGCTAGCCACGCCCCCAATGAGCCCCTTATTAACTGAACTTGCAGAATGTGCATTGGTAATGGTGTTGTGGTGGACGCACATAATGATTTTCAAATCCACAGTGAAAGTGAATTTGTTTGTTCTGTGCACAACCACGTTGTAGAAAGTCATGAACATGTCTACAGTGTTTTTCTCAAATGCAGGAGGCAGTTTTTTTACCACTTATTTTTGTACAGATGGGCCAAGTAGATTAAACCTGCTTGTGAAGGTCTGTGAAATTTTATGCCAATAGTTTTGAAAAATGTGTGCTTTAAGATCTATGAAAAAACACTTTTCACAAAAGCACTTAAAACTGACTTAGTCATCTTTTAAACTATGAAATCCCTGATCGATCTTCACAAAAATGTGTATGCTTAACTATTTGTGAATTGCAAAAGGCTATTTGAAATCTGATGAACTTTAGTTAAAGATTTCAGGGCATATTTACAGGAGCCTAAGCATTGACATTGATGAATCCGATTTCTTTCCCCTGTCGCAAATTCCCTAATAACATCATGTATGTGCTGTCAGCGCTCCATGGCGCAAGGATTCACAGATCCATCAGAAATTCTGACGCACCTTTTGCCGCTAAAGTGATGCATTGCTGGAGTTGGGCATAAGGCAGACGCAACTCCAGCAATGCGTCAGAACACTGACGCAAGTCCCATGTTTATCCATGGTTTGAGAAGGCATAAGGATGATTTTGACGCAGTCAAGTTGTAGATTGACGCAATGAAAAGTTGTAAATTTCACTGCATTAGCTCTATGTGGCTTTTAACACGGAATGCCTACCCTGCATACATTATACATTGCGCAGGTATTATGTGACGCAGACCTCTACAAACTGGTGCAGTGCGCCCAATGTGTCAGTTTGTAAATTTGGAGCGCAGTGTGGAGCACTGATTGTGCCTCCGCTACGTAAAATAAATTATGCTGTGGCATGCTAGCTCCTTGTAAATATGCCCCTTCTTATCTCTAGCTATACATAGAATTCCCTGTGGAAATTGCATGTAGCCAACTGTTGTGGTGCTATTACATTATTCTGCCAATACAATATTACATTTTTGTATGTATAGAGAATTATTGATTGGCATCTTTAAATTATGGCTCTAACCTCAGGGATGTAAAAAGTTGCAAAGCTTAGCGCCTTCATATTTATTTAATTCTCCTGTTTTCCAAAGTACAAAGCTGGAAAGCAGCAAAAATCACAGATCATGCATAGCCACAGAAATGTTTCTGGTGCTGCACAGGGCCAGGAGCTTCCTGCACGCCAGCTGAGCCTTGTCAGTTTTGAGATGCCCAGTACCTCCTTTCACCCAGTGGCAGAAGTTCCAGGACGGAATTTATGTCAGCAGGGAAGGAGAAGCTTGTTGCTGGTGAGGGGTGGCTATTGATTTTTTCTGTTTTTCATCTTGTCACACAGTCGGCTGGACTCTGAACAGAAATCGTCCCTGGCAAACTGCTCAGCCCCCCCCCCCCCCCCCCCCCCGGGGCGAGGGGGAGTGCAGTTGAGCAGTTTGCGTGGGCCGGTTTCGGCTGATTTTGTTACAGGGGGGCGATATTGCCGACCCCTGGTAACAAAAATGCCCCCCCAGGGGCCCAAAACGGGCCCCCACCCTAGGGAGGGGAAACAACTCCCTGCAGCCCAAAGTTGGGCTGCTCATCCAATTGCAAGAAATAGGTTGGGTAAGATATGAGACAAAAGCGACAAAGGGGCTTATATCCAAGCCCCTGTTGCCACAGGAACACCACTTTTTATGATGTTCCTGTGGTGATAGGGGCTTCGCCTCAATTACAAGGCGTCATTAAGCCACTTAACGTGGCTTAATGCCGCCTTGTAAATAAGGCCCCATTTCACAATACACTTAGAGTGAAAGGGATGAGCAATTGGTGTTGCCGTGGACATTCCTCCACAACACCAATTGATTTTGACGCTGCCCCCTATTTACATGGGTGGCATCAATAGGAGGTAGCACCAAAATTAAGACCAGGGAAAACCTGGTCTTAACATGGCAAAAGGAGGAGAAATGCTTAATTTCTCCTAGTATCTGCTGTGTCATTGTGCAGCACACATAATAACAGCAAATTGTCATGAATGATTGTTTATGTGCTGCAAGGTGTCCCTTCGAGCACATAAAAAATCTTTCAAAAATGACGATTTGCAACTTCTATGTGTGCTTCACAACGCAGCACACATAGAAGTTACAAATCCCTATTTGTGATTGTTTATGTGCCGGAAGGGACACCTTACTGCACATCAACAATCATTTCCTCAACACAGGCACCCTTGCCCTATGGTGTAAGGGTGCCTGGGTTGCCACTAGCAGCCTAATTTTGTGCCAGCGCTAGGGAAAATGCAGGAATGTGCCACATCTTTGTAAATACGCGCATCTCTGAGTTTTTGGAATGGCGTGGCGTTAGCATTTTGGGGCATATTTACAAGCCCCTTGCACCGCCGGTGCATCACTTTTTGTGATGCACTGGCTGCACATTTTGCTGCCCCATATTTACATGGACACGTAAAGCCACCATGCTTGGTTTTTCATGCACTTGTGAATACGGACCCTTTTCACGCAGCATTTTGTGTGAAATGGGCGTTCCATGGGTGCTGCTGTGGGTGATCCCACGCAGCACACATTTCCAAGATATACGCAAAATCGTAGATCTGGAGATGCATCAGAATGCTGCGTCTCCCCAGGGGAGGCGTAGGGAGGCACAACAAGTAGAAATTTTCATTTCCCCTCGTTTTTTCCTCTCTCTATGCGTACTGCACTATGCAGCACACATAGAATGAGGAAAACACCTCTAGTGATTGGTTTTGTGCAGGAAGGTGACCCTTCCTACACAAAAACAATCTCCCCACAACGCAGGCCCCTTGCACCATGGTGCAAGGGTGCCTGCATCGGTGCATGGTAGCCAATTGTGCGCCAGTGCAGGGGGGAGCACAGGGATCAGTCATATCATTGTAGATATGACGCATCCCTGTGCTTTGAAAGTGATTCAGTGCGGCACAGAAAAATGGCTTGCGACACCACCCTGAGTCACTGAGTCACTTTCTCACAAATAAGGCCTCAGTGCTTAACGCCACGCCCCGCCATTCCCTTGTAAAAATGGCCAAAAGTTTCTAAATCTGCAGACTCTCATTTCGTTAATGCAGCTGTGGGGGTCTTTTGATGTGATAATCCACTGTGATACAAAGTGGTTTGTAAATGTCAAGAGAATTCCCTTACATGTTTCTGTTATGTCGTTTTTTATATATCACCTATTATTTGAAGCAGGAAATGTACACTGTATACATTACTATATCATACATCTGCATGATTTAGCATATTATACTTCTCATTGGTTGACATCCATAATTATTTGTATTTTTCAGAATAATGAAAAATGACTCATGTATGTGATATTGTCTCTGTGAAACATGGGTTTTGAAGCCACTGCCTAATGCTCCCTGTAATTAAATCCAAGATTAAAAACGAAACATTGGTTTTGAACAGCACCACACACTGTACAACTCTTTCACTTTCACTTCAGAAGTTAGTCAGTAACCTGCTACCCTTTGGAACAGGCCCACAGCTGTGATCAATGTGAAATAGGCATTTGCAATGGTCTCCATCAAATCCCTGTGACCAGTTCCCATGCTTGCAGTACAAATTGGGGACTGGGCACATGGCATTGCTAAGGATCCCAAGATGTGTCAGTATTTCTTTTTTTATTTATCAATATTGGATCACACAACAGCGCAATAAAAGAGCAAATCTAACAAAACACTGTGTTGCGGTGCCCTCCCTTTCCAAGACCCCTGGCACTGCCAGTTACATAAACTTTAAACGACCTGTGTAGAAGTTGTACTTTGAGGTGATGCTAACTTCTAAACACACCCTGAAACCCAACCTTTCATTGATGGCCAGATACTGAAGGTAGATATGGACTCTTTTAGCTTCATTTACAAGAAAGTGCCACAGTGCGGCACCGCAAGCCATTTGGCTGCGGCATGTTCAGAGCATAGGGATGTGACATATTTACAATAATATGCTGCATTCATAAACTCTCCCCTGCACTGGCGCACAATGGGCTGCCATGCTCCGATGCAGGCCCGCTTGCACCATGGTGCCCGGATGCCTGCATCACGAGGATGATTGTTTATGTGGAGGAAGGTGTCCATTCTTGCACATAAATGATCTGAAATGGCGTTTTGCATCTTCTATTTGTGCTGCATTAGCACACAGAGAACTTGCAAAAATGTCATTTTTGTTAATGATTGTGTATGTGCAGAAAGGAACACCTTCATGTACATAAACAGTCATCAGAGGTGATTTCCTCGTTCTATGCGTGCTGCAGAATGCAGCACGCATAGAAAGAGGGAAAAGAATTAGGAGAAATGTATTAATTTCTCCTCGTTCCGCCTCCCTACGCCTTCCCTGGGGAGGCGTACCATTCAGACGCATGTCCAGATTTACAATTACTTGTAAATCCGGAAATGTGTCAGGCTCCATGAATGTTGCGTGGGAACACCCACAGCAACACCCATTGAACGTCCCTTTCACACCAAGTGCTGCGTGCAAAAGGGTCATATTTACAAGAACAGGGTGGCTTTGACCGTTCTTGTACATATGGGGCAGTAAAATGGGCCGCGGTGCGTCTTAAAAAGTGACGCACCGGTGGCGCAAGGGGCTTGTAAATCTGCCCCTCTGTTGTGACTCTGTGGACCTTATAGTTTCTGTATCCCTCCGTGGTCTTTGTTTATTTTACATGGTTGGCAGCAGGAACACATCGGGCCTCATTTATGAAAACTGTTTCACCACTGCAATAAAACAGCGATGCAACAGTTTTCACTGCACCCTCCTTGCCACACAATGGATGCGCCGTATTTAATGTACGACGCTCCATGTCGCAAGGAATGACAGATACATCAGGATACCTGACATATATGTTGGCGCGAAAGTCACGCTTTGCTGGAGGTGTGTCACAAGCATGACGCAAATCCAGTAATGTATGGGGTAGGCCTGTCCCTATGGCACTGCGTCACCCTTAATCCTGTCATTTGGCAGGTGTAAGGTTTGACACAGTGGCGTCCTAGAAGTGTTGCAGTGAAATCTCATATATTTCACTGCGACACTTCTACTACCCTTTTTTACGTTGGAACGAGCGACCTGAGTACATTATACCTGACGTAGGTAAAATGTGGTGAAGAGCTTTATAAGGTGAAGCATCTGCCTAGATGCGTCACCTTCGCAACATGGCACATTGTTTACGCCGCCGCTGCGCCACTAAAAGTGACGCAAAGGTGGCACAAAAGTGTCGCAAGGCCTTCATAAATAAGACCCATTGTCCTAAGGGGCACCGTCTCAAGTACACTCGGGCTTAGTGTTGTGAGACAATGGCATATGCGTGGGCACATATGGTACACAGCAGACCCATGGCCACTGGAGGGGTTGTATGTCCAGCATTACGGATGTTTGTCTGTCTGCAGCGCCTGGATGGTTATAGACACTTAAAATACTGTTCTTGAAGTTCCGATGGCGGCTCCTCCTTGTCCATGTTTATATCTTGCGACGATTGCAATCCCATGTGCGTTTTCACTGGCCTTTTTGTTGTTGGTGGGTAATGTAGCAGCGGTAATTAGGGAATTTGTAAAAACCAACCGGCTGGTTACGCAGGGTGTCACACAAAGGACACCCTCTCTCGTTCGCACCCCTTCCTGCCGCGCAGTCACCTCCTGGCGTTGAGGAGACACTGGTGCTTCAGCGTTAGAGAAAAGACCTTTTGTTCCCGGGCAATGGAACGAAAACTTACGGCAGAAAGTCTATATTGAAAGTGGACGTTACCATGGCAACAGTTTGAGAGCTTATTGAACGCCAATAAGATATATCACTGACATTGGTGCGTCAATGAAAATGATAGAGGAACAATTTATAGCTGAGTATTGCAAGCTGAGAGCATAAACACTTCCTGGCTGGAAGGCGCGAGGCCAGGAGAATAATGCCTCTGTCCTTTTCTTAGCCGAAATACGTCTCGCAACCTCTGAAGGTTCACAATAAACTACGCGTCCATTACATACATATTCACCCCTGAATAGAATGCAAACACACCGTGCGCTGATTCTACTCCAGTCTTCTTTTACAGTGGTTTCCGGCCAGCCTCACAGTCTCCCTGTCCCCTGGTCCTTTAACTCAGTTCAAAGTAGCTAGTTAATGTGTTTTTTACAAGAGCGCCTCCCTGTGTTATAGCGCAGGTCTTCAAGGAACAGAGGGGCATATTATCAAGGGCCAGCGATAATTATCGCTGGCCGTACATAGCGATAGAAATATTATCGCCGCTATCGCTGAATATTATTGCCATGATAACGCTATATTTACAACGCATAGCTATATGGCGATAATATTTCAGCGATAGGGTGTTTTCAATGGAACACCGCTGGTTTTCCAGCGATGTTCCATTGAAAACAGCGATAACATTGCTGATAGGACCCTGTGGTCCTATCAGCATAATCCATCTCCCATTAAAAGTATGCCGTAGTCAGGAATTTCAATACCTGATTTAAGGCTGAGGTAGCGCGATTTTATTTATCGCTGCACCTCCTTGTTAATATCGCGATGCTGCCTTCACGAAATTAACATGTGTTGTTTTCACAGCCACGCCTTCTTTGCATCTCATTAGCGATGCGAGGCGAGGCTGTGAAAAAACGGGCTCTACATCAAGGAAACACGATCTAGCGTGTCCTTGATGATATTGCGATATACTTATCGCCGCTTTTCACCCAAAAACGGGCGCTAAAGCGGCGATAATTATATCGCCAGCCCTTGCTAAGATGCCCCAGATTTATTTTTGTTCATTTGTTTATAAGTAGCTAGCATGCACACGTCTGTATTGTCTGTTGTTGGTCAATGATTTTCTCTCTGGTTAGCTTATCACGCCACCTCTCAGGGGATTTGTGTGGCATTATGTGGTTAAAATGCTATACCCGCACTAGAACTTTCTATCTAGTTCCTTGTTTGGCGTCACATTTTAAGCATCCCGAACAACAACCCTCTTGGGCGTATTTACAAGCCCCTTGCGCCGCCGGTGCCTCACTTTTAATATGGGAAAAAGTCACGCACCGGCGGCGCAAGGGGCTTGTAAATAAGCCCCTCTGCATGGTATCGTGTTACTCTACTTCTCAGGGGGATTGTATGGCATCACATGGTTCTTACGTTGACTTGCGCTATCACCATCTATCTAGGGCCTCATTTATGACCCTAGCGCTGCCGGAATGTCACTTTTTGTGATGTTCCGTGGCACAGGAGCCTGCTCCACATTTACGAGGCAGCACTAGTCTAAGACACTTTATTTGGCTTAATGCTGCCTCGTAAATATGATTCCCTTTAACGTAGCTTTCTGCATTAAAGGGGGTGCGATGGGTGTTGTTGGAGGCGTTCCCAGCAACATTCATGGCTTTTTGACACTGCCCCAGATTTATGAGAAAATGTAAATCTGATGCAGCGCCAAAAACGTACACCTCGTCAGGGAGGCACAATGAGGAGAAATGTATTTTCCTTTTTGTGTGTGTGCTTCATTCTGCAGCACACATAAAAAGAGGAAAAAGCCTGTTGTGACTGATTTTGTACAGGATGATTTTCCTTCCTGCGCAAAAATAATCATCCCTGCAACGCAGGCACCCTTGCACCATGGTGCAAAGGTGCCTGTGTTGGCGCACGGTAGCCCATTGTGTGCCGGCGCAGGGGAAAAGGACAGGAATGCGCCATATCAAACAGATACGCATTCCTGCCCCTTTCTTTTGCCATAGGGCAGCGCAACAGGAAGACCAGCCGCGCTGCCCATGGCAAAACCTCATAAATGAGGCCCCTTGTACCTTATTGTCTGCCTTCTGGAGGAGCTGGTGTGGCATCACATGGTTCATATGTTATCACATACTAGAATACCTTTGCCCTCCCGTCAATTGCTGCCATTCCTGGAATAGACAGTATTGTTTGGAGAAAGGAGGACTGAGTATTCCTGGGTCCCAGACTCAGCACCCCATCTCCCACCACTTAAAGACAAACAAGATGATGCTCCCCTGGCATCCAATTGAAAAGGAACCACCTCTTTGTTTTCTGATTGGGTTGTTCCATTTGGTATTTTAGATGCTAGGGTCAGCTTCACCCTTTGCTGATGGTGACTTTATCATTTTTTTAAAAATTCCAACTGACGAGGCACATTAAGTTATTTGGGGGCATATTTACAACGAGGCGATAAAAAATTATCGCCGCTTTAGCGGCCGTTTTCGGCCGAAAAGCGGCGATAATTTTATCGCTATATTGCTTTAGCGTGGGGATTTCTAACGCCCAGCTTTGCATCTCTAATGAGATGCAAAGTGTGCGTTCCTGACCTGACATGATAGGAGAAATGTCGCTAAGCGACATTTCTCCTATCATCAAGCCCCACGCTATGAAGCATAGTGTCAGGAAAAGTAGCGATAACACCTGTTATCGCTACTTTCCTAACACCTGCTTCAGGACTGACTTAGCCATGATATCCTATGGAAGGAGGATATCATGGCTAAGTTTGTGAGTCCCTATCAACAAGCTAACATGAGATTATCGCTGGGTTTCCAGCGATAATCTCTCGTTAGCCAGTTAGCGTGAGGATTTTTATCGCTATTGAGATAGGCGTTGCTAATAGCACGCTATCTCAGCGATAAAAATCCACGCTAGCTGGCGATAATTATCCTAGCGCTAAGTGCGCATTGCGATTCGCCGGTTGTTGTTGATATGCCCCATAATTAGCCGTTCCATCACTCCATTGTAATGCGGTGCAGTTTTCTCTCAAATTAATTTATCTTCAAGTGATTCTCTGTATGAGTACTTGAAGGTTGTTTTGAAGCTCATTGTTGTTCTCCAGCAGGGGTTGCATTTGGTGCACGCGTTTTGCACCCGTTTGGCTCTCTCAAACTCGTCTGTATCCCTGACAATTGACACTGACGGTTGCTGGTGAGATGAGGTTGACAGATGTCTTTCATCCTCTCCATTCATGCTGCAGAGTTTTCGGGAGCTTGTCCATCGGTTGCTTGGACCTTTTGTGTAATTGGGCTTAATTTAAAGTCGGACATGCAGCGTACACAATTACAAGTGCAACAAAGTCCCCAGCTCACAAAACACTCGGTCCAGCTTCCTCATTTAGAAATGGATGCACCTTAATTTTGCTGTCAACTGAGCTCCAGTTGGCTCTGCTGAAGATACCTTTTTTCGACTCCTCAGCGGAATGGGGGCTGTTAGAGAAAGGGCATGACAATGCGCACCCTATCTAGGGGGGACGGTGTAATTTCCTTTTTTCCTGTCTGTCCTGTCTGTCTGAAAGAAAAACAAATTTGTTTGTCAGAAAGTAATTTCTGATTTGGAAGTTTGTTCCTGAAAAAGAAAAAATATGTATCAAGTAATTGGCCGTTGGACCCGATGGTGGCTGTCCACCAATTACTTTGAAAGGAACCACTGTGATGACAATCCTTTCAATGTACGGAGGAGACTGTGAAGCCAATGGTCATATCTAAGTTTGTAGTCCGTCAGGGTGGTGGAGGTAATATCGTTCAAAGTATTAATCAGGCCCATTGTTTTTTTGCTTCAAATTGGGTTGCCAAAGTTGCCTGACACTGCTCATTGAGTGATCACCTCTCTGTTCATACTGCATACCATTCTGCCATTAGTGAGGACACCACTTCTGGTCCCTGAGGAATGTCTGCGATGGATGTGCCTTGGCGTACTTCCTCATCTCTCCTCATAGGGATCTTGTTGCCCCTACACGGCTCATCAGGTTAACTGATGCTTGGCACTAGTCCAGAGCTGCCATTCAAGTTTAAGTTCCCTGCCACATTCAGCTTTTACATGTTTTCCTGACTTGCAGCATGGCCTTAGGACAACCAGGTCACAGTTTCACTCTCTTCTTCCATTCTTTCTGCTGACTATGTCGTATTGTTCTAAATCCTCTGGAGTGCTCCTCCTCTGGTAGCCAGTTAGGGACATATTTATGAATGGAGTTGCATCACGTTTGCACCAGATAATCTGGTGCACACACGACACAAGCCCAAAATGCAATTTATCAAGTCATGCAAGGGCACCTCACGTGGCCCTGAGTGGCTTGATAAATCTGGAGTAACGCAACGTAGCGCACATTTCGGCATTGCATTACTCTTTTCCAGGGAGGCGTTCCATGGGTGTTTCCATGCAACATCCATGGATTATGATGCATTCCCAGATTAACCAAAAGTAGTAGACTCAGGACTGCACCAAAATGCTACACCTTCCCTGATCAGGCATAACGAAGAGAAATATTTTTATTTCTCTTCGTTACTTCATTTTTCTATGTGTGTTGCATTCTGCAGCACACATAAAAAGAGAAAAATGTCACAGGGGATTGTTTTTGAGTAGGAAGTTGGGCTCCCTCACCTTTGTGAACCAGTTACCAATGCAACTTGGAAGACAATGTGGCATATTTATAAGCATCTATTGCCACAGGAACGTCACTTTTAACAGCATTTCTGTGGCGATAGGGACTTTGCCTTATTTATGAGGTGGCGTTAAGCCACTTAATGGGGCTTAATGACACCTTGTAAATAAGACACCCTTACATGCTATACTTAGTTTGAAAGATGTGGTCAATGGGTGTTGCGGTTGGCATTCCACAGCAACACCTATTGATTTTGATGCTGCCACCTTTTTACCAGGGGGGCATAAATATGGGGCAGCTCCAAAATGAAGACTAGGGAAAACATGGTCTTAACATGGCGAAACGAGGAGAAATTCTTTATTTCTCCTCGTTTTGGTGTTTCTACATGTGCTGCATTGTGCAGCGCACTTAGAAACACCAAAATGTCAAAAATGATTGTTTATGTGCAGGAAGGTGTCCCCTCCTGCACATAAACAATTATTTAAAAAAATGACGATTTGCAATTTCTATGTGTGCTCCACAATGCAGCACACATAGAAGTTTAAAATCGCCATTTGTGATTGTTTATGTGCAGGAAGAGGCACCTTCCTGCACATAAACAATCATTTCCTCAATGCAGGCACCCTTGCACCACACCCTTGCACCATGGTGCAAGGGTGGAATTACAGTCACAAACCATTGATACATCCGAGTTGGAAACTCTAGTCAGAAGAGACACCCAAAGCACCCTACATACAAATAGTAATTGAAAACATTTACAAACCCATTTAGCAATTTGGAAAAACTTTACTGAATCTCTAAATGGGTTTAAAGATTCAAAAATGCGTTTTACTGGTTGTAAACCATCAGATTTAGAAAATCAGAGGGTTTGCAACCATAAAACCTTCAGTCTGGTCCCAAGTCGACAAACTAAGGGGCATATTATCAAGGACAGCGTTAAAATTATCACCGGTTTAGTGGCAGAAAACTGCCGCTAAAACGGCGGTAATGGGCATGATAATATGCCCTGGAGAATTCCAATAGAAGCCCATGTTCTACATGGGCTTCTATTGGGCTAAGCGACATTTCTCCTATTATCAAGAATGTCGCTAACCCTGTTAGAGACAAAAAAAGCAGCGCTAACCGCGGTTAACGCTGCTTTTTTACGTCTGCTAATTTTCAGACTTAGCCATGATATCCTATGGAAGGAGGATATCATGGCTAAGTTTGCCTGTCCCTATCAACAAGGTAATGTGTGATTATCGCTGGGTTTCCAGCGATAATCTCACGTTAGCCTGTTAGCGTGTAGATTTTTATCGCTATTGAGATAAGCGTTGCTAATAGCACGCTATCTCAGCGATAAAAATTCACGCTAGCCGGCGATAATTATCCTCACGCTAAGAGCGCTGAGCGATAATTATCGCCGGTTGTTGTTGATATGCCCCTAAAAGTTATCAATTTCCTTTTTTGGCACGAGGTGACAAGTCTGTAGGGATCAGGGTGAACGTTCAGGTGGGTTGAGTGAATGGTTAGGCTGAGGGGTAATCTAAGGCCAGAATTATTTAGGATGAAAACAGATGCTGTATAAGGCACAGTGACTGCTTTGGAACACAACCTCAATTCTGCACTGCGACGAATATGTGTACACCAGTCCCCAATGCTTGCATTCACATTCACAGAATGCCTACTTTTTATTTTATTCCGGCTACTGTCCGGACAAGGGTGCAATCCCCCCCCGAGAAAAAAAATGGATATTCGGTAAATTACTTTGGGGGTGGGGGGGCACGCAGCAGTTCACAGAACGACCCTCCTGCGCCCCAAGCCTCAAACACTCACAGATACAAAGTGAAATCTGTCCCCTAGAAATGATTGGATATTTTATATCCGTGAAGAACAGTAGAATTTATTGAACTGATTCAGCTGATTGCTTCAATGGCCGCTAGATGGCTCTATTGTAACACAAAAAGAGCTGTTGTCCTTCAAATATTGCTTTCTACCTTCTCAGCCTACACGGCTGACAAAAGCGAGCGAGGTTTGCTTGATGTTGTCTTCTACACAGCATTTGCAATATTTTATTTATTTCTACAGTTTTATAACTTCAGATTGAGTGATATCTCAAAAAACCGCCTTGGTGTTCACAAAATCCTGCCTGAAGAAGTCTCCTCTCACTTTCTTACAGTGATGGTCCTCTCCTTCACTTTTCGTCCATTGCATGCCTCCTCTTTCTGACACAGACTACTTTCGGATACCTGCACGCTTGCCCTATTCTTTACTATTGTATTTCTGCCAGTTGCCCTCATTTCATTTCAAAATTTCAAAAATCATAACCTCTCCTTTGAAAGTCACACCCAGTAGCGGCTCCTGGTGGGAGTGCTGCGGGGCGCTGAGGCGAGGCGGGGGAGGGGCACGGTGGGGGATAGTAAACCACGGAATATGGCCGAATGGACGCAAGTACATAAATAAATAAACAAAACGAATTACATTGCGCACGCTGCATCGCCATTTGGCCGCTACTGGTCACACCTCTACAACCACCAACATCAAAGCTCCTTTTTAGGTCTCGCCTTGCTATCGCGTAAGCGATCGCAAGGCGAGACTATAGTAAGGGGCTCCGAAAAGTGCTCCGAAAAGCGGATTGCATGGCGAGCATGCGCACAATCACGCGCATCGTGCCGCCATGCAATCCGCTTTTGGGAAGCGCTTCAGCCCACTGGCGCCCTCGGCATCAAACTTCAAACAGTCCACTCCCCCGCCTGTAATGCACTCCCCCGCCCCCGCCAAGCGCGCGCGCCACTCCGCCGCGTCACAAATTTACTTTCACTTTTGCGGCGGGCGCTCGTTTATTTCAGCAACACAGTTTATTTCAGCAACACAGTATTTTGTGTGCTTTTGATACATGCACAACGGCCACCACTGCCTCATGTAACGTAACTTTTGTTTTAGTGTTTTGAGTATCTGCCATTTATTGAAAAAATTTTACCTCTACGTGTACCCTTTATGCTCTTTTAACCTGCACACGTCACTTTTTCCTTTTGTAACGTATCGTTTGCTACCTCTTGTATTTTGTTTGCTCTTGATACTTGCACAATTGTCACTATTGCCTCATGTAACGTACTGTTTCATTTTGTAACATGCTCACTTGTAATTTTTCTCCTTATGTATCATTACTGCTCCTATTGTGAAGCGCTCTGACACCTTCGGGTAAAGTCAGCGCTATATAAAAACGCATTAATGAAATAAATAAATAAATAAACAGCTCGTGCCAGTTTCCCGCCGGGCGTCCCTTCCCTATCCTATCTCATATCTCCATCCCACCGCTGGATGCACAGTATACTCGTTTAGGAATGTGGAACCAATTGTGAAAGACAGTAGGGGGCCAGACTACTATGGAACATCTTTTGCAATATCCCCAGTGGCTGCCTTGGTGACCCTTTCTGAAAAGGGTCTTTGCAGCTTGGGTTGTCAGGTTGTACCAAAAGCAGGTTATTCAAGTACAATGGAGCGCAGAATAACAGCGCCACTGTGAAGGTTGCCTGAGTCACTTCTTTCCACTACAATCGAGTGAAATTCCACTGTGCTCGCTGTTAAATTCTGATACTGATGCTAGCCATGATTATTTTTTTCCCCAAAAAAACAAACCTCGTGCGGTCGACACAGCCAATGGAGCACCCCATTAGCAGGGAGACACACCAATACCTAACCCACCTACAAAGCTCGTAAGATCTGCTTTTATATTGCAAAATCATTTGCTTAACCAGACACCTGCTAGTCAATTTTTAGGTATCGCCTGAGCCAGCGCTTTAGCGCTGCTCTCGCGAGAGCTTTTGTAAAAGGGGGATTTGGAAGTGCAAACCAGTGCTTTCAGGCCGCCAACTACAGTGCATGTGCGCCGGGCGCGCGCACCGTTTGGCAGCCTGCGTGATCATTTCGCGGCCGCTTTGATGTTCTCAGTGAGCCGTGCGGCCACTGAGAACATCAAAGCGGCCGCAAAAGTGCACACCATTTACCACCCCCTCCCTTATCCCACTTCCATGCTAACACTTATTTATTTTATTTCGCGGCCGCGCGGCGTTATTTTTACGGCCGCGCTGCCAATGCTTGTTTAACATGTTATGCCCTAATTTGGCTTTAATGTAAACCAGGGCTTCCCCATAGAGAGTACATTGCACTGGACATTCTGTGCCCTTATGTAAGCGTCTTTGCCAATTAGTGCTTAACAGCTCCAATTTATTTTTTGTGATTCAGATGAGCTGGAGCCTAATAGGGCCGTAATAAAAGGGCAAAAGGCACGGAGAGCCAAAGGAGAGATTAATGAGCTCTCCCACTTTCGGGTCTTTTTAACAGCAGAACTGTTGCAACCACTGACACTCATCAAAAGCTTTGGCTGCGAAACCTGCTTGGGCTCGACAGGCTCCGGTGGACATCTTCAAAAAACGGAGCCTGGCTGGGGCAAGAGCTTCTCCCCGTGTGTGCCGGAGACAACAAAGCTCCCCGGATCAGGTAATGATACTTCAGCGCTCGCCCCTTGTGAAATGTATTTACAGGCGGCTGACAAGGGCCACATTCAGCTCTAATTGTGTAGTCAAGGCCCTGTCAGGCCTTTGGAGGCCGCACGGTGCTGAAGCACCGCCATGACTGGCATTTCACTCAAAAGCCCTCAGCGCGGGTCCTCGACGGCTCATGACATCACAAAGGGCACTTCCGAGCGATGCCTGCGTGGCATCCTGCAGCATTTTAAAAGAGAATTAGCGCTTTTAATTATGGCCTCGGTATGAAAGGAACCATGCATGCACCGCAGGAGACCTTTGATCGGGTCATTTCGCCAGCACAATGCCACGGAACTGTGACTATTCCTGGTTAAAGGGTCTTTTTCTTCGTGAATGACTCACCAGTGATCCTTGAATGCAGACAAGCTCCGTGCCCGCCCTCTTCATTAGCGAGCATGTCTATACAGGACGCTATATAGTGTGCGCAGTCTGGAAGTTGCACAATTGGAAGGAAAAGAAAACCTACAGATTCCTGTCTCTGGTTAGGATGTGCTACAGGGACCTAGGTGACTTTATTCATTGAACCAGGCTGCCATTAATTAACTGTCATAATAAAATAACAAACTATTATTTACATGTATTCTCTTCCTCTCTTTAGCAGGAAGTATGAAAGGCTCTTGTACGAGTGGTGAAATTATAGAAATCTCAGAAACGTCCTTTTAAACACTTTGGCAGCAGGGGCCTAATTATAGGGTCCAGGCCGGGACAAGAGTAACACACAGAAATACAAACATGAAAGTAATTAGGTAAAAAAACAAGCATTGGCATAGCCAATAGGTCTTGACTTTGGGACCTTATAAGTGTTTAGCCATGCAACAGTTGATGTTGTTGCACCAAGGATATTGTGCTGCATAACTAACTACTTATAAGGTCCCAAAAGCGAGACCTATTGGCTATGCCAATGCTTGTTCTCATTTGTTAATCCCATCAACGGTGTGCCTAAACTCACCCTCCCGCACTATTGATCACAGCCAACTCCTGTTCATTTAAAGTAAACCACCACAAAGAAACTGGAGTAAATGCGTGGAATAGTTTTCACAAAAGCTCAATACTAATCTTATTAATCACTGGATTAACCATTTAGGGGCAGATTTACAAGAAAGTGACACATCTGTAGAGATGCGTCACTTTCCATGCGCCACCCCGAGAAACCCTTGCGCCACCATGGATGTGCTGTATTTACAATCCGGCGCACCATGGCGCAAGGATTGACAGATGCATCAGAAATTCGGACACATCTGTTTGCTCAAACGTCACGCATTGCTGGAGTTGTGTCGCAAGCATAACGCAACTCCAGCAATACATGATGAGGCCTATCCTCATTGTGCTGTGTCACTCCATATGCTTGCTTCAAGCAGGCATAAGGTTTTGACACAGTGGCGTCCTAGAAGTGGCACAGTGTAATCTTGTAGATCTCACTGCGTCACTTCAATGAGGCTTTTTTGCATGGGAACGCCAACCCTGCATACATTATACATAACGGGGCAGATTAACAAGGCCTTGTGACCCATTTGCATCGCTGTTGTATCACTTTTTTTGACGCAACGGCGATGCAAACAATGACGGTTATTTACAATGTGACTCTTCTAGGGAGATGTGTCACGTTGTAAAGCCCTGCGTCACATTATACCTGCGTCAGGTATAATGTTTGCAGGGTGGGCGTTCCCACGTAGGAAGTCCTCGTAAAATTGATGCAGTGAAATCTACAAGATTTCACTGCGCCACTTCTAGGACACCACTGCATCAAAACCTTACGCCTGCCTGAAGCAGGGGTAAGGAGTGACGCACTACAGTAAGTATAGGCCTCAAAATACATTGCTGGAGTTGCGTCGTGCTTGCAACACAACTCCAGCAATGCGTGACTTTTGGGCCAACAGATGCATCAGAATTTCTGATGCATCTTTTAATCCTTGCGCCATAGAGCACTGTATTGTAACTACAGCAGGGCAGATTTACAAGGAACTGACGCATCTACATGGATGCGTCAATTTCCTTGCACCAGGGTTAAATGTCCTTGCGCCACCACGGATGCGCTGTATTTACAATACAGTGCTCCATGGCGCAAGGATTAACAGATGTGTCAGATATTCTGATGCATCTGCTAGCCCAAAAGTGACGCATTGCTGAAGTTTTGTTACAAGCACGATGCAACTCCAGAAATGTATTTTGAGGCCTTTACTTACTGTACTGCATCACTCCTTACACCCGCTTCAAGCAGGCGTAAGGTTTTGACGCAGTGGCGTCCTAAAAGTGGCGCAGTGAAATCTTGTAGATTTCACTGCGTCACTTTTACGAGGCCAGTCTGTGGGGGAACGCCCACCCTGCATTTATCATACCTGAAGCAGGTATAATGTGACACAGTGCTTTACAACGTGACACATCTCCCTAGATGCGTCACGTTGTAAATAGGCCGCATTGTTTGCGCCGCCATTGCCTCAAAAAAAGTGACGCAATGGCGGAGCAAAGAGGCGCAAGGAGCTTGTAAATCTGCCCCAGCGTATCCATGGAGGCGCAAGGACATTTGACGCTGTCGCAAGAAAACTGACGCATCTATGCAGATGTGTCAGTTCCTTGTAAATCTGCCCCTCCGCAGGTATAATGTGACGCAGGGCTTTAAAACGTGCCGCATCTCCCTAAATGTGTCACGTTGTAAATGTGCTTATTTACAAGCCCCGTGCGCCACGTGTGAGTCACATTTAACATGGGAAAAAGTGATGCACAGGCGGTGCAGGGGGCTTGTAAGTAAGCCCCATGGTATTTGACGTTAAAGAGCTTCTACACCTTATCAAGGATTATAAATGCTATATGAATGCAAAAATAATGCAATGCAATGTGTTCCAGCTTTGCCTGAAAAGGCTATATTTTATTTTTACGTCTGGGCAAAGTTAACAATTGCCAGGGCCCACCCTTTTCGAAACACCTCAAGAGGGTCTCATCACATGCTTACCTGAGTCTCCTAAATCCTGCTGCCAAGTCTGCCAGAAAGCCTGAGATGTTGGGTAAACACAGGGGGGCATATTTATCATTGTATTGCGTTGCCCTTGCGTCACCCATGGTGTCGCAGGGGCAACGTAATACTTAATTCAGATTTGCCACGCATCGATAACCCACCGTGCACGGCCCTGTGTTGCTTGGTAAATCTGGCGTACTGCAAGTGTTCCATGGGTGGGACGTGGTTGTTCCCATGCACCCAGCCATGGATGTTGGCGCATTCCCAGATTCACCATTACTGGTAAACCTGGGAATGGGCCCAAATGCTGCATCTTCCCAGGGGAGGCGCAACTAAAACAAATATGTTTATGTCTCCTCGTTATTTCTGCTTTCTAAGTGTGCTGCATTTTCCAACACAGTTAGAAAGAGGAACATCCCTCTGAGGATTGCTTTTGTGCAGGAAGGTGTCCCTTCCTGCACCAGAAAATCCTGCCTGCAATGCAGGAACCATTGCACCATGGCGCAAGGGGGCCTGCATTGGCGCTAGGCAGCAGATTGTGCGCTAGTGCAAGCAGAGGGTAGGAATGCTTCATCTGTTGGTAAATGTGGCACATTCCGGCCCTCTCCCTCTCATGCAGCGCAGCAAGTTGTCTTGCTGTGTTGCGTTAAATAGTTATAATCTGCCCCATGTTTTTTTTAGGACAGGAGAAGAAGGTGTGATGACTGCAAGTCATTCACAGAATCTCTGCAGAGAAGGCTGTTCTAATGTTTTTGTTAATGTGGTTCAGTGTTCACAAAAACTGCTTCATGGTGAGCAATGCATTACAACATAAACTTTCATTGAGTACCATAAATTAAGGTAGTAGTAACAACTGTTATTCACAGTTCTTAAAAATGAAGCACAAAATAGAAACAGAATGTTCCTATTCTTACCTTCATCCCAGAGAAGACAGCGCACAGCGTGTTCAGCGCAATAATCTAGGACGCAATAGACTTATCACTGAATAGTTGGAACATGTTGGTGTTCTGGAAATGGTAGATGCATACTGATTGCTGGATGTCGATGTATAGCGCATAAACTAGTGAGAGGTGCATATTAAAATCCAGTGCTTGTTTACCCCTGCTCAAAGACTTTTGGGGGCATATTTACAAGGGAATATCGCCACCAGAATATCACTTTTAGCGATGTTTTGGGGGAGATATTTCCCCTCCCCTATTTTGAAAGCAGTGTTAAGCCACGTAACTTGGCTTAACGCCGCTTCGTAAATAAGGCCACTTTTCCTGCTTCACTTAGCATGAAAGAGGCGTGCAATGGGTGCTGCAGTGGGCGTTCCACTGCAACACCCATTGCTTTTTGATGTTGCCCCATATTTACAAGGCTGGGCAGTGCCAAATACTAAGACTAGGAAATATCTTGTCTTAGACCGGTGATACAAGGGGAAATGATTAATTCTCGTTTTTTTTAACTTTCACATAGAAAGAGAAAATCGCCTTTAATGATTGTTTATGTGCTCAAAGGTGTACCTTCCTGCACATAAACAATTTCCCCCTCAGCACAGACACCCTTGCAACACTGCGCAAAGGTGCCTCCGCTGGCGCTAAGCAGCTTTATTAGCGCCAGCAATAGAGGAAATGCAGGGGTGCACCGTATTTTTGCAAATATGGTGCATCCCTGCATTTTAAAAATGTCGGAGCTCCTCATGACCTATTTTGGCATAACAACGCGCGCCAACATTTTGTTGTAAATATCGCCCTTTGTTTTCTGTGTGCACAAATGGAGCCACCTTATGCATCAAATCATCAAATATCTTTATTTTGGCAATCTGCCATAAAAGCAAAATAAAAAAAAACTTTCAGATAATATTAATGAAAGCAGAAGTACATTCAGTTAAATAAGAACAGTTTTTAAAATTAATTTCAAACATGTAGTTACAATGTAAACGGCATCCCTAAAATCAGTTCGCTCTAACCTCTATTTGCAACTAGGGTGCTAAGTGCTTCGAGAGGGTTCGGATCAAGGAGGGCGCAGTGCCTCAGCAGTGTCTGGGGGGAGTGGTTGCTGCCTCGACTTTTGCCTAATCCTCCACATAAATAAGAAATATCGCGATACAGTGAAAGACAAACTTTGCCTCACATCAGACTTCAGAATTCAAAAGGCCTCTGCATGTTTCCTAACACCTATGTTCCAGCAAACAGGAACTAACCATTTTCTCCTTCCACTCACATAGGCTGGACAAAAGAACAACACGTGCTATTCTGTTTCCTTAATGATCCCACAAGAGTGTCAAACCCACCTGAGTGTCTCAAGAGTGCAAGCCCATTTAGCAGTGAAAGAGGCAAGTGGTAATGTACTGTACCGAAATTGGAGATACAGGGGCATATTATCAAGAAACGGCGTTACAATTATCCCCGCTTGATAATATGCCATAAAGAATTCCAATAGAAGCCCAGGTTCTGGTGTGAACATCGGCTTCTATTGGAATTCTCTGCGGCATATTATCAAGCCCATAATAAAGCGGCGATAATTGTAACGCCTTGCTTGATAATATGCCCCAAAGATTCTTAGCTGATGGAGAATCAATCTCATCAAGGAACTGTTCTAATTTAAATTCACCCTTCATCAGAAGCAAGGAGTTGGTCAGGGTGTCAAAAGTAGGTTGGGCCTGCAACTGACTCATTGTGTACTGACCATAGTTTCCCTTTATGATAAGAGTGGAGTTCAGAGATGGCCCAGATACGTCTTCAGTATAGGATTGTTATCACTTCAACCCCTAAGAGATAGACCTGAGCCCCATATCTAACCTAAGGGGACGCAAAGAGGTGCAAATAGGTAGACCTGAAAACTGACGTAGGAATCGGTTTTCCACAATTACCATTTTGACCATGTCCTTGTGACTCCAGATCTCCGCACTATAAAGGGCTGCTCTGAGGGCCTGCTGTTTGTATATTTGGATCACTGGTAAAATTAGGCGAAAGTGAGATCTCCGTTGCACTCTAGCCCGCCCCCTGATGTGTTGCTCCAATGTAAGCCTGCACCTTTCAATGTGGCACCATCAATCTAGCTGTTCTGTGAGGGTCATCCCAAGGTATTCAAAGGTGTGTACAAGTTCCAGGGGGGAACCCTTTGAGCTTAGGGTTAGAGCTTGTGGAGTGACAGGAGTTTAGGACCATGTATTTGATTTTTGCCACATTGATTTACAGGTCCTTCTGGCTGCAGAAACAGTCTAGGAGTTTTGTGTCCCCATAGTTGATTTAGATAGTAGAAGTGTATCATCAGCAAACATTAAGGCAAGAGCCTTAATGCTTAACAAACATGGGGCATCACCATCGCATTAGTTAAAATATGAAATCAGGTCACTGACATAGAGAGTGAAGAGAGTAGGGGCAAGAACACACTCCTGTCTTTCCCTTCTGCTTACATGAAATTGGTTCGTCAGCTTGCTCGGTTATCCACTTTGGACCTGGGCACAATTAAATTAGTGAAGCTTTATAAAGATGACCAGGAGGTTGTCAGGAACCCCCATATCTGCCAGAACCTGCCAGAGAGTGGACCTGGGAACTAGGTCAAATGTAGACTGCTGGTCAGAAAAAACAACATAGAGCCGGCCGCCCCCCAGAACTACAGTTTCCAAAATATTAATTGAAGTAAAAAAACCTGGTCCATGGTGCTGGTACATTCCCTTGAAGCCCGCCTGTAATGGTGTTAAATTCTCTCTGCCGGTCATCCATTCATGTAACCTTTCAAGGAGCATTCTACTGAACAGCTTCTGAGAGCTGTCAATTAGACTTATTGGCCTATAATTGGACATCTGCGATGAGGGATCTTTCTTATGAATTGGTATTATCTAAGTCCCTACCCAGGTTGGTGGAATCGGTGCCCCTAAGATGATGGCATTAAAAAGTAGCATGAAATAGGGGCTCCAGACATCATTCTCAGTTAGATACCGATCTCCCGGAATCTTATCTATCCCAGCAGCTTTATTTGGGACGATCTTATTAATTGCAGAACTTACTTCCTGAATTGTAATGGGATTCATTTATTCCCTGGTATGGCCATTTCCCACCTTAACTAATGAGTGACCCAGTCTGCAGTGAGGACATTGGTCTCAATCCGGTGATATCTCTCTTGGCATCTTGTAGACACAAGGTTGCAGAAGGCAGGCTAATCTCTTTTTCTAACCATGTCCAGCAGTCCTTCCCATTTCCTCTCTTTCCACTCCATTTTAGCAACTTTAATGGTCATCTTGCAAGCCTCCCATTGTACTTTTATTGTGCCGCTATCTTGCTGTTTGATGGCGGATGTTAGAAGTCGAATTTCTGGTTGGCTAGGGCTTGCGCCTAAGCCAGGTAGAAACCACCACTCTAGTCAGGGCAAGGGAGTTACACGCTGAAGATAACCCCTGCTCACCCCCTTGGTAGCTTGACACAAGCAGTCAGGCTTATCCCAGAGGCAATGTTTAAAACGTTTGCACAACACGCACACACACAGCAGCAACACACTAGGCACGCCACAAAAGAAACTACACACAAGGTTATATCAAGAATAGCCTTTGTATTATCCACAAACACATTAGAATCATAATCACAAATGTACACTGTGCTACCTGGCAGTAGGCAATATTTCACAGGGGATTATATACAGGACAGGGCCAATCAGGCCACTGTCAGGTCACTGTCAGAACCATAAGAACAGGTAAGTAATGAAACAACCAGTGACTACTGGTAAAATACTGTACTTAGTGCAAATATATTTTGCATAAACACATTAGGCATATATCACAGTTGGAAGTGTACCATAGTCACACTCCCTAGGTGCATACATCACCACAGGCATAAACCACATTATGCATCATTTTAGGGCAGTGCACCCTACTAACACCACAAAAATGACCCCAGGCCAACTGGTCTTCCTTGGGCTCCGTCTGGCTTGTCCCCAAATGCCCTCTGTCCAAAAGTCAGGGCTCGATCATCATAGGGCCGTCCATCAGGCCCTTCTGCTGCCAATGCAGCAGAGAAATGTGTGTGATGAACATGGGGGTGCATCTCACCCCTTCCTTGTTATCAAAACAAGCATGCCCCCGTCGTTGCAGCTGCCTGCACTCTCGCGGTGTAGCTGGGAAAATCACCCTTGGCCACACAGTGCCTCTCAAGCCCCACTCAGGGACTCTAAACAAAAGTGCCCCCTCGTTGCAGCTGCCCGCGCTATTGCGGTGCAGCTGGGAGAATTAACACTGGCACCAACCGTGCCTTGAGAGCCCCCTTTACTGGGCTCCTCCTGGTGCCCTCAACCGGCACCAACAATGCTCAAAAACTTCAGCCCCACTCACCAGGGCTGTTCTGCACCAGATCCAGGCATCAACAGTGTGCCTCGGCAGGCCCCCACTCACAGGACCTCTCCTCATTTCGCCAGGTCCCTTTCCAGTGACGCAAGACTTCGTCAGTGACCCCGCGAGGCTCTGGTCTTTCTCCTGTGAGCCTGCGAGGCTCCAACTTCAGGCTTGCAAATGCGGGGTAGGCTCCCGTCCACTGTCAGGCACAGCTCTGCCTGACTTCCGCTCTGGTCACGTCCGGTCCTTGGCGTCTACCAGAGTGGAGTGGGCTCCCGCCTGGGTTTTCCTCTGACCGGGGCACGCCCTGGGTCAGGCTTTCCTCGCCTGACTTCCTGTTGAGGCCGGGAGAGCGCACAAGACCTCCTCTCTCCTGCCAGCCGGACCACCTACATCCAGGCAATCCCTGGCTGAAATCCAGCGGTGGCAGCAACGGTCTGATGTTGATGAGCAAATAGTTCTTGACTGATTGGCTTGATTGATGATGGCATCTGAGTGCTGACTATCCAGAGTCACACAATGCGTGACGACGGGTCCCTCCCCTGCCATTATACTGATTAGAAGTTTGGCCATGACCAACCGTAGGAGCTAATCTGTGGGTTTGAGGTATTAGGCTCTGAAGTTGCATAATGTTCTCAAGCTACTGTTCAATAACTGCCATTCGAGCAAGCATGGGAGAGAGTTCTGCTAGCACAGTGTCTTAGAATTTAACAATGCAATGTTCCATTAGGTCCACTACTGGTTTGGGTGCAGGGCCCCCCATATAAATGCTAAAGCTAGGGTTCTCTTAAATGGCAGGTGCTGCGAGGGGGCTTGCTGGGGTGTGTTAATATGCTTTGGTTCAAAGTCAGCCACCTGGGTCATTTAGCGACTCTAAAAGTCTATGAGTTCGCCTTAGGGTGTGCCCTGGAAGAATAAACGGAAGACGATGAGCTCGGTAAAGGTCCTTGACTCCCAACCAATTTATGAGGTGCAACTGTGGTGACAACACTAAGAGAACTGGAAGCGGAGGCTGGAATGACATCAAAAGTTGGGGAAAGTCCTGCTTCTAAAGACAGTCTCCTCTCGGCCACTGCAATCTCGGTGGCCCTCTGCAGCATCTTATCAATGGTGACTGCTTTAGGGGAAGAGGACAAAGTAGCAGGCCCTCCTGGTGCCTTCCCTTTGTACATGGTGCTTAGGATATAAACCTGTAGCATGTTAGCAACTCAAACAAGAAAGTAAGGTGCCACCACAGTAGCAGGACTGGGAGGACAGGTAGGCTAGGGAAACAGGAGGTTCACTTGTGGATCCCTTTGTAAGCAAATAAAGAATGTCACTCACCCAAGGGATGCAATGTCAGAGGGTAGGCTCAGCACAGCCTTGTCTGGCCGTGGACGGACGCAGATGGGATCGCTCTTGGCCCGGTCTTCACCAGTTTTGCAGCCATTGAGTACCAGATGTGTGACACCTGTGTCTGCCCTGCCGCAGTGTACCTTGGGCATTGTAGTGTGCCCTGTGATCCTGGTACAATATGCCCTTCAAGGAGATGTCGGACAAGCAATGTCAGGCACAGAAATCCAGAGAAGATGCCTCTGCAAAGGGTGTACAAGCCTCCTTTGGAGCCTGAAGCCCCCACGGAGCTTTAGCGCGTCCTCCACCTTATGCAGTTTAGCACAATTTGCTAACAAACTGTTGAAAAAAGTCTTAGGTCTTAGAGGAACTTCTATTGAGACCCTGCTGAAATAGTTCAGTACTTATATGGTGTGCCAGACATGTCTTATCCTCCCCAAAGGTGTTTGAGATGTATCTTTTAAGTAAAGAATGGATGAACAGTTGCCAAAAGGAGCATTTCGACTGCAACTTCTTTAAAATTGCCTAAAAAGCCTTATGCTTTGTAGACAGCACAATGATCTCGTATGGAGTATTACATGCCCTCCTACAACGTACCCCTAACATATTAAACAAGCATTGGAAATGCAATAGGTCTCGCATTTGCTTATGTTAGAGCTATTGGCGTTGTAAATAGCGTTGTAAATGACAATGTCTTGCATAAGTACTGTTCGAATTATTTAACTGCAGCGCCCACCTCCCTGGCACCTAAAATGACCAGGGATCTCTCGGGTAATAACTGGATTGAACACACTGCACTTTAACGCCTAAGATGGCCACACGTCAACTTGCACTTCATCTAAGTGCTCCCACTACTCATGTAACAACTAACATTATACCCAAACACCCTGACACTGAGTCAACAGCACTGCAGAACCAGTTTACGCCTGAAATTGCTCCAAGTCACCGCATAATGAACGCAGCTGCACCGCACCGTACTTTAACAACTAACGCTACCTCGAATTAAACAGAAACAATGTAGCCCTGTAGCACCACAATTGTACGCCTACAATGACCCAATATTGTCCTGAAATTAAGTTAACTCCACACCATCATCTTTAATGCTGAAAAGGACTTCGAACTACCCGAAAAATAATTGAGATGTAATATACCGCAGTTCGGCCTCAAACCTTACCCCAAATCCATTAAATGATGTCAACTGCCCCGCAGTGCCATTTGAAGCTAACAAAATGATTCCACCTCACAGTGGGATACATCTAACTAAATCACACCACATTTTAACACGTAAAATGGCCGAAAACGGTCCTGATATTAATTTTACTGCACCACGCCACCCAGGAACGTGAAAAATAGTCCAAAACAAACTCTAAGTTTATCTGCACTACACTACCGCTTTTATCTCAAAATACTCTGACAAGAGCGTTACTGCACCAACCCCTAAAACAAACCCTATTCACAGAAAAATGAATGTTACTTCACCGCAGTATGATATACCGCATACATCACCCCGATTTGCCACGAAACACATTTTACTGCCCGCCTCACTCATAACGCCGGAGATGACCACGAAACAACCCTGAGGTTATTCTAAAAGCCCAATATCAAAGGATTCTGAAATTGTGTTAGCTGTCCTATGCCATGGTGTAACTTTTATATTATAGTACAGCTACCTGGAGGCCATACAAAGACTCATGATAGTTGTGTAATCGGAAAAAATACAAAAGAAAGAGAAACTGGTACTAGGTGCACAGGGAATTGGTGCACACACCATTTATTTGATTTTTTTGCAGTTTTATACAGCGCTAACTTGACCCAAAGGTATTTGAGCACTTTACATGAGCACCAGATGCATTACAAAAGGACGCATTTGTGTTTTTTTCCTTTTTTTGGTAGGCAGGGACGATTAATTGATTTGCTCAGAATCACAGGATGTTGATCCGACGCCGAGACGCGCCAGGTTCTCCAGCTCCAGAGTCGGCCGCTCTGGTCGTTAGCTCTGGACATCCTCCACATGGTGATGGCCCTTCTGTGATTGAAATAGGCTTTCCAAATTTGTATTTCTCAGAAAAAAAACGCCCCCAGCTTCCTTTCAGGCAATTGTTTATTGTTATAAATATGACCTGAACTCCAATATTCCATCATTTTAGTAAAGCAGTTTCTCACTCTAGCACTTCAAAAACACTGGACATATTTGTGAGACATTGATGGCTTGGAAGAGCTGCAAATGCAATCTTCGTTGTTGTTTTCTGTTTTTTTAACTACACCTTAACGGTACAAAAAACCACAAACACTGAAAGGACACTCACCAAGAAACCACAATGCACGGACAGCGGAGTGCGGGTGGGGGGAAGGGGAGGGGGTGGGAAATTCACGGACAGCGGATTGAAGGCGGGGGTGCAAAAATCCACGGACAGAGGAGTGCGGGCGAGGGGAGGGGGTGCGAAAATGCATGGACAACAGAGTGCGATCGCGCTTCACAGCCGGAATGACAAACAAGCTGTCAGCATTGTGAGAAAAATATAGTGTGTCCTGCCTAATGAATGGCCGTGAAACGAAAAGCACGAAAGTGAAAGCTAATTAGAACAAGCTGTCGGCATTGTGAGAACAAGTGGCGGTCTGCTAGGAAAGTGAAAGCGCACCATGCGCGTTGTGCGTGCCTTCAGTGGGAAAAACTCATTAAAGAAAGTAGAGCTCACAGAGTAACTTCGGAAACATGATCCGTCACTACACGCTTCCTTTAGATAAGAAATACCCTCACGACAGCCGTCAAGCAAACGATCCAGTCTGGATGGGCCATCCCAAAAGGAAACAGGGCGGTAACAAAGAAGCCTCATTTTCAATCGGAGGCCACCGTTTAGCATAAACGATGACGCCAGCCAATGAAAATAATGGTCCGGGCTTCAAGTCCCCTTCTGAAATCTCCTCTACCACAATATGTCTCGCAGAGCGAGCAGCGCATGCGCGCTGCAACGGTAGGTGAGACCTAAAAAGGGCTGCCATTTTTAAATAATTTTCCTTCATTTCTATCTTCCATCAACTTTTATTTTCTCACTCTAGCCCTTTCAAGTAGAACTGAAATCATATATTATTACTGAAAATGTGGCAGCTGAAAAATAAACAAAAGAGTTATTGAATCAGTAGACAGCAGGGCTATTCCTCTGATTGGATAGCTCCCATAGGATTAGAAACCAGCTCATGTTACATTGCTACTAAAGGTTCCAACAACAGTCATATTTCTAAAGTTACACTGATCTTATAGTCTGTGGCCTCAAAAAGCAGCATTGATGATGTCATAAATTCATTATATCACAAAAAGGGGGACAACCAGGCTTTGGGGAAGGTCCAACATACATGCCCTAAACAATCATAAAAAAGAGGGTACGTTGTTCCTTTGGTGGGTCTTACATAAGGTGAGAGAGCCAGTGAAACTGATACCACGGGGGAAGTCCTAACCTAATGAAGGGGGATTGCTCCCTTTGGAACTAGGGCCCTCGCACACCCAGCCAGCTAAACAAAGAGCACATCTTGCTGAACGATTCGGGGCTGGTCCCATCCTCTTAGGCCCACCCCAAGCACAGTTATGGGCAAAAATACAATCCCAACCAAAGGCCCTGCAAAGCATTCTGGGACGAGATTAGCAGTGGTATGCTGTTCCTCATAGAGTTGTGCCTAGTCAAAACAAGTCAGAGGACCGACCGCTATCATAGGTAAGGTTAGTTGGGGTGGAACCTGATCTAAGAGAGAGATTTTAGGAGGGGATTCCGCTCGTTCGGAACTATGGTCCTCAAACACCCAGCAAGCTAGGTGTCATGCTTCATCATCTGGACCTGCTCCTCGTTGGGTCGGCGCTGCAATACCCAATGGGCACCCGTAAAGGGGCTCTTTATCGGAGATCTTTTGTTCCTTGCCCTATGATAAAGTGGGGGTGTGTGGCCCGTGATGTGTAGATATAGTGAAGTGAGTGAGTTAAAAAAGGTAGGATAATCCAAATAACACTTTTATTCAGGCTGGTTATTCAAAAGCATGAAAAGTGGCAGCTTCCCTGACGTGAAGGTTCAGTTAAAGCTTTGCTCATCTCTTAGGGTCAACATGTTTTTTGCCTTGTGGTTATAGCAATCCGTGGCAATTCTCCAGGACCTAATCTGTGAACAGTGAATCTATCTACACTCAGTGGTGGGGCTATTAGCTATCTACCACATGTAAGCACTATGATACAAATCTTCAGTAGTGTGGTTCAGTAACCTAGGGAGAGGGATATATAAAAATATATACTTCTGTAAGCACCCATGTTATGGTCATACAGTGTTCCTTAGGTTCTCAAATAACAGCTCCTAATAATCTCCTTTCCCCACTATGTGAGAGAAAGAGTGCAACGACGATCTAGGCACATTAAAACATTTTATAAGATGTACGTGATATGGGGCATGGCTCCCATCCCCTAGTACATTAATAAACATATAGTCGGACACTATCCAGCTATAATGAAAAGACTCAACTTCCCCTAGGAGGAGCGAAGGTTGTGAGGTATAGTTGGTCGTAGTAAAAACAATGGTGAAATACACAAATCTGTAGTCATAAGCGTGACATGCCATATCAACAGCGAAAGAAATCCAATAATGGTACTTGTCATGTTATAGCTCACCTCCTACTGTCAGGAATGTTACCTCAATCAGTGTGCGGCAGGTCTATTGGACATCTGGTAGCATGGTGTCCTGTACAACACAAGGGTTTAGGAAGGTATAGGGGTCACAAGTTTGTAAGGCAAAGGTACGTGACCAAAATCTCCTTGATACTGCCTGCCCAAAAGTTGTGTACAAAGGAGGGCTCTTGCTTCACTCCCAACAATGGGATGGTGCCCCTCGAGATATTAACATTTGAAAAATATAAACTGTTTTAATGTGCCTAGATCGTCCTTGCACTCTTTCTCTCACATAGTGGGGAAAGGAGATTATTAGGAGTTGTTATTTGAGAACCTAAGGAACACTGTATGACCATTACATGGGTACTTACAGAAGTATATATTTTTATATATCCCTCTCCCTAGGTTACTGAACCACACTACTGAAGATTTGTATGGTAGTGCTTACATGTGGTAGATAGCTAATAGCCCCACCACTGAGTGTAGATAGATTCACTGTTCACAGATTAGGTCCTGAAGAATTGCCACGGATTGATATAACCACAAGGCAAGAAACATGTTGACCCTAAGAGATGAGCATACCTTTTACTGAACCTTCACATCAGGGAAGCTGCCACTCTTCATGCTTTTACTGAGGTGGATAACCAGCCTGAATAAAAGTGTTATTCACTCACTTCACTAAATCTACACATCACGGGCCACACACCCCCACTTTATCATACGGCAAGGAACAAAAGATCTTCGATAAAGAGCCCCTTCACATGCAGCACACATAGAAAGAGCAAAATAGGAGGAGAATGTAATACTTTTTTCTCATATCACCTGTTTAAGACCATTTATATCTAGGTCGTATTTTTCGGGCTGCCCCCTCCTTGTAAATATGGGGCGGAACGCCCACTGCAGCACCAATAGAACGCCCCTTTCGGGCTAAGTGCTGCGTGAATAGGGGCATTATTTATAAGGCGGTGTTAAGCTACAAAGAGTAAATAAGATGAAGGACTTAACGCAACCAGAATATCAAAATAAGTGATGTTCTGATGGCGTTAACTCCTTTTAAATATGCACCGAAGATTCTTGTTTTAAACCTTTCGCTGCTAGGCCTTGTCCCCTCCTTTGCTAAGCCTGTTTTTGCTATTTGGGGTAGTTCGCACTTAGGACCCTGCAACCTTTTGTCCACATAAGGTATCCACGTCAAATTTACGCCATTTTTTTCCAATACCCTTAGGATTCTAAAGGTACCCAGGGTTTATTGATTCCCCGGGGGAACCCAGAAATTATCCAAAACGCAGCTAAATTTTGGTTTTTTTAATAAATGGGACAAAACTGCCGCAGAAGAAAGCATCTGGTTTATTCCCTGCACATGGCATCAACAAAGGGTTTGTGGTGCTGAAATCATCATCTTCTCAGCTTTCAGGGACAGGCTGACCTTTGCCAGAAAACCAACATTTTCTATAGTTTTGGCATTTTACTGGGACATAGCCTAATTTTCCTATTTTTGTGCTTTCAAGCTCCAGTTAGAGGTAGAAATGGGTGTGAAACCAAAAATAGATCCCAGAAAGCTGTTTATTTCTGAAAACTAGACCAAATTTAGTTGAAAATAGAAAATATTGAAATTGAGTTGAAAAAAAGAGTTATTTGTGTCAACGTTTTCAACTATAACTTCTTCTAAGTATGATAAATTTGTTAAAGCAATATACTGTTACATCCGCTGGACTCTTCACGTTGTGAAAATATAAAGGACTTGTAGGTTCATCAAGAACTCGAGGAACCCAGAGCCAATAACTGAGCTGCGTCTTGCAATGTTTTTTCATTGTGTACCTGGTATATCGCAATTCATTTGGTAAAATATAAAGAGTGAAAAATAGGTACCAAGGAAACCAATATATTTCCGAAATGGGAATAAAAAATAGAGTTTATAAGCAGTTGTTTATTGCACATCTTCAAAATTGTTGGTACCTGTACACGCATGTGAATTAGAGTTCATTTTTCAAAATAACTTCTTTTTTTACAAATTGTCTTACATTTGGAAAACGGAAATGTAAAGAAAGTCAATTGGTAATAACACTTGTACTACTATTCTGTGTTCCCCTAAGTCTCCTGATAAAAATGCTACCTCACATGTGTGGGTAGGTTTAGTGTGCGTTACAGGAAGCGGCCCAAAACACCACCGGGACACCTGAAATTCTTTCAGTGAAAAAGGGCCCTTTTTTAGCAATGTGCCTAGCTGTGGATTTTGAACCCTAGCTCAGCTGGCACCAAGGGAAACCTAGCAAGCCTATACATTTTTCAAAAACTAGACACCCAGGGGAATCCAGGATGGGGTGACTTGTGTGGCTCTCACCAGGATCTGTTACCCAGAATCCCTTGCAAACTTTAAACTTTGTAAAAAAAAAAAAACATTTTCCTCACATTTCTGTGATGGAAAGTTAAGGAATCTATGTGGATCCACAAACTTCCACCCAACCCCCATTCCCCAAATTATTCCGATAAAAATTGTACCTCACAAATCCCTATCTGCTAAGGTTCAAAGGCAGGGATTTGCGCCAAAACCTTACACCTCCTCCTCGTTTTAATTGTTTTGATATTTTTCCAACTTTGCATGTGTCCTGCATTGTTCAGCATACATGCATTAAAGGAAAATTATTAAAGGATCGTTTTTGTACTGGAAGGGTCACCTTCTCGTAGAAAACCTATGTTTTAGAGAAAGCACACCGTATCGAACTATGGCACTAGGGTGTGCGCATTAGCACAAGGCACTCAATGTGGCCCAGAGTTGGGGGAGAAAAAAATGCACCATATTATAGTAGATATGGCACATTTCTTTCTCTCCCTTTGACACAATTCAGTGGTACAACTTTGGTTGCTACTTTGTTTTGAATCATATAGTAGTACATTTTGCCCCAGGTGTGTTGCAGAAACTAAATGGGTGGATGAAACTTATAGTTTGGCTTCAACTCTGTCAATATCAAAAATCATTTTGAAGTAGAGGTACCGATGGAAGAACTTTATCAAGCAAATGCAGAAATGTGACTCCTTTGTTTACAGTGGAAGTGCCATACAGACTTCTGTACAAGCAGTAACAACTTCCTCTTCCTGTCCTCAAGATTCTTCCCTGGTGTTTTTTTCCTTCTTGATCATCTTCGATTCGGATACCAGAGAATCTGAATGCAAAATAAGCAAGGAATGAGAACTCATCCATGGACTGCATAATCCCTTGCATTATACAAGAACATCAAGTAAGTTCAAGAATCTTTGTGATGTTCTGATGAATGAGAGGGTATAGAGAGAATCACTATCTTTTGTTCTTCTTTTCTGTTTTTTTATGTTTGCTCCTGGAGGACTTGGGAAGTGGACATGTAGGCCCAAGGCAAGCCTAAGTTGGGAGAAATGGATAGGTAGCTCTACCAAGCATCATGCATCTCTTGATAGGCTAATGCAGTTAGACCAGTAATACTCAAAGTATGGACCAGGGGCCGTAGGTGGCCCTCCTTACCTTTACACGTGGCCACCTCATCAAAAGCAGCACTGAGCTGCTGTTTACTCGACTCCACACTAACATTAAAAATATGTTAAACAAACAGGCTGGCACTTATTTAAAGGTTAATTTAAGTTAAAGAAAGGAAGTAACTAAGGTGTCCTGCACTGTTTAACTTCAGAAATACCTTCATTTTTAAAGACATATTACAGCAAATGCTTAAATGTTTGATACAGTATGTTCAAAACTCAAAAAGTGTATTTAATTCACATGCAGAACTGCTTCACCTTCGTACATCAGATTCTATCAGTGCACTGAGAAGTACTTTTTTTTAAAGTGATAGTTTTCAAACATGTATTTAGAAACGTTAATTTTTCACCCCACCCTGACAACAATGCCAACAGTGAACTAAGAGGCAAGTTAGTTATGTGCTTTCTTTGTGTGGCATGGGACTCTATTATAGATTAACAGCATTATAGTTTATGAAATCAAACACAGTAGGTGGTTTTGTCAAGCACACATCCTCAAGTCATGAATTCCTCATTTGTGATAATGCAGAAACAGGAGTGAAAGTGAAATAAAACAATTGACTAGGATCACACAATATGGTTAAGTGGAGAAGTCTGATTCTTCCTAGGAATCTAATTTCACTTTGCGCAATTCAAACACTAGATGTATACACTTTGATCCCCCTACACCCACCTTATCGTCATCCCACTGCGCCAACCCTAACACTTGACGCCACCCTGCTAGCATCAATGTGGCTCTCAGTCACATCACAGACCAAACTTTGTGGCCCCTGGGAAAATGTTTGTGAATACCCATGAGTTTGACAGCATCACAGTATTCCTGCATAGTTCTAAGATTCTAATGCAAATGTGTGGCACTTGACAGTGCTGAAAATAGCTGCGGAAATAAAGATGAACCTGCAGGGCCGGCTCTGATAGTGTTGGTGGTAGCTTAGGGTTACTATGACATTCATCTGGTAGGCTCCCTATGCACTTACTGACCTGCCTTGGAGACTCTGCTAACAGCCCTCTCTTTCATTGCATAGTAATGCTATGGTCTGTTAATTGGGCTGGTGGGCACTTCCTCGTGTATGTATAGCTTGAGTGCCAAGGAGTGCATGCTAATATCCTGCTCTAATGCCAAAACTGCAGGATGTCCACCTGACCCCTGGCTCATCTACCATGGAAGCGGCTACCAGAAGGATCACTGTCAACTTCAACCGTGTCTGCGTCAGAGGCACAGTGCCCGGCAATACCCAGAGTCAGACCTCTATAACTGAGCCTAACAGTGTGGCTTAATAAAGATCACACTGAGCGCCAATCACTGAGCGACCATAGCTGCTATTATACGTAGGAAGAACCATCAACATCATTGTTTCCACACTTGAAGCAATCACATTGCCATCTCTCAGGGAGCATCATTCTAGAAAGCAAGCAGTTGCTAAATTTAAACATTGTTCCAATGGCTCTTTTGTGCAGGTAGCAACAGGCTGGTAGATTTCATTGGCCTATGTCGTGAGGATGCATTGTATTGTGACAAAAGGTGTGTTCAGCTTAGCAATTGAAGGACTGTGGCCCATAATAAATGGCTATGCTATTCATCACAAGGTAAAATATAAAGGAACCTACCATTACTTTGCTAGGTTTAAAAAATCTTTCTGTGTCCATTATGTGAAAGTTAAAATGTAATAATTTAAGAAAACACATAATTTTTCAATATGCCAATGCCAAAAGTGTGAACTGCTCATCAAATGTAAGATGCCCTGTATAGGGTTGTCTTTTTGGGGAACAGGATTTCTGTGTAAATATCATCTAATTTTCAACCCAGTCTGCATATTCTCGTTTTAATAGCTGAGTCACTGTTCAGGCTGATTTGCTTTAAATTATCACCTTATTGAAATCAGGAGTGTTTGTAGTATGTTTGAATTTTAATGCCATGATATGTTAGTAAGGTAGCTCAGCAGGTAAGCCTCAGCTGCTAAGAGCCATCCGTATTCTGAAGGTCACAGGGTGAAATGCTGTCAAGGCCTACTCTGCCTTTCAACCATCTGACCTGTAGTGAATGGTGTCATTGTGAAGTGCTTGGCCTAGTCCAGAGCAGACATTTACCAATGTTGTTGCCTAAAGGATTGGCCAAAGTGGTCTCTTAGATTAAGCACCCCGACTTACAGATTGACCCTTGGGAAACTAGATAGCACTTGACAGATCAGATGGACCTTTGCCACTGTATTTCGAAAGGAGCTGGAACAAAAACATAGATCATGCATGCATCATCAACTGCGAGATCCTTACTTTTCAGTCAATGGTGAGAGTTTGAAGAAATTTCTGAAGCCTTAATTTATCTTTAGGATTTAGCAGGTTTGTTCATCTTTATTCAAATTAATTGTGTCCTTATGTAACGCAACTGATGCTCGTGTAAAGTGTTCTGATACCTGATACCTTCGGGTCAAGCTTGCGCTATATAAAACTCAGAGAAAAAAAACCCAAAACAAAATGTATCCAGTTTACAGAAATAACGAATGAAACTTTGATTAGTAACAGCATAAATCAATACAAAGTGTTCCATAAAGAAAACTTTCACGAAACTAGCTAAAGAACCTAATCTACCCTAAGGTAGGACCCGTCCCCTCTAGAAAAGAGCAAGATTTTCGGAGCATAGATAAAGACTAGAACGTCCCATAAAGGGTAGTTCTGGTAACTCCGCTGAGTTCCCTGCAGCTGCAGTAGCAACCATTAGAATACCAGTGATAGAGGAATGATCGCTGCAGTAGCATTGATCAAAGAAAAATTAGGATAAGGAAATAGAATAAGGTCCTCTTTAGCAATAGCTGTTGGTAACAAAGGGCAAGGATATAAAAAGCGACTCTCCAGTAGTAGTCATACGGGATCTCTTTTTCTATCTAGGAAAACGTAATATAATATATAAAATAACACAATAATGTCACGAAAATTAGTAGGTGTCTAAGTCTTTCCGTCCAATGGAAGCCTCTCAACTGATGTCAACATCCATTGCTTCTCGTCCTTATTCCCAAAGTAAACAGTTAACACTGCTACATAGTAAAACAGTATTAAAACCACTAGAAACATGGAGGAAAGTTCTCATGAGAGCCTTCTTACCTAAGCTAAGAGATTTGTTCAATGTCCCATTGTGAATACAAAACGCTAGTCAGATGCACCAAAACAAATCAATCAGTAATGTCCTAGTTAAGCATACATAAAATAACTCTAATTAATTATTCATTCTGATAGTCTATTAATTATGAGCTATGAGCAGAGTAGAAAAAAAGGCTTGGGCCTAGTTACAGGGGTACATTTATGAATGATAGCCTAGTACAATAGATTTTCTTCAAATTATTATTCGTATACTTGTAAAGCAAGCATGTTTCCCCTATGTGTGATTTAATTATGTATTCTTTAAGCAGAATTAAAATGCATTCTAATTGATTCCTACACGTTGTAAAGCAAGCACATTTTTCTTATGTGTTATTTTTCTGTGTAAAAACAGTTCTGCATGGTTTTAAATGCATTCTAAAGTATAATTCTAACATGGTCTGCAAGTCGAATTTTTTTTTTTTGATTCTTTCCTTACAATCCCTTACTTCTGATCATTTCTAAATCTTCACATAATTTTGTTTCATGTGCAGATTCAAGTCTAGTGAGCACTTTCATCCTCAGATGTCTCGTCTTTGCCTTTTTCATACTTAATCCTTTTGAAAATGTTCCTGTCTTTTGTGCATGAAATATTTACAGCTCAGATACAAGATATAAAGAAATTTCAAACAAAGCCCTACTGTTACTATTGGCATTAATATTGCTTTCAGTATGTCATTCCCTGCTGATGAAAAACAATCTGCAATTGTGCTCAGTCCTTTCCCCAAATTCTCATACAAAATTTGTGTTTGTGTTTCCAATTCACGAAATTCAGGTTCTAACCCTGAAATGTTCTTTGAATAACTTTCAATTTTCTTACTCTCGTCTGGTATACATGTACAGCAATGTGTTAATTTCAGCATGTGACCGACTCCTTCCTTCTCAGGGAGTAATATGTCTAAAGGAAGACGGTCCTGCAAAACCCTAAAACCGTATAGCAATTCATTCGTAGCTAAGTAAGAGTAAAACTCCAGAAGTGGTAGTTGCCATTTTCTCAACTACAGTAGCTAATTTCCTGATCTTTTCAACATTTATGAGGGCTCCTACAGGTGGTATCACTGCTCCAAATATGTTTCCTACTAAACAGGCACCTGTGCTTGTACTACATTTCTGTCTGTGTGCTGGTATTAATGTTAATGCCTCCAAACATGGTACAGCTTTTCTATTAGCATGCATAAATAGAAAGTTCCTTCCCAATCGGCAGGTAATAGGAAGTAAGCATTTTCTCCACAAATGTAATAAACCCCTGGAATTGTTTCCATCTCCCCGCAATACTTGCCGGGTATCCCCTGTCAGTTCAAATGTATGTTCACAAGTGGTGATCCCTACATGTCTAGTCCTTTTTTGGGTTCTTTTTATGTAAAAGCAAACCTTAACCATGTGTCCGCTGCCTAGTCTAAGTTTTGGATAAACCATTTTCTGTCTAAATTCATTCTCTTCTTACTTCCATACATACTCTACAACATCTCCTTTTATTGTCTGTAGCTTTTGACATGTTTATATATCTTTCCTCTTAAATTATAATATAAGCCTTTGCTACAGGTTGCATTAAGCAGATTAATTTGTTTTTGTAGCTTTTACGCAATCTACAGGTGTATGCAGAAGAAATATTACCAAGCGGCATCCATCATTTTTGCTTGCGTATGTAAATTCATGCCTTCCTTTAAAGTCACTCTGGATAGTACTAAATCATAATTAGAATAAAAGTATTCGAAATGTCCTCACCTATAAACTAGTGAAAGTAAAATGCTACAAGAAGGTGCATAATACAAAGGTATGTTATATGATGTCACCTGCTCAGAAACAGAAGTATTTAAGTGTGTGCAAACATAGCAATCCTTAACATCCCTGCAGTGGCAGCTCCTTGAGGGAGTGCTGTGGGTAGGTTAGGCGGGGTGGGGGGGGGGGTAGTAAACTCCAGCATACGACCGTACTGAGTGCAGTAAATAAATAAAAAGAATTACATTGCGCACGCTGCAATGCCAAATGGCACTCCCTCGAGGAGCAGCCACTGCATCCCTGGCAGTAGTGAATTCTTTTTTGTGTTTTTTTCCTAGAATATACATTAGAAGAGGAATTGTCTTCCTTGTAACTTACAAACATTTTAGTGAAAATACTATCCCCAATATTGTGTATGTGTGTACTAATTACATTTTTGCTTGAGGTATCTGAATCAAGTGTTAGGTAAAACCCTTTTAGTACTATTGTGATCATCATTACTGTATTACAAAAAACACACCCATGATATATTTGCATCTATTTATAATGCAACACATTGTTCTGAGTCAGTATTTGAATAGCTTGCTGTAAAGTGTTAGTAGACGATCTTCTTTAATCCTTTCACTGGGGAGAGGATGTAGCCCTATGGCTAGAGCGGTCAACCTCAGAGCTGGGGAACCAGGTTCGAGTCTCGGCAACGACGCTCAACCTCCTGTGATTCTGGGCAAATCACTTAATCTCTCTGTGCCTAACAAAACTGTGAGGCCGTTTCCTCCCGTACCAAGCTTTTTTTTTTGCTATTTGAGGTTGTTCACGCTTAGGCCTCTATAACTTTTTGTCCACAAAAGGTATCCACGGCAAATTTGCGTCCTTTTTTTTCTAACATCCCGCAGATTCTAAAGGTACCCAGGGTTTGTGTATTCCCTTCCGCTGACTTCACACCAGGAGGATTTGCGGTCTCTGTCCCTCTTTAATTTTTGTTTATCAGTTGTCCATGCCCCCCTTTTTTGTTACTTTTCAGGTTTTCTCCACTAGTGCTCTCTGAATCGTGATTATTGTACATACTGGTGTTCTCATTTTTTGGCCTACCTGGCTTACTGTACTTTCCCACGATGGAAAGCATTAGAACCTTTGGGTTCTCAGATGAAGATTTTGCGAGAATGATCGGCATAACTGCGGGGAGCGACAAACAGTTTTCCCTCTCTAAAGGGTTAGAGGGAGAATGGACTAAACTTCTCAATTTGAAGAAAAAATCTAAGCGCACTGAATTCCATGCAAACTTTATGCTGGAATACTTGAAGGCTGGAACGATTCCCATTGGACTAAGGGTCCGGAATATTCCTGGTCTCTTTGTTGAAATTAAACAATTTCTGGAAAAATGGGCCTTAATATCCAACAGGTGTTCCAGAGATTGGATGATGTTGATTATTGAAACCGCGAGAAAAGTTATAGCCATCTTGAATAAAGAAATAGATGAACTTGAAGCAAAACTGAAAAAAGATAACTCAGTTGAAATGGGAAAGAAAAAATTAGAAGGGATTGGCCTAGAACTAGATTCCTTCTCAGACTATCTTCTCAAGAGAAAAACGGACAAGCTTAGGAAGGACATCCGGCTATTTACGCAAGAACGTGCATATCCATACTTGGCTCCCAATTTCTATACCACCTCAGATAATTATACCCCACAGAGTGGCACCCCTAGATGGGGCAATAGAAGGGTTACGACCTTCTCTGATACCACGGACTCTGAAGGTGAGTGTCCCAGCAACTATGACCCCAACTATAACCCTAACTATCAGCCCAGACAAGAACCCTTTGAACGATCTGTCATGCCGAATCGTTTTTAGGCAACTGCCGGGGGAGTTTCCGTCCCAGAACACAGACCCCCCAACAGAGGAATTTCCATCAGGGTCAGGGTCAGCCAGAAATGTACATCCAGACACGACACCAGAAGTACTGGAAAACATAAGAAATATCCCTGTGTTTGACTTGTCCAGTTCTAATATTGATATGGAATCTGTGACGTTGTTATCCAGGGGTCTCTCTTTTGTCCCCTCTACCAATTTCAATAAATTTGAATTTTTGAAAGACTTACATCTATTTTTTCGTAAGATCAGATTAAAAAAATACTTCCTCACGAGACCCTCTCCTGATACTTCTGACAACTTATCGGGTCTGAGACCTCCATCTAATTTCACCCCTTCTCTGGATCTAGTTGGGTCTGAGGTAGGTATTTTTGAGAAGGCTGTTACTACAAAAATCAACAGAATCATAAAATACGTACCCAAACCTCCGTGTAATCTTTCCAAAGTTGAAAATTCCACATTGATTTCGCTGAAAGAGAATAAACAGCTTATGATTAAGCCATGCGACAAGGGTGGAGGCATTGTGATTTTTGACACTCCTATGTATGTAGAGAAAATGAATAGGCTTCTTGCTTCCACCAAACACTACAAACGAATCGTTAAGAATCCTGAACCTGCTTTAAAACAACGCATCTTGTCCATGGTAGGGACGGCAGTGGACATGGGATATATCTGTCCCACTGAAGCTGAGTTTTTGACTCCCAGCCATACCCGCATGCCCATCATCTACGGGGTCCCTAAGGCCCCTAAGAATGTTCTTGATCCGCCCCTTAGGCCCATTGTATCCACGATTGGATCTGCCACCAAGCCTCTTTCCAAATATAGTGACCGTTTTTTAAAACCATTGGTCAATAAACTAGAGTCCTTTGTTAAGGACACAGGTCATTTCATTTCCAAAATTGAGGGAACTCCCTACCATCCTGACAGGAAACTCCTGGTGACATTGGACCTGGAGTCCCTATATACCAATATCCCCCAAGAAGGAGCCTTAATGGTGATGCAAGAGATCTTGCTCTCTGAACCCGGGATAAATAATGCTTCTTTCATCATTAAATGCCTCAAAGTGGTGCTTAGTGAAAACTATTTTGAATTCAATCACTGCTATTTCCAACAGGTTCAGGGAGTAAGCATGGGGGCCTCTTGTGCCCCCAGTATTGCCTGTTTATACATGGGACACTTCAAGCAAGTCAACATCTACAATGAAATGGCCCCCTTCTATGAAAATGTTCGATCATGGTCTCAATTTATTGATGACATTTTTTTCATCTGGAAGGGGGACCATGTTTCACTAAATGATTTTATCCTATGGAATAATGCTGCAGACAGTAATCTTAAATTCACTGCCAATTCCAGCAACTGCAAATTGGAGTTTCTCGATGTCTGGATCAAGCACAACCAAAATGAACTCCATGTGTCTCTATTTGTTAAGCCCACTGCTAGAAATATGCTATTGGAGTATGGCAGCTACCATCCGCGCTGCCAAAGGGAGTAGCATTCCCTTCAGCCAGTTTCTTCTTATTCGAAGGAACTGCTCTGACATTAGGGACTTTCTTAAACAAGCAGATATTTTAAAAGAAAAACTTGCCCATCGTGGCTACCCCCACAGATTGATTAAAGATTCATTCAAACGGGCTAGATATTTCAATCGTGACTCCATGTTTTCACTTAAGAAAACCAAATCCATGGACAAATTGGTCTGTGTGACCAAGCATTCCAACATTGATCACAAACTGAGACAGACTGTTAACTCGTGTTGGTACCTCCTTAACAAGGGCCATGGTGATGACATACTCCCCAAACCCATTTTTGCTTTCAAAAGAAATAAAAATCTCAGAAATCATTTAGTGAGAGGTAGGATGCTGGAGCCACCTTCCATGAACCAAAAAGCCATTGAGGGCGCTGGACCCATTAAAGGTAACCATCGCTGTGGCAATTGTCAGGCATGTTCCAACGCCCTTGTGGGCGATACCATCAACACTCCTGAGCGCACAGTCACCCTTTCTAAAATGACGAATTGCCGGACCTCTAACATTATCTATATCATCATTTGCCCCTGTGACCTTGCATATGTTGGAGAAACGGTGCGTGAGTGTAAGACCAGAATTGGGGAACACAAGTCTAACATCCGAACAAAAATACTCTTTGCTCCTCTGGTCTGCCATTGGCTCGAGAGAAATCATTCTCAAAAGGACCTTAAATGGTCCATCCTGGAAAAAATTGTTGTAAATCCTGGTGATGATCCTATACTCATTCGGAGAAAAAGAGAAGTATTTTGGATTTATTTACTCAATACTGTCAACAAGGGCCTTAACGAACATTGCCCCTGGGAGAATGCGATAATATAATTTCGGCCCCCCCCCCCCTAGGTTTTTCTTTCTCTCGGGCGAGATTTTTATGTCCACCCTAGGATTTTTGATTTCTTTTTCCACATACCATGTTTTGTTTCTTGGTTAATTTCTATTTACATATTGAGCAGGCCTTCTTTTTATGTCAGAACTAGCTTTCTCACTTTTTTCAAAACAACTCCCTGTATATATTTGGACGGGCACCCGATCCTCGTTTTTGCTTTTATTTTGTCTATATTGACGAACCAAAAAAATAAATAAAGAAATATTCCTTTCTTGGCAGCTGGGGCTTGCTGATTGTTTATCTTTGCCCTTGTTTTCTATTTCAATTTTTATTTTTTATTTATTTTCTGCGAACTATGGCCTTCATGGATTGTGATATTCTTTTCAATTGATAGGAGTTAATGGCATATGATGCTCCCAATGATAACTGTTGTCATATGGTGTACTTAACTCCTGTGTGAATTGCATCCTTTCAAGATGGCCACTACATTATTGCGGAAAGCGTTTTTCTCCGCAGTCCTGTTTCTATTTCCATTCTTCAAATGACGTTGAGCGTCCATTGGTCTACCGGGGCCCGGAAATTGCTGATATTCCTCTGGTTCTCGCCTTCCATGCTATGCCCGATTTTCGAGAACGAAGGCTACGGGGCAGTCGGAAACCTTTCCTCATCTGGAATTGGTCATTTGGACTCACAGGTAACTTTAATCCAGTTTGAGGGATTTAATCTTCATCGCTTTATAAAAATCTTTTTTTAGCAATAGTGTCTCTCACAGTTGGGCGCCATTTGGGTTTCCCCTTGCAGGGTATTGTAGATGGCCTCCCTGTAGTTTCGAGCATGCGGATGACTTTTCTAATATCATACCCGGCATAGGACATTGAAACGAGTAATACGCTATGGATTATTGGTTATATCTACGAGCTTTTCACGTCCATAGACTTGTGTGGCGATACCTTATTTTTAAATAGTGGCTTCAGGGTCTTCTTTAGTCTGGTGTCAATCTAGTAGACACCATGATGAGGGAGCCTCGTCTAACCTTGCTATTTACCTGTGGGGCTATTTATCTCTCCCTGATGACACCCTGTTTTCTATCTATGCTCCGTAGAACTATAGTCCGGACTTTGGCACCAAACCCAATCGCTATCTGCAGTACCCTGATCTTATCGTTTGAAGCGACAATCCCTTCTACCCCCTCTTTTGTGGACTTTAACCACATTTTTTCATCCGATTGGACCTTATTGGACCCTGAATGGTAGGTGTATGTTTCGGTTTTTTTTATCCAATGTACACGCTGTTGCACCTATATATATTTTTTCGGATTCGTCGTTTAAAATCGCTATCTTAAATTGATGTCATAGATATCCGTTGGAAATTATTGTTCTATTCCGAAGCATAGGAAGTCTCCGGAGAATATTTGAACTGCCCCATATTTGATACAATCAGGTATTAGTGGACCCATTTGCGCTAACTTGTTATTCACACTCTACCTCACTTTGCATAAATGTATGTGAGATACACCCTCCCTACTTTAAAAAAATCCTCACTGTGCATGTTCTCTTATTCTCCTATTTTCACTTTCTCTATTTGCCCTATTGTATTTGGATTCTTTGGTTAATGGTTCTTTACTTGGGCGCTACTTATTATTATTTTTTCTCTGGCAACAGCCCTACCACTGCCCTTGGCCGGTTTTTCTCTATATCGTTTTCTCTGTAATTGTTTTTGGTGGCGCATTCTATTCCGTTTTTATTCTTAGAAAATCGCATCATGATAGGTTTGAATCTTTGTTCACACACCGGTGTTAGATGCCTAGTTTAAAATCTGAGTCTTTGCAAAATAAAGCTTTGATCTCTCTAATGTATATTTGGCTGTATATCTATAGTCTATACTTTAAAAAAAACAAACCTTTTTTATATATTAAAAAAAATATTTCTTCGTAATTTTAGGTGTGTTTGTCCCACACCTCTTGTCCATCTTGCCCTGATGAAGGTGTAGCCCCGACTGGGGCCAGGCACTGAAACGCGCGTTAGCGTTTTCATTGCTGCTGGGTAGATGGACCATCTCCACCCATATATATCCTGTGGACGACAACTATGAACTTGCATTCTAACTATTTATTTGGCAATTGTTCCATCGCGATTCACATTGTTTAAGTGTATAAGATTTCCTGTGTGCAGTATAAATGATGATACTCATTGAGTTGGTTTGTGTGACAGTATGGTTGTGTTTTTTTGAATGAGGCTGTGGGACTTTGTGTTTGAATTTACTTGATGATGAAATTTGCTTTTACTATATATGTATTTTGTATCTATTTGATTTAATGATTTTTGACTATTAGAAAAATAAAAATGATAATTTTGTTTAATTAAACAATTCCATTCGTGTCTGCACCGATGTGTGATTAGTCTATCCCAGGATCCTCCCCTAGGGCCTCTATAAATTATTGCGGCAGGTTAATCCCTTTGATCGGTTATTCCCTTGGAGGGGACCGATACATTAGCTAAAATACAGCTAAATCTTGTTTTTGGGGGGGGGGGAAAATAAGACAAAAGTGCTTCAAGGAAAGCATCTGGTTTTATCGTTGCGCATGGTATCAATGGAGGGTTTGTGGTGCTATATTCATCATCTCCCAGCTTTCAGGATGAAGCAGACTTTTGTCAGAAAACCTCATTTTTCAACACAGTTTCGGCATTTTACTGGGACATAGCCCATTGTTCCTATTTTTCATGTCTTCAAACTCCTTCCATTAAGTGGCAAAAATGGGTGTGAGATCAATGGTGGATCCCGTAAAGCTATACATTTCTGAAAAGTAGACAACATTCCAAATTCAGCAAGGTTCATTTGTGTATGTTCTTTAAGGTTTACTGTGGAAATTAACAGTTTAAATGAAAAAATATTGAAATGCATTTGGAAAAAAACAGCCATTTATGCCTAGGTTTTCACCTGTAACTTCTTCTAACTATGGCATATTTTCAAAGGCAATATACCGATGCAGCTGCTGGACCTTTGTGGTTCCAGGGATATTCAGTGTTTGTTGGTTCATCAAGAACCCAAGGTACCCAGAGACAATAACTGAGCTGCACCGTACAGAGGTTTTTCATTGTGTACCGGATATACAGTAATTCATTTGGTAAAATAGAAAGAGTGAAAGATAGGTATCAAGGAAACCTATGTATTTCCAAAATGAGAACAATATGTGGAGTTTAAAAACAGTGGTTATTTGCACATCTCTGAATTTGTGGGTACCCATGTGAATTAGAGGGCATATTTCAAAATAACTTCTTTTTTACACACTGTCTTACATTTGGAAGGCACAAAGGCAAAGAAAGACAACTGTTAATAACATTTCTTCCACTATTCTGTGTTCCCCAAAGTCTCCCAAAGAAGAGGGTACCTCACTTGTGTGGGTAGGCCTAGTGCCCGTGACAGAGAATGGCCCAAAACACAACGTGGACACATCATATTTTTCCACACAAAACGGACCCATTTTTTGCAATGTGCCTACTCAGATCTAATAGTGACTGGGGGTGCCTGTAACACAGGCTATGCTCTCTCCGCCTTTTTCCACCATCACGGCGGCTGCACATGCGGGTCCACTCCCTCTTCGACAATGTAAACTGGTGGAGCCCTAGGCCCCCCTACAGTAATAAAGATGACACAGACACTAAATTATGCTAATTGGAACTGGCCCTCGACATGTGCGCCCTGCCCCTTTTGTTGCCATGATCACATGTCCTGTAACTCCTGTGTTGGATGGGTGTGGTGTAAGCCAACCCTCGACGAGTGGCTGGCACAGCAAACACTAGACCAGTGACCAGCAGGTCACTACACAGCAGGCATGGGTTGCTTTGCTTTGATTGACAGTTCACACTTGTTGTACGAGGAGGGAGGGACATGAACAGACTCTAGGTGCTATTTCTTTGCTGGCTGCATAGTATGTGCATCTTGAAAGCGTGTTCTTTCGGGCAGCGTGGGAACAAGTACATTGTGTTATATTGATATTTACTTTTTACTTAATCATATGTCGGGGCAGAACTGAATATGCATTTGAGCCTAACAAGCAGTTAATTGAGTGGAAAATCCTTTCAACTATGACTGTAAAACACTAAGAGAATGGCAGGTGCGTTTGCCTTTTAATAAAGGTTAAGTGATGTTAATTGGATGGTGTAGGATACGGTTTTGTAATTTCATACTGAAAAAAAGCAACTGTTCTACATATTTCAAAGAATGTAAAACCTGGCGCGCATATGTTATTATTTGTATAACTTGAGCTACTGCTATCCCTTTTGCATAGAAACTGTTTTACTTCAAGCCAAAAAAGGAAACAGCTAAAGCATTACAGCAAGACAACTGTGACATTTCTCTCTCCTGGTGCGAAACATGCAAGGGCTTATTTACAAGCCACTTGCGTCGCTGGTGAGCCACGTTGCGTGACGCACTGGTGGCGCAACCTGCTGCGTGATACTTACAAGCACACGTAAAGCAACCCTGCATGGCTTTACATGTGCTTGTAAATATCTCCCCTTTTCATGTAACACTTTACGTGTTAAGAGCATGATTTGGGTGTTGCTCTGGGTGTTCCCACGCAACACCCATGTCCACTGATGCATTTCCAGATTTATGAGCAATCGTAAACCTGGAAATGAGTCAGAATGCTATACCACCCCCAGGGTGACATAGCGAGGCTGCGTGCTCGAATTTACAGCACGCATTGGAAATCACCTCAATTGATTGTTTTTGTGGAGGAAGATGCCTCCCCCGCGGGGGGTGGGGATGCTGGCAAACAATTTCTCAGTATGACGCCCCAGCGGCAAACGTCTGCGGGGGGGGGGGCTTGCTGTTGCCGCCCCGAGACGGCAGGTGATAATGGGGGGAGGCCGCCGCCCCAAAAACTTGTGCCGCCTATTCCAGCCCCCCTAGCTACACCACTGTGCAAGGGTGCCTGCATCGGTGCATGGCAGCAGTTTCTAATTCTAATTATAGCAAGGGTTAACCAAATCACACCTTTCATTTTCCTTAGACAGATTTTACCAGGAATTAGACCTGCTAAAAATTGTCCAGGGGAAAATGGTTGGCAAAATGTCTTATATTGACCTACAGAACCAAGAATTGCTGGTGAGTACGTCAGCCAACAAATAGTCTTGTCTTGAGAAATGGTACTTATTGTGTGCGGTAATTAGCAATCATTTTCTGTAAAACTCAAAATGTAGTTGAAATATTAGGATCTGCAAGCCGATGGCATGCCAGCACGCTGGAGCTGTTTCAATTGTAAAAGTGTTGCCTTTTTAAGAGACTTCAACAAAGCCTACAACACATGTCAATTATTAATCATCTCTCCTTCTGCGTCGTTGTAACACGGAGGTTGGGAGCAGGGTTGTTTCCTAACCCATGTCAATGGTTCCTTAACATTTCTAAGCCTGTTAATTCTGTTCTCAGACTTATTTGCCTACCTTTTGCCTTTTGGCCTAACATCTCACCGCCATACCACCGACCCTCAAAGAGCTTGCCAGCAGCTTGCCAGCACCATGGCCAAGTTATTGTACCTCCCTTAGTTTTCTAATGCTAAATTTAAAAAAACGTTATCCTTACCTAAAAGTCAAACAACAAACACAATCAAATCACGGCTTGCCTTCCCTTCTGTATGGCTACCACACCCTCTCAACCTGCCATAAGTCCAACCTCCCAAATCCATTATTGTCTCTTTCTCTGCATACCTAGTCCATACATTTTTGTTGCCGCCCCGTTAGAAATAGAATGTGTGTCGTGTTCCATCCAAGGATAAAGCTACTTTTAAAAAGACCTCCTCTTTTGGTTTCAGCTCAGTTGAAGGTCCAACAGGTCCATCTCCTCCTTTGTGGAACTAAATTTTAAATCTATCCCCCTCCCTGGGCTGCTCACTCTGGAAAGGGGAATTCAGGTTTTTTGTTATGCACATTTCACTCTAATGACCTGTGGTGCTTCAGACATAAGACAAAAATGGACAACTTGAATAGAATCTTAAAATAATTATAATATAGTGAAGGTATATTTACATGACTATAGAGCCCATGAGGAATAGAACGGTTTGGAGAACATAAAGAATTAATAGAAGGATCCAAAAGGACTGAATAATACTTGTTGGAACTGGCACTTACTGGTTGGCTGACGCAATCCCCCCAGTCAGGCAGAACCTACCACTCCCATCAGTGGCGGGTGATTACACACACACTGTATAACCTGCGCTCAACCTTGGGTAGCTTGGCACTGAGCAATCAGGCTTATTGAAGAGGCAATGTGTAAAGTATTGGCACAGCACTCACATCACAAAAGAGTCTTCTCATGTCATGTACGTACATAACGTTTGTATTCAACACACACATAATAATCAACATAACATGAACATCATGTATTTCTGGGCATAAATTACATTGGGAGTTATTTCTAGCAATACTAGGCCCAGCCGTGTTCGAATGACATCAGCAATATGTACACTTGGGAACCTATTCTACTCCCCCCCCCACCGGCACCCTTGTGTAACACGTTGTCCACCCCAGGCCTACCCTTCCAATTATTATAAGCCAATACCACACAGTTAGATGATACATCTCGGGTTAAAACGACATCAGAAATATGTACATATACAGAATTATACCACTTTTTAGCAGCACTGCAGGCCGATGCCACACAGGTAAAACCAATGTCATGCAAAATGCTTTTCTTGCGAGAAATCAATTTACAAGGCAAATCGCTGCCAGTGTCGTGAATCACAGGTGGCTCACCTATTGTCAGTCTCCCACAGACACTCACTCCACAACGCTACGCAAAGGATATCACGCAGGTCCGTACGTAACACATTTGCACACATACACACCAAGCACCCATATGTGGTGGCACTGATATTCAGTAGGTCATTCTGTAACTCGGTGCAGACCGCATGGCCCTAAGCCTCCCTCCAACTCACCCTGACTATCCTACACCCCCTGATTAGAGACACTCTGTCCTGCCCCCGGGCAGTAGGCCACACACGGCTGAAGTCACTCTTAGTCAGGGTCCCAGGAAAACAGGTGAGGATAGGTATTAGGATTAATTTGGAGGCAGTTGTTAGAAGGGGGTTGGCAGCCACTCAAGAAGTTCACCCACAGGATGCAGAGCAGGAACGGGCTTAGGGCAATAATCAATCACACCAAAGGGGTCCAAAAGGGCCTTTCAGCATCAGCCCAGTTTTGCAGAGCACAGGGGATTTCACACAGTCTCTTGACCCACTTCCGATAGTTCTCAGAAGCATTCCTCTAGCTCAGTCAATCACTCTCACCACCAAGGCCCAAGCCAGGTAATACTACCTGGCAACAAATTATCATTGGGGCAGGCCGGGTGAAGAGAGGGCAGTTGGTCCGCCATGTTGAGGGCCAGAAAGGGAACAAACGGGGAATGGAGAATAAAGCAGGGGAGGAGACTTCTTGGAAGGAGGAGGCATCCCACCAGGTTTACGTCGATCAGAGTTGCACCCAGGAAATCCAGGCACAATGTCTGGTGCACAATGAAATGGGTCCCACACAATGAAGAGTTGCACAATCAGTACCTACCAGCAGTGGCGCAAAGAAACTTGAGGGGGCCCCCATGCAAAGTACATGGAGGGGCCCCCCTCTGGACTTAGGAGCTCTCAGGCCAGGGTACCATACTGAGGGGGCCCCATAGCTTGGGCTCTCCTCTGCACTGCAGGGGCTGTGGGGTCCTTTGTTACACTACTGCCTCCGGGGAAGTGAGGCACAACATCCGGGGCATGTGGATATTGGTCGCACCAGACAATCCAGGCACAATATCTGGTGCGCAATGTTATGAGTCGCACCAGATTTTTCCGGTCACACATGACAAGGAGTTGCAAATTCCCTAGCTCCCTGGAAATGAGGCACAACATCAAGTGCGCATTGATATTGGTCGCAGCAGACAGTTCCGGTCACGCACACAGGTGCATGTTCGGGAATACATCATTGTAGGAAAGTAGGATCTGCTTCTTATGGTTACCCCCCCCTTTTTGCTTGATGTTACACTGTTTTTGACTAGTCTGACTTGGATCCTGCTAATCAGGACCCCAGTCTATCTGCTTTCTCCTTAAAATGTTATGCATGTACTTCGGTACAGTCTAGATTGGATCCTGGGGTACCCTTGTCAGTCCCTAGTATATTGTACACATGTACCCAGGACATAGGTACCCCAGAGGCCTCCCATTGGCTGAAGCTTGTATTATGCCACCCAGAGAGGCTATGCAAAATGGAAATACAGGTCTGCCATTGCAGCCTGTGTAAGTTGGTGCCTACACCACTTACGACAGATATAGGTTTACTATATCTATAGGTCTCTACACTTAAAACCTATAAGTCACCCCTATAGCAGGCCTTAACAATCCTGAAGGCAGGGTGCTGGATTTTATGTGAGAGGATGCCCCTGCATGAGCAGAGCCCCTCTGCAGCCTTCGGAGACCATTCTCCCGGGTTGTCTGTGACACAGCCAGATATATAGGTAGAGGTGCATTATAACCTTGCGGTAAATGCTATTTAGAAAACGGCTGAAACAAAACATGTTGTGTTTGGTATCAAACACCTTGGAATCATACCTCCACACTGGTAACCGGTGTGGTAGGTATGATTCGAACCCCTCGAGAGCAAGCTTTGTGGGTCCCTGGTCTTCCCAGTACCAGCCTTCTCGACCCGGACAGCACAAAATGGATGCTGCCGACCAGAGACACATTTCTGCCCTCCGGCTGCTGAGCCAAGCTCGAGCGGAGGAAGGCAGCACAAGAGGCATCCTGTCACAGGGAGGTGTGACCACCTCCCAGACAGGATTTAGTGTATTGGAGCTGGGTTGGTGCACTTCCAAAGTGCCTGAAAATCTGCACGAGGGGCACATTTGGTGTCCCTGTGCATAGTCCAGCTCAAACCAGTTCTGGGAGCCATTGGCTCCTGCTCTGGTGCGAAACTGGACAAAGGACATGGGTGTAACCACCCCCCTGTCCTGAACCTCTCCTGGGAGGGTTCCCTGAATCTGTCCAACCCTCTCCCGTGGGTACAAAAGGGCTTACCGGGCTGTAGGACCCTAGATTCGACGTGGACAAGATTCTGAACAAGAAACCACTGACCTTTGAATTGTCTGGACACTCTGGACTTCTCCGGACTTCGACTGGGCCTGAATTTGTCTCTCTTTCCAGACAGGAGGCGATTCATATTACACGTTACGAAGCCAGCTGACTCTCACTCGCGTTTTATTCTAACTCTATACAAACAGAGGGGAGACGTGTACCTCGCTCATGTAGCTAAATTGTGCGTACTGACAGACGCCCTCTTTCGTACATTGGATAGCGAGTAGCAGTTCTCGATCTGAGTGAATATATCCTAAGGAACCCTCCTGTGTGATTCCTTCAAAATATATTGTGTCCCAACTGCATAGTGGACCTCTGTCAAGGGACTGTTTAAACAATCGATTTTACATCCTGAAGATGGTCTGACGGACAGTTTAGCCACAGCAAACCGAAACGTCGACCTTTTCATCTATTTCCCCAACATTTATTGTATAATAGTGATTGTTTTCTGTGTTTTCAGATCCGTTACTTGTTAGATTATGTGGAATTGATGTTTATGTTCATGATTTGTAGGTGGTTTTGCACATCCTCTATCATGATGCTTTGTTATGTTTGAATGTACCCTGTCTAATTTTTGTTTATATTTAAAAATGTGGTATTTTTGGAAAATATATACTCCCATGCTTTATAAATTTCTTTTTACACATTTAATGTATATGCCTTTAGTAGTTTCACATATGTATAGATTTTTCAGGGGTTCAAGACCGCTTGGTGTTGAACATAAAAGCATGTACTTGTATCTCATATCAGAGTAAGAATTTTCAAACAAAATCCCTTGTAGGCATCTCCTTACTCATTATCAATTTGATTGCCCAAGCCTCCAAGGGTAAATTAGTTTCCCCACTTTCTTATACTATTCTTTACAAGGCAGCGTTGGGCCACGTTAAGTGGCTTAACGTCTCCTTGTTGATAAGACGAAGCCCCTATCGCCACCACAAAGGTGTGAAAAATGACATTGTGGTGCCAATAGGGGCTTGTAAATATGCCCTTTTGTGTTTTGTTAAAATCTGTAGATTATGCAGCAGATGATGGATTATGTGGTGAATGTGGCAAATCCATAATTATGTGGAAAAACACTGGTTGCACAGGTGCATAATGCCAGTGGTCCTGATAATATGTGACTTGTGATACACCTAGTCAATTTTGATAAAGAGATGATATCATACCTTAACTGTAATTACTTATTACAGTTGAGTTCTGACTTCACAATGCCTGCTGCCAGAGCCAGCAGCCGAAAAGAAATGTATGTCAGGTCAGCATAATTCAGGCAGCTCTTTAAAGAAAAACAAAATGTTGCTTTTTGTTCTTCTGCTCTGATTTCCTAACTTACAGTGACAAGAAGAAAAGAGATATTTATGACAAAAACATTTTGGCCACTCCTACAGCTACTCCATATTTTTTTAAACTGACTCTTATAAAACTCCTTCTAATATCATTTTGCAACAAAAATCTAACAGCTTTTTTGATGTGTTAAATGTTGCACTGGAAATTCTATTGTTATTAGTCGTCAGGTTTGCAAACATACCCTGTCTTTGATATGAAAGAGCTACCCACAAAGGATTTAAGTAGTTTGTGGGTAAGGTGACTGTGTGACAAGGTATTATGTGGGATTGAGTATCCGTTGACGTACATGATAAGGGTATTGCATTGCATGTCACATCAGAGTTCTATAACCTCTATATAGTCATGGAACTTCTGAGCACCTTGCAATGTCCTTATAATAAATGACAGGGTGAACATTTTTCCATATATATGTGTATATTACCTACTGGCGGTCGCCAGTAGGTAGTTATAGTTAGGACCCTATTTCCATAGGAAAACCGCAACATTCTATTTGGAATAACTTTGGCGCCGGTCGACGAATCCTCGTGAAATTTTCAAAATAGGTGGGGCGCTACGCTCCGCTCCTACCCTGAAAGTCTCGGGGGGATTCGTCAAGCGGGGGCTGAGAAAAAAGGGGGGTCCCAAAACGTGTTTTTCCCATGCATTTTTCCATAGGACCTTTAGACACAGCTACAGCCCGAACGGCTGAACAGAGTTACTTGAAATTTGGCAGAGAGGTAGTCCTCAGGTCAAGGAAGTGCCTTTTGTAGGTCTGGTGTAAATCTGTTCAGTAGTTCCTGAGAAAATAGCATTTAAATCAATATATATATCTGAGCCAGCTTACGGTGCGCTTACCGTGCGCTTACGGTAAGCTTACCGTACGCGTACGGTGCCGTGCGCGAGCGCGAATCTGATTGGCTGTTAGATCTTAGTAAACATTCGAATCGGTCGAAACCAGGAAGCGGCGGCCGCCATTTTCTCTCTCGCACTCTGAAGGGGGGTTGAAAACCAAAGGCCAAAAACATGTAAAGGTGCTGTTTAGACAGCTCCTAAGCACCTAGCCATGATGAAGGAGTCCCCAAAGATCCCCCAACGCCAAAAAGGCAATTTTAATTTTTTTGAAAATTTCGCCGATTACGCTTACCGTACGCGTACGGTAAAAATTATTTAAAAAAAAAAAAACTATCCATACTCTCCCCACCCCGTGTGCAAATGGTGCCCGAAGAGCACCATTTGTGCACGGCATCTGAAAGTTGCAGAAAAATTAAAAGATTACCTTTCACAACGAAGCGCATAATATGTCCTCCATGTGCGCACGGTGCGCGAAGCGCATCGTGCGTACATGGCCCATCTAGCGTAACGTGGGCACGCGGTGCGCGTAGCGCACCTTGTGCCCACCGTGCGTGCATGGCACTAACTGTGTAAAGTGGGCGCGCGGTGCGCGAAGCGCACCGCGTGCTCACTGTGCGCGCACGGTGCGCAAAGCGCACCGTGCGCGCACGAAACGAACTGCGTTAAGTGGGCGCGCACGCCACGAATGGCGTAAAGTAACTTAGCATTTAAAAAAACGTACAAATTCACTGAAAAAACCATAGGTTTCACACACGTTATAGTTAGGAATTAGCATTTAAAAAACCTTGCAAATTCAGTGAAAAAACCATAGGTTTCACACATGTTATAGTTAGCTGGACATTTTACTGATAAAAAACCATTGAAATTCCCCCGTTATAGTTAGTGCAGGCAACTATAACTCACGCGACCGCAATCCTCTGCTGATGACATATGTGTCTTTATGAAAAAAAAATATTTGTAATATATGTATAGCTAAAATTTAATGGAAGAAGACATGGGCAAATAAGTGTCTAAATACAGTATTAGCATCAGCAGAGGATTGCGGTCGCGTGAGTTATAGTTGCCTGCACTAACTATAACGGGGGAATTTCAATGGTTTTTTATCAGTAAAATGTCCAGCTAACTATAACATGTGTGAAACCTATGGTTTTTTCACTGAATTTGCAAGGTTTTTTAAATGCTAATTCCTAACTATAACGTGTGTGAAACCTATGGTTTTTTCAGTGAATATATATATATATATACATATATATATTCACTGAAAAAAACATAGGTTTCAGAGACGTTATAGTTAGAAATTAGCATTTAAAAAACCTTAGAAATTCACAGAAAAAAACATAGGTTTCAGGGGTGTTATAGTTAGCTGGCCATTTCACTCATACAAAACCATAGAAATTCCTCCATTATAGTTAGTTCTGCTAACTATAACTTGCGTGCCCGCAATGCACTGCTGATGATGTCACATATTGCATCATTCATGACATGGTCAGCGACATCACTAATGACATCACTGATGACATCTCAAATGACATGGGATATATATATATATGTATGTATATATATATATTACCTACTGGCGGTCGCCAGTAGGTAGTTATAGTTAGGACCACGTTTCCATAGGAAAACCTCAACATTCTATTTTGAATAACTTTGGCGCCGGTCGACGAATCCTCGCGAATTTCTCAAAATAGGTGGGGCGCTACGCTCCGCTCCTACCCTGAAAGTCTCGGGGGGATTCGTCAAGCGGGGGCTGAGATAAAAGGGGGGTCCCAAAACGCGTTTTTCCCATGCATTTTTCCATAGGACCTTTAGAACGAGCTACAGCCCGAACGGCTGAACAGAATTACTAGAAATTTGGCAGAGAGGTAGTCCCTAGGTCAAGGAAGTGCCTTTTGTAGGTTTGGTGTAAATCTGTTCAGTAGATTCTGAGAAAATAGCCTTTAAATCAATATATATATCTGAGCCCGCTTACGGTACGCTTACCGTACGCTTACCGTACGCTTACCGTAAGCTTACGGTGGCGTGCGCGAGCGCGATTCTGATTGGCTCTTAGATCTTAGTAAACATTCGAATCGGCCGAAACCAGGAAGCGGCGTCCGCCATTTTGTCTCTCGCACTGAGTGTTGTTTATCAAACATGATGGCCAAAAACATGTTACGGGGCTGTTTTGACAACTCCCTCCCACATAGTCATGTTGAGGGAGTCCCCAAACATCCCCCAAGAGCAAAAACGGTTTTATTTTTTTTTCGGCAATTTCGCGGGGTACGCTTACCGTACGCTTACCGTACGCTTACCGTAAGCTTACCGTACGCTTACGGTAAAAAAATAAAAATAAAAAAAACACTATCCACACTTACCCCACCCCCTGTGCTTTTGGTGGCCGCAGGCCACCAAATGTGCAGGGCTTATTAATAGAGAAAAAAAACGTAATTTTGGCAACATGAAATTATAAAATCGAAATAAAAAAAACACTATCCACATTGACCTCACCCCCTGTGCTTTTGGTGGCCGAAGGCCACCAAATGTACAGGGCTTATTAAAGTTGATAAAAACCGTGCACAGAACGAACTGCGTTAAGTGGGCGCGCACGCCACAAATGGCGTAAAGTAACTTAGCATTTAAAAAACCGTACAAATTCACTGAAAAAACCATAGGTTTCACACACGTTATAGTTAGGAAATAGCATTTAAAAAACCTTGCTAATTCACTGAAAAAAACATAGGTTTCACACATGTTATAGTTAGCTGGACATTTTACTGATAAAAAACCAATGAAATTCCCCCGTTATAGTTACTGTAGGCAACTATAACTCACGCGACCGTAATCCTCTGCTGATGACATATGTGTCTTTATGAAAAAAAAATATTTGTAATATATGTATAGCTAAAATTTAATGGAAGAAGATATGGGCAAATAAGTGTCTAAATACAGTATTAGCATCAGCAGAGGATTGCGGTCGCGTGAGTTATAGTTGCCTACAGTAACTATAACGGGGGAATTTCATTGGTTTTTTATCAGTAAAATGTCCAGCTAACTATAACATGTGTGAAACCTATGGTTTTTTCAGTGAATATATATATATATATATACACATACATACGTTTAGGGATTTATCCTTTATATACAATTTTTGTGCATGCATCTATTTATTTAGAATAATAACGAAAAAAAATATTTTATCACATAAGGCAATGTATTTAAACGTCATATACTATAGCTTTTAGTGATTTTATGTAGGTATTTTAAGCAAACAAATTGTGTTTCATTTGTATATTATTAAGTATTTAATTATTTATTTATTTATTTATTTATTTAATTGCAAATTTGCACACAATGACTTGCACTTTATTGTTAGCCACAAAACAAAGTCTGAATCGTAGATTTAAATGATTCAAATATTGATGAGAACAAAATAAGCAATATAAGTTGATGTCTTTTACATGCTTTTAAATGTTGTTATTAACAACTTTAAGATATAAGCACAATCACATTACATAAAGTTAATGTATTAGAAAGGAAGGAAAAAACAAAAACAAAAACGAAACGAAAAAAACAAGCTTGGTAAAAAAAAGTGTGTATCCTATAAAAAGCATTCCTATTGGCAAATGCGCGTCATGTGATCAAGTCCCCAGGGAGGGACGAAACGCGTAATGGCTGCCGTTCCTGTTGTGTAACTACGAAAATAAACTGAGCGGTATTACGAAAGGATTTTGTGGTCCGTGCTCTTTTGTATCCAGTATCCAGTATCCAGATGGAAGGAAATGTGGTGAAAGAGTATTAAGCGATTTATTACGAGGCAGTTTTCGACTCCTCCTGTCTCTCACACGGACCCCTCTGCAATAACGGGCTTACCTGTCTCAAAAGGAGCCACCGCTCGGGCTCAAGCGTTCTACATTGAATCCGGGAGGAATCTGGACAATAAAGCCCACCAACGAAGCAAGGAAAACAGGCGCGGACAGCTGACATCTCGGGCAATACACAGGTAAGCGGGAGACGTGCTGGAAGGCGCGACTAACGCGTTACCAGTTTTGAGCGAGTGTCAGTTAGCCCTAATTCTTGTAACTTCGTGTTGGGTGCAGGGTAATCCAAGCTGTCAAAACTTCGAGGCTTAACTGTTGAACAGAGTGAAACGAACGTTCTCTAAGCTGTAAGCATACAGCCACCGCCACAATTCAAAGTTATTCTTACACACAGTGATAATGGCAACCGACGCGCTGAAAGAAAGGGAGGAGGCAGCAGCAGCAATGTTCAATGATGAAATGGTCCCACCAGGAAACTCAATTAACCAGAATGCACCAGCATTGACTAAGAATGCTAACCTAAGGGACAAATGCAAATCACTAGAAAAAATGATGAGAAATGAACAAAAACGCTGGTGGGAAGCCAAATCATTGCAACGTTATATTGATGTGGGGCGGGTCCCCAGAGGTCTAAGAATACTTATTGCCCCCAGCTATGAAACACCGGATCGTGAAATGATGCGGGAGTGGGCAGAAACGAACTTAGATTCTTCGCGCAAATTATTATTTATTTTGGTTAAATATGCTGAACGAGACTGTATCAAGCTGGCGGAGGACATTGCCATCCTCAACAAAGAATTGGAATCAATGGAAGGGCAAGATGAAATTGAAAAACTCAAAACTGATATTAAGAAAAGACTCAAAAAGGAGGAAGACATAATTAGAGAGAGAAAAGCTTTCAAATTCCACCGGGACCGGTGTGACTATGAACAAGGCAAAATCTTTACATTCGCAAGAAAGTTTGAGGCATTGAAGGCTAACAAAACAGGTACCACAGCAAGCCAACGACAAGGGACTGAAGCAAACAAGGCGCAACCTGATTTAACTTCTGCATCAGAATTGAGTTCAGCCGTAGAAAGTGGGTCTGAATCTGAATTGAATATGAAAGCCAAACAAGCAGCAACACGCAGACACTCACTAACGGAGGAGGTGGATTTTTTATGTCGAGAGCGCCTCCAATCGCTCAGACCAAGAAAGCAACAAGCGAATCCAAAGCGAGGCGAAACAGCAAACGGAGAGAGAGAAGGAAAGCTAACCGACGAAAAAACAAACAACAGACCACCAAGACGCCAGCAGAAGAAATTCTGGAAAAAATAGATGCTATAGACCCTTTGACAACCAACGACAAAACCGTGATTAATTTAACTGATGTAGTCCTCAATACAGCAGAGAAACAATTGCTTGCCTTAGGTCTATCTTTCTGTCCCGAAAGTTCATTCAACTACGCCAAATCACGTGTGGATATCTACAAAAGTGTCAGAAAACTCAAGCTTTTAAAATACCATGCACAATTTAAAAAGAAAGAGAAAATTGCTGGAACAGAGACCAAGAATGATAACCAGCTCACAGAAACTGTTCCTTCAGAACTCACCCAAAATGAATCCGGTAATTTGGTGGACACTCTCTATGAGTTGATTCACGAAGGTGACCAATTTGACAGTAATACCGGTGGTGAAATAATGAGAACCAACACCAAATTATGTCAGACCCCCTTCAAGCCACCATCGAAATTTTACCAGCTTATGATAAAGGACACAATAGACAGTTTTCAAGAACAGGTCATTAAAGACTTAAAACAACTGAATAAAGCTACACTTAGAGAAAGAAATAAAATTGTGAAAAATAAAAAAGAGCTCCAATATCATCAACTAATGACGAAGATAAAAAACAACAAGGAAGTAGTCATAAGGAACGCGGATAAAGGCGGCAACATCGTACTGTGGAAAAGAGAAGATTATTTGGCAGAAGCAATGCGCCAACTTAATGATAAAACATGCTATGGAAATAGTAATAAAATGATTTTTAATTCAATACAGACGGCGTTCAAAACGAAACTGATGGGATGGCGCGGAGTACGCGTAGCGTGCGCGTACGGTGGAAATGGAAAAATTCCGCGAACTGCGTAACGTGGGCGCGCACGGTGAAAAACCTTAAAAAAATACATAAAATAAATACATAACTTAGCATTTAAAAAAACGTACAAATTCACTGAAAAAACCATAGGTTTAACACACGTTATAGTTAGGAATTAGCATTTAAAAAACCTTGCAAATTCACTTAAAAAACCATAGGTTTCACACATGTTATAGTTAGCTGGATATTTCACTCGTGAAAAACCATTGAAATTCCCCCGTTATAGTTAGTGCAGGCAACTATAACTCACGCGACCGCAATCCTCTGCTGATGACGTCAGATATTACATCACTGATGACATATGTGTCTTTCTGAAAAAAAAATATTTGTAATATATGTATAGCTAAAAATTAATGGAAGAAGACATGGGTAAATAAGTGTCTAAATACAGTGATGTAATATCTGACGTCATCAGCAGAGGATTGCGGTCGCGTGAGTTATAGTTGCCTGCACTAACTATAACGGGGGAATTTCAATGGTTTTTCACGAGTGAAATGTCCAGCTAACTATAACATGTGTGAAACCTATGGTTTTTTAAGTGAATATATATATATATATATATATATATATATATATATATATATATATATATGTATATATATATATATCCCATCCAAAGTTGCTCCGCGAAAGGGGCCTCAGACTCAAGCAGGTGACTCCATGTTAAAGTAAGGCACAATGTTTAATATTTTGCAATGGGATGCCTGTAAGCTGTGGAATAACATTTGAAATGTGCGCACTGAATTAGCCTTTATTAATGACACTAAGCAAAGTTTGCAAGGAGGATTTCAAACGCTGCAAAATAAATACAAAGTGCCGATTTGAATTCACTGCGCAGGCGCATGTAAATGACTTTCAGGCTCCGTGAATCACTTACTCAAGGAGCCCTTTAAAGACATGGTCATTTCTGAAAGCAGGTTTCATTTCATTTTTCCCGTGAGCAAGGTTTGTTGGCAGAGCTGAAACGCGTTGGGACAGTGTATATTTTGCTGGCTACCAAAGGACCAGGGGTGTAGCACAGGCCCCCGTAGCCCACGCGGTGCAGGGGGGCCCCAAGCTCAAGGGGGCCCCCTCAGCACAGCACTCTTGCCGGAGAGGTCTTGAATGAGCCTGGAGGGGGCCCCTTCACGTTCCTTGCAGGGAGGCCCCCTCAATTTTCGTTACGCCAGTGCAAAGGACTATATGAAATAAAGGGGCAGATTTATGAGCCCCTTGCGCCACTTTTGCGTCACTTTCCCATGTTAAAAGTGATGCAAAAGTGGCGCAAGGGGCTCATAAATCTGCCCCAAAGTGTTTTGCTCCATGGAATAAGGCTTCGGTGGCTTTTCTTCGGGTGGGAAAAGTGTTTGTTGGATTCAAAGGCAGGGTGTTCCGTGTCTGCCACACTGAAGTCGCCCTGCTTGAGTCTGAGGCCCTTTTCGCGGAGCAACTTTGGATGGGATTGTTTGACAGAAGGGGGGCCTGACTCGCTCGTCTCATTTCTGGAATAGACGAGATTTCCCAAAAAGCAATACCAGGGAGGACGAGTTAGGGGTGTGAGCTGAAATGCTTTTCAGGCTCAAGGACTCTATGTGAAAGTAAGGCACAATGTTTAATATTTTGCCATGGGATGCCTTCAAGCTGTGGAATAACATTTGAAATGTGCGCACTGAATTGACCTTTATTAACCCTTATGATGCTCATGACGGAGCGGATCCGTCATGAGCATCGGTTGGGCTGTGCTTATGACGGAACCGCTCCGTCATGAGCACAGCCCCTGGGGGAAGCGCTGGCGCTCCCCCCCGGGGCATCGATCCTGCCCCCACAGAGGGGGATGGCAGCGGAAGAGTTTCCGCTGCCACCCCCGAGCCCCCCCACGCTTCCCCATGACGTCAGCGCGCACAACGCGCGCCGACGTCATCAGGAAGCGCTGGGACGCCTGGAAGCCATTTGCTTCCAGGCGTCCCAGCAAGGAGGAGGTAAGTTTTGCTGGCTGGTGGGGCCGCGGGGGTGATTTTGTTAGCGATTGAGGCATCGGGGGAGAGGGAAGAGTATTTCCTCTCCCCTGATGTCTCAATGCTGGGCATTCCTGCTTCACGATCGCGCACAGCGTCGCGATCGTGGAGCAGGGATGCCCCCACTAGACACCAGGGATGTCTTTGATGTGGTAGGAAGCGACCCCTTGGGCAAGGGTCACTTGCTGGGGCCCCATTTTCTCTGGAAGACTTTTCTGCCCCCTCTGGGGACAGATCGGTTTGATTTTGTTGCCGTTTCCGCTCCCAGGGGGGGCAGAAAAGCCCACTAGACACCAGGGATGTCTTTGTTGCGTGAAGGAAGCGACCCCTTGGGCAAGGGTCGCTTCCAGGGGCCCAATAATGTTGTTAAGACTTTTCTGCCCCCCCTGGGGGCAGATCGGTCTTTTTTGTAGCCGTTTCTGCTCCCAGGGGGGGCAGAAAAGCCCACTAGACACCAGGGATGTGTTTTTTTGAGTAAAGGAAGCGACCCCTTGGGCAAGGGTCGCTTCCTGGGGGGCCCACATTTTTATTAAGACTTTTTTGCACCCCCTGGGGGCAGATCGTTTTTTTGTGTAGCCGTTTCTGATCCCAGGGGGGGCAGAAAAGCCCACTAGACACCAGGGAATTAGTTTAAATAAAAATGGAAGTCACCCCTTGGTCAAGGGTTGCTTCCAGGGTGCAATTTTTTATAATATGTATTTGGCCCACCCGCCCCGGGACAGAGTAGCCTTTTTTTTTTCCTGCTGTTTTCTGCCCCACCTGGCACACAACCCGATTGACCATTTGGGTAGTAACATAGCATGTTATAATGTTTATTGTTATATTTTTTGTGAATTGCAATTGCAATGTTTTTTTTTTACTTTTTTGTTCCAGGTGAAGGCTTTTGCTCTTTCCAGTTTGCCGTTTCGTTAGTGGTCGTTCTGCTGTTTGTGTAGTTTGGTAAGAGACTTTTTTTCTTGTACAATGTAAATGTGTTTTATTTCTCTGTATGAATTTTTTTTGCAAATGGTGTAATAGCAGTATGTTTGGTTTTTGAGTGTCAAAAACTGTTTGCATTTGTGCTCGATGTGTATTTTGTTGTCTTGTGAGTAATTTGTTTTTGTTTCTTCTTTCTAGTTGGATATCGTTGGTTTTTGCTGTGTCACTGCAGAGTAGGTTCTGGTGAGTGTAGCTGTCTCTTGTACTTGAATTCTATAGTTTTTGAGTACATTGATCTTTGTGATAAAGGTACACATTTCTTTACTTACTTGGTTTGCACATTGTTGGTTGTTGTTGACTTGTTTGTGCAGTCTTCTATCTTAGTAAGTATAATGGCTAGCCGCAGGATTACTGCTCAGCAGGTTGTTGGTTTGCTTTTTGAGTCTTCCTCTGACCATGGTTCAGAGACTGACTCTGCATCTGAGGCAGAGGAGGCAGGGGACGATTCTGGCAGTGAGTTTTCTCTCCATATGGAGCCATCGGATGATGAAGATACTCTTAGTGCGGATGAAGTGCCTGTGTTAGAGGAGGAGACTGATGTGCCGATAGTGTGTCAAGAGGCATCTGGGCTGCAGCCTGGGGCTGCAAGGCTTCCCGTTGGTGTAGTGCGGCAAGAGGCTTCTGGGCAGCAGTCTGCGGCTGCAAGGCTCCCCGTTGGTGCAGTGCGGCAAGAGGCATCTGGGCTGCAGGCTGGGGCTGCAAGGTTTCCTTTTGAAAGTGATGACCTTTGGGTTGCCCCTGGCATGGGGCAGCCAGCATTGCCAGACTTTACTGGTGTTCCAGGGTGTAGTGTGAATACTGAAAATTTTTTGCCGATAAATTTTTTTCAGATGTTTATGGACGATGTGTTTTTGACAGAGATTGTTGAGCAGACTAATTTGTATGCTGAACAGTTTTTGAGGGACAACAGTGCCAGTCTTAAGCCACACTCTAGAGCTACCCGGTGGACTCCCACAAATCTTGAAGAGATGAAGAAAATCTTGGGTTTAACTTTTTTGATGGGCTTACTAAGGAAGCCATCAATGTCTTCATATTGGTCTACTAGTCCCTTGATGGCAACTGCTATTTTACGCAGTCATGAGTCGTGACAGGTATTTGCTTCTGCTTCGGATGATGCATTTTGTTGATAATGGTTTAGCGTTGCCACGAGATCACCCTGAGTGTGACCGCCTTTTTAAGATTAGGCCTGTCCTTGATCACTTTGTTGATCGATTTTCTGAGATCTATGCTCCTGGGAAAGAAATTGCAGTGGATGAGTCTTTGGTGTTGTTCAAGGACCGCTTGGTTTTTAGGCAATATATTCCTAGTAAGAGGGCATGCTATGGAATTAAGCTGTATATGCTGTGTGACAGTAGGACTGGATATGTCTCTAATTTCAGGGTGTACACCGGTAAGGAATCCAGGATTAACCCCCCTGGTTGTCCGTCCACTTTTGGAGTGACTGAGAAAATTGTTTGGGAACTTGGTAGAGGATTTTTTAACAAAGGCCACCATTTATATGTAGATAACTTCTACACTGGTGTGTGGTTGTTCAGGGAATTGGCCAAAGTGGACACTGTTGCTTGAGGCACAATCCGCTCTAACCGTAAAGGTTTCCCAAAAGAACTGGTTTGTCAAAAGCTTGTGCGGGGACAGTGCAGTGCGTTGCGTTGCGAGGAGCTTCTTGCTGTGAAGTTTTCAGACAGGAGAGATGTCTACATGCTGACTACCATCCATGATGAAAGCACTGCACCTGTGACTGTTTGGGGTCAGGTCGCTGAAGTGCGCAAACCTGTGTGCATTTTAGACTATAATAGGCACATGGGTGGTGTTGACAGAGTAGATCAGAGGTTGGAACCTTACGCTTCTCTTCGTAAGGCTTACATTTGGTACAAGAAGTTGGCTATCCATCTTTTCCACTTGGCAATGTTTAATGCTTTTGTTGTGTTCCAGGATTCTTGCCCTGAGTCAAAGATGACTTTTGCTAAGTTTCAGGAGTCTGTAATAGGCAGCCTTGTTGTAGTGGAACAGGCAAGTGTTCCTAGAGTTGGAGTGGTGGAGGATGTTGATGTTGCTAGATTGAGAGATCGCCACTTTCCTGATCACATTCCTCCCACACCCTCAAACGATTTTCCCAGTAGGAGATGTAGAGTCTGTTGGCGAAGAGGTATGTGGAAGGAGATTCGTATGTACTGCCCCGACTGTCCTTCTAAACCTGGGCTGTGTGTCCCGGCTTGTTTTAGAGCGCACCACATGCAAAATAATTTTTGGGAGCATTCATGAGTGGTAAAGTGAGCTGCCTGGTCTGTATTCTTTTGAAAATTTGATTCTGTTTCAAGGTTGGCGTTAGTGCAATGTATTTAGTTGGTGATTTTGTGTTTGTAGATTTGTATCTATTTGCGATTTGTTTGTGTTTTTATTTTTGTCTTTAAAAATCCTAAATGTGATGGCGGTGTGTGTAGGCTGGCGCTTGGCTGTTGGTGTGTGTGGACTGGCACTTGCTTGGCGGTGTGCGTGGTATGGTGCTTGGCTGGCGGTGTACGTGGACTGGTACTTGGCTGGTGGTGTGCATGGACTGGCGGTGTGCGTGGACTGGTGCTTGGCTGGTGGTGTGCGTGGACTGGAGCTTGGCTGGTGGTGTGCGTGGAATGGTGCTTGGCTGGCGGTGTGCGTGGACTGGTACTTGGCTGGCGGTATGCGTGGACTGGCGGTGTGCGTGGACTGGTGCTTGGCTGGTGGTGTGCGTGGACTGGAGCTTGGCTGGCGGTGTGCGTGGATTGGCGATTGGCTGCCGGTGTGCCTGGACTGGCGATTGGCTGGCGGTGTGCCTGGACTGGCGCTTGGCTAGCGGTGTGCGTGGACTGGTGTTTGGCTAGCGGTGTGCGTGGACTGGCGCTCTGCTAGTGGTGTGTGTGGACTGGCGCTCAGCGGGCTGTGTGTGAGTAGTGACTTGCTGCTGGTCACTATACACACTGCTAGCTGAGTGCCACTCCACGCAATCCATCAGCTTGTGTAGTTGCTGTGTCAGGAATGTGGGCGTGTGAAAGTGATGGGCCCTTGAATGGCGCTGTGTGCTGGGGTGAGTTTTGTTATGTGATGGGCCCGCGGCTGGCGGTGTGAATGGTTTTGTATGTCTCACACGTATGAAAGGTGTATGAATGGCCTGTAAAGAGGTTGGTGCCTTGTCGTGGCTTTACAGCTCATGAGCTGTGAGTCAATGGTTCAGTTTCTCGCCCTTTCAATTATTAACAGTGCTTTTCACTTTTGTGAAATCACTTGCTAATACAATTTTATATACTGAACCATCACTCACCCTCGTGCCAAATCCAACCAGTATGTGTGTGTGCTTGAGGATTAGATGGCTGTGCAGTAATATTTGTCTTTCTGAAGCAGGGTGTACCTTGTCCCTTTTTGTGAATTTTGTAATGTGTTTTGCTTTTGTGCCTGGTGGTGCGAATGGTCTTGTTTGTATCATGTATGAAAGGTGTGTGAATGGCCTGTAAAGTGATTGGTGCCTTGACGTGGCTTTACAGCTCACGAGATGCGAGTCATTGGTTTGGTTTTTTGTGAGTTTAATTATTGACAGTGCATTTCATTTTTGTGAAATCTCTTGTTAATAAAATGTAATACACTGAACCATGACTCGCCCTCGTGCCAAATCCAACCAGTATGTGTGTGTTTGAGGAATAGATGGTTGTGCAGGAATCTTTGTCTTTAGTTTCTCTGCCAAGGTGTACTTTCCATGTAAGAATAACCCACCAACTGTAGATATTGTTGAAAACCCTTGGGAGTTCATGGTGATGTCTCTCTTGTGAATTCAAAAAGTTTTTTATCCCCAATGTCCTGCAAACCTCAAAATGTCTGCCACACTTTCATTGCAATATTGTTCCAAAATTCTCACGCTGTAGAAACAAACCAATAATTATGTCTAAACTATCTGGTTTTGCAAGGGGGGTCATTTGGGTTTTTGGCCCGGTGCTTGGCGGCCATCTAGGGAAACCTACCAAATCCATATATTTCGGAAAACTAGACATCCGGGGGCTTCCAGGGAGGTATGGCTTGCATTCTTCCCCCAACGTTTCCTTACCCAGAATCCCCTGCAAACCTCAATCTTAGCTGAAAAAATCACTTTTTTCACACATTTTGGTGTGGGAAAGTTGTGGCATCACCGGGCTCACACAAATTTACCACCACCCAGCGTTCCTCCAGGTCTCCCGGTAAAAATGGTGCCTCACTTGTGTGGGAGGCCCAAGTACCCGCAGCAGGCAAGGGCCCAAAACGTAGTGAGGCGACATCAAAATGGCCTATCGCAAAACCACCTGGTTTTGCAAGGGGGTCACTTGGGTTTTTGGCCCGGTGCTCGGCAGCCATCTAGGGAAACCTACCAAACCCACATATTTCTGAAAACTAGACACCCGGCGGCTTCCAGGGAGGTATGGCTTGGTGGATCCCCCAACGTTTCCTTACCCAGAATCCCCTGCAAACCTCAATTTTAGCTGAAAAAATCACTTTTCTCACACATTTTGGTGTGGGAAAGTTGTGGCATCACCGGTCTCACACAAATTTACCACCACCCAGCGTTCCCCCAGGTCTCCTGGTAAAAATGGTGCCTCACTTGTGTGGGAGGCCCAAGTACCCGTGGCAGGCAAGGGCCCCAAACTTAGTGAGGCGACATCAAAATGGCCTATCGCAAAACCACCTGGTTTTGCAAGGGGGGTCACTTGGGTTTTTGGCCCAGTGCTCGGCGGCCATCTAGGGAAACCTACCAAACCCACACATTTCTGAAAACTAGACACCTGGCTGCTTCCAGGGAGGTATGGCTTGCGTGGATCCCCCAACGTTTCCTTACCCAGAATCCCCTGCAAACCTTAATTTTAGCTGTAAAAATCACTTTTTTAACACATTTTGGTGTGGGAAAGTTGTGGCATCACCGGGCTCAAACAAATTTACCACCACCCAGCGTTCCCCCAGGTCTCCCGGTAAAAATGGTGCCTCACTTGTGTGGATGGCCCAAGTACCCGCGGCAGGCAAGGGCTCAAAACGTTGTGAGGTGAAATCAACATTGCCTATAAAAAAAATATTTGGGCCCTTGCCTGTCGCGGGTACTTGGGCCTCCCACACAAGTGAGGCACCATTTTTACCGTGAGACCTGGGGGAACCCTGGGTGGTGGTAAATTTGTGTGAGCCCGGTGATGCCACAACTTTCCCACACCAAAATGTGTGAAAAAATTGATTTTTTCAGCTAAAATTGAGGTTTGTAGGGGATTCTGGATAAGGAAACGTTGGGGGATCCACGCAAGCCATACCTCCCTGGAAGCCGCCGGGTGTCTAGTTTTCAGAAATGCATGGGATTGGTAGGTTTCCCTAGATGGCCGCCGAGCACCGGGCCAAAAACCCAAGTGACCCCCCTTGCAAAACCAGGTGGTTTTGCGATAGGCCATTTTGATGTCGCCTCACTACGTTTTGGTGCCTTGCCTGCCGCGGGTACTTGGGCCTCCCCCACAAGTGAGGCACCATTTTTACCGGGAGACCTGGGGGAACGCTGGGTGGTGGTAAATTTGTGTGAGCCCGGTGATGCCACAACTTTCCCACACCAAAATGTGTGAAAAAAGTGATTTTTTCAGCTAAAATTGAGGTTTGCAGGGGATTCTGGGTAAGGAAACGTTGGGGGATCCACGCAAGCCATACCTCCCTGGAAGCCGCCGGGTGTCTAGTTTTCAGAAATGCATGGGTTTGGTTGGTTTCCCTAGATGGCCGCCGAGCACCGGGCCAAAAACCCAAGTGACCCCCCTTGCAAAACCAGGTGGTTTTGCGATAGGCCATTTTGATGTCGCCTCACTACGTTTTGGGCCCTTGCCTGCCGCGGGTACTTGGGCCTCACACACAAGTGAGGCACCATTTTTACCGGGAGACGTGAGGGAACGCTGGGTGGTGGTAAATTTGTGTGAGCCCGGTGATGCCACAACTTTCCCACACCAAAATGTGTGAAAAAAGTGATATTTTCAGATAAAATTGAGGTTTGCAGGGGATTCTGGATAAGGAAACGTTGGGGGATCCACGCAAGCCATACCTCCCTGGAAGCCGCCGGGTGTCTAGTTTTCAGAAATGCATGGGTTTGGTAGGTTTCCCTAGATGGCCGCCGAGCACCGGGCCAAAAACCCAAGTGACCCCCCTTGCAAAACCAGGTGGTTTTGCGATAGGCCATTTTGATGTCGCCTCACTATGTTTTGGGCCCTTGCCTGCCGCGGGTACTAGGGCCTCCCACACAAGTGAGGCACCATTTTTACTGGGAGACCTGGGGGAACGCTGGGTGGTGGTAAATTTGTGTTAGCCCTTGATGCCACAACTTTCCCACACCAAAATGTGTGAAAAAAGTGATTTTTTTCAGCTAAAATTGAGGTTTGCAGGGTATTCTGGGTAAGGAAACGTTGGGGGATCCACGCAAGCCATACCTCCCTGGAAGCCGCCGGGTGTCTAGTTTTCAGAAATGTGTGGGTTTGGTAGGTTTCCCTATGTGCCAGCAGAACTAGGGTTCAAAAACTACAGCTAGTCACTTTGCCATAAAAAGGGTAATTTTTCACTGCAAAATTGAGGTGTGACCACGTTGCGTTTTGCACCGTTTCCTGTCGCGGGCACTAGGCTGACCCGCACAAGTGAGGTACCATTTTTCTCGTAGGACGTTGGGGAACGCGGGGTGGGTGGAAATTTGTGGATCCATGCAGATTCCAGAACTTTCCATCACAGAAATGTGGGGAAAATGTGTTTTTTTTGTCAATTTTTTACGTTTGCAAGGGATTCTGGGTAACAGACCATGGTGGGAGGCACTCAAGTCACCCCATTAAGGATTCCCCTGGGTGTCTAGTTTTCAAAATTATATAGGTTTGCTAGGTTTCCCTAGGTGCCGGCAGGGCTAGGGTTAAAAAACTACAGCTAGTCACTTTGCCAAAAAAGGGTCATTTTTCACTGCAAAATTGAGGTGTGACCACGTTGCGTTTTGCACCGTTTCCTGTCGCGGGCACTAGGCCTACCCGCACAAGTGAGGTACCATTTTTCTCGTAGGACTTTGGGGAACGCGGGGTGGGTGGAAATATGTGGATCCACGCAGATTCCAGAACTTTCCATCACAGAAATGTGGGGAAAATGTGTTTTTTTTGTCAATTTTTTACGTTTGCAAGGGATTCTGGGTAGCAGACCATGGTGGGAGGCCCTCAAGTCACCCCATCCTGGATTCCCCTGGGTGTCTAGTTTTCAAAAATATATAGGTTTGCTAGGTTTTCCTACGTGCCAGCAGGGCTAGGGTTCAAAAACTACAGCTAGTCACTTTGCCAAAAAAGGGTCATTTTTCACTGCAAAATTGAGGTGTGACCACGTTGCGTTTTGCGCTGTTTCGTGTCGCGGGCACTAGGCCGACCCGCACAAGTGAGGTACCATTTTTCTCGTAGGACTTTGGGGAACGCGGGGTGGGTGGAAATTTGTGGATCCATGCAGATTCCAGAACTTTCCATCACAGAAATGTGGGGAAAATGTGTTTTTTTGGTCAATTTTTTACGTTTGCAAGGGATTCTGGGTAACAGACCATGGTGGGAGGCACTCAAGTCACCCCCTCCTGGATTCCCATGGGTGTCTAGTTAAAAAAAATATATAGGTTTGCTAGGTTTCCCTAGGTGCCGGCAGGGCTAGGGTTCAAAAACTACAGCTAGGCACTTTGCCAAAAAAGGATAATTTTTATCTGCAAAATTGAGGTGTGACCACGTAGCATTTTGTGCCGTTTCCTGTCGCGGGCACTAGGCCAACCCGCACAATTGAGGTACCATTTTTCTCATAGGACTTTGGGGAAGGCGGGGTGGGTGGATATTTGTGGATCCACGCAGATTCCAGAACTTTCCATCACAGAAATGTGGGGAAAATGTGTTTTTTTTGTCAATTTTTTACGTTTGCAAGGGATTCTGGGTAACAGACCATGGTGGGAGGCACTTAAGTCACCCCATCCTGGATTCCCCTGGGTGTCTAGTTTTCAAAAATATATAGGTTTTCTAGGTGTCCCTAGGTGCCGGCAGGGCTAGGGTTAAAAAACTACAGCTAGGCACTTTGCCAAAAAAGGATCATTTTTCAATGCAAAATTGAGGTGTGACCAAGTTGCATTTTGTGCCTTTTCCTGTCGCGGCACTAGGCCGACCCGCACACGTGAGGTACCATTTTTCTCGTAGGACTTTGGGGAACGTGGGGTGGGTGGAAATTTATGGATCCACCCAGATTCCAGAACTTTCCATCACAGAAATGTGGGAAAATGTGTTTTTTTTGTCAATTTTTTACGTTTGCAAGGGATTCTGGGTAACAGACCATGGTGGGAGGCACTCAAGTCACCCCATCCTGGATTCCCCTGGGTGTCTAGTTTTCAAAAATATATAGGTTTGCTAGGTTTCCCTAGGTGCCGGCAGGGCTAGGGTTCAAAGACTACAGCTAGGCACTTTGCCAAAAAAGGGTCATTTTTCACTGCAAAATTGAGGTGTGACCACGTTGCATTTTGCGCCGTTTCCTGTCGCGGGCACTAGGCCGACCCGCACAAGTGAGGTACCATTTTTCTCGTAGGACTTTGGGGAACGCGGGGTGGGTGGAAATTTGTGGATCCACGCAGATTCCAGAACTTTCCATCACAGAAATGTGGGGAAAATGTGTTTTTTTTGTCAATTGTTTGCCTTTGCAAGGGATTCTGGGTAACAGACCATGGTGGGAGGCACTCAAGTAACCCCATCCTGGATTCCCCTGCGTGTCTAGTTTTCAAAAATATATAGGTTTGCTAGGTTTCCCTAGGTGCCGGCAGGGCTAGGGTTAAAAAACTACAGCTAGGCACTTTGCCAAAAAAGGGACATTTTTCACTGCAAAATTGAGGTGTGACCACGTTGTGTTTTGCGTCGTCTCCTGTGGCGGGCACTAGGCCGACCAGCACAAGTGAGGTACCATTTTTCTCGTAGGACTTTGGGGAACGCGGGGTGGGTGGAAATTTGTGGATCCACGCAGATTCCAGAACTTTCCATCACAGAAATGTGGGGAAAATGTGTTTTTTTGGTCAATTATTTATGTTTGCAAGGGATTCTGGGTAACAGACCATGGTGGGAGGCAGTCAAGTCACCCCATCCTGGATTCCCCGGGGTGTCTAGTTTTAAAAAATGTATAGGTTTGCTAGGTTTCCCTAGGTGCCGGCAGAGCTAGGGTTAAAAAACTACAGCTAGACTCTTCGCAAAAAATGTGTAAATTTTCAGTGTGAAAATGTGGTGTGTTCACCTTAGGTTTTGAGTCACTTCCTGTCGTGGGCACTATGCCTACCCACACAAGTGAGGTACCATTTTTATCGGGAGACTTAGGGTAGTTCAGTTTTGTAAAGCAACTGTTATTACCTATTGATTTTTGATGCATTTCTCCCTTCCAAACGAAAGACATCCCTTACCGAAGTTGAATACTACATTTAGTGGTTAACCTGTCTTTTTATAGCATTCGAAGACTATTTTATGCCAATTTTAGTATTCAATAGTGTTCTTTTTGGGAAGGCTAGTGCATGAAGGCTACTGATATGTGCGTGGTACTCCTTGAACACTAACAGAATACTAAGCAAATACTTATTTGTAATCGCATAGTCTTCATTTACAATGCAGAACATTTAGTGAATACAAACAATTTGAATACTACTGGACTTTACCCAGACTACTATTAACATTCAATTCAAGCTGCATGCTGAATGGTAGATCGGTGCCTTATTTATTATACTATTGTGGTGTTTGTGTAGTGTAGGGTAGTGTTTTAGGGTGAAGGGTAGTGTTGTGGTGTTTGTGTAGTGTAGGGTAGTGTTTTAGGGTTTAGGGTAGTGCTCGGGGGTCGTGCAGTGTAGTGTTTGAATGTGGGGACCGGACTGGCGGTCTGGGGAGGGTCGTGCTGGGGGTAGTGTTTTAGGGTTTAGGGTAGTGTTGTGGTGTTTGTGTAGAGTAGGGTAGTGTTTTAGGGTTTAGGGTAGTGCTGGGGGTCATGCAGGGTAGTGTTTGAGTGTAGGGACCAGACCGGGGGTCGGGTCGTGCTGGGGGTAGTGTTTTAGGGTTTAGGGTAGTGTTGTGGTGTTTGTGTAGTGTAGGGTAGTGTTTTAGGGTTTAGGGTAGTGCTGGGGGATCATGCAGGGTAGTATTTGAGTGTAGGGACCGGACTGGGGGTCGGGGGGTTATGCTGGGGGTAGTGTTTTAGGGTTTAGGGTAGTGTTGTGGTGTTTGTGTAGTGTAGGGTAGTGTAGGGTAGTGTTTTAGGGTTTAGGGTAGTGCTGGGGGGTTGTGCAGGGTAGTGTTTGAGTGTAGGGACCAGACTGGAGGTCGGGGGGTTGTGCTGGGGGTAGTGTTTTAAGGTTTAGGATAGTGTTGCGGTGTTTGTGTAATGTAGGGTAGTGTTTTAGGGTTTAGGGTACTGCTGGGGGGTCGTGCAGGGTAGTTTGAGTGTATGGACCGGACTGGGGGTCAGGGAAGGGTTGTGCTGGGGGTAGTGTTTTAGGATTTAGGATAGTGTTGTGGTGTTTGTGTAGTATAGGGTAGTGTTTTAGGGTTTAGGGTAGTGCTGGGGGTTCGTGCAGGGTAGTGTTTGAGTGTAGGGACCAGACTGTGGGTCGGGGGATGTGCTGGGGGTAGTGTTTTAGGGTTTAGGATAGTGTTGTGGTGTTTGTGCAGTGTAGGGTAGTGTTTTAGGGTAGTGCTGGGGTAGTGTTTTAGGGTTTAGGGTAGTGTTGTGGTGTTTGTGTAGTGTAGGGTAGTGTTTTAGGGTTTAGGATAGTGCTGGGGCGTCGTGCAGGGTAGTGTTTGAGTGTGGGGACCAGACTGGGGGTCGGGGGGTCGTGCTGGGGGTAGTGTTTTAGGGTTTTGGGTAGTGTTGTGGTGTTTGTGTAGTGTAGTGTTTTAGGGTAGTGTTGATACATTATAGATATGCTGTATACATTTATGTACTGATGCTTTTTTACACACATGGGCCCACAAGTGTTTGGCACATTTGTATACATGTATCATTAGATTTGGTTTATGATAAATCAATTTTAGTTACATTGTCAATTTGATAAGACTCTTATTGTTCCCCACTACCAAGTCTGTGGTCATTTGCTATAAGACTGTGCTTTCTCTGCACTTGAATATGGTTCTATTCTATTCTAATTCTATTTCTATTTTGGTCATTTCTTTTGATTTCGTTTTTATTCACATTTGTTGCAAATTTGACTGGTTTTATTTTATTTTATTTCATTTTTTACATATTGCGCATAGTTTCCTTGTCTTTCTTCCGGTACATATTGAATTACCGCATTTTACATTAGGCAAATTCCTGCCTTTGGTATGCATGTAGTAGTATGTTTTCTAACTCCATGAATGGAGCGATCACGTGACACGTCTCCGGAGTTTACTTTTAACGCCCGGATGTTGAGTTGCGCTCTGCTGCGGCCCGTTCTGTCACAGCATTCAGGGCTTGGCGGAATCCAGAACTAACAGGAACCGATCTTGAAATACCGGTAAGAGTTCAGCCCTTCTTATTTCCAGCTGTACGCTGCAGAATTAAATATAACCTATTTAGCCGCATTCGGCTGACTTTTCTCCCAACAGAATACGACGGTGTCTTTTCCCGCCTTTACCACGGCCAGCTTGTTTGGAAAAAAGGTTTCTGGCTGACGAGTGATGATTCCGGACTTTGCAGTATGGGAAAGCCCCCGTCTTCCACTTCCTCTTTTTGGCAATGAAGGGCACATAGTTGGTGGAAGGGTTTGACATAATGTAGGGTAGTTAATGAGTCTCCCGTTTGCTTTGTTTTCCCTAATAGCACACAGCAACTCTTCGAAGGCAAACCGTTCCCTTCGGTTTTTCCACGCCCAACTAAAGAGTTCCGAGGTATTATTGTAATCTGCTTTTATCCCACAGTGATTTTCAGACAACTGCTTGCTGGCGCTCTCAGCCACAGTTTCAGGATGTTTTTCCTGCATTGTGAAAGACATCAAAATGTTCTCCAGAACAGGCTCAAGCAGTAGTCACAGTACTACTTGAGATAAATGTGTGACAATCTAGAAGTGTATAGGAAAAAGACACTTTTAAGACATCCTTCACTGCCAGTGCATCAATAAACAATTCCAGTTTTATAATCAAATGTCAGAAATGGAGACAATAGAGATATTTCTTATAGAGAAAGCAGATATAAAAAATTAAATGCCGCCTTCGCTTGACATCTCACAAAAAGAGAGAGGAGAAGGCATTCAAAACTTCAACAAGTAACACTTCCGGTTTAACATTTTAAAACACAATATAATGTAGCTTCATAGCCCGGTTTCCCAAAGTCTCTTTATCAGCAGCACCGAGAGAGATGCAGGAGCTGAGGAGAAGGGCGGGCCAGAGTGTTAAGGCTGACGTAAGTGTACACCATTTGGCAGTCTCTCTGCGTTTAAATTTTATGTGCATGCTGTAAGTCACCATTTCATGCTGTTCCATTAGTTTTTTCATGCATTTGGAGTAAATCTACGATGGTAGAACATGTCTATGGTTTTAGAAGGCTGCAGAGGTCCTGCTCATGAAACAAGCTGATTTGCTGGGCCTTCTATGATAAATCTATGTTGGTGTAAAGACATCTGGACACGCTTATGCTGTGAAGGTGTCTATAACCAGCCAAGAAAACCCCAAAACCTGCCACCAACAGTAAAGGATGCTACAGCGCACGTGGCGATTAGCACACTTTTCTAACTGAAAACGTTAGTCTGGTAGCTTAGTGGGCTAATGTGTCCACTGTAGGGGCCTGTGTTCAACCTCATGGTCACAGGTTCAAATCCCAATGGGTCCACTCAGCCTTTCATCCTACTGAGTTTGATAAAATGAGTACCATTGAGTTTGGTAACAATAAACATCTGTTATTCAGCGCCAAGATACCCTTGGGTGAACGTGCTCTTTACAAATACACATGTTATGTTATGTAGCATCGCAGAAATGCACATTGCACTTAGGGCGTGGCTCACTACAATATTAAACACTAAGAAATAACATACACAAACTTCCAAAACAACCAAATAGGACTCTTCACACATATTCAACACTCAACAAATATGCCACAAAGCCGGCCATTATCACACTCACGACAGCACATGGCATGTCACACACTAGCATCAAACATGATATTGGTCTGACCTCCTACCAATCGCCCAGCGTGAATCATGTGCACACTGTAGTCAACAATTATAGTTCTCAACAGCACCCACTGCTGTGAAATACTGCTCATTGGGCAATAGGCACCTCAGTCACCCTAGAACTGGCAAAGTCTTCTGGACGCAAACCTTAATACACCCACATTCCAATAAACGTGGCATTTCTGAATAACCGACAAAGTAGCAAAAGCAAAACACTCATAAGTGGTAAATCAGACTCTAGTCTCAGATGTGGAAAGTCACTGTGCTGCCAAAAGCACTACTAGGACCCCGCCTCTCCTTCCACAGCTCCTGTGACACTGAACTACTGGAGGACAGATGACTCACTGTGTGCCCTTGTCCTGAACCTCTGCCTCTCTCTTTCCCTTGCATAGCCCACATAGGCTGGAGAGAGACAGGGGAAAGAGTTAGTCAGAGGGTGTAGATTAGGACATTGAAAAGTTGAGAGCAACAGTGCTATGCCAATGTTTGTAGCGACGGATGTTTTAATGGAGCTCTCAACATTCCAATATTCTAATTTGTGAGAAACAGTTCGGCCCTCTATACAAATTAATTCATTGGTAATCCAGTGCGCAATTTTACACTTGGAAATACAGACAGAGGTGAGTATTGGTAAAACCAGAATGCATAATTACCAAAAGACCATTAGAAATGTTTGACGGAATGGGGAATAACATCACACAAGTTAAACTTTTCATTCACTTATTTTGTGCCTTTTCCAAGGCAAAACATTCTGCAGATGTGGCACAGCGATATTCGCCCCTGAAAACACCTCTGCCATGTGAAGTCAACTGTAATTCTCAATTTGGAAGCAAATTCACTACTCGGAAATTAAGGGCTGCTTTAAACATTTTACCTTTATGCTGGAGTGCCCGCCTTTGCTATGTTTTTAATATAATATTTTACAAACTAAAATGAAAGTGTAAAAAAAGAATATGGAGAAATTCAAAATAAAACTGAACCAGAGTGTGAAAATTAGGAAAACTATTTGATACATTAAAAGTATTTCCTTCATCAAAAAAGAAATTCAACATGACAGCTGGCCAAAAGTGCTCAATGAATTGCAGACAGAGGGTGACAGACAGAGGGTGACAGACAGAGGGTGACAGACAGAGGGTGACAGACAGAGGGTGACAGACAGAGGGTGACAGACAGAGGGAGACAGACAGAGGGTGACAGAGGGTGGGAGACAGAGGGTGGGAGACAGAGAGAGACTGACAGAGGGAGGGAGACTGACAGAGGGAGGGAGACTGACAGAGGGAGGGAGACAGACAGACGGACTGACAGAGGGAGGGAGACAGACAGACGGACTGACAGAGGGAGGGAGACTGACAGAGGGAGGGAGACAGAGGGTGGGAGACAGAGGGGGGGAGACAGGGAGACAGACTGACAGAGGAAGGGAGGGAGACTGACAGAGGGAGGGAGACTGACAGAGGGAGGGAGACAGACGGACTGACAGAGGGAGGGAGACAGACAGACAGAGGGAGTCCGGGATAGACAGAGGGTGGGAGACAGAGGGTGACAGACAGAGGGTGGGAGACAGAGGGTGGGAGACAGAGGGTGTGAGACAGAGGGTGGGAGACAGAGGGAGACTGACAGAGGGAGGGAGACTGACAGAGGGAGGGAGACTGGCAGAGGGAGGGAGACAGACAGACGGACTGACAGAGGGAGGGAGACAGACAGACGGACTGACAGAGGGAGGGAGACTGACAGAGGGAGGAAGACAGAGGGTGGGAGACAGAGGGGGGGAGACAGGGAGACAGACTGACAGAGGGAGGGAGGGAGACTGACAGAGGGAGGGAGACAGACGGACTGACAGAGGGAGGGAGACAGACAGACAGAGGGAGTCCGGGGTAGACAGAGGGAGGGAGAGGGAGACAGAGAGAGGGAGAGTCATATCTATGGTATTCAACAAACCGGAATTGACACACAGCAAAGGAATTGGTCAAAGAAAGCATTCAAAGGATAGAGGCTTGAATGAAGAGAAGGTTTCTGCTTGCAGAGGTATGTTTGGATGTATTTTATATATTGAACTAGTTAACCTTGGTGCATTTCTTCTTTTATTATCCATTGAAGTGTTAAAAGGATACTTTCCGAAAGCAAAGTCCTGTGTGTACTCCACAAGAACCCCCACCACTGCCCATAAGGCATCATTAAGAGAAGCCCTGTGCAAGCAATCAAATCAATCACATTACTATAAATTAATCGGAGTGAATGTGACTAGTGTTCAATTAACATTCACTTTAAATTCTGCTAGTCTTACTTGAGTCTTCACAATCATTGCCGTTATTATTCAGGTATTGCTCAGAAAGAATACCACTAGTCTTCAAACAGTGGTCACTATCAATGCGACTAGCCTTCATTTTGCTCTTGAAATAGCACAAGAGCTGCAAATAAACCCTATCAGAATACTACTAAGCTTCAAATACTTTTCTTCTGGAATACTACTAGTCTTCTTTTAGCAGTCAATTGAAGTGTTCATCATGTATTTGAAGGGAAGTTGAGTAGAACTAGTATTCCTCATTTGCATATTTAGGCTTGTGGGCATACTACTTAGTCTTCATGCATACTAAATGAATACTACATTTTAATAGTAAATGAATACCACTGTAAACACTGAAATCACACTAAATGAAGAGCTTCCATTTTGGTGAGGGATTGTGTAAAAAAAAAGTCATTTTGAAAAATGACCAACAATTGTCATGCAAGTATGAGTATTCCCAATTTTGAAAATGTGCAAATATGCACTGTTTCTAAACTCTGTAATTTGTTCCCATTTCAGAAATACATAGGTGTCTTTCATACCAATTTTTCCATGTATACATTTTCACACAATAATTGCTATATAACCGGAACAAAAAAAAAAATATTACAAAATGCTGCTCAGTTTTTTACTCTGGGTTCGTTGGGCATTTGGTGAACCTACAAGTCCTATATATCCCCACAACCAGGAAGGTCCAGCGGATGTAACGGTACATTGCTTTCAAAGAGATGTCATAATTAGAAGAAGTTACAGGTGAAAACCTTGACACAAAAGGCTGCTTTTTTCAACAAATTTTTAATTTTTCCTATATTTAACTGTTAGTTTCTATAAAGAAAACTTGATGGATCTACACAAATGACCCCTTGCTGAATTCAGAATTTTGTCTACTTTTCAAAAATGTATAGCTTTCCAGGATCCATTATTGATTTTCTACCCATTTCTACCATTATCTGGAAGGAGGTTGAAAGCACAAAAAATTGCAAAAATAGGGTATGTCCCAGAAAAATGTCAAAACTGTGTAAAAAATGTTGCATTTATGACAAAAATCTGTCATTCCCTAAAAGCTGGAGAAATGGTGATTTCAGCCCCACAACCCTTTTTTTTATATCATTTGCAGAGAAAAACCCAGACGCTTTCATTTGCAGCCACTTTTCCCCATTTTTCACAAAAAAAACAAAATTTTTACTGTATTTTGACTAATTTCTGGGAACCCTCTAGGAGAATCCCCAAACCCTGGGTACCTTTAGAATTTGCATGATGTTGGAAGAAAAGGACGCAAATTTGGCATGGATACCTAATGTGGTCAAAAAGTTACAGGGGCCTAAGCGCGCACTACCCCAAATAGCCCAAAAAAGGCTTAGCACAGGAGGGGAAAAGGCCTAGCAGCGAAGGGGTTAATGACACTAAGAAAAGTTTGTAAGGAGTATTTCAAATGCTGCAAAATAAATACGAAGTGCCGATTTGAATTCACTGCGCAGGCGCATGTAAATGACTTTCAGGCTCCGTGAATCACGTAATCAAGGAGCCCTTTAAAGATATGGTCATTTCTGGAAGCAGGTTTCATTTCATTTTTCCCGTGAGCAAGGTTTGATGGCAGAGCTGAAACGCGTTGGGACAGTATATATTTTGCTGGCTACCAAAGGACTATATGAAATAAACTGTTTTACTCCATGGAATCAGGCTTCGGTGTCTTTTCTTCGTGTGGGAAATGTATTTGTTGAATTCAAAGGCAGGGTGTTCCGTGCCTGCCACACTGAAGCCGCGAGTCTGGGGCCCCTTTCGTGGAGCAACTTTGGATGAGATTGTTTGACAGAAAGGGGACCCGACTCGCTCGTCTCATCTCTGGAAAAGAGGAGATTTCCCAAAAAGCAATACCAGGGAGGACGAGTTTGCAAGGCTGCCCAGGGGGGTTGCGCAGCAGCCCCCCTAAAAGGGCGGCCACCTTAATGCCACAGGAAGGCACTGGAGTCGCCGGTCTAGTCCCTGGGCCACAGCCAGGAAAGACGTCCAGCCGACCCATTTCCGGGGAGGGGGGAGGGGACAGGGGTATTTAGGCTGTCCCCGCCCATCCTTCACCCTTTTGTCCCTCGCCGTCTCGCCTTGGATCGCTCGCCTCGCACGATAGTCCGCGGCCCAGAACGTCCGCCTGTCGCGGTGAGTTCGCTTGCTTCCCCCCTCGCACCGGCCTTGTCACTGGGCAGCACCAGGTGACGGGGCCCTGTGGTCGGAACACCCCGGGCGGGGGGGTGCAGGCTCGGGGACATGCCCGAGGTTCTGGCCTGGGAGGTCTGTGGGTACGGTGAGGGGCGGGGGTGCGGTGTCCCTTGCGTGAGTCGGGCTGGTGCAGTTCAGGGCTTTGACCCTGCATCCCCCATTCTCGTTTGTTGCGGCCCTGAGCGGAGCATATGTCGGGGACCGCGCTGCGCCCGAGGCGGGCCGGGGGGATTGGGGACGGGGTGAGCGGCGGTAGGCTGGGGCCCATGTGGCCTCCCTCCCCCGCGGACCTCCTGTGCGATGACTAGTAGACGCGGTCGCGGGTCTGGGCCCCACGCTAAGCAAAGGTTTTCTTGCTTCCCCCCGCTCGACCAGTGTCGTCATGAGCGGTGCATTCTCGGGCTGGGGAGGTGCGATGACGCCTTGGGAGGGTGTCAGATCTCCGAGCCGGAGAGCGGGGGGTTGACACGGTGCGGTGGGAAACGCACCAACACCGGGACAAACTGCTGTCCTCTGGTTCTGTGCAAATCATATTCTCCCGTGCCCGACAAAATAATATATTAATGTGCGTCCCCGTGTAACGCAACTGGTGCTATGTAAGGCGCTCGGATACCTGATTGGAATCTGGCAAGCTAGCGCTGTGTATATCTCTGCAACGTGCCAGTTTACAGCTATCCTCATGCTCCTAAAAGTAGGAATAACCTTTCATTGCGTCAGTGGCCTGGGCAATTCACTGTGTAGCGGGTCGGCAACGTGCGCCAATGCGGGGCCTCTGCGGGGGCGTTTGTAGTTGTCTAAACAAAGATGGCTTCAGCTGAATGCGGCATTAGCAGGCTCGGGTTGAGGCGTGATGTAGGTGCCCATGGCAGGACGCTTTGCTTTCGAGTGACTCACGTGGTTTGAAGCTGACATCAATCCTGCCCCCAAAGTTACAGGCACATAAGAGCAAAGATTGTCCTGTTCTTAGAACCCGTGTTCTGACCTGTGTTGAGAAATTAACACCAGGGTAAATCCGCCCCGGCAATGCATTACTGTGTGCGTCATCCCGTTGTATTTTGAAAGCGCCCACGACAGCGCCAAGGAAGAAGGGAACATGGTGTACCCGTGGCTGAGCATGACACAGCATGGCGCCCTGGAAGCAATGGCAAGAGCACCACTTGTCCAGTCGGCTCCGGGGACCTCGCGTGCGACACGTCCCACCGGGGCACCCGGAAGTCTCCCCAGAGTCAGGCCGAGCTCGCGTCATTTACGTATTATCGTGCAACTGTCCTGGCCAGCCACATGCCTCGAGCGTGCCCCTGGCGGCACGGTGGCAGGCCAGCTCGACCGGTGCCCTCGCCCCTCACCCCCCTCTCGCCCGTATTAGAGCAGCACTTGCTTCGGGGGCAGGGACGGAAGGCTGAACACCGTTAGGTTACGGAGGCGCGAGGGTAAGGCTGGGTTTCCGGAGCACGGCCTCCCATGGTGCAGGACACCAGGGTCCGGGCGGTGAGGACCCTTCTATCTACGGGCGACACTGGGGTTTTACATCACCCGAGCTCCTGGGCCTGACCGTGTTTGCCACTTCAGTGCAAGGCTAAGCGTGCCTTTCCTGGAGCAACTGCACGATGCCTGTAAGTGGGCAGGTGTGCTGAAATAGCGGGGCGATGTATGCGCGATTTTCATGGCTATGCTGCGTCCAGCGCTGCCTTCATGTGTAGGCACAGGCAACGTCGCTCGGGGAGAGCATGTGGCCTATCTGCGAGGGCGGCCGACCTTGCAGCTGGGGAATCGGGTCAAGTCTCAGCAGGGGGCAGAACATCTTGTGATTCTGGGCAAATCACTTAATCTCCACGTGACTACGTTAAAATGAATGCGTTCATCTGGAATGTAACTGGTGCTCTTTCAGAGCGTGCGTATAGTCGCGCTAGATAATACTCAAAAGAAGAAAAAAAAAACAGTTCAGACTCAGGCACTACCTTGGCATACTAACCCCTCTCTATTTCTCACACAGATCCTGCCGGTGACCCTCAGAACTGCTGGATCCACTCGCTAGGGACTAGGAGTGTAAGTGGGGCCGGTGAGAAGAGTGGGGGCATTGAGAGCAAGCCAAAGGTTATTAGGCACAGGGGGAAGTACGCCTGAGGGTCGTTAAGCTAATAATTTCTTCATTTCGTTTCAGATATTGGAACTCTCCCATGTCCGGACCAGACAGTCGCGCTAGCCAAACCAAGATAGTAAGTAAGAGTGGGTTTGGGCGTCGCAGAAGGGACACCGGAGGGTGTGGTGTGCCTGTTCACGTTGTTGTAGGCTGCAGCTCACGTTGGGTTTCTTTTTCAGTCCTGACGACCCAATCTCGAGTGATGGATAACGAGGGTGCCCCGGTGCTCTTCTCGATGACGTTCCAAGTGGAGGAAACTCAGCAGGGCACCTCCCAGGAAGCACAGCTAGCGGCCATCATTGAGCTCGCCAAGTCTAAGGGCCTGGCATGGGCTGCGGACCTCTTGAAGGCCAGCAACCCTGATGATTCTGGGGTCATTTCCGGTGGTCCCCCCACTGGACAGGAGCCGATTGACGAGGCTGGGCTGTCCCGGTCCAAGCGGCTGCACAGTGCCACTGTCAAGGACTTCCTGGCGGACGCACCGCCACCTAGGAGTCATCCGGCGCTTATCCCCAGAGGTGCAATCGGGCACGCACCACAGTCTGTGTCTGTAGGACCTGTCCCACCCACGAGCGTTAGCCCATCGCAAACTAACTTTGCCACCACTGAAGACTTGGGTAAGCTCAATGACACTCTGAAGAGCTTTATGGAAGAGGTCAGAGCTGGCTTCTCGAGGGCGGGAACATCCGGGGGGTCCTCACCTGCAGTCTGTGTGGGGGGGAGGTGACCTCGGCAGCCAATGTTTGGGTGGCACACGGGAAAGACAGGCAGGCCGCGGAGTTGCCCATGATAGCGAGTGCCTCCCGCAGCGAGACAGTCAAGAACGCAGAGGTGGCAGCAGCAGGATTATTGGTGGCTTCAAGGTTGGAGGCGGCGCCGGCGGGGCTCGCCGGGCCTGGCCACACACCTGTAGGGGGGGGAGAGACAGCAGTCAGTTGGGGGTGAGCCGCCAGCTGCGCAAGTTAGTGCCGTCCCCCCGCTGTCGGACACCACCCCCTCTGCGGGCATTCCCTCCTCCACCACGCAGCTCGAGAGCACAGCAACGGCTGTGTCAGTTCAGCCGGCAACATCCAAGAAGGCTGTCACTCACCTCCTTTACTTTCAGGGCACAGCTCGTTGGCATGGGAAGTGCCCATGGCAGTGAAAGAATTCATTTGGAGGCGCGAATTTCTTGATATATTTTCCTTACTTATGCTGGGCCAGCAAGGCCAAGATGCGCGCAGGCTTGGGGGGAAAGAGGAGGAAAAGAAGATCAGGTTCCAGCAGTGGCCAGAGAAATCGATAGACAACTGGCTGTCCGCTTTCTCCATCCTTCAATCCGTCATCTTGGAAAAATTCCCTGAGCAAGGGCAGGCGCTGGTCTTGTACCAAAGGTTAATTCACACCGAGGCACAGAAGTGGGGGGGGGGGAGGGTGGCTCAACTACGACCGGGAATTCATGAAAAAGATGGCCATATGCCCAGAAATGGAATGGGACCAGAAGGAAGTCCAGCTGTGGATGGACCACATGGGTTCCTGGGGAGCACAGAGCACAGTCGCCCAGTCTAAGGTCACGGGGGGAGGGAGTGCTCAGTCACGGAACAGCCAGCCCAACCCTAAACCCTTTAGGCAGTCCTTTCGGGGGTCGCGCAGTGGAGGTGGCAGGGGGTCAGGCAAGAGAGTCTCTCCTGGGACGTGCAACCTTTTCAACGCAGGCGCATGCTCGTGGGGGAGCAAGTGCAGGTTTCAACATGCATGCGGCAAATGCGGGGCCGTCACACAGCGACCACGTGCCAGTCCAAACAGGACAAGAAACCTGCTGATTCCTGTCCAGTTGAGGCAGCTCAGCCACCCCCAGTCGCGCCCCCCCCCTCCATTTTCAGCCCGGTCGTGCCGACCAGCAACTTGCCCCCATCGCCTTCCGGTCACGTGGGTCTCCCTCTCCCAGTAACTTCCAGCGCGTCCGCATCCCCGCCTGCAAGGGGCCATCTCCAGTGAACCTTGGCCACATGCTACAATTTCTCAGGAAGTATCCCAACACAACTGATAGCGTGCTCCTGCTGAAGGGTTTTTCCAAGGGCTTCTGCATCCCATTCGTAGGCACGCTGTCCTGCAAGGAAGCGGATAACCTAAAATCCGCCTGGGACCTCCCCCAGGTATTGCGTGAGAAAGTCCAGAAAGAGCTAGGACTGGGGAGGGTGGCGGGTCCGTTCAGGGAGTTTCCGCTAGAGAACTTTGTGGTTTCCCCGCTGGGGCTGGTACCCAAAAAAGAGCCAGGGACCTTTAGACTGATCCACCACTTATCATACCCGGAGGGGGACTCTGTGAACCATGGGCTCCAAGAGGGCGCTTGCTCTGTGTCTTATTGTACGCTGGATGTGGCTCTGGTCCTTGTCAGGAGGGCTGGCAAAGGAGCCTGGTTAGCAAAGGCTGAAATTGAGTCAGCTTTCCGTTTGCTACCAGTGCATCCGAGCAGCCAACACCCGCTGGGTTTCAAGATGGACGGCCGGTACTTCTTTGACAAGTGCATGCCCATGGGGTGCGCGGTCTCCTGCACCTTCTTTGAAGCCTTCAGCTCCTTTCTGCAATGGGCTTTACAGCATTCGTCTGGGGTGACAGGGGTCTCACACTACTTAGACGACTTGCTATTCATAGGGAAAGATGGCACCCAGGATTGCATGGCAGCCCTCACGAAAATTCAAGCTTTGATGCAGCAGCTCGGCGTTCCCTTAGCCCCAAGAAAACAGAGGGTCCAGCGCAGGTTCTCACCTTCCTCGGCATAGAACTGGACACTGTTGCAGGCGAAGCCAGGCTGCCAGTAGACAAGGTGCGGGACCTGAGACAGCAGATTGGGCTAACAGTAGGGAAAGATAAGGTCTCCCTGGGTTCCCTCCAGAGCCTCCTGGGGAATCTCAACTTCGCTGCCAGAGTTATTCCCGCAGGTAGGGTATTTGCGCGGAAGATAGCCAGAGCCACAGCCCATGCCAAAAAGAAACATCACATGGTCAAGCTGAGCAGGGGCATGCGGGAAGACTTACTGATGTGGGCGGACTTTCTGGTCGACTTCAATGGGTCGGTCATCTGGTGCGACCCCTGGGCCAGCAACTCTGAACTAGCGCTTTTCTCAGACGCGTCAGGCCGCGAGGGATTCGGCATGATCATGGACAAGGAGTGGTGTGCAGAGAAGTGGCTGAATGCGTGGCACAGGAAGAAGGTCACGTCCAAGATCACTGTCCTAGAACTCTTCCCAATAGTGATAGCCTTTCATTTATGGCCCAGGGCTTTGTCAGCGAAACGAGTCTTGTTATGGTCAGATAACCTAGCAGTGGTACAGGCCATCAACACTCAGTCAGCAAGTTGTCCTCTGGTTTTGTGTCTGCTGCGAGAACTAGTGAGGGCATGCCTGAAAAACAATGTGGAGTGCAGGGCTAGGCACATCCAAGGGGTTTTGAATGACTCTCTCTCTCGATTTCAGTGGCACCGCTTCCGGGAGGCCTGGCCGAGAGCAAGAGAAGAGGGGACCCCTTTCCCGCCACACTTGTGGCTGCTGCTGAAGTGGGACTTTGGATGAGGGGACTGGAGGAACGGTCCTTAGCCCCAAGGACAGCGAGACGTTACAAGTGCTGTGTGGCGAAATTCTGCGCTATCACCGGGGCCTGGGAGGTGGATCAGGCGGTCATGGAACTTAGAGTGCAACAATTCCTTCTGTGGGCCAAAGATGGGGGTAAATCGCATGCATGGATCGTGGGCCACTTGTCCGCCATCAGCCACCACGCCAAGTTAAGGGGACAGTTCGACCCCACCAAAGCTTTTGTGATTAAAGCGGCACTGCAAGGGTGGGTGAGGATGAATCCGTGCTTGCCTGACACCAGGTCTCCTATTGGGTACCCTATCCTCCAAGGGATGCTCGATTGCATGATCAGGGCCACCCACTCGGGATACGAAGCTACTCTGTTCTCGGCCTGCTTCGCCCTGGCCTTCTTTGGGGCCTTCAGGATCGGGGAGCTGGTGGCGCGATCTAAGACCGACACTTCAGGGGTGGCTTTGAACGTTAAGGACTTAGACCTAGAGTCTGGCTGTCTCAAAATATTCATTAGGCAGTCCATAACAGACCTACACGGGCGGGGGAGGCTAATCGTGTTACATAGCCTGGGTGGTGCCAGATATTGTCCTATAGTCTGGGTCAGAGCGTACTTGGCACTCCGCCCGATGGGGGCGGGATATCTACTGGTACATTCAGATGGGCTCCCGGTCACTAGGTTTCAAGTCGATCACATCTTGCAGGCTTGCCTTCGATTGTCAGGGCAGGCAGACGGTACCAAAAGATTCAGCAGCCACTCCTTTAGAATAGGGGCGGCGACTATGGCTTTTCTAGAGGGAATCCCAGCGGAGGGTATCAAGAAGGTAGGGCGCTGGGAGTCGCAGTGCTACAAACGATACATTCGGCCCTAGGCGTGGAGTGCAGGGCTGGGGCCCGGGGCACATGCACAGGACTGGTACAAGTTAGAATATTGTGTGGGGCCTAGGCCAAGGCCACGCCACCTTGCAGTGTGCCTAATGTGTAATTTAATTTGTATTTTAGATGTGTTATCAGGAACCAAAGTGTGGGTAATTGGCCATTCAGGCATCTCGAGACTGGCTCGGTGGGCGGAAGTCAGAGAGTGGCGGAATGGATTCCTCGCCACGGACATCACGTGGTTGGGCTACCCGGGCATGCGCTGGAGTGAATTGACAAGGAAATTGAAGCAGAGACTCGGGGGGGGGGTGTCCTCCGCCGAATCTGTTGGTGATCCACCTGGAGGGAACGATCTGACCACACTGGGGAGGAGAACGTTGCTCCAAAACATGAGGGACACTTTTTGCCAGTTGAGCAGCACCTTGTGGTCATGCGAACAGTGGTGGTCAGAAATGACACCATGAGCTGTCTGGAGAGGAGCACGCTCGTAGAACGCAGTTGAGGTTTCACAGAGGAAAGTCAATCGTGCCATGCGCAGCTTCACGGAGCAAAGAGGTTTTGGCTTCATCAGGCATGGTCTAATACACACCAAGTCAACAGGGTGCCTGGAGGGAGATGGGGTGCACCTCTCTAGTCTAGGCATGGATTTATTTCTTCTGGACCTAGGGGAAGCTTTGGCAGCAGCAGGTTGTAAGTAAATAGGCCTACCTTGGTGGGGGGCCCTGGTAGTGACGGTGGCCACTCCCAAGGCTGTGGAGTAGTTACAGGGCAATCCAGAGTCTGCAGATACCAAGGGGTACTTCATGCAGCAGCACAGCGTGGTGCTAAGCCAGGATACCGAGGGATGTCTTAGCGTTGTCCCCTGGAAGAACTACGGCGCCCAGTTAGTCCTACGGGCGGTTGTGGGTCTGAGCAACCGGGGGCTGCCATAATACGCTCCGCCCACCTCTTTCTGGGGGGGCGTGAGTAAGCAAGTGGACTGGTGGTCCACGGATGGGAGGGGTGGCCTCTCCCAAGATTTGGTATGCACCAATTGGCGACTGCCACGGTGTAATTTAGGCTTATCAGACGGGCAGGCGGCATAGGGGTTGGCCTGCCCTGGGATCGCCCGTAAGATAACCCACCATGTTTGCATATTGGTTATGCTAATAAACCTGCAGCAATATTTCTCCACTTACAAAAGTGTCGTGTGGTTTATTGATGTATTATGTGTGTTATGTGACTACAGTTGCCGATATTGGCACTATGCAAGGCTGCCCGGGGGGGTTTCGCAGCAGCCCGTCTAAAAGGGCGGCCGCCTTAGTGACACAGGAAGGCACTGGAGTCGCCGGTCTAGTCCCTGGGCCACGGCCAGGGAAGACGTCCGGCCGACCCATTTCCGGGGAGGGGGGAGGGGACAGGGGTATTTAGGCTGTCCCCGCCCATCCTTCGCCCTCTTGTCTCTCGCCGTCTTACCTTGCCCGCCCCTCCGCTTACCCGGCAGCCGGAGGTACAAGGTGTGAGGGGGGTTAGGTTTTTTCTAACATGTTATTTTGTGTTGCAGGAGGAGTTACAGGGCGATCCAGAGTCTGCAGATACCAAGGGGTACTTCATGCAGCAGCACAGCGTGGTGCTAAGCCAGGATACCCAGGGATGCCTTAGCGTTGTCCCCTGGAAGAACTACGGCGCCCCGTTGGTCCTACGGGCGGTTGTGGGTCTGAGCAACCGGGGGCTGCCATAATACGCTCCGCCCACCTCTTTCGGGGGGGGCGTGAGTAGGCAAGTGGACTGGTGGTCCACGGATGGGAGAGGAGGCCCCTCCCAAGATTTGGTATGCACCAATTGGCGACTGCCACGGTGTAATTTAGGCTTATCAGACGGGCAGGCGGCATAGGGGTTGGCCTGCCCTGGGATCGCCTTTAAGATAACCCACGATGTTTGCATATTGGTTATGCTAATAAACCTGCAGCAATATTTCTCCACTTACAAAGTGTTGTGTGGCTTATTGATGTATTATGTGTGTTATGTGACTACAGTTGCCGATATTCGCACTAAGGGATGTGAGCTGAAATGCCTTTCAGGCTCAAGGAATCCATGTGAAAGTAAGGCACAATGTTTAATATTTTGCCATGGGATGCCTGTAAGCTGTGGAATAACATTTGAAATGTGCGCAATGAATTGGCCTTTATTAATGACACTAAGCAAAGTTTGCAAAGAGGATTTCAAACGCTGCAAAATAAATACAAAGTGCCGATTGGAATTCACTGCGCAGGCGCATGTAAATGACTTGCAGGCTCCGTGAATCACTTAATCAAGGAGCCCTTTAAAGATATGGTCATTTCTGGAAGCAGGTTTCATTTCATTTTTCCCGTGAGCAAGGCTCGTTGGCAGAGCTGAAACGCATTGGGACAGTGTATATTTTGCTGGCTACCAAACGACTATATGAAATAAAGTGTTTTACTCCATGGAATCAGGCTTCGGTGTCTTTTCTTCGTGTGGCAAATGTGTTTGTTGAATTCAAAGGCAGGGTGTTCCGTGCCTACCACACTGAAGCCGTGAGTCTGAGGCGCCTTTCGCGGAGCAATTTTGGATGGGATTGTTTGACAGAATACAAGGCTGCCCGGGGGGGTTGCGCAGCAGCCCCCCTAAAAGGGCGGCCGCCTTAGTGCCACAGGAGGGCACTGGAGTCGCCGGTCTAGTCCCTGGGCCACGGCCAGGGAAGACGTCCGGCCGACCCATTTCCGGGGAGGGGGGAGGGGACAGGGGTATTTAGGCTGTCCCCGCCCATCCTTCGCCCTCTTGTCCCTCGCCGTCTCGCCTTGCCCGCCCCTCCGCTTACCCGGCAGCCGGAGGTACAAGGTGTGAGGGGGGTTAGGTTTTTCTAACATGTTATTTTGTGTTGCAGGAGGAGTTACAGGGCGATCGAGAGTCTGCAGATACCAAGGGGTACTTCATGCAGCAGCACAGCGTGGTGCTAAGCCAGGATACCCAGGGATGTCTTAGCGTTGTCCCCTGGAAGAACTACGGCGCCTCGTTAGTCCTACGGGCGGTTGTGGGTCTGAGCAACCGGGGGCTGCCATAATACGCTCCGCCCACCTCTTTCGGGGAGGGCGTGAGTAAGCAAGTGGACTGGTGGTCCATGGATGGGAGGGGTGGCCCCTCCCAAGATTTGGTATGCACCAATTGGCGACTGCCACGGTGTAATTTAGGCTTATCAGACGGGCAGGCGGCATAGGGGTTGGCCTGCCCTGGGATCGCCCGTAAGATAACCCACCATGTTTGCATATTGGTTATGCTAATAAACCTGCAGCAATATTTCTCCACTTACAAAAGTGTTGTGTGGTTTATTGATGTATTATGTGTGTTATGTGACTACAGTTGCCGATATTGGCACTAAGGGGGCCCGACTCGCTCGTCTCATCTCTGGAAAAGACGAGATTTCCCAAAAAGCAATACCAGGGAGGTCGAGTTAGGGATGTGAGCTGAAATGCCTTTCAGGCTCAAGGAATCCATGTGAAAGTAAGGCACAATGTTTAATATTTTGCCATGGGATGCCAGCAAGTTGTGGAATAACATTTGAAATGTGCGCACTGAATTGGCCTTTATTAATGACACTAAGGAAAGTTTGCAAGGAGGATTTCAAACACTGCAAAATAAATACGAAGTGCCGATTTGAATTCACTGCGCTGGCGCATGTAAATGACTTTCAGGCTCCGTGAATCACTTAATCAAGGAGCCCTTTAAAGACATGGTCCTTTCTGGAAGCAGGTTTCATTTCATTTTCCCCGTGAGCAAGGCTCGTTGGCAGAGCTGAAACGCGTTGGGACAGTCTATATTTTCCTGGCTACCAAAGGACTATATGAAATAAAGTGTTTTACTCCATGGAATCATGTTTGGTGACTTTTCTTCGTGTGGGAAAAGAGTTAGTTAGATATATATATATATATATATATTCAAACCAACTCCAATTTCACTTCCGAAATCAGACTCCGACACTTGGGTGAGTTTTAACATCCAGGCTTCAGTTTATTTTCTCTGCTTGACGCGTTTCGGCACACTTGCCTTTTTCACACTGGGAAGTCATTAAAAGAACACTGTTTTTTAAACACATAGTGAAGGTCACATGACATGTTTGTCAAATAGATATAGTGAACAGACTGCGTAAGAAAAACACCATCATCTCTGTGCATTAGACCGACTGTTTTTACCTCCCCTCTTACTCCATTAGTTAAAATCACTAATAGATTTACATATATAGTATTTAAAAATATATCATATTATATATGTTAAAAACTCTGTTCATGTTCTAGGTGTTGATTCATTGGGAAGAATTACTCTTAGTTTCACATGATTAAAATGACATTGTGTCTCCTTAAATTTAATTCCCACTAATAATTGCTGTTTCCCGATATGCTCTCTGGGTAACAAACAATTTAAATACGAATCACTTATTACTATGAATCAACATATCAATTTTTCATCATGTCGGTCACACTGTCCATTTGCAAAGAAATCTCGGGCAAGTGCCCAAACGTTTAGGTCACATCCAGTCCATGATTCTGTTAATAAATAAAAACAGATTTCAATTCAGTGCAATAATAATAAAGTGCAAGTGCATTACAGTACATCTGTTTTTTTGTGCAAATTTTTGGTTTCTGTGCAAAATAGCTGTTAAAGTGCAAGATCTTTATATCAAAATCTAAAAATTAACAGAATTTGTCAAAATTACCACATTTACATCAATACTCTGTGAATTCTCTAATCAGAAGCTAATCTGTTATGTTTTTACTATATTGTTTTATCTCAATGTACCACCTCTGGATTGTAAGATCATAAATAAATTCTTCATATTGCTAGTGCAAAAAATCAATATGTTCTCACATTTCCTTATCATTAGAGGTACATAACACTATTCATTTAGCCAATGATACTGACAGAGTATTTTCATCAAATGACCTAATATTGCATTGTTACTCATCATGTTGCCATGGACTCAATATACCAATGAAATGCAGTCGTTCTTGGACCTTCATACTTTTTAAGTGTTCACTAATTGGTGTTCAATAAAAATAATACAATTCAGGTAATGAAATGGAGAATTGATTTAATACTCATATTAAATGTACATGTAAGTCCTCCTCAATATTTAGACCATTTGGAATTTTGGTATTAAATAAGAGTATGTACTTTGATTCCAATTTCCGCAACTTTCTCTCTCTATCGCCACCTCTCAGATTTTTAGGGATTTGATCTATAGCAAAATAAACAAGATCGTTCATGTTTCCCTGGTGCTCTTCATTAATGTGGCGAGCTACCACATAGTTTTTGTCATAATTCTTAATAGCTCTCAAGTGTTGGAGTATACGAATGTGGACCATATGAATAGTACTGCCAACATACATTTTTGGACATGAACATTGCAGGACGTAAACAACAAAATCACTTTTACAATTCAATGAAGTTCTTATTTTCTATGGACTTTTCAATAGGGGAGATGTTACCTGCCTTTCATTCTTGCCATGTTTACAGGCCTTGCACTTGTAACATTTATGGAAGCCTGGGGTGGTCTGTAACCAACTCCCTCCTCCCTTTTCCACACCCGGATTTATTTTAAATAAATCTTCTCTCATTGATTTTCCTTTGTTGAAAGTGATCATAGGCCTTCTGGACACAAGGTCATGTAATACCTGATCTTGCTTGATTAGGTACCAGTGTTTACACAGGCTATCTCTCACTTTAGCTTGGTAAGCACTGTACCCTGTGATCATTCTAATTTGATCTTGTGTTCTTTTTTTCTTTTCATTTTCCTTCACTTTATCCGGTTTTAAAAGTGCTTCTCTTGGTATGCTGTTTACTTTTTCTTTTGCCTGATTCAGAATTTTGGGAGTATAACCTCGTTGCAGGAATCTCTTAGTTAGAGCACCCTGGGCTTCAGCAAGGGATTCTATATCACTGCAATTCCGTTTCATTCCTAGATTCTCTGCATAGGGTATGCTCATTTTTAGACTTGGGGGGTGAAAACTCTCTGCATGCAGTATTGTGTTCCCTGCAGTTGGTTTACGGTAAGTTCGTGTCTGTACTTTACCTTGTGAAATGTAAACCTCCAAATCTAAATATGTGACACTCGTGTTACTTATGCTCTCAGTAAATTTCAAATTAAGATTATTCATATTGATTTTGCTAATGAATTCCTGTGCTGATTCATTAGAACCATCCCATATTATAAATAGATCGTCTATAAAACAAATCCATCTAACTACATGGGTTTCCCATTCCATATTGTAATCAACTTTGAGCACCTGCTCCTCCCACCAGCCCATATGCAAATTAGCATAGCTGGGGGCGAAGCAGGTGCCCATCGCAGTCCCTTGTAGCTGCCTATAGGTGTCCCCACCAAATAGGAAATGGTTATTGCTGAGACATAGCCTACACATTTCTATCAGCATGTTAGTATGTTGGTACATGTTGATAGGTCTTTGATTCAAAATGTGTCTGACTGCCCCTATGCCATCATCATGGGAAATACTAGTATATAAACTGACCACATCCAATGTGATCAGTAAATATGACTCCTTCCATTCAAGGTCCTCTATCTTGTTTAAAAAATCCCTTGTGTCCTGTATGTATGCAGGGAGTGTCTTCACATAGGTCTGCAAAAACACATCTAGGTATCTCGAAGTGGGTTCAAATAAGCTACCAATGGCCGAAATAATGGGCCGCCCTGGAGGTATCTCTTTGTTCTTGTGGACTTTTGGAATTAAATATAGGATCGGTATTACTGGGTTTTCAACTTTCAAAAATAAAAATTCAGTCTTGCTGATTAAACCAAGTTCCCGCCATCTGCTCAAATCTTTTACATATTTATGATTGATCTCTAATAGATTGCTCTGTGGAACTTTCAAATAGCATATATATATATATATATTCACTTTAAAAACCATAGGTTTCACACATGTTATAGTTAGCTGGAAATTTCACTCGTGAAAAACCATTGAAATTCCCCCGTTATAGTTAGTGCAGGCAACTATAACTCACGCGACCGCAATCCTCTGCTGATGACGTCAGATATTACATCACTGTATTTAGACACTTATTTACCCATGTCTTCTTCCATTAATTTTTAGCTATACATATATTACAAATATTTTTTTTTCAGAAAGACACATATGTCATCAGTGATGTAATATCTGATGTCATCAGCAGAGGATTGCGGTCGCCCCACCTATTTTGAAAATTTCGCGAGGATTCGTCAATCGGCGCCAAAGTTATTCCAAATAGAATGTTGCGGATTTCCTATGGAAACACGATCCTAACTATAACTATCTACTGGCGACCGGTTTCGGGGAGGTTGTAGTTAGTTGGACATTTCACTCATACAAAACCAGAGAAATTCATCTTTTATACTTAGTTCAGCTAACTATAACTCACGCCCCGTAATGCACTGCTGATGATGTCACATATTACATCATTCATGACATGGTCAGTGACATCACTGATGACATCACTGATGACATTTCAAATGTTTTATATATATGCCAAGGTGTATTGAAGAATGAGTGGGTATATGTGTCTGGATGGATGATTTAGTAGGTGCGTGACTGACTGTGATTAAATGTGTCTTACTGAATGCATGGGTTAATGACTGATACAGACATTCACACAGTTTAGTTTGTCAGTTGGTGTGTAAGCGGTTGCATGGGTTGGTGAGTAGCTAAATGAGGATCTATATGGGTTATTGATTGGTTGTCTGAGTATCTGTATGTGTGCCTGAGTGTCTGTGTGGGTGGGTGGGGGGTGTGACTCTGTGCATTGATGTGTGAGTGGAAGATTTACTGGGAGTATGGGTTCAAGAGTACATCTGTGAAGGGCTGTATGGGTGGGTGGATGAGTGTGTGTATGGGTGTATTGGTGAGTGAATGGATGTCTCAGTGGTACATGTGTGAGTAACTGCATATGTGAAAGTGTATAAATGACTATATGTGAGAGTGAGTGATTGTGAGTAGCTGTATGGATCAGTGTGTGCTTGTATTAGTTATTGTATAAGAGTGTAAGTATGTGTTAGTATATGTTTGAATAAGTGAGGTGGTGTGTGTATAACTGTATAGGTGAGTAAATGGGAGTGTGATTGATTCTTTGCATGACTGACTAGGTGTGTGAGTAACTCTATGGATGAGTGGCAGTGTGTGACTGTCTGTATCGATATGTGAGTGCATATGATAATGCCGTATTCATGGTTGACTGCATGTATGAGTGACTGTATGGGTGAATGAGTGGATGTGTGTATAGACCTAGGAATTAGTGAGTGGGTATGTACTAACTGGTTTTGGTGTGTCTATGGTTTCGAAAATGGTAGTCTGTATTTTAGAGTGGGTGTATCAATGGTTATATTAGGGTATGAGGACGTGCATCAGATAGTCACGTGGATGATGTCATCAGTGATGTCATCAGTGATGTCATTTGAGATGTCATCAGTGATGTCATCAGTGATGTCACTGATCATGTCATGAATGATGTAATATGTGACGTAATCAGCAGTGCATTGCGGGGGCACAAGTTATAGTTAGCTGAACTAACTATAACGTCCCCGAAACCTGTGGTTTTTCAGTGAATTTCTAAGGTTTTTTAAATGCTAATTTCTAGCTATAACGTCCCTGAAACCTATGGTTCTTCAGTGAATTTCAAAGGTTTTTTAAATGTTAATTTCTAACTATAACTTCCCTGAAACCTATGGTTTCTTCAGTCAATTTCAAAGTTTTTTTAACAGCTAATTCCTAACTAGGCCTACAAAGGTAGGACATGTCAAGGAAGAGGTAGAAAAATGCAGAAAGAGGCAACAGAAGTCCAGAAAGATGAAGAAAAGTGCAGGAAGAAGCAAGAGATGTGCAGAAAGAACCAACAGAGGAGCAGAAAGTCCTCCTGTGCCCCCAACTTTTTGCTGGCGGGTACTGGTGGTAACTGACTCAGACCAACCAGGCCTAAAGCCAGTGCTATACTAAAAGACACTTAGAATACAGTGAAAACACCTACATACACTAGGGAACACATGCATTAGGGTACCCCTGTGATTAGCACGACCTCCTCTGTATTTGCCATGAATTAGTGCCTGGGTTATTGCATGAGTACATGAGTAGTGACTGGATGATTAGAGTGCTACAAGGAGAGTGCATGGTGATTTTATAAGTGGTTTGATTTTGGCTGAGTGATTGGATAAGTACATGGTGCTGGCTGGGTGATTGGAGGAGTGCATGGGTAGTGACAAGGAGATGGCTGGACTGCATCAGTAATGCTCAGGGGATTGTAGCAGTGCATGTGTTAGTGACTGGGCCATTGCATAAGTTCATGGGTACTGACTGAATGATTAGAGTACTGCAAGGAGAGTGCATGGTGAATTTATAAGTGCTTGGGTTTTGGCAGAGTGATTGAATAAGTACATGGTGCTGGCTGGGTGATTGGAGGAGTGCATGGGTAGTGACAGGGCGATGGCTGGACTGCATCAGTAGTGCTGAGGGTATTGTAGCAGTGCGTGAGTTAGTGCATGGGTCATTGCATGAGTGCATTGGTACTGACTGAATGATTAGAGTACTGCAAGGAGAGTGCATGGTGAATTTATAAGTGCTTGGGTTGTGGCCGAGTGATTGGATAAGTACACACATGTCATATCAGGCCCGCCCCCTCCCTTCACCCATGTGCAAACACACCCCTGGCGGGTTTTAAGTTGGGGGATTAATTCCCTTTGAATCCTGAGGGTCCCTGGAGGTCAACTAGCCCACCAGGTACCTCCAGTAAGCGCCACAGAGCTGCGTTGCAGAGAGGTGGTCCAAGGCCACACCCCTTTTTACACCTCTCTGCAACGCAGCTCTGTGGCACTTATTGGCGGTAGCTGGTGGGCTAGTTCGACTCAAGGGACCCTCAGGATTCAAAGGGACTTAATCCCCCAACTTACAACGTGCCAGAGGGCCCGTTTGCACAGTGGTGAAGGGAGGGGGTGGGGCCTGATGTGCATACGCGGCCCGTGGTTCGTTTTAAGTTGGGGGATTAAGTCCCCTTGAATCTTGAGGGTCCCTGGGGCCCAACTAGCCCACCAGGTACCTCCAGTAAGCACCACAGAGTTGCGTTGCAGAGAGGTGGTCTGAGGCCACGCCCCTTTTTACACCTCTCTGTAATGCAGCTCTGTGGCGCTTACTTGGAGGTACCTGGTGGGCTAGTTGGACCCCAGGGACCCACAGGATTCAAGGGGACTTAATCCCCCAATTTAAAAGGCACCTTGGGGCGCGTTTGCACAGTGGTGAAGGGAGGGGGCGGGGCCTGATGTGACATGTGTGTAAACACATCCTGTGGTGTGTTTTAAGTTTGAGGATTAAGTCCCCTTGAATCCTGAGGGTCCCTGGGTGCCAACTAGCCCACCAGGAACTTCCAGTAAGCGCCACAGGACTGTGTTGCAGAGAGGTGGTCCGAGGCCACGCCCCTTTTTTACACCTCTCTGCAACGCAACTCTTTGGCACTTACTGGAGGTACCTGGTGGGCTAGTGTAGCTGGTGATGCAGCGCAATGCCATTTTATTTTTATTTTTTAGAAGGGGGGCTGTGTGGCCCCCCTGCCTTTCCTATTTTTTGTGCTCTGGGGACCCCATCCCCAAGGGCCTGACCCCTATTTTGTTATTTTAATTTTTTTTTAAACGGAAGGTGGCCCCCCTACTCAGGCCATCCCCCGGGGCGGGTCTTTCCTTTTTAATTTTTTTTTTTAGGGAATGGGGCTCGCGTGGCCCCCCTCCCGGGCCAGGACCCCATCCCCCGGGGCCTGGCCACTCCATTGGGGATCGTGGAAGAGCCCCAATTCCCCCACGGTCCCTGCCAGCTCCTCGCCTCCTGTGGGAGCCGGCATTGCTTTTCCACACGGGGAGCTGCTGACATGCAGCTTCCCATGTGGAAAAGCAATCTGCTTTGGATTTTGGAAGCGAGAGCAGGAAACCTGCTCTTGCTTCCAGTATCCAAAGCAGAGTTTGCTATGACAGGGTGGAAGCCATGCTCCCGACATGTCATAGCAAACAGCAGTGTCCCAGGGGTGGGCACCCCTGGACACCGCAGGAGCTGGCCCTGGGTGGTGGCAGTCCCCAGGGCCATCAAGGGCTCCAGGAGGGGGACGACGCTGCCCCTCTCCCAATGTGTTTAAAGCCCCAGGGAGGTGGTGGTCCCAGGGGCGAGTGGGGGGACTTCGAGCCCCCCACACAGGTTTTTTTTTTTTTTAAAAGAGCCCCAGGGATGGTGGTCCCAGGGACAGCGGGGGGGGGGGGCAGTGTGCCCCCGAGAACATTGAAGAAAAGCCCCAGGGGGTGGCTGTCCCTGGCGCTTGGGGGGGCCTTGGAAGCCCCCCACACATTAAAAAACAAGCCCCGGGGGTGGCGGTCCCCGGGGATGAGCCCTCCTGCATATTATAATTTGCATAGCCCCGGGGAGGTGGCGGTCCTCGGGCCTGCGGGGGCCCCCTATATTATAAATTCAGCAATGCCCCTGGGACCTGGCCCACCCGGGGGCCTCGTTTAAATGAAGCGCGAGAGCCCGTGCTTCATTTTTTAACATAATTTCGACGGGATTCGCGACCCCAGCGGGAATTCCGCTGAAATTATTTTTAAAAAAATGCTTTTTTGGGCCCTGGCGGTCCTTAAGGGACCCCCTGAGTAGGCCTAGGGTGTCAGGGTGTTTCTACCCTGCCCCCTTTTCCTTTTTTTTCATCTGAGTTTCACTGTTTTCCTTTGACTCAGTTCTACCGAGTCACTAGATGGCTGCCAACACTTCCTGGTTTGTAGTGTTGGCATCCAATCACAGTGAAGCCCCTAGATATCGAAATTTTATTTTTTTAATGTCTCAGCAGCTACTGAACGGATTTACACCATTAAAAAAAAAAATGTCGCTTTCTGAACCAAGCACTACCTTTTTGCCAAATTTGGTATCATTCCGTTCAGCAGTTCGGGCTGTAGCTTTGGCTAAAGTTTCCTATGGAAAATTGATTATCCACCTTTTTCTTTTTTCCTCAGGAACTACTGAACAGATTTACACCATTTAACAAAAAGGACTCTTTCTGAAGAAAGGGCTACCTTTTTGCCAAATTTGGTGTAATTCCGTTTAGCAGCTCGGGCTATAGCCGTGTCTAAAGATTACTATGGAAAAAAGCATGGGGAAAATGCATTTTGGGACCCCCATTTTTTCTCGAACCCTCGCTTGGTGAATCACCCCGAAACTTTCAAGACTGGAGTTGACCGGAGCTGATCACTAGTTTTGAAAATTTCACGAAGATTCGTCAACCGGCGCCAAAGTTATTGGAAAATCAAAAAACACTTTTCCTATGGAAACTAGGTCCTAACTATAACTACCTACTGGCGACCGCCAGTAAGTAATATATATATATATTCATATATATTCATTACCTATTGGTGGTTGCCAGTAGGTAGTTATAGTTAGGACCAAGTTTCCATAGGAAGAGCATTTTTTTTTGTTTTGCTTATAACTTTGGCGTCGTTTGATGAATCTTCATGACATTTTCCAAACAAATTCTTTGTTCATTTCAGCTCCTATGTTGAAAGTTTGGGGGTGATTCGTCAAGGGGGCCCGAGAAAAAAGGGGGTCCCAAAACGTGTTTTCTCCATGCAATTTCGATAGGAAACTTAAGACAAGGCTACAGGTCGAACGGGTGAACGGAATTACCCCAAATTTGGCAGGGAGAAGGGTCTTGGTCTTGAAAGCACATTTTTGTTTATTTGGTGTAAATCCATTGAGTAGTTTTGGAGAAATATCAAAATTTACAGATATCGATATTTAGGAATTCTGCCATCTGATTAGCTGAGGCGTTACGAGCACGAGCTTGTTGCTTATTGGCTGCGAGATGTTGCAACTAGGAAGTGTTGGCAGCCATTTTGTGATACCGTTGAAACGAGTAAGGGGAAAATAGGGCGAAAAGAGTAGGAAACAGGAGGATAGGAGTACTGAAACTGCTGTGGGGGAGTGCGAAGTGAAGTACTCACTCCTACCGGTCTGAAAGTGCGGTGTTGCTCAGAGTGACATAGTGCTGAGATGAGATGCTGCTACACTCGGGTATGAAACGCTTAAACCGTGAGCTCGTTGCTGTAAAGGGATGTGCTCTGGTCTTTGTAGCATACCTGTGCAATTAGTGTTAGTAGGTGTTTATACCATACAGGGAGTGCGAAGTGAACTACTGACCCCTACCGTGCATTTATACGATACCGGAAGCAGGAAGCGAAGTACTCAAGCCTACCGGTGTGAAGACTCGGGGATCAAACCGAGCTGATTGCTGTAAAGTGATGTGCTCTGGGCGCTGTAGCATACCTGGTAAAGTAGTGTTAGTTTGCGTTTATACAATACAGGGAGTGGGAAACAAACTACTCACCCCAACCGGTCTCAAGACTCATGGATGAAACCATGAGCTCTTTGCTGTAAAGTCATGTGCTCTGTGTAGTATTCCAATGTAAGTCATAGTCGAATGTTAGTATGTAATGCTACTAGAATGTAAGTATGTAATGTGAGAATTTAGGGCTGTCATGAGGGAAATCTTAAGGAGTTTGTACACAGTGCTGGAGAAGACGGCTGTCTTGCTGTCTGCTCCTGTTGGTGGCTGTTTAAGCTGTCTTCTTATCCTGTAATAAATCTACTTATCGGATCCACTGCTGTCTGCCTCTTCACTACATAAATTTGGCGAGGAGCGGGAGAAGGTAAAAAGAAGGCAGCACTCACCCATATTTCGAGCTTCCTTGCGTTCTGCTGAAGACCCGTTTTCTTCGTGAAGCTGTTTCTACTCATCCCAGGGTCGTCGGCTCATCGAACTATGTGATCCGACCTCTGGTAGGATTTATATGTTTTGATTTTGGGCTTCCTCTGCCTCTTCACTACACTCTGGTCGCTGTACTACACGTGTGCAAGTAGTGTTAGTATGCGTTTATACTAAATCTGTAGTTATGCAGTAACCAATGCATCATGGCCCTATGGAGCGCCACCTCCCAGGCGCAGCTCATACAATGTCCCGGGGTGTGCATCTGCGGAACATTTATGTTTGCTATTACAGGGCGGGAGCATGGCTTCCACCCTGTGATACAATTCCTTGTTTACCTCGTTGAAGCGAGAGGAGGAAAACCTCGTATCGCTTCAATAAAGAGGATCTCACCCGTTCATTTAAATAAGCCCCCTGGTGGGTAATGTTCTGGGGCCAATCCTATTATTATATTGCGGGGTCTCTGCAGCACTGGGGACCTTAATCTCACATGTAAATTAGGCGCGGGAGGGCACAGAGATGTTTCGCAGCCTAGGGGATCGCCACCTCCCCGGGTATTGTTTACTAATTGTTCGGGGGGCTTCGAGGCCAGCTCAAGTCCGGGGATCGGCAACCTCCGGGGCTTTACTTAAATATGCACTGTGTGCCTCGCCAGTCCCTGAAGCCTCAGTGGCCCTAGGCAGTGCCTTATTGGTTCTGTAATCACACGGGCAGTACTCATGGTGTTATAAAGTGATACACTCATAGAACCCTTGCAGTTGTAGAATTACCCAGGCTTCATTTATGTAATAGTCTGTTGGTTTATATTTGGTAGGTGCACCACAAAATTACAAATGTTTTCCCTCATAACCTCCTATCAACCGCCGATTTTCACAATAAACTACAGACAAGTGTTGTCAGAAAAAGAAGACCCACACACTCACTTATTTATTGGTAAAAAAAATAACCTTTATTAAAACAACACAAATAAATGGAAACTTTAGTTGAAGAAACAACAGTATAGCAGGAAATAAGTGGGTGGGACTCCTCCGGAAGCAGCTTACAAAACCTGCAAGACAAAAAAGAAACATAAGTATGTGTGCCATGTCCAAGAAAAAAAGAAAGGTAGTCAGAATGAAAGGAAGAAAGTGAGAATGGGACAGAGAGAGTGGGTGGAAGGGAGAAGGGGAGGGAGAGTCAAAAGAACAGAGGGAGGAGGAGAGAGAGCTGCGGCCTACTGCACCCAGCCCTCACTGTTCACCTTCCGTCACCCGTGTGTCTGGGACACTGGGCTCCACGAGAAAGAGTGTGGTCCAGCAAGTCCTTAAAATGAAACAGAGATATGAATGAGGCCAGAGATTACATTATTATCTACAGCAACATCGCTTGCCTGCACCTGTGCACCCAGGCTGCTGCACCCCAGCCCCTTCATCCGCACTGTGCTCAATAGCAGCTCCTGCGCACCAAAGCTTCATGGCTCACCTGCCACCACCGGTGTGTCCAACGACATGCCGGTGTGAGCTCCGACTCCAGGGTGCCTCTCTCAGGGTGACACAGCAGGTCTCCGGTCTGGGATGGTGTCTTGAAACCACGATGGAAGGCGTTAGAATGCCCAGGGCATCATCACGGGCTGAGCACCTGCTGTGTGCATTTCGGTGCAACTAACTCAGTGTCTGAAAAGGGAGAAATAATATAATGCTGGAAACGTCTTGAGGTAAATGAAGGTTTATTTCAAGCTTAATAGAGAACACCAGTTGAGTGCATCCTTCCTTCTTGAAGTACGATCTACCAACTGTTAGTGGTAATCATGGTTTAAAGAGGAGTTGGAGTGTACGAGAATACACAAGGTTAACTAATAATATGTTATGCCAACGTTCACATACAAAGAAACAGAGCGCATGCTAGAAGTATAATGTGCGTGTGTAATGCAGTGGCACAAGCCTGTGTGCATGTACACTTAGTAATCAGCTCACTACATTGCCCCAAAAGCCAACACCACGTGTCTGTAGGGCAGCGCTGCCCGCTGGCTCAGGCCTACAGTACGGTCCGGCTGGTCCTTAAAATGAGACAGAGATGTGATTGAATGAGGTCAGAGATCACATCATTACGCACGGCAACATCACTTGTTCACACCTGCGCCCTAGGCTGATGCACCCCACCCCTCCCGCAGCACCGCGCTCAATTGCAGCCCCTGTGCACCCAGGCCCCACTACTCACCTGCTGTCATTGTTGTGTGTCCATACACGATGGCCAGCAGGGTTCACAATTCAAATGGAGTTTTGATTGCGAGGATGGTGTACACCTCATGGATCCCTTTTTTTTATTGCGCATTGTGATATGCGAGGGTGATGCGGCCATATCACCTGAGGCAGTGTGGAAGACCTGGGACAAGTGGCGTCGTCGTTGTCCTATTTATACGTACGCAAAGTGTGCTGGGCTTGCGTACACCAGGCCAGCGTAGGGGTGTGAATAATTATTCCGGGGACCTGGGCTTTGTTCAGTTCCTGCCTGGCCAGGAAGTGTACTTATGTGTGTGTCCCTGTTGCAGTTTTGATTTCGCACAATCCGCAATTTACATTAATGTACCATGTACCGGGAGGGCAGCAACTATCGGTAATGAGATGCTGTCCAAAAACATTGAATGGCCAACATCACATGTCGTTGTCAAGCTTGTGGATATGCGCAAACACGCATGTCAGTGGTGTGCGGTATTATTCAAAGTGTTGCTATCGCGAAGCGCACACATGTGAATGTGCTCGAATAGAGGGAGGATCAGCAGTGAGGCTACGCCATACACAGTGATAACGCTCATTACAGTCAAGCAATGCATGTCAAACGTGAATCTGAAAGTCTCACATATGACACACTACTATAGTGGTAAAGCCTGACAACAGAGCATACTGCAACACAAATATACACATTACTCTTTACTGTTTGTCACATGTGATCTAGGATGTGCACTCTGCCCGTGGCTGATGATACCCCTTCGAGCCACCAATACCCAGGCTGAGAAGCAGCACAATAATGCACACACACACACACACACCAGGGGCATCGTGTAACACACATTTTTTTTTATGTAACGTTTGAGATGCATGGCCATCACACGTAGAAGGCTACTGTACAGATTATGACTATTGATAAAGATGATCGTTGCATGTTGTGTGTAGTATAAGATATGTGTACACAGCAAAAAACTTTTCAAAAAATCTCTCTAAGCAGAAGAGGTGTCTCTCATCAAACGCTGTAGAGAGAATGACTAAAATGGGTGGGGTCCTCCAACTGTTACAATGGGAAATATTATGAACCAATCAAATGCCTTTTTTTAAGGTCACATGGCAATCACGCACCGAGCGCGCAAGGAGGACACCCGACACGAAATTGAGAAAATATATTTACCATAATATAAGTTTATACAGTTAAAAATATATAAATGTTTAAAATATTTTAGATTATCGCTTGCTCTCATATACACTTTAAACTTATTTAGATATAGATTTGAGACATAAAAAAAAAATGAGGGAAGCGACATTATAAGTCTATGACGTAACACAGGGCCTGGCACCGTTCACTCGTCGCATACGCAACGCGCAGTGGGCGTGACACCATACGTACATGACGTAACGCACGGCTTGGTACTGCATACCCATCGCATACCAAAGTAGCAGCTGGCGCAACCTCACACGTATATGATGTTACGCCGGATGCGGTGCAACGAACCTGTCGGATACGAAATGCACATCATTTACGAGTTTAGCAATATGGTAGATAGGATTCGCGTGCTGATGGAGCTTGGTACACTACCGGTATGGGACTCCAGTTTTCTCAACAACAAAAAAAGATATATATATTTTTTTTGAAGATATAAAACATTACATAATTTTTAAAGCTAAAAAAAAGGATAATGGATTTCCAAAATATTACAACAAAAAAAAGAAAAAATATAGGTTTTATAAATATTAAAATATGAAATTAACATTTAAAAAACCTTCGAAATTCACTGAAAATAGGTTTTACAGACGTTATAGTTAGGAATTAGAATTTAAAAACCTTTGAAATTCACTAAAAAACCATAGGTTTCAGGGATGTTATAGTTAGTTGGACATTTGATTTTGACGTCACATATTACATCACTCATGACATGGTCAGCGATGTCACTGACCATGTCATGAGTGATGTAATATGTGACGTCATCAGCAGTGCATTGTGGGCGCACGAGTTATAGTTAGCTCAACTAACAATAACAAGGGAATTTCTATGGTTTTATATGAGTCAAATGTCCTACTAACTATAACGTCCCTGAAACCTATGTTTTTTTAGTGAATATATATATATATATATATATATTATATATATATATATATATATATATATATATATATATATATATTTATATAGGATTCAACAATCTCTGTATAAAAACCTGCCTCCAATTTTTTTATAATAGGCAACTTGGTCACACCCAGTCACCTACCATAAAGAAATGAAATCAGAACTCAACTGTAAAGACTTATTACAGTTTAGTTCTGACATCACAATGCCTGATGCCAGAGCCAGCATCTGAGGGGAAAAGGTAGGTCAGGTTATGTAGCATTAAAGCAACCATTTAAGTAACAAAATATTGCTTTTCTCATTCTGTTCTATTTTTCTAGCTGTATAGTGACAAGTAGAAATTCGATATTTGTTGACAGAAAGGTTAGAATCTTTGTGCATGCTCCTATACATTCCAAGCTACTGCGCCTTTATGTTGTAAAAAAACTAATTCGTATTAAACTGATTCTAATATCATTTTGCAACAAATATCCAACAGCTTTTTTGATGTGTTTAATTGTGAATTTGAGATTATATTTTCATTCATCATGTTTGAAAACATGCTCCCTCTTTCATACAAAGAGCTATGCACCAAGAATTCAAGTGATTTGGGGGAAAGGTGATGGTGTGACCATGTATTATAAGGAATAAAGTACCCTCTGCTGTACATGATAAGGTTAATGCAAGTCAAATCGGAGTTCCATAAACTTATCAAGGAACTTCTCTGTGACTTGTTATAAACTTACAACACATGGGATTCTGTAATCCCTGTATAAACTGTAGTCACTACTTTCTTTGTAATCAGTTACTTGTGACGCACCAAGTCACCGATTATAAAGAAAAACGTCAGAAGTCAACTATTATAAGAATATTACAGTCAAGTTCTGAAGTCCCAATGGCTGCTGCCAGCAACTGAGGTGAAAGGCAGGTCAGGTCACAGAGCATGATTAAAGCAGTCGTTTAAAGCATCAAACAGAAAATTGATTTTCTTTCTTCTGCTCTATTTGATTAGCTTATAATGACAAGCAGAGAGACTATGTTTATTTTCGGCACTCCTTCTATAGAGAAAAGCTAGAATATTTCTGTGTGTTTGCACACGTTCGGAGCTACCATAGGTATTTTTTTTATTTTTTAAACTGACTTCTAAAGAAATGTTTCTGATATCTTTTTGCAACAAATATCTAACAGGGTTTCGGACAGTTTAATTTTGCACTAGAGGTTTTATTTTTATTCTTCATGTTTGCAAACATGCTCGCTCTTTCATATGAAAGAGCTGCACACCAAGGTTTTAAGTGTTTGTGGGAAAGGTGGTGGTGTGACCATGTATTATATGGGACAACCTGGTGTACATGATAAGGACATTGCAAGCCACTTCAGAATTCCATAACCTGAGAAAGCCCTACATGGTTAGGGAACTCCTCTGTGACTTGCAATATCCTTAAAATGGGTGCTTTATTCTTTATATAATGTATGGCACGGGGTACTTTATCCCATAGAATGTATGGCAGGGGGTACTTTATCCCATATAGCTAATCCCTTCCCTTTTTGGTACTCCGTGCCCCAGTGAGTCTCATTAAGTGAAGCCTGCCATTGTGGTTTGCAGTATATCATTGTCCTTTGCTTCCTGACTTTCACCACTGGACTGATCTCTTATCACCATTATTCCACCAGCTCCTGTATCTGTCTTCCCAATTTCTCTGTGTGGGAAATTGGATTATTAGTTGTGCAGGATGTGAGGACTGCACAAGTAATAGGTCCACTATTTCCCCTTACTGGGAAACAAGCACTATATTATAGTGCTTGACTCTTTCTTGGGAGCTAAGCAGAGCAGTCCGAAACCTACTCAGGGGAGTGGTGTGGGCTCGTAATCAACATTTGCTGACATGCAATAATTACTCTCAATAAAATATTTGCCAGTCAGTGCTTTTTCTTTACACACACACTAAATACTATGCATTCCTTTACAAATATATACATAAGGCAGATCAAAGGCTTGGACCACGTTATGAAATCACAATTAGACCTCAAAGGGTCATGACCTTTAAAATAACAGTGCCCTCCCACCGGTACCAGACAACACATCACAATATAGGGTAGTATCACTTTACCTATAACAGACCTATTGGACTTATCAAGGTTTCACCATATTGCAGGAAAAACAGACCACATGTCGTAAATGCAATAATCAGTAATAACCATATGTAAAGGCAAGGAGTGGAATGGGGAGGGGGCCCCATGCATGCCCCCTTACTCCAAGTAAAATAATTAGTTAAAGCGCGGGCTGATCCCCGGGTCCTGGTCCACCCTGGGGATAGAATCCAGCAGGAGAGCAGAGTAATGAACTTGGCCCAGCAGGGTGATAAAAGGCCTGGACTCTGATCCTGACCTGAGCCAGAGAAATATGACAATTCAATATCTAACCCTGCAGAGTTCCCTCTTTGCTAGGCTACCTGTGTGCAGTAACTAGGCGGCGTACATGTGTTCACACACATGTAACCAGCCTAGTTCCACTTACCCTAGCTGCATTGCAGTGGCCTTATCTTAAAAGGTGAACAATGGCAGTAAACATACACAGTCCATTTGCCGTGTGATTATCATGGTTAAGACATGTAGTGAGACTCACCCACAGCAGAAAGTGGGCGGAACCCATTATGCATCACTCTGTATTTGTTCGACATCAGTAAATACACCCTTAGATATTCAGCTATCTTTTCAGCTACAGCTTCCTCTTCATGTCACTTCATCATTATCCACTCCATCATCCCTTATGTCTCCAGTCTGGTTTTAACAGGTAGCTATGGTTCTCATCTCCCTCTAAATTTGTGGCTGTCTTAATCGCATCTTCCAAGCCCACCACACTATTTTGTCCCTGTGCTTTTCACTGTAGCTAGTGCATTCAGAAGGGAATAGTCTCCTGTCACTGTCTTTATGCTTCCTCACCACCTCACTGTGTTCCAGAAACCTAACATCAAGACGTCCCCGCACCGCCAATGACCACTCATGCGTTATCCTATTTAAGTTCGGATTGTTCTATCTGAATGTTTCTGTCTATCTTCCCTTTCGCTTATGGGCATGCCTCTTCTACATTCTCCTCTCTGTTTTACTCAGCTGCCTTACACAACTCACCCTTCCCTATGTGCTTGCTTATGGCCTTCTAGATTGCAGAATTTGAATGATACACTGCCCTCTTTTCCTTTCAAATTATTAATCTACCTTCTATATTCCTCTGTGGGGTTCTTGGTTCCAACTTTAATGCATTCTCATCCTATTACTAAGTGTCACCAACCATACCTTAACTCCCCTTTTACCTTTTTCCGTGCAGCACTCATTGGCCTCTATTACCTCCTCTAACATCTTCCTTTTTTTACTATTTTTCCTTCTGTCTCTGTCCCCACTTCTTCCTTTCATAGGGAGAAATGCAGGACATCACAGTGGCTAATTACCCTGCTAATGCTGTCCACTGAGCCAAATTCAATGAACATTTGTTTTGATACCTAGGGACATGTTGAGCAAGGTCTATGAGTTTTAATGTGGCTTTTAACACCTGTGTAATATTTAAGGCAGTGGCATAGCTGGAAAAACTCATTTGGGACACCATCACTCACCAATGTGTATAGGACACAGGCGGAAGATGTGGCAACTAGTCATGACAGGCAGTATGAGAAAAAGGGTGTGATGAGAAGGAGGTATAGCAGGGAGCAAATGTATTAAAAGTGTATGGTGTTACAGAACATACCACCCCTTCATGACCAATCACCATGGAAATGTGGTTCGCCTTCTCTTCAGTCTTGACCAGGGGAAGGGGAAACTTTTCTTATTTGTTCTTGTTGGTTCTCCCCCATGCCTTGAGGCTCATCAATGGAAATTGGCAATAATGAATACGAATGACTCGCAAGTGCCTCAAAGGCCTGAACATTTATGAGCTCAAACTATGTCAGCAGTATTGGACCTTAATGCCCCCAGGCAATAATGAGTATCAATGGCTGTACTGCTCGATTTTCCCGGCCCTATTGTGTTGAAGGGTGATTAATGTGACTTCAGTCTCTTTCCATCCAAGTCTAAGGGTTAGAGTAGTGTATAGAGCCTATTTACTAGGCACTTCGACATGATCCTGTGTTCTTCCCCATAGATCAGGGTTTGCACACATATCCTAGGGGATAGATTTGTTAGTATTAGGGGTAATCTGTTCTGTAGTGAGGGTATTTCATGGAGCCGTGCTGAATTCAGGCCTGGTAGGCCTTAAACGGGAGAGACTCCATCTTTCCTCCTGCTCTGGCAGCTTGGGATGCTTCTAGGTCATAGGCAGTGTTTTAGTTAGGAGGTGTTATTCGCTTGGAGAGAACCGGTTCAGGCCGGCCCTTATCGAAGGATTGTATTTTTCTTCATGCCGAAGACACTACATCAGGCCGGCCGGCTGGGAACGTGTCCTTGGCACGGGGAGGTACAAGAATTTGGTGGGCGGCAGGTTACGGGCTGGAATTTTCCATGAGAAAATGCACATCTATATTAGTGAAAGTCTGAGGCAGACACTGGCACTTGCTTCTTGTCCATGGGCGGCACCTGGCCGTTAGTAGTAAAGCTGCTACTTATTCCAGGGAAGACAGATGACAAACTTGGAGGTGGAGAAAAACCGAGAGATAGATATTCCAAAGAGAAGAGAGTAGCCGATGAGGAAGAGGTCCCAGTGACTCGGAGAGGGAGACGGGAGTAAACCCGTGATTGCGGAGGTGTGACTTCCAGGCGAAGCCGAGGCGCAGACGAGAAGGGAACCTAGATGACCATTGAGTGCAGGCTACATACGACCAAGGTGATGTCAACCCCGTACTATTAGAGTGTACAACTTAATCTTTCACTTTTCTTTGCAGGCTATGTGATACGTATTATGTTCCGTGAGTGTGCATGTAATAACTAAATAAAGTATCCAGTTTGTAGTAAAGCAATATGTGCTACGTGTTCTTGTGTAAGAGGGTAACCTATTCTTCTAGTCAGCTGTGACTTAACATGAACAGATGTTAATCCTGATCAGGTAGGTGGTAACTGAATAAGGGAGAAAGGAGCCCTTCGAACTGGGGAACAAGTTGTGCTCAACTAGCTGTCTTTGCGTGATCTGATATATAGTAACACTGATGTCGTGGTAATTATAGGATGAACTCGTGCTAAGGCTGCCGTCTGGGCAGGAAGTCCTGGGTCCATTTGGGACCGCGAGGCTGTGACTGCCGTCTGGGCAGGAAGTCTGTGGCTGCCGTCTGGGCAGGAAGTCCTGGGTCCGTTTGGGACCGCGAGGCTGTGACTTGTCTAAAAGCTGCCGTCTGGGCAGGAAGTCCTGGGTCCGTTTGGGACCGCGAGGCTGTGGCTGCCGTCTGGGCAGGAAGTCCTGGGTCCGTTTGGGACCACGAGGCTGTGGCTGCCGTCTGGGCAGGAAGTCCTGGGTCCATTTGGGACCGCGAGGCTGTGGCTGCCGTCTGGGCAGGAAGTCCTGGGTCCATTTGGGACCGCGAGGCTGTGACTGCCGTCTGGGCAGGAAGTCTGTGGCTGCCGTCTGGGCAGGAAGTCCTGGGTCCATTTGGGACTGCGAGGCTGTGACTTGTAGGTCTTGGTATATATAGTAGGAATTCCCTGTCCTTAGGTGGTACATATATGTGGTTATTTAGGTGTAAATAGGCCCTAGGGAGGGGGTAACGTTCTGGTTTGGGTTAGAGAGGCTCTGCTGAGCGGGTTCCGAAAACCCAAGCAGAACAATGGCCCTAGGCAGTAATGAGCATTGAGTGTCCCAGTATTAATGAGAATAAAGGGCCCTATGCATTAATGAGCTACAATGGACCCAAAGTTATTGAGACTCATAAATATCAATTGCCTCGATTAGTAATTAGCATCAATGGCCAGGAGATTATCTAAGATGGCCATACAGTTCAAACTATCTTCATAGCCTTTGATAAAAAACAAAACAAAAAAACAAATTCTCTGTGTGACTTTTGCTACCTAAAATGCATTAAAGGTTTTAAAAACTGAAACAAAAGAAAGTGTCTCCCAGCTTTTTAATCTCTCTCGGTGTTCATAGACAATGAGAGAGCTCAAGACTTGAGAGAAATACTGTTAAAAAGGCTGTAAGTTGGATATTTTAGCATTGTTTTTTTTTAGAGAACTAAAAATGAGAAACCCATTTTTTAAATGAATAAATTAATACATAAACATGTAATGCTTTGTGTAGATTGGAGCTCCACACTGTAATTGAATATATTTATTTTGTTAAAATCTATAGGAGATGTTGTTATGTTATTTTATGTTATGTGTATTTTTATGCGTATGACTTACCTAGGAGAGAATCATGGCATGGGGCGAGTCAGTCAGGGGCTACTCAGAAAGCCAGGTTTCAGTTTCATGCTGAGTTCAAGAACTAAGGATGCGGCTCTGATGGGCAAGAGAAGGTTGTGGTGACCTTTAAGAGTGAGGTAGGAGAAGGCATGACTGCCGGATATAGTTCTATATATGCAGGGGGGAGTGGGGAGTGCAAGATAATAGTCCAGTTCCGCTGAGGTGTCAGTTATTTTTGTGGAAAATTATGCAATTGAGAGGTATGTGGGCCCCTATTGTGTAAGGCTTTCTATGTGTACATATGAGCACTTTGAAAAGTGTCCATTTGTGAATTCAGATCCAATGGAGCTCTTTGACCTGTGGGGTAATGTGAGTGCGGGGTGGGAGGTTAAGGGTGAGCCTGGCCGCGGAGTTTTGCATGGTCTAGTGACTTTTGGTCAGTTGAAAGTTGAATCTGCCATGGACTGTGTTGCTGTGGTCCAGCATGCAGGTGATGAGGGCTTAGGTAACTGTTCTGTGAGGTGGGGAGCCATTTGGAGATCTTGTGCATATTGAGTGAGTGGAAGCTGAACATGGAGATTGTGTTTACTCAGTCGGGTATGGTAAGTTGGTTGTCAATTACTATTCAGAGGTTCTTTACCTGGGATGTTGGGAGGGGTGTGAATCCAAGTTCAGCGCGCCACCAGGTGAAGTCCAAAAGCAAGGTGTTCATGCTGAAGATTACTACTTCCATTTTGCCTGTGTTGAACTTAAGGCAGTTGGTTTTCATCTAGCTGGCGATTTTGGTTATGTAGGGGGAGAAATTGGTCCAAGTGTTTGGCCTCTTGATTTTGTAGGGCGCTGATGATGGTGGCGGGTGGGGACATGTAGGCATTGAATAGCGTGGGGCTGAGTGGCGATCCTGGTAGAACTCTACAGAAAAGGTTAACCACAACTGAACAGAAGGGAGCCAGGCTGACCAACTTGGTGCATCCTATCAGGAAAGAACAAATCGAATGAAGTGCAGGTCCTTGGATACCAGCTTCAAGCAGTTGTTGGATAAGGACAGGGTGAGAGGTGGTGGTGTTGAAGGCTGCAGGAAGGTCTACTAGGATGAAGGTCACCTATGTCAATGATCATCCAGTTGTTGCCTGTGACAGTGATTAGGGTGGTCTCTGAATCTGGATTGAGTGGAGTTGAGGAGGTGGTTGTCATTGATGTGGGCATGTGATTATCATCTTTTTTATGACTTTTGCTGGGTAGAGTAGCAGGGAAAAAGGCTGATAGTTGGCCATCGTTTTCAGGTCTGCTGAGGGTCTCTTGAGGAGGAGCAGAACTGGAGTGTTTACAGCATTCTGAAGATGGCTGTGATGATTGTGTCATTCAGGATCGTTGTGCCATTCAAGATTGGGGGGATGGCTGCGCAGATGGGATCCAGTGCTTGGTGAGGTCAGGGGTCTGAGAGTGCTCTGGAGTGTGCACTGTATGATCATTGTGGTTTCTTGAGTGGTGAGTCAATGGGGGGTCTCTGCATGTTGGTTGCGATGAGCCAGAAGTCTACAAGGACGGAAGGGTCCAGTTGGGGCTCGGAATTAATGTATATTCTGGTGATCTTGTTGCTGAAGAATAGGGAAAGTTGGGTGCCGAGATCTCGAGATGGGGTTATACTGGTGTAGTGGTAGATTTAATTTCAGTCAGTACTTACTCAAGGACAACAAATGTTTGTGTTCCATAAAAAGCATGTACACCCCCGGCATTGCCCAAAGGTATGTGAGTATTAATCTCTCCAGCCTGTCCCTCCCTCCAACCTTGCTCTTGGTTTGGAAGAGAGATGCCAGTTTACATTTGTATTGCTCTTTTCACAACTGGGAATAGAATTTGGGCCAGTGATCAGTTATCCCAGTGCTTAATATGCAGCAAACAAATGTGGGACATGGAAAATACAGGCTGATGACAAATGTACTAGTGTCTTGTTTTCTAATTTCAATAGGAAACGGGTGCAGATGTGAGGTGTCTTGTATCATTTCTTGTGGAACTCCTTCCACTGCCCTTAGGGAAGGCAGCAGGCAAGTCAAGTTAAGAACAAGTCCGGGGGTAATTTTAATTAGTAGGGTATGAACTTGTAGCACTTTCTTTAGGACTGGATAGCACATTTGTTTTCCCCCTCCGTTGATCTGTGATGTTCACTATCAGGTGCATGGGGAACAAGATGACTGCTCCCTAATGATATTTTAAAGCAATTCCAACCAACCATATTCAGTTATTTTCTGTTTGATTGGATGACTTGTATCCTTCCTCTGCTTTACATTCAGGGAACTACTTTTTGTAACACTCCATGTGGATGCATGTGTTTTCTTGCACTCTCCCTTGTGTGCTGAATCCAATTCATATTCCAACCACATTTTGTGCTGCCCTCTATCTGTTCCTACCCCGCACTCTCATACCTTTTTTATTTTTTTATTTTATAACCCCTCCCAAACAGATCCGCCAATGCTTCCTTCCCAATGCTGCTGCCACTGCTTGTTGCTGCTTATTTTAAACCCACAGGCCTCCTCGCTGCTTCACGCTTGCTCCCCCTCCCTTTCTTAACGTTTTATTTTCTTTAAAAAATATTTCCTATTTTGGAGGACAAGCAATTGTAATTTGCTGCTGGACTGCTCCTTTCCAAAAATTAAAAACAACATGTGCTTTGATGTGCTTTTTATTTTTATAGATTTAACACTCCAGGAGGTTTGTGTGATCTTGCAACAGTAAAATAAACAAAATCAGAATGATGCTTAGTGACTCATGCATGGTGACACTCGGCTGTCATGCTTCATGATGCACATGTGCGCATGATTCATGATAGAGGTGTACATATGTGTCACTGCACTTGTTTTTAACCGATGCTGCGCAGCATCGGCATAAACTATTGGCAAAGCCAATAAATATACACCGGCAAAAATAAAAGGCTAGACATATTACTCTGGCAATGCTTGTTGTATTTTCCCGACCTTCTCGAGCAGATTAAGGTATATGTCTGTAACCCAATATGCAAACTTGACAACTATATTGTTGTCGCTTCTTCAAAATGAACAAGATCAAAGTGCTTTCTCAATTTGGTGGATTTTTGTTCAGCCTTTTTTGATATTTTTACTGCGAAAGTTGCTTTGGCGAATTTTCGTAAATATAACAATATTTTTGTAACTAACTATCCTTTCAGCTTAGCCCCTCTTGAGCTATCCACCCCAAATTTAGCAGCATACAAGTAAGTCTTCCATACTTTGATTTTGAATCTTTTGGTAAACAGGGTCAAAGTTATGAGCACTTTATGCCCTCCCTTTGTGGCCGAGGTAAGGGAGCCTCACACTTGACAGCAACGTCAGACTTTATATCTCACTTGAGAAGGATTAGTTCAGGACTGCTAGATTGACAGGAGTGCTCTGAGCGTCTCATTCTGTGGGGCACCAACAGTGAGGTCTTTCTTGCCCCTAGAGAAGTGGGTACAGCCGTATCTCTGCGGAGTAAGGGACAGTGGACAAGTATATTGCACCCTTCCCTGTAGGCTATGCACACTGGAACACGATGTCTTTGCAAACAATGACAGACCTTGCAGAGACGGCGCAGTGAACATTAGAAGTCTATCTTCCTTTTTGGACACCTACAACTCAGTATGCACACAATAGGTTATTCCGTCAATAGGCATTTAATATAGCTTAACCTATTGTAGCATGTAAGGATTAGAACATTCATGATGATGATAATACAAATACTATCAAATGCAAATAATAGAAGTACACATCCTATACATTCTATTTCATTAGAAAATAATCCTAGCCTACATTTCATCTCAGATCTGCTGAGCTCTGTAAAACTGACTCGCATATCTTGTTGTGACCCACGTAACTAGACCACTGGTTTCTGGCGGGAAGGGTCCTGGTGTGTAGATGATTCTTTCCCTCATGAGAGGGGAGACAGGATAAAGTGATGGGCGGACCCAGAAGGTGAATAAAAATCTTCAATATAAATCGATGAGGCATGTGATGGAGGGGTGGGAGGTTCCAGCAGCTGTCAGGCACATTGAATGTCTAGGGCATGTGCATGCATGAAGCATGAGCAGTCTAAGACTGTCATTCCCACAGTACAATAACAACTCTTCATCTAGAACTTAAAAGTAGGCCTGGGTGGTGAACTGTGCTTCGTTCGCTGAGTCTTCTGCACTCTGCGCACCGCGGAGCTCGCGGAGTGCAGAAAACTCCACTCCGCGTACTGCAGCGGAGTTTTTCTCCTTGCTCGCACTTGTAAATGGTAAGTTCGCGAGCGCGAGCTGCAGCTCAGGAAGAATTTCTACCCAAGCGGCAGAAAAACCAGCACGAACAGCAGCTCTCACTGCATTCCGTCACTTGCCGAACTTCACAGAGTTTTTTTGTCACTTCGCGGAAGTTCTGCATAGCAAAACTCCACGAACTACACCCAGGCCTGTTTAAAAGCAGGTGGAGTGCAAGAATATTACCATCAACAAATACAAGTAATAGCTGAAATAACATGAATATGTTTGATGATGCACGTTTCAATGAACAAAAACATTTACATTCTTACCTAAATATATACCATTAAAAATACGTCTCCATCGAGCATTTATTCATGATGCAGTTTACCACATTAATACTGTGATTGGTGTGTTTGTAGCTTACATATTCCTGCTCAGCACCAGATTATTGATTCATAGCACACAATGTTTGTTTGCTTCATACATCTATTAACACTAGGTATGTTTGTTCTGGTGTTTTTGTCATTATTTCTGTTTGTCTCAACATCAAAATCAAAGTTGCCTTGGTTACAACCTCCTCTCTCACTCAAGTCTTTGTCCTGAGTGTATATTTAGGAACGTTCGATACTCAATTAAGGTTCCACCATTTCCTCACTTTACTGCAAACTGAGCTTGTGTCTACTTTTCGACTTTTATTATTTTAAAGTATTTTAGTTCTCATTTTTTCCACGTACCATTTTCTTTTTAATCAAGGCACCTAATATTTTCTTTACAACAGTGGCCGTTTATTGTTTCAAGTCATATTTTTTGTGTGTTTCGGTTTATTACTTGCTATTAAGTTTTTTCATTGTTTGTCTTTATACCGTTATGCTTATGTCATCTAGGTATCCAAGCTAGACACACGTGGATGATTGTTGTCTGTCTCTAAGTAGAACAAATATGGCGCCTCTTTGTGCCAGTGTGCAGTGGTGTTCTGTGAGACAATTTTATATCTTGCTGAGCATCTATTATGTTAGTATTACCTGAAATGGCGCATAGAATACAATGGTTTAAAATTCAATTTCTTCTTTCAGCTTGACTATTGTCCTTTGTTCTTTATTTGCATGAACCATTTAAGAAATTTTTCATTTCAGATGCTGTGAATTGCACATTGTTATCATAATTATTTTTACTGAGAGCCTTTCTGTGATGAACATTTCTTTCATAACTTTGATCACATTGATCGAGCTAGATTCTTCCCCAAATTTCCATTCAAACAACTTTGGGGCATATTTACCAGAAACAGGCAGAGCATGGTGTTTTGCCAAAATTGGTAACACCGTGCTCCGACAGTTTCAAAACGCAGGGATGCACCGTATTCACAAGAATGCTTTGCATCCCTTCTCTGCCTCTAGCACTGGCAGTGAAAAATCTGCCTAGGGCCAGCGCAATTTTTATAGGGTGCCTGCGCTGCAGGGGCAATTCCTTGTGTGCAGGAAGGCACACCTTCCCAGTCGTGGCTTGTAAGACTCGCAGGTGGGCGGGTGGGGGTGTCACGCTGGAGTTCGGGCTGGAGTGGGTTATATATATATATTTTTTTTACTTACCTTACCAGGTTCCCCATCGCCTCCGCTCCTGCCGGGCCCTGTTTCCTGGAACAGGAAGCATGCATCCTCCCTTCCCTCCCCTAAACCAAGCACAACGCTGTAATGGCAGGGTTGTGATTGGTGCAGACAGCCCCAGCAGGGCGCCTGTAGGGAGGCCATTTTCTCCATCAGGCTGCATGCAGCCTACATAGAAAAATGTAGAGTGAGCATGACTGGTTTGGTCGGCCCCAGAGGGCCGACCAAACAGTGAGAGCACACAACAGTGGGCAAGCCACTCCTCCCCGACCCGCCCGGCCCAAACCAGGCGTACCCTGCCTTCTGCTTTCTCGCAGCACGAGAAGCAAAAACATAAAATGATATTTAAAATACCATTTTATGTTTCTGCTACTCGCACTGCAAGAAAGTAGCAGGGCGATGATCCTCCACCCTAATGGAGGAGCCGTACCTGCACCTTCCTGCACATAAACAATCCTTGCAGGCGATTTGCTCTTTCTATGTGTGCTGCAGAATGCAGCACACGTGGATAGAGCAAAATATGAGGAGAAATAAACCATTTCTCATTGTATCACCTGTTTAAGACCGGGTACTCCCTGGCAGCATTTTCTACGCTGCCCCATACCTTGTAAATATGAAGCAGCATCAAAAACCAATGGGCGTTGCAGCGGAATGCCCACTGCATCACCCATTGCACGCCCCTTTCACGCTAAGCGCTGCATGAAAAGGGGCCTTATTTACAAGCCGGCCTTAAGCGAAGAAGTTAACTCCACCAGAACGTCGAAAAAGTGATGTTCTGGTGGTGTTAACTTCTTGTAAAATTTCCTCCCCAGCCTCTGATTTTCAGTTGCACAGTACTGGGGCAAGGGCAAAATTGCATGAGATTTTACAATTAATACCAGGTGAAATCACCCAGTACTATGCAATTACGATATGAACTCTATGGAACAGGGAATTTCCATTTTGAACCCACTGTTTTACGGTTATAAAACCACAAGCCAGCATGGCTGAAAGGTACTAAGATCCCAATGATTGGATGACTCAATGATGTAAAGATTTCACATATATGACCAGGATGTCTCAGGGACACAGAGGGCCTGATTTAGATTTTGGCGGATGGGTTGCTCCATCGCAACGGTTACAGTTATCCCATCCGCCAAAATATAAATCACATAGGAGATAATGAGATTTATATTTCGGAGGATGGGATATCCACTACTGTCGTAATAGATTAACCTGTCCGCCGAGATCTAAATCAGGCCCAGAGTCTTTTATAACACCATGTATTAGACGACGAGGTAATTGACATTGGCATCCTCAGGAACTGGATGGTACACGCATAGAGTCTTCCACAATCCCCAGATGTAGGGTGACTCAAGGATACAGAAATTTCACATTTAGGGCCAGACTGACTCTTGCAGCGTCATTCACATCCCCGGATCACAGTGAATTTCTAGAACTGAGCGTTGGAAGACTATGATCGCAAAGGCGGCTGAAACCCAACAATCCCCGGAAACCACCTGACGGACTCTGAAAATAAGATTACCATTACCCTTCCGATGATCCCAAGGGAAGGGTGTTTGGGAACAAACAATAAACTAACATAAACAGCTAAAAGAAAAAAGAAAACAACAGGTGTGCGCTCGTGCCTGTGGAGAAAACAAACAAAGGGTCACCGGTCTTATCCTTGGATCTAAGACTCATGTTCCTATGTCCACTAATTGAGCCGTACTCAAGCTACACCTGTAGTAAATCCCTCATTCCTTATGATATTACTCCTAACAATGGTAACAGGATGTAACAAATAAACACCCACCTGAGATTCTTAATTGAGTGGTTTACGAGGCCAGCTCGTGCAACATATCATGTTATGGGTACACAATATCACTCACGCCGGTCGAACCTCTCAGGCCAGCCCAAAGCAAGGTTGAAGGAGAAGGAGCGCAGCCCCAGCAACTAAGGGACCGACCATCTTTCAGTTTGCTTCATGTTACTGTCCAAGGGTGCTTGGAGGGAACACGGTAGGGAAAACGTTTCTACCCTCATTATTCATCAGGAGCAGGTTACATTCGTTATGTTTGTAGGCAGGACATGATTCGGTGCACAGCGTATCCCGATAGTATGTAGAGTGGGTGTGAGTTTAAGCAGGAGGGAGGACTTGTTGAAAGTAAATGCAGGGACATACCATGTTATATAAAAATTCACAGATGATCTTCGTAGGGAAAGAGTTTGATGTTGGTCACTCACTTTGACAAACCCTAGGGGTAGAAGATTTGCATTGTAATATGTGATACTGAACACCTGGGTTGTCCGATCTATGAGGACGTACAAACTATGGGGCATATCAACAAGGGCTTTATCTCTGCTTTTTTGGCTTTAAAAGCCAAAAAAGCAGAGATAAAACTTGCGCCCTATCAGCAACAGGGTGCTAACATGCAAATTTGCATGTTAGCACCCTTTTACTCTACGCTTCCGATGCAAAGGGGGCGTTCCAGAGTAAAATAATAGGAGAAGTGTCGCTAAGCGACATTTCTCCTATTATCAAGAATATCGCTAACCCCGTTAGAGACAAAAAAAGCAGCGCTAACCGCGGTTAACGCTGCTTTTTTACGTCTGGTATTTTTCTGACTTAGCCATGATATCCTATGGAAGGAGGATATCATGGCTAAGTTTGTCTGTCCCTATCAACAAGCTAACGTGAGATTATCGCTGGGTTTCCAGCGATAATCTCACGTTAGCCACTTAGCACCAGGATTTTTATTGCTATTGAGATAAGCGTTGCTAATAGCACGCTATCTCAGCGATAAAAATCGGCGCTAGCCGGCGATAATTATCCGAGCGCTAAGTGCGCTCAGCGATAATTATCGCCGGTTGTTGTTGATATGCCCCTATATATTCCTGAGTCACCCCATCACTGCTGATAGAAATACTGTATACTGGAGCCATCCTTTCCCTCTTGCTTAGAATTCTGTACCGCTGAGCCATCCTGGACCTAAAGGTGACATTTTCTAAAACTTTGTGCCACCCAGCCGCGGACCAGGGCTGTACTGGAAGCCCAAAGCAGCCCTGACGAATTTGGCAGACCAACGCCTCTCCACCCCTGGGGGGGAGGGGCTGAAGCCCTGCTGCTTTTGTTACTGGGGGCCGATATTGCAGCATTGCTGCAAAGGCGACCCCCACTGCTACAAAACCGGCCCCCACTCTTCCAACCTCCCGGGGATGCCTAGATGCCCCCTACGGTCAGTCCGGCCCTGCCAGTGGTGTAACGAACGTTTAAGGGGCACCCCTGCAATGTGCACAGAGGGGGCCCTGCTCCGGATTTAATACGGAGCGCTCAGGGCTAAGTACTGTGCAGAGGGGGCCCCCTGCAGCTCGGGGCCCCCCTGCACCGCAGGGGATGCGGGGGGCCTGTGTTACGCCCCTGGGCCCTGCCCGGGACCTGAAACACTCTCTCTATATGTAGAACCTATTTCTATTCTGCCCTTGGGGTAAAATGTTATGTGGCCCCCCAGAGCCACCCCCTCCAAGAGGCAGCGTGCTCTGAATCTCTCTCTGGTGCCAGCCTCCTGAGGCCGCCTGCCCTCCCAAGCGGCACCTCGGCAGATGGCGAATAAGCGGAAGTGGTCTGTTCACGCCGCCTATGAACTTGCAAATCTCTCCCATGAATCATAAAACAATACCTTATCCATATTTTATTACACATATTTCACAGTCTATACCACATTACACAATATTTAATATGATGAATACATCTGGCGCCGGCGAGGTAGATATGGCGGCCAAAGTCTCGCTCCCCGTCCCGGGGGGCTCAGGATAGAAATTGAAAAATACATTTCGCGCAACAGCATCGGAAATTTTTCTGCCCAGTTATTTCAAATTCCTATCATCGTTGCTGGAAGGCTGAAGAGAATTCTGGCTGTCAATCAGCATATTATTCCATTCCCCGCAAGCAGGTGCTGCCGTGGAAGAGGCGCCTGCGCTGTGTGCAGATTCGCAGGGGCCCGGGGGCGGCCGGGATGAATGAGCGCCACACATGCTTGTTTTTCAAAGACGAACATTTATATAAGGATATAGAAGCCCTGGGGTTGCAGCAGGAGTGGGGCATTCAGGATTTGGAAATAAACCACCAACCTGCTGTGGTGCGTACCCAATTGAAAAGAGCAAAATATGCACGTGTCGGGGGCATCACTAACTCACACCCCAGAGGACTTTCGAAGGTAGACAGAGTTTCGGGACGCCTGTTCAGAAAGAGGCAGGGCCGGGACTTTCTGCCTTAGACCCCCAATTCCCCAGGGAGGGAGATATCAGGTGCACGTCTGCAACACTGCCACCCAACCGCAAAGAAGAGTAGGACGTTGTCTGCAGTTTCAGAGGGAAGAGGTTATGACCCTGCCACCATAATGGTGTCACTGGCATCTGTAGCAAGGAGGAAAAGGATATTCCAGGGAATCAACCGAGCAAACAAACACGACGAAGGACTAAGATCACCATCTTGCTTCACAAAGGCCGCACCATGGCAGCAGTGCTCAACCCTACTGACCTGGCTTCAGTTTAGGCCTGTGACTTACTGGTGATAAGTTCAATGACTGTGCCAAGCAAAAACGCCATCAAGCTTGCGGTTGTGGGGTCTGTCCCCAAAACAGCTCCTAGAGCTGTGATATCAGCAACCGTATTTCCTTTAAAGCACTGGGGCACAACAGGCTCACAAAATATTTTCTACACCACTTGAGCACTTGGTATTAAAGTGGGGTTCGCGGATACTTGCTCAGACCTTTCTGTAATACCAGGTTGCATACCTGCCAACTCACACAGTGCCACCATGTGACACACGATATCGGCTCCCATCACACGGCCGCCCGGTAAGGAGCCGATATATCACACAATGGCAGGGAAAACGAGCGGAAAACCACTGCAAATAGTGGTTTTCCAGTTCATTTTCCGAGGCTTTGAACTAGTGATGTCCATTAAGGGGTGTAAAAACGCCACAGGATATCGCCACCAGCCTCAACAAGCCTTTTTAGGTCGAGGACTACCGGTCTGCCGAAAGGCAGAACCGGAAGTCGGAGATTTTATGACTTGGAGAAGAGGGGCTTTAACCCGTCCCTCTTCTCCCCTGTTCTCCATTGGCTGGCCTCGTAAATACTGGCCAGCCACTGGAGAAGAGGTCAGTCATTCCAAACAGGCCCCGTCCTTTTCGGATCGGGGGGCGTGTTTTTTGCGAGAAGTCTCAAGGAGGAGACAACAGCAAAACACGCCCCCGAATCCGAAAAGGACGCTGCCTTTCTCCGAGGCATTTTTGCTCTGCCTCAGAGAAAGGCAGTGGTGTGCCTTTTGCTCTGCCTTGTTATTGTTCACGTTGCGCTTCACGGAGAAGATAGAGATGTTGTAGGCCCTGCCCGATGCCAATGCCCGCTCTGATCAGTGTGTAAAGACTCTAGCCACCCTCTTCAAAGGCATTCCTTGTACGTGAAGAGAAATACACAGGTCTGTCCTTCGACAAACGCTGTCCTCGAGTATAACACTTGCCATTTCATTTTACGAGACCTAACAAAACGAAAGTGATTTCAAATCAGATTTTAATTGATTAAACCTAGTCCCTGGTCAAGGTTTAGCAAGACACACGCGTGCCCCAGAGGAGCACTGCACACCTTAGCTGACGACAACATGTGAGCATTTCAAAGCACGGAACGTCCAGGGCACGGTGGGCGTCACAGACCTCACCCTGAGTGGAGTCCGCCATCCGTGGCCCCTGCTTAAAGGGACAGCATCTGAGCAACGCCTGCGTGTTTTGACGAAAGTGACATTATCAATCCCCGGGCCCAAGAAGACAAGACATTCATTTAACAAAAGCCCCTCCCCCAAACACACACAACACCAACAAATGTTTACAGCTAAGCACAATAAAAAAAGCCAATGCCACTTGTTATTTTTTTTCTTTTTGTAAAGACGGATGTAAGGTTTAGTTGTTCAAAACCTGCAGTTCAAATAAATGCATGTTTAATCAATGTTATGTTGCTGTATATGCGTAACCACGCGCTGGGGGCATGGCCATTAACCATCTATACAGAAACCGAGCATCTTGCAGTTATGGCCAGCATATATGACGTTGCAGCTCAGTGGCAAGTGAAGTTTAAGTTTAGCTCACTTATTCGGGGCCCTTCTGGGGAGGGGGGTAATCACGTGCCAGTGCGCATGGGCCACCGGCAGCCAATAAACAAACAGTGCTGTGCATTGTGAAGGCGATGCAGCAGCGCGGAGTGCAGCGGCCCTAGACAGCTGCACGCTGCAGTCCGAGGCTCGGTCACTCCCCCTGGCTCGGGTTTGGAAGGATGGGGACGGCAGCTCTGCCTCCAACTTTACACTCTGCACTTCTGAAAACAATACCGGAGCCTGCGAGTTCCCTCCAGCTCCCCCTAGTCCCACCTACCACTTCCTGTCAGGACCTTGGGGAGGGGGCAGACGGCCAGCCTTCCTGCCTCACTCACCATCAATAAAAGTAATATCAGAGGGTTTGGGAAATGTACCAAAGCGGACGAAAACAAGCATTTACAATGCAATGGTCTCGGCATTGGTAAAGTTAGAGCTATTGGCATTGCTCATGACATTATTTTTGTTTATGTTTTTGTTTTTAAACATTTAAAGAAACGGCATTGTCATGAGCAATGCCAATAGCTCTAACTTTAACAATGCCGAGACCGTTGCATTGTAAATGCTTGTTGTTTTTTGGAAGGAGGAAGCTTGGGGGTGGGGTGGAGGTTCAAAAGTGCCTCGTAGGTACTTCTCGGCACAATCTCCTGCCCCCTTCAAGGCCCCACCCCCTCCTCACGCAGTGAGATTGTTCTTCAAGTTGGCAGGTATGAGGCTGTGCTGTCACTACACGTCTACTGGGGCAATCCCGAGGAGGCATTCCCTCATGTGCATGGGGGTGTAGCCCCATGCAAATGAGGACGCACTTTGCTTCTGTGTATGTTTTGTTTTGTTTTAAAGATGCAAATATCAATGGGCAAATGGGCTGACAGGGGGTGCATTGACTGTGTGCCACATTGATGAGTTGCACAGTCAGTGTGCCCCCCAAAGTACTCCTTCAAACCCAAAGACATCCCCCTTTCAAATGCATGGTTTCAAACATGTATCTGCCATTTACTAATGTGCATCTCGCAGGCAGGCGCGAGTTCTCAGCTGTGGAACGGGTATTGCATTTTGGGCCAGATTTAACCATTTATTGTGCCATGCAGTGCAGCCATTCACTGCACTATGTTGTGCAAGGGGACAAACACAGCATAGAGGTATATCTATTAAGATTGAAGTGGTGCTGGTTTCATCCCCTCGTTGCCACACAGACATGCTGCCTTGCATGCCAGAAAGCCATGCACCATGGTGCAGAGGTAATTGTGCACTGTCTTGCATAGGATTTGTGCAGAAATACCCTTCCAGTACGAATTTTCCTATCTAGACAAACCCAGAAGAATCTCAAATTCTTGACATGTGCTGTGCACTACAGCACCCAAGAAATGCCTGGGTTTTTTGAGAAATAAACACATTACTCTTTGTTAATACCTCCTTCATGGAGGTACAGCTAATTATTGGACCTTGTCTTCTCTGCAAGATCACCCCCAAACTTTTCGCCTTTACCCTCCACATTTTTCCTGAATTCATTTGTGCTGGCCTTAGGACTTTGTGCACTTTACCACTGCTAGCCAGTGTTAAAGTGCTTGTGATCTCTCCTTAAAACATGGTTATATTGGTTTATACATAACTGGCATATTTAATGTGCTTGTAAGTCCCTAGTAAGTGGCAGTTTGTGTACCCAGGGCCTGTGAATTAAATGCTACTAGTGGGCCTGCAGCACTGATTGTGTCACACACTCACATAGTATTTTACAAGTCTTAGGCCTGCCCTTTCTGCCTCTGTGTGTGCAGTTTTAAACTGCTATTTCGACCTAGCAAAATAAACCTTTTGTAAACCCAAACCATCCTGTAGGAGAGTAGGATCTGCTTCACATGGGTGCCCCCACTTTTTGCTGGTGTTTCACTGTTTTTCGACCTTAGTCTGGCTGTGGCCCTGCTAATCAGGACCCCAGCCTAGCTGCTTCCTCTCTAAAATGGTTTCCATGTACATTAGGTCCATCTCTAATTAGATTCTGGAGTACCTTATAAGCCCCTAGTATATGATATACTATGTACCTAGGGCATTTGTACCTCAGAGGCCTACCAGGGGCTGTAGCATGTATTATGCCACCCCTGGGAAGCACTCCAAAATAACACCACAGGTCTGCTACTTCAGCCTGGGTAAGGTGGTGCCTGCACCCCTTACTGTGGTATAAGCTACCTACATCACTACCATTGCACACACATATAAAACCTATATGTTACTCCTATGGCAGGCCTTAACAATCCTGAAGGCAGAGTGCTTGGTTTTTATGTGAGAGGGTGCCCCTGCATGAGCAGAGCCCCTCTGCAGAGTTCGGAGTACCTCCTCTGATGCTGTTTGTGGTGCAGCCTGACCATATACTCTTAAGTGCATTTTAACCTCGCGGTAAATGCTAACTTTGGACTGGCTGCACGGAAACATGTCGTGTTTGGTGTCAAACACTTTGGAATACTACCCCCGCCAGTTCTGGCAGTGGGGGTAGCATTCCACCCTTCTAGAGGGAGAGACTTGTTCACACTGGTCTACCAGGTATAGACTTTCTAAAGCCCTGGCATCACAAAATGGATGCCACTGCCACAGACACAGGTCTGACCTCCTGCTGCTGACCGAAACTCCGGCAGGGGAGGCCTGGACAATAGGTTTCCTGTCCCAGGGAGGTGTAACCACCTCCCCAGACAGGCAGATGTGTATTGGGGCTGGGCGGGAGCCCTCTCTGGTGCTTTGAAGTCCTGCACTGGGGGCACACTTGGTGTCCCTGTGCATAGTCCAGTTCAAACCGTTTGCAGGGGCTACCTGCCCCTGCTCTGGCACAAAACTGGACAAAGGAAATGGGTGTAACCACCCCTCTTTCCAAACCCTCCCATAGGTGGGTCCCTAGAGTATGTCCAACCCCCAAACTTAGTATGAGTATGGGAACCCAGTCCTTGAGATTTTAGATTACCCTGGACGAAACTCTGCAACATATATCCTGGACCTTCGACTTTCTATTTTCGCTAGAAAACTGAAGAAATCTCCCTTGGGGTCAAGGAGTGACTCCCCTGCTTGGCAGGCACCAAAGAAGCAACTGTCCGGTCTGCAACTCTGAAGCTCCCGCCGGACGCCAAAGTCTTTGCCTCACCAGAGGTGGAATTCCAGACTTTCCTAAGGCTACCCTGAGTCCACAGCAAAGCTAAGGCCCGTGGCTGTCGTGGGTTACGTGGAACCGTGACCCCTGGACACCGTGAACTTTTGCCGGTCCATCATCTTCCTGGTCTTCCTCAAAGTTGTGCTTTGGGCTCCGAGTAGCCCCAGCCTTGGGCATCTACAGCACCGAAGATCTCTGGCCTCCACTCCACGAGTGACCCGTGGTCCAGTTTCTAGTGCAACTGCTTGAGGCTCCTTCGCGATCGCTAGCACGTTGGCTAGTGGGTCCCCATGAAGGTGACTTCTCTTCTGATTGGGCTTTCCTGGTTGCTCCAGATATGCCCCAACTTATCCTTGCTGGGTGAGTCCCTCAGACCTTGCTGGTCTGCACCAACGTCTTTCGTCTATTTTCCCTTGACTTGCCGTTGCCAAAGCTTGTTGGGTCCATCCTGGTCGCCGACACCGCAGCACTCGACAGACTTTGTGGGACAGCTCGAATCCAGCTCCTGGTCATCATCGACACCTCCTGGACCTCGTGGCTGAAGAGTCAAGACACCCGTCAACTCACCTGAAGCACCTGACATCTGTGGGCATTGGACTATCGTGCCCCTGGTCACTGGCAAGTGACCCAGACTCTGTCCCCTCTGTTTTCAGGTTCCTTCCATCCTCGATCCAGACTTGGATCTCTCCGGACACTTCTCCTGTTCGCGGCAGCAGCACTTCTTTGCCAGCTTCCATTGAAAACGACGGCGCGACCCGACACCATTTGACACCTATGCACCCGGCTTCCCTGGGTGAGGTAACTCGAGTACTCCGGTGCTCCCGTGGGTGTTGGCCCTAGACACCTTTAAGTCCCAAAGGGTTTGCTTGTAGTCGTCCTCTAAGTGTTCTTAAACTCTTAATTTCCAACCGCGACTTTCCCCATAGACGTTAACGGCAATTCGCGGCTGTGTTCTCACACTGCACGCGTCCCCTGTGGGTCCCCTGTGTCACTACCTTGGGTGGTTCCTTGTGGTCCAAGCACTTCTACAGGCTCTAGGCCTTGTGTCTAGTTCAGTTGTGGTTCTTATACCACTTTATTGGTATATGGTTTGGTACGCCCCTGGGGCCCAAACGTGTATTTGTGCTTTTACTGTTGAATACTGACTTGTAACTTAAGTACTTCAAACTCCAGCCTCATAAAGAGACTGGAGGGGTGTGTTTTATCTTAAATACATATATTTTAAATATATACCTGGTGTGGTTGTGCTTTCATTTGGTCATTCAAGAGATTATAGACTGGTAAAACAAGCTGCTTTACATTCCTTCAAGACTTAGCCTGAAGGCTGCACTCCATAGCGACCACTAGGATAGCTTTCAATAAAGGTTGTCTTTAACTTATCACCATAAGGGGTTGTTTGGACTGATATAGGGTGCCCACTATAACTAGTGGACAGCATTTATCAGGCCAACTTCTCACACATCCTTTTTAATACATATAAGTCACAACTATGGTAGGTCCTGGACAACACAGAGGACAGGGTGCATTGTATTTAAAACAAAGGACATGTACTTATAAGTTTTACATCTCCCGCTAGTGTAAAACTTAAAAATTCATTTTTCACTTATGCAAGGCCTATATCTCCCATAGGAACATTGGAGTTGCAGTATTACATTTTATATGTATAATTTCCAAATGGGAAGAGATACCATTTCATGTTTGGTGTATCTAGAATCCCAATTTAAAATCCTAACTGGTTGTGAATGTGAGAAGTTGGCCTGGTATATGCTGTCCACTAATTATAGTGGGCACCCTATACCAGTCCAAAGAACCCCTTATTGATGATAGCTTAAAGACAACCTTTTTTTAAAGCTATCCTAGTGGTAGCTATGGAGAGCAGCCTTCAGGCTAAGTCTTGAAGGAATGTAAAGCAGCTTGTTTTACCAGTCTATAATCTCTTGAATGACCAAATGAAAGGATAACCACACCAGGTATATATAAAATATATGTATTTGTTCTAAAACACCCCCCCCCCCTAGTCTCTTTATGAGGCTAGAAGTCGAAGTACACAAGTTACAAGTTAAATAGACACAGTAAATAGCACAATATACAGTTAGCCCTAGGGGCGTACCAAACCATATACTAAAATAGTGGTATAAGAACCACGACTTGACTAGACACAAGGCCTAGAGCCTGTAGAATCGCTGGGCCCCTTCAGAACCACCCAAGGTAGTGACACAGGGGACCCACAGGGGACGCGTGCAGTGTGGGAACACAGCCGCGAGCGCCGTTAGCTTCTATAGGGAAAGTCGCGGTTGGAAAATTAGAGTTTAAGGACACTTAGGGGACAACTAGGAACCAACCCTTTTGGACTTGGAGGTGTCTAGGGCCAGCACCCACGGGAGCACTGGAGTACTCGAGTTACCTAACCCAGGGGAGCCGGGTGCATAGGTGTCAAATGGCGACGGGTCGCGTCGTCGTTTTCAATGGGAGCTGGCGAAGAAGTGCTGCTGCCGGGAAGCGAAGTGTCCGAAGAGATCCAAGCCTGGATCGAAGGTGAGAAGAACCTGAAAGCAGAGGGGACAGAGTCTGGGTCACTTGCCAGTGACCAGGGGCATGATAGTCGAATGCCCACCAATGTCGGGTGCTTCAGGCGAGGAAGGTGAAGCTTGACTCTTCAGCCACGAGGACCGGGAGGCATCGAGGATGACTAGGAGCTGGATTCGAGCTGTCCCACAAAGGATGTTGAGTGCTGCAGCGTTGGTGCCCAGATTGGACACAACAAGCCTTGGCAACAGCAACCCACGCAGAAAGAGAACAATGGCTTCGGTGTGGACCAGCAAGGTCCGAGGAACTCCCCCAGCAAGGAGGAGTGAGGGCACGTCTGGAGCAACCAGGAAAGCCCAAAGAGAGTTCAGGTTGCCTTCACAGGGACAAATCGAATTGGCCGCACACTGCTCGTCACACCAGCAAGTAGCCCCAAGGAACTCTGGTAGATGTAGTGGCGACGGCGAGTACGCCTATGCCACAGTGTTAGAAAAGAAGTATGTGTCGCATTAGCCATCCCTGGACACCAACTTTTGATTCATCTATTACGGCTCCCTTGAGCCAACGGGCTGACGAGCCTTGGACCTGCACCTGCGCGCCATGAGAGGTACTCTACCTGTTTTAATTACATTTTGGCAGTCCGCGCGGCACCCCTTTACACTGACCTGCTCCCTGCTGACGAGAGGCAACTACCTCGAAACACGTGTCCAGGGATGGCTAATGCGACACATACTTTTCTACATACACCGTGGCATAGGCGTACTCGCCGTTGCCACTACATTGACCACAGTTCCTTGGGGCAACTTGCTGGTGTGACGAGCAGAGTGCGACCAACTTTTGATGCCTTCACAGGGACCCTGAAGTCGACAGACAAGGGATCGCAAAGGTACTTCAAGCTGAGTCACAAAATGGCAGCCCACGGGTCACTCGGAGTGGGTAGGCCAGCAATCTTCGGTGGATTCTCTGCTCGGGGTCTGGGCTACAAGTAACCTAAAGCACCTCTACAAAAGTTGTCATGAAGAGGATGCACTAGCAAATGTGCACGGTGTCCAGGGGTTCCGGTTCCACGTTACCCGCGACAGCAACGGGCCTCAGCTCTGCTGGGGACTCAGGGCAGCCTCGGGGAAGTCTGGAAATCCACCTCTGGTGTTGCAAAGTCTTCAGCGTCTGGCGGGAGCTTCAGAGATGCAGAGCGGACAGATGCGTTGCTGATGCCTGCCAAGCAGGGGAGTCACTGCTTGACTCCAAGGGAGATTCTTTAGTCTTCTAGTCTTGAGTAGAAAGTCAAAGGTCCAGGATTCGGTTTCAGAGTGTCATCCAAGGATATCTGAATTCCTGTTGCCAGGGGTTCCTTACTTATACCTAAGAAAGGGGTTGGACTAGCTCAGAGGACCCACCTATGGGAGGGTTTGGAAAGAGGGGTGGCTACACCCATTTCCTTTGTCCAGTTTCATGCCAGAGCAGGATCTGGTAGCCCCTGAACCGGTTTGAGCTGGACTATGCACAGGGACACCAAATGTGCCCCCAGTACAGGACTTCAAAGCACTCTGAGAGTGATCCCACCCAGCCCCAATACACATCAGCCTGTCGAGGGAGGTGGTTACACCTCCCTGTGACAGGAAACCTATTGTCCAGGCCTCTCCTGCCGGAGTTTCGGTCAGCAGCAGGAGGCCAGACTTGTGTCTGTGGCTGCAGCATCCATTTTGTGATGCCAGGGCTCTTTTAGGCTGGTACCGGGTATACCGGTGCTGTCATGTCTCTCCCTCTTGAAGGGTGGGATCCTACTCCCACACCAGTTACTGGTGTGGGGGTAGGATTCCAAGGTGTTTGACACCAAACACGACATGCTTCCATGTAGCCATCCCAAAGTTAGCATTTACAGCAAGGTTATAATGCACTTAAGAGTGTATGATCAGGCTGCACCACAAACAGCATCAGAGAAAGACTCCGAACGCTGCAGAGGGGATCTGCTCAGGCAAGGGCACCCTCTCACATGAAAACCAAGCACTCTGCCTTCAGAATTGATAAGGCCTGCCATAGGAGTGACTTATAGGTTTATATGTGGGTGTATATGTAGTGATATAGGCAGCCTATATCACAGTAAGGGGTGCATGCACCACCTTACCCAGGCTGCAGTAGCAGGCCTGTGGTGTCATTTTGGAGGGCTTCCCAGGGGTGGCATAATACATGCTTCAGCCCCTGGTAGGCCTCTCGGGTACCTATGCCCTGGGTACATAGTATACCATATACTAGGGACTTATAAGGGCACTCCAGGATACAATCTGTGATGTACCTAATGTACATGGAATCCATTTTAGAGAGGAGGCAGCTAGGCTGGGGTCCTGAATAGCAGGGCCCCAGCCAGACTAAAGTTGTAAAACAGTGAAACATCAGCAAAAAGTGGGGGTAACCATAAGAAGCAGATCCTACTCTCCTACAGTGAAGTCCTATTTTAAAATTAAATTCTGAAAATGCCACTTTTAGAAAGTTAATATTTTCTTTCCTTAACCATTTAGTGCCAGTAGCCAGATTCTAGTCACATGACTGGGTGTAGCTGACAGTTGAGCTTAGTGTATTCGTCCTTGACAGCCACACACAATAGGGAGCTTAGTTGTGGCTGGATGGGCCGTCACTGGATGCCTGGGGACTTCAAAGAGATAACTAGGTATAAAAATTGGACCTCAGAGACCAACTCTTCAGTGCACTACTGGGCCTGTGGATACTCTGCCAGGAAGAAGGACTGCCACCCGGCGGGACTGCTACTCTGAAGGAGCTACTACCCTGCTGTGCTGACCTGCTGCCTGCTCCCCAACTTGTCTGGGGAGGAATAACTGGACCTGCAACTTCATCTTGAACTCAGGACCCCAGAGTGACTCCAAGGGCTAGTCTGATGGCCTCATGATCTGAGCCTCGGAGACATAGAAAGCCCCCCAAACAGCTCTTGGACCAAGCTGGAGCAAGCTCCTGACCCCCTAGTGTAACCTCTCAGGTCCTGGCCCCTGGGTGAACAGGCCTGTTTGCACTGAGACAGCACTGCTTGGTCCAAAATCAAGTGCGAGCCACCCTCAGCTTGTCTGTTTGCACAGCAGCATTAACCACTTGCAGGGGACAGCCAAGGCAAAGCTCCAGTCTGCCTGTCCATGATGCTCACCTGCTCTTTGCGCCATACTCTCCTTGCTCCTCGCAGCCCTCTCCAAAGCAAATAGTACCCTTGGTACAAAACTTGAGAAGATAAACCTTCAGCAGGACAAACCTGGGAATGTATCCGACCCTTTCTCCAGCCCGGTTGGCCTGAACTCTTGAGTTTGACCCGGTACAGCGTGACGAGGTAGCTGTGGTTGGCGCTTTGTGCTTTTTGGAGCTATTTTACATTTTATTCCTTAAAAATTCATATATCTGAATCTACTGATTTTTTGTCGTTTTTGTCTTGCTTTATTTATTACATTTACTAACCTAGTGTGGGATGCTTTTGTTTAGATTTGTCACTGTTTTATTGTTTGGAGTGTTGCACAAATACTTTGCACAATGCCTCTAAGTTAAGACTGACTCCTCTGTGCCAAGCTACCAGGGGGATGAGCACAGGTTAATTAGGGGTATGCTTGTGCCTTACCTTGGCAAGGATTGTGGCTGCTGCTTGACCAGGGATCACACACCAGTCAACCAGTAACCTGATTTCTTCTACTAATTTAGCAGATTGTACTTTGCTTTAAACCTGTGGGTGTTTGTTCCAATGTGCCTCAGTATCATCCTGTTAATGAGCCTTTGACACAACATGCACAAAGCAGCGCAGTGGAGTTTTGTGGTGAAAAAATGGTACCTTTGCAGAGCAAACATCTTTTGCCTGTAATGTAAATACCCTTGTGAGAATTTGGGTCACTTTGTATTGATTTGTGCGAACGCAAAGACCTACTAAACCAGGGCCTTACTCTAAAAGGCCACACTGTCCCAGTTTGCGCCAGCCACATTTATTTAAAGGTGCACCTCAGCGCAAACAGGGAAAGTGCACCCTATATGTCATACAGCCCCAGCCAGACTAAGGCCCCAGAAACTACGCCTGCTTATGATCATGTGCAGGCAACTCAGCGGCGGACAGCTATGCTATATTGACTTGACCATCTCAAAGGCGTTCACACCCTGGACCATAAAATAAAGCTTTGTAGTCACCAGAGTATGACTGGGATCACTTGCCATCCATTGACACGGAGTACGTCAGTTCTTCCAAAACACCAAAGTGTGACTATGAGACCCACATTTCCCCCAGTGCTTTTCAACATCTTTAGCAAGGGCAATCTTTCAGGATTCTACTTCCACCACTCCTATGCTTCTACCATCGAGCGAGACGAGTGTATATCCTTTATTGAAAACTAGATAACATTGTCCAACCTGAAATTAAAATCCGAAAAACTGAAAAGGTCTTCTTCTCCCAGCTAGCAAGAGGCATTTTCTGAATCGCCTCTCATTCCATCACACACAGTGGAGGTGTCCTCCAGCTCATACCTGATTGAAAGGGTCAGAGTACAAGGCAGATTCACTTCTACTTGCCCTTGTCACACATCTGGTCATCTATGCCTCAAATGACCTGTAAATATGCAGTGTAAACGCCGCGCCATGTACCTGGACTGCCTCAGAAGACCTAGGGCCTTATTATCAAGAATGGTGATAACATTATTGCCGCTTAAGCGGCAGGAAACTACAGCTAAAGCGGCGATAAGGGGCTTGATAATAGGCCCTTGTGAATTCCAGTAGAAGCCCAAGTTTGATGTCCTTCAGACCAGAACCTGGGCTTCTATTGGAATTCACAAGGGCATATTATCAAGCCCCTTATCGCCGTTTTAGCGGCAGTTTCCTGCCGCTAAAGCGGCTATAATGTTATCGCCATTCTTGATAATATGGCCCATGGGGAGCTATTGCCAGGCTTTGAACATTGCAGCAAAGAAGGTATCCGGTTAGTGACATTCAGGCATGTCCAAACTATCCTTTATGTCCTCCATTGACAATGAGAAGCAAGCTAAAGAGCCTGATATTTATCTTCAGCTCCATCATTACAAGACTAGCAGCTATGGTGCTGCCTTGAAGCCAATGCAGGCCCTGACAGCTGCTTTAAAGCACTGCCATGGAGGGCTACAAAAAGGCACCAAACTGCAACAAATAGGCTCAAAAATAGCTCTGTAGAGAGCTGGAATGAGGACTCAAATAGCAAAATAAAATGTTGCTTGGGGGTCAGCAAATCTTTGCATTGCAGCTGTTTGCCTGCAAGAGAATATCACCATTTGCAACCCACCAGATAGACCATCCCTACTAGAAAAGAAATGCTAGCCATTTCCAGGGTTAAAGCAAAATATGCAGACCGCCCCATCTCTGTAGAGCAGTGATACTCATGTTTTTTAGCGCTGCATTGCGCTCCTGTAAATAAATTGAATTGTGTCCCTCCGGATTTTTTTTTTTCCATAATTATTTGATAAAACGGCGTCTCTAAACATATGTAATAGTACAAACCTTGCAGTTATCGTAGGTCACCACTTGAAAAAAGGCAATCAAATACTTGATTGCCAGCATAATATGGGCAGCATGATCTCCCTAAAAAGTAAAAGTATTCATATAGTTAACTTTAATCAGAAATGGGGGCTTGGGGTGAGAGTCATTTGGAACCCTCCTTTACCCCCCTCTGGTTCCTGCTCCTACTAGGATATGAGTTACAAAAGATATCATGAACCATTACAGATTGGCTCACTGTCAACTCAGTTTTTTTCACTAAAACACAACACTGTTTTCAGTATGATGTGCACATGTCCCCCTACCCTCCGCCACCGTTTAAATCAGCATTCCCGGCTGGAACGGCCCCCGGTTTGAAGACCTCTGCCAAAGAGTGGCAGTCCCGATGAAGCCCAGAGGCGTAATGCAAAATGATAGGAACCCTTGCAGATTGTGATGAGGGACCCATAATGATCCATATATATCACAGATTCATTAGACTTACGCACAATGATATCTAGGGGTGGGCGGAATTGGCGGAAGGCACTTCCGCCAATTCTCGCGAGAATGCCCGCGATTTCCGCGATCACGCGATATTTCCGTGATCGCGGGAATTGGTGCTTCCGGCCTGCCGCTGCCGTTACAGTGACCATGTGTGTCTGTAACGTTGCGGCGCCGACGTTCCTGGGGTCCCTCGAGTCAGCTCAGCTGTCCAGGTCCATCAGTGGGGGAAAGGGCGGAAGACGTTGCCCACCGCTGGTGTGTGGGGCGGGGCTTCCATGCAGTTCACATGCCTTCTGTTTATGGGCCAGAGACCGAGCAGAGCAGCAGATGAGGAGACTGAACCTCCTGGAGACTACGCGGGGATTGCGCTCGAGTCGGAATCACGGATCGGGTAAGTGACGACGACCTGGGGGAAAAGCACACCTGCCCAGCCTCGACCTAGCTCCCTAATGTTTTGTGCTGATAAAGCGTTACTGAATTTGAGCTTCCACTCGGGCCCCTGCTTTATTTATATCTGTAAGTGCTTCCTGTTGTGGTTGGCCAGGCAACAATTTCCGTTCCCTCCCGGAAATTGCGACAATTCGGCATTTCCGCGTTTCGGTCGGAACGCGGAAATGTCGAATTGTCGCAATTTCCGGGAGCGGAACGGAAATTGTCGCCCACCCCTAATGATATCCCCCTAAAGGGTTATGGGCCCCCCTGCTCTGCGGTGGCAGCGGGGGGGGGGGGGGGGGGGGTATTACGCCCCTGATGGATCATCAGGCTACCAACTGTCGAGTTCAGATCTCACTTGCCACCCAAATATGGAGAAACAACCTTTATCACATAGTCTAAACCACGTAGTGCCTTTACAACACAGGCGCGACAACGACGTGGGATTACCACGCGTTCCTTTAGCATGTAAGTCATTACAGCGACTTGCTTTAGGTAATGCGTTATTAGACTGGGGTTTAATTTTAAGTCCAACACCTTCTCTACTGATACACAGACTGGACTTGGAATACTAAATTATACTATTCCAAAGTCCAGCGCTTCCCTAAGGCAAGTCATTGTAATGACTTGCGTGCTAAAGGAACGAGTGGTATCGCGTTTGTTGTAGTGCCTGTGTTGTAAAGGCATGCATGATAAAGGCATGCGTGGCTCCGCTTTTTAGATGTACCTTGTAATGCAACGATCCTCTGGTTAAGCGCTGTGATACCTCTGGGTCTAGCCAGTGCTATACAAACTTATCAAATCAAATAAACTCAAAACTGGTTTCCCTGAACGCTGAGACCTGAGCAACATGGCTGATGCCCAGTGGAGCTGCCAGACAGCTATTGAGGAGATGGGCCCTGTTTTCCCCCTGACCGTCACCTACCCAGCCGGACATTGGGCACAGTTCCCCCTCGTCTCCCCACTATGACTCCTTCCTCCCCTCCCGCCTACGAATTCTTGCAACATTGTTTTTGTGTATTGTACCTTACTATGCTCTTGTAACTGATGTAACTTTTAACGCAACAATCCTAAATGTAAAGTGCTCTGATACCCTTTTGGGTCTAGTTCGCGCTATATAAAACGTTATAAATAAATACATTCCATCATACAATCATACAAATGTCCCTGCAGCTTGTTTCTGAAGCTGTTCTGGCACTGAGCTCCTCTCTCCTGTGTTGACCTCTGACTGCTCGATAAATGAAGCATGCACCATGTCTAATATGTCCCTTAGTGTGCTGCGAGTACATAATCAACTCAAAAAACGCCTGCTTTTGTATGTTATCACGGAAACCTCCCACGAGGGGCCACTCCATTCTTTTATCCCTTAGAAAAGGATGGGTGTGAATAATCATATTATTTTAGCTGTGAAGCAATAACAACTGTAAACTACTCCACATCTCCTCGTGTTCCATGGGCTGTGGTTGGTAACTGTGGGGTGGGTCATTTACCACCGTTATTGCCCAAAGCTGCATGTAGTAATACCTAAATAAAAGTCCTGATTTCTAACACAGTGAAGGCTGAGATACAACAATTTCAGCTCATCCGAGTGTAACTCGTTCAGCTGTCTCTGCTGCTTACATCTAGACACGTCAGTGACTTTGAACTGACAGACACGGCTTAGGTACATTAGCCTAAAGTGCCGAGGCCACGTACTCACATTTAAACTAAAGCCACGGAAGCGGTTTACTAAATCACTGCAGTCTGCAGCAATCATGGCGCTAAGAATCTCTCTAGAGCACATTATCATTGAGCTAATTACCCTCCACCCTTGTCTCGAGACGCATGGATTGGGTGGCAGGCATTTATCTCATGATAATGCCTTTCAAACGTTAATTAACGGTATAATGGGTTAGTCTTTCTGTTCCATGGAGGGAAAGGTACGCTTTTCTCAGGTGAAGATTGATGAACCTGTCGACGTGTAGCTCTCCCCGCGGTGCCCTGAGGGTTTTACATCCGAACCTCAGGAAAAGCGCGCAAATGACGCATCACTTTTTGTTTGAATAAGCTCGTGGAGACTGAAGCTCTGTTATTGTGTCGTAGTTTTTTTTAAAATTATGTTTTGACTATCCTGTCGCTCTAAACCAGTAGACATTTTAGAAGTAATAGAGGCAGCATCATTTTCACCATTGGTTAATGAAGGATGTCATTCAGACATCTAAGCCCTCGTTCTGAGATATATCTGAAGGTAAATACGGCAGTAGTAAAGCGCGAGCTAGGTGTCTCGAGGCGCTTGGGGTCGTCGGGGGAGATTATGGGGCATATTAACACGGGCTTTATCTCCGCTTTTTTGGCTTTAAAAGCCAAAGAAGCGGAGATAAAAATATCGCCCTATCAACATTGTGCTAACATGCAAAATCGCATGTTAGCACCCTTTTCCACTACGCTTCCCTTTGCATCTCTAATGAGATGCAAAGTGGGCGTTGTAGAGCAAAATAATAGGAGAAATGTCGCTAAGCGACATTTCTTCTATTATCAAGCTTCACGCTAACCCTGTTAGAAACAAAAAAAGCAGCGGTAACCACGATTAACGCTGCTTTTTTACGTCTGCTAATTGTCAGATTTAGCCATGTAATCCAATGGGAGGTGGATTACATGGCTAAATCCACTATGGGCTATCAACAAGGATATCCCTATCCTTGTAGTTTTATCGCTGCATCACCAGCGATAACCTCCCAAAATGCCGCTATCGCTGGATTTTTTATCGCCTAGGCGGTTAGCGTTGTTAATAACGCGATAACCAGGCGATATTATCCAGCGATAGCGGGCGTTAAAAAAATTAACGCTAAGCGCTCTAAGCGTTAATTTTCCCTTTTCCTTGTTAATATGCCCCTAACTGAGCTATCGCCCAGAGTGACATGGTGCGGAACTGAGCTGCCGCCGCGGATCGCACCATGAACCCTGTGCTCCGGAGTCAGCTGCCTTGGCCGCTGTGCCACACCTCACCCGTAGGTAAGGACTACCCTGGGCAAATACCACTCATGCATGGTGACAATATTGCGCTGAGAACTTTTTTCCACCTGATTTTGAATTTTCTAGTCTGGAATGCACCATGTTGAACCTACCGAGCAGAAGAACAGCAGCAGAATCATTTTCACAATCTGGTTCTCCCCCCCAGCACTTTGCAGGGGGCTCCCTGAAGTTTCGTTACCCACTGATACATCTATTTGCCCTGCCTTCTCCCTCTGTTCTGCCTCACTTATTGGTTGAGATTTGCTGGAATCATATATTCATTAATAAAGCTACAAAGTACCAGACTGTTTCAAGCCCGCTGCAGACTACAGACAGTATGACAACACAGGCACCGCGTCTGCAGGGAAGAGCCAAGGGTTCACGCGCCCAGCACAACCACAGCAGACTCAAAACAAATTTAGAGACGTTCCAGGCAATCACTTCGTCCAGGGAGGTCAATTGTTTATGTGGAACAAGCGCCCCACACCCCCCTTTACAATCTCGAAGCTCCCTTTCAATTTACAGTTTTCAATTTGCAGTTTGAGAGGCTCCGGCCGCCTCCGGATCCTGATTTCTGCGCGCTCCCCGGCGGGGAGTTTCTTAGATGTTGTTCTGACTGTCAAAAAGGCAAATCATTTTCTCAACTTTCTGCTGAAGGTCACGGGAGGAGTTTCCAAACTCTGAACAATGAAACAAAGAATAGCATTGTCCGGCTTGTAAGTGAGAGTGGTGGTTTTCAAGCCAGGTAATGTGTATGGCTTGGAGGAGGTGGTCTTTCAACTGTCTACACAGTGAATGAAGGATTAATACCCAACGCTAGGTTGACCTAAAAGCAAAGAAGTTGATTTTCTGACAGATGGTCACCTCTGTAAGGCAGGTAGGTCTGAGGTGCAGTCATTCTGACATCAAGCTCACATTTTATGAGCAACACTCCAATACACCACAAATGCAACTTAAAGTTCTCCTGTGTTTCCTGTGTTAAAACAGTAAGAGCAGTAGGCCGCTCTTTCCGCGCCAAAGCTCCTGCGCTCTGGAACACACTTCCCTTATCTATTAGGAGCATTCAGAACCACTGGTCTTTTAGGAAAACCCTGAAGGCCTGGTAGTTTTCTGCTCAAGTGATCCTGTGGCCCTTTCTTGTCTGGTCTTCTTTCTGCAGTTTGTTCCATTTAGAGACTAGCACTTGGACTCCCCATTGCGGGGGCAGCCATGCACTTTACAAATTCTATAACATAACATAAAAAATGCACAATGATCTGCCCCGTAAACAACTGGATATGAATCTTGAGGCTGGTGAAGTATGGTCAGAAGCTGCATGTGCCTGGCTCATGCCAGCCCTGTAGTCAACTCCTGCTGTAGGATATCAAAGTGGCATAGCTTCTCAAGGCATCTTTTGATAATCACCATGACGCTCCCCACATTGCATACACAGTAGAGAGCACAGCTAGTTTGAGCTCTGAAAATGTTAAATTACATTCCAATCTAACCAATTCTGTTTCATTGGCACTCTCTGTCGGAGGATCTCCTGACAGTCTAATAGGCCAACTCCCTCTGCTTTGATTGTATAAAAAGTTGCAGGGGGTGGTTTTAAACTGAGGGTGTTGTGAATGACATCAGATAGCCACAGAGAGGGAAATTCGATGTATCTATGGTGTCACTCTCACAACCCCAAGGAGAAAAATCTGCATGAAATTCAATTTTTACCCATCCACAACTTCACTATTACGTATGATCCTTCCCCCTCTCCTCCCACCAATAATTTGTGTCTGCTTTGAACTGCTATGCAGGAGCACAGGAGTAATGGGAAAGCCATGTGTAACAGAGTGTTACTTAGCATATGTAAAAAAACATAATACCTGACCTCCTGTTTCGCGGTCCACCACTCTCTAATTGTACCCCGCCTCCCAAAATTAAACCGCAACCAAGTATCCTTCTCATCAAACCACACCATCCTCTCCTAAACTATCCCCTACTGCAGAGCCAAATATAAAAATAATATCTGGTGTCCTGCTAAACACCCCACTACCATCTGCAGTTCCTCCCCCAAACTAAACTGTAACAGGGTGTTTGTTTATCCCACCCTCTCATTAATCCTTCTCATTTCCCACCACCCCATCTATATATTACAAAATACCTGGCCTCCTGCCACACACACCACACATTCCATGCATTCTCCTATTGGTCGTGGTTAGCTGGTGCTAGGACTTTAAGTGGGATGAAAAAACTAGGGGGTCTCTCAAAGGGGCTTGGCCAATGTAATTAAGGGAGTGGCTTAAAAACACGTAAACTAATAATCTGTGCTTAGCATAGTGAGCCGCATGACTTGTATTGTGGTGTTTCTGTCATTACATTCAGATATATGATACAACAAGTAACATCATACCTCCAACGAGTCAGGACTATTGGCTTTGTCAATGGTTGTTATTTGCCTAAGATAAATAAGCAGCAACTATGGCATATATATAGTATTGAAAAAGAAAAGCTTCCGCTTAAAGCCCTGGTGACACCACGACAATGTTGCTGCTCCTGAGTTTCAAAAAGAAAAGGGAAATTCAGAGAGAAATTGACTCTCTTTAAAGGATTTCCCTTCCCCTACAAGGCTCACCTGGCATGACGTCATGCCGTAACTTCTCCACTAGTGAGAAGTGAGCAGTGTGAGCACGCACATATCGATGTGCCTGCTGTCACTGCAGTCTGGAAAAAACGGATCGCCTGTGCCAGGGCACAAAACAGAGCCCGATAGAGACACGTTTCGAGGCCTCCTTTAAAAAAACTGCCGGTGCTCAGCACCGGTGAGACCCGGCCCACTTAAAGCCCTGGCTGGCGCCACACTGACATCAGGTCTGCGAGAGCTGCTAGGCAGCACAGCATGTTTTCCCTATCATCCTGGCTCAGCAAAGACCTGGGCTTGCAGGAGAAGGTGAAGGCTTGTGCAGGCACAGCCCTGTCTGCATTCTCCCTCCTCCCTTGGGTTCATGGAGACCCAGGAAAGGCTGAAGACGGCAGGTGAGCCTCCGACCTGCCATTCCACTGTAGTGCTTGGGCCGTCGCATACCTGGCCGAAGCAGAGAAGACACAAGAAGTGAAGTGGACACTCCTCTTGGTGATGTAACAAGGGATGGAGAAAACATGAGTTTCCCACCATTATTATGTCATAGCTGTGAATAATCTTATTTTTCCTTTTTAAAAAAAATTAAAAGCACTCTATGAGACCTAACATTTTGGGATTGAGAAAGGTCATCTATGTGGCTCTGGAGAGTACGTGCCCCTGCAACAAGTTCAACCTATCTATCTCTGTAGATTGTTGACCCTCCACTTTAACATATACCACAATTACCACAATCATGCATATATGCTGGGGGCTTTTTCTGTGACCAGGTTTATAAATTAGAGCAGGGCTCCTTGCAGTGGCTTCGGAAGGGGGGTGCGGTGGGTGTGGGCCGCCCAGGGTGTAATCACCGAGGGGGGTGACAAAATGGCAAAAATTTGTGCTGTAAATACATATTTTTGCCATTTTGTCAAGCCGGGGGTGACCAGAAATTTTCCTCACTGGGTACCACCTGACCTTGCTATGCCACTGGCTCTTTGGTCTCCATGTGCACACTCCTGACCAAATGTGACTACCGGCAACTCAACAGGGTATAGAAAACAGACAGCAGAAGATTGTAACAGCAAGAAAAGCTTTTTTGTCTTTTTCTGGCAGTCGCTTACTGACCTCTCCTGTACATTTTCAATTGCTCAGGTAGCCACCGGCAACTGGGCCCTTTGCTCACTCAGGTGGAAAATGGATGATATGTGTATATATGTGAAGGAGCAGGAAAAGCATGTTCTAGATCTGCTCTAGAACCTCCTGTCGATGGTACTTTTTCTCAGCATTAGAGTGTAGTGGGGAGAGAAATTCATTAACAATGTCAACCAGGGGGGCGTGGCTTGAGCGCCGAGGGAAGATGGCGGACCCGGCTTGAGCTCCGCGTCGTCGCGGGACTCGGAACCAATTATTGTCGTCTTTCTGGCAGTAGGGCTGCTTTGAGGGACGGCGGAGTGATGAGGAGATCGCGGTGAGTCTTTCAACCGCTTCCGCTCTAATTTTTTATGCACCCTGAGACTTTCACTCGTATCGGCGGTTTCTCCTCATCAGAGATGCGAGCGGCCGCCATTTTGTCCCGTTTTTGGCGGCGCTCGCTCTCTCTTCATCAATCTTTGTCGTTTGCTCGCATGAAGCTGTATTGCCTTCTACCAGCTCCTCTGTGATGCCTGAAGCCCACCTCTGGATGTTTTATCGATTTTTTTAACCGTTTTTTCTATCTCTTCACCTCTACTTGATACTGCAATGCTCTGGCCAGCCTCCTACTTTAATATGCAGGTGCTCTTTGTCTATAATTGATGGACTTTTTGCATTCTGTCCTGGGTACACTGTTTTTTACTTTTTATACATCAGTGCAAGGTCCCTGGGGTACCTCGGTCCTGTTCAAGCCTAAGCTCAAGTCCATTCTCAGTCGTCACTCCCTAAGTTGATTCAGTGCACCTGTGTGTGTGACGCACTTACCTCCCTGCATTGCAGCTCTGTCACAATTTTGCTGCGCTGGTCTCACTTTTTTGTTTTTCTTTTTTGGTTTGACTGGCTGTTGTTTTTGATGATGGCTAGTGAATCCCACTTGTCCAGACCATCGGTCTCTGGCACAAAACCGAAAAGGCACAAGAATGATCCACCTTCACCAATTTTGTCATCGCAAAATCCGATCCTGGATACTATTTTGGATGAGGTTCGTGGCCTTCAGCCATTTATGACTGCAACCAATGACAAGCTTAGGCAAATTGAGGAAAGATGGATTGTTATGGAAAGTAAAGTTCTTGATCTTGAACAACGAGTTAGTGACATTCAAGATATCTCTGCTAAGATTCCTCATCTTGAACAAGAAATTGCGAAACTAAAACTCCACACTGAGGACCTTGAAAATCGCAATCGCAGAAACAACCTACGCCTTTTTGGTCTGCCAGAAAATGTTGAAGGGTCTGACTTGGTTTCATTTTTACAGAAATTTCTTCCAGAACTTTTGGACCTTCAGTCATTGTCTCATCCTCTCAACATACAAAGAGCGCACCGATTGGGTCGACTTCAGCCATCTGCTAGTAAACCTCGTGTATTATAATGTTGTTCTTGGAATTCACCGAACTAATGCAAGTTTTGAAGGCTGTCAGATTTAAACGTCGCCTTACCTGGTCTGGTCATAACATTTTCATTTCTCAAGATATATCTAATGCTACTAACGCCAGACGCAAAGAATTCCTTGCTCTTCGGCCTCAAATGCGACAACTCAACATCCAATATGGAATTCTTCATCCATGCCTCTGCAAAATCACTCATGAGGGTCGTTCCCGCTCTTTTGAGGATCCGGATAAACTCAGACTTTTCCTGCAGAATTTTTCTTCGCATGGCATGGACACTGGCTCCTGACTTCATTTACATTATCGGATTGTTCCTGCTTTAATTGTTCTCTTTGACTTGCCTGTTTTCTTATGTTGATTCCCTGTCCTTCTTTATTCTTGTGAGGCTTATAGCCCATTTCCTATTTTTGTCCTCTGCTATTGCTTTCTTTGTGGTCCGCGTCCTTCGGTGTCACCACGTTTCCCTGCTCTTAGATCTTCTTTCTTTTTTCAGATCTGGATGTTCGTCCTTGATCTGTTTGCTTTTCTCTTCTTCCCCCTTTCTCATTTCTTTCCTCTTCCTCTTCCTTCTTTCTATTTTTCTTTCTTTCGTTCTCCCTTATTTCTACTCTTGTTTTCTAGGTCTGGCTTAGTTCATAAGATTTATCTTCATGTTTCACTGATTGTAACATGTCTTCCCTTTTTTCCTCTTGTCAACCCTGCAGTTTTATGGTCCTATGTTCGTACCTTCCCCTGGTCCCGGAAATATGGTTAATGTCGTGTCGTGGAATGTTCGTGGTCTGGGTCACCCCGTCAAGCGTCAAAAGGTATTGTCTCATCTAGCTAAACTTAACACCCAGGTTGCTTTTTTACAGGAAACTCATTGCAATGATAAAGAATCACTTAAGCTTAAACGTCAATGGGTCAATCAGATTGTTTTCTCTCCTGCCAATGACCGACACGGTGGTGTCGCTATTTTATTTCATAAATCCATTAATGCTCAAATCCTATCATCTGAATGTGATCCGAATGGTCGTTGGGTATTGGCTGAGGTTATCATTAATAAACGACAATTGACTTTTTTCAATATTTACGGACCTGTTAAACCAGACATTGAGTTTTGGAATTCTGTAAAATTGAAATTATTGTCACTTCCTAATTCTAATATTGTGATTGGTGGTGATTTTAATAATTGGTTAGACCCGTTCACCGATAGGCAATCCAAATGCAAGTTCAAACCTGACAAATCCCACAAATCCTTTCAAACAGCCATTTCCTCTCGCCCACTATTCGATACTTGGAAAACCTGTAACCCTGATACCTCAGAATTCACTTTTTTTTCACCGGTACATCATACTAGATCTCGTATTGATTATATTCTTGTTTCCAAACCACTGCTACCTTGTCTCCAGTCATCTGAGATTGGATCTATTTTTATTTCTGACCATGCTCCTGTCTCCACCCACATTGACTTATCCCTCACCACTTTCAAACAAGGTAGATGGCGTTTCAATAACTTTCTTTTATCAGATCGCACTTTTATTTCAGAGGCGACTGCTTTTATAAAGGAATTTTTTTCTTTTAATAAATCCTTAGATACCTCCCTACACAACAATTGGGATGCTTTTAAAGCATCTTTCAGAGCCTTTACTATTGCCTATTCCTCAAAGAAGAAAAAATTGCTGCATGCTAAGTATAAAGAAACTTTAACCCACATAAAAGCGTTAGAGCATAAGTATTACTCCTCCAAGTCCTCATCATCTTTACAAGAGTTAATCAAAGCCAAATCCACCCTGAATAAGATTGCCACAACGGAGGCCTGTAATATTCTCCTCAAGGTTAAGTCGAAGTATCATGGAGGCCAAAATAAAGCCGGGAAAATGTTGGCAAACTATCTAAAAATTAAATCAGAACGAAAAGCCATTGGCCCAATCCATTCAGAATTTGACGACTCTCTCCTCTCATCTGATTCAGATATTATTGACACATTTCAATCATATTATAGGCTACTTTACACGGAAACCACCAATCCCTCTGAAGATGATTTTGCTACTTTTTTCAGGGATATCCCTAAGCCTCAAATTTCCCAGGATATTTTCCAACCCCTTGAAGATGACGTGTCCTTACAAGAATTATCTGATGCACTTAAATCTATGAAGAAAGCAAAAGCTCCAGGCCCGGATGGTTTTTCCATTGAATTACTTTCTGCTTTCTCCTCAATTTTTGCACCCAAATTATTAGAACTTTTTAATTCTTTTATCTCCAATTCCCAAGCCTGTGGTTCTTTTTTGGAAGCTCTTATCATTGTAATCCCCAAACCAGATAAAGATCCCTCCTATTGTAAAAATTTTCGTCCTATTTCATTAATTAATTATGATTGTAAAGTCTTTGCAAAAATATTGGCTTCTCGTTTAGAGAAAATTATTCCCCATCTTATTAATCCTGACCAAGTTGGTTTTGTTAAAGGTCGCTTGGCCTCTGACAATGCCAGAATGTTTTCCAATATCCTTGCTCTTAGTACAAAATATCCCTCCCCTTTAGCGGCTCTATCCCTGGATGCTGAAAAAGCCTTTGACCGTGTTAATTGGGAATTTCTGCTTCACACCTTACAATGGTTTGGCTTTGCTCCGAAGTTTATGTCTTATGTTAAGTTGTTATACACCAACCCCAAAGCTTGTATTTTTGTTAATGGTCTCTTTTCCCCTTATTTTTCCCTTCAAAGAGTTACACGTCAGGGCTGCCCTCTTTCACCATTACTTTTCCTGTTATGTCTAGAACCATTTCTGGAACGTATCAGAAGTAATCCTCTCATTACTGGTTTTAATCTTAAATCTCAACAAATTAAACTGTCCGCATATGCTGATGATGTCCTCATTTATATGTCTAATCCTGTATCCTCCCTGCCCCCTTTTTTGAAGGAAATTGCAGCGTTCGCTAAGGTTTCAGGTTACAAACTGAACTTCTCTAAAACTGAGATTTTACCCTTAAATTCTTCATGTTACAGATATATGTTTGAATCGTCTAATTTCACTTGGTGTCCCCAGAAAATAAAATACCTTGGTACATGGTTTACCCCCACCATTCGTGATACACTTGTCCAGAATTTCTCTGCCTTAAAACTTAAAATTACTAATTTGTTGAATTTGTGGTCTCCATTGTTCCTCTCTTGGTGGGGCAGACTTGATACAATCAAAATGATGATTGTTCCTCAGATTCTGTTTATATTATCTATGTTACCCTTCAAAATTCCTAAATATTATTTTTCCCAGATTAATTCGCTATGCACAAAATTTCTTTGGAATAACAAGCATGCACGTATTGCTCTAGCTAAATTGATTCGGCCTAAGAATGAAGGAGGTGTAAGATTCCCTGATTTTATTTTGTATCATAATGCATTTTTGATTCGTCAATTTTTTGCCTTGTCTAGGGATTATCAAGACTTGCCTAAGCCTGCGTGGGTTAATGTTGAATGCTCCTTGCTTAATGAATTTTCAATACGAGATGTTGTACACATGTCTAACTGTACTTTTAATTCTAAATACCCTATTTTGAAACATTCCCATATGTTGTTGCATACGCTTTTCTTTAAGAACATGAATAACTATGAATCTTTTCTAGCGTCATCCCTTTGGTTTAATAAGTACATTACATTTCGCCACAAGTCATTCTATTACAAACAATGGAAAGAAAAGGGCCTTCTTTTTGTACATCAGCTAATTGTCAACAATGTAATTCTCTCTTTCCATCAGCTACAAGTTACCTTCAATCTTCCTGATTCCTGTATTCTACAATATGATACACTAGTCCCAATTTTGCAAGAGTGTTTACAGAAATTCTCTTCTCCTCCAACTCCTCCTTCCTCTCCTTCTGACTCTTCATTATTTCACACTTCTTTTGATACTACTCCTAGTGCCTCTTATATCTATAAATCTCTATCTACTTCTATCTGCACAAGGGTTAAATCCAAGGCGGAACTAGAATGGGAACATGACCTTTCCTTGACTCTATCAGTATCACATTGGGATAAGTTTTGGCTGAAACTTTTCAAAACCTCCAAAGCTGCAAATCTCACTCAATCCCTCTTTTTTATTTTTAATAGAGTCATCATTACTCCTCTTTTACTTCATAAATTTAATCACTCTGTCACGCCTTCTTGTTGGTCTTGCTCTAATGCTGAAGGCTCATTAGTACACCTACTGTTTTACTGTCCTAAGGTTTATGCCTTTTGGAAGGAGATTTGGTCAAAGTGTACTCGGATCTTTTCTAATAATGTACAACTTAATATTCATAATGTATTTTTGGGTACTGTTTCACCAGATTTTGATCTAGTCACTCCCCCCTCTCCGTTGTTAGATTTATTCCTTGCTGTGGCCTTTAAAGTCATTCTCACTTGCTGGAAAGATAATTCTAAACTATCCTCTCTACATTGGTGGAACTATATTTGTGATGAACATAGAATTGCTTCTTTCCCTCAGTCTTCCATTCATGTACAAATTAAGTCCGACCTACTATGGTTTCCCTTTACATCCTTCTTATCAGCATCATCATAGTTTCTATCTATTCTACCATCTTGTTCTTCTCTCTTCTTTTTCTATCCTCTCTCTTTCCTATACTTCTCTTTTCTCTCTCCACCTATCCTTTTTCTTTTTCTCTCTCCTTCTCCACTTTTTCATAAAAATGTTCACTCGCCTACTTAAATTGTATATCTGCACTATTACATTCTTTAGGAGTCTTATTCCTCATGGTGTTTTATTATGTTTTACCTATTATTGATTATTCTTAGCCAATTGTTAATGTTTTTTTCACTGTTTACATTACTTAAACTCTGTTTCCTCCCTCCGTAGTATTAGCTTATTGTATAGACATCGTCTATTTTTGCTGGCATGTTTTACAATTTACTTACTCCTACTGGCTTATTTTGTATTGCTTATCTTGTGTGCTTTTATCTTCAATAAAAACTACTTAACTAAAAAAAAAAACAATGTCAACCAATTCGATTCCAGTGCTCTAGGCCCATAATCACAGGAAAGAGCCATTACCACAAATTTATTACAACACATGCCATTATAACGCATGACAACACAACTCAACTACCATTACATCGCAATGCCTGCAAAGCGCCGGGACACTCCCGTTGGGGGTATCCGCGCTCTTTATAAGCTACATAATAATAATAATAATAATAATAATGCCTTTACAACACATGGCATTACAATGCAAATGCCTTTACCATGCATGCCTTTGCAACTAATTTTGTTGTAAAAGCATGAATTGTAAAGGCATATGGGTTTTACATGTAATTATAAGGTAAGTATAGGGTTTAGGGTGGTTTTGGGGTGCTAGGAGTATTTTTAGGGTTCAGGGTGGGTTTGGGTTTTGGGGTGCACAGGGTAATTTTAGGGTTCAGGATAGGTATGGGCTTTGGGGTGCTGAGGTAATTTTAGGGTTCAGGGTGGGTATGGGTTTTGGGGTGCTCAGAGTAATTTTAGGGTTCAGGTTGGATTTGTGTTTTGGGCTTCTAAGGGTAATTTTAGTGCTCAGGGTGGTTTTGGGTTTTGGGGTGCCTAGGGTAACTTTAGGGTTCAGGGTGGGTATGGGTTTTGGGGTGCAAAGAGTAATTTTAGGATTTAGGGGGTATGGATATTGGGGTGGTAATGGTAATTTTAGGGGGCATGGTTATTGGGGTACAAAGGGTAATTTGGGGGTTTTAGGGGGTATTTTAAATATATATATATATGTGATATTATCTACTGGCGGTCGCCAGCAGATAGTTATAGTTAGGACCGAGAAATCTGAAAATTCTATTTTGAATAACTTTGGCGCCGGTTGACTTATCTTCGTGAAATTTTCAAAACTAATGGGGCGCTCCGCTCAGCTCCTACCCTGAAAGTCTCGGGGTGATTCGTCAAGCGGAGGCTGAGAAAAAATGGGGTCCCAAAACGCGTTTTCCCCATGCATTTTCCCATAGGACCTTTAGTCGAAGGTACAGCCCGAACGGCTGAACAGAATTACTTGAAATTTGGCAAAGAGGTAGTCCTCAGGTCAGGCATGTGCCTTTTGCATATATGGTGTCAATCTGTTCAGTAGTTCCTGAGAAAATTGCAGTTAAAAGTACATAAATATCTATATGCGCGCACCGTGCGAGCACCAAATGTCCGCGAGCGTAATTCTGATTGGTGGTTAGATGTCAGTCAACATTCCAATCCGTCGAAATCAGGAAGTGTCGGACGCCATTTTGTGTGTGAGAGTGAAAAAGAAAGGTGGAGAACGTGAAAAGGGGGCAGGGTAGAGAGTTCCTGACCCCCTAGCCTTTGTCAGGGGGTCCCTGAAGGACCCCGAAGGGTGAAAAAAACATTTTATTTTTTTTCAAAAAATCGCGGGGTGCGCGCAGGGTGTGAGCATGGTGCGCGCACCGTGAAAAATCCTTAAAAAAAAAACATTTTAAACTGTTTATAAGTTTATAGAAGATATTAACTATGCTGTTCAACTTTATCCAAATAAAAAAAAAAGAGCTGAGCCATTCCATATTACAGGATACAGTCAATCTATAACTATATACATAGGTAGTTTATTGTAAAATAAATATATAAAAAATATAATGATACATACATAAATTAGCATTTAAAAAACCTTGCAAATTCACTGATAAAAACCATAGGTTTCACACACGTTATAGTTAGGAATTAGCATTTAAAAAACCTTGCAAATTCACTGAAAACACCATAGGTTTCACACATGTTATAGTTAGCTGGACATTTCACTCGTAAAAAACCATTGAAATTCCCCCGTTATAGTTAGTTCAGTTAACTATAACTCGCGCGACCGCAATACACTGCTGATGACGTCACATATTACATCACTCATGACATGGTCAGTGACATCACTCATGACATCAATGATGACATCTCAAATCACATCACTGATGACATCACTGATGACATCATCCAGTGAATATGTGTCTTTCTGAAAAATAAATATTTTTTATATATGTATATCTGAAGGTTAATGGAAGAAAAAATGGGTAAATAAGTGTCTAAATGGATGTTTTTTTTGGTAAAATTAATTGTATAACTGACTTATTAACAGTATCTTAGTGAATACAGTGATGTAATATGTGACGTCATCAGCAGTGGATTGCGGTCGCGTGAGTTATAGTTAGCTGAACTAACTATAACGGGGGAATTTCAATGGTTTTTTACGAGTGAAATGTCCAGCTAACTATAACATGTGTGAAACCTATGGTTTTTTCAGTGAATATTATATATAAATATATAAATACATCTATATGAATATGTGTATATATAAAAAAAGTATATATATATATTATATATATATATATATATATGTATATATATATATATATATGTATCGTCAAGCACTCTTCCACTCCGCGATTCTTCCACCAGCCACGGCAAAAAGAGCACGGACCACAATCCTTCAAATACCAATAGGTTTATTGCCCTGTAGGTTACATCGACAACATAGCAGCCATTACGCGTTTCATCCCTGCATGGGGACTTGATCACATGACGCTGAACCACCAATCGTATTACACTTTTAAAGGGGTTGGGCACTGTTTGTTTCAACAGCTTTTTTTCAAAACTTTAATTACAACATTTTTGTTTCTCCTTTGCAGCTTGTCCTTTCATTGTATGCTTTTCCTAATTGTTTAGACATCCTTATGCCTCATTTAAACAGATATAAATATCTATACAGAACCTTAAACTAAGGCAAATCCATCATTCAAGAATAATGTCTCATAAATGATTGTGATTATGTACATTGTGTCATATTCAAATGAACAGATCGTATTGCATCAATCAGAAATAAATATATAAATAAATAGATTAATCCATAAATTTATAAAAACCTTACTGGCGTCAAAATACCCTGGATAAAATCATGTATAAATATATAAATATATAAATACATAAAAGAAACCACAAATGTATAAAATTCTGTGTAAAAAGTTTTGTAATAATACACAATTTTCACAAATACAATCATAAAAACAATCCTCAATACCAGAATGTAATAAAATAATCGTTTAGCATGCAATGGTAAAATCGCAAGTCGCCCAACCACCTGCTCCCCGCAGGGAATAAAAGGATAAATCCTTGCTAGGGTATTGCGCAATGATTAATTGTTATGGATTTATTTTATGTGTGTATTAGGATAATCCTACTCTGTTTAAGTGTTTGTTCCTAAACAGTTGGTTTATTTCCTAATAACCACGTGGTTGGGACTAAAGTTACCTCCGTTGATTAGTTGGAGTTGGCATACTTGGAGCAATAGTTCACTAAGGTTCCGTATCATGAAAGGAAAAACAGAGAAAAGACAAACCAGGTTGCCTGCTGGAAGATGATTCCCGGCCAACCATGCCCAATACATTTTTATAGTTTATTTTAATTTTTATTTATTTTTGTATTTATTAAAACCTATATAGATGTGCAAAATGTGCTTCAATTTAAAACTACTAGATAAAAAATTGATAAGTGCTGGTAAAAAAAGAGAGAATATATATATATATAAAAAATAAATATATATATGTATAAAAAAGGAAGCAAGTCTAGATGTCATAGTAGCCCAGTAGTTACTATAATATCGGCCGATATATAGATAGTAAAATACTGCTGGAGCTTAAAATTAGTACAAGCAATAGGTTAAAGTTAATCTGGCTTCATGTCCAAGATTGGAAAAGGGTTACAGCAAGGAGAAGATTTTTTATATACCTGTATGTATATATTAGGGTATGGTAACTTAGCATAAGCGTGACCGTTATAGACTGGCGTGAAGCTCCTCTGAGCTATTTAGTCCATTTGGGTGCTTACTATCTAGATTTAAAATATAGTACATTTCCTATATTCTGAGTGTTTTTTCTCTGTCCCCCCCCTCTTTTGTTTTTAGGGACAGAATTAATGAGGAAGTAACTTAAATCTTTTGGGTTACCCTCATGTTTCGCCTGGAAATGACGCGCCACTGGATACGCCTGGTCATGGTTTTTGATTGCACGAATGTGTTGGAGTATTCTTTTGTGCCCTGGAAGAATGGTACTCCCAATATACCTTAGTTTGCATGGGCACTCCAACACATATATCGCATGATCCGTCTTACAGCTCAATGATTTGGTAATTTCATTGTTGGGGCCCCCAAATGGTGTAGTGTAGTTTGTTGTCGAGACCCCGTATTGGCAGGTCTTACACACCTTACATTGGAAGAATCCCCGTCTTTGTGACAGCCAAGATCCTTGGTTTCCACCCCACAAGGGTCATTATCCACCAACATGTCCTTCATAGATACTCCTCTTCTATATGTAATAGCTGGGTGTTTGGGGATCATTTTACCGATTATGGGGTCCTGTCTTATAAGGTACCAATTTCTATTGAGAATCTTCCTTACTGCTGCCTCCTGTCAGTTATATTCAAAAATAAATCTGAAGTTGTTGGTTGAACCGTCGCCAGGGGCTTCATGTTTTGGAGTTTGACAAATCAGAGTCCCTCTGTCATATATATGTATGAATATATATATATATATATTCATTGAAAAAAACATAGGTTTCGATTGAGGCGGAAGATGGCGGCCGACTGACAGCACCGTTGTGATCCTCACTGAGTGCTACCCTGCAACTAATCTATTCATGGCTCAAGAGATGGGGTAAAAAGACGAAAAAGAGCCTTCCCCCGTCGTGAGGAAGCTGCTGGGAATGCTCCGCAGCAGAGCCTCCAGATATCCGTTGTTTTATAATTTCACCGGCGTTCCGAGATCGGAACTCCAACATTCATTCCGCGAGGACGTTCGCGCTGCTCCAGCATCCCGGATTCGCGCTGGCCTGCGCGCGTTCCGTTTGGCTCCGGCAGTCTCTCTGAGCAAGCGGAGACACAGCGCTGTTCGTGGAGGGAGCTGCATGGCTTGCTCGCACACAGGGGATCGAAGGACCCTTTCCTCCGAAGCGTGCAATAGAGATCCTGGGCAGATTTGTTTGGTTGTGCTTCAGCTCTTCCTTTGCGGTTGCAGCCTACAGACGACCATGACAGGGAAGGGACTGCGAGGAGGCAAAACAAAGAACTTAACCTCTCAGGTGAGCACCGGGCAGGCCACAATTCGGCAGAAAAAGGTGGATGCCCTGGGAGGCATAAATAAAGGTGGGGGAGAGAGAGGGGAGAAAGGAGAGATAATGGATGGCTCTGTAAGAAAATGCAACGGAAGTGAATCTAGTAAGACAGCCACCATAAAAAAAAAAATCCCCGCACGTCTGATAAAAGATGATGGCAATTTGCAGCCCTTAATCACTACAAGTTTTGGTATTGCAGCAAGGGCAGAGAACTCTATTACAAAATGCCCAGCTGGGAATGAGGAAGGGACTGAGGCAATACCAGGGATAAGTGAAAATGGGCAAAGAGAAAATCAACAATTTCCCTTAACAAAAGCTCCAAACAATTCTCAATCTCAATCCCAAGGCGGCACATTGCCCATCGTGGCCAAAGCTTTACCAATACAGACAGAAGGGTGCTTGATACAGGATAATGATTCTCCTCGGTGCGATAACAACAAGATAAATGGCAGTTTAAACCCCCTTGCAGATCTTTTTAATATATCTATCTCGGGACAAGCCAGTAGCTATGAACGACAAGAACACATCCTGAAAACGCCAGACAACCAGGATACATTTTTCTCTCTCACTGAGGAATCTGAATTATCCGATATAAGTATCTTGGTGTCAAGTGGGGAGGAGAGAGCTAAGGGGTATAGCAGTCCAATTACTGACTCTTCAAAGCATAAACATACCTCAAAAAAATATAAAAGGGGGGGGGGGGGAAATCGTGTTCAGCTTAAAGAAAACAGCGATTCTACTGATAAGGAAGACGAAATAGATTTGAACTGGGACTATGAAGACACCCCTCTTACTCTCTCCCCAAAATGCGTCTCAACCTCCGGTAATCAAACACTTATGGAGAACACCAAAGTGGATGAACACGGTGAACAGAACAAAGAGCTAGCATTAACTGATATTTTGCAATCCATTAAGAGCTTCCAAGCAGAGGCTAAAAGTGATAGTCGTAGATCTCGCCTGGCGGCAAAAAAATTACAGGGAGCTGTCCGGAAAGTAGGAAAGACATGTGCCGAAATTGCTGACCGTATGGCTTCAGTGGAAGTAAGAACTGAACAGTTGGAAAAGGACTTCACCACGTTAAAAATTCAGAGCGATGAACATGATGGTATTATCAAAGACTTGATGTGGAAAGCCGAGGAGCAGGAAAATCGGCAGAGGCGTAATAATCTTCGCTTTCTGGGGATTCCAGAAGGTATTGAAAAGGATGACTCAAGGAGATTTATGATATCATTCCTTAAGGGGGCTTTTCCAGAATTACAAGATTGAGATTGGAATAAGGAAGTTCAGAGAGCTCATAGGTTTCCTTTATTCCCTAGTAAGCGCACCCCGACAGCTCAGCAACATCCAAGGGCCATGCTGCTATTTTTTGGCAATTTTTTGCTTCGACAAGCTCTTTATGACTTGGCCAGGCCCACCAATAAACGCTCCTTCGAAGGAATAACTTTCTTTACTCGCCCCGATTTTGCACATGCCACGGTGGAGCGCAGGTGGAGGCTTTGACAGCTCTTTGATCCTTTTCAGAAGCTGGGGGCAACGGTATACCTTCAGAACCCAGCCAGACTCAAAATTGTCTATCAAGGGACTACTAGAAGTTTTATATCTGAGATACAGGCTAAAAACTATCTGGAGGATATTGTAGGGCGCAAACAATGAATTTAATTGTAATTGTAATTGAGCTAGCTCTGTCAAGGGTTATATGGTTGTTTCGGGGAGGGGGTCATTGGATTGCTTAAAGTTGCCGTGAGGGGGTATCTAAGGAGGGGGGGGGGGGGGGAAAGAGAGAATTACCATAGCCCCTCTTTTCACTGTGGGGTGGACACTCAGCGGATTCATGCGGGTTCGGATGACGGACGTCAAACGCCTGGCCCCAAGATGGCCAGGCAACTTCCATGAATGGTGGAGGGTGGGGGGGGGGACAAGGGGGACAAGGGGAGGGTGGTGGGGAATGGCTGGGTCAGACAGGATAGTCAGGTGGTTAGGATTATTGGAAGAAAATATACCAGACAATATGGAAGGGCAAAGACAACACAATAAGCAGGTTCTCGACAAACTAGGCGTAATTTATAGCTTACTCTACCTAAAATTATGGGGATGTTAAAAATATTATCCCTAAATATTTGTGGATTAAATGACATTAAAAAAAGACAGACAGTTGCAATAGGATTACGAACCTGGGGGGCAAATATTATGTGCCTCCAAGAAACTCACATTGAGGGTTCCCAGAGCCATATCTTAAATACACTGGGGTATCGGTTGGTGTGTGCAACATCATAGGGGGCACGGTTTCGGGGGGTTGCAATCTTAGCAAAAGGTAGTGGGTTTGTCTTTAATCATTCTAAAACTGATAAATTCGGCCGATGGGCTATTACGGAATGCCAATATGCAAAACGACAGAAGCTAACACTGTGTGCCTTATATGGGGCTAATAGTGATGACCCTGCCGTATTTGATGATATCTCCAACGAGCTTGCACATTGGCCTTTACCCGTAATAGTCTGTGGAGATTTTAATATTAATCTCCCATCAGATTGGTCCTTGAAAAGGGACTGGATCTATAAAGGCCGCAAATCCAAAGTATTTAGGTCTCTGAAGAATATGTGCGATATACATGGGTTAGTGGATGGCTGGCAAAAATCTAATTCATGCGACCCAGGGTATACGTTTTTTTCTAATCCACACTCTACACATGTTAGAATAGATTATATATTCACGTCAAACTCACTCAAATCTAAGTGTCAAATAGAGAAGCTGCCTCGAATATTATCAGATCATAACCCTTTAGTTTGTACCCTAGAAATAGTATCTGAAAATGTAGAACCAACACCCTGGACTTTTGAACGTTCCCTGCTGTTGGATCTTAATTACTGTGCCCATATATGAAGATGGATTCCCAACTTTTTAACTGATAATATTGGTAGCGCCTCAATTGAAGTAGTTTGGGACACTTTGAAGGCAGGGATTCGGGGAGAGACACTACAATATTCATTAAGGGCTAATAAGCTAGAAAGAGAAAGTATGCGGGGTTTACAGGAAAATCTTAGGTTGGCTGAAGAGGAGCTGATAAATGTAACAAATGGGATTAGAAAAGAAGGAGAAATTACTAAAATTCAAAACCAGGTCGCAATCGCAAAAGCAGCAATCACTAATATCTTTATTGACAAAGCTGTTAAAAAAGCAACTGCACGAAATGAATTGGTCTATGAAGTTAACGAACAAGTGGGTCATCAGTAAGCCGTACGAATGCGACAACAAACCACTTCCAATTTGATACGCGATATCCATGATCCTGTCAAGGGCAATATTTCAGATCCAGAACTTATCAGAGAAGCTTTTTGGCGATTTTATCAAGACCTGTATACTGAAGATGGTAGGGGGGGCTTATCCGAGGTTGATAGCTACCTAGACTGTGGCAACTATGAAAAGTTTGAAGAGGAAGACCAGAACATTTTGGAGGAAACACCTAATCTAGATGAAATTTTAACCACTATTAAAAATCTCCCGAAGGGGAAAGCTACGGGATTGGATGGCATCCCCTCCGAATTCTATTTAACATTTCTAGAGCAAATTAAACAATGTTTTTTAGAATTAATCATACATATTTTCAAAGGTGGCCAACCTCCAAACTCTTGGTCTAGGGCAAAAATAATTATCTTCCCTAAAAAGAACAAACCCTCAGAACAACTCGGTTCTTACCGCCCTATTACTCTTATTAATGCTGATTCCAAAATGTATTCAAAAATACTAGCTAATAGGATAGCCCCCATTATGCATAAAGTGGTAGCTAAATGTCAACACGGCTTTAAAACCTGGGAGGTCAACCATTAACCATATTCAGAGAGTAATCACCCTATTTGATGGTACGGAGGTTGCAGGAGACCCTATGGCACTGATCCTTCTCGATGCTGAGAAGGCGTTCGATAGGGTCTCCTGGCAATTTTTGTGGAGATCTATGCTTAAGGTTGGGATCAGGGAAGGTTTTATACAGGCAGTTCAAAAATTATATATCAATCCCAGAGCTGTGGTATTTGTGAATGGAACGTTAACTAAAGAATTAATAATCTCTCGAGGAACACGCCAGGGCTGTCCATGCTCTCCATTGCTTTTTGCAATTTACATTGACCCCTTCATCCGAAGTTTGGAAAGAAATAGGGAAATAAGACCTATTGTATTGCAATCATTTCCAACCAAAACATTAGCATATGCTGACGATATAGCTATTGTCACCGCCGACCCCATCATGGCTATGTCTGTCATTGAGAGCGAAGCTAGTAAATTTGGCCTAGTTTCTGGCTATACACTCAATCGCGGGAAGACACAGATTGTATTAAATAAAAAAAGCAATATGGTTGATTCTCGGGTGGTGGAAAAAGCTGCATACCTGGGAATCACCATCTCCTCTAATCTTGATGATATGGTTGATATAAACCTAAAACCAATTATGGGCTTAATGCAAAAAGATTTACGTTGATTAGATAATTTACACCTGTCTATAATTGGAAGAGTGAATGCAGTGAAGATGGTGTACTTCCCGAAAATATTGTATTTGTTCAGAGCAATCTGCCTTGAATTCAATAGTTACTGGTTTAAATCTATGGAACGTATGTTCTCTAATTTTATCTGGGCATATTCTCAACCTCGACGTGCTTACAGCTTTCTTACTCTCCCCAAAGACAGAGGAGGTCTAGCTCTCCCTAACTTAAAAGCCTATTATTGGGCATCGGTTCTACTCTATAGTAGTGAGCTATTACAAAATACGGGGGTTGAAGCAATGTATAAAGATAGTACACCGTCTATCTTCCAATTAATTCTTGGTAATAAAAGTAGAGGGTATCTATGGAGATATCTACATGATAATTATCATAAAAAGGTCAAATTTAAAACCCTCTACAGTGGGTTTAAGGCTTGGAAGGCGGTGAGGAAAATGCTAGGCCTAGGGCAAGTGTCATACTATACACCCCTGCTGGATAATCCAACTCTTCCGGGGGCTATTTTTAGAGATATTTGTATAGATAGATGGAACAAAGCAGGAATTGTACAATTAGGATGTCTTTTCTGCCCGTCTGGGATTAAATCTTTCGAAACCCTGAAGAATGAATATCATTTGGATTGGCGTGATTTTTTTAAATTTCTACAAATCAGGGATTTTCTTACACACAAATTAAGGGGGAAGCCTTTAGGTCAAGAAATATCTGTAGTGGAAATAGCTATACATAATAGGAATCATACTATAGGAGATGTTTACTCTTCTCTTATTACCATGTTTTCGGATGATTTGGAGAAAATCTCACAGAAGTGGCAGGATAAGCTAGAAATATCTGCCGATGGTTTTAACCATGCCTATCTCCTCTCGCATACTATACTCATTTCAACCAAACTTCAGGCTCAGTTTTACAAAACCTGCTTTTTTCTATACTATACCCCAGATAAAATAGCTCAATGGGGGAGCGGCAAGGGAACCTGCTGCCCCAGATGTATGATGTCCAACGCTGATTCTATTCATATTTTTGCTACTTGCATTGGATTAACAACACTAAAACAAGACATAGAGAAATTTTTGACTATTATATTACATAGAGAGATAACACTAACTAGTGCAATAATGCTATTAGGGGCCGATGACCCTGATAACCTTGGGCCCGGCAATGAGCTTATTTTTATTGCAATGGCGGTTTTAAGACTGTGCATAGCCTCCGCTTGGCTGGACCCTATAGCACCGTCTTTCCAACAGTGGTTAGCCAGGCTTCTAGCTATGTCTAATTTGGAGGTTGCCATATATAAGCGTAAGGGCAAGCTACGGCGCAAGCGGGGTTTGAGTATTTGGACTCCACTTTTGCAATGGAGCTTAGCTCACGATTAACCGCGAAAAATTCTGTTACTTTTTTTCCTTTGCTCCTTTGCTCTTTTTTTTAATTTTTTTTTTTATCCTTAACTGTATGATAAATAAGAATGTGTTGCCGATTCCTTTCTATCTATGTATTTGTGTCTTTACAAACATAAGGAATGTGCCTGTATATCTGTCTGACTCCGGAGGGTGGGAGGGCGGGGTGATAACTGTTGGAAATTTTGAATTAAGATAATTTAAAAAAAAAAAAAAAGAAGGATGGGCTCGTGTGATGCCCTGCTCCTAGGAAAGTTTTTTTTAAAATAAAAAAAAAGAAATAAAGAATAAAAAAAAAAAAGAAAAAACCATAGGTTTCAGGGACGTTATAGTTAGCTGGACATTTCACTCTTACAAAACCATAGAAATTCCACCGTTATAGTTAGTTCAGCTAACTATAACTCGCGCACCCGCAATGCACTGCTCATGCCGTCACATATTACATCATTCATGACATGGTCAGTGACATCACTGATGACATCTCAAATGACATCACTGATGGCATCATGCATTGACTGTTTGTTTCTGTAAAGTTTAAATATGTTTTATATATATTCCAAGGTGTATTGAAGAATGAGTGGGTGTATAAGTGTCTGGATGGAGGATTTAGTAGGTGCATGACTGACTGTATAAGTGAGTGATTAAATGCATCTTACTGAAGGCATGGGTTAGTGACTAAACTGTGTGAATGTCTGTATCAGTCTATCTGTTGTTGTGCAAGCTGCTGCATGGGTTGGTCAGTAGCTACATGGGTGTCTATATAGGTTATTGATTGGTTGTCTGAGTATTTTTTTGGGAGGTTGAGTGTGTGGGTGGGTGGGAGGTGTGAGTGTGCATACATGTGTGAGTGGTTAATTCACTGGGTGTATGGGTTCAAGAGTGTATGTGGAAACAGCTGTATGGGTGCGTGAGTGTGTGTATGGGTGTGTCGGTGGGTGAATGGATGTCTCAGTGGTATATGTCCAAGTAACTACATAGGTAAAAGGCAGTGTATGTGAGAGTTGAAGTATATAAATGACTCTACATGATAGTCAGTGATTGTGAGACTGGCTGTATGGATGAGTGTGTATTTGTATCACTGATTATATAAGAGAGTAAGTATGCGTTAGTATCTGTATGAACAAGTGAGGTGGTGTGTGTATATTTGTGTAGGTCAGTAAATGGGAGTGTGATTGATTCTTAGCATGACTGACTAGGTGTGTGAGTAACTGCATGGATGAGCGGTGGTGTGTGAGTGTCTGTATAGGTGTATGAGTGCATATGATAGTGTTGTATTGGTGAGTGACTGCATGTATGAGTGATTGTATGGATGAATGAGTGGATGTGTGTGGAGACCTAGGAATCAGTGAGTGCATATGTAGTAACTGGTATTGGTGTGTCAATGATTTAGAAAATGGTAGTCTGTATTTTACAGTGGGTGTATCAAAGGTTATATTAGATTGTGAGGAGTAGCATCGGATTTTCACGTGGATGATGTCATCAGTGATGTCACTGACCATGTCATGAATGATGTGATATGTGACGTCATGAGCAGTGCATTGCGGGTGCATGAGTTATAGTTAGCTGAACTAACTATAACGGTGGAATTTCTATGGTTTTGTAAGAGTATAAAGTCCAGCTAACTATAACGTCCCTGAAACCTATGGTTTTTCAGTGAATTTCTAAGGTTTTTTTTGTTGTTTAAAGAGCTTTATTGCAATTGGTAAACATAGTAAAACATCATTACAGAGTAAAAAGTTACATTGAAAAACAAACGCTAATATAATATTATACATGCAGAATGAGTCCCATTATTGGGAAATAAAACTATACCAAGGAAAAATAGCTTTTTAAAAAAAAAATGTTTTAGAGGAAGGAAGAAAAAAAGAGAAGTGAAAGAAAAAAAAAGATAGATAGATAGAGGGAGAAGAGGGAATGATAAACAAAAAGGAGGCATGCAAAACAATAACCGTGACCTCTGCAGGAGTTAAGAGTACGCAAATAGTGAGAAAAGAAGAAAGTACTTTAAATAAAAACAAAAACAGTCAAGGAACATGTTTAGAAAGGTGTGCTGTAAGAGGTGACCATAATAAATCCTTTTTAATTAGTAAAGGAACAGAAGTGGCGAATGCACGATCAAGCCGGTGGTGATGACATAACAAGTTCCACCATGCCTGAAATGAAATTTTGGAGGTATCTTTCCAATTAGTTGTGATAATCTAGAGGGAGATGGCAATAAATAAGTCTATGAATCTTCGTACGTTACAGTGAGCATCCCATATTGGAGAGGAACCTCCCAAAAATATATGTGTAATGTCAAAAGTGAAACTTGTGGACAAAATATCATTTAATTTGGACCAAATACGAAACCATAGGGATTTAATCAATGGGCAGTGAAAAAACATGTGGAGAAGGTCACTATCTTCACATGGACATGACCAGCATTTTTTAGTGTTCAGTAATTTGAATTTGTATAAGTCAGAAGGGGTAAAAAAAAGCTGGTTGTAAAAGAAGAATAGAGTTTGTGTAGTACTAGCAGAACGGGAAGAGGTATGTATTTTGGACCAAACAGATTCCCAGAGCTGTAGAGAAAATTCCTGTGTTAAGTCTTTCTCCCATAATAATTCTATTACCGTCTTCGATCTATCATCTAAAGGATGGGAGAGCAATTTATAGATGGCAGCAGCTCTAAGAGGGATAGAAAAATCAATTACAGAGGATGAAGCCTGACCAGGAGTAGCTGGAGGAGATAACTGAGACAAAATTTGAGTGAGAGAAGCTGTCAAGAGGGGGTAATGGAAAGAGTGAGTGTTAGAGATGCCAAAAGATTCTTGAATATCTGAAAAATCCCTCGGCAAATTGTCCTTCAGTAATTAATAAAGAGTAATGATACCTTTTTCAATCCATTCCTTCCAAAAGAGTGCTCTATTGTTGATCTTTAAGAATTTATTGTACCATATTGGTGTTTGGGATAAAAAGTCCTTAGGGGAAAGATGAGATCGAAACAAAGAAAGAGTGAGGGCTTTTGAGTGGTTAAAAATGGGAGTGGAAAGACGCTTCGGTGGCTGAGATAAACGAGTAGCTGTAAGGAATGAAAAGGGTAGGAGTTGAGCGAGTTCAAGTGTACTCCAAGCCGTTACTGAAGGGCAAAGAAAATCAGAAAAAAAGTCCAAATTTGCTTTAATGTAAAGACAGAATGATATCGGTTTATGTTCGGGAAATTGACTCCGCCTAATTCTTTGGGTTTCTGGAGACGAGAGAGAGAAATCCTGGATTTACGGTTATTCAATAAATTTTTTGTCAAGGAACGATTAATGGTACTAAAAAGTAAAGCGGGAGGGAAACAGGAAGCATAGAGAGATAAAAATTAATAATAGGGAGAAGCATCATTTTAATAGTGGCTTGTCTACCCCACCAGGATGAAAAAAGAGGGGACCACCTCTCAATGAGGGCAGAATTTTTTTTAAGGATATCTATCTGATTAATCCTAACGGTTTCTCTAATAGTGCTAGCGTAAAGGACGCCTAAATATTTGATGTTCTTGGGGTTTAATTCAAAGCCAGAACCATGAAACATATGAGATAGACAAAATTTGTTTAGGGGCAGAACTTCGGATTGATCAATATTGAATTTATAGCCGGAAACTAAAGAATATTCTTGTAGTAGAGAGAAAAGAGCCGGCAAAGAAGTGGAAGGATTGGAGATGTAAAGCAAAATGTCATCTGCATAAGCAGTAAACTTAATATCAATATTCTGGAATTGAAAATCAGTGTATAAAGGTGAACGTCTGATTTTTTCAAGAAATGGCTCTAAAGCAAGAATAAAAAGAAGTGGGTAAAGGGGACACCCTTGTCTTGTTCCTCTATGAAGAGGACCACATGTAGATCGATGTCCGTTAACCCATATAGAAGTAGAGGGTTCCGAATACAGCAATTGAATATATCGAATGAATGGGGGACTGAAACCATGCCATCTCAATGCTCCAAACATAAAGTCCCAACTCACCCTGTCAAATGCTTTTTTAGCGTCGAGCGTAATGGCAGCAACTGGAGAGTCCATTTTAGAGGCAAGGTGAATAATGTTAAGGATGGTTCTCGAATTGCCGGTTATAGACCTTCCTTTGACAAACCCAGATTGATAAATATTAATAAGATCAGGAATCACTTTGTTGATACGGATAGCCAATACTTTCGCAAATATTTTACAGTCAGTATTGATTAAAGAGATAGGCCTATAAGTTTTGCAGAAGGAGGGATCTTTATACTTTTTAGGTATTAAACAAAGCATTGCTTGGGTGAAGGTTCCCTTTGATATTCCCTCACCAAGAAAGTAATTTATCAGTGAAAATAAATGAGGTATTAGAGAATTTTTGAATTGGAGATAAAACCGAACAGTGAAACCGTCTGGGCCAGTTGTTTTATCTTTGGGTAGAAGATTAAGAGCATTAAGAAATTACTTTTGTGAAATAGGAGTGTCTATTGACTTAAAATCTAAAGGCTCATTAGGAGCATGAGGGAGGGATTGAAAGAAAGAGTCAATTTGAACTGAAGATGGAGTGGATTCTGGAGTTTAAAGAGTAGTATAATACTGGACAAAGCAATCAAGTATTCTATCGTCAGTAGTGTGACGAACACCAGAGTTACCGGTAATAGCAATAATTTTAGATTTCTGTTTCTTAATTTTAAGATAATTGGCCAGAGATTTGCCAGCTTTATTCCGTCTACCATACATTTTAGCATTGAATTTTAGGAGGTTATTACATGCGGAATCCCATGAATGTTTGTTAAATTGCATTTGAGCCTTAATAAGAGAGGAAAGGGTGTTGTTAAAATTAGTGGTGAAGTATTGATGTTCGAGAGCTTTGATTTGTTTAACCCCTTCAGCGCTGGGCGAATTCCGCCGCGGTGCTGAAGGGTTCGAGCGCGGGCGGGACCATGACGGAACGGTTCCGTCATGAGCACAGCTCAACCGTGGCTCATGACGGAACCGTTCCGTCATGAGCATGGAAGGGGTTAAGGATAAGAGAGGAATCAGAAAGGGCTTTTTTCTTCTTACGGGATACAAAATAAATATGGAAGCCTCTGGCAGTGGCTTTAAAGGCATCCCAAACCGAGTGAAATTGAGAAGTACAAGAGAGGTTGTTGAGAAAGAATTCATCAATAAAAAGTGTGAATTGTTCAACAAATTGGGCATCTAAGAGAAGAGAGTTATTAAAGCGCCATCGGCGGAAAGTAGAGGAAGGTGAAGGAAAGTCCATATCTAAAATGATAGGGGCATGATCTGAGATAAGGATGGAGCCAATTTCTGAGTTGGTCATAAACTGTGGGGCGTGTTGAGTGAGAAAGATGTAGTCAATACGGGAGTGAGATTTGTGAACGGGTGAAAAGAAAGAAAATTCCAATGTGTCAGGGTGAGAGACTCTCCATGAGTCTATAAGGCCTCTAGAGGAAATTGCTTTGTGAAAAAGTTTTTGCATTTTGTTGGGGACATATTTGGTTTGTGATTTGCGATCCAGGAAAGGATCCATCAGTTGATTACAATCACCACCCATGATCAAATCATCCACAGCATGTGAAGAAAGAAAGGTAGAAAAATCCTTCCAGAATTGAAAGTCAATACCATTCGGACCATAAATATTACAAAACGAGAGTTGAGTATCATTAACAATAGCATTTAAAAACAACCATCTACCATTATCATCATGAAACTCATTCTGTAATTGAACGCTTAAAGATTTGTGAAACAATATAATCACACCATTTTTGTTGTTTACTGCAGGAGAACAAAAAACTTCTCCTATCCATTGTTTACGTAATGAAGATAGTTCTTGTGACTTAAGGTGTGTCTCCTGTAATAAAGCAACCTGACATTTTAATCCTGCTAGGTGAGATAGGACACGTTGCTTCTTAACAGGGTTGCGAAAACCTTTGACATTCCAGGATACAACACGAAAACCTTTCATCTATAGGAATTAACTGATGTTAGGCTTGAAAATAAAAAACAAGCCAGAAAAAGGAAGAAGAAAGGTATTAGAGTAAATAAGTGGATTTAAGGTTGAGAAGATGCGTGGAGCATAGAAGAGGGAGATATTTTGTGTAGACTGGCCACAAGAAAGAAGAGAAGGAAAGCAGTAAAGTACCGTATATTGAGGATCCAAGGAAGAAATTAGATAAAAAGGAGGGGCAAGAGGGATATGCAAAAGAGAAAGGAAGTGTAGAGAAGAGAAAAAACAAAAAAAATATTGGCAGTGGGGAGCATAATCTCCCGAAAAAATTAGGAAAGAAAGGATGACTGAAAGCCAAAAGGCTTTAGTCATGGTGGTCAAAAGAGAGAGAACAAAGAACATTGTTGAGGGAGGGGGGACAGCAAAAAGCCAAGACAACCACATACTGGGGGGAGCACCGAGAACAGAAATCGACAATATAACATCAGATGAAAAGGAAGGGAAGAAATAATCCAAAAATGACAAATTAAACGGATAATACAAAAAAAAGGGAGCATACCAGACACAAGGGAACAAGTCAACTGGGTACATCAAAGAAAATAGACAAACGGATGATGAAAGCAGGAGTCCTTAACCATAGCACAGGATGAACCTGAAAACGGACAAAAAAAAACAATTAACAAAGACATACAACATATGCATGACTAAAAGAATAAATCAGAAAACATTAACAAGACAATCAATGTTTGCCAAGTTCCATGTGTTCTTCTAGATGGGTATGGATAAACCTCCGGAGATCAGCTGGATGGTCGAATGAAAATGTTCTGTCTTTGTGAGTCACCTTGAAGAAACAGTGGTGTATAAGGCCATATCGAGCGTTCATGGATTTTAAAGCCGGTCTGAGGTCTAGGAATTCTTTGCGTCTACTGGCAGTTGGTTTAGACACATCCTCACTAAAAAAACCTTGTGGCCTGACCAGAACATCTGCTTGTGTTGTTTGGCTGCAGTGAGGATGGCCATAAGGTCTGAGTAGAGCAGAAAATAAGCAATGATACCTCTTGGTTTGGTGGCAGAGGATGCATTTTGAGGCCCCAGTCGATGCGCTCTTTGAATATTAAAGTCAACTGATTTTGGGAGGCCAACAATCTGCAAGACCTGACATTTCAAGAAGGAGATCATGTCGGAGCCTTCAGAACCCTCTGGAATTCCATAAATACGTAGGTTGTTACACCGATTGCGATTTTCTAAATCCTCAGTAAATTTTTTAAGTTGGATAACTTCCTTAGTGAGGGTCTCAACTTTAGCAATGACATCTTGTGCATCGCTTACCTTCTGTTCAACATCAGATAATCTCACATCAAGCCCGGACCATTTATCTTGATTCTTTGAAGGGTGATGGTGGTGTCCAACATGAATGGGCGAAAAAGACGCAGTTCATCCATGATATCCTCTAACGTGATGGGAAGAGGAGATTTGGTTGGAGAGGAAGGGTCCTTCTTAAGGCGCTTGCTATTGTTAGCTGCAGAGTCTTTACGACCTCCAGAAGCGGTTCCTGAAGTGCCAAGAGATTTGTTAGATTGTGTATGATCCATGTTGAGATGATAAAAAGGATAGTAATATAATGTCAAAAAGGCACAAATCAAGAAAAAAAGCAGGATACGTCAACAAAATCACAAGGAAAAGTCATTAATGAAAAAAAAAAAAGAAAAAAAAAATTCTGGAATGTACAAAGCCAGTAATCTAATTAGACGCAGTGGAAACTGAAAGCGTTGAAAAGCAGTCAATATGATGGCCGATATTGATTGATTGATAGGCTTTATTTCGATATATGAATATCATAAAAGCTTTACAACAAGTAAAAATAGTCACAGTTATTACAATATATACAAAAGAGAAAATAAAAACAGTGACATGATCCAATAAAATACAGTTAAAAATAAAATTAAATTGAGACTGACAGCCTTTTTACACGAATCAACCAAGACCACTTTAGAAATTTTGACACCCCACAAACCACCAAGGTGGATGTGTCGGACAATAAGATGCGTAGGGCCACAATATGCTGGCGAGTACCTAAAAGTCTACACAGTGGTTTGAGCCAGCGCCTCCTAGGTGTACAATAATCTGGGCATTCAAAAAAAATATGTGCCACCATCTCGACCCGCGTGGGACAAAGGGCACAGAAGGGGGAGGACTGGAGGGATGATTTCTACCGGGCTGTTAGGTCGCCTACAGGTAAAGTCCCCACTCTAAACTTGAAGTACAAGGCCCGGTCAAAGGGAATGCGAATCATGTCGAGATATGGTTCATAGGCCACCACGTCTTTAATCCTCAAATAGGCTGCGGTGGAATTGCAATGACGTGGATCGACAGTGAGCTTATAGGAGACCCATTCCCAATACAATTTCTTTATCGTGGCTTTAGGTGGGGCAGATCGAGTGGCCCAAGCTTCACCAAGACCCAGCTCCCCTAAGAGGCATTTAACGTCCCTTAACCATTTGATCCTATGCCAGCCCCCCATTGCCATAACCTCGGACAGTGCCTCAGAGTAAGAGGATAATTCAGGCACCCTCCACAACTGGGCCCACAGGAGCAAGGGACAAAGTCGTGCTTGGTCTGCAATCGATCTGCAGCCTAGATCCAGCAGCACAGGAACTGTGGGCGTGCTCAAAGGGAGAGCCATCAGGTCTTTCAGAAATTTGCTCTCAGATTTTTCTAGTACTTCCAGGTTACATGTACCCCACAACTCCGCCCCGTATAAAGCAGCGCTAGCCCCTCTGACTTTATAAATCTCCACAACTGGGGCGATAGGTTTAATTGTGGAAGAACGTTGTTTCCTAAGCAAAACACCACCCACCCTTTTGTGGGTGAGGAGCATCTTATGGATGTGCGGGGTCCAGTTCAGTGAATCGCTAAGGCGGATTCCCAGGTAGTCAAACTCTGATACCCTTTCTAAAGGAACAGAGTTCAAGGCCGGGGGACGCCCTAGTTTCTTAGGAGGATTCATGATCAAGAATTTGGTCTTGTCGACATTGATCACCAACCCCCTAAGGGAACAAAACTCCTGGAAGCGGTTTAAAAGTTTTTGAAGGCCCTGGGGGGTCTTTGAAATGAGGAGGGTATCATCTGCAAAGAGCAGTGTTGGAATCCGTTTGCCCGCCAGGGAAGGTGCGTCTGCGGGTTCTTTTAGCAGATACTCAACCACCCCATTCACATAAAGGGAGAATAGGGTGGGAGCTAGCACACATCCCTGGCGGACACCCCTCCTCACTGGAATCCTGTCAGTTTTCTCCCCATTCATACCCCATCGCACCTGCGCATAGTTGCCTGTGTGTAATTTCATCAGGAGCAATAGGATATAAGGGGGCAACCCCAGGCCCTGCAAGACCCTCCACAGTTCCTCCCTAGGTACCAGGTCAAAGGCAGTCTTGAGGTCAATAAAGGCCAAATAAAGACTTCCCTTGCCCAGCACGACCACCTTCCAGTACAGGAGGGCCAATCTGAAGGCCTGCTCAGTGGTCCCAGTTCCAGAGCGGAATCCAGCCTGGAGATCTGACAGAATGTTGTTGTCATCCAGCCATTGGAGCACCCTCCCCAGAATCAACTTCCCTACCACCTTTTGAGTGGGATGAGTCAATAAGGCTTATGGGCCGATAGTTGGCGGGGTTGTCTCAACATCCCTTCTTAAATATAGGGACAACCTCCGCCCCCTTCCATGATTCAGGTACAGGGCCCCCCCCCCAAAATAGCGTTAAGTAGAGTGGAAACCAGCTTCCCCCATTCCTTAGGCTTGGCACGTAGCAAATCACCGGGTATCCCATCAGGCCCAGCAGCTTTTAGGGGTACCAGGGACTTGATTCCGACCTCCACTTCTCTGGCGGTAAAAGCATCACCCTCACTGACCCTTGTGTAGTCGGCCAGAGGAAATGAGTCAATAAAAATCCCCTCAGGAGGAGTACAGAGGGACAGGAAATGGTTGAACCAGTTCTGGGCTGGGATGTTGCACGTCAGCAAAGTGCCGACAGGCCTGTCCCTAGATCTTACCAGACTCCAAAATCCCCTAGCATCCCTACCCAAACTTGCCTCCAGAAGGTCTGCCCAGAACTTTTCCTCCCACTCTCTTTTTGCTACTTTTATAGTCTGGGAGTAGTCTTTCCTTGTGAGCCTAATTGCAGCTTGAGATTTAGCTTTAACAGCACCTACCAATACTTTTTTCTTTTCCCTGCATTTTTTGGTAAACCATCCCTGCACTTTAGGCGGCTTCTTCCTATTACCAGCGCGGGGAGCCATGCTTGGGACAATGAAGAGATTGCTCAGGGCCCTGGTTAAGTTGCAAAAAGTCATAGTGACTTCCTCAGGCAAATGGGTCAGCGAGTCCAGCTTACACTGTGCTGCAGCTAGGAGCACCCCTATAGCTGCCACTTTCTCTTCTGCCATAGTGAGCTTAGCCCACTTCAATCGTCTGCCGCAGTTAGATGGGTAAACTTCGTGGGTGTTTGGTGCTATGCGTGATAGAGTTCCCCCCTGATCATTAAGCCACTGGGGAGAGAGGGCAAGTGAGAGGAGATTGTGATCACTCTCAGTTGTCGGTACAACCTCCATATCCCTCAGGATACTCCATGAACTGGTGTCAAGAAGAATATAATCTATTCTTGACGTGTGGTTCGGCCTGTTATAGGTATGGGCTCCTGCTGAGTCAGACTTTGTCCTCCCATTGACAGCCCTAAGGTCAAGTTCCAAGTTTAGGGAATTAATCTGTACCGCCACTTGAGTCCACCTCCTAATGGTAGATATAACTGTACGGACTTATGGAATAAGGTAAGTATCTGTAGGAATCTGCCCAGGGACAAATGGCATTGTAAAAACATGCACACAAAAGGTTCCAACTGTTATGAGGAGAAAGACTGGCAAGAATTACTGGCTTCCTAGCGAGTAAATAGGTCCCAAAATCCAGTTGAAGATTAGTAGGCGCCAAAACGCTGTTACATTATCCAGACGTAATGCACATAGGAGGAAGCTGCGTGAGAAGGTTCAGTGCATAATTAAAAAGTGAGTTGCATTGCAAGTTGATACAGGTTAATACCAGCGCGTACAGAATGACGGCAAAAATGCAATTTGAGATAAAGCAGAATTAATTGCGCCATTAGAAAAAACATGCATACAATGGCAGCCAGAATGTTGGTGAAACTAATGTAAGGTTGGTCACACTATATGAAGTGCACACACAAAATCAGCTGTAATGACTGCTAAGCTGCTAAGCTGAGGTGTGTGAAATTGCGTAGATGCAAGTGCCCAAAAAGTGAAAGCCATGCTGCAGAAGAACTGAGGCAGAGTGAAATTCGATGCCCCAAGCGCAGATATAACTGCAACCTCTGTGCAGACAAAATAATAAAGGTTTCTGTTGGTTTTATTCTTTTGTCTTCCGTTTTTATGCGCACCCGGTGGAAGCTTTGAAGTAAGCAGCGCTGAGGGAAAATTGAGCTGCGCCGCTCCGAGCGCGCCCAAAATTGCGGCCGCAATGCCGGGCAAATACAGCAGAGTCAAAGTGCAAAAAACAGGTCCAATACTACATCATGTTGGTCGGAAACTCGCCACCGTAATCCTGGCGGTTTCCGACGTACTCACATTTGTTTGTGAGCGGGTGCGGTTCCGGTGAGTAGTCCCTTCACGTTAAAGAAAGTGTCGACGATGCCATCTTGCCGCCGCTGCTGCGCGCACCAATTTCTAAGGTTTTTTAAATGCTAATTTCTAACTATAATGTATCTGAAATCTATGTTATTTTTCAGTGAATTTCAATGGTTTTTTAAATGCTAATTTCTAACTATGACATCCCTATTAAGTCCCTTTGAATCCTGAAGGTCCCTGGTGGCCAAGTAGCCCACCAGGTACATCTAGTGAGCACCACAGACCTGCGTTTCAGAGAGGTGCTCTGAGGCGACGCCCCTTTTTACTCCAAGCTGCAAACGCGGCTTCTAGCGCACTGCTGCTCAGAGGATGAAGTCCACTTGTGTCTTGAGGTCCTCAGGACACAAGAGGACCTCATCGCCCCACCAGCAGTGCACCAGAAGCCGCGTTTGCAGAGTGCTGTAAAAAGGGGCATGGCCTCAGGGCACTTCTCTGCAACACAGCCCTGTGGCGTTTACAAGAGGTACCTGGTGGACTAGTTGGCCCCCAGGGACCCTCAGGATTGAAGGGGAATTAATCCCCCAACTTAAAACTCACCACAGGATGCAGTTGCACTGTGGTGCAGGGAGAGGGCGGGGCCTGATGTGACAAGTGTGCAAACGCGCCCTGTGGTGCATTTTAAGTTGGGTGATTAAGTCTCCTTGAATCCTGAGGGTCCCTGAAGGCCAACTAGCTCACCAGCTACCTCCAGTAAGCACCACAGAGCTGCGTTGCAGAGTGGCATAAAAAGGGGGCGTGGCCTTAGACCACCACTCTGCTATGCAGCTCCCTGGCACTTACTGGAGGTACCTGGTGGGCTAGTTGGCCCCCAAGGATCCTTAGGATCGAAGGGGACTTAATTCTCCAACTTAAAACGCGCCACAGGGCATGTTTGTACACTTGTCATATCAGGCCACACTCCCTGCCCGCACCACTGTGCAAACGCGTCCCCTGGTGCGTTGTAAATTGGGGGATTAAATCCCCTTGAGTCCTGAGGGTCCATCGGATTCAACTAGCCAACCAGGTACCTCCAGTAAGCGCCACAGAGCTGCATTGCAGAGAGGTGTAAAAAGGGACGTGGCCTCGGACCACCTCTCTGCAAGGCAGCCCTGTGGCACAAAATGGAGGTACCTGGTGGGCTTGTTGGCCCCCAGGGACCCCCAGTATTGAAGAGGAATTAATTCCCCATTATTAAACGTGCCACGGGGCCCGTTTGCAGAGTGTTGCTGGGAGGGGTTTTTTGTTAACTTTTGTTTTTAGAAGGTGGGCTGTGTGGCCCCCCCCCATTTTTTTCCCTTTTTTTTGGGCCCTGATGACCCCATCCCCCGGGGCCTGACCCCCCTCCTGTGGCCAATATCGGCCTCGGGGACCCCATCCCCTGGGGCATGCCCACACATATATATTTATTTAAAGAGGGGGTCTGTGAGGCCCACCTCCTGTGGCCTCTATTGGCCCCGGGGACCCCATCCCCCGGGGCCAGCCTTTATTTAAAGAAAATAAAATTTGGGTGGAGGGGGGTCATGTGTCCCCCCTCCCGGGCCACTTCTAGCCCCGGGGAGCCCATCCCCCGGGGCCGCCCATATCTGTTGGGGACCGTGGGGGGAGGCCCAATGCCCCCACGGTCCCACCACCTCCCCGCCTCCTGCAGGAGCCAGCATTGCTTTTCCACATGAGGAGCTGCTGACATGCAGCTCCCCGTGTGGAAAAGCAATCTGCTTTGGATTTTGGAAGAGAGAGCAGGTTTCCCTGCTCTTGCTTCCAAAATCCAAAGCAAGTTTGCTATGACACGGCAGGAGCTGCAGGGCTCCCGCCCTGTCATAGCAAACAGCAGTGTCCCGGGGTGGGCACCCTGGGACACAGCAGGAGCCGGCCCTGGGGGGTGGCGGTCCCCAGGGCCATTGAGGGCTCCAGGAGGGGGGGCCACGCGGCCCCCCTCCCAATGTGATTGAAGCCCCAGGGAGGTGGTGGTCCCCAGGGCTCGGGGGTCCATAACGGACCCCCGCATTTGCAGTATTAGTGCCCCGGGGAGGCAGCGGTCCCCGGGGCATGTGGGGGGGCTCGAACCCCCTACACAGGTTTATTTATTTTTTCAAAAAGCCCCGGGGGTGGCGATCCCCAGGGTAGTGGGGGGGCCGTGTGCCCCCTCGCGAATAATTAAGAAAAGCCCTGGGGGTAGCAGTCTCCGGGTCCCCCACACATTAAAACAGAAGCCCCACTGGGGTGGCAGTCCCCAGGGCTGCGGGAGGGCCGAGTGCCCTCCCAAAGATTATTTAAAGCAAGCCCCAGGGGGTGGCGGTCCCCGGGCCTGCAGGAGGGCCAAGTGCCCTCCCACCCAATATTTAAAGCAAGCCCTGGGGGGTGCCAGTCCCTGGGGCTGCCCGAGGGCCGCACGGTCTCCCGCACAGTATTTAAAGCAAGCCCCGAGGGGGTGGCGGTCCCCTGTGCTGCGGGGGCCCCCGTGGGCCCCGCAAATATTTTTGGGCAATGCCCCCGGGACCTGGCCCACCCGGGGGCCTCAATTAAATGAAGCATGGGAGGCCGCGCTTCATTTTTTTGAAAAAATGCGGCGGGATTCGCGACCCTAGCACAAATTTCGCCGAAATGTTTAAAAAAATGCTTTTTTGGGCCCTGGGGGTCCTTGTGGGACCCCCTGAGAAGGCCTGGGGGGTCAGGGTGTTTCTACCCTGCCCCCTTTTCTTTTTTTTACCTTTGTTTTACTCGGTTTGGCTGCCAACACTTCCTGGTTTGGAGTTTTGGCAGGCAATCACAGTGAAGCTCGTGGTCGGGAGGGTTCACGAATCCACCACTGCCCTAGATATCGAAACTTTTATTTTTTGAATTTCTCAGCAACTACTGAACTGATTTACACCATTTAAAAAAGGAAGCTTTCTGAACCAAGCACTACATTTTTGCCAAATTTGGTGTAATTCCGTTCAGCAGTTCGGGCTGTAGCCTTGGCTAAAGTTTCCTATGGGAAATTGATTTTCCAACCTCTATTTTTTTAATTTCTCAGGAACTACTGTACGGATTTACACCATTTAACAAAAAGGACTCTTTATGAACCAAGGGCTACCTTTTTGCAAAATTTGGTGTAATTCCGTTATGCAGTTCGGGATGTAGCCGTGTCTAAAGCATACTATGGAAATTAACATGGAGAAAACACGTTTTGGGACCCCCGTTTTTTCTCAGCCCCGCTTGACGAATCACCCTGAAACTTTCAAGACAGGAGCTGACCAGAGCGCCCCATTAGTTTTTGAAAATTTCGTGATGATTCGTCAAATGACGCCAAAGTTATTGGGAAAACAAAAAATACTTTTCCTATGGAAAATAGGTCCTAACTACCGCTAGTAGGTAATGCATATATATACATATATATATATATATATAGGCTGCGTGACAAACTACATCTCCCAGCAAACACTGGGGTCTCATCTGAGAGCCCATTGGAGGGCTAGTATTTAAATATGTATGTCACGCAGCAGAGCGATTTAATTGAGCCACGCCTCTGATGAAGGAACATTCTGAAACGCGCGATCTGATTTCTTATATATAAATATATATATATATATATATATATATATATATATATATATATACATATAGATAGATAGATATATATTGAAAACTAATTACACTGCACTCAGGAATCTCAGTTAGTTGTTTTATTTCATATGCAGAGCCAGTCTGCCTCCACCAACGCGTTTCAGCCTTCCGGACTTGTTCACAGTTGATTGGCAATATGGCTAAGTAGAGTTTATATACCTCTCCCAGTGCAAGCCCATTATGTGGCCTTTTGGGAGTTGTAGTGTTACATATAAAAATATGTTTTTGTCTCATATGTAAATCGCCATTATTGAGCTTGAGTCCATGATTACAAATAATATTTGTATTCCACATATTGCATATATTACATATGTTGTATATATTACATGTTTTACATATATGACAGATTCCTTTCAGGTATACTACCAACCGGTCCCAACATGAGTTCTCACAAACACTATAGTGACTAGTACACTATTTATCTCTTTGTTATTTACACAGACTATATGTCTCACAGTGTTGCGGTAGGTGATACCCTTGGATGACTCTTATGCACATCATACGCCACACATTATTGATTGCCACCAATTATATTTGGCTCCCTTATGGTAATGGTATCTTGAGTGACTCATATATATGTATCATGCACCCTCATGTCCCATATGTCAATGGCTGTTACCTTACAGTATATAAAATATAAATTCCAGGTTATTACCCTTGAGGTGGTTTCTGACATCTTCCCAAGCTGATACCATGGTTCCATTGTCCAGCTACTTAATATCGTTTCATAGATGTATATACAGTTCTTCGTCATTAATCAGACCTTTAGGAGTCTTGGTACGGAGCCTGATGATATAACGTGACTCAAGCTGTCTTAATTTGAGTTTCCTATTGCCTCCTCTTTCGTTCAGTTGGATGGTATCCAGTCCAAAGAACTCCATTTTCTTCCAGTCGTTGTTTTGACTAACCGTGCATGCACAGTTTTGACCAAGAACGCAATGAAGAGGAAGAGGGCAGCCCGGGGACGCCGCAGCTAAGGTAAGGCGTTTATATTGACTTTTAAATTGTTTTTTTAAAGTTTTTACTAATTGTTAATGGGGCGGGTGGGAGGCGGGCAGCGTAGCGGAGCTACGCGGAGTTTCACGGAGTTTGTTTTCAACTCTGTGGCGCTCCTTAGCCCCACTTCGCCCAGGCTTAGTTTTGACATTGTGCCATGTGTCTTGCTGTCGCATAGCTTAGGTCTTTAGTTTTGACTGCTCTTAAATGTTCTAGGATATGCTTTTTTTAGCATACATACAGTACTTCCTACGTATTGTAGGCCACATACCCAGCGGATCACATAGACCACAAATTGGGTAGTAAAAGTAATTATGTTGTTGATCTTAATTTTCTTTCCATCTGTATCAGAAATTTCTTTGGTGTTAATAGCTATTTTGCAAGCTTTACATTTGTTGCATTTTTTAAAACCCAATTGTTGGTCTTCATGCCAGTTTTTCTTAGGTTTGTCTGTGAAGTGGCTTTGTAATAGTTGTTCTTGGAGTGATTTTGTTTTCCTGTATGTTATCAAGGGTTGTTTTCCTAGAACATTTCCAATGTTGGGATCTTGCGCAATTAGATGCCAAAACCGTTGTACTGTCCTTGTGATTTTGTAACTTTCTTTGCTGTACGTTAGAATCAGTCTTGGCATTTCTTGTTTGTTGAATTCTGTACCCTTCTCCACTTTCTCTTTTTGTGTTATCAAGATTTCTTTTCTTGTTATTTTCTCAATCTTATGCAGTCCGTCTCTCAAATCTCTGGTTTTGTATCCTCGGCTCTTTAATCTTGCAGCACTCTCTGTTATTTTCTCGTTGGCATCAGTGTCCTTGGAGCAGTTGCGCCTCATTCTTATACATTCACCATACGGAATACTCCATAGTAATGGTTTTGGATGGAAACTGATGCCATGCAGAATGCTGTTTGTAGAGGTCTTTTCTCTGTATAAGGTTGAGTGTATCTCCCCTTGGTCTATGTATATTGTAGTGTCCAAATAGTCTATTTTGGTTTTGCTTGTGGTACATGTAAACTTTAGACCTATAGAGTTTGCATTTAGACCATTGAAGTATTCCATAAATTCGCTTTTCTCTCCATTCCAGATTACGAAGAGGTCATCTATATATCTGTCCCATAGTATGATTTTTTCTAAAACGTGATGGTTGTCTGACCCCCAGGCCAGTTCTCTTTCCCACCACCCTACGGCGAGATTAGCATAATTCGGTGGGAAAAAAATCCCCATGGCAGTGCCACAGAGTTGGTTGTACAAGCTCTGGTTGAAGAGAAACATGTTGTTTTTGAAACACATCTCTATCATTGTAAGTGGCATTGCTGAGTGATAGAGCTCAATATATTGCGTTGTTTCAAGAAGTATGCACAGGTCTGAGGGCCTCTGTCATGTTCCATCGATGAGTATAAAGATACATCTATTGCCACCATCATGTATGTGGAGCTCCATGTGGTATCTACCAAAATGGGGAGAAAGTCTCCCGTGTCTCTTATGTAGGAGCTTAGATAATATACTATGGGCACTAGATAACGGTCTACATAGGTGGAGATATTTTCGGACAAAAAGTTGCACGAGGAAACAATGGGTCTACCTGGTGGATCACATAACGTTTTGTGGATCTTTGGTAAGAAATAGATAGTTGGAATAGTTGGTTGTTCTTTGAGTAGGTATTGTAATTCCTCGTCATTGATTAGGTTCATCTTCCTCCACTCATTAAGTTTTTCTTTTAGATCCCATATCATCCAATTTAGGGGGTTTTGATCTAACCTTTTGTACTTTGTTTTGTCATCGAGTTGTCTCTGTGCTTCTTTTACATTGTCTGACTTGTTTTAAATAACTATGTAGCCCCCCTTGTCCGCCAGTTTTATGATTACAGGTTTGTTCTCCATCAGCTGCTTCAGGACTTCACGTTCTCTCTTAGATAGATTTTCTTGTTTGTTGTTGGCTCAAACTTTTTCCATTTGATCTATTTCCTTCATGATGGCTTCAGAGAACATATCGAATTTGTTTCCCGGTGAAAGTGTGGGATAACATTTTGATTTCCATTCTAACCCACTTGGGGCATGTTTTTGAGTCTCCACAGAAAGTTCCTCCAGCATTTGAATTTCGGTTGTTTCATTGTCCTCCAGATTGTACATTAGGTCAAACATCGTTTTCAAATCTTGGATTTGCTCATTGATTAGGACTGTCCCTTTGTTTTCTTGTTCTATTGTTTCTGGTCCAAGTGCATCAGTCTCATCTCTTCTAAAAAAGTGATTCCCTGAGAACTTTTTGTTGTTTACGCTCTTGGAAATCCAAGAGCATAAACAAAGAACATTTCTCAGAGATGACCATTACTTACCTTAACCACTTTTACCAAGTATATGCCTTTAACACGCATTCCTTTTTGTTATAACGGCATGCGTGGTAAACGCATATGCGGTTTAAAAATGTGCGTTGTAATGGTAATGCCTTGTAACAGCACTTGCGTTGTTACAACCGCGTTGTAATGGCATGCATTGTGTTGCCATGCGATGTAACGTCATATATTCAATAATCACAGACTACTGAATAAGGTTAGTCTATTTATTACAAAGCCAAAAACAACTGAACATACAAACACCTCAAAACAATGGTGTAAAAGTACATTGGAACCAACATAAGGCCAGATCTTCAAATAAGATTGACACGGTGCAACATACACAAGACAATGAATTCAAGAATCAGGATGCAAAAGATCAGGAAACAGTAATCCAAAATCTCCTTCATCGAGGGTTGATGAAGATAAAGCATTAAACTATCCCTACACTAGCACTAATGTCACATACCGAATTAAGCATTCTTCAGGGCAGGATAGATTAAGGTGTCAGCATGTGGAGTCTTCCTCAGAAGTCTCTTCAATTCAGTTGTGTGAAGTAGCATAAAGCTGCTGAGACAGATCTTGTTCTAAGAAGCTTTCTCTCCAAAAGGCAGAGAAGAAGTGGGCTCTTTCCCTGCTTACAATACTCCAGATATCATAGGTGTCTTCTCATGATTCCTTTCTGGTCACACCATCCGATCAGGCCACATTCTCATAGGTAGTTTTCCATGGGACGATGATTACTCCCAAACAGTAAGATGATGCCCTTGATTCCCAGGCCCTCTCTGGTGAGAAAATACAACAGTTCTCCATATCGGCTTTAGCTCACAATGTATCCTCTTCTCTGCTTCCCTAACTCCTAAAACAAAGACATTATTCTTGCGAAAAAGGGCGCTTCTTTCACTAGCAACATAAACTTGAGAAAGAATAGAATCTAACATGCATATGAAATTCAACTATTAATTCAAATGGGAGAGCTTCCAGGGAAATGCATTTCAGTACTACAATATTCAGCTAACATAGGAGACATGAGCTTTACACAGTTATATAGAAATTGAGATATATACAGTTAATATTTTCATCTAAATATAAAACGGCATGATTATTAAGCACATTCAATAATAAAATGACTATCAGTTGCACAACACAAGAGTTTCAGTTAATGTTTTCCGCGGGTTACAATTGATCTTCCACTTTACTTCTTCACATATTCCACATTTTGGCCTACACACATCACATTCATGTTATTACATTACACGATCCTAACACTTAGGTTAACACGACAAACGACTATACGCGGATGCAGTCTACGCGTGTGATTATAATGCACCCCTACAATGAAAAATGGATTTTGCCCTACATCATATGTTACTTCTTTGTGTGGAGGATGCATGTGAGGTGTGTATGTCACATGTGACAGTAGCTGTGTGCAGAGGATGCGTGTGAAGCATGTATGTCGCATGTGGCTGTAGCAACAATGAAGTCCATTTTGTTTTCCTACATTCAAGGGGGTACTTAAGATGGAGGAAGAGAGAGCCTTTGTAGTAGGTCAGCATCTTGGGAGTGCTGGAGAGGAGACCTGAGCTCCTTTAAACCTTAGGGGAGTCCCTCTGCCCTTTGTGCCACATCCATCACTGAAAGGGCTACCCTTCCCACCCCTCCAGTGGTTAAAAGATTAGATAAGCGGGATGTTGTTGTGGGTCTCCGTTGACAGGAGAATCCACACCCCAATAATTCCACCTCCACCATCCTGCAGACACCTGAAAACAAGGGTTATGGCTGGAGAAGTCTGAATAGAAAACGCAACCTCCAAGCAGACACTATTTGTCCCTTCTTCCGTAAGCTCTTCGAAGAGAGTGCTTTATTTTGCACTACATTACCACTGAGATCTACTCCAAAGGAACAGTACTGGCAGTTTTCTACAAGCTGCTAAAGTATTACCTGAATGCAGAGTAGTAATTTAATGCCCCTTGTACAGTATATTTTGTGTAAATAGAAAACTAATTTCTCTTTTACAAGATGAATCACTGCCTGGACATTGATTTATTAATTACTGATGGTTGTCAAGTGCTAAAGCGTCAAGTGCTAAAGGAATCTGCTTAATACTGGCAATGTGAAGCCATAGCCTTAGTATAACTATAACCTCTGCAGATCACATCCACAAATGTTTATCAGCACCTGATTACTGGAACAGTAACAGGATCAGATTCAGAACCAACAAATCACCACAGAGGACCCCAAGACACCACAATCCAGAGGTATAAATGGCAAACAGGGAATCTCCCAAAAGGTGGTGAATATAGATATGAAAAAAGTGCCAAAACAGCCTGCAAGTGAACTGGTTACTGCAGAAGGTAGACATCAGGCAAATGCAACCCAGAAATAATCAAAACTGATCCTGATGGTGAGAAAACAAGAACAGATATTGGTATTTGTATTTTGAGAATTGATTCAGTCCCATTGGTTCTATTGCTGAGGTCTTGTGATTTGGAAACTGAGGTCCTCATTTACAAGGTCCTTGTGCCACTGCTGTGTCATTTTTTCGACGCACCAGCGGCACAGTGTACCTGCCCATATTTACAAGGCGACATAAAGACTTTTCATGGCCTTGTAAATATGGGCCCCTTTCACGCATTTCTCTGTGTGATAATATGGGCCCCTTTCACGCATTTCTCTGCGTGAAAGGGGTGTTCCATGGGTGTTGCTGTGGGTGTTCCCACGCAATATCCATGGATTCTGACACATTCACAGATTTACAAGGTTTTGTAAAGCTGGGAATGCGTCAGAATCCTACGCGTCCCCAGAGGAGGTGTAGGAGTGGCACAATGAGGAGAAATACTTTAATTTCACCTCGTTTTTTTCTCTTTCTCTGCGCTTTGCATTCTGCAGCATGCATAGAAAGAGGAAAATGCCATCAACGATTGGTTTTGTGCAGGAAGGTGTCCCTTCCTGCACAAAAACAATCATCCCCGCAATGCATGCACCTTTGCAACATGACCGTGGGTGGCTGCTCTGGAGCATGGCAGCCAATTGTGTGCCTGCAGAGGGGAAAGCACACAGATGTGTCGTATTGTTGTTAATATGATGCATCCCTGTCCTTTTAAAAGGACGCAGCTCGAAGCAGCAAAATGTGCCTGCTCACGCAAGAGTGTAACCACTTAGGAAAAGACACCTGGCCAGGGAGTCCTAGGGGTGTTTACTAATGTTCTGTACAGGCACCCACAAAGCATTGGGTACATGTATTTGACATTATTAAAGTTTGCAGCCGCAGTACAACATTCTGCAGATCCGCACAAGCACCTGTGTAAATCTAGGACCTAGTGCGCGCTGGAAGGACGAGTCCTGTTTCTCAGCTTGAACTCTCTGGATATTTCGCACAAGTTTGTTTCATGTCATTTCTTTCACCCTCGGGGACGGTTGTGGTTTTCTGGAGGGAGCAGTAACACTTGCCTCTTCAGTAGCTGGAAAGACAACTCCAAGAAACATGGCCTGTCTCCCCTCAAGACATCTCTTTCTTTTTGGAGTATATCTGTGTTTTTTTTTCAAGTTTCAAAGGCAAAGCCTGCAGATATGGTCTCCTTTTAACTTTTATTTATCACACACTTCGGTTCAGTTCTCTGCCCTCTCTTTCATCATTCTCCCTCTGGTTACAAAGGAGGAAACACATAAATATCGATCGGTGGAACAAAAGACCCCGGGTACGGATTGTGCCGTTGGTGTCTGGATGTTCGAGTGTGAGTTTTATGTCTTCAGACTGTGCCAGCCTTCTGCAGTCACAGAGGGGCCTGTTCTCTTGTGCTGTATAACATCCTGCTTGAAAGCCGCAGGACTACCTAGAGAAACCACAACCAATCAATTCTTCTCTCTTACTCCTTTTCGTATCTTTTAACTTGATTTTACTTCAAATGTATGTTCTAAATGAATGCTCTTTTAGAGAAAACACGCATTTTTGTAAACACTTTGAGGCAGATTTATGTTAGACTTGCGCCACTTTTACGCCGCCGTTGCGTCACTTTTGTGACGCAGTGGCGGCGTAAACCCTGTGCCACTTTGCGCCCTATTTACATCGTGACGCATCTATGGAGATGCGTCACGGTGTAAAGCCCTGCGCCACATTAAACCTGCGTCAGGTTTAATGTATGCAGGGTGGGGGTTCCAGCGGGAAAAGCCTCGGAAAAGTGACGCAGTGAAATCTACAAGATTTCACTCAGTCACTTTTCCGACGCTGATGCGTCAAAACCTTGCGCCTGCTTGAAGCAGGCCTAAGGCATGACGCAGCATGTAAGGTATGGCCAGCCCCTAAACATTGCTGGAGTTGCGTCGTGCTTGCGACACGACTCCAGCAATGCGCCGCCCTTACGCCATCAGATGCATCACGCATCTGTTTATCCTTGCGCCACGATGCGCTGCATTGTTAATGTGGCGCATCTGTGGTGGTGCAAGGGTAAACTTGCGTGACGCATCTTTCCTGGCGCATCCCTGCTGATTTGCAGGGATGCGCCAGGAAACATAAATCTGCCCCTTTTATTCTGTACATCCTCGGAGTCTCCCTGAGTATTTAATCAGGCCGGTACAATTCTGGGAACACACAAGTATTTAAGTGGAGAGTAGGGGTGTGCGAAATTCGTTTAATTTGCCTTTCCGTTATCATGCAAAATTTCAGTAAACTTACTCAAAATTATGGGGCAGATTTATGTTTCCTGGCGCATCCCTGCAAATCAGCAGGGATGCGCCAGGAAAGATGCATCATGCAAGTTTACCCTTGCGCCACCACAGATGCGCCGCATTTACAATGCAGCGCATCGTGGCGCAAGGATAAACAGATGCGTGACGCATCTGATGGCATAAGGGCGGCGCATTGCTGGAGTCGTGTCGCAAGCACGACGCAACTCAAGCAATGTTTAGGGGCTGCCCATACCTTACATGCTGCGTCATGCCTTACGCCTGCTTCAAGCAGGCGCAAGGTTTTGACGCAGCAGCGTCAGAAAAGTGACTGAGTGAAATCTTGTAGATTTCACTGCGTCACTTTTCCGAGGCTTTTTCCGCTGGAACGCCCACCCTGCATACATTAAACCTGACGCAGGTTTAATGTGGTGCAGGGCTTTACACCGTGACGCATCTCCATAGATGCGTCACGATGTAAATAGGGCGCAACGTGGTGCAGGATTTACGCCGCCGCTGCGTCACAAAAGTGACGCAACGGCGGCGTAAAAGTGGCGCAAGTCTAACATAAATCTGCCCCTATGTGTATTTACATGAAATGCAAATCTGATATTTGATGCTATATTTTATTGTGAAATGCGATAAACATGAGAGCGTGCTTCACGCTAAACAAAGCACAAAAAAACAAGGGCAGTAAACAACCGCCGCTGGCATTCTAGTAGTGCACGTTTCTGTGCTCCTATGCTAGGATTGTGCTGCAAATGCATTGTAATTATGGGATATGGGCAGGGCCACTGAAATTTTGCGATTCTGGCTCTGCAGCTTTTTTGGGTATAATTATGGATTTGCCGCATTTGCCACACGATCCATCATCTGCTGCATCATCTGCAGATTTTACCCCCCAAAATGTGTTTCTAGCTCAAACAGATTGTAGGAGAGTAGGATCTGCACTTATTTTGCCCCCACTTTTTTTCTGATGTTTACACTGGTTTCTGGCTATAGTCTGCCCGGGACCCTGCTGCTCAGGGCCCCAGCCTCTCTGTTCTCTCTAAACAAATTGGAGTGCATATTAGATGCACTAGTGATTGGATACTGTGTTACCTTATGAGCCCCTAGTATATGGTACCTTAGGTACCAAGGCCATAGGTATTTCACAGGCCTACCAGGGACTGAAGCATGTATTATGCCACCCCTGGGAAGCAGATTAAATCTGACACCACAGGCCTGCTACTGCAGCCTGGGTGAGGTAGTGTTAGCACTCCTCACTGAGGTATAGGTTCCCTATATCTCACCTTACACACACATATAAACATATCAGTCACCCCTAAGGCAGGCCCTAACAATCCTGAGGGCAGGGTGCTTAGTTTCCATGTGAGGGGGTGCCTCTACAGCTCTCAGGGTCCATTCTCTGTAGCTGTTTGTGGATGCGGTTAAACCATATACTCTTAAGTGCATTATAACCTAGCGGTAAATGCTAACTTTGGGATGGCTGCATCAAAACATGTTGTGTTTGGTGTCAAACGTTTTGGAATCATACCCCCATGCTGAGGGAGTATGATCCCACCCTTCTAGAGGGATAGACATGTACCCACTGTGGAAACACGGTAGAATCCTGAAGAGCCCTGGCATCACAAAATGGATGCCACCAGCACAGACACTGGGCTGCCCTCCTACTGCTGACCGAAACTCGAAACCAGCCTTGGATTCCACCGGACACTTCTCCTGTCTTTGCAAGCAGCAAGACTTCTTTGGCTCCCATTGAAAACAACGCCGTGACCCGACACCGAGAACTACTTTCCCTGTAAGTGACTTGCTTGTAGACTCTCCCGAAGTATCCTAAAACTTTAAAATTCCAACCGCGACTTGCTCCATTGAAGTCTATTGGGATCTGCGGCTGTGTTCTCACACTGCACGCGTCTCCTGTGGGTCCTTTACTTACCTGCCTTGGGTGGATTAGTGAGGCCCCAGTGCTTCTGAAGGCCCTAGGCCTTGTCCCCTCACAAGTCGATATTCTTATACCTCTTTTTTAGTATATGGTCTGGTACGCCCCTAGGGCCACAGCCATATAAGTGCTTAACTTGTTGTGAAATGTTGATTTGTGCATATGTCCTTGACTTCTAATCTCATAAAGAGATTAGTAGAGTGTGTTAGAAATAAATACATATATATTTTATATATATACCTGTGTGGTGTCCTTTCATTTAGTAATTCAAGAGATTATAAAGTAAAACAAGCTGCTTTACATTCCTCTAAAGACTTAGCCTGAAGGCTGCTCTCCACAGCTACCACTAGGATAGCTTTCTTTAAACCTATCTACCGTAAGAGTCGAATTGTACTGGTGCAAGGTGGCCACTTTAACTAGTAACCAGCATATACCAGGCCAACTTCTCACACAGATCAAAAGTTACTAAAAAGTAGCAACATGTGTTTGCGGGCAGTGGTAGGTCCTGTGCAAAGGTGAACTGGTCATCCTTCAGTTGCTTATTTCTTTCTTTGGTTGTAAACTGGTACTAATGAGGTGAAATCTTTGCCCAGACGGTATTACTATGTGAAGAAATGACAAAATAATGAAATAACACATAATTCCAGTAGCCCTGCACATGGGGTGATTTCAGGAATTGTGCACAATAAGCGTCACATGAAATTACCAAAATTACGCACACTACTCCAGTGTTATTTAAATTTCACCTGGGCCTAATGGAAGGCCTTTGTATGATGCATACACACAGTACATTTATGTGGAAGAGGTGTGCCGCAGCGGCCAGGGTGCCTGATTCCGGACCACGGGGTTCACGGTTCGATCACCGGTGGCAGATTAGCCCAGCACCATGTGACTCTGGGCACTAGCATGCTTAATCTTCCAGATGTGCTCGTCGCCGGGACACCTCTCCGGAGGTAGCTGTGCGCTTATGCTGGTATTTCATATGCGCACATTGAGATAGACCAGATATGCATGAACATATGCAGTCAGAGAAATACACATACCAATGCAGGCATAAGCCAGTACATGAAGGGGTGAGATTACTCCCATGTCCTTTATCCAGTTTCGCGCCAGAGCAGGAGCCAACGGCTCCCAGGACTGGTTTGAACTGGACTTTGCACAGGGACACCAAATGTGCCTCTCATGCAGACTTTCAGGCACTGGCAAGCATACCCACCCAGTCCTAATACACTAAATCCTGTCTGGGAGGTGGTCACAGCTCCCTGTGACAGGATGCCTTTTGTCCTGCCTTCCCCTGCTCGAGCTTGGCTCAGCAGCAGGTGGGCAGAAATGTGTCTCTGGTCGGCAGCAACCATTTTGTGCTATCCGGAGCTAGAAGGCTGGTACTGGGAACACCGAGAGCCAAACGGAGTGCTTTTATGGTGGGTGGAATCCGGTTTGACACCAAACACGATAGGGTTTGTTGCAGCCGTTTTCGAGATAATCATCACGTGGTCGAGTAAAACTCTTCTATATTAGTATATGGCTAGTTCACTGACAACCCGGGAGAATGGACTCCGTAGGCTGAAGGAGTGTCCTCCTCATGCAGGGGCACCCTCTCACTTAGAACTAAGCACCCTGCCTTCAGGTTTGTAAAGGCCTGCTATAAGGGTGACTTATAGGTTTTAAGTGCAGTGACCCCTAGATACAGTGAACCTAAGTCTTAAGTAAGTGGTGCCTGTACCAACTTACACAGGCTGCATTGGCAGGCCTGTAGTTCCATTTTGAATGGCCTCTCATGGGTGGCATATTACATGCTGCAGCCCATGGGAGACCTCTAGGGTACCTATGTCCTGTGTACATTGGTACCATATCCTAGAGACTGACAAGGGTAGCCCAGTATCCAATTTGGGGTGTACCTAAGTATATAACATAAAAGTTTAGGGAGAAAGCAGATAGACTGGGGTCCTGATTAGCAGGATCCCACTCAGACTAGTCAAAACAGTATTACATCAGCAAAAAGTGGGGAGGGGGTAACCATAAGAAGCAGATCCTACTTTCCTACAAGTTTGTTTGCATTAACTCTACCAAATTTAATTTGTACACTCAACAAACACGTGCCATTTACAATGTAAATTATTTTGGTTTTCTTTCTTTAAGAATGTTTCTATTGCCTTTGCTTTTTGTTGTGTGCTCCTTTCAATACAAATAATTTAATTTAATGTGTTCGTTTTGCTTTTTAATCAGTGATGCTCAAACACACATGCAGTGCATTACACCTTGGCATCATCAATGCTTTCACAAATGGGATAACATTCCACCTGCACTATTAATAAAAAGCACAAACATAGAATTACAATGCACACAAGTTATTCTCCATTTCAAAAGCATGGCACTTGCATTCATTTCTCATTGAGCCAATCACAAAACCGGTGATTCCAGGCTCCCTTGCTCTTGTCATATTTATAAAAGCATTTGTTATATGAATTTCACAAGCAGCATTCATAGGTCCCGGACTGCAAGGTGTCTCTACTATAAAAAGGCTTTCCACCACTAAAATGCAAAACATGCTATAATAGGCCATTTGGTGAAAAGAAAATCATTTTACCCAACCTTACATTGCCAACACTCACCAACACCAATGAAAGTTGGACTCCCTTTCGTTAGTGGTGCCTGTTGAGTTTCGAATGTTGCTTTGGGTTATAATATATGTTACGTTTTGAATTCCATAAATATCCTTTTTTTGATCAAGTCTTTTGTGTTTGGTTTCCAGAATGTCTTTTCGTTTGATGATGTCTGCCTGAGATTTGCATTCTAGAATTTTACTTTTAAGGCATCAGTTGGGATTTACTTTGATTGCAGAATTTACTTAATTTGATTAGACTTCGTTGGAGTTAGGATTACAGAATGTCACTTTGTGTGATGATATCTGGGTGGACTTTGAATTGCAGAATGTTCATTTGTTCATTAAATCTCATTGGGGGTGTTGATCCAAGAAATAACCCAAATTCATCACTGAAGCAGACTATTACAAATAGTTGTTTAATTTTATTTCTAGCTAGACCCATTCCCAAGATACAGTATTGTATCTAATATCGCATCCCAGTGCTTCCCTGTGAAAATAGCACTGAGGGTCTGGTCCCTAGAAGGACATGTTTAACCTTAGACTTTTAGCTGCCCTACTTATTAATGCCATACACCATGCCATATGGGCAATAACGCTTACTTAGGCGTGACTTCTAAATGCTTTATAAGGAAGGTTTAGGTATGTTAAAAAGGGTCATTTAGACAGGTCAAATGTGTAGTTAAAACATGCACAACCAGGCTACTGGTGGCATACCTGCAGTCATGTTTAAACTGTTACTGTAGTGGATGGCATAGTGGGTTCTGCATCCTACTTGTGACACTTAACCTTTAGGCCCTGGGTATCATATACGAGGGATGTATAGGTAAGTTAAATATCTAAATCAGGTTTATACCAATTTCATCATGTTAAAAGGAGGAGCACTAGTACTTTCCACTGATCAGTGGAGGTAAAGTGCACAAAGTTCGATAGAATTTAGTCAAATTCAATAAAATTGGGGGTGACCATGCAGAAAGGGTGAAATGTCTAAAACTGATGTCTGTATGGGTTTAGAATTTGAGAATTTTCCTTTGTTGATGTCTTGTTAGATTTTGGATTCCATAATGGTCCTTTGTTAGCTGGTGTCTGGGTAGATTTTGTATGTCAGCATGTTCCTTTGCCTTGATGCTGTCTGGTTGGGTGTTTGTATTTTAGCATGTCTGTAGTATCGGGGTGAAGCTGAAATGACTTGAGGCTAATGCGGTCAAGTAAATAAATAGGCATTTATTGAGTAAAGTCTAATTATCAGGAACCCACGACTAGGCAACAAACGAACAGGAAAGCAATGACCCAACTGAACACTCCTAGGCAACCCAAACCCCAGGTTCTAAAGAATCATAACCAAAATGACATGCCAGAGTTCTGGTAGAAGCTTAAAGCAACAAAGCACAACTTACCCACATCTTACATACCTCATCATACCCTTCCTCCCACTAAAACACACAAAAAAAAAATCAGTTAAGAACATAATCATGCAATTTAGTAGGCAGCTTAATGGTACGCTGGCTGTTAGAGGATAAACCCTCCCCAGATGATCTGGATTGCAACACTGAAGCATGGCTGCTAGGCACATCATTGGCCAGATTACCAGCAACAACATCAGACTGGGAACCTGAGCAGCAATCTCAAATGAACCATGTTCAAGAACAGCTGGATCAAACGTGATACCAGTGATATAGCGCCAATACCATTAATTGGTCAGGGATTGATACCCAACAACATTACAATGGCCCATACACATTCACCCAGTATCCCTGATGCTCTGGGGTCAATTTGTTTCATTTTCATCAAATATTTCTTTATGGATCCTTTTGGGACATCCGTTCCCTATCTAATCTTGATATCAACTCTTCTTCTACTTGGTCGAAGGACCAGTTAGTTGAGTAGTTGATGGCAATGATAAATACTAACTTACTAATCATTTAATCAAAATTAATAACAGACTCTCGGTATGGTTAATAAATGAATTTTTTTTATCTCAAAATTAAAGGTCAATGCTCATTTGCAATTTGGTCACAATCAAAAACATCGAAATCTCATGATAGGAGAAATTATGCATTTCATACAGACTCATTATGCAATGACATTATGCAATGAAGCAGTGGAAAGAGTGAGAGACAAAAGAATCATCAAAATAATTATGCCAAAATATAATATACCTAATGGAGGGATAGATGAAGAGACAATAGGTTCATCTAAAATAATGCATATTAATTTATTGTTGACGGCGTGGATAGGTGGAGAGACAAAAGATTCGGAGACAAATACATTAAAGCTGATATTCAGAAAACGACATAGGCTAAATACAAACCAAACGGTCTGTAGGAAAAACCTTCCCTGGCCCTAGGAGATGATGGAGGTTCCCCAAAGGTATTCAGGAACGCAAGATACAAAACAGGAAGAGGATGGGATAGAAACAGCTAGACCTCTCTGTAAACCGATGGACAGCAGCACATCTCCTCTCTTCTCTCCTGTCAGCCTAAGCTCTAAACCACACCCCTAAAGGTACCCCAGATATACCCTCGAAGTGATATGACCAACCCACTAATGTTATATTCTACATTTAACTCGCACAGGGATTGGTGGGTTTTGAGGGTGGCATTGACGCGCCACCATGACTTCTCATTTATTCAACAACTTTATTGTGTAAGATGGTTACCATGGTCCAAATGTCAGTTTATTCATATGTTCCCCATATAAGATACATTTCAGTACATTCTTTTTTCATCAATCAATATGTTTGCAGAGCACATCCCCGGTCTCACGCTCGGGCACAACAGTTGGCAGTCATCTTATGCTCTGGCCTTCGCTCCTTTATGTCATCTGCGATGCTCAGCACATCTTGCTTGTCTCATCTCATAGCAGACTCGCTCCGAGGAAACTTCCCCTCCCAGTCATATCAACCTTTAAAAATGGAGGCTTCATTCAGCACACTAAAGTAGATGGAAATGAACATTTATTAATTATATCATAATGAGACCATCACTTTTTACCTCCCACCATTCACTATTTCCCGTTAATATTACCTGGCATAAGCCTAGTGCGAAAAGCAGCATTAATCATTACTTTAAAGCAGAACGCGACATGCAAATACTGAAGCACTTACGGACTATTCGTGCAACTCCTTTGTTTCTTCTAAAGCACACGTGTTATCACATTACTATGTAATTACATGTTAATTCAGGCATGCGCAAAGCAGTTCCCTTGTGTCATGTTGATGTTTATTAGGTTTTCTACGTCTGCTTACTGTTAGTATGTGTTATAGGAGTATTCGATTCGAGCAGGTTTCATTTTCGCAAAACCCTGCTCCATCAATTCCCCCCTCTGATGACTTTTAGGAGCCATCATAAAATACCTATCATACCAAGTACTATCTTTTATTCAAATTTAAAACTCTGTACTCTTTTCTCTTTTTATGGCACACTCATCTAAATCTTTCATTAAGACATAGTATTCTCCTTTCATCTCTTCTAACTCTATTTCTTCTCTTTTTCCCTTTCTTGCTCTTCTTTTATTCTTTCAGTCAATTAATTCCTTTCTTTTACTTTTCCATTTACAACATTTATATGTTGTTATTATTATTAGAACTATGATAGCTATTGAGACTATTGGCATGATTATTCTCCCTAATAGACTACTTCCAAAGGTAGAAAAACAAATGCCTATCGAGGACAGACTCTTACCAAGTCTCTCCCAAACACTGACAACCTCCAGTTGGGTCAAATCTTTGTGTAATTTTGTAATATTCTTTATAGATCCCTCAATTCATTTACTTTTATCCGGGATATAAGTGCAGTAATGTTGGACTTTCAACATTCCACAGACTCCACCCTCTTTTGCCAATAAGATATCAAGGGCAAGTCGATTTTGTAAAACCATCGATCTGATTGCAAGTATTTCTGTGTCAATCATCAAGATCCCACCAGCAGTATCTGTAGATAATCGATCAACCACTGTAGACAAATTAGAATTTTGTGTGAATTCAGAATGACTCCAACTGAGGGTATCAGTGCACCAAAAATATCACCTGCTATTTCTGAGAAACTTGCTCTTCTGTTACGTGTTAGTCCTTGCTTTATTTCGTTCAGTTTATGATTGCTTCGGTCCATATGGTACACTTTAGGAAAAACTATAGCAAAATAACAACTTCCATACAAATGGGCAGGAAATCTATAATAAGCTTTCTTGCCGCACACATAATAAATTCCTGGAAAAACAGGATCAGTACCACCCTTCAATCCCCAACCTCCAGTAATTTGGAAGGTATGCTCACACTCACACTCACCAAAAAAGTAGTTATTATAGTTAGTCTTAGTTCTAAACAGACAAATCTTCCCTTTCTGTGACCAGTCCAGAGACATTGCAGCCTATTTCTTGTTCTTCTCATAATTTCCTTCTCTAAAGTCCCATGGTGGTATTCAGGACTTTTGTTCAGCAGCTTTCTTTTGGAAACTTTGTCTTCTATTTTCTACCATCTCTACGAAAATTTTCTCTCCAACCCTCAAACTACAGGTTAAATTATTCTTGTAAGCATATTCTATGTCTACAGTTTTAGTAATAAGGAAACATTCTCCCATATACCGTTCATTTTTACCACTCAACACCTTGTTCACTTCTTTTACTACAGGAATTTCAGAAACTACTAAGTCTATATTGGAGTAATGATACTCAAGTTTCCCCGATACATAGAATAAGCTGATAAGTATACTACAAGACACACCATAATTTAATGGAAGGTGGTGATAAGTCACCCCTTCAGAAACAGACGAAGGTAATTGCATGCACACATTACAATCACTCACATTCATAGTTTCAACATACTCATAGAGTAACTTGGTAAAGATGTTTAATGAGAAATCACTAATTGATTTATTACAATGGAGAAGGCGTCCATCAAAGGGAACTATTTTAGTAATTGGGGATTCATTAGTGACATCATTCATTCTTTCACTTTTTACATCATTAGCATTGTTTCTTTTGTCAGTTACCATTAGAATAGGTATAGTACAGTTAATAGTATCCACATGAATGTTAACAACAAGACACTACACAAACAAGCTTTAATACACCTATGTTTTAATCTAGCTTTGGAAATTCAGTCACTTCTGCTTCAGCCATTTTCTCTCTACAAAAAATAAAAATGTATCTATACCTCTAAATAATAAAAAAAATGTATTAAAAAAAACATAGTAGTGTAATCCTACACTTCACGTCTTTCTTCTTTATCCCCTTTTTTACTTTATTCTTTTCTTCGGTTTGCTTTGACTTTTTATTTCATTTTCTTTTAAACACCAATGTTGCACCTTCATTTTGTCACAGTTCTGTAAGGAGTCCTTAATTTGCTTTCATCAACTTTCTCAATGTCAGAATTTTCTTTTTCTTCACTTGGATTGAGCTTTCAATTTCTTCCAGTATCATGTAAGTCCACTCAGGTGCTCTGTATTTTCAACTTGGAATTCTTACTCTTTGTGTTTTCCGCACCGATTCTTTTCCTGACTCTTCTTGATCTGTTTGACTTCAGACCTCATTACTTTGTTCGGGTCTTTTTCTTAACCTTCTATTCACAATGGTGTATTTTAGTCTTTTCACTCCACTTGGCCAATTATCACCCTTCCTTGGTTTCTTTGCCTTGACCTTGTTTTCACCTTCTATATCCGGTTCACAGGTTCTTTTGTTTGACCTTTCTTCTGGCTGACTTTCTTCTTGATTTTCAGTTTCTTCTGGTTCTTCTGTTTCTACAATAACTTCTCTCTCAACTGTGAAATCACTTCCTTCTGGTACGAACACAGTTTCACCTGTTTCCGGTTCTACTGGAAGTTCACTTTCTTCTGGATCATCAGTCAACTCACTTCTTTTTGGTTCAACAACAGTCTCTGGAACCCTAGAATTTCTCGTCCACTCCGCTCAACTTGTGCTTGGCTGTTCACCATCCATTGGTTTGTCAGAATCTGTCACTCTAGATTCATCAGCTTCACACACTTCAGCCAATGACCTTCGATTTTGGTTCACCGGTTGTGGCTCTTTCGGTCTTTTGAGTGGATCTAGGGTTCGTTTGGTGTGATTGCATGTATCCACTTTGGTAAGGCAGCACACTTCACTGCTGTTGTCGTCACCAGGATGGTTTGATAAGGTCCGTGCCACTTGGGGTCTAAACACGATTTTCTTACGTGTTTCTTGACGTAGACCCACTCGCCAGGACACAGATCATGAGCTTGATTTCGATGTATTGATGCGGCATCTTCTCCAACCTGGTGAGACATAGAACGTACCAGTTCAGCCAATCCTCTGCAATAGTCAAGCACCAGATCATCAGATATACTTATCAGTTTATTCGCTGGTACATATGCCAGTCTCATTGCTCTTCCCATGAGGATTTCATGGGGACTCAATCCAGTCTTTTTGTCAGGGATGCTTCTCAAACTCATCAGCACAAGGGGTAAAGCATCAGGCCATTTCGGTGATGTGGATGCACATACCTTCCCTAACCTGAATTTTATAGTGCCATTAATTTGCTTGACTACTCCAGATGCTTCAGGTCGATAGGCACAGTGCAGCTTCTGTTCAATTTTAAATGCTGCCCAAATCAGCCAAATTATTTCATTATTAAAATGTGTTCCTCTATCTGTCTCCAAAGTGACTGGAATTCCAAATCTGGGGATCAATTCTCTCAAAAGTAGTTTGGCTACTGTGAGGCTGTCCTTTCTTCTCATGGGATAGGCTTCCACCCAGCGAGAGAATAAGCAAACAATGACTAAAACATATTTCAGCCCATTGCAAGGGGGAAGCTCGATATAATCAAGCTGGAGTTAGGGAAATGGACCTCCTGCTCTCCCAATTCGTCCCCAACTTACAACTGTCTTTCTTCCTGGATTTCGCTGCTGCCATATAATGTACTTTTGGCAAAGGCTCTGTGCAATGACCCTGAATTTAGGATTATACCATGTTTGCTTGAAAAGTCTGATCATTGCATGTCTTCCAATATGTGCATGTCCATGGTACACCCTGGCCATGTGAGAAAGCAAATAGTTTGGTAAAACTGGTCTCTCATCCTGATAAACCCATAGTTCATCATCTTTGCTTTTTCTACAGCCTGTAAGTTTCCAAATTTCCTTTTCCTCATCACTTGCCTCTTCCTGCATCTGCCTCACCTCATCCAATGTTTCAAATGTATTTGTAGTTATAAACATAAGATGGCATTCGGTGTTTCCTCTTTCAATTTATCTGTTTAAAGCCATTGTGTTTCGTGCACAATATCATGCAATTTGGTCTGCATATCTGTTGCCTTTTGTCACATAGTCTGGACTTTACTCCTTTTAGACAGGATGCTTCAATAACTCCTTCTAAAACTCAAACAGTATAGGCAGTGCATAATTCACCTCTATCATTTTTCAAACACGACCCATCAACAAATATCTCACAATCAGATTCTTCCAGAGGACTATCCTCTATGTCTGGCCTAGGTTTTGCGCATAACTCTGTCACATCCAGGCAATTGTGATCCGCTTCCTCTCTCACTTCCTCACATTGAGAATAGGGCAATAGAGTAACCGGATTTACTGTGGTGCATCTGACCACAGTCACATTTTCAGCACCCAGAATCACTCGTTCATACTTAGTCAGCTGACTAGAAGTGAGATACTGAGTTCTATTTTGAGTCAAAAGAATCTCAACAGAATGTGGCACATACAACTTGAGAGGGTAACCCATCACAATCGGTTCACTCTGTTCCAAACTCATGTAAGTAGCTGCCCCTTCTTTTTAGACATCCTGTCAGGGCTGCAGCCACTGTATCCAACATAGCAGAAAAATATGCTACTGGACGTTGTGCCATTCCATGTTTCTGAGTTAGGACTGAAAGGGCACATCCTTCTCTCTCACAACATTACAATGCAAATTCCTTTGTATAGTCTGGCATTCCCAATGAAGGGGCTCTACAGAGACTGCTTCTCAATTTTATGAAAGCTTCCATACCTTCATCATCCAAAACAATCAGATCTTTCACATCCTTTGTGTCAACCTCTGTAGAGGTTTTGTAATCAGTGAGAAACCACATATCCACTGACAACAGTATCTAACTATTCCCAAAAACATTCGCACCTCCTTCTGAGTTCTGGGTGGATTCATTTGTCTGATCACGCGGAATCTTTCTGGGATTACTTTTCTAACTCCCTTTTCTATTTTGTGTCCAAGGTACTGAACTTCCTGTTTACAACATTTTAATTTTGCTGGATACACCTTATGTCCTCCTTCTGCCAAATGGTTCAATAAGACAATTGTGTCTGTCACACATGCCTCTCGTGTCTTTGATGCCACCACTAGGTCATAAATATATTGAATCAAAACCGAATTTCCTGGCATGACTAAAGTCTCTAGGCATTTTTTCAGGATCTGATTAAAGACTGAGGTACTCTCTGTGTACCCCTGAGGAACACAGCAACATGCCAAAACACAGTCTCCGAACCGGAAGGCAAATAAATATTGTCTTTCCGGATGCAAATGAATCAAAAAGAATGCTTGGCACAAGTCAATCACTGTGTACCATTCTGCATCACAAGGAATTTGATAAAAAATCACTGCTGGATTTGGCACTACTGGACAACAGGGTACTACAATTTTATTAATCTGATGTAGATCCTGCACCACCTGGTACTATGATAGGCGAATTACAAGGACTGCTCCTTATTTCTTCTAGAATTCCTTGTTCAATAATTTGGTCAATCACTGGAGCAATGCCTGCAATCACTTCTGGACTCATTTTGTACTGAGGTGTGTTTGGATACACAGCACCATTCTTCACTATTACCTGAATCGGATCTACCTTTGTCATTAAGCTAATCTCTTTTCCTGTAAAGTCCCACACATCTATACGTTTTAATTCTTCAGGTAGATTTTCTTCTGTGAGAATTAAAAACAACTCATTCACATCTGTCCCATGCTTCACTGGCATCATCTTAAACTTCAGATCCTCATCTGGGGTCTGGAATGCAATTCCATCAGGGGTACAATAGATGGTGCAGTTCATTTTGCATAGCAAATCTCTTCCCAAGAGATTTACTGGGCTCGAGTCACACACCACAAACCAATGCATCTTTCCAATATGAACTTCTATTGGGTTTGTGACTGGCGTTCTAATATGCTTATTCAAGACTCCTACAACTTGGATAGTTTCTCCCGAGAGGGGTAGGTTCGGAATTTCTGCTGCTCTCACAGTAGAACTGGTAGCACCAGTGTCCACTAAGAATGTAATATCATTACCTTCCACCTTTCCATCAACAAATGGACCTGACTGATCTAACGCTAAAGATGTGCCAAGTACGCACTCTTCCTCCCCCCTCAGGCACCATCATTGAGATGAGTCTGATTCACTTCCATTACATTGCATCCAATACTGCTGACTCACACCTTGACTCTTACCAAGCGGGTCTCCTCCAAGATATTGGGTGTTCACATTGTACCTCTGCACCTGAGCATTCACATTAGTTGATATGGGGGTTTGTGGAACCTGTAACTGTTTAGTAACTATCTGCTGCTGTTGATTTACACCCACCTCATTGTGTATCTGTGGAATTAAATCTTGATTGCCCCCATTATTCTTTTTATCAGATCTACGCTCATTCCTCCAATGTCTAAACTTTTCGCATTGCATGACAAGGACATTTCTTCATAGCTTCATCCTCACTCATTTTTCCCTTTCCTTTACCTCCACTGTAATTCTGTCCATTCACACTCTGACCATTCATCTGACCACTTGTTTGATTATTACTGTTTTCTTGTTGCTCTGCTACCTTCACTTGTGCCCACATAATTTTATCCTTCAACTTTATATGTTAGCTATCAATTTTATCACTACAATACTTTGCATATCATAGGATTTCATCCACTGTCTTGCTCTGCCAACAAATGAAATGTTGCTGTATCATATTGCTAATCTCAGGCCTCAATCCAAACACAAAACGATACACAAAATGTCCCATGTCTTTATCTCCAATTTTTTCAAAACCAGTATACTGTTTAAATACCTGTAGCAACCTTTCGTAGTAGGCATGTACTGACTCTTTTGGTTCTTGGGTGGTTCCATCAATCCTAACCCAATCTGTTTCTTTTGGAGAGATCTTCCCCTTTAAATAAGTGATTACCCGATTATACATTTTCATTACTTCTTCTGATGGTGCACCTGTTTTAGGATCCCAAGTGTATTCCTCTTTTGGCCAATCAACAGTAATCTTGCATTCTGTCCATAAATCAGCTGGGACAACAATATCAAACAGACCATCTAAATCTTTTAACAAAACTTTTGAAATCTTTACAAACCTGTCTACCTGCTTGTACCACTCGACCGGTTTTTCTCTTAACCTAGGGAAATCATTTGTGAAAGACAATATATCCTGTCTAGTCCAAGGAACATGAACATATCCACCACCTGGTACTTCTCTCATCAGACACTCCCTTTCGACCTGTACGGTTTCTTTCATGGGAAACATAGCCGTTCCTTTATCAGCGGCATCTACTTTCCTTTTTGACCATCTAACTTTCCAATGATCTACATATGCCCATTCCCTCAAAATATTCATTATTTACTTTATCTGCATCCTTTTTCCAGAAGCATTCAAACTTTCTAGGTCCTTGTCTTGAATAGGATAGGATAGGATAGGATAGGATGGTCATTTTTAGAGCGCATACGTATGCCGGAGCGTCTTGCCAATCTGTACGATTTATGCAATACTTTCGACTTCTCTATGTCTACTTCATACTCACCAGCCGCTTCCCCTATTTTCTCATGTAAATTCTTTGCCCTCCAGGTAATACTTTTACACAGAAACAACATTCTTCATCATGATAGGTCCCTAATCTGTTTGGGCTTATTGTTCCAATAATAATTTCTTTCAAATCAACTTTCAAGTGACTCACATTTATACTCGGTGCTTGTTGTTTTTGCTTCGTCATTTGTTTTATCCAATTATTTAATTATTCTCGTGAGGGACCTGCTGAGCTCCCAGCTATTAGAGCATCATTTGGTCCTATTCTTCGGGGCTCAAATTGAACATTTCTCTGGGGGATCTCAGTTATCAGCTCATTAATCGGAAGGTCTAACAATGTATTATTCGCATTTGCCGGTCCATTCCCATTCGCACCACTCCTAATGCTACTTACTGGCACAGCTAATGTATGCACCTTAGGCACACTTTGCCTATCTCGGTACAACGGAACTATAGGACCAATTGTTACCAGGTACCGTCAATGCTTCTGCATTCAAACACAACTGATTCATTTCCTGAACCTGTTCTAATCTGGCCTTATTCAACATTTTAGCTTCATTGTCTTTCATTACTTTCGCTATATCTGATACTTGTGGAGTCAATAGGGTTCCCAATTGCGGGGCACTTGGAGTCACTGCCCCTGAATTCTCTTCATATGGTGGAGGTTTCTAATTCATGATGACTTCTATCAATTAATCATCATCAGAATCATTCATATAACCTCTTACACTTGGAGTCTCTAAATGGTTTCTTTTCTCCTTACATTTACTTACAGTCTGTTCATGAACCATTAAAACGGGATACAAGACTTCGGTTACTACAGCTCTTCTCCATCTTTTTAGTTTTTCTTCCCTGCTCTCAAAGGGGTATCTGAACATCATAGTCCTGTAACCTCTGTTACTGATTCTATATTTCTCTCTCTCAAATGCTTCCACTTCCCATTCTTCCAATGCTTCGTACTGAGTCAATCTAGGATTTGGGACTAAGGAATTCATTCGATTTCTCAAATTTTGCAATATCCTCACATTAAATGTACCATATTGTGGAAAAGCTAAACCACCATCACCTTTCGTATACTCAATCCAATTTCCCAACCATTTACACATGTGATATCCTCGTTCTAACATCATAAAAGAAGCAGGCGTTTATGGAAGTGGAATAGGAATTTCTTCTTTAGTCACAATTGGTTTGTTCTTTTTGAAAAAATTCTTTATTTTCACCATTAACTTCATTTTCTGGCTTCCTCCGCTAATGGGTCTTATCATGAACAAACAAAAACAACCTTTCTGTAATTCTACTTACTGTATTGGTTAACTTTCACCCTATACCAGTACGTCTCACACCAACCAACCAATTAGAACACTGCTACGTAAGCAATGTCTTGACCAATACCAGTGCGGCTCACACCAACCAATCATAATCCAACACATGCCCGCAGCCTGACCAAGTGAGGACGGCCTTTTCTGACGTCAGTATTACTCCTTTTAATGACCCTCCCTTTACAATTTTTACAGGAAATATTTTATCTGTGTTTTTCTTTAGTCCGAGTTCTATTAGTAACAACATAAAGCAATGCTACTTTGCCCGTTCCACCAAATAAAGAGATAGTTTTCACATTTTTTCGAGTTTTTCTCACTCTGAGTCCTAATACTGACCAGCACTATTTTTACCCCTCAAACAAGCTCCAGGTGGACCTATTACCTTTCTGGGGATAAAACCAAGATTTCACAAGAGAACTTTTTGGTGTGTAAGGGAGTCTTGCTATTTTCCTGGAAATAAGGCTAGAAGTTCGGAAGTGGACTCTTCACTATTTAAAACTCCACTCACATACACAATTTCCCTAAAAATAGCACCTACAGCCCTCCGTAGCTTTTAGGTATTATTACAACAGACAAAGTACTTCTGCGGTGTGATTTCTTTACCACACTCTTCTTCTGCCTACTTCTAGCAGATTCCTTCCTGGGATTCCTCAGGTTTCTCCTTACCTAGAGTTCTAGACAACATGTATCATGACACTAACTTTTCGTGTTAGGAACATATAATTAATAATCAATAATCATTACCAAACAAATCAATAATTAAACCATCCTCTGCTACCAAGAAACTGATCCAGCGCCAATACCACTAATAGATCAGGGATTGATACACAACAACATTACTACAATGGCCCATACACATTCACCCAGTATCCCTGATGTGCTGGTGTCAATTTGTTCATCAAATATTTCTTTATGGATCCTTTTGGGACATCCGTTCCCCATCTAATCTTGATATCAACTCTTCTTCTACTTGGTTGATGGACCAATTAGTTGAGTAGTTGATGGCAATGATTAATACTAACTTACTAATCATTTAGTCAAAATTAATAACAGGCTCTCGGTACGGTTAATAAATGATTTTTTTTATCTTAAAATTAAAGGTCAATGCTCAGTTGCAATTTGGTCACAATCAAAAACATCGAAATCTCATGATAGGAGAAATTATGCATTTCATACAGACTCATTATGCAATGACATTATGCAATGAAGCAGTGGAGAGAGTAAGAGACAAAAGAATTATCAAAATAATTATGCCAAAATATAATATACCTAACGGAGGGATAGATGAAGAGATAATAGGTTCATCTAAAATAATGCATATTAATTTATTGTTGACGGTGTGGATAGGTGGAGAGACAAACGATTCAGAGACAAATACATTAAAGCTGATATTCAGAAAACGACATAGGCTAAATACAAACCTAATGGTCTGTAGGAAAAACCTCCCCCTGGACCCAGGAGATGAGGGAGGTTCCTGAAAGGTATTCAGGAATGCAAGATACCAAACAGGAACAGGATAGGATTGGAACAGCTAAGCCTCTACGTAAACCGTTGGACAGCGACGCATCTCCCCTTTTCTCTCCTGTTAGCCTAAGCTCTAAACCACACCCCTAAAGGTACCCCAGATATACCCTAGAAGTGATATGACCAACCCACTAATGTTACATTCTACATTAAACTCGCACAGGGATTGGTGAGTTTTTAGGATGGTATTGTCACGCCAACATGACTTCGCATTTATTCAACAACTTTATTGTGTAAGATGGTTCCCATGGTCTAAATTTCAATTTATTCATACGTTCCCCATATAAGATACATTTCGGTAAATTATTTTTTCATCAATCAATATTTTCGCAGAGCACATCCCCGGTCTCACGCTCGGGCACAACAGTTGGCAGTCATCTGATGCTCTGGCCTTCACTCCTTTACGTCATCTGCGATGCTCAGCACATCTTGTTTGTCTCATGTCAGAGCAGACTCACTCCGAGGAAACTTCCCCCTCCCAGTCATGTCAACCTTTAAAAATGGAGGCATCATTCAGCACACTAAAGTAGATGGAAACGAACATTTATTAATTATATGATAATGAGACCATCATTGTTTACCTCCTACCATTCACTATTTCCCATTAACTTTACCTAGTATAAGCCTAGTGCAAAAAGCAGCATTAATCATTACTTTAAAGCAGAATGCAACATGCAAATACTGAAGCACTTGCGGCCTCTTTGTGCAACTCCTTTGTTTCTTCTAAAGCACAAGTGTTATCATATTACTATGTAATTAAGAGTTAATTCAGGCATGCGGAAAGCAGTTTCCTTGTGTCATGTTGGTGTGTATTAGGTTTTCTACGTCTACTTAATGTTAGTATGTGTTATAGGGGTATTCAATTCGAACAGGTTTCATTTTCGCGAAACCCTGCTCCATTACCAGCATGGACATCATAAGCCAGATTTGAGTCACTTTCATCCTCTCTGTCAGCATACATATGCCTGAAGATGTCTATTTGTCTGTCTGTGAGCCTGACAACACAATCTTTATTCCACCAACCTCTCCCTTCTAACAAAATGGAGGGTTTACAAACCCTTATCACACGTACCGGAAGAGAAAACCTAGATTGCGCTTTAGAAACCCCAAATGGTTTCTTCATGAGAACCCAGTCTTTCACGGCTAAATGCTCAACTTTGACTCTTGACTTGCTGTCATATTGTTTCTTTTGCATAAGTTGTTTGGCAAGAACCCTATCTCTAATGAGTGGTTGCTCTTTGCCCTGACGCCTCCTACTAACTAGAGCAGAACCCGCATCTAAATTTGAAAACCACTTAGGCATTAGCTTAGACCTTGGTTCTCTGCTTTGAAAGGAGTGACTCCAGTGGTTGAATGAGGCAAAGTGAGGAATGCCCAAACCTTTTCTTGAAAAAAATCTGCAACATTAACATTGGCCACAATGGCAGTCTGATTGCCCGTCTTAAAAATACGATTGGCCCTTTCAACAAGACCATTAGAAGACAGACTATACAATGCAACTTGACAGTGCTTGATCTCAAACTTTTCCAAAAACCTGTCATCTGTATTGAGACAAAAAGATAAACCATTATCTGTAACAATGCAGCAAGGGGTGCCTTCAATCTTGAAAATATTATCGAGAAAGTATACCACAGTGGAGGAATTTGCAGCCTCTGCAAATGAGTAATATACCTATTTAGAAAAATAATCGATGGCCACCAACAAGTACTTTTTGTCAGCTGGAAGAAGATTGAAAGGTCCAGAGAAATCTAAGGCAATCTTCTCTCAAGCCATTTCAGGAGATGGAACAGGAAACAAAGGCTTCTTGTTCAACTTCCAGTGTTTATCTAACACAACACACTGGGGACATTTTGCAACAAAACTGGCAACTTGTCCATCCAGACCGGGCCTCCAGTAAATTTGCTTGAGTTTCTTCCCCATACCCCAAATTCCCATGTGCCCCTCATGAGCAATGGCAATAATCTTCTCCCTCAAGTGTACTGGAGGTACAAACCATTCCTTACTCAAATACCATTTTCAAAAGACAATTCATCACTGATTTGCGCAAAGCTCCTCATTTCTCCACTGAGTGCTTTACTAGCAGGCCATTTAGTTCTAATGAAGAGCTCCACTTTCCTCAAAACTTCATCTTCCCCCATAGGTGCCAGCCATTCGTCCTGAGTGACACTCCCATCACAAGCAGACACAGCATCAACCAGACCAGCCACACAAATATTGTCAAAATCATCAACATCACTATTATACTGTAAAGGAAGATGAGACAAACAGTCTGCTCGGATATTTTATCCAACTTGAATGTAATTGACCACAAGATCATACTCGTGTAATTTGGATAGTAATCTTACTAAGCGTGCCGAAACCTTGCCTAAACCATTGCCAGCTAACAAGAATACTAAAGATTTATGATCAGTAAAGATTTCACATCCTTTCCCCCAAATATATGTCTTAAATGGTTGCACCACCCAAACAATTCCCAACACCTCCCTTTCAATAGTGCTGTAATTGCTCTCAAACCTAGACAAAGCTCTAGAAGCAAAAGCAATGGTGTTGTCTTGCCCTTCAACTCACTGTGCAAAAACAGCTCCAAGGCCTTTGAGACAGGCATCCACTGTTATGAAAGACTTACCACTGAATACAAATGGGCGCAAAGTGGGGGCATTGACCACTAACAACTTCACCTTTTTAAACACCTCATGAACTGAGTCACTCCAGTCAAACTTCACTCCTTTCTTGAGAAGACATCTTAATGTTTGAACCATTTGAGCATACCCTGGAACAAATCTAGCATAGTAGTCACATAGGCAAGAAAGGAACGTAGCGTATCCTTGTCCGTGGCGGGTGGGGCATTTTTAAGGCTTCCACATTGCAAAATTTTGGCTTGATACATATCTCAGAAATTAGATGTCCTAAGTATTCAACCTCTCTTACTAAAATATCGCACTTACTAGGATTCAGTCCTACCTCTGGTTTGTAACACCTCCAAAACATTTCATAAAGTGAGAATGTGTTCATCTGTTGTTTCTGTAAAGATCAGGATATTATCCTGAAATGCTTGCACATATCTCCAAACAATTCATCCAGTAGGTTTTGGAAAACACTTGCTGCAGATGCGAGTCCAAATGGCAACCTCAGGTACTTGAATGCACCAAATGGAGTCACAAACAGGGTGAGCAATTGGAATTCCTCTGAGATCTGGATTTGGCAAATCAATAGTTGAGAAGTACTTAGAGCTACCAATGTTGGCAATCATCTCTTGAATATGTGATAGGGTCTGACAATCAACCAGGATGTTTTGGTTGAGGGGCCTCAAATTCACAGACAACCTTAGATCCCCAGTCTATTTCTTACCCAAAACGACTGGAGAAATCCATTCTGAGGCATCAATGGGTGCAATGATCCCCTCAGATTCAAGACTCTCCAATAGAAGTTTAAGATCTTCCCTTATGCTGAGTGGAACAAGCCTAACCTTGTGCACAACAAGCACAGCATCCTTCTTTAGTTTTTTACAGTCCTGACAACATCCATGAAAACTCCACGGTAGGATGCAATCATTCTACCAACCACGCCTTCCTCCGAATCTAAAGATAAAAGATCAGTGGGAGGTGGTCCTAAAACAACTGGAGGATCTTATCCTGAGCGCAAAATGATCCCCAACCGTGCAAGATCTTCCCATCCCACAATATCTCTTCTATTCACTGCCACATAGATTTTAGTTTTGATAGATCTACTCAGGCATTCAACATCATTCAAAAAGAAACCTAACAAGTCTGTATCTTGTTCCCCAAAAGCCTTGGGATTAATGTCAGGAGTGGAAAGAAGAGTTTCGGTTGGCCACAAATCATAAAACGTACGATCCAACAATAGCATCAACAGTGGGCCCCTTGGTTCTTTTCTCTGGACTGACACCCGAACTATAGTGAGCATCGACAAGTAACACATTAGAACATTTCTTGCCACACCCTTGCACACTCAGAATAGTCCATGCACACATTAGAAATCTTGACTTTGCTCAGATTACTGCCAATGCTAGCCGCCCCTCAACAAACTCCTTGAAAATGGCCCATCTTGCGGCAGCGATTACACTTCCTACCAATCACAGGACAATTCGAATTGTTTCCAATGTGATTCTTCGAACAACAACAAAAACAAACCAATTGCCCTCAGCCAGGTTGGTTCTTTTGATACTTTTTGTCATAACTCTGTTTGCTACTGACTGCACAAACAACATCTTCATCTGTCACAGCATTGACTGACAATTGGGAATGAGCAACATGACTGGACAGAACCTTATAAGTAATAATTGATCTCTCAATGCTTTAGGCAACATCTATAGTTTCTGCTAAAGTTGAATTGTGACATGTCAGCATGTCAGCAAACGCTCTTGTATTTTTTATTTTTTCAATCAATCAATCAGTGACACTTATAAAGCGCGCTACATACCCGTAGGGTCTCAAGGCGCTGGGGGGGGGGGGGTGCCGCTACTGCTCGAATAGCCAGGTCTTCAGCTTCTTCCTGAAGGAGAGGTGGTCTTGGGTCAGGCGTAGGTCGGGAGGGAGGGAGTTCCAGGTCTTGGCGGCCAGGTAGGAGAAGGACCTTCCTCCTGTAGTCGCTCTTCGGATGCGGGGGACGGCGGCGAGGGCGTGGTTGGCTGATCGGAGGTGGCGTGTGGGAGCGTAGAAGTTGACTCGGCTGTTGAGGTAGCTCGGGCCTTGGTCGTGTAGGGCTTTGTGTGCGTGGGTGAGGAGGCGGAAGGTGATTCTCTTGTTGACGGGGAGCCAGTGAAGGTCTCTCAGATGTCCGGAGATGTGGCTGGATCGTGGGATGTAATAATAGACAAATTGGACCCTAATATATGTGGATCAAACAACAGAAGATTGAATCCTGGATTTTGAATGAACTAGCATAAAAAGTGCTCACTGCGTTTTAAAAGAACCCTCACTCACCAACCTGGTTGGTGACATGCTTCATCATTGGGTTCCATCCAGAGAGGCCGAGTGCCGCTCCGGTGTGCTGCGAACTACAGCGGAGGTGGATTTTTGTGAAGACAGTGCCAAATGTGAACAGTGTGAAGTTAAAATGGTGTCGCAATTTTATCCAGAAATAATTTTAATGGTGGAAAACTGGACACAGTTAAAAGATGTGTCGGATGCGTGAAGGCTGGTTTAATAGACCAGTTGCATCCTTGATTATGTGAAAGTGATCAACATGTTTCTGCTTCTAAATGTGTTAAGCGAAGCATTCGTCAGGACCTAGAGGGACTGCCTTTCCCCTCCTTCGAGTCCTCAGGAGGGTAAAGGCAGGTACCGAGCGGGCGGAAGACTTTGACGAATGTGTGACTACAAGTCCCGCCCTCCACCAGGACCCATGCCGTGAGATTTACTTGTACTTCACAGATCAAAGCTTTCAGAAGTCCTGAAGACCATTTAAAAACTGTGAGTTAAAGCGGTCCTAGACTCCACAGGTTAGGGTGTGCCTTAGCGTGCGTACACCACCGTGGTAGTCCCTCTAGGTCCTGACGAATGCTTCGCTTAACACATTTAGAAGCAGAAACATGTTGACCACTTTCACATAATATCACCTACTATTTCTGAGAAACTTGCTCTTCTGTTACGTGTTAGTCCTTGCTTTATTTCGTTCAGTTTATGAGTGCTTCGGTCCATTTGGTACACTTTAGGAAAAACTATAGCAAAATAACAACTTCCATTCAAATGGGCAGGAAATTTATAATAAGCTTTCTTTCCACACACATAATAAATTCCTGGAAAAACAGGATCAGTACCACCCTTCAATCCCCAACCTCCAGTAATTTGGAAGGTATGCTCACACTCACACTCACCAAAAAAGTAGTTATTATAGTTAGTCTTAGTTCTAAACAGACACATTTTCCCTTTCTGTGACCAGTCCAGAGACATTGCAGCCTATTTCTTGTCCTTCTCATAATTTCCTTCTCTAAAGTCCCATGGTGGTATTCAGGACTTTTGTTCAGCAGCTTTCTTTTGGAAACTTTGTCTTCTATTTTCTACCATCTCTCCGAAAATTTTCTTTCCAACCCTCAAACTACAGGTTAAAATATTCTTATAAGCATATTCTATGTCTACAGTTTTAGTAATAAGGAAACATTCTCCCATATACCGTTCATTTTTACCACTCAACACCTTGTTCAATTCTTTTACTACAGGAATTTCAGAAACTACTAAGTCTATATTGCAGTAATGATACTCAAGTTTCCCCGTTACATAGAATAAGCTGATAAGTATACTACAAGACACACCATAATTTAATGGAAGGTGGTGATAAGACGAAGGTAATTGCATGCACACATTACAATCCCTCACATTAATAGTTTCAACATACTCATACAGTAACTTGGTAAAGACGTTTAACGAGAAATCACTAATTGATTTATCACACTGGAGAAGGCTTCCATCAAAGGGAACTATTTTAGTAATTGGGGATTCATTAGTGACATCATTCATTCTTTCACTTTTTACATCGTTAGTATTGTTTCTTTTGTCAGTTACCATTAGAATAGGTATAGTACAGTTAATAGTATCCACATGAATGTTAACAACAAGACACTACACAAACAAGCTTTAATACACCTATGTTTTAATCTAGGTTTTGGAAATTCAGTCACTTCTGCTTCAGCCATTTTCTCTCTACAAAAAATAAAAATGTATCTATACCTCTAAATAATAAAAAAAATGTATTAAAAAAAACATAGTAGTGTAATCCTACACTTCACGTCTTTCTTCTTTACCCCCTTTTTCACTTTATTCTTTTCTTCGGTTTGCTTTGACTTTTTATTTCATTTTCTTTTAAACACCAATGTTGCACCTACATTTTGTCACAGTTCTTTAAGGAGGCCTTAATTTGCTTTCATCAACTTTCTCAATGTCAGAATTTTTCTTTTTCTTCACTTGGATTGAGCTTTCAATTTTTTCCAGTATCATGTAAGTCAACTCAGTATTTTCTACTTGGAATTCTTACTCTTCGTGTTTTCCTGACTCTTCTTGATCTGTTTGACTTCAGACCTTATTACTTTGTTCGGGTCTTTTTCTTAACCTTCTATTCACAATGGTGTATTTTAGTCTTTTCACTCGACTTGGCCAATTATCACCCTTCCTTGGTTTCTTTGCCTTGACCTTGACCTTGTTTTCACCTTCTATATCCGGTTCACAAGTTCTTTTGTTTGACCTTTCTTCGCTCTGACTTTCTTCTTGATTTTCAGATTCTTCTGGTTCTTCTGTTTCTACAATAACTTCTCTCTAAACTGTGAACTCACTTCCTTCTGGTTTGAATACAGTTTCACCTGTTTCCGGTTCTACTGGAAGTTCACTTTCTTCTGGATCATCAGTGAACTCACTTCTTTCTGGTTCAACAACAGTCTCTGGAACCCTAGAATTTCTCGTCCACTCTGCTCAACTTGTGCTTGGCTGTTCACCATCCGTTGATTCGTCAGAATCTGTCACTCTAGATCCATCAGCTTCACACACTTCAGCCAATGACATTCGATTTTGGTTCACCGGTTGTGGCTCTTTCGGTCTTTTGAGTGGATCTAGGGTTCGTTTGGTGTGATTGCAGGTATCCACTTTGGTAAGTCAGCACACTTCACTGCTGTTGTCGTCACCAGAATGGTTTGATAAGGTCCGTGCCACTTGGGGTCTAAACATGATTTTCTTACGTGTTTCTTGACGTAGACCCACTCGCCAGGACTTAGATCATGAGCTTGATTTCGATGTATTGTTGTGGCATCTTCTCCAACCTGGTGAGACATAGAATGTACCAGTTCAGCCAATCCTCTGCAAGGAGTCAAGCACCAGATCATCAGATATACTTATCAGTTTGTTCGCTGGTACATATGCCAGTCTCATTGCTCTTCCCATGAGGATTTCATGGGGACTCAATCCAGTCTTTTTTTCAGGGATGCTTCTCAAACTCATCAGCACAAGGGCTAAAGCATCAGGCCATTTCAGTGATGTGGATGCACATATCTTCCCTAACCTGAATTTTATAGTGCCATTAATTTGCTTGACTACTCCAGATGCTTCAGGTCGATAGGCACAGTGCAGCTTCTGTTCAATTTTAAATGCTGCCCAAATCAGCCGAATTATTTCATTATTAAAATGTGTTCCTCTATCTGTCTCCAAAGTGACTGGAATTCCAAATCTGGGGATCAATTCGCTCAAAAGTAGTTTGGCTACTGTGAGGCTGTCATTTCTTCTCATGGGATAGGCTTCCACCCAGCGAGAGAATAAGCAAACAATGACTAAAACATATTTCAGCCCATTGCAAGGGGGAAGCTCGATATAATCAAGCTGGAGTTGGGTAAATGGACCTCCTGCTCTCCCAATTCATCCCCAACTTACAACTGTCTTTCTTCCTGGATTTCGCTGCTGCCATATAATGCACCTTTGGCAAAGGCTCTGTGCAATGACCCTGAATTTAGGATTATACCATGTGTGCTTGAAGAGTCTGATCATTGCATGTCTTCCAATATGTGCATGTCCATGGTACACCCTGGCCATGTGAGAAAGCAAAGAGTCTGGTAAAACTGGTCTCTTATCCTGATAAACCCATAGTTCATCATCTGTGCTTTTTCTACAGCCTGTAAGTTTCCAAATTTCCTTTTCCTCATCACTTGCCTCTTCCTGCATCTGCCTCACCTCATCCAATGTTTCAAATGTAGTTGTAGTTATAAACATAAGATGGCATTCGGTATTTTCTCTTTCAATTCATCTGTTTAAAGCCATTGTGTTTCGTGCACAATATCATGCAATTTGGTCTGCATAGCTGTTGCCTTTTGTCACATAGTCCTCTCCTGATTGAAGTGTAACACATTTGACTACTGCAATTGTAAAGCATCGAACAGCTCTTCCACAATTTTGCCATTTCGAGTAGGGGAACCTGAAGAAGTCAAAAATCCCCTTTGCATCCACAGGTGGCAAAAATTATGTACAATTCCGAATTCATACTGGCTGTCTGTGAATATTGTTACTTTTAGGCTTTTGGCCACTTTGCATGCTCTGGTCAGATCTATCAGCTCAGCTATTTGGGCGGACTTTACTCCTTTTAGACAGGATGCTTCAATAACTCCTTCTAAAACTCAAACAGTATAGGCAGTGCATAATTCACTTCTATCATTTCTCAAACACGACCCATCAACAAATATCTCACAATCAGATTCTTCCAGAGGACTATATCTATGTCTGGCCTAGGTTTTGTGCATAACTCTGTCACATCCAGGCAATCATGATCCGCCTCCTCTCTCGCCTCCTCACATTGAGAATAGGGCAATAGAGTTACCGGATTTACTGTGGTGCATCTGACCACAGTCACATTTTCAGCACCCAGACTCACTCGTTCATACTAAGTCAGCTGACTGGAAGTGAGATACTGAGTTCTATTTTGAGTCAAAAGAATCTCAACAGAATGTGGCACATACAACTTGAGAGGGTAACCCATCACAATCGGTTCACTCTGTTCCAAACTCATGTAAGTAGCTGCCCCTTCTTTTTAGACATCCTGTCAGGGCTGCAGCCACTGTATCCAACATAGCAGAAAAATATGCTACTGGACGTTGTGCCATTCCATGTTTCTGAGTTAGGACTGAAAGGGCACATCCATCTCTCTCACAACATTACAATGCAAATTCCTTTGTATAGTCTGGCATTCCCAATGAAGGGGCTCTACAGAGACTGCTTCTCAATTTTATGAAAGCTTCCATACCTTCATCATCCAAAACAATCAGATCTTTCACATCCTTTGTGTCAACCTCTGTAGAGGTTTTGTAATCAGTGAGAAACCACATATCCACTGACAACAGTATCCAACTATTCCCAAAAACATTCACACCTCCTTCTGAGTTCTGGGTGGATTCATTTGTCTGATCACGAGGATTCTTTCTGGGATTAATTCCTGCAATCACTTCTGGACTCATTTTGTACTGAGGTGTGTTTGGATACACAGCACCATTCTTCACTATTACCTGAATCGATCTACCCTTGTCATTAAGCCAATCTCTTTTCCTGTAAAGTCCCACACATCTGGATTCACTGTACTTTTTAATTCTTCAGGCAGATTTTCTTCTGTGAGAAGTGAAAACAACTCATTCACGCCTGTCCCTTGCTTTACTAGCATCATCTTAAACTCCACATCCTCATCTGGGGTCTGAAATGCAATTCCATCAGGGGTACAATAGATGGTGCAGTTCATTTTGCATAGCAAATCTCTTCCCAAGAGATTTACTGGGCTCAAGTCACACACCACAAACCAATGCATTTTTCCAATATGAACTTCTATTAGGTTTGTGACTGGCGTTCTAATATGCTTATTCAAGACTCCTACAACTTGGATAGTTTCTCCCAAGAGGGGTAGGTTCGGATTTTCTGCTGCTCTCACAGTAGAACTGGTAGCACCAGTGTCCACTAAGAATGTAATATCATTACCTTCCACCTTTCCGTCAACAAATGGACCTGACTGATCTAACGCTAAAGATGCGCCAAGTACACACTCTTCCTCCCCCCTCAGGCACCATCATTGAGATGAGTCTGATTCACTTCCATTACATTGCATCCAATACTGCTGACTCACACCTTGATTCTTACCAAGCGGGTCTCCTCCAAGATATTTGGTGTTCACATTGTACCTCTGCACCTGAGCATTCACATTAGTTGATATGGGGGTTTGTGGAACCTGTAACTGTTTAGTAACTATCTGCTGCTGCTGTTGATTTACACCCACCTCATTCTGTATCTGTGGAATTAAATCTTGATTGCCCCCGTTATTCTTTTTAGCGGCTCTACACTCATTCCTCCAATGTCAAAACTTTCCGCATTGCATGACAAGGAAATTTCTTCACAGCTTCATCCTCACTCATTTTTCCCTTTCTTTTACCTCCACTGTAATTCTGTCCATTCAGACTCTGTCCATTCATCTGACCACTTGTTTGATTATTACTGTTTTCTTGTTGCTCTGCTACCTTCACTTGTGCCCACATAATTTTATCCTTCAACTTTATATGTTAGCTATCAATTTCATCAGTACAATACTTTGCATATCGTAGGATTTCATCCACTGTCTTGCTCTGCCAACAAATGAAATGTTGCTGTATCATATTGCTAATCTCAGGCCTCAATCCAAACACAAAAGGATACACAAAATGTCCCATGTCTTTATCTCCAATATTTTCAAAACCACTATACTGTTTAAATACCTGTAGCAACCTTTCGTAGTAGGCATGTACTGACTCTTTTGGTTCTTGGGTGGTTCTATCAATCCTAACCCAATCTGTTTCTTTTGGAGAGATCTTCCCCTTTAAATAAGTGATTACCTGATTATACATTTTCATTACTTCTTCTGATGGTGCACCTGTTTTAGGATCCCAAGGGTATTCCTCTTTTGGCCAATCAACAGTAATCTTGCATTCTGTCCATAAATCAGCTGGGACAACAATATCAAACAGACCATCTAAATCTTTTAACAAAACTTTTGATATCTTTACAAACCTGTCTACCTGCTTGTACCACTCGACTGGTTTTTCTCTTAACCTAGGGAAATCATTTGTGAAAGACAATATATCATGTCCAGTCCAAGGAACATGAACATATCCACCACCTGGTACTTCTCTCATCGGACACTCCCTTTCGACCTGTACGGTTTCTTTCAGGGGAAACATAGTCGTTCCTTTATCAGCGGCATCTACTTTCCTTTTTGACCATCTATCTTTCCAATGATCTACATATCCCCATTTCTTCAAAATATTCATTATTTCCTTTATCTGCAACCTTTTTCCAGAAGCATTCAAACTTTCTAGGTCCTTGTCATTGAATGTCAACCTGTACGATTTATGCAATACTTTCGACTTCTCTATGTCTACTTCATACTCACCAGCCGCTTCCCCTATTTTCTCATGTAAATTCTTTGCCCTCCAGGCAATACTTTTACACAGAAACAACAATTCTTCATCATGATAGGTCCCTAATCTGTTTGGGCTTATTGTTCCAATAATCATTTCTTCCAAATCAACTTTCAAGTGACTCACATTTATAATCTGTGCTTATTGTTTTTGCTTCGTCATTCGTTTTATCCAATTATTTAATTCTTCTCGTGAGGGCCCTGCTGCACTCCCAGCTATTAGAGCATCATTTGGTGCTATTCTTCTGGGCTCAAATTGAACATTTCTCTGGGGGATCTCAGTTATCAGCTCATTAATCGGAAGGTCTAACAATGTATTATTCGCATTTGCCGGTCCATTCCCATTTGTACCACGCCTAATGCTACTTACTGGCACAGCTAATGTATGCACCTTAGGCACACTTTGCCTATCTTGGTACAACGAAACTATAGGACCAATTGTTACCGGTACCGTCAATGCTTCTGCATTCAAACACAACTGATTCATTTCCTGAACCTGTTCTAATCTGGCCTTATTCAACATTTTCGCTTCATTTTCTTTCATTACATTCTCTATATCTGATACTTGCGGAGTCAATAGGGTTCCCAATTGCGGGGAACTTGGAGTCACTGCCCCTGAATTCTCTTCATATGGCGGAGGTTTCTTATTCATGATGACTTCTATCAATTAATCATCATCAGAATCATTCATATCACCTTTTACACTTGGAGTCTCTAAATGGTTTCATTTCTCCTTATATTTACTTACAGTCTGTTCATGAACCGTTAAAACGGGATATAAGACTTCCTTTACTACAGCTCTTCTCCATCTTTTTAGTTTTTCTTCCCTGCTCTCAAAGGGGTATCTGAACATCATAGTCCTGTAACCTCTGTTACCGATTCTATATTTCTCTCTCTCAAATGCTTCCACTTCCCATTCTTCCAATGCTTCGTACTGAGTCAATCTAGGATTTGGGACTAAGGAATTTATTTGATTTCTCAAATTTTGCAATATCCTCACATTAAATGTACCATATTGTGGAAAAGCTAAACCACCATCGCCTTTCGTATACTCAATCCAATTTCCCAACCATTTACACATATGATATCCTCGTTCTAACATCATAAAAGAAGCAGGCGTTTTTGGAGGTGGAATAGGAATTCCTTCTTTAGTCACAATTGGTTTGTCCTTTTTGAAAAAATTCTTTATTTTCACCATTAACTTCATTTTCTGGCATACTCCGCTAATGGGTCTTATCATGAACAAACAAAAACAACCTTTCCGTAATTCTAATTACTCTATTGGTTAACTTTCACCCTATACCAGTGCGTCTCACACCAACCAACCAATTAGAACACTGCTACGTAAGCAAAGTCTTGACGAATACCAGTGCGGCTCACACCAACCAATCATAATCCAACACATGCCCGCAGCCTGACCAAGTGAGCACGGCCTTTTCTGACGTCAGTATTACTCCTTTTAATGACCCTCCCTTTACAATTTTTACGAAAATATTTTATCTGTGTTTTTCTTTAGTCCGAGTTCTATTAGTAACAATATAAAGCAATGCTACTTTGCCCGTTCCACCAAATAAAGAGATAGTTTTCACATTTTGTCGAGTTTTTCGCACTCTGAGTCCTAATAATGACCAGCGCTATTTTTACCCCTCAAACAAGCTCCAGGTGGACCTATTACTTTTCTGAGGATAAAACCAAGATTTCACAAGAGGACTTTTTGGTGTGTAAAGGAGTCTTGCTATTTTCCTGGAAATAAGGCTAGAAGTTCGGAAGTGGACTCTTCACTATTTAAAACTCTACTCACATACGAAATTTCCCTAAATATAACACCTACAGCCCTCCGTAGCTTTTAGGTATTATTACAACAGACAAAGTACTTCTGCAGTGTGATTTCTTTACCACACTCTTCTTCTGCCTACTTCCAGCAGATTTCTTCCTGGGATTCCTCAGGTATCTCCGTACCTGGAGTTCTAGACAACATGTATCATGACACTAACTTTTCGTGTTAAGAACATATAATTAATAATCAATAATCATTACCAAACAAATCAATAATTAACCCATCCTCTGCTACCAAGAAACTGATCCAGCGCCAATACCAATAATTGGTCAGGGATTGATACACAACAACATTACTACAATGGCCCATACACATTCACCCAGTATCCCTGATGTGCTGGGGTCAATTTGTTTCGTTTTCATCAAATATTTCTTTATGGATCCTTTTGGGACATCCGTTCCCCATCTAATCTTGATATCAACTCTTATTCTACTTGGTTGATGGACCAATTAGTTGAGTAGTTGATGGCAATGATAAATACTAACTCACTAATCATTTAGTCAAAATTAATAACAGGCTCTCGGTACGGTTAATAAATGATTTTTTTATCTTAAAAATAAAGGTCAATGCTCAGTTGCAATTTGGTCACAATCAAAAACATCGAAATCTCATGATAGGAGAAATTATGCATTTCATACAGCCTCATTATGCAATGACATTATGCAATGAAGCAGTGGAGAGAGTAAGAGACAAAAGAATCATCAAAATAATTATGCCAAAAAATAATATACCTAACGGAGGGATAGATGAAGAGATAATAGGTTCATCTAAAATAATGCATATTAATTTATTGTTGACGGTGTGGATAGGTGGAGAGACAAAAGATTCAGAGACAAATACATTAAAGCTGATATTCAGAAAACGACATAGGCTAAATACAAACCTAACGGTCTGTAGGAAAAACCTCCCCCTGGACCCAGGAGATGATGGAGGTTCCTCAAAGGTATTCAGGAATGCGAGATACCAAACAGGAACAGGATAGGATTGGAACAGCTAAGCCTCTATGTAAACCGATGGACAGCGACGCATCTCCCCTCTTCTCTCCTGTTAGCCTAAGCTCTAAACCACACCCCTAAAGGTACCCCAGATATACCCTAGAAGTGATATGGCCAACCCACTAATGTCACATTCTACATTCAACTCGCACAGGGATTGGTGAGTTTTGAGGATGGCATTGTCACTCCTACATGACTTCGCATTTATTCAACAACTTTATTGTGTAAGATGGTTCCCATGGTCTAAATTTCAGTTTATTCATACGTTCCCCATATAAGATACATTTCAGTAAATTATTTTTTCATTAATCAATATTTTCGCAGAGCACATCCCCGGTCTCACGCTTGGGCACAACAGTTGGCAGTCATCTGATGCTCTGGCCTTCACTCCTTTATGTCATCTGCGATGCTCAGCACATCTTGTTGACAAATGCTTTGCTTAACACATTTAGAAGCAGAAACATGTTGACCACTTTCACATAATCCAGGATGCAACTGGTCTATTAAACCATTCTTCACACATCCGACACATCTTTTAACTGTGTCCAGTTTTCCACCATCAAAATTATTTCTGGATAAAATTGCGACACCATTTTAACTTCCCACTTCACACTGTTCACATTTGGCACTGTCTTCACAAAAATCCAGCCCCGCTGTAGTTCAGGCATCGCAGCACACCAGAGAGGCACTCGGCCTCTCTGGTGGGAACTCAATGATGAAGCATGTCACCAACCAGGTTGGTGAGTGAGGGTTCTTTCAAAACACAGTGAGCACGTTTTATGCTAGTTCATTCGAAATCCAGGATTCAGTCTTCTGTTGTTTGATCCATATTATCCAGGGGGATTAAGAGTGGCTCCAGTAGCTTCCCTCCCTCTCTTATTGTTGATTTATATTTTTCAACATTTGCACCAAATTCACACTTTTCTGCTAGTACTCTTAAAGTAGCGACATAGACTTCTACTGATTGCTCACAGGACTGCTTGCACATTGCAAAATTAAATCTTTCTAAAAGAACGCTGGATGCACCTGAATATTCTTTCATCATATGCTCCTTGCCTTCAAGGCAAACATTCCAGGGAGTGTCTTCCGACACCGGTGCAGGACAGCGAGGAAGATTGTCAAAAACTCTCTGCCCAGCTACACCCAAGTGGTTGAATAACATAGCCATTTTCCTTGAAGGTGAGTACCCCTCAGCCTTAATTGAGGTAAGGTAGAATTAAAAAATGTGAAGCCACTCCAACCACTTGATGTCGGGTTTGCCAGCTTTCCGTAAGAAAGGAGGTGGGAGACACCTTGACTGCTGGCATAATTAAGAATAATTAATGCACACAACAACAGTTGATAAGAATAAAATATTGAATGTATAAACTCTGAATGGCAAGTATGTGCAAAGCAGCGATAAACAAAGTAAGTATGTGAGACTGCCCTCACCAAAATGGAAGCTCTTCATTTAGTGTGATTTCAGTGTTTACAGTGGTATTCATTTACTATTAAAATGTAGTATTCATTTAGTATGCATGAAGACTAAGTAGTATGCCCACAAGCCTAAATATGCAAATGAGGAATACTAGTTCTACTCAACTTCCCTTCAAATACATGATGAACACTTGAATTGACTGCTAAAAGAAGACTAGTAGTATTCCAGAAGAATAGTATTTGAAGCTTAGTAGTATTCTGATAGGGTTTATTTGCAGCTCTTGTGCTATTTCAAGAGCAAAATGAAGGCTAGTCGCATTGATAGTGACCACTGTTTGAAGACTAGTGGTATTCTTTCTGAGCAATACCTGAATAATAACGGCAATGATTGTGAAGACTCAAGTAAGACTAGCAGAATTTAAAGTGAATGTTAATTGAACACTAGTCACATTCACTCCGATTAATTTATAGTAATGTGATTGATTTGATTGCTTGCACAGGGCTTCTCTTAATGATGCCTTATGGGCAGTGGTGGGGGATCTTGTGGAGTACACACAGGACTTTGCTGTTGGAAAGTATCCTTTTAACACTTCAATGGGGGAACAACCTTTACAACGCAACTTTTACAACGCACTACCATTACAACGCATTTTTTACAACGCATAATCCATTACAACGCATGAAATTACAACGCATGACACTACAACACATTTTTAAAAACTACCTTTACAACGCATTCCATTACAACGCATACTACCATTACAACGCATACCATTACAACGCATAATATTACACTATACTATCCAACACTTACCCTACTGATGCACCCCCTGGAGTTAGAATAGTAATTTTTACCCCAATACTATCCAACACTTACCCTACTGATGCACCCCCTGGAGTTAGAATAGTAATTTTTACCCCTATACTATCCAACACTTACCCTACTGATGCACCCCCTGGAGTTAGAATAGTAATTTTTACCCCTATACTATCCAACACTTACCCTACTGATGCACCCCCTGGAGTTAGAATAGTAATTTTTACCCCTATACTATCCAACACTTACCCTACTGATGCACCCCCTGGAGTGAGAATAGTAATTTGTACCCCTATACTATCCAACACTTACCCTACTGATGCACCCCCTGGAGTTAGAATAGTAATTTTTACCCCTATACTATCCAACACTTTCCCTACTGTTGCACCCCCTGCAGTTAGAATAGTAATTTTTACCCCTACACTATCCAACACTTACCCTACTGTTGCACCCCCTGGAGTTAGAATAGTAATTTTTACCCCTACACTATCCAACACTTACCCTACTGTTGCACCCCCTGGAGTTAGAATAGTAATTTTTACCCCTACACTATCCAACACTTACCCTACTGTTGCACCCCCTGGAGTTAGAATAGTAATTTTTACCCCTACACTATCCAACACTTACCCTACTGTTGCACCCCCTGGAGTTAGAATAGTAATTTTTATCCCTATACTATCTAATACTTACCTTAAATGTAATTTAATATTATGCGTTGTAATGGTATGCGTTGTAAAGGTAGTATGCGTTGTAATGGTAGTGCGTTGTAAAGGTATTTTTTAAAAATGCGTTGTAGTGTCATGCGTTGTAATGTCATGCGTTGTAATGGATTATGTGTTGTAAAAAATGCGTTGTAAGTGCATGCGTTGTAATAGTGTGCGTTGTAACGTCATACATCCACGTACGGATGTATGACGTTACAACGCACACTATTACAACGCATGCACTTACAACGCATTTTTTACAACGCATAATCCATTACAACGCATGACATTACAACGCATGACACTACAACGCATTTTTAAAAAATACCTTTACAACGCACTACCATTACAACGCATACTACCTTTACAACGCATACCATTACAACGCATAATATTAAATTACATTTAAGGTAAGTATTAGATAGTATAGGGATAAAAATTACTATTCTAACTCCAGGGGGTGCAACAGTAGGGTAAGTGTTGGATAGTGTAGGGGTAAAAATTACTATTCTAACTCCAGGGGGTGCAACAGTAGGGTAAGTGTTGGATAGTGTAGGGGTAAAAATTACTATTCTAACTCCAGGGGGTGCAACAGTAGGGTAAGTGTTGGATAGTGTAGGGGTAAAAATTACTATTCTAACTCCAGGGGGTGCAACAGTAGGGTAAGTGTTGGATAGTGTAGGGGTAAAAATTACTATTCTAACTCCAGGGGGTGCAACAGTAGGGAAAGTGTTGGATAGTATAGGGGTAAAAATTACTATTCTAACTCCAGGGGGTGCATCAGTAGGGTAAGTGTTGGATAGTATAGGGGTAAAAATTACTATTCTAACTCCAGGGGGTGCATCAGTAGGGTAAGTGTTGGATAGTATAGGGGTAAAAATTACTATTCTAACTCCAGGGGGTGCATCAGTAGGGTAAGTGTTGGATAGTATAGGGGTAAAAATTACTATTCTAACTCCAGGGGGTGCATCAGTAGGGTAAGTGTTGGATAGTATAGGGGTAAAAATTACTATTCTAACTCCAGGGGGTGCATCAGTAGGGTAAGTGTTGGATAGTATAGGGGTAAAAATTACTATTCTAACTCCAGGGGGTGCATCAGTAGGGTAAGTGTTGGATAGTATAGTGTAATATTATGCGTTGTAATGGTATGCGTTGTAATGGTAGTATGCGTTGTAATGGAATGCGTTGTAAAGATAGTTTTTAAAAATGCGTTGTAGTGTCATGCGTTGTAATATCATGCGTTGTAATGGATTATGCGTTGTAAAAAATGCGTTGTAATGGTAGTGCGTTGTAAAAGTTGCGTTGTAAAGGTTGTTCCCCGCACGTACACCAAGCGGTTTCATGGCGCTAAGCTCTATGGAGTGCTGCCACTGAGAAGTTCATTCTTATGCCTGGCAAAAGAGCCAGGTCTTTAAAAGCTTCCCGAATTGTCGCCCTAATGTCAGGAGGACGAGAATTCTAGAATTTTGGGTCCAGGATTGCGAATCTTAGACCCCCCAGTTACTTACGTTTGAAAGGAGTAACTAAAAGTGTTGAGGTGGAAAGACCTAAGATTCTGGGTAGGGGAGTATCTCTGTACCCGAGAAGAAACAAACGCAGGACATTTGCCATGGAGCGCTTTAAATATGATGCATCCCAACTTAAATGCACTGCGTTCAGCAACCGGTAACCAGTGTAACTTTTTAATGATCAGGGTGAGATGGTGCCATCTGGGCTGGTGATAAATTAATCTAGCGGCCTGATTTTGCACCAGTTGCAGTCTTTTGGATTGTTATGCTGGTATACCAAAGTAAAGAGAGTTGGCTTAGTCAATGTGAGAGATGATTAAGGCCAGTACTACTTGGGTCAGGGCATCAGTGGTAAGAAACCTGCTGATTTTTCTGATACTCCGGAGAGGGAAGAAACGGGTAGAAACCAGCATACCAATCTGAGATATCATCGACAGGTCACTGTCAATAGCGATGCCGAGGCTTTTGATAGGTCTGGATGGAAGGGGGGATTGCCAAACTCTGGCGGCCAGAAGTTGGATTTACAGGGGTTTAAGGGCTCTCTGATTAGGATCAATTCTCTTTTATCTGGATTCAGCTTCACATGATTGCCATTCATCCAGTTACTAACGTGTCACATTGTTTTTTTTAAAGTTGGAGACGGAGGCAGGAGAATTGTCAATGTCGAAGATCAGTTGAAGATCGTCAGCATAACTGAAGGTGCACACATTCTTTTCACCCAGGGAATGGATAAGGGGAAACATATATAAGTTAAAAAGGTGTGGCAACAGGGGGAGCACTGCTGTACTCCACACGTCAGTTTAACTTTAGAGGAATGGAATTGAGTGATGCGCACTGCTTGCGAGCGATCCTCAAGAAAAGATGTGAGTTACTTGAGGGACAGGCCCTGTGTCCCTGCGTTGCTGATGCGGGCGACTAGGAGTTTGTGGTCAATGGTATCTAATGCTGCAGAGAGATCCAGGAGCACCAGGGCCTGTGTTTTGCCCTTATCTGCCCCCTTTCTTAACTCGTCTAGAACCGTCAAGATAACAGCCTCAGTGGAGTGAGAGGGTCGGAAGCCTGCCTGATGGATCAAGAAAGTGGGATTGTTCAATAAAAGAACAGAGACAGTTTACAACGTGGGCTTCAAGGATCTTGGCTAAGAAAGGAAGTAAGGAAATGGGGAGGTAATTTGTGAGGGTCTGCCCCTACTTTCTTCAGAAAGGGGACAATTTCTGCTTCTTTAAATGGCTAAGGGACTGACCCCTGAGTTAGAGAGTTATTCAGTAGAGCTAGGGGAGGGTAAGGACATGAGAGGAAAACTTCCCTTAAGATATGCCGGGGGCAGCAGTCCCTCAGAGAGCCTGATCCAGCCTTCATCAGTTGATTTGAGAAGACGTCTTTGGTGATGGGAGGGAACTGCTGCAAGGAATGAGAGTTCCTGAGCAGGGAGGCTGGGCATTAAGAGGAGAGGAAGCAGGAATACTAGTCTTGATGATAATCATTTTATCAATAGAGTAGGTATTGAGTGAGTCACATAGTGCTTGAGTGGGGGCAGGTTTCGCCGTAACTCTGTTTGGGTTTGATAGCTCGTCAACAATAGCAAAGATGTCCTTAGATCTGTTGGTGGAGTTCAATATGTATGTCACGACTCAATGGTGGGTCTACTCTCAAGCCAATTTCTTGTAGGTTGTGAAAGAGCAATAAATAAAGATGCCTTTATATTTTCTATATGTCTTGTCTTATTTTCTTTCCTTTAAAGACAGACTGCCAGGCTATGTTTTATGAAATATTGCCACTTATTATTTTAACATGGGGGCTTATGTTTACATTTCTTTCTCAGAATTCAAAGAGAGATGAGATTTTGAAGTGAACTATTTGACAATCTTGCTGGCGGTTCAGGAAGTGTGAAACATAGGCTGTACGATTTTAAAAAATGGTAAAATACAGCAACATGTAAACACCTTCAAATGAATTGTACACATACTTCAAAATATATCAGCAGGTATGTAAGCAAATCTTTTTGTGTTAATTGTGAATTTTGACAGAAACAAAGAATTTAACAGGAACGTAACAAATCAATTCACTTTTACTTGGTGATGTTCAAATGATAAATATTTACTGAAACCTGCTTTCCACACATTATCATTTCTGTGCTATATAGTTTTATCAGTAAAACTGTACGTTTGTACAATTTTAGTGAAAAGTGTGCTGTATGGTGCTCTAGTTATATATTGACAACAGTGTACTCCAAAAAGCACCGCTCTCCTGCTGAATACATTTGCTACATTTGTGTAAAGCTAAGATTTTTCACAATCCCTATGACGTCAGTGATTGAACATTGACATTAGCTCCCCCACTCTGAATTTTGTTCATGCACCACTGGTGCAAAGGTGCTGAACTATGTCCCTAAGTCCACTTTTAAAACAAACCCGAGCAAGTATTCCCAAGCGAGACGCCGAGCGAACCTTCCAGTATTTTTTGCTGCAGTCAGTAGCAGCCCGTGATGGGAGTGCTGCCGGGCACTGACGTGGGGCGGGGGATGGGCAGGGTGGGGATAGTAAAGTACGTATTACGGCGGATTAGAGGTAAGTAAACATAAAAATAAATAAAACAAATTTTGTTGCCTGCGCTGCATCGCATTTGGCGATGCAGCGCGCGCAACGAAATTCGTTTTATTTATTTATATGTTAACTTACCTCTAATCAGCAGTAAACCGTACTTTACTACCCCCAACCCTGCCCCTCTCCCACCCCACGTCAGCGTCCGGCAGCACTCCTACCACGGGCCGCTACTGGCTGCAGTGTTTTTTTCTTCAAATAGTCATCTGAACAAAGATTGTGATCAATATATGTGATCATACACAATCATTTCATTCTGTATGGTTTTGGCACATAAATTGAGAAATATGAATGTGGCCTGATGGCCAGGGCTCCCTACCTTTGATCTGGGGAACCAGGTTTGAGTGATGGAGTTGGTTCTGGGCAGAGTACTTAAGCTGCTGAGCTTAAAATAAAATTAATCTGAATTTAGGCAATGTAATCATGTTAGAACTGTCAGCCTTAGGGTGGTCTTCTCCCAAACGTTTTACCTTCAACCTCCTATATTCCTGAATTTGTTTCTGTTGGCTTTAGGACTCAGTGCTCGTTACCACTGCTAACCAGTGCTAAATTGTTTTGCTCTCTCATTTAAACATGGTAACATATGTTACACCTGATTGGCTTATTTAATTTACTTATTAAGTCCCTAGTAAAGTGACAGACCATATACCAAGGGCTGTTAAATTAAATGCTACAAGTGGTCCTGAAGCACTTATTGCATCACCCGCTTATATAGCCCCTTAAAATATGCCCCAAGCCTGCCATAGCAGCCTGAATGCAGTATCAAATTTTCAATTTGACTTGGCAATATAACCCCCTTGCTAAGCCTCAAACTCCCCTTATATTGCATATATCACCACCTATAGTAGGTCCTAAGTAGCCCATAGGGCAGGGTGAATTGTAATTAAAAGGTTGGACATGTACTTTTTAACTTGTAGTGATAAACTCCTACATTTGTTTTTCACTACTGTGAGGCCTACCTCCCCCATAGGATAACATTGGGTTGCCTTATTACACAAATGTTAACTTTTGATTGGGAAGAGGTGAACGTTTTGTGTTTGGTGTCAATGAAATTATAATTAAAACTCCTCTGCTAAAGTCGGATATTACGTTTTATAAAGTTGTAATTTTCTTGCCCTAACTATTTTGTGCCTGCTGCCTATTCCTGGGTCACATGACTGGGTGCAGCTGACAGCTGGACTTAGTTTATTTCTCTCAGACAGCCATACAATAGAGGGATTAGTTGTGCCTGGATGGACCATCAACTGACGGGATGGGGGGTCGCGGAGCGGGGCATAGCCCTAATTGCAACTGAGGAGGCTATGTTCTACCTTCCTACTTGCTGCCTCTGCATTGTTCATACAGTCAGCTTGGTGCCAGGGCAGGGAAAGCAAGAAACTGTAAGCCCTTCAAAAAGAATTATTTGAAACTTCTCTTACTTCAAAGAAGGCCCCACATAGAAAAATAGGCCCCTCAGACCCACTTTTCAGTTCACTTTCTGGGAAGGGCTCTCAGAGGACTGCCAGCTGCTATGGCCTGCTGTAAACTCAGAGATGTGCCTTGCTGCACCTTAAAGGACTGCTTTGCTGCCTGAAGTCTGTCTTGAACCCTTAGAGGCCTACCCTGCTGTTTGAGCAATGTTGTACTGCTGAATCCAGGACTACCAGACTGACTCCAAAGGCTAGTTGGCTGGCCTCCTGTTCAGAGCGTCAGGGACAGAAAAGGCTCCAACCACCTTGACCCTGCACCTAGACCCAGCTTGAGAGAGTCCTAACCCACCAAGAGAGTGCCCCTCCAGTCCTAGATCATTGGTGGGAGTGCTAAAAATGTCCAGATAGCCAAAATCCAAAACTTGGGACACGTCCCCCAGGAGATTTCCGACATCCAAAAAAGTGACTAAGTCTGAACGAAGAAATCTTCACCGTGGCTTTGTTCAGCAGCTCTCTGACAACGACGCTTCCTCTTTGGACATCACCTGGAGCCTTGTACTCTGAACTTTACCTTCCCAGAACATTGGTTTCAAAATGTCTTCTAACTTCGAAGGTAAGCCTTAACCGCATCCAATCCATTTCTATCTAACCCATGCTCCATCGCGGTTGGCCATATTTTTTAACTTTGTCCAAATCTCGCTGGGCTAGATGTCTGTGGTTGCTGCTTGGATCTTTAAGGTGCCTGTTTTTACCTTAATATTTTTTTAATTCATAACTTCGGTTCTACTAATTGGTTTTTTGACATTTTGGTGTCAAATAATGTATTGAAATGTACTTTATTAGTCTAAATTGGTGTTGGATTTTTCTTGTGTTGTGTTTTCACTTTATTACTATTTGCATGCTGAATAATTACTTTACACATTGCCTCTAAGTTAAACTTGACTTCTTTGTGCCAAGCCACCGAAGGGTTAAGCACAGGTTAATTTAGTCACTTTTGTGATTCACCCTGACAGATACCGCTGTGGCTGTGGCTTGAGCAGTGTTAAAACCCCATTCAACCAATAACCCAATTTCTCAAATTGGTGTTCGGTGAAGGGTTCCAGTGCTTGTGTTTGTGTAGTGCCATACAGTGATTTATGAAACACAAAAATCCACTATAAATAATTTGACATCAGAGTTGACCTCTTATCAAATTCTGCTTAGTTTTCCTTTTTCTAAATTTAAGTGCCCTACCTCCCTTTTTTGTACCATGGAGAAGGAGCTGCTCAACTTTGACTCCATCAGTAGGGATGCGCTGCTGAAGCTTTGCAAGGAAAAGGGGTTGAAGGCAAGCAGGACAGCTACCACAATGGATCTCCAAGTAGCTCTCAGAGCCCATAAGGAAGTGCATAGGTGGCAGCCCAGCCCAAAAGGGGAATGAAGAGGAGAAGAGAGCACACTTGGAGCATGATGAAGAGGTGGAGGACCAAACTCTGGGTCCTGAGCAGTAGGATGAGCAAGACCCACCCCCAGAGGATGCTAGGAGAGAGCCTGGGGTCTGTCACCAGAGAAATTGGAGGGAAGTAAGGAAGGGAGGGAGCTCAGCCTGCAGCTACTCAAGATGAAGCTAGGGGGAGAGTGGAGGAAGACTGAGAGAGCCCTAGCTAGAAACGAGCTATTGCAAGGAGAAAAAAGCTGAGGTAGATAGAGCCTTGACCACAGAGAAAGCTGAGGCAGAGAGGGGATTAGCTGAGAAGAAACGTCTGCTGGCACATGAGATGCGTCTAAGGGAGCTTAAGCTAAGGCCAGGCAGACCCCAGTTTTCAGCAGCAATGAAGGCAGCATTACTCTAGTGTCCAGTGGAGAAAAGAGATTCCACATCCCAAAGGATCTGTTGCCTAAATCTGTTGGGGAGATGATGTAGACAGCTTGTTTGAGGCCTATGAGGTTGCCATTGAGATGCACAGGGTCCCTGAGGAAGTCTGGGGGTCAGCCTCTGGACGCACATTCCCAATGAAGGGAGTATGGCCTGTCAGCCCAAGGTAAAGGAGACAAGATAAAGCATCCCCTCATGAAGGAGGCCCTAACCACGAAAAATGGGCTTACTCCAGAAAGGTACAGACAAAAAATTGGGACAACCTGAAGCTGCCCAAGCATACGTGGGTGGATAAGGTGGATAATTTTTCAAGGCACTGGATGGTTGGGTGAAAGGCAGTGAAGTGAGTGGTTACAAAGGGCTGTATAGTTTGATTGCTAGTGAGCACATGTTCAGTCTTTCTTTTACAGAGCTTCGCTAACACCTGTGGATAGTAAGCTCACTGACCCAGAGAGCTTGATCAGGAGGTGGTTGGCTGGATTAGCACCAGGATCCACAAGAAGATATCTGGGGGGAGGAGTGGACTTCCAAAAGGGTGGTCAGGTTTCCCACCAGAAGCAGGAGGGGGGAGATATAAATAGGAGAGAGTTTTCTCAAGACCCCCAAAAAGGTTCTCATGGTAAGGGGTCCCAGTCCCACTCTAAGCAGAAAAAGGCATTTATAGATTGCCAAAATTCAAGCCTTGGGACATTTTTGGCTAAAAACTGCTCAGAGAACCGAAAGGAGACTGGGACCACTCTACTCGTCTATCCACCCAAGGTGCATTGCCAGTCAGTCTGACTTCGCGAAAGCTCCCACTACGTTCTACTCCGCAGCAGCAAATCCTTTGCAATGGTCGTTCGCTAAACAGGTATTCACCAGCGTGGAACTCTCATCGGCTACAGTATTCAGGTTTGTCCCACTGGAGATTTTTAACTTGCAAAAAGTGACTAAGGCCGACCAAAGAAATCTTCACTGCGGCTTCGTCATGCAGCTCCCCGACGATGACAATACACTCTGTGGCAGTCAGCCATATATTTAAACTTTGACCTAGTCTCACATGACTAGATGTCTGCGGTTGGTGCTTTGATCTTTTAGGCCCTAGTTTTTACCTTAAACTTTAAAAACTCATAACTTCTACTAATTGGCTTTTGTTATGTTGGTGTCAAAAAATGTATTAAAATGTACTCTATATTTTTGTAATCAGTGCAGGATTTTTCTTGTGTTTGTTTTAACTTCATTAGTGTTTGTGTGCTGCATACATATTTTACAGATTGCCTCTAAGTTTAGCCTGGTTGCATTGTGCCAAGCTACCGGAGGATTAACCATTGGTTAATTTTGTGACTTTTGTGGTTCATCTTGATAGGGACTGTGGCTGTTGCTTGAGCAGGGTTAACAGAGTTAAAGTGTTCCAATGTCTTAGCTTTGTGTTAGCAGTATATAAAAAGTAATATATAAATGGAGTCCAAAATTCAATACTGAGTCTCGTTTCTTTAACATGAATATGAAGCCTTACCCCATATTCTGCTGCTGAAGGGGTTTTTCGAGTTTGCTAAACACCACTGGTATCAACACCAAGATTTTTCAAAAGCCTTATGATTTTAGTGAACAAATACCACAGGCCAGCACCCCACTCTGAAAAGTGTTCCAGCTCCAGTGCACTTCCCCATCTACCACGTTTATGGGCAGATCAATATCTTGACCATAGTCCAAAAAAGAGATATTAAAGGGCTTGATCAAGGTCATGGCATTTACAGACAATTGCTCTTAGAGAGGAACGCACTAAATTGTAGAGATGTTATTTTTGTCAGGTCATTTGCCAGGTGCTCACAGTGGGAAGAGGGAACATGGCGGCCAGCTAGGAAGCCGGTCGCGGGTCGAGCTCCACTGACCTCATGAACTTGAACTTCCATCGTTAAGATGTTTGGTAGCTGCAGTTAGCTGGCATTGTTGCCTTTTCTTTGTCTACTTCTCCCGGATTTCGCGGCGTGAGTGCTCTGAGTCCCGTTCCGAGCCTGCCCGCCGCCGCAGTAGTTCAGCGGACCCGTGAGGCGGTTCACGGTTGCGGGCCCCAGGGGCGGGGCGGCGTGGTGCTCGCTCCGGGTTTGCTCCTGAGGTTGGAGGTGGTGAAAGTGGGCTGGAAAGAATCGTTGGCTCCTGGTTGGGGGTCGACTGCGTGGTTCTGGATCTCTGCCAGTCAGTGACAGGTCGTGTCTGTCTTTCTTTGCTTCCAGACTCGGCGAGCAGGTGAACGGTGAGCACTTTCGCTCTGTATACTGGGGATTGCTGGGACTGTCAGGAAGCTGAGTAATCTGGGAAGCTCTCTTTTGTTTGGCCTTGGATTACCTCCTGAGTAGGGTATAGAGGTATAAGGTGAAATTTAAGGTGTTGCCTAAGGGGTAGGTCCCCCCTTACTATGCCTGACTGTGCCTGGTATGGGCAGGAAAGGTTTTTTCATCAAGATAAGAAGGGAAGGCTACCATATAGCTGTTTAATCCTGCTTTCTTATTTTTTTTTCCTGCCCCTTGGTACCAGATGTGTGGTGGACCAGCTTTTGCCCTCCTTAGAGCTGCCGGGGTGCTTGGTGAGCCTCGCCGAGCCCGGCCTCGCTCTTCGGAGTCGATCCCTTGCTATCGGACCGGCCCAGGAAAGGCTTGCATGCACTATGTGTGTTGTTTATCAGTAAATGTGCAAGGGACGAGTTGCCCCCAGACGGAGGTGTGCTCTGGGCCCCTGACTATTTGGAAACGTCGTTGCGTGGATGTATGTCATCATCCCATTGAGGTAAAGGCAAATGAGCTAAGGTATGACTCAGACTCGATCTCCTGGAGCAGATCTAGGTTTATGGAGCTAGTCTCTCTGCAGTGTGGGGGAAAGACGCAGCCACATAAAGGAGACCCTCATGCGCAGCAGAATCTAATCCCTACCCTTCCTACTAGTTTAACTGTTGATAGTGAGACTTTATCAGGGAAAAGATACAAACTAAGATCTAGTACCTTTCTAGGGAAGGAACTCCCTCTACACCAAACTATACACCCTAGTCAAGATTTAGAGGCTACGCCAAGCAAGTACATACTTAGGAAACTGTCAAATAAGGCAAGGAAACTGACCCCTGTTAAGGAGAGGAAGAAGAAATCTAACCTGCCCCCAACAAGGGTGACTCCATCTCTCAGGTCCTACTTTAAATTGAATATGCAGAACAATAAGGAAACTGTGAAGCAGGGACTATCCTCGGCACAGAACTTTATGCCAGCAGATTCTGACATCACACTCACAAATAGATTCTCTATCCTTACTCAGCCAAGTTCTCTAGCTGAGGTAAACCCGCAACAGAATGGTCCCTACATAGGGAACAAAACCACAGACAGGGTGCAGGTGATAAATACACAGGGCTCGGAATCGATACAGGAGATCTTGACCCAGCTCTCCCTAGAGATTAAGGAACGATTTTCCATCTCAGAAGTAAACCAGAAAAAGATACAGGTACATGCACTAATCTAGAGGAGAATATTTCTGCACTAACGTATCGCATGGAGGAGCTAGATAATAAAGTAGGAGAGCTTAGTCTAGATGTGAAGGGGAACACTCTAAAAGTGAGTAGGCTAAAGGAAAAGGAGAAAGACCTTTCTGAAAGACTGGAGAGACTTGAAAATAATTCCAGAAGGAATATTATCAGGATTCTGGATTTAGCAGAAGGAATGGAAGGGGGAAACATTAAGACTTATGTTATAGAGATTCTGACTAAAGCATTCCCCCAGGTTGCCTCATCGTCTGTCTGGGAGTCTGAGATCCAACTGGTCCATAGAGACCCGTTTAAACTAAATCCGGGACGGAAGAAGCTCAGGAAAATCTTGGTGTATATTCAATCATATACCCTTAAGGAACAACTACTTGGGGATCCTCTGAAGCTTAAAACTATCCAGATACAAGGTACATCTTGCAGGATAAGATCAGATATCTCCCGTATTACAGAGGATAGAAGGGGGGAATTAGGCAAACAGATAGACCCCTTAAAAGAGCTAGGCGCACAAGTCAAGTTAAGGTTCCGGCATTTCTGAAGGTCATGTTAGATAAAAGGATGTACAATTTTAGATCACCAGAAGAAGTAGACAATTTTTTGACCCAGAAGAAATCAACAGCTAGCTGAAATTGAAAATATATGGTTAGTGAAGGGAGTTCAGTTGTTTATTTTTCTATAATTGTGTTTTCTTGTTTATTTGAGGTCAGTGGGCTTCGGCTCAAAAAGGCAAATTGTTATTTGCCAATGAATGGTAAGGGAGGGTTCCCAAGGGCAGGGAGGCAGGGTAGGGGGGTGTTTCACGTGTGCAGGTGGGGAGCATTGGGAAAAAATAAAAAATAAAAATCCTTTATAGGACCTCATGTGACTTAATATGTACCCATAGACCTAGCTTAGGGAAGAACCAGGAATGTGAAAGGGGGTAGTTCGGGGTTAGGGGGAGGGCAGTTCTTTGAGATTCTATGTTGGAATGTGAACAGTCTGAGAGTCAAGAGAAGGCAACACTTGGTCTTGCAACATCTTAGGGTAATCCGGCCAAGATTCTCATGCTGCAAGAGACACATTTGCTTCAATCAGAATGCAAGGCTTTGTTCGGGAAGCTAAGATGGGTGGAGAGGGTTGTAGCCTCTGACCAACAATGTTGTTCAAAGGGAGTGGTTATACTCTTTAAAACAAATGCAGGAGTGGAGCTTATTAAGTCACAGATAGAGGATAGAGGACAGTGGGTAATAGCTGAGGTGAGGTACCAAGGTACCAGATATACTTTAGCTAATTATTATGGACCAAATGAGGACGATACCGACCTTCTGAGAAATCTATGTTTAGTCTTGGCAGATTTCGAAGCCCGCTGTATTTTAGGTGGTGACTTTAATGTCTTGTTTAATAATAAACTAGATAGATCTTCTCCTAGAACACAGATTGCGGTACCACGTGTGAAAACCTATTTAGTTACAATGCTAAAAAAAAAAATCTCTGTGATGTGTGGTGGAAAAAAATGTGTGAGGGAATATTCTTTTTAAATAAAAAAAAATCGCCATTATTCTAGAATTGATTATATATTTATTGATCTCTCGGAATTAGAAATTGTAAGGTCAATTGAATATTAACCGATTCACATTTCAGATCATAGTGCTATTGCCTTAAAGCTAGAATTTCCCTCTGAGCCGACCTTGACGAGGTGGACCCTTAATAGGAGATTTCTTTTGCAACCTTCGACCCCTGATACTCTAAAGAGAGAAACAGCTACCTTCTTTCATTATAATTTAGATTCGGCCTCTCTGCATACAGTGTGGGATGCCTTTAAGGCCTGGCTGAGGGGGACATTAAAGGCTGTGGTAGCAGGTTGGGCTAGATCAGAAAAAAATGAGCTCATATATTTAGAGAAACAACTAGCACTTCCAGAGACAGCTTTAAAAAGAGGACAGATGGCGGAGGGGGAGAAAGAAACTCTAGTAGCAAGGGTTGAAGCCTAACAGTTGAAGTTTCAGTCTAAAACTGAAGCAATTATGCTCCAAAAGTGGGAGGCAAGTAAAATGAGAGACTTTGACAAAGGTGAGAATTGCAGTAAACTACTCTCCATGAAAAGTAGAGTTGATAGATCCCGTAATTACATCAGTAAGATTATGGCTGGTTGCAAAATGGTGGAGGAAAAGAGGGATATTGAGAAAGCCTTTGTGGAATTCTTTCAAGGCCTATATAGCGAGGAGATAAAGGTTGAGGGTGAGGTCATAGACCATTGGCTTTCTGAGAAACAACTACCAAAATTGAATTTGGCTAGCCAAAACATACTCAGCCAAGACATAGACGGGAATGAAATACTGGCAGTTTTAAATAAAGCCAAAAAAGGGAAAGCAGCAGGACCTGATGCAATCCCAATAGAGGTCTATACGTTAATATCTGATGAAATTATTCCGATCTGGTTGAGATGGTTTAATGAAATCCTTAGAGAAAATTCTGCTCTACCGGATTCATGGAGTGAGGCTGTTATCACCCTTATCTTGAATCCCGGGAAGGACCCAACTCAGTGTCAGTCTTATCGTCCCATATCATTACTAAACTGTGATTATAAAATCTTTGCAGGCATATTGAATGCTCGGCTTAGTAAGATAGTGGTGTCAATAATTTATCAAGATCAAAAGGGTTTCCTCCCAGGCAGGCAGATGCTGGACTTGGTTTACTCCCTAATAGGCTTGGTTGATCTGGCAACAACACAAGGGGTTCCTCTCTCCATCATTACTGTTGATGCATCAAAAGACTTCGATCAAGTCAACTGGCATTATTTAAATAACACCTTGAAGGCTTTTGGTTTCGGAGAAATTTTTAGGGAAGTCCTTAAAAATATATATAAACCCCCCACCCCCCCCCCACCCCCGGCCCGGATCTTAGTTAATGGAAGTCTTACCACGGCAGTAACAATTCAGCAAGGCACGAGACAAGGGTGTCCATTATCCCCTATTCTTTTTGATCTGTATATCGAGCCATTGGCCCAAAGTTTAAGGCAGAATGATAACATTTCCCCCTTTAAAGTTAATGGGTTTACTAGGAATTGTATGCGGACAATCTTATTTTATTGTCCTCAAACGTTAACCCCACGTTATCTGAGTTATTGGTTGAAGTTCAGGCTTTTGGCAAAATGTCTGGATATCAAGTTAATAGTGACAAGACCGAGATTATGGCTTGGAATACTCTGGCTCAGGGAGTAAGGCTTGCTAAGGAACTAAGATACCTGGGAGTGATAATAACTCAGGACATAGGAAAGATCCCTAAAGTAAACCTAGAGAAATTGCTAAGGAGGTCGAGATCTTATTGAAGAGATGGCAGAGTCTGCCATTATCGCATTTTGGGTGAGTCAATCTGATCAAAATGTGTGTCCTCCCCAAGTATGCCTATCTTTTTAATAATATACCCTTGGAATGTGACAAAAGTGATATTCTTAAAATGCAGGGGTAAGATCTTCTCATTAATCAGGGCAGCCAAAGGGATTAGGCTGTCATGGAAGAAATTAAGGTGGAAATTATCACAGGGAGGTATGGGTCTGCCAGATCTCCAGTTGTATTGTTTGGCATATCAACTAAAAAACTGGAGGATGTTACTTTTAAAGCCAGACGGCTCCCTGATTGGCACTATGTTTCAAGCTATGCTTTTAGTCTTAGATGAGGTAGGCTTCATGTACAAATTTGGTGCCTCTAAATATTTCAAAAAGGTCAGGCTGAAGACTTTATCTATGGCGGCTAAGGTATGGTTGGAATGCCGGGTTTGTCTGGGACTGCCATATTATAGTGAATGGGCCCCATTGTGGGACTCCCCAGGAACACAAGATTGTCGCTTAGACGCTCTTGTTCAACCATTAAAGGGGGCTGGAGTCTCACATGGTAGGACATAGTGGATGGCAATAACTGTTACCCCTGGGAAGTCTGGAGAAACCTCACCAGTGGAGCTCTTTCCAGATTTAAGTATTATCAAATCTCCTCTTGGTGTAAGAGTCAATGTTGGTCTACCCCTTAGGATTTCACCATGGAAGATGAGTTACAACTTACAAGATCCAATTGTAAAAAAAGGAAGTAGGACTGTGGTACCATTATCTTCTTGCTGCAGCGGACAGAAAAATGGAGCGTCCATATCTGGTCTGGGAGAGGTGCTTGCCAAATGAAGATCTGGAAAATTTATGGCAAGTATCCTTAGATATTTTATACCCTCTGATTAAATCTGCTGCACTCAGGAAGAATCATTTCTTCACACTCCACAGGATATACTGGTCTCCTTTGAAGCTCGCTAAAATAAGGGGATATGAAGAAGCAAAGTGTTGGAGAGGTGGAGCCCCGAAAGCAGATGATATTCACATTTTTGTGGCTTGTCCCGTGATTCTAGAATTTTGGGGCAGTGTGGGTAAGATCTTGTCCGATGTTTTTGGCACGGAGGTTGAGGTAAGCCCTTCTCTTATCCTTTTTGGTATTGCATTGAAACCCAAAGGGGTGCTGGGACTCTCGGGGTTACAAAGTAAACTGGTATTCTACCTAGTTCTTTTAGCAAGAAGGAATATTTGTAAGTTATGGCATCAAGCTGTGCCCCCAACTTGGAGAGCATGGTGAAATGCGGTACGATATTTTAGAGATTTGGACCAAAGGGTTAATCTGAATAGAGATAGACCAGACCTGGGGTTATTTTGGAATTTGTTAGACCGTATAGATGCTGTTTAAACTAGGTTATATTATCCAATGATTAAACCTCTTCGTCAGCTCAAGATGTTTGGTGCGACTGGGCTTCGCATAAATAACATCAGTTGAGTCTGGACCCTATAGATAAGAATAACAGGGATGGCATAGACCGAGAGGTTGTTTAATCTACGGAGGTCATATGAGGATAAAAAAAGTTATTTAAAAAAGAGATGTTGTTTTTGTGATTTGCAGCATTTTGAAAGCATGTTTATTATTACATTAAAAAACTGACCCGCCTCAGCCCCGGGAGCCGCATGGAGAGACTCACTGGCTACGAAACCCCTGTACAGTTCAAACAGTGGAGCAGTGCAGCGGTTGATGAAGTGGAGAAGGGAACGTAGTAGTGAATTTGCCCGGGAGTAGGAAACCCGAAAGGTCGCAGGTGGCAAGGTGTTACCTAGGCAGGCAGCAGCGAGTACTACCGCCCGTGTGCGTAAAGGCAGTGTGACACGACTCCAGACGGAAAGATGGAGTGCCGTGGGCAACGTACTACACAGTAAACCAAACTGGAAAAATACACATATGCGAAAAGTCACAAAGACTTGACAGAACAGTCAACTGGGCGCGCAGCGGATGCTGCCTCTGGAGAGGGACCAGAGGTCACATTGCAGGACATACTCACCACCCTCAATAAAGTACATACAGCACTTGACGGCAGAATATCAGTCAAGTTTTCCCTGCTTAGAGCGGATTTTAAGAATATGAGCCTAAGAGATAAAGATGTAAGGACAACCACTGAGACGCTGTGTGGTGAGACCAAAGAAGTTAAACGTCAAGTACGCCTACTGGAGGCAGAAACCAAAGTACTGACTGATAAACTCAATGACTATGAAGGCCGGTCCCGGGCGCAACAACGTCAGAATAATTGGTGTGCCGGAAGGAGCGGATGGACGAGCAGTGGACCTGTTCGTAGAGGATCTCATCAAGCAACACCTACAACCCAAAGGCCTCTCCAATTATTTCTTGGTGGAAAGAGCGCACCGAGTTCCTGAAGGCAGACCGAGACCAGGTGCACCACCCAGGCCAATCCGCGCCCGCATGTTTAATTTCAGGGATCGGGACATAATCCTACAGACTCGCCCCACCAGTCTGTTTGAATACAAAACAATTACTTTCTTTCACGATTACACAGTGGCAGTAACCAAGCAACGGTGCACTTTCCTGGAGATCAAGAAAGAATTGAGAAAGAGAGAACTGAAATACTCTATGTTATTCGCGGCAAGATTAAGGGTCAAAGCGGAAGGAAAAGTATGGTTCTTTAATGCACCAGAGGAGGCGCATGACTGGCGGAAGGCTGGCGTCCAGCCGCGGCATCGGGGAAGCAAAAGGGCAGGTTGCGCCAACCGACGGCAACAAGAATCTAGCTTGGAACTGAGGGAACAGTAGCAATGCAAGAAGACTCACCGGAAAGTCGCTGAACGAACAGGGCACTGATACTACGGATGGACCAAAGTCAGAGCCTAAAAACAGTCTCCTCCACCCATTGACTTGCGGCAACCCTACAACGATGGCACACTTGGTGGAATGGACGCACCTAGATGGGACGGCAGCTCCCAGACTGAACGATACCTATGCAAACAACAACGCTACCGCATGCTCATTTATTTATATGTTAAAAATCTTATTTGTAGTTATAACTCACTGGTGACTAGACGAACTGGGGGGGGATTGCTGGAAGGACCGACCCTCTACCAAGGTAATGGGTAATGGGACATAAGCACTCTGCACTGTTGGAGAGGCGGGTAGTTTCAAGTCCGTCATGCAGGGAGGCATGGAGGGGGAGGGAGGTTTTATAAGGGATACTAAAAGTTCTAGGACTGTTTTCTTATTGTTTATGTTGTTTTTGTTGAAGACCTGCAAACAATCATGTACAGTCTCCGCAAGAATTTATGCACATACCACCTCACAGACCCGGTCCACATATAGGAGTCCTCACTACACACGACCTCAGATAATCCAATGACACAACACACCAAAATCCCAACGCTATCACTCATCTCCTGGAACATCAACGGCCTAAGAGATAAGATAAAGAGAGGGGTGGTGCTGCAGTATCTAAAATGAAACGCCCCAGCAGTTACAAAGCTGCAGGAAACACATCTGGTACGGTCAGCATGCAAGGTGCTGGACCGATGGGGGTTTAAGTTGGCGGTGCACTCGCAGTTCACTTCGGGATCCCGTGGGGTGGGAATCCTGGTTAAAAAGTAATTTCCTCTCATTGTCAATCACACCTTCAGGGACGATCAAGGCCATTTTGCAGCGCTCTTCGGTCAATGGGAAGGCCGTACAATTAATCTAGTAACAGTTTACATCCCACCTGTATTGCATTAGCTGGCCTTCCCAGCATTGGGTGTGTTTCTGCTTGTGCTGCCAGAGGGGGAACTGATAATTGGGGGTGACTTTAATACTACACTAAATGACGTTGTAGACGGGACCCCCCACCAGCCTCAACACCACATACGTTCCAGCTTAGCAGACTTCCTTGACGCACACGGCTTGCTAGACACATGGCGGTTTAAAAATCCACAAACACGGCAGTATACTTTTCACTCCATGGCTCACAAAAGCCTCCCACGCATAGATTACATAATTGCAGCCACTGAAAATGTGGGTAGGTTTGGGGTGGTATCGCACCTACCCAGAGGAATTTCTGACCACTCCCCAGTGAGGGCGGAGTATGTATCACATACTCCCACACAATGTTGTATGTACCCAATATACCCAGGATTTCTATGTAACCCCAAAACTAGAAAAGGCCTGCTTACCACAACAACGCACTACTTTAGGGAAAATGGAGCGTCAGTCTCCTCACCGCTGGTCCTTTGGGAGGCGTATAAAGCGGTTCTAGAGGGACAGGCTAGATCTCTCATTGCAGGTCACAAAAAAGAAAGGAAGAAAGAGATAGAGGCCATAGAACAGTAGGTGCACCACTTAGAGTCTCAGCATGCCAGAGATCCATCGGACACTAACACACACAGGCTACGCTCTAAACAACAAGAATATAAAGAATATTTATGGACAGACGCTAGAACCCGATTTACAGCAGTCCAACACAGGGTATATGAATCTGGGGGCAAAGCAGGCAAGCTTCTTGCTTGGTTGGACAAACGGGATCGGGCGTATTGATGGGTGGCAGAGCTCAGACTAGAAAATGGAGAATCCACATCGGACCCCCAGTAGATAGTAACCGCGCTAGCGACACACTTTGAGCAGGTGTATGCGTCCCCAATCACGACCACGGTACACAACGCGCTAGACTTCCTAAGAGACATACACTTGCCAACGCTCACTAAGGAAGAGGCCCAGATGCTAGAAACTGACTTAACAATAGACGAACTCAAGGTAGCCATCCACAAGATACAGTCCGGGAAAGCCAGGGCCCGAATGGCATCCCAATAGAACTGTACAAACGCACAGCTGATAAAGAGGCCCCTATCTATTGAAAATGTAAGATGCAAGCTTGGCCCAGGGGGAGATCCCTAGGGACCAACGCATTGCTACCATTGTCGCTATACACAAATCAGGCAAACCCCCTTCTAAAAGCACCTCCTACCGGCCTATTTCGCTGATTAGCGCGTAGGCCAAGATATTGGCCAAAACGTTGGCACTCCGATTGACCCCCTATCTTGCTAAACTAGTCCACCCGGATCAATCAGGATTTATGCCTGGAAGGAACACAGCTCTGAACCTTAGATGCCTGCACAGCGTCCTCGGCCGCAAACACACAATACGAGATGAGGCTGCGGTACTGTCTCTTGACGAAAGGATGGCCTTCGAGTCCGTGGAATGGACATTCCTTTTTGCAGCCCTCTAAAATCAGCGATTTGGCCCTAAATTCTGCTCATGGGTTCACGTAATAAACACCAACCCTCTTGCGCATGTAGTAGCTAATGGACATATCTCACAGGAATTTTTCCTGGCACGTGGAACGCAGCAAGGCTGTCCGCTGTCACCGCTCCTTTTTGTGCTAGTTTTGGAGCTCCTGGCTGTATGGCTCAGAGGAGACCCAATAATCTGTGGCCTATGCTGGATGGAGGTATGGGAAGATCGGATATCTCTCTCCTCAGACAACATTCTGTCGTATATAGCATCCCCCACACGATCCATTCATAGACTACTAAACATTTGCGAAAGGTACGAGGCGGTCTCCGGATACACAATCAACTGGGAAAAGTCTGTACTATATATTCTACACGAGCCTTATCCAAAATTATCAAAGAACTGCACAGTTAGGGTGGTAACAGCTTTAAATACCTGGGGATCCATGTTACGTCCGATCCAGACGACTCCCAAGCGCTAAACCTCCAAGAACCACTGCATAGGCTGAGACGAGATACGAAACACTGGAAAGCATTGCCGCTCACCCTACTGGGTAGGGTGGCACTTTTTAAAATTATGGCATTACCCAGATTTCTCTATGCCCTTCACAACATGCCCTTTTGTGTCCCCGCATCATATTTTAGAGCAATAGACTCAGAAGTCAATAATCTCCTATGGGATGGCAAACCGGCTAGGATAGATGCGGGTAAACTGACTAAGAGCTGGTACAATGGCAGTATCTCACTGCGCAAGGTTCAGGCATACTACTGGGCCTCCCAACTAGCAGTAATCAATCAGTAGATCCATGCACCCAACACCGACCCTGCGTACCACCTAGATAGACTATTCCTGGGAACGGGGGAATTAACCGAGTGCTCTAAAATAAACAGAGAAAATCAGACCTACTGGGACCAGCGGCAGATACGGTTCACTTGTGGCATACAGTGACATGGCACCTGGGATGGGCTGACAAACTGGCACAACAAACCCCATTATGGGACTCTGGCAAACTAAGCACACTGGGCAAGAGTAAGGGGTTCCAAAAATGGGACATAATTGGGCTCTCTTAGTTGGGCGACCTCTGGTAAGGGGGAAGGTCGTCACCTTTGCCTACTTAAAGGAACAATACGGGATGGCCCCCCCCCCCGAGATGTTCTAGTACATGTAGGTTAAACACGCGCTAGAGGCAGCCGTTCCAGCAGAAGAGACTCTTCCTGAAGCCTCTCCCTTAGAGGACCGGCTATTAACGGACCACATGGACAAGAAAGCGATCTCCCTCACATACCGCAAAATAATTAACAACCAAATAAACCCTTTGTTAAACTACGGGTTAAATGGCAGGAAGAGGTGGGAGAACTGGATGACACTGACTGGCAGGAAGCAATGGAATCACCCAGGGTGGTACTGGTGTCCAACAGATCACGCCTGGTACAACTTAAAATACTGCATAGGACATAGTTTACTAGAGTGACATTTTGCAAAATAGGGAAAGCCACTGACCAGTGCTGCATGCGTCAATGTAACGACATAGGTACCTTCTATCACAGATTGTGGGACTGCCCGGTTATCAAACTATACTGGACAGCAGTAATGAACACTATCACGAAGGTCAGCTCCAGCCCGGTCCCACCTGAACCCAAACGTTGTCTTCTGAATATATGGGAACCAATAGACCTGAACCGTGCTGGACAAACTTGGGCAACACCTGGGATGACGATAGCTAGAAGAAATGTAGCTCAGAAATGGGGGGCGGTGCAGGCCCCAGTTCTCGAAGACTGGTGCACAGAGATATGGATATGATTATGGAGGCAGAAAAAGCCATGTATATCCACAGAGGATGCCCCAAAAAATGGGAGTGTGTGTGGGGTAAATGGAATACCTATAGAGGGAATATATGTACCCCCCCAGCAATGGACCGGGAATCAGAAGAGGAGGTATAAACATTTCACAATGCAACTATATCTGTATTATATTACACACAATGTCGACCGAATGTGAGAACTATATAGAGAACCATATATGCTACTGAGCGAATATTGTAGACTGTCATCATAATATTCTGTCAAAAGTAAAGACTCAATTGCAGATCTTTGTTTCTTTAATAAAATCAGTTTAAAAAAAAAGAACCTGACCCGCTTCATGTCTGTTAAAGCTAGGTGGGTCATGAGAATTTGTCTTTCTGAAAATTGTGTCTCAATTCTAACACGTTTAGGAAACACTGGTCTAAGGCATGAGCTTGTGAAGTCAAATGCATTTCTCTGTTCTTACTATCACTATGGTATCCTGCTCTTGCACCAATGTGGGTTCAACACAGAACTTGCGAGGTGGCAGGTCTTGTCCTGTGTTAGTGAGCATATGTTGCCCAGTGCAGTTCCAGTCAGATTACTACACAAACTAAATCCCTATGCCGTCTGAAACTGTTTGCACTCCCTGCATTTGTCTGCACCTTCCCATCAGAGCCAACATGGGTCTGAAGTATGTGGCACTACACAGATTGAAGCAGCATTGAAGTAGCCATGGCCATTATTTCCTGCACTGATATCCCCTGTCTCCTGAAATGTTGAAGATGGTACTATGGGATAATTTCCTCCTGCTGTAGATATTGAGTGTGTCTGCATATTTCTCTCTTCTTTCTTTTGTCCACCACTATCACTTGGACTGCAGCTGGTTGTAGGTCAGTTGTTTCTCTTTGTTTAACAACAAACCCCAGGATAAGTCTGGTCGATTGCATACATACCTAATCACTGTCTTAGGCCCTAAACGTTGATAAGCTACACACCAAAAGTCTGTCATTCCAGTTGATTCATTACTTTTTGTCTCAATCTGCTTGCTAGTTGGAGTTAAACAGCAACATTGCATTAGTCACAACTCCTACAGCATCATCATTTAGCATTACCCTGCATCTGCCATATTACTTTTAGAAATCTTGGCATTGCCATCTTCTCTAGAGTCAAAATGGCAGCCCTGGGTGGCAAGCTTCAAAATGACCACATTGCCTCAAAAGAAACTGATCCTGTCAATAAGAGGTCATTTTGACTGCATTTGATTAGTGAAGAAGTTCATTTACTGTTCCTAACTTTTCCCAGTATTGGCCAGGCAATGATTAAGAGACAGCACTGCCACTTGAAGCAGACAGTTTGGTGAACAATTGAACCTTGACTATGAAAGTTTCTCTCCTGAGAAATGCCAAGCAAGGCCACAGCAAGTTAATAGATTGATGACCGGCTCCATGCAAGCATGTGTGAATTCACCGACCAAGAGCAATAAATTTGTGTCTGATGGTGTAACTCAAAAATGTTGAGAAGGTTGATTCCAAGAGAATCAAAGATGGTATTTTCTGATATGCTCAACCTAGCCCACTCACATGAGCACTTGGGGGAGCACAAGTGGTGGTCTCCATTCTTTCACAACTTATCAAGTCAGATCCCAGTGAGAACATGAGAGAAATTAGTGCCGGTCCAATGGAACCTCAACATCATTAGGCACATTAATCTGTGACTTCTGCGGGGGAAATCTTCCACATGACTGTGTGCCCAGCAAAGGGAAATGCCTGCTCTTTCTGTGATAGGAACAAATATTTTGCCAAGGACTGTCAGCTGACTGTGGCATCACAGTCCACAGGTTGACATAGGCCACCAATATTTCACCAAATCGTAAAGAAGCTAGAAGTCATAGACCCCAGCCCTGATGAAGATTTGGAATGGATAATGAAGTGGATGAAGTAGGAGAAAATGTCCAAATTATATTAGCCTTAAATGATAGAAAAGAACAAGAAGGAAAAATCACATGCAAAATTCAAGATATACTTATTACCAAGTGTGTTGTGAGTGTGATGAAGTGGAAGGACTACCAATTCCTCATCTTGTCACCCAAGCTAACTTCAAAACATATTAAAATGTATCAACAATGAGACAAATCTCAAATTCCTGTTGCTGAGAAATGTATATAATTTGTAATCGATGGAAAGATCCCTTTCAAAATGGATTGTTTTTTAAACCAAAACAAATCAGAGTAAATGGTGGTCCTGTGATCAAATGTCAGGCGGTTGAGTTCCTTTCCCTAATGAAATTTGTATTTGGCTCCCAATCTTGTGATCCTAAAGATATGCTGGGAGAAATTAAAAACATGTTTTGAAGGTATTGTGTGTCTCAATGGAAAACGTGAAATGTATTTAGATAAATAACTGCAAACCTTAGCTTTGGAGTGCTGGAGGATCCAGTTTCATATATGTTGCGATGATGAATAAGAATGGAGAAGTGGGAAAAAGTACGAATCACTGAAAAAGTGGATGGGTTCACTGTCTGGGTATCGTCCCTTAAGGTGTCCAGGAAACCGAAATAGACTGACAAGGTCAGACTATGTGTTAATACACACATTCCGTGCCATGCCATAAAGAAAGAGAGACATCTAACTTCAATGGTTGATGGCGGTAGCGGACGTGAATGTATCAAACTGGCCTTAATGCAGAATATCAAGAGTTGCTATTGGATGAGTCATCAAGGAGCAGAACTGCATTTTCCATACATTTCAGCCATCAGTTTTACACATGCCTCAGTATTGCCATTTGAATTGCGGCAGATGTATTCCTGAACTCTATTGAAAAAACTCTATTCCTGAAAACCGAATGAACTCTTGGCACATACAAGCACCACATGGTTGGGTTGAGTTCTTCTTCAACAATAGGTGAATGGTCATTGAACCTTTCATATGCCAGTCAGCCATTAACAGAGATGGAGGGAGTGGCCTTTCTGCATATCTTGTCTCTTTCCACATTGCTGCAGAAAATTAATCGCAAGGCTTCCCCAGGCAAATGGAGAGCTGGACTGCTTCAGGAGGGCTCTTAATAAATGTTTATGGTTTGAGTAGTATCAACCATGCACAGATTTTTACAAACCCAGATGAATCCGTTGACATGAATAAACAAGCATTGGCATAGCCAATAGGTCTCGCTTTTGGGACCTTCTAAGTATTTAGTTATGCAGCACAATATCCTTGGTGCAACCACATCTACTGTTGCATGGCTAAACACTTATAAGGTCCCAAAGGCGAGATCTATTGGCTATGCCAATGCTTGGTGTGGTTGTGTGTGTGGTTGTGTGTGTGTGTGGTTGTGTGTGGTTGTGTGTGTGTGTGTGGTTGTGTGTGTGTGGTTGTGTGTGTGTGGCTGTGTGTGTGGTTGTGTGTGTGGATGTGTGGTTGTGTGTGGTTGTGTGTGTGGTTGTGTGTGTGTGGTTGTGTGTGTGGTTGTGTGTGGTTGTGTGTGTGTGTGGATGTGTGGTTGGGTGTGGTTGGGTGTAGTTGTGTGTGTGGTTGTGTGTGGTTGTGGTTGTGTGTGGTTGTGTGTGTGGTTGTGTGTGTGGTTGTGTGTGGTTGTGTGTGTGTGTGTGTGGTTGCTGTGTGGTTGTGTGTATGTGTGGCTGTGTGTGTGGTTGTGAGTGTGGTTGTGTGCGTGGTTGTGTGTGTGTGCGGTTGTGTGTGGTTGTGTGTGTGTGTGGTTGTGTGTGGTTGTGTGTGTGCTTGTGTGTGTGCTTGTGTGTGTGCATGTGTGTGTGTGGGTGTGGTTGTGGGTGTGGTTGTGGGTTTGTGTGTGTGTATGTGTGGTTGTGTGTGGTTGTGTGTGTGGTTGTGTGTGTGGTTGTGTGTGTGTGTGGGTGTGTGTGGTTGTGTGTGTGTGGTTGTGTGTGTGTGTGTGTGGTTGTGTGTGGATGTGTGGTTGGGTGTGGTTGTGTGTGTGGTTGTGTGTGTGTGGTTGTGTGTGGTTGTGTGTGGTTGTGTGTGTGTGTGTGTGTGTGTGGTTGTGTGTGGTTGTGTGTGTGTGTGTGTGGATGTGTGGTTGGGTGTGGTTGTGTGTGTGGTTGTGTGTGGTTGTGGTTATGTGTGTGGTTGTGTGTGTGGTTGTGCGTGTGGTTGTGTGTGGTTGTGTGTGTGTGTGGTTGTGTGTGTGGTTGTGTGTGTGTGTGGCTGTGTGTGTGGTTTTGTGTGTGGTTGTGAGTGTGGTTGTGTGCGTGGTTGTGTGTGTGTGTGTGCGGTTGTGTGTGGTTGTGTGTGGTTGTGTGTGTGTGTGTGTGTGTGTGGTTGTGTGTGGTTGTGTGTGTGCTTGTGTGTGTGCTTGTGTGTGTGGCTGTGGTTGTGTCTATGGTTGTGTGTGTGGTTGTGTGTGGTTGGGTGTGGTTGGGTGTGGTTGTGTGTGGTTGTGTGTGTGGTTGTGTGTGTGGTTGGGTGGTTGGGTGTGGTTGTGTGGGTGTGGTTGTGGGTGTGGTTGTGTGGTTGTGTGGGTGGTTGTGTGTGGGTGGTTGTGTGTGTGTGGTTGTGTGTGGGGTTGGTTGTGTGTGGGGTTGTGTGTGTGGTTGTGTGTGGAGTTGTGTGTGGGGTTGTGTGTGTGGTTGTGTGTGGTTGTGTGTGTGTGTGGTTGTGTGTGTGTGGTTATGTGTGTGTGTGTGGTTGTGTGTGTGTGTGGTTGTATGTGTGGTTGTGTGTGTGTGGTTGTGTGGTTGTGCATGTGGTTGTGGTTGTGTGTGTGGTTGTAGTTGTGTGTGTGGTTGTGTGTGTGGTTGTGGTTATGTGTGTGACAGTAATACTAAAAGCATCTCAAAATAAAGGAACACAAACATCGAGTTTGTGGAAAGAGAATGCAAGCAGCAAAGCATTAACACAATAACAAAACAAACAAGATCACTTAGCGAGGAGTGAGTGCTGATAATGGATACACACAGCCCATCATCTTAAGAGTTCGATTGCAGCCAATGTGCACTCAAACCTGCCACCTCCTTGTGAGTTGCACCCTATATTTCATGAGTTGTGACTGCTGCACCCACCATAGCACTTTGAGATCTAAAGCGCTACATAGGTCTAATCGATTAACCAGTCGCCAACATGCTGTGCTTTTAAAGAGAATGTGCCAAAAGTTTCCAGCTTCCTCATCATGTCCTCATGAAAGCGCCAACGAAAGGACTCCCTGAATGGTGCAACGGACATGCAGCAGCAGCTGCGATCAAAAATAAACACTGTGAACGTTGTCCAGTTTCACAGTAACATTTCCTTAATGTTCTTTAAGTCACAAAACAGTAATACTAAAAGCATCTCAAAATAAAGGAACACAAACATCGAGTTTGTGGAAAGAGAAAGCATGGGGTATATTGCTAATCTGGATCAATTACCTTGCCCATGTGATGACAGGAGTAGGCAGACAACACTCCACATTTTATTCTTTTTTAAATTTTATAGCCTATATACTGATCAGTTTTTGCTTCCATTTTTTAAGAGTACTCGACCTATACATCTAGAGGAAGCTTACCTAAAAATTAGTAAGTTAGAAAATGATGAGCTAACGGCTCGTGTAGGCACCTTTTTAAAATTGTCGGTGCGCGCTCGCAGTTCAATGTGCACCGTACGATGTTCTGTTTTATCTGAAATATTAGTAGATGTTGTGGTTAGGCTCAACATGAATTTGATGGAATCTATTTTTATATGGTAAATGGGTTTATAATATTTAATTGATTTACGGGATTTTCTGTAAATATTTGTTTTATGCTAAATTATTTGTCATGTATGATTTTGTCTTATTGGGTCTATGTTAAAGGATTGTTATATTCCCCTTTTATTATGATTGATCTGTGCTTTTATGGATTTTTTTTGTATCCGAATAAAGATTTGAATTGAATTCAAATGTTTAAGGATAGTAGAGACGGAGCTAGATAATGTTGAATGGGCTATGTTTAAGTGCTTGAGGTATATAGAAATACTCCCCATGTTTCAATCTGGGACACTCCCATTCAATGCCGCTTGGAATTAATATCAAAGTCATGATATCCACTCATGTCAAATCACAACCAAATCACAATCAAGAAAACATGGCAATGAGCAAACACAAAATTGCCATAAGAATCACATGTTAAGATGAAGCAGAAAAGAAGATTCAGAGACAGCTGTCTCCATGTGGGTGAAAGTGGTCTGGGTCATGACTGTTTTGATCAAAGCAAAATTGGAGCTTTTTTGAACCTCGACTGTGAACAGTTGCTTCAATAAATGGAACTACGGTATCCACTGAAAAGATGCTGAAGAGATAACAAGTAAAGCATTGCACTGGAAAAGGATAAAGAGACAGGCAGTAAAACCTTGGGTTGACACCACTAATAACTCGGGGGTTTACGTTATGTCTGTTTTTTCACTTCCAGTGAGCCCTTTGAGTGTCAGTTGTGTGGTATTGTCATTTCCACTGATGTCTATGTCTGATGGATCCGAGACCACGAGTCAGATAAGTCCGCCCAACAAGTAATGCAGTTTCTCAAGTTATTCGTGTATATATAATCCATCACCTTCCAAGAAGAATCCAGTTTTCATCATGTGGAAGTTCATACCTACAGCTATGGTGTAAAATGTTATCTTTTTTTCTTGGGGGTAATGTTATGTTTAATAACGACCTCATTGGGGCCCATGTTGACAACCAGTGACTCCTGTGATCCCATCAGTGTTTGGTTTGACTCGTGCAGTCGCAAAGTGAATGCAATGCAGCCATGTCCCAGTTCTTCTCGTCCCTCCTCCACCCTGCGTACTCACTGCTGCTGGTGCAACACCTCACCCATGATTGCTTGCTTCTCTGTTTCTAGGTGTTTATTTACCATGTGACTTCAGTTTATCGAACTGTATCGACAGTTGCTGGATTAAATGTAATCCGAAATCAATTCTGATTTTTAGAAATTGATAACTTTGCTCCAAAGTTTAAAACAACGTTCCTATGTTCTTTGTTGCATGTGTCCCTATGAATCACATTAGAATGTATTTTAGATACTACAATATGATAATACCAATAAATTAAATAATCTTATTAACAATGCAAAAGTTTATTTTTATTCTATTGAAATACTTGGTTGTTCGAAACACCCAAAACCTGCATATATTTTTTTGTAGCACTTTATTAATTTGATCCAACCTTAATTGGAATAATTGATAAATTATTGTCATATGTTTTTTTTATTTTCAGTCCCTCCTAAGAAACTTGCCCTGAAGCGACATATGGCTTACACACAAGTTGGCAACTGTATTAATAATTGAAAAATGAATACTTGTAGACAACACAAACACTTTGGGATTAGTCCACTTTTTTCTCACTTAATAGCACCATTTAAGGCTAAAAAGCAGCATCATTAAAGCCATCAGAGCTCTTGAATTCAACATTAGAAGCATTGAAGTCTAAATTAAACTTTAGCAAGAAATCAAACTTGTGACTAGCAAGTCTCACGTTCAAAACTTGGCGTTTGTGCTAAACTAACAGGGGGGCATATTAACAAGGGCTTTATCTCTGCTTTTTTGGCTCAAAAAGCCGAAAAAGCAGAGATAAAACTATCGCCCTATTTACAAGAGGGTGTTAACATGCTTAATCGCATGTTAGCACCCTTTTTCCCGACACCTTCCTTTGCATCTCTAATGAGATGCAAAGTGGGCGTCACTGGGCGTACCCCGGATGGACTACCTTGTAAAATTTCGCTGATGTTCACATCGCGATATTTACAAGGCAGCCCACAGGATTTTAGCACACGTTAGATTTTGGCGAAAACTGCGGTTTTCGCCAAAAAGTAACGTCTGCTAAAATCCTGACTTACCTATGCTTAACATAGGGGATGGATTATGCTGATACGACCACAAGGTCGTATCAGCAAAGTTATCGCCGTTCTGCAGGGAACATTGCTGCATGTTCCCTGCAAAACGTTGATTTCCTCGCTATCGCTGGATTTCTTATCGCCGTTGTGAAAAGCGTTGTTGATACAGCGCTATCACGCCGACGAAATCCAGCAATAGGATAAACATCGCTAAACGCGCTTAGCGATGTTTATCTTCAATAGTTGTTGATATGCACCCGGGTTCGTTTACCTTTTCAGTGATAGTACGACAAACTCACGTAGAGAAGTTGTCTGTCTTTAGTCACCCTGGACATATAGAAATCTTTAGAACCCCAGAGCCAGAGGCTTGTCATACCATAACTAAGAAAACCAACATTTCTTCAGAGATCCAGCCTTAGTCATGCTTAAACTCACGAGCTTTCATAACAATAGTACAGTAAGGCTTGGTGCAACTTAAACCAAGAAACTTTCATAAATGATGGAATAATGGTGAAAACCCCTCCATCTCATGACAAATATGAAAGAAAGACTTCTCTACAGACCACGGTGCTATCTTCAATGGAGGGCCCAACAGGCAGAACAGCAGATCTAGGGAGCACATTAAATGGAATTTGCAAAGAGTAATTATCACTAGTTAGTATTAATCCCATCCTTTATTTCATCACTTTTTGTTTTTCTTGGGCTGAAAATTATAGCTCTTTAGCCCAATTTCTGGAATGGTATTTTAATCCTGGAGAAAAAAAACTGTCAATTACGATACGTGAGAGTATCTCCTACCAAACTCCAATGAGCAATTAACACTGAGCATTTGAAGGAGGGAAGAACAGACCATGGCAAAACTGGGAATAGAAACCAGCCCTGGTAATTCCGTTCGATGGGCGGGGGAGGGAATGCTACTGGGAAGCGTTGGCCACGGGGGGCAAGGGCTGGGGTGCTTGTGTCAAGCACCCCTGCCTCTTTTGTTACCAGGGGCCAATATTACAGCACTGCTGCAAAACTGGTCCCAGTAACAAAACCAGCCCATTATGGTCAAAAACCAGTCCCCACCAGTCCGGCCCTGGAACAGGCAGCTTCAATGAGGCCGAAACCTCCACAATTATATTGCGAACTGCAAAGCCTGTTTCAGAACATGAAAAGCAAAAAGATAAGTGACCCTCCCCAACACAGTCTGGGGAAAGTGGGAGATTGGATAGGTAGTTTTCACCATGGCATGGTCAAATGTATGCCAGAGTACTCCCTCATCCACTCTACGGAGAGTGCGAGGGTTGAATCAGCACACCATGGATTCAGTGACCATTTCGTTTTAAAAAACACAAATACCCTAGCCCCACACTTGAAGTAGTATGCTAAGCAGCACTTAATAAGTATGGGTGTGGCTATCAATAGTGCAGCAGATGTAGTGGCACAATGGCTCAGAAGTGTCAGAGGCTCGCTGCACTCAAATAATTACTTACTTTTACCACTCAGCCACAGTGTTGTGGGCCCATTTTCCTTGCATTATAATGCGGCACTCAGTAACAGCACTCCTAATAACCTGCATAGGTGTTTCACAGAACATCCCAGGGGGTTGGTCTTTTTGGGTATGTTCATGGAGTTGCAGAAAGATGGTTGCCTTAGTTCTGAGGGCAGGGGGGGGGAGTCAAAACTGTTAAACTGTAATAAAACTGCAAATAACAAATTTAAGATTGTTGGTAAAAGGAAGCAAGGTTGTCAAATAATCGCTTAAAAATAGACTTGAAAGCACATTGCAATCTATCTGGAAAAATACAGAAGGTTCTGGGACAAGTCAGACGATTCAGGAGCAAACTAGAAGGTTCTGGATAAAGCCAGTAAATAGACATTGATAGCACATGGCACTCCATCTAGAACAAGTTAGAATGTTTTGGAACAAGCCAGGAGGTTCTCAAAACAGCCATGTGGTGGAGGCAGCCATCTTTGATTTTGGGAGGGTATAAATAGCACTCCCTTGGACAACACTCTTTGCTAGGCATTTGGAGTTCTGTGAAGACATCACACGTGTTTCTAGAAATGTAAACGATTGAAAATGTAAATAAAAAGCTGTAAAGGGTATTGTTTAGAAAAAACTAAATATTTGTTCTTGTTGTCATGCACTCACACACTGAGAGGCAGATGACAGACAAGCCTGATGGGTAATACAAGGAAGCTGTCATACAGTCAGCTATTTTCCTATTTTGTTCCATTCCCCTTGGTGTTTCTCCAAAATGAGTGCTGTGTACATATTTCTTGGTTGAGCATCAGGGGGTGTGGAAGGACAAGCATCGTGTTTCGCTCCTGCCAGGCCGGTTATCACATGTTGGTCACTCTCTGTTTAGTAATTGTGGTATCTGACCATATTTTCCATCCCATCCCCTGACTCTAGGCAAGACATACTCTTAAAGAGTAAGACTGACAGAGGGTAAGGGTGAAAGAGATGTACCCTCTGCACAAAAGATCCCTTGCCACCACTGACACCATGGTGGGACCTATAGCTAGCAACAGCCTTCATCCAGAATGGAAGTATCACAAAAAGCACCAGAGGGAATACCAGCCTCCAGGATGCCCGATTGAAAATGAAGAAGAAAGAAACCTACTGGTTTCTGCATGTGATCAACAGAGGACTACAGATCCAGTGACTTTCCAATCAACATCTCAAACGTAGCAAAAAATTCATAACAATTAAATCCAAGAAAGAAATGGAATTTCATGCTCATAGAATCAGCGAAACCAAAACAGGATCTCCATTGAAAGGGTCAGGGATTAAAGTCCCTGCAGCAAGGTCAGGGCCTGAAACATTTTGCTACAGGTAAAGTGCTTGAACAGTTGCTCCTTCTTGGGACATGATTTGCCTTCACACTGTCATGACTGCAACAAGGACAAGGAACAAAATGCTTCACTCAACGTGCTGATGAAGCACGCATGAACGGTTGATGGGACGTTTGAATGCAGATCGGCCACCCTGCATAAGCATCAGATTAGAATAGTCTTCTCCTCTGTAAACAATGGACATGATTTTAGGGTCTCTAGGGAATGTAATTCAGACCAATATGGATTTATCTCATGAACACCTGTATTCCGCCAGGGACTGCATTCTGTGTCACTGTACCTGATGGCAAGGGCGTCATTTAGGTTCACCCTTCATAGGGTTTCAGTGACATTTGCTGCCTTTTTACTTGCAATGGTCATAACAAAACATTTATGAGTATATTTTACATTTTCATGTTCTTTATAAATTTTACACTTGGAGGTAGATTATTTTATCTATTTCTGCGAGTCTATCAGAGTCAAAGGATGTGCCATGAGACTCTTTCTGCTGTCTGTGGGACCAAACATCACTTACTTTGACATCATCCGGGGCTAAAGTGTGTGTTAGGTCACTGCTACCTATATGATTTTTTTGAAAGGGTGCCAGTGAGTCCATCTCAAGGTAGGCTGGTCTTTGTATTTACAGGGGATTTTTTGAGTCTTGCAGGGATGGAGGGTGGTGAGGTGCAGTCTGCTCCCTTGGTTAATAATAACCTTTTAATTTTAAAAGCTTTACGCCACTCAGTCTTTGTATGAAAGTAATGCTAGCTCAAACAGCTAGCTCACAGGAATCCATTATGCCTCCAGGTGGAGTACGTGGTGTTTAAAAAAACAGGAGTTTTTAAAAAAGACAACCTTTGTCCAAGTTTACTTCAGCCGAGATCAAGCTTCATTCCATATTCTTTTTCTTTTAAGGTGGGAGATCAAAAAACATAGATAAATTCAGAGGTTAGCTCAAAAGTTGCACCCAGAAGTCAAAGCCAAGTAAGAGCTGCGGGGAGGGGGGAGGGGGCTAGGGAATGTAGTTACTTTCAATTGACTCAAAGGGTACTGCAAACTTTGTGTTCTATGTTTTCAGAAAATGTTCTGTGGCAGCCGCTTCAAGGTCCATAGGTTAGATGTTTGCAATCAAACAGATGGAAGCTGCTGGGCTTGCCTCAGTAAGACCCCAGGCATCACAAGACATGCGGCATAGAGGTTGTGAGAGCCCTTTAACTAGGCTCGCCTCCGCAGTACCACAGGTTCACAGGATGCTTTTCAAAAGCACATTTTTAAACAGTAGAGGGTGAGAATATTGCTGCTAGACTCCAGTGTTGGGGAGATGATGTGGTCCGTCGGCTACGCTGCCGACTTTGGTGCTGGAAACCAGAGTTCGAGCCTCGAGGTCGCGTCCACATCCTGTGATTCTGGGCAAATCACTTAATCACCCCCAGTGCTTAATTTGTAAAATTTTAAGTGCCAGGGCTCTGACCAGGAGGCCACTGCAGCGTGCACCACCCATCGCCCCTGTCATCGCTGCCAAAACAACTACTAACCCACTCTCTTGCATGTAAATGCGACAGTAAAGATTATTCCAGGTCCCCAAAGCTAAAGGAATGGCTGGGAAGGCAGGCATTAGTAATTTTTTAATGTATATTGTTTCCCTAAACAGCTGTAATACTGCTCCTCTCTAAATTACATGAGCAGCGCCACCTTGTGGCAGACTGCCCTAAGTGTAGTGTTGACAATTAGGTGCCGGTGCCGAGCACCTGAAACCAATTAAGTGCCGGTGCTCAGCACCGGAAAGCTCCCGCTCAAATTAGGCACTGATCTCCCCGTGCTTGAATGTGTAATGTAAATACGGTGCTATGTAAAGTGCTCCAATACCTTCGGGTCGAGTTCGCGCTATGTAAATTTGCAAAAAAAATTTTTAAAAAGTGTACTTACCTCAAAGTAGGGAGGGGTATTTTGACAGAGCTTCCTGATATATATGGGAGAGAATCATCGGGAAACAATATTTAGATTCGCCTCCTTCGCAACCTTTAGTTTTAATTTATATTGATTTCTGAAAAATATTCAATGGTATTGGGTAATTTCAGTTTTGTGCAACATCCCTTGTATCCATTTTTATTATTTAATTAGAAAGAAAACAGTGAGCAATAATTTATGTTAAGATGCTTCTTCCTCTTCCTTTACCTCTGGCTTGACCTGCAAGAGCTGCTCCTAACTCTAGGAAAGAACTTCACCATACTGAAAAAAATAGAGCAAATAGTCCTGCCCCAGGCAGACAACAGAGGAGCGTTTCAAAGACCTTCTCTCCTTGCAGCAGGTGCTCTTCGCAAACAGTGCAGTGTTGCTGGTTTATGAGCAGACCTGCAGGATACAGTTAATATTTTTGCATTAGCTGTTGTGGGACTTCTGGGACAACCAAATATTTATGGCAAGTCTGACAAGATAAACATTGCCTCCTCAAGGTATTAGCTGTTTACCTCTCCACAGCGCGTAGACGTTTTATTACATCTTATTTTGATATAAATAATGTTCTTGTTTAATCCTAATGCCTTTGTCTTGTTACGTTAATGCTTTGTACTGTTAATAAAAATGTAAATTGATTAATTTATCTTCCATGGGTTGCCCTGGGTCATGGAAGCTGCTCACTGGAAAATATTATTAAACTGAAACCCCAAAATAAAAAAGTGTTGCTGACCATGTTCACAGGAGCCTGCAAGAGTCCAGAAACAGCAAGCCAGTGGGTCAATTTTTGGTGATTATGAATTCCTAAATAGGCCTTGGCAAAATTGTAACTACGCTGGAGTAACTGGAGTAATTTCAGCAATTATGCATTATGGAAACTACGTGATTACGTCAGCTTGAATAATTAAGAGTAACTTGAAGAACAATTCAACCGCAGGAGCACAGGAACAACAAACTAACAGAAACGAGTGGCTGTTGGCTACTACTCTTTGTGTTCTGCAGCATTTAGTGCTATTTTCGTAGCACAAAATGCATTCTCTGGCCCATTTAAGATGTGGGGATTCATTTTGCACTAAGAAAATAGTGCTAAATGTTGGATTATATGTTTTGCTTAATTACGGATAATTATGAGTAATTTTGCAGTAATTACACCAGAGAGAATTATGCCAGATATGCTCACCCCTACTCCCAATCCATTGATCCAAATGTAAATGGATCTCCTCTTTCAGTTGATTACTTCTCTTTTTAATCAAACTTGGCTTAGATCTTGATTGTTTGATTAAATTTTGACTGTTGTAAATTGAGATACACTCTCTATGCATATTTTCCAGTGCAGTATAGCGTAGCTGCTCTAGTAATGTTACCAAATGTGCACCTAAGATACTGGAAACACGGTTTACACTTGTAGGTCTACCTGTAAAATTGAGAAATCTTGGGTATATCTCATAACAAAACTGAAACCTTTCTAATATGTATCATGGCTAGTGAGAGATATTCTTGAATCCAAAACCTACCCTAACATCATCAAACAAAGGAGCATTGTTGATCACAAACCCTACTAGACATCTTCAAACAAAGAGACGTTCTCAAATCCAAAACACACCTGAGCATCATCAGAGGGACAGTCTGAAAACCCAGATCCAATATGATATCGTCAAACAAAGGAACATGAAATAAAGTACAGGGCACAGAAAGTGTAGAATCCAGCAGGATTTATTGAAGCTCCAAGTAGGCACCTAAGCCTCCACCTTTGCCTCTGCTAAATGCCTCTTCTAACTCCCTTCATTTAAAATGCCTACATTCCAACACCATGGAAACTCAGTGCAATGAGTTCCTGTTAGACCTGACATCCTTGGCGTGGGTTTTTCCCCTATCCTTTGCCTCTACTACATGGATTTTTGATGCTGTGCTGGATTTCGTTTTGCTGGTTTAGATGCTTTGGACACTCTGCCACTGCTAATCAGTGCCAGAGTGTAAGTGCTCCCTGTGTAAAATATCGTATTGATTGGATCTACCTGATTGGCATATCTGTATCACCATGAAGTCCCTAGTAAAGTGCACTGGGTGTGCCAGGGCTGGTGATGGCAGATGCTACTAGTGGGTCTGCAGCGCTGATTGCGCCACCCACCTGTGTAGCCCTAAAACAGTGTCTCAGGCCTGCCGCCGCAGGCCTGCCTGCAGTCCCCGGACTGCCATGTCCCCCTGGCCAGTGTCCACACTGGCCGGGCCTAACCCTTCCCTTTTCGTACACGTCAGTCATCCCTATGGAAAGTCCAAGGTACCCCCTTGGCAGGGTGCAGTGTATGTAGAAGGTAGAACATGTACTAGTGCAGGTAACATGTTCTGGTAGGGAACACCGGCCATTTTATGTGTTCACTACTGCAAGGTTATCTTGTTCCATAGGCTATCATGAGGGAGGCGGGTGCCAATGGCTATCCGCCTAACTTCTCATACAAACAAGATAAGACATGAGTGTTTGAGATCCCTGAGCTCAGCATTTAATAACACATCTTTTAGGAGAGATTGTTTTTAAATCCTGAGTTGGAGAACAGTACTTTTTAGAGAGCAGCTGTTCTCTTGTCTGACCCTTCTGTGTGCCTGGGCGCGCTTGTGGATTGACTGTCTGGTTTGAGAGTGACAGGGGCTAGGGATCCCCCGGGAGGTTGGCTGAGTCAGCCCTCTGCTGAATGGCGACAATCGCAAGGAGAGTGGAGGGAGGAGATAGCACCTGGGATTGAATAGGGCTGTGCCTGCCTGCCACTCTGCTGGCTCCACCTCCTGCTGGGCGGCTGACGACCTTGCCCCTCGCTCTGAAAAGAATGTAGAAGCCAGGAAAACAAAGTGCTCCAGCAACACCCCGAACTGGATCAGACCGGGCTCAGGACCCACTTGCACAAAGACTTCAAAGACTTCTAGGGGTATAAGTACAAGACCCCTGACAACAGATTTTTAGATTCGACCATCGAGAGGAACCTCTGCTGAAAAACGGACCGCTGAAGAACTAAAGGAAGATTGCCGTGCTGTGTGCTCTAAAGGCTGACCTGTTCTGGCGTACAACTGAAGCTAAGGAGAAGAAGGGGTCCTGCTGTGTGCTGACTCTATCCACTTGACCAAACAAGACTTTGCTGTGTGCTGTGTCTTCAACTGAATCTCCAAGGGCCTGAGAAGAGCTGGCCTCCTGTTTCGCAACCCAGGGATAGAAAGGTTGCCAAGAACTCAAGACTCTGCTGTGTCCCACCTGCGCTGCTGTGTGCCGCAGGGTCCGTGGACTGTTCTAACAAGCTTCTCAACATCTGCCTGTGAGGTGGGCTGGCTGCTCTCTGTCGTGCTGGAGAGTACCGCACCGAGCCGGGCCCGACGCCGGTTGCCGCATCAAGAAGATCGACGTGCTCATCGGCACGTGCTTTACCGCGACCCGGAGGCCTGAAGCAGATCGAGAGTCGTATTTCCCTGCTCTACGAAGCCGCGCTGTGAGTGGCTGACTCCGGTGACGTCGACATCGTCACTGGGGGCTCGTCGAGGGAGTTGTGGAATCCTTGCATCGAACAGCCCGAGGAGCGCTTGTACAACGAGCGCAGCGACACTGCCGGAGCAACGTAGCTGCCTAAACATCGAGAGCCTACAAACTGATTCATTCTCAGTGAGTACCGAATCACTCAAGAGACTAGAGACTATCGTCTGATGATCCCGACCAACCAAGAAAGCGAATATTGTGTAAACCTGTGATGCTTGCCTTCCACTGCGGAAACTAGATAAAGATATATTATTTTTGATATAACTCACCTGTGTGGTCTAAGTTTGTGGTGTACGGAGGGGGGATCATTGTGGTGTCTCCGTGCAAATACCTTACACATTGCCTTGGGGATAAGCCTGTCTGCTCGAGCCAAGCTACCTAGAGGGTGAGCAGGGGTTATCTACCGTGTGTGTCCCTGTACCCTGACTAGAAGCAAGGGTCCCTATTTGGTCTAAGGTGTATACCTCTGCCAACTAGAGACCCCCAGATCTAACATTGGTGGTCAGCGGTGCGGATTAGAACCAGTATTTGCACTTGACCTGCAGTGATTCTTCGTACATCACTAATCTAGTAAGCAGTTGCATTGCACGAAGTTTTTGTGAAGACTATTCTTGGAGGATCAACGAAGCATCATGTCTCTGAACGGAGTAGGCGAGGAACCGGAATTGCAATTCGAGGTGAAAAAGTTGCTCGAGTATAAGAAGGAGCAACTAAAGCAATTCTGCAAGCAGCTTGGATGCCCAGCGAAGGGCAGCGCCAACAAGACGGAGCTACAGAAAGCTCTAAGGGCCTGGTGGGAGGCCAAGAATGGCGCAACCGAGGAAACTACTGAAGGGGATGGCACACCGGAGCACGGATTTGGATCCGATGATCTGCCAGTGAATAGGCCAGCGTCTAGGGCTGGCAGCGCCCATTCCAGTAGGAGCCTCTCTCCAGAGGAGCTGGAGGAAAACCAAAGGGTTAGAGCCCATGAGATTGAACTTTTTAAGCTCAAAGCTCAAGCGGAAGAAAGGAAACTGCGCCTTGACAGTGAGAAAGAGGCGGAGGAGAGGAGGAATGCTCTCGCTTTGGAAGAAAAGAAACTCTAGTTGGCTCACGAGTTGAGCATGAGGGAGCTGGACATTAAAGCCAAACAAGTGGCGTCCAGTCCGAATGGTGGCAGCGCACAACCAGTACAGGCGGGTAAAGTATACATACCGAAAGATTTGGTGCAGAATTATCAGAGGGGTGAGGATATCTATGCATGGTTTAGATCCTATGAGCTTGCCTTGAAGATGAATGAAGTGCCTGAGAAGAGTTGGGGAGCGGGTTTGTGGAAGCATTTTGAGGCCTCTGGGAGGGATGTCTTAGCACCCTTAGAAGCAGCAGGGACCTTAACCTACCCCACGATGAAGGAGGCCTTATGCCTCAGGTATGGGCTTATACCAGAACAGTACCGCCAGAAGTTTAGGAACTTCAAGAAACTTGATTCGAGTACATGGGTGGAGTGTGTGAGTATGTACACGCGTGCACTGGAAGGTTGGAAAAAGGGCAGCAAAGTTACTGATTATGTGGGGTTGTGTCACTTGATTAGTTGGGAGCACTTGAGTAGTCTATGTGTTCCAGAGCTGCGCCAGCATCTTTTAGACAGCAAGTTAACTGATCCCAGTGAGCTTGCTAAAGAGGCAGACCGCTGGACTAGCACCAGGGTCAACAAAGGGGTGGTAAGTATGCGAGCCAAGGGTGGACAGGGTCCCCAGCAGAAAGGTGGGGAGGACAAGGGTAACAGTAAGGAGTTCTCTTAAGGGCCCCAAAACAGTTCCCCGGAGAAGGAGTCCCAAGCCCCCAAGCCGAAGAGGTCTTGGCCCCCTAAGGGCAATAGACCACCGCCTACTTGCTATGCTTGTAAGGAAGTGGGGCATATCGCCCCTAAATGTCCCAAGAAACCCCCAGCACCAGCTGCTGCTCCAGTCCCAGGGTTAGCTAGTGTAGCTTTGGGAGGGGATTTGATTTCCAGTGGGGAAGAGGGAGTAGCTATGATGACCCTTGTCTCGTTAGGAGACCAAGAGATGGTCCAGGATACCTTGATACCCGCTAACACTAAGAAATACGGGCAAAAGGTGACCATCAATGGGAGGGAGATAGAGGCTCTGAGAGACACCGGGGCTAGTGTGACATCTGTCAGGTGTCAGTGGGTGTCTGAAGAGCAAGTCATTCCCAATGTGCTCCGCCCAGTAGTGGCAGCTGACACTTGCAGAGGCGAATCGCCTCTGCAAGATGGCGCGTGTTCCCTTTACATGGGGGGGAGTCTCTGGTACCTTGGAAGTCTGTGTCAGTGATGCCTTGCCGGTAGATTGTCTGTTGGGTAACGACCTGGAGAGTTCTCCATGGAAGGACGTAGAGCACAGAACTCACTTGGAGATGTTAGGACTGCCAGCGTGGATCTGTGTATCCACACGTGCCATGACAGCCAGTAAGGGTGGATTAGTAGAACTGGAGCCTGGAACAATGGCCCAGGAACCTGCCAGGAGAGGAAGGGGCAGAGGGCGCGAGAAACCGGCCCCCACTGTTCCCACGGTCCAGGAGGAAGCAGAACCTGAGGGGGATGCCCTGGAACCTACAGGGGAGCAGGTGGCCGAACTGGGGGAGTTGCCTGAGCTGACCCATTGGCAGCAAGAAGGTGGTCCCTCCAGGGAGGAATTCTGCCAGGCTCAGAAGGAGTGCCCTTCTCTTGTCGGTGTGCGGCAGCAGGCTGCAGACCAGGCAGCAGGCCTAGGGTCCAAGGAACATTTGATTTACTGGGAAGATGACTTACTGTATAGTGAGCCTAAGTTCGCTGAGCCCAGTGCAGCCCGTGTGCTGGTGGTACCCGAGCGCTTCAGGAACTTCTTACTGGGTCTGGCTCACGACGTGCCTCTCGCAGGACATCTGGGACAAGACAAGACCTATCACAGGCTTGTCACCCACTTCTACTGGCCCCAGATGAAGAAGCACGTCGGTACCTTTTGTAAGTCATGCCAAACCTGTCAAGCCAGTGGTAAGAGCGGAGGGAAGTGCGTGGCGCCCCTCCAGCCGTTTCCTGTAGTGAGCACCCCTTTCGAGCGGGTGGGCATTGATATCGTAGGGCCCCTGGATCCCAAGACCGCCTTAGGCAACAGGTTTATCCTGGTCTTGGTGGATCACGCCACTCGGTACCCGGAAGCAGTCCCTCTCAGGACAATCACAGCACCCGTGGTGGGCCGTGCATTGATGGGGATCTTTTCCCGCGTGGGGTTCCCCCGAGGGGTGGTCTCCGACCGGGGTACCAACTTCATCTCTAGGTACATGAAGTCTCTGTGGGAGGAGTGTGGAGTAACTTATAAGTTCACCACTCCTTACCACCCTCAAGGAAATGGGTTGGTTGAAAGGTTCAACCGCACCCTGAAAGGCATGATTATGGGCCTAGCGGAGCCCATGAGACGGAAGTGGGACGTCTTGTTACCATGCCTGTTGTTTGCCTACAGGGAGGTGCCTCAGAAGTCCTTAGGGTTCAGCCCCTTTGAACTGCTGTATGGCCACCCTGTTAGAGGACCTCTCACACTGTTGAAGGAGGGGTGGGAGAAATCCCGTGGGAAGACCCCCCAGGATGTGTTCAGCTATGTGCTGGCCATCCGCAACCAAACGCAGCGCTTCAGGAAGCTCGCTCAGGAGAACCTAGAAGCCAGCCAGGAGGAGATGAAAAGATGGTACGACCAGAATACCACTCTGGTAGAATTTCATCCCGGGCAGAAAGTGTGGGTGATGGCGCCGGTGGAGCCTTGTGCGCTCCGTGACAAGTGGACCGGGCCATATGAGGTGGTAGAGCTCAAGAGTGAGGTGACCTACCTGATCAACATGAAGACTCCTAGGCAGCCCCTTAGAGTCTTGCATGTGAACCGCCTCAAACCCCACTTCGAGAGGTCTGAAGTGACGATGCTCATGGCTACAGATGACGGTGGGGAAGAGGATAGTGATCCTCTCCCTGACCTCCTGGCAACCAAGGAGCAAGACGGGTCAGTGGATGGTGTGGTCCTCTCGCCCACCCTGACCCCAGAGCAGCAGAGCGACTGTCGCCAGGTGTTGGGTCAGTTTGCCTCCCTGTTCTCCCTGACACCAGGTGTCACCAATTGGTGTGTCCATGATGTGGACACTGGAGATAGCCTGCCTGTGAAACAGGAGTTTTACAGAGTAGCTGACAAGGTCAGGGCCAGCATCAAGGAAGAAGTTTCCAAGATGTTGGCGTTAGGGGTAATTGAGCCCTCTAGCAGTCCCTGGGCTAGCCCAGTGGTCCTCGTTCCCAAGAAATCTGCTACACCCGGTGGCCCGTCAGAACTCCAGTTTTGCGTGGACTACCGCGGGCTCAATGCGGTCACCAAGACTGACGCGCACCCCATCCCCAGAGCTGATGAGCTCGTGGATCGGTTTGGAGCTGCCCGGTACCTCAGCACCTTCGATTTGACTTCGGGGTACTGGCAGATTGCCTTAACTGACGGGGCCAAGGAGAGGTCGGCATTTTCAACGCCAAAGGGGCACTTCCAGTTTCGAGTCATGCCCTTTGGATTGAAAAATGCCCCTGCCACCTTCCAGAGACTGGTCAACCGGGTACTGACCGGGCTGGAGCAATTCAGCGCCGCGTACCTGGATGACATTGCTGTGTTCAGCTCCACTTGGGAGGAACACTTGCAACACCTCTGTGAAGTGTTGAGGGCGCTGCAGAAGGCAGGCCTCACTATCAAGGCTAGTAAGTGCCAGATAGGGCGGGGATCAGTGGTGTATTTGGGACACCAGGTGGGGAGCGGCCAGGTGGCGCCCCTACAGGCGAAGATCGATACCATTCTGGCTTGGGAACCCCCCAAGACGCAGACAGAGGTGAGAGCCTTTCTAGGACTCACCGGGTATTACAGACGGTTCATCAAGGGATACGGCACCATTGTTGCCCCCTTGACGGAACTAACCTCTAGAAATCAGCCCAGGAAAGTGAGTTGGACCGAGGCCTGTCAAACTGCTTTTGATGCCCTGAAAACTGCAATGTTACTTAAGGCACCTGACTTTTCGAGTGAGTTCGTAGTGCAGACAGACGCTTCAGAGCAAGGCGTGGGAGCAGTACTCTCACAGATGGACGACGAGGGCGGGGACCAACCCGTAGCTTTCATTAGTAGGAGGCTACTTCCCAGGGAACAGAGGTGGAGCGCTATTGAAAGGGAAGCATTTGCTGTGGTCTGGGCCCTGAAGAAGCTGAGGCCCTACCTGTTTGGGACTCACTTCCGTGTTCAGACCGACCACAGGCCCCTCAGATGGTTAATGCAGATGAGGGGTGAAAATCCAAAACTGTTGAGGTGGTCCATCTCCCTACAGGGAATGGACTTTACGGTGGAACACCGTCCCGGTACAGAGCACGCCAATACTGATGGTCTGTCCAGGTTTTTCCGCCTTAGCGATGAGAACTCCCAAGAGGGTGGGTAGTTCTCCCCGCTTTCAGCTGGAGGGGACACGTGTTAGACCTGACATCCTTGGCGTGGGTTTTTCCCCTATCCTTTGCCTCTACTACATGGATTTTTGATGCTGTGCTGGATTTCGTTTTGCTGGTTTAGATGCTTTGGACACTCTGCCACTGCTAATCAGTGCCAGAGTGTAAGTGCTCCCTGTGTAAAATATCGTATTGATTGGATATACCTGATTGGCATATCTGTATCACCATGAAGTCCCTAGTAAAGTGCACTGGGTGTGCCAGGGCTGGTGATGGCAGATGCTACTAGTGGGTCTGCAGCGCTGATTGCGCCACCCACCTGTGTAGCCCTAAAACAGTGTCTCAGGCCTGCCGCCGCAGGCCTGCCTGCAGTCCCCGGACTGCCATGTCCCCCTGGCCAGTGTCCACACTGGCCGGGCCTAACCCTTCCCTTTTCGAACACGTCAGTCATCCCTATGGAAGGCCCAAGGTACCCCCCTGGGCAGGGTGCAGTGTATGTAGAAGGTAGAACATGTACTAGTGCAGGTAACATGTTCTGGTAGGGAACACCGGCCATTTTATGTGTTCACTACTGCAAGGTTATCTTGTTCCATAGGCTATCATGAGGGAGGCGGGTGCCAATGGCTATCCGCCTAACTTCTCATACGAACAAGATAAGACATGAGTGTTTGATATCCCTGAGCTCAGCATTTAATAACACGTCTTTTAGGAGAGATTGTTTTTAAATCCTGAGTTGGAGAACAGTACTTTTTAGAAAGCAGCTGTTCTCTTGTCTGACCCTTCTGTGTGCCTGGGCGCGCTTGTGGATTGACTGTCTGGTTTGAGAGTGACAGGGGCTAGGGATCCCCCGGGAGGTTGGCTGAGTCAGCCCTCTGCTGAATGGCGACAATCGCAAGGAGAGTGGAGGGAGGAGATAGCACCTGGGATTGAATAGGGCTGTGCCTGCCTGCCACTATGCTGGCTCCACCTCCTGCTGGGCGGCTGACGACCTTGCCCCTCGCTCTGAAAAGAATGTAGAAGCCAGGAAAACAAAGTGCTCCAGCAACACCCCGAACTGGATCAGACCGGGCTCAGGACCCACTTGCACAAAGACTTCAAAGACTTCTAGGGGTATAAGTACAAGACCCCTGACAACAGATTATTAGATTCGACCATCGAGAGGAACCTCTGCTGAAAGACGGACCGCTGAAGAACTAAAGGAAGATTGCCGTGCTGTGTGCTCTAAAGGCTGACCTGTTCTGGCGTACAACTGAAGCTAAGGAGAAGAAGGGGTCCTGCTGTGTGCTGACTCTATCCACTTGACCAAACAAGACTTTGCTGTGTGCTGTGTCTTCAACTGAATCTCCAAGGGCCTGAGAAGAGCTGGCCTCCTGTTTCGCAACCCAGGGATAGAAAGGTTGCCAAGAACTCAAGACTCTGCTGTGTCCCACCTGCGCTGCTGTGTGCCGCAGGGTCCGTGAACTGTTCTAACAAGCTTCTCAACATCTGCCTGTGAGGTGGGCTGGCTGCTCTCTGTCGTGCTGGAGAGTACCGCACCGAGCCGGGCCCGACGCCGGTTGCCGCATCAAGAAGATCGACGTGCTCATCGGCACGTGCTTTGCCGCGACCCGGAGGCCTGAAGCAGATCGAGAGTCGTATTTCCCTGCTCTACGAAGCCGCGCTGTGAGTGGCTGACTCCGGTGACGTCGACATCGTCACTGGGGGCTCGTCGAGGGAGTTGTGGAATCCTTGCATCGAACAGCCCGAGGAGCGCTTGTACAACGAGCGCAGCGACACTGCCGGAGCAACGTAGCTGCCTAAACATCGAGAGCCTACAAACTGATTCATTCTCAGTGAGTACCGAATCACTCAAGAGACTAGAGACTATCGTCTGATGATCCCGACCAACCAAGAAAGCGAATATTGTGTAAACCTGTGATGCTTGCCTTCCACTGCGGAAACTAGATAAAGATATATTATTTTTGATATAACTCACCTGTGTGGTCTAAGTTTGTGGTGTACGGAGGGGGGATCATTGTGGTGTCTCCGTGCAAATACCTTACACATTGCCTTGGGGATAAGCCTGTCTGCTCGAGCCAAGCTACCTAGAGGGTGAGCAGGGGTTATCTACCGTGTGTGTCCCTGTACCCTGACTAGAAGCAAGGGTCCCTATTTGGTCTAAGGTGTATAACTCTGCCAACTAGAGACCCCCAGATCTAACATTAGTTCCATGTTCCACAGTTAGACACTCCGCACCCAGAGACAAATGGGATACAAACCACACAATATGCTACAACATAAAGAGGTGACCACACGTCTCCCTCTTCTTAACACAACAAATAACAATAAAATTACATTTTCGAACAACTGTAACATTAAAGAAAACATATTCAGATGTGCTCCTTCAGATATTCAGTTCTCTTTGATGACCTCAAACTTCTCCTCACCTCTCGTTCACTTGCAACTTCTCTTATTTTTATTGACACATCTCACTTATTTTCACCATCCTTGTTCTCCTTAGATTTTACTGACACATTTCTGAACTTCACTACTCTTCCCAATTCCACATCTTATGGTCTTCAGTTCTTACACCATTCCGAAAAACTTTATGACTTTAAGAGTGGCAGAATTTTTGACTAAGAAAGTTTTGACTGAGACTTCGAGAATCCTAAATGAGGATTCCTTATCCTGATCACATCCCCAACCTGCATCTCTGCCTTCTTTGCTGCCTTGCAACTGTCATACAAGGCCTTTCTTTTTGACTCTCCCTTGCTCTCTCTCATTATTTCTTATACTCATTACAATCCACACTCACTCTCTGTCCCCTCTTGTCATTTTCCCAAAAAGGGCAAATCAGTGTGTTCACTTTCCTCCTTTTAAAAATTTCAAAAGGTGAGATCCCTGTAGAGGTGTTTGGCATCACCCTATAATCCTTTATCTTACTCAAAATGTCCTTCTTACAGCACTAGTTACTTGCCACAGCCCTTTGTATGGTCTCCTGTAACACTCTGTCAGCCTCTCAATCATACCATTTGTTTCAGGGTGGTAGACAGCAGACTTCTTCTATCTGATGCCTCTGTCCCCGAGATACTTCTCCATCTCACTCAACACCAGTTGGACACCATTGTATGTTAAGATAGAGAAGGGAAACCTCTCCCTTTCAAAACCTTGCTCATGAAAATGTATCACATTAACTGTTTCCACTGAGTTATCTATCCCCACCTCAGGCCACATTGAATATATGCCAAATAAAACAATAATGTATTTATTGGACCAAGAATGTCCTTGACTACTTCTTACCAAGGTTCTTTCACTCTATCTCTCACCAAAATTGGCTGAACTCTGCATGGAAGAGTTTGGCACACATTGGCACACTGCACACACTCTCTCACACACCTTTCAACATGGGTATCCATCCCCGGCCACCAATACATTAGCCGGAGTCTCTCATTAGCTTTTGAGTTCCCAGGATGACTCTCATGTGCCGAGACAAATCCTTCTCTTAAGGACAACAACAGAACTAACCTGGTACCTCTCAAAAGTATTTCACCCTGCAAAGACAACTCATCTTTTACCTTCCAGAATCCTCACAGTTGGTCCTGATCCTTCTCATCACCACTCCACTTGTTCTTTAATCTATGTATCACCACCTGACTCACATCATCGTTCTTCAACTCCTCTACCCACTCTACTTAATTAATAAATCCCTCTTTAATCACACACACCTCAAAATCATCATCCTCAGCTTCCAAATCAGCTTGCATTGCAGTACTGTCTACCAACTGTAAACAACAATTAACAATACTATTCCTAGCTCCAGGTACGTACATCATGTCAAATTGAAACTTTTGCAGAGCAATGACCCAACATCTAATTCTTCCAGATACCGTATCTAACCCCTCTTTATCACAAAAACTTCTAAGAGGCTTGTGGTCCCTATTTATGTGAAACCCGCTGCCCCAAACAAGTTGTCTGAATTTCTGTGCGGCCCAGAACACCGCCAAACCCTCCTTCTCAATGACAGAGTAATTCAGCTCTCTTAAGGTGGACAATATTGTCCTTTCCACACCATTATGTTTCTGCAATAGCATTAGCATCAGACATGATAATAGCCTCCTGACCAGGGTCAAAACTTTGTAAACACAAAGCTTTTCTAAGAATCTGTTTCATATCTTTGAACTCCAATTCACACTCCTCACTCCACTTGAAAGTGGTACCTTTTTTTCGAAGCAGCATCATATTCTTAGTCTTTTCAGTAAAATTGCTAACAAACTATTGTAATACTCCATCATACCAAGAAATGCAACCACGTCTTCCTTGGACATTGGACTTGCTAAACTGGCATTAGTATCCATCAGCTCCTTCTTAGGTTTAATTATGTTATCTTGTGGTCAAGGTAATTGATTTCATCTAGATTGAAGCAACACTTTTCAGCTTTTAAAGTCAAACCACACTCTTTCAGCCTGTGAGGAATCTCACACACCTGTTCATTGTGTTCTCCCACATTCACACCATATAACAGGATGTCATATTGATATATTTTGATGCCTCTTACCCCTTTCAACACACACTCCATTACTAGCTGAAATACAGCTGATGCTGAAATCAATCCAAATGGCATGAGCATAAATTTATACGTGCTAAAAGTGTGACAAATTCTGTCAAATCTTGTGAATCTTTGTGTAACCTCACCTGGTGGTACGCAGAGGTTAAATCAACAGATGAGAAACATTTAGCTCCCTTTAGCATGGACAACATCTTGTTTATATTTGGCAAAGGATAGTGGTCAAGTATTCAGCCCTTATTCAGTTCTCGCAAGTCCACACAGAGACAGGCATCTCCATAAGCTTTCCTCACAAGCACAACAACTGAAGCAAGCCACTTTGTGGCCTCCACCTCCACAATTATACCATTCTCTCTCAATTGTTCTAATTTAGCTTTCATTTTATCCTTGACCATCAATGGCAAATCCCTCACTTTACTCACTACCGATATTGCCCTTTCATCAACCTGATTTTGTGTACATCATTTCTCAAACACCCCAGTTTTTCTCGAACACCTCAGGATATTCTTGTTCATACTGTGGCCAACCACTACTCACAGCACCAAACTCCTCCACTTGCTTAAGTCTTACTGAGGGTATCTCATTGGGATCAAGATATACCTTTAAGTCTCATTGGTGGAACGAGCTACTGACGGAGTCACCCCTCATGGAAACATACATCTTTCCTGCTATTATACTGTTCTTGAATTGTATGGACACAATAAAATAACCCAACAATTTGATGGGCTCTCCACCTTAGCCCTTCGGACATAGGTCAGGCTTGTACAATTAGACCATGCCCGCTAAGGCTTTATCAAACATTTCCCTGGGAATCAACGTGATTTTTGCCAGAGTCAAACAGCATGGAGACCGCAACTCCCTCAATTTGCACAACTTCCACTGGACCACTTGTTCCACCTTTCACCTGAAAAATAAACTAATCACACAAAGCATCATCCTCATCACATAAAACCTCTTGCACCTTCTTTTTTTTCAAGTTGGAGCTTCTGCAACACTTGGTTACATGTCCCTTTTTGCCACATCCTTTGCAAATAGTCTTCCAACCAACACAGTCTTGTAATTGGCAAAATTACCAACCTCCCTGCACCTGTAGCATCATTCCTGACTTTTCTTCACGTGCACCAGCAATTTGATTGGGCCAAGCAGTGGGGTAAGGACATCAAGCCATTACCAAGTGCAGTATTTGTCTTTAGTCTATTGTCTAACTTCCCTCCCCTTAATTGTAATACCCACAAGCTTTATTCCCACAAGCATTTCATATTCTGATCGATAAATGTATGGTACAATGTTTCTTTTAATTTCCTCTCGTAGAGTTCAGAAAGTTGAGTTCTCATGTCCTTGCTAGGCTTAGTGTTTGGCAGTCGTCCCATGACTTCATGGACTTGAGAGCAGAGAGGTAAGACGCATGCATGGTTGCCACAAAGGATGAGGACATCAGTCACCCTCCAAGGCCCAAATGCAAACTATTAATAAAGTCAGAGAGAAACATGTTAGAATACAAAATTAAATGAATTAATTGTATACCACTTACTTCTACTCTAACCCCATTTACTTAATACATCTTTCGCATTAATAGCTTAATAGTACGTGTGTAGGTTAGTTTCAGCTCGGCATGCGCATTAGTATGTTACTTTGAAGCCGCCATATTAGAAGCTACTGTGCAGCTGCAAAGATTTCCCCCCAAGAGACAGAAGAACGTCACACCACGTGATGTGGAAGACGCATGCGCAGAAGATTTCCCGCGTTTTAGCAGCCATTTTTAGGACACTCTAGTTACTTATTAAGACAGCACATAGAAAAGCTTCCCCTAGATATGATTATGTAAAATTTGGTGCGAACGGACAGGTTGGTTACAGTATTACATGTTATTAGAGAGGATTGCATACGAGCAAGTTTATTTAGATGTGAAACCTGGCTCCATCAATCCCCTCTCTGATGGCATTTTATGCTATCACTAAATTCTGTTTAAATCAGATGCCAACTTTAGCATTCTACCATTTCAATGTCTTCAAATCTTTTATTCTTTCCCTTATCTTTCTTAAATTGTGATCCTTTCATTCTTTTGTAGATATTTCCCTTCAATTCTTCAAGTCGTATTTCTTCTAATTTTCTTTTCCTACCTTACTCATTCCCTTCATACCTTTTTCTTTTCCCACTACATTTGCGACAACACATTATCATCAGAACTAGCAAAGTTATGCCCATGATCGGCAATAATATTTGACCTAAAATACCTTTACCTATGTTAGAAATCCAGCTACTAATGATGGAAAAACTATTTGTTAATTTCTTCCATACACTGTCAACCTCCAGTGGTTTCAGTTCATCTTCCAAATGTGTGATATTTTTAATATATCTTCCAATCACTACACTTTTATCAGGTATATACTTGCAACAATGTTGCGCTTTCAGCATTTTACAGACTCCACCCTCTTTTGCTAATAAGATACCAAGGGCAAGTCGATTCTGCAAAACCGTAGACCTGACCGCAACTAATTCAGTATTGATCAGCAGAAATCCTCCAGCAGTGTCAGTAGATAACCGATCAACTGCTGTTGACAATTGACAAATTTTCCGAGAATTTAACAGAACCCCCACTGAAGGTGTCAATGCACCAAATATATCACCGACTATTTCTGAAAAACTAGCTCTTTTATATCTTGTTAGTCCACTATTGTCTTTATTGCTTCCAGTGATTCTTTTAACATGATAGACTTTAGGGAATACTATTCCGAAATAGCAACTCCCATACAGGCAACCTAAAATAGGCTTTGTTTCCACAAATATAATAAATTCCAGAAAATACTGGATCAGTTCCTCCTTTTAGTCCCCAACCCCAATTACTAAGAAGTTGTGTTCACATTCACTGGAACCAATAAATACATTGTTATACTCTGTTTTAAGCCTATGGAGACAGATTTTCCCTTTCTTTTCAAAGTCCAGAGACATAGCAGCATGAGTTTTGCAGTTACTAAAAGGTCTTCCCTTTCAGCCCATTTAGGTATCTAAGGTTTCGGTTCAGAGGCTCTTCTTTGAAAATCCTGTCTCCTATTTTCTACTAGATTCAAAAATATCTATAATATGTGCATCAGATATATCTATTGTCTTCATTGTTAGGAAATATTCACCCATGAATTGTGAGTCTCTAGTACAAAGGACAGGGTTCATGCTCTTCAGCATGGGAACTTCTGAAAATATTACATCTACATTTGAATAGTAATACTGCAGATTTCCAATTCTATAAAATAAACTAGCTAGTACACTACATGAAATTCCATATGTCAAAGGTAAATGATGGTAAGTTACTCCTTCAGCTACTGAGCGTGGCAATTTCATGCAAGCATAGCAATCACTAACTTCCATAGTTTCTACATAATGTACTAAGAGATGTGCAAATACATTTAAGTCAGTCTCATTCTTTTCTACAGTGTGGTGTAAATCTAACTCATCTGGTGTTTCTAAGTCTACTCTATCTCCTTTAATGTTTGCAACTTCTGTATGCGTGTTAGTACTATTTTGTTTGTCAGTAACCATCAGATAGGGAATGGCTATTGCTAATGTCACCCATATTATGAAGACCAATATTAAACTACATATACAAATCCTACAGCACTTCTTTATGCAGCTTTGTTTTGGTTTTCCCGCAACATTATTATCAGACATCTTGGGCAAGAAGATTATATCTTCTTAACTTCAGAACTTTGTATGAGATAACACCTTAGATGCCTTTCTCTTTCAGGTCGGTCTCACTTCTTCTTTAACTTGTTCAATATTCAGTTCTTCATCACTTTCTACGTTTAAATGGAGGTTTTCAAAGTCTTCAAGAATAACATGTCCATTCAGGACCCTTGAACTTGTTATTCAATGTCTTCAATCTTTGACTCCTTCATTTTGGTATTACTTTGGAAGGTCCAGATTGACTAGTTACTTCATTTACTTGATCAGGTTCTTCATTGATTGTCTTAAGTCGATAGCTCAGTCTCTTGATAATTCTCGGCCAATTATCACCTTTTCAACTTTTCTTAAACTTCACTGCACTGCCAGGTTCTTCAAGACTCCTCTTATTTTCTTTAGACTTTGGCACAACTTGATCAGCTTCGTCTTCAGACTTCCTCTCTATCTGACCTTGTCCAGGGCTTATTATTTCGGCCTGTTCTGCCTGGATGGGTTCATCTACCTTAATCTGACCCTGTTCAGGATTAGTGATGTTTGGTTTTTCTTCTGTATCCTGAACTTGCCTTTCTATGCCTATCTGATCCTGTTCAGGTCTTTTTACCTCTGTACCTTCTTCTGCCTGAACGGTTTCTCTAATTCCTGACTGTCCCTCCTCAGACTCTGGAACAATGCTTTGTGTATCTTCTGTCTGAGTATATTGCACTCTCTTTATCTGTTCCTGCTCAGGATCCCTAACAATCGTGTCCCTACTTTCCTGAGCGACTTCTTCTACACCTGTCTGGTCCTCACTCTCTTCCTGTCTATCTAACTGTGTTTGACTTCTAGTTCTTATAAGTACTTCAGGTATGTCCCCCACTGGGATCCAGTCGTCCTGATAAGTGCTCGGCTGATCTTGGGCAGCTACTTTAGGATCTTCTATGGGAAGTTCTTCAGCTGCACAACCTTCAGCACCACCGATTTCTGGTTTCAATTGTAACTCTTTGTTTTCAGGAGCTGGAACCCTTTTGGTATGGCTTGCATGAATCCAATTAGGCAACCATGCGCACTTTACAGCTGTCGAGGTAGTCAGAATAAGTTGATGAGGTTTATCCCACCTTGGTGCTAGGCACGATTCTCGAGTGTGATTCTTCACAACTACCCAATCACCGGGATTCACATCATGTGAGTGGCTCAGCTGTCTGTTGATAGCGTCTTCCCCAACCTGATGAGAGATAGAACACACTCTGTCAGCCAACTCTTTCCAATACTCCAAAACCAAGTTATCACTTATATTCAACAGCTTGTGTCCTGGTACACATGCTTGTCTCATTGCTCTTCCCAAGAATATTTCATGGGGACTCAATCCAGTATTTCTGTCTAGAATACTTCTGAGTCCCATCAGAACAAGAGGCAAAGCATCAGGCCATTCCAGTGGGGTGGATGCACACACCTTTCCGAGTCCTGACTTGATGGTGCCATTCAACTGTTCTACCACTCCAGAAGCCTCTGGACGGTAAGCGCAGTGCAATTTCTGTTCGACTTTGAATGCTTCACAGATTAGTCGAATTATTTCATTATTAAAATGAGACCCTCTATCTGATTCAATCGTTACTGAAAAACCAAATCTAGGGATGAGTTCTCTTAATAAAAGTTTGGCCACTGTCAAGCTGTCATTTCTTCGGGTCGGGTATGCTTCCACCCACTTTGAAAATAAACAATCTATGACAAGTATATATTTCAACCCTCGACAAGCAGGCAGTTGAATGAAATCTAACTGGAGTCTTACAAAAGGTCCCTCTGCTTTTCCAATCTTTCCCATGCAGACCACAGTTTTCCTGCCAGGGTTCATTTGTTGACATATTAAACATCTCTGGCAAAAGCTCTCTGCTACATTCCTGAACTTTGCGTTAAACCAATCTTGTCTAAAAAGTCAAATCATTGCATCCTTGCCCACATGGGTGTCTCCATGGTACATTCTAGCCATTGGCGCAAGCATGCTGTCTGGCATGACTGGTCTTCCATCATAACAAACCCACACACCATCTTCTGCCCTTCTCTGACATCCTATTTTCACCCACTCTTCCTTTTCCCTCATGTCTACTGCATCCTGCAAACCTTTCACCTCCTCCCAGGTTCCCACTCCTGCAAGTAGCATAAGTTGGCATCTGATTCCACAAGTTTAGATTTTCTTATTTAAGGCAATCTTATGGCTTGCACAATGTTGGGCAACCTGGTCAGCATATCTGTTACCGCCTGTCACATAGTAATTTCCTGATTGGTGTGCAGCACACTTAACCACGGCTACCTCTTTGGTAATTGAATTTCCTCTAGTAATTCTTTCACAAAGATTCCATTTTTAATAGGAGTCCCTGAAGAAGTCAGGAAATCCCTCTGCATCCACAGTTGGCCAAAATCATGCACAACCCCATAACCATATTGACTGTCAGTAAATATGGTTACTGTCCAATTTTTCCCAATTTTGCATGCCTTAATTAAGGCGATCAATTCAGCAATTTGTGCAGATTTGACTTCTGGTAAATAGGATGCTTCGACTATTCCAGTTAATGTACATACAGCGTAAGCAGCACTAAATCCTCCCTCCTCGTGTCTCATGCAGGAGCCGTCCACAAACAGCTAATGTTCTGCATTTTTCAAAGGTTCTTCTTGTATTTCAGGACGTGGTTTGGTGCTAAATTTAGTCACATCAAGACATTCATGCTCAACCTCATCTCTCACTTCCTCTTCATGTGGATCAGATGGTAAGGTAGCTGGGTTACGAACAGTACACCTCACTATTGTCACATTTTTAGCCCCTAGTATTATTCTTTCATATTTTGTCAGCCTACTAGGAGTTAGGTACTGTGTTTGGGTCCTGGTCAGTAGAATCACCACTGCATGAGGAACATACACCTTGACAGGGTGTCCCATCACAAATGACTCACTCTGCCCTATGCTTACGCAAGCTGCAGCCGCAGCTTTCAGGCAACCTGGTAATGCACAGGCCAGAAGATCCAAGGTAGCAGAAAAGTAGGCCACTGGCCTTCTCATTAATCTGTGTCTCTGCCTGTAATTCTACGCGGCTTTACTGTCCTTACGCTGCATGATTGTTGCCTGATTATTTCTTTTTAAAACAAATGTGTTTTTAACGTCCGATATTTGTGTTTTAAAATCTGTACATTCCGCATCACTTGAAGCTGTGTTATAGCTACGGGGAAATACTTTGGGGGAACAAGTTAGTACAAGTTAGCAGTCTAGTCTTCGACGTTAACTCACGTCACTTCGGCCCCAATAAATCGGCCCATGACACGACCGCGCCTCGGCGCTTGCCTGTAATTCTACGAGGCTTTACTCTCCTTATGCTGCATGATTGTTGCCTGATTATTTCTTTTTAAAACAAATGTGTTTTTAACGTCCGATATTTGTGTTTTAAAATCTGTACATTCCGCATCACTTGAAGCTGTGTTATAGCTACGGGGAAATACTTTGGGGCACAAGTTAGTACAAGTTAGTAGTCTAGTCTTCGACGCTAACTCACGTCACCTCTGCCACGATAAATCGGCCCATGACGTGACCGTGCAGCGGACGCGTGCAGCGGGCGCACTGCTGGCGTGCCAAAGGCGCGCCTAAGGTAAGCACGTCTGCGCCCGTCCGCATCCAGATGGGGCTGGGGCAGGAACTTATGTTGGTTCTGATAGAGGAAAAATCATTTTTGATGCCGTACAGCTTCATGCCATGAGGAAAGAGGTACCTAGTAAATGTGCACATGTTATGTTGCCAGATATTAGCTCACAATTTACCAACTGTAAATTTCATTTTCAAAATTCCCCCCTTACTCCATTGGTTACGGCCAAGGATAGAAAGATAGATTACCATGCTGCTACTTAGTTGTCGCTCCCTTCCTAAACATTCGATTGAAATTTACTTGCTTCTCGAAGAGAAGCCGGATGTTCTAATCTTAACTGAAACATGGTTAAGTAGCGACACTGATTTTGATGTTGTTCAATCTCTCCCCTCAAATTATGCTATTCAAAGGCTTGACCACAATTCAGGGTGGGGAGGAGGCTCGGCCATAATTAACAACGCTAATTTTGTCTGCAGATTTTTTGCGAACCCAGTCCCTGACTGTGAAAGTCTTTCCTTTGTGATTGATCTGGCATCCACGTTTACCCTCTCAGGGATCCTGGTATATCGCACGCCAGGCCCCCTCGGGCTTTTTAAGAAGGACCTTCCGGAGGTGGCAGCAAACTTAGCCAGCTCAAACCCTAATTTTACAATTTTGGGTGATTTTAACTTGCACTTTGATGATGACTCATCAGCCTCCACACAAGAACTGGTCGACGAATTGGCCATGTTTCAACTCACATTAAAAGTGAACAGCCCTACTCCTAGCAAAGGTCATATGTTGGATCCTATATTTTCCAACATAGACCATCTTTTGGTAGAAGACGCTGTTCCCATCCCATGGTCTGACCATTTTATACTCCCCTTTAATCTGACGCTATCTGATGCAAATCAACGAACGGTAAGAGCTATAAAAATTGCCCATCGATGGTCGAATCTCCCATTAGACACCTTTATCAGCAACTTGAACGATACTGTTCCTATATCTCATCCCAACCCTACTGTGGCTAATTATAAGTTTAATAATTGGATCGATTGTGCACTCAACTCTGTTTTTCCCAAAATAGAAATTTCAGAAAAGGTGGGAGGAAAAAAAAAAATTATGGTATACCCACAATCTACGTCAGCTAAAACAGACTTGCAAAAAACTTGAGAGGCATTGGAGGAAGGATTTTTCTGTAGGGAGAAGAGTTAAATACCGGGAAGCTATTAAAATTTACAAAAAATAAATCAAAACTGCACAAGCTCTTTACTATCAGGGAAAGACCCTCTCGGCGAATTCTTTGCGTGAGGTATTTAAAATTGCTAATAATCTTCTCACTCCTCCTACCCCCCCTTATTGGCACTGATAATGTGCAATCGTGATGTGGTCAAATCGCTGATTTCTTTGCAGAAAAGATTCAGATAATTTATAACTCTTTTCCACCTGCTCCTGCCTCACAAACAGCTGTATCAAGTGGTGGAGTCAACTCCCCCTCCTCCACCCCGTTGCTGGAGGAATTTCCCCCTCTGGATCTCAAACCCCTGCAAAGATTACTTAAAGAACTCAAATCGGGTTCTCCCCTAGATGTTGCCCCCCCAGTGTTCTTCAAAAAATCTCTGAAGTAGTGTCACCTGTTATACTTGATTGTATAAATTCATCACTTGAAACTGGGATTGTGCCACCGCAATGGAGACATGCTTGAGTTAAGGCTCTTCTAAAAAAAATGAATCTTGACCCAGATAATTGGGGAAATTACCGCCCAATCTCCTTGTTGCCAGGGGTCAGCAAATCAGCAGAAAAACACACCAATTCTATTTTATCTGCTTTTTTGGAAAACAATAAGCATCTTGATGTTACGCAGACTGGCTTTAGACCCCAACAAGGAACTAAAACAGACATTTTGGCTGCAACAGAAGTAATCAGGAAAACCCTTGACAGTGGAGGCTGCGCTGCTCTTATCCTGTTGGATCTCAGCGCAGCCTTCGATACTGTCAACTATCATCTCATGATACAAAGACTGAGGGATGCTGGAGTGACAGTGCTGGCTCTTAGGTTTCTCCAAAATAGGATCTATATGGTCTTTGAAGGAGAGTGCTCTTCAAAGCCTATTTCATTGACTTGTGGGGTCCCTCAGGGTTCCTCTCTGAGCCCCGCGATGTTCAATGTCTATATGAGTTAGTTGGCAGAAACAGTACTCCCATTTGGGGTACAGGTTGTTTCTTATGCCGACAACACTCAATTGATTGCCTCCCTAAAGCAATTCAACCGATCAGACCCTGATCTGGCCACCTGCCTTCAGAAAAATTTTGATTGGATGAGCAGCTCCTTCTTGAAGCTTAACGGATCCAAGACTGAGCTTATCTCTGGGCAATCCTCCCCTTCTAATATTGACCACCTGTGGCCTAACTGCCTAGACGCCCCCCCGGTCCCAAAAAATCGAGTCAAGAGTTTAGGAGTCTGGATCGATTGCAACTTGGATTTTAGAGAGCAATCGCGTATAGTGGCAGCAAACTGTTACGGACTGCTCAGAAGGTTTAGAAAGATACTTCCAATGCTTCCATTTGCAGCAAAACGATAACTGGTACAGGCCATTGTACTGTCACGGCTTGATTACGCCAACGCGTTATACCTGGGAGCCCCCCTGGCCACTAATAAAAGACTACAAATCGTACAGAATTGTGCGGCACATATGCTGGTGAACATTCCTAAACGTTCCACTGCTAGGCCGGCCCTTGCCATTCTTCATTGGCTCCCTGTCCAACAAAGAGTACAATTTAAAGCTCTTTGTATTATTCATAAATCATTGGCAGGAATGGGCCCGCCCTTGATCTGCACCTGGAATCAACTGTACGTTCCCAACAGAAACCTTAGGTCAGGGAAAAAAGGTTTAATCTGTGTGCCTAAGATCAAACGTGCTCGCAGTGGAGGCCGAATGTTTTCATATAATGGGGCCAGACTCTGGAACAGTATTCCATTGCATATACGCTCTGAACCTGACCATCTTAAGTTCAGAAAACTAGTGAAAACCTTCCTCTTTCAGTAACTCCTTCGTAGCTTACCGGGTGCCTAAGTGCTGCGATGCCTCAGGGTAACCACGCGCTCTATAAATGTTCCTTCATTCATTCATTCATTCTGTGTTAGAACTGAAAGTGCACAATTACCCCGCTCATAGTAGAATAATGCAAATTCCTCCGAATAGTCAGGCATTCCTAAAGCAGGAGCTTCACACAAACATTCCCGCAATTTTCTAAAAGCTCCCATGCTTTTGTTATCCCACTCTATGGGATCTTTCATTCTTTTTCTGGTCAGCTGTATCAAAGGTTTAGCTAGTAGCGCAAACCCCACAATCCACTGCCTACAATACCCTACAACACCAAGGAACATTCTTATTTATTTTTGAGTTCGTGGCAACTGCATTTGACTTTTTATTCTAATTCTTTCAGAAATCACCCTTCTAACTCCTCTCTCTATTTGATGTCCCAGGTATTTAACTGAATTTTTACAAAACTGGAGTTTTTCAGGGGACACTTTATGTCCACCTTTTGCCAAATGATTTAACAGTGCAATTGAATCAGTAACACAGGCCTCTCGTGTGTTTGACGCCACCAATAGGTCGTCAATATACAGCACCAGGACTGACTCTCTGGGCAATACAAGAGATTTGAGGCTTCTTTTGAAAATCTGATTAAAGATTGAAGGGCTTTCTGAGTACCCTTGAGGCACATGATTCCAAATATAAACGTGCTCTTCAAATTTAAACGGAAATGAAAACTGGCTATCTGGATGCAGTGGAATGGAAAAGAATGCATGGCATAAATCGATCACTGTGAACCATCCTGCTGTCCATGGTATCTGTTAAAGAATCACAGCTGGATTAGGCACCACTGGGCAGCATGGTACAACAATTTTGTTAATTTTCCTGAGGTCTTGAACCACCCTGTATTTTCCATTAGGTTTCTTAATGCCAATTATGGGTGAATTACACGGGCTACTCATTATTTCCTTCAGAATGCCTTGTTCAACCAATCGCTCTATTTCTGCTGCAACACCTGCCTTTACTTCTGGACTCATTTTGTATTGCCGGGTGTTCGGGTAAAGAGCACCTTCCTTCACAGTCACTTTTACAGGATCTACATTTGCCATTAATCCTATCTCTCTTCCAGTAAAATCCCATATTTCTGCATTGACACTGACTGACACTGATTGACTGACACTGACTGACTGACTGACACTGACTGACTGACACTGACTGACACTGACTGACACTGACTGACACTGACTGACTACTCTCCACTACTCTCTCCCTACTACTCACTCTCAAGGGAATTTTTTCTTTGCCTCTTCCCGATTTAATCTTCCCCGTGGCTTTCCCCCATTATTGTCACTTTGACCTTGTGCTCTTCCTTGATTTTCTGACTGCTTATTTAGTTGGAGCTCTTGCTGTTCAGCTAATTTTGCTTGAGCCCACATTACTTTTTCTTCTAAAGCTTTTCGTTTGCTATCAATTTCGTCCCCACAATATTTTGCATATTTTAGAATCTCATCAATGGGCATTGACTGCCAGCACAGCATGTGCTGCTTAATCATTTGAGATATATCCAATCTCAGCCCAGACACAAATCGGTACACAAAATGAGTCATGTTTTTATTTTCTAAACTTTCAAACCCACTATACTGTTTGAAATCCTGTAAAAGATGTTCATAGTAGGCATGTACAGACTCATCCTTTTCTTGAGTTGTTCTATCTATCTTTACCCAATCAGTTTCTTTCGGGGGAATTTTACTTTTCAGAAAGGTGATTACCTTATTATATTTTTTCATTACATCCTCCGACGGGGCACCTGTTTTTGCATCTCTTGGATATTCCTCACTGGGCCAATCCACAGTAATTTTACATTCTGTCCACAAATCTGCAGGTGGGTGCTACTATGTCAAACAAACCATTCAGATCCTTCAATAACACTTTAGATACTTTCACAAACCTTTCAACTTGTCTGTACCATTCCACTGGTTTCTCTCTCAATTTTGGAAAATCATTTGTAAACGACAAAATATCTTGTCTAGTCCATGGCACATGTACGTACCCCCCTCCAGGTACTTCTCTCATCAGATACAACCTTTCAGCCTTTTCCATTTCTCTAATAACATATTCAGATGTTGTACGATTCACCTGAGCTTCTTCCTTTTTCTTTGCCCATCTAACTCTCCATCTTTCAAGATCTCCCCACTTTTGTAACAGAAATAACAATTCCCTGATCTGTAACTTTCTTCCAGACACATTCATGTTTTCCAAATCCTTATCAGAAAATTCTGCTCTATATGGTTTCTGCAACACCTTTGATTTTCCTATGTCAATTCCCATTTCTGATACCAAATTAGTCAGCTTTTCATGGAATACCTTGGTATTTTGTGTAATACTTCTACAGATAAACAGTAATTCTTCTTCACTGTATGTGTTTAACCTGTCCAGACCCACATTTCCAGCAACAGTTTCTTCCAATTCTACTCTTAATTTAAAAATGTCTAATATTTTTGGCTGTGACTTTGGCTTCTCCATTTCTTGAGACCATCTCTCTATATCTTCTGGAGTGACTATTGTGGCACTTCTAGTTCCTGACGATGTCTCTAGTCTAACTTCCTTAGAACAACTAGGGAAATTTATTTTCGGGGTTTCCATTATTGGCTCACTTATAGGCAAATCCATCAATGATATTACTGATTCACTTTCACTGGCTTGATCATCTATTATTACCCTTTCTTTTTTAGGTTCTATGCTTGGAGTAGGCATTACAGGAACTTTAGGACCATTTGATTTTTCGCCATACAATGGAACTACCGGACCTATTGTAACTGGTATGGTCAATGCTTCAGGATGTGTGTTTAGCTGAGCTATCCTCTGAATCAATTCATCTCTGTTTTTATTTATTGCTTCATTTTCTTTCTCTTGAAGTACCCTGTCTGCGGTGTCATGTACTATCTGTGGAACCAAGGGTGTTCCTATCATCGGGGCACTTGGGGTCATTCTATTAAATCCATCATTATATGGTGGAGGACTTTTCATCAATACATCCTCTAAATACCCTTCTTCTGTTTCTCCGCTATCTATCATGGTCAAGTGCTTAGTCTTCTCTGTACATTTTCCTCCCATCTGCTCTTCTGATGTTAACACAGGATATAAACCTTCTGCCACCATGACCTGTCTCCATTGTTTCGTTTGACTATCTTTAGTCTCTCGGGAAAATTTTGGGTAATATTTGCTTAAATGTCTGTTACTTCGGGGCCTGTTCAAATGCTTTCATTTCCCATTCTTCTAAAGCCTCATATTGAGTGAATCGAGGTCTAGGCTCTAACTCATTCATTCGTGTTCCTAAATTGTGCAGGATTCGTCCATTAAAGCTTCCGTACTCAGGAAATGCTAATATTCCATCATCTTTTGTGCATTCTATCCAATTTTCTAACCACACACAAGTATGAAAACCTCTCTCCACCATCATGTATGATGCAGGCCTATTTGGAGGAGGAATGAGAATCCCCTCTCTACTCTTAATGGGTTTATCCTTTTCGAAATAATTCTTAACTTTTTTGCATGAAAGTCATTTTTCTCTTTTCTCCGTACATTGCGTGCTTGTGCTGATTAAGGTATTGCTCGTACGCAAATCCTACAAATCTTCTATCTGGTCGTGTCCCTGTTAAGGTTGGATTAAACATGCAAAATCAACTGTCTATTATTATTCTCGGAATCTCTATTTTGATGACCAATCAACGCTTTCTTTAATTCTAAACAAATTCTCCAATACCAGCGCGTCTTCTAGTCTGCAGACCAATCAACTTTTACTCTGCTCGCTCGCTCAGCCAATGCTTGCGTGGCTGTTCTGTGACGTCAGTATCACTCCTTACAACTGACCCCTCCTTTACAATTTTCGCATCAACCAATCCCAGCGCAGCACTCAGTGACGTCAGTGCAGCACCCGCAACTGACACCTCCTTCACAAGGTAATTCAAAAACGTATTTTCTCACGAACATTTCACACAATTTTCGTTAATTAACAACGTATAAACATTCGCTATTGTGTCTGACCCACTAATTCAAAGAATAGTAAGATTTCTTTCACTGCGAATAAAACCCTTCTGCTTACTCTTCACACACTACGAGTAAAACCTTTCCGCTTACTCTTCACACAAGCATAAGAGAACCTGCTACTCCTTCAGTATTACCCTTTCTAGGTGATATAATACCAAAATTTCACCAGCGGACTCCTAGCTACCAATTATTCTCACTTAACACAAAATAAATGTTCCCTAACTTAGTGCGTCCAGTCCTGCGTAACTTTAAGCACTTTCTCGATCCAGACCAATAACCTCACTGCAGTGTGGCTTCCATTCACCACCCACTATTCAATATTCCCGGGAATTTTCAGACAACATAAAACAGCACATAACGGGTTTTGGTTGAAACATAAATTAATAATTCACAATTTCAAATATACTCCTCACCTAACTAACTATACTAACCATGCCTCTGCTACCAAGAAAACTGATGCAGCGAAGTTTACCAGCTCAACACATTCATACACACAACACTCATTAGGGCCCATATACACACACATGAGCTGGCAAATATCCACTGGACATCAATTTTTTTACCCTAGGAAACCTTTACACCAGAATTCTTACCGATCCTGTCTCCTGAGTAAAATGCCGAAGGATCTAGTAGTAGATTAGAATAGGGAGGAAAATACAATAATGCATTTAACCTTTATTTAAAGAACCACAGACTCGGAAGGAGTTTTAAAAGTTTATCTGAATTAATAATGTTGTGAGTCAAATCAAGATACACATTAATAGACCAGAGATCTCCATCAGGAAAACAGTACAGTTAGCTTATAATCAGTTTGCATTAATAAATTCTTGCAATGACAGCACCTGAAGAGAGAATGGACAGAGAGCAAGTACGGAGCATTTCCCCTACAGATATATTTACCTAGAATGGTGTGAGGACCCCGACATCAAAGAGTCAAGGTTTCAGGACAGGTTCGGGACAGGGTAAGGTGATCTATTCTGGTGCAACGCCAGCGTTACACCCCTCTCTGGTGCTACTCTCTCCGGCTAGGGCACGTCCGGACCCCTTCCAAGATGTGCCTCCTCGGTTGTTCCGTGAATTTTCCCTAGTGTAGGATTTTTCAGTCAGATTTCAGCAAAATCAGGCAACATCTCAGCATAGCATCAGCATCTCAGCACCAAGTGTGTTTAACTGTCTATTACTTACCTCTGTTATACCAAATGCAGGTGTATGATCCACCCCCAAATGTTTCAATTCCATGTGCACCAGCAATTTGATTGGGCCAAGCAGTGGGGTGAGGACATTACACCATTACCAAGTGCAATATTTTTCTTTAGTCTATTGTCTAACTCCCCTCTGCTTAATTTTAATACCCACAAGCTTTATTCCCACAAGCATTTCATATTCTGATCGATAAATGTATGGTACAATGTTTCTTTTAATTTCCCCTCGTAGAATTCAGAAAGTTGAGTTCCCATGTCCTTGCTAGGCTTAGGGTTTGGCAGTCGTCCCACAACTTCATGGACATGAGAGCAGAGAGGTAAGACGCATGCGTGGTTGCCACAAAGGATGAGGACATCAGCCACCCTCCACGGCCCAAATGCAAATGATTAATAAAGTCAGAGAGAAACATGTTAGAATACAAAATTAAATGAATTCACTGTATACCACTTACTTCTACTCTATCCCCATTTACTTAATAAATCTTTCGCATTAATAGCTTAGTAGTACGTGCATAGGTTAGTTTCAGCTCGGCATGCGCATTAGTATGTTACTTTGAAGCGGCCATATTAGAAGCTACTGCGCAGCTGCAAAGATTTCCCCCATGCGGCAGAAAAACGTCATACCACGTGATGTGGTAGACGCATGCGCAGAAGGTTTCCCGCGTTTTAGCAGCCATTTTTAGGACACTCGAGTTACTTATTAAGACAGCACATAGAAAAGCTTCCGCTAGATATGATTATGTAAAATGTGGTGCAATTATAGTACTCACAGACAGGATGGTTACAGTATTACATGTTATTAGAGAGGATTGCATACAAGCAAGTTTCTTCAGATGTGAAACCTTGCTCCACCATCAGCAAGCACAAAGTTTACTGTATGGCATATTGGTGTACCCTTCACTGAGAGATGCAACAATCTGCCCTTAAAGAATGGCACTAAAATTGTTAAACACTGAAGGGAAGTAACTTGACTGGGACCAGAAACACTGTGAAAAGAAGACTTCCAGTTGAGGCAAAATATGGGTGTGCATGTCACCAAGCAACGGAAGAATTACAATTGTGGCAGAATATCGGTGTGCGTATCACCGAGCACTGTGCTGTCAAAGTATGGGTGTACCCATCATCAAGCACTGTGCATATTTGTGCATATATGAATAATGAATACCACACCAATTGGTAAGCCCGTCACCGAGCTCTCCGTACTGCCAGTACTACTGTGTATCTGAATGAAAGGTTGCCCAACTTCCCAAAATGGGGCCCCTTAAACGGGACTATGTAAGTTATCTGGTCGGTTTCTGTGGGAGATTTGGGTTTGTTTCCACAGATGGTAGCGCTTGAGCTTTTACGCCGTGACGCTATGATGGAATCCTGAGCCCAGAAGAGAAAAGCACTTATGTGAGAGAACTTGCACGACAATGGAAAGCCACAGGCAAGCGCTCGTGACGAAAGACGAAAAACAAAGATAACAATATCCGCTCAAGCTGATACACGCAGCTCACCCACACAGCTTGATGTGGCTCCTCATGAGAAAACGACAAATGGTTGTCTTCAAACCAGGCAATTCCACCCCCTGCGCGTCAGCCCAAGAACCCAAACTCAGAACCTGTGAACACAGCATACCTGGAACGGAGGCTTAATGTTTAAAATGAGAGCTTGTTTTTTCCCTAATTATAAACTATGTGATTAATACAGGAACCAACAAGCTTTCCATGATGGGTTACCACACTACACTGCAAAGCGGCCGTAAAGCAGGGGATTGAAAATCACAGCAAGACCGAATACAAACACCCACCCAGTAGCATCTTGAGCAAATTTGACTCTTGGAAATGCTGGGTAGCTTCTCCAGAGACCAAGGCTCAATATTGTTTGCTGTGGAGTATGAGTTGAGGTACTTCTGGCAAGGTAATTCAAGGAAATCCACTCCAAGTTGTCACCAATTAAATAAAGCACAGGGCGCAAAAAGTGTAGAATCCAGCAGAATTTATTTAAGCTCTAAGTAAGCACTTCAGCCTCCACACTGCCTTTGCTAAATGCATCTTCTAACTCCCTTAATTTCAAATGCCTACATTCCAACACCATGGAAACTCAATGCAATGAGTTCCATGTTCCACACCTCGAACACTCCAGAGATAAGCACAGAGGCAAGTGTGATACTAACCAAACAATATGTTACAACAAAAAGAGGTTACCACAGAACATGCAGGAATCGAAAGCCCACCCAGTCATCATCCTCAAGCATAGGGATATTGGCATGTCATTGTGGTTCTGATTCTTTAGAACCTGGGGCTTGGGTTGCCTAGGAGAGTTCAGATGTGCCATTGCTTTCCTGCTCGTCTGTTGCCTAGCCGTGGGTTCCTGATTAGTGAACTTTACTCAATAAATGCCTGTTTATCTACTTGACCGCCTCGGCCTCAAGTCATTTCAGCTTCACCCCGATACTACATGTTGTTACTAGGAGTGGGGTATCCTGATTTGACTGAAACCTCCCTGTGACTGTCTTCCACCGACAAGGTGAACCCACTGGCTGTTTTACTTATTCCAGCTCATGGTACTATATTGCCAGATTTTCCGCTGAACTTCGTGAGGTAGGTCATTTACTGTAAAATCCTTGAGCGGGCGTGGAGGAGGAGTGGCTACTGCCCAATTGAAAAGAGCAAGCTTAGAGATAAGCAGAAGACATATTATGCAGCGATCAAGTTGGCTAAAAGGCAATTCTACTCGTATTGAACCTGCCAACAATAACTCTAAGGAAATGTATGCGATTGTCCAGAGTTTCATGGCTCCTGTGGCCCAAACAAGCGTGTTGCCATCTACACCTTCTTGGTGCAACACTCTTTCTTGCTCTTTAGAGATAAGATTTTGGCAATTCAAATAGCCTTCATCCCCTGCAGTATCTACTCGGCGGCATCTCTGGAGTGTCCACCGGCTGATATAAGACACTCACTGTCAGAATTTAGGCCAGTTGATCCTCTGGAATGTCTTAAAATTCTTCAAGGTTTAAAATCAGGTTCACCTTTAGACCCTTGTCCTGCTAGGATTCTGGCAGCGGTAGCTGAGGTTGCTAACGCAGAAGTGTATTCCATCATCAATCTATCCCTCCAGAAAGCGGTGGTCCCTTTGGCTTGGAAGGAGGCCAAGATCTTGCCTCTCTTGAAAAAGCAGTCACTTGACCCCCTTTGCCCAGGGAACTACCGGCCTATCTCCCTCCTCCCTGCATTGGCAAAGGTGTGCGAGAAGGTGGTAAACAAACAGCTCACCGATTTTGTGGAAAAGGAGGTGCTCCTACACCCAGCTCAATCTGGGTTCTGGGCGTCACACAGCACTGAAACAGTGCTGGTTGAGGGGGTGGAGGCTATACGGGACTGTCTGGATGCAGGAGGGAGGGCAGCGCTAATCTTGCTCGACCTCTCGACCGCGTTTGACACGGTCCCGCACTCACTGCTTCTGTCACATCTGGCCAGGATTGATCTGTCAGGCACGGTGTGGGGCTGGTTCCATTCTTTCTTGGAGGGGCAGTCCGAGCAGATCTGGATTCCACCGTCCTCCTCCTCCCCTCAGCCGGTAACAGCCGGTGTCCCACAGGGTTCTTCCCTTAGTCCCCTCCTATTTAATATCTATATGACTCCTCTGATATACCTGGCAGAGGAGCTGGGGGCTAAGGTGCTGGCTTATGCGGATGACACCCAGCTGCTTTTTACCTGGGTCAAAGGTGCGGACTCTCTACTTCTGGCCCAACATTGCCTTTCATCACTCTTTAAATGGCTGGCGGAGGTACAGCTCAAGTGCAATGAAGGGAAATCAGAGATTCTGCTCTTTGGCACATTTCCCTTGAACTTCAGAGAGCAGCTCTGGCCTCCTGAGTACCCACGACCGACCTCAAATGGGAAGCCAGCAAAAGATCAGGGGGTCTGGTTTGATGAAGACCATTCCTTTTCAGTAAACATCAAGAAGCTGGCCGGCGGCTGCTTCGGCTTGCTTAAATCTTTTAGAAGATTTTTTCCCCTATTGCCACCTGCGGCGAGGCAAACGATCACGTGTGCGTTGATCCTGTCTCGGCTGGATTACGCTAATGCCCTTTTTGCTGGCATCCCGGGCTACCTGTTGAAGAAGTTACAGGTAGTCCAGTACACCGCAGCCAGACTGCTATCGGGTCTGTCGGTCAGGGACAGGGTTCATCATCAGTTGTGCTCTTTTCACTGGCTGCCCTTGGCAGCCAGAATGAAATTTAAACTACTGATGGGTGTGGCCCTCTTTACCTGCAGAGGCGTGTTTCCTTCTATGTTCCTGCGTGCTCTTTGCGCTCTTCGTCCTTATGTTTTGTCCAGGTCCCACGTTTCAAGCGTCAGAGGTTAGGCTGCAGTTCTTTTTTCAGTTGCATGGAATGCTCTTCCTCTGGTCCTGCGTACCATCCAGGATCCAGTTGTATTTAAGAATAAACTGAAAACTCATTTATTTATCTGAAGCCCACTGCTGCACCCTGATGGTCTCGCGCCGGGACACTCACAAGTAGCCGTGCACGTAATAAATTCATATAACATAACATAACATTTTCCAATTTTGTTTGGAACTGTGTTTTTGGCTGAGCTGTTGAGAGCTGCTTGGCTCGCAATTTTAGCTCTCATTGACTGCTGGTCATGCGCGTACCTCATCGCAACTCTCCACTTCCTCTCCCATCGTTGGTGCACGCGACTTCATCGGGCATTGTTGCCTCACTCCAGCCTCCCGTCATCTTCCTGGCTGTGGGAGCTCATGTGCGACAGCCTTGGTGGTGCTCATGCTTGGGAACTCTGACGTGGTCTCCTATGACGCGTCTGACGCCTTCAGAGATTTGTGGCTGCGCGTGCTTTCGTCAAGCACCCAGCGACCATCTTTGTTGTGCATTTCCCCCAAGATTGCTTTATTTCTTCAAGGCTGCTTGGATTACATGCTGATTTTGCCTCATCTACCATGAAGGGGATTTTGCGGCTCATCTGCTGTGTCAACAATCAGAGATTCGCACACCAGCTGTGCGACACTGGAACCGGTGATTCGCACACCAGCTGTGTTTTGCTCTTACTTTCAAGTCTGGCAAGTCAGCATTCGGCGCTTTCCTCAAATTTACATTTATTTTGTTTCAGACAGTTTTTGATTCTCCTGAAGGAAACCTGTAGTTTGAAAAGTCTGTTGGGGCCAGATTTTTTTTTCCCTTCAAAATTTGCAGATGCACCCTTACCGAAGTTGAATACTACATTTAGTGGTTAACCTGTCTTTTTATAGCATTCGAAGACTATTTTATGCCAATTTTAGTATTCAATAGTGTTCTTTTTGGGAAGGCTAGTGCATGAAGACTACTGATATGTGCGTGGTACTTCTTGAACACGAACAGAATACTAAGCAAATACTTATTTGTAATCGCATAGTCTTCATTTACAATGCAGAACATTTAGTGAATACAAACAATTTGAATACTACTGGACTTTACCCAGACTACTATTAACATTCCATTCAAGCTGCATGCTGAATGGTAGATCGGTGCCTTATTTATTATACTATGGTGGTGTTTGTGTAGTGTAGGGTAGTGTTTTAGGGTGAAGGGTAGTGTTGTGGTGTTTGTGTAGTGTAGGGTGGTGTTTTAGGGTTTAGGGTAGTGCTGGGGGATCGTGCAGGATAGTGATTGAGTGTAGGGACCGAACTGGGGGTCGGGGGAAGGTCGCGCTGGGGGTAGTGTTTTAGGGTTTAGGGTAGTGTTGTGGTGTTTGTGTAGTGTAGGGTAGTGTTTTAGGTTTTAGGGTAGTGCTCGGGGTCGTGCAGTGTAGTGTTTGAATGTGGGGACCGGACTGGAGGTCTGGGGAGGGTCGTGCTGGGGGTAGTGTTTTAGGGTTTAGGCTAGTGTTGTGGTGTTTGTGTAGAGTAGGGTAGTGTTTTAGGGTTTAGGGTAGTGCTGGGGGTCATGCAGGGTAGTGTTTGAGTGTAGGGACCAGACCGGGGGTCGGGTCGTGCTGGGGGTAGTGTTTTAGGGTTTAGGGTAGTGTTATGGTGTTTGTGTAGTGTAGGGTAGTGTTTTAGGGTTTAGGGTAGTGCTGGGGGATCATGCAGGGTAGTATTTGAGTGTAGGGACTGGACTGGGGGTCGGGGGGTCGTGCTGGGGGTAGTGTTTTAGGGTTTACGGTAGTGTTGTGGTGTTTGTGTAGTGTAGGGTAGTGTTTTAGGGTTTAGGGTAGTGCTGTGGGGTCGTGCAGGGTAGTGTTTGAGTGTAGGGACCGGACTGGAGGTCGGGGGGTTGTGCTGGGGGTAGTGTTTTAAGGTTTAGGATAGTGTTGCGGTATTTGTGTAATGTAGGGTAGTGTTTTAGGGTTTAGGGTAGTGCTGGGGGGTCGTGCAGGGTAGTTTGAGTGTATGGACCGGACTGGGGGTCAGGGAAGGGTTGTGCTGGGGGTAGTGTTTTAGGATAGTGTTGTGGTGTTTGTGTAGTATAGGGTAGTGTTTTAGGGTTTAGGGTAGTGCTGGGGGTTCGTGCAGGGTAGTGTTTGAGTGTAGGGACCAGACTGTGGGTCGGGGGGATGTGCTGGGGGTAGTGTTTTAGGGTTTAGGATAGTGTTGTGGTGTTTGTGCAGTGTAGGGTAGTGTTTTAGGGTAGTGCTGGGGTAGTGTTTTAGGGTTTAGGGTAGTGTTGTGGTGTTTGTGTAGTGTAGGGTAGTGTTTTAGGGTTTAGGATAGTGCTGGGGGTTCGTGCAGGGTAGTATTTGAGTGTGGGGACCAGACTGGGGGTCGGGGGGGTCGTGCTGGGGGTAGTGTTTTAGGGTTTTGGGTAGTGTTGTGGTGTTTGTGTAGTGTAGTGTTTTAGGGTTTAGGGTAGTGTTGATACATTATAGATATGCTGTATACATTTATGTACTGATGCTTTTTTACACACATGGGCCCACAAGTATTGGGCACATTTGTATACATGTATCATTAGATTTGGTTTATGATAAATCAATTTTAGTTACATTGTCAATTTGATAAGACTCTTAATGTTCCCCACTACCAAGTCTGTGGTCATTTGCTATAAGACTGTGCTTTCTATGCACTTGAATATGGTTCTATTCTATTCTAATTCTATTTCTATTTTGGTCATTTCTTTTGATTTCGTTTTTATTCAAATTTGTTGCAAATTTGACTGGTTTTATTTTATTTTATTTCATTTTTTACATATTGCGCATAGTTTCCTTGTCTTTCTTCCGGTACATATTGAATTACCGCATTTTACATTAGGCAAATTCCTGCCTTTGGTATGCGTGTAGTAGTATGTTTTCTAACTCCATGAATGGAGCGATCACGTGACACGTCTCCGGAGTTTACTTTTAACGCCCGGATGTTGAGTTGCGCTCTGCTGCGGCCCGTTCTGTCACAGCATTCAGGGCTTGGCGGAATCCAGAACTAACAGGAACCGATCTTGAAATACCGGTAAGAGTTCAGCCCTTCTTAGTTCCAGCTGTACGCTATTTAGCCGCATTCGGCTGACTTTTCTCCCAACAGAATACGACGGTGTCTTTTCCCGCCTTTACCACGGCCAGCTTGTTTGGAAAAAAGGTTTCTGGCTGACGAGTGATGATTCCGGACTTTGCAGTATGGGAAAGCCCCCGTCTTCCACTTCCTCTTTTTGGCAATGAAGGGCACATAGTTGGTGGAAGGGTTTGACATAATTGTAGGGTAGTTAATGAGTCTCCCGTTTGCTTTGTTTTCCCTAATAGCACACAGCAACTCTTCGAAGGCAAACCGTTCCCTTCGGTTTTTCCACGCCCAACTAAAGAGTTCCGAGGTATTATTGTAATCTGCTTTTATACCACAGTGATTTTCAGACAACTGCTTGCTGGCGCTCTCAGTCACAGTTTCAGGATGTTTTTCCTGCATTGTGAAAGACATCAAAATGTTCTCCAGAACAGGCTCAAGCAGTAGTCACAGTACTACTTGAGATAAATGTGTGACAATCTAGAAGTGTATAGGAAAAAGACACTTTTAAGACATCCTTCACTGCCAGTGCATCAATAAACAATTCCAGTTTTATAATCAAATGTCAGAAATGGAGACAATAGAGATATTTCTTATAGAGAAAGCAGATATAAAAAATTAAATGCCGCCTTCGCTTGACATCTCACAAAAAGAGAGAGGAGAAGGCATTCAAAACTTCAACAAGTAACACTTCCGGTTTAACATTTTAAAACACAATATAATGTAGCTTCATAGCCCGGTTTCCCAAAGTCTCTTTATCAGCAGCACCAAGAGAGATGCAGGAGCTGAGGAGAAGGGCGGGCCAGAGTGTTAAGGCTGACGTAAGTGTACACCATTTGGCAGTCTCTCTGCGTTTAAATTTTATGTGCATGCTGTAAGTCACCATTTCATGCTGTTCCATTAGTTTTTTCATGCATTTGGAGTAAATCTACGATGGTAGAACATGTCTAGGGTTTTAGAAGGCTGCAGAGGTCCTGCTCATGAAACAAGCTGATTTGCTGGGCCTTCTATGATAAATCTATGTTGGTGTAAAGACATCTGGACACGCTTATGCTGTGAAGGTGTCTATAACAAGCTAAGAAAACCCCAAAACCTGCCAACAACAGTAAAGGATGCTACAGCGCACGTGGCGATTAGCACACTTTTCTAACTGAAAACGTTAGTCTGGTAGCTTAGTGGGCTAATGTGTCCACTGTAGGGGCCTGTGTTCAACCTCATGGTTACAGGTTCAAATCCCAATGGGTCCACTCCGCCTTTCATCCTATTGAGTTTGATAAAATGAGTACCATTGAGTTTGGTAACAATAAACATCTGTTATTCAGCGCCAAGATACCCTTGGGTGAACGTGCTCTTTACAAATACACATGTTATGTTATGTAGCATCGCAGAAATGCACATTGCACTTAGGGCGTGGCTCACTACAATATTAAACACTAAGAAATAACATACACAAACTTCCAAAACAACAAAATAGGACTCTTCACACATATTCAACACTGAACAAATATGCCACAAAGCCGGCCATTATCACACTCACGACAGCACATGGCATGTCACACACTAGCATCAAACTTGATATTGGTCTGACCTCCTACCAATCGCCCAGCGTGAATCATGTGCACACTGTAGTCAACAATTATAGTTCTCAACAGCACCCACTGCTGTGAAATACTGCTCATTGGGCAATAGGCACCTCAGTCACCCTAGAACTGGCAAAGTCTTCTGGACGCAAACCTTAATACACCCACATTCCAATAAACGTGGCATTTCTGACTAACCGACAAAGTAGCAAAAGCAAAACACTCATAAGTGGTAAATCAGACTCTAGTCTCAGATGTGGAAAGTCACTGTGCTGCCAAAAGCACTACTAGGACCCCGCCTCTCCTTCCACAGCTCCTGTGACACTGAACTACTGGAGGACAGATGACTCACTGTGTGCCCTTGTCCTGAACCTCTGCCTCTCTCTTTCCCTTGCATAGCCCACATAGGCTGGAGAGAGACAGGGGAAAGAGTTAGTCAGAGGGTGTAGATTAGGACATTGAAAAGTTGAGAGCAACAGTGCTATGCAAATGTTTGTAGCGACGGATGTTTTAATGGAGCTCTCAACATTCCAATATTCTAATTTGTGAGAAACAGTTCGGCCCTCTATACAAATTAATTCATTGGTAATCCAGTGCGCAATTTTACACTTGGAAATACAGACAGAGGTGAGTATTGGTAAAACCAGAATGCATAATTACCAAAAGACCATTAGAAATGTTTGACGGAATGGGGAATAACATCACACAAGTTAAACTTTTCATTCACTTATTTTGTGCCTTTTCCAAGGCAAAACATTCTGCAGATGTGGCACAGCGATATTCGCCCCTGAAAACACCTCTGCCATGTGAAGTCAACTGTAATTCTCAATTTGGAAGCAAATTCACTACTCGGAAATTAAGGGCTGCTTTAAACATTTTACCTTTATGCTGGAGTGCCCGCCTTTGCTATGTTTTTAATATAATATTTTACAAACTAAAATGAAAGTGTAAAAAAAGAATATGGAGAAATTCAAAATAAAACTGAACCAGTATGTGAAAATTAGGAAAACTATTTGATACATTAAAAGTATTTCCTTCATCAAAAAAGAAATACAACATGACAGCTGGCCAAAAGTGCTCAATGAATTGCAGACAGAGGGTGACAGACAGAGGGTGACAGACAGAGGGTGACAGACAGAGGGTGGGAGACAGAGGGAGACAGACAGAGGGTGACAGAGGGTGGGAGACAGAGGGTGGGAGACAGAGGGTGGGAGACAGAGGGAGATTGACAGAGGGAGGGAGACTGACAGAGAGAGGGAGACTGACAGAGGGAGGGAGACAGACATACGGACTGACAGAGGGAGGGAGACAGACAGACGGACTGACAGAGGGAGGGAGACTGACAGAGGGAGGGAGACAGAGGGGGGGAGACAGAGGGGGGGAGACAGGGAGACAGACTGACAGAGGGAGGTAGGGAGACTGACAGAGGGAGGGAGACTGACAGAGGGAGGGAGACAGACGGACTGACAGAGGGAGGGAGACAGACAGACAGAGGGAGTCCGGGGTAGACAGAGGGTGGGAGACAGAGGGTGACAGATAGAGGGTGACAGAGGGTGGGAGACAGAGGGTAGGAGACAGAGGGAGACTGACAGAGGGAGGGAGACTGACAGAGGGAGGGAGACTGACAGAGGGAGGGAGACAGACAGACGGACTGACAGAGGGAGGGAGACAGACAGACGGACTGACAGAGGGAGGGAGACTGACAGAGGGAGGGAGACAGAGGGTGGGAGACAGAGGGGGGAGACAGAGAGACAGACTGACAGAGGGAGGGAGGGAGACTGACAGAGGGAGGGAGACTGACAGAGGGAGGGAGACAGACGGACTGACAGAGGGAGGGAGACAGACAGACAGAGGGAGTCCGGGGTAGACAGAGGGAGACAGAGAGAGGGAGAGTCATATCTATGGTATTTAACAAACCGGAATTGACACACAGCAAAGGAATTGGTCAAAGAAAGCATTCAAAGGATAGAGGCTTGATTGAAGAGAAGGTTTCTGCTTGCAGAGGTATGTTTGGATGTATTTTATATATTGAACTAGTAAACCTTGGTGCATTTCTTCTTTTATTATCCATTGAAGGGATGTATGACGTTACAACGCACACTATTACAACGCATGCACTTACAACGCATTTTTTACAACGCATAATCCATTACAACGCATGACATTACAACGCATGACACTACAACGCATTTTTAAAAAATACCTTTACAACGCACTACCATTACAACGCATACTACCTTTACAACGCATACCATTACAACGCATAATATTAAATTACATTTAAGGTAAGTATTAGATAGTATAGGGATAAAAATTACTATTCTAACTCCAGGGGAGTTACCCTACTGTTGCACCCCCTGGAGTTAGAATAGTAATTTTTATCCCTATACTATCTAATACTTACCTTAAATGTAATTTAATATTATGCGTTGTAATGGTATGCGTTGTAAAGGTAGTATGCGTTGTAATGGTAGTGCGTTGTAAAGGTATTTTTTAAAAATGCGTTGTAGTGTCATGCGTTGTAATGTCATGCGTTGTAATGGATTATGCGTTGTAAAAAATGCGTTGTAAGTGCATGCGTTGTAATAGTGTGCGTTGTAACGTCATACATCCTAAATGGGGAACAACCTTTACACTGAAATTCACCAGTTGTCTCTAGTAACTCGTCCCATAAGGTAACTATACCTCGTTCCCCCGCCATGTCACCAATTATTTATTCATTTTGAAGTTTTGGAAGCATTATCCACTTGAGGTTACTGTAGGTTGCTTAGGGTAATAGAAACAAATATGGTTCCATGAAGAGAGTGGGGATATGAAGTGCAAATAAAGGGTACAATGTTTTCTGATCACATTGCAGTACCTTTTGTGTGTGACTTGTCAGTTGTATAATGAACATGACACCAATAATACCCTCAAATATGTCACTGATAGGTGACTATTATATCAGAAATTACCACCATGTTGCAAGGAAAGCTCACACAGATGTCGTTGATGTGCTACCATTATTTCAGGGGTTGCCAGCATGCCATCAAGAATGCTCACAAGAACGTTACTAATGCATCATCATTGTGGCAGGGGTAGCCATCATGTTTCCAGGAATAACCACCATATGTCACAGACCGACACCATGACACCGAGATTGCCTATATATATGTCGTTGACAGGACTCTGTTTACATTTTCTTTCTTCATCATGACAACTCCCTGATGGTGGCCAATGGTGGCTGGAAGAGGGTGCTGTGTATAGCTGCCAAGTTTCCCAGATCCATGCGTGATGAGTTGCTGCAGTACAGGAATTTTCATTTAATTCTGGGACTTGTAGTCTGAGCTTTATAATGGAATAAACAAAGCTACATGCGCGGGTTTTAAAGAAAAAACAAGGACTGGACCAGCTGGTCACTCATGGACGTGGGAAACTTGGCAGGGCTGTAATAGCTCTGGTGCTGGACTCCTCAAGGAACAGAAGAGAAAGAGTTTACTTCTGCACTCAACCTGTCGTGCCCTAAGGATGCAGAGACAACATGTGGGATGGAGGCTCAGGAGACAGGCTGGGAGTAGCTGAAAGGATGCAGACCCGGGGCACAGGTGAGGACAGCTATTGCTCGGTGCTTTTAGGTGAGGCAGCAGTGAAGATAGGAGACAAGCACAGGGCTGTCCCTCCAGGGGAAACAGCCTTTGCAATGCAGGCAGAGCCACGTGTGCCGTTTTCCCGCAAGCTCAACCACGCATGCCTTAACCTTGCATATCCCTTAACAACGCATATGCGTGGTTAAGGCAGTGCGTGGTCTAGATGCTGGGGTGGGCGGGCCTAGGAACATGAAGGATTGGGAGAGGGTGCAGTGAGGTAAGTGGGGCTGGGGTTTGGGGCGGTCAGAGCTCAGTTTTAAGGGTTGGGGTAATTTTTAGGCTTAGGGGTCAGAGTTGTTTTTAGGGCTCAGGGGGTCTGGGTATTGTTTAGAGCTCCGGGAGGGGTGGGGGAAGTGTTTAGGGCTCAGGGGAGGGACGGGTAGTGTTTAAGGTCAGGGGTAGTTAGGGTACTTTTTAGGGCTCAGAGGGGTCGGGTAGTGTTTAGTGCTGGGGGGGGGGTCAGAGTAGTGGTTAGGGTTCAGGAGGGTCAGGTAGTGTTCAGAATTCAGGTGGGAATTTTTTAGGGTGCAGGGGGCTCAGGGTAGTTTTTAGGGCGCAGGGCAGGGGGGTTGAGGTGTGATCTTTAGCACACATCCCTTTACCAGTCATTCCTTTACCACGAAATTGCATGGTAAAGGCATAAGTGGTAAAGGAATGCGTTATTCATATACATTTGTTCTTGGGGCCATATAGTAGAGGCAGGCGTGGGTTAGTCATGCATGCCTCTGTCATACAACCTCCTTCCAGGATTGTGCCTCCTTCACTCATTGGCCCATAATCTAAATTCTCAGTGAAAGAGAGGAGGAGGAGAGGACCTGGAAAGCTGGGCTCAGCTCATGTCAGACATGATTCAGGGAAAGCTGTTTCTCTTATCAGAGTCTGATTACCCTCACAGCTGCTCTTCTTTACCACGCCTGGCCTACACGATTGTGGTGAACATGAAGGCATCAATATCTGTCAGATAAGCAGTCGGGCTGCTTCCATAAAACAGGGGTTGCTACTGCTCCCTGTGTACGTTCTAGCCATTAGTCTCCATGGAAATTAGTAACGTAATTGTCCACTTCCGGCATACTTGGGAAGTGAACACACCAAATTGACTGTCTAGTCTTTAGGAGACCTCGCCTACTTAGTTACCTCACCGTGGGCAGAGGTACACTTCTGCATCATCTAGGAACCACGGAATGGCGTGGCAAGCGTACTCGCTGTCTCTGATAAGTGAAGCTCTTGGGGAGGGCTTTGTTCAGAATCAGAAATCCCGCATGGGGTTGTCTGACATTCTCTATTTTCTTGTCATTACAGTAATCCGTATTTGGCAACTGATGTTCTACTCATTCACCGCTAGCTATATTCCCAAAAGTGCTCTACCTTATTAGGTGAGATTCTTTCATTAACCCTCTCAGACTTCAGGTGCAATTCATGTCACAACATGTTTTGAGACAGGGCGGGATACCATGTACTTGTAGAACTCCCGTTCGGGAGTTTCTGACCCATATTCCATGTGATATTTTGTTTCAGATATCAGTACTCGGTATCTGCAGATTTGTGTATATATGGTTGGGACTTTACTTTCAAGAATAGTAACCTATCAGGTGAGATTTGGACACAGCCCCTTGCAACCATTGGTGCTTTGCGTGTTTTGCATATATATTTACCTTTCTACCAGCCCCTATTCCTTCAATACCTTTGGCCCCTTGTTTTTCCACTCAGGACCTAACAATCCGATTGAGGCTACAGCCATTCTTTTCATTTGCCGTCTGTCACCAGGACAAGAGATCAGAAGGATCTACTTACACTTCATCAGCCGGGATGGAAGTACAACTGGCGGAGAGGTGAGAGTTCTTTCTCACCTTCTCTCAACTATTTTAGACCACCATCAAGGTAAGGATCCTTATTCTGATACAGTCTCCTAACTTTTGTTCGTACTCAGATATTCAGTTCAGCTAGTTTGCCAGAAGGTAGGACTATATCATTGTGTTCTACACCGCTGAATGCATGATTTACCCGGATTTGTTCCCGAGATCTCTCTCCGACATAAGATCATAGCCTCCTAGATATTTTACTCACTACTGATTACTCATAGATAGCGTATATTCCTGCATGTCTTTTTAAACGCACTCTTGATCTTTTTATCTACGCCCAGGGATTAGACTCCCCGTCAATCGCAAGCATGTTTACGCGCTTGCATGCAGAGCATGGCCAGGCGTGAGGCCTACCTCCTCACCACTGCCATATTGCCCAGTGGGGACTGCATGTTTAGACCCTCATTCACATTATAGCATCGACACTCCTTCACACTGTGTTACTATAGGAAGAGAATTTTCTCTCTCCTCCAGGTCTTCGTATTTCTCTGTTTTTCTCTCCTTTTTTCTACTTACTGGCCTAACAATGGTGCGGTTTCTACTCCCACCATCCAGTGGTACCCAAGAAAGCCATAAGTTTAAGAGGGGCTTGTATTATCATCTTTTAACCCCTAAAATGCAGTGTGTGAAGAACACACAACAGATCACTTTGCATTGAAGTATGTGGGCACATGTTTTTGCTGATGCATGTTTCTCACTTAGGGTTCCCACCCAATGTCAAAGTACGGTATGCAACAAATTATCCTGTTTGGCTGTGAAGGATACATCATGTCCCATTGTCATCTTTTCAGCCCTGAAGAAGTCGTGGGGTACTTCCGCAGACGAAACACGTGTTGACTGGGCAACAGTTCAAGATTAAAAAAGAAGTTATAATCACGACCACTCTGTTCTAATGGTATTGAATTGATATACATTTCCTGATTTTTACAGACAACTATACACTATCTGGAAAGAAGTATTGGAATTCTGTAACGTGTGCACCTCGCTTGCTGAAATTATTTGGTTGACTTTTGGTCTTTCTCTAGGAGGGCTTAGGAGTTCTCCCTCACCTGTTGCACCGTCTTACTTTGTATTTGACATAAGATGCGCACATTTTGCGCCATTTCCTTCCACATTGAAGTAATCCCCCGTCTTTCGTGTCTGCATGAAGGCCCCTGCTGTTGCATGGAAAACATGTGTCTGGGTACTGCTTTTCTGCACTTCTACTGCCAGCTCGGTAGAAAAGGGGCCTGAAGGGATGTTACCAATTTCCTCCATCTCCTTCTTGCCAGGTGAGACATTTCCTCGAACTTTCTCAAGGAGGAGGCATCCTGTTTTTTCCCCAGTTAGGCATAGGTACCACGGGGCAGATTTACAAACAAAAGAGGCGCAAGGGGCTTGTAAATCTGCCCCCACACGCTTAAGTGTAAAAGCTGCCAGCCAAAGGAATGGGTTTAGGGAAATGAACATTCGGAGCCCTCTCTCTCTCTCTCTCTCTCTCTCTCTCTCTCTCTCTCTCAAGAGCAGCCTCTTTTTAATGGTGTATATGAAACAATAAATGCGTTTATGTAGCTGATGGGATTTGACCACCGAGAAGCCCAGGAGCGCCATTGATCCTGTTTGCCCTTCTCCAGATGGATGAGACAGTGCTTTTATATTAGCAGCTAATGTCAGAGAGTAAAACACATCTGCCATTAAAAGCGAAAGAAAAGAGAGGAAAAGAAACGATTCATCACGAGCTAGAGAATTGAGCGCTTGCAAGCAAAATGGTTTTTCAGCTTGAAATCAATAAGTGTCGCAGCTCTTCGACGGCAGAGGGAGAAATAGGGGAAACCAAGTTAGCCCTTGCTTGGTTATTAAATTATTCTTTTATTTCCCTCCTGTGAGTTCTCAACTTGAATAACTTAAAAGAGTGGCAACATGCAGTACCGAAGAGAAGACTGCGAGGACGGAAAATGTATGCTTTTCAGATTTCATTTTCAATGTTTTTCACTCTTGTTCCTTCCGGTCATCTCACATCTTACCCCACACATCGTGTTATGTGACCCCCCATATCCTGACATATGACATGTTTCTCGTCACATCTTGTCATCTGGTATCTGATTTCGCATATCCTTTCGCTGGAGTCATATATTCTGTTATCCGGCCCAAATATTATCTCATCCAATATCTGACCCCACATACAGTATGCCTTTATCTAATTCCAAACATCCTGTCCCCAGATATCTCCCTTGACATATGCTGTCACCTCACTCCTACGTCTTGTGTCATCTGACCCCACATATCCTCTCCGCCAATCCCAAAATGCTGACGTCTGACCCTACAGATCCTGATGTGATATCTGAATCCACGTAGCCCATTATTTACTGACCGAACATATATTGTTATTTGATTCCTGACCTCACATATACTCTCTCACGTGACTGCCCTTATCCTGCCACCTGTCTGCACACATCCAACCAGTGACAACAAAAAGGCCCCATATCTGATTACAGCTATCCCTTACAATTTGCATTGAAGCTAAATCCTTCACCCCATTGCTTTTAATAGTAAACAGCATTTTATTAATCTTAAATAGCATTTTTGCCATTGCTTTGATAAAAAAAAAAATACCATGAAATTTATTCTTAGGAGTACCCTTATGAACTCCCTGCCTGGGGCTCTTCAAGTCTTTCTTAGACTGGGAGAACTTGACCACAGTTATCTCAGCTGGCTCTTTGGAAGGCTCCTCCGAGTAATACTTGACGCTTTTACATCTTATATTGTAATAATATTCCCTATCATCGCCAGAGCCTTGAGGAATCCTGAACAATAACAAAGATAGAGCAGGAGCAGATACAGGTGTGGGTGGCTAATGCCATTCATCAGTCACCACATTAGATGCCCCTAAATGGATGATTGAGGGCGCAACCAAATTTAATATTATAAAATGACATTATTCAGGCCGTGCTAGGTTTTTTGCCTTTTAGCTGTCCAATACGGGTTGGTTCTTTGCCCCCTTATGAACTCCCTGCCTGGGGCTCTTCAAGTCTTTCTTAGACTGGGAGAACTTGACCACAGTTATCTCAGCTGGCTCTTTGGAAGGCTCCTCCGAGTAATACTTGACGCTTTTACATCTTATATTGTAATAATATTCCCTATCATCGCCAGAGCCTTGAGGAATCCTGAGCAATAACAAAGATAGAGCAGGAGCAGATACAGGTGTGGGTGGCTAATGCCATTCATCAGTCACCACATTAGATGCCCCTAAATGGATGATTGAGGGCGCAACCAAATTTAATATTATAAAATGACATTATTCAGGCCGTGCTAGGTTTTTTGCCTTTTAGCTGTCCAATACGGGTTGATTCTTGGCCCTGGCCCTCCCCGCAGGTCCGCCCCAAAGTTTTGCCATGCCTTGTCTTCCTTTGCTGAACCAATTTCTTACAGTGGCCATATTTCTTTTTGCTGAGGCATGATTTCAATCAAAACACTTGTTAAAAAACACTAGGTTGCAAGCCAACAGCCCTTTAGGGCTCTGCCTGCGCTAAACTAGTTTGAAAAAACAATAAAATATGGCCTCCTCCGACCCTTTATGGGGCCTAGATGGGCCTGTCCTTGGCCAGTGCTTCTGAGTTGTGTGTCGCTTTTAAATCATTTTAAACTGTCCCGCCTCTAGCTGAAATCGGGAGTGAGTGTCATTGAGAGCATGTTTAGCACCTACAGGGTCAGTGGACTGCTGAGCGTGGCAGGAGGACAGGCCTTTGTCCTTTACTGGTCAAGGCCAGGAAACAGATCAAAGCCAGCAGGTGAGAAATGCCGACCTCACCAGACATATCTTAGCACAAATTCTACTCATCAGGGTTGCTTTTACTTTTAGTGGGGCAGCACAAAAGTTTTCAAGATACTCCTCTTAGTTTTATGCAAGAGGATCAGCAGTTTAATAGATGCCTTACCTTTAAATAGTGAAAGTGGAAACACTTTCCCATAGGGCGGCTTTACTTTTTAATGTAAAAGGACGAACACTTGTCAAGAAATGGGCAATTCATCTGGCTTTCATGGACCTCAGCTCTGCATTTGACTGAGTCAATCGCTCTAAGCTGTGGTCCATGATCGCTAAAGATGGGTATAGTGTCCGCATTAATCACGTTTTTGCACAAGGATCCCTAAACTTCTGTCAGATATGGGCCCAATGGTGAATGTACACCGTACATGAAGCATAGGGTTCGTCGGGGCTTTATTTTAGCACTTTTTTTATTTATCTTTTATATAAAGCAATTGGAACTTGTATTGATCGACCCTTATTTGGATGTTCCCAAAGCCGGTAGTCACCCAATCCCCGCCCTGCTTTATGCAAATGACACAGTTTTAATCGCTTGGACAGCCAATGGATTACAAAGACTTTTAAATCTTTTTATTGACTTTATGACCAGCCTTGATCTATCTGTTGTATTATTAGTACATGCGTGGTCATCCATCAGCGCCTGGCAACAAGGTTCTTCTGTGGAATCTGGAGTGTGGAAACGACAGAGGAAGCTTGGCTGAGGAGCTGAGAGGATGGTTTAGGGGGTCCCTATGTATTATCTTAAATAAAGACTCATTTCATCAAAAGAAGGTGTTCTTAATTCCCAAAAATGGCGACGAGGATGGGATGCTCCATTTAAGAAGAACCAAACAGAAGGAATTTTGAAAAGCCTGCTATGTTATGAGAATACTTTAAAGAACTCTTATAAACGTGGAATTTGGTGAAATTGTCGACCCCCAGCCGAACATTCGACGTGTTTGAAGGTTAGTCACATGGCGAAATGCGATTGAAGGAACAATTACTTAAATTTTAGGTAATTGCTAGTACTTCTCGCACATCGACGCTGGGTTTCAAATGAAAATAGCGACGGAGCGCGACTCGCAACCAAGCAACTGAAGGAAAGTTCGATGAAGCCGCGCGTCTTACCGGAGCTGCACGGAGGGCATGGTTGTCGAGCTGACAGTGGAGAGGAAAAGTGTCCGTCGTCTGCGAGGTTAGCGTGGCCGCAGTGATCGGAGGGACCAAGTCTCTTTCAGTTGTGCGCAGCGAGATCCGAGCATTTGGAGGCCGTGGTGGAAGCGGACCTGCTAGGACGGGAAGCGCATGAGCGGAAACAGAGTAGCTCACGTAAAAAGGGACGTCTTTCTGAGTCGTTGCTAAGCAACGGGTTGTTGATGTTACGAGACACGGTAATTGAAGGAATTTGGATCTGTGTGCACACGCGAGCGTCTGAATAACTAAATAAATATACTGCATAAAGAAAAATAAAGTCTCCAAGGGTAATCAAGAACTAAAGGCGAGATGGAGTATAAAGGCTGCAGTAATTAACGACGGATTGCAAATTGATTTAAGTAGGGAGAACCAGTGTGTGTGACATTTTATCCAGCATTCAGCGTATATTTGGTGATAGAGAAAAGACATACCATAAACATGGCTACGCAATCTATTCCTGTTCCACCTACATTTCTACAAGAACCTGGTCCACCATGTATGGACTGGAATGATTGGAAGGAAGCTTTTATTACCTATCTTGAGGCTATTGGGGGGGATGTGTTTGTGTCTAAAAGAAAGTTAGCCATTTTAAAGGATTGTTTAGGAATAGAAGGAAGAAATGTCCTGAACACGTTACCTAGTTTTCAGACAAATAGTAGGAACGCTGACAATTCCTCAGATGATGATGAGCCAGATGTATATGAAATGGCTTTAACAGCGTTAGAAGAAAATGTTGGTAAAAAACTAAGCATAGTGGTCGAAAGACATAAGTTTTTTTCTCGTTCGCAAAAACAAGGTGAGAAAGTAGAACAATATGTTGCCGCGTTAAGGAAATTATCTATTACCTGTAAATTCAAGGATTTAAGAGATGAAATAATTAGAGACCAACTCATAAACAGAACCAACAACAAGAGAATACAAGAGAAACTTTTAGATTTAAAAGATCCGTCCTTAGATAAATCTATAGAAATTGCCAGGCGTTTAGAAAACACTTCACTATATGTGAAAGAGTTGGCTGAAGGTAATTCTAGAAGTGAGAACGATACTAATAAAGTATGTGCAGTGAATTATAAGTCTAAAAATTAGTCAAAAGCAATGATGAGGACAAGGCTAATCTGGGTAAAAAACAAGAGCCAAATAGCAGAAAAGGTTGTTATAGATGCGGAAATTACAGACACAATGCTGATTATGCACATTGTCCAGCTATGAAAAGTAGGTGTTATAAATGTAAAAGAATAGGGCATTTTTCACGTGCATGTAAGACTAATGACGCGCCCAATTTAAAGAAAAGAATCAACACAATTGACAATACTTATGTAAACGAAGGTGAAAGTGTTGAAGAGGAAAGTGATATTGAGGTCATGGTGATTGAACAAGTTAGTTCGGTGCAGGGCAAGCAATCACATCTTATTCTCCTCCCAAATGTACTATTACCGTCAATAACACAGAGATACAAATGTGGGCTGATTCATGTTCACCTTTTACTCTAATAGATAAAACCAAATGGGAGAAATTGGGTTCAATCAGATTGATTCCCACTGATGTAGAACCTTTAGGTTATTGTGGCAAAAAATTGCCGGCCATAGGATACTTCAATGCCAAAATAAATTTCAAGGATAGGCAAAGCGTGGCAAAAATGTATGTAGTAGAGTCCGGCAGATGCCTGTTGGGGTGGATGCAACAAAAAGATTTAGGTATAATCCTTAATCCAAATCACCCTTCACAAGTACTTCTAACTGATGTTGAGAAAACAAACAAATGGGTGAATGATTTTCCAAAATTATTTAGTAGTAAGTTAGGATGTCTTAAGGGATTTGAACATCGGATTGTTGTAAAAAAAGATGCTATTCCAAAGGTACCCACCAATTTTTCCAAATCACACATGATGAAGTTTGGCCCACCAAAAACAAAAACGATTTCATCTACAGCAGAAGGTCACCTTATTAGCCAGGTTGATAAGTTTAGCTATTTTGGCATTCAATTAGACTCTGGCCTTAACTGGCACTCGCTTATAACCCCAAACGTGACGGCTTTCAACAGGGTCATGTTTAGCTTAGGAGATTTCTCTCGCCGGCTTGGGCACACCCACATAAAAACAGTCTTGGAAATTTTCAAGGCCAAGTGCATTCCAATAGCGTGCGATAGATGTGGTATTTGGGGATACTGGTCTGTGGCCCTATTCAAACAGCCGGAAATAAACTTCTTAGGGGGTTATTAGGATTTTCACAAAGTACACAGTTCAAAATTGTGCACAAAGAGTTGGGTTTGGGTTATATTATTGACGCACTCTGACTTTGTCCGCTGAAACTCTGGCTCCAAGTTTGGACAAAGGAGGCGTTAGACCTTAACAGACTCTCTCTTGATTCCATGGCTGGCCTATATCTCCTCTAATATGAAATCTATATGGAGACCTGAGCTCTACACCAATCCAAGTAGCAAAGTCAAATCCGATCATGATGGGTCAATTATGCTTTTAAAAACAAGATGGCAGCAGATCGGTAGGCCACAGCACTACATAAACACTCAGTGCGTCATGCAATACTTGTGAAAACTGTTAGGGGAATGAAGCCCTTGACTTGGAGTCTGTCCAGCCACTAGCAACGTCTATTGAAATGTTTTAGGCTTCCTTTATTTCCACGACTATTGCCATACAAACATGGCTGTGTTAAAGACCCAATGATGCCCCTGTGTAACTGTGACAATGCCTTGGCTAATGACACCTTACTCATTGTCATGATTTGCCGAAAATACAATCGATTTAAACTTATGCACCCACTTTTAAAGCCCATTAACTTTATTCAAGTTAGACCTACATTACTGTATTCACAGGTTTTAGGTAGACCCACAATTTGTTTTTTTCTTTTGCCTTATTTTTCTGGGGTTTTAATGCAATCATAATTTTAACTTGTGCTGATGTTTATTTCCGTGCTTTGTCTTACATTGTTTCTGTCTTTTATGATTTTATTTTTAAAATCAATAAAGAATATTATTGATTGATTGACTAACACTTGTCTTTGTATGCCTTTACATCACAATGGTTCAGTCTCAGCATTATCATTATGGCTGCTTTACCTTTTATTGGAGATCTCAAGAACGTTTCAGCACAGCTTATTTACTTTTCAACTGGAATGCTCTTCGTATTTTCATCAATTGTGCTTTTTTTACTAATGGAATAGGAACAGGACATTTCATCCTGACTTTGTTATTTCTTACAGAAAAGGACCATCACTTTTCTTTATGTTTACCTTATTTTTTATGGAACAGAACTAGCACCTTTCATCATGGCTGCTTAATATTTAATAGGATAGCTGCATGACTTGTCATCAGGGCTTTTTTAATTTGAATGAGAGAGCAACAGCACCGTTCAACAGGGGCTCTTTACCCTCTCAGGGGGAGGAACCCCACTTTTTAGAGGGCTGTGTTACTTTTATTGGACAGGCACAGCACTTTTGCTCAGGACTGAGGTGCTTTTTAAAGGAAGAACACAAGCAATCTTCTTGAGCATTAATGTACGTTTTGCATATTGAAGGGCTAGACCAGCACCTTTTTTTCAGGGACAGCAACAGGTATATTTTTGCCAGACCAGACTTTATTGGGATTGCTCTCTTTTATCTCCTATCAATATGCTGCATGAAAAGCACACAAAGGCAGAACATGCAATTGTGGAAAAAGAACCCCGAACTCCAAAATTTATTGCAACCCGAAATTCAGATCACCCCAACATTTACATCAGAGGTTCCACTTCATCACCCTTATCTTGCAATAAGAGACACCACCCTCCTCAACATCAGACCCAAAATTTGTTTTAGCAGAGCAATATCATAGAGGCTGATTATGATGCTGGTCTGGCTACCGTGGTTCTGTCGGAGGCGGACGGACCGGCGAAGCTCTCTCCGGGACCGGTCGTCCAACAGCCAGATTAGGATGGCATGCATTGTGTACTTTGACCACCTGCTGAAAGACCCGGCGACAACAGCTTTTCTCCAACTGACGAGATGGCTGTCGAAGTCAAACTGCATCCATAGAGCTGTACCTGGATCTCTGACCTCTGTCCATATTGCGATGTGCGATGGTGACCGGCTGCCTCCAGTCAAAGGAAATGAAGGATTTGGAGTGCACACTGACCCCAGTACGCTTCTCTTCAGAAGTCTCCACCATGGATCCTTTCCTCCAGGTCCATGTACACCTCTGAAGCTGAACCCCGTTGACAATGATCCTGTTGGTGCCGGAATCCAAGAAAATCCTTTTGAGGTATGTATCCCCATTGAGTGGGATGTGCAAATTCTGCTACACTCCAGCAAAGAGGTACAGGGTGCACAAGGCATATTCCCACATATGTTATACATGTGTGTACATTTCTGATGGATACATCTGCCAGTGGATTCCTCACCTTGTGAATATCCCCTGCGCCAGTAACATTCAGAAACTTTTGTAGCAGTCCACGACGATGAGGTCGAAGACGACGTCACAGAGACACGGCTCCGCTCGCGACTCCGTTGACGTCACCGGCTCCATAAGAAGACCTCGTCGGCGTGATGACGTCAGTTCCCTTTTTCCGTGCCGTCGACGCCAACTGATTTTGGGACTCTCTCTGTAGCTGTGCTTGTTACTTTGTTTTCTGCTGGTTTCTCTCTCTCTTCTTCAGCTGAAATGTCGACGAAGAAGTCTGGTTTTAAACCTTGTCGAGAGTGTGGAAAGCACATGTCGATAACGGATCTGCATGAAGACTGCGTGTGGTGCCTGTCATCGGACCATGATGTGGAAGGATGTTCTTGCTGTCGAAAGATGAGCTCCAAGGCTCTTAAGGAGAGGGAAGTAAAATTGTTCATTGCCAAGATGAAGAAGGAAAAAAGAGGCCGGAGAAGATCGAGGTCGAGGTCGAGGTCAGCGTCGATGTCGACTTCGGGGCATGCTTCTAAGTCCAAGAAGCACAAGAAAAAGAAGAGGCATGCATCTCGACATCACTCAGAAAGGGATACGGCTCCGAGATCGACATCGCCCTCCCGACGCCGTAAGGACTTTGTATCTCCTTCACCTGTTCCTGATTCACCTATTGGCCTGTCGTCACCTGTGGCTTCACCGGAGGATTCTCTGGCTCCGGTCCCGGCTCCATCTCCAATGCCGGCTCCATCTCCGGCTTCGTCTCCGGTTCCGATTGAGGAGCTTCCAGCTCCGGGTGAGCCTTCGGCTCCGCTGATTCCACCGTCAGCGCCGGTCGGCCCGAGTCCAGTGATGCCTGAGCAATATCCTGAATTTTCAGGCTCAGGTCAGGACCCTACGCATTATCTTAATGCTATGTATGGAGTCTTCTCCAGAGCCATGTGTCCCTCTGGTGCACCTTTTGGGTCCTATGGATCCTATGGCCTTCAGTTTGGGAGTTCCCCAAGCTTATCCGCAGGCTCCTTTCATGTCATTTTTTCCGGCGACGCCGTCTTGGCATCTACCGGCGCCGAGGACATTGACGCCCCTCCCTTCTTCACCAGCGCCGACTCGACCTCGTTCGACACTGGCTGTCCCTTTGGATCCACGCTCGACGCCGGCACCGTCGGATTCGGTCACGGCACCGCAGACTCCTGTTGTGAGGATCAGGTCTAGGAGGGAGGCCCAAAGGGTGCTGGATGAACAGAGGTACCTGATGGAGGAAGTAGAGGAAGGTGAGCTGATGGAGTCGGACGATGTGTTTGATGGTTTAAAGGAGGCTAGTGGCCTGGATTTATCGCCTCAATGGGAGATTACTCCTCCTTCTGAAGCTCCTTCAAAGGATGTGGCTCCATACCATGCTGTTATTAAGAAGGCGGCTGAACTTTTAGATCTGCAGTTGCCTTCTGCAGAGTTCAAGCCTAGCATCCTAACGGAGGTTCTGCACTCTCCTTCTACTGCATCGTAGCCTTTACTCCCTTTTAATGACGCCATTATAGAACCAGTAATGGAGGTGTGGCGTAAGCCCTTCTCTGCTCCTGCAGTTTCAAAAGTTATTGATAGGAGGTATAGGGCAGCTCCAGGGGACACAGACTTTTTAACATCTCACCCATCTCCGGAGAGTCTGGTGGTTCAGGCTGCATGTTCCAGAAAATAAACAGGTTCTTTTCCCCAAGTCCTGAGTGACAGGGAGGCGAACAAATTGGATCAATCGGCCAAGAAGGTCTTCTCTTCTGCCAGCACGGCCCTTAAATCGACAAATGCCACCTGACTTTTGGGCCGATATGTCCATGCTCTTATGGACTCAGCAAAGCAGCTAGACCCAAAGCTGTCAGAAGAGGATAGGATGAGTTTCAATGAGGTCCTTTCGGATACCCAAGCAGCAGCACGTCAGGTAATCCAAAGTGGCTTGGATACAGCTGACTCGGTTGCAAGAGTCATGGGATCTTCTGTTGCCACCAGGAGGAGTGCATGGCTTAAATCTTCAGAGTTCTCCCCTGATGTACAGTCAACACTTTTGGACTTGCCTTTTGATGGCTCCGGAATTTTTGACAAGAAAGCGGATGCTGCGCTTGAAAGATTTAAAGAGAGTAAGGCCACGGCTAAATCTTTGGGCCTTCAAACTCAGCCAAGGGGTTCGTTCAAGAGGTACAGGGGCTTCGGAAGGTCAACCTTTCGTTCTTACAGACAGCCCCAGCAGCAGCAGTAACAGCAGCAAAACACTCTGTATAAGAGCTACAGAGGCAGAATCAGGGGTCGCACTCAAGGTCAACAGCTCTCCTCCTCTTCCTCCTCCTCAGCCCCTCCCACCACTACAAAGCAGCCCTAGATCCACCATTCTGGATCATGTTTGTCCTGTGGGGGGCCGGCTTACCCATTTTCTACAAGATTGGGAATCGGTTACTACAGACCTTTGGGTTCTAGGTAGAAAATGGGTACGCCCTTCCCTTTTGGGAATTCCCTCCAAATTACCCTCCTTGTCAAGGGGCTTGCTCAGAGGACCACCTTCTTCACCTGCAGGAGGAAGTCCTGACGTTACTGAAAAAGGTGCGATAGAGGTGGTCCCAGAGCAGGAAAGGGGTCAGGGATGCTACTCCCGGTATTTCCTGATTCCGAAAAAGGACGGCAGATTGCGTCCAATATTGGACCTCAGGATCTTGAATCTTTTTCTGAAGCAAGAGAAGTTCAAGATGCTCACCCTTGCGCAGGTTCTTCAAGCGCTGCATCAGGAGGACTGGATGGTGTCGATCAACTTGCAGGATGCGTATTTCCGCATCCCCATCCTGAAATCGCACAGGAAGTATCTCCGGTTTACGGTAGGGTCGCAACATTATCAGTTTGCGGTTCTTCCGTTTGGTCTTACTACTGCACCTCGAGTCTTCACCAAGGTGATGGCAGTGGTGGCAGCCCATCTCAGAAGGTCGGGGATTCCAGTTTTCCCCTATCTGGATGACTGGCTGATCAAAGCGGAGTTGCCAGAGAAGGTGCTTCATCATCTGCAGGTTACAACTCAGCTGTTGTACAAATTGGGTTTCTCGATAAACGTGCCCAAATCTCACCTGGTGCCCTCTCAGCGCAACCTGTTCATAGGGGCAGTACTGGACACTACTGTGTGTCAATCAATCAATCAATCAATCATAGTATTTGTAAAGCGCGCTACTCACCCGTGAGGGTCTCAAGGCGCTGAGAGGGGGGGGGGGGGGGGGGGAGTTTCGCTACTGCTCGAAGAGCCAGGTCTTGAGGAGTCTTCTGAAGGCGAGTAGGTCTTCGGTCTGCTGTAGGTGGGTAGGTAGGGTGTTCCAGGTCTTGGCGGCGAGGTAGGAGAAGGATCTGCTGCCGGAGGTTGTTTGCTGGATGCGGGGGACGGGGCGAGGGCGAGGCTGGCGGAGCAGAGCTGGCGGGTGCGTGGGTGAGGAGTTTGAAGGTGATCCTCTTGTCGACGGGGAGCCAGTGTAGGTTTGTCAGGTGGGGGGTGATGTGGCTGCGGCGGGGGACGTTGACGATCAGTCGGGCGGAGGCATTTTGGATGCGCTGTAGTCGTCGTAGGTGTTTGGCTGGGATTTCGGCATAGAGTGCGTTGCCGTAGTCCAGCCTACTGCTGACGAGGGCCTGTGTCACCGTTCTTCTTGTTTCGGTTGGGATCCACTTGTAGATCCTGCGAAGCGTGCGGAGGGTGTTGTAGCAGGAGGAGGAGACGGCGTTGACCTGTTTGGACATGGAGAGGGAGGAGTCGAGGATGAATCCTAGATTGCGCGCGTGGTCGGTGGGTGTCGGTGCTGTCCCCAGAGTGGTCGGCCACCAGGAGTCACCCCAGGCCGAGGGGTTGGGTCAGAGGAAGAGGACCTCTGTCTTGTCCGAGTTCAGTTTCAGCCAGCTGCTCCTCATCCAGTCGGCGATGGCCTTCATTCCGTCGTGGATATTGGTTTTGGCGGTGCGTGGGTCCTTGGTGAGGGAGAGGATGAGCTGAGTGTCGTCGGCATAGGAGATGATATTGAGGTAATGGTGGGCCACTTGTGCGAGGGGGGCCATGTAGATGTTGAACAGCATTGGGCTGAGGGAGGAGCCCTGGGGGACGCCGCAGATGATGTCGGTGGCTTCGGATCGGAAGGGTGGGAGGCGGACGCTCTGGGATCTGCCGGAGCGGAAGGATGTAGTCCAGTCAAGGGCCTTCTCTTGGATACCGGCTTCTTGGAGGCGTGTTTTTAGAGTGCGATGGCAGACCGTGTCGAAGGCGGCCGAGAGGTCAAGGAGGATGAGGGCTGATGTTTCGTCGTTGTCTAATTGGTGTCTGATGTTGTCTGTGGCGGTGATGAGGGCAGTCTCAGTGCTGTGGTTTCGTCTGAATCCGGATTGGGATGGGTCCAGGATGTTGTTGTCTTCGAGGTGGCGGGTCAGTTGCATGTTGATGATTTTCTCGATGACCTTTGCCGGGAACGGGAGCAGGGAGATGGGCCGGAAGTTCTTGAGGTCCTTGGGGTCCGCCTTGGTCTTCTTGAGGAGGGCGTTGATTTCGGCGTGCTTCCAGCTTTCCGGGAATGTCGCTGTTTCGAAGGAGATGTTGATGACCTTCCGTAGTTGGGGGGCGATGGCTGCGTTTGCCTTGTTGAATATGTGGTGTGGGCACGGGTCTGTCGGAGATCCTGAGTGGATGGAGTTCATGACCTTGCGTGTCTCGTCGTCGCTGACTTTGGACCAGGAGGTAAGGCGGTTGGCGTTGTTGGTGTTCGGAGGAGGGGTGGAGTCTGGCGTGGTCGGGTCGATCGTGGTGGTGAAACTGTCGTGGATGTCAGCGATCTTGCGGTGGAAGAAGATGGCCAGTGAGTTGCACAGTTCCTGTGAGGGCGGGATGTTGTTGGTGTTGGCGCTGGGGTTGTAGAGTTCTTTAACGATGCGGAAGAGCTCTTTGCTGTTGTGTGCGTTGTTATCCAGGCGGTCTTTGAACAACGACATCACACTGTCGCAAGACCTCTGCAACTCCCTCGCCACGTTCTTCCACTACAAGATCGCAAATATACACGACAGCTTCGGACCCCAGACTCCGCCTCCAGACACCGAACCAACGACCCCCACCACCACCCTCAGCGCCTAGACCCCCATCAGCACTGAAGACACCACCCACGTCATGAACACCATCCACTCTGGCTCCCCCTCTGACCCATGCCCCCATCATATCTTCAACAAAGGCGACATCATAATCACACCCCACCTCCGGAACGTCATAAACAACTCCTTCACGTCAGCCACCTTCCCTGAGAGCTGGAAGCACGCAGAGATTAACGCCCTTCTGAAGAAACCCACAGCGGACCCCAAAGACCTCAAGAACTTCCGCCCCATCTCTCTTCTTCCCTTCCCGGCCAAAGTCATCGAGAAGACCGTCAATAAACAGCTGACTGCATTTCTCGAGACAAACATCTCGCTCAACCCATCCCAGTCCGGATTTTGAGCCAACCACAGCACCGATACCGCCCTCATCGCACCCACCGACGACATCAGGACCCTGATGGACAACAACCGCCCTCATCCTCCTGGACCTCTCGGCAGCCTTTGATACCGTCTGCCACCGCACCCTAATTACCCACCTCTACAACACTGGGATCCAAGGAAAGGCCCTGGACTGGATCACCTCATTCCTCTCCGATAGAACCCAGAGAGTCCGCCTCCCTCCCTTCCGCTCCGCGGCCACCGAGATCATCTGCGGTGTACCCCAAGGCTCCTCGCTCAGCCCAACCCTCTTCAATATCTACATGAGCTCCCTCACCGCCATCGCACGCAAACACAGCATCAACATCATCTCCTATGCCGACGACACCGGCTGATACTCTCCCTCACCAAAGACCCAGCCACCGCCAAAACCAACCTCCAGGAAGGAATGAAAGACGTCGCAGAATGGATGAAGCTCAGTCGTCTGAAGCTGAACGCAGACAAGACGGAGGTCCTCATCCTCGGACAATCCTCATCCGCCTGGGATGACTCCTGGTGGCCCACAGCGCTGGGCACCGCACCGACACCCACGGACCACGCATGCAACCTGGGTTTCATCCTGGACTCCTCCCTCACGATGACCAAGCAAGTCAACGCCGTCTCGTCCTCATGCTTCAACACCCTGCGCATGCTCCGAAAAATCTTCCGGTGGATCCCCACCGAAACCAGAAAGACGGTCACCCAGGCCCTCGTCACCAGCCGACTGGACTACGGGAACACCCTATACGCAGGAACCACAGCCAAACTTCAGAAACGACTTCAACGCATACAGAACGCCTCCGCATGACTCATTCTCGACATCCCTCGCCGCAGCCACATATCCGCCCATCTGAGAAACCTGAACTGGCTCCCCGTCAGCAAGAGGATCACGTTCAGGCTCCTCACCCATGCACACAAAGCGCTCCACGACATGGGCCCTGAATACCTCAACAACCGCCTCTCATTCTACACTCCCACCCGCCAGCTCCGCTCCGCCAGCCTCACCCTCGCCTCCGTCCCACGGATTCGCAGAACCACCACCGGAGGAAGATCGTTCTCCTACCTGGCAGCCAAGACATGGAACTCCCTCCCCGCACACCTACGACTGACCCAGGACCATCTCACCTTCAGGCAACACCTCAAGACCTGGCTATTCGAGCAGTAGTAGCACGCCCCCTCCCTTCAGCGCCTTGAGACCCTCACGGGTGAGTAGCGCGCTCTATAAATGTATTGATTGATTGATTGATTGATTGATTGACCTCTTGGATGATCTGATGAGGTGGTGGTGTCTGTGGGTTGCGTCCTTGTGGGCTGCGTGGTTGTCCGGTGTACGTTCGTGGCACCATTTCTTCTCCAGTTTCTGGCATGCGCGCTTGGAGGCCAGGAGCTTGTCGGTGAACCAGGTGGCTCTCTTGCTGGCGTGGCTGTTGGAGGGTTTCTTCAGTGGGGCGAGGGTGTCGATCCACTGTCTGAGGTTGCAGGCTGCAGCGTCTGGGTTGGTGGGGTCGGTGGGTGGGTTCTGGGAGAGGGTGGTGAGCAGCTGGTCTTTGGTGACTTTGCTCCAGCCGCGGCGAGGCAGCTGTTGGGTGCGGTGGTGCGTGGTTGGATTTTTGAAGGTGAAGTGAATGCAGCACTGGTCGTTCCAGTGGGGTTCAGTGGTGTGGTCGAAGGCGACGTGGGTGCTTGTGGAGAAGACGGCGTCCAGCGTGTGGCCGGCGGTGTGGGTGGGTGCAGTGACGAGTTGTCTGACGCCGAGGTTGGCGAGGTTGCCGATCAGCGTGGGGGAGTTGACATCGTTGTTGTTCTCGAGGTTGAAGTTCAGGTCCCCGAGGAGGATGTAGTCCGTGGAGGTGAGTGCGTGGGTGCTGGCGAGGTCGGCGATGGAGTCGCTGAACTGGGCCCAGGGTCCGGGGGGTCTGTAGACGAGCGTTCCTCTGAGGGTGGTATTGAGGTCGGTGTGGATCCGGAAGTGCAGGTGTTCGGCGGTGTTGAGGGTGTCGTCTGCGTGGGTGGTGACCTTGAGGGTGGACTTGTGGACGATGGCAATTCCTCCTCTGATGCCGTTGGCGGGGTCCCTGCGGGTGATCTTGTAGCCGTCTGGGATGGCAATGGCGATGTCTGGTGCAGAGGAGTCGTTCCACCACGTCTCGGTCAGGAAGGCATCGAGCAGGTCCCAGAACTCGATGGCATGTCTGCGTGCGGAGCGCGTGTTAAGGAGTATGCAGCGGAGGTGGTTGGGTCTGGTCCTTGATGGTTTGGTGGTTCTGTCGCAGGTGAAGCTGCAGCTGCGGCAGGAAAAGGGTCCATGGGTGCGTTTCGGGGCGGCCTGGTTGCAGCGTTGGTCTCGGCCGGTGTTGAGAGCGTGGAGGGAGTCGGCGTCGTAGCTGAGGCTGGGTATGGTGCGGTGGGGTGCACGGGGTCCAGGGGTTCTGGCGCGGGGCGCGGTCCAGGCGCAGACGGGCGCAGATGTCCTGCATTAAGAAGGGGTGGAGGGAGGGAGGAGCAGCTGGGAGGCGGGTGGCGGGAAGTGAATGGGAGAGGAGAGGGCCGGGGCCGCAGGGGACGCAGCGGCGGGAAAGGAAGACACAGAGAACACAGGCAACAAATACAATACAAATACAGGAAACAGGCAGCAGATCAGACCAAATACTAACCGCCCACCACTGGGCCACCAGGGCCAGGGATGAGGCACAGGCGGGAGCCTGCGTGTGGAGGAGGGCCTTGAACTCCCAGCAGCAGCGAGGGGCAGCAGACAGAGGACACAGCACCAGCAGGGAATGCTGGAGCGGTTGGGGGGAGCGTCCTGGCCTAAGAACAGGTCAAGGTTCGAGCATTCCCACCTCTACAAAGGATTCTCGACATACCGGAAATGATTCCCTTGTTTTACGATGGAGCGGTCGTTCCAGTCCTGCAGGACCTTCGCCTGCTCGGTCTGTTTGCTTCCTGCGTTCTGTTGGTCAACCATGCACGCTGGCACATGAAGGCGCTCCAGTGGTGCCTCTGCAGGCAGTGGTATCAGCACAAAGGAGATCTCAGGGAGTCTGTGAGGATCTCCAGAGAAGCTGCGGCGGATCTGTCTTGGTGGAGCGTGGAGGGCAATCTGCCCTTCCATCTACCTTCATCGGTGGCCACAGTAATAACGGATGCTTCCACTTTAGGGTGGGGTGTTCATCTGGGGGATCTGGAGATCAAGGGTCTTTGGTCTCCAGAGGAAAGGTTGCTTCACATCAACCTTCTGGAATTGCGGGCGATACGTTTGGCGCTCAAGGCCTTACTCCCTTCCCATCGCGGTTAGTCGGTTCAAGTCCTGACGGACAACACTACCGCGATGTTGTATGTCAACAAGCAGGGAGGAGTGAGGTCTCATTGTCTCTGCAGAGAGGTTCTGCGTCTCTGGTCCTGGGCTCAGGATCATCAGATTTGTCTGATGGCAAATCATCTGGCCGGGGTTCTGAACATACGTGCAGACAGTCTCAGTCGGCAGTTCTCCGCCGACCATGAGTGGAGGCTTCATCCGGAGGTGGTTCGTCACGTCTTTCGGATGTGGGGAACTCCTCGGGTGGACCTGTTTGCCACTCACGAGAACGCTCACTGCCCGTCATTCTGCAGTCTCCAGTATCCGATGCAGGGAGCTTTGGGGGACGCGTTTCAGTTGAAATGGGACTCACATCTCCTTTACGCATTTCCTCCCATACCCTTGATTCCTCGGGTTCTGAGGAAGATTCGCCAAGACCGGGCCCAAGTAATATTGATCGCCCCAGATTGGCCAAGAAGGGTGTGGTATACAGATCTTCTCCACCTCTCCTCGTGCCCTCCGCCTCCATCTCCCTCTGAGGGCAGATCTCCTCTCGCAGTCAGAGGGGCAGGTTCTACACCCCCACCTCCAGAGCTTACACCTTCATGCCTGGAGATTGAACGGGGCAACCTGAATTCTTTTTCTCTCCCGCCAGATGTTGTAGATGTAATTTTGTCTGCCAGACGTCATCCCACAAAATCTATCTATTCCTATAGTCAATTGATCCTTTGAAGGCTTGTTTATCTGACATTCTTCAGTTTGCCCTTTGTCTTGCTCAGCAAGGTTTTGCTGTATCCACTGTAAAGCGATATCTTTCAGCCTTGTCGGCATTCCTTTGTTTGCCGGATCAACCATCATTGTTTAAATCTCCTATTGTTTTACGGTTTCTGAAAGGCCTTACAAACAAGTTTCCTCCTACATCCTTTATTGTGCCTCAATGGGACTTAAATCTTGTCTTAACTTATCTGATGGGTTCTCCTTTCGAGCCCTTACACAAGTGTCCCTTGAGACTGTTGTCTTTCAAGACGGTTTTTCTCATTCCGATCACCTCAGCAAGGAAGGGTAAGTGAGCTTCAAGCTCTGAGTTCAAAACCCCCGTTCTTGACCATTCATGCTGAAAGAATGGTACTCAGGACCAGGGCTGCTTTTCTGCCTAAAGTGGTAACTCCCTTCCATCTGGGGCAGTCCATTACCCTCCCTACCTTCTATCCTCCCCTTCACCCTTCCAAGGAGGAGGAGAGACTTCACCGCTTGGACCCTAAGAGGGCGGTGAGCTTCTACCTTGAAAGGACAAAAGACTTTTGAGTTGACGACCAGCTCTTCGTGGGCTTTGTTGGCTGCAGAAAAGGCAGAGCGGTGCACAAGCGCACCCTTTCCAGATGGATTGTCTTGTGCATCAAGATATGCTACTCTTTGGCCGGTAAGGAAGCTCCAGAGGGTTTAAGGGCTCATTCTACTAGCGCTAAGTCTTCCACTTCTGCTTTGTCTAGAGGTGTTCCTGTGGAGGACATTTGTAGGGCGGCAACTTGGGCCTCCCTTCACATTTTCGCAAAGCATTACTTCTTGGATTCCGAGGTGAGGAGGGACGGACATTTTGCTTGTTCCGTCCTTCAGGACTTTCTGGTATAGAAGGGTGGACACCCTCCTTCGGGAGTGGGACTGCTGTGGGAATCTTTTCACAAGGTGAGGAATCCACTGGCAAATGTATCCATCAGAAGAACAAGTTACTTACCTTCGGTAATGCTTTTTCTGGTGGATACAGTATCTGCCTGTGGATTCCTCACTGACCCACCCGCCTCCCCGTTGTCCACCCTTGTATACCTACAATTTTAATTATGGTGTTTCAAAATTTATTTGTTACTGTCAAAGGCATTGTGTTGTTTCTTTTGCCTTCCTTTTTATTCTCCACACTGTGTGTGTTGATTTGTATATTATGTACTGTGTATACTGTGTATATATTGCTGTCAGTCCATCCGTGCGCCTTGAATGCACGGAAAAAAGGGCGTAACTGACGTCATCACGCCGACGAGGTCTTCTTATGGAGACGGTGACGTCAACGGAGTCGCGAGCGGAGCCGTGTCTCTGTGACGTCGTCTTTGACCTCATCAGCGTGGACTGCTACAAAAGTTTCCGAATGTTGTTGGCGCAGGGGATATTCACAAGGTGAGGAATCCACAGGCAGATACTGAGTCCACCAGAAAAAGCTTTACCGAAGGTAAGTAACTTGTTCATCACGTACTAAGAAATCAAAATTATTCTAAGTCCCAATATGCAGCAGAAATCAATAGAGGAATGGACAGTAGCCCTAGAGCAAAAAGGAAAGGCTCCGAATAAATGGACAGTGTCTCTAGTAGGTAAGGAAAGTCTCTGGCTCACCACCAAAACCAGGATTTTTTCTACGCATTCTATGAATAGGTAATTAGTAAAAACTGCAAATTCAGCATGGCATGACTAGTGATAACACACATTGAGCAATTCAGAATTATATCGTCACTAATAGACATATAACACTAACCCATTTCTAAAGAAAGGAAAAGTCCATCATCTAGAGATGCACAACACAATATGAAACATTTTTCCAACAAAGACCCATACACTTGTATATTCTATCAGGCGCACATCTGAACTCTTTGCGGACGTGTCCTTGGGATTGAAAGATTCAGTACACAAAGGAAGTTTCACTCGCAATACACGCTCTCTAAGGAAAATAATCAGTTGCATCACAGTGTCCTGTGCTCTGTGTAGGCTGTGGTAGGGAGAAGACACGCCGGGGGACATTGATTGGGAGGGGTAATGAGCAGGAACAAGATGAACAGAAAACCAGCACAGCCTCCATATTAATAAAAGTGTCTATGCAAAAATGTGGCAAAACTAAACAACATTAACAAACACATTTCTATACACCTTATAAAAAGTGTTTCAAATGCAACATAAATGATTAATCATAAAAATAGTTAGTATTCAAAAACAATTTGTCACCTAAAATTGCACATTTAGAAAATGTTACTACAGGGTGCTGGGACAAGGTCACGCTGCTACACGCACTTAGCTTGTGTTAGAGGTATAAGAGTTACTTTTCTCCTAGAGTCCCATAAATGTGTTCCCTTGCTGGTGCACAGGACCAAATGTTTGGAGTTTTCCAGTTGTGTGGAAAGTAGATGGCAAACAGTTTCTTTTCAATTCTGATTCTTCCTCAGACACGCTTGTGTTTGTTTAAGTTCTTGCAACTAGTCTTCTGTCTTATTTTTAAGCTGGATCACTTGCACTAGGATTTTGAAATTCTGTTCAGTTTCCTGTGAAAGTTTGAAAAACAAAGAACACCATTCATATAGACTAAAAATATTGAATTCACAATGTTCAGTTTTAATACCTTAAGACTCCACTATTTTGAAAGGTTTGTTCTTACCATCTTAACAATTCGTTGCAAACAAGCACTGGCAAAGCCAATAGCTCAGCATTCACATTATGAAGAAATGCAAAACCTATTTACATTGCCAGTGTTTGCTTTTAATGAAGCAGCACTAGCACTTCTCATTACTGGTTCCACTTTATTATGAACCAGTCTTACCATTCGTTATTTTGGTTCCTTCACTGATGTTAGGGCATTTGCTGGCATTTTTGCTTTGCATTTAATAAGCCAGTTCCAGCAACTAGCAATAGTATTGTTGTATCTTTATTGAGGCAATACCGGCAAATCAATAGTGTTGCTACACATTTAATCAGACAGCACCTGTCTAAAGCATTGCTACACAATTAATGGGGTGGTACCAGCATTTAATTTCACACATATCACTGTGTTTTTTGAAGTTTAAAGATGTTCACGAGTTATCCTGTCAATGTATACTATAATAAAGAGGCATTTCAGAATAATCAGATTAGAGGACATGTAAGCCATTACATTCAGTCCTGCAGTATTTGGAAATGCCGCTATCATGTGATAACCTATAAGCAAAAAAGTATATTTTACTTAAAAATTGTTCCACATACAAAATTAACTCAACACAAAAATAACAAATGAGATAAAACTGCATGCACTAAATTCACACGCAAATTTACTGAATGCAAAATAAGCACATGGACAAACACCATGCATGTTAAAACACACTGAAAGGCTATTTACAAGCTCGAAAGTGCCTCTAGATTATTCTAGATGCTTGATGGATAAGTTTTGGACTCAGTAGGACCTACTGGCAAGCCTCATAGCACGCTCGAAGCCTGAGGCCTGAGTGCGGCGAGCATAAAAGAGGAGACACATCTCTAAGGTGTGCACCAGGGTTTAGAACAATGCCACCAACAAAGTCAAAGTAATGTCACCATGAATATAGCATGCTACAACGCATGCTTTTACATCGCGTTCCGTAACAATGTGGCCGTTACAATGACCCGTTGTTACAACTCGATGCCATTACATCGCAAGTCATTCGATCGACTTGCACCAGATGTTGCTCCATAATTGGGAATAGTGTCATTTACTATTCCAACTCCACCCTGGCAACAGTAGGGAAGGTGTTGGAGCACCATCTAGTGCAAGTCGATCTAATGTCTTGCGATGTAATGGCATTGCATTGTAACAATGGGTCGTTTTAACGACCGCTTTGTTATTGAACGCGATGTAACAACCGCGTTGTAAAGGTTGTTTCCCGTCACCAAACCCCGAGATCATTGAAATTCAAAAATGGTGGAATGACCTGAAGAGAAAGTCCTGTAAGTCTCTTCACAACACTGCCATGAGATTCAGACCATCTGTGGAGGCACCCCTCCCAAAATGTTCATAAAACCTAATGAACAGAAGCTCCTAGGTTACGTGAACGTTTGGGTATCAACAACATTGGCGGAGGTGTGGAGGCTGAGGCACCTCCCAGCAGCCAACTGGTTGCTGTGTTAAAGATTTACCCAATTGCTTGTAAAGTAGATGTGACTTTATAATTCACTCCTTGTTAGTGAGGCACGGCACCACCAGCCAAAAAATCCTCATGTATGCATCTGAAACATACAAAGCAAATTTAGCAAGAGAACAAAAAAGCCCTGACCAAGAAAAAGATGTCAAGGAAACAAGCAGGGGCGGATGGGCACGCCACGCATCTGGGAGAGGAGGAACAGCATGGAATAAGGTACCAGCTAGACACATGATTTATTTACATTATTTGGTGGAGTTGCTAACTGGGCATGAATAGAGTGGGGATGAAAGTCTTGGAGACATTTGTCTCCATATCATACTAGGCTCAACATGTTTTACAAATAACGAAATTACAGCCATAGCGTACGGCACCGGACCAATGTGAGCAGTGCAATAAGGGCTGAACTGAAAAGTACTTATCTTCCAAAGGTAAATTACACCTTTCCTAGGAAACATTACATTTGCATAGACAGTGTGACCTAGTTATAAGGGCGGTCACTAGAATTATGCAATTTTGCGGCTGCAGCACTTTCCAAATGATTATGGATTTGCCACATTTAGCGCATAATCCATTATCTGCTGCATATTCTGCAGCTCTTACAAAAATAAATATTTGTTGCTCAAACACATCAAAATTTACTAAAAACACACTGAACATGATACTTCGCAGTGGGCAGCCCTTCTCACAGGTTGACGGGTCATCTTCCTGTTGCTTATTCTTGTATTTGGGTGTTAAACTAGTACTAATGGTTAGGAACCTTTGCTTAGACAGTGTTAACAGTGTTAACGTGTAAAAATGACAAAATAATCAAGTAATACTACAAATAAATATGCTGCATTACGGCGCATATTTTTTTTTCCCCACATAGTTTAGTCAACCCTGTCACATAATTTAGGCATTCCTGTCGCATAATTTGGTCCTCCCCTGCTGCATAGTTCCAGCGGTCCTTATAATATTGTAAATTCCTTGAAGTTAGACCAAATTGTATAGAGTGATATGAAAAGTCTTCTACTCCCGCTAGGTTTGAAGTAATGTTAGACTTGCTGTGCCATCATTCACGTGAGGAGGGCAAAAATCCAGAAGGACCCTGGCAATAATGTTTGGGCTCTGCATTTTGCACTTGCTGACACAAACATCTGAGTCTTCTGTATAAAGCAAAATGCAATCAGCACATTATCCCAAGATTTCAGTCACTGTTAAAACCAAACAAAAGGATAAATCAATCTGTCGTATTACGAGGAGATACCTATATCACCTGTCTGATATTTAAGCAGCGCTGAAGGCTCAATTCCAGACTTCTTGCCTCTGTGTGCAGCTATTTCCTCAGGGATTGTCTGACATCGTCTGAGTATAAAAATTAGCCCAGCAAGCCTATATCAGGACCACTCACTTGCTTTGCCCAACAGCAGGAGAGCATTTACCATTTAGACTTTTATTTTGCCTTAACAAATATATAAATAATTCCTCTTGGAGCAGGTTGAGGTGAAGCAAGTTAATACTTTATTGATTGCACCAACACAGGCTCCGCGAAGTGCGGAGTGCAACAAACGCCACCGCTCCGTAGGTCATCAGCTGTCACCTGTCAACATTCCAAGCTGGCAGCTGGTGACAGGAGATGCAGCGGTATGGTGTCCGAGGAGGGACACAAGTGCAGGTAACAACACATCTTCCCCCTTGGGAAAGGAGAGCATGAGGGATGAAGGGAGGGGTGAGGGTGAGTAGGAGAGGGGAAGGCATGGGGAGAAAAGGGTTATAACAATAATGCATTACATAGCATGAGCATAAACATTGAGCATTGCAGATATACTAATCACAAATATAATCTGAGAGTTTCACAGGTGGCAACAACCTTCTTTCTGCCCGACTCGGGCCACTGGTGGGGGCAGCGTCTTGCATGGTAGTAGGAGGCAATCTACTCCCTACTCTACTCGTGCTTGTAGGGTAGGGTCTTCCGTGTATGGGAGTGGCGTTGGTTTGCAATGGTGAGGTGTGTACAGCGGTACTAGAGGGATGAGGTTCATAGTCCATTTCCTCATCACACAACCGTGTAAATGTTTTGCCGTGGGCAGGAGTGTAAGGTTGGGTAAGGATATCTTGGTCATCAGGAGCTTGTTTGCACAATGAGAGGGCAGAGAAATGCACACCTTGCCATCGCTGAGGAGAGCAGAGTTGCAGAACACTTTGCATACTGATAGAGGTTGTGAGAACCTGTGCTTACCCTTGCTTATGTGTCCACTCCTCTTGACCTTGACTGTGTCCCCAAGTTCAAGCTTTTCAGGTTTGCACCCGTGTTTCTGGTCAGGTTGAGGTGAAGCAAGTAAATACTTTATTGATTGCACCAAAACAGGCTTCGAGAAGTGCGGAGTGCAAAAACGCCACCGCTCTGTAGGTCACCAGCTGTCAACTGTCAACATTCCAAGCTGGCAGCTGGTGACAGGAGATGCAGCGGTACGGTGTCTGAGGAGGGACACAAGTGCAGATCACAGCAAAATATTGTCGTTTTAACTTTGAATTTCTCACAGGAGACACGTCTAACTTCCTCAGTACTTGTGTTTTGCGCGATTCCAGTATTTATAAGTTCAATATCCACTCAAACCCATTCGAATTTTAAAATGCAATCTCTGCAGTGACTGCTGGGAGTCCATGAGGTCATAACATTGTATACTTCCACATCCTGAAATGGAAGTCATTATAAAAAGAAAATCAATTTTTACCTACTGAATTTGTTAACGTCCTCATTTTAATCACACAACCTTCCAGACTTTAATAGTGGAGACCATCTCCAAATATGTGTGCTATTCTTAACGAAAGGAATATATACACGTCACGTGAAAGCCTTGAGGGATGAGCATAATATTACATTCTGAAAATGTATATTAGATCATCCTAATATCAGTAGAAGCCGTCTTTATTTTTCCCCAGAAATCCAGAGAAAGCGTATGACCTCCTCTCACTCGATCCGCTCCCGTCAGTGTTCGAAAGCTACGTCCACGTGCTGCTAATCCTCAGGTTTTACGTTCGCTTTGACGCACGCAACCAACGGTTGTCTGTCTATTCCTTTTATTTCCAGTTGGTTACGCAGTCGCCGAGTACGAATTTAATTGTCGTTCCATGTTATCCCAGAACGCCACTTCCACACTCTCAAGCATGAAAAGGCAAGGCCCGAATTATGACCCCATCCGGCCTTGTCTTGGACTGCCTGAAAACGCCCTTCTGAATGCCAGCCTGTTGTTTGACCCTTCACTGAAGGTCGAGCAACTCCAAAACAATAGAAGGGGCCTCAAGACTAGATTCGATAAAGGAGGCAGCTGGAAAACTAAATCATCAAGGTTTTGTTTGATGCAGCTTTCGTTTTTTATGTCAATTCGTTTACAAGAACCAAATAGACAGGAAGTGGCTACTTTGTTATTAATTCATCCGTGACATAAGGCTTTATTTAGATCGGGGTTTTTCACTGCAGGAGGCGCCTATGATGGACTCATTGATGAGGGAAAGAATGTAAAGTAACATTACAAGTTACAACACTAATCTATTGAAGTGTCTCAACTAATTACACTATTTCACTTTTATTTGAAAGCTGATACTACGCAGAATATTTCACTCATAACTGAAGTACCTGATTGATGTGTGTTTCCTTGCAGCTGCAGAAATGAAAATGCCTCTGGCTCCTAAAATGCTTTTCACAGATCTGTACATTATATCCACTAAACATGTCTGTATGTGTGTGTTAGTGAGTGCGCTTCCCATGACACTCTGGGGGATATTTACAATAAAATGTCAGAGAGTGAGGTTTCTCCAAAATTAGTAACATCACTCTCCAACATTTTTTTAAAAGCAGGAATGTGTTATATTTACAAAACTACAAGGCACCCCTTAATTTCTGCTGGTGTTAAAATAAAGCTGCCTAGTGCCAGCACAGACACCTTGCCGCTATGTTGCAAGGGTGTCTGCTCTGGAGTGGCGATTGTTTATGTGCAAGAAAAGACACCTTCCTGCACATAAACAATCAGTAAAGGCGCACAATTTGAAAATACAATGAAAAAAATTAACAATTTCTCCTCGTATCGCCATCCTAAGACTAGGAAGGATATTTACACTAGAATGTCGGAGCGTGGTGATATTCCAAAAATGGTAACTCCACGCTCCAACATTTTTTAAACTCAGAGATGAGTCATATTTACAAAAATAAGGGACATCCCTGTGTTTCCAATAGCGATTGCGCTAATAAAGCTGCGTAGCACCAGCGCGGGCACCTTTGCACCATGTTTCAAGGGTGCCTGCGCTGCAGGGACGATTGTTTATGTGCAGAAAGGGACACCTTCCTGCAAATACACAATCTTGAAAGACGATTTGCTGTTTCTATGTGTGCCTCAGAATGGAGCACACATAGAAAAAGTAAAATACAAGGAGAAATTAATAATCTCTCCTCGTATCGACATCCTAAAACCAGGTTTTACCTGGCCTTCATCTTTACCGCTTTGTTCGTCATAAGTTGGCAGGGTATGCTCAGACGTGAGTCCCTTGCTCACTTTGCCACTGGATTCAAGCAAGCCTGGCTGAAGATGGCTGAAATTCCAGAAACCGGTCCTAGGAAGCTTATTTCCGGTCCAGGGAAGGCATGGCTTGGCAGTTCGTGCTGGACTGTTCCCATGAAGCACAGGGTCAGACTCTTTTGCATATGGCCATGTCTGAATTGGGGTGGCAGAGTGGGCTAAAGAACGGTGATGGATCAAACCCGGATCTGTTGACTGGGTGTGAGTGTTTGATTGGTTCTGATGCTCCGTCCATCACCACCCCCTTTTGTACCGCTTTGTTCGCCATAAGTTGGCAGGGTATGCTCAGACGTGAGTCCCTTGCTCACTTTGCCACTGGATTCAAGCAAGCCTGGCTGAAGATGGCTGAAATGCCAGAAACCGGTCCTAGGAAGCTTGTTTCCGGTCCAGGGAAGGCATGGCTTGGCAGTTCGTGCTGGACTGTTCCCATGAGGCACAGGGTCAGACTGATTTGCATATGGCCATGTCTGAACTGGGGTGGCAGAGTGGGCTAAAGAACGGTGATGGATCAAACCCGGATCTGTTGACTGGGTGTGAGTGTTTGATTGGTTCTGATGCTCCGTCCATCACCACCCCCTTTTGTACCGCTTTGTTCGCCATAAGTTGGCAGGGTATGCTCAGACGTGAGTCCCTTGCTCACTTTGCCACTGGATTCAAGCAATCCTGGCTGAAGATGGCTGAAATGCCAGAAACCGGTCCTAGGAAGCTTGTTTCCGGTCCAGGGAAGGCATGGCTTGGCTTTTTGTGCTGGACTGTTCCCATGAGGCACAGGGTCAGACTGATTTGCATATGGCCATGTCTGGGGTGGAGTGGGCTAAAGAACGGTGATGGATCAAACCCGGATCTGTTGACTGGGTGTGAGTGTTTGATTGGTTCTGATGCTTGGGTCTTGGTACGCCGGGACACATGGAAGGTGACGCCCTCCGGCATGAAGGATCGCCCCGTAATATCCAGGGCCCGAACATCCGAAACCCGTCTGCAGGACACTAAGCACAACAACATGTCCAGCTTTGAAGACAACTGCTTATGTGAGAGGTATTTGTTGCTGGGCCATGCCATCAAGAAGCGTAAGACCTTATTGACATCCCAGAGGACCAAATATCGTGGTTCTGGAGGAAGAGAAAGGCAAATCCCCAGAAGGAGCTTCCGCACCAGGGGATGGTCACCCACTGGATGATCCGCCACCACAGAGTGCCCAGCCGAAATCGCAGATTGGAACGTATTAATCGTCCTGTAAGCTAACCCTTCTGAAGCCAGGGAAGCCAGAAAATTCAGGATGTGAACAAAATCTGCCCCCACAGGATCCAGACTCCGTTGCAGACACCAACCCATCCATCGGGACCACGCCGATCGATATAGCTTAACGGTACCATCGGCCCATGCTCTGGATAAGAGCTCCGCAGTGTGGTGCGAAAGCCCAGGCACTTGCCATCAAGACCTGTAATCCGCCGTGCCATCAAGGCCAATGATCCACTCACTATCAGGGGATGAGGGCTGCCCAAGGGATTGAGCAGGAGATGAGGGAGCCGGGGTAGACGGATTGGAGAAGCCCAGGAAAGTTCCATCAGAACTGGAAACCAGGCTTGCGCTTTCCAAATCAGGGTAATCAGTACCAGATCTGCCCCCTGCCGACGGACCTGCGTCTTCAACCGCATGATCATAGCGAAGGGAGGGAATGCATAACCCTTCTCCTGTGACCAATCCTGTAGGAAGGCATCGGTGGCCGTCGCTCCTGGATCGGGTCGCCAACTGAAGTACCTGGGAATCTGAAAGTCCAGGCGAGAAGCAAAGAGGTCGACAGTAAAAGGACCCCAGTGGTCTTGCAAGGTCAGAAACACCGGCCGGGAAAGTTTCCACAAGCTGGAGTCTCGAAGATGTTGAGACTGCCAATCGGCTACCTGATTGGCCGTCCTCGGTAAGTGTTCTGCGATCACCGACACTTGATGGGCCAGGCAGTATTCCTAAAAGTCCTTGGCCAAATCTGCCAGGCTCTTGGAACGCGTCCCTCCCAGATGATTGATGTAGCGAACCGCTGTCACATTGTCCATCTTGAGGAGGACACATGAGTGAGCTTTGTCCCTCATCCAACAGCACACGGCGAAATAGCCAGCCATGAGCTCCAAACAGTTGATGTGGAGGGAGCCTTCCTCGGCGGACCAACCTCCTCCTGTACTGAGCTCGCGACAACCTGCTCCCCAACTGGAGCCTCTGGCATCGGACTCGCTCACCAGGTCAGGACGGGAACCGAAAATTGCATGCCCGTTCCACGCTTCCATGTGGGCGAGCCACCAGTGAAGTTCGTCTCTGACCTCCTCGGAGAGCGGTACCTTCTGAGCATACGTCAACCCCCTGCGGAGGTGGAACGCTTTGAGACGCTGAAGGGCCCGAAAATGCAAAGGACCCGGAAAGATGGCCTAAATCAAAGCTGACAGGAGTCTGACCACCCTGGCAATGCTGCGGAGAGACGTCAGCTGTTTCCAAAGAAGTTGCCGGATCTCGTGATGAATCTTCGTCATCTTCCTAGAAGGCAGACTGAGAGTCGCAGCCACTGAATCGATCACAAAACCTAGAAAGGTGATGGAGCGAGTAGGGTGGAGGCAAGACTTTGATTGGTTTAAGACAAACCCTAGGGATTGCAGCAGAAGCACCGCCGAACGGAGCTGGAGCAAGAGGGTCCGAGGGCACTGATGAAGGAAGAGCATGTCGTCAAGATAGACAATCATCCTCATGCCCTGTGCCCGTAAAGCTTCCACCACTGGATGCAACACCTTGGTAAAACACCAAGGGGCGGACGACAGGCCAAAGGGAAGTGAGGTGAACTCAAAAATCTGGCCGTCCCACCTGAACTGCAGGAACCGACGATGAGGTGGGAAGATAAGGACCATCAGGTAAGCATCCTTGAGGTCCAAACGGACCATCCAGTCGTCGGGACGCAACAGATCACGAAGGAGGTGAATCCCCTCCCTTTTGAAATGCTGGTAGATGAGCCATTCGTTGAACTCCGGAAGGTTTATCACCGGGCGCTGTCTGCCATCTTGCTTCTGAACCAGAAAATGTTGCTTAGGAAGGCCCCGGGCTGGGGATGGGAGCAGAAAATCTCCCCTTTACGCAAGAGCTCCCTGGCCTCGACGCCGGGAACAGCCTCTGGTGGGGTAGAAGCCACCAAAACGTGAGGAGTCCTGGTACTGCCCCCTCTGGGATTATTGACCTCTGCCGGAGGCTGCTTGCGAGAACTGGCCAGCCGAGCGCCCCCTGGCACGACCAGCCCCTCCGAAAACCCGCGAATTGAAAATGCGCTTCACCGTGGACTGCGCCTTGTCCAGAGAATTAAAGGTGGACACGATCTTGCCAAGTTCTTTAACAAATGGGTCTCCAAAAAGACCGCCCTGCGCCACCGGACCCGCTTCAGAAGTTGCTAATTCACCCAGCTTGGGGTCCCATTTGATAAGAAGAGATCAGCGCCTTTCTCTAGAAATGGCGCAGTTCGCATTCCCCAGGAAAATAATGGCCCATTGAGCCCAACTGGACTGTGTTTCGGGGAGATCAGGGCACCAGATACTTTAGCGTCTTCAGCCATATAACATTTTTTAACTAGGGGACCCGTGATGTCTAGTAACTTATCCTAACAGGCACGCCAGGATCTATCGATGCCTTTCTTTGGGTCTTTGATATACTTTGTTAGAAAAGTGGCCATCCTGGCATCAATCTCGGGGGTCACCGCCACTTCCCCTTTCAGGGATGGGTGCGGGCATTCGGATCTAAGGCGTGAGCGGACGTCCTGATCGAGGGGTTTCCGAAGGTGTGCCGCCACATACTTGGCCACCTTATCACAGGGAACCCACTGTGAAGAGCAGGGATGCAAAAGGTCCTCCAGATCAAGGAGGTCCGAGGGAACACCACCCTGGAAAGCTGAGGATTTAGGACAATCCCCAGAAGGGGCGCCACGACCTGCCCTGGTCCGATTCGCCATCCGACGCACCCTGGGAGTCCTCCGAAGGAGGAGAGAAGGCATCAGATCCGGGGCTCCTACAGGCGGAGGATCAGCCGGAGAGGGATCCACCGGCAAGGCTGGGGTCTGGGCGTCTTAAAAGACTTGCCGCAGCCTCTCAAAGGCATCAGAATCAACCCCGTCGGAACGGGAGCGCTTACGCGGGTTCTCCGGTAGGGAAGCGGGGCTCAACTTTGAAGGTAGGGAACCAGAAGGTCCCGGAGCGTCTTCCCTCGCAGGGAGGGGTTCAAGGAGTTTCGCTAGGTCATCCAACCTCTTCGCCAAAGGAGCCACCACCTCGGATACCGCTTTCACAATGGAGGAGTCAACCACATCACATAATTAGTCCGACAGTGGGAAATACTGGGGTTCCTCCTCCTCCTCATAATAATCATCAAACTCCTCCATGCTGTCCCAGGGAGAAGTTGAGGATACGAGGTAAGTAAGATATCGGTGGCCACCCACCAGGTAAGAGGGAAGTGAAAAGTGGGACGTCACCCAGGTCAAAATGAAGGCGAGAGTCAGCCCCCCCCCGTTCAAGCCAAATGCAGAGGGCCAGCCAACTTCTAAAACTATACTAGGGCCCAAAGCAGCACACCAAGCGCCCTAGAGCTTACTGCGGGCTTTATTGCAATGCCTGGGCACTCCAAAGGGGTGCGTGAAGTATGTACTGCAGTCTTACCCCCGCGGGGGTGTTCAGGCCTCAGGCAAAATACCGGCAAGGCGCGAGAGCAGCAGGGACGCGGGCGGAGGCGCTCGGCAACGGCCGCTGAATACTTTACAACCTCAGCTCGCGTCCCACCGAGGAAGCTCAGCGCCGGAAGGATCAATCCAGGGATGCGTGCCCCCTCGCGGTCGGCAGACCGCTCCCGCTCCCGCCGGTATAAGAGAAACCGTTGCGCGGCCGCATAGGAGCGGGCAGAACGTTCCCGCGGCCGCGATCACGGAGCGAAGGCTCCGAAACGCTGAATCAGCCTAATCAAATGCGGTAAAAAAGTAACCTGTAAAACCAAACACACGGAGCAAACGCTCCGACACCACAGGGACAGGCAACAGCGCACACACGGAGCAGAAGCTCCACAAAACAGCAATGTCAAAATAACCTTAGAATAACATTAGAATTCGCAGGAATAGGGACAGCAAGAGAAGGATCCAAAGCGGAGCGAAAGCTCCTACAACCTTTAACAATAAAAAGTGCCCCCAAACCACCAGCCCAAACGTGACTGAAGGGAAGGACACTTATCTGAGGGAGGCTGCTAGCAGCGAAGAAAGAAGACGTCCAGCACAGAGCAGGGGTTGTTATGATCCCAGGAGGCACCTGATTGGACAATGGACTGTTGCATGGCATTGTTGTTTTCTCCATAGGCTTCATGGGAAATGAAGTCCTACTGTTGTTTCACTGTTGGTTTTCTAAGCCTGCTATGGAATAAATAGAGGAAAGAAAAGCATAATCCTTGTCCCCGGGGCCTGACATAGAGTTAGAGTTTTTTTTGATGTACTACCGGGACACTGCCTATTTAAAAGTTAAACGTTGTCTCCTGCACTTTGGAAAAGTACCTACAAGGAGAAAAATTGAATTAAAAGCTGTTGATAGTAACTCTATAACTCGCAGTTTTATGACTGTTAATGTAGAGCACCACATTTACATGAAATACGCTTCTTTGTACATATACACTATCTCCCATTATAAATGATTCCCCTCTGTTAAGGTTTCAGGATGGTCTCTGGTAAATAAACACATATCCCCAAGTGGTATCCAAATTAAGGCACATATTCCCTGGCCTTAACTCTATTGCGCAGAATCTCTATGCAGATTGAATGTACATAAAATTTGATATTTTATGTAGAGTTTCTGCATGCTAGGTGACTCAATATGAAAATGTATTAGTGTGCTCATAGACTGTCCAGACATCACCATTTCCATTCATCAAATTCATCCTGCCTGACGACTTTACAGGCAAAATGTCGTTGTCCATATCCCGCTGAACCTTTCTCAAAGCTACTTCACCCTGAGAGCACCATAAAAAACCTTAATGGCGTCATAACCTTATACTTAGGCAACCTCAATCTACTCTCATGCAATCAAAATCTGCCCCTAAGGAAGTAAACCGATAAGCAGGATACTGTTGTCTCAGGGCATCTTTGACATCAGCAAAAAATCAGAAATAGCTGCAGCAGCCTGTCACACTCAAATTATCATTGTTTCACTCACAGTCAGAGGACCACCTAATGCATCACCTCTTCTGATGACACTGACATCAGTTTCACCTCTTGCAGAAAGATAGCGGAATGCTCAACGAAGTAGATGTATGCTAAACATCCCTTAAAAATTGCTTTATCTACATGGTTACATTTGTTAATCTGAATACCAGTCAGCTCCTGTGGATGAACTAGGAGCAAGCAGAAAGTCAACATATGACCACACTTTTCTCTGTTGAACTTTAACACTATTTGTCTGTAACTTCATCGCTTGGTCTACAACTTCCTATGCCATTTTAAGTCCCGCAGACCAATAGAGCCATTCACCAACTTCCCTTTTGGCCAAGAGAAATGATGAATTCATCTAACTTCACCTTTCGCTGTCTTTGGAGCTGACCACAATAGTAGAACTATTGAGACCGATCAATTAGACACTTCTCAAATGGTCCTGCAACTCTCACTTCAGCATCTCTTGCTTTCTCCTCACCACTTCTGGAATTTATTTGCCTGAATTCCAATTCTTCCCCATTAGTTCCCTCTAGGCTCCTTGAGCATAAAATAAAGTGAACTTTAAAATGTTTCTCCAAGACTCTTGCCCCCCTACTTACCCAGATAACGGCCCTGTAATTTCCACAGTACCCCTACCCTAACAGGAGGAGATGTTGTTTTATATCACTCTTTGCGATTTGGCCTTACTCCTATCAAAATGGCCTGGATGCCTAACACAGATGCTTTCAGTCTGTACTGTATTCTGTGTCCTCTGCTTGCCCATTGGTGAATAGTGAAGTTCTGTTCTGCCAGTCCATGTCATTAATGGATCCCACTTGTGGACTGCCATCATACTCCTGCATGGTAATCAATTCCATTCAATTCAAAATCTTTATTCGACCTGTGTATAGGTCATAATAGAAACCACAGTACAATAATACAAACACATATATAAAATTACATGTAGGTAAAAGAACAGCAGCTAAATATCAATATGAATCTGTAAGGTGCATGATCTAAACACTTAATTCCAATGCAGTAAATTCATATGCACATTTTAGAAACTTCTAGTAGGCTAAAATATAAAACGTCTTAAAATTACTATGAAAGTTAAAGAACTGAGTGCATCCGATGTGCAGTTACCTTATCATAGTTCTTCTTGCCCTAATAGCTGATATAAAAAAAGCACAGACGCAAAAACAAATTTCAGGTGAACCTAAAAACTGCAAATGAAGCAAAGCTACTCTGCATCGTTGAAATCCTAACTTATAAAGCAGGGGTTTCAAAAAGTGCTTAAGTGGCAAACTGTGCAATATGCAGAAAAACATAAAGTGCAGTAGTGCTTGTGCAGATTGATTGTCACATGCGCATGGTGCAACTATATTACCCTCTAAATCTGGAAAGTTGTTAAAATATAAAGACCAGTACATGGAACCTGTTTTAAAATGAAGGAGAAGTAAATGTTCCCATTGTGTGAGATCAAGGGTTAGATATTGGGCAGTTTCACCTGTAGCTAAGGATCTATAATATTTCAGAACTGAAGATTTCCCTAGTTTATTTTTTATTCTTAGGTCTTCGCGATATTCCAGAAAAGCTACTTTCACTTTGAACTTATCAGCCTTAGAGAAACTGCTAGGGCTCAGTAACCAAGTAAGACAATCCAAGGGATGCTATGCTAACCCGAATGTAATACAACCATGGGATGGAAAAAGGTTTTTCAAGATTGAGACACAAAAGGGTGATATCCCTACGTAGTTTTGCAGACAGATTAGTTCAGATGCTAACCCACAACAGAAGAGGTGCCAAGTGGATCTTATCTAGAATGAATCCCTGATTCATCTCTGAGTGGACAATGAAACTTGAGGTGGATGGTGGTAAATTCAACAGGCGGAGAAGGAAACGATTCTCCTCTACTTGTATGGAGCAACTTTTATTAAAGCACCACAGACCTGCACCATAAGTAGCAGTGCTAATACATTGTGAATTATACACCTTCAAGGCTGGCAAGATATTCTCTCTGGTACCAGGTCAAATAAGATTGCACACTGTTCCTTCAGCTCTAGAAAGTTAAAGATTAGAGTTGTTGATCTGGGAGTGCCAAAACCCTGAAGAACTAAAGGTCATGCCCAGATAACAACAGTTGTCTACACTCGTAAGTGCATGCCCCTTAATGATAATTTTATTTAATCTTTATTTACCAGGCCCACATGACATGATGTGCGATTTAATGTAATTCATTTTAATCAAGATCTTGCATGAAAAGGGCAAAGCGGTCCACCAGCTGCCTTTGGAGTAAGGGATGAAAGGACTGCATCGTCTGCGTAGAGTAAGGCGGGCACAGAAGTGTCTGCCATTCTCGGAGTAACAACTTGGGTAGAATTTAGGTGAGCTGTTAGCCCATTTATGTAAAAAATAAAAAGCAGAGGTTCCCATATGCACCCCTGCTGAATACCCTTTTTCAATGGGAAATCAGATGAAGGCTCGCCTTGAGTAGTTAAGCTCACTCTGGCAGGCAAATCAGCATGTAGGGAATACAAATAATTCACCAGAGAAGGGTCCACTCCTTCATCCAGCAACATTAGCCACAATTTGGTTCTATTTACTGCATCAAAGGCAGTGGACAGATCCATAAAGGCGAGATCGATGGGGCAACATCTGGCATGGATGTACTTGCTAACCGTCAGGGCTAGATTCAAACATTGTTAATTTGTACCTAAGTTTGGGCGGAATCCAAATTGAAAAGAGGAGAGGATGCCCTTGTCGCCTGCCCAGCTGACTAAACAGTCATATATTACTCTGCCAATGATTTTAACTGTACTATCAATGAGAGAAATAGGGCAATAGCATTTAGGAGACATATGTATGGTAATCTAAAAGCCCCAACCCGCAACCCTTGACCATGACAGCTGTGCTACAAAATGTATGGGCCTCTACAGCTCCCATGTTGATCGCCCTGACAAATGAACTCACAGTGAAATCACTGCCAGAGTATCCACAGCATTTTACATGCAAATACGTCCACAAATAATCTACATCAATGAAAACCAATATGTTTGCACCACAAAGAATGATGAGCGCCCTCATTGCTGCTGCCAAATTCATCCAACCAGAGATCAAATGGACCAATCCATGCCGAGACTCATCCCCAACCATACTACAAGCCTTCTGTCTCTCCCCGTACCCTCAGTGGAAAAGACTCTCCCTTCATGTGCTAGAAGCACAAAGTTGACTCAAGATCTACTGTTAACTGTGCAGAGGGTCCTAAGGGCCTGATTTACCGTTTGGTAGGAGGCTCACTGTCTGCCAGGGCAAGGAAGGTAACAACCTCCATTGTTCTGGGTGGCTGTTGCCTGCCCTGTTTAGAGATATCTGCCTGCCTGGTGGAGATCTCCATGCCTTCTGAGGAGCTGCAGCCGCCGAGGCACTTCCGAAGGCATTGAATGTTTGCTGAGCTGTTGCCATGTTTCATGCAGCCACTGAGCAAACTGTTTTAGCTTTACAAAAACAGACTCCCAAAGTGATAGTTTGATTATGTATCCAAAACAAACCAACACCTTGGACATTTTTAAAAGTACCCTATCCACCAAAGTCTAAACCAGGCCGTCAGCCTTGTCTCTCACTCTGGTGATGATAACTGAAGATCACAGCTGCAAAAGGTAGCAAACCTTCTTTTGTGCATTTTATTGGGGGGTTTACTCATGAGCCACCACCCGCTGTAGGGGGGAATGAATCAGCGCCTGGATACCCTCAGGGATAACATGTAGCGCTCTACAAATCTACTGATTGATTGATTGATCACCTGCATCTAACATGAATATCACAGCCACCTCTTTTGGACAGTGGGGTGCAGGGTGTTCATACCACCCTAATTGACACAAGACACTCCTTACCAGAGTCAAAACCAAATCCCCATCACATAAAACAAGGGGAAATGAACAGGAAGAACCTTGAGCCTTAAATGTGCCCTGCAGCTGCATTTGTGCCTTGGATTATCGCCAAACGCCCCTGTCAGTCTGCTCTCCTGAAAGCTGATCCATAAATGAAATATGCTCAACTGCGTCCTGGGCGTTTCATGTTCAGAAAGCGTATTAAGTACAATAACTGTCAACTATTCATTTACTGCTTGATTGAATACCACCCAGGTGATGGCAGCTATTACACTGCTTTCCTCGCATCTCTGCTTTGGGGATGCTGCAGCAGGGCCGGCAGTCTGAGCTGCAGACAGGAAGCCTCCTCCTGCTTGGATTGGGGGCAGGGCTCGTGTGCCAGGAGGACATGACTTGAGCTTCTTAAGTGCCCCTTTGTCCTTCAGAAACAGCTCATCAAGTTTAAACAAGCAATTTCGGAAACTATTTTATCTAGCACTGTTTTATAAATGAGGATGTTAGACGTTTGTTTCTGATCTTTCCCAAGTCCACTGAGTTTAAAGGATTGGGCTTCCCTTCTTCGAGAGTTAAGGAGCTGCTTCTGCAGTAATGTACACAGTGTGAGCCCAGCAGGCTTCGTGAACGGAGAGAATGAAAATAAAAGCAGAAGGCGAGGAGCAGGTTCTAAGCCCTGCCACGCAAGGGAAGTAAGGCAAGAACCAGTACGGCTTGGCAAGAAGCAGGTACTGGTGCCCCTCAAGGGGAGGTGGAGTTCTCCCCACGCTGCATTTGTGACCCCCTGCAGCGGAAGATCTAGCACGTTCAGCCTACTAGAAGAGCGGCCAGGCCTACAGTGGTGGGTCTTTGCTGGAAACTCTGGGCTTAGGTGTGCTTTTAATGTCTGCCTGGGGTGTATTTTTGGGAAGAGTGGGGCAAAACCACATTTATGTGCGACTCGACTGATGTACAGCAGCTGTGTTGGTAAGCGATGTACAGGGCATGCACAGCTGCAAATTCATATTTCCAGCGTGCAGTGAAGGAATGGCTGCAGGGAGAGCCTGCTCCACCCAAATGAGGGTGGCAGGCTCTGAAACAGGCAGCCAGCGGGATTGCCAGCACAGGAAGATGGGAAGACCATTGGCACCAAGAAGACCACGAGGGGGAAGGGTTCCAGGCGCCACATTTTCCTTTTGTTTTCCCGCAGAGGAAGAGCTTGGTTCAACCTGGGGGCAACTTGGGGGAAAGCAGAGAGGACACCCCAGTCTCTTTTGGGGACACAGCATCCAGCTGGAGTTAGAGACTGGAGCGCCGATAGATACTGGCAATGGAGGGGTCCCCGGAGCAGTGAACAAGTACTGTGAGGGCCACACTGGCAGAGAGCGGACCAGGCCACCCAGGACCTGGGACATGCCTTCTGACAGGGGCAAGGCAGGTCCATCTCAGAAGAGGTAAGGGCTAAAGGAGCTTGCTCCTCAAAGACAAATACGAGAGAGAAAGAATGTGATGATCCCAGAAAAGACAGAAAGCAATATCAGTGGCCACATGGCCAGGGTGGAGAGGCAGGCGGAGAAGGCCACTCAGGAGCAGTGATGAAGAGCATGCTTGTACCCAAGTTACGCGATGAGGAGATGACAAGGAAGGAAGACAGGGACAAGGAGATCGATGGAAGGCATTGAGTTTCAGCCCATGAAGAACCATGGAAGGAGGCGTGAGAGACAAGAGACAGAGAGGGAAGTTGCCAATATGGGTTGTGAAAATAAGGGCAGACAACTCCAGACTGGACAGTGTAGTGAGTACAGGGAGACTAGTGGGATGCGAGGAGCTGTGGTAGTGGGGAGCAAGTGAAGAGCAAGATGGACATGTGGGTCACAGAGGGCAGAGCATGAGGAATTGATTTTGAAGATCTCCAGAGGGCTTAGTTGGAGGACAAGGTTCTAGAAAGGAGAGGACAAACTGAGGCACCTGGGACACCTGACACTGCGAAGGACTACTGGTCCCAGGACTCCAGGGGGCAGAGGAAGAGGCCCCATAGACCATCAGGCACTACAAAGCATGCTTATTACTCCTGCCACACGGGACTCCTGACATTGCAAGGGACTACCTGTCCCAGGATTTCAAGGGGCAGAGAAGGAGGCCCCAAGGGCACCCGGTGCTACAGAGCGTGCTTGTTATTCCTGCTGCACCAGACACCTGACATTGCGAGGAACTACCAGTCCCAGGATTCCAGGGGGCAGAGGACGAGGCCCCAGAACCACCTGGCGCTACAAAGTGCGCTTGTTACTCCTGCTGTGTTGGACGTGTCCAGGCCAGGCCAGCACCTGTCTGTGCCAATCAGAGTATGGAAGAGGCTGGGCTGGATCAACCCCCTTTGGATTTGTTCCTTCGACTGCTATAAGTACTTCTATTTGGTAATGGGTTCACTTTTCCTTGATCTAACTGGTTTCATAGTGCTCCAGGGTCTGTAACACTTACTTACTATTATAATACCCCTTCAATATTTAAATATATTTGAACGTTTTTACAGCTCGACTCTGGCTTGATTGTTATATGTATTAACTGAATAGCAGATAACACTATTGTACTTCTATTTTGGTAATGTTATCCTAACCTTAATGAATGGCACTTTAAAAAGTGGATAATTTCGTACCAACTTTTTCATTTGCACTTTAGTAAACTCTTGCATTGCTGGTCAGGTTTTAGATGAACCAGTGCTTAGAAGGTGGCCTGATACATTAGGGACCCTTCTAATGGTTTGGTAGTATTATTTGTGTGTTTCAAACTTGCTGCTTAACTTTGTTCTGTTATTAACTTTGGTATTTGTGCAATAAAAGTTCCATTGAGAGTCTTCTCAGTGGAAATTTCTGTCGTTCTGAAACTTTGCCCTTGCTATTTTGCGAAAATGGTCAAGTTCAAGGCACTCGAGGCAGGATTATGCAAGCATAACATTCCCAAAATTAGGAAGAGTGCAGGGGACAACTGCACTATATTAGAGGTTGACAATCTAATAGAAGAGGTTGAGTCTATGCTGTAGGATAAGAAGAAAATAGATGGTGCCTAAGATAACATGATTCCACAAGTAATACAATAATAAGCAATACCCTTTAATAACTATAATATCCGCCCCTAGCTTACAAGTTGAGGGGCAAGGTGGAATACCCCTCGATAGATGAAGCTTTAAAACATAACCTCTCACACGTTACCCAGGTAATAGTTATTCCATCTGTGGAGACGATGAATCTGGCTAGTCGAACCCCTACCAAAGTAGTTGTAGTGGATCCCATCATTCCCTGTAAAAATAGACACTCTTCTATGGCAACCCTTGATTGTGGTAGTCCACCAAATATAACCGGTAAATGTGATAGCAGAACTCAGGGAGATTCCTCTCTGAGGAAGCTCAGCTCAAAAATTGATTCCCTGACCAAAGAGCTCAAAGAACTAAAAAGACTTGTGAGAATCCTCTTGTCCCATAATTAAGTCCTGGGGCTGGGTTCAAGTAGTTATTCTCAACTAAATCATCCTGTGACTACTGAAACCCATAGGAACTCTATTGGTAAGACTCAGAGACAGATAGCTTGAATTTATTCTCAGTCCCTAGAGTTCTTCAGTTACACTCTAGTTCCCCCAGCAATCAAAATAATAGAATGCATGGGATGGGTCTGGGAGCTTCGTGGAAAAGTGGTTAGAATGACATAGAACAAATTGCCATAACAGGATTAGGAGCGAATAATTAACCTTGGAATTCCCCCATATTTCCATTGAAACAAGATTACAACAGCCTTAAACCTAGGAATTCCCCCATATTTCCATTGAAACAAGATTCCTATAGCCCTTCCTTTATGGGATCAACTGAGAGAACTTTCAATCATGACTCTCCTCGTATGCTGAATTCCCACCCTGCCACTTCACATTAATCTAATGGTTACATTAAAGGAAGTACTCACAAATGCTAAGGAAATGTAGTGTATATGATAAATGTACCCAAGCTAAATAAAAATACAAAGGGAGGATGGTGAATCCCTGATAAATAGGATAATTTAGTGGATAACGCCAGTGTTTGTCACTAGTGCGTGCAGACAGATTAAGAGCCGAGCAAATTTCGAGTCACATTGGGAAGTATAACAATGTTTAACTCTTTCTCAGAACCTGACAAATGGTAGATGGGCTGATCTTAATGGAGCTTTAGCTACCCTTGTCTTCAAAGATAGTGCTCTAGACCATGATAGGGACCCAATAATGGGCAACTGTTTGCCCAAACAAGAAAACAAACAATTAACTAAGCACCTAAACCTAATTTCTTGGAACATCGCAGGCTTAAGTCAAAAACTTGTATACCTAATTTGGGAGGACAATATTAATAATTTCTAAATTTGTATATTGCAGGAAACCTGGCTAATACAACCAACTCATAAAACATGATATAAAACATATAGCGTAAATGCTATACCTTCTTCCACTGATAAGCCATCAGGGGGTCTTGTCGTAAGGGTACAAATTTCACGGAATGTCCCTTTTGAAGCATTGAACATTGATTCCCCTGATATCCTAGGGTTCAGAATATACACACAAAAGAGTCTTATCCTGTACCTTTCTAAAAATCTGTGTTCGGCCGACCCAGAGAAACATGTAATCCTCCACTTTAGTGATACTGGAAATCTATTTAAATACTATAAAAATGAACAGCATGATAGTTATGTGGGGGGCTTAAATATAATGTATGATCTCATTTGAGGCTTGAACTTAGTTACTGAGGATGAGGATGAAGTATAGCGCATACCTTCTCTTGACATTAGTTCAAATGTTTCCTATGTTGTACTGCCATGCCTTCGAACCATGGCACATGGTCTGCGGACCTGCATTCGCAGATCCAAATCTGATCAATTAGGCACATACAACTTTGAAGGAGGTATGACCAAATCTAAGATTGATTACACCCTGCTAAGTATCCCTTTATGGGATAAAATGATAGACTTCATGATAAAACATAGGGAATATTGTGACCATCACCCTCTACACTTAATGTTGCCAAGATCCTTGATTGACCTCCCTACTTCTGAAATTCCTATAACCGACATTCACCATAGCTTAATTGAGAATTAAAAAAAATATCTAACTAAAGCACCATGTAAAAGCCCAGCTAAAGTGTCAATTAAGAAAAACGTGAGAAACCTTTGGTAGACAAAAGATTGCCGGAAAGTTAAAAAGGCCCAAGCCATGGCTGTAAAATCTAAATGCCATTTTGATGTGGCCAGGGCTCAATATAAGAAAATATTTACACTGGCCAAATGTAATGGGATGACACCAATTGGATGGACTTGATTGAGGCAGCAAAAAATGGTGACAACATGACAGTTTGGAAAATCATAGCCCATGGGTGCAAGGAATCTGACTCGCAGATTGAATGTTTTTTAAATCCAAAAGATTGGGTCAAACACTTTTATAATCCCTATTTACTCCCTGTAACTTCCCACACACTATATAGCAGCAATGTAATTAGTGACAAAAAATACGCATATACTTTTTATGGCAGAGACTCAGCTGGCCAAAGAGGCTATTAAATTGTGCAAGGCCCCGGGTCAAGATAAAATCCCAGGGTACCTACTGCAATATGACACATCAATCTGGGCTCCTTATGCTAATCTTCTATGCAATTTTATAGCTTGGAAAGCCCCCGGTTCCGGATACATGGAAAAGAGCCGAGATTATTCCTATTTATAAGAAAGGTGATCAACATGATTGAGGCTTTTATAGGCTAATCAGTCCCCTGGACACCCTTCAAAAGATTTGTGCAAGACAGATTTTGAACAAGCTCACAGAATGGATGGAGGACAAAAAGATTATGTCATCATATCAGGCTGGCTTTAGATCAAGAGTGAACACAATAGACCAGGTATTCAGACTTATTCTAATTATCTGGAAGTATATAAAGCTGAGGGATGGTCATATAAACATAGCTTTGTTGACTTGAGGGCAGCATTTGACCTAGTTCCAAGGGGTTATTTATGGACACCCCCTTTAGAAGCAATTAGTCTCTGAAGATCTTCTTGACCATATTATTTGATTCCACCATGATAATTGCGCCCAAGTCTGCTGAGGAACCCAGGGTGAACTAACTGATCGTATCCCAATAGAAAGGGGTTACAAGGGTGTGTGCTTGCACCTACACTCCTCTCATTGTATGTGAATGATGTCACAAAAGTTCTCTTAGAATGAAATAATGACTCCCCCAAGTTAAAAGGGGTCCCAGTGCCTGCACTTCTATTCGCAGATGATACACTCTTATTATCCCAAACCCTGAGAGGGTTGAAGTTGTTTTTGGATAAGTGCAATGCATATTGCGAAACAAGGGACTGGAGATCAATGTTAATAAGACCAAATACATGGTGATAAGATCACGTAAGTCCTTAAGAGGGAATAAAGGTTTGCGACAGAAAAGGCTTGAACGTGTTGCGAAATTTGAGTATTTGGGCATAATGCTTGACAGCAAATCGTCCCGGACCCCTCACATAAAAAGGCACAGAGCTGTTCTCCAACATAGCCTTATCGCAATACTTAAAAAGCATCAGGAAACAGACTACAGGGCTAGCTCTCATGCCATTGAAGTTTATAAGTCAAAAGCACAGACAGCTGTCTTGTATGGTGCTGAACTTTGTGGAATAGATATTGTTGAAAAGTTGACATTGGGTGAGAAAAATTTCATAAGGTACCTATTACATCTCCCCAAAAGTACTTTGCTCATTCCCTTGTTTCATGACGCAGTTCTTAAGGGAGCAGAGCATGTGGCAGTTTTAAGCCCTCTGCTTTATTGGGTGAGCACATGGACAGTTCAGACGCTTGCCTCATATAGAGAAGGAATTGTAGTGTATGATAATTGTAGAAAGCTAAGCGCCAGTTAACATGTATTAAGGTCATAATGTATGTCGCCCCGGAGATGGGAACCATGCTGCGTGGGGAGTGGCAGGTGGGAGTTGGAGAGCCCAGCAGACAGTTCCAGTTAACCTTCCTAGTCGCAATAAAGTACTAACACTTTACTTATGTGTAGGGTCTTTACTTCACATTAGTCGCGGTGTGTTGTAGCGACTAGGCAGCAGATCCTATGAGTTTACCTGCTTCGATGCTTGCTGATCCTGTCCGACTATATCTGCTACTTCTACCTTCAAGCCGGAGACGCTGGGAAGTTGTCTCATCATATCTGTCGGTAGTTCAGTTTGGTCACATGAGGAAAAATAAAATATCTAATTTACTGCTTTTTAGCGTATTCTATTTGTGTATGGGTTGTGCCTGCGCATTTCCCTGCATGACTAATACCGTCTTGACGTGCGCTTGGGTACTACATGTGCATGTTGTCTAGTAACATTGATATCTCTACACTTCTCGTGTAAGCAGATGTTGCCTAGCAACCTTCTGGCAAGCTTTACTAGAGCGGCTTGTGCATTCTTCAGCTGATAGAGTGGCGTCAGGAGCGGCTCGGCTCAGGCACTGCTGATTTCTCACTTGTGAGCTTCTCCATGTGCACGCTCTGTGGTAAATATTTCTCCTTTACCGGGACTGAATTTGATACAGGAACATAGTAAAATAGCTCAATAAAATGAGAGGCAGAATCCGTGGTATTAGAGGTTCGGAATGGGCTTTATTCCATTAATTCGATTATAATCGGTTGCTCCCAATGTTCCGTCACCACGAAGGTTCAGGAAGTGAAGCACACACTTTATTGACAAGAAATGACTTTTATAGTACATACATGACAATGAAGTAAATGCAGTAGGCGTAACAATTGATAAGGAAAATGACGAGTTGTTCTGCGTAACCAGAAATGGGTGTAATAAGGCGAAAAAAGGAACATAATTGGTTGTGATGTCATGTATAGGTGGATCTATAAGATAATACTTGGCATGGATGCGCGCGCAGCAGTCTGACGTGTAATTGACGTGTAACTAGGGGGTGAAGGGGACTTGACATTTAGCTCTACGTGTGGAGACAAGAAGTCTGGGGGGTCAAGTCAACCTAATCCCAAATCATATCTAACATCCTATGTTTAAAGAACTATGTTATCCATAAAAGAAGGACTCTCGGACAGAATCTATTCTATACTGACTGTGCGTGCATGTACAAGCGTCTAAGTGTCTACACTAAATGCGAGGGGGTAGGAATATTCCATGGTAACAAGGCTATGAATTACTTGCATGAGGACAGAGAAGCCGGCCTTTTGCTTGGTAACTGGAAGAATGTTTACTTAAACTACTAGGCAGGAATGCATCGGCTGAGGGGGAAGCAGATAATTCGAAGGTGAAATACAGTTTTTGGCAGAGAATAGGCTGATGTCAGGCTTCGTGAGCCGCGCAGAGAATGAGACAAAGTTCATGGTCACAGATGCAGGCTCAGACTGGAGCTTTCAGAGGCAGAAGGCAAGAAGAGTTTGATGACAGAATCAGGGCCTACTTGCCTGGACTGTAAAATGGCATAAGTGAACCATATTAAGCCGGTGGCTTTTCATACTTAGGAATGGAATATCCGGCCTATTCATGGCGGATCTGACAGAGGACATGTTGACGGTGGACGCACATGTGTTTGCGTCTTTATAACTGGAACTGGAGGGAACACACAGGTACTTGTGACATGCACATAGAACTGTTGGGGTCCAAGATAGGGGACATAACTGACCAGAAAAATCCATATTTCCACATTCCCTCCTTGTCCCCTACTTGCCCGTTAAGAGATATCAATCTTCATTAATCCATTGATCTGTTCATATAGCATCATTTGTTCTTCTTTCTTCTTCCGTGACGAATGAAATCTTGGTGGTGGAATACACGATGTGGCACACAGACCACAGATCGCTGGTCCACATTGTAGACATAGACAGCAACTGAATAGTAGGAGAAGGCCAATACCTAGGAAGGATAGAACTCTCCATCCCCAGGCTGATATCACATTCCAAAACCAACTGGACCAAGTCCAAGTGCCTGGGTTCTGGTGCATCTGGCTTACAATCTTGTGAAGGCGAGTTATAGCTTTATATACAGATGGCGAATTTTCTGGTATGAATACGCAGCAGCTTGATCCGATGACCCTACAAGCTCCGCCTCTATCAGCCAGGATGACGTCAAGGACAAGACGATTTTGAAGCACAACAATCCGCATAGCAGACTGCTCTTCTGTTAAATTGCCTAAGGCGGAAATAGTTTCATTCACTACTGCTTCAAGGGTTCTAGTTAATCTACGTATCAGCTTACTATTGGTAACTGTACCTATATAGGGAAAGATGCCTTTATTGAAATCTACATACTTGTCCCATGCCGTCTCAGTATAATCGACAATTGGGAGATCTCTCCGCTCTCTATTGTGTACTAAATGAATATTTCTATAATAATCAGGAGGAGCTAGGAAAACAGGTGGCAAAAGGAATGCTATGTAGCAGGTACCATCCCAATCTAGAGGTAGACGCATATATGCAGTCTGACCACATATAAAGTAGGAGTGGCGAGAAGCTCTGAATGAAGATTTGCCTTGATCACTGAATTCTACTGTAGTAGTGCATTGACTATGGCCCATATGTATGGAACCAACCTTTCTTACACACAATTCACCTTTTGCTGGGAATACTGACATGGTGGGTAAGACTAGCTCAACTTCGGATACGACATTTAGAATCATGAGATTAGGTGTAAAATTACCTAATCCATACACTTCATTTTCTAGATCAGTTCCTGTTCTTTTGGGGCGACCCTCCTTGTCAGGGTAGCAGACTTTGAGTAAAACTAGGTTCAGGTTTCCCCATATCCAATGATCTTGGTAAACTGCTGTGTCTGAGTCTATGGAATTGATTAAACTGAACCATGCTCCACAGGAGCCATTGTGTGTAAATGGGTGTGGAAAGAATGGCAGGACTCCTTCATAATTCTGATAGGGAGGGAGTCGGCCACACACCCAACAATTAGTAGCATTACTAGTCTGATGGGAATGATGTAACATACTAATGAAAGTGTTATTGCGCAGCGCAAGTCTATAGGACAATTCATGCGGGGGTAAGTCACTAAAAGAATGTTCTGCAATAACATTGTGAACATTTCTGGCAATAGGGTAATATATGTGCAACAACATACTGGTAATAATTATTAAAAGACTTAAGGAAAACAAAATTAATAATGTCCCTATACAATGGCTACGCAGTGATTTACAATACGCCTGTCGTTTCATCATTTTTCGCGACTGTTCATGATTCAGGTCTAGAGGATACATGTCAGAGACAGATTCAACCGCTTCACCTAGGAGAGGACTTAAACAATCAAACCGTCTGACGTCCTAGGCCGTAACTTAACTTTGTAAAGTTCGCTTTCAGTTTTTTCCACCAAAGGAAGTTTTGAATCAGTCTGTGAGGGAGTGCAGGGCACAATGTCTATATCCGAGTATTGTCCATGATATTTCTTTATATGACTTGAATGAATCCAACCCTTGCGGCCCTCGATCTTCACGGCTGTTCTTGTGGTCAGCAGAACCAACTTGGGTGTCTTCCACCTGGGCTCCAGCTGAGTCTTTCGGTCGAAATTTTTCACAAACACAAAATCCCCCGGAACTACGTCATGGGGTTTCACCTCAGTGTTGTCGGGAAATGCTGCAGCAACCTGTGAACGACAAGATTGTAGTGCAGACATCAAGGAAGCCAAGTAATCTGTCAGCATATTACAGTCAATATCAGTTATTTTGCGTGGTACAGGCGTCCCCCACATATTTGGTGGTCTACCGAAGATCACCTCATACGGGGATAGCCCTGTTCTAGAGTGTGCTACCATTCTCATGTAAAAGAGTGCAACTGGTAATGCTACTATCCAGTCGACCCCTTTCTCTCTGCATATTTTGGACAGTCTGATTTTCAGTATCTGATTATGTCTTTCCACGAGACCTGCTGCCTCGGGGTGTCGGACACAGTGGAATTTCCACTGATATCCTAGCAGAAGTGAAACATGTTTCATTAATTCGGATGAGAACGGCTGGCCGTTATCTGAGTAGACAACACGTGGTAAACCGTATCGTGGGAAGAATTCTCGAACCAACTGTTTGGCAGTAGTCGGGGCAGTGTAATCTGAAACCGGGTACGCCTCTGTCCAACGGGACAGAGCGCAGACAACTACGAGAACATATTTGAATCCTCGACATCGTTCCATCTGGATATAATCCATCTGTAGGACTTCAAAAGGGTGATCAGGAGGATGAAATCCACCCTGTTCTACGGGAACACTTTTTCCTGGGTTGAACTGGCAACAGATCATACAGGTACGGACCTTTTGTTTGGCTGCTGCTCGTAAATGTTTATTAAACCAAATGTGTTGAATGCTGTCTAGCATAGCTTTTTCTCCTAGATGTGCCGGACTATGTATAGTGTTAATTATAACTTGGACCATTGAATCAGGAAGGAACCATACAGACCTTTCCTTCATCATCCATCCTTGGTCCGTTTGGATCCCTCCTAATTCAGTCCATTTCTTTATTTCGTCTGGTGTAGCATGTGTCTGTATGTCAATTACGTCAAGAGTAGGATCTTTAACTGTCATACAATGTGTCGGCATCGGGACTATTGTCTTTGTCATGTCGGGAGTTTGAGTTTGAGCAGTCTGTTTAGCCGTTCTGTCGGCTAGATCATTGCCTTGGGAAATGATATCAGTAACTTTCGTATGAGCTTTACATTTCATAATTGATATTGCAGTAGGTAGATGTATTGCATCTAATAAGGCATGAATGAGGGGTCCGTGCTGAATGTGGGCACCGTGGGAAGTTAAATAACCTCTCTCTCGCCACAGCACGCCGAAGTCATGTACAACTCCGAATGCATAACGTGAATCAGTGTATATGTTGACTTTTTTATTCGTGGCTTGAATACAGGCTTGTGTCAGAGCGATGAGCTTTGCGGCTTGAGCTGACAAAGTATTTATACGATTAGTTTCAATGACTTCAGTATCTGTTGTGACTGCATAAGCGGCCACTAACTCTCCTGTACTTGTTCTCATACATGAACCATCGACATAAAATGTCAAGTCTGGATCTGACAATGGAACATCGGTCAAGTCTTGTCTGGGTTTTGTCGTTACAGTAATAACTTCAATACAGTCATGGGCTAGTGGGTCTGTTCCGGTTACTGGCAAAAGTGTGGCAGGATTCAATGTGTTACAGCGTCTTATTTCTATATGTGGCTGAAACAATGTAAGTTCATACCCTGTAAGTCGTGCTATGGTCAAGTGTTGTGTTTGTGTTCTATTTACAAGAACCTCTACTGCGTGTGGTACTTGAACTGTCAATGGATGTCCTAACACTATGGCATCGCTTTGTCTGATTGCTAAAGCTGTCGCTGCCACTGATTTCAGACATGCAGGCAAAGCCTGAGCTACGGGATCTAATGTACTAGAAAAATAAGCACATGGTTTGTGTGCTCCTGCTTGATCCTGTGTGAGTACTGACAAAGCAGTACCTTCGCGTTCTGTAACAAAGAGTGTAAACTGTTTTCTGTAACATGGTGTTGCTAAAACAGGTGCTTGACATAAAGTTTTCTTTAGGCTTTCAAAAGCTTGTGTATGTTCTTGAGTCCAAGGGAGAACAGTCGATGTGGCTGCCTCCTGGGTTGTCAACTGAATGAGTGGTTTTGCTAGAAATGCATATTGCGGGATCCACTGTCTACAGTATGAAGTGAGGCCTATGAAAGCCCGCACCTCCTTTTGTGTCTTGGGTATTGGCATGTTAGCTATTAACTGAATGCGGTCTGGTGTAAGCTGCCTTCCCTCCTTGGACAGCGAGTGTCCAAGATAAATAACTCGCTGGACACAGAATTGCAGCTTAGAAGGGGACACCTTGTGTCCTTTTTCGGCTAGAAATTGTAAAACTGTCAGTGATGCTTTTTCACATTCAGGTTCGCTTCGGGCGGTGATCAGCAGATCATCGACGTATTGAAGCAGAGCAGTGTTAACTGGCATGTGGATACTGTCAAGTTCTCGTTTCAGTGCTTGGCTATAGATGCTGGGGCTTTCTGTAAATCCTTGAGGTGCGCGTGAGAATTTAAAGCTACGTCCATTTAAACTAAATCCGAACAAATATTGGCTTTCCGGATCTATTGGGACGCTGAAAAAGGCATTCTTGAGATCGATTACAGTGAAGAATGTCGCTTCGGAATCAATAGCTGTCAGTAATGACGAGATATCTGGGACCACAGGGAATTGTGGCACAATGCATTTGTTTAACTCGCGCAGATCAATAACCAATCGATATACTGGCGGGGCCTTCGGATCTGTTCGTTTAAGAATCGGTATTATCGGTGAATTACATATATTGGAGTCTGTTTCCACAACTACTCCTTGGGCAATGAGCTCGTCAATGATTTGTAGTAAAGCCACTACAGCATCTGGTGGTAACTTGTATTGTCGCATTCGTGGTAGCACCACTCCTGCCTTTAATGTGACTCGATATGGTGTAATATTCATGCATCCAACATCAGTAGGGCCTTGTGCCCATAGACGTGTAGGTAAAGTCTGCAGTCGGGGATCCATGTCTCTAGATACATAGTGACCTTTAAAATCACGTAAAAACAACCTTACTCCTTCCGGAGAACAACATATTATAGCTCCTAGAGCTTTTAACGTTTTTATTCCTAATAGATTTTCTGGACATGATTTAGTTAGCAATAAATCTGTAGTTCGGGTCAAAGGTCCTATCGTAAGTGGCAGAGGTTGTGACACTTCATTAACAATAGGTTTCCCTGAAAAACCAAGGGAAATATTCTGTGAGCCTGAGAGGGGTGCCCCTGGAACTTCACTACGTTTTATGGTCGTTCGACTTGCCCCTGTATCGAGTAGAAATTTTCTATCTTGGCCTAATAATACACTATGTACATAAGGTCCTTCTTGGTCTACTGGGATTTCAATAAGGGGTAAGTCAACTTCCCTCTCTAGGCTTGTTCATGCGTAACGCTGATACTCGGGATAATCATACTGTGCGGTCTGATACATTTGTCGTGTTGTTGTTTGTGTGGCAGCAACAGGCAATGGGGGTGCAGCTGGCACAAACTGTATTGGCTGTTGTGCGGCTGGCATGGCCTGGGCATGCTGCATAGCTCCTTGTTCATTCTGATCTTGTCTGAGTGGCCGTGATCTTTCTTGTGTTTTACCTATGGCGATATTATGTTTTAAAACTGGACAATCGTGTACGTAATGGCCTGGCTTTTTACAATAATTGCATGTCCCCTTTACAGGTCCTGCTGAATCGGAATGTGTCATACCCCTTTTATGCCCTTCAGCTGGAACTGTCTGGGAAACTAACATTTTCATTTTCGTGTCTTTCATGCGTCTGTGTTCATGTTCTTGTTCCTCTCTAATTCTATTGTGATGGTACTGTAACATTTGTAACATTTGTGATGGAGTGTTACCTTGCCAGGTACTCTCGAATTTTAATACTCTATTCTTTACTGGGGGCAGAGCATTTTCTACTAATTTTGTTACAAACAGATGTGGGTATGATTCGCTACTTGCTTTTATGCCACTATTTATACCAAAACATTTTTCAAATCGGGCATAGTAATCACTAGTGTCTTCATCTTGCTTCTGCTTACAGGCTGAAATTGTACCCCAATCTTCCTTTTTCGTAGTTAATAAACGCGGCAGTACCTGTACTAGTAATCCTGGTAATGCCTTAGTTTTGTCCCCAAGCCCTGCTCCTGCAGTTCGGGCCTTTTCTTCAGCTTCTAACACTGACCATTCTATCTTTTGGTCTCCTACCTCCCACTCTTTTTCCTTGAGTTTTTCATAAATGCCAGCAGGCATCAATACCTTTAATATTGTCATAATGTCGGGGTAGGTATACTCTCCCATGAGTAACATGTCTTTAATTTCTCGGTGAAAACCCGCTGGGTCTTTGTCATGACTGGGTACCACTTTCTTCATTTGTAACAATTCTATTTTCGATATGGGCGTATATACAAATACGCGTTTAAACTGATTGTCCTCACCCTTTATTGGGTGCACTTCTCGTAAGGGATTCTGTCTATCTATGTGATACGTAGTTCTTTCCTTGACGGACAATGGAACATGTTCTGAACATACAAAAAGAATATACTGCTTTCTTGATTCTAGAATTTCTTTAATTAATTCAGTACCTGGACCTCTCCATTTATTCATAAGTAATTCAGTCAGTATGTCAGGCAAGGGACCAGGGTCCGAATGCTGACTCCGATATAGTATAATGAGTTGTTGAATCATGTAAATCCCAGCTAACCTTTGTTCATCTGGGGTAAGATTCAAAAATGTGCGTACTACTGTATCATCACTATATTTTCCGGGACTGTCCACCCAATGGACAGCTGCCCTGGCTAAATCTTGTTCATCCATAGAATCGAGGAAATGATAACCCCTTCATTCTCGGAGTAGTTTGTCGGCGGTTTGGAACGAATGCTCGTTAGACCTTATATTAATTATAGGTATTTGAAAATTCCTGTTATTATCTGGACATATCGGATGTATTGAGTCAGTATGATATCTAGTCTGATTCCTATTACAAGATCTTCCTCTACCTACATAGGCTATGGTGTCCGACTGTCCTGTGGGCAGTCCTGACCCTTCTTCCTCGTTTTGTTCGAACTCGTCTACCTCTAATCGCTCTTCGTGTAGGCGTTCTATTTCTTTACGGATCTTTCGGCACATGGCTATTATACAATTTTGTTTATCATGTCTCCCTTCTGATATATTCTGGCTCCATCTTGTAAGAATTTTCATTACTTCCGGGTCTACCCCCGGTCGGTCTTGATTTCTGATCACACAGTTTATGAGGAAACGTAACAGTTCCCCCTGTATCTCTACTTTCTGGTATTCCATAGCTCTGTAAATACATTCTGGATCTCGCCCTGTTTGGACAAAATGATATATATTATCTAGATGCGCAGTCATTCCTGGTAACTTCGCTAAATACACTGCGGCTCGTCTGATACGCAATGATGCTAGGGTCATTTCGTCCTCCTTTCCAGGCACCGGGTCATATCTACAATCTATAAGAAGCTCCTTAAGCACACGGGCACTAAGGAGTTTGGGTGTACGTGAATGCGCTGACTCTTGAAAAGTAAGTTTATTTATTCTGGGTGGCGTAGAAAAGATATTGGTAGCTCCTCCCGCGGCCCCATCTGGGGCGTCGGGTGTAAAAGGATTCGTCGAACGTGACACAGCAACTACAGGTGTGGACACAGCCATAGAAGTAGCTGTAGGAGCGGATACAGAAACAGATGTGCTTGCCGGAGCTTGTGACTCGATTTGTTGCTGTAGGGATACGGGCACTGGATCTTGGCGTTGAACCTCCCTGGTATGCGGTCTATGTGGGGCGGAATTAGCATACTCGGGAGCTGCGTCATCTAAATATGAGGAAAGAAAAACATCTTCTGCGGTTCTAGGATGCCCCTTAGGATGTACCTTTATTGGGAACAATGGGGTTGGCAAGTCTTTTGGTGTTTCTGGAGTAGCCTTAGGTAATCCTTCGGCCAGAAGGGGATACATACCATTCATAAGGGCATTTCTTTGTCTGTCTACTTGTTCTGATTTCACTCGGATACCTTCCTCAATTAATAGATTCTCTCGAACTTTATTGGAATTCTCTTTACTCTTCTCTTCCTGTCTACGTGCTTTTTCTGTTCGTCTATGTGATTCTTTACGCCATAATTCAACGGCGTCTTTCTGTGACTGTCTGACTTTCCTTTTCCATAACTCTTCCTCGACTTTCATGATGCACTCTGCATCCCAGGTCCCCGCTGTGGGCCACCTCTGACTTTCTGGTAATCCCTTGGTATAGTCTACCCATAAATCAAGAAATAATATAGCGTCTAAGCCATGTTTGTGATACATAAAGTGCCCTGGAGTGTCCCTAGGAGGAATAGGGACGGCTTCTTCGAGAACCCCTTTTCTGGTAGTGATCTGTCTTAATTTCGAAAAGAGCGGCATATTGAGAACTGACCTTTTACTTGATTTTGACCTGATACTTGAATTTGAACAGACTTAATACAATAAACACGATAATGAACAGTCATTCATACCACGATATACAGAACATACTTAAACACTTTAAACATTAAACATTAAACCTTTAACTGAAACAACAATGATGATCGTCTGCATAACTAATCACCAAGCTTAATTCTCGACAATAACTAGACAATAACTAGACACTTCGGAATACTTCGGAATACTTGATATACTGCTAAACAGTACAGATACACTGCTAAAACAGTGCAGACCGGATTTGTGTACCCAAACCCGTCTTGACCGGCACAACCTATGTGCACGTCAGAAATGCCTCCCCAGCAATGGTACTCACCGGGTAGCTTCGGAAACGGAAGGCCTCAGTAACTTGAACTTGAACCGGACTGGACTCGACTCGACTCGACTCGTCGGACACTGGGCTTGACTTCGGACTGGTGGGTCTCTGTATACCTCGGATCTTGCTCTCTCAGCTAGGCTCTGGTCGGGATACTTCGCACTTCTCACCGCCTCGTCTGGGTGTTGATCGCAGTCTCAGTCGCCCCCGCTTGACCGGAGGGAGATACAGGAAATCCTGCTGGTACGCGTTATTGTCCGTCCAGCTGTGGCAGGAGACCGGGCCTGCAACGCACCGCCGGCGCGTGAGATGAGAAAGTGTCCCTGTTCGGGCGCCATCATGTGGTAAATATTTCTCCTTTACCGGGACTGAATTTGATACAGGAACATAGTAAAATAGCTCAATAAAATGAGAGGCAGAATCCGTGGTATTAGAGGTTCGGAATGGGCTTTATTCCATTAATTCGATTATAATCGGTTGCTCCCAATGTTCCGTCACCACGAAGGTTCAGGAAGTGAAGCACACACTTTATTGACAAGAAATGACTTTTATAGTACATACATGACAATGAAGTAAATGCAGTAGGCGTAACAATTGATAAGGAAAATGACGAGTTGTTCTGCGTAACCAGAAATGGGTGTAATAAGGCGAAAAAAGGAACATAATTGGTTGTGATGTCATGTATAGGTGGATCTATAAGATAATACTTGGCATGGATGCGCGCGCAGCAGTCTGACGTGTAATTGACGTGTAACTAGGGGGTGAAGGGGACTTGACATTTAGCTCTACGTGTGGAGACAAGAAGTCTGGGGGGTCAAGTCAACCTAATCCCAAATCATATCTAACATCCTATGTTTAAAGAACTATGTTATCCATAAAAGAAGGACTCTCGGACAGAATCTATTCTATACTGACTGTGCGTGCATGTACAAGCGTCTAAGTGTCTACACTAAATGCGAGGGGGTAGGAATATTCCATGGTAACAAGGCTATGAATTACTTGCATGAGGACAGAGAAGCCGGCCTTTTGCTTGGTAACTGGAAGAATGTTTACTTAAACTACTAGGCAGGAATGCATCGGCTGAGGGGGAAGCAGATAATTCGAAGGTGAAATACAGTTTTTGGCAGAGAATAGGCTGATGTCAGGCTTCGTGAGCCGCGCAGAGAATGAGACAAAGTTCATGGTCACAGATGCAGGCTCAGACTGGAGCTTTCAGAGGCAGAAGGCAAGAAGAGTTTGATGACAGAATCAGGGCCTACTTGCCTGGACTGTAAAATGGCATAAGTGAACCATATTAAGCCGGTGGCTTTTCATACTTAGGAATGGAATATCCGGCCTATTCATGGCGGATCTGACAGAGGACATGTTGACGGTGGACGCACATGTGTTTGCGTCTTTATAACTGGAACTGGAGGGAACACACAGGTACTTGTGACATGCACATAGAACTGTTGGGGTCCAAGATAGGGGACATAACTGACCAGAAAAATCCATATTTCCACAGCTCGAGTCCGTGGAGTACGGTTTCAGGAGAAGATTTCACTGATCCGCACAGCATATGTCAGCAGTTTCATATGGATGCGGTTCAGCAGTATCATTATGCTGATCCACACAGCAAGGCAGAGTCATTCTGAGAGTGCAACTTCAGCATATTACGCTTTTTCGCACGGCATTTGTCAGCAGTTCCATATTATTGTGGGTCTCGATTTCCTTTCTTTGCAATATCTTACGCTGATCGGCACAGCTTGTGGTCAAGTTAATTAAGCTCAGCTACACATCTCCAGCTCTACTTTTTGGAGTTCCTATTTTTTTTGGTGCCGATCCACAGTGCGTGTGTTCATGTTCTTTAATGGAATCTTATTTGAGTGCTTATTGTATAACCTTGACTATTTCTTGGCCCTCATTCTATTCAATGTGAATTGACTTAGTATTTTCATAGTGCTTTCATTGTTAAGTTTTCAGTGTTAATATAATGATGTTTTCCTTGTTGTATATGTTGAGGCAAAGTGAATTTGAACGTTTACACGCATTAAATAAAAGGAAGAAACTAACAAGTCATGGCAACTCCAGCACCAAATATTACAGAGAATCGACTCAAATAATTCTTGTGTATACTTTTAAGGTTCTAGAATAGGAAAGCCATAGGTAAAGTTTATGTTTCCAAGAAAAGTCCTTCAGTTCTAGGATAGAGGATGTAATCTGAACATCATATTAGATCCTAATAGTATGGACAAGAAAGGGTGCTTGATGAGGGGGAGGCATAGGGAAGAGAATGCATGAAGAATTTATTAAAGTTTTTGGTGAAAACATTGGTAGGATGGAAGGTTTTAAACATAAGATAGTTTTGTAAGAGAATGTTATTACCAAGATACATAAACTCAGGAATGTTACCATGTCTTTAAGGGAGGAAGAGGTAGAATCACAGTTGGGACAGCTAGTGAAGAGTGGTATTATAGAACCACTGGAGTCATCCAAATTGATAGCTCTTTTGGTTGTCCCAAGAAAGGCTAACAGCAAGATTAGATTATGCATCGATCTTCACTGCCTAAATTCCAATATTTTATTTGATCACTATCCCTTTCTCAAAATCAATGAGATTTTGGCTAAAACAAGGGGCATGGAGTTTATCTCTGCTATAGATCTATTCCAAGCATACTATCAAATTATTTGACATGAGGATAGTAAGAAGCACACAACATTTATTTCGCATGTGGAATGGTATTAGTTTGCAAGCATGCCTTTTTGGTTGACCTCTGCAGCTGCAGTTTTTCAGCGCTTGATGTTTAATACTTTTGGAAAACTGGACCAAGTTCGAGTTTTTCAAAATTATATTCTTGTTATAGGAAAGGACTGTAATGACCATGATTTTAAACTAAAAACAAGTTTTGTCTTTGTTAAACAAACACAGTCTTATGGAGAATATGCCAAATTCTAATTTTTGGAAAGACAATTGGCATATATGGGCCATGAGATCAGTGTACTTGGGATTCAACCTAGGAAACTAGTGGAAGCTAATAAAGATTCTCCCAGCCCGAAAAGAAAGGACAACGTCAAATACTCTTTAGGACTAGTTACGTTTTTCACCAAATTTGTTAGAATTGTCTCTTTAAAAAACATTTCACAATAGGCAATTACTTAAAGCCAAGGTGAAATTTACATGATCTGAGAGCTGTGAGCAGGAATTTGCGGATGTAAAGAATGCAGTTTCGGCTGCCCCTGCATTGCAATTGTTTGACCCTATGGCAAAAAGTGTGATCACTACGGAATCCGAGCAGGATAGGTATTGGGGCTGTATTGTCTAAATCTAATAAGAATGGAACGGAAATAATCATTGCATATGCTTCAAGATAGTTGTCACCGGCGGAAGAAAAATATGCAGTGATTGAAAAGGAAGCACTGGCGTTGGGCACTAGAACATTTCAGTTAATTAATTTGGGAAAGTAAAATTGCTATCAAGTGTGACTATAAGTCACTAGTTAATATGTTGACTAATGTGGGCATGAACAGTGTTTCCTCAAGGTTGGTCAGGATTTCTCGGAGATTATTAGATTTCATCTACAAGATGGAGTATTTACTTGGAAAAAAGAATGCCTAAGCTGATTTCCAATCCCATTTGCCCATTAAGATTTTGGAATACCACGATGAGTTGTTAAATGATGTCAAAGTTGCCTTGGTATGGGATAATGAGATGCATGTCTTTACAAAAAAAGAGTGGGAGATAGAATATAATGAAGGTTTGACACCAAAAAAGGTAACGGAGTTTGTAAGTAAAGGGTGACCTGCAAAAGGGGAGTTGAAAGAACTTTTACCATTTTGGGAAGTAAGGTGTGAATTAACATGCAGCGATCTTAATGTAGTGAGAGGAGAAAGACTTGTTCCTCAGGAAACTTTAAGTAAAAGGATTATTTATTTGTGTCATGAAGGGCATTTAGCTATTATGAAGACAAAAATGAGTGTTAAGAGCATCTACTGGAGGGTTGTATTTATGTGGATGTGGAAAAGGAAGTAACAGAGTGTGGCATATGCATGTCAGCAGACAAAACTTTGAAGACTTTAAGGCCTCCCATGAATGAGTTTATGTATCCCGGATCCCCGTGGGAATGTGTAGAGGTGGACATTATGGGGCCCGTTGGTAGTTTGGGAAAATACATAATTACCCTTATGGATGTGCTCTCTAAGTGGCCTATTTTGTAAATCATCAAAGAGTTAGACACCGACACTGTGCTAAAATGTTTTGATGATTCTTTTGAAAATGAAGGTACACCTGCGATGATTATTAGCGACAATGAAGTGAAACTCACTTTGGACATGATGAAACAATATTTGAATAAATGTGGGATCATGCATAGAACAACCACATTGCACAATCCCAAATGGAAATGGTATGGTGGAACCATACAATAGAGTATTGAAAGGTGTCATTCAGCTGGCATGCAGTAACAATATTCCTTGGGAGGTTCAGATTTTTAAAACTTTGTGGTCATATAGAGTTACTGAAGTTGAAGCTACAACATTTTCACCTTTTGAATTTATGAGGGGAATAAAGCCCAGATCGAAGTGGAATCCTGGATGGTTAAACTCTTCAGGAAATGTAAGATGGTCTTTGTAAGAAGTTACAGATAATCTATTACAGCAACATGACAAATATAAAAAAGTATTATGATGAAAATCACAATACAAAACATGCTGACGTTAAAGTAGGGCAATTGGTGAAGATCCTGAGAACATTTCTAAAGGAACAAGTATATTTTTTGAACCTCGGCGCATTATTGGTGTGAAGAAAAATTCAGTGAGATTGGAAAATGGGAATTGTTGAAATCTTAAAAGAGTTGCATTATGTGTACAAGGGAAAGTAAACCACGAAAGTAACACATGGTTAGAGCTAGAGCATAAATAGGATCAGAACATGAATCAGGGAGGTCTGGAAGAGGAATATGTTAGAATGAATGAAGGAGTGTCTAAAGGTACTGTAGAGGGTGTTTCTGTGAATGAAATGGATGATTTGGGAAAAAGACCAAACAGGGACACAAAGCAATCTGTAGCACTTATTGATTATCTTTGTGGTTAATCTTGTGAAATGTATATGTGGTCAATACTGAATGTTGGCTCATCTTCTAATAGACATGTGATGTTAAGTTGTACATTTATTGCTAATAGATTATTATTAAGTTTCAATCTTTTTTATTGTATAAGGGGGAGGTGTGTAGTTTATAGTAATTGTAGAAAACTAAGAATCTGTTCGAAAGTATTAGGAACATAATGCATGTCACCCAGGAGATGGGAATTGTGCTGCGTGGGGAGTGACAGTTGGAAGTTAGAGAGCCCCAGCAGCCGGTTCCCGTTACCTGCGTTGTCTCAATGAAGTACTAATACTTCACTTATGTGCAGCGTCTTCACTAAAGGAATTAAATAACTTATAGAGCTAGATAGGTACAACAACTTCCCATGGTTTCAGCATATCGAACTTTGGCTTGCCAAATGAGGTTAATGGTAATTCCTGTCTGACCCTCATTCTTTGTACATCCTCGCTGAAAAGCGATTGAAATCTACTTTCTGGGAATATGTTAATGTTCATTATGCCTTAGACTAGGTTTCAGGCAAGAGCTTGATGCCCTAAGGGTCTTCAAGAGCGATACATCCCCTCTTATAGAGTTTAGCTTAAGCTGCTACTTGGTTGCAATAGGGCTTCTGTGGAGGGGTTTGAATTTTTAACAAACTTTTTTTTTCGGAGCTGATATTTTATTGCTAATTTTGATTATATTACATGTAATGTTAAGCACAAGGGACCCATAAAAGTGATTTAGTCTCACGTATAGTTTAGCAGAGGAGGGTGTGAAATACAAAATTTATATTACACACTGAGGGCTCCATGAAAAGTTGGTGATTGCATTGGTTGTTTTGCCTTTTGTGTCCTAAGTTTACTTTGAAATAGCATGGATTTTACGATAGCGCAGATCATCTTGATCCAGCGTTCAGGAACTGACAAATGTTATCATCTGGACCCAATTCAATAACCCTACAGTCCCTAATACGCTGAGTGAGTTTCAATTAAACTTACCATTTTGCTCATCCTAATTATCCTTTCTTGGTGATTAATCTTTTATAGTTAATCAGGGTTTGGCAAATAATATTAGAATTTCATCATAAGAAAAATCATGTAATTAACTAAATCAATAATACTAATAATGACAAACTCTTTGAAAGTTTTAAAGACTTTGGACCACATTACGATGCAAAGTCCGCCCGCCACTGTAACGTAAAATGGGACCGACCGCCAGAGGTGCGGCGGTCCCACGAGGCCAATTAGGATGTGCCCGCCACCCTGGCGGGCGCATTCTTGCCTTTAACATTGCGGCGAGCGGTTCTGCAAACAGCACCCGCCGCAATGTTAAAGAGGCATGTCGTGCATTGCCATGCACAACGTGACAGGCACCCCGCGGTGCCTGCCACCTTGTGTATGGCAATGTAGGGGGTGCTATAGGTACTTCCCAAGTGCAGCCCCCCACCTCCCGGGAGCCCGTAGCAGGCCCCAATGCAATTTCCGCCGGCCTTTCCATGGTGGCATCGCAGCCATGGAAAGGCCTTAAAAAATGCACATCATAATATGGATAGCGGTGCCTGCTCGGCGCCGCCACCATATTGTGCCCCAGATCCGCACGGCAGGCAATCGTAACGATTTCCTGCTGGCGGAAAAGTGGTGGACGGTATTTCCGTCTGCCGCGGTATCCCCCGCCATACTAATATGGCGGGGGTAAATCAGGTACAGATGGCGTGTGGATCGCCACCGCCGCCGCCTGCCATCATAATAGGCCCCTAAATCTAAATAATTGTGAATTGCTCATCAAATACAATACAGCTCGAATCATAGGTCATCACACACAAGAACCATTTGCAAATGAATAGTACATCTCAAATGTCAGCGCAATGAGTGAGTGGATAGGCGTTTATGCAAATTCAGATTATCATACTAACCGGTCATACAAGGTTTTAGAAATCTGGAAAGCTACCCTCTGGCCATGAGAGTAAGGTAGATCCCTCAAGAAGAGTTAAGGAGCAAAGTCAAAGAGTCAGGATCAGCAGAGCAATTAGCCAGCCCATAGAATTAGGAAACAGCAACACAGCTCTCTCCTCTCTCAAGTAAGAAAACGTGCTACCAACCCCACGCACTTGTTACTGTTAGTTATACCCCAAATTCACTAAAAGTCCAACCCTCATTGTGTCATCTCACATTATTTCGCACTCTATGATTGTTAAAAAACAAGGGGTGTTCAATCACACCACTCTCGATGTGCCCAACTTCATAATGTCCTATTGTTCTATCTTCACACACTGTAATCACTTCTAGCATAGGAAAATCTAGTATCTGGCTTCCGAGTTTTGCTAGTCTCTCCATCTCACTCATGTATATTTTTCTTTGGTACAAATGTCCTCATGCTTCACTTGGCAAGGAAGCTTCATTTCTTTTAAACTCCTTTCTCTCTGTGCAACCCTGGCCATCATCAGGAACTTGAGAAGGACACATCACATTTTCTTTTTTCCCTTCTACATTTCTAATATGCCATGGTAATTAAAAAAGACTCTTGGGCCTTTTCTGCAGGGCAGTAAGTACACTTCTAAACAAAACAAATACAAGTGTTATTCATTCGTAAAGCTCCACTATTAAATGTTCTTTTAAATACCCTCATTTGCTTTCTTTTCTACGCGCTGCTTATTATTTTCTAGATGTTAGTGGAAAATAAACCCTCGATTTTTCATGTGCATTAGCGGCCTACTCTAACACTCCCAGCACACGCTTGTGCAATTTCCATTTTACCCCTTTTAGTTTTGCACGGTTGGTTTTCCAAAATATTTGGTTGATGAGTGACACATTGAGGAGTTCAATCCGAGCAGGTTTTATTTCACGAAAACCCTGCTCCATCAATCTAATATGGTTTATATAAAGCACTTGCTCTTTCATTCTTACACCATTAACTGCTAATAAGTGATTAATATAAGGGGTTTTATTTTAAAAGGGAGACAACATTAGACGAGATCTTAAACAGTGTTCACTGTGCTCAATTTATTCAAAAAGGAATTGTGATTGCACATTGTTTTCAACATAATCACCAAGATCCTAGCTCCTAGAGCAGTGTCGTGCACAACTTGCTATTGCAGAGATGGGTATGACGATGTTAAACAGTATTGAGAAGTACTATGAATTGTTAATAGGTAAGTGAACCGTGGCGATATTAAGCAGATTGTCCCATTACCAACTTAAGAGCAAGTGTTTATAAAGCTCACAAAGTCAAGATCAAGAAGATGAACAATATGCCTCGGGGTTTGTGTTCTGTAAATGTATATTTATGTATATTAATCAATCGATTTTTTGATTATTGAATGGTGATTGTATTGTATTATATAGTATTATGTTTTTAAGGAAAATAATTTTACAAAATAAGCTATTTACAACTGAGACAGAGAAGAACAGGAGTGATAACAAAAAGAAACATGCTAATTTGGCGGTGACAACAGCAACACATACAGCAAACAAACAGGTGAGGGCATGACAAAAGACAACAGCGTTCGGAAGGGTGGAAATGGAAGGGGTATTGAGAAAAGGTTGACAAATGATGGGGCAGAGGATGTGAAAATGACTAGACCAGCAGATGGGAGAGAGAAGAGAAAGGGGATTGTAAATGGTGTACCACAGATGGGCACTGCAGAGCACACTGGGGGCATCCTGCTAATGCGTACTGAAGAAAAGGTATAGGGCAATAAATATGTGTATATATTCAAACTATTACTGAGGGAATCTAGGTATAAGGAGAGTTCAAAGGGAGGGGACTCAGTATAACATAGTTAAATGGATGACAGCTTTCACTATAAATGCTAGCTATATATTGTGCAGCATTTCAAGAAAGCTGTGTATGCCTGTTCAAAGCAAAAACCAAAGGAAATGATGGACGGAGTGTTGAACATTGCAAGCACTCACCCCCAGTCAACTGATCTGGGTTTAATCCATAACCGTTCTTTAGCCCACTCTGCCACCCCAGTTCAGACATGGCCATATGCAAATCAGTCTGACCCTTTGTTTCATGGGAACAGTCCAGCCCGAACTGCCAAGCCATGTCTTCCCTGGACCGGAAACAAGCTTCCTAGGACTGGTTTCTGGCCTTTCAGCCGTCTTTAGGCAGGCTTGCTTGAATCCAGTGGCAAAGTGAGCAAGGGACTCACGTCTGAGCATACCTGTAGGCCTGGGCAAAAATTTCGTTCCGTTCGCGGAAATTGCGATAATTTGACATTTTTGCGTTCCGCGGAGAGCGCGAAAATGTCAAAAATTCCGGTTTCCGCAGCTTGGCGATAATTTGTTTCTTGCTCGCGCTGTAAAATGATACATTCTCGCGCGCGCGCGATCGCCTTACCTGAATCCCTGCGTTCGCCGACGAGTTTTCTTGATCCGGTCGCGTTCTCCATGAGATGTTGTATTGTTTTTAGCCATTTGCGCTGTCTCGCGACAGTTCGCGCCTGCAGTGACGTCATGCGTCGCGCGATCACGTCTTTCTTCTCGCGATCATGCACCGCGAGAACAACTCAAAACAAGATGGCCGCGCCCGCAAGCAACCACATGGGTAAGTTGGCGACCCGCAACCATGCAGAAAATCTCGCGAACATGCCGGAAAAAAACTTCCGCATCTTCGCGATATTTCTGCTTGTTTGCGATAATTTTAAACATTCTCGCGATAATTTGCGAAGGTTAATTCCGCAAATTCCGCCCACCCCTACATACCTGCCAACTTATGGCGAACAAAGCAAAAACCAAAGGAAATGATGGACGGAGTGTTGAACATTACAAGCACTCGCCCACAGTCAATTGATCTGGGTTTAACCCATCACCGTTCTTTAGCCCACTCTGCCACCCCAGTTCAGACATGGCCTTATGCAAATCAGTCTGACCCTGTGCCTCATGGGAACAGTCCAGCCCGAACTGCCAAGCCATGTCTTCCCTGGACGGAAACAAGATTCTTAGGACCGGTTTCTGGCATTTCAGCCGTCTTCAGCCAAGCTTGCTTGAATCCAGTGGCAAAGTGAGCAAGGGACTCACGTCTGAGCATACCCTGCCAACTTATGGCGAACAAAGCAAAAACCAAAGGAAATCATGGATGGAGTGCTGAACATTGCAAGCACTCACCCCCAGTCAACTGATCTGGGATTAATCCATCACCGTTCTTTAGCCCACTCTGCTACCCCAGTTCAGACATGGCCATATGCAAATCAGTCTGACCCTGTGCCTCATGGGAACAGTCCAGCCCAAACTGCCAAGCCATGTCTTCCTAGGACCAGTTTCTGGCATTTCAGCCGTCTTCAGCCAGGCTTGCTTGAATCCTGTGGCAAAGTGAGCAAGGGACTCACGTCTGAGCATACACTGCCAACTTATGGCGAACAAAGCAAAATCCAAAGGAAATGATGGACGGAGTGTTGAACATTGCAAGCACTCACCCCCAGTCAACTGATCTGGGTTTAATCCATCACCGTTCTTTAGCCCACTCTGCCACCCCAGTTCAGACATGGCCATATGCAAATCAGTCTGACCCTGTGCCTCATGGAAACAGTCCAGCCCGAACTGCCAAGCCATGTCTTCCCTGGACCGGAAACAAGCTTCCTAGGACCGGTTTCTGGCATTTCAGCCGTCTTCAGCCAGGCTTGCTTGAATCAAGTGGCAAAGTGAGCAAGGGACTCACGTCTGAGCATACCCTGCCACCTTATGGCAAACAAAGCAAAAACCAAAGGAAATGATGGATGGAGTGTTGAACATTACAAGCACTCACCCCCAGTCAACTGATCTGGGTTTAATCCATCACCGTTCTTTAGCCCACTCTGCCACCCCAGCTCAGACATGGCCATATGCAAATCAGTCTGACCCTGTGGCTCATGGGAAAAGTCCAGCCCGAACTGCCAAGCCATGTCTTCCCTGGACCGGAAACAAGCTTCCTAGGACCGCTTTCTGGCATTTCAACCATCTTCAGCCAGGCTTGCTTGAATCCAGTGGCAAAGTGAGCAAGGGACTCACGTCTGAGCATACCCTGCCAGACTGTCCAGGGAAGACATGGCTTGGCAGTTCGGGCTGGACTGTTCCCATGAGGCACAGGGTCAGACTGATTTGCATATGGCCATGTCTAAACTGGGGTGGCAGAGTGGGCTAAAGAACGGTGATGGATTAAACCCAGATCCGTTGACTGGGGGGGAGTGCTTGCAATGTTCAACACTCCGTTCATCATTTCCTTTGGTTTTTAGCTTTGTTCGCCATAAGTTGGCAGGGTATGCTCAGACGTGAGTCCCTTGCTCACTTTGCCACTGGATTCAAGCAAGGCTGGTTGAAGATGGCTGTAATGCCAGAAACCATTCCTAGGAAGCTTGTTTCCGGTCCAGGGAAGACATGGCTTGGCAGTTCGGGCTGAACTGTTTCCATGAGGCACAGGATCAGACTGATTTGCATATGGCCATGTCTGAACTGGGGTGGCAGAGTGGGCTAAGGAACGGTGATTATTTTCTTTGGTTTTTGCTTTATACCTGTTCAAATCCATAGATGTGATTACTGTGGAAATATGGATTTTTATGATCAGTTATGTCCCCTATCTTGGACCCCAACGATTTCATGTATAATCACAAGTACATGTATGTTCCCTCCAGTTCCAGTTTTGAAGACGCAAACACATGTGCGTCCACCGTCAACATGTCCTCTTTCAGATCCGCCATGAATGGGCCGGATATTCTATTCCTAAGTATGAAAGGCCACCGGCTTTATATGGTTCATTTATGCCATTTTACAGTCCAGGCGAGTAGGCCCTGATTCTGCCATTAAGCCTTTTTCCTGCCTTCTGCCTCTGAAAGCTCCAGTCTGAGCTCGCATCTGTATCCATGAACTTTGTCCTACTCCCTGCGCGGCTAACGGTGCCTGACTCGACCTGTTTGCCTGCCAAAAACTGTATTTCACCTTCAAGATTATCTGCTCTGCTCCGCTCCTCATCCAATGCATTCCTGTCTAGCAGTTTAAGTAAACATTCCTCTAGCTACCGTGCAAATGGGCCCGGCTTCTCTGTCTATGGCAAGTAATTCATAGCCCTGTTACTATGGAAGATTTCTGCCCTCGCATCTAGTGTAGACACTTAGACGCTTGTACACGCACTAACAGTCAGTATAGTCAGTATAGAATAAGATTCTATCCTAAGAGACCTCTCTCTTTGGATAACATAGTTCTTTAAACATAGGATGTTAGATATGATTTGGGATTAGGTTGACATAACCCCAGACTTCTGTCTCCACATGCAGAGCTAAATGTCAAATCCCCTTCACCCTCTAGTTGCACGTCAATCACACGTCATGCTGCTGCGCGCGCATCTCTGCCAAGTATTTCTGCTGACATTGCGAAATTCTTTCATGGAACCACCCATTTATGACATCATACCTAATGACGTTCTTTAGTTACGCCTAGTTACACCCATTTTAGTTACGCATGTATGTTGTTATCTCTGTTATCAACTGTTACGCCTCCTGCATCTGTTTCACTATAATGCCTCTTCTATAAATATGATTATCTGTCAATAAAGTATGGTCCTTCACTTCCTGAACCTTCGTGGTGATGGAATATGGAGTCCTCAATTCGAATTGATTTTGGAATAAAGCCCGTTCCGAACCTCTAATACCACGGATTCTGCCTCTTATTTTACTGAGCTATTATTATAGATTTTCCGCATCAAATTAAGTACCGGTAATTAAATTATTTACCACATTACGACACCTAGCATATGTTTTGGGGGACAAGCATGGCTTAGCTAAGAGGAAGAATAATGGGCTAGTAAAAGCTTGAATTCAAACAAATTGTGGGGAGAAACTGATAATGTGGTTGAGCTGTGGTTAGAGCTGAAAGCACAATGAGACCGGTCGGGCTCTTCCCAAAGGTGTTCTGGGAAAATGCTGAATCCTGAACAGAGAGATCCTACAGGTACCTCAGTTATTTGAAGCATGAATGTTCTAAATGTGGGAGGAAACACACTCTAATGCATTGATTTGCAAGCTAAGGTGCAAGCCTCCACATCAGGGGGAAGGGGAACAGCAGAAGAGTGGTTAAGAAGAGCCAGTACTCCAATGAAATTGGTGTCAATGAAACACTGGGTCAGGAAGGTACTAGACCGGCATGCTGTAAGGAAATGTAGGATATTTTTGATGAGGGCTTTAGGATACCTTATGGCTGGACTCAGGTTTCCAGCTAGGAATAAAATCTTCATTCGATTAGAGATAAGACAGGCGTTGATTGTCCAGAACTAATTAATAAAGAAAGGTAGGTAATTTGGAATGGCAGATCCATTTTGTTTTCCCCTTTGGACATCATATCTAAAAAATCGTAAAGAGAGATCGATTGATTAATCACCTTCCATGGCTTGGAGGCAGTTTGGTCAATGAATTCACCGACCAAGACAAATGTTCTGCGATTTACTCAAATATCACCTGGCTGAAAAGATTTGTTTGGAAATGCGAAAAGGATATGTAGCTGGGAAAGACTAACATTAAATTGGCTTTTAGGCTACATCTGATTCATTCAGGTGATTTTCAGCTATTGGGAATTCAATTTCAAGGACAAATAGATTTACAAAGCAAAGTGGGTGCTTAGACAGATAGTGGGGTAAGAGGAAGTGCTGGAATACCATGATGGTTTCTTGATGGTGGGTAGGGAAATTAATAGAGGGAAATTCCATAATTTGATGAAGTATTTTGGAACGAGTAGCAAAAGACTTTGGGATGCCTTTCACGTCAGAAAGAGCATCGGGTCGTTTTTCACTATCATTTTTTTTAGGCATAGAACTTGATTTAATTGCCCTGCTGTCCCGCCTACCAGCAGGCAAAGTACAAAAATTGGAGAGAATGTTATGAAAGGTGCATAGGAAGCCAAAGAGTAATTTGAGGATGCTGCTACGGGTGCTCGGTCACTTAAACTTTGCTTGTATGGTGTAGTTTCAGGCAGATAATATTTGTCATGCAGGGTCTGTCTGAAGTTGATCACAGGACTATAATTAGAGACAGGATTAGACAATATTTTGTGCTGTGGTTTCACTATTTGGAACAATACGACTGATTGGCAATTTGGCTTCTGAACGATCCTCTGCGTTTGTCAGTGGAGATTTTCTCTGATGTGTTGAACACAGGAGGTTTTTGTCTATACTAGAGAGGATATTGGCAAGCAGAGAGTTGGCTTGAGGAGTAAATAGTGCATGGTCACAGCATTGCATTCTGGGAGTTTTTCCCAGTGCTGCTTGCAGTTTGGTTGAGGGGGACAAGAGCTAGAGAACAGGAAAATGACTGTCATAATTGGCAATGAGGCAGCAGTACATGTGGAGACATATACACAAGCATTGGAATAATTTGTGAAAGCTATGCCTTGAAAAATGACACCAGTAATAAAAGTGATTAATAGAACCGTGGCAAATTTAATACTTTGATTGAAGATTAATATTTGGTTTCAGGCATGACATTGCAGGATTAGACAATGGTGTAGCTGTTGCCTTGTATCATATGCAGTGGTCTAGATTCTGTAGTTTGGCACCAAGGGTGGAGTGGTTCACGACCTAAATTTTAAAGGACATGTGAAACTTAGGTTTGTGAGAACCTTGAGTATAGCAGAAGGCTTCCTGGTGGTCTCCAAATGCATGACATATCGGCAGCCATGGGAGGAATTTAAGAAAAATGGACCAGAAAGGAAAATGTGAAAACAAATATGTAGAGAGGAATTTACCACTTGTGATGATAGTAAGCAAAATGGAAGGGTTGCATTTATTGGAAGCTTTTTGCGGGTACAAGCTGAAAGGGGTGTGAATTCTAGAGGTGTATCCTGGAGGGGTGTTCATGGGAGAGGAGGGTGAAACCAGATCACAACTTTGATATTGAGAAGCGTTGCTAAGAAGGCATGCCTAACATGCACTTCTGCCTCAGAGTTCAGTCTTTTTTGATCAATACTTACATTGATGTTCTTAGGGGTGTTCAGGGTGCCTGAAGCAGAGGGTGCAAAGGACTATGGGGTTTGAGTTGGGAAACGATGGTAGCGGAGGAAGACAGCAGGCACATCAGTATTTAGAAGAGGAAAAAAGGATCAGAGGAGTGTGGGGACTTGGGCGACATTGTGGATATCAGACGACAAGGTGATGTGTCCAGTTCAGGCATTTCAGTACTATATGCAGCGGTTTTAGCACAAGTACAGAAAAGGGTAAAAGTGAAAACAGGCAGGTTTCGGGGTTCTGTTGAAAAACCTAAGATTTGGAAGATAGTAGTGTAAGAAAGTGGAGTATTATGTAGTGAGGCTGCTTGGGCTTCAACTATGAAAAACTCTCACAATACCCCAAAGATGGTCCTTGGATTTACAATAATAAATCCTTACCTCAGTCTAGTAGAGGGGCAAAGAGCAGTCAGGCTTTACTAGAAGAACATGTGGTAAGCATTTCAGAGTACCAACATGGATGATAAGTAATAGACACGACTCAAAAGAAATCCAACACCAGTTTATAAAAATGAAGCAGATTTCTATATTAATTTGGACACCAAAAAAAGACAATTGGATGTGTTTAATGGGAGTTATGGATTTTAGAAGGAAAAATAAATCAAAGCAATTCAATACTGCAAAACTTCAACATTGTGGTCAAAGGCAAAAAGCACTAGTGACACTCGCAGGTCAAAATGCATGGAACCCACTGAGAGTTAAGGTAATGCGGTCCCAGGATCAGGCTACGACAGTCAGTTTGATGTTACCTAGCTCGTAGGCCCTAGGTGCAGAGTTACTCTGGCTGTCCCTAGTGCTGAAGCAGGAGCTGAGCTACAAGGGAGCAGTTTTATTTATTTTTGTTCTCGTTCATAAATAAGTAACTTTATTGAGAGGTGTCATCTCTGAAAGAGTCCCGGATTGCTGTGGGCAGAGGCTCAAAAAGGGGGAGAACTTGAGGCGATACTTGATTTAAACCAGGGGCATGTTTATCTCTGTCCTGGTTGGTATTTGCAGTTCTTCTCAATTGGAACCGTGATTGCAAATTCTAATTCTACCTCCTTGATAGCGAATTCCGCGTTTCCTTTTCTAATTAGGGTTTTGATAGCTGCACGCTGCTACGTGATATCGTCCTGGCTTTCACACACTGAGGAATTCGAATTTGCAATCACGGTTCCGATTGAGAAGAACTGCAAATACCAACCAGGACAGAGACAAACCTGCCCCTGGTTTAACTCAAGTATCGCCTAAACTATATACATCTACCAAGGGTGTTACAAAGATATACTATATCCTGCCTGGAAATCCAGTAGGAAGAAGGAGGCAATTGCCCTATACACTCATAAATTATATATCTCTTGAAATCAGAGTGGCCTTAATTTTTAAATATGAGGTTCCTTTAACAGATCCAGTATAAATCTATTTACAACGTAAGTCACAATTTTTGTCTTGATAAAGATGGTGTTATAAGATATCCATCGAAACGCGTCGAACTCTCTTTTGAAAACAACACAATCCGTGAAGGGGCCAAACCCTATGAGTACCTAGCAAAGAGAAAAGTACTGGGTTTCAGCCTGAGAAACTGCTTATCACGGATGTGGGCAGAATAGATTCAAATGTTGGGAGTGCTTGAATTTCAGATGCTACAATTCTCCCCCAAGTATTGACTAGCCTCGAGGACATGTTTTGGGTCTTCTCTTGCGGGGGTGGTCGCATTCGCACACTCTGTTATGGTGGAGAGGGTTGCTTGACACAGCATTTGGGCTAAAAATTCTGGTGTAGCAAGTTTTGATGTTTGAAGCACTGGTCATAAAGTAGAAAAAATGTGTTTTTATAATGCACAATGCGTTCCAAAATAGACTAGCGCACTATAGATGTTGATGGAATTGTTTGCAAACTTTCCTAAAGTTTCCAGATTGTTTATCTCCATTTTATTCCCAATGTTTAGCCTTAATTAGAATGAAGTCAAACTGTTTAAGCATGTGTTCCACTGATAGGCTTACTGCCCTATTTTTAAAGCATTCTCTCCACATGCATCCTCATTGCCATTTACCAACTGTTTCTAGATTCAAAAGTATGAACCTGGGGCCTAGCTGTGAATAATAAACCGAAAGTGTTCATGCCTTTAATTGAAGCCATGGGGAGACAAGATCCATTGTAGCTTCTTACTAAACTAACTGAAGCCTAACCTTGCGAAACATGCAGGCAAGTGGAGCCTCGGGGGTGCGACCGAAAAGCTGGCATAAACTCTAAGTCAGCTGGGTTGAAATGAGCATCAGCTGTAACAATAGAATAGGAGAAGTGTCAGTGACCCCAACACAAGCAAGGAAAATAGATCCCTCGCATTTTACCGAAAAATGTGTGCATGCTCCCATTCACAGCATCGCTACAGATGCATCTCACTATCTCCTTACCTCTGTGGCACTGCACCTTCTACACTAACAGTAGTTATGCAATTGAATTTTAAGTGTACACAGTAAGTGGCATGACATGAAGACCTACAGTTTTTGTTTTAACTTAATGAATCCCCACTTCTGTGTTTTACAAGTAAACAAGTTAAAGATGTGATATTGAGGTTGAAATTAATTTGTCTACATTTATTTCCCCATCACAGTGTATGTTGCGGGATGCAGTGGTGATTTTCACTATATACGCTGCGTAGAAAATATGCTGATTTAACCAAAAGTAAAATGTTTCCTCATATGTGCTCTGCGGTACAATGGAAGCATGCAACAAAATAAAAGCAATGGGGCATATGTACAAGGAAGTGACGGAGCGTGTCATTAGCCTTCTTGGCTTTATGCCGCACTCCACCACTTCTGAAACGCAGGGCTGCACCGTGTTTGCAACAATACGGTAAAGCCCTGTGTTTCACCCTGCGCTGGTGCTAAATTTAGCTGACTAGCGCCAACTGGTGAAATTTGTTTTGGCAAATCTAATAGGTCTCGCTTATACAAGAGCTATTGGCTTTGTCAATGTGTTTTAGCCATGCTGTACACCAGCATGGCTGATGTGCAGCATGGCTCAATGTTAGTGGCGTTGAGGAGCTTGGTGTGGAGTAGAACAAGGGAGTAGCCAGAAAATGTAAATACCCCCCTCTTGAAACATACCTGTAATCAGACCAAGCATGCAAAGCGACCAAAAGTGACCCTCCCAATTAGCCTCCTATCTACTCATCCATCTGTTCATCCCTTCCACTTTCCATCTTTCCACCCATTACCACATCTCTTCAGCCATCCATCAATTCATCTATCAACTCATCAATATGTTCATCTATTCATCTTCCTTTTAACCATCCCTCCATTTACCCTTCTCTTTCTGCCCCTTCTTCCATCCATCCTTCCATTCATTCCCTCTTTCACCAGTCAATCCTTTCACTCTTCCATCAAACCTTTGACCCTTCAATCTATCAATGCTTGCATACACATGTCTAGTCATTCTTTCACTCTTTTATCCTACCTTTCACCTTTCTTCCATCTTTAAACTCACATTTTCTTCCTTCCTGTTGCACTCCTTTCACCTCTGGTTCTTTAATTCCCTTTCTATCTACTTATCTTTTTCCTCTCATACGTACATTTTTTAAATAATTTTATCTCTCATGCTCATTGATTTTCTATGTTTTCCTCTCAGTTTTTTCCCTATTTAATGTGATTCTTTATGTGTTTCCTTCCCTGTGCTGCCAGTGAACGCTCACAACCTTCACTTATGGTATTTCCCATCATTGTTATTTATTAACATTTTGACTGCAGATCTGCAAAATAAGAGGACCAAAAACAACACATTCATGTTTGTGTGGGCTCAGTTCACCACCTTATCAGGCCCAGTGGCAGCCCCCCACCGTAAGCTGCTGAAGTGTGAGTTTCCCTACGCCATTGGAATCAAGGGCTGCAGACTGGAGTAGAGTAGAGTGGAGTAGAGTAGAATGGAGGGTCTTGGAGGGGCTGCAGACTGGAGTAGAGTAGAGTGGAGTAGAGTAGAATGGAGGGTCTTGGAGTGGCATAGAGTGTCATGGAGTGTTGCAGAGGGTTGTGGGATGGCGTAGAGTAGAGTGGAGTGTCTTTGAGTGACACAGAGTGTCACAGATTGTTGTGGAGTGACACAGAGAGGAGTGGAGTGTTGTGGAGTTGCATAGATTGGAGCAGTGTAGAGTGACATGGAGAGTTGTAGAGGGAGTAGAGTGTTGTATAGTGGAATGCCATAAAGTGTAGTGGCAGAGAGTGTCATAGAGTGAAGTGGCGTTCAGTGGATTAGAGTGTTGTGGAGTGGAGGAGAGGAGAGCAGAGTGGAGTAAAGTGGTGTGGAGTGGTGTAGAGGGAGTTGCATACAGTGGAGTAGAGTGGCAAAGTAGAGTGGCATAGAGTGGAGTAGAGTGTCGTAGAGAGGAGTGGCATTGAGTGAAACAGAGTGTCGTGGAGTAGAGGGTCACAGAGGGAGTAGAGTGTCGTAGAGTGTCATAAAAGGAGTTGAGTGTTGTAGAGTGGGGCAGTGTAGAGTGGAGTAGAGTGTTGCAGAATGGAATAGAGTGTCAGAGTGGAGTGGCATAGAGTAGAGTAGAGTAGAGTGTTGTAGAGTGGAGTTGAGTAGAGTACAGTGGTGTAGAGCGGTGTGGAGTGGAGTGTCATAGAGTGGAGTAGTGTTGTGGAGTTGAGTGGCATAGAGTGGAGTAAGGTGTTGTAGAGTGGCGTAGAGTGAAGTGTTGTAGAGTGAAGTGGTATAGAGTGGAGTAGAGTGGAGAAGAGGGTTGTGGAGTGGATTAAAGTGGAGTAGAGTGTTGTAGAGTGGAAGGTCGCAGAGTGTCATAGAGTGGAGTAGTCTACAGTAGAGTGGTGTAGGTTGGAGTGCTGTAGAGTGGAGTGGCATAGAGTGGAGAAAAGTGGCATAGAGTGGAGTAGAGGGGAGTGGTGTAGAGTGAACTGGCTTAGTGTGGAGTAGAGTGGAGTGGCATAGAGTAGAGCATCATAGAGTGGAGTGGCGTAGAGTGAAGTACAGTAGTGTGGATTGTAGTGGCATGAAGTTTTGTGGTGTGAAATGTTGTGGCATAGAGTAGAGAAGCAGTGGAGGAGAATTGAGGGGAGAGGCATAGAGTGGAGTGGAGTGGAGTGGAGTAGAGTGGAGTGGAATAGAGTGACATAGGGTGGAGTGGCATGTCATAGTGTAGAATGTAAGAGTGGAGGAGTGGATAGTAGCAGTGGGCAGTGAACTACGCTCCGCTTGTGAAGTTTGTGGAGTTTTGTTAACTCCGCATTCTGTTGGGAATAAAGAGTTCAGGCAAAAACTCAGACTCTGCCGCCTAACGGAATTAGCTCCTGCACCCACCCACCTCACATACCTGTGGTAAAGCACCTTTACATGCTAAAGAGCGTATAACCACTTCACAAAAGTGAGCTTTGAAACATATCAGGCAGTTAGAGAGGTGATGATTTTGGGGTCCCCACTAACCTAGGGAAAGGAGCAAGCAGATGCCTTGAACACAAAGAGCATATCATGTTGAACAATTCAGTGGTGGTCCCATCCTCCTAGGACCACCCCAAGCAAAGTTATGGGCAAACATTCAATGCCAGCCAAATGCCCCACAAAGCATTCTGGGGCGAGATTCTAGAGCCCCAGCAGCACCCATACATGCTGCCTCAGAAGCCAGCAACAGGTATGGAGGTCTGCCCGCACCAGCGGGCAGACGGCAGCCCTCTGTAGTCGCCTTCTGCTCCCCCCAGACATGAGAATGGGGAGCAGGGAGAGCAGACCACACAGGGGAGGCAGCAGCCCTCCCCTGCCCGGCGCTTCCACACCTCAGGAAACACAGAGGTTCCGGGGATGGGGTCCCGTCCTCCTTTACCAGGACTCCGCCCAGGGGATGGGGTCCCCGGGCAACATGGAGGACGCAAGGAGTCTGGACACAAGGAGCAGGGCAGGCTGATGCCAGAGCACGGCCTGAGCTGCCCTTCACCAAGTATCACTATTGAGGTGCCCGGTGGGATGGGCACCTCCATCAGACCCACAAGACTTAGAGGAAACCATTCCACAAGCTGCAGCAGTTCTCCCTGGCTAAGCAGAGAGCAGATTGTATAATATTCAATGCACTCTAGAATCTCGTCCCATAATGCTTCGCAGGGCCTTTGGTTGAGATTGTATTTTTGCCCATAATTTTGCTTGGGGTGGTTCTGGGAGGATGGGACCGCCACTGAATTGTTCAGCATGATGTGCTATTTGTGTCCAAGACATGTGCTTGGTCCTCTCCTTAGATTAGGGGGGGCCCAAAATGATCACCTCTCTAACTGCTTGCTATATTTCTAATCTCACTTTTGTGTGGTGACTATATGTTCTTTAGTATGTAAAGGTGGAGTTGCTTTACCAAGGGTGTGTGAGGTTCCCATTTTAATAATTGGGGCAGAGTGGAGCAGAATTTCATGGAGTTTTCTTTCAACTCTGTGAAACTCTGCCTAGTGGCATTTCTTCAACTCTGTCCCCACTTGGTGTGTAGTGGAGTGGCATAGAGTGCCCTATCGTACCGTAGAGTGGAGTGGCATGTTGTGGAGTGGTGTAGGTTGGAGTGGAGTGGCGTTAAGTGGATTGGAGGGTCATAGAGTGGAGGATTGTAGAGTGGATGGTGAGTGGAGTGGTGCACCAGGGTGCAGAGTGGCATAGAGTGAAGTAGAGTGTTTTATTGTGTGTTCGAAAAAAGTCTTTCCTTTGACAGCAAGATTGTCACATAAGTATTCCCACACTGAAGTTAGAGAAAGAAAAGTAAACACTAGGCTGCCTTGGAAGACAGAGCCTGACAATGGACCTCTGTCTTTGAATGTACTGTAAACGTGACAAGATAAGAACAAAATTTAAAGGCGTTTTTACAGACAGTGAGCACTTGTGGAAGAACTGTGAGTTACAAAACAAAGAACTAGATATGTTAAGAATTTTTCCGGGTACAAACTGCCCAATTCACAGAATTGGGTGTTTTGCAACCAGAAAAATGCATTTTGGTATGTCTCAATCCCAAGTTACATGTTACTGATTCGCATTTAGAAGTTATGAATACATACAGATTTGGTATTAGGAAGGTGTATATTTAGGGCGCCCCTTCCAAATACCGAATCCAGTGGTATGTAAGAATATTCTACGACCGAAATGCGATTGCAAATCATTCAATTTTTCACCTACTTCAAGTAGGTGGTAACCCTTTCGCAAATACAAAGGGGTTCCAAAGGGACCCCTTCTCCTTTGAGAATTTAAATACAAATATTTTATAAGATCCTGAAAAATTAAACTGCAAAGTTTCATATTTTCTTTTTGAATGCACGGGCTGCCTTAAAAAAAACAAGCATCGGCATAGCCAATAGGTCTCGCCTTTGGGACCTTATAAGTGTTTAGCCATGCAGCACATTATCACCCACTGGGCTGATTTCTGTAATGGAAGTAGTACTTATGTAAAGTGCTCTATTTTTCTTTCTCTCTCTCTTCTCTCCCTCTAACATCCACAGAGAGGTCAAGAGGTCATTGAAAACAGATATCAGCCTGCAGCTCAGGAGAGTTTGTGCTTAGACAAACAAATAATTCTGTGAATTACCTAAAACTTCTAAATGAAAGTTCTTCTATTCGTTCTGCACTCTCGATGCACCCCAACACTACTGCACCCTGCTTTACTCATTTTACATGAGTAGGTAAGACTCCTCGATAACACCGCACATATTCAATACCACGCTAGCTCAGGCCCTGCCCTAAGGACACCTAGGCGTGCGTTTCCGTCAACCAGGGTGGGAACAAGAGTTAACTCAAAACACATGTGAGCTCACATTTCTGACCAGAGGAACATTCTTTGAAATAACAAAAAGGTCAAACCTCACGCTCGCCCCTTGCAGGAACCACGACACTGAGCTCTGCCTGACTGAAAACACACTTCAGGCTGGCGGGAAACACCTAATCATAACCCCATGTTGAGGCAAGGCCTGACCACACCACCAGTCATTTCATTCTGACAATGGCAAATGTGATTCAAACATAAAATTCATTTTTATGTTAATTTTGACAGAAGTGAAGAATTGCATTGCCCTGGACACGCACGTACCCACACGCACAAACACACAGATGCATTCACATACACAGGCAAATGCACACAGGCATGCACACATACACAGATGCACGCACAGGCAAGCACACACACACAGATGCAGGCACAAATGCGCACACCAGAGCAGGGGACGGGTGCAAGGACTGCCGACTCTGCTTCTCACCTGGGCGTTGGACGGGTGCAAAGTCTGCAGAAGGGGCGGACCAGGGTTGGCAGCGAGGCCAACAAAGTGAGGTGCAGTGCTGCTTAATGGAGCGGGGAGGGATTGGGGGGGTCTCTTCTTTCACTCAGCACAACTGGGCCTTGCCGAAGAGCGTGTCAGGCAGGACAGATGCACACACACACAGATGCACACACACACATGCTCACACACACAGGCACACACAGATGCACACACACACATGCACACACACACATGCACACACACAGAAACAGTTGAGCATTACTATGCTGATCATGTTAATGATCCCAGGTTGCCTGCGTGCTTTCTGTCCCATTGATGGAGTCTGGGGGCGACGGTCTGCAGAGCGCACATGTGAGGAGACGGGAAACGCTGCCAGGGGGAGGGACGCTACTGGCTGCCAGCACAGACCTGCAGTGTCCACCTGAACAATGGCACTTTACAGCACACCCCGTCTGGCTGGTGTCCCCTCTTGCATTAAATTTCCAATAGTCACTGATGAGCCTGCATTGGCCTTCTGCCCCAGGACATAGGGTGACGACCTGCACAGCATTTCTTCGCACAGCCCGTCTTTTGATGAGGACGCCAGATGGACGTAATTACTGCATTACCGGGCTGCTTTCATTCCGCTGAATGGCAATACTCCCTTAATGGGTGCTTTTGTCCCGAAATTGTGGTGAAAGGACCGAAGCTTATAGAACCAAAAAGCCCATAATTCAATCAAATAGGTCTAAACATATTGTACTAGATATGTCGAACTGTCGAGATCTGCGATTGGTTGGGGGAAGACGTGTCATCAGATTGTCTGTACAGCTCACAGTGGTTTACTGCGGTGGAGCTTGGAGAGACTGTATGGTGGCTTGTGATTGGTGAATTATAAATTTTCTAGGTGTTCGTTGGCTGCGAAGCCCCGGAAATGCAAATACATGGAGTTCCCTTCAGAGGAATAACCCAATTATCTTCCCTAGCAACGGCATACATCATGTGACTTAACACAGTGGCGAATTTTTGAGCGTGAAAATGAAATGAGCTCTCCAGTGTTCCGTTGCAAGGCTGAGAGTTTAAATTCACGTCACGCCAAACAAAGATGGCGTCAGCCTGTCCAGATGGGCCATCCGAAAAATGGACAGGGCAGTAACAAAAGAGCCCGATATCCAATCACGCGCCATAGTTTACCATAAACGAGGACTCAAGCCAATGGGAAAGAGAGGCCGGGCTTCAAGTCCTGTCCGAAACTGTATTGATTCCAAAAGGCCCTCGCGTGGCGAGGGCAGCGCATGCGCACTGCTAACGCCAGGTGAGACCTAAAAAGATTGCTTTATTAAAAAGCAATCACAAACATGGTAGTCTTCTGACCTCAGCAAGCAACCAATCCCTGTGATGGCCGTGATTCCTATTGGGTCACAAATTGCGATCTGCCTCATTGATAGTCATAGGAAAGGTCTATTTGCGACCCACTAAGACTTACTAATAAAATTTCAAAGAGTTTCATACATTAGGAATACCGATTTCCTAATTGCGATTCAAAGAGAATTGCAAATTAAGCACTGCCTGTGCTGAAGTCACTTTTTCAGTTAATGCAGGCTTGTTATTGTGCATGACATGAATTAAAGTGTGCAGTCTTCGATTAACTTAATTTTTCCTTGTCAAATGAGTACACATCATGTCGGAAATGAAGGTAACAGCTTTGTAAAGTTCAAAAAGAATGACAAAATAATATCACTTTGTAATTTAATTTAGTTTTTGTTTTTCTTGAGGCATTCACAGATTGATCTGCCAGCAGAGGCATGCTAAGTGGTTATGACTTTCATATGCAGATATTCTCTGAGTTACTGACTTGAATGTTAAATTTCGTGACTGATAATTCCTTTCCAACCCCTTGATTCATATTCACCTATGAGAGTCTGAAGTCCTCATCTAAAAATAGCTTCAAATCACGAATGTTCGGACTCAAATAAGGACACAAAAATACAGGATTGTCAGGACAGAGTGAGGAGCCTCCTAAATAGTTGACACAGTCCAGCAATACCACCTATCCTCTCCTTCTAAAATCCCTGCCCAGAGACTACTAATGATTCTAGGGGGAAGGGGATGAGGTGGAAGGGGGGAAGGATGACTAGAAAAAGAAAGGTAGACTGTGTCCAGTGGGGAAACCAAAGATAAACATGCATTAGCATTGCCAACAGGCCTGGCTTATAACTGAAAGTGACTCTTCATCCACTGGTGAGTTTAGGCACTCAATAACTAAATCAGGCATGCACTCTGCCAGTCACCCTTGCACTTATGCATCCATTTAGCTACCCACTAACTAATTCTTGCATTCGCCTACTTAAAAATCCACAGCACAAAAAAGGTCAATATGTAGATGCAAGATAAATTAAAAGATAAAAGTTCAAAATATAAAAAAATGCTTCCACCAAAACCTTGCAATATAAAATATGTTTTTGAGCATTGAGTGCAAACATGGCTGCCACAATTAGGAATATCAAGCTGGCCGTTTCCAACAATAAAGCAATACCCTGTGCACAGTACCATTTCAAGGCACTGGCAGGACATCTTGGAATAGTATTGTGCATAGTGTACTATTGTTGTATCCATCAAAAATGGCCGACACTATGCTTCTAAAGTTGGCAACCATGTTAGTACGGTAAAACAGTGATACACTCTGGACAATACCACTCCAAGATGGCTGACTAGTTTTGAATCAGTGGCCACGAGATCCATCACATTGCAGATACTATAAGCAGCAAGAGAGCAGACTGGTACCATTGTCTGGGTAGCTGACAGTGACCCAAAAAGCACTGTAATACATACATAGCTAAATGCTACAGAAAAAAACACGGATATATATAGTAGTATATGTAGTATAAAACATGTTTGCTGCGACAATCATTAGACAGAGGTAAATGTAAAAGATTACAAGCACAAACAAAGTAAATAGTAGGTAAAATTCCACTATGGTGCTAAATCAGAGAATATATGCAGGCATATAAACATGACAGTAATCAAGTGTACTCCTACGATGCAAACACTACCTAACTGTACCTAAGTATACCTGGCATGTATGTGGCTGTGAAGCCAAGAATCCCCTAAGAAAGAGCCTACCCTATTACCAAATGGGAGCGAATGAAGGACCCCGTCTTGCTCTCAAGTTGGACACGCCGCAAAGGATGTCAAACCGCTGCGTGTTGAAGCTTCGGCAGACCGGGACCTCAGTGTCTTGTGTCAGCATGGAAGCGTCTCCTCTGCTTTCTTTTCTACCATAAGGTTAACCTGGGGGTTCCAACCACAATTGATATGTTGTGAGTACGATTATGGAAATGAGGCTAAGCCAATACTTGCAATTATGCAAAGTAGCCGGGTCACTCTAGGATGAAAGAGAGCAATTACATTTGTACAGGGTATGTTATTCCTGTAATGTACGTCATGTGCAGGAATCCTCATGCATATTAAATGAGGCAAGTTTCAAGGAAACCATTTGACATTTTATTCAGTACATAACTGAGTAAAAGGTCAGTGCTAGAACCATTACGCAGAGCAAGGTAGGACAAATGTAGGTGAAAGGTCCCTTTGCTACTTAGGCCTAGGTTGGGATACCCACTCCTCATCCAAAAGTCAGTAAGGTCAACTTAAGCTAAAATATGCCTGTTAAAAAAACATAAAAACATTGCACAAAATCTAAAAACATGGTATGTGTAAAAAACAATTCTATTAAAATGCAAAAGCTCTACAAGTCCACTGAAGAGTGGGTACACGGTTAGACTAACCAAGCACATCGAAAGCCTGTACTGTGCTTAGGCCTGTTGGGGCACACTTCACCCTGGGCCTCATGTAGGTAAATAAATTTTACCGGTTCTTAAATACCGAGCCGTACCGAATCGGTAAATTAGAATCGGTAAGTTATATGTAGGTAAAAATTCGGTAACAGTTACCGATTCGGTAACATTCGGTAATCACGAATCGGAATTCACCGAATCGGTAAATACCGAGGTGGTATTTACCGAATCGGAAAATACCGAGGTGGTATTTACCGAATCGGAAAATACCGAATCGGTATGTACGGATTCGGTAAATAAAATCACATGACTTGACGAAACAGCTAATCCTGTGCAACGACAGCCCACCCAACCAGGAAGTGCCCACACCCAGGCAGGTGTACATAATTAGCCGAAGTGGCCACACCCAGGCAGGTGTACATAATTAGCCGACCCTGGAGAGGCTTGGAGTGCAGAGGAGAGGCAGGGAGCCGTTGCATGTGCGAGCGGGTAAACGAACAGCATGTCCAGCCAGAGAACACAGAAAGACGGAGGGGAAAGGAGGAGGAAGCTGAAATTTAGCCCCAAGGAACTCCAGGTGCTGGTGGAGGAGGTGGTGAAGCAGCACCAGAAGCTGTTTGGAAGGCAATCCCTGCAAGTGCCTGAGGCGGAAAAGCGCAACATATGGCTGGCCATCCAGGCGCAGGTCAATGCTGTGGGAGTGACCCACAGGGACATTGAGGTCCTCAAAAAGCGCTGGTATGACCTGAGGATTGTAACCAAGAGGAAGATGGGCGACATCCAGAAGGAGGCCAGCCAGACCGGAGGTGGAACCAACAGGGCACCTGCCCTCACCGAACTGGAGGAGCTGGTGGCGGCCACAATCGAGCAAGAGAGCGTCGTGGGTCTTGGGGACGCCGACAGCTCTGCCAGAGCCGCAACACACCAAGGTAAGACGAAAGCACAGCAATGTAGCCCCCCCTACCCCTATCCCACATCCCCCATTGTGAAACGAGAATCACACTGCAGTCCACACGTGTCAGTGCAGACAGGCAATGCATTCCGGGAGATGTAGTCAGGGCAACACTAACCATGACGTAAATGTTACAGGGCAACAAGGCATGTCACGCACTCGAGGCACAAGGAGACAGAGGACATATTGGAATGTGAAATGATTGATTGTGACGCTTGCAATGCAGCCCTTCGGGGACACTGAGCCAATGTTGTATTTCTGTCCACAGATGTGACATCATGCAGGACAGGGCATGCTGCAGGAGAGACGGCACACCGGCCACAAATATCACCTCTAGCCAGCACAAGTTCAGACCAGGGAGCAGGCCCACTGGCAGCCGCACCACCAACACAGCCAGCCTCGCCGCACCCAGAGCCAGCATCACCTCACCGAGAGCCAGCATCACCACAACCAGAGCCAGCATCGCCACTCATGTTCGAATCACCGGCCACATCTCCGCTTGCAGGTGTGAGAATGAGGAGGCGTCCAGCAGCCAGGCTACGAGCCTTAGACACCTCGTCAGACGACAGCATGGGCCCAGAAGACCGCACCGGGCCCCAGGAAGGGAGCCATGCCACTGTGCCCCACACCTCACAGGCAGCACAGACGGGAGCAAGAGGGCGCCGCAGGTCGCGTGTCCAGAGTCCACCAGCACCCACTGACGGCCATGGTGTCTTCTTGGGGCTCGAGGGCCAAATGTTGAAACAACAGCGCCTGCAATCAAAGGCAGTCATGTCAGTCCAGAGGCACATGCGGGTGATGAAGACAACATTAGTCAACATGGACAATAACATTAGCGGCATGGCTGCGGGCATTCGGGACATGTCCCAGTCAATCCAGCAGTTGTGCAGCAAATTAGATGCTGACATCGAAGCACGGCGCCGGGAACGCCAGAGAAGGGACACTACCAGCAGGGCACTCAACCGTCTGGCAACTGCGACTTCTCTACTGTGCCGGCGCTCTGTGACGATGCAGGAGGGCCTAACACAGTGCTGCAGCGACCTGTCTCGGGGGATGGTGCAGGTGACAAGTGCACTAGGGGTGCTATTGACTAGTCAGGCGTCGACAACTGCTGCAGGGGATGCTGCGGAGAGCATCGACACCAGCAGCAGCATCACACCCCCCGTCCCAGAAGCACGCAGGAGCAGCAGGCGGCTTGGGGTTGGCTCTAGTGAGGATGTACAGGCCGTGCAATCCACCACTGCAGCGCGTATGCGCAAACATTGATGTAGCCCTGCTAAGCCACTTCCCATTGGGTGACGTAACCCTGGACATACTCCTTGTATAGATGGTATATTGCCTGATTGGCCTGTTCATGTGTTCATGGCGTGGTGCCACATTAAAACTACGTCAGGACTTCTCACAACTCGCTGTGTCCCCTCACTTACTCAGAAATAGTTGCATGTGATCTCTGCCCGTCTCTCTCTCCCATCGATTGCAGTTGGCACTCTAGCTGCGTTGCCCTCTGGCTGGCCTGACTCATCCTCGTTGTCCTCAAAATATGTTAGTTCCACATCTGTACCTTTTTTCGTGGCAAGGTTGTGCAGCATTGCACAAGTGGCAATAATCTTGCAGCAGGTGATGGGTTTGTACTGGCGTGCGCCTCCGCTCTTGTGCAGGCAGCGGAACCTGCTCTTCAGTAGTCCGAACGTGCGCTCCACCACATTGCGTGTTGTTTTATGTGCCACGTTGTATCGTCTCTCACTCTGGGTTGCTGGGTGTAGGTAGGGAGTGAGGATGAATGATCGGCATGCATATGCACTGTCGCCTGGATGAGTAACAGGGAACCATCAGTAACATGCCTCTATACACTATGATTTGCAGGTTTCAAGGGGCGTCACTGTTACTTACCTAGCAGGTATCCCTCTCCGAATTCTCCGGCACTCAGTCGTGTGTAGATCCCACTATTCTGGAAGATGTAAGAGTCGTGGGTGCTCCCAGGAAACTTTGCAACAATATCTGTGATGATGTTCCCTGCATCACAGATCACCTGCACATTGATGGAGTGGGTGGACTTCCTGTTCCTGTAGATGTGCTCTGTATCAGCTGGTGGACAGATTGGGATGTGTGTACCATCAATACAGCCGATGACATGGGGGAACTGTGCCATGTGATAAAAGTCTGTTTTTGTTTTCTGCAGTGCAGCCTGTGTGTTTGGGAAGCTTATGTAGTGGTGCATTCTCTGCATCATGGCATCCAGGAACTTCCTGAAGAAACGTGACAGGCAACTCTGGGATACCCCACCCACCGCAGCTATCACCACCTGATAACTGCCGGATGCCAACAGATGTAGGCTGCAGAGCACCTGCACATGTGGGGGTATGGCGTGCGCCCTTCTTATTGGATGGTCCAGGAGTGGGTGTAGGTCCCTGATTAAGTCCATGATGGTTTCGGGGTGTAGCCTGTACCTCTCATGTATCTCTGCATCAGTCAGCTGGAATAGTGTGATGCGCTGTCTGTAGATTTGTTCCTCCCGTCGCCACACCCTCAGTCCTGCTGCCTGTAGACGTAGGCGCCTTGCAATGACGTACATGGCGGCCATGTTGTCCACGCTGTTGCATTTTGGGATTGCCTATATGCATTGTTGATGGTTACCACCTGCTTTCAATCCGTGTTAATTACCGACTCTTATTTACCGATTTACCGATTTTCCTGGATTTCTTAATTACCGAGTGCTCCTACATGTCATTTTAAATTTTACCACTTCATATTTACCACTTCATGTTTACCGAATCGTTAATTATGTATTCGGTAAATCTGATTCGGTATTTTGGAATTCTGTAAATATGAATCGGTATTTACCGCCTCATATTTACCGAAAAGTGGTTTTTGGACTCCTACATCTCACTTGTCTGAATACCGGTCGGTAACGGCATATTTACCGAAAATCGGCCGTTACCGACCGGTATTTGGCTACCTACATGAGGCCCCCTGTGTTTTAATAGGTAAAAAGGCAAACTACACCTCAAAATAGGCTAAGCAGAATGTGTTTAAGAAATAGTTTAATCTGCTTTATGGTTTAAACTGTGTTTGGAAAGTGTATATAGCACATGTTTCTGGCTAGTAAAGGTGATTTGTTTTAACTGAGCGAAAAGCAGTATTTTAGGTGGGTTTAGATTTGGACCTTTCCTGCAGGGTAAAAACAGGACCTGCAATGTGTGGATTGAGCCTGTCTGTATCCAAGAAGATTTTGACTTCAGGAGCAGCTCCCTGTCCCCTGTCCCTCAGCCTGTGCTTTCCTGATTGGCTCTCTAGCTCTCACGCATCCCTAAGTCCTCCTCCTCCCACACCTGCAGAGGCCCTTAAACTTTGGGGAGGGAAGCCCAAGAAGGTCACTTTCATCTTGTAGCCCCAGCCTCTCTGTGCCCCAACCAGCCCAGTGAGCAAAAACAGAGAAGGTGGTAAGAATACAAATTTGTGCTATGTATTCTTGAAACTTTAAAGCTGCTGTTTTTTTCTACCTGTGACTGTTGAAATTGTACGCTTGGTTTCTGTGCAATTTATACTTTTAATACTGCTTTTTTTCCATACCCAAGACTGTTTGAATTTCTCTCCTAGTTTTCCCTGTACTGTGCTTAGGCCTTTAGTGGCAAGCTCCCCACCCCTTGTGTTTTAAATGGTAAAAAGGCAAACTACACCTCACGTGCTAAGCAGAGTGTAGTTAAGAGACTGCTTAATCTGCTTTATGGTTTAAACTGTGTATGGAAAGTGTATTTAGTACTCATTTCTCATTTGAGCGACTGGCAGAGCAGAAGGTAGTTGGTTGACACTGGGTACAATTAACATGAAGTTAAATGGGTAATGAATAGTATGAATGATTATCCACAAAAACTATATCAACAATCCAGGTTTACAGCAAACTCCAGCGGAAGCAGGAACTTTGCTGGAAATCCTGGATTTATTATATTTTTTGGCAGAGAACACACTGTATAGGTGGATTGAGTATAGTTTTTAAAACACAGACTAAATGTATTAAAGAAATATATTTTCGATGCAGGTAAAGAAATGCTAAGCCAGGCCATCCTGGATTACGACTGTCGACAAGTGATACTCCAGTGGGGCATGGTGCTTTTTAGGTCAAGCATTGACAGCGATTGCGCTGTCGGGTGATCTGTTGTATGTACTTTGTGGGGTATGACTCCTCCCACCACTTTGGATTGGTTTTTGAGTATGTCATTCAAAAATCATAGCCTGCAAATTGCTAATGGTTTGTGCATGTCCCACCTTTTTGCAAAAGTGAACTCCCATGGAGTATTGCTGCGGGAACGAGCAGGGATGCGCAGTGGGACACAGCAGGGTGTGTGCTTTGCTCACGCTGCCATTATCCCCTGCTCAGGACCTCACTTGTGCCCATTCTTGTAAATTAACAAAAAAAAGTATGGTTCTACTCACACAATGGATACAGCGGCCGTGCACTTTGCTTGCACTGCCGTTGTATTGCATCACGTTCACACACGAGACCCCCACCCTCTGAGCTTGCATACACACTCACCCCTGTCCTCCATCTTTTTATTTATTAAATCTTGCTCTCTTGGCACAAATCCCCCTTTCCTTGTTCTGCCTGGCTAGGTTGTGTGTAACGAATGTAAACCCCTGCTCTTCTGTAGTGCCTCTGCTCACTCCCAGTCTGTCGGTGGAGAGAAAAGGGGAGTGGGGGCTTGCCTGTCCTCTGTGAGTATAAATGCATGACAGTCTGTCCTCAATATGCCAGCGCCTCTGGTTCCACTGCATAGAGAGAACCTGGACAGCCAGCAGCAGTAATCCCTACCTCACTTCCCCTCCTCCCTGCTCAGCCTGGAGAGACAACACACTAAACCGCATCCTATTCCTATGCCTGCCCCTCCAGCTCTGAGCCAGGCATGCTCTGCCACCCATATTGGATTGACATTTCCAAAGCGGCAAAGCAAACCATAAGGGCCATCAGTATTGGTTAATGTTTTGGTAAAATATTTACTCGTGCCCTACGCTGATTAAAGCGCCTAGCTTTTTTTTTAACCTACTCTTTCTTTAATTGTATTGCATTTGCCATTTTACACGTGCTAAACTGCATATTGACCTCGACTCCATGTGATGCTCTGGTCTTCCATTTTGTTACATTGCATCTCCATTCTGTACTGCTTTGCCCTGTAGTTACACTTCAGCAGTAACATAAACATGTTTTTCACGTAAACCAGTACAAGCTGGTGCGAGACATGCCTCGTGAGGTTATTTTGTACCTTGAGCTTGTTTTTGTGCATTCTATGCTTATCTCTAGGACATAGGGAGGATGCGCTGTGCAAGGCTCTCCAAGGCCGGAGATAGGGAAAGGAATGTCTTTTGCCTCGGCGCACCCAAACAGAATCTGGCCAGGTCTGTATGGGTGGGTCTGACGCAGAGATGCGGCCAGCACTTATGATGGATAGATGGGCGAGAACGCCTGCTAGAGGGTTCTCGAACGTGTTGATTTAACTATACAAAGGGGTGTCCGTGAGGTGGAGCTCAGGAACTCAGTCTTGGAGTGGACACACTCGCGGGACGACTTTGGTGCCCGGAGAGATTACTTCCTGCGCCCCAGTCTCTACAGGGTTCCCGACTTGGTGTTTTCGGTGCTTGGCCAGGGATGTTGAAGACTCCGGTGCAGACGCATCTGGTGAGGTGCTTTGTACATTAACTGTTTATATATCTATATTCAAGATCTCATATTTGTATATATATATAGTGTGGTGTATTCATTGTTTCACTTGGTGCCTAAGAACTTACTAGCTTCAGTGACTTATTGCCCTTGTCTACGATACTAATAAAGCTCATTTTACCTCCAGAGGAGTGTTGGAGTTTCTGTGTAAGTAAGTGGTGTGCGTAAGTTTAGATTACGCAAGTGGGCAAGGCAATACAGTTAATGTTAATGGTGGGCTAACTGAGCTACAAGGGTCAATTACAACGCTGCAGGACATTGGTGCTAAGTATGAGGTGTGTTTGTACACCATATTTACTTTTTAGTGGTAATCTCTCTGGAGTCTAATGGATGTTCTATTAGGGTATTACCGGGCAATAAATTGGAGAGGATATTTGGACAGAGGCAGGAGGCCTAACACAAGGGTCAACTTTTTGTGTGCCTGTTTATCATGTCATTACTTTCTCTTTTTGTTATATGTACAAATACCAATGAACTCGCACAGAAACTTGAGGCAGCGCAGTGTGCATTTTGCTTTTAATAACAGATGTTGCTTTAATGCGCACAGTACTCTTTCTGCCATTTTGGGCTTCTTCTTTCTTTACTGTTTGTGTTTGGACATTGTTCAATTTTTTAGGACCTCCTCCCAACTATTTGCTTCCAGTACTACCAGTTTACTTTTATTTATTTGAACACATCTGGCTTGCTTATTATGTTTTACATACCGAGAGGATTTACTTTCAATTTGTGTGGGCTGTTTCCAGCGGCGTTTGTACCTGCTTTTCCACACCAGCACTACAGATTTCATTTATCTGTGCTAGAAGGGTCAGGAGGCAGGGATTATCACTTGGACTGGTGTTTTTGAAACACTGAAAATAACCAACTTCTCCTTGGATTCAATATACATATGGCTACCCCACAAAGCTCTTTTGCATCAGGAGTTAGGTAGGACATCATGGAGGTGATACAGTTTTCCTTTTGTACTTACAGAACCTAGAACAATTATAATCAGGTAAGCAGTTCATTCCTTCAGCTTTACTAAGGACTTGGAGCTTGTGATAAACCAAAATTATGTGATTTCTTGGTCAGAAGACACTTAGGGCCTGATTCACAAAAGTCTAACTTTACTACTTGTTGGTATTTACAAAGGAACTTACGAGTCGTATTTGTACACTTAATAAAGTTATACTTTTGATCTAACTTTACCTTTGTGAATTGGGCCCTGTGAGTTTAAGCCACAATGTTACTTTTATGATACTGTGAGTGCGAAAGTATGGTACTGCTTTATGATGTTTGTTTTTTGCCAGTTAATTATTTAGAATTTGGCAGGCAGCATTCTGTTCCACCAGGGCATCGGAGGCCTATACTTGCTTCTTTGGTGGGCTGAAACCTACCATATTTAGAGTTCTCATACTGCCTGACAGAGCTCTATGCCTTCAGAGGATACAATACCATAGCAGATCCTCTGAAGGCACTGTAAGTTTTTTGAGTGGCCACCAAGTTTCATATGTTCTCTCAAAAACTTCTATGTTCAAAAGCAAACACGAAAGTGGGAGTTTGTAGTTAAAAAACAAAACAACTAATAGCACTAACACTCATAGTTTTCTTCCAGGGTGTAAGGCACATTTTATTTTTCTATTCTGGACCACCAGGCTTTCCATGGGCGTCCTGCTTGGGTGAAAAACATAGTATAACATCCAACCTAAATGGGGTAAATGGTCTGAGGTACCTAGGCCGAGCCTGAAGTGCATCAGCCCATTGGTGTAAGGTTTTCGCCAGCAAAGCCAGTAGGGTCACTCCAGGGCAAACATACAAGTAAGCTCAAAACTAAATAAGACGAAAGGGCCATCAGTTTGGCAGAAAGGTTACTGCACCACATTTGAGGTGATGTACCCAGTCCGCAAAACTCTAAATAACCACCTTGGCCCTTCACTCCAGTATTTAATTGTTACAAAATAAATCCAAAGGAGTACTGGCTGTGCCATTTGCGGAATTTGCATTCCAAGGGATTGTCTCTTATACTGTGTGTTCATCTGGAACTGTTTGACTTGAAAATGCACTAGTTTATCGACACTTCCTAGGCCAATGTTGTTCTGATCCTATCAAAAACCTCTGAATTTTGTGACCATGGGTATACATATCATATCTGTACTGTATAGTTTAATATATGGAATTACGCAAGCAAGGGTGGACTCCAGCCCAGTATTGGGATGTAGATCCAAAAGGAATGTTCTTATAAAAACTCAACAGACTGATTTACAACCATAGTTGTTCAAAATAGTATTTTTGATATATTGTAGGTTATGGTAGCAATAGTCACATATACGTATACAATTTTTTTATTTACGAGAAGGCTATTCCTATTTAATACTCTGCATTAAATCAGTCCAAGGTTTAATTGGAATTACAAGGCTTGTGCCTTGTTTTATATTTGTATTAGTCCTTTGCTATCATATGTAATTGACAAGGAAAAAGCAGCAAAGATAACTCAATATAGATTGGTTTGGGAAGATTCTTTGTGAAAGTCTGTCCCTCCAACCTGAGGACTGCAGAACCCCTCTCAAGAACAGCAAGATGTGGCTATATGTACAAAGAATAATACACAAAACCACGAGGAAACTATTACTAAGGGTGGCAACTGAAAACCACATGAATGAACAAAGATGCTAAAGTAGAAACGAGGGAACAAGATTGAAAGTTTGTTTCCCTCCCCAAAAGAGTCTCACACACATTAAAACTCTCCATATTCCTGCCTAACGTAATTGCAAATAAAGTATATTTGACCACATAAATTTGCCCACAACAGTTACTTAACTTTTCAGCTCACCAGGAAATATCACTGTGCAAATGTCATCCTTTATAATAAGCAATTAGACCATTTATGGGTGACAGACACAGGTACCTAAGACTTCACAAATAAACAAGCCATCACAAGATTGTTTTCCCCTATGAAACATGCATGTGAAATCAACTATCATGGGCTACAGAGAAAAGGAATTTATGAAGACAGGAGTCATCAAGACTTGGTATAAAAGGTAAAAGATTTTTTTTAAAGGGAAGCCAAAAGTATAATAAAAAAGACTGCCAAAGCACAGGGGTTAGCTAGGATAGCCAGTCAGGAGCTTGCCGCTACAGGGACTGAGACTATGGCTTTACCTCCTACTCTGTACACTCACAGATATCTTTCGGCACAAGAATAATGTGCAGATCCCGATCCTTCTTATTTCAAAGGGGGAAAAAAGAAATAGGTAAACCCCCCATGCACTTACCATGCGCAGTGAAGAGCTAGTCGTTGGTAATAGTGGAGCTGAGGTGGAACCGACAAGCAGCAGCACGTATCCCTCTCTGGAAGAATCCTCACAGAGTTAGCACTGAGGCGGCCTCCATGAGGAGGAAGACACTCATTACACTCCAGATGTCCCCAGAGCAATGCAGCCAGGAAACATATGAGCGAAGATCGAGAGGCGATGAAAGAGGATTTCATTAAAAAAATATTTGAAAGATAAACAATGACTGAATAACCATCTTAGAGCAGTGGAGAAGCATTGCTGGATCAACCAACCAATGGTTGCATTGATGAATCAAACAACCAAGTGGGGATGCCTGTACTGTTATCAGTAGGGCTTAATTACTGAATTATTTGGAAGAGAACCAGTGTACATTAAAGAAGGCAGAAGAGAGTCAATGCATCTTGAGATCTTCCAAAAAATGATAGCATATTAAAAAACAAGTGGCAATAGATCTGCTATAAAAAATACAGGTAGCTGTTAGACTAATAAAGGTCACCCAACTATAAGGGTGGTGTTGGGGTCTAAAAAGAGACAAAAAAGATAAAATCCCATTTAAATGTACTGTTCATAAATCTCAAAATTTGTCATTCAAAACAAACAACAAGGGAGGGCGATTGAATGAGAACTAACTAGTTTGGGGCCAAGAGCTATTAGTAATCATTGTCATGAGCACATATATTTGTGCACTATGGGAAATGGAATCTAGGATTTCATCCTGCTATAAATCTATGCTCTGACCCTAATCACAATAGGGCCAAATAGCGCAATTTGTCACTAGAAAGTAGAGGATTGAAGTGATAATTGTCCCTAAAATACGATAATGAAGGACAATAGATAAAAAAAATGTATGTGTTTTGTTGTGTTTTCCTTGGTTAATTCTTTTCATATACCTAACAAGTAATGTTATGTAATGTTTTTGGCTCACATAAGTTTTGTCCCCTGTCATTTGTGTCTGTGAATGTAATCACTACATGTATAATGTTGTCTTATAAAGCATTTTTGATACCAACAAGCAATGAAAAAAGTAAATGTCTTAAAAAATAGTAGATTGATTCATTTTATTTAGACTTACAACAATAATACACCTAGGCGTGATACATCTGAGTGTACATTTTTGATAAGAAACATTAATCACAACAGGTCAAACCACAGATATATTAAAGAACAATTTTTGGGTTCCTTTCATTGAGGAAAGATTTGATCGATGGTCTTGGAGGGACCCTTTTAAGTTTAATTATGTACTGATTCCAGCCTCCTAAGCCCATAACTGAATCACTCCCCTGTATGATATATAGCTTTAGTGTTAGGTACTTAAGCACTGGAGATAGATGTTTAGGAGATCAGTTATAGTGTAGGAACTAACAGGGAAAAGATGCGAAGGCTAAAATGAAGAGATACGGAGATGCTAGATTGGATTATTAGACTAGAGAATAATGCAAAGTGCAACAATATAAGAATATTAAATATTGTGGAATGAACAGAAAGAGACGATTTAACGCTCTTTGTGGTTGATTTACTGAAAAAGGCAATTCCCATATTTAGCAGCTCAACACATCTTAGGTCGAAAATCCAGAAAGTGCATCAAGACCCTTTTAAAATAAATCCCAACTGAAATACGCCACGGATATAATTAGTAAACTTCTTTATCACATACAGAAAAAGAACAAATGCTAACCAAAATCCTTAAGATGAAACCCCTAAAAGTGCAAGATCAAGTCAGCCAGATATAGCTTGTTCTACAGAAAACAGGCCATGGGAATTGGGGAGATGTCTGGATGAGCTTAAAAAAATGTGGTGCAGAGGTACAATAAAAATTACCCTCAATGCTCAGAATGATGTGGAACAATAAAATTCACAACTTGATGGAACTTGGTGAGGTAGATGACCTAATTAGAGAGATATGAAATACAATTCTACATAGGAGGAAAAATTGAGTAGAGCATGAAACAGGGTAGACTCTGAGTGAGGTGCCAAAAAGGTAATAGGATCATGCCAAGAGGAAGAAAGGGGAGTACTTGCCAAGGGGGTGGGGGGATGTGGGGTGAGAACCATTCGAAATGGGTAAAAAAAAGACAACTCCTCCTCTATTCCCTCAAATCAGCAGGCATATGGTGAAGAATAAATACCTTACAGTCCAGTATGAGTGCCTTGAACATTTCTCAATTAGACGCTCACTTTTTCCAGAAATTAATGCAGATGACTTATGAAAGGTAAGATATGGATTCAGCAAATTATTTTAACAGATAAATCATGTTTTACAAAGGACGTGACTAGCCACGTCAGATTATATTCAGGGGTGGAGATACTTAAGTATGAAGCAGATGGTGCAGGATGGTAGATCACTGCAAAATTGAATGTTATTGAGTGGATTTATGTGTGTGGGTATTTATGATCTGAATATTGACGGCCCAGATCCTTTAAGAAATCTACTGTTTAATTTACCTGATTATAATTCTATTATTATAGTAGTTAGTATAGTAGTCCTGCTAGATGACAAACTGAATATATCAACACAACAACCAAATATAAACTCCCCATAAACACATTCATATCTTAGATCACTTGTAAAAGATAATGGACTGTGCGATGTTTGGTGATTGAAAGCCAGCCCTTTCAAAGACTATACATTTCACTGTAAAATTAGGAACATTATTCTAGGATGGATTACTTTTTAATTGATTAGCGATTCTTTTGCAGAGAAAGGTTATACAAGACTTACAAAAACAGATGAATGAATACAGGATTGGCACCCATCAACATGGTATGAGACTCATAAAGCAGCTCTGAAGAGAGGAACTTGTAGTATCTCTTGGTATACGACTACAAAAGAAAGTCATGAATGTCTTCAAATAAAGGTGAAAATGGCTAACATTGAAAAACAATTGAAAAGGCATGGGCTGGAGGACAAAGACAGATATAGATTAACACCAACATTACGAGACTTCCATAGGGACCTCAATGGAAAGGAAAAAAAGAGCAAAAAATGAAAGACTGGTAGATGGGGCAATTTGAGTATGGTGAGAGGTGCGCAAGCTACTGGCCTGAAAAGGCAAATTAGAGCATCGTAGAAATAACATAAAAGAAAAAGTAGATTAAGATGCAGAACGGACTAATAAACAGATTGAAGAGATAATCCATCACTTTTTCTAGAAACTATATACAGAAATAATACATCTAATGTAGCTGAAGGGAATAGCTGGTTAATAAAGGAACATCTCCAAAGATTCAGTGCTTAGTCGTGAGATAGAAGAAAAACAACTAAGTAGAGCAATGAAAGAAATGAAGGTCAGGCTTCAGGACCTCACGGTATGCCAAATGAGATTTACTTGGAATTAAGTAAAGAAATTCTGCTATTATGGAAAATGTTATTCAATTTCATTTTCATAAATGAAGCTCAGTTGCCTCCTTTATGATATGAGACCACTATTATTGTGATCCTGAAACAAAATACATCTCCAAATAATTGTGAATCATACCGCTCTAGTTCCTTCTTAAATAGTGATTATAGAATGTTCTCCAGTTTAATAGTGCTTAAACTAAGTAAGGTAGCTAGCAGCATCACAGATGAAGGTCAAAAGTGTTTCTTACCAGGAAGGTACTTACAGGAGCTAACACATAACCTTATAGGCTCTACTGATTTAACAGTATCCCATGGCTCACCATTAACCATTTTCACATTAGACATTACAAAAGCATTCAAAAAGGTTAATTGGAAATATTTTATGGGAGTGTCATCCCATTACAGGCTAGGGGAGGCATTCTACAGAACAATACAGTTGATATATAGTTTCACCAAAGCAAGTATGCTAGTAAATGAGAGATTGACCACACAAATTAGTATAACATAAGGAACTATGGAAGGCTGGCTACTTTCCAGTGGCGGCTCCTCAAGGGAGTGCTGCGGGGCGGTGAGCAGGGCGGGGGAGGGGTAGGTTGGAGGGTAGTAAACTCTGGCATACGGCCGAATGGAGTTACGTAAATAAATAAATACATAAAACAATTTACATTGCGTGCGCTATATCGCTGAGTTGATGTTGCAGTGCGCGCAATGTAAATTGTTTTATTTATTTACTTAACTCTGTTCGCCGTATGCCGGAGTTTACTACCCACCACCCTGCCCTCCCCCTTCCTCCCCCGCCCTACTGCCCCGCAGCACTCCTTCGAGGAGCCGCCACAGCTACTTTTCTCTTTACTTCGTGATCTCTATATTGAGCCATAAGCCCAAAATTTCAGACAAAACAGCAATATTATACCTTTTGTTTGTAAAAGTTTGAAAAGAAAATAGTCTTGTAAGCAGATGATCTGAATATATTAAAAGCAGACACAGAAATGTCTTTCCCACACATAGAACGAGCAACAAATATGTTTCATTGGTTTTCAGGCTATCAGGTCAATGGCTCCAAGATGGAAATCATGACTTTGAATTCAGCTGATCAGTCAGCAATTGGATATCTCTGTTAAGCAGAGATGAAAGATCTCGGGAGACATCTTAGGAGGACATTTATGAATATGTTTGGGGCATTTTCAAGAAGGTAGGATTAAAGGTACTTCAAACAGCAGCTAGATGTTGGTATGATATTAGGACTACAGAAAGCATCACAAATTTGATTGAGATAGCTCTGATATAGGATTATCTAGGCACACTAGAATGCACTAGGATTAGGTTAAGCGGTCCTCTACTACAAGCAGAAATTAATGAATGTGTTCAATTGATGGAAGGAGACAAACTGTAATCTTGGAATAGCTTCAAAAAGTAGGCAAAAGATACAAATATCAACTGACAAAGTGGAGTGAATCACAAGATTGGATCCAGGAAGAGACACGTCAACTGGAATTAGAGTTACAATACATCTCACCTAGAAGAAAGTAAGTCTTCACATTGTACTGGAATCTACTGATGATAGCAGATAAGAAGCAGAAGCCACCATAGTGGATCTAGGACAGATATTTGCCTACGAGGAATCTAAACAAATTGTGGCAAGTATCTTTAAGCACTCTTTATAATACTGTAAGATTTGCTGCTCTCAGGAGGAACCATTTTTTCACACTTCACGTGATATATTGGACTACTCTGAAGTTGGAGAGAAGCTGCTGCAAGTGTGGATCTCTCGAAAAAGATTACTTAAACATCTTTGTTAACTGTCTGAAGGTGCAAACTTTCTGGCAAGTTATGGGTGTGACCGTAGCTGCATTTCTCATAGGGAAGCCATTCCCTCATTATCTGTGAAATGTTGGAGGAGGCAGAAGTTAGCAAACTAATATCACAGGGCAAAGTAAATTGCTCTTCTATTTGATACTGCTAGCAAGGAAAGAGGGGTGTAAAAAATAGATTCAGATAGCGGATCCAGACTTATGAAGAATATCAAACTCTGTGAGGCACATGTATAGTTTAGATATCCAATGCTCCAAGTCAGAGAAGGTACACTTTTGGCAACAGTTACACACCTGCATGGCCAGCTCAAAGACTCTGTAATAAGACGTCTGATGATTCCGCTTGATTTGATCTTGGGAAAACATGGGCAGTGCGGTTCATGTTCAAAGTCCTCAAACTATTTTAATCACGTTGCGCTGGTTGTTAAGGGCATCTGTGGAGGTGCCAAGAAGAGAACAAGTGCTGAGGTGAGCACTTGAAAAGAAGTAAAGAAAAAAAAGACCTAGTATAAAGTGGACATTTCTAGATATTTCAACCAATTGCAAAAATTGATATTTCATTTGGAGAATTTGTTTTCTGGAGAGTTGCTACAGAATCTGACAGATATTTACCAATGTGCACCATAAACACACCAACTGCTGAAGCTCAGTAAAGTGAAAAGGAGATGTTCTACACTGCACCAGAAGCTCTCTTTTTCCAAACAATAGAAACAAATAGAAAGGCACTAATATGTGCCAATGTAAATGCACAAACTGCTTAGTACAGTAACTTCACCCCAACAGATTGAGATAAGCCCATGACACAAAATAGCACCCTCTGCCCAACCCCTGGTATTAAATACTAAGCAGAGCTATGAGCATAAAATAATCAGTGATGCAAGAAAGTACCATTCTTGTGCAAACCATTGTACTGCAGAACCAGAAGGGACTAATTTGACAGGCACTTGGCAGCAGCATGATTGATTACTTACAAACACATATGAATAAAGAAGAAGTTGAAGTGTGCCGCAAGTCTTGGAAACACTATAGTTTCATTTTATATGAACATTTTTAAATGAGAGGAGTTCCTTAAATGTTATTTCTGTTCTTTACCTGCTTGAAGCTAAAGGAACAAAGGCCTCCTGTAATGTGAATCATCGAGGGGAGCTGGGGGGGTGGGGAGGGATGGGGGGCAAAGAGGGGAGGGTTTGACAGCTGAATAACAAAGAAACACTTTCTTTTCCTAATTGCCAGGGCACCGGTTTTCTGAAAGACTTATAAATGTGTTAAATAGGGTTGTTTGAAAAGATAAAGGTTGCAATTGAAAACCACCTCTCTATTTCAGTATTAGTTTCACGCATTTTTCTCTGTAAGATATAAAAAAGTAGACTATTTGATTTACTCCAGTAATGCAGTCTTTTAAAGTATATCAGCCTAGTTTATATCCTCTCCACGTTAAAATGTTGCCGCCTTTGAGTCATGGATTGGTTCAAATGCATTTTATTTCTTTTAACATTTCTGTGTTCATTCTGTTATTTTTCCACAATTCTCACTCATATCTCAATACCAATATAACATAATGGTTCATAGCTACTGCTTACATCACCAATTTTCACTCTTGCCCTTGGGTATCCTTTTACTCATTCAACAGCATCTCTGCCTGGTGCATGGCAATATGGCTGGTGGGCCTTCTCACATTAACCGCTTTAGGGTGTACAGGCATACAGCATCCCACTCCGCTCGTGGCTACGTTGGTTAGTCTTTATTAAAAAAAAATAGGGGCATATTATCAAGAAACGGCGTTAGAATTATCACCGCTTTAGCGGCAGAAAACTGCCGCTAAAGCTGCGATAATGGGCTTGATAATATGCCCTTGAGCATTCCAATAGAAGCCCATGTTCTGGTGTCAACATGGGCTTCTATTGGAATTCTCTGCGGCATATTATCAAGCCCATTATCGCCGCGGCGATAATTTTAACGCCCTGCTTGATAATATGCCCCATAATTTGTGCGTCTGTCTGTCACATACCCTCACCCATCACACTACCATGCATTGTGGCCCATAATACGTTATCCGCACCTCGTGGTTATCATGCATAACATGAAAAGACTTCCCATACAGAGCCTCAAAAACAAAAGCAACACCCTTCCAACTACACACCATACATGGTGTAGGGTCCTATCTGTGTGGCTAAGCACTCTGACACGCCAAATAGGGGTAGTAAGCACTATTCAAATGTTTCAATACAATACAACACTATACATACATTACAGCTCCCAGATCTCTGTGGGATATCAATACAATATGGTACTGCTTTATTGTGTACATTTGTTTAGATTAATTACAATAAAAAATAAAACCACATAATCAGCAACTATACTGGATATAAATATATACTACTTTACGATTAAAAGTATATAAGTAAATAAATAAGCACACTGCCATAACTATGAATACAACAAAAAGTGAATTTTAGCGTCAGGTTGGATGCTATTGTGCGTCCTTGGATTACTCAACTGCATATTTTAGTCTTTCACAAGCCATGTCCAAAAACGTGATTAAGTTCCCAGTATAGCCATTCGTTTGCAATGGAAAAACACGCTCTTGTGGCTTCCTTTACTGTTTAAGGTAAAAGCTTCCTATGGGTTGGTAACAAGTATTTACTTCTCATATCACTCTGCCTGGACATAAGCATAACACGTCCACTAAAGTTTCCTCAAAGTTCTTACAGAGCCTGCAGGAAGGATGGGAATGAGTAATGTTCCACGAGCACTTAAACTGCTTCTGGGGGCTTTAGATGGGAAAAACCCTTAGGGGCAGATTTATGAGCCCCTTGCGCCTCATTTACGCCGCCGTTGCGTTACTTTTGTGACACAGCGGCGGCGCAAATCCTGCACCATGCTGCGGGGTATTTACAACGTGACACATCTGGCAGATGTGTCACGTTGTAAAGCCCTGCGCCACATGTAGGCGTTCTGGAGCAGGGGGGGGGCGTTCCGGCGCAGGAACGCCTCCTAAAAGTGGCTGAGTGAAATCTACAAGATTTCACTCAGTCACTTTTAAGGCCATGCTGCGTCAAAACCCTGCGCCTGCTTGAAGCAGGCGTAAGGATTGACGTAGCATGTAAGGGATAGGGCACCCCCGAGCCTTGCTGGAGCGGCCACGCAACTCCAGCAATGCGACGCCTTTCCGACAGGAGATGCGACACGCATCTGCCCATCCGAGTGCCACGGTGCGCCGCATTGTAAATGCGGCACATCAATGGTGGCGCACGGGTGGGCAGATGCGTCGCAACTCTTCTGGCGCATCTCTGCTGATTAGCAGAGATGCGCCAGACGTCATAAATCTGCCCCTTAGATTGTATATTTAAATACAGCATACTGATTTGAGTCGATAAAGTGCTGCCTAGGCAAAAGATTCCAGAAGGTATCCTGCAAACTTGTATCTCTTCGCATTAATTAGATCTGTCTCTTGTAAACCTTTTCTGATAACATATTTACCATTCGATTTCTCTATTTTTAATAAAATATTCCATAGGTGGTAAACTATGGTCGTTTAGTAAGGTAGCAATGTATTTCCTCGAGAAAGGGGAGGAAGTAGAAAGGTTCTGTGTGTTACCTCTTGATAATTCAAGCCCCTCATTGAATCAAGGCTTGAAAAAGCGCATTCACAAAATAATTTGGAATTGCGTGGCCTAGTAAATATGGGCCAGAAAACAGCGCCACGGGAGCGTAAGAAAAAGAAATGGCGCTCCGGTGGCACTAGGGGCTTGTAAATATGCCCCACGGTGTCTTGACCCCATGGAGCTACGCATATAACTAGTGATTTCATCCCACCAATAATTTGATTAACATGACCCTGTGTATTCTGCTGCCCTTGCCACAATACAGAGCAAAAAGGGATAGGGAAAGATCGAAGCGAAAAAATAACACAAGCAAGAGTAAGCAATGGTAGAAACATAGATTAGGTTAGGAAAATAAACTAAAAAAGGAACTGCAGTCAAAGATCTGAGATAGAAAAAAAGGCAATCAGAGAAGGAAAAAGCACAGAAAGCATAAGAGATAAAAAAGTGATGAAAGGGCATTAAGAGCACCGAACTCAGAAAATATTAGAGTAAAAGGAAAATACAGAAGCGAGAGAACTCAACATTTCTGGAGTGAACCTAAACTGGTAAATCAGGCTGGATGGTTCCAATGAGAGCAGGAACAAGATTCATTGCATATGGCTGTCCTCTGTCCATGTTGTCGAAGTGAACAAAACAAAGTGGACTGGAATGAGCCTCAAGCGATTGCCAGAGGTCTTCCTTTCATCATTTTTTTTGTTCACTGCAGTAGCTGCTCTAAGGGTGAAAAGAATGTAGAATCATGGGTCCTGTGCTCAATGTACCACAGATCACAAGCTGTACCTCCCTGGTGATCCCTAAGGAGGCCGAAATTCGATTGGGGTTGCTTGTGTTTCTGTCTGGAGGAAATCCGCCTTGCAGTTTGGGCTGAACTTTTGCTATGTAAGAAGACCCACAGCTGATTTAATATTTGTACCCACTGGCAGATGAAGAGTAAAATAATGGACTAACAGGCAGCCCACAACGGACTAAAATGCATTGCTGTGCAATCACCAGTAGGTGAGATTAAATCAAAAATTCCTTCCATCAATGTGTTGTATGTTGTAGAAGCCTTCAGTGCAGTTGGTATTCCCATACGTGGGTCTCTAACATGCTGTATCAGTAGATTCAAGCTTTCAGTCCCTAGCTTGCCCTGGTAGCCTGAAACCAGTGTGTGGTCGTTTGTGTGCCTATCTTGAGGTTACCTGGCATGGCAGTTCTGGCTGGAAGATTCCTCAGAGTAGGGCCAAGACTGATTTGCTGATGATTGGTTTCTTTCCAGAGTGGTCCATTATTTGAAAACAATAGACTGGAATGCAGCCCAAGCAATCACCAGGGGGTGAGAACAGTTTAAGCATTCACTCTATCACTTTGTTGGTTGCTGCAGGAGACGTCCTATGTATGATGGGTATACCCAGATGGGGCCCTCGCTGACAAGGAATACGTAGGCAAAAAAACAATCTGGGGTTGATGGTCTGGAGAGGACCTGTACTGGCACTTTAGGCTGGACTTCTTATACTGGAGCAGAACCAAGAAAGATTTGGTCTTGTCCAGAAGGACATAGTGGGAGCATGGTGGTATGCTGTCTGCTACAATCACAGATTGGACACAACTTTTGTATACCCACTGCATATGGCGTCCAAATGTTTGGACCTATGGTCTCCTGTTACACAGTTTATTGATGCTAGTGCTCAACGCTCTCTGTCTCTCACTCCCCTCCAGCAAGAAGTGACTAAACCTCCATGACTCCCTTCATATTGCTATTCTATGGTTTAACTGTGCTTTCTCTTGTAGTGCGCATATTCACGTAGATTGTAATACTCTTATGTTCACCGATTCTTTATGATATTGTTCTTTTTCTTACAGTTGGTATGTTGTCTTGACTTACATTTTTTGATCCTTTATGCTTTTCAACACTGAATTGCTTATTATGTGTAATTTTTTTTCTTTTATTATTATTATTATTGTCCTTATACTTTTTTGTGCTAGTATTTTCTTTTATCTCAATAAACTTCCTTTTGAACTAAAAAAAGAAGGACATAGTGGGTGAAAACCAGTAGACTAGAAAGCAAGAACCTGTGCGATCGCCAGTGGCTGAGATTGATACAAACACTACTTCGATCACAATGTTTTTTGTTGCAGTAGATGCTTTAGGTGCAATGGAAATGCCCAGATATTGATCCTGTGCTGCTGTGCTATATGACTCAATATATTCCTCACTCTTGAGGCCTAAGTAAGCCAAAGCAAGTGGTCTGGGGTTACTTGTGTTTAAATCCAGACTGGGTACGGCAGCTGTGGCTGAACTATTCCTGCTGGATCAGGAGCAAAACTGATTTGCTTATTAGTCTCTCTCCAGAGTGGTGTAGTGGGCAAAAAGGAATCGGCGTTTGGCGACTACAAGCGAGCCGTGGCTCAGACTAATTGGAGAATTGCTTGACTGACTTTTATTGTTTGTGCTGCAGTAGACTACCTATTACGCTGGCAATGTCATCAGCACAACGTATATTTCAAGATGAGGACAAGGATATCTGCTTCTTCTATACCAATGGTTAGACTACCACTCTCCTAAAAAATACAGATTTCTCACTGAAAATGGAAGAAACATTTGCAAGCAAGGTACAAGGTACACCAACTTGGAATTATCTGGAGATATAAAGTCCACATTGTTCAACATGAACCACATTGTAAATGATAGCATTATTTTACTATCTTTAAAAAAATAAATTCTGAATGAAAACGAAGCCTGAGAACATAAATTATATCAAGACCTTGTTTAGTGGGACACAATTACAACAGAAAAGACACCGATATGTTTTTGTAAAGCACTCCAACAATTCATGCAAGACTGCCCTTAAAAGGTACCACCCTCTGCGTTAGATGGAAATTTCAGGACACAACTAAGTAAAATATAAAAACACACAGCTGAAGATTAAAAACACATAAAATGTGTATCTGTAACACTTGCCCAAATAAGCTGAAAAACTATAAATAGCCCACTGGGGAAAGTGATAGTGACAGAAAACAAGATGAAATGTTTCATATCATTAAAGCAGGACTACAACCTTGCAGAATATTTAATGAGAATAAAAACCACTAAACGCCCATAAATAATAACCAAGTACAGGACAAATCACCGCAAACGGGAAATGGAGGAAGGCAAACGCAGACAGATGTGGAAACCGGAGGGAGACAGGAACTGCAAGCCTTGCAACACAGATCTCACACAAGATCAAACTCATCTTCTTAACCACTGACTGAATATGAAGTAAAGAAGACATGCTATTTCAGATGGTTTAAGACGACCATCAAAGACTTTCAAAAGCTAATTGGTAAACAAAATTATAAATCCTGCAAGGAGAAAACTGTATCTCTAGCAGCTTGTAACAAAATAAGCCACTGAAAAGTTCAGAGACATCTAAGAAGACATGGCATTGCCCCGACCAACGAATCTTTGCAGAATATATAGAATACAAAGCAGAGATTAAATGTCCTCTCTCTATTTCTAGTTTGTTTGCTCTTTCAGAAATTGAATGATGTCTTAAATTGAAAGAAACTCATCCGAACACCTACATTTAGGCAACACGTCTATCTAATCATGTCAATAAAGCAGTGTGGTAATGTATTGTTGTGTATAGTAAACTCAGAGAGAATCATCGAGGTGCAGTGGATATACAATGAGCCCCAGGCAGGGATCCCATGAGCTGCCTCAACCTGGTACAATATGCATTAGTGGTAGAGTTTTTAGAAAGTTGCAGAGCTGCTGAAGCTAGCAGAGAGAGGATGTGGAGCAAAGAGCTCCCATCTTACAGAGCACCAGTAGAGTAGCACAAAATGATGACCCCTCCCCCCTTTGCAGGTTGTGATGAAGAGCCCCCAAGTCTCACATATTTAACATATATTGATTGGCCTTGGGTTGAATGGAAACCCCCTTGAATGGTTTGGGGCCTCCGGGAGGGTTTGGAACCACCTGCACTTAGTTACCCTTCGTTACGCCCCTGCAGAGCACAAGGTGGTTGTCTTGGCAGCAAGTTATCTTATATTAATATTTATTTGTAATTCACTCAATCTCACAGCTTCTTGGTGCTGCTATGATACAAAATATGCTTAAGCTTCTTAACTAAAAGATCATAGGGAGAGGAGTCTAAAGAAAGGAGGAAAGGAAAAGCTATGAAGGATATCAAAAATAAAATTCACTAGGAGGTTGCAAAGAGAGTTGGTTCAGGTCAGAAACTGTACTAGCATATTGATTGAATAACCATCGGGCATATTCACCAAAGCATTTTTTTTATGTAAACAAGTACCACTGTAGGACTATTTTACGTACTCACAAATGCTATTCACAAATGTCCGCGCAGATATCTCTGCCTACACCTGTTCTATCTTGTGTGGAGTTTTCCCTGTGAGAGAGGTGAACTCTGCATGAGTAGGTCCACGTTCTTTGCGGAAATGTGGAAGGAGAAATAGGGGATGGGCGGAAAATGGGGAATATCTACTACAGAATGGAAGGAGTAAGTGGAAAAGTACCGAGGTGCACAGGGAGGGATATGCAGGTACAAAAACATATCTACAAAAGAGTAAGCCAGTTGTCTTTCAATAAAGTTACATCCACATCTACTGCAATATGCAAAAGTACTACAGCCCAAACAGGCTCAAATCTACTTCATTCAAGAGTTGGATTATGTCAGAAGCCACTGATGGCCCACACAGATGCTTCAAGGGAACCTCATAGAAATCAATGGATTCTGGGAATAGAACTAACAGAATATAGGAAAAATAGAAACAACCCTGTTTATATGTAATAAATATGTAAAAACATTATTGAAACATATTTTAAAATGTATTACTTCATGAGCAGCAATTTATGAAAAAAGACAACAATAAACATAATGATAACTATTAATGTCAGACTAAGGCGAGAATACATAAAGCTACAAGGCTACATCCCCAGTCACTATGCATTCTAATGCAAGGGAGTGGCGGGAATCAACAGTAATTACTTCACCACACCCACCAGCAGGTGTAATCATTGTGGTGAAGGTCTTTGTTGCATTGCCACTTACTTGAGGAAGAGAGAGAAAATATTCAGGCAGAGTGTCACATTCTTTGGTATATTTATAGAAAAAGCATTGGCAAGATACAGCTTCTCTCGTTATTACAAGGTCACCATAGCCATGTATCCTAGTTTTATGTCGATGGCACTGTGTATTGCTGAATGCTCATGAGACACACATATACGTGTTCTATGGCACTATGTATTGCTGAATGCTCATGAGACATGCATACATGTGTACTTTTCTCACAGATCATAGAAAGTGTTCACCAAATGTTTCAACTAGTCTGACACTGTAACACACAAAAAGGTTCCTTAAAAAGAAATTAAGTCCAAACAATGTACACTTAGAACTATCAAACAATATACACTTAGATGTATCTGCCATCACAGGTCCCACTAACTGCCATGCATGATGCACCCACGAGTCATCGAAATCAAACATCATTCCTGTTTGCCTTCATGAGAACTTGTAAGGGGGTATTGCTTCTGTATGTCCAGCCATAGGGGAGAAGAAGGACAAGGGCCTCGGCCACTCAGTGTGCACAATAAGATAGGTCACCACTGAGGAGTAAGGAGAGGAGACCAGCAGGAAGAGAATGCCTACCCAGAGAGTAACAAAGTCACAAGCAAAGGGATTCCTGGCAGAAGCTCATCACACCACAAAGGGGAGGCTGGCAATTGACCTTCTCCTGATCAGGAGGAAATGGTGTCCTAGGAACAGGTGCCTCAGTAATTGGGCATGAAGCCTCCCCATTGACATGTGACCAGGCCTACAGCTGCACCTCGTCACCACCCCTCCTCTTAAAAGCGCCCACACAGAAGATCAGCAGCTAAGGGTGAGAATTGCCCAAGGCATCCCTAAGCCCCAGAAGGACCCACAACACCCACATCTCAAGAAACTACACTGACTCCCGATTCAGAAGAGATGCTAGTTCAAGATGCTGACCCATGCCTACAAGACTCTGCACAACGAAGGGCCAGAATATATCAACAAACTCCTGACCATCCACCAACCGACCAGATACCTTCGATCAGCTTCCCTCTCCCTCGCAGAACCGCATGGATCCGTCAAGCCAACTGCAGAGGATGCTACTTCCCGACCCTGGCAGCCAATGTTTGGAATAACCTCCCCCGTACGTCAGGACCACACCATCGCTCCAGCAATTCAGAAGACAACTAAAGACCTGAATGTTTGAATGATCAAACCTTATTGCAGCAGCAAACAGTTACATCACCTTGAGACCATCACAGGGGATTTGCAGAGCTACTCAATGTTTGATTGAATCCCCTCATCTGTGACCCCAGCCCCTCATTTTGTCAAGTGATTGTTTCCAGAAAGCCACGAGGCTATGAGAAAGCTGGACAGCAGGCAATCTGTAAGGACTTTTCATAGCTGGTGGAAACAGTTAAGGCCCAACAAGAATCACAGGCTGTACAGCGAATCCAGTGCAAAATATCTGCATCGGATTACTTGTCCCTGGATGCATGTTATAAGTGTATGTGACATAGATTCTCACTTTCTGACAGTTTAAATGTATGAACACGTGAGAAAAATGTGAATTTACACAACAAGATGCCATTCCACTGTGCATAATTGTATAGTATGTTCAATTATCCACCGGGCAAATTACAGCCTTTAGAAATCACACAAATCACGTATGACTCAAGACTCACCTGAATATACGAAAATCATAAATTTGCACCTGTGAGGAACAGTACTTTTGCAAGTGCAGATTTGTGATTAATTTTGTGAATTCTGCCCACAGTGACATATTCTCTAAGATGAGAGGGGGAGAGGAGAAGAATGTTCACTTGATACGCATGCAGCTGTTCTCTTTTTCGGGAACAGGAAAGTCTAAGAGGGCAGCTGAAAGCACAAAATATATTTTACATTTTTGTATAGGGGACATAGAGAATATGCTTAGAGTCCTCTTATCAGAGACACTAGCTGAGTTTGGGACAAGGAGCTCATTTTAAGGCTATATAATGGGGTTACTTGATCTCTCCGGGGACAAGGGGGCTCATTTATGAGCCCCTGCGTCACTTTTGCGCTGCCGGTGCGTCACTTTTTGTGACGCACCAGTGGCGTAAAACATGTGCCATGTTGCGCCATATTTACAAAGTGACGCATCTAGGTGGATGCGTCACTTTGTAAACCCCTGCGCCACATTATACCTGCGCCAGGTATAATGTATGCAAGGGGGGCGTTTTGACGCAACAAAGGGTCGTAGAAGTGACGCAGTGAAATCTACGAGATTTCACTGCGCCACTTCTAGGGTGCAAATGCGTCAATTTCTTGCGCCTGCCTCAAGGCAGGCGTAAGACTGACGCAGGCCCTTTCACATGGGGCTTGCCCCATGTGAAAGGACACATTGCTGGAGTTGCGTCACTTTTGTGACACACTCCAGCGATGCGTCACTTTTGCGCCTACAGATACGTCAGAAATACTGACGTATCTGTGACTCCTTGTGACATGATGCGTCATACTGTAAATATGACGCATCACTGGAGTCGCAGGGAGGGCGCAGTGAAAAGTGGCGCATCACTGTTTTCACGCAGTGATGCGTCACTTTTCATAAATGAGGCCCAAGGTTTTCAGGAGAAGGGGGTTAACATATGCAAAAGAGATCCTGAAATTTGGAGATAAAAGTAGAAAAATACATAGAAATGGAGCAGGCTGGAACAGGCTGTGATCACAGAACTGAACATGAACTGGAAGCCTGCAAAGGAAACTAGAAAGATAACACAAGTTCACCAAGATGGGATAACCTGGAAACAATAGACAAACGATCCTAAAAAATAGTTTGTAAACTCCGAGTAAAGTAATCTCACTGTGAGATGAAAAAGATCTTAGAAGAAGGCAAGAAGTGGATTAGATTCACAGGGCCTGATTCACAGAACTAACTTAAGACAAAATCCTAAACTTACTACCATTTTCGTATTCACAGAAGGCACTTACTCATTTTGGTATTCACAGAAGACACTTACTCACTTCGGTATTCACAGAAGTTAGGACTCCTAACTTTAGGACTCCTAAATGCCTTCTGTGAATACCGTAAGTCTTAAAATTAGGATTTGTCTCAGTTTAGGAGTCCAAAAGTTAGGACTCCTAACTTTACTACTACTAAACTGAGAAAAATCCTAATTTTAAGGCTCTCGGTATTCTCAGAAGGCATTTAGGAGTCCTAAAGTTAGGAGTCCTAACTTTACTACTACTAAATTGAGAAAAATCCTAATTTTAAGACTTTCGGTATTCACAGAAGGTATTTAGGAGTCCTAAAGTTAGGAGTCCTAACTATACTACTACTAAACTGAGAAAAATCCTAATTTTAAGACTTTCGTGGGCAGATTTATGTTTGACTTGCGCCTCATTTACGCCGCCGTTGCGTCACTTTTGTGACGCAGCAGCGGCGCAAATCCTGCGCCATGGTTCGGGGTATTTACAACGTGACGCATCTGGGAGATGCGTCACGTTGTAAAGCCCTGCGCCACATGTAGGCGTTCCAGGGCAGGTGGGGGCGTTCTGGCGCAGGAACGCCTCCTAAAAGTGGCTGAGTGAAATCTACAAGATTTCACTCAGTCACTTTTGAGCCCATGCTGCGTCAAAACCCTGCGCCTGCTTGAAGCAGGCGTAAGGATTGACGCAGCATTGTGCAGATAGGGCCCCCCAGAGCATTGCTGGAGCTGCGTCGTGCTTGCGACGCAACTCCAGCAATGCGCCACTTTTACGGCACAGATGCGTGACGCATCTGTGCCGTTTTTGCCCCATGGTGCGCCGCATTATAAATGCGGCGCATCCATGATGGCGGAGCTGGGGCGCAAAATAACTGGTGCATCCCTGCTGATATGCAGGGATGCGTCAGTTATTATAAATATGCCCCTCGGTATTCACAGAAGGCATTTAGGAGTCCTAAAGTTAGGACTCCTAACTTCTGTGAATACCGAAATGAGTAAGTGCCTTCTGTGAATACCAAAATGAGTAAGTGCCTTCTGTGAATACCAAAATGGTAGTAAGTTTAGGATTTTGTCTTAAGTTATTTCTGTGAATCGGGCCCACAGAGTTCAAGGAGAAACCCAACAGCTTTTATGGACACAGAGGGCTGGATGCATCTCCGTGACAAGGGCACAAGCTTCTGAATATAACACAAATTCGAGAAACTGCACCTGGGAGCAGAACGGGTAACACAGAAACAGGAGCTGGGCTGGGACTTTGGGTGGGGGGGGGGTAAACAGGACTAGAATCAAAATCAAGAACAGGACTGGAATCAAGATCAAGAACAGGACTGGAAAAAAAAGAATAAATGTAAAACACTTACCAGACACGTCCTCTGCTCCGGATATCTTCTTTCCTCAACAGTAGTGCAGGCACCAGCAAACTCCCTGACTCAATCCTGCCGCTGCTCACACGCCGTTAACCGGCATGAGAGCAGCTCCGTGATTGGAGCGAGCACACTCTCTCTTACCGCTCCCAGCATGCTGGAGGCCTGCACTTTCTCTCAACCCAGCTGGGTTGAGAGGATTAAAGTGTGCATGTTTGGCTGGCCGCAGCAAGACAGCCTGCCCAAGAGACATGCACACTTTAAAATGTGCACAGGCAGCCTTCTGCCTACCACTCCTCCCTGCTGCCACTCGGTTCAGGATGGGATGATGTAAAATAAAATAGTAATAAATTACCATTTTATTTTTCATCTCTGGGGCTTTGGGGGGCATTTAAGTGGGGCAGCACTCCTCCACTCCAATGGAAGAGACACCCCTGAAATTACTAGGAGGGCTGACAGAACTAGGAAAGCAGCAATCACAAGAACAAGAAATAAGATGCAAATAACCAGTCAGGACATGAAAATTGAATCACATATCAATGAAAAGAGCAATCAAAGAGCAGGCCAGGAAATATAGCAGCATCGATACAACAGAACTCATGAGACTCATCAGCAAGGTCAGATATGAGCTGCTACACACTGAGCTCACAGGGCAGAAATAGGTGCAAGCTCAGGAGAAGAGGACAGATGCAGTGATGAGTGTCAGGAGCAAAGAATACACCATGTGAAAGGAATCAGAAAACCACTAATGAAAGGACAGCTGTCCTAAGGCTTTGAAGGAAATGACCAGGCAAACCAAGAGGCCCAAGAGAGGAAACAAGAAAGTTTGAAATAGAATGTGGATCGGAGGCAAGAGAGTGAAAAGTCCAGAATGTATGTATAACAAGTTCAGAATGGCCATAGGATCCAAGAACAAACTTACGAGACAAAGATCTACGACCTGGGCGTGAACTAGGAGTATTCTGGTGACAGAGGGGACTACAGGGAGCATGATACATGCGGATGGTGGTGTGGAAATCTGTAATGTGTAGAATAATGTGCTGGGATATACTGGGGTAAACGTAGGACCCCTAAGGGCCCTCGTTAGCACCATCTAGTTGGTGGATGGCAGAATCCTGACACCGCCACATATCTCTTCATACTTCCCAACCATCTTTGTTATGCAAGACAATGCTGACTTACTGACCTACGTTTGCCAAGTATGTAAATATTATGGTTCTTAAATAGTTTTGACATTTGTTGGAGGACATCAGTTTCTATTTTTTAACAGTGTACATTTGGAACAGGTATCATGCTTATTACCCATAAACTCCTATATCCTACCTCACAATTTAGGAAGCAGCTTAAGGGTCTTTATTTAGAGTTTGAGGGATGCCATATTCGATATTATAAATTCTATAGGCTATTATGTGCTTGTAATACGGCGGACGTGATATCTGCCACATTTGTGATGGAGTATCTTTTCTGCCAAACTCTAAAGCCGATAATTTTACCATTTTCTAATATACACATTTTGACCAAGTAACAGGAAGACCTGGGTTCCAGACCCACTTTCATGTAACCAAAAACCAAGTGATTAAGGGCACACTGATGAATAAACCAGTACATATAATTGGAAATGTGTGTACCTTAACAAATATGTTTGATATAAAAATGCAAGTGTGCCTTGGCCTGTCTGTTTTCCTCACCTTTTAAAAAAAAGATTTTTATTGATTTCCGCAACATAATATTAATAGCATCTGCAGTACAACATAGTCCAATTTTAACATTACTATAACGGTAGTTTGAATGGCTTTGGCGGGATGCCCAGAGAATTCCAGCCATTGATAAGGAAGGTCCATCTTGTATTCTGTGTCGCCACACATGTCCATAGTAGAGTACCTTTACATACAGTATATACAAGTTGGAAGTACATCAGATCAATTCCATCATGAGATCACATGCGGGCAGCAATGTAAAATAACATATAAAGGGAAAAAAAACTATAAGTCGATCTCTGCGTGTGGGTACATAACAGAGTGTACCTGTCAGTGTAGCATTTCAGTGGATGTCACATATGTGGATAGTTGTGCGTGGTGGACCACCCTGTGCGGGCGTGTCAAGGGAAGAGAGGGGGAGTGGCAGGAAGAGAGGGGAGAAGGAGGAAGAAGGGGAGGCACACTCCGCCTACGTAGGGGGGCCCATCTCGGCCAGCTTGGTCTCAATTAGGGACAGGTAATCTTTCCATTAGGTAGGACTCTGTCGTGGGGGAGTGCTAAGGCCCACAAAGTCTGTGCCAGCTGGTTTGTGTGTTCTGATACTAGTGCCCTCTGGAGATATAGCAGCCATGAGTGCACGCTGGGGCCCGTCTGGGCTTTCCATGTCACAGCTACTTTGCATTTGGCAAGGCCTAGGAATAGGAACTTATTCAGACCTTTATGCGAAGCTGAGCGCTTTGTAGCGCCCAGCAAGATATGGGTGGGCTGCACTAACACCTGGGTTTCAGCTGCCTCTGTGAGTATAGTGACTATATTGTTCCAATGCCTTTGAATGCTTGTGCATGTCCATACCATATGCGTGAATGTGGCCCCCTGGTCACGGCATCTGGGAGATCTTTCAGCAGTTGTTGAGTACATGCATGCTAGCCTGTGGCGCATGAGGTACATGTGGTGTTGGTAATTGAACTGGGTGTATTTCAACCCATTATTGTCTGAAACCGTTTTGGGTGGCCGAGACATTGTGCCCAGTGTTTATCTTAGATAGTGGTTGTTAATTCAGTTTCCTAGTACGCAAGTAGGGCGACCAACGCGGGTGCATCATTCAACCTGAAGGAGGTGTATATGGCAGGTACTGCATGTCTGCCCCGTCCATGTGTCAGTAATGTCTGCAAGATGCGATGTGGGGGGTTCAGCTTGATCCTTGCCCCACTTTCGTAGGAAGTGTCCAGCCCCCTCTATCTCCAGGAGCCGAGCTCCGAGCGTCTGTGACGGGTAAATGAGCCAGGGAGTACTTCCAGTGGCAGGCCTGGGGCATACGGGGCTACCCGACCCTTGGGAAGCACATATCTGGATCAACTACGTCTAGCCACCGTCATAAGTATGTTGCCACATTGTTTCAAGGTCAGTGTAGTGGTTCCCAACAACCACTCCAATATTGTCGGATAATCCCAGGATACGGCCTCCATTACCAATTCAGTAAGGGTACTCTTACCTAACCAACTCATTGGCCATAGCAATTGTACTTCAGCGTAGTAACGCTCGTAATTCTGAGCACTCAGACCGCCCACTGATAATGGCAGCTATCATTTGTGTAGAGCTACCCTGGCCCTAGAGTGTACCCATCTAAGTGAGACCAAAATAGATTCAAGATCATTAAAGAATTTCCGCGGCAAATGATAGGGGAGTGTGTAAAAGAAGTAAAGGAGACTCTGAAGGACCAGCATTTTGGAGATCCCACCCATTCCATGGGAGATATGGGAAGACTTAACCTGAATGGGAGGGTCGATCGGGCTTTAATGATGGCACGCCCCAAGTTACCGTCTATGGTGTCCACCCCTGAGTGGTAGACCTGTATCCCCAAATATTTAAAAGTATCAAACGCCAATTTCAGTGACGTTTGTGGCGCGGCTTGCCTCTGGGCCAAAGACATGGGTGCCATCCGGAACACCACCGATTTAGACCAATTAACCGTCCTGAGACCTGTGCGTGTTCATTTAACAGGTCCATTATCTGTTGAAGTACTTTGAATCGGCCACGTAGGTAAATTAAGGTGTCACCCGCATATAGCGACATTACGTGCCATCAACAATCTGCATGTAGGCCCCACTCCACTACTCTCTGTCGTAATCTACACGTCAGTGGCTCCATGGCTCCAGAGGGCAACCTTTACGCCTGCCCTGCGCTATCGTAAAAAGTGAGGAAAAAAAGTGACCCGTCTTTACCTTGGCCTGCGGTCTGTGGTACAACAACCCAATCCATCTTAAGAAATTAGGGCCAATGCCAAACCCCGACAACACCATCAACAAGTAGTCCCAACTCAACATATCAAACGCCTTTTCAGTATCTAGGGACGCTATCCAGGGCAGCTTCACCTTCCCCCTTGCCCACTCCAGCATTGCAAGAAATCATCGCAGGTTCAAACCAGTGTTTCTATCTGGTATAAAACTGTTTTGATCTTCATGGACTAGCAAAGGGACAGCCGCAATTAACCTATTCGCAAGTAGCTTCCAGAGAATCTTATAATCAATGTTCAACATTGATAGGGAAAAATATGAGGCGATTAAAAGAGGGTCTCAGCCCGGTTTTGGTAGGACCACCAGTGTCGCCTCTCTCAGAGTGAGTGGGAGTTCACCTTCCTCAAAGGCTTCGGTGTACATGCTGGCCAACCGTGGCGTTAGCTGTTTAGAATAAGTAGTATAAAACTCTGATAGTCAACCGTCCATTCCTGGAGTCTTACCGGTTGCTAATTGCCAGATTGCCTCCGCTATCTCATCTACCGTAATGGGGTCCTCTAGGGTGTCGAAGTGCGCTGGTGTGATTTGTGGAAGTTGAATCTCAGTGAGAAAGCCCTGTGTGGAGGCATGGTCCTGGAGGACTACAGCTGCATACAGTGCTGTTTAGCATTCAAAGAAGGACTGATTAATTGCTTCTTGTGTATTTGTAAGGGTCCCGGTAGATGTGTATACGGCAGTAATGGGGTGTTGAGAGGTGTCAGATTTCAATAGCCACGCCAGCAGCTTGCCCGCTTTATCTCCCTCCTTGTGTCTGCGAGCTAGATATGTTTTGTAGTCCAGTGTGCATAGGTCATCCATCGCACCTTTGTACGCCAGGCAGGCTTGGCCCAGGGCAGGGCCAACCTGATGGTCATTAGAGATGAGTTGCTCACATCTTCGTATTTCCGTTTCATGAGTCTGAAGCGCATCTGCCAGTGATTTACGGGTACCATACGTGGTTTAGATTGCATGTCCTCGAAGGACCGCATTAAAAGCGTCCCATTCCATTCTCACTGATGAAGCAGTACCAGCATTCATCAAGAAATATGAATCGATGGAGTTAGAAAGAGTAGCCCGGAATGAGGAGTCAGCTAGTGTGCGCATGGGAGTCGCCAGGTCGACATGTCATGTCTTTTCGCACCCCAGGACAAACTTAATTTCAATAGGTTATGTTCAGATAGTGTTCATGCCAAGTAGTCAGCCTGTAAGATGTTGCGTAGAGCATTGTCCAAACAATATATAGTGTCTATCCTAGTATACAAATCATGTAGCGCTGAATAGTGTGAGTATGTGCATGCCAAAGGATATTTCCTATGCCATGCATCATGGACTTGCATGTTAGAGGCCCACTCTTTCATTTATTGCACCAACTTGATGGATTGTGCCCCCAAGAGGGGGGAATGGTCCAGGTCAAGATCACACACCCCATTAAAATCTCCACCCCAAAACACTGAGGCCGTAGGATCCACAAGCAGAGACGGCGTGAATTTTAGTAGGAATAAGGATTACCCTGAATTTGGGGCCTATAGAGATACTAGCGCCAGTGGAGATCCAGTCAATATGCCCTCAATGACAACATGATGGCCTTGTGCATCCACCCGGGGGTGTGTGACCTGGAGCGGGGTCCCCAGTGCCACCCATATAAGCGCTCCCCTTGCATACCCCGAGTACGAGGTACCCAGGATCATACCCCTCCAGTGTTTATCAAGTGTTTGTATGGTGAGGTGTGTTTCCTGTAACAGTGCGAACGTGACCTTATGATTTCACAAATATTGGTACACTTTGTGTCGCTTAGCGCAGCCCACCAACCCCTCACATTCCGGGTCAACAATGTATAATCCTCAAACATCACTAATCTAATGGTGTGAGAAATGTCTGACACATAGGATGTCCCCACAATCTAGTCCCCCCAACACCTCACACCCACACACCCCACCCCCTGCACATGACACCAAAATGCATTAGCAGCCCACGTTCCCTGCACTACATAGACAATGAGAGAGATCAACATATTAAACATACTGAAAAAGATTCCTCAACATCCCACCCCAGGCAGGCAATTGGCCATTTGCACTAAAATACAATTCAAATGTGCAGAAAAATGATACATAACAGATATAAACAAAATTGGTGTCATATCAGCTACTTATCATCTGCTGAAGGGGGCGCAGCAGGCAAGGTGTCATTTCCAGTGTGTCGCCCCTCATGGTTCAGCCTGGTGGCACACTAGGCTATTCGTAGCGGTCAGTCTTTACAATGGAAGCCTTAGTAAATGCTCTGGAGTGTTCAGCCCAGCATGTCGACAGTCTGCAAAGTAAGGGCCAGTCCATCCCCTGCCAGTACCTCAAGCTGCGCGGCCGATAGAGGCGATGTTTGGTATAGTTCTGTGTTCGAGACCGAGTCCAGTCTGTGGGAGGATGTGGGGCTACCTATGTGCTCTTGATAGCCCGTGCACGCTCTTGAGCTAACTGGGCTTTTGTTGGATGATGTAGCCTTCCCCTGCCATGGCCTCTGTGGGGTTCCACCAATTCCAGACCTGTCGTGAGTCCATCGGTGATGGGGGTGTTGCGTGTGCCAGGCCCTGGAGATCGATCCAAGCCCACGCCTCTGCGGGTCTATTGCAGAAAACCGTGCCTTTCTTGTGGCGAATGCGGAAAGGCGCCAGAAATTGTTGTGAGGACTGGATTATGTGGTCCCTCAAGCATTTCTTGACCTCCAGATAAGAAGAGCAGCGACGCTGTGCTGCTAAAGTATAATCTGGATTTTCGACTTGCCAGGGGCCTCAAGCACGAGTAGCTTGCAATATGTGGTCTTTGTCATGATAATTTAACAGTCTCGCCACCACTGGTCCGGGGGTAGCTCCCGGGCGTGGGGGGTCTCCTGGCACCCTATGAGCACATTCTATGGAAAAGAACTTCGAGGCCTTGCCTTGCAAAATGTCTTTGAAGAACCATTCCTCTAAGTAGAGTTCCATGTTGGGTCCCTCCACTTGTTCGGGAAGGCCTACAATGCGGACATTGTTCCGGCATGAGCGCCCTTCCTGGTCCTCCACCCGTGCTCTCAGGAAGTCTACCTCATGTTGGAGGGATTGTAGCTGAGTAGTCGCCGCGGTCACCGTAGGGCGTAGAGACGCCAAAGTGAATTCAGACTCCTCCGCCCTGCCTTTCAATTTCTTGTGGTCATCCCGGAGGTATTCCATATCTATACCCAGTGAGTCAGTCTTTGTGCCTAGGGTGGTTTTAATATCAAATATCTCCGCCATCAGTTCATCAAATCTGTGTGAGTGGTCACTACGGTCCCCAAGAGTGTACAGTTCCGGGCTGTCGGCACTTTTTGCATTCTTGGGCCTCGAGTCCACCTCCGGTCGTTGCACCTGGTGCTTCTCCCCTCTGGTTTTACCCATCTCGGCGTTAATAGGGAGCAGAGGGCCGAGTGTACGATTTTTGGGGCAAGTGTGAGTGTGGCTGTATCGTGTGATCTTATCATTGCAGCTTGTGTCCGCGAGACGCAAAGCAAACCCACGTGTGGGGACCTCGCTTGCACTTACTCAATCCAGTTTATGGGGGTGTAGAGTCAAAGTGCTGCAGTGGGCTGCGCTACAAGTATAATTTTGAGCTGTCTAATGTACTTCTCAGAAGACATCACATGTATCAATTCGCCCCACATTACACAGCTTCAGAGGGTCACCTGGATGGGGCGCTCCTCAATAGGTTCCAAGCCTCGGGGTCTCAAAAGCCAGTTGATGAGAAGGTCTGGGTCACTGCAGGCCCTCCGTCCAGCCTTGCGCTGCATCCCCTCTGCTGTAGTCCCCAAAATAAGGATGTGTATAGATGATGGCAAATGCGCTGTTGCCGGTTGCTAATTGTCCTCTCCCAGGCCACTCTGCGCAGTATAGAGGGGAAGAAGGTCTCAGGGATCAGAACTGGCCTCTACTCTTTGCCCCAGTTTTACCGACAGGGGAAGTTCCCAATGCCAACTCAATTCCGCAGCACTCCGTGGGGCACACCCGTCTTAGGACAGTTTGTTGTAGCTGTTGCAGGCCACGCAGGTCCACACACTCTGGGACGCCACTGTTAGCATCTCGCGTCGCGGCTTCAGGGATACGGGCGGTCCTGCCCGAGCTTTCAGTAATTCCCGAGTAGGGGTGGGGGTCGTCACAGTCTCTCATGCGCCGACAGTGTCCTGTGTGCATGGGTAGGCCAAGTCATCAGTAACCTCCGCCGAGCCACCCCGACCCCAGTCTAAGTTTCAGGCTCCTCCAATCGCGCAGCACCCCTCTAGAGCGATTCGCCGCTGCGACTGCAGACCGTGTGGATCAACGTACCCGGTGATGTGCGGTGCTCTGTTGGTGCTGCGTAGCACAGCAGCAGGTTCATGGGCAGTTCAGCCCGGTCCTGCCGTATGTCTGGAGCATGAGTGGAGGCCGTCTCAGCTCCTCAGAGACCGTCTGTGGCCTGTGTGTGTGGGAAAGCCGAGCGACCAGCAGCTTCCGTCGAAGTAGATCTTAGGCCCCACAGGCCCAGCATTGCACCTCTCGGAATCGAGGCCTCCACAGCCCCACAGATCGATTGTAAACACCAGCGGGACATAGACTGGTGCGGGGAGATGTTCGCTGCTTATTTTGCCGGGCTCACTCAGCCAGGACTAGGTGATTTTTCCGGCGGGCCGGAGCGGAGCTCAGTTCAGTGCGACCGCTCTCGCCGCCATCTTGGCCATATCCTGTGTCTATTTTTCTCACTTCTACATCAAAAAATATGTTTTTAATCTGATTTGAACTGGATCCAGTGTGCACTTTATTGTCCTTCTTAAAGCCATGCAAATGTTAGATGCTCCTGTTGACATATAAATGTTCTCTGCAAAGCACCCTGTTCCTCATCTGCAAAATAAAATACAAATAGGCTCCCCCTCATCCCCTCGCACACATGCATCCCTATCTTACTTAAGCGTCAAGTGCATTAATCCACTTGTTACTGACACCTTTTTAAAATGGGACTTGTAGGTTATATAAGGTTCACTGCTGCAAGCATCTGAGCTGTCTTCATCAGATAAAAGCCTGTACCTTGCAGGTGACAATGTTTCAGAGGCTTTTGATTAACTCATTGATCTATTGCCAATTTTTCTTAAGGTATTTTTGTTAAACACAATGTAATGCAATCTTAATACTTTCATAGATTTGAAGGGCTTCAAGAATATTGTAAATTTTTATGTTAAATCCTTAAATGATGTGCTACAATAGACCGCTGTGACATTTCGCACATATGCGGACAATACACGGATTATTATATGCAACTACTTTGAACAAGACAGTAAATGAAGGCTTTGAACTTGTACAAAGCTGGATGGCACACAATTGGCTAGCAGTGAATAAAGAAAAAGAGAACTTCTGTAAGCAGACTCACTGCATACGTCTTTGAAGTAAAAACGATTAATCAGTGTTAAAAGCATAGTTGGTATTTGATAATATGAAAACACTTGGGGGCATATTATCAAGGGCTTTTATCGCCCCATTAGCAAGCTGTCGCTAACAGCTGTTAGCGACAGTTTACTGGTAATAGCGTCCGTTTTTTCGCCGCTTTGCATGTCAGCGATATTTATCGCTAATGACATGCAAAGTAGGCGTTCCTCACTAAAAGTAAAGGGAAACAGTCGCAAACACAACTTCCCCCTATTATCAATGCCCGTGAAGCGATAAAAAAAGTCTTGCTAACCAAGATTATCGCTGGATTTAAACGCCTGATAAAACCTTGACTTAGCCATCTTGTCAATGGGAGGTGGATCGTACAATCTTGCCTATTACCAAGCTTTTCATTAGCGCAGTTAATTTAGCGCTGGTATTCTCACGCTATTTCTGGTTTTTCGCCACTATCACTGGATTTTTTTTCACATTGGAGATATGCGTTGCTAATAACGCGCTATCTCGGCGATGAAATCCAGTGATAAACGGTGATAACAAAAATGCCGCTAACATGGGTTTGAGATAATTATCGCCTCTTCTTGCTAATATGCCCCTTGGGGATTTATGTAGACATTGGCTGCCAGTGCACCAGCCTACTTGCATGGTGGATCCCACACATCTGCCAGCTCAAAAGACGACCACCCGCTATATTTTGGGATCTTCCCCTGCTCTGCAGATATCTTTTCCGACGAATGTGCTTCTGCTGGCAAGGCAGGAGCTCTTGCGCCGACATTACAAAGCAGTCCCGCCGCCATGTTTTGTGAGGTTGTATGCACTTGTTTTAATCTCAGAAACAAAGCCACTATGTCCACGGCATGCTGGGAGTTTTCTACCAGCGCGTAGAGGTTATTGCTAATTTTTCTTGCCCACTTCGACAGGGGAAGTCATCCTAAGAAGCCCCCTCTCCCTAAATACCCCGGGATTCCAAAGTGTGAACTCTAGCAGTCCTGTGGTGGATTGGAGCCAATTCAGAGTTTCAGATGGTGGAGCACACTATGGGCCTCATGTAGGTAAATAAAATTTACCGATTCTTAAATACCGAACCGTACCGATTCGGTATTTAAGAATCGGTAAGTTATATGTAGGTAATAATTCGGTAATATTTACCGAATCGGTAACATTCGGTATTCAAGAATCGGAATTTACCGAATCGGTAAATACCACGGTGGTATTTACCGAATCGGAAAATACCGAGGTGGTATTTACCTATTCGGTAAATACCGAATCGGTATTTACCGAATCAGGAAAAGAAAATCACATGACTGGATGAAACAGCCAATCCTGTGCAACCACACCCCACCCAACCAGGAAGTGGCCACATCCAGGCAGGTGCACACAATTAACAGACTCTGGAGAGGCTTGGAGTGCAGAGGAGAGGCAGGGAGCCAGTGCCTGTTTGTGCAGCTCAAAATCATCATGTCCAGCCAGAGGACACAGAGAGATGGAGGGGAAAGGAGGAGGAAGATGAAATTCAGCCCCAAGGAACTCCAGGTGCTAGTGGAGGAGGTGGTGAAGCAGCACCAGAAGCTGTTTGGGAGGCAGTCCCTGCAAGTGCCGGAGTCTGAGAAGCGCACTATATGGCTGGGTATCCAGGCGCAGGTCAATGCTGTGGGAGTGACCCACAGGGACATTGAGGTACTCAAAAAGCGCTGGTACGACCTGAGGATTGTGACAAAGAGGAAGATGGGGGAAATCCAGAAGGAGGCCAGCCAGACTGGAGGTGGAATCAACAGGGCACCTGCCCTCACCGAACTGGAGGAGCTGGTGGAGGCCACAATAGAGCACGAGAGCGTCGTGGGCCTTGGGGATGCTGACAGCTCTGCCAGAGCCGCCACCCAACAAGGTAAGACGAATGCACAGCAATGTAGCCCCTCCTACCCCTCTCCCACATCCCCCATTGTGAAATGAGTATCCCACTCCAGTCCATGTGTTAGTGCAGACAGGCAATGCATTATGGGAGATGTAGTCAGGGAACCCCCAACCATGAAGTGAATAGCACAGGACAACAATGCATGGTACACACATTAGCCAAAAGCAGGCAGAGGACAATGTGAGAGTGTTACATGAATTTATTGTAATGCTTGCAATGCAGCCCTTCAGGTACACTGAGCTGATGTTGCATTTCTGTCCACAGATGTAACATCGCGCAGGACTGCACATGGTACAGGAGAGAGGGCACACTGGCAAGACAGGTCAGCTCTGGCCAGCACGAGTACTGCACAGCCAGCATCACCACCACCACAGCCTGCATCACCACCACCACAGCCTGCATCACCACCACCACAGGCCGCATCACCACTCATGCATGAGTCACCGCCCACATCACCACTTGCAATTGTGATGCCGAGGAGGCGTGCTGCTGGCAGGTTGGCAGCGTTAGAGACCTCATCGGACGACAGCAGGGGCCCGGAGCCAAACACAATGCCCCAGGTTGGGAGCTATGCCACTGTGCCCACCACCTCACAGGGAGCACACACGGGTGCAAGACGGCGCCGCAGGTCGCGGGTTCAGAGTCCACCAGCAGACGGTGACAGCCATGGGGTCTTTGCGGGACTCGAGGGCAACATGCTCAAGCAGCAGCGCCTACAAACAAAGGCAGTCATGTCAGTTCAGCGGCATGTGCGGGGACTGAGAACCACATTCAAAAACATGGACAGGAACATCAGCGCAATGGCGGCGGGGATTACTGACATGGCAGCGGGCCTGCAGGACGTGTCACAGTCCATGAAGCTGTTGTGCAGCAAGTTAGACGCAGATAGAGCTGCAAGGCGCCGGGAACGCCAGAGGGGAGACAGGCACACCAGGGCACTCAACCGCCTGGCAACTGCAACTTCACTACTCTGCCGGCGCTCAGTAAACATGCAGGAGGGCCTGACATACTGCAGCAGCGACGTTACTAGGGGGATGGTGCAGGTCACCAGTGCCCTGGAGGTGCTATTGACCAGTCAGGCGGCCACAAGTGGTGCAGGGGATGCTGCAGAAAGCATCGACACCAGCAGCAGGAGCAGCATAACACCCCCGGTCCCAGAAACCCGCAGGAGCAGCAGGCGGCTTGGGGTTGGCAGTAGTGAGGAGGCTCAATCCGTGCCATCCCACACTGTAGCGCGTGGACGCAAGCATTAATGCTGCACCGCATAGCCATATACTACTGGGTGACTTAACCCTGGACTTACTCCTTGTACATACGCAATGTTGCCAGAATGGCATAAAAGTTTGGTGTTGTGGCGTAGTGCCGCATTAAAACTACGTCATGACATACAACAATTGGCTGTGTCCCCTTACTTACTCAGAAATAGTTGCATGTGATCTCTGCCCGTCTCTCTCTCCCATCTGTTGCTGTTGGCACTCCAGCAGCGTTGTCCTCTGGCTGACCTGAATCATCCTCATTGTCCTCAAAATCTGTTAGTTCTACCTCTGTACCTCTCTTTGTGGCAAGGTTGTGCAGCATTGCACAAGTGGCAATGATCTTGCAACAGATGATGGGTGTGTACTGGCGTGCGCCTCCGCTTTTGTGGAGGCAGCGGAACCTGCTTTTCAAAAGTCCAAACGTGCGCTCCACCACGTTGTGTGTAGATTTGTGTACCACGTTATATCGTCTCTCACTCTGGGTTGCTGGGTGTAGGTAGGGAGTGAGGATGAATGACCGCACGGCATATGCACTGTCGCCTAGGTGAGTGAAAGTGAACCATCAGTCACATGTCTCAATACACTATGATTTGCAAGTCTCATGGGGCGTCACTGTTACTTACCTAGCAGGTATCCGTCTCCAAATTCTCCAGAAAGCAGTCGTGTGTAGATCCCACTGTTCTGGAAGATGTAGGAGTCGTGGGTGCTCCCAGGAAACTTCGCTACAATATCAGTGATGATGTTCCCTGCATCGCAGATTACCTGCACATTGATGGAGTGGGTGGACTTTCTGTTCCTGTAGATGTGCTCAGTGGCAGCTGGTGGGCAGATTGGGATGTGTGTGCCATCAATACAGCCAATGACATGGGGGAACTGTGCCATGTGATAAAAGTCAGTTTTAGTTTTCTGCAGTTCAGCCTGTGTGTTTGGGAAGCTGATGTAGTGGTGCATTCTCTGCATCATGGCATCCAGGAACTTCCTGAAGAAACGGGACAGGCAACTCTGGGATACACCGCCCACCGCAGCTATCACCCCCTGGTAACTGCCAGATGCTAGTAGATGTAGGCTGCAGAGCACCGCACATGTGGTGGTATGGCATGCGCCCTTCTTGTTGGCTGGTCCAGGAGTGGGTGCAGGTCCCTGATCAGGTCCATGATGGTTTGTGGGTGTAGCCTGTACCTTTCATGTATCTCTGCGTCAGTCTGTTGGAAGAGTGTGATGCGCTGTCTGTAGATGCGTTCCTCCCGTCTCCAAATCCTCAGACCTGCTGCCTGTAGACGTAGGCGCCTTGCAATGACATACAGAGCGGCCATGTTGTCCAAGCTGTTGCATTTTGGGATTGCTTATATGCACTGTTGAAGCTTACCACCTGCTTTCAATCCGTCTTAATTACCGACTCTTAATTACCGAATTTCATGGATTTCTTAATTACCGAATTTACCTACATGTTTTTTTCAGTTTTACCACTTCATATTTACCACTTCATATTTACCCCTTCATATTTACCACTTCATATTTACCGATTCGGTAAATATGTATTCGGTAAATATGAATCGGTATTTACCGCTTCATATTTACCGAAAACTGGTTTTTGGCCTCCTACATCTCACTTGACTAAATACCGGTCGGTAACGGCATATTTACCGAATTTCGGCCGTTACCGACCGGTATTTAGCTACCTACATATGGCCCTAAGACTCTGCTATTAGAAATCGTTTATTCTTGCACCTGTAAAAGAAGTGACATAGCTGGCCTTAGTGCATAAATCCTTGTGGCCTCTTCTTCGGCAAAGACGAATGTTTCTGCCCGCGATTCTGTCAAAATAAAGTATATTCTATTTCAATACTGAATACAGTACGTAGCACACCATCAATAATCATGTTTGAAGATAGAACTCAGAGTTTCAGATGGTGGAGCACACTAAGACTCTGCTATTAGAAATCTTTTATTCTTGCACCTCTAAAAGAAGTGACTTAGCTGGCCTTCGACAGATAAGACAACCGTCATTCGAAGGTGGATTCCCTATGTATGCAAACCCCTAAATGACCCATGTGATGCTGTCTTTAACTCTACCTTAAATATTGAGGCTCAACAAATCACTTAAGCAGGATTTGCACCTTTCATCTGAAAACCCTAGTGAAAGGAGCCCTTGTTTGTGAAGGGAAATGAGAGGCCTACGATTGGTTGAGCTGTTGTAGAGACTTGCCAGGATTAATGTAACCTCCTTTACCCTGGGGTCCCCAAGAAGTTTATGTAATTCAGATAATACTGGCCATAGCAAAAGAGATGTGATGGTTGTAACTTTGAATTGTCATATTAGTTCCAAAGTTAGGAACCTATATTTGCTCAATGTAATTTCACAAACACAATTGTGATATTTCACTCTGGTCTGTTAACATCATAGAATTTTTTTAAATTTTTATTAGAACGTGCACTACCTAATGTTCTAGATCTGAGTTCTCTGAGTTGTGCCGTGCTCCAAGGAATCGCTCCCTGAACCGGAGCGTGGTGAATATTAATGTGGTTGCATCCCCACATGCGTGGGGCATGTCTCCCGGGCACAGGACTGAAGTACTTCTATGAAGTTTCAACTATTTCGTAAAATGTTCAAATGAAACGCGCTACTCATGAGTTGTTTTCTGTTTTCATGCTGTATTGTTACATCACAACACTTTTCTTCTTTCAAATAGTTAAACTATGAATTCCCAAGTTACATCATTGTTGGTTTACACTTTACATGAATCCCAATGCATTTTGGCCTGTTTTGGCCTTCATCTGGGGATTATCTGTGGATTTAAGTGTGTCTAATGTTAGTAAGAGCAGTAAGACCACTGAGGTGTGTATTAAGTGCAGAGCTAAAGTGAAAAATGAAAGGTGAGTAATTTAGTAAAACCATTCGTGTACCGGGCGGCAGCTTTTAACTAATCTCGAGTGCTGATTAGAACGCATGTGATGCATTGTGGTGTGTACTTACTAAACTTCAGAACCTTGAGGTTTATTGTACCTGGTTACTTACAAGGTGCGAGGTAGCGGAGTGAGTGTTTCAAATGCATTCGAAAATTATACACCGTGAACTATATCGGTGGCATGTAAAAACGGTGCAAAGATGTTACACGGTATGTTTATCAGCGATTTTAAGTCGCAGTGTTACTGCGTTACGATGTCGTTGAAAGGATATTACACAGAGGGGCAGATTTATGAGGCCCTTGCGCCTCATTTACGCCGCCGTTGCGTCACTTTTGTGACGCAGCGGCGGCGCAAATCCTGCACCATGCTGCGGGGTATTTACAACGTGACGCATCTGGAAGATGCGTCACGTTATAAAGCCCTGCGCCAGCAGTAGGCGTACCTGTGCAGGGGGGGGGGGGCATTCCATCGCAGGAACGCCTCCTAAAAGTGGCTGAGTGAAATCTACAAGATTTCACTCAGTCACTTTTGAGCCCATGCTGCATCAAAACCCTGCGCCTGCTTGAAGCAGGCGTAAGGATTGACGCAGCATTGTGAAGATAGGTCCCCCCAAAGCATTGCTGGAGCTGCGTCGCACTTGTGACGCAACTCCAGCAATGCGCCACTTTTACGGCACAGATGCGTCACGCATCTGTGCCGTTTTTGCCCCATGGTGCGCCGCATTGTAAATGCGGCGCATCCATGGTGGCGGAGCTGTGGCGCACAATAACTGGCGCATCCCTGCTGATATGCAGGGATGCGCCAGTTATTATAAATCTGCCCCAGAGTGTCTGCCGGCGGTTATAACTCATCGCAAAGTGAACGTGTGTCTTTCGGTCTCATAAGAATTATCACCGTATGACGGGCTCTTACGCTTACCGGTAAACCTGAAGTGGTGCACTTGTATCCGGCGTTCGTCTTGATGTGTGGGTCCGTGCGTGGCTATACGTTTAGTAGGATATTTAACGAATCAATGTTAACCGCGGACTACACGTGTGTCTAAATTAGTGAAGATAAAAATAGGACTGAGTGTTCAAACGGACATGTTGTTAAGCGTGATGTTAAGAAAGTTACGTGGTATGTTATTTGGGCAAGAACAATGAGAGTGTTTAGCGGTTGAACTGTATTCAATTTATTTATTTATTTATTTTATTTATTTATGGGTTTTTATAGTGCGGGAATCGACTCCAACTGGAGTGTCTCTGCGCTTTTGAGCCAGTTTGTCCTTCATTCATTGCGGAGAGAGAGAGGGCTGAGACTAGATCTCATTTTTAAACAGCAGGGTTTTGAGTTGTTTACTGAATATCAGGTGTTCAGAACATAATCGAAGAGTTAAAGGGAGACTATTCCACAATGTGGGTCCCACCACTGATAGAGCTTTGCCTCCGTGCCTAGCCTTCTTGGCGCGTGGCACTACCAGCAGATGCCCATTACTGGATCTGAGCGACCTGGAAGGAACGTAAGGAGTGAATTTCTTTTCCAGGTAAGAGGGACCTTGTCCATTTATGCTCTTGTGGATCAGACAGCATATTTTAAATTTTGTCCTTTGTCGGATTGAGAGCCAATGTAGTTTTTCTAGGAGTGGCTTTGATGCTGTTCTTGGAGGGGCATTAAGGACCAGGCGAGCCGCCGTGTTTTGTATTACCTGGGGTCTGGCCAACACTCCCTCATTGGCAGAGAGAAGCAGGCCATTGCAATAGTCGATCCGACTCAAGACAAGGGCCTGCACTAGGGTTTTTCTGAAGGGGTCGCAATGTGGCACACTCGGTTGTTGTATTCTCTTAAGGCGTGCTAAATGAAGGAATCTTGAAAATAAATATGGAAAATTACACTAGTGACTCTTCTTAGTTTTGCATCGGTCCTTGGCTTGCATGATTATTCGTTCCGAGTATCCCCGTTTCTTAAATCTGTTCATCATCCTGTCTGTTTGTTTCTCTTCCTTTGTTGGGTTGGAGACTATTCTTTTTACCCTCAACAATTGTGTGTACAGTAAATGGCATTTGAGTGGTGGTGGATGGAAACTTTCACATGATAAAGTTTTATTCCTGTCCGTTTTTTGCCGATATAGGTTTGTTTCAAAGCCTGTTGGTGTTTTTGTGATCTGCACATCCAAGTAAGATATGGTGTGTTCCCGTATTTCAAACATGAATTGGATTCTCGCAACTATTTGGTTAAGTTTGATTATTTGTTCCGTGGGTTCTGCCGCTGTACCTTGCCATATTATAAAAATATAATCGATGAATCTTAGATATAGTTTTGTTTGAGAGTTCCATAGTTGTGAAGATAATATATGTTGTTCTTCGAACTGATTCATGAAGATATTTGCGTACAAGGGTGCGGCGCAATTGCCCATTCAAGTTCCGTTTTTTTGTTGATACCAGTCATTTTGCCATTTAAAATAGCTATGCAATAAGGTGAATTCTAAAAGTTCCTTAAGAAAAGCTTTAATTTCTTCATCGTATTCAGGGTGCAACAGAGCCTGCTCAACCGCTTCTATTCCCAGTTGGTGAGGGATCGACGTATATAGGGATTTTACATCTATTGTACATAACAGTGTTTCTTCATCCATAGTTTTGATGGCGTTGAGCTTGTTTAGGAAATCTGTTGTGTCTTTTATGTATGTTTTCATCATCATAACGCATGGTTGCAAATATTGATCTAGAAATTTGCCAACCGGTTCATGTAGACTGCCCCGAGTTGACACAATCGGGCGGCATGGGGATCTTGTGGGATGTTTGTGAATTTTTGGTACCATATATAAGGTGGGACACTTGGGGTTTGTTTGTATTAGGTATCTTTTTGCTTTGTCATTGATGACCCCTTTCTCAAAAGCTTTTTGAACAATGGTTTGCTAGATATCTTTGAATTGATCTGTTGGATTCATTTCCAGTTTCATGTATGTGTCTTGTATAAGTAAGTGGGTTTCCACCTGTGCATTGTAGTAACTGGTGTTTAAAATACCCAGTGCTCCTCCTTTGTCGGCTTTTTGACATATAATTGTGGTATTTTCGGGGATTGCCTTCATTGCTCCGAATTCTTTAGCTGTGAAATCTTTGTATTTAGATTTTCGCTGAAAGTTTAGTTTGGTTATATCCTGTTTTACTAATGATTCAAACATATCCAGGCTTTTGTGGCTTACTGGGGCCATGTATGTACTTCTGAGTTTCAATCCTTTTAAAATGTCCTCTTGCTTGTCAGTGTGTTCAGTGACTACATTGTCAAAAAAGTGTCGCAATCTCAAATTCCTCATAAGTTTAAAAAAACTAATGTTGATTTCCAATGCGTTGGTGTGGGCAGTTGGTACGAACGATGTTCCTTTTTGTAGAGTTTTTAATTCAAATTCACTAAAATGATAATCTGAGATGTTAATTACTACGTTGTCCCTTTCTTGCCCTTGTCCTTCTTTGCTGTGATGGTACGTATCTGCGGTGGTTCTTTCTCTTTTTCTTTGTCCTTTTCTCTTGGCCCCCCTGGGTCATCCCGGTTGGTGGTGCCTAACTCTAAAAAAGATGCTCCGCTTGTGGTGGGTGCTTTAGATCCGACTGCTGATGTTGCGATGTTTCTGGGTTGGTTTGATAAGTCGCTCCCAGATGAAGAGGTATCTGTGTTCTGAGTATGAGGTTTTTTCTGTCTCCGTTTGGCATATATTTCTGCCCATGTGTAGACTTCTCCCATTTTATAGTCTATCGTATCCCTGCGGTATTTCCGGATCTTCCTTTCATTTACCTCTTAGGTGTGTTTTCGTAGCTGGTTATTGATATCCTCCAAGGTTTTTGTGAGTTCCTCCGGAGTCATAGTTTTGTCAAGTTCAGATTTTACGGTTGATATTTCCTTTGCTAATTCTTCAAGTATGTTTGAAAGTTCCTCGATTATTAATAAAATTAAATCCAGTGAACACTTATTTAGTATGGCGTACCATCGGTCCTTAAACTTTTGTACATTTTTGCAAAGGATGGTTTTAAAGGAATTATAAATCCTCTGGGGATCCTTTGCGCTCTGTGATATTTTATCATAGTACTGGCGTGTAGTCGTTGGTTAACTTCCTTTTTGGATAAATATAACAACTGTTTAATGTTCTGTTCCTTAGTGCGATTGATTGTAAATTCAGTGGTCTCCTCTTGTATTAGTGCATAAATCCTTGTGGCCTCTTCTTCTGCAAAGGCGAATGTTTCTGCCCGTGATTCTGTCAAATTTGATATATCTTCAAACATGATTGTTGATGGTGTGCTACGTACTGTGTTCAGTAATGAAATAGAATATACGTTATTTTGACAGAATCACAGGCAGAAACATTCACCTTTGCTGAAGAAGAGGTCACAAGGATTTATGCACTAAGGCCAGCTAAGTCACTTCGTTTAGAGGTTCAAAAATAAACGATTTGTAATAGCAGAGTCTTAGTGTGCCGCACCATCTGAAACTCTGAGTTGGCTCCAATCCACCACAGGACTGCTGGAGTTCACACTTTGGAATCCCAGGGTATTAAGGGGGGAGGGGGCTTCTTAGGATGACTTCCCCTGTCGAAGTGGGCAAGACAAATTAGCAATGACCTCTACGCGCTGGTAGAAAACTCCCAGCATGCCGTGGACATTGTGGCTTTGTTTCTGAGATTAAAACTTCAGTCCTGTGCCCAGGAGACATACCCCACGCATATGGGGATGCAACCACATTAACATCATAGAATTAATTATCAATCCCATTTGGGGGATCTCTGATCCAAACCTACTGGCAATCCCAATATTCATAAGGGCTACTTAGTAATTAAGGCTTTGCAAATGGCAGTGCACAGAACCTCATTTAATTTGACATCAAGCAGACCCTGAGCTGGGATCTCTTTAGCAAAAGCTAACTCTAGATGGGGCCTGGTTCTAGATGGGGTACCAAAAAGTGCTTGGATATTGTTTTGTTCACACACTTTACAAATATGCTGAACGGAAATAATATTCAGATCATTGTCCACTCCTTAAGACCAGTCTTTTAGAAAACCCTAACTTCCACATGTCGCACGCTCCACCCGCTGTGCCAGTTTTTTAGTTGGGTGCACTGCAGGAATCGTCAGGAAATCTCATGATCACTCCCTAAACCCAAAAATCTCAAAGCGTAGGTACCACCATCTAAGGCACACCAATGACACAATGACATCCTCAATCCTCAATCATCCTAATCTTTATTTCGGTATTAAATAAACCATAAAGAACACTAAACATGCAGAATCAATAAAAGAGTTAAAAACCCGTGTGAAAGTGCGTATTCAGCAAGCAGTGTAGCTGCAGTGTCCACGAGAGCTCAAGACTCATGCTTGCAGACCTTGGAGAAAGCTGATATGACATCTCTTTCAGGAAGCAGGAAGCATTGGTAATGTAATGATTTCCAGGACTGTTGAGGGGAATTTCTACTTTCTGAATAGATCCCTTTGTATACATCAGAGTGGAACATTCCAGCAAAGAGGCAGTTGAGGGCTGGTCTCTGAGGTTGAGAGACAATAATTGTTTTGTCTGCATATTTGCCCTTTGGGGCACTGCTATGTGCAAGAGTTTCAGACAAGAGCCACCATCCCTTGCAGGAGGGACTCAGCTTCAAGCGTAGCACAAGACTTAGATAGACTCAGGCTAAGCCCAAGATTATCCTAGAGGGAAATAGACCTCACATCTGCTCTCAAATAATTGCTGATTTATTGTTTATTGAGCTACCAGCTCCGAGTAGGTGTAGGTCCTGGGAGAAAGGTGTTGTGCTCTGTACATGAAGACACTGGTAGCCATATAGTAAGTTTCTAAGTCTTCTTTATTAGTTCCAAGTCAAGTGGTATCAATCAAGGATCAGCAATGTACCAGCTCCTACACCAGCCCCACCAGGAGCAGCCTGCCTAGCTGCTCAGCCCATCTCCAGCTGTCACCAATCATCCACACAGGCACCCAGGCATTCCATTCATCAAAGTCACACCAACATTCCATTACCATCTCTTACTCTGGCTGAGCAGCTAGGAGGACCTAGGCTGATTACAATTAAATGTAATACTCAGGATATAACATTATCCCTTTCTTTTAAAAATGGAAACAGAAATTACAAATAAAAGAAGAAAACTATACACAAGAAAAGCGATAATGTTCGTAACTCAGGGATGCAACTAAAAGTAAAACATCACAAAAGAGAGAACAATGCAAATAAAGAAAAGATGGGCAAAATACGACATATAGAAACATGCATAAAAATTCCCCATCCTCCCTCATGAAGATTAAGTCATATCAAAGCATGAAATAAATTATCAAATCACAAACGATATTAAAACGCAGAGAAGCAGACTAACACTGCATACTTTTGGGAAGGAATCAAAATTGTCAAGCAATTTAAATTACAATCTAGCAATAACCCCATCCTTCCCCATGAACATTTTGAAATAAAGTAGTGAAGGGTGCACACACCCCACGACAAACACCCGAGGCCAGAAACAGACATCAAGGGTGAACCAACACTACAGATACACGTGTACCACAATATGGACCACATAGAGGGTACAGACAGTGAGGCACAGGGCGACTTAAACACGACCACATATGAAGCGCGGGGCGACTTACACAGGACAACACGTGATGCGCGGGGCGACTTACACACAACAACATCTGAAGCGCAGGGTGACTTACACAGGACAACATGTGACGCGCAGGGCAACTTACACACAACAACATCTGAAGCGCAGGGCGACTTACACTTGACAACACGTGAGGCGCAGGGTGCCTTACACGCATACACACAGACAAGATGTGCAGCGCAAGGCGACTTACCAACACATCAGACCAACGTGCAACATAAAACGACTTACACACACAACACAAAGGAGTGGGAAACCACCCACCAAGACCAAAACCACCCTCATGTAAGGGATAACCTGTGATGTCCAGCCACCAGGAGACTAGGACGTCCCAACCATAAACAGCGTAAAACTGTGGCATCACAACATAAAATTGCTGTAACTGTCACATTTCTAACATAAACTTTAAAGAATGCGACCTCCATTGCTGATACAGTGTAAATAGGCTCTGTCGTAGAACATTACAACAATACAAGAAAATAAAACACTGTAGAACACCAGAAAACTGTGCCCTATGCCGGTGAGCGACGTCTCACCCGAGTACTAATCTAGACACACACTAATAATGTTTTTATTCCACAGCTATGAGATCCTCACATATGTAAAACAGCTGCAACTTGAACTTTTAAAATAACATGTTCAAGATCCAAATGAGGCAAAAATATGCTGCTGACAAATAGAGAAAGTAACGTTGCTATTTTGACTCTCATAGATATTTAGACTGACCCCACTAATACTGAAGATGTACAAAACATCATGAATCCAATGTCAATCCGGCCAGTGTAATACAATAGCTGCTGGGCCCCCGTTATGATGCGCATCTTTAAACTAAATGTAATCATGTTTCCACTCCGTCAAAGGTATATGCCATTGAAATGTCTCTTCTGCTTTGGAAGCTTACCGGCAAAGAAAAAGTTACGTGAGACTGTCAGACCTCCTTCAAAAGTCGACGTTAGTCTGTCAGTCCTCCTTCAAAAATCGATGCATCCATAATGTATAAGTCGCGTTTTCCCCAGACTGCATGTCGTCATGTGGAAACTTTATTAACTAGCACAATACTGTGATTGGCAGCCAGGGAGAAAATGCAATAACAAGGTGGCGCATGCCAACCCCAAGATGGTGGCACATTTTTGCTGTTGAGCCGGGTGGTTCACGGCACGCTATGCTGCAGAGCGTCCATCAGCAGCTGACAGTGCCTCAAGGAACAGGACGCCACCACGGTGCCATGGAGATTAACGCGCGTACTTCAGGGAAGGTAAGAGAGCGCGTGCAGAATGTGGCTCGTGCCACAGTTTTGAACTAATGCACAGCGGTTGAACTGCCAAATTAGCTTACCACATGTAAAAGTGGCTGAAAGTTCGTAGAAGTGAAAAACTGTGAAAACATGAAATTGGCTCACCTCCTAAGACTTCAAAATCAGAATTTGGGCACTTGCCTCCGCGTCCAGCAGCACAACATGTAGCTAAAAGCCATGTAATATCGCAACACCTGTTTCTGTACTCCCACTGACATCGTGAAAATAAAGCACAGTTAGCGCCACTCCTTGTGCCATGTCTCACCATGGAATTAAGAAGACTCTTGAACACTTCAAGCGTGTGCACAGCAGGGGCACTGTAGATGACAACTGCCACAGCTTGCCAATGCACCCTTTATACTTCACCATGAAAGGACACAATTCCTCACACTTCAAGCACAAAGATGTAGAAATGGCAAAGCTCCAGAAACACAAGACGTGTATATCCATATGGATGTGGAATTGAACAGAGTCTGTGTATTTCATAGAAGTGAATGGATCCCCAGGCACATTACTACTGCAGCATTTAATGTACATACTTGTACTTTCTATGTGCCAACACAACGCCAATCTTTGCAGAACCACACCGCTCCTGTGTGGTACCTGTGAATCAGTTTCACTGAGTTAGACCATAACTCACATCTTGACAAGCCACAGTTCCTTTAGGCAGTAGATACATCCATACGGCAGATTCAAAAGGAAGTGGTAGGGTGAATCTTAAATCAGGCATACCCTAACATACAGACCATACCTGTGGTCAAGTCCTTGGAGTAAGATCAGGCAGGACACACTCAATGGTTGGGGCCGTCTGATGACATGGACACTGGTGGGGCTAGCTTGCCTGAAACTCCATACAGCTTCCTGTACTTGCTTTAATTTCTTTTAGTTGCGCTGGTTACTTGAATCTCATAGTAGTCTTTTGGTTTCTGTACTGTCCTTAAGTACGCTTGGTTCCAGGTCCGCTCGTTGTTGTGCTCTGTACATGAAGACACATGTAGCCATGTAGTACGTTTCTAAGTCTTCTTTATTAGTTCCAAGTAAAGTGGCATCAATCAAGGATAAGCCATGTACCAGCTCCTACACTAGCCCCACCAGGAGCAGCCTGCCTAGCTGCTCAGCCCATCTCCAACTGTCACCACTCATCCACACAGGCACCCAGGCATTCCATTCATCACAGTCACACCAACATTCCATTACCATCTCTCACTCTGGCTGAGCAGCTAGGAGGACCTAGGCTGATTACAATTAAATGTAATACTCAGGATATAAAAAAAGGAGTCTTCATTCGTGTGGTAGAAAAAGAGACACATTCTTACCTCTTTGTGGGTGTTTATGAGCTTCATTTAAATCTAGTTTCTCGAATTCTTCAAGAATTACATAGGTCCATTAAGGCCCTTGAACTTATTGTTCAGTAATTTTAATCTTTGACTTCTTCGTTTGGGCTTATCAGTAGATGTTATAGACTGACTAGAAATTTTGTTTACCTGGTCAGGTTCTTCATTAATTGTTTTGAAATTATACTTTAACCTTTTCACACCACCTGACCAGTTATCACCTCTTCTGACCCTTTTTGCTTGCACTGCACTGTCACTGTCTTCGAGAGCTCTTTCATTTTTATTAAGTTGTGGCACAATTTGGTTAGCTTCGTTTTCAGAATTCCTCTCTGCCTGTCCAGGGCTTATTCCTGTAGCGTCCTTTTCCGCCTGGATGCGTTCTTCTTCCCTGGTCTGACCCTGTTCAGGTTTTATCTGGATTTTCTCTTCTTCCTTTATCTGAACCTGTTCTTCTTCTCCTAACTGGTTCTGTTCAGGTCTTACTGCACTTTGGTTTTCTGCACCCTGAATGTGTTCTTCTAGACCTATCTGTCCCTCTTCAGACTCATGAATGGTTTCATTCACTTCTGTCGAGAAATTCAACAGAAACCCATGGACATAGCAAAACGCGACCAACTACGGAAATTAAAATCAACACTGAAAAAATCAAAATGGGAAGCAAATAAATCCGCTGAGGATAATCTATGGGCAAGCCTTCACTCTGACATTAAATGGAACGATGGGGCAAGGTTCTGGAAATCAATAAACTCATTTATAAGACCTACGCACCATGGGGTCTCATCTAACATCTCAGAGGACACATGGGCAAACTATCATGGTACCCATTTTAACCAGGCTGCGGGAAATAACCAGGACCACGAGTTTGCTACTTACAAAAAACTTCCAACGAGCAATGATATAAGCTCCATAGAATGGCACATTCCGAGTGAAAGAGAGAATCTGCCGAATTTACAAAACACCATTCAGCGCCTAATTAAGAAGGGAAGAAGTGAGGGAGCACCAGGGCCGAATGGAATCCCGCCAATTCTCTACAAACAAGATGTGGTAGGCTGGGCAGCAGCCCTGAAACCCCTTTTTTGGAGATAAGACACTTCAACATCCTGCCAAGCTCCTGGAAGGGCTCAATTATCTCCCCAATTTATAAGGCAGGAGACAAGGCTTCCCCTCAAAACTATCGATTGATGGCTTTAATCGACAACGAGGCAAAATATTTTGCAGGTATCCTTCTAGAAGAGTTGATGGCCTGGGCAACAGAGAGATCCTTAATCCCGGCCAACCAGACAGGTTTCGCCAAAGCAGTAGGCACAATGACTAATATTTTGAGTATGGGCATGCTAATAGACAAGGCAGAATCTAACAAAATGCCCATTCACTTCTGCTTCATTGACTACAAGGCCGCTTTTGATCACATAAACCGGAACCTCTTATGGTCTAAACTGAACGACTGGGGGATATCGAGACCCCTTTTAGACCTGCTAATTAACCTCCATACAGAGACCTGGGTAGAGATAAAGGTGGGGGATGGATCCGTTTTGTCCAGGCGCATACCGACCAACAAGGGCCTGAAACAAGGCTGCGTCCTGGCCCCCACCTTATTTAACCTGTTCCTAAGCGATCTTGTCCCCATTTTAAATGGTTGCAACTTCCACGCTCCCAAGCTAGGAGGACTGCAACTACCTTGTCTACTATATGCTGACGATATCGTCCTTATAAGCTATACCAAGGTAGGACTTCAGCACCTCCTGAATGCAACACAATGCTACTCAAATAAAAATGAGCTTACAATAAATCTTGAGAAAACCTAGACAATGACCATCAGCAAGAAAAAAAGGAAACTAACATCATGGTACTGGGACAAGACAAGAATTGGAGATATACCAATATATAAATACTTAGGAGTGAAGATCGACAACGGTGGGCAGTTCTCTGCCCAGAGAACGAGTATACGAGGGAAAGGGTTATCTTTGGCAATCTCGCTGAAGTCTCTAAATCGCAAACTTTCTGGCCCCTCTCTTCTGCCCTTGACGCAAGTAATCCGCGCTAAACTTCTCCCAACAATTACCTACGGGAGCGAGGCACTTAGAGGAAGGGACGCCAAGATCCTTGATAACACAATAACAGCTGCCTATAGAATCATCTTCAGCCTGCCCAAGCAAACCTCACCAGCTCAAATCAGGCTCGAATTTGGCATCGATCAACAGCTCCTGGCAAGGCAGGGAGCCTACATGATAGCCTGGGACAAAGTGAGGAAATCGAAACAAGGAACATTAAATGAACATTTGTGGATGGATTTAGTACAATACCCGTCATCAGCAGCAGCTAAGTTCCTAGGGAAAAGCCTGACGAACACGGGATTAGAGCAGCTCTGGGATACCCCAGTAAATCATATAACATTCAAAAAATTGGTCAAGAAATCGATCAAACAACTATCATGGGTCCAAGATAAGGCAGCCCTCTCTAAAAGAACGCATGGCTGGTTGACCCTAAACTCGTATACAACGAAGGCACCACAGAGCTACTTTGGCGAGGGATACTCCAAATCCGTCAAAATGTGCTTCTTAAAACACAGGCTGGGCCTGTTACCCTGTATTCAAAACCTTCCAAACTGGATTAAAATAAAAGCTGATCCCCTTTGTCGGCTATGTGGCTTGGGGCAAGAGGATATGTTGCACTTGATGTGTTCTTGCGAGAAACTACGTGATGAACGGAAACACTTGTTGATACACCACTTCAATCAGCAAGGGATACTCACACGAAGGAAGGCAGTTCTCGCTTGTTTTTCTCCCCATGACCCTCGCTTGAACTGCAGCTTCGTAAAATTTATGAAGGCAGTGGGAAAAAAGATGCCAAAAATCAATTTATAACGGTCCCTGTATTATCGATTTAATATTGCTTTGTCGATTGACATTACTGTCCCCATGAGCTCATGAGAATATCGGGAAAGAAGAAATATCTTACAAACACAAACTTGAACTATCCTTTTAAAAACTTTATTGCTCATGAAGTTGTCGCGCGTACATTCGAACTTAGGAAATGTGAATGTTTTATTTGGATCTTATTAGAATTGTACTTTAATTACTCTCTGCTCTTATTCTATTTTGTATAGCAATGGTTTTAAGTAACTATGCTAAATAAATTACTTACTTACTTACTCATTCACTTCTGTCTGAGTAGATTTTCCTTTCCTTATCTGATCCTGCTCAGGTTCTCCAACAATTGTACTTTCACTTTCCTGGGCTTGTTCTTCTATACCTGACTGGTCCTCACTATTCTCCTGCCTTTCGAACCAGATTTGGCTTCTTGTTCTTACATTTACTTCAGGTATGTCAACCACTGGTATCCAGTCATCCTGACTTATGTTCGGTTGTTCTTGATCAGCTACTTCAGGATCTGTTATTCTATGTCCTTCAGCTGCACAACCTTCTGCAGCCTCAACTGCTTGAGTCAGTTGGGGTCCTTCCTCGTCAGGTGCTGGTACTCTTTTAGTGTGACTTGCATAAATCCAATTAGGCAAGCCTGCACATTTCACTGCTATTGTTGTAATCAATATAACCTGATGTGGTTTTTCCCACCTTGGTGCTAGGCACGACTCTCGAGTGTGATTCTTCACCAACACCCAGTCACCGGGATTTAGATCATGTGCTTGATCCGGCTGCCTGGCAACTGCGTCCTCTCCAACCTGGTGAGAGATAGAACACATTAGGTCAGCCAGTTCTTTGCAATAGTCTAATACCAAATCGTCAGTTATCTTCAACAGTTTGTGTCCTGGTATACATGCATGCATCATTGCTCTTCCCATGAGTATTTCATGGGGACTTAATCCTGTGTTCTTGTCAGGAATGCTTCTGAGTCCCATCAATCAATCAATCAATCAATCAGTGACACTTATAAAGCGCGCTACATACCCGTAGGGTCTCAAGGCGCTGGGGGGATGGGGGGGGGGGGGGGTGCCGCTACTGCTCGAACAGCCAGGTCTTCAGCTTCTTCCTGAAGGAGAGGTGGTCTTGGGTCAGGCGCAGGTCGGGAGGGAGGGAGTTCCAGGTCTTGGCGGCCAGGTGGGAGAAGGACCTTCCTCCTGTAGTCGCTCTTCGGATGCGGGGGACGGCGGCGAGGGCGTTGTTGGCTGATCGGAGGTGGCGTTTGGGAGCGTAGAAGTTGACTCGGCTGTTGAGGTAGCTCGGGCCTTGGTCGTGTAGGGCCTTGTGTGCGTGGGTGAGGAGGCGGAAGGTGATTCTTTTGTTGACGGGGAGCCAGTGAAGGTCTCTCAGATGTCCGGAGATGTGGCTGGTTCGTGGGATGTCGAGGATGAGTCTGGCTGAGGCGTTCTGGATCCGCTGGAGTCTCTTCTGGAGCTTGGCGGTGGTACCGGCGTAGAGGGCGTTGCCGTAGTCCAGTCGGCTGGTGACGAGGGCCTGGGTGACGGTCTTCCTGGTCTCGGTGGGAATCCACCAGAAGATCTTCCGTAGCATGCGTAGGATGTTGAAGCACGCCGAGGAGACGTTGTTGACTTGCCTGGTCATGGAGAGGGAGGAGTCCAGGATGAAGCCCAGGTTTCGTGCATGGTCTGTCGGTTTGGGTGCGGTGCCCAGGGCAGGAGGCCACCAGGAGTCGTCCCAGGCGGAGGGTGTGGTGCCCAGGATGAGGACCTCCGTCTTGTCCGAGTTCAGTTTCAGGCGGCTGGTCGTCATCCACTCGGCTACCTCTTTCATCCCTTCGTGCAGGTTGGCTCTGGCGGCGGCGGGGTCGTTGGTCAGGGAGAGGATCAGCTGGGTGTCGTCGGCGTAGGAGATTATGCTGAGGTTGTGTTTGCGTACGATGGCCGCGAGGGGGCTCATGTAGACGTTGAAGAGGGTGGGGCTCAGAGATGATCCTTGGGGGACGCCGCAGATGACTTCGGAGGCCTCTGACTTGTACAGTGGAAGGCGGACTCTCTGTGTTCTTCCGTCGAGGAAGGAGATGATCCATTCCAGCGCCTTGTCCTGGATGCCGATGTTGCTGAGGCGCCGTACTAGGGTGCGGTGGCAGACCGTGTCGAATGCCACGGAGAGGTCTAGGAGGATGAGGGCCGCTGTTTCTCCCTTGTCCATCAGGGCTCGGATGTCATCTGTGGCGGCGATGAGGGCGGTCTCGGTGCTGTGGTTGGCTCGGAAGCCGGACTGTGAGGGGTCGAGGGATCCGTTCGTCTCGAGGAAGGCGGCCATCTGCTTGTTGACGGTCTTCTCGATGACTTTGGCTGGAAACGGGAGGAGCGAGATGGGGCGGTAGTTCTTGAGTTCGGTGGGGTCCGCTGTGGGTTTCTTGAGTAGAGCGCTGAGTTCGGCGTGCTTCCAGCTCTCAGGGAAGGTGGCGGTGTCGAAGGATGTGTTGATGATGTCTCGCAGGTGGGGTGCGATGACAGCGTCGGCCTTGTTGAAGACGTGGTGAGGGCAGGGGTCGGTCGGTGATCCGGAGTGGATGGAGTTCATCGTGCGGATGGTGTCTTCGGTGCTGATCGGGGTCCAGGCGTGGAGGGTGGTGGTGGGGGGCGGTTGTTCGGTCATGGTGTGCGTTGGTTGGTTGTTGAAGCTGCTGTGTATGTCCGCGATCTTGTTGTGGAAGTATGAAGCGAGGGAGTTGCAGAGGTCTTGCGATGGGGTGATGTCGTTGTTTCCTGCGCTGGGGTTGGAAAGCTCTTTCACGATGTTGAAGAGTTCCTTGCAGTTGTGTGCGTTGTTGTCCAACCGGTCCTTGAATGCTGTTTTCTTGGCGGCGCGGATCAGCTGGTGGTGTTTCCGGGTGGCAAGTTTGAAGGAGGTCCTGTTGTCCGGTGTCGGTTCCCTTCTCCAGACTTTCTCGAGGGCTCTGCAGTTCTTCTTGGAGCTCTTGAGTTCGTCGGTGAACCATGGGGCCTTCTTGCTGCCGGGTCTGCTAGGCGGGGTCCTCAGTGGGGCGAGTTCGTCCGCGCAGTTGCTGATCCACTTCGTGAGATTGTCGGCGGCCTGGCTGGGGTTCGCTGAGTTGGCAGGAGGGTGCTGGCTCAGGGAGGTGGCAAGCTGGTCAGCTGTGATCTTGTTCCAGCTTCTGCGGGCGGCCTGTTGCTGGTGGTGGTGGGTCGTCGTTCTCTTGAAGGTGAAGTGGACGCAGCTGTGGTCCGTCCATTGAAGCTCAGTGGCGTGGCTGAAGTCGATGTCTGTGCTGGAAGAGAAGACTGCGTCGAGTGTGTGTCCGGCGAGGTGGGTGGGGGTGGACACCAGTTGCTTGAGTCCCAGGTTGGCGAGGTTGTCGAGCAGGGTGTTGGTGTTGCGGTCGTTGTTGTTCTCCAGGTGGAAGTTGAGGTCTCCCAGGAGGATGTAGTCAGCGGAGGGGAGGGCATGCGGGCTGACGAGGTCGGCGATGTCCTCGCTGAATTGTGTGCGTGGTCCAGGGGGTCGGTAGATCAGGGTGCCTCTGAGGGTGGTGTTCGGGTTGGTGTGGATCTGGAAATGCAGGTGTTCGGCGCTGGTCAGGGTGTTGTCTGTGCTGGTCGTGAGACGGATGGTGCTCCTGTGGACGATGGCGATGCCTCCTCCCATCTGGTTGGCGATTCGGTCCCTCCGGACGATCTTGTAGCCCTCTGGGATAGCGATGGCGATGTCTGGAGCTGAAGAGGCGTTCATCCAGGTCTCCGTGAGGAAGGCAACGTCAGGGGCTGTGGTGTCGAGGAGGTTCCAGAGTTCGATGGCGTGTCTGTGGACGGAGCGGGTGTTGAGCAGGATGCACTTGAGGTGGGTGCTGCTGGTGTTTGACTTGGCGGGTGTTGGTGCGAGGCAGGTCCGGATGCAGGAGAACTTGCAGGCGTGGCAGCTGAAGGGTCCGTGGGTGCGACGTGGTGTGGCTTGGTGGCACTCTGGGCGTCGACCGGTGTTGAGTGCGTTGAGGGTGGCGGCTGAGTACGTCCTGCGAGTCGGTCGGGGTCTTCGTGGGCCAGGGGTCCTGGCGCTGGTCGCGATCCGGTCGCGGACGGGCGCAGACGGGCTTACCTTTGGCGCGCCTTCGGCGCACAATCGGCGCGCCCGCTGCGCGTGACCGCTGCGCGTGACCGCTGCGCGTTCGCACGGTCGCCATTTAAAGGCCAAGTGCGCGGGTGGGCGGAGCAGCTGGGAGGCGGGAGCGGGGAGGGAACAGAAGGAAAAAAGGGGCGGGGTCTGCGGTGGTGGCGGGAAGCGGGGAGCGGGGAGGGAAGACGGAGGGCGGCGAGGTAGGCGGCCAAACAGGAAGGACACAAGCTGATAAAGCAGAAAAAAATAAAATAAACAGGCACTAAGGGAATAAAGACGCTAACACGGGCACGAATGCAGTAAATACAAAAACAGTATGACAAGCACAAATGTCGGACAAAACAAAATCAAAACAAACGACAACGGAGTCAGCCGGCGGCGAGGCAGGCAGCGCGGCAGGGATCAGGCTAAGGGGCACACGCAGCAGCTGGTGGCCGTGCGGCGCGGGGGTGTCCCACAAGTGGGTCACACTTACCTGTGTCGCACGGTCGCCATTTAAAGGCCAAGTGCGCGGGTGGGCGGAGCAGCTGGGAGGCGGGAGCGGGGAGGGAACAGAAGGAAAAAAGGGGCGGGGTCTGCGGTGGTGGCGGGAAGCGGGGAGCGGGGAGGGAAGACGGAGGGCGGCGAGGTAGGCGGCCAAACAGGAAGGACACAAGCTGATAAAGCAGAAAAAAATAAAATAAACAGGCACTAAGGGAATAAAGACGCTAACACGGGCACGAATGCAGTAAATACAAAAACAGTATGACAAGCACAAATGTCGGACAAAACAAAATCAAAACAAACGACAACGGAGTCAGCCGGCGGCGAGGCAGGCAGCGCGGCAGGGATCAGGCTAAGGGGCACACGCAGCAGCTGGTGGCCGTGCGGCGCGGGGGTGTCCCACAAGTGGGTCACACTTACCTGTGTCGCACGGTCGCCATTTAAAGGCCAAGTGCGCGGGTGGGCGGAGCAGCTGGGAGGCGGGAGCGGGGAGGGAACAGAAGGAAAAAAGGGGCGGGGTCTGCGGTGGTGGCGGGAAGCGGGGAGCGGGGAGGGAAGACGGAGGGCGGCGAGGTAGGCGGCCAAACAGGAAGGACACAAGCTGATAAAGCAGGAAAAAAATAAAATAAACAGGCACTAAGGGAATAAAGACGCTAACACGGGCACGAATGCAGTAAATACAAAAACAGTATGACAAGCACAAATGTCGGACAAAACAAAATCAAAACAAACGACAACGGAGTCAGCCGGCGGCGAGGCAGGCAGCGCGGCAGGGATCAGGCTAAGGGGCACACGCAGCAGCTGGTGGCCGTGCGGCGCGGGGGTGTCCCACAAGTCCCATCAGAACAATAGGTAAAGCATCAGGCCACTCCAGTGGGGTGGATCCACATACTTTTGCCAGTCTTGTTTTTATAGTGCGATTTATTTGTTCTACCACTCCAGAAGCCTCTGGGCAATATGCACTGTCACTGGTATAGTTAGTGCTTCAGGGTGGGTACTCAACTAGGTTATTTTCTCTATCAATTCCTCTCTATTCTTGTTTATTGCCTCACTTTCTTTTTCCTGAAGTACCCTTCCATTTGTTGGGTCATGTATAACTTGGGGAACTAATGGTGTTCCCAGAACCGGAGCACTGGGAGTAGTTCTACTCAGTCCCTCTTGGTAAGGTGGAGGGTTTTTCATTAAAATGTTCTCCAAAAAATCATCTTCCGATTCTCCGCTACCTGTCATAGTTAAATGTTTAGTCTTCTCTGTGCACTTGCCTCCTGACTGTTCCTCAGCCATTAGAACAGGATATAATCCTTCAGCCACCATTGCTTGGCTCCATTGTTTCATCTGATTATCTCGTGATTCACGTGGTAGCCTAGGATAAAACCCTCTAAAGCTTCTGCTAATTCTGGATCTATCATGCTCAAATGCTTCAGTCTCCCATTCCTCTAAAGATTCATGTTGGGTTAATCTTGGTCAGGGCGCTAATTTATTCATTCTTAATCTCAGGTTATGTAGAATTCTCCCATTAAACATGTTCTGGAAAAGCTAGCACTCCATCACTTTTTGTATATTCTATCCAATTTACCAACCATACACAAGTATGATAGCCTCTCTCCATCATCATGTGTGATGCGGGCTTTTTTGGGGGAGGGATAAGAATTCCCTCTCTAGTCTTAACGGGTTTATCCTTCTTAAAATCATTTTAAATTTTCTGCACAAATGTCATCTTTCTTTTTTCTCCGTAGATTTTAGGTGTCGATCCTTTTATATTTTGTTCTCTGGCAAACCCTAAATACCTTCTGTCTGGTCAATTCCCTATTAATGTTGGATCGTGTCTCCACATACAAAGACCACTGTCAATTATTATTGCAGTTTCTATTTTCTAGCCAATCAAAGGTTTGTTTTTACTCTAATACTTGACCAATATCAACGTGGATTCTATTCTTACGACCAACCAAATTCTGTTCCACGCTATACGCTTAGCCAATACTAGCGTGGCTTTTCTGTGATGTCAGTATCACTCCTTTCTACTGACCCATCCTTTACAATGTCACCTCAGTCACACACCCGCTGTTCCAACCAATCCCAGCGCAGCCCTCTGTGACGTCAGTGCAGCACCCGCAGCTGACCCCTCCTTTACAAGGTAACACGAAAAACTTATTTTTCTTTCAATTTACATACAAAATTCATTAATAGACAACATTGAAACATTCGCTACTCTGATTGCTCTGCTAAAATCAGAAAGCCAATTTACTTTTACTGCGAGTAAACCTTTCCGTTTACTCTTCATACACTACGAGTAAAACTCTTCCGCTTACTCCTCACTCAAGCTCCGACGAACCTGCTACTTCTTTGATATTGCCCTTTCTAGGAGATATAAGACCTAAAGCAGCACTGCCAACCTTGCATAGCCTTACAGTGCTTTCTTTAGCAAACGAGTAAACTCACTGCAGTGTGGTTTCCATTCACCAACCGCTATTCAATATTCCCAGGAATTTCCAGACAACATAAAACAAATATAAACTGGTTTGTTAATACATAATCAATAATTCAAATCCAAAATTTTCACCTAACTAGTAAATAAAATAAACCATAGCTCTGCTACCAGTAAACGGATCCAGTGGGTTAGCATCCTCAGATACTCAACTACCATATCCTCACCTGGGCCCATAAACACACACTCATTCACATAGGCTAGTGGATACAGCTGGAGTCAATGTATTGTACTAATACCTGTAAGATGAATTTATCTAACCATTTCTTACCAAACCTTTCTGATCCAATGTACTTTCCTCTGGTCAATGGACCTTTTAGTTAACTGAATAGGCAAAAATTACATAGAATAAACCTTATTTAAATAACCACAGACTCTGGAGAGTTTTAAATGTTTATCTAGTAAATTCATATGATCCAAGAACTGAAATACAGTTAGAACACCGTCTTCTCCAAGGAGAGGAAGGTAATGAAATTTACTTAGAATAATCGTTAAACAAAGTTATTACGATGACAGAACCTGAATAGGGAGGAAACAGAGAGAGCACTACAATGACATACTACACAGAATTATAGTTACCTAGAATGGTGTGGAAACCAACCCCTTGGCCAAGGAATTGGAAAGAGTCCCCTGGGACAAATCAGGTGACAAAGGCTCAGGAAAGGATTCAGGGACAGGATAGATGACCTCTTCTAGATATGATGCCTGCGTTGCACCCCTCTCTGACACTATCTTCCTCCTCGATTCTTCCGCGATCTTCTTCTGTTTTGTGCCTCCTCGATTCTTCCGCGATGTTCTTCTAATTAATTGCCTCGAAAGTTCTAAGTCTGGAAATGGATCTTCTTCAGTATTCTTTTAATTATCGGACAGCATCTTGGTCTCTCAGCATTCTCCGTCTCGCTGTGTGTGTCTGACTAACTAAACTACCTCAATTATACCTTTCTAATGGTAAGTACCACCCCTAAATGTTTCAAATGTATGAAACTTCTAACTCTGATTGGACAGGGAAAGGGGAGATGATCATCACCCCATGCTAAGTTTAATATTTTTCTTTAAGCTCATTGTTCTATGTTCCCGCCCCTTAATTTACTTTCCCATGCTTTATTTCCCACCCGAGTTCACATTTTTATCAATCAAAAATATACAATTTAATAACTTCTTCATTCATCGGTCATGAAGATGATTCTGTTGCCAGGACAAACAGAGGTTGTGGCCTTGAATGAGTTTCAATTCATTTGTCATGGTTCCTGGCGGGTTACAAATACGCATGTGCAGGGGACAAGTGGGGTATGGACATCTGTCATCCTTTGAGGCCCAAAATACGAACTAATAAAGAAGTCAGAAAAGACATATGAAATTCAAAATAAAATGATTTCACTGTATACCACCTATCGCTACTCTAACCCCCTTCACTTATATAAATCTTTCACATTAGCATTTTATTAAATTTACAGGGTTTAGTTTCAGCTTAAGCATGCGCATTAACACGTGAGTTCCAAGCGGCCATTTTGAAAGCGATTGCGCAGCTGCAAAGATTTCCCTCCAAAGCATAGGTACGTCATTACTACGTAGATGTAGTTGATGCATGCGCAGTAAAGATTCCCACGTTAGCAGCCATTTTTCATCACTCTCGGGTTACTTGTTAGTATGACACATAGGCAAGCTTCCCCTAAGCTTAAAGGTATGAATTTTCAACGTATTATTAGTATTTACAAACACAATTATTACGGTATTACGAGTTATCTGAGAAGATTGCATTCGAGCTAGTCTCTTTTATACGAGTCCTTGCTCCATCAATGGGACCGAGAGTCTGTATCAAGATTGGAGTGATGATCATGGTGGGAAAGGGTGAAAGAATCAGAGGACACAGTCTGCTACACACAGCTGCAGCTATAATAGTGCAACAGGTGGGGTTGCATTATGGCCCAGCAGTGTGAGGGGCTTACAGAGCCCCAATTTTGGAGAACAGAGACTTTTGGTTAATTTCTGGTTTTGCTTAATGCATTTGCTCATCTGCAAGTCTCACATTTATTGTGGGTTATGAGGTACACAAAAAAATCCCTGTGCTCAGCTCTGCCCTCCACTCCCTCAATCCTTCCCGTAAGGTTTTGGAGGTGGGGGGGCGGGGCCAGACTGGGAACTGAAACCGGCCCTGTCAAACTGCTCAGCCGCCCCCCCCCCCCCCCAGGGGACAGGGTGGGTGCGGCTGAGCTGTTTGCTAGGGCTGATTTTGACCGATTTTGTTACAGGGGGCCGGTATTACCGGCTCCCGGTAACAAAAACGGCCCCCCAGGGACCCAAAACCGGCTCCCACCCTAGCGGCCCACCGGGGAAACACCCGGTGCCCGCTATGGACAGTCTGGCCCTGGTTGGGGGCACACCTTCAAAATACTTTTCTACAGGGGGAGGTACAGAGCAAACACTGTTGAAAATTCTAGATTAAAGTAAATCTTCAACCATTTTCAGTATGGAAAAGGGTCGGAGAGGAGTTTGGAAATGCCCACAAATGTACCTGTTTGTATGCGTTCCCAAACGTCAAAAATAAAGCATGCCTTGATACACTCATTTCCTAGCTCTTCAGCGAGATTTACTATAACAAAGTTCTTCACACTCCTTGTGGAGAAAGTTTCACTACTAAATGCATTTATGACTGTATGGAATCCCTTTGTGGATTTTTGGCGGACAATAAAAGGATAATTATGGCCATAAACATATGCTTTCAAACACAATTACTTTTGTGAGAATGGACCCTGTGTTTATAGTACATGATCTACTTTGGACAAACATGTGAATCCAATCATTTGCAGGTGTGCCCTAACATACCCATAAAAGTATGGGTGCCGTCCTAGAAGGGCTGTAAAGTATGTTAGTGTAAATACCAAGATACATATATGATATTTTCTCTTTGTAAATGTTGAGGTTGTGTTTAAAGTATCAAATGGTGACTTATTATTTGGACATTCTCCATGTTTAAAAAATATGAGATTTGAGAATAAATGTTTTTGAATCAAAGATATTTGTTTGGAAATATTGTGTATATTTGTAGTGCTCCATACAAGTGTGGACTTAATATTTGCAATTATTTAAACTTCGCTGAATATGAAGGCATTTCTAAAGTTAAAATGTGAAGCACTGCAACCATTTTTAATGTTCAATGATAACTGCTGGGTTTTGTTTTAAAATGAGTTATTTTTTGCCTTTGCGAATGTATGTAAAAAGTGCGGAAGTCGAGTGTACTGACCCCACCTCTTGTCAGATTGTTGAAGCCACCCAAATGCCACTTTGTGTGGCTTTTAATGGCTCCAAAAATCTGGAGTAATGCATCTCAGAGAAAATCACTGCGTTGCATTACTCTGCCCTGGGTAGGCGTTTCATTGGTGTTCGAACTCTCATGGTTTTTGACACATTCCCAGATTTACAAGACCTTGTAAACTTGGGAATGAGCCAAAAAGACAAGCCTCCCTAGGAAAGGGATAACTAGGAGAAATATATTTTTTTCTCCTCTTTTTTTCCTCTTTCTATTCTGCATCAGACATAGAAAGAGGAAAAGGCCTCTCATGATTGTTTTTGTGCGGGAAGGTGCCTCTTCCTGCTGAAAACCAATCCTGCCTACAACACAAGCACCCTTGCACCATTGGTGCAAGGGTGCCTGCGTTGGTGCTAGGCTGCCAAAATATTGGATAAATAAGGTGCATTCCTGCCCGTTCCCCGTGATGCAGGGCAGTGCAGCAAGGTGACTTGCTGCACTTCCCAGCACCATAACACTCATAAATATGCCCCTATTTACTAAAAAAAGTAGAAAGGGTTTTGCGTCAAAAAATAGCACCCATTTTAAATAGGCGCTATCATGGAGAAATTCTTTTATTTCTCCTTTCTTTTACGACTTTGCATGTGTGCTGCGCAGTAGAGCTCACATACAGAAGGAAAAGTTTTGAAAGTTGGTCTGAGCATACTGAGGCTTATTTACAAGCCCCTTGCCAGCCGGTGCTTCACTTTTTATGATGCTCCGGCAGTGCAGACTGCAGAACCATATTCACGAGACCAAGCAAAGCCACTTTGCGTGGCTTTTCATGGCCTTGTAGATATGGTGTAAGGCAACGCAGCACAAGTCACTGTGTTGCTTTACCCTGCTTCAGGGAGGCGTTCCATTGGTGTTGTAGTGGGTGTTCCCACTCAACACCCATGGGTTTTGATGCATTCCCAGATTTACAAGGATCTGTAAACCTGGGACTGCTCGAAACTGTATGCCTCCCCATGGCAAGTATAACAAGAAGAATATCGTTTTTTCCTCTTTTTATGTATGCTGCATTGTGCAAGAGGAAAACGACTCCATGGGTTGTTTTTGTGCAGGAAGGTGCCCCTTCCTGCACATAAACAATCCTGCCAACAGCGCAGACACCGTGCAATATGGTGCAAGGGTCTCTGCATTGGCGCAAGGCAGCCGAAATGGCGCCAGCGCAGTTGGAAAGGATAGGAATACACCATATATTACAAATACAGCGCATTCCTGCATTTTCCTTTTGATGCAGGGCAGCACAGCAAAGTAGTTTGTCCTCCATGGGTTTCCTTCCAGTGCAAAGGTTATGCTAGACTCACACAGACACCCTTGCAGTATGGTGGAAATGGGTGTGCATAGCTTCCTGATTGAGCACCTGCGCTAGGGAGAGGGGAGGAGAGTGTCATATTTCTGTAAATATGGCGCTCTCCTTCTCACGTAACGCAGTGCAATATTTTTGGCTGCTGTGTTGCGCTGTGTGAGAATTTAGTAAATCTGCGCCTGACTGTTTTCTTTTAATCATTTTTGGCGTTCTTCTTTTTAGTATGATTTTGAAATTATTTGTATAATTTTGCACATGCTCTTTAAGAAGTGAGCTGCTGAAGTGATTAATGTTAGTGTTAATTCCACAGAGAGAGGAGCCTGTCAAATTCGGGATCGGGCTTATTATACCATTTAATGCACCCAACTGTGGAGGAAACATATGCCAGCTAAAATCAAATGAGGACTGTGTCAAATCTGGATATGTTTTATCATAATAATTATAAAGGCCCTTCTTCCACTCACATTTTATTCGGCACAAATGCAACTGATTTTACAGTTTGTACGTATGTGTGTTAGCGCTTATTGCAAGAAATTTAAGATTTACGCTTAAACTGATATTTTAAATGCTCATTGTCAAAAAAATGTTCATGAATCAAACAATACTTCATCATCCAAGAGGTCCTCGGCATTAATAATGTCCGTGTGTTTCCGGGCAGCTGTCACCTGGCAGTCCCCTCAGTTTAAAGGACAGTGCGGGCCCTGCTGCCAGCGTGTTTGACACTTATTTGTAATGACAGCCGCCTTGTCGCCTGCTGCTAGTGCGCGTGGCCCTCCACAGTACTGTCTGCACTTGTCCGACATCCATTTCCGGAGTCGCGTGGATGTAATGTTAATAAGTAGGAGGGGGTCTTCGCGTGCTCTTCCGTGGGTATGGACGACCTTGGCTATTGGTAGAAGGGAGGTCAAAGAAGTGGCGGTCCAACCCACAAGGTGCAAGACACGGTGTAAACATTTTTTTGTCAGCAAATTAAGCTACTAATTAAGAAAAAGAGTAAATCAAGCAATGTCTGTACTAAGCGGTATAGTTTCATAAATGCTGTGCAGTCCTACTGTGCTTAGCGTTGTCAGGTTGCTTTCTAGCAGGGATGAGGAGAAAAGTGCTAGTAGAAGGCTGTAGGGTGGGTGGTGGGTGCCTTCACAGTATTGTAGGATATGCCGGTAGCGTCGGCTTCTTTCAGGATTGCCTGCCAAGCCCTAGGGAGCTCCAGATGTGCGAACCTCACCTTTTTAATCAGCCGTGCCTTCGATGTGCATGAGAAATTATTAATTTTAATAGAATAAAGTGCTAACCGGGGAGATTTGATCGCACTGGACTGGACTACAGAGCACAAGAATGATACAGTCCCAGGTTACTCCCGCGGAAGTTGTATCTTGTCAAGTTTGCGGCAAGAGTCCAGTGTGTGGAGGAAAAGTTTGCCAGGAACAAGGAGAGCATTGCTGGTGCTGGTTGGATTAGCGCGAAGATCTGGCCAGGTGTCTTGGACAGTACAGCTGGAGCCTCACGGCTACAAGCGGCAAAACTTGCTGTATGAACAGAAAAACTTTCCCCTGCTCCTGCTGGATTTCTGGATGAGCAACGAGGTTTCAGAGTGAATGGGCCTGTTCGTGAAGAGCCCAAAAGCTTGACTTCAAGAGCAAAAAGAGCACTTAGAGGCGCCTCTTGGGAGTCAAGAGCTCATTGAAGACGGGTACAAGAGCTGTGGAGAGCCTGTTATATCCCTGAGTCTCAGATCAGGAGGCCAGCAGACTAGCCTTTTGAGTCCCACTGGGCTCCTGGGTTCTAGATGGTTTCCAAGTCCAGTTCTTCCTCTCCAGGCAAGAGGGCACCTGGCCATCACAGTAAGGCATCAGCTCCTTCAGGGTGGCAGTCAAGCAGAGTGGCAGTCCGTTCAGAAGCACAGCAGTTCTTCTTCCTGAGTGAGTATCCACAGGTCCAGAGCTGTACTGAAGTGGTGGTGTCAGAAGTCCAGTACTTATACCCAGTTGTGCCTTTGAAGTGGGAGAGACTTCAAAGACATGCCTTTGAAGCACACAGAGCCCCTGTCCTTCCTGCCAGGCTTCAGACTCACTGCAGAGGTATGCTGCCCTTTGTGTGTGGACAGGACGCAGCCTTTCAGGTGTAAGTGAGTGTGTGCCCAGTCTTCCCTCTCATCCTGCCAGGATGGCCCATCAGGTCACACCTAAGCTCCCATTGTGTGTGGCTGTCTAGGGGGAATACACAAGGCCCAGCTGTCCCCCACCCCAGACATGTCATCAGGGAAAGGCAGCAGGCACCAAATGGCTAAAGTAAGAAAAAGCCTGCTTTCTAAAAGTAGCATTTTCAGAATTGCAATCTAAAATTCGACTTCACCATAAGCTGTGATTTTAAATTTTGATTCCAGAGACACCAAACTTGAATCAGTTATATCTACCCATTTGCATTTACTCATAGAATGTACTAAGGCAATCCCAATGTTATCCAATGAGCGATATAGGCCTTGCAGTAATGAAAAATTAATTTGAGAGTTTTTCACTACCTGGACATGCAATGCTTCAAAGTTCATGTCCTACGGTTTAAATACACAGCACCCTGTCCTTGGGCTGTCTGGAGCCACTTTAGGGATGACTTATATGTATTATAATGGAATGTTTGGACCTGGCAAGAGGTTTAATTTAAATAGCGTTCAAGTAAGCATGCACCTGAGTAACTGTGTGCACAGCTATGTATATTTCAAGCAATGTTTTTTGAAACCTTTACATGATAACAACACAAATTATGACCACATAGTCAATCAACCTTTCTCTTTGTTTTCATTGTTAATAATTCACATATCTGATTGTGACAAATTATCCGTAGTAATTCATTTGAATTCACTTCAATATGTATAGAAAGCAGCCATAAAATACTTAATGTATTGATTGATGAACACATTCTTCTTCGATGTGACTCCGTCTTATTCATACGGTGCCCTATGCATTTTGGGACACGTTGTCCATTCTTCAGGGGTCTCTGAATCATGATTAAATGAGACCAAAATGATCAGTACCAGTACCTAGACCATAACAAACTACCAATTACTTCCTGCAACCTACTGGGTTAATTGCAAGACCATTGAACATTCTATGTCACATGATTTGGTAACTTGCTCAGGTGGTATGCACACTCCCTGCCATTATGCCAACAACATCAATGCGAAAAGCATGCCGTTGTAAGCCAACTGTCTGGTTTCCTGTGATTTTTGATAATTTAAACACCAATGTGATTCTCTCTTCCTAATGTGACCACAACGTGCTTCCACTGTGATTTACGCAGAGTGATGTTCGAAGATTTAAAAGTACTCACTGCCAAAAACAGAGTTTTACAAGTGCAAGCTTTGTAGAGACAGACTCACTCACTAGGACCTAAAAAATACATTTTCAAAAATACAGTCTTGGAAAATATAATATCTATCGCAACTCAACATTGGGCCATAATCGAGTGTTAATACTTTAGGGGCAATAATGAAAGACTATTTCTCTAAGAAGGCAGCAAAGCCAACATCTTTGATTGACCTGATGGTGAAAGACCTAAAAAGGAACATAATATTTTAGGGCTGATTTATGAGAGGCTTGCGCCACTGAAGCGTAAATTTTTTGAGCTTCGGTGGCACAAGCATCTCAATCATATCTAAGAGGTGAGGCAAAGTCACCCTGCGTGGCTTTGCATGGCCTCATAGATATGGAGTAAGACAAAACAGCGCAAGTCGCTGCGTTGCCTTACTCTATGTCAAGTAGGCATTCCATAGGAGTTGCGTTGGGTGTTCCCACACAACACCCATGGATTTTGACGCTGCCCCAGATTTACAAACCCATGTAAACCTGGGGCAGTGCCAAACCTTACGCCTCCCCACAGTAGACGTAACAAGGGGAAATGTTTTCATTTCTCCTCATTTTTTCCTCTTTCCATGTGTGCTGCATTCTGAAGCACACATGGAAAGAGGAAACCCCTCTCAGGATTGTTTTTGTGCAGGAACGTGCCCCTTCCTGCACAAAAACCATCCAGCCCATGTTGGCGCTAGGCAGCAATTTGTGTGCCAACATAGGGGCAAATTTCATAAATAAGGTGCATTCCTGCCCTTTCACATTGGCGTAGGGCAGCGCTGCAAGAAGACTTGCGGCGCTGCCCTATGTCAGTGCCTCACAAATGAGGCCCTTTGTTTTTAGCCACACCTTTGACCACGCCCCCAGCGACTGATCTTTGGTTTGCTAAATACGGTTTAATTTATTTTCCCAATGTATACATGATTTGCTGTGGTAATTAGAGGTGTTTATGGTTGTCGGTAGTTAGCAATAATAAGGAGGCTCAAGTTTGAGAGATTTTCGTCAGGAGGGGGTCCTTGCGCCTAAACGTTTTTGACAAGGGGGTCTCGGCATCAGAAAGTTTGAAGACCTCTGCCGTAGAGTATGTTTATATTCACAAATTTACCTGGATGATTGTTGTTAGTGTTTATCTGAGTAGGGATTGATGTTTATATAGGACTGATGAACTGAGTATGAATGTGTATTTAAATGGCACACATGACCCAGCCCTGTTCAAATGTATTGAAAATTGTATAATGACTTGAAGGTGTTAGCATTTCATCATTAGAAATATAATTGGGCATAGAGTGGAGATAGCATAGAGTGGAGAAGACATAGAGTGGAGAAGATAGAGTGGAGAAGGCATAGAGTGGAGAAGACATAGAGTGGAGAAGGCACAGAGTGGAGAGGGGACAGTGGAGAAGGCATAGAGTGAAGTAGATGAAAGTCTTTTAGTTGATCAAAAACAAACACTGAATATATCCATGATCAATTAACAAATCGAATCGAAACGCTCTTGCAGCTTTGCACTAAGTGTTTCTGTAACTTGATTAGCGAAGTGGGAGCTGTCAAGGTGGAATCTGGTTGATCAGAGCAACAATTTAGTGACCCAGTTAATCACGAGGGGGATATCCATATATTTATTTCACCACAGTTCAAAAATTGATGTTTTGATGATTATTTAAAATCTTTAACAAACGTAATGAATGGATACAAAATTTCAAAATATATATATCAGGAAGCTGCAACAAATTGGATTTACAAACATACAATTGCCATGAATCTAGTTACTTTAGAGTGAGCTGTCGTGCCATGATTCATACAAAATTTACAGCATCTAGAATCGACTTTATCCAGTAGTTCAAATACAAGAGTCACGGAAACTGCGTTTTCCGAGCATTTGTACATAATTTGCAGTTTGCTGCCTTATTTGGAAACGGTGCCCAGCCTTTCATAAACAAAGACAGTGGGATTAAATAACATCTAATTCTAAAGATTTTGCAGCGCACAGGGCACTTCAAAGAACTCGGTAAGTAATCCCGTTTGCCGTCCCTTAAATAAGAGGGAAGAATACAAAGGGCATGTCTTTTTGCAGTGAATTATTTTAAGTCCAGGTGCCTAGAATTATTTTACCAATATCTCTCTTAGAGCTCTCTTAAATGAGCCTTATGACCTCTCCTCGGGTCAAAGGCTTATCTTCTCAGGGTCTCCAGGGTACCTCCAGTATTTGTATGTATATATGTATGTATGTATGTATGTACGTATGTATATGTATGTATGTATGTATATATATATACATATATATGTACACACACAAGTATATACATATATGTATATATACACACACACACATACGGCTCATTTAAATTTAAAAGAGTGCCAGGAAAGATATTGGTAAAATAATTCTAGTCACCTGGACTTAAAATAATTATATTATATATATATATATATATATATATATATATATATATATATATATATATATATATATATATATATTACCTACTGGCGGTCGCCAGTAGGTAGTTATAGTTAGGACCACGTTTCCATAGGAAAACCTCAACATTCTATTTTGAATAACTTTGGCGCCGGTCGACGAATCCTCGCGAATTTCTCAAAATAGGTGGGGCGCTACGCTCCGCTCCTACCCTGAAAGTCTCGGGGGGATCCGTCAAGCGGGGGCTGAGGTAAAAGGGGGGTCCCAAAACGCGTTTTTCCCATGCATTTTTCCATAGGACCTTTAGAACGAGCTACAGCCCGAACGGCTGAACAGAATTACTCAAAATTTGGCAGAGAGGTAGTCCCTAGGTCAAGGAAGTGCCTTTTGTAGGTTTGGTGTAAATCTGTTCAGTAGATTCTGAGAAAATAGCCTTTAAATCAATATATATATCTGAGCCCGCTTACGGTACGCTTACCGTACGCTTACGGTAAGCGTACGGTGGCGTGCGCGAGCGCGATTCTGATTGGCTCTTAGATCTTAGTAAACATTCGAATCGGCCGAAACCAGGAAGCGGCGGCCGCCATTTTCTGTGTTTCACTCTGAAAAAAAAAGAGTGAAAACAAGAAAAGGGGGCAATGAGGAGAGTTACAGACCCCCTTACATTTGTGAGGGGGTCAAAGAAGGACTGTAAAGTACAAAACAAACATTTATTGATTTTTAAAAAAAATCACGGGGTACGCGTACGGTAAGCTTACGGTAAGCGTACGGAAGAAACATGGCGTGCGCGAGCGCGATTCTGATTGGCTCTTAGATCTTAGTAAACATTCGAATCGGCCGAAACCAGGAAGCGGCGGCCGCCATTTTGTGTGTTTCACTCAGAAAAAAAACAGAGAAAACAAGGAAAGGGGGCAATGAGGAGAGTTACAGACCCCCTAACATTTGTAAGGGGGTCAAAGAAGGACAGAAAAGTACAAAAAAAACATTTATTGATTTTAAAAAAAATCACGGGGTACGCGTACCGTAAGCTTACGGTAAGCGTACGGTAAAAAAAATAAAAAAAAATAAATGAAAAGCAGATTTAAGAGTTTGCTCATCATATGTCCTCCATGTGCGCACGGTGCGCGAAGCGCATCGTGCGTTCATGGCCCATCTAGCGTAATGTGGGCACGCGGTGCGCGAAGCGCACCGCGTGCTCACTTTGTGCGCACGGTGCGCGAAGCGCATCGTGCGTTCATGGCCCATCTAGCGTAATGTGGGCACGCGGTGCGCGAAGCGCACCGCGTGCTCACTGTGCGCGCACGGTGCGCGAAGCGCACCGTGCGCGCATGGAACGAACTGCGTTAAGTGGGCGCGCACGCCACAAATGGCGTAAAGTAACTTAGCATTTAAAAAAACGTACAAATTCACTGAAAAAACCATAGGTTTCACACATGTTATAGTTAGCTGGAAATTTTACTGATAAAAAACCAATGAAATTCCCCCGTTATAGTTACTGTAGGCAACTATAACTCACGCGACCGTAATCCTCTGCTGATGACATATGTGTCTTTATGAAAAAAAAATATTTGTAATATATGTATAGCTAAAATTTAATGGAAGAAGACATGGGCAAATAAGTGTCTAAATACAGTATTAGCATCAGCAGAGGATTGCGGTCGCGTGAGTTATAGTTGCCTACAGTAACTATAACGGGGGAATTTCATTGGTTTTTTATCAGTAAAATTTCCAGCTAACTATAACATGTGTGAAACCTATGGTTTTTTCAGTGAATATATATATATATATATATATATATATAGTTTTTTTGTTTGTTTTTCACGTGCAGGTGGGAAGTATTTAAAACTTGTTGAGGAATGTTTGTTGAAGGTGAGGGTCTGTGAGGTGTTGTGGATGTGTTTTCAGTATATACGCCAGTGTGTGCCATTTATGAAATTTAACTAGTGATGTGCATAGGCAAGTCCTGGTTCGTAGTTGTGCACTAATGTATATTTGGATGGTTTAGGTAAATTTTTTTAGTTGTGTAGCAGTTGTGGTCTGTGAGAGATGTGTTGGTTCAAATTTTGCACTGGTCTCTATTTTAGAAGGCATGATTTACTCAGGGCGTATGTTATGTTACTTTGTATTGCACCGTTTGGTCATTAGTGTGCCCTCTTTGCGCTGTAAAGTTTCAGGATGACTGTAGTCTGTTTGGAGGGTTGCTGAATACCTTTTTACTTGTCTATATCATTCAGCCCCTGTGTTCTTGACACTCTCTTCCGATGTCCTTTTTCCCGGTGTCTGTGTCTACCAGTTGCTGTGTATCACTGTATACCTGTCCCCCAATGTCTGTCTATCACAAGCACTGTGTCTCCGAGTTTTCATGTGCCGCCATGAGAGTCCCCATGCCTCTCAATCTCTATGTCTCTTAGTGTTGGTGCCACTCACTATCTGTCTCCACATGACCCAGATTGCATGTCACCCAGTTTCCTTTTCTCTCACTGTCCATGAATGTTTATCTCCCACACGCCCTTGCCTCCCAGTGTCTGTCTGTCTGAATGTCTGTGCTCCAAATGGTTGTGTCTTTCAGCTTGTGTGCCCATAGGTTCAATTGTTTTCTGATGTCCATATATTTCCTTGTCCATCTGTCAAATGTTTGCCTTGATGCTCATGGTTCTAGAGAGCAATTATCTGCTTTATTGGTGCTAGTACGGGGCAGATGTACTAAGATTTTACTCCGTGTATGCGTCACAAAAGTGATGCAAATTGGCGCAAAATCTTCTTTTCTGATTTACTTTACATCACTAAACTTGTTTACCACTGGAAATAACATGAAACTATTACTTAGCGCCAAGAGGGGGTAGCATGAGTGGTGCATGGGCGTTCCCATGCAACCACCCAAAGTTTCTGATATTAAACCCAATTTACTAAAAAAAAGTAGAATGGGTTTAGCGTCAGAAAATAGTTCACACTTGAACTAGATGCTATGAAGAAGAAATGCTTTTTTTTCCTTTATTTTCCAATCTTGCATGCGTGCTGCACTGTACAGCACACATAGAAAGTGGAGAAAAATGTCATATTGGTCTAAGCATAGTATTTTGTACTGGAAGGGTATCCTACCAGCACAAAACCTATGCTTGACTCACAGAGACACATGATAGGACCGGATTCTTGCCTACCTGGTTATCTCCAAGAATCCTCTCAGGTCGCCAGGATATTTTTTATCTGCTAAATAGTGTAGAGGGGAGAAAATTCAAATCTCAATACATAACTAACCAAATCAAATTTCTTCCCCAAAGGACCACTGACTTCGAATCTAAATTTTAAAGATTTTATTACAACCAGGAATAAATGCACATACAAACACCTCAATACAAGGCAAAGAAAATAAATGGGCACTTACGGCTGGAACAGTTGCTGCTTGCACCTGCTGGGACACAGAACGGAATACCTCAGACAGTCCCTTACAATAGTCGAGAATCAAGTCATCGGTGATGTTAATCAAAGCAGTAGCAGGTATTGCTGGTAATTGCATTGCCCACCCCATCAGGATCTTGTGTGGTGACAACCTCGTTCTTCTATCAGGAACACTACGAAGGCGCATAAGGACCAAGCGCAGTGCGTCAGGCCATTTCAGGGATGTCGAAGAACACACTTTTGCCATCCGCACTTTCAAAGTCCCATTAATTTGTTCCACAATCCCAGAAGCCTCTGGTCGATAACTACAATGCAAGCTCTGATCCACATTCAAGGCAGCACAGAGTAATTTCATGATCTCACTCTGGAAGTGTGTCCCTCTGTCCGACTCCAAAGAGGTCGGAAAACCGAACCTAGGGATAAGTTCCCTCAACAACAGCTTAGCTACAGTGAGTGTGTCACACCTACGTGTTGGGTAAGCCTCCACACACATTGAAAAGACACATACCACAACTAAGATGTACCTCAACCCATTACACTTCGGCATCTCGATAAAGTCCAACTGCATCCTATTGAAAGGCCCTCCTGACCTCCCAATGTGACTCAAATTTACAGCAGTTCTTTTCCCTGCATTAATCTGCTGACACGTAACACAGCTCTGACATACAGCTTCAGCAATCGCACGGAACTTCGGATTGTACCATGTCTGTCTGAACACTCGTACCATTGCGTCTCTGCCAAGATGTACTGCACCATGGATCAATCTTGCCATTGGATTCAACAGACATTCCGGTAGTACAGCTCATCCATCACTTGAAACCCACACATCCACATCTCCCTTCTCACATCCTGCTTGTATCCAGCTATCTCGTTCTTGATCAGTGACCTCATCCTGCAATTGCTTTAGTTCCTCCCATGTATCGGCCATGGCTAACATCATGCTGAGATCGTTTCTTTCTCTGCTTTCTCCAGTGCACCCTCCAGTAAATATGCATCTTGCTCTGCACAGAACCGGGCAACTTCATCCGCATAATTATTTCCTAGGGAAACAAAATCACCCCCTTTACTGTGTGCTGAACATTTGGCAACTGCAATTTCCTTCGGACATTGTAATGCTTCCAACAACTGTCTCACATATTCCCCATTTCTAATGGGCGAACCTGAAGATGTCATGAACCCTCTCTGTGACCATAACTGTCCGAAGTCATGAACAACACCAAACCCGTACTGACTGTCAGTGTAAATTGTTATCCGAATCTGATCAGCAGCCAAACAGGCACGGGTCAAGGCAATGATTTCAGCTACCTGTGGGGAGTGTACTCCCTCTAAACAAGCAGCTTCAACCACTCCTGTGATGGAACATACAGCAAACGCTGCTCTCAATCGACCAACATCGTCTCTTAGACATGAACCGTCCACAAAGAAAATTTCATCAGGGTCAGGGAGCGGTTCATCAACAATGTCTGGTCTCCGTTTGGTGCATAGTTCAGTCACATCGAGACAATCGTGATCCTCACAATCTTCACCATCTGCATTTGGAATAGGCATCAATGTTGCCATGTTTAAAACAGAACACCTCTTCAAAGTCACATTTTTTGCAGCAAGTATAACTTGCTCATAACGTGTCAACCTGTTATTCGTGAGGTGCTGCGTTTTAATCCTTGTCATCAACAGTTCAACAGAATGTGGCACATAAACTGTAAGTGGATGTCCCATTACAATGCTCTCATACCTTTCAATGCTGACACCTGTTGTAGCAACGGATTTAAGACATCCGGGCAACGCAGAAGCTACTGGATCTAAAGTAGCTGAAAAGTAGGCAACTGGTCTATGGACCCCTTCATGATACTGAGTCAGGACTGACAACGCACAACCTTCTTTCTCGCAACTGAACAATGTGAATGCCTTGTTGTAATCAGGCATCCCCAAAGTTGGAGCACGACACAGGGCTTCTCTCAGCCTCAAAAATGACATTATACAGTCATTGTGCCATGGTACCGGATCACTCACATCCTTGTGCTTCAGCTGTTGCAAAGGCTTTGCTTCAAAAGAGAAGTTGGGAATCCATTGGCGACAGTAGCCAACCATTCCCAGGAACATTCTGACTTCTCTCTGAGTGGTGGGCACAGGCATAGTCATAATAGCCTCAATGCGATCTGGTGACACCTTTCTCTTGCCCTTCTCAATTCTGTGACCCAAATACTGCACTTCACTCAGACAGTACTGCAATTTATTCAGGGACACCTTGTGTCCATTCTCAGCCAAATGATTCAGTAAAGCAACGGTATCAATTCTACAAGCATCTTCTGTTTCTGAGGCAACGAGCAAGTCGTCTGTGTACCCCTGTGGGATACGACACCACGTTAATACACGGTTCTCCAGCCGGAAAGCAAAAAGAAATTGGCTTTCCTCATGGAGTGGTATCGAGAAGAATGCTTGACACAGATCAATCACTGAAAACCACTCAGCTTCACATGGAATTTGAAACAGGATCACAGATGGATTCGGTACCACCGGACAACATGGAACAACTATCTCATTGACCTTTCGCAGGTCCTGCACAATCCTGAATTTCCCACTCGGTTTCTGTAGTCCCATTATAGGTGAATTGCATGGGCTACCCATGATCTCTTTCAGAATTCCCTGCTTGATCATAGACTCAATTACAGGTTTGATCCCTGCAATTGTCTCAGGTGACAAATTGTACTGGGGCGTCCTAGGAAATTCTACATTCGGCTTGAGCTGAATCTTCACTGGCTCTACACCTTTGACCAATCCGATCTCTTCTCCACTGAGGTCCCACACATCAATTGACACAGAATCCCTCAAGTCAAGTGGAAGCTCCTCCACTGTCAGCGCCGGATACATTTCTATACACACGCGCTGATTCGCAACCTTAAAGGTTGCATCATCATCCTTTGTCTGCACTTCAACTCCCTTCGGTGTGCAATAGATGGTGCAATTCAGCTTGCACAACAGATCTATTCCTAACAGACAAACTGGACTCGAGTCGCACACCACGAACTGGTGTCGATCTCGGAATGTTCCTATTCTCACAGGAATTGGCTCTGTCAATTTCTTATTTGCTACACCAACAACTTGGATTGTTTGTCCCGAGAAGGGTAGGTTAGGGACTACTGCTGATCTTACAGTAGACCGGGTAGCACCAGTGTGAACCAACAAGGTAGTAGGGTGACCATAAATATCTGCTTCTACAAATGGTCCCCTCTGGTCTACCTCCAAGACTGCTCCAAGTGTGTAGTCTTCCTCCCCCCCTCAGGCACCGTCATGCCATCGGGTCTGGCCCGAACTCCTCACACCCTTTGAACAAGGGCATCTGTTGTTAAGTCTGAACTCCTTGCTGAACACTTTGAACTCTAGGTGGCTGAGGAACTTGCACCTGCAGACTACTAGTCCCCCCTTTCACCATCCTAGGTCTAGTCACAGTGGGAACTACTTTAGGTACAGGTACCTGAACTATCTCTACTTCTTGCTGCACCTGATTCATTGGATTCAAGGGACACTCGCGTTTCCAATGTCCAACCTGGTGACAAATATGACACGCAGTGGTCTTTTTCAATGTCGCCACATCCATCCCTGTCTTGGGATCAACTGACTTTGGTCTTTCCTGACCTTGGACATTCTGATTTCCTCCTTAGTTATTTCCCTGCTTCCTTCCTAACGTCCCTGCACTAGGCTGTCCCTGAGCCGTTTGCATCTGAACAAGCATCAATTTGTCCTTCAACTTCCTGTGCTTCGATTCTATCTCATCACTACAGTACCTGGCATACCGTAAGATCTCATCTACAGGCTTATTCTGCCAGCAAATCAAATGCTGCTGTATCATGAGACTAACCTCTGGCCTCAATCCCAACACAAACTTCGAAACAAACTGTCCCATGTCTTTTGTATCCAATACATCTAATCCACTGTACTGCTTAAAGGCCTGCAAGAGTCTTTCATAATACTCATGCACTGTCTCTTTTGGCTCCTGCACTGTCCGATCTATTTTGACCCAATCAATATCCTGAGGTGAAATTTTCAACTTCAGCCACGTAATCACTTGTTCGAACTTCTTCATAACTATGGGTGACGGACCATTCAAAACAGGATCCCTTTCGGGCTCTGAAGTTGGCCATTCAACGGCGATTTTACATGCCGACCATAAATCGCTCGGAACCACAATGTCAAACAACGTGTTCAAATCAATCCACAACACCTTTGAGATCTTGACAAACCGATCAACCTGCTTATACCACTCGACGGGCTTCTCCCGCAAGCGGGGAAAATCGTTCGTAAATGCAGCCAAATCAATCCTACTCCAAGGCACATGCACATATCCTCCATTCTGTACCTCTCGTAAAAGGAAATTTCCTACATCCATCATCCCCCCCACCTGAAGGTGATGTCTCTCCTACCACCTTTCTAGAACTCTTCTTCTTAGACCACCTTTCTTCCCATTTATCATGCATGATCCATGCACGTATCGATATAATCAAATCCTTGATGTGAGTCCTCAATCCCATGACCCTCTTCTCTTCCAATTCTTGGTCACTATACTGCAATCTATGGCTTCCCTGCAATGACTTTGTTTTGGACAGATCCACATCATACCTTTTGGCCAATTCTGACAATTTCTCAGGTGCAGTTCTTGCCTTGCGAGTCACATCCTTCGCTACAAAAAGTAACTCATCTTGCTCGTACATGTATGTTCTTTCTTGAGGCACATTTCCACTTATTATTTCATCTACTTCTGCTTTCAACCTTATCACATCTAGCATTCTCCCTTTCAAGGCTCCCTTCAGTATTCCTGGACAAGCTGCCCCATTCTGTTCATCGTACTCGCATTCCTGCTCTTGAGGTCTAATCCCTTCTGCCATACTCCTAGAAACGGAACGATTGCCTAAATTGCCTTGCTCACTCTCTACAGTTCTCTCACTCTGATTCTGATTCCTCACCGGCGGTGTCCACATCCGCAAATCTGATCTTGACTCAACCAACGACCTCGGTGTCACTGACCTCGCATCCACCTGCCCCCTAGAGGAGTCTGAGGTGGCTGGCAATGGCGTACTCCATTCTATAGGTTTTGGAGTCTGCTCCATCCCATTCACTGATCCATTTCCCTCCACCACACTCCTCGCTCCTACAGCTGACTGTACTAGACTCCCAACTCTCTCTTGATCTGGGTCATAAACTGAGACAATGGGTCCAATGGTAACCGGTACCTTTAGAGCATCCGGTAACCTCACACCTCTCCCAACCTCTTTGTTTACTAAGGGCTGATTTTGTGTGCCCTCAGTTCCTGTTGAGATTTTCCCTTCTACTCTCACCTCTGACTGAGTCTGTAATCCATTAGTACCTTCTGCTTGAGCCGACTTCCCTTCATAAGAATCTGGATTGTATGGAGGTGGTTTCTCAGACAACAACCTCTCTACTAGACTGTCATCTGTATCACTGTCATCATCATCTACACTCTTTGACATAGCACTGTCTGTCTTCTCTAGTAGTGCGTACAACCTGTCTCCCTCTATCATTTCTACTCTCCACCTCTTCTCTTGTGCGTCCCATCTCGCATCCTGGAATGCCTTAATTGACTTCTTCACCCTTTCTTGACTTCGATTTCTTTTCCTGTCATGCGCTGCTCTAATCCATGCATGCAATGCCTCAAACTGAGTTGGTCTCGGCAAAGGTCGCAACGAAGACATTACAGATTTCAACTGATACAACACTTCCAACCTGAAAGTACCATATTGTGTCATAAGAAAGCTAGTTCTCCCTCACCATGAGTCATTTTATGCCAATTTTAAAGCCAAATTATAGTATGCAACCCCACATTTCTTGCCATATAATGCGCCGGAGTATCCTCAGGAGGGGCTTCTTCTCCCCCTCGAGTAACCACATGTTTGTCACCTCTACATAATTTTGGAAAACCTTAAAACATTTCATGATGAACAATTTTCAATCACAAACAATATTTTCGTTCACTTCCTGATGTCAAATCCACCAATAGCAGCGCGACTCACACCAACCGACTTATCGCAGCACGACACCTTCTGACGTCACTTTTCCTCCGCTCGCAGCAGTTACCCTCCTTCACAATTCACGTCTCACCCTTGCATTCGTCCCATTCACACGCTGAAATAACTGTTTGTCCCAAACAAGTTATTTCTCTGACTGTCCGTCCACAGTCTCTCGAAGTTGTCGACCTCAATTGGCAACTGTCTGTCTGCGAAACGACCGGACAATCACCTCAACTGATAAGTTGCAAGCACTCAAACTCCACATACAACAACCCACGACCAGCGTTGGTTCCTCATACACTCACACATTCGCGCCCCATATCTCGGTCGGGGTAATCAATGACGTCTCACGATCCCCTTTCGGCGCTCAAAAAAATCTACCGCCGGTGTCTTCTACACCACAATCACTTAAGCTACTCGTCGAGCCTAAGATTTTCCCAGGCTGTGCACGCTCACAGCCTGATCTCACAATCACACAACACTCACTCCAACTCCGCAAGACATCACACAATCAAATCAACACCGCAATCTACAACATCTCACCCTATTCATACTCACTCCTCCACGAACTGCTGCTTTCCGCCGCACCGCTACTCTCCATCAATCTCCATCAGCCGCCGTCGTCCGCCGCTCACCATCCGATGAATCACCATCACTTGGCTTCTATGGGCCTCTAAAATCTCTTATCCTGATCTAGATCTCGCCTCACTATCAGAGACAACCATCCTACTCTGCTACCAACTGATAGGACCGGATTCTTGCCTACCTGGTTATCTCCAAGAATCCTCTCAGGTCGCCAGGATCTTTTTTATCTGCTAAATAGTGTAGAGGGGAGAAAATTCTAATCTCAATACATAACTAACCAAATCAAATTTCTTCTCCAAAGGACCACTGACTCTGAATCTAAATTTTAAAGATTTTATTACAACCCGGAATAAATGCACATACAAACACCTCAATACAAGGTGAAGAAAATAAATGGGCACTAATACAAAGGAAATTCTACGCAAGAGTCTCATATGACTCAGAGTAAAAAGGATAATCAATTCTAAAAGCATCAATAAAACAATGGTTAGTCCAATCTCTATATCTGAAACCATTAGCCTAAAAGAAATTGTTAGACTTTCCCTACTCTATCTCTAAGGTGACATCCCTACTTAGCATTTCCCTTCCCAAGCAAGAGAATAAAAAGGTGTCAGAAGTGAAGACTTCCTAAGAAGTACATTCACTTAGTTAGAGCTCGTTCTAAGATGCTCCTTCTAGCTTCCCATCTAAACCTCAACTGCTCAACCCACAGGGCACTGTCCCTAATACAAAATCCCAAAAACGTAGAACACGCCCTTTGGCACACCTCTTCAGCCAGGTCTTCTTCCAGTACTTTTCCAGTGACACTTTTACTTCATCCAACTACGGTTAGCTTGACCTTGGGTCCCAGGCACCTTCTCCACTGAAAGTATCATCCGCACATTCCAATGTACTCCCCTGTTGGCTTCTCGTACCATCCTAACTCCTAAAACAAAGATCTAGTCTCACTAACGAGCTAAATGTCCTTGCACCTGCAACAGAAACATGGGAATGAAATCTTTTCTCATCTCTAAGATTTTCCATCAACCTGTAACCCAAAGCTAACATAAGAAAATGAAAATGAACAGGCCTTTCTCTTTAAACGTATATGCTATCAGGCCTTTACACTGTTAAACACATTACTAAATCACACTCTAAGCATTAGTTCATTACTCTCATATACGTGCATAAGCAAACTTGCACGTGCAACGTTAACATGGCACACGTTTAACCTAATACATTGCATTACGTAAAAATCAAACATTATTCGTTTACTAAAGTACATTTGCCATAATATGCAGCATCACTTGTCATGAAAAGCATTGTTACATTTCTAATCACACCTACGTTAAACAGTTCTAATGATACATTTCTATGTCACACCTAAACTACGTCGATTAATTTGTGGGTGCTGACTAACAGTGAATATGATGCACCCCTACAAATTTCAGAATAACATGACGCTCTATCACACCCTTGCACTATAATGCAAAGGTGTCTCCGTGGTGCACAACAGCTGATTTCAGCCTTGGCGCTAGGGAAAGGGGAGGAGAGTGCCATCTTTCTGTAACTATTGTGCTTTCCTACCCTCTCTTTCTCACACAGTGCAGCACTGCATTTGCGGCTGCTGCATTGTGCTGCGTGAGATATTGGTAAATCTGGCTCTAGACGTTCTACCTACTTGCCGATGGTTCCAAATGCTAGGACTGAGTGGTCAGACAGGACTCTATTGTGTCCTTGACTCTGCCGAGGTCTCTGTGAATAATCTGGCAAAGCATAGCTGATAGGAGGTGGAGTGAAGGAGGAAATTAAGTACACAAAGTTATCTGAATCATTAAGGCCCAATGTCCAGTCAGAGACATTGCTTTCAGGAAGAACCCCTTTGATACTTATGTGAAAACCAAAATGTCTAGCTTCTGTCGTTCAATCGTTATGAAGTAATCAGGGGAGAATGGATCACTTGCCCTGTTTTTACCAGGGTCTGGGGTTCTTACCGTCTAAAAACCCCTCATTCACGTATTACTCGTGGTAGCGGTATATCTTGGTTGTCCGCTTTTGTTTCTTACCTGTAAAGCATTATCATTGGGTCTTATATGTGCTTTCTTATATGTGCTCTCTCCAGGAGACCAACTGGTTATTTGCAGTAGTGTTCAGGGATGGTGATCAGGAGTAGTGAGGGTGAGGGTGGAGTGAGCTTAAAATTACCTCCTTGCCCCTGGTTTAAATTTATTTAGTCAGGGCTGGTGCAAGATTAAAAAGAATTGCGGTGCGTGAATAGAAGGGCTACTGATCTATAGCACCTGTGCTAGGGAATAGGTGGTCGAGCGGTCGACATGTTTCAGCTCTATGTTTGCCCAGTCGGGTCGGAGAGCTTTCTTCAGGACCAGATTGGCAGGTCACTATTGTGTGTCTATTTCCTAACACAGGTGCTATAGATCAGTAGCCCTTCTATTCACGCACCGCAATTCTTTTTAATCTTGCCCCACTCCTGACTAAATAAATTTAAAGCAGGGTCAAGGAGGTAATTTTAAGCTCACACCACTCTCACCCTCACTACTCCTGATCACCATCCCTAATCACTACTGCGAATAACCTGTTGGTCTCCCTCCTGGTGGAGGAAAGCGAATATAAGACCCAATGATGATGCTTTTCACATAAGAAACAAAAGCGAACAACCAAGATATACCGCTGTAGAGAGTTGTACATTTGTTATTATTTAATTCTCTTGTATTCACTTGTTTATCAATAAACTTGTATTTAGTTCTATGTGAGATAATAAGAATGTATTTGGTCACTGTACTCAGAGATCTAGAACTCTGTATGTGAGATTCATTCTATGCCTTTCTGCCTGCTGGAGAAGTTGTGGGTCCCTGCAATGGAATACATTTTCCTATTCTTTTGAACTTACTAAGTGTCCATTCTTCACTTATTCATTGAGACACTTACTACATTTATTGGCCACGAGGATGGGATAATACGAACCCACGCGTGCAAAGCACAGGATCGAAAGATCGTGGAACAGTAATGCTTTAATGAAACTGAATGATGAGCAAGCCAAGATAAATCCGATACTGATTGGTTTGATCTGGGTGATCTTACCAGTGTGCGTAACTTAGATAAGAGCATGGCTTGTTTTTCTCATTCTGTAAGGAACAGAGGTGATGTCTGTGCAACTTCTCGTTCTAGTAATGTTGACGAAAATGCTAATCAAAATGTCATTAGTGAATCTGTTGATGGCAGACAATTGAGGAGTAGTTCTAGTATCAGATCTTCTCCTTTTCGTTCTGATGATTTTGTGTATTATTAAACATTTTTTTTTCCTTATTATAGAAAGGGGGGGTGTAGAGAGTTGTACATTTGTTATTATCTAATTCTCTTCTATTCACTTGTTTATCAATAAAGTTGTATGTAGTTCTATGTGAGGTAATAACAATGTATTTGGTCACTGTACTCAAAGATCTAGAACTCTGTATGTGAGATTCATTCTATGCCTTTCTGCCTGCTGGAGAAGTAGTGGGTCTCTGCGATGGAATACATTTTCCTATTCTTTTGAACCTACTAAGTGTGCATTCATCATTTATTCATTGAGACACTTACTACAACTGCTACCACAAGTAATACGTGAATGAGGGTTTTTTAGACGGTAAGAACCCCAGACCCTGGTAAAAACAGGACAAGTGATCCATTCTCCCCTGATTACTTGATAACTAATATGAAAGCTGAATGGATCCGAGCTTCTCTCTCCCTTATGTGATTAGAAGTTCAATTGTTATGACCACAAGAAGATTTGATAAAAAGGTGGGGGATACTACATAATGAAATAAATGAAGAAACATTCAGCTATGAGCAGAATTTGCAAACTCATGAAGAACGTTGATTGAACAGTGTTTTCTTAAGCTTCGGCTTCTGGTCCTTGCAGAATTAATCCACAAGTGCTTCTTTAAATATTGCTAGGGGACACACTCAATTTTGATGGCTTCATCAGCGGCACAGGCTACCTCTCCTATATTTTCCTCGACCGCAGGAGGCGGGCACTTCTTACAGATTAGGCTAATATAAATCGCCCTCATTTGCTGCAAAACAGGATGCACTCAATATTAGTGGCTCCATTGAAGGCTGGGACTACATCACCCACACTTCCTTCACCTGCCAGGAGGCAAGGGCTTCTTCCAGAGCGGGCTTACTCAAATCGCCTTATTTCCCACAATGTAGTACACGCCTGGGCGTGTGCCCGGGTGAAGACTGGGCCAAAAGTGGGCCCACCTGCATCCGGACCAGGCTGAGTTGGCTCCCATTCTCCACCCTGGCTTTGGTTTTCACCTCTCTGGAACGAGTGGGTGTAGGGGATACCCAGAGATTTTGCTCTGTTTTTTCCTCAATGGGGATTAGAATGGGCAAGAGGAAACTAGCCAGTTCCAATGCCTTATTGGCAACAACCATAGCACACTGGATACCTATTTAGTGTGGGTGGTTAGTGTAATTATGAAAAAGATCGCCCTGGCATATGGGCGACTCTTGCTGGATTTAAATGATCAGCTGACTATTCTCGTAGCTCTTGTACAACCAGTACAGAGTCCTTCCATAGCGATCTTCGGAGCTATTCCATCTACCTTGCTGATTGACTCCTCAGCCAAGGGTCCCCAACCCAACCCCAGGAACTCTAGAGAGCTATCAACTGGATGATCCTAGCCCAAGTCCCAAAAGGAAGAAAGTTCTTGGGTGTTTGGATGAGGGGAAGGGTGACCCAGTAACAAGCCCTAACATGTCAGTCAAACCAAAACACAGTCTTATGAGGTCACTGCGATAGGCCCGACTGGGAGAAGAATCTATGTGATGAATGAAAAGCTGTGATCTCTGCCAGTATTGGCCTCTTCATTGAGCGAATAAGTGCCTTAGATAAGTGGTCACTAAATTGTCGGAGGCTCGCTCTATAGGATATATTACGTATGGGAGTAATTTAAACCAAACTATGGCACCACCAGGGAATGTCCGTTCTGAAACAGCTGTGCCACCCTCGTCAGATTCCAACCAGAGGTCCTTAACATCTCACCCCACATATGAGGTAATCAAATGTTGACGCAAAAGACACTGGGTGACAATTCTCAGCCCCTACGGGCTTTTATAGGCGGCAAAAGTAAGGCTAGGTTTGAGCTCTGAGTCCCTTTTCATAGTCTCTCTAAGTGGGGGGGGGGAGAGGGGGGGGTTGCAAGCCTGTTATTAAAATGCCACCTGAAGCTTGCCCATATGTGGTTGTGTTAGCAAAAGTGTCCCAGCTGGTGCCAGATGCTACAGTCTACGTTGCAGCTAAAAAATAAGGTGACTCGCTGGCTTTCTGAGAATGCAAATTTTAACATCACTTACTATAAAAACATAATTGTGTAAGAAGAATAAGCTGGATAGTCCCAATGTCTAAGAATCTCCCTGGGGTTGATGTGATGGTTAATTTTAGATACCCCGTGCTAGTGCTCCACAACCTATCTCAGCATGCAAACGGTATGTTGAGTAATTACTTGATTGGCCCCCTTCCACTTGGAAATGTTTACAGAAACCTATGAACTGCGTCGGCACCTAAGCAGTATGGGTGCTCCCCAGTCACTAGGTCCCAGCTTTCTGATCCCGTATTACAGGGGAACCGTTTCGCCATGATATCTGGTTTACAGGATAATAACTGACAAACTATGCCAAATGTGTCCCTGTGAACCAATAATCTAGAAGATTTCGGACCTATATCTGCTCCAATGCGACCCTCGATGAGTTTTAAAGACCTTGGACTGAGTTGTATTATTATTTGTTAAAACATAGCTGGGTTTGCATCAAAAAGGGCTAATTCAGACTGGCTAGAATTTGTTAAGAAATAAGATGTTATATTGCTTCAAGAAACATGGGCTACGACAGACATTTTGTGGGATGGGGTCTATAGTTTTTGTAATGTAGCAAACCTCTCAACTATGGGAAGACCAAGGGGTGGGTTCACCATCTTTGTGCACTAGTCTCTCTTGATTAGGGTTTCCCCAATTCCTCTTGAGGCTGTTGGCATCCAAATTGTGTGGATAGTACATTCCGAACATTATCACTATTACTGCACTACTACTAGATGCAGCATTGACTTTTTGTTTTCAGTGATGGGTGTCTTGAGGGTAAGGTATCATAGTGTGTTTTACAATTTGAACATAATTATAGGTGGAGATTTTAACGCAAAGATTGGCTCAGGGCCTACTTTAGTCAATCCAGTGCCAGAACGTTATGGATGGTAGTGTATCGGATTGCATAGTTATCTTTAAAATTGGGGTCTCTGTAACTATATAGAGATGGTAGGGAAAGAAGAAATGTAACCAACAATGTTTATCGGCCAGAGGCAGGGAACTACTATCGATTATATGGGAAACAACCATTACAACACAGTCATTACAGCGCACTACCTTTACAACGCAGTCATTACAATGCAACATCCTTTACATCGCATACCATTACAACGCATGCCACTACAACGCATGCCATTACAAAGCATTAAAAGGTAAGCAATGGGAAATAGTAATTTTTACCCCTACACCATCCAACACTTACCCTGCTGTTGCACTCTCTGAAGTGGGAATAGTAATTTTTACCCCAACACTATCCAACACTTACCCTAATGTTGCACTTACTTGAGTGGGAATAGTAATTGTTACCCCTACACTATCCAACACTTACCCTACTGTTGCACTCACTAGAGTGGGAATAGTAATTTTCACCCCTACACTTTCCAACACTTACACTACTGTTACCCTAAAAGTATTATGCATTGGAATGGTATGCGTTGTAATGGTATGGGTTGTAATGGAATGCGTTGTAAGTGTAGTTTCTAAAAATGCGTTGTGATGGCATGTGTTGTACAATCATGCGTTGTAATGGATGTTGCAATGTAAAAACCGTGTTGTAAAGGCATGCAATGTAAAAGTTTGCATTGTAACGTGTCTTATTCCGATTATATATTTGTTTCACAAACCCTGAAATCATTTCACCTTAGTTGAGAAACTTTGGAGAGTGTTTATAGTGACCATAACCCCATTAGTTTAGACTTTGGTATTCCGAGACTGCGAAAAAAGCCACTGTGTTGGGGGTGACAAATTTGAAAATGGTTTTAAATGGGCTCAGGCTGAAATGAAGGAATATCCGCCTAGTAGACCTAATCATTAAAACAATTAAGTATAATACAGCTCTTTTTATTGAAGGATTATAATACGATTCTGGAAAAAGTTCCTTAATTGTTGAATAATTTGTTGATTTAGGCAACGAAATTAGGGACTCCTGCTTGGTTACAAGGAGGCAACCCAGTAGCAAGGCACCTGGCTGGTATGACAATTACTGTAGGGCTGCTGATAGACAACAGAGGCTTGCCCTGAGCAAATTACCGAAATATATGGTAGGAATCTCTTCTTGCAGGAGGGTTTATAAGAGATCTAAAAAAGAAAGGAAAAGGCATATTAAATATAAACTTTGGGATTACCCTGTCAATACCTGTGAATCTAAGGATGCTGGGAGGTTCTGCCATTTCTTTATTTCAGGGGACCCCTTTACTAAGGAGCGTGATGGCCTAGGGACAAATATACACCCTGATCAATTGGCCAAGAACGTTTTCTCTTTTTTTGGTGTTACAAGAATGGGGAGGTTCTTGATATTCAGGCTTTTTCAACTCCTCTAAATTTCAGATTTGATTACGAAGAGGTATTGGTGGTGATGGTCCATAGCCTGGACAACAAAGCCACAGGACTCAATGGGGTCCCAATGGATTTATATACCCTGAGTTCTGAGAAGTAATCATTACGAATGCCATAAACTCTACAGTAAGTTCTGAGTTTCCGCCCACATAGATGATGGCGATCATTGACATGGTTCATGAGAAAGAGAGCAAACAGGATCCCAAATGTTACCGACCCATCTCATTGTTGGACTACACGGTTAAAATTGTGGGCCAAATTATGCTCCAGAGGACGATGACCGGGGCCGAAAATTCTAATATCATGTCACCAGTGCAATATGACTTTAGGAAAAGATTAGGCACTCAGGGGCAGTGTCTTAATTTGTTTCTGCTCATCAATAAGTTTACTTTAGCCAAGGGGGCTGGTGGGGGGCAATATATCTTTTCTTCATGGATCAAAGCACTGCCTTTGCTCGGGTTGCCCATTCCAAACTCTAGGACATTCAAACAGAGCTGGGTTTGGAAAAAAATCTGGTAGACTATTTGTGTGCTTTGCATTTAGGTGCTAGGGCTTGTGTTATGTATAGAACTGAAGGGGAATGCACAGACTTGTTTGTGTTACAGAGGTGTAGTTTTAGCAGTGTGACATAGCAAGTGTGCTGTGACTGTCGTGTGGTTTAATTTCTTGTAGGCAACAGGCACGTGTTAACCTACATATTGTTGTCAACCTAACCTATATTCTTTTGAATGGCCTCGCATGCTGTACGAGCAGTGAGTATGGATTCCTTTCACAGTTGAGTCATAGGCTGTGGGGATTCTCTCTGGCCGGTCGCCGGTCATCGCAGGCAATAATCCTTAGAATAAACCTTGTCTGCAAAACTAGCTAAGGACTCTGCCACTTATTTTTTATTTATTTATTTAGAAAGTTTTCCATAGCGCCAACATGACCACCGAGGTTATCAGAGCGCTTTGCAGTTTATACATCAAGAGGGATACAAGCAGTTAAAACAGAACCAACAAAGCGAAAAATTCACAGTATTGTAAAGCCAGGCATTCTCGGGAGCCCTGGCAGCTGGGCCACAAATCTGCAACTGTGACCTCATTATCCAACCAAATAGCCAATCTGAGGAAGAAATTGCTTCATCAAGAACATTTTGACTTCCTTTTTGAAAAGGACAGTGGAAGGATTCACCCTGACTTCGGGGGGTAGGGAGTTCCAAATCCTCGGTGCAATATCGATTGTAGGTTTTTCTTATCTTGAGTTTTTGTGGTTTGAGCAACAGGGTGCTGGTGCTACTGGAGGCTCTCAAACCACATGAGAGCTTCAGTCTTTGAGCAAGGTATGGCGGGGTATTGAAGGGAAAGGCTTTGTGTGCCATGCTTGCAATTTGTAACTGTATCCGAGCTTCATATGGTGGCCAGTTCAGGGAAAAGAGGTCTGGAGATATATGATTGTATTTTTTAGCACCTGTTAAGAGCCTAGCAGTAGAGTTGAGGGCAACCCCAAGAGAAGCCGTCTTTGCTCTAGGAAGGCCATAAAGGGTTGCGCGGCCATAGTGTCAAGGCCCAGCTCACCTGAGTTTCTGTTCAGTTGTGATGGAGGTTGAAGACAGTCTGACACCACCCTGAAACCGCTTGTTCCAGCACACTAGTGTAAACAGTGCACTAAGAACCAGAAGCTCAAGGGAAGGGGGGAAGTGGATAAAATAAAAAAAGAGAGAGACAACACCGTTCTTGCGTTTCCACTGTTGAAGTGCCGTTACAAGCTGCGGCCCTCTCTGATTTCTGTACAAACGGGTGCCTATTGGAATATAAACAAAGAACAGATAAGTGCAACCTATCCCTACATGTGTTCCTGACTAACCCTTAATCTATTAGAAATTCCCTTCTACAAGTACCTCTTGGATCTTGGTATTTAGCTTCAAGGTTTGGTATGTGTTACTGTTCTTGGATGTGTTTTCTATTACTGTAAAATTCTTATATTCCTATAAAAATCAAACGAATATCATTATCAGAGTTATCAACATCTAACATTCACCTTAATATAACTAAAGCCGAAGTTCTTAATTGTAAACTCACTTTTCACACATTTCCAGACTTTTATAAAACAAATACTGTACTTTTACATCAAGATAACGCAGGTAATTAGTTCAAGTCCTTGCTTTACTGTTGGCCTTGCTGCCAATGATTTCCTCTGTTCGATTTTCAAAAGTTCCAAGTAAAACAATGTTTATTTCACTAAGTTCCACAAAGTATTCTTCCACAAGTTCGTGGGAGCTATCTTGTTCCAAATTGTCTATACATGAATCCAGAAATCGCCGTCAAAGTTCTTTCAGGTAATAAAAGGTTTTGCACTTACTTGTTGCTGGAAAGGGATACTGATCAGTCTAACCTTGTCCTCTTTCTCTTTTGCAGGTTGATTGCAGTGGGCAGAAGAGGGACTGAGGCAGGAAGTAGCCGGAAACCGGAAGAAGGAAGAGCCAGCAGTCACGCCCGTTGAAGCCAATGAAGGTCAGGAGAGAGCAGGAATGCCAGCTCCGAAGGATACGTCCTCAGGTAAGCAGGAGGTAGACGAGCACAAGCACTGGATGAGGCTCAGGGGCTGTCTTTTATAGACAGGACTGGGTGTGGTTCGAAGAGCTGGGTGTGGTTAAAAGAACTGGGTGTGGTTCTCACATGCCGGTGTGCAGAGCTTCTGTTATTATGCTAATGAGTAGAATTAACACCTGCTGCCCATGTTCTAGAAAGGGGTGAAAAGCTTCAGTTATTAAGCAAATGAGTTGAAGTAACACATGGCCTAGGGAGGGGTTTTCTAAATAAGCCTTGGTAAATGGAAGGTCCAATGTGCAATCAAACAGAAAAATCCTAACTTGTGAATACATTAAGCAACATACACAGAAGCCTAGGGAGGGGGGGCTGAGATAATAAGAAAGGCTTTCAATAGTATGTTTAAAAGAGTGCTATTACTAAGACCACTAGTGCAATGAGAGGGGACATGCTCTTTGCTGTGCACAAACCCTAACAGTCGCCCTCCTCAAAGGCCCTCCTACTGGACGGGGTTTCCCTGGATTTTTTAGATAAAACTGTCTAATCAACCGCGGGGCATGTACATAGGATGCTGGTTCCCATGAATTCTCAGTTTCGTCATCACCTTTCCATTCTACTAAAATAAAAAGACGTCCCGGAATTCTTTTTGCGTCTTTTATGCTTTTCACTTCATATTCTAGATTTCCCTTAATTGGTATGGGTGGAGGTGGTGGTTCAGGTCGGGTTTTTGGGTTGTACGGCTTAAGCAAAGACACATGGAAAGTAGCATGTACTGGGTATTCTTTTGGTAAATCCAATTTTACTGTTACCGGGTTTACTATGGCAGTTACACTAAAGGGTCCAACGAAACGTGGTTGCAGCTTTCGGGATCCCTCTATATTTAGGTTCTTTGTAGAGAGCCATACTTTGTCACCGATTTTATACATTGGGGCCTCAGATCTGTGTTTGTCTGCTTGTTTTTTCATGTTTTCTTTGTACTTTAATAAATATTTCCTGGCCTTGTCTTGTATGTCACCTAATCTCGTTAGTCTATCTGTGACTGTAGGCAACAGGGAATCTTCTAACAAAATGGGTATAGCTCTTGGATGATACCCCTGCATGAAATAGAATGGTGAACAAAGTAGAGCTGCATGTTCAGTATTATTATAAACAAACTCCGCTACTGGGAGAGCTTCCAACCATTCACTAGAATAATCAGCCAATAAACAACGTAGCGTTTGAAGTAAGGTTTGGTTCAGTCGTTCAGTTTGTCCATCTGTTTCCGGATGGAAAGCAGTGGATAAAGCCACATCTATTTTCAGTTTTTTGCATATGGTTTTCCAAAATCTAGAGTTGAACTGGCTACCTCGGTCTGACACCACTTTACTTGGCAAACCATGTAAATGCACAAATCTCTTATAAAAATATCGGCAAATTCTGCCGCAGTTGGCAATTTCCGTAATGGTACAAAATGTGCCATTTTAGACAAAAAATCCACTATCACTAACACTGTTGTGAAGGATTTTACTAGTGGTAAACCTACAATAAAGTCTACACTCACAGTGTGCCAAGGTTGTTTGCGTGATGGCATTGGTATTAACAAACCGTCAGGGGCCTTATGAGAAGATTTATGTCTTGCACAAACTGGACAGGTAGTGACAAATTGCTTAATGTCCTTACTCATATTATCCCACCAAAAGTGTTTTTGCACATTTTCCAGAGTTTTTACCCCGCCAGGATGACCTGCCAACGGTGAGGCGTGATGGCAAATTATCACCTGTGTTTGTAATTCTGTGGTGGGCACTAACAGCATGTTGTCGTGATACAACAAACCTCGTTGTATTGTGTTATGGGAATCCTTTAACCAATCTTGAGGTGCTATTTGCATGTGTGCATTATATAGATCTGTGATGAAATCCTTCTGTTGTACTGGTGCCAAAAGCTTTTGGGGAGGAATAATGGGTTCTTTTATTTTGTCTTGTTTCATGTCTGAGGTATGTCCGTATCTAGATAGCACATCAGATTGAATTTGTTGTGCACCTGGTCTATAGGTTATAACGAAGTCAAAAGTACTAAAGAAATTTAACCAGCGCATCTGCCGTGGAGTTAGTGCTTTTAGTGATCCGAAAAACTGTAGGTTCTTATGGTCAGAAAAGATGGTAACAGGGTACTTAGCTCCCATTAAATGGTGCCTCCACTCCGAAAAGGCTACTTTGATAGCTAATAGTTCTCTTTCAGCCACAGTGTAATTTTGTTCAGCTGGTAATAACTTTTTGGAATAGAATGCTTTAGGATGTAATTGGCCATCTAAAGCATTCTGTTGAGAGAGAACTCCTCCTAAAGCTACTTGTGAAGCATCCGCTTCAACAAAAAATAGCAAGTCAGGATCAGGATGTGTCAGAATTGGGGCTGAAGTGAACTTTTGTTTCAGGAGTTGAAAGGCGTGTACACATACACAGAAGCCTAGGGAGGGGGGGCTGAGATAACAAGAAAGGCTTTCAATAGTATGTTTAAAAGAGAGCTATTACTAAGACCACTAGTGCAATGAGAGGGGACATGCTCTTTGCTGTGCACAAACCCTAACACATAGTCCAGCTTTGAGATCACTAAGGCTTCCACCGCAACCTTTAGGTCATGAGCAGGGAGAAACGTTTTAAGTTTCCATAAGATGCTGAGTTGAAAGTTTGCTCCTTTGGTGAGGGAACTGAAGTGCTTCTACATGTTCAGACTTTTGTCTAGCATTATTCCCAGAGAGGTTGCGGAATCAACGAGGTGTGGCATACAGTTAAGAGCAGTAAGCTGATTCAACCATTGTTCCATGATCGTAGATTGCTTGTGTGCTGCGATTAGGAGGAATTCCGTTTTGAGAGCATTTAACTTCAAGTGGTTACGTGTCAGCCAGCTTTGTGTTTTCAGTTGGACTGAGTTAAGGGACCAGATGTCCTCAGAGGAGGTGATCTTCAGGTATAATTGGGTATCATCTGCATACATGTGATAGTGAATGCTGGATGATTTCAGAATTTCTGTCAGAGGCTCCATAAACAGGTTGAAGAGCGTGGGTGAGAGCGCTGAACCCTGTGGAATCCCCAGCATGACCTGAGAAGGATGAGAAAGGGACTGGTTCACCTTGAAGCTTTGGGATCTGTTATGAAGGAAAGAGGAGAACCAGTTTAGTACAGGCCTAGACAACCCCATCCTGTCTTCCAAGAGGTCAATTAGGTTATCGTGTTTGACAGTATCAAATGCTGACAAAAGGTCGAGAAAGATCAATAGGCAAGATTAATTTTGATCCAACATTCTTAGCACAGATTCTGTACTATGGCCCGGGCGGAAACCAGATTGACATTGGTCCAGGATTTGGAAATGATCTATGTGGTTACAGAGTTGGGCAAGTACACTTTTCTCCAGGAGCTTTGCCAACGTGGGAATGTTGGAGATTAGGCGAAAGTTATGAAGGTCCGTGGGATCAGCAGATGGTTTCTTTAGAATCAGTGTAACTTGACCCGATTTTAGGCAATCCGGAACAGCACCTTGCCGAAGTGATGCATTGACGATTTTAGTCCAAAGTGAGAGTCAGGAGGTTCTAACTTCAGAGAAGAGGTTCGATGGCAGGGGGTCATTGTAGTGATTAGAAGGTTTCAGAGTAGCCAGCGTTTTGCATATAGTGCTTTTATCCAAGATTTGGAAAAGGCTCCAGGATGCGTTGTGTTTGGGGGGCAGGGCTGCTCAGGGATGGTGACATCCAACCAAGGAGGAAGGATGGTGTTCGGCAAACTAATCAACAGGTGATCAAGGGCAGAGCGAAGTTCAGCTTCGATCTTAGTAGTCTTAACAAGGTTTGAAGACTTTGGAGGACAGTCTTTTAAGCTGTAGTGGTGCAACTGAGTCTAATACATTAGTCATTGAGCAGTTATAATGTGCCGTAAGGTCCTGGACATCTGACGTGTTCATTGGAGGGGGCAGGATGTTATTGCAGAGAGCAGTCAGATCGTGCAAATTGATGTTCCGTAGACATCTTTTCAAGTGTTTGGGGTTCTTAGGCTGGACACCACTAGCTCTTACCGACTCCAGGATGAGGAAGGTGATGCAACAGTGGTCTGTCCAATCACATGGGAGGATCGAATCCAGATGGATGGATTGGGCTTACCAATGACAAGATAGAAGGTAGCTCCTTTAATATGAATAGGGCTGTCACTGATTTGGATTAGGTTAAGGTCTAGCAGGAAGGATTTAAGGCTATTGACCACCACATCATTCACATTGTTCCGATGAAGGTTGAAATCTACCAGGAAGATCTGAGTGCCATGGAAATCTGCATTAGCTGGGATAATGTCCATGATCTTTTCTGTGAAGGGAAGGTTATCGTGTGGCAGGTGGTAGAACGTGTGCAGTTTGCATCGGTGATTGTTGCTATCAGCCACCTCAATGCATAGGTATTCACAAGACGGCAGGAGGTCAGATTGTAGTACTTACACTGTTAGATTGCTACGATGTATACAGGCGATGCCTCCACCTTGTCCACCTGCTCTGTCTAACCTAATGATATCGTAGTTAGTTGGGAGGCACTAAAATGTCCAGGATGGGAGCCGCTGAGTAATTTAGCCAGGTTTCAGTCAATGTTACAAGGTCACAGTCATGTGCAAGGATGAGGTCGGCAATGTCAGCAGCATGTTTAACCGCCGATCTACAGTTTAGAAGCATGCATTGCAGTTTTGTGTTGGTGTGCATTGGTGCAGATACCGTGGTGGTGACTCTCGTTAGGTTGTTCTTATTTAATGCCCTGGTGTTTAGCCGAGGTTCCCTGAAGAGATCAGTGGGGATGGTTTCAATCTGATGCAAGTTTGTTGGATGTATGACGTAACAACGCAAGTCATTACAACGCATGCAGTTACATCGCGGTCGTTGCAACGAACGCATGAAACCACGCGATGCCATTACAACGCAAGTCTTTACATCGACTTGCGCTAGATGGCGTGCTAACATTAGAAAAGCGTAATTTACTATTCCAACTCCAGTCCACTTAACAGTAGGGAAGGTGTTGGGATAGTAAACTACACTATTTGTAATGTTAGCACGCCATCTAGCGCAAGTCAATGTAAAGACATGCGTTGTAATGGCATTGCGTGGTTACATGCGTTCGTTGTAACGACCGCGATGTAACAGCATCGCGTTGTACTGAATGCGATGTAAACGATGTTTCCCAAGTTTGTTATGGTGGAAGAATATGTCGAATCATTTGAAAGTAGGAGAGAGTAAATATCCCTATCAGACAAGGAGGTTCTACATCTAGAGGGCCATGAAGGGTTGTTAGGAGGAGGAGTGGATACCCAACTATGGGGTCTGTGGGTGCTGTAGGATGGTGACCGACGATTTGAGGGGGAGGCTGAGATCCAGGTACACCCTTTAGATGGGAGCGATTGGATATGGTGATTGGTCTTAGTGGAGCAACTTAGTCTGGGGTAGCTGACAGTTTTGCAGTTATATGTAATAGGCTACGTACCTCTGCCTTATGTTGTTGGAGGCAAAGTGAGATTTCATTAAGTCTGCCTTCCAATGAAGTGTGGGTAGGGGATTGGGAGGCTAGGTTCAGGGGACTTAGTACATGTTGACGACGAGTGGATGGACCCTGGATTACTTCTTGCACACAAACACATTTATGCCAAATTCGGAGTGTTACATGATTTCTCTGTTCCGATGGATCTGTTCAAGTGTTGTTCTTTTGGCTGCCTGCTATCCCATTTCTACTGGCGTGTGAATACGGCGTGCTGTTTCCAGAGTAAAATTGAGTTATTTTCAGCTTTATACTGCATTACTTTTCAGGCATTGTAACGCAGCGACTCGCGCTGCCTGAGTGGCGTGATTCTGGTTGCACCTATGCCTGTGCCTTAGCGCTCAATGTGGTGACATCATTGGCGTAAAACTAGTCAGCCATCTTGGAGTGTTCTGAATTAGGAAGCACTACTTGCACATGCAGCCTTTACTTCATATTGTCGGTTTTGGAACAGACGCTTTCAATCAGAGGTCCCCCTAAACTTACCGCTTGTAATTCTACATATTGTTAGGCTTTCCACAAGTTTCTATGAAATCTAGGTAATTACTGTTTAAATGTATTTTTGGAATTTGCACAATGTTTATATGGTATACTTAACAGTTGTTCTGGGGCATATTTGATTTTATTACTTTGCGGAAATGGCTACACCTCAACAAATTACCCAGCAACCTCCCTTTTTGGCCCAGCCTGGGTAACCAGTTATTACGTGTTCACAATGGCTTAAACTATTTTGAGAATCACATTGTGGCCATTGAGGCAGGCAAATATAGTCCTCAATGAAAATGTACTTTATTGTTTGGCTGCATAGGGCTCGCTGCCCAGCAAATATTTGACAGTTGGCCACCCATACAGGCACCTGCAATCCAGTCTGGTGATGCACAATGGAAAGTATATGTTGAGGCTCTTGAATGCTTGCGCAAGCAGTTTTCAGATGAACTTAGCCTTATATTAGAGCGTTATAATTTTTTCACACGCAAGCAAGCAGAGGATGATGGGGTTGAGGAGTATATTGCTGTTCTTAGGATCTTGGCTCAAATGTTGACACAAGCATACATGATCAGTTTGTGTTCAGTTGCTTGTCTTGTAAAATACAAGACAGGTTGCTGAGTTGCTGCAATCCCACGCTGAATTAGGCCACTGACATGGCTTAAAGCATTGAAAGGTCTCTTATTTCATCCAAAATACTCGATCCTGAGGTTTCTGTGAGTGCTCTGTTGAGGAGTTTAATCAAGTTGAACAAATTGGCTTGGTGAGCACAAAGAATAAGAATTACAAATGTGTACAGAGAAAAGGTCCAACTGTGTGTTTCAAGTGTAAGTCGAAGTGCCACATCAGCAGCTTTATCGGCTGTCCAGCTATTGGGAAGCACTGTTTGTTGTGGAAGAACATGGGCCATTCTCAGACAGTATGTAGGAGTAATGAGGAACTCAGTCGGAATTAGTAGTGTGGATACTGAGGTTGATACCTGTAGTGAGCCAATTAACAATGTTGTATCAACTATAGAGTGCAATTCAATATGTACTTCAGTTAAGGGTCCTACATGTGAAGCTGTGATTGATGGTGTCATGTTGCAAGTTATGGCAGATTCAGGGTCTCTGTTGGATTTGGCCCTTTTTGCAGGGTCATCCCTGAACTTTTTGCCTTCCTCCTGTATTTTGTCTGACCTGTTTTTGTTGGTTTTATGACTCTGGGCACTTTACCACTGCTGATCAGTGATAAAGTGCATATGCTCTCCGTATGGTAAATTGATGTATGGATTAGTGATTCCATGATTGGCTAGTTTGGTTTACTTGTCAGACCCTAGTACAGTGCACCAGGGATGCCCAGGGCTTGTAAACCAAATGCTGCTGGTGGGCTTGCAGCACTGGTTGTGCCACCCACAGAAGCAGCTTGTAAAGTGTTACTCAGGCCTGCCACTGCAGAGCCTGTGTGCAGTCTCTGACTGCCATGTTGACTGACCAAGTGCACCCACTTGCCAGTCCCTAAACCTTCCACTTTCTTCATATCAGACACCCCTATGGTAGGCCCAAGGGCAGGGTGCATTGTAAGCATACGGTAGGACATGCCCTGGTGTGTGTGGCATGTACTAGTAGTAAATTACAGCCATTTTCATTTTTCACTATTTCAAGGCTACTGTTCCCCATAGGCCAGAATGGGCAGTTTGATTATTACATCTTCTAATCCTAACTGACTCAGGGAACATGATGGAAATTCAAGTTTAGTATGCCTGAACTCAGAATGATAAAATACATCTTTTAGTGAAGTTGGTTTTAAAATTCTGTGTTTGAAAATACCACTTTTAGAAAGTAGGTATTTTCTTGCTTAACTGTCCAAGCCTGCCTCTGCTTGGTTGTGTATTGTTTTGTGAGTGACAGGGGCTGGGGGATTCCAGGAGAGAGGGTGAGTCAGCACAGGGCTGAATAGAGAGATCTGCATGTCGATGGGTGGGAGGATTTGCACCTGGGACCTGAATAGGGCTGTGCCTTCCCTCCACAATGCTGCTCCACCGCCTGTGGTGCGTCTGATGTCTCTGCCCTGCACTGTGAAAGGAAAGAAGGAGTCTTGTCAACAAAGTGCTCCAGGACTGACCAGAACTGGTTTGGACTAGGCAAAGGCCTCTCTGCCTTCAGAGAACAAAGAGAAAAGTAGTATGAATATGGGGACCCAGACCCCAAGACTTTAGAGCACTTCTGGAACAACAAGAAGAAACCTCTGCCAAGGAGAAGAACCAAAGGAAGCTGTAGGAGTGGACTGCCCCCTGCCAGTGTGCTGTGTTGGTGGGTTGGCCTACAGTCGTGTCTTCAGTGCCAATGAGAGGAGAAGGAACTTTTGTGTGTACTTCATCATCTTGCAGAATAGTTCTCCAAGGGCTTGAACTTGTGCTGGCCTCCTGCTGAAGTCTCAGGGACAACAGACTTCACCACCAGCTCCCCCCTGAATTTCCTTGCTGGGAATTCTATCTACAGAAGCCTGCGTGTCGCTGGGAGCTGGAAGCACGACGCAACAAGAAGTCTGTCGCCTCCGCAGCTGTAGTTATCGCATCGCCGGAGAAGCGTGCCACCGCTGCATCTTCCAGAAGCGTGCCTTCATCGCAGCTGTCTGCTGTTGCATCACCAGAGAAGCGCATCGCAACCGTGAGGGTCGCCGTCGCATCACCGGAAAAGCATGTTGCAGGGCCTGTCGCGGCTCCAAAGTACAGAGTCACCGCAAGGCTGCCAGGGCATGTACGCATCGTTTTCACATCGTCGCATCTTATCGCATCGCACCGGATTGTCGCATCAGATCGAGGCGCCATCTTGCCGCATCGCAACCGGGCTGCAGCATGAGAATCTACGCATCACCTCCTCTCCGGGAAGGATCAAGACGCATCCCCTACTCTGCGCAAGCATTGAGGCATGACGCATAGTCTCCCCCGAAGCAAGGAACCAACGCATCTCCAACGCTGCGAGCCTTTTGTTTATTTTGTGTTACGCATCCAGGTACTTTTGTGAGAACTGTGTCGCATTTACCATCAACTTGAACTAAGTTAATTCTACCATCTTGAAGCCAATTTTAAGTACAGTATTGTGGTTTTTTGTCGTTTGTGGTCTTGTGTTAAGTCTATATAAAGAATACTTATTTTTATAAAACCTGTGTGGTGTCCATCTGTAGCGTTTTCACTGTATTACTGTATGTGTTCACAAATGCTTAACACACTGCCTCTGTGATACGCCTGCCTGCTCGTGCCAAGCTACCAAGGGGGTGAGCAGGGGCTATCCAGTAGTGTAATCCCCTTTCCCTGACTTAGAAGCAAGGGTCCCTATTTGGTCAAAGGTACCTACCTCTGCCAACTAGAGACCCCCAGTTCTAACATTGGTGGTCAGCGGTGAGGATTTGGACCTGCATTTGTGACTCATATACAGTGATTGGTGTACACTACTAGTGAGTGCAGACCAAACCCGACCACATACTTTTTTGGTAGAATTTTTTTCTTTCCCCTTGGACTGTTATTTTTCCTGAGAACTGCCAATTTTTACTGCCATGAGTAGACCAGCATCCGTTGCATCTATGGATCTAGATTTTGAGGAAGAGAGGTTGGATACCTATAATGCCAAACAGCTGAAAGCGTTCTGCAGAAAATTGAAAGTTGCTACCCAAGGTATTTCAAAGAAGGATGAATACCAAAAGGCACCGAGGGCCTTAGTGGAAGCAAGAAATGCCTCTGGGCTGGTGGTGGAGCCAGCTGAGGATGCGGATGGGCAGCTGGATAGGCCGGTGTTTCCAGCTAGGAAAGGGATACCGTCCCCACCTGGCAGTAGTGTCTCTTCCAAGGACCTGTGTCCCAGAGAGCTGGAAGACAGGTAGAAAAATAGGATGCACAAGCTGGAGATGGCTAAGCTTCAGAGGGAGCGTCAGAGGGAAACAGAGAATAACAGGTTGTCCTTGAAGAGAATGTGAATGGAACATGAGTTGAGAATGAGAGAGCTTAAGTTGGAGCTCGAGAGGCTTGAGGCCGTGAGTGCCTCAGCCAGCAACAAGAAATGTGTGTAGCTCAGAAAGTGACCTTTGCTGAGTTGGAAGTGGAATCCAGCTCAGATGGTGGCAGCAAAATTGAATGTTCTAGTGCTGAAAGATGTGGCACCTGACTTGGAGGGGGTTAACATACACCAGGAGGTTCAAGGATCTGAGATAGCTCCAGTGGTGCGCAGTGTCTAGGAAGTAGAGTGGGGCACTGGAGCAGGGGGTCATGGTCCTAGTGTTGGGAGGGACACTCCACTGACTCTAGATGAGAGGAGCAGGGAGAAGAGTTCCCCCATGGTTGAAGTACTGGTGTGTGAATGTGTAGACCGCCCAGAAGAGTGTGGGTTGAATGACAGAGACAGTCAGATACTGTCTTGCCAATCTCAGGAGAGTGGTGTGGAGTATGTGTGCAAGGCACTGGATGGTGAGGTGAAGGATAGTTTGGTTAACCCTTGTAGGGGGCTCTGTAATCCAATTGTGGGAGAGCATATGGAAAGGCCCTGTTTTCCAGAGCTATGCCAACACCTGTTAGAGAGTGAGTTCTCTGACCCCAGGGAGCTCACATTAGAGGAGGAGGAGACCAGAGGGTCTGAAGAGGCATTGGGGAGTGATCCTAAGAGGAGTAGCTGAGGTATCTTCCAAACCAGAGTGGGGGAAGAGGTTTAGTGTAGTCCAGCTAGGTCCTGTAGTAGTGAGAGGGGTGTAGGGCGTCACGTCCTGTCTTTAAGGGGAAGGAGTGAGAATGGGTTATGTCCCGGTAGTGCCCAACCTCAGTCTCAGAGCCTTGATGGTTCTTTAAGGGAACACCAGGTGGGGAGCCTAGTCTGTCCTGTTGGGCTGCCCGTTGAGGGGGATTCCCTAGTGTCTGGTGCAATGGGAGTGTCTGTAGTCAGGCCTCCATCCGTTCTGGTGTATGGCCGGACCATTCCTAAGTGGAGGGTGCAGAAGTCCAGATTGAGGGGTGAGAGGGGGAAAGAGTCCCCAGTGGAAGAACCAGTGGTTCAGGGGCCAGCCAGAAGGGCTGAGTCACCAAGGAGTGACCATGGTGACACCACTTCTGTCCTGGGGCATCTTCACGCACTATCAGATGGACAGGAGACTGTGAGCTCTGCACCAGGCAGACTGTCACATGACCCATTAGTTATGTGTCACACTCGGGGGAGGGTATATGTACTCCCCAGGAAGTCCGCAGGGGTTTGTCCCTGGGTTGGGAAGCCAGGTTCAGGTGTTGTCCGACCTGGAGGAAGGGGCAACTGTAATCAGTGTCCTGACCGATGTAGCTTCTAGGGGTACCACTCCAGTTGGTGGGGTGCAGTGCTCTGGAAGGGGGTGCAGAGGGAGGGAGTCCTCACCTCTGACCCCGGTGCAGCCTGAGGGGTTAGACCCTAGGTTGGAGGGCCAGGTTCAGGGTGTCACTCCTGACCTGGAAGCCCAGTTGCAGGATAGAACCCCTGAACTGATGGGCGAATTGTGCAGGACACCTGCTACAGGCACCCTGACAATTCTGGAAACGGGGTACCGCTCCAGGTGGGAGGGTACAGAGCCCCAAGGATGAGGACCGGGTGTGGGAAAGCCCACCCCAGTCTCCTGTCCAGCCGCCGGGTACAGGCCTGAGGCTGGTGGGTCAGTGCCAGGATGTCCTAACTGACCTGACAGGAGGGAGAATAGACAAAGGGTGCCAAGCACCTGGGGCTACTGCCCCCCGCTCTCTGATGCTACAGAGGTTTGAGAGCTCTGAGAGGCCTGAGGCCTGGGTCTCAATGTTGACTACGGTCAGTGCCCAGTGTGACTTGCTGTCTGTCTGTTGGGACACCCCTGTGAGCAAGTTAAGGTTAGGTGCTGCACAGGTGGTGTTGTTGTAGCGAGGAAACCTGGGTAACGGGAATCAGAACAACACCCCGTACCAAAATCCTCCCTTTGTCACAGATCAAATATCACTTTAACACATTCACTCATACAATCGATTGGTGGCGCCCATAACACCAATATTCACACTGCACTTCTCACTGGCCTGTACTTACAGAAGGAATAAAAGTTTCCAAGCGCTGACATGAAAGGAATACCTTATAACCTATAGTAAGGGAACTTATTTTCACTAATACTCCTATTACTACACATCTTCATTTTGAACATCAAGATACTCCTTTCATGTAGTCGACAGATCAAATTAGTTGTTTTGTATTTAGTGATTTAATCCAGCTAAACATTCTAAAATTCCTACTCAGTTTCCTTTTCAAGAAATGACCAAACACGTTTTCTTGTTAATCAATAATTTCATTTATCTAAATAATGCAAAATTTTATGAATCGTTATTCAAAACACCTTATTTACCTAATCTGGCTATTAGTCGTCCTCTAAGTTAATCAAGTCGTCATGCAGTTCGCCACAGTCCCAAAGATTTGGTCAAGACCATAAGCGTGTACGCATCAATCAATGCCCATTAATTCAACGAGTCCTCAGTTCATCAGGAAATTGGGCAGCAATTCAGTCTGTCAAAGATTCAGGGAAAACAGCTGTCCAGTAGTGTCACCGTCCTCTCCGTCAGCATAACGTCAGGAAAAGAAAAGGTTCGCGCCACAACTCACTATTCTACCATCATTTTATAATGAAATTAATGTCAAAATGTAACAAAAGTCAGTTTTGGGCACTTCTGATTGGTCGGTTGGGGTCGTCCGGTGACGTTTCTCAGAGTTCGTAAGGTTAGCTCATCGCACTTGCTAGTTCTGTAGTGTCATAACTGTCCATTGTTTATAATTCTGGCAGTCATCCATCGCGACCTTGTATGGGTACAAAGAGTGTAGGTCATCTTGAGGCCACTGGTACAGGAGCCTGGGACATGCGCACTTGGTCTGAAACCTCATGGAATGGTAGCTGTCACGTCGTGTGTCTCGGTCGGCCATCTTGTCTTAGGCCCAATCGGTCAACTTAAGTGAAACAAACACAAAAAGTAATTAAAACATACAAGTAACAAAATGTGTACCCTTCACTAATCCCCCTATGTGTATGTAATTATCTAGCATAAAAACGACATTTAAAGCGTTCATATTCACCCAGTGATGTCATCTGGTGCAACATACAATAACGTCACAAAAGCAACATATATCGTGCAATATTCTATTTTTCTAGTATTAGTATGCGTACGTATATTAATTTACAAATTATTTTAGCCATGCAAAATGAAAATCCCACGTGGGTTTTGTAAATTAGTAAGGTTGGTTAAGTATCACTCAAACACATTAATCTTATTACAATTAATAGATTATTCTAATTAGTATGAACATACAGAAATGGGGGGTATACAAAATGTTGTACTACCCGCTCCATCAATCCCCCCTTTGGTGATTATATCACCACACCATCAAAATTTTGTATTTCTTTTATGGAATCAGAAGCAATTTCTTGTTTTTATTCATAACTCAGTTTCCCCTGTCTCTTCTCTTTTCGCTGACTTATACATGCTCTCCTTAACTTCCTCTAATTCTATTTCTTCAAATTCTCTCTCTTGTTTCTTATCTTTTTTCCTTAAATTTTCTCTTTTTAATTTTTTCTGACTTTTATTCTTTTTACGACAAACACACCCTAATCTTATTATTAATACTGTAAAAATCACACATGTTAATGGAAATAAGATTTTACCTAAAAGGGTACAACCTAGGTTTACTAAGACATTTTTAATAGCAGATATTTTCTGTCCAATCTTTTCCCAAACATCTTCAACCTCCAGTGGTGCAATTTCGTGATGCAGTTCAGTTATATTTTTAATATAAATTTTCAAATCCTTACTTTCGTCTGGAATGTAAGTACAACAATGTTGAACTTTCAGCATTCCACAGACTCCACCCTCTTTTGCCAATAATATATCAAGGGCAAGATGATTTTGCATTATCATGGCACGCATGGCAACCATTTCAGTGTTCACCAATAGAAATCCTCCAGCGGACTTGTTGACAAGCGATCCACTACTGTTGAAAGCCTTCTAATTTTGTTTGTATTCAGAGATATTCCCACTGCTGGTATCAATGCTCCAAAGATGTCACCCACAATTTCTGACCAAGATTCTCTTTTACTACGTGTTGAATAACTACCTAAATTATGTACACCATCTTCTCCTCTATCCATATGAAAAATCTTCGGGAAAACCAGGCCTACATAATATGTGCCATACCAATGGTCTGGCAAACGATAATATGCCCTGTTCCGCAAATGAAATATAACCCAGGAAAAACTGGATCTTTCCAACTTTAAATCCCCATACACCCATGATTCGGTATGTATCATGGCACTCACTATTACCTACAAAATAATTATCATATGCAGTTTGATTCCTTCTAATACAAAATTTCCCTTTCTGAGGCCAATCTAAAGCCATAGTTGGACTAGCTTCACCTTTCAAGTGTTTTTTCCATTTCTACATCCCAGACTGTTTTCTCCACCTTTCCTTCAGATGCCTTTCTTTGCATTTTCAGTCTCCTTTCTTCAACCATATCTAAAAATTTATTTTCCTCTTTCTTGAAGCTGCAAGTCAAATTGTTTTTAAATATATATTCTAATGTTAGTTCTTTAGTCTATAAGAAATATTCACCTAATACCTTTGCAGGTTTTACCTTGTTTAGCTTGTTAATTGATGGTACACATTTTACACCATCTTCTCAAAAATATACATCTACTTTTTCTACTATCTGTGTTTGCCATTCTTGTTAAAATGGACAGTGTCTTTTGACTTAGCCTCTTCTACTTCACAACTAGTTTGTCTAACCCAAGGCTCTAAGCACCTACTTGCTTCTACCAGTTTTGTCTTTTCCTGTGTTTTATTATCTTCCCATTATTTGCATTCTGGTCTCATTCAGTTTGGCATCTCATCATCTTTCACTTTTCCTTCGTGATCTGAATACAGAATGTCCTGAACATCCGCTTCTTCTCCAATATCGGACAAGATAACTCTCAGGATTTCCGATTCTTCGTCCTCCTCAACCACTTCCGGTACAATCACCTCTGGATTTCCTAGGCTATCCGCCTCTTCTTTTACTTCAGGCAGGGCCACATACGTCCATTCTGGTGACTTATACTTCTGGTTAGGTTTCCTCGTTCTTTTGATTTCTTTAATTACACCTCTTTCTTCGTCTTTTGATTTCTCCTGACTCGTTACTTCATTCACCTGTTCAGATCTTGGTGAATTTACTCGTGTCAGTCGATATCTTAATCTTTTTATTTTATTCGTCCAAATGCCGTCTTTTGCTGCTCTTTTCAGTTTACTTCCTTTATCATTCTTTTCAGTTCTCCAAGCTCTCTTTCTTAGAACTCGACCTTCAGGTATTTCATCTTCGCTTTCTTCTGACTCTGTTTCAACTTGATTTTTACTTTCAGCAGCTTCTTATTCCACCACCTCTTTTGTTTTCCCTACTTCTGTCCCTCCTCATATCTCCGGCACACAATCTTCCTGCTGACTACTTGTCCATAATTCTAACTGGATGTTGGAGTTCCCTACACCTCCTCTGGGGTGTTCCGCAGTAACCTTTCCCTCTCTCTCTGTATCTGGCACCTGTCCGTCTAAATGTGTTATCTCAGGTGTCATTTCTCTCAATCTTTCATCCGGAAATTGTCTTTCAGTAATTTCTTTTATTGTCTCTTCACTGCCTTTTTCTTTGTCTTTTCCTTGTCTTTTCCTAGAACATTGAATTACTTGTTCAGTCTCTGAGTCTGAGCTGGTATCAGAAATCTGTAACCTTCTTCTCAAGGAAATACTTCTGGGGACAAATGTTAGCCTTGGCTCTGATTCCCCCCTTTCATGGTTTTCTTTTGTTTCTGGCTCTCCGTCATCTGATTCAGTACTGGATTCTGATTCGTCAAAATACTCCTTTTCTGTGCTATCCACTGGATTTGGACTTCTCAATGTATGACTTGCATGAATCTAGTTTTTCAGTCCAGCACACTTCACAGCTGTTGTTGTGGTCAAGATAACTTGTCGTGGTTTTCCCCACATTGGAACCAAACAGTTTCTGCTTCTGTGTACTTTTATTCTCACCCAGTCCCCTGGGCTCAGATCATGAGCTTGCTTCTTTTCAAGGGTGGTGGCATCCACTCCAACCTGATAAAACCCAGACTGAACTGCATCAGCCAGGCTTTTACAGTATTCCAACACCATGTCATCAGTTATAGTCATAAGCTTGTTGACTGGTATGAAAATATGTCGCATCGCCCTTCCCAGGATAATTTCACAGGGGCTCAACCCTGTGGTTCTGTCTGGAATTGATCTAATAGTCATGAGTACCAGAGGCAAGACATCAGGCCATTTCATACCTGTGGCTAAACACATTTTCCCTATCCTGTTTTTGATAGTACCATTCATCTGTTCCACCACACCAGAAGCCTCTGGGCGGTAGGCACAATGTAGTTTTTGCTGTACCTTCAATGCTTCACAAATCAATTTTATGATCTCATTATGGAATTGTCCTCCTCGGTCTGATTCAATTGTTACTGGGAATCCAAATCTAGGGATAAATTCCCTCAAAAGTAATTTTGCCACTGTCATTCCATCATTTCTCCCCGTTGGGAATGCTTCTACCCATCTAGAAAACAGACAGACCATAACTAGAACATACCTCAACCTGTTACAGGGAGGCATCTCAATGAAATCCACTTGCATTCTGGTAAAAGGCCCTCCTTCTCGACCTATTGTTCCTAGGCTCACTACTGTCTTTCTTCCAGGATTGTATTGCTGACATATTTGGCATCTCTGACAAAGGCTTTCTGCTACAAGTCTGAATTTTGCATTCTACCAGGTCTGCTTAAATGACCTGATCATAGCATCTCTCCCTTTGTGTCCCTCCCCATGATACATCCGTGCCATGGAAGACAGCATGCTATCAGGCATAACTGGTCTTCCATCCCGATAGACCCAAACATGATCCTTCTCTCTTGGTGCACATCCTGCTTTTACCCACTGCTTCATTTCCTCATCTCCTGCTTCTTCCTGAAATTGTCTCACTTCTTCCCAGGTACCCACAATGTTAGTAAGCATCAAAGAACAAGAAATTACTTCTTTCTCCTTGGCCCTGTTTATGGAATTCTGATTATGTGCACAGTATTGAGCCATGTCGTTGGCATATTTATTGCCATTGGCGATATAATCACCACTTTGACTGTGGGCAGCACACTTCACAACAGCTAATTGCCTAGGCAGCTGTATTGCCTCAAGCAATTTTCCAACCACTTCAGCATTCTTAATGGGAGTTCCACTTGATGTCAAAAACCCTCTCTGCAGCCATATTTGACCGAAGTCGTGTACGACTCCGAAACCATACTGGCTGTCAGTTATCACAGTCACTCTCACACTTTTCCCAATCTTGCATGCTCTAGTGAAAGCAACAAGTTCAGCTACTTAGGCCGATTTTACTCCTTTCAGGTAGGATGCTTCCATCACTGCTGAAACTGTGCATACTGCATATGCTGTACTCAACACTCCATCATCTGTTCTCAAACAAGACCCATCTACAAACATGACGAAATCACTTTCTGGTAATGGTACATCTTTTATGTCAGGTCGTGGTTTTGTACAGAAATCGAGTACATCCAGACAGTCGTGATCTGCTTCATCTCTGACTTCTACATGGTCAGCATCAGGCAGCAATGTCGAAGGATTCACATTCAAGCATCTCACAAGACTTACATTCGTTGCACCTAATATGACTTTCTCATACTTAGTCAGCCGACTATGTGTCATATACTGAGTGCGACTCCTTGTTAAAAGGATTGCCACATCATGAGGTACAAACACTTTTACAGGATATCCCATTACAATTCCTTCACTTTGTTCCAAACTCTGACAGGTAGCAGCCACTGCTTTCAAACACCCAGGTAGGGCTACAGCGACTGGGTCTAGCATTGATGAGAAATATGCAATTGGTCTCCTCAGTTTTCCATGTTTCTGTATTAGAACAGAGAGTGCACATCCATTCCTCTCACTGCAGTACAACTAAAACTCTTTCTCATAATCAGGCATACCTAATGCAGGTGCTTCACACAACCCATCTCTCAATCGTTTAAAAGCTGCCAATTCTTCTTTGTTCAGATCAATGGGATCTCTCACATTACTTCGTGTCAATCTTACCAAAGGCTTTGCAATCAACGAGAAATTGCTGATCCACTGACGACAGTGTCCAACCATTCCAAGAAACATTCTTACCTCTCTTTGAGTCATGGGAGCTCTCATTCCTTTAATGATCCTAATTCTGTCTATTGTTATCTTCCTCAGTACTTTTTCAATATTATGGCCTAAATATTGTACTTCTTTCTTGCAAAATTGTAATTTTGATGGTGACACTTTAAGTCCTCCATCTGCCAGATGATTCAGCAAGGCTATAGTGTCTATCTCACAAGCTTCATGGGTTTTCGACGCCACAAGAAGGTCGTCAATGTATTGAACTAACACTGAATTTTCAGGCATTTCTAGACTTTCCAAAGATTTCTTCAATATCTGATTAAATATTGAGGGGCTTTCTGTATACCCCTGTGGAATTCGGCACCAAGCCAAAACACGTTCGCCAAAACGAAACGCAAACATTTGCTGACTGTCATGATGCAATGGGATAGAAAAGAAAGCATGGCATAGGTCAATCACTGTATACCATTCTGCATCATGGGGAATCTGATACAAAATCACAGATGGATTTGGTACAATAGGACAGCAAGACACAACAATTTTGTTTATCTTTCTCAGGTCTTGTACGATCCTGAACTTTCCATTAGGCTTTTTCAGTCCCATAATCGGTGAATTACATGGACTACTCATTATTTCTCTCAGAATGCCTTGTCTTATCTTTTTTTCAATCACAGGAGTAATTCCTTCAATTATTTCAGGTGTCAATTTATATTGAGGGACACTTGGATAGCTTGCTCCTTCCTTCACTGTTATTTTTACTGGATCTACATTTCTCATTAATCCCACATCTTCTCCTGTGAAATCCCAAACTTCTGCTTTTACAGACTGTTTCAATTCTTTAGGTAATTCATCAGGGTTAAATACAACATAGGTTTCAGTAACCTCATTTTCCCTGTTTGCCATTGTCATTTTATACAATACATCTTCATCAGGGGTCTCAAAGGCTATCCCATCAGGGGTACAGAATATAGTGCAATTCATCTTACACAGTAAATCCCTACCTAACAAATTCACAGGACTGGTATCGCACACGACAAAGCGGTGCATTTCGGAAAATTTCCCTTTGCTAACTTTCACTGGCTCTGTAAGATAAGTTTTTAATCTGTCTGTTGGATACACCAACTACTTGGATCGCCAACTACTTGGATCGTTTCATCCGAGAGAGGAAGGTTCTTAACATCAGCGGAACTGACCGTTGATCGAGTAGCACCAGTATTAACTAGGAAAGTAATACTTTCATTATTTATCTTCCCATCTACAAATGGACCTGTCTGGTCTACTTCTAGAGTTGCGCCAAGTACACACTCTTCTTCCTCCCTTCGGCACCGTCAATAACCCTTTTCTGAATCACTCTCATTGCGTTGTAGCCAATACTGCGAAACAGTGCTAGCGTGCGGCAGCTTAGTTACCTGTTCTTCGTTGTAGAATCCTGTTTTGTTACTATATTTCTGTGAGTTTTCGTTCTGTGGAAAAGGCGGTTTTGGCACCTGATTCTGTCGCTGCGGTTGACCACTCACCTCATTCTGCACCTGTGGATTCAATGATGCATTTTCATTGTTAGTACTTGGGGGAAATTTGCACTCGGATTTCCAATGCCCTATCCTACCGCAATTATGACATGGGAATTTCTTTTTAGCTTCTTCTATATTAAAATTTCCCTTACCTTTCCCAGGAATTAATTTTTGTCTCGGGCCTGTATTATTCGCTTGTTCTGCTAATTGAGCTTCCTGCCTCTCTGCTACCTTTACTTGTGCCCACATAGCCTTTTCTTTTAATTTTCGCTGTTTTGCTTCAATCTCATCACTGAAATATTTTGCATGTCTCAATACTTCATCTATCTTCTTATTTTGCCAATATACAGTATGTTGTTTTATCATTTCGCTAATCTCTGGACGTAGACCATATACAAATCTGTATGCAAAATGACTTAAATCCTTTTCACTCAAATTTTCATCACCACTGAACTGTTTAAAGGCCAAAATCAGCCTTTCGTAATATGCATGTACTGACTCTTTGCTTTCCTGATGTGTTCTGTCTATCTTCACCCAATCTGTTTCTTTAGGAGGTACTTTATTTTTCAGAAAGGCAATAACCTGTTCATATTTCTTCATTACCTCAGGATCAGGAGCTCCTGTTTTTGGATCCCTAGGGTATTCTTGTGTTGGCTAATTTATCATCAGCTTGGACTCCGCCCATAAATCTGCTGGTACTATTATGTCAAATAGGCTATTCATATCAATCCATAATACTTTAGACAACTTCACAAATCTGTCCACTTGCCTATACCACTCGACAGGCTTTTCGCGTAGTCGAGGGAAATCATTTGTAAATGACAAAATATCCTGCCTTGTCCATGGAACATTTACATATCCTCCTCCTGGAATTTCTCTCATGGGGCATTCTGTTACTACTTTTTCCTTTTCTCTTACAGGGAATGTTGCAAACGTTTTATCTGGGGCATCATCTCGTTTTCGGTACTACCTGCTTCTCCATTTATCCACATCTCCCCATTTTCTCAACAAGATAATTATTTCCTTAATCTGACTTATCCGTCCTGTGGTGTTCAAATTTTTAATATCCTTTTCAGTGAAATCTATTCGATATGGTTTATGTAAAGCTTTTACTTTTTCAATATCTATACCCATTTCATTTGCTACTACTTCTAGTCTTTCGTGCTGATTTGTCGCTCTCCATGTTGCACTTTTGCACAAAAATAGTAATTCCTCATCCTGATAAGTTTTTAATTTCTCTGTGGGGATAGTCCCTACTATTAATTCTTCCAATACCATTCGTAATTTGGCCACATCTATTGATTGGGATTGTCTTTTATCTGCAAGCTTCTCAACCATTCACTTAATTCTTCTGTAGATGGACCTACTGGTTTCTCTACATTACCTCGTTCTGAATCCTTTTGCGTCTCTAATATTGACTCCACTGTCACTGTATGTCTTTCTGATAAATTTGGGCCTATAAATGGGTTACTCAAAACATTTGGTTCGATCATACTCATTGTCTATCTCCATGGATTTTCATGTTGGCTCTGCTTTGGCTTCTCAGCCTGTTTATTGCTATTATAAGGAACTGTTAACCAATGTTCACTATCTTTCTGTTTATCAAAAATAGGCATCACAGGGCCTATAGTCACTGGAACAGTCACAGCTTCCAGATTTTTAGTCAATTCTCTTATCTTCTCAGTTAATTGTAAGGTTGTTTTCTCTAATTCTGCCGAATTTTCACCATTTACTTTACCTTCTGATTTTCTCTCTACCTCTCTAATGGAATTATTTTTCTCTAGATCTCGGGACACTGGTTCTGACTTTATGATTCGTAAAGTTTCTCTCATTGGGACACTTGGTGTCAACATTTCTGATTCTGGTTGATACGGAGGTGGATTTTTATAAAACATATCATCAAGAACATCATCCTCCGATTCATTTACTCCATACCCTCTTGATTCAACATTATGTCTTTTTTCTGTGCATTTTCTAACTCCAATTTCTTCAACAGTTCTTACGGGAAACAGACCTTCAGTCATACTCGCATTCCGCCACCTTCTCATTCTATCATCATGAGTGTCATGCCCATATCTACCAAACATATACTTATATCTTCCACCACACCTCTGTCTCTCTCTATCATGCATTTCATCTTCCCCTTCAGTCAATGCTTCAAACTGTGTCGGTCTTGGTCTCGGTTCTAGATTCATCATTCTTTCTCTTAAATTTCTCAAAACTGCTAAACTAAACGAACCATGTTCTGGAAATGCTAAGACTCTGTCGTTCTTGGTATATTTCACCCAATTGTCAAACCAAATACAAGTATGATAACCGTATTTCGCAACCATAAAGGATGCAGGGGTTTTCGGTGGAGGAAGTAATTTTCCTTCCCTAGTCACAATCGGTTTGGCTTTTTTAAACCATTTCTTAATTCCCCCAAACCAGGACTTTTTCTCCTTTTCTGGTGGATCGTAATACATCTTTTCTGTCTTCCGTGTATCGCTAGTCTCTCCTTACGACTGTACTGTTGTTTTTAACCAATCGTAGCGCGACTCCCACTAACGCACCAATCCGGAGCGTCTACGACACTTCAGCAATTCTCCAATCCCAGCGTGGCGTACACTAACGCACCAATCAGTAGCGTCTACATTTCTAGCTGACTGGCCAATCCCAGCGCGGTCTTTCTGACGTCAGCAGCCACTGCCGCAGCTCCTGCCCCTGTTGACCCCTCCTTTACAAAATTCTCTCTGTAAGTTTTGTTATGTTTTTCGAATTTACAAATCTGTTAGTAACAACACAAAAACACCACCATTGTCCGCTTTGCTAACCAAAGAATAACAAAAGACCTTTTTCACAAGAATTCCGTCTTTTCCGAGAGCAGCGCTTACCTCTGCCCTACTACGGAATCGTTGCTTCCGTTGATAAAGTAGCACATCCCTGTACCTTACCCTTCTAGCAAGCATTAGCTAACTGTTTCTCTAGAATTAAGACACCTACTTGGAGACCCAATGCTCCTGAGAAATAAAACCAAAGTTTCACAATTAACCCGAATGCCTTTCCATTCACGCACTTTCACATGGGAAAAATGTAGTACATTCACACAGAATTCTGTCTTTCCCGAGAACAGCAAACGGTCTGTCCTACTACAGAATCATGACATTCGTTAACAAAGTAGCACTTCCCTCTACTTTATCCTGCTAGCAAGATAAGGGAACACCTATTACCTTTCCAGTGATAAGCGTTATCAGAGTACCTTCTGGACTCATGGTACCTAAGACCAAAATTTCACAGGTGACCTTTGCTACCATATACTTCTTTCATACAGAAATATCTCTAATGGCAACACACGATGATGTCACCGAACCGAACCCAGACAATGCGTTGTGCAGCTTCACTCGTTACACGTTTCCCCTGTGTACCTACAGGGCAACAACAATTCCATCTTTCCCGAGAGCTGCGCTTACCTCTGCTCTACTACGGAACTGTTACAAACTTCCGACTTCCTATATCCCAGAAGCCGTGCAGACAACATAGAACTCGACGCGACTCAACAGATTGTTAATACATAAACCAATCAATAATCAATAAGCAATAAGCAATTTACAAGCAATAATCACCAAACCAAAACAATAAAAACCATCATACTGCTACCAGAAAAACTGTTGTAGTGCGGAAACCTGGGTAACGGGAATCAGAACAACACCCGTACCAAAATCCTCCCTTTGTCACAGATCAAATATCACTTTAACACATTCCCTCATACAATCGATTGGTGGCGCCCATAACACCAATATTCACACTCCACTTCTCACTGGCCTGTACTTACAGAAGGAATAACCGTTTCCAAGCGCTGACATGAAAGGAACGCCTTATAACCTATAGTAAGGGAACTTATTTTCACTAATACTCTTATTACTACACATCTTAATTTTGAACATCAAGATACTCCTTTCACGACAGATCAAATTAGTTGTTTTGTATTTAGTGATTTAATCCAGCTAAACATTCTATAATTCCTACTCTGTTTCCTTTTCAATAAATGACCAAACACGTTTTCTTGTTAATCAATAATTTCATTTATCTAAATAATGCAAAATTTTATGAATTGTTATTCAAAACCCAAAGCACCATATTTACCTAATCTGGCTATTAGTCGTCCTCTAAGTCAATCAAGTCATCATGCAGTTCGCCACAGTCCCAAAGATTTGGTCAAGACCATAAGCTTGTACTCATCAATCAATGCCCATTAATTCAACGAGTCCTCAGTTCATCAGGAAATTGGGCAGCAATTCAGTCTGTCAAAGATTCAGTGAAAACAGCTGTCCAGTAGTGTCACCGTCCTCTCCGTCAGCATAACGTCAGGAAAAGAAAAGGTTCGCGCCACAACTCACTATTCTACCATCATTTTATAATGAAATTAATGTCAAAATGTAACAAAAGTCAGTTTTGGGCACTTCTGATTGGTCGGTTGGGGTCATTCAGTGAGGTTTCTCAGAGTTCGTAAGGTTAGCTCATTGCACTTGCTTGTTCTGGAGTGTCATACCTGTCCATTGTTTAAAATTCTGGCCGCCATCCATCGCGACCTTGTATGGGTACAAAGAGTGTAGGTCATCTTGAGGCCACTGGTACAGGAGCCTGGGACATGCGCACTTGTCTGAAACCTCGTGGAATGGTAGCTGTCACGTCGTGTGTCTCGGTCGGCCATCTTGTCTTAGGTCCAATCGGTCAACTTAAGCGAAACAAACACAAAAAGTAATTAAAACATAGAAATAACGAATAAAATGTTTAACCTTCACTAATTCCCCTATGTGTATGTAATTATCTAGCATAAAAGCGACATTTAAAGCGTTCATATTCACCCAGTGATGTCATCTGGTGCAACATACAATAACATCACAAAAGCAACATATATCATGCAATATTCTATTTTTCTAGTATTAGTATGCGTACGTATATTAATTTACAAATTATTTTAGCCATGCAAAATGCAAATCCCACGTGGGTTTCATAAATTAGTAAGGTTGATTAAGTATCACTCAAACACATTAATATTATTACAATTAATAGATTATTCTAATTAGTATGAACATACAGAAATGGGGTGGTATACAACATTTTGTACTACCCGCTCCATCAGTGTCCACAAGTGAGGAGAAGGGTTCCACATGGGTTAGCTTGGTGGACCCTGACAGTATGGACAGAGGAATTGAAATAGGCTCAGATTGGCTTAGAACTGGAATATGCCCCTGCAGTTGCAGGCCAGGTCCAGGTTCTATCGCCCAAAGCAGGGAAGCCCATCAAGCTAGTGATTGGTCTACCCTGTGTTTTGGCTGGAAGGGTATTGTGTTGGACTTGGCCCTTTTTGCACAGTCATCCCTGAACTTTTTACCTTCCTCCTGCATTGTGTCTGACCTGTTTTTATGACTCTGGGCATTTTACCACTGCTGATCAGTGCTAAAGTGCATATGCTCTCCCTATGGTAAACTGATGTATGGATTAGTGATTCCATGATTGGCTGGTTTGGTTTACTTGTCAGACCGTAGTACAGTGCACCAGGGGTGCCCAGGGCTTGTAAACCAAATGCTGCTGGTGGACTTGCACCACTGGCTGTGCCACCCACAGAAGCAGCTTGTAAAGTGTGTCTCAGGCCTGCCACTGCAGAGCCTGTGTGCAATCTCTGACTGCCATGTTGACTGACCAAGTGCACCCACTTGCCAGTCCCTAAACCCTTCCCTTTCTTCATATCAGACACCCCTATGGTAGGCCCAAGGGCAGGGTGCATTGTAAGCATAAGGTGGGACATGCCCTGGTGTGTGTGGCATGTCCTAGTAGTGAATTACAGCCATTTTCGTTTTTTCACTATTGCAAAGCTATCTGTTCCTCATTGGCCAGAATGGGCAGTTTGATTATTACATCTTATAATCCTAACCGAACATGGTAGAAATTTGAGTTTAGTATGCCTGAACTCAGAATGATAAAATACATCTTTTAGTGAAGTTGGTTTTACCATTCTGTGTTTGAAAATACCACTCTTAGAAAGTAGGTATTTTCTTGCTTAACTGTCCAAGCCTGCCTCTGCTAGGTTGTGTATTGTGTGTCTGGTTTGGTGAGTAACAGGGGCTGGGGGATTCCAGGAGAGAGGGTGAGTCAGCACTGGACTGAATAGAGAGATCTGCATGTAGATGGGTGGGAGGAGTTGCACCTGGGACCTGAATAGGGCTGTGCCTTCCCTCCACAATGCTGGCTCCACCTCCTGTGGTGCGTCTGATGTCTCTGCCCTGCACTGTGAAAGGAAAGAAGGAGTCTTGTCAACAAAGTGCTCCAGGACTGACCAGAACTGGTTTGGACTAGGCAAAGGCCTCTCTGCCTTCAGAGAACAAAGAGAAAAGTATATAAATATGGGGACCCAGACCCCAAGACTTTAGATCACTTCTGGATTAACAAGAAGAAACCTCTGCCAGGGAGAAGAACCAAAGGAAGCTGTAGGAGTGGACTGCCCCCCTGCCAGTGTGCTTTGTTGCTGGGTTGGCCTACAGTGGTGTCTTCAGTGCCAAGGAGAGGAGAAGGAACTTTTGTGTGTACTTCATCATCTTGCAGAATATTTCTCCAAGGGCTTGAACTTGTGCTGGCCTCCTGCTGAAGTCTCGGGGACAACAGACTTCACCACCAGCTCCCCCCTGAATTTATTTGCTGGTAATTCTATCTGCAGAAGCCTGCATGTCGCTGGGAGCTAGAAGCGCGACGCAACAAGAAGAAGTGTGTCGCTGCCACAGCTGTAGTCATCGCATCGCCGGAGAAGCGTGTCGCCGCCACATCTCCCGGAAGCGTGCCTTTGTCGCAGCTGTCTGCTGTCGCATCACCAGAGAAGCACGTCGCAACCGTGAGGGTCGCCGTCACATCACCGGAAGAGTGTGTCGCAGGGCCTGTCGTGGCTCCAAAGTACAGAGTCGCCGCAAGGCTGCCAGGGCGTTTACGCATCGTCTTCACATCGTTGCATCAAGGGCGCCACCTTATCTCATCACACCGGATTGTCGCATCGCATCGAGGCGCCAGCTTGCCACATCGCAACCGGGCTGCAGAACGAGAATCTACGCATCACCCCCTCTCCGTTAAGGATCAAAACACATCCCCTACTCTGCGCAAGCATTGAGACGCGATGCATAGTCTCCCCAGAAGCAAGGAACTGACGCATCTCCAATGCTGGGAGCCTTTTGTTTATTTTGCGTTACGCATCCAGGTACTTTTGTGAGAACTGTGTCGCATTTACCATCAACTTAAACTAAATTAACTCTACCATCTTGAAGCCAATTTTAAGTACAGTATTGTGGATTTTTATCGTTTGTGCTCTTGTGTTAAGTCTATATAAAGAATACTTATTTTTATAAAACCTGTGTGGTGTCCATCTGTAGTGTTTTCACTGTATTACTGTATGTGTTCACAAATGCTTAACACACTGCCTCTGAGATAAGCCTGTCTGCTCGTGCCAAGCTACCAAGGGGGTGAGCAGGGGTTATCCAGTAGTGTAATCCCCTTTCCCTGACTTAGAAGCAAGGGTCCCTATTTGGTCAAAGGTATCTAACTCTGCCAACTAGAGACCCCCAATTCTAACAGTCTCCAATAACCATCCAGAGGGACACTGAATTTCATGAGCACTGGAATAGGTCTTTGAAGATTTGGGAAGTGTGAAACGTTTTCACCATCACATCAGAGTCAAACGTCTAGTCCAATCCATGGTCCACAAGGTAAGACCAGTCACATTGAGTGTCAGTGATGAATTGGAGCTCATGTTGCAGAACAGAATTGACCACCTTTGTCACACCATCTGGGGCATTCAAATACCTGAAGTTGCTGTTCAGCCTGGCGTCAGCTGCCAGTGGGTTTCAGAAGCTGATGGATCATCTGCTCTGCAATCTCAGGGGTGTGCAGGTTTATCAGGATGATGTCCTGATTTTTTCAGACACTATGGAAGAGCCCAACCAGGTGTTGAAACAGATACTTACTGTGCTTTTACAAACAGGCATGACAGTTAGAAAGGACACATGTAAATTTGCTACTAGTGAGTTGGAATACCTTGAGCATACGATTTCTGCATCAGTAATCAGGCCCAAGTGTTCTATCGTCACGGCCCTTAAGGAAGTTAAGACTCCTTCTGACAGGGATGCTCTGCACTCCTTTCTTGGCCTTTCTGAGTATTATGCCATATTTGTTCCTGGTTACGTGCAAGCTGTGGAACCCCTGAGAGCATTACTAATGAAAGGTGAGAAATTTCTTTGGTCTGTCAACAAGGAGAGTGCTTTCAATAAAATCAAAGTACTCACTGAAAAGGCCCCTGCGTTGAGTGCATTTCAGGAAGATCAATCTTCAATCATAACCGTAGACACTAGCCAGAGTGGTTTGTTAGCAATTTTGAGTCAGAGAGTGTCTGGGAGGGAACATACAGTGGCCTTTGCATCCAGATGACTCAGGCAGTATGAAAGGCAATACAGCACTTTTGAGCATGAGGCTCTAGCCTGTGTTTTGGCTGTTCACAAATTCAAGATGTATGTGTGGGATTGTGAATTTGATTTGAATATGGATCACAAGCTTTTAGTTCATATTTTCACAGCAGCGTCAGTTAATAACTTGTCAGCCAGACTAAACAAATTAACAACATCACAAAATAAAATGATGGACAGAGTGTTGAAACTTTTCAAACACTCACCCCCCAGGCATACATCTGGGTTTAATCCATCATTATCTTGCTCACCGCGTCACCCCAGTTTGGACCTAGACATATGCAAATCAGTCTTGACCCTGATCCCCATGGGAACAGTCTAGCCTGAACTGCAAAGCCAGGTCCTCCCTGGACCAGAAATAAGCATCCTACCCAGATCAGTATCCAATTTCAAGAATTTGTGTTTAAAATTAAGCATGTTCCGCGAGGCAAAAACTTTCATGGGAACTGCCTTTCACACATGTCAATTGAGGATGAGAGTGATGATTGCATGTTGGATGACGCAGGATGTGTAGCGTAAGTTGACACTGACAGCGTGCCCGTACTGCCCTCTTTCCCACCGGGTTGGAGAAACAAGTTGGGAATGTTGGAACAGAGAGAGTAGCAAGTAAGAAAAAGCTTGTCTCAAAAGTCGTTGCCAGTCAAATTAAAATGAAGAACAATTTCGACAAAAGGAACAATGTGTCTTCCCAGGATTTATATAAAGGGAACTGGGTATTAATCAAAAGTCCAGTCAGAGTAAGAAAGGGTGAATGTATTTGCTCAGCGACTGTCAGGGTTGAAAGAGTTGAGAAGGGTGCTGCACTATTCGAAAACTTGGGATGGTGGAATAAGCGCCAACTTGTGGAACTATTCGCTCAACAGGCTAACATTATACTGAGTAAAGGTAGACCCGTTTTGAAATCTGATTAGGCAGCCAGCCTTAAACCCACACCTGTTACTGTGAACGAGTGTGTGCAAGCTGTCATAGATGGGTTTCCCTGTTCATACAGTTCTGCTGCTGGAGGCTGAACTAGCACACAGCAGGCAGTGTGACACTCCCAATTTCAGGGTACCTGCCAAATGTAAGGATTTTCTAATGTATTGAACTCTGGTTTGTTTTGTGCTATGGCGGGTTTCTAATTTATATTTTATTAGTTGATAGAAACCTGCACTTAATTTTCTACTGTCACCATTCAATAAGTCTGTCTGCTGTTCCCTTGGTGCCTTTTTAAGACAAGCAGTGCGATCACAAAAGGCAATGATATTTTCAAGGGGGCGGGAGGCAAATTTATGACATGGAACCTTTTAATGTGGTTTTGATTATGCTGTTTATCAATTATTTAGGATGTTGGCATAGTTAACTAATTGCTATGTTTCCTTTTGCAATGTACTTTTATGGCTGAACATATCTGCAGAATAAAGAGATCCACTGAGCTATTGCTAGGAGTTAAATAAAGTTACCTCACATGTATTATAAAGTGTACTGGACTACCCTTAAGGATGACTCTGCAGGCCTAATGTCAGAAGTTCACGTGGAGACCCCGAAATATGATTGAGTGATATTATTAAAAATATGCGGTGAAAGATGTGCTGTATATGTTAGCATTGTAGATCGACAAAAAAAGGGTAGAACATTGTCTCATGTCAAATTGAATGCTCTAATAAGATTAAACTTGACATAAAGTAAGGAATTGTGAATTGATTTTTAATAAGAAAGTGTGACACAGAGTGGACGTATTGGGTATGATTCGATTGTCCCATTTTGATTGAGCGATAGTATTTGATCACTCGCACTTTTGCCTACAGCAGCACTTGATTTTTTTTTTTTAACATATAGGAACATTGGGGCATATTATCAACGGGTAGCGGTAAATATTGCAAATCGCGCTTATCGCGAATTTGATTATCGACGTCTTTCGCTGGTTTATATCACTGTGTTAGCGGCGTATTAACAACGCTCTGCTAACAGGCGATGTACAAACCAGCGATAGACGGCGATAATACTCATTAGCGTGTGAAATCCGGCGATGATTTCACACAGTAATGAAAAGCTTGATACTAGGGGAGTGTGGATGTAACCAGACGATCCACCTCTCATACACAACATGGCTATCTCAAATTTCAAGCAAGCGTAAGAATCCGGCGATAACCGCAGTTTGCGCGGCCTTCTTAATCGCTTCACGGTTCCTGGGCCGCGTTGTTAATACTGCGATGTCGTGTTAGCGACATCTGTCATGTTGTTTCTTGGCAGGCACGCCTACTTTGCATCTAATTAGCGATGTACATCGCTAAGATGCAAAGCGTCACGGAAACGGCAGCTAACATGCGCTAATGCATGTTAGCGCCGCTTTGATAATTGTGCGATAAAAAAATCGCCGCTTTTTTGGCACTATGGGCATTATGTCTCTTGATAATATGCCCCATTGTTTTTTTTGTAAAGCAGATTGTGAGTGCATCTGGTAAAATCCAGCATTAGGCACCAGGGCTAACATAACACCGGTATGTGACCATTCGTTCAATCAATCTATGGGTGTCTGGTGCATTAAACAGACCAACATGGTGCTTTCAAATCCCCCACTCCTTGCATCAATGGGTATATTGTGTAGCAAAATATCAAAAAGGGTCTCTCACCAGCCCACACTTAACCCATCTCTTTGGTGTCTCGGGAGAGCTTGACTGCAGGTGCCCCATAGCATGGACCATCTGCCCTGCCCCTTACAACATTAGTGATCGGTAATGTGTGTTCAGCTGTGGTAACTTAATCTATGCCTAAATGCTTAGGGGCAGATTTACAAGCCCCGTGTGCCACTTTTGCGCCGCAGTTGCGTCACTTTTGTGACGCAGCGGCGGCGCAAAGCTAGCGCCATGCTGCGACAGATTTACAACATGACGCATCTAGGGAGATGCGTCATGTTGTAAAGCCCTGCGCCACATTAAACCCGCGTCAGGTTTAATGTATGCAGGGTGGGCGTTACGTCGGAAAAAGCCTCGGAAACGTGACGCAGTGAAATCTACAAGATTTCACTCAGTCACTTTTCCGACGCTGGTGCGTCAAATCCTTTCGCCTGCTTCAAGCAGGCGTAAGGCGTGACGCACCATGTTAGTGATAGGGCAGGTTGGAACAGTGCTGGAGTTGCGTCGCGCTTGCGACACAACTTCAGCACTGCGCCAACCTTACGCCGGCAGATGCGTCACGCATCTGCTTGTCCTTGCGCCACGATGCACCGCATTGTAAATGCGGCGCATCTGCGGTGGCGCAAGGGCAAACTTGCGTGACGCATCTTCCCTGGCGCCTCCCTGCTGATTTGCAGGGATGCGCCAGGGAACGCAAATCTGCCCCTTGGGTCAGATTTACAAGCACCTTGCGCCACTTTTGCATCACTTTTCCCATTTTAAAAGTGACGCAAAAGTGGCACAAGGGGCTTGTAAATCTGCCCCTTCATTTTGCTGCCTTCGATCAATCAATCAAGGTTTATATAGCGCAACTTCTCACTCGTGAGGGTCTCAAGGCGCTGACCTCTTCTGCCATATAGAAAGATTCTAAACTGATCTCCAGAGTTTAAAATGGCTGTTTGGTGACTCTGCCCTTCAAAACAGACTGTCACTGTGCCGAAGTACTTACAATGGGTACCCTCACCTCCTCTGCTCGGAAAAGAGACAGCCCCGTGCTGGAGCTGGCTACCCTATCCTTTTCTGCCAGTCAGCAAGAGCTAGTGCCAGTCAGGAAAGCCCGCCGCCCCCAAAACTCCTGCCCCACCCCTTGCTACTCCACTGTATGTTCTCTCCATCCCATCAGGCTTTGGTCGCCACTCTCACTTTTCTCCTAATTTGCTTGCCACAGTCTCAGTGGCATATATTCTGCGTGTGCACAAATGATATAAAAAAAACATTTTTGTATTCTCTAGCACGCTACGTCCTCATTAAAAAACTGCCCAAAGCAGTTTTGAATCTCTGGATGTCCCCGAGACACCCGGGGAGCGGGAACGTGCCTGGGGGCGCCAGGAGGAGGTGTCTAGACTGATTAGGCCTCACTAGCCGAAGCGAGCTGGCGAGGTAAGCACATTCTGCGTTGGCAATAACCGGGCTCAGCACTGGTCCCCACGCAAACTGCAAATCTTCCTTGCAGGCAGCCTGGGTTAGCCTGGCACCTGCTGTCGGCGAACAATGAGGGGTCTGATGAAGTGCTACCGCACTCGTATCTTTCAGACACACTGCACTGTTTTATTACGGCATTTACTTCAACCTGCAACTTATTCCCAAGCATTAATATTTATATTTTCAGCTTCGGGGTCATTAATTCAATAATACATCATGCAGGTTTAGACTGGAGGCGTGTGAGTGCTTTTATTTCTTAAATGTGTGCGAGCGCGTGTGCTGGAGAGAGCTGGGGTATGAGGCTGACGAAGTTATGAAGGAGAGAAGAAAACTCGACTATGTGCAACATATCGGAGGGGCTTTTTACATATGATGGTGCGATCGCATTCCTGACCGTAGGGTTATGCATCTGTCTTAGTGTGAGATGTTTCTGTGCTGTAGGGGGCTCATTTATGGGGTTTTGACATAGAGCAGCGCAGCAACTCACCTTGTTGTACTGCAATACATCAAAGTGAAAGGGCAGGTCATACATTCACCCCAGTACAGAGATCTGGGCCTAAATCCATCGTTTTTTTGCTCACCATGCCATTCCAGTTTGGACCCAGCCATATGCAAATCAGTCTTCACCCTGTGCCCCATGAGAACAGTCCAGCCTGAACTGCCAGGCCAGGTCCTTCCTGGACTGGAAACAAGCATCCTAGGACCGGTTTCGGGGTTTCACCCCTCTTCAGCCAGGAAAGCTTGATTCCAGTGGCATGGAGAGCATGGGATTCACGTCTGAGCATACTCGTCCCACTCGGGGTGACAAATGCAAAAAGAACTATTGATGGACAGAATGCTGAACAATGTCATGCATTCACCCCAGTACAGAGATCTGGTCCTAAATCAATTGTTTTTTGGCTCACCATGCCATTCCAGTTTGGACCCAGCCATATGCAAATCAACCTTGACCCTGTCCCCCATGGGAACAGTCCAGCCCGAACTGCCAGGCCAGGTCCTCCCTGGAATGGAAACAAGCATCCTAGGACCGGTTTCAGGGTTTCACCCCTCTTCAGCCAGGATAGCTTGATCCATCATCTTGTGTGTTTTGCTGTTCGCCCTATGTGGGTAGGGTATGCCCAGACGTGGGTCCCATGCTCACTATGCCACTGGAGTCAAGCTATCCTGGCTGAAGAGGGGTGAAACCCTAAAACCGGTCCTAGGATGCTTGATTTCGGTCCAGGGAAGACATGGCTTGGCAGTTCGGGCTGGACTGTTCCCATGAGGCAAAGGGTCAAGACTGATTTGCATATGGCCATGTCTGAACTGGGGTGGCGTGGTGAGCAAAATAACGATAGATTAAACCCAGATCTGTGACTGGGGGTGAATGTTTTGCCAATGTGCAACATTCCATCCATCATCTTGTGTATTTTGCTGTTCGCCCTATGTGGGTAGGGTATGCCCAGACGTGGGTCCCGTGCTCACTATGACACTGGAGTCAAGCTATTCTGGCTGAAGAGGGGTTAAACCCCGAAACCGGTCCTAGGATGCTTGATTCCAGTCCAGGGAAGACATGACTTGGCAGTTCGGGCTGGACTGTTCCCATGAGGCACAGGGTCAAGACTGATTTGCATATGGCCATGTCTGAACTGGGGTGGCGTGGTGAGCAAAATAACGGTGAATTAAACCCAGATCTGTGACTGGGGGTGAATGTTTTGCCAATGTGCAACATTCCGTCCATCATCTTGTGTGTTTTGCTGTTTGCCCTATGTGGGTAGGGTATGCCCAGACGTGGGTCCCGTGCTCACTATGCCACTGGACTCAAGCTATCCTGGCTGAAGAGGGGTAAAACCCTGAAACCGGTCTTAGGATGCTTGATTCCGGTCCAGGGAAGACATGGCTTGGCAGTTCGGGCTGGACTGTTCCCATGAGGCACAGGGTCAAGACTGATTTGCATATGGTCATGTCTGAACTGGGGTGGCGTGGTGAGCAAAATAACAATGGACTAAACCCAGATCTGTGACTGGGGGATGAATGTTTTGCCAATGTGCAACATTCCGTCCATCATCTTGTGTGTTTTGCTGTTCGCCCTATGTGGGTAGGGTATGCCCAGACGTGGGTCCCGTGCTCACTACGCCACTGGAGTCAAGCTACCCTGGCTGAAGAGGGGTGAAACCCCGAAACCAGTCCTAGGATGCTTGATTCCGGTACAGGGAAGACATGGCTTGGCAGTTCGGGCTGGACTGTTCCCATGAGGCACAGGGTCAAGACTGATTTGCACATGGCCATGTATGAACTGGGGTGGTGTGGTGAGCAAAATAACGATGGATTAAACCCAGATCTGTGACTGGGTGTGAATGTTTTGCCAATGTGCAACATTCCGTCCATCATCTTATGTATATTTCAGCAGCCCAGCACCAACGCAGGCACCCTTTGCCTGCGTTGTACTTTTTGTGCAGGAAGGGGCACTTTCCCCAAACAAAAACAATCCATAGAGGTGTTTTCTTCTTTCTATGTGTGCTGCAAAATGCAGGACACATGAAAAGAGGAAAAAATTAGGAGAAATAAAGTTATATTTCTCCTCGTTGTGCCTCCCCTGGGAAGGTGTAGGGTTTTGGAGCATCCCCAGGTTTACAAGGTTTTGTAAATCTGTGGAAGCGTCAAATCCATGGGTGTTGTATGGGAACATCCATGAAACACCTCCCTAGCACAGAGAAAGGCAACGCAGCAATTTGCACTGCCTTGCCATAATCCATATTTGTGAGGCCATTCAAAGCCACGCTCAGTGGCTTTGTGTGACCTCATAAATATGATTTTGCAGTTTGTGCCTCCAGAGCGTCACAAAAAGTGATTCTCCGGTGGCGCACAGGGCCCATAAATATGCCCCACAATTGTGTCCTGCAGGAAGCATACCTGCCATAAGTTCTGAATGAATGCTAACTCACATGGGAATCTGATTGGACGAGCGTCTGCCTGTTAGTGTCTATTTAAAAGTTGGAGGCTGTTCATGCACTCCTCTCTGCGAAACAGTTTCAAGACACAATTGTGTGATTGTAGCAAAACGTTCTGTAAGAAGAGACCTCACAAGAAGGCGTGCTGGAAAAGGTGTAGCGAGGGACCAGGAGGAACAGGTGCGGGGGGGGGAGGGTGATTGATTAGAAAAACAGGAGTTTTGACAATGCTATCAAACAATGCTGGACGTGCAGGTCCAGAGGCGTAGCTATAAATGGTGTAGTAGGTGCAGTGACACCGGGACCCAGGGATGTGAGAAGTTCTTTTTCTTCTGGTAGTACTAAAAAACCCAGTAGATTTTGGACCAATTTCATTGCTTTCTTAAGGGTCCATGGTACCCTTGATATGTCCCTATGCAGGTCTCTGTGCTGGAAAGCCGATGGGATAAGTGTGCTGCTTTTCCTGCTCGCCACACAGACCACTCCTTTTAAAAATTTGCTCTGAAGTGCAATCCTGCCAGGGCAATGCCACCTTTATTAATATATATTTACCTTTCATATCCCGATTGAATTTACCAGTGCATGCGGCAATGCCTCAGAATGCTGTTTACTTTCTTACAGGGATTTAAATCATCTACATGTTACATACAAAAACATAACATTCCACCACAACCTCTTGCTACCCACAGTTAACGATGAAGGACTGCAGGTTGGTCGTGAACCCCTGCTTTAGCAGCTACAACGGGGGTGGGGTTCTTGATGGGCCTTGTGTGTCTGCAACTCAGCAGATAAAGGCTCATATTTAACATGAAAGCGTGGGTGAGTGAAAGGATGGATGTGTAAGTGAAAGGGTGGCTAAATGGATGAGTAAAAGCGTGGGTGGATAGATGGATGATGGATGGATGGATGGATGGATGGATGGATGGATGGAATGATGGACAGACCGATGAATGAGTAAAGGGAGGTATGAGTGAAAAGATAGATGGATGAGTGAAATGACAGATGGAGGAGTGAAAGGATGGATCAGTGAAAGGGTGGGTGGATGAGTGAAAGTATGGATGGATGGATGAATGAAAGGATGGATGGATGAGTGACAGAATGGCTGGATGAGTGAAAGGATGGATGGATTAGTGAGAGGATGGATGGCTGAGTAAAAGTATGGATGGATGAGTGAAAGGAAGACTGGATGGAGTGAAAGGATGGATGAATGGAGTAAAAGGATGGATGAATGGGTGAGCTAAAGGATGAATGGATGGATGAGTGAACGGGTAGATGGAGGGGTGGATGAGAAAAAGGATGGATAGGTCTGATGGATTGGTTTGGAGATGGATAGATAGTTTGGATATGGATGGCAGACAGATGGATGGAGGGATGGAATGGTGCAAGACTGAAATATAGATAAAAGAATGAATGGATGACAGAATGCAAATGTGAAATGTTGTATATCAGCACGTGCATGGTAAGATGAAAGGATGAATGGATAGATGCTGGGATGGAAGAGACAAGAGAGCTCTTCTTCAGAAAGTCACAATGACCTGGTTTACTTGCTTAGTTTCCATAGGAGCTTTGGTTCAAAGTGGGGGCATTTGAATTGTATGGCTACTCCATTGACGGACTGTGATTGACATGAAGCAGCAACCAGAGCGAAATACAGAGACAAATTTACAGCAACGACGTAGACGGTGTCTTTCCTAGTCACAGTTCCTAGACCTGTGATTTGAGGGTTGTTGTATGTCAGAACATCGTGAAGAAAAATATTGTTTGGTCAAAATATTGACTGCCGTTATAGTCTGTAGATAAGTCTGTATAGTTAAGCTGGATTTACTATTCTTAACTCAACATATCATCGTGAAAATACATATGTATATATCACTGTGGTACATAGATGTTGAGTTAAAAAAGAATCTACACTTATCTAAATGTACATACCTTCATAATATTTTGTCAGGACAATATTAAACATGTAGTGTTAGAATACTTTTTGTCGGTTAGTTCGATGCAAAGTCTCATCGTGTTTTAGGTCCCATGACATCTGGCCGGTGTGTTTCCATTACATTATTAGTGCCACCATGCAGAGAAGTGGGTGGACAACCACTGATTAGTGGAAAGAAGCTTGAGGCAGGAATGCTCAGGAACATGTGGCTACACGGACTCACCTTAAGATCTGATTCCCAGAGCTTCATTGCAGTTCTTGAGACACTGTGTGGGAAGCAGACATGATATTGCCTGAAATGAGATGCATTGAGGGCCCTATTTTGAGAGTCTTGCAATTACGATGGAAATATATATATATAGAACAATGCCCACACTCCAGGTAGGTCTAAAACAATTTATTTAAATGGCTGACTCGTTTCGACCAGGAGTTCATTATCAAAGCTGGGGACTACACATTGTGGCACAGTATTTGTAGCATACATTGAGACACAGTGGTGGGAAATGAAAAAAGAACATAGGAAAAAGACTTTGGGCACAAACATTTTTTTGCCATCTCATCAGTCACAGTGAAAAAAGACTATGTAAGTCAAACCATTTTTTTAAAAAGCACACAAAATTTAAAAGTCTTTTTGCAAATTAAGCAGTTGTCTCACCTTAAAAAACTAAAGGAACCTGTATATGCATATACATGTATAAATGTCAGGTGAGAAACATGAAAAAACCATCACAGGTGAGAAATTGCAAGTGCAAGTGAATAACACCCAGGCATGATTGCTTTATGCTCTTAAATGGGAAGTGTTCCCCACCATAATCATAGGCGAAAATTTAGCAAACTTGGTTCATTGGTCAAGTGACCATAGTGAAAATCGGTGGAATAGGGTGAGAGAGAAAGAGGACCCTTCTAGGGATCGAGTGGTCGACTGGAGGGGGCAGCAGGGGGAAAAAGGCAGTTAAAGAAATGGGAGATACTGTCAGCGAGAGAAACCTCTGCACTTATGGCGTATAGTGGAATAACAGACAATGACTGGACACCTCAGGGCAAATGGTACTACCCTAAGTGGACATGAAGCTCTTCATCCTGGTTCAAACCTCCCGGGTGTTTGGAATTGAGGCTGATTATGTACTTGGATTCTAGTCTTCTCAGTGCTTGTTCCCTGTCTCCACCCCGACTTATCACCGGGATCCTGTCAATTCCAAAAAATGAAATTTTGAAGTTCTCAGGGTTAATGGAGCTATGTACAGTTTTGCAGTGTCCGGCCATGGGTTATGTGACATCACCATTCCTGATTGGCCTCAAGTGCTCCAAAATACGCTTTTTCACCGGAAAGATAGTGCTCCCAACATACCTCAAACCACATACGCACAGTCGGGATGACTGCTGAGGGCATAAAGGAGGCTATTCCCGCTGTATCTTTGCGAAACAACTTGGTTTGTATATTGCCTTCAACAATCTCAATTTTGTATCAAGAAACTCCACCGTGGTCCTACTTATGTTACTCGTAAGTGTGATATTCTTGGTGTTGGTATTAAGTTTATCCACAAACTTGTTGGCTTCCTCCTGAGACCTACTCCAGATAATGAACAGGTCGTCCATGAATCTTAGCCACAAGATGACCTGTTCAATATCAGGAAAGTTCTCCTTGTCTTTCCATATTTCCTCCTTCCACTGCCACAAGAACAGGTTGGCCAAGCTTGGGGCAAAACAGGTCCCCATCGCAGCCCCGAGGACCTGTTTGGAGAGGGTGTCATTAAAGAGAAATATATTGTTGGTCAAACAGAAATTGATCATTTCCAAGATCATCTCTGTGTGGGCTTTGTACCTTATATCAATAGTGCGTAGGAAGTGTTTGGAATGCTATACTCTGTTTGTGTGCAATGATAGTATATAAAGAGCTCACGTCAAGGGTCATGAGAAGTAAAGTCTCCTCCCATGTGACCCTTTATTGCTTCCCCAGGAAGTCTTTGGTGTGTCTAACGTGGGATTTGAGATTTTTAACCGGATACCTCAGGAAGTAGTCGACATACTTAGAGACATTCTCAGTTGCAGTACCTTTCGAGGATACAATGGGCCTACCCGGGGATTGGAGGGATTTTTGTATATCTTGGGGAGGAGGTACAGGGCAGGGAGAATAGGGTAATCTTTTTTCAAGAAGCAATACTCCTCCGATTCCAGTAAACCCTTGTCTTTCCAGTCCCCAAGTTTTTCCCAGATACTTTCCACACTGTCAGAGTAGACCTCCCTTGATACCTCAATGTAAAGCCTCTCATCACTGAGCTGGTTGCATGCTTCCTTGATTTACATCTCCTTATCTAGCACCACAATATTCCTGCCCTTTTCTGAGGGCCGAATGACAATGTCCCCATCTTCAGAGAGTGTTTTTATGGCTTGTCTTTGTGAGGGCATGAGGTTTTGTGTACCATGATTTCTAAATTATTTCTTGGTTTTGAATTTTCATGAGGTTGTTGGTCACAATCTCATGAAAGGTATCAATATTGTTGTGTGCCATCACAGGGTAAAATGTGGAGCGTGGTTTAAAAGGAGTATTGGCAGTCATCTCATTGCACCCGGAGGCCCACTGAAGGGCTTTGCAAATAATTATAATAAACTAGAGGAAAATCGAGCACACCCACTGGAGGGCGAAAATGAGCACTAAGGCACTACATGTCCCAGCATGCCGAGAGAAGGACACTCACCTGTGACGCCTCACCAGGGGGGCTTGAAAAGTATCAGCATGTAGACGATGCGGCGTCTTGGAAGCTGGTGCTTCGGTTTGTCCTCGCTGCCTGTGAACAAGGGCAGGGTGGCACGAAACGCGTCAGGCACTATGAAATATTCCGGATGAAAATGACAGTTCACGCATGAACAATAAAGAGCTCCTGTAAGGAGAAAACTGCTGCAGAGTGCATCCTTGTTTCTTAGGACAAACTATGGAATCATATTTTACGGGTGTTCCGCAGGGAGGAGCGCACCGCCATGAAAATAATATTGGAGCTGCAGGGGCACTGAACTATTTACAACCTCGAGGCAGCTACAGCAGAAATTTGAGGAACTGGTAAATTGCACCCGGAGGCCCACTGGAGGGCTTTGAAAATAATTATAATCAACTAGAGGAAAATCGAGCACACCCACTGGAGGGCAAAAATGAGCACTAAGGCACTACATGTCCCAGCATGCAGAGAGAAGGACACTCACCTGTGAGGTCTCACTAGGGGGGCTTGAAAAGTATTGGCATGTAGACGATGCATCGTCTTGGAAGCTGGTGCTTTGGTTTATCCTTGCTGCCTGTGAACAAGGGCCGTGTGGCCCGAAATGCGTCAGGCACTATGAAATATTCTGGATGAAAATGCCAGTTCACGCCTGAACAATAAAGAGCTCTTGTAAGGAGAAAACTGCTGCAGAGTGCGTCCTCGTTTCTTTGGAAAACTATGGAATCATATATATATATATATTCACTGAAAAAACCATAGGTTTCAGGGGCGTTATAGTTAGCTGGACTTTTCACTCGTACAAAACCATTGAAGACCAAAGCTTAAGACAAAATCCGTTTTTGTGACAGGGCCGTTTTTGCAGCATAGCTGCAAAATCGGCCCTGTAACAAAAACGGCCGAAAACCGGCCCTGGAAAAGAGCTCGGCGGCACCCCCAAGCCCTGGGGGGCCGGCTGAGCACTTTGCCAGGGCCAGTTTTGGTTCCCAGTCCGGCCCTGGTTAGGATTTTGCCTTAAGACCAAAACGTAAGACAAACTTAAGACAAAATCCTAACTTTACTACTCCTGAATGCCTTTTGTGAATACCGAAAGTCGTAAAGTTAGGATTTTGTCTCAGATTACTTTTGTGAATTGGGCCCTGAGTCTCCGTTGCTCTTTCCGTCAGCGGAGCTTGGGGTCACCTGTACACTTCTATCCTTTCTTTTTAAGTGAATTAGCTATATTAATCCTATGGGTGAACGGAAAGTGTCAGATGTAGCGCATGGTACCGCTGAACACCCCGAAAACTCAACAAAAGGTGGTAATTGTGCACTAAAGAAGATTGACCTCCTGATAGAGGAAGAGGAATACTTTATTCATCCAGACACACTCTCTTAAGCACAATTGGGGTCTAATGAGAATCGTATAATAAAGCTGCCCTTCCTGGAAATTCGTGTGCTATTCCCAAGTCAACAGCTTCACGAGAAGCTAATGCAACTCAACAAAGTATCATATTGTGGATAAAGACTCTGATGACTCAGAGCAAGCTGGACGCACATGCAGGTGGGGCCCCTCTAGTCGCAGCAGCAGTGATGGGCCCATCAATGGTGAGGAAGGTAAGATAGACATCATTTGAAGACTATAAAGATAGAGACGAGGACGGCAAGGGAATGGTTCAGCCTAAATACCTCAGACCCCCCCTATCAATCCATGCCTTTAGTGAATAGTGAAACCCAAGCATGTACATCGGCAGACATTTTTGGGGGGAGAGGGACATCATTTTAACGTCATCCAACCTCCGACCCTTCTTGAAAATGTCAAAGGGCAGAGGCATAGACATTAAAGGGCAAGTGAAAAATCCAGGGGGGCTTGCCCCCCCTTTCTCCTCCCCTCACCCTCCTAACTCCCTGCCGACACCCATGAATCCAAGCACAATTAGTGAAACCTCTGGGTAGGAAAGTACGGAACTCAATCGCGAAGGCCACTTTCAGTTCTATTGAATACACACAGGCAAAGATAATTCCACTCACAACAGGAAATGTAAACTCATGTGTGGTTGCTTTGTAGTGGGCGTACAATTTCATGGTATGATAATGCAGTCTTTTAAGATGTTTTCTTGTAAGGCTGTTATCAGATAAAGAAATGAGAAGCATGATCCTCGTCTTTGTCTCCTTCATAGAATTTGCACTTTCATTCACAATAGCTAGGAAAATTCTCAATCGCTGCCAGACAGAAAATAAAGACTTTCTGGCTTCCTCTTTCATCCAGTAGTCTGTCTGGATATTTTGTGCAGCTTCCAAGATGCACTCTTGTGCAAACACTTGGCTCTACAAGACACATTTTAACAAAATATAAAATAATATTACAAAGTAATCCTGTGCAATCTAGTAATGTGCATAGTAATCAGAGTTACCACCTTCATTGTAGTGAAGGGTAATTAGAGCATCAATTTTCTGTAGTCTAATTTTTAATAATAAAGGGTAATGCAATCAACGTAATCTCCCTTATTCTCATGGAGGGTGAGGTAATTGGAACAATCTGCTTCTGCTATTTAATGCAGCATAAAAATCTTTTGTAAACTAATACCAGATAATAAGAAAATATTGTCTTGCCCTATGCAGGACACAGTAAAAATAATATTTTTCCAATAATACACCGCATAGTACAGAAATGCAAATAATCTCTTTCTGTAATCCAGTAAAAAGTCATGCTATCCCCGTAATCTCCTACTGAAATCAAATACATGTCCATATCATCTGTGTGAACTTGTTCTGCAATCCACTGAAGCAGAACACATTTTGACTATTATCCATCTGCAACTGATACATGGTAAGGCTTTCAGAGTACTCTTTTTTTGGATTTCAGTGGAGGAGAACGTGTGAGAGTAATCTCTATATCTAGTCCAGTAAAGAGCAAAATAATCCAAACAATCTGGGGCTAGGTGTACGTACAACTGCTAGCAAAACAATGGTCGCAATTTGCGATCATTATTTCGGCGAGCAGTTTGGTGATTAGCGAAGCGACCTATGAACGAATGAGTTGTTTTGCAAATTACCAGTTCGTAGTGGGTCACTATTCGACCTACCTCATGAATATTAATAAGTTAGGTCATAATTTGTGACCCGCTAGGATTCGCTGCCATCACAGGGATGGTGGCCTGATGGCATCAACAGACCACCATGTCTGTGATTGCTTTTAAATAAAGCAATCGTTTTTTATTTTTTTTAAATGCATCCAGTTTTCGTTGAAGTAAAACAGGATGCATTTATAAATTAAAAAAATAAATGTTTCATTTGTATTTTTTAGGAGCAGGCAGTGGCCCGTTGGACCACTGCATGGTATTAAAAAATATTGTTTAAACATTCTCAAAGGGGAAGGGGTCTGAAGTGGACCTCTTCCCATGTTCGAATGGGTAACCAAAAACTTTGATTTGGTAAGAAGTTACTGAATCTCAATTTGGGGTTTGTACATTCCAAAAGCATTTTTGAGATTTCAAACAGACCAATTCTGAGAATCAGGCCATTTGCATCAGCAAACATGCTTATTACATCTAGCCCTCGATTATGTAATCCAGTGTAGACAAAAGTGATTAGAGCACTCTTTGCCTTCAATTAGATGCATTGTAAAGTGTTGAAAGCAATCACATTCTGTCATTCAAGGCAGCATACCATTAGCAGAGTAATCTAATGCCATGTTAAGTAATCAGAGTAAACTCTTATCTGTGATAAAAAGTAATAAAAGGTAAATTATATGTCATAACGCACACATTCTATAGAAATATTATTTTCTTTGTCTTTCATTTTAAAGCACATAAATCCTTTCTGGGAAAGGTGTCACATCTTACACCTGAATACAGCAATCAGTAAATAAAAAAGGTGGCCAGTCACTAACTTTAAAAGTTCTACCATTTTGCACCCACAAGTGTGGCTTCTTTTTTAGTCACTTTTAACCCTTTTGAATTAGAAGCATTGTTCGATGAAATCTCCAATTATGCAGCAAATGGTGAATTAAGTAGCAAGTTCGGCAAATCCATAATGATGTGCGGAACACAGTGGCCAAGAAATTACATCTTCTCAGGCCCTGGTTATAATCTAGGTAAATATATGTTAGTGATCTTCTTCTCTAATCCAGTAACTGACAAAGTGTTCAGAGTAATCCCCTTTTTACCCAAACATTGAGAAATGGAAGATGCCACTGGAATGCGAAGCACACTGAGATGTAGCGGGAGGGAGTATTACATAGCTGCTGCATTCTGCACAAGTTCTGTATTTACCTAAGAGGTCTTTTAACGACGTTCCTGTGGCGAAAGGGGCTTCACCTTATTGACAAGGCGGCGTTAAGCACTTAATGTGGCTTAATGCCGCCTTGTAAATAAGGCTCCCTTTCATGCTACACTTAGCGTGGAAGGGGTGGGCAATGGGTGTTGTGGTGGCTGTTCCGCCGCAATACACATTGATTTTTACACTGCCCCCTATTTACAATGGTGGTGTAAATAGGAGGCAGCTCCAAAATTAAGGTCAGGGAAAACCTGGTCTTAACATAGCGAAATGAGGAGAAATGCTTTATTTTGCCTCGTTTTTTCTGTTTCTCTGTGTGCTGCATTGTGCAGCACACATAGAAACAGCAAAACTCCATGAACAATTGTTTATGTGCAGGAAGTTGTCCTTTCCTGCACATAAATAATCATTAAAGAAATGATGATTTGCAACTTCTATGTGTGCTGCACAATGTAGCACTGATAGAAGTTGAAAATCGCCATTTGTGATTGTTTATGTGCAGGAAGGGACACCTTCCTGCGCATAAACAATTTTTCCCCCTAAGTCAGACACCCTTGTACTATGGTGCAAGGGTGCCTGCATTGCTGCTAGGCAGCTTAATTTAGCGCCAGTGCTAGGGAAAATGCAGGGGTGCGTCATATATTTGTCAGTACGGCGCATCCCTGCATTTTCAGAACGGCGGAGCATGGCATTCGCAAGTTTTGCTTAACGCCATACTCTGTCAATTTGTTGTACATATGCCCCCTGTGGTTTGTGCCCTTATTGGGTGTGCAGGAAGCTTGCACTGCTGCTGGTTAGACTATACCTTTTCTGTGTGCCTTGCACTAAAGTTTCGACGGTGCTCCTGTTGCAGGTATGGAACTTGCACTGCTGGCATTGTACCTTTTCTGTGTGTGAGGAAAGCTTTTACTGCTGCAGCCCAGGCTTTACCTCTTTTACGCATGAGGAAAGCTTGCACTGCTGCCTTGACCTATCTGTTTTTTTCAGTTTAATGAAATCCAGTTTGTTATTGACAGCTGCCAATGTTTGTTTCTCTTAGTTTTGCCCTCTCCCAGAGGGGTTCCATTGGATTTGCTGTGGTCCAAGTGAGGGCCTACAGTCAGACATTATTGCAAGGACAGCAGAGAGCCAGCAGCAGGCTCTAAAAATGCTGAAGCTGGTCTTCTCTGGGCTGTCAATCCTACCAGTTAATGTTCCTCCGATGGAATAGCACAGAACACAGCTTGTTAAACATCTTCTGGTAACCCCTGAAGCACTAAATAAATAATATGGACTTCATAAATATTTAAACTTCACAGGAACAGTATTTAAAATAGACTTCACGCCGACTTGTCCTGGCCAAAGTCAAACACCTCAGCTTTTATAGAGCCACAAATCTGGAGGAGGTGAGAACATGAAGTGTTGTGATCAGCAAACGAAGCGCTCTGCTGGCACTGGGGGATTTCCCACCATCTTCCTTCAAAGGAAAATGGTTTATTGATTAAACCTGTTTACAATGTCTTTCAAAGGACTGTTCTTTCGCGTTGGCTTGTCGGCTTTTTCACCCAGAAAAAGTTCTGCTCTGTACGGATCTCTAAACATTTATGATTCATAAGAGTGTTTCATTTTGTATAAGCAAGTGCAAAATATGTTTGAAAATCTCTTTCCAACAACGGATTAGAAAGGATACGAGGAAACTAAATTAAGCGTTCTTTTCAGCATCACCTGAAGATTTCAGTGAAAAGGCCTGAAGCAGTCTGTGATACAACATACTGCAGCACTCTAAGGTAAAACATGCACTGTTATTTTCAGCATGACGTGTGACAACTAAGTATTCATCAATGACTGGCAGGTGTCATACAGAGTACGGCGGCTGCTGGCAAACATATGTGACAAGAGAGGCGGTGCCTATGCTGCCCCAGACAGATGTTGTCCATTCATGCAGTATATATAAATATATATATGTATTACCTACTGGCAGTCGCCAGTAGGTAGTTATAGTTAGGACCTATTTTCCACAGGAAATCGGCAACATTCTATTTGGAATAACGTTGGCGCCGATTGACGAATCTTCGCAAAATTTTCCAAACTTTTGGCCAGCTCCAGTCTGCTCCTATCCTGAAAATTTCACGGTGATTCGTCAAGCGGGGGCCGTGAAAAAAGGGGGGTCCCAAAACGCGTTTTCCCCATGCGTTTTCCCATAGGACCTGTTGAGGCAGCTACAGCCCGAACTGCTGAACGGAATTACACCAAATTTGGCAAAGAGGTAGTCCTCAGTTCAGACTCGTGACTTTTTCTTAAATGGTGTAAATCCGTTCAGTAGATCCTGAGAAAATTAGAGTTAAAAAGATAGATATATCTGGGTGGAGCCTAACCACACATCTCATCGTGAGATCTGATTGGCTGTCAGTACTTCATCCAAGAAGTGTTGGCAGCCATCTTGGGACCAATATACATGATAGCACCTCATTAAAAAGCATTTCAGTTAATAGAAGGTTTTAAGACTTTAGTTACATTATAAATCATTAGTTGATGGTACCATACTCATTTTAGGAATTGTGGTGTGTTCTAAGGTGATTTTACCATGTGAAAAAGCCTTCTGCTGTGATATCATGAATCATGTTTGAGATAAACCTATTTTCTCACGCTTTTCCCACAGAGGTTTGGAAGGTGATCTATAAGCTAAACTGAGAGCATATTTTCTGTAAATTCACATTATCTTTCTCAGTCATGTGAGAATGAAGTCTGACATTCTCAGTAAAACATGTACATCCAACAAGGGCAGAGACTGTCAGTTGATTCCTTTGTGTTCTACTGCAGCTTCCCAGAGTGTTCTAAAGAACAACTAGAGCGCTAACAGTCCTACTTATGACAAACGTATTGCACACCTGAAGCCATCTTGATTGGAATAAAGTGATATCTCTTAAAGCATTGAATTTAAAAAGGAACAAAATGAGGGGGTTCATTTTGCCATAGAAAGTATGAATAGTGCTGCAGAAAGAAAAATTAGGGCACATTTTGAGTGACTTCTCAAATCCTCTTCTATTTCATTAAAAAATTCTGACATGCAGACTGAAACATGCACTTTCAATACCAGCAGCAGACTTCCCTGGTGCGCAGTAGCTTTACTACAGTGATCTAATGAGCAACTAGAGTGCTAACATTCTGATTTTATGGCAAATCTGTGACACATCTGAATGCCTTCTTGATGGACCCAAAATAAAAAACTGAAAGTATTTCCTACTGAGGAGACTGCAGTAAATGAGGAAATTAGGAAACTTCATAACAAATAAATCTCCCAAGATGGCCACCAGAGACAAACGAGCCCAAATGTAGCCCAAATATCACCCAGATGTAGCCCAAGTATAGCCCAATGACAGAATGTCCCAGAGTGTTCTGAACAACTAGAGCGCTTACTGTCTTACTTATGAGAAAAGTATGGCACACCTGAAGCCATCTTGATTGGAATAAACTGGTAACACTTAAAACATTTAATTTAAAAAGGAACACAATGAGGGGGTTCATTTTGCCATAGAAATTATGATTAGTGCTGAAGAAAGAAAAATTAGGGCACATTTTGAGTGACTTCTCAAATCCTCTTCTATTTCATTAAAATATTCTGATATGCAGACTGAAACATGCACTTTTAATACCAGCAGCAGACTTCCGTGGTGAGCAGTAGCTTTACTACAGTGATCTAATGAGCAACTAGAGTGCTAACATTCAGAATGTATGGCAAATGTGTGACATATCTGAATACCTTCTTGATGGAATCAAAGTAAAAAACTGAAAGCATTTCCTACTGAGGAGACTGCAGTAAATGAGGAAATTAGGAAACTTCATAACAAATAAATCTCCCAAGATGGCCACCAGAGACAAAAGAGCCCAAATGCAGCACAAATATCACCCAGATGTAGCCCACATGTAGCCCAATGACAGAAGTGTGCAAAACACTTATTTTTGTGTATTTGCAGTTTTATATAGTGCAGACCTGTCAGGTATTGGAGTGCTTTACATGAGCATTGGTGAAATCACACAAGATCAAATTCCTTTTGGTTGTAGACATGGGGAGATTAAGTGATTTGACCAGAATCACAGAATGTTGAGCTGAAGCAGAAACTCCAACCTGGTTCCCCAGTAGCAAAGTCTGCAGCTCTGGAAGTAACACCACATCCTCTCCACTAGGTGCAACATTTAATCAAGTGGTCAACTGGATAAAAAAACTTAAAGATCACAAATAATTTAAAAGTTCTTTGTCGCTATTTGAAAACTCAGAAAATATGTCCTCATTTTAGTTTTTTAGAGCACTAACCATAATTTTGATGCAAATAAGATCCTCTCATATATGTAATTTCTAAAGGAAATGCTCTAGGTATTACAGTTTTGATTACATCAAGTTGACATCAGGCGTGCCACACTTTTGTAATAAATATAGAATGTTAGCAATCTAGTTGTTCATTGGGATACTGTTGAGAGTCAGAGGCCAGGGGCACGGACTCTGAAAATTGAAGGCAGGTAGGAGAGTGCAGAGGCAACAATTTGACCACACTGGGCAGACAGGAAGGGCAGTGGCAGCATAACAGACTATGGAGGGCAGTGGAAAGGGGGGCAGGGGCTACAAACCAACAATACAGGACTGGCAAGAGAGGCTGTGGCAATATAATAGACCATTGTGGGCAGAAGAAAGAGGCAGTGTTAGTACAACCATACATGCCAACATGTATGTTTATTAGCTCAAATGGGCTTTATTTGATCTGTCTCCTGTCTACAATCTCCTCTTTTTCAATGTAACTCAAAGGGGAAAATCAATACCCTAGTTTTTTTTTCAAAATATCCCTCTTACCAAGTTAAAAATGTTCGCAGGTATGGTACATTGGATCATGGTAGGCAGGAGGAATTGGGGTAGGGACATGGACTCGGATAACAGAGGACAGGCGAGACATGGAGAGGTGCACCAAACTGACCCTACAGGGCAGGCATCAGGGTTTGCAGCAGCACAATACACCACACAGGGCATGCAGGACGGGAGTGCAGCACAACAAACCATAGAAAGCAATAGGGAGGGGACAGGACCATGCACATGGACAACAGAGAACAGAGGGGAAAGAGGCAATGGTAGCTAGCTGACCATAATGGACAGACAGGAGAGAAAGCTGCAGCATAACAGACCATACATAAGGGGCAGGAGGGACGGATCAGGAGCATTATTACAATGGAACAGACAAGCCAGGAGGAATGGAATAGTGGTCTGCACATGGAAACAGAGGGCTGGGGGCAAGGGGGCAGGGCAGGAGCAGCAAGATGATCATGGAGGTCAGGCAGGATGGGCACTAGAAACAAGACACACCATGGAGAGCAACAGTGAGACTATGATGGCATACACACAGACCATGGAGGGAAGGTGGGAGGGGTCAGGGGCAGCTAGCTGACCACACAGGGAAGGTGGGAGGGGCCAATGCAGCACAGAATACCATGCATGGCAAGCGGGAGGGTTAGTGGCAGCACAATGGCTATGATGGGCAAGAAGGAGGGTGCAGGGGCATGCAAAAAGGACCATGGAGGATAGAAGGGAGGGTCAGGACCTGGGCACAGACAAGAGAGTTCAGGGGAAGGGGCCTCACAACAGACCGCACGGGGCAGGCAGGAGGAGCAGTTGCAGCACAACAGACCAGGGAGGGCAGAAGGGTGTGGCAGTAAAATGGACCATGGAGGACTGGAGGAAGAGGATAGGGGCATGGCATGTGGACAGGCAGGGTGGAGGTGGCAGGGACAGGTTACAGTCATCTGACAATGCTAGGCAGGTGGAAGGGGAGTGGCAGCTCAACAGAACACTCAGAGTAGATAGGGGTGGCAGGTCCATGGAACATGGTGGGCAAAAAGGATGGAGCAGGGGCATGCACAAAGACATCGGAGGGCAGGGGGAAGGAGAATAGGGGCAGCAAGCTAAGCACAGAGGCTAAGTAGGAGGTCAATGATGGGCCATAGAATTGGGCAATGGAGGGCAGGAGGAGTGGACTGGTACATCATGCTAAATGGAGGGCAGTGGCAGCACATCAGACCATGCATGGCAGGAAGGAGGAAGCTAGTCCATGGATTCAGGCAACAGAGGATAGGGAGGAGGTGGATGGGGCAGCAAGCTAACTGTTCAGAGAAGGTGGGTATTAGGAACTTTATTGTTTTTAAAATGTGTGTCTGTGCGGTCTACTTAAAATATGAACAAGTATGCAGCATAATCTCACTTTTGTTCAGGAACAAGAGGACGTTTGTGACTGTGACTCCGGGCTCACTTGGCAGAAACACCCCCTGACTCTTCACCCCCATCGCAAAATGTAATGCCTGTGAAAAGGGTAGGTGGACGCAGTGTTATATAGAACATAGACCTGAGAGCACGATTGAAAATGAAAACTAGATATAGTATATGGTATAAACTATGCACCAAAAAGTGTGATATAAGATGAACCGGGCGTGAAATATAATATGCAATACATTGTGTGCAATGACAGATTCATTGGAGAGCGCGAGATAGCACAGGCACTAGCGTGTGCTATGTGATATGCGCCTTGGAGTGTAATATGCAAAATATGTGCTGGGGAGTGTAACGTTGCATATGCACTGTGACAAAGATATGGATCCCAGATTGTAATATGTATGGCATAGCGCTGTGCGTTATAACATAGGCATCGAGGAAGGCACGTTAGATGGGGCACTATAACCCGTGCGAAGGCAAGTGTGGCATGACATATTCACAGGGTGGTGTTACAGTGCACATGGGCTAGAGAGTGTCATAGCATACGCACTAGCTGGTGGAATACAACACAGAGGTGTGTGGCACTCGGCGGGCACTGGTGGGTGTAACACAGCATTGGGTTCAGCCAGGAGCACGATGTGACTCTCAAGTGAGGTTCGTCTCCTTTCCAGAGAGTAAAATAAAAGGTATTACACATCCGGTGGTGGATGTGTGTTTTATTAACCGTGAGGGGGGTTTCTTGCATCGTTTGGTCAAATGTTTGACGAATCCCCTTTGAATGGCTTGGTGTGCATGTGTATTAAATGTGCCCGTCAATAGCTACCCATGTTTGTATAAATAAACGACAAGGGTGTCTACTTGGAGAGTACCCACCGGCGGGGGCGCCGGGATTAGGCACGGTAGGGCGTCAGACACTTCAGAGCTTCACTAGCGGTGTAAATACATTCCATGTGGATTCATTGTATGCATAGTCGCCTTTTAATGAATATCACGCAAATCGTCATGGTGATAGGTACATACGGTTTGTCCAGCATGTCCTAGGTGTTTCTATAAATATATATTTTTTTTAAATAATAAAAAACAAAGGCCGGCCCCGGGGGATGGGGTCTCCGGGGCCATAAGTGGCCTGAGGAGGGGGGCAATGCAGCCCCCCTCCTAAAGAATAAAAAAAAAAAAAAATGCCATGACCCGGGGGTTGGGGCCCCGGGGCCGATTAAGGCCTTGGGAGGGCCAAATTAATTTTTTTCAACAAAAAAAATGAGGGTGCAGGCCCTGGGGGATGGGGTCCCCAGGGCCAATAAATTAGAAAAAGAAGAGGGGCCACACAGCCCTCCTTCGTAAAAAAATTAAATAAATAAAAGACCGGCATCACGCCGGAGGCCATGCCCCCTCCTTGCAGCACTCTGCAAACGCGCCCCCTGGCCAGTTGTAAGTTGGGGAATTATTTCCCCTTCAATACTGAGGGTCCCTGAGGGCCAACTAGCCCAACAGGTATCTCCAGTATGCGCCAGGGAGATGCGTTGCAGACAGGTGTTCTGAGGCCACGCCTCTTTTTACACCTCTATGCAACACAGCTCTGTGGCGCTTACTGGAGGTACCTAGTGGGCTAGTCTGACACTAGGGACCCTTAGGATACAAGAGGACTTAATCTCTCAACTTAGAACGGCCACAGGGCGCGTTTACACAGTGGTGAAGGGAGGGGACGGGGCCTGAGGTGACGTGTGCAAACACACCCTGTGGCGCGTTTTAAGTTAGGGAAATAATTCCCTTTCAATCCCTAGGGACCCTGGGTGCCAACTAGCCCACCAGGTGGTTCCAGTAAGCGCCACTGCTCTGCGTTGCAGAGAGGTGGTGCAGGCCGTGCCCCTTTTTACACCTCTCTGCAATGGCGCTTACTGGACATACTTAGTGGGCTATTTTGCCCCTAGGGACCCTCAGAATTCAAGGGGAATTCATCTCTCAATTTAAAAAACGGCCACAGGGCGTGTTTACACAGTGGGGAAGGGAGGGAACGGGGCCTGAGATGACGTGTGCAAACACATCCTGTGGCATGTTTTAAGTTGGGGAAATAATTCCCCTTCAATCCTGAGAGCCCCTGGAGGCTAACTAGCCCACCAGGTGCTTCCAGTAAGCGCCACTGAGCTGCGTTGCAGAGAGGTGGTCCAGGCCGTGCCACTTTTTACAACTCTCTGCAACGCAGCTCTGTGGCGCTAACTGGAGGTACCTAGTGGGCTAGTTGGACCCTAGGGACCCTCAGGATTCAAATGAACTCAATCTCCCAACTAAAAACGGCCACAGGGCGTGTTTACACAGTGGTGAAGGGAGAGGACGGGGCCTGAGTTAACGTGTGCAAACAAGCCCTGTGGGACATTTTAAGTTGGGGAAATAATTCCCCTTCAATCCTGAGGGACCCTGGGGGCCAACTAGCCCACCAGGTGCTTCCAGTAAGCACCACTGCGCTGCGTTGCAGAGAGGTGGTCTAGGCCGTGCCCCTTTTTACATCTCTCTGCAACGCAGCTCTGTGGCACTTACTGGAGGTACTTAGTGGTCTAGTTGGACCCTAGGGACCATCAGGATTCAAGGGGACTTAATCTCCCAACTTAAAACGGCCACGGGGCGTGTTTACACAGTGTGGAAGGGAGGGGACGGGGCCTGAGGTGACGTGTACAAACACGCCCTGTGGCGCGTTTTAAGAGGTAGTTTTAATCCCCTGTCCTATTATATACTAGGGGTTTACAGAGGAGGTCATGCTAATCACAGGGGGACCCCAACGCATAGTGTTCCCTAGTGTATGTAGGTGTTTTCACTGTATTCTGAGTGTCTTTTAACATAGCACTGACTCTAGGACTGGTTAGTCAGACTCAGTTACCACCAGTATCCGTCTGAAAAAGTTGAGGGTACAGGATGATTTTGCAACAAGGCTTCTTTCTGCTCTTCTGTTTGTTCTTTCTGCACGTTATCCTTCTTCCTGCACTTTTCTTCGTCTTTGAGGACTTCTGTTGCTTCTTTCTGCATTTCTTTTTTTTCTTTCTGTGCGTTTTTTCTTCTTTCTTCACATGTCCTATGTCTGTAGGCATAATTAAAAATTAGTATTTAAAAAACCTTTGAAATTCACTGAAAAAGCTATAGGTTTCAGGCACGTTATAGTTATAGTGATGTCATGAGTGATGTCACTGACCATGTCATGAGTGATTCGTCAAGCGGGGGCTGAGAAAAAAGGGGGGTCCCAAAACGTGTTTTCCCCATGCAATTTTCCATAGGGACCTTTAGTCCAAGGTACAGCCCGAACGGCTGAACAGAAATACTTGAAATTTGGCAGAGAGATAGATCCTCAGCTCGGGGATGTGCCTTTTGCATATATGGAGTCAATCTGTTCAGTAGTTCCTGAGAAAATTGCAGTTAAAAGCACATACATATCTATAGCCGCGCACCGTGCTCGCACCGTGCGAGCACCCTAACGTGCGCGAGCGTAATTCTCATTGGTGGTTACATGTTAGTCAACGTTCGAATCGGTCGAAATCAGGAAGTGTCAGCCGCCATTTTGTTTGTTTTCAGTGCGAGAGTGAAAAAGGAAGGTGGCGAACGTGAAAAGGGGGCAGGGTAGAGAGTTCCTGACCCCCTAGCCTTTGTCAGGGTGTCCCTGAAGGACCCCGAAGGCAGAAAAAAACATTTTTTTTTTAATCACGGGGGTGCGCGCACGGTGAAAAACACCAAAAAAAAATAAAAAATTATTTTTTTAATATGTAGTTTATTGTAAAATAAATATATAAAAAAAAAATAATACATACATAACTTAGCATTTAAAAAAACGTACAAATTCACTGAAAAAACCATAGGTTTCACACACGTTATAGTTAGGAATTAGCATTTAAAAAACCTTGCAAATTCACTTAAAAAACCATAGGTTTCACACATGTTATAGTTAGGTGGATATTTCACTCGTAAAAAACCAATGAAATTCCCCCGTTATAGTTACTTCAGATAACTATAACTCGCGCGACCGCCACTCTATCACAAGGATGATGTCATCAGTGATGTCAAGAGTGATGCCACTGACCATGTCATGAGTGATGTAATATGTGACGTCATCAGCTGTGGATTGCGGGCGCGCGAGTTGTAGTTATCTGAAGTAACTATAACGGGGGAATTTCATTGGTTTTTTACAAGTGAAATATCCACCCAACTATAACATGTGTGAAACCTATGGTTTTTTAAGTGGATTTGCAAGGTTTTTTAACTGCTAATGCCTAACTATAACGTGTGTGAAACCTATGGTTTTTTCAGTGAGTATATATATATATATATATATATATATATATATATATATATATATATATATATATATATATATATATATATATATATATATCCAAAGAAATTTCTCCAACCAAGGGAGCCCCCATCCCTACAGGGCGGCTTCACAGACACGGGCATGGAGATTCCCGTGATTTGGCAACACCAAAGCAAGCAAAAAAGTAGTGAAACCCAACTGCGTGACTCGTAGCTTTATTCACAAGAGAGGCAGACCATCCATCCTTACGCGTTTCAGCCGTTAGTCATGGCCTTGTTCACAGGTGAGGATAATTACAGGGAATGAGCTCACGCTCTTAAGAGCACAGTGTTCACGTGACCTGATGCAATACTGCATTTCCCAACATGCACTTGGAATGTTCTTGTAAGCTGCGGCATGTGTAGAATAATGCTGAATAGGATTAAAGTGCCACAGTCTGGTAACAAGCTATGCACAATGCTTGAACTGTGAATGATAACAATTTTACTGGATAGCGTCCCAAATCACAGTTTTAGTAACCCAAGTGCACTGTAGAGTGTAAAACTAGAATGTCACGTTTAAAAAGTGCAGCTTTTACCTTTCAATACAAAGTCCTCATGAATGCGCTGCCAAAGATAACACAATCCCTTTGTGCGCAATTCCCAGAGTCCGAGTTGGCAAGAGGAGACATAACTTCTCTTGTTCTCCCTTCCGCGCTGCGTGCAGAAATACCTTGGAAATCCTTTCGTCTGCACACAGATGCGTGGGACATGCTCCCTATTTGAAATCCAAAGAAATTTCTCCAACCAAGGGAGCCCCCATCCCTACAGGGCGGCTTCACAGACACGGGCATGGAGATTCCCGTGATTTGGCAACACCAAAGCAAGCAAAAAAGTAGTGAAACCCAACTGCGTGACTCGTAGCTTTATTCACAAGAGAGGCAGACCATCCATCCTTACGCGTTTCAGCCGTTAGTCATGGCCTTGTTCACAGGTGAGGATAATTACAGGGAATGAGCTCACGCTCTTAAGAGCACAGTGTTCACGTGACCTGATGCAATACTGCATTTCCCAACATGCACTTGGAATGTTCTTGTAAGCTGCGGCATGTGTAGAATAATGCTGAATAGGATTAAAGTGCCACAGTCTGGTAACAAGCTATGCACAATGCTTGAACTGTGAATGATAACAATTTTACTGGATAGCGTCCCAAATCACAGTTTTAGTAACCCAAGTGCACTGTAGAGTGTAAAACTAGAATGTCACGTTTAAAAAGTGCAGCTTTTACCTTTCAATACAAAGTCCTCATGAATGCGCTGCCAAAGATAACACAATCCCTTTGTGCGCAATTCCCAGAGTCCGAGTTGGCAAGAGGAGACATAACTTCTCTTGTTCTCCCTTCCGCGCTGCGTGCAGAAATACCTTGGAAATCCTTTCGTCTGCACACAGATGCGTGGGACATGCTCCCTATTTGAAATCCAAAGAAATTTCTCCAACCAAGGGAGCCCCCATCCCTACAGGGCGGCTTCACAGACACGGGCATGGAGATTCCCATGATTTGGCAACACCAAAGCAAGCAAAAAAGTAGTGAAACCCAACTGCGTGACTCGTAGCTTTATTCACAAGAGAGGCAGACCATCCATCCTTACGCGTTTCAGCCGTTAGTCATGGCCTTGTTCACAGGTGAGGATAATTACAGGGAATGAGCTCACGCTCTTAAGAGCACAGTGTTCACGTGACCTGATGCAATACTGCATTTCCCAACATGCACTTGGAATGTTCTTGTAAGCTGCGGCATGTGTAGAATAATGCTGAATAGGATTAAAGTGCCACAGTCTGGTAACAAGCTATGCACAATGCTTGAACTGTGAATGATAACAATTTTACTGGATAGCGTCCCAAATCACAGTTTTAGTAACCCAAGTGCACTGTAGAGTGTAAAACTAGAATGTCACGTTTAAAAAGTGCAGCTTTTACCTTTCAATACAAAGTCCTCATGAATGCGCTGCCAAAGATAACACAATCCCTTTGTGCGCAATTCCCAGAGTCCGAGTTGGCAAGAGGAGACATAACTTCTCTTGTTCTCCCTTCCGCGCTGCGTGCAGAAATACCTTGGAAATCCTTTCGTCTGCACACAGATGCGTGGGACATGCTCCCTATTTGAAATCCAAAGAAATTTCTCCAACCAAGGGAGCCCCCATCCCTACAGGGCGGCTTCACAGACACGGGCATGGAGATTCCCGTGATTTGGCAACACCAAAGCAAGCAAAAAAGTAGTGAAACCCAACTGCGTGACTCGTAGCTTTATTCACAAGAGAGGCAGACCATCCATCCTTACGCGTTTCAGCCGTTAGTCATGGCCTTGTTCACAGGTGAGGATAATTACAGGGAATGAGCTCACGCTCTTAAGAGCACAGTGTTCACGTGACCTGATGCAATACTGCATTTCCCAACATGCACTTGGAATGTTCTTGTAAGCTGCGGCATGTGTAGAATAATGCTGAATAGGATTAAAGTGCCACAGTCTGGTAACAAGCTATATATATATATATATATATATATATATATATATATATATATATATATATCCAAAACAAAGGTTGCCCTCAATGAGAGCGCCTCACAGAAAGCAACTCCATGCAATGAGGACCACAGCCACCTCACCCCCACAGCTGGCATCAGGAATGAAGGCTTTACGCGTTTCGAATGTCACTTCTTGTTCACAAGCCTCAGCAAAGAAAGACAGCAAACAAACATAGAGATCACCTGTGTTTTATTTCAAAGGTCCCGCCCTCCTGGGCGTGTTCTCCCGCCTGCTAAGGCATCTGGTATTTGGAGTCTCTAATATTGAATCCCAAGTGGGTGTTGCTGCTTTCCTTCATAAAATGCAATAAAATCCCAAGTGGGTTGATATCAGCATGGAATGCCAGGTAGTCTGTACTTTAACAGTCACTCACATTTGGACCTCTCTGTACCTTTTTCCGCCTCTGAATTTTCAAACACGGAGGATCCGCAGAAATGCAGCGGGCGCTCTCGCAACTAGGCATAGCCGCTAATAAATCCAAAACAAAGGTTGCCCTCAATGAGAGCGCCTCACAGAAAGCAACTCCATGCAATGAGGACCACAGCCACCTCACCCCCACAGCTGGCATCAGGAATGAAGGCTTTACGCGTTTCGAATGTCACTTCTTGTTCACAAGCCTCAGCAAAGAAAGACAGCAAACAAACATAGAGATCACCTGTGTTTTATTTCAAAGGTCCTGCCCTCCTGGGCGTGTTCTCCCGCCTGCTAAGGCATCTGGTATTTGGAGTCTCTAATATTGAATCCCAAGTGGGTGTTGCTGCTTTCCTTCATAAAATGCAATAAAATCCCAAGTGGGTTGATATCAGCATGGAATGCCAGGTAGTCTGTACTTTAACAGTCACTCACATTTGGACCTCTCTGTTCCTTTTTCCGCCTCTGAATTTTCAAACACGGAGGATCCGCAGAAATGCAGCGGGCGCTCTCGCGACTAGGCATAGCCGCTAATAAATCCAAAACAAAGGTTGCCCTCAATGAGAGCGCCTTACAGAAAGCAACTCCATGCAATGAGGACCACAGCCACCTCACCCCCACAGCTGGCATCAGGAATGAAGGCTTTACGCGTTTCGAATGTCACTTCTTGTTCACAAGCCTCAGGTGAAACCCACTTGGGAGGAATATTTGTGGGACAACAAGTACCAGCATGCTGAGCGGCACCGCCCACTGGGGCAGGGCTTGGGAAATGCTTATCAGGTGTGTCCACAAACGCTGCTGCTGCTCTTTACTTTCCCTGCCTGTGAACAAGGACAGCAATGTCTGAAACGCGTAAGGCTTCAGAGACTTTGAATTTGGTGTGTGTGATCCTGTTTGCACTGCGGTCTTCAATAAAAAGGTGTTAATCCTCACGAGTGGCGTCTCCACCTAGGGCAACCTGTTTTGATGTATTTGAGCGGCCGGTCCGGTCGCGGAGATGCCCTACTGCTTAAAAGGGGACCTTGGCAGCTTGAAGTTTCAGCGCTGATGGCGTGGGTGAGCCGTTTTGAAAGACTTGATATGCAGCACACACAGTTTTCTGGCACCAATTCGACCCACTTGGGTTAGACATTTGTGTTTATTTTGAAGGGCAGCAGAACCCACTTGGGAGGAACATTTGTGGGACAACAAGTACCAGCATGCCGAGCGGCACCGCCCACTGGGGCAGGACTTGGGAAATGCTTATCAGGTGAAACCCACTTGGGAGGAATATTTGTGGGACAACAAGTACCAGCATGCCGAGCGGCACCGCCCACTGGGGCAGGACTTGGGAAATGCTTATCAGGTGTGTCCACAAACGCTGCTGCTGCTCTTTACTTTCCCTGCCTGTGAACAAGGACAGCAATGTCTGAAACGCGTAAGGCTTCAGAGACTTTGAATTTGGTGTGTGTGATCCTGTTTGCACTGCGGACTTCAATAAAAAGGTGTTAATCCTCACGAGTGGCGTCTCCACCTAGGGCAACCTGTTTTGATGTATTTGAGCGGCCGGTCCGGTCGCGGAGATGCCCTACTGCTTAAAAGCGGACCTTGGCAGCTTGAAGTTTCAGCGCTGATGGCGTGGGTGAGCCGTTTTGAAAGACTTGATATGCAGCACACACAGTTTTCTGGCACCAATTCGACATACTTGGGTTAGACATTTGTGTTTATTTTGAAGGGCAGCAGAACCCACTTGGGAGGAACATTTGTGGGACAACAAGTACCAGCATGCCGAGCGGCACCGCCCACTGGGGCAGGACTTGGGAAATGCTTATCAGGTGAAACCCACTTGGGAGGAATATTTGTGGGACAACAAGTACCAGCATGCCGAGCGGCACCGCCCACTGGGGCAGGACTTGGGAAATGCTTATCAGGTGTGTCCACAAACGCTGCTGCTGCTCTTTACTTTCCCTGCCTGTGAACAAGGACAGCAATGTCTGAAACGCGTAAGGCTTCAGAGACTTTGAATTTGGTGTGTGTGATCCTGTTTGCACTGCGGTCTTCAATAAAAAGGTGTTAATCCTCACGAGTGGCGTCTCCACCTAGGGCAACCTGTTTTGATGTATTTGAGCGGCCGGTCCGGTGGCGGAGATGCCCTACTGCTTAAAACGGACCTTGGCAGCTTGAAGTTTCAGCGCTGATGGCGTGGGTGAGCCGTTTTGAAAGACTTGATATGCAGCACACACATTTTTCTGGCACCAATTCGACCCACTTTGGTTAGACATTTGTGTTTATTTTGAAGGGCAGCAGAACCCACTTGGGAGGAACATTTGTGGGACAACAAGTACCAGCATGCCGAGCGGCACCGCCCACTGGGGCAGGACTTGGGAAATGCTTATCAGGTGAAACCCACTTGGGAGGAATATTTGTGGGACAACAAGTACCAGCATGCCGAGCGGCACCGCCCACTGGGGCAGGACTTGGGAAATGCTTATCAGGTGTGTCCACAAACGCTGCTGCTGCTCTTTACTTTCCCTGCCTGTGAACAAGGACAGCAATGTCTGAAACGCGTAAGGCTTCCGAGACTTTGAATTTGGTGTGTGTGATCCTGTTTGCACTGCGGTCTTCAATAAAAAGGTGTTAATCCTCACGAGTGGCGTCTCCACCTAGGGCAACCTGTTTTGATGTATGTGAGCGGCCGGTCCGGTCACGGAGATGCCCTACTGCTTAAAAGCGGACCTTGGCAGCTTGAAGTTTCAGCGCTGATGGCGTGGGTGAGCCGTTTTGAAAGACTTGATATGCAGCACACACAGTTTTCTGGCACCAATTCGACCCACTTGGGTTAGACATTTGTGTTTATTTTGAAGGGCAGCAGAACCCACTTGGGAGGAACATTTGTGGGACAACAAGTACCAGCATGCCGAGCGGCACCGCCCACTGGGGCAGGACTTGGGAAATGCTTATCAGGTGTGTCCACAAACGCTGCTGCTGCTCTTTACTTTCCCTGCCTGTGAACAAGGACAGCAATGTCTGAAACGCGTAAGGCTTCAGAGACTTTGAATTTGGTGTGTGTGATCCTGTTTGCACTGCGGTCTTCAATAAAAAGGTGTTAATCCTCACGAGTGGCGTCTCCACCTAGGGCAACCTGTTTTGATGTGTATATATATATATATATATATATATATATATATATATATATATATATATATATATATATATATATATATATATATATATATTCCTTTGGTCTACTGCTTCCACCCACCACAGTGTACAGTTAGGGGCACAAGGTCAGCCCACTTTAGCCATTGGCTTATATGACTATGACTGTGAGTGATGGCACCCACCACTTCCACACAAAGAGCACCCAGCATCCCACTCTCTCACACTACCCAATGAACCTATTCTGCATGTTACACTTGCATGTATTCTCCTCAACACCACTCGCTCACGAAACACGCCATACAGATGTGGAACCTACAGCATGATCATGCTCCAGACCTGCTCTTTCTTATGGAAACATGACTAAACCCATCCTCTGCACCGGACATCACTTCAGATATCCCCGCCAGCTGCAAGATTGCCAGGCAAGACTGTCAGCACAAGCCCCCGAATCGGAGTCGCCGTCATATTGAGACACCATCAGCTAAACCACCTATGCCCTCTACATTGAATGCCTCATGATCAAGATAGACATCACAGCCATCTTCTCTTTGGGCGGTACCCTCAAAGATAGACCACCAGGACCCCGCACAAATGTTGCCAGGGACATCGCAGACATTGTTGCAACCTTCATTATCAATGCCAGCACCTTGGCTCAGTGAAACCCAATAACAAGAGCCCGACCACAGGCCAGCTGGTACACAAACTCAGACTGAGGAAATGCCACTGTAAGCAACTGGAGTGCAAATGGAGGACAACTCAAGACACTGCAGATAAAGACATCTTCAAAACCACGCTAAAACGCTACCACCACAGAAATAGAACAACAGGCACATAGCTCTGGCGGACCACAGCAATGTTGGGACAAAAAGCAGCAAGGAGATATTTTCAATTATCAAAGATTTCACCTCACTTCCTTCTGCTTTTGCAACATCACCGCTCAGGACCTTTGCAACAAGCTCTCGGAATTCTTCTGCAACAAAATCCCCTTCATATACAATAACTTCGACCCTCACCAGACCCTGTCACTTTCACTACTCAACCTCCTATCATAGCCGAAGAACAAACCCTGAATTCGTCATCTGTCATCACCACCACTGAAACAGTTGCAACCTTAAAGACCATTCATTTGGGATTCCATCTGACCTTTGCCCCCACACTGCCTTCACCAAAGAACACCTATTGCTCCGTAAAGTACTAACATCCATCCTCAACACCTCCATCGACTCAGCCACATTACCAGGCACCTAGAAACATGCCATCATCACACCTCTGCTCAAGAAACCATCTGCTGACCCAGCCACAATCTCCATCTACAGAACCATCTCCCTCCGACCACCTCAGCACCAGCTAGCTCCTCAATGGCATACAGTCTGGATTCAGGCCCAACCACAGTACAGAAACATCACTCATTGGCATCATAGATGGTATCTGCATGATCTTTCTTTTAATAAGATATTTTATAGGAATTTTTTCAGACTCAACGATGAACACCATATCGGATCTTGTACAGTTAAACAATAGATTGCATTAGCATGACAGTCACCATGCATGTAGGCAGGTATACACCCCACACTTATCCTCATGTTCATTTACTATCTTTCTGTCTCAACGCCACCCCCCATTCAAATGGTTGGTCACCGTAAGTTCTTATTTCCTCATCTAGAGTTTGTGGTACTGACCCCACAGGGTCGAGATGAATTCCTGATTATTGGCACCAATTAGACCATATTATATATTATTTCAGCCAACAGCCTCTCGCTGTGTAAACTGGAATCTCTAGGCTCATGCATTTGTCTAGACCCCTTTCCTAGTGCTTCAGTATGGGTGGGTTGGGCAGTTTCCACACGTTGGCTATATCCCTTTTCGCCACCACCATTCCCAGCCACAGTGGATGGCTTGATGTGTGCTGCAGGGTACGTCTTTTGTCATGCATAGTCGAGCTAGCTTCGGGTTTGTAGGTATTCATCAGTGAGCACTAGACATTCAAAATTTTGTATGCCATGAATTCCACTATGAGTACCTTTGCTTCTATAGGGCTAAATTCTGGTAACTCCCTAGTTCTTCGGTTTATGAAGTTAGCACGTGTCAGAGCTACAAATATCTGTAGTACCGGCTGCGGTGCAGCTCATATTTGGTTTGGAGGTCCGTGAAGGATTTCATTGTCACCCGTCACTAAATCACCAAATTTGGTAATTCCTATGGAGGGCTGTTACTTGTGGCAGTAGTGTCCCAACCCAGAGGGGAAGGTCCTTGGCCAGCTGGCCCCACCACCCAAGGCCATATTCATCTCTCGATAGACTTGTAGCATCACTGTTGCGGCTGGAGGGAGGAAGCTCGTGGCGGCCTCCCCAAAGAGCAGGCGTGTTTTAAAGCAGTTAGACAGGCCAATGCGTGGACATTGGTGGTTCCACAGATAACTCTGCAGAATTGTATCCAGCCTGTTTAAGAAGGAACGTGGTGGGGGGAAGGGGTAATTTTGTAGTTGGTATAGGAGGCAATGTATGACCACCATCTTCTAAACTGAAGATTTGCCCAGAATAGATAATGGAAGGATCGACCAAGACTCTAAATTGTGCATCAAGCAGTCTATCTCGGGTTGTATGTTTATGGTCCATGCTTGATATGAGTCATCATTCACATATACTGCCAAGTATTTAAAGCCTTTAGGATGTCCAGGTATGCCAGTCGCCCATTCTAAAGCTGAGAGCAGGCAATTTATGGGGTATATTACTGATTTAGCACTGTTAATGTGGAGTTCCAAGAAACTGCCAAAGATCTGGAGTACCTGAGGGCATGGGGAACAGACCCCATGGGAATCTTTCAGAAAAATAAGGATGTCATCAACGTACAAGGCGATTCTGTCTGCTACTCCTGGAGAACACTTCAGTCCCTTGAGCTGGGCATTAATACTTATCCAGTCAGCCATCGGTTCAATGGTAATAGAAAACACTAAAACACGACAAAGGACATCCCTATCTAATGCCCTTGTGCACTGGGAAGGAATCAGAGAGCTTGGTACCGATTTTTATAGGGGCCATCAGGTTGTTACATATCAGTCATACTCTCTATATAATTTTGAGTATAAAACTTAGTTTGGACAGGAGAAAAAAGAGGCATTCGCAGTTCAAATGTCAAAGGCTTTATAGAGTCAACTGACTAGAATGCGTAAGCCTCAGGCAGTTTTCTGGACAATGATAACACATTAGGTGCCTGGTGTGTATTATGCCTGGTAGCCTGTTAGGGCATGAAGCCTGCTTGACCTGAGTGTATCAGAGAACATATCACTTTCATGAGGTGGATGGCCAGTGCTCTGGCCCATATCTTAACCTCGATATTTAATAGCAAAATGGGACAATATGATGTGCAGCTTTCAGATGAGCTACCAGGTTACGGCAGGATCACTGTCTCTACTAACCGTAGCCCTGGGGGGAGATATCTGACCTTCTGGGCCTCTGTGAAGGTTGCAAGCAGTGGTTCAATGAGTTGGGGCTTATAAGTTTTAAAGAATTCCGTTGGAAATCTGTGAGGGCCCAGCATTTTACAGACCTACAACTGCCCCAGACCCTCCTTAAGTTTGCCCCCATTTATGTTGTCTTCTAAGTATTGCTTGTTTTCCTGTGAAAGAGGTTTGATCAGTGGTTCCTCTACAAAACACCTTAGTTCAGCTATGTCGGGGCACTCTTTGGGGTAGTAGAGGACTGCATAATTTACTAGATTTATTGACCCACTGTTAGAGGCAGCTTTGCATAGCCAGCCAAGCCATTCTGGCTTTGGCCAAGATAGTGTGTTTCCGCTCTGTTTGTGCAAGTAGTGTATCTCTGAATGCTACAGCTGAGTTTCGGCCACTGCTTACCTCTCAAGTTCCAGAATGTGTGCTTCTACCAACTTCCTGCTGTTGTCATATGGTTTGTCCTGCTATATAACTAATAATGTCACCTCAAAGGAATGCGTTAAGCACCTCCCATAAGGTCCCTGGTTTGCTTTCGGCCAGATAGTGAGTAAGCGTAGTTGCTATGTGTGTCCTCGTCTCCGGTTCCCACAGGCACCATACACCCAGTCTCCACCTCCTTCATACCCCTTGTGAGTTTAGCCGCATCTCTACTGGTGAGTGGTGGAACAGTCCTCAGGCATGTTTTTTTGCATCCCCCACACTTTACGTCTCAGCATTGTGAAGGAAAAAGTAGCCCAGGTGGGAGAATGTCTTGTGAGCACCCGAGTAGAAAGTGTAGCAATGTTCCCAAGGATGCATGGCCCTACAGGCTTCCGTAAATCTTGCTCATAGGGAGGGGGCTGTGTGTCACCCCACACTTCCTGTCCTGTCATCAATCAACCACCCCATTGAGACTCCCCCCACCAGAAGCCCACGCCCAGGTGGGAATTGTGCCACTAGTACACTCAGAATTGTAAGAAAATCCTTTGTAAGTAGAGGGGGGCATAGACACTGACCAGGGATATTGGTCTACCATAGAGAAGGCCTGAAACCTCTATGTACCTAACCCATCTGCCTATACACACTCGTGTCACCATTAAGGGAAGTAGACTGTGGATTAAAATAGCAGACCCTCTCGACCTCCGTGTGAAACCAGCATGTAACACCTTAGAGTAGCCCCTCAGGGCCAATAGTGAAATTTTTTCTCCAGCAGGTGTGTCTCTTGGAGAAGGAGGACATCCTCATCTAAGCACCTGGTCACTCTCGGCACCCCCCTCTTGACCCTATCCAGGAGCCCGTTCATGTTCCATGTTGGGATTTGTGACAGGTGTTGACGCTGTGTAGTGGTGTTATCATTCATGTCTGGACATGATGGTTTAAATAATGGAACCAGTGTGTGTACTTGTTTGTTGAGGGCTCAACAATAGCCGCTCATTTGTGTTTTAGAGCGTGTTTCAGTTTTAGGTCATCATCCCCGAGGTTCAAGACCAACTGTTTTGAGAGCAGCATGCACCATCTCTCCGCTGCATTCACCACACCACCACCGGTAGAAGATGAACACAATGTTGTTGGGATGAACACAAGGAAAAGGCGTTTGAAACAAACAACAAACTATAATAGCAAGATAAAATAAAAGACTAAAGCAATATATCAAAATAACAAACGACATGATTCACTATCCTCCAGCGGTCCCATTTGAACCTACAGAACGAGTATTAATATAGCAGGACAGATATATCACCCAAACGGAAACTGACAGATGCTACCTAAAAGGTACTTAGCATTTGCTAAGGGGGGGGGAGATACTGAACCTACTAATCAAACAGACTAGAGATGGGGCAACACACTATGACCTCATGATGATGTACATAAATAAGAATATCACATATGTAAATACATTACTTGTCACAGCTCAACATTAAATATCACAACACATAACTTGTGTAGTGTATCAATCTTCGTACCGAGTAGATGCATGATCTCAACTAGTACGCTAAGTGCACACCGATGTTTAGTGTTTCTCTTTACATGCTAGCATACCAGATTACACAAAAAATGTGGGGGCATATCAACAACAACCGGCGATAATTATCTCTAAGCGCACTTAGCGCTAGGATAATTATCGCCGGCTAGCGTGAATTTTTATCGCTGAGATAGCGTGCTATTAGCAACGCTTATCTCAATAGCGATAAAAATCCTCACGCTAACAGGCTAACGTGAGATTATCGCTGGAAACCCAGCGATAATCTCACGTTACCTTGTTGATAGGGACAGGCAAACTTTGCCATGATATCCTCCTTCCATAGGATATCATGGCTAAGTCTGAAAAATATCAGACGTAAAAAAGCAGCGTTAACCGCGGTTAGCGCTGCTTTTTTTGTCCCTAACAGGGTTAGCGACATTCTTGATAATAGGAGAAATGTCGCTTAGCAACATTTCTCCTATTATTTTACTCTGGAACGCCCCCTGTGTATCTCATTAGAGATGCAAGGGGAAGCATAGAATAAAAGGGTGCTAACATGCAAATTTGCATGTTAGCACCCTGTTGTTGATAGGGCGCTAGTTTTATCTCTCCTTTTTAGGCTTTTAAAGCCAAAAAAGCAGAGATAAAGCCCTTGTTGATATGCCCTAAAGTTCCTAGGGAGTTTGAAAGAGAACACAATATACACAACAAACAACCAACATAGCTGCACAGCTAAATAACCCTAGCATTGCTGTTTTTAGACTGTTCAGCAGCTTGAATGCGCAGAGTTCTCACCAGCAGTGAGAGGTACAAAACTTTCCTTTATTCATGTTCATGACCAGAAGCTCAAGCAAGGCAATCAAAGCCCCTACCAATTAGCGGGGCAGCCGTGGGACTAATGTCAAAGCGGGAGAGCTCTAAATAGAGTACTTAGTCCATCCAAATGAAGGCATGTGATCTGAATTCGGAGCCTAGGCAGGAGAAGCGTCAAGTTTGGATTCCTTGATGCGAAGCATCGAATGATCAGGAGCCAGGCTACTTATAGTTCAGAGCTTGATAAATGGCAGCCGAGACTTTGAGGTTTCACAAGATCTTGGCCAGCCATCTCATTTTGTTGCTGTGGATGACTTGGCAGCTGAGGATGACTCACCATGATTTAGCCCCCTGTCATGTTGTTGTGAATGACCCAATAACAACACAGGACATACTCAAAATAACCAGTGATAAGCTTTCAACAGGCCTTAACTCAGCCTTGCCGAGGCTGAGTTAAACCCGGTTTTGCGGGCTGACCAGACTGACGCACATGCAGTTTACTTGGCGGCCAGTGAAAGTGTGGACTGGTACACTCAGACACAAATTTAATCCTCAAATTAGAAGGGTATAGGTATGCAAACGGAGTGCGACAATGTGGTGCAGATAAAATAAAAAATAAAAAATGGATAAATAATGGTGCAGTGTGACTAGTTGACCCTTGCCCTGACGAATTTGCCGCAAGTCCCCTGAGGCAATGAAACATGTTGGTTTTTTAAGTGAGAAAACACACAGCATGGAATAAAAAGTTAGACAGCTAGCGGTGTTTAGCTTATTTTTAACTAGGATTGGTGCGGGTTCCGAACAGACCTCGCCAGTCCTTTTAAGGTTGACACTACTTTGGGCCCAGAATTGTACACTGGTGCCTAATGTTCATAAGCAGCACTTTTTGCATTTCGTTTCATATCACACCCACATTTTATTTTCACAGGGTGGCAGTTGCATATGATGAGAACCTGAGGAAGCAGGCGAGTACCAGTCTGCTAAACTCCCATGGTGTTACTCCCGTGAGGCACTGTCATCCTTTTTCACCAATTTTTTTCACTTTTGTATGCTTTTCTTTCTCGTACACTGTTGGAAGGGAGAAAGTAGGGGAGACAATATATACAGACATAATCCTTTTTTACAAAGATTCAGGTGATCCAGGACCCCTCCTCTAGACGGTATAAAAATAGTCGCTATGTGGTCATGACAATTAGGATGACGTTTGAAGGTTGAAGGGGCCACTGTTGAAAGCTTATCACTGGTTATTTTGAGCAGGTCCTGTGTTGTTATTGATTGATGAGTGGGGGGTGACCTGCCCATTTACCCCCTAAGCTCCTTGTTGCACATGGTTGTGAATGACTCGCCAAATTAAGGAGGTGACTCACCGGTATTCAGACCCCCCTAATGTTCTGCTAAAAAGATGACCTAAGGTGTTGATCTCTATACCCTACATGCCCTTCATACCCAAGACCATGATGAACTGAATGTGTGTACAGAAGGTCACGTAGGTGCAACCTCTTAAGGTGTGGATGAGAGCGCTGAATGGCAAAGAAGGTGCCAAGAGAACCTCAGGTTTGTATGCAAAGGCCACCAGCGTGATTACCTGGCGGCAAGGATGGTAGATAGTGTGACATTGCATTGTCGCTTTAAGGTTTGAGAACCTTCTGTAATTATAATTCCAAGTGGAATGTGGTTGGGGGACCGAGGGCTTTTCTTGAGGAGGCAGTTGGAGCTGCGTGTAAGGTGGCTGAGGTGAATAAACCCTACCTGACTTTAACTACGTGGATGAAGCTTTATTTTGGTGCAGTTACAACTTTACATTGGCGACGATCGTGGGAGTATTAAAGAAGAAAATCACCTCAACATCCAGCGCGTCTTTGACAGGCTATATCGGCAAATTTCCTAAGTGGCTGGCTTTGAAGATCGTAGTGGAGTAACTCTTCGTGTGCGGCTGTTCGTGAAATCCCGGAGGACAAATCCCGGCAAGGTGAAGGGATTTGAGGAAGGGGTGGAGATCAGCCGGTTTCTGCGTTCCAGTGACGGCGCATTAACTGTCCTCTCAGGAGTGCGGGTCAGTGACATGGAGGAGAAGTCATCTGCGCATGTCCCAGGAGCGCATGCACCGTGCACGTTACACGAGCATTGTCTGTTTTTCACGCATGCGCGAAGGGTTGGAGAAGGCTTTTCTAGTTTTGTTTGCGTGTGCGCTTTAACGAAAGCGATTATTACAGGCTAAGAGTCAGGATTTCTAAATACTCATCCGGAAGTACGATGCACGCATTTGCAGTTTTCTGTGCAATCGAAGGGTGAGCTCAATGTACTGTACTGTGCTGTAAGGAGACATCACTGGGAGGAGGAAGTTGACGCTCTTCTGGAATTTCACTTTCTCATGCTTGTGGTGACATTTCATGGAGACTTAAATTACTAATGCTATGTCAATGGGTACAGAGGGATTTGAATACTAGATTTTTTTTTTTTTTTTGCAGTAAGATAAAGTATCAGTAGGTTGTGATAGGGTTTATAAGAGGTAAAAAAGAAAGATCATTTATGAGAGTTGTTATTTATTTATTTTTGTAATCTCATTTTAATGACAAATGTTGTTTTAAGGTGTCCCCTCTATCTAGTTTTGTTATTTTAGATCAGAATGCAGAATGTTACGCAACCACCATTTTTCTTATCAAGTCCTGGTGAGCCAAGTATAAAATGGCAAAAGTGGAAGAAAATGTTTGTGAATTACGCCAGAGTCTGTGGAACTAATCTAAGTGCAGAACGTAAGCACTCTTTACTTTTGCATTGTCTAGGAGGTGAAGGACAGGAAGTTTTGGAACATTTACCTGATCTAACTGTCGCGGAACAGAGAAATTTGAACGAATATGAGATTTGTATAGAACAATTAGACCGCCATTATCTTCCACGGTTAAGTACCATCATGGAGAGATATCATTTTGGTTTGCGTGAACAGAAGAAAGATGAGCCAGTTGAAGAATTTCTCTCTGCTTTAAGGAAACTAGCATCTTCGTGCAAGTTTGGAGGTGCTACTGAAGAGAGGATAAGAGACCGTTTGTGTTGAAATGTCCTCATGATAACATTAGGAAGGAACTTTGGTTAAAAGATGAGCCACCGTTAGAGGAAGTAATTACAATTGCTAAACAAGTAGAACATATGATGAAATGTGTAGATGAGCTGAGCGTTGAGAAAAACAAACCTATTGTCGTTAACACCAGTGTTGATGAGGTGATTTGTCAAGTCAAAAAAAATGATTTAAGAGAAAGATAGACCTACACAGGGCAATGAGAATGTGCAAGGTAGTTTCGGGAAGCCGACATGTTATAGGTATGGGAGACTAGGGCATCTAGCGAATGCGCCTTTTTGCCCTGCTCTTAAGGTGATGTGTAGTACTTGTGGTAGAAAAGGACATTTTGCTAAACGTTGCAGGAGTAAAATGAAGAAAGGGGATCAAGTACAAGCTCAGCCTCAAGTCAAAGTGGTTACTTTTCAAGTTAATGTTCTGGAGGCAATTCATCCTTCCCATTCAGTTAATGTTGAAGGCGTAGATTTAGAATTCAAGTTTGATTCTTGTTCTCATTTAACAATGTAAATGAGGATGTTTTCAAAAAACATTTCAGCATCTCTACTAAACTTTTCAAGAGTGATGTTTCTCCGCAAGGGTATGGTGGAGCAACCATTAAAATGTTAGGTTATTTTTTAGCAACCATAGAGTTGTGTGGACGAATGATTGCGGGCAAGGTGCATGTGGCCAAACGTGGGGATGCGCTTTTAGGCTGGCCTCATCAACGTCTTTTGGGTGTTACTCTAAATCCTAACAAGGTCCCTCAGGTTCAAATACAACAAGTTGGTGATGCTGGTTCAATGTTTGCAGAACAATTTCCTGTGGTGTTTGATGAGAAGTTAGGTTGTCTTAAGGGATACAGACATTGCATCCGTTTGAAAAAAGGGGCGGTTCCAGTGGTGGCCAGGTGTAGAAGAATACCTATCAATGAACAAATAGGTGTAAAAAAAGAGATCGAACGGTTGGTAGATTCAGGTATTATTGAGCCAGTGGAAGCAACAGAATGGTTGGCTCCCATTGTAGTGGCCAAGAAGGCTAGTGGCGAGCTTAGGCTTTGCATTGATTTGCGCTCACTAAGGGGCATATCAACAAGGGCTTTATCTCTGCTTTTTTGGCTTTAAAAGCCAAAAAAGGAGAGATAAAACTAGCGCCCTATCAACAACAGGGTGCTAACATGCAAATTTACATGTTAGCACCCTTTTACTCCACGCTTCCCCTTGCATCTCTAATGAGATGCAAAAGGGGCGTTCCAGAGTAAAATAATAGGAGAAATGTTGCTAAGCGACATTTCTCCTATTATCAAGAATGTCGCTAACCCTGTTAGAGACAAAAAAAGCAGCGCTAACCGCGGTTAACGCTGCTTTTTTACATCTGGTATTTTTCTGACTTAGCCATGATATCCTATGGAAGGAGGATATCATGGCTAAGTTTGCCTGTCCCTATCAACAAGGTAACGTGAGATTATCGCTGGGTTTCCAGCGATAATCTCACGTTAGCCTGTTAGCGTGAGATTCACGCTAGCCGGCGATAATTATCCTAGCGCTAAGTGCGCTTAGAGATAATTATCGCCGGTTGTTGTTGATATGCCCCTAAATAAGGAGGTGATAGTAGACCATTTTCTGTTGCCAAATATTGGCAAAGTTTTTTACCACACTTGATTTAGCTTCGGCTTATCACCAGGTTGAACTGGATGAGTCCTCACAAGAATTAACGGCTTTTGTGACACCAATGGGCACCTATAAATGTCGTAGGATGCCTTTTGGTTTGGTTTCTGCGGCTGCAGTTTTTCAACGGATCATGTCTAGGATATTAAAAGGCATTGGAGGTGTCAGGTGTTATCAAGATGATTTGTTGATTTATGGAAGATCGAAGTCAGAGCATTGCTCGAGGGTGTGTGCTGTTCTAAAGCGTTTGAAGGAATCTGGCTTGACGTTAAAGAGGGAGAAATGCAAGTTTGGTGTTGAGGAGGTGAACTATCTAGGACATTGCATTACCGGTCATGGTGTTTTCCCAAAGAAGGATTTAGTGGATACAATTGTGAACATGAATTAACCTACCAACAAGGAGAAATTATTATCTTTTCTTGGTATGGTAAAATTCTATAGTAAGTTTATTCCTGAGTATGCTGACAAAACTCAGAATTTGAGGAGACTTACGGCAAAGAGTGTCATTTTTCAGTGGTCTGTTGAGTGTAAGAATGAGTTTTGTTCTTTAAAAAAAGAGTTGATAAAAGCTCCTTCGCTACAGGCATTTGTTCCGGGACAGGATACTTACATTTTCACTGATGCTAGTATGAAGGGTCTAGGAGCTGTGTTGGTTCAAAAGTATGAGGGTGCAGAGAAATTAATTAGATGTGCTTCAAGGTGTTTGAGAGGTCCAGAGGTAAATTATTCGGTAATTGAGAAAGAATCATTGGCTATTTTTTGGGCTCTGAGGAAATTTAAGAATTTGTTCTGGGGTACCAAGTTGAAAGTTTTGTCAGATCATAAGCCACTCAAAGAGGTGTTTTCTAAAAAAAGGTTTGGATTCGATCTCCTCAAGGATTAGGAGGTGTATTATTTCCCTCCAGGAATTTGATTTTGAAGTTGACTATATTCCTGGGGTGGTCAACAGGTCTGCAGATTGTCTTTCTAGGTTAGTTGATCCTAATGGGTGTGTGTTGGATGATGATGTCGTCAATGAAGAAGATAGTATCAGTGTTTGTGAAGTGACATCAGGTGCCATTAGTGAATCAGAATGGAAAGAAGAAGTAGAGAAAGATGGAGAGATAAGGAAAGTGATGGAAACACTGATATGCAACGGTCAGTTGGAAAAACCATGGGTTTTGTTTGGAAATGAACTCTCAGCTAGTGAGGGTCTTCTCACACGTGGTACCAAGCTTGTTCCTCCTGCGGGCATAAGAGGTAAACTTCTTGGCCTGGCTCACATTGGGCATCTAGGGATTTTTAAGACAAAAGAGTTTATAAGGTTACAATTTTGGTGGCCAGGCATGGATCTAGAGATTGAAAGGTTGGTTAGGGATTGTGTGGAGTGTTGTGCGAGTGATAAGGTATTAAAGACTAGGCAGATTCCTATGGTATGTAGAAAATTACCAAAATACCCGTGGGATGAGATAGCTATTGACAAAGTGGGTCCGTTGCAAGACGTGAGTGACACTCCTTATCTAATAGTTGTGTTGGATTTGTATTCTAGATGGGTTGAAGTGGGTGCAGTTAGAGAAATTTCTACGGGATGTGTTATCAAGTTCTTGGAGGGGATTTTCAAGAGAGAGAGTTTTCCCAATAGCATTCTTTCTGATAATGGGCCACAATTCTGTTCCAAAGAGTTTTTAAGTTTCTTGTGTGAATGTGGGATTATTCAAAAAAGGAGTGCGATCTATCACCCAGAAACTAATGGGGCTGTGGAACGAGTTAACAAAACTTTAAAAGAAAGCATACAACTTGCAAGGGCAAACAATCTGAACTGGAAAGAGGTTTTGCAGGAAAGAATAACAGCCTATCGTATGTCTCCGCATTTGACTACTGGGAGATCGCCTTTTGAGCTTTTCAAAGGCAGGGCACCAAATTCTAAATTATGTCCAGGTTGGATGAAACTAAACAAAGGTTTGGTGAATAATCAAATTGGTTCTTGGAGGGATAGAGAACTAGATAAACAGGTTGAGAGGAAGGTGTATTTTGATAGGAGAAAATCTGCACGGTTTAATGAGGTACATGTGGGTGATTTAGTAAAGATTAAAGCTCCAGTTGGATGTCAGCCTGGTTCTAAGTTCTCTGGTTGCAAGTCAATAGTCAAATTGTTTAAGAAAGCTGTCAAAACTGATGATGGCCGGATATGGAACAAAAATCGAGTGTGGTAGTTAATCGCAGTTTGTCTTCCTCCGAAGCGTTGGGAGTTTCTAACAATTCTTCTTGCTCTTTGACGAATTTGTCTTGTTCCATCCCCAATAGATCTTCGGAGGCACTTACAAGTGTCAGGGAAAGGAGTCAGAGAGTACGGAGACTTCCAGAATACATGAAAGATTATGTATGATTTGTTTCTTTTGAGATTACTTGTATGATTTTGCATGTTATAGTTGTTTTCATATTTAAACTATGTAGTTCATAGTTATTTTATTTATGTGTTTATATTTTTATATATTTATTAATATTGTAAAGAGGGGAAGATGTGTGACATTGCATTGTCGCTTTAAGGTTTGAGAACCTTCTGTAATTATAATTCCAAGTGGAATGTGGTTGGGGGATCGAGGGCTTTTCTTGAGGAGGCAGTTGGAGCTGCGTGTAAGGTGGCTGAGGTGAATAAACCCTACCTGACTTTAACTACGTGGATGAAGCTTTATTTTGGTGAAGTTACAACTTTACAGATAGCTGTGAATCTCTGACAGTGTGTGCCTGCCTTTTTTCAAACCCATAAAACCAAAATGTAAAGAAAACCAAGAAAAACAACCCCTCCCAAAACTCTGCCAACCAGAAACATCTGCTGTGGAATCAATGAGGAATAGCTGGCAACAGGTCATGTCTTCCACAACTTTATTTCTGTCCACCATAAGTCACCCAGTAGTCTCCCCTAAAACAGACCCCATCTGTTAAGGACATCCAAAGTAATAACTAGTTATACTTTGTTTGAGGGGCGGTCAATGACTCGCCATTTGGTCATTGCTCTATCCTTCACAGTGTCTTGTGGGACCTGGGGGCAGTGCTGTCTCTCGTCTTCTCACAATCTTGTGGGGGGGAAATCACGACTCCTCACAGGGAATCGATACCTACTCCTGGCATGGTGCGCTCATCAGACCCAGTCTGCCTCGCCTCCTCCTCCAGTCTCCTGCAGCTGGTCCTCCAGAGGACCATGTGGCTTCTGGGGTGTCGAAGAATAATGTTTTCTCATTAAAGATGACCTTCAGCATTGCAGGGAATAATTACATATATATTAATTTGCATTAACATAGCTTTTGTTTAACACCCAAAAATGTGCGCCTTTGTTGCTGCACTTTGAGAGTGAAGTCTGGGAAAAGGAAAACATGGGCTGAGTAACATACCAGCTCCATCTGTTTCTTCCCGGCCCTGAGAACTGTGTCCCTCTTTGCACAGTTTAAGAGGCGGGCAATGATCGGGCTTGCTGGTCCCCCCGATGGCGGTCTTGGATCAGTGCTCTGTTGGCTCTTTCCACCACAAAATACAGGTATACATCCTCCTTCAGAACCCAAGAGTTTAGCCATTGTGCAACAAACTGTTGCTCAGATATGATTTTACCTCATATAATGAATTGACAAAAGGCATTTGGCAAAACAGGAACAAGTTGGTTTATTTAAATGCAGCAGCCAGGAGAATCACTACAGAGTGCTTCTGAAGAAAGTCTTTCATTGTACAAAGTTTCTGCCTACAATATATAGATCTCATGAGGTACAATAAAACAATTCTGCATTCTTGAAAAAGCATCAAAGTAATCAATTAAAAGGTTTGGGCATCTGATAAGGACACAGATGGCTCTCAACCGTGGTGAGAGCTAGTGTGGGCCAGTGTGTATGTGCCAAGATGTCTGATGTGGGGAGTGTGTGATCAATATGTGTGGTGTGCATGTCGTGTCCTGATTGGCTGAGTGTTCCTATCTACATGAAGCATCTAGTTTTGTGGTATTTTGGAGGAATGTGTGCCTTTGGCCAAACGTGTTTTATTGCGGCAAATTTCCTCAGACCTGTTTGTGGTGCAACTGCCTATCTGTAGGATCGATCAGGGGTTTCCATTGGTGCACATTTGCCTCTGGGCTAAGTGAGACCCCCACCTGTGATCTGTCACTCAATAGGCATGGGTTGGGGTCCCAGGACCTGTCTGGCCACATATCTCTGACTCTGGATTGATGGGGAGGCCACCTTGCATGAATCCGACAGCAATGACACAAGTTCATTAGAACTTCTGAAAATAATATGGCATTTTACTTTTACTGACATTCTCAACAGCGTTCATATAGCTGATATTGATATAGTTATGTGTGCCTAGATCATCAACATTGCTTCTACTGGTAGCAACATTATTAAGCGTGAATGGATTATGGCATACATTAATATTGTTACTGCCGGTATTGACACTGTTGTGCGGGCATAAATTATGGCATACATTGATATTGCATTTATGGGTAGTGACATTGTTATGCCATCACAGGTTATATATAATATTGTGTTTATTTCTATTGCTGTTATTGGGCCTGCACATATCATGATATTCATTGACATTGTATTCATTCATTTCAACAAACCCATTTTGGGGATGAACTTTCGGAGCCCTCCAGGACCCCCACAATTCTGATAATGTACCATCTGGAGCATGCTTCTCCCTTCTCCAGTCTGTTCTCAAGTTAATGGACAGCTTTCTGTAGGCTGGCGACTGTTGCATGTATGCCCCGTAGGGAGTCCTCTGTTTCCGATATACTTCCTTCTTCCTCAGTGACTCGCTCTGTTGTGTTTCGCAGATCCTGCTGCAGCAATGATAAATCCACTTACAATTATAAGTTTCAGGCAAGGGGGTGCCCCAGGGCCACACCCGATTCCGAAGCGATCCCAGTCCAGTATGCTAGGAATTGCTTCTCTGCCTTCTATCGCCAGCTTGTGGCTTCAGTCTTTCAGGTCACTCCTCGGAATCACTGTTGGGACATTCACTTTCCCCAAGTCCCTGTCTTCACCTCCACCCGCTGTCCTTGGGGAGACATTATTAGGTCGTGTGAGACGGGCTCCTGCCGTCAGTTTGTCCAGAGCTGATACCACCACCTAAAGCCTGGTTGGTATGGCCCTGGGAGGCCCCAGTTCAGCTGCATTGGTCAGTCACCTGAGGGCATGGGAGCAGGCCGCCTTGCCGCCTGTCGCCAGTCTGTCTAACCCAGAAGATTCCTTCAGTGCCACGCACCACAGCAGAAAGCGGACCAATCCCCCAGCTCAGCAGCTACCTGCTTCTTGTCTCCAATCGGGTGGTGAAATCCCTATCTCTCCACTTCAGGATGTCGTCTCAGGGATAGGTTTGCACATCAGGCTGGCTGCTGAGTGTGTGAGAACACACATGCACTCCTCTGGCACTTCTGGGTTTTGTCTCGGCCCGTGCCACACAGTCACTTGCGACACCGGGCTGCCAACAGAGTCCTTCCATAGCAGGCTGGTAGGCAGGATGAAGCCCCCTGCCCCCAGCTAATAAGTGTTGGATAACACAGTGAGAGATAATGGAGCTCAGCAAAGAGTGGCCACCATGTTTGCCACCTTGGCTTTGCCCCATCTGCATGATCTTTGAAAGAGGAGATATGGTAGCCCTCTTTCTCCTGGACCTCTCTGCAGCATTTGACATGGTCTCACAACCAATTCTCATCTGGCACCTACATATGATTGGCTTCCAAGGACCAATTCTCTCCTGAATCCACTCCTTTTGGATATAACACAAGGTGTCAGCCTAGCACCTTAATCCTTGGAAGCACACAAATTGATCTGCGGTAAAGTCATCACTCACATCCTAGTCACCAGATAGTTGGACTACGGGAACACCCTCTACCCCGGGATCACCGAGCAATTTACCAGAAAACTACAACCCATCCAGAACTTGGCAGCCAGACTCATCCTCAACCTCCCACACAGAACTCGCAGCATACCACAATCTAGGGAGCACCACTGGCTTCAGAAAGCCAAACACACTCATTTCAACTCCTCACACGTGCATTCAATGTGCTACAGAACTTAGGTCCCACCTACCTGAACAGTCTCCTCTCCTTTGACCAACCACCCAGACACCTGCTCTCAGCAGGACATTCCACACATACACAGAGCCAGATCAAGAGGATGGGCATTCTCTTACATTTAGCACTTAATTTGAGCTGGTGGTTTCCGGTGCTCAGCACCAGCACCTATTTCACTGAGAGGCGTCTGCAAATCTTTTCACCAGTTGGTGGTGGTCCCAAATTTAAAATGAAATTAAAGATGTACCTCGCAGGATGATCCATTTGGTATATCTTCAGGCTGGCCCTCATTCAGCAGGACCTAGGCAATACATATGATGATGTAATCACGCCTGACACAGTGACCCAAAGAAGTTATGTTCTCATCTCACTCTAGTCTCACCCAGACATCCTGCCTTTGTCGTAGCCTCCTATTCGATAATTGTAACTGGAGGATGTCTCATGGCTGACTTTGAGCGAGGAAGGTTGGGAAAGAGCAGGACGAATTTGGCAGTCAGGCCATGGATGGTAATTCAAACAAGTGGAAATATAGACTTTGCGCTTGGTATCTAGCCAGTCCAGCTGTAAACTACCCTCGACGTACTTGAGGCGGCCGCAGCCACTGTAACTTTCACTCTTCTTGGACTGAGACTGAGTAAATGACCCTCCTCCTTTGTTCCTGTGTGCTCTTTGCACTGACTAAGGCATAGATGTTTTCTAACCACTGTTTCAACTTTACGCTTTGCCTCTTCAGATTCACTCAAGTTGAACTTTCTCTTCACTCAATTGAGTCCCTATATTGTCTCCAGTCCTCTCAGATTAAGGAGTCTCTTTTTTCCATTCTAACAATCTCTTTACTCCTTCATGCTCTTCCTCTCTTTATTCATGCTCCTCTGTCTCTTAGGTCTTCTACTTACCTGTTTCTGGAACATGCTTCCTTCTAATCTGGCCCTCTCACTTCTCTCGCTCTCATCGCTCCATATGGCCTCTGTCATCTCTACACACAGGCCCTCTCTAGTCTGGATCTCTTAATACTGATTCTTGTCTCGACTTTTAGGATCTCTCAGCTTTCCATTTGGAAACACTTGCTTCAGGAAAGCTTGGCTCCACCTCTTATTATGTCTCACTTATCATAAATGTACTAATCACTCTTTATTTGGGGTCATCCCTCACTGGTTCTCGCTACATTCAGTCTGTCTTCATTCGAGCTCACTCTTCTCTCAGTTGAACTGTTCTATCTCTCACTATCCTGCTCCCAGCTCACTCCCAGGTGGGCTCACTTTTCAGATTCTCCTTCATCTGTTGAGATTCTTCTTTTCAATCAGGCCCTCTCATTTCTTTATTCATCCTTCTCTCTCAATGTGGCATCCTTTCTTTCTTCTATTAGGCTTTATATTCTCCCCCTTTGAGTATAGTTCTGTCAATGTAGGCATTCCTCTCTAGATACATTACCCCTCATCTTTCCTTTTGGATGGAAGGTGCACCAGAAAAGTAGTCAGGATAACAACATTTTTAGTCCATAAATCTTCTTTATTCAAACGTGTATTAAAAACGGCACTCAGCCAACGAGTTTCGTTCCTTGTGCATGAGGAACTTCATAAGGGCTTGATTAATAATGTAGAGTATTCACAAGAGGTCCTTATAGTATGCAGTTGTATTGTCTGGGCATTCAAATCACAGTGAGGGGAAGTAAAGTCAGATCCCAGCTCGATATCAAATCAAAGAAAAATTCCTGGTAACGGCATGGTAGCCAGCAGCAGCACGGTCTTTCCATTCATTTTCTCTCCACTATCCTCTCGAATTCTCTCCCCTCTCCATACTGCTTCTCTCCATTTTCCATTGCTCCACCCATAGCCTCCATGCAGATCCCTCCTCTGTCCATTCAGGTCCTCTCCTCCCTTGATTTGGTCTCCTCTTTCTCCATTCACCCCACGGCCCCACTCCCTCCATTTGGGCCAACTGTTCATTCAGGCTTTCTACTCTCTCTATTGCAATCCTTTCTCTCATTAAGGGCATTGGGGTAGGAGGGAGTTGCCTTCTGGTTCTGTCAATCTAGGCTCTCTTCTTCAGTACCTGTCCATATATGTGATTGAAGAGTGTTTATTTGTTCCTGCTGGCCCTTCAACATATTGTGCCCCTCCGCCCCCATTTGTACAGTCTGTAAACCTCACTGCAGGTGGGCGTGCAGATGAGAGCTTAGTGATAAGACAGGACACTTCCACGGAATGCCTTCAGATAAGAATGATTCAGGGGTGTAGCACTGAATGGTGCAGCGGGTACAGAGACACTGAGGCCCAGGCTCTGTATGACCCTCAGCCCCCAGATTATGGCAGTATTTTACTAACAGAGGGGCATATTTTCAAGGACCGGCGATAAATATCACAAAGTGCGCTTAGCGCTTGCATATTTATTGCAGGCTATCCCTGGATTATTGCCCGGTTAGCGCGTTATCAACAACGCACATCGCCGAGGCGCTAAAAATTCCAGAGATAGTTGGGATATCGCCGTTTTCCATGGTGGAGAACGGCGATATTCAAGATGATAGGGCCTGTGGTCTAAGCCACACAATCCACCCCCAATGTTAGGTATGCCTTAGTCAGGAATTTAACAGATGTTAAATTCCTGCGTTAAGGCATACTTACCGCGATTTTATATATCGCTAACCCTCCTTGATAATATCGCGCAGTTGCCTTCGCGATATTATACCACAGCCACTTCGCCCCTTTTCCACAGCCACGCCTCCTTTGCATCTCATTATCGATGCGAGGCGAGGCATGTGGAAAAGGGGCGATACGTCAAGGAATCACGCGCTAGAGTGCCCTTGATGATTATGCGATAATATTATCACTGCTTTTCGCCCGAAAACGGTCTCTAAAGCGGCGATAATATTATCATCGCCCTTTTATGATATGCCCCTCATTTGGATGACCACTTTCCTTTATTGCAATAGGGTCATGGCACCCTTACTACGCCACTGGAGTGCCTGATATCGAGCGTATCCTTTGAATTGTAGGATAACTCAGAAAGTTAAGCTCACACTGCTTCAATTTGTATGTAGTCTGCAGGCCAAATGCTTGAGTTCTAGCAGGTCTGACTCAGTGTTTAATTCTTCCAAAAACTTAGATAAAAAGTGTGACCTCTAGTAATATTATCATCTGACATCATCGTACATAATGCAACGGTATGGTGCCCTGCAAACACACACCGACCAGTACAGAATCGGTGCACAACTACCAGATTGGTACAAACACATGTCCACTGACTGGGTGGTGCAAAAGTCATATCTTTAGTTACTGGTTTGTGTCAGTGCTGTGCCGTTCTTGCAGAGGTGGCCGTTATTAAAGTAAAAGGTAAATCGCACTGCTTTTGCACCGTGTCGTCCGCCCCCTGATGTTTAAGTTGATATTACATATCAAACAGTGGAGGCAAACACAATATGAAAGCACACGTTATTGCATTTCAAGGGAACTTTTGGAATCTTACTGGTGCTCACGCTTGTCGTGTGAGTCGGATGGTCTGTTCCTAGTGGAGGTGAAGGCTACTGGCTCATTTGTGGCCTGAGGAATTGCAGCAAGGACGACGAGCTGGACAAGGTAATGTTTAAACTGCAGAAGGTATATTAAAATAAGACAGCCTTGGGGAGGGCGGGACTCAATCAACCGCTCCTGTTATTGACCAGCGTCTTTCTCGATCAGCGTGCTCCAAACCGTCGAGAGGATGTGGTCCGTCAGCTAGACTGCCGATTTTGGTGCTGGAAACCAGGGTTCGAGCCTCGGGGTCGCGTCGACATCCTGTGATTCTGAGCAAATCAATTAGGGGCATATTATCAAGACAGGCGATACAATTATCGCTGCTTTAACGGTAGAAAACTGGCGATAATGGGCTTGATAATATGCTCTATGGAACTCCAATTGAAGCCCATGTTAGATGTGAAGGACATCTAACCTGAGCTTCAATTGGAATTCTATAGAGCATATTATCAAGCCCTTATCGCCGTTTTAGCGGCAGTTTTCTGCCGCTAAAGCGGCGATAATTTTATCGCCTGTCTTGTTACTATGCCCCTTAATCTCCCCGTGCCTGAATGTGTAACGGAACCGGTGCTCATGGAAAGCGCTCCATTGCCTTCGGGTCGTGTTCACGCTATATAAAATCGGCACAAAAAGAAAAACCGATTTGACAGACAAGACTCGGACGACGGAGTGAGCCTCACAACAGCGCACAAGCTCAAGCATGGTCGCATGAGCAAATCAAGGCAAGAAGGGATTACTATGTCGAATGTGGGATTTTCACTGGAATCACTGTCCGTAGAGTTTATATTCAACACCAGCTCTGTCAACCCAGTCTGTTATGCATCCTCTTCTGTAGAATCTGCTACTTCATTTACTTGAAATCCTTTTTTCATGTACACTTTTGCAAAATGCCCAACTGAACCACACAAATTGCATATCCTCCTAACTGCTGGAGAACAGTTTGAAATTTGCTGCATGACGGATAAAACCAAAGCAAAAGCACGCATGAAATGTGTTGTTAGATGCATAACCTCTTTCAAATTTGTCTTAGAAGTAAAGACCTTGCCATCTTGCAGTTTACTCTTCAGTGCCAGAATTGACTCTGCAATATTTTTCCTTAAAATATTCACTTCAGCTTGTGAAGACTCAATCATAGAAGCAGCAACGATTGCTACAGAGGGAGAAAACGTTTTAAAAAACAATAACTTCTCATGGATGGTCTTATTGTGACATCTAACCACTAATTGGTCTCAGATAAGTTGCTCAGTAAAATTCCCAAATTTGCAAATTGCTGCTAAAATTCTTAATGCAGTAACATAAGACTCTACTGATTCAGTCTGCTTTTGTTCTCTAGAAAATACTTTGAACTGTCTGACAACAATACTAAAGCGTATCAGATCTCTTCTCTTATCTCTGTACAGCTTGAAATTTATCAAATTCTCCTTCAGGTGGAGTACAAATATGTAAATGTTCAAAAATGTGTTGACCTTCTCTACCAAGACAATATTCTAAAATAACATTTTTCCTTTCTGCATGAAAATGCTGCACATCGAAAGCACCAAGGTAGACATTAAATGACCTGTACCAGTCTTTCTATTCTGTTACACGTTCACCAGGCAATTCTAGAAAGGGAGGAGGATCAATGACAACTGAGAGAAGAGCCAAAACAAAATTAAAGGAGCAGTATCAGGATAATAGGAGAGCCAATTGTATCTCACTCCACAAGTCACACTGGTGAGTATGGCACCAGAAGAATTATGAAAGTGAAATATAGGTGTGAACATCCGGTGTGCGCATCGCCGCTGTAGTCTCTCACTCCAAAAGTCACACAGGTGAGTATGCCATCTGAGGGAGTATCAACACAAATTATAGGTTTGCACATCAGAAAGTGCACATCACTGCTGTAACTTCAGCTGCTCCTAAAATAAGTGAATAGCACAGTACCTTATGAAGAACAATACCTATTTTGTGGGCAATCTGCGTCCTTATGTGTTTTAGTTAAACACAGTAGAAACAACATGGACAGTGCTCCTCCTTGAAGTAGGACAGGGCCTCAGAAGGAAGAAACACATGCGGGCTATGATTTCAAGGCTGACAGTAATTGCCAAATTGCCGTAAAGCTAACGATTTGGACAAGGTTAGGGCTTTAAATGGGCCCGGTCTCGCCTATACTGAACACCAGCAGTTTTTTAAAGGAGGCCTTAAAACGGGTCTGTATCAGGCTCTGTTTTGTGCCCTGGCACAGGCGGTCTGTTTTTTCACAGACTGCAGTGACAGCAGGCACATCGATGTGCGAGTGCTCACACTGCTCACTTCTCACTGGTGGAGAAGTTACGGCATGACGCATGCCGTCATGCCAGGCGAGCGTTGTAGGAGAAGGGAAATCCTTTAAAGAGAGTTATTTTCTCTATGGATCTCCCTTCTCTTTTTGAAACTCAGGAGCAGCAACATTGTTGTGGTGTCACCAGGGCTTTAAGTGGAAGCGTTTTCAATATAATATACAACAAGGCATAGTTTTAGCTTATTTATCTTATGCAACTAACAACCATTGACACGGCCAATAGTTCTGACTTGTTGTAGGTATGATGTTACTTGTATCATATAGCTGGATGCAATGACAGAAACAGCAAAATACAAGTCGGGCAGCACACTATGCTAAACACAGATTTTTAGCTCATGTGTTTTAAGCCACGCCCTTAAATACATTTGCCACGCCACTTTGAGAGACCCCACAGTATTTTCATCCCACTTAAAGCCCTGGACAAGGTAATGCTTCAGCTGCAGATAACTGATTGAAATAAGACAGTCTTAGGGAGAGTGGAACTCAAGCAACCGCTCCCGCTGCCAAATGGCGTTTCTCTCCATCGGCTGCGCTCCCAACCCTCACAACGGACGAGACTCGGCTGAAGGAGCGATCCGCACAACAGTGCACGAGTAAATGCATGATAGCGTAAGCAGCCCGAGTCAGGAAGGGTTTGCCTGGCTGCCACGCGCCACAACAGGAATCAGAAGACGAATCCCAATGTATACCAAAAATAGATACGACTGGGCCTTGCCACCAGACTTAATCTAGAAGAAGGCCAATAGACATCACCCCTGTGAACAACTTTTGCATTTGAAAACTCTATAATGCTGCCACCAGACAGTTTCTGTGCTGGAGAGGTTGAGAGATGTTTCCTCCTCAAGACATCAGGATACATAGTCCAAATGAAGTCTGCCATCTCAGGGTACACCAAGAGTGCCCCTGGGGAGCACCAAATCTGCCTTGTGAACAGCAACTCAGGTTGAGGGTCCCACAAACACTACAGCCAAAAAGAAAAGAAACACGAGAACCTCATGGAAAAGGTGAACAATGAGAGCGAGAGCTCAACTCCGTAGATGGTGTGGGACTTTCACCCTGAAAAATAAAAAGTCTATAAATTGTCAGGCCTGGCTTTGCCAAAGAGCTAACAATTGTAGGCTGTTTTCATCTCGATGGTAAGTAACCTCTAGTGGGCGCAAAGCAGGGCATACACATTTTTGTGATCAGAAATGCCAGGTAACAAAATGACCACTACACCAAAGACATGGAAAAGCTTACGACTGAAGTGTCTAATGTAGGTCTGGAGAGGCCGGAGTTTTGTCATATTTTCATGATAACCACTGATTATGGAAAAGCTTCAATTTTGCTTTATAAAGAGTTGGAGGAAACTCAAAAGCAGTATATTTTATGGATTGTGCATCTGAAATAAATTACCCATGGCTAAAAGATCTTTTATGTATAATTTGTCTAAAGTAAAGCTTGACAAAGTGATTTATTCTGAGGAATCTGCTGCCTCTAAAAAAAAGAATACTGTTCTGCAAAAATGTATTTCGCCATGCAGTGTCATGTACGGTTTGTGATACAATGTAGGAAAATGGGTTTTAATTCTTAAAGACCCCTGAAATTCTCTATTTCATACACGCACATCGGCAACGAGTAGTAGCTTTGCCATAGCTGCAGTGACTTTGGGATTGTCCTAACATGCCCTCTTGGAAAGCTTCAACCCGCTTCATAACCACTCACACTCATGAATGGTATCATTTTTAATAGCATAGCGAAAGCGATTTGCACAGCCAGAGAGTTCTTTGTTGGTTGTTGAAATGAACAAGTTCTTGAAGGATTTGTCAGCTGAAAATGTAGGACTGTAAGCATGCCAACACTTTTAGGTGTATTACACTTTTTATGATATTATTCTCCCTCCTGGACCCTTAAGATGATATGAGATGGAGGCGTTACCAATATAGCCCTTGCTTTGTGCTACATTGGGTCTTCTCGTGTTTAAGGTTTTTACTTGTATCTATTTATGATAATACATAAAACGTGTGCCACCAAGTTGTTCTAATGTTTAGCTGCACCTTATAGCATTTGAAATACATAAACTTGTGGTGGGCCAGGTATCAAAGGGAAGGGGCAGATTATCCATTTTAATTCAATACTTGGTCATTCTTCACACTCTGTGCTAATGTGTGGTATGGTATATAAAGACACATTCTTCGCTCTTTGGCCGAGCTCCAAAGTCTGCAGGCAGTTAAGTGGCACTTTTAGTTCATCCCACTAGACAGTAAAATGATGTCATCACCATTGCTTATTGAGGGAGTTCTAAAGATGAGCGTTGTGTTCAGACACAGTTGAAAATAGATTTTTTGTTAAAAGAACGTTGTGATATTGGACATGATTATGAATGCAAGTGGAAGACGACTTAACTAAATGAGTTAAATACATTGAGGCTCATTCACAAATGTAAAATTACACATGAGTAAATCTACCCATTTAGGTTACTCTTACACTTTTGAGAAACGTTATTACTTTTGGCTATTTGTGAGCGTGAAGTTACTCAAAGTTGAGACTTAAATGTTTAAAATTTTAAATAGAACCCTATAGGAAATAATGTTAAATTTATATATATATATATATATATATATATATATATATATATATATATATATATATATATATATATATATATATATATATATATATATATATATATATATATCACCTCGCTATACACCAGCATAAATCATGGGGACGGACTATTGGCTGTACAACACTACCTAGATCAAAGATCGACACAACACCTTGAACATAATAAAATGTTAATAGAAATGATCGAATTCTGTTTACATAACAATACTTTCATGTTCAACAGTCAGTTGTATCAGCAAACCAGGGGAGTAGCGATGGGGGCCAGCTTCTCACCGAGCTATGCATGTCTGCATATGGGCCAATGGGAGGAGCTGGTCCTCAAAGATCTATTTGGGGAGTACATCAAGAACAATGTGGTCATCTGGCTTAGATTCATAGATGACCTATTTGTAGTATGGCGTGGGTCTGTACAGCAAGCCAATGATTTCATACAGAATATTAATGTGAATAATCTGAATTTACACTTTACCGCCACCATTAGCCCATCCCAGATTGAATTCCTTGACACCCAAGTCTATATCAGCAACAATAAAATAGAAACACGACTATTCATAAAAAAGACAGCGGGCAATTCTACCCTACATGCCACAAGCGCACATCCAAAGCACCTTATCAATAGCATTCCCTACGGGGAGATGCTGCGCATAAGGCGCATCTGTAGCAATGATCTTGACTTAGAAGCAGCACAGAATGAAAGTAAAAATCGTTTCTTGCAACGGGGCTACAAAATGAGTATCATTGACAATGCCATAAAAAAGTCCATGTCCTGCACTAGGGAGGAAGCCATCAAGGATAAAAAAGCGGATAAGACACGGGTTGACAACACTAGAAAAGTTAACTCCACCTGTGTATCTCAGGACATTATGGATAACACACACGCCAAAGAGGAATTCAGACTAATAATACAGTACAGTCAACAACACAAGAGTCTCAATAAAATCTTACAACGAAACTGGCCATTGGCTCTTAGTGACCCAGTAATAGGACCCCTGCTACCGCAGAGGGTGTCCATTACTTACAGCAAATCGCCCTCAATGAGAGACACATTAGTACATACCAGTCCTGAAGTGATTAGTAACAGCAGTTGGATGCAAACAGTCAAAGGATTCTTTAGATGCAAAACATGTAAGGCATGTAATCAAGGAGTAAACACTAGTACATACAGAACCCCTTTTAGTGATTATAACCACAATATCACTAAATTTCTAACCTGTAAAACAGAATATGCTGTGTATGTCCTTTCATGTCCGTGCAAACTACAATATATAGGCAGCACGAAATTACCTGTGTCTAAACGTATCCTACAACATCTAAGGGCTATCACTAATCAGGACAACACATACCCCGTTGCAAGACACTTCAGAGAAAAACACAAATCTGACAACCACCTCCTCCAATATTTTGTCATAGACTCAATAGCACCTAATAGGAGAGGTGGTGACCGTGAGAACAAACTAAGAAAACTAGAAACACGGTATATTTTACAAATGGACACTAAGTACCCTGCTGGGCTTAATGCTACAGAAGATCTATACACATGTCTAGTATAAGGTGATTTAGCAAAATCTGACGATTAAATAGAGAGAGCATCATAACAACTACATACACTAGGTAGATCTTGTCATTTTTAGAACATGCTGTATAAACTGTTAATCGTTGAATTTTAATCATTGGTTATATCAAGTTTTATTCAAATTCTATATGTATATATATTTAAAAATGATATTTTATTATTTATTCATTTTCTATATGCTTTTACCTATGCTTGATGATTTTATCTTCATGGTATGCAAGCTATTAGAATATAGTCATCTTCAGTGGCACCTATCTGAATGTAACACAACATAGATAGGTCAATAGATATAATTTAAAAGGTCTTAATTTCCTTTTTAACTATTTATTGGCGAATTTTTTGCACACACTGCATTGCACTGGCACTCACGCACTTTACCGGTGCTGTCGGTTCATCCGCATGTCCGATCTAACTATTCGTTCATGCAAAGAAGACTGTAATATACATATAATGAATATTTTATATCATAGAATGTCTAAACGAGATATCATAGTTACCCACATAGAGAAATAATTGCTAAAAGATTGCTATATGAGGGTAACATAAACCAAGGTATTTTACCAACATCATCCAATGATTCTGTAGGATAAACAAATCTGCATCAGTGACAGTATCCTACCTCCTATTTACAGAATTCATTTGCTTACAAAATCATTACACATAGGCTTAAGCTACATACAAGTGGGCATCATTACGAGGTCCAATTTTCCTTAAAGATCTAATCCCTCACTATAACAAAAAACTGTTGGAACATATAGATTTTAAATTATTTTTTAATCACATTGGGTGTATATATACATTGCACTTTTACAGAAATAACATTTATATATTTTATTACTTCTGCTTTTAATCAAGTACCATGAGTCACGAATTATAACACAAGCAAAGGATTGCATAGGTATATTATGTTGATATACCCTTACAAGCACAGGCATATGACTTAAACCATGAACAGATTGACGGTATTTTACAGAGATCTTTTAAACAATGTTTACATTTGAAAAGAAAAACAAACAGTTATTTTATTATCGTTAACATAGAAACCAAGTCCAATTTCTTGTATTAGATTAGACTTTGGTTAAGCTTTTCTCTATGTTCATTGGAAAAGTTGCGCGCAATGCTTGTCACGTGATCATGATTACTGATGTACTGTCACTTTAAAAGGCGTGCAATATCTCAATGCCATTGTCATGTGATCAAGGCTCAGGCGAGCCGAAACGCGTTATGGCGACATCTGGAATAAAGACGGAATAATTTTGCACACAGTTTTGGGTTTGTGTCCATCCTTTGGGATTGCCGTTGAACGAAGGACAGCGGAGGAGTATTCAAGATATATATATATATATATATATATATATATATATGACTTTAATTTTGTACCAACTTTGTAACATAATTGCAATTTGAAATTTTATGTTTCCTTTCTAAAAATATGGATTAATTTGAAACATATTCTGAGGTAAATCAACTTTTACTTTAAAACAATTATCGTTGCATTTAAATGTCCAGTATGTCTTCACTGTTTATTTAAAAAGTACTCGCACTGGCACTTTAAATAGACACTCTGGGCTTTGTGACTCTATGGTCCAGTCGAAGGCCAAGTGCCGAAACGCGTAGACCGTCTTTTTCGTGTGTGACACCTTGTTTCAACTTGAAAAGAATAAATATTACTTTGAGTGTCGTTCGTGGTGCTGTGATCCTTACCTGCGGAAACCTCTGGGAGACCGAGGGAGAAGTGAAAGGAATTTTTGCGATTATTGTGCGGTGGCTGTCCTGCACCTCACATGCACCTGGGAAGTGAAGCATCATTGGCGACGAATACAGCCAAATCGAACCGGAAGGAGAAAGAGTATCGCGAAGGCTTCTGATTTCCATTTGCTGTTTGCCTGGGACTCCGCGTCAAGATTCTGTGAACGCGGCGGGGCAGCAGAGGAATCTCGGGTGAGTAGAGGGGCGGGGAAGCGAACGGGCAGTGTCTCGGAATGCCGCAGCTGCGGTTTCCGGGTTGAGGAAATATGAATTTTGTGATCAGTTATGTCCCCTATCGTAGACCCCAACAGCTCCATGTGCATGCTATAAGTACATGTATGTTCCCTCCAGTTCCAGTTTTGCAAGACGCAAATACATGTGCGTCCACCGTCAACATGTCCTCTATCAGATCCACCATGAATGGGTCAGCTATCCCATTCCTAGGTATGAAAGGCCACCGACTTTATGAGGTTCACTTTCCACATTTCACAGATTCAGGCGAGTAGGCCCTGAATTCTGCCATCAAGCCTTTTCCTGCCTTCTGCCTCTGAAAGCTCCAGTCCGAGCATGCATCTGTATCCATGAACTTTGTCCTACTCCCTGCGCGGCTAACGGTGCCTAATCCAGCCTGTTGCCTGCCAAAAACTGTATTTCACCTTCAAGATTATCTGCTCCGCTCCTCATCCGATGCATTCCTGTCTAGTAGTTTAGGTAAACATTCTTCCAGCTACCGTGCAAAGAGCCAGGCCTCACTGTCCTCATGCAAGTAATTCATAGCCCCTGTTACCATGGAAGATTCCTGCCCCCTCGCATCTCATGTAGACACTTAGACGCTTGTACACGCACTAACAGTCAGTATAGAATAGATTCCGTCCGAGAGACTTTTCCTTTTGGATAATACAGTTCTTTAAACATAAGATATCAGATGTGATTTGGGATTAGGTTGACATGACCCCCCAGACTTCTGTCTCCACATGTAGAGCTAAATGTCAAGTCCCCTTCACCCTCTAGTTGCACGTCAATCACACGTCATGCGGCTGCGCGCGCATCTCTGCCAAGTATTTCTGCTGACATTGCAGGATTCTCTCATGGATCCACCCACTTGTGACATCATGTTTAATGACGTATTTGGTTACACCTATGTTTACGCCTTTTTTCATTACGTATGTGTATTATATCTGTATTATCAGCTGTTACGCCTCTTGCATCTGTCTTAATGTAATGCTTTCCATATAAATACCATTACTTGTCAATAATGTATTGCCTTCCTTCCTGAAACCTCATGGTGATGGAGTGTGAAGCCTGCAATTCGAATTGTATTTCCTTTATAGAGGAATAAAGCCTTTTAGAACCTCTAATACCACGGATTCTGCCTCTTATATTTACTGAGTTATTCTTACTAGACCTTACCGCATAAAAAATAGTACCGGTAATGAAATATTTACCACAGAAATTGGCGCCCGAACAGGGACACTTTCTCATCTCACGCGCCGGAGGTGCGTTGCAGGCCCGGTCTCCTGCCACAGCTGAACGGACAAAAACGCGTACCTGCAGGATTTCCTGTATCTCCCTCCGGCCAAGCGGAGGTGACTGAGGCTGCGATCAACACCCAGACGAGGCGGTGAGAAGTGCGAAGTATCCCGACCAGAGCCTAGCTGAGAGAGCAAGATCCGAGGTATACAGAGGCCCACCAGGTTCCGAAGTTCCGAGTCCAGTCGAGTCGAGTCCAGTCCGGTCCAGTTTCAGTTCAGTTCCGAGGCCTTCCGTTCCGAGCTACCCGGTGAGTACCATTGCCGGGGAGGCATTTAAACGTGCACATAGTCTGTGCCGGTCAAGACGGGTTTGGGTACACAAATCCGGTCTGCACTGTTTCAGCAGTGTATCTGTACTGTTTGGCAGTATATCTAGTATGTCTTGCTATAATTAAGTATTATTTAGTGTTAGTATTAGGTCAGTAACTAGTTTCTTATTAGTCATCATTATTCGTTAAATGTTAAATATTAAATGTTTTAATACGTTCTATACATTGTGGTGTGAATGACTGTTCATTATTGTGTTTATTTGTATTAAGGTTGTTTAAGATTAAGTAACCAGATCTAAAAATGCCGTTCTTTTCGAAATTAAGACAGATCAAAACTAGAAAAGGGGTACTCGAAGAAGCTGTTCCCATCCCACCTAGGGACACTCCAGGGTACTTTATGTATCATAAGCATGGCCTAGATGCCGTGTTATTTCTTGATTTATGGGTGGACTACACCAAGGTTTTACCAGAGAGTCAAAGATGGCCCGCAGCGGGGACCTGGGATGCAGACTGCATCATGAGAGTAGAAGAAGAATTATGGAAAAAGAAAGCCAGACAGTCACAGAAAGATGCCATTGAATTATGGCGTAAAGAATCATATAGACGTACAGAAAAGGCGCTCAGACAGGAAGAGAAAGGTAGGGAGAATTCGAATAAAACCCGAGAAAATTTATTAATAGAGGAAGGTACCCGAGTTAAATCGGAACAAGTAGATAGACAAAGAAACACTCTTATGAATGGTATGTATCCTCTTCTGGCCGAAGGATTACCTAAGGCTACCCCGGAAATACCAAAAGACTTGACTCCTCCATTGCTCCCGACAAAAGCACATCCTAAAACAGCAAAGGACGTTTTCCTTTCCTCCTATTTAGATGACGTAGCTCCCGAGTATGCTAATACCATACCACACACACCGCTTGCCGATGGTGTTCAACACCAAGAGCATCCGTCTGTATCTCCGCAGCAGCAAACTCCTGCACTAGTTCCAACAGGTCCGTCCGTTTCTACTGTTTTTCCCGCATCTACAATTTCTATCTTACGTCCAACGAATCCTTTCTTGCCCAGCACCTCAGACGGTGCTACAGGAGGTACGACAGACATGTTTGCCACACCACCATGAAATAAACAGACCCTTAGAGATTTAGCACTTCAACGTACACCCCATCTAGTGACATCCGACATGTTTAGAGAACATCTTGTGGATTGTAGATACGATCCAGTGCCAGGTAAACAGGACAGATTGCTAATATCATCACTACGTATAAGACGGGCTACATTGTATTTAATGACGATACCAGGAATGGTTGAGCACCTAGACAATATATATCACTTTGTCCAAACAGGGCGAGGCCCAGAAAGTATTAACGAAGCTATGGAGTACCAGAAAGTGGATGTACAAAGACAACTACTACGTTTTTTCATAAACTGCGTGATCAGGAACCAAGACAGGCCTGGGGCAGATCATGATACCATGCAAAAACTTGCCAAATGGGGTCAGAACATATCAGACGAGAAACATGATAGACAGGCGTGTGTAATCGCCATGTATCGAAAGATCCGCAAGGAAGTAGAACGAATACATAAAGAAAGACGAGAAGCAGACAGAATTGAATCAGAGGGAGAGGAGGAGCAAGAATCAGAACAAATAGAAACGATAGCTTACGTAGGTAGAGGAAGACCCCATAATAATACTAGAGGCTTCAATGATCCGATATGTCCGATACGTCCAGAATGTAATAGACATTTTCAAACCCCTATGTTAAATACAAGGTCCCCTGAACACCTATTCCAAGCCGCTGATAAATTACTCCGAGATCGAAGGGGGTACCATATGCTCGATTCCATGGATGAACAAGAATTGGCCAGGTCAGCAGTACAATGGGCTGACAGTCCCAGCAAATACAGTGATGATGCACTAGCACACACGTTTCTGAATCTTGCCCCAGACGAACAGCGTTTAGCTAGTATATACATGATTCAACACCTCCTTATATTATATAAAAGTCAACACTCCGATCCTGGACCCTTACCTGACATATTGACCGAATTACTCACGAATAAATGGAAAGGTTCAGGTACTGATTTGATTAAAGAAATTCTAGAATTTCGAAACCAGTATATAACTTTCGTGTGCCCAGAACACGTTCCAGTTCCCACTATGGGAAGAAAAATGTATCACATAGATAGACTGAATCCGTTACGCGAAGTACACCCAATCAGAGGTGAAGGTAATAACTTTACACGCGTGTTTGTGTACACGCCTATAACTAAAATCGAATTATTAGAAATGAAGAAAGTAGTACCCAGCCATGACAAGGATCCAGCAGGTTTCCACCGTGAGATAAAAGACATGCTACTCATGGGAGAGTATACCTACCCCGACATTATGAAAATACTGAAAGTGTTAATGCCTGCCGGTGTTTACGAGAAACTCAAAGAAAAGGAATGGGAGGTGGGAGACCAAAAGATAGATTGGACAGCATTAGAAAACGAAGAAAAGGCCCGAGCTGCAGGAGCAGGGCTTGGGGAAAAGACTACAGCACTACCAGGATTACTAGTACAGGTACTGCCACGTTTATTAACTACGAAAAAGGAGGACTGGGGTGCAATCTCAGCCTGTAAACAAAAGCAAGATGAAGACACTAGTGATTCTATTCCCGATTTGAAAAATGTTTTGGTATAAATAGTGGCATAAAAGCAAGTAGCGAGTCATATCCACATTTGTTTGTGACAAAATTAGTTGAAAATTCCCTACCGCAAGTTAAGAATAGAGTATTGAAATTTGAGAGTACCTGGCAGGGTAACAACCCGTCACAGATGTTACAGATGTTACAATATCACCACAATAGAATTAGAGAAGAACAAGAACACGAACAAAGACGTATGAAAGATACAAAAATGAAAATGCTTGTTGCTCAGTCAGTTCCAGCTGATGGTCACCAAAAGGGTGATTCAACAGGTCCAGTTAAAGGGACATGTAACTATTGTAAACAACAAGGTCATTATATACACGATTGTCCAGTTTTGAAACATAATATCGCCACGGGTAGAACTCAGGAAAGACCACGTCCACCTAGACAGGATCAGAATCAACAACAAATTCCTCAGCATGCACAACATAGGTCAGCTCCGCAACAACTAGCTCCGCAACAGGCAGCTCCACAACAGACCGCAGCACCACCACCAGCGCAGCCTATTGCTGCCACACAAGCGACAACGCAACAGATGTACCAGTATGCACAAGCAGATTATCCTGATTATCAGCGATACACATGAAATAGCCTAGAGAGGGAAGTTGGCTTACCCCTTATTGAGGTTCCTGTAGATCAAGAGGGACCTTATGTACATAGTGAACTATTAGGGGAAGACAGAAAGTTTTTACTTGATACAGGGGCAAGCAGAACAACTATACGACGCAGTGAAGTTCCAGGGGCACCCCTCTCAGGCTCACAAAATATTTCCCTTGGATTCTCAGGAAAACCTATAATTAATGACGTAACACAGCCCCTTCCACTTACGGTTGGTCCATTGACACGAACTACAGATTTATTGCTTACTAAATCATGTCCAGAAAACTTGTTAGGTATAAAAACATTGAAAGCTCTAGGAGCTATAATATGTTGTTCTCCGGAAGGAGTACGATTATTTTTACGTGATTTTAAAGGTCACTACGTGTCCAGCGACATGGATCACCGGCTGCAGAGCTTACCTACGCATTTATGGGCACAAGGCCCCACTGATGTTGGTTGCATGAACATTACACCATATCGAGTCACACTAAAAACAGGAGTAGTACTACCACGAATGCGACAATATAGGTTACCACCAGATGCTGTTGCGGCCTTACTGCAAATCATTGACGAACTCATTGCACAAGGAGTGGTTGTCGAAACCGACTCCAATGTATGCAATTCCCCGATAATTCCGATTCTTAAAAGAACGGATCCAAAAGCATCACCAGTATATCGATTAGTTATTGACCTGCGCGAATTAAATAAATGTATTGTACCACAATACCCTGTGGTCCCAGATATCTCTTCATTACTAACTGCTATTGATTCAGAAGCAACGTTCTTCACTGTAATTGATCTCAAGAATGCTTTCTTTAGCGTCCCAATAGATCCGGAAAGTCAATATTTGTTCGGATTCAGTTTGAATGGACGAAGTTTTAAATTCACACGCGCACCTCAAGGATTTACAGAAAGCCCCAGCATCTATAGCCAAGCACTAAAACGAGAACTTGACAGTATCCACATGCCAGTTAACACTGCCTTGCTTCAATATGTCGATGATCTGCTGATCACCGCCCGAAGCGAACCTGAATGTGAAACAGCGTCACTGACGGTTTTAAAATTTCTGGCCGACAAGGGGCACAAGGTGTCCCCTTCTAAGCTGCAATTCTGTGTCCCGCGAGTTGTCTACCTTGGGCACTCGCTGTCCAAGGAGGGAAGACAGCTTACACCCGACCGCATCCAGTTAATTGCTAACATGCCACCACCCAAGACACAAAAGGGGGTGCGGGCTTTTATAGGCCTCACTTCCTACTGTAGGCAGTGGATCCCTCAATATGCATTTCTAGCAAAATCACTCATCCAGTTGACAACACAGGAGGCCGCCACACCGACTGTCCTCCCTTGGACTCAAGAACATACACATGCTTTTGAAAACTTAAAGAAAGCTTTATGCCAAGCACCTGTTTTAGCAACACCATGTTACAATAAACTGTTTACACTATTTGTTACAGAACGCGAAGGTACTGCCTTGTCAGTACTCACTCAGGAACAAGCAGGATCACACAAACCATGTGCTTATTTCTCTAGTACATTAGATCCAGTAGCTCAGGCTCTTCCTGCGTGCCTGAAATCAGTGGCAGCAACAGCTTTAGCAATCAGACAAAGCGATGCCATAGTGTTAGGACATCAATTGACAGTACAAGTACCACACGCAGTAGAGGTTCTCTTGAACCGCACACAAACACAACACTTGACTATAGCGAGACTCACCGGTTACGAATTGACATTGTTTCAGCCACACATAGAAATCAGACGTTGTAATACGTTAAATACTGCCACACTTTTGCCAGTAAATGGAACAGATCCATTAGCACATGATTGTATTGAAGTCATTACTATCACGACAAAACCCAGACAAGACTTGACAGATATCCCTTTATTAGATCCAGACTTGACATTGTATGTAGATGGTTCATGTATGAGAACAAGTACAGGAGAGTTAGTGGCCGCTTACGCAGTCACAACTGACACTGAAGTCATTGAAACAAATTGTATTAACATTTTGTCAGCTCAAGCAGCAGAGCTCATCGCTCTGACACAAGCCTGTATTCAAGCCAAAAATAAGAAAGTCAACATATACACAGATTCACGTTATACATTCGGAGTCGTCCATGACTTCGGCGTGCTGTGGCGAGAGAGAGGTTATTTAACTTCTCACGGTGCCCACATCCAACACGGACCCCTCATTCAAGCACTATTAGATGCGATTCATTTACCTACTGCAATATCGATTATGAAATGCAAAGCTCATACAAAAGTTACCGATATCATTTCTCAGGGTAATGACCTAGCTGACAGAACAGCTAAACAGACTGCTCAGAACCAGACTCATACAACTGACGCGACAAAGACAATAGTTCCGACACCAACACATTGCATGACAGTTAAGGATCCCGCCCTTGATATAATTGACATACAGACACACGCTACACCAGAAGAAATAAAGAAATGGACTGAATTAGGAGGGATCCAAACGGATCAAGGATGGATGACGAAGGAAAAATCTATATGGTTTCTTCCCGATTCCATGGTTCAAGTCATCATCAACACAATACACAGTCCAGCGCACCTAGAAGAAAAAGCTATGCTAGACAGTATTCAACACATTTGGTTCAACAAACACTTGCGAGCAGCAGCCAAACAGAAAGTACGTACCTGTATGATATGTTGTCAGTTTAATCCAGGTAAAAGCATCCCCGTAGAGCAGGGTGGATTTCAACCTCCCGATCATGCTTTTGAAGTCCTCCAGATGGATTATATCCAGATGGAACGATGTCGAGGATTCAAATATGTTCTCGTAGTTGTCTGTGCTCTTTCCCGTTGGACAGAAGCCTACCCGGTTTCAGATTACACTGCCCCGACTACTGCCAAACAGCTAGTGCGAGAATTCTTCCCACGATATGGTTTGCCACGTGTTGTATACTCAGATAACGGCCAGCCATTCTCATCCGAATTAATGAAACACGTTTCACTTTTGTTAGGCTACCAATGGAAATTCCACTGTGTCCGACATCCTGAGGCAGCAGGTCTCGTGGAACGCCATAATCAAACTCTGAAAATTAGATTGTCCAAAATATGTAGAGAAAAAGGTGTCGATTGGATAGTAGCCTTACCAGTTGCACTCTTTTACATGAGAATGGTAGCACATTCTCGAACAGGGCTATCCCCGTACGAGGTGATCTTCGGTAGACCACCAAATATGTGGGGGACGCCTATACCTCGCAAAATCACTGATGTTGACTGTAATATGCTGACAGATTACCTGGCTTCCTTGATGTCTGCACTACAATCTTGTCGTTCACAGGTAGCTGCAGCTTTTCCCGATAACACTGAGGTGAAGCCCCATGACGTGGTTCCAGGTGATCTGGTCCTAGTGCGGAATTTCGACTGGAAGACCCAACTGGAGCCTAGGTGGAAATCGCCAAAACTTGTTCTACTAGCAACAAGGACAGCCGTGAAGATCGAGGGACGTAAAGGGTGGTTGCACTCGAGTCATATCAAGAAATTTTATGGACTACCGTCCAGTGTGAACACTCAACCCTGCATTTCCTCACAGACAGACTCAAAGCTTCCCTTGGTTGAACCCACGAAAACGGAACTTTATAAACTGAAATTAAGGTCTAGCAAGTCAGACAATTTGATTGTTTAAGTCCTCTCCAAGGTGAATCGGTTGAATTTGTCTCTGACATGTATCCTCTAGACCAGAATAGAGAAAGAAATCAACAGATGCAGCTTAAAAAGCATGCGTATTGTAAATCGCTTCGTAGTCATTGCACAGTAACACTATTAATTTTGTTTTTTCTAAGTTTTCTGATCATTATAACTAGTATATTACTTCGTATGTATTACCCTATTTCTAAACGTGCTTATAATGTTACTGCTGAACATTCTTTTAGTGAATTACCTCTGCATGAGTTGTCCTATAGATTTGCGCTGCGCAACAACACATTCATTAGTATGTTACATCATTCCCATCAGACCAGCAATGCTACAAATTGTTGGATATGTGGCCGACTCCCTCCTTATCAGAACTATAAGGGAGTTTTGCCCCTCTTTCCATATCCGTTCACACACAATGGCTCCTGTGGAGCATGGTTTAGTTTGATTAATTCCCTAGATTCAAATTTCGCAGTTTATCAAGACAACTGGGTATGGGGAAACCTGAACTTGGTTTTGCTTAAAGTCTGCTACCCTAACAAGGAGGGACTTCCCAAAAGAACAGGAACTGATCTAGAAAATGAAGTATATGGATTAGGTAATTTTACACTTAACCTCCTGATTCTGAATGTCGAATCCGAAGCTACACCAATCTTGCCCGCTATGTCAGTATTCCCAGTTAAAGGGGAATTATGTGTAAGAAAGAATGGTTCCATACATATGGGCCATAGTAAATGCACCACTGTAATAAAATTCAGTGATCAAGGCAAATCTACATTTAGAGCTTCCCGTCATTCTTACTTCATATGTGGCCAGACCGCATATATATGTCTACCTCTAGATTGGGATGGTACCTGTTACATAGCATTCCTTCTGCCACCTGTTTTCCTAGCTCCTCCTGATTATCACAGAAATACCCATTTAGTACACAATAGACAGCAGAGAGATCTCCCGATTGTCGACTACACTGAAACGGCATGGGAACAATATACAGATTTCAATAAAGGTTTCTTTCCCTATATAGGTACAGTCACTAATAGTAAGCTGATACGTAGATTAACTAGAACCCTTGAAGCAGTAGTAAACGAGACTACTTCCGCCTTAGGCAATTTAACAGAAGAGCAGTCTGCTATGCGGATTGTTGTGCTTCAAAATCGTCTTGTCCTTGACGTCATCCTGGCCGATAGGGGCGGAGCTTGTAGAGTCATCGGATCAAGTTGCTGCATTTTCATACCAGAAAATTCACCGTCAGTATATAAAGCCATAACCCGCCTTCATAAGATTATAAGCCAGATACACCAGAGCCCAGGCACCTGGACTTGGTCCGGTTGGTTCTGGAGCATGTTGTCAGCCTGGGGATGGAGGATCCTATCCTTCCTAGGTATCGGCTTTCTCATACTATTCAGTTGCTGCTTATGTCTACAATGTGGGCCAGCGATTTGTGGCCTGTGTGCCACATCGTGTATCCCACCTCCAAGTTTTCGTTCAAAATCCCGGAAGAAGAAAGAAGAACAAATGATGCTATATGAACAGATCGATGGATTGATGAAGATTGATATCTCCTGAGGGTCCGTAGGGGACAAGGAGGGAATGAGGAAATATGAATTTTGTGATCAGTTATGTCCCCTATCGTAGACCCCAACGGCTCCATGTGCATGCTATAAGTACATGTATGTTCTCTCCAGTTCCAGTTTTGCAAGACGCAAATACATGTGCGTCCACCGTCAACATGTCCTCTATCAGATCCACCATGAATGGGTCAGATATCCCATTCCTAGGTATGAAAGGCCACCGACTTTATGAGGTTCACTTTCCACATTTCACAGATTCAGGCGAGTAGGCCCTGAATTCTGCCATCAAGCCTTTTCCTGCCTTCTGCCTCTGAAAGCTCCAGTCCGAGCATGCATCTGTATCCATGAACTTTGTCCTACTCCCTGCGCGGCTAACGGTGCCTAATCCAGCCTGTTGCCTGCCAAAAACTGTATTTCACCTTCAAGATTATCTGCTCCGCTCCTCATCCGGTGCATTCCTGTCTAGTAGTTTAGGTAAACATTCTTCCAGCTACCGTGCAAAGAGCCAGGCCTCACTGTCCTCATGCAAGTAATTCATAGCCCCTGTTACCATGGAAGATTCCTGCCCCCTCGCATCTCATGTAGACACTTAGACGCTTGTACACGCACTAACAGTCAGTATAGAATAGATTCCGTCCGAGAGACTTTTCCTTTTGGATAATACAGTTCTTTAAACATAAGATATCAGATGTGATTTGGGATTAGGTTGACATGACCCCCCAGACTTCTGTCTCCACGTGTAGAGCTAAATGTCAAGTCCCCTTCACCCTCTAGTTGCACGTCAATCACACGTCATGCGGCTGCGCGCGCATCTCTGCCAAGTATTTCTGCTGACATTGCAGGATTCTCTCATGGATCCACCCACTTGTGACATCATGTTTAATGACGTATTTGGTTACACCTATGTTTACGCCTTTTTTTATTACGTATGTGTATTATATCTGTATTATCAGCTGTTACGCCTCTTGCATCTGTCTTAATGTAATGCTTTCCATATAAATACCATTACTTGTCAATAATGTATTGCCTTCCTTCCTGAAACCTCATGGTGATGGAGTGTGAAGCCTGCAATTCGAATTGTATTTCCTTTATAGAGGAATAAAGCCTTTTAGAACCTCTAATACCACGGATTCTGCCTCTTATATTTACTGAGTTATTCTTACTAGACCTTACCGCATAAAAAATAGTACCGGTAATGAAATATTTACCACAGGGTCACGACCGCCGCATACCCAACACTCCAAAACCTCGCTTTTCCCTACTGCTCTAGCTCAATGGGTCAGGTCTAAGTTACCTTCATAGCGGAATATACCTGTACCCGAATTTGCTATCCCTACGTAATTACTACATTTGATGAAGGCTTTACGTCTGTGACAAACAATCATTTTCCCAGAATTGACCAAAATTAACTTGTTGGTCAAGTAACGACGACCCACACCTTATAATTGGAACTGACGAGGCTCACACACGAATAGAAATTTAACAACAGCATCGATCTTACTAGATACGAACTACAATACCCATAATCCAATATGGCAGAAAGGAACAAAAACAGAACACAGAGAGCAAGCGATCTTCTAAATGATGATTTAAACTCTCCGCTGAACATCAGAACTGGTGAAACCAATGGAGAAAGAAAGAAAATAACTGTCTCTTGTATATTCAGAGATCTACAACAAACACACATTCAAGAGGTGATTAAATGGTGGGAAAAAGCAACATTAGAGAAATACATCGAATTTAAAAGAATCCCTAGAGGCCTAAGGATCCTAATAATGCCCACCCTAAATGATCTTGACGCCGATTTGATTAAACAATGGCAGACAGATACTAATGAATGCTCTTTCAAGGCTAATGGCTACTTTAATCTCATATGCGGAGAGAAAATTGGAAAAAATCACTGAAACTCTCAAAGAATTGGAGGGGGAGTTAAACCAATATTCCACAGATGATGAAACTGCAAAACTGATTGAATCAATGGAAAAGAAAATAAAAAAACAGGAAGCCGATGTTGAAAAACGCAAAGCCAGCAAGTTCAACAGAGACAGACTGGACTACATAAATGGCTGTATATACACCTTTGCCAGAAAATACGATTCATATAGGAACCGCGTGGTCATGGACAAACACAGTGGGTATGAGACACCTGGAACAGCGGAGAGCTCTGAATTGAGCTCAGCAGATGAGGAACAAAGTGCTCCAAGCCTGGATTTTTCCGGGGAAATGCGCCTAATGCAAATGATCACGCGACAAATAGGGAGAGGTCGAGGATCAACACGGGGAAGAGGACGGTCACAACCCCCAGACGAAAACAAAGAAGAGGGGGCAAGACCCAAAAAAGGAAGAGGAAGGACAAAGTGAAACTGAAAAGAAAACTATTAAAAACTAATTTGATTGTCAACAACTCCAATAAAATCTTGAGGGAAGCACAAATCTCACTGCTTAACATAACAAAGGATTAACATTCTGCCCTAACAAAGACATGGATCTAGCAAATATACGCATAGACCTCTACAAATTCTGCCGAAAAGTTAAACTTAAGAAGTATTTTGAAGAAAACAAATCTAAACAGTTGCCAATACCTACAAGTCAAGAAATTCCATCTCTGAGTATAAACGACATTCCAACCCTTAGAACAGCAACTTCATTACAAACTGGATTGAGCACACATGCAGAAATGAATCAATCCTCTCAAGAATCTGATCTACAATTTTGCCAAACAATGGGATATGAGACCAACAGAGGTGGAAACAGTGGTCTCAAAACTAAATCAACTTTTTGTCCACAACTTCCCCCGGGAAATAAAATCGATCTATTCCACGAGATTATGGTGGAGGAAATCAACAAAATGTCAATAAACCATCCCATGTCAATCTCAAAGAAAAACATAAAAAAGAAAAAGACATGGAATCTCACACCAGAAGAACACAAGGCATTGCAAGAATTAAGAGAAGATCAGAATATAATAATAAAGGCCTCAAACAAAGGCGGGAATATTGTTGTCCAAACCTGTGATAACTATATAAAAGAAGCCTATAGACAACTTAATATTGAGGAACATTACGAGAAGCTCAAAACAAATCCCATCACAAACTGGATGGAGGAATATCATCACAAACTTCTAGCATGGAAAGAAAGAAACCTAATTGACTTGGAAGAATACCTGTACTTAAACATGGACCACCCTATTACGGCAACTATTTATTTTCTACCAAAGATACATAAATCCACCACAAATCCACCAGGTAGACCTATTGTTAGTTCCATTGGCTCTCTGTTGGAATCAACATCTCGATTCATAGACATTTTTTTCTGATGAATTACGTCACAGCATTACCATCTTACTTAAGGGACACAATAGATTTTCTGAAAAAAAATGAAAAAATGTTATGGAAAGAAAACTACATCATGGCCTCAATTGACTTATCATCCTTATACACCTCCATTTTTCATTCTGATGGAATAGCAGCAGCTTAACAATTCTTGGATACCAGATCAATCTGCCATTTGGAACATACAGATATGTTACTACAAATGCTCACGTACTGTCTGACACACAATGTCTTCCTATTTAGAGGGGATCTCTTCTTACAAAAGCAAGGGACCGCTATGGGGCCATCTTTTGCCCCAACGTATGCCAATCTATTCATGGCCGTATGGGAGACAGAGGTCTTGAAAGAAGAAAAATCAAGTAACATAAGATCTTGGTCCAGGTATATCGACAACCTTTTCATTATTTGGGAAGGGAGTAATGATAGCCTCATGAACTTTCTTGACTCACTTAACATCAACAAGTACAATTTAACTTTTACCTCCACTACAAGTGCTACAAACATCATATTTCTGGATGTCGAAGTCTTCATAACAAATGGAAAAATCTGCACCAGAATGCACAGAAAACCAACTGCCAGCAATAGTATCCTACAGGCAAATAGTGGACATCCACAAAATCTAAAATGGAGCATCCCCTATGGGGAAGTGCTGCGAGCAAGAAGAAATTGTTCTGAATTCCCTGATTTCAATTTACAACTACAAGAAATGAGTGAACGCTTCCTACAACGAGGATATCCCTTGGAGGTAATTACCACTGCTGTAAATAGAGTCAGTTCCAAGAAAAGACCTGACCTTCTACAAACCAACTTAGAGAGCCACAGATCAAGCAACAGAGAAGCTGAGACAACAACAAGGCTGATCATTGACTTCAACAACCAAAGTAATGACCTCCAAAGAATCATACGGAAACATTGGGAAATATTGTTGTTAGACGAAACCGTCCATAAAGTCCTATCCTCAAGACCTAGGATTACTTACAGAAACACTGCATCTCTGGGCAATTTGTTGACACATAGTCACTTCGAACTTAAACCAGAAACAACCCCATCCTGGTTGAATACTCCGGGATTCTGGAAGTGCTCGAAATGTAAAGCGTGTGAGCACGGCAAAAACACAACTACATATCAATTACAAAATGGCCATGATGAAAAAATTAAGGATCACATAACCTGCGAATCTAAATTCGTCATCTATATCTTGGAACGCCCATGTAAAAAATTGTACGTGGGGAGTACCATCAATAAACTTAAACTTCGCATTTTACAACATCTACGCGCCATCAGAAACAAAGACTTCACGTATCCAATGGCAAAACACTTCTTCGAACTCCACTCCTGTGATTGCAATCAACTGAAATACTTTGGCATCAAAATCCTCAAACAAAAAGAGAGGGGTGGCAATCGAGTTCTCGAATTAAGAAGAGCGGAGTCTAAAATGATCTTATCGATAGGTACAGAAAATCCATGGGGTCATAACTTGGACGCTGAATTACATGTTCATCTATAACAACAAAGCCCCAAAAGAAAGAGATAAAGGACGAAAGAGGATGACGATACTCGCAAGGTTTCAATATCACAACTTACCTTGAATCAATCCTGGTACCTTTTTGATCCTGAAATCCTTATGGACTGATTGTATATCACTGCCTACTCCTACAATTACTCTCTGTGACTGATCTTATTAATCACATCTACTTGCAATTTTGTTCATATAAAGGAGGAAGGATGTTAGAAAAGAAATCCCTCTTATTGAAAAATTATATGTGTCACTCTTACCCTATATCAGCGAAACACATCATGTACTTTACCATGATACAATAGAATCGGACATATTGTGAGAACCGGAACTTTTATCTAATTTACTTATCAATTAATGTATCACTTTCATTTCTGTTGATAACAGTCATGCTCATAAAATTGATTGGTTTAATATACAAATGAATAAGAGCTCCGCTCCTCGATCAATATGTGGAGATGTAAAGATATGTGCGTAAATTCATTAATTGTTGAATGATAGAGGAAACTGCACATACCATAGCACGGATTAATTGAACGAACATTACACACTAATAGATTTTGTTTGCATCTTCAATCTGAGATTTGTTTGTTTGCATCTTTAATCTGTGTATTTCGATTCATGCTGAGCTAAATATAAGGGAAGTGACAACAATTATTTGGGATACATATAAAGACTATCATGCCCTCCACTCCTCCCAAGAAAATGGTACTTCACCATGACTTTAATTTTGTACCAACTTTGTAACATAATTGCAATTTGAAATTTTATGTTTCCTTTCTAAAAATATGGATTAATTTGAAACACATTCTGAGGTAAATCAACTTTTACTTTAAAACAATTATCGCTGCATTTAAATGTCCAGTATGTCTTCACTGTTTATTTAAAAAGTACTCGCACTGGCACTTTAAATAGACACTCTGGGCTTTGTGACTCTATGGTCCAGTCGAAGGCCAAGTGCCGAAATGCGTAGACCATCTTTTTCGTGTGTGACACCTTGTTTCAACTTGAAAAGAATAAATATTACTTTGAGTGTCGTTCGTGGTGCTGTGATCCTTACCTGCGGAAACCTCTGGGAGACCGAGGGAGAAGTGAAAGGAATTTTTGATATATATATATATATATATATATATATATATATATATATATATATATATATATATATATCTTCACTGAAAAAAACATAGATTTCAGGGGCGTTATAGTTAGCTGGACATTTCCCTCGTACAAAACCCTAGAAATTCCCCTGTTATAGTTAGTTCAGCTAACTATAACTCGCGCCCCCGCAATGTACGGCTGATGACGTCACATATTACATCACTCATGACATTGTCAGTGACATCACTGATGACATCACTGATGACATCTCAAATGACATCACTGATGACATCACTGATGACATCATCCAGTGAATGTGTGTTTTTCTTAAAAGTTTAAATATGTTTTATATATTTATAGTGAAAGGCCTATGGAATAATGAGTTGGTGTATAAGTGTGTGAATGGGTGATTTTCTAGGTGCGTAACTGACTCCATAAGTGAGTTATTAAATGTATCTTACTGCAGACTAGTGACTAAACTGTGTGAATGTCTGTATGTGTCTGTGTGTTGGTGTATAAGTGGCTGCAAGGTTTTGTGAATAGCTATATGAGTGTCTATATGGGTTATTGATTGGTTGTCTGAGTATCTGTATGGGTGCCTGAGTGTTTGTATGGGTAGGGTGTGTGTGACTGTGACTAGATGTGTGAGTGGGTGATTCAGTGGGTGCATGTTTTTAAGAGTGCATCTGTGATGGACTGTATGGTTGGGTGAGTGTATGTATAGGTGTGTTAGTGATTGAATGTATATCTCAGTTGTACATGTGTAAGTAACTTCATATGTGAAACGCAGTGTATATGTGTGTAAGAGTATATAACTATCTATATATGAGAGTGTGTGATTTTGGGAGTGGCTGTATGCGCCATAGTGCAAGGATATCTGTGTCATGTGCTGTTTGTTTTTCTGCAGGAAGACACAGAATTTGTTAGTATTGTTATGAGTAAGTGAACTTGAGTGTTTTTAACTGTATAAGTGAGTAAATTTTACTGTGATTAATTATTTGCATGACTGACTAGATGTATCAGTACCTCAACGGATGATTGGCGGTGTGTGAGTGTCTATATAGGTGTATAAATGCACAGAGTGACTGTAAGAATGAGTGACTGTACAGGTGAGTGAGTGGAGATGTATGTAGACCTAAAAGTCAATGAGTAGGTGAGTAGGTATTGGTATTGGAGTATCTATGGTTGTCAAAATGGCCGTCTGAAATTTTGAGTCGGTGTATCAAAGGTTATATTAGGGTGTGAGAAGATGCACTAATTTATCACATGGATGATATAATCAGTGATGTCATTTGAGATATCATCAGTGATGTCATCAGTGATGTCACTGACCATGTCATGAGTGATGTAATATGTGACGTCATCAGCAGTGCATTGCGGGGGCGCGAGTTATAGTTAGCTGAACTAACTATAACAGAGGAATTTCTAGGGTTTTGTACGACGGAAATGTCCAGCTAACTATAACGCCCCTGAAACCTATGGTTTTTTCAGTGAATTTCTAAGGTTTTTTAAATGCCAATTCCTAACTATAACGCCCCTGAAACCTATGGTTTTTTCAGTAAATTTCATAGGTTTTTTAAATGCCAATTCCTAACTATAACGCCCCTGAAACCTTTGGTATTTTCAGTGAATTTCAAAGGGTTTTTAAATGCCAATTCCTAACTATAACATACATGAAACCTACGTTTTTTTCTGTGAATTTCAAAGGTTTTTTAAATGCTAATTCCTATCTATAACTTATCTCTAAAGATATCATGTTTAATGATTTTGATTGCATTTCTATATTTTTCAAATTCAGTGTGTCATTTTCTTTATTTTTTTTTTTTTTTAATACTTTTTTATCATCATTTTTTAAACATATTTCTTCAATTAATTCTTTTAAAAATTAAAAAATATTATTTGAACCTAATGTGTTTTTCAAACATATTTTTTTATATTTTCAAAATATTTTTTCAACTATAAGTGCAAAACTTTATTTTAGATATATATTTTTTAATGTTTTTGGATCCGCGCACCCTATGCGCACTGTTCACGATCCGTACGCGATAGCATCCGTGCATGGTATGCGTTGGGTACGTGTTTAGTGCGCGATCGCTATGCGACCGGTACGCGACTCCCAGCCTATACGCGACACGTTCGATGTACGTAATGCGACGTTTACGCGCTTCCGCGATGCGTCATATGCGTCCGTGACGCGATGGGTGCGCGGATCCCACGAAGTATTTAACATTTAAAAACACATATTTATGTATTGCATGTGAATATTAATTGAAGACAAACTCTAAACTAGTCTTAAAACTAATATATTTTGACATCTAATCCTGTATTTCTTTTTAATTCAATTTTGCGGATGCGCGCTGGGTGCGTGCTGCGTAGGCCTGGGCTCAATTTCCGTTCCGCTCGCGGAAATTGCGATAATTTGACCTTTTCGCGTTCCGCGGAGAGCGCGAAAATGTCAAAATTTCCGCATTCCGCAGCTTAGCGATAATTTGTTTCTTGCTAGCGCTGTAAAATAATACATTCTCGCGCGCGCGTGAGCGCCTTACCTGAATCCCCACGTTCGCCGACAAGTTTTCTCGATCCGGTCGCGTTCTCCACGAGATGTTGGATTGTTGGTAGCCATTTGCGCTGTCTCGTGACAATTCACGCCCGCAGTAACGTCATGCGTCGCATGATTACGTCTTTCTTCTCTCGATCATGCACCGCGAGAAGAGTGAAAACAAGATGGCCACGCCCGCGAGCAACCGCATGGGTAAGTTGGTGAGCCGCGACCACGCACAAAATACCGCGAACGGGCGGGAAAAAAACTTCCGCATCTTCACGATATTTCCGCGTGTTTGCGGAGATTTTTAACATTTTCGCGATAATTTGTGAAAGTCGCTTTCGCAAATTCCGCCCACCCCTAGTGCTGAGTAAGCGCACGGTGCGTGGATCCCATGTGACCTGCAAAAAAAAGAGATTTGATTGGTTCATTAAACTTCCTGTTCTAACTACTGAAAGACCCCACCCATTTCAATCATTCTTCTTTGAGCTTCTTTGGAGAACCATCTCTTTGGACAGAAGAAGATTTTTTTAGACTAAGTATACACTTAGTTCTAACTTTTTGCAACCAAAAATGGCTTCAGGGCAGCAGGCATCACCTGCATCACCTCAAACCTCTGAGGATGAATTTTTGCCGGAGGAACCACACAAAAAACGTTTTGCTTCAGTGGTGTGGAAATTTTTTACTTTTCTCGAAGGACAGAATAAGACCAATGCCACCTTGGTCACATGTAAGATTTGCAAAAGAGTCTTATTGAGAGGGGATCCCACCAAGAAATACTCTTGCGGCACGGCAAGTATGATGAAGCACATGAGGAGCCTTCATCCAAACAATCTTGCACGTGAAGAGTGCCGACGCATGAGAGCCACTCCTGCTCCTGCGCCATCCACCTCTTCGCAGCCGAGCACGTCAAGAGTGCATCCCTCAGACCAAACCTTGGACATCCGCCCTCAATTTCAATTTTTAAAAGTGCTCTGCACTAAGTGCAATAAGACTTTGTGCTATGGCGAGCAGTCAATCGACCTCATCTGCCGCCGGCAGGAAAGTCATATTTGCTAGTTTTTAATTTTTTTAACTGTTCCCTGAAGTTCATTGTTTGGTTTCTCCTGTTTTTTTATTTTTTTTCAGATAAACCAAAAAAAACACAAAATTGTTAAAAAAAAACCCCAAAAACATAAAAGAAGAAAGAAGAAAAAAAAAGTTATTTTAAGAACTAACTTTCCTGGTTTAAAAAAAGAGCTAAATTTCTTTGTTAGTGTGTGAAAGTTTAGATGAATGTATGTGTAGTACGTAATTGACTGAATGAATGCATTAGTAGCGTATGGTGAATGTATAAGTGCAGAACTATAAGGAAGTGCTGCAGCATCACACAGTAACCTCTTTAACTGCTGTGTGCTATAGTACTTCCGAAGCACAGGGATGCAACATATGTACATAAATATGATGCAAATCTATGCTTCTCTCTGCACGGCTGCTTAAACTGCAGCCATGTGGTGACACAGGCACCCTTGCACAATAGTGCAAGGATATCTGTGTCATGTGCTGTTTGTTTTTCTACAGGAAGACACACCTTCCTGTACAAAAACAATGAGAAAATGCATTTTTCTCCTTCAATGTATGCTGAACATTTCAGCATGCATTGAAGAAATAAAAATGTGGAGAAATTAAAACAATTCTCTTTGTTGTGCTTTCCTACATCAATTGTAGAATGGTGCACCATTCACACACATATCGAGATTTACGATTTCTAATAAATCTAGACATGTGTCTTGTTCTATGAGTATTAAGTGCAATCATGCACAACAACACTTATAGAACACCCTTTCATCCGAAAGTGGTCTGCATGATGAAGTTTTATTTTCATGGAGTATAAAAAGTGCACAGAGTGCCTTTTCCTCTCTTTGAAAATATGAAAGAATATCTTACACAATAACTATGTTACAAAAAGTGACATATTTCCGTTTTTAAATTTCCTTGCGAATAATAGAAGGTAAGCACAGAATTTTGACTGCAAAGATGTTCAAAGAAGAATGATTGAAATAATTGCGGTCGTTCAACAGCTAAAAAGATGAAATATTATGAACCCCTCAAATCTCTTTTTTTGCAGGTCACTTGATATCTGATTATGGTCAGATTTCAAAACTACATAAACAAAGTGTTTTAAGAAACGTGTTTCTACTTTGTAGATTCTTGCAGGCCTCTTCATTCTCCATATTGAGACTTAGTTAAACTTACCTTCACAGTAATAGGAATAAAAAATGTTATTCATTTTAGCCTATTTTTCTTTCAAATATAAATTCTTAAAAATTGTTTTATTAAAGTATCCAATTTTCTTCCATCAGCTGTACAACGTTGCATCATTAAAATTATGTATTTTCCATATTTTCTTAACAATAATGTGGATAACATTTCTGATTTACATTGGCTACACTCCATGTTTTGATTTGCACCTTTCACTAATTTATTGAAAGCCACTGATTTACAGTCTGGTAATGTTAAATACAGAAATCTCTCAGTGTCTACATTGGTGCTACATGTATACGTGCAATTTTCACAATGATGTTCCCATTTGTAAGAAAGGCCAAAAATATTTTCTATTTCTTCACCTTCATTTTCAAAAATGGTAAGCATATACATTAAAAATTCCTGAGCATCTTGTTGGATATTTTGTGTAAATTGTGTAGAACCAGAACACACATCCAAAAGACTACGAACATCTGAAACAGATTGTATTTTACTTCTATCTGTTGTCAATTTTTCATAAACAGAGTGCAATAGAGAACAAAATCTTTTTTGCCGATTCTCCATAATTTGCTCTTGCAAATCTTCAAGATAAAAAACATTGACCACAACATTAGCATAGCAGTTGACACCAGAACTATTTTCAAACTGATAACCAACAATCTCTCCAACAGTGTCCAATTTCTTTTTACCTGCAATTACAACATTATCTTGTTCTTTTCTTTTCTTGATACCTTCAGAACAGATATTCTCTAACCTTCTTTTTCGACCAACCACACGCTTTTCAAATACAGGATATTGACCTAAATTTGGAGCATACACCCTTCTTAACCTATTATACTCTTTTACACAGTTTGCATCTGCAGTAACCTTTGTCTCATCAAAATCAATCAAAAACAAACTAGATAATGTTCTGACTCGCGACAAAGCAACATATGCCATACCCTCTTTAAATACAGTAAACCCAATGTTCACCAATGCACTGTCTACACTTAATCCTTGAGATTTATGAATAGTCACTGCATATGCCAGAGAAAATGGAAATTGTTTCCTACGGACATATAAATCTTTAGCAAGCAAAAAACAAACTGAACAACGACCAATTTTTTAACTTCATCAATCTGATCAAATTTAATTTTTAAAAATTAAATTCCTTCTTTTTTCTGATAATTCACAAAATCCACCACTTTGCCCATTGCACCATTAACTAAACCTTTCTCTACATCCAAATTACGCCTTAAAATTACCCGACAGTTTACACACACATACAGTGTCTTTTCCAAACCAGCAGTTTTAGATATTTTTTTTTCTAAACAATCTAGTTTTGATCTCAACTTACCCGTTAAAATAATAGTGATTCCTTCATGTAGTATTTTATCGATGGCTTCCATTTTGACAATTTCTTCATTTTCCAATTTTAATAATTCTTCGTTGAATATTGAACACTCACGCAGTGTTGGCATTAAGCAAATCACTGACTTATTTTTAGCAATTTCCACGTACACTTTTGCAGCAACTGCATTTTCATTTGGAAAGACATTGCAAAGTAATCGACTCTCCAAAGCTTCTTTCCCTTTTTTTGAAAGAATTCCAATTCTTATATCTTGAATGATACTTCCATATTCAGCATCATTTGCCTGTCGCATATTTGTTGTCAGTTCTTTGTATTCAAAATTACTCCAAATGTTCACATTACCAACACTGCCAAGAGACTTTCTGGTATCTTCATGGGCAAATGTTTTAAATACCGGTTGTCCTTTTACCGGTGTCAGTTGCAGTAGTTTTCCAAAAACTTTGACGTGTTTTCCTCCAAATAACACGTCATACTCTGTTTTAAGAATTTGCTGCATTCTTAAATGCACAAAGGCAAGCATCAAGTTTGAAACCATGCTCACCTCATCAATAATGAGAAGGTTCATTTTCTTCAGGACTCTTGAAACTTCACAACAAGCTTCTCCAGATAGCTTGTGGTATTCCAATTTGTTCTCACGCTCTACTGGCAGCATTAGTAAACGATGTAAAGTAATTCCTTTAATGTTATGTGCTGCCAACCCAGTTGGAGCAGTGACAACACAAGACAAATGCGACTCAGTTTTTTTTTGCAGATAACTTGTAATTACTTTAATTAAGAAACTCTTTCCTGTTCCAGCTTGACCACTCACATACATTTGGGTAGGTTGAAATGATATACATGAGCAGTCTTTCTTTTCATGAAGTAATCCATGGTCAATCTGCTCTTTCACTTGTTGATATATTTGTTTCTGTTCAACATTTAGTTGCTCTTCCAAGTTTCCAAACTGTATTGCATCTTCTTGTGCTTGATACATTGCTGTTTCCACCTCATTCATGGTAATCGCTGCTTCATTTTCAACAATTGGTTGTCCAAGTGGATCTTGACTCAGTGCAGCAGAACTTTGACTATCTTGAGAACTGTCTCTAGCAATCTCAGCTGCAATTGTAGCTTCTTGATCAACTTCATCATTCAACATTTTCACATAATTTGCGAAAGCACTGCATTGTATGCTATCTTTACAAGCATTAAATGAATCTTCATTCCTGGGAAAATCTCCAAGTAATTCCAGTTCAGAACGCCATGGTTAGAACATTTGCAAAAGGGCTAAATAGTAAAATTCCCTTTTGTCAGCAGTGTCGCAACTCAGTTTTCTGTGATTAATTAAATTTCCTTTCCTTTGATTCACCAGACATCCTTCCGAACGAATCACTCCATATTTTCCATTGTTGATGTTCTCTGTAATATTCCGTTTAAAAGTGTAGTTTTGCAACACTTCATAGAGACACATGTTCTCAAGATGATGACTTCTCTTTGGATAGTATGTGTCTAACATATTGTTTTTCAAAATATCTGTACTTTCAGGGTCATTTTGTGCTAAATATTCAATTTCTTGAACAGATTTCAGTACCCGATTTCGCATTCCTGCAAGACCTAGACTCACCCAAATGATTCTTCTACTTTTGGAATATAGACTTGCAGATGATAACAGATCTGAACATTCATATGCTCCAATTTCACGATGCGATAACATTTTCAAACTGAAACTGTATAATTTCTTACTTAGACTCTTCTCGTGAGAAATCTCTTCCCACATTTCTTTATTCAGTCTTTTCTGATTTAGTAATGTAAGACGTTACATATCGAGCAACAGCAATAGAATTGTCCGCAACATACTGAATATCCATGTTAGCGTTCCACATGGATAAAATAACTGGGTTGTAGTCATTTATGTATTTCGATTCTTCACTTCTTCTTAAGTTGTAGGTGTTTTTCGGAGACTTTCTTGTGATGGTATGTCGTACAGCTGACATGAAACTGTTCACTCTTCCTTTGGCTAATACAGGACGTGGAAATCCAAAACGACATTTGGTATAGAACTTATCCTTTGAGTTGTACTTTCGTCGACAGTATTTTCCACACCTATGGCTTTGAAATCGTAAGACTTGTTCTTTTAAGTTTTTGTCTTCTCTGCTATTTGGTACAGCACATGTAGCATAATCTTCAATGAAAGACAAAACACTTTCATCTGAATCTGTTCCAAATTTGGGGGCATCCTTGACTCATAGCAACATATGTATGTGAGGAGCACCTCTTGCTTGATACTCCTTTCTCCAAAAGAAATCCACAACTTCTCCAAGAGGAGGATTCTTTTTATTGCAGATGAAAGACATCATAGCTTCAAATCTATGATTGAAATATCTGCATACATTGACAGGATCCAAAGAGCACAATTCTCCATGTGTCTTGTATTCAATATTATTTATATTGGAATTTGCCTCTCGAAGAAATTCAAGTAAATCATCCCAAGCATACTCAGAACACCTTAGTGTAACAAACCATGTAGGAGTTCCCAAGTTCCTTAGGAAGCATTTCAGTTCTCCACGTCGACGGTACCAATATTCATTAGTCCCACGCTGATAAGCCATCAGATTAATCAACTGAGATTCTAAATGATCATCTCTCTGATGCACTTTATCCATAAAATCCTTTGCAGTTACATTTTGCAGATGCATTCCAGTTTTTAAAATGTGATTTACTGCATATGAAAGTCCAGACAAGTCACTTTCAAACAGAAGATGAAACATATAAGGGATACATTTTCGAAATTTTGGATCTTCTGCATATAATCTTGTTGTCCGATATTCCGATGCAGGAATCTGCACAGGACGTTCATCATATCGTCCACCTTTTCCTGTTGGAAACAACTGAGGGAAACAACGAGCTTCCAAGCTCTCTTCCCATACACTCATGGGACTTCCTGTTGCTTTTTTCATTTGAAACAACTCAATCGTATTCCCCATCACCTCTTTGGAATGAAGTGGATGTACACTGTAATGTTCATAGATTTCTTCACATCTAGACATGTCCACTTTTTCAATTTGTCCACTTAATGTTTCAGTATCTTCTGCTAAATCTATTTCTTCTTCTCCTACAAACACATTTCTATAGTACTCATTATTTTTTATCAGATACAATGATGCCTTTTGCACTTTTCTAACATCCACTAACTCTTGCCAGATTTTCTTATTCTTAGTAGGAACACCATTAACTAGAATGACTAGTGGCTCATTTTCTGCATGATCTATACCAATAGTTTCAACATTTTTCCTTAAATCTAATGGTAAATACACAACTCTTCCTTTCAATCCTCTTTGCAACTCTGATGGAGGTAATTTACTTGTTTTGGGCTCCATACGAACAATAGCCTGAAAAGGGTGAACACATTGTATCAGAATAGACTCGTACGTATTTAAATCTATCAGCTCTGGAGGAATAGCAACCAACTCTAGATTATTATGAACAGCTCTAGCAGGCATTTTATTCTCATCTCATTTATTATAACAATATTTGCAAATACGCTGCTCACATCCCAAATCAAAACAATCCTCTACCAACAAATAAGTTGCAAATTCCATCCACTTATCATTATTTTCTATTTCACTTTTAAAATACAGATTGACACCCCTAGTCTGATTTTTATAGTGACTTCGCCAACAACAAATACAAGAAACATTTGGTCTTTCACCTGAAATTACCTTAAACTTTGTCATTTCATCCTCAAATTTTTCTGTAATTACAGGTTCTACATTGTCTTCAACATTTTGTTCTACTAATGTGTCAATTTCTTCACTCTCTTGCTGAGGCCCAAAGTAACAAAACTCAATATCCTCACAGACCTGCTTCACATCTGAAACTGACCCACGCAAAAGAGCACTGTTCAACTCACTTAACTTTAGTGCTGGACTTTTTGCATAATACAACCTTCTCACTAACTTCCGCATTTGAGTATGATGTACTGCCAGCATTCTTAAATGGTGAAAAACACTTTCACAAACTTTCCTAGAAAGACAAGCCAGAGAATGACCTTGCAAACCAGTATGTTTTCTCACTCTGCAAGGGTCTAGTCCTTGCAACAGCTTAATCTTTTGTTTTACACTTTTTTTAGTATAGACTCGTAAAAAACGACATAATTTTTCAATAGATTCCTGTCGTACACTACAAACACTACTGCAATCCCAAGTGTACACAGGGTTTTCAGCACGTCTCCCTAAAACTTCATCTGCTATCACTTCTTCTGCATTTCTTTCAACCATTTTCTCTTTCTCCATTGGACAACCATCACTAACCTCATAACCTCTACCACTGGTGTCAACTACATACAATAATTTTTCACTTAGTGAATAACTCTCTTCATTAAAAAAAGGCTCTGAACTAGAACTGTGTTTCCATTCTCCCAAAAAAACATCACAAACATTTTTTTTATTAATAACTCTTTTCCTCCTACTTTTGGCCTTCATTACATATATTGATTTATCTAGTGATCAAATTCTGTTCAACACTAAAATAAACAGTTTCCTTTTTACTTCAAAAGCCTTTTCCACAATGCTTTCAATATGCTTCTTCTTTTTATAAAATAAAGCTCTCTTTTTATATTTCTTTACATCTTTCAGCAAATTATGCACTACTCTCTTGTAAAATATTTTTTTGCTTAATTCCTTATACTGATTTTGTCTTCTTTTACCATACTTTATCTCCTTTAACTGAACATTTGCTTTTTTACTTTTCCTCTTATTTTGATTTTTTTTCTTACTCCAAAAATTATTTGAAGTTGCAGCATTCTCTACATTCTGTTTGCTCCTACAAACATTTTAAAAAAATTGCTTCGTGATCTTACCAGAAGATTTTTTCCTTTTAGCCACATTATCTTTTTCATTCAATACTTGTGGTTGATGTTTCTTCAAATAATCCTCCTGTCTCTGTTCTTTTCTTTTTCTTTTTTTTTCTGGCATACTTTCTCGATTGTAACATTGAAAAACAGTATCTGCAAAAAAGAGTCACAAATAAATGTATATTAATAACTTTCAAATTTACAATATTCCATTACTGTACAAACACATTTTATATAAAAACAGACTAAAAAACTATAGCCCTGAACCACAAATGTGACGATGATTAAAACACTACATACATAATGCATACTACTTTGAAGCAGTTCATGCCCTAAAGCCTACCTCACAAAAAGACTACATGCTAACTAACTGAATGATTACAGTACTAAAAAGAGACATACTGGGTGAGTAACAGGGTGTTTGCTAGAAGTGTATGAATACTAACTGGGGAATTGAAGCTGCGAAGGACAACTGTGTAGCTCATTAGAGAACTGAATGCATACTGGATATGCATTTAAAGCAGTCCATGTGCTAAGGCCCGGCTCACTGCATGAGTACTTGGGTACTGACTGAATGATTAGACTACAGCAAGGAGACTGCCTGGATGAATTTATAACTGGTAGACTTTTCGCACAGGGAATGAATTAGTACATGGTACTAAAAAGGTCACTAAAAGACTGCAAAGGGAGTAACAAGATGTTTGCTGGACTATATGGATATTGACTAGGGAATTGAAAGTATAAAAGAGAAATCTCTAGGCGGTTAAAAGACTGCATGCATAGTGTATAGGGGTTTGAAGCAGTCCATGTGCTAAGTCCTGGCTCAGTGCATGAATACTTAGACAGTAACTGAATCATTAGAGTACTGGAAAGAGAGTGTCTTGGTGAATTTATAAATGATTGGGTTTTGGCACAGTGAGTGAATTACTACATGGTGCTGAATGGGTCACTAGAAGACTACAAAGAGAGTGATAGGGGGGTTCCTGGAAGTGTATGGAAACTGTCTAGAGAATTGAAGCTGTGAAAAACAACTGTGTAGGTGGTTAGAGAACTACATGCATACTGCATGGACATTTGAAGCAGTCTATTTGGTAATGAATGGTTCACAACATAAGTACTTAGAAACTGACTAAATCATCAGACTACTTCTAGGACAGTGCCTGGGTAAAAATATAAAATTTTCAGTTCTGGGGCAGTAAAGACAATACTACATGGTACTGTACTTTAGTGTCAAAGCATGACTCATTTTATCAACGCATAAGCAAAGACTGGCTTCTAATGCTACTAAAACTTGACAACATGACAGGTTTCAAAACAGTTTTCTGTCAGCAAATGCACAATGTTACCAACTCTTCTCTGACAGTGGTTACCAAATGCACACAGACTCAAAGTGTGATTCTAGACAAGCACCACTATCCCTAGGAGTTTACCAAAACTCATTCACTACAGTGGAAGTGATAAGAGAACTGCACACAATCTACATATTTCATGACTACACTTTAGTGTCAATGCCTGACTCATTTAATCAACACATAAGCAAAGACTGGCTTCTAATGCTACTAAAACTTGACAACATGACAGGTTTCAAAACAGTTTTCTGTCAGCAAATGCACGATGTTACCAAACGTTTCTCTGACAGTGGTTCCCCCAGTCAACTGATCTGGGTTTAATCCATCACCGTTCTTTAGCCCACTCTGCCACCCCAGTTCAGACCTGGCCATATGCAAATCAGTCTGACCCTCTGCCTCATGGGAACAGTCGAGCCCGAACTGCCAAGCCATGTCTTCCCTGGACCGGAAACAAGCTTCCTAGGACCGGTTTCTGGCATTTCAGCCGTCTTCAGCCAGGCTTGCTTGAATCCAGTGGCAAAGTGAGCAAGGGACTCACGTCTGAGCATACCCTGCCAACTTATGGCGAACAAAGCAAAACCAAAGGAAATGATGGACGGAGTGTTGAACATTGCAAGCACTCACCCCCAGTCAACTGATCTGGGTTTAATACATCACCGTTCTTTAGCCCACTCTGCCACCCCAGTTCAGACATGGCCATATGCAAATCAGTCTGACCCTCTGCCTCATGGGAACAGTCCAGCCCGAACTGCCAAGCCATGTCTTCCCTGGACCTGAAACAAGCTTCCTAGGACCGGTTTCTGGCATTTCAGCCGTCTTCAGCCAGGCTTGCTTGAATCCAGTGGCAAAGTGAGCAAGGGACTCACGTCTGAGCATACCCTGCCAACTTATGGTGAACAAAGCAAAACCAAAGGAAATGATGGACGGAGTGTTGAACATTGCAAGCACTCACCCCCAGTCAACTGATCTGGGTTTAATCCATCACCGTTCTTTAGCCCACTCTGCCACCCCAGGTCAGACATAGCCATATGCAAATCAGTCTGACCCTGTGCCTCATGGGAACAGTCCAGCCCGAACTGCCAAGCCATGTCTTCCCTGGACCGGAAACAAGCTTCCTAGGACCGGTTTCTGGCATTTCAGCCGTCTTCAGCCAGGCTTGCTTGAATCCAGTGGCAAAGTGAGCAAGGGACTCACGTCTGAGCATACCCTGCCAACTTATTGCGAACAAAGCAAAACCAAAGGAAATGATGGACGGAGTGTTGAACATTGCAAGCACTCACCCCCAGTCAACTGATCTGGGTTTAATCCATCACCGTTCTTTAGCCCACTCTGCCACCCCAGTTCAGACATGGCCATATGCAAATCAGTCGGACCCTGTGCCTCATGGGAACAGTCCAGCCCGAACTGCCAAGCCATGTCTTCCCTGGACCGGAAACAAGCTTCCTAGGACCAGTTTCTGGCATTTCAGCCGTCATCAGCCAGGCTTGGTTGAATCCAGTGGCAAAGTGAGCAAGGGACTCACGTCTGAGCATACCCTGCCAACTTATGGCGAACAAAGCAAAACCAAAGGAAATGATGGACGGAGTGTTGAACATTGCAAGCACTCACCCCCAGTCAACTGATCTGGGTTTAATCCATCACCGTTCTTTAGCCCACTCTGCCACCCCAGTTCAGACATGGCCATATGCAAATCAGTCTGACCCTGTGCCTCATGGGAACAGTCCAGCCCGAACTGCCAAGCCATGTCTTGCCTGGACCGGAAACAAGCTTCCTAGGACCGGTTTCTGGCATTTCAGCCGTCTTCAGCCAGGCTTGCTTGAATCCAGTGGCAAAGTGAGCAAGGGACTCACGTCTGAGCATACCCTGCCAACTTATGGCGAACAAAGCAAAACCAAAGGAAATGATGGACGGAGTGTTGAACATTGCAAGCACTCACCCCCAGTCAACTGATCTGGGTTTAATCCATCACCATTCTTTAGCCCACTCTGCCACCCCAGTTCAGACATGGCCATATGCAAATCAGTCTGACCCTGTGCCTCATGGGAACAGTCCAGCCCGAACTGCCAAGCCATGTCTTCCCTGGACCGGAAACAAGCTTCCTAGGACCGGTTTCTGGCATTTCAGCCATCTTCAGCCAGGCTTGCTTGAATCCAGTGGCAAAGTGAGCAAGGGACTCACGTTTGAGCATACCCTGCCAACTTATGGCGAACAAAGCAAAACCAAAGGAAATGATGAGTGTCAATGACTGACTCATTTAATCAACACATAAGCAAAGACTGGCTTCTAATGCTACTAAAACTTGACAACATGACAGGTTTCAAAACAGCTTTCTATCAGCAAATGCACGATGTTACCAAACGCTTCTCTGACAGTGGTTCCCAAATTCACACAGACTCACAGTGTGATTCTAGACAATCACCACTATCCCTAGGAGTTTACCAAAACTCATTCACTACAGTGGAAGAGGTAAGTGAACTGCACACAATCTACATATTTCACGACTGCACTTTAGTGTCAATGCCTGACTCATTTAATCAACACATAAGCAAAGACTGGCTTCTAATGCTACTAAAACTTGACAACATGACAGGTTTTAAAACAGTTATCTGTCAGTAAATAAACGATGTTACCAAATGCTTCTCTCACAATCCTTACCCAAATGCACACAGATTCATAGTGTGATTTTAGACAAGCAACACTATCCTAGGAGTTTACCAAAACTCATTTACTACTCAGGAAGAGTTAATGGTACTGCACACAATCTACATATTTAAGTACACCACATCAGTGTCAAAGCATGACTCATTTAATCAATGCATAAGCAAAGACTGGAGTCTATTGCTACTAAAACTTGACAACATGACAGGTTTTAAAACAGTTATCTGTCAGCAAATACATGATGTTACCAAACTCTTCTCTGACAGTGGTTCCCAAATGCACACAGACTCACAGTGTGATTCTAGACAAGCACCACTATCCCTAGGAGTTTACCAAAACTCATTCACTACAGTGGAAGAGGTAAGGGACCTGCACACAATCTACATATTTCATGACTGCACTTTAGTGTCAATGCCTCACTCATTTAATCAACCCATAAGCAAAGACTGGCTCCTAATGCCACTAAAACTTGACAACATGACAAGTTTTAAAACAGTTTTCTGTCAGCAAATACACGATGTTACCAAACGCTTCTCTGACAGTGGTTCCCAAATGCACAAAGACTCACAGTGTGATTCTAGACAAGCACCAGTATTCCTAGGAGTTTACCAAAACTCATTCACTACACTGGAAGTGATAAGGGAACTGCACACAATCTACATATTTCACGACTGCTCTTTAGTGTCAATGCCTGACTCATTTAATCAACACATAAGCAAAGACTGTCTTCTAATGCTACTAAAACTTGACAACATGACAGGTTTCAAAACAGTTTTCTGTCAGCAAATTCACAATGTTACCAAACGTTTCTCTGACAGTGGTTCCCAAATGTACACAGACTCACAGTGTGAATCTAGACAAGCACCAGTATTCCTAGGAGTTTACCAAAACTCATTCACTACACTGGAAGTGGTAAGGGAACTGCACACAATCTACATATTTCACGACTACACTTTACTGTCAATACCTAACTCATTTAATGAAAGCATAAGCCATAACTGTGTTCTAATGCTACTATAACTTGACAACATGACAGGTTTCAAAACAGTTATCTGTCTCTAAAAACACGATGTTACCAAACGCTTCTCCACAGTGGTACCCAAATGCACACAGGCTCTCTGTGTGATTCTAGACAAACAACACTATCCCTTACACTATACCAAAACACATTTCTTCATCTACAGGGAGTACTACATTTTACTGCAGAAACATAACTCATTTCACAAATTCATAAACAATAAATGGTTTCTAAATCTACCAAAATATAAGAACTGCATAGTTATCTGTCTACAAACACATGAAAAAACACAAATCCTTATCACAAAATGGTTTCTACATGCACACAATCTGTCAATAAGATTGTAGAGAAAAAAAAATACTCCCTACACTTTAGCAGAAAAAATACATTAGTCTGATTAAAATAAATATAGTCTACATACATCCCCTCACAATTAAATAACTCACCTTTCAAGATGTTTGTAGATTAAGAAGTATATCAGTCACACACCAGATATCAGTCACACACCAGATTTTCTTATACAGAATCTCTGCACTGTGCACCTGTCAGCAAAACCAAAGAATGGCAAAGTTTCCCCCTCATTTTCCACACATATACATGTAAACATCAAATCACATTCCTTCCCACATAAATTCAAAAGCAAAAACACATTTCTATTGGTTAAACATTTCAACCCTTTCCAAATTACTTAAACTTCAACCCTTCCCCCAATCTGCCTTCTGCCCGTTACCATAGAAACAGGTCATGGAACACTGTACTGAGCACACAGGTCACAAGTTCAGCACACACAATGTTGTTAATCAAAACACCAAGTGTGCTTGACTTCTCAACATATCAGCCTATCAGATATAATGTTCCTTACAATCTGTTTTTGTTAACCAATAAGAATCAAGCATTTAAAAAACAGAAATATGCACCCTACCTTTCAGTGTAGAAGGTTGTCAAACAACCAATGATTTCTTGTCTTTTTTCAAAATTGCATCTTAGCCACCATTTTAGAAACATCTTACTTTCCAAACTGCCATTTCATTTACAGAGACCATCTGAGTGCATCCAGACCTCCTTACAAGATGCTTACAGTGTGGATTGTGGGACACAGCTACATTTTCTGGAGACAAAGGTATGCAGAAAACAAAGGCATTCACAAAGACCTAGGTTTGCCAAATGTAGACATTAAAGGGATTGGACAGAGAGGTTTAAAGTGGCACCAATCGATGCCATTGGTGAAATCCTTCATGCAAATCCAACACCCTGACCTCATAATAGTGCACTGTGGTGGCAATGACCTAGGCACTTTGACTGGGGTAGGTCTGGTAATGCTTATGAAGGACACCTTTGCACAACTGATTTCACTTTTCCCTAAAACTGCCTTTGTGTATTCTAACATATGCCAAAGGCAGAAATGGAACTGGTCCGATCATTTTTGACCACAGATTGAGAAAGCTAGGAAACATGTGAATAAATCTGTTTCTGCTTTTCTCCGAGACTACAGAATGGGGTCAATTTACAATAACAATCTGCGCTTTTATATGCAAGAAATGTATAGGAGAGATGGAGTACACTTTACTGATGAAGGAAACAGAGTCTTCCTCAACAACTTTAGACTCTGTATAGGTACTTACTTATAAGTACCAAAAACTCTCAATGAACACAACGGCTCTTTTTAGAGCCACTCAAGAACAAAACACTTAAGCTTAATCTTTATCTCCCAACAATTTCATTTTTTTCCCCTTGGATCCGCGAACCCACCGTGAGAGGATCCGTGCATCCAACGCGATAGGATGCGCGCACCGTGCGCGCATTTCGCCATTTTTTTTTTTTTAAAAGGGGGCCCCAGGGGGTCCTTCTGGGACCCCCTAAGCACCTCTAGAGGGTCAGAGTATTTCCACTCTGCCCCCTTTATATGTTTTACGCACTTATTCCCCTTGCTTCTTCAGCCTCGCTTCTACCGAGGCAGAAAATGGCCACCAACAGTTCCTGGTTTCGAATGTAGAGAGACGCTCGACAGCCAATTAGCATTCAGCACGCGATCCGGAGGGAGCGCGCTCGGTTAGGGGAGGGTTCGCGTACGGTGCGGGCACTGTCCGCGGATCCTCCGCAGCCATGGATATCACTAACTTTTTTACCCTAATTTTCTCAGGAACTACTGAACAGATTCACACCAAATATGCAAAAGGCACGAGTCCGAACTGAGGACTACCTCTTTGCCAAATTTGGTGTCATTCCGTTCAGCGGTTCGGGCTGTAGCTGCGACAACAGATCCTATGGGAAATTGCATGGGGAAAACGTGTTTTGGGAACCCCCTTTTTTCTCGGCCCCTGCTTAACGAATCACCACGAAACTTTCAGGGTAGGAGCGGAGCAGAGCTGGCCAAAAGTTTGGAGAAATTCACGAGGATTCGTCAACCGGCGCCAAAGATATTCCCACTAGAATGTTGTGGATTGCCTATGGACCGCCAGTAGATAACATATATATATATATCTTCACTTAAAAAACCATAGGTTTCACACATGTTATAGTTAGCTGTACATTTCACTCGTAAAAAACCAATGAAATTCCACGTTATAGTTAGATCAGGTAACTATAACTTGCGCGCCCACAATAAACTGCTGATGACGTCACATAGTACATCACTCATGACATGGTCAGTGACATCACTCATGACATCAATGATGACATCTGAAATTACACATTGTGGATTGCGGTCGCGCAAGTTATAGTTACCTGATCTAACTATAACGTGGAATTTCATTGGTTTTTTACGAGTGAAATGTACAGCTAACTATAACATGTGTGAAACCTATGGTTTTTTAAGTGAATTTGCAAGGTTTTGTAAATGATAATTCCTAACTATAACATGTGTGAAACCTATGGTTTTTTCAGTGAATTTGCAAGGTTTTTTAAATGCTAAGTTATGTATTTATTTTTTATTTATTTTTCTGTTTTTTCACTATGCGCACACCCTGCGCGCACGGTGCGCTTCGCGCACCGTGCGCGCACTGTGGGAGCACGGTGCGCTACGCGCACCGAGCTCCCACGTTGCGCAGTCCATGCCGTGCGCGCCTCGCCTTTTTTTACGCAGTAACATTTGTTTTTTTCTCCCTTGTGGGTCCTTTAATTTATTTAATAAATGTGATTGTTACTTCTTTATTTTTATTTTTTTATTTTTTTTGTCGTGCGCGTACGGTAAGCTTACCGTAAGCGTACCCCCGCGATTTTTTTTTAAATTATTAAATTTATTTTTCGTACTTTTGGGTCCTTCTTGGACCCCCTGACAAACACTAGTTATTCCAAATAGAATGTTGCGGATTTCCTATGGAAACACGGTCCTAACTATAACTATCTACTGGCGACCGCCAGTAGATAATATATATATATATATATATATATATATATATTCACTGAAAAAACCATAGGTTTCACACACGTTATAGTTAGGAAATAGCATTTAAAAAACCTTGCTAATTCACTGAAAAAACCATAGGTTTCACACATGTTATAGTTAGCTGGACATTTTACTGATAAAAAACCAATGAAATTCCCCCGTTATAGTTACTGTAGGCAACTATAACTCACGCGACCGCAATCCTCTGCTGATGCTAATACTGTATTTAGACACTTATTTGCCCATATCTTCTTCCATTAAATTTTAGCTATACATATATTACAAATATTTTTTTTTCATAAAGACACATATGTCATCAGCAGAGGATTACGGTCGCGTGAGTTATAGTTGCCTACAGTAACTATAACGGGGGAATTTCATTGGTTTTTTATCAGTAAAATGTCCAGCTAACTATAACATGTGTGAAACCTATGGTTTTTTCAGTGAATTAGCAAGGTTTTTTAAATGCTATTTCCTAACTATAACGTGTGTGAAACCTATGGTTTTTTCAGTGAATTTGTACGGTTTTTTAAATGCTAAGTTACTTTACGCCATTTGTGGCGTGCGCGCCCACTTAACGCAGTTCGTTCCGTGCACGGTTTTTATCAACTTTAATAAGCCCTGTACATTTGGTGGACTTCGGCCACCAAAAGCACAGGGGGTGAGGTCAATGTGGATAGTGTTTTTTTTATTTCGATTTTATAATTTCATGTTGCCAAAATTACGTTTTTTTTCTCTATTAATAAGCCCTGCACATTTGGTGGCCTGCGGCCACCAAAAGCACAGGGGGTGGGGTAAGTGTGGATAGTGTTTTTTTTATTTTTATTTTTTTACCGTAAGCGTACGGTAAGCTTACGGTAAGCGTACGGTAAGCGTACGGTAAGCGTACCCCGCGAAATTGCCGAAAAAAAAATAAAACCGTTTTTGCTCTTGGGGGATGTTTGGGGACTCCCTCAACATGACTATGTGGGAGGGAGTTGTCAAAACAGCCCCGTAACATGTTTTTGGCCATCATGTTTGATAAACAACACTCAGTGCGAGAGACAAAATGACGGACGCCGCTTCCTGGTTTCGGCCGATTCGAATGTTTACTAAGATCTAAGAGCCAATCAGAATCGCGCTCGCGCACGCCACCGTAAGCTTACGGTAAGCGTACGGTAAGCGTACGGTAAGCGTACCGTAAGCGGGCTCAGATATATATATTGATTTAAAGGCTATTTTCTCAGAATCTACTGAACAGATTTACACCAAACCTACAAAAGGCACTTCCTTGACCTAGGGACTACCTCTCTGCCAAATTTCTAGTAATTCTGTTCAGCCGTTCGGGCTGTAGCTCGTTCTAAAGGTCCTATGGAAAAATGCATAAGAAAAACGCGTTTTGGGACCCCCCTTTTATCTCAGCCCCCGCTTGACGAATCCCCCCGAGACTTTCAGGGTAGGAGCGGAGCGTAGCGCCCCACCTATTTTGAGAAATTCGCGAGGATTCGTCGACCGGCGCCAAAGTTATTCAAAATAGAATGTTGAGGTTTTCCTATGGAAACGTGGTCCTAACTATAACTACCTACTGGCGACCGCCAGTAGGTAATATATATATATATATATATATATATATAGTAATCCAATCCTGGCAGCGCACGTTGCGCAGTCCATGCCGTGCGCGCCTCGCCTTTTTTTACGCAGTAACATTTGTTTTTTTCTCCCTTGTGGGTCCTTTAATTTATTTAATAAATGTGATTGTTACTTCTTTATTTTTATTTTTTATTTTTTTTTGCCGTGCGCGTACCCCGCGATTTTGTTTTTTACAATTATTAAATTTATTTTTCGTACTTTTGGGTCCTTCTTGGACCCCCTGACAAACACTAGGGGGTCTGCAACTCTCTTCGTTGCCCCCGTTTCACATTCCCCACCTTTGTTTCTCAGTGCGAGAGACAGAAAATGGCGGCTGACACTTCCTGATTTCGACCGATTCGAATGTTTACAGTCATGTAACCACCAATCAGAATTGAGCTCGCGCACGGCACCGTACGCGTACGGTAAGCTTACGGTAAGCGCACGGAGCGCGCTTACAGATATATATATTGATTTAAATGCTATTTTCTCAGGACCTACTGAACAGATTTACACCAGACCTACAAAAGGCACATCCTTGACCTGAGGACTACCTCTCTGCCAAATTTCAAGTAATTCTGTTCAGCCGTTCGGGCTGTAGCTGTGTCTAAAGGTCCTATGGAAAAATGCATGGGGAAAACGCGTTTTGGGACCCCCCTTTTTTCTCAGCCCCCGCTTGACGAATCCCCCCGAGACTTTCAGGGTAGGAGCGGAGCGTAGCGCCCCATTAGTTTTGAAAATTTCGCGAGGATTCGTCAACCGGCGCCAAAGTTATTCCAAATAGAATGTTGCGGATTTCCTATGGAATCACGGTCCTAACTATAACTATCTACTGGCGACCGCCAGTAGATAATATATATATATATATATATATATATATATATATATATATATATATATATATATATATATATATATATATATCCACTCCAATGCTCACCTTTGGGATTCAAGCAAGCGGGACACAGCTCCGGCACAAACAAAGACTTTAATTAAGCGCATTCACAGAAGTCACAGCACGGTCCTTGCATGGCATGAGCATTCAGGCAGACGCGTTTCTGGCCTCATTGGCCGTCATCAGTGCCGATCACAAAAGAATGTCTTGGGTGTGACTCGGAGACCGCTTCCTATTTAGTGGTCTCTCGACTCCTCCTCCTTGATGCAGGTGTGTTGCTTTTGCTTGTGAGAGTTGGGTGAACTGCATGGTGGTTACTGTAGTCCATCGTGGTGCCTCATTAAGTAATGAGAGACTCCAAACATCAGGTGATGCCCCAGTATGCTGGCGTACGACTGTTCCACCTCAAAACTCCCAAGTATGTTGTTCTAACTCCAAACTAAATGCTTTGTTTGTGTCCTTGTCAGGCAGCTTGTGCTGCCTCCTCTCTCCCCTCGCTGCAAATAAACACCAAATGGTGATGACTTCGCTCGGGGGGGGGCGCCGCGTAATATAGTAATCCAATCCTGGCAGCGCACGTTGCGCAGTCCATGCCGTGCGCGCCTCGCCTTTTTTTACGCAGTAACATTTGTTTTTTTCTCCCTTGTGGGTCCTTTAATTTAGTTAATAAATGTGATTGTTACTTCTTTATTTTTATTTTTTATTTTTTTTTGCCGTGCGCGTACCCCGCGATTTTGTTTTTTAAAATTATTAAATTTATTTTTCGTACTTTTGGGTCCTTCTTGGACCCCCTGACAAACACTAGGGGGTCTGCAACTCTCTTCGTTGCCCCCGTTTCACGTTCCCCACCTTTGTTTCTCAGTGCGAGAGACAGAAAATGGCGGCCGACACTTCCTGATTTCGACCGATTCGAATGTTTACAGTCATGTAACCACCAATCAGAATTGAGCTCGCGCATGGCACCGTACGCGTACGGTAAGCTTACGGTAAGCGCACGGAGCGCGCTTACAGATATATATATTGATTTAAATGCTATTTTCTCAGGAACTACTGAACAGATTTACACCAGACCTACAAAAGGCACATCCTTGACCTGAGGACTACCTCTCTGCCAAATTTCAAGTAATTCTGTTCAGCCGTTCGGGCTGTAGCTGTGTCTAAAGGTCCTATGGAAAAATGCATGGGGAAAACGCGTTTTGGGACCTCCCTTTTTTCTCAGCCCCCGCTTGACGAATCCCCCCGAGACTTTCAGGGTAGGAGCGGAGCGTAGCGCCCCATAAGTTTTGAAAATTTTGCGAGGATTCGTCGACCGGCGCCAAAGTTATTCCAAATAGAATGTTGCGGATTTCCTATGGAAACACGGTCCTAACTATAACTATCTACTGGCGACCGCCAGTAGATAATATATATATATATATATATATATATATATATATATATATATATATATATATATATATATATATAGTAATCCAATCCTGGCAGCGCACGTTGCGCAGTCCATGCCGTGCGCGCCTCGCCTTTTTTTACGCAGTAACATTTGTTTTTTTCTCCCTTGTGGGTCCTTTAATTTATTTAATAAATGTGATTGTTACTTCTTTATTTGTATTTTTTTATTTTTTTTGCCGTGCGCGTACGGTAAGCTTACCGTATGCGTACCCCGCGATTTTTTTTTTAAATTATTAAATTTATTTTTCGTACTTTTGGGTCCTTCTTGGACCCCCTGACAAACACTAGGGGGTCTGCAACTCTCTTCGTTGCCCCCGTTTCACGTTCCCCACCTTTGTTTCTCAGTGCGAGAGACAGAAAATGGCGGCCGACACTTCCTGATTTCGACCGATTCGAATGTTTACAGTCATGTAACCACCAATAAGAATTGAGCTCGCGCACGACACCGTACGCGTACGGTAAGCTTACGGTAAGCGCACGGAGCGCGCTTACAGATATATATATTGATTTAAATGCTATTTTCTCAGGACCTACTGAACAGATTTACACCAGACCTACAAAAGGCACATCCTTGACCTGAGGACTACCTCTCTGCCAAATTTCAAGTAATTCTGTTCAGCCGTTCGGGCTGTAGCTGTGTCTAAAGGTCCTCTGGAAAAATGCATGGGGAAAACGCATTTTGGGACCCCCCTTTTTTCTCAGCCCCCGCTGGACGAATCCCCCCGAGACTTTCAGGGTAGGAGCGGAGCGTAGCGCCCCATTAGTTTTGAAAATTTCGCGAGGATTCGTCAACCGGCGCCAAAGTTATTCCAAATAGAATGTTGCGGATTTCCTATGGAAACACGGTCCTAACTATAACTATCTACTGGCGACCGCCAGTAGATAATATATATATATATATATATATATATATATATATATATATATATATATATATATATATATATATATATATATATATATATATATAGTAATCCAATCCTGGCAGCGACAGGCACTGACTCCGTGAAATGATGGCACAAAAGTATTTAATCAAAAACAACAACCTAGACGCGTTTCGACGGCATACCGCCTTGGTCACTACATATATATATCTGTATAAACACAAATGGCCTCTGAGCCCAGAGGTCGGTTGTAAACACACTCACTCGGAAACTGCAGCTTCAAGTTGCTGTTATTTCATATTAGCAAACATTGCTATGCCCAACGCGTTTCGGATCTCCACTCGAACCTTGATCACGGGTAGATGTCTATTATTTTAATATCACGTGGTACTTATTCACAATGCACCTGTAACTTTAGAAATACACTCAATCTGATCCTGCCATGTCATGTGATCAAGGCTCAGACTACCCAAAACGCGTTATGGCTACGGAGCAATAAAACAACTTTAAGCACTTATCGTTGGGTCCGTGTCTGGAGGAATCCAGGTGGTAACGGAATGAAGTTATGTAATTGACCTCATGGTTTCGCTGGGTCATACATGGACCCCTCACCAGCTGGGCGAAGCACGAAGTGAAACACCAGTTCCGGGGTAACCTGGAAGTTCTTTGATCCAAGGAGGATACAGAGCGTTTGACCCCCCAGAACCTGAGAGTACGCTGATGCCTGGTGGAACTCTGCAGATGCTTAGTCGGAGGACCCAGAGGAAACAAATTTAAAACACAGGTAGTACAAGCAGGCACTCTGGGGAGGAGAGGTGTGCGAAACTGGTGAAGTTAACTGTATTGAGACAGTCGTAAGCTTCACAATCCATAGTGTAAACAGATATTGCACAATGTCGACCGACATGGTACGCGACAGGGAGGCGGCTGCAATGGAAATGTTTTCCGATAACATCCCAGTGACATCTGGTGCCAAAGGAAAAAAAAAAATAGCACTAAGGATACTAACTCTGCGAAAGACATTTTAAAAAAATACTAGAAAAAAAGATGAAAATGCAACAGAGCAAGTGGTGGGATTCGCGTTCCCTACAGGGATACATTGACGTGGGCAGAATACCAAGGGGTCTAAGGAGTCTCACTGCCCCTAGTTATGAAAATCCTAACCCTGAATTAATGCGTGAATGGGCGGAGGGCAACCTTGATTCCTCCAGAACACTAGTATTGATTTTAATCAAATATGCAGATATAGATCGTGCGCAGCTACATAAGGAAATCAATTAAATCAATGATGAGTTGGAAAACATAGATCAGACTGACGAAAAGACCAAATTGCGAAGTGAAATGATGTTCAGGCTCAAAAAGGAGAAAGATAAGATCAAAGAAAGGAAAACCCTTAAATTTCAAAGGGACAAAAATAACTATGAGTTGGGACAAATATTTACCTTTTCCAAGAAATACGATGCACTAAGGGTATCGAAATTTAGAACGATTGAGGGTACCAAAACAACATTGACTAAGAATAGTGGATTGACAACAGACACATCCTAATCGGACTTGAGTTCGGCAGGGGAAAGTGAATTGGAGTCGGGATATGAGAAACCCACGAGGTGGAAGACAGTTACCAAGGCCGTCACCAGGTGCGGAATTAAATTTTTTATGCTACAAGAGAAGGCAAACCCTCCGACCGAGATCAGAGAGGAACAACGTAGAACAGACAGAAACTTCAGGTGGAGGCAGAGGTGCAAGGCAAATAGGCGGTACTTCCAATTTCAGCAAAAAGAGAGTAAGGGGTTATTGGCAGAAAAAGTGAACACAAATGGCACAACCAGTAACATGATTGTGAATTTAGCAAACATCAAACTGTCCAAACAAGAAGAAAACATACTGAGCCTCAGATTATCATACTCACCCAGCACTAATTTCGACTATGCAGCCACAAGAATGGATATGTACAAAAGTGTCAGGAAATTAAAACTTAAAAAATATCACATTCTAGCCAAAACTCAAGACAAACATAAATGAAAAGCATCCACAGACCTAAAGAGGTATCCCGATCTCTCTCAAACTAATTTAATCCTCCTTGGAGAAATGGAAGAACTGTGGGAAGGATGTGACACAAGACATCAAAGCAAAGGGGCAACAAATACAAACAGGGAGACTTCAAATCCTAGTGAACAAAGAGGGGGTACACCAAGGCAACTAACACCTTTTAAACCCAAATCTACATTTAACACCACCACCCCTGCAACTCTATTGACATTTTCCATGAGACAGTTACAGCACAGATCAAAAAACTTAATAGGACTACACAAATGACACAGAATAAATTCAGCAAACAGAATCAGCAATACAACAACTTAATCAAAAAATTGCAGGAAGACAACAGTTTAGTTAATCGCAACAGCGATAAAGGAGGCAATATCGTCATTTGGCCCCAGGAAGAATATAAAAAAGAAGCATTCAGTCAGTTAAATGACATGTTACAGTCGAAGCAGTGCTTCCAACCTCAAAGCAATGTATAATGAATTCTACAATAAGCTGTCATCATGGAAAACGAAGGGTCTTATTACCATGGACGAATACAAGTTCCTTAAAAAAAAGCAGTCCGACCACTCCTTATATGTACTTCATCCCCAAAAAACATAAGGACCCATAGAAACCTCCCAGCCGACCTGTAATTTCGACTAGGGATGGGTTGTTAGAACATACCTCTAAATATGTTGACTTTTATCTACAGGACTTTGTCAAAGTTTTACCATCCTATGTACATGATATCAGCGATTTTTAAAGGAAATTAAGGATTTCAAATGGCATGATAAATATTTACTGATAGCATTACATGTAACCTCCTTATACACTAGTATTCGTCACACTGATGGGGTTAAGGCAATAGAGCATTATCTGGCCCAAAGTCCTCCTCATTGTAATGAACATAATATAATGATGGTGGAAATTGTGAATTTTTGTCTAAACAACAACATATTCATGTTTAACAATCTGCTCTACCAGCAAACCAGAGGGGTAGCTATGGGGGCCAGCTTCTCTCCCAGCTCTGCATGTCTCCATATGGGCTGGTGGGAAGAGCTGGTCCTCACAGGTGAACAAAGCCAGTACATTGATAATAACATTAAAATGTGGCTCCATTATATTGACGATTTGTTTGTGGTTTGGCAAGGAGCATATGAGCAGGCATTTGCTTTTGTAAATACCATCAATCAGAACAATGTAAATTTACACTTTACGGCAACCATTATTGAATCTTCAGTAAATTTCCTTGACACACAAATTTACAGCAGTGACAACAAGATTGAGACCCATCTATATAGAAAAAAGACGGCGGGTAACTCCACTCTACATGCGAGTAGTTCGCACCCCAAGCACCTAATTAACAGTATACCTTATGGGTAAATCCTATGCCTTAGGCGTATCTGCTGCAATGATACAGATTTAAAAACAGCCCAGGAAAACAGCAGTATGAGATTCCAAGAAAGGGGATACTCCAAAGACATAATTAGCAAAGCTATAGCAAAATCTATGCTGCAATCAAGGTAGGAGGTACTTAGAGATAAACAGTACAATACACAAGAGGCTCCAGATGTAAAGATGTCAGAGAAAGGCCATGACATCAATAAGTTCAGGATCATTATGGGATTCAGTAAACATCAGAGAACCTTACAAAACATCATTCAACAAAACTGGCCACTGGTTTTGAATGACCCAGTTATAGGACCCCTGCTACCGCAGAGGGTGTCCATCACTTATAGCAGAGCTCCTTCTATGAGAGACAGACTGGTAAAAACAAGCCCAGAGATTATCGAAGGAACAAGTTGGCTGCAAACAAATAAAGGCTTTTTCAAGTGTAAAACTTGTAAGGCGTGCCTCCACAGTATCAACAGAAACACATTCCATTGCCCCTTCAGTAACAAGGAGTACAAGATTCAGAGGTTACTGACGTGTAAAACAGAATATGCTGTCTATGTGCTGCTGTGCCCATGTGGCCTCCAGTACATAGGGAGCACCAAATTACAAGTACATAAGAGGGTGTTGCAACATCTGCGTGCAATCACTAACCAAGACAATACATATCCTGTAGCACTTCACTTCAGGGAAGTACACAATTCAAATAATTTGGAACTTAAACACTATGTGATTGATGCAGTTCCCCCCAGCAGGCGCGGGGGTGATAGAGAATGCAAACTTAGAAAACTAGAAACGAGATACATTCTACAGTTAAATTCCAAACACCCAGGGGAATTAAATGAATCTGAAGATCTATATACAGGCTTATGATAACTGTGTCTGGATAACTATATGGGTTTTTACAAACTGCATGGTTTTATCTATCACCTATAAGTAACTCATAATTTTTACAAATTTATATGACTTTTAGGTTGTTAATTGTATGTTTGTAAAATTGCAATATTTATATTTATTTATGTATTTATATATATTTTTATATTTTTATATGGATATCTAAATTATTTATTTACATTCACAGCAGTTTGCACAGATCCATATTTGTTATATATGGCAACTCAAAAACGTTATCGCTTGAGTTGGGATTCATACCATAATTGAACTCACAATGAAACTGCCTATGACAATAAGTCAATCTAAAAAACCACCAGTATTGAGCTCGGAAATTGTAGCATCAGATGTGCGCACATCAATTCAATCTTCATAAAGTCATGCTTTAAGCATATGCTCGACCACACATAGCTTTTATTCACGTTTTACGTTAACTCTAGAGCACCTACATAGTTAAAGGTAACTAGATAGCATTAAAAGAGGCAGACATACATATAACAGCAATGCCGCTTAGGTGGATTCAACCCCATATTTTGAATTTCATGCACGTTAGTTTAATATAATGGCATTTAGATAACTGTATTATGACAGAATAAACGTAATACATATAACGTGAATAGCAATGTTATCATCAATAAGTACATTCTCGACAGATATCCGTAATAAGACACAAACTGTTTTAATTATTAAGGATCAATAATTATTCTAAAAGTCATCACTGTCGCAAATTTGATGAAATGCAACACTGATATATGCTGCTCAATTGTAGAGCATTCAACTGTGTATCATTCTTTTATGTCTATGATTTTAATGTCACGTGGTACTTATTCACAATGCACCTGTCACTTTAAAAATGCACTCAATCTGATTCTGCCATGTCATGTGATCAAGGCTCGGACGAGCCGAAATGCGTTATGGCAACGGAGCAATAAAAGAACTTTAAGCACTTATCACTGGGTCCATGTCCGTGTTTGGAGAAATCCAGGTGGTAACGGAATGGAGTTATATATATATTCAGTGAAAAAACCATAGGTTTCAGGGATGTTATACTTAGAAATTAGCATTTAAAAAACCTTCGAAAATTCACTGAAAAAAGCCATAGGTTTCAGGGACGTTATAGTTAGAAATTAGCATTTAAAAAACCTTAGAAATTCACTGAAAAAACCTTAGGTTTCAGGGAAGTTATAGTTAGAAATTAGCATTTAAAAAACCTTAGAAATTCACAGAAAAAACCATAGGCTTCAGAGACGTTACAGTTACTTGGACATTTGACTCATATAAATTTGCCCGTTATAGTTAGTTGAGCTAACTATAACTCGCGCGCCCGCAATGCACTGCTGATGACGTCACATATTACATCACTCATGACATGGTCAGTGACATCACTGATGACATCTCAAATGACATCACTGATGACATCATGCAGTGAATGTGTGTTTCTGTAAAGTTTAACTATTTTTCATATATATCTATGCCAAGGTGTATTGAAGAATGAGTGGGTTTACAAGTGCCTGAAGGGATTATTTATTAGGTGCGTGACTGATTGTATAAGTGACTGATTGAATGTGTCTTACTGAATGCATGGGTTAGTGACTAAACTGTGTGAACGTCTGTATTAGTCGCTCAGTTGGTGTGTAAGCAACTGCATGGGTTGGTGAGTAGCAACATGACTGTCTTTATGGGTTATTGATTTGTTGTCTGTGTATCTGTATGGGTGCCTGAGTGTCTGTGTGAGTGGATGGGGGGTGTGTGACGATGTGCATAGATGTCTGAGTGGGTGATTCACTGGTTGTATGGATTCAAAACTGCATTTGGGAAGGGATGTATGGGTGAGTTAGTGTGTGTATGGGTGTGTTGGTGAGTGAATGAATGTCTCAGTGGTATATGTGTGACTAACTACATATGTTTTAGGGCAGTATATGTGAGTGTTGCAGTATATAAATGAATATATGTGAGAGTAAGTTATTTGAAGTGTGGGTGTATAAATGAGTGTCTGCTTGTATCAGTGATTGTATAAGACAGTAAGTATGTGTTAGTATCTGCATAAATAAGTGATATGGTGTGTGCATAAATAACGGAGTTGGTGTGTATAACTGTATACATGAGTAAATGGGTATGTGATTCATTCTTTGCATGACTGACTAGGTGTGTGAGTAACTCTATGGATGAGTGGCAGAGTGTGACTGTATGTATAGGTGTATGAGTGCATATTATAGTACTGTATTGATGAGTAACTGCATGTATAAGTGACTGGATGTGTGTGTAGACCGAGGAAATAGTTGGTGGTATGTAGTATCTGGCATTGTTGTGTGTATGGTTTCAAAAACAGTACTCTGTATTTTAGAGTGGGTGTATCAAAGTGCATTGCGGGCGCGTGAATTATAGTTAGCTCAACTAACTATAACAGGCGAATTTCTCTGGTTTTATATGAGTCACATGTGAATTTCTAAGCTTTTTTAAATGCTAATCTCTAATTATAACGTCCCTGAAACTTATGGTTTTTACAGTGAATTTCTAAGGTTTTTTAAATACTAATTTCTAAACATAACGTCCCTGAAACCTATCGTTTTTTCAGTGAATTTCTAAGGTTTTTTAAATGCTAATTTCTAACTATAACCTCCCTGAAACCTATGGTTTTTTCAGTGAATTTCAAAGGTTTTTTAAATATCGAACTACTATTGTGCTATTTGTCATTAGTACTGTTTTTTCTAACTTTTTAACGACATAAAATAAACTGCAAAACTGCTATGTAATGTAACATATTTCACAAATTACAGTGAGTTTTTAAATAATACAAAATGATTTAACATTCTGAAAACAATTTTTCTCCCTTTTTTTGCTTTCATCAGCTTCTACTTAACTTCACTATTCACAGTGATGTCAGTGTAGTTTCATCATAAACAGCAGGGAAAAAGAAACAATCAACTAGGTTGTTAAAAAAAGCAAATCCCCAATTCTCACAAATATAATACAAAATCAACACAAATAACACATCCAATACTATTTCTAATCTTCAAATCTTACCTTTACTTTTTAGTTTCTGTTCACATTTTTCCAATACGCCAAATAATGTATCAAAAATTTAGCTTTGAATTCATCCAGTGTGAATTCCTTAAAGTATCTTTACACCTTCCCACTAGGCTGAATGATGTATCTAAAATCTTTGTTTCAGAAATATCAAGTGTGAGTTGGGTAATTGATAACGCAATCTCGCTTTAATTTCCAAGTGTGTATCGTTACAGTGACTCCAACCATTATTACACTTTAAATAAACTGTATAATATCCACTTGCGGTAGTACTTCCAGCATGGAAAACAATACCAACTGTTGCAAAAGTTCTTCCAGAAATAGATACTTGACTAGCAACAAAATATTTAATTTTGGTTTCCACTTTTCTCCCATTTGGTCTACAGTGTTGCAGCATTATAATCAAACATTTTCCACATCTTTGTAGGCATAATGTAGATAGCATTGTTGATTTACAATGAGAACAGATCATCTCATGATCAGCTTCTTTTACTAATTTGGAAAATGGTACAGATTTGCAGTCAGGTATTGTTAAATATAGAAATCGTTCTCTGTCAAATATAGTGCTTGAAGTTAATGAACACTTTTCACATTTATGTTCCCATTTGTAACTGAGTCCAAATAAACTCTCAATCTGAATTTCTTCATCTTCTAGTACTCCAAGCATAACCATCAGAAATTCTTGTGCATCTTGTTGTATATTAGCACTGAACATTAAAGATCCAGTACATGTATCCAACAGTTGGCGAATACCAAAAGCAGAATGGATCTTACTTCTATCAGTTCACAATTCTTGAAATAAAGTATAAAGTGCCGAACATAATCTTTTTTCCTGACTTTCCATAATTTCACCATAAACATCTTCAAGATAAAATATAACGTTTAGAATAACATTACCATAGCAGTTGACACCAGAAGCATTTTCTAATTGGTATCCGATAACATCATCACTTGTTTGTATTTTCTGCTTCTTTACACCTTTTCTTTTCTCTTGATTTTGTTTCTGCTTTTCAACCATAGTTGATTTTTCAACATGTTTGCATTTTGGACACACAACACGTTTCTCATAAATAGGATATTCACCTAAACTTGGAGCATAAAGCCTTCTCAAACAATTATATTCTCTTACACAATTAACATCAGCACTAACCTTGTTCTCATCACAATCAATTAAATACAAACCAGACAACGTTCTAACTCGAGATAATGCAACATATACCATTCCCTCTTTAAACACAGTTCTTCCTATATTTACCAAAGCATTATCTACACTTAAACCTTGAGATTTATGAATAGGTATTGCATATGCTAAACAGAAGGGAAACTGTTTTCTACGAAAATACAAGTCTTTTACAAGCAAAAAACGTGCAGCAGAATGCGCAATCTGCTTTACCTCTGTAATCTGATCAAATTTAACTTTCAAGAATTCAATTCCATTTCTATTTTGATATTTCACAAAATCAACAACTTTCCCCATTGCTCCATTCACTAAACCTTCTTCTACATTCAGATTACGCCTCAAAATTACCCGGCAATTTTTGATACAGACTTTTCCAAAGAATCCAATTTAGTCTGTAGTTTTTCTGAAAGAAGAATTGCTATTCCTTGATGCTCGATTTTATCAATAGCTTCAATGTGAACTATTTCTTGATTTTCCAATTTCATAAGCTCTCTGTTAAATGTATAACACTCTTCCACTGTAGGCATTAAGCAAACAATAGACTTTTTTCTTTCATTTTCTTGTACATTACTTCTGCTGGTGTGTTTTCATTTGCAAACAAGCTCTTTAGTAGAGGTCTTTGAAAAGCTTGTTTACCATGTTTGCTTAGAACACCAATTCTTACATCTTTTAGAATATTTGCATAATCTTCATCTCTTGCTTGTCGCATATTCTGAATGAGTTCCTTATATTCAAAATGTAACCACAGATTCACATTTCCAATACTTCCCAAAGATTTCTTAGTGTCTTCATGTAGAAGAGTTTTAAACACTGGTTCTCCTTTTACAGGGCTTAGTTGTAGCAGAACTCCAAATGCAATTAAATGTTTTCCTCCAAAGAGAACGTTGTAATCTGTTTTTAATACCTGTTGCATTCTACAGTGTACAAAAGCAATCATTAAGTTTGAGACCATGCTCACCTCATCAATAATTAAATGTTTCATTTTCTTCGGCACTCTTGACACTTCATAAGAAGCTTCTCCAGACAACTGATATTCTAATTTATTATCATGCTCAACTGGTAACATCAGTAATCTATGCAAAGTAACTCCTTTAACATTGTGTGCAGCTAATCCAGTTGGAGCTGTTACCACACAACATAAATGTGAACCAGTAGTTTTTTTAAGATAACTGGTCAAAACTTTAATTAATAAAAACTTTTACCTGTCCCAGCTTGACCACTGATGTACATCAGAAGAGGTTTAAAAGGTTTTCATGCAACAAACCATCTTCTATCTGTTCTCTCACTTGTACATATATTTATTTCTGTTCCACATTTACTTGTTCTTCTAAGTTTTCCAATGTAATATTCTCCTTGTGTGCTTGTTGCATTGCAATGTCGACTTCATGCATAACAATCGCTGCTTCATTTTCCAGTATTGGTTGTCCAAGAGGATCTTGACTACATGGACCACTACTTTGACTAACATGAGAACTTTCATTAGCTATTTCAGCTGTAATAGTCTTTTCCTGTTCAACTTCATCATTCAACATTTTTAAATATGTAGGGAAAGTTGTACATGCAATGCTATCTTTACATGCATTAAAAGAATCTTTGTAGCAGTCAAAGTCTCCAAGTAATTCACTTTCACTACGCCATCGTTTAAAGAGTTGGAGAAGTGCTAAATAGTAAAATTCTCTCTTATCTGGCGTTTCACAGCTGAGTTTCTTGTGGTTTATAAGATTACCCTTTGCATGTTTCACTAAACAACCATGACATCCAACTACTGCATATTTTCCTTCTTTTAAATTCTGTTTAACATTTCTTTTGAAGCTGTAATGTTGAAGTACTTCATACAGACATAGCTGTTACAGAAGTCGACTCATTTTCGGATAGTATCTGTCCAACATATTAGATTTAAGAACATCTGTACTGTCCGGTTCATTTGCTGCTAATTCTTTAATTTCTTCAAATGATTTCAACACTCTATTTCGTTTGCAGGCAAGACCTAAACTTACCCAAATAATTCCTCGTGACTTTGAATATAAACTTGAAGAGCACAAGCGGTCTGAACATTCATAGGATCTAATTTCTCGGTGGGAAAGCATTTTCAAAGTAAAGCTGCACAATGTTTTGCTAAGACTTTCCTCTTGTGCAATTTCTTCCCACATTTGTTTCATCTCTGTTTTTTCTGATTTTGTTATGTACGATGTAACATAACGTGCAACAGCAATTGAGTTATCTGCAACATACTGGATGTCCATGTTCGCATTCCACATTTTTAAAATGACTGGATTGTAGTCATTGATATACTTTGACACTTCTGTTCTTTTTAAGTTGTAGGTATTCTTTGTAGATTTCTGAGTTATTGTGTGCCTTATAGAAGAAAAAAAAGAATTTACTGTTCCTTTACAAATGACTGAACGTGGAAAACCAAACCAACATTTGGTGTAAAATTTGCCTTTAGACTTGTATTTTCTTCTGCAGTACTTTCCACAACGGTGAGTTTGGAAACATAAAACTTGCTGTCTCAAGCTTCTATCTCCTTCTTCTCTTAGAATCTCACGTCACATACTGTTCAATGAAAGACAATACTGTTTCATCAGAATCAGTTCCAAATGTATGTGCATCCTTGATCCATAGTAGCTTATGTATATAAGGTGCACCTCTTGCTTGGTACTCCTTTCTCCAAAAGAAATCGGTAACTTCCCCAAGAGGTGGATTCTTTTGATTGCAGATAAAAGACATCATAGCTTGAAACCTATGATTAAATTATCTGCACACATTTACTAGATCCAATGAACACAGTTCACCAGGAGTCTTTATTTCAAAAATTTTTATATTGGAATTTGCTTCTCTTAGAAACTCAAGCAAATCTTCCCATGCATACTGTGTGACAAACCATGTTGGTGTGCCTAAGTTCCGTAACATACACTTGAGTTCTCCATGACGACGATACCAACACTCATTTGTTCCATGTTGACATGCAATCAAATTGATTAACTGTGCTTCTAACTTTTCATCTGTTTCTTGAACTTTCTCCACAAATTCTTTCACAGAAAGAAGTGATTGATGAACTCCAGTTTTAAGTATGTGGTTCACTGCATACGACAGAGAAGACAGATCACTTTCAAACAAAAGGTGAAATATGTATGTCGAAATCTAGGATCTTCAGAATATAATCTTGTTGACCGATATTCTGAAGCTGGAATCGGTACAGGTCGGTCATCATATCGTCCACCTTCTCCCATACACTCATTGGAGTTCTCTGTGCATTTTCATTTGAAATAACTCAATGCTGCTTCCTATTACCTCTTTTGAATGCAATGTGTAATGTTCATAAATCTCTTCAGTCCTTGACTTGTCCACTTTCTCTATTCGACCACTTGAAATTTCAGATTCATCTTCTAAACTTATTACCTGTTCATCCACATTTACAGTTTTGTAATAAATATTGTTCTCTATAAGATATAAGGTAGCCTTTTCAACTTTATTAACATCCACAAATTCTTGCCATATTTTCCGACTCTTTGTTGGTACACCATTTACTAGAAGGACTACTGCCTCATTTTCCTCTTTCTCTCCAGCAATAGTTTCAATATTTTTCTTAAAATCCAAAGGTAAGTACACCACTCTTCCTTTCAGCCCTCTTTGCAAGTCTGTTGGTGGCAATTTACCTGTTTTAGGCTCCATCCGAATTATAGTTTGAAAAGGATGAACAGATTGAATTAGAACTGACTCATATGTATTCAATTCTGCCAGTTCCTCTGGAATAGCTACTAATTCTAAGTTATTATGTACTGCTCTAGCAGGCATTTTGTTCTCTTCTAATTTGTTGTAACAATATTTACATATACATTGATCACTACCTAACTCAAATAGACCTTCCACCAACAAGTAAGTTGCAAATTCTTCCCACTTACCATTGTTCTCCTTTTCACTTTTTAAAGACAAATCAACAATCCTAGTTTGACTTTTATAATGAGTACGTTAACAACAAACACAAACATAGTTTGGTATTTCAGAGCACACTACATTAAACTTTCCAATTTCTTCTTCAAACTGATCAGTGCTGATCACTTTCCCATCTCCTTCAACATCTGTAATTGTCAAACTTTCACTTTCTATGGACTGCTCTTCTGAACCAAAATATAGCATTTCAATATCGTCACACTTTTTTGGAACATCTCATAAAGAACCATAAAAGACCTGTATTCAGGTCACTTAAACATAATGCAGGACTTTTTACATAGTACAGTTTCCTTACAAACTTCTGCATTTCTGAATGGTGTACTGCTAACATCCTCAAGTGACGGAAAACACTTTTACACACTTTTCTTGAAAGAGCCAGAGAATGCCCATGCTTCTCAGTATATTTTCTTACATTACATGGATCTAGTCCTTGTAACAACTTAGGGGCCGATTCTGATCCTGGAAAAAACAGGTACGAATCGTCGGACGGAGCATTTTCTCTGTCCGACTCGTACCCGGGAAAACCACCTTACAAACCCGCAAGTACGATTCGTACAGAAACACCATTTCCGTACGAATCGTAAAAAACACCGACCGGCTAAAATATACCCACAATTCTGATCCGGGACACCGCATACGCGACATTCGCACGGAGTCAGGCAGCGTTTTATGGACCAGCAAGTACGATTCGTACCCACAGCACTTCGCACGGCAATATTGTTACGGGACCCAAAAAGTACCGGAAAAGCCACGATGCACGGCGAAAAGGGGGCCCGGTACGCACCGTACCCCCATCCCTACACGTCCGCACTGTACCCCCACCCCCCCATATGTACGGTGCGTACCCCCACCCCCCATATGTACGGTGCATACCCCCACCCCCGTATGTACAGTGCATACCCCCACCCCCGTATGTACGGTGCGTACCCCCAGTGCTACGCGCTGGGGGTATGCACCGTACATACGGGGGATGGGGGTACGCACCGTACATATGGGGGTGGGGGTACGCTCCGTACCTACACGGGGTGGGGGTACACTCCATACCTACGGGGTGGGGGTATGCTCCGTGCCTACGGGAGGGGGGTGGGGGTACGGCACGTACATGGGGGGGACTGGGGGTGCGGCGCATAATTGGGGGGTGGGCTGGGGATGTTTTCGGTGCGTATGCGGGCACATGTTTGGACGTCTCCATGGTTGCTATGGGAGTTCGCTCCGTACGGTGTTTTTTCCATACGGTTGTGCATTCGGACGGACGGGACGGATCGTACTTGCGCGCTCGGACTTCAGTTTCCCGATTCGTACGTAAAACTGTCCGGGGACGTGTCGGACACTTTTTCCGACCCGAGGACGTGTCGGGGAACTTTCCCAATGCGATTCGTATGGATTTTTTTACATACGAATCGTACTTGCCAGTTTGTACGGGACTTGTACGATTCGTACGTAAAAAAATCCAGATACGATTCGTACGGGGAATATTTTTTACGGATCGGAATCGTCACCTTAATCTTCTGTTTAATACTTTTCTGTGTATATTCTTGTAGCAAATTTCTCATTATATCAATAGATTCCTGTCGAATACTACCAGTACTGCTACAACCCACCTTGCACTTCTTCAGCTATTAACTCTTCTGCACTTTTACCAACCATTTCCTCTTTTGGAAGGGGACAACCATACTGAACTTCGTAGCAACAACCTCCAGTATCAAATGCAAATGGTAAGCTGTTTTCCTCATTAAAAAAAGACTCACTAGTAGAAGTATGAGACTGTGAGAGCATGCACATTACTCACTACTGAGAAGTGGAGACATCATGCCAGGTGAGTCGCGTTGTAGGAGAAGGGAAATCCTTTAAAGAGAGCCATTTTCTCTCAGGATTTCCCTTCTCTTTTTGCAGCGTAGGAACAACATCATCGTGGGGTGATTAGCAGAGAGACCACCAGGCGTGCAACGCCCATTGCCCCGGACTCCCTGAAACAGCTTCCCGGGCGTACACACAGAGCCCCACCGAGTACTTCACAGGTCTTCAAAAAACCATTTGCTTGTAAATGAGGCTCTGTTCTTTTGCACCGCTTTTTAGAGCCCATACATCCCCACTCTGCCTATTGCTGAAAGAATTAGCCTCCCCCAAAATTTCGCTTTGGTTGTGCCTCTGGAGACGACCACAGGCACCTAACTCCAGCACGATCCTGCTCTGACCTTTCACAGTGTCTTGTTTTAGAGCTACGAAAACACACGCTTTGCCTGGCTCACTTAGTTCTCACACCCCCTCTTTAATATGAAGATAGTAGCTTTGGAATTACCTTTACATTCCTATACTGTGCTTCCCATGGAAATATAGAAGTGCAGGTTCTCAGCACCCCAAATTAGCTGTCTGGTATACTCTCTCAAATGTAAGAACTACAGGTATTCAGTATCTGTCAGTCACAGCAAGTTTAAAGCAGTGTTCCTACATAGAAATGGACAAAACGTTATGTTTCTAAATTAACGTCTTACACTGAAAGCTGCTTTACATTTCTTTTGCTGGATCAACCTTTGTTTAAAACACCACCAGAGAAGGGTGGTGAACTATGGTCCACAAAGAGCAACTCAAAGCTTTCTTGTTCTTTATCAGAAACATCTGCCTGTCAATGCTTATCGCCAGCCTTTTCGGCCTCTTAAGAGGCTGGGTGGATGAGTATAATACGCGGTATTTAGGATCGGGGGTGGGGGGTGCACGGAAATAAGGACGGAAAGTTGAATAAAGGGCGAGTGGATAGATGGCCATATGGATGAATGGCTAGCTAGATGGATGGATGGATGGATGGATGGATGGATGTATGGATGTATGTATGGATGAATGGATGCATGGACCAGTACTTAGGATAGATGGGAGGGCTGATAGATGTTTAGGATTGGTTCTGGGACAGATGTATGGATGGATATATGGGCGTATGGCAGGATGGATGGCACAGTGCTTACCATAGGCGAGTGGGCTGATAGATACTTAGGATAAGTGCAGGGACAGATGTATGTAGGTAGGAATGTATGGATGAATTGAAAGATGGTTGGATGGCGCAGTGCTTAGGATGGATGGATGCAGGGCTTTAAGTGGGCAGGGTCTGATCACCAGCAGCTATTTTCAAAGGCCCTCGAAACAGGTCTCTATCGGGCTCTATTTTCAGCCCTCGCAAAGGTAGTCAGTTTTCTTTTTTTTTTGTATTGGACTGCAGTGAGAGCATACACATCGATGTGCGCATGCTCATTTGGCTCGCTACTGAGAAGTGGAAACATCATGCTAGGTGAGCCACGTTGTTGTTTCTTAAGCACACAATGCTAGTTATCTTGATTTAGACCACGCCCCTACTTGGATAGCCCACACCCCTTTAAGACGTTTGTTCCGCCCCTTTTAGAGCACCCCTAGTCTTTTTCCCACTTAAAGCCCTGACTGCACCATAGTAACAAAGAAATGGTCCAAGCTTCCATTTAAATCAAGTTTCATAATTTTCCATCAACGCTGGCAGCCTTCTACCACAGTGCAAGAGTGTCTATCAGCACGAAGATTTGTTATCCACCGAAATGTTGTGTGATTTGCGTAGCTGTCTGCTGGAACACTCATCACCAAAAGGTATTAAAACATGCAAATTTGCAAGTAAAACATATACCATACCATAAAGCGGTTCATAAATGGGCCCAGTACCACTACACCACCCTCTTCCCCATCCTTGCTTAATCTTACGAAATCAAAGAAAGAGCCCCAGCAAACCTGGTACAGCCACTATAACAATACAGGGACTTAATTTCAACAAGTGTCTGCCGGAACGCTCAGCAACAAAAGGTATTAAAACATGCAAATTTCCAGATAAAACATATCTCATTCCATAGAGCGCTTTATAACTGGACCCAGTGGCACTACACCACCTTTACTAGCTGCACATGTGCACGTTACAAATGTCTGTGTTATAATCAGCAACATACCCACTTCCCCCACCCCCACCCATGCCCTTGCTTAATCTTGCAAAATCAAACAACAAGCCCCAGCACTCCCGTTAGCACCACTATGGCCATACATAGACTTAATTTCAACAGGTGTCTGCCGGAACGCTCATCAGCAAAAGGTATTAAAACCTGCAATTTGGCAAGTAAGCATACACCATACCATAAGACGGTTTATAAATAGTCCCAGTACCACTACACCACCTCCACACCCACCCTTGCTTAACTTTACGCAATAAAACAAAGAGCCCCAGCAAACCTGGAAGTGCCACTATAGCCATAAAGAGCCTTAATTTCAACAGATGTCTCCCGAAACGCTCATCAGCAAAACGTATTAAAACATGCAAATTTGCGGGTAAAACATATACCATGCCATAGGGCGCTCTATAAATGGTCCCAGTGGTACTACATCACCTTTAGTAGCTAGACATCTGCACGTTACTAAAGTCTGCGTTTTAATCACCAACATACCCACCTCCCCCACCCCCACCCCGCCCTTGCTTAACCATACGAAATCCAACAGAAATCCCCACCATTCCTAGTAGCTCCACTATACCCATACACAGGCTTAATTTTAACAGGTGTCTGCCGGAACGCTTATCAGTAAAAAGTATTCAAACATGCAAATTGGCGGGTAAAACATAAACCATCCTTAGCACGGTTTATAAATGGGCCCAGTGGCACTACACCACCTTTACTAGCTAGACATCTGTATGTTACTAAAGTCGTTTAAACACTCTGTAGAGTGTATAGCAGGGGATGGGGAGAGTAAACAAAGTTGTAATTCCCAAACTTTTGATATACCGTCCCTTTATTGTATGTATATTAAGGACATTAAATGGAATGAAAAAATTGACGGGTGTCTCAAAAGGGATAGTGAAGCTGAGCACCGGTAAAACCAGGACCACTCAAACACCTACGTATATTCAGCACAGGGACACAACCTGATAGTTAGTATCACTTATAATCACATGTAGTTTACTAATGTCAAGAAAGTCATACAGAAAATATACCAAAAATTTTCATTTCTTTTTTATCTCTCACACATTTATAAAGCATCTTTTCTAAAGAAACACTCCCCAACCACTTCTATTTCATAAGAACAGACAATCATTAATAAGTTTACTACCATGTATTTTAGTATATCTATCTTTTTATTATTCACTATTCAGAAACTACTAAAACTATTAACTATACCCGAATGCAAACCAGAAACCATGTTCATATTAAATCTCAACCTATGATCAAATGATTCAAACTACGCGTACATATAAAAGGAACGTATCACTTTTACTATCTCCATCTCCTCTCCATGTAATCTCCAAACACTGTAGATGGCCTCACAGTAAAACAACCTACCTCGATTTATATTCAAATCTTCCTCTCAGTCTCAAAAATGAGACCACAACCTGTCCACAGAACATTTCTGGGTTTGGTTTTATCGCTTTTAACTTAATAACACATACAACTCCTATCCCCGCCTCTCCACTATTTCCACAAAAAGTATAATTTGCAAAGGTGGGACATTTTGTTTATCCCGCCTGAACACATTATCAAACCCAAATTAACGCTGTACCTCATTTTCAAAACCATACAGTCCTTTAAAGATAACAAACTACACTTCTTCTTTGTGAAAAATTCCTAAATATATATATAAAGTACTTATTTAACAACAGTTCAAACTTTATGCATATTTTATAAACAATATAAAACACCACACTTTACTAACAGTATATTATTTTTAAATAAAAAATACTTTCAAACTTAAAAATATCACCTCAAATACTTAATCACTACTACAGAACACATAACACACCTTGTTCATTTCTACCTCACCTTTGTAGTTGGTATGCAGATTTCAAATGTCAGGCACGCATGCAATTCTTTTTTTGTCACACAGTACATGTAATTGCCCGCTTTCATCAAGAATGGAACCAGTAATGGCACAATTTCTCTGTCGCTCCACATATAAATACATGTAAAGAACAAATCAGAATACTTCATTCCTTCATCGACATTCCAAAACTTATCTCCATTGGTTATTTTTGAATTATCCATATGAAAAGCTACTTAATATTCCGTGCCAAATACATGTCAGAAGTACAACCTATTGTATCACCACACTTTCTGGAACATTCTACGACACCTGCAGGTTTAAAGTTCATGATTTTTTTAAACGTAACGTTTTTTTCCAGCATATTCTCGAACATTTAACAGCGCCTGCGGGTTAAAAGTTCACCATTGTTTTAAGTTCCAAATGTACCTTCCAAATGCAAGTAGCACGTCTGGTTGAGCCGAGCACATTTCATCCTATCATATGTACTCCACGTTTAAACTGCTCTTTATTCACCAATGACAAACATGCTTTTTCACGCAACTAATATGCACCCTAGTTTTTAGTACCCAATGCTTCTTATCTTCCAATCAATTATCGTTATCTGTGGAAAAAAAAGATTTTTCCCCAGCTTTAAACATATCTCTTACTCTACGAAGGAACTGCATGAGCTACAGACATCTGTCCATACCTTCCAGCCGTACCTTCAAACTGCTAGTGTGGATCGTAGGACATAGCTATGTTTCCTGGTGCAAGAGGTATGCAGAACAGAGTCTTATAGACTTAGACCTAGGTTTACAAAATGTGGACATTAAATGGTTTGCACAGAGAGGATTGAAGTGGCACCCATTGTTGCCTTTGGTTAAAACCTGTTTGCATCTCCAACACCCTGACCTCATGATTGTGCACTGTGGTGGAAACGACCTAGGCTAATTGACTGGGGTAGGTTTGGAAATGCTAATGAAGGACACCTTTTGACAATTGATGTTGCTTTTGCCTCAAACTGTCTTTGTATATTCCAATATATGCCAAAGACAGAAGTGGAAATGGTCAAACCAATTTTGAACTCCGATTGAAAAATCTAGGAGGAAAATCAACAAAGCTGTGTCTGCATACCTCAGAGACCATAGAATGGGGTTTACCTACAACAACAACATACGTTTTGATATGGCTGATATCTACAGAACTTCAGAGATCAGGGAAATCGAGTTTTTCTGAATAACCTGAAGCTGTGCATCCGCACTTATATGTAGTTCCAACTAATAAACACAAGGGCTCTTTTTAGAGCCGCCTTATAACTGACAACTTAGGCCCGCTATTTTAGGGCCAGGTAACGGCAACTCCCGGAACCTCACCAAAATGTATTCTCCACACAGCTGTGGCGCAGCGGCCAGACCATCTGACTTTGGAGCACAGAGCTCTCGCTTTGATCACTGGCTCTAGCGACAGCTCAGGATAGCACCATGTGACTCTGAGCAATAGCTCACTTAATTTCCACGCCAGCCCCCAGCGCCTGCAGACCCCTACAAGTGAGTAGTTTGCACTTTACAAATACCGGATTGATTCAAAACGGCACAATTGAACTTCACACTCCCTCTGTAGCACCCCCCAATCACCCTACAGACGTCACACTGTTTAAAACAAAAGTTCCTCCTAGTACGTATGCACACATGCTGACACTACATGGACAGGTGTGCCGCAGCGGCTAGAAAACATGAGTTCAGAGCACAGGGCTCACGGTTTAATCCCCTGTTCCGGCAGCAGCTCATCTCAGCACCATGTGACTCTGAGCAATAGCTCACTTAATAGCTCACATAATTTCCACGCCGGCCTCCAGGGCCTTCAGACCCATAGGGGTGATTAGTTTGCGCTTTACAAATACTGTATTGATTTACCTTCGCTCTCCCTGTATAACACCACCTAAGCACCATATACAAGTTACTGTGTTCCAAACAAAACTTGCTCCTACTACGTATAAAATATTGCTGACACTACTTGCACAGGTATGGCACAGCACCTAGAGCACATGACTTCACAGCATAGGACACACAGTTTGGGCTCATGGTTTCATCCCCGAGTCCAGCAGCAGCTCAATTTAGCAGCATGACACTCTAGGCAATACCTCACTTAATTTCCGTACCCCGCACTTTCAGACCGGTAGGGGTCAGTAGTTCAGCAGCTTTATCCACAAGTACAGCAGCAGCTCAGCTTATGCCCCCAGCGTCATCAGACCCGTAGGAGTGAGTAGTTTGCACTTTACAAATATTGAATTGATTTGATATGCGCAAATTTACCTTCGCACTCCCTGTATAACACCCCCTAAGCACCATACACAAGGTACAATGTTCGAAACAAAAGTTCCTCCGAGTAGGTATAACTACATGCTGACACTACTTGGACAGATGTGGCACAGCGGCCAGAGCACACAACTTCACAGCATATGACACACACTTTTGACTCACGCTTTCATCCCCAAGTCCGGCAGCAGCTCAGCTTAGCAGCATGAGACTCTAGACAATACCTCACAAATTTTCAGTACCCCAGCACTTTCAGACCAGTAGGGGTCAGTAGTTTGTCATAGTAGGTATAAACACATGCTGACACTACTTCCACAGGTGTAGTGCAGCGACCAGGGCACATGACTTCAGTCACAGCATAAGACACACAGTTTGGGCTCACGCTTTAATCCCCGAGTTCCGCAGCAGCTCACCTTAGCAGCATCAGACTCTAGGCAATACCTCACTTAATTTCCATAACACAGCACTACACGAGTAGTTCGCACCCCCTGTATAGCACACCCTAAACACCTCACAGAGGTTACAGTGCTCCTACCCTCCTCTTTCCTACTTTTTTCACCCTTCTTTCCCCTTACTCGCTTCAACAGAATCACAAAATGGCTGCCAACACTTCCTAGTTGCAGCCACTCGCACCACTCACAGCCAATAAGCAGCAAGCTCATGCTCGTAACGCCTCAGCCAATCAGATGGCAGAATTCCCAAAAATCGATATCTGTAAATTTTTATATTTCTCCAAAACTACTGAACGGATTTACACCAAATAAACAAAAGCGTGCTTTCTAGACCAAGACCCTTCTCCCTGCCAAATTTGGGGTAATTCCGTTCACCCGTTCGACCTGTAGCCTTGTCTAAAGTTTCCTATGAAAATTGCATGGAGAAAACATGTTTTGGGACCCCCTTTTTTGAACAAAGAATTAGTTTGGAAAATTTCATGAAGATTCATCAAACGACGCCAAAGTTATAAGCAAAACAAAAAAATTCTCCTCTTATGGAAACTTGGTCCTAACTATAACTACCTACTGGCGACCACCAGTAGGTAATATATATATATATATATATATATATATATATATATATATATATATATATATATATATATATATATATATATATATATATATATATATATATATATATATATATATAAATATATATATATGTTTTATTTTTATTTTTATTTTTTTTAAATATCACTTAATGCTGAAATATTTAAATAACTTTTTAAAATGTAAGTCAAATTTAACTGATTAAATATTTTTTTCACTTTAGTCTATACCTAACGTTTTGTAATTTTTAAATACAGACATTTTAATTAAGTGGGATTTTTAATGATAAATCTTTAAAAAATATTAAAATTTAATATATTTAAAATAGTTAAATATTGAAGTCAAAATTAGGTTAATAGTGCTGTAGCATTTTTTTTATTTGTAGTACATTTAAAATAAATATATAACATCAGTTTACAAAAATATATTGAAGGAGGGCGTGGTTGGGACGCTGAGGAAACATGGCACCCGGCAAATGAGCTCCTGCCGATGAAGGTCTGTCTCTGTATCCATCCTACGCTTCCGGGGCCGCTGCAGGAGCCTGCCAGTTGCAGAAGGTAAATAGAGGCGATCAGTGAGGCTGGGAGTCCAGGGAATGGCTAAATTATTCTGTTTGCCGCTAAGCATGGCAGCATCCCTTGGAGCCAAGATGGCGGTGTGGATACAAGGCCGCTGAGGAGGTAGAGCTTCAACTACCATCGGGAGCCATCCTGAGACAGTATTGTCCCAGCACTGAGCTCTCCTTGACAGCGGCCCAGCAGAGTAATATCTGGGCCCCGCAAGAGATGACACCAACTGGTGAGGGCAGCACCAGTATCCAGGGACGCTGAACTCCATTGGCAAGTGCTGCCAGGTAGAGGAGACTCCTGCTGACACTGAGGAAGCCAATTGGAGTGGCATCCCCAATTTGGGCCCTATCTTGGCTCTCCTACCCATGAGAGAACTTTGGGGGCTCTGTGGGATATGTCACACACCACGACAAAGTAAGTTGTGCAGGGGAGAGCTTGGCTGCTGACTCGCAACCCGGCCCTTCCCTCTTCTGAAATCTGTGGCCAGAGTCACACCAGAATGTACCAGGGGAACATGGGGAGTGAGCCGATAATGGACCAAGGACTGGGGTATTTTCCTGCTGACCCTCCTTTTTTTGTGGGCACTGAAGAGTGGGGTGCCTGTCCAGAACAAGCATACTGTCCCAGATCAACCCAGCATGAGCCCCAGGGTGAAGGAGTGCACCCATTGAAACCCCACCATGGTGTGGAACAAGAATCACAAGATGGCCCCCTCCAAACGCCTGAATAAGTATGCCTTCAAGACTAATGCAGAGGGGGGCAGCTGGCGGACGTGGAGGGTGCTGAGACTGAGGCCCCACACATAAAGATCTTCTCCAGGCCATCATAGACTTCTGAGTGGCGTTGGAACCAAAAATGAAATGGTGGATGCCATTCTGATCTGGAACAACATGGGTAAGATAGCAGAGAGGTTCACCGCCGCCGAAGCCTCTATGAAGGTACATGAGGTCTCTATTAAAACCCTCACAACCAAAATTCACCAGCTCATGGGCTGGCTTTACAGAGTGGCTGCAGCGGTGTCTGTGGGAGAGACTAGGTGTCCAGCTACTGACTCGAGGGACAAGTGCTGTGGTGGCCAGAGGCAGGACATGTGTCCAGACCTGCTATTGCACATAGAACATTATATTGCAAGTCTCTTCCAGAAACGAGACAGAGCCAAGTGGACAATTTAACTTAAAACATGTATTACGTTGAGTATGGGAGGGTGACAGACCTCCCAGACATTGGGGAGATTAGTCATTTTGCACTTGTGGCCTAAGGAGGTTGGGAGGGGAATTTTGTGAGGGGAAATTGACACTTCAGCAGACACACAGACGGGGATGCAGAGGACAGCAACCGAATAAATAACAATTTGGCCTTGGAGTACACACATAGGGTCGAAACCTGACAAGCAAAGACAGGTGCTTACATTTCTCTCCTAGAATGAAATTGGATGTAATACTGCTTCAGGAGATGCACTTAGTGAGCAACAAATGTGCCAATCTGGAAAGGGCTAGTAACACAGGACTGGTACACTATAGTTTCACAACAGGCTCAAGGGAATATTGGTACAAAAGGGGGGTGGTGATGGACGGAGCGTCAGAACCAATCAAACACTCACACCCAGTCAACAGATCTGGGTTTGATCCATCACCGTTCTTTAGCCCACTCTGCCACCCCAGTTCAGACATGGCCATATGCAAATCAGTCTGACCCTGTGCCTCATGGGAACAGTCCAGCCCGAACTGCCAAGCCATGCCTTCCCTGGACCGGAAACAAGCTTCCTAGGACCGGTTTCTGGCATTTCAGCCGTCTTCAGCCAGGCTTGCTTGAATCCAGTGGCAGAGTGAGCAAGGGACTCACGTCTGAGCATACCCTGCCAACTTATGGCGAACAAAGCGGTACTAAAGGGGGGTGGTGATGGACGGAGCGTCAGAACCAATCAAACACTCACACCCAGTCAACAGATCTGGGTTTGATCCATCACCGTTCTTTAGCCCACTCTGCCACCCCAGTTCAGACATGGCCATATGCAAATCAGTCTGACCCTGTGCCTCATGGGAACAGTCCAGCCCGAACTGCCAAGCCATGCCTTCCCTGGACCGGAAACAAGCTTCCTAGGACCGGTTTCTGGCATTTCAGCCGTCTTCAGCCAGGCTTGCTTGAATCCAGTGGCAGAGTGAGCAAGGGACTCACGTCTGAGCATACCCTGCCAACTTATGGCGAACAAAGCGGTACAAAAGGGGGGTGGTGATGGACGGAGCGTCAGAACCAATCAAACACTCACACCCAGTCAACAGATCTGGGTTTGATCCATCACCGTTCTTTAGCCCACTCTGCCACCCCAGTTCAGACATGGCCATATGCAAATCAGTCTGACCCTGTGCCTCATGGGAACAGTCCAGCCCGAACTGCCAAGCCATGCCTTCCCTGGACCGGAAACAAGCTTCCTAGGACCGGTTTCTGGCATTTCAGCCGTCTTCAGCCAGGCTTGCTTGAATCCAGTGGCAGAGTGAGCAAGGGACTCACGTCTGAGCATACCCTGCCAACTTATGGCGAACAAAGCGGTACAAAAGGGGGGTGGTGATGGACGGAGCGTCAGAACCAATCAAACACTCACACCCAGTCAACAGATCTGGGTTTGATCCATCACCGTTCTTTAGCCCACTCTGCCACCCCAGTTCAGACATGGCCATATGCAAATCAGTCTGACCCTGTGCCTCATGGGAACAGTCCAGCCCGAACTGCCAAGCCATGCCTTCCCTGGACCGGAAACAAGCTTCCTAGGACCGGTTTCTGGCATTTCAGCCGTCTTCAGCCAGGCTTGCTTGAATCCAGTGGCAGAGTGAGCAAGGGACTCACGTCTGAGCATACCCTGCCAACTTATGGCGAACAAAGCGGTACAAAAGGGGGGTGGTGATGGACGGAGCGTCAGAACCAATCAAACACTCACACCGAGTCAACAGATCTGGGTTTGATCCATCACCGTTCTTTAGCCCACTCTGCCACCCCAGTTCAGACATGGCCATATGCAAATCAGTCTGACCCTGTGCCTCATGGGAACAGTCCAGCCCGAACTGCCAAGCCATGCCTTCCCTGGACCGGAAACAAGCTTCCTAGGACCGGTTTCTGGCATTTCAGCCGTCTTCAGCCAGGCTTGCTTGAATCCAGTGGCAGAGTGAGCAAGGGACTCACGTCTGAGCATACCCTGCCAACTTATGGCGAACAAAGCGGTACAAAAGGGGGGTGGTGATGGACGGAGCGTCAGAACCAATCAAACACTCACACCCAGTCAACAGATCTGGGTTTGATCCATCACCGTTCTTTAGCCCACTCTGCCACCCCAGTTCAGACATGGCCATATGCAAATCAGTCTGACCCTGTGCCTCATGGGAACAGTCCAGCCCGAACTGCCAAGCCATGCCTTCCCTGGACCGGAAACAAGCTTCCTAGGACCGGTTTCTGGCATTTCAGCCGTCTTCAGCCAGGCTTGCTTGCTCACTTTGCCACTGGATTCAAGCAAGCCTGGCTGAAGATGGCTGAAATGCCAGAAACCGGTCCTAGGAAGCTTGTTTCCGGTCCAGGGAAGGCATGTCTTGGCAGTTCGGGCTGGACTGTTCCCATGAGGCACAGGGTCAGACTGATTTGCATATGGCCATGTCTGAACTGGGGTGGCAGAGTGGGCTAAAGAACAGTGATGGATCAAACCCAGATCTGTTGACTGGGTGTGAGTGTTTGATTGGTTCTGATGCTCCGTCCATCACCACCCCCTTTTGTACCGCTTTGTTCGCCATAAGTTGGCAGGGTATGCTCAGACGTGAGTCCCTTGCTCACTTTGCCACTGGATTCAAGCAAGCCTGGCTGAAGATGGCTGAAATGCCAGAAACCGGACCTAGGAAGCTTGTTTCCGGTCCAGGGAAGGCATGTCTTGGCAGTTCGGGCTGGACTGTTCCCATGAGGCACAGGGTCAGACTGATTTGCATATGGCCATGTCTGAACTGGGGTGGCAGAGTGGGCTAAAGAACGGTGATGGATCAAACCCAGATCTGTTGACTGGGTGTGAGTGTTTGATTGGTTCTGATGCTCCGTCCATCACCACCCCCTTTTGTACCGCTTTGTTCGCCATAAGTTGGCAGGGTATGCTCAGACGTGAGTCCCTTGCTCACTTTGCCACTGGATTCAAGCAAGCCTGGCTGAAGATGGCTGAAATGCCAGAAACCGGTCCTAGGAAGCTTGTTTCCGGTCCAGGGAAGGCATGTCTTGGCAGTTCGGGCTGGACTGTTCCCATGAGGCACAGGGTCAGACTGATTTGCATATGGCCATGTCTGAACTGGGGTGGCAGAGTGGGCTAAAGAACGGTGATGGATCAAACCCAGATCTGTTGACTGGGTGTGAGTGTTTGATTGGTTCTGATGCTCCGTCCATCACCACCCCCTTTTGTACCGCTTTGTTCGCCATAAGTTGGCAGGGTATGCTCAGACGTGAGTCCCTTGCTCACTTTGCCACTGGATTCAAGCAAGCCTGGCTGAAGATGGCTGAAATGCCAGAAACCGGTCCTAGGAAGCTTGTTTCCGGTCCAGGGAAGGCATGTCTTGGCAGTTCGGGCTGGACTGTTCCCATGAGGCACAGGGTCAGACTGATTTGCATATGGCCATGTCTGAACTGGGGTGGCAGAGTGGGCTAAAGAACGGTGATGGATCAAACCCAGATCTGTTGACTGGGTGTGAGTGTTTGATTGGTGATGATGCTCCGTCCATCACCACCCCCTTTTGTACCGCTTTGTTCGCCATAAGTTGGCAGGGTATGCTCAGACGTGAGTCCCTTGCTCACTTTGCCACTGGATTCAAGCAAGCCTGGCTGAAGATGGCTGAAATGCCAGAAACCGGTCCTAGGAAGCTTGTTTCCGGTCCAGGGAAGGCATGTCTTGGCAGTTCGGGCTGGACTGTTCCCATGAGGCACAGGGTCAGACTGATTTGCATATGGCCATGTCTGAACTGGGGTGGCAGAGTGGGCTAAAGAACGGTGATGGATCAAACCCAGATCTGTTGACTGGGTGTGAGTGTTTGATTGGTTCTGATGCTCCGTCCATCACCACCCCCTTTTGTACCGCTTTGTTCGCCATAAGTTGGCAGGGTATGCTCAGACGTGAGTCCCTTGCTCACTTTGCCACTGGATTCAAGCAAGCCTGGCTGAAGATGGCTGAAATGCCAGAAACCGGTCCTAGGAAGCTTGTTTCCGGTCCAGGGAAGGCATGTATTGGCAGTTCGGGCTGGACTGTTCCCATGAGGCACAGGGTCAGACTGATTTGCATATGGCCATGTCTGAACTGGGGTGGCAGAGTGGGCTAAAGAACGGTGATGGATCAAACCCAGATCTGTTGACTGGGTGTGAGTGTTTGATTGGTTCTGATGCTCCGTCCATCACCACCCCCTTTTGTACCGCTTTGTTCGCCATAAGTTGGCAGGGTATGCTCAGACGTGAGTCCCTTGCTCACTTTGCCACTGGATTCAAGCAAGCCTGGCTGAAGATGGCTGAAATGCCAGAAACCGGTCCTAGGAAGCTTGTTTCCGGTCCAGGGAAGGCATGTCTTGGCAGTTCGGGCTGGACTGTTCCCATGAGGCACAGGGTCAGACTGATTTGCATATGGCCATGTCTGAACTGGGGTGGCAGAGTGGGCTAAAGAACGGTGATGGATCAAACCCAGATCTGTTGACTGGGTGTGAGTGTTTGATTGGTTCTGATGCTCCGTCCATCACCACCCCCTTTTGTACCGCTTTGTTCGCCATAAGTTGGCAGGGTATGCTCAGACGTGAGTCCCTTGCTCACTTTGCCACTGGATTCAAGCAAGCCTGGCTGAAGATGGCTGAAATGCCAGAAACCGGTCCTAGGAAGCTTGTTTCCGGTCCAGGGAAGGCATGTCTTGGCAGTTCGGGCTGGACTGTTCCCATGAGGCACAGGGTCAGACTGATTTGCATATGGCCATGTCTGAACTGGGGTGGCAGAGTGGGCTAAAGAACGGTGATGGATCAAACCCAGATCTGTTGACTGGGTGTGAGTGTTTGATTGGTTCTGATGCTCCGTCCATCACCACCCCCTTTTGTACCGCTTTGTTCGCCATAAGTTGGCAGGGTATGCTCAGACGTGAGTCCCTTGCTCACTTTGCCACTGGATTCAAGCAAGCCTGGCTGAAGATGGCTGAAATGCCAGAAACCGGTCCTAGGAAGCTTGTTTCCGGTCCAGGGAAGGCATGTCTTGGCAGTTCGGGCTGGGCTGTTCCCATGAGGCACAGGGTCAGACTGATTTGCATATGGCCATGTCTGAACTGGGGTGGCAGAGTGGGCTAAAGAACGGTGATGGATCAAACCCAGATCTGTTGACTGGGTGTGAGTGTTTGATTGGTTCTGATGCTCCGTCCATCACCACCCCCTTTTGTACCTCAAGGGAATATTGGCCAGGAGATCTCTCCTGCTTATGGTCTTCCAGACCTTGACAGACAGAGGGGGGAAGGAGTGGAATGGGGAACACGTGGCCATGGCTTCATGGTATCTTCTCCCGGGTCTCTAGTCTTAGATGCTCCAGAAGATGGAGAAATGGCTGGCACAGTGCCCATGGGTCATTACCATCATTAGTGGGGATTTCAATCTTACTACGTAAAGGAATCTGGACAGGCTTACAAAGAGTGAGCATCACTCAGGAGATTACATGCCTATACACATTCTCAGAGGCCTCTGAGAATGTGTATAGGCATGTAATCTCCTGAGTGATGCAACCCTCTTGATCTGTGGAGAGACACTCACCACAGAGAGCAGCAATAATGTTATGGGGCTGGGTCAGTCGGGTCTATGTCCAAACTGGATTATCTCCTTGCTCCTCGAGCACAGGATGGTTGACACTAGATAGCTGCCTTGTGGCAAATCCGATCACTCCCCCAATATACACGCATCTTAGGTGACGGTCCATAAGGACTGGACGGAATGTCGGCTGGACCCATGGGAGTTGGGCAATTGGACAGCTGTTGACAATTAGCACAAGACCTATTTTAGGGAGAGTTAGGGGTCTGTGACATAGGACATTGTTGGACTTGGCCCTTCTGGCAAGTTCACCCCTAGAACGTTTTGCAGTATCCTAGCCTTTTTCCTGTGTTGTACTAGTGGTTTTAGGCCTCTAGGCGCTTTCACACTGTGTCCCAGTGGAAAGCACGTGCGCTCTGTGTGGTTGAATGAGACTGACCTGCCCTCCCATAGGAATGCATAGGGGATCTGAGTGACCGTGCTAGTTCCTCATGCGTGGGGAGTGCAGGGTCGAGTTTGATATGTGCACTCATGAGAGTGAATGCTGCGCAATAATGTGTGTGGCGTTACTGTAGCTAGTATAGAAGCGCCACTTCTAGACACTGGCATAAATATGCAGTGACTGTCTGCCGTGTGATTGGCTGGTGTGCCTGGCTCCAGGAGTCAGGGTAGGTCTGCCCCAGTGGTGGGTGGAGAGCTCTGCATGTTGATGAGTGGGAGGAGTACACCTGGGACATGAATAGGGCTGGGCTTTCCCCACACAATGCTGGCTCCGCCCCCTGTGGTGCGACTGATGACCCTGGCCTGTTCTGTGAATAGGGAGAGGGGCTGAGCAAAACAAAGTGCTCAGGAACCAGTTGCATCTGGTTCGCCCCTTCCCTGCACCTTTGAGAGCAAAGGATTTGGTGTATAAAAGAGGGGCTGTGACCCCATGAAAATGTTCTTGTTCTCGTGCTTAACTTGAAACAACCAGGGGCGTGCAGCTGCTGGGGCCCAGGAGAAGGCTTGCCTCCCTGGGCCCTGCCCAGCCCCTGGATGCCTGATGGGCTTTGTGGGGCCTTTTTGCTGTTTTCTTGATCTATCAAGGACTTTGTTTCTAGCGCCTGGTGAGCGCTTAGATCCTGCATGAACCACGAAGAAACTCTGCCTGACTAGAAGGACCGGGAAGAAGCTGAAGGAGGAGTAACTTTCCCTAACCTGGGGGATTGGCCTGCAGTTGGTGCCTTGCTGAGAAAGGAGAGGAAAAGACTAAGAGAGACTTTGCACTTTGTTTTCAACAAATCTCCAAGGGCTTGGAAGAGAGCTTTCCCCCTGAACTGAGTCCCAGGACCATTGGACTCATCTGCCTTCCAAAACTGGGTTGCCTGGACAATTCTTGCTTGTTTCCCGCTGGATTTGGCCCCAGTACGACTCGTACCCCATCCGCTGCGAAGCCGTGTCTTTGCCGCCCGGCACCGTGTGTCTACGCTGATTTAAAAGCGTTAGTACGCACCGTATCCCTCCCGGCCGCATCGCACCTAACCTTCCCCGCCGATTCGAGTCGTACAGCCCTGGCTGCCTAATCCTGTACGCCGGACCCAAGCTTCGTTGTCCCGCAGGTACGGTCCGTACGCTGCTAAGACGTACTGCACCGTGCCGTACTCAGAGCCGAGAAGCCGCATCACGCTGATCCTCCCATGCTCACCGAGAAGTGTCGCCGCCTATCCGCACCGAAGGTACGGCTCGAACGCTGAATGCCATGGACTCTGCAAGCCGATCCGGGCCATCCGCACGTATCCCTGAAGGTCCCGTACCAACGCCGCGTACCGACGCCGCGACCCGACCAGCATCCGAATACGCTGCCGAGCTACGACCCGGACCCATCGACTTGTCCCGCACTGTCCGTCGCGGACCCTACAAAAGCTAAGGTACTTTGTTCTGTTCGCACCGCAGCGTGCACGCCACGGACCCCGGAGTCCACAACGATTGTTAGACTCGTACTTTCTTTGTTTTTAATGCCAACGAGTCGCACATCCAGGTACGAACCGTACAGAACCTTGAACGAAGCATAATTAACTAAAAGAAGCCTATTTTTAGATTTTAAGCCTTTCTACAAGAACATTGAACTTTAAAATAATACTGTGGTCATTTTTACTCATTACTCTGGTCTTGTGCTAAGCCTTATATAAAGAAACCTATTTTTGTATACAACCTTGACTGGTGTCCATTTGTGGTATGTCATTGTATTACTATATGCCTTCACAAATGCTTAACCTATGACGCCCTGAGAATTGTCTTGACTGCTTGCGCCACACTACCTAAAGGGTGAGCAAGGGTTATTTGAAAGGGTGATCCCCTTACTCTGACTTAGAAGTAAGAGTCCCTGCTTGTCACAAGTGCATACCTGTGCCAACCAGAGATTCCCAATTCTAACATTGGTGATCAGCGGTGGGATAGGACTTGTGTTTGCGCTGTACCGCAGCAGCAACTAGCTGCACTACAAAGCTCTGCATTTAGTTAGTCACATGGTATAGGGATTATTGTTCTAAGTTTGTTTTTAAGTGTCATTTCTGTGGAAATGTGTTTCTGGATTCACCAGTAAGGGTGGGATCCAGTGGTGGCAGTAGATGTGTGTCCAGTGCATGTATTCCCATTCCCAGTTCCCGGGGTAATGGTACCTGTGTCACCTAGTGGTCAGGTTGAGAAATCAGGGGCGGTAGAAACTGTCTTACCAGTCTTGGGAGGGGTGGGGATGAATGTGTAATGCGCTGGATGAATGTGAACGTCCCATTCCCAGAGTAATAGTACCTGTGTCACGTGGTGGTCAGGTTGAGAAATCAGGGGCGGTAGAAACTGTCTTACTAGTCTGGGGGGTGTGTGTGTGTGGATGAATGGTGTGAGTTCTCTGAAATAAGGAGCTTGCTGAATACTTTGGTGTGAGTTCTCTGAAATAAGGAACTTGCGGGTTGATTGGATGTGAGTTCTCTGGGATAGGGAGCCTGCATTGGGGAGTGATTCCAAAAGGAGTGGCTGAGGTGTCTTCCAGCCCAGCGTGGTGGAAGAGGTTCAGAGAAGCCCAGCTAGGTCTCGGTGTAGGGGCTCACGTCCTGTCTCTGTGGAGTAGGAGTGGGTGGGACTGCATGTCTCCAGGTGCCCGAAACCCAGTCTCAGGGCCTGGATGGTTTCTTTAGGGAACGTCAGGTCAGGGGCCTAGGCTGTTCCAATAGGTCATTTGAGGAGGATCTCCCAGTGTCTAGAGGACGTGGAGTGTCTGTAATCAGAGCTCCAGTAGTCCTGGTGTCTGGCGGTACCGCTCCAGTTGGGAGGGTGCGGAAGTCCAGAGGGAGGGGTGAGAGGGGGAGGGATTCCCCAGTGGGAACCAGTAGGTCAGGGACCAGCCGGGAGGGCTGAGTCGCCACTGAGTGACCGTGGTGTCGCCACTTCTGTCCTGGGGGGTCTGCACGCACTGTCAGATGGACAGGAGGTCGTGGGATCAGAGCCAGGCAGACTGTCACACGACCCATTAGTTGTGTGTCACCCTCGTTAAGTCCTGGTTCGCCAGGCATCTGACCAAAGGGTACGTCCCTCAGTTGGGGAGCCAGTAGTTGGTGTTTCCGGATCTGGACGTAAGGGTAGCTGTAGTCCTGAGGGCAGCGGAGGCTCATCTTGGGTGAAGAGACCCTGCTCTACAGTGGAAGGGGGTGCAGAGGGAGGGAGTCCTCGCCTCTGACCCCCGTGGATCCCAGGTGGTAGACCAGTTGGTGGAGAGAGGTCCTGAACTGGTGGGAGAGTTGTGTTCTGGTGGGGGCTTCCCTGGGAGGGTGCGGAGCCCCAGAAGTAGAGGTAGGCATTCTTGCCCGTGACCTCTGGTCAGCCTGAGGGTGCGGACCCTAGGTTGAAGGATCAGTGGAAGTTGGGAACTACACTGAAAGGGAGAGTGGAGAATGGCTTGTATGCCAGAGGTTACTACCCCCCACTCTGGGTTTGGCAAGGACCAGTGGTATCTGGGTGGCCTAGGGCCTGGTCCTGGTCGTGGACAACTAGGTAGTACCAGTGGGGTAGCCTAGTTGGGCCTGAGTTTTTTTCGGTTGTTTTTTTTCCAGATGGAACCACGTTGATTCAGAATGGCGTAGAACTGGAGAGTGTCCCTGCAGTGCGGGCCTGCGTCCGTGTTCTATCGCCCCAAGCAGGGAAGACCATCACGGTGGTGATTGGTCTGCCCTGCGTTTTGGCTGGAAGGGGGTTGTGTTGGACTTGGCCCTTCTGGCAAGTTCAACCCTAGAACTTTTTGCAGTATCCTAGCCTTTTTCCTGTGTTGTACTAGTGGTTTTAGGCCTCTAGGCGCTTTCACACTGTGTCCCAGTGGAAAGCGCGTGCGCTCTGTTACCTGGGAGACAGACGAGGCAGTTATGAGGGGGGCCATGATATCCCATGCAACAGAAAAAAAGAGAGAGCAAATACGGAAAGTAGCTGAACTGGAGGCTAGCCTAACAGAATGCTTCAACCAAATCCTAAACTCCTGTATCTCATATCCCTGATGGAAAATGAGATGAAGGCCCATTTTCGGGTCAAACACCACAAACTGTATGTAGTAGGAAATAAAGGTGGCAAACTGTTAGCATGGCTAGTGAAGCAGAAAGAATGGAGACAGTGCATGCACCAGGTGTCAAAAGGAGGAGGGTGCTGTTGCAGTCATTGAAGATTTCTGGGGCGTTTGTGGCCCGTCTTGCGGCTTTATATAGTCCCAAGGCATGAATATGCGGTACTGACAGCCAGGAATCTGTCAGAGACCTGCTTATTCCATTTCTAGACCGAATTGACTCAGAGGCACTTGACAGTGAAATCAGCACTGAAGAAATTAGAGATGCCATACATCAGCTCTTGAGGGGAAACGCATCCAGGCCTAATGTGTGACCTCCTGAACTTGTATACTGTGTCAGGAGATTAGAATGTGACCTGCTCCATAAAAAGCTGCACAAGACCAGGCGGAAGGGGATCTCAGGACAGTGACTATTGTCCTTATCAACAAGCAGGAAAAAGCACTGGATCAGTCTACCTCTTACAGGCCAATTACCTTACTGAACACAGAAGTCAAAATCCTGGCCAAAATACTGGTGATCAATAAATTAGTAGGACTGAACCAATTGAGATTCATGCCGATGAGATCTACCCAGCAAAACTTGTGGTGCCTATTCGGCTGCCTGACTAGAAGACATACTCTGGAGGAGCCTGCTGGCTCTAGATGCTGAAAAAGCCTTTGACTCAGTCGATTGGTGATTTCTGTTAGAGGCGCTGTGCTAGATAGGGTTTGGTAAGGAGTTCATTTCCTGGGTGTGCCTCTTATACACCGAGCTGGTGACCCAGGTGTGGGGAGTTTGTCCTGGGGAGGGGGACGAGACAGGGTTGCCGGTTCTCCCCTCTACTGTTTGCCTTAGCTCTAGAATTCCTAGCGTATTGGGTGTGAATGGATGCCTAACTGTGGGGACTGTGGTAGAGCCCAGACTGGGAGGAAATTATCTCTCTTTGTGTGGATGATTTGCTTCTATACCTGGCTGACCCTCTGGACTCCATCCTTAGAACCCTGGACATTTTAGATATGTTTGTCAAGTATTCAGGGATCTGTATGAACTGCCATAAGTTTGTGGCGTTCCCACTGGCTGAATGTGGTCCTCCCATGGTCTGGGCATGCCCTCTACGGTGGTCCACTGAGGGATTCCATTACCTGGGGATTCAGGTCACCCTGAAACCCAGGACATTTCTGGGGAATAATCTAGGATGGGTCCTGGATGAATATAGCAGTTATGCAGACCGTTGGAGATCTCTTGCATTATACCTGATAGTTAGGGCAGCCCACTACAAAATGATAGTGCTGCCTAAGGCCCTCCGTTGTACAAGGTGCCAGAAGAATTTCAGTGCACGGGGTGACCCACTCGCTCACGTGGAATTGGGGCACTGCAAATTGCATTTCAAACACTGACAATAATCACTTACAAGGGGGCTTTGGCACAGCCCAATAGCCATCTCAATTACAGGACCACTCAGCTTCTTGTGGTAAATGACTAAACATTTGCTCAACAGCAGGAACCATCATTGAGGACAAACATGGCACTCACTGGCTCCATATGGGTACTTAAGGAGGTTATACGACTAAGTCAGACTGGCCCGTTGTCCTTCCCTAATAGACCTGGTGGTAAACATATTGAAGGTGACCACAAATAAAATGGCTGGGGAGGAGGGGAAGGCGGCTGACGCTTGAGACCCCATTATGGGAGTTCCTTGATCTGGGGGAATTCCGGTGATTGGAATGTAGGAAACATGGTTCATGACCAAAAAAGAAACGTTAGGGGACATTTGTGGACCACAGGGCCTCCTTTCTTTTGTATAATTGAGGGGACTGTTTGACTTGGATGCCTCCCAGATCTATAGATATGGGCAAGTAGAGCATGCTCTGGGGGGAAACAAGAATAAGTTATATAATATGGTGGATGAAACTTCACTAGAATTCAGAATCCTAGGGGCACCCCTATACAAACATGCTAAATCTAAAAGGCACTGATTATCAACTGCCAGCTGTCCCTTACTGATCTATAGAGGAGATGTGAGGTAGACCTGGGGATACTGTCGGATGCTCCTCTACTCATTAGCGTTCAGCATTCAGCGTGCTGTGCAAGAACCAGACTCTTCTGAGTACGTAAGAGTGATGACGATAGATGTCTGCAGAGTTGTGACCAGAGCAGAACACTGGTACACATCCTTTAGGATTGCTCCAAGACACAAGCATTCTGGTTGCAGATGGGCAGGTACCTCGCGGTGGCCATAGCGGAAGAGGTAGAAGTCACCTGTAATCTGACAACACTGGGGATATGAAGGATTCAGATATTGCTCAAATACACTGCTCTGTTCTGTAGAATTGCATTGATGTTGATGGCCAGAAGGGACTTTGTATAGATGTAGGGGAAACAAGAGCCTCCTTCACTGTTGCATTGGAGGATGTGTCTGGATTAGTGCATGCAGGCTGAACATACAGTGCACAAAGCCAGGGCCTGTCCTAGGAAATTTGATAAAGTGTGGGGTCACTGGAGGGAATAGAGGGAGTTTGACTGCATTGAGGGTTGTCAATGTGTCTTCAAGATTTCACTACTTATGACCCAATGTGTTAATATATACAAGTGTCATGCAAGTGTCAGTTTTATTTATTTGGTTTTGTTAAATTGCAAAATACAATGAAAATAATTTAAAAACATTTACATAAATATGCAATATAAAAATATTTGTATTATATTTTTTTACGTTTTTGAACATTTTACATTTTCCCCACACTTTATCATAGGAATATCTCCACCCCAGTGACCGATCTAGGGACAAGTAAAAATGTTTATTAACCTTGAAAAAAGTAGATAACACTTTTTTAGTTTAAACATAATGTAAGTTAATTATATATATTTACTTTAAATGTAGTAGAAATTTAAAAAAAATGCTGCAGCACTGTTAACTTGATTTTGAATTAAAGTTAATTAATTTAAATATATTAAATTAAATTAAAATAATTTCTCTGAAGTTTAAATTAAAACAAACTTCCCACCTGCAGTACAAAAAGTATTTTTTATTATATATTAATCATTATTAAATGTGATGTATAGAAATAATGAATAGTAATTAAATTATATTTTAACTAAATTATTGTTACATTCACCTTTAAATGAAGAAGGTTACAAAAATATTTTAATAATAAATAATAGTTGTGTTATTTTTTGTTCATGCTTTTAGCAGTAAACTGGATTTGTTTTAAATAGTTGAAATAGTTACATTTAATTTAACATTGTTTTCTATGGGGTTTTATTTAAAGTCCCTACATCCATTGATTTCTATCGGAGGGTGTTCCAGTATCAGTCTTTGGCCATACATGACTCTGAGCTGTAGTACATATACTACTGTTCTGAGTCATTTAGGCTGTAGAAGTGTGGTTTGTGAAAAGTAATGGACTTACTATTTTGTTTATCAGGATCTGCTCCTCATTAAACCCCTCTTTAACTCTCCCTTGACCCCTCCGTATTCTTCACTGACCGCCACATATTTTGTACTATGAACACCCAATTTTTCAACCACTCCCCTGGTCCCTCCCACATGTGCTAGTAAGTAGTAAAGTTACATGTGTGAGGATCTTCCCACAGAAAAGAAATGAGAGGTGCAGGTGGAGATTTGCACTCATAGGATTGTGAATAGCATTTTGTAGTACTTCACTAGTACTAGTGTAGTACTATTAAAAGTGCTACAAAATGCAGTTTGTGAATAGGGCCCATTGAGTGCATTATAATGACAAAAGATACTCCACAGTTTGCACAAACATGGAGGAGTCTGCGTATGTTCCAGCAAGTTTGTGATATCATGAACATGTTCAGATGAAGACTCTGCACTCTATTCTATAAAAAAGCTGAAACAATGCAAGAAGGCTAGTCAGCAAGGAATGTAATAGGATTGACAACATTAAGAAATTGATTGATGATATCTTTGATACTTAAAAAACCTGCAAACTAAGAGAATGTGGCCCTGATGGATTTTGAACCAATCACTCACTGAAGAAGTATAGAGAGTTTATAAATAAAGTTTGTCCGGAGTTTGAGATTTTCTCAAAACCTAATTAAATTAAGTCACTTTTAGCATGAAATGGCTGTGTTGTCAAAAAGTATAATCTTAATTACTCAAAGAAATAAGAAACCAATTGTAAAAGTTAAAATATTATATCTATGAAGGTCTCTATGTGAGATGTGTCACCCTTTTTTCGAAGTGTAGGTGCTATTATATTGCCATGGAGGAATATGAAATAACTGTCATCTGGGAGTCATTTCTCATCTATAATTAAACATAAAAGGGTAGGAGAAACGTCTTCTGGCTGGGTATCACGGGTGTCCTTTTCAGGCAAGGTCAAAATCTAGCATGTTTTACTTTACACTGATTTGCTGGGTGAACCCTGAATGCGCTATGTGGCAAGTATAGTGCAGAGTTTAATATACCCTCCCTGAAAGCTGAATTCCCACATAAACTAAAGTCAGAAATCTAAGATTGTAGGTTTCTTCCTACTTCAGTCTGAAATTTAGTTTTTTCATCAGACACGGGGTCTCAGCAAAAGTTTGAGAATCCTAAATCCTTACAAGATGGATTTTATGCCATGAAAAATCTGGCTGTGTGTTTTACTGTAAACGTACAATTTGATTTTTTTTTCTCCACATTACAAAGGTAACTTACACTTGTGAATAATTTATTCTTACACTGTTGGACTGTTGTTGTACACTTTTGGCTCTTCACAAAATCTGAGTGTAAATTTACTCAAAAATGTAGTCTTACACATCTCCACATGCTAAAAAAGGGGGATGGAGCCAAATTTATGAGCGTAAAGTACTGCTACCAAAAAAAACTGTAGTAAACCCAGTACCGCACATGGCCAACAACTGATGCTGCATAACCCTTCCATAGAAACAATGGAGACTGGGATTTAAAATAAAACTCCATAAAAAGGAATGTTCAATAAAATCAGATTATAAAAATATTTTAAAATATAAATACAAATAATGTAATGTTAAAATATATACAAACTAAAACATATTTAGTATTTAATTCAATATTTTAACAACTTTTTTGAATGTATAAATTTTTGCAACAATAATTTGTATTCAAATAAAATTAAACCTACTTTAAATAATTTCTATACTTCACTTTAAATCATTATTAATGCATGATTACATTTTTTGTTATTTTGCTTTAGGTCAGAGTTTATATAGAATTGAAAACTCTGGAAATTATTTAATTTATTTTGTTCTGTGAATAAATTCTGAATAGCACTGGACTTACTCTTTTGGGGGTGGGTGCCCTTTGTGCCCTTTTGTGTGTGGGTCCTAAACCCCTCCCGTCAAGCCTACATTCACCCCTCCTTGCTCCTCTTTAAATCCCTTCTATTTAGTGGTAGAAGTAGGAAGCCTGCCCTTTTTCCAGCCACTCTCCTTGGTCCCTACCACATTTACTACTAAGGGGTCGATTCCGATCCGGGTCGGACAGCTCTCCGAGAGCGTCCGTAGCCTTACCGTGCGACCGACACGTACCCATAGCCGGTCCGTCCTGTTGATGAAGTACGATGCGCATAACTGCCAAAATCCCGACCAACACGTAGGCTGTGATTCAAGCTTCATTCTCCGTCCGAGCCGTAACTCTAAACGCCGAACCGAGTCACCCGGAAGCAGTATCCATAGCAGTTTCCGCCCTGACAAGTACGAAGTGTACTTCCTAAGCGCCGGACGGGTCGCCACGTACAGCACATCAGAGCATCCGGAAAAGAAGCATATCAGCTACGATTCGCGCCACAACTCAATCCACGGCTACGAGACGGACCAGCTTGCAACTGGTATGAGACAGAGGAACAAGCAGCGTACGAAACGAACACATCATGAATCCGATTGCGCAGGTTATAACAGTACTCTACATCTATGACCGGATCAGGAACAGACGCAGATGGCGCAGGCGGTAAGTCAGACACCTACCACACAAACAAATGACACGTACCTGCAAAATGGCACACACACACAGGGGATCCACATCCTGGTCACTAACAATAGGCCAACCTAGGAGTTGTATGGCAAGAACCACTACCTCCCCCACCCATATGGGACCTGTTGCCCATCACTACTGCCACCCCCACCCATAGGGCTTATGTTGCCCATCACTCCTGCCACACCCACTCATAGGGGACCTGTTGCCCATCACCCCTGCCACCCCCACTCATAGGGCTTATGTTGCCCATCACCCCTGCCACCCCCACTCATAGGGGACCTGTTGCCCATCACTACTGCCACCCCCACCCATAGGGCTTATGTTGCCCATCACCCCTGCCACCCCCACTCATAGGGGACCTGTTGCCCATCACCCCTGCCACCCCCACACATAGGGGGCCTGTTGACCATCACCCCCGCCACCCCCACTCATAGGGCTTATGTTGCCCATCACACCTGCCACCCCCACTCATAGGGGACCTGTTGCCCATCACTACTGCCACCCCCACCCATAGGGCTTATGTTGCCCTTCACCCCTGCCACCCCCACTCATAGGGACCTGTTGCCCATCACCCCAGCCACCCCCACACATAGGGGACCTGTTGCCCATCACCCCTGCCACCCCCACTCATAGGGCTTATGTTGCCCATCACCCCTGCTACCCCCACTCATAGGGGACCTGTTGCCCATCACCCCTGCCACCCCCACTCATAGGGATTATGTTGCCCATCACCCCTGCCACCCCCACTCATAGGGGACCTGTTGCCCATCACCCCTGCCACCCCCACTCGTTGCCCATCACCCCTGCCACCCCCACTCATAGGGGCCTTTTTGCCCATCACCCCTGCCACCCCCACACATAGGGGACCTGTTGCCCATCACCCCTGCCACTCCCACTCATAGGGGACCTGTTGCCCATCACCCCTGCCACCCCCACACATAGGGGACCTGTTGACCCTCACCCCCGCCACCCCCACTCATAGGGCTTATGTTGCCCATCACCCCTGCCACCCCCACTCATAGGGGACCTGTTGCCCATCACCCCTGCAACCTCTACTCATAGGGGTCCTGTTGCCCATCACCCCGGCCACCCCCACTCATAGGGCTTATGTTGCCCATCACCCCTGCCACCCCCACTCATAGGGGACCTGTTACCCATCACCCCTGCCACCCCCACACATAGGGGACCTGTTGACCATCACCCCTGCCACCCCCACTCATAGGGCTTATGTTGCCCATCACCCCTGCCACCCCCACTCATAGGGGACCTGTTGCCCATCACTCCTGCCACCCCCACTCATAGGGCTCATGTTGCCCATCACCCCTGCCTCCCCCACCCATAGGATGGGTGATGCACCACACATCCATCACACTCCAACATTAGGTATGTCAGCAAAATACATCCCCCTAACATCAAGACAACAGTGTGTAGTCTGTGACAAATTCCCACAACAGTGATTATGACTTTGAACATACAATGTAACTAACAGCACATGTGTGACCAACAAATGAGTGTGGCCTACACAAGGCAAGCATCACTATAGCACTGTGTCAATGTAAAAATAACACCCACTCACTGTGTAGAACAAAAGTTAAGAGTGGGGTTCCTAACTGCAGCAAATGTCAAGCATTGTGGTGATGGGGTCTAAACCCCCCCTCATCACAGTGACCAAAACGTAAGTGTCATCATGGTCAAAGCTGCAAATGCCAAACAGCATGTATGATTCCTGCTCCCAACACATGAAACACTTTTGGGGCAAACTAGTGGTTGTGTCCCATACCCACAGAGATGTGGTGAGGCTAACAGTGCAGTATAAACAAAACTTACTCTCGGCCATGTGCAGACAAGCACCACACATGGGGGCTGACAATGCATACAGTGTACAATGACACAAGAGCAGAAGTGACCATCACAAAGCATACACACATCTCGAAAATAGACACACTAATCAAAACAACCTGTGTAGACTGTAGGTGTCAGGTCACAAACTCACATTCCATGCCAGCAATGACACCTAACAACCAGGATGAATGTGCAGAATGATGTGATATGACTCACAGGGACAGCAGGGAAAATCACAGAAACAGCATCCAGACAATGGCCCACAACAGCAACACGAATGCACTGATGCATATGCACAAACACAAACAGGCAACCTCACACTGCACATCTGACACAACATGTGTGTGTGTGTCTCAATATCCCCAGGCAACTACACAACACATGAAGGGAGCTGAACCACAGTGACACAGATGTGGACACAGTGCCATACAAAAGTAAACCATCATTGGGACACCCTTAGTTGGCAATGAGGCTCTGTGAGATGAGAGGGAGCACAACAGACACATGTGACACAAGCTGGAAGGAACACAAACTAACACAGCAAGAGACTGACACACAACAGCACTACCCCCAGGGACCAGACATTGGGGTGACACGAGCATGCATGATACCTCCACTGTGATGACAAAGGTAGATGTCTTACAAACTGTGAAAACCAGACATGTGTCCTGTGCCACAAACGTACATCACATCTACACAAACACAAATCACTCGGCATGGCCAGTCATCCACGGACAAACAGGAGCTAGGGGCCCATCCATGCAAACATTTACATCAGTCTACCCTAAACACCACACACCCTGAACTGCAACAATGTGCATCTGTGAAGCCCACATGGACAGGTGACATTGCACATGCATCCATGACGAACACAGGAATGTTCGGAAGAACTAAGGTGCACAGACTCATCGCACAAGGACAGTTTACAATCCTGGTGAATGACAGACATACTGCACAGTATGCGGTACCTGACCATGATGTCAAAGCCCACGTAACCTTCAGAATACCTCCCACAGTCCCCGGACAATGCAGAAGCCAAGGAGAACCACAAGGCACACATACTGACACCTGCAAACATTGCAGCCCTGAACCCGACAAGTGGGAGCAGTCACACACACATACACATGTCTCAATCACTGAAAGATATCACCTAGGGGCAACTAGATGATATTGCGAACTAACAAGTGCCTTGGGGACCCCTGACTGTGTCCCATCTGCGTCTGATAACATCACCACAACTCAGAACTGAAAAATCCCAATGATGAAACACCAATTAACAGTAGAGTGTCATGCACCCACACATCTGGTAGCCCATGGCAAAGTTGTGGGATGAACACAGTACCACTCAGCAAGCATAAACAACAGGAACATATCAAGGGAACACTGCCTGTGTATGAAAAGGTATGTGGACACACACACACATGCTCACACAACACACACCATGGGCCCAGGCTATGTCACGGAACAACACATTCGTGACATAGACTGAGGGGACCCAACACCTGTGGAAGCCCAGCTGTGCCAAACATAGTCACAGCACGTCTCACTCATGTCAGCAGAACACCAACACAAGACAGGATGTCCGTGATGCCGGGAGGGGGGGTCTCCAAAATCACATTGTGCAACTCAGAAGCAGACACCAATGCCCTCAGCCCATATGGCCTAGTGCAGAGCTATACAAACAGTGTGTCCCGACACTGTACTGCGTCGCCTACAAATGGCGGCCGCGTCTTAGGATGACATGGGTATGAAGGCCCAATTTGCACATAACAGCAGCTAATAAAGAGGCATCACTGTGAAAGAGTGTCAGCACACACCGCCGCTGCAGCGCAGACTCAGAGACACTCTGCCCAATGGGGTACGGGAGATTCTAAACAAACCCACATGAACAAGCCAATGGCCTTTGAAAGACCTGCAAAGTGTGTGTGCCCAGGAAGCTGGGCTGAGGTGACAGAGGGTGACAGACAGACGGAGGGAGAGAGAGGGAGGGAGACAGAGGGCGGCAGAGGGAGACAGACAGAGGGAGGGAGAGGGAGAGAGAGGGAGGGAGACAGAGGGTGACAGAGGGAGACAGACAGAGGGAGGAGGGTGACAGAGGGAGGGAGACAGAGGGAGACAAAATCACCCTTGGGTGGTGTGGGCATGTCCGCTCATCAGCAGGTGGACTGTGTGCATGTCGACAAGGTCTGGCAGTGCGTGAAACACCCCTCATTCATTTGGAAAGCACTGGTCCATGTGTCAAACTGTGCACGAGTCGATCCTTGCTGCAGGTACAAACCTAACCTCACACCCAGTATACCCACTCACTGTGTTTGTTAGAACCCAGTCACAAATGCATAAGTTACCTACCTGCATTCTCCAATAGACATGACAAAGCACCATTTGGCCACGTATAGTGCAACACGTAAGTCGGTTCTGCATCGCTCACTACGCACGCTCGCTACACTGCTCACTGCGTTCAAAACTGATGCAACAACAAAGAGTGTGTCACACATAGGAAAAGTGTTGACAGCTGTGGCCAAGGGACATACCCATGCACCATGCATAATGCACAGGGACTTGCCAAGTACAGACAAGGTAGATGACACCTGGCCCTGCTGTAGACAGCACAAGGCAAACCTGTGACCACTGTACACTCAAACACCAACTCCACATGCCACCTACCTACCACAGGAACTCACATTCACTGTCATGCCAGCAGGCACCATGAGGGGATAGACACATCACCTGGTAGACCCAATGACAAATCACACCACACCCAACAGCATGCCCGGTCGCACACACCCGCCCCCTTACACAAGCACACACCCCCAGGGCAGCCAACGCAAATTGGCACTCCCACAATGGATATGTGACACAAGACCAATCCATAGCCAAATAAGCATCCCAAAACTCATTAGACAGGCCAAATAACCAGGAGTACATATCAATCTGTCCCCCGCAACATACCCATCCACAAGTGCACTGTGAGAGGAATGCTAGACATATCCAACTACACAGAGGAACTGTGCCAACTTGAATATGTATGAAACATGGATGACGCATGAAACACCATTAACATTGTCTCTCCCTCACACACAGGGCAACGTCGTCGATCTCCCCCCAACACTGGGGGGAAAGAATCACAGGACCAGGCTCGGCGTGACGATGATCCCACCGGCAGCAACGACTCTCACCACACCGTGGATGACCCCGACCGACCTGGCCCCTCTGGTGCCCAAGCACCTGCAGCACCTGCGTCAGGTACAACTGTGCCAACTACCACCCCCATTCCTGCCACATCCCAGGATACACACAGGAGCCCTGCTCGCACACAACGCAGCCAGCCTGACCAGGAGGGACAAGGAACTCCGGGCACCCAGGAGGAGGCAGGCGACCCCGCAAATGCCATCCCTGAGGGGTCCCGGAGACCCGATGTGCCCACAACGGCAGGCCAGGCTCAAGTGGGCAGGGGGGGTGGGAGTGGAGGACAGCGGAGGCGCGAACCTGACCAGACAGCTGAGGAACCCGTTATGTCACACGTCCGCAACATCCAGGACACATACCGGCGTGACACCAGGGGCATCAGCCAGGTAGTGGAGACCCTCAATGAGATGAAGATCATGCAGGCCGAGCAATATGCCAGTCAACAGCAACACCAAGGACGGATGGAGGCAAGACAGGCTGAGCTCGTGGCGGGGGTAACGGACATGAGCCGTTCACTCCGTCGGATTGCCGAAAACATGGGCAACCATCCCTGTGACACCAGGCGAAGATCAACACCAGCCACAGGGAGGGATCAGGAGGAGGAGGATTCGTCCGACAGAGCATCACAGACATCGTCACAGCCTGCTTCTGAGGGTCCCCCAAGGAAGGTGGGTTGTCCACGCAAAAGACCGTGAGAGTCAGCGGACCATCACCATCTCCTAGGCCACCTGGGCTGGCACCTGGCCCTCTGGCGCAACAGCAGCACCTCATCCAATGACATTCTCTGCCACATGGACTTGCTGGTCACTGTCTGACCAATGTTGCCAAAGACTGTGGCATGGACTCTGATGACTTCCAATGGCAAGGATCCCAACTCCCCTTGTGAACTTTGGATTCCAGACACCCGGCGAGCACCTCTTTTCATCCCCCCAAACACGTACCCCACCACTAATAAAAATCATACAAATCACGAGATGATGCCGTCATTTTGCATTATTCCATAACATGTGTGTGTTGGAAAATCAAACCATGCCTGAGTTTTAACCCCTTCCATGCTGCGCAAATTCCGCCGCTGTGCTGACGGAATCTTGCGCGGGCGTGGTCATGACGGAACGGTTCCGTCATGAGCACAGCTCAACCGTGGCTCATGATGGAACCGTTCCGTCATGAGCACCGAAGGGGTTAAAGTAACTCCGACCATGCATACCCTGGGGTCTGAGTCTGGCACAGGACACACATGGGTCACAATGTATCATCCAATACAGACATGGAGCACCATACTAACCCCGGATTGGGCACAACCAGCTGAGGGGGTGCCTGCCCAACTGTGCGTACAGACCTATTTGGAAGAGCAACAGTCATGCGCAGAGGTCAGGGATCATGTGGAGTGTCCTGGGGTGGGAGTCCCAGGTATGTGTAGCCAGGTGGGAGAACAATGTCCTGCATGCTGGAGTCAGGTGGATGTGGAGAATGGTGGCCAGGCCAAGGTTGGATGCATGGAGATGGCACGATGGGGTATTGGATGACAGTGCCACAAGGTTGTGTTGGGGTTGTGGTCGTGGGCTGCATCCTGAGTGTGGGCGTGGATTGTGAAGGTCATCCTGCAGCCGACAGTGAACCATTGCAGCTATCTCTGTTGGACGGTGATGTGGCTGGGTTGCCGGATGTTGAAGCAGAGCTGTGCAGATGCACCCTGGATGTGGACAAGTATCATGGGAGTCGTAACGTACTTCTCCCTAGAGTGCAGGGTAGGATTAGAGCAAGCAATCCATGATGCACACCAGCTCGTGTGCGTGGACACTGTGAGCCTGTGCAGGGCCCTTGCGGGTGGGACACAAGCAGTTGACCCAGCTGTAAGGGGACAATCCGCAGATGAACACCTCAGTCGTGTACAAGTCCTGCATCAGGTGGCCGATGTTCAGCCATCTGCCAATGGATACCATGCATTATTCAATATGAGAACTGGCAAGGACTGCGTCTTTGGGGAGGGTGAGGAGCACCTGGCTGGCAATGGGACACCAGATGATGATGAGATGCAGTGCGCATGTCATGGTGTAGAGGGGGATCCTGGACACATTGTGGACTGACACGCTGAGACATGATACCTGTGCTATGTGTCCCACAACGACACCATACTACATGCAGAGGCCTGGAGTACCACTCCCATGGCCTTGTTGGGGTACAGAGCCGGTGGGGAGTAGGAGGAACATGACATGGTTGGTGTGACAGGGCCTGGAAGGCGTGCCAGTGGTGTGTAGGCCGTTGGAGTTGCACACTCATTATGCCAAGGTGTAGTGTGGGCGATGAGTGCATGCCTGAGTGCATGCAACAGATGTATTGGACGGACACTGCTTGGTGGGTGGCCTCAACATCATGGTGTATCATGATGTGGCACATGCAAGGACATGAGGCACGTGCAATGTGCGTGTAGCATGTGCAGACGGTCCAGCCTTTCCCACCGCAACTGTGTCACACACAAGCAGATTACACCAAAATGAATGGGTGGTGGGAGGAAGGGGGGTGCGTCTTAGAGGCGTGTGTGTGAGGGCAAATATAGAAACTCTGTGTGCCCTTGCTGCAGGGCCTGCAGCAGCAGGCGCCATGTCCTGAAAACCATGCCACAAGTTGCACACTAACACAAGCATGTCAGAAAGGACTACTGCAAAAGGTGTATGAGAAGGAAGGAGTGTCTGGTTCAACATGGCACACACACAGACAATGGATGCACATGCAGCAAAGTGGCCGTTGTGGGGACTGAGATGCCAAAATACCTACACAGCCGTGTACATCATGCACAATACATATCATAATCCCTGACAAACAGCTTGCATCTTGCTACTCTACACATAGACTCATATGCACAATCTGTGACAACTATGCCAGACATGCCGCATGCACAGTGGCAAGAGACCTGCATTGACAGAGATGAGGCACCTTGGAGGCTGAGGGACACCTTTATTAGTCATGTTTGCCGGAAGACAAATGCATCTATATTAACAGATGCACAGGTCATGTGGATGAACATGTGGAACCTACACTGGCACCCCCCTTTGCACCACAGATGCAGGAAATCCATAGAACTGGCACACAAGTGACGGGTTTGAGGCAAACACCCCGTGCTGCTCACGGAGAGGCTGCAATTCACCATTGAGCCTCAAATGGGGATGTCCCACACTATGTCAACCCGGTGCATCCCGTATGTTTCCAAGGGAAGTGTTACACACATTGATGCCTTCATCCCAATCCACAATCACATTACAGATGACTGTCACCAAGTGTGACTATCAATGCAGGTGAATCCAGCTCCATGTCATCATGTCATGTGCCCCATGGTTATTTTACATGTATGCTAAGTAACCAAACATGAACAGGAGCAGTGCACACACATTCCAAACAAATAGCACACCCAAAAAGCCGTGCTGCATCCCTTACCCTAAGGTGAATTTTCGACATGTCCGTGCATGTTACGCTGATTCAGCACACGTTGCTGTATTCATGAGGAATAGCAGGAGCACAACAATGCCACCAGCAGACAGCATGCGCAAATACCTGGGAATGAGAGACACACAAAAAGTGAGCCAAAAGAAGCACATCCGCATGCATGGGCATGTACTCGACACGTATAAGGTTGTCAACATGCTAGGTGAAAATAGTGTCTCAGGAAAGACATTCTTTTATTACACCATCACTCGAGTGACACATACAAACACACCTCTGACTCACTTGCCATACATGCAGATGAACCCACACATTGCAACACATGCCACACAAGGCTCAATGCGTGCACACTCACACACTGCAACTCACCACTAAGCAAAGAAGTTGCATATGAGCCGACTCCGGATGTCCTCTTCCTCCTCCTCCTCAACATCACTTGCCTCGTCACCAAGCCCCTCGTCCTCCACGGGTGGATGTTCCTGCTCATCCAGATCCAGGATGAGTGGCACAGCTTTCTCCACTGCCATGTTGTGCAGCATGCAGCACACGAGGAAGATTTTGCAGACCTTCACCGGTGCATATGGGAGTGCGCCGCCGGTCTTGTGGAGGCACCGGAATCGGCTCTTCAGGAGGCCAAAGGACCTCTCTATCACTCGCCTGGTCTGCCCATGGGCGTTGTTGTACCGGTGATCGGCAGCCGTTCTGGGGTTGCGGAGAGGCGTGATCAGCCATGGCATGTTGGGATAGCCAGAGTCCCCTACATGGAAACATCATGGACAGAAGTGGGTCAGGAGAAGCAGTAAGACAGAAAGATGACGCTAAATACAGGAGTAACAGAGTATACCCACCAACAAGACATGCTCGTTTGTTGCGCAGCTGCAGCATCATTTCAGGCACCCTGCTACGCCTCATGATGTAGGCATTGTGAGCTGATCCTGGAAAACGAGCACAGACATGGGAAATCACCATGTTAGCAAGACACACCACAAGGGCATTAATGGAGTGGTAATGTTTCCTGTTTATATAGGCTACCTCCTGTGCCTGTGGTGGTACCAAAGCCACATGTGTCCCATCAATAGACCCAATGATATGGGGCATCCCTCCCAGGGCATAGAAGTCACCCTTGACATCTGTCAACTGCTCAGGAGTTGGGAAATGAATAAACTCATCCAGGTGAACCAACATGGCCTCTAAAAAATCATGCAGGACACGGCTGAACATGGTGTGGGACATGCCACCAACATGAGCTATAGTCTCTTGAAACGTAACTGTGGCAAACAAATGTAGGGCTGCCATCACCTTCATCTTGGGTGTCAGTGCAGTAGGATAACTGTGTAGCGGTTGGAGGTGTGGTGCCAGCCATGCTGTCAAGTTCAGAATCAACCGTTGGGTGAAGCGGTAGCGGCGTATACAGTCACGTTCCCTCAGGGCAGCCAAGTCTGGGATTGGTCGGGGGAGAGGCGGAGCCCTGCAGTAATTTGGAAGGGACAACGAAGAGTGAGTACAGTACAACAACACTGTCAATGTACTGAGCACATGTTGAACAGCCAATACACATATGCTACATGCAGAGTCAGGTCTGTGCAATATATCCTGGACACATATGCCAGGCAGGTAAAACTCCTACCAAGAGCCAGCTACAAACGTGGATTCACAAGCTCAACATGACATGGCATGAAACTAGCTGTGGGCCAGTGTAAGTGAACAGGCAGACGCATTACAGGAGTGACAGACATCCACATGTGTGCAGAAGAAGGATGTTCGTCATACAGACAGGCTGCGGAACACTAGAGGCACAGGTCACATGTCCCTGAAAAAAGGACAGACCACACACCTTGCCATGAAGGGGAACATGTCAAAACTGATCACACATACATTGATACTACGCAGATATGTCCTTGTCTCGCAAGTCCATGTTCGATGCATACATACACACGTTACGTCTGATTCCACATGTGTCCTGGTGTGCATAATAGTGTGCCATGCCCATCCACACACATTCACATGTTGGATGCAGCAACTGCAGATGCATTTGACGGAACACCAACAGCAAGCTTATGGGAACACATGACACACACATGACATACTCACATCGTGCAACGCCGGTAGTCACATGTCAGATGTCATTATCTGTGTACCTGGCATCAGGGGACAGTTGCAGGTGTTGGCGACTGTGCCATGCCAGTGACGCAGTGCTCAACAAGTCTGTACTACATGCACACATGTCAAAGGTGTGAAGGGGATGTGTGGCACATAGTGCACCATCACACATGACATGTGTACACAGCTCATCACACATCTATTGGGTTCAAACATGAGGAGATTTGTGCCACATCACAGCCTGACACACCTAGGCCTGACACATGTAGGACTGCACTGACAATGACTTGATGTCCAGCCTTGGCCAAGTATGACAGCTCAATTCCTTTCTGTGTGCCGCCTGTCACCAGTGTAAGGTGTGAAACGCACTGTACACACGCTCTGAGGGCATGTGTAGGGTCCGTATCATTATGGTTGTGTTGCCGTAGGCGTACGCCATAGGGATACGGTCCGTACACACGTGTGTAGGGTCCGCATCACTATGGTTGTGTTGCCGTAGGCGTACGCCATAGGGATACGGTCCGTACACGCGTGTGTAGGGTCCGCATCACTATGGTTGTGCTGCCGTAGGCGTACGCCATAGGGATATGGTCCGTACAGGCGTGTGTAGGGTCCGTATCACCATGGTTGTATTGCCGTTGGCGTACGCCATAGGGATACGGTCCGTACAGGCGTGTGTAGGGTCCGTATTACCATGGTTGTGTTTCCGTAGGCGTACGCCATAGGGATACGGTCCGTACACGCGTGTGTAGGGTCCGCATCACTATGGTTGTGTTGCCGTAGGCGTACGCCATAGGGATACGGTCTGTACACGCGTGTGTAGGGTCCGCATCACTATGGTTGTGTTGCCGTAGGCGTACGCCATAGTGATACTGACCCTACACACGCCTGTACGGACCGTATCCCTATAGCGTACGCCTATGGCAACACAACCATAGTGATGCGGACCCTACACACGCCTGTACGGACCGTATCCCTATGGCGTACACCTACGGCAGCAGAACCATAGTGATACGGACCCTACACACACGTGCACGGACCGTATCCCTATGGCGTATGCCTACGGCAGCACAACCATAGTGATACGGACCCTACACACGCCTGTACGGACCGTATCCCTATGGCGTTCGCCTACGGCAACACAACCATAGTGATGCGGACCCTGCACACGCGTGTACGGACCGTATCCCTATGGCGTACGCCTACAGCAGCACAACCATAGTGATACGGACCCTACACACGCGTGTACGGACCATATCACTGGAGTGGTGGTGCCCTAGGGGCGTGGAACGCACCGTACCTGTGTGTGTATAGGGAAATTACATAGGGGACACATGAGGGACAAGTATAAGGTCCTAAATGCATGCTGGTTGTCATGGAGACCGAGTTTCAATTTCAAATTTTTTCATCAGGTGGCCAGCAAGAGTCGGTTGGAGACTATATACTATGTTGCAAAGTGGTTGTTGACTTGACATCATGCTCAATTTTTAAACCATGCAAAGCCCCTCACTGGGGTAGGTTTAAAGGGATTGGAGGAAACGTAGGATGCAAATGAGATTGACCAATCATTCTGTACTCCTGTAAATTAAACAGGCCAGCAAGGCAAATATAAGGCAGCCAGGTCCCATGAGAGAGCACTTGCCTGCACAACCTTTCATTCCACACCACTGCTGCTGCTCGTGATTCCTCTGGCACCATGTCCAGGTCTGTGGAGAGGGCCCAGCCATTTACCCTGGAGGAGAATGTGGCATTGCTGGATGTCATCCTCCCTCAGTACCCCAGCCTGTATGGGAGACCAGGGGAGCAGGTGAGTGCTGACTCCACTAGCTTAGACTGTGCCCCTTTTTTGTGACTGTCACTTCTGGCATTGTGTCCAGGTGTGACAGACATGCAATGTTGTTTAGGGTGGGTCCCAGGGGGGGAATGCCTCATGTCTCCCATGCAGAGCATGCTGTAGTGCATGCCTGCACTCCTCACTTGCATAGTGCTTACTGTGACAATCACTGCATGGTGCATGCCACATTCATCCTGGCTAATCCACTTGGGAATGTTGTTTCTACAGCCCTGATGTGATTCTGTGTTCCCGCCAGTGTGACAGGTGACTGTACCCACAGATGTGTGTGAGTTGAGTGTACCTGTGGTTAAAGTGTCCAAATGATGTGTTCGTCCCCTGATCATTGGTGTGTGTGTAAGTCCCCTGTCATGTGGGTGAGTGTCCATGTGGAGTGTTACAGCCCAGATGCATGAGGGATGCATATACCCTACCCATCTGATGTGAGCAGGGAGCAGTGCTGTGTGTCTGACGTGCTGGGCTAGCCCAACACCTGTGACACCCCCCAGTCAAGTGGCACATGTGCAGAGTGAGGTTTGTACCCGCAGTTGCCAATGGCAGGTGATTGTACTGTGCCTGTGTGTGTCTGTGTACTCTGCTGCGGTTGCGTCAGTGGCCTGGGGCATGTGACTGCTTTGAGGTGCTGCACATAATCCTGGTGTAGCTTGTGATGCACAGTGTGAGCCATGATCATTGATTCTGTTGCACCCCTCATGCCACCTGTGTACTTTAAAAGCCACGTACTATGCCCTGCTCACACCTGCCAAATTGTTAAAATGTGTGTCTCTGTGACATGTAGCAGGTGTATTGATGTTGTCTCACTTTGTCATCCTCACAGGTAGGCACCTATGCCAAGGGGGAGATCTGGAAGCCGGCCGTCAGGGCCGTGAGGTCGGTGGAGGGTCAGAAGCGGCGCCTGGCCCAGGTGAGGAAACGCTGGCAGGATATCCGGTGCTGGACCAGGAGGATCGCCCGGGTCCTGCTGGGGGACTCACCACCACGCCCCCACGGCGGGCATCGCTGACTGACCCACCTAATGAAGCGTGTCCTGGCGGTGGTCTTCCCAGAGATGGATAGGTGCTTACTGGAGAAGCTGCAGCAGGAAGGGGGTATGTACATGTGTCTTTGTTGTGTGTCACCAGCTTTTGGAAGTGCGCAGTCGCATGGATACACTGCCAGGGTTTAAATGTGCAGTGCATATCCTGTTCCACAAAGTCAACCTGTGCTGTTCTTCCTCCCTTCCCCTCCTTGACATGTGTTCCGAATCCCGGGGCAGTGGGTAGTCACTCTTGCACAAGGTTATCTAGGCTGGCAGTTAATCCAAGTGCCCAATGCTTGCAACATCATGTGTGTGGGTGGTGTGTTACATGTGTTGTGAGCTTGCCTGTGCCCTGGCCAGTTCAGTCATTGTGGGGTCCATGTTAGTTGGCACTGCTGCTGAGTCCCGACATAGGAGTGTGTCTTTAAAGTGTACTGCCTTACAGCATGCATGACCAATGTTGTGCCCTCAGACATGATGTGCATGTGTGTGAGATATGCATTGTGCAGGGACGGTCGCTTCTGTTGCAGTCATATCCATACAGGACCATGGAGGAGTGGGGCCACTACAGTCCCCTGGGGCACCTTTTCCTAGGTATCACGTGTGTCATCCAACACTGTGGACATTCTCTGTGTCTTCAGCATAGGTTGGGCTCTGTGGCATTGTACCCTGGCCTAATTTGTATTTACGTAAAGTGTGCTACATGTGTCCACTGTACAGGGTGACCCAATTTGGCTTGTGCATACTCACAGTGGCCAGTGCCTGTGTGTCTTGGTACAACTATCTGATGATGGTTGTTAGTCAATTATATGTGTGGACAGGCGCACGAGGGGTACTTTGTGTACACTCAGGATTTATTGAAGGGCATGTTAGTAATCCCCGAGTAGGAGGTGTAAGTACTTCCTCTGTCTCAATCACATTGTCTCAGGTAGGGTGGGGTTTGTGCAGGGAAGGCCTACATGTCCAAACCTTATGTCTCCTTGCCAGGTCTGGCCTGTGTGTGATGATTGTCTGAACATACACTCAACATGCAGTGACCCATTCATGTTGGGCATGGTTTCATGTATTTGCTAAGTAGCATGTGCCAAAAGTTAGGAGACATGGTTCCTGCTCATCCCTTTTTTGGCAACGGTGTGTGGTCCAGATGCTGTGCTCAAAGCAAAAGGAAGTAAACTCTACCCTATTTATCAAAAAGGTACACAGTATCAATAAATATTTTTAGATGCAAGCTAGAGACACACAAAGGAAAAGAACACATAAGTGCATACATATATAGGTACACAACCATTTCAATTGGAATTTTATACAAATATTTATTTCATTGATTAAGATAAACGATATATGCAAATATAATACATTAAAGACTTTTTAGTGAGACAAAATTCAAGAAACACAGGTTCCCACTTGAAAAAAAGAAGAAAAAATCTAGTCATATACACATTCATTCACAGCCAATCACACACATTCATCAAAATACATACAGCTGTGCTGTTTATGCTGGAACTGAATAAGTGGTACACGCAAAGAACCCAACCCTCAGAAAGGTCTTCACAGAAATACTCAAGAACACAAATGAGTATGAAGGTCTTAGTGGAATAAGGATTTCAGAGGAAGACAGTATATCTAGATGTTAAGTCCAGTATGGAAGGTCAAGAGGGAGGGCCCTTGTGTAAAACGCCGACGCGCGTTTCGGTGAAACAACTCCGAAGAACGGAGAACCACCTTCTTCAGGGCTAAAACAGAACCACACAAATCAAAATAGGGACCTGAAACAAAAACAGAGGAGAATAACGTATATACATAAAAAGAAAAAACTGAAACAGACCGATGAAAACAGATTCATATGTGTTATTTTCACAAAATGTAACTCAGCTGCATCAAAGGACTGATATATACAATAATATAATTAAAATCAGGAGGTTAATCGTGCGCACTGAAAAATCACACAAAGAAAGTGTCAATAAATGACCGAAAATTAGAACAAAGAGGGATGAAAAAGATAAAGAGTCAAAAGAAGAAAAGAATGTAGATGCAGATAAAACAAAGACGAATCTTCGTATAACCAATATGCAAACGAACATCATTTAGAACTGAAAATTACCTGTGTCGATAGGAGAGACATATATCAACGTGATAGCTTCTAGGAGGTTTCAATGCGACTAAGCGATGGCATACTAAACCAACAGAAAAATAATGAATGTAAACTGAGGATATATATACAAATAAGCCGACATTGAATATAATTACAACTCCAAAGGTATTTACCTTGATAGAATACGAATCCAGGGGAAACTCAAAGGTAATTGCACTGCGAGAAACCCACGCGCCAAAAATTCGATCTAAGCGAATAAGGAGCAGCGAAGGCACCTCATTTCCAGTAGATTCGCCGCTGATGTAGAAAAAACAAAAAATAAGACAAAAACAGAAGAAAAAAAAATAATCAGAAAAAAATTATAAAATAATGAACGAAAATCGCTTAGGCCAAAGGGAAATTCCAAGTCTAGAGTATCAGACAAGATCTGCAAGGGAGAATCAAGTTAAACACGGTAAAGATTATCAGGACTCACCTAGTTTCAAAAACCCCAGCCGGATACAACGAAGAACGTCATCTATTTCGTGTAAGAGAAGGCAGAAGTGCTAAATGATGCAAGCCAGATTCGTCGAATGATAAGGGAACCGGGCGGGACGGTAAATAGCCGGTGATAAGCTAAAACAACAAAACAGACAGCAAAAGAATAAGGAATAAGGACATGGGATAATTCACAGCGGACCCTCTAAACACTAAGACTAACGCCAATACGTAACTGAAACTAAACAAAAACAAAAACAAAAGTGCTAAGGAGGGCAGCAATACCTTAGTTATTCGAAGGGCGTCCAAAACGGGTAAACTGACGTCTCCGAGGCGGCGTCCAGGAAAAAGCGGTCGCTTGCGAGTGAAAAGCCCGCAGTAATCAGGCTATTTAAACCCTCCAATCGGGATAACGACGATCGGGGGTGTGAACCAAAAGACTATTCCGTCAGATTTAAAGGGGAAGCATTCCCTAGGAATGAGATAAAATAAATAAGGATGCGAGGGAGTACCAGAAAGGGAAGGGGGAGAGGGGGGGGGGGGTTGTTCGGGGGGGTGGTAGGGGGGAGGGGCGGGCTGCAGCCTCAAATGAAAAAATGAATGAAAGAGATTGCCAAAGACAATCTTTCATAGTAAGGGAATCAAAAAAAGTTTAATATACGAGTCACAGAGGAGAAAAACCAATCTCTCCAGTCCAATCAAACGTTCGTACAGATAGATCCCAGAAACATACGAAGAGCAGGTCACAAGTCACAGAGGGAAGGCCACGTATGGTTACACAAGCGCATTTTCCCATGGGAGGGACTCATTCAGTCCCCTTTCCTTCGTATTAAGGATAAAAATCCAAAAAACCTCGCGCTTTTTGCGAATGCTGTCTGGGTTATATCCCTTTTGGGGGCGAATTCTCTCAAGGATGGACCAGCGTAGCTCATTCTCTTTATGATTTTTCTCCATCCAATGGGTCACAATAGGTGCAGTATGTTTGGAACATCTAATGTTGGATTTATGTTCCCCTATCCGAACCCTGACTTCTCTAGAGGTTTCACCTACATAGGAGAGCAGACAAGGACATAGAATGACATATATGCAGTTAGATGTTCTGCAGTTGGTCATCTCCCTCAAATCAGCGGTATACCCATTGATGCATATGGAGGTGCCAATGATAGCATTTGCGCATGCATGGCAGGAGCCACATTTATGGTTACCTCTTACAGGGGATGGACCGTCAATGGATTTTTGCACCCAGGTTTTTTGATCTGAATCTTTTGCTCTCACCAAAAGATTTCTGAGGTTCTTATTTTTGCGAAATGCAAAGATTGGTTTCGGAATAGAGATAGTTTGTTCACCTAGGTTTAACAAATGCCACTCTGAATTGATAATTTGTCTTAACTTGTTATTGAATGGAGAGTGTTTTGTGACACAAACAAGTTTGTCTACTCTGTTTTGTGGTTTGGGTTCAAACATGGCATCCCGGTTGTAAAAACGTGCCCTTTTGGATGCATTTCTCACCATTCTGGGAGGATAACCTCTGCTGATAAACTTAAGCTTCATGGTTTCCGCATGAAGGAGATAATCCTTAACGGAAGTACAATTTCTGCGGAGATGCAGAAATTGGCTGAAAGGAATCCCGTCTTTCTGACTCCTGGGGTGGAAACTTTCGAAATGAAGCAGGGTGTTTCTGGCTGTGGGCTTCGTATATAGTGACACCGTAAGCTTACAATTATGGTGTTCAATCCAGATGTCAAGGAACTCAAGCTTGGTAGTGCTAACATGGGCAGTGAACCTGATGTTATGGTCAGCTGCATTCAACCATTCAATATAGTCACTCAAAGATGATTGATCGCCGGTCCAAATGAAAAAAACATCATCGATGACACTACAGACTCAGACAGTGAGGGTTCCCCGTATGGTAATCCACCGCAGGGGCCGGCCCACGGTAATTCAGAACAAGGACAGGCTTTTGAGCGTCCCTTGCAGGGTAATCGTTTTTTAGGCAACCGACGGGGCAACTATCGCCCACGATATCAAAATCATTTTCAGACTCGCTCTCAGGGTTTCCAACAGAGGGGCAATACCAGGGCCTAGCTCAGCCACAACGATATATTCAAACCCGCCAGCACCAGTATTGGAGGACATGAATACCATTCCCATCTTCAATTTGTCAAAAAGGGTAATGGACCATCCTGCTGTGACACTACTTACTAAGGGTTTGTCCTTCATTCCTTCTACTACGATCAACAAATTTGAACTCTTTAAAGATTTATATGCATTTTTCCGCAAAGTGCGTCTTAAAAAGTTTTTCCTAAATGAAGAATCTAACACTAATCAAGGCAATTTGTCTGGTTTGAGGCCTCCGTCCAACTTTACCCCGTCCCTAGAGACATTAGGCACGGAAGTCAATTTATTTGAAAAGGCAGTCCTCAATAAAATCCAGAAGGCAGTTAAATATGTCCCCAAGCCCACATATAACACCACTAGGGAGGAAAACCTTGCACTCAAGGCCCTTAAAAATGATAAGGACCTTACGATTAAACCCTGTGATAAGGGTGGGGGCATTGTCATCTTGGATACTGTCAGATATAAAGAGAAAATGCATGACCTCCTTGGTTCGACTAGACACTACTGTAAGATTTTGACGAATCCCGAACCCAGAATCAAGCGTCGTATCCTACGAGGTGTGGAACAAGCGGTCGAAAGAGGGGACATTTGCTTGTCAGAGGCCCTTTTTCTTACACCAACCCATACCCGCCTACCTATTATTTATGGTCTACCTAAAACCCATAAGGACCAATATGACCCACCCCTGAGGCCCATTGTCTCTACGATTGGCTCGGCGACGGAACCTTTGTCTAAATATCTAGATAGGTTCCTTCAGCCGATTGTGGGCAGTTTACCATCTTATGTGAAGGATACCGGTCATTTTATATCCAAGATCGAGGGCCTTGACTATGACCCAGAGCGAGATATTCTAGTCACACTGGACGTTGAATCACTTTACTCTAATATTCACCAAAGGGAGGCTTGCAGAGTGGTAAGCAACATCATTGCCTCTGATCTCTCTTTGGTAAACGGCACTTTTCTGACACAATGCCTCGAGATTGTTTTGGAGGAAAACTTTTTCGAATTCGATGGGCAACTCTACCAACAAGTGCAGGGAGTTAGCATGGGTGCGGCCTGTGCACCGAGCATTGCATGCCTATACATGGGCGATTACGAGAAAAACAACATCTTCAATGAAGTAGCTCCTTTTTACGAGAATGTCCGACATTGGTCGCGTTACATCGATGATGTTTTTTTCATTTGGACCGGCGATCAATCATCTTTGAGTGACTATATTGAATGGTTGAATGCGGCTGACCATAACATCAGGTTCACTGCCCATGTTAGCACTACCAAGCTTGAGTTCCTTGACATCTGGATTGAACACCATAATTGTAAGCTTACGGTGTCACTATATACGAAGCCCACAGCCAGAAACACCCTGCTTCATTTCGAAAGTTTCCACCCCAGGAGTCAGAAAGACGGGATTCCTTTCAGCCAATTTCTGCGTCTCCGCAGAAATTGTACTTCCGTTAAGGATTATCTCCTTCATGCGGAAACCATGAAGCTTAAGTTTATCAGCAGAGGTTATCCTCCCAGAATGGTGAGAAATGCATCCAAAAGGGCACGTTTTTACAACCGGGATGCCATGTTTGAAACCAAACCACAAAACAGAGTAGACAAACTTGTTTGTGTCACAAAACACTCTCCATTCAATAACAAGTTAAGACAAATTATCAATTCAGAGTGGCATTTGTTAAACCTAGGTGAACAAACTATCTCTATTCCGAAACCAATCTTTGCATTTCGCAAAAATAAGAACCTCAGAAATCTTTTGGTGAGAGCAAAAGATTCAGATCAAAAAACCTGGGTGCAAAAATCCATTGACGGTCCATCCCCTGTAAGAGGTAACCATAAATGTGGCTCCTGCCATGCATGCGTAAATGCTATCATTGGCACCTCCATATGCATCAATGGGTATACCGCTGATTTGAGGGAGATGACCAACTGCAGAACATCTAACTGCATATATGTCATTCAATGTCCTTGTCTGCTCTCCTATGTAGGTGAAACCTCTAGAGAAGTCAGGGTTCGGATAGGGGAACATAAATCCAACATTAGATGTTCCAAACATACTGCACCTATTGTGACCCATTGGATGGAGAAAAATCATAAAGAGAATGAGCTACGCTGGTCCATCCTTGAGAGAATTCGCCCCCAAAAGGGATATAACCCAGACAGCATTCTCAAAAAGCGCGAGGTTTTTTGGATTTTTATCCTTAATACGAAGGAAAGGGGACGGAATCAGTCCCTCCCATGGGAAAATGCGCTTGTGTAACCATACGTGGCCTTCCCTCTGTGACTTGTGACCTGCTCTTCGTATGTTTCTGGGATCTATCTGTACGAACTTTTGATTGGACTGGAGGGATTGGTTTTTCTCCTCTGTGACTCGTATATTAAACTTTTTTTGATTCCCTTACTATGAAAGATTGTCTTTGGCAATCTCTTTCATTCATTTTTTCATTTGAGGCTGCAGCCCGCCCCTCCCCCCTACCACCCCCCCGAACAACCCCCCCCCCCCTCCCCCTTCCCTTTCTGGTACTCCCTCGCATCCTTATTTATTTTATCTCATTCCTAGGGAATGCTTCCCCTTTAAATCTGACGGAATAGTCTTTTGGCTCACACCCCCGATCGTCGTTATCCCGATTGGAGGGTTTAAATAGCCTGATTACTGCGGGCTTTTCACTCGCAAGCGACCGCTTTTTCCTGGACGCCGCCTCGGAGACGTCGGTTTACCCGTTTTGGACGCCCTTCGAATAACTAAGGTATTGCTGCCCTCCTTAGCACTTTTGTTTTTGTTTTTGTTTAGTTTCAGTTACGTATTGGCGTTAGTCTTAGTGTTTAGAGGGTCCGCTGTGAATTATCCCATGTCCTTATTCCTTATTCTTTTGCTGTCTGTTTTGTTGTTTTAGCTTATCACCGGCTATTTACCGTCCCGCCCGGTTCCCTTATCATTCGACGAATCTGGCTTGCATCATTTAGCACTTCTGCCTTCTCTTACACGAAATAGATGACGTTCTTCGTTGTATCCGGCTGGGGTTTTTGAAACTAGGTGAGTCCTGATAATCTTTACCGTGTTTAACTTGATTCTCCCTTGCTGATCTTGTCTGATACTCTAGACTTGGAATTTCCCTTTGGCCTAAGCGATTTTCGTTCATTATTTTATTATTTTTTTCTGATTTTATTTTTTTTCTGTTTTTGTCTTATTTTTTGTTTTTTCTGCATCAGCGGCGAATCTACTGGAAATGAGGTGCCTTCGCTGCTCCTTATTCGCTTAGATCGAATTTTTGGCGCGTGGGTTTCTCGCGGTGCAATTACCTTTGAGTTTCCCCTGGATTCGTATTCTATCAAGGTAAATACCTTTGGAGTTGTAATTATATTCAATGTCGGCTTATTTGTATATATATCCTCAGTTTACATTCATTATTTTTCTGTTGGTTTAGTATGCCATCGCTTAGTCGCATTGAAACCTCCTAGAAGCTATCACGTTGATATATGTCTCTCCTATCGACACAGGTAATTTTCAGTTCTAAATGATGTTCGTTTGCATATTGGTTATACGAAGATTCGTCTTTGTTTTATCTGCATCTACATTCTTTTCTTCTTTTGACTCTTTATCTTTTTCATCCCTCTTTGTTCTAATTTTCGGTCATTTATTGACACTTTCTTTGTGTGATTTTTCAGTGCGCACGATTAACCTCCTGATTTTAATTATATTATTGTATATATCAGTCCTTTGATGCAGCTGAGTTACATTTTGTGAAAATAACACATATGAATCTGTTTTCATCGGTCTGTTTCAGTTTTTTCTTTTTATGTATATACGTTATTCTCCTCTGTTTTTGTTTCAGGTCCCTATTTTGATTTGTGTGGTTCTGTTTTCGCCCTGAAGAAGGTGGTTCTCCGTTCTTCGGAGTTGTTTCACCGAAACGCGCGTCGGCGTTTTACACAAGGGCCCCTCCCTCTTGACCTTCCATACTGGACTTAACATCTAGATATACTGTCTTCCTCTGAAATCCTTATTCCACTAAGACCTTCATACTCATTTGTGTTCTTGAGTATTTCTGTGAAGACCTTTCTGAGGGTTGGGTTCTTTGCGTGTACCACTTATTCAGTTCCAGCATAAACAGCACAGCTGTATGTATTTTGATGAATGTGTGTGATTGGCTGTGAATGAATGTGTATATGACTAGATTTTTTCTTCTTTTTTTCAAGTGGGAACCTGTGTTTCTTGAATTTTGTCTCACTAAAAAGTCTTTAATGTATTATATTTGCATATATCGTTTATCTTAATCAATGAAATAAATATTTGTATAAAATTCCAATTGAAGTGGTTGTGTACCTATATATGTATGCACTTGTGTGTTCTTTTCCTTTGTGTGTCTCTAGCTTGCATCTAAAAATATTTATTGATACTGTGTACCTTTTTGATAAATAGGGTAGAGTTTACTTCCTTTTGCTCTGAACTAGTTTCCCCATAGTCTCTACCTTCATTTTGGTTTTTTGGGGCCCCCCTTCTGTTGATTGGCCCCAGATGCTGTGCTCGACTGTCCCCAGAGACTGGCTCCTCTGTCTAATTTGATATCAAGTCATTTGCTGTTGTGTCATGCTCTCCATTGTTTCCCAGTGGCATGGTGGGTCAACCAACTGTGTGGTGCAGGGCCTACATATGTGCGTAGTATTGTAGATGTTACTCATGTTGTTTTTCATGCTATGCACTGTGACCTATGTAGTTTTGAATCATGTGTCATATGTATATGGGTGTCTGATTATTCCTGTCTCTTCACCTTGCCCACAGCATCGTCGGGGGAAACCGAGGGAGACACTGGCATGGACCTTGAGGAGGGATCCAGCACCGGTGTCACCAGTGCTGGCGAGTCTGGTGCAGCGAGTGGCACGGAGGCCGAGGGGAGTGAGGCGGAGGACATGTCCAGTCCCACCACCGACTATGACGCTGACAGGTCCGAGGCTGAGCTCCCAGAGGGGGCGGAGGCTGCTCCCAGAGCTGAAAGCAGCACTCCATCGCTCGCCACCCCCTCCATTCCCATCACCGGCCTCCCACTTGCTCAGGTCCCTTCCCTCTGTGCTCGGCGACAACATGTCTCCTTCGTGCCAGGCACCGCACCCACTGCCCCTGTCTCCCCTGCTGCCGTCAATGCCGAGTCTGTGGACATTCTGCGGCAGTTGCAGGTTGGTCAGACATCGCTGCTTAATGTCCTCCATGGCCACACCACACTGCTGACACAGATGGTGTCGTACATGGAGGGCATGTCAGCAGCGATTTCGGACCAATGGATGTTGCTGAGGTCCATAGACTCGTCACTGACTACAGCATTGGATCTCAAGCAGCGCTCCGTCCCTCCCCCTACCCCTGCACCATCCACACTTCCCACTCCCATGCCTGTCCCATGCACACCCAGACGTCCCCATGCACGCACCTCACCAGACACAGGCAGCACACCACCAGGGAAGGCCAAGCACACACCTCCTGTCACGCACACACAGGGGGAAGTAGGCACAGCCACTGGGAAGGGGGGCAAACGGCAGCCACGCAGCCACAGTGGGAGTGCGCAGTCCTCACAACCCACTTCCTCCAAATCCACTCCCCTTAGCTCTCCTGGCCAACTGTCAGATAAGGAGTCCTTCGTGGCCAGTGTGTCCCTCAGCCCCAGTGTGGCACCACCCCGCAAGTGGTGGAGGTAGTGCCCAGCCAGGGTAGTTGAGTCCCTCCCCTGTCCACACCCTCCCCCAGTAGCGCTGCAACTCATCCCTCCGACCCCCCCCCCGTCCTTGGGGCCTGTGGTTCATTCGGGTGCAGGGGAGACGCTGGAAGAGCTCGCAACCGTGTGCTGCACCCTGCTAAACACCACCTTTGGCGCTGCCCCACCCCCTGTGGTGGAGTCGTCCGTCCCTGCACCCACGACACCTACCCTTGCCCCTCCTGTCCCTGCGGTGCCTGGTCCTTCCCCCCACATGATGCCCTCCCTTCTTTGGATGATATGGAAGTGTGAACTGTGCAGGCAAGCTAGGGGAGACGCGTCCCCAAGTGTCCCCCACCAGGACTTGGCACATGGCCTGGCCTATGGGCCCTGTATATAGTTGACATTTCTTTAGCTATGATTTTTCATGCTGAATAAAGCATTTTGTTTTTCATTTGCACACAAATGCTTTACTGGTCTTGCTGTTGGTGGTGCTGCTCCATGATTTGGGGTGGTGATAATGTGTTAGGTGTCTGGGAAATGTTGTAGTGTGCTGCTCATGGGGTGTACCCTGGTATCTGTGTGCCATCACAAGGTATCTGCAAAAAATCTTTGGTCATGTAAGCTCTTACTGTATGGTGACATTGTCCCAAGGTGTGTTCCTTCCTGTGTGGACCCTGACATCTTCCCTGCAGGGTGTTTCCCAATTGTTGTGCTGAGCTCTGTCTACATTGCCTGGGTGTGTGACGGATCCCTTCAACTTTGGACATGCATGCTCGGCAATGTCTCCACCTGCATCATTTGTGGCATCCTTGGTGGTCACTCTACTTGTGTATGGAGTATATTGACATGACTTCATGTGGACATGTTCCCTTTACGCAATAGGCATGTGTGTACTCCCAGCCTCGCACACATGTGCTACGTGTTCTGCAGGGTCTTTGGGCACCTGTCTGACAATTGTGGGCATTGTATCTGTGGGTACTCCACCCTTTTCCTACCATGGGAGGCACCAACTTGTTGGCTGCCCCAGCAGCTGTACATTCCTATCAGTCCTGGAATGTGCGTGACAGTGTGTGTTCCCTTTGGGTCTCTTAGTTTAGTAGGGTGGCACATGAATATACAGTCTTGTTGCATGCTCTCAGTGTGTGTATTGTGCTGCCAGTGCCAGGGGAGGGTAAGCATGTGTCATATGTCATCACACCCACATGTGGTCTGTCATGCAGTGGGGGATGGACATCCACCCTCATGGGAGTAGGACACTGCTGTCAGTGATGTGTTGGCATGCCACTCTCAATATAGTCGCACTTTGTGTATGCCTTCATGCACCCATGGAGTTTTGCTACTTGTAGGATGGTGTACACACCACCATGTCTCTGTCCACTGCTCGGAGGACTCTGCACCCACCCCTCCTGTGTCTGGGCACTGCTGGGAGGACTCTGCACCCACCCCTCCTGTGTCTGGGCACTGCTGGGAGGACTCTGCATCCACCCCTCCTGTGTCTGGGCACTGCTGGGAGTGATAGGCACCCACCCCTCCTGTGTCTGAGCACTGCTGGGAGGACTCTGCACCCACCCCTCCTGTGTCTGGGCACTGCTGGGAGGACTCTGCACCCACCCCTCCTGTGTCTGGGCACTGCTGGGAGTGATAGGCACCCACCCCTCCTGTGTCTGGGCACTGCTGGGAGGACTCTGCACCCACCCATCCTGTGTCTGGGCACTGCTGGGAGAACTCTGCACCCTCCCCTCCTGTGTCTGGGCACTGCTGGGAGGACTCTGCATCCACCCCTCCTTTGTCTGGGCACTGCTGGGAGGACTCTGCACCCACCCCTCCTGGGGAGTGTTAGGCACCCACCCCTCCTGTGTCTGGGCACTGCTGGGAGGACTCTGCATCCACCCCTCCTGTGTCTGGGCACTGCTGGGAGGACTCTGCATCAACCCCTCCTGTGTCTGGGCACTGCTGGGAGTGATAGGCACGCACCCCTCATATCTCTGGGCACTGCTGGGAGGACTCTGCACCCACCCCTCCTGTGTCTGGGCACTGCTGGGAGGACTCTGCGCCCACCCCTCCTGTGTCTGGGCACTGCTGGGAGGACTCTGCACCCACCCCTCCTGTGTCTGGGTGCAGATCTGTGGGTATTAGGCACCCACCCCTCCTGTGTCTGGGCACTGCTGGGAGTGATAGGCACCCACCCCTCATATGTCTGGGCACTGCTGGGAGGACTCTGCACCCACCCCTCTTGTGTCTGGGCACTGCTGGGAGGACTCTGCATCAACCCCTCCTGTGTCTGGGCACTGCTGGGAGGACACTGCAACCACCCCTCCTGTGTCTGTTCACTGCTGGGAGGACTCTGCACCCACCCCTCCTGTGTCTGGGCACTGCTGGGAGTGTTAGGCACCCACCCCTCATATGTCTGGGCTCTGCTGGGAGTGTTAGGCACCCACCCCTCCTGTGTCTGGGCACTGCTGGGAGGACTCTGCACCCACCCCTCCTGTGTCTGGGCACTGCTGGGAGTGATAGGCACCCAGCCCTTATATGTCTGGGCACTGCTGGAAGGACTCTGCACCCACCCCTCCTGTGTCTGGGCACTGCTGGGAGTGTTAGGCACCCACCCCTCATATGTCTGGGCACTGCTGGGAGTGTTAGGCACCCACCCCTCCTGTGTCTGGGCACTGCTGGGAGGACTCTGCACCCACCCCTCCTGTGTCTGGGCACTGCTGGGAGGACTCTGCACCCACCCTCCTGTGTCTGGGCACTGCTGGGAGGACTCTGCATCCACCCCTCCTGTGTCTGGACAGTGCTGGGGCTGATGGCCACACACCCCTATGTGTCTGTCCACTAGCGTGGTACGACCCGTACCCACGCTCTTGAGGCGTGGGTACAGGCCGTACCCCTACGGCACCCCAACAATGGCGGTACAGCCCGTACCCACGTCCCACAGGCATGGGTACGGGCCGTACCTCCATTGTTGGGGAGACGTAGGGGTACGGCCCGTACCCACGCATTTAGTGCGTGGGTACAGGTCGTACCACGCACACCCCTACGTCACCCCAACAATGGCGGTACGGCCCGTACCCACGTCCCAAAGGCATGGGTACGAGCCGTACCACCATTGTTGGGGAGACGTAGGGGTATGGCCCGTACACACGCCTTAAGAGTGTGGGTGCGGGTCGTACCACGTCCACCCCTACGTCACCCCAACAATGGCGGTACGGCCCGTACCCACGTCCCGAAGGCATGGGTACGGGCCGTATCGCCATTGTTGGGGTGACGTAGGGGTACGGCCCGTACCCACGCCTTACGAGCGTGGGTACGGGTCATAACACGCCCACCCCTACGTCACCCCAACAATGGCGGTACGGCCCGTACCCACGTCCGAAAGGCATGGGTACGGGTCGTACCACGCCCACCCCTACGTCACCCCAACAATGGCAGTACGGCCCATACCCACATCCCAAAGGCATGGGTACGGGTTGTACCACGCCCACCCCTACGTCACTCCAACAATGGCGGTACGGCCCGTACCCACGTCCCGAAGGCATGGGTATGGGCCGTACCGCCATTGTTGGGGTGACGTAGGGGTATGGCCCGTACCCACGCCTTTAGTGCGTGGGTACGGGTCGTACCACGCCCACCCCTACGTCACCCCAACAATGGCGGTACGGCCCATACCCACGCCTTAAGAGCGTGGGTACGGGTCGTACCACGCCCACCCCTACGTCACTCCAACAATGGCGGTACGGCTCGTACCCATGCCTTTGGGATGTGGGTACGGGCCGTACTGCCATTGTTGGGGTGACATAGGGGTGGGCGCGGTACGACCCGTACCCACGCTCTTAAAGTGTGGGTACGGTGCGTACCACAATTGTTGTGTTACCGGTTCGCGTCCATGTAGACTTCTGTTGTGGCGGACGCAGGCCTTGGTGGAGACGCCCCCGCCCCCCGAAGTGACAATGACCTGGGGGTCAGGTATGTACAGGGCATGTATGAATTTTGACTTGGGTGGGGTTATGTTTCCTGCCCCTGCCCTTCCCCCTTTGCCCCTGGGGGTTGTTCTGACCTTCTGCGGCGTCTGGGTAGGTTCCTGTACACCAGGTGGACTGCTATGAGGGCCGGGATGACACGTAGGTTGGGGTTCATGGCTGTCCGACGCGTACAGGTGCTCCTTCTGCGCGTCGTCCTGATTTCCCGGCAGTTTTTGGCTGCCGTAAAATATTATCCGTGCGGAGTGACGTGGGCACGGATCGTACTTGCTGGTTTGTGAAACGCTGCCTGACTCCGTCTGGACGTCACGTCCGCGGTGTCCCGGATCTGATTTGTATGTTATTTTTTGCCGGTCGGTGTTTTGTACGAATCGTACGGAAACGGTGTTTCTGTACGAATCGTACTTGCGGGTTTGTAAGGTGTTTTTCCCGGGTACGGGTCGGACGGAGAAAACGCTCCGTCCGACGATTCGTACCCGGTTTTTCCAGGATCGGAATCGACACCTAAATGTTTATTGAACTAAAAGAATGAAGTGTAATTCTATATATTAATGGTAAAGAATGATGTAAAAGTTTATAGAAAATATTAAGAGATTGATTTAGCAACAGCTTAGTAGTTAAAGTGTGCAGAGGTCAAGCTCTAGGTCTTGAATTGAGATGTTCTTAAAGGGAAACATCTGGAACAACTAAGCCAGATCCACGAGTTCCTGAAGCCTGCAAGCCAAACAACGGCTTGTCTGAACAACAACTTTGCCTTAGCCACGCATGCGTGTGGGTAAGGCAAAAGTCAGTCTAGTGTTTGGGATGGGCGGGGAGAGAGGAGCAGTTTCGGAAAGCAGACACGGACAGGTAAGTGGGGTTTCAGGGTAGTTTCAGGGGGTGGGGGTTTCTGGGTAGTTTTTAGGGGTTGGGTGGGGACTGGGATAGTTTTAGGGGTGGCAGGTTGGGGTCGTTTTTAGGGCATGGGGGGTTCGGGGTAGTTTAAAAGGGTGGAGTGGGTTCAGGGTGATTCCGGTGTAGTTTTTAGGGGTTGGGGGATTGGAGTCATTTTCTGGGGTGGGGGTTTTGGGGTGGTTTTTAGAGGGTGGGTGGATTGGGGGTGGTTTTTAGGGGTTGGGTGTTCGGGTAGATTTTAGGAGTTGGGGGTTTGTGAAAATTTTCAGAGAGGGGTTCAGGGTATTATTTTAAAGGGGTTGTTTTTAGGGCTCAGGGAGGGAGATGGGGGTAATTTTTAGGGGAGGGCGGGGTTGTATTTATGGCGCAGGGGGAGGGCGTGATGCCCTTAGCCATGCATAGCCGTTTACCATGCTTGCCTTTACAATGAACATTTGTGGTAAAGCAATTGGTGGTTAAGATGTGGTCGTTATAAAGACCGCGTGGTTAAGGTATGCGGGGTAGCGGAACTTGGTGTTACGCCATACAACTGTTCTTAAATCTAGAGATTTCCACAGTCTTGTGTTTCTATAAGTATGTCTGGGCTATGACAGAGACAATTGGGTATCAAGTGGACCAGCTCTCGGTCAAGTATATGTACCTATAACTCACACTCCAAGACATTATTGGTTCACAGTCCGTCAGAGACCAAACTCTACACTCTTCTCACAGCAGAGAAGATACATATTTGGAGGCAAATGTGTTTTCATCTGTTAGCCCTGTCTAGAGTGAATTCCTCTCTCCAGTACTTGAACCCTATGGTCGTGTGTGCTGGTGGGAGGTGCGTTGTTCTTCCTTGGAATGTCAATTTTGTGACAGGACATGAGATCTATGGACTTGAATAAAAGCGTTCTTCATTAATCGTGAATTTACAGGCGACCTTTCTCAGTGTGAAGATTAAGTAGGTGTGTTTGTCGATGCTTTTGAAAGCGCGCTTAAGAACCATTTTGTTGCCTCATACAGCTTAGGCAGCTTGTAGCCTCGACAATAATTACCTTCCCGCTCTTGGGTTGCTCTAGGTACCTCTGGGAGTTCGGTTCAGTCTGAGGCGAACATCCTTATGGCCATGTTGATATCTCTTGATTGAAGAGAAAAATGAAACTACAGAATAAGTGGGTTTTCTTCACGCTCCACGCGCCACCTTTAATCTCAGCTCTTCGTTCTTTGTGCAGAGCAACGCTGTGTCTCTTTGGCGCGGAAATGCAAAGAAAGGGGAGAAGCTGCCAGAAAATAATTCTTACGTTTCAAATGGTACGCAAGACTGCACAAACAGTCACTATTCCTTTAATTTGTCTGCCATGAATATTTATGATAATGAATAATGCAGAAATGTGAAAATACATTTATAAAGAAACGATAATGGCAAACTCATAATGAAGACTTGTATTTTGTACAGCACTGGCATTAAGGAAAAGGCCATGAAAGAGAATGACAATATCAAGACGATGCCAACCTTACCAGCCCTAAGCATGACTCTTATCCATACCATAATAAATGCCCCGCCCCAGAAGCACCACCTTTATTTTACTCATAAACCTTAACATCTGTAAGCAAGCTCTAAGTTGGCTCGCGTCTGTTTTTAGTAATACATCTCATACTATCTCCCTTCCCCCTTCAGTCTTCCTCAGCTCCTCTTACCTGCAGAGAACCTCGAGGCTCATCATTGAGATGTTCTTTATTTAGTGTCCATATGTGCCCCCACCCACACCCCCCTGGCGTCTTTAGTTTAATCCTTCAGCTTTAATATCATTTTGTATGCTGACGATATGCAAATTACTGGGAACATCTCTGCCAACTCTGACGGTACTCATATGGCCTTTCGGTCCGGTCTGACCTCTTCAGTGGCCTGGATGACCATCATTTGTCTCAAGTTACAGAGCTGCAAAACCAAGATTGTCTTTTGATAAATAATTCTCCCAATAGTCTTCCACTAGGTGGCCCTCCACACTGGGCCCTTCACCATGACCTGTCCTAATAGCTAGAACCTGGGATTCTTTATCGCTGATAAGATTTTGTTCTCTCCTGAGATCATCAAGGTTGCAACAATCTGTTTTAGTTTACACAAGACACTGACAAAGGCCCAAACATTCTCCTACTATATAGTTCACAACTGTTATCCTTATCACATCAAGATCAGACTATGGCAATTTGGTAAACTTTGGTTGCTCCAACCATCTTATTCAACATCTTCAAACTGTCCAAAACAGCTCCAGTCTGGCTGTTCTCAATCTACCCCTCTGGGGGTCTCTGTCACCTCACAGCTTAAAGACTTGCACTGGTTGCCTGTAACCAAACATATTGAGCCTGATTCACAAAGGTATCTTACACTTCTGTGTAATTGACAGTTTTGAATACGTTTACTTGTCCACAAGATCCGAGTATAAAAAAAAAATCATTAATAAGTCCAGGACCACACATGGCCAGCCACTGGTACTTCAACATCTCACATAGAAAATAATGAAGGCAGGAATTGGAATAAATCCCCACAGGACATAATGTTAAATGTAATTATATTATTTAAAATAGTTAAAAGTATGAATGAATATCATGTAATGTTTAAAGTGTATAAATAGAACATATTTTTTATTTAATAATGTTTAAATCACTCAGTCTGATTTACAATGCAATTCTCATCTCAGAAAGAAGTTTACCCTTTACCAACCTACACACTTTGGGCATTCGTTCTTGCACTATCTTCTCACGACCCCTCGTTTCCATCAAGGCTGAGTAGGAGGCTGCTCTTTCTTACACCTTGCAGCAAAATCCTGAAATTCTCTTCCACTCTGCACCCAAATATATTATTTAGATGTTTTGGCAGGAAACCAGTGATATCACTTCCTGTCCAGATGGATAATGGGAAATGCAGTAATGTCACTTGCTGTGCATACAAGCGATGAGATATGTAGTCCTCTTGCCAGGTAAGTGTGAAACGTATTTACTGCCTTTCTAGGTGGTCAGAAATAATTATTTCTTAATAATTGGCATCTTCAGACCCTTAGGTGTTGCAAACTGTTATAGGTTACCAAGTAGAATTTTACAGAGCCCTGATTTAAGATGTCTTTTCAAATTCCATGCATCTTTCTCATACCGCTGTCCCAATATCTGAACATCTTCAATATCTTTTAATGAAGGGGCAGTAGAACCCACCTTCTTCGACCCTAGATATTTTTTACTTGGTGACAAACAAAAGCAAGAAAGTAAAGCCTTTAATAAATCTGCATCACTTCAATCAATTTGTCCTTTACATACACTTCAATATGAACACTATTCTGCATCTCAGAGACTATCTATAATCTTCTGATTGGATGGTTAGTTTGGATCAAAAGGATGCTTACTTATCATTTCCCATTTTTCCATCCCATTGGAAAACAGATTTCATCTACTCACTGCACTTTCTTTTGGATTATCATCAACTCCTTATTATTACAGAGAATTGTCAAAACCAGTCATGTCACATCTAAGTCATCAGGGCATACAGTTACGAGCATATGGAAGAAAAAGTCGGCTAATGTTTCTATACAAGAATATTTTCATGGTTCAGTTGCAAAATATAATGCTACTTCTTGTAAGTTTCGGTTTTGCTATAAATCAATCAAATTACATTTTGTTTCCTGTCCAGGAAATTTAATTTCTTTGTTTTCTGGTGAATTTCACAACTTGCATTTTACAACTCCAACAATCTAACCTTGTTCTATCAGAAAATAACTATATTATTTATTAGCTTGTTCTCATATATCCCTTTGCAAATTAGCCAGCATAGTGTATCTCTTAGCCTCCTTAAAACAGGAAACATTCATTACAACGCGGTCATTACAACACACTACCTTTACAACGTGGCTGTTACAATGCAACAGCCTTTACATCGCATGCCATTACCATGCAGCCATTATAACACATATCACTACAATGCATGCCATTACAATGCATGTCACTACAACTCATGCCATTAAAACGCATTATAAGGTAAGTAATAGGGATTTTTTAAGTTTTAGGGTGGGTATGGGTTTTGGGATACATGGGAATAGTAATTTTTACCCCTACACTATCCAACACTTACCCTACTGTTGCACTCACTGGAGTGGGAATAGTAATTGTTACCCCTACACTATCTTACACTTACCCTACTGTTGCCCTAAAAGTATTAAGCTTTGTAATGGCATGTGTTGTAACAGTATGCGTTGTAATGGAATGCGTTGTAATTGAATGCGTTGTAAATGTAATTTCTTAAAATGCGTTGCGATGGCATGCGTTGTAAAATCATGCATGGTAATGGATATTGCGATATAAAAACTGCATTGTAAAAGCATGCATTGTAAATGTTTGCGTTGTAACGTGTCCTATTCCTTTAAAACAGACAGTATTTCCAGGTTGACTCCACCACAGTACCCATTGGAGATAAAAAAAAAACTCCACCACCGGAGAGGAGGCTTAAATTACTAAAAACTGTTTCTTTTTCGATACAGCTGCAAAGGAGGAGGTAAATTGGTGGCTGGACCATATCCATCCCTGTAATTGAAGATCAGTTTTTAATTCCAGCTCTACTATTACAATCAGATGCAGGTTAGTGTGGGCAGGGTATTCTTGCAGCTTGTACTCAACTGGCAGCACATGGTCAGTGAGCGAATCTTCAATGTACATGTATTATTTAGTGCTCCTTCCAGGCTCCCACAAACAATTTGGCATGATGTTTATTCCACTTCAGGATGGATTATCTCACCACTTAGGAGGCACTCGGTTTGAGGCTCTGGCAAGTCTGGCAAAATTAATTAGGGACTAATGTCTACAACACAAAATTTGGGTAACAGCAGAATATTGTCTGGGTCTCCTCAGTTTGAAAGCGGATTGGTATTTTTGCCTTATCAGAGACTTCTGCGACTGGCAACTTTATATATGAGTCTTTCAACTTCTCCATACAACATGGGGTCCTTCTCAATAAATATTTTTGCCTCCAGATGACCTCACAGCTTCTCTAGGTTTAGAGTTGAAGGCCGCACCCTCAGGCCATAGAAACAGTTGTACTTTTATATCCATGGAATCGGTGTCTTCCTTATCCTTCTTATACTCTTTTAATGACATCACGCTGCCTGTCCAAAATTAAAGGGAACCAACTCAGCTAGACATTATGGGGTCGATTAGAATGTAGGGCGGATCGCCACCGCCCCCATGGCGGTGGCGATCAGCACTACATGCTTCCCTGCCCGCCACCCATTTCCCCCACCATATTAGTATGGCGGGGGGGGGACCCCGGCGGACGGAAAGACCGTCCGCCGGTTTTCTGCCGGTCGACCAGTCGACCGGGTCGAAAACAGGCTATATATGGTGGCAGTGTCTGCTAGACACCGCCATCCATATTACCATGGGCAGCAGAGCAGGGCTTTCCATGGCGGAGACCCCGCCATGGAAAGCCATGCGGTGTCTGCTTTTGGGGGCCTGTTGCGGGCCCCTAGGGTATTAGGGGGATGGGAATGCACATGGGTGACACCTATGGTAACCCCCTGCATTGTCATGGACATGGTGGCAGGCACCTCACGGTGCCTGTCACCTTGTGCATGACAATGCACACAGTGCATTCCCAGCATTGTGGGGGGCAGTGCTGTGAGCACAGCCCACTACAATGCTAGGAATGGAGGATGCCACTGCCACCGTGGCGGTGGCATTCTAACTGCAGGTGTGGGACTTCCGCACCACTGGCGGCCAGTCCCAGCACCGCTAGGGGTCCGCCCGCCATCCTAATTGCCCCTACAACTCCTTTTTTGCTATCACAAATGATGCCAATTCGATGCCAATGCCAATTGTTCTACCTAATATTCCCCAACTCCTGTAGGACCTGGCGGATCAGTTCCATGATGATTTGGGGGCAATTTCCAACAGATGACTTAGAAAGTGTTGGGGCTGTCTGGTCCCCTCCTGGACGTTCATGAGAATCCCTCAAATTCATCAACAAGGGATGACTCCCAGGGACATGCACGATTTACCAATTAGTTTGGACAGAATGGTCTTTTAGGCATGGGTAATTAAACACAAATCCCATTTCATCAACTGTTTCTTCAGTAACTAATTTATTAGGTCATCTGGCTTCTACAGCTAAGTTGTATAGAACAATTAATATACATAGACCTGCCATTTCTTTGCAATTGCTGTGAAACCTGTTGCAGGACATACTGTAGTCTGCAAACTTCAATGAGGCATTAGGATAGGTGCAGCCCTTCTATTACAAAATATAATTGCTTATGGAGTGGCAATTTGGTTTTAAAAGTGTTCCTGACCATTTTACATCTTATTTCTTTTAAAAGAGTGTTTGACATCAAACACTTAGGGGCCGATTACAATGGCAGGTGGATAGCCACCGCCGGCCTGGCGGTGAGGACCGCCGGCCCGGCGGTGGCGATCCGCCCACCATCAGCCTGAATATTCCCACCGCCAAATTAGGATGGCAGTGGTAATGGGAATGGTACCGCGGTGGACGGAAAGACCATCTGCCGTGGTCCCGCAAGGCGGTCCTTTTCTGCCCACCTAGCGGGCCACAGTACAATGGGGCAATGACAGCGGTGCCGTGCAGGCACCTTTGTGGGCATTACGATGCCTGTCTTTTTCGGTGGAGATCCCGCCGCAAAAAGACAGGTGGAGAATGCCTTTGGGGGCCTGTTGTGGCCCCTGAGGTGTTTGGGGGCGGGGTGCTGCACGTGGGGGGTACGTATGGTACCCACCTGCATTTGCATTTACAAGGTGGCAGGCACCGTAGGGTGCCTGTCACGTTGTATATTCAATTGCACAGCATGTATTTTTACATTGCGGCGGGTGCTGCTTGCAGCACCACCTGCCGCAATGTAAAAATATGAGATGCGCCCACCAGTGTTGCGGGCGCATCGTAATTGGTATTGCGGGACTGCTGTACCTATTGCGGGCGGTCCCTTTTGCCAATGCGATGGCGGGCGGACTTTGTCCGCCCATCATCGTAATCGACCCCTTAGATTTGTCAGCTGGGTTGCTTGCTCCCTCTGGGAGGTTTTTCTCCATTACCAGGCTTACCTCATCTGTGGAGTATACCTGTTAGAAATTGGGTTGTTGGTTGACAAGGGCATGAGCCCTAGTTAGGCAGCAACCACAATTCTAGTCAAGGTAAGAAGCAGGCAACCCTAAATTAACCTGTGCTCACCCTGTGGTAACTTGGCACAGAGCAGTCATGCTTTACTTAGAGGGTGGTTACTCACAAACATTCTCTCAGGGGCCAAATTAACAGTGTGGTTTGTGGCCGAGGGCCACCCTAGGGTAAGCCGAGTCAGTAGGGGAGTGATGCGGGACTAGAGCAACAAAAAAAAACTGTGACCATGGGGTTGAACACAGGCCCCTGCAGCAGACGCATTCGTCCACTGAGCCACCAGACCCGGCATACACGCATCTGTCTGTCTGTCTGTCTGTCTGTCTGTCTGTCTGTCTGTCTGTCTGTCTGTCTGTCCGTCCGTCCGTCCGTCCGTCCGTCCGTCCGTCCGTCCGTCCGTCTGTCTGTCTGTCTGTCTGTCTGTCTGTCTGTCTGTCTGTCTGTCTGTCTGTCTGTCTGTCTGTCTGTCTATCTATCTATCTATCTATCTATCTATCTATCTATCTATCTATCTAATGGGAATACTTGAAATTAACATACTTAGATCCAAAATACTCAGTCTCTCACAATTAGTGAAAATGAATATGGCCACACACATTAATGTGTGTGGCCATATTCATTTTCACTAATTCCCATTTGGGCAATTGTGGTAACATCAATCACTTGCAAAGCTGCCTTTATAGCCCATTAGGGTTCTATGTCTTATTGTCATAATTGGTCTTATTACACGATTTATCCGTGATGTTACATTTTAAGCCCACTAGGGCTTTACGCATCATTTCACTATTTGAAGTGGTTGTCATGAATGTGCTCTACAGAGCATTAGCGCTACAAGCCCACTGGGGTTTGTGCGCAAGATCAATGTATTGTGGTTTAGTCCACCAATTCAAGACATGTAAATTTCCAAATATGTAGTAATTTTTATTACTTGGTAGGCAGCAATAATGAAAATAATTTGCAGGACGGGCCTAAAATGATATATACATGAGAGGTGGTTGAATTGACTTAGACTTGTTCTAATTTGTATATATTACAAGATGGCCGCTACATTAGTGTGTTGATACTGGGTGTATAAATGTCCTTTGTTTATTTTGGCAATAATGTATTTAACCATGGTAACATGAAGTGTGGATTAACGTGATCAAGGCGTAAAGCCGAAATGCGTAGTTCTTTACTTGCCATTAAATGCGCAATTGATTACAGCACACGAAGGCGTCTGAGTGGTTCCTGTTATTTACAGATGCTTTTTGTGCTTTATTTATAAGAGTTCCCTCGTCTTTTTGCTTGGACCGCCCGTTGACAGCCTGGAATCGGGGCCGGAAATGGTGGATTTATATATATATATATATATATATATATATATATATATATATATATATATATATATATATATATATATATATATATATATATATATATATATATATATATATTTCTCTCTATTTCTTTCTCTATCTTTCTCTCTCTCTCTCTCTCTCTCTCTCTTTATCTTTCTCTATCTATCTCTCTCTCGCTATATATATATATATCTCTCTCTATCTCTATCTCTCTCTGTCTCTGCCTCTATCTGTCTCTATCTGTCTCTATCTTCATCTCTGTCTCTGCCTCTATTTGTCTTCATCTTTATCTCTGTCTCTGCCTCTATCTGTCTCTATCTTTGTCTCTGACTCTGTCCAAACAGGAAGATTCCCAAATGCACCTTTTAAAAGTCAGCTGTGAAAGCGCTTGACAGTTCGGGCTGGACTGTTCCCATGAGGCACAGGGTCAAGACTGATTTGCATATAGTTGTGTCTGAACTGGGGTGGCGAAGAATGATGATGGATTCAACCCAGATCTGTGACTGGGGATGAGTGGCTGAAAAGTTTCAGCACTCCGTCCATCATCTCCTTCTGTTTGTTTTATTCGCCCTTAGTTGGCAGAGTATCCAGACCTGGGTCCCTTGCTCACTTTGCCACTGGATTCAAGTTAGCCTGTCTGATGAGGGCTGTTAGCTCAAAACCGGTCCCAAGATGCTTGTTTTCAGTCCAGGGAAGACATGGCTTGGCAGTTCAGGCTGGACTGTTCCCATGAGGCACAGGGTCAAGACTGATTTGCATATAGCTGTGTCTGAACTGGGGTGGCAAAGTGAGCTAAAGAACGATGGTGGATTCAACCCAGATCTGTGACTGGGGGTGAGTGTCTGAAAAGTTTCAGCACTCCATCCATCATCTCCTTGTGTTTGCTTTGTTCGTCCTTAGTTGGCAGGGTATGCCCAGACGTAGGTCCCTTGCTCACTTTACCACTGCATTCAAGCTAGTCTGGCTGATGATGGCTGTTAGCCCGAAACCGGTCCCAGGATACTTGTTTCCGGTCCAGGGACGACATGGCTTGGCAGTTCGGGATGGACTGTTCCCATGAGGCACAGGGTCAAGGCTGATTTACATATAGCTGTTTCTGAACTTGGGTGGCGAAGTGAGCTAAAGAACGGTGATGGATTCAACCCAGATCTGTGACTAGGGGTGAGTGTCTGAAAAGTTTCAGTGCTCCGTCCATCATCTCCTTGTGTTTGCAGAAGCAGGTAAGTCAGAAGTCTTTTATGTCTCTGAGACTTCTGATCATGAGGCAACCCAGCTAGCCCTTGGAGTCACTATAGGTTCAAGTGATGCAGGTCCAGTCCTTCTCACCCAGGCAGAGGGACAGCAGGCAGAACAGGAGTCCAGCAAAGCAGCAGTCCAGAAAAGGAGCCGTCCTTTAGCAGCACAGCAGTCCTTCTCCCTGGCAGAGACTTCACAGGTCCAGAAGTGTACTAAAGTGGTAGTGTCTAAGGTCTAGTACTTATAACCAGTTGGGCCTTAGAAGTAGGGGAGATTTCAAAGACAGGCCTTTGAAGTGAACAGAGGTCCTGCCCTTCCTGCCTGGCTCCAGAATCACTACAGGAGGGCATGCAACCCTTTGTTGGTGGACATGACACAGCCAATTCAAATGCAAGTGCGAATAGATCCAACTACTCCCTCCCATCCTGCCTGGATGGCTTATCAAGTCACACATATGCTCCCATTGTGTGTGGCTGCCTGGGGGGAATACACAGAGCCCAACTGTCCCCCAGCCCTGACTTGTGATCAGAGACAGGCAGCAGGCACCAAATGGCTAAAGTAAATGTTGCCAAATTTCTAAAAGTGGCATTTTCAAAATTGTGTAATTTACAAATCTGGCTTCACAATAAATTAGGATTTTAAATTAGGATTCTGGAAACCCCAAACTTGGAAAGTCTATCTCTTCATAAATGGGAATTACACTTAGATCATGGAATAAGGTAATCCCTGTGTTATCCTATGGCAGAGATAGGTCTGGAAATAGAAAAAAACGAATCTGAGAGTTTTTCACTACCAGAACATTAAAAACTTAAAAGTGCATGCCCTGCCTTTTAAACACATTGCACTCTCCCCTAAGGGCTGTCCAGTGACTATTATTGTGGTAACTAATATGTATAAAAGGGGAAGGTTTGTGTCTGGCAAGTGGTTTATCTTGCCAGGTTCAAATGGCAGTGTAAACTGCACATACAGGCACTGCAATGGCAGGCCTGAGCCATTATTAGAGGGCCACAAAAGTTCTGCAGGCTACTAGTAGCATTTAATTTACATGCCCTGGGCACATATATTGCACTTTACTAGGGACTTATAAGTAAGTTAATTATGCCAATTTTGTATGAGCCAATATTACCAAGTTTAGAAGAGAGAACACATTCACTTTAGTTCTCAAGGACTATAAGAAAAAGTGGCCAATTAGACAAATCTGCTTCTATAACTACCCTACTTCCATTTCAGTCATGGGGTTTCTCTAGTTTTTTAAGTCGCAGTCCATATCTCTCCAGTACTGGCTAATGTGGATAGGGGGGGTTGGGGTTTGTGAGAAGACATACATGGTGTCTTCCAATTGAGCTCTCCTCTCGGCTGCGCCAATTTTGGGCCCATGACTAGCAAACAGTGGCTCCCGCAGACTAATGAGGCATGGAGAAGATGCTCACATGTGCCCGTTTGATGAGCAAAGATCTGGCGGAGCAGTACACGGAGACTGCAGTATGGGCAGATGGAAAAAAGACTAAATATCGAGTTTTTAATTTCGACCTGCAATAATATCGAGTTTGAAATATCGAAGTCAAGAATATCGACGACCAGAATATCGACCTGAAGGTAAGAAATATCGTTTTTGTTAATATCAAAGTTAGTAATATCGATAGCAAAAATATCGATGTTACTAATATCGATATTTATATTAGTGTTATGTATTTTATTATGTATTTCATATGTTTGTGTTTATATTTTTTGTTAATTATTGTACTAGTTTTAGAATATATGTATAACATTTTTAGAAGTTATTAATTTTAAAAAAAAAGTAAATTATGCGTTTTAGTACCGTAGCGGGTTGTGGGTTTATAGAGGAATAGAGTGGGAAGTAATTTAATTGTAATTAAGTAACTATTTATTTTTGTTTATTGGTATTGATAATTAATTTTATGTTAAACATTTATTAATTGGTAGTTAATTTGTATTAATTGGTAATTAATTTGTATTAATTGGTAATTAATTTGTATTAATTTATTAATTGGTAATTATATTAAATGTATTAATTTATTATCGAAGTGTGTTGTGAGTTTATAGGGCAATAGGGTGGGAAGTAATTTAATTGTAATTAAGTAATTATTTCATTTATTGTTGAGTATTGATAATTAATGTATTAATTAATTATTAATTGGTAATAACTTTTTAATAATTAATATTCTTATGTTTTGGACATTAATTTGTTCATTAATGAAAAATTGGTAATTGATTGTTATTAATTATTATTTATTGGTATTTATCAATACTTTATTGTTAATTATTAATAGCATTTTTAAAAAATACTGTTGCACTCTCTCGAGTTGGAATAGTAATTTTAACCCCTACGCTATCCAACACTTTCCCTACTGTTGCCCTCTCTGGAGTGGGAACAGTCATTTTTACCCCAACGCTATCCAATATTTACTGTTTTCGTTAATGTAGTGTATAATTTATTTAACACATTTTGTTTTAATTTGTAATATATATTTTTTATATTTTTATTTATATTATTGTTTTATGTGTATGTATGTATTTATAATTCATAAAATGTTTGTTAACAATTTATAGGTTATTACAATAATTAATTGTAAATATTATTAAGTAAGTCTATATATTATATTTTATATGTATATGTTTATTTATTTTTTACATTATATGTATTACTTATAATTTTACAAAAGGGGGTGGTGATGGACGGAGCATCGGGACCAATCAAACACTCACACCCAGTCAACAGATCTGGGTTTGATCCATCACCGTTCTGCCAAGCCATGCCTTCCCTGGACCGGAAACAAGCTTCCTAGAACCGGTTTCTGGCATTTCAGCCGTGTTTCCGGTCCAGGGAAGGCATGGTTTGGCAGTTCGGGCTGGACTGTTTCCATTAGGCACAGGGTCAGACTGATTTGCATATGGCCATGTCTGAAGTGGAGTGGCAGACTGGGCTAAAGAACGGTGATGGATCCAACCCAGATCTGTTGACTGCATGTGAGTGTTTTATTGGTTCTGATGCTCCGTCCATCACCACCCCCTTTTGTACCGCTTTGTTCGCCATAAGTTGGCAGGGTATGCTCAGACGTGAGTCCCTTGCTCACTTTACCACTGGATTCAAGCAAGCCTGGCTGAAGACGGCTGAAATGCCAGAAACCGGTCCTAGGAAGCTTGTTTCCGGTCCAGGGAAGGCATGGCTTGGTAGTTCGGGCTGGACTGTTCCCATGAGGCACAGGGTCATTCTGATTTGCATATGGCCATGTCTGAACTGGGGTGGCAGAGTGGGCTAAAGAACGGTGATGGATCAAACCCAGATCTGTTGACTGGGTGTGAGTGTTTGATTGGTTCTGATGCTCCGTCCATCACCACCCCCTTTTGTACCGCTTTCTTCGCCATAAGTTGGCAGGGTATGCTCAGACGTGAGTCCCTTGCTCACTTTACCACTGGATTCAAGCAAGCCTGGCTGAAGACGGCTGAAATGCCAGAAACCAGTCCTAGGAAGATTGTTTCCGGTCCAGGGAAGGCATGGCTTGGCAGTTCGGGCTGGACTGTTCCCATGAGGCACAGGGTCAGACTGATTTGCATATGGCCATGTCTGAACTGGGTTGGCAGAGTGGGCTAAAGAACGGTTATGGATCAAACCCAGATCTGTTGACTGGGTGTGAGTGTTTGATTAGTTCTGATGCTCCGTCCATCACCACCCCCTTTTGTACCTCTTTGTTCGCCATAAGTTGGCAGGATATGCTCAGACATGAGTCCCTTGCTCACTTTACCACTGGATTCAAGCAAGCCTGGCTGAAGACGGCTGAAATGCCAGAAACCGGTCCTAGGAAGCTTGTTTCCGGTCCAGGGAAGGCATGGCTTGGCAGTTCGGGCTGGTCTGTTCCCATGAGGCACAGGGTCAGACTGATTTGCATATGGCCATGTCTGAACTGGGGTGGCAGAGTGGGCTAAAGAACGGTGATGGATCAAACCCAGATCTGTTGACTGGGTGTGAGTGTTTGATTGGTTCTGAATCTGATGCTCCGTCCATCACCACCCCCTTTTGTATCGCTTTGTTCGCCATAAGTTGGCAGGGTATGCTCAGACGTGAGTCCCTTGCTCACTTTACCACTGGATTCAAGCAAGCCTGGCTGAAGACGGCTGAGAGGCCAGAAACCGGTCCTAGGAAGCTTGTTTCCGGTCCAGGGAAGGCATGGCTTGGCATTTCGGACTGGACTGTTCCCATGAGGCACAGGGTCAGACTGATTTGCAAATGGCCATGTCTGAACTGGGGTGGCAGAGTGGGCTAAAGAACGGTGATGGTCAAACCCAGATCTGTTGACTGGGTGTGAGTGTTTGATTGGTTCTGATGCTCCGTCCATCACCACCCCCTTTTGTATTACTTATAATTTTAAATATATTTTTAACTATGTTTATTTTAAATATATGTATTATTTACTTTATTTTGCATTATTTTTTAACATAAAAATCGATTTTTTTAACAATATTTTTGACGATATTTTTTTTCTCGATATTTTTGTACTTACCATAATGTAGATACGACTTCGATATTCTTGACATCGATATTTCGGCTCCGATATTTTTGACGTCGATATTTTTTATGTCGATATTCTGTCAGTGATTCTGGGCAGATTGTAGACCAACTAGACACATAATATCCAGGTCTCTCCGAGCAGGGATGCCGGGCATCTTGCGGCCTGCCAGAGGAGCAAGAACTAAAGCAAGGCCTGGCTAAATTAGATTGGTGGCCTGTGTTGGGGCTCCGTTTTCTGGAGGCTAATCGACGAGAATGAGGAGAGCCAGAAAAACGGATGATAAAGGTGAGCCTCATCTTTCTCAAGTTATTGAAGAGTCCAGTCCTGCTCCAGGCATCGAATAGAAAAGGTATTAACAAGCACACTCGAAGGTGGGATTATACTAACTTAATGCTTGGTCCAACAGCTTCTGTGGCATTGTGTCTTTAGTTGTTCATGTGGCTTACCTACAGATCAGCCCTGATATGTGGGCAGAACCTACTACAGTCCAGCCCATGTATTATACACCTTGTCACCTTGTATACTAGCAGCCGCGGTCTGTGCAGGTAACAGCGGTGGGCCGGGCAAGGGGGGATTTCGAGGGACGATGCAGAGGGAAAATAAATAAATAAACAATTTTCCCTCTGCATCGTCCCTCGAAATCCCCCCTTGCCCGGCCCCACTGCCCCACCGCTGTTACCTGCACGGACTGCGGCTGACTACTAATCCATGCATCCGTCGGTACCCCTCCCCCCTCAGTTCTCTACTGCTCTCTCTCCCACGGGCTCTACCACCAAGCCGTGTCTCTGCAAGAAAAGATTTTGTGCTGAAGCAGACAGAATATTATAGCTTCCTGCCCTCCCCCATCCTTTCAATGTCCCCACTCCGGGATACAGCAGCAGCTAAATTTCAATCTGCCCATCAGTTATTGGTCACAAATAAGAGGCAATTTAGTGTGCTCTGCTTGCAGTGGCAGCAGCAGCGCAGTCCTGGGCCTTTCTTCCAGTCAGGCCCTCCGAGCAAATGAACGTATCAGTCACAGTAGGCTCCATTCACTGGGGCTAGGCACACGGCTCTGGGAGACATAATCGCAGTGGCTTAGGGAGATAAAGGGGGCCTCATAAATCAATATAGGAACTTTGCAAAGTGGGCCGAACTCAGCGGAATCATGAGGAGCTTATGTGACTCCGCGGAATTCTGTGGAGTACAATTCCGCTGGTTCTACTCAACCCTATTAAAGATATGGAGGTGAGTATTACCTTACTATTGAAACATTTGTAGAATTATCAGAGTTTCCCAGGATACCTGGATTGTGAATATTACTTTTTCTGCCACAATCTACAGTTTCTCAATCATCCTCCACTTTCTTCGGTAGATGGAGAATGGTATATTGATACTTATCTTGGCATCATATACATTTTTCTCATCTTGCTACTGTTCCAAATAAGTTGAACTGGGCATCAGCATCAAGGAAAAGGAAGTGCTGGTTATCTGGGTACCTATCTATAGATACTTATTTGTTTCTATACATTTGTACTTGCTATGTAAAGGCTTATGGGTACTGTATTGGACTGTTCTGCCTTTGGTCACTAATTGGCTACTATGCTAAAATAAACAGTGGAAAGAGACCATAATACTTACCTATGTATTTTTAGTAACATGTGACTTGCCTACATTAAGACTTTTAAAATCCGGGGCGTGGCTTCGGCGCCAGCGAAGATGGCCGCCTTGGTGTAGAGCTCCGTGATGGTGTCAGTAGACTGATCTCCTCCTAGCGGCGCTACCCGTTTTGCGGTCCTGCAAATTGCACGCAATACAAAATTAAGTACTCCTGTGTCCCCTGAACTACCTACAAGTGTCTGGGGTGAGCGCTTTCTACAGTTTCATTTCCCGCTCAGCCGCGCTTCATTCCATGCCTCCGCCATTTTGTTTACTTTGTTCTCGCTGCCTGTACACTGACTGTCCTAATGCTCTATAATCCACCGTCAGCGTTTTATTTTTGCCCTTATTTATTGATTTTCATGCTCTATGGTAACTGCTAACCTTGGAAACGTAATTCTCCATGATATAATTTTTTATTTAATTTTTTCTCACATGCTATATACAATTACTTATCATCTTTCTATGGAAACAGCTTGCTGAGATAGTTTTTTGAGTCACTGAGTCCCCTAGGCAGTGTGTACACTTCATTCATCTCACAAGGGAATTCCTGTTGCTGCGTTTTATATGGCAACTGCAAGCTCCACGCGAAGTACTGGTGCTCCTCATGATTGTTCTACATTAGAGGACTATAATCCTTTCAGTATCTTACAAGAGAATATGGAGCACTTAGATTCTGGTCTTTCATGCCTTTGGTGGTGCGACACCTATTATACCTCACACTGCTTCTAAACCGTCATCTAAAAAATCCTCTGGCTCACCAGCTGTGTCAGGTAAACGTGTCAAGAAAGACCCTCCTTCTCCGTCCATTTTTATGATCACCAATATCTATAGAATTAATTCTTCAGGAACTACGTGCTCTCAAGCCTTACATGGAAGAAACTAATATTTGTCTCCAAGGTCTTGAGGACAAATGGCCACTTATGGAGCAAAATGTTAATCACTTGGAAAGACGAATAGACTCTGTTCAGGCTGTTACCAACCCAGTGCCATCTATGCATCTAGAGATTTCCCACCTGAAACAACAAGTGGAAAATTTTGAAAACCGTAATCGATGCAACAATTTATGCATTTATGGTCTTGCGGAGGGTCTTGAAGGTTAAGATCCTCTCTCCTTCTTTCAAGCTTTTCTTCCAAGTCTTTTGGTTTTTCCTGAAATTCCAAAATTAAATATCTAGAGTGCTCATCGCTAGGGGCAAAGTCCGCGATCATCAACATCCTCAACCAAACCAAGAGATGTTATTCTATATTTTGGGGAATACACCGATTTGGTTAAGGTACTGCATGCTGCTAGACATAAAGGAAACATTTCCTGGCAGGGATCTAATCTCTTCTATGCTCAGGATTATGCCAAAGCGACATCTGATCGACGGCATTGTTTTTTGGACATGAGACCTGCTCTTCGTAGTTTGAATGCTAGATATGGTTTGTTTCATCCTTGCCTCATGAAGGTGACTTACAACAATAAAACCACTACATATGAAGATCCTGCTCATCTGCAACACTTCCTGGATAACTGCAAAGAAGAAAACATGAATGTCTCTCGTTCATCGATGACTTGATTGTTTCCTTGTTGATTGCTATTATTTGCATTCTACTTATATTGCTATCTTTTGCTGTTGTTTGGTTGTACTTCTTGTTGTTCGTTGTTATTCGCATTCTATTTCTATTGATATTGTTGTAGTTGTTTTGTTGTACCTCATATAACCAATTCCCTTTCCACTATCAGGTGCGGTTTGTCGTGATCTTCTGATATGTGATCCCTTTTCCCGCCCGGATGATGTCTCCCTCTCCCGTCTTTGTCCTGGAGCTTTCCCGCTTGACCGTGCCGTCTTCCTTATGTGGCTCCACCACCCTCATGTTCATTATTTGTTTGTGGTATGTCTTTTTGTTTTTCTTTGTACTGTCCTCTCCGAAAGTATTTTCTCTATCATTTCTTTCTTACTTGGTTCGCTTTTCCATCTCTTCATGCATATTCCAACTTTTTCCTCCTATCCCTCTTTTATTTTATTTTCCTCTTACTGGCCTCCTTCTTTCCTTTTCACTATTGCTTGGTTCTCGGTCTTTTGCCGCTATATTTCCTACTTTATCTCTTTCTTTATTTATACTGTCAATCTATTAGATTCCTCGTTCTGGGGAAACTTACACATATTGCATTGCTGTATTTTGCTAATTGTAGTTTTATCATATCAAGCTCTCTTAATTGTTTTGCATACTTAAGATGTCATTAAAAGTTATATCCTGGAATGTTAAAGGTTTAGGTACTCCCATAAAACGGCAACGGGTTTTATCGCACACTGCTGGGTTAAACGGTGATACCGTTTTATTGCAAGAAATTCATATGACAAGTAAAGAGATAACTAAACTTCAGCGGCAATGGGTTGGTCAAATTTTTGCATCCCCCGGTAAACAAAATGGTGTAGCTATTCTTTGATATAACCGTTTGGATATCCAACTTATTCACCAGGAGACAGATTCTGATGGTAGATGGGTTTCTGTTTCTTTACTAATTAATAAAATTCCTTTGACTATTTTTTATTTATATGCACCCACTAACCCTGAGAAGCTCTTTTGGCCCCAGATGTTATCTAAATTGATGACATATACTAATGTACCAGGGACCTTTTGGTACTCATTATCAAAACTGCAAAAAGATTGGCAGATGATCTTATCGAAAAAATCACCATAGCAGAAGGGACCATAAAGGCAAATATTGCTAACGCTGCCTTCAAGGCCAAATTGGCAGAAATCACTAAAGAAATTAATGATAATAAAGACTACTTGATGAGACAAAAAGTAACGAAGCTTCAGAAGGACATCACGCGGTTCAGCAAGGAAAAGGTATACCCTTATCTAAAGGATGATTTTGTACCTTCTGGAGATGATTACTTATCCGATGACAGCACAAATTCTCGCCGGCGAACAAATTCCTCAGGAAGTAACTCCAGTTCTGAGTCGCAAGGCATGTACCATCACAACCAACAACCTAGAAGACCTACCAATACTATGTACGGATACGGCCAACCACCTTACGAAGGACCAATGCCCTTCCAAGGACCGTCCCCTTTCCAAGGACCAATCCCATTCCATGGACCGCCGATGTGGCAATACCCACAAGGACCACCACCCCTTTTTCCCCCCTTCCAACCACAACCTTTTTTAGGCAGAGGCTGGGGCAAGGGGCGAGGCAGAAGAAGAAGAGGCGCACAGAACCAATCAAAACAAGCACAATGGCAGGATCAGGCGCAACAACCACCACTGCACATGGAACTGCGGAGTCACCAGGAGAAGAGAAACTAATCGTCAACTTGTCAGATCGCCCCCTCCCAAACACAGAAACGAATATCCTTAAAAGAGGCCTTGGATTTGTGCCCACCCCTAAAGTGGATTCCTTTCGCACAAACCTTGAAGTTCAAAATCTTTTTAGGAAAATCCGCCTCAAGGCCTACTTTGGCGATCAACCAAATTCACCTCCAACCGACACTGGTTTACGAAAACCTTCAACTTTCACTCCAACAACCAGTATGGTACCACCAGAAGTCCTGACCTTCGAAAAAGCAGTACTGAATGAAATATGTGAAAAACGCCAAACTTCGAACTTTTCTAACGTTACCAATGCAGAAGCGTTAGCTATCAAAACACTAGCCAATGATGCTTCCATAACCATCAAGGAAGCTGATAAAGGCGGTGCCATTGTAATTATGGCTAGCACAGATTACCGGACGGAATGTCTACGCCAATTACAGAACACTAATTACTATACACCACTAACTACAGATCCCACGCCACGCCACGCCTCTCTACCAAAATAAGTTCAATGGTCACAGCGGCACTCAACCAAGGATGGATTTCAAAAACGAAGCTGAGTTTTTAGTGAATACTAACCCAAGACTACCCTACTTTTACACTCTGCCAAAAATTCACAAAGGGGTCTCCCCACCTCCTGGGAGACCTATTGTGTCTGGCATAGGGTCCCTTTTGGAACCATTATCCAAATTTTGTGATCATTTCTTACGTCCACTAGTTCGGACCACCCCCACTTTTCTCCAAGACACCAGAGATGTTCTGAAACTGATTGAACTAACTAACTTGGAGGGCCCACAGCCAGATGTGCTTCTTACACTGGATGTGGAGGCCCTCTACACCAATATCCCTCAGCTCAACACTCTTGAGGTTGTGGAGACGATTTTGCTCAATACCATCTGGGATTCACCAACCCCCGTGAGCTTTATCATGGAATGTGCCAACATCGCTCTTACTGAAAAAAAATTCCAATTTGAGGAACAGCTGTTCCATCAGACCCAAGGTACCTCGATGGGCAGTACCTTTGCCCCGAGCCTGGCATGTCTCTATATGTCGGATTTTGAGGCAAGGCATGTGCTCACGGATACCAATCCCTTCTCAAGTAACGTTCTCCTTTGGAGACGTTACATTGATGACATTTTAATCTTTTGGAAAGGCAGTATGGATAGTATTCCAAACTTTTTGTCATGGATCAATGATCTGAACCCCTTCCTAAAATTCACTGCAAACTGTTCCGAACAGGAACTACCATTTCTTGACCTGACTATCATTAAAAACACGGGCACTTTGGAGACTATCACCTACAAAAAACCTACTGACAGCCCTTGTCCCTTACTATACAATAGTTTTCATCCCAAGGCACTCAAGGACAATCTCCCTTATGGGCAGTTCTTACGTCTCCGTAGGAACTGCAGCCAGATAGAAAACTACAAAAAACAAGCATCTGAACTTAGCATTAATCTAACTCAGAGACAATATCCTGCTCGCATCATTAGCAACGCACAAAAACGAGCACGCAACACTAACAGATCGACTCTACTTGAATCACACACAAAACCAGAATCATACCTTATTACATGTGTGACCACCTTTACCTCAGAGTCGAACATGTTAAAAAGGGTCATTAACAAACACTGGCGAATACTAGACTCGGGCGACCTGTCCTTACCAAAACCGAGATTTGCTTTCAAACGTACAGCCAATATCAAGGATCTCCTCATTAACACCAGACCCAAAAAATCAGCCCCTGCAGTTCCCACTACCCTGTGGAACTTACCTCCGGTTAGCGGACATTACCCCTGTGGTCAATGCGTGGTTTGCCCACTTACCCGAGCTACAAAAACAGTTCAACTCACTACCAACTGGATCTGGACCCAGAAAAAACATACGAACTGTAACACACGTAACTGTATCTACCTCATCACGTGTCCCTGTTCTTTACAATACATTGGGATGACCACACGCCCAGTAAAAACAAGATTAACTGAACACAGAAGTAATGTACGTTGTAAAAAAACTAATACCAAAATGTGTTCACACTATACGGCACACAATCATACCCCAAATGACCTAGAGTGGACTATTCTAGAAGCCTTCCCTACCATCACAAAAGAAGCCCTGTTTAGGAAAGAACAATGCTGGGTGTTCAAATTGGGGTCACACTCAAGGGGTTTGAATGATGACATACCTTGGGCTGAACTGAATCATTAAACTTAGCCCACTTATGCCAATTCAATATTATGTCAACTCTGACTCAACCTTGACTCCTTGGAGTCTCCTTCTAACAATTCCCCTTTGACAGCTGATATAGTCTGCTTTCCGTTTAATGATTACATTCATTTGTGTTCCCTTGTGGCTTTTCCACTATTCGCACCGGACATTTCACGAGTAACAATTTAAAAATACTACTGATATCATACTTGGCCAGCTGATGTCACCCCACACGTAATAAAGATTACACTTCTCCCTTCCATTGACTCACATCAATATCTCTCATATCCTATCCTATCCTTCTCCCCGCTACAATATGGCCGCCACGACCACAACTCTGGTCACAACCTGTTTCCCGGATGTCATCTGATAGAAGCGCCAAAGGCAGCCCTATCCAAAATGGCCTCCACGTTTAGGGACGTTTCAGACAGCGCTACTTAAGGATTTCCCCCGGAAGCTTTCCCCACGGGGTCCAGAGCGAGGGTAGGACACCGGCAAGTTGCTCGTCTACCTCCATACCGGAGCAACTAATGTGCTCTGGTCTCATCCCCGTCAGCCTGGGACTAGGTTACGAGGGGTGAGTCTTTACCGTGTGCCCCGCGCAATATACCGCTGACACCAGCACGTCCAGTTGCATGCTTTTATGTCAATTGAAAACAGTTCACTATTAGTCTCCCTGTCCTCCTCTAGGCTGGCTGTATTCAGCCCCTTTACACTATCAATCAGTTTACTTCCGGATTACGGTCCACTACGATCCGTCCTCTTTACAACACACATGGGCATAGTGACGGTCGTTCATAGAGAACCTCACCTACTACGATTGGATGAAGATAAATGGTTCCTCTATTTAGTCACATGAGACCGCTCGTATTTCGATCACGCGGCACTGGTCCTCTGCCAATCAACCACCCCTGGCACTTTGTCGTTGATATAGTCACGACGTATTGACCCCGTCCACTTTCACCCACTGGCCGGACCTTGAGATTTTACAGTGAATTCACCTTCAAAACATCACTTGTGTGTTTTTTACCGTGTCACCCTCCAGTGCATGTATTGTATGCCTATAGGCTGGTCTACCCGCTGGTTGTGTTTCTCTTTTCCTTGTTTTTATTCCCCCCTTTTTCTCCCTTCTCCCTCAGGTCTCTCTACATCCCAGTACCAGTTCCTATTTAATTTCCCCCTACCGTTTCTAGCAACTAGTGCTAAACGGTAGTGCACTCACCTCACACTTTCAATTTGGTCCTGACGAAGTGCCATTGACCCCTTCTGGGGCAGCTGGGGCACGAAACATGTTGACCACATCCACGCTTGATTAGCCCTCACGGAACATCATTCCTATACAGGGCTTCTACATTATTTTAATAAGGCTGGAGCTACCTCAATAATTAAAAAGTAAATTAAGAAGGACGGCTCTATACCTTTTTTACTTACCTCACTCCTTGTGCACTACCCAGCCCTCACACCCACACGCACCCATACGGCTTCTTCAAAAGATCCCCGATAAAGAGCCCCGGTTTCGGGAGCCCGTCAGGCATTGCAGCGCCGGCCTGTCGAGGGGCAAATGCCCAAATGATGAAGCATGACATCCCTTGGGGTGTGTGAGGGCATTTCGAAGAAAGACCTGTTCTTCCCCTCCCCCCCCTCTTAGTCAGTAATTCCCAGGAACTGCTCATTTCCTTATACATATACTAATGACTATCTGATACTTGGTGGAGATTGTAATATGTTTGTTGACCCTTTTATAGATAGACGTTCTAATTCTAAATTTATTCCCTCTCCCATTCGTGCTCACTTCACTTCTACTATAGCTCAGAGATCCCTTGTTGATGCTCGAAGATTATGTCACCCCATTCTCCAAGAATGTACTTATTTTTCTCCGGTTCATTCCTCTCAATCTCGTATAGATAACTTATTTATCTCTAAAGCCCTTACCCAGCATCTTTCCCATTCCAATATAGGATCTATCTTAATTTCAGACCATGCCCCTGTCTCCTTAGACCTAGACTTACTCCCCGCTATTGATGGGACTCAGAGATGGAGATTTAATAATTCCCTTCTCTTGGATCCTAACTTTACACCTGCATTTCAGAAATTTGCTGACACCTTTTTTATAGAAAATGTGTCTCCTCATACCTCTCCTCAACTTATTTGGGACACATTTAAAACTGCCTTTTAGAGACTTCATTATTTCGTTTGTAGCTAAGAAACGGAAATCTTCCTCTCAAACCATACAATTGCTTAATTCACGCATTAAGCAATTGAACATTCCTATTATTCTACACGGGCCCAATTTGATTTGACTGAACTTATTCAGGCCAAATTTACTTTTAATAAACTCTCAACTGAGCCTGCTAATCTATATTTGGGGAGAGGAGTTGGCCTAATGGCTAGAGCAGTCGACCTCTAATCCGGGTAACCAGGTTTGAGTCTTGGCAATGACGCTGAACATCCTGTGATTCTGGGCAAATCACTTAATCTCCCCGTGCCTAACAGAAATGAATGTCCTCATGTAACGCAACTGCTGCTATGTAAAGCGCTCTGATACCCGATGCCTTCGGGTCAAGTTCGCGCTATATAAAACTATAAAATAAAATATATTTAATTAAATCCAGTGCTAAGTATTACAGTGCTCAAAATAAAGATGGCAATCTTCTTGCCAATTATCTCAAGATTAAAAAAGAACGCACTAAAATTGAATCAATTTTGACTTCAACAAATACTACAGTTCATAAGAATGAGGACATTCTTTTGGAATGTATTAATTTTTATCAAAACCTCTATACTCCTGAATCTCCTTCCCAACAAACTGACATTACTCATTATTTATCCCCTACTTCCCCACCTTCTTCTTTTGATGTAGATTTCTCTTCTTTAGAAGCTGATATTCAGCCATCTGATATCCTTGCTGCTATTCAATCTATTAAAAAAGGGAAAGCTCCAGGACCTGATGGTTTCACCATTGAATTCTACACTAATTTTTTCCAGCTTCTGCTTCAAAAATTACATTAGTTATTTTTATATTTTATCACAACCCAGCAATCGGGAGGATCTTTTCAGCAGGCTTTAATTTGTCTTCGCCCTAAAGATAACAAAGATCACACACTGTGTAAAAATTGCAGACCCATCTCTCTATTTAATTTAGATTATAAAATATATGCGAAAATTCTTGCCCTTCGTTTGGATTGTTTATTGCTCCACTTGATTGGAAAAGAACAATGTGGTTTTATTAACCCCTTCGCTGCTAGGCCTTTTCCCCCCCTGTGCTAAGCCTTTTTTGGGCTATTTGAGGTAGTGCGCGCTTAGGCCCCTGTAACCTTTTGACCGCATAAGGTATCCATTTCAAATTTGTGTCCTTTTCTTCCAACATCATGGGGATTCGAAAGGTACCCAGGGTTTGTGGATTTCCCTGGAGGGGTCCCACAAATTAGCCAAAATACAGCTAAATTTTGTTTTTTTTGGTGAAAAATTGGAAAAACGGGCTGCAAATGAAAGCGGCACCATTTTTATCGGGAGACCTGGTGGAACGCTGGGTGATGGGAAATTTGTGTGAGCCCGTTGATGCCACAACTTCCCCACACAAAAATGTGTGAAAAAAAGTGATTTATTCAGCTAAAATTGAGGTTTGCAGGGGATTCTGGGTGAGGAAACGTTGGGGTATCCACGCAAGCCATACCTTCCTGGAAGCCCCCAGGTGTCTAGTTTTCAGAAATGTGTGGGTTTGGTAGGTTTCCCTAGATGGCCGCCGAGCACTGGGCCAAAAACCCAGGTGACCCCACTTGCAAAACCAGGTGGTTTTGAGATAGGCAATTTTGATGTCACCTCACTATGTTTTGGGCCCTTGCCTGTCGTGGGTACTTGGGCCTCCCACACAAGTGAGGCACCATTTTTACAGGGAGACCTCGGGGAACGCCGGGTGGTGGGAAATTTGTGTGAGCCCGGTGATGCCATAACTTTCCCACACAAAAATGTGTGAAAAAAGTGATTTTTTCAGCTAAAATTGAGGTTTGCAGGGGATTCTGGGTAAGGAAACGTTGGGGGATCCACGCAAGCCATACCTCCCTCAAAGCCCCTGGGTGTCTACTTTTCAGAAATGTGTGGGCTAGATAGGTTTCCCTAGATGGCCGCCGAGCCCCTGACCAAAAACTCATGGGACCCCCTTGCAAAACCAGGTTGGTTTGTGATAGGTAATTTTGATGTCACATCAATAGGTTTTGGGCCCCTCCCTGCCGCGGGTACTTGGCCCACCCATACAAGTGAGGTACCATTTCTATTGGGATACTTCGATAAATGCAGGGGGGTTGGAAATTTGTTGTTACTTTCCGCTGTGTGAAAATTTGGACACAAAAATGCAAGGAAAATATCAAAGTCACATTTTGAGGTTTGCAGGACATTGTGGGTAAGATAACTTTTTGGGATCCACAAGATAGACATCACCATGCACTCCCATGGGTGTTTAGTTTATGACAAGAACTACAGTTGTTAGGTTATTCTTAAATGAAATGTACAGCTTGGCAGAGAGACAAAACAGACAAAGATTACTGCACAGCCATCTATTCCTCAAGCACACACACATACTGGTTGGATTTGGCACGAGGGCGAGTGATGGTTCAGTACATAAAATTGTATTAACAGGAGATTTCATAAAAATGAAATGCACTGTCAATAATTAAATGGACAAAAAACTGAACCAGTGACTCGCAGCTTGTGAGCTGTAAAGCCACTTCAAGGCACCAACCGCTTTACAGGCCATTCACACACCTTTCATACATGATACACACAAGACCATTTACACCACCAGGCACAAAACCAACACATTACAACATTCACAAAAAAGGACAAGGTACACGCTGCTTGACAAAAACAGAAAAGACACATTTTTATGCACAACCACCAATTCCTCAAGCATACATATTACTGGTTGGATTTGGCATGAGGGTGAGTGATGGTTCAGTATATACAGTTGTATTAACCAGAGATTTCACAAAAATGAAATGCACTGTTAATTTAAAGGATGAGAAACTGAACCATTGACTCACAGCTCATGAGCTGTAAAGCCACAACAAGGCACCTATCCTCTTTACAGGCCATTCTTAAACCTTTCATATGTGGGACACATACAAAACCATTCACAATGCCAGCCGTGGGCCCAGCACTTTACAACACTCACACCAGCAGACAGCGCTGTTCAAGGGCCCATCACTTTCACACACCCACATTCCTGACACGACAACCACACCAGCTCACGTATTGCGTTGAGTGGCGTTTGGCTAGTAGTGTGTTAGTGACCAGCAGCTAGTCACTACTCACACACCGCCAGCCAAGCACCAGTCCAGGCACACCACCAGCCAAGCACCAGTCCAAACACACCGCCAGCCAAGTGCCAGTACAAAAACACACCTCCAGCCAAGTGCCAGTCCACGCACACCACCAGCCAAGCGCCAGTCCATGCATACCGCCAGCCAAGCACCAGTCCACGCACACCACACTGTCAGCCATGCACCAGTCCACGCACACCGCCAGCCAAGCGCCAGGCCATGCACACCACACCGCTAGCCAAGCGCCAGTCCACGCATACCGCCAGCCAAGCGCCAGTCCATGCACACCACACTGTCAGCCATGTGCCAGTCCACGCACACCGCCAGCCAAGCGCCAGGCCATGCACACCACACCGCCAGCCAAGCGCCAGTCCATGCACACTGCCAGCCAAGCACCAGTCCACACACACCGCCAGTCAAGCGCCAGTACAAACACACTGCCAGCCAAGCACCAGTACAAACACACCACCAGCCAAGCACCAGTCAAAACACACCGCCAGCCAAGTGCCAGTACAAAAACACACCGCCAGCCAAGCGCCAGTCCACGCACACCGCCAGCCAAGCGCCAGTCCACGCACACCGCCAGCCAAGTGCCAGTACAAACACACCGCCAGCCAAGCGCCAGTACAAACACATCGCCAGCCAAGCGGCAGTCCACGCACACCGCCAGCCAAGCGTCAGTCCATGCACACCGCCAGCCAAGCGCCAGTCCACGCACACCACACCGTCAGCCATGCGCCAGTCAACGCACAACACACCGCCAGCCAAGCGCCAGTCCATGCAAACCACACCGCCAGCCAAGCGCCAGTCCACGCACACCGCCATCACATTTAGGATTTTTTTTATATAAATAAGAAAACACAAACAAATTGCGAATAGATACAAATCTACTAACACAAAAACTGAAACTAAATACACTACACAAAATGCCAACCTTGAAACTGAACAAAAAAGATTAAACAGTAGAGGCCAGGCAGGTCACTTTACCAATCATGGATGCTCCCAAAAATTATTTTGCGTGTGGTACATTCTAAAACAAACAGGCACACACAGCCCAGGGTTAGGAGGACACTTGGGGCAGTACATACGAGTCTCCTTCCGCATACCTCTTCGCCAACAGACTCTACATCTCCTACTGGGAAAGTCTTTTGAGGGTGTGGGAGGAATGTGATCAGGTAAGTGGCGATCTTTCAATCTAGCAACATCCTCCACCACTCCAACTCTAGGAACACTTGCCTGTTCCACTAAAACAAGGTTGCCTATTACAGACTCCTGAAACTTAGCTAAAGTCATCTTTGACTCAGGACAAGAATCCTGGAACACAACAAAAGCATTAAAGGTTGCCAAGTGGAAAAGATGGATAGCCAACTTCTTGTTAATGTTAATGTTAATGTTACTGGGTATTTGTTGAGCGCAAGGCTACTCCCAGGAGTGTCCCGGCGCTGACCACAGGACCCGTAACATAAGCCAAAACAGCTGAAAAGAAAGCCCTAGATGATATTAAAACAGCATAGTCTTTAGTTTACGGCGAAAACACAAAAGGTCCTTTTCCTGGCGCAGATCAACAGGGAGTTTATTCCATAATGACGATACCAGAACCTGAAAAGAGCGGCCGCCCTGTCGTGAAAGATGAAACCTGGGCGTATGAAGCAGGTGAGCAGAAGAAGACCGTAACGAACGTGTAGGCACATATTGTAGACAACGGGCTCTTAAGTAGGGTGCACCGATGTTATGAGAGGCCTTAAAGGCAAGGACCAAAGCCTTGAAGAAAATTCTTTTGGGAATAGGCAGCCAATGTAGTGTTCTCAGAAGAGGGGAAGTGTGTGTGCGTCGATCAGCAATAAAGATCGCTCGTGCAGCAGCATTTTGAGCCACTTGGAGACGGTTAAGAAGAAATTCCGGTATACCCAAATAAAGGACATTAACATAATCAAGTCGAGACAGGATCAGAGCCTGCACGACTATCCTTCTGTGGGGTTGAGAGAGCAAAGGGAGAAAATTCCGTAACATTCTGAGCAAAGCAAAACATGTGCCTACCACAGATTGTACCTGGGTGCTCATAGAGAGTTTACTGTCTAGTTTAACCCCCAGATTCTTTACCATGGTAGCCAGATTTGTAGGCGGAAGCATGTTAGATGGCCACCAGTCACGCCAATTTTCATCCGGTGGTCCGCCAAAAAAGATCATTTCAGATTTATCTGAATTGCATTTCAGGTGATTAGTATTTAGCCAACTGAAAACTGCTGAAAGGCAGTACCAAATGTAAGCCTTACGAAGAGCAGCGTAAGGTTCCAACCTCTGATCTACTCTGTCAACACCACCCATGTGCCTATTATAGTCTAAAATGCCGACAGGTTTGCACACTTCAGCAACCTGACCCCAAACAGTCACAGGTGAAGTGCTTTCATCATGGATGGTAGTCAGCATGTAGACATCTCTCCTGTCTGAAAACTTCACAGCTAGAAGCTCCTTGCAACGCAACGCACTGCACTGTCCCCGTACAAGCTTTTGACAAATAAGTTCTTTTGGGAAACCTTTACGGTTAGAGCGGATTGTGCCACAAGCAACAGTGTCCACTTTGGCCAATTCCATGAACAACCGCACACCAGTGTAGAAGTTATCTACATATAAATGGTGGCCTTTGTTAAAAAATCCTCTACCAAGTTCCCACACAATTTTCTCAGTCACTCCAAAAGTGGACGGACAACCAGGGGGGTTAATCCTGGATTCCTTACCGGTGTACACCCTGAAATTAGAGACATATCCAGTCCTACTGTCACACAGCATATACAGCTTAATTCCATAGCGTGTCCTCTTACTAGGAATGTATTGCCTAAAAACCAAGCGGCCCTTGAACAACACCAAAGAGTCATCCACTGATATTTCTTTCCCTAGAGCATAGATCTCAAAAAATCGATCAACAAAGTGATCAAGGACAGGCCGAATCTTAAAACACAATCAGTGTGATCTCGTGGTAACGCTAAACCATTATCGACAAAATGCATCATCCGAAGCAGAAGCAAATACCGATCACGACTCATGACTGCCGGAAATATAGCAGGTGCCATCAAGGGACTAGTAGATCAATATGAAGACATTGATGGCTTCCTTAGCAAGCCCATCAAAAAATTTAAACCCAAGAACTTCTTCATCTCATCCAGATTTGTGGGAGTCCACCGGGTAGCTCTAGAGTGGGGCTTAAGGCTGGCACTGTTGTCCCTCAAAAACTGTTCAGCATACAAATTAGTCTGCTCAACAATCTCTGCCAAAAATACATCATCCATAAACAACTGAAAAAAAATTATCACCAAAAAGTTTTCAGTATCCACTCTACACCCTGGAACACCAGTAAAGTCTGGCAGTGCTGGCTGCACCATCCCTGGGGCAACCCAGACGTCAGCACTTTCAACGGGAAGCCTTGCAGCCCCAGGCTGCAGTCCAGATGCCTCTTGCCGCACTATACCAACGGGGAGCCTTGCAGCCCCAGATCCCTCTTGCCGCACTACACCAACGGGAAGCCTTGCAGCTCCAGGCTGCAGCCCAGATGCCTCTTGCCGCACTACACCAACGGGAAGCCTTGCAGCCCCAGGCTGTAGCCCAGATGCCTCGTGCCGCACTATCGGCACATCAATGTCCTTCTCTAACACTGGCACTTCATCCACAGTAAGAGTAGCTTCATCCGCACTGAGAGTAGCTTCATCATCCGATGATGCCATGTGGAGAGAAAACTGACTGCGTGAATCTTCCCCTCCCACCTCTGCCTCAGAATCAGAGTCAGTCTCTGGACCATGGTCAGAGGAAGACTCAAAAAGCATACCAACAACCTGCTGAGCAGTAATCCTGCGGCTAGGCATTATCCTTACTAAGAAAGGAAACTGCACAAACAAGTCAACAACAACCAACACTGTGCAAAATAAGTAAGTAAAAAAAATGTGTGCCTTTATCACAAAGATCAATATACTCAAAAACTATACGATTCACTTGCAAGAGACCGCTACACTCACCAGCACCTACTCTGCAGAGAGACCGCAAAAACGATATCCCACTAGAAAAAAACAAAAAAACAATTACTCACAAAAGAACAACATACACATCGAGCACAAATGCAAAAAGTTTTTGACACTCAAAAAACAGAAGCCAAACATACTGCAATTCTTACATCATTTGCAAAAAACACATTCATGCAGAGAAATGAAAAAGATTTACATTGTATAAAAAAAGTCTCTTACCAAACACAAGCAACTACACAAACAGCAGAACCAAAAGTAACGAAACTGCAACCTGGAACAGTCTAAAGAGCAAAAACTTTCAACCAGAACAAAAAGGGAGAAAAAAAGCATTACAATTGAAATTCACAAAAAATAAAAGAATTAACATTATAACACACTGTCACTACCCAATTGGTCAATCTGCCAGAAGGGCCTTCTAATAGGGCTGTGCAAAAATGGGGGTGAACTTGCCCAAGGGATCGGGTGAGCTTGTCTGAGGGCGGGGCAGAAAACAGCAGACAGAAATATGCCCCCTTGCAAAAGAAATAAATCCCTGGTGCCTAGTAGGGTTTTCTGCCCCCCTCCCGCCTAGGGCAAAAAAGCCACAAAAAAGGGGCAGATCTGTCCACAGGAGGGGCAGAAATAACAATAACCACATTTATTAAAACAAATCTGCCCCCTGGGAGCGACCTTTGCCCAAGGGGTTGCTTCCATTTTAATTTCAAATACGTCCCTGGTGTCTAGTGGGGTATTCTGCCCCCCCCCCCCCTGGGGGCAGAAGCCAAATACACTGGCCGATCTGCCCTCGAGGGGAGCAGAATACACATTAAAAAAATGAGGCCCCTGGAAACGACGCGTCCGCAAGGGGTCGCTTCCATTTTTTAAAAAAAAGATCCCTGGCTCTAGTGGGCTTTTCTGCCCCCCCCCCCGGGCCAGAAACGCCAAAAAACCAAGGCAAATAGTCCCCAGGGGGGCAGAAAAGACTTGTAAAAAACGTGCCCTCTAAGGAAGCGACCCTTGCCCAAGGGGTCGCTTCCTTTAGATAATAAAAGGACTCCCTGGTGTCTAGTGGGGTATTCTGCCGCTGAGCTGCCCCCAGGGGGGGCAGAGTACACATTTAAAAAAAATTAGGGGCCTGGAAGCGACCCTTCTCCAAGGGGTCGCTTCCGTTTTTATAAATTAAAAATCCCTAGCTCTAGTGGGCTTTTCTGCCCCCCCCCCCAGGGCCAGAAATGCCAAAAACAGTCCCCGGGGGGGGGGCAGAAAAGACTTTTTAAAAATGTGCCCCGTAAGGAACTGACCCTTGCCCAAGGGGTCGCTTCCTTTAGCTAAAAAAAGGACTCCCTGGTTTCTAGTGGGGTATTCTGCCCCTCCCCCCCCGGGGCAGAAGGGCCAAAAATACGAGTCGATCTGCCCCCAGGGGGGTCACAGTACACATTTTTTTTAAATGCAAGGGCTGGAAGCAACCCTTCCCCAAGGCCTCACTTCCATTTTTTAAAAATAAAAATCCCTGGCTCTAGTGGGCTTTTCTGCCCCCCCTGGGGCCAGAAACGCCAAAAAAACCAAGGCGACCTGGCCCCAGGGGGGGCAGAAAAGTCTTTCAAATATTTGCCCCCTTAAGGAAGCGACCCTTGCCCAAGGGGTTGCTTCCTTTTAACAAAAAAAGCATCCCTGGTGCCTAGTGGGGGCATTCCTGCAGCACGATCGCGATGCTGTAGCGATCGTGCTGCAGGAATGCCCTGTATTGAGACATAAGGGGAGAGGAAATACTCATTCCTCTCCCCCGATGCCTCAATACTTAAAAAAATCCCCCGCGGCCCCACCAGAGAGCAAAACCTACCTCCTCCTGCTGGGACGCCTGGAAGCAAATGGCTTCCAGGCGTCCCAGCGCTTCCTGATGACGTCGGCGCGCGCTATGCCCGCTGACGTCATGGGGAAGCATGGGGGGATCGGGGGTGGCAGCGGAAACTCTTCCGCTGCCATCCCCCTCTGTGGGGGCAAGATCGATGCCCTAGGGGGGAAGCACCAGCACTTCCCCCAGGGGTTGTGCTCATGTCGGAGCGGTTCCATCATAGGGAGCAGCCCAACCCATGCTCATAACGGAACCGCTCCGTCATGAGCATCGAAGGGGTTAAGGGAAGACATTTATCTGACAATACTCGATTCTTTTTCAATGTCTTATGTAAATTTAATTCATATAAAAAATTGTTGGCAGCAATCTCACTAGACACCGAAAAAGCTTTCGATTGAGTCAGTTGGCCCTTTATCTTCTGCACACTTGCTTGGTTCGGCTTTGGCCCAAAATGTATCAATTATGTCTCTCTGCTTTATTCCTCCCCCAGATCTTTCATTCTAGCTAACGGTCTTGTATTCCCTTCTTTTCCTCTTCATAGAGGAGTACGACAAGGTTGCCCCCTTTCTCCACTCTTATCTATCCTTTACCTAGAAACTTTTTTAACAAAGATTCGATTGAATGCTGTCATTACAGGTTTTTCCTATGGTGTCAACCACTTAAAACTCTCAGTCTATGCAGATTACATCTTATTATTTATTTCCAATCCACAGACTTCCTTGCCAGCATTTCTATCAGAGGTAAATGATTTTGCTCTTGTTTCATGTTATAAACTTAATGCTGACAAGTGTGAAATCCTTCCACTAAACCCACTCTGCATTCATGCCGACTTTTGATCTTCTTCTTTTCACTGGAACCCAGTTAAAATTAAATACCTTGGACTATGGTTCAGTCCTTCTATTAAAGATACGGTTGTTTCAAATCTTAAAGAATTACAATCAACTTTAACTGCTTCCACGTCACGTTGGCACCCCTTACTTTTATAATGGAGGGGTAGACTCAACACTATAAAAATTATGCTTGTTCCACTAATATTGTTTATCTATCTAATATTCCGATTAATATTCCTAAATCTTTCTACAAAAGCATCTATAGTATTCTTTCAAAATTTTTATGGCATAATAAAAAGGCTGGAATGTCTCTTTGCAAACTCAAAAAACCCAAACACATGGGTGGAGTAAATTTTCCGGATTTTTATTCTTATCACACTTCATTTTTTCTTAAACATTATTCTTTTCTACTGTATGATAATGGAATTGATTCTAACCTTTATCCTTTGTGGGCAGATATTGAAACATTCTCTTTTCACCCTTTTTCTCTTGAGGAATATATCTCTCTTTCTCATGTTCCCTTCTCGCTATCTCTTCCTATTCTTAAAAACGCTTGTACAATCTTCCAATCGCTCTTCTCATATACTCAGGGTGACTGTACACAATTTTTTTAATTCTTCAATTTGGTATAATAAGCATATCAAACTTAAAAACAGGTTTATTTTCTGGAAAGATTGGTTATCTTACGGCGTTAGGTGTACTCACCAACTTTTTCAGAATGGTGTTTGTGTTCCTTTTTCAATAATGCAAGCCGCTTTTCTCTTCCCTCTTCATATCAATCTAAATATATGTCTCTGATTGCAGTTGCTCAAGTCTCTTATAATACTTTAGCTTCTAATCGCACATTCACCTCTTCACCGCCTATCACAAAATCCTTGCTATATAACTCCCCTTCCGCATCTCTAATTAACAAAAATGTAATGGATATCCTCATTACTCGCGATAAATTGCAGGTGGAATGTAGTTGGGAATCTGATTTGGGAGACTCTTTTCATATTCCACTATGGAATAAGATCTGGACTAAAATAAGGAAGTCTTCTAGAACAAACACAAGAAGATGATGGACAGAGCACTGAAACCTTTCAGACACTCACCCCCAGTCACAGATCAGGATTGAATCCATCATCAATCTTTAGCTCACTTTGCCACCTCGGTTCAGACCCAGCTATATGGAAATCAGCCTTGACCCTGTGCCTCATGGGCACCGTCCAGCCTGAACTGCCAAGCCCGGTCTTCCCTGAACCAGAAACAAGCATCCTGGGACCGGCTTCTGGGTAACACCCTTCATCAGCCAGGCTAGCTTGAGTCTAGTGGCAAAGTGAGCAAGGGACTCACGTCTGGGCATACCCTGCCAACTTAGGGCAAACAAAGCAAACACAAGGAGATGATGGACGGAGCCCTGAAAATTTTCAGACACTCACCCCCAGTCACAGATCTGTGTTGAATCCATCATCATTCTTTAGCTCACTTTGCCACCTCAGTTCAGACCCAGCTATATGCAAATCAGTCTTGCTGTATCCTTTGAAGCATGGTGGCATGGATTTTGCTACAACCATAGATTAGATAGGGCTTATGTACACCCAATCACGCTTGCTAATAAAAGAAATATACTTTGGTCACCCGTCACTGAATTTTTAAATGCATCAGCTAAAACAACACCTTCACATAACCCCTACATTGAAGAAGTGTCCAAACCTCCTTGACTTTATAAATACTGCTGCTTTTAATTATTTGTTTCTATGGTTATAGCCTATTTTAATGTAGTAGGAACTTTCATGTATAAGTATTGTTTTTTGCTTATAAGGTTTAACATGGAGTTTACTTCCCTCTCCATTTTCCATCTCTCTGTCCCCCCTTTTTCTTCTCACTTTTGTCTCCTTTCCTTCCCTCCCATCAAATCAAGCAGTATTACTCTACTTCTCTGTAATGTATTTTGATTATTGTATTATGTTTTTTCTTTTTATCAAATAAAATCCCTTTTGAACTTAAAGACTTCTAAAATCCATATTTTCATTCACAAAACAAAACTGCGGAATGGGAGTTACTTGTGAGTCAAATAAACGCCAGATCAGGCTCCGAACAAACGCCAGCTAAACATGTGCAAAATAGTCCTTTTTCAATCCTATTTTGTCATGTGCTTGGAATAGCTGGATAGGTTTTAAAAGGTATCTACAATAAAGCTCTGAGAACCCACACCGATAAGAATGTTAAAAAATATAATCTGATTCCTAGGTAGGAATACAGGCGTGCATGTGGTCCAGGTTTGACATAAACAGTTCATGATTTGAGTGAAGTGTCTGAATCATAGAGGGAGAGCAGGCCCAATGAATTTTTACCTATGGCTGCTAGAATTGGGCATTAAGACTGGACCAACATATAAGGCATGGTTGCTGAACATTTGAATATTGAAACGTATGTTTTCCTACGGAATTTCAAATAAAAGCTATTTATCAGGCTGTACATATTAGTGCAGAACAGACTGTAATGCCTTTTAGAAAACACCGCCCTCTGTCGCAAGAACACTATCCGCTTTCATCTGTTAGCATGGAAAATATTATGGACGACAACTAATGGGTTTCTCCTGCATTGAAATACAGAAACAACATTTCTTTAATGCTGTTCTTGTCAAATTCCTTCCTGCTTCTCAGAGTTAAAGTGCTTTTATAAAATATGTAAATGTTGAACTAAAAAAACCGACACATACATACGGTCACATGCACATATTTTGCGGTTAAAGATGTGTTCCTTCTGTTCTGCTGTAGAGGTGTGCAAAGTTGTTGCACTGGCGTCAAATAAGGGTCATATTTATGAAAGAGTTGCATCGCCCTTGCATCACGTAATAAGGCGCATAGCGGCACAGCTCTTAAGTTTGATTTATCAAGCCACGGAAGGCCACCTCTCTTGGCTTGATAAATGCACAGTAACGCAACGCAAGGCAAATCACTGCGGTGCGTAACTCTTCCCCAGGGAGGCGATCCATGGGTGGAGCTTGGGTGTTCTCACGCATCCAACCATGGATTTTGGTAAATTCCGAGATTTACTGCCAGTGGTAGTCCTGGGAATGCATCAAAAAACTATGCCAACCCAGGTGAGGCGTAACGAGGAGAAATATCTTTTTTTGTCCTTGTTACTTGCTTTTTTTCTAAGTGTTGCATTCTGCAGTACACACAGGAAGACCAACACGCATTGGCATAGCCAATAGGTCTCACCTTTGGCACTTTATAAGTGTTTAGCCATGCAACCGTTGATGTTGTTGAACCAAGGATATTGTGCTGGATAACTAAACACTTATAAGGTCCCAAAGGCGAGACCTATTGGCTATGCCAATGTTTGTTTTCTACGAGCTGTAGATTTGGAGTGCGCTTGCTCACGTTTCACTAATGGAGCAGTTGCATGTGATATCATGATCACACCAGGTGAGTGTTGAGGCAGGAAGGGGATCCTTTAAGGAGAAAAGTCGTGTCAGCCACAGAGGAAATCAGATCGGAACCACCACGCACCGGATGGGACCAGCACGGCCCTGCTCTGTCCACTGGAGTCGGAGCTCACAGTAGACGACCAGTAGCATCCAACCTCAAGGGCGACCCTGCTCTGCCCTTTCAGAGCGAGCAACCGGCCTGCACACTGCAGTGGAATTCAGCCACAAGTGAAGCATTTCCGCCTCTAAAAGAATCTGCAGAAGAACCACCAGCCTGCATGATCCCGTCCCAGCCGCCCTAACTGCAAAAGGATTTTTCAACTCTAAGCAAAGATTGGATATTGTGCCGTTTATATTCTTGCCAACTTCACGGTGTATCTCACTTTGTATGCATATTCCTTTTATAGATTTTTAGGTAAGACGAATACTCACCTTGCAGTAAGTGACACTTAATGGTTTGAGTGTATAGCTCTTCCATCAGTGCACACTACGTTGTACGCTTTATTTAGGTGCAAAAGAACACCGATCTGTTTCCTGGCTGTGCGTAGGCAGTAGTTTGTCTATCATTTTCTCTTCACCTTGAGCTAACAGTTTTTCCGTCTGAGTGTTACCACAGTTCACTCACCAAAATCCATCAACAACAGAATTTCTAACTTAGCATGGTGAAATCACAAAAGTAGAGCAGGGTTAAAGGATCAATAAAAATAAAAAAACCCTACTAGAAATAGGTAATGGAAAGTCAAATATGCCATCCCACTTCGTATAAACACTGGTCAATCTCCTATTTTTTGGACACCACTGTCCATGCATCTTTATTCAGGATCCTGCTCACTGCACTTCAATAACCAACTACTCAGACACTTTACAAGCAAACATGTACCCCAGGCACTGGGCTTTCTTTTATCATCCTTTGCTGAGTGATACCTCATGATTTTCTTAAGCAGGCAATGCTGGTTCCCACCATTTAGGCCAAGCCCCTAATTGGGTTAGCCACACCCCTTTAGCAAGTTTGTCATGTCCCTTTTAGAGACCCTCCAGTTTTTTCATCCCACTTAAAGCCCTGACTAAATTACAGACCAACATATAACACCGTCATCCGCCAAACATGTACGTCTGCTTGTAATCGCTAGGAACGTCTGAGCGCTTCGATGCCGCACTAGTGAAATTTAAGCGCTACACGCATGCTATAAATTAGACAGTTACAGACCTATATGCCAGGGTTACCGTATGGGCAATAGCCCAATCTCTTCATGACACAATGACACTGAACTTGTATGACAGCTTTCTGTCACCAGATTCGCTCAAGTCAATGTCCTCTGGTTGAAACCGTTGCGTGCTCTACCAGTGGTAGTTAACAATAAACCAATGCGCAGGCATTCCTATATTCATAGCGTGGGCATAGTGACAACAGTTCAGTGCAAGAATCATGCGGCTGGAGGTGGCACGATGCCCACAGATCAGAGGAGTCGTGCCAGGTGGGCGGGTAAGGCATGCAACACTCCTGAATTCCAATTGAAGCTCAGGTTAGATGTCCTTCACATCTAACATGGGCTTCAATAGGAATTCCATAGAGCATATTATCAAGTCCATTATCGCCGTTTTAGCAGCAGTTTACTGCCGCTAAAGCTGCGATAATTTTATCGCCTGTCTTGATAATATGCCCTCTAGTAACGTATCAGAGCGAGGCTTCCCTGCGAGCAGTTATTAGTAGACAAGAGAGAGAGCGGCGGCGCCCGCAGCCGTCCTAGGCTGCAGCGGGCTGTAAGGGCAGACTGTAAGGATGCCTTCACAGCAATAACTCGCGGCTGGTACCTGAGGGCGGGAGCGAAGCGCTGCCTGCAGCACAGAACCGCTGTGTTTACACCAGAAAGTGACCCCGAGCCAGTACAGAGAAAATGAACCACGACAACGTCATGAACCAATAACAAGCCGGTTGCGAGGGCATAGCCCGCACGAAGGGCACGTCTTTCTTATGTTATGTTCCAGAGTGAGGGGGTGGTGTGTAGTGATAACGAGGCGGAATATCATTTTAGTGGAAGTAGCAAACCCAGCCCGAAGCAGCAGTGTGATCTTGGGTCTCTGTGGATTTCCTGTTTTATAAAAAAAAAGCAAAACTGCTTGTTTAATGTCACTAATTATTGACCCGTACTTGTATAGCACAGCACCTGCCATGGTCATGGCTTAGCTCTGCCATGATGAGATAAAAAATGGTTATATTGCTTAACACGTCAAAGTTCACCTTGTTATTAGGAGCTATCGTTTCAACAGATGAAGAATGTGATATAAAAGATGACTGCCCAAGAGCACATATTTTCATATCAAGCTGAAGAAGCTAGCATTAGAACCCACATCTTCACTGCTCAGACGTCTCCGGTGTAGCTAGCAGAGGAACACAAATTCAGCATCCATCCAGACAGTACGGGCACTATATCCACAGCAAGTAATAAATAAGATACACAATAACTTTTTATATACCTTCGCCACCCCCTCCACTCCCCTCCCAGTAGCGAAACCAGTTCCCATCAATACATATCACACAAGATAAACTGAGCGCACAGAAAGAACTAAAGTTAACAGCACAGCTGCTGACTTTCGCAGATGGCTCCCTCCAAGCAGTGGACGCGATAGGGGCTAGACGCTAGAGGAAGAGAGAGAGAGGGTGAAAAGAGTGATGTACATTGCTCTTCCGGTGTGAATAAGGGTACAGCTGTTTATGATTCGATGCACCCAGCTGCCCGTATCACTTTCAAATGCAGGCAGTCTGTAGAGGAAGCCAAAGGAGTGAAAGGGTGGACTGGACACGGACACCCCACAGAAAATGCCTTCTGCAAACAATAGCCCTCATTCACTAAAGTTAGTGCAGCGTAACGTGATTCAGTGAAATTTAGAGCTACGAATGAAGGCATTTAGTCAATAAATAGACGCTACCTTCGGAGTCGTTTTCGTTCATGTAGGCACCCAAACAAAACTTTAGTAAATGAGGGCCAAATGTACAAACATGACTTCCGGTGCACCAATTGGTGTGATACCATGCTGCCTCTGCCCACCGCAAGTGGGGGAGGTGTGGTGTGTCTTCCTGCTGGAATTTGAAGCACTCGTGCTTGTGCTGGCCTCCGCTTTGCGGGAGCAAGTAGGGGCGGCGCGAGAGCCATATGTTTTCAATTAGCACGCGCGCCGCTGCTCACTCCCGCAAGGTGGATGTCGGCACAAGCACGAGTGTGGGGAAAAGGAGCAGACCAATTTGTAAAGGTCGTCTCCTAGTGCAGCGCATGCGCGCTGCCTAGGCGAGACCTAAAAATGCCTCAGGGGATTGTTTTTGTACAGGAAGGTGTCTCTTCCTGAACAAAACAATCCTGCTTACAATGCAGGCACCCTTTCACTGTGGTGCAAAAGTGCGTGCATTGGCGCTACTTAGCACATTGTGCGCCAGCGCTGGAAAATAACAGGAATGCGCAGTATATTGTTAAGCACGGCTCATTCCTGCCCTTTCCCTATCACACAGTGCAGCGTAACGCAGCAAGGTGACTTGCTACGCTGCATGATTATTTAATAAATATGCCTCTAAGTGAGTCAAACACCAGAGTTTTAGCCAAGCCGATCCACGCATGGCCACTGCTGTTAATTTAACAAACTCATGATGCTGCACCCAGTATCAGTATGATGGATGCATATCAACGATGCATAAACGTATGTGTGTCATGTGACATACTATATTCATCCACAAGATTTTCTTGTTCAAAAACAAACAATTGTAACCACAAGCCTGTTAACACATAACCATACTAGCTTGGTGTCATGTGTGACAACACCTAACATATATAGCGGCATATTTATTAAGTAGTTGCATCTCCCTTGCGCCAGCAAATGGGTGTAAGGGTGACACAACTACTAAGTTAGATTTATCCTGCCACGCAAGGCCACCTTGCTTGGCCCTGAGAGGCTTGATAAATCTTGATAACACAACACAGTGCAAATTGCTGCTTAACGTTACTCTGCTCCAGGGAGGTGTTCCATGGGTGGTGCATGGGAGTTCCCACGCAACACTGATGAATTTTGGCACACTCCTGGATTTACCATTACTGGTAGCCATGGGAATACGTCAGAATGCCACACATCCCCAGGGAGGAGTAACAAAGATAAATATCTTTATTTTCCCTCGTTTTTTCCGCTTTCTATGTGGGCTGCATTCCTGCTAAAAGAGACCATCTGCACTGATAAGTCAGCGCACGAAGGCTAAGCGCCTCTGTCGCTGGTGACAAGATCCTGCATGGACTCTACTGGTATCGCCTGATGTGAAGGTCTAAGGTCTCCTCTCAAACCCATCACTCTTTGTGTTAGTTTTTTATAACATTATTTCTCTGTATAGGAACTCTCAGAATAAACCATCAGCACTGGTGGTGTGATACCCTTTCACTTATTCTCATTCTGCGGGACTGTGTTCTTTTGAACAACAATAAACGAGACACACAGTTATCAACCATTTAGAAATTTGTCAGAAATCAATAACAAATAATGCAAAACAGAACAGTAGGCACTTAGATGAAATAATGTGAATATATTCACATAATAATGGATTATCATGAAATGAAATGAAAAATGTGTTTTTGTGGAGCGCATGTTTGTCGTGGCGTCTTAGTGCTTGCTGCCATAGAGTGCAACCGGAAAATCAACCAGCCAATTAGGTGCAAGTAAATAAACAAGTTTTAAGTTTCTTTCTGAACTGTAGTAGGTTGTTTTGGGTTCTAAGGTGCAGGAGCATGGAATTCCATAGCCTTGGGGCTAAGTGTCGGAAACTTCTGCCGCCCCATTTCAGCGCTTTTACCCTTGAGACTACAAGCAGAGACGCCGATGCTGAACGGTGGCATCTCCTTGGGGTGTAGCGCTTAATGTATTGGCTGTTCTGTACGGGTCCCACCCCGTGCAGAGTCTTGTGTAGGATACACAGAGATTTAAACAACATAACGCTAAATGCTCTAACTGTTAATCTCATATATTCACTTTAGATTTATTTACAATTTTAACTCAAACAGGGTAATGCCCAAGATTGAAAAGACATACTATTCATTACGCTATGTTGCTTTCTGGGTCTAGCTAGATTTCTCCAACAATATCTGAAAAAGTGGGGCTTAGAAAAAGTTTGGACTTCCAAACCTCCTGGGGCCCGAGACCAACCAACTAAGTCAAAGTGGCCATGGTGCAAACTCGCTGGGCAAGGAAATCAGGTTGGTTCCGCTTGGAGCATTTTGCTGCTCGAAAAACCTGTTCAGAAGACCCAGATCGCAAGCCTATCCAACTCTGGGATGAAATTCCCAGACGCAGCCTACCCCATTAACCCCTTCAGTGCCCATGACGAGATAGTCTCGTCATGGAGCACGGTTGCGCTGTGCCCATGACGAGACTATCTCGTCATGAACCCTGCCCGCTAATGTAACGCCCGGCACAGGGCGGGGAAAGGGCGGGGCACTGAAGGGGTTAAAGGATTCTAAGCTCCAAAATAGAGACGATGGCATGATTTAGAATGTGTTTACTTTGTCAGAGTATTTTTCTTCGTTGTCCTGATGGAGTGGCTGCACTAGATGTCCACTGCCCTAGTGTTAGAGTTCTTCTACCATTTCTCCTAGTTCCTATTGTCTCTTCTCTGTTGCATGACAAATATCAGATTTTATAGTGAAAGATATACCTTTTGCATGTAGTGTTTTAGACTTTAATATGGGATCTAATATTCGCCCCTTGACTGTGGATGTATAAAAGGTTATCAGGATTCTTCTAGATTTTGTCTTCTAGTGCTCAAATAAAGGGGTGTCAGTGGACTTTTTGTATCTCATTTGTGAGATCTGCAGTTGAATTATTCTTGTATATTGCTTTTTGTAGAAGATGTATCACAAAATATTTTAACTCATTCTGTTTTACTCCTCTCGGCATGTTTAAAAAAGCCCAAAGTTCTTTCGGGTGTGGTTCTCAATTCTTTCTTAGGATACTACTGCTTGCATTGCAACCACCACTGCTCCTCGAGGCCACACACACATGATCCCTGAAAGTCCTGTTCATACCCAGAAGTCTAGTGCTGCGTTGTGTCTTGCAGCTGGGCACTAAAATAAAGTGCATATGTTCTTCTAGTGCGAAACGGCAGGTGATCCTTAACCAAATATGGGCTACTACCAGGGAAGAGGACAGCACAGTGATGGCCTGGGAAATATAGTTCAGGCTGTCCTTGGCTTGTGTTTTACACCCAAATAGAATAGTCCGTATGTAAAACGCATGCAACAACTAAACCAAATTCACCTCTACAGTCTGGGTGTTGGACTCGGCCCTTCTGGCAGGTTCACCCCTGAAACTTTTTGCTTTTTATTGTGACCTGGTGTGACCTGGTGTTAGTGATTTTTGGCTTCTGCGCACTTTACCACTGTGTCTCAGGGTAAAGTGCGTGCGTGTAGTGAGGTTGGCCTGCCCTCCCATAGGAATGCATGGGGGAATGTATGTGTCCCTGTTAGTTCCTGATGCGTGGGGAGTGCAGGTGCGAGTTTGGTATGTGCGGACTCGTGTGATGAAATGCTGTGCGATGATGTGTGCGGCGTCAATGTACCTAGTGTGGAAGTGCCACTTCTAGAAGTTGGCATTTCTGTGTGCGGTGTGAGATGAGTGCCTTGTCTGGCGATTGGCTGGCTGAGGTCATGTGATGGGCTAGGGAATCCCCAGAGTCAGGATGAGTCACTCAGTGGTGAATGGGGAGGTCAGCATCCAGATGGGTGGGAGGAGTGCACCTGGGAATGGGGCTGGGCTTTCCCCACACAATGCTGGCTCCGCCCCCTGTGGTGCGACTGATGACCCTTGCCTGTTCTGTGAATAGGGAGAGGGGCTGAGCAAACAAAGTGCTCAAGAACCAGTTGCATCTGGTTCGCCCCTCCCCTGCACCTTGAAACAAAGGTAACATGTGTATAAAAAGGGGCTGTGACCCCATATAAAATGTTCTCTTCTGATCCTAACTTGAGGGGGGCCTGCTGCTGCTTTGCGCCAGGAGAGACTGCCACTGGGGACTGCCTCCCTGCTGGAGGGCCCTGTGAGCTGGCCCCTGGGCCCAGTCTTTGCCTCCCTGCATCCCAAGACTTTCCCAGGACCTTGCCTTATGGGGTGGAGCGCCTTGTCTTCCTTTACCAAGGAGGGCTTTATTTTGATTGCCTGAGGAGCGCCTGTCCGTCCTGAGGAGCAGCGCTTCCAATTTTAGCTGCAGCACGAAGCTGCACCTTGTGGGATCGCCCCCCAATGGCTATTTATCAAGCAGATGCCCACCCTGCATCTCGGCGCTGAGGAGAAACGAGCGGGAGCCCACCCCGCATGCTTGTGCCAGTCACGGGTGCCCACCCCGCATTGTGGTGCTCGTTGGCGGGTGCCCACCCCGCTTATGACGTGATTTCGGCGGGTGCCCACCCCGCTCTTGAGATAAACAAACGAGGGTGCCTACCCCTCTTGCCGACAAAGAAGAGATCACTGTCGCCAGCCCGGGGCCTCGCCAGCACCGTTCCCGGCCAGCGCTGACGTCAGGGGAAAGCCGCACTGAGATTGGACTCAGCGCGGTGCATCGCCTAGCAACCGAGGGGTTCGTCGACCCGAAGCCGCGCTCGGATTGGAGGAAGCAGACGGGAGCCTACCCCGCACTTCTACAGAGGAAAGAAGAGAGCGAGTCAGCGAAGCAGCGCGACGCTGCTGCCCGGCCGAAGTGCTGCCAGCAACGGAGAGAGCGGGGACAACGCGGGAGTCCCAGGTGAGTGGGACTCCACGTGGTTGTTGACTCTGCCCCTGTTCTCCACAGCGGCGCCGCAGTTGCGGGCCGCTGCAACGGGGGCATAGCTGATTTGAGCGCCTCTTCGCCCCAGGAGGGGCTTTAATATTCTAGAGCCAGAGGGGCTCTAACGAAGGGGGCATTATTAATCAAGAGCGCCAGTGCGCTCCAACGTGTGGCATAGTTCATTCCCAGAGCCTAGGTGGCCCCCTACACGCTGCATCTTTGATTTAAAGGCACAGTGGTGCCCAGGCTCCTTTTCCCAGCTGCCCAGCACTTAGTGGGCAGCTGCAACGTTTAGGTTGTGCCCCGGTTCCCTGTTGCTTACGCTGCGTTGGCAGCCCAGCCCTGACTCTGTGGACAAAGGGCGTTTGAGCCCCTGAGAGGCCAAGTTGGCCTGGGGACAGTTTTCCTGTGTTGTGCCCTTACCTAGGGTACATGGTTGTTTTTACCTATGTACGTTTGAGCAATGTGCATTGCCTTTATGCTATGTTTATTCCTAACTGTGACTATGCATAGGAGATTGTGTTGCTAGTAGAAATTATGCTAGTGAGTTCATGGTCCCCTGCATGATATATACCTAAGGTGTTTAGGGTTGCGTAGGGTGTACTTATCTGCTACCAGTGGTTACTGGTTGTGCGCTACATTTATTATTTGTCCTACATTTCTACATTTACAATTTGGTGATTTGTGATGATTCTGACAGTGGTCCATGTGGCCCTGTCTTGTGTAAATAGTCCCCTGTAAATTCCGCCCAGTGCCAGTTGGCACAGTGTAAATTGTGTGAATATTATCTAATGTGTTTTGGTATAATACAAAGGCTATTTTTATATATAACCTTGTGTGGAGTTTCTTTTGTGGTGGGCCTTGGGTGTTGTTGCTGGGTGCACGTGCAAACGCTTTACACATTGCCTCCGGGATAAGCCTGACTGCTCGTGCCAAGCTACCAAGGGGGTGAGCAGGGGTTATCTTTGGCGTGTAACTCCTCAGCCCTGACTTAGAGTGGTGGTTTCTGCCTGGCTTTGGCGCAAGCCCTAGCCAACCAGAAATCCCATTTCTAACATTGGTGATGAGCGGTGGGATAGGACTTGCGTTTGAGCTGTACTGCAGCAGAAACTGGCTGCACTACAAAACTCAGCATTTTAGATAATCACGTATTAGGGGATTATTGTTTTGAGTTCCATTATTTCTTCTCCTAAAGGTGTCCTTTGTGAATTGTGTACTCCTGTTTTAGCTCAGACACCTAGGTTCCTTGTGTTGAACTTTTCTCGAGAACGTCCGCCAAAATGGAGCCTGCTTTTAATTTCTGTGGTCTGTTTATATACAGTATGTTAGAGTTGGTCAGATTCTGTGAAGAGAGAGACATAGAGGTGGGTGAGTCAGACACCCAGTCCAAACTGAGGGACAACCTGATCCTATGGCAAAAGGATGAATGGGAACGTGAGCGCAGTGAGGAGGAGAGGGCCCGGGCCACACGCCAAGAGGGTGGTGGGTCTGAGGGGAGCCCTGAGGAGTCTGAAGAGGAGGAAGAAAGTGACAGGACAGGAACGCCAGTAGATAGTGAAGACCCCATAGATAGGGAGTCCCTTGCTGGGTCCAGTGTCAGGAGCAGCACCCCATCCCTTTTCCTGTCCCCAGAGGAGTGGGTAGATAGGAGGGAAGAGAGGGAGCATCAGCTGGCCATGGAGAAGCTCAGGATAGAGCATGCCAAGCTGGGGACGGAGAGGGTCCTAGCGCAGGAGAGGATGGCAGAGGCAGAGAGGGCCTTTGCCAGGGATAAACTAGCTCTGGAGGGTAGTTAGTCCCCTGAGCGCAGTTGTAGTTGTTTGGATTCCCCAGGGAGGGTAGAGTCCAGTGTTGGCAACAATATAGACTTCAGTGCAGGAAGTCCCATTTCCAGTTCCCAAAGTATGGTACCATGTTCCCGAGAGGAGGAGTACATGTTGAAGTTCAGGGACAGTAGGAAGCAGCTGTCTCACCAGTCTTGGGGGGAGTTTGTGGATGAATGTGATGATGCACTGATCGATTGGGTGAGGGTTAACCTGGAACGTGGTTATTCCGCACTGTTTGGTCTGGTTCTCAAAGAGCAGGTGCTCAGTAGTTGTTATCCCGGGTTGCGCCAACACCTGTTGAGGTATAACTCCTTTAGTCCTTGGGCCCTGGCAGAGGAAGCAGACCGCTGGGAGAGTGCCCGAAGTTCTGAGGAGACATGGGAAAGCGATTCCAAAAGTAGTGGCTCATGTATCTTCCCGTCCTATATTGGGGAAGAGGTTCAGAGTAGCCCAGCTAGGTCCCGGAGTAGTGAGAGGGGTGTAGGGGCTCACGACCTATCTCAGTGGAGTAAGAGTGAGTCTGTGACTTCGAGTCCCCAGATGCCCGAAACCCAGTCTCAGAGCCTGGATGGTTTCTTCAGGGAACACCAGGTTGGGGGCCTAGGCTGTCCTGTTAGTTCATTTGAGGAGGATCACCTAGTGTATAGAGAACCTGGAGCATCTGTAAGTAGAACTCCAGTGGTTCTGGTGTCTGGCAGTGCCGCTCCAGTAGGGAGGGTACAGAAGTCCAGCGAGAGGGGTGGCATGGGGCTGTGTTCCCCAGTGGAGGAGCCAGTGGGTCAGGGACCAGCCGGGAGGGCTGAGTCTCCTAGAGGTGACCATGGTGACCACACGTCTGTCCTGGGGGATCTTCACGCACTTTCAGGTGGACAGGGGACGGGATACCTGTGCCAGGCAGACTGTCACGCAACATATGAGGCATATGTTACCCTCGGGGGGATGGTGTGTAAGTCCTCAGAAGTCCTGGAGTGCCAGGCAAGTACTCAGCCCAATGGTTTAGACCCATGGTTGGGAGGCCAGGTTCAGGATCAGCCTGACCTGGAGGGAAGGACGACTGTAAGCAGTGTCCTGACCGATGTAGCTGCTAGGGGCACCACTCCAGTTGGGAGGGTGCCGGACTCTGGAAGGGAGTGCAGAGGGAGGGAGTGCTCGCCTCTGACCCCGGTGCAACCTGAGGGGTTAAACCCTAGGTTGGGAGACCAGTTCTCAGGGAGAGGTCCTGAGCTGGTGGGTAAATTGCGTTACGAGGTCGCCTCTCAGAGGAAGAGAGGGCGGAACCCTAGAAGAAGAGGTAGGGGGAGGAGAGCCTCACCCATGACTGTTGGTCAGCTTGAGGGTATAGACCCTGGGCTGGAGGATCAGTGGCAGTTTAGAACTGCCCTGATGAGGGGTAGAGTAGAGAATGGTTGCTATGTGCCAGGGGTTACTACCCCCCACTCTATGGTTAGGCAAGGACCAGTGGCACCTGGATGGCCTAGGGCCTGGTCCTGGCCGCGGACAGCTGAGGAGTACCAGTGGGGTAGCCCAGTTGGTCCGCCGAGTTTTTTCAGAGGGAACCACGTGGGTTCAGAGTGGCGTAGAACCGGAGAGTGTCCCTGCCGTTGCGGGCCTGCGTCCGTGTTTTATCGCCCCAAGCAGGGAAGACCATCACGGTGGTGATTGGTCTGCCCTGCGTTTTGGCTGGAAGGGGGTTGAGTTGGACTCGGCCATTCTGGCAGGTTCACCCCTGAAACTTTTTGCTTTTTATTGTGACCTGGTGTTAGAGATTTTTGGCTTCTGCGCACTTTACCACTGTGTCTCAGGGTAAAGTGCGTGCGTGTAGTGAGGTTGGCCTGCCCTCCCATAGGAATGCATGGGGTAATGTATGTGTCCCTGTTAGTTCCTGATGCGTGGGGAGTGCAGGTGCGAGTTTGGCATGTGCGGACTCGTGTGATGAAATGATGCGCGATGATGTGTGCGGCGTCAATGTACCTAGTGTGGAAGTGCCACTTCTAGAAGTTGGCATTTCTGTGTGCGGTGTAAGATGAGTGCCTTGTCTGGTGATTGGCTGGCTGAGGTCATGTGATGGGCTAGGGAATCCCCAGAGTCAGGATGAGTCACCCAGTGGTGAATGGGGAGGTCAGCAGCCGGATGGGTGGGAGGAGTGCACCTGGGACCTGAATAGGGCTGGGCTTTCCCCACACAATGCTGGCTCCGCCCCCTGTGGTGCGACTGATGACCCTGGCCTATTCTGTGAATAGGGAGAGGGGCTGAGCAAAACAAAGTGCTCAAGAACCAGTTGCATCTGGTTCGCCCCTCCCCTGCACCTTGAAACAAAGGTAACATGTGTATAAAAAGGGGCTGTGACCCCATGTAAAATGTTCTCTTCTGATCCTAACTTGAGGGGGGCCTGCTGCTGCTGGGCGCCAGGAGAGACCGCCACCGGGGACTGCCTCCCTGCTGGAGGGCCCTGTGAGCTGGCCCCTGGGTTGCCCCCCTGCATCCCAAGACTTTCCCTGGACCTTGCCTTATGGGGATGAGTGCCTTGTCTTCCTTTACCAAGGAGGGCTTTATTTTGATTGCCTGAGGAGCGCCTGTCCGTCCTGAGGAGCAGCGCTTCCAATTTTAGCTGCAGCATTAAGCTGCACCGTGTGGGATCGCCCCCCAATGGCTATTTATCATGCAGGTGCCCACCCTGCATCTCGGCGCTGAGGAGAAACGAGCGGGAGCCCACCCCGCATGCTTGTGCCGGTCGCGGGTGCTCACCCCGCATTGTGGTGCTCGTTGGCGGGTGCCCACCCCGCTTATGACGTGATTTCGGCAGGTGCCCACCCCGCTCTTGAGATAAACAAACGAGGGTGCCTACCCCTCTTGCCGCCGAAGAAGAGATCACCGCCACCGGCCCGGGGCCTCGCCAGCACCGTTCCCGGCCAGCGCTGACGTCAGGGGAAAGCCGCACTAGGATTGGAGGAAGCAGACAGGAGTCTACCCCGCACTTCTATGGAGGAAAGAAGAGAGCGAAGCAGCACAACGCTGCTGCCCGGCCGAAGTGCTGCCGGCAACGGAGAGAGCGGGGACAACGCGGGAGTCCCAGGTGAGTGGGACTCCACGTGGTTGTTGACTCTGCCCCTGTTCTCCACAGCAGCGCCGCAGTTGCGGGCCGCTCCAACGGGGGCATAGCTGATTTGAGCGCCCCTTCGCCCCAGGAGGGGCTTTAATATTCTAGAGCCAGAGGGGCTCCAACGAAGGGGGCATTATTAATCAAGAGCGCCAGTGCGCTCCAACGTGTGGCATAGTTCGTTCCCAGAGCCTAGGTGGCCCCCTACGCGCTGCATCTTTGATTTAAAGGTACAGTGGTGCCCAGGCTCCTTTTCCCAGCTGCCCAGCACTTAGTGGGCAGCTGCAACGTTTAGGTTGTGCCCCGGTGCCCTGTTGCTTACGCTGCGTTGGCAGCCCTGCCCTGACTCTGTGGACAAAGGGCGTTTGAGCCCCTGAGAGGCCAAGTTGGCCTGGGGACAGTTTTCCTGTGTTGTGCCCTCACCTAGGGTACATGGTTGTTTTTACCTGTGTACGTTTGCCCAATGTGCATTGCCTGTATGCTATGTTTATTCCTAACTGTGACTATGCATAGGAGATTGTGTTGCTAGTAGAAATTATGCTAGTGAGTTCATGGTCCCCTGCGTGATATATACCTAAGGTGTTTAGGGTTGCGTAGGGTGTACTTACCTGCTACCAGTGGTTACTGGTTGTGCGCTACATTTATTATTTGTCCTACATTTCTACATTTACAATTTGGTGATTTGTGATGATTCTGACACTGGTCCATGTGGCCCTGTCTTGTGTAAATAGTCCCCTGTAAATTCCGCCCAGTGCTACTTGGCACAGTGTAAATTGTGTGAATATTATCTAATGTGTTTTGGTATAATACAAAGGCTATTTTTATATATAACCTTGTGTGGAGTTTCTTTTGTGGTGGGCCTTGGGTGTTGTTGCTGGGTGCGCGCGCAAACGCTTTACACATTGCCTCCGGGATAAGCCTGACTGCTCGTGCCAAGCTACCAAGGGGGTGAGCAGGGGTTATCTTTGGCGTGTAACTCCTCAGCCCTGACTTAGAGTGGTGGTTTCTGCCTGGCTTTGGCGCAAGCCCTAGCCAACCAGAAATCCCATTTCTAACACTGGAGATATGCAGGGTCAAACTGGGACAGAAAATGGGTCTAGGCACCTAAATATAAGTATTCTGCACGGCATGGAAGCCTGCATTAATGTGCACTTACCGCAGACAATTATTTTTAATATCAGGAAAACCAACACAAACAAATCGGCCCAGCAGACTTTACAACAGGCCACAGACAGCACACAAGAAAAAAGGCCCACACACTGACCTGTCAGACCAGCCCATCGGGTATTGCCTGATTGCGATATAGGCAAGTCCAATCCAGGTCATAAATGTGCAGGGGCTTATTTACAAATTAATTGTGCCGCCGAGGCGTCACTTTTTTGTCGCACCGGCGGCACAATGGGCTTGCCCATATTCACAAAACCACGTAAAGTCACTCTGCGTGATTTTTTTATGGCCTTGCAACTATGAGTCCTTTTCACGCATTAGTCTCTGCGTGAAAGAGGCGTTCCATGGGTGTTACTTTGGGTGTTCCAACGCAACATCCATGGAACTTGACGCATTCCCAGATTTACAATGTTTTGTAAAACTGAGACTGCGCCAGAATCCTACGCCTCCCCAGGGGAGCCATAGGAATGGTGCAACGAGGAAATTTTTTTATTTCTCCTCATTTTTTCCTCTTTCTATGCGTGCTGCATTCTACAGCATGCATAGAAAGAGGAAAATGCCATGAATGATTGTTTTTGTGCAGAAAGGTCTCTCTTCCTGCACAAAAACAATCATCCCCGCCGCACAGCCACCCTTGTAAAATGACGCAAGGGTGCCTGCGCAGGTGCATGCAGCCAACTGTGCGCCAGTGCAGGGGAAAGCAAAGGGATGCGTTGTATTATTGTTAATACAACACATCCCTGTGCTTTAAAAATGGCGCAGCATGGCACAGGTAAATTACTTGAAACGCCGCGCTGTGTCATTTTCTTGAAGACGAGGCCCACAATGTGCACACAGAGAGCAAAAATAAATTGAACGGTGCTCAAAAACAGTTCATGCTGCTCAGTTTACAATTCTCAATATTCTTGGCTTCAATCAAAATAAAAGCATAATGGGGCATATTAACAAGCACGGCGTTAAAATGATCGCCGCTTTAGTGGCAGAAAACTGCTGCTAAAGTGGCGATAAAGGCCTTGATAATATGCCGCAGAGAATTCCAATAGAAGCCCATGTTGACACTAGAACATGGGCTTCTATTGGAATTCTCTACGGTATATTATCAAGCCCATTATCGCCGCTTTAGAGTCAGTTTTCTGCCGCTAAAGCGGCGATAATGTTAACGCCGTTTCTTGATAATATGCCCAAATGTGCCTAAGGAGAAATAAAAGATCATTCACATATGTCCTTTGTGCCTGTAATTATTTCTATAACGTGAGAGAAATATTTCAGCAACATAATTCTGGCTTCGCAATTGCGTCCGGGCTTCCTCTGGGTTTTGGTCACAAACTATTGACGCCACAATTCTAATCGTTTGTCAAAATGTCATTAATTATTTTAAATTAAATCTAACTTTCTATCTGAACATAAAAGGAGGTGAACGTTCCTAGACAAACAAAATCACCTTGAAATTCTATTTTTCTTTATTTGTGTGATGAAGTGAGTTAAGGTACCCTAAACTATGGTTTGTCTGCACGATAACCGTCCATATTTTACATGAAAGGGTGTTTTTAGTTCATTATGTAGCTGTTTTACCCCGAATGAAATACCTCCCATAATCTCAGAACCTTGATTGCAGACATGCATCAAATTTCACTCCATTTGGATGCTGTGGCCACCTTCTTGGATGGGGAGAAGGCATTTGACTCCTTAGACTTGCCTTTCTTAATCCTTGTTTCAGAAAGAATGGGTGTAGATCATGTCACGCTCAGCCTAATTAAATAAGCATATACCAATCTCTTAGGTCGAATCAGAAGAAATCATTCTGTCATATACATTTCTGATTGAGCGGGCTACAAAAGCAACCCAATGCTATATTGCAACAAACCATATCGCCACAACCCAAAATGCAGCACACAAGGAATAGCAACGCAGCACCCAACAACCAACAAACTCTAAAAACGAAAACACAGCACACTTATAAAATACAACACAATGGCAAAACACACAATAATGCAACACACTTAAAGATTAGAACAACAACACAACAAAACAGTGCAATATTAACATACATCAAAACAATACTTTTTAATAATAATTTAAATGCTTTTACAGATGTGGAACAATGTGACACATGGCAAAACAGAACAACAAAACAGAACACAATTACAACCAGATGACACACACAACACAGAAACATCACTACACCTTAATACAAAAATACAACACTACCTGCCAGAATAAAAACACATTTGTGTCTGTGTTTTGTTTGGTGTTGCTGTATCACTGTGTTGTTGTGTTGGTGTAGTGTGTTAGCTTGATGTGTTGTATTGTTGAGTTGTTTTTGTGCTCTCATTCTGTTGTGTGGTTGCATTTTGTTGGAGCATTGTATGGCGTCTTGTATATTTGTTTTGGTGTTATTGGTGTGTTGTTATGTTATTGGTGTATTGCTATGTTGTGTAATTTTACTGGCTTGTAGTTACTGTGGTGGTTTTTGCAATACGGGGGTGTGGTGTTGCTGTAACCGTAGCTGCAGTATGTCTGTTTTAATGTACACAAACACACTTGCTCCACATTTTCACCTCTACAAATCTAGGGGCATATTATCAAGCACGGCGTTAAAATTATCGCCGCTTTAGCGGCAGAAAACTGCCGCTAAAGCGGCGATAATGGGCTTGATAATATGCCGCAGAGAATTCCCATAGAAGCCCATGTTGAGACCAGAACATGGGCTTCTACGGGAATTCTTAAGGGCATATTATCAAGCCCATTATCGCCGCTTTAGCGGCAGTTTTCTGCCGCTAAAGGGGCGATAATTTTAGCGCTGTTTCTTGATAATATGGCCCCTAATTCCATAATATTCGGGTAAAGATGTTTCAACCAAGGAGTGCTTTACCATGAAGGATATCTTATCTGATAGCATCAGCTAAAATATGTTATGATCAGGCTATTTTACCAATTCTGCCTCTCTCAGAAGGCATTAGGTTGTTGAAAGAAAGACCAGTGTCTCAGCATTTGTTTACCAGTGACATGAGCAATATAGAAACACTACTCAAAAAGTGTCTATTAGATCCATATTTTGCGAAAGTAAATTTCAGTTAATAAAAAAAAGATTAAAAATTCTTCCTGGCATTAAATTCACTGACCTTAAACCCCCAAACACACTATGATAGAGTTAACAAAGTGTTAGTGAAAAGTACCAAGCAGGATCAAAAAGCATATACACAGAAACAACCTGCAAACCCTTGCAGTGCTCCGCAGGGGCGCTGCTAGTTTTCAGAAGTTGGGGTTGGAGACAACATACTCAGGGCCATATTCACAAGGAAGTGGCGAAAGTGCCGTTAAGCCAAGGAGGTGAACGACACGCTCCGTCGCTTTAGAAACGCAGGGCTGCACCATATGTACAAGAATATGGTGCAGCCTTGTGTTTCCCCCTGTGCTGGCATGAAATTTAGCTGCCTAGTGCCAACACAGGCAGCCTTGCACCATATTGCAAGGGTGCCTGCATTGAGGGGAGTGAATGTTTATGTGCAGGAAGGGACACCTTCCTCAACATAAACAATCAAAGGTGTTTTGCTGTTTCCATGTGTGCTGCATTGTGCAGCACACATGGAAACAGCAAAAGCGAGGAGAAATTAAACATTTCTACTCGTTTCGCGGTCTTAATTTTGGCGATGCCCCATATTTATGCCACCCTTGTAAATAGGGGGCAGCATCAAAATCAATGGGTGTTGTGGTGGAACGCCCACAGCAACACCCACTGCCCTCCCCTGTCACGCTAAGTATAAAGGGAAAGGGGGCCTTATTTACAAGGCAGCGTTAAGCCACATTAAGTGGCTTAACGCTGCCTTGTAAATAAGACGAGGCCTTATCGCCACCATAACATCTTTAAAAGTGATGTTGTGGTGGGGATAGGGGCTTGTAAATATGCCCCTAAGGCCGGGGGTAGGGATGTCTAGGGTTAGACTGGGGCAGAAATTACAGTGATTACTTCAGGTGGTGCGGCATTGGGTCCCTAGCTGCTTTTGTTTGTTCAATATCCTAACTAGCACCTGATGTGTTACACCACCTCTATAACTGGTATTCTCCACATTTTTCCCATAAGGGGTCAATGGGATCCATTTTACTCTCCTTGATTCGAGGCAGAGTTCCACACATTATTAGAATAGGGGGAAGGAAAACCTGGAGCTGGAGGCCATTGCTGGGGACTCCACATTACTCTTGTAACACAGAGTCCTGGCCAAATTCTGCCAGTCGCCGCGTGGTGGAATTTTTCCAGCAAGGGTCCAGAAATGCAAGCCGAGCAATATTTGGCATCGCCTAGTGCCATTTTCTAATGTGGGTGGTCGCGAGTGATCACCGCTGGAGAGAGGGCTGCTTCTCAAGTAGATTTGCTGCTGCTCGAATAGATTTTCTACTCGAGTGGCAGCAAATTTAACTCGAATGGCAGCACGCTATTGCGCACCTCATTGCACTGCTGATGCTAAATTGCTGCACAACATGCATATTTCTGCCTGTTGGAGAAACTCTGGAGAATCTCACAGAGTTTTTATGTAATACGTAATGGTATCCCTCCCTCCAAATGCCCACTATAGGCCTCCCCCACATGCAAATTCACTGGCTTGTAATGTTAGCTGTGGCTGATTATCTCAGTGGAAAATCAGGAGTTGTAAGAATGGAGGTGGACCATTGTATCATCTATAGTAAGGATTAGGTGTAAGGTTACAATAGTGCCCTAGAAATGTTGGTAATGACAGTTTCTAATTGTGGCCTGCAGCCCGCCGCCCGGCTGGCCAACTTTCTCAAGTCGCGCTTTATGTTCAGTTTTTGATTAATTAAAAGGGTTATCACCTAGTAAGAGGACATGGGAAGATGCCACTGCCGTTCCTTGTCCTGTCCCGGTTCACCAATTCTTTCAGCAGTTTCCTGACAAACCCGGGGCCTCAGTAGCGGAGCATAATATTCCGCTGTGGGCGGTAATGTGGCCCGTCTGACTGCTTCTCTTACGTCCCACTCTATGCAGCATGACGCGCTGTTCCCTTACCCATAGGGTGGTGGTTGCGCTTGTGGGCCACAGTGGGCATTTGGGAGTGAATCTTTATGGTGATTGGCCCTCAGATGCAGTCTTTGGTGTGCCTTTCCCTGGGGGCCACGTCAGAAGCCACTATAGTTCTCCTTCCCAGAATTCATGGGAAGGAGTCTTCTAGTAACCAATCCATCATGGCAGCCGTTTCATGCTCTATATCTTACTTTCCCAATCCAATATGGCAGCCTCATTTTCTGATGTAATTTGCGTTTTTCTTACGGTATATAAGGAGTCAATCAATCAATCAATCATTGCATTTGTAAAGCGAGCTACATACCCGAGAGGGCCTCAAGGTGCTGGGGAGGAGGGGGGGGGGTGCTACTGGTCGAAGAGCCAGGTCTTGAGGAGTCTTCTGAAGGCCAGCAGGTCCTGGGTCTGTCGTAGGATGGTGGGGAGAGTGTTCCAGGTCCTGGCGGCGAGGTAGGAGAAGGATCTGCTGCCGGCGGTGGCTTTCCGGATGCGGGGGACTGTGGCGAGGGCGAGGTTGGCTGATCGGAGGCTTCAGGTGGGGGCGTGGAAGCTGAGTCGGTTGTTGAGGTAGGTGGGTCCGGTGTTGTGCAGTGCTTTGTGTGCGTGGATGAGGAGCTTGAAGGTGATCCTTTTGTTGACGGGGAGCCAGTGCAGACCTCTCAGGTGGGGTGTGATGTTGCTGCGGCGGGGGACGTCGAGGATGAGTCGGGCCGAGGCGTTCTGGATGCATTGGAGTCGTCTCAGGAGCTTGTTTGTAGTTCCTGAGTAGAGGGCGTTCCCGTAGTCGAGTCTGTTGGTGATGAGGGCCTGGGTCACGGTTTTTCTCGTGTTGAGGGGGATCCATTTGAATATTCTGTGGAGCATACGGAGGGTGTTGAAGCAGGACGCGGAGACGGCGTTGACTTGCCTGGTCATGGAGAGAGTGGAGTCGAGGATGACCCCCAGGTTGCGTGCGTGGTCCGTGGGTTCCAGGGCTGTGCCTAGCGATGTTGGACACCAGGAGTCGACCCAGGCTGTGGGGGTGGGTCCGAGAATGAGGACCTCCGTCTTGTCTGAGTTCAGCTTCAGTCTGCTGTCCTTCATCCAGCCGGCTACGGCCTTCATTCCTCTGTGGAGGTTAGCTTTGGCGGTGTGGGGGTCTTCAGTGAGGGATATGATCAGCTGGGTGTCGTCGGCGTAGGAGATGATGTTGAGGTTGTGTTGTCGTGCGACGTGGGCGAGAGGAGCCATGTAGATATTGAACAGCGTTGGGCTGAGGGAGGATCCCTGTGGGACGCCGCAGATGATCTCGGTGGTCTTGGAGCGGAAGGGTGGGAGGCAGACGCTCTGAGTTCTGCCGGAGAGGAAGGATGTGGTCCAGGCCAGGGCCTTCTCTTGGATGCCAGTGTCATGGAGGCGTGCTGATAGGGTGTGGTGGCAGACCGTGTCGAAGGCTACTGATAGGTCCAGGAGGATGAGGGCGGCCGTTTCTCCTTTGTCCATCAGGGTCCGGATGTCGTCAGTGGCGGCGATGAGGGCGTCTCGGTGCTGTGGTTGCTGCGAAACCCGGATTGAGAAGGGTCCAGGATGTTGTTAGCTTCGAGGTAGCGGGTCAGCTGTTTGTTGACAATCTTCTCCGTCACTTTTGCTGGGAAAGGGAGCAGGGAGATGGGCCGGAAGTTCTTGAGGTCCTTGGGGTCCGCATTGGGCTTCTTCAGGAGGGCGTTGATCTCGGCGTGCTTCCAGCTTTCTGGGAAGGTTGCTGTCTCGAAGGAGCAGTTGATTGTTTTCCGGAGGTGGGGCGCGATGGTTGTGCTGGCTTTGTTGAAGACGTGGTGAGGGCAGGGGTCCGATGGGGATCCGAAGTGGATGGAGTTCATGGTTTTGATGGTGTCTTCGTCGCTGACGCAGGACCAGACGGTCTGGCGACTGGTGCGAGTGGTAGTCGCAGGGGTGGTGGACTCGGTGGTTGGTGCGGGGGGGTCGGAGTTGAAGCTGTCGTGGATGTCGATGATCTTGCGGTGGAAGAAAGTGACCAGGGAGTCGCACAGGTCTTGAGATGGCGGGATGTCGTTGGTGTTGGAGCTGGGGTTGGAGAGTTCTTTCACGATGTTGAAGAGCTCTTTGGTGTTGTGTGCGTTGTTGTCTAGGCGGTCCTTGAAGGCGGTCTTCTTGGCGGTCCTGATGAGTTGGTGGTGTCTGCGGGTTGTGCTCTTGAGGGCTGTGTGGTTGTCTGGCGTTCGGTCGTGGAGCCATTTCTTCTCCAGCTTCCGACAGGTGTGCTTGGAGATCCGGAGGTCCTCTGTGAACCAGGCGGCTTTCTTGTTGGCGTGGTTGGTTGTAGAGTATTTGAGGGGGGCGAGGGTGTTGGCGCAGTCGTTGATCCACTGAGCGAGGTTGGTCGCGGCGGTGTCTGGGTCGGTGGGGTCGGTGGGTGGTCTCAGGGCGAGGGCGGTAGTCAGTTGGTCCTCGGTGATCTTGCCCCAGCAGCGGCATGGTGGCTGTTGGGTGCGGTGGTGTGTGGTGGGTTTTCTGAAGGTGAAGTGGATGCATCTGTGGTCGGTTCAGTGTGGTTCGGTGGTGTGGTTGAAGGAGACGTGGAGGCTTGCGGAGAAGATGGGATCGAGCGTGTGTCCAGCGGCGTGAGTAGGTGTCGTTACGAGCTGTTTGAGTCCGAGGTTGGCGAGGTTGTCGATCAGGGCGGTGGAGTTGGCGTCGTTGTTGTTCTCGAGGTGGAAGTTCAGGTCCCCGAGGAGGATGTAGTCCGTGGAAGCGAGGGCATGGGTGCTGATGAGGTCGGCGATGGTGTCACTGAACTGTGGGCAGGGTCCGGGAGGTCTTTAGATGAGGGTTCCTCTGAGGGTGGTGTTGGGGTCGGTGTGGATCTGGAAGTGCATGTGCTCGGCGGTGGTGAGGGTGTCGTCGGTGTTCATTGAGATTTTGATGGAGTCTTTGTGGATGATGGCGATTCCTCCTCCCACACCATTGGTGCGGTCTCTGCGGGAGATCTTGTAGCCCTGTGGGATGGCTATGTCGATGTCTGGTGCTGAGGTGGCGTTCAGCCAGGTCTCCGTCAGGAAGGCGACGTCGGGGTGGTGGAGTCTAGGAGGTCCCAGAGTTCGATGGCGTGCTTGCGAGCAGAGCGGGTGTTGAGGAGGATGCAGCGGAGGTGGTTGGGTTCTCTGGCTGGTGGTTTGGAGGGTTGGATGCTGGTGAATCTGCAGCTCCGGCAGGTGAAGGGCCCTTGGGTGCGCTTCGGGGTGGCCCGGTAGCAGGGGTGGTCTCGGCTGGTGTTGAGTGTGTGGAGGGTGTTTGCGTCGTAGTGCAGTCTCGTGTTGCGGGGGGTTCGGGGTCCAGGGGTTATGGCGCCGGGTGCGGTCCAGGCGCGGACGGGTGCAGACGGGCTTGCCTTAGGCGCACCTTCGGCGCGGCAGCGGCGTGCCCGCTGCGCACGGCCGCTTCGTGGCCTCCATATGAGGGCAGAGGGAGGGAGGAGCAGCTGGGAGGTGGGAGCTGGGCGGCCAATGGGAGTGGAGGGGGCGGGGCCGCAGGGGCTCAGCGGCGGGGGAAAAAAAACGGGGAGAAACGGCGGGAGAAAAGAGAATAAAGACGGCAAGAGAGGCGGCGAGGGACTGGGAGGGAGGGGGGGACAACAGGGCACAGGGTACAGAAAAAGCAAAACACAGTGTCACAGAATCAAAAAAACACAGCGGCATAGAGTGCCAAGCAAAAGCGGCAGGGGTACAGAAATGCAAAGAGGGAGGGGGCAGTCAGGTGGAAAGCGGCAGGGGTCCAAAAATGCAAAAGGAGAGGGCAGCGGAGGTTCAACCCACAGGGGGCTGCATGGCGGATGGGTGGAGCGACCTGCCTGGTGACAGGGTCAAAGGTCGCTCTCTACCACCGCTTTGCGGCCTCCATATGAGGGCAGAGGGAGGGAGGAGGGAGTGGGGTGGCCAATGGGAGTGGAGGGGGTGGGGCCGCAAGGGCTCAGCGGCGGGGGACAAAAACCGGGGAGAAAAGAGAAAAAAGACGGTGGGAGAGGCGGCGAGGGACTCGGAGGGAGGGGGGGACAACAGGGCACAGGGTACAGAAAAAGCAAAACACAGTGTCACAGAATCAAAAAAACACAGCGGCATTGAGTGCCAAGCAAAAGCGGCAGGGGTACAGAAATGCAAACAGGAAGGGGGCAGTCAGGCAGAAAGCGGCAGGGGTACAAAAATGCAAAAGGAGAGGGCAGCAGAGGTTCAACCCACAGGGGGCTGCGTGGCGGATGGGGTGAGCGACCTGCCTGGTGACAGGGTCAAAGGTCGCTCTCTACCACCGCTTTGCAGCCTCCATATGAGGGCAGAGGGAGGGAGGAGCAGCTGGGAGGTGGGAGCGGGGCGGCCATTGGGAGTGGAGGGGGCGGGGCCGCAGGGGCTCAGCGGCGGGGGAAAAAACCGGGGAGAAACGACGGGACACAGAGTGCCAAGCAAAAGCGGCAGGGGTACAGAAATGCAAAGAGGGAGGGGGCAGTCAGGCGGAAAGCGGCAGGGGTACAAAAATGCAAAAGGAGAGGGCAGCGGAGGTTCAACCCAGAAGGGGGTGCGTGGCGGATGGGGGGAGCGGCCTGCCTGGTGGAGTAGCATTTCTCTCTTTCTTGCATTGCAACACTTCGTTGCTCCTGTATGTGTGTTTCAACGCTCCTCATAATCTTCTTTCCTGTAGATGCTCCAGTTTGCTGCTCCTGTTGTCTTGTAGATTTTCCCATTTCTCTGTTAGCGCTTTCTTTCCTGTTGTAAGTCTCTTTTCCTGCTTGCACCTCTTGTGGTACCTGGGCCCAGTTACAGTCTCTTGGGTCATTGCCCTTTGCCATCAGGGAGCCACCATCATCATTAGAGGTTTTTGGAGGCGTGGCCAGGTCGAGCACCAAAATGGCTGCTTGACTGAGAAGCTGCAGAGCAGCCGCTCAATAAATGCAGCAATGCTCCGCTCCATCGGTGTAATAGCAGCACCTGGCCATACCTGCAGATGCCTAGGGCCCCTGGAATTTCCCGGGCCCCTCGGTGGTGAGGTTCCAAGACTTCTAATCTGCACAAGTCCCCTCACCAACTGCGGCCAGGCGCAGCCCTCGGAGGCCCGGTGATGACAGGGGTCGCAGGCGAACTTGAGGGCAGGGCTGCAGCTGGGGCAGAGCAGCCGCGCGAAAATCGAGGCCAGAGCAGAGGGGACATCGGGCTGTGCGGAGGCATGATAGACATCTCGTTGCCTCGCATGCCTAAATAATTCAACAGCCTGTGGAGGTGAGTCTCTTTCCCCTCTATTGCTGCCACATCGCGCCGACTCCTTGGCTCAGCTGATCACCACGAATATCGGCCTGATTTAATAGCATAGAGAGCCACTACCATTAGGCCCCAGGGCCAAGGAGCACTGGAAGGCACCATGCGGAGCCCACCTCCACGGGGCCTCATTAATTGCTGCGCCCTGGGTCTAGCGCAAAGCCATACAGAGCGCTGAGTGAATGGGAAGAGCTACAATAGAGGGTTCCTATCCGTGTTCACATTATGGGCAGATCTACATATCGGGCTGAAAACGACATTTGGAGCAGAAATCGGTGGTTTACGCCTGCGTTCTTCTTACCCTGATGGCTAAGAAGGGGTGTCACTCAACTCAAGTGCATGAATCTGCATTGCTGGCCCTCATGTGTGACCGCTCTTGCCAGCGCTTACTGAGTCTCCTATTCACACCATGGGTCGCGGCGACCCCAAACAGAGAAAACTCACCATCGAGACAGCGAAGAAGCCCCACTTGGGGACCCCCCAGGTCCCTCAGACCCTCCCGACTCTGATCCCCTTCCACAGATGGTGTTACGGCTATCATGGCTGAACTGCGAGCCAGATTTAAGGCCATAGATACATGGTTTGTAACATTGGAGGCCCACTTGGACGGCATGGCCGCATTGAGCAGTATGGGACCCGAATCGATACTGCTGAACACCGCATTTCAGAGGTGGTGGATACACAGTCGGCTGTGGTTAAGCACCTAGAATGCACTGTGTGGATTCTCAAGGCAACAGCAGCTAAGGCAGAGGATTTGGAGGCCACATCACACCACAACAATATACATATTGCTGGGGTTGCTGAGTCCACAAACACAGGCCCCATGGAAGCATATGCGTGGAACAACTTCTTATGGAACTCTTTGAGAGGGATACTTTTTTCTCAACATTTGCAATTGAGCGGGCCCACAGAGCCCTTGCTCCTAGATCGTCCCCTTGCACTCCGCTGTGATTCATTATAGCCCGGCTTTTGAACTACCACGATCGAGACATTGCTTTGCGCATGGCTCGGGATAAAGGGGAAATTCAGTATCATGGCATGTTGCTCTCCTTTTTTCCTGATTTCACTGTAATAGTTCAGGAGGCCCGTAAACAATTTCAGGACATATAGCGGGCCCTGCGACGGGCAAACATTCGATACGCCATTCTTTACCCGGCACGCCTACGCTTTCAGCTCAACCGAAAGACCCACATTTTTGACTCGCCAACAGAAGGTACAGATTTTTGGAAGCACCATAAGCCGTACTCTAACTCACCCTCTGGGAAATGATTTGCCGCCTTCCAGTTTCACCCCATGCAAACTGCTGACGCCAGATGCTCAGTGAACTGCTACATTGGACTCGAAAACACTACTACGTGTCAGATGCACCAACAAGGTCTCTCTTGTCTGTAAAACTCTTCTTCTTTTCAATATTGACTGTACATGTTTTGCTGTAATAGCAATTTTAACCTAAAGCGGCCTCGTTTGGGCATTGCCTCCCACCTAGGAGATCTCCTACTGTTTGGTTGAGAAAAATGGGATTCGCCAGATACAATTGGGTGGATATCCAATGTTGGTGATGGGTGGCGGGTTGGGAGTTATTTCGCGTTATGCAATGAATGTTTGTTATATGCAGGATGTACCCTATCTCAACGGCTGGCCTTAAGCAATTCTACATAATGATGCTTCCCCATACACCTTAACATGGCTGCAATGCCACGGTCAGGTTGGAACGCCTGGGCACTGGAGTTTAAATGCATGTCATGGAATGTGAGGTTCCTCTGTAACCCCCGAAAAATGAGACAGGTATTAGCTATAGTGTGGGCTTCACACTATAGGGGACCTATTTCACGAAGCCCAATTACCTTCAGTGTCTGACCTCGCTGAGGGACATAATGTATCCTCACTGGACAGATTCCTTCTGCATAGAATGCAGGCCTCCTAATTTGCCACACTACAATCCTCGGTAGTGGAACCGAGGACCCCTCCAAATCCTATAGTTGCCCTAGATATGCAGCAGACTATGCCGACTTCATACACTAGGCTTGGAACTGCCCACCGGTCTTGTGCTGGGAGACAGTCTTCAGACATCTCGCACTAATGATTGATGCGTATCCCAACAGCCCCATTACTGGCGCTGTAGGGATACGTCAAAACATTAGGTGCTGGAATTCGACGCTTCACTGCCATTGCTTTATTACGCGCCAAGAGAAAGATCTCTGTACATTGGGGCAGCCCTGCAGCACCAAAAGTTAAAGCTCGGATGAGGGACCCAATATACTGTGACAATACTAGCGATATTTATGCAACGGTATTGCCCCACTCCTCCAGGCCCAACGATATTTGGCAACCACTTTGTTTCTACCTACTGCTCCATCCTGAGGAGACAAATTGAAACTGGGCACTCCGGACCTGATCTGTGACCCTGTGGTTGAGGATGGGTTGGGATTGCAAGGATTGTTATATAAAGACATGGTGCAACTCTAACCTATGCTGTACCGACGCCATGTTGGCTCCTCCTCTGGCACGAGCCTCACTCACCTGACCTCTTGTCAGCCATTTATACTTTCATTCAGTATTTTGAAATGCTAATATATCAAGATACTATTTCAATGACGTTAGATGTCGTTGTCACCAGCATATTATGAATGATTCTTCATGTCCTTTTTCACTCTTTGATGTACATCCCTGCACTGTTAATTGGTTTTGTCTAAGATGAATGCTGCTACTTCGATTTCTACCACTACTTGTCCCACATGACTCTGTATGTATGTATGTATGTATCATGGCAGCTGTTTGTGAAAAAATGCATTAAAACCAGCTAAAAAAACTTCATTGGAGGCCCCCCCCCCCTCCCCTAGAGGTTTTTTCTCCTGTGGGCTCCTTCTGTCTGGCACTATCTGCTAAGGCACTATAAGTGTCGGCGGCGTTGTGACTACTAGAAGCGGTCACCGTTAGGTTTGGCAGATTAAGACATAAAGCAATATGTGTGGTAACTCCTTGTTAGACCTGTCAGCCCTTTGGGTGGTCCCTCCTCATCATTATTTATTTTGTCCCACTTTTGCCTCAAACCCTGTTTGAATTTTTCCTTTTTGGGAACCACCAGACTTTTTCGTGTTGCTACAGATTCAGGGAGCCATTTTAGCTACCCCTGAAACTTCTGTCTGAGGGCCTGGAGCACAAAATGGTGGCCACCTGTGACATCACCAGCATCCACTGGAACCTACCAGCACCTTCCAGAACATTCCAGGAGATTCCAGAACTCTGTGACAGTTGGAGACCGTTTAGAATGTTGGGAGGATAAGAGAGGCAGTTGGCAGTTGGAGCTGGCAGTTGGCACCTGACTGGTGAAGAGAGAGGAGCACAACAGTGAAGGAGGAAGGAGTGAAGCAGCAGGGGTGGAAACTTGTGCCTGGAGTGGGGTCCATAAACCCACCCTTGATACTTGTCCCTACTGATGGATCCCAGCCTATAGCCCTGTGTGGGAAGAAGACAGAAGAAACTTATCCTAAGGACCTGGACAGCAGGAACAGGCCTTAGAATCAAGAAAACAGCAAGATTCTGACCTGAGAACTGGTTTCCCTGGAGTCCGGCGTCGAGTAGCCTGAAGACCTGGAGCCCGAGGTGGAGAAGCGGCGCTGACTGAAGTAGCAGACGTCGTACCCGGAGCCGCCTGAGGTCGTGAGAGGGCGCCGACGGAGGTCGTGAGGAATTCCAGAGGTCGAGGAGGAAGTGAACCGAGGTCGAGCGAGCGGCGTCATCGGAGGAGTGAAGTCCGCCCTCCGGAGTCGTCGGAGACCGAGGTAGAGGTGAACCGGAGGTCGGGAGTGAGGATCGCACTCCGGAGTCGCCCGGAACCTGAGAGGAGGAGCACCGGAGGTCGGGGGTGAGGATCGCACCCCGGAGTCGCCGGAAGTCGACATCGAGGCCAGGCCGGCCGACGTCATCGGAGCCGAGAGCGCCATCGGACCGGAGCCGCCCGAAGTCGACACCGAGTAGAGACTGCCCGACGCCGTCGAATCGGAGGTCGAGATTGAACCGAGGCCGCCGACATCGGACCGGAACCGCCTGCCGGCGTCGTCAAAGAACTGACATTGTGCCGAGGCCGCCGAGACCGAACCGGAACCGCCTCACGGCGTCGACACGACTCCAGCGGCGTCGGAACATCAGAAAAAGGGCAGTAAGTGGAGTAGAGGGCGCCTAAGGCCTTGTGGAGACCTGAGAGACTGCTCTAAGGGGCTAGGGAGGTGCTGAAACCAACCTGACTGTGCAAGGGGTGAACTGGGACTAACCTAGAGAGGTTGTGTGGAGAGAGAAAGCCAGGGCACTGGTATTCCCCCCTTTGATCTACCTCAGCTTAGGCCTCAGCCTTGTCCCAGCCAGGGAGTAGCCCCCCTCAAGCCTTCCACAACCCTACAAGCTGTGCCTGGGCCCTATCAGCCCTTAAGAATTGAAGTGTCATCTGATTACATGAGTGTTGCTGTATACTTTTAATTATTTATTGGGGATACTGTATTTATTGAGTTTTTACCTATTTATTGCTGCACTATATTTATAGGTCCACAGGACTTGTTGGTGTACAATATTTATTGGTACAGTATTTATTGCCTCAAAGTATTTAATTGTCTGTATATATTGCACTTGTATTTATGCCCTGTTATTTATGATCACCCCTATTTATTTAATCAAACAGCCAATATTTATTTGACCTGCACTAATTGAAACTTGTATATTGTGATTGTCTTATTTATTTTTCCAATCAGCAACTAAGAGAAAAAGATAAAGAAAGAATATTTTCATAATTTTTACGGTGTAGAGTCGTTTTTGGAACGGATGCACGCATGGTTATTGTATGGGTATATTGTATGCTTAGCACTGCGCCTGTTTCCTGACCACTCGAGCCAAGCTACCACAGTGTGTCCGGAAGACCACCACCACCCTTTCAGAGTGGGAGTGTGGTTTTCCAACATAAATTGGTGGCAGCGGTGGGATAGAGCTGTGCCTACATATACTCAACAATAACTGTGGGTAGTCCATAGGCCTACACCGGGAGTTTTCTCACAGCGGCCTTCCTAATTGTGGGTTTTTGTTTTTTCCAAATTTACTCTGGTGGTGGGAGGAGGTATTATTAAAGGTACCCCCCTACATTGCTACTGCACAAAACCTGTCCTCTAACCTGAGTGGGCAAGATGGAGTTTGTACTAGAGAATCTAGAAACGTACACTGTGGCCCAACTCAGGGAGTTTTGCCAGCGGGAGGGGGTGTACTGTCCCCCAGGAGCAAAGAAGGGTGCACTCCAAACCAGCTTAAGGGCTTGGGGGGAGGCACGCCGAGAAAGCAAGGCTGAGGAGGAAGACAGGGATGGAGAGCCTGACCCCGAGGGGGCTGAGATGTACCAACCTGAGGTGGGGAACCTGTCAGCAGGGCCCAGGACACTTTCTAGGAAGGGCAGCACTGTCTCTAGCGGGGGCTTATCCAGCGTGGAGTTAGCAGATCGGAGAGAGAAAAGACAGCTCACATGGGATTTAGCAAAGCTGGAGAAGGAGAAGGAGGAACAGAGGTTGGCTCATGAGACGGAGAAAGAGAGGATGGCTCATGAGATAAGACTGAAAGAGATAGAGCTTCAGATCTTAAGAATTGGGGCACCAACTGTTCCTAATGGTGGCAGCAAAGACCAAGAAATCACCAGGGAATCCAAACCTTACCTGCCAAAGGACATAGTAGCTAGCTATGGGGCGGGTGACGACATCGCCAAGTGGCTAGCAGCCTATGAGGTCTCGTTGAGGGCCCATGGGGTTCCAGTGAAGTATTGGGGAGGAGGATTGTATAGGTACATGCCTCCAGCTGGTAGGGATGCTTTATTGGCCCTCGAAGAGGATGAGCAGACCCACTACCCCACCATGAAACTGGCGCTCATCAGAAAGTTTGGACTAACACCTGAAAAGTACAGACAGAAGTTCAGGGGTAGTCACAAGCTGGGCACACAGAATTGGGTGGACTTCCTGGACTATGCAAAGAAGGCACTGGAAGGTTGGATTCAGGGCAGTGAAGTAAGGAACTACGAGGAGTTGTTCGACCTAGTACTGAAGGAACACCTACTCGAGAAATGTTTCCCTGAACTGCGGCAACACCTGGTGGATAGCAAGCTGACCAGCCCCCGGAAGCTTGCTGAGGAGGCGGACATTTGGGCTAGTACCCGGGTGTCCACAAGGGGGACTGGAGGGGATACTCAAAAGGCCGGACAGGGCGCCCCCCAGAAGAAAGAGGGAGGGGAAAAGAAAAAGGAGTTCTCCAAAGGCCCCCAAAATAACTTCCAAGGGAAGGGAACAGGATTCACCTCTAAGGCTAACCCACCCAGAAACCCTAATCCTGGCCAGAGTCAGCAGCCAAGGGTTGTCCATTGCTACGAGTGCGGTGGCGTTGGACACTATAAAGGAGATCCGAAGTGTCAGAGCCCCCCGGAGTAGCTAGTGTAGTGCTCGGGGAGGAGATGCCCTTAACTAAGGGAAGGGAGTGGGCGGGTGTCACTCTAGTGTCCCTGGGAGAACGGGAGATGGTTCCTAAGATCCAGGTGCCCGCAAATACCGCAAAGTATGGGCAGTGGATCACCATCAACGGCCAAAGGGGGGAGGCTCTGAGAGACACAGGAGCCAGTATGACTATGGTGCGTAGCCAGCTGGTGTCTCCAGAGCAGGTAATTCCCGATGTACTCCACCCAGCCGCGATGGCTGACGGCAGAACAGGTCACTATCCAGTGGCCGAGGTTCCCTTTGAATGGGGGGGGGTTGCAGGTTCACTTCGAGTTGCCGTAAGCCCTGCCGTGCCAGTCGATTGTCTGCTGGGCAATGACATGGAGCACAACGCTTGGAAGGAGGTGGAATACCGGACTCACACCGAGATGCTGGGTACACCTGACTGGGCCTGTGTTAGCACAAGGTCCGCGACTACCCGAAGAGGGAGTTCATTCCGGCTGGAGCCTGGAACAAAGGCCCAGCCAGCTGCCAGTCAAGGGAAGAACCGAGGACAGGAGGAGCCTGCCTCGGCGTCTCCACCCCGTAGGACGGATAGGCCACCGGAGGTGGTGGACCAGGAGTCTGCGGAGGGGGACGTTACCCACCTGGAGGACCTACCCATCCCGGCCGAGTGGCACGTGGAGGGAGGCCCGTCCAGGGAGGAATTCTGCCAGGGCCAGAGGGAGTGCCCTACCCTTGAGGGGCTGAGGCGACAGGCCGAAGCCCAGGCAGCAGGGAACGTTGAAGGGAACTACAGTGTTTACTGGGAGGATGGCCTCCTCTACAGTGAACCCAAGGCACCCCTACATGGATCGTCACGAGCCTTGGTAGTTCCTCAACGTTATCGAGCCTTCCTTTTAGAGTTGGCTCACGAGATACCATTGGCAGGACACCTGGGGCAAGACAAGACCTTCGCCCGTCTTGTCCCACACTTTTATTGGCCTCAGATGAAAGTGTCGTCCGATACCTACTGCCGGACATGTGTGTCTTGCCAAGCCAGTGGGAAAACAGGGGTGAAGCTGAAAGCTCCCCTGGAACCACTTCCTGTCGTTAGCACCCCCTTTGAAAGGGTGGGCATCGACATTGTGGGTCCATTAGATCCACCAACTACAGCTGGTCACAGGTTTATCCTGGTTCTGGTGGATCATGCCACACGGTACCCAGAGGCAATACCTCTGAGGACCATAACAGCACCTGTTGTGGCTAGGGCCCTGATGGGAATCTTTACCCGAGTGGGTTTTCCCAAGGAAGTTGTGTCCGACAGGGGGACCAACTTCATGTCAGCATATATGCGGGCAATGTGGAAGGAGTGTGGAGTGACCTACCGGTTCACAACTCCTTACCACCCCCAGACCAATGGTCTGGTGGAGAGGTTTAATAAAACCTTGAAAGGCATGATCAGAAGTCTGCCTGAAAGCCTGCGGAGGAAATGGGACGTCCTCCTACCCTGTTTACTTTTTTCATACAGGGAAGTGCCACAGAAGGGAGTGGGCTTCAGCCCCTTCGAGCTTCTGTATGGGCACCCTGTACGTGGACCTCTTAACCTGGTGAGAGACGGATGGGAAAGAACTCCCAGAAAGCTCCCCCAGGATGTGGTGAGCTACATGCTGGCCTTCCGGAGCCAAATGGCTAAGTTGTGGAAGCAAGCTTCTGACAACTTGGAAGCCAGCCAAGCAGTGATGAAGGCGTGGTATGACCACAACGCTCATCCGGTGGAGTTGGAGCCTGGCCAGAAGGTGTGGGTGATCGAACCAGGAGAGCTTAGTGCCCTCCAGGATCGCTGGTCAGGACCCTTTGAGGTGTTGGAGAAGAAGGGTAAGGCTACCTACTTGGTGGACCTGAAGACCCCTCGTCAGCCCCTGCGGGTGCTGCATGCCAACCGCCTCAAACCCCACCACGAGAGGCCCGAAGTCATCTTGATGATGGTGACTGACGGAGGAGAGGACGTGGAAAGCGAGCCTCTCCCTGATCTGTTTGCGTCTCAGGAAAAGGATGGGTCGGTGGAGGGAGTGATTCTCTCCCCATCTCTAACTCCTGAACAGCAGGAGGACTGTCGCCAGGCCCTGGGGCAGTACTCTGCGTTGTTCTCCCTTGTCCCGGGTAGGACTCACCTGTGCGTCCATGACGTGGACACAGGAGACAGCCCACCTGTGAAGTCCAAGATCTACCGGATGTCAGACAAGGTGAAGGCCAGCATTCATAGTGAAGTCACTAAGATGCTGGAGCTAGGAGTGATTGAACCTTCTAGCAGCCCCTGGTCCAGTCCGGTGGTGTTAGTACCGAAAGCTGCACCACCGGGTGCCCAACCAGAACTGAGGTTCTGTGTGGACTACCGGGGACTGAATTCAGTGACAAAGACTGATGCACATCCGATCCCTAGGGCGGATGAATTAATTGACCGGCTGGGAGCTGCCCAATATCTAAGTACCTTTGACCTTACTTCGGGGTACTGGCAGATCTCTTTGACTGATGGAGCAAGGGAAAGGTCAGCCTTCTCCACGCCCAATGGCCACTACCAGTTCTGTGTGATGCCCTTTGGGCTCAAGAACGCACCTGCCACGTTTCAGCGCCTGGTAAACCAGATCCTCACCGGAATGGAGAGTTTCTCTGCTGCTTATCTGGATGACATAGCCGTCTTCAGTAACAGCTGGGAGGATCACTTGCGTCACCTGCAAGCTGTTCTCCAGGCCCTGAGACAAGCTGGATTGACGATCAAGGCCAGCAAGTGCCAGATCGGGCAGGGGTCGGTAGTGTACCTTGGACACTTGGTGGGTAGGGGAACGGTGCAACCCCTCCAGGCGAAGATCGAGGCCATCATGGCCTGGGAACCCCCCAAGACACAGACTGAGGTCCGAGCATTTTTGGGCCTCACGGGATACTATCGCCGCTTCGTGAAGGGGTACGGTACCATCGTAGCCCCTCTCACGGAGCTCACGTCCAAGAAACAACCTCGACGGGTAGTCTGGACGGAGGCTTGTCAGCAAGCCTTTGAGAGATTGAAGAAAGCCATGTGCGAGGCCCCGGTCTTAAGGGCCCCAGACTTTTCCAAGAAGTTCATTGTCCAGACAGATGCATCAGAACATGGCATTGGGGCAGTGTTATCGCAACTCAACGAAGAGGGTCTGGATCAACCCGTGGTCTTCCTATCCAGGAGACTACTTCCCAGGGAACAGAAGTGGAGTGCAATAGAGCGTGAAGCCTTTGCAGTGGTATGGGCTCTGAAGAAGTTGCGGCCATACCTGTTTGGCTCGCACTTCCTAGTTCAGACCGACCACCGACCCCTTCGTTGGCTGATGCAAATGAAGGGGGAGAATCCCAAGTTGTTGAGGTGGTCTATTTCCCTACAGGGGATGGACTTTCAGGTGGAACATCGGCCTGGAGTGGACCACGCCAATGCAGACGGTCTCTCAAGGTATTTCCGCCTTAGTGATGAGAACTCCCAAGGGGTTGGGTAGCTCTCCCCACTTTCAGCTGGGGGGGACGCGTGTTAGACCTGTCAGCCCTTTGGGTGGTCCCTCCTCATCATTATTTATTTTGTCCCACTTTTGCCTCAAACCCTGTTTGAATTTTTCCTTTTTGGGAACCACCAGACTTTTTCGTGTTGCTACAGATTCAGGGAGCCATTTTAGCTACCCCTGAAACTTCTGTCTGAGGGCCTGGAGCACAAAATGGTGGCCACCTGTGACATCACCAGCATCCACTGGAACCTACCAGCACCTTCCAGAACATTCCAGGAGATTCCAGAACTCTGTGACAGTTGGAGACCGTTTAGAATGTTGGGAGGATAAGAGAGGCAGTTGGCAGTTGGAGCTGGCAGTTGGCACCTGACTGGTGAAGAGAGAGGAGCACAACAGTGAAGGAGGAAGGAGTGAAGCAGCAGGGGTGGAAACTTGTGCCTGGAGTGGGGTCCATAAACCCACCCTTGATACTTGTCCCTACTGATGGATCCCAGCCTATAGCCCTGTGTGGGAAGAAGACAGAAGAAACTTATCCTAAGGACCTGGACAGCAGGAACAGGCCTTAGAACCAAGAAAACAGCAAGATTCTGACCTGAGAACTGGTTTCCCTGGAGTCCGGCGTCGAGTAGCCTGAAGACCTGGAGCCCGAGGTGGAGAAGCGGCGCTGACTGAAGTAGCAGACGTCGTACCCGGAGCCGCCTGAGGTCGTGAGAGGGCGCCGACGGAGGTCGTGAGGAATTCCAGAGGTCGAGGAGGAAGTGAACCGAGGTCGAGCGAGCGGCGTCATCGGAGGAGTGAAGTCCGCCCTCCGGAGTCGTCGGAGACCGAGGTAGAGGTGAACCGGAGGTCGGGAGTGAGGATCGCACTCCGGAGTCGCCCGGAACCTGAGAGGAGGAGCACCGGAGGTCGGGGGTGAGGATCGCACCCCGGAGTCGCCGGAAGTCGACATCGAGGCCAGGCCGGCCGACGTCATCGGAGCCGAGAGCGCCATCGGACCGGAGCCGCCCGAAGTCGACACCGAGTAGAGACTGCCCGACGCCGTCGAATCGGAGGTCGAGATTGAACCGAGGCCGCCGACATCGGACCGGAACCGCCTGCCGGCGTCGTCAAAGAACTGACATTGTGCCGAGGCCGCCGAGACCGAACCGGAACCGCCTCACGGCGTCGACACGACTCCAGCGGCGTCGGAACATCAGAAAAAGGGCAGTAAGTGGAGTAGAGGGCGCCTAAGGCCTTGTGGAGACCTGAGAGACTGCTCTAAGGGGCTAGGGAGGTGCTGAAACCAACCTGACTGTGCAAGGGGTGAACTGGGACTAACCTAGAGAGGTTGTGTGGAGAGAGAAAGCCAGGGCACTGGTATTCCCCCCTTTGATCTACCTCAGCTTAGGCCTCAGCCTTGTCCCAGCCAGGGAGTAGCCCCCCTCAAGCCTTCCACAACCCTACAAGCTGTGCCTGGGCCCTATCAGCCCTTAAGAATTGAAGTGTCATCTGATTACATGAGTGTTGCTGTATACTTTTAATTATTTATTGGGGATACTGTATTTATTGAGTTTTTACCTATTTATTGCTGCACTATATTTATAGGTCCACAGGACTTGTTGGTGTACAATATTTATTGGTACAGTATTTATTGCCTCAAAGTATTTAATTGTCTGTATATATTGCACTTGTATTTATGCCCTGTTATTTATGATCACCCCTATTTATTTAATCAAACAGCCAATATTTATTTGACCTGCACTAATTGAAACTTGTATATTGTGATTGTCTTATTTATTTTTCCAATCAGCAACTAAGAGAAAAAGATAAAGAAAGAATATTTTCATAATTTTTACGGTGTAGAGTCGTTTTTGGAACGGATGCACGCATGGTTATTGTATGGGTATATTGTATGCTTAGCACTGCGCCTGTTTCCTGACCACTCGAGCCAAGCTACCACAGTGTGTCCGGAAGACCACCACCACCCTTTCAGAGTGGGAGTGTGGTTTTCCAACACTCCTGTTACCGCAGACATCAGAATTAAATGTTTTGTGATACAAACCGCATTGCAATAAATTTGGCTGGTCAAACCTGCAAATATAAATCAGGGCAAAGTGCCTGGTAAATATGGGGACATGTGGATTTTGGTGTAATAAACAACATAGGGACTGATTTAGAGTTTGGTGGTCAGGTTGCTCTGTCACAAATGTGTCTGCCTAATTACAAGTTCATTATATCCTATGGCACGATGGACGGGATATCCGTCATATTTGTAATGGAGCAGTCCAACATCCAAACCCCAAATCATGCCCAAAATGTGCATGTAATGCACCATTTTAGGAGCTCAAACTTGTAATAAGTGCTATTTCTCACCCCAATAATGTACCACATGTATCGTTATTCATAAGTCACAATAAATATTGGACCTAACACCAGTTCATACAGGGACTGTATCATGTAGACAGAGTGATCATGCAGCTGGTGCATTATCAGCAGCTGAAATATCAGACACATGATTAGGAATGGAAGGCCTCCTAGAGTAGAGCATGGAGCGATGGAGTCTGAAAGGTGGGTAACACTGATGAGTTCAATGGAGACGTCACAAGCTTCATCACAGAGCTGAAGCCCGCATCCTCCTGCGTCTCCCAGTACCTGTCGGTGTGTCCTCGCAAGCTGTTGATGCATCAGAGGGTGACAGCCTGGTGCAGGGTCTGTCACTCACACATCCGCCCAGGAGCATGTTGATGAGTGTCCGACCCTACCAGGTGTCTAAATTTATTCTACTCGGATACGTCGCATTTGTCTCAGATAAACAACATCTCACTTTTCATATTTAATTGGATACATCAGTGAGAGAGTTGACAAGCTGGCAGGAATCGTTTGGAGATTTTTTTGTATTCCTTTGACATTAGAGAAATAACAACAACATTTTTTTCCTCTCTGGCTGTGACAAGTTTTGCAAAAGAAATTAGATATTCTGAATAGAAAAACTTGCATTCTGAAGAGAGTTTGTGGTAAATACCCTGGTGGTTTTTGAAGGTATAGAATGGGATATGGTATAGGTGTCACTGTACCATAAATGCCAAGAGGAACCGATAGGAATTTGTGACTTTTTAAACAACATCAGTTAGAATTTTGGGATTTGCAGATTTCCTTTTAAAATCGTAAACATCGAATAAAAAAATACTTCCATGTAAAGAGCTGCTAGCTAAAAAAGCTAGGACTGGCTAAAGATGTCATACGTGAATGGGAAGAAGCCTTAAAGTGACCATCAAGAGTAGAGAACAAAAAAAAGGTACTCTTTGCCAGCTCCTGCATCTGTAACAATGACCAACAATAAGCATTCTAAAATGTTTGTGTGCGAGATGATGATGTAATGACACATCGTTATCTGAATATCTCCTTTAAGTGATTGCCGTAGCTCCCTCAGTATAAGAATAATCATTAGATCGATTACCCATTTAAAGAATGTAGTGTTCTGCGCCTGCAAAACTTTTCTCACTTATTGCACAGCAGTAAGTTTATCATGCTAGCTATCTATTCCTATGCCAACGCTACTAATGTCTACAGAGCTCTGCCGGTGCATAAGCTGTATTGTATACCTTATTGTTTTTTTAGATCTTGCCAACAGACAGCCTACGCAGCCAGGTTGTGAACCCCAATTTCGACAGTAGACTTAGAGCTTACCAATTGATTACCATTGGTTGGCTTTATTGTCACTGGTATTAGCTTGCTTTTTTTATTGCTTTTGCAAGAGCTTGCCTTCCTTTTATGTGTTTGTCTCTGCCCTGGAGGAATGTATGATGTTACAATGCATACATTTACAACGCATTCCTCTACAACGCAGTTTTTACATCGCAACATCCTTTACAACGCATACATTTACATCGCATACCTCTACAACAAATCTTTTAAAACTACATTTACAACTCATTCCATCACATCGCATTATACCTTTACAACGCATACCATTACAACGCATACCATTACATTGCATTTAAGGTAAGTGCTGGATAGTGTAGGGGTAAAAATTACTATTCTAACTCCAGGGGGTGCAACAGTAGGGTAAGTGTTGAATAGTGTAGGGGTAAATATTACTATTCGAACTCCAGGGGGTGCAACAGTAGGGTAAGTGTTGGATAGTGTAGGGATACTATGCATGGTAATGGTATGCGTTGTAATGACATGTGATGTAATGACATGCGATGTAATGCCTGCGTTGTAGTGACATGCGATGTAGTGTCATGCGTTGTAGTAACATGCAATGTAATGGATGCGTTGTAGTGACATGCGCTGTAAAGGATGTTGCGATGTAATGACTGCGTTGTAAATGTAGTGCGATGGAATGACTGCGTTGTAAAGGTTGTTTCCCGCCCTGGAGTGTAGCATGTGTTAGACCTGGCATTCTTGGTGTGGTTTTCCCCCTAACTTTTTGCCTTTAGATCTCCTGTTTTCTGTGACTGTTTTTTACAGGCCTTGGGAGTCTGCACTCTTTACCGCTGCTATCCAGTGTTAAAGTGCTTGTGCTCTCTCCCTGGATGCAGCTCTTGGAGTTTCACTCTGCAGAATTCCGTGGAGTTACTGAAAAACGCTGCCAAATTCCAGATTTCCACGAGCAGAAAGAGTTATCGACTTGTGCTATGGAATGGCCTCGCACTAGCATCTTTCAACCTACGCACCTCCGAGCATGGAAGCGGTTCACATTAAAGACATTTCAATAAACTAAGGGGCATATTATCAAGGACGGCGTTACAATTATCGCCGGTTTAGCAGCAGAAAACTGCTGCTAAAGCGGCGATAATAGGCTTGATAATAAGCCGCAGAGAATTCCAATAGAAGCCCATGTTCACACCAGAACATGGGCTGCTATTGGAATTCTCCAGGGCATATTATCAAGCCCATTATCGCCGCTTTAGCGGCAGTTTTCTGCCACTAAACCGGCGATCATTTTAATGCCGTCCTTGATAATATGCCCCAATGTGTGGTGCATATGCCTGAATCGTGTCATATAGACAGCCATTTCAAAACGCCCAGTGAAGGTGCAGCAATTAGCAACAAGCAAATAGTGTAATGGTAGGAACGGGATTGCAGGGGCGCGAGCACAATTGCTTTATGAAGCCTGGTGAAGCCTCGTGCTTATGGCTATAAGGGAGGTCACCAGAGGCTAACAATACTATGGTAACTCATTAGTGGAGCATGCAAGGCACTGCACAGACTACTGAGTGTGCATCGCATAGCAACGTGCCTTGTAAATGACTGCTGTCTGGTATTCGCGGTGCCCACTAGGGAACATAAATCGTTTCTGGAACCCCACTAGCGTCCACCACAGCACGCTTCAAAGGAAAACAAAACACAGCACCAGAAATAAGTGAATTAAAGGCAGCAGGTGAAGAAAAAGCCACAGACAGTGACGGTCCAGAGAATTGTGACCCGAGTTGGCTTTCTTTTTCAAACGATCCTACAGTGCACCCATAGTGTTCCAATGCAGTTTGGCCAAGACTCTCTGAGTGTGAACGCACGCTGTCAAACTCAAAACGCACGATGTACCTCTCACATTGCCAGGCTTACATGGTGCTCTGCTAACTTGTAGGATAAAAGTTAAATTCATAGTCCAGCTAGCAACATTATCTGTGGAACCCAGATAAGCGACTCGAATTAAAACGTGTAGTTTGTGTTCATTGGAACGAAGCAATGAAATGCTTCAGTTAAGCTAGGCCTTAACTTTTTTTTTGATGAAAACTATTGATTTCTTGCCACTGCTTTATACAAGACATTGTTTTTTATTGCACTTGACAATTCTCCTTTGAGTGTTGATTAAAATCGCAGCTGATGAGCAGGTGTGCGAGATCATGGTGAGTCACCATGGAATGCATTTGTGTTCCTGCAAGCTGCACACATGTGATTTAATGCCGGTACTTTAACTCACAGCTCAGGACACAGATCGCTTGATGCCACGTAGTCAAAGATGGCAAAAACGTGGGGTCATATCAGCAACAACCGGCAATAATTATCGCTAAGCGCACTTAGCGCTAGGATAATTATCGCCGGCTAGCGTGGATTTATATCGCTGAGATAGCATGCTATTAGCAACGCTTATCTCAAAAGCGATACAAATCCTAACGCTAACTGCCAAACGTGAGATTATCGCTGGAAACCCAGCAATAATCCCACGAAGTTTGGCGATAGCTTGCTGATAGGGCCTCGCATACTTAGCCATGATGTCCACCTTCCATAGGATATCATGGCTAAGTCAGTTTCAAAGAAGGCGTAAGGAAAGTAGCGATAACAGAGGTTATCGCTACTTTTCTTGTCGCTATGCTGCTTTGCGTCAGGCTTGATAATAGGAGAAATGTCGCGACATTCCTCCCGTTATCCAGGGGAGGAACGCCCACTTTGCATCTCATTAGAGATGCAAAGATGGGCGTTAGGAATTCAGGCGCTAAGGCAAGGTTTCACGCGATAGCGTGACCTTGCTGATATAGCGATAAAATTATCGCCGCTTTTCGGCCGAAAACAGCCGCAAAAGCGGAGATAATTTTATATCGCCGCCTTGTAGATATCCCCTAAACACTTACAAATATATTACTACGAAAGCAAACCATGAGAAGGTGACCCTGGAACCTCGTCTGAGAACCAGAATTAGTTTGGTGCACTAGAAAATGCCTCACATGCTATAAAAGGGACAATCACATGCCAACATTACGCCTTAATCCCCGAAAACATCTCACATAACTCCCGAAACAAAATACAAAATATTTTCCCTGCAATCCCCACAATAAGTGAACATTTTTGGGTCTCATACTATCATGGGCTTCTCCAGCCGGGAGCCAGACCCCCGCATCTGCTCTCCACCACTTTGTCTGGCACCCTGTGCCCCGCGTCTGCCCCACCATCCCGTAAACTAGCCAGACAGCTACCACGAGGCTCGGGGGCACTGCAGTCCATTCCGATGGCCCTCTCCCACTGCCAGTTAGGTCGACCCCTCTCCTGGCACCATGGGGTGTTCTGCACTATGGGCCTGTTATCTGGGAGGAGGCAGCACATATACCCGGTAGAGCTGTCTTCCAGTTCACTGTGCCCCCTTGATCTGCCACCTGACCCAGGCAGGGAGTTGGCAGTCCTCCGGGTGGACGTTTGCCAGATAGTTTAATGGCAAACAAAGAAAGATGAGGCTGTCACCAAATAGAGCTTTGCAAGCCTGCATGGGGGACCCAGGTTCAGTCCACGGAAAACCTGTTTCCATTTCCAATCCTCCACCAAGCATTTAGAGCACGGTGATCAAACTGCGCGACCAGACTAAGCTGATAGTGGCATGTGGGCCTAACAAATCACCCAAAGTAGATCAAACTTTAAAATAATTTTGCCACCATCCATCCATCCACGGGGGCACAGGGTCGGCTGTAATGTGCTTCCTGGAGGAGGTCGGCACAGACCAGCCACCAATGGGGCCCCTGGGGTGAGGGCTGCAGGCGGCTGGATCTCAGTTGGTCCAACTCCGAACACGCAGATAGGGAGACCGGCAAACAACGGGCTCCGGAACAGACTACCTGGAACAAGGGGAAGACACCGAAAAGTTGGCACACATCAACTCAGGGCAAGAGTACCCCCACTTCCAGCCCAAGTCCACTTTGATATTCAGTAGACAGATGCTCTAAATTCAACAATTGGAACTCTGCTTATGGCAGCTGTGAATCACAGTCTCTCTCTGCGACTTTGTGAGAGCAGAGCCAGGTGAAGGACCACCGTTGCAAGAAGGGCAGATGCATCGGTCTCTATGGAGATGTATTTTAAATATTAAACCAGCAACTGCAAACTAGGATGCCTAAAAACTGGGGAGCTGTCACAAATACTTTTGATTTCTGGTTCCAGCTCTGAGAAGCATGTTATTGTGTGTGTCAACTCAAATCCCGAGTGAGACAGATTTGTTAGCTGGGTTGTCACATGCCCTTTTGCTTTCAGGTGTCCGGCCGCCTCGGGGAAGTGTTTTGTGTACATCAACTCAATTGAATTGAGCTGCGAGTGCCAGTAAACACCACCACGTGGCTATGGCAGAGTTTTTGCCAAACTCCGCACTCCAAGCATAGCGCAGGGTTTCAAAACTCTGTAAGCTCCCCCCACGGAACGGAGTATACCACCCAAGCCTACTTAAAACATGTTAGATTAGCATATCCACAAATGGAATATTTAATTTACTTGTAAGTCCCTAGTAAAATGGCACAAACTGTGCCCAGGGACTGTAGATTAAATGCTACTAGTGGGCCTGCAGCACTGATTGTGCCACCCACTTAAGTAGCACTTTAAACATGTCTCAGGCCTGCCGTTACATCATGTGTGTGTCTGTGTGTGCAGTTTTAGGCTGCCATTTTGATCTGGCAAAATAACCCTTTTGCTAGGCCTCAAACATTCATTTTTAATATATATGTCACCCAAAAGGTAAGCCATGGACAGCCCCAAAGGCACGGTGCAGTGCAAATAAAAAGTTGGACATGCACTTTTGACATGACCTGGTAGTGCAAAACTCTTACCTTAGTTTTTCACTACTGCAAGACCTACTTCTCCCACAGGACAACAGTGGGTTTACCTTATTGCATCTTATAAGTGTAATTTTCTAATAGGATCAGGCAACCAGTTTATGTTCGATGTCTCTAGAATTGAAATGAAAAATCCTAACTCATGGTGAAGTTGTATTTTGAATTGCAGTTTTGAAAATGTCACCTTTAGAAATTTTGCATTTTCCTGCCTTAGCCATTGGTGACTGCAGCCTGTCTCTGGGTCATATAACTGGATGTGGGTAACAGTTGGGATCTGTGCATTCCTCCTAGATGGTCACACACAATGGAAAGCTTAGGATTGACGGTATGGGCCATCACTGGCAGGATGGGAGGGAGCTGGACCCAGCCCCCCTTCCACTTGAATAGGCTGTGTCCTGTCTCCAAACAAAGGGCTGCATACCCCTGTAGTTAGTCTGGGGACAGGGCCAGGAAGGCAGTGTACCAGTGCACTTCAAAGCAAGCCTCGGGACACTTCACCCCACTTCAAAGGCACAACTGAGTTTTAATACCGGACTTTAGACCCCCCCCCTTGGATTGGACTTGTGTCTCTTGAGCCCAGAGTGACTCCAAGGGCTAGTTGGATGGCCTCCTGATCTGAAGCCTCATGGGCACAATAAGCTTCCAACAACCTTGCACCTACACCTGGACTTTGCCATCTGTGAGTCCACCCTGCCAAGTGGTACCAACCCAGTCTTGGAACCTTGGAAGTGGGCTTAGGGTGCTCTGCCAGCCTGTGTGGATCCAGTGGAACAGACGCATCTCCTCTGCTGCGCGGAGCAACCCCGAGCAGATCCGATGCATTTCAGCTGCTGCGTGGATTGGACTAGTTACAAGGACCCGCATCACCGCCGCAGCCCATCGGAACCATCACTGTACGACACATCCTTTTCCTTGGTCCTCCCATCTCACAACAGAAGGCCTCAACGGCAACTCCGGACTCCACATTGCAGCCTCACAGCTCTTCGGAACCGATGCATCATCCATCGGCCTGCTGCATCCTTGATGCCAGACTTCACATTGCAAGCCCCATCAATGGGATCCTTGACCACAACACAGGCCTTTGCATCGTAGCCTCGCCGTATCTCGGAGTCGGCATATCGCTTTGGCTGTGCAACGCATCTTCTATGCAGATCTATTCAAGCCAGAAATTAATGTACCTTGTTTAGCGGGCCTAACTGGGTCCTTGTAAGCTGCCCTTGCTCCATTGTGGTCAACCTAAACTTGTGACTTAGTCCCAGTGAACAGATATCCATAGTTCGCGCTTTGTGCTTTTTGGTGCTATTTTGACTCTCAAATCTTTCACATTGCATATCTCCGGTTCTACGGTTTGGACGTTTATCATTTTGGTCTTGTTTTATTTAATAAAAGAAGTTCTATTTTTCTAACTTGGTGTGGGAACCTTTTTGTGTAGTGTTTTCACGTTATTACTGTTTAAAGTGTTGCACAAATACTTTACACAGTGCCTCTAAGTCAAACCTGAGTGCTTTGTGCCAAGCTACCAGAGGGTTGATCACAGGTTGATTTAGGGTTGGCTAATACCTCACCCTGACAAGGACTGGGGTTGCTGCTTGACCAGGGCTCAAGTGTCAATCAACCAACAACCCAATATCTCACAGCATCTTTACTTGTGTCCTTCATCTGTTCAATTTTCAGGAACTACACATTCCTTTTTGCTCTTGCGTTCAATGAGAGTGCATGAGTTTTTTGGATTTCTCCCTTGTGTACTTCTGTTTTCCCTCTCCGCCTACTCCTTATTTCTCTCAGTCACCCTCGTGCTACTGCCCTGACCCCTCTCCATGTTTCACTTGCTCTTGTGTGCCATTCCCCATTGCTTCTCCTTCCCACCCTCCTGCTCCCTATTGCTTCACTGTCCTGCTCCCTGTTGCTCCCCTATACCGTCCCACCCTCCTGTTTCCATTGCTGCTCCCATGTCCCACCCAGGTCTTTTTTAAAGGTATAATTTCTTTTGTTTGCAGGGTATCAGGTAGCAAATTGCTGTCAGGTGCCCTACCTTAAAAGAGCATCAGTGGTACTTCTATTTCTTTTTTGCTATTTACTGATTCATTTCATTTTGTAGGCATGCCTGCATAACAGAAATTGTGCATGCTTACAAAATGATGCAGCTCCGTGGATGCGTCAAAGATAAAACCTATGTCTTTCCAAATGCTTAAAGGCAATAGCATTGCAAGACCCAGAACTGGAATGGTTCAAGCAGCATCTATGCATGATTTTGCCACCAACAATAAGTGCACCACGGACTTTGACAGCCCAGGCTTTCTCTGAACAAAACAGTGAAGTAGCAGATCAAGATTTCCTTTCATCAGGAGCACACGGAATGAGCAGCACTAGATGCAGGCTTCCCACCACACACAGATGCCCAGATTTTCTAACACTTTTCAAAAGGTTTGCATCACTTTTTAGGGTGTGATTTACTATTCAACGCAAATCAATATTTGTTTCGGATAGTGATATTACCCCAAAGTAAAGCAAAGTTGCACTATGTGCTGCTTTGTGTTACTTTGCATTAAGGGGCATTCCATGGGTTGTGCGTGGGTGTTCCCATTCAACTACCCATGGATTTTGATTCAAATCCTTACCTACAAACATTGGTCGACTCAGAATTGAGCCAAAATATTACGCCTCCTCAAGGCAGGTGTAACAAGGAGAAATGTTTTCATTTGTCCTTGTTTTTCCAACTTTGCACGTGTGCTGCATTGTACAGCACACATACAAAGTGTGAAAAACCTTAAGGCATAGTTTTGTACTCGAAGGGACCCCTTCCAGTTAAAACAAGCATTGGCATAGCCAATAGGTCTCGCCTTTGGAACCTTATAAGTGTTTAGTCATGCAACAGTTAATGTTGTTGCACCAAGGATATTGTGCTGCATAACCAAATACTTATAAGGTCCCAAAACAAGACCTATTGGCTATGCCAATGCTTGTTTAGTTTTTCTTACTGTAATGTTATAGCTGTGATCAATGCATCTGTGGAGACTTAAACGTGGCTTTTTTCACCCGGGACATTGGTCTGTGTTGATTTGGCCCCCTGGGTTCAGGGCAGTAAACACGGAAAAGTCCACTAAGAGCTCTCCGCATTTCGGTCTTCAGCTCGTCTTAGTTGTTGCTGAAGCAGCGCTGACTCAGAACAAGTGGCCGTGTCAAGGGTCAAAAAGCATTTTCAATGCAATAGGTCTCGCGTTTTTAGAGTTAGAGCTATTGGTGTTGTAAATGATAATGTCTTTTACCTATGTGTTTTGTTTTGGAGTGTAGTGAATGTATGAACAGAGACAGAGCTGCAGCACTGCCTATAGGACTTTGATTGTGTTACATAACATTTATATATATATATATATATATATATACATATATACATACGCACACACACATGCAGACATTGAAGACATTGAAACATATGTATATCTATCTATCAATATGTAAAATACATTTGATTAAATATGTTACACTATATATTATATATGTCCTCAAAACCAATTAGGATAGTGAAATCGCACTCTCAGGACCATGATTTTCCCCAATCTTCTTTATTTATAAACAGAAATTCCCAGTTTGAAAGAAACCTGGGCATTTCTGTTTGTAAATAAAGAAGATTGGGGAAATTTATGTTCCTGCGAGTGCGTTTTCACTATCCTAATTGGTTTTGATTACATTGAACACTGGCTTGGCTCTGCCAGGAAATCCGCACCGGAACGAGAAGCACCAGGGGTCTGTGAATGGAGCCATAACTGTGAATATATATGATATTCACTGAAAAAAACATAGGTTTCAGGCACGTTATAGTTAGGAATTAGCATTTAAAAAACCTTAGAAATTCACTGAAAAAACCATAGGTTTCAGGGGCGTTATAGTTAGCTGGACTTTTCACTCATAGAAAACCATTGAAATTCCCCCGTTATAGTTAGTTCAGCTAACTATAACTCGCACGCCCGCAATGCACTGCTGATGACGTCACATATTACGTCACTCATGACATGGTCAGTGACATCACTCATGACATCACTGATAACATCTCAAATGACATCACTGATGACATCACTGATGACATCATCCTTGTGATAGAGTGGCAGACCTCCTCTTCCCCTAATATAACCTTTGATACACACATTCAAAAATAGAAACTACAATGTTCAAAACAATGAACATACCAATACCAGTTACAACAACCTATTCAGTAATTCTAAGATCCACATGCACATCCACTCATTCACCAACAGTCCTATACAGTCACTCATACATGTACTCACTCATCATATGTACTCACACACCTATACATCCTGTTACACAACGCCACTCATCCATAGAGTTACTCACACACAGCTAACTATAACGCCCCTGAAACCTATGGTTTTTTCAGTGAATTTCTAAGGTTTTTTAAATGCTAATTTCTAACTATGCCTACAGAGATAGGACATGTGAAGAAAGAAGAAAAAACGCACAGAAAGAAAAAAAAGAAATGCAGAAAGAAGCAACAGAAGTCCTCAAAGACGAATAAAAGTGCAGGAAGAAGGATAACGTGCAGAAAGAACAAACAGAAGAGCAGAAAGAAGCCTTGTTGCAAAATCATCCTGTACCCTCAACTTTATCAGACGGATACTGGTGGTAACTGAGTCTGACTAACCAGTCCTAGAGCCAGTGCTATGTTAAAAGACACTCAGAATACAGTGAAAACACCTACATACACTAGGGAACACTATGCGTTGGGGTCCCCCTGTGATCAGCATGACCTCCTCTGTAAGCCCCTAGTATATAATAGGGCAGGGGATTAAAACTACCTATTAAAACGCGCCACAGGGCGTGTTTGCACACGTCACCTCAGGCCCCGTCTCCTCACTTCCCCACTGTGTAAACACGCCCTGTGGCCGTTATAAGTTGGGAGATTAAGTCCACTTGAATCCTGAGGGTCCCTAGGGTCCAACTAGACCACTAGGTACCTCCAGTAAGTGCCACAGAGCTGCGTTGCAGAGAGATGTAAAAAGGGGCACGGCCTAGACCACCTCTCTGCAACGCAGCAGAGTGGTGCTTACTGGAAGCACCTGGTGGGCTAGTTGGCCCCCAGGGTCCCTCAGGATTGAAGGGGAATTATTTCCCCAACTTAAAACGCGCCACAGGTCTTGTTTGCACACGTTAACTCAGGCCCCGTCCCCTCCCTTCACCACTGTGTAAACACGCCCTGTGGCCGTTTTTAGTTGGGAGATTAAGTTCATTTGAATCCTGAGGGTCCCTAGGGTCCAACTAGCCCACTAGGTACCTCCAGTATGCGCCACAGAGCTGCATTGCAGAGAGGTGTAAAAAGTGGCACGGCCTGGACCACCTCTCTGCAACGCAGCTCAGTGGCGCTTACTGGAAGCACCTGGTGGGCTAGTTAGCCCCCAGGGGCCCTCAGGATTGAAGGGGAATTATTTCCCCAACTTAAGACGTGCCATAGGGCGTGTTTGCACACGTCACCTCAGGCCCCGTCCCCTTCCTTCCCCACTGTGTAAACGTGCCCTGTGGCCGTTTTTTAAGTTGGGAGATTAAGTCCCCTTAAATCCTGAGGATCCCTAGGGGCAAAATAGCCCACTAGGTACGTCCAGTAAGCGCCATTGCAGAGAGGTGTAAAAAGGGGCACGGCCTGTACCACCTCTCTGCAACGCAGAGCAGTGGCACTTACTGGAAGCACCTGGCGGGCTAGTTGGCACCCAGGGTCCCTCAGGATTGAAAGGGAATTATTTCCCCAACTTAAAACGCGCACAGGGCGTGTTTGCACACGTCACCTCAGGCCCCGTCCTCTCCCTTCACCACTGTGTAAACGCGCCCTGTGGCCGTTCTAAGTTGAGAGATTAAGTCCCCTTGAATCCTAAGGGTCCCTAGGGTCAAACTAGCCCACTAGGTACCTCCAGTAAGTGCCACAGAGCTGCGTTGCATAGAGGTGTAAAAAGGGGCGTGACCTCAGAACACCTGTCTGCAACGCAGCTCCCTGGCGCACACTGGAGATACCTGTTGGGCTAGTTGGCCCTCAGGGACCCTCAGTATTGAAGGGGAATTAATTTCCCAACTTACAACTGGCCAGGGGCGCGTTTGCAGAGTGCTGCAAGGAGGGGGCGTGGCCTCCAGCGCGATGCCAGTCTTTTATTTATTTTATTTTTTTAAGAAGGAGGGCTGTGTGGCCCCCCTTCTTTTTCTAATTTACTGGCCCTTGGGACCCCATCCCCCAGCGCCTGCACCCTAATTTTTTTTGTTGAAAAAAATAAATTTGGCCCTCCCAAGGCCTTAATCGGCCCCGGGGACCCCAACCCCCGGGTCATGGCCTTTTTTTAATTTAAATTCTTTAGGAGGGGGCTGCGTTGCCCCCCTCCTCAGGCCACTTATGGCTCCGGGGACCCCATCCCCCGGGGCAGGCCTTTGTTTTTTAATATTTTAAAAATATATATATTTATAGAAACACCTAGGACATGCTGGACAAACCGTATGTACCTATCACCATGACGATTTGCGTGATATTCATTAAAAGGCGACTATGCATAGAATGAATCCACATGGAATGTATTTACACCGCTAGCGAAGCTCTACCGTGCCTAATCCCGACGCCCCCTCCGGTGGGTACTCTCCAAGTAGACATCCTTGTCGTTTATTTATACAATCATGGGTAGCTATTGACGGGCACATTTAATATACACGCACACCAAGCCATTCAAAGGGGATTCGACAAAAATTCGACCAAACTATGCAAGAAACCCCCCTCACGGTTAATAAACAACACATCCACCGCCGGATGTGTAATACTTTTTATTTTACTCTCTGGAAAGGAGACGAACCTCACTTGAGAGTCACAGCGTGCTCCTGGCTGAGCCCAATGCTGTGTTACACCCACCAGTGCCCGCCGATTGCCTCACACCTCTGTGTTGTATTCCACCAGCTAGTGCGTATGCTATGACACTCTCTAGCCCATGTGCACTGTAACACCACCCCGTGAATATGTCAAGCCACACTTGCCTTCGCACAGGTTATATTGCCCCATCTAACGTGCCTTCCTCGATGTGTATGTTATAACGCACAGCGCTATGCCATACATATTACAATCTGGGATCCATATCTTTGTCACAGTGCATATGCAACGTTACACTCCCCAGCACATATTTTACATTACAACTTTAGAGACTAGTTATGTTACACAACACTGCCCTGTGCATATTACACTTCAAGGCGCATATCGCATAGCACGCGCTAGTGCCTGTGCTATCTCGCACTCTCCAATGAATCTGTCATTGCGCACAATGTATTGCATACTATATTTCACACCCCGGTTCATCTTATATCACACTTTTTGGTGCATAGTTTATACCATATACTACATCTAGTTTTCATTTTCAATCGTGCTCTCAGGACTATGTTCTATATAACACTGCATCCACCCACCCTTTTCACGGGCATTACATTTTGCGATGGGGGTGGAGGGTCAGGGGGTGCCAAGTGAGCCCGGAGTCACAGTCACAAACGTCCTCTTCTTCCTGAATAAACGAGAGATTATGCTGCATACTTGTTCATATTTTAAGTAGTTCGCACAGACACACATTTTAAAAACAATAAAGTTCCTAATACCCACCTTCTCTGAACAGTTAGCTTGCTGCCCCATCCACCTCCTCCCTATCCTCTGTTGTCTGAATCCATGGACTAGCCTCCTCCCTCCTGCCATGCATGGTCTGATGTGCTGCCACTGCCCTCCATTTAGCATGATGTACCAGTCCACTCCTCCTGCCCTCCATTGCCCAATTCTATGCCCTTATTGACCTCCTGCTTAGCCTCTGTGCTTAGCTTGCTGCCCCTATTCTCCTTCCCCCTGCCCTCCGATGACTTTGTGCATGCCCCTGCTCCATCCTTTTTGCCCACTACGTTCCATGGACCTGCCACTCCTATCTACTCTGAGTGTTCTGTTGAGCTGCCACTCCCCTCCCACCTGCCTAGCATTGTCAGATGACTGTAACCTGTCCCTGACACCTCCACCCTGCCTGTCCACATGCCATGCCCCTATCCCCTTCCTCCTGTCCTCCATGGTCCATTTTACTGCCACACCCTTCTGCCCTCCCTGATCTGTTGTGCTGCAACTGCTCCTCCTGCCTGCCCCGCGCGGTCTGTTGTGAGGCCCCTTCCCCTGAACTCTCTTGTCTGTGCCCAGGTCCTGACCCTCCCTATCCTCCATGGTCCTTTGTGCATGCCCCTGCACCCTCCTTCTTGCCCATCATAGCCATTGTGCTGCCACTAACCCTCCCGCTTGCCATACATGGTCTTCTGTGCTGGCATGGCCCCTCCCACCTTCCCTGTGTGGTCAGCTAGCTGCCCCTGACCCCCTCCCACCTTCCCTCCATGGTCTGTGTGTATGCCACCATAGTCTCATTGTTGCTCTCCATGGTGAGTCTTGTTTCTAGTGCCCATCCTGCGTGACCTCCATGGTCATCTTGCTGCTCCTGCCCTGCCACCTTGCCCCCAGCCCTCTGTTTCCATGTGCAGACCCCCTACTCCCTCCCTCCTGGCTTGTCTGTTCCATTGTAATGCCCCTGATCCGTCCCTCCTGCCCTTTATGGTCTGTTATGCTGCAGCTTTCTCTCCTGTCTGTCCATTATGGTCAGCTAGCTAACATTGCCTCTTTCCCATCTGTTCTCTGTTGTCCATGTGCATGGTCCTGTCCCCTCCCTATTGCTTTCTATGGATTGTTGTGCTGCACTCCCGTCCCGCATGCGATGTGTGGTGTATTGTGCTGCTGCAAACCCTGATGCCTGCCCTGTAGGGTCAGTTTGGTGCACCTCTCCATGTCCCTCCTGTCCTCTGTTATCCAAGTCCATGTCCCTACCCCAATTCCTCCTGCCTACCATGATTCAATGTACCATACTTGCGAACATTTTGAACTTGCTAAGAGGGAGATTTTGAAAACAAACTGGGGTATTGATTTTCCCCTTTGAGTTACATTGAAAAGGAGGAGATTGTAGACAGGAGACAGATCAAATAAAGCCCATTTGAGCTTAAAAACATTGGACGTTTCCTGGCTGAAACGGGTCTGTTGGCATGTATAGTTGTACTACCACTGCCTCTTCCTTCTGCCCACAATGGTCTATTATATTGCCACAGCCTCTCTTGCCAGTCCTGTATTGTTGGTTTGTTGCCCCTGCCCCCCTTTCCACTGCCCTCCATAGTCTGTTGTGCTGCCACTGCCCTTCCTGCCTGCCCAGTGTGGTCAAATTGTTGCCTCTGCACTCTCCTACCTGCCTTCAATTTTCAGAGTCCGTGCCCCTGGCCTCAGCCTCTCAACAGTATCCCAATGAACAACTAGATTGCTAACATTCTATATTTATTACAAAAGTGTGGAACGCCTGACGTCATCTTGATGTAATCAAAGCTGTAATACCTAGAGTATTTCCTTTAGAAATTACATATATGAGAGGGTCTTATTTGCATCAAAATTATGGTTAGTGCTCTAAAAAACTAAAATGAGGACATATTTTCTGAGTTTTCAAATAGCGACAAAGAACTTTTAAATTATTTGTAATCTTTATGTTTTTTTATCCAGTTGAGCACTTGATTAAATGTTGCACCTTGGTGAGAGGATGTGGTGTTACTTCCAGAGCTGCAGACTTTGCAACTGGGGAACCAGGTTGGAGTTTCTGCTTCAGCTCAACATTCTGTGATTGTGGTCAAATCACTTAATCTCCCCATGTCTACAACCAAAATGAATTTGAACTTGTGTGATGTAACCAATGCTCATGTAAAGTATTCCAATACCTGACAAGTCTGCACTATATAAAACTGCAAATACACAAAAAATAAGTGTTTTGCACACTTCTGTCATTGGGCTACATGTGGGCTACATCTGGGTGATATTTGTGCTGCATTTAGGCTCTGTTGTGTCTGGTGGCCATCTTGGGAGATTTATTTGTTATGAAGTTTCCTAATTTCCTCATTTACTGCAGTCTCCTCAGTAGGAAATGCTTTCAGTTTTTTACTTTGATTCCATCAAGAAGGTATTCAGATATGTCACACATTTGCCATAAATTCTGAATGTTAGCACTCTAGTTGCTCATTAGATCACTGTAGTAAAGCTACTGCTCACCATGGAAGTCTGCTGCTGGTGCATGTTTCAGTCTGCATATCAGAATTTTTTAATGAAATAGAAGAGGATTTGAGAAGTCACACAAAATGTGCCCTAATTTTTCTTTCTTCGGCACTAATCATAATTTCTATGGCAAAATGAACCCCCTCATTGTGTTCCTTTTTAAATTAAATGTTTTAAGTGTTACCAGTTTATTCCAATCAAGATGGCTTCAAGTTTGCCATACTTATGTCATAAGTAAGACAGTAAGCGCTCTAGTTGTTCTTAAGAACACTCTGGGATATTCTGTCATTAGGCTATACTTGAGCTACATTGGGTGATATGTGGGCTACATTTGGGCTCTTTTGTCTCTGGTGGCCATTTTGGGAGATTTATTTGTTATGAAGTTTCCTAATTTCCTCATTTACTGCAGTCTCCTCAGTGGGAATACTTTCAGTTTTTTATTTTGGTTCCATCAAGAAGGCATTCAGATGTGTCACACATTTGCCATAAATTCTGAATGTTAGCACTCTAGTTGCTCATTAGATCACTGTAGTAAAACTACCGCTCACCGGGGAAGTCTGCTGCTGGTATTCAAAGTGCATTTTTCAGTCTCCATGTCAGAATTTGTTTATGAAATAGAAGAGGATTTGAGAAGTCAAAATGTGCCCTAATTTTTCTTTCTGCAGAACTAATCATAATTTCTATGGCAAAATGAACCCCCTCATTTTGTTCCTTTGTAAATTAAATGTTTTAAGTGTTACCACTTTATTCCAATCAAGATGGCTTCAGGTGTGCCATACTTTTGTCATAAGTAAGACTGTTAGAGCTCTAGTTGTTCATTAGAACACTCTGGGACATTCTGTCATTGGGCTATACTTGGGCTACATCTGGGTGATATTTGGGCTACATTTGGGCTCTTTTGTCTCTGGTGGCCATCTTGGGAGATTTATTTGTTATGAAGTTTCCTAATTTCCTCATTTACTGCAGTCTCCTCAGTAGGAAATACTTACAGTTTTGTACTTGGTTCCATCAAGAAGGCATTCAGATGTGTCACACATTTGCCATAAATTCTGAATGTTAGCACTCTAGTTGCTCATTAGATCACTGTAGTAAAGCTACTGCTCACCAGGGAAGTTTGCTGCTGGTATTCAAAGTGCATGTTTCAGTCTGCATGTCAGAATTGTTTTATGACATAGAAGAGGATTTGAGAAGTCAAAATGTGCCCTAATTTTTCTTTCTGCAGCACTAATCATAATTTCTATGGCAAAATTAATCCCCTCATTGTGTTCCTTTGTAAATTAAATGTTTTAAGTGTTACCACTTTATTCCATTCAAGATGGCTTCAGGTGTGCCATACTTTTGTCATAAGTAAGACTGTTAGCGCTCTAGTTGTTCGTTAGAACACTCTGGGACATTCTGTCATTGGGCTATACTTGGGCTACATCTGGGTGATATTTGGGCTACATTTGGGCTCTTTTGTCTCTGGTGGCCCTTTTGGGAGACTTATTTGTTATGATGTTTCCTAATTTCCTCATTTACTACAGTCTCCTCAGTAGGAAATACTTTCAGGTTTTTACTTTGATTCCATCAAGAAGGCATTCAGATGTGTCACAAATTTGCCATAAATTCAGAATGTTAGCACTCTAGTTGCTTATTAGATCACTGTAGTAAAGCTACTGCTCACCAGGGAAGTCTGCTGCTGGTATTGAAAGTGCATGTTTCAGTCTGCATGTCAGAAGTTTTTTAATGAAATAGAAGAGGATTTGAGAAGTCACTCAAAATGTGCCCTAATTTTTCTTTCTGCAGCACTAATCATACTTTCTATGGCAAAATGAACCCCCTCATTTTGTTTCTTTTTAAATTAAATGTTTTAAGAATTACCACTTTATTCCAACCAAGATGGCTTCAGGTGTGCCATACGTTTGTCATAAGTAGGACTGTTAGCGCTCTAGTTGTTCTTTAGAACACTCTGGGAAGCTGCAGTAGAACACAAAGGAATCAACTGACAGGCTCTGCCCTTGTTGGATGTACATGTTTTACTGAGAATGTCAGACTTCATTCTCACATGACTGAGAAAGATAATGTGAATTTTAAGAAAATATGCCCTCAGTTAGCTTATAGATCACCTTCCAAACCTCTGCGGGAAAAGCATGAGAAAATAGTTTTCTCTCAAACATGATTCATGATATCACAGCAGAAGGCTTTTTCACATGGTAAAATCACCTTAGAACACACCACAATTCCTAAAATGAGTATGGTACCATCAACAAATGATTTATAATGTAACTAAAGTCTTAAAACCTACTATTAACTGCAATGCTTTTTAATGAGGTGCTATCATGTATATTGGTCTCAAGATGGCTGCCAACACTTCTTGGATGAAGTGCTGACAGTCAATCAGATCTCACGATGAGATGTGTGGTTAGGCTCCGCCCAGATATATATGTGATTTTACTTTTGATTTTCTCAGGAACTACTCAACGGATTTACACCATTTAAGCAAAAGGCACATGCCTCACCTGAGGACTACCTCTTTGCTAAATTTCAAGTAATTCTGTTCAGTCGTTTGGGCTGTACCTTCGACTAAAGGTCCTATGGGAAAATAGGTACATTCGAAACCAGGAACTGTTGGCAGCCATTTTGTGCCTCGGTAGAAGCGAGGCTGAAGAAGTAAGGGGAATAAGTGTTTAAAACATATAAAGGGGGCAGGGTAGAAATACTCTGACCCTCTCGTGTTGCTTAGGGGTTCCAGAAGGACCCCTGGGGCCCCCCTTTTTTTTTAAACGGCAAAACGCGCGCAGGGAGCGCGGATCCGGCTGAAAAAAAAATAAAACCAGTATTTCGCAGGTGGGCCAAATCCCGGGGGCAAAATGTTTGTAAATTAATAGGGGGGGGTCTGCGTGGCCCCCCTCCTGGAGCCCTCGAGGGCCCTGGGGACCGCCATCCCCCAGGGCCGGCTCCTTCAGTGTCCTGGGTTGGCCATCCCCAGGACACTGTTGTTTGCTATGAGAGGGCGGGAGTCTCCCACCCTCCCATAGCAAACTTCGTTAGGATTTTGAAAGAGAGAGCAGGGAAACCTGCTCTCTCTTTCAAAATCCAAACGATATTGCTTTTCCACACGGGAGCTGCATGTCAGCAGCTCCCCATGTGGAAAAGCAATGCCGGCTCCCGAAGGACGCGGGGAGCCGTCTGGGACCGTGGGGGCATTGGGGCTCCCCCCACGGCCTCCAGCGTTTTTTCATAAGCCCCGGGGGATGGGGTCCCCGGGGATAATAAAAATTAGTGATAGGGGCTATTTTTTTTTTTACGTTAAAATTAGGAGTCGCGCATCCTAACGCGTTGGGTGCACGGGTTCTCTAGCGTTAGATGCGCGGTCCCTAATGCGTTGGGTGCACGGATCCAAGGACAAAAAACTGACATTTTTGGGAGATAAACATCAAGCTTAAGAGTTTTGATCTTGAGTGGCTCTAAAAAGAGCCGTAGTGTTCATTGAGAGTTTTGGTACTTATAAGTAAGTACCTATACAGAGTCTAAAGTTGTTGAGGAAGACTCTGTTTCCTTCATCAGTAAAGTGTACTCCATCTCTCCTATACATCTCTTGCATATGAAAGCACAGATTGTTATTGTAAATGGACCCCATTCTATAGTCTCGGAGAAAAGCAGAAACAGATTTATTCACATGTTTCCTAGCTTTGTCAATTTGTGGACAAAAAGGATTGGACCAGTTCCACTTCTGCCTTTGGCATATGTTAGAATACACAAAGGCAGTTTTGGGAAAAAGTGAAATCAATTCTGCAAAGGTGTCCTTCATAAGCATTTCCAGACCTACCCCAGTCAAAGTGCCTAGGTCATTGCCACCACAGTGCACTATTATGAGGTCAGGGTTTTACCAATGGCATCAATTGGTGCCACTTTAACCCTCTCTGTCCAATCCATTTATTGTCTACATTTGGCAAACCTAGGTCTTTGTGAATGCCTTTGTTTTCTGCATACCTTTGGCTCCAGAAAATATAGCTGTGTCCCACAATCCACACTCTAAGCATCTTGAAGGGAGGTCTGGATGCACTCAGATGGTCTCTGTAAATGAAATGGCAGTTTGAAAAGTAAGATTTTTCTAAAATGGTGGCTAGGATGCAGTTTTGAAAAAAGACAAGAAATCATTGGTTGTTTGACAACCTTCTACACTGAAAGGTAGGGTGCATGTTTCTGTTTTTTAAAGGAATGATTCTTATTGGTTAACAAAAAGTGATTGAAAGGAACATTATATATGATAAGCTGATATGTTGAAAAGTCAAGCACACTTGCTGTTTTGATTAGCAACATTGTGTGCTGAACTTGTGACCTGTGTGCTCAGTTCAGTGTTCCATGACCTGTTTCTATGGTAACAGGCAGAAGGCAGATTGGGGGTAGGGTTCAAATGTATGTCATTTGGAAAGGGTTGAAATGTTTAACCAATAGAAATGTGTGTTTGCTTTATTAATTTATGTGGGAAGGAATGTTATTTGATGTTTACATGTATATGTGTGGAAAATGAGAGGGGAACTTGCCATTCTTTGGTTTTGCTGACAGGTGCACAGTGCAGAGATTCTGTATAAGAAAATCTGGTGTGTGACTGATATACTTCTTAATCTACAAAACAATTTGAAAGGTGAGCTATTTAATTGTGAGGGGATGTATGTGCTGTATTTTGATTTTAATCAGAATAATGTATTTCTCCTGGTAAAGTGCAGGGAGTACTTTTTTTTGTCTACAATCTTATTGACAGTGTGTGTGCATGTAGAAATCATTCTGTGATAAGCATTTGTGTTTTTCATGTGTTTGCAGAAAGATTAATGTGCTGTTTTTATATTTTGGTACAATTAGAAATCATTCATTGTTTATAAATTTGCAAAATAAGTCATGTTTCTACTCTAAAATGTAGTATTCGTAGATTAAGAAATGTGTTTGGTATAGTTCAAGGGATAGTGTTGTTTGTCTATTATCACACAGTGAGTCTGTGTGCATCTAGGAATCATTTTGAGAGAAACATTTTGGTACTAATCTGTAGTAGTAGATTTTCTGCAATGTGTGCAGTCACCTTAGATCTTGTAGACTAGTAAATGTGTTTTGTACAAGGGATAGTTGTCTGTCTACAATCACACTGTGAGTCTGTGTGTATTTGGGTAAGCATTGTGAGAGAAGCATTTGGTAAAACTATGTATTTGCTGACAGACAATTGTTTTAAAACCTGTCATGTTGTCAAGTTTTAGTAGCATTAAAAGCCAGTGTTTGCTTGTGCATTGATAAAATGAGTCAGGCTTTGACACTAAAGTGCAGTACTTAAATATGTAGATTGTGTGCAGTCCCCTTTCCCCTTCCATAGTAGTGAATGAGTTTTGGTAAACTCCTAGTAATAGTGTTGCTTGTCTAGAATCACACTGTGAGTGTGTGTGCATTTGGGAACCACTGTGAGAGAAGCATTTGGTAACATCATGTATTTGCTGACAGATAACTGTTTTAAAACCTGCCATGTTGTCAATTTTTAGTAGCATTAGAAGCCAGTCTTTGCTTATGCATTGACAAAATGAATTAGGGTTTGAAACTAAAGTGCAGTACTTAAATATGTAGATTGTGTGCAGTCCCCTTACCCCTTCCATAGTAGTGAATGAGGTTTGGTAAACTCCTAGTGATAGTGTTGCTTGTCTAGAATCACACTGTGAGTCTGTGTGCATTTGGGAACCACTGTGAGAGAAGCATTTGGTAACATCATGTATTTGCTGACAGATAAATGTTTTAAACCTTCTAATTTTGTCAAGTTTTAGTAGTATTAGAAGCCAGTCTTTGCTTATGCATTTACAAAATGAGTCAGGTTTCACACTAAAGTGCAGTACTTTAATATGTATATTGGTTGCAGTACCCTTACCCCTTCCAGACTAGTGAATGAGTTTTGGCAAACTCCTAGGATAGTGTTGCTTGTCTAAAATCACACTGTGAGTCTGTGTTCCTTTCGGGTAAGGATTGTGAGAGAAGCATTTGGTAACATCATGTATTTGCTGACAGATAACTGTTTTAAACCCTGTCATGTTGTCAAGTTTGAGTAGCATTAAAAGCCAGTCTTTGCTTATGCATTGATAAAATGAGTTAGGCTTTGACACTAAAGTGCAGTACTTAAATATGTAGATTGTGAGCAGTCCCCTTACCCCTTCCACAGTAGTAAATGAGTTTTGGTAAACTCTTAGAGATAGGGTTGCTTGTCTAGAATCACACTGTGAGTCTGTGTGCATTTGGGAACCACTGTGAGAGAAGCATTTGGTAACATCATGTATTTGCTGACAGATAACCAGATAACTGTTTTAAAACCTGTCATGTTGTCAAGTTTTAGTAGCATTAGAAGCCAGTCATTGCTTATGCATTGATAAAATGAGTCAGGCATTGACAGTAAAGTGCAGTACTGAAATATGTAGATTGTGTGCAGTCCCCTTACACCTTCCAGAGTAGTGAATGAGTTTTGGTAAACTCCTAGGGATAGTGTTGCTCGTCTAGAAGCATTTAGGTACTTCATATCTTTGAATACGCATAACTGCTTAAAAACTTTCCTGTTCTCAAGTTTTGGTAGAATTAGAAGGCAGTCATTGCTTATGTATTCACCCAGGAACTGTCCTTGCAATACTGTAAATATTCAGTTAATATTCAAGTAGTAACGGAGTGAGGCAGGCCTTAGCACATGCATTGATTCAAATGCTTATCCACTATGCATGCAGTTCTCTAACCATCTACACAGTTCTCTTTCTCACCTTTTATTCCACAGTCAGTATCCATACACTTCAATCAAACACCCTGTCACTCCCCATGTACTCCACTAGTGACCCATTCAGCAGCATATACTAAACCATTCACTTCGCCAAAACCCAAACACTTATAAATTCACACAGGCATTCTCTTTGCAGTAATCTAATCATTCAGTCAGTATCCAAGTACTCATGCAGCGAGCCAGGCCTTACAACATGGACTGCTTCAAACCCCTATCCAGTTTGCATACAGGCCTCTAGTCACCTACACACTTGTCTTTCGCTTCTTTAATTAACTAGTCAGTATCTATATACTTCAATAAACATCCTGTCACTCCCCTTGCAGTGTTCCAGTGACTTATTCAGCACCATGTAGTAATGCATTCACTGCGCCAAAACTGAAACACCTGTAAATTCACCCAGGTACGCTTCTTGCAATAGTCTAATCATTCAGTCAGTACCTAAGTACTAATGGAGTGAGGCAGGCCTTAGCACATGGATTGATTCAAACGTGTTTCCAGTATGCATGGAGGCCTCAAACTACCAACACAATTGCCTTTCAGACCTTCAATTTCTCTGTCAGTATCTATAAACTCCAATAAACACTCTGTCACTTTAATTGCACACCTCCACTGACTCATTTGGCAGTAAGTACTAATCTATTCACTGCACTAGAATCCAAAATCTTAAAAATATTCACAGAGTCACTCTTTTTGTAGTACTCTAATGATTCAGTCAGTACTCAGGTAGTTTTGCAGTAATCCAAGTGTTACTCTATGGACTGTTTCAAATGTCTATCCACTATAGATGTAGGTCTCTAGCCACCTACATACTTGTCTTTCACACCTTCAATATCCCAGACAGTATTGATACAGTTCCCGCAAACACTCTGTCAGTCTCCTTATACTTCTCCAGTGACCCATTCAGCACCATGTACTAATCCATTCACTGCGCCAAAAGCCAACCACTTATAAATTCACCCAGGCACTCTCCTTGCAGTACTCTAATCATTCAGTCAGTACCCAAGTACTCATGCAGTGAGCCAGGCCTTAGCACATGAATTGCTTCAAATGCCTATCCACTATGCATGCAGTCCTCTAACCACCTACACACTTGTCTTTCACACCTTCAGTTCCCTAGTCAGTATTCATACACTTCTAGCAAACACCCTGTCACTCCACTTGCAGTCCTCTAGTGACCCATTCAGCTCCATGGACTAATCCATTCACTGTGCCAAAACCCAAACACTTATAAATTCACAGGCACTCTCCTTGCAGTAATCTAATCATTCAGTCAGTATCCAAGTACTATTGGACTGAGACAGGCCTTAACATATGGATGGGTTCAAACATGTGTCCACTATGCATGTAGGTCTCTTGAGGAAATATGAATTTTATGACCAGTTATGTCCCCTATCTTAGACCCCAACGGCTCCATGTACATGCTACAAGTACATGTATGTTCCCTCCAGTTCCAGCTATGAAGACGCAAATGCATGTGCGTCCAACGTCAACATGTCCTCTTTCAGATCCGCCATGAATGGGTCAAATATTCCATTCCTAAGTATGATTGGCCACCGACTTTATATGGTTCACTTTTCTAGTTTTACAGTTCAGGCGAGTAGGCCCTGAATTCTGTCATCAAGCCTTTTCCTGCTTCTGCCTCTGAAATGCTCCAGCCTGGACCTGCATCCGTGTCCATGAACTTTGTCTTACTCCCTGCGCGGCTAGCGGTGCCTGACGCGGCCTGTTGCCTGCCAAAAACTGTATTCAGCCTTCAAGTTATCTGCTCCGCTCCACATCCAATGCATTCCTGTCTAGTAGTTTAGGTAAACATCCTTCCAGCTACCGAGCAAAGGGCCCGGCCTCGCTGTCTTTATGCAAGTAATTCATAGCCCCTGTTACCATGGAAGATTCCTGCCCCCTCGCATCTCATGTAGACACAGACGCTTGTACATGCACTAACAGTCAGTATAGAATAGATTCCGTCCGAGAGACCTTTCCTTTTGGATAAAACAGTTCCTTAAACAAAGATATTAGATACGATTTGGGATTAGGTTGACCTGACCCCCCAGACTTCTGTCTCCACATGTAGAGCTAAATGTCAATTCCCCTTCACCCTCTAGTTGCACGTCAATCACACGTCATGCGGCTGCGCGCGCATCTATGCCAAATATTTCTGCTGACACTGCAGGATTCTCTTATGGATCCACCCACTTGTGACATCATTTTAAATGATGTTTCTAGTATACGCCTGTATTTACGCCTATTTTCATTACGTATGTGTATTCTTATCTGTATTATCAGCTGTTACGCCTCCTGCATCTGTCTTAATGCAATGCTTTTCATATATATATTGTTACTTGTCAATAATGTATTGCCTATCCCTTCCTGAACCTTCATGGTGATGGAATAAGATTGCCTGGTTCGAACCATAATTCCTTTGTAAGGAATAAAAGCCCTTTTCAGAACCTCTAATACCACGGATTCTGCCTCTTATTTTGACTGAGTTATTCTTACTAGACTTTACCGCATAAAAAAATAGTACAGGTAATTTAAATATTTACCACACTCTAATCACCTACACACTTGTCTTTCACACCATCAATATCCATGTCAGTATTCACACACTTCTAGGAAACACTCTGACACTCACCCAGTGTGTCTCCTTATAGTATTGTAATCATTCAGTCAGTTAGCATGTAGTCTTTTAGTGAGGTAGGCTTTAGGGCATGAACTGCTTCAAAGTAGTATGCACTATGCATGTAGTGTTTTAACCATTGTCACACTTGTGCTTCAGGGCTATAGTTTCTTAGTCAGTTTTTATATAAAATGTGTTTCTACAGTAATAGAATAGTATAAATTTGAAAGTTATTAATATACTTTTATTTGTGATTCTTTTTTACAGATACTGTTTTTCAAAAACGTTAAAATAGAGAAATCATGCCAGAAAAAAAAAGAAAAAGAAAAGAACAGAGACAGGAGAATTACTTGAAGAAACATCAACCACAAGTATTGGATGTACAAGATAATGTGGCTAAAAAGAAAAAATCTTCTGGTAAGATCACAAAGCACTTTATTAAAAATGTTTGTAGGAGCAAACAGAATGTAAAGAATGCTGAAACCACTGAGAATGTTTCAACTAGAAAAAAAATTCAAAATAAGAGGAAAAGCAAAAAAGCAAATGTTCAGTCAAAGGAGACAAAGTATGCTAAAAGAAGGCAAAATCAGTATAAGGAATTATACAACAAAAATATTTTACAAGAGAGTAGTACATAATTTGCTGAAAGATGTGAAGAAATATAAAAAGAGAGCTCTATTTTATAAAAAGAAGAAGCATATTGAAAACATTGTTGAAAAGGCTTTTGAAGTAAAAAGGAAACTATTCATTTTAGTATTAAACAGAATTTGATCACTAGATAAACCAATCCATTTAATGAAGGCAAAAAGTAGGAGGAAAAGAGTAATTAATAGAAAAAAAATTGTGATTTTTTTGGGAGAATGGAAACACAGTTCCAGTTCAGAGCCTTTCTTTAATGAAGAGAGTTATTTACAGAGCAAAAAATTACTGTATGCAGTTGACACCAGTGGTAGAGGTTATGAGGTTAGAAATGCAGAAGAAGTGATAGCTGATGAAGTTCTAGGGAGACGTCCTAAACACCCTGTGTACACTTGGGATTGCAGTAGTGTTTGTAGTGTACGACAGGAATCTATTGATAAATTATGTAGTTTTTTACGAGCATATAGTAAAAAAGTGTTAAACAAAAGCTTAAGGTGTTGCAAGGACTAGACCCTTGCAGAGTGAGAAAAAATACTGGTTTGCAAGGTCATTCTCTGGCTTGTCTTTCTAGGAAAGTTTGTCAAAGTGTTTTTCACCATTTCAGGATGCTGGCAGTACATCATACTCAAATGCGGAAGTTAGTGAGAAGATTGTATTATGCGAAAAGTCCAGCACTAAAGTTAAATGAGTTGAACAGTGCTCTTTTGCGTGGCTCAGTATCAGATGTGAAGAAGGTTTGTGATGATATTGAGTTTTGTTACTTTGGTCCTCAGCAAGAGAGTGCAGAAACTGACACATTAGTAGAACAAAATGTTGAAGACAATGTAGAACCCGTAATTACAAAAAAATTTGAGGATGAAATCACAAAGTTTAAGGTAATTTCAGGTGAAAGATCAAACGTTTCTTGTATTTGTTGTCGGCGAACTCATTATAAAAATCAGACTAGGGGTGTCAATCTGTATTTAAAAAGTGAAATAGAAGATAATGATAAGTGGATGGAATTTGCAACTTATTTGTTGCTAGAGGAATGTTTTGATTTGGGATCTGAGCAGCGTATTTGCAAATATTGTTATAACAAATTAGATGAGAATAAAATGCCTACTCGAGCTGTTCATAATAATCTAGAGTTGGTTGCTATTCCTCCAGAGCTGATAGATTTAAATACGTATGAGTCTATTCTCATTCAATGTGTTCACCCGTTTCAGGCTATTGTTCGTATGGAGCCTAAAACAGGTAAATTACCTCCATCAGAGTTGCAAAGAGGATTGAAAGGAAGAGTTGTGTACTTACCGTTAGATTTAAGGAAAAATATTGAAACTATTGATGTAGACCATGCAGAAAATGAGCCACTAGTCATTCTAGTTAATGGTGTTCCTACTAAGAATAAGAACATCTGGCAAGAGTTAGTGGATGTTAGAAAAGTGCAAAAGGCATCATTGTATCTGTTAAAAAATAATGAGCACTATAGAAATGTGTTTGTAGGAGAAAAAGAAATAGATTTAGCAGAAGATACTGAAACATTAAGTGGAAAAATAGAAAAAGTGGACATGTCCAGATGTGAAGAAATCTATGAACATTACAGTGTACATCCACTTAATTCCAAAGAGGTGATGGGGAATACTATTGAGTTGTTCCAAATGAAAAAAGCAACAGGAAGTCCCATGAGTGTAAGGGAAGAGAGCTTGGAAGCTCGTTGTTTCCCGCAGTTGTTTCCAACAGGAAAAGGAGGACGATATGATGAACGTCCTGTGCAGATTCCTGCATCTGAATATCGGACAACAAGATTATATGCAGAAGATCCAAGATTTCGACAATGTATCCCTTATATGTTTCATATTCTGTTTGAAAGTGACTTGTCTGGACTTTCATATGCAGTAAATCACACTTTAAAAACTGGAATGCATCTGCAAAATGTAACTGCAAAGGATTTTATGGATAAAGTGCATCAGAGAGATGATCATTTAGAATCTCAGTTAATTAATCTGATGGCATGTCAGCGTGGGACTAATGAATATTGGTACCGTCGTCATGGAGAACTGAAATGTATGCTACAGAACTTGGGAACTCCTACATGGTTTGTTACATTAAGCTGTGCTGAGTATGCTTGGGATGATTTACTTGAATTTCTTCGGCAAATTCCAATATAAAAAATATTGAATACAAGACACCTGGAGAGCTGTGCTCTTTGGATCCTGTTAATGTATGCAGATATTTCAATCATAGATTTTAAGCTATGATGTCTTTCATCTGCAATAAAAAAGAATCCTCCTCTTGGAGAAGTTGTGGATTTCTTTTGGAGAAAGGAGTATCAAGCAAGAGGTGCTCCTCATACATATGTTATTATGGATCAAGGACGCCCCCAAATTTGGAACAGATTCAGATGAAACTGTTTTGTCTTTCATTGAAGATTATGCCACATGTGCTGTACCCAATAGCAGAGAACATAAAACTTAAAACAACAAGTTTTACGATTCCAAAGCCATCGATGTGGAAAATACTGTCGACGAAAGTACAAGTCAAAGGATAAGTTCTATACCAAATGTCGTTTTGGATTTCCACGTCCTGTATTATCCAAAGGAAGAGTGAACAGTTTTATGTCAGCTATGCGACATACCATCACAAGAAAGTCTCCGAAAAATATCTACAACTTAAGAAGCGAAGAATCAAAATACATAAATGACTACAATCCAGTTATTTTATCCATGTGGAAAGCTAACATGGATATTCAGTATGTTGCGGACAATTCCATTGCTGTTGCTGGATATGTAACATCCTACATTACTAAATCAGATAAGACGGAATTAAAAAAATGTGGGAAGAGATTTCTCACGAGAAGACTATAAGTAAGAAATGATACAGTTTCAGTTTGAAGATGTTATCGCATCTTGAAATTGGAGCATATGAATGTTCAGATCGGTTATCATCTGCAAGTCTATATTCCAAAAGTAGAAGAATCATTTGGGTGAGTTTAGGTCTTGCAGAAATGCGAAATCGGGTACTGAAATCGGTTCAAGAAATTGCATATTTAGCAGAAAAAGAACCAGAAACTACAGATATTTTGAAAACGAATATGTTGGACACATATTACCCAAACAAAAGTCATCATCTTGAGAACATATGTCACTATGAAGTGCTGCAAAACTACACTTTTAAACGGAATACTACAGAGAACATCAATGATGGAAAATATGCAGTGATTGGTTCCGAAGGATGTCTGGTGAAACAAAGGAAAGGAAATTTAATTAATCACAGGAAACTGATTTGCGACACTGCTGATAAAACGGAATTTTACTATTTAGCCCTTTTGCAAATGTTCAAACCATGGCGTTCAGAACTGGAATTACTTGGAGATTTTCAGAGCTATGAAGATTCATTTAATGCTTGTAAAGATAGCATACAATGCAGTGCTTTTGCAAATTATGTGAAAATGTTGAATGATGAAATTGATCAAGAAGCTGCAATTACAGCTGAGATTGCTAGAGACAGTTCTCAAGACAGTCAAAGTTCTGCTGCACTTAGTCAAGATCCACTTGGACAACCAATTGTTGAAAATGAAGCAGCAGCTGCCATGAATGAGGTGGAAACAGCAATGTATCAAGCTCAAAAAGATGAAATACAGTTAGGAAACCTGAAAGAACAACAAAGAGGCCGATTCCGATCTCGGTCGGAAGGGCACCGAATCGGGTTCGGCCGGAAAAACTACGAGCGGTACGCAAGTTTTCCGGCTGACTCGTACAGCTGTACGAGCGAGCAAGTACGATGCGAGCTACATGAAATTTACCGACCGAGTCGTTTCCGGGTCCGAACCGCTCCGTACGTCCCGGTCAAAAGCTAACCGTGGCGTGCAATGGATGCGATTTACAACCGAGCCAGTACGATGCACGCGTCGGACAGCCTGTGCGAGCCGGAGTGTCCGGCTCGCAAAAGCTCCCGGAGTCGGACTTTGGGGGTCCGTGTCAGACCCCCTGACACCCGCAGCCCTATGACTCGGACACAGGGGGAGACCTATGGGTCTCCCCAACACAGGCATGTACGGTGCAGGTGGCACCGACGTGTACCCACTGTAGGGGGCGCACTTGTTCGAGACGTACCCATTCAGTCAATGGGAGCCCTTGTACGCGTCGTACGACCGGCTCCCATGACTTCTATGGGAGTCCGACCCAACCGAGTCCGACAGCATACGTGCGCATCGTACTCGCTCGGTCGGACTGTAGGGGTCCGACTCGGTCGGAGTGCTTTCCGACCCGAATCGGAATCGGCCCCTAAATGTTGAACAGAAACAAATATATTAAGAAGTGAAAGAGCAAATTGACCATGGATTACTTCATGAAAAGAAAGGGTGCTCATGTACATTATTTCAACCTATTCGAATGTATGTGAGTGGTCAAGCTGGAACAGGAAAAAGTTTCTTAATTAAAGTAATTACAAGTTATCTGCAAAAAACAACTGAGTCTCATTTGTCTTGTGTTGTCACTGCTCCAACTGGGTTGGCAGCACATAACATTAAAGGAATTACTTTACATCGTTTATGGATAGGCAGCCAGCACTACAACTCCCACCAGGCCCCCTTGTCCCATAGCTGAGCAGGATTAAACACTCCCCCACCCAGAAACATGTGTCAGCAATTCCCCTCAACTGTGTCCCAGAACAGGTAGGTAAAAAGCATGGAGCCATATGACCACACCAGCCCTCACATCCTACCCAACTTGGCATAGATCCAATAGCCACTTTCAGTGTGCAGACAGCTAAATGTATGTAACTGTCACAGAAAATAAAGTATGACTCACCAAATCACATGTTGAAGAAATTCAGGGCACAATCATGCACAGTAGTGAATGCTATCAGTAAGTGCCATGGGGGCAGAGCATCAAGGCCCATATAAAAACAAAATAGGCATGGTCAGTTGTAAAAAGAAAGCAAAGCACATGATATGACAGAGGGATGAATGAGATAACAATGGCTAGTACATGATCAGAATGAACGTCTTCCATGTAGAGTAAACAACAAAGACATAAAGTTGTTGTGCTGCTAGTCGTTAGATGACATTCAATCAAGAAAGGGGGGAGCTAGAAGAGATAGTCATCCATTCATCTTCCAAAGCATACGTCGTAAATCAAGGGGGAATGGATCACTTGTAACTAGAAGTAGGGGTTCGTAAATCTTAATTTGAAACTTTTAACACCTGGATAGGTGTTAATGAGAACCCTCAATAGCGTATTTTCGAGTGGTATGGGCGGTTTATCTTGGTTCTCCGCATTTAGAATACGCGTCAGCATTATCATTGGGTCTCTTGTTAGTCATGCTGCCTCCACCTGGAGGGAACCACTGCTTCTTAGTAGTGATCAGTAATAGTAGTGCAGAAGTGATGATAGTGAGGTTAAAAGTGTCGCACCCACACTACCTTCAAGAAATGACAATTTAATCTGGTGGGCGTGTGGGGAGACTTTTTAAAAAAGAGGTGGTGCTGAGGGTTAGGTTATGTAACCAGAGCACTGTAGGTGTCCATATCAAAAGGTCGACATGTTTCTGCCCATTCAGTGCCCCAGGAGGGGGTCGTGGGGCATTCTTCAGGACCTATTAGTAGTGTGAGCTGTTGTTGTACAGTTCTAGAAATTGAAAAAAATGCTGTCTTCAACAATGTGATAGATAGCTACGTCTCAGAATTATTGTTGCCTGTAGAGAAAGAAATGAAAATAAAATCTAAGAGACAATCAATGAAACAAACACCAATTTCAGTGTGGTGGTGGGCTTTAGAAATTAAGTGAATTGAATCAGCGAACAAGCAAAAAATGGCAATTCTTATTGATACTGTCGAGCAACTTATATAATGGCAAATCTCTGATATACTGTGTGAGGAAAAAGCCAAGGCAAAATATATCTAATGGTACGGTACGAGTGACCGGACACGTGTTTACGATATGTTTCCCTTGGTTTATAAACTGATTGAAATCAAAAATGTCACGAAAGTCACGGTAGGATCTCTATTGATTCGACAACATGAACATGGCAATCGATACAGTCATTCTGTAATCTGTACGTTGTATATTTTGTGGTTGTTTGAACATTCAAATTACATGCAGACCCCAACGTCAGGTAGAAAATGGCAGATTACCTTAAGACGCGTCCGAATTGCGGTTTTGCCTTGGCAGCGTTAGTGTCTTGCCTGTATAGGTGAAGAACGGGGACGGGAAAGATAGGGAAGGGGAGGTGGGGCGAGGGAAAGGGGAAAAAAGGGGGGGGTTTGGGATGTTACAGATACCGTTAGTTTGCTGCGCTTCGAAGCGGTTTGTTGACCAACAGCGGGATGAGCCTTCCGTACCTCAGTTGCGGGCAGAGCACGACTTGTGCTGACGCTGGCGGGCAGGGCTCGTGGAGAACGAGATCCCGTGTCTTGCCGGTTTTTAACTCTGTGTATGAAAAAGACTGAAAAAAGACTTCCGTATTGTTCAATAAAAGGGGTGATAAATGTTTATATAGATTGAAGGGGGTATAGCCACTCGGTATGGTTAGAATAAAACCCGGTTGTGTTTTTATATGAGTAAAATTCGTTAAAAGTCAAAGTGGCCTATGTATATGTATGGTTCAGAACTAGAAGGTAAGGAACGGATCAGGATGGCGCTAATAGGCGTGTTAGGCACTGTGCAGCAAATAATCAGATGGCTCGTACCTTATTTAAAAGTGAGCCAAGGTATATTATCATTCAGGCCTTTAGTGTCTGTGCTGAGGCGGTGGACCCACCTCTGTTCTCTTTCGAAGAGAATTTTCTCGGCATTGTTCTTGCACCCTACTAATGTTTCAATTATGATCCATTTAAGATCATCCACTGAGTGTCTTTGTTCAATATAGTGACGACTCATTTTGGTGGTTTCACGTCTGCATTTTACATTACTTCTGTGTTCACAGATTCTCACCTTTATTTTCCTGCAGGACATTCCGATGTACCTGAGATTACACGGACAGGTAATCATGTAGATTACAAAGGCTGTATTGCAGTTGGTGTGCTGTTTTATGGTCCATTTCAGATTAGGTAGCAATTGGATAGTCTTTGTTGGTGTTGTTAGATGACATACCGAACACTGTCCACATGGATAGTGACCTGTAACTGGTTGTAGGTCCCAAAGTGTGTTTTTCAATTTAGGTGGAGCTGCAGGTCGTGTGTGTACCAAAATGTCTTTTAGATTTCTAGTCCTCTTATTTGCAAATCTAGGTTTCTGCCATTTTAGGTTGCCAGAGATCAAAATACGCCAGTTTTTGTTAATTATTTTCTTGACAGCATTGCTTGCTGTGCTGTAGGTGGTGACACAGGTGGGTGTATCATCTGTAGGGTTCCTTGCTGTAGTTTGGAGTATACATTCTCTAGGCTGGTTCCTGGCTCTTTTTTTACATTTCGAGATAATCCTGGTTGGATAATCTCTTCTGAGCAGTTTGGAACTTAAGTCGTCCGCTTGTTTCTTGTATTCTGCTAGATCACTGCAGTTACGTTTGAGCCGTAGGAACTGGCTGTAAGGTAGATTTTCTTTCAGGGGGCGTGGGTGAAAACTGTTGAATGAAAGGAGACTGTTTTTCGCCGTTGGTTTGAAGAATGTTCGTGTTTTGATGATGTCATCTTCAACATAAATGGTGAGATCCAGAAAATCGAGCCGCAGATTGTTGGCTGTGTAAGTGAATTTAAGACATTCATCTTGGGCATTCATCCATTGATGGAAATTGTTAACGCTTTCCCGGTCACCTTCCCAGATCACCATGATGTCATCAATATATCGTTTCCAAAAACGGATGTTGGTATTGTATGGGTTTATTGGATTTTGTATGTACATTTGTTCAAATGCGCTAACGTAGAGTCCAGCTACGCTAGGCGCAAAGGTACTCCCCATCGAAGTTCCGTGTCGCTGTTGATAAAGTCTCCCTTCGTATTCGAAGTAGTTTTCTGTGAGGGCCATAGTACAGCATTGTAGGATAAAATGTCTGGGGGTTTGGTATGTCCAATTTTGACCAAAGAGTATTGTTTCTAAAGTTTCGAGAGTTTTCTGTTGGGGTAGGCTGGTGTATAAACTCTCTACATCGAAACCTACTAGAAGCATTGTCTCGGGAGAGAAGTTCACATTTTGCAAGAGATTCAGTAGGTCGTGAGTATCCTTTAAATAGGTAGGTGTTTGTTGGACCAACGGTTTTAGAAAATGGTCCGCAAATTGTGAGAGCGGTTCTAGGACCGATCCTATGCCCGACACAATGGGGCGACCTGGAGGTGGTCTCTTCTCCTTGTGTATTTTGGGGAGGGAGTAAAAATATGGTGTTTTAGGTGAGGTAGTTTTCAAAAATTCGGCTTCATTGCGTGATATCCATCTGTTGGTTTCGGCTTCTTCCACCATAATCTTAATCGTCTGTTGTAGTCTTGTTGTGGGATCCGTAGTGATTGGGCTGTAGAATTTCTCATCTGACAATAGGTCAAGGCATTGATGGTTATAGCCTTCTCTGCTCATCAGAACAATGCCTCCTCCCTTGTCTGCCGGCTTTACTATTATGTCTTTATTGTTTTTCAATGTCTCCAATGCTTGTTTTTCTGCTTTGGTTAGATTCATGAATGGTTTTTTCAACACTGTTAATTCGCCGATTTCTTTCATTATGGCTTGTTCAAAGGCCAAAAGTTCAAGAGGGACCTGGTGGTTTAGTGGACAAAAAGTGGACTTTAGGCGTAGGGATGTGTCCCCTTCTTTTTGTTCTGTCTCTTTTTCGGAAAAAAAGGCTTTCAGTTTTAATTTCCTGCAGAATTCTGAGACTTCGCATTTTGTTTTGAAAATATCCAGATTAGGGGTTGGTACGTATCCCAGTCCTTTGTTCAGCACTCTTTCTTGGGCTTGTGTGAGGGTTATTTCTGTCAGGTTGATTTTTAACGAGTCGCGCTCATTCCCGGTTTTTCCTTGGTTACGTTGGACATGCTCCTTGTTTGGACTTGCCTTTCTGGGTCTGTCCACGTAACTCCTTTTCGTCGTCCCCTCTGGTTGGTTTGTCCACGTCCTAAAAAAGGCGGTTGTTGCATGTAGGGTCCCATGTATTGTCCCATAGGTGGGGGCCCTGTAGTGTAGGGATTCATCCAGCCTTGAAAGTTTGGTGTGTATGGTTGAAAAGGGATTGGATGTTGATTCCCGAATTGGGGAGTGCGCCAGAAGTTGGGTCTGCGTAGTTGTTGGCGTCTATAAGGGCCACGGTTCCTTCTTGGTTGTCTTGTGTCAGTAGTATTCCAATCAGAGTTATCACTTGAAGTTCCACTGTTGTCGGTGTCAGACTGATAGTCCGGAATCGAATAATCATCTTTACTGTATGGATGCATCTTTTCCATGGAGAAGCGTTTCAGGTCTTTGCCTAATTTCTGTATTTTGTTGTTGGTAATATAGTCTTTTGTCTCATTCATTTCCTTGTTGATTTCTTCGAGTCTTTTCTTGTAGACTGAAATTTGTACCATATTCTTGATTTTGGTTTCAAGCAGTTGGATCTTGATGGTGAGAGTTTCTGTCAACCTTGTGGCTGTCTTTATTATTAATACTAAATAGTCTCTTGTGCACTTCCACGATATCGCGGACCAGTCTTTTCGGAATGCCAGATCTTTGAGAAAGATACGTGGTGCATTATGTACCCAAAGTCCCCCCGGGGCTGCATTGGCTCGCAGGTATTCCGTCATAATAACGCCGTGGATGGCCGTCCTGACTTGCTCCTTCTTCAATTCAGATAGTTCATCCCAGTCTGAGTTTTGTTCTAGGGTTTGTGTGAGATCACTGTTGTGTAGTAGTGAGGGTAAGGAAAGAATTGCATTGATTTCGTCCACTGAATAACTCAAACCTAAATTTTCAGCCATGGTTGTTTGAGTAAACTAAAATCCAAGTCGTCGTGGACCTTGGTTCTTATTATATACAAGAAAAAACTCACTGTGTATTCTCAAATTTTGAGGAAGTAGTTAGTGAGGACTCCCACAGCTGTGCGCTGCGAAATATCATTCAATCAAGAAAGGGGGGAGCTAGAAGAGATAGTCATCCATTCATCTTCCAAAGCATACGTCGTAAATCAAGGGGGAATGGATCACTTGTAACTAGAAGTAGGGGTTCGTAAATCTTAATTTGAAACTTTTAACACCTGGATAGGTGTTAATGAGAACCCTCAATAGCGTATTTTCGAGTGGTATGGGCGGTTTATCTTGGTTCTCCGCCTTTAGAATACGCGTCAGCATTATCATTGGGTCTCTTGTTAGTCATGCTGCCTCCACCTGGAGGGAACCACTGCTTCTTAGTAGTGGTCAGTAATAGTAGTGCAGAAGTGATGATAGTGAGGTTAAAAGTGTCGCACCCACACTACCTTCAAGAAATGACAATTTAATCTGGTGGGCGTGTGGGGAGACTTTTTAAAAAAGAGGTGGTGCTGAGGGTTAGGTTATGTAACCAGAGCACTGTAGGTGTCCATATCAAAAGGTCGACATGTTTCTGCCCATTCAGTGCCCCAGGAGGGGGTCGTGGGGCATTCTTCAGGACCTATTAGTAGTGTGAGCTGTTGTTGTACAGTTCTAGAAATTGAAAAAAATGCTGTCTTCAACAATGTGATAGATAGCTACGTCTCAGAATTATTGTTGCCTGTAGAGAAAGAAATGAAAATAAAATCTAAGAGACAATCAATGAAACAAACACCAATTTCAGTGTGGTGGTGGGCTTTAGAAATTAAGTGAATTGAATCAGCGAACAAGCAAAAAATGGCAATTCTTATTGATACTATCGAGCAACTTATATAATGGTAAATCTCTGATATACTGTGTGAGGAAAAAGCCAAGGCAAAATATATCTAATGGTACGGTACGAGTGACCGGACACGTGTTTATGTTGAAGATGACATCATCAAAACACGAACATTCTTCAAACCAACGGCGAAAAACAGTCTCCTTTCATTCAACAGTTTTCACCCACGCCCCCTGAAAGAAAATCTACCTTACAGCCAGTTCCTACGGCTCAAACGTAACTGCAGTGATCTAGCAGAATACAAGAAACAAGCGGACGACTTAAGTTCCAAACTGCTCAGAAGAGATTATCCAACCAGGATTATCTCGAAATGTAAAAAAAGAGCCAGGAACCAGCCTAGAGAATGTCTACTCCAAACTACAGCAAGGAACCCTACAGATGATACACCCACCTGTGTCACCACCTACAGCACAGCAAGCAATGCTGTCAAGAAAATAATTAACAAAAACTGGCGTATTTTGATCTCTGGCAACCTAAAATGGCAGAAACCTAGATTTGCAAATAAGAGGACTAGAAATCTAAAAGACATTTTGGTACACACACGACCTGCAGCTCCACCTAAATTGAAAAACACACTTTGGGACCTACAACCAGTTACAGGTCACTATCCATGTGGACAGTGTTCGGTATGTCATCTAACAACACCAACAAAGACTATCCAATTGCTACCTAATCTGAAATGGACCATAAAACAGCACACCAACTGCAATACAGCCTTTGTAATCTACATGATTACCTGTCCGTGTAATCTCAGGTACATCGGAATGTCCTGCAGGAAAATAAAGGTGAGAATCTGTGAACACAGAAGTAATGTAAAATGCAGACGTGAAACCACCAAAATGAGTCGTCACTATATTGAACAAAGACACTCAGTGGATGATCTTAAATGGATCATAATTGAAACATTAGTAGGGTGCAAGAACAATGCCGAGAAAATTCTCTTCGAAAGAGAACAGAGGTGGGTCCACCGCCTCAGCACAGACACTAAAGGCCTGAATGATAATATACCTTGGCTCACTTTTAAATAAGGTACGAGCCATCTGATTATTTGCTGCACAGTGCCTAACACGCCTATTAGCGCCATCCTGATCCGTTCCTTACCTTCTAGTTCTGAACCATACATATACATAGGCCACTTTGACTTTTAACGAATTTTACTCATATAAAAACACAACCGGGTTTTATTCTAACCATACCGAGTGGCTATACCCCCTTCAATCTATATAAACATTTATCACCCCTTTTATTGAACAATACGGAAGTCTTTTTTCAGTCTTTTTCATACACAGAGTTAAAAACCGGCAAGACACGGGATCTCGTTCTCCACGAGCCCTGCCCGCCAGCGTCAGCACAAGTCGTGCTCAGCCCGCAACTGAGGTACGGAAGGCTCATCCCGCTGTTGGTCAACAAACCGCTTCGAAGCGCAACAAACTAACGGTATCTGTAACATCCCAAACCCCCCCCCTTTTTTCCCCTTTCCCTCGCCCCACCTCCCCTTCCCTATCTTTCCCGTCCCCGTTCTTCACCTATACAGGCAAGACACTAACGCTGCCAAGGCAAAACCGCAATTCGGACGCGTCTTAAGGTAATCTGCCATTTTCTACCTGACGTTGGGGTCTGCATGTAATTTGAATGTTCAAACAACCACAAAATATACAACGTACAGATTACAGAATGACTGTATCGATTGCCATGTTCATGTTGTCGAATCAATAGAGATCCTACCGTGACTTTCGTGACATTTTTGATTTCAATCAGTTTATAAACCAAGGGAAACATATCGTAAACACGTGTCCGGTCACTCGTACCGTACCATTAGATATATTTTGCCTTGGCTTTTTCCTCACACAGTATATCAGAGATTTGCCATTATATAAGTTGCTCGACAGTATCAATAAGAATTGCCATTTTTTGCTTGTTTGCTGATTCAATTCACTTAATTTCTAAAGCCCACCACCACACTGAAATTGGTGTTTGTTTCATTGATTGTCTCTTAGATTTTATTTTCATTTCTTTCTCTACAGGCAACAATAATTCTGAGACGTAGCTATCTATCACATTGTTGAAGACAGCATTTTTTTTCAATTTCTAGAACTGTACAACAACAGCTCACACTACTAATAGGTCCTGAAGAATGCCCCACGACCCCCTCCTGGGGCACTGAATGGGCAGAAACATGTCGACCTTTTGATATGGACACCTACAGTGCTCTGGTTACATAACCTAACCCTCAGCACCACCTCTTTTTTAAAAAGTCTCCCCACACGCCCACCAGATTAAATTGTCATTTCTTGAAGGTAGTGTGGGTGCGACACTTTTAACCTCACTATCATCACTTCTGCACTACTATTACTGATCACTACTAAGAAGCAGTGGTTCCCTCCAGGTGGAGGCAGCATGACTAACAAGAGACCCAATGATAATGCTGACGCGTATTCTAAAGGCGGAGAATCAAGATAAACCGCCCATACCACTCGAAAATACGCTATTGAGGGTTCTCATTAACACCTATCCAGGTGTTAAAAGTTTCAAATTAAGATTTACGAACCCCTACTTCTAGTTACAAGTGATCCATTCCCCCTTGATTTACGACATATGCTTTGGAAGATGAATGGATGACTATCTCTTCTAGCTCCCCCCTTTCTTGATTGAATGATATTTCGCAGCGCACAGCTGTGGGAGCCCTCACTAACTACTTCCTCAAAATTTGAGAATACACAGTGAGTTTTTTCTTGTATATAATAAGAACCAAGGTCCACGACGACTTGGATTTTAGTTTACTCAAACAACCATGGCTGAAAATTTAGGTTTGAGTTATTCAGTGGACGAAATCAATGCAATTCTTTCCTTACCCTCACTACTACACAACAGTGATCTCACACAAACCCTAGAAAAAAACTCAGACTGGGATGAACTATCTGAATTGAAGAAGGAGCAAGTCAGGACGGCCATCCACGGCGTTATTATGACGGAATACCTGCGAGCCAATGCAGCCCCGAGGGGACTTTGGGTACATAATGCACCACGTATCTTTCTCAAAGATCTGGCATTCCGAAAAGACTGGTCCGCGATATCGTGGAAGTGCACAAGAGACTATTTAGTATTAATAATAAAGACAGCCACAAGGTTGACAGAAACTCTCACCATCAAGATCCAACTGCTTGAAACCAAAATCAAGAATATGGTACAAATTTCAGTCTACAAGAAAAGACTCGAAGAAATCAACAAGGAAATGAATGAGACAAAAGACTATATTACCAACAACAAAATACAGAAATTAGGCAAAGACCTGAAACGCTTCTCCATGGAAAAGATGCATCCATACAGTAAAGATGATTATGAGATTCCGGACTATCAGTCTGACACCGACAACAGTGGAACTTCAAGTGATAACTCTGATTGGAATACTACTGACACAAGACAACCAAGAAGGAACCGTGGCCCTTATAGACGCCAACAACTACGCAGACCCAACTTCTGGCGCACTCCCCAATTCGGGAATCAACATCCAATCCCTTTTCAACCATACACACCAAACTTTCAAGGCTGGATGAATCCCTACACTACAGGGCCCCCACCTATGGGACAATACATGGGACCCTACATGCAACAACCACCTTTTTTAGGACGTGGACAAACCAACCAGAGGGGACGACGAAAAGGAGTTACGTGGACAGACCCAGAAAGGCAAGTCCAAACAAGGAGCATGTCTAACGTAACCAAGGAAAAACCGGGAACGAGCGCGACTCGTTAATAATCAACCTGACAGAAATAACCCTCACACAAGCCCAAGAAAGAGTGCTGAACAAAGGACTGGGATACGTACCAACCCCTAATCTGGATATTTTCAAAACAAAATGCGAAGTCTCAGAATTCTGCAGGAAATTAAAACTGAAAGCCTTTTTTTCCGAAAAAGAGACAGAACAAAAAGAAGGGGACACATCCCTACGCCTAAAGTCCACTTTTTGTCCACTAAACCACCAGGTCCCTCTTGAACTTTTGGCCTTTGAACAAGCCATAATGAAAGAAATCGGCGAATTAACAGTGTTGAAAAAACCATTCATGAATCTAACCAAAGCAGAAAAACAAGCATTGGAGACATTGAAAAACAATAAAGACATAATAGTAAAGCCGGCAGACAAGGGAGGAGGCATTGTTCTGATGAGCAGAGAAGGCTATAACCATCAATGCCTTGACCTATTGTCAGATGAGAAATTCTACAGCCCAATCACTACGGATCCCACAACAAGACTACAACAGACGATTAAGATTATGGTGGAAGAAGCCGAAACCAACAGATGGATATCACGCAATGAAGCCGAATTTTTGAAAACTACCTCACCTAAAACACCATATTTTTACTCCCTCCCCAAAATACACAAGGAGAAGAGACCACCTCCAGGTCGCCCCATTGTGTCGGGCATAGGATCGGTCCTAGAACCGCTCTCACAATTTGCGGACCATTTTCTAAAACCGTTGGTCCAACAAACACCTACCTATTTAAAGGATACTCGCGACCTACTGAATCTCTTGCAAAATGTGAACTTCTCTCCCGAGACAATGCTTCTAGTAGGTTTCGATGTAGAGAGTTTATACACCAGCCTACCCCAACAGAAAACTCTCGAAACTTTAGAAACAATACTCTTTGGTCAAAATTGGACATACCAAACCCCCAGACATTTTATCCTACAATGCTGTACTATGGCCCTCACAGAAAACTACTTCGAATACGAAGGGAGACTTTATCAACAGCGACACGGAACTTCGATGGGGAGTACCTTTGCGCCTAGCGTAGCTGGACTCTACGTTAGCGCATTTGAACAAATGTACATACAAAATCCAATAAACCCATACAATACCAACATCCGTTTTTGGAAACGATATATTGATGACATCATGGTGATCTGGGAAGGTGACCGGGAAAGCCTTAACAATTTCCATCAATGGATGAATGCCCAAGATGAATGTCTTAAATTCACTTACACAGCCAACAATCTGCGGCTCGATTTTCTGGATCTCACCATTTATGTTGAAGATGACATCATCAAAACACGAACATTCTTCCAACCAACGGTGAAAAACAGTCTCCTTTCATTCAACAGTTTTCACCCACGCCCCCTGAAAGAAAATCTACCTTACAGCCAGTTCCTACGGCTCAAACGTAACTGCAGTGATCTAGCAAAATACAAGAAACAAGCGGACGACTTAAGTTCCAAACTGCTCAGAAGAGATTATCCAACCAGGATTATCTCGAAATGTAAAAAAAGAGCCAGGAACCAGCCTAGAGAATGTCTACTCCAAACTACAGCAAGGAACCCTACAGATGATACACCCACCTGTGTCACCACCTACAGCACAGCAAGCAATGCTGTCAAGAAAATAATTAACAAAAACTGGCGTATTTTGATCTCTGGCAACCTAAAATGGCAGAAACCTAGATTTGCAAATAAGAGGACTAGAAATCTAAAAGACATTTTGGTACACACACGACCTGCAGCTCCACCTAAATTGAAAAACACACTTTGGGACCTACAACCAGTTACAGGTCACTATCCATGTGGACAGTGTTCGGTATGTCATCTAACAACACCAACAAAGACTATCCAATTGCTACCTAATCTGAAATGGACCATAAATCCGCACACCAACTGCAATACAGCCTTTGTAATCTACATGATTACCTGTCCGTGTAATCTCAGGTACATCGGAATGTCCTGCAGGAAAATAAAGGTGAGAATCTGTGAACACAGAAGTAATGTAAAATGCAGACGTGAAACCACCAAAATGAGTCGTCACTATATTGAACAAAGACACTCAGTGGATGATCTTAAATGGATCATAATTGAAACATTAGTAGGGTGCAAGAACAATGCCGAGAAAATTCTCTTCGAAAGAGAACAGAGGTGGGTCCACCGCCTCAGCACAGACACTAAAGGCCTGAATGATAATATACCTTGGCTCACTTTTAAATAAGGTACGAGCCATCTGATTATTTGCTGCACAGTGCCTAACACGCCTATTAGCGCCATCCTGATCCGTTCCTTACCTTCTAGTTCTGAACCATACATATACATAGGCCACTTTGACTTTTAACGAATTTTACTCATATAAAAACACAACCGGGTTTTATTCTAACCATACCGAGTGGCTATACTCCTTCAATCTATATAAACATTTATCACCCCTTTTATTGAACAATACGGAAGTCTTTTTTCAGTCTTTTTCATACACAGAGTTAAAAACCGGCAAGACACGGGATCTCGTTCTCCACGAGCCCTGCCCGCCAGCGTCAGCACAAGTCGTGCTCTGCCCGCAACTGAGGTACGGAAGGCTCATCCCGCTGTTGGTCAACAAACCGCTTCGAAGCGCAACAAACTAACGGTATCTGTAACATCCCAAACCCCCCCCTTTTTTCCCCTTTCCCTCACCCCACCTCCCCTTCCCTATCTTTCCCGTCCCCGTTCTTCACCTATACAGGCAAGACACTAACGCTGCCAAGGCAAAACCGCAATTCGGACGCGTCTTAAGGTAATCTGCCATTTTCTACCTGACGTTGGGGTCTGCATGTAATTTGAATGTTCAAACAACCACAAAATATACAACGTACAGATTACAGAATGACTGTATCGATTGCCATGTTCATGTTGTCGAATCAATAGAGATCCTACCGTGACTTTCGTGACATTTTTGATTTCAATCAGTTTATAAACCAAGGGAAACATATCGTAAACACGTGTCCGGTCACTCGTACCGTACCATTAGATATATTTCGCCTTGGCTTTTTCCTCACACAGTATATCAGAGATTTGCCATTATATAAGTTTCTCGACAGTATCAATAAGAATTGCCATTTTTTGCTTGTTCGCTGATTCAATTCACTTAATTTCTAAAGCCCACCACCACACTGAAATTGGTGTTTGTTTCATTGATTGTCTCTTAGATTTTATTTTCATTTCTTTCTCTACAGGCAACAATAATTCTGAGACGTAGCTATCTATCACATTGTTGAAGACAGCATTTTTTTCAATTTCTAGAACTGTACAACAACAGCTCACACTACTAATAGGTCCTGAAGAATGCCCCACGACCCCCTCCTGGGGCACTGAATGGGCAGAAACATGTCGACCTTTTGATATGGACACCTACAGTGCTCTGGTTACATAACCTAACCCTCAGCACCACCTCTTTTTTAAAAAGTCTCCCCACACGCCCACCAGATTAAATTGTCATTTCTTGAAGGTAGTGTGGGTGCGACACTTTTAACCTCACTATCATCACTTCTGCACTACTATTACTGATCACTACTAAGAAGCAGTGCTTCCCTCCAGGTGGAGGCAGCATGACTAACAAGAGACCCAATGATAATGCTGACGCGTATTCTAAAGGCAGAGAACCAAGATAAACCGCCCATACCACTCGAAAATACGCTATTGAGGGTTCTCATTATCACCTATCCAGGTGTTAAAAGTTTCAAATTAAGATTTACGAACCCCTACTTCTAGTTACTAGTCGTTAGATGACGACATGTCCTTGTAATCACACAATCTGTACGTGAAGCATGTTCTCTATTGACATGTCACACCATGGGCAAGTAATGTATGCACCTCCACATCATGTCATGATGCTCAGTACTTTACAGCCATACAATGTGATATCAATGTAAACTGTGTGGTGTATAACATGTAACAACCAAATATCTAACACCAAGCTTGTGGGGTGACTTCAATGACCATTACATCCCTGTCCAGCAGGTGACCAAGAATTGGCTGCTGCAGATGACAACAGCAACCTGCAGAGCCAGTCTCCCCCCACGGAACATGGACTGTCGGATACAGACTCCCTAAATTCCTCCAAAGCGGCCCCCGAACCTGGCCCATCAAGACTGCCAGGGGGCACCAGGTCCCAGGCCCCCACTGTCCCCACCACCACCACCTCAGCAACAACAACTGCGCTGACCCCTGCTGCAACGACCTGTGCGGCCTCGACCACCACCACCACCAGTGCTGCCTGCAACACTCTCCCTGCCTCAGAGGATACCCACACCACCCCACAATCTGAGGAGGGCAGGGAGAGTCTGCGGGTGTGTCGAGTGGTGACACCACAGGTCTGGCGCAGCAGGGCAGGTGGGAGGGCAACTGGGCGAAAACTTCAACAGGACACTGGGGCCGAAGCCCTGGCCAACATCGCCAGAGACCTTGGGGCATATGAACAAGCCCAGGGACAAATGGGCCAGGTTCCTAAAGAAGTGCCTGAGGTTCACCTGCTGCTGAGGTCCATGGGCACGCATATGGGTCAAATCATGGACCTCTTGGGCCAGCTTGTGGGTGTTCTGAGGGACAGGCCTGCAGCCCAAAGGACGGCTCAACCTCTCTCCAGTGGCCCGCAGGATGACAGTCCCACCACCTCACCTGCGGCCACAGAGAGGGTGAGCTGGAACAGAATGAATCCTCAGACACCGCTGAACCCCCAGCAGAGGCCCCCCTTGCCAAACGCTCAAGGGGCTATCTGAGGAAAAGCACAGGAGGATCACGTGGCAAAGCACCAGCCAAATACCAGTCAAAGAGCCAGCCATGATGGCACCTCTCTTCACCTTAACATTGACTATATTGACTATCCTTACCCCCACTGCCATGTTGATGGCAGGCGTCTGTTGGACTCTGTCACCACATCAATGTGGTGACTACTCTATTGTCTCATCTACCATCACTGACAACTCATTGATTCACTTTGCACCTTTTTGTAAATAATCACTTCTCTGTCACAAATAATCATTGTAAATAAACACTCTTTACACACCTATGTGTTTGATGTACAATGTTGACTGCAATTCCAATGTACCAGAAGCACTGATTGTTTTGAGGCATTGAGAGGCTGAAGGGACCGAGAAAGACACGAGAGAACAAAATTCACTTGTCAGGTGAAGGCATCACAGCCATTACACAACACTTGTTATCAAGGTACTCAAACCTGCACACATTACATCGAGCAACAATATCGACATAGACATCATGTAGCTGTGCATAACTACCCTGTGCCAGAAACATTAGCACTCAGCACAGAGCCAACAACAGGCAGCTGTCAGAAAGCTCCCCTAGGCCTTTTCAACAACATCAAAAACAGCAAACAATGGCACCATTGTACTATGTCACTCACCTTCAAGGGAAGTAGCGGTTGATGAGCTGTTGACACAGGTCAACACCTTCCTCCTCTCCACTATCCTCGTCACTGGACATGTGTGGGTTTGCAGGTGGGGGCATCTGCTGCTCGTCATCATCCAGGATCAGTGGAATCTCTTTGCACAAGGCCAGTTTGTGGAGCATGCAGCATCTTTTGGGGAGAGTACATCAGTGCACCTCCGGTCTTGTCCAGGCCTTGAAATCAAGACTTAGAAATACGCTCCACCACACAACGTGTCCTCCCAGGGGCATCATTGTAGCAGACTTCACTCGGGGTCCTGGAATTCCTCAGTGGGCTCAGAAACCAAGGCCAGTTGGGATATACAGAGTCACATAGGTGTGGGATACACAGAGCAATTTTGTACTTTAACTGTGGCAGAGGACAGCATGTCACACGTACAGCATGCTACTTGACTCTGCGTACTCACCCACAATCCACGCATGCTCTGGATGCAGATTTGCCATCAGCTATGGTACGATGCTGTTACGCAGGATGTAGGAGTCATGGGCTGATCCCGGATATTTAGCACAGACATGGGAGATTATCCACCTGGCATACCACTTGTACATTGATAGAATGGAAATGCTTCCTGTTCCTGTAGATGTGCTCACGTGCTTGTGGTGGAACCAGGCAAACATGTGTGCAGTCAATGACACCAACAACATTAGGGATGTGGTCAAGGTCATAAAATTCACCCTTCACAGCTGCCAATTCATGCCTCCTGGGGATGTAGCTGTCCTTGTAGGTCATCATAGCGGACAGGACGTTACGTAGCACCATGCTGAACATTGGTTGAGATAACCCACCTGCGCTGGACACCGTGTCCGTGTACTGGAATGAACCAGTTGCAAAAAAATTACAAATTGGTGTCAAAGCAGTCGGATAGGTTCTACGAGGCCTCAGATGGGGCTCCAACTGACCACATAGGTCTTGAATGGTAGGTCGATCCAAATGGAATTTACGTATGATGTCCTCATCCTCCATGTCTGCAAGTAATGTGAATGGACGATGCACATTTGGCCGCCTCCTAGGTGAGATGAAAGGGGACACATGTCAATTCAATTCCCCTATGAGATGTGTCCAATATCTTAAGTTTTGACTGACACAGCGCCAACAATGACTGGCCTGAAACTACAGCTTACAGGACAAGTAACATGTAGGGACACCTTGATCTAAAGTAGTTGTACACTTGTACAGTATTTACACAGTTAGTACCCCCAAAACAGATTCAGACTATGTGAATGCCAAAAGGTACATTCCAACATCTTGTGTCACCAGCCCGGAGAGTAGTTACCACAGCACATGTGTGAAACAGCAACACTGCTGGCTTCTACGTAGCTGCTGTACCTGCCACATCTTCTTGCGTAAGTCGGACAGGGCACACATTAACAACACAATGAGCACAATGTGTGCTTAAAGATCAAGTATAAACATGAGTTCAGCAATCTACACAGTGAAATAGGCACATTATGTAGTCAGACCTTCATTACTATGTGTTGCTTAGCCATCTCACACATTGACATGTGTACATATTTGAGAGTCCATCACACCACAGATCTGTGTACATGCACAACAATATCATAAGTGACATGTGAGGGAGTACATGCCAATGCCTGTCACCCTGTGCACTGTCATGGTATGTGTACTCATCAATGAGTTAAATGTCACACTAGCATTGAGTTACACTATCTGGTGGCATGATTCATAGTAAGTGTCTACTGTTCAATACTGAGAACTGGCCATTGACATTGCCACAGCATGATGTGTACATAGGTGCTGTAAACGTGCACCACCACCGCAAAAACCAATTGAAAGCTGCCAAATCACAGTAGCGACCATCTGCGCCCCGCGGTGTGACACCGCCAATGCCCATGCCTCTACAGCCAATGGCAACCGCAATCGCGGTAGTGATATACAAATATGAAAATGGCGGTTGGCGTGCTCCACTACCGCTGGGCCGGTCATTGGCACCAACGTCAAGCTGCCAAATCATGGTAGCAACCGCCTTGGCCCCACGATTTGGTACCACCAATGCCCATGCCTCTACAGCCAATGGCAACCGCAATAGCGGTAGTGATATACACATATGAAAATGGAGGTTGGCGTGCTCCACTACCGCTGGGCCGGTCATTGGCACCAATGTCAAGCTGCCAAATCGCGGTAGCAACCGCCTCGGCCCGCGGTGTGGCAGCGCCAATGCCCATGCCCCTACAGCCAATGGCAACCGCAATAGCAGTAGACAAATGCACTTTTGAAAATCGCAGTAGGCGTGCTCCGCTGCCGCGGGGCCAGTCATTGGATGCAATTGAAAGATGCACGATCGTGGTAGCGATCGCCTGGCCCCTGCGGTGTGTCACTGCCAATGCCCATGCCCTTACAGCCAATGGGAACTGCAATTGCGGTAGTCAAATGTACTTTTGAAAATCACAGTAGGTGTGCCCCGCTACCATAGGGCCAGTCATTGGATGCAATTGAAAGATGCACGATCGCGGTAGCGACTGCCTGGCCCTGCGGTGTGTCACCGCCAATGCCCATTCCCTTACAGCCAATGGGAACTGCAATCACGGTAGACAAATGAACTTTTGAATATCACGGTAGGCGTGCACCGCTACCGCGAGGCCGGTCATTAGATGCAATTGAAAGATGCACAATCGTGGTAACGACCGCCTGTTCCCTGCGGTGTGTCACCAGCAATGCCCATGCCCTTACAGCCAATGGGAAACGCAATCGCGGTAGACAAATGCATTTTTGAAAATCTTGGTAGGCGTGCTCTGCTACTGCGGGGCCGGTAATTGGTCACATTTAAAAAAAGCGGACCTGGAACACCAATTGCAGCAGCTGAGTACCACTGAAACAACCCCAGGGGGCTATATATGTGTGGGAGAGAGCCACACATTTCCACTGCTTCCAGACACTGCTGACTGACACTCTTCTCCACCATCTGCTGCTGTTCCTGTCTCCTGGACCCAATGATGGTGAGAACTGAGAACATCAGGGCCCGTCCCTTCACCACAGAGGAGTTGGAGGTCCTGGTGGATGAGGTGCTCTCACAGTATGGGAGGCTATATGGTGCTCCTGATGTCATGGTAAGTGTTTCTGAGTGGAAGTAGGAGAGTGCAGGGAGTGTACACATGAAGTTGATCTGCTGCAGTATGTGCCTGAGAGTGTGGTTTTGTGTGATACACTGCCTAGCATGCTGATTTCAGGTAAATGGGTTTGTAGCCTAATTTTCACATATCCCGGGCCGCACTCCCGTATGGAAGGGACATGCAGTGTTTTTGCAGCCATACAGTGACACTGCTGGTTTGGAAAGTGGAAGTCAGAACAGACATTGCCTGTGCTAATGGATGTCTGAGTCCATGGGGTTTTCACATGCTCATTTGTGACATTACAAAGACTTTTCGTCCAGAGGGTACTGATGGAATTGTGTTTTACTTTGTATTTCCACCATGGATCTGTGAGCATTATGCACAAGAGTGAAATGCCTGAGGGAGACACTCTTGGTGGAAATTCCCATATGACACAGCAGGTTGTTGTCCTTTTGAAACATCCCCCTTCCATTTGTTTCATTATGTGTACTAACTCGCATGTGTAGGCATTGTTTGCCCTCTCATATTGTACATGCATGTGGCTGTTCTGATGGCCCTCGTTTAACCTCAGTGTGAGCCCCCCTGGCCTGCACATGTACTGCCCAATTTGACAGGGACCCATCACTGAATAGACAGAGTGAGACATATGTGTTGTCTGCCACACTATTCCTCAATGAGCTACCTTAGGCCTGCTCTTCTCACAAGACAGACCTTGTGAGAAAGGTGTGAGAATGTAAGATTATGTCCCTAAATGTGATGTGACCTCCGTGACACAGGTAGCCATTCACAGGCCAAGGACATTGAGGGTTGTGCAGTGTTGAACACTGTGAGTCTGCTCCGACACATCATTTACAATGTAGTGTATGTCTTGCTCACTCACAAACTGCATTGCAGATGTGGGCCTTCTTCACATTGCTTTATGTGCTGGCATTCAGCATTTGTATAAGATGGCCAGGTACTGTGTCCATCCTCATACCTGCATGCATTTAGGTACGATTGTCTTATGCTAATGTACTACGTGTCATGCTGTATGGCCTCTGATGAACATATCTGAATAGCTGTGCTAAGTTTTTGCATGCTCCTGTACTGAGACATAGTGGTACATAACCCAGTGTTACTGAAATGTCCTGCTCTTGTCTCCCATGCCTGCAGCTTAAAGTCCACCAGCGTAAGGTCTTATGGAGGGCCATTGCACGCAAGGTGCAGGCTCTGGGTGTCTCCAACCGACTGCACACACACTGTCACAAGAGATGGGATGACATCTGCCAGCTGAGCAAAAACGTGGCAGAGATAATGCTGGGGCTGCTCCCTAGGACTGGCAGGTTGGCATGCAGGAGCATGACACCACTAATGGCCCGCATCTTGGCAGTTACAAAGCCACAGCTGATGGACGCTTGAGGGCCCATCAGCAGCAAGTTCGGGGTGAGTATTCTGCGAAGTGTGACTTTGGGTGTGAGTGACTGCATGTATCTCAACCCTGAGCCAGTGCGGAGCTCTGTGATGTTTCTAGTGTGATGCTATGGCTTGTAAGTGGCCTCTGTGTTGAGTGCAGCTGTCATGCATTTACGCTACATGTACTTTCTCATGTCTTTAATGTAATGGCCCTTGACATCGCATGCTGAAATGTGGCCTTATGGCATCAGCTGCATTAGGGGAGTCATGGACATCCCCGGGCAGTGAACGGCAGTGTGCCTCATCTTAGTGTGCTTTCGTCGATGTATGCAGTGTCTGACCTCGAAATTGTGAGAACTACAGATCTGACACCAATGTGCAATTGTAGTTGTGCTTCAAAGCTCAACATGGTGGATAACAGGAGCTTATGGCCATTGCAAAAGGACATTTGGGAGTCTGCTTCTGTGTTGTCCCCTTAAAGTGACTCCATATGTGACTGTGACAACATGTTGAGATGTACATCTTTTTCACCTACAGGCACGTAGGTATGGTTACAAGAATCTGTATGTCAGGTTACATTGAGGCACGGGCAAGCTATTTGGCTGTGTGAACATCACATGGGTCATTAATGCCAAATATGCATGTTACCATGCATCCTTCGTTTTTTGCATAAAGGTTGCACATGCAGACTGTACAGGGGTGTGTGCAACATGGGGATATCATCATCTTGTTTGGTGCTTTGCTTGCATATGATGTTTGTGAGTATGGCACTAAACTGAACCTATGGCTCTGTCTCTTGCAGCATCTACCGAGGGCACAGAAGGCCAGAGGACAGACACCAGTGGTGAGGTATCTTGCATGACTGCTACACATGAGCTCACTGACACTGATGTGACAAGCGCCTCGGAGGGGGACAGGAATGCCCTTGAAAAATCACGCCCAGAAACACCAATCTCAACATCATCTGATGCCAGCAGTGACTCCTCAATGTTGGCGGGCATAGGGAGTGGGTAATCTGCTTCTTCCACCACACATCATCCAGTGCCCACCCTCCCAGCTAGTTCCACTATTGCTGCCCGTGCCCGCAGCAGTAAGAAGGGTAGAGTGTCCTTCCCACCAGGCACCCCTGTCCCTGCCTCTGTCTGCCCTGCTGCCCTCAGTGTTGAGGCAGTGGACCTTTTGCGCCAGCTGTGTTTGGGTCAGACTACTCTCCTAAATGCCTTCCAGGATCATGACAAGAAGCTGGCACAGGTAGTTGCCTTCATGGAGGGGATTCATTCTGATGTGGGTGGGCTACACAGACGTGTCCAGTCTTTGTCCTCCACAGTGACGGCAGCCATTTAACTGTCACAGGCTCAGAGTCCAGCTCCAGTCCTTTCGGCAACTACCCTGCCAGTGGCAACATCTGTCAAGAGTGACCACACACCACAGCCCTTAGGCTCCAAGTACTCCACATTCAGCACACAACAGCAGCACTCTAAGCGGCCCAGAGTGCCGATACCATCCACAAAACCAAAAAAAGTCACACAGGAGCGCAAAGGCAAAAGTCCTCCAGGTGACACTCAGGGGCATAAAGCCAAGAAGCAGGCCTCAGGCTCACATGCATCCAAATCAGCCCCATACAAGGACACTCCCATCCCAAAACCTGCTTCCAAAGACAGGTAAACAGTTGCCGTATCTGCTGTGAAGCTGGTGCCTGCAAAGAGCCAGCAGAAACAGCTCTCTAAGGCAGATTCACCCACAACCTCAAGTCCCACCCACACCCCTGTGAAGCTGGGACAGGAGTAGGCCTGGGCGAAGCACTACGCTACGCTCGCGTAGTTTGCGAAGTTCGCGCTACTTCGCGCTACGCGAACTGCACGTAGCACAGTGCGAACACGCGTAGCGTAGTGTTGCGTAGTGCTGCGGTCATTTTTTGCTTGCTCGCGGTCCTCAACGTCAAGTTGGCGACCGCGAGCAAGCAAAATGACATCCTGGCGAGACTTTTTCCGTGTTCGCGATCGCGAGCATGGAAAATAAACCTCCCGGCGAGATTCCCAACGCGAGAAGGTCAGGTTTCTCATTGCGAGGGGTCGCGTATGCTCGCGACCGCTCGCGATGAGAAACTACCAGTTCGCGTTGAGAAAGCTGCAGCTCGAGGAAAAATCTACTCGAGCAGCAGAAAACTACAGCTCGCACTGTGCAAGATGCCATTTTCAATGATTGCACAGTGCCGGTTGCTTGTCCGCACTGTGCAATCATTGAAAACAACATCTTGCACAGTGCGAACATGTTACTTCGCAGTTCGCGAAGTGCTACGCGTAGCTCGCGTAGTGCGAACTTCACTTTGCGTAGCTTCGCGAAGTGCTACTTCGCGAACTACGCCCACCCTTAGACAGGAGGGCAATGTGTGGGGTTTAGCTGGTCAACAGGGGATGGAGTGGAAAAGGCAAGGCTAGGCCAAGCATACCACCAGATCCAGCAGATCCCCAGAAGGAGGGCCACCACCTGCACCTGATGCACCTTTGGTGGAGAGTGTGCCTGTTGTGCACGCACCACTTCTGACTCCTACCAAGACAGTTCTTGGCTATCGAATCCCCAAGAAGTGGAGAGGTAGCTCTCCACATTCACCCTCACACACTGTGTCTCACGGCAGCATGTCTCCACCTCCCCGTGCCACTACGCCACCTGGTCCAAGCAGCCCTCCGGCTCCCAAAGCCGCTGATGCCTCTACTTCAGCTGGTCCTCTCTATCCCAGGTCCAGTCCTCCAACTGGCCCTGATAATCTGCCACCTCCCAGTCAACTGACAGCCAAGTCTGAGACAAAGGCCCCCTCCCAAACCTATCTCTCCCACAGCAGTACCTGGGGTGCCCATTGTTATCCCCCTATCTGTGTTGCTTCCCATGGCAGTGTACGGTGTCACCCATTCCCTGAGTAGGTTCTCATGCACACGTGTACCTCCTTTGAACTATGGACTGGCCACTGGCCTTGCTCTTTGTCACTTTGGATGCCCATTCCCTGCGCAGGTTCTCATGCACACATGTACCTCCTTTGAACTATGGACTGGCCACTGGCCTTGCTGTTAGTCACTTTGGATGCCCATTCCCTGTGCAGGTTCTCATGCACATATGTGCCTCCTTTGAACTATAAATGGGCCACTGGCCTTGCTGTTTGTCACTTTGGATGCCCATTCCCTGTGCAGGTTCTCATGTACACAGGACCCTCCTTTTAACTATGGACTAGCCACTGGCCTTGCTGTTTGTCACTTTGGATGCCCATTCCCTGTGCAGGCTCTCATGCACACATGCACCTCCTTTGAACTATGGAATGGCCACTGGCCTTGCTATTTGTCACTTTGGATGTCCATTCCCTGTGCAGGTTCTCATGGACACATGTACCTCTTTGAACTATGGACTGGCCACTGGCCTTGCTGTTGTCTACTTTTGATGCCTATCTTGGTGATATGTAATAAAGACAGTTACTCCTGTTGTCTGCTTTGTCAGTGTTCTTGCTAAATAAAAGTGTTTTCTGTATGGGTATGGTTGCTTGTGACAAATGCTCCGTATGCCACTTTAACATTGCTGATTGCTTGTTTTACTTTTTCAGTGTTTGCCAGTGGTGAAAGGCACTTTAGTTCTTCTTCACTCTGAAGCTTGAGGGTGCAATGATGGGTGTTTGTGATGATCTACTGTTATCATACTCATCATATGGTCATGTTTGCTAAATTGTACACATCATGTTATGATGCTATACCACAACAGAGGTGACGTCTATCCACAGGATTACTTGTGGGGTGGCCAGGCTCCATCATATCTGTGTGTTCTTTCTTGATGCGTGTACAGCAGTGTTGATGTGTGTTCATCTTGTGATGACCTGTCTTCCTAGTCACATGGGTACATTCGAATGTGTGCACTTGAGTTGTCATACAGTGGGAATGGGCTGACATTGTCAGTAGTGTTGATGTGAGTGTGCCCCTGCAATGCCAACTGCATGCATGTATGACCCAGGAGATGAGCACCTGTTTGTTTCAATTGTCTGCCATGTGCTTCAGATTGTGGGCACATGTAGGAGTTGTAGGTTGGGCACTGTGCAGTGTGTTGGTGTGTCCTTGCACTTCTAGGGGACACCTACTTGTTGTTCCTGCCAGTTGTGTGTATGCAGAGTGTGTGACTGCCAAGTCTGTGTTGTGTTTTGTTGATCAGCCATGTGTCTTGTTACTGTTTGTGCGTACTGTGCAGACCTGCACAGTCACACTGACATTATTTGTGAGTTTTCTCATGCATTGCTGTCACTTGACCCATTTTTGGCTCCAGTATGGTATGTGGTATGTGGAGTCATACCATCCTCTATATGTGCTTCTGATGCCTACACATTGTGAGTGACTCCTATATGTGTTTGTGTATAGTACACTCCTCACCTGTCCACTACTAGCATACACACCACTTCAATCTCATGTCTTCCACCCCTTGGCTTGCCAGTGTGTGAGCCTTCCCACTAAGCCTGGGCGCAGCGCTACGCTCCGGCCGCGGAGTGTGCATAGCTTTGCCTACTTCGCGATCCGCGAAGTAGGCGTAGGGCAGGCAGGCTATGCACACCCACGGCGGAGCGAGTTGCCCGCCACCCGCCTCCCTCCCGCCCGCTTTTAAAATACAGTGAGAATGATCCTAAACTTTTAAAAAACAAGCTTAAAGTAATTTAAATAACTTACCTGAGCTGCGGCGTCCCGGGGCTCCCTCTTCCTTCTCTCGCCGACTTCTTCCTCACAAATGCGCATGTGCGGCCGCCCCACGCATGCGCATTTGTCATGCGCATGTGCGGGCGGCCGCACATGCGCATTTGTGAGGAAGAAGTCGGCGAGAGAAGGAAGAAGGAGCCCCGGGACGCCGCAGCTCAGGTAAGTTATTTAAATTACTTTAAGCTTGTTTTTTAAAAGTTTAGGATCATTCTCAATGCATTTAAAAAGTGGGCGGGAGGGAGGTGGGTGGCGCATAGTGGGGCTACGCGGAGTGCACGGGTGTGCGTAGATTTGCCCCCACTCCGTGATGCTCCGCGTAGCCCCACTACGCCCACTACGCCCAGGGTTACTCCCCACCACTTAATTTGTTACACTATGCTTTGTGATGCTGATCTGTGTACAGGACCAATATGCTACTCAGGACAGTTTCCCAATTAGTTATGTGTTATTTTCTTATACTGGTTTGCTGTCATGGTTGCTCATGTGCAGTGCAGATGTTTGGGCAGCAAAGTCCTCTGGTCATGTTGTTTGCATCTGAGTTTCCCTGAGTTGTGCATCTGTGGGTGATAGGTACGATGTATGTGTATTTGCTGAGGTACTGCTATCCTTCCTGAGCAGTGCTTTAAATGGGCCGGTACTCACCGGTACTGAGTACCGGCACTTCTCTGCTGCCAAGGAGAGTACCGGTACTCATCAAAGGTAGGGTCATTGTTGCTTTGGCTCACGCGCACGAACGAGGTTGTCTGACAGCCAAAGCGCCTCTAGCCCAAGCTGAGCCTCCTTTAAACAATTCAGCAGGGCTCATCTGCATAATGTCCAGTGTTCACCACCACGCTGTGTTTGACAGAGCAGGGTCCATCCAGGCCCTATGCTGTCAATCCCATTCACACCATGGTGTGCATTTGTGCACACACTCGAATCCAGGCATCCCGCTGACAGCAGCAATAGCAGCAATTAAGAAAGCCATGGGAGATAAGGGGTGTAAAATGGCCTTTATCCTACCTGAGTCTTTTGTGTGAGTGTCTGTCTTTTGTGTGTCTGGGTGTTTGCCTGCTTGTGTGCATATGTTTTTGTGTGTGTGTGTGAGAAAATCAAGTGAAAGAGGGAGAGAATCCAGATACTAGGGAGGTATTTTAAAGGACATTCTTGGAATGTGTTGTGTGAGCATTGCTGCTTGTTTCTGTGAGTGCGCACTCAAGAATATATAAGTGGATGTATGCAGTGTTTGGCCTGTTTTGGCTCTTTCTACTGACAGCTGCGATGTGTGTGTGATGTTCTATTTGCATGACGTTGTGTGTGAGTAGTTGTTGCTGTGTGATACACTCAGATGTGTGTTGCAGGTGTGATGTGCATTACTTGTGTGTCTGTCACATGCAGCAAGGTGGATTCTTGTTACTGGGCTTGTTTTGAGTGCACATTGGTGGTTTGTCCTCCTATTTTTGACCTGTCACTTGTCAGGATTGTGCATGTGCATGCCTGTGGTATATTATGGCACCTTGTTCACTTTATGAGTGGTTTGGTGTCTCTGTATGTGTTAGCTGATTGTCCCATTGATCCCATTTAGTGTTCATGATTGATTTTTGAGGATTCACTTCTTTTTTTGTGTTGAGGTGTGGTGGCTGTGCATTTGTCCAAAGTGACAATGTTGTGTATTCCTGTTCTGTCTAGGGTCACATTGCCTTTCCACTGTTTGGCTGCCCATGTGTGGGCTTCTTGGACTACTGTGTATGTTGTTTGTGAGATTTGTGTTTGGCTATTGGTTTTGTGTCTACATTGGTTCAGGTATCCCTGAGTGTGAGTGTGATGTTTGTGGATGCACCACAGGGAGTGTGATTGGTTGTCAGTGAACTCACAGGACATCATTTGCACCATTCTGTGTGTTTCACACAGGTGTTGAGTGTTGCAGGTGTGTGGTGGGTAGGTGAGGGGCATGTGTGAAGATCCTACTTGTGTTTGACAGTCAGGGAGTGTGACAATGAGTCATGTGTGTTGTGCTGATAACATACAAATGTCAAGTAAGTTGACACAAATGTGTGGCTGATCACTGTTTGACTTCAGACACTTCCTATCATTCCTGTGCCTATGCATGACTTGCCTTGATGTCTCCCTGAGTTGTTGCACGGAGGTCACTTTGGTTTAATTTCACTCACTGCGCCACCCATGTCTGATTTGCTGGCCTAAGAGTGGTGTGATATGTTCCTTCTCTTGCATGTGATGTACATATGCTTTGTGGATTGCTCCATGGCTTTCCAGCACTGTCCACTTCAGTTTTGGCGGCCTATTTATTGTCCTCCATTGCTGCTGACCTATGGTATGAGTATGTGGCAGAGTGTCAGTGTGGGGTGTTTGTGAGTAACTTGACAGGCAGTGTGAACAGTTCAGTGGTTGTTCATATGCAGTGTGAGTCTTCATTTTGGAAGTATACTCAATGTGCTTCACATGAGTGGGAGGTGGGTGTGAGGAGGATGGTTGTCCAGCCCCATAGCTTCTGTGCAGGGTGTTCCTCTTCACCCCCCACCTTCCAAGACAGACTCCCTTGTCCTTTGGTGTGTGAGGTGCAAGGTCTGTCTACACCTGGCAGATGAATTGTGCAGGGAGGGCACAGGAGGAGCACACAGAATGTTCCCAAATGGGTGTGGGAAGTGTAGTGTGTGAAGGGTGGAGGTGAAGCCCTGTAAATCTTTGAGGACTGCCCATGCCTAGCGCCGGCCCTGCCTACTACATTGTGCCCAGGTCTTCACGCGTCCTCACCGCTGCGGTAACATTTCTGGGAGATAGCAGTTATTTTGCAGTTGATGGGTGACCCAGATGCAGAGGGGTGATTTTCTGACAGGTAAGACATGTGTGGGTAGAATGGGGGGTATGTTTCATGGCCCCACCAGAGTGTCTGATGTGGACAGGAACCGTATGTCAGCACAGGAGTTGTTTGTTGTGGTTGTGTGCGGAGTTGTGTATTTGTGTACCTGCGGCGTTGTCCACGACGGTGCATTATTTGCTGTTAGTGAATGAGGTACAGCAGCGGAAAGGCTTGAAGAGCTGGATCCATTGCTATCTGGACCGGGTGGGTGGATTCTCCGCTGCGGTGTGATGGGCTGTTTGGGGCATCGTGATTTGTCCGGTGGACGGGACGTTATTCCGCACGGCGATGGGTCTCTATTGGCTCCCTCCGCCGCAGTGGCAGGCACAAATTTCTGGCAGTTCACGTCGATCCGCGGCGGACAGAAAATGGGCTATGTTTGCCCACTGTAATATGGCGGGCGCGAGGACCGCTGCTGGAGTGCGGAAAAGGTCATATTCCGCCACTGCCAGCACCGCGGTTGTGCCTCGGCCCGCCATCCTAATGATCTCCTATATTATTCACCACAATATTGTGTCAGTGATCTAATTCTACTACTGCCAGAACTCTCTTCAAAATGATAATGTTCTAAAATGGGTCTTACTTGTGGTATGCAATGGATGCCTACTTTATTTATGCGCATATCTAATTCATTAACCCCCTAGCTGGGAGACATCTTTACAACAAATGCGCTACTACACATTCCCTTACAACGTGGTCGTTACAACGACCGCGTTGTTACAATGCGAACCATTACATGACAAGTCGTTACAACGACTTGCTGTAGGGGGCAGAAGGTGTTAGATTTACAATCCAACACCTTCCCTGCTGTTGCACAAACTGGAATAGGAATAGTAAATTATACTATTCCTAAGTTCAGTGTGCCCCCTACAGCAAGTCACTGTAACAACTTGCGATGTAATGATTAGCGTTGTGACAACGCAGTCGTTGTAACGACCATGTTGTAGTGGAATGCGTTGTAGCGCATTCGTTGTCAAGAGACATATTCCCCTAGCTTCTTCCTGACTTAAGGGAGGCAAAGTTTCCAAAATTGCCTGTCCCTCTGCACCCACACTGTGTTGAAGTAGAGGACTTTTTTCTATCTGCCCCTAAATTCATGCACACACCCTTACATATGTCAAAAAATTATTTTTCCACTTGCTTCAATTTCTATGTGGTTCCCCTGGTGTGTTCAGAAAAAATGCAGGTGGAGTCATACTCTACATTACTGGTTCCAGTGTTTAACCAACCATAGTTCCAAGCAACCTCAATCTTTAATTCTGTTGAATACCACACAAAAGAAAAACAAATGTATACAAAAGAATCGTGAGCTCAGGCTGATCCACAAAATTTAGAGTTAGAAGAACACATGACATAAATGGCAGTCAGAACTGTGTTTGACACCATTATCTCTCCATGTCACAGAATTGGCTGAATAGTCTTTCTATGATACTAACGGGCCTATTAGGATGGCGGGCGGATCACCCCCGCCGGGCTGGCGGTAGCCGGCCCGGCAGGGGCGATTTGCCCGTCATCCATGCCAGAATGACCCCCCCACCATATTTGGATGGCTGGGGGGTCTGCGGCAGACAGGAAGACCGTCTGCCACTTTTCCGCCGGTCGGCTCGTCGACAGGGCGGAAAAAGGTCATGACATGGTGGCGGTGACTGCAAGACACCGCCATCCATATCATGATGAGTGCGGAGATAAGCCTTTCCATGGCAGCATTGCAGGGGGTGCACTTTTGAGTACCTGTGGTACCCCCCTACATTGGCAAGGGCAAGGTGGCAGGCACTGCGCGGTGCCTGTCACCTTGTGCATGCCAATGCACAATGTGCATTCCCAGCATTGTGGCGCGCGGTGCTGTGAGCTCCGCCCGCCACAATGTTGGGAATGGGGGATACCACCACCACGGTGGCGTCCTAATTGCAGGTGCGGGACTGGCTCACCCTTGGCGGATGGTCCCGCATTCCGTTACAGTGGCGGGCGGACATCGTAATAGACCCCTGAATGTATTAGTTGTGCCCATCACCAATTGTTCCTAATATCAAAATGGACTGGCAAATTGTCAAGAGTTGACATTGCTCCACAAAACCTCTGCCAACATAAATGCAGGAAAAACTCTTGCTGACACTTACCTTTCACCACAAACTAAGGAACACCCAGTTAAAGAAATAAATAAGTAAATAAAAGGCCAAGCATTATGTACTGCTAGCAGCTGGCACTCTAGTAAATTGCTGCTATCCTTTAAGTGCAGACCCTTTCTTCCACCCTAATAAGAGCCTGTGTCTTATCAGTGCAAAAGCACATCATGTCACATAGAACGCCTAAGCTCTACAGTGCTCTCTGACATCAGCTTGCTGCAAAGGCAGCCTTAACCTTAAGGCACCACACTGCATGTAGAGTGTGCTTGAGCTCCACAGTGCTCAGTGTCATCAGCCCGCAACCTCATATTGAGTCTTTTCTTCTGCCTGTTCCGATGTGTCTTATCCTGAAGTAAACACAGTTCGATACCATCGGAAGAAAGGCTTTCCACAATCATGCACCCTCTTTTCCATAGATTATGTCCGCAAGCATGCAGCTTCTCCTTCATTTTAAACTGGGCAGAAACTCTCTGTCATCTCCAATATCTTTTGACAAACCTTCAGAAGTCTCCTGAGCACTTCACACAGGTCTGTGAAGCACTGCCCAAGCATCTACCCGCAGAGTTCTTTGCACTCCTTCTTTTAGTGTCTTTTATGTTGCATCCCATCACACAGTCGTCCTCAGTATAGAAAGCAGAGCCCACACTTAGGGCCTGATTATGATGTCAGTCGAACCGCCACCAACAGGCCGTCGGTGGTGGTCAGTAAGTTGTGTTATGAAATTGATAACAAGAGTAGTAGTTGTATACGCACAAGGCACAAGGGGGCATATCATCAAGGACCGGCGATAATTATCGCTAAGCGCACTTAGCGCTAGGATAATTATTGCCGGGTAAAGTGGAATGTTATCGCTGAGATAGCGTGCTATTAGCAAGGCTTATCTCAAAAGCGATAAAATTCCAAGTGCTAACTGCCAAATGTGAGATTATCGCTGGAAATCCAGCGATAATCTCACAAAGTTTGGCGATAGCTTGATGATAGGGCAAGGCATACTTAGCCATGATATCCACCTTACATAGGATATCATGGCTAAGTCAGTCTTGAAGCAGGTGTAAGGAAAGTAGCGATAACAGAGGTTATCGCTACTTTGCTTGTCGCTCTGCAGGTTAGCGTGCCCATTGATGATTGGAGAAAACATTTTCTCAAACCTTCATCTAAATATCCTCACTGTCCCCTGAAGGCAAAATACACCTCCTCCCCTCTCTCATGACATCGCCTCACAAAGTGCCTTGTGCGTATACAACTACTACTCTTGTTATCAATTTCAGAACACAACTTGCTGTAAGCTGCATGTTCATTACTCCCATGGCAGTATCGTGCTTTACGCTATTCCTTCCTTCCATCAACACAATTTTTTATGCACCAAACCAAACCTTTCCTATAACTGTCTACTATAAACATCTCCTGTTCATTTTTTTGATTTTGTTCTGACATCAATTCTTCTACTGACTTGATCATAGTAATGGATTGTTGAAGTGAGGCCTTCTGATACAACCATCACAAAAATATATGACAAACATCCCATATCAGCTACTCCCATCACCTCAAAATCACAAGTTGAGGCCTGCTTCTTCAAAATAGAAAAATTGATCAACCATTTCACCTTCTCTCTGTGGTCTAGTATATACTTTGTGCTTCTTCATTACAAAATGTACATCATTCTCGAAAAAAACACGAAACAATTTAATGTCTTCCCCTGCTTATTCTCAGTGCCCCTGTACTCTTTCAGATGTTCCCCATTAGTCATCCACAGCTTTGCCCTGTTTCAGGTGCTCTCTTATCCCCTGGTGCCTAAGCATACAGCAATAATTGTATTTTCCGTTGAGCTCTGTGCTCCAGCCCACATAATGCCTACAATTAATCTTGAAGTCAATCTTACCACTCCTAACAAGGTATTAGTGGGTTCTCTGTAAACAAATGGGTGGTGCCACCACACTCTGCATCATCACAATCAAAACCTGAAATAATTTTAATTCAGAAACAAGTTTCATATAGCTTTATAGAATAATGAGCATTTTGCAGATATGAACATACATAAATATTAAGATAGCACAAAGACTTTGGGCCTGATTACGATCTTGGTGGATAGGACACTCCATCCATATCCTGTGGAACTTGTAATACAGTGGACAGGCTATCCGTTACATTTGTGACAGAGTATCCCATCCACCAAGATCGTAATCAGGCCTTTTATTTGTTAATAATAGAATTACACATACTTTCAAAACTCTCATTTTAATAAATGTTTTTATTTTGAAAGTGCACTGGAAGTGAAGTGCATGGAAATATTAAATTCCTTAACAGTGCTTTATTTCCAATCAGTCACACAGTTTTTAAATAATGAGGTGCCCTATGAACTTGCAGTGAAGCAGCTGTCAAACATAAGAAAAGATTATCCCATAAGGCCCTTACCTTATATTTTAATATAGAGTGTTGTCAGTTATTTTTTCTTGGGGCAGAATATGATGAGCCCAATACGTTACACTGTGTATATTCTGTGCATATGGTTTGCAAGAAAAATTGTTCTCCCAGGCTAGATATATTTCAAGACCTATTTGTAGTTCATAAGGTAGATAGTTTATGGACTTAGGGCCCGATTTAGATCTTGGCAGTCTTACCGCCGCCCGTCGTGGCAGTGGTCCCTACTACTCCGCCAAGTCAACAGACTTTCGACTGCCATATTTAGATGCATGCAGGCTGCATTGTTGTCCTTGCCGACAGAGTGTTTCCCACCGAGGTCGCTGCAACACAGCTGCAGATGCTGCAGACTACACTGCTGGTGTATACTACTCCATCACCATCAGGGTGGCGCGTTCCCACCAAGCAGGTTTAGATCACATAGTTGTGCAGGCAGTCTTTAGTGGCAGTTCCCAGACGAAGTAAGTCAGTCGCGGTACACGCTCAACAATGTGCCATCACTGTGGCCACTGGCTGGATGCCAGTAGAACACACCTGATGTTTAATGTCCAAATGGAAACACCTGCATACCACACTATAAAACACACACCATTTCAGACCATGATCCTTTACCATTCCACTGCACCACGACACTTGCCAACAGAATTTTTCCCAGTTATTTCAGGTTTTTGCTCATTTTCTCTGTTACTTGTCTCTTCAACTTTTGTCATCTTACCCCCTGTAGCAAACTTTTTTATTTGATATTATTTTGTTGCACAAAAATCCCTGTTTTACTAAAGGTGAGTTGTCAGTCATGGTAGATGAAATCATAAGAGTAGAGTTGATTGGAGTCCAGGTCCAAAACACACCCCTATTGCAGAAAAGGCAAATGTGGGCCAGAACAGTCACCTGAGTGAATGCTGTAGTTAAAAACCTGCGTACACAGGAGAAAATTTGGAAGAGGTGGAACAACCTGCGGGGAAGAGTGCGTTCCCTGGCCTCAAAGCATCATCTGGAGTCCTACAGGACTCGTGGTGGTTCTCCCAGGCCCCCCTTACAACTCATGCCCTTGAAGGAGAAGGTCTTGCACACCATGCATCCTGACGGCTTGACAGGATTTCCTGGTGGAGGGGAGTCTAGTAAATGACAGTTTACAGACTTTCACTAAATCTCATTGTCCTGTTTGCTTTGAAGTTAGATGTTGCTAATGTGTTCTGCACATATTTCATAACCTAGAAACCTCATACTATCAGTTTCACATAATTTGGATTGTTTGTGTGAATGTATTGTGTTGCATCTTAGATTACAGTTGTCAATTTCCATTACATTTCAAATGATGGTATGGTGCCTGTAAGTGTTACAACACCAAATAACCCATTAACCACATGTGTGTCATTTTATAAGTGTCTGACCCATTTCCACTGCATATTTCCCACAGACATGTTCTATTAACCATTTTGTAAATGTTGGATAATTGTCTTTGAAATGACTACAACTAAAATAATGCCCTGTTTCTATTTTCTCAAAAGAATATTGCTATGTCATAGTGCTCATTTTCTCTTGTCGTCACATTTCAACATATGGTAAAGTGTCATGTAGTGATCATTCCTTATTCATTGTTCTCTTCTGAAAATAGTTTGTGTTGTTTTCTGAATGTTGTCCTGTTCTTCTTAAACAATTGAACTGATGCCATGAGTTTCACAAATCAAACTGTGTTGACACAAAACATGTAAGTTATAGAAATTGCTATGCTGAATATAAGTGGTACTTGCAAAAATTGACAGTGCCCTGTTCACATGATGACTAATACCAAACATCCATCCAACTTGTGAAAATGTCTGTTATGAAGTCAGCTAGGCCTTGGAATTGTCAATTACACATTTTACCTCTCCACTGTGTGGGGCTGAATGCCTGGGAAATGTTAGGTATTCTTCCCAATCACTTCATGAACATTTTAAGACATCTTATTACCTGCTTATTTGAAGTTGTTCTGTTTGAAATTGCTAAAAGTAAGGGTAATATGTGCAATACCACTGAAAGCTATCATCACAAGAATCTCTACCTATTTTGTCTTCTAGGAATCTACATTGTTTGTCTCAAAAGATTTGAATGTGCAATACACACTTTTACTAATACATTTTTTCAAAATTCCACAATAGGTCAGACTGGCAGAGCATCTGGCAATGTATCTGCGACTGAAGAGACCTCCACTCCAGCCCAGGATCAAGCCATCAGACAGAACAACACTCCTGGTAATCTGGAGGATGAGGAGGAGCCTGGTCCATCTGGTCCCCTCAGCAAACCGAAGACTCAAATTCTTGTGTTCCCATCACTGTGACAACGATCATGTGCCCCCAAGTCCTGGTTTATGATGAGACCACAGCACTACCAGCTCCAGCTCACCCAGGAAACAGACCGATAGGGCACACAGGGCCAACGGCACCGGGTAGTAGGTTAGGGGTCATGGGAGGGAGTTTGTGGGCCAGCATAGTGAGGCCACTGTGATCCCATCACCCAGACCACCATCAACCAAGTCTTGGGAGCCTGCCATCAGTCCCAAGAAAAGATGAGCTCTGGGAGATGAAGCAGTTGCAGAGGGACCTCAAACATCAGATGAGGCTCACAAATCCAATATGAACCCCCTGACTGGGGTGCTGCTGGACATTTACACCCATGTTTAAAACCCAGCGTACCATCTACACTCTCTCTTTTGCTCACTTCCCAATTTGGCCGAACCAACCCCCTTAAAAGGGGTGGCGTCTCCTTCACTCCAAGCAACTCATCCCCTTCCCCTGTCTCCCGGGCTGCGCTGAGTGAGGAGGCCTTTGATCTCCTCAGAAAGGTTTCTGTATGCCACACTGCACTACTGAATGCCATCCAGGGCTTGGCTGCCAATTACAACAAATAGTAGCCTACCTGGAAGGCATTCGGAATGCTATGTCTGGCCTACAGGGGTCTTTTCATTTCAAGGTCTATCCTCTTCACTGACCTCAGCCCCTCAACCATTGCAATCTTGTTCCCCACCTCTCACCCTATCCCCATCCAAATTCCCTATTCCCAAGCCTGTCTCAAGCAAACTCACACCTTTGCATGCACCCTCTCACACAGACACAAGCAGCACACCCACACACAAATACAAACACCACAAAAAAGGCACACATCCAGATATACACCACCCCCACCCCCAGCACAACCCCAGACACTACACCCACCACCACAGACACATCCACCACCACCACAAAACAAGAGACAGCACCCACGACCACAGACACATCCATCACCATCAGAAAAACCACAGACACTGCACCCATCACCACAGACACATCCACCACCACCACGCCCCCAGACACTGCACCCATCACCACAGACACATCCACCACCACAATAACAGCTCCAGACACTTTACCCACCACCACAGACACACCTACCACCACAAGCACAGCCCCGGACACTGCACCCACCACCACAGCCCCATTCAGCAAAACAAGCACAGCCCCAGACACTGAACCCACCAGAAGGTCACATTCACCCCCACAAACACACACCCGGACACCACCCCAACCACCACAGCCACATTCACCATGAACACACCCAGCACCTCCACAGCATGCACCCACAAAACAGATACATCCACACTCGCCCATACAATACATACCAAAAAAGCAAGACACACCCAAATATTCACAACATACACCATCCTCACTGACATCTGTACCCTCAATAGACACATGTACAACAGACACTTCCACTCTCTCTACCTCTCAACCCCCACTCGCTCCCAACCATCCTACCCATTTTACCCATGAGAGTCTTCTGTTTGCCCTTGCCCTGAGCCCTGCCACACACACAACAACCCCTCTCAAATGCACACCTACCCCTTCCATCCCCCAACCCATTGCTTCCACATCCCAACACATCCCTACTACCTCCCAAGTTAACCCTAAGGTAAAGGTCCCCTTCCCAAAAGCAAGACCACCCCTCCCAAAGCTACCCCCCCCCCACCAAAACCCAAGACCACACCTCCCAAAGTCAGACCATCAACCGAAGACCATCCCTCCCAAAACCACACCCCCCTCCCAAACTCAAGGATACCCCTCCAAAACCCTAACTCAAGCACCCCCCTCCCCTCTTGGTGCCTCCTCTGACCATTAGATGCACCCTTCCGTGGAAGGTTCCCCTGCCAGTGCAATTGGGGGCAAGCTGAGTGCCGCAACACACCTGTGCAGAGAATTTTATGAACACCATTTGGATTGGCATTTGCCTTGTTTGAAACAAGTTGAGAGAGTAAGCTCATTACAATTACAAAAAAGAGCAACCCAGTCTACCCTCGTGAGCTTTGGTACTCTAATCAAAACAGGTAATAATGCCAACTAGGGATATTATTATAGAAAGCTTTGTTTGTGAATTTCCTCACATTTAGTGATGCTTATCAATTGCACCTAAATCGAATTCAATATTGATACAATAAACATGACATACTCAAAATCAGAAAAGACAAATTGATTGACAGGTGTATCCATGGCAAAGTTGTATTTTCACATCAAATATCAAATATCAAAATAACATACGATTTAGCATTCAAAAGGTTTATCTCTAGGGGCCATGCACAAAGAAGTTTCAAATATATCAATGCTAAAAAAGTCCATTACACAGGTAGGCTGATGTCCTTAAACAGACACTGATGTACTTGATTCCCACTTTCTCTATCCAACCTTTTCTGTATTGAGAGCTACTTTTGCTCAAGGGAAGTCCAGTGAGCTACAAGCAAATGTTATCATCTTAAAATAGTGACAACATATGTTAACATTACACTATGACCACCCTAAGCAGAATTATTAGTAGTGACCACCCAAGCATTCCAGACAAGGTTACCAAAAGAAATGCGAGGAAAACGTTTCTCTGTATCAAATGCTTCCACCTAACTAGTGAAGTAACATTCAAATTGTCACATGCTGTGAGGCACAAAAGGCATAACCACAGCAGTAAGTCCCCCAACTCAGCTTGAATTATCATTCAGCTATTAATATTAAATGTGTTTTGGTATTGCAATAATTTTTCCTCGTCAGCAAATTAGTTTTTGCAAATACAAATTTTTCTAACAAATACCTCTTTCCATTTTAGGGAAAACAAACTCAATTTTTCCAGAAGTAAAGCCTGTTCTGAAAACACATAGGGGCCGATTCCGATCTCGGTTGGAAGGGCACCGAATCGGGTTCGGCCGGAAAAACTACGAGCCGTACGTGTGTTTTCCGGCCGGCTCGTACAGCTGTACGGGCGAGCCAGTACGATGCGAGCTACATGTAATTCACCGACCGAGTTGATTCTGGGTCTGAACCGCTCAGTACGTCCCGGTCGGAAGCTAACCGTGGCGTGCAATGGATGCGATTTACCACCGAGCCAGTACGATGCACGCGTCGGACAGCCTGTGCGAGCCGGAGTGTCCGGCTCACAAAAGCTCCCGGAGTCGGACTTTGGGGGTCCGCGTCAGACCCCCTGTCACCCGCAGCCCTACCACTCGGACACAGGGGGAGACCTATGGGTCTCCCCAACACAGGCATGAACGGTGCGGGTGGCACCAACGCGAACCCACTGTAGGGGGCGCACTTGTTCAAGACGTACCCATTTAGTCAATGGGAGCCCGTGTACACGTCGTACGACCGGCTCCCATTGACTTCTATGGGAGTCCAACCGAACCGAGTCAGACAGCATAAGTGCCATCGTACTCACTCGGTCAGAATGTAGGGGTCCGGCTCGGTCGGAAACACTTCGGATCCGACTCGGTCGGAGTGCTTTCCGACCCGGATCGGAATCAGCCCCTTAATGTTTACCATTAAAATATCTGTTTCCATTGTTAGGAAAAAAAAAGTCATCAAATATCACCTTGTCATTTTCATTGAGTATCACATTTTAAAAAGTCCTCACCTGAACAGATTCTGCTTTGAATAGAAGGTATTACAAACTTAGGTCATGAATGCTCACCATAACACTAAAGATGCCTATGTTATGACAATAATGGCCACCATTCTACCAAAGCTGAATGCCATAACATCCAGGATGCTCACCATATAGCAGGCATACCCATTATTATGCGAGGAGCAGCCATCTTTCTGTCAGAGGTGGCAGTCATGCTCTTAATATGTCAATGACGGCAGCCTGTAGGACACAACTAGACTAAAAAATGGTTATTATAGTCAAGGATGACCATTATTATGCCATTGCTACTATTATTCCATGAACGGACACTATTGCACCAGAGATTTTTTTTAAAATTTATGATGTGGGCCATCATACAAATTTGATGGTATTTGGCACTAGGAGTAGATTCCAGAAAATAACACAGTTTATTAGGGAGAGACACTATGTCAGACAGACACACAAATAATTAAATGCTGATGAGGTTCTTAATTTTTCTCTCCTCTGGATCCATACCTTGCTCTTCCCAGCTCTTCATGCTCCCAACTAGCACATTTTCACTCTGGCTTCTACAGTCCCACATTTTGGAGGGTCAGCACAGATTACTGCACCTATTTTTCTTTGATAGGGCATTGTTCACATGTGTGGTTCGACTGATCGAGTGGGGCGTATGACATGGCCAATCTCCTTTTGATTTATATTAAGAGTGGATACAGAGGGTCAGGGAGCAGACCCCATAAGCCAACACAGTGTGTGTTTGAGTGCAATATAAGGCACTGCCATTGGTTTGGTTAGCTTTCACTCTGAGGGTTTTGAGAGGAGTGGTGCTACCTTCTTTAATATGTTTTGGCTCTTGGAGATTGGCTTGGCTTGTCTTTACTTCTGAGAGCTACCTTGAGGGTGATGGCAAGCTACCAGTAGCTCCCGAGCTACTCGTCGAAGAACCCTGATCTTGAGGATATATGTCTGATGAACATTACAAACCCATTTAATGAATGTTATCAACAAGAAAATTGAGAAATAATTTGAGATATATTGGCATGCACTGCAGAACCCATGCAAGTGTGGCTGTACTACATGAGAGTATCTGATGAAAATGATAAATTTATGTTTGCACTCCAGACAAGGTTTTTCTAAAAATAAAATCCAGTATTTCAGGCACAAACACTTTTCATAGAAAACTGTGAGAAAACTTACTTAAAATTCAGTTGCATTATGTTCATATACAAACATGAAGAGAAATGCTAACAATTATAGATGTAATCACAAATGTATCCACTGTTAATCAAATATGAATCTGGTCTTCTATTTGGTTGAAGCTTCCGTGGATATTTCATAAATTATAAACCTTTCACGGCCTTAGCACTCCTGGAATCCATAATGCTCCACGTTGTACATAGCACATTGTCCAGTAGCATAACCTTGTTTTCAAATAATAGAGCCTTTATTGTGTATATTTGCGAGATCTTCCCTTCAAGGCCGTCCTGTGTGTCAGTGAGGGGAGGGGTCCTGACCCTTGCACTTTAGAAAAGCTTTTGCTGAGAATAACACGTTTCTGTCACGTGGCCATTTTACTGTGACAACCATTGAGAGAAATTGTTGAGAGGATTCCGTGGTTATGGTGAATTCAGAGTCTTCCAGCCCAGTTTCCAATCAGTCGATGGCCCATAGGTTAATGGATACACCAATAACGACCAAAGCTGGTGTATCTCATAATTTTGAGCGCTGCCCCAAGTATTCACTAAAGCATGCGGACAACGGGGGCACATACCTATGTTTCTTTCCGTGCCTTGACCTTGTACCAGTGGAGAAGTCTGGGGTAATAAGAGAGACAAGTCTTCCTTTTTCCTTTATCTGCTGCAGTTACCAAAGGCGATGAAATCCTACTGGAAAACCATTCAAAAATCGGATGTTTACATTTCAGCTCTGCCGAGTTAGGTGGAACCACTGAACTATCAATGCTCAATATGTTGTCTTTGATGCAAACAGCATTTCAGAGAACATTGAAGACCTTTGTTCAGTCAAGCTCTCCTCAAGCCAAACAAATTGCTTTGTTTGAAAGCTTGCAATCAGTGATTGATCAATGTGCCAAGGAGGTTTTAAAGGTGCCACTAGAACCATCTTCTAGCACCAACTCCTAAGAAAAAAGTCAAAAAAAGACAGAAGTGGGCAGTAAAGGGATACCCTGGCCCCTAGGCCTGGTGGTGGGTTCCTAGAGGGATCCTGGTTGGGGTCAAAGAGGTATTTGGAGGATCCGCAAATCAATGGTAACATTTCTTTAGAAAGTGCAGCCTCCCGCGCTTCTTTTTTAAAGCTCCTTTGCAGTGGGCCAGAGCCCTGTGGGTAGTGCAAACTGTTTATTTTAGGGAAGGGGCAGGTGGCCCCCCAAGCTTCCTTGGAGCCCCAGGACCCCATACCCAGTGTCAGTGTTTAGTATGAGTAGAGGGAGGCATGTGGCCCCCTCCTCGAGCCTCTGACGGCCATCCCCCATGTCTGAATAATCAATTAAAGCAGAGTGGAGCACCAGGCTCCATTGAGGGACCTGCTGTGGCGTACCCCGGGGGGGGGGCACTGAGCCACAGCACTTTAAAAAAAATAAAGCAGGCTCCGGCAGGAGCCGGCATATCCGCGGGGTTCCTAGGGATCCCCCCACAGGCCCCAACAAGTATAATTGTGTGGGTTGCCTTGGCTGGGCACCAGGCTACTCTGTAACTAAAAATAAATACCTGCTCCTACACAGACCCATTAAATAGGGCCATTTGCATGAAGCTCTCGGGGTCACGGAGGCCCTGCGGCTCCCCCTAATGCCCCATATGAAAAAAAAATGTGTGTCCCAGGTGGTTCTGGGACACTTAGAAACATTTTTTAAATGGGTAAAACCAAATAATAAATGAGCGGCTAGTTTATTATTCACTGCTCCTTCAAGGAGTGCCCAATAATGCCCTACAAAGGCTATTTACATATTTTTTTGTTTTAGGCGATGTCCTTAGACGGGACACCACCACATATTTTTTCAATTTTATAGGGGGCTGCAGGGAGTCCTGCAGCCCACCCACAACATTACAAAAAACAGTTAGTCTCCTGGGTCATTGAAATCTTGACCCCTGGAGAACTTACCATACTTTTTTAAAGCACGTCCCAGGCTGGAGCTTTTGCTCTACAGTTGGGAGTGCAGCGCTCTCTAAGGAGTTGTATTATAGCTGCATTTTATGTGGTTTGGAGATGTATAAAGAAACACAAAAGGTTCTTTATGGTTGTTTTATGATGACTTTTTATCAACTAAATAATTTACAAAAAAAGGGTTAGAGACATTTAAAAATATAATTAAAAACAATATGTCTCTGACTAATTAATTTCACTCTTTTCTCCTGCAAAATGTAATAATAATTATGCGAAAAGAGCAACACACATGCTTTTTAATAAACTTTTATTAAATATTTCAAAGTAATCAATATTCATATACATGGCATTGTGTGTATTATTGAAATATATCGATGGGGGGTTTGGCTAGAGAGTTTGGCCTGAGGGTCTGGCTGCAGGGTAGGCCGTGCAGCCGAACCCCTGCATGGCCATGTATGGCGGGGTGTTGACTTTACGTATGGTAATAAAATATTACTTTATGTTTAAAAAACAAATAATTCCCTAAAAAAAACTAAGGTCAAAGTGACTTTATAGTTGTGTGTCAATGTCAGTTATAAAATGCTGATTTAAAAATGTAAAACCACTGAAATTCACCAGTTATAGCTATCTCAAGTAACTGTAATACGTGCCCTAAGATAACTATAATTCACACATTCACCGTGCACTGCTAATTACCCCTCAAATTACATTACTCATGGCATGTTCTATGACATCATTGATAATATAACTGCAGCATTTGCAATTACATCATTAATGGCAAAACTTTTCATGATGGGGGTGAAAGTGCTTGCATTGTCACCAATGTTTGTTAGACTGGAATTAGAATAGTAAATCTGACCCCTCTCTCCCCCAATATATGCACTTTCCCAATGTTTGTTAGATAGGAGTTAGAACAGTAAATTTTCCCCCGCACCCAAAATGTTTTAACTTTCCCAAATCATTATTTGATTGGAGTTAGAATAGTAAATCTGACCCTCCGATGTATGCACGTGACTCAAAGTTTGTTACACTAGCATTAGAATAGTAAATCTATTCATCCATATGTAAGCAGCTGGCCAATTTTTGTTAGATTGGAGTTAGAACACTTTATTTGACCCCTTAATGTTTGCATTTTTCTCAGTATCTGCTGGGTTGCATTTACGATAGTAAATAAATATCTTACCTCCAAAAATGAAAGTATGTTCTGTGATGTTTGCAGTCGTATGTATAGTAAAGTATTAGAATATGATTTGTATTTATTTAAATACTTTGATAGACATTTTTGGTGTCTTTACATCAAAGAATTGTGGGGCCGACTCATAAAGGAAATTACGTGTAGTAAAGTTACGAGTGTGAAGTCTCTGGACTCTTGGTGGACTCTATGCATTTGTGGTGGAATCTCTGCACTTGGGGCGGAATCTCTGCACAGCACACTGTCTGTTGTGCACTGTGTGGAGATCCATCCCGAGTATGAAGATTCCATCCGAGTGCTAAGACTCTGCCATGAGTAAGGAGATTCGGTCACGAGTACAGGGACTCCACTATGAGTGCGGAAACACCGTACCTTTTCTACACATAAATTACTCTTTTAATGGGGCCCCATGTTTTTAACGTTTATTTTAACATTTTTTATATTGTGTTGTGTTTTAATTTGAACATGTTCATGCATTTTAGATTTTATATATATTATTTTATTAAGATGTGTTTATATTGTTTATTTAATTTACTCCACTAATAGGTTGAAATAAATCAATATGGCGTATGAGAGTCAAAAGTAGTACCAGGTAAGTAAGTTCTTTTTGTATGTATGTATTTTTCATGTTTTATTAATTACTTCATTATTGATATGTTTTATGGTTAAAATTATATTTATTTATTTACTCCGTGTATTTAAATTTATTTAATTTTAAAATGTATTTCCATAATTTTTAAAGTTATTTTATAGTTACATATATTTCTATGGATTTAAATTGTTTAAAGCTATCCGTTTAATGTTAATATGGTTTATATTATACATAATTTTATACTTGTATTACAGTTTTATTTTTAAATAATCTAAATTATTTTAAAATTCCTATTATGGTCAATATATATAGATATGTGATCAAGGCTCTTCCGAGCCGAAACGTGTCAGACCGAGTAACAGCAACAAAATACTGCAGCACGACATCATACTATTTCTATGACTTTTCTAAAAAAAGTTTTAAAAAACGATTTTCCCAACCTGTGCTTGCATCATCTTTTTTTTTTCTTTTTAAATTTCTTTACCTGTCTTTGCCTGTGGTTGTTACAGTTTAAAATTGTCGTTTTAACCTGCCAGTGATTGCATAATTTAACCCATGTTTTTGAGTTTAACCTTGTGGTTTAACCTGTCCGTGACTGCTTCCATTTCACCTGTTGAATTGTGAGATTTGCAGTCCAAACTCTGTAGTTTTTCCCTCTCATTCCCCGTGACTATCAGTTTTTCCCTACAAATGTCTCCTTTGCTCTGTTCTAAGACCTGTATGTTAAGCAATGCACCACAGCGACCATTTTGTGTTAACAAGTCAGTGAAACCAGCCCCCCTTCCCTCCTGAGACAGCAGTAATCTGCTGTAAGCTGTTTAAACTGTGTTTAATAGGGACTGTGCACTTAGTTTTTTGGCCAGGAGAGGGAGTAAAGCTTTATACAAATAGTGTTGTTAGAGGACAAGTTTGTTAGGGCCTTACCTGCAGGAGTCCAAAGTGTGGATTGAGCCTGTCTGTCTCCTAGGAGATTTCTGAATAGAGGAGCAGCTTCCAACTTACTGGCCAGCAAACCTTGTCTGAGGTAGCTGGGACCTTATATAGTCTGATATTGTTTGGTACATGTGTACACTGATTGGTGGTTGTATCTGATGTTTCTATTGGATTAGGGTTAGTGTCCTCATTGGTTGGGTATTTGGGGGTTCTGAATGGTTTCTGGGTCTGCGATTCAATCAATGTGGGGTTGGGACTAGGGCTAGGGTTAGGATTTCTATTAGAAGTAGGGACTAGGGCTTCCTGTGTCATTGGTTGTTGAGACTAGGGTGGAACTAGGGCTAGGGTTAGGCCTTTCATTGGAAGTAGCGATTAGGGCTTCTCGTGTTATTGGCTGCTGGACTAGGTGTGGGACTAAGAGTAGGGTTAGGCTTTCTATTGGAAGTAGGGACTAGGGCTTCCTGTGCCATTGGTTGCTTGGACTAGGGCTGGGACTACTGGTAGGGCTAGGGCCTCTATTGGACGTACAGATCAGGGTTTTTTAAACTGATTGGGTGCTTGGACTAGGGCTAAGATTGGCTGTAAGGTCCTGATCTCCTATTGGTTCTAGATTTTAGGGCTAGTGTTGTGATTGGATTGTTAGGGCTAGAGTTCCCATTGGCTGAAGGGGTCACCTGACTACTAGGGCTATAAACGGCCAAGGCTTAGGGCGTCTCAGCCCGGGCGTCAAGGCTAAGGGTGGAGAGGACAAGGGTGAGTGCCTGTTTGATCCTGTTCGAGACTGGTCGGGACCTGGGCCAGAAATACTGCCCATTTTCCCATTCATTAATACCCACCTTATGTATGTGTCCCTCTGTATATAAGCATTAATTTCACTATAGATATGTACCTATCTTTGTGTATTGCTTTGTATAAACATGTAGAATAATTATGTTTTTATAAAAACAAAAAAAACAAAAAACAAAAAAACATCTTTGGTCTACATGTACTTGCTTCCATTGTGCATCTATGTACCTCCATGTACTTGGATCTGTGTGTCTGTTACTTTTCTCCTAAAAAAGCATATCCAATGCACTACCATATTTTTCATCCTGTACCTTTATCAATATCTTTAATCTGCATATACTCACCTCCTTTATGCATCTATATACTTTCAATGTACTTATGGATCTATATATTTATCACTTTCTTCTAATTTAGCATTTCCAATGCACCACCCTATTTCTCAGCCTATACTTCTCTCAATATATATTCTAGCCCAACTTTCTGACTCATCTCAAACTTCTTTCTACTACTCCTTCCAATGCACTACCCTAGCTCTCACCCTATACATCTATCATTACATCCTCTACACCCACTCTCTCATTTATCCCAAACCCCATACCACTACTATGTTCCCCCAAAAAAACCTTTCTTGACTCTCTCCTACTCTACCCCTCCTTGCATCATCTGACACTTCTTTTACTATACCGATCCCCCAAAACAAACCTTTCTAAACTCTTCCCTCTGACTCTTCCCCTCCAAAAACCCTTTTTACTCATCTAAAAGCCTCCTCCTACTGCTATGACCTAAAAAAAGAAATCCTTCACTCTTCTATCCTTCCACTATCCTTTTCAATCAAAATTACAGACTAACATGTTCATTTCTCTAATTCCATATTCCACTATAGTAATTCACCACTAATCCTTTCTGGGTTCCAGAGTAACGCTCCCCAACCCTTCTCATTCTAAATAACTGACTAACATATTCACCACTCAAATGACATCATATTTCACTATACTAATTTTCAACACTAATCCTTTATGGATTCTGGAGTAGCCTGCTACTTGCCAGAAAAGCGCTTCAACACCCCCTCGGGGGGTAACAGGTGCTATATGAATGCAAACCTTTCTTTCCCTTCTATTCCTCCGCTATCCTTCTCACTCCAAATAACTGACTAATATCCACCACTCAAATTACTTTCATATTTCACCATACTAATTCACCAATAATCCTTTATGGGTTTCCGGAGTAGCGTGCTACTTGCCAAAATAAAAGCGCTTCAACACCACATTAGGGGTAAGATGCGCTATATAAACACAAACCTTTTTTCCTCTTCTATCCTTCTGCTATCCTTCCAAATCCAAATAACTGACTAACATATCCACCACTTAAAATGTACTTGCATGTTTCACTATACTAATTCAACACTAATCCTCTTTGGGTCCTGGAGTAGCATGATACTCGCAGAAAAGCACTCTGTCGCCTCGTCAGGAGAAGTAAGCGCTATACAAATCCAATTACAATACAATACAACATGAGTCACTGCTAGGGGAGGTTCTGGACACAGTCCAGAGGGTTGAGTGCAGTGTTTTTAAAAGGTAGGGCATGTACTTTTAAGTTTTACATACCCTGGTAGTGAAAAACTCTCTAGTTCGTTTTTTGCACTACTGAAAGGCCTATCTCTTGCATAAGATAACATTGGAGTTGCCTTATTACATTTTACAAGTGTAATTTCTAAATGGGAAGAGATGTTTGGCTCATGTTTGGTGTCTCTGGAATCAGAATTTAAAATCCTAACTTATGGTAAAGTTGGATGTCGAATTGCAATCTGAAAATACCACTTTTAGGAAGTTGGATTTGTTTTGCCCTAGCCATTTGGTGCCTGCAGACTGTCTCTGGTCACTTGACTGTGTGAAGTTGGCAGTTGGGATTTGTGTATTCGTCCTAGTCAGCCTCAGACAATGGAAGCTTAGGTGTGACTGGATGTGCCATCTCTAGTAGGATGGACGGAGGAGCTGGGCAAAGCAGCTTTGCCTTCGGAACCGCCACTGCATGACGCTTCCCTGGCACAGGTCCTCACATTACCCATCAACGGCAGCCTCGACGACGGACTCCGCAGCATCGCAGCTCTATGGAATCGACACATCGCCTTGATTGTGAGTCGCATCCCCGACACAGGACTTCGCATTGTAGCCTCGCCAAATTTCAGGATTGACACATCACCTTGGCTCTGCATCCATAACATACCATGGGTGAAGAGGGAAAGTGTTTCCCCCATTAGCATGAGGCCTGGGCCCCATTCAAGTCAGGGAGCATCAGTGCACATGTAGCCCCAGTATGATCTGCATTACAGAAGGGCCACGGAAACATTCATGGCCCCTTCTTTAATGACCATATTATAGAAGTGCCCTGGGAGCGCAACAAGAATTTGTGCCCACTTTGTGTGCCCCGGGGCACTTTGGTATTACAGGAGGGGCTCAAGATCCTAGTGCTTCCCCTTCTGTAATACTGAAAGCGCTGACGCACAAACAACGCCAGCGCTTCCTCAAGAGGGCATTCCCTCATTTGCATGGCGGTGTGGCCCCATGCAAATGAGGGAATCCCTTTGCCTCTGCGGTTGTGTCATATTACAGACGTGAGCGCAGAGGCAAAGAAGCTGTCAGGAGGCGCACTGATAGTGCGCCACCTAAAAGGTGGCACACTGTCAGTGCCCCCCCTGATTGCAGCCCTCTTGCAGAGAAAAGGGGTCCCATGGACCCTCCAGACATCCACTTGCAGGCGGGTGGAATAACTCAATGCACCTGCCAGCAAGGAGATCTCTCATCACCTTTAAAAGTGCAGGTGTGTTGCCGTCTGCACTGTGAAAACACCGAGCGGCTTTAAAGCAGACGCTCCATTTTTCACATGAATGAACGGCCCTGGAGGCAGCGCATTCAGCATACTGTGGGGCATTTTCCTGGTTAGTGCAAGGTGCACCCAGCGCTAACCAGGAACATTAGCTGCATACATAATACGGCCCCTGGCAAACATGTCTGTTGTGCCTCTAGCAAAAGACACACAAATGATGGACAGACAGGGTATGCCCAGACGTGGGTCCCTTGCTCACTCTGCCACTGGATTTAAGCTAGCTTGGCTGATGAGGGGTGTTACCCCAAAACTGGTCCCAGGATGTTTGTTTCAGGTCGAGGGAGGACCCGGCTTGGCAGTTCGGCCTGGACTGTTTCCATGAGAAGCAGGGTCAAGACTGATTTGCATATGGCTGGTTCCAAACAGGGGTGGCGTAGTGAGCAAAAGAATGATGGATTTAACTCAGATCACTTGACTGTGGGTGAATGTTTGATTCATTCAGCATTTTGTACATCATTTGTTACTGCAGCACTGTTGTGCCCCTAGGATACTTTGTGTAATGCAGCACCTGGTCCTTCTAAGTGGACAATCAACATGATTTTTTCTTTTCGAAGCCCTGGACTTCTGTCTGTGTAGGTTTGAATTCAGGAGAAGTTGGTTGGTATCTTGTGGAATCTCTTCAATACTTCAGAACACTTGAGCATCATAGACTTCCAGGCAGCTTCTCTGGCTTTGACCCTTGCTCAGACCATTGGTTTTTCCTTTGCCTTTTTCTTGTTCCTCTTGGTTGCACCTCTCTCTTTTTGCTAACCCCCTGCCCTTCCAACCCTTTGATTTTGAGTCATTGCTGCCTCCTGGTCATGTTGCCTTTAGTGGCTGTTTGCATTAGGGATTTAATTTGATTTTGGTGCTACACAGATTCTTAGGGTACACAGAGTAAAGGAAAGTTTGCTGAGGTGAGTCTACCAACTGTGGTGTAGGAGCAGGAGTAAGTGCCTGGATGGAGGTATGGTTGTAAGCCTGGAAGCTTATGTGTCACAGCAATTAACACGGATCAGCCGATACTTTGCACTGGCTCAGTTTGCTGTGGTCAGTCTTGGTGTGGGACAGCATGGTTTCTTGCAAAATACCAAACAGGGTTGTTAAGGCAAGCAAAGAGGAGTGGCTAGTTGGAACCCAATTGCACTCTATTTGTGGTTATTAGACGTCTGTGGTGGTGGAGCCATTTGGCAGGCAGGTGTATAGAGAGAAGACTGGAAACTCAGTCTAGCCAATGGGGAAGGTGAAAACAGGCAACAGTTGGGATTGTTGGTCATCGATATGTGCTTAACTCTTTCCCACAGCTTAGAAATACCAGACATTCTGCTGACCTATGAGGACTCACAACTAGAACTGACTATGATGGCACAGGGGCTAAAGTGCAACTCAGGCATGAATCTAAAAGCTGCATCCTAGCATTTTGCAGCCAAGGAGCTCCTAAAGCTAACAGACAGATGTCTGGGTAAAAGGAGACAGAAAAGAAATCTAGCCTGAGAAAACTGAACTAAGATGATTCAAAATCTGATCATGAGTCCTTTTCAGGTCAAGAGTAATGGAGAGTGAGTCGTGTGGGCCAGACATCACAAGCCTAGTTTGTCCCTCATGATTCCTTGCCTTATACACATAAGGGTCAGGGTGCATGATCGATTGCTCAGATATTCCATATAGTTGGGATGTTGGAGGTTTAAAAAGCTCTGACTAACTTACGCAACAATAGACCATACTCACAAGAGTGCAGAGTGGATGAGGCTGCACATAAGAATGCATAGCTTTAGATGCAATAATTGCATGGACAGGTACAACACCCAGTAAAACACATTATATATAAAAATTGAACAGTCATCCAATGCACTTCAGTATTCCATTTAGTTGGGTATCACTGAGCTCACAACAGTATCAACCATAAAAATAATAAAAGCAGTCGTAAACCCTAACAGAACAGAATAATGCACACCATCCAGTACTTCCCAGGGGCACCATATAGTTGGCCCTTACCAAGCTTACAACAGCACTCTACTCTTTATACACTATACTACTTAAACGAAACACATGACATACTAAGCACTAAACCAGTGCTAAACAAGCATCTGGCATCGAGTCAGGTTTAAAGGGGTACAATGCATCCTAACAACACAGCATATTCTCAGTTTCATCAAACACACACTTCAAATCAGGCAATACACATACCAGTTTGTTCGGTGGCACACACCTAAATTAATAGAGATCTCTGGCTACATAAAACAAAAAACATCCTACAATAAAACATGTACACAGAAGCACGATGATCTAACTCCAAAAGTCAGAAAACAAACTCTGGTCTGTGGGGTAATCCCCAGACTGGTGTGTGATGGCACCCAAAGTTCAACTGTGCTCAACAGCAATACCAACGGCAACACAGAGCTATCACAATAGTATGATTCCACGTTCAGAATGGTTTACATCCTTGAAATATTGTGGGTGTTGTCAACAAAATTGTGACAGTCAGTTGAATAATGGAGGCTCCCTCAGAATAATGTCAATCATTGACTTACAGTGGCCACAATTGGCATAATTCTTTATTTTGGCCATTAGTGGCATGACAGCGGTGGAAATCCTTGCAATCTGATGGACATCCTTGATATTTAATCTTCATAAATGAGCATTTTTGAAAGACTCTGTCCATGTGTGACAGGAGTACATGGCACTGTTTACTGAAAAATTTAAAGCAGATATTTGGGTACCAAACTGAAAAGCTGTTATGGTAGAACAAAAACACTGTTTTTGATTTTATGGAAATTGCAAGTTTCGGTTTGGTGGAGTTGAGCTTAATTATCCAACATGAAAACTGTTTTTTAAATTTTCACAAAATGGTATGCTGATGTTCTGAATGAATGATTTGTTTAATGAATATATTTAAAGTTGACATTGGACAATAAATCATGCTGAGTTGGGAGGATCATTGTTGTTTTTGGTTTGTTGGCACCAGAAGGCGTTTACGTACCACACATATGTATATTGCTATAGCTGTTATTTAATGTCTTGTTTTGTCTGAACCATTTCATTTTCTATATTGATGACATTTTGTCGTTATGTGGAGATCATAATGGCCAACAGGGTCCTCACCTGTGGGGCAAAGCGAGAACTTCTGCCAATGTGGTAAACTGGTGGGGTATCCATCCATCAAGCAATGTGAGTCCTCATTTTATTCATGAAGGGTATAAGGTTTGTGATGAACAATGTATTTTCCAGAATACAATTCCCCATTTGGATAATGAGGAGAACTTGTTTAAAATCGTACTGCAGTAGAAAGATTGATTTGACCCTTGTGATTCTTTAACTTCTTATAGTGTGCAATTCGTACATTAAGGAGTATAGTAAGACTACGGTACTGCTTCAACACACTTATGTTCAATCCAGACACAGGTGCTATCAACCACAGTGTTCACAACACCAAGGGTGCTTGCTTAACCCACTGGAGTACATTTACTATTCACCCTGTCTGTACTTATGGTTATCCTTAAAATCACCAACAAGATTCTGTGCATAAAAACTTACAACCAGAATATGTAAACCACAAAATGTGCTAGTTAATTATAGAAACGCTAACAGCTCATTGTACAATATAGTACAGATGCTCATATCAGATGCGCAGGAAATATTTATGAAATCCAAAGTACAAGCATCGAATGATAGGCAAATAGCACTACCTATCAGTACATAGAAGAGTTCTTATACATTCTGGAATGCGCCACATTAAAGACTTGGGGGCATATTCACAAGGAGCTATCACTGAGTTAACGGCACTTTATCGCAGCCAAAATTGCGATAAGCTTACCGCCCCAATCACAAGCTGGTGTTAACAGCCCACAGCACCAGTATACCCGCGATAGCAGCCGCAAAAAACATTGCCACAGATGACCCCCGCAACTATCGCTAATGAAATGCAGATCAGGCATTCCCGTGCGAAAAGTCGCGACAATACCACACCTCAACATTCTCAGCAACCAGCCAGATCGGCGATAAGAACACAAAACAGGCAACAAGGCTCGTTAGTACCCAGAAACTAACACCTGCTCAGACCTGGTGCAAAGTCGGACGACAGCCTGCACCACAAAAGGGAGCCCAGCCCACAGCCACATCGGAAGGGCAACAGATGCCATGGAGCAACTGGTCATGCGGCCCGGACACCCAAGAGGGCCACAACACCCAGCATTACCACCCCAGGGCCCAACCCGGAACCCCCCCCGGGCCACCACAGAGGCAGTGTAGACAAAGACAGCGGACCCCCAGCTAATGCATCAGCCTCACAGACCCAACACCTGAAAATGTAATTGCCCACTACACGCTCAAAAGGATAACTATCCTACGCATCTTGACCATCATCGCCCAACAGGCCGACGGCACCAACACAGCGGACAACCAACATCCCACCCCACACAAAGCTGCTAGCTGTGCTGCACCTGTTGGCCTTTGGTACCCTCAACCAACACCCACCAGAGTCGGAGGAGTCTCACAGACAGCCACATCTAAGTCCCTCACACCTGTCCTGGACATCACCATCAGCCTGGTACCCCAGTCCCTATACGTCTAACACAATGTGCAGGATCTGCTGGAGACCGAGCAAGGACCATATGCCATAGCTGGATACATGCACGTGTTGGGGCAATCCACAGCACACATGTCCTACCTGTACCACCTGGTGACATAGCACACAATCACTGCAACAGAAAGCACACGTCTCGCATCAATGTGCAGGCAACATCCAAACACTGTGGAATCTCCCCCACTGTCGCCTCCAAATACCCAGCCAGTGTGCATGATTCCTTCATCCTTCGACAGTCCATCAGCAACCAGCGTTCCCAGGATGGCACCAAGGGAAAGGCAAAGACCCTAGGCAAGTTCCAAATGAATACCCCACTCAGCTCAACTCCACAACCATGCAACTCACAACTTTGGCAATGCACACATCACAAAATCACAACCAACATGCAAAACAACATGCCCACCCACCAGACACTACAGAACAACTCACAATGGTAACCTGGGCAAGCCGTGAACATGAGCCATCAACGGCATGGCACCTCAGCCACACACTAGCCGAATGTGGGGAGAGGTGGCAACCAGGCATGTGTGAAGGATGCATGAGAAACATGATTGGGAAAGTACACAATGCCAAGAGTGGCGGAGATGTGCTGGACAGACCGCAGTATTATGCAGAACACACCCATATCCATGGCGACATACACCGCTGGTGTATGGAGAGTAGTGGACACAACCATGTCACCCCAGCCAGTGGGGGAGTTTGCGGAAATGTTGCCTGGTATGTACCCCCGTAAGCATGAGCGGAGTGGAATGGCCCGGCGTACGCCAGGCCAGCATAGGGGTGTGAATAAAAAGCACATAGCCCTGGGCGTGGTCCTCTTCCGGAAAGCCCAACGTCTCTGCCAGGGCGGTGCCTCTCACCACGCCGCGAGGCTGACGCCATCCTCGTGAGCGGAGTTGCCTGCGATCCTGTGCGCCTGCTGTACCCCGACCAGCTGGACCCCAAACCCATCAGGCCTGCCCCTGCACAGCCAGGCCACACTGATCACCTTCCAACACCGGCGTGTGTCAAAGAGGGCCCACCACGTGCCTGCGCAAGCTCCAAGCCCGAAGCCCACGACCTTGGCAGCCTCCTCAAGACCATTACGGCCTCCAGGACACAGGCCCGCTTTAGTCCTTTCTCGTTGATGTACTCTACTGCCGCCTCCGGCCTACATCACTGTCAAGTAGGTCACACATTTGGAACTGAGTCTTGATTACACGATGGCAGAGTACATATGATCGTTGCAGATTTTATATCAGTGTACTCCCTTCGATGTGGTGCCACCAACTCTGTGCATGGCATTCTTACAACACATGTCTGTTGTCCCCTTCTGACTACTGCCTTTGGCATACACTACGGACAAGTAGGTCACACATTTGGAACTGAGTCTTGATCATACATTGTCCGTGTATGCACAATAATGAAGATTCTACTTCACTGTACTCCCTTCGGTCAGGTAGTAGCAACCATGTGCATAGCATCCCAACGAGACGTGGCTGTGGGCCCTTGCTGACCGCTGCCCCCGGCCTGTACTGCGGTCGAAGAGGTCACACATAATTTTGAATTCAGCCTTGATTTATTTATGGCTGACTTGATGTCATTGTACAGGCCTCATCCCAGACTGCATCCCCTTTCAGCCCCGGTGTCACTATGTCTATTCCCCGAGACCCATGGATACTTTCTGGTTGGAATTTGGTGGCGACTGAGGTCCATGGATTTGGGGTTATCGTCCCCATCATAGCGGTGATACTGACTTTGTGGCGAAAACGACGTTGTGGCATTCCACCCCTCCATCTGCTGCAAAATGTGAAGTGAACAGAGCATGCTACACAGTGTTGCCAATATTTCCTGGAACCAAGCATAGGGGTTCATTACGATGGCGGACGGAAAAGCCCTCCGACCACCATGGTTGCGGAAATAAAATGCCCACATGTTCCGCTGCAAAACCGGCGGTCGGATTCCAGATGTTGTCTGTGGGCAGACAACATCTGGAAAACTGGAAAATCAGACTGCGGCAGTCTGAAAAGGTGCGGAAAGCACCAAATACGCCGATCCACAAGCGGCATGACCGCAAGTGAAATTATGATAAGATGGCAGAGCAAGCGGAACGATCAGTCGTTTCCGACCGCCGCGGTCACGGGAAAAGATGAATGGCAGAGCTGGCTGAAGGATCATTGCATTCAGACTGTTGCGGTCGCGCAGAAAAAAGAATGGAGGTCGAATGCAACCACACAACAAGGCCCCCAAGTGTGGCTAATTATTTTCCGCTGCCTCCAAAAACATCTAACACACCCCAATGACACACACCCATGGCATAAAAAAATACAAATCCCAGGTCAACACAGAAAACACACCTGAAATGAATACCCCATTTGTACACACCCACATAGCTGAGTATAAACCCAACCCCTTCCCTGGCCAGCATCCTTTGCACAATTCAAAATGGGATGTATGATGTTACAACGCACACATTTACAATTTTACATCGCAACATCCATTACAAAGCATGATTTTACATCGCATGCCATCACAACGCATTTGTAAAAACTTCATTTACAACGCATTCCATTACAACACCTACCATTACAACGCATACCATTACAACGCATATTACTTTTGGGCAACAGTAGGTTAAGTGTTAGATAGTGTAGGGGTAAAAATTACTATTCCCACTCCAGTGAGTGCAACAGTAGGGTAAGTGTTGGATAGTGTAGGGGTAAAAATTACTATTCCTACTCCAGTGAGTGCAACAGTAGGGTAAGTGTTGGATAGGGGTGGGGTAAAAGTTACCATTCCCTATTATTTACCTTATATTTCGTTGTATGGCATGTGTTGTAGTGACATGTGTTGTAATGACATGCGTTGTAGTGACATGCGATGTAATGGCTGCGTTGTAATGGCATGCGAGGTAAAGGATGTTGCGTTGTAATGACTGTGACACACATCACCGTGACCATGCATAAAACCCACTCAGGAGCCCCCACAGATGGCTGCCTACCGCACATATTCCACAGGGCCATCGCACCCGAACTGGAACGGACCATCAACGCCTCCTTCACGTCCGGTATCTTCCCAGATGACTGGAAGCGGGCGGAGTTAAACCCCTCCTCAAGAAGAAAAACTACCGGCCCATCTCCCTCCTCCATTTCGCAGCCAAAGTCACCGAGAGACTCGTGAACACTCAGCTGACCACCTTCATCGAAGAGAACTCCATCCTAGATGCCTCTCAGTCAGGATTCTGTAGCAACCACAGCACCAAACCCGCCCTTCTCCGCGCCACAGACGATTTCCACCTGCTACTCGACCAGGGACACACCGTGGCCCTCATCCTTCTAGACCTTTCCACAGCTTTCGACACCGTCTCCCATCGCACCCTTACAGCCAGATTTCACAACGCCGGGATACACGGAGCCGCCCTTGACTGGATCCGATCTTTTCTCTCCGGCAGAGCCCAGAGGATCAGACTCCCGCCATTCTTCTCTGAACCCACCGACATCAACTGCGAAGTGCCCCAGGGCTCTTCACTTAGCCCCAAGCTCTTCAACATCTACATTGCCCCCCTCCCAGCCATCGTCAGACAGCATGGGCTCAGCATCATATCTTATGCAGACGACACCCAACTCATCCTCTCACTCACGAAGAACCCCATAGACACCAGACACTGCTTCCAGGAAGGTATGAAGAATGTGCCAACCTGGATGAATGACAGCTGCCTCAAGCTCAACTCAGAAAAACCTGAGGTCCTCGGACCCTGCAACTCCACCTGGGACAACTCCTGGTGGCCCTCCATCTTAGGAACCCCACCCATCCCTACAGACCATGCACGCAACCTCAGCATCATCCTCGACTCCTCCCTTGCCATGAATCGCCAGGTCAACGCCGTAGCTTCCACTAGCTTCAACTGCCTGCGCATCCCCCGCAAGACCTTCAAATGGATCCCCGGCGACTGCAGAAAGACCGTCACCCATGCACTCATAACAAGCAGACTGGACTACGGCAACGCCCTATATGCCGGAATCAACAGATCTCTCCTACACAGACTCCAGACCATCCAAAATGCTGCTGCCAGACTCGTCCTCTGGACCCCACGCCACAAACACATGACCCGACACCTTCGAGACCTCCACTGGCTCCCTGTCGAGAAGAGGGTCACCTTCAAACTCCTCACCCACGCCTACAAAGCCCTCAACAACATTGGACCCAAATACCTCAACAAGAGACTATCCTTCCACGTACCCAAGAGGAACCTCCGCTGCCGCCTTCCTTGCCCTGGCAGAGGTCCCCCGCATCCATGGAAGCAGAACAGGTGGGAGAGCTTTCTCCTACATCGCAGCCAAGACCTGGAACAAGCTCCCCGTTAACATCAGACGCTCGCAAACCCTGCACACCTTCAGGAAGGACCTCAAGACCTGGCTCTTCGACTGATCTGGAGCTCCCCCCCAGCGCCTTGAGACCCTCACGGGTGAGTAGCACGCTTTATAAACCCCTGATTGATTGATGGATTGACTGCGTTATAAAGGTAGTGCGATGTAATGACTGTGTTGTAAAGGTTGTTTCCCCTCCAGAAGTGAAGGGCCAAACACCACAGCAGAAAGGAGAGGCAAATCATCACACATCACAACCACCCACACCAACAACACCAACACACACCTCACACATCACCACCACCTTCCCACCTGCACTTGTCATCCATTTTCACATCACACACCATGGCACAGAAAAAAATGCCAACATTCACAGACAATGAGTTGTCAGTGATGGTAGATGAGATAATCAGAGTTGAACCATATTTGTTTGGAAGCAAGGTCCAACAGACACCAGTAGTCAGAAAAAATAAAATGTGGGAAAGGATAGTCAACAAAGTCAATGCAGTAGGGACCACCCTGCGCAAACTGCATGACATCAAGAAGAGGTGGCACGACCTCAAGACCAGGGAGAAATACCGTGCCAACAGAAACCATGAGGTAGCCCAGAGGACTGGCAGTGGCACTCCCATTTCACCACTAACATTCACTGAATGGGAGGAGAAGGTGCTTGCCAAACTGCCTCCAGAGAATCTCACAGGAATAGCCGGTAGAGTGGAGGCTGGTAAGTACCAACAAATGTCTCCCATCACACTGTCATGTACTGTCTTGCACAACTAGAAAGCTACACTTCCTAGACCTAAATGCACTTACGCACAACACACCCTTCCCAACACATGTCGCACATATGTACCATTTCCTTCCTCTGAATCACCTCAAAGGTAGCTAGAAATATTTCCATGGGGGCATGTGTACAGGCAGTCAGCACTACAACTCCCACCTGGCACCCTTGTCCCACAGCTGAGCAGGATGGTACACTCCCCACACCCAGAACCATGTGGCAGCCATTTAATTGCTCTCCTCAAACTTACAGGTAGGTAGCCTTCTCAACAGGGAGGGGGGTTGTGGCTGGGCAGCCAGCACTACAACTCCCACCAGGCACCCTTGTCCCACAGCTGAGCAAGATGGCACACTCCCCCCACCCAGAACCATGTGGCAGCTATTTCATTGCTCTCTTCAAACTTACAGGTAGGTAGCCTTCTCATGCTCTCTTGTCTCACCCCTGAGCAGGATGGAACCCCCCCCCCCCAAGAGCCATTTGTAACTTATTCCCTTCCTCTGCTCCACTAAACTGGGAGGTAGCCATCTTAACAGGGAGAGGGGTTTGTGGATAGGCAACCAGCACTACAACTCCCACCAGGCACCCTTCTCCCACAGCTGAGCAAGATGGAACACTCCCCACACCCTGAACCATGTGGCAGCCATTTTATTGCTCCCCTCAAACTTACAGGTAGGTAACCTTCTCATGCTCTCTTGTCTCATCCCTGAGCAGGATGGAACACTCCCCTCACCCAAGAGCCATGTGTAACCTATTCCCTTCCTCTGCTCCACTTCACAGGGAGGTAGCCATCTTAAAAGGGAGGGGGGGTTTGTGGATAGGCAGCCAGCACTACAACTCCCACCAGGCACCCTTGTCCCACAGCTGAGCAAGATGGATCACGCCCCACACCCAGAATCATGTGGCAGCCATTTCATTGCTCTCTTCAAACTTATGGGTAGGTAGCCTTCGCATGCTCTCTTGTTTCACCACTAAGAAGGCTGGAACACTCCACCCACCCAAGAGCTATGTGTAACTTATTCCTTTCCTCAGCTCCACTTCACAGGGAGGTAGCCATCTTAACAGGGAGGGGGGTTTGTGGATAGGTAGCCAGCACTACAACTCCCACTAGGTACCCTTGTCCCACAGCTGAGCAAGATGAAACACTCCCCACACCCAGAACCATGTGGCAGCCATTTCATTGATCTCTTCAAACTTACAGGTAGGTATCCTTCTCAACAGGGAGGGGGGTTTGTGGATAGGCAGCCAGCAGTACAACTCCCACCAGGCACCCTTGTCCCACAGCTGAGCAAGATGGAACACTCCCCACACCCAGAACCATGTGGCAGCTATTTCATTGCTCTCCTTAAACTTACAGGTAGGTAGCCTTCTCAACAGGGAGTCGGGTTTGTGGTTAGGCAGCCAGCACTACAACTCCCACCAGGCACCCTTGTCCCACAGCTGAGCAAGATGGAACACTCCCACGCCCAGAACCATGTGGCAGCCATTTCATTGCTCTCCTCAAACTTACAGATAGGTAGCCTTCTCAACAGGGAGGAGGTTTGTGGACAGGCAGCCAGCACTATAACTCCCACCAGGCACCCTTGTCCCACAGCTGAGCAAGATGGAACACACCCCCCACCCACGAGCCATGTGTAACCTATTCCCTTCCTCTGCTCCACTTCACAGGGAGGTAGCCATCTTAACAGGGAGGGGGTTTGTGGGTAGGCAGCCAGCACTACAACACCCACCAGGCACCCTTGTCCCACAACTGAGCAGGATGGAACACTCTATCCACCCAAGAGCCATGTGGCAGCCATTTCCCTCCACTGTGTTACCGAATAGGTAGGTAGTCAGTGCATGCACCCTGACATCCTTCTCAAAATGCATGGAGCCATATGACCACAACATCCCTCACATGTCAGCCAATTCTGTATAGATTCAAATGTTACATCCAGTGTGCAGACAGCTGAGCACATGTAACTGTCACAGAAATTACACTTTGACTCACCAAGTCACATGTGAAGTAAATTCAGGGCCCAATCATGCACAGCACAAAATGCAATGTGTAAGTGCCATGGTTTCAGAGCATGAAGGCCCATATGAACCCAAAACATGCACGGTCAATCTGTCAAAGAAACAAACGTACATGATATGAAAGAACATTAAAATTATTAAATGGTCTAGTTTTTGCATAGCTGAAACAGATTCTATGAAGAATAAACAAAAACCACACATAAACCAAGGTTGATGAGCACCAAGTTGGTAGATGATGACATGTCCTTATAAACACACTATATGTATGTGTCACATAATGACAAGTAATGTATGTACCTCAATATCATTTTATGATGCTCATAATCTTTCAGCCATACCAAGTGATTGTAATGTAAAAAGTTTGGCGTATCAAATGTAACATCCAAAAGTCTGACACCAAGCTTCTTGAGTGCACTAAACTGACAATCTAACCTCTGTTCAACAGGAGATCCCCAAGCAACAGCTGATAAAACCACCACCAACCAGCTCTATGTTTCTCGGATGGCCAGGGCGCACTCCGTCTCAGGGCCTCATTGTCCCCAGCACCACCACCATCACAATCAACACACCAGCGACAACCACAGTGCTGATCCCTGCTACAACGACCTGTGCTGCAGCCACCTCCACCATCACCACTGCTGCCTGCAACACTGTCCCTGCCTCAGTGGTTAGCAACACCACCACACAAGCCGAGGATGCCAGAGAGAGTCTACGGGTGCGTCGACTTCCAACGCCACAGGTCTGTGTCAGCGGGGCAGGTGGGAGGGCAGCTGGGGGACAATCACATGAGGACACTGAGACAGAAGCCCTGGCCACCACTGCAAGAGTCCTTGGTGCATACCAACAGAACCAGGGACAGATGGGCCAGGTTGTTAAACAACTGTGTGAGCTCTGCCTGCTGCGGAGGTCCATGAACACACGAATGGGTCAACTTGTAGATCTCATGGGCCAGGTTGTGAGTGTTCTGAGGAACATACATGCTGCTCAAATGATGGCTCAACCCCCTGCCAGTGGCCAGCCTGCTGAAACACACACCACCTCAACTGCGACCACAGAGATGGGTGAGTTGCAAGACAATGACTCCTCAGACACCTCTGAGCCTGCAGCAGCGGCCCCCCCTGCCAAACGCAAGAGGGGACATCTGAGAAACACCACGGGAGGATCACGTGGCAAAGCACTAACTAAAGCCAAGTAGCTGAGCCAGCCATGATGGCACTTATGTTGCCCTGGACATTGACTTTGTTGATTATCCAATCCCACTTGCCAAGTTGATGGCAGGAGTTTGTTGGACTGTGTGATTCCATTATTGTGGGGACTACTCTATTGGTCTCCTTTACCTTCAATGACAACTCATACACTCACTATGCATACATTTACTTATATCCACTCTAATTTTAACCCAATCTAATTGAAAATAAACACAATTTACACACCTATGCCTTTGTGTCTATTCCATGATAATCAGAGTATGTACAATGTCAACTCTGATTCCAATGTACCACAAGCTCTGATTGTGACGAGACATTGATGGGGTGAAGGAACCTAAAAAGACACAAGAGGATGACATTTAGTTGTCAGGTGATGCCATTACAGCAAAAACACACCACTAGTCAACACCGTACAAGATCCATCACACATAACAATGACCAAAACCATCAACATAGACATGAGGTAAGTGGAAAACAATACACTGTGCCACACACATCAGCCATTAGCAGTGAGCCAACAACAGCCAGCAGCCAAACACCTCATCTATGCTTTACCACTAACAGCAAAGCCAAAAGACAATGTCACTGTCGTACAACGTTACTTACACTCAAGGTAAGTAGCTGTTGATGAGTTGCTGATGCAGGTCAAAACCTTCCTCTTCTCCACTATCATCATCACTGGGCATTTGTAGATTTGCAGCGGGGGGCCTCTATTGCTCATCATCATCCAGGATCAAGGGGATCTCTTTGCTCAAGCCCAGGTTGTGGAGCATGCAGCATGCAACTATGATCTGACATACCTTTTGGGGAAAGTAGAGTAGTGCACTAACGCTCTTGTCCAGACACTGAAATCTATCCTTCAGAAGCCCAAAAGCACGCTCCACTACACGATGTGTCCTCCCATGTGCATCATTGTAGCGGGCTTCCCCCGGGGTCCTTGGATTCCTCAGTGGAATCAGCATCCCAGGCTGGTTGGGATACGCAGAGTCACCTAGGTATGAGATGCACAGACCAAGTTTGTAATACAAACAGTTGACGAGAACAGCATGTCACACATACAGCACACTACTTGACTCAGCGTACTAACCGACAAGCCATGCACGCTCTGGATACAGATTTTCCATCAATTTTGGGATGATGCTGTTAAGCAATATGTAGGAGTCATGTGCAGAACCTGGAGATTTGGCACATACATGGGAGATAATCATATCCGCTTGGCATAGCACTTGCACATTAATGGAATCGTAATGCTTCCTGTTACGGTAGATGTGCTCATGTGCCTGTGGTGGAATTAGGCCAACATGTGTGCATTCAATGGCTCCAACAACATTAGGTATGAGTCCAAGGTCATAAAATTCACCCTTCACATATTCCAATTCATGTCTCCTTGGAAAGTGGATTTAGTGGTCCTTGTAGGTCAACAATGCGGACAGGACATCACGCAGCACCATGCTGAACATAGCTTGAGACATCCCACCGGCAATGGCAACCATGTACTGAAACGAACCAGTGGCAAAGAAATGCAGTGCGGCCATCACCTTTACTGTTGGCATCGAACCTGTCGGATAGGTTCTGTGAGCCCCAAATGGGGCTCCAACTGAGCACATAGCTCTTGAAGGGTAAGGCGATTCAGACATAATTTCCATATGATGTCCTCATCCTCCATGTTCCCCAACACTGGGAAAGGCCAATGCACATTTGGACGTCTCCTACATATTATGAAAGAGGACACATGTAAATTTAATTAACAGATGAGATGTGGCAAACATCTCACATAATGACTAACACAGCACCAACATTGACAGGACTGTAACAACAGCTTAATGCACAAGTCACATGCACAGACAACTTGATCTCATGTAGTCATTCATGTGGTCAGTATGTACATACTAACTACTTCCAAATCATACTATGTGAATGGTAAATGGTATACTCCTACATCTTGTGTCACCAGCCCTGGGTGTAGCTGACACAGCACATGTGGCAAACAGCAACACTGCTGAGCTGCACATAGCTTCTTTCCCTGCACATGCTTCTTGCTTTAGTCTCACTAAGCACAACATTATTACACAATGAGCACAGTGAGTGTAAGCAGGACAACTATCAAGATAAATACAGCACTGTACACAGTGATTTAGACACATTATGTGGTCAGTCCATCATATGACTGTGGGATGAGTGGCCATTTCACATATTAGCATGTTCACAAATATGAGACTCCATTACACCTCAAATCTGTATACATGCACACAAATATCAAATTTGACATGTGAGTAAGTTCATACCAATGCATGTACTCATGTGTACTGACATGACATGTGTGGGCATCATTGAGTTAAATGTCACACTCTCATTTCACATTACAACCAGGTGCAACCATTTAATGTAAATGTATAGTGATCAGTGATGAAAATTGCCAAGTAGCAATGCAATAGCACAATGTGTCCATAGGTGTGGTAGGCGTGCTCCGCCACTGAGGTCACAGTCATTGGATACAATTGAAAGATGCCGGATTGCGGTAGAGACCACCTGGCCCCCGCAGTGTGACACCTCCAATGCCAATGCCATTACAGCAATGGGAACCGCCATTACAGTAGTGCAATACAGTTTTGAAACACGCGGTAGGTGTGCTCCGTCACTGCGGTTACGGTCATTGGATACAATTGAAAGCTGCCGGATTACGGTAGAGACGACCTGGCCCCCGCAGTGTGACACCGCCTATGCCAATGTCATGGCAGCCAATGGGAACTGCCATCGCGGTAGTGAAATACAGTTTGGAAACTCGCGGTAGGCTTGCTCCACCACTGCGGTCACGGTCATTGGATACAATTGAAAGATGCACACCAGGCAGACCAATTGCATCAGTAGAGTACCACTGGAACAACCTTAGGGGCCTATAAATGTCTGTGAGAGAGCCACACGTCACTTGCATTCAGACACTGCTGTCTGCCATTCATCACCATCAACTACTGCTGTACCATTACTCTGGACTCAGTCATGACTCGAACAAAGAACATCAGGGCCCATCCCTTCACCACAGAGAAGCTGGAAGTTCTGGTGGACGAGGTCCTTGCATAGTATGGGAGGCTATATGTTGCTCCAGAGGTACTGGTAAGTGTATGAGTAAAAGTTTGAGAGTGCTCAGAATGTTCACATGATGTTACTGTACAGTAGTATGTGCCTGTGAGTGCAAGCCAATGTTCATGCATCAATATTTTGCCAACAGCATGGTCCACACATGACCTAGATCTTATTGCACTTGAGTATGTGGGGAAGATGGCAACATAGTCACAGGTGCATCTCATTTGAAGCCAAAAAACACACATGTTGATCTGAGACTGGGTATTGTAAATGTGTGAGACACTGCCTAGCCTGCTGACTTCACGTCAATGGGGTGTGTAGCCTTATTTCCACAGATCCCAAACTGCATTTAATGATGGAAAGGACATACTGTGGTTTAGCAGTTATACAGTTACGCTGCTGGTTTGAGACACTTGAACTCTGAACACACATTCCCTGTGCCATGTAATGTCATAGTTTATTTAGTGTTCATATGCTCATTTGTGACATTTGAAATGTAGATTGGCCAGAGGTCACTGAATAATGTGTGTACTGCTTTCAAATTGACCCTATGGAGATGTGTCCATTCTGTACAGGAGTACAATGCCTTAGTCTGTCACTATTGGCGGTAAATCACCTCTGACATATCTGCTAAATGTAAGGTGGACAAGTCATCCTTCTATTGATTCCATTATGTGTAGAGTCTTGCATGTGTATGCACTGTTTCTCCATTCTCATTGTACATGCATGTGATTTCTGTGATGAACCACGTTTATTCTCAGTGTAAGGCCCTCTGGCCTGCCCAGTAACTGCCCAATGTTACAAGGACCCATCACTAAAAGGACTCAGAAAAACATATGTTTTGTCCACCATCCTATTTCTTAATGAGATATCATAAGCCTGAGGAGTACACAATACAGGACTACACCTTGTGAGAAGAGTGTGAGAATGTAAGATCAGGGACCTAAATGTGACCACCATAACACATGTAGCTATGCAATGGTCAAGGACATTAAGGGGTGTGTAGTATCTGTCATTTCACATCCCGCACCCTGAGGTAGTCCAGAATTTTTCCAAACTCTGTCTGGCCATTAAAACTTACTTGTCGAAGCCTGCATTTATAAGAAGGCAGGGCTCTAGATGGTTCGATAATGAATGTTCGTTGGCCAATAGGAACCTGCGCAAGGCATTGTCCGTCGAACCCAGGTGCGCATCGGATGTGAAACTAGCCAGGTAGAAGTACAACAGGGCAGTTACTGAGCGGAAGGCAGTACTCCTCAGGGACCGCTGGGAAACCCTATCGCAAGCCGCAACTGACAAAAATGGTAAATTGTTCTGGTCCGCTGCTAGGGATTTTCGATCTATGGGCCAGTTACTAACCCCTATTAGCTGTACTATATCCAGCCTATTCTGGGAAACTCACTTTTCAAATATTTATGCTTCCCCCTCACTGGCCATTGATCAGTCTGAATATGGCCCTCCCGTCAGCATTCAGATAACACTTGCTGAAGTAGAGGAAGCCATCCATCAGAGCATTGGGAATAAGGCCCCAGGCCCTGATGGGCTACCAATAGATTTTATTAAATGGAGGCCGGATTTTTGGGTACCGCTCCGCCTGAATGTTTTTAACAATTTAACACATACCCCATTACCTGACACTTGGGCTAAAAGTATCATTGTCCCAATATTTAATAAGGGGGATCGGTCGCAGCCCAGCAATTATAGGCCGATTTCATTGATCGATAATACTCTTAAAATACTTGGCAGAGTCTTATACAATAAGATACTGGAATGGACGGAGGAATGCAGTATCTTAGAGCCCTGCCAATTAGGCTTCCGTAGCAAGGTTGGTACCAACGAACAATGTCTCAATCTCAGCCTTGTAATTGGGAAATATACAATCGCCCAGAGGTCTCCAGTCTATTTGGCCTTCATGGATTTGTCCTCAGCTTTCGACCTTGTAAATAGGTCGAAGCTGTGGGCTATCCTGTTGGCCTATGGCCTGAATGAGCCTCCGGTCCATTACTTGGCATATCTCCACAAAGATCTCCAGGCACAAGTAAGGATTGGTAGAAGTGGAGAGGTTTCAGGACCCATTAAGATTGGAAGGGGGGTCAGGCAGGGTTGTGTCTTGGCCCCCCTTCTTTTCATCATTTATATCAATGGACTGAACAAAACATTAACATCCATGTCCCAGGATGTCCCTATGATTAAAGGGAAACCTCTCCCTGTGCTGCTATGTGCAGACGATGCGGTACTTATATGCCGCACCCCAAATTCCCTACGTATCTTGGTACAGTCCTTCGTTAAATATATGGACACCCTGGATCTAAGAGTTAATTTTAACAAATCATTTTTAATGTCTTGCGGCCTCCGGAAACACCAGCTTAGTTCTATCACTGTAGGTAATCAAAAACTGATAAGCACTTGTCAATTTCCCTATCTTGGGGTGGTCTTTGCTGCGAAAGGCTCCTGGACTGAGCATCTTACTTATTCCAGGAGCAAGTCCTCAAAGACCATCAACTCGATTTTTAGTCTTCCCCGCCCAAAGAATTCAGGTGCCATTTTAGCTATCTTAAAATATTTTAAATCCCAGTGTGTCCCAGAGGCTACATATGGAGCTGAGATTTGGGGTACCGCAAATAGTTCCTGCATCCAGCAGGAAGAAAATAGATTCTGCAGGAAACTGTTGGGTATCCCAATCTCCACTTCGCAATACATTTGCCACAAGGAACTGAATTTAAATTACATAATTGATTTTATACGTGCTCGCCCAGCTCTGTTCTGGTTATCGGTCTGGAAGAACGAGGCAGCGACTTTAACCAGAGATATTATTACTGACTGCATGAAGTGTGAGAAGGGGAAGGATATCCCCTGGCTCTCTGGAGTCTATCAGAGCCTAAGTAGCATTAATAAAGGTCGTATCTTTTCAAACCCTAGTAAAACTGAAACCCTGCACAAAAAAGAACTAAGAAGTGCCCTTTATTTGTCATTTAGTAAAGAAAGACTGGCGCTGGAATCGAAGAAATCATCTGTTTCCAGTTATATGTCCCGTGAGCGGTGCTGCCTCCCCCTATCAAATTATTTAATGCTACCTATGAGTCACTGGGAAAGGAGCCTCTTATTCCGCCTTAGAGCAGGGACTGTTAAATTTGCCTTGTGTTTCCCCCTTTGCCACTACCCAAAACTTGATTTGATACCCTGCCCATGTGATGGGGTGAGTGGCCAATCTATCATTCACTTTCTGTTTTTCTGCAAATATTACACAAAGTATAGCAAGGGGCTCCTTTACCCTTTCTTCAGCAGGAGCAGGCCAATTAGCCTGGACTCTGGCTTTTCGAATATGCTCGCCCTGACTGATGAAGAGCTTATTTTTCGTATTAGTACATTTCTGAGGGTTGCTACTCGGGCACGCAAGTCAATGTTTAACCCCTGAGCCTTTGAAATATGAATGGATACATTTTACAATTGTTGTTAATGAATTTATCGTTTTTATTTCTGAATGTGCAATATTGTGTCCTACAAATTGTCAATTGTTATTGTTCTTATTGTTACTCTTCTCCTGTTATTTATATTTTATCATGTACTTTTATGGATACAATGTTTATCCGAATAAAGTTTAATGAGATGAGATGAGACAAGGACCCATCACTAAAAGGACTCAAAAAAACATATGTGTTGTCCACCATCCTATTTCTTAATGAGATATCATAAGCCTGAGGAGTACACAATACAGGACTACTCCTTGTGAGAAGAGTGTGAGAATGTAAGATCAGGGACCTAAATGTGACCACCATAACACATGTAGCTATGAAATGGTCAAGGACATTAAGGGGTGTGTAGTGTAAGACACAGTGAGTCTGACCACTACACATAATTTCCAGTGTATCGTATGTCATGCTCACTCACATAGTGCATCACAGATGAGGCCCATTTTCACATTGGTTTCTGTGCTGGCACTCTGAATGTGTATAAGATGGGCATGTATTGTGTCCATCATCATAGATGCATACATTGCTATGATATGAGTTGATCCAAGTGTACTATGTAACACGCTGTATGAGCTCTGCTCTCCATTGATGTATTACTGTGCTATGTATTTTCACGCTCCTGTACTATCACAGAGTGATACACAACACAGTGTTACAAAAACATTCTCTTCTTGTCTCCCATGCCTGCAGCTCAAGGTCCATCAGTGTAAGGCCATATGGAGGGCCATTGCCCGCAAGGTGCGGTCTCTGGGTGTCTCAAACTGACGACATACACACTGCAACAAGAGGTGGGATGACATTTGCCACCTCAGCAAAAACAGCACTGAGATGATGCTGGGGTTGGTCCCTCAAAGTGGGAGGTTGGTGCGCAGGAGCATGATACCACTAATGGCTCGCATCCTGGCAGTGACACAGCCAGAGCTGGATGAATGCTTGAAGGCCCATCAGCAGCAAGTTGGGGGGGAGTATTGTGCAAAGAGTGACTGCATGAATCCCAGCCCTGAGAAAGTGTGGACCTCCGTGATGGCTCTAGTGTGATGCAATGGCTTCTAAGTGGCCTCATTGTTGAGTGCAGAGGTTCTGCATTTGTACAACATTTTGTTTCTCATGTGGAAAATCCATGAACGTTGTCATAGCAAATCATCTTGCCATGTTTTCATCTCACATTTTGTTAATGTTGTCTGAACTGAGACCTTCCTACACAAAAACATTCTTTGTGTGAAGTGTGCAGCCCAGTACACTTATCAGGCTTGTGTATGCTGTGATGCTTTCACATTAGTGTGCTCATGTGATGATGTGTAAGTGGCTAGAGACACACACAGATGTGGACTCAGGGAGCAGTGAGTTGGTAGAGGTCACACCTGTCCCATGGGTCCTTTTTTCACAATGATAGAGATGACAGCACCATTGCAAAACATAATAGCCTAATTTCAGCAGCATGGCATAACATGATGTAATTTCCTGCCACAGTCATAGCAATTGCACACAGATGCTGATGGGGTAGATGGTGATGAATGCAGTGGCCAAAGCCTGGAACGCCCTTCAGCTCCACCTCAGACAGACAACATCGCTCCCCATCTTCGCAAGAAACCTCAAACCTGGCTCTTCGACAGACCCCCTTCTTCTTTTTTTTTTTTTTGTCCTCATATATGCCGCCAAATGATGTTTGCTCTAGATGGGAACTCTCCGTGCCTTTCACACAGACCAGCTCGATTTCCGCCCCCGGGGTCTGTGTGCGGCAAACCGGGTTCCCCCAGAAGTAGGTTGTCTCCTTGTCCAACTCCCTTTCCCTTCTATGAACATAGTGAGTACTAGGGAGGACTGGACCACAGACCCCTGGCATAATCATTGGACAGGTGTTATTATTTCTTCACCCAGGCCATTAGTGCAGACCAGATCTTATTGGTACTCACTTCGTCACAGGCCATGTCTCACTGGCTAATCATCATGAGGTTTTTTAGACAGTCCGCAAATCTGGGTGGGGCCTCGGACTTCCATTGTCTACAGATTTCTCTCCTGGCTATAACTATCACATAAAACACAAATTGTGAAGCAGCGTTCATCTTATACCCTGGTGAAAGACCCAAAAAAAACAGTCTAGGGCAACATATGATCGGTGTAGATAGAACCTCCTCTAAAAAGCTACATATAGCCACCCAATAGCTAGAAATCTTTGAACAATCAATAAACATATGTTGATAGTCTGCTGCAGGAAATTTACACCTGGGGCAATAATAATTATCTGACGCTACCCTGGATAGTTTAGCCGGTGTCCAATAAACCCTATAGGCTGTAAATAGATGGTTTCTCCTCAGATTGTTTACAGGTTTAATTACTCTCTGAGACATTGAGAATGCATCCCTCCAAATTTTCTGTACCTCCTCCATGCTCCCTATTAAACCGTTGCCCCAGAGTTTCCCTACCTCAGAATCTAAACAATCCTCTACCCCGATAAGTGTCTTATACCAGAAGGAGACCTCACGTTTCCAGCCTCCCCCCCTGCGGATGGAGTCTAAGATCGGGATGTCCGCTGCAGACCCCCATGATTGTCTTGCCCACCACGAGGACAGTTGGTAAAACTTAAATCTGGTTAGGGACCTGTAGGTTAAATTTACAAGGGACTCCCAGTCCATAAGCCTAGAGTCAAGACATAGGTCACCCCATGTTTTAATCCCTGCTGCTTTAAGTGGCTGAGACAATTGATCTAAAAGGCATTCAGGAGTGCCTGGGGAGTCCCAAATTGGAGCATATAGGTTATACGGTATCCCCAATGTTTTCCGGATGTATCCCCAATTTTTAAGCGCCGTCTGTAGGATCTTAAGGCGGACCTTTTTGAAGAATTTTTGATCCCCAAATTTAAAGAGGAAAAACTCAAAGCCCTGTGGCTGGTCATGTAACATTGCCTGGAAAAGGCGGCCCTGTGAAGAAAAGTCCAACTTATTGGCCAAAATTCTGACATTTTTAAAGTGAAAGGCGTGGCAGTATACAAATAAGTCGGGTAAGGCCAAGCCACCTACATTCAAGCCTCTCCTCAGTTTCTTCCAGGCTATCCTAGGTGATTTTGTGGCACATATAAATGATCCAATCTTCCCTTGAAGACTAGCAATATCTTCGTGATTGAATGATAATGGGATAGAATTAAAAAGAAACGTTATTTTGGGGAGGATAATCATTTTAACAAGATTTACTCTCCCGTAGATATTGAGCGGAAGGCTTCCCCATCTTAACATTAACTTACATGCTTCCTTCACAACTCTCTGCCACCTAGTTTTTGGGATATCAGCCAATTTTTGGGTTAGATGTATTCCGAGATATCTAATTTTTTGTTAAGCCCCCTCTATAGGGATTACATTGTTCCAGCCCATTATATCTGTTTTTTGCTTATTAATTTTATACCCAGATACTCTTCCAAATTCCTCCGCTAATTCAAAGAGCTGCGGGATTGCCTCAACATGATTAGAGGTGTACAAGAGGAGGTCATCAGCGTACAGGGCAGTTTTAAGCGCTAACTCTCCGATTTTAAAGGGTGTGATTGTGCTATCCCTTCTAAGTGTACAGACAAAAGGCTCTATATAAACGTCAAACAATAACGGGGACAGGGGGCATCCCTGCCTCGTACCTCTAGCAATATTAAACCATTCTGATAGGCCACCATTCACTAAGACCTTTGCTCGAGGGTTCCGATATAAAGATTTAACAGCTTCGATAAAAATTGAAGGAAAGCCGAAGTTCATCATGGTAGCCCAGAGGTACCCCCAGTTGACCTGATCGAAGGCTTTAGCTGCATCGATTGCTTTAATAGCAAGAGGCAGCCCCCTCTCCTCTGCATAATCTATTGCCTCTATAGCCTGAAACGTACGTTCGTTGAGCTGCCTCCCTGGTATAAACCCTCTCTGGTCTGAGTCTATGATTGTTTTAATGGATCTGGCTAATCTAGTGGCCAGTATCCCAGAAAAAATCTTTAAATCAGAGTTTAGCAGTGAGATGGGTCTGTACGACTCAATTTTTTGTGGATCTTTATTTTGCTTGGCTATCAGGGTTATGGTGGCTTCAGCCCAGGATGGGGGGATACTATCTCCTTGTAGGAGAATTCTGTTAAAGAGTGTCCTGAGCACTGGAACTACTGTTTCAAAATTATCAGAATATATTTAAACCGGCAGACCATCTGGGCCAGCGGCTTTACCTCTACTCATTTTTTTAAGTTGTTCCTGTATTTCACCATCCATAATTTCACTAGCTAAATAGATCTTATCAGATTCAGACAATTGGGGTAAGTCTCTCAAATTAAGCCAGTCAGCAGCCTCCTCCAGTCCAGGTCTGGTGTCCTCTTGATACAAAGCCAACATAATCCCCTGGCCTCTTCTTTAATCAGCTCATCCTCTGATATCAATAATCCAGATTCTCTTTGTACCAACGTCTTAATGTTGTTCCTGACCCTATCCGTCCTTGACTTCCATGCTAGAAGAGCACCACATTTTTCTCCATACTCAAAATTCTTAAGTCTGCTGACTTCCCACCTTTCCTTAATGATCTTATCACTCCTAGCCTTAAATGCTGCTTGTAGTTCCAACAACTCTCTCTCTACTTTCAGAATACTCTCCCTATCTTCCAGGGCAGCCAGTTGTAGATCTAATTCTTTCTTCTTTATAGCGTTAAGATCATCTATTTCTTTTTCTTAATGATTTTCCTCCTATAAATCATTTGCGAACCCAAAAGCCCCCGTAAATAGGCCTTAACCTCTTCAATGCCCGTGACGAGCTGGTCTCGTCATGGGCCGCGGTCGCGCTGTGCCCATGACGAGACCAGCTCGTCATAAACCCCGCCCGCTAATACAACGGCCGGCACAGGGCGGGGAAAGGGGCGGGCACTGAAGGGGTTAAAGGACTCCCAAACAATTTGTACAGTAGAGGAACCAAGATTAAAATTTAAAAAATCAATTATTCTTACTTTTACCTCTACCTTCACTTTTTCATCCAGGAGGAGTGTTCTATCAAGTGTCCATCTATATTCAATATTCCTAGATCCTAAATTGAGTACAAGTTCGACCACTGAATGATCCGAGATACCCACCGAGGTATAACAGACCGATACAATGTTTGCAAGCAGTACCTGGTCAGCCAAGAAGAAATCTATTCTAGAAAATTGCTTGTACTTTTTGCTATAAAAAGAATACTCTCTTTTGGCTGCATATTTTACTCTCCATAGGTCCAGTAAATTAAAGTCCTTCATGATATTCCTCAGTGATGATACAGTTTTAGTGGGAGTACAATATTTGACCCTAGAGGTCCGGTCCAGCTGCCCATCAAACAACAGATTAAAATCTCCCCCTAATATAACCGGGGCTGGATTCTGTAATAGGCATGCACTAAGTTTTAAGATGGGACCTGGATTATCCTCATTCGGGCCATAGTACACTGCACAGGTAAAAGATAAGCCACCTAAAGAGAGAGCTGCCACGAGCCATCTGCCCGATTGGTCAGTGTCCCATTTCTAGACCTTAATCCCTCTGTTCGATCTAACAACAATTGCTACACCTCTTGTACACCCCTTCAGTCATGAACATAGTACATTCTGCACCCACCCCAATTTACCAAAAACTTGCTCGCATACTATAGCCTCTAGTTGTGTTTCCTGTAGTAAATAGAGATGGGCTTCCGTACTTTTTAAATACTCGCAAACCCTCGATTGTTTCCTTCCGCCCCCTAAACCATTAACATTCCAGGAGAGGAATTTTATACTACTCAATCCACTCATGATCTACCCGTAGTTACAATGCATCTAGAGCTATTAGCACAAAAGACAATCTTGCATAGTGTGAGGACAATTTTTTCCAGTTTACCCACCCTTTTGTGACCCCACCCAGACCCTCCCATGAGGAACCCTCCCTTCATACCTGGCATTGGTATGGCCTTTCAGGAGCCCCTCCCAGGTGACACAGCAATGTAATTATTACACAAAATCAAAAATCAAAAAGGCGACATGATGACAGTAGTTTCACCCACCACTCCCACTGTGAACAGGAATCAATTAATTATTTGTTCCTTTTATTATATATATTCCACTCCATTATACTTTTATACATTTTTTTTGTTTGTACCTACACCTCTTGTTTTGTAGTGCCCCTCCTCTTTTTTTTTTCCCCCTTCTTGAGGCTGCCCACAGATCTTTTGGTGTTCCTATTCACCATCTCTCTTTTTTTTTTTCCTTCCCCCCCTTTTTTACTCTATTTTATAATTAAAAGATGTTTTATTTTTTTTAAATTATCATTTTTCCCCTTTATATTTTCCTTTCCCCCCTCTAAAGCCTAAAGTGGAATTACTGACCCCCCCTTTTTTTTTTACTGTTTCATCTGGGATAGTAGGACATCAACATCTTCTGGCTGGCTGTAATTGTACATTTTGTTCCTCCACATTATTTTCAAAAGGGCAGAAAATTTCATTTGGACTTGTGCTCCAAGAGACCTTAATTCCCGCATTCTAGAGCCCAGCTCCCACTGTCTCTGCGCAGTTCTTCCCCCGATATCTGATCTAATTTGATAAGGATGTGCCTGATGATGGCGAGTCGAGCGAGATAGGCATCTACCTAAAATTAATTCTTTAACGCTGTATGTTTGAAAATTAACAATAATTTTCCTTGGTGCTTTCCTATCTGGATGTAGTCTAAAAGGGGCCCTATGCACCCTTTGAATCTCTGCCTCCAGGTCAATGTCAGGCCGATCTTTCAAAACTCCGCCCCTCAGTAGTTTACAGACAAAACCCTTAATGTCTTCCATCTCTTCTCCTTCGGGGATCTTCAAGATTCTGAGGTTGTTCCTGCGGGCTTGCATTTCTAATCTTTCCATATCCATTGTAAGAGACCGATTCTGGATTTTTAATGTATCAATGACCTTAGAGTTTCCTTGGACAGATTCTGACAGGGCAGTAACTTTAAGCTGAAGTGATCCAGTCCGCGCGCAAATATCATCGAGCCTGGACTCTAGAAGGTCAAACCTATCGTGGATACTTTTTTGGTCATTCTCGGAGATTTCGAACTTAGCCATAAGATCCCCCCTTAATGACTGAAATAAGGAACCCAGCCTACCCCCATCGCCATCATGGTTGTCTGGTAGCAGAGGGCTCCTCTGAACCAGCGCCTGCAACTGGAGCGGAGCTAGGACTTGAGATTGACAATGCCCATTAAGGTCCGCTATAACCTGTGGAGGCAAAGGAACTAGAGCCCCCGATGAGACCTGCGGTGCTTGAGACGAAGACAGGCTGCTTGCCGAAGGGCCCTGATTTGCACTCTCACCCCCTAGGTCCAGCATATTCTCTAGAGGTGCATACCGATTCTCCAGCTCTAAGGGAGGATTACCACACTCCTGGGCTGATGTAGCGATCTCAGCTCCCCCCTCAAAGCCTACAACCTGCTCCATAATTTTAAAGAAGGTCTTAAGCGACGGAGTATTCTTCTGAGATTGTTGAGCCACCTTGGGACCTTTTGCCCTTTGAATACTTCCTGGTTTTTTCTTCTTCTTATGGGGGGTAAGCGGAGTTGGACCCTACCTTGCCACAGGGTCGAGCACCCCCTTTGACCTAAGCTCTTGCTGTGACCTTAGTTGGTATCTATTTCTATTTGTTAAGGGTGAGATTGACAGCACTCTCTGCACTCCCGTAGGGTCTCTCCTGCTCTTGCACCCTAAGAAAATAGACACCTGCGCCTCCGGGCTTCTTCCTCGCAGGGCAGCCACCCCCTCCTCACTACAGGGGTTAACTGGTTGGACCTCGACAGAAATCAGATCCATAAAATCTCACTGACGGTCCTCGCCTGCTTGGAAACTCCTTACCGAGATCAGCCGTTGAGGAATGGGGTACAGATGGAGAAAGTTGCTGCAAACCGGCCCACGAAACTCAGTAGATACGAGTGCAGCCCGTGCCCGACACCAGAGATCCCTCCGACGTCCTCCGGGCTGCCGTGCTGATGTATTCCTTGCTTCCTGGAAGGCTCGATCCGCCTCTACCGCCTCTACCGTCGTACATCTGTCTCCTCTGGGTCCTAGCGCCGCAGAGCACTGCCAAATCCGCCTCGTTTCTGGCCATTTTTACATAAAAAGGGAAAGAGCCAGATTACCTACTAATCAAAGAACGGGGGGAAAGAGAACACCATCTGCTCACCAGTAGGAGTCGAGAAAGCCCCCGCTCATGTCGCCTAATCGCCTAATCGCCTTTACATGCTATGCCGCCTCGGAGCCCCTGCGACCGGCGTCAGCTTGCCGCCGCCATGTTCCTCGTCCATTGACAGACCCCCTTCTTGATGGACTGGAACCTGCACCCTCCTACCGCTAGAGCTTTGAAACCCTTATGGGTGAGTAGTCGTGCTTAACAAACGCCTGATTGATTGATTGATTGATTGATGCATTAGCTGATTTGCATTTGCCATTTGTGCACATGGCAACATGACTGGGATGGTTAGAGCGGGATTTAAATGCAATGTAGATGAACCTGGCTATTGGGAAATTGTTTTGGCACTATGGCTTAACACGGTTGGATGTGATCAGTGGGTATGGCAAATTATGATATGACTGAGGTGTTGTGCAGTAATTTGAAAGAAAATAAGGAGCAAAGCTTACTCAGAGTGTCAGTCCTCAGTATGTGTGCATTGTGGAGGGGTGTCCATGTGCATCAGTGCATGGTGAAGTTGTGACTAATGCTTTTAACCAGTGAGTGAACTTTTGGCACATTGATGTGTCCTCAATGTCATCAGTCAGCACAATGTAGGGATGTCATATGCCAGACCCTAGGTATTCTCACGCATTAGCTATCCTAATGGAGGCCACTGACTTCCTCATCTACATAAGACACTATCATGCCTTGGATCAATGAGGGCCTGTCAGGCACTTGTGGAGATGTTGGTATGTGACATGTTGTCACAACCTATGAAGGCCTTGCATTAAATTCCCACTATCATTGCTATTATGCATTGTCTATATGATTACATTGTTACATGAGTCTTATTTGCACTTCATTAACAAATAAGATGTGTACTTGTGACATATGCTGCAGTGTGAATGTCAGAGACATCAACTGACAGTGAACAGCAGTGAGCATCATGTTAGTGTGCATTTAGAGATACATTGTTACATCTACACAGCTGACACCAATGGACAACTGTAGTTATGCTTCAATGCTCAACGTGGTGGATTTCAGGAGGTGATCTCCCTTGCAAAAGAATATATTTGACTTTGTATCTGTGGTGTTCCATGAAATGTATTTCAAATGTGACTGAGACAACATGTTTTAATGCATAACTATGTTACCTACAGTCACGTAGGTGTGCATACAGACAATTGTATGTGTGGTTACAGGTAGGCACAGGCCCAGCTATTTGGCTGTGTCAACGCAACATGGGGCATGACTATCAACTAAGCATGTTTCCATGCATCAGTTGATGAGTGCATAAATGTGGCATATGCTGAAAGTACATGTAGTAGTTTAACATGGGAGTTTCATTCCAAGGATTAGAATTTGTATTGCAGATGATGTTTGTGAGTATGGCACTATACTGAACCTATGTCTCTGTCTCTTGCAGCATCTACCAAGGGCATGGAAGGACAGCGGCCTAACAGCGTTGGGGAAGCTACTGGCATGACTGCCACAAAGGATTTCAGAGACACTGAGGGGACCAGCCCCTCGGAGGGGGACAAGAGTGTCCTGGAGGATTCTCACCCTGAAACACCAACCTCCACATTTTCACAGTCCAGTGGTGACTCCTCGATGTTGGCGGGCACCGGAAGTTCAAGATCTGCATCTTCTTCCGCCACACCTCTTTCAGTGTCCACCCTTCCGGATGCTCCCCCAAGTGCTATCCGTGCCCGCAGACCTAAGAAGGGTAGAGTCTCCTTCCCCCAGGCACCGCTGCCCCTGCCCCTGTTTCCCCAGCTACCCTCAGTGTAGAGGCCATAGACATTTTGTGTCAACTGTGTGTGAGTCAGACTGCTCTCCTGAATGCCCTGCAGGATCATGGCAACAAGTTGTCACAGGTTGTTGCGTTCATGGAGGGCATTCATTCGGATGTGGGTGGCCTACACCGAACTGTCCAGTCTTTGTCCTCCACAGTGACGGCAGCCATTCAGTAGTCCCAAGCTCCCAGTCCAGCTCCTGTCCCTTCTGTAACTACCCTGCCAGTGCCCCCACCTGACCAGAGCCCTCAGATACCCAGTCATCCACACACAGCACACAACAGCAGCTCAATGAACGTACCAGACACCATACACCATCACCACAGCACAAAAAGAGCACACATGAACGCAAGACAAAAAGCCCATCACAGGACACTCAGGGACTTAAGGCAAAAAAACATGCATCCACTTTACATTCCTCCAAATCGTCACCATCCAAGGAAACTACCATCCCCTCACCTGATCCCAAAGACACACAAATACCTGCCCTGTCTGCAGTGAACCTAGTGCCTGTCACAACTAAGCCCAAACACATTCCGAAGGCAGTTTCATCCAAAATTGCGACTCCCACTCACACCCCTGCGAAGCATGGACCAGAGAGCAAAGTGGGGAGTGTACCTCCACAACAGGGGATGCAGGTGAAAAGGCAACCCCACCCCCAGTATACCACCAAGTCCAGCAAATCCCCATGGGGAGAACCACCAGCACCTTCTACACCTTTGGGGAAGAGTGAGGCTGTTGTGCCCACCTCACTTCTCACTTCTGCCAAGACACTTGTGGGATATCGGATCCCAAAACAGTTGAGACCCAGTCTTTAACATTCACCATCAGCCACTGAGCCTCCACACAGCATGTCTCCACCTCCCCCCGCCACCACTCCACCCTTCCAAGCAGACCTCAGGCTCCCACATCCATGGATCCCTCAACCTCAGCCAGTTCTCTCCCTCCCAGGTCCAGTCCTCTAACTGGCCCCGACAATCAGCCCCCTCCCAGTTCAACTTCAACCCAAAGTTGAAGCCAAGTCCCCCTTCCCACACCATTTCTCACTGAGCGGTGCCTGGACTGCCCATTCAAAGCCCCTAACCTGTGGTGATTCCCATGGCAGTGGACTGTGTTACCTATTTGATGTGCAAGTTTTCATGCACACATGTGCGGACTTTAAATTTGGACTGGCCAATGGCCTTGATGTTTTACACTTTTGATGCCTATACAGAGTTTATGTAATAAAGACTGTTACTCATGTTGTGAGTTTTGTCAGTGTCCTTGCTAATGATGCAGTGCAATGTAAGTGTATAAGTTCATGTGACACATTCACATTGGCATATACTTGATTTTCTTTTGCAGGGGTTGCCAGAGGTTACAGCCACTTGTGTGCTTCTTGACTCAGAGGCTTGAGGGTGCAATGATGGTTGTCTGTGATGATCTACTCTTATCCTAATCATCGTATTGTCAGGTCTCCAACTTTGTACACATGTCATATTTGGATTCTGTACCACAACAGAAGAGAATTCTATTCACATGATAACTTGCGGGTGGACAGGTTCCGTCACATCTGTGGGATCTATCTTGATGTGTACACAGCAGTGCAGATGTGTAGTCATCTTGTGTAGGCCTGGCTTCACAGTCACATGGGTACATTTGAATGTGTGCACTTGAGTAGTCATACCGTGTGATTGGCCTGTCATTGTCTGAAAGGTTGATGTGTATGTGCCCCTGAACATGACACCTACATACATGCATGATCCAGGTGATGATTGCCTGTTTGTTTACATTATCAGACACCTGCTTTAGATTGTGGGCACATGTAGGAGTTGTTGGTTGAGCACTGTGCAGTGTGTCGGCATGACCTTGCAGTACTGGGGTACACCTACTTGTTATCACTGTCATTTGTGAGTATGCAGAGTGTGTCACTGCAATGTCTGTGTTGTGGTTTGATGATCAGCCATGGCTCTTGCTTACGTTTGTGCTCACTGTGCTGTCCTGCTCAGGCAAACTGACATTCTAAGTGACTTTTCACAAACATTGATGTCATTTTACACTTTTTTTTACAACTATGTGGTATTAATAGTCATACCAGCCCCACGAGGGGCTTTTGATGCCTACACATTGTGAGTTGCTCCTCTATGTGTTTTTGCTCTGTACACTCCTCACCTGTCCAATACTAATGTACACACCACTTCAGTTTAATATCTCCCACCCCATGCCTTGTCAGTGTGTGGCCCTCCCCACCACTTCATAGTGTGACACTATACTGTGGGAGGATGATCTGTGTCCAGGACCAATGTTCCACTCAGGACTGTTTCACAATTTGTTATGTGCTATTTTCTTCTATTTGATTACAGTCATGGTTGCTCATGTACCGTGTAGATGTTTTTCCAGCACAGTCCTCTAGTCATGATCCATGCATCTGTGTTTTCCAGAATTGTGCAGCAGTAGGTAATAGCTAAAGTGTATGTGTGTTTGCTGAGGTAATGCTACCCATCCTGAGTGTGATGGGATCTGTGCCCTGTGATGATTTGTAATGTAATGGTGGAGCACTCAGTTATGTGTGATACTGGTTTTGGTGGTGTTCACACACTGCTTACTGTGCATGCACTGCTGTCAGTGTATGTTGCATTGTCCTAGCCTGGTTTGAGTTCCCTGATGTCCATCTGAGTTTGCCATGTAATAATTTTGTATGTGCATATGTTGTGTATTTGTTGTTGAGAGATGCAGTCTTTGGCCTGTGTTGGCTCTTTCGACTGACAGGTCCATGTGTGTGTAATGTTATTTTTGCATGGCATTGTGTGTGAGGCACTTATGTATTGGAATACATTCAGATGTGTGTTGAATTTGTAGTGTGCATTTCTTGTGTGAATGTCACATGCAGCAATGTGGAGTCTTGTTCATTAGCTTCTTTTGAGTGCACAATTGTGCAATGGCCTCCTATATTTGTACAGTCACTTGTCTGGATTGTGCATGTGCAAGCTTGTGCTACACATTGACCCCATGCTCACTTTGTAACTGGTGGAGTGTCTATGTCTGTGTTTGCAGATTTGTCTTATTATTACACACAGTTATTGTTCATGATTGGCATTTGATCATGTATTTTTGATTGGTTTGGATGATGGTGTCTGTGCAGTTGTCCAGAGTAGAAATGTTATCTATTCCGGTGCTGTCTAGGATCACATTGCCTATCCACTGTTTGCCTGCACATGGCTGAGCTTGTTGTACTTCTTTTGATGTTGTTTGTGATACATGTGTTTGGCAATTGATTTGTGATCAGCATTGGTTCTGACATCCCTGAGTTGGATTCTGACATTTGTAGATACACACCAGGGTGTGGCATTGGTTATCAGGAAAGTCACAGAACCTTATTTTCACCTTTATCTGTGCTTCTCACAGGTGTTGAGTAGTGAAGGTGTGGGATGGGTAGATGAGGGGTATGTGTGAAGGTCATACTTGGGTTTGACAGTCAGGGAGTGTCACAATGAGTCATGAGTGTTGTGCTGGTGGCATACACATGTCAAGATAGTTGACACAGATGAGGGGCTGGATACTGTATGGATTAGTTCCTATCATCCTGTGCCAATGCATTGCTTGCATTGCTGTATCACAGGGATATTGCACAGATGTTACTTTAGTTCAATTTCAATCACTGAGCCACCCATGTGTGATTTGATGGCCTAGGTGTAGTGTGATATGTGGTACCTCTTGCATGTCATGTACAAATGGCCTCTGAAGTTTCTCCATGTTTTTCCTGCACTGTGCACTCCACTTTAGGCTAGTTTAGTTATTATCATACATTGCTGCTGACTTATGGTATGAGTATGAGGCTACGTTTAAGTGTATGAGCTGTCTGAAGGAATTGACATGCAGTGTGAACAGTTCCAAGGTTGTTAATTTGCACAGTGACTCTTCATTTCTTCAATTACTCACTTTGATTCACATGAGTGGAAGGCAGGTGTGAGGATGAAGAGGATTGTCATGAGTCTCAGGTCAGAGTTTCCTGCTGTCAAGTTGGACTCTTCCTGACACTTTGGCATTCATTCACTACTTTGTAGTTGGTGGTCCCTTTGTTGAGGTGGAGTAGTGGTGTGCAGGTGTTCTCTGAGTTGGCAGTGTAGTCAGTGCTGTTCATGTACTGGACATACTCACACGGTGTCATTTATTACAGCTGTACACTTGTGAGTCAAATGCACAGTGGTGCTTTTTTGAGTTTGCTGTTTGAGTCAGGAATTTCTTACTGTGTTGCATGGCATGGTCTATCATTGTGTGATATGGTCTGCCATTGTATGTGATGGGCCTATCAATGTCTGCTTGGGGGCTGTGGAGATCTGTGATTGTGTGACAGTGGTGTCTAATATGATGTGTCATCTACCTGGGCTCATTGACTCATCCCAACACCTTGTTGGACTACTGTGAAATACACATACACACCTTGCTGGCTCTGCCCTCCTCTGTTCCACATTGTATTTGGACTGACCCTTATTTGTGTGCAATGATGACTATTGTCATTTTGGAAGGACTCTTGCCTCAGCCCACACTCATGTTACTATACAATTGGTGATGATTCTAATGAGATGTCACTATAGACAGTGTCCATGTACATGACTTCGTGCTGCAGATATGTTGTGCTGAGTGGTGCTTCTTTTATGATACATGTGGTGTGGATGTTGTGATGTTGGTCTTGCTTGTCTGGGACAACGTTCTGGACTCCTACTACATTGTGGTCAGGTTTTCCCGCTGCTTCACCGCTGCGGTGACATGACCGTCACGACTGGGCTAGTTGCAATCATTTCTATGGGGATGGGTGACAATTTGTGACATGCAAGACATGTGTACTTAGACCAGGGTATATGTTCCTGTATCCACCAGGGTGTCTGATGTAGACAGGACACGTATTTCAGCGCAACAGTTGTGTGTTGTTGTTGTACAGGGGTTGTATGCAGGGATGTGTTATTGACTTACTTGCGGTGTTGACCCTAATGGCGTCTTATCTGCTGGTAGTGGATCAGGTACAGCAGTGGAAGGGCTTGTAGAGAAGGATCCATGGCAGCCAGGAACGTGTGGAGGTGTCTCGAACTCAAGTTTCTATCTCTGCAGTTGTGCTTCCGCCATCTCTGAGGGGCTGGTTTCTCCGTTGCATTCTGATAGGCTGGTTGAGGCATCGAGATTTGTCTGGCGGCCGGAACGTTATTCCGCACGGCGGTCTTTCTCTATTGGCTCCCTCCGGCACCATTGCGGAACCAAAAATCTGGCGGATCCGGAAACTCTTTAACGGATGGAAAATGGGCTATTTTTGGCCATTGTAATATGGCGGTTGCAAGGACCGCCACAGGAGTAACTAAATGGAAGTTTTCCGCCACTGCTAGCACCACGGAGGTGCCTACGACTGCCATCGTAATCAGCCCCATAGTGCTTAAACTAATCTCCATCACCTACTACAGTGCCCAACCACTAGCGAGCTCTATTAAAGTCAACAGAAGATACCCTTATCAGATGTGACAGTCTTAGTTCAGCTATGGAGTCCAGAGTACTCTTTTTTGGAGGTAAGGAATCACTCAGGCCTAACTTTCACAGTAGCATTAATGGACAGATTGCGATTAACCATGTCCCAATCCAGGGTGAAATAAATCAAAAGACAGTAACGGTGTAATAACCAGAAATCCTTTCTTTTTTTTCCCAGTAACAGCTGTCCAAACAAAAAATGAAGTAAAACCAGAATCCGGACATGGACACAGGCTTAGCAGAATGGGGGCTCCTGTGGTGCCCTTCTTGCACAGGAGAAGGGCAAGCGTAGGCGAACATCCCCAGAGGCAACAAGCAGAGTTGGGAAGGGGGAAACAAGAGAGAGCTAAGTAATAAAGTGGACAAAGGAGTGGGTCTCATTTCGATAGATAAAGGTGTTGGTACTCATCTTATGCTGGAAGATGCCAAGTTATCAGGTGAAGAAAGTAAAGAGTCTACTATAAACATGGTTGATAAGATGAGAGAAAAAACAGATGAAATGCCAAAAACAGTAAAGGACAAGGATAAAATACCTGTGGAAGGAGACGTAAAGAGTAAATCGTAGGGTTTAAAAAGATTGCCTTAAATGGGGATGTCTATGCTTTTGGGGGCGCATTTGAATAATGGGACTAAAGAGAAAGGTGAGTTTATAGATGTATACAAACTATTACACAATCCAAAGAAGGTTTAAAGACGTCTGCGCTTTTTATATATGGCAGCATCTACTGTGAAACATTTTCAGATCGATCAGTGTACCTTTTTAAATAAATGGATTCTATTCATAAGGCTCATATCAATTTTGGGGGGTTTTGCTTGGTTGCACTATGATGAGGAGTTTAGGACCCAAATGGTGCTTAATCCAGATAAATCTTGGGGGGAAGTAGATAATGAGTTATAGGAGCAGTGGATGTGCCAACGGAGGTCCCCACCTGCAATGCATACAGCTAGTGGTTTAGGAGTACCTTCCCAGCCTATTCTTGGGAAACCCACCCGGGAGGGGGGTAATATGGAAGAATGGGAGAAAGGCTAAAGTCCTAACTCTGGTGCATGCTGGAACTCCAACAGGGGTTATTGCCAGAGGAACCCATGTAAGTACAAGCATAAATGCTCCAAATGTGGGGGAAAACGTTCAGTGCTATGTTTCAAGGAACACACAAAGTTTGGGGGTAGTGGGCAAAGCAGAGGTAGAGGGGGGTATTTCCACACTGGACACAAAGGGGCCGATTCACAGAACTAATCTGAGATAAAATGTACTACTACTAAATGCCTTCTGTGAATACCAAAAGTAGTAAGTTTAGGATTTTATCCCAGTTTAGTAGTAGTATGGTAGGAGTCCTAACTTTACTACTACTAAATGCCTTCTGTGAATTCCAAAAGTAGTAAGTTTAGGACTTTATCTCAGATTAGTTCTGTGAATAGGCCCCAAAGGCTTTTATGCCAATTAAACTTGATCGTTTGAGTTATTGGTTATAGGTTTACTCTAACAGAAAGGAGGTGCTAAAGTTGTGATGGGTGTTCAGAGAAGGTTTTTGGCTTGGTTATCAGGCCCTAGGTCAGAGAGTATAGCAGGTACTTTAAGGTCAGCTAAAGAATATCAGCATATAGTGAAGCAGAAACTGGTCAAAGAGTTAGTAGAAGGAAGAATGGCAGGTCCCTTCAAAACTTGGCCTTTGTCTGATCTAATGATTTCTCCTCTAGGTAAAGTAGTAAAACAAACTGTTTTTGAATTTTGCAGAATTTATCACCTTTCGTGGTCCCAGGGTTTGTCAGTCAATGATTAAATAGCAAAGGAGGATACAGCTGTGCAGTTTACATCTGTAGATGTAACAATGGCTCTAATAAGATCAATAGGCCCAAGTTGGCAAAATGTGATATCAAGTCTGCATTTGTTTTGCTCCCTGTCCATGCAAAATACTTTTCCATGTTAGGTCTTCAGTTTGATAACCAGCTTTATGCTGAGAAAGATCTGCCAATGGGTTGGGCATTTCTTATAACCTGTTTGAGCCCTTCAGTACTTTCTTTTTTGCAGTGGTGCTTTACATACAGAACCAGTCGCAATTTAGTCACCCATTATATTGATGATTTTTTGTTTGTGGTGCACCCACAGAGTGCAGTCAAGCTTTGAGAAATTTCCAAAACATGGCAGAAGACTTAGGTGTACCCCTGGTCCCTGAAAAACCTGATGGTCTCAGTACGTCTGTTTTTTCATGATATCGAAATGGACACAATTAAAATGGAAGCAAGTTTACCTGGAATCAAGGTGAGGGAGTTTATTGCTCTACTTGAAGAAGAAAAGGAGGCTTTTAAGATACAACTGAGGCAAATTCAACAATTGTTAGGTCACTTTAATTATGAATTTCATGTTGTAAAGCCAGGCAGGATGTTTTGTTGTTATCTTGGTTTTGCCATGCCTTGTACCAAGGTACTGCTCCACAGGATATGAATTTCTGCAGCTATGCGTGCAGATTGTGAAGTTTGGCTGATGTTTTTGAGATGTTTCAATGGTGTTAACATGTGGTCTGTGGTTTCAGACTTTGGATGGTTCAGATTTTCTCAGATGCAGCAGGCACCTACAGTTTTGATTTGTTCTGAGAAGGTAGGTGGTGTGCTAAGAGGTGGCCCTCAAAATGGGTATCTGAAGGCAGGAATATAGCATTCTTTGAGTCCTTCCCCTGTTTGGTGGCCCTAGCTGTTTGGGGAAAGAAACTGAAGAATACAACAGTCATCTTCAATGTGGACAATTAAACTGTTGTTGATTTGGTCAAATGGTCAGAAAGCAAAGGCCAAAAATCTTTTGATGTTACTGCAAAGAGTTATGCTAGGCTGCTTGATGTATAGGATTGTATTTAGAGCTAAGCATATGCCAGGTGTGGGCAATAACATCGCAAATGCATTGCCTCGTTCACAGTGGCAGAGATTCTATGGTTTGTCGCCCGGAGCAGAATTGCAGAAAGGAGTAATGGGAGCTAGAGGATTAAGAATGCTGGAACTAGTTGAGAAATCTTTGGCGCTCAGCACTAGGACTTCCTACAGGAAAGCATGGGAAGAGGTTTTGAACAGTGAGGCTTGTTGTAGGAAGCAGGATGAGCAGGGTTTCAAGCTGCGCAGAGATGAAGTATTACACTTTATAATGAGTAATGTAGATAGGAAGATTTCATCAACAACTATTTCTGGTAAGTTAGCTGATTTGAGTTTTTATGGTAAGTTTTCTGGGGCTATGAGCCTTTATCTAGTGAGATGGGCAGAAGGGTGTAGTAAGGCTGGGCTAAAGAAAATGAGAGGTCGTTTTACAAGGGACCCTATTTCTATGAAAATGTTGTTGCAAATGCTAAAGACTTTTCTAACATGTTTCACTTTTTTTTCGAAGAGTTGTTGTTCAAATTATGCATGTCTTGGTTATTTTTGGTTCTTTCAGGATATCAGAATTACTTGGGAGGGGCAATTCAGGTGGGATGACAGTACGGAATATATCAGTTGCAGGTGGTACATTGCAAAATGTTCTTACGCGTTCAAAAACAGACCAACATTGCAAGGGAGCAAATGTTTTGCTAAACAAAATAGAGGGGGTCGTATAGCCAGTGGTTACATGGCAGAGCTTTAGAGTAGTTGGGAGGGCTAGCTCAGATCTAGTTTTCCCTCATGAAAATGGTTCTAGGCTACTAGCATCATAAGTTTTAGAAATAATGAGAAAAGTACTATGTTATATTGGAGAAGATCCTTTTCATTTTGGTACTCATTCATTTAGGACTAGCGCTACTTCTGAAGCAGCCAGGTTGGGTTTCTCTTTAGGGGAAGTGGAAAATATGTGTAGATGGTCCTCTGGCTGCTGTTTACGTTATATCAAAGAATTGGAAGATGCCTAAGGCCTTCTTTTTGTTAACACTTGATTCTCATTTCAGGTTGAGTGGCAGGACCTGCAGTGGCATTCTTTTCCATTTGTATTATTGGCCTTTCTTTTGTTAAATTGGCGGCTAAACAGGCTGTAAACCGTCCCTTTGTAAAGAATATGAGTTTCCATATCAATGCAATTGAGATTGACTGGTGGGGTATGAAATGGGGTCAATTGCTGCAATGGCCATCTAGTTTGGTGTCTGTGAGAGTGTGCCCAGATGTTTTAATTGTTTACTTAGGTGAGAATGATCTCATTCAATTGTCAGGCTTAGGTTTGATAAAAGAGATGAAAAAGGATTTGGATCTGATTGCCAAGTCGCGGCCTGCTACTCAGATTTTTTGAACAGCTTTAGTACCAAGGAGAGTTTGGCGAGGAGCAGCAAAGATTACAGCAGTTGAAATAGCAAGACTGGAGGTTGATAGGGAGATGGAAAGTTTTTGTAGAGGTAGGGGTATAGGTTGGATCGAACAGAAGGACATCAAAAAAGAGGTTTTCCAGTTTTTCAGACAAGATAGGGTTCATCTGTCTTTTGTGGGGAATGAATTGTGCTTACTTGGATGAGGGAACGTTTGGCATTGGCTGAGAAACAATGGTGATACGCTTTTAAGGCTGTTATGGCGGCAGCCAGTTTTATGCTCCAATGTGAAATTCAGAACTTGGCTGTTCTGGCAACAGTTCCACAGTGATTACATTTTTTCTCTGCTGAACACAATAGTGATGGGACATTAAAAACGCCTGGTCGGAGTTGTTTTCGTCTGGCAGAAATGGAGAAGCTTGCAACAGGCTGGAAGGATTGGGAGCATTGCTGCGGAGTCCTTGCAAGAGGAACACAGGGATCGATGTTTGAGTCACATGTGAAGGTCAGTGGATGAAAGAAAGGGGATGGTGAAGATTGAATGTTTGAATGATGGTTTGGAGTCTGTTCTTGCTAGGGGGTGGATTTTTGTAAAAAATTTCAGGAGTTTCAGAACTGCATACCTGCCCAAATAAAGCAGCCTTGTACTCTCACATTTCTGGTTACTGCATCATTTCGCCCAAATAAGACTTGTATACTCAAATTGGCCCCAGCTCACCTTGCATCCATAACAAGCCTCTACTTGTGCGGCCACCAGAAACTTCCCACACTCAGAACGAAAAGGAAGCTGTTAAGTAAGCATGCAGGAAGAATTCTGTACCACCACTTCCTGATGTACGCTCACTGCAATGTTTATTGCACATTTCCAGTTTTGACTTACATAAACACAATCAAGCACTGGTAAATTCAAAGCTCTGATTTGATGTGGCGGAGCATGCAAATCAAGGTATGTATGACTGGTATTTGTATGCTTTACTTTACCATATTAAAGCTAGACCTACTGAATGTGACCGCGGTAGGTGCCCGGAAAGTGAGCACCACATAAGTGTAGTAGCTCCACCTGTTATTAATTGTCTGGAAAGTGTATGCTGCAAGTTTGCGGAACTACAGGCTGTTATGTGCACCTTGAGGGAGGAGGACTTCATTAAAGATGGGAGCAAGAAATGCCCTGAGAAATCCACTTTTAACTTTTTCTAAAACCAGATTATACGGGAGCACAATTTTATTATATTACTATGCAAATTTATTTATCCTAAGGGCTCAAACTGGTATCAGACAGGTAGCGAAAAGCTGTGAAAAGGTGAGAAAGCAACAAGCTGCAAATGGAACATGAACAGGACAATTGCATACTCAAAATCCTTGGGATAGAAGCAGAATGTTTTACTGAAGAAATGTTGTGTTGGTAGAGGCAAGGACATCGGGCCATAGTAGAGCAACTTTGTGAGAAATTGGATTGTTGGCAGCCGTGGTCCGTGCAGGTAGCAGCGGTGGGGCAGTGGGGCCGTGGAAGGGGGTATTCCGAGGGACGATGCAGAAGGGAAAGTTAAATAAATAAATAATTTTCCTTCGGCATCGTCCCTCGGAATCCCCCCTTATACAGCCCCACCGCTGTTACCTGCACAAATCGCGGCAGGTTGGTGTTTAAGTGTTAAACGTGCTCAAGCAACAGACACAATCCCTGTCAGAGTGCACCACAAACGTCACTAAATTAACCTATGCTTAACCCTCTGGTAGATTGGTACAAAAGCAGTCATATTTAACTTAGAGGCAATGAGTAAAGTAGTTATGTAGTACACAAACAGTGATAAAGTGAAAACACTACACAAGAAAAATTCTCCACCAATTGAGATAAATAGAGTACATTTTAATCAATTATTTGACACCAAAACAGCAATCATCCAATCAGTTGAACCGGAGTTATGATTCTTTAAAGTTTAAGGTAAAAACTAACACCTAAAAGATCAAAGCGCCAACTGCCGACATCTAGTCACGTGAGACCCGGTCAAAGTTGAAAAATATGGCTGACCGTGATGAAGCTTGAGTCGGACGCAAGAAGTGGTATGGGCATGGTCAGTATTTACCTTTGGACTTTGACGAAATGTCAGCAAAAAGTTGTTTGAGAAGGTAAATTTCAGCTGGGCAAGCATGCAGGCAGTGTCCGAGGAGGAGGCGTTGTTGTAATCAGCGAGCTACTTATCGAAGTCACGGTGAAGATTTGTGCGTTCGGATTTAGTCTCTTTTTTGGAAGTCGAAAATCTGCAGAGCGATGAAGCTGGAAGATGTAGCCAATGAGAGTCTCATAAGGCAGATACCCCTTTGGCGAAGGAACACTAAACAGGATTTGCTGCTGTGTAGAAGAATGTAATGGGAGCTGCTGCTAAGTAAGGCCAACAGGTGATGATCCTTGGGTGGATAGATGAACAGGTCAGTCCCAGTCTCCTCTCGGTCCTTAGGCCACTTTTGGATTTTGGCTATTTGGGTACCTATAACATTACCACAAAGGGTAGAGGATTAAAGCGGCATCCCTTCGGGGGTTGGGACTCACCAAGGCAGGGTTCAAGTATGGGTTCAAGATTATTGGAGTGTTTTCTGTCCCTAAGGCTCTGATCAGGAGGCCAGCCAACTAGCCCTTGGAGTCACTCTGGGAATCTTTGGTTCAAGAAGTGGAACAGGGCTTAAGCAGCAGGGCAGGCCTCTGAGGGTTTAAAGCAGGCTTCAGATAGCAAAGCAGTCCTTCCAGGTGCAGCAACTCAATCTCTGGAAGTACACTGCAGGTCACAGCAGCAGGCAATCCTCTGGGAGTATTTCTGCAGGTCCAGAAAATTAACTGAAAAGTGAGTTTGAGGGTTTATACCTGAGCCTTCTTTGAAGCAAGAGACATTTCTAGAGAATTACCTTTGAAGTACTTGAAGTTTCCTGCCTCCCCACCCTGACTCCAAGCTGGCTTTCATGAACAATGCAGTGGTGACAAGTTCTTTGTGTGAAGGCAGAGCACAGCCTATTAAATTGCAGGTGGGGATGTGCCTAGCTCCACCCCCTATCCTGCCAGTGATGGCTCATCGAGGTGCAACTAATCCCTATTTGTGTGGACATCTGGGATGAGTAAACAAAGACTAACTACAGCCAGACACATGACCCAAGAACAGGCTACAGGAATCAAAGAGAACATGAAAATGCTAACTTTCTAAAAGTGGCATTTTCAAATTGTAACTTAAAATTCGACTTTACCATTAAAGACAGTTAAAATAACAATTTCTCAGAAAACCCAACATCAAATGTTCACCTGTTTCAACTCAAATGTTTCATGTATTCAATGTAATAAGGCATTCCATTAAGTTATGCTGTGGGAGAGATAGACTTCACAGTAGTGAAAAACGAATCTAGCCATTTTTTACTACCAGGACATGTAAAGAAAGAGCATGTCCAACCTTTTAATTGCAATGTACCCTGACTTATGGGCTACCTAAGGCTACCAAAGGGATGATTCTCATGTAATATAAGGGAAGATTAAGGCTTGGCAAGGTGGTTATGTTGCCAAGATGAATTGGCAGTTTAAAACTGCATTCAGGCTGCATTCGCAAACCTGGGACATATTTTAAGGAGCTACTTAGATGGGTGGTATAGGGGCGCAACACCCATTGGGCTGAAACGGCTTCAGCCCCCCGTCAGGATCTGTGGATTGGACTGCGGCTGCTGGTCTGACTGCCCAGTCCACTTCCAAACATTTCGCTAGCCTTTCTCTCCTCATAAGGCCATCCATTATCTGTCAGTCCTCCATAAACCTTTCCCACCATCGCTTTCCTTGTTCCCTGCGGTAACTCGACTCATAAAAAATCAGCAATAATGTGTGCTAAGTGTTGGGGCTGGGTGAGAATCCCATCCTCATTGATAAAACACAATACAGTGCACATCAGCCTGTAAATAAGAAACAGGGCTCTTGCAGGAAAGCATGAAACAGGTTTGCCTTCCCAAGAAAAGTAAACAAAAGCATGTCTGTAAACGATACAAAACTCAAAGTTGTGATTTTTGTGCTATTAGGACTTTACTTACATGCACCACTACTTACATATAAGCGCTGTATGAATACAATTTGAATACAATATGAATGAAAATCGATGTTGCATTATGACAATGGAGTACGTAAATGTTTTTGTTCAGTTTTTTTTTTATAGTGCCTCACAACACAATTCTAAACGCTGACCTTTTGATAACCTAATTGAATGGTACTCTTAGAAGGATGGAAGGTAGCATCTACTTTTGAAGCTTCAAAGCAGTCACCTGAAGAAAACTAGGGGGCAGATTTACAAGCCCCTTGCGCCACTTTTGCGTCATTTTTAACATGGGAAAAGTGATGCAAAAGTGGCGCAAGGGGCTTGTAAATAAGAACCTAGATGTTTCCGCAGCAAGCATTTCGAACCAGATGTACTATTATTCAATTAGCAAAAAGGGGTAGCAAATTGAGTACCACATTTTTGTAAATGGAAGCTCTTTTTTTAAAGCAGCCCTTTTCCCTTAAAGGAACTGGAGAATCTTTAATTTTTAAAAATGTTTTCCGTTTTGAAAAACGTCATTGTGACCAGTCAGTGGTACTACAGAACCACTGCCTGCTCTTCCCGAGGCTTGCCTCTCCAGTTCCCGATGGGGAAGTGGTCCTAAGGAGATCCCTTCCACTTTGCAAATAATTTACCGTCTCTTTTGGGACATTAGTAACTTTTCCAATGGTTTGCGACTAGAATTGCGGTTCCAAATCATATGAAACATTCCAAGACAAATTGCAATATGGAAAAAATGCCCCTTTCATGCCACTTTCAAATTGCAATTTGGTATGGATCACTGAACCCATTTTACGAGTTGCAAAAAGTTTTCCAATTTACAAAATGGATTTTGGATTTAACAAAAAGGGATTTGCAGCTGTAAATCTGGTGATTTTGCAAATTGCAGAGTTTACAACCCCAGAATCTTTTCGTGCATTTGGCCTTAATTCACAGTTCAATCTGCCTAATGCACATGACATACATATACCTATGTACAGGTATATGTGGTAGTATTGCACCTTGTGCAGGCAAGGACGTGCAGTTTGCAGGGTAAAGTATGAATCCCTGCAGAGGCATCTCATCCTTTCATTCTTCTAAGATTGATAAAATATGCCGTACTTAGATGACTAAGGGCCTCATTTATACTGGATAAGGACCACCTGCTAAAAGAGACAAATGTCCAGTCCCTAAAAGCGTGAATCCACTACTTTATTTAAAGATGGGGGAAGCTCCAGCGGAAATCTTTGACTAAGAGACCATCCTCCAGTCAGTCAATGTATGTCAAACTTAAACTATTTTAAAGTGGTTGTTTCTTCACATTCTTTTCCAGGTTGGACCATGAGGGAGAGTCTGGGGTTGCCTCACATCACCTCTCTGGCTTAGGGATGCTCTCCAGAGATTACAGGGAATGGTCTGGCACCGCCTTCCCTGCCGTACAGTGTAGAAAACCCCAAGGAGTGATTGAGTCCCCATTGAGTTACATGTTTGTTACTCTTGCTACCTAGTTCTGCCTAGTTCACTAGGGGTGTTTGAGGAGTAATTGTCTTACAACAGACTCCCTGATTTTCTAAAAGAGGTGATGGTTGGATTAACCCCTAAACCTGGTAAGATTTCATGTCATATCAAACTTTATCGATGGTCATCATATGGGCCGTGCACATAAGACTGGAGGAAGCCTCGCTGTCATCCAGGTTGTGCACAATAGGCAAGCAAGTAACACTCAACTCCATTCAGCTTGACATGTAATTTCCCACTCTGAAACTCAGACCACCACCTTCCATCTCGTCGACAGGCTTCTTGCGCAGAAAAGGACTTAATTGAATTTTCAGATCTCCTCACCACCTCATTTATCCAACATGCCCTCACCATCCTCTTGAATAACTTCAACTTCCCAGACACTGCAAGCTCAAAACAAAGCAAGAAACACCATTTTCAACCAGATCAATACACTTGGTGTGGTAAAGCATGTCATACAACCAATGCATTCAAAAGGCCACATCCTAATTTTTGTTTTCTATACATCACTGACAATCCAATGGATACCACGCATACCATTGGATTACACTGAGCACTATGCCACCCCTATTTCCATGCTCAGTGTGTTACCAAGAAAGCAAGGCCAACATAAAAGAGAAGACCAAACCTCCATGTCCTTCAGAGACTTCTCCATGGACAATCTAATGCTTGAACCCATTTGTCACTCCATTAACCCCACGTTCAACACCAAAAACCTTTCCAAACAACTTCAACAATTTTTTTTAACATTCACACCTCAATTACAACACGCATGAGCTATCCAAATCCTTTGGCTCACTGTCTTCTAATTACCCTGGTGACAACAAACAGTCTATCTGCAGACAGGAAGGAAAATAGAAGAAAAACAGAATTTGTGGTGATGCCTGTGCAGGATATATATGTAGAGTCGAATGTAAGTAAAGTTCTTGTTTAGGGTTGTAATTCGTTGCCCTCTGGGCCAGGCTTCTTTTACCAATAAGTGGCAGAATTGCATTCATTAAAATGACAATCCTTCCAAGATGCCTTTATTTGTTTCACAGGACTTTCTACCGGCTGCCGGAACAAGTTTTAGGGAGCTAGGTACATTATTGGCATGTTTTGGGCAGCCTTTGGAACCTAGCTTCTGCAGTCAACTCTCAAAATCCCAGTGCAGGAAAATGGTCTAGGTACATTATTCAACTGGCTTACTAACAGATTCCTGTCCCATTCAAATGTGCAAGGGCATCCTATTCCCAATGATTGTTGCCACCTCTACAAGGGCTCTCATCAGCAACTCTGTTACTTCAGAAAGAGAGACCTGCAGAGAGAAAGACCGAGAGAGAAATTGTAAGACCAATAAGAGAGACCCAGAGAGACTAGGGGCCTCATTATGATGTCGGTGGTACCACCACAGGCAGGACTTCAGTGGCAGTTTCACCGACAGACAGCCCTTCGGTCCGACCGCCGCATTACATTGCTGGCGGGTGTACCCTTGTCTGTCGGGGGACAGACCGCAAATGTCTTTCCAAATGCAGGCTACATTTCTGTGAGATTGCCCAAGCATATGGCTATCAAGGTTACCTGATGACAATTGAAACCCAGATTTACTATGTAGAACCATGAAGCACAGTTTCAACATTCTAGGTGTTAGATAGCGTGGAATTGAGTTACCCCCACTTGGAAGTACAAGAATTGTCTCCTGCACTAAAACACTTTTCCAGCTACCATTGCTGCATTGTGTGCTGATAAATGCAGTATGAACAGAGCATTAACCAAAGAATTTTGCTTGAACACCAAGATGATATGTCTTGTTAGGCATGGCCACTGGCCATGTGTTTTAAAATACGATATTGCGCACATTTTTTTCCAGAATAACTGACATTTCATACTAGTATTGTTCTTGTATAGTAAAGGGACCCCCTCCAAGAAATTCTGACTAGTTTCTAAAGATGGTTTCGTTTACACTTTTCGAAGTGTTAGCCCCTCCAGAAGCTTGGTTCTAGTTGCGCCCCTCCATAATACGTGATGGAGCCCCACTAGTACCATTTAATTTACATGCCCTGGTTATATCGTATACCACTTTACTAGGGACTTACAAGTAAATAAATAAATATGCCAATTACGTGTAAGCCTATTTTACCATGTTTTAGAGAGTGAGCACATTAGCATTAGTTAGCAGTGGTAAAGTGCACAGAGTCCTAAGAGTCCTAATGCCAACAAAAATGCAGGCGATATGAGAAGAAATGTTTTACTTCTCCTCCTATATTTCTCTTTCCTCGTGTGCTGCATTCTGCAGCACACATGGATAGAGCAAATTGCCCATTAAGATTGTTTATGTGCAGGAAGGTGCCCCTTACTGCACATAAACAATTGCCTCTGCAGCACAGGCACCCTAGCAAAATGGCACTAGGGTGGCTGCGCTCGTGCTAGGCAGTTTCGTTAGCACCAGTGCTAGGGGAGATGCAGGGGTGTGCCATATTTTTGTGAATACAGCACATCCCCACATTTTGAAACTGTCTGAGCGCAGCCTTACCAATTTTGGAGTAACACTGCACTCTACCAGTTTATTGTAAATATGTACCTAAGTTCCGTACAGGAAGTACTCTTTCAGTGATCTCAACACCTTGCCTCTTTGCATCCGAGGAGGCCACAAATTAGTTACTCCAAACTACCCTTTGAGGCCCTGCAAATATAGATAAATGGATCTCCAGAAGACTGCAAATAAACTGCCCATTACCAATTATGGCTTATTGGGAAGTTTTTGGGATGTCCGCAAAGTTTGATACCCATAGGTGTTTCACTGTCATTGCTGAGCAAATGCTCCAGAACTGCAAAGTGATGCCCCATGTCCCATCGTCAGGTGGGATGTGGGGCATGGACCTCCTAAGTCTCTTCACTGATTGCATCATGAGTTGGACCAAACAGCAGTGATTTAGGGCCAGATGTATGTACATAGCATATTGCGATTTTGAAATAGTGATTTTTACCAAATCAGTATTTTGGAATCGCAAAATGCTATGTATGTAGGAATCGCAAAATATTTAGCGATTCCTTAATATCAATTCAATTCAATTGCTTTATTTCGATAACATGTATCATAAAAGCATTGTTCGACAATTGTACAATGAATAAAAGCGAGTAATCGATGGAAATAAGTCTTTGAGTATGTAATTTGGCTACAAATTGTGCTAAGACAGTGTTTTTAGACATCATGTTATACCATAAAGCGTAAAATACAGTTATCTAAAAGCTGTGCATCCGAGTTTCTGCAAGATCATTCCATAAAATGTACACGGATCAAAAATAAGTATAAAATGAGAGAATAAAAACATAGCAATTCGTCTCAACGGGGTTATATAAAGTGCCAGTGCTTTTCCAATCTGAAGAGGCTTTTTTGGGTTAAAGTGACGTCCCGGTGTAATCTGAGGTTTAGTAAATACGGCGTCTCGAGACTTTTTACCTGCCTCCAGTGTTGCCCAAGGCCTATAATTATGTCACCCCACGCAGGGCTTTATGCCTGACTATCCAAGCATGGCTTAAAAACGTAGCCACACTGCAGGAAAAAAGGACACTTGGGTCGGATTTCAGGATACGCAAAGCAACCCTTTGGTCGCGGGTGCCCATGTCTCTGCAAATTGGTTTTAGCCATTTAGACCTTGCATTGTTATAAGCTGGGCAAGCGAACAAGACATGGGCAACACACTCCAGCGGGACTCCACAGCAAGGACAACCTGCTATTGTATTCTTAGCTGAGTGCCATTTAGATGCTGATGCATTGACAGGGAGCGAGCCAAACCTAAATTGAGTGTACAGAGCCCTTTATCGTGGGACCTGAATTACATCCAGGTAAGGCTCGAGACTTCTGGTCTGCTTGAAATTAAGAAATTCATCTGATAGTCTCCCCCTTTTTTGGAACACTAAGCTCCTGGCTATCACTCCAGTCCCAGTACAGGCACTTGAGCACTGCCTTGTTCGGGGGATTTTGGGTATCCCCTGCTTCTTTAAGGCCCAGTAGTGTCATCGTTTTCCTGACATTTGATATCCATTTAACCCTATGGCCCACATCTAGATTCATCACCTCCCTTAGAGTTGTAGCGTATTTGGAGAGCTCGGGGGTACACCTTAGGTGAGCCCAAAAGAGCAGTGGGCGGAGGTTAGCAATGTCTTTAAATGGCTGTCTGCCCATGTCATATATTAGGGGTGTTAGTGGGGAGTTACGTGGGAGCATCACCAAATCTCTCAAAAACGTGTGCTCAGAACTACTGATCTCCTTTACATTCTCAAACCCCCATAGCTCAGCTCCATATAGAGCTGAGCTAACTGCCTTAGCGTCATAAACTACGAGAGCCAGGGCAACTGGCCTGCTATATGAAGAGCGTGTTCTTTGGTTAGAGCCCCAACCACGCATTTGTGATTCATAAGCATTTTGGCTACATGGGGCCTCCAATGCATTTTGTCTGAGAGTCGTATCCCAAGGTATTCAACGGTGCTGACTCTCTCCAGGGGGGTACCATTCAGTGTGAGGTTGTTCCTAAAAGATTTGTGGGGGCTAAAAACCATAGGCTTTGTCTTAGAGGTGTTGATGACTAAGCCCCGGGAGTCACAGAAAGATTGGTATCTATTCATTAGTTTTTGTAGCCCAACTAGGATTTTCGACACCAACAATGTGTCATCAGCGAATATGAGTGTCGGCACTTTGTCACCCGCCAGGATTGGGATGTCAGCAGGATCTTCTAGGAGGAAGCTCACCACCCCATTCACATATAAAGAGAACAGGGTGAGGACCATGATGCAACCCTGGCAAACTCCCTTGCCAATGGGGATCTGCTCTGTCAGTGGGCCTTGGTCCTAGGTACCAGGTCGAAGGCAGTCTTTAAATTAATAAATGTGAGGTAAAGGCTGCTCTTGCCAATCACCATGACTTTCCAGTATATAAGCATTAGCCTAAATACCTGGTCGATCGTTCCGGTGCTGGCCCTAAAGCCAGTCTGATATTGGGAAAGGACGTCCTCCTCTTCGTGCCACGTTTGGATTCTCTGTAAGAGGACCCTGCCTAACACCTTTGGCATTACGTTGATCAGACTTATTGGCCTATAGTTTGAGGAATCTTCCTGGAACCCTTTTTGTAGATCGGGACCACCTCTGCACCTTTCCAGGATTCTGGGACTGGGCAACCCGCGGCTATAGCGTTGATCAGTAGCTGGATGTAAAGCGACCAACCTCTGGGGTCAGCGAGAAATAGGTCTCCTGGAAGGCCATTTGGTCCAGGAGCTTTAGCAGGGACTAACTTCTTGATTGCTGCCTCTATTTCAACCAGAGAGAAGGGTTCAGTTGCATTCCCTGCTGCAGAGATGTCTATGGGACCGCATGGCTCCTCCAGACATCCGTCCTTTATTATTATTATTATTATTATTAATAATTTAATTTTATAAGGCGCACAGCTACCCGGATGTTTTCCGGCACCATTGGATAGTCACAAGCAGAGTAAGGAAACATTATTGGTTAAATAACCATGTTTTGAGACTTTTTCGAAAGTTCTTATGGTTGATTTCATGCCAAAGTGACGTGGGGAGTAAATTCCATAGTAAGGGGGCCAGGTAAGAAAAAGACCGGCCACCCATACGCGATCGTTTGATCCTAGGGACTGAAAATTTGGCCTGAGTGGAGAATCGGAGATGACGTGCTGGAAGGTAGGGATGGACTAAGGCATTCAGATAATGTGGTGCTGTGCCCATTTTAATTTTCTGCATATAACACAGGGCCTTGAATTTAATGCGGTTCTCCACCCTCAGCCAGTGAAGGTCGAAGAGGGAGCCTGATATGGAGGCTTTTCTAGGTACCTGGCAAAGCAGTCTTGCCGCCGAGTTCTGTACTACATGAAGCTTTCGAACCACCTCCTTGTTGGCTCCCAAATACAGGACTTTGCCATAGTCCAGCCTCGACGTGATCAGGGCCTGGACCACAGTTCTTTGTGTGGAACTAGACAACATCCAGAGTATTTTTTTAGCCATTTTAGGACGGTGAAGCAGGTAGAGGAGACCTTGACTGCTTGCTGCCTCATTGACAACTGGTCATCAATGATTATGCCTAGGTTGCGGACCATTTGTAGCGGCTGGGGGAGATCACCCATTTGAGAGGGCCAATGTCGTGGGCCCCAAAGATCTTTGTTTTTACAGAGGATTAGGACTTCTGTTTTTCCACTGTTTAGCTTTAACATGTTGGTGTGCATCCAACCGGCTATGTTTTGCAGTCCTACTTGAAGAGAGGATATCTTAGATGCCTCATTAGTAGAGAGAGAGATTAGCTGGGTATCATCAGCATACAAATATATGTATAGCCCAGCCTCTTCCGCTATTGTTGCCAGAGGTCTGACATAGTTATTAAATAATAGACTGAGGATAGAACCCTGCGGTACTCCATAAGGGGAAGCTTGGGACTTAGAGCTTGCTGACGATGAGAAGACCTGAAACGTCCGGTCAGTCAGAAAGTCGGTGAGCCATTCGAGTGCTTTCCCAACAATGCCCACAGATTGAAGAGTTTTGAGTAGGGCGTATGTGACACAGTGTCAAAAGCGGCACTCAGATCAAGCAGTATGAGTGCCACAGTTTCACCTATGTCAAGGCGTTGACGCAGAATTTCTGTAACTCCTAAAAGCATGGTTTCTATAGAGAATCCAGCTCTGAAACCTGATTGTGATGTATGTAAAAATTTTTGGGAGTCAACAAATTGCGTCAATTGTTGGTTAATATGTTTTTCTATAATTTTTGACAAGACTGGAAGTAAAAAGATCGGGCAGATATTAGATAAGTCCGCTGGATCAGCATTAACTTTTTTTAAAAGTGGACGAACCATGGCATGCTTCCATGCCAATGGAACGGTTGCTTCTAACAAAGACGCATTAAGCAGCTCCGTAATAATTTTAAGTGATGATGGTTCCAACTTTTGAAAAATGGTAATGGGGAGAGGATCTCTGGGCGAGCCAGATTTCAGGCTATTTAAGATGTGTCTGAAGGAGGGGGTCTCCAAAAGCTGCCACTTCTCTAGTATCTTTGTAGGCATGGTGATCTCATTTGTTAGTGGTGCAGCACAACTTGATATATGGAGAGGGCTTCTTATTTGATTTCCCTCATTAGTTGGTATTACATTCAGTTCAGCATACATTTTCTCCACTTTGCCAATAAAGAACTTGGCTACGTCCTCACATTGAGGGGTGGGTTGGCGTCCTCTGTAGCGGAATACAATTTCTCAAAGTGGTCATGCCAGTCTTGGCTTGTGATGTGGTTGGGCGGAGTGCCTAAATCCCTGCTATTGTTTTTTCCAAGGCTAGCCTTCTTCAAATCCTGCCAGTGTGATTCATCCCACTCGATCTTTGCTTTTCGCAGGGCAGCCCTGTATTCCTTCCTAGCCATTTTGACCAAGGGGCAGTTCTTACTTCTAATTGCTAAGGATAGGGCCTGTCTTTTGAGCCTGAAATTCTTGGTATGCCATAGATGCTGTTTTTTGGGGGGAGCACACGGTCTGCTATGCTTGCTTGGAGCTTGAAAATAAGAGCTCAGTTGTTCTATTGTACGAGAGTGAATGATAGGGACTGCTGCCCGCTCACCTGTGTCCGCGAGTGCGGACTGGAGCTCTAATGTGTTTGTTGATAGGACCTCCCGGATGCCCGCTAAGTTGGAATCTTGCAAGGAAACCTTATGTCACTTCAAGTACCTTTTGCAGTTAGAGGGGACGATATCAGTGGTAGAGTTTGAGGCTCAACTGGTCTGAGGGTGAGATGGTAAAACACATGGGATCTTCATAGTCATACATAGAGGGTTATGATCACTGTCAGTCGTGGTACCCACGAACATGTCAGTCATTTTGTCCCAAAGGTTTACATCGCTTAAGATGTAATCGATGCGTGAGGGACAGCTGACTCTGTTAAAAGTGTTTGCCCCCTGAGTGTCTGAAGGAGTTCTGCCATTGGCTGCCCTTAGGTCGAACTCCGTGGTGAGCGCGTTAAGTTGGATTGCTAAGTGGGTCCATCTTTTGACAGGGGGTATATTATGTGGAGGGACAGCCCCTTTACTATCATCGCCTAAAGACTCCAGCATATCGTCTGAGCTCAGAGGCTCAAAGGTGCAATTGAAGTCGCTTACGATCAGAATTCTTGCGTGGGGCAAGCAGCTACATAAAGCTTGTTCTAATAGCGGGACAGTAGGCGATGGGTTGCCCCCCTTAGTCCCTCTGATATAGACATTAAACAAGTCTAGAATGTGTCCTCCCCTGGGGCCTTGATGGTAAGTCTCAGGATGTTGGGTCTTGGGTTTGGCTGCATGATGATTTGGCAGCCTAAAGCAATATTCACCCAAACAATCAATCCCCCTGAGGGACGCCCTCTTCCCACGGTGGTAGCTGGAGAACAATCAGTCTACAGGCCCATAGGAATGAATGGTATTGCATTTGCTAATTTGAGATTACTAAATTGGTAATCGCAAATTAGCGAATGCAAAGCCAAGGGTACCCGGGGGCCTGAGGCCCCCCCTAAGCATCCCCAAATTTGAAATAGTGTACATGGAAAGAGCACACATGCCCTATGGGCATTTGTGCGTAACATGACACTTTGAACAATGCATTTTGTTTGCATTTCTCAACATTCGCACATGGTTACCATCAACTTGAAGTTGATGGTAATTAGCATTTCCTAAATGCACATTCAGGAAAGGCTTCTTACATGTGCATTATGGATTCGCAAACTGTGATTCCCTATTAGAATTCGCAATTTAGGCAACTGCAAAACATTGCGATTGCCTAAATTGCGAATTCAAAGCCTTTCATACATTAGGGATGGCCTTTTTCTGTTCGCCAGCGGGCCGATAGTGTGAATCGGCCCGTTTGCGAGTTCAAAAAGGATTGATACATATGGCCCATACTCTTTTGTATCCCAGCACTCGTAACTCGCTTTCTCCTTGGCCACAATGGCAACCTTAGGAGCGACTCACCAATATGACAACACTGAGCACTGGGAAGCCAGAAGGGGCATCAAAAGTGGTACAAAGGCCTCATGTATTCTAGCTGAAGCACCAAAACACGGCCACGACCAAGGACCCTGTGATACTGTGTTCTGTAAGAGGCACCACTTACGGTGTTGAAGCACTTGCACCAAAGACTTTGATACTTTTTTGAATTAAAGACACAACTTTTATGGTGCCAAGGCAGAGTCACATGTGTTACACAACTTATATATACATTGACACAAGGGGAGACAAAATATAACTGCCTGTTGACTGCTGCTCAAATTTGTAAAATATTAATGCCGAAATTTGTAAAATGTTATGGCTTGCACTTCCCGGAACGCAGGTCCAGAGCTGTCATTTGCACCATCAGCAATTAAATTAGGTGCCAAGTGCATCGGTCCAGTAGCAGCACTACAGGTATATTTTGCAAAAATAAACCTACAAATGTCTGTGCCCTTGCTCTTGAGGGAGGTTGCTTCCATGTCTGCCCATTAGCTTCATGGTTTTGCATTGTAGTCCACCCCACCGACTGGCATTTTAGTCCTATGCCACCAAATGTCCTCATAAACCACCAATGCTCTTGTAATGTGGAACCAGTCCAGTTCCTTAGTCCTCTGTGCCTCTCACCAGTAGTCCTGGCAGGCTGGGAAACCTACGGCTAGTGAGGCTCAATCTTCGCGCAATAACTACACTCCACGCTGACTTGAAGCGTAAAAGGCCATTTTATTAGGACAAGGTTATCATAACTCCAATCATTTATTAAACATAGCATGCAACTATATAACTTTATTCAACAATCATAACTCATACACTTCATCCATTCTCCAACCGTCTCACCTGTTTCACTCCTCCCCATTCCTGCTGTAAACTTCTCCATGCATCCCTTCTCACCTTCACAGCCCTCCTAAACATCCTCTTTTGACTTTTTTCTGTTGCACCTTGCATCCTGCGTTCCACCATCATTCACCTGTGTACCTTCCCCCCCCTCCGAGGGGTGGCTCCTCCCGTCTGGGACTCACCACCCCTCCAAAGTTTTGTTACCTTGGAGCCTTATAACCTGTCCTAAACTGGCACGCTTAAAACCTTCACTGCTTCTCCCTTTTAAACTACAGGGTGGGTGGTTGGACTAATTTCAAAAACCCCTCCCTAACCCTGTGGTGCGAGGTGTAGGGAAAGAGGCTGGAACTTCCCTCCCTAACACTTTATAGGCACCAGTGACCAGCCCCTAGACCCTTCCTAATGACCTCCCCCCACCTTGTCCTTTTGGCCAGTGCGAAGATCCCCAGGGGAAGACTGGTCGGTGACCCTGCTTCCCCTGGGGGCCGACATCCCCCGAGGTCCTCCTGTACCACCATGAACTGTGCTGCACTAACCTTGTGTTCTAGTAAGGCGGGCCCGGCATCGGACCTGCCGATGATATGGCCGTCCTGCCAGCCCCGACTACACCAGAGGCGCACACAGTGTGACGCGACAGGCTCGCCGTCCACTCATTGGTGAACAGGTAATGGCCCGGAAGTGAATGTTTCACTTCCGGGTCATGGAAGTCGCCAGCGCCCGCCCCTTGTTGGAGGGGCGAGTACTCGCCCCAAATAAAAGGCTGGGGAGCAGAGGAATCTTCCTCTTTGCCTTCCGCGCTCCCCAGCCTTGTCGTGCGACCTCATTAGGAGGTTGTCGTTCTAATATTTTTTTGATTATATCCCCACCTGCAGGAAGGACTCCGAGTGGTGGATCGTGAGGAGCATTGGTAGCAGACGTCAGGGATCGTCGATTGTGTTTTCCAGCCCGGACGGATCTGACCTGCCGGCTGCTTGCCCCCAGGATTGTGATCGTGATCGTGGTTGGAGTTTCCAGACGGATCTGATTTGCCGGCTCTTCGCACCCAAGTCTGCAGCGTGCCGTGAATCGTTCAGCCGCAAGCCCAATATGGAAGCGGGGGCATCGGGTAAGTGCAGAGCCTTCGGGTTTCCGGCGGGAGTAGTGTCGGCGGTACAGCCGGCATAGTGTGGTGGGCAGAGGGTCAGTCCTGTAAGTGGGAAGACGGATCCAGTTTAACTAAGTAGGGCTTCGTTGGGCGCATATACTAGGCAGCCGAATTTGAGCATGGCGGGTGTCCCCGAACTTGTGGACTCGGTTCGAGTCTCAGCAATGACGCTGAGCATCCTGGGTGTCGGGCAAAAAATTTATTTAGTCTCCAGGCGCGATTGGATAAATGAACGTGTCCGCAGGTTAGGTAAAGTGCTCTGACACAGATAGACGTAAAGTGTCTATTAATTTAGCATCTTTGCCTTGCGCCTCAGCATATCGGAGCGTGGGTGTGTCCAGCGCTAGCGGAGTGTGGGGCGCGCGATCGCATGCAGCATCGTGTATGGTCTGTTCCCTAGCGCTTGGAAGGGAAGTGTTGTACACAATTGCCAGGCAGCATTTTCTAGCATTTTGATCAGCTGACTCCGATAGTTAATGCAGGGATTGCAATTGTAGTGGGACTTGTTTAGGAGCAATTTTCTTGCCCATAGGTCTGTTTGCCCTGTCTCAAAGTGAATTTTTGTTTTGTTTCAAGTAAAGAGAAGGTGTTGCAATTTCTGAATTTTATGTACACGCATGATTAATTCAAACTGTGATTATTACGGCCAAATTCTTAAGAGAAAATAGCGCATCATTTAAATGTCACTGCATGCTCAGGCTAAAGTACATGTTTTCTTTCATTAAGATTCACTACTGATTGAAATTAATGCTTGACTGGATAAAACAGAGATTAGCTCTGGTCACTTGCCTGGTGTGATATCTTGAATTCCTCTTTTGAACAAACTTAGGACGAAAACTAGCATTGTATACGCGGTGTTAGACTAAGAGTCAAAAAGCAGTTGGTAAGAACGTTAGTGGCAATGGCAGGAAAAATGAAGCGGGGCGACAAGCGCTCTCGTATGGAGTATATGATGGAGACAATGGTGCGAAAGATGGTTAGCATGGACAAGAAATGGAAGAAGGTAGATAGATTGGGGCAAAATCTAACTGATCTCAGGGAGAGGGTGGAAGGTCCAGAGGGGACGGCCGAACGGCCCAGGCGCACCATAGTACCGCCCAAGCCCAGAGGAGAATTGGTTACACTTCCGAAGCGGGTTAGGCCAAAGAAGGGGGGGATTATGTCTAAGGCGACAGTGCCGGTGTCGCAGCCTAAAGAGGGGGAGGTCCCTGGACCATCAGGAGTGGTCCCCCTGGAGGGAGTTCCTTTGAATACCCCACCCCCAACTAAGCCAGTGGGGGTCGTACCTCTAAGCGAGCAATTGCCGGTGCATTTGCTGGGAGTCCCTACAGGGGTGGTCCGATAGGCACCACGCCACAGGGGGGCCAGATGGTGGGGTCCCAAAAGATAGTCAGGCAGGCATAAATCCAGTTCCATCTGATTTGGTGGCGCATTTAGCGGCAGTTCTACCTTGGTTGGGGAAAGCAGGGATATTGTCACCAGCGGTAGGGGGAAAGACATGCAGGGCGGCCCGAGGCTGAGGCAAGGAAGTTGATCACTCAATTTGTGGGGCCAATGGGAACAGGGCAGGCGCCTCTTTCTCGTCCTTGCCCCCTGAATGCGATTTCTCCAGTGGGCGTCAACAAAGAAGTACCAGTGGCAAGCCTGGTGAAAGAGAAGCTGGCAGAGCCCGCGGGCGCGACCACAGCAGGTAAGCAGGAAACACTGCCTATGCTGGGGGTGGGAGAATCTCGTACTGGGAGGGAGAATGTGGCTAAGCATGTCTCACGGGAAGTGAAGGAGCTCATTTGGTCAGGATGCTATGTTAGCATGTTTTCTCTGCTAGTAGATGAGAGGGAGAGAGAAGAAGCCAAGAAACAAAAGGACTGGATGCTCCCCAGGGAATGGGCAAGCGAATTGTTACAATTCAGGGTGGAAAAGAACTTAACCAACTGGATCAGGGGTTTCTCAGTATTTATGGCAATAATGGCAGAGCGTTTCCCAAACATTCAGGCTGAGATGGCGTGTTATCACAACCGCATTACCATGGTGCATGATAAATACGGGGGATGGGGTTGGAAACTGTATGACATTAACTTCAGGAGGGCAAAGGCATCAGATCCTGCTCTATCTTGGAAGATGGTGGACACGATATCTTGGTTGGATCAGTTTGGTGCACCTCAGACCAGTTTTCAGTTTAGCACAGCACAGGCGAACAGAGGACAGGTTGGGCAAGCGTTTCACCCTCATCAGCCTTATCAGCCCTTTCGGGCAGCGCAGAACCCAGGCCCTACCCATTGCTCAGGTGGTGGAGGGGGATGAAAGGACACATGTTGGGATTTTAACCGAAGAACATGTACTAGGGCACCAGGCACATGTAAGTTTAAACATGCCTGTTCTGTCTGCGCAAACCCTTCCCACCCAGAATCTAAGTGTCTCAAAAAATCAAGAGATAAAGGTAAGAGAAAACAGGATTGAGAGCATTGGCCACCGAGTAACACATTCCCCCATTGACGTCACAGCCATGAACCCATGGCTGATCAAGTACCCCTGTCATGCTAATGCCAGGACACTGCAAGAAGGTTTCACATATGGGTTTAGGATTCCTGCCCCGGGTTATGTAGGGATGCCTGACTGCAAAAACCAGTTGTCAGTGAGGTATAACCCTGGAGTGGCGACAAATAAAATTGCTAAGGAGCTACGCTTGGGCAGAATAATGGGCCCTTTTGATTCCATTCCGGTACATAACTGTGTTTGTTCTCCACTGGGTGTTGTCCCCAAAAAAGAAGAGGGAGAGTTTCAGTTGATCCATAACCTGTCTGCACCTAGAGGCAATTCACTAAATGATGCCATCAGGGAGGAAAATTGTAGTGTGAAATACGCATCTTTTGACCAGGCTGTTGAAATGCTCAGGGAGCTGGGCCCGGGCGCCTTGATGGCAAAGTCTGACATTGAATCGGCATTCCGCCTTTTACCGGTTCACCCTGAGGATTTTCACTTGCTAGGCTTCAAGTTTCAAGACAAATTCTACATGGATAGATGTATGCCCATGGGTTGCTCGGTCTCCTGCGCCATTTTTGAGAAGTTTAGTTCATTCTTGGAATGGGTTCTTAGACGTGTGACAGGGCACCAGTTTATCATGCACTATCTAGACAACTTTCATATCCTGGGGTTGGCGGGGTCTCAGAAGTGTGCGAGGGCAATGCAGGAATTCTGCACACTCATGCGGGCTTTTGGGGTTCCCCTGGCACCGGGAAAGACAGTTGGACCAACAACAAGGATAGAATTCTTGGGGATTGAACTAGATTCTGTTCAGGGGTGTTTTCCCTTGCCAGAGGATAAGATTAAGAAATTCAGGGTAACCTTACAACAGTGCTTAGCTAAAGAGAAGGTTACATTGCATCAATTGCAGCAAACGGCAGGGCAGTTGAACTTTGCCCTTAGGGTGATCCCAATGGCACGCCCATTCTCTCGCTCTATCGCCCAAGCCATGAACGGACTGCAGGATAAACATCATCATACCAGACTGTCGGCTGAGGTCAAGCAGGACATGCGGATTTGGATGGCATTCCTGCAAGACTTTAACGGCAGGGTGGTCTGGCCCATTCCACCCACTACCTCCGCAGAGCTAGGTTTATGGACTTACTCTGCGGGAAGTGTGAGATTTGGCACCATACTTGGCAATGAGTGGGTGGCGCACAGGTGGCCAGATGCATGGGTGCAGACTGGTTTAACAACTAACGTTGTTTTTTTAGAATTGTTCCCTATCTGGGTCGCCTTAACAGTATGGCCCGACAGGTTGCGTAACCAATCGGTGGTATTTTGGTCCGATAACATGACTGTGGTAGAGTGCATCAATCAGCAGGCCGCAAGATGTAAGATGATCCTCCGACTGTTAAAAGAGATTGTCCTTTTGTGTATGAAGGAGAATACTGTTTAGGGCTAAACATGTCCCAGGTGTTTTGAATAATGTTGCTGATGCACTCTCTCGCTCCAAGATGCAGGTTTTCAGGACACACCTCACTACTGCAGACGCGAACCCAACACCCTTCCCAGGAGTACTTTGGCTGATTGGTGCCCCCAACTACCGAACCTCATGGCAGCTAGCCTAGCTCCCAGGACCAAGAAAGCCTATGAGGGGGCGTTTTGGGCATATTGCACTTTTTTGGGGAAGGATTGGGCGGAAGAGTGGCACACTCCTAGGGCATTGCTGCTCTATTTAGGCGTATTGCATGATGAGGGACGCTCAGTGGCGGCAGCTAGGCGACATGTGGCGGCGATATCTTTCTTTGCCCAAGCTAAGGACAGAGAGGATCCCACTGATAGCTTCACAGTCAGAAAGGCCTTAAAAGGTTGGCAGCGCATTCAGGGGACCACACCCGATTCAAGGCGTACGATTGGGATGAAGGTACTAGCCGCCCTACTAGGGACATTGAACGCCATCTGCACGACAAAAGGGGAAGCTTTATTATTCAGGGCAGCCTTTGCATTAGCATTTTATGGCGCATTTCGTGTAGGGGAATTGGTAGCTCAGAATAAGCAGGATGCTCATGGTGGTTTACAGATGGACCATGTCAAAATGCAGGGCGATGCCATATTGATATGCATTAAAAAGTCCAAAACTGATCAGGATGCCCACGGTGAAGGGTTGGTTTTGCACAGAGCACATGGCAATCCATGCTGCCCAGTAACACAATTAGAAGCATTTTTGAGTCAGAGATCTTCGATGGGGGGTGGGAATCTATTAATCCATGCAGACGGTACACCTCTCACCCGGTTCCAGTTTAAGAGGGTCATGGACATGGCAATTCTGCGGATAGGTTTGGATCTTACACACTTTGGAACACATTAGTTTACGATAGGGGCTGAGACCGAGGCCACAGCGAGAGGGCTACACAGCAGCAATGTCAAGAGAATTGGGAGGTGGTCCTCCAATTGTTACAAATGTTATGTGCGGCTGCACATGTTGTAGGTAGGCCATCTCTGCTGTTCTGATGCAGGTCTTTTTCTTTAATCTCTACAGTTTCTCGAGCATGTCATGTAGGGGGGAAATTCATGTCGGAACATCCACGGACGAACACAGGACATGCAACTATACCGGCGTCAGGAACTCGGGTGGTTTGGATTATTGGCCATCCTATGTAACACGTTTAAAAGCGTTTTTCTGTTCAGGGAATTACAGACACAGGACAGAGCAGGCTGGTCTAGAAGTAGCATTCCATGGGAGGGGGGGCCTGGATTTGAGTCAGTGCAGGGTTTTTATGGGGGATTTGCTGAAGAAGGAGGGTCCCCGTCCTGATATCATTATCCTACATCTGGGAGGGGATGACCTGGTGAAGCTTGGGAGAAGGGGACTGGTGGAATCCATAATCACAGAAGTCGGTTGGTTAGCAAGAACATGCCAAGGATGCATCATCGCATGGTCACAGATGGTACCTAGATGTCAGTGGAGGGGGGGGGGGTCTGTGAAGACACTGAACCACTCTGTAAGACGTATCAACAACGAGATGGAGAGGTTGTTTAGGTCTCCTCATTTGCAGACCATCGCCCACGGGTGTATCAGGGGGGACCCGTGTTTCTTAAAAGACGGTGTCCATTTATCAACTGTGGGGAATGCGATCCTATCAGAGAATTTACTGGCATGGTTGTTGGGCTTGAGGAGGGGCGGCATGACTTCCTAGTGTTGGGGGGGGGCAGATAGTCGGGCAACTATGCTGGCCTGTGGCGGTAAGGTCATGATTGGTGAGCAGTAAATTTAAGGTCCTTAGGGGGCTGCGCCATTTCTTGAATGGGGTCGCCCAAGGGGGAGGGACAAATCGTCCCTCCTAGAACTCTCCAGGGGCAGTTACAGCCGTTGTGGCTCTATGGTTGCGGGGGATGGGGGAGTTATGCTTTTCCTAGGCTGGTTGGCCATCCCGCACTTGCACAATGGCGCCAGTAAAGGACGCATACCTGCAAGGGCCCCCGATGGAGAGAGTAGACAGGGCGTATGGGGGTAACTGGGGGGGAAGTACCCTCACGGTGAACGGGCCCTCTGCGCATGCGCATTCAGGCAGGAGGGCGGGGTTTAATTGATAAAGATCTGACACCAGTTATTGACCTTGTCGTAGGCTCGAACCTGGATACGCAGAAAATGATTGCCATTATGAATGATGTATGCTTAGATTCGGATAGGAATAACTTGTATTAGAGTTATGTTAAGGATAGCCATCTGATATCTGTACATATCAAATGTAATCAAATGTCAATGATATGATTGTCTGTGTAAAGATTTTGTTTTGTAAAAATTAATATACGTTTGATTAATTTTTGTTAATAAATACGGCCGGGGGTTATCTATGACCCCCCTTTTCCAATTAAACTCTTGTTCCTGATATTCTGTGGGTCTGAACAAGGGAGGAGGGGGTATAGGTAGTACCAGGCCATATAGTAAGGCAGAACCGGCATTGGACCCGCCAATGATATGGCGGTCCTACCGGCTCCGACGACACCGCAGGCGGGCCTGTTGCACACAGTGTGACGGGATAGGCTCGCCGTCCACTCATTGGTGAACAGGTCATGGCCCGAAAGTGAAAGTTTCACTTCCGGGTCATGGAAGTCGCCAGCGCCCGCCCCTTGTTGGAGGGTCGAGTACTCGCCCCAAATAAGAGGCTGGGGAGCAGAAGAATCTTCCTCTTTGACTTCCGCGCTCCCCAGCCTTATCGTGCGACATCATTAGGAGGTCGTCGTTCTAATATTTGCCCACCCACCATCCCCTAGAGCAAAAGTTGTGTTATGTGCATGTAATTGTCTCTTTATTTTCCAGATTGTAAGGTGTAAAATATCTTGTGTTTCCCTTTTAGGTAAATTGTCGTATTTTAGTGCAATTAAGTGGTCAGGCGGTAAGGTCATGATTGGTGTGCAGTAAATTTAAGGTCCTTAGGGGGCAGCGCCATTTCTTGAATGGGGTCGCCCAAGGGGGAGGGACAAATCGTCCCTCCTAGAACTCTCCAGGGGCAGTTACAGCCGTTATGGCTGTATGGGTGCGGGGGAGGGGGGAGATACGCTTTTCCTAGGCTGGTTGGCCCTCCCGCACGTGCACAATGGCGCCAGTAAAGGGCACATAAACTGCAAGGGCCCCCGATGGAGAGAGTAGACAGGGCGTACGGTGGTAACTGGGGGGGAAGTACCCTCACGGAGAACGGGCCCTCTGCGCATGCGCACTCAGGCGGGAGGGCGGGGTTTAATTGATAAGGATCTGACACCAGTTATTGACCTTGCCGTAGGCTCGAACATGGATTGCCATTATGATTATGAATGATGTATGCTTAGATTCGGATAGGAATAACTTGTATTAGAGTTATGTTAAGGATAGCCATCTGATATCTGTACATATCAAATGTAATCAAATGTCAATGATATGATTGTCTGCGTAAAGATTTTGTTTTGTAAAAATTAATATACAATGTTTGATTAATTTTTGTTAATAAATACGGCCGGGGGTTATCTACGACCCCCTTTTCCAATTGAACTCTTGTTCCTGATATTCTGTGGGTCTGAACAAGGGAGGAGGGGGTATAGGTAATACCAGGCCATATTGCTCCCAGCTTATTTGTCCTTAAAACTAACATCAAACATGCCATTAAGTTACCAGATGACTGCGCACTACTCACAGTAGATGTTCATCCCCAAATGACCGAAGCAGCTTGATCCACATTGGTGGCAAATAAGCACGCTTGCCTTGAAACACTCCCTCCAGCACCGTTCAATTTTCAACTTGAGCTATAAAGGAACAAGTGACTCAACCTCCCTGTACTTGAGAGCGCTGATAGAGGTGAAACATGCTGCACACATTCCCACCCGAAGAAGATTGCTCTGACGTACCGTGACTCCGGGGGTGGCCTGTTGAGCTGGCAGCAGCATATAATGCGCGATGATGTGGCACGCACACGTTACGCACTGCGTTTTCTTGACAAGCTTAACAGAGGTTCGTCTGGCTGCATTAGAAAGTAATTCTGATGTATGAAGGTGCCCGTGTTTGTAATTAGTAGTTTTATATAGCTTGTCTGCTCTTCACGCCTAATTCCTCATCTGCGACAACCAGCCCCCCTGCAACTCTGACACTGATGCATTCAGTTTTATCAGATGTGCGAAAGCGACGTGGCAGGCATTTCTAAACTGTTTGCACCCACCAGTGATTAGCATAAACGAGCGAAAGTGGGACCAGAGTGGGCATAATAAAATCCTTTCAGGGGCGAGGCCTATTGGTTGATGTAGTGAGCTCAGGTGGATTCCGAGCAGCACTCCCTACTGAACCTTGTGAGGAACTGGGGTAAACAATTAGAGATAGGACTCCTGCCTTTGTTGTCCTCCATTAACTGTTCTTGAAAACTTAAGGTAACCTGCATTAAAAAAAATGCAGAGGACTTCCTCACAAACTGGACTCCAGCATTGGAGGGAGGCAGTATAATGAGGCCGTGCGTGCCAGTGTGGATGTGTAAACAGAAGTTGATTTAAAAAAAAAAGTTATTAGATATTTAAACCTAGTGATATCTTTGATTTCGGTATTTTCATGAAGTTTTGCAGTATTTCACAAAAGTGTTGCAGTACATAGGGATGAAAAGGCATTATCTGATTGACTAATGAGTGACTTAGTCACAGTAGCATAGAAACATAAAGACAGGAGTAAACCTGTTAACCCAGTAGAGACCTAGGTACAGTATGTATACAAAAAACAAAGTCTCAACTGGAAAATATTTCACATGGCAAATTCAGAAACAGATTTAATCATAAGGAGAAATTGAAATAAGGGAGACCCAAAGAAATTAGTGAAGAAACAAGGGGAATAACAACAAGGGGCCGCGGTAATGATCGCAAATCGCGCATAGCGCGATTTGCATTATCGCCATATATTGCCGGTTCACATCACCGTGTTAGCGGCGTATTTACAACGATTTGCTAACGGGCGATGTTAAACCTTCGATATACGGCGATTTAAAGCAATATCACCTGAAAACCAGCGAAGTCAGCAATGCGCAGAGTAAAATGTTGAAAATAGGGAGAAGTGGATGTAACCTTACAATCCACCTCCCATTATGCACATGGCTAAGTAGGAAAATTTCCAGACGTTAGTTTTTGGCGATGCCAGTGGTTAGCGCAGCTTTTTTCATCGCTGCGCATTGTCTGGGCCGGATTGTTGTTGCCGCGATATGCGGTTAGCGATCAATTTCCCTGTTCTTTCCTGAAGATACACCTACTTTGCATCTCATTAGCAATGCAAAGCGAGGCATGTTTGCGCTGCCTTGTAAATATGGCGATGGCAATATCTCCGCTTTAGCGGTGAAAAGTGCCACTAAAGCGGAGATAAAGCCCTTGATAATATGCCCCAAGGTTCTTATTTACAAGCAGTTATAACAGCACTACAGTACATTGTATGTAATAGTAACCAACATGGGTTGTGCACTGAACGTGCTAGTGCTAGGGAATGGCGCAGTGACACAAGAGCAAGTCAACGGACAGCATCAATTTAAATAATTGGAAAACATTGAAAATAACTTTCCTTGTATATATTTTCCTTGTCATTGACCACAATTTTGTTGAATTGTTTGCGCCATTCACACTGTCCATTCTCCTGCTTTTGTGTCACTGTGCCATTCACTATCACTAGCACGGTCAGTGCACAACCCACTTATGGTTACTATTACATACAATGTACTGTAGTGCTGTTATAACTACTTGGGAATAAGAACCTTTTTTCGTCACGAATTTCTTTGGGTCTCCCTTATTTCCATTTCTCCTTATGATTAAATATGTTTCTGAATTTGCCATGTGAAATATTTTCCAGTTGAGACATTAGTCACAGTAACGTCTGCTACTGAACCGGGGTGGAGAGGTGGGGGGTTTGAGGGGTGTGACAAAAAAAAACACTTATCTGAAACAGCCGCCGGCTCTCCTTCGTCCTCTGTCCCTCTGACATCTTACTGCACTCCCGGCTGGCAGCAGGAAGCACCCGCCCTCCCAGCTTCCCCATAGCTAATCACAATGCTGCAATGCACTGTTGTGATTCGTCTGAGCACCGTGGATTGGCACTCAGACGGGGACTGGGAGGGTTTGCATGTTCCTCACCAGGCTGTGTAGTGCACCTGTTGGGGGACATGCAAAGTGAGCAGGACTGCTTGGGGCGGCCTGAGAAGGCAAGCCAAGCAGTCCTACGCACTTCAGGACTGAAAATCACTCCTCTCCCTATTCCGCCAGCCCCGCCAGAGAGCCACTGAATTATATAAGAAAAATAAAATTATAATAACAATAGGTATTATCATTTTATTTTTCCTTTTGTTCAGTGGGGTGACGATCATCGCCTTAGTGGAGGAGCAGCCGCTGCTTAGTCAGACATGTTTTTGTACGTACACTTTGACTGTGTTATTGGTTAGGGCCTTATATGTAGTAAGCATTAGGTTTAATATTTTTTCACTACCTACTACCACTTTATTAAAGTGGTACTAGGTAGGGAAAATTATTTAACATTTTCTATTTGAAAAATACTGTGGTACTTAAAAAAATGTGAAAAAAATTATAAAGTAAAAAAATACACTGTACTACCATGTTTCCCAAATATAGAGTACTACAGTGATTAAAATTTCTTGCATATCTACTTTAAAAAAGAAAAACTTAGCATAACACCTTGATACCTCCTAGAAAGTACTGCACTACTTACAAATAGTTTAAAAAAATAGTGTGTAAAAATAAATACCCTAGTTTGCTATATTTCGCAAACATTTTGTACCACTGTGTATTTTTTATTTTTTACTTTTGATTTCACATTTTCTTGTAACTACCACTGTACTATGTAGGTAGGAGCCTGGTGCTGTGTAAACTTAAAAAACAAATATAGAAAAAATATTAATTATTTTCCAGACCTATTACCACTTTAACAAAATGGAAATAAGTAGGGAACAACAATAATACCTACTACCTACTCATATCTAAGGCCTAACTCAAAACATAGACACAGTGTGGTGAAAAAGATATGGCTGCATTTTACTTTTGTAAAGGCAGCCATTATCCAGTCATATACTGTCTTGTAATTGGCGTATGCTGCAAAGTAACCTCCGTACACCACGGCACATTATATAACTAAGTGTTTTGGCATTATTACTTTATTACTACTTAACCAATTTACACATGATACCAAAAATAACCCTTCCCCCATAATATACATTCCTGACAAATTTTATCTACATCCATTCAGCCACTTTCATACTATGTCTTTTTAAAATACGCCTTACTACAGCACACCCTGCTCCACTCTATGCAAACACACTCTATACCACTACTCTCTACGCACCTCCACACTATGCTGTTCAAATCTATGTGAATTCTCTCTATGCCACTCTACTCTACTCCGCTCCACTGTGCACTACTCACCTCTATGCTATTCCGCTGTACGTCACTAGACTCTATGCCACTTTATGCCACTCCATTCCACGCTATTCCACTCTGCGCCTCTCCACTCTACAATACTCCCTTGTATAACACTCCAGATTATGCCACTCCATTGTACACCATTACAGTCTATGCCACTCCAGTCTACACCACTCATTCTATGCTGTTCTACTCTATGCTACTCCACTCTACACTATGATATTCCTCTCTATGCCACAACACTGTACATGATAAAATTGTACACTATTAAACTCCACTCTACGGTCCTCAACTCTATGTCATTCCATTGAATTCAATTGCACTCAACTCTACTCCACTCTATGCCACTCTACTCTACCACACTCCACTCTATGCCAATCCAATTTATGCCACTGCATTGCACGCCATTCCACTGTACACCACTCCACTCTGCGCTTCTCCACGCTATGCTCTACGCCACTCCATTGTACACCACAACACTATATTCTATTACACTCTACTCTACAACACTCTACCCAACTCCACTCCACTGTATTCCACTCTGTGTAACTGCACTCTATGCTACTCCACTGTATGCCAATCCACTTTATTCTATTCCACAGTATGTCACTCTAGTCTATGCCACTCTACTGTACTCCACTCCACTGTATGCCACTGCACTCTACACCACTCCACTGTATGCTGTTCCACTGTACCACACTCAATTATTTGCCACTATACGCCACTCCACTCTACATCATTCCAGTTGACCGCACTCTTCTTTATGTCACTCGACTTTACACTATCCTTGGGCACACTACTCCACTCTACGGCACTCTACTCTATGCCACTTCACACAATGCTTTTCCACTCTATGCCACTCCACTCGATGCCACTCCACTCCACACCACTCCATTGTATACCACTCCACTGTATACCAATTTACTGTACACAACTCCACTGTACGGCCCTTCACTGTACGGCACTTCCCTGTGTGTCACTCTACTCTATGCCATTCCACTCTACACTATTCCACTCTACGCCACTCCACTGTACGTCGCAATGCTCAACTTTATGACACTTCACTCCACACCATTACATTCTATGTTTCTCCACTCTACATCACTTTGATCTACGCCACTCTACTGTACACCACTATACTCTACACAACTCCAGTGTATGCCACTCCACTCTATGCTATTCCACTGTATGTCACTCAACTCTATGCCAGTGTATGCCACTACACTCTACACCACTCCACTGTATGCCACTGTACTGTACGCCAATCCACTGTCCACCTCTCCAGTCTATGCCACTACACTCTATGCTATTCCACTGTATGCCACTCAACTCTATGCCAGCGTATGCCACTACACTCTACACCACTCCACTGTATGCAACTGTACTGTACGCTAATCCACTGTCCACCTCTCCTGTCTATGTCACTCCACTCTATGCTATTCCACTCTATGCCACTTCACTCTACACTACTCCACTCTACAGCACTCAACTCTATGCCACTCCACTGTACAGCACTCCATTCTATGCTATTCCACTCTACGCCACACTACTGTACACCATACTGCTCTACACCACTCCACTCTATGCTATTTTACTCTACTCCACTCCACTGTACATAATTCCACTCTACGCAACTCCACTGTACTCCACTCCACTCTATGCCACTCTATTCTATGCCAATCCACTCTACAACACTCCTCTCTATGTCACTCCACTCCTTTTCACTCCTTGCCACTTGACTTTACAACACTGCCTGCCACCCCATTCTATGCTATTCCACTATACATTACTTTACGCCCCTCTACTGTATGCCACTCCAATCTATGCAACTCCACCCTGTGCCACTGCACTGTACTCTATTCTGCTGTAGGCCTCTCAACTGTACTCCACTCTACGCCACTCCACTGTATTCTATTTCACTCTATGCCACTTGACTATGCCACTGTACACCACTTAACTGTATGATTTCCACTCTACACCACCCAACTGTATTCCACTGCACTCTACATCACTCGAGTGGACTCCATTCTACACCACTCTACTGTTTGACTGTATGCCACCCCACTCTGCTATTCTACTCTATACCACTCAACAATATGCCACTCCACCCCACGCTATTACACTCTACACAGCTCCACTCCACACCAGTCCAGTCTAAGGTATTCCACTGTATGCCACTCCACTCTATGCTACTCCACTGTATGACACGCCACTCTATGCCAATCCACTATACACCACTCCACTCTACAACGTTCCACTCTACATCACTCAGCTCAATGCTATACTACTATATGCTCCTCCAGTTTATACCACTCTTCCCTACACCTCTCCACTTTACCCAACTCAAATCTATGCACTCCACTCTACGTAATTCCTCTATACACCACTTAATTCTATGCTGCCTAAATGCACTCAACTGTACGCCATTCCAGTCTACGCCACTCCAATCTATCCCACTCCACTGTATCCCACTCCACTGTATGCCACTCCACTGTACAGCACTCCACTGTACGCAACTCCACTGTGCAATATTGCTTTCTATGCCACTCCAATCTACCCTACGCCACTCTACTCTATGCCACTCCACTGCTTTCCATTCCACTGTACGCCATTCTAGTCTACTCTACTCTACACCACTCAAATTTACATCACTGTACTGTACACTGCTCAACTCTAAACTATTGCACTCTATGCCACTCCACTCCATGCTATCCCACTGTAAGCCACTTCCCCCTAGGCCACTCTATGCTATTCTACTCTATGTCTCTCCACTTTACCCCACTCTAATGTGCACTGCTCCATTTTAGACAACTCCACTCTATGCTATACCATTCTATGCCATTCAACTCTACGCCACTCTATGACACTCGACTTTACATCACTATACGCCACTCCACTCTACGCCATTACATTCTATGCTTCTCCACCATACATCACTCGTCTCTAAGCTACTCTGCTGTGCACCACTGTACTCTATACAACTCCAGTGTATGCCACTCCACTCTATGCTATTCCCCTGTACTCCATGCCACTCCACTTCACTCTATAACATGCTACTGTATGCCACTGCATTGTACACCACTGCACTCTGCGCTATTCCACTCTACGCCACTTGGCTCTACACCACTCTATGTCCCTCCACTCTATACTTTTCCACTCTACATCACTCCACTGTAAACCACTCCACACTACGCTATTCCACTCTACACCACTTGACTGTACGCCACTCTACACCACTCCAGTCTTTGCTATTTAACTCGACACCCCTCCACTCTACGCAATTCCACTCTATACCACTCCACTCTATGACACTGCACTCTACGCTACTCCACTGTACGCCACTCCACTCTTTGCCAGTCCATTGAACGCTACTCCACTGTACTGCAATACACTCTACACCAGTCCATTTCACACTATTTCACTCAATGCCACTTGACTCTACAATACTGTCTGCAACTCAACGCTGCGCTATTCTACTGTACGCTACTTCACTATACACCACTCTAGTGTATGCCACTACACTCTATGCAACTCCACCCTATGCCACTGTGCTCTACTCTATTCCGGTGTACCCCTCTCGTCTTTACTCCACTGTACGCCACTCCACTGTACGCTATTGGAGTCTACGCCATGCCACTCCATTGTATGCCACTCCATGCTGCACTATTCCACTGTACGCAACTCCATTGTACACCACAACACTATATACTATTACACTCTACACCACTCCAAGCTACCCCAGTCCACTCTATTCCACTGTATGTCACTCCACTCTGTGCCACTTCACTCTATGCCAATCCAATTTACTCTATTCTGCTGTATTTCACTCCAGTCTATGTCGCTCAACTGTACGCTACTCCATATATGCCACTGCACTCTACACCACTCCACTCAATGCTATTCCACTGTACCACATTAATTTCTATGCCACTATACGCCACTCCATTCTACACCATTCCACTCGACAGCACTCTGGTCTGTGGCACTTGACCTTAAGCCACAAAACACCACTCTACGCCATTTCATTCTATGCTACTCCACCATACATCACTCCTCTCTGCTACTCTACTGTACACCACTGCATTCTATACAACTCCAGTGTATGCCACTCCACTCTATGCAATTCCACTGTACGCCACTGAACTATATGCCAGTGTACGCCACTTCACTCTATGCCACTTCACTGTATGCTACTGTACTGTATGCCAATCTAATATCTGCCACTCCACTCTGTGCTTTTCTACTCAATGCTACTTCACTCTACACCACTCAACTCTGCAGCACTAAACTCTGTGCCAGTTCACTATACAACACTTCATTCTATGCTATTCCGCTCTTCGCCACTACCCACTTTGGCACGCTACTGTATACAATGCTACTGTATGCCACTCCATTCTATGCCACTCCGCTCTATGCTTTTTCACTCTACATACCTCCACTCTATGCTATTCCACTCTACATTACTCCACTGTAAGCCACTTCACGCTACGCTATTCCACTCTGCGACACCTGATTGTGCGCCACTCTACACCACTCCAGTCTACGCTATTTCACTCTACACTACTCCATTGTACGTTATTCCATCTAAACAACTCTGCTGTACATCATTCCACTCTATGCCACTCCCCTCTATACCTTTCCACTATATGCCACTCCACTCTATGCCTCCCAACTTTATGCCACTGTACTCTATGCCACTGCACTCTACGCTGCTCCACTGTACACCACTCCCCTGTACGCCAGTCCACTGAATGCTACTCCACTGTACCCCAGTCCACTTGACTCTACAACACTGTCCACCACTCCACTCTATGCTATTCTAATGTACGTCTCTCCACTTTACACCAATCTAGTGTATTCCAGTCGGCTCTATGCAACTCCACCTTATGTCACTGGGCTCTCTTTTATTCCGTTATTCGGCTCTCAACTGCACTCCACTCTATGCCAGTCCAATGTACGCAAGTCCTGTTTACGCCACTTGACTGTTCATCACTCGACCTTATGCCACTGTACACCACTCCACTTTACACACTTTTACTGTACATCACTACATTCTATGCCACCCCACTCTATGCTACTCTAATCTATGCCACTCTACTTATGCCACTTCACTGTATGCCAATTTTCTCTATGCCACTCCACTCTACGCCACTCTACTCTGTCCCACTTCACTCTATGCCACACCGTTATATGCTGTTCCACTGTTCGCTACTCCACTATACGCCACTTCACTCTAAGACACACGATTATATGACACTCCACTCTATATTATTCTACCATAGGCACCTCCAGTCTACTCCTCTCTTCCCTACACCACTCAACTTTATGCCACTCCACCCAACACAAGTCTACGCAATTCCACTATACACTACTCAACTCTATGCCACTGTATGTCACTCCACTGTTCGCCACTCCACTGTACGCCCTCCACTCGGAAGTCCATCCGCCGCTTTTCGGAAAACGGTCACAATATGGTGGCGGTGTCTGTAAGACAAAAATAAAACATAAAACATTAATAAAACATTTCTTCTTGTTTCGCCATGTTAATACCTGGTCTTAATTTTCGCGCTGCCTCCTATTTACACCACCCTTGTAAATAGGGGGCAGTGCCAAAATCAATCAATCAATCAATCAATCAATCAAAAGAAGCTTTATTCGATTGCAGAAAAACAATCATAAAAGCACAATAAAAAACAATTACAAGAGCAATTATTAAAACGAGTTCATTGCAATTCAATTTCTCTGTATTTATACAATTTCCATTTAATAAAACTTTACTAAAACTAACAGGACCCCCTTGTGCCAAAGATAAAATACAAGCTAAAACAGGTTCAAATCAATTACGAAATATATTCAGTTAACAGTTGTGAATATAAAGAATTAATACCTATATCACATATCACCGGTCACCATCCAACCTCCTCTGCTCCTTACTATCCCGTCACATTGTTTTCCTGATTCAGAGCATTCTTTTAATGTATAAAGCAATCCTCCAGGCAATATGTGTGTTTTCTAGGCATTGCAAATGAATTAGTGCTATACAACACTGTCTTAAACCATATGGCCTTAAAACGGGTACAAGTAATACTTTTCTTTGTGTCACATAAAATTTACAGAAAAACATCATATGTAATGTTGTCTGAATTCATTGGGAATCACACGGGCAGGCTGGTAAATTATGCGACCAGTCATCCATTGTAGGAAATGATAATAGTCTATGAATGGATCCTAACCTGAATCTAAAAAGCAGCATTCTATCAAACCCGCTAGATACAAAAGACAGGTATGGCTCCATCCCTCCAGTTGTAAGTGTAAACTGATGGTTCAACACACAGGGTTTCGCAAGCTCATCTAATGCTCTCTCTTCAGCTAGGTACACAAGGCCCCTAGATTTGAACTCCTTTCTAGAGATACCAATCATTGAGCTGGGGTTTGAGTCCAGGGGATCGTACGAACCCCATCTAGGGGCATATTATCAAGCCAGGCGATAAAATTATCGCCGCTTTAGCGTCAGAAAACTGCCGCTAAAACGGCGATAATGGGCTTGATAATATGCTCTGTGGAATTCCAATTGAAGCCCATGTTAGATGTCCTTCTCATCTAACATGGGCTTCAATTGGAATTCCATAGAGCATATTATCAAGCCCATTGTCGCCGTTTTAGCGGCAGTTTTCTGCCGCTAAAGCGGCGATAATTTTATCGCCTGGCTTGATAATATGCCCCCAAGTCTCATTACATCCGACATAATAATTCTATTCAATACCGTCTGCTCCTTTGTCCATATCCTGTGCCAGAGGAGTATGGGTTCCAATTTAATAAGATCCGTTACATAAGCAAGACCCAATTCTTCATGGCAGGCAAAGGTAGACGTGCTTTGAGGAACCGACAAAATAATGGGCAGGAAGGCATTTTCCACCAATTGTATCTGAGATGTATTCATGAACCCCCATACCCCTGCTCCATACATGGCCACTGAGAGACATTTGGCCTTATAAATTTGTATAATCTCACCAGGTGGCTTACGCCCCAGTTTCCTACAAAAAGTGTCAAGTGCACTGGTGGTTCTCATAAATGCGAGTTTTTTTCGCAGTTATGAATTTTGTCCAGGTATCATCGTCATTAAATAGGATACCCAAATATGAGAAACTTATCGTTTGGGATACCTTATTGCCTTCCAGAAAAATATTCCTTCCCTGGCCTCTGTACTTCCTATTTCCACAATTCGTAATAAAGGTTTTAGAAACATTAATAGATAAGCCCAGATCCTTCATAAAAACATTAAAACTGTCTAAAACCCTTTGTAAACCATTTTGCGTGAGTGCCATCAGAACTGCGTCGTCCGCATACAGTAAGGTAGGTATCGGACGACCACCTACTTGTGGGAAGTCTTGACCACTCTTAAGCAGCTCATCTCCTAGTGCATTTATATGCAAGTTAAAAAGGAGGGGGGCCAGGACACAGCCCTGCCTGACCCCCCTCCTGACAGAAAAAGCTCTAGTGCACTCACCTCCCTTGATTTATCGGACCCTAGCAGCTGCATCACTATATAGTTGTTGTAAAAAGGCTACTATATTAGGGTCCACACCCAGCGAGATCAAAACCTCCCATAATTTACAATGTCTCACCGAGTCGAATGCCGCCGTTAGATCAATGAAGGCCATAAACAGGCGGCCCCTCTTTGCCCTTATATAATTCCCCATCAACATAGACAAATTTAAACTTTGCTCGACAGTGACTAACCCTCTCTAAAGCCATATTGTAGATCCGAGAGGGTGCCGGCATCTTCTGCCTACGTTTCGAACTGTTCTAAGAGAATCCAACCTATGACTTTCACCACTGAATCGAGAAGGGAGATGGGTCTATAACAGTGCCAAAATCAATGGGTGTTGTGGCGGAATGCCCACTGCAAGACCCATTGCCCACCCTTTTTACGCTAAGTATAGTGTGAAAGGGGGCCTTATTTAGAATGCCACGTTAAGAGACGTTATTGGGCTTAACACCGCATTGTAAACAAGAGCGAAGCCCCTCAACCACAGGAACGTCATTATAAGTGACGTTCCTGTGGTGATAGGGGCTTGTAAACATGCCCCAGAGTGTTTGCAAAGGAACATTTTGTTCCACTGCACTTTTTCTGAGCTCTCTGTGCCCCAGGGACTCCAGCTGTATCTCACTGATGAGGCCCAAAAAGGAAGAAACATGTGTGAGATTGTTTGTGTTCCCATGCAGAGGGGACATGGACTATTAGGTTGTGATATACTGTCCCTTTTGGGACGAGATGAAGACTGATTTCTGTAATGGTGCAGAAGAGCTAAAATATGCCCAGATAAATTGCCAGTAATTCTGTTTAAATCAAGCATTCCCCTCTATCACCTCTTTGATTTAAATGAATAATTCTAAAGCCATGTACTAGTTGTTTGTGTATGTCACAAATGATGCTGTGAACAAACCAGTGTAAAGTGGGATCTAGCCCCTGATTCACGTATACACTCTCCACTGGTCTCATCTCTGAATGATTTCAAATTAAATTACATTCATTGACAGTTAAATATGAGCAGTGTTAAAAGCTATGGTGATAATAAACACCATCATAATGAGCCACATCCGCAGTTACATTACAAAAATGGTAATTCTTACACCAGGCATTTCTAGCTTTGATCCTCATCCGCTAAAAACTTTGGATCTTTGTTCTGCATGGAAATTATTCCAGGAGTTACATTGACAACATTCTCTCTTCTAGGATCCAAAGTCTGGACCCAAAGTATGGATCACTTGTTCTAAGAATTTCAGCTCGCAGGTTGGAGGCCAAAGATTCATATGGGTGCCTTGGTTAAGCTCTAAAATAGCTTTGAAATTGGGAACTCTCAGAGATAGGCAAACGACTTCTTAAAAATATTTTTATTTCATCGATAGTAATGTACGCTTAGATATAGAACTACTGGAAGGAGGTGTAGGAGTACAAAACTCAACACTCAAATAAGCAGTAAAGATTTTAGCAAACAAATGCATACAAATGCAAGGTTGAAACCAAGATGGTTAGAAGTAAAAAAGGAATACCAATCATTTTGGCTGTTGGAAAAGTTGTTTGCCCAGATTCATTAGCACACACAACAGATACTGGTGTGTGTAGATTTAGATTCCGTTTGTAGGTATCCCGATTTATGCCCTTATATAGGTACAATTCACATTGCCCTTATTTGGACATAGAAATCCGGCCCTTATTTAAACATTGTCCATACAAACCAAATACAGGCATGGCCACCTACATCCGTCCATCCATGTCACAACGATTTCTTGGAAAACCAGACCCTTAAGCCTTAAGGAATTTCCCCCAGCTTGATTATTGATTTCTCCAAGAACTCATTGAGTATGCATGAACATCTCTTCCTTAGGGGTTCATTCATGACATTCCTCTGCCCGACTTTTACGTCAATACTGGCATTCCTAGACACCTTCAAGGTATAAATATACCAGCACTTGATTTGGCAAATTGCGGTTCCCGAAGGATTCGATCCAACCTAGACTACGCGGTTCGCCACGGCAAGTTCAGAAGGAGATCGAGTTCCAGCCTGATGCACTGACCTGACGCTGCCATCCTCTTCGCAGAGAATCCAGCACCAGTGCTCTCTGACTTCCCTTGCGGGGGGTTAGACTATTGAGTCCAGAAAAGAGATTCCAACCTCTCTCATTCTCAGGTATGGAGCTGACGAGAACTTAGAGAAACTTTTGGCAACTCTTGGCTAAGCTAAAATATAGCTAGCTGTACTTTAGAAATAGCACCTACTTCAAACCTCGTACTACACTTAGGTTAGGTACACTGGGGTAGAACAATTTAGAAGCATCAGATGAGTATCACATTTTAGCATATGTTATTTATATATGTATTTTGATAAATATATGTCATAGCTACAAACCATGCTATTGCAGTACTATTTTATCTTACTGCTAACCTCGTACATATTGTACTTTGCAATCTGTCTTACGATTGTAGTAATTCATATCTCTTGCATGAGAAATAAGACTGTTCAATAAACCCTTTTATTGAAAACGCCCATCTCTCTATTTCTGTACAACTTTGTAGAAACGAAGCATGCACGATTGACTGAGTGAAACTGTTATCTATGCATTGTCCAAGGCAGGCCAGCCCATCTAGGCGCAAGGAAATCTTCTCCCATTACTCTAAATGCAGCCCAGGTTTATTCAGCTCATCCCTGACTCATCCAGGAAAGGCAGGGCACACCTCGACCCCCCCAGTGGCTGTCCGATGAGAATACACATCCCAGGCCATGTCACTCCAAAGTCAGACAGTCAATCCACAAACCCAGCAGAGGCACACAGGATGGCTAACCAAGAAAGTATCCTACTTTCTAAAAGTGGTATTTTCAAACACAAACCATAAAAATCGTTTTTACTAAAAGATGCATTTTTATATTCTGAGTTCAGGCATACTAAACCCCATTTCTCTATCTTGTCCCAATGGGAAGATATACTTAAAATAAGTTATAAGTAAACTTCCATGCTATCCTATGGAACAGATAGCCTTTTCATAGTGAAAAATGAAACACACTGTAATTCACAACAAGGACATGTCACACACACCAGTACATGTCCTACCTTTAATATACACGGCACCCTGCCCACAGGGGTACCTTGGGCCTTCCTTAGGGGTAACTTACATGTAAGAAAAGTGAAGATTAGGGCCTGGCAAGTGGGTGCACTTGCCAGGTCGACATGGCAGTTACAAACCGCACGCAAACACTGCAGTGACAAGTCTGACAACCCTTTTCAGGGCTGCTTGGGTGAGTGGCATATTCAGTACTGCAGGCTCACCAGCAGCATTTGATTTACAGGCTCTGGCACCCTCAGTGCACTTTACTAGGGACTTACTAGTAAGTCAAACATGCCAATTATGGAAACAACAATCCATAATACAATTTGCAATAGGAGCACTTGCACTTTAACACTGAACAACAGTGAGATAGTGCGCAGAGACTCTAAACCAGAAAAAAAGAGTAAAAACTAGGAGCTCAGAAAGGGAAAAAACAGCGGAAACATGCCAGGTCTAACGGGCATTCATGGTTGTCAATAGATGTTGATGATGAGGAGTACCAGTTTCTAGAAAGTTTTGTCAGACGTGGGTCCTTACGCCTAAAAAGGTTTGGCAAGGGGGTCTCGGCATCAACAAGTTTGAAGACCTCTGGTTTACACGATTCTGAGACTGTTCTGATTCTAAAGGGAAACAAAGTTGTCATGTTTATGCAGTTGTCAGAGGCTAATCCCTTCTTGCAATTTCGAGAAGTTTCTAGTGACCTCTGAGTTAGCTGGCACACACAAGTAATTAAGTTTAATATACTCGATAGAGACATACTGACCTTAGTCCTATGTCAAATCTATAGTGTATGTTATTCCAATGCGCAGAGCCTATCAGGGATATAGGAACTACACTACATGGTGCCCAATGGTTTGGCAAGGCACTAATTTAATGCTAGATACTAAAGTAACTCAGTCGTGCTTTTCTCAGAGACCCTCTACTCATAAAACTCCATAAGACGTCTGGAGTGGGTAGGGATAATATCCACCATAGCTGAGTAGGACGAAAGTCCTATGTATTAGCTGTTTGGCTTTGTTCAACGTTGAAGGATACAGTGTTCCAAAATATTGTGCACCTTATCTTGGTTTCCTTGAAACTTGCTCTGCAATTTTTTCATTAAAATGTCCGACACCGGAGATGCTGTCGTCGACAACGGTCAAGCTGCGGCTGACCTTACAGGTCTTAATGAAAACGAGTTGGGTGTTATACACATCCCACCAAATTTAAGGAGAGCCATCACTCTAAAACTTATAAAACATGGTCTGACACCAAGAGATGGCAGAGCAGTTTTCGTGATAGAGGCACATGAATCTCACCAGTCAGAGGTATTCTATTCATGGATAGTATTCCCAGAATCAAATCCAATAACACATATGTTTCACTTCTACAAAGAAGATGAACCACCAGAGGAATATATTCCTCTTGAGGATATTGAAATTCCAATCACATACCAGGAGCATGAGCTCTGGTTTATAGGCGCTTTAAAACATTACAATCACATTACCAGGCTCGGTCCACTAGGTAGACCAGGAGCAACATGGCCGATTTTAGCCGGCTACACACCTCATACTGACATTGAAACTATGTCAGACATAGATTTACTTGCTCAACTCAAGGAGTTGCTCAAGATATATAGCCAATTGGTTCAATATGTCATGCAGACATTCACAGTCCAACAACCATTAACAGTTCCAAATCCAGTCGTTTATCAGGGGAATACACTAAAAATTACTCCACCGACTTTACATTCAGTCATGGGTAAATTACCCGCAAAACGCAAACAAATTCCATTCTGGTTAGCTCAGAAAATTACTCAAATCGAAGCAGTATTTCCTAATACTACCCCTTTTGAAAAGCACAGAATTTGAACAATTTGTTTACCAATGGGGATCACACCACATCCGGAAGACTGCACCTCTTGGGGCACAATCTTTGCTGCAATGTACACAAAGCACATGGTGTTCCATCAATGGTGGTAATACCTGGGGGCCGATCACGATCCGGTAAAAAAATTCCCTGTACGACTCGTATCCGGTCTTTTTACCGTACGAATCGTACAAGTGCCGTACAAACTGCCAATTACGATTCGCATGGGAAAAAGACCATACGAATCGCATTGGGAATATTTCCCCACACGTCCTCGGGTCGGAAAATGTGTCCGACACGTCCCCGGACGATTTACCGTACAAATGTGAAAAGTGAAGTCCCACCGCGGAATCACGATCCATCCCGTGCGTCCGATGTTACAACCGTATGGAAAAAACACCGTCCGCACCAAACTCCCATAGCAAACATGGAGACATGTGCCCGCATACGCGCCGACCCCCCCCAGCCCCCGTACGTTCGAGTCGTACCCCCGTGTATGTACACCCCCACCCTTGTATGTACACCCGTGTACGTTAGAGTCGTACCCCCACCCGTGTATGTACACCCATGTACGTGTCGTACCCCCGTGTATGTACACCCGTGTACGTGTCGTACCCCCCGTGTATGTACACCCGTGTACGTTCGAGTCGTACCCCCATGTGTATGTACACCCCCACCCGTGTATGTACACCCGTGTACGTACGAGTCGAACCCCCCGTGTATGTACACCCCCACCCGTGTATGTACACCCGTGTACGTGTCGTACCCCCCGTGTATGTACACCCGTGTACGTGTCGTACCCCCGTGTATGTACACCCATGTACGTTCGAGTCGTACCCCCGTGTATGTACACCCGTGTACGTTCGAGTTGTACCCCCGTGTATGTACACCCGTGTACGTACGAGTCGAACCCCCCGTGTATATACACCCCCACCCGTGTATGTACACCCGTGTACGTACGAGTCGAACCCCCCGTGTATGTACACCCCCACCCGTGTATGTACACCCGTGTACGTTAGAGTCGTACCCCCACCCGTGTACGTACACCCGTGTACGTGTCGTACCCCCCCCTGTATGTACACCCGTGTACGTGTCATACCCCCGTGTATGTACGACCCGTACCCTCACACACGTACATACGGACCGTACCCCCACCCCAACCGTGTATGTACGACCCGTACCCTCACACGCGTACATATGTAGCGTACCCCCCACCCCAACCGTGTATGTACGACCCTACCCTCACCCGCGTATGTATGGAGCATACCCCCACCCCAACCGTGTATGTATGACCCGTAACCTCACACGCGTACGTATGGACCGTACCCCCACCCCAACCGTGTATGTACGACGCGTACCCCCACCCGCGTATGCATAGAGCGTACCCCCACCCCAACATTCTAAGTACGGAGCGCACCCCAGGCCCCAACATCACCACCTTCACACAACATCGAGCATGTACGAGTCGTACCAAGCCAGACACAAGGACAAAACAACACAAGAATACACCATTCGAATGGCACAAAGCCACAAAACATGTCCAACAACCACAAAAACAACACATTCACTGACCTGCAACTGCCAAAATGCAAAACAGAGGCCCAAAACACAACCACTCCTTATAACACACCCACCCAAACTTCAAACACAGCCACACCCACCAATGGACCAATAAAAAGGGCCCACACACACAAACCATGAGCCTTTGCAACAGACTCACTGCTGGCAGACCCCACAGACAACCTACAGCACCAAACTAGAACCTTTACTACACCTTACACTTGCACACCTTCACACACACACCTTCACAAACACCCCCTCATCGCATTCACACACACACCTGCACAACCACACCCACACACCCACAACCATCCACACACCCCCCCCCACCATGCACACCCACACCCCTCACCATGCCCACTAACAAGAATCCAAAGTTCACTAGCCGAGAGTTGGAGGTCCTTGTCGATGAAATCCTCAGAGTTGAGCCACACCTCTTTGGAACATTGGTCAGACAGACCAGCATTTCAGAAAAAACAGCCATGTGGCAGACGATCGTCGATGCTGTGAATGCTGTTGCGGACACCAGAAGGACCAGGCATGAATGCCAAGCCAGGAGGTACGATCTGCGGAGGAGGGTCCGAGCCAAAATGACCGACGAACACAACCAGGCCAACGTCACTGGAGGAGGGCCGCCCCGCAGAACCGTACAATACCATCCCTGGGAGGAGAGGGTGATGGCCATACTGCCGGTGGTGGCAGTCGACGGATTAGAAGGACTCCGAGACCCGGGTGAGTACACAAACAACTCACCTCACATGGGGGGAACGTCATCCACAACCAAACTCACAATCAGGCACGCAACCACCCCAAGCTATCGCATGACTCAACCACACTCCATGAACACGCACATGCCACTGGCGCCACCATGCCCCATGCACCCAGCTGGAAAATGTCAAGTCACAGGCCACAGAAAACACCAACACATGACACGGTAAGCCGGATGGCGGGAGGGTGGGCCACAAAAATCACATAGTGCAAATCAGAAGCAGACAACAATGCCCCCTGCCCATATGGCCTAGGTCACAGCCAGACAAACAGTGTGTCCCCACACAGGAATGACTTGCCAGCAAATGGCGGACGCCTTGCATCAACACATGGGGGTGACCGCACATTCTTGCACATGACAGCAGCTAATGAACAGCCAACACTGTGAAAGAGTGGCAGCACACACCACCACAGCAGCAGCGCAGACACAGACACTACACCCAATGGGAGCCTGGAGATCAGAAACAAACTCATATCAACAATCCAAGGGCCATTCAAAGATCTGCTAACAGTGTGTGCCCAGGAAGCTGGGCTGAGGTGACAGAGGGTGACGCACAGAGGGAGGGAGAGGGGGACAGAGAGGGAGGGAGACACAGGGAGACGGACAGAGGGAGGAGGCTGACACACAGAGGGAGGGAGAGGGGGACAGAGAGGGAGGGAGACACAGGGAGACGGACAGAGGGAGGAGGCTGACACACAGAGGGAGGGAGAGGGGGACAGAGAGGGAGCGAGAAAGGGACACACAGGGAGAGCAAATCAGCCTTGTGGTGTGTGGGAATGTCTGCTCGTCAGCAGGTGGACTGCGTGCATGTAGACAAGGGTGGCCAGTGCCTGAATCCCCCTCTCTTCTCCATGGCAAAACACTGGGCCATGTCTCAACCTGTGCACGAGCACAACGCCAGCTACCTGCATTATATAAGTGTGTGGAACAACTCCATGTGCCCACGTACAGTGCAACACGGTAGGTGCCAATGCATGGCTCGCCACACCTGCCCACTCCACTGCTGACTGCAGTCACAATTGACGCAGCAAGTAAAACTGTGCCACACATAGGTAAAGTCGCAAAAGCTGTGCCCAAGGGACATACCCATGCACAAGTGCACTGTGAGTGGAATGCAAGACATATCCAAATTCCCAGAGGAAATGTGCCAACTTAGAAACGAATGAAACATGGATGTTGCATGGAACAAAATTAACATTGTCTCTCTCACACACAGGTCAACATCGTGGATCACCCCCCAACACTGGGGGGGAAGACTCACAGGACCCGGCTCGGCGGGATGACGGAGCCACCAGCAGTGACGACTCTCACCACTCTGTGGACTAACCCGACCCCGACCGACCTGGCCCCTCTGGTGTCCAACGACCTGCAGCACAGGTAGAACTGGGCCAACCACCACCCCCACTCCTGCCACATCCCAGGAGACACCCAGGATCCCTGCCCCACCACCACAATGCAGCCAGGCTGGCCAGGAGGGACACGGTGTCCCGGGCACCCAGGAGGAGGCAGGCGACAACGCCAATGCCACCCCTCAGGGGTCCCGGAGACCCGATGTGCCCACAAGGGCAGGCCAGGTGCAAGTGGGCAGGAGTGGTGGGAGTGGAGGACGGCGGATGTGCGAGCCTGACCGGTTGGCTGGGGAACCGGTATATTCCCATGTCCGAAACATCCTGGACACATACCGGCAGGACACCACGGGCATGGCCCAGGTTGTGTCCATCCTCGAGGAGATCAAGACCCAGCAGGCCCAGCAACATGCGGAGCAACATGCCTGTCTACTGCAACACCAACGGCGGATGGAGGACAGACAGGCTGAGCTCGTGACGGTGTTCACGGGAATTCACAGTACACTCCGTCGGATGGCCGACAACATGGGCAACCCTCCCTGTGCCATCAGGCATAGAACATCACCACCCACAGGGAGGGATCAGGAGGAGGAGGAGGAGACATCCGATGGAGCGTCCCAAACATCGTCACGGCCTGCTTCTGAGGGTCCCCGCAGGAGGGTGGGTCGTCCACGGAAAAGACCATGAGGGTCGGCGCAACAGCACCATCTCCCAGGACACCTGGCCTGGCACCTGGCCCACTGGAGCAACAGCAGCACAGCAGCAAAAGACATTCTCTGCCACATGGACTTGCTGGTCACTGTCTGACCAATGTTGACAAAGACTGTGGCATGGACTCTGAGGATTTCAAATGACAAGGACACCAACTCCCCTAGTGAACTTTGGATTCCACACACCCGGAAAGCCCCTCAAGTCAAACCCGCCCCCCCTACCCCAACCAAAATAAAAAGTCACACCAAGAAGAGAAGATGCCTACTGATTGCATTATTACCTTACATGTGTCTTGTAATGTCTAACCATGCCTGAGTTCTCATTTGACTTCAACCATCCACACCCTGGGGCCTGAGTCTGGCACAGGACACACATGGGTCACATTGTATTAGGCAAGACAGACATGGAGCACCATACACACCCGTGATGGGCCAACCAGCTGAGGGGGTGGCCGCACAACCGTGCCGACAGACATATTGAGTACAGCGACAGCCATGCGCAGAGGTCAGGGATCATGTGAAGTGTCCTGGGGGGCACCCAGGTATGTGTGGACAGGTGGCAGAACCATGTCCTGCAAGCTTGAGTCAGGTGGATGCAGAGAATGGTGGCCTGGCCAACGTTGGATGCATGGGGATGGCACATGTCACAATACCCACACAGTCATGGACATCATGCACAATACACAGTCTAATCCCACACAAACAGCTTGCATCTTCCTACTCTACACATAGACACATAGCCACTATCACGGAAAACCATGCCAGACATGCCGGATGCACCGTGGCAACACACCAGCATTGACTGAGAAGAGGCACCTTGGAGGCATAGGGACACCTTTATTAGTCATGTATTCGGGATTGCAGAGGCAACTTGGAGTACACATGAACGGGTCATGTGGAGTAACATGTGGGTCCAACACTGGCACCCCCCTTCTGCAGCACAAATGCGTAATAGCCATGGAACTGGCACACAAGTGTCGGGTAACAGCTAAACACCCCCTGCTGTGCACGGAGAGACTGCCATACACCATAGTTCCGCTGATGTGGAAGACCCACACCATGTCAAGCCTATGCAAACCGTATGTGTCCGAGGGCAGTGTAACACACATTGATGCCATCATCACATTCCACAATCCCATCACTGATGACTGTCAACAAGTCTGACCGTCTATTCAGGTGTACCCAGCTGCATGTCATGTGTACCATGGTGATGCGACATGTCTGCAGAGGAACCAAACATCGACAGGGGCAGTGTGCATACATCGTAAACAACTGCCACACCCAATACACCCCTGATGCATCCCTTACCCTAAGGAGACTTTCAAACTTGTCCGTGCGTGTAACGCTGAGTCAGCACACGATGACGTGTCCATGAGGAATAGCAGTGCCACAACAATGCAACCAGCAGACGGCATGCGCAAGTACCTGGGGATGAGAGACACACAAGAAGTCAGCCACAAAAAGCACAGCCACTTGCATGTACTCAACACATGTAAGGATGACAACATGCCAGGTCACAATTATGACTGGGGAAATACACATTACTGGCACCATCACTCCAGTGACACATCCACATACACCTCTGACTCACGTGCCATACATGCAGCTGGACACACACATCACAATACATGCCACACGGGGACCAATGCGTGCACACACAGACACTGGTACTCACCACTAAGCAAAGAAGTCGCGTATGAGCCGAGTCCGGATGTCCTCTTGCGGAACCACATCCTCCACATCACTAGCCCCATTGCCAAGACCTTCGTCCTCCACGGGTGGATGGTCCTGATCATCTTGATCCAGGATGAGTGGCACAGCTTTCTCAACTGCCATGTTGTGCAGCATGCAGCAGACCATGAAGATTTTGCAGACCTTCGCCGGGGCATATGGGAGGGCGCCGCCGGTCTTGTGGAGGCATCGGAATCGGCTCTTCAGGAGGCCAAATGTCCTCTCTATCACTCGCCTTGTCCGGCCATGGGCGGTGTTGTAGCGGAGCTGGGCCGGCGTGATGGGGTTGCGGAGAGGTGTGATCAGCCATGGCATGTTGGGATAGCCAGCGTCCCCTACATGGAAAGCACATGGACATAAGTAGGACAGGAGAAGCGGTCGTGCTGGAAGTCTACGCAAAATACAGGACAGACAGAGTTGTACCCACCAACAACACATGCTCGTTCGTTGCGCAGCTGCGTCATCATTTCAGGCACCCTGATATGCCTCATGATGTAGGCATTGTGTGCTGATCCTGGAAAACGAGCACAGACGTGTGAAATCACCATGTTGGACAGACACACCACAAGGGCATTGATGGAGTGGTAGTGCTTGCGATTCCTGTACGCTACCTCCTGTGCCTGTGGTGGTACCAAAGCCACATGTGTCCCATCTATGGACCCAATGACATGGGGCATCCCTCCCAGGGCATAGAATCCACGCTTGACCCCAGTCAACATTTCAGGGGTTGGGAAATGGATGAACTCATCCAGGTGAAGCAACATGGCCTCTAAGAAATCATGCAGCACACGGCAGAACATGCTCTGGGACATGCCACCAACATGAGCTATGGTATTTTGAAAGGTACCCGTGGCAAGAAAATGTAGGGCTGCCATTACCTTCAGCTTGGGTGTCAGTGCCGTAGGATACCTGTGCAGCGGTTGCAGGTGTGGTGCCAGCCTCGCCGTCAACTCCAGAATCAACGGTTGGTGGAAGCGGTAGCACCGGATACAGTCATTCTCCCGCATGTCAGCCACGTCCGGAATTGCTCGGGGAAGAGGCGGCGCTCTGCAGTAATTTGGAAGTGACAAGGAAGAGTGAGTGCACTACAACAACAGTTTTTTGGTGCTGAGCACATGTTAATCTGTCAATACACATATGCGACATACGGAGTCAGGTATGTGCCACATGCCCTGGACACGTATGGCTGCCAGGTGACACTCCTACCAAGACCCAGCTACACACGGAGATTGTGAACCTCCACATGCCATGGCATGGGATTAGCTGTGTCCCAGTGTAAGTGAACAGCCAGACGCAACACAGGAGTGACATACATCCACACATCAGCAGAAGTAGGATGTCGATTGCAGAGACTGGTAGCGGAACACTAGAGCCACAGGTCACATGACATTACACTAGGACAGCCCACACACCTTGCCATGAAGGTGTACATGTGATGACTCACCACACATTCATAGAGAGGATGCAGACATGTCCTTGTTACGCTACTCCGTGTCCCATGCATACATATGCACCTCACATCCGATACCACATGTGGCCTGGTGTGCGTAACTGTGTGCCATGTCCATCTACACACAGACACATGTTGGTTGCTGCAACAGCTGATGCTTTTGAGGGAGCTCCAACATCAACCTAATGGGAACACACCACACATACATGACATAGACACATCGTGCACCGTGGGTAGTGACATGTCTGGTGTGGTAACCCCTGTACCTGGCATCAGGGGACACTTGCGTGTGTTGTTGACCGTGCCATGCCAGTGACGCTCATCCCAAGTGTGCAGTACGACATGCACACATGTCAAAGGAGTTAAGGGCATGCCTGGCACACATTGCACCGTCACACATAACATCTGTACACATCTCATTATACATCTGGTGCCTTCTCCACTCAGGAGTAATGTGCCAAATCACAGCCTTTCACACCTGTGCCCCACACATGTAGTACTGGCCAGACAATGCCTTGATGTCCATCCATGGACAAGTATGTCAGCCCTATTCCTTCCTGTGTGCTGCCTGTTACCACTGTGATGTGTGAAAGGCACCGTACTTTCGCTAAGAGGGCCTGTGTACGTTCCCTATCACTATGGGAGTGCTGCCGTATGTGTACCCATAGTGATAGTGATCGTACAGGCGTGTGTACGGTCCGTACCACTATGAGTACGCATACGCGAGAACACCCATAGTGATAGTGAGCGTACGCACGCGTGTACGGTCCGTACCACTATGAGTACGCATACGCGAGAACACCCATAGTGATAGTGAGCATACACGCGTGTGTACGGTCCGTACCACTATGAGTACGCATACGCGAGAACACCCATAGTGATAGTGAGCGTACACGCGTGTGTACGGTCCGTCTCACTATGGGTGTGCTCGCGTATGCGTACTCATAGTGATAGTGAGCGTACAGGCGTGTGTACGGTCCGTACCACTATGAGTACGCATACGCGAGAACACCCATAGTGATAGTGAGCGTACGCACGCGTGTATGGTCCGTACCACTATGAGTACGCATACGCGAGAACACCCATAGTGATAGTGAGCATACGCACGCGTGTACGGTCCGTCTCACTATGGGTGTTCTCGCGTATGCGTACTCATGGTGGTACGGACCGTACACACGCCTGTACGCTCACTATCACTATGGGTGTTCTCGCGTATGCGTACCCATAGTGATACGGACTGTAAACGTATGCGTACGCTCACTATCACTATGAGTATGCATACGCAAGCACACCCATAGTGATACGGAGCGTACACACGCCTGTACGGGCCGTTGCTATGCATTTGGAGTGCCCTAAGGCCCCGGGACACACCGTACCTGTGTGTGTAGCTCCAAATTACATAGGGGACACATGAGGGACAAGTATTAAGGCCTACATGCATGCTGGTTGTCATGGAGACCCAGTTTAAAGTTTGAATTTTTTTAAACAGGTGCGCAGCAGTAGTCAGTTTGAATGAATCTACTTTGTTGCAATGTGGTTCTGGAGGTGACATAATGCTGAAGAAAAAAACACAATAAGAACCCACTGACTGTGCTAGGTTTGAAGGGATTGGAGGAAACATAGGATGCAAATGTGAGTGACCAATCACTCTGTACTCCTGTGCATGAAACAGGACAGCAAGGCAGATATAAGGCAGCCAGGTCCCATGAGGGAGCACTTGCCTGCACATCTTTGTATTCGACGACCCAGCTGCTGCTACTGATTCCCTGGAACCATGTCAAGGTCTGTGGAGAGGTCACATCCTTTCACCCTGGAGGAGAACCTGGCTTTGCTGGATGTGATCCTCCCACAGTACCCCCTGCTGTATGGCCGACCAGGGTATCAGGTGAGTGCAGAGTCTACTAGCACAGACTGTGTCCCTTTTTTGTGACTGTGACTTCTGGCATTGTGTCCAGGTGTGACACACATGCTATGTACTGTAGGGGGGGGTTCCAGGGGGCGGAATGCCTGATGTCTCCCAGCCAGAGCATGCTGTGGTGCATGTCTGCCGTCCTCACTTGCATTGTGTTTACTGTGACAATCACTGCATGGTGCATGCCACAATCTGCCTGTCTTGTCCTCCTGGGAATGTAGCCTCTACAGTCCTCATGTGATTATGTGGTCAGCCCAGTGTGACAGGTGACTGTACCCACAGATGTGTGTTAGTTCTGTGTACCTGTGCTGAGAGTGTCCACATGATGTGTTCGTACCCAGGACATGTGTGTGTGTGTAAGTCCCCTGTCATGTGGGTGGGTGCATATGTAGAGTGTAGCACCTGGGCTGCATGAGGGATGGAGATACCCTGCCCATGTGATGTGAGCAGGGAGCAGTGCTGTGTGTCTGACGTGCAGAGCCAGCCCCACACCTGTGAGCCCCCCCGTCTAGTGGCACATGTGCAGAGTGAGGTTTGTCGCTGCATTTGGCAATGGCAGGTGAATGTCCTGTGCCTGTGTGTGTCTGTGTACTCTGCTGCGGTAGCGTCAGTGGCCTGTGGCATGTGACTGCTTTGAGGTGCTGCACATTATCCTGGTGTAGCTTGTGATGCACAGTGTGAGCCTGGATCATTGATTGTGTGGTTGCCCTCATTCCACCTGTGTACTTTCAATGGCACGTACTGCTTTTCCCCTTCCCCAGAGTATCATGTCCCTATGACAAAGGTGCAATGCGTTGGATGCATACTATGCCTTGTTGTAAACAGCAAATTTGTTCTAATATGTGTCTCTGTGACATGTGCCAGGTGTATTGATGTAGTATCACTTGTTCATCCTCACAGGTAGGCGCCTCTGCCAAGAAGCAGATATGGCTGACCGCCGTCAGTGCCGTGAGGAGTGCGGATGGTCGCAAGCGGCGCCTGGCCCAGGTGAGGAAATGCTGGCAGGATATCCGGTGCTGGACGCGGAGGATCGCACGGGTCCTGCTGGGGGACTCACCTGAGACTCATAAGAACCGCGGGCGCCGCCGTCTGACCCACATCCACAAGCGTGTGCTGGCGGTGGTCTTTCCAGAATTGGACAGGCGCTTACAGGAGAAGCAGCAGCAGGAAGGGGGTAGGTACATGTGTGTTTGTTGTGTGTCACCAGCATTTGTAAGTGCACAGTTGCATGGATACACTGGCAGGGTCTAAAGGTGCTGTGCAGATCCAGTTACCCACAGTATAGCTGTGCTCTCCTGCCTCCCTTCCCCTCTTTGCAATGTGTTCCCTGGTCTGTGTGTAGTCACTCCTTCACAAGGTAATGTCGGCTGCCGCTTTCTCCACGTGAACTATGCTTGTAGCATCATGTGTGGGGGTGGTGTGTAACAGGTTTTGGGACCTTGCCTGTGCTCTGTCCAGTTCAGTACATGTGGGTTCCATGTCAGTTGGCACTGATGCTGAGTCCAGACATGGGAGTTAGTCTCTCAAGTGTAATGCCTTACAGCGCGCATGTCCTATGTTGTGGCCTGTGACATGATGTGCATGAGTGTGCGATACGCATGGTGCAGGGATGGTGGCGTGTGTTGCAGTCATTCCCATTCAGGACCATGGAGTTGTGTGGCCACTACTGTCCCCTGGGGCATATTTTCCTAGGTGTCATGTGTGTCATCACAAAACGTGGACACTCTCAGTGTCTACAGCATAGGTTGTGCTCTGTGCCATTGTCCCCTGGCGCCATGTATAATGACGTAAAATGTAGTACAATTGTCCAATGTACAGCCTGACCTGATTTTCCTTGTTCATACTCACGGTGGCCAGTGCCTGTGTGTCTTGTTACAATCATCTGATGGTGGCCATTTGTACATGATTATTTGGACAGGCGCACCTTGGGTATTTGGCATCCAATCTTGCATTTATGCAGCCCCTGTGTATTTCACCCAGACTAAGAGATGTAAGTGCCACCTGTGTCTCAACAAATTGTCTCATGTAGGGGGTGGTTGGTGCGGGCCAAGCGTACATGTCAAAACCAGAATTCTCCTTGCTAGGTCTGGCCAGTGTAAGATGTTTGTCTGGACATACACTCAAGGTGCAGTGAGCCAGTCATGGTGGGCATATTTTCAGTATTACCTATGCAGCATGTGCCTCAAGTTCATGGATATGGTCCCTCCTCATCCCTATTTTCGGCAACGCTGTGTGGTGCAGATGCAGTGCTGGATTGTCCCCAGGGCCTGGCTCCTATGTCAAACTCCATTTAATGTCATTTGCTATTGTGTCATGCTCTCCATGGATTTTCATTGGCATGGTGGGTCAACCAACTGTGTGTTGCATGCCCTACATCTGTACCTTGTTTTGTAGGTGTTACTGATCTTTCTTTGCAGGCTATGCACTGTAACCTATGTAGATTGGACTCATGTGACATATGTATACAGGTGTGTGATTAATTGCTGTCTCTTCACCTTGCCCACAGCATCGTCGGGGGACAAGGAGGGAGACATGAGCACAGACGGAGCGGAGGGACCGAGCACCAGTGCCAGCGTTGACATCGTGCCTGGCACATTGAGTGGTACTGAGGCGGAGGAGAGTGAGGCCGAGGACCTGTCCACTGGCACGACTGAATATGAAGCTGACGGGTCCGAGGATGATCTCTCCGAGTGGGCGGAGGCTGCACCAGCAGCTGACAGCGACACAACATCGCACCCCGCCCCCTCCATTGCCATCAGCCGCCTCCCACTTGCTCGTGTCCCTTCCCAGCGTGCCCGGTCACCACATGTCTCCTTCCTGCCAGGCACCACACCCCCTGCCCCTGTCTCCACTGCTGCCGCCAATGCTGAGTCTGTGGACATCCAGCGGCAGTTGCAGGTTGGTCAGGCTGCGATCCTTAATGTCCTCCATGGCCACAGCCAAGTGCTGTACAACATGGAGGCATACTTGGAGGGCATTTTTTCATCGCAGGCTGACCAACGCCAGTTGCTGAGGTCCATAGACTCAACACTGACTGCAGCAGTGGGTCTCCTGCAGCGCTACGTCCCACCCCCTACCCCTGCCCCATCCACACTTCCCACTCCCATGCCTGTCCCACGTACACCCAGATGTCAGCATGCACCCACCACAACAGACACAGGCACCACACAAGCAGGGAAGGTCATACGCACACCTCCTGGCACGCACACACAGGGTGAAGTAGGCACACCCACTGGGTCGGGGGGCAAACGTAAGTCATGCAGCCAGAGTGGGAGTCCGCATTCCACCCAATCCACTCCCTCCAAATCCCCTCCCCTCAGCTCTCCTGGCCACATATCCGTCAAGGACTCCTTCATGGCCGCTCTGTCCCTGAGCCCCACTGTGACACCACCCCGCAAGCGGTCAAGGGAGTCCCCGGTCAGGGTGGTTGAGTCCCCCCTGTCCAAACGCCTCCCCCAGTGGCGCTGCGACCCATCCCTCCGCCCCCCCCCCCTCTTTGGGGCCTGTGGTTCCTTTGGGTGCAGAGGAGACGCTGGAGGACCTTGCTAAGGTGTGCAGCGACATCCTGGCCTCCGCCTTTGGCCCTGCCCCACCCCCTGTGGTGGAGTCCTCCATCCCTGCACCCACGACACCTACCCTTCGCCCTCATGTCCCTGCGGTGCCTGGTCCTTCCCCCCCACATGATGCGCTCCCCGCTGTGGAAGACGAAGGAGTCTGACTGTGCAGGCAAGCTAGGGGACACACGTCCCACTGTGTCCCCCATCCAGCTGTGACTCATGGACTGCCCTATGGGCTTTGTAAATATTGAACTTTATCCACACAAACATTTTTTGATAATGCTGAATAAAGCCTTTTTTTTCCCTTAGATCACTACTGCTTTTCTGGTATTGCTGTTGGTGGGGCTGCTACATGATTTTGGGTGGTGAACATGTGTTGGGTGTGTGGGAAATGTAGTAGTGTGCTGGTCATAGGGGGGACCCTGGTATCTGTGTGCCATCACAAGGTGTTAGCTAAGTGTCTTTGTTCATGTAAGCAGTTACTGCATGGTGAAATTGTCCCATGGTGTGTTCCTTCCTCTGTGTACCCTGACATCTTCCCTGCAGGGTGTTTCCACTATGTGGTGCTGAGCTGTGTCTACATCAGCTGGGGGTGTGACGGACTCCTTCAACTTTGCACATGCATGCTGAGCGATGTCTCCACCTGCATCATTCGTGGCATCCTTGGTGGTCACTGTACTTGTGTATGTAGACTGTTGACAAGACTTCATGTGGACATGTTCTCTTTTAGGCGCTATGCATGTGTGTACTCCCAGCCTCGCACACATGTGGTACATGTACTGCAGGGTCTTTGTGCACCTGACTGACAATTGTGGCAATTTGATCTGTGGGTACTCCACCCTTATATTTTTCCCATGGGCAATGCTGGGGGCCTCTGCACCCACCCCTCCTATGTCTGGGCACTGCTGTGAGTGATAGGCACCCACCCCTCCTGTGTCTGGGCACTGCTGGGAGTGTTAGGCACCCACCCCTCCTGTGTCTGGGCACTGCTGTGAGTGATAGGCACCCACCCCTCCTGTGTCTGGGCACTGCTGGGAGGACTCTGCACCCACCCCTCCTGTCTCTGGGCACTGCTGTGAGTGATAGGCACCCACCCCTCCTGTGTCTGGGCACTGCTGTGAGTGATAGGCACCCACCCCTCCTGTGTCTGGGCACTGCTGGGAGGACTCTGCACCCACCCCTCCTGTGTCTGGGCACTGCTGGGAGGACTCTGCACACACCCCTCCTGTGTCTGGGCACTGCTGGGAGGACTCTGCACACACCCCTCCTGTGTCTGGGCACTGCTGGGAGGACTCTGCACCCACCCCTCCTGTCTCTGGGCACTGCTGGGAGGACTCTGCACCCACCCCTCCTGACTCTGGGCACTGCTGGGAGGACTCTGCAATCAATCAATCAATCAATCAAAGGCATTTATAAAGCGCACTACTCACCCGGAGGGTCTCAAGGCGCTGGGGGGGGGGGGGGGGTCCGCTACTGCTCGAACAGCCAGGTCTTGAGCTTCTTCCTGAAGGAGAGGTGGTCTTGGGTCAGGCGTAGTTCGGTGGGGAGGGCGTTCCAAGTCTTGGCGGCCAGGTGGGAGAAGGATCTACCTCCTGTAGTCGCTCTGTGGATGCGGGGGACGGCTGCGAGGGCGAGACTGGTCGAGCGGAGGTGGCGTTTGGGAGCGTAGAAGTTGAGGCGGCTGTTGAGGTAGGTCGGGCCTTGGTTGTGTAGGGCTTTGTGTGCGTGGGTGAGGAGCCGGAAGGTGATTCTTTTGTTGATCGGGAGCCAGTGCAGGTCTCTCAGGTGTCTGGAGATGTGAGTTCGTCTGGGGACGTCGAGGATGAGTCTCGCCGAGGCGTTCTGGATCCGCTGGAGTCTCTTCTGGAGCTTGGCGGTGGTACCGGCGTAGAGGGCGTTGCCGTAGTCCAGTCGACTGGTGACGAGGGCCTGGGTGACTGTTTTCCTGGTCTCGGTGGGGATCCACCGGAAGATCTTACGTAGCATGCGCAGGATGTTGAAACAGGACGAGGAGACGGCGTTGACTTGTCTGGTCATGGAGAGGGAGGAGTCCAGGATGAAGCCCAGGTTGCGTGCGTCTGCACACACCCCTCCTGTCTCTGGGCACTGCTGGGAGGACTCTGCACCCACCCCTCCTGTGTCTGGGCACTGCTGTGAGTGATAGGTACCCACCCCTCCTGTGTCTGGGCACTGCTGGGAGGACTCTGCACCCACCCCTCCTGTGTCTGGGCACTGCTGTGAGTGATAGGCACCCACCCCTCCCGTGTCTGGGCACTGCTGTGAGTGATAGGCACCCACCCCTCCTGTGTCTGGGCACTGCTGGGAGGACTCTGCACCCACCCCTCCTGCATCTGGGCACTGCTGGGAGGACTCTGCACCCACCCCTCCTGTCTCTGGGCACTGCTGGGTGGACTCTGCACACACCCCTCCTGTCTCTGGGCACTGCTGGGAAGACTCTGCACCCACCCCTCCTATGTCTGGGCACTGCTGTGAGTGATAGGCACCCACCCCTCCTGTGTCTGGGCACTGCTGGGAGTGTTAGGCACCTACCCCTCCTGTGTCTGGGCACTGCTGGGAGGACTCTGCACCCACCCCTCCTATTTCACGATATGTACGCTTAGAACATACACAGGTGTGGGTTAGCTCCATGCATACGAGGTGGGGGTACGTGTCGTACATGCACGGTTTGGGTGGGGGTACGCTCCATGCATACGCGGGTGAGGGTACGGGTCGTACTTACACTGTTGGGGTGGGGGGTACGCGTCATGCACACGCGGGTGAGGGTACGGGTCGTACTTACACTGTTGGGGTGGGACGTATACGTACGTGGGTGAGGGTACGGGTCGTACTTACACTGTTGGGGTGGGGGGTACGCTCCATACGTACGCGGGTGAGGGTACGGGTCGTACTTACACTGTTGGGGTGGGAGGTACGCTCCATGCATACGCGGGTGAGGGTACGGGTCGTACTTACACTGTTGGGGTGGGACGTATACGTACGCGGGTGAGGGTACGGGTCGTACTTATACTGTTGGGGTGGGGGGTACGCTCCATACGTATGCGGGTGAGGGTACGGGTCGTACTTACACTGTTGGGGTGGGGGGTACGCTCCATACGTCCGCGGGTGAGGGTACGGGTCGTGCTTACACTGTTGGGGTGGGGGTACGCTCCATATGTACGCGTGTGAGGGTACGGGTCGTACTTACACTGTTGGGGTGGGGGGTACGCTCCATACGTACGCGGGTGAGGGTACGGGCTGTACTTACACTGTTGGGGTGGGGGTACGCTCCATACGTACGCGTGTGAGGGTATGGGTCATACTTACACTGTTGGGGTGGGGGGTACGCTCCATACGTACGCGGGTGAGGGTACGGGTCGTACTTACACTGTTGCGGTTGGGGGTACGCTCCATGCATACGGGGGTGGGGGTACAGTCCGTACATATGCATCCCCACGCTATGTGATGCTTGTGCGGGCCGTACCCAGGCCTTTGCCACGTGGGTACAGCCGTCCTGCCATTGTTGGGATGACGTAGGTGTGGGCGGGATACGACTCGTACCCACGCTCTTAAGGCGTGGGTACGGGACGTACCTGTATTGTTGTGTTGCCGGTTCGCGTTGTCAGGCACTTCCGTTGTGGCGGACGCTGGCTTTGCTGGACACGCCCCCACCCCCTCGTAGTGACCAGGGCCTGGGGGTCAGGTATGTCCAGGGCATGTGTGCTGTGTGACTTTGGTGGGTGTTTTGTGGCCTGCCCCTGGTCCTGCCCCCCCCCTTTCCCCCCTCCCTTTGTTGTTCTGACCTTCCGCGGCGTCTGCGTCCGAACCTGTAGAGGAGGTCGACTGCTATGAGGGCCGGGATGACACGTAGGTTCGGGTCCATGTCTGTCCGTCGCGTACAGGTACTCCTTGTTCGCGTCGTCCTGATTTCCCGGTAGTTTTTGGCAGTCGGAAAATATTCACCGTGCGGGATGACGTCGGTGCGAATCGTGATTCCTGGTTCGTGAATGGCAGGCTGCGTGCGTCCCGACGTCATGTCGCCGCTTTCCCGGATCACATTTGTATGTTTATTTTCGTCGGTCGGGGTTTTGTACGATTCGTACGGAAATGGAGTTTCCTTGCGAATCGTAATTCCATGTTTGTATATTTTGACGACCGGGTACGCGTCGGACGGAGAATATGCTCCATCCGACGGTTCGTACCTGGTTTTTACAGGATCGTGATCGGCACCCTGATGTCCTGAAACAGATTCAAAATGAATACGGGGCAGAGCCTGCTCTGAATTTAGGTATGAAGTTACTTAAAAATTTCGACCAGGTGTCAGCAATACTATTATCTAATGTAAATGTAAATGTTGTAGACTTGTAAAGCGCACAGCTGCCCCAGCAACGGGGCGTCCCGGCGCTGTAGACCGCTGGGGAACCCGTCCTGGCTATCCCTGTGAGATGGTCCCTTTCTGGGTATCTCCAAGGTGAAACCAGGCATCCCCGGCGTCTGTGGGGGGCCGTTGTAGAGATGAGGCAAGCTTAATGCCCAGAGTTGCCGAGTGTGTTCCTGGTTAGAGTAAGTACCGAGGCGAGAATTACCGAGTCCGTTTTGACCCTGGTCCACGACCCTGCTGCGTCGGGAATTGAACCCTGGTCCCTGGCCGATTCTCTGCTTACGGGTCTGCCGCCTCTAACTAGTGAGCCACACCTCTCCACTAATATTTTTTTTTTTTTTTTTTAAACCGTTTATTACAAAATTCAAAAAATATACAAAGATGGGCCTACAACCTTCAGGCCGGCCGCTAGCAAGCAAGAGGAGCATGTGATACAAACAATAGCGCGCATGCCGCGGCAAAGGGAAATGCACAGGAGTTAGAAGCGGTGGTAGCCACACCATCCGGGCCCACATAACGGTTTCATTTTAATATAAATAACAACAAAAGAACAAATCCACAAGGCAACCCACAATCAGAAACAGCAGCATGTGCTCCCCTAGCGGGGGGGACCCTACCAATCCATAGGAGTAGCAAGGGGGGGAAAAAGGTCAAGAATGGGATTAGGTGGACTCAGTGCCCGGGACCGGGGAGATAAACTGGCTAAGGGGATGGGGCCGGTGACGGATCGGGCAATAACGGCGGGGTACAGATTCCCCCGCGGTAGGCGTTCCAGGGGCCCCATACGTTCACCCATGTCCCAGGCTTACCTCTCGCAACATACACCACCTTTTCCCGAAACATGCACCAATCCATGTTATCCTTCCATGCCGAGACAGTCGGCGACCTCTGGGAACCCCACAGTTGAGCAATGTCGCGTTTGGCCACCATATATCCCAGAGTCACCCACCGCGTCTGCGGCACCGAGTAGTCGGTTGGCTCCCACACATTCAACAGGCATCTCCTCGCTTCGGGCAGCAGCGACACACGCGTAACCACCCGCAGGACCTCATGCACACCACGCCAGAATCGCTCCACCTCCGGGTATTCCCACAAAATATGGAAAAAGGTCCCCAAAGAACCACACCCACGCTTACACAACCCGTCTACAGCATATCCCATACGCAGTAGCCTTGGCCCCGTGACATAGACCCTATGGAGTATCTTGAGCTGGACGAAGCGAAGGCGGGCCGGTATGGCCACCTCTTTCGGGGAGGCCACCGCCGATACCCAGTCCTTGTCATCCAGCTCCAATCCATCGGCCACCCATGCCTCACGAAGGTTAGTCAGCAGTCCCGAGCGGTCATTGATAAGTTTTTTATAGATCAATGAAATCGTGCTGTCCGGTACATGTCCGTCTAGCACTCTATCCTCCAGAGGGGAATACTCCGGGATGGAGGCAACGTCCGGGAGTACGGAGCAGAGCGCATGATGAATCTGCATATACCGAAAGTACTCCCTGTCTTGCAACTGGAATTCTGTCCGTAGCATCTCGAATGTTTTGAATCCCCCCCTCGTCCAGAGATCACCCAACCTGCTGATGCCTATCATGTCCCACTTTTCAAAGCCCTTCGAGGTCCACAGGGAGCCCAACTGCTCAGATGCGTATAGTGGCGACGCCCGGGTCAAACGACCTTTCCACCCCATCGCCACATTAGCCGCGTGCCACACTCGTACCATGACCCGCGTGGGGCCCGTCAGACGTGCATCAAGCGAGCTGGAGTAAAGCGCTCGGTTATAATCACCACCCGGCAGTAACATCTTATCCATTTCAAAGGCCGGGTTTAGAGCGGGCCCGTACAGGCCGTGATTAATCGCAGCCAGCTGGGAGGCCCAATAATACCGTTTGATATCCGGGAGGGCGATCCCCCCGTCATACCACGGGAGCGTCAGCTTCGCCAGGGCGATACGCGGTCTACCTTCCCAGAACAGTTGGCGCTGCAAACTCTCCACCTCGCGAAAGTAGCGCGCCGGGACGACGTCCATTGTGTTCTGCAGAGCGTACAGGAAACGCGGCAGCGACATCATCTTAAACAATGCCGCCCGGCCGAGCGGCGAGAGTGGCAAGCGCCTCCAACGCGCAACATCCTCCTTCAGGCGCTGGAGGGGGGGAAGCAAGTTCTGACTATATCGGGCCTCCGCGTCCAGGGTAATGAAGACACCCAGGTACCGGAATCCCCGCGGGGCGATCTGGATAGGACAGCCCCGCGGAAGGATAGGGTCCTCCCCAGAGAGAACATAGATGTACGATTTAGCCCAGTTGATGACAAGGCCGGAGTTAAGACCAAATGAATGCAACACATCAACCAGCACTATCAATGATTTACGTGGGGAAGCCAGGTACAGGAGAATATCGTCAGCGTATAGAGATACGCGGTCCTCATACTCGGGGGTCCAGCGGAGACCACGAATAGAAGGTTCCCACCGCAGCCACTCCGCCAGGGGCTCCAAGGCGAGCGCGAAAAGGAGCGGCGATAACGGGCAGCCCTGCCGCGTACCCCTGCCCAGCTCGAACGAAGCCGACACTCTACCGTTCACCACGACCTGCGCCAGTGGGCCAGAGTACAACAATTTTACCCAACTGATGAATCCTGGGCCAAACCCAAACTTCGCGAGCGTCGCCCAAATATAAGGCCATTCAAGCGTGTCAAACGCCATAGTGGCGTCCAAGGACGCCAAAATGGCCGGCTCTCGTATGAACGGGACACGTGCGAGCACCCCATGCAAACGCCGCAGGTTAAGCGCTGTATTGCGATGAGGGATGAAGCCGGACTGATCCTGGTGAATCAAGTCACACACTACGCCGACCAGCCGATTGGCCAACACCTTGGCGAGGATTTTGGGCTCTGCATTCAATAACGAAATAGGCCGATAGGATGTGACCCGGTCCCGTGGCCTCCCCTCCTTATGGATAACCACGATAGTAGCTAGACGCTGGTCTAGCGGGAGGGAACCCGCCGAGTGGGCCGCGAGGAACATAGCACGGAGATGCGGTGCCAGCGTATCCGGTCGCAGTTTATACAACTCGATGGGAAGACCATTAGGGCCCATGGCCTTGCCGGAAGCGACCGAACGTATGGCGAGGGCAATTTCTTCGGAAGTTGGAGCAGCGTCCAACGACACTCTGTCCTCCTCCGAAAAGGAAGGCAGCGCGATATCCCTGAGCAGGGCGTGGGAATCCTCTTCAGAGCGGGGGGACACCGGGGAATACACCCCACGGAAATAGTCTGCAAAGCAGGAGACAATTTCTTCTGGTTCAGTGACACACACACCATTCTGTTTCTCAATCAACGGGACAACTCGACTCGCTCTCTCCATTTTGTCCAACCATGCAATCAATTTACCAGCCTTATCACCCACATCATACAGTCTCCCCTGTTGCTCTCTACTGAGGCCCCTGGCCGCCTCTGTGACGAGGGCCTTATAAGCCGCTTGCTTGAGTCGGAGAACATGTAATTTGTCATCCGTCACCCCACATTCTAGATCACCCTCCAACTCGGTTATCTCAGCTTCAACACGAGTCACCTCCTCCCGCTCGCGCCTCCGGGAATGGGAAATAAGGGACAAGGCCTCTCCCCTGAGTACCGTCTTGAACGCCTCCCACAATGAGATCGCCGATGACACAGACCCCACATTCTCGTCAAAGTAGCGCTTAAGGGATTTAACCAGCTCTGCGCGAATGGTGGGGTCACGCAGGTACCAGGGATTAACCGGGACCACCCTACCCTCTCCCCTCGGAAGAATATCAAAGTGCAACAAGAGTGGAGAGTGGTCCGAAATACCCCGTGCCAAATGGCGCACCTCCCCTATCCTCCCAACGTGCGCCGCCGGAACCAGGACATAATCTAGCCGTGAGAGACTACCATGAGCCCCTGAATGGAAGGTGTACTGCAGCTGCGCGGGATGTTTCAAACGCCAACAATCCACCAGCCCCAAGGTATCCAAGAGGCCAGACAACCATGCCTGGGCACGGGGGAGATCCCTAGGGGGGTGACGATCCACAGTTCCGGAAACCACAGCATTAAAATCCCCCCCCCACCACTAGAATCCCTTCCGGAAGGCCAAGGAGGAGGCGCCCCAGATCCGCAAAGGTGGTCGTCTGCAGCCCCGGCGGGACATAGACAGACACCACTCTGCCCTCCATTCTACCCACCAAAACCGTGTAACGTCCCCTGTCGTCATGGTGCACCTCATCAATCTCCAACGGGAGCGAGTTCTTAACCATAATGCCCACACCCCTTGAACCAGACGTGAAGCCCGAATGGGCCACAAGGCGGTAGCCCCGTCGATTCATGGCACAAAAGGAGTTGCCAATGAGGTGTGTCTCCTGCAGAAAAACTATATCGGGCGAAATTCGCTTCAAGAACTGCAGGACCACACCTCGTTTTATCCTGTCCCCCAATCCATTAACATTCCAGGACAACAGACTCAGTCCCCTACCCCCCATCATAAACAGAAGCCATCACTCGTCCCCCAGAGAGCACTTTAGAAATGATACAACGATGCTTTTGCCTTGTGGTAGAAACGAACAACACCCCACCCCAACCCACCCACCCCAACAAAACTCCCCCCTCCCTGCACCCCTGCAGGAGCCCAGACAGCCCCCCCAACTTGCAGTGTGCCTGTCGCCCCTATATAGTGAAACTAGCTAGACCCCCTAGAGGAGGAAAGAGTACCCCTTCTAGACTCTCCACTAATATTAAAGGAGAAGCAGCATCAGTGGCGATCCGTCAGAGACTAAGGGAATTTGATGTAACAGAACAACCTCAAGAACTAGCTAGAATAATTGAAAAGTCCTATGAGGAATTAGGCAGAGACAGTCTGGGAGGGAAACGAGTAAAACCACAACTGTCTGAAAGTAAAGATAAGGTCTTTCCTAAAAACATTCCTACCACTTCTAAAAAGAAGTGGGAAAAAAGTAAACAGAATTCCAAAGAGAAGCGTTCTCATTCCCGAGGCAGGTCTCCATCATAGAAGGAGCCCTCTGAAAGGAGGTACAACCTCAGGAATAGGGATAATTTGAGAAAACCTGACAGATATCAAGATAATGATACACGTTCCTCATGTACCTTTCAGATATCGTCACAGATATCCGAAAGAAGAGAACGGTCAGAAAACAAGGAAGAACACGTGAAGTCCAAAGACGATCAACACGTTCAGAAAAATAAAGCAAAACCTCAATTCTCCAAAAAAAGGTAGCAGGTCTGAAGGTCAGACATTCCGAGAATACTGAGAACTCAACTACAGAACGGAGAATGGGCCCAGACCATGCTAGAGAGTGCAGCAGAAGTTTCAATAGCTCGCCAGAACCTGAAGGGACTTCTGGAGACAGTGGACTTGAGTGAAGAAATACAAGTTGAGACTGTAGATACCAGGGTTAGTTCTTCACATAGGTTATATGAGATGACACTCCTGATGGAGGGAGACATACCAAGAAAAGTGAAAGCACTCTTTTGGGAGCATCTTTCAAGGGGTTATGATATGCTTCTAGCAGAAAAGGACTGGCCACAAGAATTCATCAGGAAGTGCCCACATGGAGAGGCCATCATAATACCTGCCTTCTCTAACCACGTTCCAGTTCACTTAAAATATACATTAGCCAGGAAATGGGCAGTAGCCCAAGCTCCAGCACTGTATAAAAATCATGTAGGATGGGATGAGGCCTCACCTCACCATAAAATCCAGTTAAAAAGTCAACCAGCTGCACAAAGGCATTACCCAGTTAAGCAAGAAGCTAAAAAACAGGTCAATGAGATCTTAGATCACCTTGAATACCAGGGGGTGATTGAAACATGCACTCTTCAATGAACAATCCTTTGACTCCTGTCTCCAAACCAGACAATACATATCGTCTATGAACAATCCTTTGATTCCTGTCTCCAAACCAGACAATACATATCGTCTAGTTTTGGATTACAGACACTTAAATTCTTGCAGTGCAAAATGCACACAGTATAGCATTAATGAATAACATTGTGCGTAAAAAATATAAAACCACATTAGACATTTCAAATGGTTTCTTTTGTCAAAATATTGCACCAGAAAGCAGATATTGGACCGCTTTCTCAATATTGGGAACTCAGCGTCAATTCTGTCGACTGCCCCAGGGGTTCAAAAACAGCCCGGGGTTATTCTCAGCAAGGGTAACAGAGTTACTACAAACTCATGATGACGAGGCATTGTCGTATGTCGATGACATACATCTAACAGACGATGACCTGGATAGGCACTTGAACAGGGTGAGCACCATAATATTGGGCTTCGCCTCAGAGGGTTACAAATTCAACTTTAAAAAGTCAAGAATTGCCCACTTCAATGTCCTCTTCCTAGGAAATGAACTATCAAGTGAAGGCAAAAGCCTGGCAGCCAACTTTTTAGAAAAGTGTGCACGGCTCCAACCTCCAAAAACAATGAAGAATTTACAGTCGATTCTAGGTTTCCTGAATTTTGGAAGAACTTACATTCTAAACTATGCAGAAAGGGTTAAACCTCTCTACGAATTAATCAAACCTGATTTTAAAATCACACATAGGACACAAAAACACACTGAAATTTTGCGTTCACTCCAAACAGATATGTTAGCAACGAAACACTTGCAAACACGCAAAACGTACGCAACTTAGTGAGCCGAATAATTCTGGGTCAGTGCAGATTCACCTACTTAACTTTTAATGAAGGTGAAAAAGTACCCATTGCATACAAATCACACTTGTATACACAAGCAGAAATGGAATTCACTTCTACAGAAAAAATTCTGACAGCGGTTCAAACTGCTGTAGCAAAAGAAAGAGCCCTAGCACAGGGGAAACGCATTATGATAGTGACTCCTGTACAAGCCCTAGAGGCAGTGACAAAGGCTAGCATTTCAAATGCAAAAGCTTTACATCCGAGAGGGATGCAATGGGTTAATTCTCTTTTTGCAACTGATGTTGAATACGTTTTTTGATCCATATTTGAAAACACAAGCATTCCTGCAATATGAACACGAATGTCCTCTGCCTACTGAAATTCTCCCTCTTGACCAGTACGAATTTAAAATTTATACTGACGAATCTGCACAACCCGCTACGGAGAATAAACACGCTTACAGTGCAGCATGTGTTATCGTTAAAGGTCGCATGCGAGATGGCAAATTCAGACCAATGGTCACAAAAACTCAATCTCTAGAAGATTGTACAGCTCAGCGAGCTGAACTCCAAGCATTTAAAATGGCATTTGAAAATACAGATCGCGAATTCCCCACACTAATAGTGTGTGATTGTTTTTACTGTGTTCAATCTTACAATGAATATTTACAGAATTGGATTCAAAATGGTTTCAGAGATGCAAAAGGTGGCACAATCAAGCACAAATTGCTTTGGGAACAAGTATTACAGTTGCGAAACGGACTACAAAACACTCACGTGATACACACGCTGAGTCAAATCAAATCAAATATATCTTTATTCGGTTATAATGAACAATATCCATAAAAGCACAATAAATACAAGTTAAAACAATAATTACCTGAGCAGCACAATACATATTTACATATCACATTATCATGGATTTCCGGCAACTAAAAACATTTTTAAGAAACGCAGTAACAGATGCGATAACAAATTCATTTTCTAGAAATTGCAATGCTAAAAAAGCTGGTCGGCAGCATTTCAGACCAAAGTTCTTTAAAACAGGTACAATCCATCTCTTTCTTAATACATCATAATATTTACAGAAAAACATGATATGGATAGTTGATTGCGGTGAGACATCATCGTACGGGCACTTACACAAATCTCTAGACCAGTCGTTCACCACTGGAAAACTTAGGGATCTAAATAAAATATTCAGTCTAAAACGAGTCAATAAAAAACGGTCAGAGTCTTGATCTATTAGAAATAAATACGGCTGAATAGTTGGAGTCAGCAGAGTTAAATAGTGGGCTTGTGCCGTGGGTTTTCTCATCTCAGTAACGGCTCTAATTTCACCCAGAAGGCCCATACAACTGGCGTTAAGATCTTTCCTAGATATACTACTCATCAAAGAAGGCTCTGTGTAATATTCCGGATGTCCTATTTTTGTAAGGAACATTTTCACATACTCCAACCATCTAATAAGTTTGACACCATCAGACTTCAGAGCATCTGCCAATATATAGTGGTTAAACCCAGTTTCATCTGACGACCAAATTTTGTGCCAAAGAAGGACAGGTTGAATCTTAATAATGTCTTCTAAATATGGAACGCCTAGTTCCAGGTGGCAAATATAATTTGAGCTACTTTGTGGTAGGGCCAAGAGAAACTTAAGAAACATATTTTCCACGATCTGCAGAGCGTTTATGTCTGCGTAGCCCCATATGCCCGCTCCATAAGTAGCTATAGACACACATTTGGCTTTATAAATATGTAAGAGATCTACCGAGTGGTGCTTTCCTAATTTACGGCTGAAGTTTGATAGGGCCATTAATGCCTTAACAAACAACAGGCGTCTGATTTTGACCGCCTCTGACCATGATCCTGTCCTATCGAATAAAATCCCTAAGTATGAAAATATTTTAGTACTCTCTATTGGTCTACCATCAATGTATAGGGTTTTAACCCTCTTATTTGTCCCAACCCCACAGTTCATAGTATATGTTTTAGAGCAGTTTATTGTATGTCCCAAATTGGACATAAAACTGGAGAATGAATTAACAACCCTTTAAAGTCCAAGTGATGTACGGGCCATTAAAACTGCATCATCTGCATACAGGAGTGCAGGGATGTGTCGCTTATCCGCCTTCGGTAGATCCCTGCACTCTTTAACTAAAATAGATTCTAAGTTATTTATGTATGATGTGAAGAGAAATGGGGCAAGGACACAGCCTTGCCGCACTCCTCTCCCAATTCTAAAGTAACTCGTGCATTCTCATACTCATACTCATTTAACATCCCACTGAACACGACCGAGCTTTAGAATTACTAACGCTGATATTTGCTAAAAGCGAGATATTAGGCTGCTTTAGGAGGATTAATAGAAATTTAATGTTTTTAGAATTGAATTGAATTATCATTGTTTTTAATCATTGGCCGCCCTGTAATACTTTGTGCACCTTCACAGTGTGTTTTAAATTGACATTTGGCACCTACCGGACCCTTTAGAACGGGGGGAACTGGGCACTCGAACTCGTCCACGAGTACCAGCCGCCATTTTAGGGCTGGCTCGGGACGCGTTCTAGCTCTTCTACACTTCCGGGAGAGAGCTATATAGTCCTCGCTCACCCAGGATGCGCAGCGGTCGAGCGCAGCGGGCGCGCGCCGAAGACGCGCCCAAGACAAGCCCGTCTGCGCCCGTCCATGCCAGATCCGGGCCCAGGGCCACCCCCCCTGGTTCGGCTACCACTCACGAAGCCATATCTACCCTATGCTATACCTCCGCACAGCTGAAACAGTGGAAAACAGGTGTGGGTAGGTTTTGTAAATTATTATTGCCATGTAAACATTTGCCTACCGCACCTATATCTTGTGTAGGTTGCGCTTTTTCTTTGCCATCCCCACGGCTGCCGACTAACATCACATCCTATTCCCAGGAAACCCTCAGCGCTTCCCCACTTGTCGACCAATATGTAAAAGCAGCACTACTCAATGTACGCTCACTCCCCCAACATAGTCTGGTAATAAGGGAGACCATTATTAATCAAGAACTGGATATACTTTTTATTACCGAGTCATGGGGAGATGATGCTTCCGGTCCGGATTTTGTACTGGCTACCCCACAAGGCTATTGTGTATCCAGACAAGATAGGATCTCAGGGCGAGGTGGAGGCTTAGCCATTATATACAGGGATACCTTTCGGACCAAATGTGACCTTATTCACAGCACTAACTGCGAAGCTGTTGCATTCACTATTAATCTTACCCAGAAACAAGCTTTTAAAGGGACGCTTGTGTGCAGACCTCCAGGAACACGTACCAAATTTTTAGCAGCTCTTACAGATATTACGGAATCGGTAATAGATTCACCATGCTATACGATTCTTGGGGACTTTAATTTCCCGCTTGAAAACATGGATAATCAGGACACAGTCCAACTCATCGCTGATATGCAGGCAATAGGACTGCAGCAGCTAGTGAGGGGCCCCACGCATAATGCTGGCCACACACTGGATGGTGTATTTACTAACGATCCCAAAATTGAGACATCAGTATTATTTCCTTTGAGATGGACTGATCATCAAGCTATAACTTTTAGGATTAAACAGTTACCACTCAAACTTTCTCAGAATAAAGTCCGTCCGCCAGTGGCGGCACGGAGGTGGAATAAGGCAGATATGCCGTATTTTACTAGTCTACTGATGTCATCTATTCCAGAAAACACAGGTGATACTGAGACCATGTCCGCAAATTTTCAGGATTGGATCCTAAAGGCAGCCAATCAAGTTGCACCTGAAAAATTTTATCGCCCCAATAGAGCTACGCCATCTGCCCAATGGTATACAGAAGAACTGCGCCTCCAACGTCAATACTGCAGAAACCTTGAAAGGCGCTGGAGAAAAAATTACAGTTCCTCTGCCAAGCAAGATTATAAGAGCGCTCTAGCTATTTATAAAAAAGCCATTAACACGCAAAAAAATCTCTTTTATACTGGCCAAATTGAACAAGCACACAATTCATCTAGGATGCTTTTTCAAGTCGTGAATTCTCTTTCTAGTCCAAAGGGACCTATAATTGATAACTCGCAGGAACTATGTGATTCATTAGCCACTTTTTTCAAAACCAAGATAACGGATATTTATTCTACTTTTTCCAATGAACAGATAGGAAAAACTGATGTTACACCCATCATCCATCCAACACCCATCAACTCCTTTTTTGATCAGTTTCAGCCAGCTACTGAAGATCAGATCAGTGCGCTGATCTGTAAGATCAAATCAGGTTCCCCACTTGACCCTTGCCCTCCTACAACAATGAATAAATTGCAGAATGTTATCACACAGCCGCTAACTGAAATATGTAATTCCATTTTTAAATCTGGCGCCTACCCAGAGAGTTGGAAGAAGGCCATTGTTAAACCTTTAATAAAAAAACCTTCCTTGGACCCCACTATTTTGTCCAACTACAGGCCTATTGCTTGCCTCCCTTTTACGTCCAAAATCATAGAGGCAATTATGAATAAACAGCTCTCAGAGTTTATTGAACATCATAAACTCTTAGATGATACTCAGTTCGGGTTCCGGAGGGAACACGGAACTGAGACAGCACTAATAAAAGCCTCAGACGAAATTAGGGAGATTATGGACTTAGGAGGAGCTGCAGTTCTTATTTTATTGGACCTATCGGCGGCCTTTGACACGGCCGACCATACCATCTTGGTCGACCGTGTCGTAACCTTCGGGATCAATCATTTGGCCAAAGACCTTATAGCCTCCTTTTTATCCAACCGTAGACATATCAAAAAGAAAGAGTATGCAGTTCCTCAGAGAAACGGGGGAGTGAAGGTGTGGAGAAGAGACCGTGAGAAAGAGGAATTCCTCTTTTCGGAACTAGGGTCCTCACACACCCAGCAAGCTAGGTGTCATGCTTCATCATATAGACCTGCTCCTCGGCGGGCCGGCGCTGCAATGCCCGACGGGCACCCTTAAAAGGGGCTCTTTAGCGGAGATCTTTAGTTCCTGGCCGTATGATGCAGTGTGTGTGAGAGGGACCTAGTGGTGTAGATGTGAATGCAAGTGTGTGGTTAAAACAAGTTGGAAAGTCCAAAAATAGAATTTTATTAGGAGTGGCTCTCCACCTGATTAAAAATGAAAACAGAGTGGCAGCTGGCTGATATTATGATTCAGCTTGGCTATGCTCTTCTGTGGTGGTCGACATGTTTCTTGCCCGGTGGTCCTAATGATCCGTGGCAATTCTTCAGGACCTACTGAACTGTCATTAATCTACACAACGTGGTGAGTACAAATGTTACCTGCCACACGTTATATGGAAAACGATCTCGCCATATGTCTAAGGGGACCTAAGAAAAAAAGGAAAGTTTTTAGGAAGGCAACCCAAGCATAGGCAGTGATTAAAATTAGTACTGTACAGGTAGATCTCACATAGTAGTGATTACCCCCTCGACCAAATGGCACAAGTATACGTCCATTGTCACCAAGTGTCAAAATATCCTATACAGTGAGTAGGTATTCTCCTCCAAGAGTGAATGTAAAAACAAACTACATAAAACAGAAGACTGGAAGTGTTGTACTCCCTATGAGGAAGTAATTATGAAGTGACAACAGGTTTCTTCATTGAGGAGTAATAGGGCACTCACCTATTGTGGTGTGAATCCCTGCTCCTATCCGTGGCCGTGGCGCCACCGGGACACCAAGATTCTGGTGTCCTAATGAGAAACAAAATGTTAAATGGAAAACAAAATAAAACTCGGAGGGCAACTGGCCCGACATGTAGTGTCAGCACATGTAAAACAATATTGCCCGTGTGCGATCCCGTCATATGAGCTGCATTAATGCGAGTCATGAAACAGGAGGGATAATGAGAAAATAAAGAAGCACCACGAGGCAAACTTAAAAGGAGTCACACCAGAGGCGTATGGATCGTGAATGCCAACCCGGACAAGGTATTTGCCAGCCGGAGATGCGTAGCCACAGAATAAAGGCCCCGCAACGCAGTCGCCCACACCACGAGTCGAGTCTAGGGCAAACCTGGTCTGCCGTCACGGTGAAAAAGGAACCGGCGAGAACCCTGGGATGCTCCCAGCCCCCACGGAGTGCCAAGCAAAGTGCGCCAAAGAACCGATAGATGAAAAGCTGGTGCAGTACACTGACAGCATGTAGCATCAAAACTTGTATACAAGAGAGCATTGACAACACCGCGTCTTAGTCATACTTCTCAAGTTCAGCTGCGGGATTCCAATCACTTGTTACCAACGCCCCATGAGTCGCGGACACGCATTCAGACCACTCACTTGACCCATCACAATCAACCGGGCGCATTGCAGTATCGCCGTTGCACTTACTTAAAGGTTGTTGCCGGAATGGGCCGTCAACCTACCCTCGCGCCACTCAACCCGGGAGGAGTAGTACCCGGCCAGGTACCTGATAGATATACAGGCTGACGTGTTAGGTAGGGGGCGGGCAGATTACCCGGAAGCGTGTAGTGTGAGTGCGTGGAGCCAGATCTATGGAAGGGAGTGTCAAATGCAGCGGCCATCTTAAGAAGGGGTCATAGTAAGTGAAATCATCATTTCTCATTGATTAGTGATGTAAATCCTGCTGAGTTAAGGAGTGGAAAACATTGTCCTGCAAACTAGGGTATGACAATACGATGGCCATGTAGCCTGATCAATGGGTCGGCTAGCTAGAAGCGTGTGTCAGTGTATGGCGTATGAGGCTGCATCCATAGAGTGAATAAGTATGATGGCGGCCATCTTAGAGTGAGTGAACCTAACAAGTGTCCACAGTGTGTCTAGGAAACGAAATAAAGCACAACCACACTAGGGGTAAAGGCCCAGGGTAGCGAGTTCATGATACGTCTACTCCTAAGAGAACACAGTTGTCGGAGTAGTAACGTGAGAGAAAGTCTGTATTATCTGTCCACGAGTGCTGCCCATGGAATCTGATCATTCAAACCTTCTAGGTCTGTCCTCAGACGATGCACCCATCGCTGTTCAATCTTAAATAAGGCTCTTTGTGTGATCCTAGGGTGTGCCTCAAGAATTAGCCATCTAAGGGAGTCTGGTGTGTGGTTATTTTCTTTGCAGTGGGTATAGAGTTTGGTGGTAATTCTCTGGCATCTCACATTACTCTTGTGCTCTGTTATGCGTGTCTTAACTGGTCGCATGGTCATGCCTACATACCTCTTTTCACATGGACAGGTTATTAAGTAAATACACTGTGTGGTGTCACAATTGGTATGTCGCTGTATCCTCCAGGTAAAGGAGTCTGAAAAAACCACCTCCTTAATCACCGCAGTTAGATGGCATACAGTACACGATCCACAAGGATAGTGTCCTTTCACTGGGGGGAGACCCCAGAGGGTGCTTTGATCCTGGTGGCTAGTTTGTCTCGGTCTTGTGTTAATCAGGATATCCTTCAGATTTTGGGTGCGTTTAAAGGCAAAACGTGGGGGCGGGATAGTGAGGTCACCTGCAGTGAGAATCCCCCAGTGTTTCTTGATAATACCCTTTATGAATGTAGAGTCAGGAGTGAAAGATGTGACACTGGTCAATGTCTCTGACTTTTCCTTACTATTGGGTTGTAGTAGGATTTCTCGTGGATTATTACGAGCCCTCTTCAATGAGTTTTTTACCTGGCGGTCAGGATAACCTCTTTGTCTAAGGTTAGAACTCAATTGGTGGGCTTCAGTTAGGTAATCATTAGTAGAGGAACAGTTCCTCCTGATACGGAGGAACTGCCCAAAGGGCAAATTGTCCTTTAGGGCCCTAGGGTGATGGCTACTGTATAGGAGTAAACTGTTCCTATCTGTAGGTTTCTTGTAAAGTGTAGTGCTAAGGCCTGTGTCCTCTAGTGTGACCATGAGGTCCAAGAAGGGTACATTGGAGTCAGAGATGGTGTGTGTGAATTTCAGAAATAGATTCTGTGCGTTGATCCATTCGCAGAATGCTAGACACGTCTGCTGGTCCCCCTTCCAGAAAATTAAAATATCATCTATGAAACGCCTCCACAAGGTTAAATTGTTGATATAAGGATTGCTGGGGTGCCTGATGACTTCCTCCTCAAAGGTGGCCATGTAAATACAGGCCACACTAGGGGCAAAGGTGCTACCCATCGAAGTGCCCTGCGATTGGTGGAACAGCTGTTTGTTATATTCGAAATAGTTCTCAGTAAGGGCCAGTGTGGCGCATTCCATAACAAAGGAGATGGGGGTAGGTGATGTCCATTCCTCTCTCATTAGGGCACTCTCAATTGCCGTCAGAGTGGCACGCTGGGGGAAATTAGTATATAGTGCCTCCACGTCCAGCGTGACCAACAGGTCAATATTGCTTGTGTCGTGTGTCTCCTCTATAACTTGCAAGATATCCGTAGTGTCTCGGATATAGGAGGGAGTTTTTTTGACCAAGGGTTGTAAAAAGTGGTCAACAAACCTGGAAAGAGGTTCCAAAAGTGAACCTATACCCGATACAATAGGACGCCCTGGGACTGGTGTTGTGCCCTTATGTATTTTGGGCAGCGTGTAAAAGTATGGGATCTTAGGCTCCTTTGTATTGAGAAATTCAGCTTCCTTTTTACTGATCCAACCATTGCTTTCTGCTTCAAAAGTGATGGTCGCAATCTTGGTGGTGAGTCTAGGTGTAGGGTCGATGGAGATGGGAGTGTAGTACCTTGTGTTGTCAAGTTGTCGTCTACACTCTCGATCATAATCAATAGTGTTTTGTATCACAGTGGCCCCTCCCTTGTCAGCCTGTTTGATAATGATGTTGTTATCATTGGCTAAGGTTCTTGCTGCTGACAACTCCGCATTGGACATGTTATGAAAAATACCTCTGGCAGGAATCGTGCCCAGGTCACGGAGGACAGCTTTTTCAAATGTAAGTACTTCCGGGGGGACCATGCTATTGGTGGGAGTAAATCTGGATGGATTACGTAAACCCGTATCCGTGGATTCAATAGCTGGTTGGTCTTGAAAGAATGCCTTTAGACGTATTTTTCTGAGGAATTCATGGATCTCACAATTGTCTCTAAATCTGTCTGTTCTCGGTGTAGGGACATAGCCGAGTCCCTTGTCGAGGACCGCCTCTTCCAAGGGACTCAAGGGTCTGTCAGACAGATTCACAACTAGTTCTTTTTCCCTCTGTTTCTGCCCCTGGGAGCCGACGGGAATTGTTCCTGATCCTGCCATTGAACTACCTTGGGGGCCCCTCTTTTTCGCCCTCTTCCTCTGCCCCAACCTCTGTCTAAAAAAGGAGGGTTGTCTGGGGGATAGAACTGGGGCTGTCCATGCGGATACATAGGAAACTGCCAAAAGGGGGGTTGTGGTGGACCTGTATAGACCGGAGCGTTACTGTAAAGGGGGTATGGAGATTGGAAATTTCTTTTCTGCTGGTTACCTCCCTAACTGTTTGAGCTCGAGTCACTACTCGTTGATCCCCTTCTTGAGTTGTCTGGACTATCATCAGATGAATAACTATTCTTAGTTGCCTGGAAGTCTGCTTTCAGATAGGGATAGATCTTCCCTTTATCAAACTTCTGAATGTCCTTCTGAAGCTTGGTGATCTTTAATTTGAGTAGATACTCTTTATTTTCAGAGATCTCACTATTTATTTCCGCCAGTTTCGCTTTGAAAGCCGTGTTCTGGGTTGTGGATTTAAGTGCACTTTCTGCTGCCTGAATTCTCGCTAATAGGGCATCTGCGAGTCGTTGGGCCGTATTAATAATGAGAACCAAGAGGTCTCTGGTGCACTTCCAAGAGACTAGGCTCCATTCTTTCTTGAAAGTTGGGTCTTCCAGGAATAGCCTGGGGAAAATGTTGATGATGAGTCCACTAGGAGCTATATTGGCTCTTAGATATTCCGTCATTAGAGCCCCATGCAGCGTAAAGCTGGGCAATTATTATTCACCCACTACTGAATTGCCTTGTGGGGTCCCTCAAGGATCCTCGCTAAGTCCTACACTTTTTAACATTTATGTTTCGGACTTGGCGAGGGTCATTAAATCTCATGGGATGCGTTTAACCACCTACGCTGATGATACCCAGCTCGTGCTGGCGGTATATAAGAATGGCCCTGTGGTAGCAGCTGGGTTTCAGGAGGGCTTACTGGGTGTACAATCATGGATGCACAGTAACTGCCTGAAACTTAATGCGGAGAAGACTGAGGTTATGACCTTTGGCACAATCCATCCAGAATGGTCTCACATATGGTGGCCTAGTCAGATGGGCCCGCCTCCGGTGCCAGCCACCAAGGTCAGAAATTTGGGAGTGATTTTTGATAACAAGTTATCTTTTGGATGCCATGTTAACAAGGTAGTTTCGGCTACTTTCTTTGTATTGAAGAAAATAAAAAAACTCTTGCCGTATTTACCAGTCTCTGCAGGAAAAACGCTAGTTACCACACTAGTATTTTCAAAATTAGATTATGGAAATGCTCTCTTCCTTGGCACACACAAATACATCTTAAACAAGCTTCAGTCCGTCCAAAATATGGCGGCACGGATCCTGCTTAACATCCCTAGGCGACATTCCACTTCTGCAGCCATACGCCATCTTCATTGGCTAAGGGTTGAGAGCAGGATCAAATTTAAGGCTCTCTGTATAGCCTATAAGGCCATTCATCAAATAGGACCTAAGTTTTTAAAAGAGGCTTTTCAGGTGTACATCCCTAAAAAAAATCTAAGATCAGCAGCTAGCTATCTTTTGACTGTCCCCCGCACAAGAACGGCCACATGGGGTGACAGGAGATTTTTGGTAACAACGCCTGTGCTCTGGAACTTACTTCCTTTGCACATTAAAACCGCATCCACCCTTATTAACTTTCGCAAATTATTGAAGACCTGGCTTTTTAATCAATGAGAACGCGGTCTGATCTGTACTGTAATCTGGAGTATCTCGCTGCGCCTAGACACCTTAGGGTATTAGTTGCGCACAAAAACAAAAAAATCTCATAAATAAATAAATAAATAAATTCTCCGCCTCTCCCATATCTGACCTTAGCCTTAGCCCCGGAATAAAGCTCCCTTAAAAATGTGATTATTAAAAAATCCACACCTAGCCCTTCTAAAATCGACCACAGCTTATCATGGATGACGCAGTCGAAGGCTGCCGTTAAGTCCACAAAAGTCATAAATAGTCTGCCCTTTTTTGCCCTTGTATACTTGTCCATTAAAATATGCAAGTTTAAGCCCTGTTCAACTGTACCCAGACCCTTGCTAAACCCATATTGTAGGTCACTAATAACATCTTGTTCTTCATCCCAGGCCTCCATTCTATCCAGTAAAACCCACCCAATGATCTTGGCTGTAGAGTCCAACAACGAAATCGGACGATAGCAAGCCGGATTCATCCTGTCACCCTTTTTAAAAATTGGTATGATCGTGGATTCGTACCATGTTGGTAAAAAGCCGCTTTTATTACATGCATTAAAAACCTGGGTTAAAAGCGGACCCCATAATGCTACATTTGATTTGAAAAGGTCCACAGAAATACCATCTGGCCCTGGGGCCTTGCCACCCAGGCTAGAGTTAATTGCTGCTGTAATCTCGTTCAGTGTAAAATCCATTCTTATTTCTTGTACTATACCTTCCATATTCAATACGCTACCTTGGACCTCTAAAGTCGGATTTTTATACAAATTTGAATAATGTTTTATCCATTCTGGTACTGAGATGGCAATCTCCATAACGGCCATCTCTTTATTAACTAAAAAAGGGGCTGAGTCACCAACGTGATGGCATTCTCGTTGAAGGTAATTCATTGGCTGATGAAGCCGCGAAAGGGGCTGTGCAAACGGCTTCCGTAGCTGCAATCACTCAATCAAAAACGAAAATAGACAGCAAAATAATGCTGGCTGTCAATGCAACAAGCAAAGGCAGCGGTGCGGCATTACCTATAAAGTTTCCACTCAAATACTCATACATAATTGATGCGAATGGCGTTCCGTTTGCTCGATTCCCTGGAGTGGGGGAGAGAGTAATTCCAAACAGGGTACGTAGAGCAGCTTTGATTTATGAAGCACATCTGGGAGAGGGTCTGATATATCAAGTGATCTCTAAAACGATATTAGAGTTAAAAGAGATGTACTGGTGGCCAGGGATGAATGCTCACATTCACATTTTCATCAATAACTGTAAAGCATGCAATAGAGATCGCAGTACAGAACGCCACCAGATACTTGACTTCAACGTAGTCAGCCCAGTACAGACACCATTGTTAGACAGCATTAGACTAACTATGTGCATACGTCCTTGTGGACGAATGCAATCCCAGAAACACTACGTCTAGGTCCTATGGATATGGCCTCAGCGCTCGGCTGACGCTCAAACTGTTTTTTACGAGTCTTTATCGGCACATGTGCAATAGGCACACTACATTCTGACAAGGGGCCTGCGTTTAGCTCTAGGGCTTACAAAGAAGCCATGGCCAGTCTGGGCGTAGCATTGTGGTATTCTTCTCCATTCCATCCTGAGGGAAATTCTGTTGTGGAAAGAAAAAACCGGGACATAAAGCAGTCTATAACAGCTAGGGTATTAGGTTCGGGTGATGGGTGGGTCAAACATCTATATGGGGTCCAGCACGCACTAAACAACTTGCCAAGAAGTTCTCTAGGGGGTGTCACTCCAAATGAAGTCCTGTTTGGGACTAGAATGTTGGTTCCGGACTTAGATACGAAAGGCACCGTGGTGGAAAACAAACAATTTGATATCAAAGATCGTTTGGCTGTTTTACAGGACTTAAATGACTTGAGAAAACAACAAAGCAATGTGGTCCTGAAGCAAACCACCACTGAGAAAAATCCGGCCATCCAAGCAAGGCCTGTCTGGATCCCAAAGCTTGGGGATCTAGTCAGAGAAAATATTGCGGATAAGAAGGAATTTGGGCCTTCATACAGACAACCAGTACCTGTCCTAGCAATCCACTGATCAAGAACAGTACTTTTGCCGCCCCTTGCTGGTAAAAAGGAGAAAAGATTTGTGTCCATCGACCTGATCAAACCACATTATGTGGCCGATACTGAACAGTAGGCCAAGTGGACTCCGTCAATGTAGCAGACGCACTCCTCTAGCTACAATCCAAGAGGTTCAAAGTGAGAGACTCATCACCTTTGAGGATTCAACAGTAAGAAATAGAGGACTGAGCAACAATGCTATGGACCTTGTACCTCTTAAGACCCAAATACCAGTTCGTCCAGATACACCTGTCTACCATGAAGTAACAAGTGATCAACTGGTTCCAGCAATTTCATCAACTACGGATGGTATTCCAACCATTGACAGAAATGCTTCTGGCTATTTCATGAACTTTGATACGTTTTCTGAGGATCCCAGCGAGCCTGACACTATGCCAGTACAAATAACTTTGAAAGAACAAGCAACAGACTTTTTTCATCTACTGGAAAAAACTTATCTGGTTTCACCATGGATTGAAGTATGGATTGTTTTGGGAATATTCTTCTTTCTACTTTGGTTAGCTCTGGTAATAACTCTGGGTATGCTGATTAATGGAAGATATATTCAAATGGACACAGCAAGTACAAGAGTGAACTTCTCCAGCCACACAAATCATCCCATCGTGAAGCAAGAGACTTGTCAGCAGTGAACATCACAGCGATTCCTATACCTGATGGTATAGTTTGGTACAAAACCGAATATGACATTTTTGGCCGATCTGAGCTTTTGAAAATTCCACATTTATTTAAAATTTCATTAAGTGACTTTATTACCTCCAGTACCTTTTCAGATGATTGGGACTTCGAGACTGTTAATATTATTATGTCTGATCTAGAGATGTCAGCTGCATTCACTAATAATGAATATTTGCAAGGTTCATCAGACTATGAACAAATGTATTGCTATAACCACTATGGTCATCATTTCCTGCATAAATCTGCAATGCCCAGAATTGTATTCATGTGTATTCATGTGTAACCAATGGGAACATTGTCCGATGCCACCAAAGGGTAGCTCGAAAACATTTGCGATGAAATTTCCATATTTTTCAGGGTTCAATGTGTCAAATGCAGAATCATTTTACTTTAAAAATGTCAAAAAGACAGGAATGAAAAATATGTTAACGAATACCAAACAGATTTATTCTGCAGCCAACTGTCTAGACAGGGTTACGGCTTTTGGAAAGACAATATTGAGACAAGAACTGTCTGGGGTACTAAAGATTGGCAAGTACAGGGAATAGAAGCTTTGTTTAGAGCCTGTATCATCCCTCAGCAAATTATGTTTTTGAACGACACTGTCCAACAAACATCATGCCTTGGATTAGCCAAGATAAAAGACATGAACACACCGTCTATACCTGCACCTACAAGTGAAAGCACTACAAAGGGGGGAGGTCGACGTACATATTATTTTGCATCACAACAGATCAGATCCTGAATGGGAAAAATGGTTGCTCTGGCCCTTAGACACAAACAACTGTCAAGATAGATTCCTGAATCAAACACAAGGTTTTACCTTTCATAGGCCAGACCCACGTTATGTCCAAAGACAGCATCCAGGGGTAGTAACAACTTACAGTGTAGGGAAACTTTGCCTTGATTGGCTACAGAAAGCTACACTAGAGGATGTAAAACAACACTTAACTTTACTTCAAGATGATGCAGACCTTAGGGAATTCTTGTTAGGACCAAGAAAACCGCGTCAAAAATGTTTCATATATGCCGGTATCTACGCTGCTTATAATGAAGCATGGAAGGTCACCCAAGCAGAGACTGCAGAACGAATACGAGAAATTGATCGTATTAATTTAGAGAAATCTCTCTCTGTAGTAGACAATGGGTAAACGACTGTCGTCCAGGATATATTCTTTGGACAGCATTTTATCCTCTGTCATAGACATCATGGAACAAGACTTGGTCATGTTGCAACAAGTTCAGTCTCAGTTACGTTCTATCATGCTATTAGGCTGGACGCTCCAAAACCTGCGTTCTGGCTATGTGCCTTGGCGTTTAATCAATACTACGTCACTGTTTGCGGAATTCAATCTCACTGACAGACAGGTCAAACTGGCGCAAAGGGGATCAGACTATACGGTGCTGAGCATTGAAAAACTGGAGAAATTACCATTCACAGTGGCAGAAAAAACAGCTATTGAGTGGATCATACATGGTAAGATTACTCTGCCTGTTACGACTTTCCATTTTCAGTATTACCTAAAAAATATACCAGCAGGCAAATATGAAAGGCTGGGTAAAGAATACATCAAGACATCCTGGGATTTACCTTACACACACAGATGTTGGAGTGGGGGACGTGAAGTGTTTCTTAGCGGTGAAAACTGTGAACACGCACTAAGCGGTTCTCTCATTTGTCAGGGTATTAACTTACACGGGCCTGTGATGGTTCCACTACAAACTTATCCTGCCACCTGCAGAGTTCACCGGCAGCAGTGATTAATCCAGTCTTTGGTCAACTTTCAAACGGGAGTTACATTATGTTGAATGATCACAGCTGCTGTGGCATGTTGCCAGGTATCTCATATCTAGTAACGGTTACATCCAGGGTCACTTGCTGTATGCAAGTCTTGTTTCCCCTAATAGACCTAGGTGCCAATTACGATCCGGTAAAAAATGTCCCCGTACGACTCGTATCCGGTCTTTTTACCGTACGAATCGTACAAGTGCCGTACAAACTGCCAATTACGATTCGCATGGTAAAAAGTCCATACGAACCGCATTGGGAATCATTCCCCACACATCCTCGGGTCGGAAAATGTGTCCGGCACGTCCTCGGACGATTTACCGTACAAACGTGAAAAGTGAAGTCCGACCGAGGAATCACGATCCTACCCGTGCGTCCGATCTCACAACCGTATGGAAAAAACACCGTCCGCACCGAACTCCCATTGCAACCATGGAGACATGTGCCCGCATACACGCCCAACACTCCCTCCAGCACCCATACGTTCGAGTCGTACTCCCCGTGAATGTACACCCCCCCTGAATGTACACCCGTGTACGTGTCGAACCCCCACCCGTGTACCCACACCCCTGTACGTTCGAGTCATACCCCCACCCCTGTACGTGTCCTACCCCCGTGTACCCACACCCCTGTACGTTCGAGTCCTACCCCCACCCCTGTACGTGTCGTACCCCCGTGTACCCACACCCCTGTACGTTCGAGTCCTACCCCCACCCCTGTACGTGTCGTACCCCCGTGTACCTACACCCCTGTACGTTCGAGTCCTACCCCCACCCCTGTACATGTCCTACCCCCGTGTACCCACACCCCTGTACGTTCGAGTCCTACCCCCACCCCAGTACGTGTCCTACCCCCGTGTACCTACACCCCTGTACGTTCGAGTCCTACCCCCACCCCTGTACGTGTCCTATCCCCGTGTACCCACACCCCTGTACGTTCGAGTCCTACCCCCACCCCTGTACGTGTCGTACCCCCGTGTACCTACACCCCTGTACGTTTGAGTCGTACCCCCACCCCTGTACGTGTCCTACCCCCATGTACCCACACCCCTGTACGTTCGAGTCCTACCCCCACCCCTGTACGTGTCGTACCCCCGTGTACCCACACCCCTGTACGTTCGAGTCCTACCCCCACCCCTGTACGTGTTGTACCCCCGTGTACCTACACCCCTGTACGTTCGAGTCCTACCCCCACCCCTGTACGTGTCCTACCCCCGTGTACCCACACCCCTGTACGTTCGAGTCCTACCCCCACCCCTGTACGTGTCCTACCCCCGTGTACCTACACCCCTGTACGTTCGAGTCCTACCCCCACCCCTGTATGTGTCCTACCCCTGTGTACCCACACCCCTGTACGTTCGAGTCGTACCCCCACCCCTGTACGTGTCGTACCCCCGTGTACCTACACCCCTGTACGTTCGAGTCGTACCCCCACCCCTGTACGTGTCCTACCCCCGTGTACCCACACCCCTGTACGTTCGAGTCCTACCCCCACCCCTGTACGTGTCCTAGTCCCGTGTACCTACACCCCTGTACGTTCGAGTCGTACCCCCACCCCTGTACGTGTCCTACCCCCGTGTACCCACACCCCTGTACGTTCGAGTCCTACCCCCACCCCTGTACGTGTCGTACCCCCGTGTACCCACACCCCTGTACGTTCGAGTCCTACCCCCACCCCTGTACGTGTCGTACCCCCGTGTACCTACACCCCTGTACGTTCGAGTCCTACCCCCACCCCTGTACGTGTCCTACCCCCGTGTACCCACACCCCTATACGTTCGAGTCCTACCCTCACCCCTGTACGTGTCCTACCCCCGTGTACCTACACCCCTGTACGTTCGAGTCCTACCCCCACCCCTGTACATGTCCTACCCCCGTGTACCCACACCCCTGTACGTTCGAGACCTACCCCTACCCCTGTACGTGTCGTACCCCCGTGTACCTACACCCCTGTACGTTCGAGTCATACCCCCACCCCTGTACGTGTCGTACCCCCGTGTACCCACACCCCTGTACGTTCGAGTCCTACCCCCACCCCTGTACGTGTCCTACCCCCGTGTACCTAAACCCCTGTACGTTCGAGTCCTACCCCCACCCCTGTACGTGTCCTACCCCCGTGTACCTACACCCCTGTACGTTCGAGTCCTACCCCCACCCCTGTACGTGTCGTACCCCCGTGTACCTACACCCCTGTACGTTCGAGTCCTACCCCCACCCCTGCACGTGTCGTACCCCCGTGTACCTACACCCCTGTACGTTCGAGTCCTACCCCCACCCCTGCACGTGTCGTACCCCCGTGTACCTACACCCCTGTACGTTCGAGTCCTACCCGCACCCCTGTACATGTCGTACCCCCGTGTACCTACACCCCTGTACGTTCGAGTCCTACCCCCACCCCTGTACGTGTCGTACCCCCGTGTACCTACACCCCTGTACGTTCGAGTCCTACCCCCACCCCTGTACGTGTCGTACCCCCGTGTACCTACACCCCTGTACGTTCGAGTCCTACCCCCACCCCTGTACGTGGCGTACCCCCGTGTACCTACACCCCTGTACGTTCGAGTCGTACCCCCACCCCTGTACGTGTCGTACTCCCGTGTACCTACACCCCTGCACGTTCGAGTCGTACCCCCACCCCTGTACGTGTCCTACCCCCGTGTACCTACACCCCTGTACGTTCGAGTCCTACCCCCACCCCTGCACGTGTCGTACCCCCGTGTACCTACACCCCTGTACGTTCGAGTCCTACCCGCACCCCTGTACGTGTCGTACCCCCATGTACCTACACCCCTGTACGTTCGAGTCCTACCCCCACCCCTGTACGTGTCGTACCCCCGTGTACCTACACCCCTGTACGTTCGAGTCCTACCCCCACCCCTGTACGTGTCGTACCCCCGTGTACCTACACCCCTGTACGTTCGAGTCCTACCCCCACCCCTGTACGTGGCTTACCCCCGTGTACCTACACCCCTGTACGTTCGAGTCGTACCCCCACCCCTGTACGTGTCGTACTCCCGTGTACCTACACCCCTGCACGTTCGAGTCGTACCCCCACCCCTGTACGTGTCCTACCCCCGTGTACCTACACCCCTGTACGTTCGAGTCGTACCCCCACCCCTGTACGTGTCGTACCCCCGTGTACCTACACCCCTGTACGTTCGAGTCCTACCCCCACCCCTGTACGTGTCGTACCCCCGTGTACACACACCCCTGTACGTGTCATACCCCCCTGTATGTACACCCATGTACGTCAGAGTCGCACCCCCACCACAACCTCCTAAGTACGGAGCGCACCCCATGCCCCAACATCACAACCGCATGTACGAGTCGTACCAAGCCACACACAAGGACAGCACCGTACAACCAAATTGCCCATGTACACACCGTACACACGCTAAAAACGCACGTACACAACCAGGACAAAACAAAACAACACAAGAATACACCATTCGAATGGCACAAAGCCACTAAACATGTCCAACAACCACTAAAATAATACATTCACTGACCTGCAACTGCCAAAAACAAACAGAGGCCCAATACACCACCACTCCTTATAACACACCCACCCAAACTTCAAACACAGCCACACGCACCAATGGACCAATAAAAAGGGCCCACACACACAAACCATGAGCCTTTGCAACAGACTCACTGCTGCCAGACACCACAGACCTACAGCACCATACTACAAGCTTCACCACACCTTACACTTGCACACCTTCACACAACCACCTTCACAAACACCCCCTCATCACATTCACACACACACACACCTGCGCAACCACACCCACACACCCACAACCATCCACACACCCCCCACCATCCACACCCCTCACCATGCCCACTACCAAGAATCCAAAGTTCAGTAACCGAGAGTTGGAGGTTCTTGTCGATGAAATCCTCAGAGTCGAGCCACAGCTCTTTGGAACATTGGTCAGACAGACCAGCATGGCAGGAAAAACAGCCATGTGGCAGACCATCATCGATGCTGTGAATGCTGTTGGGGACACCGGAAGGACCAGGCAGGAATGCCAAGCCAGGTGGTACGATCTGCGGAGGAGGGTCCGAGCCAAGATGCTGGAGGAACACAACCAGGCCAACGCCACTAGAGGAGGGCCCTCCCGCAGACCCGTACACTACCAGCCCTGGGAGGAGAGGGTGATGGCCATACAGCCGGTGGAGGCAGTCAAAGGATTAGGAGGACTCCGAGACCCGGGTGAGTACACAAACAACGCACCTCACATGGGGGAACGTCATCCACAACCAAAATCACTAACAGGCACGCAACCACCCCAACCTATCGCATGACTCAACCACACTCCATGAACACGCACATGCCACTTCTGCCACCATGCCCCATGCACCCAGCTGGACAATGTCAAGTCACAGGCCACAGAAGACACCAACACATGACACGGTAACCCGGATGGCGGGAGGGTGGGCCCCAAAAATCACATAGTGCAACTCAGAAGCAGACAACAATGCCCTCTGCCCATATGGCCCAGGTCACAGCCAGACAAACAGTGTGTCCCCACACAGGAAAGACTCGCCAGCAAATGGCGGACGCCTTGCATCAACACATGGGGGTGAAGGCACTGTTTTGCACATGACAGCAGCTAATGAACAGCCAACACTGTGAAAGAGTGGCAGCACACACAACCACAGCAGCAGCGCACACACAGACACTACACCCAATGGGTGCCTGGAGATCAGAAACAAACTCACATCAACAAGCCAAGGGCCATTCAAAGGACTGGAAAAAGTGTGTGTCTAGGAAGCTGGGCTGAGGTGACAGAGGGTGACACACAGAGGGAGGGAGAGGGGGACAGAGAGGGAGGGAGACACAGGGAGACGAACAGAGGGAGGAGGCTGACACACAGAGGGAGGGAGAGGGGGACAGAGAGGGAGGGAGAGGGGGACAGAGAGGGAGGGAGAGGGGGGCAGAGAGGGAGGGAGACACAGGGAGACGAACAGAGGGAGGAGGCTGACACACAGAGGGAGGGAGAGGGGGACAGAGAGGGAGGGAGAGGGGGACAGAGAGGGAGGCAGAGGGGGACAGAGAGGGAGGGAGAGGGGTACAGAGAGGGAGGGAGACACAGGGAGACGAACAGAGGGAGGAGGCTGACACACAGAGGGAGGGAGAGGGGGACAGAGAGGGAGGGAGACACAGGGAGACGAACCGAGGGAGGAGGCTGACACACAGAGGGAGGGAGAGGGGGACAGAGAGGGAGGGAGAGGGGGACAGAGAGGGAGGGAGACACAGGGAGACGAACAGAGGGAGGAGGCTGACACACAGAGGGAGGCAGAGGGGGACAGAGAGGGAGGGAGAGGGGGACAGAGAGGGAGGGAGAGGGGGACAGAGAGGGAGGGAGACACAGGGAGACAAACAGAGGGAGGAGGCTGACACACAGAGGGAGGGAGAGGGGGACAGAGAGGGAGGGAGAGGGGGACAGAGAGGGAGGGAGAGGGGGACAGAGAGGGAGGGAGAGAGGGACAGAGAGGGAGGGAGAGGGGGACAGAGAGGGAGGGAGAGGGGGACAGAGAGGGAGGGAGACACAGGGAGACGAACAGAGGGAGGAGGCTGACACACAGAGGGAGGGAGAGGGGGACAGAGAGGGAGGGAGACACAGGGAGAGCAAATCAGCCGTGTGGTGTGTGGGAATGTCTGCTCGTCAGCAGATAGACTGCGTGCATGTAGCCAAGGGTGGCCAGTGCCAGAACCCCCCCTCTTCTCCATGGCAAAACACAGGGCCATGTCACAACCTGTTCACGAGCACAACGACAGCTACCTGCATTATATAAGTGTGTGGATCCACTCCATGTGCACATGTACAGTGCCACACGGAAGGCGCCAATCCATGGCTCGCCACACCTGCCCACTCCACTGCTGAATGCAGTCACACTTGACGCAGCAAGTAAGACTGTGCCACACATAGTTAAAGGGGCCAAAGTGGTGCCCAAGGGACACACCCATGCACAAGTGCACTGTGAGTGGAATGCAAGACAGATCCTAATTCCAAGAGGAAATGTGCCAACTTTGAAACTGATGAAACATGGATGTTGCATGGACCAAAATTAACATTGTCTCTCTCACACACAGGTCAACCTCGTGGTTCACAACCCAACACTGGGGGGGAAGACTCACAGGACCCGGATCTGCGGGAGCCCGATCCCACCGGCAGCGACGACTCTCACCACTCTGTGGACGACCCCGACCGACCTGGCCCCTCTGGTGTCCAACGACCTGCAGCACCTGCGTCAGGTACAACTGTGCCAACCACCACCCCCACTCCTGCCACATCCCAGGAGACACCCAGGATCCCTGCCCCACCACCACAATGCAGCCAGGCTGGCCAGGAGGGACACGGTGTCCCGGGCACCCAGGAGGAGGCAGGCGACAACGCCAATGCCACCCCTCAGGGGTCCCGGAGACCCGATGTACCCACAAGGGCAGGCCAGGTGCAAGTGGGCAGGGGTGGTGGGAGTGGAGGACGGCGGAGGCGCGAGCCTGACCAGTTGGCTGGGGAACCGGTATATTCCCATGTCCGTAACATCCTGGACACATACCGGCAGGACACCACGGGCATGGCCCAGGTTGTGTCCACCCTCAATGAGATCAAGGGGACCCTCGATGAGATAAAGACCCAGCAGGCCCAGCAACATGCGGAGCAACATGCCTGTCTACTGCAACACCAACGGAGGATGGAGGACAGACAGGCTGAGCAAGTGAAGGTGTTCCAGGGGATTCACAATACACTCCGTCGGATGGCCGACAACATGGGCAACCCTCCCTGTGCCAGACGGCGTAGAACATCACCACCCACAGGGAGGGATCAGGAGGAGGAGGAGACATCTGACGGAGCATCCCAAACATCGTCACGGCCTGCTTCTGCGGGTCCCCGCAGGAGGCCAGGTCGTCCACGGAAAGGACCGTGAGGGTCGGCGCTACATCACCATCTCCCAGGACACCTGGCCTGGCACCTGGCCCACTGGAGCAACAGCATCACAGCATCAAGAGACATTCTCTGCCACATGGCCCTGCTGGTCACTGTCTGACCAATGTTGACAAAGACTGTGGCATGGACTCTGAGGATTTCCAATGGCAAGGACACCAACTCCCCTACTGAACTTTGGATTCCAAACTCCCGGAAAGCCCCTCACTTTATCCCCCCCCCCCCCACAAAAATAAAAAATCACACCATGAAGAGAAGATGCCTGCTGGTTGCATTATTACCTTACATGTGTGTTGTAAAGTCTAAACATGCCTGAGTTCTCTTTTGACTTCAACCATCCACACCCTGGGGCCTGAGTCTGGCACAGGACACACGGGTCACAGTGTATTAGGCAAGACAGACATGGAGCACCATACACACCCCTGATGGGCCCAACCAGCTGAGGGGGTGGCCGCACAACCGTGCTGACAGACACATTGAGTACAGCAACAGTCATGCGCAGAGGTCAGGGATCATGTGGAGTGTCCTGGGGGGCACCCAGGTATGTGTAGACAGGTGGCAGAACCATGTCCTGCAAGCTTGAGTCCGGTGGATGCAGAGAATGGGGGCCTGGCCAACGTTGGATGCATGGGGATGGCACATGTCATAATACCCACACAGTCATGGACATCATGCACAATACACAGTCTCAGCCCACACACACAGCTTGCATCTTGCTACTCGACACATCGACACATAGCCACTATCCGGGAAAACCATGCCAGACATGCTGGATGCACCGTGGCAAAACACCAGCATTGACTGAGAAGAGGCACCTTGGAGGCATAGGGACACCTTTATTAGTCATGTTTTCGGGATTGCAGAGGCAACTGGAAGTACACATGAACACTTCTTGTGGAGTAACATGTGGGTCCAACACTGGCACCCCCCTTCTGCAGCACAAATGCGTCTTAGCCATGAAACTGGCACACAATTGTCGGCTAACAGCTAAACACCCACAGCTGCTCACGGAGAGACTGCCATACACCATTGATCCGCTGATGTAGAAGTCCCACACCATGTCAAGCCAATGCAAACCGTATGTGTCCGAGGGCAGTGACACACACATTGATGCCATCATCACAATCCACTATCCCATCACTGATGACTGTCAACCAGTCAGACCATCTATTCAGGTGTACACATATGCATGTCATGTCCCATGGTGATGCTACATGGCTGCAGAGGAACCAAACATCGACAGGGGCAGTGTGCATACATCGTGAACAACTGCCACACCCAATACACCCCTGATGCATCCCTTACCCTAAGGAGACTTCCAAACTTGTCCGTGCGTGTAACGCTGAGTCAGCACACCATGACGTGTCCATGAGGAATAGCAGTGCCACAACAATGCAACCAGCAGACGCCATGCGCAAGTACCTGGGCAAGAGAGACACACAAGAAGTCAGCCACAAAAAGCACAGCCACTTGCATGTGCATGAACTCGACACATGTATGGATGACAACATGCTAGTTCACAATTATGACTGGGGAAATACAACCATCACTGCCACCATCACTCCAGTGACACACCCACACACACCTCTGACTCACGTGCCATACATGCAGGTAGAGACACACATCACAACACATGCCACACGTGGAGCAATGTGTGCACACTCAGACACTGGTACTCACCACTAAGCAAAGAAGTCGCGTATGAGCCGAGTCCGGATGTCCTCTTGCGGCTCCACTTCCTCCACATCACTAGCCCCATTGCCAAGCCCTTCGTCCTCCACGGGTGGATGGTCCTGATCATCTTGATCCAGGATGAGTGGCACAGCTTTCTCAACTGCCATGTTGTGCAGCATGCAGCAGACCATGAAGATTTTGCAGACCTTCGCAGGGGCATATGGGAGCGCGCCGCCGGTCTTGTGGAGGCACCTAAATCGGCTCTTCAGCAGGCCAAACGTCCTCTCTATCACTCGCCTTGTCCGGCCATGGGCGGTGTTGTAGCGGAGCTGGGCCGGTGTGATGGGGTTGCGGAGAGGTGAGCAGCCATGGCATGTTGGGATAGCCAGCGTCCCCTACATGGGAAGTACATGGACATCGTTAGAACTGGTGAAGCGGTCGTGCTGGTAGGCTATGCAAAATACAGGACAGACAGACTGTACCCACCAACAACACATGCTCGTTCGTTGCGCAGCTGCATCATCATTTCAGGCATCCTGCTACGCCTCATGATGTAGGCATCGTGTGCTGATCCTGGAAAACGAGCACAGACATGTGAAATCACCATGTTGGACAGACACACCACAAGGGCATTGATGGAGTGGTAGTGCTTCCGATTGCGGTACGCTACCTCCCGTGCGTGTGGTGGTACCAACGCTACATGTGTACCATCTATGGACCCAATGACATGGGGCATCCCTCCCAGGGCATAGAATCCACGCTTGACCCCAGTCAACATTTCAGGGGTTGGGAACTTGATGAAGTCATCCAGGTGAATCAACATGGCCTCTAAGAAATCATGCAGCACACGGCAGAACATGCTCTGGGACATGCCACCAACATGAGCTATGGTATTTTGAAAGGTACCCGTGGCTAGAAAATGTAGGGCTACCATTACCTTCAGCTTGGGTGTCAGTGCAGTAGGATACCTGTGCAGCGGTTCCAGGTGTTATGCCAGTCTCGCCGTCAACTCCAGAATCAACCGTCGGGGGAAGCGGTAGCACCGGATACGATCATTCTCCCGCATGGCAGCCAAGTCCGGAATTGCTCGGGGAAGAGGCGGCGCTCTGCAGGAATTTGGAAGTTACAAGGAAGAGTGAGTGCCCCACAACAACAAATAATTTGTACTGAGCACATGTTAATCTGTCTATACACATATGCTACATACGGAGTCAGGTATGTGCCACATGCCCTGGACACGTATGGCTGGCAGGTGACACTCCTACCAAGACCCAGCTACACACGGAGATTGAGAACCTCCACATGCCATGCCATGGGATTAGCTGTGTCCCAGTGCAAGAGAACAGCCAGACGCAACACAGGAGTGACATACACCCACACATCAGCAGAAGTAGGATGCCGATTGCAGAGACTGGTAGCGGAACACTAGAGACACAGGTCACATGACATTACACTAGGACAGCCCACACACCTTGCCATGAAGGTGCACATGTCATGACTCACCACACATTCATAGAGAGGATGCAGACATGTCCTTGTCACGCTAATCTGTGTCCCGTGCATACATACGCACCTCACATCCAATACCACATGTGGCATGGTGTGCGGAACAGTGTCCAATGTCAATCTACACACATACACATGTTGGTTGCTGCAACAGCTGCAGCTTTTGAGGGTGCTCCAACATCAACCTAATGGGAACCCCCCACACATACATGACATGGTCACATCGTGCACCGTGGGTAGTGACAAGTCAGGTGTGGTAACCCCTGTTCTGGCCATCAGGGGACACTTGCGTGTGTTGGTGTCCGTGCCATGCCAGTGACGCTCATCCCCAGTGTGCAGTACGACATGCACACATGTCAAAGGAGTCAAGGGCATGCCTGGCACACATTGCACCATCACACATTACATCTGTACACATCTCATCATACATCTGGTGCCTTCTCCACTCAGGAGTAATGTTCCACATCACAGCCTGTCACACCTGTGCCCCACACATGTAGTAATGCACAGACAATGCCTTGATGTCCATCCATGGACAAGTATGTCCGCCCTATTCCTTCCTGTGTGCTGCCTGTCACCACTGTGATGTGTGAAAACCGCCGTACTGCTGCTAAGAGGGCCTGTGTACGTTCCATTATCACTATGGGAGTGCTGCCGTATGTGTACCCATAGTGATAGTGAGCGTACGCACACGTGTACGGTCCGTATCACTATGGGTACGCATACGCGAGAACACCCATAGTGATATGGAGCGTACAGGCGTGTGTACGGTCCATATCACTATGGGTACGCATACGCAAGAACACCCATAGTGGTAGGGCCGTACACGCGCCTGTACGCTCCCTGTCAGTATGGGTGTCCTCGCGTATGCGTACACGTAGTGATAGGGAGCGTACGCACGCGTGTACGGCCCGTACCACTATGGGTACGCATACGCGCGAACACCCATAGTGATAGTGAGCGTACAGGCGTGTGTACGGTCCGTACCACTATGGGTACGCATACGCGAGAACACCCCTAGTGGTACAGACCGTACACACGCCTGTACGCTCACTATCACTATGGGTGTTCTCGCGTATGCGTACCCATAGTGGTACGGGCCGTACACGCGTGCGTACGCTCCCTATCACTACGTGTACGCATACGCGAGGACACCCATACTGATAGGGAGCGTACAGGCGCGTGTACGGCCCTACCACTATGGGTGTTCTTGCGTATGCGTACCCATAGTGATATGGACCGTACACACGCCTGTACGCTCCATATCACTATGGCAGTCCTCGTGTATGCGTACACGTAGTGATAGGGAGCGTACAGGCGCGCGTACAGCCCTTACCACTACGAGTACGCATACGCGTGGACACCCAGAGTGATAGTGAACGTAAGCACGCGTGTACGGGCCGTTGCTATGCATTTCGGGTGCCGTAGGGTCCCGGAACGCACCGTACCTGTGTGTGAAGCTCCAAATTACATAGGGGACACATGAGGGACAAGTATTAAGGCCTACATGCATGCTGGTTGTCATGGAGACCAAGTTCAAATTTTGAATTTGTTCGGGAAGCTGCACGGCAGAAGTCAGTTGGAATGAATCTACTTTGTTGCAATGTGTTTGTGGGGCTGACATCATGCAGGAGAAAAAAACAGATTGAGAACCCACAGACTGCTAGGTTTGAAGGGATTGGAGGAAACATAGGATGCAAATGTGAGTGACCAATCACTCTGTACTCCTGTGCATGAGATGGGCCAGCAAGGCAGATATAAGGCAGCCAGGTCCCATGAGGGAGCACTTGCCTGCACATCTCTGTATTCCACGACCCAGCTGCTGCTACTGATTCCCTGGAACCATGTCAAGGGCTGTGGAGAGGTCACAGCCATTCACCCTGGAGGAGAACATGGCTCTGCTGGATGTGATCCTCCCACAGTACCCCATGCTGTATGGGTGACCAGGTTATCAGGTGAGTGCAGTGTCCACTGGCACAGACTGTGTCCCTTTTTTGTGACTGTGACTTCTGCCATTGTGTCCAGGTGTGACACACATGCTATGTACTGTAGGGGGGGTCCCAGGGGGGGAATGCCTGATGTCTCCCAGCAGTGCCCTGAGACAGGAGGGGTGTGTGCAGAGTCCTCCCAGCAGTGCCCTGAGACAGGAGGGGTGGGGGCCTATCACTCCCAGCAGTGCCCTGAGACAGGAGGGGTGGGGGCCTATCACTCCCAGCAGTGCCCTGAGACAGGAGGGGTGGGGGCCTATCACTCCCAGCAGTGCCCTGAGACAGGAGGGGTGTGTGCAGAGTCCTCCCAGCAGTGCCCTGAGACAGGAGGGGTGGGGGCCTATCACTCCCAGCAGTGCCCTGAGACAGGAGGGGTGGGGGCCTATCACTCCCAGCAGTGCCCTGAGACAGGAGGGGTGTGTGCAGAGTCCTCCCAGCAGTGCCCTGAGACAGGAGGGGTGGGGGCCTATCACTCCCAGCAGTGCCCTGAGACAGGAGGGGTGGGGGCCTATCACTCCCAGCAGTGCCCTGAGACAGGAGGGGTGTGTGCAGAGTCCTCCCAGCAGTGCCCTGAGACAGGAGGGGTGGGGGCCTATCACTCCCAGCAGTGCCCTAAGACAGGAGGGGTGGGGGCCTATCACTCCCAGCAGTGCCCTGAGACAGGAGGGGTGGGGGCCTATCACTCCCAGCAGTGCCCTGAGACAGGAGGGGTGTGTGCAGAGTCCTCCCAGCAGTGCCCTGAGACAGGAGGGGTGGGGGCCTATCACTCCCAGCAGTGCCCTGAGACAGGAGGGGTGGGGGCCTATCACTCCCAGCAGTGCCCTGAGACAGGAGGGGTGGGGGCCTATCACTCCCAGCAGTGCCCTGAGACAGGAGGGGTGGGTGTGATGCACAGTGGGAGCCTGGATCATTGATTGTGTAGTTGCCCTCATTCCACCTGTGTCCTTTCAATGGCACGTACTGCTTTTGGCCTTCCCCCAGAGGATCATGTCCCTATGACAAAGGTGCAATGCGTTGGATGCATACTATGCCTTGTTGTAAACAGCAAATGTGTTCTAATCTGTGTCCCTGTGACATGTGCCAGGTGTATTGATGTAGTGTCACTTGTCCATCCTCACAGGTAGACGCCTCTGCCAAGGAGAAGATATGGCTGGACGCCGTCAGCGCCGTGAGGAGTGCGGATGGTCGGAAGCGGCGCCTGTCCCAGGTGAGGAAACGCTGGCAGGATATCCGGTGCTGGACGCGGAGGATCGCACGGGTCCTGCTGGGGGACTCACCTGAGAGCCATAAGAACCGCGGGCGCCGCCGTCTCTCCCACATCCAGAAACGTGTGCTGGCGGTGGTCTTTCCTGACTTGGACAGGCGCCTACAGGAGATGCAGCAGCCGGAAGGGGGTAGGTACATGTGTGTGTTTGTTGTGTTTCACCAGCATTTGTAAGTGCACTGTTCCATGGATACACTTCCAGGGTTTATGGTGCTGTGCAGATCCTGTTACCCACAGTGTTGCAGGGCTCTCCTGCCTCCCTTCCCCACCTTGCAATGTGTTCCCTGGTCTCTGTGTAGTCACTCCATCACAAGGTTATGTAGCCTGACACCTTCTCCAAGTGTACAATGCCTGCAGCATCATGTGTGGGGGTGGTGTGTAACAGGTTTAGTGACCTTGCCTGTGCCCTGTCCAGTTCTGGACTTGTGGGTTCCATGTCAGTTGGCACTAATGCTGATTCCAGACATGGGAGTTAATCTCTCGAGTGCGAGGCCTTCCAGCAGGCATGTCCCATGTGGTGGCCTGTGACATGATGTGCATGATTGTGCGTTACGCATAGTGCAGGGATGTTAGCGTGTGTTGCAGTCATTCCCATTCAGGAGCATGGAGTTGTGTGGCCACTACTGTCCCCAGGGGCATCTTTTCCTAGGTATCATGTGTGTAATCCGAGAATGTCGACAATCTCTGTGTCTACAGCATAGGTTGTGCTCTGTGCCATTGTCCCCTGGCACCATGTATATTGACGTGAGATGTATTACAAGTGTCCACTGTCCAGCCTGACCTTATTTTCTAATTACATACTCACGGTGGCCATTGCCTTTGTGTCTTGTTGCAATCATCTGATGATGCCCATTTGTACATGATTATTTGGACAGGCGCACCTTGGGTAGTTCGTGTGCAATATTGAAGTTTTGCATCCCATGTGTATTTCACCCTGACTAAGAGATGTAAGTGCATCCTGCGTCTCCACAGATTTGTCTCATGTAGGGGGTGGGTGGTGCGGGCATGGCCTACATGTCAAGACCTGTCATCTCCTTGCTAGGACTGGCCAGTGTGTGATGTTTGTCTGGACATACACTCAAGGTGCATTGTGCCAGTCAGGGTGGGCATGTTATCAGTATTACCTATGCTGCATGTGCCTCTAGTTCCTGGATGTGGTCCCTGCTCATCCCTATTTCCTGCCACGCTGTGTGGTGCAGATGCAGTGCTGGATTGTCCCCAGGGCCTTGCTCCTCAGTCAAAATTCCATGTCATCTCATTTGCTATTGTGTCATGCTCTCCATAGTTTTTCCATGGCATGGTGGGTCACACAACTGTGTCTTGCAGGGCCTACATATGTACCTTGTTTTGTAGTTGTAACTCTTCCTTTGTTTCAGGCTATGCACTGTGACCTAAGTAGATTTGACTCATGTGACATATGTATACAGGTGTATGATTAATTTCTGTCTCTTCACCCTGCCCACAGCATCGTCGGGGGACACGGAGGGAGACATGGACACAGACGGCGCGGAGGGACCGAGCACCAGTGCCAGCGGTGGCATCGTGCCTGGCACTTAGAGTGGGACAGAGGCGGAGGAGAGTGAACCCGGGGACCTGTCGACTGGCACAACAGAGTATGAAGCTGACGGGTCCGAGGATGATCTCTCCGAGTGGGCGGTGGCTGCACCACCATCTGACAGCAGCCCTACATCTCGCACCGCCCCCTCCATTGGCATCAGCCGCCTCCCACTTGCTCGTGTCCCTTCCCAACGTGCCCGGTCACCACATGTCTCCTTCCTGCCAGGCACCGCACCCCCTGCCCCTGTCTCCACTGCTGCCGCCAATGCTGAGTCTGTGGACATCCAGCAGCAGTTGCAGATTGGTCAGACTGCGATCCTTAATGTCCTCCATGCCCACAGCCAGGTCCTCAACAACATGGAGGCATACTTGGAGGGCATTCATTCATCGCAGGCTGACCAACGCAACTTGCTGAGGTCCATAGACTCCACACTGACTGCAGCAGTGGGTCTCCTGCAGCGCTACGTCCCACCCCCTACCCCTGCTCCTTCCACACTTCCCACTCCCATGCCTGTCCCACATACACACAGACGTAAGCATGCACCCACCACAACAGACACAGACACCACACCAGCAGGGAAGGTCCGCCGCACACCTCCTGACACGCACACACAGGGTGAAGTAGGCACACCCACTGGGTCGGGGGGCAAACGTGTGACACGCAGCCAGAGTGGGAGTCCGCATTCCACCCAATCCACTCCCTCCAAATCCCCTCCCCTCAGCTCTCCTGGCCACATCTCCCCCAAAGACTCCTTCATGGCCGCTCTGTCCCTGAGCCCCACAGTGACACCACCCCGCAAGCGGTCAAGGAAGTCCACGGTCAGGGTGCTTGAGTCCCCCCCCCTGTCCACACCCTCCCCCAGTGGCGCTGCGACCCACCCTCTGACCCCCCCCCCTCCTTGGGGCCTGTGGTTCCTTCGGGTGCAGGGGAGTCCCTGGAGGACCTTGCCGAGGTGTGCAGCGCGCTCCTAGAATCCACCTTTGGCCCTGCCCCACCCCCTGTGGTGGAGTCCTCCATCCCTGCACCCACGTCGCCTACCCTTCGCCCTCCTGTCCCTGCGGTGCCTGTTCCTTCCCCCCCACTTGATGCCCTCACCCCTGTGGAAGACAACGGCTTGTAACTGTGCAGGCAAGCTAGGGGACACGCATCCCACTGTGTCCCCCATCCAGCTGTGACTCCTGGACTGCCCTATGGGCTTTGTAAATATTGAACTTACTACATACCAGTTTTTGGATCATGCTGAATAAAGCTATTTATTTTTTGCCCTTGGAACACTCCTGCTTTGCTGGCATTGCTGTCGGTGGGGCTGCTACATGGTTGTGGGTGGTGTTCATGTGTTGGGTGTGTGGGAAATGTAGTAGTGTGCTGCTCATAGGGGGGACCATGGGATCTGTGTGCCATCACACGGTGTTAGCTAGCTTTCTCAATTCATGTAAGCAGTTGCTGCATGTTGCAATTGTCCCAAGGTGTTTTCCTTCCTCTGTGTACCCTGACTTCTTCCCTGCAGGGTGTTCCCAATATTTAGCGCCGAGCTGTGTGTACATTAGCTGGGTGTGTGACGGACTCCTTCAACTTTGCACATGCATGCTGAGCCATTCTCCACCTGCATCATTCGTGGCATCCTTGGTAGTCATTGTACTTGTGTATGTGGACTATTGACATGACTTCATGTGTACATGTTTTCTTTTTGGCCCTATGCATGCGTATACTCCCAGCCTCGCACACATGTGGTACATGTACTGCAGGGTCTTTGTGCACCTGACTGACATTTGTGGGCATGGTATCTGTGGCTACTCCACCCTTTGAGTTCCATGGGCACTGCTGGGAGTGATAGGCCCCCACCCCTCCTGTCTCAGGGCACTGCTGGGAGGACTCTGCACACACCCCTCCTGTCTCAGGGCACTGCTGGGAGTGATAGGCCCCCACCCCTCCTGTCTCAGGGCACTGCTGGGAGTGATAGGCCCCCACCCCTCCTGTCTCAGGGCACTGCTGGGAGTGATAGGCACCCACCCCTCCTGTCTCAGGGCACTGCTGGGAGTGATAGGCCCCCACCCCTCCTGTCTCAGGGCACTGCTGGGAGTGATAGGCCCCCAACCCTCCTGTCTCTGGGCACTGCTGGGAGTGATAGGCCCCCACCCCTCCTGTCTCAGGGCACTGCTGGGAGTGATAGGCCCCACCCCTCCTGTCTCAGGGCACTGCTGGGAGGACTTTGCACACACCCCTCCTGTCTCAGGGCACTGCTGGGAGTGATAGGCACCCACCCCTCCTGTCTCAGGGCACTGCTGGGAGTGATAGGCCCCCACCCCTCCTGTCTCAGGGCACTGCTGGGAGTGATAGGCACCCACCCCTCCTGTCTCAGGGCACTGCTGGGAGTGATAGGCCCCCACCCCTCCTGTCTCAGGGCACTGCTGGGAGTGATAGGCCCCCACCCCTCCTGTCTCAGGGCACTGCTGGGAGTGATAGGCCCCCACCCCTCCTGTCTCTGGGAACTGCTGGGAGTGATAGGCCCCCACCCCTCCTGTCTCAGGGCACTGCTGGGAGTGATAGGCCCCCACCCCTCCTGTCTCAGGGCACTGCTGGGAGGACTCTGCACACACCCCTCTTGTCTCAGGGCACTGCTGGGAGTGATACGCCCCCACCCCTCCTGTCTCTGGGCACTGCTGGGAGTGATAGGCCCCCACCCCTCCTGTCTCAGGGCACTGCTGGGAGTGATAGGCCCCCACCCCTCCTGTCTCAGGGCACTGCTGGGAGGACTCTGCACACACCCCTCCTGTCTCAGGGCACTGCTGGGAGTGATAGGCCCCCACCCCTCCTGTCTCAGGGCACTGCTGGGAGGACTCTGCACACACCCCTCCTGTCTCAGGGCACTGCTGGGTGGACTCTGCACACACCCCTCCTATTTCACAATATGTACGCTCATGACATACACGGATGTGGGTACGCTCCATGCATTCGAGGTGGGGGTACGGGTCGTACTTACACTGTTGGGGTGGGGGTACGCTCCATACGTACGCGGGTGGGGGTACGTGTCGTACGTACAATGTTTGCATAGGGGGTACGCTCCATGCATTCGAGGTGAGGGTACGGGTCGTACTTACACTGTTGGGGTGGGGGTACGCTCCATGAATACGAGGTGAGGGTACGGGTCGTACTAACACTGTTGGGGTGGGGGTACGCTCCATGCATTCGAGGTGAGGGTACGGGTCGTACTTACACTGTTGGGGTGGGGGTACGTTCCATGCATTCGAGGTGAGGGTACGGGTCGTACTTACACTGTTGGGGTGGGGGTACGTTCCATGCATTCGAGGTGAGGGTACGGGTCGTACTTACACTGTTGGGGTGGGGGTACGCTCCATGAATACGAGGTGAGGGTACGGATCGTACTTACACTGTTGGGGTTGGGGTACGCTCCATACGTACGCGGGTGGGGGTACGTGTCGTACGTACAATGTTTGCATAGGGGTACGCTCCATGCATTCGAGGTGAGGGTACGTGTCGTACGTACAATGTTTGCATGGGGGGTACGCTCCATGCATTCGAGGTGAGGGTACGGGTCGTACTTACACTGTTGGGGTGGGGGTACGCTCCATGAATACGAGGTGAGGGTACGGGTCGTACTTACACTGTTGGGGTGGAGGTACGCTCCATGCATTCGAGGTGAGGGTACGGGTCGTACTTACACTGTTGGGGTGGGGGTACGTTCCATGCATTCGAGGGGAGGGTACGGGTCGTACTTACACTGTTGGGGTGGGGGTACGCTCCATGAATACGAGGTGAGGGTACGGATCGTACTTACACTGTTGGGGTGGGGGTATGCTCCATGCATACGGGGTGGGGGTACGGTCCGTACATGTCCGTCCCCACGCTATGTGATGCTTGTGCGGCCCGTACCCAGGCCTTTGCCACGTGGGTACGAGCCGTCCCGCCATTGTTGGGGTGACGTAGGTGTGGGCGTGGTACGACTCATACCCATGCTCTTAAGGCGTGGGTACGGGACGCACCTGTCTGGTTGTGTTTCCGGTTCGCGTCGTGAAGAACTTCCGTTGTGGCGGTCGCTGGCTTAGCTGGACACGCCCCCACCCCCTCGTAGTGACCAGGGCCTGGGAGTCAGGTATGTCCAGGGCATGTGTGCTGTGTGACTTTGGTGGGGGGTTTGTGGCCTGCCCTGGTCCTGCCACCCCTCCCCTCCTTTCCCCCCTCCCTTGGTTGTTCTGACCTTCTGCGGCGTCTGTGTCGTAACCTGTAGAGGAGGTCGACTGCTATGAGGGCCGGGATGACACGTAGGTTCGGGTCCATGTCTGTCCGTCGCGTACGGGTACTCCTTGTTCGCGTCGTCCTGTCTGTCCGTCGCGTACTGGTACTCCTTGTTCGCGTCGTCCTGATTTCCCGGCAGTTTTTGGCTGCCGGATAATATTCACCGTGCGGGATGACGTCGGTGCGAATCGTAATTCCTGGTTTGTGAATGGCAGGCTGCGAGCGTCCCGACGTCAGGTCGGCGCTTTCCCGGATCGCATTTGTATTTTTTTTTTCGTCGGTCGGGGTTTTGTACGATTCGTACGGAAATGGTGTTTCCGTGCGAATCGTAATTCCATGTTGGTAGATTTTGACGACCGGGTACGCGTCGGACGGAGATTTTGCTCCGTCCGACGGTTCGTACCCGGTTTTTACAGGATCGTGATCGGCGCCCTTATGTTTTCTCCATCCCCAAACACTGACTTTTGAATCAAGCACACAGTGTTCTGGAGAGACTCTGAATTTGGCCTTCATTCTTTTTCAAACGTGATACTGACTTTGGAACTTTTCCTATGATGAATTTTTTTTTCCCCCAAATTTGTATTTTTGCATTTTTTGGTACAGTAATCTGCTTATAGTAGAACTATTCATAAAAAACATAATTCTTTGATAACACTACCAGGGACAGTATGCCACCTTGTCATGAAAAACAAATTGACTTGTGTAACCTGATATGAAATGGTTTCGGACCCTTTTTTCTTCTGTATTTACGAGCCATTTCATCACATGTACATATTTTGTTCATTCGTTTAGCATTCCAATGTGATCCTATGCTTAGAATGAAACATTTCCTTTTATATGTACAATACTTTTTATGCATAGCAATGGTTTTGTAATATATTTTTAGACAATATGTTTTAGATATGTTTTTAGCTTATTTTAGCAAACCAATGCGATACTCTGTTTTAAGATATGTTTAGAACGTTTAGGATTTAGTAACGTCGTTCACACGAAACTGGAGTGGGTGTTGTGTGTAGATTTAGATTCCGTTTATAGATATTTCGATTTATGCCCTTATATAGGTACAATTCACATTGCCCTTATTTGGACATAGAAATCTGTAAAAAACCAAATACAGGCATGGCCACCTACATCCGTCCATCCACGTCACAACGATTTCTTGGAAAACCAGACGCTTAAGCCTTAAGGAATTTCCCCCACCTTGAATATTGATTTCTCCAAGAACTCATTAAGTATGCATGAACATCTATTCCTTACGGGTTCATTCATGACGTTCCTCTGCCCTTTACATCAATACTGGCATTCCTAGACACCTTCAAGGTATAAATAAACCAGCACTTGCCTGGGCAAATTGCGGTTCCCGGAGGATTCGATCCAACCTAGACTACGCGGTTCGCCATGGCAAGTTCGGAAGGAGATCTAATTCCAGCCTGATGCACTGACCTGACACTGCCATCCTCCTCGCAGAGAATCCAGCTCCAGTGCTCTCTGACTTCCCTTGTGGGGGGTTAGACTATTGAGTCCAGAAAAGAGATTCCAACCTCTCTCATTCTCAGGTATGGAGCTGACTAGAACTTAGAGAAACTTTTGGCAACTCTTGGCTAAACTAAAATATAACTAGCTATACTTTAGAAATAGCACCTACTTCAAACCTCGTCCTACACTTAGGTTAGGTACACTGGGGTAGAACAATTTTGAAGCATCAGATGAGTATCACATTTTAGCATATGTTATTTATGTATGTATTTTGATAAATATATGTCATAGCTACAAACCATGCTATTGCAGTACTATTTTATCTTACTGCTAACCTCGTACATATTGTACTTTGCAGTCTGTCTTAGGATTGTAGCAATTCATATCTCTTGCACGAGAAATGAGACTGTTCAATAAATCCTTTTATTGACAACGCCCGTCTCTCTATTTCTGTGCAACTCTGTAGAAACAAAGCATGCACGATTGACTGAGTGAAACTGTTATCTATTGTTTCCACGATTCTGAGACTGTTCCGATTCTAAACGGAAACAAAGTTGTCATGTTTATGCGGTTGTCAGAGACTAATCCCTTCTTGTAATTTCAAGAAGTTTCTAGTGACCTCTGAGTAAGCTGGCACACACAAATAATTCAGTTTAATATACTCGGTAGAGACATACTGACCTTAGTCCTATGTCATATCTATAGTGTATGTTATTCCAATGCGCAGAGCCTATCAGGGATATAGGATCTATGCTACAATACAGCATGGGCAGGATAAGAACAACCGGTTCACTGATAAAAAATATCGGAGTTAAAAATATAGACGTAAAACTATATTGATGTAAAAATATGGAATGCAAAAATATCGACTCACTATACTTAAACAGGTAAGTACAAAAATCGGAAAAAAGATCGATGTAAATATAGTTGTACAAAATATTGAATTTATATGTATATATATTTATATATTCAGAAAAGACGCTGTCAGCTCCTCCTGGGATTTCGCCCGTTGTTGGGTGGTGCGCTACGCCGGTAGAGCCCCTGCCGGCAAAATTGTAAACTGGTTGTCTGCTAATAAGCACAACGCACTCTCAGTCGCTTACAGGTAACTTTAATTCGCACTGTAACGCGTTTCGGGAGACACGCTCCCTTGGTCACACAGTGTGGAATCGGATCACACGCTACCATTAGTACAAGGTGAAATCAACATAGTCAAGGGACTGCCAGTAAACAGTGCAAATCAATACGTAATCATGGCGGCCATCTTAAAGAGGTGTCGTAATGTACAGCCTGATAGGCATTCATAAACCATATACAGAAATGTACAGAACAGAATGGCCTAATATTCATTTTGACAGTTATGTGTTACACCCAATTCAATACTCTTCGTCATAGTGACTTGTTAACGATTGTAATTATGGTCACATTTACTGTCGGCTGTAACTGTAAAATAATCTGAGCGGCCATCTTGTAGATGTATAAAAGTAAAACCAAGTGGTTAGAAAAATTGAATTAAGGCCTCATTACTCTATATGTAGTACGATAATTCATCAAAACATGTCAATGCAACTCGTCTTAGTGACTAAATGATGAAAGAAGGAAGGAGCTATCTTATTCACAAGCACATTATAATTGCTTCAATCAAATGAAAATATGGATACTCCGATGCCGGAAGTTAAAGAATAAGAAAGCATACATATGAACTGAACCGGCTGATAAATCCAAGTGTACTCTAAAGTGTACTATGGTGCAAGTGTGATCCTTACAATATAATACAATAAACGTGAAAACTAGAAGGAGAGAAGAAATATGTGAAACAAATCTCGTGAAAGAAGAGAATAAATAAAGTCCAAATATAAAAGAAGTGTTTTCATATCTACTTTTTGCAGATTTCATTCCAATGGAACTGAAGAAAAGGGTAGGAGCCCGTGAAGTGCTCGTGAAGATATAAAGGGCCCCTTCCTTTCCTCCTGAAACGATAAACAGAGAAAAGGAAAGAATATTGGTTAAAATGTTGCCATTATCATGATATCATAAACATTTACACAGACTGTAAAAATTGCACATGCACAAAACGATGAAAACTGCAGCACAATAGGGCTAGTCCTCAATCAAGTGCGTTGCCAATTCACCTTGTACTAATGGTAGCGTGTGATCCGATTCCACACTGTGTGACCAAGGGAGCGTGTCTCCCGAAACGCGTTACAGTGCGAATTAAAGTTACCTGTAAGCGACTGAGAGTGCGTTGTGCTTATTAGCAGACAACCAGTTTATATATTTATATATATATATATATATATATATATAAAATAAAATAATAAATATTAAATATGTTAAATAATAAAATGAATATAAAAAATAAAGTAGATTTATTATAAATGTTAAAAATATATTAAATATCGCAATCAAAAAATTGTAAACGCATATACATAATAATTCATATATATGTCCTTTAAAACAATTAATAAACTAATAATTTAAATTTATTTTATAATTTTAAAATTATGTAAAAATGTACATATATATATATGTACTAACATAAAATCTAATTAAAAAAATAATTCTGTTATAAATTAAAACATTAAACTATTTAAAAATCTTCAAACTTAAATTTCCTACTCCAGTGAGTGCAACAGTAGGAAAAGTAATGGATAGCAGAGGGGTAAAATTTACTATTCCCACTCAAATAATTGTAAAAGTAGGGAAAGTGTTGGATAGGGGAGGGGTAAAAATGACTATTCCCACTCCAGTGAGTGCAACAGTAGGGAAAGTGTGGGATTTCAAAGGAGTAACAATTAATATTCTCACTCTTGTTAGTTCAAAATTAAAAACAAACTAAATTTGAACAATAAAAATATTTTTAAAAATAAATTAAAAAATATATACACATGTTAAAAATTCAAATACAAATATATTTAATATTAAAAGAAATTAGCAACAATATTATAATGTTAAATGCATGTAACAAATACCTACAAATATTGTATTAAATAAAATAAAATACAATTTCCAAACAAATAAATATTTTTAATTAACACTTATTTAGACACAAAAACATTGATTATTACATACATTTACTTTTTTTACTTCCTACCCTATAGCATTACACAATTCACAACACACATCTAAATTAAAGAAAAATGTACTTTCTCAACTAACATAATTAATTACCAATTAAAGAGATATTATTAATTAAAAACAAAAACACATAGAAAACGTTTTTCACTTCCTACACTTTACCCCTATAATCCCCACAACCCACAGTTAAAATTAAACTATAAACAAATAATTACACAGTTAAAACTTACTTTAAATTAAAAAGCTAATAGTATTTAACAACTAATTATAAAGTAAGTACAATTAATTTCCTCCCCTCACTATACCCCTATAACAATAAAACACACACAAAAAATATAAGCAAATACCCTAATTAAAATAAATTAATTAATTAATATTAATCATCAACTAATTTGTAATTAATTAAAAAAAAATGACTGCCCACCCTTTACCCCTATAAACCCCACAACCTGCACCGAAAATTAATTACATAAAGTCCATATTTAATTTTCAATTTATTAATTAATTCATAGTAATTAACAACTAATTTTTAATTAATTAAACAAAAAGTACTTCCCACCCTTTACCCCATAAACTCCACAACCCACACCTAAATAAAATCACACAATTACCATATTTAATTGTCAATAATTTAGTTAATATAAATTAACAACTAATTATTAAGTAATTAAACATAAATTACTTCCCACCGTTTACCCCTATAAACCCCACAATCCACACCTAAAATCAATAACAAAATTTCCATAATTAATTTTCAATCAATTCATTAATTTAAATTAACAACTAATTATTAATTAATCAAAAAGTAATTACTTCCCAACCTTTACCCCTATAAACCCCACAACCCACCCCTTTTTTACACAGTTTCCATAATTACTGATTAATTAATTAATTAATTAATATTAATTAACAACCAATTAGTAATTAATTACAAATAAATTACTTTCCACAAATAACGCTATTAAGTCTAAATTAAATAAATAGAAAATAATCATTAATTTATTATAATTAAATTATTTCCCAACCTATTCCCCTATAAATACATAACACTAATGAAAAAATCGATATGTTAAACATCTATATTTTTGCAAACAATATTAATGACTTCTACATTTTTAAAAACGATATTTCTTAACTTAAATTCGATATTCTTGACCACGATATTCTTGCTGTCGATATTTCTCAATCACGATATTTCCAACTCGATATTTGTGTAAGTCGAAATTTCCAACTCGATATTATGTCTCAGCACCAGAACAACCATCACTAACAAAAATAACCTGTACAGGGTATGTGCAGTACTTGTAGAAGGTTCCCTCACATACAGAGAACTGGTATAATAAAGGTAGCAGCTGTGCATGCTTTCTCTGTCTCTCTGCCTCTGTCTCTCTCTCTCCCTCTTAGTCTCACACACACACACGCAATGAGCATTAAACAGCAATTGCATTATCATTGCAAGTCTCCTTTACTTGCACAGAAATATTTAAGCCCAGGGAGCAGCAGTGCATGTTGCCTCTAACCAACAGATATAAAAAGCATGTGCAGCAACAGCACCAACTTTGCTCAATATGTGTGTTTGGGTGTGTTTGTGATGCGTGTGTGAGGTTTGCTAACATTTTGGGGCATATTCCGGTGCGATCAAAAACGGCTCTGACCATCGGACGGAGCCATTCCAACCGGATTGGAATCGGCTGTTTGGATTCCTTTCTGAGCGACCCATTTTGATAGGGCCGGTCAGAAAGAAATCTGAACTATAATTCCAAATGGCTTGCAATGGGCTCAGAGAGCCCCGCTGCCATTCGGACATCCTCCATCAATCCCTTGGGCGGCTCTTTCCGGCCAAGGGATTACGATGGAGGATTCCCACAGCCTTTCTGTGTTTGCCTTTCCGACACAGCAAGGCTGTGGGAATCCCAATTTGTGCGCCCTCAGCAGGGCCCCCATGGGTGCAAGCTCATTGGATGGCGGCCTAGAGGGCACCTGTGGTGCTCCCCCGTTGATCCCTGTACCCAGTGGTAGGCACCTCTTTACCATGACAGCATGCATTCCGTTTGGAAAGCATGCGCCCATGGTAAAGAATAGGAGTGCAACACAACAGTGTTGAGCCGTATCCTAATTTCTGGGTTGGGACCGACGACAGGAGGTTGTTCGGTCCCAATTCCCAAATGATGTCAGACGGACTCTGATCCGTCCGACATCGGATATCCCCCTGAAACAAGGTTTGCTGTGGTGTGTATGTTCATGTGAGAAGAGAGTGATTACGGGAGAGAGCCAGACAGAGGAGTATGAAGAAGAGAAGAAGAGATGAAGTGAGGAGGGAAAATAGAGGAAAGAATGTAATGAAAGAGGTTTGGATGGAAAGCGGAAGGAACTGTGGGAAGGAGAGGTAGAAAGGAGAGGCAGATGGAGTCAAATGAGCGGAGGCAAGAAAACATGAAATGGAACAAACAAATCATGCAACAATTTGGAAAGGGCAGCGTACTGAACTTCTGCCCTAATGCATCTTTAGATTCTTCTACAAAACCCATCCTGAGGACTAGTGGTGCTTCTGTACCTCTCTGCCAAAATGTTAACAAGCATTGGCAAAACCAATGGGGCCAGCCTTAAAAAGCCTGTATGATGGTTAAACCAAATTGTTATACCAATCCAGACTTCATGCAAGTAGAGCCTGTTGGAAGGGAATATCCCCTGCAGAGTGTACAGTCCTGTTCCCCTGACCTGCGTGCCTGCCCGCATATATCTGGTATCCTGGTTTTTGATGTTGTCTCTAGCCTCAAACTAATCCAGTGTGTGTGAAGAGGCCTAGGCCTGTGCCTTGACACAAATGTGGTGCTGGAGCTGACCTTAACCCGGAGGGTCGCGCACAGCAGTGGACTTGTGCTCCTGTCATGGGCTTGGCACCTAGAGCAGTGGTGGTAGCATACCATGTTTTGGGAATCGATACTTATGGCCAAACCTTTTCTCTGTGTTCCTGGAGGGTAGGCCTACTGGCCCACTCACAAAGTTAATTTCTATGCATTGACCCATGTCTTAGCACTAACATCCCAAATGTACAATTATGTGCGTTTATATATGTGGCCTATGTGATACATGCATAGTGCATATGAATGAACCAGAGTAATGAAGGACTGTGGGGCGCATTTTGGATACTCCAAACCTAACCTTGTGTACAAAATGATGATGAATTTGTTTTCCCAGACAGTGGAAATCTATTGCTGACATTCCTGAAGCTGGAGGGAGGAGACAGAGTCACTGGAACAGGGAAAGAGGATGTAAGGCTTCTCTAGATCTATGATTAGGCTTGTTGCATAGAGGAGCTGCTGATTAGTCTTCCTGAAACATTGCCATTTGGTAGATGGTGCAGGTGAAGGGTGGGACTGCAGTCAAAGTGAAAGGGACCTCTAAGGTGAGTTTAGCCTTTCTGCCTTTTGTCTGATGGCAGTCAGCTGTAGAAAGCTCACACCTCTTTGTCCTTCTGCTTGTCAAAGCTTTTTCTAAATGTGCTATTTTGTGTGACAAATTAGTTGTGAATACTAATGCTTTCTATAATTAATATAGTCGTAATAATGCTGCACTTGAAACTATTTTATTTAGAGGTTTAGAAGCAGGTTTATTAATGAAGTAGGATAATTATGTCACATTTCTGCAGACACCATTTTATTAAAATAAAAGCTGATTTGGTGTTTTGTTCATCTTGCTCCTGCTCATTACCCCTTCCAATCAATATCCCTCTGTGCGCCTTCTCTCCTCACAGTTTTGCGCAGCACAGGACTGTAACACAATTGGGTAATTTCCTTGGAGAGCTTCTATTGTGGATGAAACATTCTTCTTGTATCTAATGTAACATTCCGACGGCCGCTCCGTCTGGAAGTTCTGAGGCTGGCTTGCCAGTACACTGGTGTATGAGTCTTTGTTTGAAAATGTTTCGTAATATGTTATACAGCTCACCGATTGTGCTGTTGTGGAAGCTAATGGAAGTGTTCCTCTGCCTTAGAGATGAGTTAGTGTTATAATTATTATTGTGACTTTCTCTATTCCGATATGTGTTATCACTAGTCATTGTTTCAAATGTTTTATTGTATCAGTTAATTAAAACCATAACAATATAAATTCTAAAAACAGAAAAGGACTGTAAACATTTTTGGGGTAAATTCCCTATGATTTAAAAATCTTTTGTTAGCAGTTATTCATACTCAAATATATATAAAATATCAATCGAACAATTAATTTATCACTTAATAATATTCAAATGTTTGCAAGATACATAATTTACAGTTAGTAGATCGGAAGTGTTAGTTGGCCCATAATCCTCAATACTAAAGAGAATACTTTCCAAGTGTTCTTGACATGCTTTTCAGTGTTTTCAATATACAATATGCACTCTCCAAGGTCAATCAGTCTTGATCAATATTACTGGGCAATAGCTTGAGATTCAATTCTTAGAGCTTGCTCGTGTACGTTAAGGAACTTTATTAGTTGACAGTTCAGTAAGTTGTCAGATGGATCCAAGCCAGCTATGATTGCAGATCTGCACGTCCTTATTCTTCTGATGTTTATAGCGTTTTTTAATAAAGTGACTCGTGCATTTAACAATTTAGTACATGGGCAGACTAGATGAATAAAATCCTCTTTACTGCTTCCAAATAATCTACATTCTTTCGGCCCTTTGTGGACCCATGATGGCTAGACCGCAATGGATGGTAGTTTGCCTAAACGCGGGGCCATTAGCTGTAACTTTCGATAGGCCGAGCAAGTGATATCTAGATATGGCGCTGAGGTGAGTGTTTTATAGTTGGTGATTATCATCCAGGCGTGTTTTCTCTTACTGAAGATGTTTTTGTCTACTAGCGAAGAATTACATTTTGCTGATTTATTTATAGCTTGTTTGAAGGATGAGTAGGACAGGCTAGATCTCCAACGTTCACCTGAGCAAGTTGCTGATAAACCTTTTTTTGGGTATTGGTTTTAGGGAGACTTTTCATCCTTCTCTAGTTCCTCCCACGGAGCCATATTCAGTTCCGATTCTGCAGCATTTTGCTTCAATCTGTACCATTGCTTTATGGTTGCATACATTCTCCCCAGCGTTTCGTTGCTTACCCCAAATTCTAATCTCACCTGCTCTGGGGACGCAGACTGATGGATTTGACCCTTTTGTATGTTGAGATTTGTTATTTATTAAACAGGTCGGCGTCTTTGCCATGCAATGCTGTTCTGCCGTTTGACAACGTTGGTAACATCTTAGCAGATATTACTGCTAAAAAGGGTTTGAATGATGGCCCCTTCAATTTTTTTGCTAAGGACCTGAAGGCAAATGATAGAGCATTTGTCCTCTGCACCATATGTGCTTTTTGTTCCCGATGATTGTGCCTGCTGTCGATGTAAAAATCCAGGTACCTGTAATTAGAGACTGCCTCTAGCTTTTTGTCCTCTAATTGGAAATGCTGTTTAGCCGTCCAATGTCTACTGATCAGCATTGTTTTGCTTTTGACTGCGTTTATCTCTATCTTGTTATCGGTTATGTATTCCAGCATTCCTGCGGGCGACCTACATAGGCCAAACTTAGTTAAGCTCATCAGGACCATATCCTCCGCGTATGATAGGTGGGATAGTGACAGAGTACCCAGATTGGGTGGATGGGAGTTGATCTGGCTGAGCTTTTGTGCCAGGTCTGCCATACTAGTCATGCAATGTTGAATCTGTCGTTTTTTGCGTATTACTTATTCGTAAAATGTGTATAAAAATCCCTGGTTTGAGGTTGAGCCAGATTCTTTTTGTTTTACTCACACGACTTTGGGCCTTATTTAGATTTTGGCAAATGGAATACTCCATCACAAGGGTGATTAATATCCTGTCCATCCTATTACGTTCTCCATAAGATATAATGGGATCATTGCATGGCGGACGGGTTATCCAACACATTTGTGACGGAGTATTCCCCTCCTCCAAGATCTAAATCAGGCCCTAAGTCCATTTGGTATTTTGTTTTTCTCCTAGAGATTCTGTAATTTGTCTTTGTGAATCTGACAAATAGAATTTAGATGACTTTCCTATTCTTCCTGAGGTTCTATTCATTCTCCCTACGATTTTTGTTACTTATTGGAACTTAAATTAATTCTGGTTTCTGACTACATACTCTGTATCTGAGACTTCATGGCATATATTTAGCATTTCTCTGTAATGTTCATTTTTAGATTTGTAATAAAACCCTTTAACTTTTCATTGATTGACAACTCAGTTTTTGCGTGGTCTCAGTCACTATTTATTTTTTCTGCTAAGTTGATTTGTGGAGCTCGATGCTGAGGAGATTAGTGACTATTTTCACAAGATCAAGGATGCCTAGAATCCAACCTGCCTGCTGAGTTAGGAAAGGAGCCTACCACCTCGGCAGGAGGTGTGACAGTCCAGGAAGTGCCAGAATCAGTGAGGCCCAGTGTTGGTGGGGTCTGCCAAAGGCACAGGCATTTTGTGTGCCCCAGATGTTGGCAAGCATCAGACTCTCCTGGTTGTGGTTCCAGATGAAAACTTCAGAATCACAGTAACTTAGCGCTGCAACACCAACAACTGTAACCATGGCTGGAGCTTTGCCGCTCCGACCCAAAGTAATGTGACTACAGCTCATCTTGTGCTTCTGTGAACCAAAGAAGTGTGACCTCACATATCCTGTGCCACTGTGTACTAGAAACTGGTGTGGCTACCTTGCCCAACTACACCAAAGCTTAGCATCCTGAAGCGGTGTCTGAGTCAAAGTTTAGCACCCAGAATCATTTGGGAGTGCAGCTGTGACAACAGCCATCTGTGAGGCCACCGCAACCCTAGGCTACCTGAATCTTCAACCTTGTGGGCCTCCGGCGTTGGCTTCTGCCACCTACCAAGAGACCTCGCTGCGGCAAGAGAGGGCTGAGCCTGACCAGAATTGTGAGCTCTGCCCCAGAAGTGGGAGAGGGACTATACACTGCCACCAGTTGGCTGCTGGCCTAAGTGGGAATACAGAGGCTTTTCTAAAACTTTGATAAACTGAGCACTCTGGGCATACTGGAGGAGGTTAATCTGCAAGTGAACCTTTATTAAAGCTACTATAGAATCTCCTACCATGAGGGGAGAACCGCATCGAACAGAGGAAGCTGGGGGGCCCAGTCATAGAGCAACAGGATAGCGGATCGAGGTTCAGTTAACCCAGTACCCAGTGCTCTAAATTGTTCCTCCTCATTATAATTTGTAAAGTATTTAGTTTTGGTGTGTAATAAAGTGCTTTTCTTTTTTAAAGTAAAGCACTGGGTTGGACAATCAGATACTGCACTGCTGTGTGATTGTGGAGTTCTGAGCTCAAGTACCCCCATGCTATCTCTTTGAGAAGCCTGTCACTGCTCACCAAGAGCCAAGTGCTGAAGGGGTTTTTACTTGGTGCATTTTGCAGAGCCACAGAACGGTTACCAGGATTTCCAGGGTTGCGTATTAGTCCCTGCTCTTCCCTCGACCCTCAAACTGGGGTCTGACAGAGCCACTGTGTGGAAAAACACACATTAATCAGAGGAAAGCAGCCTTAGCATCAACTCAGAACATAGAGCAAAGATATTCAGTGATGCCATAAGTCCTAACAGTTATCTCTGGCTGCTTTAAAGCAACAAAGTCCATATAGATATTATTATAATAAACAAGTAAGAGATGGGCTATCTTGCTGAGACGATCATCATTGATATTAGGAAAACACTCTGTACCCTGTTTTATTGTTGGGTTAATTTGTTTGTTATCGATGCATAACTTTGAAAGATTTGAGACCATGTATCTTAATGGGCACTTATATGCATCATTGTTCACTAAAAATCTCAATAAAGAAAAGTAAAACAAAAACAAGTAAGATGTACAGTGACAAATTGTGATTTGTTATACACAGTCATTGCAAAGGAAGGATATACCCAGAATAATTTCAAAAGAAACAACCCTTACCCTCAATAATGTCCCTAGGCAGAAAACAAGCAACAAGTATGAAATGAGTGTTCACTGTGTCAAATGAACATGTGGGGCTTAAAAGTGAAACAAATGGCACATAAGTTTATCAGGATGAAATATACAGAGCGAAGACCAAAAATAATTCCTTTCTGAAAAGATAAAGGTGTCTCTGATGAGTATAGCTCCTTAATTGATTCAAAACAATTCTCCCTATGTAGAATCAATCAATAAATGTCCTTTCTCCCGACCGGCTTTCGACAGCATTTCAACCCACATCAGTTGAACAGGTCATCATCAGGAAAATGAAAAATGACTAAGCATAGGACATATAGAAGTTGCTGTTTCAAATGAAAAGGAAAGGTTTCTTGGGAGCTAGTGGGGAGTCATGATGCGTGTCTCCTATATAGACTTTGTTGCTTTAAAACGTCTGGTAGCCATGTTTATTTGGGTATCTGTGTCACTGTGTCACTCCTGTAGCCTATAAAGGTCATCTGTGGCAGGCCATTTTTAGTATAAGAACATTAATGAGCACACGTCTGTGGTGACAAACTCATAAAGGCCCCTGTAAGTTAAATACGATCTTTAGTTAACAGTCTTTACTGAAAATGCAAAGCATGAACCAGTCGTTAGACAGGTGGTTTTGTGACTTGAAGCTATACCTAGACAGAGTGCTACCACCCTACTAGGGGCATTGCTACATGTTATTGTGAGTTACAATGCAGGACAGTGAGCAGCACTTGGGCAGCAGAAGATGCAAACTAATTCATGCACAAGATAACAGTATATGTTGCCTGGGGGTGATGGGTGGAGGCATGGAGATTAACTTCCATTACTAGGCTGTGTGGCTAAATAGAAGACTAAACCTGACCCTGACTGCTCCAGAATGGAAACCTAAAGCTACTACCAAGCCATTAAGTAGTTTTCACAGGCTGAACCTGAGTGAATGGGTCTAATGGACCAGATATCAGTTTAGCCTCCAAACGTCAAGCAGTAGACATTTGTGTTTGAGATTTATATTTAATCCACATGACATGTCATAAAACAAACCATCAGCAGAGATACAGTAAGTGTGGCCTACCTTCTAGTGTAGTGCCTGTGCAACACAAAATCCTTCACCAAATTAAAGAGAGATGCAATACTGTAAATGCCAGAGGAAAAGAGACATATTAGATACGTTTGAGAACCAGTCTGTAGGCTCAGCACACAAAGTACGGATATCTCTGAAAGGGCAGGGAATGAGACCGCAGGCTGTATATAGTCGGCCCGAACAGTGAGAAGTAGACTTGAGGGATGGGCCTTGAATCTTACATGTCTTCTGGGGGGCTCACAGAATCAGGTGGACATGACGCTTCAAAGGGAAAAAGGTAGACGGAGAGAAGGATTCAAGCATAGTCACCACTGAACTCTTGGCAGATGCTTGTAATAAATGTGGTGTCTCAAGAGTTAGAAAAGCATGCCCTTTATGAACAAGCTCAGCGTGGTGGTTCATCGGGTCAGGTGATGATGTCCTAGCCTCTTCTGGTTTTCACAAGAGTGTCTATGCTGCCTTAAAATCCAGGGTTGAGGTTGATAGAGGGGCTTGAGCTTGCAACCCAGATTTTGATGACTCGCAAGCACTAGGTCTTCTGGACTAATGTCAGAATCATGTGCATGACAACTGCTGCTAATGTGGTCATTGGTGCTGTGCTAGTGCGACAACATATCCATGTGAGGTGATGTGATATGGTGTCAGCCACTGTCCTTCTGACATGGAGTTAGATGAAAGGGCATCTTATTGGTAAGGGGGGAGCGTTTAATGCTCCTCAAGGAAGAGTACAGTGCCTCTCAGAGTTGTGTTCGGATGCATGGATTTGTGAGTGACCTTGCTCAGAGCATGCATTAATATTTTGGCTTCACCATTACCTTTCGGTATAGAGGAGTTTTGAGTAATATATGGCAATCTGAGTAATTGTGTTGAATGAGCAAATTATTGTGTAAAAATATTATGATATAAGGATTTCATGTAAAAAATATTGTCAACTCAAAAATGTCATTTCAATCAATCAATCAATCAGTGGTTTGTAAAGCTCGACTAATCACCCGGAAGGGTCTCAAGGTGCTGGAGGTAGAGGGGGCGCACAGCTTCTATGCACTCACGGAGTGTCGTCGGAGGCCAGGAGGGTCAGAGGTCTTCCCAGGCTTTTCAGGGTATGTGTGGAGCCAGGCGCTCATGGTGGTTCGTCGAAGAGCCAGGTCTTGAGGTTCCTCAGAAACTTGGAGAGAGTAGGTGACCGGTGGAGTAGGAGTGGGAGGGAGTTTCATGCTTTTGCCGTGAGGAAGGAAAAGGAACCACCTCCTGTTCTTGTCTTATTGATGCATGGTACCGTGGCGAGGGAAAGCTGGGATGAGCGGAGGGATGTTTGGAGTGTTTGGAACGAGAGGAGGTGGTTCATGTAGGCTGGGCCGGTGTTGTGGATGGCTTTGTGGACATGGGTGAGAAGCTTAAAGGTGATTCTGTTCTTGATGGGGAGCCAGTGTAGTGCCCTTAGGTGTTGGGTGATGTGGCAATGGTGCATTAAGTTAAGGAATAGTCTGGCGGCAGAGTTCTGGATGTTCTGAAGTTTGCGGGTGAGGTTCTTGTTGATCCCGGCGTAGAGTGCATTGCCATAGTCCAGTCTGCTGCTGAAGAGGGCGTGGGTGACAGTTTTCCTGTGTTCAAGGGGGATCCAGTTGAAAGGTTTAGGTAGGAGACAGAGGGTGTAAAAACAGTAAAAAGTGACAGCGTTGATCTGACGTTCCATTTTGAGTTTGGAGTACAGGATGATTCCGAGGTTGCGTGCATGGTCCGAGGGTGTGGGTGGGTTCCCGAGGGCTGGGGGCCACCAGGTGTTGTTCCAGGCATTGGTATGTGGGCCTATGATGAGTACTTCATTTTTGTCTGGCAGCTATTCTTAATCCACCTGGCGACTGCTTCCATTCCTTCTTGAAAGTTGTGTTTTGAGATGTTGGGTTCGTTGGATAGTGAGAGGATGAGTTGCGTGTTGTCTGCGTACGATACGATGTTGAGTTCGTGTGACCTGACGATGGAGGCGTGGGAGGCCATGTGGACATTGAACAGAGTAGGGCTGATGAAGGATCCTTGGGGGACTCCGCAGGTGGTTGGCATGGGCTTCGAGATGAAGGGAGGAAGTCTGACCTGCTGCGATCTGCCAGAGAGGAATGAGCGAATCCAGTCGAGGGCTTTGTTTCGGATTCCTCCATTATGGAGTCTGCAGGCTAGGGTGCAGTGTGAGACTGTGTCAAAGGCAGCGGAGAGGTTCAGGGGGATGAGGGTCACAGTCTCTCCTCTGTCGAGGAGGAAGTGGATGTCATCTGTCGCGGCGATGATGGCGGTCTCTGTGCTGTGGTTCTTCCTGAAGCCTGATTGGGAGGAGTCGAGGATGTTGTTCTCATCGATGAAGGAGGAGATTTGGTTGTTGACAGCTTTTTCAATGACTTTCGCTGGATAGGGAAGTAGGAAGATCGGTCTGTAGTTCTTGAGGTTGGTGGGGTCCACTGATGGTTTCATTGGAGAGGGTTGACCTCGGCATGTTTCCAGTCATCGGGAAAGGCGGTCTCGAAGGATCGGTTGATTATTCTTTGTAGCTCGGGGGCAATGATGTCTGTGTCTCTTTGGTAGATGTGGTGGAGGCAGGGGTCTGTGCGGACCCCAAAGTGGGGGGTCTTTATGGTCTTTAGGGTGTCTTCGATGCTGAGGGAGGTCCCGCTGTCCAGCGTGGGTCTTGTGGTGCAAGAAGCGATGGGTGTGGGTTCCTCGTAGAGGTCGTTTTTGTCGAAGTTGTAATAGAAGTTCTTGATTTTGTGATGGAAGAAGGCGCTGAGTTTGTTGCAGAGGTCCTGGGAGGGTGGGATGTCCGTGGACTCACTGTTGGGTTGGGCGAACTCTTTGATGATGCCGAAGAGTTCCTTGCTGTTTTGTGCGTGGGCGGAGATTCTGTCATGGAGTGCTTTCTTCCTTGAGTGTCTGATGAGTTTTTGGTGGGCAGTGGTGGCTGTTTTGTAGTTGTCGAGGTTCACTTGGGTTTTGGAGTTCCTCCATAGTTTTTTGAGACATCTGAAGGTTCGTCTGGAATCGTGGAGTTAGGTGGAGAACCAGCTGGCCTTCTTGGCATGAGGGTTGGAGGGTTTCTTGAGGGGGGCGACGGTTTAGGCGCAGTCAGTGATCCATTTGTGTAGGGTGCGGGTGGCGGGAGTGGGATCGTTGTCTGAGCGGGTGGGTGCGGAGCCGCTGAGGGTGGTGGTGAGCTGCTCGTCGGAGATCATGTTCCAATTCCTGCGTTGGAGCTGGGATGGGCATCTGCAGGGAATGTTCACTTTGTAGGTGAAGTGGACGCATCGGTGGTCCATCCATTGAGTTCAAAGGTGTGGCTGAAGGAGTTGGTTCTGGTACGATCTGATTGAGTCCAATGACATGGAGGTTATCCAGGAGGGAGATGGAGTTGGGGTCTTGGCGGCTGTCGAGATGGAAGTTGAGGTCCCCCAGCAAAATGTAGCTGGTGGAGGTGATGGCATGCAGGGAGTTTATGTCGGTTATGGAGTCGAAAAAGGGTCTGGGAGGTCGGTAAATGAGGGTGCCTCATAGGGTCGTCCTCATCTTAAAGTGGAGGTGTTCCATAAGGTCCATAGGCCCGTCTATGTAGGAGCTCAGGCAGAGTTTGACCTTGTGGTGGATGCCGCCTCTGGGATGGTTTGAGCAGTCCTTCCGGGTGATTTTGTATCCTTCGGGGATGGCGATCGCAATGTCATGGCCCGAGGTGGAGGTTGTCCATGTTTCGGTGAGAAAAGCGATATTGGGAGAGCTGCTGTCGAGGAGGTCCCAGATTTCTGTGGCGTGTCTGTGGAGGGAGCGGACATTGAGGAGTACGCATTGCAGGGTTTGGGTTGCGGTGGGGATGTTGCTGGTCGGTGGAGGTGGGTCCTGGGTTTTGGCGATGTTGAAGGAATGGCGGCAGCTTTGGCAGGTGACAGGAACGTCGGTGTTGAGAGGAGAGCTTACAGATGTTATTCTTGCCGTCGTTGAGTGCATGGAGATCCGCTCAACATTGTAGCATTGGAAGGTCATAGGACCATGGTTCCTGGTGCTGGTCGCGGTCGGGCGCATCTGGCGCGCCAGTGGCGTGGCCGCGCATCAGCCTCCATTAAGTAGAGGTCAGGACAGCTGGGAGGTGGGAGCGGGAAAGACGTGGGAGCGGGAGGGGCCACGGGAGCAGCAGCGGCAGGAATGTGGCAGAAGGAGCAGGGCGCGGCGATGGAAAATAGGAAGGAAAAAAAACCAGTAGAATGGAAAGAAGAGTAGATAAACCAGATAAGCCCGAAAAAAGTGGAAGAAATGGGATGTGGAAACTAGAAAAAAAGAGAACAGTCCAGGGGCAAGGCACGGGGGCTCAAACCATTGTCTGCAGCGATGAGAGGCAGAGCACTGCCTGGGTGAGCTGAGGAGCTGTGCGCTGGGAGAGCAGGAACCCAAGGGGTTTTGCTCGACTCAATGCTCAGCGGCCTCCATTAAAGGACAGCTGGGAGGCGGGAGCGGGAAAGATGCGGGAGGAGCTGCGGGGGCAGCAGCAGTGGGAAAGTGGCAGATGGAACACCCTTTTGCATTTTTACACCTCTTGGAATCAATGGTTATATAAAAATCCAACAGGGTCATTCTATCCGTGATATTAATTGTCATTAAGAAAAGTTCTTAACGTGCCCCCTGTTTGGCCCCAAGTTTAATTTCTGATTCCATTGACCTTGCAAGAAACCCCTGGGTTAGGTGACGACTAACAGAGTTAGGGCACCAGATAATTTTCATTACAGAATGACAGAACCCCTGAGTTCTGCGGCCTTTTGAAGGGAATCAAGTGCAATTCTAATTTGATGGATAAACTTGCCAACTCTGGCAAGTAAGCAAGTTGTGATTTCTGAAAAGCACCAGTCCGAGGCCTCTCTGCAGGCTCTGAGGCCCAAGTCCCTTAGGGCCGGGCGCAGCAAACGATGACGATCACTGGCCAGCTTTGAGCAGCAGCATAAAAGATGTAGCCAGGATTCTCTGTGGTAATTGCATAACCGGCAGGAGATGATGCTGTCAGTACGTGCCCATTTTGGGTTAAAATCCGAAATCTTGAGGGCCGTGAGGTGCAAGTACAGAATTTTCTTTCTTGCTTGGTCTGAAAGTGAATCTCGCAAATATGGTTGAGCTTTCCCAGGAGTATATGACTTATCCAGGGCCAGTGTGAGGGAGTTGTACGGGAGTGATGAACTATCCAGTTCAGACAAGATGGTCTGGACTTGGCACTTTACAGCTTTGGCCCAGGCGGAATAAGGAATTTTGTGAAGGGGCATGCTCTTTGCCTCGATTTTCAGTAGGTCTATTGCTTGTTCCAACTTGGAGTGCCATGGGGAACCCGCTGCCCTGAAAATAAATTTTAGAAAATATTTAAGATTGTTTTCAGGGGCTTGATGTAATATTTTATTAGGTCCCACTATAGTACCAAGCCCGGTCGGCTCAATCCTATTTCCAGCCTTAGCCTGGTGTTCTAGGAGCTTGTAGCACGGTCTTTTAAGCTTTAAGCTTTAAGCACTGATTACTTTCTCAAGTGCTCCTGGGAAGGCTAAGTGACCGTAAGTGATTGCGGGAATCAGTTTTGCCCTAAGTACAGTCAGCATGGGTTCTATAGATGGACTTACTAGGCGATGGCTTAGACGTCTGAGAGACAGGATTATTTTGTTAATTCTCGGTGTTAACTCCTTTATGTGTTTGGCTGCTGTGGCCCTCTCCGACACCCATACCCCAGATAATTGTAGGATGTAGCTGTCCTGATTCGGTGCTCACCCAAAGACCATGTTGCTTGTTTTTTGTGAGGGTATTTACCAAAGATTACTATCTTGGTCTTGCTCTCATTGATCTGTAGGCTATTTTCCTTGTTGTATACTGCAAGACTATTTAATGCTCTTTGGAGCCCCACCCTAGTGTGGTCCATGACCACTGTATCGTCCGCATACTGGAGAGTTCCCAAGGCCAACTTCCCCAATCTCGGAGGTACTAGGCTGGCATCTTTCAAGGCTTGCCCCAAGTCTGCAGTGTACAAGTTGAATAGTAGGGGGGCCAAAACACATCCCTGCTTTAGTCCGGTGTTAGTTTCGATTCTTTGTGTTACGATTGTTGGACTTAGTTTGACCCTGACCCATGTCCCCTCGTAGAGGGCTTTTATTGCTTTTAGCAGGGTATCCGGGATCCCCCAAGATTCGAGTTTTACCCATAACCGTCTTCGATTGAATCGGTCGAAGGCCGTGGAGTAGTCTATGAAGCAGCAAAACAGGGGCAGCTTATTGCTCAATACGGCTTGCTTCGAGAGGTGAGAGAGCGCTATGATGCTGAGCGAGGAGACGCACTCCTGGCACAGCTGCATCTTAGCAGCTCCCCATGCCCCAGGGGATGGGTTCCCTGGGGCCGATTAAGGCCTTGGGAGGGGGGCCACGCGGCCCCCTTCCAAATTATTTTTGTAAAAAAAAATAAAAAAGGGGTCAGGCCAGGTCCCCAAAATAAGAAAAGAAGGGGGGCCACACAGCCCCCCTTCTTAAAAAAAAACAATGAAAAAAAAACGGCATCCCGCGGAGGCCCCGCCCCCTCACTGCAGCACTATGCGAACGCGCCCCCTGGTGCGTTTGCAGAGGGGGAATTAATTCCCCTTAAATACTGGGGGTCCCTGGGGGCCAACTAGCCCACCAGGAACCTCCAGTATGCGCCAGGGGGCTGCGTTGCAGAGAGGTATTTTGTGGCCATGCCCCTTTTTACACCTCTCTGCAACGCAGCTCTGTGGCTCTTAATGGAGGTAGCTGGTGGGCGAGTTGCACCACAGGGACCCTCAGGATTCAAGGGGCGTTAATCCCGCAACTTAAAACGCGCCACGGGGCACGTTTGCACAGTGGTGAAAGGAGGGGGCGGGGCCTGAGGTGATATGTGTGCAAACAAGCCCTGTGGCACGTTTTAAGTTCAGGAATTAATTCCTCTTCAATCCTGAGGGTCCCTGGGGGCCAACTAGCGCACCAGGTACCGCCAGTAAGCACCACAGAGCTGCGTTGCAGAGTGTTGTAAAAAGGGACGTGGCCTCTGAACACCTCTCTGCAGTGCAGCTCTCTGGCGCATACTGGAGGTACCTGGTGGGCTAGTTGGCCCCTAGGGACCCTCGGGATTGAGGAGTAATTAATTTTCCAACTTAAAATGAGCCACAGGGCGTGTTTGAAGACATGTCACCTCAGGCCCCGCCCCCTTCCTTCACCATTGTGCAAACGCGCCCTGTGGTGCGTTTTAAGTTGAGGAATTAATTCCTCTTCAATCTTGAGGGTCCCTGGGGGCCAACTAGCCGACCAGGTACCTCCAGTATGCGCCAGGGAGCTGCGTTGCAGAGAGGTGTTCAGATGCCACGCCGCTTTTTACACCTCTCTGCAATGCAGCTCTGTGGCGCTAACTGGAGTTACCTAGAGGGCTACTTTGACCCTAGGGACTCCCAGGGTTCAAGGTGACTTAGTCTCTTAACTTAGAATGGCCACAGGGCGTATTTACACAGTGGTGAAGGGAGGGGACGGGGCCTGAGGTGACGTGTGCAAATACACCCTGTGGCGCCTTTTAAGTTGGGGAAATAATTTCCCTTCAATCCTAAGGGAGCCTGGGGGCCAACTAGTCCACCGGGTGCTTCCAGTAAGCGCACCTGCGCGGCGTTGCAGAGAGGTGGTGCAGGCTGTGCCCCTTTTTACACCTCTCTGCAATGGCGCCTACTGGACGTACCTAGTGGGCTAATTTGCTCCTAAGGACCCTCAGGATTCAAGGGGACTTAATCTCCCAACTTAAAACGGCCACAGGGCGTGTTTACACAGTGGCGAAGGGAGAGGACGGTGCCTGAGGGGACGTGTGCAAAGACACCCTGTGGCGTGTTTTAAGTTGGGGAAATAATTCCCCTTCAATCCTGACGGCTCCGGGGGGCCAACTACCCACAAGGTGCTTCCAGTAAGCACCACTGCGCTGCGTTGCAGAGAGGTGGACACTCAGGATTCAAGGGGACTTAATCTCCCCAATTAAAATGGACACAGGGCACGTTTACACAGTGGTGAAGGGAGGGGATGGTATAGGAAAGTGGCTCTATATATACTGGACCAAAGTAAAATCAGCCGAACTACGAATTCTGATTTACTCACCTGTTATCAGGAGAGACCTCAGTGCTGCATCTTTGAGCCCAGTACTGATCCTGAAAAGTAATTCTAACCGTACTTACCAGTATCTTGAACTTCCTTCCATAGGCTAACATTGGCAGGTTTCACTTGGAAATTCTTCTAAGTGTGGAGTTTTGGAACTTTAAAATATTCATCTAAAATCAGCCGAACTACGAATTCTGATTTACTCACCTGTTATCAGGAGAGACCTTGTTGCTGCATCTTTGAGCCCAGTACTGATCCTGAAAAGCATTTCTAACCGTACTTACCAGTAACTTGAATTTCCTTCCATACGATATCATTGCCTGCTTTTTGATGAAAAAGTTTCTAAGTGTCGATTTTTGAAATTTACAAATATTCCTCTAAAGTCGGCCGAACTACGAATTCCGATTTACTCACCTGTTATCATGAAAGACCTCAGTGCTGCATCTTTGAGCCCGGTACTGACCCTGAAAAGTAATTCTAACCGTACTTACCAGTAACTTGAATTTCCTTCCACAGGCTAACATTGACTGGTTTCACTTGGAAATTCTTCTAAGTGTAGAGTTTTGGAACTTTAAAATATTCCTCTAAAATCAACCGTACTACGAATTCTGATTTACTCACCTGTTATCAGGAGAGACCTCAGTGCTGCATCTTTGAGCCCAGTACTGATCCTGTAAAGTAATTCTAACCGTAGTTACCAGTAACTTGAATTTCCTTCCATAGGATTTCATTGCCTGCTTTTTGCTGAAAAAGTTTCTAAGTGCCGATTTTTGAAACTTACAAATATTCCTCTAAAATCAGCCGAACTACGAATTCCGATTTACTCACCTGTTATCAGGAGAGCCCTTAGTGCTGCATCTTTCAGCCCAGTACTGATCCTGAAAAGTAATTCTAACACTTATAAATTCACCCAGGCACTCTCCTTGCAGTACTCTAATCATTCAGTCAGTATCCAAGGACTCATGCAGCGAGCCAGGCATTAGCACATGGAATGCCTCAAACGCCTATCCACTATGCATGCAGTCCTCTAACCACCTACACACTTGTCTTTTACACCGTCAATTCCCCAGTCAGTATCCATACACTTCCAGCTAACACCCTGTCACTCCCCGTGCACTCCTCTAGTGACCCATTCAGCACCATGTACTAATCCATTCACTGCGCAAAAACCCAACCACTTATAAATTCATCCAGGCACTCTCTTTGCAGTACTCTAATCATTCAGTCAGTACCCAAGTACTCATGCACTGAGCCAGGCCTTAGCACATGGACTGCCTCAAACCCCTATCCACTATGCATGCAGTCCCCTAACTAACCAACACACTTATAGTTCTGCACTTATAGATTCAACAAAAAAAAACAATATTTCAGTTTCAATATTTTAAAAAACATTTTTATTTCCATTTATATTAAAAATATATAATGTAATTTAAAAAATAAAATATGTAAAAATAAACAGTTAAAAAACTGTAGAAAATCAGTATAAAAAAAATACATATAATTATTATTACATTAAAAAATTATCATTTAAAAACCTTCGAAATTCACTGACAAAACCATAGGTTTCAGACATGTTATAGTTAGGAATTAGCATTTAAAAAACCTTCGAAATTCAATGAAAAAACCATAGGTTTCAGGGCTGTTATAGTTAGCTGGACATTTCACTCGTACAAAACCATTGAAATTCATCCGTTATAGTTAGTTCTGCTAACTATAACTCGCGCCCCCTCAATCCACTGCTGATGATGTCACATATTACATCATTCATGACATGGTCAGTGACATCACTGATGACATCTCAAATGACATCACTGATGATATCACTGATGACATCATCCACGTGACAATCAGATACACCTCATCATACAGTAGTATAACCTTTCATCACTCACTGTAAAATACAGAGTATCATATTTGAATCCATTGACACACCAATACAAGTTTCTAAAATCCCAATCAGTGATTCCTAGATGTACACACACATTTAATCACTTACCTACAGATTCACTCATACATGCTGTCAATGATCAATAGAACACTATCAAATATACTTCTACACCTATATTGACATTACACACCAGCACACATCCTATTCACTTATGCAGTCATCCCACTCACTTGTGCAAACAATGGATCATACTTACATTTATTCAGCTACACAGTTATACAAACACCACTTCATTTATTCATATAGATAGTAACTCATACTTAGTGTGTTATAAAATCACTATTACAAGTATACAGTTATCCATACAGTCACTCATACAATCACTGAGTCTTGTGTATACTTATTTATATACAACTGTCACATACACTGCCTTTTATTTTTCTAGTTTGTTGGACATGTACCATTGAGAGATATATTTGCTCATCCCCACACCCATAAAGATATTCACTCACCCAAACAACTGTTATAACATGTAGTCTTAACCTCATATACCTACTGAATCAACTATTCACATATATCTGGGCAGTCACACCCATACCGAACCACACACACATTCACTCTCCCATACAAATACTCAGTTAACTAACCAATAACTAATATAGACTTTCACATAGCTAGTAACCAACTGGTGCAGCAGTTTACACAACTGACAAAGTGACACAGTTTAGTCACTATCCAATATACTTAGGGAGACACTATAAATTGGTCAAGTAAACAGTCAATCGCACTCCTACTAAATCCTCCATCCAGATATTTATATTTATATATCCACTTATTCTTCATTGCAGATTGCTATATCTTTAATACATATTTAAATAACAAACCACACGACATTCACTGGATGATGTCATCAGTGATGTCAATTGAGATGTCATCAGTGATGTCATCAGTGATGTCATCAGTGATGTCATTTGAGATGTCATCAGTGATGTCATCAGTGATGTCACTGACCATGTCATGAATGATGTAATATGTGACATCATCAGCAGTGGATTGCGGGCATGCGAGTTATACTTAGCAGAACTAACTATAACGGAGGAATTTCAATGGTTTTGTACGAGTGAAATGTCCAGCTAACTATAACAGCCCTGAAACCTATAGTTTTTCCAGTGAATGTAAATATATATATATATATGTATATATCAGTCCGAGTCGCTCCTTTAGCATCCCCAATCCATTGAGGGGTGGCGCGAGACCGGTGGAGAAACCGGTAAATCAATATGTTTCGAGAACGGGATCCCACTCGTGCTCTCAAAAACTTCTGACACAGTAAACCAGGCCTTAGTTCATATCCAAATGGGGGTTTATTCTTTTCATAAACCCACCGTGACGCGTTTCGCCACCATAGTGGCTTGTTCACACAGTGATTTTCAATAAAGTATGCCAATACATATACTTCCGTGTTAGTAGTTCATAAACATAGTCAAAGGACTCCACAGTTTGTACAGCGAGTTGCCGCATTTCGTCCGCCATCTTGTAACGTCTCATCAGATCGTAATATTGCACTACTGTTCTTATACATTGTAAATGTGTACAAGTACATATTCATTAAACCAAACTTTAATTCATTGTTTTGTATAGGAGCTGTCCTGTGCATTCTAGCATATTGGCGTTATGTATCCATGTGGAATTATGCTCGAACTCCCCTGGTTAGTGGGTAGTACTTTCGTAGTAAAGTGCGCACCATCGTGTAGGTGCTGGACTGAGTGTGCAATCTGTCTCACAGTGGCAATCAAATTGTATAACAATGTGAAAATGTATCCATACAAAGACAAAGTTATTGTGTAACACCCTGGCTAGTGGGTATATCGCTGTCCTTCATACGAGATGGCTATTGCACTGATTGTCGTTCACCCCTTAAACCGTATTTTAACAGTGTTATGGGCCATAATGTAATGGGCCATAGAGGTAAACCCTCATTAGTGGGAAAATGAGCCCATGGTCAGGGAGGTATTATGGTACAAACTTCCGTGAAGGTATGGTACACATCAGTCTCCTTGCAGTTTTTAAACGGAAAGTAAAAATACAAATAAAGAGGCATCTATATAAATGACGTGACTACGCGGAGGAGAACGGGGGCATCTGCTGAAGTACCGCACGCTATCCAAAGGAAACGGGATACACCGTGCAGGTAAGGACACTGCCCCTTCTCTCTCTCTCTGTCTTTTATTTGGGTGCATCGTATTTGTCAAAAACAGATGATATCACTACGAACAGTACACACCCGGATATACAATAACGAATACTTGAGTCACGGAGGGACTGACAAAAACACCCTATACGTGGAACGGAACGCAATCTTAACTATCCGAATTCTATCCTAACCAGAAAGCACACTGTCATGACCCTGAGGCTAGGGGAACTCTGTACTATATAGAGGAGAACATTCTGACACTTACAGTAATACCGGGTATTAAGTTCATAAGGGATTCCTCTGGTTTCCCGGAAAATTAAGGATGGAGGAAGAAAGGGAACGTAGGGAAGCGGCACAGGCATTATTTGCGAGGGCACCAGGAATTGGGAAACATACACAGATTGTTATATCGAAGGAGAAAACCATTCATGAAACTCTGAAGAAATTCGAAAAGCTACACAAACAAGAAACCTCTAAATGGTGGGAGGCAACATCCCTACAAGATTATATCGATAAATCCATGGTACCTCGAGGATTAAGGATTTATATAACCCCCTCATATGACTCTCCAGACCCCCAGATGTTGGAGGATTGGTCAACCAACTCTGCGACGAGTTCCAGAAATATGCTTGAAATATTGGTGAAGTATGCTTGGTCCGACAGGGAGAAAATCAAACAGGAAATAGAACAGATAAAGGATGTGTTAAGCACGCATGATGACCAAGAGACTATCAAGAAGTTTTTAGACGAAATGAAGAAACGTCTAAAATTAATGGAGGACGATATCAAAAGGAGGAAACAACGCAAGCTACACAGAGATTGCGGAGACTACGAGTCCGGCAGAGTCCTGACATACAGTAAGAAATATGATCATCTTTATGAAAAGGGTCAAGTCCCGGAAATGAACACAAGATACCCTCAGGAACAATGTGAGGAGGAACTAACAGACCTAAGTGACACTAACACTGAGGACTCAGAAACAACGAGAACGTCCGAGGGTTCAATTTCGGATCCAGACTTGGCAACCAGACCAAAAACAACTTTTTTAGACGAATACCGGCTCATGAAGGAGAGCCGGCAAACAACGAGATCAATGTCCAGGATGAACTGGAAGGAAGACTCACCGAATCCGAGAGGAAGGGGAAGAGGAAGAGGAAGGGGTACCAGAGGAAGAGGAGGAAAAGGTCCCGACAGAGAAGAGAGAAGAGAGAAAAATATGGAGTACATGGGAAGAAAACAAACACACTCCAAGAAGAATCAATAATGGATGATGCAATGGTAAATCAGACTATTGTAAACCTAACATCCAAAACTTTGAGCAACAAAGATAAAAGAACATTGTGTTTAGGATTGTCATTTTGCCCTGCAGTTCCTATGAACTATGTCAACAGCAAAATTGATGTATTCAAATTTTGCAGGAAACTAAAATTAAAGAAGTGGCACAAAATGAAACCAGTAAAAAGTAGGGAACAACAGGCAACTAGAAGTACACAAGGAGATGATTTATCAATAGGGGATATTGATACCATGATTGCCCTACATGAACTCCAAAACAATCAGGACGAAACACATATGAGCCCAGAATCTCTTCATATTCTAGATGAGTTGGAGATCAAATATGATAAATCTGCATGTAGCCTTTTCAGACCAAGGTCAACTTTTGTACCCAAAATGAGTCACGATAATATTGATACCTTCCAGGAGCTTGTCAGTAATGAAATGTTGAAGTTTAGACAGAATAACTGGCCCAAAAAGATGAAAAAGTTCAAACAAAATCTTACAGCCATACAGAAAAACCCCATAAATGAGCTTGCAACTGATGATAGTCTGGTGGTCAGACCAGCCGACAAAGGTGGTAACATTGTCATTTTACCTATGGAAATGTATATCAGCGAAGCACAGCGACAACTCAGTGACAGTAACACATACACCGTCTCCACAAGGGCAGAATATAACAACAGTATCTGTAAGATCTGGGAACTACTAAATGAGTGGAGAGATATGGGATTGCTAGAATGGGAGGAATTTTGTTTTTTAAAGAAAGACTATCCCATTCTACCAGTGATGTACCTGCTTCCCAAGATACACAAAAACAAAGTAAACCCCCCAGGTAGACCTATCATTTCCTCAAGGGGTAGCGTGCTGGAAAACATCTCAAGATATGTGGACCATTTTCTGAGGGAATTTGTGTGTACCCTTCCTTCATATGTAAGGGACACCAAAGATTTCTTAAATAAAATAGCCAATTTGGTGTGGAAGGAGGATTATATCCTTATAACCTTGGATGTTAATTCACTATATACAGTAATTAACCATGATCAAGGGGTACAGGCCTGTGCCCATTTTTTGAAACGCAGAAATATTGTTTTTTTAGAACATACCAATATGATCCTTGAAATGATTAGGTATTGTCTCATGAACAATTATTTTTTGTTCAATGGGTCAATCTAAAGACAGAGACATGGTACCGCGATGGGCACATGCTTTGCCCCGAGCTTTGCCAACCTTTTTATGGGGGCTTGGGAGGAGGAGATTCATAACAACAAGAATCTCGAGAAAGCCCTTACCAGTGTAAAAATGTGGCTCAGGTACATCGATGACATTTTTGTTGTTTGGCAGGGCTCAGAAGGAGATGCTTTGCAGTTCATAGAAGAACTTAATAACAATGAAAGAAATCTTACCCTCACCTGTACCATCAGTAAGGAAAAAGTTGAGTACCTGGACACACAAGTAGTAGTGAGAAGTAATACCATCCACACAACTCTCTATTGTAAATGCACAGCGGGCAACACTCTTCTCCATGCTCTGAGCAGCCATCCCGATAATCTCAAGTGGAGTATACCATACGGAGAGCAACTCAGAGCTAAAAGAAATTGTAGCTCGCCCGCTGACTTCCTGAGCGAGCAACAAACCATGATAGAGAGATTTAAAGCTAGAGGCTACCCAGCATGGGTTCTCAAAAGAGCAGTCGCTAGGGTAACCGAGGTTGAGAGATCGAGTACTCTAGCTCAAATCGAGAAAGAAGCACTAGAAAGTGAAAATGATGAGGGCAACAACACACGCATGATTATGACATACAACGGCAACTCTACGCAGATACGCAAGGTAATTAATCGTCATTGGAACATTCTAAGAAATGACCCCATAGTTGGCAAGTCGCTATCAGAAAGACCCAGTATAACATATAGAAAGGGTCGCAGCCTCAGAGACTCCTTGGTACATAGCGATTTGACAACTAACGCAGAAGGGAGGGGTCTAGATATAAAGGGCTTTTATCCATGCGGCCACTGTAAGGCGTGCAGCAACAGCAAAATGGTTAAAGAATTCTGGAATACGAGCACAAACACCATGATCACCATTTCTCAATTTCTTACATGTGCCAGCACTTTTGTCATATATGTGTTGGAATGCCCGTGTAAACTACGGTACGTGGGCAGTACAACACATATGGCAAAAAAACGTGTGCTTGAACATATGCGGGCTATCACTAACAATGATAGACAATATCCTATAGCCCGCCATTTTGCCAGCCACCATTTTTCAGATTATAAAAAGTTAAGATATTATGCAATCGAGCAGGTTCTACCGAAAGTGAGAGGCGGGAACCGTGTCCTAAGACTAAGGCAACGGGAATCAAGACACATTATTGGTATGTGCACCCTATTTCCCGAAGGCCATAACTTGGATGAAGAAATGGCCATACATCTACAAGAGGAATAAGGGTTTTGTGAGACTATCTGTTTGATACTCAAGACATGATGAAATGGCTATGACATATGTCGTTTTATCACCATGCTACAAAGTACTATATGTGTTTAACATCATATCTGTCATGTTTTATCTTTTATCCTGCAATGTGAGCTGGTAAAGGGTTTTTAACTGATAACACTTCATAAATTTGACACCTGCATTTTCTATTTCCCACAGGAGGAAAGGAAGGGAATTGTCATCTATGGTGCCAACGAGATCCCTACCCTTTCTTCAGATCATCCTTCAGTCACAACATTGAGATAAGATTTTAACGTACACCTTTGAAAATATTATTTTGAATTTGTATTTGGGAACACCATGAGGTATTCTAAGGGATAGGGGGTGTTGATATAGATGCCTGTTTATTTGTATTTTTACTTTCCGTTTAAAAACTGCAAGGAGACTGATGTGTACCATACCTTCACGGAAGTTTGTACCATAATACCTCCCTGACCATGGGCTCATTTTCCCACTAATGAGGGTTTACCTCTATGGCCCATTACATTATGGCCCATAACACTGTTAAAATACGGTTTAAGGGGTGAACGACAATCAGTGCAATAGCCATCTCGTACGAAGGACAGCGATATACCCACTAGCCAGGGTGTTACACAATAACTTTGTCTTTGTATGGATACATTTTCACATTGTTATACAATTTGATTGCCACTGTGAGACAGATTGCACACTCAGTCCAGCACCTACACGATGGTGCGCACTTTACTACGAAAGTACTACCCACTAACCAGGGGAGTTCGAGCATAATTCCACATGGATACATAACGCCAATATGCTAGAATGCACAGGACAGCTCCTATACAAAACAATGAATTAAATTTTGGTTTAATGAATATGTACTTGTACACATTTACAATGTATAAGAACAGTAGTGCAATATTACGATCTGATGAGACGTTACAAGATGGCGCACGAAATGCGGCAACTCGCTGTACAAACTGTGGAGTCCTTTGACTATGTTTATGAACTACTAACACGGAAGTATATGTATTGGCATACTTTATTGAAAATCACTGTGTGAACAAGCCACTATGGTGGCGAAACGCGTCACGGTGGGTTTATGAAAAGAATAAACCCCCATTTGGATATGAACTAAGGCCTGGTTTACTGTGTCAGAAGTTTTTGAGAGCACGAGTGGGATCCCGTTCTCGAAACATATATGTATATATATATATATATATTATCTACTGGCGGTCGCCAGTAGATAGTCATAGTTAGGACCGTGTTTCCATAGGAAATCTGCAACATTCTATTTGGAATAACTTTGGCGCCGGTTGATGAATCCTCGCGAAATTTTCAAAATAGGTGGGGCGCTCCGCTCCGCTCCTACCCTGAAAGTCTCGGGGGGATTCGTTAAGCGGGGGCTGAGAAAAAAGGGGGGTCCCAAAACACGTTTTCCCCATGCAATTTTCCATAGGGACCTTTAGTCCAAGGTACAGCCCGAACGGCTGAACAGAATTACTTGAAATTTGGCAGAGAGGTAGTCCTCAGGTCAAGGAAGTGCCTTTTGCAGGTCTGGTGCCAATCTGTTCAGTAGTTCCTGAGAAAATCAAAAGTAAAATCATATATATATGTGAGCGGAGCCTAACCACACATCTCATCCTGAGATCTGATTGGCTGTCAGCACTTCATCCAAGAAGTGTTGGCAGCCATCTTGGGACCAATATACATGATAGCACCTCATTAAAAAGCATTGCAGTTATTAGAAGGTTTTAAGACTTTAGTTACATTATAAATCATTTGTTGATGGTACTATACTCATTTAGGAATTGTGGTATGTTTTAAGGTGATTTCACCATGTGAAAAAGCCTTCTGCTGGGATATCATGATTGATAGAAAAATATTTTCTCATGCTTTTCCCACAGAGGTTTGGAAGGTGATCTATAAGCTAAACTGAGAGCTTATTTTCTGTAAATTCACATTATCTTTCTCAGTCATGTGAGAATGAAGTCTGACATTCTCAGTAAAACATGTACATCCAACAAGGGCAGAGACTGTCAATTGATTCCTTTGTGTTCTACTGCAGCTTCCCAGAGTGTTCCAAAGAACAACTAGAGCGCTAACAGTCCTACTTATGATAAACGTATGGCACACCGGAAGCCATCTTGCTTGGATTAAAGTGGTAACTCTTAAAACATTTAATTTAAAAAGGAACAAAATGAGGGGGTTCATTTTTCCATAAAAAGTATGATTAGTGCTGCAGAAAGAAAAAATAGGGCACATTTTGAGTGACTTCTCAAATCCTCTTCTATTTCATTAAAAAATTCTGACATGCAGACTGAAACATGCACTTTCAATACCAGCAGCAGTTTTCCCTGGTGAGCAGTAGCTTTACTACAGTGATTTAATGAGCAAAAAGAGTGCTAACATTCTGAATTTATGGCAAATGTGTGACACATCTGAATGCCTTCTTGATGGAATCAAAGTAAAACTGAAAGTATTTCCTACTGAGGAGACTGCAGTAAATGAGGAAATTAGGAAACTTCATAACAAATAAGTCTCCCAAGATGGCCACCAGAGACAAAAGAACCCAAATGTAGCCCAAATATCCCCCACATGTAGCCCAAGTATAGCCCAATGACAGAATGTCCCAGAGTGTTCTTAAAAACAACTAGAGCGCTTACTGTCTTCATTATGACAAAAGTATGGCACACCTGAAGCCATCTTGATTGGAATAAACTGGTAACACTTAAAACATTTAATTTAAAAAGGAACACAATGAGGGGGTTCATTTTGCCATAGAAATTATGATTAATGCTGAAGAAAGAAAATGAGGGACATTTTGAGTGACTTCTCAAATCATCTTCTATTTCATTAAAAAATTTCTGACATGCAGACTGAAAACATGCACTTTTAACACCAGGAGCAGACTTCCATGGTGAACAGTAGTTTTACTACAGTGATCTAATGAGCAACTAGAGTGCTAACTTTTAGAATTTATGGCAAATGTGTGACATATCTGAATACCTTCATGATGGAATCAAAGTAAAAAACTGAAAGTATTTCCTACTGAGGAGACTGCAGTACATGAGGAAATTAGGAAACTTCATAACAAATAAATCTCCCAAAATGGCCACCGGAGACAAAAGAGCCCAAATGTAGCCCAAAATCACCCAGATGTAGCCCAAATATAGCCCAATGACAGAAGTGTGCATAACACTTAGGGGCAGATTTATGTTAGACTTGCGCCACTTTTACTCCGCCGTTGCGTCACTTTTGTGACGCAGCGGCGGCGTAAACCATGCGCCATGTTGCGCCTTATTTACAACGTGACGCATATAGGGAGATGCATCACGTTGTAAAGCCCTGCGCTACATTAAACCTGCGTCAGGTTTAATGTATGCAGGGTGGGCGTTCCATCGGAAAAAGCTTCGGAAAAGTGACGCATTGAAATCTACAAGATTTCACTCAGTCACTTTTCCGACGCTGCTGCGTCAAAACCTTGCGCCTGCTTGAAGCAGGCGTAAGGCATGACGCAGCATGTTAGGTATGGGCAGCCCCTAAACATTGCTGGAGTTGCGTCGTACTTGCGACACGACTCCAGCAATGCGCCGCCCTTACGCCATCAGATGCGTCATGTATCTGTTTATCCTTGCGCCACGATGCGCTGCATTGTAAATGCGGCGCATCTGTGGTGGCGCAAGGGTAAACTTGCGTGACGCATCTTTCCTGGCGCATCCCTGCTGATTTACAGGGATGCGCCAGGAAACATAAATCTGCCCCTTATTATTTTGTGTTTTTGCAGTGTTATATAGTGCAGACTTGTCAGGTATTGGAGTGCTCTACATGAGCATTGGTTACATCACACAAGAACAAATTCATTTTGGTTGTAGACATGGGGAGACTAAGTGATTTGACCAGAATCACAGAATGTCGAGCTGAAGCAGAAACTCCAACCTGGTTCCCCAGTTGCAAAGTCTGAAGTTCTGGAAGTAACACCACATCCACTCCCCTAAGTGCAACATTTAATCAAGTGGTCAACTGGATAAAAAAACATAAAGATAACAAATAATTTAAAAGTGCTTTGTCGCTATTTGAAAACTCAGAAAATATGTCCTTATTTTAGTCTTTTAGAGCACTAACCATAATTCTGATGCCAATAAGACCCTCTCATATATGTAATTTCTAAAGGAAATGCTCTAGGTATTACAGTTTTGATTACATCAAGATGACGTCAGGCGTTCCACACTTTTGTAATAAATATAGAATGTTAGCAATCTAGTTGTTCATTAGGATACTGTTGAGAGGCAGAGGCCAGGGGCACGGACTCTGAAAATTGAAGGCAGGTAGTAGGGTGCAAAGGCAACAATTTAACCACACTGAGCAGGCAGGAAGGGCCGTGGCAGCACAACAGACTATGGAGGGCAGTGGAAAGGGGGGCAGGGGCAACAAACCAACAATACAGGACTTGCAAGAGAGGCTGTGGCAATGTAATAGACCATTGTGGGCAGAAGGAAGAGGCAATGGTAGTACAACCATACATGCCAACAGACCCGATTCAGCCAGGAAACGTCCAATGTTTTTAAGCTCAAATGGGCTTTATTTGATCTGTCTCCTGTCTACAATCTCCTCTTTTTCAATGTAACTCAAAGGGGAAAATCAATACCCCAGTTTTTTTTCAAAATCTCCCTCTTACCAAGTTCAAAATGTTCGCAAGTATGGTACATTGGATCATGGAAGGAAATGGGGTAGGGACATGGACTTGGATAACAGAGGACAGGAGGGACATGGAGAGGTGCACCAAACTGACCCTGCAGGGCAGGCATCAGGGTTTGCGGCAGCACAATACACCACACAGGGCATGCGGGACGGGAGTGCAGCACAACAATCCATAGAAAGCAAGAGGGAGGGAACAGGACCATGCACATGGACAACAGAGAACAGAGGGGCAAGAGGCAATGGTAGCTAGCTGACCATAATGGACAGACAGGAGAGAAAGCTGCAGCATAACAGACCATAAAGGGCAGGAGGGACGGATCAGGGGCATTACAATGGAACAGACAAGCCAGGAGGGAGGGAGTAGGGGTCTGCACATGTAAACAGAGGGCTGGGGGCAAGGGGGCAGGGCAGGAGCAGCAAGATAGCCATGGAGGTCAGGCAGGATGGGCACTAGAAGCAAGACACACCGTGAAGAGCAACAGTGAGACTGTGATGGCATACACACAGACCATGGAGGGAAGGTGGGAGGGGGTCAGGGGAAGCTAACTGACCACACAGGGAAGGTGGGAGGGGGCATGGCAGCACAGAAGACCATGCATGGCAAGTGGGAGGGTTAGTGGCAGCACAATGGCTATGATGGGCAAGAAGGAGGGTGCAGGGGCATGCACAAAGGACGATGGAGGATAGAAGGGAGGGTCAGGACCTGTGCACAGACAAGAAAGTTCAGGGGAAGGGGTCTCACAACAGACCGCATGGGGCAGGCAGGAGGAGCAGTTGCAGCACAACAGACCAGGGAGGGCAGAAGGGTGTGGCAGTACAATGGACCATGTAGGACAGGAGGAAGAGGATAGGGGCATGGCATGTGGACAGGCAGGGTGGAGGTGGCAGGGACAGGTTACAGTCATCTGACAATGCTAGACAGGTGGGAGGGGAGTGGCAGCTCAACAGAACACTCAGAGTAGATAGGAGTGGCAGGTCCATGGAACATGGTGGGCAAAAAGGATGGAGCAGGGGCATGCACAAAGACATCGGAGGGCAGGGGGAAGGAGAATAGGGGCAGCAAGCTAGCACAGAGTTTAAGCAGGAGGTCAATGATGGGGCATAGAATTGGGCAATGGAGGGCAGGAGGAGTGGACTGGTACATCATACTAAATTGAGGGCAGTGGCAGCACATCAGACCATGCATGGCAGGAGGGAGGAGGCTAGTCCATGGATTCACACAACAGAGGATAGGGAGGAAGGGGATGGGGCAGCAAGCTAACTGTTCAGAGAAGGTGGGTATTAGGAACTTTATTGTTTTTAAAACGTGTGTCTGTGCGAACTACTTAAAATATGAACAAGTATGCAGCATAATCTCACTTTTATTTAGGAAGAAAAGGACGTTTGTGACTGTGACTCCGGGCTCACTTGGCAGAAACACCCCCTGACCCTCCACCCCCTATCGCAAAATGTAATGCCCGTGAAAAGGGTAGGTGAACACAGTGTTATATAGAACATAGTCCTGAGAGCACGATTGAAAATGAAAACTAGATACAGTGTATGGTATAAACTATGCACCAAAAAGTGTGATATAAGATGAACCGGGCGTGAAATATATTATGCAATACATTGTGCGCAATGACAGATTCATTGGAGAGTGCGAGATAGCACAGGCACTAGCGCGTGCTATGCGATATGCGCCTTGGAGTGTAATATGCACAGGGCAGTGTTGTGTAACCTAACTAGTCTCTAAAGTTGTAATATAAAATATGTGCTGGGGAGTGTAACGTTGCATATGCACTGTGACAAAGATATGGATCCCAGATTGTAATATGTATGGCATAGCACTGTGCGTTATAATATAGGCATCGAGGAAGGCACGTTAGATGGGGCAATATAACCCGTGCGAAGACAAGTGTGGCATGACATATTCACGGGGTGGTGTTACAGTGCACATGGGCTAGAGAGTGTCATAGCATATGCACTAGCTGGTGGAATACAACACAGAGGTGTGTGGCACTCGGCAGTCAATGGTGGGTGTAACACAGCATTGGGCTCTGCCAGGAGCGCGCCATGACTCTCAAGTGATGTTCGTCCCCTTTCCAGAGAGTAAAATAAAAAGTATTACACATCCGGCAGTGGATGTGTGTTTTATTAACCATGAGGGGGGTTTCTTGCATAGTTTTGGTCGAATTTTTGTCGAATCCCCTTTGAATGGCTTGGTGTGCATGTTTATTAAATGTGCCCGTCAATAGCTACCCATGTTTGTATAAATAAACGACAAGGGTGTCTACCGGGATTAGGCACGGTAGGGCATCAGACATGTCAGAGCTTCACTAGTGGTGTAAATACATTCCACGTGGATTCATTGTATGCATAGTCGCCTTTTAATGAATATCACGCAAATCGTCATGGTGATAGGTACGTAGGGTTTGTCCAGCATGTCCTAGGTGTGTCTATAAATATATATTTTTTAAAAATAATAAAAAACAGTGGCCGGCCCTGGGGATTGGGGTCAAAAAAATATAATTAGGAGACAGGCCCTGGGGGATGGGGTCATCAGGGCCAATAAATTAGAAGAAGGGGAACCACACAGCCCCCCTTCTTAAAAAATTAAAATAAATAAAAGACTGGCATCGTGCCGGAGGCCACGCCCCCTCCTTGCAGCACTCTGCAAACGCGCCCCCTGGCGAGTTGTAAGTTGGGGAATTAATTCCTCTTCAATACTGAGGGTCCCTGAGGGCTAACTAGCCCAACAGGCATCTCCAGTATGCGCCAGGGAGCTGCGCTGCAGACTTGTTCTGAGGCCAAGCCCCTTTTTACACCTCTCTGCAACGCAGCTCTGTGGCACTTACTGGAGGTACCTAGTGGTCTAGTTTGACCCTAGGGACCCTTAGGATTCAAGGGGACTTAATCTCTCAACTTAGAACAGCCACAGGGCGCGTTTACACAGTGGTGAAGGGAGGGGACAGGGCCTGAGGTGACGTGTGCAAACACGCACTATGGCATGTTTTAAATTGGGGATATAATTTCCCTTCAGTACTGAGGGCCCCTGGGGGCTAACTAGCCCACCAAGTGCTTCCAGTAAGCGCCACTGAGCTGCATTGCAGAGAGGTGGTCCAGGCCGTGCCACTTTTTACACCTCTCTGCAATGCAGCTCTGTGGCACTTACTGGAGTTACCTAGTGGGCTAGTTGGACCCTAGGGACCCTCAGGATTCAAATGAACTTAATCTCCCAACTAAAAACGGACACAGGGCGTGTTTACACAGTGGTGAAGGGAGGGGACGGGGCCTGAGTTAACGTATGCAAAAACGCCCTGTGGCCTGTTTTAAGAGGTAGTTTTAATCCCCCTGCCCTATTATATACTAGGGGCTTACAGAGGAGGTCATGCTAATCACAGGGGGACCCCAACGCATAATGTTCCCTAGTGTATGTAGGTGTTTTCACTGTATTCTAAGTGTCTTTTAACATAGCACTGGCTCTAGGACTGGTTAGTCAGACTCAGTTACCACCAGTATCCGTCTGAAAAAGTTGAGGGTACAGGATGATTTTGCAACAAGGATTCTTTCTGCTCTTCTTTTTGTTCTTTCTGCACGTTATCCTTCTTCCTGCACTTTTCTTCGTCTTTGAGGACTTCTGTTGCTTCTTTCTGCACTTCTGTTTTTTTCTTTCTGTGCATTTTTTCTTCTTTCTTCACATGTCCTATCTCTGTAGGCATAGTTAGAAATTAGCATTTAAAAAACCTTTGAAATTCAGAGAAAAAACCATAGGTTTCAGGCACGTTATAGTTAGGAATTAGCATTTAAAAAACCTCAGAAATTCACTGAAAAAACCATAGGTTTCAGGGGTGTTATAGTTAGCTGGACTTTTCACTTGTACAAAACCATTGAAATTCCCCCGTTATAGTTAGTTCAGCTAACTATAACTCGCGCGCCCGCAATGCACTGCTGATGACGTCCCATGTCACATATTACATCACTCATGACATGGTCAGTGACATCACTCATGACATCACTGATGACATCTCAAATGACATCACTGATGACATCACTGATGACATCATCCTTGTGATAGAGTGGCAGACCTCCTCTCACCCTAAGATAACCTTTGATACACACATTCAAAAATAGAGACTAAAATTTTCAAAACAATGGACATACCAATACCAGTTACAACAACCTCTTCAGTAATTCTAAGATCCACATACACATCCACCCATTCACCAACAGTCCTATACAGTCACTCATACATGTACTCACTCATCATATGTACTCATACACCTATACATCCTGTTACACAATGCCACTCATCCATAGAGTTACTCACACACATAGTCACTCATGCTAATAAAGAATCAAACAAACATTTACTTGCATATACAGTTATACACACACCACCACACTTACTTCTACGGAAACTTACACATACTTAGTCTTTTAAACAATCACTTATAGAAACACATACTTATTCATACAGGAACTCTTTCAATCTCTCACTCTCACATATACTCACTTATATACACCAATAGTCCCATATACTATTTTAAAACATATGTAGTTACTCATAAAGACACTATTGAGACAGTCATTCACTCACTAACACACCCATACACACACTCATCCACCCATACAGTCCTGCACACATGCTGTCTTCAACACATACAAACAGTGAGTCACTCATTCATGCACCTATGCACTAGGTAATACCCCCCACCGAACCATGCAGACACTCAGACTGATACTCAAAAAACCAACTAATAACCTATATAGACACCCATGTAGCTACTCACCAACCCATGCAGCCACTTATACACAAAGTGAGAGACTGATACAGATATTTACATATTTAAACATTACTCACTAAGCCATGATACACTTAATCAGTCAGTTACACAATCAATTTTTCAAAAACAAATCATCCATTTAGACACTTATATACCCAGTTATTCTTCCATACACCTTGAGATATACTTATATAAAACATATTTAATTTTCAGAAAAAACACACATTCACTGGATGATGTCATCAGTGATGCCATCAGTGATGTAATTTGAGATGTCATCAGTGATGTCAGGAGTAATGTCACTGACCATGTCATGAGTGATGTAATATGTGACGTCATCAGCAGTGCATTGCGGGCGCGCGAGTTATAGTTAGCTGAACTAACTATAACGGGGGAATTTCAATGGTTTTGTACAAGTGAAAAGTCCAGCTAACTATAACACCCCTGAAACCTATGGTTTTTTCAGTGAATATATATATATAGAGCTGTCACCACTATATAGTTAAAGTTAGGACCTAGTTACCATATGTAAGAGCATTATTTGGTTTGCTAATAACTTTAACAATGTTTGACGAACCTTCATGAAACTTTCCCCCAAAAAGTTTAATCTATCTCAGCTCCTTTCTGCACAGTTTTGAGGTGATTGGTCAAGCGAAGGCAGAAAAAAATGGGTGGCCCCAAAACACAATTTTCCCATGAACAGCGATACCGCTGAACGGAATTACACCAAATTTTGCAGAAAGCTAGATCTTGCCTGAGAACGCATGCTTTTTGTGATTGGGTGTAAATCCACTCAGTAGTTTTTAAGAAATTAAGATTCACAGGCTTTGTATATCTAAATGGTTGGGATCGCAAGAGGCTTGTAATAGTCCTGCCATAATGTAACTTCAAATAATAGTTTGATCTGATTAGCTGATGTTTTTTTTTTCAGTTGGTCACTTCGCTCTAACAGGAGAGAAAGGATCCTGCAAACTCCTGTGGCAGTTCGCTGGCTGACTGGCTGGCCACAACATAAAGAGAAAAAATGGAAATTGAAAAAAAAGGCGAGTGGGTGCTGTGAAGAGGTAAAGGTCATGTGCAGCAGGGGGAGGAGGGGGTTGGCTGGCTGCAGGTGCCTCACATATGGTAATTAAATATTACCTTATGTTAAAAAAACCTAAAAATTAAGAAATTTAGGTATGTTAATAATATATTACTTTGCTTTACCAGAACACGGTAATTCTCAGAACAAAAACAAGATTAAAGTGAGTTTATAGTTAGATGAAAATGTCAGTTTAAACATAACGTTGTAAACTAACCAAAAATGCTGAAATTCAACATTTATACTTATTTCAATCTTCTCACCTCTATCTCAGGTGAATAAATATATATATTCATTGAAAAACCACATCTTTCAAGGATGTTATAGTTAGGCTGATATTTTATTCGCACGAAACCAGAGAAATTCAGCAGTTCTTGTTAGCTGGGCTTACTGTAACTCACGCCCCCGCAATGCACTGCTGATGAAGTCACATATTACTGAAGACATCGCAAATAATATCATTAATGACATCATCCAGTGACTGAGTGTTTTTAAAAAGTTTAAGAATTTTATATATATATACGCCAAGGTGTATTGAAGAATGAGTGGCAGTATGAGTATCTGAATCGATGTTTTAGTGGGTGCGTGACTGACTGTATAAGTGAGTGATTAAACGTGTCTTAGTGAATGCATGGGTGAATGACTAAACTCTGTGAATGTCTGTATCAGTGTGTCAGTTGGTGTGCAAGTGGCTGTATTAGTTGGTGATTTTCTACATGCGTGTCTATATTGGTTAATGATTGGTTGTCTGAGTACCTGTATGGGTGCCTGACTATGAGGGTTGGTGAGGGGGTGTGTGACCCCCTGTATGGATGTGTGAGTGGGTGATTTACTGGGTGTATGGGTTCATCAGTGTATCTGCAAGGTCTTGTATGGGTGAGTGAGTGTGTGTATGGCTGTGATGGTGAGTGAATAAATGTCTCAGTGGTATGTGTGTAAGTAACCACATATGTGAAAGGCAGTATATGTGAGTGTTGGAGTATATAAGTGACTATGTGAGAGTGAGTGATTGTGAGAGTGAATGTATGGATGAGTATGTGCTTGTGTCTGTGATTGTAGAACAGAGTAAGTATGTGTTACTATCAGTGTGAATAAGTGAGGTGGTGTGTGTGTAACTGTATAGGTGAGTAAATGCAGTGTGAGTTTTTCTTTGGGTGGCTGACTAGGTGTTTGAGTAACTATGGGTGAGTGGCGGTGTGTGAGTGTCTGTTTGGGTGTATGAGTGCATATATCAGTGGCTGTATTGATGAGTGACTCAGTATATGAGTGACTGTATGGGTTAGTGAGTAGATGTGTGTGGAGACCTATGAATCAGTGAGCAGGTATGTACTAACTGGTATTGGTGTGTCTATGGTTTCGAGACTGGTAGTCTGTATTTTAGAGTGGGTGTATCAAAGGTTATATTATGGTGTGAGGAGGTACATCAGATATTAGGTGGATGATGTCATTAGTGATGTCATTTGAGATGTCATCAGTGATGTCACTTACCATGTCAAGAGTGATGTTATATGTGACGTCATCAGCAGTGCATTGGGGGTGTGAGTTATGGTTAGCTCTGCGAACTATAACAGCTGAATTTTTCTGGTATTGTATGAGTGAAATGTCAGCCTAACTTTAACATCCCTGAAACCTCTGACTTTTCAATGAATTTCTAAGGTTTTTAAATACTAATCCCTAACTATAACGTCACTGAAACCTCTGTTTTTTTCCAGCAAATTTCTAAGGTTTTTTCAATCCTAATTTCTAACTATGCCTACATAGGCAGAACATGTACAGAAAGAAGAAGAAAGGCGCAGAAAGAAGCTTGAGAAGTACAGAGAGAGGGAAAAGAGGTGCAGAAATAGGGAGAAAGGTGCAGAAAGAAGCAAGAACATTGTAGAAAGAGGCAACAGAAGTCCACAAAGAGGAAGAAAGTTGGAGAAAGAAGCAAGAGAAGTGCAGAAAGAAGCAATAGAGGTGCAGAAAGAGGACTACTTTGACTGTACCTTTCCACAGACTCAAACAAATTAGCCTATTCACTAATCCTTTTCCCAAGAAGTCTTAAACCTCACTTTTCTCTTGAAGGTTCACTATTCATTGACTGTTCATATAATGTTAGGCATACCAAATGTAAAACAGCAATCCTAATCATATCACTGTTGCAAGTCTCACCAAGTTTGTGACGGTATAAATGTATGTAACTGTGCTTTTTCCTAGTGACATGTCACAAAAAATAAACATTCAAATATTTGAATTCCTGTGTTTTAACAGCATACTCTGTACATTTGTGTACAAAAAGGAGTATGTATTACTTTCTTCTCATAATAGAGGGCACATGGGAATTTAATAGTATGTTTGAGGGGCTCTATCACAACTATAAGCGTTACAACAAACAAATGATGGACGGAATGCTGACAATGCAGACATTCTCCCCCAGTCAAGAGATCTGGGTTAAATCCATCGTTCTTTTGCCCACTACACCACCCCAGTTTAGACATGGCCATATGCAAATCAGTCTTGACCCTGTGCCTCATGGGAACAGTCCAGCCCGAACTGCCAAGCCATGTCTTCCCTGGACCGGAATCAAGCATCCTAGGACCGGTTTCTGGCTATCAGCCGTCATCAGCCAGGATAGCTTGACTCCAGTGGCGTAGTGAGCACGGGTCCCATGTCTGGGAATACCCATCCCACTTAGGGCGAAAAGCGTTACAACAAACAAATGATGGACGGAATGCTGACAATGCAGACATTCTCCCCCAGTCAAGAGATCTGGGTTAAATCCATCGTTCTTTTGCCCACTACACCACCCCAGTTTAGACATGGCCATATGCAAATCAGTCTTGACCCTGTGCCTCATGGGAACAGTCCAGCCCGAACTGCCAAGCCATGTCTTCCCTGGACCGGAATCAAGCATCCTAGGACCGGTTTCTGGCTATCAGCCGTCATCAGCCAGGATAGCTTGACTCCAGTGGCGTAGTGAGCACGGGTCCCACGTCTGGGAATACCCATCCCGCTTAGGGCGAAAAGCGTTACAACAAACAAATGATGGACGGAATGCTGACAATGCAGACATTCTCCCCCAGTCAAGAGATCTGGGTTAAATCCATTGTTCTTTTGCCCACTACACCACCCCAGTTTAGACATGGCCATATGCAAATCAGTCTTGACCCTGTGCCTCATGGGAACAGTCCAGCCCGAACTGCCAAGCCATGTCTTCCCTGGACCGGAATCAAGCATCCTAGGACCGGTTTCTGGCTATCAGCCAGGATAGCTTGACTCCAGTGGCGTAGTGAGCACGGGTCCCACGTCTGGGAATACCCATCCCACTTAGGGCGAAAAGCGTTACAACAAACAAATGATGGACGGAATGCTGACAATGCAGACATTCTCCCCCAGTCAAGAGATCTGGGTTAAATCCATCGTTCTTTTGCCCACTACACCACCCCAGTTTAGACATGGCCATATGCAAATCAGTCTTGACCCTGTGCCTCATGGGAACAGTCCAGCCCGAACTGCCAAGCCATGTCTTCCCTGGACCGTAATCAAGCATCCTAGGACCGGTTTCTGGCTATCAGCCGTCATCAGCCAGGATAGCTTGACTCCAGTGGGGTAGTGAGCACGGGTCCCACGTCTGGGAATACCCATCCCACTTAGGGCGAAAAGCGTTACAACAAACAAATGATGGATGGAATGGTAGGAGGTAGGAGAGGTACTGAAACAGGAAAGAGGGATGCAGAAAGAGGCAAGAGAAGTGCAGAAAGAAGCAACAGAGGTGCAGAACAAGGCAAGAGAGGTGCATAAAAAGCAAGAGAAGTACAGAAAGAACTAATGAAGGTAGAGATAGAGGTAAGAGAGGTGCATAAATAAGTAAGAGAGGTACAGAAAGAAGCAAAATGAGTGCAAAAACAAGCAAGGGTTGCAGAAAGAGCCAAGAGAAGTCCAGAAAGAGGCAAGAGAGGTACAGAAACAGGCAGGAGAGGTGCGGAAAGAGGGAACAGGGGTACAGAAAGATGCAAAAGAGGTACATGAAGAGGGGTGCAGAACAAGGCAAGAGGGGTGCAGAAAGTAGCTAGTGAGGTGCAGAAAAAGGTAAGGGAGTGCAGAAAGAGGCAAGAGAGGTGCAGAAACAGTCAAGAGAAGTGCAGAAAGAGGCAAGAGAATTTCTGAAAGAAGCAACAGAGATGAAGAAAGAAACAAGAGAAATGCAGAAAGAATCAGGAGAAGTGCAGAAAGAACAAACAGAGGTACAGAAAGAGGCAAGAGGGGTGCAGAAAGAAATAAGAGAGGTGCAGAAAGAAGCAAATGAAGTGCAGAAAGAAGCAACAGATGTGCAGAAAGAGGCAAGAGAGGTATAGAAAGAGGCAAGAGGGGTGTAGAACGAGGCAAGAGGGGTGCAGAAAGTAGCTAGTGAGGTGCAGAAAGATGTAAGAGAGGTGCAGAAAGATGCAAGAGAGGTGCAGAAACAGGCAAGAGAAGTGCAAAAAGAGGCAAGAGAATTGCTGAAAGGAGCAACAGAGGTGATGAAAGAAGCAAAAGAAGTGCAGAAAGAGGCAAGAGGGGTGCAGAAAGATGCAATGGGGCTGCAGAAAGAAGCAAGAGAGGTGTGGAAAAAAGCAAGAGAAGTGCAGAAAGAACTAAGAGAGGTACAGAAAAAGGCAAGAGGGGTGCAGAAAGAAATAAGAGATGTGCAGAAAGAAGCAACAGAAGTGCAGAAAGAGGCAAGAGAAGTGCAGAAAGAGGCAAGAGAGGTGCTGGAACAGGCAAGAGAGGTACAGAAAAGGCAAGAGGGGGCAGAAAGAAGCATGTGATGTATAGAAAGAAGCAAGTGAGGTGCAGAAAGAGGTCAGAGAGGTGCAGAAAGAGGCAAGAGAGGTGTAGGAGAGTAGGTTCTGCACTTATGTTGCCCCCACTTTTTTTCTGATGTTAACACTGGTTTATGGCTATAGTCTGGCTGGGTCTCTGCTAATCAGGGCCCCAGTCTCTCTGTTCTCTCTAAACAACTTGGAATGCATATTAGATGCACTAGTGATTGGATACTGTGGTACCTTATGAGCCCCTAGTATATGATACCTTAGGTACCAAGGGCATAGGTACTTCACAGGCCTACCAGGGGCTGAAGCATGTATTATGCCACCCCTAGGAAGCAGACTAAATCTGACACCACAGGCCTGCTACTGCAGCCTGGGTGAGGTAGTGTTAGCACTCCTCACTGAGGTATAGGTTCCTATATCTCACCTTACGCCCACATATAAACCTATCAGTCAGCCCTAAGGCAGGCCCTATCAATCCTGAGGACAGGGTGCTTGCTTTACAATGTGAGGGGGTGCCTCTGCATGAGCAGGGCCCCTCTGCAGCTGGCAGAGTCTATTCTCTGTGGCTGTTTGTGGATGCGGTTAAACCCTATACTCTTAAGTGCCTTATAACCTAGCGGTAAATGCTAACTTTGGAATGACTGCATCAAAACATGTCGTGTTTGGTGTCAAACAACTTGGAATCATACCCCCACACCAGTAACTGGTGTGGGAGTATGAATGATACCACCCTTAAAGAGGGGACGACATGTACCTACTGTGGAAACACGGTAGAAATCTAAAAGAGCCATGGCATCACAAAATGGATGCCACCAGCACAGACACTGGGCTGCCCTCCTGCTGCTGACTGAAACTCGCAGTGGATGAGGCCCAAAAATAGGCATCCTGTCACAGGGAGGTGTCACCACCTTCCAGACAGGATTTAGTGTATTGGGGCTGGGTGGGTGCACTCTTAGAGTGCTTTGAAGTCCTGCACTGGGGGAGCGGTAGGCTCCTCTGTGCATATGCCAGCTCAAACCGGTTCAGGGGCTACCTGCCCCTGCTCTGGTGCAAAACTGGACAAAGGGAAGTGGGTGTAACCACCCACTCCCCTGACCCTTCCAGAGGAGTGGTCATAGAGCTAGTCCCTCCCTTTCCTTTAGAATAAGTTAGGGAACCCTTGCCATTGCAAGTTAGATATCCCTGGATGACACTCTACAAGAAGAATCCTGGACCTTCAACATTCCACTACCTTTGGAAGACTGAAGAATCTCCCTTGGAGTCAAGGAGTGACTCCCCTGCTTGGCAGGCACCAAAAACTTGAATCAACAGTCGCAAACTTCCCACTCCTGCCGGAGTCCGAAGTCCCTGCAGCCCCAGAAGTGGATTTCCTTACTTCTCGACGGTCATTGTGAGTCCCCAGCAGAGCTGAGGCGAGTGGACCCCACGAATGACGAGGAAGAGAAATACGCGGGTAACGTGCACTATTGTCAAGTGCAACCCCTTCACGACATTCTATGAACTTGTGCATTGGACCACGTGTGGTCCAAGCCTCCAGCAGGATTTCCGTTGAAAATCAGAGGCCTACCTCATCCCGAGTGACCGAGGGCTCCTGTGAAGCAAATCCTCACGAGGCGTCTTTGCGATCCCTTGCCGGTTGGCTTGTGGGTCCCCATGAAGACTTTCTCATCAAACCAAAGGGCTCCCCTGGTTGCTCCAGGCCTGCCCTGACTTACCCTTGCTGGGTGAGTCCCTCAGACCTTGCTGGTCTGCACTGCTTAATTTCTTCAATTTCCACGAGACTTGCTGTTGCCAAGGCTTGTTGGCTCCAATCCGGTTGCTGACACCTCAGTAAGCTGCAGACTTCGTCGGACACTCGGAATCCAGCTCCTGATTGTCATGAACACCTTCTGGACCTCGTGGCTGAAGAGTCAAAACACCCATGATCACCTGAAATCACCCGACTTCTGTGGGCATCCATCTTCCTGGCCCGGGTCACTGGCAAGTGACTGTGAAAACTGTCCCTTCTGCTTTCAGGTCTTCTTCATCTTGAATCCAGCCTTGGATTCCACCGGACACTTCTCCAGTCTTCACAAGCAGCAAACCTTCTTCGGCTTCCATTGAAAACGATGACGCGACCCGACACCAAAAGACACCTATGCACCCGGCTTCCCTGGGTGAGGTAACTCGTGCACTCCAGTGCTCCTGTGGGTGTTGGCACTCAAACTACTCACCTTGTAAGTGGCTTGCTTGTAGACTCCCTAGAAGTACCCTAAAACTTTAAAAATCCAACCGCAACTTGCTCCATTGAAATCAATAGGGAACCCGCGGCTGTGTTCTCACACTGCACGTGTCTCCCATGGGTCCTTTACTTACCTGCCTTGGATGGATTAGTGAAGCCCCAGCGATTCTAAAGGCCCTAGGCCTCGTCCCCTTGCAAGTCGACTTTCCTAAACCTCTTTTTTAGTATATGGTCTGGTACGCCCCTAGGGCCCCAGCCATATTTTTGCTTAACTTATCGTGAAACGTTGATATTTGCATATGTTCCTGACTTCTAATCTCATAAAGAGATTAGTAGAGTGTGTCTAGTAATAAATACATATATATTTGATATATATACCTAAATGGTGTCCTTTCATTTGGTATTTCAAGAGATTATAAGGTAAAACAAGCTGCTTTACATTCCTCTGGGACCAAGCCTGAAGGCTGCTCTCCACAGCTCTCACTAGGATAGCTTTCTTTAAAAGGTTGTATTAAACCTACCTACCATAAGAGTCGAATTGGACTGGTGCAAGGTGGCCACTATAACTAGTGACCAGCTTATGCCAGGCCAACTTCTCACATTGGTGGGCAGCGTGTGGGATTCCAGCTTGCCATTGTTTTACCAGAAAATCTCTATTTGAATTACTAACTAAAAATCACTAAAGGTACTCAAGGTACATATAAAGTCAAGCTTAATATCAATAAGTTCTACTGAACTTAGAGCTGTTTGTGAAGGGATAGCACACCCTTGCTACAGCTCAAGCTAGGATCAGTAGGCCACAAACTAGTGTAGGTAACACAACACTGCATAACACTAGAATGTCCTCAAGGGATGGAGCCAGTGGGTCCACCCAGCCTCAGTATAAGGACATGACTTTCTTTGACCTGAAAGCTATGTGTGCTGCAAGACACCTGAAGCTAGGACAGAGTCCCTCCACACTAGGCCTGATAGATCTACTGACAGCATATGATCTGAGGTTGGCTCTAGGAGCTAACAGATCTGAATCAGGGAGTGGGTCAATTACAGTGTCTGGGTCAGCTGATGAAAATCAAGATGACCAGGACTCTGTGGTTGAAGGGCCAGACCCACATGGGTCTGAAAAGGGCAGAGGAATTCTCCGTAAGAGAACTGACAGAGTGGAGGAGAGGCCTAGGTCCCTTTCTAGGGACTCTGACCACTCATATCACTCTGGCAGAGAATCTGTCCATCAGAGGAGCTCATACTTTAATAGAAGAGAGACCTCCACTGAAAGAATGTACAAACTGCTGCAGTATGAGGAAGCAAGGTTTGCCCTTAAGGCCAAGGAGTTGGCATTAGATAAAGAAGCCTTTGAGCTCCAGAGAGTTTCTAGAAAAGAGGGGTTAGAACCCCCTGGTGGCAGCAACAGTGTCCCTAGAGTCAGAGATTACATTCCAGACCATAGGAACCTGTCCAAGGTTGTTCCTCCCTACCAGAGTGAGGATGATATCCACAAATGGATAACTGCTATGGAGAGGGCCTGTAGAGTACAACAGGTCCCCCAGAAACAGTGGGCGGCAATCTTGTGGCTCTCCTTTCCAGATAAAGGTAGAGACAAGCTCCTCACTGTTAGAGAAGAGGATGCCGATGACTATGAAGTCCTAAAGAGTGCATTAATAGATGGGTTTGGCTTAACCACTGAGAGGTACAGGTTGAAGTTCAGAGACACCTAGAAAGCACAGAATCAGGACTGGACAGACTTTGTAGATTGTGCAACCAAGGCTCTGGAGGGTTGGCTTTTTGGTAGTGGAGTTACTGATTTTAAGGGATTGTATAATCTTATAATGAGAGAACAGATCCTTAATAATTGCCAAACCCAGTTGTTGCATCAATACCTGGTGGACTCTGATCTGACCTCTCCTCAAGAATTGGGAAAGAAGGCAGACAAATGGGTCAGAACCAGGGTGAGGCAGAAAACCCAGAACCAAGGTGGTGACACTAAGAAGCAGGATCCTAAAGGCTCTGAGAAAGGTGGGGATAAGTCAAAAGACCAGAAGTCTTCACAAGGGCCCAAAAATCTGCATCTGGTGGGGATTAACAGTCTACAAAGGGAAAAGGCCAAAAGAAGCCCTGGTGCAAATTTTTTAAACAGAAAGGGCACTGGACTTCTGATTGTACCAAGTCCAAAGACCAAACCTCCACCACTCCTGCCCCTAAGGCAACTGATCCCCATAGCACAGCTACAGGTGGAGGTGGTAATCAGAATAAGGGTGTAGTAGGGTTGACCCTGGGTTCTGAAGTGGACTCTGGCCTAGTCAGAGTACCCACTCAGGCATTGCTGGTTTGTGATGGAGACATTGATATGTCCTTCCTAGTAAGCCCCAGTAATCTGGGTAAATACAAACAGCAGCCTGTAATAAATGGCAAACAGGCTTTGGTATTCAGGGACACAGGTGCTAGTGTCACCATGGTGGCAGAGGATCTTGTGGACCCTGGGCAGATCAACCTGGGTGAAATGTACCAGGTTACCAATGCGAGCAATGTTAGAACCAACCATAGTCTGGCAGTTGTGAATTTCTCCTGGGGAGGGGTAACTGGCCTCAATACGGTAGTAGTCAGTGCAGACCTCCCTGTCAAATGTCTATTGGGCAATGATCTAGAGGCTTCAGCCTGGTCTGAAGTAGAGTTGTGGACTCATGCTGAGATGTTGGGTATACCTGCAGAGGTATTAGCTGTGACCAGGTCACAAGCCAAAATGCATCAATCTGAACCTGCTCTGGATCCTGAAAGTATGGACCAGGTGCTACCCAAGAGGAGGAGCAGTAGGGTTAAGGTAGTGCCTTCCCCTCTGACTCAGATTCCCCTCCTGAGGGAGGAGAAGCAGATCCTGAAGAAGGAACTGCCCCAGATGGACTTGAGCCTGATCAGGTTGAGTTCTTGGGGAAAGGGGGACCTTCCAGGGAAGATCTGGGTAAGGAGCAACAGTGCTGCCCCTCTCTTGAACCCCTCAGACAGCAGGCTGCTGCTAAGGCTGCTGGGAGTGCTAGTGGGTCCCATAAAGTTTATTGGGATGAGGGACTCCTATATTCTGATGCTAGAGATCCTACCCCTGGAGCCACCAGGAGGTTGGTAATACTTCAGAAGTTTAGGGGGTTCCTCTTGACCCTAGCACATGATATCCCTTTAGCAGGACACTTGGGCCAAAACAAGACCTGGGACAGGTTTGTTCCACATTTTCATTGGCCACACATGTCAGAGGATACAAAGGAGTTTTGTCGCTCCTGTGTCACTTGCCAAGCCAGTGGCAAGTCAGGTGGCACAACAAAGGCCCCCCTGATACCACTACCTGTGGTGGGGGTACCCTTTGAAATGGTAGGGGTTGACATTGTTGGTCCCCTTGACCCTCCAACAGCATCTGGGCACAGGTTTATCCTGGTGGTAGTGCATCATGCCACCAGGTACCCAGAAGCAATTCCCCTCAGGACCACCACAGCCCCTGTGGTGGCAAGAGCCCTCATTGGAGTTTTATCCAGAGTGGGTTTCCCTAAGGAGGTTATATCTGACAGAGGTACCAACTTCATGTGAGGGTATCTAAAAGCAATGTGGAAGGAGTGTGGTGTAAACTACAAGTTCACTACTCCCTTTCACCCACAATGCAATGGGTTAGTTGAAAGGTTCAACAAAACCCTTAAAGGGATTGATTAAAGGCCTCCCAGAGAAGCTTAGGTGAAAATGGGACCTTTTACTTCCCTGCCTTCTGTTTGCATACAGGGAGGTTCCACAGAGGGGGGTTGGCTACAGCCCTTTTGAACTTCTCTTTGGGCACCCTGTAAGAGATCCATTATGTTTGGTAAAGGAGGGCTGGAAGTTACCTCTCAAACCTCCCAAACAGGATGTGATGGACTATGTACTTGGTCTCCGCTCCAGGATGGCTGAATACACGAAGAAGGCAACCTAAAACCTGTAGGCAAGGCAAGCACTACAAAAAACTTGGCATGGCCAAAAGGCTGTGCTGACTGTATACCAGCCAGGACAGAAAGTGTGGGTGTTGGAGCCTGTGGCCCCAGCAGCTCTCCAAGACAAGTGGAGTGGCCCCCATAAAATTGTTGAGCAAAAGGGAGAAGTCACCTACTTGGTGAATCTTGGAACTCCCAGGAGCCCCCTTAGGGTGCTCCATGTCAACATATTGAAACCATATGTTGACAGGGCTGACATGGGCTTGCTCATGGCAACTGATGAGGAACAGGAGGAGGAAAGTGACCCTCTTCCTGACCTGCTCTTACAGAACCCTGATGATGGGTCAGTAAATGGTGTTGCTTTGGCAAGCAGCCTCACTAACCATCAGCAAACTGAATGCAGACAAGTTCTGCAGCATTTCAGACATATGTTTAGCTTGACCCCTAGTCAGGCTTCCTGGTGCACCCATGAGGTGGACACTGGAGACAGTCTGCCTGTCAAGAGTAAAATCTACAGGCAACCTGACCATGTCAGGGACTGTATCAGGACTGAAGTACAGAAAATGTTGGAACTAGGTGTAATTGAGCCTTCAGATAGCTCTTGGGCTAGTCCAGTAGTCCTTGTGCCTAAACCTCATACCCAGGGTGGTAAGAAAGAAATGAGGTTTTGTGTAGACTACAGAGGCCTCAATGCAGTCACCAGGACTGATGCCTATCAAATTCCCAGGGCAGACGAGCTCATTGATACTTTGGCCTCAGCCAAATATCTGAGTACATTTGACCTAACAGCTGGCTACTGGCAAATCAAGGGGCATATTAACAAGGCGGCGATATGAAATTATCGCCGCTTTTGCGTCCGTTTGCGGGCGAAAAGCGGCGATAATTTCATCGCCTTATCAGCAAAGACACGCTATCGCGTGTCTTGCTGACTTAGCACCCGTTTGCAGCACGCCTCCGATCGCATCGCTAATGAGATGCAAAGGAGGCGTGCCTGACAAGACTCCCTTGCGAAAATATTGCGAAGGCAGCTTCGCGATATTAACAAGGGAGGGTAGCGATTTTTAAAATCGCGTTAAGTATGCCTTAACGCAGGAATTTAACGTCTGTTAAATTCCTGACTAAGGCATACTTAACATGGGGGGTGGATTTTGTGGCTAAGACCACAGGCCCTATCATCTAGGATATCGCCGTTTTCCACCATGGAAAACGGCGATATCCCAACTATCTCTGGAATTTTTATCGCCTCGGCGATGCGCTTTGTTAATAACGCGCAAACCGGGCGATAAATTCCAGAGATAGCCGGCGATAAATATGCAAGCGCTAAGCGCGCTTTGCGATATTTATCACCGGCCCTTGTTAATATGCCCCTAGGTTAGCTGATGAAGCCAAGGCCAAAACAGCATTTTCATCCCCTGGTGGGCACTATCACTTTGTGGTGATGCCCTTTGGTTTGAAAAATGCACTTGCCACTTTTCAGAGGTTGGTGAACAAAGTTCTGACAGGTATGGAGACTTATTGCTCAGCTTATCTGGATGATATTGCTGTCTTTAGTTCCACCTGGCAGGATCACCTGGTCCACCTCAGAAATGTTTTGGAGGCCCTGCAGAAAGCAGGCCTTACTATCAAGGCCACTAAGTGCCAGATAGGGCAGAGTCAGGTTGTGTACCTGGGCCACTTTGTAGGTGAAGGCCAGGTTCAACCATTGCAGAGCAAAATCCAGACCATAATGGAATGGGTAGCTCCAACCACCCAGACACAGGTGAGAGCCTTTTTAGGCCTGACTGGGTACTATAGGAGGTTTGTTAAGGGATATGGATCTATAGTGACCCCCTTAAATGATCTTACCTCAAAGAAAATGCCAAAGAAGGTTCAGTGAACAGCTAGCTGTCAAAAGGCATTTGATGACCTAAAGCAGGCCATGTGCACTGCCCCCATCTTACAGAGTCCAGACTACACAAAAAAGTTCATTGTCCAAACAGAGCTGGGTGTGGGAGCTGTACTGCCTCAACTGAATGATGAAGGTCAAGACCAGCCAGTAGCTTTTATAAGCAGAAGGCTGACCCATAGAAAGAAACGTTGGTCAGCTATAGAGAGGGAGGCCTTTGCTGTGGTGTGGGCCCTGAAGAAGCTGAGGCCATACTTGTTTGGCACTCACTTCATAGTTCAGACTGACCACAAGCCCCTCCTATGGCTCAAACAGATGAAAGGTGAAAATCCAAAACTGTTAAGGTGGTCCATTTCCCTACAGGGGATGGACTATACAGTGGAACATAGACCTGGGACCGAACATGCTATTGCAGATGGACTCTCAAGGTATTTCCACTTAGAACACGAAGACTCAACTGGTAAAGGTTAGTTTAGTGTCCCTGCATTTGGGGGGGGGGGGGGTTGTGTAGGAGAGTAGGATCTGCACTTATGTTGCCCCCACTTTTTTTCTGATGTTAACACTGGTTTCTGGCTATAGTCTGGCTGGGTCCCTGCTAATCAGGGCCCCAGTCTCTCTGTTCCTCTAAACAACTTGGAGTGCATATTAGATGCACTAGTGATTGGATACTGTGATACCTTATGAGCCCCTAGTATATGGTACCTTAGGTACTAAGGGCATAGGTACTTCACAGGCCTACCAGGGGCTGAAGCATGTATTATGCCACCCCTAGGAAGCAGACTAAATCTGACACCACAGACCTGCTACTGCAGCCTGGGTGAGGTAGTGTTAGCACTCCTCACTGAGGTATAGGTTCCTATATCTCACCTTACACACACATATAAACCTATCAGTCAGCCCTAATGCAGGCCCTATCAATCCTGAGGGCAGGGTGCTTGGTTTACAATGTGAGGGGGTGCCTCTGCATGAGCAGGGCCCCTCTGCAGCTGTCAGAGTCTATTCTCTGTGGCTGTTTGTGGATGCGGTTAAACCATATACTCTTAAGTGCCTTATAACCTAGCGGTAAATGCTAACTTTGGAATGACTGCATCAAAACATGTCGTGTTTGGTGTCAAACAACTTGGAATCATACCCCCACACCAGTAATGGGAGTATGATACCACCCTTCTAGAGGGGACGACATGTACCTACTGTGGAAACACGGTAGAAATCTGAAAGAGCCCTGGCATCACAAAATGGATGCCACCAGCACAGACACTGGGCTGCCCTCCTGCTGCTGACTGAAACTCGCAGTGGAGGAGGCCCAACAATAGGCATCCTGTCACAGGGAGGTGTCACCACCTTTCAGACAGGATTTAGTGTATTGGGGCTGGGTGGGTGCACTCTTAGAGTGCTTTGAAGTCCTGTACTGGGGGAGCAATAGGCTCCTCTGTGCATATGCCAGCTCAAACCGGTTCAGGGGCTACCTGCACCTGCTGTGGCGTGAAACTGGACAAAGGGAAGTGGGTGTAACCACCCACTCCCCTGATCCTCCCAGAGGAGTGGTCATGGAGCTAGTCCCTCCCTTTCCTTTAGTATAAGTTAGGGAACCCTTGCCATTGCAAGTTAGATATCCCTGGACGACGCTCTACAAGAAGAATCCTGGACCTTCGACGTTCCACTACCTTTGGAAGACTGAAGACTCCCCTGCTTGGCAGGCACCAAAAACTTGAATCAATGGTCGCAAACTTTCCCGCTCCTGCCGGAGTCCGAAGTCCCTCTAGCCCTGGAAGTGGATTTCCTGACTTCTCGATGGCCATTGTGAGTTCCCAGCAGAGCTGAGGTGAGTGGACTCCACGAGTGATGAGGAACAGCAATACCCGGGTACCGTGCACTATTGTCGAGTGCAACCCCTTCACAATGTTCTACGAACTTGTGCATTGGACCACGTGTGTTCCAAGCCTCCAGCAGGATTTCTCTTGAAAATCAGAGGCCTACCTTGTCCCAAGTGACCGTGGGCTCCTGTGAAGCGAATCCTCACAAGGCATCTTCACGATCCCTTGCTGGCTGGCTTGTGGGTCCCCTGAAGACTTTCTCATAAAACCAAAGGGCTCCCCTGGTTGCTCCAGGCCTGCCCTGAATTACCCTTGCAAGGTGAGTCCCTCAAACCTTGCTGGTTTGCACCGCTGACTTTTCATCAATTTCCACAAGACTTGCTGTTGCCAAGGCTTGTTGGCTTCAATCTGGTTGCCGATACCTCAGTAAGCTGCAGACTTTGTGGGACACTCAGAATCCAGCTCCTGGTTGTTGTCGACACCTTTTGGACCTCGTGGCTGAAGAGTCAAAACAATGTTGATCACCTGAAATCACCCAATTTCCGCGGGGGCATCCATCTTCCTGGCCCCGGGTCACTGGCAAGTGACTGTGAACACTGTCCCTTCTGCTTTCAGGTCTTCTTCATCTTAAATCCAGCTTTGGATTCCACCGGACACTTCTCTAGTCTTCACAAGCAGCAAACCTTCTTCGGCTTCCATTGCAGCAACGACGCGACCCGACACCAAAAGACACCTATGCACCCGGCTTCCCTGGGTGAGGTAACTCATGCACTCCAGTGCTCCTGTGGGTGTTGGCCCTTGAACTACTTACCTTGTAAGTGGCTTGCTTGTAGACACTCTAGAAGTACCCTAAATCTTTAAAAATCCAACCACGACTTGCTCCATTGAAATCAATAGGGAACCCGTGGCTGTGTTCTCACACTGCACGCATCTCCCGTGGGTCCTTTACTTATCTGCCTTGGGTGGATTAGTGAAGCCCCAGCGATTCTACAGGCCCTAGGCATTGTCCCCGCGCAAGTTGACTTTCCTAAACCTCTTTTTTAGTATATGGTCTGGTACGCCCCTAGGGCCCCAGCCATATTTGTGCTTAACTTATTGTGAAACGTTGATATTTGCATATGTTCCTGACTTCTAATCTCATAAAGAGATTAGTAGAGTGTGTCTAGTAATAAATACATATATATTTGGTATATATACCTGTGTGGTGTCCTTTCATTTGGTAATTCAAGAGATTATAAGGTAAAACAAGCTGCTTTACATTCCTCTGAGACTTAGCCTGAAAGCTGCTCTCCACAGCTACCACTAGGATAGCTTTCTTTAAAAGGTTGTCTTAAACCTATCTACCATAAGAGTCGAATTGGACTGGTGCAAGGTGGCCACTATAACAAGTGACCAGCATATGCCAGGCCAACTTCTCACAAGAGGTGCAGAAAGGCAAGAGAAGTGCAAAAAGAGGCAAGAGAATTTCTCAAAGAAGCAACAGAGGTGTAGAAAGAAGCAAGAGAAGTGCAGAAAGTGGCAAGTGAGGTGCAGAAAGAGGCAAGAAAGGTGCAGAAAGAGGCAATTGAACTGCAGAAAGAGGCAAACGAGGTGCAGAAAGAGGCATGTGAGGTGCAGAAACAGGCAAGAGGAGTGCAGAAAGAGGCAAGAGAGCTGCAGAAAGAGGCAAAAGAGGTGCAGAAAGAGGCAAGTGAGGTACAGAAACAGGCAAGAGGGGTTCAAAAAGAAGCAACAGTGGTGCAGAAGGAGGCAAGATAACTGCAGAAGGAGGTAAGAAAGGTGACAAAAGAGGAAAGAAGGGTGCAGAAAGAGGCAAGAGAGGTGCAGAAAGAAGCAAGAGAGGTTCCGAAAAAGCAAGAGTAGTGCAGAAAGAACCAACAGAGGTACGGAAAGAGGCAAGAGGGGTGCAGAAAGAGGCAAGAGAAGTGCAGAAAAGAGCAACAGGGGTGCATAAAGAGGCAAGATAACTGCAGAAGGAGGTAAGAAAGGTGACAAAAGAGGAAAGAGGGGTGCAGAAAGAGGCAAGAGAGGTGCAGAAAGAAGCAAGAGAGGTTCCGAAAAAGCAAGAGTAGTGCAGAAAGAACCAACAGAGGTACGGAAAGAGGCAAGAGGGTTGCAGAAAGAGGCAAGAGAAGTGCAAAAAAAGCAGCAGACGTGTAAACAGAAGTAAGAGAAGTGCAGAAAGAGGCAAGAGGGCTTCATAAAATAGCAAGAGAGGTGCCAAAAAAAGCAAGAGAAGTGCAGAAAGAACTGAAAGAGGTACAGAAAGAGGCAGGAGGGATGCCGAAAGAAATAAGAGAGGTACAGAAAGAAGCAAAAGAAGTTCAGAAAGAAGCAACAGGGGTGCAGAAAGACGCTAGATAGGTGCAGAAAGAGGCAAGATAGGTGCAAAAACAGGCAAAAGAAGTGCAAAAAGAGGCAAGAGTGGTGCAGAAACAGGCAGGAGAACTTCAAAAAGAGGGAACAGGGGTGCAGAAAGAGGGAACAGGGGTGCAGAAAGAGGCAAGAGAGGTACAGAAAGAGGTAAGAGAGGTACAGAAAGAACCAACGGAGGTGCAGAAAAAGGCAAGAGTGGTGCAGAAAGAGGCAATAGAAGTGCGGAAAGAAGCAAAACAGGTGCAGAAAGAGGCAAGAGATCTACAGAAAGAAGCAATATTCATGCAGAAAGAACCAACAGAGGTTCAGAAGGAAGCAAGAGTGGTGCAGAAAGAGGCAATAGAAGTGTAGATAGAAGCAAAAGAGGTCCAGAAAGAGGCAAGAGAACTTCAGAAAGAAACAAGAGAGGTGCAGAAAGAGGCAACAGACGTGCAGAAACATGCAGGAAAGGTACAGAAAGAGGAAACAGGGGTGCAGAAAGAGGCAAGAGAGGTACAGTAAGAGGGAGGAGGGGTGCAGAAAGAAAAAAGTGAGGTGCAGAAATAGGCAAGTGAGGTGCAGGAACAGGCAAGTGGGGTACAGAAAGAGGCAAAAGAAGTGCAGAAAGAAGCAACAAAGGTGCAGAAGGAGGCAAGAGAACTTTAGAAAGAGGCAAGAGAGTTGCACAAACTGGCAAGAGAAGTGTAGAAAGGGGGATGAGGGGTGCAGAAAGAAGCAAATGAGGTGGGGAAAAGCAAGATTATTGCAGACAAAACCAACAGAGGTGCAGAGAGAGGCAAGAGAATTGTAGAATGAAGCAACAGAGGTGCAGAAAAAGGCAATTGAACTGCAGAAAGAGGTAAGAGAGGTACTGAAACAGGCAAGAGGGATGCAGAAAGAGGCAAGAGAAGTGCAGAAAGAAGCAACAGAGGTGCAGAACAAGGCAAGATTAGTGCATAAAAAGCAGAAGTACAGAAAGAACTAATGGAGGCAGAGATAGAGGCAAGAGAGGTGCAGAAAGAAGTTAGAGAGGTACAGAAAGAAGCAAAAGAAGTGCAAAGAAGCAAGGGGTGCAAAAAGAGGCAAGAGAGGTGCAGATACAGGCAGGAGAGGTGCGGAAAGAGGGAACAGGCGTACAGAAAGACACAAGAGAGGTATAGAAACAGGGAAAAGGGGTGCAGAATGAGGCAAGAGGGGTGCAAAAAGTAGCTAGTGAGGTGCAGAAAGAGGTAAGAGAGGTACAGAAAGAGGCAAGAGAGGTGCAGAAACAGTCAAGAGAAGTGCAGAAAGAGGCAAGTGTATTGCTGAAAGAAGCAACAGAGATAAAGAAAGAAGCAAGAGAAGTGCAGAAAGAATCAGGAGAGGTGCAGAAAAAAGCCAGAGAAGTGCAGAAAGAACTAACAGAGGTACAAAAAGAGGCAAGAGGGCTGCAGAAAGAAATAAGAGAGGTGCAGAAGGAAGCAAAAGAAGTGCAGAAAGAGGCAAGAGAAGTGCAGAAAGAGGCAAGAGAGGTGCAGGAACAGGCAAGAGAGGTACAGATAAGACAAGAGGGGTGCAGAAAGAAGCATGTGAGGTGTAGAAAGAAGCAAGTGAGGTGCAGAAAGAGGTAAGAGAATTGCTAAAAGAAGCAACAGAGGTGTAGAAAGAAGCAAGAGAAGTGCAGAAAGTGGCAAGTGAGGTGCAGAAAGAGGCAAGAGAGTTGCAGAAAGATGCAAGGGAACTGCAGAAAGAGGCAAAAGAGGTGCAGAAAGAGGCAAGTGAGGTACAGAAACAGGCAAGAGTGGTGCAAAAAGAAGCAAAAGCGGTGCAGAAGGAGGAAAGAGGGGTGCAGAAAGAAGCAAGAGATGTACAGAAAAAGCAAAAGGAGTGCAGAAAGAACCAACGGAGGTACGGAAAGAGGCAAGAGGGGTGCAGAAAGAGGCAAGAGAGGTGCAGAAAAAAACAACAGGGGTACAGAAATAGGCTAGAGGGGTGCAGAAAGAGGCAAGAGAAGTGCAGAAAAAAGCAACAGAGGTCAGGAAGAGGCAAGAGAGGTGCATAAAGAGGCAAGAGAGATGCAGAAACAGGCAAAATAGGTACAGAAAAAGGCAAGAGAGTTGCAGAAACAGACAGGAGAGCTGCAGAAGGAGAGTACAGGAGTGCAAAAAGAGGCAAGAGGGGTACAGAAATGTGCGTGAGAGGTGCAGAAAGAAGCAAGAGCAGTGCAGAAAGAACCAACAGAGGTGCAAAAAGAGGCAAGAGTGGTGCAGAAAGAGGCAATCGTAGTGCATAAAGAGGCAACAGAGGTTCAGAAATAGGCAGGAGAGGTGCAGAAAGAGGGAACATGGGTGCAGAAAGAGGCAAGAGATGTACAGAAAGAGGGAAGAAGGGTGCAGAAAGAAGCAAGTGAGGTGCAGAAATAGGCAAGTGAGGTGCCAAAACAGGCAAGTGGGGTACAGAAAAGAAGCAATAGAGGTGCAGAAAGAGGTAATAGAACTGTAGAAAGAGGCAAGAGAGTTGCACACACTGGCAAGACAGATGCAGACAGAGGGAAGAGTGGTGCAGAAAGAAGTAAGAGAAGTGCAGAAAGAACCAACAGATGTGCAGAAAGAGGCACGAGAAGTGTAGAAGGAAGAAACAGGTGCAGAAAGAGGCAAGAGTACTGCAGAAAGAGGTAAGAGAGGTAGAGAAAGAGGCAAGAGAGGTACAGAAAGAGGGAATAGGAGTACAGAAAGAGGCAAGAGGGGTGCAAAAAGAAGCAACAGGGGTGCAAAAAGAGGCAAGAAAGGTGCAGAAAGAGGCAAGAGAAGTGCAGAAAGAGGCAGGAGAAGTGCAGAAAGAGGCAAGAGAGGTGCAGAAACAGGCAACAGTGGTACAGAAAGAGGAGTGCGGAAAGAGTGAAGTGGGGTACAGAAAGAAGCAGGAAGGTGCAGAAAGAAGCAAGAAAAGTGCAGAAAGAAGCAACAGAGGTGAAGAAAGAGGCAAAAGGGGTACAAAAAGAAGCAAGAGAGGTGCAGAAAGAAGCAAGGGAAGTGCAGAAAGAAGCAACAGAGGTGCAGAAAGATGCAAGAGAGATGCAGAAGATAGAAGCAAGAGAGGTGCATAAAGAAGCAAGAGAGGTACAGAAAAAAGGGAGGTGCATAAAGCAGAAGAGATGTGCAAAAAGAGGCAAGAGAAGCGCAGAAAGTGTAAGAAAGATGCAGAAAGAAGCAAGAGAAAGCAGAAAGTGGCAAGAGAATCATAGAAAGAAGCAAGAGTGGTATGCACACCATTAGTACCAAGTTAACACCCACATTTAGCAATTAGTAACAGGTTACCATTCCAGCTTTGCAAATGGCCTTAAACCATGCTGTAACACTTGTCGCTGCATTTTTGGTAACGTTTGAGACGTTTGAGCTAGAAATAAGTTTTTTTGTTCAAATCTGCAGATTATGCAGCAGATGATGGATTTTGGGGCGAATGCGGTAAACGTATAATTATGGAAATATCGCTGTTGCCAAACATTTGCATAATATCAGTGGCCCTGCTCATACCTCTGACTAGGTCCAGAAGTGCTCCTCAGTGTTTCCTTCTTTTTTGTGTCTCATTTAGTTTATAGTTTAGCTTCTATGGAAATGAGGATGACTAAACCTGAGGTTACCACTCCACAACACAGACTGCCTTCCCACATAATTGCTCTCCATAACGCATAATCCCACTCTATATAATTCCTATACACTGAACACCACATACTTTCTATCCACATGATTTCACTGCATAACATAACACATAATTCGACTACACACAATGTTCACCCACTCCACCCGAAAAAACAATAGTAAAAAAGTTTACATTCACAATGCCAATGGCTCTACTTTCACCAATGCTAGACCTATTGAATTGCAATTGCTTCTTTAACTAGTAGTCGAGTTTCCAGAGTGGTGGAGAAAGGGGGCTGGGTCTATGACCAGCACTCAGGATTTCTGATGCGTAGGACTTACTGGAGCTAACATGAGGGCTAGTTGGCCCCCAGAGTCCCTCCGGAGTAAAGTGGACTGTATCCCCCAACCAGTAGTGTGCCAGGAGGCGCATTTGCAGAGTGGTGGATAAACGGGGTGTGGCTTCCGAAGATCTCTTAGCAATCCCACTGTGTGTGACTTACTGTAAGTAACAGATGGAGTAGTTGGCCCCTAGGGACCCATCCCCCACGCCGCCCCCTTCCTCAAAACTGATATGATTTTTTTTTTTAAAAGGCTAAGCCCCAGGGAATGGGGTCCACTGGGCCGAAAGCTGCCTGGGGCGGGGAGCCAAAGGATCCAAGGAAGAGAAGGGAAGGGAAGTGTGAGGATCGAAATCATTAAGTCAGGGGTTCGAGCATAGGGTTGCAATCTGCCCAGTATTGTACCTGCTTGGTCAGTATTAGCATGCCATAACAGCACATTGGCTTTCAAAGTCAGCAAAAAACATTTTCCCCTAGAACAGTAAACTTAATAGAGCAAATATAAGCAGATCTCACTTCAAAGATATTTTAGAACTGTCTAAACTGTTACAAATTATCATTAAAGCAAAAAAGAGGCAGGACAACCATAATAAACAAGAATATGGAAGCCTTTTGATGAAACATTATTCAAGCACCAGACTTGTCCAGAATCTGAAACCATTAACAAATTAATATTATTTTTCTCTGAGAAAAGTGGCAACCCTAGCGCAGTGCCTTGGCAAACCACACACTATCTGATCGTGGTCTCAACTATGATATTCAGTTTTTGAAAGCAGGCTCACTTTTATTTTCACCATTCCATGGTGACAGACTGGGCTAGCTGGAAGGTTAATAGTGCTGAAGGATGGAATAGTTATTTTCCTTTCTGGAGAAGCTCACCATGAGTCATTGCTCATTTGTTTTGAATATGGAATCATGACTTGACAAGCTTTGTGGTGTGACTTGGATAGTTGCCTGGGTTCACAACGGATGCAATAATCTGCTGTGTAGCTGGTTGGAAGGATGTAGACTTGGTTTCCTTCTGTGGTCTACGTGAGGTGCATGAAAATTGTTGATTTACTCATATGATCTTTAACTGGCTTGTTGTACTACGAAATGGTCATAGTCAGGGTCTGCCATTAGTGGAAAGTGAGTTTTTTTAGCTGAAAATGCCGTTGCGTGTGCGGAAGGTGGGCCAGCTTCTGGTAGCCTTCAAGATATCTTGAAAATGACTTCTCCCCAAATGAAGGAGCATCAATTTTCTTTGTTCATCTTCAACTTTTGTGGCAAAAAAGTACATATCTACCAAACTCTAGTGATAGAATACTATTTGACATGAGTCAATCACGATCAGTGTGTTACCAGAGTGGCAGAGGCGAATGTGAAACTTGTTGCAAATGCTGTATTCTTGAGTCCGTGATTCTAATGCAGCATCCTTATATATGCAAGAAAGAGGTCATCATTTTGGTCTCTGTGTGTCAAGTGCTCAGGGTGTGCAGCAGTCTTTTATTTACCCAATATAATACGGCAGCGGGAAAACCACTAAGAGAGACACCTTGGGGGGTGCCCTACCTGTTAGTGTAAGGTATGCACTGCACTTCTAAGACACAATTGCCCACAGCTCAGTTAGCAGGTACCAAGTTGATAAAAAAGATGGTGTTTGCTCTCTCTCACATTTTCTAGTATTTGACAGTCACTGGTGGGACCAAGCTTGCCTTAGCCCCGTCCCTGATATGTGTGCGCTAGAACTTGTCACAGATGGAGAAGATGCATGGGGACAAGGAGCTGATTAGATGTGAACTGTGGAGTTGTGTTCAAAAGCAGATCATATACATATGTAGACACTGACACACTTTTTGTTTACAAAATAGGGGTCTCAAATGTGCTCTATGGGATCCTTCTAAAGTTACTTTTATCAATTTAACATAGTACACAGTATTGTACTTCTCACTTAAGATAATGAACTTTGATGCAGGTCAGGCATGATGCATGTGATCCAAAACGAGAATTTCTGAAAACACCACTTTTGAATACTTATGGTAAGGTGTACATTTTTCAAACACCAAGCTAGGCTTATGATGGAGGTGTATGAAAATCAGACTGCTGTGGTTTGAGCTAGCCAATCTTTCTCCTCACCTTGATACAGGGTCTATTGCAGTGTTTTTTTGTTGTCTTTTGACATATATTGAACCACTTCTGCACAGGCTTTTGTTCTATTAAGCAGCACTGCCAGTGGAATCAACTGTATTTTATGTGAATTTTCCTTCCTTATGTATTTCATGCTTTCACTCCTACTTAGACAGCATGAGATCAATGTCTTTGGGAAGTGGTTCTCCTCTGTTTCAAATAATATTGATACTAAAATGCTTTTTTATTTGGTGTTTTGTACTCCACATCAGTCATTTCTAGGTAGAATTGTGAACTAACTGCAATACTGCTTAAGCGTAACTGAGTGCCACACTCATGGTTTCCCCCATACTTACTATGCCTAAAGGAATTCCCTGTTTTATGTTTTGGACATCTCTTTCACATCATTGCCCAAAGATGAGAAAGTGTTGATTGACCCATTCCAGTTACATTTGAAAGCTGTCTTCTTCTTTTCTCATGATGTCAACCTCAGACAACAATGTATTCCCCTTTTCAATGAATTCATGTGAACCTCACTGTTAGCCTGTATGTGAAATACCATATATTTTATGTCTTGCTTTTGTTTACTAAGATTGCTCAAGTATGTTTTGCTGGGCACCCACTCCCATGTGGCCAAATCTGTGATTCACAGATAATATTTTTTTCTTTTGTTAATGAACCCTTTCAGACTTCGATTGGCACGTGTGCAGATATTCTTTGACACTGAAAACAACGGGCCTTACTGTTAGCAATTTCAATGGTGCTCAAGTAAACAGCCAATAAGTGTTGCTGGCGAAGCAGTGAGTTGCTGTAAGACCTCAGTAAATGCTGGAATTTTTGGGGGTATGCGCTTTAGCACTGGTGGCGCCCAGTGCGACAATGTTTTTTGGTGCCCCCACATGACCACCTGCGCAACGGATTCCCGCACCACCACCACCCCTTAACAGTCTCCATAACCACTCTCACTCAGATGCATTTAATTAGTTTGACAGTGTCACTCATAAAAGTGAAGGGTGTCAAAGCAGATTACATTGCACACACATTACTCAAGCAAGTGTGTGTAAATCAATGTATAGGAAACATTACATAAGACAGAGTGGTAGGATTTATATGTCATCCATACTGGTAGGCAGTATAGTTTAGGGGGGCTTAGTCTGGAGAAGCACGAACTCAAAATGTAAATGTAAGACCATGGTTGGGGATTATCTTTAATAATTGGAATTGATTTCTACCCAAATCAACACTTTGTACAACATTAGGATATTGAAAGTCAGGGGGAAAAAATCAATGCACTCTCATCTTTACTTGAAGTCTGCATTTCAGTTCTTTAATGACAGTTAATAGCTCACTGTTTTTTTTAGCATTTTAACTTATAAACTGCAAGTAACAAAAGGAAGTCTCTGATGAAAGCAGTAACCCCCTGACCGATTTACGTTATGTTCACTTCGTGATTTGCATGGTACATATTCTTTGCAGCAGGCATATTAACCCTCTGCACTACCTTAGGAGGAGTCAAAACATCCCCCAGTGATAACTTCCACTAGACAAAACTTCCTTCTCTCTCCAGGAAGAGCATCAATCACCGGAGTAGGCTTGACATTTTTATTGTTGGCTGAAAATTGCTGAAGGTCAGGAACGCTGCAGCGGGTGCTTTTAAAAACAATATAAACTAGCAAACAGGTGCCCCCATGCAAAGGTGGCACCGATCGCACGGCCCTAGAGCCTGCCCTGATTAGAAGACATTTCGGTGGTTGAGAGGCTGAAGGGACTGCAGCCTGTTGGGGGTGGATTGAGGATGTTCACATTTCAAATTGAACATGCACAGTTTTCAAAAACCATAAACTTCCAGCTATGTGTAGTAGCCAGAGATTCCCATTTTCACCATGCATGTGCTGCTAATTGTCTGATTTTATGCATTTCTTGCTCCCATTGAAAGGGAAATTTTTCTCAGAGGCTGACTCCTGCAACAGGCACCAGTAGGTGCCTGGGAAAGCAGAAGTGCCTGTGCAGGTGAGTCAGCATGAGAGTTGGCAGGTGCTGTGGCTGGTGTCAGTGCAGCCCAGGCTTGTGGGACACTTCTGGTGGATGGGCAGGACCAGGGGTGAGCGGCTAGATGTGTTTCTGAGAATGTACCTGGGGTCAGTAGTTTAAGGGCAGGTGGGAGGAGGTTCACAGTATGGTATTGGGTGAATAGCTGCAGGGCAGGCTTTAGGGCAGTGTGACCGGTGCTGCCGCACTGGGTGCTGACCTGGGAGGAGGGTTCTGACCTCAGGGAGTGTAGCAATAACTTATGAGTTTAAAACACCTGCTGCACATTTCCATGTGCGCTCAGCTTTCAGGCAGCAATAAAAATGTCAAGATAACTCTTGTGATTAGTATTCCTGCTGGAGAGAGAGAGAGCAGGGTTTTGCCTAGTGGTCGTTTTTACTCACCATAAAGTAGTGCAGAGGGTTAATGTGCCTGCTGCAAAGAAAACGTACTGTGCAGATCACAGATCTCTATATTATGTGGATGGCTGAGTATTGTATGTGGATGGCTGGGTAGATTACTGCTTTTGTCACACAGATCCTTTTGTTACGTCTGTTCATAAGATACAACCTTAAAACAGAACAGTAACTGTTACAAACTGTCATGAAAGAGCTGCATGCAAACAGCATGAAATGGATTAGAATGTTAAGTTTTTTCCCTAGTCCTTAATTATATATTCCAAATGTTGCTAAAAAAGGGTTTATTTTGGCAGATATACATTCTTATTAGTAAAGCCAGTCTTTACCAGCATTTTTAAATCAAATGAAATTTATGTGAGAGAGAGGCTGCTGAGAGTAGAAGGGCATTTTTACCCAGTGGTAGTGAGGGAATCTAAGGGGGAGGTCATGGGGGGGGGGGGTGCACCAAAAATGATTGTCACTTCGGTCGCTATTACTGCCACAGCTGGCCCTGGATAACCCACCTTGTCTTGAGCAGTCCTCTTTGAAAATGAGAACTAACTACTTTGCAAATCTACCTGTGATCAAAATAATCCAGTGTAGCAAGCTGCAAGACTTTACAATGTGCATAGCACTTCCTTGTCAATTCTGCAAAAGAAGAGGTGTTCCGTGTGGATATCTAGCCATGAGTGGTGATGCTGTAGCAACTCATTGGGCAAAAACAAAACTCGCAAATGTTGAAGGTTTTAAAAATACATAGGGGCATATTATCAAGCCAGGCGATAAAATTATCGCCGCTTTAGCGGCAGAAAACTGCCGCTAAAACGGCGATAATGGCCTTGATAATATGCTCTATGGAATTCCAATTGAAGCTCAGGTTAGATGTCCTTCACATCTAACATGGGCTTAAATTGGAATTCCATAGAGCATATTATCAAGCCCATTATCGCCGTTTTAGCAGCAGTTTTCTGCCACTAAAGCGGCGATAATTTTATCGCCTGGCTTGATAATGTGCCCCTAAGTGTGGCGGTCAGGTAGGGTGTTTTGAGAAAGAAGCCAAAAATAGGTCTGCTTGCTGGAGTATCTAATAAAATAAATTATCATCTCAAAAACCTGTGCTATGTTGTGGCGAAGCCTATAACACATTTAAATATACGAGACAGAGGTGTGTAGTGCAGTTTGCTTGTCAAAGCCTTTTTGCTTTCTATTGAATTGAAAATAGTGAGGATTGTTGGTGGGGGCACAATATAATATCCATGTACTTCACATTAGGGGCCCCTTTACAATGGCTGACAGACTTTAGTCCGTCTGCCATCGTTTCGTACTTGAGAGCGCCTGCCTACAAGGCGGCAGTCCCACAGTACGTATTACAATGTGACCGCCACCAAGGCAGTCGCATTGCCTATGTTTTGCTTTGTGGCGGGTGCTGCTCTCTGCAGCACCCGCCGCAAAACAAACAAGCATTTGCAATGCAATAGGTCTCGCATTTATACAAGTTTGAGCTATTGGCATTGTAAATGACAATGCTTTTTATTTAAGTTTGTTTTTTTTAAAACATAAATAAAAGGCACTGTCATTTACAATGCCAGAAGCTCAAACTCGTATAAATGCGAGACCTGTTGCATTGCAAATGCTTGTTTTAACCGGATATAATGTTTTGAGTGTTGCAGGCTCGCTTTGGTATTGCATTAATGCGTATTGCAAAGTTTGTAGCAAACAAAACAATTTAGGTAATTTACTATGATTTCAGAGACCACGCTGGTAGACGGCACGCATCAGTTTTATAATTCTTTACATATCTGCACTCTGCCTGTTTCCACTGCGGTTTAGAGTGTGTATTACTGGCTGTTATGGGAGCTTAGTAAGTAATTCAGTTTTGGAGCTGTGCGAGGCACTGTCTGCCCAAAGGTTGGGTGGTGGTGACTTGCGCAACCGAGAAAACATTATCTAGTCACAGTTTGACAAGGTATCACATTTCTTCATGTGATCCTCCCAACTACAGCCCCCAGACTTCCCAAAGCCCGCCTCCGCCTTGGCCCGCCCATTACACAGATTGACTTTCCTGCTGTCCAATCAGAAATCCCGATGAAAGGACGGGCCTGAAAAAAAAAAAGAAAGTTACTCTTCCTGACAAGAGAGTTGCGAGTTGGTGCCCTTCTGGCACTGCCAGTCCCCTCGCTTGTTTTGGGGGCTAGGGTGTTTTTCTGGTAAACGTACTTCTTGCATCTGCACTGCAGCCCTGTATTCGTGTGCATTATTTGCACAGCGCTGACGGAATGCGCCGCGACTCCCCCAAGGACGCAGGCACGCGAGGGGTAAGTAAACAAGGGAGTTGTGTGCCAGAGGGCACGGGGCTGCGTTGCACACTCTGCCGTTGCGGGGGTTCCGACACTGTGCACCCCCCCCACTCCCCCCCCATACACGGACTCCGGATGCTGTGTGCCGCAGAGCAGTGCAGTGCCAGTGTGCAGCGAGTGCAGTGAAGAGACCCGGTGCGTCTGTGGCAGTCTGAGGCTAAAGACACCCGTGAGGGGCTTTAGGGAGACTGGGGCAGAGAACAAAGGGAGGGGGGAAATAACTTTCCAACGGAAGTATTTAGTTTAAATAAAAAACATGGTGCATGGATGGCTGCTTGTCTCATAAATGTTTGCAAATTTGCATCTAGATTAAGTGTTCAGTTCCAGTGCGGAAAATCGATGTTTGTCTAATGGGCTGCCAAAAAGAATGCGCTGCGTGTGTTTTCAAGGGTGTTTTGGATTGTGTTTGTGTATGGCAGTTATTACTACATATGTTACCCTTTCGTGGCGTTGTATTCCTTTTACTTGGCAGTACTCTCTTTGTAAACCTCGCAAGGATAATAGATCGCGTGGGCCCTGTCGAGTTTCATACCGACAGGTCTGTCGGGTTCCGCATAGATCTAATCAACAGCAAGCGCTTTGCGGTTGTCAGGTAGCGCTTCACGTCAGTCCTTGATAGTGCTGGTGATGGTAATGATGTGGTTATTTTTGCCAATATAGCGCTTAATACTGGCGATCGAGTGTACTGATGTAATATTGCTAACTAATAGTCAAAACCTTCACTAGATGTTACCTGTGTAAGCACACATAATTTTGTCAGATGACGCATGGGGAAGGGAAGTGCCTTGTCCAGTATCACATACCAGTGGTCACAGAGTGTGACCACACAGAGTGTATTCATTTTTGCGTCTTTATATAGCGCTAATGCATACATGCCAACATTTCAGAAGAGCAAAGTAGGAGATTCTTAAAAAACAAGTATTTACAATGCAATAGGTGTCGCATTAGTTAAATGCAGAGCTATTGCTTTGCAAATGTAACAAGCTTTGGCAACGCGGCCGAAAGTGAAAGTGATCGCAATCGCGATTTCGATCGCGTACAACGGAGGGCGCGCGTGCACGTTAACGTGCACTGTAGCTTTAGGCCACGGCAGCACTTTGAAAAAGCCTGTTTACAAAATGTCTCGGCCAGAGCAGCGCAAGCGCTGAATCAGGCGAGACCTAAAAAGGGACAGTTTACATATCCCTGCACTACGTGGCAGGCACCATGTGGTGCCTGCCTCATGGTGCTGGGATGTGTTGCCCCCCAGGTCCTGTGTCTGGGGGCCAGGGGGCCAGGGGGTAAGGGGGGCCCACAACGGGCCCCCAAAGTCCCTTTCCACATGCTTGTTCATGGCAGGTTAACCGCCATGCACAGGCAGGTGGATGAGACATCGTAATCCCTACAGCGGTGCCTGCCACCACTATAGGGATTACGATCCCCTAGGCGGCACTGGCTGGCTCAAGGAGACCATCATGCGTGGCAGCATTACACCACCCGCCATCCTAATGTAGCGACCGGAGAAGGTGATTCCGATGGCGGGGAGACTGCCACCGACAGCCTGTCGATGGCAGTCTCCCCGCCATCGTAATGACCCCCTAGGATCTAAAGGTGTAAGAGGACATTTAAAATTCTGTGGGCCTGACAAATGTAACGTTGTCTACCAGTTTGGCAGGCAATTTTTCATTGCATCAACCCGTCTGTACATATTGGTGAGCCACTAAGAGGACAAACAAGATGAAATGCTTCACTTATGTTACTTCTGAAGAGAGACCCATAATGCATGTCTCTCTCTTTGTAAAGAACGAAACAACCACCCATCTCCCCCGCCCTTATTGCATGGTTGACATTGTAGGCCTGGACAGCAAGGGTGGTGACAGGAATAGTGGTGTGAGAGCAGGCTTAAATAGAAAACCCTTCCAAAGCCATTGCCAGTGGCATTATATCTGACCGAAGGGTTTTTTGCTGGTTTAGAGACAATAAGTCAGCCATCAGGAAAACCACGTTTCCCACATTTTAAATGAGGCGGGGAAACAAGAGAGGAGAGCAGAACATACATCCCTCGATTCTTGGTGTATGCCCCCTAACTACCATCCTTTCAATGAGGCTGTTTGTCAAAAGTCGGTATGCATATTAGTCATAGACACCAGTGGATACACCAGTGGTTCTTAACCTTTTGACTTCTGTGGACCCTACTGAATCATTAATGGTATCTGGGGAACACTAATTAGTCATTATTGAAAGCCTGGAACCCCTGGCCTGAGCAGTTTCTATGGTTTCAACCCCAAAACAATACAGAAAAAACGGAAACAAGTATCCACCAAAAAAGTACATGAGTATTGGAGACTTTGAATTAAATCACAATCAAGGTGCCAATTCCGATCCTGTAAAACCCGGGTACGAACCGTCGGACGGAGCGTTTTCTCCGTCCGACTCGTACCCGGGAAAAACACCTTACAAACCCTCAAGTACGATTCGTACAGAAACACCATTTCCATACGAATCGTAAAAAACACCGACCGGCTAAAACATACCCACAATTCCGATCCGGGATACCGTGTACGCGACATTCGCACAGAGTCAGGCAGCGTTTTACGGACTAGCAAGTACGATTCGTACCCACAGCACTTCGCACGGCAATATTTTTACGGGACCCAAAAAGTGCCAGAAAAGCTAAGTATGCCACGATGCACGGCAAAAAGGGGGCCTGGTACGCACCGTACCCCCATCCCTACATGTCCGCGCCGTACCCCAGCACCCCCCCATGTCTGCGCCGTACCCCAGCACCCCCTCCATGTCCGCACCATATCCCAGCCCCCCCCATGGCCGCGCCGTACCCCAGCACGCCCCCATGTATGTGCCGTACCCCCACCCCACCCCCGTAGGTACGGAGCGTACCCACACCCCCGTAGGTACGGAGCGTACCCCCACCCCCGTAGGTACAGAGCATACCCCCACCCCACCCCCGTAGGTACGGAGCGTACCCCCAACCCCGTAGGTACAGAGCATACCCCCACCCCACCCCCGTAGGTACGGAGCGTACCCCTACCCCACCCCGTAGGTACAGAGCGTACCCCCACCCCCGTAGGTACGGAGCGTACCCCCACCCCCATAGGGACCGAGGATGCTGCCAGTGGAGATCGCCTCTGCCCCCTGATGAGGTACAGTCGGAACGAGTTACTCAGACTCAGAGGCACGCACAGCTCGCTGTGTAGTAAACTGCGAACACATGTAAGGAACATTGCACCTTGTACCAGATGTAATTACAATTTCACATGTGGAACACCCAAAAGCACTGGAGACAGGCTCCGTCGGTATTACCTCGCATTACTAAACTGTCGCTCGTTACCAAGACATGCCATCGAGATCTCCTTGCTCTTAGAGGAACAGGATCTAGATGTGTTAGATTCAGATCTCGTCCGAGCATTACCACACAACTATTCTATCTTGAGACACGATCGCCCAGAAGGTAGGGGGGGAGGGATTGCCATAATTTATAAATCCACACTGGGTTGTAGGGTTGAAAAAGCAGCAATAAAAGGTGCGGAAAGCTTAACTTTTGCTATTACCGTCCCCCCAACTTGCACCCTGTCGGGCCTTCTGCTATATAGGCCACCAGGTCCCTACGGTCAATTCTGCGATGACCTCCCCATTTGCGCTACTAATTATGCTAGTACCACCACTAATTTCACATTACTGGGTGATTTTAACATTCATTCCGATGAGGCACATTCACCAGCCTGCATTAGTCTCAATGCAGGATTAGAAGTGCTCCAGCTGAGGCAGTTAGTGACAGGCCCTACTCATAAAGCTGGACATACCCTTGACCATTGCTACACCAATCTGGATAATATCAGTTTTGAGAAATTAATTGATATTCCCTGGACTGACCATAAATTGCTGCTCCTCTCATTGGTCCCGTTGACATTGCCGGAGCCCTCTAATACAACAAGGAGGTCCATACGGGTCTGGTCCAAACTTTCAACCGAGAGGTGGAGGAAGGAATTGAGTGACTCATTACCTGCACTCTCCCAGGACCCTTTGATAGCCGATATACAATTTAACCAATGGCTAACGTCCTCTTTGGATGCCATCCTCCCCAAAAGTGAACTGTCCCATAGGAGGGGCAACAATAAAAAACCTTGGTATACATTAGAACTTAAAGCTCTAAAGCGCCAATGTAAGCAGCAGGAGAGACACTGGCGCAAAAACTACTCAGAAGATAGCAAGGACACCTATAAATTGACCCTGAAGAAATACAAACAGGGAATCAAAATTGCCCAATCAAATTACTATCAGGAAAAAATTGACTCGGCGTCCAATGCCCCCAGGGAAATTTTCAAAATTTTCAATTCCTTGGTTACCCCCCCTGTGCCTGTTAACAACCCTGGACTGGCAAGTTCCAGCTGTAATGAATTGGCGCATTATTTCTCCAATAAGGTGGATAATATTTTCTCCTCATTTAAGCCTTTGCCCGTTGAATGGATTTTGCCCCCTTCAATGGACACCGGTAAACCCGGTTTGGATGATTTTTCTCAACTAGATTATCTTACTGCACTGTCCCTCTTGAATAATCTGAAATCAGGCTCTCCAGCGGACCCCGCCCCGCCTACCATTTTAAATTTGGTGTCAGATATTTTGACCCCAGTTATTCAAGAGGTGATCAATGCCTCACTTACATCAGGCATGGTTCCTTCTTCCTGGAAACAGGCAAAAGTGAAAGCTTTATTGAAGAAGCCAAACCTAAACCCGGAAGATTGGGCCAATTATCGCCCTATCTCCTTACTGCCAACCATCAGTAAGCTTGCGGAGAAGCATGTCAACTCGTTGTTGGGATCCTATCTTGAAAATAGCAATTCCCTCCATATTACTCAAACAGGATTTAGAGCTAAGCAGGGCACGGAAACAGCCCTAATCACTGTTGTGGAGGAAGCTAGGAAGATTGTGGACAATGGAGATAGGGCAGCCATTTTGTTATTAGATCTTAGTGCCGCCTTCGACACCGTGAATCATTCCATCTTGATTCATAGATTGATGGAATTAGGTGTCGGAGGAGGCGCACTAAAGTGGCTGCGCTCTTTTCTGTCCGATAGGACTTTTGCGGTCTTTGAGGATGATGCCTGTTCCCCTCAAATGCGTCTGCAATGCGGTGTCCCCCAGGGTTCATCCCTCAGCCCTACCCTATTTAACATCTATATGAGGCCATTGGCTGAGGTGGTGCTGCCCTGGGGAGTACAGCTGGTAACGTATGCAGATGATACGCAGCTTATCATCTCCCTGGCCTCCCAGGATGCCCCATTTGAGAACCTCTCCCTATGCCTCAATAAAGTTCAGGAATGGATGGACCAATCCTTCTTAAAGTTGAATGGATCAAAAACGGAGGTGATGCTGCTAGGTTATAAACCATCCAATACGGTAGAGAACTGGTGGCCGTCTAATTTGGGCCCTCCGCCGCCACCTAAAGAACAAATTAAGAGCCTGGGGGTGTGGCTGGATCCAGCCCTGAACTTTGGTGTTCAGGCTCGCAAGGTGGCAGGAACCTGTTATGCCATTATCAGACTACTTCGGAAGATAATTAAACTTCTTCCGTTTGAGGCCGGGAGAATATTAGTGCAGGCGTTGATTCTCTCACGCTTGGACTATTCGAATGCGCTGTACTTAGGCACTACACAAGCTACCATAAAAACCTTGCAGACAGTACAGAACTGCGCGGCCCGAATGCTGCTGAATATCCCTCGCCGGACCTCTGCTAAGCCAGCACTGCGTCAACTACACTGGTTGCCTGTCCAGCAAAGGGTACAGTTTAAAGCGCTGACTACGGTCCATAAAGCTATTAATAAAATAGGACCTTCCCTGATTCAATCTATGTTCCATTTATTTCTCCCAGGACGAGCTCTAAGGTCTGCGAATGGGAGGCAGGCGCTTCTCCCTCCAAACCGCCACCCTTTGGAACAATCTCCCCGACTCTATCAGAATGGAAGCTAACCATCTCAGGTTCAGGAAGAGGTTAAAAACCTTCCTGTTTGCCTGATTTCTCCAAGATCTAGTTGAGTTAAGCGCTGGGATGCCTCCGGGTAGCTATGCGCTATATAAGACTGTAATCATTCATTCATTCATAGGTACAGAGCATACCCTCACCCCACCCCCGTAGGTACGGAGTGTACCCCCACCCACGTAGGTACAGAGCATTCCCACACCCCCGTAGGTACGGAGCGTACCCCCACCCCGTAGGTACAGAGCGTACCCACACCCCCGTAGGTACGGAGCGTACCACCACCCCCGTAGGTACGGTGCGGACCCTACGGGGGTACGCTCCGTACCTACGGGGGTGGGGTGGGGGTACGCTCCGTACCTACGGTGGTGGGGGTACGCTCCGTACCTATGGGGGTGGGGTGGGGGTACGGCACGTACATGGGGGGGCTGGGGGTACGGCGCGTACTTGGGGTGGGGCTGGGGTATGGCGCATTCGTGGGGTGGTGGGCTGGGGGGTGTTCGGCGCGTATGCGGGCACATGTTTGGACGTCTCCATGGTTGCCATAGGAGTTCGCTCCGTACGGTGTTTTTTCCATACGGTTGTGCATTCGGACGGACAGGACGGATCGTACTTGCGCGCTCAGACTTCAGTTTACCGATTCGTACGTAAAACTGTCCGGGGACGTGTCGGACACTGTTTCTGACCCGAGGAAGTGTCGGGGAATTTTCCCAGTGCGATTCGTATGGATTTTTTAACATATGAATCGTACTTGCCAGTTTGTACGGGACTTGTACGATTCGTACGGAAAAAAATCCGGATACGATTCGTACGGGGAATATTTTTAACGGATCGGAATCGGCCCCCAAATATTGAACTACAAATTTGTATTTTCATTTTAATGGAAGATTAGAGGGTTTGCAAATTCTGTTGTTAAATTCTTAAATGGAAGAGATATGCTAAACTACAACATATATGTTTATATTGTCTGCTTTTAGTGCATGCTATCTTTTGGTCAGCTCTTCAATTGAGGCCACCCATTATTTGCTGTACTTGATATGCTACAGCGAATCGACGTAAAGATACCAACCTAGGGCCTCATTTATGAAAAGTGATGCATCGCTGCGTGAAAACAGCGATGCGTCACTTTTCATTGCGCCCTCCTTGCGACATGCTGGATGCGTCATATTTACAGTAGGATGCATCATGTTGCAAGGAGTTATAGATACGTCAGTATTTCTGATGTATCTGTAGGCGAAAAAATTATGCATTGCTAGAGTGTGTCACAAAAGTGACGCAACTCCATCAATGGGTCATTTCACATGGGCAAGTCACATTTCAAATGTGCCTGCGTCAGTCTTATGCCTGCTGTGAGGCATTTGCGTCCTAGAAGTAACACAGTGAAATCTCATTTCACTGCGTCACTTCAACTAAGCTTACTTGCGTCAGAACACCTACCCTGCATACATTATACCTGGCGCAGGTATAGGGTGGCCCAGGGGTTTACAAAGTGCCGCATCTAACTAGATGCGTCACTTTGTAAATATGACGCAACATGGCGCATTTTTTACGCTGCTGGTGCGTCACAAAATGTGACACACCGGAGGCGCAAAAGTGACGCAAGGGCTCATAAATTAGCCCCCTCAATTTTTAGACTCCAATGTCAAATTTCGTCACACTTACAGAACGTTTTAAAATCAATTTGCAACTATGCTTCTTTATTAAGATACTTTATTATTCTTGATAATATTTCATTTTCTTAAGAGTAACAAACCCCCTGAGTAGGCGTCACAGACTTGCAGGGGTTCGTGGACCATCGGCTAAGCATCACTGATGCAGACAGTCAAGGAGAGTGGCTCCCTTCCATCACTGGGCCCAGGCTCGCCCTTATGCTGTAAAATAGGAGGCTACTCGTGCTCCCAATGAATATTAACGTCAGACCTGCTGGCCCGGCCACATGGCAGAAACAAGACAAACTGCGAATGACAGATAATCTGGTGTATCCTCAGGCTGCAGAACATATTAGCACAGAACAGATTTTTAAAATGGATGTCAGAGAGACCATATGTTGCCGGCGAAGGAACACTAAACGAAGCATATGAAATTAGAAGAAATGCAATTTTCAAACCAATTGACAGAATGTAACAATCACAATACATATGGGTTTTGAAATTAAAAATGTCATTTCAGGTCCCAGAGTTAATTCGAGGTTCGAATTAGCGCCTGATTTTAGATTACAAATCATGCACAAACTCTGATTAGACTATGGATTTTTCCCACTGCGGGTCCCTCCAGGGCTTATCTTGAAGAATTTGCATGGGTAAATGTTTAAAGGGATGACGCCGTACCCAGATGTAAGTAAATATATTTTTTTCCTTACAAGTCGCAGTAAATACAGGCAGCTGTCAGCAGCACAACGGCTCTGTCACATTCCAACCGTCATCTCGCTCCACCCTCCGTCCTTGGAACGCTGGTCTTAACATTTCATGAAAGCAAACAGCTTGAAAAGCAAAAACATGTACTATTTTACCAGTTGGTAAAACAGAAACCCTTTGTTATTCCCCATTCTGGGCTTTGAAACAGATTGATCAGATAAACCGTTTGGAGTAAACTATGACCATGTACTAATAGTATTTCCTACCCAGGTTTACAGCACTTTTCAGTTTAGGAAATCTGGTTACAGCTAGAATGTAGCCATTTCTCAATTCCTCACTAACTGCACCAAGTGTACCCAGCGCCATGTTATTTGTGATTAAGCGCGTGATGAAGGGTAGAAAACATTTTGGGGTAGATTTACAAGCCCCTTGCGCCACTTTGCGTAAAGCCAGAACCATGCTGCGGGGTATTTACAATGTGACGCATCTAGGGAGATGCGTCACGTTGTAAAGTCCTGCACGACATGAAACCTGCGTCAGGTTTCATGTGGGTGTTTTGGCGCAGGGGGGACGTTCTGGCGCAGGAACGCCTCGGAAAAGTGGCTGAGTGAAATCTACAAGATTTCACTCAGTCACTTTTCTCCGACCCCCCCCCCGGGTCAAAACCTTGCGCCTGCGTAAGGCGTAAGGCTTGATGCACCATGTTAGATGTCGGCAGGGTTGGCACAGTGCTGGAGTTGAGTCGCGCCCGCAACACAACTTCAGCACTGCGCCAACCTTACGGCATCAGATGCGACACACATCTGCATTTCCTTGCGCTATGATGCGCCGCATTGTAAATGCGGCGCATCCGTGGTGGCGCAAGGATTGAGATGCGTGTCGCAAGTTTCCTGGCGCATCCCTGCTGATTTGCAGGGAAGCACCAGGAAACGTAAATCTGCCCCTATCCATGTTAAAAGTGACGCAAAAGTGGCGCAAGGGCCTTGTAAATCTGCCCCTTTGTGCTTGGCTTGCAACTTTGGGAAAAGGTCAGCACGAACCCTTCATGGCTGCCTGAGCAGTTTCAAGCATGGCTCCAAAACCTTGTCACCAATGTCTCACTCCACTTGGAGAGAATTGAGGGAAGCATGGAGGAAAGAACTAGATGGTGGTACTAACTCTGTGGTATATTATCATTTAGTTTTGAATTGAAGCAGTTTTTACTAATGGCACATACAAAAAGCATCTCGATCATTGTCTCGGATGTCTTTGCAGTATCTGAGTTCCTCTCATTTTGTGGAAAGAACACTGGGGCATATCATCAAGGAGGCGATATAAAATTATCGCCGCTTTTGCGTCCGTTTTCAGACAAAAAGCGGCGATAATTTTATCACCTTATCAGCAAGGTAACGCTATCGCGTGAATCCTTGCATTAGCTCCCTTTCCCGTAACGCCCACCTTTGCATCTCTAATGAGATGCAAAGTGGCCGTTCCGTCCCAAAATATCTGAAGAAATGTCGCTAACCGACATTCCTCCAATTATCAATGGGCACGCTAACAGGCATAGCGATAGGAAAAGTAGCGCTAACCACGGTTATCGCTACTTTACTTACGCCTGCTTTTAGTTTGACTTAGCCAATATATCCAATGTAAGGTGGATATCATGGCTAAGTCTGCCCTGCCCTATCAAGAAGCTATCGCCAAACTTTGTGAGATTATCGCTGGATTTCCAGCGATAATCTCACATTTTGGCAGTTAGTGCTTGGAATTTTATCGCTTTTGAGATAAGCGTTGCTGATAGCACGCTATCGCAGCGATAAAATTCCACGTTACCCGGCGATAATTATCCTAGCGCTAAGTGCGCTTAGCGATAATTATTGCCGGTCCTTGATGATATGCCCCACTGTTGTTACTAGGTGAACATACAAGATGATTTTCAGAGTAGTCACAATGGAGAGGCTTAAACAGTTTATATTGGAAAATGCTTTAATTTTGAGGTAAGATCACAAACCTCTAATCTAGACTTTGTTGTATGCGTCACTATAAGATTTTGGCAAGGTTGGCGCACCTGCTTGCATTGGTACATGAGTATAAATCTAGATTATATTCCTGGGGGTAAAAGTGTCAGGGTGGACTGCCTTTTTCCTTTACCAATGTCGGTGAGTTGGAAGAAGAAGAAAAAGATAATTGCACTGTTGCCTTTGTTGACATTGAAAGAAACGTGGAATGTTTTGTGCCAGAGGATGAATGGAAAAGTTGTGCTTTGAAATAAAGTATGCTGGTAAAGAAACTGTTTTAAGATTTGGTATCTTAAAGTGTGGTATTGGATTAAATGAAGTCTCAGTGAAAAATGTGATTTAATGGTATTTTAAGGGGGAAAATTAACTCACAATTGTATTTTAAGGTTTGATTTTGTTTTACCTGTACTTTTATGCTATGGAAGCATAACAAAGTAAAGATATTTGACTGACTGAGTGATATAAGGGAGCATCCATAACAAAATTCTGGCTCTGGTGCAATGGAGCTAATGTTTGACATACGGGGCACCAATATCACATTTTGAAAAAAATGGGGTCATCTCTTGGGGAACATCTGTTTTCAATGGCTTGTCACACCATAAAAGTGTTTGAAAATGTCATGAATGCCCTTTCAGCGCCTATGATATTTTAGCATATGTATGTGAAATGTGTGCTTTAAATTGCACTATTTCACCCCATTCATTTCAAAATGTTCTCAGGGGAAGTAACTTTTTAGAGGAGGTCTGCCTTACTCACTTAGGGGCAAGAGTCATATGATGCCACTTCCTGTGATTCCATAAAGGTCAAAGGGTATGTGATGTCACTTCCACTACCTCTGGCATTTTAATGAATCGATGCCCATACCATGACGAAGGGAAAACATGAAAGTCAGACATGTAAGAACGAGAACCAGTGACCCGACCCATAGGTCACAAAAACACCCACACCGAAGGGGATGAACCGTAGGGAAAGTGACCAAGTAACCGAAGGAAGAATCACCCATCCCACTAAAGTAGGCACTAAGATGACAGTGCCCTTCTTCGACCTTAACACCCACCACTTAATCAAATGGCTAAGGGGTGGATTAGAAACAAAGTGGAGTGCTAAAGCAGTCCCAGGGCAACTCACACACTCACTCCTGCAAGCCATGGGCTTGAGAAGAGCACGTGAACATGACCCCCAAGTCAATTATGCGTAAGCAGAGCTCCATACTGGAACCCAAAAGGGAAAGGATAGAGACTGTACTACTTATGTCTGGATGCTCTGAGGCCCAGAGCCCTCTGGGACAAGGAATAAGCAGCCTCTAAGAAGTTAGAGCTGAGTCTCAGACTGCTGTGAAACCTTAAAGCACATGTCTGTCTGCTGAAAATCATTAACTATGTAATGTAAGAAAAATACTTACCTAAAACATAGAAACACTGTCTTCTGATGGAGACAAACAAACTAAGAAATGGAAGCGGTGGAGTACCTTTATGTAGCCATAGGGTCAGAGCATTTATTCATGGGGTTGCAAAGTAGTTGCCAAGGGTGAGACTCACCCTCGCACAGTAAGGACTGAGATTAGGAATACAGACTTGAAGGTAATGATTATGAGATCTCTTCAAAGTAAGTTTGCAACTGCTCATAGGAAGCAGTTAAAATAAAATGTGCCTGCGAGATCTTTGCTGCAAATTCATCATCTTTTATCTATTTATCTTTTGCCACATTTTAGAATTGCTGTAATTTGGGAAATAGAGCCCTTCTGTGACTCGGAGAAACACTACAGACCATGGCCTTCTTTGAGGCCTTGTTATATACAACTTTTTCATTGTGAAGGCGCATTTGGTTTAAAACAAATTTTAGCAGAATAAAGTGAAGAGCATTTTACTAAACTAACACGAATCTTAGATGCGTACAAAACGCTAAAACGCAAAATACAAAAGTTATGGACTCATGTACACTCTGACCTTACCATATGGATGACATCAGACACAACATTGAAATTACTTCAAAATAGTGAATATGACAACACGTGTGTGTGAGAGCCCCTGTATCTCAAGTTCTCTCTCTTTCAGAGGCGGCTGAAAGCAAGTGGAGCAAGGGTGAAAAGAGGACCATGGGTGCGAGTACACATAGTACTATTATCAAAAAGAGACAATGTGGCTCATCAGTCGAAGTGGTTAGTGTAACAATGATGGCTGACGTTTCAGTTATGTGGCCAGATTTCCAAAGAATCGTGTATGATTAAGTGTAACTTACTCTTGTACTCCCGGTTAGCCTTGAATTTTAGGAGACAGTTTGGAGTACTCCTAGTTTACACCTTGAATGTAGCTGTACTACAAGAGACTGTCACTGCCAAATCTTTGCCCTATAACATCAACCTCATTAATCGCTATTCACATGAATGACACACTTTAAAAATTATGGGTCGAAAGTAAACAGTGTCCAAAAACAGTGTAATTTGAAAAACAAACTTCACCAGTTTTTAATCAGGGGAAGCATACATTTGCTTACTCACAAACAAATTAATTAGACCATTTCAGTGTGATCTATCCGTGATTCCTCTCCCATCTTAAATCCCATAGTCTGCCTGAGCAGCTATCACTGTTGTTACTCACCGCTTCTAACCCATGAACCGCATCTTTTGAGATCAGATGTACAAGCTGTACTGAGTTCACCACCCGCCTGTGTTCCCTAATTGCTTACCCCTACTCAGGCCACTTGTACTTACTCTCAGGAAGCGAAACTCCGATTCCTGCACCACTTATGGAGCAGCGTAATTTTGCCTCACCCTTACACATCACAGAATTATGATATACTTCTGTGCATTTATCATTTATTGTGTTTAGTGTGCCCTAACAAAGTTAATGAAAGTGGACTATTTGATTGTATTTTTCAAATGCTTACTTGTAGAGATTTAGAGATTTATAAACGTGCGTATATTAATCTTTAGGTTATCAAGAGAATTTAGTTCTCCTATATAGTTACAGGTATGTTTCAACATTTATTTGAAACTTCATTACATATGTACCCATGTTTTTACTTGAGTTACCTTTATATAATTTTATTGATTTATGAATGTTTGTGCATACATATATCTAAATATCGGTGCACATTGTGTATTACTAAAGATAGCCTGACCAAAGTCCTTGAGCTATTGAGCTTCAATGCAGAAAACTTCAACTTGGAAAGTTTGCTGGCTTTGCACGTTCTCTCCTCTGCAGGTGCAGTCTCAAGGCTTCTTTAGTTAGTGAAAGGCCTATTGTGTGTTGGAAAGCTAGTGAGGTGTGGGAGGAAACTTATGGCAAGAAGAAGATGCGCTAAGGAAGTAAGAGATTGACTCCCATGGCTGAAAAGGACACTCAGGGTCACCTTGATGTTCCAACTGAATGGTGAGAGAAATTAAGGATGTAGCCAATTTCTACTGTGAGAAGGAGGAATTTTGATTGAGATAATGACGTAGATTTTGGGTTTCGGTTGGTGTTCGCATTGCTAGTTAGGCAGCAGATGCCCCTTATGGGACTCTGAGACAGGTACAGATCTCTTGCTATATTTCCATTGTGTGGCTTTACGCTGCACATTGATTTGGTTTGGAGAACTTGTACTGAAGTCTCCACTATGCTGATACATTTCCTTGCTCCCTTGATTAAATTAGGGTTTCCTCTATCTTTAGCTTAGGATAGGATTAATGAGATGACCTTTGACTATCCCCATGTATAGACAAGAGAATCTAAACCTGCAATCTAATCATCAGATACTCTTCCTTATCTTTTGTACTGCTGCTTCTGAATTTCTTGTTTGTTTCCTATTACTGAGACATAGGGCCTGATTACAAATCAGGTTGGGCTTTCGTCTGACCGGCACCATGGCGGAAGCAGGACTGCCTGACTAGAAGTTGCGGTCCCGCTGCCCGCAGCCCGCATTATGATGTGACTGCAGTCAAGGTGGTCACAATGTGTATACTTTGCATTGCGGCGTGTGCTGAGGGCAGTACAACATATACACATTTTAAATATCCCGGCACCATGTGGCAGGCACCATGTGGGCCTGCCACATGGTGCAGGGAGGTTTAGGGGGGCACCTAGCGGAGGACTTAGGGGCATATGTATCAAACGATTTTTTAATCGCAAACGCTGCGATTCGCAAAATAACAGCGTTTGCGATTAAAAAATCGGTAATCGGGATGTATGAGCCACATCCCATCGCAAAATTAAGGAATTGCTAATTTAGCGATTTCTTAATTTTGCGTAAGCATTTAAGAAATCGCAAATTGCGATTTCCTAAATGATATGTAAAAAGCACCCAAGTTGTGCGAATTATCCTTAAGAAATCGCAAATTACCACCAACTTCCAGTTGGTGGTAATTTGCGATTTCCTTTCAAAAAGCACTTTTTTGAAATTTACCAAGTGCCACGTGGCGCTCATACATGCCCTTAGGGCATGTATGTGCGCCATATGCACACACATGCTCATTTCAGGGGTGCATCAGGGTGTCATCATGACACCCTTGCACCTTTGAAATTATTCTCAAATTGCGATTAGCAAATTGCGAATCGCTATTTGAGAATTACTTCCCATTCATTCCTATGGATCTCCTGGCCCATAGAAATGAATGGGCAGGTATTCCTTAATTGCGATTTCGCAATTTGCTAATCGCAATTAAGGAATTTTAAGAAATCGCAAAAAGTTTGCAATTTTTTTAATACATCCCGTTTTGCAATTCTCAAATAGCGATTCTTTCAAAATCGCTATTTGAGAATCGCAAATGGTGATGTTGATACATATGCCCCAAAGTCACTGTCCGCCTGCCTTTTCATGGCGGGTTAACCGACATGAAAGGGCCAGCGGAAAGGGACATCCTAATCTCTACAGTGGTGCCTGTAGTCAAAAGATTACACTGTAAATTTGAAATTATATTTGATGTTAACTTCCTTTTACCTCTCAGGCAACTACAAAGGTCAAACAACCAGGGAGTGAAGATCAGAACGGCCCAGTGCTCTTTCACCTATCACTGTGACATAGCCACTTACCCAAACCCTGATCAATTTTTTTTTATTACCATGACCCCAGTTGTTTTCACACAACCCATGACCTCCAACTCTAATTCTTGACCCCAAACACAATTCACAAAGTTATCAATGTACCTACTTTTGGCTTACATGTTCCATTCACCTTTTATGACTGCAAAACCACTTTTGAAATTCTCAATAGTTGTTTTATGGGCTCGCAAAAAGATTTAACTTAAAATGTGTGTAATTAAATCTAGTCACTGGTTGGGCGTAGGAGAAGGTTTGGTATTCCATGGCCGTAAAGGCTTGTGAGTTTGTGCACATCCACAAACATTCGCAATTGTGGGTAGTGACTAACTCCTCTCGAACCTCTTCCCACCATGGAAGCCATTGCAAATATAACTCTACAACTGCAGGATTAAATCTCTCTCTCTAGACGCAGGGACATTCTTCAAATTAGTGAGTAGGGGAAGGTGGTTCTCTACAGGGAGAATTACTTTCCCCATAGAGAAAATCAAAAACATTTAGCAAGTGCATTTGCACATGATCAGCAGATGTTTGCATGAGCAAATATATAGCTGCGTCCTGCTCATGGGAAAAAGGAATTCACTTAGTTTCCTAAGAGTGCATCTGGATAACTGTGACGCGTACAGCTTTCAAGATGTAACCTCCCAAACATGTGCACATTCAAACAAGGAGCAAATATGCAGCTATTCGAGGTCCTAAACTTCCGAGTGTAGATTCATTGTTTTGAGAATCAGGTTTACTTTTAGTTTTAACGATTGAACATCTTACATACCAAAAAATGTGAGCCAATGGCGCAAACTGTTTGACTGTGTTAGTTTACATGCACAAATAACCTTTTTCTTAAATGTAAAACCACTTTTGAAGTACACAAAAAGTAATTTTTCACATGTAGAAAGATTTACTCTCACAAAGATTTTCATGTGAGTGAAGCTAATCCCAGGGTGGAGAGTGGTTAACTTTGCACAATCCATTCTCACCATGGAAATGATTGGAGATTCATTCCTGCCAATGGGAGCAAAATCCTGTTACAGGGTGGCAATGGGAAGGAACCCCCCAAAAATTGGTTAGGTCTTCGGAGAAGAGGTTTCTCCAACTGAAAAATATATAATTATAACAAAAAAGGGGTAAAATGTACTAATGCCTTGTAAAGGCATTTACACTTTCTGCAGTTGTACACAATATAAAAATTCATCTATGGAAATACTTTTATAAGTCCACAGGGTTTCTAAGGCTAGTGTACCTATTAGTTCAATATGAAAGGTAGTGTTTATGTGTGATGTCTTGGTGCATACTGAAAACCTGGGTGAGGCCCTCAAACCCAGAAAGTGATTAGTTACAATGATGTGGTGAATGCTAACACCTGAAATTAGTCATTGTAGCAATGATTACATATTTACCTCTTCATTAAGATATAGAAAAATAGACATTTAGAAGGTTCTTTTTCATATAAATCAATTCATAGTTTATATCGTGACAGGTAAAGAAAGAACAAATAAGAACAAAATATATATCCGATACCTTTGTAGTCGTTTTTCAATTCTGGCGACGAGAGAGTCAATTGCATTTGGTAATCATGCAAAAAAGGAAAACCTGACAGCCAACACGTTTCGCCTGCTATAGACTTTCAGGCCTGGGACTTTCTCAAGGCTCTATGATATGGTGGTTTGTTTCAGAGATGTTCAGAAAAATAGCTAAGAGAATAATTCTTATTGGAAGTCCAAGGTCGTACATAAAACAAGTAAGGGCAAATTCGTATCTTATTATGCTATCTAGGTGTAACACCAATGAAAAATCCAGGATTCTAAGCGTATCATATGTTGCAGAGGAAGGGTCCTGAAGTAAGTGGTTGTGGTGAATGAGCCACTTTTGTGGTCTGACACTCTATGATGACCCTCAACCACCACCATTTTGTACTGACTTAAGTGTGTTATGTTACCCTAGCCTTAATGTAGGATGGGTTTGCATATGCCTGCTTCTCTTCAGTCCTGTAATCTTGCTGTCTTTTAGTAGAATAGTCTTGCCAAGAATAGAAGGTGTGGGATGTCGAGGTGCAGTGTTGTGGGTGATGGTGCACACATGTGCTCAATGTTGGATACTGAGGGATTAAGTGTATAATGTTATTTGGGTTAGGTGAATTATGACTTTGACCTATTGGCTTTGACGTGGTCTAATGTCATTCTGCCTTCTGACTTTACCTTGCTTCAAACTTTTCTGTGTGCACAGTGGTGCTTGAAGTTGTGTGGATGAGAATTATAGGTGCTGACTATTGCCTTTGACATGGTTTCATGTCATCCTTGATTTTCTGATTCCATCTTGCTTTGGGCCTTTGTGTGCATGGCTTAACTAACTCCATTTTCATGACTGAAGCTATTTTCTGTGCCTGCACGAAGCTGCAAAGTGGGGAGGGGATGTTCTGCTCTTCCTCCTGTTTTTCACACTTTACTGACTAGAGAGAACTGGTTCTTATCAGAGGAATGTACATGGTCTGTCTCGGAGCCATAGCAAAGGCCTGAGCAACCGATGCAGTGGCCTTGGAGCAGGCTGGTATGGGCTCTCATGAGAACGAGGGGGCGAGGCTTGCTAGAAGCTTCGTTGCGTTTGAATTTGTATTAAAAAGGGGAGCCTACACTGGCCTGGTGGAAGTTCACGCCGTGGAGCAGACATGTTGTCACGGAAGAGTGGTGTCACCTCTGAGCTTTCACCCGGTTCAAGCAATGGACTCCCCTTGAGCAAAGTGGGGTGAAATGATGAAGCAGGCGGTGAGGTGTCTCTGCTACTAACTGTCTCTTGATTCTTTACTGATTCTCTCCTTTCCTTCTTATTTTCTGATTCTTATATCCATACATAGATATTTCTACATATATATTTGCTTTGATTGTGTATTTCAATCAGTTATTTGATATGTGAGAGTCTGCCATGATCAATATATATTCGGCCTGCCCGTGATTGAAGTATTGTGTTAATAAATGTATATATTCCATATGTTTGAATTCGTCTTTTCCTTGAAGCAGGAGATGTGGACTCTTCTTGGCCAAGTATTCTGTTGTAGAAGGATGGGTGAATTCCCTTCAAGCAGGTAATTGTGTTATAGGAAGTTGTTCTACTCCTGGCAAGTGAGGTGCAAAGTATATCTCGCTCTAGAGAAGTGTTGTGTGTGTTACCTTGATCTAGAGGAGACTCATATGTTATATTGTTTTCTTGCCTTGCCTTTGGGGGAGTGTTGAAAGTTTGCCCACCTTAGGAAGTGCTCTGTATATGTTATATTCCATAAGTTTGGAACTGATATTCTCTCCCTGGGAAAGTGACGGTACATACCTTGGTCCAGGGGAGATCTGAGAATTATTTACAGTGGTGCAGTCTTCTATCAGTGCTTTCTGAAAAAAGGTCTGGATGCTAAGTCCGAGCCAATAGATTATCAAACGCAATTGACTCTCTCATTGCGAGGTTTTAAAAAACGACTGCACAGACAACGGGTATTTCGTTTTTATTTGCTTTTCCTTTACCTTTTGTTGGAAAGTCATCCTGTGCCCTGGGCACCCCCTAACGTTTGTTGACTGGTGCTGATGGTAACTGACACTGGCTGACCCTGGGCTCTGCCTAACCAGGCCCAGGGCCAGTGCTATGCTGAAAGAGACAGACTTAGAATACAGTGAAACACCTACATACACAGGGGTACACTTTGGGTTGGGGTACCCCCGTGATTGGCATGACCTACCCTATAAGGCCTTAGTACATAATAGGGCAGAGGGATTGAAACTACCTATCAATTCTTAGTATATAATAGCGCATGACAGTTTAGAGACCAGCAGCCCTTTCTGCACTTGCATGTGTGCATTGCTGAAGCCTGAGGTCAGTTTATAAGTAGCCCTGTGTTGCAGGACTGCTTTAAAAAAGTAAATTGTGCTCATACTCGACTTAGGTGTTTGGAGCACTTAAAAATTGTTACCCTACAATGTTTGGGCATATTAGGTACTGTTAGACCTGGCACATTGGCGTGAGTCTCCCATCCATTTTTTCGTTGTGTCGTGTATTTTTGTTGGTGTTAGCTGCTCAGGGCACTGTGCCACTGCTGTCTAGTGCCACAGTGCACGTGCTCCCTATTGTAAATTCATGTATGATTTGTGATTCCATGATTGGTTGGTTTGGTTTACTTGTCAGACCCTAGTACAGTGCACCAGGAGTGCCCAGGGCTTGTAATCCAAATACTGCTGGTGGGCTTGCAGCACCGGTTGTGCCACCCACAGAAGCAGCCTGTAAACATGTGTCTAAGGTCTGCCATTGCAGAGCCTGCGTGCAGTCTGGTACTGTCATGCTGACTGGGCAAGTGCACCCACTTGCCAGTCCCTAAACCTTTCCTTTTCTTCATATCAGACACCCCTATGGTAGGCCCAAGGGCAGGGTGCATTGTAAGGATGAGGTAGGACATGCCCTGGTGTGTGTGGCATGTTCTAACAGTGAGTTACAGCCATTTTCGTTGTTCACTATTGCAAGGCTACCTGTTCTCCATAGGCCAGAATGGGCAGTTTGGTTATTACATTTTATAATCCTACCGGACTCAGAGAACATGGTAGAAATTCGAAATTAGTATGCCTGAACTCAGGATGATAAAATACATCTTTTAGTGAAGTTGGTTTTAACATTCTGTGTTTAAAAATGCCACTTTTAGAAAGTAGGCATTTTCTTGTCTAACCATTCAAACCTGCCTCTGCTAGGCTGTGTGTATTCCTTTGTCTGGAGTCTGAGTGACAGGGCTGGGGAATTCCAGGAGACAGGGTGAGGTGTCCCAGTGGTGAATAGAGAGATCTACATCCAGATGGGTGGGAGGAGTTGCACCTGGGACCTGAATAGGGCTGTGTCTGCCTTCCACAATGCTGGCTCCACCTCCTGGGGAGCGGCTGATGTCTCTGCCCTGCACAGTGAATGAAGAGAAGGAATCCTGTCAACAAAGTGGTCCAGAGCTGTACTTGCCTTCCACAATGCTGGCTCCACCTCCTGCGGGGCGTCTAATGTTTCTGCCCTGCACTGTGAAAGGAAAGGAGAAGTCTGGTAAACAGAGTGCTCAGGAACTGGTTTGGACTGGGCAAAGGTCCCTCTGTCTTCAGAGGACAAAGGATTTCTGGGTATAAGTATTGCGACCCTGATCCCAAGAATTTAGATCACTTTGGGAAAACAAGAAGAACCTCTGCTGAGGGAGGAACCAGAAGAAGCTGAGGAGGAAACTATCCCTGAAACTGGGGGATTGGCCTGCAGTGGTTGCCTTACTGCCAAGGAGAGGAGAAAGGAACTTGGTGTGTACTTTTGCTCAACTTGTGAAGGATCTCCAAGAGCTTGGAAAAGAGCTTGCCTCCTGCTGAAGTCTCAGGAACAACAGACTTCACCCCCCAGCGCCCCAGAGTTCTTTGGAAGTACCTGCTGCTGTTGTTGGGCCTTCTGAGGGACTTGGTGTCGCAAGGAGCTGGAAGCGCGACTCAAGAAGGAGAAGCGTGCCGCCGTCGGAGCTGTTGTCGTTGCATCTCGTAAAGTGTGTCGCCACTGCAGCATCGCATCGAGCAGAAGCGTCTCGCATCATCCAGGAAGTGTCTCGCAACGCCGAAGAAGTGTGTCACCATCGCAGCCATCGTAGCTGATGCATTGCACCGCATCGAGAAGAGTCTCGCATCGAGGAAGAAGCGTGTCGCCATCGCAGCCATCGTAGTTGTCGCATTGCACCGCATCAAGAAAAGCGCCTCGCATCCACGGAGAAGCGGGCGTCGGAGCTGCTGTCGTCGCATCGCGTAAAGGGGTGTCGCCGCTGCAACATCGCATCGAGCGGAAGCATCTCGCAAACGTCAAAGAAGAGTGTCGCTGCCAAGGCCGCTGTCGTCGCATCTCGTAAAGTGTGTCGCCGCTGCAGCTGAAGCATTGGGTCGTGTCTTCTCGCAACATCGGAGAAGCGTATCGCATGTGGAAGATCTTCACGTCTTTATTTCTTTGCACCAAAAACTTCATCGCATCAACATCATTACAACACTTTCTTTGTACTGCGTGTCGCATCTAAAAGGTACATTGACTTAAAGTATCGCATCTAAAAACTTAAGAGAACTAAGCAAAATCCTACCATCTAAAGTAACAGTATTGTGTGTTTTTGTCGCTTAATGGTCTTGTGGTAAATCTATATAAAGAATACTTATTTTTTATATAAAACCTGTGTGGTGTCCATTTGTAGTGTTGTTACTTGGTTACTGTATGTGTTCACAAATGCTTTACACACTGCCTCTGAGATAAGCCTGTCTGATCGTGCCAAGCTACCAAGGGGGTGAGCAGGGGTAATTTTAGGAGTGTACACCTTTACCCTGACTGGAGGAGGAGGTCCCTATTTGTCACAAGTGCATACCGGTGCCAACTAGAGACTCCCAAATCTAACAGGTACCCCCAGGGTTTCCCCTAGGTGTCCCAGGGTTGGGGATCATATATTTATAAGGAAGACCCTCATACAATGAGTTGTACATGCCCTGGGGTAAGTGAAATGGCACATTTCACTTACCACATTGTGATAGAGTGCTCCCCAAAATGGACTTTGGTGGTAGGAGCACTGTGGAGGAAGGATCTGCAATATTTTTACATATTCAGAGCCCCTAAAGTCTCCCCTAGGTGTTCCTGGGGTGGGGGCCTGTAGATATATGTGGAGTACTTATAAAATATGTTTCTATAAGCCCTGGTGCTGGAAAAAAGGCCCAAGTCATGTTTTCCCATTGCAAATCCCATGCCACACAGGTTAACAAGGTAGGACGTTATTAACTAATAACTCTTAATGGGAGAAGGCTAAAGACTTCCCAGAATGATATTAATAAACTCAACAATATGATATTGTTGAAGTTCTCCTAAAAAGTACACATAAGAAGTTATAAAACTTTCTGGTTTGTAAGCCCAGATACAGCCTTCCAGTGGTCTGTCCTGATTGGTCAGAGTTATGCGGATTAGCCAGGCTTCTCTGGATAGGTGATAAAGAGCCACTTGGGTTCATCAACTATGCTGGAAGGGCAGTGTTTTGTTGCACAGGAATGCCAGAGCAAGGGGAGGAGTCGTAAACAATGGACTTCAAGGAAAGGGGTAGACATCAGTGTCATTTACAACTCCACTCTTTTGACCCACAGACAGATTCTAGGATCAAGGAAGGAATGAGCAGATGCAAGGGGGAGAGACCATGGAGATAAGCCATTCTAGCTCTTCTCTCCCTGCTGGAAAATCAGCCATTATCAATTTGGAAGAATTGGTGCACTCTGGGACAAAATAGTGCCGCACTCTGCAGGAAGTGGTCAGACCTATGGGTGGTACCCTGCAGCCCATTGGACAGGAGTGATCTGCTTGACCCAGAGAAGTTGGAATAAGTATCGGAAAAGGGCAGAGCCCCTCAGATCTTTTGCTTGAAACTTAAGAAATCAAGACGGGCCATGCTGGAAGTTTGATGTGCATTTCCTAAGGCCTGCACTCTGAAGACTGCACCTTCTGCACCATCTGAAACTGCAGCCTGTGGATTACCTTGCTGTAAAAAGGACTAAAGAGTGGACTCCCTGCAACCTACAGGTTATCAGAGCTCACCTGGAACATCACCACCAAGATTCCTCAGCCTGGAGAACTACCAGTGGATTTGTTAGGGTTTTGTCCAAGTAGATTGTGGGAACTGAAGTCCTCAACTTTGAAGGACCATCTTGGAGCTTCCGGACCCTTGGAGTGAGTTTGAGACACTTTGGGACCCTTTGGGGATCTTCAGGAAGAAGTTCCAGAAGTTTGGAAAACTTTGAAGGAACTTTGGAAAAAAGCTCCATAAGGGGACTGACTCAACCTGGCCAGCCAACCCACCTGCTTTCAACGCTGAGTCGGCCTGCCGTCCAGGTTTGCCCCGTTGAAAAGCTCCATAGGACCTACTTCCAGAGTTTGACCGGGAGTAGTCGAAATCCAAGGCCGGCGATCTCTCACCGAGAGCATCGAGGGATCCGTAATGAAGAAAAGGTGACCGGGAGTAACCACGAAAGCCAAGCCACCTGCCTTCAACCTTGTGTCGGCCTGGATCCTTGGTTCGTCCCGCTGGAATGTTCCGGAGGTCGGACTTCCATACGTTTGACCGGGAGCTCATCGCACGGCAAACCCTTACCAAATCGGACTGGCTGAGAGCTTCGAGAGACCCCTGGAAGAAAAGCTCCAGAAAAGTTTCTAAGTCCGAAGGTGAAAACTTTGACCCAGACCTACCAAGAGGGGTAACCGCCCAGGGCTCCATCATGGTCGGCCTGAAACTTTGACCCGGTCTATCGCGACCAGATGTCCCGATAAGGCGCTATAGGTTTCTATGTGCTAGAGAGTGCTAAATCTTTGAACATTCATATCACTGGTTCCCTACATTAGATTGTTATTGTTTTGGTGTCATTTTAAAGATACAAATATTTCCTAGTTTTATAAATTGGTGTTCGATTTTTATTCTGTATTGTGACAATTATTTACTGAAATGGTGTTTTTAAATGCTTTACATACCTGACTTTGAAGTTAAGCCTGCCTGCTCGCAGCCAACCTACCAAGGGTTGAGCATAGGAATAATTTTCTAAGACCTATTCTGAGCCCTATACTGTGTTAGTGACCTAATTGCCAGTGGCAGATATACATTTGCCCCTTCTCATAATTCACTTTCCAACACCTTTCACAAAATAAACTATATAAAACATATTTATACGAATAATAATCTACCAAATTTCTGTTCTTTTATAGCTTTATGAAGAGGTGCACGATTACTATAACCAGTTCCAGGTGTTAGCATGCCACTCATCAGCTTAACATATGGAAATGCATCTACATAATCAAAAGTTATCCAGGATTACGTGTGGAACACAGCTGGTGTGACAGTGTTCCTGGTATAGTCTGTAAACCTAGGTGAATGCCAAAGATTGTGAAATGTGCACAGGTGACGTCACTAGCCTGCAGATGCAGGTTTCCTTATTTTTTGTGAATCATTTTGAGAGGCTTACATTTGTCTCTTAAACTCCTTACATTTGTATTTGAGGACTTTTGACATGACATATGTTTTCCAATTCGACATTTAAACGAAGATAAACAATCATGACAGTACTGCACATATATTCAATAAGTGAACATATGCCAGAAACATTGTCTGCCTGGCTACTGGGATCTGTTTTGCCCACCGCTGAGGACAAGGCATGTGGGCGTATGCGCGTCAGGTACGGCTAACATGAGGGTTCAGCAGGAACTATACAGTGGCCTGGGGGTACAGAACAGCATCTGAAGTTGAATTTGCTTTCTCTTTTTAAAACAATATTTGCCTGTTGCGCTTTTCTTGGTCTTGACTCACAGAGGGAAAATGCCTACAGGATCTGACCTTGTGCACCATTCGAGCATCAAGATGATCAAAGGCTGACAGCTGTCTAGAATAGACACCACAGCTCTTCCCAGCCGTGACCTGGGGCTACAAAAGAGAAGGGAAATAGAAAGAAAACTTTGTTAAAGTGAAGTTTGCTGTAGCCATGGTTAACCCCTGTCAAGGGAAAATGCTTTTCATTTAATCAAAGCTCTGAAAAACAAGACAGTATCCAAGGTAGCTAAAAGAGATCATTAGATGGAAGAAACTGAATGCATCAAAAAATGTGTTAGCCAGTAGCACACTGTTTATGTAAAAGGTGTGTATGTGTGTTACCAAACTAATACATTGTGAGCCCTAACCATGAAGTATGAAAGTGACTCAAAGAAAGTGTGTGGAACAAGTAGGGGATGGTTCAGCCCAAGGTCTAATTGTAAAAGATGGTGAACAAAACAGTCAAATATGCCAAAAAAGGTGAGGAGGCACGGTGTCACAATCCTATGCAAATTAATTACTTAATAATGTATTAGTAAGTACGGCACAGCCATGAGTACCATGTAAAAAGTGAAATCAAAACAATACAAAATACTTAATTCAAGCAAATAAAAAAATCTTCAGTGCCTTGATGAAAACCTTAGACTTGATATTCAAAGCAAATTGTAATCTGCATTTGTAGGTTTACAATTGTAGTTGGAGAAAATATGGAGTTGTAAATATCAGGATACAGAAATATCGGAAAAAATATTGTGATACACAAATATCGTGATCCAGAAATATTGTTGTCAAGAAATATTGATCTTTTCAGATAAGTACTATTGTTGTTAGATATCGTTGTTGTTAATATCGTTTTCAATAATATAGTTGTAAAAAAAAATGTTTTTTTATTATCTTAATATGTCTTGGTTCATTTGTTGATTTTATGTGTTATTATTGTTTGTATATTTGTTAATAATGTTAAATATACTTTGTAATTTTAAGTGATTTATCATTCTGAATTTCATTCCTAATAGTAATTTATAGTGTTGTAGTGGGTTGCTAGGTTTTTAGGGATATAGGGTGGGACGTTAATGAAGTAATAATTAACAATTAACTGTTAATTGATTATTGATTATTTAATTGATTTTTAATTATGGAAATTGTGCAATACTTTTATATATTAGTTATATTTTAGGTGTGGGATGTTGGGTTTGTAGGGAAATAGGGTGGGACGTTAATTAAAAAATAATTTATTATCAACAATTATTACTCATTATTTAATTGATATAAAATTGTGTACATTACATCATATTGATTTATTTCAGTTTTCTATGAGTCTGGTGTTGCTATATTTGTAGGGGTATAGAGTGGTACAAAAATTAGGAAATGATTAATTAACAAATTATTAATATGCCTTAATTAATTAGTTACTTGATTATCAATTATCTAAATTGTGTTATGTTTGTTTATTTTAGTTATATTTTAAGTGTGAGCTGCTAGGTTTGTGGAAGTATAGTGTGGGAAATTAAGCAATAAACAAGTAACAATTTTGTTTAATTGATAATTATTTAATTGTTTATTAATTATGTAGATTGTTTAATTGATTATTATTTTTCATATAGATTATTTTTCTGGTTAATTAATAATGCTTATTCAAATGTGTAATGCTTTTGAAGTGAATTACGTTCCCTATAGTTTTACAGACTGGAGTGGAAATATTAAATGTAACCCCTCCGAAGTCCAACGCTTTCCATACTGCTGCACAGACTGGAGTGGAAATAATATATCTTACCAGTCCAAAGTCCAACGTTTTTCCTACTGTTGCACAGACTGAAGTTAGAATAGTAATTCGTACCCCTCTGAAGTCCATGCCTTTTCCCACTGTTGCTCAGACTGGAGTGTGAACAGTCAATTTAAACTCTTCGAAGTCCGACACTTTCCCCACTGTTGCTTAGACTGAAGTACTACCTCTTCAAAGTCCTACGATTTCCCTACTGCTGCATATACCGGAGTGAGAATAGTAAATATCACTCCTCGTAAATCCAACATTTTTCCTACTGCTGCTGGAGTTGAAATAGTAAATGTCACCCCTCCGAAGTCCAATGCTTTCCCTACTGTTGCACAAACTGGAGTGGGAATCGTAAATGTAATCTCTCTGAAGTCCAACGCTTTCCCTACTGTTGCACAGACTGGAGTGAGAATAGTAAATATTACCCTTCTGTAGTCCAGCGCCTTCTCTGCTGTTGCACAGACTGGAGGTGGACTGGTAAATCTTAGCCCGACAGTTCTTTCTCTACTGTTGACCTGTTTGCAGTGGGAATATCAAATGTAACCCTGCTGAAAGCCGACACTTTCACTGCTGTTGCATAAACTGGAGTGGGAATAGTGTATCTATTATTCCCAGACTTAAATGCTTTTCTCAACATTGTGTAAATATATCTATTATTATTTGTGTATTTTATATTATTTGTGTATATATTTGTATTTTTTATTTTTATGATATTTTAGTAAATGTTTTTGGGGGATTTTATAGTTTTTTAGATTCAATTAAACTGGAATTTATTTAATGTTTTGCAATCGATTTGTTATTATTTTTTATGTTGATGTGCACCCTTTGATTAATAATGACACAGCCAAGTGCTTGAGGGCAGTATTAGAACACTAACGGGTTTTCCATGGGGAGAACAGAGCAGCTCCCATAGAAAGACACTTATTGAATCCCCCTTCTTTTCTATTGTGTTGTGAAAGGTAAAAATACCTGACAAGCCCAGAACTCCCCTTTTTATTACATATGAGTCACCACTAAAGGCAGTCTTTGCCAACCTACAGGGAAGGTTGCTATGAAAGCAAAGGAAAGGGCATGTGCTTTTATGCTTTACATGATCTAGTGGTTAAAAGCAGCATATTTTGTTTTTCACTACTGTGAGGCCTACTCCCCTCTCAGACTAGAATTGGGAATTCCCTTATGTGCTTCTAAGTTTTAATTCCTGATTCCAGGGGAGTAGCTTTAGCATGTTTGGTATAAGTGGAATAGTAGTGAGAAATGAGTTTTTCTGGTAAGGTTGGATTTAACACTAAGGGGGTCATTATGATGGCGGAAGAACTGCCACCCCTGCCACATTAGGGTGGCAGTGGGTACCGCGGCGGACACAAAGTCTGTCCGCTGTTTCTCCGCCAAAGGCATTCGCACTGATTGCCTGGCAGACGGAGCAGGGCCACTAATATGGTGGCTGTGCCTAGCAGTCACCGTCCACCACATCAGGATGTGGGTCCAAAAAGGCCTTTCCATGGTGGCGATGCCACCATGGAAAGGCTGGTGGGGATTGGGTTTGGGGGCCTGTTGCTGCCCCCCTCGGGGGGGTGTCACTGCACTGGGGGGTACCCATGGTACCCCCTCATTTCCATGCCCCAAGTGGCAGACACCGCATGGAGCCTGCCACGTAGAGCAGGTTAATGCTGTGCACGCACGTTTGACATTGCGTGCGGTGCTGCAGCCAGCAACACCGCCGGCAATGTCAAAAGCCCAGGATACGCCTGCCAGTATGGCGGGTGCATCCTAATCGCAGTGGTGGGACTGCCGCATGTCTGACGGGCGGTCCCAAACACTGTTACAAAGGCGGGCGGACTTCACCCCTAAGAGTGCAGAAATGCCACTTTCAGACAATGGGCATTTTTCTGCTCTTAAAGAAAAACTATTTACCTTCTTGCTCTATGTGACCACCAGCCTGTCTCCAATACCCATCTGGACGGGGTGACTGATCCCATTCCTCTATAGCAGCCATAAACCCAGGAAGGCCAGGGGAGGCTGAACACCCCTCTGCATAAATCTGCATTCCAATGGCAGGCCTGGGCAGACAGGAGGAAAGAGGGCTCACACAAGGGGTAATGACATGATCCCACACAAATGGCTGGTGATCCCCATAGATAACCTGGCTGACTTGAAAGAGGTGCTCATGCACTTCAAAACCACTTTTTAAAGTTTCCCCCACATCAAATGAATATTTGGTTATAAGTACTGGGTCACTGACCCTCCCAAATCAGACACTTCTGGATCTTAAATTGAACCTCTGCAAGTGAATTGCAGTGCTGCTCAACGTACTACACTGGACTGCTTTTCTGGATGGACTGCTTTCCTGCTTGTTGCTCCCTGACTCTGCTAGAAGGAGAGCTGGACTCTGCCGTCCCTCCAAAGTGATCTACAAGGGCTTGTTAGATTGCCTCATGTTTCTGAAGTCTCAGGGACACAAAAGACTTCCTGCAGTTCTGCTGGTGCTGCTGGACTCTGCCTTCTGTGAGTCCTAAACTTACCTGAGATGCCCATTTCCAAGATCTGGGCCTCAGAATTGGGTTCTGCAGCTGAGTTTCTGCCATATCCGATGTGAAGCAATGCGAAGCCTCGTCACAGAGCTGACATTGCTCGGAACCGATGCCGAACAACATGAAGCCTCACAAAGCCTCGCTGCACAGCCTCTCGGAACCGAAGCCAGATGGCACAAAGCTTCGCTGTGCAGACTGCGCCCCAGGAACCAAGATACGTTGTTAACCAGGCTAAAGTAGGTCCCTGCAACCATCCCGTGCTCCATCACAGTCGGCCTGAACTTTTGATTTGCACCGGTCCCTTGTGACCTGAAGTAACCTTTTTAGCTTTACCTGCTTCTAAGTGCTTCATTTCATTTATTGCTACAAAAAATGAATACCCCCACTTCTATTTGATGGAATTTAATCATTTTGGTCTAGTTTTAATCAGATACATATTCTCCATTCTTCTAACCTATTGTAGAGTCTTGTTTGGTGCATTTACTGTGGTGTTGTAGAAGTTATTGCACAGATACTTTACACGTTGTCTTCCAAGTTAAGCCTGCTTGCTCTGTGCCAAGCTACCAGAGGGTGAGCACAGAATAACTTAGGATTGTGTTTGGACTTACCCGAACTGGGATTGTGGTCCCTACTTGGACAGGGTGCATACCTCTGTGAACTAGACACCCAATTTCTATAAGGGGCTTTCCCTCAGTATCTAAATTTGCAATCATTTGAAAGTCTCAGTTGTTGGAATCCAACCTTATAACTTTCGATTGGGTTGAGCAATCAGCACAAAAAATGGATTTCCTATGAAGTAAGGAGCCACCCTTAGGTATCTTGAATATATACTGCATATTCACAAAGTGTCTGTGTTCTTGACACACTGCACATGTTGGTAGCTTTTATCAGGTCAACCTTTGAAGAATATCCTATTGAGGGCATTGTTACCAACCACCTTTTATATGAGAAAGTATTGCCCTACCTGAATATTACTGATTCCGGAGGATTCCGTTTTTTAGTGGGTGCAGTATTATCTCCTTATTAGAAATGATGCGCCTAGTAATGGTGGGCAATATAATAATATCACGTTTTTCCTGTATTCCAAGAACAGAAAACCTGGAATATTGGAGCATTTACAGGCACAGATTCTGTCAGATTTGACTTGCCAATGAATATGAATGGGGTTAAAAAGTGTGTTTTTTCACACTAGGACTTATCCTGATTCAGCATCTTCTGCTTGCTCCCGAATCAGGATTTGCATGAAGTTTACAATGAGGGTTGTTGATTCCTCAATGTATGAAACCTAACATATCATTTAAACATATACCATATCAAATTCATTTGTGTAGTAAAAATATTCATATAAAAAAAATCAAACAATATTATGCTTTTGCTTGACATCATCATAGCAGAAGGCCCCCAAGTGTCTAAGAGCTTTAAAAACAACCTTCATGCATCCTTCAACTTCATCATTCATGTCACCATCTGAACCTTCCAGGATTAGTGTTGAGCCAACGTCCTGTTTTCATCCTGAGCATAAACAGGGGAGCTATAAAGGGGCAACAAGACACTGGGGTGCCCTCCACTCAAAACTAACTCAGAAAAAACAAAGGCCTATGTCACACACCCCACACCAAAAATTCTATTAACTAAATGTCATAAAGCCCTTGTGGCATTACCAGTACTAGGGAGTTCTGGCACAACTCAGGGTAGGGCAACTGCAAGCGTGAATATATAATAATAAAGAAAAAACAGTATGACAAGGAGTTTTCCACCATGATAGAAATATCTGCTATTTACACACTGCAAACTATTATCATTGTGGAGGTAATAAACATAACATGAAAGCACAAGTTATTCGTTTAATTTCTAATTATCAATTACTTTTCATTTAAGTATTTAAGGGATACCCCATCATTTATAGACATGACTCTGGTTGTTCGAAAGTTCAACAAAAAATTCAATCATCATCATTATTGGAGAGTAAGTGGATTTAACTTTGGGGGTAAAGGCATCTGTATCTACCGTAAAATAGTACTCTATCCTGTAGGACCCGTTTTAAGTCCCAACACCCGAGAGAACGGTACATTTGACCACCGAGTGCAGGATCATAAAATTAAATTATATTTCAATTTATCCTGGATTACTGACACAACAGAGCGACAGCATTAACTGCTATCTCTAAACATAAACGAAAAGCTGCTTCACCACAGATCCAATATGGTAAAAGAGAGATTGCATTCAGATACTCTAAGATAAAAGAAAAACAGTTTACCTTCATAAACATAAACACAGGACCACTGTATAATAGCTACAGTAGGATCACAATGACTACAAACAGCTACAACTAGATAAAAGAAAGACTCCACAAACACCCCTCACTCTTAAAAATAAATGAATAACAATAGCTGCCCTGGCATTGGCCAGTACTCTTACCGCTCCTGAGCAGTTGATGGTTATAAACTACCACAAATACCAATCTTTGTGGATAGATCACTACCTTCCAGTGGCATTTGGGTACTGTAGATCGAATGCAAGCAGAATTTATCATCAACACTATTGTACAACAAAGGGGCCGATTCCGATTCCGGCCGCAAAACAAACCGACTGACACGGACCCAGACTGAATACCGACCGACACGGACCAGGCCGTACGACCCGTGCAGTACGATACAACGTGAGTGAATAACAACCGACACATACAGAATACAAGCCGTATTACCGAGCCATAGGGAAAATAGTGATCGGGCCGGAAAACTGACGCGATTTTTACTGACCGACACAAACCCGGAATGAACCCGACTGACCCGTACCCGCGATGTCCGATCCGCACAGTATGATGCAATGCGTGTGAAACCAGACCGACTCGCACGGAGACCAAGCCCCACGACGGACACGCACAGACAACTGGGCACACAAGCAATAGAGACCGCCGCGACCGTCGCCTATCAAACACAGAAGATAGGCAGCATGAACGAGGCGGAGAAGCTCGCACGAGACAACAGCAGCGTCTGTTTCCGTCACATGAATGTCTCCTTCATGCCTAAATAACCCAAAGGAAAAAAGACAAAAAAAGGACCAAACAAGCAATGACAACGCCAATAAATAGCAATTAAAAAAAATGGGACAAAGACACACCCACAACTCCAACTATATAAAGGACTACAATCACTACCATCATCCCTTGCAAACAGGAGACAAAGCCAGCAGCAAACACAATCACACAGCAACCACAGACACACTCACAACTCACACATCACACAACCCACACACCATCAGTACCTCATCCTAAAGCACAGACACATACACCCAGCAAAACCAACACCAACCCACCCTCACTTCCACTCTCACACACACATCCCTCACCACCACCACCCATCACCATGCCCCCAAAGCAGAATCCAAAGTTCACAGATAGTGAGTTGGAAGTGCTGGTAGACAATATCAACAGAGTAGAGCCACATTTGTTTGGTACATTAGTCCAAAGGACCCCCATGTCACAGAAAACCAAGATGTGGGCCAGGATTGTGGACAAGGTGAACGCTCAAGCACCAGCAAGGCGCACAAAGGATGATATCCAGAACAGGTGGTATGACATGCGCAGTAGGGTCAAGAAACTCATAGAAAAAGATCACGCCCTGAGTCAGTGCACCGGCGGTGGCCCTCCTTCCAAACCAGTCTCCTTCAGGACCTGGGAGGAGAAGGTGGGGGACATCCTACCACCAGAGAGCGTCCGTGGCCTGACAGACATACCAGAGCCTAGTGAGTACACAAACAACATACCCAAGATTGTGTGGCAAGGGGACAGTGAAACCATGCACCGCAAGCAAAGCTACAGTAACCAAAAGATAATCATACCAAGATGTGAATGCCAGTCAGACAAACACAATACCTGCCATCTCATAGTGACTTGGAACTGTGTCATGACATGCACCAACCTACAAACAAATAGAGCAAGCCAGTGGCACAAAGCTAAATACACACTGCCAGACAGTTTGCCACCACAAACACACTACCTCACAGTGCAGCTGACTGACAGGAAGGAATAGTGGGGATGCAGGTGAAGTGAGTGTATCCAAAAGCATGGTGGAGCCTGTAGTCACAGATAATGCTCCCCCTCCTGATTGGCTCATCAAGACCTCTCTGAAACATTCCACATCACAGGAAGTGGAAAAAGACTGACAAGATGGCTGACACTGGGTTCTGCTGTGGGGAGCACAAGGCCCTGCTGGGGGTTCTGTGCAAATCAGAAGCAAGACACCACTGACTGGCATCCTGAAAGACAACTTGCACGCCCTACAATGGAAGCACGTTTCATGATGGGAAGGAGGACTGACAGCCCTGACCATACTTACCAGCATGTGGAGACACCCCCCCAACACAAACTCTACACAATGCACTGGGTAGAATGCATTGATGCACACCTCATTGAAATATCAGCAAAAGATACCCCGTACTGGGTGCTGCTGTGTGAAGCACAGGGGCTCTCGTTGGACTTGTGCCAAACAAACACCAGGATTTCACAGTCAGCCATCTTGATATTGCTGTCACACCCCCTCTCAGGGAAGCAGAGTCAAGGGGGAGGAAGTAGGGCATGGTGGGAAGGGGGTGTAGCCAAGAGTATGATGGGAGTCGCAGTCACAGACAATCTACACCCACCCACATGGCCCAGCAAGCTCACACTGAACCATACTTGCCTCACAGGGAGTGGGAAGGGACTGACAAGATATCTGACACGGGGCTCTGTTGTGGGGAGCACAAGGCCCTGCTGGGAAATGGGCAGCAACAAACACCAGGACTTTACAGTTAGCCATCTTGCCATTGCTGTCACACCCCCTCACAGGGAAGCAGAGTCAAGAGGGAGGAAGTATGGGCATGCTGGGAAGGGGGGTGTAGCCAAGGGTATGATGGGAGTCGCAGTCACAGACAATCTACGCCCACCCACATGGCTCAGCAAGCTCACACTGAACCATACTCGCCTCACAGGGAGTGGTAAGGGACTGACAAGATGTCTGACAGTGGGCTCTGTTGTGGGGAGCACAAGGACATGCTGGGAAATGGCCAACGACAATACCAAACTCTGTCTGTGAGAAGCTGGGAAAAAGCAGTGTACAGGCAGGCATCTGTTTGAAAAGTAGAAAATGTCATGTTTGTGAACCATTGATGCATGTAGAAACATAACTCACATCATGTGTCTCTTCCAAACACAGGTGGTGCTGGGCACCCAGCACCAAATGATGAGGATTCCCAGTCCCAGACTCTGGCGGACACGGAGCTCTCTGGTCTGACTCTCTCTCTGTCCTCTTCGGATGACGACGACCAACCTGGCCCCTCTGGTGTGAGCCATCATGCAGCACCAGCAGCATCAACATCTGCACCCCCTGTACCCACGCCTCCAGCATCTGGACACCAACAGGGCACCCCCGCCAACACGGACAGACCAAGGCCAATCAACACCAACAGCACAGGGACACAGGACCCCACCGGAAGCTACAGCAAACACCACCAGCAACACCACCCAAGGGGTCCCAGTGTCACCTGTGCGTCCCGCCGCTGGTCCTGCCCGTGTGGATAGGGGTGCTGGGAGGGGTGGGAGGCAGAGGGCGCGCCTTGCAGAGGTGTCTGGACTGCATGATGACCCCCTCCTGGCACGCATTATAGATGCGTACCAGGAGAGCACCGGAGGATTTGGCCAGGTAGCGGGGATCCTCAAGGACATACAACACAAGCAGGTCGCCCACCATGCACGCATAGAGACCAAGTGGGTTGCCATTACTGCGGTGCATCGGGACATACTCCAATGCCTCCGCCAGATCAACACCAACCTGTCCACACCTCCCTGTGTGGCCACAACATCTGTCGCAACACTATCTGCCAGCGCCACAAGGAGGGAGTAGGACTCTGGCGGAGAGTCCCCTGCACCGCAGAGACCTGCACCTGAGGATCCCCCACCCGGAAGAAGAGGGGTCGTCGGAAGAAGGACATGTCAGAGGCAGATGTCCCAGCACATCCCCCAGGCCCTCTAAACCTGTTCTGGACAATGTTCTTTGTGCGCAACCCGTTCACCTTGTCCAATCGCACACAACTCGCCCACATGACATGGAGGGTTCATGTTGGGCCAATGTAGAAAATGACTGGACTTTACTCTGGACAGTTCATCTACCAGCACTTCCAACTCTAATGTGAACTTTGGATTCCAAAACCAATGTACAGCACCCACCATCCTGTGCACTTCCCTCACACATATTTGAAAATAAACTCACCAGTACACCATACTTGCCTCTGTTGTGATTCCAACTTGTCATGTTCAGGGAGATGTCAATCTGCTACACAACACAGTGCATGCCAAATACTGTAACAATGTAACCAACGTAAGGTGAGTCATGGTGATGTGACACATGTGAGGGAGACACACAACTATGGCACCACAACACATACTCACCATGGCCATGTTACTCATCCCACACAATGATGTTGACCTGAAACACATTAGCATGCACAGACACATAACTAACCCCAGTCAGTGGTAACAGGTCCACAGGTGAGGTAAGCAGATGTCACTCAGATATGGAAAGACAGACAACGCACCTAATGAATCATAGCACAGGTTCATTACACATCAGCAACATGTTTATTCCACAATAGTTGCACGTCAATTCTACGTAACAGTGGACAAAAGCTCACAAAGTGTTGGAGAAATGAAGTCCAGGGATGTGTAGTACATCAGTTGATGGGAATTGACGACTTCCACACTGGTGTTGGCGTCTGGGTGTTGGGGGTCGGTGTTGACCAAACAACAGGCAAAGTACCCTGGGAAGGACAGACACAAGAATCGTACGGAGACGGATGCATGTGTATTTTCAAAATACGCATTGTACAGTCAGTTGAATGAGCCGGGCACACCCATTGGCTCCGGACTGTCATGGAGACGGATGCAGATTCAAAACTTGTACAAGTAGTGCACTGGAAATTCAGTTGGATGCCTACAACAATGTTGCAATTTCAAGTGTTTCATGAAGGTGAAGATTTGAACGATGCGGAAGGCGTGTACAAGTCGTACATTTAAATGGATTGGCCAGATTCAGAGAATGCAACCGTGTTGGACCTATCACTTGGGACACATGGCACAGATTCTGCCTCTGCAGCACAGATATAAGGCTGGCTGGTCCCCAGGGAGCTCACTTGCCTGCACTGCATGCTACTGGACCACATCCCTGCAACCACTGCTGCTGTCTCTGCATCCTCTGGCTCCTGCTATGGCACGTACTCTGGAGAGGGCCCCAGTCTTCACTGAGGAGGATAACCAGGCCCTGCTGAACGGGCTCCTTCCACAGTACAGCAAGCTCTATGGGAAAACAGGGGAGCAGGTGAGTGTGCAGTCCACTGCCTTCCTAATTATGCATGTTGTCTGACTAGTAGTACTAGCAGTGTGTACACCAGTTGCAAGCATTCTCACTGACTACTTTCATCCCCCAAAGTGTGTAGGTACATGTAATGAACAGATGTCCTGCTGCTAAAGTGCATTAGGGCAAGCTTAAACTATCCAGGCATTGTTAACATGTCAGACATGCAGGGCATTTGTCCTTCACCATGGTTGCACTACCTGTGTAACTCATTTCCCTTTGTGATGATGACATGTCTATCCAAATGTGTGCAGCACAAATATGGGGCATGTGTGTAAATGTACTTTTCACTTTGTCATCCTCACAGGTTGATGCCCACCAGAAGCGGGAGATATGGCTGACCATCGCCCAGGCTGTTCGTTCGGTGGGGGTCTACAAGCGCCAGTTCCGGAACTGCCAGAAGAGGTGGCAGGACCTTCGGGGCTGGACCCGGAGGATAGCTAGAGTCCAGCTGAAGCTGTCACCTCCATGCAGGAGGAGCAGACACCGGACCCTGACTCCCCACATGCTCTGGATACTGGCGGTGGTCTTCCCGGACCTGGATAGGCAGCTGAAGGCCAGACAGCAGCAGGAAGGGAGTAAGTTCATGCCTAATCTGTGTACTATGTCTGACATGCTAATTGCAGTCTTTTGGCCTGGTCACACTTCCACATTACGTAGGTCTTGTAGTCCAATACTCAGGTCCCTCAATTGTGTGATGCACCCTCCTCATCTGTTCCACAGGTGTGGCCCCTACAGTCTGTTGCTTGTGTCACTAGGCCACTGTGTCCCTGCAGTCAGCTATGCTTCAGCTACCGGACAGCATCTGTTCCCGTGACTCTGTTGTGTTTCATGGGTGAGTCAATTATTTACACAATGGCTGAGATCTGACATGTGATCTGTGTGTGCCCTTGAGATGTGTTCCAATTGCTGGTCTGACTCGCCACATGTGGCTGGGGTATTCCAATCAAACCCATGCAGCAGGGGACTCCAATTTTGGGGCCTCAGGAGTATGTATATCAAATATGTCACACTTGCTTAGACACCTGACTACTGTCCAGGGCCAAACACTGTTTCATGTAGACCCGGCCAGTCATGCCTCCTCAAGGGCATTTAAAAAAAAACACTCTGTAATCCCACTCCTGTGTATGAAATTACAGGTTGTGCTTAGTGACATGTGCCCTCAGGTGTCTGCCTCTGTGTCATTAGGGTGTGGTTAGTTGTTACATACAACTGGGGTGTCTATGATTCAGATGGTCAGCATGACATCTGAGATGTGACTATGAGAGACAAGACCTGTGTGACATATAGGTGTGTGATCATCTGACAGCGCACAATGGTGTATGCAACTGTGTCCTTCATGCAGCTGGGTTACATGCATGGCAGACTGTGATGTGTTAATGTACAGGGAGTTGTGTTTGCAGAGACTCATATGTCTGATTTGCATGATGTGGGGCCTTCTGGGTCCTGTATATGTTGTTTGCAAGGGATGGGCAAGTGCGCCGGCCATTTGCAGAGTTAGCTTTATCCCTGAGCTAGGATTGTGAGTCAGTGCATATTGTTGTTGTCTGGATGCCCTACCCCTGTGACAGGAGACAGTGTTGACTGACTTTCAGGGCATGCCAGTGCCATGGCATTTAACTTGCTATGAGGGATCCTGCATTGCGTTCAAGTGTGCACCATGCACCCCATTGTGGCATTATCCATCAGGACATGAGAACATCATAGTGTGTGTTGCTGGCATGCATCACAAGCACGTGAAATGAGTCTCTGCCCATCCCTTCATCTGGACACCTGTACTGAGGCAGTAGCAAGAGATGTGCTGTGTGTATAGTGACATACTCCTACATGTTCACTTGCATGTCCAACTAATGTGTGGGTGGTGCATGTTGGCACATTGGGGTGTTAGCATCCAACATGCAACAGGCATATGTGTGAAAGTCAAGGAGGGATATGTGTGCCATGGTTGATGTTGAGAATGACAATTGGCTTATTCTAAACAGTGTTGGCACTTTGAGCTGTGTTCAGCTGATGATGCCAGGGCTTGCCCTGTGATGTGATGTACACACTGTGGTGTGTGCAGTCGGTGCAGGTGACTGATGTTGTTCTCTTACTTCCTATTCCTATCCAGATACATCCACGGCCACAGGAGGGGACAGCTCCACGGACCAGGAGGAGCCACAGAGCCTGACAGGGACAGAAGGAGAGGAGTTGGGGGGGACCCAGTGGCACGGAGGGCGAGTGGAGCCACACAGAGGAGTCATCAGCACCATCCCCCCAGCTGAGCGCCACAGCAGCTCTGAGGATTACTCCCTTGTGGAGGCGGGTGTCAGCAGCTACCAAACCCCAGCTAGTGAGGCTGTCCTCACCACTGCCACCACCACTACCACCACCACCACCACCCTCCCATCGGCTCCCATCCCAGAGGTCCCTGTAGGCTCCCGTGTTTGTGAGCATGTCTCCTTTGTGCCAGGCATCGCACCCCCTGCCCCATGTGTCCCCTGCTGCCCTGAGTGAGGAGTCTGTGGACTTACTTAGACAGGTCCATGTAGGGCAGACGTCAATGCTGAAGGTCCTCCACGCACACACTAGTCTGTTGACACAATTGGTGTCGTTCATGGAGGGCATTTCCTCTGGCATATCTGCCCTACAGAGGACCAATCAGTCCATGGCCTCCTCCCTGATGGCAGCAGTGTCCCTCCTCCAACAGTCCCACACCCCTCCTACCCCTGCACCACCCACGATTCCTAGCAGCCTACCTGTCCCAAGCACACAAACACCCAAACCAAGGTCTAGACGTACACACAAGCAAGCGCAGGGGACGGATACCACACTCACAGGGGCTGGTTTACAGACACACACACAGTCATCCACAACCACTCCGCAGTCCTCCGAGACCTCTCCCTCCCAGCCCCCTTCCCTTGCATCACCTGCAACCCCATCTCCCCAGAAGCTCTTCCTCTGTGACCTTGGCCTCTTCCCCACCGACCCAGCAGATCTTGATTACAAGGGGAAGAGGAAATCCCCACACACAGAGGGGAGTGCCCCTCACACCCGGACACCCTTCCCCAGGCACAGTCAGACTGAGACCCCCACCCGCAAGTCCCCCCGGAGCCGGAAGAGCAAGACCCCCCCGCCACCACGAGGCTCCAAGGCAAAGTCTCCGTCCTCCATCCCCCAGGCCACCACTCCAGAGGTTCCCCCGCCACTCCCTGCCCCGGGTTCCCCCACCCACAGATACACCATCCCCAAAATGCTAAGGCCATCCCCCCCACCACTTGCTCCTCCACACCTGGTCAGACGGTTAGTGACACTGATGTGGTGACCGTGTCCCCTCCTGTCCTGCCGACCTCACCTGCCCCCATTCCACTCCCATGGATGTAGGCACTGCAGTGGAGTCCACGACCACCCCGTCTGACTTGGGCACTGCAGTGGGGACCCAATCCACTCCATCTGACCTGCCCACTTGAGTTGTGCCGGCACCCACCCCATCTGACTTGTGCCCCACAGTTGTGTCAGCACCCACCACGTCAGTCAGCTCCACTGCAGTTGCAAGTGTCTCACCTGCATCCACCACCTCTTCACTGCCTCCTTCTGCTGCGCCCTGATCCTGTCCCTGCGGTGCCTGGCCTGCGCCCATGTATGCCCCTCCGAGGGGATGACCCCGGTCCTTAGCAATGCAGGCAAGCAAGGTGTGACAGTTGTCACTCTAGTTCACTCCTTGACATTTAGACATGGACTGGCCATTGGCCTTTTGTTTGAATGGACGTTTAACTTCTAATATGCTAAATAAAGCTTTTTTCTTTATCCCTGTGAACTTGATTTAGCTGTACATTATGTTGATGATGTTTAGCTGTACATTATGTTGATTTAGCTGTACATTATGTTGATGATGTTTAACATGCCCATGCACCTGTAATGCTTGGTTTCCAATGTTGAATACTGATGTGTTGCTGTGAGGTACTCAATGTGGGCAATGAGATATGTATCCTATTCTGGTGGGTATCCATGTCATCCTTTGCAGCTACCTGGGTGTGTCATGAACAACTATTTGTGGACATCTCTGTGAACATTTCATTTGCATGGTCACATCTCTGGCTTGCACCCATGCACATATGATGTGCTTCCCATTGTCCAATTTGTCACTTCCACAGACTTTGTACGCATCACCACTGGACCTACAGGTGTGGGCATCATTGGTATAGGAGCAACTGGGTCCTCTGTGCAACTTGCTAGGCTGTTGTGACCAGAGCCTTCATTGTGTGGTAACTGATGGCTGACTGACCAAGTGTTCTGCAGACATGAATGAGACGTGCTGTGAATATGTTTGGCAGAGCTGGGCTTCCACAGGAGTTGGGTCCCCTCAAGTAAGTGTGTTGTCCCGTGACATAGCCTGGGCCCATGGTGTATGTTGTATGAGCATGTGTGTGTGTCCACATCCCTGTTTATACACAGGCAGTGTTCCCTTGATATGTTTCTGTTGTTGATGCTTGCTGAGTGGTACTGGGTTCTGGGTTCATCCCACTACTTTTCCAATGGGCTACCAGATGTGTGAGTGCATGACATACTACTGTTAATTGGTGTATCATCATTGGGATTTGTCAGTTCTGAGTGGTGATGATGTTGTCAGGCACAGATGGGACACAGTCAGGGTTTCCCAAGGCACTTGATTATTTGCAAAATCATGTAGTTGTCCCTAGGTGGTACCTTTCAGTGATTGAGACATTTGTATGTGTGTGTGACTGCGTCCACTTGTCGGATTCATGGCTGCAGTGTTGGCAGGTGTGTGCCTTGTGGTTCTCCTTGCAAAAACCAAAGGAAATGATGGACGGAGTGTTGAACATTGCAAGCACTCACCCCCAGTCAACTGATCTGGGTTTAATCCATCACCGTTCTTTAGCCCACTCTGCCACCCCAGTTCAGACATGGCCATATGCAAATCAGTCTGACCCTGTGCCTCATGGGAACAGTCCAGCCCGAACTGCCAAGCCATGTCTTTCCTGGACCGGAAACAAGCTTCCTAGGACCGGTTTCTGGCATTTCAGCCGTCTTCAGCCAGGCTTGCTTGAATCCAGTGGCAAAGTGAGCAAGGGACTCACGTCTGAGCATACCCTGCCAACTTATGGCGAACAAAGCAAAAACCAAAGGAAATGATGGACGGAGTGTTGAACATTGCAAGCACTCACCCCCAGTCAACTGATCTGGGTTTAATCCATCACCGTTCTTTAGCCCACTCTGCCACCCCAGTTCAGACATGGCCATATGCAAATCAGTCTGACCCTGTGCCTCATGGGAACAGTCCAGCCCGAACTGCCAAGCCATGTCTTTCCTGGACCGGAAACAAGCTTCCTAGGACCGGTTTCTGGCATTTCAGCCGTCTTCAGCCAGGCTTGCTTGAATCCAGTGGCAAAGTGAGCAAGGGACTCACGTCTGAGCATACCCTGCCAACTTATGGCGAACAAAGCAAAAACCAAAGGAAATGATGGACGGAGTGTTGAACATTGCAAGCACTCACCCCCAGTCAACTGATCTGGGTTTAATCCATCACCGCTCTTTAGCTCACTCTGCCACCCCAGTTCAGACATGGCCATATGCAAATCAGTCTGACCCTGTGCCTCATGGGAACAGTCCAGCCCGAACTGCCAAGCCATGTCTTCCCTGGACCGGAAACAAGCTTCCTAGGACCGGTTTCTGGCATTTCAGCCGTCTTCAGCCAGGCTTGCTTGAATCCAGTGGCAAAGTGAGCAAGGGACTCACGTCTGAGCATACCCTGCCAATTTATGGCGAACAAAGCAAAAACCATCTGGTGAAGGATAAAACCCAGATCAGTTGACTGGGGGTGAGTGCTTGCAATGTTCAACACTCCGTCCATCATTTCCTTTGGTTTCTGCTTTGTGGTTCTCCTTGGCTTCTGCATTGTCTTGGGACTGTGGCAGGGATTCTGAAGGTTACGTGAGCTTTGAAGTCATGGCCATGTACCGCATACTGTGCAATATGTTGTTCATTCCCCAGGGTTGTAAACTGTCCTTGTGTGATGTGTCTGTGCACCTTAGTTCCTCCCAACATTCCTGTGTTTGTCATGGGTGCATGTGCAATGTCACCTGTCCATGTGATCTTCACAGATGCACATTGTTGCAGTTCAGGGTGTGTTGTTGAGGGTGGACTGATGTAAATGTTTGCATGGATGGTCCTCTAGCTCCCGTTTGTCCATGGATGAGGGGCCATGCTAAGTGATTTGTGTTTGTGTATGTGTGATGTACGTTTGTGGAACAGGACACATGTCTGGGTTCCCCAGTTTGTACGACATCTGCCTTTGTCATCACAGTGGAGGTGTCATGCATGCTTGTCTCACCCCAATGTCTGGTCCCTGGGGCTAGTGCTGTTGTGTGTCACTCTCTTGCTGTGTTAGTTGGTGTTCATTCCAGCTTGTGTCACACATGTCTTCTGTGCTCCCTCTCATCTCACAATGCCTGATTGCCCACTAAGGGTGTCTCAATGATGGTTTACTTTTGTATGGCACTGTGTCCACATCTGTGTCACTGTGGTTCAGCCCCCCTCATGTGTTGTGTAGTTGCCTGGGGATACTGTGACACACACACACACATGCTGTGTCAGATGTGCAGTGTGAGGTTGCCTGTTTGTGTTTGTGCATCTGCACCAGTGCATTGGCATTGCTGTTGTGGGTCTTTGTCTGGATGCTGTTTCTGTGATTTTCCCTGCTGTCCCTGTGAGTCATATCACATCATTGTGCACATTCATCCTGGTTGTTAGGTGCCATTGCTGGCATGGAATGTGAGTTTGTGAGCTGACACCTACAGTCTACACAGGTTGTTTTGATTAGTGTGTCTATTTTCGAGACGTGTGCATGCTTTGTGATGGTCACTTCTGCTCTTGTGTCATTGTACACTGTATGCATTGTTAGCCCCCATGTGTGGTGCTTGTCTGCACATGGCCGAGAGTGTGTTAGGTTTTCACAGCACTGTTAGCCTCACCACATCTCTGTGGGAATGGGACACGACCAATAGTTTGCCCCAGAAGTTTTTAATGTGTTGGGAGCAGGGATCATACATGCTATTTGTTCTTTGCAGCTTTGAACATGATGACACTTACCTTTTGGTCACTGTGATGAGGGGGGGTTTAGACCCCATTACCACAATGCTCAACATCTGCTGCAGTTTGGAAGCCCACACTTAACTTCTGTCCTACACAGTGAGGGGGTGTTCTTTTTACATTGCTACAGTGCTATAGTGATGCTGGGGGTGGCAGGAGTGATGGGCAACATATGCCCCTATGAGTGGGGTGGCAGGAGTGATGGGCAACATGTCCCCTATGAGTGGGGGTGGCAGGGGTGATGGGCAACATAAGCCCTATGACTGGGGATGGCAGGAGGGATGGGCAACAGGTTCCCTATGGGTGGGGGTGGCAGGAGTGATGGGCAACAGGTCCCCTGTGAGTGGGGGTGGCAGTAGTGATGGGCAACAGATCCCCTATGGGTGGGGGTGTTAGTGGTGCTGGCCATGCAACCCCTATAGGGGCTGTTGTTAGTGGCCAGGATGTGGATCCCCTGTGTGTGTGTGCCATTTTGCGGGTACGTGTTGTTTGTCTATGTGGTAGGTGTCTGACTTACCGTTTGCGCCTTCGGCGTCTTTTCCTGATCTGGTCATAGATGTAGAGTACTGGTATGACCTGCGCGATGGGATTCATGATGTGTTCGTGTCGTACACGTTGCTTGTTGCTCCATCTCGTACCCGCTGCAAGCTGGTCCGTCTCGTAGCCGTGGATTGAGTTGTGGCGCGAATCGTAGCTGATATTCTTCTTTTTCGGATGCTGTGACGTGCCGTACGTGGCGACCCGTCCAGCGCGTAGAAAGTATGCATCGTGCATGTCATGCTGGAAACTGCTATGGATACTGCTTCTGGGCAACTTGGTTCAGCGTTAGGAATTACGGTTCGGACAGAGAATGGAGCTTGAATCACAGCCTACGTGTCGGTCATGTTTTTGGCAGTTATGCGCATCGTACTTCCTCTGCAAGACTGACCAGCTATGGGTATGTGTCGGTCGCACCATAAGGCTACGGACAGCTCTCGGAGAGCTGTCCGACCCGGTATCGGAATCGACCCCAGAGAGTCAAGAATTAGTCACCAGTACTTAATCACAAAGGTCAATCCTAAATATCAGCCGCAATGGAAATTAGGGGCATATCAACAACAACCGGCGATAATTATCGCTGAGCGCACTTAGCGCTCGGATAATTATCGCCGGCTAGCGCCGATTTTTATCGCTGAGATAGCGTGCTATTAGCAACGCTTATCTCAACAGCGATAAAAATCCTCACGCTAACTGGCTAACGTGACATTATCGCTGGAAGCCCAGCGATAATCTCACGTTAGCTTGTTGATAGGGACTCACAAACTTAGCCATGATATCCTCCTTCCATAGGATATCATGGCTAAGTCAGTCCTGAAGCAGGTGTTAGGTAAGTAGCGATAACAGGTGTTATCGCTACTTTTCCTGACGCTATGCTTCATAGCGTGGGGCTTGATGATAGGAGAAATGTCGCTTAGCGACATTTCTCCTATCATGTTAGGTCAGGAACGCCCACTTTGCATCTCATTGGAGATTAGGGGTGGGCGGAATTTGCGAAATCCACTTTCGCAAATTATCGCGAAAATGTTAAAAATTATCGCAAACATGCGAAAATATCGCGAAGATGCGGACGTTTTTTTCCCGCATGTTTGCGAGATTTTCTGCATGGTTGCGGCTCGCCAACTTACCCATGTGGTTGCTCGCAGGCGCGGCCATCTTGTTTTCAGTTGTCTCGCGGTGCATGATCGTGAGAAGAAAGACGTGATCGCGCGACGCATGACGTCACTGCGGGCGCGAACTGTCGCGAGACAGCGCAAATGGCTAAAAACAATACAACATCTCATGGAGAACGCGACCGGATCAAGAAAACTTGTCGGTGAACGCAGGGATTCAGGTAAGGCGATCGCACGCGCGCGTGCGCGCGAGAATGTATTATTTTACAGCGCAAGCAAGAACCAAATTATCGCTAAGCTGCGGAATGTGGAAATTTTGACATTTTCGCGCTTTCCGCGGAACGCGAAAATGTCAAATTATCGCAATTTCCGCGAATGGAATGAAATTTTAGCCCAGGCCTTTTAGAGATGCAAAGCTGGGCGTTAGAAATCCCCACGCTAAAGCAAGGTTTCACGCGTTAGCGTGACCTTGCTAATATAGCGATAACATTATCGCCGCTTTTCGGCCGAGAACGGCCGCCAAAGCGGCGATAATTTTTTATCGCCTCGTTGTAAATATGCCCCCACGTCTGTTATTCTGAGAGATCCCTGTCCTATAATATTGTTGAATGGTGGTTCCTATGGTCTCACAAGCCCATTATCAACACCTTACCTGTAGTCATGAACCTGCCCTAAGGGACGCCATCAAATCTGACATAAAGGGTTTTGCCTCCCTCAGGTCCAATTGTTACTCCACAACTAGTCATATGCTTTCCTAAATGAAACATGATGGAAAATGTATATTTATTCAGACCCTGGGAATTTAGGTCTGTGTAGAAGATAAAAAGTGCGTTGATTTTCTTCCAGGATGTTTACAGCTGCCACACAAGCCCTTTCAGTCACGAAGGGACAAAGCTTCACTGAGGAACGTCAACATTCTAAATGCACTCCCTGGGATTCCATGGCACATCCATTGCTCTGGGGATGACGTGGTGGCATGGGGTATACTACTCACATCAACTCCTTTTAAACATTAACTTACGTTTCATTAACTATATGTTAACATTAGATAATAAAACCATATAGGGAGAGATTATGACACATCTCCATTACCTGCAATGAAACACAAACAGAGTCATGGACAGGGGAAACAAACACGAGGCTAAAAGAAGAAAGGCGGAGGATAAAATGAAAGGAAAAGGGATATATGATGGTAAAAGAAAAGCAAAAGGAAAAAATAAATAACTCAAGATAATTTACACAGATAAAACAAACCTCTGGAAGCTAGATGCAAATGATACAACATTACATTACCTAATCCTGATACCATCTAGGAGAATAAACATTTATTTACCTCTGCTGACCTCATATATTTTTGACTCTGTCATTATGTTTTTCTTCAACATGGTATGGGACAAGTCTGTCCATACTCCACATGCATCCATCGTCCATTACCACCACATGTTTCTTCACCTCCTTTATTTTCCCATGACCATAGTATTTGTTGTACTTGTTTTGACTTATGTTAGGTTTCTTTATCCGGACCCATTGTCCTACCACCAATTTACATTGTTTAACACCCCATCTGTTATCATACTCGTCTTTGTATTTTTTGGGGTGTATCATGATCTTTTCCGTTGCCTCCTATTCCATCGAAAAGATTTATTTTCAAAAAGCCAAATAGGGTTTGGAGCCAGGTTTACGACCTCCAAGCAAACAGAATGGAGAATATACTGTCACACTGTTAGGAGCTATATGATAGGACCTTAGCATATACTTTATAGACTGAATGATAGGTTTAGAAGAAACCATGGCCAATTGTGAAGCATCTTTGATCATTATGTTACTGGGCTCCTCTAGTCCATTAGCACGAGGACGGTATAGGGCTGTGGATATGAGTTTGATGGCAAGACTAGTTAGACATTCCAAAATATCAAGACCTAATTTATCCCAAGCTTTGATAGGAACTCCAACCGGTTCTTGCAGTGCTCTCCTTGTACATTTAGACTTGTCACTAACACCACTCTTTCACTAACTCTTCCATCATGGTATAAATATACGGGAACCAGTAACCTGACCTGAGTTTGCTTTTAGTGAGGCTCCTACCTAGGTGGCCTTCATGAGCTTGCTTACAGATGCGACTCCTTAGTCTTTCTGGGGGAATGATATTGTCTGACTTGAAAACATGATATCCCTCTATGGACAGTTCTTCCCTCGCATTTCAAAAAGTCTTTATCTCCTCTGGAAGATCTCTGCATTTTTTAGGCCACCCTTTTGTAATGTTTTCTTTAACAAACCTTAGAGATACATCTTTAGATGCGTTTTTCCCCATCTGCTTTCAAAATGGCAGGAAACGCAATTTGTAGAACAGCTATATCTTGCTCATTGTCTTCATTTTGTTTGTTAATGGGAAGATGAGAAAGAAAATCAGCAATGTGGTTTTTTCCTGGTACGTACTCAATCCTGAAATAAAACCAGTACATAAATCAACCACTTGCTAATTTTGGGAGTGGTTTTCTAAATATCTTTTTTTTGCAAATAAGGGGAAAAGGGGTACATGATCCATTCTTAAAATGAATGGTAAACCCCACAAGTAATATTTAAAATGATTAGTGTCCCAAAAACAAGATATAGCTTCTTTTTTAATAGTGGAATAGTTGAATTCCACCTCTTTCAAGGTCCTGGATGACAAGGCTATCTTCCTTTCTTTCCCTCCCACCATTTGGGACTGGGTGGCACCAAGACCTTTATTACTTACATCTGTGTTAAGTATAGTATCTCTTTTACAATCAAAGTTGCCAATGCAAGGAGCTGGGCAATGGCCTTCTTGATCTTGTTGAATGTAAGGGTATGGTCAGGTAACCATTCAAAAGGAGTGTCTTTATTTAATAGATCTCTGATAGGAGTAACTAATTCATGAAAAGTTCTTAATGAATTGTGACATGTATTCAGCTAAGCCACATAATGATTTGATTTCATCCATAGTAGTGGGCATGGGAGCTTTAGTAACTGACTTGATCAAGTCCTTTTTAGGTTTCATACATTCACTGGAAAGAGTTTGACCTAAAAGAGCTACTGATGCTACTCCTATTTTACACTTTTTTTTTAAGGTTAAACCTGCCTTCCTGAGTTTATCAAAATTCTCAAGTTGCCATTGTATTCTTCTTCATTGGACCCATAGATCAGGAAATCGCCTTGGAAACATATTGTTTTATCCACTCCTTCCAGGACATGTTGCATCATACTCTAAAATACCGCAGCAGCGTTTGCAAGACCGAACAGCATTCTCAAGAATATGTACGTAGCAAAAGAAGTGGTAAACACTGTGAGTATTTAGATACTGGATTCCAAAGCTGAACAGCAATGTATGGCATTTGGTTAGTTGTTGAGAGGGGTGGAAGCCCCACTCAGGCAACAACCATAATCCTTGTAAAAGTGAACCACAAAAGTCACAAAATTCTTAACACTCTGGCAGCTTGGCACAAAAGTAATGAGAGGCAGTGTGTAAAGTATTTAGGCAGCACACAAAGAGTAATAAAGTGAAAACACAACAAAAGAAAAATCCCAATCCAATTTAGAACACTAGAGTACATTTCAATAAATAAAATTACACCAGAGCAAATTGAATCCAATTTGAAGAATTGGAGTTATGCATTTTTAAAGTATTTAGTGAAATATAGCACTTAAAAGATCAAAGCGCCAACCCTGGGTATCTGGTCACAGGACACTGGATCAAAGTCAAAAGTTAAGGCCGACCATGATAGAGCACAAGTCAGATAGAAGGAGGGATTAGGCCCGGTCTTGGCTTACATTCGATCTTAGAAACCTTTCTGAAGAAAAGTTCCTGAGAAGGGAGTGTTCAGCAAGGTAAGGCAGCAGGCTGTGACTGAGGAGGAGTCATTGACACCAGGGACCTTCAGGACGAAGTCTCAGTGAATCCATCAACGATGGTAGGAAAAAGCTCTGAGTGGGAAATGCTGGATTTCCGGGTTGGAGAAGTCGTTGTCGTCGATGTGGAACTTGTCGTCATTAACCCCAGTGAAGACCTTTACCTTTGGACTTAGACAACTTTATGGAGAAGGAAAATTTCCAGCGGGAAGAAGCTACAGGCTGTAGCTGAAGAGGGCTCTATGAGTCTTGCTACATTTTCCGGGAGGTCCGCTGAACAGGATTTGCTGCTGCAGAGAAGAAAGTAGCAGGAGCTACCGCAATGTCAGGCCAACCAATGATGCAGAAAGATCTTGGTCTTCTATTGGTTCTCCAGGAAGCTTTTGTAGAAAAAAATTGTATGTATCAGATTTTGACAAAGGTCCATCAATACCACTACCAAGGGTCCAGGACCTGGGCGGCACCACTTGGGGAGTTAGGACTTACATCAGCAGAGGCCAACATTAATGTTCAAGGTCTCAGAAGCTTGTCTTGTTCCTTTACCTCACAGATGAGGCCAGCCAACCAAACCTTTGAGTCACTTGTGGTGGTCCATGGGTTCAAGGAGATGATCTAGTTCTCCTTCAAGCAACTAGGCAGTCCTTCAAGCAGTGGGGAAGTCCACTGGTAGCAGAAGGCAATCCTTTGGAGGAAGGGCAGTTCTTCAAAAGGCTTCCTCATGTCCAGGAGTGTACTAAAGAGTTGATCAGCGGGTCCAATATTAATACCTGGTGCAAGCTTTTGTGTGTGGGGAACATCACACCTGGCTTGAACAATGAGACAAAAGGGATGAAGAGATTACAGGTATCCACGAAGGCGACCAGGGAGAGTGCAGGAAGAAGCCTACGTGGCAAGAAAAGAGTAACGTGTCTCATTCTAGTTTGTAACTAGCCACAGTAATGAGGGGGGAAATGGACAAGGTCTTTCAGAGCAGAACAATGAGACCTGACAGGGAATTGGGGCACAGCACTTGCCCTAAGCATCACACCAAGTCAGAGGAATGTATAATCGATGGAAGGAAGCACTAGGCTCTTCACCACATTTCTCTAAGCTGTGCAGGTATATATTTTCCATATCAAGACAGTGACAGGCAAGATGTAAAGAGTGAGCCCATCAAGATGTGAGCAACAATGTTTGCAACTTAGAATTGCATTGATGTATCCTCGGGGGGGGGGGGGGGCGATGAAACACAGTATTCAAGGCAGGGACCTGAAATTCAGTCAGTAAGTGCACTCTGGTCTTGCAACCTGTAAATGGTGCATTAGCGTGCCGCTAGATGGTACCGGTCTGAGATTTACTTGTTATGAGAAGATAGGACGGCTGAGTGCCAATGTTTGATGATACAGACTTTTACAATGGAAGGCTGTGTTAACCTTTGCCAGTGGGACGTAGAATTGTCGGAGGTAGTTGAATATGTAACATGGCCAATTTCTGAGGTGGATGGACTAGATAGTAGTAGATAGTAGATTGATAGGCGCCGAGAGATCCCCCGGGGGGTGATTCGTTGCGCCATATAAGTGTTAAATAATAATAATAGTACTAGGTAACACATGCCCAAGTAGTCAGTCAGTCAGGGGAGGATAACAGGATGAATAGCAAATCACATACAGTGGCTTTGCATCTCCAGCAGCGGCCATCCACAGCCAACTTCACTGTGTGAAGAGTATAAAGGGACCAGTACCAATTATGCAAAATCCTACTAGGTGTAGTTTAGGAGGGCTTCTGACAATTATTTGTCACGGTTAGAGAGTCAGAAATCCCTGTCCAGCTCTTAGTGTTCAATGTCCACAGTGTTTGCAGTGCTGTATAGTCTGCTGCATCATACCTGCAGAGTACAGTGAAGAAATAAATGTACCATTTAGCCTGATCAACTCTTTCTTGGATTTACTCCATTTGCTGAGATATGAAATAATTGGAGACTGTTGGACCAAGAAGAAGCAGGGGCTAAGCATACAGGTTAATAAATGCACAACTTGTCAATATCTTCAACAATAAGAAGGCTGTAGTTAACATTTTCAATGCAGGTAAACTAAAGACTTTAGAGTTTCCCTCTGCACTAGGTTATACAAGTTAGATATAGTATTCGGCCAAAATATTGTTTCAAACATATCATGACACAAATATGGTGCCAAAAATATTGTGATATCAAAAATATTGTGGGAGAGGGTATAGAAGGAAGAAATATTGTTTTTTGAGTCTTTTATATCTTTAAATATAGTAAAAATCAAGGGGGAATGGATCACTTCTACCTGCAGCCAGGGTCCGCTGTGTACTATCCGTTAGTACTTATGAAAGTACTTAAAAACCCCTCATTCATGTAAGCAGGCCGTATGGCGGTTTATCTTGATTCTCCGCCTGTGTTATGTACATGACAGCATCATCATCGGGTCTATTTTTTGTATGCTTCCTCCACCTGGAGGGACCCACTGGTTCTTGCAGTAGTGATCAGTGATAGGTGATGGGTGAGGTGAGGTGCTTTAAATATAGTCATACATAGTGTAATTTATAAATGTTTAGTTGATTTCTTTTCTTTTTTGTGTTATAATTTATTATTTTAATGCAAAGAATCTTTCATTATTTTTTTAGTGCAGTTTTGTTTAATTTGGTAATATATGTTAATGATTTTTTTAATCTGTGTATTTGTTAATTTGTTAATTAGATAATTGATTAAATTTATTTATTTCATTGTTCTCAGGATCTGGATATTCTATAATTATACTATGTTTAAGGTTTGTGTTATATTTAATATTATAGTGTTATTAATTTTTTTAAATGTGCATAGTTACGCTTTTTCTCTTATCAATTTAATGTGTTTTTTTGCGGTTGGACTGTGAGGCCAATAAGGTGGGAAATATTTTAAATCTGTTATTTTTTAATTGTTATAATTTCTGAATATCATTTCTTGCAATAATGTACATGTTAATATCTTATTTTTTGTTTTAATAATATATATATATATAGTGCGGTGGAACATACAAAGGAGGGAGGTAGTGTAATCAGGTGAAACCAGGCATCTGAGGAAGGCGAATGCGCCGAAATGCATCATGCCCATCACCGTGAATAAAGGACTGCCAAGAGAATCCACGCTGTGTCCTCTGATCTTTTCTTTGAAGGGATTTTGTCTGCATATTATCGCGCGCTGGCCAGTAGCGCGTGTACAGAGGAACCGCCTTATCAAGTGGCCTGCACAAAATATTGGCAACGTGGCTTTTCATTTCCAAGGTATTGGACTGTGCGGGCACACCCTGAAAACTTGCCAAACAAGAGGCTGCTGCGGATTGCAGTCCGTCATTGTACGGGGACACAGGATCATTGTACCTGCTTGCCACGGCCTGGTTTGGACTTTGCGCTTGGGGTTGAGGCGTTGTGGATTCTAGGCAGCCTTGAACACCGACATTGCAAGATACACTCGATAAACATTAGTTTTCTCCCTCCCTTGATGGATATAACAGCGCTCACAGAAGTACAACATTGCTCCACATCCGATACTTGCCGGAGAAATGCATGCTGGGATTTGGTGTTCTTCAGCATCGAACTGCAGCTGCAAGCAATTGGAGCCTGCCGCTCTCCAGCCAATAGGAGTGCGGTGGAACATACAAAGGAGGGAGGTAGTGTAATCAGGTGAAACCAGGCATCTGAGGAAGGCGAATGCGCCGAAATGCATCATGCCCATCACCGTGAATAAAGGACTGCCAAGAGAATCCACGCTGTGTCCTCTGATCTTTTCTTTGAAGGGATTTTGTCTGCATATTATCGCGCGCTGGCCAGTAGCGCGTGTACAGAGGAACCGCCTTATCAAGTGGCCTGCACAAAATATTGGCAACGTGGCTTTTCATTTCCAAGGTATTGGACTGTGCGGGCACACCCTGAAAACTTGCCAAACAAGAGGCTGCTGCGGATTGCAGTCCGTCATTGTACGGGGACACAGGATCATTGTACCTGCTTGCCACGGCCTGGTTTGGACTTTGCGCTTGGGGTTGAGGCGTTGTGGATTCTAGGCAGCCTTGAACACCGACATTGCAAGATACACTCGATAAACATTAGTTTTCTCCCTCCCTTGATGGATATAACAGCGCTCACAGAAGTACAACATTGCTCCACATCCGATACTTGCCGGAGAAATGCATGCTGGGATTTGGTGTTCTTCAGCATCGAACTGCAGCTGCAAGCAATTGGAGCCTGCCGCTCTCCAGCCAATAGGAGTGCGGTGGAACATACAAAGGAGGGAGGTAGTGTAATCAGGTGAAACCAGGCATCTGAGGAAGGCGAATGCGCCGAAATGCATCATGCCCATCACCGTGAATAAAGGACTGCCAAGAGAATCCACGCTGTGTCCTCTGATCTTTTCTTTGAAGGGATTTTGTCTGCATATTATCGCGCGCTGGCCAGTAGCGCGTGTACAGAGGAACCGCCTTATCAAGTGGCCTGCACAAAATATTGGCAACGTGGCTTTTCATTTCCAAGGTATTGGACTGTGCGGGCACACCCTGAAAACTTGCCAAACAAGAGGCTGCTGCGGATTGCAGTCCGTCATTGTACGGGGACACAGGATCATTGTACCTGCTTGCCACGGCCTGGTTTGGACTTTGCGCTTGGGGTTGAGGCGTTGTGGATTCTAGGCAGCCTTGAACACCGACATTGCAAGATACACTCGATAAACATTAGTTTTCTCCCTCCCTTGATGGATATAACAGCGCTCACAGAAGTACAACATTGCTCCACATCCGATACTTGCCGGAGAAATGCATGCTGGGATTTGGTGTTCTTCAGCATCGAACTGCAGCTGCAAGCAATTGGAGCCTGCCGCTCTCCAGCCAATAGGAGTGCGGTGGAACATACAAAGGAGGGAGGTAGTGTAATCAGGTGAAACCAGGCATCTGAGGAAGGCGAATGCGCCGAAATGCATCATGCCCATCACCGTGAATAAAGGACTGCCAAGAGAATCCACGCTGTGTCCTCTGATCTTTTCTTTGAAGGGATTTTGTCTGCATATTATCGCGCGCTGGCCAGTAGCGCGTGTACAGAGGAACCGCCTTATCAAGTGGCCTGCACAAAATATTGGCAACGTGGCTTTTCATTTCCAAGGTATTGGACTGTGCGGGCACACCCTGAAAACTTGCCAAACAAGAGGCTGCTGCGGATTGCAGTCCGTCATTGTACGGGGACACAGGATCATTGTACCTGCTTGCCACGGCCTGGTTTGGACTTTGCGCTTGGGGTTGAGGCGTTGTGGATTCTAGGCAGCCTTGAACACCGACATTGCAAGATACACTCGATAAACATTAGTTTTCTCCCTCCCTTGATGGATATAACAGCGCTCACAGAAGTACAACATTGCTCCACATCCGATACTTGCCAGAGAAATGCATGCTGGGATTTGGTGTTCTTCAGCATCGAACTGCAGCTGCAAGCAATTGGAGCCTGCCGCTCTCCAGCCAATAGGAGTGCGGTGGAACATACAAAGGAGGGAGGTAGTGTAATCAGGTGAAACCAGGCATCTGAGGAAGGCGAATGCGCCGAAATGCATCATGCCCATCACCGTGAATAAAGGACTGCCAAGAGAATCCACGCTGTGTCCTCTGATCTTTTCTTTGAAGGGATTTTGTCTGCATATTATCGCGCGCTGGCCAGTAGCGCGTGTACAGAGGAACCGCCTTATCAAGTGGCCTGCACAAAATATTGGCAACGTGGCTTTTCATTTCCAAGGTATTGGACTGTGCGGGCACACCCTGAAAACTTGCCAAACAAGAGGCTGCTGCGGATTGCAGTCCGTCATTGTACGGGGACACAGGATCATTGTACCTGCTTGCCACGGCCTGGTTTGGACTTTGCGCTTGGGGTTGAGGCGTTGTGGATTCTAGGCAGCCTTGAACACCGACATTGCAAGATACACTCGATAAACATTAGTTTTCTCCCTCCCTTGATGGATATAACAGCGCTCACAGAAGTACAACATTGCTCCACATCCGATACTTGCCGGAGAAATGCATGCTGGGATTTGGTGTTCTTCAGCATCGAACTGCAGCTGCAAGCAATTGGAGCCTGCCGCTCTCCAGCCAATAGGAGTGCGGTGGAACATACAAAGGAGGGAGGTAGTGTAATCAGGTGAAACCAGGCATCTGAGGAAGGCGAATGCGCCGAAATGCATCATGCCCATCACCGTGAATAAAGGACTGCCAAGAGAATCCACGCTGTGTCCTCTGATCTTTTCTTTGAAGGGATTTTGTCTGCATATTATCGCGCGCTGGCCAGTAGCGCGTGTACAGAGGAACCGCCTTATCAAGTGGCCTGCACAAAATATTGGCAACGTGGCTTTTCATTTCCAAGGTATTGGACTGTGCGGGCACACCCTGAAAACTTGCCAAACAAGAGGCTGCTGCGGATTGCAGTCCGTCATTGTACGGGGACACAGGATCATTGTACCTGCTTGCCACGGCCTGGTTTGGACTTTGCGCTTGGGGTTGAGGCGTTGTGGATTCTAGGCAGCCTTGAACACCGACATTGCAAGATACACTCGATAAACATTAGTTTTCTCCCTCCCTTGATGGATATAACAGCGCTCACAGAAGTACAACATTGCTCCACATCCGATACTTGCCGGAGAAATGCATGCTGGGATTTGGTGTTCTTCAGCATCGAACTGCAGCTGCAAGCAATTGGAGCCTGCCGCTCTCCAGCCAATAGGAGTGCGGTGGAACATACAAAGGAGGGAGGTAGTGTAATCAGGTGAAACCAGGCATCTAAGGAAGGCGAATGCGCCGAAATGCATCATGCCCATCACCGTGAATAAAGGACTGCCAAGAGAATCCACGCTGTGTCCTCTGATCTTTTCTTTGAAGGGATTTTGTCTGCATATATATATATATATATATATATATTACCTACTGGCGGTCGCCAGTAGGTAGTTATAGTTAGGACCACGTTTCCATAGGAAATCCGCAACATTCTATTTTGAATAACTTTGGCGCCGGTCGACGAATCCTTGCGAATTTTTCAAAATAGGTGGGGCGCTACGCTCCGCTCCTACCCTGAAAGTCTCGGGGTGATTCGTCAAGCGGGAGCTGAGATAAAAGGGGGGTCCCAAAACGCGTTTTTCCCATGCATTTTTCCATAGGACCTTTAGACAGGGCTACAGCCCGAACGGCTGAACAGAATTACTAGAAATTTGGCAGAGAGGTAGTCCTCAGGTCAAGGAAGTGCCTTTTGTAGGTTTGGTGTAAACCTGTTTAGTAGATTCTGAGAAAATAGCCTTTAAAAAATCAATATATATATCTGAGCCAGCTAACGGTGCGCTTACGGTACGCTTACCGTACGCGTACGGTGGCGTGCGCGAGCGCGATTCTGATTGGCTGTTACATCTAAGTAAACATTCGAATCGGTCGAAACCAGGAAGCGGCGGCCGCCATTTTCTCTCTCGCACTCTGAGGGGGGGGCTGTAAACAAAGGCAAAAAACATATAAAGGGGCTGTTTAGACAGCGCCCATGCACATAGCCATGTTAGTTGAGTCCTCAAAGATCCCCCAAGGCCAAAAACGGTAAATTTTTATTTTTTGAAAATTTCGCCGATTACGCTTACCATACGCGTACGGTGCGCTTACGCTAAAAATGTTAATAAAAAAAAAAAACACTCTCTGTGCATGGCATATTATTGTCATCACTTACAAATTAAATTTAACAGATTACCTATCACAAGGAAGCGCATAATATGTCCTCCATGTGCGCACGGTGCGTAACGTGGGCACGCGGTGCGCGTAGCGCACTGCGTGCCCACCTTGCGTGTACGGCACTAACTGCGTAAAGTGGGCGCGCGGTGCGCGAAGCGCACCGCGTGCTAACTGTGCGCGCACGGTGCGCGAAGCGCACCGTGTGCGCGCACGGAACGAACTGCGTTAAGTGGGCGTGCACGCCACGAATGGCGTAAAGTAACTTAGCATTTAAAAAACCGTACAAATTCACTGAAAAAACCATAGGTTTCACACACGTTATAGTTAGGAATTAGCATTTAAAAAACCTTGCTAATTCAATGAAAAAACCATAGGTTTCACACATGTTATAGTTAGCTGGAAATTTTACTGATAAAAAACCAATGAAATTCCCCCGTTATAGTTACTGTAGGCAACTATAACTCACACGACCGTAATCCTCTGCTGATGACATATGTGTCTTTATGAAAAAAAAAAATTTGTAAAATATGTATAGCTAAAATTTAATGGAAGAAGACATGGGCAAATAAGTGTCTAAATACAGTATTAGCATCAGCAGAGGATTACGGTCGCGTGAGTTATAGTTGCCTACAGTAACTATAACGGGGGAATTTCATTGGTTTTTTATCAGTAAAATTTCCAGCTAACTATAACATGTGTGAAACCTATGGTTTTTTCATTGAATTAGCAAGGTTTTTTAAATGCTAATTCCTAACTATAACGTGTGTGAAACCTATGGTTTTTTCAGTGAATATATATATATATATATATATATATATATATATTCCAACCAAATCCGACTTCATATCAAAATCAGACACCGACACTGGAGATGCTTTCAGCCATCCGGCTTGGGTATTTATTCTTCGCGTATATATATATATGATGACCAGGGTTTCTTCAACGAAAGAACCAGGCACACACGTAGGCTTACTTGGACCAGCAGATTTATTTTGGACGGCATAATGCATTTCGGATAGTTCCTTCATCAGACGCCATTCCGCTAACAGGCAGTGCTGTCGGTGTCCAGTTTTAAAATGATGCCTGCATCGCTCTGATAGGCGAAGAACATCCGGTGGGCATGGCCAGGATTAAAACACATACGGTAAGTACCATCCCCCATGTGGAAAGTGCCTTCATTCCGGTCAGTTACACCTCTGTCCTGGGCATCACTCCTGCTAATCCCATAAGCCTTCACCCAGCCGCTCTCACCTCAGCGGGAAGTCCCGACATGGAGTATCGGACCAAGGTGGCCCCAACGAGTGTTGTTTGATGTTTTGATGGAGCGGCGGTGCAGCAGTTTTCCACACGAAAAAGTACCAAAGCTGCCACTTGTCCTGCTGCACTGCTATTAGGGTGGGGTGCCAAAGGTGCAAAGTAGCCACGCACCGAATATGACGACCAGGGTTTCTTCAATGAAAGAACCAGGCACACACGTAGGCTTACTTGGACCAGCAGATTTATTTTGGACGGCATAATGCATTTCGGATAGTTCCTTCATCAGACGCCATTTCGCTAACAGGCAGTGCTGTCGGTGTCCAGTTTTATATATATATATATATATATATATATATATATATATATATATATATATATATATATATATATATATATTCCAACCAAATCCGACTTCATATCAAAATCAGACACCGACACTGGAGATGCTTTCAGCCATCCGGCTTGGGTATTTATTCTTCGCGTATATATATATATATATATATATATATTACCTACTGGCGACCGCCAGTAGGTAATATAGTAATATAGCTAGGACCTATTTTCCATAGGAAATCCGCAACATTCTATTTCGAATAACTTTGGGGCCGATTGACGATTCCTCGCTAAATTTTCCAAACTTTTGTCCAGCTCCGGTCTGCTCCTATCCTGAAAGTTTCACGTTCATTCGACAAGCGGGGGCTGAGTAAAAAGGGGGGTCCCAAAACACGTTTTCCCCATGCATTTTCCCATAGGACCTTTAGCCGCAGCAACAGCCTGTCCGTCAACGGGGTCGACCTGCGTGACGCCACGCACGACGAGGCGGTGCAGGCGCTCAAGAAGGCGGGCAAGGAGGTGATGCTGGAAGTGAAGTATATGAGAGAAGCAACCCCTTATGTGAAGAAAGGTTCCCCAGTGTCAGAGATTGGGTGGGAAACCCCTCCGCCTGAATCGCCTCGGCTAGGAAGTGCCTCCTCTGATCCACCTTCACCATTATCGATCTCCATCCAAGGGGACCGGAAATGTATCCCACTCAGAATGTGCTTTGTGACAAAGAACCTCACTGTGCCTGATCCCGAAAACAGGACGCTACGCTGCTTGTGGGGCCCTTGAACTGCCAAACTCACCGCGACTGCGAGGACCTGGGAGCATTCCGCTCCGTTCATCCAGCTCACCTGTTCCTCTTCCCGCTGATCAGTCCGACGCCACGCCTCGCGGCCCCCGCTGCGCGGGTGCTGCTCGCAGGCTTCATTACTACCACTACTTAAAGGCTCGGCTGGCGCGCTGAAGGTTGGGTCTTCCTTTTGCTCTCTCTGCCCAGGACGCTACGCTGCTTGTGGGGCCCTTGAACTGCCAAACTCACCGGGACTGCGAGGACCTGGGAGCATTCCGCTCCGTTCATCCAGCTCACCTGTTCCTCTTCCCGCTGATCAGTCCGACGCCACGCCTCGCGGCCCCCACTGCGCGGGTGCCGCTCGCAGGCTTCATTACTACCACTACTTAAAGGCTCGGCTGGCGCGCTGAAGGTTGGGTCTTCCTTTTGCTCTCTCTGCCCAGGACGCTACGCTGCTTGTGGGGCCCTTGAACTGCCAAACTCACCGGGACTGCGAGGACCTGGGAGCATTCCGCTCCGTTCATCCAGCTCACCTGTTCCTCTTCCGGCAGCCCCGCCCCCTTCACTACTTAGTTCAGTCCACGCGAATTCGCAGCGCGGATCGCAGCGCGGGCAAAGACCGGGCAAAGAGCGGGCCGTTTTAGGCCGTTAGAGGCCGGAAGAGACCGGTCCGGGCCCCCTCTCTAACGTTGTCATCATCCCAAGGCTCTTTTTTATACTCCATTAGCCTGTGGCTTTGACTGTCCCGCCCGCCATGGCCACTAGAGTATCCAGGAGTAAGGCTGCCCAACAGTGCTCTAGCACATTGGACAAATTCTTTCCTAAGACTAGTGCTGCGGCTAGCAAAGGCCGCACACCACCAGTCATTCTCCCTGAGGCAAGTGTGGAAAATGTGTCAGTATCAATGGTCCCCTCGGACTCTTCATCCATTGATATTAGTACTCCAACACCTTTTGATGCCACCCATCTATCTCTCATGGATAGTATTGACCAGACAATCGAGACAGTCCTCCAACAACTTAGGACCCCTTCCAATCTATTGAGGGATAGTGAGTCTCTGTGTCCCTCGGGGGTGGCGGAGTCCACTCCGCATATTAATTGTGCGGAAATGTTTGAAGTGCAGGATGAAGGGCAGGTTGCAGCGCCAATTGATCCCGTAGGCAGGAGAGTCTACCACCCTTTAAAAAGGAAAAGGTTAAGGAAACTAAGAGGGGCAAAAAGGGCCAAAGTAGATAAAATTAACCCAATATTAGATGCTAGCTCTGCCATTCCGGCTTCTCCCGTGGTTATCTCCCCAGGAATTGGCTGTGATCATTCAGATCCGCCATTAGTCAAAGTGGTACCTGGGTGTTCTGCCCCGTTTGTATTCGGAGGAAATCCTCCAAATGCAGCAGAGGCTCTGATTGGCTCTTTTAGGGATATCCTTAGGAGCATGTTGGAGCCTCTGTCTGCAAAATTGGATTCCATAGTTGATAGACTTAAGGCTTTATAAGATGCACATAATAGGATCAGTCCTAGCAGGGGGTTGGGTCCAGGTGCACAGACGGCTCCCCTGGATTCTGCAGGGTTTGGACCGTCTACTGCTGGAACAAGTATACAGGTCCCGGTCGGGGCACAAGATAGTGTTACAGGTAGCCATGCTCCCCCATTGCTCCCTTTACAACTGTCTAGGCCCCCTGTTCCGGCACCTAGAAGATCTAAACAACCAACACCATCCCTCCCAACGAGTGGGGGGCGAGCCAATAATGATTATACTGATCGCCCCATGAGTCCTAATAGTAGACGTAGGGCGGTTAATTTGCCCCCCGAGGCTGTGCCTTATACAGCGATTATGGTGGGAGTTCCTGAGCTCACTGGTGGCATCAGAGAGCCACAGGACTCACTTCGTAATAAAGTAATTAGCTGGCTGAATATTAACAGGCCCCTCCCTTCTAACATCAAAGGTGATGTGCTGATGGTCAGAAGGATCCCATGGATTGGAACTACCCCCAAAAATAGGGCAGGGGACTGTATCATAATTAGCTTTAAAAGCCCACTAGTTGCTCCGTACATTTGCAACTGGTTGGTAAGGCCGGATAAATCCAACATAGACGTAGTGTCCCTCTCGCATTTCTATCTAAATGTTTCCAATTTAGGAGTGGGGAGGGAACAGAGTTGGACTAGAGTGGGCTTTGCCGTAGACGGTTCACGGTACAGACCCAAGTATAATTCACTGCCTGTCCATGGTAATCTTGTCCTTCAGAATAGATTCTCCTGTCTGGACCTAGTAGATTGACCAATAAGGGGGGTCATTCCGCAACACCCGATAATTTCTGCCTATGGGTCTTCATTCAGGTGGGAAGGTACATCCGATCCCGTAAATAAAAAAAGGTCCCTGGCCCCTGCAAAAGACGGAGGGACCACATTGGGAAGCACTCAAGTGTTAGATGAGGATCCACCAAATACATTATCTGCTGCTGCAAAGCAATTGGTGGAGCACGCTGAATTACCCATTCGGCCGCCCATTACCATTGGCTTGGGTGACTTGGGTAATTCTGCACTTGATATCCCGTCTGCACTTAGTGAAGTTGGTCCCCAATTCCAAGGCCCAGGTTTGACCATTCTGTCCTGGAATGTAGCTGGCATCTCCAGTAAGGTGAATATCCCAGAGTGGGAAACTTTGGTTAGCAAAGGTGACATACTCCTCTTTCAAGAGACATGGGCCAGGGCGCCTCAGGTTAGGAGGGGATATGACATTTTTGAAATCCCGGCAAGATCGAATGGGAGAGGGAGACCCTCGGGAGGTTTGGCAATCTGGGTGGCGAGCCACATTGGGTGCCAGGTGGCTGGTATGGATACACTTTCACCGGACATACAGTGTGTGCTCCTCAGTTGGCCTGACAAAAGCACGTGGGCTATTGTTAATGTCTACTCTCGACCTGTCGCTGTGGGCAAAGAATCTCCCACTTTGGCTGATCTCTCATCTTTTCTGGGGCAATTGACAGGCAACTTGAAAATAGTGATGGGAGGAGATTTTAATTGCCACTTTGAACCCCTGGAGGGCCTAATGGAGGGTGCTTTTACTGCCGAGGATGACCATTGGGGAGTCCCTCCTTCTTCATCACCTCACCCCAAAGCTTGGTCTCCGTTGGCAGTACAACTTACTTCTCTCACCCTGAATTTTGCACTAAGGGCGTGTAATGGGCGCACCCCTTCTGACACTCCTTCGGTGTGCACCTTCAACAAAAAGGGCCATGAGTCAAGGCTGGACTACATTTTTATAGATATTTCCCTGTGGCCTAAAGTTTTAGATTTTAGAGTGATCCCGAGGATAGACAGTGACCATAATGCCCTTTCCTTGGAGATCCAGCACCCAGCCCCTACCTTAGGGACGCCAACTACCGATCTTGCAATCGACCAGGGAGACATATTACTCACCACAAGCAGGCGTCGAGTGAAATGGGGGAAGATAGTTGAGAAAGAAGAAGCTTTAACAAACCTCTATGGTATAGCACTCCCTAGGTTCCAGGAGGTGGACGCCCTCATAAACCAACCTAGACCCGCAGGATATAATGAGAGGCTATCTGGTATTCACCAGGCCCTAGTAAGGGACCTCGCAGATGTCTTCAACCCGGCCCTGCCTATTAGAAGGAAAAAGGCTCGTGCTCCGACTTGGTATACCTCCATTTGTAGGAAAACTAAGTCTGAGCTACTTTCTGCAATTAAAGATGGTAGTGATAAGGTGAAGATCGCTGCCCTTAGGAGGGAGTACAAGGCAGCACTGGCCAACGCAAGGGCAGAGTGGGATTGGAATCACTGGCATGACCTGTCTGGAGCCCTCAAATCTAAAGACTTTAGAAAATTTTGGGCTCTTGTAAACAATGGAACAGGGGATTTGTTGTCTGCAGTAGAACCCAATATTGCCCCCTCTGTCTGGGAGGCTCATTTTGGGTCTCTATATCAAGAATCCACTCTCTGGCCGGAGGGGATGATGGTAGAGTCCCCCTGCCTGCCAGATGTGGCCTTGGAATTTTCTTTGGGGGAGGTGAAGCTGGCACTGGAGGGCTTAGCGCTGGGGAAGGCACCGGGGCTGGACAAGTTACCCGGTGATTTGTTCAGATATCATCCTGACATTTGGGCCCCGTACTTTCTAGTCCTTTTCAATGCCATCTTGGGAGGTATGGCGATCCCTTTCTCCTGGTTAGGGGCTGAAATAGTTCCGATTTATAAGAAAGGGTCCCCCTTGAGTCCTGCAAATTATAGGCCTATCAGCCTGATAGATGTTCCCCAAAAGCTTTTTGCGCGCCTCATTCTGAACCACCTATTAGACTGGGTCGAGGAAAATGACATCCTGAGTCCCTTGCAGGCTGGCTACAGGAGAAACACATCGACCATGGACCAGATCTTCCGCCTAGTTCTCCTCTACTGGAAGACGGTGAGGATCGAGGGCGGGAGATTGTACATGGTCTTCGTGGATCTGAGGTCAGCCTTTGACCTAGTCCCGCGCAGGAAACTCTGGGAGGTGTTGGAGAAGTTAGGTATTCCCCCCCAGCTACTTAACATCTTGGTCAGGCTGCATGAGAACAACTATGCGCAAGTTAGGTGTGGGAAGGATGGTAGACTCTCATCCAGGTTTCCTGTGTGCCGAGGTGTGAGGCAGGGTTGTGTCTTGGCACCGACCCTGTTTTGTTTATTCATCAATAATGTCATCTCACATCTGGAAAACGTCAAGGATAACGACGCCCCCTGTTTGGCAGGTAGGAGGGTTCCGGCAATCATGTTCGCCGATGATACCCTCCTCCTTTCAAAATCGCCAATGGGGATCCAGAGGATCCTGGATGGTTTTGGTCTCTTCTGCCACCAGCATGGGTTGGAGGTGAATACAGAAAAGACCAAGTTTATGATCTTTAACCCACCAACTAAAACTAGGCCTAATCCTACCCTGGGGACCGTTAGCCTTGAGAGGGTGTCCACCTTCACATATCTGGGGGTTATATTGCAGGAAAACTTGGCATGGGACCGACAGATAGTACGATCCAAGGCTAAACTATCACAACTCTCGGGTGCAATCCTGAAAGTGGCTAACACTTCTTCCTTCAAGCCCATAAGCCCGGCCCTTGAAACCTATAAGACCCAGGCCAAGGCAGCTGCCATGTATGGCAGTGAGCTATGGGGACATAAAACGGTGAAGGGTCTATCAATAGTGGAAAATAGCTTTCTAAGGTGCCTTCTAGCCCTTCCAAGTGCCACGCCACTCCAGCCTTTGAGAATGGACATGGGTCTCCCCCCTATCGCAGAGGAGCTTGTGACAAAGCCAGTGAAGTTCTGGCACAGGCTCTGGTCTACGGACGAACTCCATCATTATAGGGAGGATCTTACCCATGTCATGAGTTTAAATTCTAGCGGTAAAATCCCCTGGCTCACCTTCGTGGAAAACGAACTGTCTGGCATTAATCTCCGCGTTCTGTGGGAGGACCCTGTACGAGGCTGCCGTGCAATTTCGCGCAAGGCTCTGGCACAAATCTATAAAGCCAGGTCCCTTGCACATTTGACGGCTGCTCAAAATAGTGGCACCTTAACCCTGCAATTTTTAGAATCCAAAAATTCTTACGTTTTCGAACCTTTTATGGATTTTATCTTTCCCATCCTGGCAAGGAAATTGTATGTTCAGTGGAGGTATAGCACACTACCTATTAATTCATACACTTCGAAGTGGTCAAATGGGGGCGACAAAATATGTCCCTGCTGTAACAACCATGTGGAAGATGACCCCCATATTTTGTTTGTGTGCCCTGCATACCAAAGGCCCAGAAAATATTGGATAGCGCCAATCTGTAAGAACCTGGGATTCAGAGAGGTTGCACAAGCATACAGGATTTTGAAAACTAGTACCCTGGGCCACATTGTGTTTGCTGTTTCCAAATTTCTTATGGCCATTTGGTTGATTAGAAGGAAAAAATTGTCTGAAGCTCCTTGAACTTTTTAAAGAATCTTTTAAATGTAATTTTAACTCATTCATTGCTGGGAGAGTCGTTTTTACTCAAATGTATTTTAATAATGTTTTATTGTCTGTAATGTTTTTATTGTGTCTTTTATGGTCTATATGACCGAAATAAAGAATTTTTGGATTGGATTGGAATATAGTAATATAGCTAGGACCTATTTTCCATAGGAAATCCGCAACATTCTATTTCGAATAACTTTGGGGCCGATTGACGATTCCTCGCTAAATTTTCCAAACTTTTGTCCAGCTCCGGTCTGCTCCTATCCTGAAAGTTTCACGTTCATTCGACAAGCGGGGGCTGAGTAAAAAGGGGGGTCCCAAAACACGTTTTCCCCATGCATTTTCCCATAGGACCTTTAGCCGCAGCAACAGCCCGAACTGCTGAACGGAATTACACCAAATTCGGCAAAGAGGTAGTCCTCAGTTCAGACTTGTGCCTTTTGTTTAAATGGTGTAAATCCGTTCAGTAGTTCCTGAGAAAATTGGAGTTAGAAGTACATATATATCTATGGCCTCGGAGGATTCGCGCACCCTCCCGATCACGAGCTGAATTTTAATTGGCTGCCAACACTCCGAATCAGGAAGTGTTGGCAGCCATCTTGTGCCTCGGTAGAACCGAAGCACAAGAAACACCCCAAAAAAGGCGCAAAACGCGAAAAGGGAGCAGTGTAGAAACACCCTGACCCCCTAGGCCTGCTCAGGGGGTCCCACAAGGACACCCAAGGCCAAAAAAACATTTTTATTTTTTTTTAAAAACAGGAGGATGCACGCTGGATGCGCGCATCCTCCCGATAGAAAAAAAAATTCAGCGCGGGCTCCCGCTCTACATATGCTGATTTGCCCCCGGGGGGGCCAAATCCCAGGAGCATATTGTAAAATTAGGTGTGGTGGGGTCCCAATCCCCCCAGACTGCCCCGGCGACCGCCACCCCCGGGGAACTAACATAAAAAAGGCCACCAGGTGCCTCAAGTAAGCGCCACAGAGCTGCGTTGCAGTGTTGTATAAAGGGGGGTGGCCTCTGGACACCTCTCTGCAACCCAGCTCCCTGGCGTATACTGGAGGTACCTAGTGGACTAGTTGGCCCCCAGGGGACCTCAGGATTGAGGAGGAATTAATTTGCCAACTTAAACGCGCCACAGGGCGTGTTTGCACACATATCACCTCAGGCCCCGCCCCCTTCCTTCACAATTGTGCAAATATTCCTCTAAAATCAGCCGAACTACAAATTCCGATGTACTCACCTGTTATCAGGAGAGAACCTAGTGCTGCATCTTTTAGCCCAGCAGTGACCCTGAAAAGTAATTCTAAGCGTACTTACCAGTAACTTGTATTTCCTTCCATAGAATCCATTGTGTGGTTTTCAGTAGAAAAGTTTCTAAGTGTCGATTTTTGAAACGTACAAATATTCCTCTAAAATCAGCGGAACTACGAATTCCGATTTACTTACCTGTTATCAGGAGAGAACCCAGTGCTGCATCTTTTAGCGCAGCACTGACCCTGATAAGTAATTCTAAGCGTACTTACCAGTAACTTGTATTTCCTTCCATAGGAATCCATTGTGTGGTTTTCAGCAGAAAAGTTTCTGTCTATTTTCACAAACTAAAAATATTCCTAAAAAATCGTCTGTATGACTTAAACACATTCTTTCAACTGTTTACAGGAGATTCACCAGTGTTGGATCCAGGATCCACCACTGAGTAAGAAAAAGTAACGATAACACTACTGTTGGACCCGGCCTCGTAGAATGGCCCTCCGTGCCCCCGCACCACCGAAACCTGGTACCTACAGCCCAAACCCCCGGCCCAGCCGAACCTCCCCACCAGGACACACGCACCGACCCGGACATCCCCGTCCCTGGCCTCTCCCCTTTCGGCCACCCCGGGCCCGCGTGCCCACTTCATGCACCAAGATGGCCGCCCGGCCCCAGCGCGACCCGGGCATTGAGGCGCCACTCCGGCTGGAGGACATCCCGCTTCCAGGGGATGAGAGAGGGAGGAGCAGTTTCTATCGCACCTCTGAACTCCCCCGGGACGATGGGTTTCGATCGGCCCTCCGGCCTCCCTGAGGGCTGGCTCCACGCCTGCTGGGTGTCTGGGACTCCTCCCGACCCGGCCCTGAAAGAATCAAAAGACTATAGCAGGAAATCCCGACAAGCGACCCCCAGGTGACAAGACCCCTGCCTGCACAGACTCCGGACATCAAAGAGGGGTCGAACTATAACAAGGGGTGCTCTGGGGCTGTCCGGCAGATTCGACGCTGGAACAACGAGAGCCTGCTGACGTGGTCGCGGCTCCTGGAACTGGAACTCACCTGAGCCCTGCTGAGTGACTCGCGGCTCCCTGAAGATCGTAAGACCTCCGAACTTGTACCTGAGCCCTGCTGAGTGACTCGCGGCTCCCTGAGGATCGTAAGACCTCCGAACGTGTACCTGAGCCCTGCTGAGTGACTCGCGGCTCCCTGAAGATCGTAAGACCTCCGAACTTGTACCTGAGCCCTGCTGAGTGACTCGCGGCTCCCTGAAGATCGTAAGACCTCCGAACTTGTACCTGAGCCCTGCTGAGTGACTCGCGGCTCCCCCAGACTCTCACGGTCCCGCCGGACCCCAACTCCGACCACGTATCCCCCAGCTCGAGGATTGTGAGCTGTGCGCCGGGTACGTCCCTGCTTTGAACCGTTACCAGAGACAGTCCCGCTACCCCCTACCTTTCCGAGACTCTTGAGCCCGTGCTCACCTTGTACATATTTGCAGTGATACCTGTTTGATAAAGCTTGTTCTGAGAATACCCAGTGTGGTCCCTCTGTGTCGTGTGGTGCCAGAAGTACGATCCTAGTTGCGAGAGTCCTCCCCCTGGGGAATCTCCCGCCAGTGCCCGGCTACGATACTTTGAGGGTGGGTCTCAGGGTAGTCAGGACCCCTTTCCGGGCTCCTCTGAAGTCGCCGTCTAACATTGGTGGCAAGCGACGGGATTCGGGCCCATCACCTAGAGATCGTACAGTAAACGACGGACGCACGACCAACAAAGATGGCAGAAGGAAGCGCCACGAGCTCCGCAGAAACCAACGCCAACAGAGTGTTCCAGGTGGAGCATCTGGAAGAATACACACACAAAGAGCTAAAACAATTTTGCAAAGAACTTAAAATCGCTACCACTGGCCTCAACACTAAGGAAGACTTGCAGAAAGCACTGAAAACTTGGGTGGAGACCGGGGCCTCCCGCCCGGAAGGCACGGGGGAGCGCCCCGACGAAGCCGAACCCCCCCAAAGTGAAAGCAGTAGCAATCAGGTGCGAGGCATCGTACCAGACGGGGGCCTATCCCCGGAAGAGCTCGCGGACAGAGAGAGAAGCCGCAGTCATGAACTCGAGTTAGCCAAACTCAAAATCGAGGGCGAATTGAAGTTAGCGGAGAAGAAGCTAGCAGTAGAGCAAATGCGTGTACAAGGCGAACTGGAAGAAAAGAAGCTCCAACGGGAGCACGAAGGAAGAAAGCTCCAACTGGAGCACGAACGGAACTTAAAGGAACTCGAGCTCAAGGCCCGAAATGAGGACGGGAGGCCCTCGGGGAACCGAGAGACGGCCCCCCCAGCGGAACAGAAGGTCCACATCCCCAAGGATGTGGTCAAAGAATATTATAAAAACGATGACATTCAGCAATGGTTTCGGGCCTACGAGGTCGCCATGACCTCCCATCGGATTCCACAGAAGGACTGGGGGGCGGGGTTGTGGGGACGGTTTCTGAGCGAAGGAAGGGACACCCTGCTCGACCTACCCCTCTCCCTGCAGACCTCCTACAGCCACATGAAAGAGGCTCTCCTCACAAGATACGGCCTCACCCCAGAAATGTACCGCCAACGGTTCCGGGACTGCAGGAAGATCCCGGGCACCACCTGGGTGGAGTATGTAAACTTTTTTAGTCGGGCCTTCGATGGGTGGGTCAAGGGCAGCAAAGTCACCACCCTTGCCGAACTCACTGACCTCATGTTATGGGAACATCTGGCTGCGAACTGCTTCGTAGAGCTACGTCAACATCTGCTGGATAGCAAGCTCACAGATCCCCGGAAGCTGGCCGTGGAGGCCGACCGCTGGACCAACACCCGGGTCTCCCGGGGCATGGTAGGAGAGTACCCCCGAACCAGTCAGGGACCACCCCGCCAGAGAGGGGGAGGGAACCAGGGAGGGCCGAGGGAGTCCCAGCCTAGCCCCCCGAAGACACCACCTCCACCTTTCCCGGCGCCCCCCCCACCAGTAACAGGGCCCCCTGGGAGACGGGGACACCGGGTGACCGTCACATGTTTCCGCTGCCAGAAACCCGGGCACTACGCCAATGACCCAGAGTGCCCCATGGCCACCCAAGTCACCCCTGCGAGACAGATAGCCAACGTAGCCCTAGGGGAGGAGGTTGAGGAAGCCGAGGAGTGGGAACCAGCCGCGATGGCCCTAGTATCCCTGGGAGATAGGGAAATGATCCCTGGTAGCCTCCTACCGTCCAACACACAGAAATATGGGCAGCTCGTCAAGATCAATGGCCACCAGGTAGAGGCCCTGCGGGACACCGGGGCCAGTATCACCGGTGTCCTCAGGCACCTAGTTCCCGAGGAGCAGATCCTCCCCAATGTCTTTTGCCCCGTGATATCTGCAGACAATAGGGAAAGTATGTGTCAGGTGGCCCTGGTGCCATTTGAGTGGGGAGGGGTGATAGGTAAACTCAAGGTGGCCGTAAGAACCTCCCAGCCGGTCGACTGCCTCTTAGGGAACGACCTGGAGAGTTCTCCCTGGAAGCACGTAGAGCGCAAGGCCCACCTAGGAATGATGGGACTCCCCGAGTGGGTGTGTGCCACCACCCGATCTATGACAGCCCGACTCACTCCCCGGAGAGAAATCGAGAGCACCCCGGTCGAAGTAGCCAGCACCGTCCCCGCCGAGGGTCCTCCCGTTCCCCCATCGGAAGGGTCCGTCGCCAGCGACGAACCCGCACCATCCGACCCCGCCCCGGTCCCCGAGTTGGGGGATCTACCCGAGTTGGCCCATTGGCGCCACGAGGGCGGGCCCACCCGAGAAGAATTTTGCCGGGAGCAAGCCACCTGTCCTTCCCTGGTCGGGCTGCGGCGCCAGGCCGAGGGCCAAGCCGCAGGTGACCAGACCGGAACGCACCGAATCTATTGGGAGAATAACGTCCTGTATAGTGAGCAGAAATCAGTGGAGCTGGGATCCGGACGGGTACTGGTGGTACCTCTCCGCTTCCGGGATTTCCTCCTGGGCTTAGCCCACGATGTCCCCCTCGCCGGTCACCTGGGTCAGGACAAGACCTACAGCCGTCTCGTGACCCATTTTTATTGGCCTAAGATGAAAGCAGCGGTAGAGGCCCACTGCAAGTCCTGCCCCACGTGCCAAGCCAGTGGGAAGAGTGGGGGGAAGCGCAAGGCTCCCCTCCAACCCTTCCCGGTCGTCAGTACCCCCTTCGAACGAGTCGGGATCGACATCGTGGGGCCACTGGACCCCCCCACCTCCCAAGGTCACCGTTTCATCTTGGTCCTAGTGGACCACGCCACCCGCTACCCAGAGGCTATTCCCCTACGCACCATTACGGCCCCCGTGGTGGGCCGGGCCCTGATGGGGATCTTCTCCAGGGTGGGTTTCCCCCGCGAGGTCGTGAGCGATCGCGGCACTAATTTTATATCCAGGTATATGACGTCCCTGTGGCAACAATGTGGGGTGTCCTATAAGTTCACCACCCCGTACCATCCCCAAGGGAACGGCCTAGTAGAGAGGTTTAATAGGACTTTGAAAGGGATGATCGCTGGCCTAGAAGAGCCCCTCCGGCGTAAGTGGGACGTCCTGCTCCCCTGCCTCTTGTTCGCTTACCGGGAGGTCCCCCAGAAGTCCTTAGGGTTCAGCCCGTTTGAATTACTCTATGGGCACCCCGTCCGAGGTCCCCTCAGTTTAGTTAAGGAAGGGTGGGAGGCAGCACCCCAGACCACCCCCCGAGATGTGTTCCAATATGTCCTGGCCCTCCGGAACCAGACCAGGAGGTTCCGAGAACTGGCCGAGGCCAACCTGGAGGCGAGTCAAGAAGAAATGAAGCGCTGGTACGACCAGAATGCTACTCTGGTCGAGTTCCAGCCGGGCCAGCAGGTGTGGGTCATGGCCCCCGTGAAGCCTGGCGCTCTCCAGGACCGATGGACTGGGCCCTACAAAGTGGTCGAGAAGAAGAGCCAAGTCACCTACTTGGTGGACGTCCAGTCGCCTCGGGATCCCCTCCGGGTCCTGCACGTGAACCGCCTCAAGCCTCACTTCCAGCGGACAGAACTGAGCCTCCTGCTGGCCACCGATGACGGGGCCGAAGATGAGTCGGATCCCCTCCCGGACCTCCTGTGTATCAAGGAGCAGGATGGCTCCGTGGAAGGAGTGAACCTCTCCCCAGCCGTCACTGCCCAGCAACAAGCGGACTGCCGCCAGCTCCTAAGACAATTTTCTGACCTCTTCTCCCTGACCCCCCGGGTCACCAACTGGTGTGTTCATGATGTGGACACCGGGGACAGCCCGCCGGTGAGACACCGAGCCTACCAGGTTCCTGACCGGGTCCGGTCCTGCATTCAAGCGGAAGTCTCGAAGATGTTGACCCTGGGGGTGATCGAGCCCTCTGACAGTCCCTGGGCCAGCCCCGTGGTCCTGGTCCCGAAGGCAGCGGCCCCCGGTGTCGCCCCCGAGCTCCGATTCTGCGTGGACTACCGGGGGCTCAATGACGTTACCCGAGCCGATGCCCACCCCATTCCACGAGCCGACGAACTCATTGACCGACTAGGGGCAGCCCGGTTCCTCAGCACATTCGACCTCACCTGCGGATACTGGCAGATTGCGCTCACCGAAGGGGCCAAAGAGCGGTCCGCTTTCTCCACCCCCGATGGGCACTACCGCTTCCGCGTAATGCCCTTCGGGATGAAAAATGCCCCGGCCACTTTCCAGCGACTGGTGAATAGAGTCCTGGCCGGGCTAGAACAGTTCAGCGCGGCATACCTGGACGACATCGCTGTCTTCAGTTCAGAGTGGAGTGAGCACCTCCAGCACCTCCGAAGGGTGCTAATCGCCCTGCGCCAGGCAGGCCTCACAGTAAAAGCCAGCAAGTGCCAGATCGGGCAAGGATCCGTGGTCTACTTGGGGCACCAAGTCGGGAGTGGCCAGGTCGCCCCGCTACAGCCAAAGATCGACGCCATCCTGGCCTGGGAACCACCCATCACCCAGACGGAGGTCCGAGCCTTTCTTGGACTCACGGGCTACTACCGAAGATTCATTCGGGGGTATGGCAGCCTTGTCGGCCCTCTCACAGAACTCACGTCTAAAAAACAGCCAAAGAAAGTGCAGTGGACGGCTGCCTGCCAGGAAGCTTTCGATGCCCTAAAAAGGGCCATGTGTACTGCCCCCGTCCTCCAGGCTCCCGACTACGCCAAGGAGTTCATAGTCCAAACCGATGCCTCCAAGCATGGCATTGGGGCCGTCCTGTCCCAAGTAAATGACCAAGGCCTAGACCAGCCCGTCGCCTTCCTCAGTCGGCGGCTGTTGCCCCGAGAACAAAGATGGAGCACCATAGAGCGCGAAGCCTTTGCCGTGGTCTGGGCACTCAAAAAGCTACGACCCTACCTGTTTGGCACCCATTTCAGAGTCCAAACTGACCATCGGCCCTTACGTTGGCTCATGCAGATGCGAGGAGAAAACCCCAAGCTACTGCGGTGGTCAATCTCCCTCCAGGGGATGGATTTCACCGTGGAACACCGCCCTGGTACGGACCACGCCAATGCTGACGGCCTCTCCCGGTTCTTCCGCCTCAGCGAAGAGAACCCCCCAAGCTGATGGGCAGTTCTCTCCGGCTTTCAGCTGGGGGGGACGCGTGTTGGACCCGGCCTCGTAGAATGGCCCTCCGTGCCCCCGCACCACCGAAACCTGGTACCTACAGCCCAAACCCCCGGCCCAGCCGAACCTCCCCACCAGGACACACGCACCGACCCGGACATCCCCGTCCCTGGCCTCTCCCCTTTCGGCCACCCCGGGCCCGCGTGCCCACTTCATGCACCAAGATGGCCGCCCGGCCCCAGCGCGACCCGGGCATAGAGGCGCCACTCCGGCTGGAGGACATCCCGCTTCCAGGGGATGAGAGAGGGAGGAGCAGTTTCTATCGCACCTCTGAACTCCCCCGGGACGATGGGTTTCGATCGGCCCTCCGGCCTCCCTGAGGGCTGGCTCCACGCCTGCTGGGTGTCTGGGACTCCTCCCGACCCGGCCCTGAAAGAATCAAAAGACTATAGCAGGAAATCTCGACAAGCGACCCCCAGGTGACAAGACCCCTGCCTGCACAGACTCCGGACATCAAAGAGGGGTCGAACTATAACAAGGGGTGCTCTGGGGCTGTCCGGCAGATTCGACGCTGGAACAACGAGAGCCTGCTGACGTGGTCGCGGCTCCTGGAACTGGAACTCACCTGAGCCCTGCTGAGTGACTCGCGGCTCCCTGAAGATCGTAAGACCTCCGAACTTGTACCTGAGCCCTGCTGAGTGACTCGCGGCTCCCTGAGGATCGTAAGACCTCCGAACGTGTACCTGAGCCCTGCTGAGTGACTCGCGGCTCCCTGAAGATCGTAAGACCTCCGAACTTGTACCTGAGCCCTGCTGAGTGACTCGCGGCTCCCTGAAGATCGTAAGACCTCCGAACTTGTACCTGAGCCCTGCTGAGTGACTCGCGGCTCCCCCAGACTCTCACGGTCCCGCCGGACCCCAACTCCGACCACGTATCCCCCAGCTCGAGGATTGTGAGCTGTGCGCCGGGTACGTCCCTGCTTTGAACCGTTACCAGAGACAGTCCCGCTACCCCCTACCTTTCCGAGACTCTTGAGCCCGTGCTCACCTTGTACATATTTGCAGTGATACCTGTTTGATAAAGCTTGTTCTGAGAATACCCAGTGTGGTCCCTCTGTGTCGTGTGGTGCCAGAAGTACGATCCTAGTTGCGAGAGTCCTCCCCCTGGGGAATCTCCCGCCAGTGCCCGGCTACAATACTTTGAGGGTGGGTCTCAGGGTAGTCAGGACCCCTTTCCGGGCTCCTCTGAGGTCGCCGTCTAACAACTACTTACCTGCTAAGTGAATATTCTGCCATAGGATAACATTGGTGATTCTATGTGAAAAAATTATGTGTCGGCTTTTAAAATACAATAATATTCCTTAAAAATCACTACTGTAACCAAAACTCTTTTACTTAACTGTGTACAGGAGATGTCCAAGGACTGAATCTAGGATCCAGTCCTGTGGTTAGAAAAGTAATCCATAAAGTAACTAATTGCATTTGACTAGAAATTCACATTGAGCTCAATGTTGCATTGTGTTTGAAATTGTGTTGCCCATTGCAACAACTGTAACTACTGTACTTAAAAGTCTATTGCCTATTTGCAAAGTATTTAAACTAAAGTAATTCTTTTTGAGAAAGTATATTTTGTATTGTTATATATAATGTAATTAAAAAATAAAAGATCCAAAAATATATAGTTAAAAAAATTTAGTAAATCAGTATAAAAAAAATCAGTATAACAATTAATACATTAAAAATTGTCATTTACAAAACCTTTGAAATTCACTGAAAAAACCATAGGTTTCAGGCCTGATATAGTTAGGAATTAGCATTTAAAAAACCTTTGAAATTCACTGAAAAAAAACATAGGTTTCAGGCCTGATATAGTTAGAAATTAGCATTTAAAAAAACCTTAGAAATTCACTGAAAAAACAATAGGTTTTAGGGGTGTTATGGGTATATGAAGTTATACCTGTGAGGGAATCATAAAGTGCATATGCGATATACAGTCAATTTGGAGGCTATTGCATTGTTAATGCATTGTTAAAAGAATTACATTTGATAAAATGCCTGCACGTAAAATAATGGTGGCCATTTCGATGAACCCAGAAAACTCTAATCTGAGTGAGACGTCATAAAAAGGAAAAAAAATAAAGAAATAATTTCAGTGAGGTGCTTTGCGCGTTACATCAGAAACAAACAATTATTTACATTGTTCTCAAGCCGTGCTCTGTAAAGTGCATGTGCAGGTCCTACAAGTGGACCAGGGCCATTACAGTAGACCCATCTCAGAAATTCTATTGCAGTCAAAATGGCCCTCATCTAGCATCAATAAACAATCATACAAAAAAGACTTATATGAAACATTATAGTTAAACAACTTTTTTAATGTAGGATCCTGTGATGATTTCTTTCAATTTGGTAATATCAGAAATAAAACAGTAGGCAGGGCGATATAATACAGTGAGTTGCCCAGAGCTAGGGAATCATCTTTAAAATTGTACTACGAGTACACCACATTGAAAATAGGAAGTGTGAGACAGAGAACACAATAGGTGGATGTGTGTCAAGATCCTGTAAGCCTCTCTACAATGGGGCCGATTCCGATGTCGGACGGACTCAAGTCCGTCCGACATCGGTCAGGAGCCGTAACCGACCGACCTGCTGTCGTCTGTTACGGCCCTGCTAGTACGATGCGACCGAGCAGGGTTCGGTCGCATTCGTATACAAGGCAATGCAGGCATGCATTCCGAGCGCAATGCATGCCTGCATCCCTGAAAGCAGGGGTGCAATTCATCCCTGCACCCTGTGGGCGGCACCCCAAGGTGCCTGCCACCGGGTGCAGGGATCCACAGAGGGGCACCATAGGTGCCCCCAGGCTGCCATTCGGCAGCCTAGCACCCATGGGGTCCTACTGGGGGCCCTCAAAGACATTTTCCGACTGCCTTTTCGTGCCGGAAAAACTGGCACAAAAAGGCAGTGAAACGCTGCCATCGTACTCCCTCCGTCGCAAAGAGGCGGTCGGGGGAGTACTGGGAGATTTCTGGACGGCGGACGGGCTCTCCGAGCCTGTCGTCTGCAATCCGGAAATACGTGTCGGATTCCTTTCCGACCGAGCCCATCAGAATGGCTCGGTCGGAAAGGAATCCGGCCGACACCTTCCGATTCGGTTGGTGCCCTTCCGACCGAAATCGGAATCGGCCCCAATGTCGGAATCTCAGATTTCTACATATCTGGCGGAGCCAAATAGTCCTTGCCCTTTTATAACCTAGACAGAAAAATATCACATGAATATCCGTCTTCTCTGTGTTACTACAAACTGGGCAGCCCCGATCAGGTGAGTCCGCCCATTTACTGGTAAATGCACGCAACGGGAGGACCCCATGCCTGAACTGTATGTATAGTTTCTTGGCCAAGAATGGCTGAATATCATCCAAAGAAGATTCTAATCTGTATTGATCTTTGACTTCTAAGAACTCAAGTGTTAATCGTCCAACTAGGTGGCTTCCTATAACCTGGTTTCGTTTGTACTCATTATAGCTCTCCACCAGGACCTTCCTAGAGGTAGCGAGGCAGGTTTCTTCTGGGTTGGTCCACAGGTTGCCCCTCCCCATGGCTACACAGGTGTTCCTAATATGTTCCAGCCAAGCAAGTTTGTCCGCACCCTGTAGACTCAGCACTTCACTCAGTTCCTCCCTATAAGCTACCAGTTCAGGTGTGTTCCACAGGCGACACCAAATAAAAAGAGGTCTAAGGTCAGCTTTATCAGAGATTGGTCTAACCCCCAGGTCCATTCTGAGGGGTGTGAGTGGGGAGCAAGGGGGGAGACCCAACAGTTTCCTGGCGAAAGAGTTCCGGATATTTGCTAGAGAGCCCAGAGGACGATGGGCCCAGATTTTGGCACCGTAGAGGGCAGCGCCCCTGGCTTGTACTTTGTATATTTCTACTGCCGGGCCTATAGATTTGTGGGTGCAGCTCCTGAATACCTTTGTTAGACCACCCGTCATCTGTGCCAGCTTTAAGCTTCTTTCTGAATTTGCGCATCCCAGTCCAGTTTTTCTGTGAGCATGATCCTGAGGTACTCAAAGATAGACACTCTCTCTAGCAGGTTCCCATCTAGACGGGGTTGGGCCGGGTACTATTGCTTGTGTTAAATACCATGTACTTGGTTTTTTGAAGGTTGAGCTCCAAGCCCCGGTTCCTACAAAAGACACACAAAATGTTTAGGGCCCTTTGGATTCCCATGGGTGATTTAGAAAGGAGGAGGGTGTCATCCGGCAAACATCATCACAGGTATTTTGCGATTCGCGAGTTTGGGGGCGTCAATATTACTCTCTGTAATCAGTGACTCTATTTGTAATATATTTATGGAAATATATTTTATGTTTGTTTCTGTTGTATATATCTAAATTATTTTGTTTCAATTTAGGATAGCTAAAGTTAAATCTGTGCCTCTAAAATCTAAAACTTTCCCCGCTGTTGCTTAGATTGGAGTGGGGATACTAAATTTGACCCCTCAGAGCCCAACTCTTTCCCTACTGTTGCTTACATTGGAGTGAGAATAGTAATTCTGATTCCTCCAAAGACCAACATTTTCCTAACTGTTGTTTCTGTTGCCTATATTGGACTGAGAGTAGTATATCTGATCCCTTCAAAGTCCAACACTTTCCTACTGTTGCTCCATCTGGCCTTGCAATAGTATATTTGACCCCTCCAAAGTCCACCACTTTCCTTACTATTTCTTAAGTAGATGTGGGAGTAACATGTTTTACCCCTCAAAAGTCAGTACTTTACCTACTGTTGATCATGTTGGAATGTGAGTAGTGAATCCAACCCCTCCAAGCCTAATTTTTTATCTTACTTTTTAAATTGTTTTAATATACAGGTTTTGTTTTACTTTTAAAAGTTAGTTTAATGTAAATTGTGTTTTTACTATTTGTGCAGTAATTGTTTATTAATGTATTTTTTATTTTAATGGTCTTTAATTCTAATAAATTATTATTATTATTTATTATGTTTAAATGATTTCATTTAAAAAAATATGTTCTTTGCAGGTTTTTTAAAATACTTGTTTTTATTTTATAAAATAGAATTTTTTATATTTTTTTATATTATAGGTTTAAAAAAATGGAATATGTTAAAAGTAAATGTATGTTTTAAAAATAATATAACATATAATAGATAAAACTCAATATACTTACCTATTTTATGATGATACAGTGGTCTTCTCTATTTTTGTTTTCAACATTTTTGTCTTTGCATACAAAGGGCATAATTATGATGTCGTTAGGGAAGCATTCCTACCAAATCGGTTCCGGAATGCTTTCCGAACGACTCGGATTGGGGGAGTCTGACCGAGTGATTTGGATGCATCCGATACTATTTCGTTAGTAATTAGGACCCCCTGATGTGGTAGAAATAAAATTCCTAGGACAGGGCAATACACAATGTAACAGTAACTTCCTAGGCAATGATTATATATAAAGCATTTCTTTATCCTATGTGTCAAGACAATGTAACAACAAAGTAGTTAAAAAATACAAAATTATGTTTATTATTCACATCTCAAATATCATAGGGTGTTAAAAGAAAAAAAACACATTTGTACAATGCAGACATGCAGTGTATCATCATTTGTTACAGTAATCTCATTAAAAAAAACAATTCTTATACAGATAAAAAGAGGAAAAAACAATCCTGTGGCACAATCTTTAATCTTCGACGCACGTTTTGGCGTAAAATGCGACTTCGTCAGGAAAAGCCACAAATCCTGAAATTAATAAAAAACATATACTAGACACCAATTTATATAATCATTTTTCAAATTTGTAATCGGTATTTTTAAATTACATTATTTAACTGACACATAAAAAAGTTTATTAATTAACTTTGAATGCCTACATATCATCTTCCTTGTTCAGGAAAAGGAGCAAGATCCATAACGTAAATGACAAATAAAAGGATAGTCGCGAGAGTGGATAAAAGGGAGAAGGGGAAGGATATAGAGAGTGTGAAGAGAATATTATGGGGAAAAAGGATAGTATTTACCAAACATTCCAATTTAGTTTGTGTGACACCCAACGTGATGTAGGGTACTTTCTCAATATTCCGATGAGGTTCATAACGGATTATCAATTACCATTAGGTTCATTATTCTTATGTCCAAAATGAGTAAAAGGCTTGTTAGGTTTAAGGAGTGGGTACCTTTTATTGTATAGGAGATCCAATCAATGTATTGTGACATTAGTCACTTCTAAGGTTCAGCCGGATATGCTGAAATATATAGAGTGACACTTGTGTATTAGTAAGGATCTAAAAATGGAAAGTTTAGAGTTATTTCATATTTATTTCATTCTTGGCTTCACGTTATGGTCAAGGTAAATAGAGATGACCTAAAGATACCTGATTTATGATATGAATATTTCACAAGTGCCAATCCAAAAATAGAACACCGCATTGATGGCGGACCTGGGCAGAAGCAATTATTTTCCCTAATAGAAGAAACATGGAAGTAACATATGTATTGTTTTAAAACAGTTTAATCTATAGGCTTACAATTTCTATCGAGGACAGAATAACAACATTACTGCAATATGGATAGACTGGCTGCACATATTGCTGTGGCATTGTGAATAAAAGTCTGAGCTCTCTACGTAAATCTTAGATTTAGGAAAATTATGTTGAAAATGTCCACATCGTCTTTTTATGGGTGCTATCAAAATAGGTGATGTTATTGAAACCTTATGGGAATAAAAGGCTGGGATAACGTATCAACCTTTGTAGCCATAGAGGCACTATTTAAAGTGAACTTACTATATAATAAAGTCTAAGCTAAGTCCTATATGTTTACCTTACCTTACAGGCGTGGTTCCATGGATAGGTTTCCTCGGTCTTGTTAGCGACTGGCGTGGAGGTTAGATGACAAAGTGTGATAGATAGTAATCCGTTGTTTTAAATGGCATTTAAATAGCGAAAATACGCGTGATTGATGCAATTCCGGTGTAGCCTTCACCTTAGGTCATTACGTGATGTGGAACGCTAATCTCAATACGTGCTATGTATTGAAGGGTAACGGTAGAGAGCTCGCGATGTAACCCAATATGGATAGCGTTTTCTAACAACCGTAGTTATTGGTTGCACGTGACTGTGCGTCTCCATTACGTGAGCCTGATAGCTCTAGACCGTCAACTCACTCGTATTTTGCTTTAGATACAAACTAAAAACAACAGATAGAGTTTATTTCTATTGACTATTATATTCCTGTACTAATATGCAGAACAAATGGAATGTAAGAATGATGTTATTATATAATTTTTATTCTTTGGAGACTATCTATTACAGAAATATTAATAATTGCTTGGAAAAATAGTGAATATAATTTCTTTATAGCGACTTTCTATATAAATTAGTGGATAGCCTAAAGGGCGTATTGATTTCAGCAGAATGACTGGAGGAGAGTAATCATGGGATAATTAGCAGTTGACTGTCTGTATGTACTTGCTTGGGTAATTAAGTAATAGCATTTTTCCAAGGTAAATCGCTGTTTAAACCGTTTTGAAAGGTGTCTAGTGAAGATCCGTTTTTTGCGGACTTGCATGCCGCCTTTGTCCTCTTGTATATTGATTTTTTCCAAGATGCGCCATTGAATCTCTTCTGATTTATGTTGTAAATCAATAAAATGTTTTACTAGGGGAGCCATCAGTTTTTTTCTTTTATTGCAGAACGATGTTCTGCTATTCTAGTATGTATGGCTCTGGAGGTTTCCCCCACGTAGCCAAGTTGGCATGGGCAGAGAATTAAGTAGATCACATTTTGTGTTCTACAATTCCACATATTGGTTGCCCAGATTGTAAATCCACTGTATATTGCCTGGAGCTGTTTGCGTGGAGGAAGTTTGTCAGTTGCTTGTTGAGTATCTTCCTGATGACATTTGCTGGGTAGGGAAGCAGGGTGATGTTCCAATAGATCCTGCGGTACTGCCGTCCGTTGTTTAAGAAGGGCCTGGGTCTCTGCATGCCTCCAGCTCCCATGGAATGTGGCAAACTCTAAGGAGACATTCATGACGTGCTGGACGTGGGCTTCAAGGATGGGGAATGATGTGGTTGAGATGTTGTGTGGGAAGGGGCCTGATGGAGAGCCAGAGTAGATGGTGCACATGAGCCAGGTGGTGTATTTGCTGCTGGTCCAGAACCTGAGGGGGGTTTGTCCTGCGGATAATAGTGCTGTCTGCCTCTGTGTGCCAAGGCTGTCGTGTATGGCCATGAGCTTGCAGTGGTAGAAAGTTGCAAGGGATGTGATCTGCCTTGCAAGGGTGGGGTGTCTTTTGGATGGAGAGCTGCTGTCAGTTCACTCACAATGCTGATTAGCTCCTTGATGTTGTGTGTTTTGGTGCCTCTGCCCTATCTGAAGGATCTCCACTTGTCCTTGCTGATGATATGGTGATGGCTGTGTGTGGTGTTTTCTAGGGCTGTAAGGTAAATGATGGTTCTTTGTGTTGCAAAGTTTGCACAAGAGTCCGGCTACATCTGTATGAGTCCAGTAGGTCTGCCTTGTCCCAGGTGGCTTAACTGTTGTTGTGCTTCACAGGAAAGTCCGTCAATGTGGCAGGATTGTTAGATCAGTTGCTGATCCAGTGTGTGAGTTTGCATGGTGTGGCAGTGGTGTTGGTTCGAGTGTCCCACACAGCTTGTCTGTGGTGACTTACATCAAGCATCTTTGGGGGATCGGTAGCGGGGTGTGGGGCAGTGTGTTGCTTGTCGGAGACGTGGATGCAAATGTTGATGGACCAATGATGGATGGTGGTGTGGTTCTCCTCCAGCAAGAAGTTACTGGCCCCCAGCCACATGTAGCCTGTGGAGGTGAGGGTGTGCGTGCAGATGTACATGTTGATGACTTAGCAGAATTGTGGATGTAGCCCTGGAGATCTGTAGATGAGTGTTACTCTGAGGGTTGCCAGGGGGTTGGTGCAAAACCGGATTTGTCACTCTGAGGGTGTACATGGGAATAAATTGCAATTCATCCGCCGGGATTGTTGGTGCCGTCCCTGCGGGTGATCTTGTATCCGTCTGAGATGGCAATGAAGAAGTTGTGTGTTGAGGATGCTTTTGTCCAGGTTACTGTCATGAAGGTGATGTGTGGGGCTGTTGTGTGGAGGAGTTAACAGAGTCCAATGGCTTGCTGGTGGACGGAGTGGGTGTGGAGTTGGAGGCACTTGACCTGGTTGTTCTGACAGGGTCTGGTAGGCGGGGCAGCGCTGTGTAGGCAGTTGGAGTTGCACACTCAGCATGCGAAGGTGTCGTGTGTGCGCTTAGGGGTTGCCTGATCGCAGGCGGTTGATTCTCTGGAGGACATGCTTGGAGGGTGGCTGCAGCATGAGCCTGTTGTGTGACGTGGGTCATGCAAAGACCAGAGGGTCGGGCACTGTGCACCTTGCAGACGATCCTGCCTTTGGCATGGCGTTGGCACAACAGTGGCACAGACAAGCTGCTGGCTGCATTTAGAATGGGTGGAGGGGTAAGGGAGGAGCATTTTGGAGGCATGTGGGTTGCAGAATCAAGGCACTCGGTGGGGCGGTGCCGCAGGTGAGGCACCAGCAGGCAGAAGGGGTGAGAAACTAGGCAACAGTAGCACACAAAGACAAGGAGGTCAGAAAGGCACAGTGCAACAGGTGTATGTAAAGGAAGGAGTATCAGGTTACTCATGGGTCACTCCGAGAAAATGTATGAACAATCATCAAAAATTACGGCCACAAGATCAGGCAACAAAATGTGGAGCTGCAGACAGGAGACACACCATCAGCAGGCGTTCACATCCCGTTGTGGGGATCAACCTGCACAAATACATACACAACCAGGTACTTCATGCCCAATACATATTATTAGCCATGAAGAACTGCATGCATGTTGCCGAAGTACACATACACCCATATGCTCAATCTTTGACAATTATGCCATAGATGACGCATGCAAACTGGCAAGAGAGCTGTAGTGACAGAGATGAGGCACTTTGGATTGTGCTGAACCCCTTTCTTCCACAGACACACACAAAGGGAAATGCATCCATATGAACAGACTCACAGGTCAGTTGACATAACATGTTGGACGTACGCTGGACCCCCCCTTCACAACACGGATGATGCAAATCCCAATGAACTGGCACACAAGTTAAGGGGATGAGCCAAACACATCCTGCTGCACACGGAGAGGCTGCAATTCCCCATAGAGCCTGTTGTTGTGATGTCCCACACTATGTCCACCCGTAGCATCCGCAGTGTTTCACAGGTAAGGTTTACACACATTGATGCCTTCATCTGACTCCACACTCCACTACAGATGACTGACAAGAAGGGTGACTATCATGTCATGGGAGTGATGCTACATGTGATATGCTCCATGGTGAGAAGACATGTATGCATGGTACCACAACATGCACAGAAGCAGTCCCCACACATTCCCAACCTGTACCACCACCAAAAACCCTTGCTGCAATCCTTACCCAAACTGACATTTCCACATGTCCGTGCATGGAACGCTGATTCAGCACACGTTGCAATCCTCATGAGGAATAGCAGGAGGACAACGATGACACGAGCAGACAACAGGCGCAAAAACCTGGGAATGACAGACACACAAGAAATCACCTAAAACAATTCTCGCCGCACACATGGTCATTTAGGAAACATGAACAATGTTGGACACATGCAAATTTCAAAGAAAGTTTCTCCACAACACTGTGTGGCATGACATCATCACTCGAGTGACACATCAGAACGCACATCAAAGTCACTTTGCATTCAGTCAGCTGGACACACACATTGCAACACATGCCACTCAATGCTACAAGCTTGCACACTCATACCCAGTGACTCACCATTATGAGGAGAAGTTGCGTATGAGCTGACTCCGGATATCATCCTCCTCCTCCTCATCACTGGCCTCGTGACCAGGCCCTTGATCCTCCACGGGTGGATGTTCCTGCTCATCCGGATCCAGGATGAGTGGCACTGCATTCTGAACTGCCATGTTGTGCAGCATGCAGCACACGAGGAAGATTTGGCAGACCTTCTCCGGTGCATATGGGAGGGACCCACCTGTCTTGTCAAGGCACCGGAATCGGCTCTTCAGGAGTCCAAACGTCCTCTCAATCACTCGCCTGGTCTGGCCGTGTGCATTGTTGTACCGGTGATCTGCAGCTGTTCTTGGGTTGCAGAGAGGTGTCAGCAGCCATGGCATGTTGGGATATCCAGAGTCCCCTACATGGAAACATCATGTAAATAAGTGGGTCAGGAGATGCCGTAAGAGCCATAGATACCGCAACACACAGGACAAACAGAGTATACCCACCAACAAGACATGCTCATTTGTTGTGCAGCCTCAGCATCATTTGTGGCACCCTGCTACGCCTCATGATGTAGGCATTGTGTGCTGATCCTGGAAAACGTGCACAGACATGGGAAATCTGCATGTTAGCAAGACACACCACAAGGGCATTTATTGAGTGGTAATGTTTTCTATTGTGGTAGGCTTGCTCCTGTGCCTGTGGTGGTACCAAAGCCACATGTGCTCCATCAATGGGTCCAATTACATGGGGCATCCCTCCCAGGGCATAGAAATCACCCTTGACATCTGTCAACTCCTCAGGAGTTGGAAATTTGATGAATTCATCAAGGTGCTCCAACATGGCTGCCAAAACATCACGCAGGACACGGCTGAACACTGTCTGTGACATCCCACCAACATCAGGTATGGTCAATTGAAACGCACCTGTGGCAAAAAAATGTAGGGCTGCCATCACCTTCATCTTGGGGGTCAGCGCAGTAGGATACCTGTGTCGTGGTTGGAGGTGTGGTGCCAGCTTGTTTGTCAAGTGCTCAATCAACTGTCAAGTGAATCTGTAACGCCGGATGCAGGCACGTTCCCTCATTGCAGCCAAGTCTGGCATTGGTCTTGGGACAGGCGGTGCCCTGCAAGACATTGTTTGGAAGAATGAAGATTGAGAGTTGGCCAACATCAATGTCAATGAACATAGCACATGCTAAACTGCTACTACACATCAGGTAACTATGGAGTCAGGTGTGTGCAATACATCCAGGGCACATATGCCAGCTTGCTGGCACTCCTACGAAAAGCCAGATACACCTGTTGATTGTCAAGTCTACATGACATGCCCTGAAATGAGCTGGGGGCCAGTCTGAGTGAACAGCCAGAGATATCACTGGAGTGACACACATCCACATAGCTGCATTTGAAGGATGTCATCTCATCCAGACAGCTGACTGCAAGGCACACGCACAGGTCACATGGAATGTCAAATGTACATATCAAACACATTGCGATGAAGGGGTTCACGTGACAACAGAAAAACACAGCCATTGAGACAACGCAGATATGTATGCCTGGGAAAATATGATGTCCGATGCGCACAGACCCTACAGCTGTGGGAATCCACATGTGGCATGGTGTGCATAGATATGTGCCATGCCCATCTCCACACAGACCCATGTTGGATGCCCCAACAGCAGATGCAGTTGACGGGACACTGACAGCAAGCTCATGGGAACACATGACACACACCTGACATAGTCACAAAGGGGCATGCTGATCGTAACATGTCAGCTGATAGAGTGTCCCTGGCATCAGGAGACAGGTGCAGGTGTTGATGACTGTGCCATCCCACTGCTGCTGTGCATGACACAGTTGGACTACAGACACACATGTGGCAAGTGTCAAGGTGATGTGTGCCACATAGTGCACCATCACACATGACATGTGTCCACAGGTCATCACACATCAATTGTGCAACTAGATTAGATGACCTGTGCAATATCACTGGCTGCCACACCTAGGGCCTGCACATGAAAGTATGCAATGACAAGTACTTGATGGACATCCTTGTGCGACTCGTAGCCCTCCATTCCTGGCATGTGTACGCCTGTATTACCATTGTAAGCGTGTGAAACGCATCGTACACCCGCATTCATTGCCTTGAGTACGCTTCGTATCCCTATTGTACTGGTGCCATACCTGTACGTGTGAAACGCACCGTACAACTAGTGCGGTAGGGGTACGTGTGAAACGCACCGTACAACTGGTGCCTGTAGGGGTACGTGTGAAACGCACCATACAACTAGTGCCGTAGGGGTACGTGTGAAATGCACCGTACAACTAGTGCCGTAGGGGTATGTGTAAAACGCACCGTACAACTGGTGCCTGTAGGGGTACATGTGAAATGCACCGTACAACTAGTGCCATAGAGGTACGTGTGAAACGCACCATACAACTGGTGCCTGTAGGGGTACGTGTGAAATGCATCGTACAACTAGTGCTGTAGGGGTATGTGTGAAACGCACCGTACAACTAGTGCCGTAGGGGTACGTGTGAAATGCACCGTACAACTGGTGCCTGTAGGGGTATGTGTGAAACGCACCGTACAACTTGTGCCATAGGGGTACGTGTGAAACGCACAGTACAACTAGTGCCATAGGGGTATGTGTGAAACGCACCGTACATCTAGTGCCATAGGGGTACGTGTGAAATGCACCGTACACCCGCATTCATTGCGTGTGTATGCTTCGTTTCACTATTGTACTGGTGCCGTAGGGGTACGTGTGAAACGCACCGTACTCCCGCATTCATTGCATGTGTACGCTTCATTTCACTATTGTACTGGTGCCATAGGAGTACGTGTGAAACGCACTATACACCCGCATTCATTGCGTGTGTATGCTTCGTTTCACTATTGTACTGGTGCCGTAGGGGTACGTGTGAAACGCACCGTACCTGTGTGTGGATTTCAAAATGACATAGGGGAAACATAAGGGACAAGTATTAGGCCCTAAATGCATGCTGGTTGTCATGGATACAGAGTTTTCAGTTGAAATGTGTCCATCAGGTGTCCTGGAAAAGTCAGTTGGCCACAAAATACAATGTTGCAAAGTGGTTGTTTAAAGGGATTGGAGTAAACGTACGAAGCGAATGAGTCTGACCAATCACTATGTACTCCTCAAAATGAATGCCCCTCAGCAAGACAGATATAAGGCAGCCAGAACTCATGAGAGGGCACTTGCCTGCACAACTTTCGAGTCGACCACACTGCTGCTGTCTCTGCTTCCTCTGGCCCATGTCACGTACTGTGGAGAGGGCTCAGCCATTCACCCTGGAGGAGAATGAGGCGTTGCTGGACTGCCTCCTCTCACAGTACACCAAGCTGTATGGGAGACCAGGGGAGCAGGTGAGTGCTGACTCCACTACCTTTGCCTATGCACCTGTTGTGTGACTGTCAATATTGTGTCCAGGTAGGACAGACATGCAATGTTGTTTAGAGTGGGTCCCGGGGGGGACATGGTGATGTCTCTCATGCAGAGCATGATGTAGTTCCTGTGTGCACTCCTCACTTGCATTGTGCTTACTGTGACTTTCACTGCATAGAACATGACACATTCAACCTGGCAAATCGTTGGTGGCTTTTTTTCCTATTGTCCTGAGGTGATTCAGTGGTCCCCCGTATGACAGGTGACTGTTCCCACAGATGTGTATGAGTTTAGTGGACCTGTGGTGAGAGTGTCCAAATGATGTGTACGACCTCATGGACATTGATGTGTGTGAATGTTCCTTGTCATGTGGGTGAGTGTCTATGTGAAGTGTTGCACCACAGTTGCATGGAGGAGGCAACAGATCTACCCATCTGATGTGACAAGTAAGCCATGCTGTGTGTCTGACTTGCAGAGCTAGCACGACACCTCTGACACCCCACTGGCAAGTGGCACATGTGCAGAGTGAGGGTTGTATCCGCTGTTGTCAATGACAGGTGAGTGATCTGTGCCTGGGTGTGTCTGTCTAGTCTGCTGAGGGTGTGTCAGTGGATTGGGACATGTGACTGCTTGGCACGTGCTGGCCATCAGCCTTCTGTTGCATGTGCTGCACAGTGTGTGGCATGATCAGTGAGTGTGTCGCACCCCTCATGCCACCTGTTGACTTTCAATGCCATGTAGTGCATTGGGGCTTGCGCACAGGCCCATTTCTTATTGTGAATGATGCAATTCCTGTCAGCATCCTATGCCCTGTTCAACATTTCAAAGATGTTCAGATGTGTGCATCTCGGACATGGAGAAGGTGTATTGATGTTGTGTCACTTTGTCATCCTGACAGGTAACTGCCTACGAGAAGGGGGAAATCTGGCGGGACATCGTCAGGGCCGTGAGATCTGCGGGGGATCATAGTCGGCAGCTGCCACAGGTCCGCAAAAGGTGGCAGGACATCCGGTGCTGGACCCAGCTGATCGCCCGGGTCCAGCTGGAGCTCGACCCTCCTCGCCCCCACGGCGGGCGCCGACGCCTGAACCCCCACATGACCCGTGTCCTGGCGGTGGTCTTCCCTGACCTCGATAGGCAGTTACAGGAGAGACTGCAGCAAGGAGGTACATGGCTGTTTGTTGTGTTATGTGTCACCAGCTTTTGGAAGTGCTCTGTAGCCTGGATACACTCCCAGAGTTTATATGTGCAGTGCATTTTGTGTTCCCCAATGTCACCTGGTGCTCTTTTTCATCCCTTCCCCTCCTTGACATGTGTCCCCTGGTCTGTGTGTAATCACATTTGCACATGGTCATCCAGGGTGCCAGTAAATCAAAGTGCACATTGCTTTCTGCATTATGTGGGAGGGTGGTTTGTGACTTGTGTTGGTACCTTGCCTGTGCCATGACCTGTTCACTATGTTGGGGGTCCATATTTGTTGGCACTGATGATGATTCTCAACATAGAAGTGTGAGGTCTCAACTGAACACCCTTGCATCATGCATGACCAATGTTGTGGCCTCAGACATGATGTGCATGAGTGGGAGTTATGCATAGTGCCATGACGGTTGATCATGGTACAGTCAGCTCATTCCAGGAACACGGAGCAGTGTGCCCACTACAGTCCCCTGAGACACCTTGGCCTCCTAATCATGTGTGTCATCCAACACTGTGCACATTCTCTGTGGGTTCAGCATAGGTCTGCCTCTGTGGCATTGTTCCCTGGCCTAGTTTGTATTTTTCAAATGTGTGCTACATGTGTCCACTGTACAGGGATACACCATTTTGCTTGTGCATACTCACACTGTGCAGTGCCTGTGTGGCTATTCACAACAATCTGTTGATGGTTGTTTGTCACAAATATGTGTTGCCAGCCCCAGGAGGTGATGTTGTGTAAATGTAGCAATTTTAGCTGCACAGTTTTTGTAACCCTGAATAAGAGGTGTCACTTCTTGATCTGTATCAATCACATTAACTCAGGTATGGGTGGTTGTGCGGGAGAGGCCTACATGGGCAACCCTGATTTTTCCTTGCCAGGTCTGACCTGTGTGTGAGAATTGGCTGTACAAAAAATCACCGTGCAGTGCCCCTGTGATGCTGGCCAGTGCTTATTGTTCGTGCTTTGCAGCCTGTGTCAGTTTTTTAAAAACATGATTCCTGCTCATACATTTTTGGCACCTGTGTGTGGTTCAGATGCAACGCAGTTTGGACTTTTTGTGCTGACATCTGTGTGGACATTCGGGCTTGCCATGAGGGTGTCTCCACAGTACAGCTATGCTTTTTACAACCCAATTGCAGGCCCAGTAGCTTATGCATTGTCCTGGGTGTGGACATGTGTGCCAATCCAGATGACAGGCAGTAGGTCATATGTGTAGCCAACTGTGTAATCAGGTGACGGATGGCCATGTGACAACTGACATAATTCAAGTTGTTACTCTAAAAAAGTTGTACCTTGGCACTCACAGCACTTGTCAACAGTTCTTCATGTTTTAAATGTGGTAATTTGATGATTTGTGTTAAGAACACTGATGCGCCTGCATGAAAGATGTCTCCCAAGAAAGTGCACACCAAACGACATTTCCACTTTCATGGAACACACTGGCACCTTTTCAAAGAAGCCACTGTTAGAATTAAATGGTGTTGCAGATTCTCCATATACATGTTCCCAGAGTGGTCTTGATTTTGTGAGACTCCTTTGTTGTTGGTGATACAAACTAACGAGTGTCAAGACATCAAGACCTCCGTGGGCCCATGTATATGTACTTTCTGCAACACCATTTATTTCTAACAGTGGCTTCTTAGAAAAGGTGCCAGCTTCTTCAATGACAGTGTAAATGTAGTTTTGTGTGCACTGCCTTGTGGGACAAATTTCATGCAGGCACATGAGTGTTCTTTTCACGAAATGGCGAATTGACACATTCAAAACATGTCTATTGTGTAAAGTATTGTGAGTCCCAAGGTACCAACATTTTTTCGTTTTGTGTTCCAAAGTACTTACAGGTCTCTGAGTGTGGTGACACCTTGAGTATTGAAGTGTGTTAGTTTACCTTGGGTGCACCACTACTGTTTCTTTCAGGGTAAACAAGAGGTGGCATGACTTCATTGTATTGCTGTGCTCACCGGTTCACAGACACTAGCTCTCAGTGTATTTCTCATTCAAGTTGTGGCCTGGTATGTTACTTTTTTCCCTTGTGTCCAAGTGGCATAGTGGGTCTACCAACTGGGCAGTACAGGGATTACATATGTGCGGGGTAATCTAGCTGTTACTCATGATGCATTGCCTGGTATGCACTGTGACCAATTGTTTTTGTGCTCATGTGTCAGATGTATTCAGGTGACTGATGCATTTCGGTTTCTTCTCCTTGCCCACAGCATCATCATACGCAACAGAGGGAGACACCTGCACGGACCTGGAGGAGGGACCCAGCGACAGTGCCACCAGTGCTGTAGAGTCAGAAGGAGCCAGTGGCACGGAGGGCGAGGGGAGTCAGTCGGAGGACCTGTCTGGAGGCGATACCAGCTACGACACCGACGGGTCCGACGCTGACCTCCTCGAGGAGGCGGAGGCTGCAACACCACCTGGCAGCATCCCCACATATGTCCCCGCCTCCTCCGTTACCATCTCCGCCCTCCCAGTTGCTCCCGTCCCTTCTGTCCGTGCAGAGGCCCAACATGTCTCCTTCGGCCCAGGCACCGCACCCCCTGCCCCTGTCATCCCTGCTGCCCTCAGTGAAGAGTCTGTGGACATACTGCGGCAGTGCAGGTTGGGCAGGCATCGGTGCTGAATGTCCTCCATGGACACACTAAACTGTTCACACAGATGGTGTCGTTCATGGAGGGCATGTCAGCAACGATGTCTGACCAACGCAGGATTCTGCGGTCCATGGACTCTTCCCTGACAGCAGCAGTTACTCTCCTGCAGCGCTCCGTCCCCCCACCACAGACCCATCCACACTTCCCTCTCCCATGCCTGTCCAACGAACACCCGGACAGTCACGGGCACGCACCCCACCAGACACAGCCAACACACTCCCAAGTAAGGCAAAGCGCACACCTCCTGGCACGCACACTCAGGGGGATGTAGGCACACCCACAGTGTCTGGGGACAGACGACATACACACAGCCACAGTTGCAGTCCACAATCCTCACAACCCTGTCCCTCCAAAACCACTCCCCTTGGCTCCCCTGCCAAACGCTCACCTGAGGAACTTCGATTGTCGATTGAGATCGTATCGACCCGCCATTTCGTGCTCCGCCGCCATCTTGTGTTGCCCTCACTCAGGCAGCACAACGATCGAAGTTTTTTTCTGCTTTTTCTGCAGCTACGTGTCAAAATAAGCCTTCTGCCTCTATTTGCAAAGCTGGTGTTAGGATTGGCCGAGTACACTAATCCCTGTCTGGTTTTTCTAATCCCCGTCTCAACTATCTGTTGGTTCACACTATTCTCCTCTGACTTTATCTTATCGTCTGGCCTTCGCTGTCCTCTGCTAGCATTCTCTCGTTTCACAACTGTCCTCCAACACACACAAACGTATCTCGCCACCTGCAAGTTAGTTGTGGATCTGTTAATGAATTAGTTTGAGGGAGGGGTGACAAACACAGTTGGAGGAGAGGTTTCTTCGAGTCATCTGATTCTGTGTTTTCAAACCTTTCCGATTGGTCCTGTCCTGTTTTCCAACTTTTCTTATTGGCTCTTTTCTATATGTTCTGGGTGTGTATTTAGTTAATGTATATTTTACATATGTGGTATATAAGATTGTGCGCCACGGAGTGAAGTGGCAGCCTCCTGAGAACCTACCTCATGTACTTCTGGGACAACTGTACTAGCTGCAGCTAATAAATCTGATCTTTTACGCCGACAGAGTGTCCCCGTGTCTCTCTGTAGCTAAGCAGGAGAACCCAGGAGATTAAGACATATTCTGCGCCGCCAGGACCAAAAGGTTCTGGTTCTTCAACTGGCGCCCAACGTGGGGCGGCTTCAGTGGTACCGGTTCTGCCCGAAGGTCGTGAGGAACCCCGCAAGAAAATTCTGGAGGAATCGCGAGCCACGTCAAGCGACCCCTGTATGTCGAAAGTGGTCCGAAGGTCTTTTTCAGTGTGGTTACTCCTTCCTGACGGCTACTAACGACTGCTGCCCTGACTGCCGCCCTGCCTTGGCCCTTCCTTTGGTGATGTATGGTAAGGCGAGACGATAGACGGGCCTCTGTTGGCGTAAGAAGACGTCCTTAGTTAAGTATTTCGTGGTTCGCGCCCACAATTTTTGTCCTTAGTTCCTCTGGTTCTTAGATTCGACTATTGCAATAGCCGAAGCCGAGGGTAAGTGCATTTGTGCTGCGTAAACTGAGTTTTACCCCCTTGAAGTTTGTGAACAGTCCGGTGAAATCACGAGATGCCTGGTCTGACTAAGTTTGGAAAACTTTGTTGCTTTGGTTGTAATAGGGATTCCCGACTTGAGGACTCTTGTCCGATTCCTTCAGTTGGAACTCCCACATATGAGCTCTATTCAAAACATGGTATTGGCCCCATTGCCTTTAACGAGACATGGACCCGATACACGAAGAAAGATGGTGTTTTAAAATGGCCAGAAAATGGTAGTTTCGATTCTGATGTGCTAGATAATTTGGAAGCAGTTTTATTCAAAAGAAAAGCCCGGCCGGCAATGTTTGACTCTTTCCGCCTTTGGCGTAAGGAAGCCAAACAGAGAGAAATTAAGCAAGCAAAACGAGATAGGAAAGCACAGGTATGACTATTATACAGGCTGCCCAACAATTCAAAGATGATGAAATTAATAATGCGATGGAAATTTCAGGAAGACAGCATCGTATGGCGATAGATGAATGTTATCTGGTATTGCCTGTTTCCCCTTCCGATAACAAGAAAGATTTAGAAGAAGATCCCCTAATGTCCCATTTATTGAGGTTGCCTCCGCCCTATGCACAAGGTACTAATGCACCTCAGTTGTTACAGCCTGTTCAGCTGCCAGCAGTACCTCCGCCTGTTCCGGCTCTTCCGCCTTTGCCCCTTTTAGTATCTCCGCCTCTACCAGTGTTGCCTTTAACTTCAACTTCCTTGCCCTCATCTCCTGATCTTCGATTTACTTTGCCTTCTGCTCCTCCTGCAATTACCGGTTCTCCTTCCGCTAGTTCGCCTAATACCTTGTCCCCTATTCTTATGTCCAATTCTCCGTCTGTGCATAAGCGTCTCACGGACACCGTCACTGGTATTCTATCTCCTTTCTTTGAAGGTTTAAATGTGTCTCCGGCTTTTGCTCGAAGACAATCTCGCAGTCAGTTCCCAGATTCTGAAGAACGAGAAAGGTTGGACTCTCTCGCACGTAAATGGATCAAGAAGGGTCCTCAGTATAGTGTGCCTGATATTTTGTCTACTTTCTCACAATGGAATACGCCTACGCAAAGATATGTTTTTAATGTAATGTGCGATACTCTCAATAAAGAATGGGAGGATGTGAATTTGAGTCCGATCCCACAGGATCTGTTAGATGTTCAGACTGATTTTGATAAAGGACTTGTTGTGGGTTCTAAGGTTGAGAAAGCTGTAAGGACACTTATTTCTTATAGATCCTTGTTGTCCTCTCAGACTTTCCTTGATTCCGATCCATCGGTTAGACTGACACTGAAAAATTACCCCATGAGAGAGGTTCCTCCAGTATGGAAGGAAGAGGTCGCAGCTCAAGGTAATAATCCAGCTATTCCTGCCCATTTTCAACGTATATGGGTACATGTTCCATGGAAACGATCTGAAGTTTTGGCTCTTAAGCAGACTCTACCGGATCCTCGTAAAAACCCTGCAGGTTATTATAAAGAATTATCACAGACAGTTGAAGCCTGATACATGAATTTAGCAGATATTGATATGTTGATGGGGAATGTAGTCCCACAAGCGCTATGGGCTAGGATTCATAAAGAGAATCACGCACAGGAATTAGGTGCTAATTGGGATGTTATAACTGCCACAGATAGAGACCAAGTGGGTGGTGCAAAACCTGACGCTTTGATTTCGGAACTCCCTGGTAGGATTATTACATTAATGAAAACGATGATGCCTGCATTGAGAGTTAACGGGGATAAATTAGCAGCATGCAAACAAAAGAAAGATGAGAGTGTCTCTGATTTCTTTACTCGTTTCGATGAAACATTTATTGATCACAGTGGTCAAGATATGGCTACAGAAGGTGGTCAGCGATTATTTGTGGACAAATTCGTATTTAATTTGCTTCCCGAGCTGTCACACAAATTGAAAGATTCTGAAAGTTCATGGGCTGTTTCTTCCTCTGCCCAGATATTGGCTACTGCACAATATTATGAAAATAGAGATAAAGAAGAAAGAGAAAAGCAAGAGAAGAAGACAAAAGAACTGAAGACAAAGGATCTCTTGCAACAAGCTTATCCTCCTCGCTATGTTCAGCCTCAGTTTCAACAGCCTCCGCAGTTTCAGAGGTTGTATCAAAAACCTGAGCCATATATTCCGCGACCTTTGTTAGGTCCTAATCAATGTGCCTATTGTAGAGAAGAAGGTCATTTTAAAAGTAGTTGTCCGATTTTATTGCAGCGCAATAGAGCATTATCTGCTCCACGAGGTCGTGGTGGCCTCCAGTCCGCAAACAGAGGTAGAGGTCGAGGTATGTCAACTCAAGAACAACGTTCCCTTCCTTTTCCCAATTCTGTGAATTATTTTGATCAGCAAAATGTTAGGTCTACACAGTATTATAATGAGGATTGTTATGTAGAAGGCGAGAATGAGAGTCTTCATATTAACTAGGACATCCATGGACAAAGTAAGAGAGTTGTGTCGATTCCAGTAGATCAGAATGGACCCTATGTTAATGTCACTACAATGGGTGTTTCAGAGCCATTTCTCCTAGATACTGGGGCGATGAGAAGTTCTATCATTCATTCCAAACTCCCTGGGGCACCTTTGTCTGGCTTAACGAATGTATCCGTAGGATTTTCTGGTGCCCCTGTTCGTAATCCGGTTTCCTGCCCTTTGCCTATTTCAATTGGCCCTTATGATTTGGAAGCTTCACTTCTTTTGACGAATGGTTGCGGTGAGAATCTGTTGGGTTTGGACTTATTGAAAAGAATGCATGCTACGATATATTGTTCTCCCTCTGGTGTACATCTTACTTTAGGACAAAAACTGATCTCTACAATGTATTTGTCCAAAGATCAGTTTTCACCTGAATTGCTTTCTCTTCCGTCGACACTTTGGGCCACGGGTCAGAACGATGTGGGTTGTCTTGAGATTCCACCTTATGTTGTCACTCTTAAGCCTAATGTTGAATTGCCACGTATTCCGCAGTATAGAATTTCTACTGAAGGTGAAAAAGCGCTCTTGGAAATCATTCAAGATTTGATTCAGAAGGGTGTGGTTGAGGAAACGAGAGGTAACATATGCAACAGTCCTATTCTTCCTGTTCTTAAACGCACTGATCCTTCTCAACCTCCTGTATATCGTTTCGTACCACAATTTCCCGTAGTTCCAGATATCACTGCTCTGTTGACGATGATACCTTCCACAGCGACTTGGTTCTCGGTTATCGATCTAAAGAATGCCTTCTTTAGTATTCCCATTGCTGAAGAGAGTAGGGATATTTTTGGCTTCTTTCTTGGAGGCCGAAGCTTCCGGTTTAAGCGCGCACCTCAGGGCTATTGTGAAAGTCCCTCTATTTACAGTCAAGCTTTAAAATGTAATCTTGATGCTTTTCATTTGCCGTCTGGTGCTGCTCTTATCCAATACATGGATGACTTGTTGATTTCCGCTGATTCTGAAGATATTTGCAAAGATGTGACTGTTGCATTGTTACGCCATCTGTTTAATCTGAATCATAAGGTTTCACCTTCAAAACTACAATACGTTCGTCGAGAGGTTACCTATTTGGCTCATCGCCTATGAAAGGAGGGACGACGATTAACCCCAGAACGGATTCAGGCGATTGCGCAAATGTCTGTGCCATCCACACAAAGGGAGGTACGTGCCTTTCTGGGTATTACTTCTTATTGTAGGCAGTGGATCCCTAACTTCTCTTTGTTGGCCAAGCCTTTATTGGCACTCACTTTGAAAGATACGCCTCAGCCCCTTCCATGGACTGACGAATGTCAGAGGAGTTTCACTGATTTGCGTGCTGCTCTGTGTTCCGCTCCTGTATTGGGTACTCCCGATTACAGTAAGCCTTTCATGCTCTACGTTTATGAAAGAGAAGGTTGTGCGTTGTCAGTTTTAACGCAGCGATTTGGAGACAAACAGCGGCCATGTGCATATTTTTTGGCTACGTTAGACCCAGTAGCTAAAGCACTGCCTAGTTGTCTCAAAGCAACAGCAGCAGCAGCGATTTCTATTCGACAGTCTGCTGGAATAGTGTTAGATAACACACTTATTGTTATGGTGCCGCATGCAGTGGACACCTTACTAAACCGAACAAAAACGCAGCATCTTACGAGTGCTCGTTTGTCTGGATATGAGTTGACACTTTTGGCTAGTCACGTGCTCATCAAACGATGTAATACTTTAAATCCAGCTACTTTGTTGTCTCTTCCAGTAGACAAAGATGACCAAGAACAACATAATTGTTTCCTCCGTACTGAGGAAGAGACGAAAGGAAGAATTGATCTGAAAGATACGCCGTTAGAGAATCCGGATGGAATTCTATGGGTGGATGGTTCTTGTTTTAAGCTTCCTAATTGAGATACAGTTTCAGCCTATGCTGTTACTACTTTACATACAGTTGTGGAAACCGCACGTATCAAACACAATTCAGCTCAAGCAGCAGAATTGATAGCTTTAACGAGAGCATGTGTGTTGTCCAAAGGAAAAAGAGTGAACGTGCACACTGACAGTCAATACGCCTTTGGTGTAGCATTTAATTTTGGGCGTCTTTGGAAAGAGAGGGGTTTCCTTACTTCCCATGGGACAAAAATACAACATGGTCAATTAGTGACTGATCTTCTTGAGTCACTTTCTTTGCCTGCCCAGATAGCAATTGTGAAGTGTAGTGCACACAAAAAGATTACAGACAATGTTGGCCGAGGAAATGCATTTGCAGATGGAGTAGCGAAAGAGACAGCGAGAGACGCTACAAGTCGAATGTATGTGGCGGTTCCCGCGAATTGGGTTAGAGAGAGAGGAATGTATGAGGAAACAGTGGAAAGTGTAAGAGCGATTCAGAAAAAGGCTACAGAGAAAGAGTTGAGCAAGTGGAAAGAAAGTACAGGAATGTTGGATGAGATGGGATGTTGGGTGGAATTGTCTGAGCACCGACGTTGGCTGTTACCAGACGCCTATGTGCTGCCAGTAGTCACCATGGCACATGGTCCAGCCCACTTAAGTGCAAAAGGTATATGCAAACTTCTGGCTCCAGTGTGGCAAAATGAAGGAATCCCAAAGTGTGGAGACAATGTAGTGAAACATTGTATTGTTTGTTTGATGTACAATCCGGGAAAGGTCACTTTGCTCCTCCGACATATCCATTTGAGGTGTTGCAGGCCGATTATATTCATATGGAGCGATGCAACAACCTCAAATACGTTCTAGTGGTAGTATGCGCCTTTTCAAGATGGATAGAAGCATACCCTCTAAAAGACAACACAGCCTTATCCACAGCTAAAGTTCTACTAAAATAATTTTTCCCTAGGTTTGGTTTGCCGCGCATTGTCTGGAGTGACAATGGGAGCGAATTTGTGGGCCAAGTCATGCAAAAAGTCTCTGCGGGTCTTGGTATCAAGCAAAAGTTTCATGCGGCAAATCATCCACAGTCAGCGGGTTTAGTAGAATGCTACAACGGAACTTTAAAGTTAAAACTAGCGAAAGTTCAGGCTAGTACAGGACTCAATTGGCCCGATGCTTTACCATTGGCTCTTCTGTCCACCAGAACTGCAGTACACTCTCGTTTGGGACTTAGCCCTTACGAAGTGGTTTTTGGACGCCCGGCTAATGTATGGGGAGTCCCTCGCCCTAAGAAATACTCAGACTTGCCATATCCAATGTTAATTGACTACTTGCATGACCTTACGACTAAATTGCGTGTTCTCCATCAACAGGTTCAGAGTGTTTTGCCGGAGGTTTCCACGGACCCAGGTCATGCCATCCGACCAGGTGACTGGGTCTGTACAAAGAATTTCCAAAGAACGAAAAATTGGGAGCCCAGGTGGAAGGAGCCTCGTTTAGTACTCTTAACTACGAGAACAGCAGTCAAAGTCGAAGGAAATAAAAATTGGATTCACGGTGTGCATTGTAAGAAAGTGCCTTTGCCTCTACCCCTCGATCAGTGGGTTCGTAGGGGTGTTGGTGACTCTGAAAGTGAAAAGGTTCCACGATTCATACCTTTTAGTGATGCACGCCTCAATGAATGGAACATTGTCTGAGAAAGAAGACGACGACATTCTGCAGGAAGCGATAACATCACATCATCGCTTGGATACAACAAATCCACGAACATTGTTCCGAGACCAAACGATATCTGATAAAGAACATTATAATTTGAGACCTAGACCGAAGAATTCTTAAGATTTCTCTCTCCTATGTAGTATTCTGTCCCGGTTGCAAGGTCACGGTAGGAGTCTTAGTTGCGACCTGAGTAGTGGCAATTGGCCTGCAGGACTTGCAGTATCATAGGACGGCAGACAATCGTGACAAAGTGATTGAGGAAGATTGACGTGAGCATCCACTTAGAAAGATGGAGACTACATTAGGCAAAAGAGAAAATAAAGATAAAAAGAATCATTGTAAAGAAATGTATAGTCGTTGTGGTATTTCATTATGTATTATTATATTATTGTGTATTCTTTTGGCGTGTATAAATTGGATTGTCATTGCTCTGTAGCAAAAAGTTGTCTCTCTTTCTACCTCTTTGTCTTCCTCCACTGTCTCTTCACATCTATTTCATACACTTCCTCAACAAGAACTCATTAGAAGAACTGAACATTATAACAATTCCTTTGTCCAGTTGTTACATCAACATCAATTAGTGATCAATACAACTGACTGTTGGGTGTGTGGGCTTATGCCACATACCGTAGAAAAAGGAATGCCGTATTTAGTCCTTCCGTTCTCCTATGAAGGTTCTGCTTGGGCTTATTTTGTTATCTTTTCCAATGCTTATCAAAGCAAATTCAAACGATCCGTTAGTTCACATATTGATGGTCCAGATTTTAGTCATAGTTCGTTGATAAAGGGAATGGTAGCTATGGCTAAAATCATGGTAAATAGTAAGATCTCCGTTGACGAAAGAAAAGCGTACACTAACTGGAACGTCACCCATTACGTCACTAGCCTTAGTGATAAAGTTAAAAAAGAAAAATCTTCACCGATTTGGACTATACCACATCAGGGTAATTTCTGTTTACAGATAAATGGTCAGTCTGCTGACACTGTACAAAGAAATAGCTGTTCCCACACATATGTCTACTCCTCTCAAAACTCGCCTCCTCTAGTGCCGTCTCAAGGCACATATTTCATTTGTTATCATAGGGCTTACACATGGTTGCCAACTGGTTTTTCCGGTACTTGCTATATAGCTTTCCTTCTTCCCCCTACATACACCGCTTCTGCAAATCATCATCGAAACAGATACGGCAGAGGGATTATTAATTCCAAGGACACAGCAGGACAAGAGGGAGGAGATTTCCTCAAAGGATTTCTTCCTTTTTGGGGTCCAATGGCCAACAGCAGAAATGTAAGGCAATTGGTTCGTGTCGTAGAAACCACCATAGACATCACTGTAGGAGCCTTAAGTAATATCACGGCAGAACTACAGGCAGATCGTCTTATGATTTTACAAAACCGAGTCGCCTTAGACTTTGTTCTTGCAGACCGTGGTGGAGTATGCAAATTGATCGGGTCAAGTTGCTGTATTTTCATACCAAATGACGCTCCAACAGTATACCAGGCTATCTCTAAGTTACACATAATCTCTGAGTCGATTCATCAGGAAGAAGGAGATTGGTCATTATTGGAGTGGTTTTGGGGACTACTGTCCAAATGGGGTTGGAAAATATTGACATTCCTTGGAGTAGTTTTAGCCATCGTATTCTCTTGTTGCCTTTGTATGCACTGTGGCCTGCCATATGCTACCTCTGTGCTACCATGTGCATCCCTAAAACCAAGTCACAGAAAACAGAGAATATCGGAATGATGCTACAGCAACAGCTCGATGACCTTATGGCCATCGACATTGACTCAGATTAATGTGAGTTTGAGTATCTTGCCTGAGTTCTGGCAAAAGGAGGGTCTGAGGAACTTCGATTTTCGATTGAGATCGTATCGACCCGCCATGTTGTGCTCCGCCGCCATCTTGTGTTGCCCTCACTCAGGCAGCACGACGATCGAAGTCTTTTTCTGCTTTTTCTGCAGCTACGTGTCAAAATAAGTCTTCTGCCTCTATTTGCAAAGCTGGTGTTAGGATTGGCCGAGTACACTAATCCCTGTCTGGTTTTTTTAATCCCCGTCTCAACTATCTGTTGGTTCACAATATTCTCCTCTGACTTTATCTTATCGTCTGGCCTTCGCTGTCCTCTGCTAGCATTCTCTCGTTTCTCAACTGTCCTCCAACACACACAAACGTATCTCGCCACCTGCAAGTTAGTTGTGGATCTGTTAATGAATTAGTTTGAGGGAGGGGTGACAAACACAGTTGGAGGAGAGGTTTCTTCGAGTCATCTGATACTTTGTTTTCAAACCTTTCCTATTGGTGCTGTCCTGTTTTCCAACTTTTCTTATTGGCTCTTTTCTATATGTTCTGGGTGTGTATTTAGTTAATGTATATTTTACATATGTGGTATATAAGATTGTGCGCCACGGAGTGAAGTGGCAGTCTCCTGAGAACCTACCTCGTGTACTTCTGGGACAACTGTACTAGCTGCAGCTAATAAATCTGATCTTTTACGCCGACAGAGTGTCCCAGTGTCTCTGTGGAGCTAAGCAGGAGAACCCAGGAGATTAAGGCGTACCCTGCGCCGCCAGGACCAAAAGGTTCTGGTTCTTCACACCCAAGCAGCTCTTTATGGGTGGGCTGGAGGTCGCCCCCACTGAGCCACCACCCCACAAGCAGGCGAGGAAGTCCCCGGGCACGGGAGTTGAGTCCCCACCATGTCGACCCCCTCCCCCAAGAGCGCTGCACCCCATCCCTCACCCACCACACCCTCCGTTGACCCTGGGGAATCCTCATGTGCAGGGGTTAGGCTGGACGTCCTAGCAGCAGTGTGCAGCGCCACACTCACCTCCACCTTCGGCGCTGCCCCACCCCCTGTGGTGGAGTTGTCCACCCTGCACCCACCACACCTACCCTTCCCCCTCCTGTCCCTGCGGGGCCTGGTACTGCTACAGATGATGCCCCCCCAGTCGACAAACCTTGAGGTTCCTTTGTGCAGGCAAGCTAGGGGTAGACGCGGTCCCCTACGTCCCTTCCTTGGACTTGAAATATGGACTGGCCATTGGCCTCTGTACATAGTCAATTTTGTGTTGTTTTTTTTTGGTGCTGAATAAAGCCTTTTGTTTTACTTTCAACACTATTGCATTTCAGGTACTTGATGTTGGTGATGAGGCTCCTGGAGTTGGTGTTCTGGTAATGTGTTAGGGTTCTGAGATGGACCATGGTATCTGTGTGCCATCACAATGTGTCTGCAAAGAATCATTGGTAGTGTGTGTTCATTTTGTTTTGAGACATTGTCCCAAGGAGTATTCCTTCCTCTGTGGCACCTGACATCTTCCCTGCAAACAGTTGCACTATTGCTGTGCTGACCTGTGTCAACATTTCCTTTGTTGGTGACGAATCCCTTCAACAATGGCCATGCCTGCTCACCGATGTCTCCTGCTGAATCGTCTGTGCCATCCTTGCTAGTCACTGTACTTGTGTTTTGAGTATGTAGGAATGCCTTCAGGGATAAATTCCCCCTTTTCAGCACTATGCATGTGTGTAATCACGGCCTACCACACAAATGGTACTTGTTATGCAGGGTATTTGGGCACCTGACTCACAATTGTGGGCATTGTATCTAGAGAAATTCCACCCTATTCCTTCCATGAGAGACAACATCTTGGTGGCTGGATCAGCACCTGGACATTCCTATCACTCCTGGGATGTGCGTGACAGTGTGTGTTCCCTTTGGCTATCTTAGTTTTGTAGGCAGTTACATGACTATACAGTCTTGTGGCATGATATCAGGGTGTGTATTGTGCTGCATCCGCCATGGGTGGGTATGCATGTGTTATATGTCCTCACACCCACATGCGGTGTGTCATGCAGTGTGTGAAAGACATCCATCCTCCTGGGAGTGGGACACTGCTGTTAGTGATGTGTTGTTATAGCACTATCATCATAGTCCAAAGTTAGGGATGCGTCCATACCACCATGTAGGTGTGGTCATCTGATAATGATGTACACCCCCCATATCTCTGTCCACTGCTGTGAGTCCTCTGCACCCACCCCTCATATTGCAGGCCACTGCTGGTAGTCATATGAACCCACCCCATGTCTCTGTCCACTGCTGGGAGTCCTCTGCACCCACCCCTCATATTGCAGGCCACTGCTGGTAGTCATATGCACCCACTCCCATGTCTCTGTCCACTGCTGGGAGTCCTCTGCACCCACCCCCATGTCTCTGTCCACTGCTGGGAGTCCTCTGAACCCACCCCCATGTCTCTGTCCACTGCTGGGAGTCCTCTGCACCCACCCCCATATCTCTGTCCACTGCTGGGAGTCCTCTGCACCCACCCCCACGTCTCTGTCCACTGCTGGGAGTCCTCTGCACCCACCCATCATATTGCAGGCCACTGCTGGTAGTCATATGCACCCACCCCCATGTCTCTGTCCACTGCTGGGAGTCCTCTGCACCCACCCCTCATATTGCAGGCCACTGCTGGTAGTCATATGCACCCACCCCCATGTCTCTGTCCACTGCTGGGAGTCCTCTGCACCCACCCCTCATATTGCAGGCCACTGCTGGTAGTCATATGCACCCACCCCAATGTCTCTGTCCACTGCTGGGAGTCCTCTACACCCACCCCCATGTCTCTGTCCACTGCTGGGAGTCCTCTGCATCCACCCCCATGTCTCTGTCCACTGCTGGGAGTCCTCTGTGCCCACCCCTCATATTGCAGGCCACTGCTTGTAGTCATATGCACCCACCCCCATGTCTCTGTCCACTGCTGGTATTCATCTGCACCCACCCCTATATGTGTGGCCACTGCTGGTATTGATCTGCAGCCACCCCCATATGGCTGGCCACTGCTGGGAATCCTCTGCAAACACCCACCCACCCCCTTGGAGCCGTACACTGCTGGCCTGGACCTACACACATACCAATATGAAGGTAACATGCAGGGCCAATCCGTAAACCCACATTACTGGCATGTGTACGCCTCCTATTCCAAATGTACTGGTGCCGTAGGGGTTTGTGTGAAACGCACCGTACCCACGCATTCATTGCGTGTGTACGGTCCATATCACTGTTCTACTGGTGCTGTAGGAGTATGTGTGAAACGCACCGTACCCATGCATTCATTGCATGTGTACGGTCCGTATCACTGTTCTACCGGTGCTTTAGGGGTACATGTGCAACGCACCATACCCACGCATTCATTGCGTGTGTACGGTCCGTATCACTGTTCTACTGGTGCCGTAGGAGTACGTGTGCAATGCACCATACCCACGCACTCATTGCGTGTGTACGGTCCGTATCACTGTTCTACTGGTGCCGTAGGAGTACGTGTGCAACGCACCGTACCCACGAATTCATTGCGTGTGTATGGTCCGTATCACTGTTCTACTGGTGCCGTAGGAGTACGTGTGCAACGCACCGTACCCACGCATTCATTGCGTGTTTACGGTCCGTATCACTGTTCTACTGGTGCCGTAGGGGTAAGTGTGCTCACTATTCTAATGGTGCCGTAGGGATACGTGTGCAATGCACCGTACACGTCCACTTCCGTTGTTGCGGTACGCAGGGGTTGCTGGACACGCCCCCCAAGTGACCAGACCCTGGTGGTAATGTATGGCCTCCATATTATAGGTTTGGATTTGGGTATGGGGTATGTTTCCTTCCCCTCACCCCCACCCTGGCCCCTGGGTGTTGTTCTCACCTTCTGCGGTGTGTGCGTTGGGTCCGGTGCACCAGGTCGTACACTGCTGGCCTGGACCTACACACACACCAATATGAAGGTAACATGCAGGGCCAATCCGTAAACCCACATTACTGGCATGTGTACGCCTCCTATTCCAAATGTACTGGTGCTGTAGGGGTTCGTGTGAAACGCACCGTACCCACGCATTCATTGCGAGTGTACGGTCCATATCACTGTTCTACTGGTGCCGTAGGAGTATGTGTGAAACGCACTGTACCCATGCATTCATTGCATGTGTACGGTCCGTATCACTGTTCTACCGGTGCTTTAGGGGTACGTGTGCAACGCACCATACCCACGCATTCATTGCGTGTGTACGGTCCGTATCACTGTTCTACTGGTGGAGAAGTGTGGCTCAATGATTAGAGCGGCAGACCCTGATGCAGAGGTCTAGCCTGGGACCAGGGTTCAATTCCCCGCCTCGGCGGGTCTTGGGCTCAAAAATTCCACGGACCTGATAATTCTCGCCTCGGTGCCATTCTAATCATGGAGTCCCACTCTGCAACTCTGGGCAATAGCTTGCTTAATCTCCACAACGGCCCCCACAACACTAAGGATGCCTGGCCTTCACCTTGGGGGTGCCCAGGAGTGGACGCCTCACAGGGAAAAGCCAGGATGGGTTCCACAGCGGTATTCGTACAAGCGCCGAGAGACCTCCGGGTAGTCGTGCGCTATACAAGTATCCATACATTTACATTTACATTTACTGGTGCCGTAGGAGTACGTGTGCAATGCACCATACCCACGTACTCATTGCGTGTGTACGGTCCGTATCACTGTTCTACTGGTGCCGTAGGAGTACGTGTGCAACGCACCGTACCCACGAATTCATTGTGTGTGTACGGTCCGTATCACTGTTCTACTGGTGCCGTAGGAGTACGTGTGCAACGTACCGTACACTCGCATTCATTGCGTGTTTACGGTCCGTATCACTGTTCTACTGGTGCCGTAGGGGTACTTGTGCTCACTATTCTAATGGTGCCGTAGGGATACGTGTGCAATGCACCGTACACGTCCACTTCCGTTGTTGCAGTACGCAGGGGTTGCTGGACACGCCCCCCAAGTGACCAGACCCTGGTGGTAATGTATGGCCTCCATATTATAGGTTTGGATTTGGGTATGGGGTATGTTTCCTGCCCCTCACCCCCACCCTGGCCCCTGGGTGTTGTTCTCACCTTCTGCGGTGTGTGCATTGGGTCCGGTGCACCAGGTCGTAGGCTAAGAGGACCGGGATGACATGTTCGATGGGGTTCATGGCGTGTACGTCGCGTACCAGGGCTGCGTTGTGCTCCGGTTTGTGTAGGACTCTGCTTTTCCGGCTGTGTTTGGCTCCCGTAAGAAAAGAGCCGTACGGAGTGCCGTAGGGACGAATCATACTTGCTGGGCCGGAAACCGCTGCTTAAATACGTCCGGACGTTGCGTACAAGCTGTTCGGATCAGAATTGTTTTTTTTTTTACCCCTTTGGTCTTTTGTATGATTCGTACGGAAAAAGGCTTTCAGTACGAATCGTACTTCCTAGGTTGTAAGAAAAGTTTACCGGGTACGAGTCGTACGGAGAAAACGCTCCGTACAACGATTCGTACAGCCTTTTTCCAGGATCGGAATCGGCCCCTATATAATAACATGATTCTTACATTCCATTTGTTCTGCATATTAGTACAGGAATATAATAGTCAATAGAGATAAACTCTATCTGTTGTTTTTAGTTTGTATCTACAGCAAAATACGAGTGAGTTGACGGTCTAGCGCTATCAGGCTCACGTAATGGAGACGCACAGTCTCCTGCAAACAACAACTACGTTGTTAGAAAATGCTATCCACATTTGGTTACATCACGAGCTCTCTACCGTTACCCTTCAACACATAGCATGTATTGAGATTAGCGTTCCACATCACGTAATGACCTAAGGTGAAGGCTACACCGGAATTGCATCAATCTCGTGTATTTTCGCTATTTAAATGCCATTTAAAACAACGGATTACTATCTATCACACTTTGTAATCTAACCTCCACGCCAGTCGCTAACAAGACCGAGGAAACCTATCCATGGAACCACGCCTGTAAGGTAAGGTAAACATATAGGACTTAGCTTAGACTTCATTATATAGTAATTTAGCTTTAAATAGTGCCTATATGGCTACAAAGGTCGATACGTTATCCCAGCCTGTTATCCCCATAAGGTTTCAATAACATCACCTATTTTGATAGCACCCATAAAAAGACGATGTAGACATTTTCAACATATATTTTCTATATCTAAGATTTACGTAGAGAGCTCAGACTTTTATTCACAACACGGCAATATGTGCAGCCAGTCTATCCATATTGCAGTAATGTTGTTATTCTGTCCTCGATAGAAATTGTAAGCTTATAGATTAAACTGTTTTAAAACAATACATATGTTACTTCCATTTTTCTTCTATTAGGGAAAATAATTGCTTCTGCCCAGGTCCGCCATCAATGCGGTGTTCCACTTTTGGATTGGCACTTGTGAAATATACATATCATAAATCAGATATCTTTAGGTCATCTCTATTTACCTTGACCATAACCGTATCACTCTATATATTTCAGCATATCCGGCTGAACCTTAGAAGTGACTAACGTCACAATACATTGATTGGATTTACTATACGATAAAAGGTACCCACTCCTTAAACCTAACAAGCCTTTTACTCATTTTGGACATAAGAACAATGAACCTAATGGTAATTGATAACCTGTTATATATTTACAGGCCTTGAACCTCATCGGAATATTTTAATAATATAATCTTCTGGCATTCCTCATTTTTGGCCATAAGACATAAAGTAAACATTTGAGAAAGTACCCTACATCACGTTGGGTGTCACACAAACTAAATTGGAACATTTGGTATATACTATCCTTTTTTCCCATAATATTCCCTTCACACTCGCTGTATCCTTCCTCTTCTCCCTATTATCCACTCTCGCGATTATCCTTTTATTTGTCATTTACGTTATGGATCTTGCTCCTTTTCCTGAACAAGGAAGATGATATGTAGGCATACAAAGTTAATTAATAAACTTTATGTGTCAGTTAAATAATATAACTTAAAAACACAGATTACAAAATTGAAAAATGATTATATAAATTGGTGTCTAGTATATGTTTTTTATTAATTTCAGGATTTGTGGCTTTTCCTGACGAAGGCGTATGTTACGCCGAAACGCGCCTCAAAGATTAAAGTTTGTGCCACAGGATTGTTTTTTCCTCTTTTTATCTGCAGAAAAATTGTGTTTTTTAATGATATTACTGTAACAAATGACGATACACTGCATGTCTGCATTGTACAAATGTGTTTTTTTTTCTTTTAACATTCTATGATATTTGAGATGTGAATAATAAACATACTTTTGTATTTGTTAACTACTTTGTTGTTACATTGTCTTGACACATAGGATATAGAAATTCTTTATATATAATCATTGCCTAGGAAGTTACTGTTACATTGTGCATCCGGATACTATTCAGTCAGACTCCTATTGACTTCAATGGGAGCCTGTGTTCCGAACGTAAACACAGGCTCCCATTGAAAAAAGGGGTGGTTGGGGAAATTCATGCACCCTGTGGTGGGTACCTCATGGTGCCTGCCACACTGTGCATGCATGGGTTTGGGAGACCTATGGGTGAACGGGGACCTGCTACGGGCCCCAGAAGTCTGATTCCCATGGCCGTTTAGTCTTGGCCAAACCGATTCAGAATGGCTGTCCGAATCGGTCATCACACTCCCTCGTTCTGAAACAGTCTCCATTGGGCTGTACGATTCGGCTCAGAACGACTTGAGCTGCCTGACTCCCATTCAGAACCGATTTCTATAGCCTGGACGGCTTCCTTGCATCGTACTTGGTCGTCCGGAAAGGTGACCAATTTGGTTAGAAACAAGGCTTCCGAATCGGATTCAAACAAATTGAAGCTGCTTGGAGCCTTTCCTGACGACATTGTAATTGGACCCTAAAGTCTGTAAAGTCACTCTGTTCTTGGTATTTTTTTAGCAATATTTTTTGTTGCTATTATTTCCTCATACAACTGAAGATACACTGCATGATGCCCCCAGCTGCAGCTTGCATGTCTGCCTTACAGTCAGTAGTCTTGCATTATGCCAGCAAGGTGCACTATTGTGAACATGAGAGTGTACCTAAAGATGTTTGTGGGACATAAACCCAGGATTCCAGCATGACTATAACCATGGGAGGGGCTAATGATCTGTTTGGAGGGCCTGAATGCTCATTTTGGAGAGGTTAGAACAATCATGCCCCATGAACAGTAGCTGTAACAGTGGTAAGAGTACCTCTTGGACAGACACACACCTGCAGCTGTCATAGCAGCATGCAGTTTTGAAGGACTGATTCAAGTCTTATTGGCAGCCCACATGAAGTTCTTTATGTGAACAGAGAGAGTTCTAATTGTTAATGATGGTATGGGGTAGAGGCACCAATCCAAGGGTTAAATGTATTGCGGTGCCACCACCATCACAACAATTTGCACATGTCACCACAGCAATAGATGTTAAGAAGACCATTGGGTGAAGTCAATGTCTGTTTTGGCCATAAGCATGTGGAGCTTGTCTGAGACCATACTGTCCAGTCGTTTGTTAACTAGAACACCTTCATATTTTAAGTGACTTGTTAGCCATCTGAACCTGTGTCCATTTGTAGCCTCCCTGGGAGTAGCCGTGGTGAGAGGATGGCATTTGCTTTTATCCCAGTTAATTGTGCCCCCTGAAAATTCAGGGATGGGCTCTATCAGGGATATCAAGACAGGGCTTAAAGTTCAGGAGTTCTTGAAAGTAAGTAAAATGTAATCTGCATTAAGCTGGATTTTGTATTGTCCAGCAATGGTGTCAGCATCCTTGGTCAGTTTCCTAGATCTATTCTGACTGCCTGACAGCAGGTCCCAAAGGGTTTAGTGCTATAGGGAATAGCAAGAACAAGAGTAGACAGTCCTGCCGTGTCCCACTGCAGACATGAAAGGAAGCCAATAAGAAGCTCTCACAATCAGTCTGTGCTGTTGGGTCCTCATATAGCCATTGAACATTGGCTAGAAGGTTTGAATTGATACCCACCCTCTTAAGAGTTCTGAAGGCCTTCTGTGCTTTTAAGGAAAGAGGTACGGTGTTTTTAGGTCATATTTAATCTGCCAGAGGATATCAGACAGAAATCTCAAGTAATTCCTGGATGACCGAGCAAGAACAATTTCCACCTGAGATTAATTAATCAAACTGGAATAACTTTCAGAATGGTGACTGTTTCCACATTTTTCACATCAACTTTAAATACGGAAATAGGTCTGTATCTGGGGTCTCTCTCCGGTTTCAGTGAGAGAGTTATAAGTGCCCTGTTGAACTCCGCCCAAACCCTACCCATCTCTTCTTTCTTTTTAAAGGCTTTGAATAAGATAAATGATAACATTCTCTTGTAAAATTCACTAGATACACAGCCATTGCCAGGTGCATTGCCATAGGTTAGGTAGTTGATCACCTCCTCTCTTTCCTCTACTGTGATCACACCATTCCAGCTGAGCTATGCCTCAATTAGACAGCACAGGCATCTGCATGCCCTCCTGGGAATCACAGTTGGCCCTTGCAGTGACCTTTTGGTCCCAGCTATACAGCAGTTAGAAGTTTGCAAATATATTCGGAATCTCTTTGGGTGAGTGACCAAGGTTCATGACACATATATGGTGGAGATGGCAGTATGAGCTTCCATTTGCTAGAGCTGCACTGCAGGGAGGTGGTTCACTTTCTCTCCCTCTCACTGTTGTAGGTGAGTTAGGGCATGCTCAGCCCTATTCGTAAATAGGGCTTTAAAGTCAATTTTCTTGTGTTCCAGGTTCTGCACCTGATCTCATAATGGACAGGCTCTGAATCTCACAAGAAAGTCTCTAATATTTCTTCCACATTGGCCTGTAGGTGCTTAGACTTGTTCCTGCCTGCAGCAGAGTCCTGAGTCCCTTAACATGTTGTCCCTTGGGTTCACCTTTCCTGCAGCCAAAAGGATATATGAAGAAGTCATTGATCCCTTGTTCGGATCTAGATATGTGTGGAGATGAACACTCAGTCATGCTCATTCTCCACCTTTTGGTCACTCAGTAGACATGACCCAGTTGATAGTCTAGCCAAATCTGGGAGTGTTAAGATTTCCTGTTCTCCAGTAAAGAGCAATTAGATAAATGTCAGAGTAACAAACCAGACATGAGGAAATTGTATGTTCTGTAACACTTACCGTGTACACACGACAGAAAAGTGTATTCCCTGTCCCGCTGATGAATCAGACACCAGGGATCTACTAGGCCATGATCTTCCATTACGTCTCAGAAAAAAGGCCCTATGACTGGCATTATGCCCTTCTATGGTGCTCTTATATCCTCTATTGGGTCACGTGCAATATTCCTGTCTATCCCCCAAAACAGTCTTTACAGAACCCGTTTCATTGAGGATCCTAAATAAAGCAGACAGGAATGAGTCCTTGCAAGCGTTCCATGCTTTGATAGAAACCCCAACTATTACAGAGTTCAAAGTGAGAAGTTTTGCAAAGACATATCTCCCTAAAGTATTGATCCATGTTTTCATATTGTATGTGGCAGTAATTTATGTATGAAAATCACTAACTTTCTGAATTTTGAGGGCAATGTATGTGAAGGGTTTCATGGGGAGATGGGCCGCATCGCATCCTTAATACTGAGATCATCACCCTACCCAGTCCCTCTTTAATTTCTCACAAGACAGGTGGGTTCATGGATAATGTTGAAGTGCTTACTGACTAAATAAGACAGTCATTTGTATGCTTTATGTAGTAGCATGCCAGTTTTGGGATCACTGTGGTAAACAATATCATTGAAAAATGATTCTGTCAAAAAGATCACTTATCGCAATATCGTGCTCTTATAATTATAATGCTAAACAGAAACATATCGTTGACACTAATATCGTCCAAAAATCAACAACCATATTGATTTTTAATATAAATAGAGTATAAAGTAGTAAATGGTAAATATTTGGTGTTGTAGGGGGCCACAACCTATATACATGCACCACAGTTCCTGCACGGCATGGACTTTACAGTCCATGCTGTGCAGGAACTGTTTTTGGCATTCCCATTGCGCTGCCCATTTCCAGGGCACTGCTGTGGGAACGTAAAAAAAAAGCCAGCCAGACATGAGAAACACTCATAATCTGACAGGCGGCCCGACCACAGGTTTGGTGGGGTGGACCCGGCGCAGCACCTCCAAATTCATATCAGGCCAAATTAGTGAAAACGAGATTAAAAATATCAATATTATTTACAACAATATGACATACAACAATATTTGTGTATCATAATATTTGTATGTCACAATATTTAATTTCTAATATTTCTGTCTCCTGAAACTTGTAAAACAATATTTTGTCGAAAGACCAGTGTATGTTAAGGGACAGGAGAACTGGAAACTTCTGATGGGTTGTTGCTAGCCCGGGCCATTCTGAGTATGCTGGGGATGGGCAACAGTATGTACTGTATCACCAGTGTAGGCTAGGCCAGAGTAGAATGAACACTGGAAGCCTCGTAAAGGTGATAGAAAGGGTTGGGAGAGATGGGGACTAAGATGGAGGAAATGAGAGAGACGCAGGGATGGTATGTGAAAGCTTTGTGAGCGTACAGAAATAAACACAGGGTAGGATCTCTAAATGAGAACATGCCTAGCCCCACTTCAATACAAAACGAAGCAGCAAAAGTTAACTTTCAACCAGTGAGCTCAGCCAATTATTTCTCTCCACCATGCACAACCACAATAATTCAAAAAGCAGGGAAGCAGCTGCACTTGTAGATCCAATAGATACATGTCCAGAGGGACATCCAAGAACCATTTCATGGAGCGGTTAGCGGGTCATGCTTGTACCTTACACCAAACAAGGCCATGAACAGGACAATGCTCACACCGCATTCCAGGTGAGCAGGCAGTCCCCAAATTTGGCCCCTGATGGCCCTTTGCAAAGAAGAAGAAAAATGCCACCTTTCATTCCACATCAATGCCATCATTTCCACCCGGGACCTTTCTACTGAACTTCCCAAGAAAGGAGAAGGTAGCCTGCAAATATAGTAGTAATATGGAGGTTGTATCGCTAAACTTTAAATGAAGACCTAGATTAATCTGTTTCTTTTGAAGTTGGCCATTTAACTGATATATCCCAGTCTGTCCATTTCTGTGAAATGGTTACTTCTCTCCCCATCAACACCTGCATCCAATGCACCGTTCCTTGCCCTGGGTAGAGATGTGTCTTTGGTAGAGGATTCCATGCTCTTCAGGAATTGCGGCAGATCGTTGGGCTCTAAGAACTCTTTACCCATCCATGGACCTTTTTCAAGCAGGCGATATCAAATGCCCCATTTACAGGACAATGAGCGGAAGGCTAAGAACTTATTTCACTCCACAGATGTTGCCGTAAAAAAAGTCAGCTGACAAGAAGATCAAGTGCGCCTCAACAAAAAGAGGGGCATTGTTCTTCAATGCTGCACTGATAGTTTTACGGACTTGCAGTCCATGCCGTGTAGGAACTTTTTGAGCGTTCTCATTGCGGTGCCCATTTTCAGGGGCAACACCATGGGACCACCAAAAAAAGCCCATCAGACATGAGGAAACTCGTAATCTGGCAGGCGGTAGGCACTCGGGTTTGGTGGCAGGGGATCGGGCCACCGGTTGTTGGTCCGCTCCCGCCCTGCCAAACTCATAATCAAGCCCCTAGTGTTTTCTAACCTAAAATAATTAGCTGGAACATAGACAGAGTGGAATCTAAACTAAATATGGAGAATTGGTTACAATATATCAGTCGATTTGATGTAGTCATGCTTGTTCTAACCAGCTGCCTGAAGAACCAGCTTCATTCAGGAGGAGGATCAAGAGACGAGCCAAGCAAACTCTGACATTGAAAATAAAAACAATAAATCAGAATTAGGTCTTCTGCTAAACACTAAGGCACTGGGATCTCTTTGCTGAGAAACTGAATCAATGCAAATCTGCTATCTTTGTGGAAGGTCCTGAAGACATACATTTTAAACATCTTCCTAATTAACTAGCAGGACATCATTCTTTTATGCTTTTAACATACACAATCTGCTGTTTATTAATTCATAATTTTGAATTTCTTCTGGTATATCCGAGGCACTATATTAAGAAAATGAGCAATGAAAAACACCACGTAAATGTTAATAAAAAAAACTCTCCATAGCTGTGGAAAAAGATTATTTCTGAGGGAAGGAAGAGGGGTGGTTGTATCAGCTCATTAGCCTCTTCTATTCAGAATCATTGGTCTTCTGAGTACAACTATTTTTCCTGTTTACTTTGTTAGGAGCAAATTTGAGTTAATTCATTATTTTAATGTATCTTTTTTGAATAATTGTAAACCCCTTTACCATGTAAACCAACACCTCCATCATCATATCTGTTATCTATTGTTTGGAAGTTAAAAGGACTCTGTTGGGCTTGTGGGCTGCAGCACCCATAATCCTGTGCAAGGATATGGATTCGGAGGCGGGTACCATGCAGCACAGGAAGAGTAAAAGACTCTATGGGCCTTGTGGACCTCAAAGCCCGTAATCCTGTGCAAGGAGATGCAGGTAGAGGGAGGGCCCTGTCTTCAGTGCTACTCAGCACATCCTCCAGTCCTGCAGCGCGGAACATTCCCAGAGCTTTCCCAGGCATGGCCATAGCGAAGACCAGGCCAAGTGCAGGCCCATCTGTGCTAATTCGCGGCTGGATGAGGCTGGGCGAGGCTACCTGCCTTTCACCTCACAATAAGGGAAAATGGGTAAGCATAAATTGCCCGGAAGTTGGTCTACTGATGTAAGACATTCAACATAGAGGGATTCCTTGAGTGCACTGTGGGGGTAATATTAAAACAAACTGAAATTGCTGAAAGACAACTCTCTCTTTCTAGTGAAACTTTTTTTTACCCCTTGGTTTGAACCACACTTCTATATCTCACGGTATAACTTTGACTGAGGCTTAAGTTCACTGCTCCTCTAGTAATTTAGCTGAAGAGTTTGTTGTGTTGCCAGACTCTGGAAAGACACCATCAATCAGTCAGTCTACTCTTGTCTGATTCATGACCAATGGCAAAGTGATTAAAAAGATTACCCAAACCCCATAATCCAAAGATCTAGGAGAAATGTTTATCACGACAAGACACTCTCAATCTGCAAACAACTTTTGATGTGAATGAATTCACAGAAATATGAGATCAATTTAAATCGCTTTTTGAACTTGGTCTTCAATCTCTGTATGATCAGGTAGGGAATACCAGTGCTCTCCTGGAGATGTTAGGGAATAGGGCACTGGATGTAGTTCTTTGCTCTCACACTCAATCTACATCTGCTCCAGGGCCCACACGGCCACGCGCTACTTCATCTAGGGAAACTTGTTCAGTAATTTCACCAGCCCACGGCACTGGAAGCAGCATTACTAACTGTCATATGGTCGTCGGGCCTTCGCAATTTTTGGGGAATAAGTAGATAGCTATGACGGAGCTAGGCACATAGCCCAGCTCAAATCAGGGAAAAGTCACCTCCACCACACACTTGCCTCCTGCTGTGTGTCCGTACATCATTGTCTTGGCCAATGTGCAACGCTTAGCCACTCAGGCTGTAAAATCCAAACTAAAAAAAGTCTTTCACTAGATTATGAGAAATGTTAATTCCAACAACTGTAATTATAGTGACACTTTAATGATGCTTAGGGAACCATGGATTGGCCATTACCTAAGGGCTTTGAAGGTAGTGGTATTATAGTTGATTTTAAAATGCCTCATTCAGTGGTTAGACTGTTTTATACTATCATACCATGGCTTTGTAGTTCTGACTTCTATAACGCTCTTGTCCCTGGTATATTTTTACAGACATATTGAATTCTACAACACAGAATCCATCTATAATTTGCTGTCTGATATTATCACTTAATACACATTTTTCTGTGATTCCAGCAGCCCACATACCCACCTCTAATCGATTTTCTTTACTTGATGACTTTTTCTAAAATGACTGAAAGCAAGGCCCTAAACTCAGTAAGCCAGTGGGCATTTCTCATCCATAGAGCTGGGTGATGGCCATAATGAGTCTGAAAGAAACCTGATATCTAGTGCCTCTGAACTTAAAACTATTTGTCGGAACATTGCTGAAATGAAATCTAAACCAAATCTGGATAATTGGATAATATATCGGTCTATCTGATCTAGACATGCTGCAAGAAACGTGGGCACTTGATGTATTTTTCAGAGTTTTATTTATTTTAGTAAACCTGCAAGTCCTTTGATATTAGGTAGGGCGAGAGCTGGCTTACTGACATGGTTTGAAGTTACCTTACAATGTTCTATCTCACCCATAATTGTCACTAGTAAACTGTTCCAGGCCTTTAACCCCTTCGCTGCTAGGCCTTTTCCCCTCCTGTGCTAAGCCTTTTTTGGGCTATTTGAGGTAGTGCGCGCTTAGGCCCCTGTAACTTTTTGACCACATTAGGTATCCACGCCAAATTTGCGTCCTTTTCTTCCAACATCTTGGGGATTCTAAAGGTACCCAGGGTTTGTGGATTCTCCTAGAGGGTTCCCAGAAATTAGTCAAAATACAGCAATTTTTTTTTTTTTTTGTGAAAAATGTGAAAAACGGGCTGCAAATGAAAGCTTCTGGGTTTTTCTCTGCAAATGGTATCAAAAAAGGGTTTGTGGGGCTGAAATCACAATTTGTCCAGCTTTTAGGGAATGACAGAATTTTGTTAGAAAACCAACATTTTTTACACAGTTTTGGCATTTTTCTGGGACATACCCTATTTTTGCTATTTTTTGTGCTTTCAACCTCCTTCCAGTTAACGGTAGAAATGGGTACAAAAACAATAATGGATCCTGGAAAGCTATACATTTTTGAAAAGTAGACAAAATTCTGAATTCAGCAAGGGGTCATTTGTGTAGATCCATCAAGGTTTCTTTATAGAAATTTACAGACAAATATAGGAAAAATTAAAAATTTGTTGAAAAAAGCAGCCTTTTGAGTCAACGTTTTTACCTGTAACTTCTTCGAATTATGACATCTCTTTGAAAGCAATGTACCGTTACATCCGGTAGACCTTCCTGGTTGTGGGGACATATAGGACTTGTAGGTTCACCAAGAGCCCAACGAACCCAGAGTAGAAAAATGAGCAGCATTTTGTTAAGGTTTTTTTTTTTGGTCCGGGTATATAGCAATTATTGTGGGAAAATGTATACATGGAAAAATCGGTATGAAAGTCACCTATGTATTTCTGAAATGGGAACAAATTACAGAGTTCAGAAACAGTGCATATTTGCACATTTTCGAAATTGGGAATACTCATATTTGCATGACAATTATTGGTCATTTTTCAAAATGACTTTTTTTTTACACAATGTCTTTCATTTGGAAGGGAGAAATGCATCAAAAATCAATAGGTAATAACAGTTGCTTTACAAATTTGAACTACCCTAAGTCTCCCGATAAAAATGGTACCTCACTTGTGTGGGTAGGCATAGTGCCCACGACAGGAAGTGGCTCAAAACCTAAGGTGAACACACCACATTTTCACACTGAAAATTTACACTTTTTTTGCAAAGAGTCTAGCTGTAGTTTTTGAACCCTAGCCCTGCCGGCACCTAGGGAAACCTAGCAAACCTATACATTTTTGAAAACTAGACACCCAGGGGAATCCAGGATGGGGTGACTTGACTGCCTCCCACCATGGTCTGTTACCCAGAATCCCTTGCAAACGTAAAAAATTGACAAAAAAAACACATTTTCCCCACATTTCTGTGATGGAAAGTTCTGGAATCTGCGTGGATCCACAAATTTCCACCCACCCCGCGTTCCCCAAAGTCCTACGAGAAAAATGGTACCTCACTTGTGCGGGTCGGCCTAGTGCCTGCGACAGGAAACGGCGCAAAACGCAACGTGGTTTTGCATTGAAAAATGACCCTTTTTTTGGCAAAGTGACTAGCTGTAGATTTTGAACCCTAGCCCTGCAAGCACCTAGGGAAAAATAGCAAACCTATACATTTTTGAAAACTAGACACCCAGGGGAATCCAGGATGGGGTGACTTGACTGCCTCCCACTATGGTCTGTTACCCAGAATCCCTTGCAAACGTAAAAAATTGACAAAAAAAACACATTTTCCCCACATTTCTGTGATGGAAAGTTCTGGAATCTGCGTGGATCCACAAATTTCCACCCACCCCGCGTTCCCCAAAGTCCTACGAGAAAAATGGTACCTCACTTGTGCGGGTCGGCATAGTGCCCGCAACAGGAAACGGTGCAAAACGCAACGTGGTTTTGCAGTGCAAAATGACCCTTTTTTTGGCAAAGTGACTAGCTGTAGATTTTGAACCCTAGCCCTGCCGGCACCTAGGGAAACCTAGCAAACCTATACATTTTTGAAAACTAGACACCCAGGGGAATCCAGGATGGGGTGGCTTGACTGCCTCCCACCATGGTCTGTTACCCAGAATCCCTTGCAAACGTAAAAAATTGCCAAAAAAAACACATTTTCCCCACATTTCTGTGATGGAAAGTTCTGGAATCTGCGTGGATCCACAAATTTCCACCCACCCCGCGTTCCCCAAAGTCCTACGAGAAAAATGGTACCTCACTTGTGCGGGTCGGCCTAGTGCCCGCGACAGGAAACGGCGCAAAACGCAACGTGGTTTTGCATTGAAAAATGACCCTTTTTTTGGCAAAGTGACTAGCTGTAGATTTTGAACCCTAGCCCTGCAAGCACCTAGGGAAAACTAGCAAACCTATACATTTTTGAAAACTAGACACCCAGGGGAATCCAGGATGGGGTGGCTTGACTGCCTCCCACCATGGTCTGTTACCCAGAATCCCTTGCAAACGTAAAAAATTGACAAAAAAAACACATTTTCCCCACATTTCTGTGATGGAAAGTTCTGGAATCTGCGTGGATCCACAAATTTCCACCCACCCCGCGTTCCCCAAAGTCCTACGAGAAAAATGGTACCTCACTTGTGCGGGTCGGCCTAGTGCCCGCGACAGGAAACGGCGCAAAACGCAATGTGGTTTTGCAGTGAAAAATGACCCTTTTTTTGGCAAAGTGACTAGCTGTAGATTTTGTACCCTAGCCCTGCCGGCACCTAGGGAAACCTAGCAAACCTATACATTTTTCAAAACTAGACACCCAGGGGAATCCAGGATGGGGTGACTTGACTGCCTCCCACCATGGTCTGTTACCCAGAGTCCCTTGCAAACGTAAAAAATTGACAAAAAAAACACATTTTCCCCACATTTCTGTGATGGAAAGTTCTGGAATCTGCGTGGATCCACAAATTTCCACCCACCCCGCGTTCCCCAAAGTCCTACGAGAAAAATGGTACCTCACTTGTGCGGGTCGGCCTAGTGCCCGCGACAGGAAACGGCGCAAAACGCAACGTGGTTTTGCAGTGAAAAATGACCCTTTTTTTGGCAAAGTGACTAGCTGTAGATTTCGTACCCTAGCCCTGCCGGCACCTAGGGAAACCTAGCAAACCTATACATTTTTGAAAACTAGACACCCAGGGGAATCCAGGATGGGGTGACTTGACTGCCTCCCACCATGGTCTGTTACCCAGAATCCCTTGCAAACGTAAAAAGTTTACAAAAAAAACACATTTTCCCCACATTTCTGTGAGGAAAAAGTTCTGGAATCTGTGTGGATCCACAAATTTCCACCCACCCCGCGTTCCCCAAGGTCCTACGAGAAAAATGGTACCTCACTTGTGCGGGTCGGCCTAGTGCCCGCGACAGGAAACGGCGCAAAACGCAACGTGGTTTTGCAGTGAAAAATGACCCTTTTTTTGGCAAAGTGACTAGCTGTAGATTTTGTACCCTAGCCCTGCCGGCACCTAGGGAAACCTAGCAAACCTATACATTTTTGAAAACTAGACACCCAGGGGAATCCAGGATGGGGTGACTTGACTGCCTCCCACCATGGTCTGTTACCCAGAATCCCTTGCAAACGTAAAAAATTGACAAAAAAAACACATTTTCACCACATTTCTGTGATGGAAAGTTCTGGAATCTGCGTGGATCCACAAATTTCTACCCACCCCGCGTTCCCCAAAGTGCTACGAGAAAAATGGTACCTCACTTGTGCGGGTCGGCATAGTGCCCGCCACAGGAAACGGTGCAAAACGCAACGTGGTTTTGCAGTGCAAAATGACCCTTTTTTTGGCAAAGTGACTAGCTGTAGATTTTGAACCCTAGCCCTGCCGGCACCTAGGGAAACCTAGCAAACCTATACATTTTTGAAAACTAGACACCCAGGGGAATCCAGGATGGGGTGGCTTGACTGCCTCCCACCATGGTCTGTTACCCAGAATCCCTTGCAAACGTATAAAATTGACAAAAAAAACACATTTTCCCCACATTTCTGTGATGGAAAGTTCTGGAATCTGCGTGGATCCACAAATTTCCACCCACCCCGCGTTCCCCAAAGTCCTACGAGAAAAATGGTACCTCACTTGTGCGGGTCGGCCTAGTGCCCGCGACAGGAAACGGCGCAAAACGCAGCGTGGTTTTACAGTGAAAAATGACCCTTTTTTTGGCAAAGTGACTAGCTGTAGATTTTGTACCCTAGCCCTGCCGGCACCTAGGGAAACCTAGCAAACCTATACATTTTTGAAAACTAGACACCCAGGGGAATCCAGGATGGGGTGACTTGACTGCCTCCCACCATGGTCTGTTACCCAGAATCCCTTGCAAACGTAAAAAATTGACAAAAAAAACACATTTTCCCCACATTTCTGTGATGGAAAGTTCTGGAATCTGCGTGGATCCACAAATTTCCACCCACCCCGCGTTCCCCAAAGTCCTACAAGAAAAATGGTACCTCACTTGTGCGAGTCGGCCTAGTGCCCGCGACAGGAAACGGCGCAAAACGCAACGTGGTTTTGCAGTGAAAAATGACCCTTTTTTTGGCAAAGTGACTAGCTGTAGATTTTGTACCCTAGCCCTGCCGGCACCTAGGGAAACCTAGCAAACCTATACATTTTTGAAAACTAGACACCCAGGGGAATCCAGGATGGGGTGACTTGACTGCCTCCCACCATGGTCTGTTACCCAGAATCCCTTGCAAACGTAAAAAATTGACAAAAAAAACACATTTTCCCCACATTTCTGTGATGGAAAGTTCTGGAATCTGCGTGGATCCACAAATTTCCACCCACCCCGCGTTCCCCAAAGTCCTACGAGAAAAATGGTACCTCACTTGTGCGGGTCGGCCTAGTGCCCGCGACAGGAAACGGCGCAAAACGCAACGTGGTTTTGCAGTGAAAAATGACCCTTTTTTTGGCAAAGTGACTAGCTGTAGATTTTGTACCCTAGCCCTGCCAGCACCTAGGGAAACCTAGCAAACCTATACATTTTTGAACACTAGACACCCAGGGGAATCCAGGATGGGGTGACTTGACTGCCTCCCACCATTGTCTGTTACCCAGAATCCCTTGCAAACGTAAAAAATTGACAAAAAAAACACATTTTCCCCACATTTCTGTGATGGAAAGTTCTGGAATCTGCGTGGATCCACAAATTTCCACCCACCCCGCGTTCCCCAAAGTCCTACGAGAAAAATGGTACCTCACTTGTGCGGGTCGGCTTAGTGCCCGCGACAGGAAACGGCGCAAAATGCAACGTGGTTTTGCAGTGAAAAATGACCCTTTTTTTGGCAAAGTGACTAGCTGTAGATTTTGTACCCTAGCCCTGCCGGCACCTAGGGAAACCTAGCAAACCTATACATTTTTGAAAACTAGACACCCAGGGGAATCCAGGATGGGGTGACTTGACTGCCTCCCACCATGGTCTGTTACCCAGAATCCCTTGCAAACGTAAAAAATTGACAAAAAAAACACATTTTCCCCACATTTCTGTGATGGAAAGTTCTGGAATCTGCGTGGATCCACAAATTTCCACCCACCCCGCGTTCCCCAAAGTCCTACGAGAAAAATGGTACCTCACTTGTGCGGGTCGGCCTAGTGCCCGCGACAGGAAACGGCGCAAAACGCAACGTGGTTTTGCAGTGAAAAATGACCCTTTTTTTGGCAAAGTGACTAGCTGTAGATTTTGTACCCTAGCCCTGCCGGCACCTAGGGAAACCTAGCAAACCTATACATTTTTGAAAACTAGACACCCAGGGGAATCCAGGATGGGGTGACTTGACTGCCTCCCACCATGGTCTGTTACCCAGAATCCCTTGCAAACGTAAAAAATTGACAAAAAAAACACATTTTCCCCACATTTCTGTGATGGAAAGTTCTGGAATCTGCGTGGATCCACAAATTTCCACCCACCCCGCGTTCCCCAAAGTCCTACGAGAAAAATGGTACCTCACTTGTGCGGGTCGGCCTAGTGCCCGCGACAGGAAACGGCGCAAAACGCAACGTGGTTTTGCAGTGAAAAATGACCCTTTTTTTGGCAAAGTGATTAGCTGTAGATTTTGTACCCTAGCCCTGCCGGCACCTAGGGAAACCTAGCAAACCTATACATTTTTGAAAACTAGACACCCAGGGGAATCCAGGATGGGGTGACTTGACTGCCTCCCACCATGGTCTGTTACCCAGAATCCCTTGCAAACGTAAAAAATTGACAAAAAAAACACATTTTCCCCACATTTCTGTGATGGAAAGTTCTGGAATCTGCGTGGATCCACAAATTTCCACCCACCCCGCGTTCCCCAAAGTCCTACGAGAAAAATGGTACCTCACTTGTGCGGGTCGGCTTAGTGCCCGCGACAGGAAACGGCGCAAAACGCAACGTGGTTTTGCAGTGAAAATTGACCCTTTTTTTGGCAAAGTGACTAGCTGTAGATTTTGTACCCTAGCCCTGCAGGCACCTAGGGAAACCTAGCAAACCTATACATTTTTCAAAACTAGACACCCAGGGGAATCCAGGATGGGGTGGCTTGACTGCCTCCCACCATGGTCTGTTACCCAGAATCCCTTGCAAACGTAAAAAATTGACAAAAAAAACACATTTTCCCCACATTTCTGTGATGGAAAGTTCTGGAATCTGCGTGGATCCACAAATTTCCACCCACCCCGCGTTCCCCAAAGTCCTACGAGAAAAATGGTACCTCACTTGTGCGGGTTGGCCTAGTGCCCGCGACAGGAAACGGCGCAAAACGCAACGTGGTTTTGCAGTGAAAAATGACCCTTTTTTTGGCAAAGTGACTAGCTGTAGATTTTGTACCCTAGCCCTGCCGGCACCTAGGGAAACCTAGCAAACCTATACATTTTTGAAAACTAGACACCCAGGGGAATCCAGGATGGGGTGACTTGACTGCCTCCCACCATGGTCTGTTACCCAGAATCCCTTGCAAACGTAAAAAATTTACAAAAAAAACACATTTTCCCCACATTTCTGTGATGGAAAGTTCTGGAATCTGCGTGGATCCACAAATTTCCACCCACCCTGCGTTCCCCAAAGTCCTACGAGAAAAATGGTACCTCACTTGTGCGGGTCGGCCTAGTGCCCGCGACAGGAAACGGCGCAAAACGCAACGTGGTTTTGTAGCGAAAAATGACCCTTTTTTTGTCAAAGTGACTAGCTGTAGATTTTGAACCCTAGCCCTGCCGGCACCTAGGGAAACCTAGCAAACCCACGCATTTCTGAAAACTAGACACCCGGCGGCTTCCAGGGAGGTATGGCTTGCGTGGATCCCCCAACGTTTCCTTACCCAGAATCCCCTGCAAACCTCAATGTTTGCTCAACAAATCACTTTTTTCACACATTTTGGGGTGGGAAAGTAGTGGCATCACCGGGCTCACACAAATTTACCACCACCCAGCGTTCCCCCAGGTCTCCCGGTAAAAATGGGGCCTCACTTGTGTGGGAGGCCCAAGTACCCGCGGCAGGCAAGGGCCCCAAACGGAGTGAGGCGACATCAAAATGGCCTATCGCCAAACCACCTGGTTTTGCAAGGGGGGTCACTTTGGTTTTTGGCCCGGTGCGCGGCGGCCATCTAGGGAAACCTACCAAACCCAGGCATTTCTGAAAACTAGACACCCGGCGGCTTCCAGGGAGGTATGGCTTGCGTGGATCCCCCAACGTTTCCTTACCCAGAATCCCCTGCAAACCTCATTTTTTGCTCAAAAAATCACTTTTTTCACACATTTTGGGGTGGGAAAGTAGTGGCATCACCGGGCTCACACAAATTTACCACCACCCAGCGTTCCCCCAGGTCTCCCGGTAAAAATGGTGCCTCACTTGTGTGGGAGGCCCAAGTACCCGCGGCAGGCAAGGGCCCCAAACGTAGTGAGGCGACATCAAAATGGCCTATCGCCAAACCACCTGGTTTTGCAAGGGGGGTCACTTTGGTTTTTGGCCCGGTGCGCGGCGGCCATCTAGGGAAACCTACCAAACCCAGGCATTTTTGAAAACTAGACACCCGGCGGCTTCCAGGGAGGTATGGCTTGCGTGGATCCCCCAACGTTTCCTTACCCAGAATCCCCTGCAAACCTCATTTTTTGCTCAAAAAATCACTTTTTTCACACATTTTGGGGTGGGAAAGTAGTGGCATCACCGGGCTCACACAAATTTACCACCACCCAGCGTTCCCCCAGGTCTCCCGGTAAAAATGGTGCCTCACTTGTGTGGGAGGCCCAAGTACCCGCGGCAGGCAAGGGCCCCAAACGTAGTGAGGCGACATCAAAATGGCCTATCGCCAAACCACCTGGTTTTGCAAGGGGGGTCACTTTGGTTTTTGGCCCGGTGCGCGGCGGCCATCTAGGGAAACCTACCAAACCCAGGCATTTTTGAAAACTAGACACCCGGCGGCTTCCAGGGAGGTATGGCTTGCGTGGATCCGCCAACGTTTCCTTACCCAGAATCCCCTGCAAACCTCATTTTTTGCTCAAAAAATCACTTTTTTCACACATTTTGGGGTGGGAAAGTAGTGGCATCACCGGGCTCACACAAATTTACCACCACCCAGCGTTCCCCCAGGTCTCCCGGTAAAAATGGTGCCTCACTTGTGTGGGAGGCCCAAGTACCCGCGGCAGGCAAGGACAACAAACGTAGTGAGGCGACATTTGGGATAGGCAATGTTGATGTCGCCTCACTACGTATGCCACTACTTTCCCACCCCAAAATGTGTGAAAAAAGTGATTTTTTGAGCAAAAAATTAGGTTTGCAGGGGATTCTGGGTAAGGAAACGTTGGGGGATCCATGCAAGTCATACCTCCCTGGAAGCCGCCGGGTGTCTAGTTTTCAAAAATGCCTGGGTTTGGTAGGTTTCCCTAGATGGCCGCCGCGCACCGGGCCAAAAACCAAAGTGACCCCCCTTGCAAAACCAGGTGGTTTGGCGCTAGGCCTTTTTGATGTCGCCTCACTACGTTTGGGGCCCTTGCCTGCCGCGGGTACTTGGGCCTCCCACACAAGTGAGGCACCATTTTTACCGGGAGACCTGGGGGAACGCTGGGTGGTGGTAAATTTGTGTGAGCCCGGTGATGCCACTACTTTCCCACCCCAAAATGTGTGAAAAAAGTGATTTTTTGAGCAAAAAATGAGGTTTGCAGGGGATTCTGGGTAAGGAAACGTTGGGGGATCCACGCAAGCCATACCTCCCTGGAAGCCGCCGCGTGTCTAGTTTTCAAAAATGCCTGGGTTTGGTAGGTTTCCCTAGATGGCCGCCGCGCACCGGGCCAAAAACCAAAGTGACCCCCCTTGCAAAACCAGGTGGTTTGGCGATAGGCCATTTTGATGTCGCCTCACTACGTTTGGGGCCCTTGCCTGCCGCGGGTACTTGGGCCTCCCACACAAGTGAGGCACCATTTTTACCGGGAGACCTGGGGGAATGCTGGGTGGTGGTAAATTTGTGTGAGCCCGGTGATGCCACTACTTTCCCACCCCAAAATGTGTGAAAAAAGTTATTTTTTGAGCAAAAAATGAGGTTTGCAGGGGATTCTGGGTAAGGAAACGTTGGGGGATCCACGCAAGCCATACCTCCCTGGAAGCCGCCGGGTGTCTAGTTTTCAGAAATGCCTGGGTTTGGTAGGTTTCCCTAGATGGCCGCCGTGCACCAGGCCAAAAACCAAAGAGACCCCCCTTGAAAAACCAGGTGGTTTGGCGATAGGCCATCTTGATGTCCCCTCACTGCGTTTTAGGCCCTTGCCTGCCGCGGGTACTTGGGCCTCCCACACAAGTGGGGCACCATTTTTACCGGGAGACCTGGGGGAACGCTGGGTGGTGGTAAATTTGTGTGAGCCCGGTGATGCCACTACTTTCCCACCCCAAAATGTGTGAAAAAAGTGAATTTTTGGGCAAAAATTTAGGTTTGCAGGGGATTCTGGGTAAGGAAACGTTGGGGGATCCACGCAAGCCATACCTCCCTGGAAGCCGCCGGGTGTCTAGTTTTCAGAAATGCGTGGGTTTGAAAGGTTTCCCTAGATGGCCGCCGAGCCCTGGGCAAAAAACCAAAGTAACCCCCCTTGCAAAACCAGATTAACTATTGTTACTACAGCGTGAGAATTTAGGAATAATACTGCAAAGAAAATGTGGCAGACAGTTTGAGGTTTACAGGACAATGGGGATAAAAAATATTTCTCAAATCACTAGAGAGACATCACCATGAACTCCCAAGGGTTTTCGACAATATCTACAGTTGGTGGGTTATTCTTACATGGAAAGTGTACCTTGGCAGAGAAACTAAAGACAAAGATTCCTGCACAACCATCTATTCCTCAAACACACACACATACTGGTTGGATTTGGCACGAGGGCGAGTCATGGTTCAGTGTATTAAATTTTATTAACAAGAGATTTCACAAAAATGAAATGCACTGTCAATAATTAAATTCACAAAAAACCAAACCAATGACTTGCAGCTCGTGAGCTGTAAAGCCACGTCAAGGCACCAACCACTTTACAGGCCATTCACACACCTTTCATACGTGATACAAACAAGACCATTCGCACCACCAGGTACAAAAGCAACACAGTACAAAAATCACAAAAAAGGGACAAGGTACACCCTGCTTCAGAAAGACAAATATTACTGCACAGCCATCTAACCCGCAAGCACACACACATACTGGTTGGATTTGGCACGAGGGTGAGTGATGGTTCAGTAGATAAAATTGTATTACCAAGTGATTTCACAAAACATGAAATGCACTGATAATAATTGAAAGGGCAAGAAACTGAACCATTGACTCACAGCTCGTGAGCTGTAAAGCCACGACAAGGCACCAACCTCTTTACAGGCCATTCATACACCTTTCATATGTGTGAGACATACAAAACCATTCACACCGCCAGCCGCGGGCCCATCACATAACAAAACTCACACCAGCACACAGCGCCATTCAAGGGCCCATCACTTTCACACGCCCACAATCCAGACACAGCAACTACACAGGCTGAAGGATTGCGTGGAGTGGCACTCAGCTAGCAGTGTGTGTAGTGACCAGCAGAAAGTCACTACTCACACACAGCCAGCCAAGCACCAGTCGACACACACCGCTAGCCAAACGGCAGTCCACGCACACCGCTAGCCAAGCGCCAGTCCAGGCACACCGCCATCCAATCGCCAGTCCAGGCACACCGGCAGCCAATCGCCAATCCACCTACACCGCCAGCCAAGCTCCAGTCCACGGACACCACCAGACAAGCACCACTCCGCACACACCACCAGTCCACGCACACCGCCAGCCAAGTACCAGTCCACGCACACCGCCAGCCAAGCACCATTCCACGCACACCGCCAGCCAAGCTCCAGTCCACACACACCACCAGACAAGCTCCAGTCCACGGACACCACCAGCCAAGCTCCAGTCCACGGACACCACCAGCCAAACACCAGTCCGCACACACCACCAGTCCACACACACCGCCAGCCAAGTACCAGTCCACGCACACCGCCAGCCAAGCACCATTCCACGCACACCGCCAGCCAAGCACCATTCCACGCACACCGCCAGCCAAGCACCATTCCATGCACACCACCAGCCACGCACCAGTCCACGCACACCGCCAGTCCATGCACACCGCCAGTCCACGCACACCGTCAGCCAAGCACCATTCCACGCACACCACCAACCAAGTGCCAGTCCACACACACCAACAGCCAAGCGCAAGCCTACACACACCGCCATCACATTTTGGATTTTTTTAGAAAAAAATAAAAACACAAACAAATTGCAAATAGATACAAATCTTCTAACAGAAAATCAGCAACTAAATACATTGCACTAACACCAACCTTGAAACAGAATCATATTTTCCAAAGAATACAGACCAGCCAGTTCACTTTACCACTCATGAATGTTCCCAAAAGTTTTTTCGCGTGTGGTACGCTCTGAAACAAGCAGGGAGACACAGTGCAGGATGAGAGGGACAATCGGGGCAGTACATACGACTCTCCTTCCGCAAACCTCTTCGCCAACAGACTCTACATCTCCTACTGGGAAAATCTTTTGCGGGTGTGGGAGGAATGTGATCTGGAAAGTGGCGTTCTTTCAATCTAGCAACATCCTCCACCAGTCCAACTCTAGGAACACTTGCCTGTTCCACTACAACAAGGCTGCCTATTACAGACTCCTGAAACTTAGCAAAAGTCATCTTTGACTCAGGGCAAGAATCCTGGAACACAACAAAAGCATTAAACATTGCCAAGTGGAAAAGATGGATAGCCAACTTCTTGTACCAAATGTAAGCCTTACGAAGAGCAGCATAAGGTTCCAACCTCTGATCTACTCTGTCAACACCACCCATGTGCCTATTATAGTCTAAAACGCACACAGGTTTGCGCACTTCAGCGACCTGACCCCAAACAGTCACATGTGCAGTGCTTTCATCATGGATGGAAGTCAGCATGTAGACATCTCTCCTGTCTGTAAACTTCACAGCAAGAAGCTCCTGGCAACGCAACGCACTGCACTGTCCCCGCACAAGCTTTTGACAAACAAGTTCTTTTGGAAAACCTTTACGGTTACAGCGGATTGTGCCACAAGCAAAAGTGTCCACTTTGGCCAATTCCCTGAACAACCGCACACCAGTGTAGAAGTTATCTACATATAAATGGTGGCCTTTGTTAAAAAATCCTCTACCAAGTTCCCAAACAATTTTCTCAGTCACTCCAAACGTGGACGGACAACCAGGGGGGTTAATCCTGGATTCCTTACCGGTGTACACCCTGAAATTAGAGACATATCCAGTCCTACTGTCACACAGCATATACAGCTTTATTCCATAGCGTGCCCTCTTACTAGGAATGTATTGCCTAAAAACCAAGCGGCCCTTGAACAACACCAAAGACTCATCCACTGCAATTTCTCTACCAGGGGCATAAATCTCAGAAAATCTATCAACAAAGTGATCAAGGACAGGCCTAATCTTAAAAAGACGGTCACAATCAGGGTGATCTCGTGGCAACGCTAAACCATTATCAACAAAGTGCATCATCCGAAGCAGAAGCAAATACCTGTCACGAGTCATGACTGCCGGAAAAATAGACGTTGCCATCAAGGGACTGCTAGACCAATATGAAGCCAATGATGGCTTCCTTAGCAAGCCCATCAAAAAAGTTAAACCCAAGAACTTCTTCATCTCTTCAACATTTGTGGGAGTCCACCGGGTAGCTCTAGAGTGTGGCTTAAGACTGGCACTGTTGTCCCTCAAAAACTGTTCAGCATACAAATTAGTCTGCTCAACAATCTCTGCCAAAAACACATCGTCCATAAACAACTGAAAAAAATTTACAGGCAAAAAGTTCTCAGTATTCACTCTAGACCCTGGAACACCAGTAAACTCTGGAAATTCCGGCTGCACCATGCCAGGGGCAACCCAGAGGTCATCACTTTCAACGGGAAGACTTGCAGCCCCAGCCTGCAGCCCAGATGTCTCTTGCCGCACTACACCAACGGAAAGGCTTGCAGCCCCAGCCTGCAGCCCAGATGCCTCTTGCCGCACTACACCAACGGGAAGCCTTGCAGCCCCAGCCTGCAGTCCAGATGTCTCTTGCCGCACTACACCAACGGAAAGGCTTGCAGCCCCAGCCTGCAGCCCAGATGCCTCTTGCCGCACTACACCAACGGGAAGCCTTGCAGTCCCAGCCTGCAGCCCAGATGCCTCTTGCCGCACTATCGGCACATCAGTCTCCTCCTCTAACACAGGCACTTCATCCGCACTAAGAGTATCTTCATCATCCGATGACCCCATACGGAGAGAAAACTCACTGCCAGAATCGTCCCCTGCCTCCTCTCCCTCAGAAGCAGAGTCAGTCTCTGACCCAATATCAGAGGAAGACTCAAACAGCAAACCAACAACCTGCTGAGCAGTCATCCTGCGGCTAGCCATTATACTTACTAAGAGAGAAGACTGCACAAACAAGTCAACAACAACCAACAATGTGCAAACCAAGTAAGTAAAAAAATGTGTACCTTTTATCACAAAGATCAATGTACTCAAAAACTATACAATCCAATTACAAGAGACAGCTGCACTCACCAGAAACAAACTCTGCAGTGACACAGCAAAGACCAACGATATCAAACTAGAAAGAAGAAAAAAAAACAAATTACTCACAAGACAACAAAATACACATCGAGAACCAATGCAAAAAGTTTTTGACACTCAAAAACCAAACATACTGCTAATATTACACCATTTGCAAAAAAAAACAGGCAGAGAAATCAAACACATTTGCATTGTACAAAAAAACAGTCTCTTACCAAATTACACAAACAGCAGAACCACCAGTACCACAACGTCAACGTGAACAGAAGAAAAGCCTTCACCTAGAACAAAAAAGTAAACAAAAAAAACATTACAATTGGAAATCACAAAAAATATAACAATAAACATTATAACATGCCATGTCACTACCCAAATGGTCAATCGGTTTGTGTGCCAGGTGGGGCAGAAAACAGCAGGAAAAAAAAGGCTACTCAGTCCCGGGGTGGGTGAGCCAAATACATATAACAAATTGCACCCTGGAAGCGAGGGGTCACTTCTATTTCTAATTGAACTAATTCCCTGGTGTCTAGTGGGCTTTTCTGCCCCCAATGGGAGCAGAAACGGCAAAAAAATAAAACCGATCTGCCCCCAGAGGGGGCAGAAAAGTCTTCAAAAATTTAGGGGCCCAAGGAAGCGACCCTTGCCCAAGGGGTCGCTTCCTACAATAATATTTATATCCCTGGTGTCTAGTGGGCTTTTCTGCCCCCCCCCTAGGAGCAGAAACGGACAGAAAGACGACCAATCTGCCCCCAGGGGGGGCAGAAAAGTATTCCAAATAATTAGGCCGCAAAGGAAGCGACCCTTGCCCAAGGGGTCGCTTCCTACATAAAGAAAAAGACATCCCTGGTGTCTAGTGGGCTTTTCTGCCCCCCCTGGGGGCAGAAACGGGCAGAAAGAAGACCGATCTGCCCCCAGGGGCGGCGGAAAAGTCTTCAAATTATTGGGCCCCCCAAGGAAGCGACCCTTGCCTAAGGGGTCGCTTCCTACATAGCATAAACGACATCCCTGGTGTCTAGTGGGCTTTTCTGCCCCCCCCTGGGGGCAGAAACGCGCAGAAAGCGGACCGATCTGCCCCCAGGGGGGGCAGAAAAGACTTCCAAAAATGTTGCCCCCAAGGAAGCGACCCTTGCCTAAGGGGTCGCTTCCTACATAGCATAAACAACATCCCTGGTGTCTAGTGGGCTTTTCTGGGGGCAGAAACGCGCAGAAAGCGGACCGATCTGCCCGCAGGGGGGGCAGAAAAGACTTCGACAAATTTTTCCCCCAAGGAAGCGACCCTTGCCTAAGGGGTCGCTTCCCAAATTCGAAAAAACAAATCCCTGGTGTCTAGTGGGGCATCCCTACTCCACGATCGCGACGCTGTGCGCGATCGTGGAGCAGGAATGCCCTGTATTGAGACATCGGGGGAGAGGAAATACTCTTTCCTCTCCCCCGATGCCTCAATACTACAAATTTCACCGCCGCGGCCCCCACCGGACAAGAAAACCTACCTCTTCCCCCTTGGACGCGCTGGAAGAAATGGATTCCAGCGCGTCCAACGCTTCCTGATGACGCCGGCGCGCGCTGTGCGCGCTGACGTCATCAGAAAGCGTGGGGGGGCTCGGGGGGGGTCGGGGGTGGCAGCGGAAGCTCTTCCGCTGCCACCCCCGTAAAGGGGGGCAAGATCGCTGCACAAGGGGGGGAGCGCCAGCGCTTCCCCCGGGGGCTGTCCTCATGACGGAACGGTTCCGTCATGAGCACAGCCCAACCGATGCTCATGACGGAACCGTTCCGTCATGAGCATCGAAGGGGTTAATCTTCAATGTCAAAGAAACAATGGTTCTGTTGGGTGAAAAAGAGACCTTTCTATACACATTGCATGAATCATACGTTATTCAAAAATTATTTCAATGAGTCATAGGCAACACACACAACGAAGCAAATTCTAGGGTAGCTTGAGATTTTCATATAAAGTGCGTCATTCATATATATACCCAAAAGTCATTTAAAGAGGCCATCAAGGTACACAGTGATAACAATTAGTGACAAGGTGACAAGTGGTGCTAAGTGATAAAGTGCGTAATATATACAATATGGTTTAAAAAGCTAGAAAGTTTTTGGTGGCCAGAAAACAGGTATTTATGGTAGAACCGCGAACTAAATCAATTTGTTTTGCGCAGACTCTAATTGCTGGTCCAGGGAATAGTGTCGACGTTTCAACCCAGGAACTGCACTACTATAAGGTCAGTGCGGGTCTTCATCAGGACAAGGACAAAAAGATGACGGCCTAAAATATGGTACAGGGTTGAGTTTGGTAGATTCGCACCTAAACCCTTCTAATAATAATAACGGGAGCTGGACATCCGATTCAAATCTCAAAATGAAACCATTCAAATTGTGTCTTGTTGGTTATAACGTAAAGGCGGCTAACTCTGTACAACCTTCTGATCACGGAGGAATCGAAGTATCCGATGTATATCTCAGAATTGAGACATTATGCGAAGTAATCCAATCTTTATACAATAAATATGTTGAGGCGGCTGGCCGTCACTAATACGGGCGCTTCAAGCGTTCTGTCTTAATCAGAAGTTACTTTGCGGGCAGCAGGCAAACGTCCTGGCTCGTCTGCAGAGTTAGATTTAGCTTTAATCTTCAATGGTCAGGAAATTTTAATTTTGTCTTAATTCATTTCTTTAATGATAATTGTATTGTTAGGGATAACCATAAGTTTATTGCACTGTTTGTGTTTCTTGTTGAGCTGAGCCATAACTGCTTCACTGCTTGTCCATCTTTTAGCATACTGTTGGGAGGGGATTTTAATGTAAAGTTTGGAACTAAAAGTTTGGGAACTGCAATTAACATCTTTTATCCAAAGGAGCACATGGAAGATGTTCATAATAGGGAGGCAAGGGATAACCTTTTGTAGAACTTCTTCTTGCCTCATGATTTATCTAACCTTAAAGATCTTACAGGATTCCCGTCGTCTCCCATTCCAACTTCATTAGTAAGGGCTGCTGCACTACTAATGATGACATTTGTGCCTCAAGGAAGCTGGCTAAAATCGTTTTAATGGATTCAATTAACCCAACTATATTTAGCGATCATAATCCCCTTGAGGTGATGCTCACAACCCCCAAAGATATGAGAAAATATGAGTTGGGGGGAGCCATGACGATATCAATAGACAATAGTGTATAGGCTAGTGTGGAAAAATGTGAAACTTGGGAAAATCTTGGCAGACTTATTAAAGGCAATATGGGTCTTGTGGGACTTTGCCAATCTATGCATAATGACCTGTTGGAAATCATTGAGGCATATGTAAGCCTGGGGATGAACATGAGGAAGCTACTGATGAAATCACTAAGAACATTATCCAATATCAGGATGGTTTGATAGAGCATGTACATTTGCCTATAATAATCTTAGTGTTACTCTAAAATGAGTTCCCAGAAATAGGACGGAGGTAGCTTTCTGTAAGGGCAGATTGTGCTGAAGTAGAGGAAAATTGAATTAGAATAGGAGGTTTTGGGGGAGCGCGCGAAGCGGCGATTCAAGCTGGCCGCCGGGTGAGGAGCTCCGTTAGAACAAAGACGATTCGAGCGTGAAGGAGGCTCGTTATCGCAACGGAGCTTCTTTTCCAGGATGGATTCGGATGTGTGAACTCGCAGAGACTGACTTGGCAAGTTTTCTGACCGAAATGCGGTCTTTTTGATATTTTATTTGCGCATTTTCTGCTCCCCTCAGATGGCGGCCGCCATTTTGTTTTTTATGCAGCGTTTTTCTTCTTCCTTTTTGCTGCCACAGAGTCCTTTGGTCAGCTCCCTGTTGTACTTCAGCGGCACTACAGTGGAGGCTGCGTTTGTTCACATTATGCCATCTTTCTACACCAGTTATTGTTAGCGGTTGGTCTCTTTTAATGCCTTTGTGGTTTCCTAAGACCGAATCTTCCAACAACTAATGTAGGGGGAGTCAGGTGTGCATACTTCAAGCGACGTCCCCAGCTTACTTCAATATTACGACACACCCCCATATTATTGGGTCAATTTTGGCTGCTGGTGCTGCTGGTTCCTTTTTTTTTCCGCCACGCTCTTCTCTTCAGTTGTGTTTCCAGCATCCCAGTATCCTTCGCTGTGCTGTATCTTGGAACTGTCATCCTTGGCTCCTTTTGTTTTTTTGCGCCACACTTCCTCTTACTACTGACTCATCAACATCACTGCTGTCCTGCCTGCATTCCTCCATTTGTTATTCCGTGTCATAATTAGCTGTGACACCATCAATATGGAGGTCGCACATTCAACTAAATCTCATGGAGGTTCCTCTGGGGGAAGGAAGGACTCAAATAGTTCTTCTGTCAAGCGTACCAAAAAAGACCCGCCTTCCCCAAATATGTCTCCGCTGCCTCTTACTCTTGAGGACATCATGGAAGAGTTGCGCCTTATCCGTCCTTTTATGACAGACACTGTTGCTACACTTCAGAAGTTAGATGATAAATGGTCTAGTTTGGATACAAGACTTTCTGATGTGGAGCAGAGGATCAGTGATGCACAGGATGTTGTTGCTAAAGTTGACATTCTCACCAAAGAGGTTAGCCAGCTCAAGAAGGTTGCGGAAGATTTGGAAAATCGCAATCGGCGCAACAACCTGCGCATTTATGGTATCCCGGAAGGTTCGGAGGGGTCGGATATGATCCAATTCTTGAAGTCTCAAGTTCTTCAAATTGTTGGCCTCCAGAAATCTTCAGACTTTAACATACAACGTGCTCATCGTCTGGGGCCTAGGAATACATCTTCTGCGTCCAAACCTCGAGGAATTATAGCATATTTCCTCCTCTACTCGGATCTTATGTTGATTCTCCAGGCTGCTAAGCAACATAAGCAAATGATCTGGTCTGGGCACAAGGTCTTTTTTGCTCAGGATGTTTCCAAACCTACGGCTTCCCGTCGAAAGGAATTTTTGGACCTCAGACCTGCATTGAGATCTATGAACACACGCTACGGTTTAATTCACCCTTGTTTTTTCAAAGTGACCTATAAGGAGAGAACTTTTAGTTTTGAAGATCCTGCTGATTTGCGGAAGTTTATTCATACTCACAAGGGAGAACTCATGGAATTGAGCAAATCCTAGTTGTATTTCTTTTTTTTTAAGTATATGACTACTGTGTCCTGTTCTGAATTTATTCTGGTATATGTCGTATAGTTCTTGTGCTTCTTTTGCTCACTCCTTGATTTTCCTTTTGTTTCGCAGGATTTCCCCATGTGGTGTTATTGTCAAGGTCACCCTTTGTTCCATCCTGCTGTACACAGTGTTTATCCTTTTCTGTTGCTGTTTCTTTCCCTAGATGTTTGGTAAGTTCCTTCACTTGTTCTATTTGATTGACATAAGTCCTAGTTTTGTAATTTATAGTCTTTTGTTTTTCATTTTTCTATCTTTGTGGTAGTCTGTTCTCTTAGGTGTCTCCTCTTAGTGCGGCTGTCTTGTTCTTCGTCGCCCCCCTCTCACAGTAATGTTTTTTGTTCAACTGTTTTCTGTGGCTAAATTCTATTGGCTTTTCGCCACCCTCCTCTGGATGCCTTCTGGGGGTTTCTGCATCCCTGTACCCTCCTCTCTATTTTTCCCTTTTTCCTCTTCGCTTCTTCTCCCTTTTTGCTGCTTGTCATTCCTTTCCTCACTCCTTTTTATCCCTATCCTCTCTATTTTTTTGGCAACATCTTCTCTATCTGATTCACTCCACGTTTTATTTTTTCTACTTCCGATTATGGTACTTCTTTGTTTTTTTTATATCTTTATTACCTTATCTGTGGTGGTCACCTGCTTTAATCTCTCTGTTTCTTGCCATTTATTCAGTGTCACATTCTTTCAACTTCTATTTTCAGTTTGCTTTTCATTCCCTATTCTGTCTTAAATTCCTTACTCCTCTCTGCTTATCTTTACTTTATCTCCAGAAATGAACGGTCTTTGTGTTATTTCCTGGAATGTTAAAGGTGTTCGCAACCCTGTCAAAAAACAACGTGTCTTATCTCATTTAGCAAGGTTGAAATGTCATGTTGCACTGTTACAAGAAACCCACCTTAACTCTCAAGATTTGTCTTCACTGCATAGACAATGGGTTGGGGAGGCGTTCTGTTCTCCAGCAGTAAATAGTAAAAACGGTGTTCTTATTTTGTTTCATAAGTCATTATCTGTTCAGTTGCATAATGAGCTCCATGATGCTTGTGGTAGGTGGCTATTTTTAGATGTTACTGTTAATAATACACAATTTTCCTTCTGCAATGTTTATGGTCCTAACGGTGTAGATTTATCCTTTTGGAGGGGTTTTTCTAAGCTTCTTTCTTCTCATGCAAGTGATAATTTGATTGTGGGTGGTGACTGTAACCAACTCATGGACCCCTTTTTAGATCGTAAATCACACACCAGATATTATGTTCCCAATAAGATGCAAAAGTCCTTTTTTAAGGCTATCTCCTCTAGAGGTCTTATAGACTCATGGAGACTTTCTCATCCCAACACTTTAGAATTTCCATTTTTTTCTCCAGTGCATTCTTCACATTCCCGTATAGATTATATTTTTCTCACACAGCATTCACTCCAATTTATGACCAACTCAGAAATAGGCTCTATTCTTATATCTGACCATGCTCCTGTTATTACTGATATGGACTTTCCCTTACCTACTCCCATCTCCAGGCGCTGGCGCTTCAATAATTCGCTCCTCCTAGATTCACAGTTTGTTGAGCAATTTACATCCTTTGCAAAGGATTTTTTTATAAATAATCTCCATTCTACTTCTCAATTTCACTCTATTTGGGATGCCTTCAAGGCTACTGCTAGAGGTTATATTATTGCTTTTGTTTCATGGAAAAGGAAAACAGCTTTATCAAAGTCGGCCCAAATTCTTAAGCAAATCAAAGACCTAGAGCATCTTTACTTTACCAATAATTCCTCAGATTCACTCTCTTCCCTCATCAAAGCAAAAATGCAATACAACAAACACTCTTGGGACTCTGCGTGTAATAATCTTCTCAATTTTCATTCCAAAATGTATGGGGGACGCAATAAGGCTGGCAAGTCCCTCGCTACTTACCTTAAAATTAAAAAACAAAAATCTAAAATAATAACTATTACTGACTCGCATGGGAATCCTCAGTATACTGACGATAAAATTCTCGATTATTTTGTTCAATATTATTCCTCACTTTATACGCCCAAATCCGTTCCCTTGCCCACTCAAATTGACTCCTTCTTTCAGTCTCTCCCTAGGTCCTCGGATAGTTTTGTGGATCTCTCCTCCCTGGACGTTCCTCTCTCAGAAAAAGAACTACTTAATGCTATTACTCTTCTTCCCAAAGATAAAACTCCGGGCCCAGATGGTTTGACGGTTCGTTTCTATCTCCACTTTAAGGATATCCTGTTACCACATTTATTTTCTTTGATTAACTCCTTTGTTGCTCAAGGAGAGTCCCAAGGTTCTTTCACACAGGCTATGTTATGCTTAATCCCTAAAAAAGATAAGGACCCCTCCCTTTGCAAAAATTATCGACCTATTTCTTTAATTAACACTGACTGTAAAATTTATGCTAAAGTTTTGGCCTCTCGTATTAATAAAATTATCCCTGACCTCACCAACATTTATCAATCTGGGTTTGTTAAAGGTAGATCCATTACTGACAATTCGAGAACTTTCCTTAACATCATTCACTTGGCCTCAAAGATGGATTCCCCAATCGCCGCCATTACATTAGATGCTGAGAAAGCATTCAACAGAGTCTGCTGGGATTTTATGTTTGGTGCGTTGAGGTGGCATGGCTTTAGTCCTCCCATCATTCAATATGTTCAATTGTTATATTCTGCTCCCTCTACTTCTATCTGGGTTAATGGGTCTCAATCCCCTTATTTTTCTCTGCATAGAGGCACCAGACAAGGTTGTCCTCTCTCTCCTCTTCTTTTTATTCTTGCGTTAGAACCCTTTTTGGAAAAAATTCGACGTTCATCATCGTATACTGGTTTTATATTTCAAAACATTGATATTAAGTTTACGGCCTATGCAGATGATGTTTTGCTTTATATTTCTAACCCGTCCACTTCTTTACCTTCACTCTTTTCCTTGTTACAAGAATAATCTTTGGTTTCTGGATATAAACTCAATATAGATAAATCTGAGGTTCTACCACTTAACAAATTCTGCCTTCCTCATATGTTCCAGGGATCTGGCTTTGAGTGGAACTCTGGTAATATTAAATGCTTAGGAATTCTTTATGCTAACACCATTAGAGAAACTGTTAAGCTTAATCAGAAGGATATAGTTAAAAAGCTCTCTTCCCTTATAGAAAGCTGGTCCCCCCTTTTCTTATCCTGGTGGGGGAGGCTAGCCACTATTAAAATGATGCTTCTTCCTATTGTCAATTTTTACCTTTCAATACTTCCAATCTCCCTTCCACTTTATTTTTTTAAAACAATCAACCGTATTTTTACAGCATTTTTATGGAATAAACGCAAGGCGAGGATTTCTCTCTCCCGTCTCCAACAACCCAAAGATTTGGGTGGAGTTAACTTCCCCAACCTCACTCGATTTCACTCGGCCTTTACTTTGAAACAAATCTGGCCTTTTCTATCTGATTTGTCTGACCCTCCTCTAACAGCCTGGAGCGCTATAGAACTTGCGCAGCTTTCACCCTTCTCATTTGTTACGGCTACCCGGTTAACTCATCCTCCGCAACGTTTTCTCACTCCTACTTTCAAGCACTCTAAAGCACTTGCCCTTTTTGTCTTTCGCTCTTCTCTCTCGCAGTTGGAGTTTCATTCCTCAATCCCTATTTGGTATAACAAATCCGTAAAGATTAATCACAGAGCACTTTTTTGGAAAGAGTGGATTGATAAAGGCATTATAACTTACGATTCCTTGCTTAGCAATAATACCCTGCGCGACTTCTCTGACATTCGTGCCTCCTTTCATCTTTCCAATGCACACTCCTCTCAGTATCCCTTGCTTAAAAGCTCTTTAGATCTCTTTATCTCGCACAGTGCTTCCCTCTCTACTACTGACTCAACCACTTTCCCTTTGCCAGATTTCTCTATTCCTCTTAGAGCTGCTGCTATCTACAAATTACTTTCCCGTTCTCCTGTTGAAAGAACCAAGTCTAAACTTGAACTTTCCTGGGAAACGGATCTAGCCCAAGAGTTTCCCCTTCAGGTTTGGAATTCCTTGTGGTCAAAGTTGCACACTGCTTCACGTTCTGCTAGCACCACACAGACTTTGTACTTTTTTTACAATAAACTTTTTTTTACCCCTTCTGATTTATATAGTTTCAAATTAATTGAAAAATGTTGGTCTTGCCCTTATGCCAATAGTGACTTTTTTCATATGTTTTTTCACTGCCCGTTGGTTAAATCCCTTTGGTCCCGTATTTGGTCTAAATTAAATGAAATATTAGCTACTGACCACACTTTTGAGATTGTTCATATCTTCCTGGGTGGGGTGGCTCCTATCTGGAATGTTCCTAGTAATGTACGTAAATTTATAGATTTGTATATAGCCATTTCTCTACAGATAATTACGACCAAATGGAAAGATACTTCAAAGATCTCATACAATGCATGGTGGAACCTATTATGCCACCACCATCGGCTGGATCGCGCTTTTGCCACCACTTTACCTCTTTTGATCAAAAAAGACTTGTTATGGTTGCCGTTAACTAACTTTCTCTCTCAAATTGCCCTTTGAATAGCTTGTTTTTATTTCTCTTTTTGTTCTTGTTCAACATACAGCTTTATCTATTTTATATATGCATTTATTAGCTTACGGTAATTACATGATGTTTACCCTGTACAATGTTTGCCTTTCCCCCTTCCTTCCCCTTCTTTCTCTTCTCTTCTCTCCTCTACCCTCCCTGCCCATTAATCAAAACCTTTTAAAAATGCTTTTCCCCTAAGTATATTCCCTATTTCTTTATTGGCAGTTGTTAATATTGTATGAATTCAATTTTATTCTATTGTTCTGTTACATTGCCTTTGATTCTCTCTGTAATGATGTTTTACCTGGCCTATGATATTTAATAAAGCTTTCTAAACTTAAAAAAAAAGAAAGGGAGGTTTGAGAGGAGTTGGATGATTCTTATAAGCGCCTTTCAGAAAGCAGCTAACACCAACAAGCTGTCTAAATCCCTGATCCAGGACCTGGGCAAGAACATTGCCCCTGATGATTGGGTAGCCTATTTTGAAAAAATCTACTACATTTCACCAACTGATGTTAATGCCCACAGAAAGGACTCCATATTCTATATAGATGTTGGACTGCATGATGTGGTAGCCGCAATCAATAACAAAGCACTTGGCTCGATGTGGTCCCTTTGGACGTGTGCAAAGACAATATCGAGCTTTGGGCTCTGCTACTGACAAATGTTATAAATGCGGCATGTAAGACAGGGCTCCCTCAATCTTGGAGCACCGTGATAGTTGTACCACTTTTCGAAATTGGTTGTTGTAGAGATCCGTGCTACTACCGACCCATATCCTTATTGGTCTCAACAGTTAACCTTCTTGGGGAAAGTAGTTCTTGAGAGGCTTCTGCTGTGGTTCTCAGAGTGTAACATAATTACAGTAGTCCAGTATGGTTCTAGTAGTAGCATAGGGACGCTGGAGCAGCACTTGAACTTACTCCTCCTGATATTCAAATACATAATTACCAAATGTAGCTCCCTTTGAATGGAATTTATGGACCTTTCCTACACATTTGCAGCATCAACAGGTCACAAGTTTGGGAGATCTTGCTTATTCTGGGCATAATAATAATAAAATAATAATAGGACTTTTGAACCTCTTGCATGCCCTGTATTTGAACCTCTCATCCTCTGTATGCTTTGGGCATAAAGGGAATGTTCGAATTCTTATGGAATGGTGCAAGGGATCGGACAACACTATGTTTTAGCTCCAATTTTGTTTGTTACCATATATTAAACATCTTGAAGCAGCCTTGCTGGAGGTGGGCTTGGACATGCCAGTTGTTAAAAACAGGCCTGTGCATGTATTGCTATATGCTGATGATACAATTATAATATCCAGAATCTCCAATGTTTTAAAGAAGTTACTTGGCTCTTTTGTGCTATTTATGGAGCAGTTAAACCTAGAAACAATTTTTATCAACACTTTCACAATGGCTTGTGGCCCAAAGAACTTAAGTTCTGCTGCTATACAATTAAAGGTAAATGCATTGAGAGGACCTTTCACTTCCCATATTCGGGAGTGACATTGGATTCTAACAGTTTATAGGGTCTTTGTCTCTGGCATGGAAAAAAATTATCCCACGTATGGAAATTTACAAGTGGAAATGTACCCCAATATTGACGTTTGGGGTGAGAATCTGGGGGTATTGCAAAGAAAGCACTTTATAGGTGGAGGAAAAACATGTATGTTTGCGCATTCTGGCCCTGTCCATGCGCAGATCCTATATTGTAATCTGTGAGGAGCTGGGACTAGTAGTTGTTTAGGATTACATTAAACTTGCTCCACTGTCATGGTGGTTTTCTATATGGCTAGACAAGCATGCAACTCTCAATGAAGAAATAATATAGAATTGTTTTTCCTGGGACAAGGGTCTCGATTCCTTGGATCCGTTATATATAAACCATTTCAGAGAGACTGGGTAGATCCTGCATTTTCTATTTCCCTACAGGGTTAAACTCCAATGAAAAGGGCTGGCTCCCCCAATGCTTTATGGATGCTAGAAGCATAGAGCGTGAGTGGGTGGTCTTACACAGCCAACCAACAAAGAACATGCAATGATACAATAAGATAGCAGCTATGTTTTACCCAGGTCAATATGATACTAAGTCTATATAATGTTGGCTCTTTGCTGGACTTTCCCCAGAGACTCTGTTTTCACTTTTTATTCTTTTGTAAGTTTTATCTGCCCTTTCCATGTAAATACCTTTTTCTGATGATAATCGTGTTTGTGCGATAAAATAAAGATAAAGATAAAGCTTTGTCAATGAATGCATCAGCAGGTCTTTTTTTATCTCACTTGTAAACAAATGTAAGTTTTCTCCATCTGCGTAATGATTTTGTATTTTCATTTCTAGAGAAGCCTTTGAAAATGTTCATTTGAAATGTACTCTGCTTGGATGCATTAAAGTGAACTCTGGTGGCCACTTGAAACACTCATTGGGGCACATATTTGTGTTGTTGCCTTGCTCACACTAGGTAGAGAGTAATAGTGTTGCTTATTGTGGAGAGAGCTTTAAGTGGACAGAAACGGACAGGTACTGTGTACCTGCACTTCTTTACTTTTAATGTGAGTGTACCAACACGTTTAAGCATTGAGCTCTCTCAACATCCAGATTCCAGCCTTCGATTATAGACACCTCCAGATGGCCAGCTATCTCAGAGCTCCTTCTGGTTTGTTCTACTGACATGGTGCAGTTCTGCACCATTGCTTCTGTGCCTCTGTTCAGAGTCAATGCAGGAAGCTGGCTCTCGATATCATATTACCACTAGGTGGTAACACCCTGCAAAGAATCCAGGGGCTCCCCAAAGATGTACAGAGCTCAATGAAAAACCCATCGTGCCCTGCCAGTGGCAGTGTGGGCAAGCAGCCTTAGGCATAACACAGAGGAGTGTAAGACATTTATTGCACACGCAGGAACAATAATGGACACACGACTCAAGAAGGAGATCCAGACCAATTTTATAAAATTATACTTTGCTTGTATTTTTATTTTTAAGACCAAGACTTGTAATAAGGTAAGTACATTTCAAGCCAAGCTACTTTTTACATAATAAATTGACAGTACAATATTCGAATAGTTCAAGGTCCCTGAGGAGGTAATCAAGTGAAGGGTCTATCAAGTGAGTATGTAACTCACAGTTCCAGTCTTCAGGTGGTCAATCCACATGGAGTGCAGGGTTGGACATGGGGGACTGGGGCACCCATACGGTGTGGATCTCAGTACATTTGCCGAAAAGTTCGATACCGGCAGTGTGCTTCGCCCTCGCAGTCAGCGAAGGTAAGGTTTGAGATAGGGTTCTGCCTGCGGCCAACACAGTTACCATCGTGGTCACTGATGGTCATTGGCTGTAGTTCGGATGGGGAGTCCGCCATCATCGGATCGTCTCGAAGAGATCACAGTCGGGTCAGCATTGCAGCATGTGCCCTGTAGGGCGACTAGCAGGAGGGTACAGGCTCTCAGGCCCAGAGTTGTGGGCAACTCAGAGTTTTGGGGCCGAAAGGGTCCCCGAAGGTTGTGGAGGTGGTCCAGTTGCAGGGCCTTAATTATTAGGTTTTGGTGCCGGGCAGTGCCGCAAGGAATCTTGCTGCGCTGCCCTGTGTCAAAACAAATGGGCAGGAATATGCCGTATCTGTCAGATGCAGAGCATTTCTGTCCTTTTCCCCTGCACCGGCACACTATTGGCTGCCATGTGCCAATGCAAGCCAAAGACACACAATTGATGGACGGAATGCTGAACATATCAAATCATTCACCCCCGTCAAGAGATCTGGGTTAATTCCATTATTCTTTTGCTCACCATGCCACCCCAGTTTAGACCTGGCCATATCCAAATCAGCCTTGACCTTGTGCCTCATGGGAACAGTCCAGCCCAAACTGACAAGTCAGGTCCTCCCTGGACCAGAACCAAGCATCCTAGGACCGGTTTCGGGATTTAAGCCCTCATCAGCCAGGATAGCTTGATTCCAGTGGCACAGTGAGCCCGGGACACACGCCTGGGCATAAGCCGCGCACTTAGGGCGAGAAAGCTAAAGACACACAATTGATTGAAGGAATGTTGAACAAATCAAAGCATTCACCCCCAGTCAAGAGATCTGGGTTAAATCCCTCATTCTTTTGCTCACCATACCACCCCAGTTTAGACCTGGCCATATGCAAATCAGCCTTGATCCTGTGCCTCATGGGAACTGTCCAGCCCGAACTCCCAGGCCAGGTCCTCCCTGGACCAGAAACAAGCATCCTAGGACTGGTTTCGGGATTTAAGCCCTCATCTGCCAGGATAGCTTGATTCCAGTGGCACAATGAGTCCGGGACCCACATCTGGGCATACCCGGAGCACATAGGGCGAGAAAGCAAAAGATACACAATTGATGGACGGAATGTTGAACAAATCAAAGCATTCACCCCCAGTCAAGAGATCTGGGTTAAATCCACCATTCTTTTGCTCACCATGCCACTCCAGTTTAGACCTGGCTATATGCAAATCAGCCTTAACCCTGTGCCTCATGGGAATAGTTCAGCCCGAACTGCCAATCCAGGTCCTCCCTAGACCGGAAACAAGCATCCAAGGACAAGTTTCGGGCTGTCAGCCCTCATCAGCCAGAATAGCTTGATTCCAGTGGCACAGTGAGCCTGGGACCCACATCTGGGCATACCCGGTGCACTTAGGGCGAAAAAGCAAAAGACACACAATTGATTGTCAGAATGCTGAACAAATCAAAGCATTCACCCCCAGTCACAAGATCTGGATTAAATCCATCATTCTTTTGCTCACCATGACACCCCAGTTTAGACCTGGTCATATGCAAATCAGCCTTGACCCTGTGCCTCATGGGAACAGTCCAGCCCGAACTGCCAGGCCAGGTCTTCCCTGGACCAGAAACAAGCATCCTGAGACCGATTTCGAGGTTTCAGCCCTCATCAGCCAGGGTATCTTGATTCCAGTGGCACAGTGAGCACGGGACCTACGTATGGGCATACCTGGCGCACTTAGGGCGAGAAAGCAAAAGACACACAATTAATGAACAGAATGCTGAACAAATCAAAGCATTCACCCCCAGTCAAGAGATCTGGTTTAAATCCATCATTCTTTTGCTCACCATGCCACCCCAGTTTAGACCTGGCCATCTGCAAATCAGCCTTGACCCTGTGCCTCATGAGAACAGTCCAGCCCGAACTGCCAAGCCAGGTCCTCCCTGGACCGGAAACAAGCATCCTAGGACCATGGTGCAAGGGTGCCTGTGTTGAGGTGCTGATTGATTTTGTGTAGGAAGGGACATCTTCCTACACAAATTCAATCAATTCAGGCAATTTCCTCTTTCCATGTGGGCTGCAGAATGCAGCACACATAGAAAAAGGAAAAATCTCCTTGTTGCACCTCCCTAGCACCACCCCTGGGGTGGCGTTAGATCCTGATGCATTCCCAGGTTTACGATGCCTCGGAAATCTGGGTATGCTTCAGGTTCCAATGGTGTTGCTTGGGAACACTCACAACAACACCCATGGAACTCCCCTTTCATGCAGTGTTCTGTGTGAAAGGGGCACATACTTACAAGGCCATGAAAAGCCACGTAAAGTGGCTTTATGTGGCCTTGAATATATGATGCAGCACATTGCGCCACCAGAACGTTAAAAAAGTGATGTTCTGGCTGCTAAAATGAGGCCCAATATTAGGAGGAGCAGGTATGGCCAATGGGTACACCACCCGGGGTGACTACACCCTCTATTATGCCACCCTCCTGTGGGCGAGGGCCTAGACCTAGCCCTGATTGGAGGAGTCTCCCCATCCTCAAGATGGAGGGAACTGAAAAGTGTGCTTCACCTCACTTCTTGTGGGAGGTGTTGGCAGAGGTGGGCACACCTCCTATCTTTTTTAATTTTCCCACCGGTCTTTCCACCCAAAGTGGGGGTGTAAACCAGGGGCTGCCATCTGCTGCTAGCAGCAGAGGCTCGGGGTCTAATTACAAAGGTGGCAGGCCTTTGAAGCTTCCCTTCTTTGAGCACTGTCCCATCCTGTGAGAGGAGGCATGACACCTCTGCCCAAGATGTGCATTGTTTCTGGCCCCGGAGAGCAGGGGCTTTCTACCCAGGGGTCCAGAAACATGTCTGGTGGTGACTGGCCACCTACAGCCTGTCAGTGACCACACCAGGTTTGGTAGGGATTCACTGGGCACCACTGCGGTGCCCTCTGGGTACATGGTACAATAAATCCCACAATGCCATCAGTGTGAGTTTATTGAAAGGAGTAGTTTGGTATCAAAACCCCCTTAATCCAATGAGGCCTTCATGATGCTGTGGAATTCGAGTTGTCGAGTTATCAGCGCATGTACTCTTTATGGCTTCACTGGCACTTACAATATTAGGAAGGAGTACCCAAAATTGTAGGGGCATATCTGCTCATGCAGATATGTGCTCGCCTGTAGTACAGTGCACCCTGCCTTAGGGGTGTGAGGACTGCTAGAGGGGCGACTTACCCATGCTGCCAGGCAGTGTTATCTGGCATGGCACACAGGGTGCCATGTTGACTTTGTTGTTTTCTCCCTCACAGGGGCACACGTTCTGCATGGGCAGTGGCATGGTCCCAGTGAGGGGGATACCAAGGGACCCTCTTCAGCTCTCAGCCCCTAGGTACCCAGGGTAACAGTTACTAGGGACTTATAGGGACAGAAGTGCCAATTTGGAGCTTGTTTTTAGGGAAAGAACACTGGCACTGGGAACCTGGACAGCAGGGAACCAGTACTCTACAGTCAAAGTTGCATCAAAGCCAGGTAAAAAGCGGGGGGTACTGCAGCAGAACCCCAATTTTGCAGTCAAGTATGTGCTCAGAATGACCACTAGGAATATCCCACGTGTTTACACGTTTCACAAACCCCACACAGAAACAAGCGAACCAATAGAAAAAACACTCATACCACAGTAGATTGTTTGGTTACATTTTGACCTGTTTCCTCAAGAAAGGGGCCTACTTTACAGTTGGTGCTTACAGACTTCATCAATAATTTGAGGCCGATTCAGAGCCTGATTCACAAAGTGCCTCCATGCTCGTGGCGAAGGCCCTGCAGTAGTGGGGGAGTCTCCGTTCTTGGGATGCATTCTCAACAATGAGAATTCTCATTATGGAAATTCTGCCCCAAATGTGGAGTCTTTGCCATGAGTGCGAAAGGCACTTTGTGAATAAAGCCCTCAGAGTGTCCATGTGTGGGTATCACAACCTCCTTAGAAATTTTAGGACAGGCTAATAAAGATTTCATTTGACCATGCCATTTAAAGTGAGAAAAGGTATGCTTTGTCCTCATTCTTAGTTACACAAATGGTAAAGCTGGTTAGATGCTCCACCCCACACCCCCTTCTTCCATTGCATTACATTTCTGCACCTTGGAAGTCTTCTCCTCTCCAGGGCCACTCAAATTTCTTCCAAGTCTAATTGCTAGTTCATGGATGTCCAAATTTACCTTTGTACTGTCAATACATTTTATTTGAATGGCTCCTTAGTCATAAATGCTGCAAGTAGGGGTGCACGAGGTGTTGCAGCATCCCAATAATAACAATGCTGGAGTTCAGAAGATGAATGAGCAATAGGAATTCTTTACATTTAGTTTTTATCTTGTCACATTTGATGTGCATTTAAAGACAAAGATCAAATGTCAGGTTATTTTTTTAGTTTTAAAAAGGAGATTTATTGAGGTCAATTAGAACAGAATAACAATAAAATACAGTGTCTAAAATACATCTAAGGTGCAAAAAGAAATGTCATAGGTACGATAGAGAAATAAAGGGAGAAGGGAAGGAAATAGAAAAGAGAGAAAAAGAAAAAAGGAGAGAAAGAGGACAATATCATTTAATGCCACAAAACATATGCAAATAACAATGTATCTATTAATATGCAAAATTATGCAGTAAATATGAATAGAATACAAAATATACAGAAACTCCTCTAATAAAAAAAATAAAAAATAAAAATATATAAAGATAACCATAAGACAATCATTAAAAATAGACATATGAAACCATCAGGAATATGTTCATGGAGGTTTGGGAACTTCTTCTGCACAAGGATTATGTAAAGGCAGGGATCGGGCAGACAAGTTTAAGAAATCCGTAACGGGGAGCCATAATAAATCACGCTTAATTGCTAGTGTAATGGGGTAAACATAAGCTCTATCTAATCTGTGATGGTAGCAAACTCCATACCACCACGCTTGAAAAGAAACATTTGAAGAATCCTTCCAAGATTTAGTTATTTGTTGAAACGCTACAGCTATAAGTAGGTCAATAATGGATGTGTTAGCATTAGAAGAGGACTATATATCTGAGAGACTACCTAGAAAAATATGTGAAAAAGTGAGAGGGAAATGGGTGGAAAAAATCTTATTAATCTGATTCCATACATCAGACCAAAATTTATAAATCACCGGGCATGTAAATAACATATGTTTCAAATCTGCTAGTGAGGCTGAACAAGACCAACAAGAGGAGGGGATGGAGGAATCAATTATATGTAATTTGGCGGGAGTGATCAAAAGTCTATTATATATAAAAAATAACGTTTGAGTTGTATTAGCTGCTCTAGATGATTTCCTTATCTTGATCCAGATCTTTTGCCACATTGAGACAGAAAACGCTTCTCCCAAATCTGACTCCCAATCATTTTCTACTTTAGATTTATCTCGGCTGCTAGAAACATCTCTCAATCTTTTATAGATATGGGAAGCGGAGGAAGAAGCAAGCACATAAGGGAGGGAAAGAGGAGAAGAATTAATGTGAACAACGGAATCAGAGAGGGCATCATAACTATCCTGAACAACTGTGCGTACTAAATTAAATTTGGGTTCGAATGATATAGGCAAAGAAAAGTGGGACTGAAAGATAGAAAAGGAAATACAAGTACCTTCATCAAACAATTGATGAGTCCAATTAACACCAAAATCCTTCCAGTCTTTCCAAAATATCATCTTGTTCCTAATTTTAATAAGAGGATTGTACCACAAAGAAGACTGCAAAAAACGAGAGCGATCATCTAAACCCTCCAAGAAAAGAGGGGAAAAGATCTTCTGAGAATTTTTAAGAATAGGAAGAGAGAATTTATTAGGAATATAGGACAGTGACACAAATTCTTCAAAAGTAAAAGGGTGAAAGAAAGAAGATTCAATCTCAACCCACAAAGGTGTTGAAGAGATAACAGATCTCTGTTCAGATAACAGGGAAACAGAGTGTCTGAGGAAAAAAGAGGTGTGATAGGACGCAAAATCCGGAAAGTTAACGCCACCCAGTTGTTTAGGGCATTTGAGTTTCGCAAACGACATCCTAGCTCTCTTATGACTCCATAAGAATTTTGACAAAGTAGAGTAGATATCCTTATAACAAGACTTAGGGATATTAACTGGAAGATTAGAAAGATAAAACAAAATTATTGGTACTAACATCATTTTAATCGAGTCTAATCTACCCCACCAGGATAAAAACAAGGGATGCCATCGAGTCGTAGAATCTTTTAGCGTTGATTGTAAATTTTTAATATTTAATGTGACAGTGTCCTTAATAGAGGGTTTGAACCACAAACCTAAGTATTTAATCTTAATCAGACTCCAGTGAAAAGAAGAGGCCAAGAAGTCTACGTGAAAGCAAAATTTATTCAAAGGGAGGATTTCGCATTTATCAACATTAAGTTTATAACCTGATACGTCTGCAAAGGCAGAGACTTCCGATAGAAAGGATGGAATAGAGGATTGGGGGTTAGAAATTAATAAAAGAATGTAATCCGCATAAGCAGAAAGTTTCAAATGCTTATCCCCATATGGGAAGCCGGTAATATCCTTATTCATTCTAATTTTTGGCAAGAAAGGTTCTAAAGTCAAAATAAAAAGAAGAGGAGAAAGAGGACATCCTTGTCGTACACCCCTGAAGAGAGGAAACGAAGATGAAATAAGGCCATTAGCTAAGATAAACGATCTAGGAAAAGAATATAATAAAGAAATATAAGCAAGAAATTTCTGGCCAAAACCAAACCAAACAAGAACTGCGAACATAAATTGCCAATTAACCCTGTCAAAAGCCTTTTCGGCGTCTAACGCAATAGCGGCTAAAGAGTGTTGATAGGAGTGCGACTTGCTAAGGACGTTGAAAAAGAGGCGGGTATTGTCAGAAAGATGACGACCTTTAATGAATCCACATTGTTCTTTGCTAATTATATTAGGTAAAATTTTATCGAGACGAAGTGCAAGAATTTTTGAAAATATTTTATAGTCTAAATTGATCAGAGAAATAGGTCTATAATTCTTACATAAAGTATGGTCCTTATTATCTTTAGGGAGGAGACACACTAAAGCTTCCTGAAAGGAACCCTCAGATTTTTTGGAAGATATAAAGAATGAAAATAGCTGATGAAGTCTGGGAACAAGCAACTTAGAAAAATGAATATAAAATTCTATTGTAAACCCATCTGGTCCAGGAGCCTTGCCTTTTTTAAGCACCTGAATAGATTCCAAGATATCTTTAGGGCCTATATCTGCTTCTAATGGAGCAAAATCAGTGTCTGGAAAGGAAGGAGAGGGGATAGAGGATAAATAAAGATCAATATCCGATAACAGATGAGGGTATTCCGGGGTATAAAGATTCTGATAAATATGTGTGAATTCGGCCAGAATATCTTCATCTTTATGAAGAGTGATATTAGATGCGGAGACAATAGACTCGATTTTTGTGCGCTCCTTCTTAACCTTAAGATAATTTGCAAGAAGATTACCTGCTTTATTCTGCGCGCTGTAGTACTTGGCACTGGATTTAAGTAAAATTAAATTTGCAGACTCTGTGGAGAATTTATTAAAGGAAAGTTTGGCTTTAATAAGTTTGTCTAAATCAGACTGAGATTTAGTTGAATAGTAAGTAAGTTCTAATTGTTAAATTTGTGTGCTAATTGATTGTAAGGATTGGGAGGCAACACGTCTTTTATGAGAAACGAACGAAATAATGAAATCTCTAGAAGCAGCTTTAAAAGTGTCCCATAACATCTGAGGAGATATCAGAGGAGACTCATTTTCTGAAAAAAGTAGGGATGAAAACTCAAGGTAAGCAGGGGTAAATTTGGGATCTAATAAAAGAGAGTTATTAAACCTCCACCTTCTAGTACCTTTTAAGGGGGGAAGTAAATCTAAGCGCAAGGAAACTGGAGCGTGATCAGAAATTAAAATAGAACCTATATCAGACTGAGTAATGTGTTGGATCAGGGCTTTAGAAATAAAAATGTAGTCAATCCGGGATTGGGAAGAATGGGCCGGTGAGTAATATGTGAATTCCTGAAGCGTGGGATGGCAGAGTCTCCAGGAATCAACAAGAGAGCGTTGGGATATAGTGGATGTGAATTGATTATGCATGAAAGAAGGTGAAAAACAAGAATGGGACCTCCGGTCTAAGATAGGATCCATAATTGTGTTACAATCACCCCCTAGAATAAGATATTCATCGGAGAATTGCATCAGCAAATTGAGAATCTGGGGCCAAAATAATTTGTCTTGTATAGACGGGGCATACAGGTTAAAAATGGTTAGAGGGATTTTATCAACCAACAAAGAAACAGTAACCCACCTACCATCAGAGTCATTGGCTTGATTTATAACTTTGATATTTAACCGCTTATGACAATGAATGGCAACACCATTACGTTTCCCCGAACCAGGAGACGCAAAAACATGACCCACCCAATTACGGCGTAATTTCATAACTTCAGTTTCTTTTACATGAATTTCTTGTAACAACACAATATCCCCTTTTAAGTTTGCTAAGTGAGATAAAACTCGTTGCCGTTTAATGGGGGAACCCAAACCTTTAACATTCCAAGTAAATATATTCAACGACATCTAAATATATAACTCATAACAAAAACATTATGTAAGAGATACTTAAAGATCTGGATAACCAAAGAAATAAATAACATCATATAAAAATCTGAGAAAGGAGCAATAGCGCTAGAGGAGAAATGAAAGGATATGAGAATGAAACATGAAATCATACATAATCTGAAAAAGAAGAAATTGCAAGCAGAAAGATACAAAGTGAAAAAAGTGAAGATTAGAGATAAGTAAAGAAAGAGATACCAAAGATAAATTAAAAATCGGAAAATGAAGGAAATTAACAAACTGAAAGAAGAGAAGTAAATGACAGAGAGGACGAGGACAATATGCAGAAAAACAACAACTTCAATATATGTAATATGACTATAAGAAAGAGAGAAAGATTAAAAAGAAACAGAAATAGATGAAAAAGAGTCAAAAAGCATATAAAAGATATGAAATATCACCAATACTTGAGAAGAAAAACAAAAAACAAAGAGACACAGTAGAGAAACCCAATAAAATATATCATAAGAACATACCACAAATAAACATTGAGGATGGGGGAGGTGAAGCCACATAGGAAAAGGCAGCATATCAAGACGGACAACTCCAGGACTGACGAGGGCACGAGGAACAACAACCTCCAGGGATAATGAGTGAATAAGGATTAAGGGATTGCACAATGAATCTACAGAGGAAACAAAGAAAAAAAAATGTTAACCAACAAAGTCATGTACTGAACACAGAAAAGAAAATGCAAAAATTGACGTAAAACAGAAAAGGACGACAAATGCCAACACAAGTAAAGAAATTACGCTCGAGACATGTCCATAGATTCATCTCTACAAGTATTCAAAAAATGCTGGAGAAGTGCAGGATCCTCATAGTTAGTTGTCTTGTTTTGATATGTCACTTTGAACAAACATGGATGGAATAGACCATAACGAGCATTCAAATTGCGGAGGGCAGGCCTCATATCCAAAAATTTCTTCCGGCGATCCGCCGTGGCTTTAGAGTAATCTTGGGCAAAGAACAAATTAGAACCATTCCAAAGAATCTTTCCTTTTTGTTTGGCAGCTTGTAGGACTTTGAGCAGATCAGTGTACTCCAAAAAATATAAAATAACCCCTCTAGGTTTCACATGAGAGGACGTAGCCGAAGAACCCGGGCTGTGACCCAAGCGGTGAGCTCGTTGGATGTTGAGAGGAGGTGTTGCAGGAAAACCGAGAATTTTTGGTAGAAAAGAGCGAAAAAACAGCAAGGGGTCAGGACCTTCAAGTCCTTCCGAAAGGCCATAAATGCGTAGGTTATTACGCCTATTTCGGTTTTCCAAATTCTCCACCTGCTGCGTCAGATGCATGATCTCCCTTCGCATATCAGGAATGTGGTCTGTAACGGCTTGAAGAGACTCAACATGAATTTCAAGGTCATCCACCCTCTTCTCTGTATTTGACCAATTATCCTCAAGGTGTTGGAGGCGAACATTAGTCTTTGTCATGTAAGGCTTAAGAGAGCGTATTTCTTCCAACAAAAGCTCCATTGAAAGAGTAGGTGAAGTATTAGGAGGAGAAGGGGGATTAATTTTTGTTCTCTTACCAGAAGATGAAGAGGAGGCAGAGGGAATCTTAGAGAGTGACTTAGTACTGGAGCAAGAAGTAACCGAAGCCGAAGGTTTAGAATTAACAACATCAGAGCCGGGCTCCTCCACACACTCCTGCAGCACACTGAAAGGATTAGAGTCCTCCATGGATGAGTTTTTGGGCTGCTGGGCGCTACCACGGCTAGTGCGAGGCATTGCCATTCAACTCAAGAAAAATGGAAAAATAACACCAAGAAATGAGGGTAAATAAATTGCGTTTATAAAGTTATCCAATGAGGCTGAAGCAAATAACACTGTGAATTAATTAAGGGTGGGCGTAGTGGGCGTAGTGGGGCTACGTGAAGCAGCACGTAGTGTGCCCAAATCTACGCACACTACGCGCTTCGCGTAGCCCCACTACGTGCCACCCACCTCCCACCCGCCATTCTTTTAAATATTATAAGCAATGAAAAATAAAGTAAAAGTAAGTCGACTTACCCGTAAGCGCGGCGTCTCCGGGGCTCCCTCTTTCAGTTTCTAATTTCTTCTGGCAAATGCGCATGCGCGGACGCCCGCGCATGCGCATTTCTCGCGAGAAATGCGCATGCGCGGGTGTCCGCGCATGCGCATTTGCCAGAAGAAATTAGAAACTGAAAGAGGGAGTCCCGGATACGCCGCGCTTACGGGTAAGTCGACTTACTTTACTTTATTTTTCATTGCTCATATATTTAAAAGAAGGGCGGGCGGGAGGTGGGTGGCGGGTGGCAAGCAGCTACGCTTCGCCCTCGGCGTGTGCGTAGCGCTGCCCTGCTTCGCCTACTTCGGAAAGTGCGAAGCAGGCAGCGCTACGTACACTACGTGGGCGAAGCGTAGTGCTACGCCCGGGGTTAGAATTAATATGCCCAAATCCAGAGTCTGACTAAAAAGCCACACCACGACGTCAGGAAGAAATAGAAGTTAAAAATGGAACATTTGAGGCCATGAAACGCTCACCGTTGGTCACATAATGAAATGGGTGTGAGGAAAACCTTCAGCGACGAAACGCGGGAAACCGGAGCATTAAAAATGGCGGCCGCGGTTTTCACGGAGCCGCGAGAGGACACCAGAAGCAAATAACAGCCAACTCCGCTGTCAAACAGGTTTCACTGACAACCCAAACGATGCAGGCAAGCATCCGGAACATGTTCACACCACTGGAAGAGCCCGCCGTGAAGAAAAGAAGCCCTGGGGAAGCCCAACGCGCTACTCCGTCACGGAGCTCCGGCAGGTAGCGGCCATTTTCTTCGGCGTTCAAGCCACGCCCCCAAATGTCAGGTTATGTTTTCTGATAAATTACTGCTCATTCTTTTAACATGAGGATGGGTGATTACTTTTCTTTTTCTCACTGCAAATGTAAAGAATTTTGTAAAATGAACTGTTTGACAACCTTACTGGGGTGCAGGGAGTGTGAAAGGAAATACTGTAAGATGTCAGTTTTTCAATACATTATTGTTTGTGCTCTATAAACTTTTAAGTACAGCTTCATGGCAGTGCAAATGTTGTGTCCATTTCAGTGGAACATGTGTTGTCTGTAAATGACGGTGTGCTACCCACAGCATTCTTTAGTAATCAATGGTAGTGTCCTTCAAAATGCACCACCGCTTCATACCTCACCCTTACCACTCACCTGTTGTACGGGCTTGATTCATTTGCTATAATTGTTCTTTGTGTGATATTTGGATTTTTCACAATCCCTATGACATCAGTGATGTAGCATTGATTGCAGCACCCACACTCTAAAAACATTTCCAACTCCACTGCCCACAGGAGAAAGACTGAGCTGCACACACAGACAAAGAGACATACACGCTGTATTTCTAACTAACTAGCACCTGTGTTTTGTGTCCGGAAACCGATGCATCACCTCCCCTGCCATTAAGGAACTGATGCATAACCTCCCCTGCTCAGCACTAAGGAACCAATGCATTATCTCACCTGCCAGTAGGGTACTGACACATCACCTCGCCAGCATAATAAGGGACTGATGCATCGCTTTGCTTTTCTGGCTCCTCACCTGCCCTGAGCCTCGCACTCTCTTTGATTTTTGACGTATCACAGCTACTTTGTGCTAAAGAGACTCATCCATTGATTTCTATGGCCTGAACTTATTTAACCTTTGAAAAGTGATATATAAAAACAATCCTCAGAGGCGTTTTCCTCTTTCTATGTGTGCTGTTCAATACAGCACACATCAAAAGAGGAAAAAGACTAGGATAGATAAAGATATTTCTCCTTGCTATGCCTCACCTGGAGAGGCGTATCTTTTTGGCACATTTCCAGGTTTACCAGGTTTGGTATATCGGGGAATGAGATTTGTGTGGGAACACCCAATGAGGCTGCCATAGAATGCCTTCCTTGCGCAGAGTAATGAAATGCAGCGATTTGGGCTGCATTGCATCACTCCATATTTTGAAGCCATTCAAAGCATATGGCTGGGTCTAAACTGGGGTGGTATGGTAAGCAAAAGAACGATGGATTTAACCCAGATCTCTTGACTGAGGGTGAATGTATGATTTATTCAGCATTCTGTCCATCATTTGTTTGAGTAGTACTTTTCACCCTATGAGGGATGGGTATGCCCAGACATGGGTCCCTTGCTCACTGTGCCACTGGATTCAAGCTAGCCTGGCTGATGAAGGGTAATACCCAGAAACCAGTCCCAGGTTGCTCGTTTCCAGTCCAGGGAGGACCTGGGTTGGCAGTTCGGTCTGGACTGTTCCCATGACGCACAGGGTCAAGACTGATTTGCTTATGGCTGTGTCTAAACTGGGGTGGCATGGTGAGCAAACGAACAATGGATTTAAACAAGATCTGTTGACTGGGGGTGAATGTATGATTTATTCAGCATTCTGTCCATCATTTGTTTGCGTAGCACTTTTCACTCTATGTCGGATGGGTATGCCCAGATGTGCATCCCTTTCTCACTGTACTACTGGATTCAAGCTAGCCTGGCTGATGAAGGGTAATACCCAGAAACTGGTCCAGGGAGGGCTTGGCCTGGCAGCTCGGTCTGGATTGTTCCCATGAGGCACAAGGTCAAGGCTGAATTGCATATGGCCAGGTCTAAACTGGGGTGGCATGGTGAGCAAAAGAATGATGGACTTAACCCAGATCTCTTGACTGGGGTGAATGTATGATCTAATAAGAATTCCGTCCATTATTTATTTGCGTAGCACTTTTTACCCTATCTGGGATGGGTATGCCCAGATGTGGGTCCCTTGCTCACTGTGCCACTGGATTCAAGCAAGCCTGGCTAATGAACTGTAATACCCAGAAACCGGTCCCAGGATGCTCGTTTCTGGTCCAGGGAAGACCTGGCTTGGCAGTTTGGTCTGGACTGTTCCCATGAGGCACAATATCAAGACTGATTTGCATATGTCTGGGTCTAAACTGGGGTGGCATGGTGAGCAAAAGAACGATGGATGTAACCCAGATCTCTTGACTGGGGGTGAATGGATGATTTATTCAGCATTCTGTCCATCATTTGTTTGCGTAGCACTTTTCACTCTGTGTCGGATGGGTATGCCCAGATGTGGGTCCCTTGCTCACTGTGCCACTGGATTCAAGCTAGCCTGGCTGATGAAGGGTAATACCCAGAAACTGGTCCAGGGAGGGCCAGGCTTGGCAGCTCGGTCTGGATTTTTCCTATGAGGCACAGGGTCAAAACTGATTTGCATATGGCTGGGTCTAAACTGGGGTGGCATGGTCAGCAACAGAACGATAGATTTAATCCAGATCTCTTGACTGGGGTGAATGTATGATCTATTCAGCATTCCATCCATCATTTGTTTGCGTAGCTCTTTTCACCCTATGTGGGATAAGTATTCCCAGACATGGGTCCCTTGCTCAATGTGCCACTGGATTCAAGCTAGCCTGGCTGATGAAGGGTAATACCCAGAAACCGGTTTCAGGATGCTTGTTTCCGGTCCAGAAAGGACCTGGCTTGGCAGTTCGGTCTGGACTGTTCCCATGAGGCACAGGGTCAAGACTGATTTGCATATGGATGGGTCTGAACTGGGGTGGAATGGTGAGCAAAAGAACAATGGATTTAACCCAGATCTCTTGACTGTGGTAAATGTATGATATATTCAGCATTCCATCCAAAATGTATTTGCGTAGCACTTTTTACCCTTTCTGCAATGGGTATGCCCAGATATGGATCCCTTGTTCACTGTGCCACTGGATTCAAGCTAGCCTGGCTGATGAAGGGTAATGCCCAGGAAAAGGTCCCAGGATGCTGGTTTCTGGTCCAGGGAGGACCTGGCTTGGCAGTTCGGTCTGGACTGTTCCCATGAGGCACAGGGTCAGAACTGATTTGCATATGGCTGGGTCTAAACTGGTGCGGCATGGTGAGCAAAAGAACCATGGATATAACCGAGATCTCTTGACTGGGGGTGAATGTATGATTTGTTCAGCATTCTATCCTGCATTTGTTTGAGTAGCACTTTTCACCCTATGTGGGATGGGAATGCCCAGACGTGCGTCCCTTGCTCACTGGCTTGGCAGTTCGGTCTGGACTGTTCTCATGAGGCATAGAGTCAAGACTGATTTGCATATGGATTAGTCTGAACTGGGCTGGAATTGTGAGCAAAAGAACAATGGATTTAACCCAGATCTCCTGACTGGGGGTGAATGTATGATTTATTCAGCATTCTGTCCATCATTTGTTTGCGTAGCACTTTTCACCCTATGTGGGATGGGAATGCCCAGACGTGCGTCCCTTGCTCACTGTGCCACTGGATTCGAGCTAGCCTCACTGATGAAGGGTAATACCCAGAAACCGGTCCCAGGATGCTTGTATCCGGTCCAGAGAGGACCTGGCTTGGCAGTTCGGTCTGGACTGTTCCCATGAGGCACAGGGTCAAGACTGATTTGCATATGGCTGGGTCTAAACTGGGGTGGCTTTGTGAGCAAAAAGAACGATGGATTTAACCGAGATCTCTTGACTGGGGGTGAATGTATGATTTATACAGCGTTCCGTCCATCATTTGTTTGCGTAGCACTGATGTATGTTGAGCAGTTTTTCTTGAGACACTGAAATCAAAAGACTCTGGGCTAGATGTACCACCATTTTTTGCAGTCGCAAAATGGTATTCAACCCATTTGCGACCGCAAAGAACGGTGGTGGTATTTCCAATGCTATTTTGCGAGTCACAGACTGACAAAATAGCGTTTGCAACTCGCTATTAGAAAGGGGCATTCCAAGGACATCCCTTCCTAACAGCCCAAATGATATGTACCATTGTTTTGCGACTGCATTCGCGGTCACAAATCACTTCTAGTTTACCACCTACTTCAAGTAGGTAGTAATAAATTCGTAAATGGGAAGGGGTCCCCAGGGGACCCCTTTCCCTTTGTGAATGGGTGCCTTTGTGAAAGGGACCACTGCCTGCCCTTAAAAAATTAAACTGAAAAGTTTCATTTTTCAGCCCGTTTTCCTTTAATGAAAACGGGCTGCACTTTTTTTTTTAAAAAAAGCTGTTTTATTGAAAAAGCAGTCACAGATATGGTGGTCTGCTGACCCCAGCAGGCCACCATCCCTGTGAGTACTAGGCATTCCCAATGGGGTCGCAAATTGCGCTTGCCTCACTAATATTGATGAAGCATTCAATTTGCGACCCCATTGGGAATCGCAAACAGTGTCTGAGACACTGTTGTGCATTGCATTTTGCGAGTCACAAAGCGATGCAATTTGCGAGTGGCAAAATGTAAGCGTCGTACTTCTGGCCCATGGGGTGTTGTAACTCAGTAAGAATGATGACATCTATGATGTTTATGCTAGGACTTGAAGGATCCAAGGCTGTTATTTCTATCCCAGGGAAATGTTCTTATTACTTTTTGTTGCTGGGAGTTGTTTGCGTGAAGAATCGAAATCTTGAAAGTTGACATAGTTTACATTTTACTTAACATCCTTTCTTCACTCACCTACGTTGTTAAATAAAAAAAGGACACTTTCGTGTTACTGTATTCACACAAATAAATGTAGGTTATGAGTAATTTGATGCAAAGCAATTGAAACTTTTTTGAACTATCAAAGAATACATTTATATACAAAATTATTAGCAGAAACCACATTTACAAAGCTGGGACAATCTTCAAATGTTTCTAGTTTAAAGAGTCAATTAGGGAATACAGCAACGCTGTTTACCTCATATTCCCTCTTCTTAACCAGCCACTGCTATTAGACTTCCTTCTAGTACCAATGAACAGGGAGGTTACTTTCTGAAAAAAAGAGGAGACAGCTCAGGAATCGTCAAAAAGTATTGTGTGGGATTAGTGAGAGGTTATAAGACTACTCCGAGCTGAATCTTATACTTGAGACAACTAAGTGTCAATAGACTGTCTTTTCATCACCGATCGAAAATGTTGTCTGAACAAACTGGAAGCGAAGCATAACATAACTTGTTTCACCACCCATTTGACAGAGTAGGACCCACTCCGAAAGGTGTTATTGGAATCTTGCCACTAAGGGTTTGTTAACTTCTGTCACCCCATGTTACACTGTAATATTCACACCTTTTGGCGACTCCTTTCTTGAATGTTCCAACATCATCTAGGTAACTACAAATCACAATAATCTGTTTTATGCTTACAGTATGACCTCTGCATATCCTTATGGATATACTGTGTACATGTACTAACAAGATGACACAACTTTTTCCCCCTAAGCTTCTTTTTGTATTTTGATTGGGCGTGCATGATTGCCTTGTTGTGATCCTCTCCAGGTCATAGGAGAAACCGATGAAAGACTAGCCTTTCAACTATCATTTAAAAGCTTGAGAAACTGTACAACAATCACATCCCGAACCCCAAATAATCAACAATTCATCAATATATTGGACTCAAGGTAGAAGATTTTTGACTGGTTGATATGTGCTAAAGTTCTCTTCTGTGCCTCACTACTAGTTTAGCATAGGATGGGGCAAAGCATGATCCTATAAACGTTCTCTGGGTCTAAGAGAATAAATATGTTTAGTCATGATAATAAACTTAGCCTTGTTTAGAAGCATTTTTATTTTATGGTGGTGCAATGAGAAGTGATTGCTGCAAAAAATAATTTCATACCCTCAATATGCTGTACACAAACTTAGATAGAGGTGATATCTAAACAGGGTATTTCAGAATCCCAAGGCAAGGTTTTTAATATGTTTAAAAGTGACAGAGAATGTCAATGACTTTATATAGGCGGATGGGAGTTCAGAAGAAGCTGATGTAATGTAACAATATTCTGTAATAGCAGCAAAGGAGCAGGTATGAAGATGCTGATTTTGGATAAAGTCAGGGTTGCATAAAAGGATCAAGCACAAATAGGTCTCAGGGAAACTGCAATGTTAAAGTTACACGCCTCAGATGGAATAACTAGCTGGATTTGTGCAGTGCCTACTTGGGCTAATAGTACAGAATGCACAAATCTCTCAGTTACTACCACAAAAGGGCCTGCAGATTCTAGTAGTCTAGCTTCACAGTGTTGCTCCGTGTGGTCAGAAAGTCATGATTATGCAAAGACAGACGTTTACTGGCCCTTGTATATTTATGTGATGCACGTACTGTGGATTGTTGAGGCCAAATCTTGGATCTTGCACCATTGAGGGTGAAATCCCCTGGTTACCATCCTCAAGGGATGGTTCAGAGGAGTTTTCCTCATTTGAGTGCCTCGTACCTAGACAGTGGCGGCTCCTCCGCTAAGGCGGAGGAGCATCGCCTCATGGCTTGCAGCATTTAAATAAAGAAAACATAAAATGATAATAACTGGTTGTTATTGTCATTTTATGCTTCCCTGCTGCGGCAGCTTTGTGGGCAGGCGGGGCAGCTCTGCGTACAGAGCAGGGAAGGGAAGGATGGTTTGGACTCCCAACCTGCGCATGAATGTTTGGCGCACTTTCCCTGTTCTCAATGCAAGCTGCATTACAGCCTGCATTGAGAAAATGCCCAGGCCCCCCTTCCCTGGCTGAGCACTGATTCACGGCGCTCAGACCAATCACAACACTGCATTGCAATCGGTGATTTGCTCAGGGGAGCCTGGGAGCCGGGTGCTTCCTGCTACCCTGGTTTGGCTTTAGAGACGACAGATGGACGGCAGAGGAGAGACCCAGTAATCAGGTACGTTTTTTTATTTTAATTTTACCTCCTCTACCCTCCCTCCTCTACCCCCACTCCCTGCCGGCCGCCACTGTACCTAGAGATCAGGAATCAGGATGATGGCAGAAGTTAATGCACTGGTGCGCAGTAGCAGCACATAGCTTTATTCATTTTGAGAGATGATGCAATCAGAATACACCATACAACATTCCAGCCCTATTTTAAAAGGACGATACCGAATGGAAGATTAGTACATTTAAGCTAATGCATGACAATTTGGGCAGGTAGAAATTGATTTTTGAATCTGGACTACGGACTGCTTCTGATCCTTCAAACACACAAAATGTGATGGGAGGAATCAAATTACTACCGTGAGTAGCCAACCCACATGCCCTCAAGGGTACGCCATTTTCCGGTCTGCTTCTTATGATAGGGCCTGCTTGGGGTCCATCTTTACAGTTTGTCAATCAGTACTGCATGACCTGAAACGAAAATATGAGGTTTTTAACTTCCCTTGCTCTTGCTATGGCTATGAAATCAGAATAACATCCTATGACTAACCATTTTCTTCTTCGACCTTTGAGTGCTCGATATATGAGGATGGGGTTACAAATGTGTTAAGAATTTGAGCACAAAGAGGGTTTTCTGTCAATCAGCAGAGCAGGATGCTCAGCTTTGTCTCACTGCTGGTATGTTAAAGTTGAAATACTTTAGTGTAAACTCATTTGGCACAGGAAGATCAGAGTATTAAAGATAATCAACAAGAATTAGTTCATCATGGTTCAGGCAGGTTAATGTTTTGAGCTGCTCTCCGCTGCTTTAACTAGCAATTAATGTTTGACTAATTATTCCACAGGAATAGAAGCTATTTAAGCAGTGTCTAGATTCTCACATCTTGCTGGGTGTTGTTGTCCTGCTGCGCTGTTGAGTTTCCTCTTACAAGCTTGTTCATACAAAAATAAAATAGTGCATACTTAACGTTTTCATGCAGATGCATCTCTCGGAGCAAATAAAGGGACATATGTACAAGGGCTTATCGCCACCAGGTGTCGATAACCCCTTTGCCATACTTACAAGGCATCACTGAGCCATTTAATGTCGCTGAATGCAGCACTTAGTGTGAAAGGGGCGTGCAATAGGTGGTGCAGTGGGCGTTCCACCGCAACACCCATTGTGATGCTGCCCTCTATTTTCAAGGGTGACGTAAATATGGAGTAGCACCAAAAAATGAGACCAAGGAAAACCTGGTCTTAACCTGGCGCAACGAGGAGAAATGATTACATTCTCCTTTCTTTTGCTGTGTCTATGTGTGCTACATTCTGCAGCACACAAAGAAAGAGTAAATTGCCATTAGTGAGTGTTCATGTGCAGGAAGGTGTCTTTTCCGGCACATAAACAATCATTAAATAGTGATGAGTTGCAACTTCTATATGTGCTGCATTCTGCAGCACACATAGAAGTTACAAATCGCCATTATGGATTGTTTATGTGCAGGAAGGGACAACTTCCTGCACATGAAAAATCATTTGCTGCAATGCAGGCACCCTTGCACTATGGTGCAACGGTGCCTGCATTGGTGCTAGGCAGCTAAATTTAGCTACAGCTCTAAGGGATACGCAGGGGTGCACCATATTATTGTAAATACAGCACACCCCTGCATTTCCAAAATGTCGGAGTGCGGTGTTACCAATTGCGGCGTAAAACATCGCTCTCCGCCATTTTGTTGTGCATATACCCCAAAAGTTCTTTCAAAAATTCTATTTCTTAATGTGCTGCTGACTGCACTGTTGAATTTGACTGCCAGTTTACCCACAAGAATGGAGGGCCCGATTCACAGAACTAACTTAAGACAAAATCCTAAACTTACTACCATTTTGGTATTCACAGAAGGCACTTACTCATTTTGGTATTCACAGAAGGCACCAAGGGGCATATGTATCAACATCACCATTTGCGATTCTCAAATAGCGATTTTTAAGGAATCGCTATTTGAGAATTGCAAAACGGGATGTATTTAAAAAATTGCAAACTTTTTGCGATTTCTTAAAATTCCTTAATTGCGATTAGCAAATTGCGAAATCCCAATTAAGGAATACCTGCCCATTCATTCCTATGGGCCAGGAGACCCATAGGAATGTATGGGAAGTAATTCTCAAATTGCGAATCGCAATTTGCTAATCGCAATTTGAGAATAATTTCAAAGGTGCAAGGGTGTCAAGATGACACCCTGATACACCCCTGAAATTAGCATGTGTGGTCATATGGCGCACATACATGCCCTAAGGGCATGTATGTGCGTCACGTGGCACTTTGTAAAATTACAAAACGTGCATTTTTAAAAGAAATCGCAAATTAACACCAACTAGTAGTTGGTGGTAATTTGCGATTTCTTAAGGATTAATCGCAATCCTTTGGTGAGTGTTACATTTCATTTAAGAAATCGCAATTTGCGATTTCTTAAATGCTTACGCAAACTTAAGAAATCGCTAAATTAGCGATTCCTTAAATTTGCGTTGGTATTTGCCTCATACATCCCGTTTTGCGAATTTTTAATCGCAAATGCTGTATTTTGCGATTCGCAGCGTTTGCGACTAAAAATTTGCTTGATACATATGCCCCTTACTCATTTCGGTATTCACAGAAGTTAGGACTCCTAACTTTAGGACTCCTAAATGCCTTCTGTGAATACCAAAAGTCTTAAAGTTAGGATTTTTCTCAGTTTAGGAGTAGTAAAGTTAGGACTCATTAATTTAGGACTCCTAAATGCCTTCTGTGAATACCGAAAGTCTTTAAATTAGGATTTTCTCAGTTTAGGAGTCGTAAAGTTAGGACTCCTAACTTTAGCACTCCTAAATGCCTTCTGTGAATACCGAAAGTCTTAAAGTTAGGATTTTTCTCAGTTTAGGAGTAGTAAAGTTAGGACTCCTAACGTTAGGACTCCTAAACTGAGAAAAATCCTAACTTTAAGACTTTCGGTATTCACAGAAGGCATTTAGAAGTCCTAAAGTTTGGACTCCTAACTTCTGTGAATACCGAAATGAGTAAGTGCCTTCTGTGAATACCAAAATGAGTAAGTGCCTCCTGTGAATACCAAAATGGTAGTAAGTATAGGATTTTGTCTTAAGTTAGTTCTGTGAATCGGGCCCGGAAAGCATAGAAAGTATTTATACACTTCTACACCCTAATACCCACATGGTTCATGCCAAATCTCTCAAGTTCACCCAGAAAAACCTGCCTGTTCACTGGATGTGGATTCAAGAGTTGAGTTGGAGTCTCGGTGTCCCTGCTAATCAACTGAGTGCCATCTGACATTTAGAAAGAGGTGTGTTGGAATTCCATCTACGCTGTGGTAGGAACGAGCGTATCCGACAGGCTGCGTAGGTCATATCGCCTTTCTTTCCCCTGACAAAAGGTCAGCATGGGGTACAGCAGAGACCGATCGGATCCATGAGGCATAACATACTCAGAGTTTAAGTACTCCAACCAGAGGGTTTGTGAGTAACAACACAATCCACTACACTCACAGCACACTTTAGGGTGTGTGCTTATATTTACACCAACGTGGCCGCTTTTTTGGTCACTCACTATTTTGGTCCTGACGAAAGCCTTATGAACAAATCCAAAGGCTGAAACTAGTAGACCCAAAAAATTCAAGGGATACCGAGGTACATACTATACCTCTTAGAGATCCCGATGTTGTTTTTACATCTGTCCTAGGACCCTTTCATTAAAACTTTTATAAGGGTTATTCCTAGAGACATTTTTAACTCATAACTGCACTTCACATATCACTTCACTGTTCTTCACAAACAACCTGCTCCGCTGTAACTCAGGCGTTGAAGCACAGCTGGATTGCATTAGGTGATCCAGCTGGATCCCGATGATGAAGCATGCCACTTACCAGGTAGGTGGGTGAGGGGTTTCCTAAAAACTACCTACAGTTGTTTGCACTCCTTTCTATTGAAGGTAGTGGCAAGGATCTTTTGACCAGAGTTACCTCATAAAAGGACTTGTCCATTTTGTTTATACATATGGAATTCCATCTACTACATTAAAGGTGATGGGAGGAAGGCTTGCAAATAGTGATTAACTCTGGCAATCTCTCTGGATAGAATTCCAACCAACGTTATGCAACTCAGTACTGACCCTGCTGTTTATGGGAATAGTTCGTCCTGAAACTAACTGGAAAGCCCAGCTTATAAGGAAACACAAGCAACACCAGGCCAGTTACTGCCCTTACTTTTTTCTAGACCTCATCAGTGAGGTATGTCTTGGATCCAAGTTTTCTACCTGCATGTCGGATGTTGAGCAACACAGACCAGGTGCAAGTAGTAATCATTGGAAGACCTAAAGATATCTGGAAGCCACTTAGACAATATTTGCAGACTTACACCACTACTGAGGAAGCTGGCCCTTAAACTGTATGATTTCTGTCTTTTTATGATCACTGTACGTGTGAAGCCCAAATACAAGTTTGTTTTTAGTCTGAAAGGAAATTTACGATTCTGCCTCGAGAAGCACGCTCATTGGTCATAATCTGTTCTCTCACGATTGTTCTATTTTGATTGCTTCAGGCGCCTTGTGTGGCAATATCTGTGATGTCTTGTTCCTATGTCTCCGTTTGAAACTCAATAAAGAGATTAAAAAAAAGAAAGTAGTAATCATTGGTAAACACACCTCGCTATCGGACTGGTGACCTGCTGACACACACCCAACCCAACCACCCATCAGAAGAATCTCAGAATATTAGTTGACAACCAGCTGACTATGATAGACCAAATTAATGCAGTTTCTTCCTCCTGTTTCCTCATACTGAAGATGCTCAAGAGGATTTTCAATTAGCTTCCTTTTAACACTCACAGAACTGTCACCCAGGCCATCATCACGAGCAAGACAGACTAATGCAACACACTCTACGTGAGAATCAACAGACAACTGACCAGAAGACTCCAGAACATACAGAATTCCGATGCAAGACTCAGACTCCCCCTTGCACCCACGTCACCCCTCACCTCAAAGACCTCTACTGTATCCCCATCCACCAACAGGCACTCTTCAAACTCATCAAACGCACATACAAAGCCTCGCATAACATCGGCTGGTTACATCATTAAACCATTGTAGCATCGTCCAATAGGGTTTGTGGCCCTGAAATAATTCAACACTACAGCTGTGGACAATTTACTATTTCACCTATTTGTGTTACTCACTTAAGTTCCCCTTCGTCCAGCCACACGCGGGCAGCCAAACCACCACCTCTGCCACTGCGTAAAATATATACATATGTTTATTTATTTATGTGCATGTTTATGTATGTGTGTATGTATGTGGGTCTGATTCACAAAGGTAAACTTACACTTTAATATAAATTTACAATGTTTTGCTATTCACAAGCAGATTTTATGAGTAGTATCTTTGCAACTGCAGATTCTTTGCACTTGTGATAAAACGATAGGACAATCCTATGTTTTTCTGTGCAGAGTTTCAACCTCCAGTATAGACACTCCGCACTCATAAAGATACTACTTGTAAATTTCATTTCAGAATAGCGAAAAAATTGTAAATTTACACTAAAGTGTAAGTTTACCTTTGTGAATCAGGTCCTATGTATTTGTATATATTACACAGTGACAGTCACTACTGTGTAGTTATAGTTACATCACACTTTTCATACGAAGAGCTTTTTTGTTTAGCTAATGACCTTGGGTCATTTAGCAAATCTTCCTCTGCTCTCCCCAACTTTAAAAGCATAGGAGTGGCCAACCCGAGGTGAAACTGGAGCACCATAACTCATAATTAAAAAACAATACAATGATTAATAAATGAGCAGCAGGCCCTGCTCATTTATTATTCACTGCTCCAGAGAAGAGGCGCCCCAAAATGCCGTGCAAGGGCTTTTATTTGTATTTTTTTTATCCTTGTGGTGGCCCTGGAAGAGACAGGGGCACCACCAACCATTTTTTGTAATGTCCTGGGAAATACAGAGAGTGCAGCAGTCCCGCAGCAACGTAAAAAAAAAAATTAAGTCTCCTGGCTCAATCTTCAAAAACTTTCCAAAAAACAGATCGCTCACATCAGCTCCTTTCTGGAAAGTTTTGGAAGGGATCTGTCAAGCAAAAGCCTGGCATTTCTCACATTTATCTTGCCTCTATCTTGTCGCTGCTGACCTTTCTTTTCCCTCTTTCTGCTAGTTTCTGACCTTAATTCTGTCTCTTTCTCCTCTTTTCACCTGGGACTGCAGGGGGAGCCTTAAGGCCCCCACGGTCCCAGCAAGCTCCCCCCCTATGGGAGTCGGCTTTGCTCTCACAGACAGGGCGCTTCTAAACATGCAGCTCCCTGTCTGTGAGAAAAATCCTTTAATCTGTTTTCCTGCCCGCTTAACAGCCAGCAGGGAAATGGATGAAATTCTCCTCTCAGCAAGTGGAAGCAGATTCACAGCTCTCGTTTTCTGAGAGTGGAGGTCGTGTTTGCTCTGACTTGGCGGGAGCTGTCAAAGCTCCCACCAAATCAAAGCAAACAGGTATGTCTTGAGGGTGGGCAACCCAGGAAATAGCAGAAGCCAGTCCTGGGGGTCGAGGTGCTCAGGGCCATTATTGGCCCCCCTCCTTTGATCTGCACAAGCAGGCCTCTGGGATTTGGTGGACCCCAGGGCTTGTAATAAGCCCAGGAGCAGGGTCTGCAGGGCCCCCTTCTATATTTAAAATGAAAGCTCTGGAGAGGTGGTGGTCCCAGGTGCTCTGAGGAAGCCCAGGATGGGGGCCGCACAGCCCTCCTCCATTATGTAAATAAAGCCCCAAGGAGGTGTGGTTTCCTGGGGCTCTAAGAGATATATCTAACCCACATCACTACCTTGTTTTTAAACATGTCAAGTTCTCTGACCACTTTCTCCTCCCAGTACCCTAGATAGAGACCCGCAAAGCAAGGAGCAAAGCAAGTCCCATCGAAGTACCGAGGGACTGTTTGAAGATATTGCCTTAAAAAATAAAGAAATTTTGTCTAAGACAAGAGGTCATCATTTCTACCAACATTTCTGTATGAAACAGGTATATAATATATATATATATATATATATATATATATATATATATATATATATATATATATATATATATATATATATATATATATATATATATATATATATATGTATATTACCTACTGGCAGTCGCCAGTAGGTAGTTATAGTTAGGACCAATTTTCCATAGGAAATCCGCAACATTCTATTTGGAATAACGTTGGCGCCGATTGACGAATCTTCGCGAAATTTTCCAAACTTTTGTCCAGCTCCGGTCCGCTCTTATCCTGAAAATTTCACAGTGATTCGTCAAGCGGGGGCGGAGAAAAAAGGGGGCTCCCAAAACGCGTTTTACCCATGCATTTTCCCATAGGACCTGTTGACGCAGCTACAGCCCGAACTGCTGAACAGAATTATACCAAATTTGGCAAAGAGGTAGTCCTCTGTTCAGACTCGTGCCTTTTGCTTAAATGGTGTAAATCCGTTCAGTAGTTCCTGAGAAATTTAGAGTTAAAAAGATAGATATATCTGGGCGGAGCCTAACCACACATCTCATCGTGAGATCTGATTGGCTGTCAGTACTTCAGCCAAGAAGTGTTGGCAGCTATCTTGGGACCAATATACATGATAGCACCTCATTAAAAAGCATTGCAGTTAATAGAAGGTTTTAAGACTTTAGTTACATTATAAATCATTTGTTGATGGTACCATACTCATTTTATGAACTGTGGTGTGTTCTAAGGTGATTTTACCATGTGAAAAAGCCTTTTGCTGTGATATCATGAATCATGTTTGGGAGAAAACTATTTTCTCATGCTTTTCCCACTGAGGTTTGGAAGGTGATCTATAAGCTAAACTGAGAGCATATTTTCTGTAAATTCACATTATCTTTCTCAGTCATGTGAGAATGAAGTCTGACATTCTCAGTAAAACATGTACATCCAACAAGGGCAGAGACTGTCAGTTGATTCCTTTGTGTTCTACTGCAGCTTCACAGAGTGTTCTAAAGAACAACTAGAGCGCTAACAGTCCTACTTATGACAAACGTATTGCACACCTGAAGCCATCTTGATTAGAATAAAGTGGTAACTCTTAAAACTTTAATTTAAAAAGGAACAAAATTAGGGGGTTCATTTTGCCATAGAAAGTATGATTAGTGCTGCAGAAAGAAACATTAGGGCACATTTTGAGTGACTTCTCAAATCCTCTTCTATTTCATTAAAACATTCTGACATGCAGACTGAAACATGCACTTTCAATACCAGTAGCAGACTTCCCTGGTGAGCAGTAGCTTTACTACAGTGATCTAATAAGCAACTAGAGTGCTAACATTCTGAATTTATGGCAAATGTGTGACACATCTGAATGCCTTCTTGATGGAATCAAAGTAAAAAACTGAAAGTATTTCCTACTGAGGAGACTGTAGTAAATGAGGAAATTAGGAAACTTCATAACAAATAAGTCTCCCAAAATGGCCACCAGAGACAAAAGAGTCCAAATGTAGCACAAATATCACCCAGATGTAGCCCAAGTATAGCCCAATGACAGAATGTCCCAGAGTGTTCTAAGGAACAACTAGAGCGCTAACAGTCTTACTAAGACAAAAGTATGGCACACCTGAAGCCATCTTGTTTGGAATAAAGTGGTAACACTTAAAACATTTAATTTACAAAGGAACAACATGAGGGGGTTCATTTTGCCATAGAAATTATGATTAGTGCTGCAGAAAGAAAAATTAGGGCACATTTTGACTTCTCAAATCCTCTTCTATTTCATAAAACAATTCTGACATGCAGACTGAAACATGCATTTTGAATACCAGCAGCAGACTTCCCTGGTGAGCAGTAGCTTTACTACAGTGAATCTAATGAGCAAATAGAGTGCTAACATTCAGAATTTATGGCAAATGTGTGACACATCGGAATGCCTTCTTGATGGGACCAAAGTAAAAAACTGAAAGTATTTCCTACTGAGGAGACTTCAGTAAATGAGGAAATTAGGAAACTTCATAACAAATCTCCCAAGATGGCCACCAGAGACAAAAGAGCCCCAATGCAGCCCAAATATCACCCAGTTGTAGCCCAAGTATAGCCCAATGACAGAATGTCCCAGAGTGTTTTTAAGAACAAATAGAGCACTTACTGTCTTACTTATGACAAAAGTATGGCACACCTGAAGCCATCTTGATTGGAATAAAGTGGTAACACTTAAAACATTTAATTTAAAAAGGAACACAATGAGGGGGTTCATTTTGCCATAGAAACTATGATTAGTGCTGGAGAAAGAAAAATGAGGGCACATTTGAAATTCCCCCGTTATTGTTAGTTCAGATAACTATAACTCGCGCGACAGCAATCCACTGCTGATGACGTCACATATTACATAACTCATGACATGGTCAGTGACATCACTCATGACATCACTGATGATATCATCCTTGTGATAGAGTGGCGGTCGCGCGAGTTATAGTTATCTGAACTAACTATAACGGGGGAATTTCAATGGTTTTTTATGAGTTAAATGTCCAGCTAACTATAACATGTGTGAAACCTATGGTTTTTTAAGTGAATTTGCAAGGTTTTTTAAATGCTAATTCCTAACTATAACATGTGTGAAACCTATGGTTTTTTAAGTGAATTTGTAAGGTTTTTTAAATGCTAATTTATGTATGTATTTTTATATGTTTTATATATTTATTTTAAAATAAACTACCTATTTATATAGTTATAGATTGACTGTATCCTGTAATATGGAATGGCTCAGTTTTTTTTTTTGTATTTGGATAAAGTTGAACAGCATAGTTAATATCTTCTATAAACTTATAAACAGTTGAAATTTTTTATTATTTTTAAAGTTTTTTCACGGTGCGCGCACCGTGCGCGCACTGTGCGCGCACCCCGCGATTTTTTGAGAAAAAGAAAAAAAAAAATTCACCGTTCGGGGTCCTTCAGGGACCCCCTGACAAAGGCTAGGGGGTCAGGAACTCTCTACCCTGCCCCCTTTTCACGTTCTCCACCTTTCTTTTTCACTGTCACACACAAAATGGAGGTCGACACTTCCTGATTTCGACCGATTCGAATGTTGACTGACATGTAACCACCAATCAGAATTACGCTCGCGCACGTTAAGGTGCGCGCCTATAGATATTTATGTACTTTTAACTGCAATTTTCTCATGAACTACTGAACAGATTGACACCATATATGCAAAAGGCACATGCCTGACCTGTGGACTACCTCTTTGCCAAATTTCAAGTAATTCTGTTCAGCCGTTCGGGCTGTACCTTCGACTAAAGGTCCTATGGGAAAATGCATGGGGAAAACGCGTTTTGGGACCCCCCTTTTTTCTCAGCCCCCGCTTGACGAATCACCCCGAGACTTTCAGGGTAGGAGCTCAGCGGAGCGCCCCATTAGTTTTGAAAATTTCGCAACAATTCGTCAACCGGCACCAAAGTTATTCAAAATAGAATTTTCAGATTTCCTGTGGGAACTCAAACCTAACTATAACTATCTACTGGCGACCACCAGTAGATAATATATATATATATATATATATATATATATGCCACAAAATCCCAGTAAGGAGAGTCGACGCCGTGTCGTTCAGTTAATCTGCTTTAATGTTAGCTCTTAACGTTAGACGCGTTTCGCCTGTCCAGCAGGACCACCTAGTCTCGGAGGTCCGTAACATCGACGCGCCCTTCGGTTTGGAGGCGGTGGGTTTACCGTGGCACCTGTGGAATTTATATATATATATATATATATATATATATTGTGTTTCCCAATTGCCTTAGCTTTCCAGGGTGCACTCGACAACGCGCCACCTCAAGGGCATTACCATTCATCTCGCCCTCAGCATCCGATTTATTCAATTCGCCTGACGCGTTTCTGTGGCCCACTGCCACTTCATCAGAGGCTTTCTCCTGCATTTGCTGAATTGCGCTCTTTGTAGTGCATGCTGATTTGTTTCGTAACCATGCGTGGGCGTGACTTAGTTCTTAATTGGTCCACACAGCATGCTGGACTTTGTAGTTCCTTCGCGCTTCATTTGCCACCTTTAGTAGGTTTCAGTAAGTGCAGTTATTGGAGATTGTATTTCAATCCTTTGTAGGAGTCAGATTCGTAAGAGCGAGTCATTTTACACATCATGCGCTGTGCTGACAGGAGCAGGAAAGTTCCTATTCCACAGCCGCTCGATTCTTTGAGCTGGTGCATCCTGCACGGGAAGGCCCCGTGTTCACATTTTGTTTCCCAATTGCCTTAGCTTTCCAGGGTGCACTCGACAACACGCCACCTCAAGGGCATTACCATTCATCTCGCCCTCAGCATCCGATTTATTCAATTCGCCTGACGCGTTTCTGTGGCCCACTGCCACTTCATCAGAGGCTTTCTCCTGCATTTGCTGAATTGCGCTCTTTGTAGTGCATGCTGATTTGTTTCGTAACCATGCGTGGGCGTGACTTAGTTCTTAATTGGTCCACACAGCATGCTGGACTTTGTAGTTCCTTCGCGCTTCATTTGCCACCTTTAGTAGGTTTCAGTAAGTGCAGTTATTGGAGATTGTATTTCAATCCTTTGTAGGAGTCAGATTCGTAAGAGCGAGTCATTTTACACATCACGCGCTGTGCTGACAGGAGCAGGAAAGTTCCTATTCCACAGCCGCTCGATTCTTTGAGCTAGTGCATCCTGCATGGGAAGGCCCCGTGTTCACATTTTGTTTCCCAATTGCCTTAGCTTTCCAGGGTGCACTCGACAACGCGCCACCTCAAGGGCATTACCATTCATCTCGCCCTCAGCATCCGATTTATTCAATTCGCCTGACGCGTTTCTGTGGCCCACTGCCACTTCATCAGAGGATTTCTCCTGCATTTAGTGAATTGCGCTCTTTGTAGTGCATGCTGATTTGTTTCGTAACCATGCGTGGGCGTGACTTAGTTCTTAATTGGTCCACACAGCATGCTGGACTTTGTAGTTCCTTCGCGCTTCATTTGCCACCTTTAGTAGGTTTCAGTAAGTGCAGTTATTGGAGATTGTATTTCAATCCTTTGTAGGAGTCAGATTCGTAAGAGCGAGTCATTTTACACATCACGCGCTGTGCTGACAGGAGCAGGAAAGTTCCTATTCCACAGCCGCTCGATTCTTTGAGCTGGTGCATCCTGCACGGGAAGGCCCCGTGTTCACATTTTGTTTCCCAATTGCCTTAGCTTTCCAGGGTGCACTTGACAACGCGCCACCTCAAGGGCATTACCATTTATCTCGCCCTCAGCATCCGATTTATTCAATTCGCCTGACGCGTTTCTGTGGCCCACTTCCACTTCATCAGAGGCTTTCTCCTGCGTTTGCTGAATTGCGCTCTTTGTAGTGCATGCTGATTTGTTTCGTAACCATGCGTGGGCGTGACTTAGTTCTTAATTGGTCCACGCAGCATGCTGGACTTTGTAGTTCCTTCGCGCTTCATTTGCCACCTTTTGTAGGTTTCAGTAAGTGCAGTTATTGGAGATTGTATTTCAATCCTTTGTAGGAGTCAGATTCGTAAGAGCGAGTCATTTTACACATCATCGCTGTGCTGACAGGAGCAGGAAAGCTCCTATTCCACAGCCACTCGATTCTTTGAGCTGGTGCATCCTGCACGGGAAGGCCCCGTGTTCAAATTTTGTTTCCCAATTGCCTTAGCTTTCCAGGGTGCACTCGACAACGCGCCACCTCAAGGGCATTACCATTCATCTCGCCCTCAGCATCCGATTTATCCAATTCGCCTGACGCGTTTCTGTGGCCCACTGCCACTTCATCAGAGGCTTTCTCCTGCATTTGCTGAATTGCGCTCTTTGTAGTGCATGCTGATTTGTTTCGTAACCATGTGTGGGCGTGACTTAGTTCTTAATTGGTCCACACAGCATGCTGGACTTTGTAGTTCCTTCGCGCTTCATTTGCCACCTTTAGTAGGTTTCAGTAGGTGCAGTTATTGGAGATTGTATTTCACTCCTTTGTAGGAGTCAGATTCGTAAGAGCGAGTCATTTTACACATCATCGCTGTGCTGACAGGAGCAGGAAAGTTCCTATTCCACAGCCACTCGATTCTTTGAGCTGGTGCATCCTGCACGGGAAGGCCCCGTGTTCACATTTTGTTTCCCAATTGCCTTAGCTTTCCAGGGTGCACTCGACAACGCGCCACCTCAAGGGCATTACCATTCATCTCGCCCTCAGCATCCGATTTATTCAATTCGCCTGACGCGTTTCTGTGGCCCACTGCCACTTCATCAGAGGCTTTCTCCTGCATTTGCTGAATTGCGCTCTTTGTAGTGCATGCTGATTTGTTTCGTAACCATGCGTGGGCGTGACTTAGTTCTTAATTGGTCCACACAGCATGCTGGACTTTGTAGTTCCTTCGCGCTTCATTTGCCACCTTTAGTAGGTTTCAGTAAGTGCAGTTATTATATATATATATATATATATTACCTACTGGCAGTTGCCAGTAGGTAGTTATAGTTAGGACCTATTTTCCATAGGAAATCCACAACATTCTATTTGGAATAACGTTGGCACCGATTGAGGAATCTTCACAAAATTTTCCAAACTTTTGGCCAGCTCAGGTCCGCTCCTATCCTGAAAATATCACGGTGATTCGTCAAGCGGAGGGCCGAGAAAAAAGGGGGGTCCCAAAACATGTTTTCCCCATGCATTTTCCCATAGGACCTGTTGATGCAGCTACAGCCCGAACTGCTGAACGGAATTACACCAAATTTGGCAAAGAGGTAGTCCTCAGTTCAGACTCGTGCCTTTTGCTTAAATGGTGTAAATCCGTTCAATAGTTCCCTGGAAAATTAGAGTTAAAAAGATAGATTTATCTGGGCGGAGCCGAACCACACATCTCATCGTGAGATCTGATTGGCTGTCAGTACTTCATCCAAGAAGTGTTGGCAGCCATCTTGGGACCAATATACATGATAGCACCTCATTTAAAAGCATTGCAGTTAATAGAAGGTTTTAAGACTTTAGTTACATTATAAATCATTTGTTGATGGTACCATACTCATTTTAGGAATTGTGGTGTGTTCTAAGGTGATTTTACCATGTGAAAAAGCCTTCTGCTGTGATATCATGAATCATGTTTGAGAGAAAACTATTTTCTCATGCTTTTCCCACAGAGGTTTGGAAGGTGATCTATAAGCTAAACTGAGAGCATATTTTCTGTAAATTCACATTATCTTTCTCAGTCATGTGATAATGAAGTCTGAAATTCTCAGTAAAACATGTACCTCCAACAAGGGCAGAGACTGTCAGTTGATTCCTTTGTGTTCTACTGCAGCCTCCCAGAGTGTTCTAAAGAACAACTAGAGCGCTAACAGTCCTACTTATGACAAAGGTATTGCACACCTGAAGCCATCTTGATTGGAATAAAGTGGTTACTCTTAAAAGATTTAATTTAAAAAGGAACAAAATGAGGGGGTTCATTTTGCCATAGAAAGTATAATTAGTGCTGCAGAAAGAAAAATTAGGGCACATTTTGAGTGACTTCTTAAATCCTCTTCTATTTCATTAAAAATTCTGACATGCTGACTGAAACATGCACTTTCAATACCAGCAGCAGACTTCCCTGGTGAGCAGTAGCTTTACTACAGTGATCTAATAAGCAACTAGAGTGCTAACATTCTGAATTTATGGCAACTGTGTGACACATCTGAATGCCTTCTTGATGGAATCAAAGTAAAAAACTGAAAGTATTTCCTACTGAGGAGACTGTGGTAAATGAGGAAATTAGGAAACTTCATAACAAATAAGTCTCCCAAAATGGCCACCAGAGACAAAAGAGCCCAAATGTAGCCCAAATATCACCCAGATGTAGTCCAAGTATAGCCCAATGACAGAATGTCCCAGAGTGTTCTAACGAACAACTAGAGCGCTAACAGTCTTACTTATGACAAAAGTATGGCACACCTGAAGCCATCTTGATTGGAATAAAGTGGTAACACTTAAAACATTTAATTTACAAAGGAAAAAATGAGGGGGTTCATTTTGCCATAGAAATTATGATTAGTGCTACAGAAAGAAAAATTAGGGCACATTTTGACTTCTCAAATCATCTTCTATTTCATAAAACAATTCTTACATGCAGACTGAAACATGCACTTTGAATACCAGTAGTAGACTTCCCTGGTGAGCAGTAGCTTTACTATAGTGATCTAATGAGCAACTAGAGTGCTAACATTCAGAATTTGTGGCAAATGTGTGACACATCTGAATGCCTTCTTGACGGAACCAAAATAAAAAACTGAAAGTATTTCCTACTGAGGAGACTGCAGTAAATGAGGAAATTAGGAAGCTTCATAACAAATAAATCTCCCAAGATGGCCAGCAGAGACAAAAGAGCCCAAATGTAGCCCAAATATCACCCAGATGTAGCCCAAGTATAGCCCAATGACAGAATGTCTCAGAGTGTTCTAACGAACAACTAGAGCGCTAACAGTCTTACTTATGACAAAAGTATGGCACACCTGAAGCCATCTTGATTGGAATAAAGTGGTAACACTTAAAACATTTAATTTACAAAGGAACAAAATGAGGGGGTTCATTTTGCCATAGAAATTATGATTAGTGCTGGAGAAAGAAAAATGAGGGCACATTTTGACTTCTCAAATCCTCTTTTATTTCATAAAAAAATTCTGACATGCAGACTGAAACATGCATTTTGAATACCAGCAGCAGACTTCCCTGGTGAGCAGTAGCTTTACTACAGTGAATCTAATGAGCAAATAGAGTGCTAACATTCAGAATGTATGGCAAATGTGTGACACATCGGAATGCCTTCTTGATGGGACCAAAGTAAAAAACTGAAAGTATTTCCTACTGAGGAGACTTCAGTAAATGAGGAAATTAGGAAACTTCATAACAAATCTCCCAAGATGGCCACCAGAGACAAAAGAGCCCCAATGCAGCCCAAATATCACCCAGTTGTAGCCCAAGTATAGCCCAATGACAGAATGTCCCAGAGTGTTTTTAAGAACAAATAGAGCACTTACTGTCTTACTTATGACAAAAGTATGGCACACCTGAAGCCATCTTGATTGGAATAAAGTGGTAACACTTAAAACATTTAATTTAAAAAGGAACACAATGAGGGGATTCATTTTGCCATAGAAATTATGATTAGTGCTGAAGAAAGAAAAAGTATGGCACATTTTGAGTGACTTCTCAAATCTTCTTCTATTTCATTAAAAAATTCTGATATGCAGACTGAAACATGCCGTTTTAATACCAGCAGCAGACTTCCGTGGTGAGCAGTAACTTTACTACAGTGATCTAATGAGCAACTTAAGTGCTAACATTCAGAATTTATGGCAAATGTGTGACATATCTGAATACCTTCTTGATGGAATCAAAGTAAAAAACTGAAAGAATTTCCTACTCAGGAGACTGCAGTAAATGAGGAAATTAGGAAACTTCATAACAAATAAATCTCCCAAGATGGCCACCAGAGACAAAAGAGCCCAAATGCAGCACAAATATCACCCAGATGTAGCCCACATGTAGCCAAATGACAGAAGTGTGGAAAACACTTATTTTTTGTGTATTTGCAGTTTTATATAGTGCAGACTTGTCAGGTATTGGAGTGCTTTACATGAGCATTGGTCACATCACACAAGATTCATTTTGGTTATAGACATGGGGAGATTAAGTGATTTGACCAGAATCACAGAATGTTGAGCTGAAGTAGAAACTCCAACCTGGTTCCCCAGTTGCAAAGTCTGCAGCTCTGGAAGTAACACCACATCCTATCCCCTAGGTGCAACATTTAATCAAGTGGACGACTGGATAACAAAACATAAAGATTACAAATAATTTAAAAGTTGGCAGGAGGAGCAGTTGCAGCACAACAGACCAGGGAGGGCAGAAGGGTGTGGCAGTAAAATGGACCATGGAGGACAGGAGGAAGGGGATAGGGGCATGGCATGTGGACAGGCAGGGTGGAGGTGGCAGGGACAGGTTACAGTAATCTGACAATTCTAGGCAGGTGGGAGGGGAGTGGCAGCTGAACAGAACACTCAGAGTAGATAGGAGTGGCAGGTCCATGGAACATGGTGGGCAAAAAGGATGGAGCAGGGGCATGCACAAAGACATCGGAGGGCAGGGGGAAGGAGAATAGGGGCAGCAAGCTAAGCACAGAGGCTAAGCAGGAGGTCAATGATGGGCCATAGAATTGGGAAATGGAGGGCAGGAGGAGTGGACTGGTACATCATGCTAAACGGAGAGCAGTGGCAGCAAATCAGACCATGCATGGCAGGAGGGAGGAGGCTAGTCCATGGATTCAGACAACAGAGGATAGGGAGGAGGTGGATGGGGCAGCAAGCTAACTGTTCAGAGAAGGTGGGTATTAGGAACTTTATTGTTTTAAAAATGTGTGTCTGTGCGAACCACTTAAAATATGAACAAGTATGCAGCATAATCTCACTTTTTTTCAGGAAGAAGAGGACGTTTGTGACTGTGACTCCGGGCTCACTTGGCAGAAACACCCCCTGACCCTCCACCCCCCATCGCAAAATGTAATGCCTGTGAAAAGGGTAGATGGACGCAGTGTTATATAGAACATAGTCCTGAGAGCACGATTGAAAATGAAAACTAGATATAGTACATGGTATAAACTATGCACCAAAAAGTGTGATATAAGATGAACCGGGCGTGAAATATAATATGCAATACATTGTGTGCAATGACAGATTCATTGGAGAGCACGAGATAGCACAGGCAGTAGCGCGTGCTATGCGATATGCGCCTTGGAGTGTAATATGCACAAGGCAGTGTTGTGTAACCTAACTAGTCTCTAAAGTTGTAATATAAAATATGTGCTGGGGAGTGTAATGTTGCATATGCACTGTGACAAAGATATGGATCCCAGATTGTAATATCTATGGCATAGCGCTGTGCATTATAACATAGGCATCGAGGAAGGCACGTTAGATGGGGCAATATAACCCGTGCGAAGGCAAGTGTGGCATGACATATTCACGGGGTGGTGTTACAGTGCACATGGGCTAGAGAGTGTCATAGCATACGCACTAGCTGGTGGAATACAACACAGAGGTGTGTGGCACTCGGCAGGCACTGGTGGGTGTAACACAGCATTGGGCTCAGCCAGGAGCACGCTGTGACTCTCAAGTGAGGTTTGTCTCTTTTCCAGAGAGTAAAATAAAAAGTATTACACATCCGGCGGTGGATGTGTGTTTTATTAACCGTGAGGGGGGTTTCTTGCATAGTTTGGTTGAATTTTTGTTGAATCCTCTTTGAACGGCTTTGTGTGCATGTGTATTAATTGTGCCCGTCAATAGCTACCCATGTTTGTATAAATAAACGACAAGGGTGTATACCTGGAGAGTACCCACCGGTGGGAGCACCGGGATTAGGCACAGTAGGGCGTCAGACACGTCAGAGTTTCGCTAGCGGTGTAAATACATTCCACATGGATTCATTGTATGCATAGTCACCTTTTAATGAATATCACGCAAATCGTCATGGTGATAGGTACATACGGTTTGTCCAGCATGTCCTAGGTGTTTCTATAAATATATATTTTTAAAAAATAATAAAAACCAAAGGCCGGCCCCGGGGGATGGGGTCCACAGGGCCATAAGTGACCTGAGGAGGGAGGCAACACAGCCCCCCTCCTAAAGAATAATAAATAAAAAAAAGCCATGACCCGGGGGTTGGGGTCCCCGGGGCCGATTAAGGCCTTGGGGGGGCCAAATGTATTTTTTTCAACAACAAAAAATTAGGGTGCAGGCCCTGGGGGATGGGGTACCCAGGGCCAATAAATTAGAAAAAGAAGGGGGGGCCACACAATCCTCCTTCTTAAAAAAATAAAAAAAATAAAAGACCGGCATTGAGCCGGAGGCCACGCCCCCTCCTTGCAGCACTCTGCAAACGCGCCCCCTGGCCAGTTGTAAGTTGGGGAATTAATTCCCCTTCAATACTGAGGGTCCATGAGGGCCAACTAGCCCAACAAGTATCTCCAGTATGCGCCAGGGAGCTGCGTCGCAGACAGGTGTTCTGAGGTCATGCCCCTTTTTACAACTCTATGCAGCGCAGCTCTTTGGCGCTTACTGAAGGTACCTAGTGGGCTAATTTGACCCTAGGGACCCTTAGGATTCAAGGGGACTTAATCTCTCAACTTAGAACGGCCACAGGGCGCGTTTACACAGTGCTGAAGGGAGGGGACGGGGCCTGAGGTGATGTGTGAAAACACACCCTGTGGCGTGTTTTAAGTTGGGGAAATAATTCCCTTTCAATCCTGAGGGACCCTGGGGGCCAACTAGCCCACCAGGTGCTTCCAGTAAGTGCCACTGCTCTGCATTGCAGAGAGGTGGTGCAGGCCGTGCCCCTTTTTACACCTCTCTGCAATGGCGCCTACTGGACGTACCTAGTGGGCTATTTTGCCCGTAGGGACCCTCAGGATTCAAGGGGACATAATCTCCCAACTTAAAAAACGGCCACAGGGCGTGTTTACACAGTGGTGAAGGGAGGGGACGGGGCCTGAGGTGATGTGTGCACACACGCCCTGTGGCGTGTTTTAAGTTGGGGAAATATTTCCCCTTCAATCCTGAGGGCCCCTGGGGGCTAACTAGCCCACCAGGTGCTTCCAGTAAGCGCCACTGAGGTGCGTTGCAGAGAGGTGGTCCAGGCTGTGCCACTTTTTACACCTCTCTGCAACGCAGCTCTGTGCCGCTTAATGGAGGTACCTAGTGGGCTATTTGGACCCTAGGGACCCTCAGGATTCAAATAAACTTAATCTCCCAACTAAAAACGGCCACAGGGTGTGTTTACACAGTGGTGAAGGGAGGGGACGGGGCCTGAGTTAGCGTGTGCAAACAAGCCCTGTGGCGCGTTTTAAGTTGGGGAAATAATTCCCCTTCAATCCTGAGTGACCCTGGCGGCCAACTAGCCCACCAGGTGCTTCCGGTAAGCGCCACTGCGCTGCATTGCAGAGAGGTGGTCTAGGCCGTGCCCCTTTTTACATCTCTCTGCAACGCAGCTCTGTGGCGCTTACTGGAGGTACCTAGTGGTCTAGTTGGACCCTAGGGACCCTCAGGATTCAAGGGGACTTAATCTCCCTACTTAAAATGGCCACAGGGCGTGTTTACACAGCGGGGAAGGGAGGGGACGGGGCCTGAGGTGACGTGTGCAAATGGCGCGTTTTAAGAGGTAGTTTTAATCCCCTGCCCTATTATATACTAGGGGCTTACAGAGGAGGTCATGCTAATCACAAGGGAACCCCAAGGCAAAGTGTTCCCTAGTGTATGTAGGTGTATTCACTGTATTCTGAGTGTCTTTTAACATAGCACTGGCTCTAGGACTGGTTGGTCAGACTCAGTTACCACCAGTATCCGTCTGAAAAAGTTGAGGGTAGAGGATGATTTTTCAACAAGGCTTCTTTCTGCTCTTCTGTTTGTTCTTTCTGCACATTATCCTTCTTCCTGCACTTTTCTTCGTCTTTGAGGTCGTCTGTTGCTTCTTTCTGCATGGTTTTTTTTTCTTTCTGTGCGTTTTTTCTTCTTTCTTCACATGTCCTATCTATGTAAGCATAGTTAGAAATTAGCATTTAAAAAACCTTTGAAATTCACTGAAAAAACCATGGGTTTCAGGCATGTTATAGTTAGGAATTAGCATTTAAAAATCTTAGAAATTCACTGAAAAAACCATAGGTTTCAGGGGCGTTATAGTTAGCTGGACTTTTCACTCATACAAAACCATTGAAATTCCCCCGTTATAGTTAGTTCAGCTAACTATAACTCGCGCCCGCAATGCACTGCTGATGACATATTACATCACTCATGACATGGTCAATGACATCACTCATGACATCACTGATGACATCTCAAATGACATCACTGATGACGTCACTGATGACATCATCCTTGTGATAGAGTGGCAGACCTCCTCTCCCCCTAATATAACCTTTGATACACACATTCAAAAATAGAAACTAAAATGTTCAAAACAATGGACATACCAATACCAGTTACAACAACCTATTCAGTAATTCTAAGATCTATATACACATCCACTCATTCACCAACAGTCATATACAGTCACTCATACCTGTACTCACTCCTCATATGTACTCATACACCTATACATCCTGTTACACAACGCCACTCATCCATAGAGTTACTCACACACATAGTCACTCATGCTAATAAAGAATGAAACATCCATTTACTTGCATATACAGTTATACACATACCACCACACTTACTTCTACAGAAACTTACACATACTAAGTCTTTTAAACAATCACTTATAGAAACACATACTTATTCATACAGGAACTCTTCCAATCATTCACTCTCACATATACTCACTTATATACACCAATAGTCACATATACTAGTTTAAAACATGTAGTTACTCATAAATACACTATTGAGACAGTCATTCACTCACTAACACACCCATGCACACACTCATCCATCCATACAGTCCTGCACGCATGCTGTCTTCAGCACATACAAACAGTGAGTCACTCATTCATGCACCTATGCACTACGCAATACCCCCACCGACCCATACAGACACTCAGACACTCATACTGATACTCAAAAAAACAACTAATAAACTATATAGACACTCATGTAGCTACTCACCAACCCATGCAGCCACTTATACACAAAGTGAGAGACTGATACAGATATTTACATATTTAAACATTACTCACTAAGCCATGTATTCACTGAGATACACTTAATCAGTCAGTTATACAATCAATTTTTCCAAACCAAATCATCCATTTAGACACTTATATACCCATTTATTCTTCCATCGACCTTGAGATATACATATATAAAACATATGTAATTTTCAGAAAAACACACATTCACTGTGTGTTTTTCTGAAAAAACAATGTCATCATTGATGTCATTTGAGATGTCATCAGTGATGTCATGAGTGATTTCACTGACCATGTCATGAGTGATGTAATATGTGATGTCATCAGCAGTGCATTGCGGGCGCGCGAGTTATAATTAGCTGAACTAACTATAACGGGGGAATTTCAATGGTTTTGTACGAGTGAAAAGTCCAGCTAACTATAACCCCCCTGAAACCTATGGTTTTTTCAGTGAATATATATATATATATATATCTATATATATATATCTATATATATATTATCTACTGGCGGTCGCCAGTAGATAGTTATAGTTAGGACCGTGTTTCCAAAGGAAATCTGCAACATTCTATTTTGAATAACTTTGGCGCCGATTGACGAACCCTCGCAAAATGTTCAAAATAGGTGGGGCGCTTCGCTCCGCTCCTACCCTGAAAGTCTCGGGGAGATTCGTCAAGCGGGGGCTGAGAAAAAGGGGGGGTCCCAAAACGTGTATTCCCCATGCATTTTTCCATAGGACCTTTAGTCCAAGCTACAGCCCGAACGGCTGAACAGAATTACTTGAAATTTGGCAGAGATAGTCCTCAGGTCAGGGATGTGCCTTTTGCAGGTCTGGTGTAAATCTGTTCAGTATTTCCTGAGAAAATAGCATTTAAATCAATATATATATCTATAAGCGCGCTCCGAGCGCGTACGGTAAGCTTACCGTACGCGCACGCTGCCGTGCGTGAGCTTAATTCTGATTGGTGGTTACATGACTGTAAACATTCGCATCGGTAGAAATCAGGAAGTGTCGGCCGCCATTTTGTGTGTCTCACACTGATAAACAAAGGTGGAGAACGTGAAAAGGGGGCAACGAAGAGAGTTGCAGACCCCCTAGCGTTTGTCAGGGGGTCCAAGAAGGTCCCAAAAGTATGAAAAATACATTTAAATGTTTTTTTTAAAACTCGCGGGGTTCGCGTACGGTAAGCTTACGGTACGCGCACGGCAGAAAAAAAACAATAAAAAAATAGAAGTAAAAATCAAATTTAAGTGTTTAGATATTAGGGGGCTCTAAAAAGAGCCGTTGTGTTTATGAAGTGTTTTTTTTGTGGTACCTACAAGTAAGTACCGATGCAGAGTCTAAAGTTCAAGAGGAAGACTCTGTTGCCTTCATCAGTGAAATGTACACCGTCTCCTCTATAAATGCCTTGCATGTTGTAACGCAAGTTGTTGTGGTATATAGAACCCATACCATAGTCTCTGAAGAAAGCAGAAATAGATTTGTTGACGTGCTTTCTTGCTTTGTCAATCTGTGGACAAAATTGGTTGGACCAGTTCCAGTTCCACTTTTGCCTTTGGCATATATTAGAATAAACAAAGGCAGATTGAGGAAAAAGCGACATTAATTGCACAAAGGTGTCCTTAACAAGCATTTCCAGACCTACCCCAGTTAAAGTGCCTAGGTCATTTCCACCACAGTGCACAATAATAAGGTTAGGCTGTGGGAGATGTAGAAAGGTTTTCACCAAAGGCATTAATTGGTGCCACTTTAACCCTCTCTGACCAATCCATTTAATGTCTACATTTGGCAAAGCAAGGTCTCTCACCATACCTCTTTTTTCTGCATCCTTTTCACTCCAGAAGACATAGCTGTGACCTACAATCCACACTGTGAACATCTTTCAAGGAGATCTGGATGCACTCAGGAGGTGTCTTTCAGTAGAATGGCAATATGAAATGAAAGACAGTTGTAAAATGGAGGCATACATATTTTTTTTAATAAAAAGAACTCATTGGCTGTTTCAGACCATTCAACACTAAAAACTAGGCTGTATGTTTAAATTTTTTAAAGCATGTTTTGTATTTGTTCAGAAAAATGTGTTCCCACAGAACATTACTTTGGATTTGCTGTTAGGTTTGAAAAGTCAAGCACTCTTGCTCTTTGGATTAGAAACATTGTGTGCTGAACTTCTGACCTCTCTGCTCACACCAGTGTTCCATGAGCTGTTGCTATGGTAGCAGGCAGAAGTCAAGTTGGGGGAAGGGTTCATTTGGAAAAGGTTTGAAGTTTTCAACCAATAGAAATGTGTGATTTCATTTGAAAAAATGTGGGAAGCACTGAGATTTGTAATTAACATGTATATGTGTGAAAAAAGAGAGGGAAACATTGCCATTTACTGGTTCTGGTGAGAGGAGAGAGGTGTAGAGCTCTGAGATTCTGACTCAGATAATCTGCTGTTTGAGTACCACATTTCTTTCTCAACTAACTAATTTTAAAGGTGAGATATGAGTTTGAGAGGGGATGTATGTAAACCTTTTTTCTAGCAATTTAAATAAACCATTTATTAATAAATAAGTTATTTTGTTGGTCAGGTAAGTGTGAAATTTCTGTATTTATCACACATTTAGTTTCATGCTCCCTTTTTTTCATTTCTCCTCTCTCTGCTGGGTAAAAAAAAAAAATTAAAAAAATGAATAAAAAAAATAAAAAAAAAGTTGTGAGGTAAGGTTGGCTCTTAAAAGAGCCGTTGTGTCAATACAGGGACAGAGGAAAGAAAGAATGGGAATATTAACAAGGACCACAGATGTGCTGGTCTATCTTATTGTTTATTAGGGAAACACTGGTCTCCCCATGAACAATTAGACCATAACATCTGGTGCACCTCATTTGTACCCTCTGAAATCGAGGGTTCATTTCCAGAGGAGCAGAAGAGGGTAATGCTCCCACCGCAGAGGAAGTGCTCGGCTGAGATGCCGAAGATGTACTCGGCTGAGCTTCTGCGGGTGTACTCGGGTGACTTACTGAAGGGTTTGCTTCAGTATGTCGAGCAAAAGTCCTTGGATGAACATCCCTAAGGTGTCTCAACATAGTGTGATTACCAAAGGAATACTTCTTCCTTGGATTACCTCTAGATAACACACGCTCACAAAGTGAGCAGGTAACTAAAGGAGCATTTACCTTTTTCTGCCCCTCAGGAAATGTAAAATACTCCCAAATATAAGAACTCTTCTGTTTCCTCCTTCTCGGTCTGATGATGCTGCTGCCCTGCTCACTTCCAGAAGAGGACTGCTGCTCTGCCATTGTATCCCAAAGACAATTCAGCTCCTTCTCCTAAGAAATCACAAGCAGTAATGAGGGGAATGGGTGTGGTGTAGGAAGATTCTGGAACTGAAAGTAGTTTAAACCAATCAAAAGTGTTGTTTCTTGATCACATGACCAACCGTACGCGCACGTTAAGCTTACCGAGCGCGTACGGTAAAAGTACGAATGCGCGTACGAAAGACACGCGCACGCGCGCATGCGTATTACAGGCACGCTCGTACACTTCCGCATAACGTGCGCGCGCGCATGCACGTATGAAGCATGCGCTTATGCGTCGCGTAGGAAGTACGGACGCGTATGCAAATTGCGTAAGCATGCACACACAGAGTATTAATATTACGTACGCTCACCGTACATAAAGCGAAGCGTGCGCTTACGGTAAGCTTACCGTACGCGCACGGTAAAAAAATAAAAAAAAAAAAAGGTTTGTTGAAGATATTAACTATGTTATACAACTATATCTAACCATTTATTTAAAAAAGGTGCATCTTTATAAATTGAAGAATGCATTAAAACCATGAATATATACATAGGTAGAATAGTGTTTAAAGTAAAAAATAAAAAGAAAAAAAATGATGTAAAAAAACAAACAAATTCAATGAAAAAACCATAGGTTTCACACACATTATAGTTAGGAATTAGAATTCAAAAAACCATGCAAAAACACAGAAAAAACCATAGGTTTCACACACGTTATATTTAGAAATTAGCTTTTAAAAAACCTTGCAAATTCACTGAAAAAACCATAGGTTTCACACATGTTATAGTTAGGAATTAGCATTTAAAAAACCTTGCAAATTCACTGAAAAAACCATAGGTTTCACACACGTTATAGTTAGCTGGACATTTCTTTCGTAAAAAACCATTGAAATTCCCCCGTTATAGTTAGTTCAGCTAACTATAACTCGCGCACCCGCAATCCACTGCTGATGACGTCACATATTACATCACTCATGACAGATTTACACCAAACCTACAAAAGGCACTTCCTTGACCTGAGGACTACCTCTCTGCCAAATTTCAAGTAATTCAGTTCAGCCGTTCGGGCTGTAGCTCGGACTAAAGGTCCTATGGAAAAATGCATGGGAAAAACACGTTTTGGGACCCCCCTTTTATCTCAGCCCCCGCTTGACGAATCCCCCGGGACTTTCAGGGTAGGAGCGGAGCGTAGCGCCCCATTAGTTTTGAAAATTTCGCGAGGATTCGTCGACCGGCGCCAAAGTTATTCCAAATAGAATGTTACGGTTTTCCTATGGAAAGAGGGTCCTAACTATAACTACCTACTGGCGACCGCCAGTAGGTAATATATATATCTATATATATATATATATATATATATATATATATATATATATTCACTGAAAAAACCATAGGTTTCACACATGTTATAGTTAGCGGAAATTTTACTGATAAAAAACCAATGAAATTCCCCCGTTATAGTTAGTGCAGGCAACTATAACTCACGCGACCGCCATCTTCTGCTGATGCTAATACTGTATTTAGACACTTATTTGCCCATGTCTTCTTCCATACATTTTTAGCTATACATATATTACAAATATTTTTTTTTCATAAAGACACATATGTCATCAGCAGAAGATTGCGGTCGCGTGAGTTATAGTTGCCTGCACTAACTATAACGGGGGAATTTCATTGGTTTTTTATCAGTAAAATTTCCGCTAACTATAACATGTGTGAAACCTATGGTTTTTTCAGTGAATTTGCAAGGTTTTTTAAATGCTAATTCCCAACTATAACGTGTGTGAAACCTATGGTTTTTTCAGTGAATTTGTACGGTTTTTTAAATGCTAAGTTACTTTACGCCATTCGTGGCGTGCGCGCCCACTTAACGCAGTTCGTTCCGTGCGCGCACGGTGCGCTTCGCGCACCGTGCGCGCACAGTGAGCACGCGGTGCGCTTTGCGCACCGCGCGCCCACTTTACGCAGTTAGTGCCGTGCACGCACGGTGGGCACGCGGTGCGCTACGCGCACCGCGTGCCCACGTTACGCTAGATGGGCCATGTACGCACGATGCGCTTCGCGCACCGTGCGCACATGGAGGACATATGATGCACTTCGTTTTGAAAGGTAATATTTTAATTTTTTGTATATTTTATAAGCCATGCACAAATGGTGCCCTTCGGGCACCAATTGCACACGGGGTGGAGAGAGTGTGGATAATTTTTTTTTTTTTTTAATTTTTTACCGTACGCGTACGGTAAGCGTAATCGGCGAAATTACCGAAAAAATAAAAATTCAGTTTTTGGCCTTGGGGGATCTTTGGGGACTCCCTCAACATGGCTATGTGTATGGGAGCTGTCTAAACAGCCCCTTTACATGCTTTTGGGCTTTATATTTTAAAAATCACTCTCAGTGCGAGTGAGAAAATGGCGGCCGCCGCTTCCTGGTTTCGGCCGATTCGAATGTTTACTTAGATCTAAGAGCCAATCAGAATCGCGCTCGCGCACGCCACCGTACGCGTACGGTAAGCGTACCGTAAGCGCACCGTAAGCTGGCTCAGATATATATATTGATTTAAAGGCTATTTTCTCAGACTCTACTGAACAGATTTACACCAAACCTACAAAAGGCACTTCCTTGACCTGAAGACTACCTCTCTGCCAAATTTCTAGTAATTCTGTTCAGCCGTTCGGGCTGTAGCCCTGTCTAAAGGTCCTATGGAAAAATGCATGGGAAAAACGCGTTTTGGGACCCCCCTTTTATCTCAGCCCCCGCTTGACGAATCCCCCCGAGACTTTCAGGGTAGGAGCGGAGCGGAGCGCCCCACCTATTTTGAAAAATTCGCGAGGATTCGTCGACTGGCGCCAAAGTTATTCAAAATAGAATGTTGCGGATTTCCTATGGAAACTTGGTCCTAACTATAACTACCTACTGGCGACCGCCAGTAGGTAATATATATATCAAACACAAATAAATATAAATGCACGAACAGCGACTCACATGAGGAGAAATAAGGACACTACAAATACCATCAGGCCACAAGGGTGGCCACGCCCACTGGGGCGGGTTCAAGAGAAGTTTAAGTGCCCGATTGAACTGCTGCTCTGAACATTTGCTGAAAAGCCCTGAGCCCATGAGGAAGTGCATCTGCACGAAACGCGTCGGGCTGGTTTGAATTTTGCAATGCGGTTTGTTCTTTGGTCACTGCAATTTCCACCAATAAAGCGGCAAATGATATTCTTCGTGTTTGGGCTCTCTCATTCCAGGCAAACTCGTGTGATGGATGTTAGCGGCGCAGCCTGAGCCGCGAGAGAAGCCCAGCTGTAGTCTGCAGTCTTTGCTGAAACGCCAATCGACGTGACAGTTTAGAGCGTGAAGAGCCAGTGGATATATGAACAGAGGTGTCCAAGCAGCGAAATTGGCTTTGCTACCCACTGAGGATTTTAATTTATTATTGATAAATGCACGAACAGCGACTCACATGAGGAGAAATAAGGACACTACAAATACCATCAGGCCACAAGGGTGGCCACGCCCACTGGGGCGGGTTCAAGAGAAGTTTAAGTGCCCGATTGAACTGCTGCTCTGAACATTTGCTGAAAAGCCCTGAGCCCATGAGGAAGTGCATCTGCACGAAACGCGTCAGGCTGGTTTGAATTTTGCAATGCGGTTTGCTCTTTGGTCACTGCAATTTCCACCAATAAAGCGGCAAATGATATTCTTCGTGTTTGGGCTCTCTCATTCCAGGCAAACTCGTGTGATGGATGTTAGCGGCGCAGCCTGAGCCGCGAGAGAAGCCCAGCTGCAGTCTGCAGTCTTTGCTGAAACGCCAATCGACGTGACAGTTTAGAGCGTGAAGAGCCAGTGGATATATGAACGGAGGTGTCCAAGCAGCGAAATTGGCTTTGCTACCCACTGAGGATTTTAATTTATTATTGATAAATGCACGAACAGCGACTCACATGAGGAGAAATAAGGACACTACAAATACCATCAGGCCACAAGGGTGGCCACGCCCACTGGGGCGGGTTCAAGAGAAGTTTAAGTGCCCGATTGAACTGCTGCTCTGAACATTTGCTGAAAAGCCCTGAGCCCATGAGGAAGTGCATCTGCACGAAACGCGTCGGGCTGGTTTGAATTTTGCAATGCGGTTTGCTCTTTGGTCACTGCAATTTCCACCAATAAAGCGGCAAATGATATTCTTCGTGTTTGGGCTCTCTCATTCCAGGCAAACTCGTGTGATGGATGTTAGCGGCGCAGCCTGAGCCGCGAGAGAAGCCCAGCTGCAGTCTGCAGTCTTTGCTGAAACGCCAATCGACGTGACAGTTTAGAGCGTGAAGAGCCAGTGGATATATGAACGGAGGTGTCCAAGCAGCGAAATTGGCTTTGCTACCCACTGAGTATTTTAATTTATTATTGATAAATGCACGAACAGCGACTCACATGAGGAGAAATAAGGACACTACAAATACCATCAGGCCACAAGGGTGGCCACGCCCACTGGGGCGGGTTCAAGAGAAGTTTAAGTGCCCGATTGAACTGCTGCTCTGAACATTTGCTGAAAAGCCCTGAGCCCATGAGGAAGTGCATCTGCACGAAACGCGTCGGGCTGGTTTGAATTTTGCAATGCGGTTTGCTCTTTGGTCACTGCAATTTCCACCAATAAAGCGGCAAATGATATTCTTCGTGTTTGCGCTCTCTCATTCCAGGCAAACTCGTGTGATGGATGTTAGCGGCGCAGCCTGAGCCGCGAGAGAAGCCCAGCTGCAGTCTGCAGTCTTTGCTGAAACGCCAATCGACGTGACAGTTTAGAGCGTGAAGAGCCAGTGGATATATGAACGGAGGTGTCCAAGCAGCGAAATTGGCTTTGCTACCCACTGAGGATTTTAATTTATTATTGATAAATGCACGAACAGCGACTCACATGAGGAGAAATAAGGACACTACAAATACCATCAGGCCACAAGGGTGGCCACGCCCACTGGGGCGGGTTCAAGAGAAGTTTAAGTGCCCGATTGAACTGCTGCTCTGAACATTTGCTGAAAAGCCCTGAGCCCATGAGGAAGTGCATCTGCACGAAACGCGTCGGGCTGGTTTGAATTTTGCAATGCGGTTTGCTCTTTGGTCACTGCAATTTCCACCAATAAAGCGGCAAATGATATTCTTCGTGTTTGGGCTCTCTCATTCCAGGCAAACTCGTGTGATGGATGTTAGCGGCGCAGCCTGAGCCGCGAGAGAAGCCCAGCTGCAGTCTGCAGTCTTTGCTGAAACGCCAATCGACGTGACAGTTTAGAGCGTGAAGAGCCAGTGGATATATGAACGGAGGTGTCCAAGCAGCGAAATTGGCTTTGCTACCCACTGAGGATTTTAATTTATTATTGATAAATGCACGAACAGCGACTCACATGAGGAGAAATAAGGACACTACAAATACCATCAGGCCACAAGGGTGGCCACGCCCACTGGGGCGGGTTCAAGAGAAGTTTAAGTGCCCGATTGAACTGCTGCTCTGAACATTTGCTGAAAAGCCCTGAGCCCATGAGGAAGTGCATCTGCACGAAACGCGTCGGGCTGGTTTGAATTTTGCAATGCGGTTTGCTCTTTGGTCACTGCAATTTCCACCAATAAAGCGGCAAATGATATTCTTCGTGTTTGGGCTCTCTCATTCCAGGCAAACTCGTGTGATGGATATATATATATATATATATATATATATATATATATATATGAACAAAAAAAAACATAGGTTTCAGGGATGTAATAGTTAGGAATTAGCATTTAAAAAACCTTAGATATTCACTGAAAAAAACGCAGGTTTTAGAGACGTTATAGTTAGGCTGAGCTAACTATAAAAAAGTTCAAATAGAGATAATATTGCTCCATTGCCTTTGGAGTCACTTGCACTGGACAGAATGTATGGTTATGCATAGAAATGGGCTATGATTGATGCTGATCGTGTCCAAAAAATTGTGGTGACTAATTGGAAAGATGAATTAGATATTAGTACAAGCAATTTAGCTGGCCCAGGTAGCATTTTAGAGGCTTTTGAGTCAATATCAAGTACTGTGAGGAAAGTCCTTACTGTTCACAAGGCCAGGAAGGCAAAACTAACGGGTTGGTTTGACTCACAATGCACGAAAGCACACACAAACTTAAAAAAGATTCTTCACACTATCCCGAGAGATCGTCAGGCCATTAGGGTGGCAAGGAGAATGTACAAACTAGCAATTTAGGCAAGAAGAGATAGCCTGAAAAGAGAAGCCTGGGAGTCCCTCCATTCGGCTGCCTTAAGTAGGGATAGCAGTGCCTTCTGGAAGGCGGTAAAAGCACCTTTTCTGAAACCAGATGGCGGTCCTTCCTTTGAGATTGCTATCTCAGAGGAACAGTGGATTGGGCATTTCTCAGAGGTCTTCAGGGGGATAGATCGGCTTGACAATGACACCTTATTGAGGAATAAATTACCTAATACTGACCTCAAATTCACCCTATACGAGGTGGTGACGGCTATCTCCAACACCCATGGAGGAAAGGCGCCTGGACCAGTTGGTGTCCCCAGTGATCTCTTTAAGTCACATGTATCTCTTTGGGGCCCGATCGTTACGCAAGTAGCGAATGCTAGCTGCCACGCTCCATTTCCAGCAACCTGGACAGAGTCAATCACAGTTCTCATTTTTAAAAAAAGAAACCGTCAAGACCCTAGATGCTACAGGCCCATTTGTTTACTCGACTCAATGACAAAAATCTTAGGTCGAGTAATTTTAGTAAGACTAAAAGCCTGGGCATCTGATAATAAGATTCTATCCGATTTGCAGTATGGCTTTCGCGAAGGAGTGGGCACTATTGAGCAGTCTCTTAATCTTGCTTTACTGGTCGGAAAATATGTTCGTGTGAAAAAGGGTAATTTGTTTTTAGCCTTTGTAGATTTGACAGCAGCTTTCGACTCGGTACGACATATTAAATTGTGGGAGATTCTAGAAAGGATAGGTGTGGATCATCAAATTATTTACTTTTTAAGGCGGTTTTACTCTAATGCCCAAACCAGAGTCCGCTTTGATGTCAAGGATGGGACCACATCTTCAATCCCAATCCGCAGGGGAGTCCGAGAAGGATGTGTCCTCGCACCATTTCTTTTTAACTTATACATAAATGATCTGGAAGGCGCATTACTTGAGCAAAAGGTTGACTTCCCTAAGATCAAAGGTCGCCCAATCCCTGCCCTTTTATACACAGACGACACAATTTTAATGTCTAGAACCCAAGTCGGTTTACAGAGACTTTTGAACGGTTTTAACGATTTTATGCGGAACTTAGGTCTAACCGCGAACACGTCTAAGACCCACGTTATGAGCTGTGGGGTGGGGAGGAAAAAATGTTGGGAAGTGTTTATTGCGGATCAAAAGATTGACATTACAAAAACTTTTTCATATCTGGGTGTTATGTTCCACCAAGAGGACATGTGGACACAGGCAATAAGATTTAAAAAACTTAGTTTTATTAATACTATATCCGCACTCACCCAGTTTTCGAAAAGATTAGGGTTACGACCACCACTGGAACTTCTACAAAGTTACCAGGCAAAATGTATTTCCACCGCAACTTATGGGTCTGTAATCTGGGGTATTACAAATACTAACTCCCTACAAGTTGTGGAAAATACATTTTTAAGATATTTATTGTCTGTACCAAGAACAACACTTGCTTACATCTGTCATGCAGAATTGAGATTAACATATCTGACTGACATGATTAAACTTAAGCCAGTCTTATTGTGGCCCCGTGTATGGACTAAAGAAGAATCCAGACTAAGGGGCCGATTCCGATCCTGTAATTTTTTTTCCCGTCCGACTCGTATCGGTAAATTTTTCCATACAAATCGTACAAGTCCCGTCTGACCCGTGAAGTACGATTCGTACGAGAAAAATACAACTTTTCCCGATCCGATTTGTACGGATCGGCCCGATCCTTACAAATTGGATCGGGAAAAGTTGTACCAGACGGACCCGGACACTTTTCCGTACAAATTGTAAAAACGCAGTCCTACCGTACTAGTACGATCTGGACCGGCATTCCGATTTACGATTTGTTTGGAAAACGTCCTGTACACGGGAAATGCCATTACCTGCTACGAAGCGAACTTTGCACGGCTCGTATCCCGGGAAAAGTTGTTCCTGGGGTGCGAGTCGTACAGGGGTACGAGTTGTACAGGCATACACCCCCGTGCGTTGTGTATGTACAGTGCGTACCCCAACATCGCATATGTACTGTGCGTACCTCCAACATCGCGTACCCCAACATCGCGTATGTACGGTGCGTACATACGCGATGTTGGGGTATACGATGTTGGGGTACATGATGTTGGGGTACGCGATGATGGGGTACGCGATGTTGGGGGTACGCACAGTACATATGCGATGTTGGGGTATACACCGTACATACACAACGCACGGGGTGTATGCCTGTACGACTCGTACCCCTTGGGACTCTGCTTTTACAGCTGTTTTTGACTCCCATAAGAAAAGAGCCGTACGGAGTGCCGTAGGGGCGAATCGTACTTGCTGGGCTGGAAACCGCTGCTTAAATACATACAGACGTCGCATGCAAGCTGTTCCGGATCAGAATCGTTGGTTTTAGCTGTTTGGTCTTTTGTACGATTTGTATGGAAAGAGGCTTTCTGTACGAATCGTACTTACTAGGTTGTAAGAAAAGTTTACCGGGTACGAGTTGTATGGGAAAAACGCTCCATACAACGATTTGTACAGCCTTTTTCCAGGATTGGAATCGGCCCCTAAATAGGGATGTTTTAAAGTATATTTTAAAATTGGAAAAAGTTTTAAGGATTCCCTGGATTTATTATGTTTCTAATTTTATGCATAATCTGGGCCATCCTGAATATTTTACTGACCCTGAATCTTTGCACTCAGTAAGCAGGAAGGAATTAAAAAAAGAGGGCATTGCATTCCTGGAAATGACAAGGTTGACGACAGAAATTTCTAAACCCTTGGTATTAGATAACCAAATGATTTAAAGTGTTTTTAAAATACAGCCTTACCTAGCCATAGTTCCAGCAGGGTTTGATAGGTTTTTATTAACAAGATTCCGACTTGGTATATTTCACAGACTCACCAGCTTTCCTAATATGAACAATTGGAGTCGCACTTTGATAGTCTGTCCTTGTGATGATAGCTCATGTCAATCCACCATCCATGTTATCTTTTTTTGTGGTTTTTACTCTGAAATTAGGAAAGTGTGGATTCGACCAATGTTAAAAATGATGGGATTTAGGACTTGTCGACCTGCGTATATTGCACTGCAAACCCTGGACAATGCTGATATGATATGGAAATTTGCGATGTTTTTGAAAAGGACGGTCGCCTACAGGAAGAGCTTAGTGTTTTAATTAACTGTGGATGTCAATTTTGTATTCCCGATTATATCTATGTCATTTTAACTTTCATATATGATACTTATGGAGCTATACTATTTTATATTGTCGCTCTGATTATAACGATTGATGTACTGCTTTTATGATTGCACAATTTTACAATCGAATAAAGCTTCTTTTGATTGATTGACACTGCAGTCACATGACAAGGATTTGAAACTTACCTGTGATCAAGGAGGAATGGATGGCGAAACGAGTCAGGAATTGAAACATGCTGTCCTTACTGTTATGCGGAAATAAAGCACCTTGTGTTTGAAGGCCTGGTGCACTCCTTTGAAGAGTTTGCAAGGGAGTTGGTGTTTGGATTTAAGTGGGATGCTCCGTCCCCACACGCCGAGGACGTTCTGAAAAAGGTCAATGCTCTCCATATGGAGTTCTTCGTAGTGGATATATATATATATATAAAACTGCATCATCAGGTTAAACACAAAAAACAAACCAGAACACATCAGGAAAAACTATACAATAATCTGATGAAAAAATTGAGTGACAACCAGGAGTTAGTAGTCACCAAATCAGATAAAGGTGGGAACATTGGGGCATATCAACAACAACCGGCGATAATTATCTCTAAGCGCACTTAGTGATAGGATAATTATCGCCGGCTAGCGTGAATTTTTATCGCTGAGATAGCGTGCTATTAGCAACGCTTATCTCAAGAGCGATAGAAATCCTCACGCTAACAGGCTAACGTGAGATTATCGCTGGAAACCCAGCGATAATCTCACGTTACCTTGTTGATAGGGACAGGCAAACTTAGCCATGATATCCTCCTTCCATAGGATATCATGGCTAAGTCTGAAAAATACCAGACGTAAAAAAGCAGCGTTAACCGCGGTTAGCGCTGCTTTTTTTGTCTCTAACAGGGTTAGCGACATTCTTGATAATAGGAGAAATGTCGCTTAGCGACATTTCTCCTATTATTTTACTCTGGAACGCCCCCTTTGCATCTCATTAGAGATGCAAGGGGAAGCGTAGAGTAAAAGGGTGCTAACATGCAAATTTGCATTTTAGCACCCTGTTGTTGATAGGGCGCTAGTTTTATCTCTCCTTTTTTGGCTTTTAAAGCAGAGATAAAGCCCTTGTTGATATGCCCCATAGTGATTTGGCCGCGGAACGATTATGTCATAGAAGTCCATAGGCATTTGGATGATTCAGTATGCTATGAAAAAACCAACTATCGAGAATACAATCTAGCCAAAGAAACAGGGAATGATATCTAATGACGAGTACAAACATCTAAAAGTGGATTTTCCTATAATATCAAGATTATATTTCATTTCCAAAGTCCACACAAACTGTTTGCCCGTTCCAGGTAGACCAATCATATCGGGCATAGGAAGTATGGGAGAACATGTGACAGAATACGTGGACTATTTCCTGCAAAGTTTTGTCAAAGAACTTCCTACATATATTAAGGATACTGGAGACTTCTTGACTAAACTACAAAACATCAGATGGTCTGAGGATTTGATATTTATTGCTCTAGATATTGTATCATTATATACGAGCATTCAACACAGTACTGGTTTAAATGCTGTTAAATATTTTCTTGACACTAGACCAGCTGAATATTATAATCATAACAAACTGTTGATGGAGTTAAATTCATGGTGTCTTAATAACAATTTCTTTGTCTTTAACAATGATGTATATGTCCAGAAGAGAGGTGTTGCGATGGGGGACTGCTTTTCTCCCAGCTATGCGTGTTTGCACGTAGGCTGGTGGGAGGAGCAGGTCCTCAAATGCGCACACTCTATGGATTATGACAACCATGTGCGTCATTGGTTCAGATTCATTGACAATATTTTTATTGTGTGGAGGGGAAATGCCAAAAGTGCTACTGATGTTGTCCACAAGCTCAACCAGAATACTGCTAACCTAAAATTCACCTCCCAGATGAGCAATGAAAGTATTGAATGTTTGGATGTCAAGGTGGTTGTAAAAAATGGAAAAATTGCCACTGCATTGCATAGAAAAGTCACTGCACACCCCAAACACCTAATAGACAATATCCCTTATGGGGAATTATTAAGGCTCAAAAGGAACTGTACTAATCAAAAAGACTTCGAATTATGCTGCGAAGAAGCCTTAAGCAGATTTAGAGAGAGGTGATACAATGAAAGAAGGTTGCAGGAGGCAGTGAACAAAGTCAGCAAGAGATCTAGGGAATCCCTACTTCCCAAACCAAAAGATAATAATGATTTAACTTCAGAAGAAGAAGCAACCAGGCTTATCACCACATGCAACAGACAGGAGAGAAAAATCTGGTTGATTGTTAAACACAATTGGCCTATAATAATGACAGATGGTATATTAGCCTCAAGACTTCCTGACCAACCTACCATTACCTTTAGAAAAGGTCCATCGATGCGCACACAAATTGTGAAAAGTAGCCCAGAACTTACTACTTCCAGCACATGGTTAACAACCAGACGAGGGTTTTATAAATGCACATCTTGCCGGGCATGCAAGTTTGGGATTAATACCACTGAGTATTTTTCCCCATTCAGCCCCACAGCAATTGCAATCAAGGGCAACTTTGGTAGCAGGACTGATTTTGCGGTCTATGTACTGACATGCACCTGTGGCTTCCGATATGTAGGTAGTACCAAGCTACAGGTGCATGTCAGAATATTACAGCATCTACGTGCAATTGTAAATAATGACCCGATGTATCCTGTGGCACGACATTTTAAAGCAGAACATAGCAACGATCTTAACTGTCTGCGATATTACATCATCAAAGCTGTACCAAAACCACGTTGAGGTGGGGACAGGGAAAAGATGCTGCGAAAACTGGAATCCACAACAATCTTAGAATTAGACAGTAAGGTTCCCAATGGGCTTAATAATACTGAAGACCTTCACCACTTCTTATAACAAGATGCCGATGCATAATGGGGAAACTCTTATTTTCATTGACTTTTACTGTATCTTTGTCTTCTATGAGATTCTTTTCATTTAGGAATGTGGCTCTGTTCCACGTAACAATATGACCATTAGAAACCCTCCGCTTCTACGTGCATTAATGCAGAAATAAAAAAATAGAAACTTTACGCTTCTCATCAATTTAACTTTTTTTACAACACGTATGCACAGGTTTTTTTATCATTACAATTGATAAGGTAGCGCTTGCACTTTATTTGGGGTCATGTAAATACACATAAGTACTTTATTAGTACATGACACCTTATATTTCATTGCAATATTTCCACATTTCAGTAGGTCTGATTAATGTATGATAGAGTCTTTTCTCACCATGCACTATTTTCAAATTTGCACTAATTGTAAATTAATACATTTTTTGCATTTAGATCTTTTTATATACAAAAAAAGCGATTTTTCACATACAGGTATTTAACTATGTTTTTTAAACCTACGTTGATTCATGGTTTTATTCTTGTCATAGAAAGATTTTTTATGGATGACAAAAAATATTTATGTATTTATTATAATATTTATGTATTTATTTAAACATTATCATCCTATGGTATTTTACAAATACATCAAATGTGCTTTTACCGCCAAAAGATCGTATTTGGAAAACAGACTATGAATTTTGTATATATAAAAATGTTGGAAAGGCTTAAGTATCTTTACTATTTTCACTAATCACTTGGTGTTTCAACATGTTTAAAAAATGGCGAACTACATTCTCTCTGTATGTGATCAAGGACTGGTGAAGTCGGAAATGCGTCATCTTTGAAGAATATAACAATAAATTCAAGCCAGTTGGAGAGTTGTCTGATATATATATATATATATATATATATTATCTACTGGCGGTCGCCAGTAGATAGTTATAGTTAGGACCGTGTTTCCATAGGAAATCTGCAACATTCTATTTGGAATAACTTTGGCGTCGGTTGACGAATCCTCGCGAATTTTTCAAAACTAATGGGGCACTACGCTCCGCTCCTACCCTGAAAGTTTCGGGGTGATTCGTCAAGCGGGGGCTGAGAAAAAAGGGGGTCCCAAAACGCGTTTTCCCCATGCATTTTTCCATAGGACCTTTAGTCCGAGCTACAGCCCGAACGGCTGAACAGAATTATGTGAAATTTGGCAGAGAGGTAGCCCTCAGGTCAGGGATGTGCCTTTTGCAGGTCTTGTGTAAATCTGTTCAGTATTTCCTGAGAAAATAGCATTTAAATCAATATATACATCTGTGGGCACGCTCCGAGCGCTTACCGTGCGCTTACGGTAAGCTTACCGTACGCGCACGGTGCCATGCGTGAGCGCGATTCTGATTGGTTGTTAGATCAAAGTAAACATTCGAATCGGTCGAAATCAGGAAGTGTCGGCCGCCATTTTGTCTCTCGCAGTCTGAGGGGGTGAAAAACAAAGGTGGATAACGTGAAAAGGGGGCAGGCTGGACAGTTCCTGACCCCCTAGCCTTTGTCAGGGGGGGTCAGAAGGACCCCCAAGGGCAAAAAATTAATTAAATTTTTTTTAAAAAAAATCGCCGAATGCGCGCAGCGTACGCGCAGGGCGTAAACGGAGAAATTCCGCTAAATTTTGCGTAATTACGCGTACCGTGCGTGCACGGTAAAAAAAAATTTTCAAAAAGGAAAGCTTAAAAAAAAAAAAAAATTGTGAGGTAAGGTTGCCTCTTAAAAGAGCCGTTGGGTTCATAGAGGGATGGAGGAAAGAAAGAATGGGAATATTATGAGCGTCTCCAAACGTGCTGGTCTATCTTATTGTTAATAAGGGGAACACTGGTCTCCCCAAAAACAATAAGACCAGAACACGTTATACACCTCATTACAACCCTCCCAAATCGAGGGTTAACGTCCAGAGGAGCAGAAGAAGGTGATGCTCCCACCTCAGAGGAAGGGCTCAGCTGAGCTGCCGATGATGTACTCGGCTGAGCTTCTGAGGCTGGGCTCTGGTGACTTACTGAAGAGTTTTCTCCAGTATGTCGAGCAAAGGTCCTGGGATGTTTATCCCTAAGGTGTCTCATCATAGAGTGATTTCCAAAGGAATACTTTTTCCTTGGATTTCCTCTAGATAAAACACGGTCACAAAGTGTGCAAGTGACCAATGGAGCATTGACCTTTTTCTCCCCCTCTGGAAAAGTAAAATACTCCCATACAAAATAATTCTTCTGTTTCCTCCTTCTCTGGATGATGGTGGTGCTGCTAGCCTCACTCTCAGAAGAGGTCTGCTGTTCTGCCATTGTATCTCAATGTCAATTCAGCTCCTTCTCCTAAGGGATCTCAAGCAGTAATGAGGGGAATGGGTGTGGTGTTGGAAGTTTCTGGAACTGAAAGTAGTTTCAACCAATGAAAAGTGTTCTTTCAAGCAGTAATGAGGGGAATGGGTGTGGTGTGGGAAGTTTCTGGAACTGAAAGTAGTTTCAACCAATGAAAAGTGTTCTTTGTGGATCACATGACCTACCGTGCGCACTCCGTAAGCTTACGGTACGCGCTCATAAACAAGTACGCATGCGCAAACGTGACGCTTACGGAGCGCTTACGGAGCGCGTACGTAAGATGCACTCGCGCATGCGCATTACACGCCCCTGCATAACCGCGACGTTGCTTCCGCGTGTACGCGTACGTCACGTACGTATCACGTAAGCGCGCTGTACTTATGACTTGCGGAGCGCGTAGCGTCAGCTTACCGTACGCGTATCCTATTACGTACGCGCACCGTACTTATGACGTACGGAGCGCGTAGCGTCAGCTTACCGTACGCGCACGGAAAAAAATGCATAAAAAAAAAAAAAACCTTTCCAAAATGCAGAATATAGTACATATATTATTTTATACATAGGTTTACAAAAAATCTCAAAAAAAACATTTGCATTAAAAAACCGTACAAATTCACTGAAAAAACCATAGGTTTCACACACGTTATAGTTAGGAATTAGCATTTAAAAAACCTTGCAAATTCAATGAAAATACCATAGGTTTCACACATGTTATAGTTAGCTGTACATTTCACTCATAAAAAACCAATGAAATTCCACGTTATAGTTAGATCAGGTAACTATAACTTGCGCGACCGCAATCCACAATGTGTCATCTGAGATGTCATCATTGATGTGATGAGTGATGTCACTGACCATGTCATGAGTGATGTAATATGTGACGTCATCAGCAGTGGATTGCAGGTGCGCAAGTTATAGTTACCTGATCTAACTATAACGTGGAATTTCATTGTTTTTTTACGAGTGAAATGTACAGCTAACTATAACATGTGTGAAACCTATGGTTTTTTCAGTGAATATATATATATATTCACTAAAAAAACATAGGTTTCAGGGACGTAATAGTTAGGAATTAGCATTTAAAAAACCACAGATATTCACTGAAAAAAACGCAGGTTTTAGCCACGTTATAGTTAGGCTGAGCTACCTATAACTTGCGCCCCTGCAATACACTGCTGATGACGTCACATATTACATCACTCATGACATGTTCAGTGACATCACTGATGACATCACTCATGACATCTCATGACATCTCAAATGACATCACTTATGATATCACTGATGACATCATCCTGTGAGTGTGAGTGTTTCTAAAACATTTAAGAATGTTATGTGTATACACACCAAGGTGTATTCGAAGAATGAGTGGGTGTATGAGTGTCTGTATGGATGATTTGTTGGGTGCGTGACTGACTGTATGAGTGAGTAATTAAACGTGTCTTAGTGAATATATGGGTGAGTGAATGATCTGTGTAAATGTGTTTATCAGTCTGTCAGTTGGTGTGTAAGTGGCTGCATGGGTTGGTGAGTAGGTACATTAGTGTCTATATGGGTTATTGATTAGTTGTCTGTATGGGTGCTGAGTGGGTGGGTGAGGTGCTGTGTGAGTGGGTGAATCCCTGGGTGTAAGGGTTCATGAGTACATCTGCGAGGGACGGTATAGGTTGAATGAGTGTGCGTATGGCTTTATCGGTGAGTGTATGGATGTCTCAGTGGTATATGGGAGAGTAACTGCACTTGTGAAAGGCAGTATATGTGAGTGTTGGAGTATATAAGTTAATGTATGTGTGAGTGAGCGAGTGTGATAGTGGCTATATGGGTGAGTGTGTGCTTGTGTCAGTGATTGCGGAAGAGAGTAAGTATGTGCTACTATCTGTATGAATAAGTGAGGTGGTGTGTGTATAACTGTATAGGTGAGTAAATCACAGTGTGATTGATTCTTTGGGTGACTGAGTAGGTGTGCGAGTAACTCTATGGGTGAGTGGTATTGTGTGAGTGTCTGTATGGATGTATGAGTGCATATATCAGTGGCTGTATTGATGAGTGACTGCATGTATGAGTGACTGTATGCGTGAGTGAGTGAGTGAGTGAGTGAGTGAGTGAGTGAGTGAGTGAGTGAGTGAGTGAGTGAGTGAGTGAATGTGTGTGTAGACGTATGAATCAGTGAGTGGGCATGTACTAACTGGTATTGATGTGTCTATGGTTTCGAGAATGGTAGTCTGTATTTTAGAGTGGGTGTATACAAGGTTATAGTAGGGTGTGAGGAGGTGCATCAGATATTAAGCGGTTGATGTCATCAGTGATGTCATTTGAGATGCCATCAGTTATGTCATGAGTGATGTCACTGAACATGTCATGAGTGATGTAATATGTGACATCATCAGCAGTGCATTGCAGGGGTGCGAGTTATAGATAACTCAACTAACTAAAATGGCCGAATTTCTGTCGTTTTGTATGAGTGAAATGTCAGCCTAACTATAACGTCCCTGAAACCTGTGTTTTTTTCAGTGATTTTCTAAGATTTTTTAAATGCTAATCCCTAATTATAACGTCCATGAAACCTGTGTTTTTTCAGTGAATTTCCAAGGTTTTTAAAAAGCTAATTTCTAACTATACCTACATAGGAAGGACATGTACAGAAAGATGAAAAAAGGCGCACAAAGAAGCAAAAAAAAGCAGAAAGAGACAACATAGGTGCAGAAAGAGGCCTACTTTGACTGTACCTTTCCACAGACTCATACAAAGTAGCCTAATCACTAATCCTTCTCCCAAGATGTCTCCGAAAATGACCTCACTTTTCTCTTGAAGGTTCACTATTCATCGACTGCTCAGAATGTTAGACCTACCAAAAGTAAAACAGCAATACTAACCATATCACTGTTGTAAGTCTGACCAAGTTTGTGAAGGTATGCATGCATGTGTCTCTGCTTTTACCTGGTGACATGTTACATAAAAATAAACATACAAATTCTTGAATACCTGTGTTTCAAACAGCATACTCTGTAAATTTGTTTTGTAAGAAGGCGTATGTATTTCTTTCTGCTCACAATACAGGGCACATGCATATTCAATAGTATATTTGAGGGGCTCTATAACACCTATATACATAAGACATGTCTGCCTGTGCAACCGAATGACAGAGCAGAACTAAGAAGATTTGACCACCTATAAGAGAAGCTACCTGCTTTTTAAGCTACCATCTTCAGATGTATAACACATGTGATGCACTGCTGGTGGGGCGATAGGGTCCCCTTTTGTCCTGAGGACTTCAGGACTAAAGTGGACTTCATCCTCCCACCATTAGTGTGCCAGGAGGCGTGTTTGCAGAGTGGTGGAGAAAGGGGGGCGTGGCCTCCGAAGACTTTGTAGCAATCCCACTGTATGGGACTTACTGGAGGTAAGAGGACGGGAAGCTGGCCCCCAAGGACATCCTTGGGGCCAAGTACCCCTCCTATTACCTCCAGTGAGTCTCACACAACAGGATTGCTAAGTCTTCATAGCAGGCCATGCTCCCTTTGCCCACCACTCTGCAAACACGCACCCTGGTGCGCTCTTGGATGGGGATTGAAGTCCCCTTCACTGTTGGGGGTTCTCAGGGGCCAACTAGCCTACCGGTTACCTCCAGTAAGCCCCACACAGTGGGATTGCTGAGAGGTGGACACAGGCCACACCCCCTTTCTCCACCACTCTGCAAACATGCCTCCTGGTGTGCTCTTGGTTGGGGGATGAAGTCCCCTTGCCTTTCAAGGGTCCCTGGGGGCCAACTAGCCCTCCTGTTACCTCCAGTAAGCCCATACAGCTGGATTGCTGAGAGTGGTCAGAGGCCACGCCCCCTTTTTACACCACTCTACAAACGCACCTCCTATTGCACTGCTGCTTGGGGGATGAGGTCCACTTTAGTCCTGAAGTCCTCAGTACACAAGGGGACCTTATCGCCGCATAAGCAGTGCACCAAGAGGCTTGTTTGCAGAGAGGTGCAAAAAGGGACGTGGCTACGGACCACCTCTCAGCACTGTGTGGGGCTTACTGGAGGTACCTGGTGGGCCAATTGGCCCCTACGGACCCTTAGATTCAAGGGGACTTAATCCCCCAAACCAAAATGTGCCAGAAGGTGCATTTGCAGATTGGTGCAGGGAGGGGGCAGTGCCTCCGGCGAGTTGCCGTTTTTTAATTTATTTTAATTTAGGAAGGGGGGATGTGTGGCACCCCTTCCCTTAACCCTTTTGGACCCCGGCAACTCCATCTCCCGGGGCCGGAGCCATTGTTTTAAAACATATATATATTGAAAAGGGAAGCAGGCGCGAGGTCTCCCTCCAGAGGCCAATTACGGCCCTGGGGACCCCATACACCAGGGATAGGCCTTTCTTTATTTACATTTTTTTAAAGGGGAGGGGGGCTCTGTGTCCTGGATCCCCAGGCCAATTTCGGCCCTGGGACCCCATCCCCAGGGGCTCGGCCTTTAAAAAATAAATTATACATTTTTTAATGAAGGGGGGCTACGTGGCCCCCTTCCCTGTGCCTCTTTTGGCCCTGGGGACCCCATCCCCCGGGGTCTGGCCAGCCTTTCTTTTTTTTTTTTTTTTTTAAATTGGAGGGGGCCTTCCCTGTGCCTCTTTTGGCCCTGGGGACCCAGATCCCCCGGGACCGGCCTTACGTTTAAAAAAAAAAAAGGGAGGGGAGCCAGCATTGTTTTTGGGCAAAGGGAGCTGCTGACATGCAGCTCCCTTTGCCCAAAAGCAATTCTGCTTCACTTCATGGAAGCGAGAGCAGTTTTCCTGCTCTCACTTCCATGAAGCAAAGCTGATTGCTATGCCAGGGCTCCTGCCCTGCCATAGCAAACTGCAATGTCGCATGGGTGGGAACTTCGGGACATTGCTGGAGTCGGCCCTGGGGGGTGGTGGTCCCCAGGGCCATGGAGGGCTCCACGAGAGGGCCATGTGGCCCCCCTCAACATATTTGAAGCCCCGTGGAGGTGGTGGTCCCTGGGCCCGGGGGTCCGATACGGACCCCTGTATTTGAATTAATCAATGCCCCTGGGAGGTGGCGGTCCCTGGGATTTGGGGAGCCCGTGAGGCCCCCAAGCACTAATTAAAGAATGCCCCAGGTAGGTGGTGGGCCCCGGGGCAGCATGGGGGGCAAGAGCCCCCTCACGCTTTTTGGTTATTAAAAAGCCCCAGGGAGGTGACAGTCCCTGGGGCATGTATTTTAAACATTGCAACCGGGATCTGGCCCACCCAGGGGCTCAATTAAACAAAGCGCTTCATTTGTTAAAAACAATTTCTGCACCCTTCATGAATCCCAGTCGAGAAATAAAAAGAAAAATGTTTTTTGGGGGGTCAGAGTGTTTTTACCCTGCACCCTTATCTTGGTTTTAATTTTTTTTTTACCGCTTTGCTTGTCACTCGGTTCAACCGAGTCACAAGATGGCTGCCAACACTTCCTGGTTTGAAGTGTTTGGGAAGGTTCACGGATTCACTGTGTTCACCAGATACTAATTTTTTTTTAATGTGAATTTCTCAGGAACTACTGAATGGATTTACACCATTTAAAGAAAAGCGTGCTTTCTAGACCAAAAGTTACCTTTTTGCAAAATTTGGTGTAATTCCATCAGCAGTTCGGGATGTAGCCGTGTCTAAAGTTTCCTATGGAAATTAACATGGAGAAAACACGTTTTGGGACACCCCGTTTTTCTCAGTCCCCACTTGACGAATCACCCCGAAACGTTCAAGACAGGAGCTGACCTGAGTGCCCCATTAGTTTTGAAAGGTTCGCAAAGATTCGTCAAATGGCGCCATAGATATTGGCAAATCAATAAATGCTTTTCGTATAGAATCTAGGTCCTAACTATAACTACCCACTGGCCAGTAGGTAATGTGTGTGTGTGTGTATATATATATATATATATATATATATATATATATATATATATATATATATAACCTACTGGCGGTCGCCAGTAGGTAGTTATAGTTAGGACCACGTTTCCATAGGAAAACCTCAACATTCTATTTTGAATAACTTTGGCGCCGGTCGACGAATCCTCGCGAATTTCTCAAAATAGGTGGGGCGTTACGCTCCGCTCCTACCCTGAAAGTCTCGGGGGGATTCGTCAAGCGGGGGCTGAGATAAAAGGGGGGTCCCAAAACGCGTTTTTCCCATGCATTTTTCCATAGGACCTTTAGACAGGGCTACAGCCCGAACGGCTGAACAGAATTACTAGAAATTTGGCAGAGAGGTAGTCCTCAGGTCAAGGAAGTGCCTTTTGTAGGTTTGGTGTAAATCTGTTCAGTAGATTCTGAGAAAATAGCCTTTAAATCAATATATATATCTGAGCCCGCTTACGGTACGCTTACCGTACGCTTACGGTAAGCGTACGGCGGCGTGCGCGAGCGCGATTCTGATTGGCTGTTAGATCTTAGTAAACATTCGAATCGGTCGAAACCAGGAAGCGGCGGCCGCCATTTTGTGTATTTCACTCTGAAAAAAAAGAGTGAAAACAAGGAAAGGGGGCAATGAGGAGAGTTACAGACCCCCTAACATTTGTAAGGGGGTCAAAGAAGGACAGAAAAGTACAAAAAAAACATTTATTGATTTAAAAAAAAAATCACGGGGTACGCGTACGGTAAGCTTACGGTAAGCGTACGGTAAAAAAAAAAAAAAATAGATAAATGAAAAGCAGATTTAAGAGTTTAGAAATTAGGGAGCTCTAAAAAGAGCTGTTGTGTTTATGAAGTCATTTTTTTAGTGGTACCTACAAGTAAGTACCGATGCAGAGTCTAAGGTTCAAGAGGAAGACTCTGTTCCCTTCATCATTGAAGTGCACACCATCTCCTCTATAAATGTCTTGCATGTCATAACGCAAGTTGTTGTGGTAAATGGCACCCATACCATAGTCACGGAGGAAAGCAGAAACAGATTTGTTGACGTGCTTTCTTGCTTTGTCAATCTGTGGACAGAAATGATTGGACCAGTTCCATTTTTGCCTTTGGCATATGTTGGAAAACACAAAGGCAGTTTTAGGGAAAAGTGTAAACAGTTGTGCAAAGGTGTCCTTCATAAGCATTTCCAGACCTACCCCAGTCAAAGTGCCTAGGTCATTGCCACCACAGTGCACTATTATGAGGTCAGGGTGTTGGATTTGAATGAAGGATTTCACCAATGGCATCAATTGGTGCCACTTTAACCCTCTCTGACCAATCCATTTAATGTCTACATTTGGCAAAGCAAGGTCTCTCACCATATCTGTTTTCTCTGCAAACTTTTCACTCCAGAAGACATAGCTGTGCCCTACAATCCACACTGTGAACATCTTCAAAGGAGAACTGGATGCACTCAGGAGGTGTCTTTCAGTAGAATGGCAATAAGAAAAGAAAGACAGTTTGGAAATGGAGGCATACATATTTTTTTAAAACAAAAAGAACTGATTGGCTGTTTCATACCATTCTAGAATAAAAACTAGGCTGTATGTGAAAATTAATAGAAGCATGTTTTGTATTGGTACAAAAAAATGTGTAACCAAAGAACAGTACTATGGATTTGCTGTAAGGTTTGAAAAGTCAAGCACTCTTGCTCTGTGGAATTGAAACATTGTGTGTCGAACTTCTGACCTAACTGCACACAGCAGTGTTCCATGAGCTGTTGCTATGGTAGCAGGCAGAAGTCAAGTTGGGGGAAGGGTACTAGGCAGAAGTCAAGTTGGGGGCAGGGTACTTTTGGAAAAGGGTTGGTTTTCAACCAATAGAAATGTGTGAATACATGTGAAAAAAAGGGGGAAGCACTGAGATTTGAAACTTACATGTATATGTGTGGAAAAATAGAGGGAAAGTTTGCCATTATCTGGTTCTGCTGAGAGGAGAGAGGTGAACAGAACAGAGATCCTGGCTCTGATAATCTGCTGTTTGAGTGTCACATTTCTTTCACAACTAACTAATTTTAAAGGTGAGTTTACAGTTTGAGAGGGGATGTATGTGGTAACTTAAGAAATGAATAATAGAAATGGGAATTGTTTTTGTTGTAGTTACACATGGTGGTTTCATAATGTGTCAGTGTGTAAAAGTGATTTACACTTGCCCCGAAAAAAAAAAAGAGCAGTAAGTGTGCTTTCAAATTGGCAAAGAAATTTCGTTTTGGCACTAATGTGAAAACATGACTCTGTGTGCATAGAAGAATTATAGGCAGAGATTTATTGCGTCTTGCTCTGGTGATTTCACAGTTGCATTAGATGGAAAGGGGGAGCGAATTTTTGGGGGAAGAAGCAGAGGCTTAGCACACACCCATGTCCTTGCCGTGTATAGTCATGCACAGTATTTACAAGCGAGTGGGGTTTTCAGGTTTAAGTCTGTAATGCAAATACATTCAGCATCACTAAGGCTGGTTGCCCTTGGTGGAGTGTAGGCAGTCACAGAGAATGCACATGGTGGTGGTCTGAAAAAAAAACAGCTTGGACACGTGCAATTAAATAAATCAAAAATAGTGGTTTCATAATGTGTCAGTCTGTAAAAGTGATTTCAAATTGTAAAAAGAGATTTTCACTTGGCCCGAAAAAAAAAAGAGCAGTAAGTGTGCTTTCAAATTGGCAAAGAAATTTCGTTGTGGGACTAATGTGAAAACATGACTCTGTGTGCATAGAAGAATTATAGGCAGAGATTTATTGCGTCTTGCTCTGGTGATTTCACAGTTGCATTAGATGGAAAGGGGGAGCGAATTATTGGGGGAAGAAGCAGAGGCTTAGCACACACCCATGTCCTTGCCGTGTATAGTCATGCACAGTATTTACAAGCCAGTGGGGTTTTCAGGTTTAAGTCTGTAATGCAAATACATTCAGCATCACTAAGGCTGGTTGCCCTTGCTGGAGTGTAGGCAGTCACAGAGAATGCACATGGTGTTGGTCTGAAAAAAAAACAGCTTGGACACGTCCAATTAAATAAATCAAAAATAGTGGTTTCATAATGTGTCAGTCTGTAAAAGTGATTTCAAATTGTAAAAAGAGATTTTCACTTGGCCCGAAAAAAAAAGAGCAGTAAGTGTGCTTTCAAATTGGCAAAGAAATTTCGTTTTGGCACTAATGTGAAAACATGACTCTGTGTGCATAGAAGAATTATAGGCAGAGATTTATTGCGTCTTGCTCTGGTGATTTCACAGTTGCATTAGATGGAAAGGGGGAGCGAATTATTGGGGGAAGAAGCAGAGGCTTAGCACACACCCATGTCCTTGCCGTGTATAGTCATGCACAGTATTTACAAGCCAGTGGGGTTTTCAGGTTTAAGTCTGTAATGCAAATACATTCAGCATCACTAAGGCTGGTTGCCCTTGCTGGAGTGTAGGCAGTCACAGAGAATGCACATGGTGGTGGTCTGAAAAAAAAACAGCTTGGACACGTGCAATTAAATAAATCAAAAATAGTGGTTTCATAATGTGTCAGTCTGTAAAAGTGATTTCAAATTGTAAAAAGATATTTTCACTTGGCCCGAAAAAAAAAGAGCAGTAAGTGTGCTTTCAAATTGGTAAAGAAATTTCGTTTTGGGACTAATGTGAAAACATGACTCTGTGTGCATAGAAGAATTATAGGCAGAGATTTATTGCGTCTTGCTCTGGTGATTTCACAGTTGCATTAGATGGAAAGGGGGAGCGAATTATTGGGGGAAGAAGCAGAGGCTTAGCACACACCCATGTCCTTGCCGTGTATAGTCATGCACAGTATTTACAAGCCAGTGGGGTTTTCAGGTTTAAGTCTGTAATGCAAATACATTCAGCATCACTAAGGCTGGTTGCCCTTGCTGGAGTGTAGGCAGTCACAGAGAATGCACATGGTGTTGGTCTGAAAAAAAAACAGCTTGGACACGTCCAATTAAATAAATCAAAAATAGTGGTTTCATAATGTGTCAGTCTGTAAAAGTGATTTCAAATTGTAAAAAGAGATTTTCACTTGGCCCGAAAAAAAAAGAGCAGTAAGTGTGCTTTCAAATTGGCAAAGAAATTTCGTTTTGGCACTAATGTGAAAACATGACTCTGTGTGCATAGAAGAATTATAGGCAGAGATTTATTGCGTCTTGCTCTGGTGATTTCACAGTTGCATTAGATGGAAAGGGGGAGCGAATTATTGGGGGAAGAAGCAGAGGCTTAGCACACACCCATGTCCTTGCCGTGTATAGTCATGCACAGTATTTACAAGCCAGTGGGGTTTTCAGGTTTAAGTCTGTAATGCAAATACATTCAGCATCACTAAGGCTGGTTGCCCTTGCTGGAGTGTAGGCAGTCACAGAGAATGCACATGGTGGTGGTCTGAAAAAAAAACAGCTTGGACACGTGCAATTAAATAAATCAAAAATAGTGGTTTCATAATGTGTCAGTCTGTAAAAGTGATTTCAAATTGTAAAAAGAGATTTTCACTTGGCCCGAAAAAAAAAGAGCAGTAAGTGTGCTTTCAAATTGGTAAAGAAATTTCGTTTTGGCACTAATGTGAAAACATGACTCTGTGTGCATAGAAGAATTATAGGCAGAGATTTATTGCGTCTTGCTCTGGTGATTTCACAGTTGCATTAGATGGAAAGGGGGAGCGAATTATTGGGGGAAGAAGCAGAGGCTTAGCACACACCCATGTCCTTGCCGTGTATAGTCATGCACAGTATTTACAAGCCAGTGGGGTTTTCAGGTTTAAGTCTGTACTGGATTACCATTGCAATTTTGTAGAAAAAATATTTTTAAAATTATCATTTGGCCTAAAGGAAAGATAACCAATTGTAATGTGGACTTTTTTAATTTTTAATGCAATTTTGAAAAACCAATAATTTAGAGATAATCGGTAACTTCTGCACATTTTAAATTTTGGAATGCTATTGAACTGCCATTGGAAATTTTTTTCAAAAATGATTTAAAAAATTACTATTTGGCCATGTGGAAAAGTAAGCAATTCTATTGTGGACTAAATAAATTATTCAAAAAATTTTCGTGAACCAAAATGTTACAGAGAATCGGTGAGATCTGGACAGATTAAACTTTAGAATTTTAATGGATTTCCCTTGGAAATTTATTCCAGGAAAAAAAAAAAAAATACTATTTGGCCTAAAGGAAATAAAATCAGATGTATTTTGGAGTTATTTGAGATATAATATTGTGATTATACTTCTCAAACAAACATATCAGACGGTATTTTAAAGAAAAAAGTATTGTGTTTAGATGATATTTTTTTAGAATAATATGCATTTCTGTAATGATAAGTTTAAGTGAGAAGAGATTCTGGGCTTTTTTAATACAATCTTTGTGATTGTTAATTTTTTTTGCCCGCTGTAAAATGATGAATGCAATTGCTTTCACAATTAATAGTGAAATGCAATTTATTCTGAAAACAGCAAAAATAAGGCAAAAATATTTTTTGGTAAAAAATGTAAATATGTGTACTGTATTATTAAATGGTTTAAAAATATTAATACTTTTTTCTTTATTTTCAGATCGATATAGAAAATTTTCGGAAACTACAACCATTTTAAAAACTATTTTTTAAAAAAACAAATGAATAAATATTTTTTTGAGTGAGTATGGTAAGTCAATAATAAAAATTGTAGTCTCTCAAGGACTTTATAATGTGATAAATGATTTTTAGTGTTTTTTTTTTAAAAATAAAAAAAAGGTACGCTTACCGTACGCGTACGGTAAAAAAAAAAAGAAAAAAGTTTTTAAAAACAAGTAAAAAAAAGATGGAAGATAAGGTTGGCTCTTAAAAGAACCGTTGTGTTCATGCAGGGACAGAGGAAAGGAAGCATGGGAAAATCATTCAAAGCTACAAATGTGCTGATCTATTTTGTTGTTCACTAGGGAAACACTGGTCTCCCTATGACAAATTAGACCTTTACAAAATGTGCAATGAATATCAACCTTCCGAAATCGAAGGTTCATTTCCAGAGGGCCAGCAAAAGGAGATTCTCCCCCCACAGATGAAGGGCTCACCTGACCTGCAGAAGAAGGAGTAAGCCCTGCAGGTGATGGTCCAGGCTGAGCTGCTGTGGATGTACTGGCTCGTCTTTCTGAAGAGTTACCTCCAAAAAGATGACCATGTGTCCTTCTGTGTACATCCTGGAGGTGTCTCTTCATGGTGTGATTCCCAAAGGAATACTTCCTGTTAGGATTACCTCTAGAAAGTACACGCTTACACAGCTTGCAAGTAACTAAGGGTGCATTCACCTTTTGCTGGCCTTCTGGAAAAGTAAAATAATCCCAAACATAAGAAGGCTTTACTTTCCTCGCTCTCTGCCTCAAGACAGTGCTGCTGGTGCTAGCCTCACTCTCAGAAGAGCTCTGCTGTTCTGCCATCGTATCCCAAAGACAAACCAGCTCCTTCTCCCAAGGGATCACAAGCAGAAATGAGGGGAATGGGTGTGGTGTAGGAGAGTTCTAGAACTGAAAGTACTTTCAACCAATCAAAAGTTGTGTTTCATGATCACATGACCTACCGTACGCTTACGGTACGCTTACGGTACGCTTACGGCAAAAAGTACGCGTGCGCGTAAAAAAGACACGCGCTTCCGCGCATGCGCATAACAGTCACTCCCCGGCACTTCCGCGTAACGTGCGCGTGTGGCGTAAGCGCGCACGCGTCCCACGCGCAGTACGCGCGGTTACGCAAATTGCGTAACTATACGCAAGCAGCGTAGATAGATTACGGACGTTGCGTAAACCGTACGCTTACCGTGAGCTTACGGTACGCGTACTAAAAAAAAAAAAATAAAAAAAAAAAAAAATCTGGTAATAAATTTTACATGTTTATTTTAAAAAATATATTAAAAAAAAATATTTAAGGATTTTAAAAATTTAAGCATAGTCTTTATAAAATGAAAGAAAATTAAATTAAAAATATGTTTGAAAAAAATGAAGAATAAAAAAAAAAATTAGCATTTAAAAAACCTTGCAAATTCACTGAAAAAACCATGGGTTACACACACGTTATAGTAAGGAATTAGCATTTAAAAAACCTTGCAAATTCACTGAAAAAACCATGGGTTTCACACACGTTATAGTTAGGAATTAGCATTTAAAAAACCTTAGAAATTCACTGAAAAAACCATAGGTTTCACACACGTTATAGTTAGGAATTAGCATTTAAAAAACCTTAGAAATTCAGTGAAAAAACCATAGGTTTCACACATGTTATAGTTAGCTGGACATTTTACTCGTAAAAAACCAATGAAATTGCCCCGTTATAGTTAGTTCAGCTAACTATAACTCGCGCGCCCGCAATGCACTGCTGATGACGTCACATATTACATCACTCATGACATGGTCAGTGACATCACTCATGACATCACTGATGACATCTCAAATGACATCACTGATGACATCACTGATGACATCATCCTTGTGATAGAGTGGCAGACCTCCTCTCACCTTAATATAAGCTTTGATACACACATTCAAAAATAGAGACTAAAATTTTCAAAACAATGGACATACCAATACCAGTTACAACAACCTCTTCAGTAATTCTAAGATCAACATACACATCCACTCATTCACCAACAGTCCTATACAGTCACTCATACATGTACTCACTCATCATATGTACTCATACACCTATACATCCTGTTACATAATGCCACTCATCCATAGAGTTACTCACACACATAGTCACTCATGCTAATAAAGAATCAAACATACATTCACCTGCATATACAGTTATACACACACCACCACACTTACTTCTACGGAAACTTACACATACTTAGTCTTTTAAACAATCACTTATAGAAACACATACTTATTCATACAGGAACTCTTTCAATCTGTCCCTCTCACATATACTCACATATATACACCAATAGTCACATATACTAGTTTAAAACATATGTAGTTACTCCTGAAGACACTATTGGGACAGTCATTCACTCACTAACACACCCATACACACACTCATCCACCCATACAGTCCTGCACACATGCTGTCTTCAACACATACAAACAGTGAGTCACTCATTCATGCACCTATGCACTACGTAATACCCCCCACCGAACCATACAGACACTCAGACTGATACTCAAAAAAACAACTACTAACCTATATAGACACCCATGTAGCTACTCACCAACCCATGCAGCCACTTATACACAAAGTGAGAGATACACTTAATCAGTCAGTTACACAATCAATTTTTTAAAAACAAATCATCCATTTAGACACTTATATACCCATTTATTCTTCCATCGACCTTGAGATATACATATATAAAACATATTTAATTTTCAGAAAAACACACATTCACTGGATGATGTCATCAGTGAGGTCATCAGTGATGTCATTTGAGATGTCATCAGTGATGTCATGAGTGATGTCACTGACCATGTCATGAGTGATGTAATATGTGACGTCATCAGCAGTGCATTGCGGGCGCGCGAGTTATAGTTAGCTGAACTAACTATAACGGGGCAATTTCATTGGTTTTTTACGAGTAAAATGTCCAGCTAACTATAACATGTGTGAAACCTATGGTTTTTTCACTGAATTTCTAAGGTTTTTTAAATGCTAATTCCTAACTATAACGTGTGTGAAACCTATGGTTTTTTCAGTGAATATATATATACATGTATATAGACACACACAGGGATAAAAAAAGAAAAGGGGCAGGGTAGAAATAACCTGACCCCCTAGGCCTGGTAAGGGGTCCCACTGCCCCCCCCCCAGGGCCTCTAAAAGCATATGGTTTTGTATGAGTGAAATGTCCAACTAACTATAGTGTCCCTGAAACCTATGACTTTTTCAGTGAATTGCTGAGATTTTTTAAATGCTAATTACTAACTATAACGTCCCTGAAACCTTTTTTTTTTCCAGTGGTAATATATATATATATCACTGTCCACACTCCTTCCCACTGAGAAAACAATTGAGCCCACAGGAGTCCACTGTGAAATTCGCTCTTTATTCATTACGGCATGACGCGTTTCGGCGTAATGCCTTTTTCAAATGCCGCTCATTACTGAATGCTTGAAAGTTTCCACTTTAAAATGCAGAATGCCTCATTACGATTGGTTGAGGCGTGCTGAAAGGCAAGGGCAGAGTTGCGGCGGGCTCGGCACTCCGAGTCTGCATGAAGCAGTCACTCAACGTCAGTAGTTGCCCCAGTGGGTGGTGTCTGCTTCTTCCTCCCGCCTACCTGGATCTTGATGGTGGAAATCACACAGCTGAAGTCCCATTTCGTCTCTGAAAGCACCACTTGAGTAAGTAGCGCTATCTGCGTGTAGTCACACTCCAATAGCAGTATTGGCAGGGTAAAAAGTAGCTGAGTGCGGTGGTTCGGCGTCTCCCAAAATGTTTTTGGATGTCCAAAGTTGCCACTGATACTGCCGAACTGCTTGGGGGTGGGGGCTCTTGTGTGCTTGTGGCCGCACACCAATACCACTGTCGACACTCCTTTCCACTGATATATATATGAACACATATATAAACAAATACATTTACAAGCCTATTGCTTGTGTGTGTATATATACATATATGCACATATTTAAAGCCTATGCACAAACAGGGCAGACCAAATATAGAAGTAAGTTTAAAGGCTTTAGTCCTTCTTATATGTCTGACCTGTCCCTGTTTTTCCTTCTCAAAATCTGGTCACCCTACTGTAACCACTAGGGAAAATGGCACCGCTATGGGACAAAACATCAAACGTGCTAAAAAATACAGCTGAATCAAAAACGAACCAGTTGTGTAAATGACTATAAACTTCAATAATACAGTGATTTACAAACGTATTTAAAACGTTTGTGCAGTATCTGCAGAATGAATGTAGGCACTTTTAGTACAACACGTGACCAACTGTAAAGCGGAATGGTAGAAATATGTGTGACTACAAAGATGAAACCTGGCAAGAGTCTTAATTATTGATCTGAATATCAAGCAGTAAACATAGTCAAACTTGTGCTATTTTGAGGGGGGCAAACGTGCAGGTGCATGGACAGAAAATTCACATGGCAGCATACATACAAGGATACACGACTTTTTTTTAACAATCTTTTAAAAATGTTAACCAATGCTCAGAGGCTTAAGTTGCAGGGTGAAGCTCCTGGTACGTGATCTGTCCTTGCATGCGAATAGGTTCCGTTGAACTATATTATTGGTGACACATGGGCGGTTTTCTATTTGCATGACTATTAATTTAATGTAAAAAAACTAGGAAAATAACCTACAGCCAGTAATTTTCCCCTTATCACTACATACTTCAGACAGCAAATATAAGAAGAAGGCACTCTAAAATGTGCTGTAGTTCTGCGTTAATGAGTCCTGACTAATAGTTAAACTAAATAAAGACAGAAAAGTCATGTTACAAATGACTACCTATACTGCTATTTGAAGTTCCGTTTATGTGTCACATCTGGGCCTTGGCAGACTTTGAAAACATGAACAAATGGTCAGTATTTGTGGTTTGTAAAGATGGCAACACTTTACTCCATGTCAGAGCACTGTGGAAATTATGGAAGAACTCTCAAATCTCATTCAGTTATGGTAGACCTGCTTAAGAACTTACAGTGATCACTGTGCAATACAAAGTGCACAGGAGCAAGTCATTTGCATTAAAGGCTCACTAAATAAAAAGAGGGGTGTTCCGGGGCATAGCTGTCATTAGTGCAGCAGGTGCAGTGGGGCTCAATCTTGCAAGTGGCCCACTGCACCACAATTTTCTATATTTGACTATACGCTACCTAATGTAGAAGGGACATTTTTCTTGCTGTTTTATGACCTAATACATCCTTACTACGTCACTTGATGTATTGGAAAAAAGCTGTAGAAGTCAAAGATACACAATCCTCCAGCAGTGGCCATTTTGTTTACTGTGATATTTAAGGTAAAATACCTTAGTCCTTTCCCTTACCTTTATGATTTCGGAAAGAATGCAGATAGTTTTTATTAGCCCTCCTGTATTGTTGTTATGCTGGTGTTTCCAAGAGGCTCTTAATTGCTGACCTGTTAAGGTTTCTGCGATTCTCAGGCTTTAATATGTAGAGGATAAGTATTGTATGGAATGGCGGGCTTATAGAAAGTGCTCAGTCCTTTGTTTTGGTGCATATTCCCCAATCAGATCCTCACAATTCTATTTTGGAACTTTAGATCTTTCTGTGACTGTATCGTTTGATTTCCTAAAAATGTTCTTGAGACAAATGCAAAAGGAGGGGTACTTCTATGATGATTTATGTATGCATATATTAATCTACCTTCATCTGGGGTGCATTAAATAAACTGAAGTTCTGAGATGTTTAGACACGGCAAAGTCCTACTGTGGTAATTGTGGCTCATTACATATCCCCTTAGGATGGTTTTTGCATGGCAGGATCATCTTACATAGTGAGCCATGTAGACTAGACCATGATAATATGAATGTTTATACTTTGACAACAAGGAGCTTAGTTTACTCTGATGACTGCGCCTGTATACAAAGGGCCTTATTTATGCAGCCCTTACGCCGCCGTTACGTCACTTTTTGTGACACTGCGGCGGTGTAAAAAATGCACCACACGATGCCATATTTACAAAGTGACGCATCTAGGCAGATGCGTCACTTTGTAAACCCCTGCTCTACATTATACCTGCAACAGGTATAATGTATGCAGGTTGGGCATTCCAGCACAGAAAAGGGCCGTGGAAGTGTTGCAGTTAAGTCTAGGAGATTTCACTGTGACACTTCTACAGCCTTACGGCATCCAACCCTTGAGCCTGCTTGAAGCAGGTGTAAGGGGTGACGCAGGCCTTTTCACATGGGGCTTGCCCCATGTGAAATGACACATTGCTGGAGTTGCGTCTGTTTCCAGACACACTCCAGCTATGCACCATTTTTGTGCTGACAGATACGTCAGGATTCCTGACGCATCTGTCAGACCTTGTGACATAGTGTCATACAGTAAATTTGGCGCATCCATGGTGTCACAAGGAGGGCTCACTGAAAAGTGTTGCATCGCTGTTTTACTGCAGCGATGCAAAATGTTTCATAAATGAGCCCCCAAATACACAAACATACAAGGGAACCCCCTATTTGTGGTAACACTGAGGGATACCTTCTATCAAACAGAAAAAACACAAAATAATCCTATTTGCCAATTCTGGATAAAAAGATTATTCCAATTTGTAATAAGCATCAAGCATTGCTCCTATAACCAATATAGCACGTTTTCTGTAGCCAAAGAAAGGCTGTACTTTCAGGCCAAGGAAAAGTAATCCACCTTTGCCACAGAGATCCTTTCCTACTCACTCATCTCATGGATACAGTGCCTTTAGACCTAATAATTAGACAATCTTCACTATCAAGAGCTGCAAACACAACTCTAAAACCACAAAAGAGAATGACAGCTCATCTCTTTAGCTCGTCTACTGTGTAAAGCAAACATTTGTGAAGTAGAGGAGTGTAGTAATGGGTTGTTTTGGTTTCCTGAGACATGCATGTAGAATTGTAGCAAGTCATTACAGAATATAAATTTATAAGGGTTTGTATGTTCTAGCTACATAAGTCAAGTTGTGAGCTGTTGGGTGAAGTTGTTATTGTGCTTTGCTGGTGCTTGTACATGTTCACCATCGCTCTACAAGGTTGTTCAATAAAGAAAGAATTTGCGCAGCTTACCTGTCTCAGAAATTGACAATGAGCTGAGCAACCTTGCAAAGCCATTGAATTACAGAAATTGGAGAAGAATTATTTTGCAACCTATTTGGACGACCTATCCTTGGATGGTGAACTTGAAACTGACTGGGCTTCCTGTGTTTACATGGACTCTGCTCTGTCATGGCACGCTTTGCTACTTACGTCCAGCAGCCCAGTGAGGTGTATTTTGGGAGAGAATGGAGGGCCCTCTTTGTGCCCCTTGTGACTGTTGGCAACTGTTGCAGTGTACCACGCAATGCTTACATTTAAAAGCCGTGGCACCCCCACTTGAGGAGAAGCGTGCACTTGGTATAGTCACGACATTGCCGCATAAAGAGGAGCATGCCCAATCACAGGGAAGTGGAGCATGTGTATTGTAGACGTCACGGAACCGCCATGAGAAGAGGAGCATGTGTCCATCATATTTGAAAGGCGCGGTGTGCATCTGCAGCACCGCATGAGATTGAATGTTAGGAGGGGGCACATCAGCACTACAGGGTATTTCGGCGTTGACTTCATAAGACGTCTACACGCAGAGTCAACACCTTGGCGTGCCGCCAATGCCCCGCCATCCGAAAATTAAAGTAAGCAAAGCGAAGTGGTCAGGAAACGCTTCAGTTACCGTTTTCCTTCAGAGGCGACATGTATAAATTGGGGGATGTGGAAAGAAGCTTATTTTTGACAGTTACCTGCATACTGCACATGCAGAAAGTGTTGGATGAGTATTATATATTGTTATTATACATTTCTTTGCCAGATTTGTATTTTAATTGGATGCAAGAAATCTGACATTATCTCTGCATAGGAAGCCACCCAAATAATTTACGTCATCCCCTGGTGAACCAACTATAAAGTGGGTTGAATGAAAGGAATACTTTTTGAACTGCATAACCAATTTAGACGATTGCAGTGGAACATTTTCTCCAAAGAGGAAAAAAAGAATTTTAATGTATTGTATAGGCCCGGAAGGCTTGCGGGTTTATTATCAGCTACAGATACATGAGAGATCTTGAGATTTGGATGCGTTTAAGGTGGTATTACTGCATCTAGATGAGCATTTCTCGCCAACAGTGTGTGTAGCTGTGATGAGGCATGCTTTTTTGCAAAAAGGAAAAACATGAGTCAGTTAAAGATTTCGGGGCAGATTTACAAGGACTGGCGCATCCCTGCATATCAGCAGGGATGCGCCAGGCAAGATGCGTCACGCAAGTTCACCCTTGTGCCACCACAAATGCGCCGCATTTACAATGCGGCGCATCCTGGCGCAAGGATAAATAGATGCGTGATGCATCTGATGGCATGAGGGCGGCGCATTGCTGGAGTCGTGTCGCAAGAGCGACGCAACTCCAGCAATGCTCAGGGGCTGCCTATATCTAACATGCTGCGTCACGCCTTATGCCTGCTTCACGCAGGCACCGGGTTTTGATGCATCGGCATCGGAAAAGTGACTCATCACTTTTCCGAGGCTTTTTCCGATGAAACTCCCACCCTGCATACATTAAACCTGACGCAGGTTTCATGTGGTGCAGGGCTTTACAACCTGATGCATCTCCTTAGATGCATCACGTTGTAAATAAGGCGCAACATGGAGCATGGTTTACGCCGCCGCTGCATCACAGAAGTGATGCAACGGCGGCGTAAATGTGTCGCAAAGGACTTGTAAATCTGCCCCTAAGTATCTGCATTAAAAAACTAGAGATTAGGTGAAGATTTGGAAATCTACATGATGAGTTAGTGAGGGACCAGATTGTTATGTGCACAAAAACAAACCTTTATAGGATAGACTATGGGTAGAAGGAGAGTCAAGCTTCAAGAATATCATTCCAATTGTAAAAAAGGGTGAATTATCTAATTGTTGTGCAAAGGCTACCTTATTGCAAGAGTAAACAAGCATTTGCAATGCAATCGGTCTCACCTTTGGGACCTTATATGTATTTAGCTATGCAGCACATTAGCCTGGGTGCTGAAACATCTACTGTTCTTTAACATGGAGGGAAAGTAAGCACCAAACTGTGTGACACACCAGGTATGGGAACACATGGAGAGAAATATTGCCTTTCAGCGGGAAATGGTATAGTCCAAAGCTCGGTTCTTAATATAAAATCAGGGCCTTTGGTGGTCATATCACTGAAAATACAAGATTTAAAAAAAATATTAGTGTCTACGGGTGTTTGTGGAAAACAATTTCTATGGACTGGAATCTAGAGAATGCTAAAGTTATTCTGGTATTTTACTGACCTCTGCTGGTCGTTTTCTATCAAGAAAGTTAAATAAAGGCAGTTGCCAGAAAAATAAAAAATAAAAATTCCCTCAGAAGAAAGCAATTCTGGTATTTTACACACCTCTACTGTTTTGTTTCTATCAAGACAGTTAAATAGAGACAGTTGAACAAGCAGAAAGCAATTCTGGTATTTTACTGACCTCTACTGCTCGCTTTCTATCAAGACAGTTAAATAGAGGCAGTTGAACAGAAAAAAAGTCCCGAAGAGGAAGCAGACAAGTCCTAGGGCTGATCTCCATACACATATAAGTATTGTAGTGGAGATGGAGTTCCATGTACACACATTGCTATGTTAGCATAAGCGCTTTGGATGTAAAACGCCATTTTGCCCTTTTGCCGCTTTTGCACACGACACTGCAGGTAGCTGTTATTATAAGAAAACCTTCTTGCTTGCTCTTTCTTCACATGAGAATGGTCTGTTGTTCACATCCCCAGACGTGCATCGCGACCTTAGTCTGAACACTGTGTGCAGAACCCATCAAGGTCAAATAAGAATGTATGCTTTTGAATTCATGTTGATCGGCCCACGCTCTAGCCATAACACGCACACAGCTGCAACTATCTGAAACCCGGGTGCCTTTAATATTACATTTGCATGCATGATTGGAGCACTTGGAGAAAACCTTTTCCAGATACAGAGCAGAGTTGATCCTGTGATGTGATTCACCTAAGCTGATATTTACAGTATGGGGTTCCCCACTCAAACCTAGAGACCTTCTATTAGTTTTATAATATTAGCTCACTTGTGAAGGGAGGGTGGTTTTTTCCACTATCATTTGTAATATGATTTCTCCCTTCATTTTCTATGGTATTGTAACAATGCTGATGGTTTTGTTTTTGATCATTTGCCTGCTTATGTTAGCCAAAGTACTGCTCCTTAGGGCACGTAGTTAAAAATAAACATTTTAAACTTTACCGTGTCTCTGATTACTCTTGTTGTGGACTGATATGAGAATAATAACGAAAAGGTGTTTCTGATTCACCATTCCTGAGAGTATTCTAAGTCGCTTGTTCTGGGTTGTCTAATCATTGGTAGCTTCGAGATGATACGGAGTACGAATGAGACACTGATGCTAGTCGGATAGGGGTTCTAGGTACTGAGGTACGTTTTTGGTACACCGCAATTCACTGAGGTCCTGGTTTCCTGCGCATAGTTCTGTGCATGAGCAGAATCCTTGCAACATGGCGCACCTAACGTTTTGGCTTTATGATTGAGACACCTTAGTAGTGCTTATATTAGTCCACAATACCCTCACTCTTGTTTCCGGTTAACGGGAGTGACGGTTTTGACCTACCTAAATAGTTAATATATAGTTTCTCTCAAGCTTGACAATTATAAAGGTTTCATTTTGTACCCCTTTTTGTGCTACTGTTCATATAGATTGTTTTTCTTCTCTGTGTCCTTATGGCTGAAGTCGATGTTTTTCTTCTCTGTGTCCTTATGGCTGAAGTCGCTATTGCAGCGCACAGTCGCGCACCTCTCAGTCGTCATTTGACGCAGTTCGGGGTGCCTGACGATGGGATGTCTCTAAAGTATATACAAGAGGTCTTGAATGCTTGACCTAAGAAGATGGAGAAGAAACAGTGAATACAATATCGGAGGGAATAGATAAACATGCCCAAAATGTAGGTCAACACAACGTAAAGAAGGAAAGAAAGAAAAGTGACCATCTTGGTGACTGTTCTGGTCTAATGAAGAACCCTAATTATGCTTGTTATCTTTGTGGTAGTTGTGCACATTCTGCCAGATTTGAGAAATTCCCATGAAAAGCATTCGAATGTATGGAGTGTGATATAATAGGACACTTTGCAAGAGTTTGCAAATGCAAAGAGAAAAAGAAGTATAATATCAAAGTAACGTATGTGAAAGAGAGTGATGAGGAAGATTATTTCTCAGATGAAAGTGTGGATGGTGCAATGTATGACTAAACTTACCAAATCACAACTTCTGAGGAGACAAGGTGTTTTTGTAAAAAGATATTCAAATTAGAATATTAGGGACATCCACAGACAGTGTTCCCTCTTTAAATCAAGAGACAACAGTTTATACTCCTTCAATCCCTGCCCACATGAGACATTGAGGGCATATGTCCACTTATGTCGGTGACATGTCCCTTTAAAGGAACTGTAGACATGTGATCTAACGCTTTTCAGATTGGTAATAAATGCATATCAGGTTTGCTACCGGTGAACAAAAGGGGCATATTGTTTAGTTAATTTAAGGGCATGCATAGAGTCAGAATGCACGGGTTCTTTCCTTCATGCCCTTCCTTTTACTCACTGCAATTTAGTGTGCTGTCTATAAAAAGAGCAAAACATGTTGCAATGTACAATTCTATCATTAGCAAGCAAAAGGGCAGAATATCAAATCTCTTTTAATGTGTGCACTTCCAATCTGAAAAAGCTGCCATGACCACGGAAGAAGCAAGAATTCAAGATCTCCATTGGGTGGCAGCGGGTGCTGTGGTTGTGTTTGCATACAACTTTATAGGGACCAATACATCTGAGGACAGGAAAAGAGTCATACATCACAGATTTATGAATACCTGCTTCTTGAAAGGAGATTCCCACCTGTGCCTGACATATTAAATAGCTATGTGAACAGAGCCAGACACTCATTTCTTAATACATAAAACAAAGATATGATACTTTCAAAACCACTTGCCGAGGTTGACCAATAGTACTGGAAACGAAGGGACTTATTTTCAAGCCGCCAGTGCGTCACTTTTTCCCATATTAAAAGTGATGCAGCAGCGGCACAAGAGGCTTGTAAATAAGGCCATAAAGGCCTTATTTACAAGAAAGTAACACAGCAGGGTGCCGCAAGCCTTTTGGCTGCACTGCGCTGCATTACTTTCAAAGCTCAGGGATGTGTCATATGTACAACAATTTGGCCTATCCCTGAGCTCTCTCCTGTGCTGGTGCACATTTGCTTGCATCGCGCCAACGCAGGCACCCTTGCACCATGGTGCAAGGGTGCCTGCATTGCGGGGATGATTATTTTTGTCCAGGAAGGGATACCTTCATGCACAAAAACACTCACAAGAGGTGTTTTCCTTTATTTATGTATGTTGCAGAATGCAGCACGCATAGAATGAAGACAAAACGAGGCGAAATAAAAGTATTTCTCCTTGTTGCACCTCCTACGGGAGGATTAGGATTCTGATGCATTCCCAGGTTTATGAAACTTTGTAAATCTGGGAATGCTGCAGAATCCATGGGTGTTGCGTGAGAACACCCACAGCAATAGTCATGGAACGCCCCTTTCACACAAAGTGCTGAGTTTAAAGGGGCCTTATTTAGAAAGCCAACAAAAAGCCATGAAGGATGGCTTTACCTGGCCTTGTAAATATGGAGCATCATACTGCACCACTGGTGCATCAAAAAAAGTGACACACTTGCGGAGCAAGGGGCTTGTAAATATTCCCCAAAGAGTCAAAAGTGTTTGTATGGGGAGGAGATGGACAGGAATAGGGGTATAGGTGAAAGCGAGACCTGCACTTAACTCCTATCTCTTAAGGTGTTTAAATTCTCCAAGACCCTATGGTAGTCTTCCTTCACTCTTAGAAATTGTGTCACATTAGGACTATTTTCCAGCGCACTTAAAGATTTGCAAAGGAATATTTATCTAAAATCAACACTTTGTGCCAAGTTGCATCACTTTTGTGATGCAAACCAGGAGCATAGTTTTGATACATTTCTGCCAGTTTTTTGCTTCCAAGTTTTATAAGATTCAGACTGGGACAATACTGTTGCTCAGTGTTTCTTGTGTTTTTATTCTGGCCTTTAGTAACAGACGCACTTTTTTAATTAGGATGAAACTGCTCGGAGCTGTTGTCACTTCGAAACCTCACAGACCCGGAAGGGTCATGCTTCAGACCAGGAAGGTTCATGCCTCATTAACACACAAGCAGTTTTGTTTCTCTCTTGATATGGTGAGGAAGAAAGGAGAGTGCTGCATAGGAAAAGTACAAGGATATTAGTTGGAACTTTTGTTATGTTCTTTTGTACTCCAAATACCTAAAACGCTCTTTTCTTTCTTCTTTTAAAAATGTTAGCCATATGTATGGATTTTTTATATAATGCTGTAGTTGCCATATATTTTAGTTATATTTAGCTTTAAATGTGCAGGTACTGTCCGGTACTGAGTACTTCTATATTTCCATTTAAAGCATTACTTATGCTTTTAGAGAGGCCTCACTTCAGACTGGCTAAAAGCTAAAAAAGATACTAGTCCTTGTATAAGTGCATTTCTTTAAACAACTCCCATCTTATTTTTTATCTTCAGCTCATCTCATTTGATTCCCAATGCTGTATCATGTCTTTGTAGAGCACTCCAACAGCTGTAGTGACACTTGAAGTCATCTGGCCAATGAGAGAAAAGGAAATATAGCAAAAGAGAAAATTATATTTATTTTGGTTTATGGATGTTCAGGCTTAAGTAACTGAATGGTAAATGTTTGAGGGATTCATTATGTCATAAATTTAACACACGTAGAATGTTTAATTTCAACCCCAAATTTATGGGATGTCCAAGAGGACCTAAAAGGAAACTGCTGCAATGTAATTGAAAAATATATCATCAGGATTGTGAAGATCCTGGAGAAAGAGAACACCAAGGTGCCAATTTCGATCCGGTAAAAAAATACCCCGTACAACTCGTATCCGGTCTTTTCACCGTACGAATCGTACAAGTGCCGTACAAACTGCCAATCACGATTCGCATGGTAAAAAGTCCATACGAACCGCCTTGGGAATTATTCCCCACACGTCCTCGGGTCGGAAAATGTGTCCGACACGTCCTTGGACGATTTACCGTACAAATGTGAAAAGTCAAGTCCGACCGAGGAATCACGATCCATCCCGTGCGTCCGAAGTTACAACCGTATGGAAAAAACACCGTCCGCACTTAACTCCCATAGCAACCATGGAGACATGTGCCCGCATACGCACCCAACACTCCCCCCAGCCCCCGTACGTTTGAGACGTACCCCCCGTGTATGTACACCCCCACCCGTGTATGTACACCCCTGTACGTTCGAGTCGTACCCCCACCCCTGTACGTGTCCTACCCCCGTGTATGTACACCCCTGTACGTTCGAGTCGTACCCCCACCCCTGTACGTGTCGTACCCCGTGTATGTACACCCCTGTACGTTCGAGTTGTACCCCTACCCCTGTACGTGTTGTACCACCGTGTATGTACACCCCTGTACGGTCGAGTCGTACCCCCACCCCTGTACGTGTCGTACCACCGTGTATGTACACCCCTGTACGTTCGAGTCGTACCCCCACCCCTGTACATGTCGTACCCCCGTGTATGTACAGCCCTGTACGTTCGAGTCCTACCCCCACCCGTGTACGTGTCCTACCCCCGTGTATGTACACCCGTGTACATGTCGTACCCCCGTGTATGTACACCCCTGTACGTTCGAGTCGTACCCCTACCCCTGTACATGTCGTACCACCGTGTATGTACACCCCTGTACGTTCGAGTCGTACCCCCACCCCTGTACGTGTCGTACCCCTGTGTATGTACACCCCTGTACGTTCGAGTCGTACCCCACCCCTGTACGTGTCGTACCACCGTGTATGTACACCCCTGTACGTTCGAGTCGTACCCCCACCCCTGTACGTGTCATACCACCGTGTATGTACACCCCTGTACGTTCGAGTCCTACCCCCACCCCTGTACGTGTCGTACCCCCATGTATGTACACCCCTGTACGTTCGAGTCGTACCCCCACACCTGTACGTGTCGTACCACCGTGTATGTACACCCCTGTACGTTCGAGTCGTACCCCCACCCGTACCCCCCCCCGTACGTGTCGTACCCCCGTGTATGTACACCCCTGTACGTTCGAGTCCTACCCCCACCCGTGTACGTGTCGTACCCCCGTGTATGTACACCCCTGTACGTTCGAGTCCTACCCCCACCCGTGTACGTGTCCTACCCCCGTGTATGTACACCCCTGTACGTTCGAGTCGTACCCCTACCCCTGTACGTGTCGTACCACCGTGTATGTACACCCCTGTACGTTCGAGTCGTACCCCCACCCCTGTACGTGTCGTACCCCCGTGTATGTACACCCCTGTACGTTCGAGTCGTACCCCCCCCGTACGTGTCGTACCACCGTGTATGTACACCCCTGTACGTTCGAGTCGTACCCCCACCCCTGTACGTGTCGTACCACCGTGTATGTACACCCCTGTACGGTCGAGTCGTACCCCCACCCCTGTACGTGTCGTACCACCGTGTATGTACACCCCTGTACGTTCGAGTCCTACCCCCACCCCTGTACGTGTCGTACCACCGTGTATGTACACCCCTGTACGGTCGAGTCGTACCCCCACCCCTGTACGTGTCGTACCACCGTGTATGTACACCCCTGTACGTTCGAGTCCTACCCCCACCCCTGTACGTGTCGTACCCCCGTGTATGTACACCCCTGTACGTTCGAGTCGTACCCCCACCCCTCTACGTGTCGTACCACGGTGTATGTACACCCCTGTACGTTCGAGTCGTACCCCCACCCCTGTACGTGTTGTACCCCCGTGTATGTACACCCCTGTACGTTCGAGTCCTACCCCCACCCGTGTACGTGTCCTACCCCCGTGTATTTACACCCGTGTACGTGTCGTACCCCCGTGTATGTACACCCCTGTACGTTCGAGTCGTACCCCTACCCCTGTACGTGTCGTACCACCGTGTATGTACACCCCTGTACGTTCGAGTCGTACCCCCACCCCTGTACGTGTCGTACCCCCGTGTATGTACACCCCTGTACGTTCGAGTCGTACCCCCACCCCTGTACGTGTCGTACCACCCTGTATGTACACCCCTGTACGTTTGAGTCGTACCCCCACCCCTGTACGTGTCGTACCACCGTGTATGTACACCCCTGTACGGTCGAGTCGTACCCCCACCCCTGTACGTGTCGTACCACCGTGTATGTACACCCCTGTACGTTCGAGTCCTACCCCCACCCCTGTACGTGTCGTACCACCGTGTATGTACACCCCTGTATGTTCGAGTCGTACCCCCACCCCTGTACGTGTCGTACCCCCGTGTATGTACACCCCTGTACATTCGAGTCGTACCCCCACCCCTGTACGTGTCGTACCACCGTGTATGTACACCCCTGTACGTTCGAGTCCTACCCCCACCCGTGTACGTGTCGTACCCCCGTGTATGTACACCCCTGTATGTGTCGTACCCCCCTGTATGTACACCCGTGTACTTCAGAGTCGCACCCCCACCACAACCTCCTAAGTACGGAGCGCACCCCAGGCCCCAACATCACACCTGCATGTACGAGTCGTACCAAGCCACACACAAGGACAGCACTGTACAACCAAATGGCCCATGTACACACTGTACACACGCTAAAAATGCACGTACACAACCAGGACAAACCAAAACAACACAAGAATACACCATTCGAATGGCACAAAGCCACAAAACATGTCCAACAACCACTAAAAAAACACATTCACTGACCTGCAACTGCCAAAAACAAACAGAGGCCCAAAACACCACCACTCCTTATAACACACCCACCCAAACTTCAAACACAGCCACACCCACCAATGGACCAATAAAAAGGGCCCACACACACAAACCATGAGCCTTTGCAACAGACTCACTGCTGCCAGACACCACATACAACCTACAGCACCATACTACAAGCTTCACCACACCTTACACTTGCACACCTTCACACAACCACCTTCACAAACACCCCCTCATCACATTCACACACACACACACCTGCACAACCACACCCACACACCCACAACCATCCACACACACCCCCCACCATCCACACCCCTCACCATGCCCACTAACAAGAATCCAAAGTTCAGTAACCGAGAGTTGGAGGTCCTTGTCGATGAAATCCTCAGAGTCGAGCCACAGCTCTTTGGAACATTGGTCAGACAGACCAGCATGGCAGCAAAAACAGCCATGTGGCAGACCATCGTCGATGCTGTGAATGCTGTTGCGGACACCAGAAGGAACAAGCAGGAATGCCAAGCCAGGTGGTACGATCTGCGGAGGAGGGTCCGAGCCAAGATGCTGGATGAACACAACCAGGCCAACCTCACTGGAGGAGGGCCCTCCCGCAGACCCGTATACTACCATCCCTGGGAGGAGAGGGTGATGGCCATACTGCCGGTGGAGGCAGTCGAAGGATTAGGAGGACTCCGAGACCCGGGTGAGTACACAAACAACGCACCTCACATGGGGGGAACGTCATCCACAACCAAAATCACAAACAGGCACGGAACCACCCCAAGCTATCGCATGACTCAACCACACTCCATGAACACGCACATGCCACTGCCGCCACCATGCCCCATGCACCCAGCTGGACAATGTCAAGTCACAGGCCACAGAAGACACCAACACATGACACGGTAACCCGGATGGCGGGAGGGTGGGCCCCAAAATTCACATAGTGCAACTCAGAAGCAGACAACAATGCCCACTGCCCATATGGCCTAGGTCACAGCCAGACAAACAGTGTGTCCCCACACAGGAAAGACTCGCCAGCAAATGGCGGACGCCTTGCATCAACACATGGGGGTGAAGGCACTGTTTTGCACATGACAGCAGCTAATGAACAGCCAACATTGTGAAAGAGTGGCAGCACACACCACCACAGCAGCAGCGCAGAGACACACACTACACCCAATGGGTGCCTGGAGATCAGAAACAAACTCACATCAACAAGCCAAGGGCCATTCAAAGATCTGCTAACAGTGTGTGCCCAGGAAGCTGGGCTGAGGTGACAGAGGGTGACACACAGAGGGAGGGAGAGGGGGATAGAGAGGGAGGGAGAGGGGGACAGAGAGGGAGGGAGACACAGGGAGACGGACAGAGGGAGGAGGCTGACACACGGAGGGAGGGAGAGGGGGACAGAGAGGGAGGGAGACACAGGGACACGGACAGAGGGAGGAGGCTGACAAACGGAGGGAGGGAGAGGGGGACAGAGAGGGAGGGAGACACAGAGACATGGACAGAGGGAGGAGGCTGACACACGGAGGGAGGGAGAGGGGGACAGAGAGGGAGGGAGACACAGGGAGACGGACAGAGGGAGGAGGCTGACACACGGAGGGAGGGAGAGGGGGACAGAGAGGGAGGGAGACACAGGGACACGGACAGAGGGAGGAGGCTGACACACGGAGGGAGGGAGAGGGGGACAGAGAGGGAGGGAGACACAGGGACACGGACAGAGGGAGGAGGCTGACACACGGAGGGAGGGAGAGGGGGACAGAGAGGGAGGGAGACACAGGGACACGGACAGAGGGAGGAGGCTGACACACGGAGGGAGGGAGAGGGGGACAGAGAGGGAGGGAGACACAGGGAGAGCAAATCAGCCGTGTGGTGTGTGGGAATGTCTGCTCGTCAGCAGGTAGACTGCGTGCATGTAGCCATGGGTGGCCAGTGCCAGAACCCTCCCCTCTTCTCCATGGCAAAACTCAGGGCCATGTCACAACCTGTTCACGAGCACAACGACAGCTACCTGCATTATATAAGTGTGTGGATCCACTCCATGTGCATATGTACAGTGCTACACGGAAGGCGCCAATGCATGGCTCGCCACACCTGCCCACTCCACTGCTGACTGCAGTCACACTTGACGCAGCAAGTAAGACTGTGCCACACATAGTGAAAGGGGCCAAAGTGGTGCCCAAGGGACACACCCATGCACAAGTGCACTGTGAGTGGAATGCAAGACAGATCCTAATTCCAAGAGGAAATGTGCCAACTTTGAAACTGATGAAACATGGATGTTGCATTGACCAAAATTAACATTGTCTCTCTCACACACAGGTCAACCTCGTGGTTCACCCCCCAACACTGGGGGGGAAGACTCACAGGACCCGGATCTGTGGGAGGCCGATCCCACCGGCAGCGACGACTCTCACCACTCTGTGGACGACCCCGACCAACCTGGCCCCTCTGGTGTCCAACCACCTGCAGCAACGTCAGGTACAACGGGGCCAACCACCACCCCCACTCCTGCCACATCCCAGGAGACACCCAGGATCCCTGCCCCACCACCACAAAGCAGCCAGGCTGGCCAGGAGGGACACGGTGTCCCGGGCACCCAGGAGGAGGCAGGCGACAACGCCAATGCCACCCCTCAGGGGTCCCGGAGACCCGATGTGCCCACAAGGGCAGGCCAGGTGCAAGTGGGCAGGGGTGGTGGGAGTGGAGGACGGCGGAGGCGCCAGCCTGACCAGTTGGCTGGGGACCCGGTATATTCCCATGTCCGAAACATCCTGGACACATACTGGCAGGACACCACGGGCCTGGCCCAGGTTGTGTCCGTCCTCGAGGGGATCAAGACACAGCAGGCCAAGCAACATGCGGAGCTACATGCCTGTCTACTGCAACACCAACGGAGGATGGAGGACGGACAGGCTGAGCTCGTGACGGCGTACTCGGGAATTCACGATACACTCCGTCGCATGGCCGACAACATGGCCAACCCTCCCTGTGCCAGAAGGCGTAGAACATCACCACCCACAGGGAGGGATCAGAAGGAGGAGGAGGAAACATCAGATGGAGCATCCCAGACGTCGTCACGGCCTGCTTCTGAGGGTCCCCGCAGGAGGGCGGGTCGTCCACGGAAAAGACCGTGAGGGTCGGCGCTACATCACCATCTCCCAGGACACCTGGCCTGGCACCTGGCCCACTGGAGCAACAGCATCACAGCATCAAGAGACATTCTCTGCCACATGGCCTTGCTGGTCACTGTCTGACCAATGTTGACAAAGACTGTGGCATGGACTCTGAGGACTTCCAATGGCAAGGACACCAACTCCCCTACTGAACTTTGGATTCCAAACTCCCGGAAAGCCCCTCACGTCATACCCCCCCACCCCCCCACAAAAATAAAAATTCACACCATGAAGAGAAGATGCCTGTTGGTTGCATTATTACCTTACATGTGTCTTGTAAAGTCTAAACATGCCTGACTTCTCTTTTGACTTCAACCATCCACACCCTGGGGCCTGAGTCTGGCACAGGACACACGGGTCACAGTGTATTAGGCAAGACAGACATGGAGCACCATACACACCCGTGATGGGCCCAACCAGCTGAGGGGGTGGCCGCACAACCGTGCTGAGAGACACATTGAGTACAGCAACAGTCATGCGCAGAGGTCAGGGATCCAGTCCAGTGTCCTGGGCGGCACCCAGGTATGTGTAGACAGGTGGCAGAACCATGTCCTGCAAGCTTGAGTCCGGTGGATGCAGAGAATGGGGGCCTGGCCAACGTTGGATGCATGGGGATGGCACATGTCACAATACCCACACAGTCATGGACATCATGCACAATACACAGTCTCAGCCAACACACAGCTTGCATCTTGCTACTCGACACATAGCCACTATCAGGGAAAACCATGCCAGACATACTGGATGCACCGTGGCAACACCCCAGCATTGACTGAGAAGAGGCACCTTGGAGGCATAGGAACACCTTTATTAGTCATGTTTTCGGGATTGCAGAGGCAACTTGAAGTACACATGAACACTTCATGTGGAGTAACATGTGGGTCCAACACTGGCACCCCCCTTCTGCAGCACAAATGCGTGATAGCCATGGAACTGGCACATAATTGTCGGCCAACAGCTAAACACCCACAGCTGCTCACGGAGAGACTGCCATACACCATTGATCCGCTGATGTAGAAGTCCCACACCATGTCAAGCCAATGCAAACCGTATGTGTCCGAGGGCAGTGTTACACACATTGATGCCATCATCACAATCCACTATCCCATCACTGATGACTGTCAACCAGTCAGACCATCTATTCAGGTGTACACAGCTGCATGTCGTGTCCCATGGTGATGCTACATGGCTGCAGAGGAACCAAACATCGACAGGGGCAGTGTGCATACATCGTGAACAACTGCCACACCCAATACACCCCTGATGCATCCCTTACCCTAAGGAGACTTCCAAACTTGTCCGTGCGTGTAACGCTGAGTCAGCACACGATGACGTGTCCATGAGGAATAGCAGTGCCACAACAATGCAACCAGCAGACGGCATGCGCAAGTACCTGGGGATGAGAGACACACAAGAAGTCAGCCACAAAAAGCACAGCCACTTGCATGTGCATGTACTCGACAGTGGACACATGTATGGATGACAACATGCTAGTACACAATTATGACTGGGGAAATACAACCATCACTGCCACCATCACTCCAGTGACACACCCACACACACCTCTGACTCACGTGCCATACATGCAGGTGGAGACACACATCACAACACATGCCACACGTGGAGCAATGTGTGCACACTCAGACACTGGTACTCACCACTAAGCAAAGAAGTCGCGTATGAGCCAAGTCCGGATGTCCTCTTGTGGCTCCACATCCTCCACATCACTAGCCCCATTGCCAAGACCTTCGTCCTCCACGGGTGGATGGTCCTCGTCATCTTGATCCAGGATGAGTGGCACAGCTTTCTCAACTGCCATGTTGTGCAGCATGCAGCAGACCATGAAGATTTTGCAGACCTTCGCAGGGGCATATGGGAGCGCGCCGCCGGTCTTGTGGAGGCACCTAAATCGGCTCTTCAGCAGGCCAAACGTCCTCTCTATCACTCGCCTTGTCCGGCCATGGGCGGTGTTGTAGCGGAGCTGGGCCGGCGTGATGGGGTTGCGGAGAGGTGTGAGCAGCCATGGCATGTTGGGATAGCCAGCGTCCCCTACATGGGAAGCACATGGACATCGTTAGAACTGGTGAAGCGGTCGTGCTGGTAGGCTATGCAAAATACAGGACAGACAGACTGTACCCACCAACAACACATGCTCGTTCGTTGCGCAGCTGCATCATCATTTCAGGCACCCTGCTACGCCTCATGATGTAGGCATCGTGTGCTGATCCTGGAAAACGAGCACAGACATGTGAAATCACCATGTTGGACAGACACACCACAAGGGCATTGATGGAGTGGTAGTGCTTCCGATTGCGGTACGCTACCTCCTGTGCGTGTGGTGGTACCAAAGCAACATGTGTCCCATCTATGGAACCAATGACATGGGGCATCCCTCCCAGGGCATAGAATCCACGCTTGACCCCAGTTAACAGTTCAGGGGTTGGGAACTTGATGAAGTCATCCAGGTGAATCAACATGGCCTCTAAGAAATCATGCAGCACACGGCAGAACATGCTCTGGGACATGCCACCAACATAAGCTATGGTATTTTGAAAGGTACCCATGGCTAGAAAATGTAGGGCTGCCATTACCTTCAGCTTGGGTGTCAGTGCCGTAGGATACCTGTGCAGCGGTTGCAGGTGTGGTGCCAGTCTCGCCGTCAACTCCAGAATCAACCGTTGGGGGAAGCGGTAGCACCAGATACGATTATTCTCCCGCATGGCAGCCAAGTCCGGAATTGCTCGGAGAAGAGGCGGCGCTCTGCAGTATTTTGGAAGTGACAAGGAAGAGTGAGTGCCCCACAACAACAAATAATTTGTACTGAGCACATGGTAATCTGTCTATACACATATGCTACATACGGAGTCAGGTATGTGCCACATGCCCTGGACACGTATGGCTGGCAGCTGACACTCCTACCAAGACCCAGCTACACACGGAGATTGAGAACCTCCACATGCCATGCCATGGGATTAGCTGTGTCCCAGTGCAAGTGAACAGCCAGACGCAACACAGGAGTGACATACACCCACACATCAGCAGTAGTAGGATGCCGATTGCAGAGACTGGTAGCGGAACACTAGAGCCACAGGTCACATGACATTACACTAGGACAGCCCACACACCTTGCCATGAAGGTGCACATGTCATGACTCACCACACATTCATTGAGAGGATGCAGACATGTCCTTGTCACGCTACTCCGTGTCCCATGCATACATACGCACCTCACATCCGATACCACATGTGGCATGGTGTGCGGAACAGTGTCCAATGTCAATCTACACACATACACATGTTGGTTGCTGCAACAGCTGCAGCTTTTGAGGGTGCTCCAACATCAACCTAATGGGAAGCCCCCACACATACATGACATAGTCACATCGTGCACCATGGGTAGTGACAAGTCAGGTGTGGTAACCCCTGTACCGGGCATCAGGGGACACTTCCGTGTGTTGGTGTCCGTGCCATGCCAGTCACGCTCATCCCAAGTGTGCAGTACGACATGCACACATGTCAAAGGAGTCAAGGGCATGCCTGGCACACATTGCACCGTCACACATTACATCTGTACACATCTCATCATACATCTGGTGCCTTCTCGACTCAGGAGTAATGTTCCACATCACAGCCTGTCACACCTGTGCCCCACACATGTAGTAATGCACAGACAATGCCTTGATGTCCATCCATGGACAAGTATGTCCGCCCTATTCCATCCTGTGTGCTGCCTGTCACCACTGTGATGTGTGAAAACCGCCGTGCTGCTGCTAAGAGGGCATGTGTACGTTCCAATACCACTATGGGAGTGCTGCCGTATGTGTACCCATCGTGATGGTGAGCGTACAGGCATGTTTACGATCCGTACCACTACGAGTACGCATACGCAAGAACACCCATAGTGGTAGGGCCGTACATGCGCCTGTACGCTCCCTATCAGTATGGGTGTCCTCGCGTATGCGTACTTGTTGGAAGGCGGACCCCGAGGAGTCGGTGAGACCACCAAGGGGGGGGCCCTCTCACTGCACGAAGTAGCCGAGCGCTGCCGAGAAGTCTCCTGAGAGATCCTTCTCCTATCCCGTACTAGCACAGTAACACCACCACACCGGACTCAAGGAGGTTGTCTCAAGACAAGCAATTCTTTATCATCAATAAAAAGGTTACGAGCTCAATATTTACACGAAGGGATCGAGGGATCCACCAAAAGTCTCAATGTCTCTTTGGAAGGGTAGGGGTAGCGGGACAGCCTTTGGCAGGAATGTGGTACGAGGGTACCTGGGGCCCAGTTCTTATCCTCACGCTGGAGGACCTCCGATCTCGGAGGGGTCGAGCCGCGACGGCGTCAGCAGGGCTCTGGCGTACAGTTCGTGGAGAGCCGCGATTCAATCAGCAGGGCTCTCAAGATGGTCTCTGTTCAGCTCGAGCCGCGACGTCGTCAGCAGGGCTCCGAGGAAGGTTCCAGCGAGGTTGGGCCGCGACAGCGTCTGCAGGGCTCCGATGTTCCAGGTGGTTCAGAACAGGGTTCACAGGAGGGAGCCGCGACGCAGTCAGCAGGGCTCGTGATGGTTCCGACAAGAGTTCTTCTCCGTAGGGTCAGCCGCGATTCAATCAGCAGGGCTCTCGACTCCGGGATACAACTGCCGAGCTGTGGTGGGGTCGCCCCAGATATAGGTCTGGAGCCCTTTGATGTCCGGACCGATGCGCCCGAGGGGGCGGAGTGGCCGGGTGGAGGTGGCCAGACGCCCAGTAGGAGAGGCGCCAGACCCATGGGAGTTGCAGGGCGATCACACCTTGAGAGGGGAGGACAGTGGGGGGTCCCATCGATACTGTCCTCCGCCGGGGCGATGAATGGTTCCTGCGGCACCCCCTGGCTAGTTCGTGGTGCCTCGATGTCGGGGCTTCGCTGGGGTCGAGGCCGGGTTGAGCGGGGTCGCGCCGGCTGGTGCACGGTGTGACGTGGATGCCAACAAGATGGCGGAGCCACGAGGAGTATGCGTCCACGTGCAGCTCCGGGTGAAGGGCCTTGGTGCAGTTCAGACGGGTGGCCCGTGACGGCCGGGGCGGGGAACGGGCACAATCCAGGGGGTTAAGGACCACGCCACGAGGCCGGGTCCAACAGTACTCGTAGTGGTACAGGCCGTACATGCGCCTGTACGCTCCCTATCAGTATGGGTGTCCTCGCGTATGCGTACTCGTAGTGGTACGGGCCGTACACGCGCCTGTACGCTCCCTATTACTCTGGGTGTCCTCGCGTATGCGTACACGTAGTGCTACGGGCCGTACACGCGCCTGTACGCTCCCTATCACTACGTGTACGCATACATGAGGACACCCAGAGTGATATGGAGCGTACAGGCGCGTGTACGGCCCTACCACTATGGGTGTTCTTGCGTATGCGTACTCGTAGTGGTACGGACCATACACACGCCTGTACGCTCCATATCACTATGGGTGTTCTCGCGTATGCGTACACGTAGTGATAGTGAGCGTACAGGCGCGTGTACGGCCCGTACCACTACGAGTACGCATACGCGAGGACACCCATAGTGATAGTGAACGTAGGCACGCGTGCATGGGCCGTTGCTATGCATTTGGGGTGCCCTAGGGCCCCGGAACGCACCGTACCTGTGTGTGAAGCTTCAAATTCCATAGGGGACACATGAGGGACAAGTATTAAGGCCTACATGCATGCTGGTTGTCATGGAGACCAAGTTCAAATTTTGAATTTGTTCAGGAAGCTGCATGGCAGAAGTCAGTTGAAATGAATCTACTTTGTTGCAATGTGTTTGTGGGGCTGACATCATGCAGGAGAAAAAAACAGATTGAGAACCCACAGACTGCTAGGTTTGAAGGGATTGGAGGAAACATAGGATGCAAATGTGAGTGACCAATCACTCTACTCCTGTGCATGAGATGGGCCAGCAAGGCAGATATAAGGCAGCCAGGTCCCATGAGGGAGCACTTGCCTGCACATCTCTGTATTCCACGACCCAGCTGCTGCTACTGATTCCCTGGAACCATGTCAAGGGCTGTGGAGAGGTCACAGCCATTCACTCTGGAGGAGAACATGGCTTTGGTGGATGTGATCCTCCCATGGTACCCCATGCTGTATGGGCGACCAGGTTATCAGGTGAGTGCAGTGTCCACTGGCACAGACTGTGTCCCTTTTTTGTGACTGTGACTTCTGCCATTGTGTCCAGGTGTGACACACATGCTATGTACTGTAGGGGGGTCCCGGGGGGGGAATGCCTGATGTCTCCCAGCAGTGCCCTGAGACAGGAGGGGTGGGTGCCTATCACTCCCAGCAGTGCCCTCAGACAGGAGGGGTGGGTGCCTATCACTCCCAGCAGTGCCCTGAGACAGGAGGGGTGGGTGCCTATCACTCCCAGCAGTGCCCTGAGACAGGAGGGGTGTGTGCAGAGTCCTCCCAGCAGTGCCCTGAGACAGGAGGGGTGTGTGCAGAGTCCTCCCAGCAGTGCCCTGAGACAGGAGGGGTGGGTGCCTATCACTCCCAGCAGTGCCCTGAGACAGGAGGGGTGGGTGCCTATCACTCCCAGCAGTGCCCTGAGACAGGAGGGGTGTGTGCAGAGTCCTCCCAGCAGTGCCCTGAGACAGGAGGGGTGGGTGCCTATCACTCCCAGCAGTGCCCTGAGACAGGAGGGGTGTGTGCAGAGTCCTCCCAGCAGTGCCCTGAGACAGGAGGGGTGGGTGCCTATCACTCCCAGCAGTGCCCTGAGACAGGAGGGGTGGGTGCCTATCACTCCCAGCAGTGCCCTGAGACAGGAGGGGTGTGTGCAGAGTCCTCCCAGCAGTGCCCTGAGACAGGAGGGGTGGGTGCCCATCACTCCCAGCAGTGCCCTGAGACTGGAGGGGTGGGTGCAGAGTCCTCCCAGCAGTGCCCAGAGACAGGAGGGGTGGGTGTGATGCACAGTGTGAGCCTGGATCATTGATTGTGTAGTTGCCCTCATTCCACCTGTGTCCTTTCAATGGCACGTACTGCTTTTGGCCTTCCCCCAGAGGATCATGTCCCTATGACAAAGGTGCAATGCGTTGGATGCATACTATGCCTTGTTGTAAACAGCAAATGTGTTCTAATCTGTGTCCCTGTGACATGTTCCAGGTGTATTGATGTAGTGTCACTTGTCCATCCTCACAGGTAGATGCCTCTGCCAAGGAAAAGATATGGCTGGACGCCGTCAGCGCCGTGAGGAGTGCGGATGGTCGGAAGCGGCGCCTGTCCCAGGTGAGGAAACGCTGGCAGGATATCCGGTGCTGGACGTGGAGGATCGCACGGGTCCTGCTGGGGGACTCACCTGAGAGCCATAAGAACCATGGGCGCCGCCGTCTCTCCCACATCCAGAAACGTGTGCTGGCGGTGGTCTTTCCTGACTTGGACAGGCGCCTACAGGAGATGCAGCAGCCGGAAGGGGGTAGGTACATGTGTGTGTTTGTTGTGTTTCACCAGCATTTGTAAGTGCACTGTTCCATGGATACACTTCCAGGGTTTATGGTGCTGTGCAGATCATGTTACCCACAGTGTTGCAGGGCTCTCCTGCCTCCCTTCCCCTCCTTGCAATGTGTTCCCTGGTCTGTGTGTAGTCACTCCATCACAAGGTTATGTAGCCTGACACCTTCTCCAAGTGTACAATGCCTGCAGCATCATGTGTGGGGGTGGTGTGTAACAGGTTTAGTGAGCTTGCCTGTGCCCTGTCCAGTTCTGGACTTGTGGGTTCCATGTCAGTTGGCACTAATTCTGATTCCAGACATGGGAGTTAATCTCTCGAGTGCGAGGCCTTCCAGCAGGCATGTCCCATGTGGTGGCCTGTGACATGATGTGCATGATTGTGCGTTACGCATAGTGCAGGGATGTTAGCGTGTGTTGCAGTCATTCCCATTCAGGAGCATGGAGTTGTGTGGCCACTACTGTCCCCAGGGGCATCTTTTCCTAGGTATCATGTGTGTAATCCGAGAATGTCGACAATCTCTGTGTCTACAGCATAGGTTGTGCTCTGTGCCATTGTCCCCTGGCACCATGTATATTGACGTGAGATGTATTACAAGTGTCCACTGTCCAGCCTGACCTGATTTTCCAATTACATACTCACGGTGGCCATTGCCTTTGTGTCTTGTTGCAATCATCTGATGATGCCCATTTGTACATGATTATTTGGACAACCGCACCTTGGGTAGTTTGTGTGCAATATTGAAGTTTTGCATCCCATGTGTATTTCACCCTGACTAAGAGATGTAAGTGCTTCCTGTGTCTCCACAGATTAGTCTCATGTAGGGGGTGGGTGGTGCGGGCATGGCCTACATGTCAAGACCTGTCATCTCCTTGCTAGGACTGGCCAGTGTGTGATGTTTGTCTGGACATACACTCAAGGTGCATTGTGCCAGTCAGAGTGGGCATGTTATCAGTATTACCTATGCTGCATGTGCCTCTAGTTCCTAGATGTGGTCCCTGCTCATCCCTATTGCCCGCCACGCTGTGTGGTGCAGATGCAGTGCTGGATTGTCCCCAGGGCCTTGCTCCTCAGTCAAAATTCCATGTCATCTCATTTGCTATTGTGTCATGCTCTCCATAGTTTATCCATGGCATGGTGGGTCACACAACTGTGTCTTGCAGGGCCTACATATGTACCTTGTTTTATAGTTGTAACTCTTCCTTTGTTTCAGGCTATGCACTGTGACCTAAGTAGATTAGACTCATGTGACATATGTATACAGGTGTATGATTAATTTCTGTCTTTTCACCCTGCCCACAGCATCGTCGGGGGACACGGAGGGAGACATGGACACAGACGGCGCGGAGGGACCGAGCACCAGTGCCAGCGGTGGCATCGTGCCTGGCACTTCGAGTGGGACAGAGGCGGAGGAGAGTGAACCCGGGGACCTGTCGACTGGCACAACAGAGTATGAAGCTGACGGGTCCGAGGATGATCTCTCCGAGTGGGCGGTGGCTGCAACACCATCTGACAGCAGCCCTACATCTCGCACCGCCCCCTCCATTTGTATCAGCCGCCTCCCACTTGCTCGTGTCCCTTCCCAACGTGCCCGGTCACCACATGTCTCCTTCCTGCCAGGCACCGCACCCCCTGCCCCTGTCTCCACTGCTGTCGCCAATGCTGAGTCTGTGGACATCCAGCGGCAGTTGCAGATTGGTCAGACTGCGATCCTTAATGTCCTCCATGCCCACAGCCAGGTCCTCAACAACATGGAGGCATACTTGGAGGGCATTCATTCATCGCAGGCTGACCAACGCAACTTGCTGAGGTCCATAGACTCCACACTGACTGCAGCAGTGGGTCTCCTGCAGCGCTACGTCCCACCCCCTACCCCTGCTCCTTCCACACTTCCCACTCCCATGCCTGTCCCACATACACACAGACGTAAGCATGCACCCACCACAACAGACACAGGCACCACACCAGCAGGGAAGGTCCGCCGCACACCTCCTGACACGCACACACAGGGTGAAGTAGGCACACCAACTGGGTCGGGGGGCAAACGTGTGACACGCAGCCAGAGTGGGAGTCCGCATTCCACCCAATCCACTCCCTCCAAATCCCCTCCCCTCAGCTCTCCTGGCCACATCTCCCCCAAAGACTCCTTCATGGCCGCTCTGTCCCTGAGCCCCACAGTGACGCCACCACGCAAGCGGTCAAGAAAGTCCTCGGTCAGGGTGGTTGAGTCCCCCCCCTGTCCACACCCTCCCCCAGTGGCGCTGCGACCCATCCCTCTGACCCCCCCCCCTCCTTGGGGCCTGTGGTTCCTTCGGGTGCAGGGGAGACCCTGGAGGACCTTGCCGAGGTGTGCAGCGCGCTCCTAGAATCCACCTTTGGCCCTGCCCCACCCCCTGTGGTGGAGTCCTCCATCCCTGCACCCACGTCGCCTACCCTTCGCCCTCCTGTCCCTGCGGTGCCTGTTCCTTCCCCCCCACTTGATGCCCTCACCCCTGTGGAAGAAAACAGCTTGTAACTGTGCAGGCAAGCTAGGGGACACGCATCCCACTGTGTCCCCCATCCAGCTGTGACTCCTGGACTGCCCTATGGGCTTTGTAAATATTGAACTTACTACATACCAGTTTTTGGATCATGCTGAATAAAGCTATTTATTTTTTGCCCTTGGAACACTCCTGCTTTGCTGGCATTGCTGTCGGTGGGGCTGCTACATGGTTGTGGGTGGTGTTCATGTGTTGGGTGTGTGGGAAATGTAGTAGTGTGCTGCTCATAGGGGGGACCATGGGATCTGTGTGCCATCACACGGTGTTAGCTAGCTTTCTCAATTCATGTAAGCAGTTGCTGCATGTTGCAATTGTCCCAAGGTGTTTTCCTTCCTCTGTGTACCCTGACTTCTGCCCTGCAGGGTGTTCCCAATATTTAGCACCAAGCTGTGTGTACATTAGCTGGGTGTGTGACGGAGTCCTTCAACTTTGCACATGCATGCTGAGCCATTCTCCACCTGCATCATTCGTGGCATCCTTGGTAGTCATTGTACTTGTGTATGTGGACTATTGACATGACTTCATGTGTACATGTTTTCTTTTTGGCCCTATGCATGCGTATACTCCCAGCCTCGCACACATGTGGTACATGTACTGCAGGGTCTTTGTGCACCTGACTGACATTTGTGGGCATGGTATCTGTGGCTACTCCACCCTTTGCGTTCCATGGGCACTGCTGGGAGTGTTAGGCACCCACCCCTCCTGTCTCAGGGCACTGCTGGGAGTGTTAGGCACCCACCCCTCCTGTCTCTGGGCACTGCTGGGAGGACTCTGCACACACCCCTCTCATGTCTGGGCACTGCTGGGAGGACTCTGCACACACCCCTCCTGTCTCTGGGCACTGCTGGGAGGACTCTGCACCCACCCCTCCTGTCTCAGGGCACTGCTGGGAGTGATAGGCCCCCACCCCTCCTGTCTCAGGGCACTGCTGGGAGTGATAGGCCCCCACCCCTCCTGTCTCAGGGCACTGCTGGGAGTGTTAGGCACCCACCCCTCCTGTCTCAGGGCACTGCTGGGAGTGATAGGCACCCACCCCTCCTGTCTCAGGGCACTGCTGGGAGTGTTAGGCACCCACCCCTCCTGTCTCAGGACACTGCTGGGAGTGATAGGCACCCACCCCTCCTGTCTCAGGGCACTGCTGGGAGGACTCTGCACACACCCCTCCTGTCTCTGGGCACTGCTGGGAGGACTCTGCACCGACCCCTCCTGTCTCAGGGCACTGCTGGGAGGACTCTGCACCCACCTCTCCTATCTCACAATATGTGCGCTCATGACATACACGGATGTGGGTACGCTCCATGCATTCGAGGTGGGGGTACGTGTTGTACTTACACTGTTGGCATGGGGGGTACGCTCATTGCATACGCGGGTGGGGTACGTGTCGTACTTACACTGTTGGGGTGGGGGGTACGCTCCATACGTCCGCGGGTGAGGGTACGGGTCGTATGTACAATGTTGGCATGGGGGTACGCTCCTTGCATACGCGGGTGGGGGTACGGGTCGTACGTACACTGTTGGCATGGGGGTACGCTCCATGCATACGCGGGTGGGGGTACGTGTCATACTTACACTGTTGGCATGGGGGGTACGCTCCATGCATACGCGGGTGGGGGTACGTGTCGTACTTACACTGTTGGCATGGGGGGTACGCTCCTTGCATACGCGGGTGGGGGTTCGGGTCGTACTTACACTGTTGGCATGGGGGTACGCTCCTTGCATACGCGGGTGGGGGTACGGGTCGTACTTACACTGTTGGGGTGGGGGGTACGCTCCATATGTCCGCGGGTGAGGGTACGTGTCGTACGTACAATGTTGGCATGGGGATACGCTCCTTGCATACGCGGGTGGGGGTACGGGTCGTACTTACACTGTTGGCATGGGGGTACACTCCTTGCATACGCGGGTGGGGGTACGTGTCGTACTTACACTGTTGGGGTGGGGGGTACGCTCCATACGTCCGCGGGTGAGGGTACGTGTCGTACTTACAATGTTGGCATGGGGGGTACGCTCCTTGCATACGCGGGTGGGGGTACGGGTCGTACGTACACTGTTGGCATGGGGGGTACGCTCCATGCATACGCGGGTGGGGGTACGTGTCGTACTTACACTGTTGGGGTTGGGGGTACGCTCCATGCATACGGGGTGGGGGTACGGTCCGTACATATCCGTCCCCACGCTATGTGATGCTTGTGCGGCCCGTACCCAGGCCTTTACCACGTGGGTACGAGCCGTCCCGCCATTGTTGGGGTGACGTAGGTGTGGGCGTGGTACGACTCGTACCCACGCTCTTAAGGCGTGGGTACGGGACGTACCTGTCTGGTTGTGTTGCCGGTTCGCGTCATCAAGAACTTCCGTTGTGGCGGTCGCTGGCTTAGCTGGACACGCCCCCACCCCCTCGTAGTGACCAGGGCCTGAGGGTCAGGTATGTCCAGGGCATGTGTGCTGTGTGACTTTGGTGGGGGTTTTGTGGCCTGCCCTGGTCCTGCCACCCCCCCCCCTTTCCCCCCTCCCTTAGTTGTTCTGACCTTCTGCGGCATCTGCGTCGTAACCTGTAGAGGAGGTCGACTGCTATGAGGGCCGGGATGACACGTAGGTTCGGGTCCATGTCTGTCCGTCGCGTACGGATACTCCTTGTTCGCGTCGTCCTGTCTGTCCGTCGCGTACTGGTACTCCTTGTTCGCGTCGTCCTGATTTCCCGGCAGTTTTTGGCTGCCGGAAAATATTCACCGTGCGGGATGACGTCGGTGCGAATCGTAATTCCTGGTTCGTGAATGGCAGGCTGCGTGCGTCCCGACGTCAGGTCGGCGCTTTCCCGGATCGCATTTGTATGTTTATTTTGTTCGGTCGGGGTTTTGTACGATTCGTACGGAAATGGTGTTTCCATGCGAATCGTAATTCCATGTTGGTAGATTTTGACGACCGGGTACGCGTCGGACGGAGAATATGCTCCGTCCGACGGTTCGTACCCGGTTTTTACCGGATCGTGATCGGCACCCAAGTCTATGACAATATTTTCATGACATCTTAATAAAGGTTTATTGGATGGCATGCATTATTACCCTTTACTCACAAATGTCCAAAATTATTGGAAAATACAGTGTAAAAAACATAGTTTGAGTGCATTTTTAAAATCATTTATTGGGAATATTTTTCTGAATTTCCTTTAGTAAGCACTGACTTGCTTGGTGATTTTATATCTCACTGAATGGCTATGCTCACAGCACCTAAAATGTGGGTGAATATGCCATTGGATGAAGTGTTCTATGGAAGGTGAACTGTGCTTGTCATTAGAAACTATTACTTTATGATAAGGCTGTGGCCACCCAGACAGTGCAAAATCGATAAGGGGAGAAGCCAAGGGGGCAGAATTGTATTGGCCACGATTGAAACCTGAGTATTCCAGTCACCAATCACTTGGACAACAGATTGAGTGACTATATTTCTTTGGACAGAAGCCTCAAATAAGCTGCTGGTAACCACTGCATACTGGGAAAAGTCAATCTGAGAAGCCCCCCCTCATCCATGTGAAACCTGCAACCGCCTTAGACACCTTCCAAAGTAGAAGCTCTGTTCAATCTCTCCTACAATAATATCCATTATGCATTCTTTCTGCATGGTTATTGTTCATCCTCTACAATATACCATCCATTTAAATGGAAACTGTACAGTGGCTGCCAGTGCAGGGCATTCTGTAGCAGGCACACTTTGGGCAAAGCAGGATGAGGTAACCACAAACGTGCTTTCTCATCTCCCTGTTTACCGTTGATGCACCAAATCATCGATACAGCCACTTACTCAGTCATCCATTCATGCACTCAGGTCAATCCATGCACCCACGTTCCTATTCGTTCATCCATTCATTCATTTATCTAGCAATTCATCCATATACTCATACATTCCTCATAATACTCAAATGCTCATTCATTTATCAATCTATGCACTTAATGACTCAACCATCCATGCAGTTCCCCAGGGAAAACTGACTGGTCAGTGCGACCTTTGCAAACAAGTTGACATTCTGATTCATTTACATATACCCATTTCAGCCTGAATCAAAAGTACTCCAGCCCTCGGAAAGAGAGCCATATTTTTTAGATCTTAGGATAAATACTACATTCATATGGAATATACCTTGGTGGGTTCAGCCAATACAGAGATCTGCATGCAATGTAAATCTCACAGTCTCAGATTGACATATTTTTGAATGTCCCAGATTTAAGGTGATAAGATGACTCCATGTCGTCATAGACCCCCCATTGCCAGCCCTGCCTGAACTATATCAACCTAATGCTTTCAGAAAGTTGCACTCTCAGCTAATGTCATCGCAACCAATTGAAATGTTCATTTGAAAGGCAAGGACTGGGCAAAAGGTATCTTTACTCTTATGGCGTCATATGACCAAGGGTGCATTGAATTCTGTAAGTTGTGATCCAGGTTTCCATCATCAAAGTCAGTTGGACTGATGCGCCTGAAAACTAAGGGCCCGATTCACAGAACTAACTTAAGACAAAATCCTAAACTTACTACCTTTTTCGTATTCACAGAAGGCACTTACTCATTTTGGTATTCACAGAAGACACTTACTCACTTCGGTATTCACAGAAGTTAGGAGTCCTAACTTTAGGACTCCTAAATGCCTTCTGTGAATACTGAAAGTCTTAAAATTAGGATTTTTCTCAGTTTAGGAGTCCTAAAATTAGGACTCCTAACTTTACTACTACTAAACTGAGAAAAATCCTAATTTTAAGGCTTTTGGTATTCACAGAAGGCATTTAGGAGTCCTAAAGTTAGGAGTCCTAACTTTACTACCACTAAATTGAGAATAATTCTAATTTTAAGACTTTCGGTATTCACAGAAGGCCTTTAGGAGTCCTAAAGTTAGGAGTCCTAACTATACTACTACTAAACTGAGAAAAATCCTAATTTTAAGGCTTTCGGTATTCACAGAAGGCATTTAGGAGTCCTAAAGTTAGGAGTCCTAACTTTACTACTACTAAATTGAAAAAAATCCTAATTTTAAGACTTTCGGTATCCACAGAAGGCATTTAGGAGTCCTAAAGTTAGGACTCCTAACTTCTGTGAATACCAAAATGAGTAAGTGCCTTCTGTGAATACCAAAATGGTAGTAAGTTTAGGATTTTGTTTTAAGTTAGTTCTGTGAATCGGGCCCTAAGATTTGGGAAATACACTCAGAACTGGAACCGGCATCACTGGTGATATGGAATCATATTTTAACCCTATGTAAACTACAAAAGAGAAAATTCCATTATTGTGACCGCTATACTGGGCAATTACGTTTTTTAAAATGATTAAGTATAAAGCTATACCATGAAACAGTTCGATAGTGGTGCTAATTTGAGCGGTCAAGCGAAGCAGGGTGGGACTGAAAATCCTGAAGTTGGACCTCTCTCAGGGGTAGGATGGGGCTTCTAGATTTAGAGTGATATTATTTGACGTCACAGCTGCAGCATGGGACTTGATGGTGTGCAAATTATGACAATTGGGAAAAACACCTCCTATGGGGGTTCCGGGGATCAGGCTTCTGCTGATAATGCTGATGTTGGGGCCTTAGCAATGTGGGCCCCATTCTTTCATAATTTGGCAGGTCATTCAGGTTTTGAATGGTGTCACCAGGAGAGTGATATACTCAATACCGTTCTCCAAAATGCTCCCAATATTGTGGCTGCACCCGTTAGTGCAGCTTGGACTCGAGGTACCCCTGGCCGGGTGGAGAGAAGGAGGATTCAAGACTCTTCAAGACCTCTATCACGCTGACAATTGTATCACTTTTGAGGAGGCACATAAGATATTTGGGGTGGGCCCTGGACAGTTGCTGCAGTTTTCTGTGCTGACCAGGGTGGCATGAATGCTGTGACCCGACTTCCCTATGACCCCTAAAGAGAACTTTAGCGTGTGAAATCAAGCGATGATTTCACACACTAATGAAAGGCTTGATAATAGGGGAGTGTGGACGTAACCAAAGAATCCACCTCCCATTCAAAACATGCCTAAGTCAAGTTTTGACCAAAGGAAATGATGGACAGAGTGTTGAACATTGCAAACACTCACCCCCAGTCAACTGATCTGGGTTTAATCCATCACCGTTCTTTAGCCCGCTCTGCCACCCCAGTTCAAGTTTTGACCAGGCGTAAGGATCCGGTGTAAACCGCGGTTAGCGCGGCTTCCATCATCGCTTCGTGGTTCCGAGGCCACGTTGTAAATAACGTGCTGTCCTGTCCGGGACCTTTTTTCATGGTGTTACGGTAAGGTACGCCTACTGTGCATTTCATTAGCGATGTATATCGCTAAGATGCGTGGCGTTACAAAAACGGCAGCTAACATGCGCTAATGCATGTTTGCGCCGCCTTGTTAATAGGGCGATGAAATTATCGCCGCTCTGGTGGCAAAAAGTGCCGCTAAAGCGGCGATAATGCACTTGTAAATATGCCCCTTAATTTGTTGGGGCAATTTTGATAGGAGTCCTAGTCTTACACCAGAACCTCACACCTACAAAGATAGCACTACAGCATATACATTTCAAGTAAATGACTTAAAGCAGTACTTACTTTTACAGAAAGAGGCCTCTGATAATCTAAGTCACTTTAAATCTGAGAGCTTGGAAGTGATAAAACAGCAATGTGGATACCGTGGTCTTAGGGGCCACAAATCAGAACATGCTGAGGTGCAGTGTTGCTCTGGATTGATCACCATTGCTTCGTTTACAAACACGCCAAAGTACAGGGAAAGCCTCACCTGAAGAGACTTGGGGAAAGAACCTCCAAAGCTCTGCACAGACCTTCAGCACAGCTCTTAATTTAAATATCATGCACAATATTGAAGGTAATACTTGCACGTGGATTATAAGTAGGGCTCCCGATTTCATGGTATTTATTTTTTTGACATTTCCGTCTGAATTTATCCATATTTATTTTTTGCCAATTTTATCTGTATTTATCTAAATTTATTTTGGGTTTTGTTGAGTGCTGAAGCTGAAATTAGTATATTTCCACATTTATTTAACCAATAAAGATGGACTCATGCTTGAATGCCTGCCAGGTTTCAATGTTGTGAACATCCACAGAAGATAAATCAATGCACTTATATGTAAATATGCAAATTTCAGTATCTACCTTGTGCATATCTACTGCTGTTAATTCCTTTTTACTAAAATTCCTTTCTTTTTCAACACCCTTACCTATCAATCCACACAGCTATTGGCCTGGCAGTCTTGGCAGACAGTATTTAGAATTACTCAAAAAGCAACCCAATTTCCGTTTTTTTCCACATTTAAAAATAAATACAGACAGAAATCAAATGTTTTCTGCCTGTATTTATCAGTAAGAATCAATAAAGACGGAACACAGGGAGCCTTAATTATAAGGCCTGGCTCTTGCAGGCACTAAAAATCATGGGAAGTTTAGTTTGTGACCACGTAGCTTTTTGGAAAGGCTTACAATATGTTATGCTGTGCTTGCCAAATAGCACCAGAGTTCAAGCAATAATATGGACTTCCTCTGTGGCCTCAGATTGTGATATGCTTTCTGCCTTTTTTGATGGTAAAGAAACCCAAGGAGAGGACGACTCGGGTTTACACAACCCCTCTACCTTCACCCCGCACAAAGGCATGGTACCGAACGAGGTTTTAACCTACAAGCAGGCGGTCCTTAAAGATGTGAAAGCACTGACTGCCTCCAGACATTTCAACAATATGTCTAAAAAAGAGATGCAGGCCATAGAATCACTAGCAAATGACTCCAGCATCAACGTGAAACAAGCAGATAAAGGCGGAGCTACAGTGATTATGTCAACAATTGACTACGACACAGAGTGTCTGAGACAATTGAGCAACAGGCAATATTACACTCCCATTGCCAGGAACCCAACTGAAAGATTAACCAGGACCATCACGGGACTGGTTGACTCAGCAGAGAGTCAAGGATGGTTGAGTAAGAAGGAGGCTTCCTTCCTCATCAAGAAAGATTCCAAGACCCCCTATTTCTACATACTACCCTAGATTCATAAGGGGGTCACTCCAGTACCGGGAAGACCGATCGTATCTGGTATTGACTCTGTTTTGGAACCTTTATCACAATTTTGTGATCAAATTTTACAACCATTGGTTAAACTTGTGCCGTCATACCTACAAGACACCACAGACGTTTTACGTCTAATTGAGCAGTTCCCACAAACACATGAGATCGACTTCCTCATCACGCTAGATGTTGAAGCCCTATATACCAACATCCCTCAGAGTGCTACTCTAGATGTGATAGAGGAACACCTGAATGCAGCTACATGGGAGTCACCAACACCCCCGAGCTTCATTATGCAATGCGCCACACTGGCCTTAACAGATAACTTCTTCGAGTTCAAGGGGCAGCTTTACCATCAAACACAAGGTACTTCCATGGGAAGTACCTTTGCTCCCAGTGTGACCTGCCTTTACATGGCGGCTTTTGAGGGAAGACATATCCATCACGATTCTAACCCATACTGTGAGAATATACTACTTTGGAAGCGTTACATTGACGACATCCTGATCTTTTGGAAAGGGGACTGTGTAACCTATGGCAACTTCTTCAAATGGATTAACAACCTTAATCCTTACTTGAACTGCACCATCACGGCATCTCCCAACAAGATAGCTTTTTTAGACCTCACAATACAAATACAGGGTGGACAACTAACTACAACTATGTACAGAAAAAGCACTGACCGCAACAGTCTCTTACTCTTTAGCAGCCACCACCCTGAATCACTCAAGGAAAATTTACCTTTTGGGCAGTTTCTAAGGGTAAGGAGGAATTGCAGAACAGTGGAGGAATATAAATCTGAATCAGCAATCCTTGCAAAAAATCTCACTGCAAGAAATTATCCCCTCAGAAACGTGGCTCTCTCTAGGAAGAGAGCACGCAACAACAACAGAGAGAGTCTACTAGAACACAAAGAAAAAAGTGTGACCGAGATGTTAATGCGTGTAACGACTTTCACACCAACCTCTAACCATCTAACCAAAGTGCTAACAAAACACTGGAACATACTTAACACAGGCTCCCTTAATCTAGATCAACCACGGTTTGCATTTAAACGCTCCAAGAACCTCAAAGACATGCTCATCCACACTAGACCAAGGGCAAGAGTCGACAAACCATCAGAGTACACTTTGGCAATTACCAGCGGTCACGGGCCACTACCCATGTGGCACTTGCACAGCCTGTGCCTTTACTTCTGTACACAAAACCATCAGATTGAATGACACCTTTCTTTGGGAGATGAGATCCCATACAAACTGCAACACAGCCAACTGCATATATTTGCTCACATGCCCTTGCGATTTGTACTATGTGGGAATGACTACCCGCCCGGTTAAATTGCGTATATTTCTGAACACCGTAGCAACTTTCGTTGCCACAAGAACAATACTAAAATGTGTGCCCATTATCTTGAAAAAACCCACTCACAGGATTCCTTGAAATGGGTAATCCTGGAGGCAGCCCCACACATATCGAAGACTAATCTATTCACAAAAGAGCAGAGATGGATACATCGATTATCCACTCACGACAAGGGGCTCAACAAGGATATACCTTGGAGCGCCATTAGAATCTAACCCCTACCTCAAATATACTTTGATGAGTCATACCTTAACCCATACACTCATTTATACATTGATACCTTTTTGCCTAGCCCACTTTAAATACAACTACTTGTGAGAACCTGATAGTTGTCTTGAAACCATGACAACAATAAAAACTACTCGACCACTTAATAATGGATGCCATTTCAGTCTTTAGGTACTTGTTCTTTTCAAGTCACCGCAGACTAAATATAATAACTATTTACGCAACAGATTTTGCCATCCCCCCTCTTTTAGAGAAAAACAAAATATTAACCAAGTGTAGTAACTGATGAGCGCGATCTTTCTGACACGCATCACAACAGACACGAATCCTTCTCGGAACATCATCTCAGACCATTCCAAGATGGCCACCGTTCTTATCCCTACACTGAAACTAGGTGAGCCACACCCACCATCACGTGATAATTTGACGGATTAAAACTACCACGGCCAAACGCTCTCGCCACCTCCCAGACCCGGTGAACAGGGCAGGTCGTAGAAGAAGCATAATGTGCAAAAACCGTGAGTTAAATATACCCGCCTGTTACTTCAGACAATTCTGTGTTCAAGCAGCCTTAGCGCCGCGCCACTTTTTAATTTTAATTTTGTGTCAGACCACCACACGTTTGTCAAACAGACTTGATACTATAGTGGCCTTCACAGGTGATATCACAAACCTTCACCAGAACGATAACACACATCACAGCTCAATTTACTAGATTCCTTGATGGACTCTGTCCCACTCTGCTATGGAGTAACCGCACTTACGCAATCGAACAAACATTGCAGATGCGTGCAAACTTTAGAAAGGCGCATTGATACAAGGGTTAATTACACGCGGCATTAGTATAGGAGAGATAACGCCTCCACAGTGTAATGGGTGTACATACACAATTAGGTACCTTTTGAATAAGCGTTCACAACCGCCAACGCTACACCCAGAGAGGGCTATATCACACACCGCTCCAGAACGAACACAACCGCAACTTCCTTTTGAGGCATGTAACTTAGTTCCCACGATTGGGTGAGAACGAATAAATATGCAAGGATTTCTAGATAACCAACATGAACGAGAGTTGCCGAGTATTTACTTCGAGGACAGCAATAGCAAGTATATGTGTGTAAGAGACCATTGACTACTGACTGCAACCAGGCTAACAACCACTACCATAGTCAAGGGAAACCTCTTAGTGAATAACTCTACCGTGATGGAGACAAATAGATCTACTTTATAGATGAATATGTTTATTATATGTTTCTATATTGTCTCCCATCCAGTCCAACATACATAGGAGCAAAGCATTATGCGTGTTTCACCGGGCACTGTTGAAGCCTGGGGATTTTACTAATTGGGTGAGTCCAGTCCAATGTATTTCTGCTACATCAGTGTTTTTACACAGGGACATTAAGTCACAATAGTTCACTGCGGAGAATCACCACGTGGCTTTATCTTGTTGTTTTTAGACGTCCTCATAACGCAAGAGTGTTAACTTCACATGTGTTAACAAACAGGATTCAGAGTCACTGCTAAGATCTTATCAATGTTTGTCATGTACTACCTCAGCCTGAATGATGCCTGTTTTTGTTTCCCTCAACAGGTAGATCCAGGTAGATCCAGGTTTTAACAGGTATATTAAGCAATTGACACTTTTATCGTGAGTATCATTGAATACCACATATGCTAGTTGTAGATAGTTTAATTGTTTCGGTCCTGAAGAATCGCTAGTGCAGATAACTAAAAGCGAGACACATGTTGACCCACACATTCTAACAAGGACACCACTGCGTGAGATATTATACTCAGGCGAGTGCCTTGTTTATTGCTTTTATGTAGGGTAGGAGACCCCCAGAATAAAGTTTTTTCCTAAAGGTACTCCCAACGCTATTTTAAATCACCTCACCACGTCTACACAGTTCTGGCCCCGCACCCGCACTTCACCGTACGGCTGTTGGATAGAAGATCTTCGATAAAGTGCCCCTATTTCAGGGTGCTCGTTGGTATTGCACCGAAGACCCAACGAGGAGCAGCCCAAATGATGAAGCATGACACCTGAAAGGGGGTGTGAGGGCATTAAAATCCAACATATGAATTACCAACGCTGACACGTGAAGGGCGCACTGTTGGTTCCTATCTTTCCTGACTCTGTATATCCTGACTCTAGAGGAACAGCATATTTCCACTTTATTGAATACTTGAATTGGGGCCACCCTTATATGCTGGACCTCCCACTCTTGCATGAGTGGAAAAAGGCCCCCCCACATCCCCCTTATTTGTATACAACATGCTTTCTGCACAACCACGGAAGAGTAGTGTGGCATTAGAAATGCAAGTCTGTTACTTGTATTAGGAGTTTGGTGCTTGATATTGCAATTGTTAAACTGCTGATTATGATAAGGCAGCGTTGTACTATTGTTTACACCTCTGCTTTACCACCTGAGGCCAATACTTATTATAATTTTACATGGCTGTTTCCACAACTCTATGCATGCATCATAATTTAAAGTGTTCAAAACAGCAGTGCTGATCAACTTTTGTTCAAAAAAGACTTTGCACCAAAAGCTGATACAAATGCTACACAAAATATTTTGCTTCCCTGAGCTCCAAGTCCCGGGACTGTAAAACGTTTTGTTAGTTCATTAAATTACCTTTCTAAAAACATCTGTATTGTGCTTGCTTTACACCAGTTCTGGATGGGTAGAAGTGTTCACTTCCCTTTGCGACAGGTTGCACTAAAGGGCCTGCATTTACACCTTGAAAAATGAAACATGTTTCTCTGTTGCCCATGTAATGTTGAACAAAGAAAGCAGGGAAAGGCGAATAGCCCTCAAAGTAATTTATTTTCCTTTGTCAGATGCTTTCAAGCACAACTCTTTTTATTATTTTAGAAATTATGAACCCAGAGCGAGGATATTAAAAATTATCATTCTGTATGAGTATAAAGAGACTAACTAATTGCAATTTATATTCTTACATAGTCTGTGCCCTTAAAAATACATTTTGTCATAACATTGCAGAGAGACATTAAAACCAATAATTCTTTGACTATGTACATACCTGTTTTAAGGACCCACAAGTTGTGAAGCATATTCTGATATTGTAGTGTTGTGTGCTGGTGGAAGGTGCGACAGGTAATATACACATAGTCCCATATGTCTTGGTCTGGGCCCCGATTTTAGTTATAGACACAATTGCAGCACATCACATAGTTGTGTTGATTTTGTATGCACACTTATTTAGTGTGTGAGCACACAACTTATGCCAGGGAGCAGGTGTGCCAAAATTGTGTATACAATGGCACCACTCCTTCTGCTGTAGCAACATTGGAATAGGTACCCAAGACAACGTGCCAGGACTCTGTTCAGCACCTAAATATTAACTATGAATTAATTCGGTGCTGGGACAGTATCATGATATTTCTCTGACTTGGTGCTTTAGTTTCAGACAGCAAAGTTCAGAAACAAAAATAGGCAACCTTAGACTACTCTGTCTGAGCTGTACTGCCTGAAATTATTCAGTAACTGACATAAATATGGCAAAAATGAGTTTTCTTTACTCGCTGCAGGTCCACAGGAGTCGGTTCTTGGCTCTGCGGTGCGCCAGAAAAGCGTGTGTAAGAGTATGGACCTCTTTACAAGTTTGGCGGTCCATCCGATGAGCTCAGTGGTCTGACTGCCATAGTATAAGTTGGGTGGATCGCCTTTGCGAAGACCACTGCTGGACTGCCGTAACTTCCAGCAGGCCGCTGCGTTCGCGACCTGGGAAAGGCAGCCTCTGTAGGGGGGGTACATGGAAGCTACATCACCGTGCATATTGCGAGTTGCTTGTTCCACGAGCGGACGACGGCGGTCTGACCACCTGCATCAAGATGATGGTGACAAAGGATTTGGGGTGCCTACTCACCCCATTCTACTTCCCCCAGGCAGAATCCAAAGTGGATCCCTTTCTCCAGGCCCCCCCTTCACAGCAGGATCTTCAACCCAAGGATTACGACCCAGTGTGCAGCGATCTACAGGTGGGTCCTTTTCATACCATATACCCATTGCCAGGACTGTGCACATTTGGGCCAAATCCTGATAATGGTGTATGGTATTGTCCCACATATATTATGCATATGTGTGCACATCTGACATGTATGCAGTTGAAATGCACACATAGGCATCGATATATTTGGTAATAGTACTCCCCACCGCTGCAAGATTTTGGCCTCCACATCGACGGCCTGTGGTCAACTCGTAATATGCCGTTCTTTGGACCGCCCACACTGTGGGCTGCTGGCAGGGGGGAACGTGGTCCTACGGCTGTCGGACCACCAAACCCGCAATAAGGCCCTATGTGAAACTTAACAGAAGATAAAAATGTATACACAAACATTATATAACAAAAGGTGCGCCTGTTTTATTCTGCACATCCCAATTGTGTTTTCCATACTGTGTGTAGCCTGAGTAACATTACACAAGGACACAATCTTTTTTTGTTTTAGGCATGCGGAGGATGCGCTTGTTTGGCTTTATTCTAAAATCTGTGAGGCGTTTTGAAAAAGTATTACATTCTCAACAGCATCTGTGAATGCGCAATGCTTTGAGAGGAAACTCAAGGCCAGGCATCAGGATTCCGGATTAGTGATGCAAATGCATCTCAATGCATAACAAAGGGATCTTTAGCATCGCAAGAAACCTATGTTCTCTTTACTCTGACTGGGGGATGGGTCCTGCTTCTAACACACCTTTCTACAGAGAAGTAGCACAGGATGCCAGTGATATAAGACTCTGATAGCAGCAATGGAAGGACTGAGGTGTGCAAACAGAGGCTCTCTCTGCACAGCCTCAATGTAGAGAGATTAAACAAATGCAACTGCTAAGCGATGTATGATTTTAAAGGCACAACATAAAAAAGTGAGGCTCTGTTGCGAGCTTGCGCAGACTGAAAGGGTTGCATGTCTCTCAGGTCCAGGGCCGGGCTGGGAACCAAAACCGGCCCTGGCAAAGTTTTCGGCAGGCCCCCACCCCTGGGAGGGGGGGGGAGGGAGGGGGTTGGGGTGCCGCCAAGCTCTTTGCCAGGGCCTGTTTTCGGCCGATTTCGGCCGATTTCGTTACAAGGCCGATTTTGCAGCTATGCTGCAAAAACGGCCCTGTAACAAAAACGGACCCCTGGGCCCAAAATCGGCCCCAACCCATGCGGCGCACCGGTGGATTGCCCGGTGCCCGCTACGGCCAGCCCGGCCCTGCTCAGGTCACTTCATAAGCTGAACGTTTGAAGTAACTGTGCTGCGCTTTTTAAGCTGTTCACATCTTCAGTAGTGTGCACTACAAATGGGGATATGTGAGGAAAGAAAAATTACATGGCTGGCAACTGGAAAACATAAGGGGGCAGCCAAAGAGAAGTCCAAGAGAGGAGAGGATGTGGCATGATGATTAGAGCTGCCGACTTTGGAACTGCGGAGCCAGGTTTGAATCTCGGCTCCAGCTCAACATCCTGTGATTCTGAACAAACCGGTTAATCTCCCAGTGCCTACAAAAAAAATGAATGTGTCCTTGTGTAATGTAACTGGTGCTCATGTTAAGCCCTCCAATACCTATGAGTCGAGTTTGCGCTATATCAAACTCAGAGGAAGGAGGGAATTTAAGGTATAAAGTGAAATAAGGGGGAAAATTACTAGGCCTGGCCGAAATTCTAATTAGGCTGTCATAATTTTGTCAACCCTGAATTACACTTGATAGGCGAAACTCCAAACATGATGCCAGTGTGCCAGGTCACATTTTCAGAACCATGTTCAGAGGACTTAAAAAACTTACTTGCGCTCCCTCAATCGTCAATGGTTCAGGCCGTAAGATTGGAATTAGGACTGACTTCATGGGGTATGTTGGCTGGTATGGCCCTGCTTCGTTTTTGGCAACGGTTAGGGGCGGATGGAAACTTAAAAGTATCCCAATGGTGTAAAAACGAAGTAGAGAAAAGCGAGTTAAGATGGGCAAAAGAGATCAGGGCAACCATGAAGAAGTTATACCGTAGGATGGAGGTTACCCTGGGCCCTAATGATTCTGTGGTAAATATTGATAAAAAGATCCTCAAATCGCTGGGGAAAGAAATTTCTATTGTAGAGGATCGAAAGTATCTTGGGACTAAACCATCAGTAGATTTCATGATTACTGTTTGGGAAGATAATCAATGTTTCCCTTATATTGATAGGCTACCAGATTGTGGATTACGGAGGGAGGTCCTTAGGGTAAGAATTGGGGTAAACCCATGTTATACAAACCATATGGTAAAAAGCGCCATGATTGACAAGATGGGAAGATGTACTTGCACTTTGCACACACGTTGTGATCTGTTACATATATTATTAGAATTACGATGCATGTTCTTAAAACCATTATTTAAGCTATATGAGATAAAAACTAGGACACAGGCTGTCGCACTATTAACCGAAATGACTAATTTAGATATTGCTGTTGCTATGGGGAAGTTTATGCAAAAAGTGAAAGTATTTTTGAATACCTTTATTGAGCTGTAGCAAATAGATTACGTGCAACTTAGGTTATAGGACGTATAAATGAGTTTTTAAGATGTATTTTAATGTTTTAAAAGAAATGAACTTTTTAAGATGTAATTTTAAATATTGTGTGTTTTGTTTATGGATCTACGGTCCAAATAAACGTGAATTAAAACTGAAACTGAACTGAAGTGAAATAAGGGGGAAAATTACTAGGCCTGGCCAAAATTCTAATTAGGCTGTCATAATTTTGGCAACCCTGAATTACACTTGATAGGCGAAACTCCAAACATGATGCCAGTGTGCCAGGTCACATTTTCAGAACCATGTTCAGAGGACTTATGGCAAGCGGTGGCTAGTGGGCGCAACTGTAGAGGTTGAGGCCTTTTAGTCCTGATGTCCTGGGGCCTGATCTACTATGGATACTGAGCAACCTTGCCAAGTATCCCTTCAGCACTTCACTGTCAGTGGTAGTGCGGTTCAAACAGTCCAAGGCGTCTTGGAAGAGGGGAAGGTAGACACAGGTGGGTGAACACAGACTCAAAATACGCACATCAGCAGCAATAAATGATTGCTCAGTCAAATTATTGCTTTTATGAAAAAAGGAGTATTTACGTAAGACCACAAAGTAGAATTCAACATTCACAAACAATACACACCCCCCCCCTGAGTTCCAGGCTCTTGTGTTTCACAGGCAGTTTAATAAGTCCCACATCTCTCAAGATAGCAGTAATGGTTATTCCCCATTCACTGTAGGGAACATGGAGGTTAAGCTACTCGGGTCCAAGTTTCAAGAGTTCTACTCTAACAAAGTCAAAAGTGTTGGGACCTTTATGTAGCTCCTACGTAGTCACTAATCTGTACTTGACAAAAAGCTGCTTGGGCATGCCCTCAACACAGGAATGCCACTTTATTTATAGAAGTACAGACTCATGCCAGTGAACACTTAGGATTAAGGAAATATTCTCTAATATCTATGGTTACGTATATTAACAGGATAAGTGTTCTCTAGTGTCTCTGTAGAATGGTGACTGAAGTTTGCATCTTGTAAGAAGTGCACTTACAACAAAAGGGCACTGTTAAACTACGGTCTAGACATTTTACTGTGCACTACTTTTAGACCGCAAGGGTTTAGAACTGTTTTGTGCATTTCCTTCAGGTTTGTATTGCAGGGATCAATAGCGGACAAGAAGGGTTAGTGGCTGGCTACAAATCACCACCTAAGAGGTAGCAAGGGCTCACTGGGTAAGGGATACTTAAACATACCAAATGTACATTAGGAAAGCTTCTGCAAATCCATTCTGTAGGAAGTCCTGGGATGCCACTGGCCTAGCTATAATAGGAGGAGTTTGACACGTCATGCTGAGTGACAACAGGGACCAATCACGGCGTAGGTATGGGAGTCAGGTACATGCTAAGGAACAGGTGGTTGGAGGACATGGGGCTGATTGACTCCTGGGGAAATAAACACTCCTCTGAGATTGACAGTTCAGACTTTTGTACCTCGCTTAATTTACATGCAAGAGTCGACTTTATCTAGGTGGGTGAAAGGCTCACAATACTGCAAAAAGATGTTGAGATTTGTCAGTGTTCTTTTCTGATTATGCCTCTACTATCTGTACAATACATTGGGGTACAGAGGGAAAGAGAAGCACACCAATGAAGGCTACTAGTGAGTTACTTAGAGTCCCAGTTATCAAGGACATAATTTTAAATCAAATTAAAGAATATGTTCATTATAATAACTCAGATGAGATGCCCAAGGCTGTACTGTGGCCCACAAGCAGTTTTAAAACCATAGTCCTCAAGACTTAACGAAACATGAAAAGGAGTCACCTAGAAACTCCAGGGTGAATTAAAAGAGTCTGGAAGAAAACATATGTGAACCTTATCAAGAAAATTGTGGTGCAAGGTCCAGGCATTGAAGGGCAAGATGAGGGTTTCAGGCTCAGTAAGGCAGAGTTTGTTTTGGCCATGTTGGAATAATAAAAAATCTTTGCAGAACTGAACAACGTTGGAATTTTACTAAAGGCCAACATTATGGTCCTTCAGGACAATTTAAACATCCATACAAGTAAAGATTAGAAAGGCAGTTTCCAAGACGCAAAAGAGGAGAAATTCTGGTAATGTTATAATTTCTTTCAAACTATGCAGTGGCACCCAGTTTGCCATGGTAAAAGTAAGATACTATTTGGATGAAGCTCCAATTGACAAGCTTAAATGAACCCAAGTGACAAAGGAGCATATTATCATGAAACGGCGTTAAAATTATCGCCGCTTTGGCGGCAGAAAACTGCCGCTACAGCGGCGATAATGTGCTTGATAATATGCCCTTGATAATTCCCATAGAAGCCCATGTTCTGGTGTCAACATGGGCTTTTATTGGAATTCTCTGCGGCATATTATCAAGCCCATTATCGCCGCCTTTGCAGCAGTTTTCTGCCGTGCTTGAAAATATGCCCCAAAGCTTGGCTCTCACAATCAAAGAAGAGTTCATATTTGCAAGTTAAATTCTTCCAGGGCCCCTGGATAGAAATGCATAGCAACAGCATGCACCAGCCTTTTTAAAGTAATTTATTCCTAGTTTTTGAGGGCCTTGACAGAGGTCTACAATAGGTTTTCTGAATCCTGGATTGTCAAACCCACAGTGAAAGAAGCCAGCATATAGTTTAAATTTAAACCAGGAAGAAACACAAGGGAGTGTGGCTCTTCTATTGAACTGTATTGCATTGTAGCATGTATATTAGTCACACAGGTAGGCCACTATAGCATTCAGGATGTGTGGTTGGAAGTGTATTTAGTTTTGAACCCATGTGAATGACTGACTTTATGAATGAAATAGCATTTGTAAAGTGCAATCAATCATCTTAAAGGTATCTCCGTGTTATAGACAATGACGTGAGAAACTTGTCACTTTTTAACTGATGGGAAAATAACACTTCAGGGTTGGAAAATAACACTTCAGGGTTGGGTGAAAATCCAGGGGTTGACGGCGCTGTTTGTTTCCATAAGTGTTTCAAATGGAGTTGCCTAATTAAGCGCTGATGTGGATATTTGCCCATGGACCCTGGACCCTAGTACCCGCTTGCACTTATTTTTTTGACATCCATTGGAGCACTAGGAACCCGTTTAAGGCTCCCATTCTGCATTATTTATTGATACTCCTCTGTTGAGCTGGTATCAACTTTTTGTGCCCTTATCTGGCTGGACAGTTTACACCAAGGTTTTTTCGTCTGTGTCCCACTTAGGTGCCTATTCCGATCCAGGTCGGAAAGCACTCCAATCGAACCGGATCCCGAGTGTTTTCCGACCGAGCCGGAGTCCTGCAGTCCGACCGAGCGAGTACGATGCGGCCGTATGCTGCCAGACTCGGTTCGGTCAGACTCCCATAGAAGTCAACGGGAGCCGGTCGTACGACACGTACATGGGTTCCTATTGACTGAATGAGTACGTCTCGCGCAAGGGCGCCCCCTACAGTGGGTACGCGTCGGTGCCATCCACACCGTATATGCCCTTGGGTCTCCCACTGTGTCCGAGTCGTAGGGCTGCGGGTGACAGGGGGTCCGACGCGGTCCCCCAAAGGCAACGACCCGGACGTTTTGCGAGCCGTACACTCCGGCTTGCACAGGCTGTCCGACGCATGCATAGAACTTGCTCGGTCGTAAATCGCATCCATTGCACACCACGGTTAGCTTCGTACGGAATGGTTCGGACCCGGAAACGACTCGGTTGGTGAATTTCACGTAGCTCGCATCGTACTTGCTCGCTCGTACAGCTGTACGAGTCGGACAGAAAACAAGCGTTCGGCTCGTCGTTTTTCCGGCTGGATCGGAATTGGCCCCTTAATGTATCTTTGTCGCCCTGATGAAGGTGTAACCCGCACTGGGTCAGACACCGAAACGCGCGTTGGCGCTGAATAACCTTGTGTGTCCGGATCTAACTACAACCTCCTACCAAGAGAATACACAAGAGCCCTCCATATTAACATCTATTGGCTGTTTAAGAACCCCTATTGTCTTGTAACCCTATGGATTTGATTGCTGTTATAATGTCTTTGATTGGTAGTTTTGTCTGAGTGTGTATGTATTTCTGGAATTTTGAATGAGTGTTGGTTATGAGTGCGGAAATATGGGACCTGATTTATATTTAACCATCTGGTGTGTATTATATATATGCCTTTATCTATGTTGTTGCTAATTTTTATAAATTATAATAATGTCTACTACGAAAATAAATATTTAAAAACTTTGTAAAAAAATGTATTCTTTGAATTTGTGTTTTGGGAAACCTCTTTATGTGTCAGCCCAGTGTTTTTGATTATTTAGTGACCCTACTGGGCATAATATATTCTATATATAGGCAGGTTGATCTCTTTAGTACTATTTGGGAGTCTTCTGAAGGTAACAATATTGCCGGCTTCCTTCAGAGCAAGCAGAAGCTTATTCCAAGTTTTCACTCCGTGAACGGATATGGATCTGCCTCCCCTGGTTTGTAGCCTAAATTTAGGGATCAATAGTTGTTTTTTGTTGGCAGAACTTGAATCTCTGTGGGGAAAGAAAGGGGCAAATTGTTCTGTGACAAATTTGGGACCAGTCTGATGAAAAGCCCTGCAGACAATGGTTGAAGATTTGAATAAAACCTGTTTTTCAGTGGGAAGCCAGTGGAGTTCAGGTAAACCCTCGTCAGTTGAATTTTTGTGAGGGAGTTTAAGGGCTAATCTGACTGTCAGACTTTAAACCACCTGCAGCTTCTTAATCCAATATTTGGGCAAACCTAAGTAAAGACTGTTACAGTAGTGAAGTCTTGAGGGGATCAGGGCATGCACAACCATCTTTATTGCTGATTGGGGAAGAATGTCAAATACGATTTTCAGAGACTTATTCACGGAGAAACAGACCCCAAAACAGTGCTAACATGCTGGCGGAAAGATACATCAGTGGCAAACTTGATTCTGAGGTGCCTTGCTATGTGAGTAGCAAGGAACCCATGTGGGAAGCATTGTCATGTTGTGTGTAAGTGAACGGAGGTGCTCCGATCATGTCTTAAGCTTCCGTGCTTTGCAGAGTGATGGATAAGGGGCATGGGGGATAGGCGTGCAGTTTAAGATTTGCATTTGCAATTACCTCTACAGGTGTTATTAATATGGTTATGATTACTTTATATTCTGATTCCATATTTAAATGCTTTACAGACCACTTCATTGATTAATGCCGCTGGATTGGTAAAATGACAGGTGTTGACCAAAACCTAAGCATGTAGATTGGATACTTTTATATCTCAGCTGAACCATTAAGACCAGGCAGGCTTTATTTGGTAAGGCACTCTGAAGATAACATCAAGAAAATATTACACATCTTTGATATTGTCAAATACAGTAGCATGGACTAGTGATCCTCACCCTTAATGCTTCAACAGAGTGGATTGCTAATTTTTGTAGAAGATGTGAAGTCACGTGGGATTGGGTATCCAAGGTGCATGTGGTACTTGCAAGCCTTAAAGCACCATTAACAAGAAATAAGGTGAAAGGTTAGGGGATACAGAGCATCCACATTGGAGGTGGCACCCTCTAACTGACAATGTCATCAGGTGTCTCTGTCAGATTGAGAGTGGTCCATATCAGCACTTCTTAAGAATTATATATATTTCAAGATGTTTCAGGGTTTGAGATTAACACCTTAATTTAAATATAAAGAGAGGAACATGGCTGCCCCCCCCCCCTTTCTGAACTTGCCTTATTGAAAGCATACCCATTCGAGTGGTTTAACAAACTGATACAATACTTTGATATGTTCCTTACACCACCCAAAAGTGGAATATTTTAGGTCAATTTCCTAAAACGGATCAGAAATATTTCAGATGATACAGAGTCTGTACAATATATCATGGGTGAACTGAATGGCCAAGGTCAAAATAACAGTATTGCCAAAATGTTTATATGTTTTCTGTACACTTCCATGAGGTTAAAACACAGACGTATGTTCAGACCGAGATCCTCTCCAAGAACGTAAAAGAAAAGGGGAAAAGATGTAAACTGCATTATCAGCAAAGCAAATTTCAGCCCATAGATAGCAATAAGAGCATCCCTGACTTTTTCACTTAACATCAGATGGCTCAGCTGCCCTGTCTTTTTGCAACTTTGGAAGCCAGACCTCCAACAGTAAGGAACCAAATGAGCAGCTGGCCAGTAAGTGGTCACAACCAGAAATGTCATTGCCTCCACTTGAAGCACCTCCAGCACCCCACAGAGTAGGGGGGAAATGGCAAGAATGGTAAAGGCGAGATCTGGGAGACAGGAAGACACAACACAACAGACCTAATTTTACCAGCATATCTGTTGCAGGCAAAAATGAGAAGAAAAGCATTGTCTGGAGCTTCAAAAAATATAGCTATTGGGGAAATTTAAAGCAAGTTGGCAATTTTCATGGAAACGGACAAAGAGTATGAAAACACATGCCACAAACGATCTGCCAAAAGTCGTCCTATCCCCAGAGACATTGGCCCTCTGGGAATTCCTGAAGGCACGCTAACCAAGAGCCGGCCTCCAGTATCACCTGAACCGACAGGAGCCACTTCATGCACTCTTTCAATTCAACAAAGTCATTATAGCTGGTCTGTGGATTCGCACAAGGACAGGCTTCCCCTTTCAAATGGGGGTTAAGTCCCAGGAGAGCCCAAAGTGTGGTAAAAATCATAGAGATAGGACTATGATACCAGGATCCGCTAAATACCCCTCATAGTGTAGAAAACAAGAAGGGACATGAGACTGTGAGACAAAATCACTAGGTGCTAGGTACAGAAAAAAGAAAAGCCATTAAAGAAGTTCCCCAACAGAGCAGAGGACACCACTGAAGGCCCCAACAAAAGGACAGATTGGAAGGCACTGCCAGTGACACAGCAGGCCCACACCAATAGACTCTGTGAAGAAACTCAAATCTCGAGATCCACCCCACCATCCAAAAGTCAACTTCTTAAGACCAGGCATGCACCCATTAACTCCCCCCAGATTAGAGATGAGGCAATCACAGCAAAGAAGAAGGTCCACAATGTGATCCAAACGGTGTGAATGGAGCAGCACTTGAATCTGAGTAGTAAGAGTTGAACAGCCAAAACAGAGAACAATTGTCTGAACCCAGAGCATGCTCTCCAAAAGTAACTCTGCAAGCTGTGGAAAAAAGAGGATCTGCCAGTCAGTCAGAGAAACAGGAATAGGTAGGGTCTACAGGAATATAATCTAATGCTTTAGGGACATGCACTAGGAACCCAAGGGGATGGAGAAGCTATGTAAAGAACAAGAAAACTACAAGCCCCCAGAGGTAGCACATGCACAGAGAGGTGGAACACCAAACGATCCAAGGCAATCCAGTGGCCAGTAACTAGAGGTCCAAACTACCCTAAATTGCACACTTCGCTAAACTGACCAGAGTTTAGGACTCTGGAGAGTACAGTGCTGCCCCTATCACCAAAGGAAGTGAGGTGAAGAAACCTATGGTGGTACCATTTCTTCTGCATGAAGGTGAGGTAGGGAAAGGCTTTATGATCACAGTGGCCAAGTGAAATTTTTGTCATCAAAAGAGCAGAACTGGAATGTAAATTGCATGACAAGGTATATCTCTGGGAGTTTAAAGTTGATTCTTTTGAGCATAGATAGCCAATGGAGTACAGCCAGAGAAGAGATATGGAGTCAGAAGTTGAGACTATGAGCAAGGCTTGCTCTGCATTTTGAAGGTCTGTCACTGAACAATACAGTATTCAATATAGCACTTAGGGGTTTTGTAGCCAGGTTCATGGCTGCAAAGCAATTACATTTGTCTAGGCCAACAGTGACCTCAACCTTGGATTTTCTGCCAGAGCAAGTGGAGCTGATATTTGGAAATCATGTAGCATATGGGACAGAGGGGTGATCTGAGCCCCCCTTTGCTCTTTGTCATAGACTGAGATCTGGTTTACCTCCGAAATTCCCCATCTTCCTCACAGTAAGGATGAGCATGAGGTTAGTCATGTCCTTCCATTCTCCCTTCCAAGTGATCATCTGCCCGTACGCTGAACAAGCCCCACCCTATGAAGGAAGCCACTCTAATGGAACCCTACACCCAACAATTTACCTTATGTTTGTGCTTGCCAACAACAGATGTCTGGGATCCTTGTGAGGACAGGGATTGTTCTTTTTCTGCCATGGTCTCTTGCTTCCTTGGAAAGGACTAAGGGGAGATGATGTGGCCAGCAATTACCGAGCTTATCGGCAAGCTCATGGAGGTGTGCAAACTTTCCATGGGCAGAGGTGGGTTCCAGTTGAACTGTGACAACAACAGGCTGAGTGGTGTTTCAAATAGTTTCCGCAATCAGCAGAAATTGTGTATATTTCTCCTCCTCTCCAGATTTCCAGATTTCCCTGTGTCTGCTTAAGAGGTTATCTTTAGTGGTTCCCATTAGAACCTCTGTGCTACATATGTTTTATGGCGAGTAGTATAGTAATAAATAAGTTACGGATGGTGGTGTCTACTTGCTCTCAGGTCATTTGTTACTTTGCAGACTTTTTTCTCTACTTCTTTTCTTGTACAATGTTAGCTTTGTTTTATATGTACATTTTGCAATTGCTGCTAGGAGGGGGGCCTCACTTGGCTCCTCATGGGCCCACGTGAAGGTTTGGAGGCCGCAACTACACCTGCACAAATTGAAACGGTATGTAAGACTGCTTCTGGGAAATTCAGTGTCAACCCTGTCATATTGCCCAAGGTAGCAAGTGTTATAAATATGTGAAAATGGTGTTACAATCAAAATATCAATAAATATATGTAAACATATGCAATATGTTGCCTTTGCCTCAGAAGCCAACCATCAATGTATATAGATATAGCCACTCACTTTGTGACAGTTCTCATGCCCCAACCTGAAGATGCAGACAATCTAAAGAAATATAGAAATGAAAATGCATACCGATTCAGAGACATTTGTGATTTGGAGGACTTAACCTAGCGAGATAGGCCACATTTCCTCTTAGGCCACTTAACAATCTTATGACTACTGTTGCCCTTATCCTTAGCTAAATACTTTGTGGAGACTTATGAATGGTGGCATCCAGAAAGGACTTTCGGCAAGGTTATTTTAACAGTTGCAACCAATCCCTCCAACTCAGATATTAGATTTACCATCTTCCTATATCTGTACATAACTCTACTAGGAGTTTTGTGTAGGTAGCATCATTCATAGGCTTCTTTATTAAGAAGTGAAATGCATTTTTAAACCATCTTCAACTTCAGAGTTAAGTTGTGCATTGTGGAAAAGTTTTTTTCGGGTTTATTATTTTTGAGCATCAGTAGTAATGTGTACTATTCATTTTCATACATGATTTTGCAGATATAGACTGAAGTAACATGATTTGAATCCAATTTTTTATGATGCATAAAATTGAAGTTATTAATGTGTTTTAGTTAGGCCACCCACCTATGAAAAACTCCATTTTGAACAAGATGGCTTCCATCTTTGTCACTCAATCGTCCTTCCCCCCTCGCACACATCCTCTCTCCTCAGGCACCACAGAGCACAGTCAAACTGATTTCATCTTTGTCTCTGCCTTTCTTTTTCCTTATATTTCTGATTTTGTGATATTCTCGAACCCTTTTTGTGACCACAACCCGGTGTGTGCCACACTCTGTTGGTCCTTGTTGGCTCAAAATCCCAGGGTAGGTGTAGGAGGGGCCTTTAAGGCCACTGATGGGGTTGCGAGGCTTTAGTGGTCTCAGTTAACTCCAGACCTTTTTTTATAATTCCCTTAATACCCAGTGTAAGAAGGAATTTGAAATCTGTACATCTCAACTGAGCAATCCATTTTTTGTCCTGAAGGCATTCTCCGAGATTTCAGACACCATTTCAACCCTTCTGAAGGCCCCTGTATCACGGTAAAAGGGTTAGTTGCTGCGATGGTTTGACCCCGGATGCTCCCAGGCGCTGAGAAATCTCAAGAGAGCACTGTAGGTTAAACCCAGGGATTCTTCCCAAATAAAGAAGAGCCATAGTTTGTATAAAGAAGAATTGACTAGACGCAAGACAATCTTAAAGGAGGAGGCCTGGGCCGACCTGATTGAAAACAGCTCTAAATTTTGGAGTGTCAACAATAGTCCTTTCTTTGCAGTTCATGCTGCTTCTCTCCAGGAGGCTCATATTTCTCAAGATAATTGGGTGGCCCATTTTGAGGAAATTTACAACCCATCATCTGTATCCTGCGGGGGAGAAGGTTTGGTAGAGGGGAAAGCTGTTTTAACATTTTCTGTCGAGGAGGTCAGGAAAGGCATTATGGGACTGCCCAAGAACAAAACCCCTGCTCCTTACGGGATACCATCTGATCTCTATGTACAAGATGCGGATGTTTGGGCACCAATCCTGACCACTCTCATCAACTCAGCAGTGACATCTGACCCCCTCATCATGGGCAACGTCCATTATCATTCCTATTTTTAAGAAGGGGGATAGGGATAGAACCCACTGTTATAGGCCTATCTTGTTACTTAACTCGGTGGTCAAGGTGGTGAGGCATATTCTCCTGGAAAGACGTTCAAACTGGGCCAATGTTTTATCTGAAGCTCAGCACGGATTCCATCTGGGGCGCTCAACAGTAGATCAATGCCTGAACTTGTAACTGGTCCTTAGCAAATATACCGCTCCTCGCCCAGGATCCATCCATTTGGCATTTATGGACCTCTCATCAGCGTTTAATTGCGTTAACAGGTCTAACCTCAGGCAGATGATGTCATATATGGGGGTGTAACGGGATGTTGTTTCATTTCTGACAGATCTGCACAGGGACACGGTAGCCATAATAATAATTAATAATAAACTGGGGCAAGTTTTAGTGGACTAAATGTAGACTGCCCGCAGGTGTTGTAGCGCTGCTTACCAGTCTTGCTATATGCAGATGATGCAGTTCTGATCACTAGAACTGCTTGAGTACTGCAAACTCTGTTGAACTCTTTTGTTCACTTCATGGAGGAGTTGGATCTCTCAGTGAACGATAAAAAATATTTTGTGATGATGGTAGGACCTCATCACACAAGATTTTCCACTTTTAAAGTTTGGCCCTCTCCCGTGCCAAAGACTAGTATGTTTTCTTATCTGGGCCTGTTGATCGATTCTGCCCTAAGTTGGCATCCTTTGGTTAACAGGAAGAGGGAAGAATTTGTTGGGGCAAATGCTGCAGTTTTAACTTTGCTTCCCGGCTGGGCAGTAGAACCACTGGGGTTCTCCTACAGATTTATAGGGCTAAGTGCATTTCCAAAGTAGTATGTAGGAGTGAGATCTAGGGATACACTAACCTGGACGAGCTGCAAAAGGTGGATAATGCCTTTTTGAGGCTTTTTTGTTAGTCCCACATTCTCAGTGCACAAAGAAAAGGGAGTGGCTTATATAACTGATATTATGGCATTTTGCCCTTTCTTCCTTTGGGTGTGTATATGGTCTTAGCCTGGAATTCAAATGAGTAAGGATATTATAAAGGATTGTCAGTCTCATGATCATTTCCTTAATATCCCTTGGTTTAAGTATATTCAGGATTCCATCTCGAGTTTAGGAATGGTAGATGTATTCACTAACCCAGATAGGATCTGCAAGAAGGATAATAATCTGGTGAAAGATCACTTTTTTAGACAGCGGTAATTGGTTAGGGAAGAGGGTGCTCTATTGAAGCCTAGTGTTCGTTGTTATGGTATGTTGAAAGCCATGCCCTCCAACGAGCCTTACCTTTTGTGTATTACAAGTCAGGAATGATTGATTCCTATTAATGAGGTTTTGGCTAGAACTACTGCCTTACTTGTCAGCCTATTCTCGTTGTGGGAACTGGGACCGTAGGCTTCTGTCCTGCCACTGTGACAATAGGCCTCTGCTGGACACGCTACACTTTACAATGTTTTGTAGTTTTACGCATCTCCCAGGAAACTATAGCTTCCTCCCATATTGAAAAGGACTAACTTTATCCTTGTCCGAACAATCCTAATCTATTTGCAAATGCATGCAGGGAATATCATCCTTAAAGTTCTTAGCTTTTTTTTTAAAGTTGAGGTAAAACTGAGAGCCAGCTGTGATTAAATTATTCAGTGCACAAGGCTGTTTTAAATGATCTGTGGTTTTTATATATATTTTTAGATACTGATGGTTATTTTTTCAAATTAATCTGTATTTATTGAGGATGGATTTTATTGGTTGAGGTATTTTAGGGCTTGTATTGCTTTTATAGTTTTTATTCTTAAAACCGAATAAAGTTTATATTGATTGATTTCAAAATATGGTATTTCCACTGTTGTTGGTGTTATGTTCACTGTGAATCTTCCATGGTGTGAATGTAAAATTGTACATGTATCAATGTTTCAGTTGGTTCAATGGGTTTATCAATTTAAAGAAAGTCTTATTATTAAATGTTTCATATTTGTTTGAACATTCCCGGATGACATTAGTATAGAGGGTGTTGAATAATTATTAAAGAAATTGGGATGGTGCTTACGTGTTAAGGTAATGACGCTTATTTTTCTATTGTTCTGATTTGCTAAAGAAATGATGCTTTTGCTCACACAACAATGGAACTGCAAGACTGCTAACATTCTATTCAAGAATTGTGTGTAAAACCCCTTGATTTTGAGAGCGAGACAGATATATTTGAGCTTTCTTTGATGTTGATAGGGATGCTGCCTGACTATTTACAGATTTTGCTGCTCGGTTGGGACCTGGAATATTTTCTGATTTTTACATAATCTGTATATCTCTGCTTCAGAGAGCCTTTATGGCATTTATTCTGTATTGCCTATTTTGAATTTTTGTAACAGAGCCCTCAAACTTTTTTTTGATCTAGAACTCAGTTATTGAGTTGTCCTTATTAAATTATTAATTGCTTTCCTCTGCTAATTTGATTTTTTTCATGGGGACACATTATCTCATGAAATTGAGGCTTAACATGTCTCAGATCCAATAACCTGTTGGAGAATACAATGAGGTACATTTTGGGATGTATACATTTTTGCGAATGGTTTTAATGTAACAGAATCTTAGATGTCTCTGCATTGACCTTAAAACCTGGGACTTCCTGATAGCCCTTCAATTCTTTATTTGGTTCATGGAACAAAGGTTCATGAATCTGCAGAGATATTAATGTCATCAACAAACATGGAGACATTGAATCTGTCTGAAATTGGCATTAATATTATGACAAAAACATTGTCTGATATAAATAATATAAAACAATATTGTGGTAACAAAAATATTGTTGTACAGAATATTGCAGGTAAGAAAATTGTGCTTTTAGATGCTAAATATGTTTTTTAATATAGTTGTATATACTATTGATTATGTATCAAGCTGTAATGTTTTGTCATTTTGTGTGTTTTAAGTTATTAATTTGTTCATTGTAGTTTTTGTAACTTTTTCAGCATGTTTTTCCAATGTTGTTTGAAAGGCCTACGAATCAAATTTGGCTTTCCTGGATCCGATTTGCAGCCCTTGTTTAGGACCGAATCGTACACAACAACAAGGATGATGCAAAGATCGCGTAAGTGCCGACCGAACCGTTTACAGGACTCAAACCTGTCCGTACGACTCGTTCATAGCTGAATCGTGCCGCGCTATGGAGCCGAATTCCCACTGAGCGAAAACGATGAATGATTCAGACAGCCGCTTCTCCTCGGACTCAGTTAGAAAAAATGGCTGTCGGTAGTGTACTTTAGGGGGCCGTTGCTGGCCCTCCTTCCCCCGGGGCCCTCCAAATCTGTCACGGTGCCTGCCACAGGGTGTACGCTTTTCCCCACCCACCCCTTTTCTGCGATGGGAGCCTGCATACGCGTCTTTACACGGGCTGCCATAGAGTTCAATGGGAGTACGAGCGAACTGAGTCCGTAAGCATACAGCAGCATCAAACTCGTTCTTTCGGACTCCTGGAGCACATCTCGCTCGGAAAGCCCCCCGGGTCCGAGTCGTAGGGAGGGCTTACCAAGTGAGATCGGAAGAGGACCCTTGAATGGGTATTTAGATTAATAATTATGTAAATTATTTAAATGTTATATTATTTTATTAATAGCTTTAAAAAATGATATTTTTTCATTTGGTTTAGTAGATTATTAGTTATGTAGAGTTAATGATTTACTTAATGTTTTTTGTAAATTGTTAATTAATGTTTTATTTTAATTGGATCATTGTATTATTAATTATGTTATTTATTTTTTGATTATGATTAATGTATTTGCTTAGTTTATAGTGGGGAAATGAAATCTAACCCACCCAAAATTCAACGCTTTCCATACTTTTGGTTAGGTTGGAGTGGGAATAATAAATCTGACCCACTCCAAAGTCCAATGGCTTCCTTAAAGTTGGTGAGGTTAGAGTATGAACACTAAATCTCACCCCTCCATTACTTTCATCAGTGCTTTTTAGGTTGCAGCAGGAATATTAAAGATGCTTTCCTCAAAGTTCAACATATTCCCTTCTGTTGGTAAGGGTGGAGTGGGACTAATATATCCAACCCCTTCAATGTCCAAGGTTTAAGATCTTAAGTTGGATTGGGAATAGTACAATTTATCCTTCTAACGTGCAACACTTTCCCTAATATTTTTTTAGGTTTAAGTGGGAGTGGTCTATTTTATTTGTTCAAATTCAACATTTGTTTTGTATTTGTTTAGTTGAACTTGGAATGTTCTCTTTCCTTTATTTATGTTTAATGCAATGAAGTTTAATGTTTGATATTTAATTCACATTTTTATGTTTACTAATTTGGATGTAGAATTTAAAATATGTCCTCCCTTTTTCTTGAAGATCTATCTAATTTAATTAATTCATGAAGTTTTTATGTCACTTTTTTCGAATTTTGTTTGTGTTTTATTTAAATTTTGCGTGCTTTTATTTTTCATTTTTCTTATTGTAGTTATTCTACTTTAAAGGGTATATTATTGTAATTTAATATTTGTACCTTACTTAGTATATGTTAGGAATCAAATAGTTTTTAATAATGTGTTTTAAAATATAATTTTAATTGTGTAATAATTTGACTGAATTATTTTAGCTTTTTCAATTTGTTCAATACAAATGTATTACATGTTAAACCAGATTGGTCGCACACTGCTACACCTACCAGGCGTGTTCCCCCAATGAAAATGGTCCCTGAAGGTCAGCGTCGGCGGATACACCTATGCTCGAGTGTGAATGCAAGTATGCGTGGCGTGTGCCATCCCTGGACACGTGTTTCGAGGTAGTTGCCTCTCGTCAGCAGGGAGTAGGAAAATGTGTGGGGTTGCTGTGTAAGCTGCTAAAATCGTTATCAGGTCTAGTACCTCTCGTAGCGCGCAGGTGCGTAACCATGAGTCCGTCGACTCCACCGGCTCAAGGGAGCCTGAATATAAAGTTAAACCAGATTGGTCGCACACTGCTACACCTACCAGGCGTGTTCCCCCAATGAAAATGGTCCCTGAAGGTCAGCGTCGGCGGATACACCTATGCTCGAGTGTGAATGCAAGTATGCGTGGCGTGTGCCCTCCCTGGACACGTGTTTCGAGGTAGTTGCCTCTCGTCAGCAGGGAGTAGGAAAATGTGTGGGGTTGCTGTGTAAGCTGCTAAAATCGTTATCAGGTCTAGTACCTCTCGTAGCGCGCAGGTGCGTAACCATGAGTCCGTCGACTCCACCGGCTCAAGGGAGCCTGAATATAAAGTTAAACCAGATTGGTCGCACACTGCTACACCTACCAGGCGTGTTCCCCAAATGAAAATGGTCCCTGAAGGTCAGCGTCGGCGGATACACCTAGGAAAATGTGTGGGGTTGCTGTGTAAGCTGCTAACCTGATAACGATTTTAGCTGACCTTCAGGGACCATTTTCATTGGGGGAACACGACTGGTAGGTGTAGCAGTGTGCGACCAATTGGGTTTAACTTTATATTCAGGCTCCCTTGAGCCGGTGGAGTCGACGGACTCTGGTTACGCACCTGCGCGCTACGAGAGGTACTAGACCTGATAACGATTTTAGCAGCTTACACAGCAACCCCACACTCATTTTCCTACTCCCTGCTGACGAGAGGCAACTACCTCGAAACACGTGTCCAGGGATGGCACACGCCACGCAAACTTGCATTCACACTCGAGCATAGGTGTATCCGCCGACGCTGACCTTCAGGGACCATTTTCATTGGGGGAACACGACTGGTAGGTGTAGCAGTGTGCGACCAATTGGGTTTAAATGTATTACATGTGTTGTATTTTTACCATATTAGTTATTATTACTATTTGTTTAATGTAAAAAGTAATTCTATTTAATTAGATCATGTTTGTTATAGCTTCATTTCATTATTAATCATAATTCATATTTTCAAAAACGTATTATTATTTACATTTTTTATTTTACAGGTTATTATGCATTCATATATATATGTGTGTATTAACATACAAATATATATGATATATATATGTTATTTGTTAATGTAATATATTTAAATACTTTATACTTTTAAATGCACTACCTTACCTATATAATCTTGAAATTTAGCACCATAATACATTGTAGGTAACATTTTTGTAGTACACATTGTAAGTATATCAAGTCGATATTTAGAGCCACAAAGTGTTGCAATATTTGTTTTGAGCGATATATTTGATGTCTATATCATGTCGGGAAGTAACTTGGCAGCTCTCACTCTGGCATCTTTTATCTCTGGATGATTCCATCTATGTTGGGCCAAGGGCGAGTGCGGTAATATAAGCAATATGAGTAAAATGGTATTGGCCTATTATGCACCAATGCCCAAATTTAGCCCTTCCAAGAAGGTACAATACACCCTAATCTTCGATGTTGGTCTGGAGTATAAGGCTCTTACCCATTACATATAGAGTTCCTACTCCAATATGTGCCATTCAATTTCACACAAAAAATCAGAATTCACTGTATTAAATGTTTTTCAGCATCTTTGTTGAAAAGTATTGGCATCATACACAACTTGTGCATATGGCATACATACTGAGTAACATTTTTATGCTTTCTTCTACCTCCCTCCTCTTGAAAAAAATCATTGAGGAGTATTATCTTTTCCAATGTGGTAGCCAGTACTGTGGTGTAAATCTTCATATCTGCAAAAAAGAGGGCCATTACTTCCTCCAGCATGATCAATATCACAATTGTGAGGTCTTGTAATTATTAATCAGCTCCACCAGGGCTCCAATATTATTGGATGCCACCACTCTGTTAGATGATGCCACGAAAGAACTGATGGGAGAATCTAGGCTTCTGATTCACCATTAAGATTTCCTCCTTCCGTATGGCTGCATCTTCATACAGTACATCCCTACATCTTCCACTACTACATCTAAGAGCAGACTTTCTAACATGAGGCATTCACCATTATACAGATGTTGGTAGACTCTGTGAAACAGATTACACTCTCAATGCGAGGGCGTGGACAAGATGACTATGATCACATACTATCTCTATGAAAAGCTGACTACCACTAAAATCACACTACCTTTACATGACTATCATTACATGGTATCTTTGTGGGGACCTAGGAATCACTCTAATCACACAGCTCTATATCACTGAGGACCTGAGCATCTCTATCATCTCTTAGAGAACTTGAACATGATTATAATCGCTCACTGTGCGGTGACCTTGGCATCACCATCTTCACATATAATTTCTGTGAGTGACTGGCCAACACTCTAATCATACACCACATCTAATAACTTCAACTTGATTATCATTGCAAACTGAGGGAAATGGACATGAATTTTATCACACGCTATCTCTGTGGGGATATAAACATTACTCAAATCATCCAGTCTAGTGATTTCCACATTGTTGTCATCACGCACTGTCTCTTGGGACATAGACATAACTATTATCAAACACTATCTTTGCAGGGACTTGAACAGGACTATAATCACACATGAACTCTGTGCAGATTTGAACACGGTTATAAATCACACATTTTCTCTGCGTGGAATTGAATATGACTATAATCACAGACTATCACTGTTGGGCATTGAGTCCATCACCACACAGTATCTCTAGGCGGAAACTTGAACATAACTATCATAACATTCTCTAGGTGAGAACTTGAGCATGGCTATAAGCACACTCTATCTCTAGGGGTACTTGAATGTGTCTATAATCATACACTATCTCTGCACAGACCTAACCATGATTATCATTATTCTCTCTGTGTGAATATCTCAACATGTATTTCATCATTCCCTATCTCTACAGGGACTTGAACATGACAATCATAACACACTATCTCTGTTGACACCTTGGCATTACTGTCATCTCACTTTGTTTCTGCAGAAACTTCAGCATGACTATAAACACACTTTATCACTGTGGGGACCTGAGTAGCACTCCAATCACACAGTATCTCTAGTGACTTCAACATGGCTGTCATCACACTATGTGGGACCTATACATGACTCATCACACACCATCTCTATGAAACATAGACATTACTATCATACATTATCCCTGTGGAAACTTTTAACATCACTATATTCACACACTATCTCTGTGGGGGCTTGAACATGATTAAAACATGCTATCACTGTGGGGACTTGAACATGACTATAAACATGTGCTACTGCTGTGTGTATTAAAACATGACAAGGATCACACACTGTCTCTATGCAGACTTGAACATGACTGGAATTAAACATTCGCTCTGTGGGGACCTCTACATCACTCCACTCACACACTATTTCTATTGATTTCAACATGACTTTCATCACACCATCATCAAACACATTTTCTGTGGGACATGGATATAACTAATAGTCAGCGAGATCACATCTTGCGCACTGAACTTTTCAGTATACTAGTTTCACCTAGCACTTTCTTTTCTCTCGTTTCTCTTTAGTACTCGCCACTGATTTTAATTGCGTTACTATACGCGTATGCTCTTGGCACGTTTGGGCGACTTTCCCACAAGCAGAGTTTCTTTCTTTTCTTCTCTTTCTCTTCTATAAAAGTTATAAAGTACTTCTTCACAGCTTGCCTTCACGAGTGCAAATCCTATTGAAGATTGTTGTAATTTCTTATACCTAGTCAATGAGACTTTCTGTTTTGTTGTAGTTCTCAGAATGGAGGACCATGTTGGAAATTGACTTCCCCTCTACAATGCGTAGCCCCTGAAGAAGGGTTTCATTAACCCGAAATGCATTGGGAATTTTCATTGTTACAAAGAGAATATCATTTATGTTGTTTTTAGAGTCATAAACTTTGAAGGACAGAATACGCTTATGATTCTTCATACTCTCAGGATTTTGAACAACAGATGTTTGTGTTTAAATAGACTATTATATGTTATGATAATTTGGCAAATGAAAAGAATTTATGTATTTTGATGCTCTAACCATTTACAAGAACATTAAATCAAGTATATAGACTTATATAGTCTTTTGTAGTGCGTCATGTAGGTTTGGGTCACTCCACTCCTCCGCTTTTGATATCTATGCAGACTTGAACATGACTGGAATTAAACATTCGCTCTGTGGGGACCTCTACATCACTCCACTCACACACTATTTCTATTGATTTCAACATGACTTTCATCACACCATCATCAAACACATTTTCTGTGGGACATGGATATAACTAATTGCACGCTATCACTTTGGGATTTGGACATGACAATCATCACATACTATCTCTGTGAAGATAAAGACATCACTAGAGCCGCACATTATCTCTGTGGGGCTTGGAGAGGACTATATTCACACACTATCACTGTGGGGACTTGAACATGAATATAATTACATGCTATTAGTGTTTGGATTTAAATATGACTAGAATCATACACTGTCTGTACGTGGACTTGAACATCACTATCTCAGTATATCAATATCTTTATCTTTATTCGATTCATACAGAGAATCATAAAAGCACAAAGTGAACATAAAATACATAATTTAAAATGAGCCATTTGTAATACAAAATTTGATTAAGAGACCATCATACAGCATAAGTACAAAAAAGACCAATGGGAAATTACAAGTCCAGGCTAAGTTATCCATAACGCTTCCTAATCCGGAGCGATGCTCGTATGAAGTTCAACATAGCACAACAAACTTCAACAGAAGATAGTGACAGCAAATAATCATAGCCTTCATTATAAGTACATGGTTGTCGCCCTTCAGGATAGGCTTAATAAATCTAATCCTGGGTTCTTGGTATAAAGTACAGAAAAGGACAACATGTATAGTACTTTGTCTAACACTATTGTTGCAGGGACAGGGGGGTAGCCTCTCACACCAACCCCCTTGTTTGGGGAAGGCAAGGAGGAAGTGGAGTGTATTTAGCCTAAACCTTGTAAGATAAAACCGCCATTGGACATTTGTCGAGAAAGTTAAATAAAACTGATGCTGGACCTTAGATACACAACTTGTTGAGCCTCCCAAGCTAGGTATATCTAAGGATTTCCAGTAACATGCTTTAATTTGGGCTTTCGTGTTTCCCTGAATATTTTCAGGATTTTCATAAACATGGCCCAAACCTATCTTATGCAACATGTCACTAACATATGACAACCAGGGAATCTGTTTTACATTGTCCAGGCTCATGCAATCTAAAAGAATTTCTCTGGAGAGTTGGAGGTTATCCGATAGCCATATTTTGCACCAAAGTAATAAAGGCGACAGACGGATAGTATCAGTCACTTTGGTCATTCCCATTTCATTGTGGCAAAAGATGTTTGATGAACCCGATGGAATCAATAAAACCCTTTTTAAAAATTTGTTTTCCATCACCTGTATGACTGAGGGGTTCTCAGTCCCCCATACTCCTGCCCCATAAGTGGCAACAGATAAACATTTAAATGTATATAGGGTTTTGAGATGCGCAACAGGTTTTTGACCCAACTTGCCACAAAAGCAGAAGAGACCTTCTATAGCGCGTGTAGTACTCTGGACTCGAGTTTTCATTAATGGAGCCCAACTTAGTTTACTGTTGAAGAGATTTCCCAGGTAGTTAAAATTATCCACCTTTTCAATGGTAAAGTCATTCACCATAAGTTTCCTAGATTTTGACCCTTTTGGGCCACAGACCATCGCAAAAGATTTTGCGAAATTAACCTTTAGGTCAAGGTCCAACATGAAGGTATTAAAAGCGTCTAAGCATGTCTGCATGCTATTTCCAGTAAGGGTCATTAGAACAGTGTCATCTGCATATGACAAAATGGGAATACTCTTACCATTTACTTTTGGAAAATCACAACAGTGGTCCAGCAAATATTTCTCCAATCCATTTGTATACACCAAGAATAGAAACGGTGCCAAGATGCACCCTTGACGGACCCCCTCAGTTGAGGGAATCGGTTTTGTCATTTCACCCCCAGGTCCAAACCTTATGGCCACGGATGTTGCAGCATGCAATCTGCGGAGCAGCGTAACCAACGGTTCTTCAAAGCCCATGCTATCCATCATCTGCCATAGCTTACTTCTACAGACAGTGTCAAACGTGCTGGACAAGTCACTATAATTAGATGACATCTCTTTGGGGACTTGTGCATCACTCTAATCACTGTGAGGACTTGAAGATTACAATAATCAAAAACTATCTCTCTGGAGACTTAAACATAACTGTAATATGACACTGTCTTTATGCAGACTAGAACAGGACTATAATTAAAGCTACCTCTGTGGGGATTTGAGCATGACTATAATCACATGCTGTTGCTGTGGGGACTTCAACATGACGGTAATCCCAAACTGTCTCCACATGGACTTCAACATGACTATAATTAAATGCTATCTCTGTAGTGACCTGGACATCACTCTAATTACATACTATCTGTAGCGAATTCAACATGATTATTGTCACACACTAACTGCATATGGGACATAGGCATGACTCTGCGCACTATCGCTTTGAGACATGGACATGATTAGTATCACATACTATCCCTGCGGAGACTTAAACATCAATATAGTCACACACTCTCTCTGTGGGGACTTTAACTTTATTATAGAAATGTGCTATCACTGTGGGGACTTGAACATGACTGTGAATACATGCAATTGTTGTATGCATTTAATCATGTCTACAATCACATACTGTCTCCATGCAGACTTTAACACAACTGTAATTAAACACTATCTCTGTGCGGACCTCTACATCACTCCAATCGCATAGTATATCTGTTGACTTCAAAATGACTATCATCACACAACAATTCTGTGGTACATTGACACAACCTCATTGCATGCTATTGCTTTGGGACATGAATATGACTATCATCACATACTATCTCTGTGGAGACTTGTACATAGCTATAATCACACACTATCTCTGTGGGGACTTGAAGATTAATATAATCACATGGTATTGGTGTGTGGATTTAAACATGACTAGAATCCCACGTTGTCTGATGTGGACTTGAACATCACTGTAATTAAATAATTTCTCGTTGGGGACTTGTTCATCACTCCACTCATGCACTATCTCTAGTGACGTCTACATGACTATTATCACACTATCATCACACACAAATTCTGTGGACATGAACATAGCTCATCGTACACTTTTGCTTTGGAACTTGGACATGACTAACATCAGTATAGTCACACACTATCTCAGTGGTGACTTAAACATGAATATCATCACATGCTATTGGTGTGTGGATTTAAATGTGTCTAGAATCACACACTGTCTCTGCATGGGCTTGAACATGTCTATAAATTAAAGCTATCTCCTTGGGGACCTGTGCATCACTCTAATCACACACTATCTCTAGATAATTCAAGATGACTCTCATCAAACACAAACACTGTGGGACATGGATATAACTCATTGCACACTATTTCTCTGGATCATTGACATGACTATCATCACATACTATCTCTGTGGAGACTTATGGCATCATTACGAGTTTGGCAGTGCAGGAGCGGGACTGCCCCGCTCCTGCACCACCAAACCCGTTTACGAACTGCCCGTCAGGTCAGGAGTTTTCTCCTGGTCTGGCAGGTGATTCTTTGGTGTTCCCAGGGCGGTGCCTATGAAATAGGCAATGCAATACGAAAGTCAAAGGCAGTACCTGCACAGCATGGATTGCTGCAGTCCAAGCCGTGCAGGTACTGGTGTGCATGCAAACAGGGGGGCACTAGCTCTGACATGAGGCACAAGGGGGCTCTGTAAAGCCCCCTTTGATTCCTCTCTGCCATGGTTTTCATGGCAGGCTCACTGCCATGAAAACCATGGTGGAGAGGAAACTCGTGATATGCTTGGCGGGACCATGGCGGCCCACCAAGCATATTGCGGCCTCAGGAATGCCACACAACTACCAGGGAACAACGGCTGACCTCCCTTGTTGTAATAGAGCGGTTGGGAGACGTCCACTGTGAGTCTGGCAGACTGGGGACCACCTGACTCATAGTAAGGCCCTTAAACATCACTATCAAGTCCCTCTGTGGGGACTTGAACATGACTATAATCACAAGCTATCACTGTGAGGACGTGAACATGACCATAATCATGCACTATCTCTATGGGATTTAAACATAACTGCAATCACACACTGTCTCTATGCAGATTTGAACATAACTATAATTAAACGCTATCTCTGTGGGGACTAGAACATGACTATATTCACATGTTATTGCTGTAGGGACTCCAAAATCCCTATAACCCCACACTGTCTCTGCGTGGACTTGAACATTATTTTAAACGCTATCTCTGTGGTGACCTGGGAATCACTCTAATCACGCTAGTGATTTCAGCATGATTATTGCCACACACTAACTGTGCATGGGACATGGACTTGACTCCGCACACTATCACTTTAGGACCTGGACATGACTATCATCACACACTATCCCTGCAGAGACTTAAACATCTCTATAATCACACACTATCTCTGTGGGGACTTGAACATGGATATAATCACATGCTGTCACTGTGAGGTCCTGGACAGCAATGTGAACATATCTATCATTACACACTATTTCTGTCAGGTCTTGAACACTATTATATAATCACATATGTGTGGGGACTATTATTACATAGTCATGTGAACAAGGGGATGTCTAGCGGTAAAGTTAATGAAAAAAAAATGAACCAGGTAATCTCAAACTGGCTTTCCCACCTTACCCCATATAAGGATCGCTGGCCCGTAAATTAATTTCACTAAGTGTCATTTACTTATCTCTTAACATTTGTGATTGGCAATCGGCTAAATATCTGTGAGTCCCTTATAATGGTACTTGATACGCTAAACACTTCTGGTGAGAAATTAGTTATCATCAAGATACAATTTCTTTGTACCCCTAGGACACAAGGAGCTATTCACATATGACTAAACTATCATGTGTACCTAAACACAGCTTTGGAAAATATACATTTAGCTGTTTGTTCATTCATTTTTCAATAACAAATGATGATTTCGGAGTAAGTCCTTTCAAGGTTAGTAACACATGTTCAGGTCCCCATGAGGATGGTTCTGTGCGCGTGACTAAAAAAAGAAATCCTTGCAAATTTGAACCTGGATCCAGTATCATGAATTTTTCTGTTATTAGTATATTCTAAAATCATTTGGAAAGTTTAATCCCTACACGGTAAGTATCCATACACTCTGAAGGATGGTAACATATGTGTGTGTGCGCATGTGTGTGCGTGTGTGTGCGTGTGTGTGTGTGTGTATAACGACGGTCACTACAAGTGCAATCGTCACCTCCCACACATGAATGTGGTGGAGCTCAGAGACACCAAAGAAAATGATAGAACAGATCTAAAAAGTCACAAGGCCATAATGAAAGAAACCCAGACTTTTTTTTCTGCATCAATGGCGTAGCTAGGGTGAGGGGGTGGCAGTCCGCCCCAGGCCGCATGAGATTTTGGGGCGACGGCCTCCCCCAGCTCTCACCTGCTGTCTCGGGGCATCATCAAGAGCAAACCCCCCGCTAGTCAATAAATGCTTGCCAGCACCCCCCCCCTCTTCACTGCAGCCGCAGCGGGGCGGCAAACGAGGAGACCACCACGGTACCCATAGGGCTAGCTACGCCACTATTCTGCATAGACAGCACTGGAGGTGGATCTATACCCTTGATGTTATACGTGACCGCCAAGACATGACAGACAGCCTTCGTGAAGAGGGACAAATGTCACAATCATCCCTCCACCCCTATTGATTGACCATGTGTTTTTAAACTTAGAAGATGTATGGCTTTGCAGTGTTTCATTGTGGTTGTGGAGTTTATGGCTGTCACCAAGCAAGCAAGGCAGCATAAGAGAAAGGCGGGTGCCGGTATCGGCGCCGCTGCAGATATGGCGGGGCACCGACCCCCTCCCCCCCCTCACCTGTTCGCCCGGCCCGGCGCGTCTACCGCGTCAGTGTGACGCGGTGGGCGCGTCGCGGCCGGGATTGGGTGGCGGCAGGGAACCCTTGGCCCGGAAGCAATTAAGGTGCTTCCGGGTCAAGGGGGCGGCAGGGGACAGGCCAGTTAGAACTGGCCTGCCCCCAGTGTTAGGATAAAAGGCCGGGCAGCGCGGGACGCGGTCTCTTGGTCCCGCGCTCTCAGGCAACCGGATGCAGCCCCTGGGAGGCTGCTAACTATTTGTTTGTTTTTTCTTTACTGCAGAGTCTGGCGCACTGTTGTGGGCGATGGATTCTAGCGCTGGCGAGGAATGGACCGCGGGATGGCATGGGGCAGACGCATGGTGCGCAATAGTAGCGGTGCATCGAGAGTCGAGGATACGACATGCGACATGGGTGCAGCTAGGCTGCAGGGCTGTGCTGCGGTTCCCGTGAAGATTGCGTGTCTCAGGGTGGTCGCCCTGTTCCACCTGAAGGGTGAGTGTACGGAAGGTGTGCAAGGGTTCTGATTCTCACTGTGCGCGGAGACATGAACTTTCCGGGAGAGTTTATTGGGGTGGAGGTCAGATTTCTGCTGATGATTTTCCAATTTGTTCGGCCTTGAGCCTTGAGGCGGGCCTCTAGGCTGTGGCCTTTTTGAGACGCGGCCCTGTTTGGGTTGCTGAGCCTTCCTGGGGGTAAACAGTGTGGTGGCCGAGTGGTGGAAGCGATGGACTAGGAATCCATTGGGGTCTCCCTGCGCGCGTTCGGATCCTGTCGACTACGGTAGTTTTTGGAAGGGAAAGCGCATCTTTGTAACAGCGGGGGTCGGGGTGGCTGCAGTGCTCGCAGCAGGGCTCGGATAGCTGCGTGCCCCTGTCTCGGGTCGGCAATGCTCTATGCTTGCGTCAGGCACCGTGTTTCCTCGCAGTGGTATTGTTTTTTCCTGAGAGGCGTAGAATGGGAAACGTATGGTCCTTGTTGCTGAAGACGCTTTGGTTGTCAGGTGGGAACTCTGTGGCAGTTTGCAAGGTCCTCCTCCTCTCGCGATCGCTTCGGGCCCTTTATGTGACTGAAGACGCTTTGCATTTTCAACGCACAAAGTGTTTGCCTAGCAAGACAGGACTGACTGAAGGAGTTATTGGAGGGCCTTTGGCGGGGTATTTTGTGGAATGGTGCCATTGGCTTATAATGGGACCACAACTTATTGGGAAAACGCATGATGGCCACTGAAGAAGAGAAGGGCCACACAAGTGTCGCAGGGAAACATGGTAGTGTGCTAGAAACTGTATCTTTCTGCGCGCTAAAAGTTTGCAGGTCTGGGCTGCAATATTCAGGGGCCTTGGTGTAGTTCGTATTTGTTAATGATGTGGCTTTTGACGGCGGCTTACCCTCCGGCCGATAGCAGTGGCGCTGTTCTGTGTTTGTTTGCTATCGCTCTTACATGAATTGGCTCAGTGGTGCTCGGCTTGTGGTACGTTCGGTCTGGGAGTTGGGGGATGCTTTCTGTGCGCATACGCTCACGGAACACACTCATGTGCTCTCGTTCCCACCATTATAGCTATGGATTGCAGGGTGTTGAAACATAACCCAGATCAATGGTGCCTGTGGTGTCATCTTAGATGACTGGGTGGATCCATATCATTGTTATAGTGATTTTATGTGTGTGTGCACTAAGCACAGGATAACATTGTATGCACTAGATACGTCATGCTTCTGGTACATCTATGGGTGCACTAAGCATACTGCATATGCATTAAACACTCAAGGCAATCACTGCCGTGTTTACAGTTGGTGTGTGTGTTGACTAGGTCCATGAGATGACACAGTGGCATGTTTACGGTCTGAATGTGCGCAAACACAATGCGAGGAACTACGTAGTACTGTATATATATTTATACAGGTTAATTCAGGACATAATGCACATACTACCATTGGTATAGTCGGTAGGGTGCACTGAGGATACAAGAACATACAGAGTCCGTGGGTTCAGCAGGAACCATACCAAAATTACATACTCTATGTGTGTTACACTGGGGAGAAAGGGAAGCACACAGTACCGGGTTCTTAGTCTGGGTATACACGGGGCACACAATACAGGTATACATAACCCCAAGTTTATGGTCTGTGGGTGCAATCTGTAGATAGTATGTATAGAATACACTTAGTGGTATTGTTACAGACTGCATGCGGAATGGATGTGCACTGGCGGGGCACACACTAGGTAACCCATCATGGGTGGATTCTGCCTTGATTGCGACCGAGCGTTAGGAAATACTGGGGGTGTCTGGACGCATTTTAAATTTAAGTAGCTTCTGGCAATGCCAATAGCGACGGCTTGGTAAGGAATGTACATTTTGTGCCATGGCTTCAGCATCCCTTAAGTAATCATGAATGCGCTATTACACTTCACTCTATATCCTTGTACCTATATTAAAAGTAACTATGAACGCGCTATTACTTTCCACTGTATACTCCAAGTCCATTCTTTAATTAGTGGGGCACTTGCACACGTGGAGTACACCTTTCTGGGGGGCCGGGTACATGGTATGCCGTTAAATATAAGCCTGTTCTTTAATGAAATCGATGGCTTTCATTCCCCTATAATCGGTCATAGGGGGTATGAAAAGGTCCCCAGGTATGCAACTGGTGCTAAGCTCGCCACCCTCACTGTAAGTTTACTTTCAAATGTGCGTGTAAGATACATATTACACAGGCAGTATATTGTCCTGCTCGTTCATAGATCATACAGCTACCTCTGAAGAAATTCTCTGGTCTGTGCCTTAGCTGTATTACATGAGATTGCAAACACAGTGATAGGATTAGATCCATCACTTTATCAATTTTGCTGTTAAACTCAGAGAATGCATTTTGATGCAAATATTGGAATTAGGTTTCTCGGAGGGTTCTAATTAATTAGCAGCATTATGCTCAGATTCTGGTATTCCAGGAGCTGTAGTCATGCAAGAAACTTCAACTGAGCACGTCCGGTAGTACAACTAGTGCTATGCTGAGCGCTCTCAGCGGACAGTCTGATATTAATGCACTTTATGGAAGGCTACAGGGTTGCACATTGTGCGACATTTCTTAGTTCGTGAGTTAGGCTCAGCATGTTAACCGATGCCTTTAGATGATTATGAGGTTCGGCCCACTAGGCACTGGCCTGAGGGGAGGGTCACTTAAGTAAATTCTCAACATGTATAGGCCTTGTTGTCACACCGTCAAGGGTATCTGCGTGTGCGGTGTGGGGGTACATAGTAGGGAGGGGTCTGGGCAAGAAGCCCTAGGCGCTATGTGCAGGGGAATTAAGCTGCAGGAGGGCGTTAAGTCACACGGCGCCTCTGCGCCGGTCCAATTATACACGTAGGCACTGGATTCCGATGTCTGCTCAGTGTCTGTACACTGGAGTTCAGGGAACACATTTATGTGCATACATGCAGGCACAATGATGTATTGTATCACACGGTATCTCTGCATCTATGCGCTTGTGCACTATTTGTACGTCGTATGGCATCACATGGTACCGTCGCTCCCCTAGTGCGTATACCCGGCGGCATTATATGCCTGGGGTTTGTCATGTTGTATATATGCACCATTGCCCGTGCACTTACACAGTGTAATGTATGTGTGGGGTCGCACATTACTGGGATGTATTGGATTTGTAAAATAAGCAGGTTATTCTTGTGTTGTGTGGCGCTGGACCCACGCCCTGGGGCTGGTTCACATTTGGGGTACTTGGGGGCCTATGTTGTCAGACCCACTCAGCATCAATGCACCCGGCGACCGGCAGATTATGGGACCTGGCAGTGTCACACCGAGAGAGGGGTGTAGTGTCGGCAGTATCAACGCATCCTTTTGGCGTACAAATGAGGGGTCCGGCGGACCAAAGAATAGTATCAATGCACTTTAAAAGCATGGGGGTGTGGGTGAGAGGGGGAGAATACAGTCTCGCGAAGTAGCGCTGACTTAAAAAATCGTTGTTGGGCACCTCACAGCATAAGGCACTAATCATTGATCTTTGATTTTCATTTATGTATGCCTGGATCCACGCCTGATGCCTGGAAGTGCCACACACCGCTATGACTACAAGAGGTGGACAACTAAGGGGACTGGTGGATCTGGAACGTGAGTGGCAAGCGGCGGCATCAAGTGTGATGGGTGATCAACCCAGTGGTTCCTGCGGTGCTAGCCTGAGACAGTGTTCCATATGCTTCATAGTTGGAATGTTTAGTTGTCACTCATTTGTTGTTGCCATTTGTGGTAAGTCGGCAGTACGTCTGCCTGGCAGGTGCATACCTTCAGAGCTGCTCATGCATTATAGTGGGAGGGTATGGTTGTCACCCATTTATTGCTGCCATTCGTGTTATGGTGGCAGTTCGCTGCCTTGCAGGTGTATACCTTTACCGGCGGTATAAAACACAAGTATTAGGGGCAGATGCGACACATTAGTTCCTGTGTCATGGAACGGTTAACTGCCATTACGGCGCATGTGCACGCAGGCGCCTGTCAGTGCGGACATTGAGAAGTTTTGAGATGCTCCATGTAGGGGGATAGGCTGGCACAGAGCTTATCCCAGAACATTGTGCTCGGATGCAGATAGTTCACGGTTTAGGGCTCCAAAATGGCTGGTTCATTCCCTATGATGAATCCAGCCCCGTAGCATTATTATCCTGCAAATGGGGAGTGACCGGGTACAAAACTATTCCGCAACACCCCTTGTCATTAAATTGGTCACTGTGCGTGTTAGGATGCTCCGTAGTAGGGGCAGCAGCCAACATAGAACCTATCTTAGAGCATATTGGTTCAGTTTCAATGGTTCATGAGGCCCATGGGATGCTTATGGGAACTCTTTGGGAGCCTGTGGGACACTACTGGGTTAGTATCACAATTGTATAATCACATCGGCAATGAGTACCGGGGTATGTGAGTGGCCGGTTAACCCTGACGGTTTAGAGCATGGTGCTAATAATACTAGGGGTGTGGGTTGCAACGTGTTACATCGCAATGCGTTCAATCAAGACCATTTAGTGGCATGGTATGTCAATTTTGTCTGATTCAGTCAGCCCTGGTATTTGTGTTATCGTACACTAGGAAGGGGGTTGCGGACCCTACGCCTGGGTAGAAAAGTGGGAATACTTCGCATGGGAGTGGGAAAGGGACACTTCTATGCCGAGGTACACCTCGGCATGGATTGCAGAGATTTCAGTAGGGAGGAGGCTAGCTAGCGTTTTTACACCTGCAGACTATACAGACAGCTGAGAGCAGGGTGGTTTCCAAGTATCTTTCCTTGGCCTCAGTCAGTTAAGGGGGTTTTTATGACTGATCTTCTGAAGAGACACAGTCCTTCGCCATAATAGTTCTTATAGTTAGTGGGGGAGCGACCTGCTACCACTAGGCAGAAGGGTCTTGCTGGAGGAGGTAATCTCCAAGGTTGGCTGGTTAGCACAGGAGTGCCAGGACTGCAGCATAGTCTGGTCACATGGGGTGTCAAGGTGAACTGTGCTTCATAGAAGTCGGGGTCCACTCGACTAGGTTAGGTGATAAAATAGTGTTGAAAATTTTTCGTAAGCTTGGTCAGGGAATTGAGGCAGGGGCATGACCTTTCTGAGTTTTAGGATGGGGGGGGCCAGATAGTCGGTCAACTATGCTGGCCTGTGGCGGTAAGGTCATGACTGGTGAGCAGTAAATTTAAGGTCCTTAGGGGGCGGCGCCATTCACGGATGGGGTCGCCCAGGAGGAGGGACAAGGGGTCTCTCCTAGAACTCCAGGGGCGGTACATCCGGTTGGATGGATGGGTGCGGGGAAAGTGCGGAGTCACGCTTTCTTTAGGCTGGTTGGCCACCCCGCACTGGTATGGATGTCATTAAATGGCACAGAGTGCAAGACCCCCCAAATTGGAATGGAGTTCAGGGAACGTATGGGGGTAACCGGGGGGGAGTACCCTCTCGGTAAGCGGGCCCTCTGCGCATGCGCAACTCCTACGGGAGGGCGTGGCTAATTGATAAGGATCTGACACCGGTTAGCGACCTTGCCGTAGGCCCAAATAGGATACGCAGAAAGTAATTAATGTATAATTATGTCCAGATGTTAGATTCGGATAGAAAAACTATGTATTAGAGATAGTTTAAGGTTAGCCATCTGATATCTGTGCATATGAATTGTAATCAAATGTTGTGTTATGTTTCTGCGTATAATTGTGTAAATATTGTTTATTTCAGAATTTTTAATTTTGTTTTCATATTTTAATAAATACGGCCGGGGGTTGTACGACCCCCGCCTCCAAAAAGTAATTCGCTTCTCATGTCCCTCATTAGAAAATGTGGTTTACGCGCAGGGGGAGGGGGAAATTCGGTAGTCCCAGACCATAGAGAAAGGCGGGTGCCGGTATCGGCCCCGCCGCAGATATGGCGGGGCACCGACCCCCTCCCCCCCCCCTCGCCTGTTCGCCCGGCCCGGCGCGTCTACCGCGTTAGTGTGACGCGGTGGGCGCGTCGCGGCCGGCATTGGGTGGCGGCAGGGAACCCTTGGCCCGGAAGCAATTAAGGTGCTTCCGGGTCAAGGGGGCGGCAGGGGACAGGCCAGTTAGAACTGGCCTGCCCCCAGTGTTAGGATAAAAGGCCGGGGAGCGCGGGACGCGGTCTCTTGGTCCCGCGCTCTCAGGCAACCGGACGCAGCCCCTGGGAGGCTGCTAACTATTTGTTTGCCCACCCACCATCCCCTGTTGCAATATGGTCATTGGGTAATGAATGTGACGGTGCGGTTTTGTTTTTTGTCCTTAGGTTTTTTCCCGTTTACAGGTCATCTATCGTCGTATTTATTGCTATTCCTTGGTCAGGCGGTAAGGTCATGACTGGTGAGCAGCAAATTTAAGGTCCTTAGGGGGCGGTGCCATTTACGGATGGGGTCGCCCAAGAGGAGGGACAAGGGGTCTCTCCTAGAACTCCAGGGGCGGTACATCTGGTTGGATGGATGGGTGTGGGGAAAGAGGGGAGTCACGCTTTCTTTAGGCTGGTTGGCCACCCCGCACTGGTATGGACGTCATTAAATGGCGCAGAGTGCAAGACCCCCCAAATTGGAATGGAGTTCAGGGAACGTATGGGGGTAACCGGGGGGGGAGTACACTCTCGGTAAGCGGGCCCTCTGCGCATGCGCAACTCCTACAGGAGGGCGTGGCTAATTGATAAGGATCTGACACCGGTTAGCGACCTTGCCGTAGGCCCAAATAGGATACGCAGAAAGTAATTAATGTATGATTATGTCCAGATGTTAGATTCGTATAGAAAAACTATGTATTAGAGATAGTTTAAGGTTAGCCATCTGATATCTGTGCATATAAATTGTAATCAAATGTTGTGTTATGTTTCTGCGTATAATTGTGTAAATATTGTTTATTTCAAAATTTTTAATTTTGTTTTCATATTTTAATAAATACGGCCGGGGGTTGTACGACCCCCGCCTCCAAAAAGTAATTACCTTCTCATGTCCCTCATTAGAAAATGTGGTTTACGCGCAGGGGGAGGGGGAAATTCGGTAGTCCGGGCCATACCCGTGATCCTGCCATAATGCACTCATTTGTGCCACTATTTCACAAGTGCTCTATAATATTACCAGATTCAGAACATTCAGGATAACATTTCCCTGATTGACCTCCCAGCAATAAACATGCCGGTCTAAAAACACACAGCAAAGGGCTTTGGAATATTGCAAAGGTAAATCTTCATCTTTACATGTATATCATCAGCCTACAAGCAGGCATTGACTCGTTGGCTGCATCAATTTACAGTGCTGAAAATGCATAGAATGCAGAGTTTGTTTATCTGGATCCGTCTCTCGACAAGAACAGCGTAAAAGCCTCCGAAGTAAAGGCGTTAATAATGATAATATAGAAGTGGCTTTTTTGTATTGCGCATTCTGCCATTACGTAACCTTGTATTAATGTTGCTCATTTCAGATGACTAATGTACCCGCCCTCTGTACAGTAGGCTGCTTCTGAGTGGACTCGCGAGCATTTGTACCTGTGACGTGCAGGATGCCCTCAGGTCTCCACAGTGAGGGATTAGAAGGGGATCACAGCCTTCACATTTCTTGGAAACAGAATTAACCTTTTTTGCCGAACGCCGGATTATATTTGAAACTGTTATTTCCTTCTGTTATTTCCTTTGGTGTCATTATTTTGTAATGTGGTATGCATTATTTTCAGAATGCACATTTGTGAAATTGCTACTGCAGCATAACACCTTATTTTGCAGTTGTCATATTAAAATCGTTTTCTGTTTAAAAACGCCCCATGACTACAATCATGGGTTGCACTTTTCACACCTGAACAGCCTGGATATTTGCTTTTTCAGTACTGTGCTTTCTCTTAAGCAGTCTTTACTTGAAACCTGGTTCTGTTGGCTCCATATGTTCCACACTTGCGACCATAAACCTTTGGTCATTCTACCTGCACCACACATGAGCACCTAAGGACACCGCCTCATGCTTCATGCTCTATGTTGCATGCACTGAACTCCTAGAGCCATGGCATCGGGTCATACTCACATACCTTTGGGTCATGCTTCATACACACACACATTAACCCATAGACATCAGGTCATGCTGTATGCTGAACACCTCAACATATTGATATTGGGTCTTGCTCCATACACTGGCAGCAGCCCATGCTCCATACACCGCACACCGCACACCTTCACCTATAGATATCGGGTCATGCCTAATGCACTGCGCACCTGCAACCGTTACATGGAGTCATGAGTCATACATAGCACTCCTTCACCCATGGACATTGGGTTACGCTCCATACACTGCACAGCTGCCTCCATAGGTAGTGGGTCATGATCCATACACTGCCCACCTTCACAGCTGTAACCATGGCATCAGATCATGCTCCAAACACTAAACACCTGCAACCATGGTATTGGGTCATGCCCCAAACACTGAACATACTACCTCATGGATATCTGTTTATGCTTCGTATATTGCAATACAGTACCCAAGGAAATCTGATCAGGTTCCACAGACTGAACCCCTGCACCATGGATATTGGATCATGACAACATTTGGGAACCCCCAAGGTTTGTTTTAACACCTCCATCCTGAGACAGGAAGTATTGATGTGTATGCAGCAGCACTAACCACCTCCTGATATATACAAGGTAGTCAATCACCGCAATTCAACACTAAGCAAAGCGGAATTCTTTAATATTGTATTCATGAAAAAAACAAGAAACACAGACCTCTAGAGAACCATATAATCAGAACCAGCACAACTAAAAAGCTTTAGAGATAGAAATGCTCATGTTCTGATGGTTATTAAGGTGAACAGGGTGGGCATTCAAAGGTTAGCGTTTCCATTTCACTGCACAGCTGTGCTGCCTGGTAAGACAAGGTAGCTCACCTATGCACAACTTATATTTACATTATTGGCACAGCAGTTCTTACATCTACATACTGATGTCACATCTTGAGGTGGGCAGTGAAGTACAGGGGTTGGTCCTCTTGCTTTCACCCACCCATTCATCTTCCTGGGCAGTACGTGGTCCTCACTCGGGCATTTTGCGATGCTAACATGTTGCCACTGGTGTTTACCATTGGAAGTAAAGTACTGCCTGTGGAGTCAGAGTTGTACAGTCGTAACTTCAAGAGGAATGTTTCAAATGTAAATTAGGACAATAACATACTAAGGCCAGAGGGGTTGTGCGGTGGAAGAGTCAGGACAGTCTGATTAGAGGTCTTTGCAACATATCAATTACATAATATTTAGGCTAATAATATCAATTCATAAAAATATTGGAAAATAAAAACCGTTCACAAAAATAATGCATTCCTATTCCTAACTAACAAAAACATAAACATTGATAACCAACATTTGGTGTTAAAAATATCTATTTTCACTTACATCTATAACATAAATACTAGAAATAAAAATATAATAAGCATTAAATAAAAAAAGAAATAGTAAAAAAAATTGCAACACACAATATCGACTACATTAATGTTGCCCTAAATAAATAATTTAAATGATAAAACATAAAAATAATAACATTTAGGGGCCGATTACGATGTCGGTCGGAAAGCCTCCGACTGCTAGTTGGAAGCTTTCCGAACGTGGTCGGAGGCTTTCCGACCGGCACGTTCGACCACCCAATTACAATGTCAGCGGTCGGAACTTAAACCGGCCGGTCATTCTGACTCGGTTCCGATCGGCTCTCGGAGTCTTCCAGGTGGTTGGAACTGCACCGTAATCCCCTATGGATGGCGTTTCCGCCGTCAGGAATACGATGGGAATACTTTCCGTGCCGGCCTGTCGGACATGGAAAGGATGCCTGAAAATGACTTTGGGTTCCCCTAGCAGGGGTCGGTAGTCGAGGGGGTACCTAGGATACCCCCCTGTAAAAACATGCACTCTGTGACAGGCACCATGGGGTGACTGGGTTTTACACACGCACCCATTTCCTGTATTACAGCCGGTTTACAGCTGTGATACAAGTTACCATAGAGAAAAGTGAGTATCCAATTTATCCAACCTGAGGTCGGTCGGTCCCGAGTCAGAGACGGTGTCGGTCCGAGGCAACTCCGACTGACATCGTCATAAGCGCCTTAATGTTGAATAAAAATTACATAAACATAAAAATATATAAATTTTCTAAAAACATTATAACAATTTTACATTACATTACTGAAATAAACATAAATTACCCCCAAAACATGCACTTCAATACATCAAAATATTGATAAAAAAATCATTCTAACAAGTACTAACATTGAAACATTAAATAATAATAATTGTAAATATATACATAAATAAAACATCCAAATTAAAACAAAACTTTTGAGATATATATTAAATATTATAAAGGAAAGACTAAGTAGCCTTCACCAGAACAGGCACAAACTGGAAAATATTCTAACTAAAAGAACATTAACCACTAAAAACAAACCATAAACCAAATGAAGCAATAAAATTATATAATAAATGAATGAACAATATAAAATTCACACAAAATGCTAATACTTATACTCCATAAACTGCAAAATATGAAAGAAGATAAACACTCTGCGGAATTTTTTAAACCGAACCTGAAAATAGAAGTGGAAAAATATATACAGCTACCTTCCACAGTAAGTAAAACATTTATTTGCACTAACTTATAAATTAATTGATTTAAAAAGTAAAATTACAAATAAGTAACAAAACACTCTACTTCTTTTGTCTTCAACTGTAGATACTACAAAGAAATTACTACAACTTTGAGAAACTACTAATCTACCAAAAAACGACAGCAATCACATACCTGGAAAAAGGCAACTAAAAGTAAGTTAATGAAAAAATAAAATTAGACTCCCACAGCACCCCTACCCACCAATAAACTAATGTTTAAATAAAATTAGCATTCTTTTTCCCCAGCAGAAAAGGAGTCACCTGACCCACATTAGAACACCCCCAACAGAAACCCTGAAAATGAAGATAGCAATTGCCAGCAAGAACACATATGTAAGTATTAAATAGGAAATGAGTACCATAATTTTTTATGTCAATAATAAGCATTTAATTATTTGTGTTATTACACTATTTTCAGGCATAATGACAGAAAGAGCAAGATATATCACATCACAGAAAGGGAAACCATTACTATCTCACATGGACTACACTTGCCGTCAAGAAAGTACAAGCACAGAATTGAGAATGTACTAAATATTACTCTAGGGGGTCATGTAGCTATAAGCAGGGTCCCTATAAAAGATGTTTTAGAAACCTTGGTGTGTGAAAGATGCACATTTTATTTTTCTTCAGTTTAGGAAATTTACTACAAAGATGACTTTGGTGCTGTGGGCACTGTGAAGTAATAATCAAAATCGTTTTTGCATATTAGTATCCCCCCAGGTCTCCCCTAGGTGTTCCAGGGGTAAGAGAGGTCCTGTGATTATGAGCAGTGGCTTTATAAAAGATGTTTTATAAACTCTGGTGAGGAAGAAGTTGCACATTTAATTTTCCCCATTGAAGATAGTTGGCCTCATAGGCAAACATGGCAATATTTATGGATGCATAACTATTGCTAGGAGATTGTGAAAATATAATTCAAAGACAGAACAGAATGGTATTGATACATCCAGCAACTTGGCAGTGTTGAATGTATCATAACTGAGAGGAAAGAAGGTATAAGACTTTCTTTTCTGTAAGCCAAAAATCAAGCCTCTGGCACTCTTCCCTTATTGGACAGTCCTTAGGAAATTAACCAAGCTACCATGATAAGGTGATAAGTGGCCTGGCCGGGGAGAGGCTATCTGATGGAAAGAGCACTGTGGGGCACAGGAAAGCCAGAGCAGGGAGTTTGGGCCATAAAGTATCAGCTTCAAAGAAAGAACAGGTCAAGCAAGTTTGTCAGCCAGGGCCACCCCCTCTCCCTGCCAAATGGGAGACTTAAGGAAGGAATTCCACACGTGAGTGGGGGAGTTTATGGAAATAAGCCATACTAGCCAACTAACTTAAGACAAAATCCTAAACTTACTACTTTTGGTATTCACAGAAGTTAGGATTTTGTCTTAAGTTTGTCTTAAGACAAACTTAAGACAGACTTAAGACAGTCTTCAGACAGACTTAAGACAGTCTTAAGACAGACTTAAGACAGACTTAAGACAAACTTAAGACAGACTTAAGGCAGACTTAAGACAGACTTAAGTTAGGATTTTGTTTTAAGTTTGTCTTAAGTCTGTCTTAAGACTGTCTTAAGTCTGTCTCAGGTTTGTCTTAAGACAAACTTAAGAAAAAATCCTAACTTCTGTGAATAACAAAAGTAGTAAGTTTAGGGATTTTGTCTTAAGTTAGTTCTGTGAATCGGCCCCTAAGTTTGGTTTAGTTAGTTCTTTCTGCGCTGCTGAAATTTCAGCCATGATGGATTTTGAGTGAATAGTGCTTTCCGGTGCAAGACAATGCCACACTTTGGAGGAAGTTTTCATGCTTTAGGGTGTTGCCCTGCACCTCATTGGACAAGGATGCTTCCCTGCTTATTGCCAGAGAACACTGAATAAATATGTGAGAGGAGCAGAGCCTCCTCATTCTGCTGCGGTAAACAACAAGAAGAAGGAGGATTGTCTTGCTGGAATCCTGATCTGCACCCAAGGGCCTGTCTGGTGAAGACTACGCCTGCTGCACTATCTGGGACAACAGAGCTGAAGACTTTGCCTGTCTTCAAGAAGGAGTAAGGAGTGGGACTCCCTGCAGCTAAAGGTTAACAGAGCTTAACTGACTCCTCTCTAGCCAGAGCCCCCTCCGGGAGTACATCCAGTGGAGTTTTTAAGGAGTTGACAAGTGCATTGTGGGAAGCGAAGTCCAGGCCTGCCAAGGACAATCTAGCAGACTCCAGACCCTTGGATTTGTGTTTTGGATACTTGGAACCCACCAGGAGACCTTTTGGAAGCCCCATAAGGGGACAGACTTGACCGCGAGAGCCAAGCCGGCCATCTTCAACCGTGACCTGGCCCTGATTCCAGGTGCATCCCACTGAAGAGCCTTGGAGGTCCAATTTCCAGAGTTTGTCCAGGAGCTTCATGAAAGTCAAGCCTGCATTCCCTCCCCGAATCTGGACTGGTGGAGAGCAGTGAGGGTTCTTGGTGGAATAAGCTCCAAAAAGGTTTTTAAGTCCAAAAGTAAAATTTTGACCGAGGCCTCCCGAGTGAGGTATCCAAGCGTCAGTTGGGACAAAACAATGGGGGATGAACAGGCCAAAAAGGGCGACTTTCTAACAAGTGTGCATTTGGGGTAGTGGGACATTTATTGCTTGCATTGTTTCACTGCAATGACTATGGGCAAAAGGCATACACATTGTGTCCTTTATGTACAGACATGGTAAAAGTGTTTTCTGAATAAAAAGTGGTTATTTAATAAAATGCAGAAAACAACAGTCATGCCAACACACAGAGTGCTACAGTATCAGCGTTGAGGTTGCTCTAAATTAAATGGTGGTGTTCTCCCTAGAATGGCACCATGAACAACCTGTTGCTGAACAGCTAATGATATGGATTTTGAGACACTAGTAATGGAAGTGCCTTAGTTCCGTTGGGCTTGACCACCTGCTGGCCCCCCCTTCGGACAGAGACTGGGATACACAGTAAATATCTCGGCTTGACCCTTGAGTGCTGAGACATTGCCTCAAGACCCTTCGGAGCAAAGGGTGGCCTTGCTACCTTCTGTATTGCACCCAGATTCCAGTCTTAAGACTACTGTTTCACTTTGCAGATGAGAGGTTTCCTTGAGACATAGAGCTGTCCCATTCCAGTTGCCTAAGACAGAGGCACACAAACAAAAAACATGTCAGAGGTGATTGTGTTTCACTCAGGATATATTTGCTTGTACAGGAAAATGTGTGCCTTCTCCTGCCCAGAAGAACTCCTAAGAGGCCGAAGACCTTTGTACCAATCAGCTCATAGTTAACATCCAAATCCATGTTGCTGGTGCATTTAACTGTGTTTACTCTTAGCCCACCTCAAACCTTTCTTCGGGCGATCTACCTCCTTCAGAGCCTTAAATCGCACAAACAAATCCAGCTGTTAATTGACAAAAATTGTGAGGTCTTGAACAGTATACATGCTGTGCCTGTCCAACCTGGACAGATTACAGATATGTTTTAAGGTATGTGCAAAATGACAAATTGCCCAGGGCCTTAACTTTTAGAGGGCCCCCTGGGAAGTGGTCTTTTTCTCTCTGTTTCCCATCTCTGCCTATTTCTCTACCTCAGCCTCTTTGCCTACCACGGACGACTGGTGTTCATGGGCAAAAGGGGCGTTGCCTTGCCACCCTATGGGGAGAGGCAAAACTAGAGAAATAAACACAGACCAGATGAAAATAAATCATATAAGGAAGCTGAAACTCTTGGATGAACTCTAGTGAACTTTGCAGATGTCCTACTGTGCAAGTGCCAGCTAGGAAAGATTTTCTTTGACCTGCAGGCACAAGCTACAATGGTGACATCACAGGAGAGGGGGTGCTGAGTTAGAAAGCAAGTGATCCAGTTGCATTTGGGGCGTATAAACAGTGGCCCTGGGAGGAGTTACAAAAGTCCATCCACTTCAATGGCTGGGGGTGAAGCAGGCCAATGAGAGAAGGAGGGAGTGGATGGCAACAATTTGTTGGTCATCACAGATGGGCAGGCAATAGGAGGGGTGCAGGGAGCTGCTCTCCTGGCAGTAACACGTGTTTAGTACTGCATATTGATGTTTTTACTAAAGAAGGCTCTTGAAATTATATATTGTGCATAATTTTGTAACAATTTTTATTAATTGAAACAAATACATCTATTCACTTCAGTTCACTGCACTTGGTTTCACTTTGAAAAAAAACGTACTGGAGCTGAGCACAACAGATTGTTCCTTATCTCAACCATAGAGGCCCAGGAGAGTGAAGTAACCAGCTGCAGACAGCAATTACACTTGTGGATTAAGAGGTAAGTGTGCAGTTAAGCTTCTGCCTGCATCATCAGTGTCGTCAACCCCGCCCCCAGCTACAGTGGGGTGGAGTTTTTGATGGACCTCAACTGTCTGAAGCTCTGCAGCCAAAGGCTCATAATAAACTTGGGACTGTGAGTAAGTGAAAGGATGGGTAGATGGATGGATGGAGTGAAAGGATGGGTTGATGGATGATGAGAGAATGGATGGATGGATGGTAGAATGAGTGAAAGGATGGATGGATGAGTGGATGGATGGATGGATGGATGAGTGAAAGGCTGGATGAGTGAAAGGATGTATGTAAAGATGGATGAGTAAAACAATGGATGGATGAGTGAAAGACAGGGTCGATGAATGTCTGGATGAAAGGATGACTGGATGATAGAAAGGGTAAATTGATGGATGGATGAATAGATAGATGAGTGAGTGAAAGTCTGGATGGCTGAGTGAGAGGGTAAATGGATGAATGGATGGATGGGTGGGACGAATGGTGGATGGTTAGGTATAAGAATGGATGGCTGAGTGATTGCGTGGAAAGTGAATGAGCCAAAGGGAGGATGATGGATGAATGTTCATTCTTGAAATAATAAAAATAAAAAACAGACCCGTTTCGGGTCCAGCATCAAACTGAGGCAGCAAGTGACATTGTTTGATTGATGACACAGGTGAACGAAGGTGCCTCTGCCATGCCAGCACTGTGAGCATGTTTGTGTGACTATGTGTGTGCATTAATGTAAGAGAGAGTCAGTGTAGGAATGAGTTAGATTGAGTGAGAATGAGTGACAGTAAGGACCAGTATTTGTGAGAATGATTGTGAGTGAGTGAGGGAGTATGACAGGGAGTGTAACTATATGTTGTTGTGTGTGAGACTGAGTCACAGTAAGACTGAGTTATTCAGAATGAGTGAGAATGAGTGGGACTGAGTGTGACAGAGTGGGCCAGAGTTGAATGAGTCAGACTGTGTGAATTAGTGACACAAATGAGACTGAGTGAGTCAGAGTGAGACAGTAAACTTAATGCAAGAAATTGTGAGAGAACCCTTCAAGTAAAAGCTCTTTTAAATTCGTAACAAGGATTATGCCACACCAATTTTAAAGGTCAGCAGCAGCTGCCACTGCTGCCTACCTCACATTGTGTCTTTATTCCAAATGTCAGCCTAAGGAATTTAGCGTCCCTGGGCAAGGCATATATTTTTTATGGATACCATTTCTGAAAGTTTAAGTATAATTCAGTATTATTTAACATCATCAAAATTGTTCCGAACAGTGAGCCCCAAAAATTTTTTATATGACACTGAGATTACCAACAATGAAAAAAATGTGTCTTTTATTCCAGGTTTTAAAATCAACCTTCTGCAGCTACATTATCAAATACATGGTCAGAAGAAGTGGCTATGAATGGCCGAAATTAGTCCTTTCATGATCCAATCAATATATCAATCAATTTATTGTTTCAGCTATACAATATATGACAATTTTAAAATAAAATACACACATTTTTCTATAATTTTTATTTAAAAAAAAAAAAAATCTTTTTATTGAACCAGCTCATGAGTCATTACAAGACCAAATATAAGCAGAAGTAAATCACCAGGTCAAAGTTAAAACAAATATACATTCTGGCGGAAACGTATTGTCACGGTCACTCTTTGAAACAAGTAGCATCTTGTATTATATGAATCTGTCTTGTATTGTGAAGGATCATAACTTACGTATTTCCCTGCAATGTGTAGTGCACAAAGCCATGTGTTGGAATGCTTCGGACCCCTCTAAAAACACCTGTAGCTCTGCAAGGGTGACCATATCTTTTCCCATTTCTTTATGCATCCCCTACTTTTGTATACCACTTCCTCTGCTCTCTATCAACAGTCTAGGTCTCTTTCCCATTCTGTCACTGATGGTGGGATGGACGCCCGTCCATCGCCTCGCTATGTTGCCCTTTGCGACGCCTTCGGACAGTGCCAGCCAGAGTTTACTGTGCCGGGCCAGTTTCCCTCACCCTTGATCATCAGCAGGAACCATCTTGCATCCATTGACACCTCTATCCCCACTACCCTTGACATCACTGCTGTCACACCTCACCAGAATTAATTGATTACGGGCATTCCCATACAATGTGGAAGAAGGAGCCCTCTTGTTGACAGCCTCTTGCACATTGGGACCTCTCTGTTTTCCCCCCTCTATGTAGTAGTGTGCGGGGGCAATATGAGTGATGTAGGGTCCTGAGCTGTACTAACCTAAAGTGCTCTCAAATTGCAATTTCCCTATGGCTCTGTAGGGCCTCCACCCAATCCTCATCCTCAATGTTGCCTAGATTGTCAATCCAGGCACCTCGAAGAGCAGTCAGGGGGTCAGGCACGTCATTCATTATTTTCTGATATACTGATGACGTTCCCTTAGTGGGAATCGGATCCATGAGCAATCTGTCCTCTAATCGGGAGTAGTCTGAAATGGCCGTGCCCTTCCGTATGTTTTCTCTTAGAGCATGCATAAGTCTTATGTACGAGAAGCTCTGAGAGGGTGTCAGGTCATATTCATGTTGCAGTATGTCAAAGGGTGTGAGCGCCCCTTCCCTCCACTTGTCGCCCAAGTGGTCAATGTCTATCTTTTGCCATCTTCCGACCCCGTGTCAGAGTAGTCACATTTTTCAGTCTGTCCCCGGAACATAGCAGCATCATGCCTCACAGTCGTCTCTGCCATCCCAGGTATCTCTTTGCCTCCGTCCAACACTGGATCACCAGGGTGAGGGTTGGTCAGTCCTTGCTCGCCCATCACGTGTGGAGAAGGGCCTTGTAGTTCCCATTTGGCATCGCATTTCTATCCACTCCATAGGCCAGCTCGTCCTTGTCTGAATAGACCCAATCATTAATTACTATCAGTTGTGATGCCCAAAAATATAGTTTAATGTATGGGACCGCTAGGCCCCCTTCGTAGATCCCCCCTTTGCAGTTTCAATTTAGCAATCTGAGATGCACCTCCCTGCCACAGCAGCATGCGAAGCTCCTGGGCTTCTTGCTTAAAAAAAGGATGGAGGGACCATGTATGGGGCATTCTGCAGTATATATAATAGGCGCAGTGGCATCATCATCCTATATAGGGCTACTCTGCCCATTAAAGACAGCGCCAATGTGCGCCAATGTGCGCCAATGTGTCATGTCTGCGCTCAGTCTGCGCAGCTGAGGGAAGGGGTTCTGATGTAGGAATATCTGTGGATTGTGTGTTAAATGGATGCCCAAATATTTGAAGCTTTCTACCACTATCTGGGCAACACACCTCGCTGGGAGCCATCGGGGGTGGCCCCTACAATGGGAACACCACTGATTTTGTCCAATTAATTGTATATCCGGAGTAGCTCCCAAACAATGTAAAAATGTGAGAGAAACCCTTGCTATGGAGTAGTAGGGCCTCCAGAGGTACAGGACAATATCGTTGGCATGTAAGGAGATACGCTCTTCCCGTCCCCCCTCCGCCGGGATGCCCCAAATCATCAGATCAGCTCTAATCCAATGCGCCAGGGTCTCCAATACCAGAGCAAACAGAAGCAGCAACAGGGGACAGCCCTGCCTGGTGCCCCTACGAAGAGGAAAGCTTCTCAATAATGTGCTGTTGACCCTAACCCTAGCCAAAGGGCCTTGGTAGAGTAGCATTACCCAGCTGCAGAATTTTGGGCCAAAGCCCAGTTTAGATAGCTAAGCGAACATATAGGGCCACTCTATACTATCAAAGGCCATTGAGGCGTCTAAAGCCATTAGCGCTGTCTGTTGAGGCGAGAGGGCCCTCGTCAGGTAAAATACTCCGTAGAGCCGCCGTAGGTTATGACGCATGCTCCTATGTGGCATAAAGCCTGACTGATCCACGTGAATAATTGGGGCTATTACCTGCAGCAACCTAATTGCTAGGGCCTTCGCCAGCACCTTCGCTTCCATATTAAGAAGCAAGATCAGCCTATACAAACTGCAACTTTCCGGGGGTTTACCTACTTATGTATTACTACACTTGTGGCCGTATGCTGATCTATGGCCAGTGAACCTACTTCTCTAGCTTCTTCAAACATTTTAAGTAGCGGCTTTGCGATTCTAGATGATAAGCTTTTAAATAGCTCGACCAGGAGCCCATTTGAACCCACCACTTACCCGGACTTCAATGACCCCAGAGCGCTTGAAAGTTCCTCTTCTGAGAGATCCTCTTCTAAGGCATTTCTCGCATCTGCTGACAATGTCTGGAGTGAGAAGTCCACAAGCAATTGTTCACAATCTCTATCTGATCTTGTGTTAATTGGAGTGTACAGTACTTAGTAGTAAGAGGCAAAGGCCTCATCCACTTTGGGGACTCGTTGTCTGGAGTACGCCAGTATTGTCCACTACGCTCGCCACCCATGACCTTTCTTAATTCTCTTATCTAGCCAGGCCAGTAGTTTGGAGGCTTTATCCCCTACCTCATATATTCGGTGCTGTGTGGCCAGAGCACACATCCGCGCTGCATTGTCTGCTAGGGCACGCAGCTCTTGCTGACGTAGTGTTAATCTGTGCCTCAGCTCTGCACACACACCAGCTATCGCATCTTGTTCTAGTTTCTGTATCTCCTACTCAAGGATCAGGAGCCTATACGCATCTTCTTTTTTCTTCCCCCTATCAGCGCCAGCGTCTGACCTCTTAGCAGTGTTTTAAAGGCCTCCCAGAGTGTCAGGTGGGATGCTACTGATCCCTCATTTTTTTTAAAATATAGGTCTGTTCCCTCCTGTAGTTTGTCCCTCAAGTCGGGGTCCCGTATGAACCATGGTTCTATTCTGGGGAATACTGCTTTATTATGCTGTGGCCCATTTAGGACAATACTCACTGGAGAGTGGTCGGAGATGCCCCTAGCCATATGCGTCGGTTGAGAAAAGCTCCCGATCCGGTCATGGTGCGTGAAAAAATAGTCTATCCTTGAGAATGAGCTGTGTCCTGCTGAGTAGTATGTATATTGTTTTTCTTGAGGGTTGTGGGTCCTCCATACGCCTGCAAGAACCATTGCTGTTAAAAAGCCCAATAGAGTCTACCCCCGCCTGTCCCCCAGTTGCGTTCGAGCAGTCTAAGTCTGGATTTATTACTGCATTGGAGTCGCCCCCAGTCAAAAGGGTACTAATGGGGAGGCTCGCCAGCAACACACTAATTTTAGGGAAAATGATTGTATGTAGCCCCTCCCATCTGCCTGAAACTGCCACACAACACCCCTAGTCATCATGCCAGATTTGGTCAACTATGAAGGGCAGTGAATTACCTAGTAAGATGCCCTCCCCATGGGCCCCGGTCGTGTACCCCAAGTGAGCCACCAGTTGGTACCCAAATCGATCTAGGGCCTTTTAGTAATTTTCTTTCAGGTGTTTCCCTGTAGCAATAACACGTTTAATTTGCTGCAAGATCAGGGTTTGTTTAATTTTATTTATATGTATTGAGAGGGTAACTGTTCCTAAAGATGGTCGTGTGTGCTCTCAAGAAGTAAACAGGTCGGGAAGAATGTGGGGAATTTCTCCTTTTGAATATAGTGCCCTCACACACCCTTTCGGGTGTCTTGCTTCATCATGGGGCGTTGCTCCTCGTGGGGGTGGCGCTGCAGTCCCCCACGGGCCCCGCAAGAGGGCTCTTTATCGGAGATCTTTTGTTTGGAGACGCCGCAGTTGTGCATGGGGGTGTGTGGGCCTATCTAAGGGGTGGTGAGTGGTGCGTTAAAAATTACTGGATAAAGTACAAGACCTTTATTCACAACTCTACCTAGTAAAGGTTTAAAATAGTGATCCTGGAGTTCCTCTAGGAAAAGAAATAAAGAGGGCAGATGTGAAGGTAACTGCTGCTCTCAGGATGGTGCGTGTAAGTCCTAATAATAAATGGTCAACATGTTTCGCGCTTCAGGGTGGGTCCTTAAGGGATCCCGATGCGCTTCGTCAGGACCAAACTATAAAGTGGGTGAAATAATTGTGAAAGAATGAGAACAGGTTTCAAATGAGGTGCTGTGTTGTAAACCTGTGATACCTTAGTATTAGGTAAACGCAGCGTCCTTGCGCTGATAGGTACTCCTTCTTGTGTGGATAACCTTTACCCAACCTGGTAGGGTAGAAATACATATACGTACTTGAGAGCACACACGACCATCTTTAGGAACAGTTACCCTCTCAATACATATACGTTATTTCTAAATTACGCTCCCAGTCCCCCCCTCTTCTTGTAGTATTGTTTAATTTTATTCCCAAGACCATTTACCTTCCAAGTCCATGCACGTAAGTTATTAGTTTCCCCTTGCATCGTGGAAGCACCAATTTGCAACTGTGTCTCATTTCCCTTCCCTACTGGACCAAGTGAGTGCCCGCACTTTGTTTCAGCTATTTCTGTTATGAGCTATAATGACTAACTTAATAATAAAAACAAACAAATCCCTTAACCCGCCCTCCCTGCTTCCCTGCTAGGTGAGTTACAAACCCCCCACCTCGCCCAAACTGTGTTTTGATTGCAATTCTAGAGGGGAAGTGGACCTGCCACTAGCGTTGTGGCGAACATTACTTAAGATGGATAAAACACTTCTCCAATGTCTCTGGAAGTGAGCACTTAGCAACACACATTGCGGCAGTTTGAGTACTACTAGGGCACAGTCTCTAGTCTTAGATTAGGATCTGGGTTGCATAGCTCTCGTTGAACCCCAAAATTATCCTGCTTCACCTCCCCCCCACCTGTGCCACCCCAACCCCAGAGAGAAGTCACAACAGTCTGTATCACCACCTCAGAGTCACTTATCTGGTTCCTGTAGCTGGCATGACCAGCCAGGTGGGGAGCCGGGATTACACCAGATCTTGCTCAGTCACAACGGGTGTCTGTTTTCGGCTGTCCTTCCACCCGACCGTCCTCTAACCTTACAGCCAGTCCCACGCTTCTTCAGGGGTCGTGAAGAAGTACAATTTTCCCTCCGCTATCACCTTGAGTTTGGTCGGGAACAGCATCATATATTTCAGGTTTTTTGTTCTAAGGGTTTTTTTCACAGCATCGAAGGTTTGACGTTGGCGTGGGAGTCGGAGCGTAAAGTCCAGGAAAATCAGATAGTGGCATTTTCGTACTGAAGAACACAGTGCTCCTGTGCTGCCTGTAAGATGACATCTCTGTCTCTGAAGTTCAGTACACTGGCTACAATTGTACGGGGGAGCCCTCGGGCACGGGCAAGGCCCCAGGGCCCGGTGCGCTCTCTCTACTGAGAAGAAGGTCGACAAACTTTTTGGTTTGAGAGTGTGTAGGATCAAGTCTTCCAAGAAGAGGTCTGTTGACTGACCCTCCATTCCCTCAGAACTCCAACCACCCGGATGTTGTTACGGCGAGCTCTACCTTCTTGATCTTCCAGGAGAGCTATGATTCTGGTTTTTTGTTTTGTTAGCGCCGTGACTTGCTCTTCTAGGCATTTTGTTTTGGATTGTAGGTCCCCACTGCTTGCCTCAGCTATTGACATTTTGTCTGCTAGCTATCGAAAGTCCGCACTGAGAAAGTTCACCTCTTCCGTTACAGAATCAAGTTTAGGTTCCAAGGTGCCTCTGAGGTCTCTGATGGCTCTCATGATGTCTTTCAGGGAGGGGTCTGGGATCTGCTCCTCTTCTTCAACCAGTGCCGGGGCACCCGCGGTAGTGCCTTCCCGGCCCACGGTGACCGTGTACTTGTCTATTTGGTTGGTCTGGCCTTTGTGCGATTTCTTGGGGCGGACCATTATTTCTGTTCTCTCGTGGTTTCAGGCAGCCTCGATACAGTTTGTTGGGTAGATGTCGGCGTCTCCTCCGCGCCTTCACAACCCAAACCCAGCAGGTCACACAGCGACTGTTTTCCCGGCCTCACTCCAGGTATTTTAATAATCGTAGCCATCCTCTTTTGCCTTCTGGCTGGGTGCGGTCATCTCTCTTCACGCCGCCTCATTTCTCACCGCCAATTTGATGCCCGGGGACAGCCCCAGTGCCCTCACCCTCAAAAAGGCAGCTTTTTGTTCTTTTCCATGTACCCTTTTATCGGGAACCACGGCAATGGTACTTAGGACTGCTGCTCTTCGGGGGGAGAGGGAAAGGAGGGTGCTCCCTGATTTTCTCCCGCCATTGACACTTATTTCTGCACACCATCTGCGGGGCCCCGCCATCAATCCAGCTCACCTGACGCCCTCCCTGCCACCTATGCCCCAAATGGCAGTGTGGACGCTTCAGGCCACCTCCGGGTGTCTATCAGCTATCATACCCGTGCCACCCACCATGGCGGTAGGACCTGTGGGTTGTCTCCTCACCTCGCAGGTGATTTTTGTCTAGGCCTCTGGTTGGCCCACCAAGTATGGGGCTCAATTGCCTGCCACATCAGGGGCCAGCAGCCAATTCTTTGTTTTTATGCCCAGTTTATCCGGGTACTGCAGCTATGCGTTGTCGCCACAGATCTTCTCCCCTCCAGGGGACCGATCCAGGCCTACGCTCTCCCGCTTGCTTGCGCCGCCTCGGACTGGCACGCCACGCCTTGGGCTCAATTACGTCTTGCCCCTTCACCGAGGCACTGACTCCTTCGGGATCCCTCTTTCAAGATTTAGTGTACAGCCAGCATCCAGTTTCAGGCGCCTGGGTGCCCGTCCACAGCCAGGTCAGCAACGCAAGAACCCTGCAGGTGAGACACTCAGCCAAAGAGGCTGGTCGTGTGCATTTACTTTAATCCGGCCGGCGCCATGATGATTCCCTGGAGCTGCCTTCACGTTCCTTCTTTGTTGCTGTCTGCAGTTCTGCGGAGGTCGGCTCGGGTTGCCGCTCAAACCCTGCTCTCGTCTTCACCACTGTCGGGTGTTTGTGCCCTCTTCCTATCGAATATTGACAGATATTTTGGGGTTTAAATTCGTCGACTAGCACAGCACGCTTACTGTGCGACCATCTTCGCCAGGCACAAATCACGCCCCATTTTTATATAATATTGAACGAATTAAGTTAAATAACCAGCTTCAGTTAGACAGTGATCGGCACAAGGACCTGTGTTATCTTCGGGTTTGATCCTTACAGTTCATCTTGTAAGTTTCCAAGCATAATATATGTAAGTAGCAAAAAGCGAATAGATGTCCGGTGAGTTGCTCCTTCGGCATAAGACTGTCACCTTTTTACAACGTCTTACATTTGTAATCCCTCAATACTGGACAAAGGAATTGTTGCATAGGTCTTACTGTGGTCGAGCACAACAGCATGTGAGGAGTTAAGGTTTCCCGACCTACAAACATGCACTTACAGAAGTCTGAACTAGACTCAGAAAGGGCCCACTTTTTAGTGAAGGTCAGAACCAGGAGAATCCCTAATCTGAATTTTACATAAAGACTTCTCTTCAAGTCTGGTGTCAGATGTGCTACATAAATAAAAAAAATATTCAATTGTTTTGAGTTCAGATAGATCTGCCTTTTTTGAACTCAGAATAGCTGGTTTCTGCAGGTGGCTTCAAAATATTTTTTCTTAATTTCTACAATGGTGGATTTTGACTTCATTACAGGCTTTGTCCCAAAGCCTTGCAGGCTTATTGCTTCCAACACTTTTTTGAAGTGGATCAACCAGTCATTTTTTACTATATTCATTTATCTTAAGTTTTTCCCTGAGAACATAGAGATAAATCTTGGAAACAAGGTTGGTCCAGACTCTCCCAATAGAGAACCTGTTGAGCTGCAGCTTCAATGTAGGTGATGCCAAGTTTGAGTCTTAATGCATCGACTGGGCTTCATGGACCTAGGCACAGCATCTGTCACAAAAATCGGTTCTCAGATTTTTGCATGTTTGGAACTCATCATTCTACGCACATTTCCACTCGATATAGAGTGACAGCTACTGCCTTTATGTCACAGAGTTGGAGAATATTTTCAATTGATTTCCTGACCAGTTTGATCTTGCAGTGCAGTGTTGGCTTCAATATTTTAGAATATTTTGGTGCGTAGAAACATAAGAGAGAAAACTCACTTAGGGGCATATCAACAACAACCGGTGATAATTATCGCTCAGCGTTCTTAGCGTGAGGATAATTATCGCCATCTAGCGTGAATTTTTATCGCTGAGATAGCGTGCTATTAGCAACGCTTATCTCAATAGCGATAAAAATCTACACGCTAACAGGCTAACGTGAGATTATCGCTGGAAACCCAGCGATAATCACACGTTACCTTGTTGATAGGGACAGGCAAACTTAGCCATGATATCCTCCTTCCATAGGATATCATGGCTAAGTCTGAAAATTAGCAGACGTAAAAAAGCAGCGTTAACCGCGGTTAGCGCTGCTTTTTTTGTCTCTAACAGTGTTAGCGACATTCTTGATAATAGGAGAAATGTCGCTTAGCGACATTTCTCCTATTATTTTACTCTGGAACGCCCCCTTTGAATCTCATTAGAGATGCAAGGGGAAGCGTGGAGTAAAAGGGTGCTAACATGCAAATTTGCGTGTTAGCACCCTGTTGTTGATAGGGCGCTAGTTTTATCTCTGCTTTTTTGGCTTTTAAAGCCAAAAAAGCAGAGATAAAGCCCTTGTTGATATGCCCCTTGGTAACTCGTAAATTATCTCTCAATCCCACCGCACAGGGGGGAGAATCCCATCTATTTAAAAGTTCTCTCACCCACTAGGATTCCTAGAAGCATGCTTCATAATTAAGTCCTTATCCAGATACTGGCTATATCTGGGTGGGTGCTATCTTGAATCTCAGGAGAGCTCTTTTGATTTTTTGGGGGGGGAGGGATCTATGTTAAAAATAAATGTCCTACTGGTATCCAGACTGACCACTGAAAGTCTAATTTATTTAAGTATCCTGTTGCAAGGTTAAAAACACAGGATGATGATGTAGGAGTAATTGTTAAAACTCTGATATCTGTTGGGTCTACATGATTCAGCCAAAGTTTTATACCTCAATGTTTAATTGGCTTTTGTCAGGACTGAAACCCTAAACCCCTTTTTCACATACCAATTTGTATGCTACTGGATGTTGCAGTCAATCTTAACAGTGCATTTACATTCATTCAATCATTCAAAACATGTAATCCCAAATGAGGAATTTCCTCATCTTATTGTATCTGTGGGTGAAAAAAAAGACACAATTACAAAGAATCTGTTCGCATATATATGCATATTGACAAAGAAAGCTTGTGTTCTATGCTGTGTGACACACTGTGAACATTGCATACTCTTGTGTATGGTGGTAACACATGCACTGTCCCTAAACTTTAAGTAGAGCTATCATCGTATTTGGCCCATGAGAAATGCCCATGTGACATTATGCAGGTATTCAGTAGCTTGAATATTGGTACATGCAAGGATAAAACATTGGTGTGTTTAAACCTACTTGTATTTATCGGTTTCAGTGCCCCATACAGTCTTAGACCCTGTAGTCGCACGCTGTAAGTGAAAATAGGAATGTTGGCCACATGGGTGAGCGAATAGCTTCATATCCCATTTGTGAGGTAGGGCCTGTACTGTTCCATCTCCCAACACGTCAAAGGGTGATTGATTGTCTGTTGCTTACCTGAGTGCATAGGAGTAATGGTTCAATCCTACGTGGTACACGTAGCCGATAATAAATGTTCACGAGCTTGGCTTGACAGTTAGTTACGCGGTACCCCTTATCAGCAACAAGTACCTCCATGCCTTATTTATTTATAAGCACAGGGCCCTCCATAATAGCAATAGGAGCCAATTGCAAACCGGCGACGAGGCGGGTACTGGACCTCACGTCCTGAAACCACCTGTAGCTTCCGGTCTTCTCTGGAGCTGCCCACCCACTGCATTGCGGGACCACAACCTGGTCGACAGCAGCAGCCACACCACATCGGCCCACCCCCACCCTGCGTGCTGCTCTCCATGTGCCGATCACGCCAATGCGGCATCCAGCTTTCAGGTGCGGCGTGCAGCAGCAAATCATCACAGGCGGTGAGTGCCCCAGCTACCCCGCAGTGCCAGCCCCCCTGCCCGGTGACCATGTGGTGCTCTGCATCAACTGTGGTAATGCCAGGCAGCACTCCCAGCCCCCGCTGTAGCATCGCAATGTGAGCCCGGCCTCAGCAATTACTGTGCAGCTGAGCATCGAGCCACATAACCAATGGCAGCGCGGCGAGTTTATAGGGCATATACACCCCGTCCTTTGTCCGTCTCCTCACATGAAGGCTCAGAACACCAAGACTGGTGCAAGGGGCCCATCCAAGAAAATCAGGCCACTTGCTGCCTACCCGACGCCTTCAGAGTGGCCGGAAGCCCAGTTTTAAACATCCCCAGAGTGAGGAGTTTCTCGGACGGGTGTACCAGACCACCTCACGTGGCTCTCAGTGCTTGTGCCACAAGATCCCACAGACACAGCAGGAGGTGCCCATGTGACCTCAGAATCACATAGCATGATTACCTCAATCCTGGCCGTAGAGCCATTTATTGTAGACAGTGCTCCATACCCGCTAGCTCCGAAATGGAAGAACTGGGAGGAGAGCCATCAATTCTACTTTGAAGGTGCCGACATTGCATTTGAACAGCGCAGGGCTCTCCTCTTACACCTAGGAGGAAAGGACATTCACAAGGTATACAAGACTTTGGTCGAAGCAACGCCCAAAACATACGCAACTTTACTCAGGGCTCTCTGCGCATATTTAGAGCGGATGATGAATAGGGGATATGATAGCAGAGTGCTCCGCAAAAAAAAAAAGAGATGTTCTACCTGTGGAAAATATAACCACTTACTCAAAGTCTGCAGATCATCAAAGGGAAAGCCTCAGAAAGAAACCATACAGGCTATTGCCGGTATCCCTGCCGCACCAGAGGACATGGATGACAACTTGGAAGAGTACAATGTTCACACTGTCTTTGCATTTGACAGATCCCGATCACCTTGCCGCCAGCTCCTAATAGGGCCTCAAAGGGTCATGGCAATCATCGACACCAGAGTATCTAACTAATGTCAGCTGACGTATATCACACTCTAGCTTTCCACCCGGACCTGGGTAATGGGAAGGTCAGGGTCTTTGCATATGGGCAAGCATGTCCCATACTCCTTGGTTGTTTCAAATCACTGGTGTCCGACAAGAGTGCAAGTATCGACACCATCATCTACGCAGCCGAAAAAGTACATGGCATGTTGGTTAGCGGGCAGACCACCAAAGCACTCGACCTGATCTCGTTTGCCCTCAGAGTACAAGAGGAAGGATTTTCCACCATCCTCGACGAGTTTGCAGAACTGTTTAAAGGCATCAGCTGCCTCCGAGGTAAATAGGTGAAACTGCATATTGACCACTCCATTCAGCTGATAGCTCTACAACATCGGTGGATCGCTTTCCATCACTGGCCAAAGATGGAAGAAGAACTGGAGAAGTTGGAAAGTGCAGGCATGATTGAGAAAGTGACGGGCCTCACCCCGTGGGCCTCACCACTCATAATCATGATGAAACAGAAATGTCCTGGGGAGGTCTGATTCTGCTTGGATATGCAACCCCCCAATGTCACCATCAAATGCAAATGCCATCTAACTCCCACAGCAGACAACATCCTGGGAGAACTCAATGGAGCAAAGTGATTTTCAAAGGTTGACCTTTGCTCCAGTTACCATCAGTTATCACTCCAACCCAAGTCAAGGTATATCGCTACCTTTTTCTCTCATGTCATTCTACGAAGATATCGCCACCTCAACTTTGGCATATCAAGTGCCACTGAAGTCTTCCAGAACACCATACAAAAAATGCTCAGTGGTCTACCAGGAGTCATTAATGTCAGCGATTACATTCTCATACATGCCAAGAAGGTGGCAGAACACCACCAGCCTTCCAGAGGATCAAAGTTTCCGTAATCACTTTCCATTGCGAGAAGTGTGAGTTTCTGAAACGACTTATCAGCTTCTTTGGTATATATTTTCAGTGGAAGGACTGGCACCAGACCTAGAAAAGGTCTTAGATGTACAAGAGGCCCCTGCACCCACCAACATCTCAGAGGTACAGAGCTTCCTTGGTATGGTGAATTCGCATGGGAGGTTCATCCCAGACCTCACAGGTCTCACCCAACCCCTTTGTGAACTCACCAAAACAAGTGCCACCTGGATCTAGGATACAGAGCAGGAAGAAGCATTCCACAAGAAGAAAGAAGCTCTGTTCATAGACACCACTCTGTCTACTTTGATCCTCAGAAACCCACCAATATTGCGAAAGATGCCAGCCCAAAGGACTCAGGGCTGCTCTTGCCCAACAACCAGATGAAGGTTAAAATCACTCCAGTCGTGAATGCAAGCCAGTCACTCACAGAGACCAAACAGTGATACTCCCAAATAGGAAAATAAGCCATCACCATACACTAGGCATGCAGGCACTTCCACCTGTATGTTTATGGACACCTATTCGTAGCCACGATGGACCACAAGCCAATGATGCCCCTGTTCCAAGGATCTATTGCAAAGCCACCCCCTCAAATTGAAAAATGGATTCTGCAGGTACAGGAATATAACTGTTGAGTCGAATACTGACCAGGTACCACCAAACCAGCGGACTATTCTGCTTGCCACCCTTGTGCAGCAACCCCTAAAGAAGCCGAAGAGGCAGAAGAGACAGAAGCGTATGTCTGTTACATTAGAGAGCAGCCCATGCCACTTCCCCTTCAACTGGACCCGCTCAAACAGACCACTCGGGATGACGAGTGACTCCAACTGCCACTCACTGCAGTCTGTTCAGGAATAAAACCCTAAAGATACACCTGTCACAAAGGACCCTAGAAGCCAAGACGGTCCTAGAGTCTCTGTTCAATGTTCACCAAGAACTCTCAATAGATGCAAGCCGATGCCTACTCTGAGGACCGTGCTTGGTGATCCCAAGCAGCCTCACAGAGCAAGCTGTGCAACTAGCCCACCATGGCCACCAAGGAATTGTTCAAATCAAAAATAGACTTTGCACCAAAGTATGGTTCCCAGGTATGGATTAGATGGTGGAAACCGCAGTAAGATCCTGCACCTGGTGCCAAGTCTCTGTATCTCCAGAAGCTCCTGTGCCGGTACTCACTGAGGAAGGTCCACAGAAGCCTTGGGAGTGTGTCAGTTTGGATTTTGGATCTACCGGATGGAAGACATGCACTCGTCATGATTGACGACTTCACCAAATACCCAGAAATCAAGCTCATCAGGCCGCAGGCAGCCTCCGAAGTAACTACAAAAATAGGAAAGATAATTGCGGACCGACAATGGACCTCCTTTCCAAAGCCTTGAATTTGCAGAATACCTTCGCTCCTGGGACATCAAAGATCACAAGATAACATCGTACTAGCCACAGGCCAATGAAGTGGTGGAGAAGGTCATGCATGCTTTGAATAAGGTAATCTGCATTGCTCATGCCGACCACCAACCCCTTGAGGGAGCAATTTATCAATTCCAACGAGAATACCGGCAAACGCCACACTCCACCACTGGGCAAGCCCCAGGGCATGCCAGCATGGGCTGTGTCACCAGGGACACCATCCCACATCACCACAAATGGACCCCAGACCACTTCGAAGAAGAAAGAGTTCTTAGCAGAAGAATCAAGAGCAATTAGCGAGCCAGCGACAAGCGAACAGCTCAGCAGTCAGATATTCAGCCAAGAGAATTGGTGTTTGTCAAGGATAGGTATCCAGGTAGCAAATTCTGATTACCATTTGAGTGTCAACCATGGTCAGTAATAAGGTGCCATTGCACCATGATCACTGCCCGAAGAGTTGATGAAGAAATCACCCACAACCTTTCCTTCTTCAAGAAAGTCTACAAGACACTTCAGGAAACTACAGACGCCTCCTCAGACACTGAACATGAGGCAGAGCCAGAGGATAGGCCTCCTTCACTGTTGGCAGCCCCGTCCTCAGGAGGAATTCCTCCGAATCTGAGTCAGACTCCACCCTGAGAGGTGCAGAGGTGTCGGGATCTGCCACTCCAAGGTCCTCAGGCCAAAGTGGCTAACAGAGGCACCACCTGCGAGCCAACCCAAGACCATCCACCTGCCTGAAGAACTTCCAGGTCTGGTGACCCAATCACTCCAGAAGATGCACATCCAGGAAAAGAATTGTGCCCAGTGTTGTAACGTTATTTCTGTAATGTGTAATGTGTAATTTCATAGTACAAATAGAAATGTTCTCATTATGTTTTATTAAAGTTGGAAAGGAATGTACTGTTCTGTCTCCTAAAACGTGACAGGGTGATTGCGTGTTGCTCACCCATGTGTGTGGGAGTAATGGTTCGATCCTATGTGGTAGGCGTAGATGATAATAATAGTTCATGGGTGTGGCTTGACAGTTAGTTACATGCTAGCCCTAAAGAGAAGCAAGTGCCTCTGTGCCTTATTTATTTATATGCATAGGGCCCCCCATAATAGTATGAGGGGCCAATTGAACAGGGCTCAACTGCCCCACTGACTTACTTTGTCAAAGGGCTCCAACCAATTCGACTTGATTGATTCCTCTAAGTGCTACATATTACCAGAGCTATCGATCTCTCACTATTTCTGTGTCTCGTGGTCTATGCTTGCATCACATGATGGGTAGGGTGACTAGATTCTCAAAACAAAAAACCGGGACAGGTCATAGACATAGACGTAGGACTGCAGTTTGCAGTAACCGTCGACATAAAAGTAGGACTATCTGACTGCTGTCATAGACATAGAAGAAGGGCTACAATGACAACTGCCTCCACAGACACAGATGAAGAATTACAGATGATAAATCATAAGCGTGACACAGACAGCAATGGATTTTAAGCTAACAGCATGTGCATTATAGGATGTGGTGTTTTTGCTTTAATAATGCCAAGAACGGCGTCAAAACTACTAACTTGCAAAAATGGCTAAAAAGCTTGCCCCATGGCAGAAGCCGAGAAGCGGAAGAGGAAGAAGGAAGGAAAGGAAGACAAAAGCACTATGATGCATGAAGGGATGAAGATGTACGCCTGACTGTGTCTCTGAGATGAGGGGAAGTATGAGAGAAGGCATGTCAGTGCCTCTGAGGTGTGGGATAGGCTTTAACTATAGGCCTGTCTGAGCATCTGAGTTGAGGGGCAGACTGTGGTATTTCTCAGGTACAAGTCTAACTCTGAAATTGATGCAGTTTGTTACTGGTGATGTCTGCTCTGTGCATGCTGCTGTCGTACATAGTGTCTCCTGTTGAGCAGATTTAAAAACACCTCTGGGCATTGTGTATGCATCCATTCTTTGCAGTAAGAAAACCCATGACATCATAGTGCTTAGAAACATTTCCTCAAGTCCATTTTGGGGAGTGCTTTTCTTCAGGTGGCAGTTACTGTCCAATTACAAGCCAGCATTTCTGGTCATCTGGTAGAATCATCCAGCACCCAGCTTCCTCCCAGGTAGGCGGTCTGAGTAGTGCGGAGGAGGGTACTACAGCACGGACGTGTTGTAGGTCACAGCAAGCAGAGATAAGCTCTGACCATGTGTATCTTACCCAACCGTGTCTCATGAGACAACTGCACGTCTCACCGCTTCTGCGTCATACGGGCCTTCAGATGTATTAGAAATACTACCCAAGCTTGTAGGCTGCAGTAATTTTACCAAAGCACCACTTGCGCATGGCACCTGATGCTTCCCCCCTCACTTCCTTCAACCACTCATGCACCCTCTGCCCTCCCAGTGCTCTCACACAAGGCAGCCCGCTGAAGTCCCAAACAGCGCTCTACAAAGACCAGGTGACATGATAGAAGTACCCAGGCTTTAAGTGAGATGAAAAAGCTGGGGGGGTCTCTCAAAGGGGCGTGGCTGATGTAATTAAGGGTGTGTTTTAAAACACATAAGCTAAAAAATATCTGGGCTTAGCATAGTGTCCCACCCGAAAAATGTGCTGCTTCTGTCATTGTATCCAGATAAATAATGCAACAAGTAACATTACACATACAACAAGCCAGGACTATTAGCTTTGTCAATTGTTGTTTGCTGCATAAGCTAAATAAGCAACAACTTTGGCTTTGTTGTACATCAATCAATCAATCACTGCATTTGTAAAGCGCGCTACATACCCGAGAGGGTCTCAAGGCGCTGGGGAGGGGGGGGCACTACTGATCGAAGAGCCAGGTCTTGAGGAGTCTTCTGAAGGCCAGCAGGTCCTGGGTCTGTCGTAGGATGGTGGGGAGAGTGTTCCAGGTCTTGGCGGTGAGGTAGGAGAAGGATCTGCCGCCGCCGGTGGTTTTCCGGATGTGGGGGACTGTGGCGAGGGCGAGGTTGGCTGAGCGGAGGCTTCGGGTGGGGGTGTGGAAGCTGAGTCGGTTGTTGAGGTAAGTGGGTCCGGTGTTGTGTAGTGCTTTGTGTGCGTGGATGACGAGTTTGAAGGTGATCCTTTTGTCGATGGGGAGCCAGTGCAGGCCTTTCTGGTGGGGTGTGATGTGGCTGAGGCGGGGTACTTCGAGGATGAGTCGGGCCGAGGCGTTCTTCTGGATACGTTGGAGTCGTCTCAGGAGCTTGTTTGTTGTTCCTGACTAGAGGGCGTTCCCATAGTCGAGTCTGTTGGTGATGAGGGCCTGGGTGACGGTTTTTCTCGTGTCGAGGGGGATCCATTTGAAGATCCTGTGGAGCATACGGAGGGTGTTGAAGCAGGACGCGAAGACGGCGTTGACTTGCCTGGTCATGGAGAGAGTGGAGTCGAGAATGACCCCCAGGTTGCGTGCGTGGTCCGTGGGTTCCGGGGCTGTGCCTAGCGATGTGGGCCACCAGGAGTCGTCCCAGGCTGATGGGGTGCGTCTGAGAATGAGGACCTCCGTCTTGTCTGAGTTCAGCTTCAGTCTGCTGTCCTTCATCCAGTCGGCTACGGCCTTCATTCCTCTGTGGAGGTTGGCTTTGGCAGTGTGGGGGTCTTCGGTGAGGGATATGATCAGCTGGGTGTCGTCGGCGTAGAAGATGATGTTGAGGTTATGTTGTCGTGCGACGTGGGCGAGAGGTGCCATGTAGATATTGAACAGCGTCGGGCTGAGGGAGGATCTCGGTGGTTTTGGAGCGGAAGGGTGGGAGGCGGATGCTCTGCGTTCTGCCGGAGAGGAAGGATGTGGTCCAGGCCAGGGCCTTCTCTTGGATACCGGCGTCATGGAGGCGCGCTGATAGGGTGCGGTGGCAGACCGTGTCAAAGGCTGCTGATAGGTCCAGGAGGATGAGAGCGGCTGTTTCTCCTTTGTCCATCAGGGTCCTGATGTCGTCAGTGGCGGCGATGAGGGCGGTCTCGGTGCTGCGGTTGCTGCAAAAACCGGATTGGGAAGGGTCCAGGATGTTGTTGTCTTCGAGGTAGCGGGTCAGCTGTTTGTTGACAATTTTCTCAGTCACTTTTGCCGGAAGAGGGAGCAGGGAGATGGGCCGGAAGTTCTTGAGGTCCTTGGGTTCCGCCTTGGGCTTCTTCAGAAGGGCGTTGATCTCGGCATGCCTCCAGCTTTCTGGGAAGGATGCTGTCTCGAAGGAACAGTTGATTGTTTTCCGGAGGTGGGGCACGATGGTTGTGCTGGATTTGTTGAAGACGTGGTGAGGGCAGGGGTCCGATGGGAATCCGGAGTGGATGGAGTTCATGGTTTTGATGGTGTCTTCGTTGCTGACGCTGGACCAGATGGTCAGGCGACTGGTGCGGGTGGTAGTCGCAGGGGTGGTGGACTCGGTGGTCGGTGCGGGGGGGTCGGAGTTGAAGCTGTCGTGGATGTCGGTGATCTTGCGGTGGAAGAAGGTGGCCAGGGAGTCGCACAGGTCTTGAGATGGCGGGATGTCGTTGGTGTTGGAGCTGGGGTTGGAGAGTTCTTTCACAATGCTGAAGAGCTCTTTGGTGTTGTGTGCGTTGTTGTCTAGGCAGTCCTTGAAGGCGGTCTTCTTGGCGGTCCTGATAAGTTGGTGGTGTCTGCGGGTGGCGCTCTTGAGGGCTGTGTGGTTGTCTGGTGTTCGGTCGTGGAGCCATTTCTTCTCCAGCTTCCGACAGGTGTGCTTGGAGATCCGGAGGTCCTCTGTGAACCAGGTGGCTTTCTTGTTGGTGTGGTTGGTTGTGGAGGTCTTGAGAGGGGCGAGGGTGTTGGCACAGTCGTTGATCCACTGTGTGAGGTTGGTCGCAGCGGTGTCTGGGTCGATGGGGTCGGTGGGTGGTCTCAGGGCGAGGGCGGTAGTCAGTTGGTACTCGGTGACCTGGCCCCAGCAGCGACGTGGTAGCTGTTGGGTGTGGTGGTGTGTGGTGGGTTTCCTGAAGGTGAAGTGGACGCATCTGTGGTCGGTCCAGTGGGGTTCGGTGGTGTGGTTGAAGGAGACGTGGGGGCTTGCGGAGAAGATGGGGTCGAGCGTGTGTCCAGCGGCGTGAGTAGGTGTCGTTACGAGCTGTTTGAGTCCGAGGTTGGCGAGGTTGTCGATCAGGGCGGTGGAGTTGGCGTCGTTGTTGTTCTCGAGGTGGAAGTTCAGGTCCCCGAGGAGGATGTAGTCCGTGGAAGCGAGGGCGTGGGTGCTGATGAGGTCGGCGATGGTGTCGCTGAACATTGAAGATCCTTCAGTTCTGGAATGATGTGTCTCGACACCGGGCCACAGCTCCAAAAACCGGGACATCTGGTCACCCTAATGATAGGGGATATGTGGTGTGTAATTATGCCGTTGCATCATGCCATCTCCTGATGGGGATAAAGAGTAGTCTGTTGTTTTAATGCTCAGTTGTCGTGTATAAAATCCCACTGCATGTGGCAGTCCTTTTTGTGTTATAGATGGATGACGGTAAGCAATTCTCCCAATCTAAATTTTTCATCATGATTTTTTGGGATGTAAATGGGATACAAGTGTAATTATCAGAAGAATAGAGTAGTTATAGCATTATAGTTTATGTTATTGTACTTGTACACTGTCCTCATTCAGCTTGTCTATATTATCGGGTGTCCTTTTATTGTAGTAACTTAGCCAAGTTATTATTATGAGGACAACAAAACTATACCATTCAAGTCATCTACTTAATGTATTCCACGAAATATCATCATTAAGACCCTCCCTGTGGTTGTAGAGTCTATAAATTCAGTATTGTTCTTTTTCAAACAATCTGCGTTCTGGATTTTAACTCAAAAAAGGAAATCCCAGAGTACAAGCACTTTCTGGAACAATATCCTTTTATCCTTCCTCAGTTCAAGACTACACACCACTGACAACTCAGAGTGGTGATAGATCAGATACCCAATTATCAGACTGCAGCTCCACAGATTCATAGGGGTGGAGTAGTGGAGAGGAACAAAGGGTAAAATGCAGAGGCAGAAACAGGAACAGACCATAGGTTCACCTGTAGCATCGCTTTGATACTTTAAGGCCCGCCTTTCTACAACCTTCACCACCAATACATCTTCCACTTTAATATAGATAGGGTAACCCTTATACTCCACAGATGCCCCAAACATTTCCAACCAGCAACCAGTATTCTTGTTTAGGGAGAGACCAGAGACCACAGAAAAGCAGAAAGGACAACATGTAGATGATGCACACCCGGAGCCAGAGACAATGCCAGAACCAGCTGGAGCATAAACTATGGTCAACATTACTAACAGGAAGCTAACATGAACGCAAATTTGAGTCCTTAATAAGGGTCAAGGTGTTGTGCCAACTTCAAACCTTCATAAGTTCCAACTCCACTGTGAATTGAATGAAGTTTTTAGAAAGATCAAATGTAAAGCTTTCTTTGCTAATATCAAGGGTACTGTGGAGAAAGGAGACACAGGACTAAAGAACAAATACTACACTTTGCCCCTCCTCTATCGCTGTAGAGATCCTAGCATTTGAACAGGCTGTATTCAAGGAGGTGGAAGTTACTGAAACTAAAACAGAACATTCCACAACCTGTCCCAGAAGGTAAGAGGAGCATTAGCTGTACTCATATTTGAGACTGCAATAACAATAAAACCAGCGGACAAGGGTAGCAGAATAGTTATAAAATTGACTTTAAACTACAGTACGGAATTCAAACGTGCATTGGGAGATGAGAAAAACTACAGATTTATCAACACAGACCCCACTACTGAAATAATGAGGGAAATTAGCCTAATGAAGTAAGAAGAAGAGACAGGTGGCTGGATATATAAACAAGAAGCAGTATCCTTAATGGACACTGAACTAGTGATACCCTATTTTTATACTCTCCCGGAAACACACAAAAGCAAAATTCCCTCTCCCCGGATTCCCCATAGTCTTGGAGATAGGTTCAGTTTTAGAAACGATGGCACAGTATTGTGATTTCTACTTGAGAATACTGGTCCAAAAGACACCCACATATCTAAGGGACACTAAGGGCCTGCTAATCCTCTTAAAGGATGTGAAATTTGACCAGGTGAGGCATTATTTGATAGGTCTCAATTTTGAAAGCCTATATATGAGACTGCCACAAGGAGATACTCCAAGGGGGATATTCACAAGGATCTATCTCCGCTTTAACAGCACTTTAGCGCAGCCAAAGTCGCGATAAATTTACCTCCCCATTCACTAGCCGGTGCAAGCAGCCCACATCACCAGTTTACCCGTGATAGCAGCCGCAAAAAATATAACCACCGATGACCCCCGCAACTATAGCTAATTAGATGCAGAGTAGGCGTTACCGCAATAACACCACTCCACAACATTTACAATGACCAGACAGAACTGCGATAAGAACACAAAACAGGCGATAAGGCGCGTAGCAGCAGGAAAATAACACCTGCTCTGACCAGGTGCAAAGACGGACCACAGCCTGCACCACAAAAGGGAGCACAGCCCACAGCCACATCAGAAAGGCAAAAGATGCACCAAGGCAACTGAACATGCAGCCTGGAGGCCTGAAAGGACAACAACACCCGCCGCCACCACCCCGAGGACCCCCACTCCCTGGTACCCCCACGACAAAAGACATGCCACATCAGCTACACCTAAACACGTCCAAAATAACCTGCTTGATGTCGCACAATCACAACTGGTGACATGCATGTTTCGTCACAAAAATGAGCATCACACATTCACTTTCGAAGCAACAAATGAAACTTTATTAACATGAACACTGAAATTAAATGAAGACACATGGTGGCCCCCGCGGGACAATCCGTAGGTCACAGCCTGCAAGACAAAAATCATGATGAGAACGTGTGTCCTGCGCACATCAAAGGTCAGAGAGAGAGCGAAGGAGAGAGAGAGGGAGAGAGAGATAAGAAGAGAGGGGGAGAGAGAGAGAGAGAGAGAGAGAAGAAGAGAGGGAGAGGGAGAGAGAGAGAGAAGAAGAGGGGGAGAGAGAAGAAAAGAGGGGGAGAGAGAGAGAAGAGAGGGAGAGAGAGAGAGTGCCATCCCTGTGCACCCAGGCCCCACTGCTCACCTGCTGCCACCGGTGTGTCTCCAACCACTTGCCGGTATGTATAGCAGTACACCAGGTCACACATCTGAGACAGACCCGTCATCTGAAACTGAGTCCAGATACACAATTGGCACAGTACACACAATTGCACAAGACAAAATCACCTGCCTGCCCATGCACACCCAGGCAGAGGCACCCCAGCCCCTACCGCCGCCCATTGGAGCATGCCTGCCCATGCACACCCAGGACTCACTGCTCACCTTCCGCCACTGGCGCGTAGACAGGAGATCCCACCACATGCCGCTTCAAGCCCGGGGCACATGGACATGGCAGCCTCAACACCATGCAGCCCCGCTCCACAGGCCACCAGGTCTCACGTTTGGTGCTGGGTCTTGATTACTCCATGGCATAGGACATACCAGTGCACCCGGCATCATCGCAGGCTACACACCCACTCAGCCCAATGGATGCCACTAACTTTGAGAAACCGGAAGTGATGCCACGTGGCAGTAGGCCCGCACTGGCTCTGGCCTATACTGCGGTCCAGCAGGGCACACAAAACCTGAGCTGTCCGGACCGCCAGGACGGGGCATCATCGCAGGCCGCACACCCGCTCAGCAGCTTAAGGTGCCACTCACTCAGTGCACCCAAAGTCACAGTCCCGTGGCAGGGTACCTGTGCCAGCTGCAATGTTCCAGGTGCCACTAACCCTGTCCAACGCCAGTCAGCGCCACGTGGTGGTAGGCCCATGCTGGCCGCAAGGCCTCGGGTGCCACTAACCCTGTGCGCAACAACTCATGTGGCTTTTATGACTGAGAACCGTGGAGCGTCCGTCATCCAGTCAACACCGGCAGAGGGGAATGTGACGTAGTCAGTCCCTTATGTTGGCAGAGTCACATGGCCTGTGACGCCTGTGCTTGATGGGTGTGGTGTGCGTGCAAACCTGCCCTCAGGGAGTGGTTGTGACACACGGACAACTAAACCAGTGACCGGCACACCACCAGCGTGTACGCCTGCGACGGGTACCAATGAGGGCACCCCCTCAGAGCTTAAGCGGAGTGGTCTGGCCTGCCATACGCCGGACCAGCGCAGTGCCTGCAAAAATGACTAATGGGCTCTGGGCATGGTTCAGTCCATGTCTGGACATGGAAGTGACTGATGCGTGTCTCCCTGTTGTAGTGTTCACGAGACCCAGTTTTGCAATGAAGGAAGTACTTCCGTAGTAAGGACTCCAGAAGCCGTGAGCGTCGTTATCAAGTTTACTGATATAAGATGAGGAGTAAAGAAGGCCCCACTGGGAACTCCGTCCTGCTGCTCAGCCGCACACACTCGAACTGCCTACACATTCAAAATATGCATTCATCAACATTCTAACTACATCACACGCACACAGGCTGAGCAGCAAGGAGAAGGAGACATGACATAGTATAGCATATAACACCCAGTACACAATATGCAATGTGGCAACCTCTGACTGGCATCCCACAGGCTGAGCATCATTGACGCAAGGGAAATCACTGTCCCTACATTCATCCACACATTCATACGTGAATAATGAAAGACATGACACAGCTGTGCGTCACTGGATGTTGATTGCACATCCAGTGCAGTTCTGCAGCTGGAGCGGTACAGGGCAATGCCGACCACACTACACAATATGGGCCCCTGGAGGGCCAGCCAGAGTCCATCCGGGGATGACAAGTACTGCGGAAGAGGGAGGGTACAGTCCGCAGTCTGGTCGCCGTGTCATTGGTCATCAAACAGGATATGGCAGTCCATGTCGCTGTCCAAGGTGAGTGCATCGGAGTGTATCGGGGGTCAGTGGACGGTCATGAGGCCATGTGCGGCACCAAGCAGAAACAGGCCAGGTGGCAGAAATGAATGCTAGTGCCTCCTGATCACAAACCCATGCATGTCCTCATCCCCAGATGTGTGCTCTGCCCCACCTGTGGGTGTTGCAGTACCGGATGAGGCACTGTGTGCCACTTACATATCAGGTGCCGGAGTGGATACGTCTGCCACACTGTGAGGCAATGGCACACCAGGGGGGTGGAGAGGTGGATGGTGTGGGGGCAGCAGCATACATCTGCGCCACGCCTTGTGGCAGCAATGACATGATGATGATCTGCAGGGCATGGTAGATCCCAGCTACATTTTGCTGGTGTACAGCAGTGGCTGCCATCCTTTCCACCTCCATCCGCACCATATCCTCCATGAGCCTCCGCATGTGTGCCAGCTCACGGCTGGTATCGCTGGTGCCCCTTTGAGCGGACAGGTGTTCTTCTCTCTGCATCAGGACTCCAGCGATATCAGTCAGGGCTCGTCGGAGACCATGAAGCGGGCCTTAGACACCCATGGGTGGCGTCCAGTTTGGTGGCCATGAGGTTGAACCCCACCCGCACCTGCTCAGCCGTCTCCCTCTGGGCCTCCAGCACACGGCGTTGGAAGGCTGTGTGTTGTTTCTCAGGGTCTTGGATGACTGCCGGGGCTGTGGGTGCCTCCTGCTGGGTGGTTTGGGTGGTGGGTGAGGTCTCCTCGATGCAGCTGGTCAGCCCTGATCCTGGAGGTGAGTCGCAGATGATGTCAATGATGTCTAGAGTGGCTGGGACTGCTCTGCAGGGGGTGTTGACGGTGGCCCTGCAATATGAAGGGGAGATGGTGTATTGCAATGTGTCCACATGTATGTAGCCACATGGTACATGTTGACATTCAGACAACATGGCATTGTACATTGTGACAGTCTATAGATCTGGGCGATGACCCAGAGTCATTGAGGGTGTGCACTGTGCTGTGCTTGATTGTGCATGTGTGCCATTGTGACCATCTCCACCCGTCCCCCCAGTACCGGGTGGTCACACACCCTGTTGTGGTTGTGTTGTGTCCTGTCGAGCAGTGTCAAGTCCCCCGACTCTGGCCACAGTATCCACACTGATGACTGTCGACACCAGCTCCTCCATGTCATCCAGCACGATCTGTCACGCTGGGCCCCCACCTCCAGTCCACATTACTGCTTTCTGGTTGGCTGCGAGTTTCTCCTTGGCCTTTCTCTTGATGTCAGAGGTGTGATCTATTAAAGGAGAGTGGGTCTAGTGAAAGAGGTGTGGTCTAATGACAGGTGTCGTTGAGTGAAAGAGGTGAGGTCTAAAGACTGATGTGTTGTTGAATATGACCTAATGGCAGAGGTGTGGTCTTGTGAAGGAGTTGTGGCAAAATTGTTGCAGTGTGGTCTAGTGAGGGAGGTATGGTGAAATTAATGGTGTGTGAAGGAGGAGTGATCTAATAACATAGGTGTGTTCTACTGAAAGAGGTGTGGCCTACTGTCTTCAGTGCACAGTGAAGGTGGTGTGAGTTAATGACAGAGGTCTAGTATGATCAAGGAGGCATGGTGTCGTATGAGAGATGAAGATATGCTCCAGTAGAGTAGATGTAGCATAGCACAGGTGTAGTTTTGTGGAGGAATTGTATGTATCAGAGAACTCTGGTTTAATGGAGGAAGTAGTCTTATAAAGAATGTAGTGGTGTGGTGGAGAGAGTGTGGTCTTGTGTGGCTGTCCTTGATTTTGGCTTCAGAAGATCAGAGTTCCCCCACATTAGCTGCACTGAGTGTTGTTGATTACATACCTGAATGTTCCTGTTGTTCAGTTCTCTTCACTGTAGTAATTTCAAAATCTTCAGAGCATGTAACCGGAGCTTAGATACCCTGGTGATTGTTACAACAATCATGAGCAATGACTTGTGCCTGACTCCCACTACCTCCCATGGATCTCCAAGAAGCCTTATCCTCATATCTCCTCCAGGAGTCTTTTGGACTCCAATCCTCAACACCTCCAGTTTAGGGGCCTTTTCTAGTGTAGCTCATCATTTATATGGTGCACATTATACTTTCATTAAATATTCTATTCTATTGGTAGAGGTGGGCGTAATGTGTATAATTTTTTGCAACGTAATTACGCAGAATTTTAGCAAAATTACATAGGATCCAGCATTTAGCACTATTTTCACAGCGCAAAATGCACCTTGCATCCACAGTGGAAACCAAGCATGCAATAGAACATGAGCAGCAGCAGATGCTTGCTCTCACTAAATTTATAATTCCTGTGCTCCTGCTGTAGGATTTTTGTGCCAAATCACTCATAGTTACACAAATGAGTGTAGGTGCATATCTTCCGGTATTTTTGCATCAACAGACTAACATGAAGTTGCCAAAATTACTCCAATTACTCCAACATAATTCAGATTTTGCCCACACATAATTTTTCTTCCATTTGGAGGGTGTATACCTCAACTCAGTTCCACATTAGGGCTGGATTTTCAAAATCCAATTCAAATAAAAAGTGTTGATTTGCTTCTGGCCACAACCAGTTCAGCTTATTCAGGTTTTCCTTTAAATCCCCTCACTACTGTTTACCGTCCCCTGGCTAAGCCACTGCTGAAATGAGGAACATCCGTTTGATCATCTCTTCTAAAGCAGTAGGCTTCCAACCACTCAAAGAAACTACATTACAGAGGGCAGTTAAAGGAGGGGGCACTGTGAGAGGTGTGCACTAAGTTTTAGCTTGAGCACACTCTAATTGGGCTATGTATCTGGCCCTCAATCTATATCACAAGCCTGAAGTACTTGGCAGCATCCCTTTTAAGATTGAGTTGGTGCCATTGAGTCTCACCAGCTCTCCTGGTCCTGCACCAATGTTAAGTCTATGAATATTGCCTAAATCCATTACGATTTTGCTCACCACACAATCCTAGTTTGAACCCATCCATATGCACATCTAAGTACATCAGGGAGGACTGCCAATGACGATGTACCTTTTGTACTGGTATAATGCATGCAAAGATGCTTCCCCTGGTGCAACACTCCTTTATGGGAGGTAGCATCTCAAGAGGGTGATACTAAGGGCCTTATTACGAGTCTCACATTCCACAGAACACCAAACTTATGGGGGCGCGGCAGTGGTCGACTTCTGACTGCCCAATTACAACCAGGGCGGCCAGGCCGCCCTGGGTCCACTGAAACCACCAAGGATCAGAAATCCCTGGAGGTGGCGTGGCATATTATGAGTTTCCTCATCGCCACACTTTTCATGGTGGTGCGACAGCCATGAAAAGTGTGGTAGTGAGGATACAAAGGGAGCCCTACAGTGCCCCTTGTGCCTTTGCGCCAAGGGGGTGCATGCAGCGGGGCTCGTGTTGTGCCCCCTGTGTGCAAGCACCTCAGTACCTGCAAGGCATGGACTGCAGCAGTCCATGCTGCACAGATACTGATTTTAACGTTCCCATTGCGGTGCCCATTTCATAGGGACCATTTCAGGAACGCCAAAGAACAGCCCACCAGACAGGAGAACACTCCTAATCTGGCAGGCGGTTCAAACATGGGTTTGGCAGTGCAGGAGTGGAGCAGTCCCGCTCCTGCACCGTCAAACTCATAATAAGGATCTAAGTGAGTATTTTCTATTTGTCTTGGAGGGTAGTGTATGGATACACTGCTTCTAACTGATTGGCCTTACGAGCAATCCAGAAAGCAATTTCATTATGCTGCGAGGGCACTTCTCACATGATAGCATTAATGGTCTGTGGACTGATAGTTTGTATTTGTGCGGAAGCAGCAGGCCTTACTGCGACAGCAGATCTTGAGCTCAAAGTACATTGTATAAACTGTACGAATCTTCTATATAATGTGACTGTGTCATTTAATACCCTACTACCTCTGTTTTTGTTAGGTTTTCAGGGCACGGAACAGGAGTGTAGCCAGCCAAAATTGGCCATGTAGCCACGTCATTGCTCAGAGGCCCCAAGTAGACATTTCTGTGAGTATGCGGCAACTGGCCACCAAACCAATTTTGGTGTTCTGTATAAGTTAGTAGGATTTCCAAATCTCGGTAAGCCCTGTAGTGTTTTGGCAGGTCTACCATTGTGCATTCCTGAAATTGTCCTGAGGTAGCCTCAATAGGCTCAAACTCTACCCAGGTGTAAGAGTTTCAAAGACATATGCTGGATGTGCAACTGCCCGACCCCATTGGAGACCCCTTGAGCTTTGAGATGTTGAGTGACTGCTTCCTTGCAATTGACCCCTATAACCATAGGTGTCCCCATAATTAATTAATTCACTTGAAAATTGGAATCATAGAATTAGAAAAAAGACAGAATGGGGAACAACCTTTTATGAGTCAAGATTGATGAATCAATGGCAATAGGTGCTCCTTAATCTCCAGTAGGAGGTAACTATGATTACCACGGATGTTTCCGTTATGACATAATAATGGTTCACATGGGTGTGATAAGTAAAAAAAACTACTAAAGGTGTAACTGTAAGATAGGAGACACATGTTGGGTACCAACTGTTGCATAAGTTTCGACTTTGGCGTAACTCTACAAGGTGTACTTTCCCACCCACAACCAACTCGGTTCAATGCACCAGTGATGAATGTGAAAGACAGATTATTGTAGACCCACAAAACACTATTATATATGTAATTGACATAGAAGTATTGCATTTGGGTTACTAACAATCCCATAAAGAGATCAGTGTAACCATGGAAACAGCAACAAACCTTATTTCATTATTCACTGTATCACACACACTACTAAGAAGAATGAACACTCTTAAGTTAAAAGTATTTATTTCTATAGGAACAGTCTGTTTCTCAGCACATCTAAGACAACTACACAGAATATTATAAAAACAGCAAGAAGGTCCATTATGAATAATGAGAATAGAATTAACATTTCCAGCATTGTTAAAATGTCATTCGAAATGTCATCTAGGACCTGACCCCCTAATGTCAACTTCTATCCGCTTATTAGGAGAGCATGTAAGGCTGACCTACTTGCAGAGTAGAGTTTCTTAGGGAGAAGAGATGCACTGCATACCTTGTTGACACCAAGGGCTGTATTTATCAGCGGTGGTGTGAAAATAGTGTTCCCCGCAAAGGGCAAACATTGTGGTAGCAGTCAGTTAGTCTTTCTTCGGGACTCAGCGTTATCAGCTTCAGATGAGATATAGCATCTACTAAGTGTGAAGTGTGAAGTATGCGGGCAGTAGCTGAGACCATCTTTGGCAGAATCTCAGGCGATACATTGGGCGAAGGACCACTCCTGGCAAGTGGTAAGTGGTTGTCCTTTTATACTAAACCTTAATGGTTCTGCATAAACTGGAAAAGATGGAAACTAACACTGGTTGAGAGAGGAAAGATGGCGGTCTCCATTCAGCAGGATGGAGTCGAGACCTACATAAGATGGAATCAGACCTTACATCAGCAGGAGCATCACAAGATCATGGGAACCTCACCATCTCATTCTCAGCCTCTTGTATCCAAAGGATGGTAAAAGATTCTTTATATTTTCATTCATGCACACATTAGTGCACAGGGGAGCTGCACTCAGAGCCTGTGAATTCGTTGAAAGTGCCTGTTCTATGTCCCTGTGCCAGTGTCATTGATAGACAATATGTGCATTGCTCAATGAAAGAGAACAGATGAGCTGTCAAAGGATCTCAACCTCAAAAGCTAAAATGTAGGGTTGCGTACCATTGTGTGTTAAAAATGAAAAGTATGACCTTAACTCGCACAGGTACTATAGGCTTCTTTTACAATATTTTGAAGCACAGCAGAGCAACAAACAATCCTGCTGCGCTGCCGTGAGTTAAAAGAAAAGGGCAGGAATGCACTGTATCTGCCAGATACAGTGCATTCCTGTACTTTTCCCCAGCGTTAGCGCACAATGGGCTGCCATGTACCAACACCGGCACCCTTGCTTCTTGGTGCAAGGGTGTCTGTGTTGTAGGGAGTGATTGTTTTTGTGCAGAAAGGGACACATTCCTGCACAAAAACAATCACAAGAGGTGTTTTTCACTTTCTATGTGTGCTGCAGAATGTAGCACACATAGAAAAATAAAAAAACAAGGAGAAATATTTCTCCTCGTTGCACCCCTAGGAATCTGACGCATTCCCAGGTTTTCAAAACCTTGTAAATCTGAGAATGTGTCAGGTTCCATGGATGTTGCGTGGAACATCCACAGCAACAACCATGAAATGCTCCTCTCACGCAGAGTAATGCCTCTTCTCAGGTATTAATGGAAAGTATCATCAATAGATGAACAAACAGTCACGGAACAGAACAGTTCTAAAGACTGTCTGGCCAGAGAGAAGGACCTTGTTGTTCAGAAACCAAGGTCTGCTCCTGCCCAGGCCTTACTTTCCTTCCCTATTGCCTTGCACCTTCTGCACCGCAACCGGTTACATGATATGCATTGATATCGGAATTATACGCTGTAACATATTGTAAATCTTATTGGCATGTAAGGATTTCGACTGGTGAGCAGCATGAAGATTTAATGGTACTTTTATTGGTCAGTATAATGGTGCAGCACTTACTTTACTCGTGCATACATTGATCCCAGGGTCAGATTGGGAAGGTGGGCAGTCAGGCATTGGGTGATGGGCCTAGAGACATTGGGGCATATTATCAAGGGCCTATCGCCGCTTTAGTGGCACTTTTTTGCCGCTAAAGCGGCGATAATTGTATCGCCCTATTAGCAAGTTGCAGCTAATGGACCTTAACGTGAGTTTTTTGGCGATAGCAGCCCGTATTTTTATCTGAAAGCATGTTAGCGATATTTAACGCTAATGACATGCTAAGTAGGCATTCCCGTCAACTACTCCATATTATCAAGGGGCTCCTTGAAATTCTGAAGAGCCAAAAAACTGGCTCTAACTGCAGTTAGAGCCAGTTACTTAAGACCAAAAAATAGCTGTTCTTAAAAATGGTGATAAAACTTGGGCCCATATCTCTGCAGGTTTTGGCGCAGGCCAGCGCTGCAAGCAATGTTTCAGTGTTGCCCTGCAACAAAACTACACTGCAGGAATGCACACAATCAATAAGATAGTGCGCATTCCTGTGCCAAAGTCATGAAAAGTGTTGCTGCGCTGCGACAAGACAGCGTTGCAACACTTCTCACTACGTCCTTCTTGCGACCGCATGGATGCGCTGTAATCACTGGACGGCGCTCCATGACGCAAGTAATGAAAGATACGTCAGGAATCCTGACGTATCGGCCTGCACTGAAGTCACGCATTGCTGCAGTCGTGTTACAACCATGACGCAACTCCAGCAATGCATGGGGCCAGCCTATCCCTGTGGCACTGCCTCACCCTCATGCCTGCCATCAGGCAGGCAGAAGGTACTGACGCAGTGCTGTTCATGAGGGGTGCCCGAATGTCGGTGCTGTTGGAGATCCATCGGTGGTGGTTGCACGCTGCTGTGTCATCGTTTGGAAGCATTGGTGGAGTGTTGGTGCGGAGGGAGTTGATGAGATGTTCTTTGTTGGCCTTGAACTAGCTGTGAGGGGGTGCGATGATGGCGGTGGCGTCCGGTAGGCAAGGTGAAGACGTGATATTACCAATGATGGTCGGTCCAGGAGAGTTCGGTGTTGTAGCTGTAGTTGAAGTACCCACTGGCGGAGGTGACGTGCTCGACAGTGTGTCCTGCTATGTGGCCTGTTGAGGTGACTTGCTGCTTGCATCTGATGTCGGTGACCCTCCCCAGGAAGGGGTGGTGCTCTGGTCACTGAAGTTGTCCAGGTGGAACTTGAGTTCACCGAGTTGGTTGTCGTCGTGGATGGGAGACCCTGGGGTGCAATGAGGTCGACAATGGTATTTGAGAATGGGGGGGCATGGCCCGGGGGCCTTCACATGAGGGTGCCGCAGAGGATCTTCTTGGGCTTGGCCCGGATCTGGGAGTTGACGTGGTCAATGGTCACCCTTGGCACATTAGAGTGCGTTGTCAGTCGTAGTCTGCCTCTGTAGGTGACGGCAATGCCTCCTCCTTGACGGTCGGGATGCTCCTTGCGGGTGATACTGCAGCCATCAGTGAGGGCGAAGGCGATGTCCGGCATGGAACAGAGGTTGGTCCTGGCAGGCGAGGTGGTGTCCAGGGTTGATGGTGAGGAGGGTGCTGGCGTCGTAGCGGTGGGGTGTCCAAGAGGAATGCTCCTTGGTGCTGAGCGAGGTCCAGGGGCAGAGGGACGCAAACGGCGTAGCCTATGGGCTGCCTTTGGCACGGGAGAAGACCATTACAACGCAGGCAGTACATCGTTAGCAACGCAACTCCGACAATGTGGGCGCCTTAACATCGTGTTTGATCACAACACATTGTGAGGTCAGTAATGGGGTAATTTAAAGTTTATCAAGTGTGTAAGGGTTTTGGGGTAACATTTGAAAATGTATGTTTTTCTTGGGGTAAAATATGAAAAATGGGGTGTTTGTTGGGGTAAAATATGAAAAATTTGGGTATTTGTTGGGGTAAAATATGGAAAATGGGGTGTGCATTGGTCTCAAATGTGATTTGTGTGTGTTTTGGGGGCTCAAAAAAGGAGTTCCAAGGTTCACGGTTGGATTTGTGGTGCAAAGGTTAGTTTTGGGTTGCACTCACTGAAGTGGGAACAGTGATCTTTATGTCTCCGCTATGCAACACCCACTCTACTGTTGCAATGTGCCTAGTATTAGTATGCATTGGAATGGAATGCGAGGTGATGGCATGCGTCACCACTACGTATGTGCCTTTGCCACACGAGTGGTATGCCCGCTGTGCATGGGTGCACAGCGGCCACCATTGAGACGTGCTGGGTGTGCTGGACAGCTGTGAGGTGGTAAACGCCGGAAATAACACTGTCTGGTGCGTAGTAGCGGGATGTGTGTGTGAGCGTGTGTTGTTAAAAATGTATTGAGGGAAGTCTTACCTCGAAGCTGTGTCCCATGTGTTTGTAGCTCCTGCTCTCCTGCGTCTGCTTCCAGGAAAAGGAAGTAGGCAGCCAGGCTCCCACCCCTGAGTCAATCACAATGCTGCGATGCAGTGGTGGGATTAATAATCGGCAACGGGACAAGTCATGTAGCCAGGGGACGGAGGGGTGGCCATGTTCTCCATGCAGGCTGTAATGCAGCCTGTATTGCGAACAGGGAAGTGCGCATGACTGCTTTGGACGGCCTGAGTGGGCCGACCAAACAGTCATTGCGCACTTGACTGGGCATGCCAATCCGCCCATGCCCTGCTCTGTGTTTGGAGCCTTCCTACCCAGCCTCCCATCCCCTTAGGATACATAGCATGATTACATCAGTTAGTTATCCCTTGATTTTAACTTGTGATCTGTTTTTTTGGCTTCTCGGAGCCTGCACTTCCCACTTTCTGCCGCTGCTGCCCCTGTGGCCCGCACCCCTGTCCTCGCCCATTGCCGCCTCCCAGCTGATCATTCCTCCCACCTCCTAAATGGCGGACTCTGTGCAGTTACGCAGCGGACATGCACCGCTGGCACAAAGAAGGCGTGCCTAAACCAAGCCCATCTGCGTCCGTCCATGACCTGACCGCGACCAGTGCCAGGAACCCTGGATCTCGAGCCATCCACTGCTATAGCTCAGCCACCCTCCACGCACTCAACCACGGAAAACTCAGAGACTGACAACAGGCCTCGCCAAACACGACCCACGGCCAGTTCTCCTGTCTACACTGCCGCCAGACCTTAACCACCACCGCAGCGTTCAACACATCCGACACCAGCGTCGCAGCCAGAGAAATCCATACATGGATCTCCAACTGCGCATAGAAGCTCGCCCCGCTACGCAAGTCTGACAAACAGCACCCCAGGAAAGCCGCCTGGTTCACCACCGATCACTAAGAGACAAGACGCACCTGCAGATGCCTGGAGAAGAACTGGAGAAACACCAAGACACCCGAAATCTACACCACCCACATGGACTTCCACAACCAAATCCTCAACAACTCCACCAACTACAAGCAACTCTTCAAGGTCATTCATGAATTCACCAACCCACGCAGCAAGCCCGTCCCAAGATCTCTGCCATAAGTGTGGAACCTACTTCCACCTCAAGATCAAAAAGCTCTACAACAACTTCGCCGACCATCCACCAGATGCCACAGCTGGACCCCTGCACCCTCCGACACACCAGCCAGCCCACCATCTCCACCTGGACGCCAGTCACAACTGAATACACCGCCTCGACCATGAAAGCCATCCACTCGGGGGCCCCCACCGACCCCTGCCCTCCTCACATCTACCACAGCACCGTGATCGCTCTACTCAAAGCCACAGATGACATCCACACCCTTCTGGACCAAGGCCACTCCGCAGCCCTCATCCTACTCAACCTTTTAGCGGCCTTCGACACCATCTCCCACCGCACACTAGTCGCCAGACTACATGTCGCCGGCATACAAGGAACAGCCCTAGACTGGATTCGATTATTCCTCACTGGAAGAAGCCAAAGGATCAGACTGCCACCCTTCCTCTCCGATCCCACGTAAATCACCTGCGGAGTCCTACAGGGGTCATCTCTGAGCCCGACCCTCTTCAACATCTCCATGGCCCCCCTTGCCGCCATCGTCGGACAACACGGCCTCAACATCGTATCCTACGCTGATGACACCCAGCTCATCCTCTTCCTCACCAAAGACCCCACCACCGCCAGACTCAGCTTCCAGAAAGGAATGCATGACGTCGAAGTCTGAATGCTCAACAGGTGCCTGTAGCTCAACACCGAGAAGACAGTTGTCCTCGTCCTTGGAACCACCCCTTCAGCATGGGACAACTACTGGTGTCCGCTGCCCTCGGAAGCCCACCTACCCCCTCGAACCACGCCAAAAACCTCAGCATCGTACTCGACTCATCACTCACCATGAACTGACAGGTCTACACTGTCACCTCCAGCTGCTTCAACACCCTCTACATCCTCCGCAAAACCTTCAAATGGAGCCCCCCAGAGTCAAGAAAGACAGTCACCCATGCACTCATCACCAGCAGGCTGGACTATGGAAAAGCATACTACGCCAGCATTTACAAGTCCCTACTCCACAAACTCCAGACATTACAGAACACCGCTGCCAGACTCATCCACGGCATCCCGGCACGAACACATCAGCCAACACGTACACAGACTCCACTGGCTCCCCATGGAGAAAAGAGTCACCTTCAAAATCCTCACTCTCGCCGACAAAGGCCTACACACCAATAGACCCAAATACTTCAACGACAGAATCAACTTCCACGTACCCAAAAGAGACATCCAATCTTCCAAACTCGCACTGGCCGAAACCTCGCTCATCCACAGAGCCAGAGCAGGTGGCAGATCCTTCTCCCACCTTGCATCCAAGACCTGGAATGAGCTGCCGGCAGACATCAGATGCGCCCCCTCCCTGAACACCTTCAGAAAGACCCTCAAGACCTGGCTCTTCAGCTAATAGTTCTGCACCCTCCCCCCCTCAGCGCCTTGATACCCTCACGGGTGAGTAGTGCACTTACAATTCCCCTGATTGATTCATTGATTGAGTTCTCATCATGTGATGATTGTTCCTCTTCTGCACTGCTTGAGGCGGTAGGACAATGCTCTTCTGCCATAGCGGAAGAGCCGCCACTGGAGGAGTTTCATCTACGTGTGTTCGGCATGAGCGATTCACCCCCCGGCCCTCTTGCGCTACACGTCCCACCTTCTACTTACCTGGACATTGAAACCGTGGCGCAATCCACTGCACTCTCCCCAAATCTGTGACTCAGCCAGCAGGAGCCTCAGCCAGGTGTGATTTCACTCGGCTGGATACAGCAGTCACCCCCTAGTACGCTGGTGGACCTCCTGATGCAATTGATGCAGCAGGGTCCCCTTAGCCTTGAAGGCGCAGCTCTCACGCCACACAAGTTCACTGTAGCACAGGGGCCTCAGCCACCACAGCGTACGGCCAGCCCAACATCATCCTGCCTGTGATGCAAGGAGACGGCACACATCGTTTGGTAATCCCCTCTGTGCACCCCGGTGTAGTGGTGGATTGTAGTATGCGATGCGGACCTCACTAAGTTGGTGCGCAGGAGAGCCTCTACTATTAACTGCTCCAAGGGTCGCAAGGCGGTCTTCTCACACAGGTCAGCTACGTGGCTCCATGCGACCTGCCAGACGTCACCCCCAGGTACTGGTGATCGTCGTGCATCAATGTCTCCCGCCACGGCTCATCGACTCCACAGCTCCTCCACATCCCACTCCAGGCTCCAGCAAGGCATCCAGGATCAAGACGCAAGTCCAGCGGGGCATCCAGGCTCCAGACCCAGGTCCAGGGAAGCATCCAGGCTCAAGACGCAGGTCCAGCAAGGCATCCAGGCACCAGACGCAGGTCCAGCGGGGCATCCAGGCTCCAGACGCAGGTCTAGGGAGGCATCCAGGCTCAAGACACAGGTCCAGCGAGGCATCCAGGCTCCAGACGCAGGTCCACGGAGTTATCCAGGCTCAAGACACAGGTCCAGCGGGGCATCCAGGCTCCAGGAGCAGGTCCAGGGAGGCATCCAGACTCCAGACGCAGGTCCAGGGAGGCATCCAGGCTCAAGATGCAGGTCCAGCGGGACATCCAGGCTCTCATCCTGGTCATCCTGTATATTGGGTGGCTTGAGGGGGTTGTTGATGTGTGCTGCACTTGGCCCTGGCTGCTCCAATCTGCATTAAACTTTTTTGGGGGGGCATCTTTTCTATGGGAGGTGGACTGTTAGGCTATTTTTTAAGTTAGAGAGAAAAATCACTCATGTTGGGCTGCCTAACATGCTTTTTTTTTATCGCTAATGGGCTTATCATCACTTTTTTAACGTTAGCGCAAGGATTTTTATTGTCGTCCCGCTAATTTTATCGCCGGACAGTTCAGCCGGTAAGAGAAACTATCGCCTGTTAGCGGCGTGTTGTTAATACGCTGCTAACACGGCGATAATTTCCAGCGGTAGACGGCGATAAAAAAAGTCACGCTAACGGCTGTTAGCAATAATTATCCCCACTTCTTGATAATATCCCACTTAATTTCTTCCCCTGTCCCCGTCAGGCCACTTTAATGGGGCGCCAGTATCACAGGGCACTCCCCTGCGATGCTGTAAACTGAGGCTGGGGTCCAGGTGTTGCTTTGGCCCTTGGGGCATTCTCCCCCGCCTCCTGTGAAAACAAGGAACCATCTTCATCAGACACTTCGGGGCAGATTTACAAGCCCCTTACGCCACTTTTGCGTCACTTTTCCCATGTTATAAGTGACGCAAAAGTTGCGCAAGGAGCTTGTAAATCTGCCCCTTCCTTGGTAAGACATCCCAGACTCTGGAGGTGAGCGCCGCCTCTGTTCCTCACAGCCATTTCCTTTTTCTCATTATAGGCTGGGAGTTGGGCTTCTTTTCCACCTCGTTATTGGTAAAAAGAATGAATCTGTTTTTATTATCGCTCTCTGGTGTCGACAGGTACGTCGATTCATTCTCGCGCGGCGGAGGGGCATGAATTATGCGCGCCAAATGTTCCTTTTGATCCGCCTTGTTATGATTGTTGGGCACCGTGACAAAACGCGTTGCTTCCCGCCGCGCCTGCATGACGGGGACAAAAAAGGCAAGGTCACCGTGTCCCCGCAGCCTCCCCGACAAAGAAAATGTCATGCCTCGGGCACTGAAGCCGGCGTGATAATAAACAGGACTGAGGAAATATCACAACACATTACAGAGGAGAAAGCCGGGTCGTGAGCGTGGCGGCCGTTCTTGAACTCGCAGAGACGCCCACCTTGAGTGACCGGGCAGGGTCGCCTGCCTCACAGGGCACTGCCAATGTCACGTCCATGTGTGGTAAGGGGTTGAAGCTGGCTTGAGATGAGTTTGTTGTGGTGCAGATAGATACATCCTATTGTCCTTTCTGCAGGGCTTTAAGTGGGATGAAAAAACTGGGAGGGGCGGGGTCTCCCAAAGGGGCGTGGCCAATGTAATTAAGGGTGTAGATTAAATACACACAAGCTGTTTCTGTCATTGCATCCAAATATATGACACAATACGTAACAACATACTTTCAACAAGTCAGGACTATTGCCTTTGACAATGGTTGTTAGTTGCATAAGATAAATAAGCAGCAACTCTGGCTTGTATATAATATTGAAAAAGCTTCCACTTAAATCCCTGGTGACACTACGACAATGTTGCTGCTCCTGAGTTTCAAAAAGAGAAGGGAAATCCGGAGAGAAAATGACTCTCTTTAAAGGATTTCCCTTCCCCCACAACGCTCACGTTGCTTGATGACACGGACCGGCTGTGCCAGAGCACAAAACAGAGCCCGATAGGGACCCGTTTCGAGCCCCCCTTTAAAAAACTGCCGGTGCTAAGCACCAGTGAGACCCGGCCCACTTAAAGCCCAGTCTTTAAGTCACAGAAAAATACTTGGTCGTTTAAAGGTGAAGTAACTCCCAGGAAGAGAACAAGGCTGGAGGCTCTGAGAAACTGGTTGCGCTGGGGGAGTTCGGCAGAAGCCTCTGTATTTGTCCCATGACGCTTCAACTTCCACTAAGGTAACTCGTCCTCATACTCTTGCCTCAACCCCACAGCACTCCCGTTCCTGACTCTGAAGCCAGAAGCCCTCCAGTCAGGTAGTGGAAGTACAAACTCTAAATAGACTGTTGGTGATTAAGTTGTGTTTCCCTTCGAAACATCCTCTTTCACTTCTGCTTGATGGCTTTGGCTACACAATCCTCATACGTATGCAATCATCAAGTCTCAGTTTTGGCTTTGTGCCCCTACCCTTATCAGCAGTTCAGCAAGTCAGGTTTTGTTGGCCAGTGCACTTTTGATATTGTGGCTGAGAACAGGAAAAACTGCAGTGTTGGCAGGAGTCTCAATTAAAAAGGTAAAGCGGAGCAGAGACAAAGTCCAAAGGTGACACCATCTGCTCTGGATTCGGTACACTTTGTGCTCCTACTCTCTGTGGCTTCCCTTTTACTTTCTCCCTCCTTCCGCATAGCCCAGGATTGTTTGCATTTTTGAATCCCTGATTCAATGTGGTTCAGTTTATCCCATCCCTATAGGCTCGACTTTCTGTTTAATAGTTTGAATTATACCCTGTGCTCCCTCTGAGATCTTATTTTCCTCTTCTCTCTAAGACAATACTTCATGCATGCAATAAAATCATGGATAAGCACTCTAAGCCTCGCCTTTGGACAAAAGGCGAAGTCCAGATATAGAGTGGACAAAATATCATGTCAGGAATATCGATGACAAGAATATTGTAAAGGAAAGTTTCTATGGGAAAGCAAAGTTTTACTATACTTAACTTCACTTATATCTGCCTTGACGAGATATATATCTGCAAGGTACGCAGAGGTGGAGTTAAGAATAGTAAATCTATACTTAACTATTTGCATTTACCTTCTCGATATTTTGATCCTCGATATTTTTGACACAATATTCTGTCCACACGATATAGTGTCCTCGATATTCTGTCAGTGATCCCTAAACCTAATCTCCACTGTAGAAATTACAGTGTATGTAAGCCTTCTTTTCCTGTAAAGATCACAGCGAGATCCATGTCATTTTGCCGGACCACAGACCAGCAGTCAGGTTGTGTTCTGAGATGCTAGAGCCAACTCGTTAGTACTCCCCAAAATAGACAATTCCGATGGACTAATATTGGGCCTTCTTTCTCCTTTTGAAATACATCTGAAAGTCCCACACTAAAGCTTTATATAATCTCCTTATACACACCACTATGTTGTTATATCATCATGAGGGTCAATTACAATATTTCTAACTGTCTAATGCCTTAAAATCTGTCCAGAAGAGAACTGATACGCTCCCACACCTAATCTAAGATCTGACAATTGTAGTTGTATTTATATAGCGTTTACTACACCTAACAATGTGTTGCAATCAGTACCTCCCAGTTCCATCTAAGATGCCATACGGGGTTTCAAGATTTTGGTTCTTTTTCCTTTTGAGGTCCACTCTCCTTGTATTCCCTTTCAGTTTATATCTGGCTAACTCTTCACTACAGAAATTCAAACACCTCTAACAAAATCCCCTGCTGTAACTATAAGGTAACAAATGATTACTATGCCACAGTACATCAACCAAACTGTATGTATGTTGAAATATGTAAGAAAGCTAACATGAAGAGAAAATTCCAATGGAAGTACTATCTAGTGCAAACAAATAACTAAATAAATAAATATTCTATACAGATTTTCCCAGCGCTTTATGTTATGTTATGTTGTTATGTGTTATGTTATTGCCATTTGTGTAACATGCAGACAGGCATTAGGATGGTCTTGTCCCACTAATTCAAAGAATGTGGGAGAAATGTTCTCAAAATGAGCACTTTCAGGAAAATGCCCAAGCAAACCTTGTTTCTAGTGACAAATATCCTCAGTGTATTGCACTACACGCGTGAAGACACAAGCAGACCGCACATCTACTACTACTTCATATTTGCATTTTTAATAATCGCTTTCTTTGCTGCTAGTGTCTTCTAATTGGCTAGTTGGTAGTGGTGTCTTAATGGATATATTGCATTACAGATAGAGATGTGTTAATTCACTGCATAAAAAAGGATGTGTGAAGATGCAAAGTTTTTCATAATCATTTTCACTAAGCCTGGGCAAAGCACTACGCTACGCTCGCGTAGTTTGCGAAGTTCGCGCTACTTCGCACTACGCGAATTGCACGTAGCACAGTGCGAACACGCGTAGCGTAGTGTTGCGTAGTGCTGCGGTCATTTTTTGCTTGCTCGCGGTCCTCAACGTCAAGTTGGCGACTGCAAGCAAGGAAAATGACATCCCAGCGAGACTTTTTCCTTGTTCGCGATCAGCAACATCAAGTTGGCGATCGCAAGCATGGAAAATAAACCTCCCGGCGAGATTCCCAACGCGAGGAGGTCAGGTTTCTCATTGCGAGTGGTCGCGTATGCTCGCGACCGCTCGCGATGAGAAACTACCAGTTCGCGTTGAGAAAGCTGCCGCTCCAGTAAAAATCTACTCGAGCAGCAGAAAACTACAGCTCGCACTGTGCAAGATGCCATTTTCAATGATTGCACAGTGCTGGTTGCTTGTCCGCACTGTGCAATCATTGAAAACGACATCTGGCACAGTGCGAACAAGGTACTACGCAGTTCGCGAAGTGCTACGCGTAGCTAGCGTAGTGCGAAGTGCACTTTGCGTAGCTTCACGAAGTGCTACTTCGCGAACTACGCCCAGGGTTAATTTTCACAAAGGTTTTTGCAAAATTTAACAACCTCAAGAAGTTTGCAAAATGTTTTTACTTGTCTTTTCCATGGGAAAAATAACATTTGCATCAAAGTATGACACACATGTCCTCATTTTACACTAACAAAATGATTCTGCATAAGATATTCTTCTTAGAAAAGGTTAGCGCCCTTCTGTTTGCCTATGCCATTGCGCATTCAAAATCTCTGTAAAAGATAAACTTGCAGAGCAAAAAATCAGCATATGTATTCCAGACTGGCTGGATAAACCTGGAGTGGAAATCAAGTTATTGTTCTGTGAAAAGTATGTCTCACTGAGGAAACACTTCTCTCTGTCAGTACAGTAAACCAGGAAACTTTAAAAACTTCAGTCGGGGTGAAACAGTAGAAATTATCAAAAGTTGGCCAGTGAGACAAAAAACCTCGCTCGCCTTTAAAATCTAGCAAAACAAAAATACAGCCCTCTCTCTACCAAGTCGCAGGAACCTTGCCCTTTCTCAACCAAGTTTAGTTCGTTATTGGGCAACACATGGTTTATCTTTCTTACCAGAGACATAGGTAACAAAGTACACAACAGACTCTCTCTGAGTTTGCCACCCCAGCTAATTTACAGAGCAATTAGCAACTACAAGAAAGAAAGAGAAATAAAGAAATACAGAAGTAAAGAAGGTCCCCTGAAAATTACTTTACTCACAGAAATGGAAAATGTCCTCATCTCGAGCTAGAATTCTCACAGAGGTTTGTAAGAAAAGCCTTATGAACTAGGCATTAAAATAACAAAACATACAGAAATTGATTCTTAGGTGTAGTGTTCTGTCTTCTTTTATACAATGCGTTTCTTCTTCGGAAAAAATCTGTTCCTTTATAATATAAGCATCGCCCAAGTGGTTTACAGGTATAGGTATCAACAAATTATCAACAAGTGAACTAGGTCTTCGACCCTGTGGAAAAAAATAGGTTCCAGATATGCTTAGAGCCTCGTGCTCTGGACTGTAATTCTGGTGTAGCAGGATTTGGCAAATTGTGGGATTTGAGAGTTATAAAATGGAGGTTACATTCACAAGCAATACCCATGTTGAATACAAAATACTGAAATGCTGCATCTGTCCACTTTTTGGGGAATCTCCAAATTCAACGTTTCTAGAAATGACGTTCTAGATTCGGTTGAGAGGAATAGATTTTCATATTAAATCCTGTTATGTAGCATTCTAAAAAAAAAACAACTGCCACACAGTAACTAGGCCCACTTAGGCATGATCTAGGCTTATGTAAACTATTGTGTTCCTGACAGGTGAAATCTTCTTGACCCAACACTGGCTAGAGATTATGCATTTATTTTTTATGTTTTTTTGAGACACTGATACAGTATGCATGACCTTTGCTCCTGGTGTATTCGGAGGACTTTGCAAAGGGGAAGAGTGATGTGCCGCCATGTTCTGCCACAGCCCATTTATGGATACATATTCAGTCAAAAAACTGAGCTCTTAACTAATGAGCATTATTCCACCCTAGTAGGAGATCCTCTTTTCTTAAATCTGATCCATAGACCATACCTTGGGCTTGCATTGCAAGATGAGATTGGCTTTTGTTAGACCGCTCCTCAATGTAAATGAGATTCAGTTCTGCACTTGGTGTCTGTGGAGTTCTTCAGGCAGCAGCTTTGATACTTCCCTACAAAACATTCACTGTCTAAAATTGCACACGTCACAGCAGCTACATCCATCACACAATAAATCACATAGCACTATTTGCTTTATTAGCAAAAAAGGCCAGAGGTATGTAGCATAAACGTCATGAATACAAATAAATTGTAAATATCTCAACCGCACTAATACATGAAAGTCTAAACGTTCCCCTACCCTTAAACTCCCCAATTTCAACAGCATTGCTTTAAGAAAAAAAACACGCTCTTCCACCTTTCACCATTCTCCCTTTATTCACCACATTTTCCTTACATACCGCAATCTCATGATCTTCCCCCATCAAGCATCCCCAAGCCACATTGTTTACTCTTCACTTCCCCTTTGTTCTCCCCCCACCCTACGAGGGATGGATAAGCCCACTCCAGACTGCCCATCCCCCAAAGAAAACACCTAAATAGACCTAAAAAACCACAACCTTATCGTGGCAAATTTAACCTTTTTCAATCAACCTTTCAACATTTTCTCTGTAGAAATTGACCATTCACACAATAAAATATTGAGAATATGAATGAAAACAAACATTTTTGACTATGAGTGAATCACTCAAAAAACCCTTCTGCTCTTGCCACTGCTTCAAGCAAGTGCCTTTCTGCCCAAAAACCTAACTATATAACCTAGCAGCTTTAAAGCACAACCCAGTGAGGATGACTGCTCCGATGCCCCCTGTGATCCTTCATTGGATGAACAGATACTGCATCTCGGCACATCGGCTTTACCTAGAACCACATTTAACTCTTACTTTTCTGTCTATGTCCTCATGATGCATGGTTCTTTCTGTAACAATATGAAAGAGCTCTGTTTCTAGACTGCTTCTCATGTACTAGCAAGTTCATTGCCTTTTGCTTTAAGTAAGATATCCTTTTCCAGCTACTCCTGAAATTCTCCTGCCCCAAATTGCTTTAAATGCCAAGAAATGATCCCTTTTTTAACCTATTTTCTTTTTTCTTTGTCTTCTACAAATAAATAACACACAGATTTACATGCCTGACTATTGCAATGTAAAACAGCATACTTTGTAAAAGGTGTGTGGTCAGTAAACTACATTTTCTTCCTACTCTGTCTTACTCATCACAATCCTTACCAGTGATACTCTAGGTTCAGTCGACAGAATTTACCCAAAGAAGAAAAAGCCAAGAATGTAACCACCCAATATCGCCCCACAGGTAGTTCCTATCATGTGACCTGCAAAGGTGGGCTGAACCCTATGTTCTTCCTGTTTTTTTCTTCTGTGTAGTAAAGATGTTCACCCATAAGAAGTAAGCAGCATTCTTAAATTATGTTATATGTACTGTTAATGTTTCATTGCTTTATGTTGGCCTGCTACAGCACCCTTCACTTTTTCATTATGCTTTCAGAGTATGCTGCCTCCCCACAAAGCGATTGGAAGGAAGTTGCTATTTTTCTTTATCAGTCCTCCGTACTAGTGTCGGTTCTTCCCTATTCAGAGCCTTGTATAGAGGAAACACTTGGTCTGCCTCTTCGGCTGAGAGACAGAGGATTTTACAACAGCGCAATTGTTCCTTGTTTTGAAGATCGCGTACCTTTACCAATATGGTGGTGGTTTCTTGTTTCTTTTCGAATGCCCATCCCTGTTGCTAGGCAAAGGGTAGATGCAGCAAGTAGCTGAAAATTTAAAGAGACTCGCTTTCTAATCCATGACAGCGGTGTGTGAGGTGTCATAGAGCAGAAGTGAGCTGCAAAGCAGAAATGTGTGTCTGAGTCAGGCTAAGATGAGGATCCTGCTGCTAATGCATCAACCTCTCAGCACGCCTTTGGAGTGGGTTTGGAATTACTCCAGAGCATGATTAGCAAGGCAGTAGAATCTGCTTTTCCAGACGGAGAAAGCCTGCCCTCTTCAAAAATACTTCAGCTTTCCCTGGATCAGACTCGGATGCATCATAGGATGAAGAAAGAAGGGGAAAGTTCAGAAGAGGATCAGAGCTAAAGGAACCTTTAACTCAACTTAGAGGCAATTTGGCTTTTTCTGTGCCTTGTCCTTTGGAAGAAGGAAGGAGAATATTTTTTCTCGCAGCATAGGAAGACTGACCCTATTCATAAGACTGTCCACGGTGTGTCATCCAGGACATGGGCAGAGGTTGAAAACACAGAAGTCCCAAGATTCCTTTAAAAAATAGCCACGCTTTAATGGTTAGCAGCCATGGGTACCATCATTTACAAGGATACTTCCCTTAGTGATCAAATGGATATAAAAGTGGAAAATGCAGTGAAAAGGGTCTATTCAGTATCCATATTTGGGCAGGAGATTATGCTACCTACACTGTGCAGTCTCTGCTCAATGATTGCCATGTTTTTCGGAAGACCAGCAGCAGGGTCAAGATGTCAATGCTAGACTATCAATCAAGGAACGGCAGATGTGTTTCCTCTCCAATATCCCCTTTGATTCTTTATCAGCAGCTGTTGCAGTTTCTGGTTCCATTATATTGGCAAGATGCCATATCTGAAGGCGTTCTTAGAGACCTGAGAATTCTCAGAAGGCTCTCCTCAGTCATTTGCCTTTTAAGGGTTCAAAGCTCTTTGGTTCGTCACTAGAGGAACCTTTGAAGATCCGTGGAAGATCATTAGCTTCTGATGCCCATGAAGCCTCTTCTAAAGGTACAGGGTTTCCCTTCAAGTGTGTTTTTGGGCAATCTTCGTCGGTTGTGAAAAGGGCAGCCCTTATGTGGTGGGGTGGGGGGGAATTGGCTGTGTTACTCCCTCCTGTGACAAATCCCTGCAGCAACCTTCCAATCCTTCAACTTCATCAACTACACCAAAAGCATGGCTATCTGAGAATGGGTGGTCGAATCAGAGAATACTTCTCCATCTGGGTCGTCTGGGTTCTCCAGTTAGTTAGAAATGGATATGCAATCAAATTTACCTCCCTGCCACCAGATGTCTTCATCACAACTCCTTGTCTTTGAAATCCTCAAAAACGTCAAGTCTTCAGAAAGGGATTCTCGACTTGCGTCATGAGGATGCCATAATTCCAGTCCCGGAGGAGGAAATAGGTCTCAGCTGCTACCCTCTGATGTTCTTGTTGAAAACAAGCATCAGGAAGTATCATCCTGTTCTGGATCTGAAGATGGTCAATAGTTATATACCTCATCAGAGATTCAAGATGGTGAGTTTGCAGAGGATTTTACCTCTTGTTTCTCCTGGCTCCTTTCTGGCTTCTTTGAACCTTTCAGAGGCTTACTTTCACATTCCCATTCATGCGTTGTCACAAAGGTTTTTGAGGTTGTATGCATTGGTACAGCATTTCCAGTTCTGTGTTCTCCCTATTGATTTGGCATCTGCTCCAAGAGTCTTTACAAAAACCATAGCACCTCTAGTGGGAATCCTACATTCTTTGAGTGTTTTTCCGTTCTGCTACTTGAATGACTGGTTGATTTCTTCTTCATCTTTCTGTAGGGGCCTGGAACCTATCAAAATGCTCTGTACTTGCTTGGAGGATCATGGCTTCATTCTCAACCTCAACAAATCTCACCTTCTTCCAATACAGGAGCTTCAATTTATAGGGGCACTATTCAACACCAGGCTAGGAGAGTCTTCCTACCTCCCCTGTGACACCAAAGGCTAATGTCTCAGCTCCAGAATATCCTCCAGTTCAGGCTGCTCCAGCAAGGGACTGGCTTTGAGTACAAGGGGACATGGTGAGTGATCTCTGTCTTGTTCCTTGGTCTTGAAGACACCTACTTCACCTGGTTTATCATCTTCTGTCCTACTAGAGTCCAAGATCCTAGGCTTATGATACATTAGTTCCTGTTTCAGATCCAATCGAATCTGGGCAAAGTGGTCCCCTTAGAGACACTTCTTCTTTTGGCTTTTACTACAAATGCCAGTCTCTGGCGTGGTAGAGCAACTCTGAAGTCTCATTCAACCCAAGGTTTCTGGACAGTTGCAGGGGCCATGATGACTTTCAAATTGATAAGGACTTGTAGCTGTCTACAAAGCTCTTACAGTCTGTGCACATCTTCTCAGGGGAAACCTCGTCAGATCAGGACAGATAATCAGGTGGCCAGAGCATATCCGAATAATTTATGGGGTACCTGCTCTCATCTCCTGGCTATGCTGGCAAGCTTGGGAGGAGGTTAACCTGCTGGCTCTAATGACAATTTATCTTCTGGGGAGTGAGAATGGGCATGCGGATCAGCTGAGTCACCAGCTCCTTTCCTTGGTCCCATTGAGCCTTGCTCTTCAGGTATTTCGGGAAACTTTAGTGAGGTTTGGATTGCCATGGCAAGACGTGTTCGTCTCTCCTCTGAATGCACTATTGACCAAGTTCTGCTCCCTCGTACCATGTCTGAAGGCATGGAAGATGGATGCAATATGTTTACTTGGGCCTCAGGGTCTTGTCACATTTCCCCCTTAGCCCCAATCAGCGCAGGGTCCTTTCAAAAAGAAAAAAAGAAACAGAGAAAGTTCTTTTGGTGGTCCCAACTAGGTCCTGTCAGCCAGGGTTCCCATTGTTTCACCAACTAGCCAGAGCTCCTCCTTGGCTCTTTCCACTGAGCCTTCCTCCACTCAGGTTTCCTCCTCTGTCTCTGAAATCTCTCAAACAGCTGTCACAGGGATTTGGAGTTTGCGAGCAAAATACAAAATTAGATTGTTTCTCAGAGGTTGCCTTTTATAAACAGGATTCTAGGATGGTGAGCACCCTTCAAGTACATGAGTAGGCCTGGGCGGAAAACTACACTACGCTCGTGTAGTTTGCACAACTACGCGCTACGCGAATTGCACGTAGCACAGTGCAAAAACACGTAGCGTAGTTGGCATTTTTTGCTCGCTCGCGGTCCTCAACGTCAAGTTGGAGACCGTGAGTGAGCAAAATGACATCCCTGCGAGACGTTTTCCTCGTTCGCGATCAGCAACATCAAGTTGCTGATCGCGAGGGCGGAAAATAAACCTCCCGGCGAGATTCTCAATGCGGGGAGGTCAAGTTTCTCATTGCGAGTGGTCGCGTATGCTTGCGACAGCTCGCGATGAGAAACTACCAGTCCTCGTTGAGAAAGCTGCCGCTCGAGTAAAAATCTACTCGAGTGTGAGCTTGCACTGTGCAAGATGCCGTTTGCAATGATTTCACAGTGCGGACAAGCATCCGGCACTGTGCAATCATTGCGAACAGCATTTTCCTACCGCACTACGCAGTTTGCGTAGTGCTACGCGTAGCTCGCGTACTGAGAAGTGCACTTCACGTAGCTACGCGTAGCGCTACTATGCAAACTACACCCTGGGTTATACATGAGACATTGGAAGAATTGGGTCTGTCTCCAATCTCCTGTGAGGGAGGTCAACTACTGGAGTTCCTTAGGGATGGTTTTCTTTTTGTCTCTCAGTTTCTACTCTTCATAGTCAGCAGGCAACAATGAAAGCTATTAGAGGCTCCTCCCATTTGCAGTATGATTCTTTAGCTACACTTTTACTCAAAAGCTTTTATCTTTAGAGACCTGTGATACATTCTCAGGTTCCGCCGTCAGACTTGCCTCTAGTTCTTCAACCTTCACGGAAAGCCCCTTTTGAACCTCTTTCTTCAGCCTCTCTTGAATTTCTGAAACTTAAAGTATTATTTTTTGTTGCTATTACCTCCGGCAGGAGCTTGGGTGAGATTGATGATCCACTATAACACCCTCCATATTCTTTTTTTATAAATCTTTTTATTGATATCAGTAGAAAATCACAAAGTAAGTCTGGTCATGCATTAACATATACAAAACAACATTAACTTCTCGACATAGATCATGAAAACATATTCCCTCCTCCCTCACCCGCTACATGGACAAAAGATAAATTAAATCCTAAATAGTCAGACCATGACATATCATTGTAAAAGTAAAAACACAAAATAAGTCTGATCACACATTGAAATATGTAATCATGATCCCAACATATCAGCATTGGTCACAAAGAAGCATTCTGACTTCTCTCACCTGCTGCACGAACAAGAGGTAAATTAAATCCTAAGTTCTTGGACATCGAAGTTTCCCCAGTGTTTGAACCAATCTGGTCACATACATAACCCTGGTATTCATTCTAGAAATCCCAAACTTTAGTCCATTTCTGAGGACATCCCGACCATGGTTCACCACATTCTCTGCTAGCATGCACCAGTCAATATCTCTTTTCCAATCCAACAATTGCGGCACTTGTTCTGTCCCCCATAGGCGGCAATATTCCTTTCAGTCACTTCCAACACCAATGTAACCCATATAATTTCCATATGATTCAAGTCAGTCTCTCCCCTGACATTGAGTAGACACATTTAGCAGAGATAGCAATACACTAAGTATATAGGGAGCCCATACATCGCACTGCTGAGTCCCAAAACTGATGCATTTGAGGGCAGTTCCACAGTGTATGATAGAAGGTACCAGTTTGCCCACTTCATCACCTACAACTTTCATCTATCGCCCTATCCATTTTGAACATGGTGTGTTGTGCCTAGTAGGAACAATGCACATTTTTTATTTGGACAAGACAGAAACCTGCCCGTAAAGCTACCTCGCTGGGTCCTCTAGGTCGTGAGTCCACCTGTCCCGTAGGTCTGTCAAAGTGTTGGAGGTGTTGTTAATTAGTTTATTGTACACCAGGCATATGGCCTTGCGCTGTATAAATGCATGCAGTAATCTGTCTTCGAAAGACGAAGATTCTGGGAGTTTGCCCCTCTTGGCACCGCTGTTCTAAGTGACACCCTCCATATTTGAGATTTTTTCAAGACAAGGTAGTTCTTCGTCCTGGCCCTTCTTTTTTTATCCAATGTTCCTTTCACCTTCTATCTCTCTCTAGGGATATCATTCTCTCTGCTTTCTTTCCTTCCCATTTGAGAGATGAGGAAATTGTTTGGCATTCTCTTGATTTACTGAGAGCTCTTTTTATTTACCTAGAGATTACTTATTCCTTTAGGAAGGTTGATTTTCTCTTTTCACTTTTGAGATAGCTAATAAGGATCATCGGCCTACTACTACCACTTCCACACTGTTCCATTGGGTTAGGCAGCAATTTTGGTGGCTTATCAGAAGTCAGGTATTTCTCTTCCCCCTGCAGTTCAAGGTCCATCAACTAGGGGCAGGTAGTGCCCTCTTGGATTACCTTCAGAGGGGTTTCATAGAGGGACATCTGTGCGGCAGCCAAGTGGTCCTCTGCACATACATTTACCTTTCATTACAAGTTGATGATGGGGAAATGTTTGCTTCGGATTTTGGGCCAGCGGGTTTATAGCCATTCACTGGGCTATTTGTTTTTTTCATATTCTTTTTTTTCAGTTGAATAGCAGATTAAGGGCCAGATGTACAACGTATAATTGCATGCGCAAATGGGTTTGCGACCAGTTTGCACATGCAATTTTAGTCTGGGCCATGTACTTACACTATTTTGAGAGTCACAAATAATTTGCGACTAGCAGAATAGTGTTTTGAGACTCGCTATTAGGAAGGGGCGTTCCCTTCCTAATAGCGACCACAGAGCCATGTGTAAATCTTTTGCGACTGCAATTGCATTCGCAAAACACTCGCAAATTACTACCCTCTTCAAGAGGGTGATAATGAAGTCGCAAATGGGAAAGGGACCCATTTCCCCTTTGTGACTGGCTCCAAAACTATTTTTTAAGGGCAGGCAGTGGTACCAGGGACCGCTGCCTGCCCTTAAAAAATAAATCAAAAACGTTTCATTTTTTAAAAAAATGCATCCTGTTTTCCTTTACGGAAAACGAGCTGCATTAAAAAAAAAAAAGCTGCTTTATTTAAAAGCAATCCCAGACATGGTGGTCTGGTGAGCCCAGCAGGCCACCATCCCAATGGGCTCGCAAATTGCGAGGCTCAATATTCATGAGCCTTGCAATTTGAGACCTCATTGGGAATCGCAAACAGTGTTAAACACACTGTTGTACACTCAAAAAAGCACCTCGCAAATTGCGAGTCACAAAAGACTCGCAATTTGCAAGGCTCTATTTTGCGCGTCGTACATCTAGCCCTAAGAATCTACAACTGTGTTGTGAATTGTTTATCAGTAGCTTTGGTATATGCTCACTGGTAAGGACTTTGAAGAGGAGGAGGAAGGAGTAAGGTAATGACTTAATTAATTAATTTATGGTAATATTCATTACTCCAAGTCATGGACTTCCTCATCACATTCCAAAATACCTCCCCCCACCCTATGGGAGGAAAGGTAAAACATGTATCTATTTCGCTGCTTAGCTGGTAATACTGTAAGAAGATATGGTTCAGGAAACCTTTATAGTGCCGCATTGCCGCAATGGGACTACCTGTCCCAGAATCCTCCAGGACAAGGCATGGGCGGAAGTAGGCAGTCCCAGGATCATGGTGTGCCATGAAGTGCATTACAACTACCCACTGTACGGGATGCACACTGGTAAAGCCCGGACCAAGTGTGGGCCCGTCTTCTCCCATCAGCGGCAGGAGGAGGCTGGGCTGGGCCTCCCCTCGTGGCTCTGCGCCAATTCCCTTGTGTTAAGCTGTTCCTCTATTGGCGAGGTGCAAGGCGAGATTTGTTCTCCAGTTGGACATATAGTAAGGCCTTTCCACCGCCTTGTATTACTGTGGTTAGCGTGCCAATAGCTTGTATGGGTCAGTACCCACATGCTCTCTGATTATCTCAAACCGGAAAAAGGAAAACAGTAATAACATGGGCAAATGCAAGTGGGGGGCGTCAAAATCAACTAAAGCCAAAAATGTACCTTTTGGCAGGTTTATCAAGTGAGCAGTGGGAGCCATTGATAAAGAAATCTTGCCTGTAGATTGTGGCTGTCACTTGTTGTTAATAGCACCTACATACTACCCACACTTATTTATCTATTCCTACAGGAGAGGCACAGAGCAGCAGTCCTAAGGAATTTTAATTAACAGTCTAACTCCTCCAGCCCGTATCCCACCAGTAAGATATTGCCCCCTTTGACAGATCACCTCCTATTAAGCGAAAGAAGTGAGGGAAATGGTTAAGATTAAGGGACAGACCTCCTATTAAGCGAAAGAAGCGAGGGAAATGGTTAAGATTAAGGGACAGCACGGCTGACCCTCTGATACTGCAATCCTGTGACCCTCCCCAGTTCCCCAACCTCCCCTCAGCGGATTATGAAGCTTACTCAAATGACTGAAGCTTTTAAAACTATTTTATCCACTAGCCTCCTCCCGGTGCTTGCTTGCTTGACTGCCAGTGAAAGCAGGCTGTCTGCAGTCATGGGGCTGAGACCTGAAGCACGCAGCAGGGAAAACCCCAATCCCACCTTTGCAACTATGTCCACACAGACTACAACTCCATTGGATAAGCACAAGGCCTCCTTGCATCGCCAAATGCAGCCTGGAACTCTACCAGAAGTGGCATTAACCTATTACCAACCGAGCCCCTTTACCAAGTGGTTCCTTTGGCCACCCACCAAAATATGCCAGCCCTGGGTTGTACCAGGGGTAGCTCATCCATGTGCCATCTGACATCTGCTGCTTGTTCGTACCTTGTTGTCTCAGCCAATGTTTCTAGACTCCAATCCCAGGGCACTGAGACTACCGAACAGTTAATGAGCAAGGCCTTCCACTGGCTACATACCCATAGTCGTGGTAAAGCCTCCCTGTTTTCTAACATACTGTTTGCCCGTCGAGTGGAAAGGGTAGGCCCCATGGGTAAGGAATATGAGGGGGATTGTATTATTGTCAATTTTGCCAATCCCTTTGCTGCTGAAGAATTGATCTGACCATCCTACCTGGGCAACTCTCGGCACAGTATTGTGAAGGTATTGCCACTGAGTTGTTTTTATAGAAATTTGGGAAAGAAGTGGGGGGTCTTGAGGGAGCCGACTGCTCCCGAGCAGTCACAGGGTGTGTCCTATTCCATGCCCACTAACAATCATTTTTCTGTTCTGTATGGGGAGTGTAGCATTGATTGACATAAAAGCCCCCTGCCTCTGTCTAAAGCCGAAATTGGCATTGAAGTTAAGTGACTGATAGGGCATCCACCAAGCCTTGTGCACCTAACATGACCATGGAGGCAGACCACTGCCCCACTAGCGAGCCCTCACTGGTATTATTATGCCCCAAACATGGGTAAAGCTGCTGAGTTGGAACATAGCTGGGCTGCAAAACTTGGATTCAAGGTGTAAGGATCAGCAGGTCCAGAAGTACATATTTTTAAACCCTACTCCTCTGCTGCCCCTGCTGGTATGAGGGTCGATGATGAACCCCTATTTGCTTAATTATAATCATTGTAATGTGTTTAAACGAGCCGCACCACAGTCTTTATTGATTTCCACTTTCAACGGAGGGGCAGGCATGCCTATATTGGATTACATCTTTTCTAGTAGAAACTTGGGAATGCCCTCACTTGCAAATTAATCTCTGAGAAAGTCAATAACCACCCTGGTGCTGACAGAACTTACACATCTGGTGGACACCCACTTAGAAGAGTAATCCACCAAAAGGATAACAAACCTTTCTGAAGGACCCATTAACACAAAAGGACCCATAAGGTACAAACCAAGCTTGACCCAGGGCTCATGTGGGACCTCAACAGGAGATAGGGGAGTGGTATTGTTTACCTGAGACTTATCACTGGTGGCGCACTGATAACATTCCTTAACCACTTTCTCAACTTGACCATCCATCCTGGGCCACCAATACCTCTCACGAAGGCGTGCCTTAGTAATATTCCTACCTAAGTGTCCTTCGTGAGCAAGGTTAATTAACTTTGGTCATAGGATATCAGGGGGTATGACTCTCTCACCACGCATGAGTTTGTCCTGACAAAGGGTAAGCTCATTTCTAATGGACCAGAAAGGCAAAAGGTCTGAGTCAAGATTTTTGCTGTCAGGCTTGCCTTTGATGACAAACCCTGACACAATAGGAAGCAAGACATCTTCCAACATGGCCTCTTACCCAACAAACCCCAGTAGATTCACAGTCAATAACATCTCTGCAGTCCTCAATAGGCAGTCTTGATAAGCAATCATCTGCTTTATTGGCAGAACCAGGAAGATACTGTACTTGAAAATTATATTCTTCCAGTCCTTCACTCCAGCGCTTTAGTCTGAGTGTAAGTCTCTCACTTTCCACACATGAGAACACTTGAACCAAAGGGCGATAATCCGATCTTACCAAGAAAGGAATGCTCCACAAATAAAACTTAAAATGTCTCGTACTATGGCCAAAGCCTCCCTTTCAATGCACGAATATTGTTGTGCAGGCTTCTTCAACGCTCTAGAGGCGAAAGCAACCAGCTCCTCTTCACCTCCATCGATCTGGGATAGTACCGCACCAAGGCCACACAAACTAGCGTCAGTTGTCAAGAAAGTTTTCTTTTTAGAATCAAAATGGCCAAGACTGGGCATCTTACCAGTTGCCAGTTTGATTGAGTTAAAAGCCACATTAAATTCTGGTGACCAAACAAAATGTACTCCTTTCCTCAAAAGGGCTCTGATAGGTTCAACAGTGGAAGCGAAACCTTGGAAAAATTTCGAATAGAACTCAGCAAGGCCAAGAAAGGACCTCACTTGCTCCTTATCAATTGGAGCATCAACAATGCTTTTAGCTAGATCTAGTTTTGGATGGATGCCCTCCCCAGAGATGACATGTCCCAGATAAGTGACAAAAGACACACCAATTTTACACTTCAGTCTATTGACAGTTAAACTCTACAAGTCTTTGTAGAGTGATTCTCAAAACACTGTCATGCTCTGAATCATCCTTTCCGTAAACCAAAATGTCATCCTGAAAGAACATGAGGTTAGTAATGTCTATCAAGATCATCTTCATGATGCGCTGAAAACAGGCAGCTGCTGAAGCTAGCCCGAAAGGCATCCTAATGAAACAGAACGCCCCCAGAGGTGTCACAAAATGCGTAAGGTGTTTAGACTCTGGATGGAGGAGCACTTGGTGACAAGCAGAGGATAAGTCTAACACACTGAAAACCTTCGCACCACCAAGCATGCTGATTAACTCAGATATGTTGGGTAGGGGTTGGCGATCCACCCATATACACTTGTTTAGATCCTCAAATCCACACACATCCTAATGTTCTTCCCACCATCCTTAGGGGCCAAAACCAATGGGGCCAACCATTCAGAGGATTTGATTTCCTTGAAAATACCCTAGGTTACCAGTCTGTTAAGTTCATTCCTGAGAGGTTCTAGCATTAAGTTAGGAACCTTTCTGACCTTGTGTACCACTGGTGATGCATTGTGCTTGAGCACAATACGATGCTCAAAGTCTTTAAGAAGACCAAGGTTGTCAGAAACAACTTGAGGAAACTCCTCAAAAAACTTGCTAGAGTTTGCAGAGTGATCTACCAACATGACTTGCTCTGATGGATGGCGAGCATTTGGATTGAGGATTATCCCCAAGTCTCTCTGATGTCTCCACCCAAGAAGGTTGTCACCTCGTGTGGCAACATAAATCTTTCCAATAGTCTCTCTTCCCTTGAAGTGAATTTTCATAATGGCATAGCCTATCACATCACTATGCAAACCACCATAACTGACTGGGTTAATGTCAGGTGCAAGCAGTTGTAACCCAGGAAAAGTTTTGCCCCAGAGATCATTGCCAATCATCGTAAAAGGAGATCCAGAGTCTGCCAGAACCACAAATAACTTGACACCAACTACCACATCGCACTCTAGCATGCTGATGAGGTCTGCCTCAAGCATGCCATCACCTCTCACACTCAACATGACCGTTTTAGGGGTGTCACAAATAGTCTTGACGTTCTCCACTATGCGTACTCTACCCCCAGACTTGCTTATCTTAGCATAGTGACCTTTGATTCCACACTTGTGGCAGGTTGTATTTCTCGCATAGCAGTTAGGATAGTTAGAGGAGTGGTTAGTACTCCTACATCTATAACACTTAATCTTGGAAAAGTCTGTGGAAGGTTTGATCTTAGCACCATGCATACCTTTAGAAAGATTCTCAACAAGGTCTTGAGGTGACTCCCTCTGAGTGAGTTCATGAAAACTACTGGGAGTTGGGGTGTCGTCAGGAATTGTCTTATGTGCTTTCATCTCCTTGACCCATCCAGAGGTGTTTTCCATCCCTTCAACAATGGCTAGGGCTTCCTTAAGGGAGGGGTTCCTGGATAAGAGTTTCTCTTGCACTCTAGGACTGTTGGTGCACCTAACCAGTTGATCACATATCAACGAGTCAGTAAGGTCACCAAACTCACAGGTGCGAGCAAGAGTCTTAAGAGAAGCTTTGTAGTTCCCAACCTTCTCATTGGTTTCCTGGAATTTCATGAAAAACTTGTGTCTCTCTAGGACAACATTAATGCGAGGTCCAAAATACATTTCTAACATTTTTATGGACATCTCAAAAACATCAGAAGGCTCACCATCGCCTTCACCAACAGGAATTACGTCAATGCTCTCATATATGTTGCGTCCTTCTATTCCAAGATTATGTAGGATTGCTTGCCTCCTATGAGCCGAGAATTTTTCACCTCCAATGGCTACTAAGTACGAATCAAAAAGGAGTTTTCATCTCTTCCATGGCAATAAAGGTTCACCCTTTTCACAGAGAAATTGAGGAGGTTGGTTCATGGAAGCGGCAGCCATAATGATAGTGGTTAAGTCAATATGGATAAAAACAAGGTTGACACAGGGAAAAAAAATATATTTTCCCAATAGACAAAAATAGTGCAGAAGAAGAAAAGTCACTTGGAATGTAAATATCTGTAATACTTGTATGATCCTTGGAAATGCAATGCATTTGTATTCAGATCGCAATGGCATAAAAAGAGAGGAAAAAGTCTCATGAAATGAAGACAACACAGTACCTGTATGATGCTTTGAAATGCGTTAATAATCAAATCGGAAATTACACTAAGCTTTCTTCACGCTGTTCCGTGAAGCGTGTGCCCCGTGCAATGGTTGCCATGGAGATTTGATACAAAGTCAGATTTAAAATGGTGGCACGCAGAACAACAGCGTAACGTGCGTGATGACGCGGCTCGTGACGCTATGGAGGCTGTGCACATCAGCGTGTGCAGAGTAGCGTCACGAGCAGCGGTGCGAGCGTCCAGATTAGTTGAAATGGGACAAAAACGAAGAAAATATGCTAAATTACGGCTCCAAGTACGTGGAGAGTCGGGAGAAGCAGGAACAGGCTCAGCAGATCCTCGGGAGAATGGGAAAGGTGCGTTGCACTGGTCAATCCACATCAATTGTTCTCGAAACAGCAGGCAAATCCGTGGGTAGACAAAAATGGGAGGAGTTGGTGGCAAACTTGTCCCCTGGCAAGTGTCGCTCGTCGCCAGTGTTAAGAAGACAAGCACTGGTAAGTTTCAAGACTTTTATTTCTTCTTTGGTTGAGCCACCAACTCCAGCAGCTGGCCACTCTGTTCTCCAAGCAGTAACTGTCTCACATGAGACGCTACCATGGAGGCAGAATGGTCAGGCTTAAAAGAACACTTAAAGGATTACAACAATTTCCACTTTCAACGGAGGGGCAGGCATGTCTATATTGGATTACATCTTTTCTAGTAGGAACTTCCACAAACATATTGTCCCTAGTATCTACAGAGATCACATTACTCTTTTCATCATTCTAGAATGCCTGGAGCATCACTCTTGGGTCACTACAGTAGGGGATATGAACGCCCTTCTGAGGGGATACGGACTTAGTCTAGCATGGATGACTACCTACTTAAGGGATGCCTAGCCTAGGCTCTGTGTCTTATTCAGACCCTGGATTTAACCCATAGTGTGGCCCTGGGACACAACATTAAATTAAGGCCGACCATTCATGGTTTGATAAGGCATGTAGGTGGATACTAGATGCCTGCATAGTGCATTAAAGGCTACCCCTACAAACTGGGTGGCTGTTACCCACTCAGAAGATCATAAAACTATCTATTAGCAGGAGGAAGACGGATCTTAGGGCGGATGTCTGGACTACCCTGGTCACCTTCTGCAGAGCTAGAAATATCGGCCTGTTTTGGTACACTGTAAATGATAATAAACGTTTTAACGTCAAACACAATCTATGTGCTAACATCAGTGCAGACACTTGGGTGGATCACTTTAAAAGAGTATACCACATGTCTGATGTAGCCAGTTGGGAATCTGAAACCAGAGTCCCACATTTTCCCCTGGGCATCAAATGTTTGGAGGAAGAAATGGATGAAGCTGTTCATGAAAGTCCCATGAATAAAGTCCCAAAGCCTGATGGGGTATCTATGGATTTATACAAGCGGAGGATTTGTAGGCCCCTAATATTTACAAATTATGCTAATTCAGCAAGTAAGACCGGCCTGCCTGGGTCGCAGTGCTTAGCCATCTTTGTCCCCATTTTCTTGAAAGGGAACAGCGCATCCCCTTGTTGTTATAGGCCAATTTCCCCATTGAATTCCTCCGTGAAAGTCATCTGCAGGGTTATACTTAATATAATTTTTTGTGAGTTACTGATAAACTAATTATCTATGATGTCCAATACAGCATTAGAGCTAGTCTGGGCACACAAAACAAAGTTTCAAATTGATTCTACTAACTAACAAATATACAATAGCTACAAGGGGCCTTATCTACTTAGATTTAAGGATCTTGCCTGCGTTTTTGACAGTGTGATCAGATCCAGATTATGGGTATGTTACAATCCACAGGGGTAAACAAGTCAAGTAAAGTCAAGTCAACAATGGTCTGATGTCTTTTTTACATGCCCTCCACATAGACCTTAACGTCACCATTAGATTTGGGTCTCATTGTAAATATACAAAGAGTTTTGGCCTGGGTCGAGGGGTCCAGCAGGGATGAGTTCTGGCACCTATTTTATTTCTTTTAAATATCAATTAATTGGATTCTATCCTAGTTGGCAAGGATGTGCCGACTGTGAATGGCCGAAGTGGTCCTGTGTTTTTATACTCAGATGATATTGTTTTAATATCTAGAACACCAAATGGTCTAGATACCTTTGTTAATTTTATTGATAGTCTAGGCCCAGTTACGAACTCAAACTGAGCCAAAACCTTTGTTATGGTTTGTGGCCCTAAAACCTGAAGTTGTGATGTTTCGCACTCCAGGGTATGCAAATAGCAAGAATACATGAATTTTCATTAGCTGGGGTTCACAATTGACTCCAAGGCTTACGTTTTCTAAGATGATTGGCTATTTATTCAGCCTGGCCTCCAAAACTGGAAAGAAGCCCACTGCTCCCCTTATCAAAATTTACAAAATAAAGTGCATACCCATTTTAGCTTATGGTTCTGGATTGTGGGGTTACAAAGTCACCAAACGTTTGCTAGATGAAGAAAATAGAGTATGCATTCACATCCTCGGTGTGTCACCAAGGTCACCGACATATGCTGTCCACATGGTACTTGGATTATCCTATGTGGCAGATTACATCTACTTAGCCCCCTTACAGTTATGGTGCTCTATTTGGTGTAATCCTAAACGCTCTCTGAACAGGGAGATTATTATGGACTTTTTCCTATTTGACAAGGGTCACCATATCCCCTGGTTAGAGTATATTAGGGATACCTATGCCAAGTTTGGCAGATCTGATATCTTCTCTATGCCTGCCACTTTATCTATAAGGGATAAAAGTTAGGTAAAATCTAGTTTTAGGAAACACAGGCAGTGCTTTAAATGGGACGGTACTGTCCGGTGCTGACTACCAGCACTTTTTTATTTTGAGAAGAAGAGTACCTGCACTTCTCAAGAATTTGTAATACTTTTAATGGGAGAGTACCAGCACTTCTCAGAAAAAGAAAAGAAGGCACTCTGGTAGAGAGAACCTGCATGTCTATTTTTCCATTTCAGGCACTGAACACAGGAGATAAAAAAGAAAGTTATCCGAACTGAGGAAGCCTGCCAACAGAAGGTACCTGATGGTTCAAACTACACCTGGGATGAAACCGTGTTTGGAGTTTGCTCCTAATGCCTCTATGTTTTACTGTAGTTATACTTGAAGGTTTTTAATCATGCTTCATATAAGCACCTCAGCGACCAGACATACCATGGCACTTTTATTTCTGCAGATACGTCTCACACCCGAGGTATATGTTGGTGTCACTTTTGTTAAATCTGCCCTCGGACGCAGGCACACCTTATTGTTTTAACCTTTAATTTATTTATTTCAGTGTGACCTGTATTCAGATTATCTTCTGGGTAACCCTGAACATCGCTGTTAATTTAGTGGACCAATTGGAGGTTTTTATGGACAGGGTATTTGTTGAGTGAGCCCTGTCTGCAAGTTGTACTTGTTATCTTGCACATTGTATGGTACTATGTGGCTTTGGTTTGCTTGCAGTGCTATTTATGTTGTAAGTTTTTACCTGATGTTTTTGTTGTACTTTTATGGTTTATTTTTAAAAGAATAAAGTAGAGTATAGGTCACATGACCGGAACTTTCTGTGCGGCCATATTAGGATGGACAATTGTTTGTTTTCTTCTTAGGGTGAATTCTGTCCACTGAAGAAGACTTTGGAGCTGGGGAACTAGGTTTGAGCCTCGGCATCGGCTCAGCATACTGAAATTCTGGGCAAATCACTTAACTCTTTTGCTGCTAGTCCTTTTACCCCCCTGAGCAAAGCCTTTTTTGGGCTATTTGGAGTAGTTCGCGCTCACAACGCCGGTAACTTTTTGTCCACATAAGGTATGCATGTCAAATTTGCGTCCCTTTTTTCCAAGACCCTGAGGATTCTAAAGGTACCCAGGGTTTGTGGATCCCCCTGGAGGGGGCCCAGAATGTATCCAAAATCCAACATTTTTTTTTTAAATGATGGGAAAAAAGTGCTGCAGAAGAAAGTGTCTGTTTTTTTCCCTGCAAATGGCATCAACAAAGGGTTTATGGTGCCAAAATCACTATCTTCTCAGCTTTCAGGGACAGGCAGACTTTTGTCAGAAAAACACAATTTTCTACACAGTTTTTGCATGTTACTGGGACATAGCCTATTTTTGCTATTTTTTGGTCCTTCTACCTCCTTCCAGTTAGTGGTAGAAATGGGTGTAAAAGCAAGAATGGATTCCAGAAGGCTGCACATTTCTGAAAAGTAGAAAACTTTCTTCAAGGTATATTTTACAGAAACTGACAGTTGAAATGTAAAATATATTGAAATTGAGTTGAAAAAAACAGCCATTTGTGCCAACCTTTTCACCTGTAACTTCTTCTATGTATGACAGATCTTTGAAAGCAATATATCATTACATCCACTGGACGTTTCTGGTTGCGGGGATATATAGGGCTTGTAGGTTCACCAAGAACTCGAGGAACCCAGAGCCAATAACTGAGCTGCGCCTTGCAATGGTTTTTCATTACGTACCGGGTATAAAGAAATTTATTTGGTAAAATATAAAGAATGAAAAATAGGTACCAAGGAAACCTATATATTTCTGAAATTAGGACAAAATATAGAGTTTAGAAGCAGTGGTTATTTGCACATCTCCAAAATTCTGGGTACCCATACAAGCATGTGATGTAAAGGTCATTTTTCAAAATGGCTTCTTTTTTTTACAAATTGTCTTACATTTGGAAAGCAGCAATGCAAAGAAAGTCAATTGGTAATACCACTTGTTCTACTATTCTGTGTTACCCCAAGACTCCCGATAAAAATGCTACCTCACTTGTGTGGGTAGGCCTAGTGCCTGCGACAGGAAATGGCCCAACATGCAACGTGGACTCATCACATTTTTTCAGTGAAAACTGACCCTTTCTTAGCAATGTGCCTAGCTGTGGACTTTGGACCCTAGCTCTGCTGGCACCTATGGAAACCTAGCAAACCTATACATTTTTTTAAACTAGACATCTAAGGGAATCCAGAATGGGGTGACTTGTGTGGCTCTCACCAGCTTCTGTTACCTACAATTCTTTGCAAACCTCAAACTTTGTCCCCCAAAATAATTTCCTCACATTTCTGTAAGGGAAAGTTCTGGAATCTGTGAGGAGCCAACAACTTCCACCCACCCAGCACTCACCAAAGTCTCCCAATAAAAATGGTACCTCACTTGTGAGAGTAAGCCTAGTAACCATGACAGGAAACGGCCCAACACGCAACGTGGACACAACATATTTTTCCAGTGAAAACTGCACCTTTTTTCGCAACGTGCCTAGCTGTAGATTTTGGACCCTAGCTCTGCCGACACCTAAGGAAACCTAGCAAATCTATACATTTCTGAAAACAAGATACTAAGGAAAATCCAGGATGGGTTGACTTGTGTGGCTTTCACCAGGTCCTGTTACCCAGAATCCCTTGCAAAACTCAAACTTTGTAAAAAAAAACCATTTTCCTCACATTTCTGTGATGGAAAGTCCTGGAATCTGCGGGAAGCCAAAAACTTCCATGCACCCAGCCTTCCCCAAAGTCTCTTAATAAAAATGGTACCTCACTTGTGTGGGTAGGCCTATTGCCCGCGACAGGAAACGGCCCAAAACACAACATGGACATATCACATTTTTCCAGTGAAATCTGACCCTTTTTTCCAATGTGCCTATCTGTGGATTTTGAACCCTAGCTCAGCCAGCTCCTAGGGAAACCAAGGAATCCTATACATTTTTTTAAACTAGATACTAAGGGAAATCCAGGATAGTGTGACTTATGTGGCTATCATCAGCTTCTGCTACCCAGAATCCCTTGCAAACCTCAAACTTTGTAATAAAAAAAACCCACATTTTCCTCATATTTCTGTGTTGGAATGTTCTGGAATCTGCATGGATCCACAAACCGCTACACACCCAGCATTCCCCAAAGTCTCCCAATATAAGTAGTACCTCACTTGTGTTGATAAGGCCAGTGCCCATGACAGGAAACAACCCAAAACGCAATGTAGACACATCACATTTTTCTAGTGAAAACTGACCCTTTTATTACAATGTGCCTAGCTGTGGATTTTGAACCCTAGCTCAGTCGGCACCTTGGGAAACCTAGCAAACCTATAAATTTGTAAAAACAAGACACAAAGGAGAACCCACGATGAGGTGACTTGTGTGGCTCTCACCAGGTTTTGTTACCCAGAATCACTTGCAAACCTCAAACTTTGTAAAAAACAAAACAAATTTTCCTCATATTTCTGTGATGGAAAGTTTTGGAATCTGCATGCATCCACAAACATCCACCTACCCAGTATTTCTCAAAGGCCCCCAATAAAAATAATACCCCACATGTGTGGGTAGGCCTAGTGCCCGTGACAGATCACATTTTTCCAGTGAAAACTGACCCTTTTTTTTTTCAATGTGCCTAGCTTTGCATTTTGAACCCTAGCTCAGTCGGCACCTAGGAAAACCTAGCAAACCTATACATTTTTTTAAACTAGACACAAAGGGGAATCTAGTATTGGGTGACTTGTGTGGCTTTCACCCGATTCTGATTTACAGAATCCCTTGCAAACCTCAAACTTTGCAAAAACCAAACACATTTTTCACACATTTCTGTGATGGAAAGTTTGGGAATCTGTGTGGATCCACAAACTTCCACACACCCAGCATTCCCCAAAGTCCCCGATAAAATATTTACCTCACTTGTGTGAGCGGGCCAAGTGCCTGCGGCAGGGAAGGGCCCAAAACGTATTGTGGAGACATCAAAATTACCTATGATAAAACAACCTAGTTTTGCAAGGGGTGTCATCTTGGTTTTTGTCCCCGGGCTCGGCAGCCATCTAGGGAATCCTACCAAACGCAGATATTTTTGAAAACTAGATACCCGGGGGAGTCCAGGGAGGTATATCTTGTGTGGATCTCCCAACAGTTTCCTACCCAGAATCCCCTGGAAACCTCCAATTTAGCTGAAAGAAATCACATTTTCTCACGTTTCTGTGTGGTAAATTTGTGGGATCACCGGGCTGACAGAAATGTCCCACCACCCAGCGTTCCACAAGGTCTCCTGATAAAAATGGTACCCCACTTGTGTGGGTGGGCCAAGTACTCGTGGCAGGGAAGGGCCCAAACCGTATTGTGTAGACATCAAAATTACCAATCACAAAACAACCTGGTTTTGCAAGGGGAGCACCTGCGTTGTTGGTCCTGGGGATCAGAGGCCATCTATGGAAACCTACCAAACCTAGACATTTCTGAAGACTAGACACCCGGGGAAGTCCAGGGAGGTATATTTTGTGTGGATCTCCCAACAGTTTCCTACCCAGAATCCCCTGGAAACCTCCAATTTAGCTGAAAGAAATCACATTTTCTCACGTTTCTGTGTGGGAAATTTGTGGGATCACCGGGCTGACACAAGGTTCCCACCATCCAAAGCTACCCCAGGTCTCTTGATAAAATGGTACCTCACTTGTGTGGGTGGGCCAAATACCCGCGGCAGGGAAGGGCCCAAAACGTATTGTGGAGACATCAAAATTACAAACTGACCTGGTTTTGCAAAGGGGGCACCTACATTTTTGGTCCTGGGCTCGGCGGCCATCTAGAGAAACCTACCAAACCCACACATTTCTGCAAACTACACACCCGGGGGAGTCCAGGGATGTGTGGCTTGCATGGATCCCCCAACGTTTTCCTACCCATAATCCCCTGCAAATCTCAAATTTAGCTGAAAAATCAAGGAGAGTGTCTAAAAAGTTTCAGCGCTTCATCCTTGTGTTTGCTTTATTTGCCCTAAGTTGGCAGGGTATGCCCAGACGTGGGTCCCTTGCTCACTTTGCCACTGGATTAAAGCTAGCCTGGCTGATGAGGGATGTTACCCCGAAACCAGTCCCAGGATGCTTATTTCTGGTCCAGGGAAGACCTGGCTTGGCAGTTCGGGCTGGACTGTTCCCATGAGGCACAGGTCAAGACTGATGTGCATATGGGTGGGTCTGTACTGGGGTGGCGAAGAGAGCTAAAAAATGATGATGGATTCAACCCAGATCTGTGACTGGGGGTGAGTGTCTGAAAAGTTTCAGTACTCTGTCCATCATCACCTTGTGTTTGCTCTACTCACACACTGCCAGCCAAACGCCAGTCCACACACACCGCCAGCCAAACGCCAGTCCACGCACACCGCCAGCCAAGCGCCAGTTCATGCACTCCACCAGCCAGGCTCCAGTCCATGCACACCGCCAGCCAAGTCCCAGTCTAGCACACCACCAACCAAACTCCAGTCCACGCACATCGCCAGCCAAGCGGCAGTCCATGAACCCCACCACCCAAGCGCGAGTCCATGCACCCCGCCATGCCAAACGCCAAATCCATGCACACTGTCATCACATTTTGTTTAACAAGAAAGAAAACACAAACCCATTGGAAATAGATAAAACTATAACTACAAACACAATAGTGGTAACTAAATACATCACTCTAATGCCAACCGCAAAACAGAACTACAAGTATAAAACAAAACAGACCAGGCAGTTCACTATTAGACTCAAGGTTGCTCCCAAAAACTCTTTTGTGAGTAATACAATCTGAAACATGTGGGCACACACAGCCCAGGATTAGAAGAACAAACAGCACATTCCATAAAAGTCTCCTTCCGCATACCTTTTTGCAAACAGACTCTACATCTCTTATGGGGATTGTTTTTTTTGGGGAGTGGGAGGAATTAAATTAGGAAAGTGGCGATCTTTCAATTCAGGATGCAAGGGTTTATGGGACAGGTAGTCTTTTGAGGACAGTGGCACAGTGGTGGTCGCTTTTTCACAGGGGTTTTTTTCTCGGGAGGGAGGGACGCATTGGATGTGCAGTTATGGCAACGTTAGGTGGTAGAGACTAGTTAAATCGAGGGATTTATCACAATCATAATTATGTGAGAGGAGTTAGGATAAGCATTGAAGGGGGATTATTTTACGTAGTTCCGGGTTGGATGTCATTTAAATTGATTAACCTCGATGATTGGATAAATCACCGTGAGAGGAAGTAGTTAAAATCTGAGTATGAGGGAGGAAGTTGTCAGAGGATATGTTTGAAACTCCGAGCATGGATCAAGGAGCTTTGGTAATCGGGTAGGAGCATTCTTGGTACAAAGAAAGCAAAAGAGCAGGTACGGAATAGACAACGGCTTGGGGGGTCCGATGTAGAGCAAAGTTACATGTGCAGAGGTGCTCAAAGGGTAAAGATAAGCACGGGGTCAATATTCACGGTTTTTATACTGGGTGGTGGAGTTTTTACGAAGCACTGCAGTTGAATTGGCAGGTTTTACAGCGAGGACGGAGTGGGGGAGGTCATTGCAGGCAGTAAACATTCTAAAACGTAGCAATATGATTTATCTCAACACAGTAATAAACCTTGAGGATTTATTCAACTTCTGTTAATCAATTCAATAGTCACCGTAGTGAACTTAATTTGCAAAAAAACTCAGATACAGAAAGAGAAATACAAAAAAGCCACAGTTCATTCTTTTGTATTGTTTTTATCTGAAATTGATCTTTTATCGAGTATTTTCATTGATTTCATGCACAAACGTACGGAATATACAAATCAAATTTGAACATTGGCAACACAAACTACTGTCTCAATATAAAACCTAAGCAGTAGTTACTGACACTTTTTCTCTCAAATATGTACCATCCACAGTTGGTCATATGACACAAACCATTGGTTTCAACAATTGTAATGTATATCAACATCAAATGGAATTTATTTGCGTCGACGTTTCGGTCTCCTTATCTGTAAGATTATTCCCCGAGACCATCATCAGGACCAAAGTTGCACCATGTATCTAATATAGAAATACATACATATAATAAATAACACATAATTTTTAACAATATCTGAGTTCTACTTAAAGTATTGTCAATACACTGAAGGAAGACAGGCCAACAGGTGTGTCCCATTTACACCACCCGAAAGGGTGTAAAAGTACCCAGTCCCCAAAAACTATATAGCCACCAGTATACAAAACGCAAACCACAATGTGAGCATAAGCCAAACACAACTAATAGTGCCACAAATATACCATCAAGAAACACCCTATAGTGCATATATCACTCCTATTTAAAAGACTTGTAAACACTTACTCCCTCAATACAATTCTCACTCTCGTTAAATTGTCTCGTTTTTCACGGAAGCACTAAATTAAAAAAAAAAAAACAACAAAGAATAAAACGAGGGAACAAAATCTTCAATCCCAATCACCTAAATCAGAAACACAAGAATCAAACGCTGCTGCAAACAGCCGTTTACTTACAAAGAAGCAGCTGCTTTTGTCTGCGCTTCTACACTCTGAAAGCAAACCAAACCAAAAAGTCAATCAAGACTCGTCTCCCTGTATTCCCTAAGCACTACAAACCCCTTTGGCGTGTCAAGCTTACCTCTTTTACCACCAAGTCAGCTTCTCTGGTTCAACTCGTCAAACAAGTCCGAGCAGCAAACTCAGGTTAGGGCGGGAGTTATTTATTTAACAGGTAGCGTCATGGAGATAGCCACAGACTGCCGGAAAATGGATCGGCCATCTTAGAGTGTAGTCCTCGTTATTCATATAGCAATGAAAAAAGAATGTAATCTGTCATTACGGGTTGGAAACTTAAACATCACCCCATATTCACGGATGATGGCACCAATTCAAAGCGTCCATTTCAAGAATGTAATCTGTCATTACGGGTTGGCAACTTAAACATCACCCCATATTCACGGATGATGGCACCAATTCAAAGCGTCCATTTCTCAAGACTATCGCTACGCTGTATGTAAATAATAATACGGAGAGCAGAAATCAAGCAAAATAGCCAATTACAGTTAAAACATAATTGAAACATATCAGCCAATATGTCCCGGTAATTTATCTGTCACTCTTGGGTTAGTATATCTCAAACTAGAGAGGACAGAACTTTCAAGGTTACAATATCCAATACCCAACATGCCATCCTATAAGGAACCTGAATATAGCAAAACACAGGTCCGAGAGTGTCCCGTATGCAACAAAGAGTCAGCATAACATTTCTTAAAACATAACATTTTATACAACGTACGGCCAGTCTGACCGCAGTAATGGAAAACTCAAATCGTGGCTCACAGAGACCCCAGAGATGTAAAACTGTTCCTGGCTCACTGGAGACTGGAAATTCTCTGTACAGAAACTCAGGCCTGCATAGCTCAACAACAAGACCTAGGGGGATATATAGTTCATAATGTCGCCAGAGTTACCTGTTAAATAAATAACTCCCGCCCTAACCCGAGTTTGCTGCTCGGACTTGTTTGACGAGTTGAACCAGAGAAGCTGACTTGGTGGTAAAAGAGGTAAGCTTGACACGCCAAAGGGGTTTGTAGTGCTTAGGGAATACAGGGAGACGAAAGCAGCTGCTTCTTTGTAAGTAAACGGCTGTTTGCAGCAGCGTTTGATTCTTGTGTTTCTGATTTTGGTGATTGGGATTGAAGATTTTGTTCCCTCGTTTTATTCTTTGTTTTTTTTTTTTTAAATTTAGTGCTTCCGTGAAAAACGAGACAATTTAACGAGAGTGAGAATTGTATTGAGGGAGTAAGTGTTTACAAGTCTTTTAAATTGCTTAGGTTTTATATTGAGACAGTAGTTTGTGTTGCCAATGTTCAAATTTGATTTGTATATTCCGTACGTTTGTGCATGAAATCAATGAAAATACTCGATAAAAGATCAATTTCAGATAAAAACAATACAAAAGAATGAACTGTGGCTTTTTTGTATTTCTCTTTCTGTATCTGAGTTTTTTTGCAAATTAAGTTCACTACGGTGACTATTGAATTGATTAACAGAAGTTGAATAAATCCTCAAGGTTTATTATTGTGTCGATATAGTATACCCAATTCCTTGGGGTTTAGTGGGTTGCCCTTTTGTTGGATACAGCAATATGATTTAGGCACAAAGGGACAGTGGTGTATTGAGTTTTTGTTAATTATTTGTTTATTATTTGGTAATGAGGAAGCGGGGTTACATTCATTACATTGACTGTATTATGATTCCATCAGAGTATGTATTTGTGTATTAATGTCATTTAATTGGAACATGAAGACTAATGGAGGGTGTATTTTATTTTGTACAGCTTCCCCTGACAAAGGGCTAAAAATGGGCCCGAAATGCATTGGGATATGTTTTATCAGAGCTGCTCAACATGGATTGCAATGCCCATGTGATGTAGTAAGAGGCCTGGATGGGCACAACTGCCTCATTTGAAAAAAATTGGGATTTTGATCAGCCCTATCGTGAATAACAAATAAGAAAGAAAGAAAAAGCATTGATGAATTTGGTTAATAAGGAATAAATCAAGTTTGAAGGAAACAAGTTTGCAAGCAATTCTTTATGGCAGTGCGATCGGTATATGCAGCCTATTTGCTGCAAAAGGTTGTGATCTTTCAATTTAGCCACATCCTCCACCACTCCAACCCTAGGAACACTTGCCTGTTCCACTATAACAAGGCTGCCTATCACAGACTACTGAAACTGAACAAAAGTCATCCTTGATACTGGAGAACACTCCTTGAACACTGCAAAAGCATTAATAGTTGCTAAGTTGAAGAATGGATGGCCAACTTCTTATACCAAATGTAAGTCCTACGAATAGGAGTGTAAGGTTCCAACCTCTGATCTACTCTATCTACACCACCCATGTGCTTATTGTAGTATACAATGCACACACGTTTGAGCACTTCAGCAACTTGACCCCAAACAGTCATAGGTGAAGTACTTTCATTATGGATGGTAGTCAGCATGTAGATATCCCTCCTCTCCACAAATTTCACAGCTAGCAGTTCATCTCTACGCAAGGCACCGCACTGTCCACTCGCAAGTTTGCAAACAAGTGGCCCGATTCACAGAACTAACTTAAGACAAAATCCTAAACTTACTACCATTTTGGTATTCACAGAAGGCACTTACTCATTTTGGTATTCACAGAAGGCAATTACTCATTTCGGTATTCACAGAAGTTAGGAGTCCTAACTTTAAGACTCCTAAATGCCTTCTGTGAATACCGAAAGCCTTAAAATTAGCATTTTTCTCAGTTTAGTAGTAGTATAGTTAGGACGCCTAACTTTAGGCCTCCTAAATGCCTTCTGTGAATACCGAAAGTCTTAAAATTAGGATTTTTCTCAATTTAGTAGTAGTAAAGTTAGGACTCCTAACTTTAGGACTCCTAAATGCCTTCTGTGAATACCGAAAGCCTTAAAATTAGGATTTGTCTCAGTTTAGTAGTAGTAAAGTTAGGAGTCCTAACTTTAGGACTCCTAAACTGAGAAAAATCCTAATTTTAAGACTTTTGGTATTCACAGAAGGCATTTAGGAGTCCTAAAGTTAGGACTCCTAACTTCTGTGAATACCGAAATGAGTAAGTGTCTTCTGTGAATACCAAAATGAGTAAGTGCCTTCTGTGAATACGAAAATGGTAGTAAGTTTAGGATTTTGTCTTAAGTTAGTTCTGTGAATCAGGCCCAAGCTCTTTTGGGTAACCTTTATGGTTAAAACGGATTGGGCCACAAGCAAGAGTGTCCACTTTGAACAATTCCTTAAACAATTACACAGCAGTGTAGGAGTTATCTAGGTACAAATGGCAACCTTTGATAAAAAGTCCTCTACCAAGATCCCACACAATTTTCTCTGAAACTCCTAAAGTGGACGGGCAACCAGGGGGGTCAATAGTGGAATCCCTACCAGTGTACACCCGGAAATTATAGACATATCCTGTCCTACTCTCAGACAACATATACATCTTAATTGCATAAAGTGCCCTCTTGCTAGGAATGTACTGCTTATAAACCAAACGGCCCTTGAACAGGACCAAAGACTCATCAACAGCTATTTCTTTCCCTGGAGTATAGATCTCTGAAAATCGATCTACAAAGTGATCAAGGAAACGCCGAATCTTAAAAAGACGGTTACAGTCAGGGTGATCGCATGGCAACGCCGAAGCATTATCAACAAAATGTAGCATCTGAAGCAAAAGTAAATACCGATCACGACTCATAATTGCAGGAAATATGGCCGTTGCCATCAAGGGACTGGTAGACCAATATGAAGACAGAGACGGCTTCCTTATCAAGCCCATCAAAGTAGTTAAACCCAAAAACTTCTTCGTCTCATCCAGATTTGTGGAAGTAAACCGGGTAGCTCTTGAGCGAGCCCTAAGTCTAGCACTGTTGTCCCTCAAATATTGTTCAGCATACAAATTAGTCTGCTCCACAATCTCAGCCAAAAATACATCATCCATAAACAACTGAAAAACTGTATAGGCAAAACATAAATCACAATGCATTCCACACCATGCATCACCACTAAAGGCAGGCAACACTGGCTGCACCATGTTTGAATAAACCCAGAGTCCAACACTTCCAATGTGAAGACGTGCAGCCCCAGGCTGCAATCCAGATGCCTCTTATTGCACCAACAACACATCAGTGTCCTCCTCTAAAACAGGCACTTCATCTAAACTGAGAGTAGCTTCGTTTGCACTGAGAGTAGCTTCATCATCAGATGATTCCTTGTGGACAGAAAACGCACTTCCAGAACCTTGCACTTCCTCTTCTTCCTCAGGTGCACTGTCAGTCTCATAATCATGGTCAGAGGAAGATTCAAAAAGCATACCAACCACCTGCTGAGCAGTAATCCTGCAGCTAGCCATAATCTTTACTAATAAAGGTAACTTGACAAACAAGCCAACAACAGCAAACACTTTGTAAAATAAAGAAAATGTGGCTTGATCACAAAGACCTATAAACTCCAAAACGATACCACTCACTTGCCTGAAACAGCTAGACTCACTACCACTTACTCTGCACAGATGCAGCAAGGACCAACAATATCCAGCTAAAAAAGAAAAAGAAAATTACACATGAGGCAACACAATACACATTGCGCACAAATCTAAAACCAATTATATGTTCAAAACATAAGCTAAATATGCTGCTATTATGACACTACTTACAAAAAATCTATTCATGCATGACAATAATACTAATTTGGAGTAAACACAACAAAAATGTTCTTCTTTCCAAACACCTGCAACTACTCAAACTGCAGATCAACCACTGCCGAAAACGAAAATAGGAATCAAAAGCTTTGCACTAGAATAAAAAGGAGAAATAAAACATTACAATCAAATATGCAAATAATGCACCAGTCCACACAAAATCTACCAGCCAAGCTGGGGGGCAGATGGGCCTAAAAATAAAGCAGAAACATGCACTTTCAGAAGGGGGCTGTCCCCAAAAACAACAACTTAGTGAAACCAACGTCCCGGGTGTGTAGTGGCTTCTGCCCCCTTGGGGGCATGTAGGGCTAAAAGCATGAGGCCAATCTGCCCCTAATGGGGACAGAAACTGCCAAAATAATCACCACTTAAATGGGGAGCGACCCTTGCCCAAGGAGACGCTCCCCAACAATAACATTCAGCCATCCCTTGTGTCTAGTGGCTTCTGAGATAGCCTTAAAAACATAAGGACAATCTGCCCCCAATGGGGGCATAAATGGGCAAATAAACCACAGCAATAAAAAGGAGCAACCCTTCCCCCAAGGGGCTGCTCCCCGACATCACCGAATTTGATATACAAAAGAAATCTCTTGTGTCTAATGCAATCTGCAGGGGGCAGATGGGCCTAAAAACATAAGGCTGATCTGCCCCCAAACTTTTTACATCAGTAATCGGGAGCGACCCAAAAAAATCCCTTGTGGCTCAGTGGCTACTAAAAAAAACATAAACAATCTGCCTCCATGGGGGGTAGACACAGGCAACAGAAATGCAAATAATGTTCCCCAAAGGGGAGCGACCCTTTCCCAAGGGGCCGCTCCCGGCCAAAATGAAATTGATTAAAAAATCCGTGGTGTCTAGTGGGCAATCCTGCTGCACGATCGCGCCCCAATGCGCAACTGTGCAGCAGGAATGCCCCAAAGAGACGTCGGAGGAAATGAAAACCCTTTCCTTCCCCCCAATGCCTCTTTGCTTGAACCCCCCAAGGGAGAAACTTACCTTCTCCCGTAGACGCGCTGGAGGCAAATGGCTTCCAGTGCGCCCAGTTGCATCTAATGACGTTGGGGCGCGGTACGTGCTGACGTCATTAGATGGCGTGGGAGGGGTGTGCGGGGGCAGTGGAAGGGATTCCTCCGCCTTTCCTGGTGGGGGCAACCTGAAGGGCGGACCACGGGGGGACCTCCATCGCTTCCCCCATGGGTGGATGCCCACTGTGGCGTCAGACAGCACCCAGCCGTCCAACGCACACAAAGCGTTAATCCCCACATGACTACCAAAAATTAATGTGTCCTCGTGGAACAGGTGTTCATGTAAAGCGCTCCAATACCTTCAAGTCGAGTTTGTGCTATATAAATCTGCACAAAAAAAACAAAAAAACACTGAGGGCTCACTGGTAAGGATTGTGAGGAGGAAGGCTGTGACTCGGAGTTATGAGGTTACCGGTAGGTAACGGCGTCAATTGTTTCATGATCAAGATGAACTCTTACACCTCCCCCACCACTTTCGGAAAAAAAAAGTATAGCATCCCCAACCTATCTGTGCAATCAACTGCTAATCAGGGGGAAAACGGAAGCCTCCGCAGCTGCGCAGGCGCCTGGCTGCTTTGCTGGAAGCACCCCCACGGTGTGGCTTCAGGGGATGCAGCTGTACCATGCTGGCGGGAAAACACCCACAGTCGTCAGACAGCAAAAACTCTGGCGGCAGAAAGTCAATAAATTGAACAAATGTCTTTCAAATCATCAATTCCTTGAAAAATAATAAAAGAACATCGTTTATTCTGAACATCAAGGCACTGGGCATCCTGCCGGAATGCCACCGGCAGAAAGAATTTGTTTTAGTGCTCGCGGCATTGCCTTGATGCGGAAATAAAGTGGATTTTATTTGCACTACACCCATGAATACAAATGCGGGTTATTGGTCCCTCTTGCACGGCTGGCGAAAAGGCGCATTTGTTCTGAGCGGAGGCAGCCGAGGCTGTTTTACATTTTATGTAACAAGCCCCTGCTATGGTTAACTATCAGAATTTGTTCTGCAGCCGCTTGCTCGCGGAAGAGACACCAAGGGCCTCGTTAACTATGTCTCCAAGCAAAATGTTCTTATTTGCCACTTTACATGAAAGTATAAAAAATGAAAATGATTTAATAAAAAAGGTACTCTCCTGCGGGCTAAGGCTGCCACTGTTGCGCTCTTCTGCGCGTAAAGAGCCGGGCATTCTTGGGTACGGGTTATTCATCTTATTATTGCAATGCCTTAGCAGTGCATAATATGTACCAAAAAAAAGAAGTGCCTTAAAGTTTTTATTGGGACTTCATAACCAGTAGTTTGGAACAGGGTAATCTATTTACCACATATGTTAAATGCCATCGTCCTGAGTTGAGGTATGTGGTAAATATCTCGGGGCAGATTTATGAGGCCCTTGCGCCTCATTTACGCCGCCGTTGCGTCACTTTTGTGACGCAGCGGCGGCGCAAATCCTGCGGCATGCTGCGGGGTATTTACAACGTGACGCATCTGGGAGATGCGTCACGTTGTAAGGCCCTGCGCCAGCAGTAGGCGTACCTGTGCAGGGGGGGGGGGGCGTTCCGTCGCAGGAACGCCTCCTAAAAGTGGCTGAGTGAAATCTACAAGATTTCACTCAGTCACTTTTGAGCCCATGCTGCGTCAAAACCCTGCGCCTGCTTGAAGCAGGCGTAAGGATTGATGCAGCATTGTAACCATAGGGCACCCCAAAGCATTGCTGGAGCTGCGTCGCGCTTGCGACGCAACTCCAGCAATGCGCCACTTTTACGGCACAGATGCGTCACGCATCTGTGCCGTTTTTGCCCCATGGTGCGCCGCATTGTAAATGCGGCGCATCCATGGTGGCGGCGCTGTGGCGCACAATAACTGGCGCATCCCTGCTGATATGCAGGGATGCGCCAGTTATTATAAATCTGCCCCCTCGTTTTCTGAGCTTTTTGGCGCACAAATTGTGCATTCTCTGCGTTTTATCAGGGTCATTTCCTCCAATAAATTTGGACAGGCTTTACCTGCTAGAATATATCAGGGGGAACTGGGAGCATGTGACAATTATGACACTGTTCATAATTCCTGTTGGGGGCAAAATGTAGCCCTTAACTTGTAATGAGGGCATAAAAGCCTTCTGAATGCCAGGCATGGCAAATACAAGACAGTCTAGTATCAATTCCGCCTCTAGCCACCTATGCTTCCTGTCTCTTTATCTCACTCTTGCAGGTTCTTTTTAACCCCTGAGTTTGCAGTCACTGTTTTCATCTCTTTCTCTTCATTGTTCTTTCTCCCTTTTCTGACTTTCTTTTGCTCTGGATCCCAGTCTGATGATGAAAACTAAGGTCGGGGGCCCAAAAATGAGTGTCAGTACCCAATCATCTGCAACCACGGGGTGGGTACAGATTAGACAGTGGAATGTTGGGTGTAAATCAGCTTTTGGAAACTTTCACAGGGCTTCAGTGGTCACCGTTTCCCTGCAATATTTAATTCTTAAAAGAGGTGACCAAGCCACTCTAGGCTTGAGTCTGGCCAGTGCTTTAAATGGAAAAAGAGAAGTGCAGGTACCCTGTTCCAGAGTACCTGCTTGTTTCTGAGAAGTGCCGGTACTCTCAAATTAAAAGTAGTACGTCACTCTTGAGAAGTGCCGGTCCTCCCTCTCTCAAAATAAAAAAAGTGCCAGTACTTAGTACTAGACAGTACCGGCCCATTTAAAGCATTGAGCCTGGTTCAAGCTCAGCATTCGGTTATGGCCCAGCCTGAGGTCCTTTTGGACCCTTGAGGCAAAAATGAGTCGAGTCAAGCTGTGAGTGGAACCAGTTCAAAGCACACGCCCCATCTAATCCTTACAGCAACTATGCTCCCCCATTGCTATCGCTGCTTTCAGGTGCTCACTTTGGGCAACCACTCCAAACTTCCCCAGCACGTGGAACGAGAGAAGGAGGGGAGATAATTTGGACAGGAAGAGACTAAGGCCGGGCCGGCCTTTTATTCCACTGGCATTGCCCCAGTGACTTGGAGCCCTTTGGGGCCAGTTGTGAATGTCTAGGGCCACTGCTGGTGCCTCTGCCACATTTCACTCAGCTCCCGCAGGTTAAATTACAGCAGGAATGGGACTGTGTAAAATTGAAATGTATGAGTCCTGCCGACTTCGACCTCTAATCACCACACCTAATTCTACGTGTTATGACCTGTTCTGCACTGAATGGGGAATAACCAAACTTACCCCTTTTTCCAAGTAAAAATTCACATGGTATTCCCTTTTCCATGTGGATTTCTGTGCTCATTTAGCAGCTGCTCTGAGAAAACCAGAGTGGGTGGCCGGTGCTTGGCAGGAAGTTATACGGTGGAAGTTGGGAGGACAGGCAGGCAGGGGAGATTGGTGTGAGGTAGGAGGCAGTGTTCTTTGCTACCTTTGAATCTTACAAGAAGGTTGGGTGTGTGTTAGAAATGAGGGTCTCTAGTTGGCAGAGGTAGGCACCTTTGTCCAAGTAGGGACCCTTCTTCCTAGTCAGGGTAAGGGGGATACACTTCTAAAATAACCCCTGCTCAGCCCCTTGGTAGCTTGGCATGAACAGACAGGCTTATCTCAGAGGCAGTGTGTAAAGCATTTGTGAACACTTACAGTAATACAGTGAAAACATTACAAATGGACACCACACCAGTTTAGAAAAATAAGTAATCTTTATATTAACCAAACAAGACCAAACCCCAAAAATCCACAATACAGTATTAAAAAGAGGACTTTCAAATGGTAGAAATAGTTCAGTTCAAAACAAACTGCAGATGCAACACTTTTCACACAAAGTACCTTGGATGCGTAGCGCACACAACCAAAATGGGCCGCAGGGAATGTGATGCATTGGTTCCTTACACTCAGGGAAGGTGATGCGCCGGTTCCTTGTTCCAGGGGAGGTGATGCATCTGTTCCTTACCGGAGAGGAGGTGATACGTCAGTTTCTTACTGCGTGGGGAGGTGATGCGTCGGTTTCTTACTGCGTCCTCCAATGATGCAAAAGTCTTGGCGCCTCGATCAGATGATCCTTGATGGTGCGTGGGTGTTTGCAGCCCCACAGCAGAGCTTGCGTCAGAATCGGCATGGTGATCTCGGACTTCAAAGACCGGGGCACTCGATGTGGATGCAGCGATTTCTCGAGCCGCGGTAGGCGCTGCAGCGGTTTCTTCAACAATGTGTCAGGAACAGGCACGGATGTGTCACGCTTCTCGTTGCGTTGCTTTTCCTGCTCCCAACAGCCAGAACAACCTCCAGAGGCCCAGAACAGCTACAGGCACCTCTTGGCATGTCAGAACTCCCAGCAAGGAAGTTCAGGGGAATGGGGGTAACATCTTTGTGTCCCAGAGACTTCAGAACAGGAGGCAAGCTCTTCTTCAAGCCCTTGGAGATCTTCCTCAAGCAAGGTATGAAGCAAACAGCAAAGTCCTTTTCCCTTTTCTTGGCAGAAAGTAGCCACTGCAGGCCAACCCCAGACAGCAAACAGCACAGGGGCATTACTCCTCCTCAGCTTCTCCAGCTCTTCTCTTTGGCAAAGGTTCCTTTTGATTTCCCAGAAGTGATCTAAAAGTCTGGGGTCTGGACCCCTCTTCTTATACAGTAAATCTCTTTGTTCTCTCCTGGCCCAGGGCTCTGAGCCCAGTCCATACCAGTTCTGGGGGACACTTTGCAAGTCCACAACCACCACCATTGTCAGTGTGAGCCCTGGTTCCAGACATACCACAGGGGGCAGAGCAATCGTTGTGGAAGGCAGGCACAGCCCTATTCAGGTGCAGGTGCTGCTCCTCCCACCACTCCAAATGTAGACCAGGCCTATTCCGCCTAGTGCTGACTCATCCAGACTCTCTGGAGCCACTGCACATCCCCAGGCCCTGTCACTCCAAAGCCAGACAGTCAATACACATCCTGGCAGAGGCACACTGGATGGCTAAGCAAGAAAATACCTACTTTCTAAAAGTGGCATTTTCAAACACAGAATTAAAAATCACCCTTGCTAAAAAGGTGCATGTTAACATTCTGAGTTCAGGCATACTAAACATTATTTTCATACCTTGTTCCCAGGGGTAGTTAGGCTTATAGGATGTTATAAGCAAACTCTCTATTCAATCCTATGGGAACAGGTAGCCTTGCAATAGTGAAAAAAGAAATTGGCAGCATTTCACTATCAGGACATGCCACACACACCAGCGTATGTCCTACCTTTCACATACACTGCACCCTGCCCACAGGGGTACCTTGGGTCTACCTTAGGGGTGACTAACATGTAAGAAAAGGGAAGGGTACAGCCTGGCAAGTGGGTGCAATTGCCAAGTCGACATGGCAGTACCAGACTACACACAAGCTCTGCAATGGCAGGCCTAAGTTACATTTACAGGCTGCTTATGTGGGTGCCCAATAGCAGCATTTGATTTACTGGCCCTGGGCACACACAGTGCACTGTACTAGGGACTGACTAGTAAAACAACTATGGAAACACTAATACATAACAACAATTTGAAGGGAGAGCATATGCACTTTCGCACTGATCAGGAGTAGTAAAGTGCCCAGAGTTATAAAACCAACAAAAACAGGTCAGAAACAGAAGGCCACAAAGCAAACAAATCTGGGGATAACCCCCTTGTAAAAGCCAGGTCTAACAGTGTGGATCTGTACCTGGGACAAGCCTGCAATTGCACATTTGTAGCCTCTAAGCCACAAGGTCTCTTGTGAGCCAACCATCTGTCTCGAGCGTTCAGTAGCTTGCCCACCTTTAGCTGCTAGCAATGGAGGAGAATATGTGTTTGTGTGTGTGTTTGTCTGTCTATGTAGGAGTACTACTGCCTCTGTTGTGGTCAGAATTTTGTGCATGAGGGGAGCATGTTCTTCTACTGCCCATTCTATATCTAAAAAAGAGTCTAATTAAAAGTGCTCCCAGCACTCACCTAATCTTAATTTTGCCCTTAAAATGAGTCACAACATGCAGATTTTGGTGCTTTGTGCAATAAAATCTGGATGTCCCAGAATTCTACAGGTCATTCTGGCAAGTTTTACCGACAGAAATATTATGAGGGGGTTAAACATCACACACTTATAATTGCAATCCTAAAGCAAACATGGTTTTTGTGAAGTTATCGCAATTTACCTGACCACTCATAACCATGACCTGTGTGTCCTAGTGACGCCTAGAAAACAAGGGGGCATATGTATAAGCCCCTATCGCCACAGGAACATCACTTTTTGTGACGTTTCCATGGTGATAGGGGATTTGCCTTATTTACAAGGCAGCATTAAACCACTTAACATGGCTTAATGCTGCCTTGTAAAGAGGGCCCCCTGTGTAAGAAGATGTCTCTTCCCACACATAAACAATTCTTAAAAAAAAAAAGACATTTTGTAACTTCCATGTGTGCTGCATTAAGTGGCACACAAAGAAGTGACAAAACAGCATTTAAAGGTTGTTTATGTGCAGGAAGAGACACCTTCCTACACATAATCAATCTTCTCCCGCACGCAGACCCGGTGCAAGGGTGCATGTGTTGGAGCTACACTGCCAAGTGTAGCGCCTGAGCAGGGGGAAACGCAGGGCTGCACCATATCCTTGTAAATATGGTGCAGCCTCGCGGTTCAGAAGTGGCGGAGTGAGGCGTTAAGCCATGACGGTTAACGCCTCACTCCGCCACTTCTTTGTAAATATCCCCCTAGATCATTACATAAAAGCAAACATTAGTTGCTCTGTCAGGTCTTATGAGTTCTTTAGTACACTCATTCATTTTCCATTTTCGAGGGATAAGGGAACTGGGGCATGAAAATAAATGCATTTATCCAGAAGGGCCACACAGCACAGTGTTGCCAACTAAAACCCAGTATCAAAGTTCACGGCTCCTAGTTCCACAGTTGACACTGAAAGCACCAGAGGACCCTCGTTCACATAAAGGTCTATGAAAATAGAGAGATATTTCTTTCCAAACGATTCCATCCCATGCCATTATCTCACATTAGCCATCAGTTCACTCCTGGAAGCAGTGTGAAACCGCCCTATAAACCACACGGAATGCACCTCACATCCGCCTGAAGTTGGCCTCACGTCAGCACTGTAATTGCTTTCAAGATCAGCATGAAATTGCCTTCACAGGGGGCGAGATTTTTCATCTGACTGATGCACTTATAAAGAAGTTGCATTAACATAAGCAACACATTTATTCAAAAATGAACCTGATTTTGGCAGGAGAGACTACTATTTCGAGTGTTGCTTGGAATGAATGCAAGTTAACACATCCCACTAAATATGTTCCTACTCAGATGGCATATGTATTGCGACATCTCTAGAATCAAGATTCCTTGTTGATTTTGGCTGATCCTTCAGAACTATTGTGCAAACATACGTGGTTAACGTGCACATGCCTGGGAAGCTATGAAACTGTATTTCTGATGGAGACAGCCATGGAACGCAGCCACTTCAACCATCTGTTTCTGAATCTTAACGTGAGGTGGCTTGCTTGTACAGATCTTCCATTATTTTCTTCTGTATTGTGGGATCCCATAATAACAATACTGATTTCTTTTTTTTATAACTTTTTTAAATGCAGATTTATATAGCGCAAACTTGACCCGAAGGTATTGGAGCGCTTTACATGAGCACCGGTTACGTTACACATTCAGGCACGGGGAGATTAAGTGATGTGCCCGGAATCACAGGATGTGGACGAGCCCCGAGGCTCGAACCCTGGTTTTCAGCACCAAAGTCGACAATCTAGCCGACGGACCACATCCTATCCCCATCTTCTTGATGTTAAGAAGCACTTAGTTCTGCACGGGCATGTTTCTAAGCTCTGTTATCAAATGTAAAGATTCTCAATATATTAGTCTGGGAAGGATGAAAGAATGTGCAAAAAAAATCACAAGATGCAAAATGAGATGGTCGTACATCTGGCCCCTCATGAATAATGAGGTAGGTCGCAGTTTGCGATGCATTAGGAATGATAGCCATCACAGGGATGGTGGCCTGCTGGGGTCAGCAGATCTCCATGTCTGTAATTGCTTTTAAATAAAACAATCTTTTTTCTTTGAAATGCAGTCCGTTTTCCGTAAAAGAAAACAGGATGTGTTTCAAAAGAAAAAAATGAAATGTTTAAAAAACTTTTTTAAAGAGAGCACAAGGTCTGTAGGATCACTGCCTACTTTTAAAACAATATTTGAGGTACATTGTCAAAGCTGATGGGGTCCCATGGTATCCCCTTCCTATTTGTGAATGGGTTATCACCAACTTTGAATTGGTGGTTGTTAGACCTGGCATCATTGGCATGAGTCTCTCCTCCATTTTTTTTCTGTTGGCCTCCTCTGTTTACGATGTTTTGCTGGAATATTGCTTTGGGCACTGTGCCACTGCTGATCAGTGCCACAGTGCAAGTGCTCCCTATGTTAAATTGATACATTGATTGGTGTTACCATGATTGGCTTGGTTGACTTACTGTTCAGACCCTAGTCTAGTGCACTGCGTTTGCCAAGGGCATGTAAGTTAACTGCTGCAGGTGGACTTGCAGCACTGATTGGGCCACCCACAGAAGCAGCTTGTAAAATGTGTCCCAGGCCTGCCATCGCAGAGCCTGTGCAGTCCCTGACTGCCATGTCGACTTGGCAAGGAAACCTACTTGCCAGTCTCTAAAACCTTCCCTTTGCCACATTTCAGACACCTCTATGGTAGGCCCTAGGGCTGGGTGCATTGTTGGTAAAAGGTAGGTCATGCCCTGATGTGTGTGGCATGACCTAATAGTGAATTACAGCCATTTTCGTTTTTCACTATTGAAGGGCTACCTGCCTTCCATAGGCCAGAATGGGCAGACTGATTATTAACTCCATTATAATCTTATCTGACTCAGGGAGCATGGTAGCGGTTCGAGTTTAGTAACCCTGAACTCAGAATTTAATAACACATCCTTTAGGATGGATGTTTTTTAAATTCTGTGTTTGAAAATAGCCCTTTTAGAAAGTGGCTATTTTCTTGTCCAACTATCCACCGGTCTCTGCTGGTTTGGTGTGTGTGTCAGGGGCTGGGTGGCTCCAGAGGTCTGAATGAGTCAGTGTGGGGTGAATGAGGCATTTACATTTAGAGTGGGGGAAGAGTAGTCCCTGGTAGCCTGCCCTGCCTGACACAATGCTAGCTCCACCTCCTGCCGGGCGACTGATGGCCCTGCCCCTGCCAGTGATAATACTGGCTCCACCTCCTGCTGGGCGGCTGATGACCCTGCCCTGCTCAGTGAATAGGCCAGGTGCCTCAGCCTGGCAACACCCACAACAAACCTGGGATGGGGGGAATTTCCCTGCTTGGACAAAGGGAACAAAGCAGAAAAGGGGTATAAAAGAAGGACCCCTGAACCAAAGAACTTAGATCACTTCTGACAAGGAAACCTCTACCAAGGACAAGAAGCCTGCTGATCCAAGGACTTGCCTCCCCCTTCTGCCAGTGCGCTGTTTGCTGGGGGATCCTGAAGCTGCTTCTTTATTTTTGCCAAGGTACAAGGAGTGAGGAACTTAGTGTGTACTCTCAAGCTTGCAAGAAAATGTCCAAGGGCTGGAAGAGTGCCAGCCTCCTGTTGAAGTCACAGGGCTAAAGGACTTCACCCTCTGCTGAATTGCTTGTTGCTGGAGCGTGGTGTTTCCAGTGCACAGGAGAAATCTGCAATCTCGACGTTGACGGACGCTGCCGAATCCAGCTCAACATCGTGAGTACGGCTCCAGTGTTCCGAGCCTTCGACGCCGGCCGCCGGGCCAGATCAACGCCAGTAGCGACGCCAGTGAGTAGTGAGTTCGGCTCCAGCTCCAGCTCCAAGTGACCTCGTCTCGAAGCCGCTGCTGATCGCATCGACGCTGCGCCCTTCTCGACGCCGTGAACGCTGCTCCGGCCCGACACTTCTCGACGCCGCTGCGGATCGCCCCGACTCCGAGGCTCGATCGACGCCGACCTCTCGACGCCGTGGATCATCGTTTTTCTTCATTCTAAAGGTACTGTGTTTGTGGGGTCTGTTGCAACTCCAGGCTCGACGTAGCGCTCCTCGCGGTCGACGCCGAACCTTGGGAATATCGTAATCTCAACGTCGTGTGACTCCTGTGGGGGGTCTCATTGTTGCCAAGAACTGTGTTTTAAGAAGAATACTTACTTTTGTTGCTAAAGAACTATTTCCTAAAAAGAAACTTTACCTGAACTATTATTTTTCCTTCCAAAGAGGATTTATTAAGATTGTGGTATATTTTTATCGTTATTTGGCCTTGTGCTAAGCCTTACATAAAAATACTTATTTTTTAAAATAACTCCGGTGTTGTGTCCGTTTGTAGTATATTCACTTTATTACTGTATGTGGTCATAAATGCTTAACACACTGCCTCTGAGATAAGCCTGTCTGCTCTGCCAAGCTACCAAGGGGGTGAGCAGGGGTTATCTGAGTGGGTAATCCCCTTGCCCTGACTAGAGGAGGTGGGTCCCTATTTGTCAGAAGTGTATACCTCTGCCAACTAGAGACCGCCGGTTCAAACATTGGTGGTCAGCGGTAAGGATTTGAACTTTGCATTTATGACTCATGTGCAGTGATTAGTGTACACTACATAGTGAAAGCAGACCATAGCGCAGCCACAATCTGTTTTGGTAGGATCTTCTACTTTCGTTCTTCGCTTTCCTGGAGCTTATTTTTTAAACACTGCTAGTTTTGACCATGAGTGATGCCGGAGCTGCTACCCCTGCTGTTATTGTTGTGGAGGAATTTGATAAAGAATTGATAAATACCTACAAGAAAAAGGAGCTAGAGCAATTTTGCAAGCAGTTTAAAGTTCCTACCACAGGTCTCAGAGTGAAAGGGGACTTCCTTAAAGCGCTGAAGGCCTGGTTAGAGGCCAGAAATCCCTCTGATCCGGTGGTGGTACCGGAAAGGGAAGAGGAAGTGGAAGAGCCCATGAATGGGCCAGTGGCATCTCCCGGCAGCAGTGTTTCCTCTAAGGGCCCTTCTCCTGAAGAGTTGGAAGACAGGGAGAAGGAGAGGGGGTACAAATTAGAGATAGCAAAACTTAAATTAGGAGGGCAGTTGGAGTTAGAGAATGCAAGAAGCAGGAGAGAAGCTGAAATGGAGAGCGAAAGAATAGATTTTGAAAGGGAGAAATTAGCATTTGAACGTGAGAAGATGTTGAGGGAGATGGAGCTTAAAACTAAGAGTTTAGAGTTGAATCCCTCTGGTGGCAGCACTCCATCTGTGCCTGCAGAAAGTAGGTTTTATTTTCCCAAAGATGTGATAAAAGATAACAATAGAAATGGGGATATTGGTCAATGGTTCAAAGCATATGAGTTAGCATTGTTGGCCCACCGGGTCCCTGAGAAAGATTGGGGAGCGGGGTTGTGGGGTCGCTTCTTTGTCAATGAAGGGAGAGATACCTTGTTGGACATGCCTGCTGAGGATAGGATGTCTTATACTCATATGAAAGATGCTTTAATGTTAAGGTATGGCTTAACTCCAGAAAAGTACCGACAAGTCTTTAGAGAATGTAAGAAGTTGCTTGGTACTACTTGGGTTGAATATGTGTCCTTTTTTTGCAGAGCCATGGATGGTTGGGTAAAGGGTAGCAAAGTGGATAGTTATGAGGCTCTTTATGATTTGTTTGCATGGGAGCACTTGTCTAATAACTGTTTTCCAGAGCTACGCCAGCACCTTATTGATAGCAAGATATCTAACCCTAGAAAACTTGCTGAGGAGGCGGACCACTGGGTCAGTACCAGGGTCCACAAGTGTCCAGTGGGAGACTCAGCCAAAGGTGGGCAGGGTCCCCAGCAGAAGAGTAGGGGGGACAGGGGTAAACAGAGGGAGTTTCAGAAAGGGCCCCAAAGTAATCCCAAGGGAACAAAGGGAAGGGTTCCCAGCCTCCCCCTGTAAAGAAGCCAGAGGTCCCGACAGGTAAACCTGTTCCCAGGGGCCCAATGACCTGCTACGATTGTAAGCAGGTGGGACACCGTTATTATGATCCCCAGTGTCCCATGAGGAATTCGAATGCACCACCACTTGCACCCCCGTCAGGTGACGAATGTAGCCCTGGGAGGGAACGAGATGGGTGCCCCCGGTGGGTGGGGTCCCGCAGAAATGTCCCTGGTCTCTTTAGGAGACGTGGAAATGGTCCCTCCAACCCCTCTGCCTGATAACACTAAGAAATATAGGCAGTGGGAGACCATTAATGGCCATAGGGTGGAAGCTCTCAGAGACACCGGAGCAAGTGTGACAGCTGTCAAGTGTCACTTGGTGTCCAGAGAGCAGGTGGTCCCTCATGCATTCTACTGCGTTGTAGCTGCTGACAACTCACAGAGTAAGTGTGAGGTAGCTCAAGTTCCTTTTGAGTGGGGGGTCTCAGGTACTCTTCAGGTTGCTGTGAGGCCCGTCATGCCTGTTAATTGTCTCCTGGGCAATAATTTGGAGGACTCCCCTTGGACTAAGGTGGAGCGAAAAGCGCATCTGGAAATGTTGGGTCTGCCGGAGTGGGCGTGTGCGACCACTCGGTCCATGTCAGCTAGTAAGGGTGTTGATGGGGTTCTGGAGCCTGAAAGTATGGCCCAGGGCGCAACCGTGAAGAGAAGAGGCAAGGGGCACAGGAAACCGTCCCCCATCGTTCCCACGGTCCAGGAGGAGGCAGACCTTGAGGAGAATGCCCTGGAAGCTACAGGGGAACACGTTGCTGAACTGGGAGACCTGCCCGAGCTGACCCATAGGCAGCAGGATGGTGGTCCCTCCAGGGTGGAATTTTGTGCTGAACAGAAAGTGTGCCCTTCTCTTGTGGGTATAAGGCAGCAGGCCTCAGCCCAAACAACAGGTGATCAGTCAGGGTCACATTGGATTTACTGGGAGAACGACCTCCTGTATAGCGAGCCTATGGCTGCTGAGCCTGGGTCAGCCCGTGTGCTGGTGGTACCCCAGCGCTTCAGAGCCTTCCTACTGAGGTTGGCTCATGACGTTCCATTAGCTGGACATCTGGGGCAGGACAAGACCTATGACAGGCTTGTCACCCATTTTTATTGGCCCCAGATGAGAAGGGATTCAGACATCCATTGTAGGACCTGCCAAACTTGCCAGGCAAGTGGGAAAAGTGGGCAGAAGCAGAAGGTTCCCCTCCAACCTTTTCCCGTCGTCAGTTCCCCTTTGAGCGAGTGGGCATTGACATTGTGGGGCCACTGGACCCCAAGGCAGCCATGGGCAACAGGTTTATCCTGGTCTTGGTGGACCATGCCACCCGGTACCCGGAAGCCATCCCTCTCCGCACAGTGACGTCCCCCGTGGTGGGACAGGCACTGATGGGTGTTTTCTCCCGCATGGGGTTCCCCAGAGAGGTGGTGTCAGACCGGGGCACCAACTTCATTTCTAATTATATGAAGTCTCTGTGGAAGGAGTGTGGGGTAACTTACAAGTTTACCACTCCTTACCACCCTCAAGGTAATGGGCTGGTTGAAAGATTCAACCGGACCCTAAAAGGCATGATTATGGGTCTTGAAGAACCAATGAGGCGTAAATGGGATGTCCTCTTACCATGCCTGCTGTTTGCTTACCGTGAGGTGCCACAAAAGTCTCTAGGGTTCAGCCCCTTTGAGCTTTTGTATGGACACCCGGTAAGAGGGCCTTTGAGTCTGGTCAAAGAAGGCTGGGAGCAATCTCCCAGGAAACCTCCCCAGGATGTATACAGTTACATGCTGGACTTTAGGAACCAGACTCGGCGCTTCAGAGATCTTGCTCAGGCAAATCTGGAGGCCAGCCAGGAAGAGATGAAGCGGTGGTATGACCAGAATGCCACTCTGGTTGAGCTTCAACCTGGTCAGAAAGTTTGGGTCATGGCCCCTGTAGAACCTTGTGCGCTCAAGGACAGGTGGACTGGACCATTTGAGGTTGTGGAGAAAAAGAGCGATGTCACCTACTTGGTGGACTTGACGTCTCCCAGAAACCCCTTGAGGGTCCTGCATGTCAACCGGTTAAAGCCCCACTTAGAAAGGTCCGAAGTGGGCATGCTCCTAGCCACAGATGCTGGAATGGAGGAGGAGAGTGAGCCTCTTCCTGACCTCCTGTGTGCAAAAGAGCAAGATGGGTCAGTGGATGGTGTTGTCCTCTCTGACACACTGACCCCTGAGCAGCAGCAAGATTGTCGCCATCTGTTGGGACAATTCCCTGATCTGTTCTCCTTAATCCCTGGTGTCACTCAGTGGTGTGTCCATTATGTGGACACCGGGGACAGAACTCCTGTGAGGCACAAGGCCTACAGGGTGACTGACAAGGTCAGAGCATACATCAAGGAAGAGGTCTCCAAGATGTTTGCCTTAGGGGTGGTTGAGTCCTCTAGCAGTCCTTGGGCCAGCCAAGTGGTCTTGGTCCCAAAGGCTGCAGTGCCTGGTGCCTCACCAGAACTTCGGTTCTGTGTGGATTACCGAGGACTCAATTCGGTCACCAAGACTGACGCGCACCCCATCCCCAGAGCTGATGAGCTCATAGATCGGTTGGGGGTTGCCCGGTACCTTAGTACGTTTGATCTAACGTCTGGGTACTGGCAGATCGCCTTGACTGATGGAGCAAAAGAGAGGTCTGCATTCTCCACACCAGATGGGCACTACCAGTTCCTGGTTATGCCCTTTGGGATGAAGAATGCCCCAGCCACATTCCAGAGGTTGGTCAACCAGGTATTGGCTGGACTGGAGGATTTCAGCGCCGCCTACCTGGACGACATAGTGTTCAGCGCCAACTGGGAGGAACACTTGCACCACCTCCAGGAAGTGTTGTTGGCCCTACGCAGAGCAGGCCTCACAATCAAGGCCAGTAAGTGCCAGATTGGGCAGGGTTCAGTGGTGTACTTGGGGCACCAAGTAGGGAGCGGCAAGGTGGCCCCCCTGTAACCCAAGATAGATACCATCCTGGCTTGGGAACCGCCCAAAACCCAGACTCAGGTGAGAGCCTTCTTGGGTCTCACGGGTTACTACAGGAGGTTTGTCAAGGGGTATGGCAACATTGTGCACCCCTTGACTTCGCTGACTTCCAGGAAGCAGCCGAGACTTGTGCTCTGGACTGACGCCTGTCAGAAGGCCTTTGACACCCTGAAAACTGCAATGTGTACAGCACCGGTCCTCCAGGCGTCCAACTTTTCCAAGGAGTTCATTGTCCAGACGGACGCTTCAGAGCATGGTGTGGGGGCTGTTCTAGCACAGATGAATGAGGAGGGCCGAGACTTACCTGTAGCCTTCATCAGCCGGAGGTTACTTCCCAGGGAACAGAGGTGGAGTGCAAAAGAGCGTGAGGCATTTGCTGTGGTCTGGGCACTGAAGAAGCTAAGACCCTACCTGTTTGGGACTCACTTCCGGGTTCAGACAGACCACAGGCCCCTCAGATGGTTAATGCAGATGAGGGGTGAAAACCCAAAGCTGTTGAGGTGGTCCATTTCCCTTCAGGGGAAGGACTTTACGGTGGAACACCGCCCTGGTACATATCACGCCAATGCTGATGGTCTGTCCAGATTTTTCCGCCTGAGTGATGAGGACTCCCTAGGTGAAGGGTTGTTCTCACCACATTTCAGCTGGAGGGGACACGTGTTAGACCTGGCATCATTGGCATGAGTCTCTCCTCCATGTTTTTTCTGTTGGCCTCCTCTGTTTACGATGTTTTGCTGGAATATTGCTTTGGGCACTGTGCCACTGCTGATCAGTGCCACAGTGCAAGTGCTCCCTATGTTAAATTGATACATTGATTGGTGTTACCATGATTGGCTTGGTTGACTTACTGTTCAGACCCTAGTCTAGTGCACTGCGTGTGCCAAGGGCATGTAAGTTAACTGCTGCTGGTGGGCTTGCAGCACTGGTTGTGCCACTCACAGAAGCAGCTTGTAAAATGTGTCCCAGGCCTGCCATCGCAGAGCCTGTGTGCAGTCCCTGACTGCCATGTCGACTTGGCAAGGAAACCTACTTGCCAGTCTCTAAAACCTTCCCTTTGCCACATTTCAGACACCTCTATGGTAGGCCCTAGGGCTGGGTGCATTGTTGGTAAAAGGTAGGTCATGCCCTGACGTGTGTGACATGACCTAATAGTGAATTACAGCCATTTTCGTTTTTCACTATTGAAGGGCTACCTGCTTTCCATAGGCCAGAATGGGCAGACTGATTATTAACTCCATTATAATCTTATCTGACTCAGGGAGCATGTTAGCGGTTCAAGTTTAGTATCCATGAACTCAGAATTTAATAACACATCCTTTAGGATGGATGGTTTTTAAATTCTGTGTTTGAAAATAGCCCTTTTAGAAAGTGGCTATTTTCTTGTCCAACTATCCACCGGTCTCTCCTGTTTTGGTGTGTGTGTCAGGGGCTGGGTGGCTCCAGAGGTCTGAATGAGTCAGTGTGGGATGAATGAGGCATTTACATTTAGAGTGGGGGAAGAGTAGTCCCTGGTAGCCTGCCCTGCCTGACACAATGCTGGCTCCACCTCCTGCCGGGCGATTGATGGCCCTGCCCCTGCCAGTGACAATACTGGCTCCACCTCCTGCTGGGCGGCTGATGACCCTGCCCTGCTCAGTGAATAGGCCAGGTGCCTCAGCCTGGCAACACCCACAACAAACCTGGGATGGGGGGAATTTCCCTGCTTGGACAAAGGGAACAAAGCAGAAAAGGGGTATAAAAGAAGGACCACTGAACCAAAGAACTTAGATCACTTCTGACAAGGAAACCTCCACCAAGGACAAGAAGCCTGCTGATCCAAGGACTTGCCTCCCCCTTCTGCCAGTGCGCTGTTTGCTGGGGGGAACCTGAAGCTGCTTCTTTATTTTTGCCAAGGGACAAGGAGAGAGGAACTTAGTGTGTAGTCTCAAGCTTGCAAGAAAATCTCCAAGGGCTGGAAGAGTGCCAGCCTCCTGTTGAAGTCACAGGGCTAAAGGACTTCACCCTCTGCTGAATTGCTTGTTGCTGGAGCGTGGTTTTTCCAGTGCACAGGAGAAATCTGCAATCTCGACGTCGACGGATGCCGCCGAATCCAGCTCAACATAGTGAGTACGGCTCCAGTGTTCTGAGCCTTCGACGCCGGCCGCCGGGCCAGATCGACGCCAGTAGCGATGCCAGTGAGTAGTGAGTTCGGCTCCAGCTCCAAGTGACCCCGTCTCAACGCCGCTGCTGATCGCATCGACGCTGCGCCCTTCTCGACGCCGTGAGCGCTGCTCCGGCCCGACACCTCTCGACGCCGCTGCGGATCGCCCCGACTCCGAGGCTCGACCGACGCCGACCTCTCGATGCCGTGGATCATCGTTTTTCTTCATTCTAAAGGTACTGTGTTTGTGGGGTATGTTGCAACTCCAGGCTCGACGTAGCGCTCCTCGTGGTAGATGCCGAACCTTGGGAATATCGTAAACTCGACGTCGTGTGACTCCTGTGGGGGTCACATTGTTGCCAAGAACTGTGTTTTAAGAAGAATACTTACTTTTGTTGCTAAAGAACTATTTCCTAAAAAGAAACTTTACCTGAACTATTATTTTTCCTTCCAAAGAGTATTTATTAAGATTGTGGTATATTTTTATCGTTATTTGGTCTTGTGCTAAGCCTTATATAAAAATACTTATTTTTTATAATAACTCTGGTGTTGTGTCCGTTTGTAGTGTATTCACTTTATTACTGTATGTGGTCATAAATGCTTAACACACTGCCTCTGAGATAAGGGGGTGAGCAGGGGCTATCTGAGTGTGTAATCCCTTTGCCGTGACTAGAAGAGGTGGGTCCCTATTTGTCAGAAGTGTATAACTAGAGACCGCCGGTTCTAACAGGGGTAAAATATATGGGGCACAAGGGGGCGCACAGGTGATGCAAAACCTAAGTAGGATTTATCTAGCCACGCAAGGCCACCTTGTGTGGCCCAGCTTGGCTTGATAAATCCGAAGTAATGCAATGCAGCGCAAATTACTGCGCTGTGTTACTCTGCCCCAGGGAGGCGTTTCGGGGTGAAGCGTGGGTGTTCCCACGCATCCTTTCATGGATTTTGGCACATTTATAGATTCATCAACACTGATAAACCTGGGAATGCATCAAAATGCTATGACTTCCCAGCAGACAAAGAAAGAGGAAAAAGCAACAGAAGATTGTTTATGTGCAATCCTATCTACAGTGCAGGCACCTTTGCACCATGATGCAGGGGTGCCTGCATTGATGCATGGCAGCCAAAAGGGCGGCAGCGCAAGGAAAGGACATGAATGCATCATATTATGTAAAACATGGCACATTCCTCCCCTTTCACGCAGAGTAGTGTGGTGGCTTGCTGTGCTGCCCTGAGTGAAAGCTTCATAAATATGCCCGTCAATCTTTTGCAACCAGAATTCGGTCGCAAATCATTATTACATACCACTACAAATCGGTATTTGGAATACAACTCACTAAACCCTCTGTTCACAAATACGAATAGCAAACTCAAATTGCGATTCATTAACAACTTACTGATTCACAATTTGCCTTTTGTATATTTCAAAAAGCATTTCTGTGGTCGCAAATGAACTGCTTTTTTTGTTAATCGGTCCGTTTGCGACTTCAGAAATGCTATGTACATCTGGCCCTTAGTTGTTCATTTTCTCTGGACCCCAGCGCCCTGCTGTATACCGCTTCTCGTCAGACTCTGATCAACCGTCACTCTCAAAGCGCAAGGTGCTTGAGCCTAATGAAAAAATATTGTAGAGTGGCCTCGCACTGTCAGGAGGGACCATCTGGATACAGAGGAGCTGTAGCATGTCTCCTTTCTATGACACTATAAACAACCTTATCGTAACAATATACAAGTTCAAGATAAATAATTTGTCAATATCAATAAATGAACACAGGAAAATCATCATCAAAGTGTCAAGGAATGATAGCTATATGATAAAATGAACATAAATTTAATTATTAAACCATATTTGATTGCTGAATAAAAGTCTGACACATGAATTGAAAAGTGCAAGATAAAGTGACAAGCAAATAATTAAATTACCACACATAAATATTATTCAATGTCATCTTACCTCCAAAATGGTGCATTACATTCGCTTGATGTATTTTTTTCTCCATTGTTTGAATAGTTAGTATTGTTTGAATCACCTTGGGAAATATTGGCGCTTGGAGTTTGTGCAATTTTGCTGGTAGTGGCATTTACCACTCACCTTATCAGCACATTCATTCACGTCCCCTACTACTCTGGGATTCTATTTAAACAAACCCTTCGGTTTCAGTCTAGGGCATTTGACAAGGACAAAATCTCCAACCTTGAATGATTTAAATTTTCGGAACAGGGTTTGTCATTCTTGGACCTGGCCCTTTCTGCAGGGCCATCTCCAAACATTTTGCCATCTTCCTTCTAATTTTTCTGAATTCATTTTTATTTGCCTGAGGACTCTGTGCACTTTACCACTACTACCCAGTGCTATAGTGCTTGTGCTCTCCCCTTCTTACATGGTAGATTTTAGCTGATACTCATTTGGCATATTTATTTTACGTGAAAGTTCTTAGTAAAGTGGCACTACCTGTGCGCAGGGCTTATAAATTAAATGCTACTAGTGGGCCTGCAGTACTGATTGTGCCACCCACCGACGTAGCACTTTAAACATGTGCCAGGCCTGCCATTGCAGCCTTTGTGTGTGCAGTTTTAAACTGCCATTTCAACTTGCCAAAATAAACCTTTTGACAGGCCCAAACCTGCCTTTTTAATATATATGTCACCCAAAATGTAGGCCCTGGACAGCCCCAAGGAGAGGGTGCAGTATATTTAAAAACGTGTTCATATACATTTAAGTTGTAGGAAATGCAACTTTTAAAAAGTTGGCATTTTCTTTCTGTAGACATTTGGTGCCTGCAGCCTGTCTCCGGGTCACATGGCTGAGTGTGTGTGACAGCTTGCCTTTGTGTATTCCTCCTAGAAAGGCATACACAATGGAAAGCTTAGGTGTGACTGGATGGGCCATCACTGGCAGAATGACAGGGAGGAGATGGGCCAGTCCCACTTACACTTGAATAGGCTGTATTTTTCTTTGGAAAGTGCTGCATATCCCCTATAGTTAGCCTGAAGCCAGGACCTGGAAGGCAGTGCACCTATGCATGTCTAAGGCATGCATCTAGAAGCTTCTTCCCACTTCAAAGGCCCAACTGGGTATAAATACTGGCCTTAAGGCACTAACTCTTCAGTACACTTCTGGACCTGTGGATACATTGCCAGGAAGAAGGACTGCTGTGCTGCTGAAAGGACTGCCAATCTGCTGGACTGATGCTCTGAAAGAACTGCTGCCCTGCTGTGCTGGCTTGCTGCCTGTTGCCCTCTTGAGTGGGGATGATGCGTATCTCTCCAAAGTGAACGTGATGGTTGGTGTTGTCTTGAGAAGGTAAAACTTCAGCGGGACTACTCAAGGGACTGTAGCTGACATTTGCTCCATCTGGGTCAGCCTGAACTTGTGCCTTTGACTCGGTCCAATGCGACCAGATAACCAGAGTTTACACTTTGTGCTTTTTGGAGCTATTTTCACTAATTTCTTTAGAAATTCATATCTCTGGTTCTACTGATTGGATTTTTGTTGTTTTGGTCTTGTTTTATTTTTAAAAAATATTCTCTATGTGTCTGACCTGGTGTGGGATCCTTTTTGTATGGTGTTTTCACTATATTACTGTTTGAAGTATTGCACAAATGCTTTATACTTTACCCACAGTGCTCTGTGCCAAGCTACTGATGGCTGAGCACAGGTTAATTTGGGGTTGGCTTGTGTCTTACCCTGACAAGGACTGTGGTTGCTGCTTGACCAGGGCTCACACCCCAGAGAACAAGTAACCCAAGTTCTCACAGTCATCAACCCTAAACCTCTTTACTAGTTGACTAAACTTTCAATATTTACTGAAACATCCTCGGTCATCTCATGTTCTCTTGTGTTCTCTCACTTAGACAACTCTGATATAAGTTGAAATTTCCAAGTCGACCCCTTAATAGTTAGAATGGAGGACAGCCATTGACACCGTGCTTGGCATTTTTTTAAAAAGCCACAGCTGGTGACGCAAGAGTTTGAAAATCATAATACAAAACACATTTACTGAATAAAGACATGAAGAGCTGAAAGTGTCCTTTGCACACGTTAGACACAGTGACACATGAAACTGGAACAAGTGTAGTAGAAGCACCGTAAAAGTGTGCTTAAAAATGGAAGATGAAGAAAATATACATATAAGGTAATATTAATACATATAAACGAGTTGCACTAATAAATTTATTATGAACATGTTTATTAACGTTTACTGATGAAATTTTGCTATTAATAAAGTAGCGTAGTGTTTCGAATGCATTCTATTAGAATGCACATTTTCGAAAAGTCGATGCAAAAATGTGTAGAAACTAGGTACGATCTTGAAATTTCACATAATACTAGAATATAGTATATGGAAAGTAAAAAACTCATTTGAATGTGAATTTAGAAAATGATGGGCCTTATGTATGAACACATTTCCCCACAGAATGGGCAAAACCCTTTGCTACATCTGGCCCTACATACTTTTATGAATATTGAGAAAATTGTGGTAGTAGGGGATTTCTACAGTTAGCAATTTTCATGTAATAATGTCTTGAGAAAGTTCTACATATTCCCTATTTGAATTGATTCAATTACACTATATTTGATATTTGATTTAGAGTTTATTTAATTTGAAATATGAAATGCCAATTTAAAGGCTTTTTCGAAAAAGCTTTTTCTCTAACGCTGACATTTCCCCTGACCTAATACAATGGTCCTTCTACAACTAGTGAAATGTTGCTTTATTTATTCAGTACATGTGTAAGTTTGAAACATCTCTAAATGTTTCTTCAATGTTCACTAAGAAGTATTCCTGTGGGAACAGGATTTCAGCTGTTGCTATAGATCAGAGGTCTTCAAACTTTTGGATGCCGAGACCCCCCTTTCAAAATTTTCAGGCGTAAGGACCCCCTCCTGACAAAAATGTCAGACTTGGTACTCTTCATCATCGACAACCATAAACACCCCCAGTTCCCACGGCAAATCATTTTTACTGTGGGGAAATATTAAACCGGGTTTAGCAAATCAAAGGTTTGTGGGTGACTGTGGTTCAGAGTCGGAGGCTTACTACACAGTTTAAAGAAAAAGTCTCCAAAAAGAATTACCCAAAAAGGCACAACAGTGCTTTAGTTTTCCCCAAACACAATATAATTTGACACAGCTTATTTGAATAATAACACATTTCTGAACAAATGTGTGGGTGTGCCGGTTTTTCTCCAGAGAAACTGTCAATTTGTGGCTTTATTCTGTGCTCCACCTGAAGTCTTGAACTGTACTTCGTCTTTAATACTGCCAATGCTGAGAACCCAATCTCACATAAATATGATGGCTAAAAGGCAGTAGAGCCTAGAATGCAATTTTTGACGAATATTAATGTTCTTCACAAATTGAGGCAATTCTATAGCTGTGTGGAATGCACATCGCCAAATCTATAGCTATGCAGAATACACAGCAACAGCAAAACTGCATAATTCTAGTGTCCCTCCCTGCCTATAACCAGGGCAGTCTGAGCCTAAGCACCACTGCTCAACCAGGACCATTCACTGTTCCCTACCAAGCCTGCATGGCACTCTGCCCCTTTGACACTGCACTGCTCCCCATCCTTTGGACCCTGCACTTCTTTCCACACCTTTAAATGAAGCGCCAATTACTCAATGCTGCAAACAACTTTAGAAAATATACAAACATCAAAACAACTATAATTGAAAATGCTTGTTTTCATTGTGGCGGTAGTTGTTTTCTCTGCCTGCAGCAACATCCACATACCGAGTAAATTTCTGTTTTGGTGTCAGGGCAAATCTTTTTAACAATGCTGTGTTTTTTGAATGAATCTTATGTGAAACTGGTTTCTGGTCCAGACTTTCTAAAGAGAAAGAAAAGGACAAATATTCGGGCAAAATATTTAAAAAGAGAGTGCGTGAGATAAAGATTGACGACAGTCACAAGAGAGTGGTACTAAAGAGTCCACTGATAAGAGAGAGAGGCATGCTGAACTAAGACAGAGCACAACCGCACACTCAACCATGGAAAGGGGTGAGACGCACCAAGCACCTCTTGTTTCTGCTGGCATCAATGTCCATGCCAAAAAAGAAATCCTGAGATGGGGTCACGCGGTGACCCGGAGGTGCTGCAGATTTAAACTTTTGAGAATTTGTAGATAACATGTTTGTAGGACTCTGCTGCAGTCTGCATAAAACCTATATTAGTCGCTGATCCTTCCCAGTCTGTAACTAGAATAAAATGGTAGAGTTAAGCCAAGTCCTAAACTTCACATTCTCCAAAAGGTCTGATTTCGTCTCTCCTTGGGCTCAGTATAATTTTGAGTGTATGAGGTATATGTTGGAAGTATAGAACGGATGACAGGATCCCTGTCCAACAAGGAATGTACAAGCACTTTTCATGCCTCTGAGCACTCTCATTGAGGTTATTTGCATGAAGGCAGGAATCTGGGGTAGAGTAAACTTTTCTCATCACTCAGTGAGTAAGCACGATGCAGGCTACTGAAGGTTCCTATGGACGGAAGAGTGGAAAGCCAAAGTACATCTTCATGCTCTTTCACAGTCAAATCACGAACTGGTACATCATTTGTGATCCCCTAGAGCTGCCAAACCCTCATGCTCCCTTGCGTTAGAGGTGGGGTAGCCCCCAGATGTCTGACAGCAGAGCTTCAGCTGGCTCCGCCATTTTACATCTATCTCCGGTGGACTTTTACACACTGGGTCACAGTGCCTGAGGTCCCTATGCTATTTACGGCAGAGCTTCTGATGTTGATTTTTCCAGGTTGGGTGTGCCATGCCAAAAAAATGTACCTGAAGTAATGAGAGAAGACTCTGTGCACATCAGGGACATTACAATTTTGTTCTTCAGACATAGAACTTTGGAGGTTTCTTTGTGCAGAACAAAAACATGCAGGGAGCGCCTAAATACCCGGTCATCCAACCTGGCATGAAGTATTGCTGAAGGTTCTCCCATGGCATCAACAGAAGCAGTTTCGGTGCAAAACGGTCACTGCCTGGCTGGCGGAGAGTCGAAAACGGTGCAATTGGTCCTGCCAGTGGGCCACCAGCCAACATCAAAATAACTCTCTCGGTCATTCACTTTTCAATGGTAAGATGCCTACAGACATATGAAGCACTGCTAAGAAAGTGTTATCATTAGGTAAAAACAGGTGGATAATTCCAAAAGCATTTCACATATGCATGCATTTGTATAAGATACATTAATGTGTGTGTGGGTCTGTCCCTCCTCATTTGTACATGAACGCATGCTTGTGTCTGTGAATGATCATTAACATACGTTTATGGTTGTGGTGACAAAAGCATTCGATTATTGTTGAAATACTTGCTCCCTTCTCACTTACTTGGGGGATAGTCATCAACCTGTCTTATGTCAGAGACCTCATCATCCAGAGAGCACAGATCTACCTTTTCTTTCACTCGTAATGCAAATACAGGACCTGGTTAAGAGTATGATTGTGTGTACGTCTGTGGGGTGAAAAGTCAGGGCATGGTGGATGAGGCGGGGAAGAGGCAGCAATTACAAGTTCTACGAAGCTTTGGCTGCCTTGGCAACATGGAAACAGTTTAGAGAGGTTTGCAAAGGCTGCCACGAAGAAGCATGAAAGGGACACCAGCTGAAAAAAATAAACAGCAGCAACGAGGAAGACCAGGAAAGGCAACCACGCGGAGCGCAAGGAAGCGGGGCAAAATAATATTGAAGCACTCCAGAGCATTCCACAGGTGCATAGTCATGGCCTCAGTTCCCGGTATTTCCTGATGTTCATCCTGCAGTCTCTCTGATTGGAGGACAGTCGTGGATGACGTTGTATTCCTTAACAATGTCCTCCAATCAGAGAGCACATTGAGATGCACTGATTCGGAATCCAAAACAAAGAGCGAACGTTTTGGATTCCGGATCCAGGCAGTTCCTTGCTGGAGTGCGACCGGGAATGCGCAACCCCTTTGTATGTCTTCACGCCCCCCCTGGGGGTCGCGCCCCACAGATTGAAGACCCCTGCTATAGATGGATGTTTTGTTTTTCTTTTTCACCAAGGTTAGGCCTATGTGGACTCCCGAATCTTTTGTTTCTCATGAGTAGCAAGGGAAAGCATCTCACTGTTGTGAGTGTCCTAGGTGACATTATGTGAATCTGAGCATATGACAGTCTTTCGATGGTGGTTTGATGCTGCTCCACTGTAACTTTGTTAGACACTTTATAAAAGAAGAAACCCTGAAGGAGGGACATCACTTTACTTTTTCTTCTCCCCTTGAGAGAGGATGTCTTGCTGATCGATTTTTGATGATTACTAAGAACTATCCTCTTACATTTGGACTGCTTTGCTGATGCTACAGTCAGTAGCTGATGGACTGAAACCTTTGCCGATACATTTCAATATAATTTTTCTTTATTGTCTTTGTTCTATGCTAATGGACACCCTTAATGGACTTTAAAATTGAATACTTTGCCCTTCTTCATAGGATTTGAGCGGTTAGACAAACAAACTATCCCTCTTCCTTAATTGCGGTGGGACCCTGTAACTCAGTAAATTAATTTTTATAATAACCATCCAATAAGCTTTGCTTAAATGTTTGGCACCTTAATGCAAGCTGTGATATTCTTAACTAAGATTGCTTATTGCTATGGAGTTTTAATCTTTAATACAATAACCAAATAAATCTAATATTTGTCTAAGTCTGTTATTGAGACTTGTTGGTTCTTCCATTCAAACTGTGCTACTTTATTGATGCCTTAAATCATTGTAGGAACAATCAGCGAGCTTTTTCAGAACATCAGGTATTACTTCTTTTGTTCTGTGTTGCTGATGCAGAGCCTTTGGTTTGCATTATTCTAGCCCGACTTAACTTCTTCGAGAAGTTCGGTCTTCCCGTTGCTATTCTTTATTTCTACAGCATGATTTTGAGAGTGGTGCACCTAAATCTGATTTCAAATTTGTGAGTAAGCAGCCAATTATTGGTCCTCATTAGACAGCTAATGTGGTGTTTTGGCTACCCTAATTTCCACCTCCCTATCGGTGGAGAAAGATTCAACAGAGGGTCATTGCCTATGTAGTAAAAGGAAATGCTGCAGGTTGTCTAATCCTAAAGGACCCAGTATTAGAGATGTAAGGAGAGTAAGCGTATAGTATAATTTTACCAAGCCTGCGCTGTAACACAGCATAAAGTAAATATATACTCTATAACAGATTTTTGCATACAATTGTCCAATGTACACAATCTGTAATGAGCCTGTCAGCACTCTCTGATAACTAATCAGAATGAGTATGATATAGTAAAAATGTTCTATACTTTAATACTGTAATATTTAGAAAAGCATTCAGATGTGAATTTTACCCCATTGTGGGACACTATTTACTTTGGTAAAACTTCTCTATTGAATGCTTCAGATAAAATTCCAATGACTCTATCAGTATTAGGTTCAAGAACAAATTTCACTGTAATCCATTTGGTGAAGTAGTATACTGAAAACTACAGCATAGTTTTATTGTTTGAGCAATGCCATGAGAGGACCAAGGAAGTAAACTTCTTGTTGCACCACGACTGATTAGGTACTTCAACAGGCAATAATGGAGATGTCTTGGTTTTATAATGTTTACAGCTTATAAGGCAAACCGTACAATGTGGGAGAATGTGGCCTAATGGCGGTTGCCCTCAGAGCTGGGGGGGAACTGGGTTTGAGTCTCGTCAGGGGCGCTCAACATTCTGTGTTTCTGGGCAAATTACTTAATCTCCTCGTACCTAACAAAAATGAATGTGTGTGTTTGTAGCGAAACTGGTGCTCATGTAAAGCGCTCTGATACCTCTGGGTCTAGTTCGTGCTATATAAAACTCCACAATTTTTTTTTTCAATCTTAATGTCAATTTTTTTGTACATGGAGGACCACCAGCAAATGTTTGGTACCAATATGTTCATCAATGATACTACTTCTCAGGGTAATAGGTGGTATTAATTTATCAGTTCAATCAGCAAAAGGAGGGAGTGAGTATACACTCTCAGGAGAGATACCCCGGCTCTCTAATAGTGAATTTACCAGAAAAAAAGGATAGGTAGACTCTCAGGTTAAAGGGAGGGGGTCTCACCCACATATTTCTATGTGACATGCTTCATCCTCAAGTCCACACCCTGTAAATTTGAACGTATACCTGGTGGACTCAACCCCACTTTTAGGGGAGCACTTTGATTTTATGAAATGGCATGTTACGGGGATCCCTGAAAAAATTAGAACTTAAAATGAATTTGAGTCTACACTTTATCAGGCAATTTTAATCTGGGAGGCTCTCTCTCTTTTTGTTCTGATATTAACTTATCCTCTTTAAATAATATACCAAATATAATGGGCCAATCATAGGCTATTTTCCTGCAAGGCCTAAGCATGGTGTTTGTTTTCTCTTTGGACAGCTTTCTAGATTACATTTGAGAACATCTTTTTTAACCGTATAATTTTTAAAGAATTCTGCCATTCATCTCAAGTACAGTTTTAGGATTGGAAATTCAAATAAACGGCTGACAGTGGAAGCTGGTGGGTTTTAGAAGTGGTGTGGCAAAATGGTTCAACCAGAGTATAGCGAGCTAGCTAACACAGTGAGCAAGTCTGAATTGAAAGAGTAGGTGTGAAGGGAGTTCTCTCACCAGGGTGCAAATTGTATATTTTACTTAATACATTTCAAGAAAATTATAATCATTTGTTTAAAAAGAGGGTGCAAATGGTACCCTCCTGCACTCACCATGCTGCACACACAGATCCAAGATTCGCCCTGCCCTGAGAAAGACACACAACTCTCTCTGCCCTCACTCAGGTGCGCAGTTCACCCTGCTATCAAACAGCAACACTTCTCTCCCTGCACCTACACAGCTTACCCTGCACTCACACAATTTACCCTGCACTCACACAGAGTTCATCCTACTCTCAAATAGGCACACAGCCCACCTTTACAAAGGCACATTACTCACACAGACATAACTCAGCCTGCTCTCACACAGCAACACTACTCTACCTTCACTGACAAAGGCACACTGCTGACTGCTCTCTGGCATACACAACACTTACTTTGCACTCACAGGTGCAATGCATACCCTGTACTCATACAGGTACCCTGCTCACCCTGCACTCACACTTTCACGTTGCTTATCTTGTACTCTGAAAATAGCAATCGTGAAGCATTCCAGTACCTTGATAGTCTGGATTAGGGTAAGGCAAGGTCTGGGGTATGAGCAAAGCCACTTTGTGTCAACAGTTCATGGGATCCTGGATTCTGTTGCAGCCATCCCTGTGGAATAATTGACTAGCAGCTACCCATGCATTGTCGGCTTTAGCACTGGTGGCGCCCGATGCGAAAATCATTTTTGGCGCCCCCCCACACCCCATGACCACCTCCTCGGATTCTCCCACTACCACCGGGCAAAAGTGCCCCTCATCTATCAAATTATAAGTTATTGCTAAACACAGCGCCCGCCCCTTGAGGTCAGTGCCCACTCTACAGGTCAGCACCGGTCGCACTGCCCTAAAGCCGGCACTGTACCCATGGAACCCTCGCCTGTATATACTAAGCCTGGGCAAAGCACTACGCTACGCTCGCGTAGTTTGCGAAGTTCGAGCTACTTCGCACTACGCGAATTGCACGTAGCACAGTGCGAACACGCGTAGCATAGTGTTGCGTAGTGCTGCGGTCATTTTTTGCTTGCTCGCGGTCCTCAACGTCAAGTTGGCGACCGCGAGCAAGCAAAATGACATCCCTGCGAGACTTTTTCCTTGTTCGCGATCAGCAACATCAAGTTGGCGATTGCGAGCATGGAAAATAAACCTCCCGGCGAGATTCCCAACGCGAGGAGGTCAGGTTTCTCATTGCGAGTGGTCGCATATGCTCGCGACCGCTCGCGATGAGAAACTACCAGTTCGCGTTGAGAAAGCTGGCGCTCGAGTAAAAATCTACTCGAGCAGCAGAAAACTACAGCTCGCACTGTGCAAAATGCCATTTTCAATGTTTGCACAGTGCCAGTTGCTTGTCCGCACTGTGCAATCATTGAAAACGACATCTGGCACAGTGCGAACAAGGTACTACGCAGTTCGCGAAGTGCTACGCGTAGCTCGCGTAGTGCGAAGTGCACTTTGCGTAGCTTCGCGAAGTGCTACTTCGCGAACTACGCCCAGGGTTAGTATATACCATTCCTGTTGAATATAGTAGCAAACACAAGCCTCTGAAAGTCCCCCAAATAAAGGTGACTTGCAGTGTGGTGCAGCAGAAAGTTTTACCTGTGACTTCAAAGCAGGTCCGGACTGGGAACAGCAACCTGCCCGGGCAGATTGCTGCTCACCCTGCCCTGGCCCAGCTTTTGTTACAGGGGGCGATATTGCAGCACAGCTGCAAAACCAGTCCCCAGTGACAAAACCGCCTCCCACAGGCACAAAACCGGCCTCACCGTTTTGGCCCACCGGTGCCTGCTACGGCCATTGCTTCAAAGATGCAGAGAGCCTGTATGTGATGTTCTCAACAAAGGAGCACTCTGGCATAAAGACAGATTCTTGGTGATGGGATACCTCAATTCAGTAAGCTGAAATAATGTTGTTGGCTATTACTGTTTTTAGATTACGTCAGGAGCATGGTGTGATCTCACAGGCAGTAGTCGATTCAGTGCTGGGCTCAACTGATATACGTCCAAGCACACACACAAATACATAAATATGCAGTCCCCAGCACGCTGACAAACACACAAATAAAAAACTGAATGGGAAGAAACATAGATTTAGGAATGTAGGTTAGATAATAGAAAACAGCATAACTCTTGAATTCAAAATTAGATAGAACTAAAGTGCTTTTTATACATCATTTTATTTTTATAGGTTTGTAGAAAAAATATATATATATCCATATTTACAATTACATGTTTTGAATTTGCTATTCATCTGTAAATAAATCACAATTCTTCAGATGGTTTAACATGTGTAAAGATATTTGACACAGTTAACAAGGGAAATCTCCTCAATGTGAACTAAAGTACAAAAATTACAAATGTGATAAGCAGATATTCAAAGACTGTTAAACAAAGGGTTAAGCGTTGATATGGCCTTAGGATGTTTCCACAATCCTACGCGCGTTTCGGCATGTGCCTTCATCAGGGGGCCATACAAAGTTTGTCACCGGTACCTAGGTGAGAACATGAACAACCATCAAGAGTATGCTGCGTAATAAGGTTAAAAGACAAACCAGAGACCATAAAGAGTCTTCTATTGTAACAAATTCTATAACAGAACAATTAAAATCACTAGTCTGTAACATCTTGTTGGACATCTTCTAGTTGTGAACTAAAAATGACTGTCCACCTTATCACATCCCATCACCAAAATGTGACTTTTTGCTTTAAATAATCTATTTGTGAAAAAGTGTCTAAACTTAAATACTAAAGAGTTGAAAAACACAAGGAGATTTAGAGAATAAGGAGAGGATAGTATAGATATAGCTGTGTCCTGACACTTGGTTGAGTCACCTGAAGGAAATAGAGACTTACGAGTGGAAGATGGAAAAAGGGGAAAACGTCCTACTCGTGTGTCATGAAACTTCTCGGTTCCTCTGTGAGTTTATCACTAAATGAGGTCTGAATTAAATAAGGGAAAGGAAAAGTGTAAAGTAACAAGCAAAAATCTACATATTCAGTGTACTATAATAATGAACGAATAACGCTGACCTGAATGCTGGTGGGCATAAATCGAATCGTTATGAAGACTGTAGTCGAAGACAAGTGGAAAGGTTTAATGACCGATCCGTTTAGGGGGGCTACAACCCTTTCAATTATCTAAAAAGGGAAAATTAAAATAAACTGAAATGAATATGCTAAACTGGACTTGAGGATCTGTACGTCGGCTGTATCCTAAGTTATAGGTAGTAACTTACAATTTGTTTGACGAATCCGCTTTTCTCTGGATATTACATGACGCGAAATAGGATCAAGAAAATCTGATGATAGAAAGAATGAATAGGACAAGTACATGTAAATGGGTGATTATGACTCACTTATAAGGTGGTATTAAACGATAGCTTGGATTGGCTGGTGTTAGTTGGCTTACTTAAAAATGTGTCCAGATTCTCACTAAACGGTCTGGGTATGAAAGGAACGGAGAGAGCGTACTTCCAATAGACTTGTTAGGCGAGCTTAACAGACGGTCATGGCGGTCTAATAAGAGAATCAGGGCAAATGCATTAGTGGATATGCGTGTTTCCTCTGAGGGTAATATATTGTTACGAGTGCGATTGCAATTGCACTTACTTTACATAGAATTGGGGATCAATCTAGATGGCGTGCTCTGGTAGCGTCGGTGAATGGACTGGCGTTCAGTTCTTTAATGATCTAATAAGAGACGGAATGCGTGCAACAATGCAGTAATCCATAAAACTTCTCAGTTTCGGTAAAACTCACTAACAAATAAGCGCGTACTTACTATATGACATGAGGACTACGCGACCCAGGGAAACGTCGTGGTTCAACCCAGTGTCTCCGGTAAGGCGCCTCGCTGCTCTCGCTTTGCTGTTCTGTCAAGTTTTGGAGCAATACCTGAAGCCTTTCGTATAGTGGATGTGTGTTTTGATTGGACGATGGTGCAGTTTTAATAGAAATGGAGAGAAGACTGACGTTTACATGGAGCGTGTTAGATGGTGATAGTGGCGGCCATCTTAGAAGGGAGCCAGAAAACCAGAGACTGTTAGGTGTAGAATGTTTGCACAATAAAAGTGAACAGTATTGCCTGTATTTAGATCATAAGTAGCGGTCTAATACTTGATTGCTAATTTATTTGATGACTTGTTCCCACGGAATTTCACTGTTCATACCCTTGAGATATGTATTGAGATGGAAAATCCAAAATACTTCTCTTTTTTTGCGTATACTTGTGCCTGTGTTGGTGGAATGATTTCTGATTTTCTCTAAAATGAGCCACCGTATTTGGTTGGGTGTGTGGTTTGCTTCCAAGTAGTGACGAACCAGGGGGGCTTGAATTTTCTTAGTCCGTATTGCTGACCTATGTTCGGTTAGTCTGGTGGACAGCATACGAGCTGTCTCTCCAACATAGCCTTGATTGCAAGGGCATAGTATTAGGTATACAACGTTGGTGGTCTTACAATTGGTGAAACTCGTCAATGGTATATTTTTGTTGTTGAAGGTAAATTGTTTTGTTTCTATGGCTGAGTCACATGCTGTACAAGACATGCATTTGAAATTGCCTACCAGTTTGGTAAGGCCTGTACTGCAGATTTGTGTTTGAATGCCTGCAGGTATGTTTGATAACCGCGATCTTACTACCAAGTCTTTAAGGTTTTTATTTTTTCTGTATGCATACAGAGGTTTGGGTAAGGCTTGATCTTTGGGTTTAGTTGCATTTAGGATATGCCAGTTCGAATTGATGACATGACGTACTTTTGCATTCATTGTTGAGTGTCTTGATATGAAGACCAATCTAGAATTGGGGGTTCTGTGGCGGGGTGTTAACAGGTGTTGCCTGTCATAGAATCTTGCTCTCTTGTACGAGTCTCGTACTAAGCGTTTTGGATAGCCTCTGGTTAGGAATTTTTGTTTCATTTCTTCAGATCTTAAATCAAAATCTCGCAGGTAAGTACAATTCCGGCGGAGACGCAAGAACTGACTGAAAGGTATGCTGGTCTTTTGCATAGAGGGATGGAAGCTGTCAAAGTGAAGGAGTGTATTACGCGCTGTAGGTTTTACGTAAAGATCAACTTCAAGGTGATCGCTGTTATTTTGGATTTGTATATCCAAATATTCTACTTTGACATTACTAGAGTTAGCTGTGAAGAAAATGTTGTTATCGCATAAGTTCAACCAGGAAACAAATTGTGGAAGGTCTTCAGGGTCAGCTATCCAGATGAAGAAGACATCATCTATATATCTGGACCATGTTGTTATAGACTCACTGAAGGGTGCAATTTCATTATATATGAAACGTGTTTCATATAGAGCCATGTAAATGTTAGCCACCGTGGGAGCACATGATGCTCCCATACTGACTCCTTTAGTTTGTTTATATAGGGAGCCATTAAATTCAAAGGTGTTCTCTGTGAGTATCAACTCTAAACACTCCAAGATGAATAATCTTGGGCAGTCAATGTTAAACATCTCCATGAACCAGGCTACTGCTTCTAAGGCTCCTGCTTGTGGAATATTGGAGTATAGAGCTGTGATATCCATGGTAACCAGGAGGTGCGTATTTTCATTAAAGGGTAAATTTTCAATTTTAGTGATGATGTCACTGGTGTCCCGAATGTAAGATGGAATCTGCGATACAAATGGTCTTAAAATGTTATCTACATATTTCGAGAGTGGTTCTGTAACAGATCCTATGGTGGTCACTATTGGTCTGTACGGTGGATTGGTACTGTCCTTATGTATTTTCGGGATACCATAAATGGCTGCCATTTTGGGTTCTTTGATGTTAAGAAATTCCCATTCTTTTTCACAGATTAGTTCATGTTCAAGAGCTTGTGTGGTAAGCTGAAGTATGATGTTTTGTACTCTTTTGGTAGGGTCTTTGGTGATCTTGGAGTAATGACACGGGTCATTCAACATTTGATCCATTTTCTGAATATATTGGGATTTGTCAAAAATGACTATCCCTCCGCCTTTGTCACAACTCTTAATAACGAGGTCTTTGTTATGTTTTAGTGATTCTAATGCTAGATGTTCTTCGTACGTGATGTTATATTGAGGTGGTACAATATATTTGGTAATTGCAGAGAGTTTATTGAACACGACGTGTTCAAATACTGAAATTTCCGGAGCCACCTGTTCTAGAGATGGAAGGAAGGTAGAAATCGGCTTGAGGCCTGATCTGTTTACTACTGGGTATTCTTCTTGATTATCTTCGAAGAAATTCTGTAGTCTTATTTTGCGGAAGAAGACCATCATGTCTTTGAATAATTCAAATTTATTGATGTTACTATGTGGAACAAAGGAAAGACCCTTAGAGAGAAGTGTTTCCGTGATGTTATCTAGGGGATGACTACTCAAGTTGAAAATTGGAATTTCTGTTAGTCGCGCCAGTACTGTGCATTTCTGGTCACCAGATATTGATTCTGGTTGGTATACGTAGCAGGAGCTTGTTGGTAGTTCTGGGGCGAGGAATATTGTTGGTTCGGGGGTGGGGGAACTTGTTGATAATTTTGGGTCGGGGGGTATTGTTGATTCTGTGGTTGTTGAAAATTGCCCCTGTGTCTGGATTGGTATCGCGTTCTCCAACGTGGTTGGGAATTCCTGCGCCTGGATAAAAAAGGCGGGATATATGTCCCTCTGCTATTCGGTGTTCTATTGGGGCCACTTGGTTGATGTTGATGGGGTGCCTCACTATCTGAATCTGTAGTGTCCGAGAAAGTAACTACTTTTTTGTGGGACCAATTGGTAGTATATGAATCAAAGGAATCTCCACTTGGCTCTGGTTGGTAATAATGCTCCGCCAGATAAGGGTATACTTTTTCTTGACTAAAGAATTTGATGTCTCTACTAAGTTTATCTGTCTTTCTTTTGAGTAGATAATCATTATAGGAGGTCATTTCTTTTTCTACTTCCGTTAATTTAATTTTGGCTTCTTCTACTGCGTAACTGTCTTTTAGTTTAGCTTCCAGTTCAGCAATTTCTGTGAGTAGTGTTTGGACTAATTCCTTAGCTGTTTCAACGATTAGGATCATATAGTCCCGTGAACATCTGTTGGAGATTAACGACCAACGTTCTAGAAATTTACGTATCTGAACAAATAGGCCTGGAATGTTACGTACTCTAAGGCCTTGGGGTATGACCCCTGCTTTCAAATATTCTAGCATGAATCGTCCATGGAGTTCGATTCTTTTGGTCTTTTTCATGAGTGCTAGGAGTTTTTGAGTGTCTGTATTGCTTTGCCAAGATGAGGTTGTGGAAGTAGTCATGATGGACGTCGATTGTCCTACCAGAGAAGCAAAGTCTTCGTCAGTAAATCCAAAGGTGGGTAATTTATCCATGTTGGTAAATAGGGTGGAATCAAGTCGTGTAAATCGACTTAGGATATGTGTTGTGTATAACAAAACAATGGTCAGGACCAGAGAAAATGAGGTTATATATGAAAGGAAGTGGAGGGAATTGACCTTTATTTTAGACGTTAGACTAGTGAGAAGGAGAATAATAAATATTAGAAAGGTTGGGGGTATATTAAAGAATCATTATACCTCTTTGACTAAACCCTCGCACAGACAGGCTGTGGAGCAAATATATGTGTAAAGAACAGAGGGTTACCCCTAATTGTTTTTCCTAAATCAGGGTAAGACAAAACTGAATGGGAAGAAACATAGATTTAGGAATGTAGGTTAGATAAGAGTTATGCTGTTTTCTATTATCTAACCTACATTCCTAAATCTATGTTTCTTCCCATTCAGTTTTGTCTTACCCTGATTTAGGAAAAACAATTAGGGGTAACCCTCTGTTCTTTACACATATAACACACAAATACACACACAAGCACAAAAACACACACTCATACTCACCCACACATACACACTGGAGACTGCTGAAAATACAATTTACCTGGGACAGTCCTCTTTCATAAGAGATTGCATGCTCTTAAACTGCTCATGATTCTCCACTCTCCAGTCTCCTATCTCTCACATCATGCCAGAGTCAGTTCCACAAACTTCTATCCTATGAGAAGCTTTGATAGAGCTGGAAGTAGCCCCTATTTCTCTATTCTGACTTCTGATAGGGAAAGAGGGCGTATGATTGACAAGCCCTGAAGGTCCATTTTCTGACGTGCTGCACTGTGTGATGCTAGTGCAGCATATCAGATATGTGTTGCGACTGCGTGAGGCTGGGCTGTATGAGTCACCATTGGACACATGGCACAATACAGCTTCTCAAGACCTTTTTCTCTTCCAACCTGACATTGCAGCTTTAAATGCAAACAAATGATCTGCAAAATTGTGTGTTCCTTTGCAAAAGTGATAATAGATAAAGGAGTTTGTGGCAGAAGAAGGTGGTGGGTTGACACCGTGGCACCCGCTATGGAGGAGCCGCCACTAATGGCTGCAACAATACATTCATTATCATTCTTGACATCACCACTATCCTCTACTAACATAATGAGCATGATAAAAAATCCACAGTTTAATTCTGTGATTACAATGTGTGTTTAGCAACATTTTATATGCATGCAATTTTGCACATAATCGTCCAGTTTTAACAGTGGATCTGTTCTTAGGTGTACCACTAATTATATTAATTAATGGGGGGTGGTCAGATCATAGCACAAACTATTTCCCCCAAATGAAAGCGTACAACTTACCAGCTGCCCAAGTATATTCTAAAAGTTATTTACAGATATGGGTTTTCATGTTCTCTCCACACATGTGATGAAAAGCCAATAGTAATTTGTTTCTGTCCACTCATTTGACTATGAACAGCTACTAATCGTTTGTCAGAAACATCAAGAGTGAGGTAAAGCTTAAGATCATCAGGAAAACTTTGTAATACAGGAGCACATCAAATTATATATTTGACACACTTAAAATATTCGTGTTGTAGGGCAGACAATACAAATATAGGGGCATATCAGCAAGGGGCCGCCTTAGAATTATCGCCACTTTAGCTAAAAGCGGCGATAATTCTATCGCACTATCAGCAAAGATACGCTAACGCGTGTTCTCATGCCTCAGCGCCCTTTCCCTTAACGCCCAGCTTTGCATCTCTAATGAGATGCAAAGTGGGCGTTCCTCACCAGAATAACGTGGGAAATGTCGCTAACCAACATTTCTCCTATTATTAATCTGCACGCTAACCTGCACAGCGATAAGAAAAGTAGCGCTAACCGCGCTTATCGCTACTTTCCTTACGCCTGGTTTCAATCTGACTTAGCCATTATATCCAATGGAAGGTGGATATTATGGCTAAGTCTGCCCTGCCCTATCATCAAGCTATCGCCTTTCGCTGTGCGATTATCGCTGGATTTCCAGCGATAACCGCACGTTTAGCAGCTATCGCTTGGATTTTTATCGCTTTGGAGACAAGCGTCGCTGATAGCGCGCTATCTCAGCGATAAAATCCAGCCATAGCCAGCAATAATTATCCTTGCGCGAAGTGCCCAAAGCGATAATTATCGCCGGCTGTTGCTGATATGCCCCGTAGTATCTATGTTTTAAATTTCTCTTAAAGGTACAGTACTACAGCAAACCCTTGCTTAATGTTTGCATTAAAGTCACATAAACCTAAACATTATTTAAGCACATCTTTATTGACTGGAGAACTGCCTTGAATGATAGTTTTGCCTAAATTAAATAATGGAGAAATACCTCTACTGTAAATATGGTGTCAATTTCCTCTTTCCAGAGATCACATTTATATGTAGAGGAGAGTTGCTCCCTTGTCATTGAGAATACATAAAAACTTTTCCAGAGTGTAATCATGGGACTTCTTCTCTGCTCTAAAATTGAGTACGTCATTTTGTAATGTAATAATCCTAGGAACATCTTTAAACTATGTGGACATTAATCTCTGAAAGACTGGGTGGGGCATGACCAAGATGGCGTCACTGCAGAAAATGCACATCTGAGCTCCGGCTAGGGCCCGGTGAAATCCTATTACATCCTTTCTACATTAGCCCAAAGCCCTTCACCACGTTGGGGGCAACCTCCCCGCTGGCCTCTGGATGAATGTCATGGTGTTCTGTCCCCAGTGGAGGGGAGCAGAGCACTGACCGGGACAGATACTGACTGATGCACCCATGGTCAGCACCATTTTTGAGAGTGGCTGCTGAACACAAGATCACCAGACCTGATCTTCATGAGGGGTGCTGGGAGTGGTGGGGCTCCGGACCAGGAATGTGAGGCTCCTCGGGGGTCAGTGGAGTGGTGCCATTGTGGGGATTGCTCAGGGATGGCCCACCAGTCGCATGGCACTGAGCCCACGGAGCTTCGAGGCTCCGAAGAACCAAGGTGAGGAAACTGCGGGCGAGGAGGCTGTGATGGTGCAGCTGAGATTCAGGTGCTACCGAGAGCGGAGGCCCTGTCGGGCAGGAGCAGGCCACCTGGGGGCGAGATAGCTCCCCTGCCACTACTCAACTAGCCGTACTGGAGAGCTGTGTCTTGACCGCGAGCACCATACTTCCAAACTGCAGCCTGGTAACTGGAGTCCAGCTAAGCCGGGAGCCGGCCGACTGGTGATGGGATGGGCCCACAGCACCAGTGAACTGCCCATAGTGAGGCCGCGCTGGACATCGGAGCCACAATAAAAACAGCAACGGGAAAGACTGTGCGCCCAACCACTGAGGACCTCCCAGATGGCCCAGAACAGAGGACAACCACCACCCCAGACCTGGAATATGAACAATCATTGAGGGGTTATACATGATCTATTGAGCATTGTGCCTTCAATGTGGGAGCAGACTGCGCCGTGCCCACGTGGGAAAGGCATAAGGATGCTGCTTTGGTGCCCCCAAAGGGGCACTTGTACCCATTGAGTACTGGAGCTCGCGGGGGCCATCACATGGACAATCCAGCTAGCTAGGCACACAGGCTTCCTCCCCTTGCCAAAGACTTAACAGCCTATCTGTTACCATCTCCACATGTGGAGGTCAAGTTGAGTCCACACTAGAAACACACTCCATCCAAATCAACAAAATCCAGTAAGCCATCCTTGCCACTAAGTCTGCCCTGGAAGCCAAGATAGGCACGGTTATTCTGGAAGTGAATCTACTTCATGCAGACCATAGAAAGGTGACAGAGAGGATAGACCACACAGAATCCGCCCTTATCACAATATACCCCACGCTTCAGGAAGCACAATCTCAAGCTTAAGCCATGTTGGCGGTTATACAAACCTTGCTTCGAAGACCAGTAGACACCCAAGGCCATTTCAGATTCAATACTGTGCAATTCATGGGCTTCCCAGAATGCTCTGAGAGATCGAATGTGGAGCTGTTCCTTGAACAATGGTTGAATGCTACAGTTCTCTTGGGGAAGGTCCTGAAATTATTTACCCTTCAAGGGCACACTAAGTACCAGGACGGGCCCTGCCACCAGAACCAACAATGCACCCAGCGATAGACCAATTGTTGAATTATACAGACAGAGACCTAATCCTACAACTCTTCAGAATAAAGGGCCACAAGTGGTCCGAAGGAAGTATAATTACAGCCTACCCAGAATACACAGCGGTGGTACAGCAGCGAAGCAACTCCTTTGCCACGGTCAAGCAACAACTGAGACAATGGTGCCTGAAAAATGCCCTCCATTTTTCTGACAAGCTCTGAGTGGTTAAGGGTGCCACATCACACTTTATCCAGACTACAGAAGAGACTTGGATTTGGCTACACACAAAGGGAGTGGAGACCCCAATGCTATCAGAACCATCCACTGTGGGTTGGGAAAATCACAAAGCAAGAAAGAGACACACCCAGAGGCCACGGAGTGGAGCTACTAATGAACAGGCAGCCAGAGAAAGGGCACTCGTGGTTGCTGGCATACTGCAGCACAGCAAGTAACCTTTCATAGTCCTACCATCTAACAATGGATTCTAATCCGAAGCAGGCACCAATGAAGCTGTTTACACAGGGAATGGAGAACAGCGGGGAACGGACCTGGCAGATGACATTGTTTGATAAACGGATATTACTAGTAGATGGCTGGCAGACCTGAAGGTGCCAAGGTGATGTCTGTGGAATCTGGTCAGGGGAGTTGCAGGTGGAGGGTGGGGTACTGGAAGCTGTGCAGGACCCACTCATCCACCTGGAGAAAAAAATCGGGTTCAACAGCACCTCCCTTTCCCTTGTTTTACCACGATGAACACAAAGGAAACATTTCCGCATCTAGAACTTACCATGCAAAGGTTATATTTGTATTGTGGGATACACTTGGTGTACCCAGCCTGGGGAGGGGTATGCTGTTCAAAATGTTATTACTTGGTTGGAGACACCACAGAAGACTCCAGATGCCACACATGAGGAACCATGTACTGGACACACAGGGGAACTTGCACTTTCTGCCTTGTAAACATGATTGGCCACATGAACAAGCATCCACAAGATTAATATCCATGGAGTGTACTAGCCCGAAGTGGGTTCAGAAATTCTCACAATTGCTATCAAAGGGGGAAGTCACAAGAACCTCACCTCCCCTCTACAGTGTCCTGATGTGGAATATAAGAGGCCTGGCCATGCCAAGCAGGAGATGCAAGGTGTACACGCATCTCCGCCACTGATACATACACATAGCAGGACTACATGAAACCCACCTGACAAATTCTGAAATACTGAAGGTGAGAGCGAGATGGAGAGGACAGCTCCATGGTGCTTCTTTCTTAGCCTTTGCAAAAAGGCCCCATAAACAGCACAATGCATTCACCAAATGTTTCCTGAGGGGTCCTCAGACTGCCCCAGATGCCAGATGGCTGATGCTGGTTTTTTCCACATGGTATGGGCCTGCCGGGTAATCCATAGTAAAAAGAAGGAGGTGACGAGAATCACATCCGACCTAGTGGGACGAAGTAAACCCATTCCCCACCGGACAGCTGCTTGCTCGGCCTTAGACCCAACTCCAAACAAGACAAATAGGCATGCAATTCATAGACCTCGCCCTTTTTCTCTTCAAAAGACAAATAGCAATGCCTTGGAAGACAGGCACAGCACCAGACACATAACTCTAGCTCAGGGACCTTTTGAAGTGGGCCAGATACACTTACCAAGGCACAACTGCAGGGAGGAGGGGGCTAGTTGCAACCACTTGGGACACATTTGTCATGAACCTGAATGCAAAAATTGATGACAGACCGCCTTGAGCCCAACACGTCTCCCACATAGACTTCGCGTATTGCTGTGACCTATAATGGGGCAACCTGGAATCCTGTGAACTGGCAGCCAACCCTAGTGATGCCATAGTCTGGAATACTTATGGGCACAATTGATGGCTGGTACACAAGCGCTGCCCCCAACATGGGTTCAGCAGTGGAACGTCCATGTGACCCCACGATACAAGTGTGTGGCCCTAAGTCAAAGTGCTGCTCACACACCATGCAATTATTTTCCCGCAAATGGCCCCTTGACAAAGCAGTGCCAAAATAAAAATATTGTAAGTCTCCACTACCAAATGTATGCAACTGACAAGGGGCCGGTGTTGTTTATTGTTATTTCACTGAAACTCAATAAAAAATTTAAGAAAAAAAGAACACTGAAAGACTGACATCACAGAGGCTAAGCTAAAAGGCATGCACATAAATTAAAATAGACCATCTGGAGGTAGGAATTCTGGTTTTGTGAATTCAATTTGGAGATCTGCTGCCTTCATATCAAGTTTGGAAAGTACGGTGGCATTGAATAATTCATTCATTAAGTATTTTATGAGGGAGTAATGGAAAATATTCAATCCAGAAGCCTGGTTTAATGAGCTTACTCTTAAAGTTCCACATTTTTTGCGAGCAACAACTAATGGAGACGCCCAAAGTGCAGATTCTATTAGTTCAATTATACCCTCACTCAACTGTTCTTTATATTTCACCACATAAATCGTTAACCCGACTAAGTGGCGAAAACATTATGAGCCACACAGGAAATCTACTTACAAACTAGCCCTTCGCAACTATCATGATGTGTAACACCGCACAAGCCAAATATGCCACCCAGATTATTTTACAATCTCAAAATTGCCCCAAAGTGCTGTTTGAAGTGGTAAAGGAGCTCTCGGGTGACACCTGCTTACCCAAGCCCCCTGACCTCAACTCTAAAAAATGCAACGATCTGGCAATTTTCTTTGTGGATAAAATAGACAAAATCTACTCTGAATTCCACAATTACTCTAATCATCCCAGCGTCAATACTAAACCCCAATCCACCCACTCCTTACCTCCTCTTAACACAAGAAATGACTCAAGCTAATAGCACTAATCCACTTAATGAATGGCTTCCCATGGATACTGCTTCTTTTCACAATATCCTCACAAGCATTAAGTCCGGTTCTCCGCAAGATCCTATCCCCACTACTGTACTCCAAAAACTAGACCCCCCATACTTCTCTCCATCATGCAGCTCCTTAATATGTCACTCACGGAGGCCTGTGTTCCTGCAACGTGGAAGCACGCAATGGTCCTCCCTTTACTGAAAAAAGCTAACTCCGACCCTGAAACTCTCTCTAACTTCCGCCCAATCTCTCTCCTTCCCATTTTCTCCAAGATTTTGGAAAAACACGTAATCTTCAACTGACCCAGTTTGTGGAAATCGGTAACATCCTCCATTCCTCTCAATCTGGCTTTCGTGCCGGCTATTCAACTGAGTCGACCTTACTGGGTGTGACTGAAAATATCCGCCAACAAATTGACAAAGGAGAAACGGTAGCTCTTATCCTATTGGACTTAAGCGCAGCTTTTGATACCGTATCTCACTCCTCTCTCCTAAAAATTCTTAACATTAAGGGCATCGGCGGCAAAGCCCTCTTGTGGCTGTCCAGCTTTTTATCTAATAGGTTGTTCCAGGTCTTTTCCCCCACAGCTCTTTCCCTGACTCACGCATCCCCTTATGGAGTCCCTCAGGGCTCCATTCTCAGTCCACTACTCTTCAATATATATGTTAGTCCTTTGGCGAGTATAGCAGAACAAGCTGGTCTGACTATCTATTCCTATGCTGATGACACTCAACTTATTTTCTCACTCTCCCCCAAAGAATCCTCCAACCCACTCTCCTTGCAAACAGGATTATCTAAGATAGCCGACTGGATGCACATTAACAAACTCAAGTTAAATAGAGGAAAGACCGAACTCCTCATTTTTGGAAACAAAAAATCACTCTGGGGCCCCCAACTTTGGCCCTCTGAGATGGGTGACCCCCCATCCCATCTCCTTCAGCACGTAACCTGGGCATCATTATCGATGACCAACTGACTATGAAACAACAGGTGATCAAAGTAGCTTCTACCTGTTTTGCTATCCTGAAGTGGCTTCGAAAAATCCTTTGGATGCTTCCAGCGGCTACCCAAAGAACTGTTGTCCAGGCGCTGGTTATTTCCAGACTGGACTACGTAAACGTGCTCTATCTGGGCGCGAAAAAAGAAGTGCTCCACAAACTTCAAGTAGTCCAGAATTCTGCGGCCAGGCTTCTTTGCCAACTTCCCAGAACCGCTCCAACATCTGGTGCACTACGTGAACTTCATTGGCTGAGAATTGAAAACCGCACCAAATTCAAAGCCATGTGCTACATGCATAGAATGAATACGGGCTCAGCTCCCAACTACCTTAGAACTTTGGTCCAACACTATCGACCCTCACGATCACTCCGATCCCCCAATCAATTAAAATTCCCGGTGCCCAGAATCAAACGTGCCAAAATGGGGGGGACGTTCTTTTGCCTTCCTGGCTCCTTCTCTCTGGAATTCTCTTCCTACTCACTTACGTCACAAAAGGGTGTTTATTAGATTTCGTAAGGAACTTAAGACATGGCTCTTTAACCAATAATCTTCCAGGTTGACTTCCTGATCCTGCCTCTGTCTTGCATTGTCCTAGGCGCCGGGAAACCTCCGGGTAGCTGTGCGCCATATAAATCCAATAAATAATAATAATAATACTAATAAGTGAAACATTGCATAAGTGGTGCTTATTTTGAAAACTATTGATTTTTAATTAGTATAAGCTACTCCTTTACAATTTCCCAACTTGTTGGAAAATACTTCAGGGAATTTCTCTAGAATGTTTTGAGTATTTGATTCAACATTGTGCATGCTAGACTGGTATGCCACCCGTGCTTTGTATTTATAGTTACAATTTTCTGTGTTGTAAAGTATGGCTAACACGTGCTCTTTAGCACTAGGTTTAAGAATAACTTTAAATTTGCCTTGGTGCAGTCATCCAAGAATGTCTATTCACTTCTCTTCAAAGTATATTTTCCTTCTACTTCTTTGCCTTGAAAAATGATTTGAGAAACAAAATAGTCTCGCTCTTTCAATTTTTTTCCATTAGTTCTAGAGTGTACATCAATATTTAATAATTAAATGCCTTTTGGTCATTTGCAATAGGAAGCTAGATAAGACAAAACAATGATTTTGGAATCCAAGAGTATTTTCAGATGTATACCATCAATGTGCATTTCAGTATATCAGTCATTGTATTCAATTTATTTATCCTCTAAATTGGAAGTATCTTGATTGTCATGTATATTATCAGTCTTTTTGTCTCCCTTTCATTCATAACCATTTTAACCACAGTTCTATTATTAGACGTCCAAGCTCTTGCAAAATGCCTTTATTTCACTTCGGATTTTGCAAACAACTTTATGAGCAGGACATTTTTTTTAAATCGCTAGATGGGATATACTTCACCACCTGCTGCACATAAAATCTTTGGTCAAAAAATGTTTTAGTAGGTTGTCTTGAGTTAAATGGTTTAATAGTATTAACATTACTAGCATTAGAGCTATCAAAGCTTGAATGCACTTTTTTGGATGACAATTTAGTAAACTCTACAGATTTTGCCAATTCAATAGCTTCCGATAGAGTAGGATTTTTTGATCCAGGTTGTTTTTCTTAGACTCTTTTGTCAGAGTATCCAGTAGTAAATTGATCTTTGATGAGTTAATCTCAAACGTTTTCAAATTTGCAAGATGCAGCTATAATCTACAATGCTGTAAAGTATGAGTTCATAGGTTTACTGGTTGAGTAAAGAATTGTAATTCTAAACAATAGTGTCTTAAAATTCATCTAGACTATTACCACCAGAAGCTCCTTGAGGTCCATCTTGAGTTGTGAGAGTGTTGGTAGGTGTTCAAATACTGCTTGCCCTTCAAATCCTAAATGATGAACTAATAAGATTTTTTTCCTTTCAAGGCAAAATTTTAATGGCTCCTAAATATTTATGCAATGCACAAACCCACACACTCAATGTTGATGGTGGTTCTCCTGGTTCAACCAAAAAGGAAGCAGGAAGATCAAAAGTCCACGTGAGAATGTGATGAGAGTAGAGCTGTAGAAATATTATTCAATCTAAAAATTGCAAAAATATGAACAATCGTTGCATGTGAATGTTACTTTAGTGGCTTAAAGTACAAATGAATGAAGAAGACGGCAAAGCTGAAAACTTTGTTAACACGTAAGACATGAGTAATATATGAATTAAAAAATTTAAAAGGCAAAATATTACTGTGTTGCAGCAACCCCTGAATAAACAAGGGTTATATTCCTTAGATTCACTGAAGATTTGGAAAAGATGAAGTAGAGAAAGTTGTCACAGATAGGACTCTCCATGTAATAAGCTAGATGACACAGATGTGCAAGATCCTCAAAATGCGTCATAGTATCATCAAATACAAGATAAAAATGGAAATGTACACAGCTGCCCAGGCAACAGGGAAAGGTTGGTGCTTCAAACCCAGTTCAAGCAACAACTATGCCAAGGTACTACTGCGGGCATTTCCGTAGACAAGCACATAAATCTGACGTAGCAAATACATGGTGGATGAGTATGAACATAGACATTTACAAGCCAATGATAGGTCGATGAAGTGGGTATTTCTGAGGCGCGCACACGAGGCATATTGTAAGTATGCATTCCAGAATCGTGCCTGTTAGTGCCAATCAGTAATTGGAGGGCGTGATGGTAGGTGTTTCTGAGGCATGCCTCTGAGGCATGTATCAATGCGGGTTGGTGACGGAGGATACAGCAGGCATGCCGGATGAGCGAGTGCAAACACAGCGTGGCAAAAATGAAATAAGACACCCACCTTCAGCGTTGGTCACGCTATTGCAATCAGGAAGAGATCAAGAAGAAATGCAACAGTCACGGATTCTCTATGAATCGCTGGCAAAACAAAATGGTTTCCACCAGGTGGCAGAACAAAAACGTCTTTGAGATCGGGTGGCACAATGGCTGTCGTCAGTCCTGCACAAACGTCAACAAACCGTGCAGTAGTGTGGGTCGCTGAACAACATTGTGATGATTGTGGACCTCAATGTAACAAAGTATGTTGTATACTTTCTCATGACCCCTATGCTCTGCTCAATAACGCTTCTCGTCAGACTTCAGTCAACCTTCACTCTCACAGCACGAGCAGTTCGAGTCTGATGATGAAATATTGTAGCTTAGCCAGAAGAGACCATCTGGACACACAGGCGATGCAACAGCAACACCAACATGTTTGGGTGAGGGTAGGTTCAGGGGCATAACACAAGCACCCCAAGTACCTGCGGTGCACATAAACAATCATTCATGGCATTTTGTTGTTTCTATGTGTGCTGCACAATGTGTGCTGCACAAAGCAGCACACAGAAACAGCAAAAAAAGGAGATAGAAGCATTTCTCCTCGTTTCGCCATGTTAAGACCAGGTTTTCCCTGGTCTTAAGTTTGGCGCTGCTCCGTATTTACGCCACCCTTATAAATTGGGAGGAGTGTCAAAATCAATGAGTGTCGTGGTGGAATGCCCACCACAACACCCATTGCCCACCCCTTTCACACTAAGTATAGCGTGAATGGGGGCCTTATTTACAAGGCTGCTTTAAGCCATGTTAAGTGGCTTAATACCACCTTGTAAATAAGGCGAAGCTCCTATTGCCACAAGAACGCCTTTAAAAGTTACGTTCCTGTGGCGATAGGTGCTTGTAAACAGGGCACGAGTCGGGGGGTACTTTTTTCACAGGGTGTACGCCATCAGCCCTGCCAAGAATTTGTGCCCCACTGAATAATGTGCTGAATTCGTCCCGGTGTAACTTCGGGACACTTTCAGCAGCACCTGCACGTTGTCTGCTTTCCATCTACAACAAGCAACAACATGCAGGCGGGGACGGGATGGGGCTTTCTCATTTAAGACTCCAGCTGGGCCCATAACAAAGGATGAATTTGAGGGGTTATCTGGCCTCCTTTTGTTCAAGTCTCTTGGCTGGAAGCAGTAAGGAGCCTCATACCTGATGCAAATGAAGCGAAGGGGAAACAAAGGCTCACACATTGTTAGCACTTCACACATACTTAAGAGAGGCAGCTTTTCACTTTGTTCAGTCCCTGTTTAAGATATATGCATGCCCTGTAAGAATATCAGATCTTTTGGTCTTTCCCAGTATTTACAAGAAAACAAATTGCATTTATATAGAGCTTACTTCCCCTGCGGAGGCGGTGAAACAATTAAAGTACCACCATTTTTTATTGTATAGCCCTACTCATTCCAATGCAGAGAGTCAGAGCGCTTTACATCAACACGTGCATATTACATGTCCAATAAATTATATGTTTGTAAATGAATGTACAAGATGTGTTACATAAAACTGTGGGATTGCAAGGTGTTGAAGTCACATATCATCTTCCATCTCCTGTTGCTGGTGATAAGTAAAATCCATTCTCTAGCAATAGCTCTTTTTCCTTAGAACACGAGATATAAGGTCAGGGCACTCAGAGCCTGCACCAGTAAGTATATGTCATTTGAAATAAGGGCAAGAATGGTAGTGCAAAGAGCTGAGAACTTGACCCTCCTAGTTCCCACAATTTTGGATAACCAAAAACACAAGATACAAAAAAGCTCAGCACCTACCCAAATGTAAGAATTAGTTACAAACAATGTGATACAGTATTTAAATAGACAAATAACAAGTACAAACTAATCTCCCAAATAAGTGACTTGAGACTTCCAATTCTTGTAAATACATGTTCATAGGCTATGGACATGTATTGTGTTTTTAATGAAGTCTAATGGAGAATTACCAGAATAAAAGAAGAATATATATTTCTTTACAAGAATTGGAAGTCTCAAGTCACTTATTTGGGAGATTAGTTTGTACTTGTTATTTGTCTATTTAAAATACTGTATCACATTGTTTGTAACTAATTCTTACATTTGGGTAGGTGCTGAGCTTTTTTGTAGCTCTTTTTTCTTATCTACGTGACTAACTAATTGTCTATCCTTCTTTTTAAGAAGTCAGAGAACATTCTGCCAACAATCTTTATTCTGGAGGTGCATTGATTTCTCATAAACAATGCCAAATCATATCAGCTCTTAAGTCCGACATTACAGCTCATTGGAGCCTTTTTGAGGACAGATGATGCAGAGGTCTTTCTTCACAATCACAGGAGATTAAAACTACAGTTGCACCTGCAACCATTCCTGTGCAAAGACGCGGGCAATGGTTAAGGGTTGAAGGAGATATGGCTTCCACAATAGCACTAGTACTTTAGTTTTGTCTTCTCCTTTTTCCTTTGGTCCTTTATCTGATAAGGTTTTAGAACCCAACATCACAGATGTATAAGGTAATGGTGCCAATTTCAGCCAAAATTGCTTGCATTCTACAGTGGTGGCTTCAACAGAGAATCTGTAAATGGTGTGCCCAGTTCATCCTTTCTTTCCAAAGCTAGTGTCTTTGGATGCGAGTCGTCTCGGGTCGTGTGCACCATTGAACTCGGAAGAGGTTCAAGCCAATGAGGATTGACTGGATCACTGCATATTTTCCAACTGGAAAGGACTGACTGAGAGAAGTTCTCCTGGCTCTGTAACATTTTTGTCAAAGATTTGTATTCGGACCGGCAATCTGGCAACACGATTCTACTCAAACAGACAAAGAGGGACTGGTCCTATAGAGTTGTAATTACTAGATCAGGAAATTTGTTTTTGGGCAGAGGCCAATCAAGTTAGTCTGAGTTCAGTTTTTCTGCCATAAATGGAGAACATTTAGGTGAATTGCATAAGCAGATCTTTTCTGTTGTAAATATCATGGTGTCCTCACCCACCATTATTCAAGAGGATAGAGCATAAATTCAGGACACTGTGGTTGGATTTGTTCACAACAGAACATAATGCTCTACTACCTCTTTTGGCAATCCGGTCCAATCTTTGATGGCCATCTATTCCATGCCTCGGAATCTGCTAAGCACATTCCCACCCATTGCCTTAATTTCAATGGGGATTTAAAAGGTCTCGGAGGACCACGCTTGGGTGTTACTGATGCGTCTTTGTTGGCCTCATCACAATTGGTATCCTTTACATCTGAGGCCCTCTATCAGTCCTTATCGCAGTTTTCTGATCAGTCTTTCACTTATTACAGTCCCATTCCTGGACCAAGCAAAATTGTTGTGGCTGAGTCTTGGGGTTTGGAACCTGAGAGGCTAAACATAAGATATCAAGATTGTTTAACAGATGTGGTTGCTGACATTCAACAGTCCAGACACCCAGAAATTCTGTTGGCGTATATCAGGCTTATTTATTTTTAATGGTTTAATTTCCATCCAAGTTCTTGTGAGTGAGCAAGGATAATAGGAGAGGATGTAGCCTTACGGCTAGAGCGGTCGACCTTGAAGCTGGGAAACTGGGTTCGAGTCTCGGCAGGGACGCTCAACATCCTGTGATTCTGGGCAAATCACTTAATTTCCCCGCGCCTAACAAAAACAAGCATTTGCAATGCAATTGGTCTTGTATTTGCGAGAGTTTACGCTATTGACATAGTAAATGACAGTGCCTTTTATTAATCTGTTTTGATAATTAACACATAAATAAAAGGCATTGTCGTTTACAATGCCAATAGCTCAAACTCTTGTAAATGCCAGACCTATTGCATTTCAAAGAAGCGGCCGCCATTGTCCCGGCTACTTGGAAAGTGAAAGCGTGCATGGCGCTCTAAAAGTTGCAGGTAAGCATGTCGTGCCTGCAGTAGGGGAAACTCACTAAAGAAAATAGTGCTTACAGACTAAATAAGACGTACCGTGTAAAACCTGAAGTAAAAGCACCAGTCCTCATGGGAGGTTTCAAATTAAGCCAAGGCAGTACTAAGGAGGGACTAACAAGCCTATTAACAATTCCGAAACCAGCATTTACGAAGGATAATGACACAAGCCAATAATAAATATGGGTTGAGAGTGGGCGGGCTTCAAGTCCATACTCAAATACAGCATGCATCGCAGAGCAGTGCATGCGCTGCCCAGGCTCGACCTAAAAAAATTAATAAAAGAGACCTTTGTGTGTCACACAATGAGAAATGGACTTGCCAGATACCAATGTTTTCAGAGGGGATAATGCACGTAAGGAAAAGCCCCCTGAACACTGCTAAGGAGGACCACAAACAGGTGAGCAACTTCAACAGGGTCAAAGATCCATCCACGGGATTAAGAGGGAAGAGTACATTGATGATAAATATCTTATAAGCAGGAGGAGGTCATATCTAAAATGGACATGACTCCAATTCTCATTAGTGTCTGTACATATGTGTTGCAATATCTAAAGCAGCTGCGATGTTCACTTTCCAATGGCAAACCAAGCCCCAGTGGGCTGTAGAGTGCTACATATAGCAACAGGATATGTAACCAACACGCAGGTATGTTTACAAAGGGAACACATGATATACAAATGGACAAATAAAGAAGAAACATAACATCACAGAGGGTTGAGGCTGCAGCGGGGATGTATCCAGTTTAGAATAACAGGAAGTTTGTGAAGAGGTGAATTGGAAGACCTTTCCTGGATTCCATCTCCAGAAGCAAGTCTAAGGTGCTAAGAGAGGTAATCACAGAGCTTCAGGTCATATGCCGCGAAATGCCGTTCTTCTTCGCGAGTTTGAACACCCAGCCTGGTCAGGCAGCATGGGTTTCTTGTAGTTGAGCCCCATCAGGCATGTTGAGTTTAGAGCCTAGGTAACCTTGTTTACTCATTAAAGATCCCACAACAAACTCTGACATTGATTCTAGAATGCAGAGGGGGCTGGGACAGTTTTTAAAGTTAGGGGATGTTAAACTTCCTGTGGCTGGTGGTTAGTCTACAAACACAGTGAGCTGCTCCGACTCATTTCAATGAGGACACTCATGGATGAGTAACTCGTATGAGGACTCCATCGATGTTAAATAAAACAAAGAAGGGGACTGCACTGTGGAACAAAAAGTCATAGCAGGGAGGCAGAAATGTAAACCTGAACCATTCTCTCCATGCCTTTTATCACACGGTCATGAAGGACAGTGAGGCTTACTTCAAAAATCTATAGATTTATATATCAATGAAATGTAAGAAAGGAGGGACTGATTGTTCTTCTTTGTAGGAGGATAAACTCATGGAGTGTTCAGTGTGGTTCTGATAAGATACTTGCAGATATACATCTTTCTATGTAGCACATGCGTCCCAGCAGACATCAAACCAAACTTCTTTCACTGCTATATGAGTAGTTTTACTGCTCATGAGTCCTCGCTCACTAGCACTCACCGGCACTCAGTGAAATAACCATCGTGTCTGTCACACGGTCTTCTGCCACATCTATGGTTTGCGTCAGATTAGCAGAAAGAATAAAAGGTATTGATTGGATTAAATATTAAAACTGCCAGAAAAATATTTTATACGAGAGTACTTATATTCTCACCAACAGGTGCTTGACCCAAAATGGTCAGTTAAGCCCCACACCAAACGGGGAGAATTAATGTGCAGCTGCACACGTGCGACTGAGTCATCTTATCACTAACTCCTCCCCTTGTTCTCTACTAGCAAAAAGCCCAGCAAAGAACACAAAAACATGCGTTCAAGGGTATTTAGAATCTCAGGAAAACATACCTCACCTCTATGTTTAAGCACCAGCACAAAACAAGTGAGACTATATTTTCTCTTAAAATGCAGTATCGATAGGAAGGTAATTATTTTAAAGCAATTTGTCAAACCGTTTCTCCACCAAGTCCCAAAAACAGAATGTCCCCTGAACCTTTGGCTATCCTACTGTGTTTTAGGACCTGGGGTTCGTGTGCTCTAGACGCGATCAGCAGGGGTCTCCAACCTTTTCTGTAATAAGAGCTATTCATTGTTAAAAGAAAATCATCCTCAACTACTAATATCTTTAGTGTTCTAATAGTGACCACGTCAGACAAGATTATATGAATGAAAGGTGTGTGTGAAATTCACATAATAGCTTTTCCATAATTACACAAATTTACAGCAGAATTATGCAAAATGCAGATCCGTCTAAATGCATCCCTGCTTCAATTGTTGGTGTGAGGAAGCATTTAAACAAAAATAAGATATTGTGAACAATACACGCTTGTGTTCTGATGTTACTGTGCGATCGCAGTCAACTTTTACCTCGAACGACACGTAGTGACATAATGGTGTCATTTCGGGAATCTTAGGCAACAAGAGTAACATGAATTTCCTGAAATTACACTACCATCATTCAAACTTCAGTCAGGCTTAATTAGTAGGCTACCCCATGCAGGATTACACGCAGTAATCACCTCAGTGCATGAGGCAGGGCTACCAGCAGTAATGTAAAAATGCATTTTCAATTTTGCATGCCTCTACATCTGTCAAACATGACAGCCATAGCTGCAATGACACTTGCACAAAGGTAATAATATTGGTAATACTGTATGGTTTATCATTCAAATCTCAGCTTTAAATATATTTGGACTTCCACTTTTCTCCAAGCATCAGCTTATGAATTCTGAAAATACACACATTTTCATCTTGACTATGTGCTTTACAATTTTCTGATACATTTATTGATTCAACTAACCAAAAAGCTTCTAATTTAGTAGGCTGGGCTGCACACCATAGAGCAACTTCTAACTACCGAGCGACGCATTAGAGAAACCTGGCCTAAGGTATATCTGCTCCAACTGCTCTCTGCAGCACTGTGGCTTAAGGTTGCCAGTTCCAACCATTCTTCTCAGCACCAGGCCTAACCTAGGTCTGTTCTAGCTGCTTTCCTCAGCACTGGGGCTTGGTGTATTTCTGTTATAGCTGCTCTTTTCAGAACTAGGGCTTAAAAAGATCTGCTTGCCAACTAGAGGTGCTGTCCGAAGCGCCAGGATCTAGGATACATCAAATTTAGATGATGTCCTTATCGTCAGGGCCTAATGTATGCCTGACCTCAAGGCTGATCTTACCATCAACGACTAGGGTATGTCTGCTCTGGCTGCAATCACCGCCACGTGGGCCTAAGGAATAATGCACTAGCCATTCTCTTCTGCACCAGAGCCTAATCTCTGCATGATCTAGGGGCCCTCCTCAGTACCAGATCTAGGTTATGCCTGCTCTAGCTGCTTTTCTCAATACCTGGGCCTAATGTATATCTGGTCTTTATTCTGCCCTCAGCACCAAGGCCTAGGGTACGTCTCCTCAGCACTGGGCCCTAATGTATGTCTGCTCTAGACACTGTTAGCTGTTTTAGCTGCTTTTATCATATCCAGGCTCTGATCTATGTCTGTTCTTGCTGCAGCCCTCAGCACCAAACCCTAAGCTATGTCTGTTCTAGCTGATGTACTCAGTACCTGGGCCTAGGGGATATCGGCACTAGAAGTTCTCCTCAACACCAGGTCTTGGTGTATGTCTGTTCTAGCTGCTCTTCTCTGCACCTGGATAGCCATTTATGTACTTTAACACTATATAAAGCACGAAGATGAACCCCCACCAACTCCATTTCCACTGTTTTGATATGTCTGATAGGCCCATGATTCATGTTCTATGTCTTGCTCTTAAACGATAAAATCCTACTGAAGCAGGGATAAGACTGATTTGCATATAGCTGGGTCAAACCTAAGGTGGTGTAGTGGGCAAAAGAAGGATGGGCTGGTATGTGACCCGAGTAATTGCCAGTGGTGGAGGTTAATTCACTCTTTGCACCATCACTTTTTTGTATACTTCCGTGCAATGCCCTCAGTGTGACAGACATGTCCAGATGTGGGTCCTGGGCTCACTGTTCTACTGGAACTAAGCTACACCCGACTGAAGAGTTCCATTCAGGGCGAAACGGGCATCGGTTTGCTTGTGTTCCAGTTTAGGGAAGACCTGGCCTGGCAGTTCGGGATGGACTGTTCCTGTTGGAGCAAGGTCAAGACTGATTTGCATATGGCAGGTTCTAAACTGTGGTGGCATGGTATGCAAAATAATAATGGACTGGGATGAAGCCTGAGTAATTACCAGCGGCAGAAATTAAATCAAGCATTCCACCTATACCTTTTTGTATACTTCTTTACTATAAAAAAAAAAAAAACACAAACACCTTTTTTACTAAAAACTCTCAATGAATGTAAATGTGCCTGTGTGGTCTGTATACTTTTTTCATACGTAAAACCTGGCATTACCATTTTTTATGCCCCTCGCTGTATGAAAATCTATGCAAGTCCCCATGCGGTTGTGTGGTTTATCTTGCTTTGCAAGCTTCCTAAACCACGGTTTGTTTTGCTTTCATTGTTTAGCCATGTCTCTGAGGATTCTGCTGTTCTCTGTCACTGGCCGTGTGACCAGTGACTGTAGCACCCTACATGGGTCTAGAGGCTGATTAAGGTGCACTGTGACATCACACACATCTGACAATCATTGATGTGAGGTAGGAACTCAGAGTAGTTTTAAACAGAACAGTCTTGCTACCACTAGACATTGGTTAACATCCTCCTTCTTTGTCAAATCAAAAGAATCCTCTGGAATCTTCTTAAGCCCAGACACATACTTCTTAGAATGACACAACTCTGACAAGTTTCAACCCACAGTGAATTAATAATGAAATGAATTTGACCCATCATTTTTCCTAATATGTCATCCACTTTTCATGTTTCTTAGGATATGGTCTTGCCCATCCACCATTCATTGTTTTCCAGAGGAAGAGGCATTGCATTCATTAGGCGTTCATTGAGCACTTTCTATTTATGTGTAAGACAGCATCCTTGAGGTGAGTGGATTTATTATTTATAACTTTTGGCATTTCAGCACAACAATTAAGTGCTACTACATCCAATTTAGGCAGATGGCTGAAGCGAACTGTCATTATAGACTATGGGAACGAGGCAAAAGATTTACAGTGGGTTGTTCAGAGTAGGTCTACTCGTGGAATTTCTACATCATAGCCTTTTTTAAAGAAGCATCCATGAAAGACATTTGTGAGACAGCCATCTGGGCTATGCCTCAATAGCTATGACTTACTACAGATTGCACATTGGTTGAGGTATTTCTTTCCAGTTAAAGTACTGGAATCCATTAAGAGTGTTTTAGGTTCTATCTCAGGCCAATTCAATCCACTGGGCTTTCCATTACTTGGTCTGTGGATATGGAATGCATTTATTTTTGAATTTTTGTGGGGCTAATTTACTGCTTGGGTAAGAACTCATTAAGTTAAGAACTGGGACGAGGAAGAAGGGAGAGTAGGTAATGGATCGGATACTCACCAGTAATATTAATTCTCCAAGGCCAGGTCATCGTCATTACAGTGCTCAATTTCCAACCCTCTTGTCTGGTGGTGGGGAGGTAGGGAAGGATCAACCAGCAAAATGTAATAAACTATGGGGCAGATTTATGTTGCACTTGCGCCACTTTTGCGCCGCCATTGCGTCACTTTTGTGACGCATCAGCGGCGCAAATCCTGCACCATGGTGCGGGGTATTTACAACGTGACGCATCTGGGAGATGCGTCACGTTGTAAAGCTCTGCGCCACATGTTGACGTTCCAGGGCAGGTGGGGGCGTTCCGGCGCAGGAACGCCTCCTAAAAGTGGCTGACTGAAATCTACAAGATTTCACTCAGTCACTTTTAGGCCCATGCTGCGTCAAAACCCTGCGCCTGCTTGAAGCAGGCGTAAGGATTGACGCAGCATTGTAAAGATAGGGCCCCCCAGATCATTGCTGGAGCTGCGTCGCGCTTGCGACGCAACTCCAGCAATGCGCCACTTTTCGGCACAGATGCGTCACGCATCTGTGCTGTTTTTGCCCCATGGTGCGCCTCATTATAAATGCGGCGCATCCATGGTGGCGCAGCAGTGGCGCATAATAACTGGCGCATCCCTGCTGATATGCAGGGATGCGCCAGTCGTCATAAATCTGCCCCTATATGTTTGACTTTAGCAATTACAGAAATTATATCATGACTGGGTCTCTTTTATGTACATAGGTAGGAAATGGATGCAGGATAGTATTTTTTGTTTTAGCTTGGGTACATAAACAATGCTAGACAGTTGGAGTAGTAATGTATTCCGTTAAGAAGTGTGCCAAAGGAAACCTGAACTTCGAGTAATGAAGATTACTACTAAGTAACAGCGCCATTAGGCCCCATAGCTTACAACATGTTTAAAACGCCGTGAGGCACTTCGTTTGTTCTACCTGCTCGTCGCTTGTTTGGGCTCTGGCCTCAAGTTAATTTTAAAATTCAAATTGTACTTTTTAATTAAAGACTGCTACTGTTGCTCCACTTACCCGCACAGTAAAACTTCCTCTCACACGCTGCTTTAGCGTGAAGATCACCCGCACTCATCTGTGTAGCGCCATTTTGGGTGAGGGAAACTGCTCTCTTGCCATTTTTGGCGGACATCTTGGGCAGCGCTCTAGTCTTCAAGGGAATTCCCTCGCCATCTACTTAAGGCGCTTAATGCAAGCGCGCAGCCTGATGACTGTGAGTGATATCCAACAGGCAGTGTGAGTGATTGTGTGTGCTGGAAGGACGGCTTAAAAACTGTTTAAAACGCCGTGAGGCACTTCGTTTGTTCTACCTGCTCGTCGCTTGTTTGGGCTCTGGCCTCAAGTTAATTTTAAAATTCAAATTGTACTTTTTAATTAAAGACTGCTACTGTTGCTCCACTTACCCGCACTGTAAAACTTCCTCTCACACGCTGCTTTAGCGTGAAGATCACCCGCACTCATCTGTGTAGCGCCATTTTGGGTGAGGGAAACTGCTCTCTTGCCATTTTTGGCGGACATCTTGGGCAGCGCTCTTCAGGCGTCTAGCGGCGGTGGGCGCCATCTTGGGAGTAGCGGGGTTAGCGCTCTAGTCGCGCCGGACTCCCACCCTCCTCATCTTATATAATGTGTGTCATGGCCAGACGGCGCAGCGGGCTGGCGCAGCGGGCGCGCCGGGTGCACGCCGAAGCCGCGCCAAAGCCAAGCCCGTCTGCGCCCGTCCGAGCCTTGACCGAGCCCAGGGCCACCCCCCCTACATCTTTAGAGTCTTCAAGGTTAGTGTACACAGCAAATGACCTCATTAACTTCAACAATACCCTATGCAAGACGCATGATCCCCCGATATGTATATTTGCTGATCCTATCGGAGGACCGTTTCTTTGTACTCTCTGCAAAAAAAACAACCCGGAAATACCGACACCTCAGAAACCAATACAAGCGGCACTTGTAAATGCTCGCTCGCTTCCATGCCATAAAATTGACATACTAGAACTGCTCAACTCCTATGCTATCGACCTCCTGTTTCTTACTGAAACCTGGGGAGACGATGCATCAGGACCAGATTTCAAAGCTGCCATGCCAGAAGATTACTGTGTCCATAGGCAGGATCGCACCTCAGCGCATAAAGGTGGAGGGATCGCAATAATATATCGCAACAGCCTCCGCGTTAAAGCTATCAATTTAAAACATACGAGCTGTGAGGCACTTGCCTTTACTGTGATGCTTACCACCAATCAAACATTCACAGGTACCCTTCTGTACAGACCCCCAGGCTCTCGTACGACATTTCTTTCACAACTCCATCAATTGAGTGAGTTAGCTGTGGAACACAAATACTTCACCGTATTGGGTGACTTTAATTTCGATCTCGAATCCCTGACTGATAAAGACACTGACCAGCTCATCAATGACCTTCTCTCTGTGGAACTTGAACTATTGACAACGGTTCCAACACACAAGGCAGGTCATACGCTTGATGGTATTTTTACCAATAATCCACACATTACCATTAATAAAACACTACCTCTAACATGGTCTGATCACTCCGCCATTCTTTTCGATATTAAAATTAAAACTATAACTTTTAAAAGTACACCTCAGAACTCTTATCAAACCACCAGAGACTGGAAAAATTTAGACTATACTCAGCTTGCACAGATTCTTACTGATGCCTTCATGGATATAGACACCGAAACTTATCCAAATATTGCAGCCACTAGATATACTTCTATTCTGGAAGGGGCATTCTCTACATTAGCTCCATCCAGAACATTCAAACACAACAGGAAGACCCCTTCTGGCCCCTTGGTTTACTGAACAACTTAGACTACAACGACAACACTGTCGTAACCTAGAGCGCCATTGGCGCAAACATTATAACTCATCAGATAAAATAACATACAAAGCAGCACTCCATAATTATAAGCAGAAAATAGCCACAGAGAAAAATATCTATTATACCACCCAAATAGACCAGGCCAAATGCAGCATGAAGAAACTGTTCGAAGTAGTAAACCATCTTGCTGAACCGTCCAATCCACCAACCGAAACATCGCAAACTCTCTGTAACACATTAGCCGACTTCTTTTCTGAAAAGGTCACTTCTATATTTAAGGATTTCACCCCAAATTCCAACATTATTGAATCATTTAACACACAAACAAACTTGAATTCAACAGCTCTAACGGAATTCACTAAGATACATTCACAACACATCCATAAACTAATTCTGTCAATTAAATCTGGTTCCCCATTGGACCCCTGTCACCCCTCTATACTCAACACTATTCCAGACATTATTACTTTACCATTGACATACATCTGTAACATCATGTTCTCAACAGGTTCATATCCAACCATCTGGAAAAACACTATAATTAAACCACTTCTTAAAAAAACCATCGCTTGATCCTTTACTACCTTCCAGCTACCGTCCTATCGCGTCTTTGCCGTTTCCAGCTAAAATCTTTGAATCTGTCATGAACAAACAACTGTCTGATTACATCCAAAGCAACGACCTTTTAGACGACACTCAGTTCGGTTTCCGACAAGGTCATGGAACAGAAACTGCCTTGATTAAGGCTGCAGATGAAATAAGAACCACGATGGATAACGGAGGACAGGCTGTCCTGATTTTGCTGGACTTATCGGCGGCTTTCGACACGGTCGATCACTCTACTTTGATCGGCCGTGTCGAGGCCATCGGTATTAAACACAAAGCCAGAGATCTTATTACATCTTTCCTGGCTGACCGCAAGCAGGCAGTCAAGTTAGGTACTTTCACCTCCCCCACTTTCAGCCATCCTTGTGGAGTTCCACAGGGTTCCTCGCTAAGTCCGACCCTTTTCAATATCTATGTTTCGGACTTAGCGAGGGTAATAAAAGCTTATAACATCAACCTAACAACATATGCCGACGATACCCAGTTGGTATTATCCATACATAAAAACGGTTCCAAGATAGCAGCAAACTTCAAAGATGGCATGAGGGCTATCAGCAGTTGGATGGCTTCCAACTGTCTAAAACTTAACTCATCAAAGACGGAAGTCATGCTTTTTGGTAAGATTCAGCCTCTGTGGTCTCCCGTATGGTGGCCGGAGGAAATGGGGACTCCACCTCAACCAGTCAGTAAAGTCAGAAACCTGGGAGTAATATTTGATGATAAACTTCTTTTCCATCATCATGTGAACGCTGTAGTATCATCATCATTTAACATCTTAAGGAAAATAAAGAAACTTCTCCCATATCTTCCTACAACTACGGGAAAAACACTAATCTCAACATTGGTGTTTTCACGCACTGACTACTGCAATGCCCTCCTCCTCAATGCACAAAAAAAAGCCATCTCTAAACTTCAAATGATACAAAATGCCTCAGCTAGAGTTTTGTTGGGCATTCCAAAATTTAGCTCAGTCTCTAGACATTTGGACCAACTGCATTGGCTTCCGGTCAGAAGTCGCACGAAATTCAAGGCCCTTTGTATTGTCTACAAGGCAATAAATAACATGGGACCTAAATTTCTCAGGAGTTCACTTAAGCCTTTATCAACCTCCAGAACGCTTCGTTCCAATACTGCTCATCTGCTTCATATACCCAGAACAAGGAAAGTTAACTGGGGAGACAGATGTTTTACCATCGCAGCTGCAAAACTATGGAACTCCCTTCCTTTTAATATAAAATCCAGTCCAACGCTGATCATCTTCAGAAAGCAGCTAAAGACATGGCTGTTTTCTCAACGATATGATTATCCATAAATCACTCTGAAACTGCCTCAGAGATCTACTTCACTGGTATCTGATATAGCTCCCAGCGCCGAGACACCTATGGGTAATTGCAGCGCTTTAAAAATCGCATAAATAAATAAATATATATATAAATAAATAAACATTGAAGCATTTCTGATGGGAGACCAGAAATACCATGAACTGACCGGTCTTTACAGCCCTCTCGAGGGGGTGCTTCAGCAAGCACTTGGAAGATGTAGCATCAGTTGGTACCTGCCACTTGGTAGCACTGCTGTAGAGTCCACAATGGGCTACAAATAACATATTTCCCAGTTGTTAGAAGAAAGCAGATTTAAACCACTTTCTCTTCAATTGTACTATAGTGTTGTGGGATTGGTGTCAAGCGACAGCTAAAAGTTTTCGAATGTAGTCAAAGGCTTAAGTGTCTACAGCTACACACTAGAGTATAATGTCTATGTCTTCAGACTTCAAGCAACTGAACACAACACCAAAGTCATAGCGAGAAGTGCAGACAGTAACTGAACAATGTAAGCCTATGATCACCCTTTACTGTAAAATGACAATGGTCCCAAGTGTCTGAGCACAGAGGAATGCTTTAGAATGGGTCTTGTGACAGTTGGGTAGAAGACAGCTTCACTACGTAGGATAGTCAAACTGATGCCCAGATTTACAAGGAGTTCATGTCGGGTTTACATTACTTCTTTAATGCAAACTTGATGTAAAGTCTACTGGTGGGATTTACAATCCAACTCAATTTGTTATTTGCATTTTTCTGTAACTTAAAGCAACAATAACGCAGGGCAGCACAAAGCGCTGTCATGTATTACTTTGCATCAGGAGAGCATTCAATGGGTGGTACATGGGCATTCCAATGCAACAACCCAGGGACTTTTGATACAATTCCCTATCTACCAAAAACTGTAAACAGGGATTTGCACCAAAATCACAAGCCACTCGGATGCAGGTTCAACAGACAGAAATATTTTAATTTCTCCTAGTTTGTTTCCTCTTTGATTTGTGTTGCAATCTACAACACACATACAAAGAGTAAAATCCTGTAAAGAGCAGGTTTGGTACTGGAAGGGACTCCTGTGGCTCCAGTAACAGAGAAAGCCCAAGTCCATGCAGAAGGTCTCACTTGGACCGCTAAGGGTGTCATAATGAAATACAGATGGAAGGCACATGCTTTACAAATGCTGCTATCGTAAAGTAGCATAGATCTGCTGTCAGAGGCCTTGACTGTGAGAGCTCTGTAACCTGATGTGCAGTTGCTCTATCTGAGGCCCTTGCCTAGAAGATCTGTGTTTCCTTGGAGACAGCTTTGATTTACGAATCTGTGAAAGCTACGCAACCTGATGGATAGTGTTTCTTTTTCTGACCTTTACCTGTAAGACCTGTTACCTTAGTGATAGGTTTGCTGTGTAAAGCATGAGAAATGTGTGATCAATGTGGGGTAGCTATGTTGTTTGAGCAGTCAATCTGTATAGTTTCTGTAACTTGAGAGACATCTCTGAGGCTTGAGCATATAAGATATGTCAGCCGCTGCCCATGCAGGTAAGATCGGTGAGGCCGGTTGGGGGGGATTTCAATGGGCGATGACGAGGGTAAATTAAAAAAATAATTAATTTTCCCTCTTCATCATCAGTCAAAATCCCCCTCCACACACAGTCCCACTGCCCCACCGCTCTTACCTGCACGGGCCGCAGCATTTACTTTTACAAACCAAAAGCAGTTCAATGTAGCCGCACACAGCTTCAGCATTTCGTGACAACCAAGAAGCTTCACTTGGCTGCAACATAAGGGAGCACATATGGCTGTCTGTGTACACTTTACTAAAAAGTAAACAACTGCACCTGAAAACATTTAATGTTATCTGTACATCTATGTATTGTTTTTTCAACATAGAATATTCCAGAAAGAAGAGAAAGGGAACCAAAATGTGTCCAACATAATTAAATGTAACAAAACTCCACTAGATGCCATTACAATTGTATTTGTATGTGGACAGCCATTCCCGTCTGTTTTCATTGCCAGTGTAATTTCTCCGATTTTTTATGCCTAAATATTTCTCACCAAGGACTCTAAAAATACTTAAGACTGCTCTGCGAGTCATTTTTACGTACAGCGTGGATATTTTCGCCTCTGCTCCAGAGGCATCAAAGCTATGCCCTATTCGTACCAAGGGACATTCAAGTTTCCAGCATTCAGTGTCTGACTATAAACATGCTTTGATTGCTGCAGCCAGATGCCCTATGGCTCTGCTGCACACTGGTGTCAGTAAGGCATGCAGATGAAGACAGTCGCAATTCTACACTCCAAGATTGAGCTCCCCCTCGTGACCCCGAGCATTGTGGGCAGGAATAGGAAATAAAATTTCATGCTTGAGGAAAGAAGAAAATGTATTTTCATGTCTAAGGGACATCAGGAGTTTATAGTGTACATTCTGATGCGGTCAGTTCAAGACAGATGGCTTCACTTATTTATCAGGCATCTCTGCCCCGGGCACTATTCCTTCACAGAGTAACTTAATTCCATACAAAGCAGCGCATGTCTATTCCTCTATTGAAATCAGAAACAAGCATTTACAATGCTCATGGGACTGGCTTCAAAAGTGGTCAAGTTTGACAATGTAACATTTGGTATTTGGACAACATATTCGATTGGTTGCAGAAATATCAGAAAAAATGTTGTGATACAAAAATATGGTGATGCAGAAAAATCGTTGTCGGGAATCTCAATTGTTCAGGTAAGTAATATCGTTTTCAATAATATTGTTGTGAAAAATATTGTTTTTAAATAATCTTTATTGTGTGTTAGTTCATATATTAATTTTATGTGTTATTATTGTTTGTATAATTGTTAATATTTTGAAATACAGTTTGTAATTTTATTATTATTGATTTATAAGTTCTTAATTTAGTTGCTAATAGTGATTTATATTATCATAGCGTGTTGCTTGGTTTGTAGGGGTATAGAGTGTGAAGTTAATTAATTATTAATCAATTAATTATTAATGTATTATTCATTATTTAATTGATGAATAATTATGCAAATTGTGTAACAATTACATTTTTAAAGTTATTTATTAGGTGTGGGCTGTTGGGTTTGTAGGGGTATAGGGTGGGAAGATAATTATTAATTAATCAATTCATTAATAATTCATTCTTACATTCTTGATTAATATTGTATTGATTATTTGTTATGTTAATTGTGTTACATTTATTTAATTCAGTTATATTTTAAGTGTAAGGTGGTAGGTTTGTAGGGCCATAGTGTGGTAAGTTTTTTAAGTAATGAATCAATGTTTTTTTAAATTGATAGTTAATTATTCAGTTGTTTACTAATCATGTTATTGTAAAATTGTTTTATATTTCTATATACATATATATATATATATATATATTTGTGGTTAATTAATAAAGTTCATATTAAGAGTTTTATACTTGTTATAAATTAATAGGGTTATGTTTCATATATGTTATGTGTTTGAAGGGAAATGCTTTGCTTACTGTTGCATAGACTGGAGTGGCAATAGTAGTTTTTACCCCTCTGAAGTCCCACACTTTGTACTACTGTTGCACAGACTGGAATGGGAATAGGAAATTTTACCTCTCTTCGAAGTCCAATGCTTTCCCTAATGTTGCACAGATTGTAGTGAGAATGGTAAATGTTACCCTTGTGGAGTCCAACACTTTCCCTACTGTTGCACAGACTGGAGTGGGAATAGCAAATTTAACCGCTCTGAAGTCCAACCCTTTCATTACTGTTGCACAGACTTGAGTGGGAATAGTAAATGTGTTCCCTCCAAAGTCCAACACTTAACCTACTGTTGCACAGGCTGGAGTGGGAATAGTATATCTATTATTCACAGACTTTGATATATTTTTAAATATTGTTTAAATATACGTAATCTTATTATTTGTTTAATGTTATATTATTTGTGTGTGTGTGTGTGTGTAGATATATATATATGTGTGTGTGTGTGTGTTTTTTGGTATTGTTATTTTGTTTTTAGTAGACATCTTTTGTTTATATTTTTCAAATTTGCTATTTATTTAATATTTTACATTTGACTTGTTCATTTATTTTATGCTTAATGTGTGTGCGTGTATATATATATATATAGATATATAATCTGTATATAGTAGTAAATTAATAAATCACACTAAAAGTTTAATATAATGTGAAATTCAGGTTTTAATAAAAGGATTATACAATATATATGTGTATATAAGCATACACACAGATATATATTTATGTGTGTGTTTATTTAAGTATATATTTATAAATAGTACTAAATGTTACTTAAATATATTTAGTTATATTATGTTAATGCTAAAACAGCGACTCCTTCCAGACTTTCATGGACCCATGGAGAGTGGCGCATACGCCGGCGGAGATAACCGGCAATCATAACTCTTCAGTTTAAAATTTTACAATCCGCGTGCTCTCAGGAATCACAGACTAAACGAAGTATTAGATAAACTGCTGTTTATTTACACAACGCGTTTCAAGCCCGTTGGCGAAACGCGTTGTGTAAATAAACAGCAGTTTATCTAATACTTCGTTGGGTCTGTGATTCCCAAGAGCTCGCGGATTGTAAAAGTTTAAACTGAAGAGTTATGTTAATGCTATATATTAAAAAATGTATATATATATTACCTACATAACAAATAAGTCTCCCAAGATGGCCACCAGAGACAAAATAGCCCAAATGTAGCACAAATATCACCCAGATGTAGCCCAAGTGTAGCCCAATGACAGAATGTCCCAGAGTGTTCTAAAGAACAACTAGAGCGCTAACAGTCTAACTTATGACAAAAGTATGGCACACCTGAAGCCATCTTGATATGAATAAAGTGGAAACACTTAAAACATTTAATTTGCAAAGGAACAAAATGAGGGGGTTCATTTTGCCATAGAAATTATGATTAGTGCGGCAGAAAGAAAAATTAGGGCACATTTTTACTTCTCAAATCCTCTTCTATTTCATAAAAAAATTCTGACATGCAGACTGAAACATGCACTTTGAATACCAGCAGCAGACTTCCCTGGTGAGCGGTAGCTTTACTACAGTGATCTAATGAGCAACTAGAGCGCTACCATTCAGAATTTATGGCAAATGTGTGACACATCTGAATGCCTTCTTGATGGAACCAAAGTAAAAACTGAAAGTATTTCCTACTGAGGAGACTGCAGTAAATGAGGAAATTAGGAAACTTCATAACAAATAAGTCTCCCAAGATGGCCACCAGAGACAAAATAACCCAAATGTAGCACAAATATCACCCAGATGTAGCTCACATGTAGCCCAATGACAGAAGTGTGCAAAACACTTATTTTTTGTGTTTTTGCGCTTTTATATAGTGCAGACTTGTCAGGTATTGGAGTGCTTTACATGAGCATTGGTTACATCACACAAGATCAAATTCATTTTGATTGTAGACATAGGGAGATTAAGTGATTTGACCAGAATCACAGAATGTTGAGCTGAAGCAGAAACTCCAACCTGGTTCCCCAGTTGCAAAGTCTGCAGCTCTGGAAGTAACACCACATCCTCTCCCCTAAGTGCAACATTTAATCAAGTGGTCAACTGGATAAAAAAACATAAAGATAACAAATAATTTAAAAGTGCTTTGTTGCTATTTGAAAACTGAGAAAATATGTCCTCATTTTAGTTTTTTAGAGGACTAACCATAATTTTGATGCAAATGAGACCCTCTCATATATGTCATTTAAAGGAAATGCTCTAGGTATTACAGTTTTGATTACATCAAGATGACGTCAGGAATTCCACACTTTTGTAATAAATATAGAATGTTAGCAATCAAGTTGTTCATTAGGATACTGTTGCGAGGCAGAGACCAGGGGCACGGACTCTGAAAATTGAAGGCAGGTAGGAGGGTGCAGAGGCAACAATTTGACCACAGTGGGCAGGCAGGAAGGACAGTGGCAGCACAACAGAAAATGGAGGGCAGTGGAAAGGGGGGCAGGGGCAACAACCCAACAATACAGGACTGGCAAGAGAGGCTGTGGCAATATAATAGACCATTGTGGGCAGAAGGAAGAGGCAGTGGTAGTACAACTATACGTGCCAACAGACCCGATTCAGCCAGGAAACGTCCAATATTTTTCAGCTCAAATGGGCTTTATTTGATCTTTCTCCTGTATACAATCTCCTCTTTTTCAATGTAACTCAAAGGGGAAAATCAATACCCCAGTTTTTTTTCAAAAACTCCCTCTTACCAAGTTCAAAATGTTCGCAAGTATGGTACATTGGATCATGGAAGACAGGAGGAATTGGGGTAGGGACATGGACTCGGATAACAGAGGACAGGAGGGACATGGAGAGGTGCACTAAACTGACCCTACAGGGCAGGCATCAGGGTTTGCAGCAGCACAATACACCACACAGGGCATCCGGGACAGGAGTGCAGCACAACAATCCATAGAAAGCAATAGGGAGGGGACAGGACCATGCACATGGACAACAGAGAACAGAGAGGAAAGAGGCAATGGTAGCTAGCTGACCATAATGGACAGAGAGGAGAGAAAGCTGCAGCATAACAGACCATAAAGGGCAGGAGGGATGGATCAGGGGCATTACAATGGAACAGACAAACCAGGAGGGAGGGAATAGCGGTCTGCACATGGAAACAGAGGGATGGGGACAAGGGGGCAGGGCAGGAGCAGCAAGATGACCATGGAGGTCTGGCAGGATGGGCACTAGAAACAAGACACACCATGGAGAGCAACAGTGAGACTACGATGGCATACACACAGACCATGGAAAGAAGGTGGGAGGGGATCAGGGGCAGCTAGCTGACCACACAGGGAAGGTGGGAGGGGCCGTGGCAGCACATGGGACCATGCATGGCAAGCAGGAGGGTTAGTGGCAGCACAATGGCTATGATGGGCAAGAAGAAGGGTGCAGGGGCATGCACAATGGATCATGGAGGATAGAAGGGAGGGTCAGGACCTGGGCACAGACAAGAGAGTTCAGGGGAAGGGGCCTCACAACAGACCGCGTGGGTAGGCAGGAGGAGCAGTTGCAGCACAACAGATCAGGGAGGGTAGAAGGGTGTGGCAGTACAATGGACCATGGAGGACAGGAGGAAGGGGATAGGGGAATGGCATGTGGCCAGGCAGGGTGGAGGTGGCGGGACAGGTTACAGTCATCTGACAATGCTAGGCAGGTGGGAGGGGAGTGGCAGCTCAACAGAACACTCAGAGTAGATAGGAGTGGCAGGTCCATGGAACATGGTGGGCAAAAAGGATGGAGCAGGGGCATGCACAAAGCCATCAGAGGGCAGGGGGAAGGATAATAGGGGCAGCAAGCTAAGCACAGAGGCTAAGCAGGAGGTCAATGATGGGGCATAGAATTGGGCAATGGAGGGCAGGAGGAGTGGACTGGTACATCATGCTAAATGGAGGGCAGTGGCAGCACATCAGACAATGCATGACAGGAGGGAGGAGGCTAGTCCATGTATTCAGACAATATAGGATAGGGAGGAGGTGGATGGGGCAGCAAGCTAACTGTTCAGAGAAGGTGGGTATTAGGAACTTCATTGTTTTTAAAATGTGTGTCTATGCGAACGACTTAAAATATGAACAAGTATGCAGCATAATCTCACTTTTATTCAGGTAGAAGAGGACGTTTGTGACTGTGACTCCAGGCTCACTTGGCAGAAACACCCCCTGACCCTCACCCCCATCGCAAAATGTAATGCCCGTGAAAAGGGTAGGTGAACGCAGTGTTATATAGAACATAGTCCTAGGAGCACGATTGAAAAGGAAAACTAGGTATGTGTATGGTATAAACTATGCACCAAAAAGTGTGATATAAGATGAACCATTGCGTGAAATATAATATGCAATACATTGTGCGCAATGACAGATTCGTTGGAGAGCACGAGATAGCACAGGCGCTAGCAAGTGCTATGCGATATGCACCTTGGAGTGTAATATGCACAAGGCAGTGTTGTGTAACCTAACTAGTCTCTAAAGTTGTAATATAAAATATGTGCTGGGGAGTGTAACGTTGCATATGCACTGTGACAAAGATATGGATCCCAGATTGTAATATGCATGGCATAGCGCTGTGTGTTATAACCTAGGCATCGAAGAAGGCACGTTAGATGGGGCAATATAACCCGTGCGAAGGCAAGTGTGGCATGACATATTCACGGGGTGGTGTTACAGTGCACATGGACTAGAGAGTGTCATAGCATACTCACTAGCTGGTGGAATACAACACAGAGGTGTGACACTCGGCGAGCACTGGTGGGTGTAACACAGCATTGGGCTCAGCCAGGAGTGCACTGTGACTCTCAAGTGAGGTTTGTCTCCTTTCCAGAGAGTAAAATAAAAAGTATTACACATCCTTCGGTGGATGTGTGTTTTATTAACCGTGAGGGGGGTTTCTTGCATAGTTTTGGTCGAATTTTTGTCGAATCCCCTTTGAATGGCTTGGTGTGCATGTGTATGAAATGTGCCCGTCAATAGCTACCCATGTTTGTATAAATAAACAACAAGGGTGTCTACTTGGAGAGTACCCACTGGCGGGGGCACCGGGATTAGGCACGGTAGGGCGTCAGACACATCAGAGCTTCACTAGCGGTGTAAATACATTCCACGTGGTTTCATTGTATGCATAGACGCCTTTTAATGAATATCACGCAAATCATCATGGTGATAGGTACATACGTCTTGTCCAGCATGTCCTAGGTGTTTCTATAAATATATATTTTTTTAAATTATAAAAAACAAAGGCCGACCCCGGGGGTTGGGGTCCCCAGGGCCATAAGTGGCCTGAGGAGGGGGGCAACGCAGCCCCCTCCTAAAGAATTGAAAAAAAAAAAGGCCAAAGGGTTGGGGTCCCCGGGCCGATTAAGGCCTTGAGAGGGGGGCCACGCGGCCCCGTTCCAAATTTAAAAATAAATAAATAAATAAATTAGGGGGCAGGCCCTGGGGGATGGGGTCCCCAGGGCCAATAAATTAGAAAAAGAAGGGGGGTGCACACAGCCCTCCTTCTTAAAAAAATAAAATAAATAAAAGACTGGCATCACGCCGGAGGCCACGCTCCCTCCTTGCAGCACTCTGCAAACGTGCCCCCTGGGCAGTTGTAAGTTGGGGGAATTAATTTCCCTTCAATACTGAGGGTCCCTGAGGGCCAACTAGCCCAACAGGTATCTCCAGTATGCGCCAGAGAGCAGCGTTACAGACAGGTGTGCTGAGGCCACGCCCCTTTTTACACGTCTCTGCAACGCAGCTCTGTGGCGCTTACTGGAGGTACCTAGTGGGCTAGTTTGACCCTAGGGACCCCTAGGATTCAAGGGGACTTAATCTCTCAACTTAGAACAGCCACAGGGCGCGTTTACACAGTGGTGAAGGGAGGGGACGGGGCCTGAGGTGACGTGTACAAACACACACTGTGGCGTGTTTTAAGTTGGGGAAATAATTCCCTTTCAATCCTGAGGGACCCTGGGGGCCAACTAGCCCACCAGGTGCTTCGAGTAAGCGCCACTGCTCTGCGTTGCAGAGTGGTGGTTCAGGCCGTGCCCCTTTTTACACCTCTCTGCAATGGCACTTACTGGACGTACCTAGTGGGCTATTTTGCCCCTAGGGACCCTCAGGATTCAAGGGGACTTAATCCCCCAACTCAAAACGGCCACAGGGCGTGTTTACACAGTGGGGAAGGGAGGGCACGGGGCCTGAGGTGACGTGTGCAAACACGCCCTATGGCGCGTTTTAAGTTGGGGAAATAATTCCCCTTCAATCCTGAGGGCCCCTGGGGGCTAACTAGCCCACCAGCTGCTTCCAGTAAGCGCCACTGAGCTGCGTTGCAGAGAGGTGGTCCAGGCCATGTCACTTTTTACAACGCAGCTCTGTGGCGCTTACTGGAGGTACCTAGTGGGCTAGTTGGACCCTAGGGACCCTCAGGATTCAAGGAGACTTAATCTCCCAACTTAAAACGGCCACAGGGAGGCTTTACACAGTGGGGAAGGGAGGGGACGGGGCCTGAGGTGACGTGTGCAATCACGCCCTGTGGTGCGTTTTAAGAGGTAGTTTTAATCCCCCTGCCCTATTATATACTAGGGGCTTACAGAGGAGGTCATGCTAATCACAGGGGGACCCCAACGCATAGTGTTCCCTAGTATATGTAGGTGTTTTCACTGTATTCTGAGTGTCTTTTAACATAGCACTGGCTCTAGGACTGGTTAGTCAGACTCAGTTACCACCAGTATCCGTCTGAAAAAGTTGAGGGTACAGGATGATTTTGCAACAAGGCTTCTTTCTGCTCTTCTGTTTGTTCTTTCTGCACGTTATCCTTCTTCCTGCACTTTTCTTCATCTTTGAGGACTTCTGTTGCTTCTTTCTGCATTTCTGTTTTTTTCTTTTTGTGCGTTTTTTCTTCTTTCTTCACATGCCCTATCTCTGTAGGCATAGTTAGAAATTAGCATTTAAAAAACCTTTGAAATTCACTGAAAAAAAACATAGGTTTCAGGCACGTTATAGTTAGGAATTAGCATTTTAAAAACCTTAGAAATTCACTGAAAAAACCATAGGTTTCAGGGGTGTTATAGATAGCTGGACTTTTCACTCGTACAAAACCATTGAAATTCCCCCGTTATAGTTAGTTCAGCTAACTATAACTCGCACGCCCGCAATGCACTGCTGATGACGTTACATATTACATCACTCATGACATGGTCAGTGACATCACACATAACATCACTGTTGACATCTCAAATGACGTCACTGATGACATCATCCTTGTGATAGAGTGGCAGACCTCCTCTCACCCTAATATAACCTTTGATACATTCATTCAAAAATAGAAACTAAAATGTTCAAAACAATGGACATACTAATACCAGTTACAACAACCTATTCAGTAATTCTAAGATCCACATTCAGATCCACTCATTCACCATCAGTCCTATACAGTCACTCAGACATGTACTCACTCATCATATGTACTCATACACCTATACATCCTGTTGTACAACACCATTCATCCATAGAGTTACTCACACACATAGTCACTCATGCTAATAACGAATCAAACATCCATTTACTTGCATATACAGTTATACACACACCACCACACTTACTTCTACAGAAACTTACACATACTTAGTCTTTTAAATAATCACTTATAGAAACACATACTTATTCATACAGGAACACTTCCAATGTTTCACCCTCACATATGCTCACTTATATACACCAATGGTCACATATACTAGTTTAAAACATATGTAGTTACTCATAAAGACATTATTGAGACAGTCATTCACTCACTAACACACCCATGCACACACTCATCCACCCATACAGTCCTGCACACATGCTGTCTTCAACACATACAAACAGTGAGTCACTCATTCATGCACCTATGCACTACGTAATACCCCCCACCAAACCATACAGACACTCAGACACTCATACTGATACTCAAAAAAACAACTAATAACCTATATAGACACTCATGTAGCTACTCACCAACCAATGCAGCCACTTATACACAAAGTGAGAGACTGACACAGATATTTACATATTTAAACATTACTCACTAAGCCATGTATTCACTAAGATACACTTAATCAGTCAGTTGTACAATCAATTTTTCAAAAACAAATCATCCATTTAGACACTTATATACCCATTTATTCTTCCATCGACCTCGAGATATACATATATAAAACATATTTAATTTTCAGAAAAAGCCACATTCACTGGATGATGTCATCAGTGATGTCATTTGAGATGTCATCAGTGATGTTACTGACCATGTCATGAGTGATGTAATATGTGACGTCATCGGCAGTGCATTGCGGGCGCGCGAGTTATAGTTAGCTGAACTAACAATAACGGGGGAATTTCAATGGTTTTGTACGAGTGAAAAGTCCAGCTAACTATAACGCCCCTGAAACCTATGGTTTTTTCATTGAATATGTATATATATATATGCACTTGTGTTTGAGCTTTCTCTCCGTGATCAAGGCTAACCCCGAAACATATTGGACTGAGAAAGCATGTTGCTGCATTTCCTGAAATAAAGGCGCTTATCTCCAGAAATGGGCCTCTTTCTCTGTGTTTCATGTGGTGAAATTGACGTGCGTCTCCGTGCCCGCCTTCAGAGGCCACCCTGCAGGGTCGGTGGCTCCTAACTCGGAGGTGTTGTGTGGATATATATATATATATGAACAAGCAAAAGGCATAATCCCAGAACGCGTGATCAATATTATAAAAATCATGATGTCCGGTGACACGCTTAAGGACAGAGAAGCGGCAGCTTTTAATATGTTCACCGATGCAATAACTACGGAAGCAATGCCACAAATCAACAATGCAGATAACAGTAGAAGTGGCAACACTCTCAATGAAAAATACAGACAGCTGGAAAAATGCATGCGCCAGGAGCAAAGTAAATGGTGGGAATCAAAATCTTTACAAGGCTACATCGATGTGGGTCGAATACCACGCGGCCTCAGAATATTTATTGCCCCAAGTTACGAGAATCCAAACCCAAAAATGATGCAGGAATGGGCACAATGCAATTTAGAATCATCCAGAAATTTGGTCCTAATTCTAATCAAATATGCTGAAATTGACCGCACCGCACTACTGGAACAGATTGACAAACTCAATGAGGAAATCTCAAATTATGAAAAAACTGAGGCAAACCAAACGCTAATTGAAAAATTACGTAAAGAAATGTTAACACGCATGAAAAGGGAGGAGGATAAAATAAAGGAAAGGAAAGCCTATAAATTCATAAGAGATAAGAAAGACTATGAGTTGGGTCAGATATTCACTTTCTCTAGGAAATACGATTCTCTGAGACGAACCAGGGCAAACCAAAGGGAAAAACAAACAAAAGACACAACAACAAGAGATAACCTGGTTACCCCTACATACAATTCCGATTTAAGCTCCGCAATAGACAGCGGTTCAGACTCTGAATTAAGAGACAAAACGGTTGGAATATCAGAACCGGTGCCGGAGCCAGGTGATGAGATTAATTTTTTATGTATGGACAGAAGGCAAACCCTGCGCCCACGAATCCAACCGATAGAAAATCAAGAAACTACAAACGAAGGCAGAGGCGCAAGGCGAGAATTCGGGCCATCAAATCCCAGAAGGAGAGGCAGGGGACGATGGATGAGAAAGTGAATTTAAACGATGAAACCAAGCAAACAATCATAAACTTATCTGACATTGACTTAACCAAAGCGGAGGAACAAATTCTAAGTTTAGGCCTATCTTTCTGCCCGGAGAGTAACTTCAATTATTCAAGAACAAGGATGGATATTTACAGGAGCATTAGAAAACTAAAGTTAAAAAAACACTTTCTATTACAAGAAAAAGAGAAAACAAAAACAACAAAAAAAGTAAATCCTGAAAATCCGACAAAGACAACAACAACCGGGGTAACTGAGGCTAATCAAGAAAATATACTACTGGATACCCTCAATGACCTATGGTGCGAGGGCAATGTACAACCCAAAAATGATCTAATGGCAGGGCCGGACAGTAATATCAGAAGGGAAGGAGCGGAAATTCCATCACCTTTCAAACCCAAATCCACTTTCGTACCAATTAGTCAGAGAGACTCTATTGATGTTTTTAATGAACATTTAACTGGGGCCATCAAAAAATTACATCACAAGGTACGAAATGAAAAAATGAGATATAAAAAGAGAACAGCGGATTACAATAAACTAATGTCAAAATTGAGCAATGAACCCTCTATAGTCATACGAAACTCGGATAAGGGGGGCAACATTGTAATCTGGAAGAAAACGGAGTACCATAAGGAAGCATTATCACAAATCAACGATGGAAAATGTTACACTAAAATAAATGGAGCAGATCTGAAAACAATATACCAGCAGTATAATGCAAAATTATCAAATTGGAGAACCAAAGACCTTATAACCAAGGATGAATACAACTTCCTAAAAAATGACAGCCCAATAACAGCAGCCATGTACTTTATTCCCAAGATTCATAAGAACAGAACTCAACCACCTGGCAGACCAATAATATCGGCACGTGGAAGTTTACTGGAACATACCTCACAATATGTGGACTACTACTTGCAAAGTCATGTACAAGGTTTAAAATCATACGTAAGAGACACAAGTGATTTCCTTCCCAAACTGAAAGACATCCAATGGCAAGAGGACTATCTAATGATGGCATTAGATGTAATTTCGCTCTACACGAGCATTAAACACAGTGATGGATTACAGGCACTCCGACATTACTTGAGTGGGGGGACGGCAGAATTAACTCACCACAGTAAAATGTTAACAGATATGGTTGAATTTTGTTTAAATAACAATGTTTTTATGTTTAACAACATGCATTATCAACAGTTAACAGGAGTAGCGATGGGAGCCAGCTTCTCCCCCAGCTACGCGTGTCTTCACATGGGCTGGTGGGAGGAGCTGGTCCTGGCCAGCGAATTCAAGGAAAATATGAAGAATAACATTATCATCTGGTTAAGATTTATAGATGATTTGTTTATAATCTGGAAGGGTGAACAATGCGAGGCAGAAAGATTCCTTAACTCAATTAACAACAACAACCTAAATCTCGAATTTACTGGCACTATTAATAACTCTGCTGTTAATTTTCTTGATACCACCATTTACATTGATAAGAACAAAATTCAAACCAAACTTTATCGCAAAAAGACAGCAGGTAATTCAACTCTGCACAATTCTAGTGCCCATCCTCGACACTTAATTAACAGCATTCCCTATGGGGAAATGCTTAGATTGAGACGTATTAATAGTGACGAGACAATCCTCAGACAGGAACAAACACTTGCCAAAAAAAGATTCCTTGCCAGGGGATATTCCCACAGAACTATAGATGGGGCAATAGCAAAATCTATGAACAGTGATCGCCTAGACTTAATCAAGCCCAAAGCAAAGTCCTTAGTAGCAAATACTATGGAGGATAGTGGCAAAGGTGAATTTCGCTTCATTGTAGACTATAACAACCAACACAAAGAGCTACGAAAAATCATAATGAACAATTGGCCACTCATTCTTAGCGACCCAGTCCTAGGTGATTCCTTGCCAACAAAAGCATCTATCACATACAGGAGAGGAATGTCTATGAGGGATAAACTTGTGACTACAAGCCCAGAAGTAATTGAATCTTGTAGTTGGCTCAAAACACATTATGGTTTTTATAGATGCAAAACGTGCAAGGCATGCCAGTTAGGCATAAACAGAACTACATACACAACACCCTTTTGCAAGGAGGAGGTTAAAATAAAAAAGTTACTTACTTGCAAGACGGAATATGTTATTTATGTTCTAATATGTCCTTGTGGGCTACAATATATCGGTAGCACCAAGCTACAAGCACACAAACGGATTCTTCAACATATTAGAGCCATCAACAATCATGACAATACATATCCGGTAGCCAGACATTTCCGTGAACACCACAACTCAAGAAGTCAGGATTTAAGATTTTTCCTAATAGACTGTATTCCACCAAGTAGACGGGGTGGTAACAGAGAGGTTAAACTAAGAAAATTAGAAACCCAATACATCTTAAACCTCGACACAAAGACCCCAGGTGGTCTTAACATCACGGAAGATCTCTATACTTGTATATGAATAACCTCCTACTGGTCCAGCACGAACTTCTATAAACCAAATAATGACATTAATACTGTATAGAATTTTAAGAAATTTTATGAGGAATTTTAACATGTGTGAAATTTGGACATTGTAAATATTGGTGTATATATTTGCTTATTTTTGTATTTATATATTTATATATTATATATTTATTTATATATTTATATATTTATGTTTATATTCATGTGAGCGCGATTTTGCACCATATATTTGTGATGTATGTTCGGGTACCACACTAGTGTCTCTTATGTGAATTACATACATATTCACCCATGCATCTTTCTAATCTGTCAATACTGGACACTACTCAGGATACGTTCCGAGTAAAATCAATTTGGAAATGACACAATATCTAAAAGGAAAATACTTCCAACAGTGACATCGGTGAAACTAAGAATAATATACATATACATATAAACTTGTAAACAAAGAAATTTTTATTTAAATACGCACTGACACATTTTATCTCTCACTAATACAGCACTTTATAGCACTATTTGCACAATCTTGATCACTGGGTTTCTTTTTTCTTTTTTCAAACTATTGGCATTGTATACGATGAATTAATTCTGATAAATTGCAGTTCTATTAAGATGATGTTTCAAAAACGAAAACCGCATTTAAGCAATTATTAATCAACAATTTACCATGACAAAAGACGTAATTATCAGTAACATGAGGAGCAATTGTTGAATGGTAGAAACATCAAAAAGCGTAGTATCAATGTCAAGAAATGAATTTGATAATATGACAAATCGAAATACCTTTTCTATGTCCATTGATATGTGTGAACCAATCACGGAGCACGTTGTAATTTTAAAAGTGTCTTTGCCGCTAAACACCGTTACCATGTGAACAAGACTCGCAGGAGTTGAAACGCGTTATGGTGGCATCTAAATAAAAACGATTATTGGCACCATCCTGTGGTCCGTGTCCCTGTGTTGCTGCGAAGAAAGCTGAGACGCTGTGGAAATCGTGAGATATATATATATATATATATATATATATATATATATATATATATATATATATATATATATATATATATATATTACCTGCTGGCGGTCGCCAGTAGGTAGTTATAGTTAGGACCTATCTTCCATAGGAAATCCGCAACATTCTATTCCCAATAAGTCTGGCGCCGGTTGACAAATCTTTGCGAAATTTTCCAAACTTCTGCCCAGCTCCGGTCCGCTCCTATCCTAAAAGTTTCGGGGTGATTTGTCAAGCGGGGGCCGAGAAAAAAGGGGGTCCCAAAATGCATTTTCCCCATGCATTTTCCCTTAGGACCTTTAGCCGCAGCTACAGCCCAAACTGCTGAACGGAATTACACCAAATTTGGCAAAAAGGTAGTCCTCAGTTCAGACTCGTGCCTTTTGCTTAAATGGTGTAAATCCGTTCAGTAGTTCCTGAGAACATTAGAGTTAAAAGTACATATATATCTATGGCCTCGGAGGAACAGCGCACCCTATGCGCACTCTAAGCGCAACCTCTGTGCACCATGCGCGCACCCTCCCGATCACGCGCTGAATGCTAATTGGCTATCAAGTGTCTGTGAACATTCGAAACCAGGACTGTTGGCAGCCATTTTGTGCCTCGGTAGAAGTGAGGCTGAAGAAGTAAGGGAAATAAGTGTGTGAAAGATATAAAGGGGGCAGGTTAGAAATACTCTGACCCTCTAGAGTTGCTTAGGGGGTCCCAGAAGGACTCCCAGGGCCCCCTTTTTTTTTATACGGCAAAATGCAGGCGGGATGCGCAGATCCGGCCGTAAAAAAAACAAAAAACGAAGCGCGGGCTTTCACACTTCCTTAATATTTAGCCCCCGGGGGGCCAAATCCTGGGGGCAAAATGTGTAAAAAATTAATGGTGGGCCCAGGGGGGCCCCCCAGGGACCGCTACCCCCTGGGGCTAGAAAATAAATAGGGTGGGGGGGCTGAACGACCCCCCCAAGCCCCGGGGACCACCACCCCAGGGGCTTTATTTATTGAGGGAAGGGGGCTGCGTGGCCCCCTTCCTGGAGCCCTCGAGGGCCATGGGGACCGCCACCCCCCAGGGCCAGCTCCTACAGTGTCCTGGGGTGCCCACCCCCAGGACACTGTTGTTTGCTATTAGAGGGCAGGAGTCTCCCGCCCTCCCATAGCAAAATTTGTTTGGATTTAGAAAGAGAGAGCAGGGAAACCTGCTCTCTCTTTCAAAATCCAAACCATATTGCTTTTCCACACGGAGAGCTGCATGTTCGCAGCTCCCCATGTGGAGAAGCAATGCCGGCTCCCGAAGGATGCGGGGAGCCGGCTGGGACCGTGGGGGTGTTGGGGCTCCCCCCACGGTCCCCAACGTTTTTTATAAGCCCCAGCGGATGGGGTCCCCGGGGATAATAAAAATTAGTGATTGGGGCTATTTTTTTTTAACGGTAAAATTAGGAGTCGCGCATCCTATCGCGTTGGGCGCACAATTTCTCTCGCGTAGGGTGCGCGGTTCCTAGCGCGTTGGGTGCGTGACTCCAAGGAAAAAAAAATAATAATTTGGGAGATAAACATCAAGCTTATGTGTTTCGTTGTTGAGTGGCTCTAAAAAGAGCCATTGTGTTCATTGAGAGTTTTTGGTACTTATAAGTAAGTACCTATACAGAGTCTAAAGTTGTTGAGGAAGACTCCATCTCTCCTATACATCTCTTGCATATGAAAACGCGGATTGTTATTGTAAATGGACCCCATTCTATAGTCTTGGAGAAAGGCAGAAACAGATTTATTCACATGTTTCCGAACTTTCTCAATCTGTGGACAAAAATGATTGGACCAGTTCCATTTCTGCCTTTCGCATATGTTAGAATACATAAAGGCAGTTTTGGGAAAAAGTTAAATCAATTCCGCAAAGGTGTCCTTCATAAGCATTTTCAGACCTACCCCAGTCAAAGTGCCTAGGTCATTGCCACCACAGTGCACTATTATGAGGTCAGGGTGTTGGAGATGCATAAAGGATTTTACCGATGGCATCAATTGGTGCCACTTTAACCCTCTCTGTCCAATCCATTTAATGTCTACATTTGGCAAACCTAGGTCTTTGTGAATGCCTTTGTTTTCTGCATACCTTTGGCTCCAGAAAATATAGCTGTGTCCTACAATCCACACTCTAAGCATCTTGAAGGGTGGACTGGATGCACTCAGATGGTCTCTGTAAATGAAATGGCATTTTGAAAAGTAATATTTTTCTAAAATGGTGGATAAGATGCAGTTTTGAAAAAAAAAAAGAAATGATTGGTTGTTTGACAACCTTCTACACTGAAAACTAGGGTGCATTTTTCTGTTTTTTAAACGCATGATTCTCATTGGTTAACAAAAACTGATTGAAAGGAACATTATATATGATAAGCTGATATGTTGAAAAGTCAAGCACACTTGCTGTTTTGATTAGCAACATTGTGTGCTGAACTTGTGACCTGTGTGCTCAGTTAAGTGTTCCATTACCTTTTTCTATGGTAACAGGCAGAAAGCAGATTGTGGGTAGGGTTCAAATTTATGTCATTTGGAAAGGGTTGAAATGTTTAACCAATAGAAATGTGTTTTAGCTTTTGAATTAATGTGGAAAGGAACGTGATTTGATGTTTACATGTATATGTGGGCAAAATGAGAGGGAAACGTTGCCATTCTTTGGTTTTGCTAACAGGTGCACAGTGCAGAGGTTCTGTATAAGATAATCTGGTGTGTGAGTGACATACTTCTTAATCTACAAAACAACTTGAAAGGTGAGTTATATAATTATGAGGGGATGTATGTGGTCTATTTTGATTTTAATCAGACTAATGTATTTCGCCTGCTAAAGTGCAGGGAGTACTTTTTTTTTGTCTACAATCTTATTGACAGTGTGTGTGCATGTAGAAACCATTCTGTGATAAGCATTTGTGTTTTTCATGTGTTTGCAGACAGATAGCTGTTCTGTTTTTATGTTTTGGTAGAATTAGAAACCAGTCATTGTTTATGTATTTGCAAAATGAGTCATGTTTCTACACTAAAATGTAGTACTCCTTCTAGATTAAGAAATGTGTTTTGGTACAGTGCAAGGGATAGTGTTGTTTGTCTAGAATCACACAAAGAGTCTGTGTGCATTTAGGAATCATTTTGAGAGAAACCTTGTTGTACTAATGTGTAGTAGAACATTTTCTTCAATGTGTGCAGTCACCTTACATCTTGTAGACTAGTAAATGTATTTTTTACAAGGGATAGTTGGTTGTCTACAGTTACACTGTGAGTCTATGTGCATTTGGACAACTATTGTGAGAAAAGCATTTGGTAACATCATGTATTTGCTGGCAGATAACTGCTTTAAAACCTGCTTTGTTGTCATGTTTTAGTAGCATTCGAGGCTAGTCATTGCTTATGCAATTGCAAAATGGGTCAGGCTTTCACAGTAGTGTGCAGTACTGAAATATGTAGAATATGTGCAGTCACTTTACCCCTTCTAGACTAGTGATTGTGCCTTGGTAAAGTACAAGGAAGAGTGTTGCTTGTCTAGAATCACACTGTGACTCTGTGTGAATTTGGGAACCACTGTGAGAGAAGCATTTGGGTACTTCATATCTTTGCATACACATACTGCTTAAAAACTTTTCCTGTTCTCAAGTTTTGGTAGAATTAGAAGCCAGTCATTGCTTATGTATTCGGAAAATGAGTCAAGCTTTGACACTAAAGTGCAGTACTGAAATATGTAGAATGTGTGCAGTTACTTTACCTCTTCCAGAGTAGTGAATGTGTTTTGGTAAAGTACGGGGGATAGTGTTGCTTGTCTAGAATCACGCTGTGAGTCTGTGTGCATTTGGGCAACCATTGTGAGAGAAGCATTTGGTTACATCATGTATTTGCTGATAGATAAGAGCATAAAAACCTGTCATGTTGTCAAGTTTTAGTAGTATTAGAAGCCAGTGATTGCTTGTGCATTCACAAAAGGAGTCAGGCTTTGACACTAAAGTGCAGTACTGAAATATGTAGATTGTGTGCCGTCCCCTTACCCCTTCCAGAGTAGTGAATGAGTTTTTAGTAAACTCCAAGGGATAGTGTTGCTTGTCTTGAATCCCACTGTGAGTCTGTGTGCATTTGGGCAACTATTGTGAGAAAAGCATTTGGTAACATCATATATTTGCTGGCAGATAACTGCTTTAAAACCTGTTTTGTTGTGAAGTTTTTGTAGCATTAGAAGCTAGTCATTGCTTATGCAATTGCAAAACGAGTCAGGCTTTCACAGTAGTGAGCAGTATTGAAATATGTAGAAGGTGTGCAGTCACCTTACCACTTCTAGACTAGTGATTGTGTGTTGGTAAAATACAAGCAAGAGTGTTGCTTGACTAGAATCACACTGTGAGTCTGTGTGCATTTGGGAACCGCTGTGAGAGAAGCATTTGGGTACTTCATATCTTTGCACACACATACCTGCTTAAAAGTCTTTCCTGTTCTCAAGTTTTGGTAGAATTAGAAGCCAGTCATTGCTTATGTATTCGGAAAATTAGTCAAGCTTTGACACTAAAGTGCAGTACTGAAATATGTAGAATGTGTGCAGTTACTTTACCCCTTCCAGAGTAGTGAATGAGTTTTTGTAAACTCCAAGGGATAGTGTTGCTTGTCTAGAATCACACTGTGAGTCTGTGTGCATTTGGGTAACCATTGTGAGAGAAGCATTTGGTAATATTGTGTATTTGCTGACAGATAACTGTTTTAAAACCTGTCATGTTGTCAAGTTTTAGTAGCATTAGAAGCCAGTCATTGCTTATGCATTCATAAAATGAGTCAGGCTTTGACACTAAAGTGCACTACTGAAATATGTAGATTGTGTGCAGTCCCCTTACCCCTTCCAGAGTAGTGAATGAGTTTTGGTAAACTCCAAGGGATAGTGTTGCTTGTCTAGAATCACACTGTGAGTCTGTGTGTATTTGGGTAACCATTGGGAGAGAAGCATTTGGTAACATCATGTATTTGCTGGCAGATAACTGCTTTAAAACCTGTTTTGTTGTGAAGTGTTTGTAGCATTAGAAGCTAGTAATTGTTTATGCAATTGCAAAACGAGTCAGGCTTTCACAGTAGTGTGCAGTATTGAAATATGTAGAAGGTGTGCAGTCACCTTACCACTTCTAGACTAGTGATTGTGTGTTGGTAAAGTACAAGGAAGAGTGTTGCTTGACTAGAATCACACTGTGAGTCTGTGTGCATTTGGGAACCACGGTGAGAGAAGCATTTGGGTACTTCATATCTTTGCACACACATAACTGCTTAAAAGCCTTTCCTGTTCTCAAGTTTTGGTAGAATTAGAAGCCAGTCATTGCTTATGTATTCGGAAAATGAGTCAAGCTTTGACACTAAAGTGCAGTACTGAAATATGTAGAATGTGTGCAGTTACTTTACCCCTTCCAGAGTAGTGAATGTGTTTTGGTAAAGTACAGGGGATAGTGTTGCTTGTCTAGAATCACACTGTGAGTCTGTGTGCATTTGGGCAACTATTGTGAGAGAAGCATTTGGTTACATCATGTATTTGCGGATAGATAACAGCTTAAAAACCTGTCATGTTGTCATGTTTTAGTAGTATTAGAAGCCAGTGATTGCTTATGCATTCACAAAATGAGTCAGGCTTTGACACTAAAGTGCAGTACTGAAATATGTAAATTGTGTGCAGTCCCCTTACCCCTTGCAGAGTAGTGAATGAGTTTTTAGTAAACTCCAAGGGATAGTGTTGCTTGTCTTGAATCCCACTGTGAGTCTGTGTGCATTTGGGCAACTATTGTGAGAAAAGCATTTGGTAACATCATATATTTGCTGGGAGATAACTGCTTTAAAACCTGTTTTGTTGTGAAGTTTTTGTAGCATTAGAAGCTAGTCATTGCTTAAGCAATTGCAAAACGAGTCAGGCTTTCACAGTAGTGTGCAGTATTGAAATATGTAGAAGGTGTGCAGTCACCTTACCACTTCTAGACTTGTGATTGTGTGTTGGTAAAGTACATGGGAGTGTTGCTTGACTAGAATCACACTGGGAGTCTGTGTGCATTTGGGAACCACTGTGAGAGAAGCATTTGGGCACTTCATATCTTTGCACAAACATAACTGCTTAAAAGCCTTTCCTGTTCTCAAGTTTTGGTAGAATTAGAAGCCAGTCATTGCTTATGTATTCGGAAAATGAGTCAAGCTTTGACACTAAAGTGCAGTACTGAAATATGTAGAATGTGTGCAGTTACTTTACCCCTTCCAGAGTAGTGAATGAGTTTTTGTAAACTCCAAGGGATAGTGTTGCTTGTCTAGAATCACACTGTGAGTCTGTGTGCATTTGGGTAACCATTGTGAGAGAAGCATTTGGTAATATTGTGTATTTGCTGACAGATAACTGTTTTAAAACCTGTCATGTTGTCAAGTTTTAGTAGCATTAGAAGCCAGTCATTGCTTATGCATTCATAAAATGAGTCAGGCTTTGACACTAAAGTGCACTACCGAAATATGTAGATTGTGTGCAGTCCCCTTACTCCTTCCAGAGTAGTGAAAGTGTTTTGGTAAAGTCCAAGGGATAGTGTTGCTTGTCTAGAATCACACTGTGAGTCTGTGTGCATTTGGACAACCATTGTGAGAGAAGCATTTGGTTACATCATGTATTTGCTGATAGATAATGGCTTAAAAACCTGTCAAGTTTTAGTAGCATTAGAAGCCAGTCATTGCTCATGCATTTCATAAAATGAGTCAGGCTTTGACACTAAAGTTCAGTACTGAAATATGTAGATTGTGTGCAGTCCCCTTACCCCTTCCAGAGTAGTGAATGAGTTTTGGTAAACTCCAAGGGATAGTGTTGCTTGTCTAGAATCACCCTGTGAGTCTGTGTGTATTTGGGTAACCATTGTGAGAGAAGCATTTGGTAATATTGTGTATTTGCTGACAGATATCTTTTTTAAAACCTGTCATGTTGTCAAGTTTTAGTAGCATTAGAAGCCTGTCATTGCTTATGCATTCATAAAAAGAGTCAGGCTTTGACACTAAAGTGCAGTACTGAAATATGTAGAATGTGTGCAGTCCCCTTACTCCTTCCAGAGTAGTGAATGTGTTTCGTAAAGTCCAAGGGATAGTGTTACTTGTCTAGAATCACACTGAGAGTCTGTGTGCATTTGGGCAACCATTGTGAGAGAAGCATTTGGTTACATCATGTATTTGCTGATAGATAATGGCTTAAAAACCTGTCATGTTGTCAAGTTTTAGTAGTATTAGAAGCCAGTGATTGCTTATGCATTCACAAAATGAGTCAGACTTTGACACTAAAGTGCAGTACTGAAATATGTAGATTGTGTGCAGTCCCCTTACCCCTTCCAGAGTAGTGAATGAGTTTGGGTAAACTCCAAGGGATAGTGTTGCTTGTCTAGAATCCCACTGTGAGTCTGTGTGCATTTGGGCAACTATTGTGAGAAAAGCATTTGGTAACATCATGTATTTGCTGGCAGATAACTGCTTTAAAACCTGTTTAGTTGTGAAGTTTTTGTAGCATTAGAAGCTAGTCATTGCTTATGCAATTGCAAAACGAGTCAGGCTTTCACAGTAGTGTGAAGTATTGAAATATGTAGACGGTGTGCAGTCACCTTGCCACTTCTAGACTAGTGATTGTGTGTTGGTAAAATACAAGGAAGAGTGTTGCTTGACTAGAATCACACTGTGAGTCTGTGTGCATTTGGGAACCACTGTGAGAGAAGCATTTGGGTACTTCATATCTTTGCACACACATACCTGCTTAAAAGTCTTTCCTGTTCTCAAGTTTTGGTAGAATTAGAAGCCAGTCATTGCTTATGTATTCGGAAAATGAGTCAAGCTTTGACACTAAAGTGCAGTACTGAAATATGTAGAATGTGTGCAGTTACTTTACCCCTTCCAAAGTAGTGAATGAGTTTTTGTAAACTCCAAGGGATAGTGTTGCTTGTCTAGAATCACACTGTGAGTCTGTGTGCATTTGGGTAACCATTGTGAGAGAAGCATTTGGTAATATCGTGTATTTGCTGACAGATAACTGTTTTAAAACCTGTCATGTTGTCAAGTTTTAGTAGCATTAGAAGCCAGTCATTGCTTATGCATTCATAAAATGAGTCAGGCTTTGACACTAAAGTGCACTACTGAAATATGTAGATTGTGTGCAGTCCCCTTACTCCTTCCAGAGTAGTGAATGTGTTTTGGTAAAGTCCAAGGGATAGTGTTGCTTGCCTAGAATCACACTGTGAGTCTGTGTGCATTTGGACAACCATTGTGAGAGAAGCATTTGGTTACATAATGTATTTGCTGATAGATAATGGCTTAAAAACCTGTCAAGTTTTAGTAGCATTAGAAGCCAGTCATTGCTCATGCATTTCATAAAATGAGTCAGGCTTTGACACTAAAGTGCAGTACTGAAATATGTAGATTGTGTGCAGTCCCCTTACCCCTTCCAGAGTATTGAATGAGTTTTGGTAAACTCCAAGGGATAGTGTTGCTTGTCTAGAATCACACTGTGAGTCTGTGTGTATTTGGGTAACCATTGTGAGAGAAGCATTTGGTAACATCATGTATTTGCTGGCATATAACTGGTTTAAAAACTGTTTTTTGTGAAGTTTTTGTAGCATTAGAAGCTAGTCATTGTTCATGCAATTGCAAAACGAGTCAGGCTTTCACAGTAGTGTGCAGTATTGAAATATGTAGAAGGTGTGCAGTCACCTTACCACTTCTAGACTAGTGATTGTGTGTTGGTAAAGTACAAGGAAGAGTGTTCCTTGACTAGAATCACACTGTGAGTCTGTGTGCATTTGGGAACCACTGTGAGAGAAGCATTTGGGTACTTCATATCTTTGCACAAACATAACTGCTTAAAAGCCTTTCCTGTTCTCAAGTTTTGGTAGAATTAGAAGCCAGTCATTGCTTATGTATTCGGAAAATTAGTCAAGCTTTGACACTAAAGTGCAGTACTGAAATATGTAGAATGTGTGCAGTTACTTTACCCCTTCCAGAGTAGTGAATGAGTTTTTGTAAACTCCAAGGGATAGTGTTGCTTGTCTAGAATCACACTGTGAGTCTGTGTGCATTTGGGTAACCATTGTGAGAGAAGCATTTGGTAATATTGTGTATTTGCTGACAGATAACTGTTTTAAAACCTGTCATGTTGTCAAGTTTTAGTAGCATTAGAAGCCAGTCATTGCTTATGCATTCATAAAATGAGTCAGGCTTTGACACTAAAGTGCACTACCGAAATATGTAGATTGTGTGCAGTCCCCTTACTCCTTCCAGAGTAGTGAAAGTGTTTTGGTAAAGTCCAAGGGATAGTGTTGCTTGTCTAGAATCACACTGTGAGTCTGTGTGCATTTGGACAACCATTGAGAGAGAAGCATTTGGTTACATCATGTATTTGCTGATAGATAATGGCTTAAAAACCTGTCAAGTTTTAGTAGCATTAGAAGCCAGTCATTGTTCATGCATTTCATAAAATGAGTCAGGCTTTGACACTAAAGTGCAGTACTGAAATATGTAGATTGTGTGCAGTCCCCTTACCCCTTCCAGAGTAGTGAATGAGTTTTGGTAAACTCCAAGGGATAGTGTTGCTTGTCTAGAATCACACTGTGAGTCTGTGTGTATTTGAGTAACCATTGTGAGAGAAACATTTGGTAATGTGTATTTGCTGACAGATATCTGTTTTAAAACCTGTCATGTTGTCAAGTTTTAGTAGCATTAGAAGCCTGTCATTGCTTATGCATTCATAAAAAGAGTCAGGCTTTGACACTAAAGTGCAGTACTGAAATATGTAGATTGTGTGCAGTCCCCTTACCCCTTCCAGAGTAGTGAATGAGTTTTAGTAAACTCCAAGGGATAGTGTTGCTTGTCTAGAATCACGCTGTGAGTCTGTGTGCATTTGGGCAACTATTGTGAGGAAAGCATTTGGTAACATCATGTATTTGCTGGCAGATAACTGCTTTAAAACCTGTTTTGTTGTGAAGTTTTTGTAGCATTAGAAGCTAGTCATTGCTTATGCAATTGCAAAACGAGTCAGGCTTTCACAGTAGTGTGCAGTATTGAAATATGTAGAATGTGTGCAGTCACCTTACCACTTCTAGACTAGTGATTGTGTCTTGGTAAAGTACAAGGAAGAGTGTTGCTTGACTAGAATCACACTGGGAGTCTGTGTGCATTTGGGAACCACTGTGAGAGAAGCATTTGGGTACTTCATATCTTTGCACAAACATAACTGCTTAAAAGCCTTTCCTGTTCTCAAGTTTTGGTAGAATTAGAAGCCAGTCATTGCTTATGTATTCGGAAAATGAGTCAAGCTTTGACACTAAAGTGCAGTACTGAAATATGTAGAATGTGTGCAGTTACTTTACCCCTTCCAGAGTAGTGAATGAGTTTTTGTAAACTCCAAGGGATAGTGTTGCTTGTCTAGAATCACACTGTGAGTCTGTGTGCATTTGGGTAACCATTGTGAGAGAAGCATTTGGTAATATTGTGTATTTGCTGACAGATAACTGTTTTAAAACCTGTCATGTTGTCAAGTTTTAGTAGCATTAGAAGCCAGTCATTGCTTATGCATTCATAAAATGAGTCAGGCTTTGACACTAAAGTGCACTACCGAAATATGTAGATTGTGTGCAGTCCCCTTACTCCTTCCAGAGTAGTGAAAGTGTGTTGGTAAAGTCCAAGGGATAGTGTTGCTTGTCTAGAATCACACTGTGAGTCTGTGTGCATTTGGACAACCATTGTGAGAGAAGCATTTGGTTACATCATGTATTTGCTGATAGATAATGGCTTAAAAACCTGTCAAGTTTTAGTAGCATTAGAAGCCAGTCATTGCTCATGCATTTCATAAAATGAGTCAGGCTTTGACACTAAAGTGCAGTACTGAAATATGTAGATTGTGTGCAGTCCCCTTACCCCTTCCAGAGTAGTGAATGAGTTTTGGTAAACTCCAAAGGATAGTGTTGCTTGTCTAGAATCACCCTGTGAGTCTGTGTGTATTTGGGTAACCATTGTGAGAGAAGCATTTGGTAATATTGTGTATTTGCTGACAGATATCTTTTTTAAAACCTGTCATGTTGTCAAGTTTTAGTAGCATTAGAAGCCTGTCATTGCTTATGCATTCATAAAAAGAGTCAGGCTTTGACACTAAAGTGCAGTACTGAAATATGTAGAATGTGTGCAGTCCCCTTACTCCTTCCAGAGTAGTGAATGTGTTTTCGTAAAGTCCAAGGGATAGTGTTACTTGTCTAGAATCACACTGAGAGTCTGTGTGCATTTGGGCAACCATTGTGAGAGAAGCATTTGGTTACATCATGTATTTGCTGATAGATAATGGCTTAAAAACCTGTCATGTTGTCAAGTTTTAGTAGTATTAGAAGCCAGTGATTGCTTATGCATTCACAAAATGAGTCAGGCTTTGACACTAAAGTGCAGTACTGAAATATGTAGATTGTGTGCAGTCCCCTTACCCCTTCCAGAGTAGTGAATGAGTTTGGGTAAACTCCAAGGGATAGTGTTGCTTGTCTAGAATCCCACTGTGAGTCTGTGTGCATTTGGGCAACTATTGTGAGAAAAGCATTTGGTAACATCATGTATTTGCTGGCAGATAACTGCTTTAAAACCTGTTTAGTTGTGAAGTTTTTGTAGCATTAGAAGCTAGTCATTGCTTATGCAATTGCAAAACGAGTCAGGCTTTCACAGTAGTGTGCAGTATTGAAATATGTAGACGGTGTGCAGTCACCTTGCCACTTCTAGACTAGTGATTGTGTGTTGGTAAAATACAAGGAAGAGTGTTGCTTGACTAGAATCACACTGTGAGTCTGTGTGCATTTGGGAACCACTGTGAGAGAAGCATTTGGGTACTTCATATCTTTGCACACACATACCTGCTTAAAAGTCTTTCCTGTTCTCAAGTTTTGGTAGAATTAGAAGCCAGTCATTGCTTATGTATTTGGAAAATGAGTCAAGCTTTGACACTAAAGTGCAGTACTGAAATATGTAGAATGTGTGCAGTTACTTTACCCCTTCCAAAGTAGTGAATGAGTTTTTGTAAACTCCAAGGGATAGTGTTGCTTGTCTAGAATCACACTGTGAGTCTGTGTGCATTTGGGTAACCATTGTGAGAGAAGCATTTGGTAATATCGTGTATTTGCTGACAGATAACTGTTTTAAAACCTGTCATGTTGTCAAGTTTTAGTAGCATTAGAAGCCAGTCATTGCTTATGCATTCATAAAATGAGTCAGGCTTTGACACTAAAGTGCACTACTGAAATATGTAGATTGTGTGCAGTCCCCTTACTCCTTCCAGAGTAGTGAATGTGTTTTGGTAAAGTCCAAGGGATAGTGTTGCTTGCCTAGAATCACACTGTGAGTCTGTGTGCATTTGGACAACCATTGTGAGAGAAGCATTTGGTTACATAATGTATTTGCTGATAGATAATGGCTTAAAAACCTGTCAAGTTTTAGTAGCATTAGAAGCCAGTCATTGCTCATGCATTTCATAAAATGAGTCAGGCTTTGACTCTAAAGTGCAGTACTGAAATATGTAGATTGTGTGCAGTCCCCTTACCCCTTCCAGAGTATTGAATGAGTTTTGGTAAACTCCAAGGGATAGTGTTGCTTGTCTAGAATCACACTGTGAGTCTGTGTGTATTTGGGTAACCATTGTGAGAGAAGCATTTGGTAACATCATGTATTTGCTGGCATATAACTGGTTTAAAAACTGTTTTTTGTGAAGTTTTTGTAGCATTAGAAGCTAGTCATTGTTCATGCAATTGCAAAACGAGTCAGGCTTTCACAGTAGTGTGCAGTATTGAAATATGTAGAAGGTGTGCAGTCACTTTACCACTTCTAGAGTAGTGATTGTGTGTTGGTAAAGTACAAGGAAGAGTGTTGCTTGACTAGAATCACACTGTGAGTCTGTGTGCATTTGGGAACCACTGTGAGAGAAGCATTTGGGTACTTCATATCTTTGCACACACATAACTGCTTAAAAGCCTTTCCTGTTCTCAAGTTTTGGTAGAATTAGAAGCCAGTCATTGCTTATGTATTCGGAAAATGAGTCAAGCTTTGACACTAAAGTGCAGTACTGAAATATGTAGAATGTGTGCAGTTACTTTACCCCTTCCAGAGTAGTGAATGTGTTTTGGTAAAGTACAGGGGATAGTGTTGCTTGTCTAGAATCACACTGTGAGTCTGTGTGCATTTGGGCAACCATTGTGAGAGAAGCATTTGGTTACATCATGTATTTGCTGATAGATAACAGCTTAAAAACCTGTCATGTTGTCAAGTTTTAGTACTATTAGAAGCCAGTGATTGCTTATGCATTCACAAAATGAGTCAGGCTTTGACACTAAAGTGCAGTACTGAAATATGTAAATTGTGTGCAGTCCCCTTACCCCTTGCAGAGTAGTGAATGAGTTTTTAGTAAACTCCAAGGGATAGTGTTGCTTGTCTTGAATCCCACTGTGAGTCTGTGTGCATTTGGGCAACTATTGTGAGAAAAGCATTTGGTAACATCATATATTTGCTGGGAGATAACTGCTTTAAAACCTGTTTTGTTGTGAAGTTTTTGTAGCATTAAAAGCTAGTCATTGCTTAAGCAATTGCAAAACGAGTCAGGCTTTCACAGTAGTGTGCAGTATTGAAATATGTAGAAGGTGTGCAGTCACCTTACCACTTCTAGACTAGTGATTGTGTGTTGGTAAAGTACAAGGAAGAGTGTTCCTTGACTAGAATCACACTGTGAGTCTGTGTGCATTTGGGAACCACTGTGAGAGAAGCATTTGGGTACTTCATATCTTTGCACAAACATAACTGCTTAAAAGCCTTTCCTGTTCTCAAGTTTTGGTAGAATTAGAAGCCAGTCATTGCTTATGTATTCGGAAAATTAGTCAAGCTTTGACACTAAAGTGCAGTACTGAAATATGTAGAATGTGTGCAGTTACTTTACCCCTTCCAGAGTAGTGAATGAGTTTTTGTAAACTCCAAGGGATAGTGTTGCTTGTCTAGAATCACACTGTGAGTCTGTGTGCATTTGGGTAACCATTGTGAGAGAAGCATTTGGTAATATTGTGTATTTGCTGACAGATAACTGTTTTAAAACCTGTCATGTTGTCAAGTTTTAGTAGCATTAGAAGCCAGTCATTGCTTATGCATTCATAAAATGAGTCAGGCTTTGACACTAAAGTGCACTACCGAAATATGTAGATTGTGTGCAGTCCCCTTACTCCTTCCAGAGTAGTGAAAGTGTTTTGGTAAAGTCCAAGGGATAGTGTTGCTTGTCTAGAATCACACTGTGAGTCTGTGTGCATTTGGACAACCATTGAGAGAGAAGCATTTGGTTACATCATGTATTTGCTGATAGATAATGGCTTAAAAACCTGTCAAGTTTTAGTAGCATTAGAAGCCAGTCATTGTTCATGCATTTCATAAAATGAGTCAGGCTTTGACACTAAAGTGCAGTACTGAAATATGTAGATTGTGTGCAGTCCCCTTACCCCTTCCAGAGTAGTGAATGAGTTTTGGTAAACTCCAAGGGATAGTGTTGCTTGTCTAGAATCACACTGTGAGTCTGTGTGTATTTGAGTAACCATTGTGAGAGAAACATTTGGTAATGTGTATTTGCTGACAGATATCTGTTTTAAAACCTGTCATGTTGTCAAGTTTTAGTAGCATTAGAAGCCTGTCATTGCTTATGCATTCATAAAAAGAGTCAGGCTTTGACACTAAAGTGCAGTACTGAAATATGTAGATTGTGTGCAGTCCCCTTACCCCTTCCAGAGTAGTGAATGAGTTTTAGTAAACTCCAAGGGATAGTGTTGCTTGTCTAGAATCACGCTGTGAGTCTGTGTGCATTTGGGCAACTATTGTGAGGAAAGCATTTGGTAACATCATGTATTTGCTGGCAGATAACTGCTTTAAAACCTGTTTTGTTGTGAAGTTTTTGTAGCATTAGAAGCTAGTCATTGCTTATGCAATTGCAAAACGAGTCAGGCTTTCACAGTAGTGTGCAGTATTGAAATATGTAGAATGTGTGCAGTCACCTTACCACTTCTAGACTAGTGATTGTGTCTTGGTAAAGTACAAGGAAGAGTGTTGCTTGACTAGAATCACACTGGGAGTCTGTGTGCATTTGGGAACCACTGTGAGAGAAGCATTTGGGTACTTCATATCTTTGCACAAACATAACTGCTTAAAAGCCTTTCCTGTTCTCAAGTTTTGGTAGAATTAGAAGCCAGTCATTGCTTATGTATTCGGAAAATGAGTCAAGCTTTGACACTAAAGTGCAGTACTGAAATATGTAGAATGTGTGCAGTTACTTTACCCCTTCCAGAGTAGTGAATGAGTTTTTGTAAACTCCAAGGGATAGTGTTGCTTGTCTAGAATCACACTGTGAGTCTGTGTGCATTTGGGTAACCATTGTGAGAGAAGCATTTGGTAATATTGTGTATTTGCTGACAGATAACTGTTTTAAAACCTGTCATGTTGTCAAGTTTTAGTAGCATTAGAAGCCAGTCATTGCTTATGCATTCATAAAATGAGTCAGGCTTTGACACTAAAGTGCACTACCGAAATATGTAGATTGTGTGCAGTCCCCTTACTCCTTCCAGAGTAGTGAAAGTGTTTTGGTAAAGTCCAAGGGATAGTGTTGCTTGTCTAGAATCACACTGTGAGTCTGTGTGCATTTGGACAACCATTGTGAGAGAAGCATTTGGTTACATCATGTATTTGCTGATAGATAATGGCTTAAAAACCTGTCAAGTTTTAGTAGCATTAGAAGCCAGTCATTGCTCATGCATTTCATAAAATGAGTCAGGCTTTGACACTAAAGTGCAGTACTGAAATATGTAGATTGTGTGCAGTCCCCTTACCCCTTCCAGAGTAGTGAATGAGTTTTGGTAAACTCCAAGGGATAGTGTTGCTTGTCTAGAATCACCCTGTGAGTCTGTGTGTATTTGGGTAACCATTGTGAGAGAAGCATTTGGTAATATTGTGTATTTGCTGACAGATATCTTTTTTAAAACCTGTCATGTTGTCAAGTTTTAGTAGCATTAGAAGCCTGTCATTGCTTATGCATTCATAAAAAGAGTCAGGCTTTGACACTAAAGTGCAGTACTGAAATATGTAGAATGTGTGCAGTCCCCTTACTCCTTCCAGAGTAGTGAATGTGTTTTCGTAAAGTCCAAGGGATAGTGTTACTTGTCTAGAATCACACTGAGAGTCTGTGTGCATTTGGGCAACCATTGTGAGAGAAGCATTTGGTTACATCATGTATTTGCTGATAGATAATGGCTTAAAAACCTGTCATGTTGTCAAGTTTTAGTAGTATTAGAAGCCAGTGATTGCTTATGCATTCACAAAATGAGTCAGACTTTGACACTAAAGTGCAGTACTGAAATATGTAGATTGTGTGCAGTCCCCTTACCCCTTCCAGAGTAGTGAATGAGTTTGGGTAAACTCCAAGGGATAGTGTTGCTTGTCTAGAATCCCACTGTGAGTCTGTGTGCATTTGGGCAACTATTGTGAGAAAAGCATTTGGTAACATCATGTATTTGCTGGCAGATAACTGCTTTAAAACCTGTTTAGTTGTGAAGTTTTTGTAGCATTAGAAGCTAGTCATTGCTTATGCAATTGCAAAACGAGTCAGGCTTTCACAGTAGTGTGCAGTATTGAAATATGTAGACGGTGTGCAGTCACCTTGCCACTTCTAGACTAGTGATTGTGTGTTGGTAAAATACAAGGAAGAGTGTTGCTTGACTAGAATCACACTGTGAGTCTGTGTGCATTTGGGAACCACTGTGAGAGAAGCATTTGGGTACTTCATATCTTTGCACACACATACCTGCTTAAAAGTCTTTCCTGTTCTCAAGTTTTGGTAGAATTAGAAGCCAGTCATTGCTTATGTATTCGGAAAATGAGTCAAGCTTTGACACTAAAGTGCAGTACTGAAATATGTAGAATGTGTGCAGTTACTTTACCCCTTCCAAAGTAGTGAATGAGTTTTTGTAAACTCCAAGGGATAGTGTTGCTTGTCTAGAATCACACTGTGAGTCTGTGTGCATTTGGGTAACCATTGTGAGAGAAGCATTTGGTAATATCGTGTATTTGCTGACAGATAACTGTTTTAAAACCTGTCATGTTGTCAAGTTTTAGTAGCATTAGAAGCCAGTCATTGCTTATGCATTCATAAAATGAGTCAGGCTTTGACACTAAAGTGCACTACTGAAATATGTAGATTGTGTGCAGTCCCCTTACTCCTTCCAGAGTAGTGAATGTGTTTTGGTAAAGTCCAAGGGATAGTGTTGCTTGCCTAGAATCACACTGTGAGTCTGTGTGCATTTGGACAACCATTGTGAGAGAAGCATTTGGTTACATAATGTATTTGCTGATAGATAATGGCTTAAAAACCTGTCAAGTTTTAGTAGCATTAGAAGCCAGTCATTGCTCATGCATTTCATAAAATGAGTCAGGCTTTGACACTAAAGTGCAGTACTGAAATATGTAGATTGTGTGCAGTCCCCTTACCCCTTCCAGAGTATTGAATGAGTTTTGGTAAACTCCAAGGGATAGTGTTGCTTGTCTAGAATCACACTGTGAGTCTGTGTGTATTTGGGTAACCATTGTGAGAGAAGCATTTGGTAACATCATGTATTTGCTGGCATATAACTGGTTTAAAAACTGTTTTTTGTGAAGTTTTTGTAGCATTAGAAGCTAGTCATTGTTCATGCAATTGCAAAACGAGTCAGGCTTTCACAGTAGTGTGCAGTATTGAAATATGTAGAAGGTGTGCAGTCACCTTACCACTTCTAGAGTAGTGATTGTGTGTTGGTAAAGTACAAGGAAGAGTGTTGCTTGACTAGAATCACACTGTGAGTCTGTGTGCATTTGGGAACCACTGTGAGAGAAGCATTTGGGTACTTCATATCTTTGCACACACATAACTGCTTAAAAGCCTTTCCTGTTCTCAAGTTTTGGTAGAATTAGAAGCCAGTCATTGCTTATGTATTCGTAAAATGAGTCAAGCTTTGACACTAAAGTGCAGTACTGAAATATGTAGAATGTGTGCAGTTACTTTACCCCTTCCAGAGTAGTGAATGTGTTTTGGTAAAGTACAGGGGATAGTGTTGCTTGTCTAGAATCACACTGTGAGTCTGTGTGCATTTGGGCAACCATTGTGAGAGAAGCATTTGGTTACATCATGTATTTGCTGATAGATAACAGCTTAAAAACCTGTCATGTTGTCAAGTTTTAGTAGTATTAGAAGCCAGTGATTGCTTATGCATTCACAAAATGAGTCAGGCTTTGACACTAAAGTGCAGTACTGAAATATGTAAATTGTGTGCAGTCCCCTTACCCCTTGCAGAGTAGTGAATGAGTTTTTAGTAAACTCCAAGGGATAGTGTTGCTTGTCTTGAATCCCACTGTGAGTCTGTGTGCATTTGGGCAACTATTGTGAGAAAAGCATTTGGTAACATCATATATTTGCTGGGAGATAACTGCTTTAAAACCTGTTTTGTTGTGAAGTTTTTGTAGCATTAAAAGCTAGTCATTGCTTAAGCAATTGCAAAACGAGTCAGGCTTTCACAGTAGTGTGCAGTATTGAAATATGTAGAAGGTGTGCAGTCACCTTACCACTTCTAGACTAGTGATTGTGTGTTGGTAAAGTACAAGGAAGAGTGTTCCTTGACTAGAATCACACTGGGAGTCTGTGTGCATTTGGGAACCACTGTGAGAGAAGCATTTGGGTACTTCATATCTTTGCACAAACATAACTGCTTAAAAGCCTTTCCTGTTCTCAAGTTTTGGTAGAATTAGAAGCCAGTCATTGCTTATGTATTCGGAAAATTAGTCAAGCTTTGACACTAAAGTGCAGTACTGAAATATGTAGAATGTGTGCAGTTACTTTACCCCTTCCAGAGTAGTGAATGAGTTTTTGTAAACTCCAAGGGATAGTGTTGCTTGTCTAGAATCACACTGTGAGTCTGTGTGCATTTGGGTAACCATTGTGAGAGAAGCATTTGGTAATATTGTGTATTTGCTGACAGATAACTGTTTTAAAACCTGTCATGTTGTCAAGTTTTAGTAGCATTAGAAGCCAGTCATTGCTTATGCATTCATAAAATGAGTCAGGCTTTGACACTAAAGTGCACTACCGAAATATGTAGATTGTGTGCAGTCCCCTTACTCCTTCCAGAGTAGTGAAAGTGTTTTGGTAAAGTCCAAGGGATAGTGTTGCTTGTCTAGAATCACACTGTGAGTCTGTGTGCATTTGGACAACCATTGAGAGAGAAGCATTTGGTTACATCATGTATTTGCTGATAGATAATGGCTTAAAAACCTGTCAAGTTTTAGTAGCATTAGAAGCCAGTCATTGTTCATGCATTTCATAAAATGAGTCAGGCTTTGACACTAAAGTGCAGTACTGAAATATGTAGATTGTGTGCAGTCCCCTTACCCCTTCCAGAGTAGTGAATGAGTTTTGGTAAACTCCAAGGGATAGTGTTGCTTGTCTAGAATCACACTGTGAGTCTGTGTGTATTTGAGTAACCATTGTGAGAGAAACATTTGGTAATGTGTATTTGCTGACAGATATCTGTTTTAAAACCTGTCATGTTGTCAAGTTTTAGTAGCATTAGAAGCCTGTCATTGCTTATGCATTCATAAAAAGAGTCAGGCTTTGACACTAAAGTGCAGTACTGAAATATGTAGATTGTGTGCAGTCCCCTTACCCCTTCCAGAGTAGTGAATGAGTTTTAGTAAACTCCAAGGGATAGTGTTGCTTGTCTAGAATCACGCTGTGAGTCTGTGTGCATTTGGGCAACTATTGTGAGGAAAGCATTTGGTAACATCATGTATTTGCTGGCAGATAACTGCTTTAAAACCTGTTTTGTTGTGAAGTTTTTGTAGCATTAGAAGCTAGTCATTGCTTATGCAATTGCAAAACGAGTCAGGCTTTCACAGTAGTGTGCAGTATTGAAATATGTAGAATGTGTGCAGTCACCTTACCACTTCTAGACTAGTGATTGTGTCTTGGTAAAGTACAAGGAAGAGTGTTGCTTGACTAGAATCACACTGGGAGTCTGTGTGCATTTGGGAACCACTGTGAGAGAAGCATTTGGGTACTTCATATCTTTGCACAAACATAACTGCTTAAAAGCCTTTCCTGTTCTCAAGTTTTGGTAGAATTAGAAGCCAGTCATTGCTTATGTATTCGGAAAATGAGTCAAGCTTTGACACTAAAGTGCAGTACTGAAATATGTAGAATGTGTGCAGTTACTTTACCCCTTCCAGAGTAGTGAATGAGTTTTTGTAAACTCCAAGGGATAGTGTTGCTTGTCTAGAATCACACTGTGAGTCTGTGTGCATTTGGGTAACCATTGTGAGAGAAGCATTTGGTAATATTGTGTATTTGCTGACAGATAACTGTTTTAAAACCTGTCATGTTGTCAAGTTTTAGTAGCATTAGAAGCCAGTCATTGCTTATGCATTCATAAAATGAGTCAGGCTTTGACACTAAAGTGCACTACCGAAATATGTAGATTGTGTGCAGTCCCCTTACTCCTTCCAGAGTAGTGAAAGTGTGTTGGTAAAGTCCAAGGGATAGTGTTGCTTGTCTAGAATCACACTGTGAGTCTGTGTGCATTTGGACAACCATTGTGAGAGAAGCATTTGGTTACATCATGTATTTGCTGATAGATAATGGCTTAAAAACCTGTCAAGTTTTAGTAGCATTAGAAGCCAGTCATTGCTCATGCATTTCATAAAATGAGTCAGGCTTTGACACTAAAGTGCAGTACTGAAATATGTAGATTGTGTGCAGTCCCCTTACCCCTTCCAGAGTAGTGAATGAGTTTTGGTAAACTCCAAAGGATAGTGTTGCTTGTCTAGAATCACCCTGTGAGTCTGTGTGTATTTGGGTAACCATTGTGAGAGAAGCATTTGGTAATATTGTGTATTTGCTGACAGATATCTTTTTTAAAACCTGTCATGTTGTCAAGTTTTAGTAGCATTAGAAGCCTGTCATTGCTTATGCATTCATAAAAAGAGTCAGGCTTTGACACTAAAGTGCAGTACTGAAATATGTAGAATGTGTGCAGTCCCCTTACTCCTTCCAGAGTAGTGAATGTGTTTTCGTAAAGTCCAAGGGATAGTGTTACTTGTCTAGAATCACCCTGTGAGTCTGTGTGCATTTGGGCAACCATTGTGAGAGAAGCATTTGGTTACATCATGTATTTGCTGATAGATAATGGCTTAAAAACCTGTCATGTTGTCAAGTTTTAGTAGTATTAGAAGCCAGTGATTGCTTATGCATTCACAAAATGAGTCAGGCTTTGACACTAAAGTGCAGTACTGAAATATGTAGATTGTGTGCAGTCCCCTTACCCCTTCCAGAGTAGTGAATGAGTTTGGGTAAACTCCAAGGGATAGTGTTGCTTGTCTAGAATCCCACTGTGAGTCTGTGTGCATTTGGGCAACTATTGTGAGAAAAGCATTTGGTAACATCATGTATTTGCTGGCAGATAACTGCTTTAAAACCTGTTTAGTTGTGAAGTTTTTGTAGCATTAGAAGCTAGTCATTGCTTATGCAATTGCAAAACGAGTCAGGCTTTCACAGTAGTGTGCAGTATTGAAATATGTAGACGGTGTGCAGTCACCTTGCCACTTCTAGACTAGTGATTGTGTGTTGGTAAAATACAAGGAAGAGTGTTGCTTGACTAGAATCACACTGTGAGTCTGTGTGCATTTGGGAACCACTGTGAGAGAAGCATTTGGGTACTTCATATCTTTGCACACACATACCTGCTTAAAAGTCTTTCCTGTTCTCAAGTTTTGGTAGAATTAGAAGCCAGTCATTGCTTATGTATTTGGAAAATGAGTCAAGCTTTGACACTAAAGTGCAGTACTGAAATATGTAGAATGTGTGCAGTTACTTTACCCCTTCCAAAGTAGTGAATGAGTTTTTGTAAACTCCAAGGGATAGTGTTGCTTGTCTAGAATCACACTGTGAGTCTGTGTGCATTTGGGTAACCATTGTGAGAGAAGCATTTGGTAATATCGTGTATTTGCTGACAGATAACTGTTTTAAAACCTGTCATGTTGTCAAGTTTTAGTAGCATTAGAAGCCAGTCATTGCTTATGCATTCATAAAATGAGTCAGGCTTTGACACTAAAGTGCACTACTGAAATATGTAGATTGTGTGCAGTCCCCTTACTCCTTCCAGAGTAGTGAATGTGTTTTGGTAAAGTCCAAGGGATAGTGTTGCTTGCCTAGAATCACACTGTGAGTCTGTGTGCATTTGGACAACCATTGTGAGAGAAGCATTTGGTTACATAATGTATTTGCTGATAGATAATGGCTTAAAAACCTGTCAAGTTTTAGTAGCATTAGAAGCCAGTCATTGCTCATGCATTTCATAAAATGAGTCAGGCTTTGACACTAAAGTGCAGTACTGAAATATGTAGATTGTGTGCAGTCCCCTTACCCCTTCCAGAGTATTGAATGAGTTTTGGTAAACTCCAAGGGATAGTGTTGCTTGTCTAGAATCACACTGTGAGTCTGTGTGTATTTGGGTAACCATTGTGAGAGAAGCATTTGGTAACATCATGTATTTGCTGGCATATAACTGGTTTAAAAACTGTTTTTTGTGAAGTTTTTGTAGCATTAGAAGCTAGTCATTGTTCATGCAATTGCAAAACGAGTCAGGCTTTCACAGTAGTGTGCAGTATTGAAATATGTAGAAGGTGTGCAGTCACCTTACCACTTCTAGAGTAGTGATTGTGTGTTGGTAAAGTACAAGGAAGAGTGTTGCTTGACTAGAATCACACTGTGAGTCTGTGTGCATTTGGGAACCACTGTGAGAGAAGCATTTGGGTACTTCATATCTTTGCACACACATAACTGCTTAAAAGCCTTTCCTGTTCTCAAGTTTTGGTAGAATTAGAAGCCAGTCATTGCTTATGTATTCGGAAAATGAGTCAAGCTTTGACACTAAAGTGCAGTACTGAAATATGTAGAATGTGTGCAGTTACTTTACCCCTTCCAGAGTAGTGAATGTGTTTTGGTAAAGTACAGGGGATAGTGTTGCTTGTCTAGAATCACACTGTGAGTCTGTGTGCATTTGGGCAACCATTGTGAGAGAAGCATTTGGTTACATCATGTATTTGCTGATAGATAACAGCTTAAAAACCTGTCATGTTGTCAAGTTTTAGTACTATTAGAAGCCAGTGATTGCTTATGCATTCACAAAATGAGTCAGGCTTTGACACTAAAGTGCAGTACTGAAATATGTAAATTGTGTGCAGTCCCCTTATCCCTTGCAGAGTAGTGAATGAGTTTTTAGTAAACTCCAAGGGATAGTGTTGCTTGTCTTGAATCCCACTGTGAGTCTGTGTGCATTTGGGCAACTATTGTGAGAAAAGCATTTGGTAACATCATATATTTGCTGGGAGATAACTGCTTTAAAACCTGTTTTGTTGTGAAGTTTTTGTAGCATTAAAAGCTAGTCATTGCTTAAGCAATTGCAAAACGAGTCAGGCTTTCACAGTAGTGTGCAGTATTGAAATATGTAGAAGGTGTGCAGTCACCTTACCACTTCTAGACTAGTGATTGTGTGTTGGTAAAGTACAAGGAAGAGTGTTCCTTGACTAGAATCACACTGTGAGTCTGTGTGCATTTGGGAACCACTGTGAGAGAAGCATTTGGGTACTTCATATCTTTGCACAAACATAACTGCTTAAAAGCCTTTCCTGTTCTCAAGTTTTGGTAGAATTAGAAGCCAGTCATTGCTTATGTATTCGGAAAATTAGTCAAGCTTTGACACTAAAGTGCAGTACTGAAATATGTAGAATGTGTGCAGTTACTTTACCCCTTCCAGAGTAGTGAATGAGTTTTTGTAAACTCCAAGGGATAGTGTTGCTTGTCTAGAATCACACTGTGAGTCTGTGTGCATTTGGGTAACCATTGTGAGAGAAGCATTTGGTAATATTGTGTATTTGCTGACAGATAACTGTTTTAAAACCTGTCATGTTGTCAAGTTTTAGTAGCATTAGAAGCCAGTCATTGCTTATGCATTCATAAAATGAGTCAGGCTTTGACACTAAAGTGCACTACCGAAATATGTAGATTGTGTGCAGTCCCCTTACTCCTTCCAGAGTAGTGAAAGTGTTTTGGTAAAGTCCAAGGGATAGTGTTGCTTGTCTAGAATCACACTGTGAGTCTGTGTGCATTTGGACAACCATTGAGAGAGAAGCATTTGGTTACATCATGTATTTGCTGATAGATAATGGCTTAAAAACCTGTCAAGTTTTAGTAGCATTAGAAGCCAGTCATTGTTCATGCATTTCATAAAATGAGTCAGGCTTTGACACTAAAGTGCAGTACTGAAATATGTAGATTGTGTGCAGTCCCCTTACCCCTTCCAGAGTAGTGAATGAGTTTTGGTAAACTCCAAGGGATAGTGTTGCTTGTCTAGAATCACACTGTGAGTCTGTGTGTATTTGAGTAACCATTGTGAGAGAAACATTTGGTAATGTGTATTTGCTGACAGATATCTGTTTTAAAACCTGTCATGTTGTCAAGTTTTAGTAGCATTAGAAGCCTGTCATTGCTTATGCATTCATAAAAAGAGTCAGGCTTTGACACTAAAGTGCAGTACTGAAATATGTAGATTGTGTGCAGTCCCCTTACCCCTTCCAGAGTAGTGAATGAGTTTTAGTAAACTCCAAGGGATAGTGTTGCTTGTCTAGAATCACGCTGTGAGTCTGTGTGCATTTGGGCAACTATTGTGAGGAAAGCATTTGGTAACATCATGTATTTGCTGGCAGATAACTGCTTTAAAACCTGTTTTGTTGTGAAGTTTTTGTAGCATTAGAAGCTAGTCATTGCTTATGCAATTGCAAAACGAGTCAGGCTTTCACAGTAGTGTGCAGTATTGAAATATGTAGAATGTGTGCAGTCACCTTACCACTTCTAGACTAGTGATTGTGTCTTGGTAAAGTACAAGGAAGAGTGTTGCTTGACTAGAATCACACTGGGAGTCTGTGTGCATTTGGGAACCACTGTGAGAGAAGCATTTGGGTACTTCATATCTTTGCACAAACATAACTGCTTAAAAGCCTTTCCTGTTCTCAAGTTTTGGTAGAATTAGAAGCCAGTCATTGCTTATGTATTCGGAAAATGAGTCAAGCTTTGACACTAAAGTGCAGTACTGAAATATGTAGAATGTGTGCAGTTACTTTACCCCTTCCAGAGTAGTGAATGAGTTTTTGTAAACTCCAAGGGATAGTGTTGCTTGTCTAGAATCACACTGTGAGTCTGTGTGCATTTGGGTAACCATTGTGAGAGAAGCATTTGGTAATATTGTGTATTTGCTGACAGATAACTGTTTTAAAACCTGTCATGTTGTCAAGTTTTAGTAGCATTAGAAGCCAGTCATTGCTTATGCATTCATAAAATGAGTCAGGCTTTGACACTAAAGTGCACTACCGAAATATGTAGATTGTGTGCAGTCCCCTTACTCCTTCCAGAGTAGTGAAAGTGTTTTGGTAAAGTCCAAGGGATAGTGTTGCTTGTCTAGAATCACACTGTGAGTCTGTGTGCATTTGGACAACCATTGTGAGAGAAGCATTTGGTTACATCATGTATTTGCTGATAGATAATGGCTTAAAAACCTGTCAAGTTTTAGTAGCATTAGAAGCCAGTCATTGCTCATGCATTTCATAAAATGAGTCAGGCTTTGACACTAAAGTGCAGTACTGAAATATGTAGATTGTGTGCAGTCCCCTTACCCCTTCCAGAGTAGTGAATGAGTTTTGGTAAACTCCAAGGGATAGTGTTGCTTGTCTAGAATCACCCTGTGAGTCTGTGTGTATTTGGGTAACCATTGTGAGAGAAGCATTTGGTAATATTGTGTATTTGCTGACAGATATCTTTTTTAAAACCTGTCATGTTGTCAAGTTTTAGTAGCATTAGAAGCCTGTCATTGCTTATGCATTCATAAAAAGAGTCAGGCTTTGACACTAAAGTGCAGTACTGAAATATGTAGAATGTGTGCAGTCCCCTTACTCCTTCCAGAGTAGTGAATGTGTTTTCGTAAAGTCCAAGGGATAGTGTTACTTGTCTAGAATCACACTGAGAGTCTGTGTGCATTTGGGCAACCATTGTGAGAGAAGCATTTGGTTACATCATGTATTTGCTGATAGATAATGGCTTAAAAACCTGTCATGTTGTCAAGTTTTAGTAGTATTAGAAGCCAGTGATTGCTTATGCATTCACAAAATGAGTCAGACTTTGACACTAAAGTGCAGTACTGAAATATGTAGATTGTGTGCAGTCCCCTTACCCCTTCCAGAGTAGTGAATGAGTTTGGGTAAACTCCAAGGGATAGTGTTGCTTGTCTAGAATCCCACTGTGAGTCTGTGTGCATTTGGGCAACTATTGTGAGAAAAGCATTTGGTAACATCATGTATTTGCTGGCAGATAACTGCTTTAAAACCTGTTTAGTTGTGAAGTTTTTGTAGCATTAGAAGCTAGTCATTGCTTATGCAATTGCAAAACGAGTCAGGCTTTCACAGTAGTGTGCAGTATTGAAATATGTAGACGGTGTGCAGTCACCTTGCCACTTCTAGACTAGTGATTGTGTGTTGGTAAAATACAAGGAAGAGTGTTGCTTGACTAGAATCACACTGTGAGTCTGTGTGCATTTGGGAACCACTGTGAGAGAAGCATTTGGGTACTTCATATCTTTGCACACACATACCTGCTTAAAAGTCTTTCCTGTTCTCAAGTTTTGGTAGAATTAGAAGCCAGTCATTGCTTATGTATTCGGAAAATGAGTCAAGCTTTGACACTAAAGTGCAGTACTGAAATATGTAGAATGTGTGCAGTTACTTTACCCCTTCCAAAGTAGTGAATGAGTTTTTGTAAACTCCAAGGGATAGTGTTGCTTGTCTAGAATCACACTGTGAGTCTGTGTGCATTTGGGTAACCATTGTGAGAGAAGCATTTGGTAATATCGTGTATTTGCTGACAGATAACTGTTTTAAAACCTGTCATGTTGTCAAGTTTTAGTAGCATTAGAAGCCAGTCATTGCTTATGCATTCATAAAATGAGTCAGGCTTTGACACTAAAGTGCACTACTGAAATATGTAGATTGTGTGCAGTCCCCTTACTCCTTCCAGAGTAGTGAATGTGTTTTGGTAAAGTCCAAGGGATAGTGTTGCTTGCCTAGAATCACACTGTGAGTCTGTGTGCATTTGGACAACCATTGTGAGAGAAGCATTTGGTTACATAATGTATTTGCTGATAGATAATGGCTTAAAAACCTGTCAAGTTTTAGTAGCATTAGAAGCCAGTCATTGCTCATGCATTTCATAAAATGAGTCAGGCTTTGACACTAAAGTGCAGTACTGAAATATGTAGATTGTGTGCAGTCCCCTTACCCCTTCCAGAGTATTGAATGAGTTTTGGTAAACTCCAAGGGATAGTGTTGCTTGTCTAGAATCACACTGTGAGTCTGTGTGTATTTGGGTAACCATTGTGAGAGAAGCATTTGGTAACATCATGTATTTGCTGGCATATAACTGGTTTAAAAACTGTTTTTTGTGAAGTTTTTGTAGCATTAGAAGCTAGTCATTGTTCATGCAATTGCAAAACAAGTCAGGCTTTCACAGTAGTGTGCAGTATTGAAATATGTAGAAGGTGTGCAGTCACCTTACCACTTCTAGAGTAGTGATTGTGTGTTGGTAAAGTACAAGGAAGAGTGTTGCTTGACTAGAATCACACTGTGAGTCTGTGTGCATTTGGGAACCACTGTGAGAGAAGCATTTGGGTACTTCATATCTTTGCACACACATAACTGCTTAAAAGCCTTTCCTGTTCTCAAGTTTTGGTAGAATTAGAAGCCAGTCATTGCTTATGTATTCGGAAAATGAGTCAAGCTTTGACACTAAAGTGCAGTACTGAAATATGTAGAATGTGTGCAGTTACTTTACCCCTTCCAGAGTAGTGAATGTGTTTTGGTAAAGTACAGGGGATAGTGTTGCTTGTCTAGAATCACACTGTGAGTCTGTGTGCATTTGGGCAACCATTGTGAGAGAAGCATTTGGTTACATCATGTATTTGCTGATAGATAACAGCTTAAAAACCTGTCATGTTGTCAAGTTTTAGTAGTATTAGAAGCCAGTGATTGCTTATGCATTCACAAAATGAGTCAGGCTTTGACACTAAAGTGCAGTACTGAAATATGTAAATTGTGTGCAGTCCCCTTACCCCTTGCAGAGTAGTGAATGAGTTTTTAGTAAACTCCAAGGGATAGTGTTGCTTGTCTTGAATCCCACTGTGAGTCTGTGTGCATTTGGGCAACTATTGTGAGAAAAGCATTTGGTAACATCATATATTTGCTGGGAGATAACTGCTTTAAAACCTGTTTTGTTGTGAAGTTTTTGTAGCATTAAAAGCTAGTCATTGCTTAAGCAATTGCAAAACGAGTCAGGCTTTCACAGTAGTGTGCAGTATTGAAATATGTAGAAGGTGTGCAGTCACCTTACCACTTCTAGACTAGTGATTGTGTGTTGGTAAAGTACAAGGAAGAGTGTTCCTTGACTAGAATCACACTGTGAGTCTGTGTGCATTTGGGAACCACTGTGAGAGAAGCATTTGGGTACTTCATATCTTTGCACAAACATAACTGCTTAAAAGCCTTTCCTGTTCTCAAGTTTTGGTAGAATTAGAAGCCAGTCATTGCTTATGTATTCGGAAAATTAGTCAAGCTTTGACACTAAAGTGCAGTACTGAAATATGTAGAATGTGTGCAGTTACTTTACCCCTTCCAGAGTAGTGAATGAGTTTTTGTAAACTCCAAGGGATAGTGTTGCTTGTCTAGAATCACACTGTGAGTCTGTGTGCATTTGGGTAACCATTGTGAGAGAAGCATTTGGTAATATCGTGTATTTGCTGACAGATAACTGTTTTAAAACCTGTCATGTTGTCAAGTTTTAGTAGCATTAGAAGCCAGTCATTGCTTATGCATTCATAAAATGAGTCAGGCTTTGACACTAAAGTGCACTACTGAAATATGTAGATTGTGTGCAGTCCCCTTACTCCTTCCAGAGTAGTGAATGTGTTTTGGTAAAGTCCAAGGGATAGTGTTGCTTGCCTAGAATCACACTGTGAGTCTGTGTGCATTTGGACAACCATTGTGAGAGAAGCATTTGGTTACATAATGTATTTGCTGATAGATAATGGCTTAAAAACCTGTCAAGTTTTAGTAGCATTAGAAGCCAGTCATTGCTCATGCATTTCATAAAATGAGTCAGGCTTTGACACTAAAGTGTGACCAGAATGACCCGGCAGTGGAAAAATGTAGACCAACATACACTGACTACATCACTTAGAGGTACTGTCCAGCCAATAATACTTAATAAAGATGTAGATCAGGATTGTAAAAACATGATGGACTATCTGGTAAAGGCCATTGATCAGATAGCCCCTGAGAAACTTCAAACAAAAAATAGTGGGAAAAAGGGAGCCCCTTGGTTCACATCTGCCTTGAGGGACCAAAGGAAGGCCCTGCGTAATATAGAGAGAAACTGGAGGAGGAATAAGGATACAGTTACTTGTGAACAATACAAGACGGCGTTTCGTAGCTACAAAAAATCTATTCGGACAACTAAAGCTGCATTCTATGAGGTCCGTATAAATAGGGCGAACAATGTTCAAAAGGAAACATTTAAAATCCTGAAGGAACTAACAAAAAGAGCCCAGGATGCAGAAAGTAGCATAGACTGCGATACTTTCCAGAAATATTTTCTGGATAAGGTCGATACTATCATGTGCGAAATAAAAAGCATGGGGTGCAGCCCAATTGAGCAGCATATCGCTCTAAATCCAACTGCCAGCTGCCTATCATCATTTCCCCCCATAGATTCACTAACCCTCGAATCATTGATGAGAAAGACAAAATCCGGCTCCCCAGCAGATCCATGCCCTCCAAGTATTTTCTGCCTGGCAGGTCCAATCCTAGAGGACCATATCCTAACTACATTGAATAAATCGCTGAGCACTGGCAGGCTCCCCACTAGCTTCAAGGAAGCTCGTGTAAGACCGTTGCTGAAAAAGGTGGGGGCAGACCCCAATGTCTTAAAAAACTATCGACCCATATCCCAGCTGCCCTTCCTGTCTAAAGTACTTGAGCAACATGTACTAAAATATATGTCAAGCTATCTGGAGTCTAACCATCTACTCCATGAGAGGCAGGCAGGCTTCCGTGCACATCACAGCACCGAGTTGGTCATGCTCTCGGTGCTGGACGATCTCAGAAGGATGGCTGACAGTAAAAGACCGAGCGCCCTGATTTTGTTAGACCTATCAGCGGCGTTCGATACTGTCAGCCATTCCATTCTGTTGAATAGGCTAGCTGGGTTTGGAATTCAGGACTTAGCCCTCCGGTGGCTGGAATCATTTCTATCTGGGAGAACCCAGAGAATCCAGATGGGAGATAATGTATCAGGAGTGGGAAGTCTGACTTGCGGCGTCCCCCAGGGTTCAGCTCTATCCCCACTCCTGTTCAACATATATCTACAGCCCCTGATTCATACACTAGCGGGGATGGGCTGCCGGGTGTTCAACTATGCCGACGACACACAGTTGCTGCTGGGCATAGGTGACACAGCACAAGCCCAGTCCCACGCTCAGGACATTCTTAGATACACGGTCAACTGGATGTCCACCAACCAGCTTAAAATTAACCCCGAAAAGACAGAGGTGCTGGTAGTACCATCCAAGTGCTCCTCCTGGAGTGATGTGTACTGGCCCCAGGAGCTGGGCCCAACTCCACAGCCAGCAGCCACGGTAAAAAGTCTGGGTATTAAATTGGACAGTGCCCTCTCAATGACCAACCAGGTTTCTACCGTGGTTGGCACCTGTACAGGTCTTCTAAGACAGTTGCGCAAATTAGTCCCTCTCCTCTCCCAGTCGATGCTACGCACTGTGGTCTCAGCTACCATAGTATCTAGACTTGACTATGGCAATGCGCTCTACTTAGGCCTGCCAAAAATGCTGACAAACAGACTTCAGGTAGTCCTAAATGACGCCGCAAGACTTATTTTTAACCTTCCGCGGAGAACGCACGCCTCTCCACTACTAAAAAGTCTACATTGGCTGCCAATTGGACAGAGGTCCGTTTTTAAAAGCCTTTGTATAGCCCACAAAGCCATCTATGGGAAGGCCCCGACCTATATCAAGGAGCGGATCGAGATATATAGGCCGGAAAGAAATCTCAGGTCCGCTGATGCCAATCTCCTTGTATGTCCTCGTTTTAAACTGTCCACAATGGGAGGGAGATCCTTTTCGGTTTTACTACCGAACCTCTGGAACGCCCTGCCTGAGACACTCCGAAAGGAGGGAAATCTACTCCGTTTCAGGAAAGCCTTGAAGACAAATTTGTTCAGAACAGCACTCAGCTCAGCCTAAGTACTCCCCCTTTTCGATATCCCGGATGTTATGTTCTGTGGTCAAAGCGCCCTGAGACCTGCAGGTGACCCAGGCGCTATACAAACCCACTATAACAATAACAATAACAATAACAATAACAATAAAGTGCAGTACTGAAATATGTAGATTGTGTGCAGTCCCCTTACCCCTTCCAGAGTATTGAATGAGTTTTGGTAAACTCCAAGGGATAGTGTTGCTTGTCTAGAATCACACTGTGAGTCTGTGTGTATTTGAGTAACCATTGTGAGAGAAACATTTGGTAATGTGTATTTGCTGACAGATATCTGTTTTAAAACCTGTCATGTTGTCAAGTTTTAGTAGCATTAGAAGCCTGTCATTGCTTATGCATTCATAAAAAGAGTCAGGCTTTGACACTAAAGTGCAGTACTGAAATATGTAGATTGTGTGCAGTCCCCTTACCCCTTCCAGAGTAGTGAATGAGTTTTAGTAAACTCCAAGGGATAGTGTTGCTTGTCTAGAATCACGCTGTGAGTCTGTGTGCATTTGGGCAACTATTGTGAGGAAAGCATTTGGTAACATCATGTATTTGCTGGCAGATAACTGCTTTAAAACCTGTTTTGTTGTGAAGTTTTTGTAGCATTAGAAGCTAGTCATTGCTTATGCAATTGCAAAACGAGTCATGCTTTCACAGTAGTGTGCAGTATTGAAATATGTAGAATGTGTGCAGTCACCTTACCACTTCTAGACTAGTGATTGTGTCTTGGTAAAGTACAAGGAAGAGTGTTGCTTGACTAGAATCACACTGGGAGTCTGTGTGCATTTGGGAACCACTGTGAGAGAAGCATTTGGGTACTGCATATCTTTGCACAAACATAACTGCTTAAAAGCCTTTCCTGTTCTCAAGTTTTGGTAGAATTAGAAGCCAGTCATTGCTTATGTATTCGGAAAATGAGTCAAGCTTTGACACTAAAGTGCAGTACTGAAATATGTAGAATGTGTGCAGTTACTTTACCCCTTCCAGAGTAGTGAATGAGTTTTTGTAAACTCCAAGGGATAGTGTTGCTTGTCTAGAATCACACTGTGAATCTGTGTGCATTTGGGTAACCATTGTGAGAGAAGCATTTGGTAATATTGTGTATTTGCTGACAGATAACTGTTTTAAAACCTGTCATGTTGTCAAGTTTTAGTAGCATTAGAAGCCAGTCATTGCTTATGCATTCATAAAATGAGTCAGGCTTTGACACTAAAGTGCACTACCGAAATATGTAGATTGTGTGCAGTCCCCTTACTCCTTCCAGAGTAGTGAAAGTGTGTTGGTAAAGTCCAAGGGATAGTGTTGCTTGTCTAGAATCACACTGTGAGTCTGTGTGCATTTGGACAACCATTGTGAGAGAAGCATTTGGTTACATCATGTATTTGCTGATAGATAATGGCTTAAAAACCTGTCAAGTTTTAGTAGCATTAGAAGCCAGTCATTGCTCATGCATTTCATAAAATGAGTCAGGCTTTGACACTAAAGTGCAGTACTGAAATGTGTAGATTGTGTGCAGTCCCCTTACCCCTTCCAGAGTAGTGAATGAGTTTTGGTAAACTCCAAAGGATAGTGTTGCTTGTCTAGAATCACCCTGTGAGTCTGTGTGTATTTGGGTAACCATTGTGAGAGAAGCATTTGGTAATATTGTGTATTTGCTGACAGATATCTTTTTTAAAACCTGTCATGTTGTCAAGTTTTAGTAGCATTAGAAGCCTGTCATTGCTTATGCATTCATAAAAAGAGTCAGGCTTTGACACTAAAGTGCAGTACTGAAATATGTAGAATGTGTGCAGTCCCCTTACTCCTTCCAGAGTAGTGAATGTGTTTTCGTAAAGTCCAAGGGATAGTGTTACTTGTCTAGAATCACACTGAGAGTCTGTGTGCATTTGGGCAACCATTGTGAGAGAAGCATTTGGTTACATCATGTATTTGCTGATAGATAATGGCTTAAAAACCTGTCATGTTGTCAAGTTTTAGTAGTATTAGAAGCCAGTGATTGCTTATGCATTCACAAAATGAGTCAGGCTTTGACACTAAAGTGCAGTACTGAAATATGTAGATTGTGTGCAGTCCCCTTACCCCTTCCAGAGTAGTGAATGAGTTTGGGTAAACTCCAAGGGATAGTGTTGCTTGTCTAGAATCCCACTGTGAGTCTGTGTGCATTTGGGCAACTATTGTGAGAAAAGCATTTGGTAACATCATGTATTTGCTGGCAGATAACTGCTTTAAAACCTGTTTAGTTGTGAAGTTTTTGTAGCATTAGAAGCTAGTCATTGCTTATGCAATTGCAAAACGAGTCAGGCTTTCACAGTAGTGTGCAGTATTGAAATATGTAGACGGTGTGCAGTCACCTTGCCACTTCTAGACTAGTGATTGTGTGTTGGTAAAATACAAGGAAGAGTGTTGCTTGACTAGAATCACACTGTGAGTCTGTGTGCATTTGGGAACCACTGTGAGAGAAGCATTTGGGTACTTCATATCTTTGCACACACATACCTGCTTAAAAGTCTTTCCTGTTCTCAAGTTTTGGTAGAATTAGAAGCCAGTCATTGCTTATGTATTCGGAAAATGAGTCAAGCTTTGACACTAAAGTGCAGTACTGAAATATGTAGAATGTGTGCAGTTACTTTACCCCTTCCAAAGTAGTGAATGAGTTTTTGTAAACTCCAAGGGATAGTGTTGCTTGTCTAGAATCACACTGTGAGTCTGTGTGCATTTGGGTAACCATTGTGAGAGAAGCATTTGGTAATATCGTGTATTTGCTGACAGATAACTGTTTTAAAACCTGTCATGTTGTCAAGTTTTAGTAGCATTAGAAGCCAGTCATTGCTTATGCATTCATAAAATGAGTCAGGCTTTGACACTAAAGTGCACTACTGAAATATGTAGATTGTGTGCAGTCCCCTTACTCCTTCCAGAGTAGTGAATGTGTTTTGGTAAAGTCCAAGGGATAGTGTTGCTTGCCTAGAATCACACTGTGAGTCTGTGTGCATTTGGACAACCATTGTGAGAGAAGCATTTGGTTACATAATGTATTTGCTGATAGATAATGGCTTAAAAACCTGTCAAGTTTTAGTAGCATTAGAAGCCAGTCATTGCTCATGCATTTCATAAAATGAGTCAGGCTTTGACACTAAAGTGCAGTACTGAAATATGTAGATTGTGTGCAGTCCCCTTACCCCTTCCAGAGTATTGAATGAGTTTTGGTAAACTCCAAGGGATAGTGTTGCTTGTCTAGAATCACACTGTGAGTCTGTGTGTATTTGGGTAACCATTGTGAGAGAAGCATTTGGTAACATCATGTATTTGCTGGCATATAACTGGTTTAAAAACTGTTTTTTGTGAAGTTTTTGTAGCATTAGAAGCTAGTCATTGTTCATGCAATTGCAAAACGAGTCAGGCTTTCACAGTAGTGTGCAGTATTGAAATATGTAGAAGGTGTGCAGTCACCTTACCACTTCTAGAGTAGTGATTGTGTGTTGGTAAAGTACAAGGAAGAGTGTTGCTTGACTAGAATCACACTGTGAGTCTGTGTGCATTTGGGAACCACTGTGAGAGAAGCATTTGGGTACTTCATATCTTTGCACACACATAACTGCTTAAAAGCCTTTCCTGTTCTCAAGTTTTGGTAGAATTAGAAGCCAGTCATTGCTTATGTATTCGGAAAATGAGTCAAGCTTTGACACTAAAGTGCAGTACTGAAATATGTAGAATGTGTGCAGTTACTTTACCCCTTCCAGAGTAGTGAATGTGTTTTGGTAAAGTACAGGGGATAGTGTTGCTTGTCTAGAATCACACTGTGAGTCTGTGTGCATTTGGGCAACCATTGTGAGAGAAGCGTTTGGTTACATCATGTATTTGCTGATAGATAACAGCTTAAAAACCTGTCATGTTGTCAAGTTTTAGTAGTATTAGAAGCCAGTGATTGCTTATGCATTAGGCCTGGGCAAAAATTTCGTTCCGTTCGCGGAAATTGCGATAATTTGACATTTTTGCGTTCCGCGGAGAGCGCGAAAATGTCAAAAATTCCGGTTTCCGCAGCTTGGCGATAATTTGTTTCTTGCTCGCGCTGTAAAATGATACATTCTCGCGCGCGCGCGATCGCCTTACCTGAATCCCTGCGTTCGCCGACAAGTTTTCTTGATCCGGTCGCGTTCTCCATGAGATGTTGTATTGTTTTTAGCCATTTGCGCTGTCTCGCGACAGTTCGCGCCCGCAGTGACGTCATGCGTCGCGCGATCACGTCTTTCTTCTCGCGATCATGCACCGCGAGAACAACTCAAAACAAGATGGCCGCGCCCGCAAGCAGCCACATGGGTAAGTTGGCGACCCGCAACCATGCAGAAAATCGCGCGAACATGCCGGAAAAAAACTTCCGCATCTTCGCGATATTTCTGCTTGTTTGCGATAATTTTAAACATTCTCGCGATAATTTGCGAAGGTTAATTCCGCAAATTCCGCCCACCCCTATTATGCATTCACAAAATGAGTCAGGCTTTGACACTAAAGTGCAGTACTGAAATATGTAAATTGTGTGCAGTCCCCTTACCCCTTGCAGAGTAGTGAATGAGTTTTTAGTAAACTCCAAGGGATAGTGTTGCTTGTCTTGAATCCCACTGTGAGTCTGTGTGCATTTGGGCAACTATTGTGAGAAAAGCATTTGGTAACATCATATATTTGCTGGGAGATAACTGCTTTAAAACCTGTTTTGTTGTGAAGTTTTTGTAGCATTAAAAGCTAGTCATTGCTTAAGCAATTGCAAAACGAGTCAGGCTTTCACAGGAGTGTGCAGTATTGAAATATGTAGAAGGTGTGCAGTCACCTTACCACTTCTAGACTAGTGATTGTGTGTTGGTAAAGTACAAGGAAGAGTGTTGCTTGACTAGAATCACACTGTGAGTCTGTGTGCATTTGGGAACCACTGTGAGAGAAGCATTTGGGTACTTCATATCTTTGCACAAACATAACTGCTTAAAAGCCTTTCCTGTTCTCAAGTTTTGGTAGAATTAGAAGCCAGTCATTGCTTATGTATTCGGAAAATTAGTCAAGCTTTGACACTAAAGTGCAGTACTGAAATATGTAGAATGTGTGCAGTTACTTTACCCATTCCAGAGTAGTGAATGAGTTTTTGTAAACTCCAAGGGATAGTGTTGCTTGTCTAGAATCACACTGTGAGTCTGTGTGCATTTGGGTAACCATTGTGAGAGAAACATTTGGTAATATTGTGTATTTGCTGACAGATAACTGTTTTAAAACCTGTCATGTTGTCAAGTTTTAGTAGCATTAGAAGCCAGTCATTGCTTATGCATTCATAAAATGAGTCAGGCTTTGACACTAAAGTGCACTACCGAAATATGTAGATTGTGTGCAGTCCCCTTACTCCTTCCAGAGTAGTGAAAGTGTTTTGGTAAAGTCCAAGGGATAGTGTTGCTTGTCTAGAATCACACTGTGAGTCTGTGTGCATTTGGACAACCATTGAGAGAGAAGCATTTGGTTACATCATGTATTTGCTGATAGATAATGGCTTAAAAACCTGTCAAGTTTTAGTAGCATTAGAAGCCAGTCATTGTTCATGCATTTCATAAAATGAGTCAGGCTTTGACACTAAAGTGCAGTACTGAAATATGTAGATTGTGTGCAGTCCCCTTACCCCTTCCAGAGTAGTGAATGAGTTTTGGTAAACTCCAAGGGATAGTGTTGCTTGTCTAGAATCACACTGTGAGTCTGTGTGTATTTGGGTAACCATTGTGAGAGAAACATTTGGTAATGTGTATTTGCTGACAGATATCTGTTTTAAAACCTGTCATGTTGTCAAGTTTTAGTAGCATTAGAAGCCTGTCATTGCTTATGCATTCATAAAAAGAGTCAGGCTTTGACACTAAAGTGCAGTACTGAAATATGTAGATTGTGTGCAGTCCCCTTACCCCTTCCAGAGTAGTGAATGAGTTTTAGTAAACTCCAAGGGATAGTGTTGCTTGTCTAGAATCACACTGTGAGTCTGTGTGCATTTGGGCAACTATTGTGAGGAAAGCATTTGGTAACATCATGTATTTGCTGGCAGATAACTGCTTTAAAACCTGTTTTGTTGTGAAGTTTTTGTAGCATTAAAAGCTAGTCATTGCTTAAGCAATTGCAAAACGAGTCAGGCTTTCACAGTAGTGTGCAGTATTGAAATATGTAGAAGGTGTGCAGTCACCTTACCACTTCTAGACTAGTGATTGTGTGTTGGTAAAGTACAAGGAAGAGTGTTCCTTGACTAGAATCACACTGTGAGTCTGTGTGCATTTGGGAACCACTGTGAGAGAAGCATTTGGGTACTTCATATCTTTGCACAAACATAACTGCTTAAAAGCCTTTCCTGTTCTCAAGTTTTGGTAGAATTAGAAGCCAGTCATTGCTTATGTATTCGGAAAATTAGTCAAGCTTTGACACTAAAGTGCAGTACTGAAATATGTAGAATGTGTGCAGTTACTTTACCCCTTCCAGAGTAGTGAATGAGTTTTTGTAAACTCCAAGGGATAGTGTTGCTTGTCTAGAATCACACTGTGAGTCTGTGTGCATTTGGGTAACCATTGTGAGAGAAGCATTTGGTAATATTGTGTATTTGCTGACAGATAACTGTTTTAAAACCTGTCATGTTGTCAAGTTTTAGTAGCATTAGAAGCCAGTCATTGCTTATGCATTCATAAAATGAGTCAGGCTTTGACACTAAAGTGCACTACCGAAATATGTAGATTGTGTGCAGTCCCCTTACTCCTTCCAGAGTAGTGAAAGTGTTTTGGTAAAGTCCAAGGGATAGTGTTGCTTGTCTAGAATCACACTGTGAGTCTGTGTGCATTTGGACAACCATTGAGAGAGAAGCATTTGGTTACATCATGTATTTGCTGATAGATAATGGCTTAAAAACCTGTCAAGTTTTAGTAGCATTAGAAGCCAGTCATTGTTCATGCATTTCATAAAATGAGTCAGGCTTTGACACTAAAGTGCAGTACTGAAATATGTAGATTGTGTGCAGTCCCCTTACCCCTTCCAGAGTAGTGAATGAGTTTTGGTAAACTCCAAGGGATAGTGTTGCTTGTCTAGAATCACACTGTGAGTCTGTGTGTATTTGAGTAACCATTGTGAGAGAAACATTTGGTAATGTGTATTTGCTGACAGATATCTGTTTTAAAACCTGTCATGTTGTCAAGTTTTAGTAGCATTAGAAGCCTGTCATTGCTTATGCATTCATAAAAAGAGTCAGGCTTTGACACTAAAGTGCAGTACTGAAATATGTAGATTGTGTGCAGTCCCCTTACCCCTTCCAGAGTAGTGAATGAGTTTTAGTAAACTCCAAGGGATAGTGTTGCTTGTCTAGAATCACGCTGTGAGTCTGTGTGCATTTGGGCAACTATTGTGAGGAAAGCATTTGGTAACATCATGTATTTGCTGGCAGATAACTGCTTTAAAACCTGTTTTGTTGTGAAGTTTTTGTAGCATTAGAAGCTAGTCATTGCTTATGCAATTGCAAAACGAGTCAGGCTTTCACAGTAGTGTGCAGTATTGAAATATGTAGAATGTGTGCAGTCACCTTACCACTTCTAGACTAGTGATTGTGTCTTGGTAAAGTACAAGGAAGAGTGTTGCTTGACTAGAATCACACTGGGAGTCTGTGTGCATTTGGGAACCACTGTGAGAGAAGCATTTGGGTACTTCATATCTTTGCACAAACATAACTGCTTAAAAGCCTTTCCTGTTCTCAAGTTTTGGTAGAATTAGAAGCCAGTCATTGCTTATGTATTCGGAAAATGAGTCAAGCTTTGACACTAAAGTGCAGTACTGAAATATGTAGAATGTGTGCAGTTACTTTACCCCTTCCAGAGTAGTGAATGAGTTTTTGTAAACTCCAAGGGATAGTGTTGCTTGTCTAGAATCACACTGTGAGTCTGTGTGCATTTGGGTAACCATTGTGAGAGAAGCATTTGGTAATATTGTGTATTTGCTGACAGATAACTGTTTTAAAACCTGTCATGTTGTCAAGTTTTAGTAGCATTAGAAGCCAGTCATTGCTTATGCATTCATAAAATGAGTCAGGCTTTGACACTAAAGTGCACTACCGAAATATGTAGATTGTGTGCAGTCCCCTTACTCCTTCCAGAGTAGTGAAAGTGTGTTGGTAAAGTCCAAGGGATAGTGTTGCTTGTCTAGAATCACACTGTGAGTCTGTGTGCATTTGGACAACCATTGTGAGAGAAGCATTTGGTTACATCATGTATTTGCTGATAGATAATGGCTTAAAAACCTGTCAAGTTTTAGTAGCATTAGAAGCCAGTCATTGCTCATGCATTTCATAAAATGAGTCAGGCTTTGACACTAAAGTGCAGTACTGAAATATGTAGATTGTGTGCAGTCCCCTTACCCCTTCCAGAGTAGTGAATGAGTTTTGGTAAACTCCAAAGGATAGTGTTGCTTGTCTAGAATCACCCTGTGAGTCTGTGTGTATTTGGGTAACCATTGTGAGAGAAGCATTTGGTAATATTGTGTATTTGCTGACAGATATCTTTTTTAAAACCTGTCATGTTGTCAAGTTTTAGTAGCATTAGAAGCCTGTCATTGCTTATGCATTCATAAAAAGAGTCAGGCTTTGACACTAAAGTGCAGTACTGAAATATGTAGAATGTGTGCAGTCCCCTTACTCCTTCCAGAGTAGTGAATGTGTTTTCGTAAAGTCCAAGGGATAGTGTTACTTGTCTAGAATCACCCTGTGAGTCTGTGTGCATTTGGGCAACCATTGTGAGAGAAGCATTTGGTTACATCATGTATTTGCTGATAGATAATGGCTTAAAAACCTGTCATGTTGTCAAGTTTTAGTAGTATTAGAAGCCAGTGATTGCTTATGCATTCACAAAATGAGTCAGGCTTTGACACTAAAGTGCAGTACTGAAATATGTAGATTGTGTGCAGTCCCCTTACCCCTTCCAGAGTAGTGAATGAGTTTGGGTAAACTCCAAGGGATAGTGTTGCTTGTCTAGAATCCCACTGTGAGTCTGTGTGCATTTGGGCAACTATTGTGAGAAAAGCATTTGGTAACATCATGTATTTGCTGGCAGATAACTGCTTTAAAACCTGTTTAGTTGTGAAGTTTTTGTAGCATTAGAAGCTAGTCATTGCTTATGCAATTGCAAAACGAGTCAGGCTTTCACAGTAGTGTGCAGTATTGAAATATGTAGACGGTGTGCAGTCACCTTGCCACTTCTAGACTAGTGATTGTGTGTTGGTAAAATACAAGGAAGAGTGTTGCTTGACTAGAATCACACTGTGAGTCTGTGTGCATTTGGGAACCACTGTGAGAGAAGCATTTGGGTACTTCATATCTTTGCACACACATACCTGCTTAAAAGTCTTTCCTGTTCTCAAGTTTTGGTAGAATTAGAAGCCAGTCATTGCTTATGTATTTGGAAAATGAGTCAAGCTTTGACACTAAAGTGCAGTACTGAAATATGTAGAATGTGTGCAGTTACTTTACCCCTTCCAAAGTAGTGAATGAGTTTTTGTAAACTCCAAGGGATAGTGTTGCTTGTCTAGAATCACACTGTGAGTCTGTGTGCATTTGGGTAACCATTGTGAGAGAAGCATTTGGTAATATCGTGTATTTGCTGACAGATAACTGTTTTAAAACCTGTCATGTTGTCAAGTTTTAGTAGCATTAGAAGCCAGTCATTGCTTATGCATTCATAAAATGAGTCAGGCTTTGACACTAAAGTGCACTACTGAAATATGTAGATTGTGTGCAGTCCCCTTACTCCTTCCAGAGTAGTGAATGTGTTTTGGTAAAGTCCAAGGGATAGTGTTGCTTGCCTAGAATCACACTGTGAGTCTGTGTGCATTTGGACAACCATTGTGAGAGAAGCATTTGGTTACATAATGTATTTGCTGATAGATAATGGCTTAAAAACCTGTCAAGTTTTAGTAGCATTAGAAGCCAGTCATTGCTCATGCATTTCATAAAATGAGTCAGGCTTTGACACTAAAGTGCAGTACTGAAATATGTAGATTGTGTGCAGTCCCCTTACCCCTTCCAGAGTATTGAATGAGTTTTGGTAAACTCCAAGGGATAGTGTTGCTTGTCTAGAATCACACTGTGAGTCTGTGTGTATTTGGGTAACCATTGTGAGAGAAGCATTTGGTAACATCATGTATTTGCTGGCATATAACTGGTTTAAAAACTGTTTTTTGTGAAGTTTTTGTAGCATTAGAAGCTAGTCATTGTTCATGCAATTGCAAAACGAGTCAGGCTTTCACAGTAGTGTGCAGTATTGAAATATGTAGAAGGTGTGCAGTCACCTTACCACTTCTAGAGTAGTGATTGTGTGTTGGTAAAGTACAAGGAAGAGTGTTGCTTGACTAGAATCACACTGTGAGTCTGTGTGCATTTGGGAACCACTGTGAGAGAAGCATTTGGGTACTTCATATCTTTGCACACACATAACTGCTTAAAAGCCTTTCCTGTTCTCAAGTTTTGGTAGAATTAGAAGCCAGTCATTGCTTATGTATTCGGAAAATGAGTCAAGCTTTGACACTAAAGTGCAGTACTGAAATATGTAGATTGTGTGCAGTCCCCTTACCCCTTCCAGAGTAGTGAATGAGTTTTGGTAAACTCCAAGGGATAGTGTTGCTTGTCTAGAATCACACTGTGAGTCTGTGTGTATTTGAGTAACCATTGTGAGAGAAACATTTGGTAATGTGTATTTGCTGACAGATATCTGTTTTAAAACCTGTCATGTTGTCAAGTTTTAGTAGCATTAGAAGCCTGTCATTGCTTATGCATTCATAAAAAGAGTCAGGCTTTGACACTAAAGTGCAGTACTGAAATATGTAGATTGTGTGCAGTCCCCTTACCCCTTCCAGAGTAGTGAATGAGTTTTAGTAAACTCCAAGGGATAGTGTTGCTTGTCTAGAATCACGCTGTGAGTCTGTGTGCATTTGGGCAACTATTGTGAGGAAAGCATTTGGTAACATCATGTATTTGCTGGCAGATAACTGCTTTAAAACCTGTTTTGTTGTGAAGTTTTTGTAGCATTAGAAGCTAGTCATTGCTTATGCAATTGCAAAACGAGTCAGGCTTTCACAGTAGTGTGCAGTATTGAAATATGTAGAATGTGTGCAGTCACCTTACCACTTCTAGACTAGTGATTGTGTCTTGGTAAAGTACAAGGAAGAGTGTTGCTTGACTAGAATCACACTGGGAGTCTGTGTGCATTTGGGAACCACTGTGAGAGAAGCATTTGGGTACTTCATATCTTTGCACAAACATAACTGCTTAAAAGCCTTTCCTGTTCTCAAGTTTTGGTAGAATTAGAAGCCAGTCATTGCTTATGTATTCGGAAAATGAGTCAAGCTTTGACACTAAAGTGCAGTACTGAAATATGTAGAATGTGTGCAGTTACTTTACCCCTTCCAGAGTAGTGAATGAGTTTTTGTAAACTCCAAGGGATAGTGTTGCTTGTCTAGAATCACACTGTGAGTCTGTGTGCATTTGGGTAACCATTGTGAGAGAAGCATTTGGTAATATTGTGTATTTGCTGACAGATAACTGTTTTAAAACCTGTCATGTTGTCAAGTTTTAGTAGCATTAGAAGCCAGTCATTGCTTATGCATTCATAAAATGAGTCAGGCTTTGACACTAAAGTGCACTACCGAAATATGTAGATTGTGTGCAGTCCCCTTACTCCTTCCAGAGTAGTGAAAGTGTGTTGGTAAAGTCCAAGGGATAGTGTTGCTTGTCTAGAATCACACTGTGAGTCTGTGTGCATTTGGACAACCATTGTGAGAGAAGCATTTGGTTACATCATGTATTTGCTGATAGATAATGGCTTAAAAACCTGTCAAGTTTTAGTAGCATTAGAAGCCAGTCATTGCTCATGCATTTCATAAAATGAGTCAGGCTTTGACACTAAAGTGCAGTACTGAAATATGTAGATTGTGTGCAGTCCCCTTACCCCTTCCAGAGTAGTGAATGAGTTTTGGTAAACTCCAAAGGATAGTGTTGCTTGTCTAGAATCACCCTGTGAGTCTGTGTGTATTTGGGTAACCATTGTGAGAGAAGCATTTGGTAATATTGTGTATTTGCTGACAGATATCTTTTTTAAAACCTGTCATGTTGTCAAGTTTTAGTAGCATTAGAAGCCTGTCATTGCTTATGCATTCATAAAAAGAGTCAGGCTTTGACACTAAAGTGCAGTACTGAAATATGTAGAATGTGTGCAGTCCCCTTACTCCTTCCAGAGTAGTGAATGTGTTTTCGTAAAGTCCAAGGGATAGTGTTACTTGTCTAGAATCACCCTGTGAGTCTGTGTGCATTTGGGCAACCATTGTGAGAGAAGCATTTGGTTACATCATGTATTTGCTGATAGATAATGGCTTAAAAACCTGTCATGTTGTCAAGTTTTAGTAGTATTAGAAGCCAGTGATTGCTTATGCATTCACAAAATGAGTCAGGCTTTGACACTAAAGTGCAGTACTGAAATATGTAGATTGTGTGCAGTCCCCTTACCCCTTCCAGAGTAGTGAATGAGTTTGGGTAAACTCCAAGGGATAGTGTTGCTTGTCTAGAATCCCACTGTGAGTCTGTGTGCATTTGGGCAACTATTGTGAGAAAAGCATTTGGTAACATCATGTATTTGCTGGCAGATAACTGCTTTAAAACCTGTTTAGTTGTGAAGTTTTTGTAGCATTAGAAGCTAGTCATTGCTTATGCAATTGCAAAACGAGTCAGGCTTTCACAGTAGTGTGCAGTATTGAAATATGTAGACGGTGTGCAGTCACCTTGCCACTTCTAGACTAGTGATTGTGTGTTGGTAAAATACAAGGAAGAGTGTTGCTTGACTAGAATCACACTGTGAGTCTGTGTGCATTTGGGAACCACTGTGAGAGAAGCATTTGGGTACTTCATATCTTTGCACACACATACCTGCTTAAAAGTCTTTCCTGTTCTCAAGTTTTGGTAGAATTAGAAGCCAGTCATTGCTTATGTATTTGGAAAATGAGTCAAGCTTTGACACTAAAGTGCAGTACTGAAATATGTAGAATGTGTGCAGTTACTTTACCCCTTCCAAAGTAGTGAATGAGTTTTTGTAAACTCCAAGGGATAGTGTTGCTTGTCTAGAATCACACTGTGAGTCTGTGTGCATTTGGGTAACCATTGTGAGAGAAGCATTTGGTAATATCGTGTATTTGCTGACAGATAACTGTTTTAAAACCTGTCATGTTGTCAAGTTTTAGTAGCATTAGAAGCCAGTCATTGCTTATGCATTCATAAAATGAGTCAGGCTTTGACACTAAAGTGCACTACTGAAATATGTAGATTGTGTGCAGTCCCCTTACTCCTTCCAGAGTAGTGAATGTGTTTTGGTAAAGTCCAAGGGATAGTGTTGCTTGCCTAGAATCACACTGTGAGTCTGTGTGCATTTGGACAACCATTGTGAGAGAAGCATTTGGTTACATAATGTATTTGCTGATAGATAATGGCTTAAAAACCTGTCAAGTTTTAGTAGCATTAGAAGCCAGTCATTGCTCATGCATTTCATAAAATGAGTCAGGCTTTGACACTAAAGTGCAGTACTGAAATATGTAGATTGTGTGCAGTCCCCTTACCCCTTCCAGAGTATTGAATGAGTTTTGGTAAACTCCAAGGGATAGTGTTGCTTGTCTAGAATCACACTGTGAGTCTGTGTGTATTTGGGTAACCATTGTGAGAGAAGCATTTGGTAACATCATGTATTTGCTGGCATATAACTGGTTTAAAAACTGTTTTTTGTGAAGTTTTTGTAGCATTAGAAGCTAGTCATTGTTCATGCAATTGCAAAACGAGTCAGGCTTTCACAGTAGTGTGCAGTATTGAAATATGTAGAAGGTGTGCAGTCACCTTACCACTTCTAGAGTAGTGATTGTGTGTTGGTAAAGTACAAGGAAGAGTGTTGCTTGACTAGAATCACACTGTGAGTCTGTGTGCATTTGGGAACCACTGTGAGAGAAGCATTTGGGTACTTCATATCTTTGCACACACATAACTGCTTAAAAGCCTTTCCTGTTCTCAAGTTTTGGTAGAATTAGAAGCCAGTCATTGCTTATGTATTCGGAAAATGAGTCAAGCTTTGACACTAAAGTGCAGTACTGAAATATGTAGAATGTGTGCAGTTACTTTACCCCTTCCAGAGTAGTGAATGTGTTTTGGTAAAGTACAGGGGATAGTGTTGCTTGTCTAGAATCACACTGTGAGTCTGTGTGCATTTGGGCAACCATTGTGAGAGAAGCATTTGGTTACATCATGTATTTGCTGATAGATAACAGCTTAAAAACCTGTCATGTTGTCAAGTTTTAGTACTATTAGAAGCCAGTGATTGCTTATGCATTCACAAAATGAGTCAGGCTTTGACACTAAAGTGCAGTACTGAAATATGTAAATTGTGTGCAGTCCCCTTACCCCTTGCAGAGTAGTGAATGAGTTTTTAGTAAACTCCAAGGGATAGTGTTGCTTGTCTTGAATCCCACTGTGAGTCTGTGTGCATTTGGGCAACTATTGTGAGAAAAGCATTTGGTAACATCATATATTTGCTGGGAGATAACTGCTTTAAAACCTGTTTTGTTGTGAAGTTTTTGTAGCATTAAAAGCTAGTCATTGCTTAAGCAATTGCAAAACGAGTCAGGCTTTCACAGTAGTGTGCAGTATTGAAATATGTAGAAGGTGTGCAGTCACCTTACCACTTCTAGACTAGTGATTGTGTGTTGGTAAAGTACAAGGAAGAGTGTTCCTTGACTAGAATCACACTGTGAGTCTGTGTGCATTTGGGAACCACTGTGAGAGAAGCATTTGGGTACTTCATATCTTTGCACAAACATAACTGCTTAAAAGCCTTTCCTGTTCTCAAGTTTTGGTAGAATTAGAAGCCAGTCATTGCTTATGTATTCGGAAAATTAGTCAAGCTTTGACACTAAAGTGCAGTACTGAAATATGTAGAATGTGTGCAGTTACTTTACCCCTTCCAGAGTAGTGAATGAGTTTTTGTAAACTCCAAGGGATAGTGTTGCTTGTCTAGAATCACACTGTGAGTCTGTGTGCATTTGGGTAACCATTGTGAGAGAAGCATTTGGTAATATTGTGTATTTGCTGACAGATAACTGTTTTAAAACCTGTCATGTTGTCAAGTTTTAGTAGCATTAGAAGCCAGTCATTGCTTATGCATTCATAAAATGAGTCAGGCTTTGACACTAAAGTGCACTACCGAAATATGTAGATTGTGTGCAGTCCCCTTACTCCTTCCAGAGTAGTGAAAGTGTTTTGGTAAAGTCCAAGGGATAGTGTTGCTTGTCTAGAATCACACTGTGAGTCTGTGTGCATTTGGACAACCATTGAGAGAGAAGCATTTGGTTACATCATGTATTTGCTGATAGATAATGGCTTAAAAACCTGTCAAGTTTTAGTAGCATTAGAAGCCAGTCATTGTTCATGCATTTCATAAAATGAGTCAGGCTTTGACACTAAAGTGCAGTACTGAAATATGTAGATTGTGTGCAGTCCCCTTACCCCTTCCAGAGTAGTGAATGAGTTTTGGTAAACTCCAAGGGATAGTGTTGCTTGTCTAGAATCACACTGTGAGTCTGTGTGTATTTGAGTAACCATTGTGAGAGAAACATTTGGTAATGTGTATTTGCTGACAGATATCTGTTTTAAAACCTGTCATGTTGTCAAGTTTTAGTAGCATTAGAAGCCTGTCATTGCTTATGCATTCATAAAAAGAGTCAGGCTTTGACACTAAAGTGCAGTACTGAAATATGTAGATTGTGTGCAGTCCCCTTACCCCTTCCAGAGTAGTGAATGAGTTTTAGTAAACTCCAAGGGATAGTGTTGCTTGTCTAGAATCACGCTGTGAGTCTGTGTGCATTTGGGCAACTATTGTGAGGAAAGCATTTGGTAACATCATGTATTTGCTGGCAGATAACTGCTTTAAAACCTGTTTTGTTGTGAAGTTTTTGTAGCATTAGAAGCTAGTCATTGCTTATGCAATTGCAAAACGAGTCAGGCTTTCACAGTAGTGTGCAGTATTGAAATATGTAGAATGTGTGCAGTCACCTTACCACTTCTAGACTAGTGATTGTGTCTTGGTAAAGTACAAGGAAGAGTGTTGCTTGACTAGAATCACACTGGGAGTCTGTGTGCATTTGGGAACCACTGTGAGAGAAGCATTTGGGTACTTCATATCTTTGCACAAACATAACTGCTTAAAAGCCTTTCCTGTTCTCAAGTTTTGGTAGAATTAGAAGCCAGTCATTGCTTATGTATTCGGAAAATGAGTCAAGCTTTGACACTAAAGTGCAGTACTGAAATATGTAGAATGTGTGCAGTTACTTTACCCCTTCCAGAGTAGTGAATGAGTTTTTGTAAACTCCAAGGGATAGTGTTGCTTGTCTAGAATCACACTGTGAGTCTGTGTGCATTTGGGTAACCATTGTGAGAGAAGCATTTGGTAATATTGTGTATTTGCTGACAGATAACTGTTTTAAAACCTGTCATGTTGTCAAGTTTTAGTAGCATTAGAAGCCAGTCATTGCTTATGCATTCATAAAATGAGTCAGGCTTTGACACTAAAGTGCACTACCGAAATATGTAGATTGTGTTCAGTCCCCTTACTCCTTCCAGAGTAGTGAAAGTGTTTTGGTAAAGTCCAAGGGATAGTGTTGCTTGTCTAGAATCACACTGTGAGTCTGTGTGCATTTGGACAACCATTGTGAGAGAAGCATTTGGTTACATCATGTATTTGCTGATAGATAATGGCTTAAAAACCTGTCAAGTTTTAGTAGCATTAGAAGCCAGTCATTGCTCATGCATTTCATAAAATGAGTCAGGCTTTGACACTAAAGTGCAGTACTGAAATATGTAGATTGTGTGCAGTCCCCTTACCCCTTCCAGAGTAGTGAATGAGTTTTGGTAAACTCCAAGGGATAGTGTTGCTTGTCTAGAATCACCCTGTGAGTCTGTGTGTATTTGGGTAACCATTGTGAGAGAAGCATTTGGTAATATTGTGTATTTGCTGACAGATATCTTTTTTAAAACCTGTCATGTTGTCAAGTTTTAGTAGCATTAGAAGCCTGTCATTGCTTATGCATTCATAAAAAGAGTCAGGCTTTGACACTAAAGTGCAGTACTGAAATATGTAGAATGTGTGCAGTCCCCTTACTCCTTCCAGAGTAGTGAATGTGTTTTCGTAAAGTCCAAGGGATAGTGTTACTTGTCTAGAATCACACTGAGAGTCTGTGTGCATTTGGGCAACCATTGTGAGAGAAGCATTTGGTTACATCATGTATTTGCTGATAGATAATGGCTTAAAAACCTGTCATGTTGTCAAGTTTTAGTAGTATTAGAAGCCAGTGATTGCTTATGCATTCACAAAATGAGTCAGACTTTGACACTAAAGTGCAGTACTGAAATATGTAGATTGTGTGCAGTCCCCTTACCCCTTCCAGAGTAGTGAATGAGTTTGGGTAAACTCCAAGGGATAGTGTTGCTTGTCTAGAATCCCACTGTGAGTCTGTGTGCATTTGGGCAACTATTGTGAGAAAAGCATTTGGTAACATCATGTATTTGCTGGCAGATAACTGCTTTAAAACCTGTTTAGTTGTGAAGTTTTTGTAGCATTAGAAGCTAGTCATTGCTTATGCAATTGCAAAACGAGTCAGGCTTTCACAGTAGTGTGCAGTATTGAAATATGTAGACGGTGTGCAGTCACCTTGCCACTTCTAGACTAGTGATTGTGTGTTGGTAAAATACAAGGAAGAGTGTTGCTTGACTAGAATCACACTGTGAGTCTGTGTGCATTTGGGAACCACTGTGAGAGAAGCATTTGGGTACTTCATATCTTTGCACACACATACCTGCTTAAAAGTCTTTCCTGTTCTCAAGTTTTGGTAGAATTAGAAGCCAGTCATTGCTTATGTATTCGGAAAATGAGTCAAGCTTTGACACTAAAGTGCAGTACTGAAATATGTAGAATGTGTGCAGTTACTTTACCCCTTCCAAAGTAGTGAATGAGTTTTTGTAAACTCCAAGGGATAGTGTTGCTTGTCTAGAATCACACTGTGAGTCTGTGTGCATTTGGGTAACCATTGTGAGAGAAGCATTTGGTAATATCGTGTATTTGCTGACAGATAACTGTTTTAAAACCTGTCATGTTGTCAAGTTTTAGTAGCATTAGAAGCCAGTCATTGCTTATGCATTCATAAAATGAGTCAGGCTTTGACACTAAAGTGCACTACTGAAATATGTAGATTGTGTGCAGTCCCCTTACTCCTTCCAGAGTAGTGAATGTGTTTTGGTAAAGTCCAAGGGATAGTGTTGCTTGCCTAGAATCACACTGTGAGTCTGTGTGCATTTGGACAACCATTGTGAGAGAAGCATTTGGTTACATAATGTATTTGCTGATAGATAATGGCTTAAAAACCTGTCAAGTTTTAGTAGCATTAGAAGCCAGTCATTGCTCATGCATTTCATAAAATGAGTCAGGCTTTGACACTAAAGTGCAGTACTGAAATATGTAGATTGTGTGCAGTCCCCTTACCCCTTCCAGAGTATTGAATGAGTTTTGGTAAACTCCAAGGGATAGTGTTGCTTGTCTAGAATCACACTGTGAGTCTGTGTGTATTTGGGTAACCATTGTGAGAGAAGCATTTGGTAACATCATGTATTTGCTGGCATATAACTGGTTTAAAAACTGTTTTTTGTGAAGTTTTTGTAGCATTAGAAGCTAGTCATTGTTCATGCAATTGCAAAACAAGTCAGGCTTTCACAGTAGTGTGCAGTATTGAAATATGTAGAAGGTGTGCAGTCACCTTACCACTTCTAGAGTAGTGATTGTGTGTTGGTAAAGTACAAGGAAGAGTGTTGCTTGACTAGAATCACACTGTGAGTCTGTGTGCATTTGGGAACCACTGTGAGAGAAGCATTTGGGTACTTCATATCTTTGCACACACATAACTGCTTAAAAGCCTTTCCTGTTCTCAAGTTTTGGTAGAATTAGAAGCCAGTCATTGCTTATGTATTCGGAAAATGAGTCAAGCTTTGACACTAAAGTGCAGTACTGAAATATGTAGAATGTGTGCAGTTACTTTACCCCTTCCAGAGTAGTGAATGTGTTTTGGTAAAGTACAGGGGATAGTGTTGCTTGTCTAGAATCACACTGTGAGTCTGTGTGCATTTGGGCAACCATTGTGAGAGAAGCATTTGGTTACATCATGTATTTGCTGATAGATAACAGCTTAAAAACCTGTCATGTTGTCAAGTTTTAGTAGTATTAGAAGCCAGTGATTGCTTATGCATTCACAAAATGAGTCAGGCTTTGACACTAAAGTGCAGTACTGAAATATGTAAATTGTGTGCAGTCCCCTTACCCCTTGCAGAGTAGTGAATGAGTTTTTAGTAAACTCCAAGGGATAGTGTTGCTTGTCTTGAATCCCACTGTGAGTCTGTGTGCATTTGGGCAACTATTGTGAGAAAAGCATTTGGTAACATCATATATTTGCTGGGAGATAACTGCTTTAAAACCTGTTTTGTTGTGAAGTTTTTGTAGCATTAAAAGCTAGTCATTGCTTAAGCAATTGCAAAACGAGTCAGGCTTTCACAGTAGTGTGCAGTATTGAAATATGTAGAAGGTGTGCAGTCACCTTACCACTTCTAGACTAGTGATTGTGTGTTGGTAAAGTACAAGGAAGAGTGTTCCTTGACTAGAATCACACTGTGAGTCTGTGTGCATTTGGGAACCACTGTGAGAGAAGCATTTGGGTACTTCATATCTTTGCACAAACATAACTGCTTAAAAGCCTTTCCTGTTCTCAAGTTTTGGTAGAATTAGAAGCCAGTCATTGCTTATGTATTCGGAAAATTAGTCAAGCTTTGACACTAAAGTGCAGTACTGAAATATGTAGAATGTGTGCAGTTACTTTACCCCTTCCAGAGTAGTGAATGAGTTTTTGTAAACTCCAAGGGATAGTGTTGCTTGTCTAGAATCACACTGTGAGTCTGTGTGCATTTGGGTAACCATTGTGAGAGAAGCATTTGGTAATATCGTGTATTTGCTGACAGATAACTGTTTTAAAACCTGTCATGTTGTCAAGTTTTAGTAGCATTAGAAGCCAGTCATTGCTTATGCATTCATAAAATGAGTCAGGCTTTGACACTAAAGTGCACTACTGAAATATGTAGATTGTGTGCAGTCCCCTTACTCCTTCCAGAGTAGTGAATGTGTTTTGGTAAAGTCCAAGGGATAGTGTTGCTTGCCTAGAATCACACTGTGAGTCTGTGTGCATTTGGACAACCATTGTGAGAGAAGCATTTGGTTACATAATGTATTTGCTGATAGATAATGGCTTAAAAACCTGTCAAGTTTTAGTAGCATTAGAAGCCAGTCATTGCTCATGCATTTCATAAAATGAGTCAGGCTTTGACACTAAAGTGCAGTACTGAAATATGTAGATTGTGTGCAGTCCCCTTACCCCTTCCAGAGTATTGAATGAGTTTTGGTAAACTCCAAGGGATAGTGTTGCTTGTCTAGAATCACACTGTGAGTCTGTGTGTATTTGAGTAACCATTGTGAGAGAAACATTTGGTAATGTGTATTTGCTGACAGATATCTGTTTTAAAACCTGTCATGTTGTCAAGTTTTAGTAGCATTAGAAGCCTGTCATTGCTTATGCATTCATAAAAAGAGTCAGGCTTTGACACTAAAGTGCAGTACTGAAATATGTAGATTGTGTGCAGTCCCCTTACCCCTTCCAGAGTAGTGAATGAGTTTTAGTAAACTCCAAGGGATAGTGTTGCTTGTCTAGAATCACGCTGTGAGTCTGTGTGCATTTGGGCAACTATTGTGAGGAAAGCATTTGGTAACATCATGTATTTGCTGGCAGATAACTGCTTTAAAACCTGTTTTGTTGTGAAGTTTTTGTAGCATTAGAAGCTAGTCATTGCTTATGCAATTGCAAAACGAGTCATGCTTTCACAGTAGTGTGCAGTATTGAAATATGTAGAATGTGTGCAGTCACCTTACCACTTCTAGACTAGTGATTGTGTCTTGGTAAAGTACAAGGAAGAGTGTTGCTTGACTAGAATCACACTGGGAGTCTGTGTGCATTTGGGAACCACTGTGAGAGAAGCATTTGGGTACTGCATATCTTTGCACAAACATAACTGCTTAAAAGCCTTTCCTGTTCTCAAGTTTTGGTAGAATTAGAAGCCAGTCATTGCTTATGTATTCGGAAAATGAGTCAAGCTTTGACACTAAAGTGCAGTACTGAAATATGTAGAATGTGTGCAGTTACTTTACCCCTTCCAGAGTAGTGAATGAGTTTTTGTAAACTCCAAGGGATAGTGTTGCTTGTCTAGAATCACACTGTGAATCTGTGTGCATTTGGGTAACCATTGTGAGAGAAGCATTTGGTAATATTGTGTATTTGCTGACAGATAACTGTTTTAAAACCTGTCATGTTGTCAAGTTTTAGTAGCATTAGAAGCCAGTCATTGCTTATGCATTCATAAAATGAGTCAGGCTTTGACACTAAAGTGCACTACCGAAATATGTAGATTGTGTGCAGTCCCCTTACTCCTTCCAGAGTAGTGAAAGTGTGTTGGTAAAGTCCAAGGGATAGTGTTGCTTGTCTAGAATCACACTGTGAGTCTGTGTGCATTTGGACAACCATTGTGAGAGAAGCATTTGGTTACATCATGTATTTGCTGATAGATAATGGCTTAAAAACCTGTCAAGTTTTAGTAGCATTAGAAGCCAGTCATTGCTCATGCATTTCATAAAATGAGTCAGGCTTTGACACTAAAGTGCAGTACTGAAATGTGTAGATTGTGTGCAGTCCCCTTACCCCTTCCAGAGTAGTGAATGAGTTTTGGTAAACTCCAAAGGATAGTGTTGCTTGTCTAGAATCACCCTGTGAGTCTGTGTGTATTTGGGTAACCATTGTGAGAGAAGCATTTGGTAATATTGTGTATTTGCTGACAGATATCTTTTTTAAAACCTGTCATGTTGTCAAGTTTTAGTAGCATTAGAAGCCTGTCATTGCTTATGCATTCATAAAAAGAGTCAGGCTTTGACACTAAAGTGCAGTACTGAAATATGTAGAATGTGTGCAGTCCCCTTACTCCTTCCAGAGTAGTGAATGTGTTTTCGTAAAGTCCAAGGGATAGTGTTACTTGTCTAGAATCACACTGAGAGTCTGTGTGCATTTGGGCAACCATTGTGAGAGAAGCATTTGGTTACATCATGTATTTGCTGATAGATAATGGCTTAAAAACCTGTCATGTTGTCAAGTTTTAGTAGTATTAGAAGCCAGTGATTGCTTATGCATTCACAAAATGAGTCAGGCTTTGACACTAAAGTGCAGTACTGAAATATGTAGATTGTGTGCAGTCCCCTTACCCCTTCCAGAGTAGTGAATGAGTTTGGGTAAACTCCAAGGGATAGTGTTGCTTGTCTAGAATCCCACTGTGAGTCTGTGTGCATTTGGGCAACTATTGTGAGAAAAGCATTTGGTAACATCATGTATTTGCTGGCAGATAACTGCTTTAAAACCTGTTTAGTTGTGAAGTTTTTGTAGCATTAGAAGCTAGTCATTGCTTATGCAATTGCAAAACGAGTCAGGCTTTCACAGTAGTGTGCAGTATTGAAATATGTAGACGGTGTGCAGTCACCTTGCCACTTCTAGACTAGTGATTGTGTGTTGGTAAAATACAAGGAAGAGTGTTGCTTGACTAGAATCACACTGTGAGTCTGTGTGCATTTGGGAACCACTGTGAGAGAAGCATTTGGGTACTTCATATCTTTGCACACACATACCTGCTTAAAAGTCTTTCCTGTTCTCAAGTTTTGGTAGAATTAGAAGCCAGTCATTGCTTATGTATTCGGAAAATGAGTCAAGCTTTGACACTAAAGTGCAGTACTGAAATATGTAGAATGTGTGCAGTTACTTTACCCCTTCCAAAGTAGTGAATGAGTTTTTGTAAACTCCAAGGGATAGTGTTGCTTGTCTAGAATCACACTGTGAGTCTGTGTGCATTTGGGTAACCATTGTGAGAGAAGCATTTGGTAATATCGTGTATTTGCTGACAGATAACTGTTTTAAAACCTGTCATGTTGTCAAGTTTTAGTAGCATTAGAAGCCAGTCATTGCTTATGCATTCATAAAATGAGTCAGGCTTTGACACTAAAGTGCACTACTGAAATATGTAGATTGTGTGCAGTCCCCTTACTCCTTCCAGAGTAGTGAATGTGTTTTGGTAAAGTCCAAGGGATAGTGTTGCTTGCCTAGAATCACACTGTGAGTCTGTGTGCATTTGGACAACCATTGTGAGAGAAGCATTTGGTTACATAATGTATTTGCTGATAGATAATGGCTTAAAAACCTGTCAAGTTTTAGTAGCATTAGAAGCCAGTCATTGCTCATGCATTTCATAAAATGAGTCAGGCTTTGACACTAAAGTGCAGTACTGAAATATGTAGATTGTGTGCAGTCCCCTTACCCCTTCCAGAGTATTGAATGAGTTTTGGTAAACTCCAAGGGATAGTGTTGCTTGTCTAGAATCACACTGTGAGTCTGTGTGTATTTGGGTAACCATTGTGAGAGAAGCATTTGGTAACATCATGTATTTGCTGGCATATAACTGGTTTAAAAACTGTTTTTTGTGAAGTTTTTGTAGCATTAGAAGCTAGTCATTGTTCATGCAATTGCAAAACGAGTCAGGCTTTCACAGTAGTGTGCAGTATTGAAATATGTAGAAGGTGTGCAGTCACCTTACCACTTCTAGAGTAGTGATTGTGTGTTGGTAAAGTACAAGGAAGAGTGTTGCTTGACTAGAATCACACTGTGAGTCTGTGTGCATTTGGGAACCACTGTGAGAGAAGCATTTGGGTACTTCATATCTTTGCACACACATAACTGCTTAAAAGCCTTTCCTGTTCTCAAGTTTTGGTAGAATTAGAAGCCAGTCATTGCTTATGTATTCGGAAAATGAGTCAAGCTTTGACACTAAAGTGCAGTACTGAAATATGTAGAATGTGTGCAGTTACTTTACCCCTTCCAGAGTAGTGAATGTGTTTTGGTAAAGTACAGGGGATAGTGTTGCTTGTCTAGAATCACACTGTGAGTCTGTGTGCATTTGGGCAACCATTGTGAGAGAAGCGTTTGGTTACATCATGTATTTGCTGATAGATAACAGCTTAAAAACCTGTCATGTTGTCAAGTTTTAGTAGTATTAGAAGCCAGTGATTGCTTATGCATTAGGCCTGGGCAAAAATTTCGTTCCGTTCGCGGAAATTGCGATAATTTGACATTTTTGCGTTCCGCGGAGAGCGCGAAAATGTCAAAAATTCCGGTTTCCGCAGCTTGGCGATAATTTGTTTCTTGCTCGCGCTGTAAAATGATACATTCTCGCGCGCGCGCGATCGCCTTACCTGAATCCCTGCGTTCGCCGACAAGTTTTCTTGATCCGGTCGCGTTCTCCATGAGATGTTGTATTGTTTTTAGCCATTTGCGCTGTCTCGCGACAGTTCGCGCCCGCAGTGACGTCATGCGTCGCGCGATCACGTCTTTCTTCTCGCGATCATGCACCGCGAGAACAACTCAAAACAAGATGGCCGCGCCCGCAAGCAGCCACATGGGTAAGTTGGCGACCCGCAACCATGCAGAAAATCGCGCGAACATGCCGGAAAAAAACTTCCGCATCTTCGCGATATTTCTGCTTGTTTGCGATAATTTTAAACATTCTCGCGATAATTTGCGAAGGTTAATTCCGCAAATTCCGCCCACCCCTATTATGCATTCACAAAATGAGTCAGGCTTTGACACTAAAGTGCAGTACTGAAATATGTAAATTGTGTGCAGTCCCCTTACCCCTTGCAGAGTAGTGAATGAGTTTTTAGTAAACTCCAAGGGATAGTGTTGCTTGTCTTGAATCCCACTGTGAGTCTGTGTGCATTTGGGCAACTATTGTGAGAAAAGCATTTGGTAACATCATATATTTGCTGGGAGATAACTGCTTTAAAACCTGTTTTGTTGTGAAGTTTTTGTAGCATTAAAAGCTAGTCATTGCTTAAGCAATTGCAAAACGAGTCAGGCTTTCACAGGAGTGTGCAGTATTGAAATATGTAGAAGGTGTGCAGTCACCTTACCACTTCTAGACTAGTGATTGTGTGTTGGTAAAGTACAAGGAAGAGTGTTGCTTGACTAGAATCACACTGTGAGTCTGTGTGCATTTGGGAACCACTGTGAGAGAAGCATTTGGGTACTTCATATCTTTGCACAAACATAACTGCTTAAAAGCCTTTCCTGTTCTCAAGTTTTGGTAGAATTAGAAGCCAGTCATTGCTTATGTATTCGGAAAATTAGTCAAGCTTTGACACTAAAGTGCAGTACTGAAATATGTAGAATGTGTGCAGTTACTTTACCCATTCCAGAGTAGTGAATGAGTTTTTGTAAACTCCAAGGGATAGTGTTGCTTGTCTAGAATCACACTGTGAGTCTGTGTGCATTTGGGTAACCATTGTGAGAGAAACATTTGGTAATATTGTGTATTTGCTGACAGATAACTGTTTTAAAACCTGTCATGTTGTCAAGTTTTAGTAGCATTAGAAGCCAGTCATTGCTTATGCATTCATAAAATGAGTCAGGCTTTGACACTAAAGTGCACTACCGAAATATGTAGATTGTGTGCAGTCCCCTTACTCCTTCCAGAGTAGTGAAAGTGTTTTGGTAAAGTCCAAGGGATAGTGTTGCTTGTCTAGAATCACACTGTGAGTCTGTGTGCATTTGGACAACCATTGAGAGAGAAGCATTTGGTTACATCATGTATTTGCTGATAGATAATGGCTTAAAAACCTGTCAAGTTTTAGTAGCATTAGAAGCCAGTCATTGTTCATGCATTTCATAAAATGAGTCAGGCTTTGACACTAAAGTGCAGTACTGAAATATGTAGATTGTGTGCAGTCCCCTTACCCCTTCCAGAGTAGTGAATGAGTTTTGGTAAACTCCAAGGGATAGTGTTGCTTGTCTAGAATCACACTGTGAGTCTGTGTGTATTTGGGTAACCATTGTGAGAGAAACATTTGGTAATGTGTATTTGCTGACAGATATCTGTTTTAAAACCTGTCATGTTGTCAAGTTTTAGTAGCATTAGAAGCCTGTCATTGCTTATGCATTCATAAAAAGAGTCAGGCTTTGACACTAAAGTGCAGTACTGAAATATGTAGATTGTGTGCAGTCCCCTTACCCCTTCCAGAGTAGTGAATGAGTTTTAGTAAACTCCAAGGGATAGTGTTGCTTGTCTAGAATCACACTGTGAGTCTGTGTGCATTTGGGCAACTATTGTGAGGAAAGCATTTGGTAACATCATGTATTTGCTGGCAGATAACTGCTTTAAAACCTGTTTTGTTGTGAAGTTTTTGTAGCATTAGAAGCTAGTCATTGCTTATGAAATTGCAAAACGAGTCAGGCTTTCACAGTAGTGTGCAGTATTGAAATATGTAGAATGTGTGCAGTCACCTTACCACTTCTAGACTAGTGATTGTGTCTTGGTAAAGTACAAGGAAGAGTGTTGCTTGACTAGAATCACACTGTGAGTCTGTGTGCATTTGGGAACCACTGTGAGAGAAGCATTTGGGTACTTCATATCTTTGCATACATATAACTGCTTAAAAGCCTTTTCTGTTCTCAAGTTTTGGTAGAATTAGATGCCAGTCATTGCTTATGTATTCAGAAAATGAGTCAAGCTTTGACACTAAAGTGCAGTACTGAAATATGTAGAATGTGTGCAGTTACTTTACCCCTTCCAGAGTAGTGAATGAGTTTTTGTAAACTCCAAAGGATAGTGTTGCTTGTCTAGAATCACACTGTGAGTCTGTGTGCATTTGGGTAACCATTGTGAGAGAAGCATTTGGTAATATTGTGTATTTGCTGACAGATAACTGTTTTAAAACCTGTCATGTTGTCAAGTTTTAGTAGCATTAGAAGCCAGTCATTGCTTATGTATTCATAAAATGAGTCAGGCTTTGACACTAAAGTGCAGTACTGAAATACATAAATTGTGTGCAGTCCCTTTACTCCTTCCAGGGTAGTGAATGTGTTATGGTAAAGTCCAAAGGATAGTGTTGCTTGTCTAGAATCACACTGTGAGTCTGTGTGCATTTGGGCAACCATTGTGAGAGAAGCATTTGGTTACATCATGTATTTGCTGATAGACAATGGCCTAAAACCTTTCATGTTGTCAAGTTTTAGTAGTATTAGAAGCCAGTGATTGCTTATGCATTCACAAAATGAGTCAGGCTTTGACACTAAAGTGTAGTACTGAAATATGTAGATTGTGTGCTGACCCCTTACCCCTTCCAGAGTAGTGAATGAGTTTTGGTAAACTCCAATGGATAGTGTTGCTTGTCTAGAATCACATTCAGTTAATATCCAAGTAGTAATGGAGTGAGGCAGGCCTTAGCACATGGATTGATTCAAATGCATATCCTCTAAGCATGCAGTCCTCTAACCACCTACACAATTGTCTTTCAGACCTTCAATTTCCCAGTCAGTATCTATAAACTCCAGTAAACACTCTTTCAGTCCACTTGCACACCTCTAGTGACTCATCAGGCACTATGTACTAATCAAGTCAAGTCAAATAAGTCTTTATTTCGAGTATTTCATCATAAAAGACATAATACAAATCATCAGTACGAGTAATTAAAAAGGGAATAAAATTAGCATAATAGACAAAAATGGACCAATTAATAAATAACACGGTAAAAACAGAATAAGAGAATATTAAATAACATTTAAGTGATGACTTGAATATATTTAGGACCTACAACCCAACGCCTCTACTTTATGTGGATCCAAAGGATATGTGGCTAATGCGCCTGATCCGTAGGAACCATGCCCAACTAATATATTTAGCCACACCAATGGCCACAAATGGTGATGCATCAGATTTTAAAATTCTGGTGGCCTCCAGTGCTGATCTAACGCCCAGTTCACGACATACAGGGCGCAACCATAGCTGTCGCGGTCGGTGGTACTCAGGACAAACATATAAGAAATGATCAACTGTTTCAATCTGGTCCTCACATATGGGACATGTGTTATTACCATTTGAATTCCAACCTTTAGTGAAACAGCGGAACGGGAGGGTGCCTAATCTAAATTGATGGTATAATTTCCGATCCTGCTGTTTAGTTATTACGTCCCAGTATACCTCAAAGCCAGACTTATCCTTGACGGACAGAAATGTTAGGGTCAAGGAGCTACCCGACAGGGAAGCAAAACGCTTACCCTTAATCCATTGCCAATAGGTATCCCTAAAGCTCTTTTTCGGTGGGAAGACAGCAGTCTCGGGGTTAGTCCACAGCTCACCCATACCCGAGTCAGTCAGAATAGATTTAATTTCAGAAAACCAGGTGATTCTATGGGAGCCCCCAAGGGTTTTAACTTCTAGCAGTGCCTTGGCATATAAGGACAGTTCGGGGGTGGTCCAAAGGCGATGCCAGAACGCCAGAGGCCTATACCGCACCATGTCCTCAATAGGCTGGCAACCTAGGTCATAAAGGAGGGGGATGCGAGGGGATGATTGAGGTAACCCAACTGCAGACCTTAAGAATTTATTTTGTGCCACCCTCAGGGAGTCCAGGTTACTGAACCCCCATAATTCGGCACCATACAACACAGCAGGAAGTATTTTAGACCCGTATATTTTGATCAGGGGGGACATAGGCTTGGTTATGGAATGCCTATGTTCTTTAAGTAAAGCTCCACCAAGTTGTGAGTGCTTAAGGGTGAAAAGATCAATCAGGGGGTTCCAGCTAAGGTTATCCCTGAATGCAACCCCCAGGTAGGTTAAACTGGAATTCTGTTCTAATGCAGCACCACCCATTACAACCCTTGCTTTAACGTAAAAAGATTAACCCAGGCACTCTCCTTGCAGTACTGTAATGATTCAGTCAGTACCCAGGTAATCATGCAGTGACCGAGGCCTTAGCTCATGGACTGTTTCAAATGTCTATCCACTATGCATGCAGGCCTCTAGTCACCTACACACTTGTCTTTCACACCTTCAATACCCCAGACAGTATTCATACAGTTCCTGCAAACACCCTGTCACTCCTCATACACTCCTTCAGTGACTCATTCAGCACCATGTAGTAATCTATTTACTGCGCCAAAACCCACACACTTATAAATTCACCCAGGCACTCTCCTGGCGAAACTCTAAACATTTACTAAGTACTAATGGAGTGAGGCAGGCCTTAGCATATGGACTGATTCAAACGCCTATCCAGTATGCATGCAGGTCTCTAACCACCTACACACTTGTCTTTCACACCTTCAATACCCCAGACAGTAGTCATACAGTTCTTGCACATACCCTATCACTCCCCTAACACACCTTCAGTGACTCATTCAGCACCATGTAGTAATCCATTTACTGTGCTAAAACCAAACACTTATAAATTCACCTTTGCACTCTCCTTGCAATACTCTAAACATTCAGTTACTATCCAAGTACTAATGAAGTGAGGCAGACCTTAGCACATGGATTGATTCAAACGCCTATCCACTATGCATGCAGGCGTCTAACCATCTACACACTTGTCTTTCACACCTTCAATACCTCAGTAAGTATTCATACAGTTCCTGCAAACACCTTGTCACTTCCCTTACACTTCTCCAGTGACCCATTCAGCACTATGTACTAATGCATTCACTGCGCCAAAACCCAACCAGTAATAAATTTACCCAGGCATTCTCTTTGAAGTACTCTAATGATTGAGTCAGTATTGAGGTACTTATGTAGTGAACCCAGGTTTAGTACATGCACTGCATCAAACGTCTACGCACTATGTTTGCAGGCCTCTAATCACCTACACACTTGTCTTTCACACCTTCAACACCTCAGACAGTATTCATAGAGTTGCAGCAAACACCTTGTGACTCCCCATGTACAATTTCAGTGACTCATTCAGCACCATGTAGTAATCCATTTACTGCGCCAAAACCCAAACACTTATAAATTCACCCAGGCACTCTTCTTGCAATACTGTAAACATTCAGTTAGTATCGAAGTACTAATGGAGTGAGGCAGGCCTTAGCACATGGATTGATTCAAACGCGTATCCACTATGCATGGAGGCCTCTAACCACCTACACACTTGTCTTTCACGCCTTCAATTCACCAGTCAGTATCTATACACTTCCAGCAAACACCCTGTCAATCCCCTTGCTCTTCTCTAGTGACTCATCCGGCACCATGTTCTAATCTTTACTGTACAAAAACCCAAACCCTTAAAAGATTAATTCAGGTACTCTCCTTGCATTACTCTAATGTTTCAGTCAGTATCCAGCTACTCATGCAGTGAAGCATGCCTTTTCACAAGGACTGTTTGAAATAACTATCCACTATGTATGTAGTGGTATAACCAGTTTTACACTTGTGCATCAGGCCTACATTTCCACAGTCACTATGCATACACTCCAGAAAACACACTGTGACTGCTGTTGCAAACCCATAGTGAGTCTTTCAGTACTATGTAGTGGTCTATTCAATAAAGTAAAATTCAAACAACTGTGAATTCACCCAGTGTCTCTCCTTATAGTTCTGTAATTATTCAGTCAGTAAGCATGTAGTTTTTCAGTGAGGCAGGCTTTAGGGCATGAACTGCTTCAAAGTAGTATGCACTATGCATGTGGTGGTTTAACCACCGTCACACTTGTACTTCAGGGCTATAATTTCTTAGTCAGTAATTATATAAAATGTGTTTGTATAGTAATAGAAAAGTATAATTTATAAAGATATTAATATACATTTATTTGTGATTATTTTTACAGATACTGTTTATCACCGTTAAAATAGAGAAATCATGCCGGAAAAAGTAAGAAAAAGAAAAGAACAGAAAAAGGACAGTTACTTGAAGAAACCACAAGTATTGAATGAACAACATAATGTGGCTAAAAAGAAAAAATCTTCTGGTAAGATCACAAAGCAATTTATTAAAAATGTTTGTAGGACCAGACAGAATGTACAGAATGCTGAAACCTCTGAGACTGCTTCAACTAGAAAAAAAAATAATAATTGGAAAAGCAAAAAAGCAAATGGACAGTCAAAGGAGACGAAGTATGGTAAAAGAAGGCAAAATCAGTATAAAGAAACACGCAAAAAAATATTTTACAAGAGAATAGTACATAATTTGCTGAAAGATGTGAAGAAATATAAAAAGAGAGCTCTATGTTATAAAAAGAAGAAGCATATTGAAAACAGTGTTGAAAAGGCTTTTGAAGTAAAAAGGAAACTATTCATTTTAGTATTAAACAGAATTTGATCACTAGATAAACCAATCCATTTAATGAAGGCCAAAAGTAGGAGGAAAAGAGTAATTAACAGAACAAATTTTTGTGATTTTTTTGGGGAGAATGGAAACACAGTTCAAGTTCAGAGCCTTTCTTTAATGAAGAGAGTTATTTACAGAGCAATAATTTATTGCATGCAGTTGACACCAGTGGTCGAGGTTATGAGGTTAGAAATGGTTGTCCAATTAACAAAGAGAAAATGGTTGAAAGAAATGCAGAAGAAATGATAGCTGATGAAGTTCTAGGGAGACGTCCTAAACACCCTGTGTACACTTGGGATTGCAGTAGTATTTGTAGTGCACCACAAGAATCTATTGATAAATTATGTAGTTTCTTACGAGCATATAGTAAAAAAAGTATTAAACAAAAGGTGTTGCAAGGACTAGACCCTTGCAGAGTGAGACAGAATACTGGTTTGCAAGGTCATTCTCTGGCTTGTCTTTCTAGGAAAGTTTGTCAGAATGTTTTTCACCATTTCAGGATGTTGGCAGTACATCATACTCAAATGCGGAAATTAGTGAGAAGAAGATTGTATTATGCAAAAAGTCCAGCACTAAAGTTAAATGAGTTGAACAGTGCTCTTTTGCGTGGGTCAGTATCAGATGTGAAGAAGGTTTGTGATGCTATTGAGTTTTGTTACTTTGGTCCTCAGCAAGAGAGTGCAGAAACTGACACATTAGTAGAACAAAATGTTGAAGACAATGTAGAACCCAGGACTACAAAAAAGTTTGAAGATCAAATCACAAAGTTTAAGGTAATTTCAGGTGAAAGACCAAAGGTTTCTTGTATTTGTTGTCGGCGAACTCACTATAAAAATCAGACTAGGAATGTCAATCTGTATTTAAAAAGTGAAACAGAAAATAATGATAAGTGGAAGGAATTTGCAACTTATTTGTTGGTAGAGGATTGTTTTGATTTGGGATCTGAGCAGCGTATTTGCAAATATTGTTATAACAAATTAGATGAGAATAAAACGCCTGCTAGAGCTGTTCATAATAATCTAGAGTTGGTTGCTATTCCTCCAGAGCTGATAGATTTAAATACCTATGAGTCTATTCTCATTCAATGTGTGCACCCGTTTCAGGCTATTGTTCGTATGGAGCCTAAAACAGGTAAATTGCCTCCATCAGACTTACAAAGAGGATTGAAAGGAAGAGTTGTGTATTTACCGTTAGATTTAGAGAAAAAACATTGAAACTATTGGTGTAGACCATGGAGAAAATGAACCATTAATCATTCTAGTTAATGGTGTTCCTAAAAAGAATAAGAAAATCTGGCAAGAGTTAGTGGATGTTAGAAAGTGCAAAAAACATCATTGTATCTGATAAAAAATAATGAGTACTATAGAAATGTGTTTGTAGGAGAAGAAGAAAGAGATTTAGCAGAAGATACTGAAACATTAAGTGGACAAATTGAAAAAGTGGACATGTCCAGATGTGAAGAAATCTATGAACATTACAGTGTACATCCACTTCATTCCAAAGAGGTGATGGGGAATACGATTGAGTTGTTCCAAATTAAAAAAGCAAGAGGAAGTCCCATGAGTGTATGGGAAGAGAGCTTGGAAGCTCATTGTTTCCAACAGGAAAAGGTGGACCTTATGATGAACGTCCTGTGCATATTCCTGCATCTGAATATCGGACAACAAGATTATATGCAGAAGATTTAAGATTTAGACAATGTATCCCTTATATGTTTAATCTTCTGTTTGAAAGTGACTTGTCTGGACTTTCATATGCAGTAAATCACATTTTAAAAACTGGAATGCATCTGCAAAATGTAACTGCAAAGGATTTTATGGATAAAGTGCATCAGAGAGATGATCATTTAGAATCTCAGTTGATTAATCTAATGGCATGTCAGCGTGGGACTAATGAATATTGGTACCGTCGTCATGGAGAACTGAAATGTATGCTACGGAACTTAGGAACTCCTATATGGTTTGTTACACTAAGCTGTGTTGAGTATGCTTGGGATGATTTACTTGAATTTCTTTGAGAGGCAAATTCCAATATAAAAAATATTGAATACAAGACACCTGGAGAATTGTGCTCTTTGGATCCTGTTAATGTGTGCAGATATTTCAATCATATAGTTGAAGCTATGATGTCTTTCATCTGCAATAAAAAAAAATCCTCCTCTTGGAGAAGTTGTGGATTTCTTTTGGAGAAAGGAGTATCAAGCAAGAGGTGCTCCTCATCATATACATATGTTGTTATGGATCAAGGACGCCCCCAAATTTGGAACAGATTCAGATGATACTGTTTTGTCTTTCATTGAAGATTATGCCACATGTGCTGTACCCAATAGCAGAGAAGATAAAAACTTAAAACAACAAGTCTTACGATTCCAAAGCCATAGATGGTTTAAAATACTGTCGACGAAAGCACAAGTCTAAGGATAAGTTCTATACCAAATGTCGTTTTGGATTTCCGCGTCCTGTATTATCCAAAGGAAGAGTGAACAGTTTTATGTCAGCTATGCGACATACCATCACAAGAAAGTCTCTGAAAAATACCTACAACTTAAGAAGAAGTGAAGAGTCAAAATACATAAATGACTACAATCCAGTTATTTTATCCATGTGGAACGCTAACATGGATATTCAGTATGTTGCGGACAATTCCATTGCTGTTTCCCGATATGAAAAGTCCTACATTACTAAATCAGAAAAGACGAAATTGAAAGAAATGTGGGAAGAGATTTCTCATGAGAAGACTCTAAGTAAGAAATTATACAGTTTCAGTTTGAAGATGTTATCGCATCGTGAAATTGGAACATATGAATGCTCAGATCGGTTATCATCTGCAAGTCTATACTCCAAAAGTAGAAGAATCATTTGGGTGAGTCTAGGTCTTGCAGCAATGCGAAATCGGGAACTGAAATCTGTTCAAGAAATTGAATATTTAGCAGAAAAATAACCAGAAAGTACAGATATTTTGAAAACGAATATGTTGGACACATATTACCCAAACAGAAGTCATCATCTTGAGAACATGTGTCTCTATGAAGTGCTGCAAAACTACACTTTTAAACGGGATACTACAGAGAACATCAATGATGGAAAATATGCAGTGATTGGTTCCGAAGGATGTTTGGTGAAACAAAGGAAAGGAAATTTAATTAATCACAGGAAACTGAGTTGCGACACTGCTGATAAAAGGGAATTTTACTATTTAGCCCTTTTGCAAATGTTCAAACCATGGCGTTCAGAACTGGAATTACTTGGAGATTTTCAGAGCTATGAAGATTCATGTAATGCTTGTAAAGATATCATACAATGCAGTGCTTTTGCAAATTATGTGAAAATGTTGAATGATGAAATTGATGAAGAAGCTACAATTGCAGCTGAGATTGCTAGAGACAGTTCTCAAGACAGTCAAAGTTATGCTGCACTGAGTCAAGATCCACTAGGACAACCAATTGTTGAAAATGAAGCAGCAATTGCCATGAATGAGGTGGAAACAGTAATGCATCAAGCACAAGAAGATGTCATGCAGTTAGGAAACTTGGAAGAACAACTAAATGTTGAACAGAAACAAATATATCAGCAAGTGAAAGAACAGATTGACCATGGATTACTTCATGAAAAGAAAGGGTGCTCATGTACATCATTTCAACCTATCCGAATGTATGTGAGTGGGCAAGCTGGAACAGGAAAAAGTTTCTTAATTAAAGTAATTACAAGTTATCTGCAGAGAACAACTGAGTTGCATTTGTCTTGTGTTGTCACTGCTCCAACTGGGTTGTCAGCACATAACATTAAAGGAATTACCTTACATCGTTTACTAATGCTACCAGTAGAGCATGAGAACAAATTTGAATAACACAAGCTATCTGGAGAAGCTTGTTATGAAGTTTCAAGAGTCCTGAAGAAAATGAAACTTCTCATTATTGATGAGGTGAGCATGGTCTCAAACTTGATGCTTGCCTTTGTGCATTTAAGAATGCAGCAAATTCTTTAAACAGAGTATGACGTGTTATTTGGAGGAAAACACGTCATAGTTTTTGGAGATCTACTGCAACTGACTCCGGTAAAAGGACAACCAGTATTTAAAACACTTGCGCATGAAGATACCAGAAAGTCTCTCGGTAGTGTTGGAAACGTGAACATTTGGACATATTTTGAATACAAAGAACTGACGAAAAATATGCGACAGGCAAATGATGCTGAATATGGAAGTATTCTTCAAGATATAAGAATTGGACTTCTGACAGAACATGGCAAACAAGCTTTGCAGAGTCGATTACTTTCCACTTTGTTTCCAAATGAAAATGTAGTTCCTGAGAAAGTATACATGAAAATTGCAGAAAATAAATCAGTGATCTGCTTAATGCCAACACTGCGCGAGTGTTCTATATTCAACGAAGAACTATTGAAACTGGAAAATGAAGAAATTATAAAAAATGGAAGCCGTCGATAAAATAGAGCATGAAGGAATCACTATTATTTTGACGGGAAAATTGAAAACAAAACTGTATTCTTTAGAAAAAAAAATATCTAAAACGGCTAGTTTAGAAAAGACTATATGCATGTGGAAACTGTCGGGTAATTTGAAGGCGTAATTTGGATGTAGAAAAAGGTTTAGTTAATGGAGCAATGGGTAAAGTGGTGGATTTTGTTAATTATCAGAAAAAAGAAGGAATTGAATTTTTAAAAATTAAATTTGATCAGATTGAAGAAGTTAAAGAAATTGGTCGTTGTTCAGTTTGTTTTTTGCTTTTTAAAGATTTATATGTCCGTAGGAAACAATTTCCATTTTCTCTGGCATACGCAGTGACTATTCATAAATCTCAAGGATTAAGTGTAGACAGTGCATTGGTGAACCTTGGATCTACTGTGTTTAAAGAGGGTATGGCATATGTTGCTTTGTCACAAGTCAGAACATTATCTGGTTTGTTTTTGATTGATTTTGATGACACTAAGGTTACTGCAGATGCCAACTGTGTAAAAGAGTATAATAGGTTAAGAAGGGCGTATGCTCCCAATTTAGGACAATATCCTGTATTTGAAAAGCGTGTGGTTGGTCGAAAAAGAAGGTTTGAGAATATCTGTACTGAAGGTGTAGAGAAGGGAAAGAACAAGATAATGTTGTGATAGCAAGTAAAAAGAAAAAGGACACCATTGAATAGATTGTTGGTTATCAGTTTGAAAATAGTTCAGGTGTCAACTGCTATGTTGATGCAGTGGTCAATGTTGTTTTTTATCTTGAATGTTTGCAAGAACAAATTATGCAGAATCGGGAAAAAGGATTTTGTTCCTTGTTGCATTCTGTTTATGAAAAATTGATAACAGATACAAGCAAAATACAAACTGTTTCAGATGTTCGTAATCTTTTGGATGTGTCTTCTGGTTCTACACAATTTACGCAAAATATCCAATAAAATGCTCAGGAATTTTTAATGTATATGCTTACCATTTTTGAAAATGAAGGTGTAGAAATAGAAAATATTTTTGGCCTTTGTTACAAATGGGAACATCATTGTGAAAGTTGCATGGATACATCTAGCACTAATGTAGACACTGAAAGATTTCTATATTTAACATTAACGGACTGTAAATCAGTGTCTTTCAATAAATTAGTTAAAGGTGCAAATCAAAACATGGAGTGTAGCCAATGTAAATCAGTAATGTTAACCACATCACTTTTAAAAAAATATGGACAATATATAATTTTAATGATGCAACATTGTACAGCTGATGGAATAAAATTGGATACTTTAATAAAGCAATTTGTAGCAACACAACTATCAATATCAGGAAGAACTTTTGTAGCAATTGCAATAATTTTCCATGATGGTCCTTCCACAACATCTGGACATTACACTGCCTATCTAAAATGTGACAAAGGCTGGACACTTTGTAATGTCGCGCAGTTGGTTTTCAAACAACGTTTGCCTAGTGAATTACCAAATTCCTACCTAATATTTTTAAAGTCAAAGTTTTAGGCAGATAATTCACTCTCTGAGGAATTTATTATTATAATTTATTAGGATTACCATTGGACAATTTACATAAAGAACAGTGCAAAAATACCATTTGGCCTCAAGGAAAGGTATATGTTTGAATTATGGACTTTTTCTTACTCATTGACTCGGTGAATATTTTAAAGAGACAACATTTACAGTTTTTATAAATTAAAGTTATAACATTTTTTTAGCAATAAGCATTTTATATATGTGTGATTTGTATTTTCTGTTATTTTACTGAGAATAGCATGTTGGTTTTTTTTAAACAATCTTTTTGATTGTTTTTTTTTTGCCCTCTGTTATGTGATGAGTACGATTGAAATCACTATTTCTAGTGAAATTCAATATATTCTGAGAACAGCAAAAAAGCAAACAAATTATTTTGTTTAAATTATGCTGTGTTGTTAAAAATGTAATATTACATGTTATAAATATTTTTTCTTTTATTTCACAAATCCTAATTCTAAAATAAGCAATTTACCACACTTTACATTACAAAAAAAACCTGAAAAAATGTGTACCATTTTTTATTTCTAATACTGTGAAGGTAAGTTTAACTAAGTATTAATATGGACAATGGGCACATCTGCAAGAAGGTACAAAGTTTTAATCCGTTTTTCAAAACACCCTGTTTATACCTATGTATTTTTGGAATCTCTCTGTCATAGGATATCATATGACCTCCAAAAAAACAGATTTGAGTGGTTCATAATATTTCCCATTCTACGTATTGAAGGACTGCAATCATTTCAATCATTCTTCTTTGAGCATCTTTGCAGAAAAACATCGGTGCTTACCTCCTATCATTCACAAGCAATTTTCCAAACAGAAATATGTTACTTTTTGTAACATAGTTATAGCGCAAGACACTCTTTTATATTTACAAATAGAGGAAAAGGCACTCTGTGTACCTTTTTTTCTCAATGTAAATACGACCTCATCATATACACCACTTTGTGTAGAAAGGGTGTTCAATAAGTATTGTGCGTGATTGCACAGAATACTCATAGAAGAAGACACATCTCCAGATTTATCAAAAATAATACATCTGGAGATGTGTGTGAATGCTGCACCATTCTCCAATTGGTGCAGCAAAGCACAACAAGGAGAATTGTTTTCATTTCTCCTCATTTTTTAACCTTCAATGCATACTAAAATGTTCAGCATACATTGAAGGAGAAAAATGCCTTTACTGATTGTTTTTGTGCAGGAAGGTGTGTCTTCCTGCACAAAAACAAACACCACATGACACAGATATCCTTGCACCATGGTGCAAGGGTGCCTGTGTCACCATATGGCTGCAGTTTAAGCAGCCGTGCAGAGAGAAGCATAGATTTGCAACATATTTATGTACATATGTTGCATCCGTGTGCTTCGGAAGTACTACAGCACACTGCAGTTAAAGAGGTTACTGTGTGATGCTGCAGCACTTCCTCATAGTTCTGCACTTATACATTCACCATATGCTACTAATGCATTCGTTCAGTCAATTACGCACTACACATACATTCATCTAAACTTTCACACACTAACAAACAAATATAGCTCTTTTCTTAAACCAGGAAAGTTCGTTCTTAGAAAAACTTTTTTTTTCTTCTTTTTTCTTTTATATTTTTTTCTTCTTTTTTTGAACAATTTTTAATTTTTGGGGTTTTTTCTGGAAAAAAAAGGAAAAAACTGAACTGGAGGAACAAAACAATGAACTTCAGGGAACAAAAAAAAAACTAGCAATGATGGTTTTCTTGCTTTTGACAAATGAGGTCAATGGACTGCTCTCCATAACAAAGGACAGCGTTGCATTTTATGCAGAGCACTTTTAATGTGGCAAACTGTGGACGGATGTCCAAGTTTTGGACAGATGGATCCACCCTCGAAGTACTCGGCTGTGATGCCTCTGAAGGACCAGGAAGAACTGGCATTCTTCAGCACTCCTCATGTGCCAGTTTGACCGGATGCATGGTCTTCAGGTGATTCTTCATGCTGGCTGTACCACATGAATATTTTTTGGTTGAATCCCCACGGGAGAGCACTCGCTGACAGATCTTACATGTCACTAAGGTGGCATTAGTTTTGGTTTGCCCCTCAGGAAAAGTGAAAAATTTCCATACCACAGATGAGTATCTTTGTGGGCGTGGTGGTTCTTCCAGAAATTCATCCTCAGATGAATGAGCAGATGCTGGAGATGCCTGCTGCACTGATGCCATTGTTTTGAAAAAAAAGTTTGATCTAAGTGTAAACTTAGTCAAAAAAAAGTTCTTCTCAGCAGAGAGATGCTCCTCCAAAGAAGGTCAAAGAAGAATGATTGAAATGGGTGGGGTCTTTCAATAGTTAGAATAGGAAGTCTAATGAACCAATCAAATCTCTTTTTTTCAGGTCACATTAGATCCGTGCACCGTGCGCATATGCAGAATGCACCGAGCGCGAATCCGCAAAATTGCATTTAAAAGCAATATACGATTAGAAGTAAAAATATATTAATTTTATGAGTAGCTTAGATTATGTCTTCCCTTAATATTTACATGAAATATATGATTGATTGAAAATAATTTATATTGCGCAAAACAATAACCCGCAGGTATCAAGGCGCCTATTAAAAGAGATAAAAATATCAGTATACCACCTTACACATAGGCTTGCAGGAAGAGGCAGGTTTTGAGGGCGCTTCGGAATCTCTGTAGGGAAGGCAACGACCTGAGATCCAAAGAAAGATCATTCCACCATTTAGGAGCCAGAGTAGAAAAAGCCCTACCACCCCACTTGGCTCTTCGTATACGGGGGACTGTCAGGAGCAATTTCCTGGAGGAACGCAAGTCCCTTCCAGGAGTATAGTGGGAGATGATAGAACCAACTCCCATGTCATTATTCCTTGCAATGGCTCTGTAAGTCATACATAAAACTTTAAACCGTATTCGGTATTTGACCGGTAGCCAGTGCAGTGTTCTCCTAGCAAGAGTGGCCGAGGAGCGTCTAGGGACATCCAGAACAAATCTGGCGGCGGCGTTCTGGACTACCTGCAGGCGCTGTAGTAGGCTCCTATTCAGCCCTGCATACAGCGCATTACAGTAGTCCAGTCGTGAGCCGATGAGAGCGACCGCTATTTGCTTTCTGGACTGTAGGGAAAGATACTTCCTGATTCTTCGCAGGGTGTGAATTAAGCCCCAACAGGTAGAGATGGTTCTACTAACCTGTCTGCCCATATTCAGGGCAGGATCTATCATCACCCCAAGATTTCTAGCAGATATCGTGGGGGAAGGGCATACTCCCAGCGAATCAGGCCACCAGCTGGCTGACCAGGTGTTCTGATTCCCTCCAAACACCATCACCTGAGTCTTCTCCCCATTCAGCTTAAGCGAATTTTGAACCATCCACTGACCAACTGCCTCCATACAAGATCTAAAATTGGAGGCAGTTGGTACATCTGAATGGGAGAGAGAGACGAGGATCTGGGTATCATCTGCATAAGAGACTACCTCCATCCCGAAAGTTCTAATTAATCTGGCCAGTGGGGTCACGTAGATGTTGAATAGGGTCGGACTAAGAGCCGACCCCTGCGGGACCCCACAAAGCACCGGTCGGGATGGAGATAGGAACTCTCCCAGCTTGACTCTTTGTTCCCTTCCATTAAGGAAGGAGGTCATCAGATCTAAGGCTGCGTCCTTCACCCCCACCTCCCTCAGACGGTGTATAAGTATTGAGGGGGAGAGGGTATCGAAAGCCGCGGTTAGATCCAACAGGACCAGGAGGGTGGTCTGGCCCCCATCTACTCTAGTGCGGATCTTATCAAGCACGATAGTGAGGGCCGACTCAGTGCTGTGTTCCCTCCTGAATCCGTGTTGGGAAAAGTCCAAGCAGCCCGAGCCTTCCACAAAGGCAGCGAGATGCTTGTTAAGATGTGCCTCAAGCATCTTCGCAGGGGCTGGGAGCAGGGAGATCGGACGGAAGTTTTTTAGGACCTCCGGATCAAGGGAAGCTTTCTTTAGCAGAGGTTTAACTACTGCACTCTTCCACTCCAAGGGGAAGATGCCATCTCTCATACATCGATTCATAATTTCTAGTAGAGGCGGTAAGAGAGATTCCCTACACTGCTTGATGATCTTCAAAGGGCAGATGTCTAGGGGGGAGCCAGAATTAGTTTTATCGAGCAAAATCTCCAGATCTTGTAGGACCAGCGGGGGGAAGGAGTCGAGAGTACTCAATGGGGAGATGTCAGATATAGTCCTGTCCCCCCTCAGCCAATACGGAGGGCCCACTGATCGAAGCTTTTTGTATCTCGAGAGCTAGATGGATATCTTGTATTTTTGTGTGAAAAAAGGAAGCAATTTTATCGCACAAATCTTGCGAGGGGATGACTGGATCAGATGTTTGTAGGTTGACCAAAGAGTCAACAATTCTGAAGAGCTCCTTCGGCGAGGAAAGGGAAGTTGTCATGGCCACGAAATAGTTTTGTTTGGCCTCCACTATCTCAGCCTTATATGTCCTGACCAGGAGCCTATGAGCTTCCTTATTCTTAAGATCCCAGCTAGCATGCCAAAGCCTCTCCATCCTCCTAACTTCTTGCCTAAGAAGTCTAAGGGATTCCGAGTACCATGGGGCAGAGGGTCTCTTCCTGGCTCTACGACGAGTCTGTAATGGAGCCACTTCATTCACGGCCTCAGTAATAACCCGTCCAAAATGGCCGATCGCGGTCTGGATACTATCCAAGCCCGCGGTAGAGAGACTACCAGCCCAAGGAATAAGGGAATCCGCACTGATGTTTCTAAAGTTTCTGCCAGTTCCCATAGTGTGTTTCCCTATTTTGCTACCATCCATCTGAGGGCATTCCAACAGGAATGGGACCGCAAGATGATCGGACCAGGACAGATGTACCGGATCCTTAACGATCAGACGATGGTCGTTGGAGAAGATACCATCTAGAATATGGCCTGCACGATGGGTAGCCCCGCGGACTCACTGCGTGAGTCCACAAGACGCCAGGGCATCAATAAGACACAAAGTATCTGTTAGATCAGGCCTTTCTAAATGGTAATTGAAGTCCCCAAGAATGGAAAGATTTTCTCGACCAAAGTAGGGCTCCAAGTAGTGCAAAAGATTACACAAGAAGTTGGTCCTCGGGCCAGGAGGTCGATACAGTAGTATTCCATTGAAAAGGGGGCAACGCCCTTCCTTTATCATAAAAAAGAAGGCCTGAACGCCATCCTGAAGATCAGGTACAGGCACTGTGTGACATTGCAGGTGATCTTGATAGAGAATGGCTATCCCCCCTCCCATTCGTCCCTGTCTATCTAATCTGGCCAGGCAGTATCCTTCCGGGACTGCTTCAATCAGATCGGGGCCAGATGAATCTTTAGCCCAAGTTTCAGTGATAAACACTAATGCCGGCTTTCTATCCAAGACCATCTCTCTAAACATTATTTTATTTTTGACCAAGGAGCGACTATTGATCAATATGCCTTCTACTCCCACTGTCCTGGGGCTATTCCCGACAGGGAGATTGCATGGGGAGTAAAAGGGGGAGGAAGCGGGATTGCCCGGTGGACACGTATAGTGACAATCACATGGTAGAGGACGAAGAAAATCGTCTGGTTCAAAGATGTGTGAACATCTCATATAGCGAGGTTTCAGGCGTAGCATCTCCTGATGCGTATATCTCCGTGAGGAGGCCGCAACCCCATTCAAGTCCGGAGTCCAGCCGCCCAGCGCGTCCTCAGCGCGGACGGGCGCAGACGGTTTTTGACATTTAAAATATTTCGCGGGATTCGCGCACCCACCGCATTAAACACGCACATGACATTTCGCGGAAGCGCGCGAGCGTCGTGTGACGTACTTCGTATGGGCTTGGAGTCACGTACCGGTCGCATAGCAATCGCGCACGAAAATACGTACCCAACGCATACCGTACGCGGATACTACACTACAATCGTAAAATGGCGACTATGTTCCACACAGAGATCGAGAAAGGTGCGCATAGGGTGCGCGAATCCCCCAAAAAATAGTAAAAAAATAATAATAACAAAGTATTTTTAAAATACAATTTAAAAAATATTTTCAAAAAATAGTTTAAAAAAATTTACTATTTTTTTTTTAAAATTCATTAAAAACAAATCATATATTTTTTTTTTTAAAGAAATAAGTTGAAAAAAACTTACAAAAATGGGGAAAAACAATATAAAAAACATAATTAAAGGAATTGATACACTGAAAAATAAAGATTTAGAAATCCTATGAAAATCATTAAACATCATAGGTTTAGAGATAAGTTATAGATGGGAATTAGCATTTAAAAAACCTTTGAAATTTACTTAGAAAACCTTAGGTTTCAGGTATGTTATAGTTAGGAATTAGCCAGGGGCGGATGGTGCATAGGGGCGAATGGGGCGTTGCACCACCAGCCTCCGGACGGACGAGGATCGGGGTCGGAGCAGAGGAAGACAAGACACTAAGACAGACACCTTGAAACAGTGTTAGCACTGCAGTGCAGCCCAGCCTTGTTGTACAAACACACACACACCCTGCGCATGACGTGTGGTGGACGTTCGTTCGACTTCAATATCGCCCAAGTCACGCATGTGCAGAGTGTGTCTGTGAGGCAGTGGTGAGGGCAAGCAGGCGCTACCTGAAGCTGCTGGTTTTCCAGGACTTCGGTCGGATTTTCGGCTCGCCCTGATCTGACGTAGTCACGTAGCTCAGCTCAGAGAACATTCTTCTAGTTCTAAGATCCCGCCTCCTCCCCTGACTGGATGACGCGAAGGCGCCAAAGCGGCGGCGACCCCGGCACAGGAACACATAGCAGATGCGGCGCGGACCCGGCGGTCAGGTAAGTGTCCCCGTTTTTTTTATTAACTGTATTTTTAACCCCACCCTCCCCCGCGACCCCTCCCCCTGCCTCACGCGACCCCCCTGCACATATTGCGAGCCTCGAGATCTGGCAGTAATGAAAAAGGGAACACCCCGTGGCTCGTCTGCCAGAGTGGCGCAGCAGCACCATGTAAAGCCATGAGCAGCGCTTTTGAGGTAATGTTACCATTTGTTGAATAGCTTGTTATTGTTTTCCAAGTCATAAACAGGGACAGTGTGAAGAGTTGTTTCGCTGACTAATAAAGGCGTGATGCAGAAGAGGGCTCTAGATAACTTTTTCCTATGTGCCCGGGTTGTCCAATCCTCCTGCTTTCACCTTTTCTAGCCTCAACCCTGCTTCTCACCTTATTCTAGAGGTATGTTTCTTCATGCTTGCAAAACCTTGAGAGCTGTGGCAGCAGGAAAACGAAAATGCGGGACCCGGGAGAAGGTACGTTTTATTTTCTGTTTTTTAAACCCCTCCCGCCGCTTCCCTCCCTACCTCATCACGCGCAACCCCCCCATGCGATCCCCCCACCCGCCCGTCATGCTGCCCGCAACTGGCTGATAACTGTGTAATAATTGATGTCCTGGATCACATTAGACTAACATGGTGGAATTTATTGACCATGTTATCGTACTGCAACCGGGTATCACCTTTAGGAATGTAACATTCTGAACCCTCATTCTCGCTTGTTCTGAATTTTGGTAAGCAAGCGATCAGCAATACACAGGCAGAAAGTGATTATTTTCACCCCTCCCTATGTCTTTGTTTTTGTTTGTGAAATCGGTCATCTTTTGTCATGTTTTCTGGTGTTGAAAAACAACTATTTCTGAATTTAAATGTAGACACCAGACGATTGCCAAAGGAGTGAATTGTTTGCTATCGTTTCCCATTTATTGCGCGGATGTGCAGGGACGTTTGCAATCTCACGAAGCTCTGTTATTGAAATTGTGCCATCGAGGATCACAGGCCTTCTTTACCGGCAGACAATTGCCTGTGATGTACACACAGCGAGGGCTTTCACACGGTTGCTACCAGACGGTGCTCATTTTGGGAACATATGCGTTTGCAGACTTCTACCTTACAAGGTACCGCAGTGCCATTATTGAAGGATAACCTATACAGGTCCTATCGACAGGGTCTGTTTTCCTGACACTGATATGCTGTGTGACTTACTTTGGGGGAATGTGTTGTCTCTTTGTTATGTGGCCGTGACCCGGTTATTATTATGGTGAGTGAGACTCTGGGGATGTTCTTTGATTGAGGTACAGTTACAAAGAGGTAGAGTGACAGTGTAACATATTTGTTATGATTACTGCACCCTACCTGAAATATTAATGCATAGTTAGGTTGTGATTGCTGGACATTACTTGTATTGTCATTACATTTTCTTTATTTGGACACTCTGGAACCTTCATGTCACCTGCATCCTGTTTGTCCTGACCCTCTCTGCCCATCACCAACACCCCCTGTATAAAGCATCTGTCTGCCTATCTTGACACCTTGACACACGTTCTGTCCATCACTTACCCCATGCCTGTTCGGTCACTCCCTCTATCTACAACCCACAGTCTACGTGCCTGATACACTGTCTATTCTGACAAACACTGTATCTCCATCACCCATCTGTCTCTTCCTGTTCTAATGAATGACAAGAGATCTGTACATCACTTACCTCCCTGCCTGGTCACACTGTCGGTCCATCACCTCTGCGCCTGCCTGTGTCCATCACACTGTTTCTTCAGTCCCTATTTGTAGATCTCTGACCTGACACACTACCTGTCCATCGCTTGCAGGCCTCACCCTGACCCCTTCTCTTTATCTCATTTTTTGTTTCTGTTATTTTCATCACCAATTCCGTCTGTTCTTATTATTGCTTGAAAATACACCATTTGCCCACTGTTTTTTCAAAATTTTCTCGGGGGGGGGGAAGTGTGTTCAGGCTCACTCGCTATGCTCACAGTGAACTACGACAACTGTTTTACGCCCACCACTTTCAAATGTCACCAGCCGCCCCTGGAATTAGCATTTAAAAAAACCTTTGAAATTCACTGAAAAAAACATAGGTTTCAGGCACGTTATAGTTAGTAATTCGCATTTAAAAAACCTTAGAAATTCACTGAAAGAACCATAGTTTTCAAGGGCGTTATAGTTAGCTGGATATTTCCCTCGTACAAAACGATTGAAATTCCCCCGTTATAGTTAGTTCAGCTAACTATAACTCGCGCCCCCACAATGCACTGCAGATGACGTCACATATTACATCACTCATGACATGGTCAGTGACATCACTGATGACATCTCAAATGACATCACTGATGACATCACTGATGACATCATTCATGTGATCATTTGATGCATCTTCTCACAATCTAATATAACCTTTGATACACCCACTCTAAATTACATACTGCCACTCTCAAAACCATAGACACTCCAACACCAATAAGTACATACCCCATCACAGAGTCTTAGGTCTAAACACCCATCCAGAGAGAGTAAGGCTATCATTAGCAGGTTCAGAACTAGAGGTGATCCCAACTGGGCCTTAAACAAAGCAAGAGATATAGCAGAAGGGGTAGATAGAACACTTACCCTGCTGGACAAGCCTGTGGCATCATATGAGGGAGAGAGTGAAAACACACGGATGATTCTTACGTACAATTCTAACTCATACAAAATGAAACGTATCCTTACCAAACACTGGGGTATTCTAAAACCCGACTGTGTCATAGGTGGTAACATCACTGAGAGACCTAACATAACATATAGACGTGATAGAAACATCCGAGATTTGGTGGTCAAGAATGACATTACCAACTACCCCACCACTGCCAGCCATGGCCTGGTAGGATTTTTTCCCTGTGGCCATTGCAAGGCGTGCAGACACAGCAAGTTCAGGGGAGTTCTTGAATACAGGGGTATCACCAAAAAAATCACACAATTCTTAACATGCAGTACCAGCTTTGTGATTTATGCCATCGAATGCACCTGCAAACTTTGGTACATTGGAAGCACAACCTGCACAGACAAGAAAAGGGTCTTAGAACATCTTAGAGTCATCACGAATAATGACTCTAAATACCCCGAGGCCCGTCACTTTCATGACAGACTTTTTTCCAATGTATCTGATTTAAGCTACCTTATTCTTTAACAAATACACAAAAATCCGAGAGGGGGCGATAGGGTGCTTACTCTTAGACAGCGGGAATCCAGATACATTATAGATTTCCAAACCAAGAGCCCAGGAGGTTTAACTACAGATGAGGAACTGTCCATTCATCTTAGGGAAGGGTCCTAATACCTTCTCACAAGGTTGTCCATTTACACCTTTACTCGACACGGCCGTGTCTCGTATCCATATGGTTTTATTCCCTCTAGAATGCTCTGTTTCCTCCATGATTTGTGTGTGCTTTAGGAAAAGTTTTAACATATTTCACATTTGTTGTATTGATTGGTTGTACTAATCAAACTGATTTTAACTCATTTTTTCTTTCCCTTTGTTTTCTTTGCAGGAGAAAAGGAAGGGGCCCACTCACCTGTATTCACTTGCACGGGCACCCTACCCTTTTGCTCCACATCTGTTTGCACACCTTTCACATCACTAGAGTAGATTTTTCACTAACAGTTAACTGGTATGTACACGAGTCACTATTTTTTATGCCATGTTTGAGACCAGCTGTGTTTGGGCACTTGCCCGACAATGTACCATCCTTTATCCTTTATATTGTACCTGTGGTTTTGACTTCTATATATTGTTTGCTCTCTCTGGTTAGATGCTGACGGTACACGCACTTGCACTGATGATAATTTTCAATTTGCCACATGTTTGTGTTTATAATCTGATGGGCACTTGCCCACCATTGCGATACTCTGCTTGAATTGAGTTCAACACACGCAGCGCCCCCTTTCCTCTGAGAGCATTTGTTGAGCTGACGCCTCTATGGTACATAAAATGAGATTTTTTCAAGGTCGGTCCACTATTGCATTGGCTATTTTATGTGTGCATCTCAATATGGATTGCCTAGACAGAGCATTTGGCTATGTATGCTGTTTCGTCTGAGGAACATTGTAGTTTTGCCCATTTGTATTAAAATTGTATTAGACATTGTGGTGCAACCGACCAACATGAAACGCATTATTTCCTTCTGTTTAATGATGGTATTTATGTTCTGTTTTATACATACATTGTAATGGGTAGTTTACCATTACATCATGGCCGCTATGGTTTCGTCAACAGACACAGTCCTTTCTTCATTTTTGTGACTCGTGTGTAACTTTATCAGTCACTGTTATTGATGTGCACTTTACACGTGATCAAGGCTGTTCTAGCCAAAACACGTTGTGTAATAAACCTGGACTACAAACTGGTGTCCTGTTCTTCTGTCCTGTGAGCGTACGTCATTGGATTGTTGTTTTGGGACTTATTTGCCGGAATGCTCTGCTGGCGTGTACTCTACCCTTCTTGGGTCCCTGCACTCCGGAAGGAGCCACGTTGCTTTTTGGATATATATATATATTCACTGAAAAAAAACATAGGTTTCAGCGACGTTATAGTTAGAAATTAGCATTTAAAAAACCTTAGAAATTCACAGAAAAAAAAATATGTTTCAGGGGTGTTATAGCTAGCTGGACATTTCACTCATACAAAACCATAGAAATTCCTCCGTTATAGTTAGTTCTGCTAACTACAACACGCGCGCCCGCAATGCACTGATGATGTCACATATTACATCATTCATGACATGGTCAGTGACATCATTGATGACATCACTGATGACATCTCAAATGACATCACTGATGACATCATCCAGTGAATGTGGTTTAGTTTGAAATTTAAATATGTATTATATATATACCAATCTGTATTGAAGATTGAGTGGATATATAACTGTCTGGATCGAGGATTTAATAGCTGTCTGACTGTCTGTTTAAGTGAGTAATTAAAAGTGTCTCACTTAATACATGGATTAATAACTAAACTATGTGAATGTGTGTATCACTGTCTCTGTTGTTGTATAACATGCTGCATCAGTTGGTCACTAACTACATGAGTGTGTATATTAGTTATTGATTAGTTGGGTGAGTATTTGTATGGGACACTGAGTTTGAGTATGGTTGGATGGGGTGTGTGTAACTCTATGAATAGATGTTTAAATGGCTGATTGACTAGGTGTATAGGTTTAAGAGTACATGTGGAAACAGTTGTTTGGGTGACTGAGTGTATTTATTTGTGTGTTGCTGAGCGAATTTATGTTTTAGTTGTACATCTTCAACAAAGTAAAAAAATAAAAGGCATTGTATGTGAGAGTTGGTGTATATAAATAAGTATATAAAAGAGTCAGTGATTGTGAGAGTAACTATGTGAATGAGTGTATAATTGTAGTGGTGATTGTTTAACATATTATGTTACAGTTTACTTTATTCGAGGTAAAAACTCATAAAAGCATGAAACATATATAACATATTTACAATCTCTTATAAAATCTTTAAAAAAACATCATGACATCAATAATATTAAAATTCATCAATAAAGACTAAAAATCATGCAGTTGTTTAGCCAGTATAAACGCAAAGAGACTAAATTCTCATTAACTGGGAGAGCGGGCAATGGTCTAAATTCATTTCACCTAGCCTGCTATTAGGCAAGAGATTTCCTTCTAATGGCCCAAGCCCAACCCAGAAATTTGGCGACTGCCACAGCAATGAATGTTGAGGGACTGGTACAGATAATCCTTAGAGCTATGTCACTCTCTCTCGTGCCTAGCTGTTTGCACATAGCCCTCAGCCAGACATGTCGGGGGACTGAGTAAGCCCCACAGACAAAGAGTAAGTGGGCAATGGTCTCAGTACTTGTTTTACAGACTGGGCAGGCTTGAGAACTACCCTCTGCCCATCTTCCAGTTAGTGATCTAATTGGGAGAGACCCCACTCTAAACTGGAAATATAGCTTCCTGTCCAGGGGTTTGGTTATAGTGTCCCAATAGGGCTCAAGGAAAGGGGAAGCTTTTACTTCAAGAAATAGTCCCTCCATGGTAGAAGGATCAGCTTCGTTCCAGTCCCGATGTTCTACCATTTCCCAATACTTTGCTTTTATAATTGCTTTAGTCGGGAACAGGGCCTCCTCTGGATTCTCCCATAGCTCATTCATGCCTAGAATCCCCAGCACTCTACGCAAATCCCCCAGCCAACCTATCTTATGGAACTTATCACAGTTAATTAAATCCAGGAAGCCCCTTGCGTAGTGAGCGAGTTCAGGGGTGACCCAGATGCGCCACCAGTATAAAATGGGTCTTAGTCTAGCCATATCTGAAATGGCTTTCCTGCCTAACTCTCAACGCAGAGGCCTCATGGGTGTACTTTTAGGGAGGCCGATGAGGTTTCGAAGAAATTTGTTCTCGGCGAGCGTTAGTGGTGCTAAATTGCCATAGCCCCAAAGCTCTGAGCCATAGAGCGCCAAGCTAATGGCTTTGGCTTCATATACTTGAAGTGCTGGCGCAATAGGTTTGGTCAAAGACCTTTTATGTTCAGCACTTATAGCACCAGTGTTTTGGCGAAATTTAAGAGCCGCCATTTCTGTGTGTTTCCCCCACTTTGCGCCCTTGGCTATATGGATACCCAGATAGACAAAATCCGAAACCATTTCTACCTTTTGGCCATCCATGAGGAAGTTCCCTCTAAAGCTGGAATGGGGATTAAATGTCATGAGCTTTGTTTTAGCTACATTTACTTCTAGACCTTGATCAATACAAAAGGCCTCGAAGATATTGAGGGCACGCTGCAAACCACTAGGAGTTTTGGATAGAATGAGCGTGTCGTCTGCGAAAAGTAGGATTGGCGTTTTCACTCCATCCAGTGTTGGAGCATCTACAGAAGCAGACAACATACGCTCCACTACTCCGTTAATGTAAAGGGAGAAGAGCATCGGGCCATGGCACAGCCTTGGCGCACCCCCGTTCTACCGGGAACTCGTCAGATAATTGCCCATGTCTCCCCCACTGGATCTTTGCAGAGTTTGACTTGTGCAATCTCACCACTAGCGATAGAGTTTCGAGTGGCATGCCCATCTCAGCTAAGGCTTTCCATAACAGGGAGCGAGGAACTAGATCGAAAGCTGCACGTAGATCTATGAAGGCAGCATAAAGACTGCCCTTCGCCAGCTCTACTGTCTTCCAGTGCAATAGCATGAACCAGAAGATCTGGTCTATCGTGCTAGTCAATTAACGGAAACCCACTTGGTAAGGAGATAGAACATTATTTTCTTCCTCCCAAGCTATGATTTTTGCCAAGGTCATTTTACCTACGACCTTCTGTACTGTGTCTATAAGGCTGATGGGCCAATAATTCCCTGGTAGAGTTTTGTCCCCTTTTTTGTATATAGGGATTATTACTGCCCCCAGCCAAGACTTTGGTACCGGAGCCCCTTGTGCTACTGCGTTGGCCAAATTCAAAATATACTTGCCCCAGCATGATTTCTCATAGAGAAATACATCTGCAGGCACCCCTTCAGGGCCCGGTGCCTTGCCCCGTGTGACTGAATCCAAGGCCAATGCTACATCCGCGTTATTAAAAAACTTGGAATATAACAGCTCTGAGCCCCCTTTCGCTGCATAAGGTGTTCATCTGTATTACTTCAACTGACCATCTACTCACAGGTTTTAAGTCCAGCTTAGGGATTCCCCATTCAGTATCTACATCTTCTCCTGATTGCCAGTCTTCTACTGAAAGGGGCTCAAAGGTCATGTTCATGTCACCGGCAATTAATATGTTGTTCTCGCTTGGCTGAGCACCGATCAATTGGTCGAGTGCAGCCAAGACTTGGGATTTCCCCCCATTATGACCTCTTCTATACAGATTATAAATATATAGGGGTTCCCCCGAAGGCATACAAAGCCTAATCAGCTGCATGTCATTATTGCCTGTGGGGAGCTCTGCTATCTTGTCGAAGAGTCCCTGCCGAGCCCAAATGGTTAGACCCCCTTTTGGTCTTCCCTTTAGGCCTTTAACGGCCGGGACAAAAAAATTAAGGAAGCTCAAGAGGAAGAGAGGCTCGCAGGCCCATGTCTCCTGAAAAATACAGACGTCAAAGTCATTTATAAATGACGCCCATTCTGGTGAATGCATTCTGGGGCCAAACCCGCGACATTCCACGAAACTATTCTGCCCCTGGCCCTGCTGGGATCACCCCCCAATACAACAGTAGCTGGCGGCTGGACCCCTGGGCCACTGCTATTTCGCAGATCACAACCTCCTGCTAGCTCTTTAATGGCTATTCCTAAATCATTCCTCCCACCTGGACTGGCCACAACATCTTCTGCCAAGGGAAAGCCTACCAAGCCTAGATGTTCAGCCCCCTTCACCCTACTAGACTTCCTGCCCTTTGACCCCTGTTGGGCAATTGACAACTCTCCTGACCCGTTATGACAGGAATCGCTCACTGCATGCTGGAAACTAGTTTGGATTGGAAGCGTGACATGTAGTCTGCCATTGAGTAAGGGTTCTGTGGTTATGAGAGGCACCTTTTGTGAGCTATCCTCGGCAGCAATTATTGTGCCCCCGAAGTGCAGTCAATCTACTCCCTCCAAGCCTAATAGAACCCCGTATCGATTATAAACATGAGAGTAGCGATCAACCTGCTGACGGGAATGGTGACTTGGATGGCCTACTTGGTATTGAAATGGTGCCCCAAAATGGTCTGCCTGATTTAGAGATGGAAGCCCAGTATGGCTATGCTGGAATTGTAGCAGGGGCATGACATTAATTACAGGGGCCACTAGACCTCTTGGATAAAAATAAGTCAAATCCTGGGTGGAAATTACCCTACTGCCGTTTTGGGGGAACAAGTTTATGATGTGTCTAACTGCTCTAGTGTCACGGAAATGTATTATTACAATATCCCCTTTTATGTCCTTTGTTCTTTGACCTAACCATGGGAGACGCCTGACATATAGGATTTCGCCACTTATATTTGGCGGTAAAGGGCGATTCTGTCTGAGCCAAAATATGGTCTTATTTTTCAGTTGGTAGACAGCTTCACTTCTACCCTCCTCTAAGGGTGGCACACCAGTAAGAACCACCACATACGGAGCTGCTTCAGGGGGCAGTTCTACTGGATGCCTTTTGGGTGCAATAGACCTCACCGGCTTATCCAAGCCGTTCAATTTTTGGAGATTTAATGTTGGAACAGTTCTCAGAGGATTTATAGTTCCACCTACTTGGGCCCCCATGTTTTTCCTATTTACATTTGGCCCTATAGTTTTAGAGGGGGTTGCTTTCAGCGGTTTTGTCTTGGCTACATTGGTTGTTATTGGTTCCTTTTGAGCCATGTTGTTGGGGTCCAAAGCGGAACCGGAAAGGACTGGAGAAGGCTTATTTAGATCCTTGGTTGCCCCTTTGTTTTCCCAAATTGCCCGTTCCAAATTATCCAGTTGTACAGCAATTCTTTTTAACCTCTCTACTAACGGAAATATGAGTGATCTAATTAGCTGTTCCATGCTACCCATTAGGTCGGTAGTAGATGCATCTGTCAATGGTACATGTGGGGGCTTTACTACTGCAGGTATTGATGGTACATTGAGAGAGGGGCTTTGTAGGTTCCCAGAGTTAGAATGACTAAACAACTTTTTCTGAGGACCATTCCCCCTCATCCTCTTTTTTTTCGGTGGTGGACCTTGGGCGTGAGGGATTTTGAGAATTGTTTTGGTTTTTTGGACAGACTTTAATAGTGGCAACGGAGTATCCGTCATAGTCACGTCCTGTGGAATCGAATTACTCGGGGAGGCAGAAACATTCATGATCGGGGCGTTGGATTCTGCTAGACAAGGGCATCTATCCCGCAAAAGTAAAGGGATACTGTCACTTAGGGATAACCCACAGTCCTCCCTTACATAATATCTGCTCGGGGCAGGCGAGATAGCTAACTGTCTCGGGCCCAGAGATGAACGCTTGTTCTTAATTAATTCTACTGAGCGTCGTCTCTCGGCCCGTCGCTCTTCGAGTGTAATTTCCCTGTCGATATCCGAGGTGGCCCTGATGACAAAGTTATCGAGTGTACCTCGACTGACACCTCCAGCCATCATAGACTTGTCTCTAGCAAGAGACGACATCGCAATAATAGAATCTCGTCGTAGTCGGGACTAAGGGGGCCTAGTTCGTGAGCCCTAAGACAATAGCAATAGTCTCATCAAGATCACCAATTGAACATTTATAACACAATGCAGGATAGGGTATTTATAGCGTTTTGCTGGCTGCACTAATATATTCGAAGTCCTTGCCGTGTATGGGAAAGTCACTTACAAGAGAGGGAGCCCAGCCCGGCCTCCTTCGGCCTCTGACGGCCACAGACGGCCCGCCCTTTGCCCGGGCTTAGCCCGGCGCTGCCCGCGCGTGTCCCGCGACACGGAGGGAGCCGATCGTTTTTGGCACCTCCGGGCGCCAAAGTGGGAGTGTCAGGGGGCGGTGTCTCAGGCAGTGATTGTGGGAAGCATAGTCCTTCCCTCCGCTCAGCGACCGCAATGATCACCGACAGCAGCGGCAGCGGGAGGGAAGGCTTCCAGGACACAGGGCCGTTCAGCAGCAGCCCAGCGCTTCAGATATATGCCCCCAGGTAAGCAAGCACCGTCGTTCTATCAGCATGAAAGTCTCCCGCTCCACTGAGGGAGCCGATCGTTTTTGGCGCCTCCGGCCGCGAAAGTGGGAGTGTCAGGGGGCGGTGTCTCAGGCAGTGATTGTGGGAAGCGTAGTCCTTCCCTCCGCTCAGCGACCGCAATGATCACCGACAGCAGCGGCAGCGGGAGGGAAGGCTTCCAGGACACAGGGCCGTTCAGCAGCAGCCCAGCGCTTCAGATATATGCCCCCAGGTAAGCAAGCACCGTCGTTCTATCAGCATGAAAGTCTCCCGCTCCACTGAGGGAGCCGATTGTTTTTGGCGCCTCCGGCCGCGAAAGTGGGTGTGTCAGGGGGCGGTGTCTCAGGCAGTGATTGTGAGAAGCGTAGTCCTTCCCTCTGCTCAGCGACCGCAATGATCACCAACAGCAGCGGCAGCGGGAGGGAAGGCTTCCAGGACACAGGGCCGTTCAGCAGCAGCCCAGCGCTTCAGATATATGCCCCCAGGTAAGCAAGCACCGTCGTTCTAGCAGCATGAAAGTCTCCCGCTCCACCGAGGGAGCCGATCGTTTTTGGCGCCTCCGGGCGCGAAAGTGGGAGTGTCAGGGGGCGGTGTCTCAGGCAGTGATTGTGGGAAGCTTAGTCCTTTCCTCCGCTCAGCGACCGCAATGATCACCAACAGCAGCGGCAGCAGGAGGGAAGGCTTCCAGGACACAGGGCTGTTCAGCAGCAGCCCAGCGCTTCAGATATATGCCCCCAGGTAAGCAAGCACCGTCGTTCTAGCAGCATGAAAGTCTCCCGCTCCACCGAGGGAGCCGATCGTTTTTGGCGCCTCCGGGCGCGAAAGTGGGAGTGTCAGGGGGCGGTGTCTCAGGCAGTGATTGTGGGAAGCATAGTCCTTCCCTCCGCTCAGCGACCGCAATGATCACCGACAGCAGCGGCAGCGGGAGGGAAGGCTTCCAGGACACAGGGCCGTTCAGCAGCAGCCCAGCGCTTCAGATATATGCCCCCAGGTAAGCAAGCACCGTCGTTCTAGCAGCATGAAAGTCTCCCCCTTTCAACATATTAACTATGAGTTACTATGTGTTTGAATAAATGAGGTGTTGTGTGTATAATTGCGTAAGTGAGTAAATGTAAGTGTGATTATTTTTTTTCATGAGTGAGTAGGATGACTGCATAACCGACTAAGATGACTGCTGATGTGTCAATGTCTATATATGTGCATAAGTGCATTAGATAGTGTTCTATTAATTAGTGACTGCATGTATAAGTGATTCTGTTGTTGAATGGGTAGTTGTGTGTGTAGACTTAGGAATCAGTGAGTGGGTACGTAGTAACTGGTATTGGTGTGTCAATGGTTTCAAATATGGTGCTCTGTATTTTACAGTGAGTGATGAAAGGTTATACTAGTGTGTGATGAGGTTTATCAGATTGTCACGTGGATGATATGATCAGTGATGTCATCAGTGATGTCATTTGAGATGTCATCAGTGATGTCACTGACCATGTCATGAATGAGGTAATATGTGACATCAGCAGCAGTGCATTGCGGGCGTGCGAGTTATAGTTAGCAGAACTAACTATAACGGAGGAATTGCTATGGTTTCGTACGAGTGAAATGTCCAGCTAACTATAACACCCCTGAAACCTATGGTTTAGGGTAAGAGACTATCTAAGATATTCATAAAAATAATATATTTGTAATATATTGTACTTATAATAAACTTAATAAACTTAATAATAAAAAAATAAAAAATAATAAAAAAATATATATATTTGTAATATATTTGTACTTATAATAAACTTAATAAACTTAAAAAACATATTATTTTGAAATATATTTTTATATTTAAATATATAGTTCGCGAAGTTGCATCGGGTGCGTGCTTGGTGAGCGCAGAGGGCGCGGATCCCGTATGACCTCAAAAAAAAAGATTTCATTGGTTCATAACATTTCCCACTGTAACTATTGAAGGACCCCGCCCATTTAATCATTCTTGTTGGAGCATCTTTAGAGAGACATCTCTTTTCCTACAAGAACCCTTTTTGCTTGGTTTTTTTGGTGTTTTTCAAAAAATATCAAACAAAATGGCATCTGGAGAGAAGCAGCAGCAGGAGGAAGTATCTTCTGAAGAAGGCGCCGCGTCCACAGAGGCCGGAATCTGTAGTGTGGATATTCTTCACTTTTCCACCTGGAGAGAAGAAAGTAAATTCGAGAAAGGTGACGTGCAAAATTTGTGACCGAGTCCTGTCAAGAGGCAGTGTAAAAAAATTCTCTTGTGGCACTGCTTCTATGTACAAGCATCTCCGGACTACACATCCTCTCAATCTTGCTCAGGAGGAAATGAGGTCGAGATGCTTTGAACCCCTCACCTGCTGGGGCAAGTACATCTGGAGCGCCCTCGGGAAAACCGGCAATTACATTAGGCCAGAATTCGCCTTTCTCGAGCAACACTGCGTGAAGTGTAAGAAACTTATATGCTTCAGTGAGCAGTCGGTGGATGCAGTTTGTGCTGCGCAAAGCAACCATTGTTGTTAATTTTTTTGTTTTTTTGTTTTTGGAATGATAAGTAATTCCAAATGTTTCCTGTTTTATTCGTTTTTTTTTCATTTTTTGAAAAAATCAAAACAAATACAAAATTGTTAAAAAAAATAAAAAAAAATACAAAAGAAAAAAGACGAAAAAAAAAGTTCTTATCAGAACTACCTTATCTGGTTAAAGAAAGAACTATAATTGCAAGGTAATGTGTGAAAGCTTGGTTGAATATATGTATACAGCATGATTGACTGAAAGAATGCATTAGTAGTGTATGGTGAATTTATAGGTGAAGATTTATGAGGAAGTACTGCAGCGTGACACTGCAAGCTCTTTAGCTGCACTGCACTGTGGCACTTCCGAAGCACAGGGATGTGACATATGTACATGAATATGTTGCAACTCTGTGCTTCCCTCTGCACTGCTGCACAAACTGCAGCCATGCGGTGATACAGGCCCCCTTGCACCATGGAGCAAGGATATCTGTGTCGTGTGGAGATTGTTTTTGTGCAGGAAGGGACACCGTCCTGCACAAAAATAATCAGTAAGGGCATTTTTGCTGGATGGGTGATTGGAGAAATGCATGGGACAGACAGATGGATTCCTACACTGCATAGGTACTAACTGGGTATTTAGAAGAGCGTATCAATAGTATGTAGCTGGTTAGAGGTCTGCATGCATAGTGTACAAAATATTGTACCTGCACTTGTGTTAGTGGCTAGGCCATTCCTTAAGTATATGACTAATAACTGCAGTAATTTCAGTGCTGCAAAGAGAGTGCATGCTACATTTATTAGTGCTTATGTATTGGCAGAGTGATAGCATACGTAGATAATGCTGGATGGTTGAATGGAGAAGTGCATGGGACAGACAGAAGGATTCCTAGACTGCATAGGTACTAACTGAGTATTTAAAAGACTGTATCAAAGCTATGTAGCTGATTAGAGGTCTGCATGCATAGTGCACAGAATATTGTAGCTGTACTAGTATTGGTGTGTCTATGGTTTCGAGAATGGTAGTCTGTATTTTAGGGTGTGAGGAGGTGCATCAGATGATCACATAGATGATGTCATCAGTGATGTCATTTGAGATGTCATCAGTGATGTCATCAGTGATGTCACTGACCATTTCATGAGTGATGTAATATGTGACGTCATCAGCAGTGCATTACTTTAATCCAAAAAGCTGGCGGCCATATTGGTCTGGTCACGATGTGAAAATTCAGTAATTGATACAATAAAGAAAAGAAAACAAGTGTTAATATGCACACAATGTCATTTCATATTGTCATATTGTCATATTGGGCACATTGCGTATTATAATGGTTCTTACACGAAAGAAAAGGAAAAAAAGGGGTGTTAATATACACACACTTTCCCTAAATAAAGTTCTAGCGATTATAGTTCCATTCCATTCACAGCTCATTAGAGATGTCATGAGTGATGTCATGAGTGATGTAACTGAACATGTCATGAATGATGTAATGTCTGAGGTCATTAGCAGTACATTGCGGGGGCATAAGTTATAGCTAGCTAAGGTAACTCTAACTGCTGATTTTCACTGGTTGTGTATGAGTGAAATCTGAGTCTAACTATACCGTCCCTGTAATCTTTGTTTTTTTCAGCAAATTTCTAGTTTTTTTTTAACGTTAAGTAAGATGCATATCACAATGAATGGTGGGGGTTGAAAGCAGGGCCTGGCATTTTGCTGCCCCCACCCAAGCTTGCTGCTCCTGCCTTCCCTCCTCCTAGCCATCCATTGTCCAAGTCCATGTCCCTGCTCCCTTATTACAGCCCTGTGTGGCCGTTGTTCTGCCACTGGCCTTCCCGCCTTCTCTGAACAGTTAGCTTGCTGCCCCATCCACCTCCTCCCTATCCTCTGTTGTCGGAATCCATGGACTAGCCTCCTCCCTCCTGCCATGCATGGTCTGATGTGCTGCCACTGCCCTCCATTTAGCATGATGTACCAGTCCACTCCTCTTGCCCTCCATTGCTCCCCAATTATATGCCCCATCATTGACCTCCTGCTTAGCCTCTGTGCTTAGCTTGCTGCCCCTATTCTCCTTCCCCCTGCCCTCCGATGTCTTTGTGCATGCCCCTGCTCCATCCTTTTTGCCCACCATGTTCCATGGACCTGCCACTCCTATCTACTCTGAGTGTTCTGTTGAGCTGCCACTCCCCTCCCACCTGCCTAGCATTGTCAGATAACTGCAACCTGTCACTGCCACCTCCACCCTGCCTGTCCACATTTCATAACCCTATCCCATTCCCCCTGTCCTCCATGGTCCATTTTACTGCCACACCCTTCTGCCCTCCCTGGTCTGCTGTGCTGCAACTTCTCCTCCTGCCTGCCCTGCGTGGTCTGTTGTGAGGCCCCTTTCCCTGAACTCTCTTGTCCTGACCCGCCCTTCTATCCTCCATGGTCCTTTGTGCATGCCCCTTCACCCTCCTTCTTGCCCATCATAGCCATTGTGCTGCCACTAACCCTCCCGCTTGCCATGCATGGTCTTCTGTGCTGCCACGGCCCCTCCCACCTTCCCTGTGTGGTCATCTAGCTGTCCTGACCCCCTTCCACCTTCCCTCCATGGTCTGTGTGTATGCCATCATAGTCTCACTGTTGCTCTCCATGGTGTGTCTTGCTTCTAGTGCCCATACTGCCTGACCTCCATGGTCATCTTGCTGCTCCTGCCCTGCCCCCTTGCCCCCAGCCCTCTGTTTCCATGTGCAGACCCCTATTCCCTCTCTCCTGGCTTGTCTGTTCCATTGTAATGTCCCTGATCCGTCCCTCCTGCCCTTTATGGTCTGTTATGCTGCAGCTTTCTCTCCTGTCTGTCCATTATGTTCAGCTAGCTACCATTGCCTCATTCCCCTCTGTTCTCTGTTGTCCATGTGCGTGGTCCTATCCCCTCCCTATTGCTTTCTATGGACTGTTGTGCTGCACTCCCGTCCCGCATGCCCTGTGTGGTGTATTGTGCTGCTGCAAACCCTGAAGCCTGCCCTGTAGGGTCAGTTTGGTGCACCTCTCCATGTCCCTCATGTCCTCTGTTATCCGAGTCCATGTCCCTACCCCAAATCCTCCTGCCTTCCATGATCCAATGTACCATACTTGCGAACATTTTGAACTTGGTAAGAGGGAGATTTTGAAAAAAAACTGGGGCATTGATTTTCCCCTTTGAGTTACATTGAAAAAGAGAAGATTGTAGACAGGAGACAGATCAAATAAAGCCCATTTGAGCTTACAAACATTGGACGTGTCCTGGCCGAATCGGGTCTGTTGGCATGTATGGTTGTCTTACCCCTGCCTCTTACTTCTGCCCACAATGGTCTATTATATTGCCACAGCCTCTCTTGCCAGTCCTGTATTGTTGGTTTGTTGCCCCTGCCCCCCTTTCCACTGCCCTCCATAGTATGTTGTGCTGCCACTGCCCTTCCTGCCTGCCCAACGTGGTCAAGTTGTTGCCTCTGCACCCTCTCACCTGCCTTCAATTTTCAGAGTCCGTGCCCCTGGTCTCTGCCTCTCAACAGTATCCTATAGACACTCATGTATAGACACTCATGTAGCTACCCAGGCAGCCACTTATACACCAAGGGAGAGACTGATACAGATATTTACATATTTAAACATTACTCACTAAGCCATGTATTCACTAAGATACACTTAGTCAGTTATACAATCAATTTTTCAAAAACAAATCATCCATTTAGAAACTTATATACCCATTTATTCTTCCATCGACCTTGAGATATACATATATAAAACATATTTAATTTTCAGAAAAACACACATTCACTGGATGACATCATTAGTGATGTCATTTGAGATGTCATCAGTGATGTCATCAGTGATGTCACTGACCATGTCATGAGTGATGTAATATGTGACGTCATCAGCAGTGCATTGCGGGCGCGCGAGTTATAGTTAGCTGAACTAACTATAACGGGGGAATTTCAATGGTTTTGTACGAGTGAAAAGTCCAGCTAACTATAACACCCCTGAAACCTATGGTTTTTTCAGTGAATATATGCATATATATATGTGCATATGTGTGTGTGTAGAGAGATGTAGAGGTGTAGAGGTAGAGAGGTAGAGGTAGAGAGGTAGAGAGGTAGAGAGTAGTAGAGAGAGAGGTAGAGAGAGGTAGAGAGGTAGAGATTAGAGAGTGTGTAATAGAGAATAGAGAGTGAGTAGTAGAGAGTAGTAGAGAGTAATCGAGAGAGTAGCAGAGAGTGAGTAGTAGAGAGTAGTAGAGTGAGTAGTAGAGAGTGGTAGAGAGTGAGTAGTAGAGAGTAGTAGAGAGTGAGTACTAGAGAGTGAGTAGTACCGAGTAGTGCAGAGTGAGTAGTAGAGAGTGAGTAGCAGAGAGAGAGTAGTAGAGAGCAGTAGAGAGTGAGTAGTAGAGTGAGTAGTAGAGTGAGTAGTAGAGAGTAGTAAAGAGAGAGTAGTAGAGAGTGAGTAGTAGAGAGTGATTAGTAGAGTGAGTAGTAGAGTGAGTAGTAGAGAGTGAGTAGTAGAGCATAGTAGAGAGTAGTAGAGAATGAGTAGTAGAGAGTGAGTAGTAGAGAGTAGTAGAGAGTGAGTAGTAGAGAGTGAGTAGTAGAGAGAGAGTAGTAGAGAGTAGTAGATAGTGAGTAGTAGAGAGTGAGTAGTAGAGAGTTGTGGAGTAGTAGAGAGTGAGTAGAAGAGAGTAGTAGAGAGTGAGTAGTAGAGTGAGTAGTAGAGAGTAGTAGAGAGTGAGTAGTAGAGTGAGTAGTAGAGAGTAGTAGAGAGCGAGTAGTAGAGAGCAAGTAGTAGAGAGTGTGTAGTAGAGAGTGAGTAGTAGAGAGTAGTAGGGAGAGAGTAGTAGAGAGAGTAGTAGAGAGTGAGAAGTAGAAAGAGTAGTAGAGAGTAGTAGAGAGTGAGTAGTAGAGTGAGTAGTAGAGAGTAGTTGAGAGCGAGTAGTAGAGAGTGAGTAGTGGAGAGTGAGCAGTAGAGAGTAGTACAGAGCGAGTAGTAGAGAGTGAGTAGTAGAGAGTGAGTAGTAGAGTATAGTAGAGAGTGAGTAGTAGAGAGAGAGTAGTAGAGAGTAGTAGAGTAGTAGAGAGTGAGTAGAGAGAGAGAGAAGTAGAGAGTGAGTAGTAGAGTAGTAGAGAGTGAGTGGTAGAGAGTGGTAGATAGTAGTAGGGTGAGTAGTAGAGAGTATTAGAGAGTGAATAATAGAGAGTAGTAGATGATGAGTAGTAGAGAGAGAGTAGTAGAGAGCAGTAGAGAGTGAGTAGTAGAGAGTGAGTAGTAGAGAGTAGTAGAGAGTAAGTAGTAGATAGTGAGTAGTAGAGAGAGAGTAGTAGAGAGTAGTAGAGAGTGAGTAGTAGAGAGTGAGTAGTAGAGAGCAGTAGGGAGAGAGTAGTAGAGAGTGAGAAGTAGAAAGAGTAGTAGAGAGTAGTAGAGAGTGAGTAGTAGAGTGAGTAGTAGAGAGTAGTTGAGAGCGAGTAGTAGAGAGTGAGTAGTGGAGAGTGAGCAGTAGAGAGTAGTAGAGAGCGAGTAGTAGAGAGTGAGTAGTAGAGAGTGAGTAGTAGAGAGTAGTAGAGAGTGAGTAGTAGAGAGAGTAGTAGAGAGCAGTAGAGAGTGAGTAGTAGAGAGTGAGTAGTAGAGAGAGTAGTAGAGAGCAGTAGAGAGTGAGTAGTAGAGAGTGAGTAGTAGAGAGTAGTAGAGAGTAAGTAGTAGATAGAGAGTAGTAGAGAGAGAGTAGTAGAGAGTAGTAGAGAGTGAGTAGTAGAGAGTGAGTAGTAGAGAGCAGTAGGGAGAGAGTAGTAGAGAGTGAGAAGTAGAAAGAGTAGTAGAGAGTAGTAGAGAGTGAGTAGTAGAGTGAGTAGTAGAGAGTAGTTGAGAGCGAGTAGTAGAGAGTGAGTAGTGGAGAGTGAGCAGTAGAGAGTAGTAGAGAGCGAGTAGTAGAGAGTGAGTAGTAGAGAGTGAGTAGTAGAGAGTAGTAGAGAGTGAGTAGTAGAGAGAGTAGTAGAGAGCAGTAGAGAGTGAGTAGTAGAGAGTGAGTAGTAGAGAGTAGTAGAGAGTAAGTAGTAGATAGTGAGTAGTAGAGAGAGAGTAGTAGAGAGTAGTAGAGAGTGAGTAGTAGAGAGTGAGTAGTAGAGAGCAGTAGGGAGAGAGTAGTAGAGAGTGAGAAGTAGAAAGAGTAGTAGAGAGTAGAAGAGAGTGAGTAGTAGAGTGAGTAGTAGAGAGTAGTTGAGAGCGAGTAGTAGAGAGTGAGTAGTGGAGAGTGAGCAGTAGAGAGTAGTAGAGAGCGAGTAGTAGAGAGTGAGTAGTATAGAGTGAGTAGTAGAGAGTAGTAGAGAGTGAGTAGTAGAGAGATTGTAGTAGAGAGTAGTAGAGTAGTAGAGAGTGAGTAGAGAGAGAGAGTAGTAGAGAGTGAGTAGTAGAGTAGTAGAGAGTGAGTGGTAGAGAGTGGTAGAGAGTAGTAGGGTGAGTAGTAGAGAGTAGTAGAGAGTGAGTAGTAGAGAGAGTAGTAGAGAGTAGTAGAGTAGTAGAGAGTGAGTAGTAGAGAGTGAGTAGTAGAGAGTAGTAGAGAGTGAGTAGTAGAGAGATGCGTAGTGGAGAGTGCGTAGTAGAGAATAGTAGAGAGTGAGTAGTAGAGAGTGAGTAGTAGTGAGTGAGTAGTAGAGAGTGAGTAGTAGAGTGTGAATAGTAGAGAGTGAGTAGTAGAGAGAGAGTAGTAGAGAGTGAGTAGTAGAGAGTGAGTAGTAGAGTGAGTAGTAGAGAGTGAGTAGTAGAGAGATAGTAGTAGAGAGTAGTAGAGTGAGTAGTAGAGTGAGTAGTAGAGAGTAGTAGAGAGTGAGTAGTAGAGAGTGAGTAGCAGAGAGTAGAAGCGAGTGAGTAGTAGAGAGTGAGTAGTAGAGAGAGAGTAGTTGAGAGTGAGTATTAGAGAGTGAATAGTAGAGAGTAGTAGAGAGTGAGTAGTAGAGAGAGAGTAGTAGAGAGCAGTAGAGAGTGAGTAGTAGAGATTGAGTAGTAGAGAGTAGTAGAGTAGTAGAGAGTGAGTAGTAGAGAGTAGTAGAGAGTAAGTAGTAGATAGTGAGTAGTAGAGAGAGAGTAGAAGAGAGTAGTAGAGAGTGAGTAGTAGAGTAGTAGAGAGTAGTCAGTGTCAATCAGTGTCAGCCAGTGTCAGTCAGTCAGTGTCAGTCAGTCAGTGTCAGTGTCAGTCAGTCAGTGTCAGTCAGTCAGTCAGTGTCAGTCAATCAGTGTCAGTCAGTGTGAGTCAGTCAGTGTCAGTCAATCAGTGTCAGTCAGTGTCAGTCAATCAATGTCAGTCAATGTCAGTCAGTCAGTGTCAGTCAATCAGTGTCAGACAGTGTCAGTCAGTGGCTGTGTCAGTCAATCAGTGTCAGTCAGTGTCAATCAGTCAGTGTCAGTCAGTGTCAATCAGTCAGTGTCAGTCAGTCAGTGTCAGTCAGTCAGTGTCAGCTAGAGAAGCTCTGCTGACCTGGTTCTCTGGCTCTAAAGCAGCTCTGCTGACCTGGTTCTCTCCCTCTAAAGCAGCACTGCTGAACTGGTTTCTCTGGCTCTACAGCATGTCTGCTGACCTGGTTCTCTAGCTCTAGAGCAGCTCAGCTGACCTAGTTCTTAGGCTACAGAGCAGCTCTGCTGATCTGGTTCTCTGGCTCTAGAGCAGCTCTGCTGACCTGCGTCACTGGCTCTAAAGCAGCTCTGCTGACCTGGTTCTCTCCCTCTAAAGCAGCTCTGCTGACCTGGTTCTCTGCCTCGAGAGCAGCTCTGCTGACCTAGTTCTCTGGCTCTAAAGCAGCTCTGCTGACCTGGTTCTATGGCTCTAGAGCAGCTCTGCTGACCTGGTTCTCTGGCTCTAAAGCAGCTCTGCTGACCTGGTTCTCTCCCTCGAAATCAGCTCTGCTGACCTGGTTCTCTGCTTCTAGAGCAGCTCTGCTGACCTGGTTCTATGGCTCTAGAGCAGCTCTGCTGACCTGGTTCTCTGGCTCTAAAGCAGGTCTGCTGACCTGGTTCTCTCCCTCTAAAGCAGCTCTGCTGACCTGGTTTCTCTGGCTCCAGAGCAGCTCTGCTGACCTGGTTCTCTGGCTCTAAAGCAGCTCTGCTGACCTGGTTCTCTCCCTCTAAAGCAGCTCTGCTGACCTGTTTCTCTGCCTCTAGAGCAACACTGCTGACCTGGTTCTCTGGCTCTAAAGCAGCTCTGCTGACCTGGTTTCTATGGCTCTAAAGCAGCTCTGCTGACCTGGTTCATTGGATCTAGAGCAGCTCTGCTGACCTGGTTCTCTGGCTCTAAAGCAGCTCTGTTGACCTGGTTCTCTCCCTCTAAAGAGCTCTGCTGACCTGATTCTCTGGCTCTAGAGCAGCTCTGCTGACCTGGTTCTCTGGCTCTAAAGCAGCTCTGCTGACCTGGTTCTCTCCCTCTAAATCAGCTCTGCTGACCTGGTTCTCTGCCTCTAGAGCAGCTCTGCTGACCTGGTTCTCTGGCTCTAAAGCAGTTCTGCTGACCTGGTTCTCTCTCTCTAAAGCAGTTCTGCTGACCTGGTTTCTCTGGCTCTACAACAGCTCTGCTGACCTGGTTCTCGGCCTCTAGAGCAGCTCTGCTGACCTGAGTCTCTGGCTCTAGAGCAGCTCTGCTGACCTTGGTCTCTGGTTCTAGAGCAGCTCTGCTGACCTGCTTCTTAGGCTCTAGAGCAGCTCTAATGACCTGGTTCTCTGGCTCTACAACGGCTCTGCTGACCTGGTTTCTCTGGCTCTACAGCAGCTCTGCTCACCTGGTTCTCTTTACTCACGATGCATACACCCGGCTTTGCGAAAATATATTTCAAAATAATATAGGTTTATTATTAGTACAAATATAATATTTTTATGAATATCTTCGATAATCTCTTGCCCTAATATGTATATTAAAGACACATACATATCATTTTGGAACATAATTTTTTTTTTGCGGGAGTCACGCACCGGGCGCACCCCAGCACGTATATGACGTCACGCGGGACACGCCACCGCGTAAGCATCTCGTAATGTAATTCGCATGTGTCGCGAATGCGGAGTCACGGACTGATCACATACCAATCGCGCACTCACGTAATAATAAATGTATATGATGTAACTGAAAAACACGCAGCTGTCGCACACCGTACGTGGATCCTTCAAGACTTTTCAAAAATGGCGGCTAGAATCCGCGCACCCACCGTGATGTGTACACTTTGAGTGCGTGACTCCGAAAAAAATATTGAATTGTTTTAAAAAAACTCTGCTGACCTGGTTCTCTCCCTCGAAATCAGCTCTGCTGACCTGGTTCTCTCCCTCTAAAGCAGCATTGCTGAACTGTTTTCTCTGGCTCTACAGCAGGTCTGCTGACCTGGTTCTCTGGCTCTAAAGCAGGTCTGCTGACCTGGTTCTCTCCCTCTAAAGCAGCTCTGCTGACCTGGTTTCTCTGGCTCTAGAGCAGCTCTGCTGACCTGGTTCTCTGGCTCTAAAGTAGCTCTGCTGACCTGGTTCTCTCCCTCTAAAGCAGCTCTGCTGACCTGTTTCTCTGCCTCTAGAGCAGCTCTGCTGACCTGGTTCTCTGGCTCTAAAGCAGCTCTGCTGACCTGGTTCTATGGCTCTAAAGCAGCTCTGCTGACCTGGTTCTTTGGCTCTAGAGCAGCTCTGCTGACCTGGTTCTCTGGCTCTAAAGCAGCTCTGCTGATCTGGTTCTCTCCCTCTAAAGAGCTCTGCTGACCTGATTCTGTGGCTCTAGAGCAGCTCTGCTGACCTGGTTCTCTTGCTCTAAAGCAGCTCTGCTGACCTGGTTGTCTCCCTCTAAATCAGCTATGCTGACCTGGTTCTCTGCCTCTAGAGCAGCTCTGCTGACCTGGTTCTCTGGCTCTAAAGCAGTTCTGCTGACCTGGTTCTCTCTCTCTAAAGCAGTTCTGCTGACCTGGTTTCTCTGGCTCTACAACAGCTCTGCTGACCTGGTACTTGGCCTCTAGAGCAGCTCTGCTGACCTGAGTCTCTGGCTCTAGAGCAGCTCTGCTGACCTTGGTCTCTGGTTCTAGAGCAGCTCTGCTGACCTGCTTCTTAGGCTCTAGAGCAGCTCTGCTGACCTGGTTCTCTGGCTCTACAACGGCTCTGCTGACCTGGTTTCTCTGGCTCTACAGCAGCTCTGCTTACCTGGTTCTCTTTACTCACGATGCATGCACCCGGCTTTGCGAAAATATATTGCAAAATAATATAGGTTTATTATTATAAGTACAAATATATTATTTTTATGAATATCTTCGATAATCTCTTGCCCTAATATGTATATTAAAGACACATACATATCATTTTGGAACATAATTTTTTTTTGCGGGAGTCGTGCCCCAGCACGTATATGACGTCGCGCGGGACACACCACCGCGTAAGAATCTCGTACTGTAATTCGCATGTGTCGCGAATGCGCGGGAGCAGAAGTCACGGACTGGTCACATACCAATCGCGCACCCACGTAATATTAAATGTATATAATGTCACTGAAAAACACGCAGCTGTCGCACATCGTACGGGGATCCTTCACGACTTTTCAAAAATGGCAGCTAGAATCCGCGCACCCACCGTGATGTGTACACTTTGAGTGCGCGACTCCGAAAAAAATGTTGAATTGTTTTAAAAAAAACTCTGCTGACCTGGTTCTCTCCCTCGAAATCAGCTCTGCTGACCTGGTTCTCTCCCTCTAAAGCAGCATTGCTGAACTGGTTTCTCTGGCTCTACAGCAGGTCTGCTGACCTGGTTCTCTAGCTCTAGAGCACCTCTGATGACCTAGTTCTTAGGCTACAGAGTAGCTCTGCTGATCTGGTTCTCTGGCTCTACAACAGCTCTGCTGACCTGGTTCTCTGGCTCTAAAGCAGGTCTGCTGACCTGGTTCTCTGGCTCTAAAGTAGGTCTGCTGACCTGGTTCTCTCCCTCTAAAGCAGCTCTGCTGACCTGGTTTCCCTGGCTCTAGAGCAGCTCTGCTGACCTGGTTCTATGGCTCTAAAGCAGCTCTGCTGACCTGGTTCTCTGGCTCTAGAGCAGCTCTGCTGACCTGGTTCTCTGGCTCTAAAGCAGTTCTGCTGACCTGGTTTCTCTGGCTCTAGAGCAGCTCTGCTGACCTGCGTCTCTGGCTCTAAAGCAGCTCTGCTGACCTGGTTCTCTCCCTCTAAAGCAGCTCTGCTGACCTGGTTCTCTGCCTCGAGAGCAGATCTGCTGACCTAGTTCTCTGGCTCTAAAGCAGCTCTGCTGACCGGGTTCTATGGCTCTAGAGCAGCTCTGCTGACCTGGTTCTCTGGCTGTAAAGCAGCTCTGCTGACCTGGTGCTCTCCCTCGAAATCTGCTCTGCTGAACTGGTTCTCTGCTTCTAGAGCAGCTCTGTTGACCTGGTTCTATGGCTCTAGAGCAGCTCTGCTGACCTGGTTCTCTGGCTCTAAAGCAGGTCTGCTGACCTGGTTCTCTCCCTCTAAAGCAGCTCTGCTGACCTGGTTTCTCTGGCTCTAGAGCAGATCTGCTGACCTGGTTCTCTGTCTGTAAAGCAGCTCTGCTGACCTGGTTCTCTCCCTCTAAAGCAGCTCTGCTGACCTGTTTCTCTGCCTCTAGAGCAGCTCTGCTGACCTGGTTCTCTGGCTCTAAAGCAGCTCTGCTGACCTGGTTCTATGGCTCTAAAGCAGCTCTGCTGACCTGGTTCTTTGGCTCTAGAGCAGCTCTGCTGACCTGGTTCTCTGGCTCTAAAGCAGCTCTGCTGACCTGGCTCTCTCCCTCTAATGAGCTCTGCTGACCTGATTCTCTGGCTCTAGAGCAGCTCTGCTGACCTGGTTCTCTGGCTCTAAAGCAGCTCTGCTGACCTGGTTCTCTCCCTCTAAATCAGCTCTGCTGACCTGGTTCTCTGCCTCTAGAGCAGCTCTGCTGACCTGGTTCTCTGGCTCTAAAGCAGTTCTGCTGACCTGGTTCTCTCTCTCTAAAGCAGCTCTGCTGACCTGGTTCTCTGGCTCTACAGCAGCTCTGCTTACCTGGTTCTCTTTACTCACAATGCATGCACCCGGCTTTGCGAAAATATATTTCAAAATAATATAGGTTTAATATAAGTACAAATATATTATTTTTATGAATATCTTCATTTTGGAACATAATTGTTTTTGTGGGAGTCGCGCACCGGGCGCGCCCCAGCACTTATATGACATCACGCGGGATACGCCACCGCGTAAGCATCTCATACTGTAATTCGCATGTGTCGCGAATGCGCGGGAGCAGGAGTCACGGACTGGTCACATACCAATCGCGCACTCACGTAATATTAAATGTATATGATATAACTGAAAAACACGCAGCTGTCGCACACCGTACGTGGATCCTTCACGACTTTTCAAAAATGGCGGCTAGAATCCGTGCACCCACCGTGATGTGTACAGTTTGAGTGCGCGACTCCGAAAAAAATGTTGAATTGTTTTAACAAAGACTCTGCTGACCTGGTTCTCTCCCTCGAAATCAGCTTTGCTGACCTGGTTCTCTCCCTCTAAAGCAGCATTGCTGAACTGGTTTCTCTGGCTCTGCAGCAGGTCTGCTGACCTGGTTCTCTAGCTCTAGAGCAGCTCTTCTACCCTAGTTCTCTGGCTCTAAAGCAGGTCTGCTGACCTGGTTCTCTCCCTCTAAAGCAGCTCTGCTGACCTGGAAAATAATGTTGAATTGTTTTCAAAAAAGAAAATAAGATATATATTAAAATAAAAAATGAAAACAAAAAAATGAATCAATATTTCAATTTGATTTTTTTTTTGTTTTTTTTTTGCAATTTTCAGAAAAATATATAATGTTATTTAATGAATAAAATATTTATAATTGAACAGTTAAAAAACTGTAGAAAATCAGTACAAAAAAATAGGTATAACTACTATCACACTTAGCAATTAGCATTTAAAAAAGCTTTGAAATTCACTGAAAAAAACCATAGGTTTCAGAGACGTTATAGTTAGAAATTAGGATTTAAAAAAGCTTTGAAATTCACTGAAAAAAACATAGGTTTCAGAGACGTTATAGTTAGAAATTAGCATTTTAAAAACCTTAGAAATTCACAGAAAAACCATAGGTTTCAGGGGTGTTATAGTTAGCTGGCCATTTCAATCGTACAAAACCATAGAAATTCCTCCGTTATAGTTAGTTCTGCTAACTATAACTCGCGTGCCCGCAATGCACTGCTGATGATGTCACATATTGCCTCATTCATGACATGGTCAGTGACATCAATGATGACATCAAAATAGGGCAAATGGTTATGCTGTTTGGGAAAGATGGCTGAGCCTTTAGGGGATGGTTTTTCTTATTCTAATGCAGGAAGGTGTTTGAATTAATAGGAAACTCAATGATAGAGGGTGGACTTACAGTGAGACAACACATTGAGGCTGGCATACGGACAGAAATGCCTTTTGTAATCTAGTTCACCTTCTCTGTGAATGTAACAAGGCTACTCAGTACATCTGTTTTCTGGAATGGTGTAAAACTGACTTGCCACGACCAGCCCCTCAAAAAATGATTCGACCTGGTGAAGAAACAGAAGGTGCACTGCAAAGGTCAGTAAACCGGCATGCTTTTAACCTCAGGAATAGAAAAGGCTGAAAAATGGCTCCCCCTTCTATGTAGAAAACAGGTGACCATAAGGGAGTGGAATACACCAGACCCTGCTGCAGCCCTGGCTGTGTGACACCCTTCCTTAGGTGTCTGTTGTAGATATGAGTATGTAAGACCCTACAAACTAGTTGAGTTATTTTGAGTGACTTGAGCCATTACAAAAGTTTGTGAAAGAAACATCACAGTAACCCTTTAATCAGTGACTCCCAAACCTTTTAGAACCATGATCCACTTTTTAAAATGACAAATTTTCGTGACCCAGTGATTTTTAGATGTAACTAAAGCATTACGTTGTAGTGCATTTTCATTTGAAGGCAGCGCATTTTCAATTGAAATGGCAGGTAACTTTGCACAGACAAACAATGTCAGAACCCTTTTCAGAGAACCGTGGGACATGCATGGGCTACTGGGCCCAACTGTTAGGGTTAAAGCACTTCACTCCTGATGTCCAGGAGTCCAACCTGCTGTGGGTCTTGAGCAACTGGGCCAAGTACCCTTTCTGCACTTGACGCTTGTGGTAGATGTGGACAAGGAGTCCAAGGCTCCCTTTGTAGGGAGGTGTGGATACAGATTAACTCACATGGACGCACAACTCAAAGAGTGTGCAGCAGCAGCAATAAATCAATGACCAGCCAAATACTCACTTTTATAGAAAGAGAAGTATTTTATTTCTAACTCTACTCGTTCAAGGAAGAATACGACATTCACAAAGAATAACACATTTTCCCTTGAGATCAAGGCTCTAGTGTTTCAATAGTAATTCCCTGTCCCCATCTTTCCTCACAGAGCAATGTTATTCCTTATTTACTGTTGGCCACATCCAGGGAATGCTCAACTAGCAGTCCATATCTCAAGAGTCAACTCTGACTCTTAAACTGAAGTCAAAAGTGTTTTAGCACTGCAGCGCTTTCAGCAGCGTGTCCCCTGAGGCTAGTAGGATGCAAAACAAGTCTTACCTGCTCATGCAGGAGTGAAGTGTGCAGATCTTGGGTTGAACCCCATCCGCAGATGCTCACAGCAACTCCGGTCCTGATCAGGTGAGTCGGCTGCATGTAAACTCAGTGGCTGCACCTGGCAGACAACTCAGCCTCTCTCTCTCCCTCATGGTTGCACTCCAACAGCAATGGTAGATTTTCCTGCACTCTTTCTGCTGGGAACATTTCCATGCTTTTGAACAGAGTGAGGGTGTGATTCCGATGCTCCTGTCCTTGATCCCAAATAGGGGTGGCTATGCTCCAACGGCGTCCTCACTCGTTCTACAGTGACCTACAGGTCAGCACTGCTCACAGTGTACGAGCTCCTGCCCGATCAACACGACACAAGCAGACCCAGAAACTCCTCCTGGCATACGGGGTTGCAGCACAGCTGACATGCAAGGCTTCGGCCCTTACCGCATGCATTGTCATAAGGGATCATTGAAACGGTGTTGCACAGGCTTTGGTCCTTCTCTTCAAGGCATTTTTTCTCATGGTGGCCCCTCTGGCATGCAGGGTTGCCGCAACAGTGTTTCACAGGCTTCTGCCATTACTGCATGCCAATCTTTTCCATGGTTATCTTCATGGTGGCCATCTTCTGGCATACAGAGGTTGCTGAGTCTGTGTTGCCCACATTCACCAACCCGATTCGTGCAATAGTAGTTTCCTCACACATCGCGAGTCCACTTGACAGGGCTCCCCACTGAACCTTGCTCCCTCTAACGCTCTCCTCTTCCTCACAGGGTGCCTTGTTCTTGGCAAGCAGGCAGGTGATGGTGCTCCAGTGCAGGTGGACTTGGTTTCCCTGGGTCATGTTCCCTCACCCAGCCGGGAGACTAAAAGACCTTGGCCCCCAGTCCTGGTCACATGCAGAAGCCTTGCAGAGCCAGTCTGACTATTTGACAGATAATTTTTGGGATCTCAAACTCCTCTTCTTATAGTCCATTTCCACACGCCAAATGTGATTTAGGGTCTGGGTCTTTGAAGTTTTATGTTGGGGTTCTGCTTCTTATAAAGTACATACTCCTCCTCTCCCTTTCCTCTTGAAAATCCATCTATCACAGCAGGAGAGACTCAGAAGCTGGTAGTCCCATAACACAGGCCTTGTGAGTGACTGAAATTCACACCTGGATTTCAGCCACACAGTGATATGTGCATTAAAAGTTTAATCTAGGGTTTACAGTGCTACTCTTTATGATTCCTTTATCAGCCCCATAGCCTTCCTAAGATATGCCTAGGTCACTTCTTTGGAATCTGCCATTGAAACAAAGAGCACCCTTCGAAGTTTGCAGGGGGAGCCTTGCTCTTCCCTCCCCAGTGTGTACCACCCAGCTCACAGGAATGCAGGAATGCAGAAACACACACATGTGTCTGTGGGGATTCCTCTACTTCCTCATGTTCTCACCATGCAGGTTTGGGTTTCCCATAATGGAACCCAGGGCCCTCCATGTATTGTGCCACCACAGGCACACATACACTTAGCACGCATACTACCTTCACTTGCGCAGCACAGCACTGTAGCCTTTCTGTATTGTGCCACTTACAAGCACACATATGCTCAGCACACTCATGCACCATGCGCATGCTGCACAACTCTTCATCCTTCAAGGACTGTACTCCTAGCAGGTACACATACATCCAGTACATGCACTCACCATTAACGCATTGCACAGCACTGTCCTATCTCTGTATTGCACCCTTCCCAGCCACACATACATCCAGTGCAGTCACCACTCCTGCACAGCACTTTACATGCAACAGATGTAGACCAAGGGGCAAGTTAAGCACTCAGCAGTAAAACTTTAAAAAGTGAATGAGCTTGTTGGCCTCCCTCCTGTGACACAGGTTAAAAAGATCCTGTTCACTCCTACTGATCACTACATGGCATGCTGCCACCAAAGCGCTTGTGGAAGGCTGTAACCTACTACCACAATGAAGATAGTCTTCTGGGCACCTGCACCGGTCCAACAAGAACCACAGTCCATGAGACAGGCTATGTCATGGTGCGCATACATAATCTGTGTTTGCCTATGACTATAAGAAAGAGCATTAGGGTTCCAGACTACAGTGCAATTGGGCACTCAGGGCAGGGGCTGATAAAACTATACAGCACACAAATGACAATGTATGGAAATTGTGTTTCTGTGAATATTTATCATTTATATATTACCATGTGAAGTGTCTTTATTTGTTTTGATTGTATTAAATTCACTTCTTCCAGCAGACTTCAGAATTACAAAAGTGTTCATTTTTTGTTTTACTAACTGCTGAATGCATACCGATCATTTACAGGTAATTACATTTTGTTGTGTTTTGCAAAAAAATGACAGCCTTTCTGTTTATATTCCCTGTTCTTCAGCAAGATTGTCACATAATTCACTATAAAAAAATCTCTCACTTTGCAGTTAGGAAAATAAAAGTAAACACCAGCAGTTTGGCAGAAGGCAGCCTAACATTTGACTTTTGTCTTTGAAGCAGGGCAGGTTTATTTATTGCCCGGACTTTCCAAACCCACCAAAAATCTGCTGGTAACCCACTTTGCTTAAATTGGTGATGATCTCACACACAACGTTAGCGCACGTGTAATAATACAAATAAACAGTTAATCAATTTGCACCCATAAAATACGGGAAAACACATAGAGCTCTAAGACCTGAAGCTGTAAGCACTAACAATGCAAAGGGGGTGCCTATTTCTATTCTGATGATCTTAAATTAATGGGTGGGTTTTGTATTATTGATTCACGCGTAATACTATAAAGTACAAGGTTAGGCGGTCTATATTGGCATCTATCAATCTTTGTTTGGTGCATTGCATGAAGTTTGCTCAAGGGGGTAGCTAGAACCCCCTAGATTCAATTAGATGCTTGCATTTGGAGAGAGCTTTGCAAAACTACAGGACCTTTGTATGACTGAAGTTTATGCGGATACATAGCTCTCAAAATTTCTCAGGTTTTTTCTTTACATTCTGGGACTTGTAGTCATGGTTTTACAATTGATTAAACAAGGCAAGTTCTAGACTTCAAAGGAAAAAACCTGAATTGGAGCAACTAACAGGATTGGAGTGGGGCAGAAAATAGGACCAAGCATCAAAATAAGTGGCCCCCATCAGCAAATCAGGATATCTAAAGAAGTGGCATACATTGGCAAGTAAGGCAGTTTTGAATTTGTAAAGATAGGCTCTATAGCAGTTGTGCAAGCTATAGGAGACTGCATGCATTTGTGCTTGCTACAGGTAATGTTTGTGGTTATATCAGAGAAATCAACAATAAAAACTGGCCAACAAAATATAAATCAGGCCCGCAAGCCTCCAAACAACGGCCCACACACTCACCTATCAGGCCAGCTACTTGGGCACTGCCTGTTTGCCCCATAGGCCAGTCTGACCCTGGCAACTAGTCAGACATAGACCTGAGAAACTTGTCAGGGCTGCAAATATTAGACTTTGTAAGATAAATCGGTCCGCATCCAGATTACACTTTCAACATCAAGGCCCTGATGATAAGTCTGGCGACTGACGTGCAGCGGTGGCGGTCCAGCCTCCGCCGAACGGTATTCTGACAGCCCCATCACGAGTAGGATGGTCAGACCACCATTGCAGCATGGATGCTGCCAGAGAACAGCCTTTCCCTGGTGGTAGTGCTGTGGTGTAGAGGCAGCAATATGCTTGGCTGGACGGCCTCGGTCCCACAAAGCATATTATGAGTTTCCTCTCCGCCACGGTTTTCATGACAGTTCCTCCTCCATGAAAACCATGGCAGAGAGGAAGCAAAGGAGGCCCACAGGGCCACCTTGTGCCTCGGGGCCCTGGGGTGCATGCAGGGAGACACAATATCCCCCCCTGTGTGCATGCACCACACTTCCTGCACGGCGTGGGCTTTACAGTCCATGCCATGCAGGAACTGTTTTTGGCATTCCCATTGCGGAGCCCGTGTGGGATCGCCAAAAACAGCACACCAGACATGAGGGAACTCGTAGTCTGGCAGGCAGCCCGACCACGGGTTTGGCTGTGCGGGAGCAGGCTGCCGGCATGGCGGTCCACTCCTGCACTTCCAAAATCCTAATCAGGGTCCAAGTGACATGAGTGACCCGTAGAGCTAACCACACTAGATTGAAGGAGGGTAACACTTGAATCATTCTTTATGGATGGACTGGTTTCCATCTCAAATGAAAGGCATTTTTGAACTGAGACATCATGTTCTAATTGATGTACTGCTTGCAGGCGAGAACCTCCCGATTCCATTCTACACACATCAGTGAGTGCATTACTCAGGACTCTTAGCACAGTCTTCAAGTGGGATTGTTGGCCTTGTGGGCAGTGCCAGTGCTATGCCGGGGTATTGCAACACTAGTCAAGAAGGACAATATATGGAATTTCACACATTCATATTAATAACCATTAGCTGCTGTGTCTTTTTCTGGGGCCGACCATTTCTTTATTTTACCAAAGTGGTAGGAAATAGAATTACCCCCTAGCTCTGTTGCCTTCAGCTGCATAAAAAGGGAGTTTCATGTATTTACACAAACACTTTTGGCAATGAATACCACTTTTTTCATAGTAAAAGAGCTTCTGCCTCCATTGTGTGGATCAGTAGGTATGCAGTGAGGGGTGACAACATTTGAAGAACACAGAAAATAAAATTGGAAAATTAGTTCGTTTTCTTTTAAGTCCCCATATCAGCACGTAACATACACCAAACATAGAACCATGCAGTCACAACATACAAAACATACAGAAATGGTGTGTGTGGTAGCAGTGTTCACCCATTGGCTTGTCTGGCTGATTCACCTTCATGCACTGGCTTGTTTGGTTGATCATTCTGTTTTGCATCAGCCCATTGCACATCGCAGATGTTTACATAAAAAAAATGTTGTTTTTTGTAACTCTGCTTTCTAATGTTGTAGGACTGTACATTGAAATAAATTGTAACATGTACTTAACGGTGAAGGAGGTGACGCTGTGACGCTGATGAACGCACGCCGAAATGATGTTGTCTGCTGTGGAGCTACCTGGAGCTACGGAGCTGCAAATCCTGCTGCTCCTGAGTTTCTACCTGAATGCAACCCCAGTCCCTCGCCTGACTCTGAGTCTGGGCCCGGCCTCACTGAGTGGCCTGCGGTCAGCCCTGAGTTCGAGCCTGATCCTCCTTGACCCACATAGGGGGTGGGGGACTCACCAGTGTGCAGATCCCTAGGTGAGGTAGGACCACTCCAGAGCATGAAGCAAGGGCACAGAGCCCGGCGACGCAGAGAGGGTCAACGTGGCCTCAGTGCGTGGGTGGCTCAAGGAGAGCAGGGAAAACAGGGAGCAAGGACCTTACCCTTTGCTGCATACCTGAGATTCATTGCTCATTGCTCAGCTCCCCTGCCTACTGCAAGCTTCTCCTGCAGCAATCCTTGCAGTAATCCCTTCAGCAACCCCAGCAGTGTTGGACTCAGACCGGCCCGGCACAGAGGTCATTAGGGCCTCAGGTGCTGGAGTAGGGCAGTGTTGTGCAGCGGAAGCCCCCGAGCCAGGTCACGACGCAGCTTGCAGCCCCCAGCCCTTCCTGTGGCCATGAACACTGGGGGAGTAGGGAAGAGTGAAAGTTGCAGAGCTTCAAGACAAATTCAAGGCCAGGCATCAGCAGCCCTCGGGCAAGAGCACAGTCCATTAGTGCAAAATAATAAATAGCAACAGGAGACAGTATCAAGACCAACAGAAAGAAAGTAACAAGCCAGACCCAGCTATGGCTCCATCTCCACAAGGATCAGCTCTAACTGCTCTAGAGCCCATGAAAGGGTGCCCATCATTTTATCCTAATGGATCTCAGAAGAAAACCTGCCTTGTGATCAATGTCTGCTACTGAGGGGAAACCTGCTTCACCCCCAGCAGCCTCAAGGATTGCACAGTTCACCGCACAGATGCACCTATCGATGAAAATGCCTCCTAAGTCTCCTCAAAAAGGCCTCATCACACAGTTTTTCCAAGCCACCCCAAGACCTCGAACTTCTCCGCCTCAGCCTACCACTGGTCCCTCAGAAGGTGTGAGAAGTTGGCCTGGTATATGCTGTCCACTAGTTATAGTGGGCACCCTGTACCAGTCTAAACAACCCCTTATTGGTTATAGGTTAAAGACAACCTTTATTGAAAGCTATCCTAGTGGTAGCTATGGAGAGCAGCCTTCAGGCTAAGTCTTGAAGGAATGTAAAGCAGCTTGTTTTACCAGTCTATAATCTCTTGAGTTCCTACATGAAAGATAACCACACCAGGTATATATATAAAATATATGTATTTATTTCTAAACACACCCTCCTAGACTCTTTATGAGGCTAGAGGTCAAAACTCATAAGTTACACTTCAAATATCACAGTAATAAGCACAAATACACGCCAGGCCCTAGGGGCGAGCCAAACCATATACTAAAATAGTGGTATAAGAACCATGACTTAACTAGACACAATGCCTAGAGCCTGTAGAATCGCTGGGACCCCAAGGAACCACCCAATGTAGTGACACAGGGAACCCATGGGGGCCGTGTGCAGTGTGAGAACACAGCCCAGAGCTCCCGTTAGCTTCTATGGGGAAAGTCAAGGTTAGATTTTTAAAGATTAGGGACACTTAGAATTGAGTCAGGGCCAAACCCTCTTGGACTTAGGAAGTTCTAGGATCAACACCCACGGGAGCACTGAAGTACTCGTGTTACCTCACCCAGGGAAGCAGGGTGCATAGGTGTCAAATGGTGTTGGGTCGCGTCGTCAATTTCAATGGGAGCTGGCGAAGAAGTGCTGCTGCCGGGAAGATGCGAAGTGTCTGAAGAGATCCAAGCCTGGATCGAAGATGAGAAGAACCTGAAAGCAGAGCAGACAGTCTGGGTCACTAGCCAGTGACCAGGAAGGCGATAGGCAGATGCCCACCGATGTCGGGTGATTTCAGGTGAAGGAGGTGAAGCTTGACTCTTCAGCCACGAGGACCAGGAGGCATTGAGGACAACCAGGAGCTGAATTCGAGCTGTCCCACAAAGGATGTCAAGTGCTGCGGTGTCGGGGTCCAGATTGGACTCACCAAGCCTTGGCAACAGCAACCCAGGCATAAAAGAGAAAGATGCTTCGGTGTAGACCAGCAAGGTCTGTGGGACTCACCACTTGGTAGGGAGTTGGGGCATGTCTGGAGCAACCAGGGAAGCCCAAGGAAATTCAAAGTTACCCCCTCAGGGACCCACCAGTCGACGGACCAGGGATTGCGAAGGGACCTCAAGATGAAACACAAAATGGCGGCCCACGGGTCACTTGGGGTGACTAGGCCAACAGTGCATTCTGTGCTCGAGGCAGGGGCTACAAGTCAGCCCAAGCACGAATTCTGGAAATGTCAAGAAGTCAATGCACTTGCAAAAGTGCACTGTGACCAGGAGTTCTGGTTCCACACTACTCACGAGGGCTGCGGGTCTCAGCTTTGCTGGGAACTCGGGTCGACCTCTGAGATGTCTGGAAATCCTCTTCCTGGGCTGCAAATACTTCGGAGTCCGTCGGGAGCTTCGGAAATGCAGACCGGCAAATTGCTTCATTGGTGCCTGCCAAGCAGGGGAGTCACTCCTTGACCCCAAGGGAGATTTCTTCAGCCCTCTAGTCTTGAGTAGAGCATCAAAGTTCCAGGATTCAGCTTCAGAGTTTCGTCCAGGGATATCGAAAGTTCTGGTTACAGAGGTTCCTTACTTATACCTAAGGAAGGGGTTGGACTAGCTCTGGGGACCCACCTTTGGGAGGGTTTGGAAAGAGGGGTGGCTACACCCATTTCCTTTGTCCAGTTTTGCAACAGAGCAGGGGCTGGAAGCCCCTGAACCAGTCTGAGCTGGACTATGCACAGGGACACCAAATGTGCCCCCCGTGCAGGACTTCAACGCACTCAGAGAGAGTGCTCCCACCCAGCCCCAATACACATAAGCCTGTCTGGGAGGTGGTTACACCTCCCTGTGACAGGAAACCTATTGTCCAGGCCTCCCCTTCTGGAGTTTCGGTCAGCAGCAGGAGGCCAGACCCGTGTCTGTGGCTGCAGCATCCATTTTGTGATGCCAGGGCTCTATTACGTTTCTACCGGGTATACCAGTGGGGACATGTCTCTCCCTCTAGAAGGGTGGAATTCTACCCCCGCCACCAGAACTGGCGGGGGGGGTAGGATTCCAAAGTGTTTGACACCAAACACGACATGTTTCCGTGCAGCCATCCCTTAGTTAGCATTTACCGCGAGGTTATAATGCACTTAAGATTATATGGTCAGGCTGCACTACAAACAGCATCAGAGAAGGGTCTCCGAATGCTGCAGAGGGGCTCTGCTCATGCAGGGGCACCCTCTCACATAAGAACCAAACACTCTGCCTTCAGGATTGTTAAGGCCTGCCATAGGATTGACTTATAGGTTTATATGTGTGTATGTATATAGTGATATAGGTAACCTATATCACAGTAAGGGGTGCATGCACCACCTTACCCAGGCTGCAGTAGCAGACCTGTGGTGTCATTTTGGGTGGCTTTCCAGGGGTGGCATAATACATGCTTCAGCCCCTGGTAGGCCTCTGGGGTACCTATGCCCTGGGTACATAGTGTACCATATACTAGGGACTCACAAGGGTACCTCGGAATCCAATCTGTGGTGTACCTAAAGTACATGCAATCAATTTAGAGAGGAAGCAGCTAGGCTGGGGCCCTGGATAGCAGGGTCACAGCCAGACTAAAGTCGAAAAACAGTGAAACACCAGCAAAAAGTGGGGGTAAACATGTGAAGCAGATTCTACTCTCCTACAGAAGGGACTAAAGTGATTGCTCCCATGGTCAGGTCAAATACAACCACGATCTTCAACCCCTAAACCCTTACGCCTTCTGTAAAGCGAAGATCGCATTCATGCCCGGGGGCCGGGGAGGGTGCCCATGCATGAGACAACTAAACAATGACAAAACTCCAGCACTATCTGCAACCATCAAGAGTGGCAGAACAAGACCCCACATTTAACAATTCCATACATGCCTGGTGAGCCTTTTAATAAAGGGAACAGAGTGCAAATAACTATGGCGCAAATTCATCATCACAGCCCAACAGGAGAGGAAACTCGAAGTGGCACTACTTTTTGGTGCCCTCTGGACTTACCTTGCCAGCACCGACATAGGGGAAATCACAACCTCCTTCTTACAAAACCTTGAGTCAAAAATAGGAAGAATACTGGAGCTCACTGTTCAGAACACCTGAAGGTGCAAGGGAATTATTCCCAGTCTCAAACTTCTAAAGCCATGGAGGATCTGCACTCAATAGCCACACATGCTGTACAATCTGACACGGTGAGGCTTGGGGCCTCACAGATTGACAGATGAAGCAAGGGATGGCCTAGTCACACCCCTTGGCCCATGTCGTGCAGAAGGGCACCTGACTGTGATGGAAATACTTCCCTGCTGAGGTGATGTGCCGTTGCTTGTTCTGGCACTAATGATTGTTTTGGCCACTGAGGCACAAACAAGTCCATTTGAGCCCATGAGCACCTCTCCCACTTGCCAGCATGTGCCAGGGCATATCCCTACCCTTCAGCCCCGCACTAGCTACCTCCTAGGCTAAGGGGCTTGTAGGGAGCAGTGAGGCATGCGAGTCAGTGATGGCTTCAACAGACCGGCGCCATTCTCGGAGGGCACCAGAGGACTCAGCATGGAGCTCAGTGGCCACCATTGCAGTGGCACACGAGGCACCCAGTAGAGGACCTGCCACATGAGCCCGGTCGTCCATGGTCTGCAGCTCTGCCAGTACGTCCAGCTCAAGCCCGGCATGCAGCTGCACCAGCAGGTGGCCAGAGGAGGCGGTGAAACACCACCTGCAAGGGTAAGCAGGGGAAAAGGGCTGCTTCATGTACAGTAGTACAGTGTGACTAATGTAAATATTTACTTTATATGCGCAATACAAGCAAATCAAGTAGCATGTTAAATTGTGTGCCAAGTGTAGAAATCCCTGTTGACCTGCTTGTGAGGTTTGCAGATGGAGAAGACGCATTTTACTGTCTGCAGAATTCTTTCCTGTCGAATGTTTGATGCTGTTATGGCTGAGGAGCCTGAGTTCTTCATTTGCCTCATTTTCGCTGTGTGCACCTGTGCCCTTTTTACGATTGATGTTGCTGTTGAATCCCTTGAAGGAGTTTCTACCCTGGAGTGCGGCAGAGTGGAACACTGCAGATTTCCACAGAGTTTTTATGCATCTCCGCAAACTTCAGCGTAGTGCAACTCCGCTAACTCTGCCCAGCCCCACCCATTACGGCAACTCCAGTCAACGACCAAAATGGGAATAAACTGTTGGGCCCAGGGAGCTTCAGCCCCTTAACTTCTAACCAGGAATATGGACTTGAACTAGCTGCTTCATTAGCCCCAAATGAAGCTGTCTGTGTTTTCGAGGTAGTGCTTACCCCCAGATATATGAAAAGACTGCATGATGTCCTGAACAGGAGCAACATTCTTTGCCTTTTCAAATATATAATCGCCTAAGGCAAGCCCGTCTGCGCCCGTCCGCGCTCGTTCCGCGCTCAGCGCCTGCCATGCTGCTCGTTGCCCCCCTCAGGTGAGAAGGATATGGTCTAGAGGCCAACTGCTTGATTTTTCAAAATCAGACTGTTCAATGCCTACATGTTTTGAGTTGGATAAGCTGTTGGTAGGAGGAAGAAGGCACTTTGAGTCTCAGTGTGGGTCCTGTACGTTTAATTTAAATAGGTAATCCCGGAAGAAAACAAGTGGCCCTGATACCCCCGAAGAATTGCCTCTGTTTGATCCTCCCGGCAGCTCCAATTGTGAACAACAAATTAAGGCCGGTCTGATTAATTGCAGATCCCTCCCTAAACATGCCGCTGATATTTGTCTGCTTTTAAAAACCTATGAGTGGGACTTGCTGTTTGTGACAGACACCTGGTTGAGAGAAAGCTCAAACCCTGATATTTGTCTAGCCATTCCCATGGGCTATAGAATGGTTACGGTTAACAGAGCGGATAACAGGCTTGGGGGAGGCCTGGCCATAATCCTGAGGGAAGATTGGGAAATCTCCTTTAAGAAAATTGAGGACCTGGGGCCTATAGAGGCTATGTCCTTTCACATCAAATTCTCTAAATACCATTCGATGGCAGGGCTTTTGATATACAGACCCCCAAACACCGCGGCCTCTTATTGGCCATCACTGTCTGACTGTATCGCAAACCTCTCTGTACGTTACTCCAATTTAACCGTTCTTGGTGACTTTAATGTACATATGGATACGGTGAGCTGTTCCTTAGCCACCTTACTAGGAGATGCTTTAAAAAGTTTAAATTTGATGCAAAAAGTACAATCTCCCACTCATGCAGCTGGCCATGTTCTGGTTCTTATTTTCACCAACAACATGGCCATCAAAGTGGAAGAGCCCATACCTGTAACTTGGTCGGACCACATGTTGGTCACGTTCAGGATGGGCCCGGCCAGAGTTCTTAAACTTTTAGCCCCTATAGTCAATAACACCTTGAATGCTCTTTGGAACACCTCTCTGGAAACTGGAATCTTTCCATCTGACTGGAAGAAAGCCTTTGTTCGACCTATCCTCAAGAAAGAGGATGCTGACCCAGCAGAGTTAAAAAAATTTAGACCTATCTCTCTGCTGCCGGCTCCAGCAAAAATTCTAGAAAAGGAGATCCAGAGGCAGCTCTCGGACTTCCTTGAATCCAATAATCATCTTCATGACTCCCAGTCGGGCTTTAGGACAGGGTATAGCACAGAGACTGCGCTCCTAGAGGTTGCAGATACAATACGTGAAACCCTGGACCTAGGAAACTGCGCAATGCTGGTGCTGCTAGATCTTTCGACGGCATTTGACACGGTCTCCCATAAGATCCTCCTGAACAGGCTACATCTATTAGGAGTTACGGGGACAGTGTTGCGCTGGTTTCAGTCATTTTTGGAAGGTAGATCGCAGCAGGTTTTTTTACATCCCAATGTCTCCAGTTCCAGGGCTATGTCACAAGGGGTCCCACAGGGCTCAGCACTGAGCCCGTCACTTTTTAATGTCTACCTTGCTCCTCTAGCGTCTATTGTTGAAAAATGGGGTGTGCGTGTTGTCTCGTATGCAGACGACACACAACTTATTTTCTCCTTTAAGGAACAAAGCAAGAATGCCTTCACGAATTTCAGGCAGTGTCTTCTGAATATTTCCTCCTGGATGACAGATAGCTGCCTGAGATTAAATACGGACAAAACTGAGATCCTATTCTTTAATCAGCCCATTCCGCCTCAAACCGAGCTTTGGTGGCCAGCAGAACTGAATCCTCCTCCGATTCCGGTTAATTCGGCAAGGAATCTGGGTTTTAGGTTCGACTCCCAACTGACAGGCAAGGCCCAAATAACGCATATTTCCTCTAAGTGCTTTTGGAAACTAAAGGCATTGCGTAGATTTCTTCACTTCCTTCCTATGAATTGTAGGAAGTTGGTGGTCTATGCTATTATTACTTCCCAGCTTGATTACGCTAATAGCCTTTTTATTGGCCTCCCTGATTATCTAATGAGGCGACTTCAGCGGATTCAAAATGCAGCAGCTAGGCTCATTAGAAATGTGCCCTTACGCTATCATATCACTCCCCATCTGCGCAGTCTGCATTGGTTCCCTGTAAGGAAAAGAGTCATGTTCAAAGTTCTGGTTTTAGCCCATAAAGCTTTAAGAGGGGTAGGTCCTCTTTACCTGAAGCAAAGGCTCCAGAAATAGCAGAACGTCAGAACACTCAGATCAAACAATCGTGACCTCCTGGTCACTCCACGCTTTAAGAAGGCAAGGACTGGTGGGCGTGCCTTTTCCGTGAAAACAGCCATGCTATGGAATACATTGCCCAACGACCTTCGGCAGATAAGTGCGGAACTGCCTTTTAGGAAGGCCTTAAAAACTTGGTTGTTTGGCCTTCCTTAGTGATAACCCCGTCCTTTAGCCTCTTTTTCTGACTCTCCTCACTGGATGGATGCTAGCGCCAGGACACCTCCGTTGGAAGTAGCTGTGCGCTTTATAAGTGCTAAAAAAATAATAATAATTCTACTACATACCATTTTGTGTTTCATGGCTGTTTTTTCAGTGGGCATGCAAGGAATAAGCAGTGTATGCTGCTATCTCCCTGTGCCTCCATGAAAATCACTGCTTTTTGTAGCTCCAGCATCACAGAGACCTTGATGGCAGGCTGCTCAGCTTATTCAACCATACCAACATGAGCAATAAATGTGCGGTGATCGCGCTGGCCATTTTCATTTCAAATTCAGGTAATGATCAACTTACATGTATGTGAGCTTGTTAGGACAGGAATGTCACCTCCATAGTGTGCAGTCATGCCTCTGCACTGAGTGCCAAACTGCGAGTATCTGGATCCCGACTTGTAGATTTTTAGCCCTAAACCAGCGTATTGGCCTGTCATGTGATGTGAGTGAGGTTCTGGACCTATCCTGGACCTGAAGAGGTGCACCAAGCACACTCTCATTTGTACTTTGGACTTCCGTCCCTGTCAGGAGTTAGCATGTAGAGTGGTGGTGGCATCATACTGTGTTCTTGTGAATAAGTAGTCATGACCAGCCCCTTTTTACCTGAGTCTCAAGAGGAAGAACCTACTGGCTCTCTTGTGAAAAGCTCCATTGCTACAGGCTAAATTGAACCCCATCGCTGACATCTTAGCGTATGTATGCTTGTGTACGAGAGTCATCCTTACAATATATAAATGGAAGGTGTGTGAGTTAACCAGAGAGAAAGTCCATGGTTTCCAATTTGGAAGCTCTTGGCCTTTTTCATGTGCTAAAGAAGAAGTGTCTGTTCTGCTAAAGGACCACAGCTGGGCTGGCAGAGCATCTTCAGGTCCACTTCCAAGGGTCCACAACTGGGGCAGCATCACTTGGGGGGAAGGAGTCACAGCAGGTAGAGTCCAGGTGCAGAGTTCAAGGTGGTTGGAGCCTTTTCTGTCCCTGAGGCTCTGATCAGGAGGCTAGACAATAACCCTTGAAGTACCTCTGGTGGTCTTGGGTTCAAGGTGCAGGTCCAGTCCTTCTCCCTTAGGCAGCAGGGCAGCAGAGTAACAGGGCAGCAAGGCAGCAGAATAGCAGTCCTTCTTGCAGCAGAGCAGCACAGCAGTCCTGACTTCCACACGTCCAGAGCCATACTGAAGAGTTGGGTCAGAGGGTCTGGAATTTCCTGCCTCCCTGCTCTCGCCCGATCTTGTCTGGGGGCACAAAATACTAGTATGAAACCCTTTGTGAGTGTACTCAGGCAAATCCTTTGTGAGGTACAAGTATGGTATGTGACAGCTCCTCCCCCTATCAAGTCAGAGATAGCCCATCCTACCAACACCTATTCCTCCTTTGTCTCACTATCCTGGAGTAATACACAAGACCAACTGCCAACTACACCTAATTATGCGACCCAGGATACAGGCTGCAGGTACTAAATTGGTAGGACAAGAACATGCCAACTTTCATACAGTATCACAAAGCTAGTCGCATTCCTAGGGGATTACGTTTTGCAATCAAGCCCATGTTGTTTAAAATGAATAAAAAATTCATGGAAAAATGGTATGCGATTTTAAATAAGTGCTCCTTAGATCTGATTTTATTAATAGTTGAGGAGTTGTCTCAAGTTTTAGTAGATTTAGAATCAGAAATCAAAGACCTTCAGGCTAATCTAGTAGCTCATATGGAAGCTGATGTTTGGACAACCACTTTAGATGAAATCAATTTGAAGCTTGACATGTACGCCAAAGAGATCCATGAGCGAAAGATCAGAAAATTCCGCCGAGATACCATAGACTATAAACTGGATGAGGTGTACTCTTGGGCTGAAGTATATGCTCAGAAACGGAGTTGGCAAAAACAAGGTACAACTTCATCAGAAGAGAGTTTAGCATCAGTTACTGACACCCAATTATCCCGACCGTCTACTCCCAGTACATCTAAAGTTTCTTTTTTAGAGACAAGCCCTGCTTCAAATCAACCTCCCATGCAAGCACAAGTACCACAAGCCAAACCCGTAGAGGTCACCGATTTCACAAAAACAGGCTCTACGCGCCGCGCAAAGAAAGATTAGTGGTGAATATTTCTTCCAAACAACTCACTCACAATCAAATTTCTGTTTTGAACAAAGGTTGTTCATTTGTCCCAACGCATCAGGGTAAAGGTTTAGATTCTCAGGTTGCTTTATATAAATTCACCAGAAAGCTACGTTTGCGTTATTTTCTCTCCACTGTAGCTGCGATACCTGATTCTGTTAAGGAAGATGAATATCTAGAGTTCAAACCACAGAGCACTTTTGTTTCCCCAATTTCACATAAAACCATAGACCTGTTTGAAACTCTAGTGAAACAAGATTTTGCTGGATTTCCATCCGCAAATAGAGTATCCTCTAATCTTTCAAGAAGTGAGAGACTGGCATTGAAATCTCTACAAGGTAATGACACTTTACATTTCACCAAAGCTGATAAAGGAGGAGCATTAGTTGTAATGGACCACACACACTATGAGCAAAAAATGTCTTTGATGCTTCAGGATTCCACCACATATCTCGCGTCAGCAGAGGATCCTACAGTTGCTTTTTCTACCTTGCTTGATTCTATTCTTTTGCATGCTGTTGAAATTAAATGGATCAGCATTAAGACTAGAGACTTTTTATTCACTCGTTTTCCTCGTAGACCAGGGCTTTACATGCTCCCCAAGATACATAAGAATGTCCTCGATCCCCCGTTGAGACCGATCGTCTCCGGTTGTGGGTCCTTACATGACCCTCTGGGCCGTTATCTTGACGTTTTCCTCCAACCAATTGTTCAATCTAGTCCGTCATATCTACAAGATACCACTCATTTGTTGAATGTCCTTCACGACATTAATATTCCTGAAATGGAAGAAATCTGGTTGTGCACAATTGACGTTTTGTCATTGCACACTTCCATCCCCTACAATGAAGGTATTGATGCCATTGAATGGGCATAACTGAGGCATGACCACATAAGGGCTAACAAGGTGTTTTTAATGGAACTTCTTAATTTCTGTTTATTTCACAGTTACTTTCAGTGGAAAAAGACCACTTTTTCCTTCAAGCCAATGGTACATCGATGGGCTTTTCGGGAGCCCCCAGCTATGCTAATATTTTTATGCTCAAATTTGAAACTGAAAATATCTTAACTGATCCTTCATGGACATCAAGGCTAATCCTGTATCGACGTTTCATTGATGACATTTTGATTATTTGGCATGGGTCACGTAATGATTTAGAACAACAGATCCTTGGACTTAATAGCATCAATCCGAGGATTCAATTTACTCATCAGATTGAGTCTCATAGCATAGCTTATTTAGATGTTTTGCTTAAATTGTCAGGCAATATCATCGAAACCACTGTTTTCAAGAAACCTACTGACCGCAAGAATGCTTTGTTATACCATAGTTTCCATCCATGGTCCCTTAAACGCCATTTGCCTTTCTCTCAATTCTTGAGAATCAGGCGGATTTCTTCCAATGTTGAGTCTAGCTTGCAGACCATTCAAGATTCTAAAGTAAAGTTTTTAGCAAGAGGTTATCCTCTACAGGTCGTTAATGAGGCTGAAAAAAGATCGCTAACTGTAAGTCGCGATGACCCATTGAAAAAGAAGGTTAAGACACCTGGCCCTGCACTAGAAGTGTTTGTTTCCAAATTTTCTACAAATTCTGATCTTGTAAAGAAGAGTATATTACAAAGATGGGATTTTCTCCAATCTGAACCTGATTTTAAAGGAATGTTCTCTGAGCCTCAACTATTCGCATATAAAAGATCCAGCAATCTTAAAGAAATTCTCAACAAAACCGCTGTTAGTGTAAAAGTTTCCTTTAAAGGTATGTCCAAATGTACGAACTGCTCTCACTGCAACAATGTGATCACAGGTAGGGATGTATCGCATCCCTGGACTGGCAAAAAGATCTTTTTGAATTTCAATGCAAATTGCAACAGCCATCTTGTTATTTATATGATAAAGTGTCCTTGTGATTTGCATTATGTGGGGAAAACAGAGAGGGTTCTTAGAACTCGAACCACTGAACACAAGAGTAGAATACAAACCAAGACAGTGAGCTGTCCGCTAGCGCAGCATTGGTTGGAAAAAAAACACTCTATTGCTCAGCTCAGGTTCTGTGTTTTGGAAATGGTGGAATCGCGCTTGGATAGAGATATGTCCAAAGTTCTCTCCCAGCGTGAATCCTATTGGACTTGGTTCATGCAAACACTGTCCCCTAAAGGGTTGAACGATAAATTTGAACTTTCTTGTTTTCTCTAATGTCATAATTGTGATCTATTTCGCACTTTTTTGATTGTTTCCTCTGTGCATCTGTTGCTCAATTTAGACAGGTTTATTGTATATGTATTAGACTAGGTTCCATTTTTGTTTTTTGTCATCCATTTCATGAGATCCATGATGTGTATCACATTTTGTCACTTTCTGGTTTCTATTCACTCTCATCTCACACTTCACAGTTTGTCACAGTGCACGCCTTCTCATCAACGTTTTGGTTTTCCTTTTTTCCTTTTCCCCCAGTCTTTATTGGCATGTGTACCTATTCATGTTTACTACTTAGTGTGTTCGTAGAAGTAGTATTTATCTGTCTGATACTCTTATGGGTATCTTCTACCTGACAATGCTCTTTATTTTGGTTTTGGTTCCTTTTTTTAACATCCAGTCTTTACACGCATCCATAGCGCATTTCATGTTTAGTTATGGCGGGCCTTCAGTAATTGTCTTCATTTCTGAATAGTCTGCTGGGTTCATAGTCTCATTTCTATTTTTATGCCTGTTCCCCATTACGCATGTATATGCTCGAGACGCGCGGGCTCACTTGTTGAGACCGGCGCCTTTACAGCAGCAGTTTGGAGTCTGAATCACTTGTTTTTGGTAAGCATCATATTGTAAGAGCATGCTCGCCTGTTGAGCATGCCAGGGCATTCAGTTTACGTGCGTTTTTATTCTGCAGACATCTCATTCGCGAATCACGCTGTTTTGGTTTCTTGGAGTCAGTTATAGGTTAATCCCTGGTAAGCGCCTCCTCAGCTTCTTGGCTTGCTGATTTAGTTGTAAAATCTACTTCTTTAAACATTGACACATTGTCCTTTTTTGACAGAGGCGGGCATACCTTTTAACCTCTGCGCGATATTATTTACAACTTCACGAACACTCGCTGGTTATTACATGCGCTTCGAGTGTTTTCACTCTAGCGCCTTGAGGTATGATCAGCTCCATTGCTTTAACTCACTCATGTTACTTTTTGTTTGTCTATTTTGGCATGGGGAGATATGAGTTTCACAATTTCTGTCGGTTTTTGTCACGATTGGGTCACACATTTGGATACTCTTTCTCACCCTTTTTGTGTTCTTTTTGTTTTCTTTCTGAAATGCACATATTTTTCATGAAGGTATACACATCGGATTGGGTGACTAGTCCTTTCCGCACCCTTTTGAATCCATTTGACGCTTAACTTTATATTGTTGTATAATGGTGATTATATTCAGTTTATTCATATACTTGCAGATTCCCCCGATGAAGAGCTCATGTTTAAAGCCCGAAATGCATTGGGATTTTTGAAGACTGTGAATTTTATAAGCTGAATATAAGCTACATCTTTTGGTTTTCAATTGAATGTGAAACTTTCTGCGATCTTAAAGAATAAAAGCAGATCATCATTTACCTCATGGTCTGAAGATTTGCTTTTCAAAGTGAGATCCAGTGAACCGAGTATTGAAGACTGTTATTGATTTATGAATACTGGATATATTTGACAATAATTTTTGATAACATTGAGTACACTTATAGTGACATTTCGTAGTGCACTTGGTATTTCTAGACACTTATGTGGAATTGTTATTGTTCATTTTTGAATTAGAAGGCTTGCAGAGCCCCTGACCTGGTGCACACACTATTTTTGTTGAGTTTCTTGAAACATGGATAATTGTTAAATTTGTTTGAATTAGATAATTGGAGTGCATTTAAGCTGCCTATCTTAAACAACTTTTTTAAAGTGCCATTTTTTAGTTTTGTGACTTAAAATCCAATTTTACCATTAAAGAGTGTTTTAAATCACAATTCTTTGGACTCCGAACTTGACAATCCTACCTGCATCCAATCAAAGGTAATCACTTATTAAATGTAATAAGGTAACCCAAAGTTGTCCTATGTAAGAGGTAGGCCTTGCAGTATTGAAAAACTAATTTAAGAGCGTTTCAATATGAGGACATGTAAAAGTTAAAAGGACATGTCCAACTTTTTAAATACACTAAACCCTGCCGTAAAAGTAGAGGCTTGTGGTGAACTCCGCTCCACCGGCAGAGTTTGCAGAGTTTTGCCACTCCACATTTTTGAAAGAGGAGCTGGTGAGGCCACCGGAGGGTATCAAGATGCACCACTAGTATTCAGGCAGTGCGGCAGCAATGTTATCTGCATCTGGGTCTTTCAGCCAGGCATTATCGCATGCGGCTCTTGCAGTCCCCACCTCTCAGCAATCTAGTGGTTGACTACTGCAAAAGATCCCCATACCTAAATTCAGAAACTCTGAGTTCAAACATGCAATGCTCCACCATGGAACTTCGTGGAATTTGGCAGAATTTCTCAGTAACTCCACAAGCTGCGCCCAGGCCTACCTACAAGCTGTTTAGGGCCTACCCTGGGGGTGACTTACATGTATTAAAAAGGAAGGTTTAGGCCTGAAAAAAGGTTTATTTTTTCCAGGTCAACATGGCAGTTAAAACTGTACATACAGGCTGCAATGGAAGGCCTGAGACATGTTTTAAGGGTTACTTAAGATACTTAAGATGGCGGCAGGACTGAATTGAATCTGCAGGTCCACTAGTAACATTTAATGTACAGGCCCTGGATACATCTACTACAACTTTACTAGGGATGTATAAGTAAATTAAATGTGCCAATTGGGTGTATGTCAATTTCACTATGTTTAAAGGAGAGAGCACAAGCCAACAAAAACTAATTCAGCAAAACAGGAGGAGTAAGGAAAAACAGTGTGGGGGAAGATCACCCAAAGTCTTTAAAGGTTCAACAGTGGAGTGAAGAGTAGGACTGAAGTATCTGTTGTTTAGAGTGTGAATGGTCCTTTAGTTTAGGCCAGCTTTCTGCATCTCTTCCTTATAACTGTCAGTATGGCTGTGGATAGCCAGATGCAGAATGCTCAGACTTCTTCATACCACTGCTGTGGGCACTCCAATCTGGAGATGGTCTGAAAAGCATCACTCTACACAAAGGCTGAGTCTAGAACAGCCTAGACGGACACATGAAGTACAATCGATCCAAACTGGCTCTGAAGCTGCAGAAAGAGAATATACACACCCTGGCTGCTGTACCTGCATAGAAGTGGAAGCTTTTGGCCCACTTTTGTCCTAGTTAAAAATTCTCTCTGACCAATGTGGGGCTGTACTCAGAGGACTTCTGTGCAACCAGACCAGGCATCTGCCTGACAGCCAGCTCCCCAGGGTGAGGGTTCTGAAACATGTGGAAGTAGCCTGCCTGAGAGAAGAGAGAAGGGGAAGGCAACCCTGACTGCTTGTGTGAACAAGAAACAGTTGACCCAGGAGCTGAGGGTCTGTCCACCAGAGACTCCTGGAAGTGTGACCAGCGTGCTCCCAGATCAAAATCTGAAACTTTCACCGAAATGGACCATTTATGGAACTTTCCCATAGGTTGCCTAAGCAGATTGCACCACAGAACCAACTGTTGCTAAGTCTGTGGCTCTCACCTGAACTATGCCTGAATTGACTGTTCTCAAGCCAGTGGCAATTGCTTGAAGTGTGTCTGAACGTACTCTGGACGGTTAGCCCGCAACACTTGCCCACAGTTTGCCTGAGAGGTCTGTGCCGCTAAACCTGATTGCTGCTAAGCCCATGGTACTTGCATAAAATGTGCCAACTGGACTCTGAAGTGGTTAGCCCACTGAACTTGCCCTGAAAACGGTTTATTTTTTCCAGGTCAACATGGCAGTTAAAACTGTACATACAGGCTGCAATGGAAGGCCTGAGACATGTTTTAAGGGTTACTTAAGATACTTAAGATGGCGGCAGGACTGAATTGGATCTGCAGGTCCACTAGTAACATTTAATGTACAGGCCCTGGATACATCTACTACAACTTTACTAGGGATGTATAAGTAAATTAAATGTGCCAATTGGGTGTATGTCAATTTCACTATGTTTAAAGGAGAGAGCACAAGCCAACAAAAACTAATTCAGCAAAACAGGAGGAGTAAGGAAAAACAGTGTGGGGGAAGATCACCCAAAGTCTTTAAAGGTTCAACAGTGGAGTGAAGAGTAGGACTGAAGTATCTGTTGTTTAGAGTGTGAATGGTCCTTTAGTTTAGGCCAGCTTTCTGCATCTCTTCCTTATAACTGTCAGTATGGCTGTGGATAGCCAGATGCAGAATGCTCAGACTTCTTCATACCACTGCTGTGGGCACTCCAATCTGGAGATGGTCTGAAAAGCATCACTCTACACAAAGGCTGAGTCTGGAACAGCCTAGACGGACACATGAAGTACAATCGATCCAAACTGGCTCTGAAGCTGCAGAAAGAGAATATACACACCCTGGCTGCTGTACCTGCATAGAAGTGGAAGCTTTTGGCCCACTTTTGTCCTAGTTAAAAATTCTCTCTGACCAATGTGGGGCTGTACTCAGAGGACTTCTGTGCAACCAGACCAGGCATCTGCCTGACAGCCAGCTCCCCAGGGTGAGGGTTCTGAAACATGTGGAAGTAGCCTGCCTGAGAGAAGAGAGAAGGGGAAGGCAACCCTGACTGCTTGTGTGAACAAGAAACAGTTGACCCAGGAGCTGAGGGTCTGTCCACCAGAGACTCCTGGAAGTGTGACCAGCGTGCTCCCAGATCAAAATCTGAAACTTTCACCGAAATGGACCATTTATGGAACTTTCCCATAGGTTGCCTAAGCAGATTGCACCACAGAACCAACTGTTGCTAAGTCTGTGGCTCTCACCTGAACTATGCCTGAATTGACTGTTCTCAAGCCAGTGGCAATTGCTTGAAGTGTGTCTGAACGTACTCTGGACGGTTAGCCCGCAACACTTGCCCACAGTTTGCCTGAGAGGTCTGTGCCGCTAAACCTGATTGCTGCTAAGCCCATGGTACTTGCATAAAATGTGCCAACTGGACTCTGAAGTGGTTAGCCCACTGAACTTGCCCTGAAAACGGTTTATTTTTTCCAGGTCAACATGACAGTTAAAACTGTACATACAGGCTGCAATGGAAGGCCTGAGACATGTTTTAAGGGTTACTTAAGATACTTAAGATGGCGGCAGGACTGAATTGGATCTGCAGGTCCACTAGTAACATTTAATGTACAGGCCCTGGATACATCTACTACAACTTTACTAGGGATGTATAAGTAAATTAAATGTGCCAATTGGGTGTATGTCAATTTCACTATGTTTAAAGGAGAGAGCACAAGCCAACAAAAACTAATTCAGCAAAACAGGAGGAGTAAGGAAAAACAGTGTGGGGGAAGATCACCCAAAGTCTTTAAAGGTTCAACAGTGGAGTGAAGAGTAGGACTGAAGTATCTGTTGTTTAGAGTGTGAATGGTCCTTTAGTTTAGGCCAGCTTTCTGCATCTCTTCCTTATAACTGTCAGTATGGCTGTGGATAGCCAGATGCAGAATGCTCAGACTTCTTCATACCACTGCTGTGGGCACTCCAATCTGGAGATGGTCTGAAAAGCATCACTCTACACAAAGGCTGAGTCTGGAACAGCCTAGACGGACACATGAAGTACAATCGATCCAAACTGGCTCTGAAGCTGCAGAAAGAGAATATACACACCCTGGCTGCTGTACCTGCATAGAAGTGGAAGCTTTTGGCCCACTTTTGTCCTAGTTAAAAATTCTCTCTGACCAATGTGGGGCTGTACTCAGAGGACTTCTGTGCAACCAGACCAGGCATCTGCCTGACAGCCAGCTCCCCAGGGTGAGGGTTCTGAAACATGTGGAAGTAGCCTGCCTGAGAGAAGAGAGAAGGGGAAGGCAACCCTGACTGCTTGTGTGAACAAGAAACAGTTGACCCAGGAGCTGAGGGTCTGTCCACCAGAGACTCCTGGAAGTGTGACCAGCGTGCTCCCAGATCAAAATCTGAAACTTTCACCGAAATGGACCATTTATGGAACTTTCCCATAGGTTGCCTAAGCAGATTGCACCACAGAACCAACTGTTGCTAAGTCTGTGGCTCTCACCTGAACGATGCCTGAATTGACTGTTCTCAAGCCAGTGGCAATTGCTTGAAGTGTGTCTGAACGTACTCTGGACGGTTAGCCCGCAACACTTGCCCACAGTTTGCCTGAGAGGTCTGTGCCGCTAAACCTGATTGCTGCTAAGCCCATGGTACTTGCATAAAATGTGCCAACTGGACTCTGAAGTGGTTAGCCCACTGAACTTGCCCAAGGAGTGCTTTAGCATACAATTTCACTGGACCCTGAATTCGGCTGCCTGAGACGCTGACTCAAAGTGTCCCCTATCGAAGTGTGACATTGATGTTGAATCTGTAAATCTCCTTGAAGCAGGCCAACCGCTGTCAGCCAGACTCAAGACCTATGCCTGTTTGCATTGCTGTCACGACCCCGGGGCCTGCCAGTGAAGCCACATGTGGAGGAAGGATTGTTGGGACAGAAAAGTCCTCTGCATGGTAATGGGCGTGCACCCCTGCCCTCAGTGCCCAATTGTACTGGTGCCTAGATCTCTAAAACTGATTTTTGTTGTCATAAGCAAACACAGATCATGTGTGTGGACCATGATGTAGGCCTGAGTCATGGATTGCGGTCTTGTTGGACCAGAAGGGGCGCCCAAAGCTCTACCCTCATAGGGGGGAGGCTACTGCCTTCACCTGGAGTTAAATAAATATTAGGCAACAAAGATTCACATTGGTAACATTACAAAATAATTAGATAGTCAATGTACTAAATAGCTTTATATAAGTAATAGCACAAATAACAAATCTGAAAATAAGGACACAACAACCCACCTCTGGTAAAAGCAGAGGTAATGTTTTATCTTTACTGAACATTACTTATATAAGACTATTAAGTCCATTAATTATCTAATTATTTTGTAAATGATACCAATGTTAACCACTGATATTTGTTTATACCCAGGTTCCCATTATGCTCTTGTAGTCTGATATGATTCACTAGGAGTTCAGCAGCACAATTGAGGTGACGGCAGCATATTGCGTAGTGATAGTAGGTTGAAATGGTCGTTTTAAACCTGTGTCACTGGAGTGAGACCTACAAGTTCACTAATTTTAAAGTTCCACTGCTGTGTGCTTAACTCACCCTTGGCCAACATTGGTTTGATGTGGAGAGCTGTGCAGCTCATGAGTGATGTAGCTGCACTCTGTGAATGTGTGCCTGGTATGGGTACAGTAGTACTGTGCAGTGTGTGCATGCTGGATACATGAGCTGGCTGTTCATGTGCCTACGAGTGGTACGATACATGAAGGATGTAGTGCTGTGCAGTGTGTGCATCACAAATGTATGTGCTGACTGTATGTGTGCTTATGAGTGGTACAGTACAAGTAGGATACAGTGCTGTGCAGTGCATTATTGTTAAATGTATGTGTTGAGTGTATGTGTGAGGTACTTACATGAAGGATACAGTGCTGTGCAGTGTGTGAATGCTGTATACATGCACTTAATGTATATGTGCCTGTGAAAGGCATAGGGTCTCATTTTGAGTGACCCAAGACTGCATGGTGAAGCAATGACAGTAGGTAGAGGTATCCCCAGACGGACTTGTGTATTGCTGCAGTCCTAAAAGATAGGAGGGACACACACTGTAAAGAGGAAGAGCCAGGCTTCCTCCAGAGAGCCGGGCTCCCCCCGCACACTTCAAAGGGTGCTCTTTAATTCAGTGAAAGGTCACAAGGAATGGGCCTAGGCACATCTTAGGAAGGAGTGGGGCTGATAAGAGAATCATAAAGAGTAGGACTGAAGCCCTGGGCTAACTTTTGATACACATATCATTGTGGCTGACATCAAGTTGTGAACTTTAGTTACTCCCAATGCTTGTGTTGGGGGGTTATCAGCTTTTAAGCTGTGACAGACTGCTTTCAAGATGGTAGAGGAGTTGGCACTTCAAAAGAAGCAGACCCCCATCATAAATTTCAAAGACTCATACTCTAAATCACATTTGGTGTCTGGAAATGGACCATAAGAAGGGGAGTTTGAGACCCCAAAAATTGTCAAGCAGTCAGATGGGCGCTGTGAGGAGGAGAAGCTCTGTAAGACTTTGAGGAGGAGAAGCTCTGTAAGACGTTGGCCTGTGGCAGAACTGGAAGAATTTGATTCTTAGTAATTCCTCAGAATTCCACGACAGGCCAAAGTAATTATTTGGTGCTATTCTCCTAGCACAAAATGCACCGGCGCATCTAAATATGGATGCAAGGATGCATTTTGTGCTAAGAAATAGCTCTGCCAATTACAAAATGCATTGCAGTGCATATCCCTCCATCAGGAGCAAGCCAGTGCAGGTAAGAGCGGTGGGGCGGGGCAAGGGGGGAAGTTAACAGACTACGAATTAGGGAAAATGTAATAGAAATAAAAATAAAACCACTTACCTTGTGCTCACCGCATCACCGAGTTGGTAAGTGGTTTTCTTTTTATAATTTATGCACTACACATATTGACTGCAGAGTATATAACTGCGCCGAGGGGTATGCACTTTAATGCATACACCATGGGGTATGCACCGGAGTGCGTACCCCTCAGCGCCCTTACATACTCTGAAGTGATTACTGCAGAGTATGTAAGGGCGCCGAGGGGTATGCACTGTAGTGCATCCCTTGGAGTGCATACAGTGGTTACTAAACAGGGCCAGAAGAGGGAGTTGTCCCTCAATGTTTAAAAATCACTGCAGATTAGTTTAATCTGCAGTGGTTTTTAAATATTTGAGGGACTGCTCCCTCTTCCAGCCCTGTTTGAAAACCAAGCACTGCAAATTAATTGCACCGGAAGAGCAGAAGAATTTATTAGTAATTCTGCGTTACAAAAATAAAGCAAATTACAACATTCCTCAGATTCTGCCAGGGGAATTAATAATTCACCCAGGTTTAGCTATGACCAGGACTGAGGGCCAAACCCTGCTAGACTCCCTGCTGTGTGAGGGGACATTACCCAGGGAATACAACACCTGCCCTGGAGCCTGGAGCACCATTGCATGCCTGCTTGCCAAGATCAGTGTGGGCTATGGAGGAAGAAGAGAGCATTGTAGGGAGTGAGGTCCAGTGTGGAATTCTGTTGAGTGAATTTCTATTGTGAGGGGTTGGGAAACAACTACTGCACCAGTCTGGCCATTGCCCGTGAGCATGAAAAAGTTGGGACTCCCGTATGCCAGGTGAGGGCTGCTGTGAAGTGAGCCATGGTGAACACTGTGCCATTCAGGTCAGAGCTCATGTGCAGATAAGGATTGGCAAGCCTGTATGACTGGAGGAGCTGCCACAATATGAGCCTTTCTGAACGCTATGCTGATCAGACCAGGGCCTATGTAGGCTAAGGATTGGCAACTCCGTATGCCTGGAGAAGCTGATATGCGTGAACTTTGCTGAGCTTTGTGCCGACTGGGCCAGAGCCTGTGTGCAGCTGAAGTTCCGCAACCCCATATGCCAGGAAGGGCTGCCATGCCAACACCTGCTGTGTCGAGCGGGTCTGTGACCGTGTACAGTAGGGTTGCGGTGACCCCGTATACCAAAGGGTGTCACTGGAACTAGCCAGAACTGTGTACTGACACAGAGCATTGTTTGAGTAAGGTCACTGTGGAAACCCCCCATGTATTTACCCCCAGGTGAAGGATGATCACTGGGAACTTCTCATCATCGTCACCCTGTTATGAAAGAGACCAAAAGAATTACCTGCAACGATTAGCCATGAGGGACCCCCAGTCCCTGCAAGAGTGCGACCACGTGTGAGAAGATCAAGGATCAGCAAGTTCAGCCTGCATGGGCCGCATGCAGTGTACTCACCTAGACCAGCTGCCATCGTTTCGATGCCCACAGAGAGGAGTGCACTTAGGAACTCCGGATCCTCCAGGCCTTCAGGTGCGGGTAAGACTGAATTCGGCCCATTCAGCCTCACAGCACATCAGCGCTGGGACACTTTTGACTTTAAAACAGAATCAGAGTGGACACTTGAGACTCAAACTACTACTGGGGGATACCCTGGATTTTGCTAAAAGTGCATGGGGAATAACCACTATCGCTAGAGAAAGGAGGAAGTTGAAGCCCATCTAGGAAACATCAGAGCCCCTACCTCAGTGGGATTGTGTAGCTGTTTGTGAATGTGTTATTTTTCCTTTGTGTTTGTAGCTGTAGAACTAAAATACTTCCCTTTTCCACGAAAGTGAGTATTTGGTGGGGCAATGATTTCTCACTGCTGCCCACATTTTGAGTTGTGAGTAGGGGTGGGTGGAATTTGCGAAATTCACTTTGGCAAATTATCGCGAAAATGTTAAAAATCTCCTCAAACACGCGGAAATATCGCGAAGATGCGGAAGTTTTTTTCCCGCCCGTTCGCGGTATTTTCTGCGTGGTCGCGGCTTGCCAACTTACCCATGCGGTTGCTCGCAGGCGCGGCCATCTTGTTTTCACTTGTCTCGCGGTGCATGATCGCGAGAAGAAAGACATGATCGCACGACGCATGATGTTACTGCGGGTGCGAACTGTCACAAGACAGCGCAAATGGCTACCAACAATCCAACATCTCGTGGAGAACGCGACCGGATCGGGAAAACTTGTCGGCGAACGCGGGGATTCAGGTAAGGCGATCGCACGCACGCGAGAATGTATTATTTTACAGCGTGTGCAAGAAACAAATTATCGCTAAGCTGCGGAATGCGGAAATTCTGACATGTTCGCGCTTTCCGCGGAATGCGAAAATGCCAAATTATCGCAATTTCCACAAACGGAACGGAATTTTGGCCCAGGCCTAGTTGTGAGGCACAGGGAGCTTTGGAATGCTCAGACCAGGCTACCCTGAACTTCAAGTGCTGAAAATGTACTTGACTAGTTGTTCAGAATCCATAGTAGGTCAGGCCACGGGACATCATAAGTAGGCCTCAATCCCCACTGTTGGGTCCAGTAGCCCCTGCTTGCCCTCTAAAAGGGGTTCTGACAAGGACCATGTGGTGACACTTGTTCTCCAACTTGCTACAGACTCCCTGTGTTCCTGGAAGACAGCCGATGTCCTGAAGACAGCCTGTGATCCTGTGGCTGTATCCTGTCTTTTGCCATTTGCCCCCTCGCTTTTGCTTCCAGAACTGGGGCTCAACTCTGGTGCACCTGTGGATGGCGTGTCTTTCCCAAGGCCAATCATGAGTGCTTGCTTTGATGAGAAATAGACCTTGAGACTGAAAGTATGCTTTGCCTAAAAGGGGGTGAATTTTGCACTTGTACCTGATTCTTGCACCAAAAGAGGGGAGGTCGGGGGTGAGCATTGGTGGTAACCTTGCCCAAGGTGCAGTGGCCCTGCACCAGATACTCAGCGTACCTATACACTGTATTGTGTAGTGTTGTATTTTAAAGCATATTTAAAGTATTTTCTATTTTTATAGAAGAAAAGCACTGGGTTCAACAATCAATTATTGAACTGTTGGGCGATTTTTAAGTGCTGAGTTTATTCTACCCCCCCCACACTAACCTCCCTGAGAAGCCTGTGACTGCTTGCCATCACTACCACTGACAGTCAAGTGTTGAAGGTTTGTTTTTGGCCCAGTTTGCAAAGCACAATAGAAAGACCCTGGTACATCAGAGGCAAAAAACGTCAGTTCCCAGAGCAGTGCTCCATAGCCCATGCTTGCCCTATGGTCCCTCAAATGGGTCTGACATAACCATATTCATATGGTGCCCAAATAGGTGATTGGGGTTTGAGCAGCTAAAGTTACTAACACTGGACCTGCACGAGTGATTTACTGTCTGCAGCTTGGAGATGCTCAGCTCATTGTATTACTGCTGGTGCATCAGTGTTTTACTTACTGTTGCCTCTCACTGCCACATTAATGGTGCATTGCTCTGTGTGCAGAAGTGGTAGAGTGCAGCAGGTTAGGGATGCATAGCACCGGAACTAAAATGCAACGGAGCCCAACCAAACAGACATTGCAAAGCACTTTTTATTTACACTGATATTTTAATTCATGTTTATTGTGCAGAGCTGTGTTAATGCATATATTTATGCAGCTCAAGAAAATAAGAGATATGGACCTTGAAGAGGAACACCTAAAAGTAAGACCACACACATGTGGGTTAGGACAAAAGATATCAAGACTGCTATTCCTCGTTCTATGAAATAACACTCACAGGATAAGCACTCACTCTCTAAATCACATCGCTCACACTCACTCAAACCAAGTGCAGTCACATGATCTCCTTCTGAAGGTGACACTCCTTTGGGAATATTCACAGCTACAAACCTATGTCTAGTAATATTTGCTTTAGTTCTCACAGTTCGAATCTCTTGCAGAGATGCATGGCACATTTAAAACACTTTTCAGCATGCACAATGTATTCTAAAAAAAACTCATGAATAGTAGAAAGAAGCAACATTTGAAAACAAACCATTGTATGCAGAAGCTACTGTGCTTTGCTCAGTTCATACCACAATGCGTACTGTTTGCACCAGAGAAGAGAAGCTAACAGCCGGCTAGTTCCGCTGGCTGCCATGTTCCCCCTACCTCCAGAAACCTCCTTACTGTTGTGAACTGTTGAAAGACATCAGCCTCCCAGGTTTAAATGGCATCCAGCATTCCAGCCGGCCGAGAGCTTCCCTCCTCGCATGAAAACAGTATGCATCGTTGTATGAGTGTGAGCTGAGCAAAGCACGTTAGCTTCTGCATGTGATATTTCCCTTACCTAGTGCTTCTCCGGTCTTTACTCCTTCTCCCTCCCCATGACCAGCGGAGAGGTGGCGGGGCGAGAACGCAGCAGTGGCAGCGGGGTTCTAGTGGAGGAACGTGGCGCTGAACCTGCACAAGGATCAGCAGGTTTCGGCCCTGATTTCATGCTGGTGGTGGTTCAGGGAGCACACTAAGAAGCACACCAAGCTCACAGAGGGACAACAGAGCAGCAAGGCACCTCAAAACGACCAGGAAGCAACTAACAACTGACGCATCATGAGTCTAATGCAAGGAGAGGGCATTAGACGCACCGAAAAATCTAAGGAGACAACACCCCTGACTGCCACAGGGTTAAAACCAAGATCCAAAGGAAAAAGGTCAGTGCAACTGGCGGGGGCTTCGGGGTGAGACTCAGGGAAAAGCAGGGGCAGATATACTTTGTGTAATAACAACTTTAGGTCAGAGACCATTTCTACAACAGAAAAAGCCTAGCAGAACTGTAGTACAACAAACCAGAGTACTTCTTCTGTGCCCAAAATCATAGTAGGTCATACGAACTTTGAAGGTTTCACAGCATTCTTTAGCTCTGGAGGTCAGGCACCGGTTTTAACCCCAAATATATCGGCACCCTTGAGGAAGGGTGAATATAAAAGAAGGTAGGAGGAGGGATTAAGTCTTTAGGTAGTACCAAGATCACCCCTTCCCCAACATCTTTTTTTAAAGTACATGCAAAAAATCAAGAACTTCTATCACATTGTTCCCTTCAAAACTGTATAGGTTACCCGCAAGCAAATCATTTTGGTATGGAGGGGATAAGAGATGGTGCTGGGGATATGAGGTGGCTATATGTACCAAAAACTGGTTTCAGGTACTTGCTGATAAACTCCCAACTTCCGATCAGGATACAGAGCCTTAACCAGATTCTTTGATTGCGCAGGGGAAACAAGACATTGGGGTGCAGGCTGGGGTGGAGAAACGTTTAATGGCCATGATGATGGGGATGAAAGCTAAATTTGCAACCTCAGAAAAAACAGGCAAAAATACAAAGTTCTATACGGACGGGAACCGGAGCGTGTGCGCGATCTTTCTACATCAGTCAGATCCCTCGATAGTGACTACGATTTGACTAACTTTGACGTGCCAAGGTGCCGATTTATGTGTGCTTTAACGAATCGTGCCCTCACTAATTCGAAGATATATTTTTTTATCTGGACGGTGTACAAGTTCAATTTCCTTGGCTCCTTAAAAAGAAATTATATAAGCATACTATTTGGTTTCATGTTCAACCCCACGTCCTGAAGATGGTCTGACGGTCTCATCGCCAACACAGACCGAAACGTCGACTGCAACATCTATTTCTTTCTTCATTTATTGATTTAAAGGAATTATTTTCTGTTGTATCAGATCGTTTTCCTTTACCAACTCACAGAATAGATGTATACATAGTTTCTTTGTAGGAACATTTATGTTACCTCTAGAACTATGTTAGGTTGATTACAACTTCACTTTCTCTGGTCCTAATTTGTTCATATATTAAATATATGTTTTGTTTGAAGTAAAGTCCACCCCGTGTGTTATATTTTATGATTTTTTTACAGATGTCTACTAAGTAAAATCACTCTTTCAGTGCTAGATTGATCACCAGTTCACCACTAATTAGGGTTGAACAGCAATAAATATTTTTGAGATAATATCTCTGAAATTCATCTACAAATAAAATCCCTTGTAGGCAAGCCTTTAGTTATTCCAAGTTTTATCACCCAAGCCTCCAAGGGTACATTGGGTTTTCCCACTCCTTTTGATACAGATCATCAAAGATGGCATTTTGATGTCCTGGGAAGAGATTATACAAATGACAGACAACAGGCTGTCTAGATATAAATATTATCAGATGACCAGTTGGTCCTGTAAGCTGCGTAAAGATGGAGATGGTAACCTAGAGTGGCAGTAATAAGTACAAGACAACTCTCCCCTAAAAAAAGAAGTGATACTGGACATTAGTACAGGGGGTCAATGGAGCCTTCCGCCTACCAGAAGAGACCTGGAAAATGGACCTGCTTGCGATGGAAGTGACATATTTATGGCAAGTATCTATGACTTCGCTTTGAAGTACAGTAAATTCCGCACCCCTTAAGAAAAAAACATCTATTCCCTCTACACAGAGCGTACTGGACTCTGAAAAAGCTGGCCAAACTGGGAGTTCAAGAAAAAAAAGCATGTCGTAAACGTGGTTTGGGAATGGATGATGGTGTTCATCTTTTGTCAGTGCCCTGCCATCCAATTCTCTTAGCAGGAAGTGGATAAGGCATTCTCGGAAATAATGGGGAGAGAGGTCAAGGTAAGCCTGCAACTGGTAATTGACTGAATTTTAGAGCCGGGTCCGCAATAAGGTTGCGTTAGATTCAGAGACACTTCTATTCACCTGATCGTACTTGCAAGGCGGGAGATTTGCATGAAATGGGTATCTCACATAGGACGAGGGTTTTGAGAGTGGGCTATTTCTGCACTGAGAGTCAGGAAATTGGATCGCAAATGCATGTCTGCTATAAGGGCAGAAATGTGGAGACCACTGGAGGAATGGTGGATAGGAAAGGCACAGGACATTTTGTAAAAAAAAGGGAGAACCCCTGGTGACCGAAGAACCAGCAAGGGAGATTCCAGGGCCACATTTTAAGGCTCAATCTAAGGGCAAATCAAATGCTGGAGGAGGTCTTGATGGAGAGGGGATTCTCAGGATGAGACAAGGGCGAAATACTTCTGCTGTGCAACCAATGTCTCACTTGAATTCTCACTTTCAGTAACAAATGAGGACAAAAATGTTTCTTTTTTAAACGTTTGAAAACAAACCATTTTTGATCATTGCTGCCTTGGGAGAAGCACCAGGGTGTGCACTGCTGCTGAACTCATGTGCAATTATGTTTAATGGAAAGGGTATAGAGCAGCCAGAAGTCAGACTTTGAGATTAGGAACCTGGCATTTGGATCTGAGAGAATCCTCATATTGATGCACTGTAAAACTTCTACACTAGTCTAAAGCATGCATTTTACCTCATGAATTGCAGTCAGTTGAAGTGTGCAAAGCACACATTGGAACAATAATGGTACTTATGCCTCTCAACAACTTGACAGGGGAAGAGCTACAGTCATGTGATATTGAAATGATAATGTCCAAGCGCCCCTTTCAAATTCAGGCCACCTTGAAATGCTTTTCGCATTAAAGCATAGTAAAGCAACCACGAATTGGCAAAACCAATAGGCGTGCTCCTGGCTATTAAAGCAAAGACCTATTGGCTTCGGCAGTGCTTGTTTGATTGTGCTCATATTGAAATTAACCCTATGGGCTTGTTTCATTGTGCCCTGGTTATGGAAAGCACTCCAGGTACAGCTTCCACTTGGGCTTCAGCTGTTTCAAAACATGGCTTCCCCCGAGCTGTGCAAGCCAGTAGTTTAAAGCACATTCACCCAATTTTCCACAATCTGCAATTTGATGTATTGCTCGCATATCCCCATATCTCTCTTCCACTCTTGAAAAAGTGAAAAGGGGCCCTTAGGCATTTTACATCTGTCCAAAGATTTATCTCAACTGCACTTTTACAACTGACTGTTCCCTGTGTCTCTCAGCTTATTCCACAAATACAGAAAAAGGGAACGCAAAGGCTTCTAGCCTTCACTGTTTTCCATCTTAGAATCTAACCCTGCGTTTAAGTGCACATTTCATAAGACAAATATTTAAGTAAATACATTTTAAAAAAATACTTTCGTGTAGCATCTATGATCTGGAACTCTGTTATTTCCCAACACCTGAATAAACCCAGGCTTTTAGTGCTTCTAGAAGTGAAATATAGCTTTCCTTTGCTGAATGTTCTTTTCCTTAATTTTTTTACCAGAATTGCAATTTCTAAAGTTGTACTAAGACTCTAATTTGACCCTATTTAGTCATTATTTTTATGCCTTCCAGTCATTTCCTCTATTGGTCTTTTAGTTCATGGTCAATGAGGCAATACAAAGAAAGTAATTAGTGATAATTCTGAAGAGGTCTGATGGAAAGGTTCATTTCAGGCCCGCTTCCCTGCCACAATGTTCCTGATTTCCTTTAGAATCCTGCAGCAGCGCACATTCCACAGGTGCTCGTGGAGCGTCCATCAAAGTCTAATGAGCTGTCTTGGTGTTGGCTTCCGGTCGGCTCGCGCAGGCGAGCACACAAAACCCAACCTTCTCTTGACTTCCTCGTGCGGTTGATGCGGCCAGGCTACGCACGTGGCCTCCGCTTTTGTGGGCGCCTACAAAGGGTGCGGGACTCCCGCTGCATGCGCATTGTTCCTCGGCGGGGAAGGCAGCTTTCGTTGAAACGCACGGGAGCAAGGAAGAGGAGATGTAGCGAAGCCGAGCCTTGATGTCCTCGTCAAAGAGCTTGTGTGTAGTTCTTACAGACCATAACGGTGCGCAATCACGGTTTTAAATTGGGTTGAGAAGCTTCTTAATTTCAAAGCAAAGCCCTGGCTTCACTGGTCTGCTGCAAAGGTCTTTTTCATGGCAAAGCTGTGGATTGTTCTGAGGGGTCAGTGTGTGAGTCTGTTTTATGCTGCGTTGAGTCTGTGTTTTCCTGATATTAAAGCACGCACTGACTGCAGCTAGCTCAAGTCTACGCAGTTTTCCTTATATTGTCAAAATACGTTTTTTTAGCTATCTAGTTAATTAACAGTAGCCGCTTTTACTTTGTTTCCCGGGCCAAATTTCTGTCCCAGTCCAACCCTGGTGCGAGGGTTTGGTTACAATCTCTGTGTTGTCGGATATATTGATGACATCTTTGTGATCTAGCATGGTACAGACACAAACTTCACTCATTTCCTAAACTGGCTAAATGGGAGGAACCCATTTCTCACGTTCACTCTCAGTACACACAGAAATAAAATATCCTTCCTGGATATTACCATCATGGCCAAGAATAGGCGACTCACAACAAATTTGTTCAAGAAACCAACGGACCGCAACAGTCTCTTGCACTTCAACAGTGCTTATCCCAGTGCACTACGGGAAAACCTACCCGTAGGCCAATTCCTGAGAATTCGCAGGAACTGCGCTGATCTACAAAAGTATAAAAAGGAAGCAGAATCCCTCTCTAACAAACTGAGGGGAAAAAACCTATCCCAAACATGTCATCAAAAAAGCCCAAAAAAGAGCCTGTAACATTCCAAGAGAATCAGTGCTTGAAAATTACCCTAGAGAAGGGACAGACACACTGATCTTCGTGAGTACTTACAACTCAATGTCAGACAAGATAATCTTCAATTTTCCAAACCTATGTTCTCGTTTAAAATAAGTAGAAGCTTACGCGAAAGGTTAGTCCATAGTATATTTCAACATGGAGAACCCCAACTGGAGAACACTATATGGAGCCTACCCCAAGTGAAGGGCCATTTTCCTTGTGGTAACTGTACATCCTGCATCCTACTCATACACATACCCTTGACCTAGGCCTGGGAAGAGCTTGGGAACAACGAGTACACACCAATTGTAACAGCAGCAGTGTGGTGCATATAATGATATGCCCCTGTGGCTTATGCTACATCTGCATGACAACTCGGAAAATAAAAACACGCATATGTGAGCACAGAAGCACAATACGTTGCAAAAAACAATCAGCTAGACTGACTGCACATTTCATTGAAAACAATCATTCTGATAAAGACCTACACTGGTCCATTATTGAAAAACTAAAACCGAGTCACAACACCAGCAAAAGACTCCTGGAGAAGGAACAAAGATGTGTCTACAATCTCCAGACAAATATTACGGGACTGAATGATGAAATCCTGTGGCATCAGCTGGGTCTCTAAAAAGATCCTTCCCAATGTCAGCAGAAGAATCAGGTAAGACAAACACTACACTTACTTCTGCTTTGTAACACGGGTTCAGATAATTCCATTACTGCAACTACACCTATGCAAGGCTGCAGAGCATCTCCACTTAGCTCTACATAGCTGTACAGAGCACTTACTAACAACCAGACACCCTACCCCAATGGGCCACATTGGTATTTGGGGTAAAATGACAATTGCTTTTAGCTTGTTTGATTAGTCTACATTGCCCCCTTCTTTACCGTTAAAAGCAAATGTGCCTTCTATGTAGAAGTGAAGTATGTGGTATTATCGTCATATTATGAAAACAAGTCTGCATTTTTACATTACCCCTTGCAGTACTGCACATCTCATAAACCTACAATTCCCAGAAGGCAAACGTAATCACATCTGAGCTAAACCAATATTAGTTTTAATATCAAGTTGACTCCTGATGCTGGTTTCTTATAGTGATGTGACATAAAAAAACTTTTTTGAAGCCTCGCACAAACCATGTAAAATCTTTCCCTTCTGCAAATGGAGTCGTAATCCAGCAAGTTTGATCCGATCACCAAGGTGGCTGGGGTCACGCAGGTGTAATGATATCACTGACGTCAGGGGGCATGATCGGATCACCATGGTGACCGGAGTCACGGAGGCATATTGACGTCACCTGCGTCACGTGACCGGAACCTCTACGCATGACCACTGCAAACGTGCTTTCAGATGAAACCCTGCTCAAACCTTTCGCTACCAGCGGAGGGAGCGGTCAGGGTGATTAGGTTTGCCTGCAGGTCGTGACCCTTGGATTAGTGGGTATGATCGCCTGTACGACCAAAAGGTTGTTTCACATTCGCGTCCTTTAACTGTACCAATAGCGCACGCTTTCAAATCATGGTAGTGCCTTTCGTCCCTATCTCACTCAAACCTTTTTACTTTGTTCTCCTTCTCCCTCTATATATACATTTGATCTGTACGACAGAATGTGCCTACAGGCAGTGGCGTAACGAAACTTGAGGGGGCCCCCCTGCAAAGTACATGGAGGGGGCCCCCCATTCTCCTCGCCAGTCAAGAGCCCTCAGGCCAGCGACCCGCCATACTGCAGGGGCTCACCCCAGCCATAAAAAAAGGATCCTGGTTCCTCTATTGGTCACATCCGCCCTCTCATCGAGCGATTTACATACATCAGTAAATGCTGCTGCGCCCTCCAGCAAAGTTACATAACACTGCCTCCAGCCGGCCCACCAAACACATCCTCCTACTTGATGAGCCACCTTCAAGCGAAGCCCGCTCAGTTAACCACCTCCAAACTCAGATCACTTCCATCGTGCCTGCTACTAACTCATCCATTACACTCTACCCTCACCCCTATGAAACCCGCAATTATGCTTTTCTGCCCGCCTTTAAAACCACCCCTCGGATGTCACTGCAAACCTGTGACCGCCGCCTACTGCTCCCCTGTCCATCACCCACAGAAAGACTGATGACCGGTCACCATCTAACCACTGCCTACCAGTAAAGACAGAGCCTTTCAGCTGCTGGCCTCCCCAATGCCACTATGGAAGTTTTAAAAATGTTGAACAATCTCTGCAACTGACCACCTCAAAACATTTCTTCCTGCTAGCCTATACGGCATCAAAGCCGTTCCTGCTACTTTTCATCCTCTGCATGATGCACACAATAATATCAAATGTACAAATGGTCAGATTTTTGTTTCCTCACGCCAACATTAATTTACACTATGTACCCCACTAAACCATACCTGCTGTCAAAGGCAAACCAGATCCCATATGTAGCACCAGTCAACAAGTACCCCAAGGACAAACACCAGAGAGAATGAGCGATTAATTAATTAAACCTACAATGACAACGTAGCATTTCCCCACCAACTGTCAGCCCAGCGAAGTCTGCAACCGCACAGTAGCCATCAATACCAGCAACGTCTAAAGCGCATTTCCACTTCCTTTCTTTGGCAGCTCCTGATACATATACGTATGCCTTCTGGCCGCCATCTACCACAGACCACATCATTCTTTGTGTCCCTAAGACTAACCGAATGCTGTCGGTGAACGCTTCTCTTCCCCCTTCCTTACTAATAACTAATGGAGGATAATAAAAAAAATATATAGTATTTTCTTATGCAAATAGCGTATCAAGCACTTGCTGCCCGCAGTCCTCGCCAGATCCACCCAAATCAATATTCTGCTATCGCACCATCTTGTCACCCCTATTATTATCTGAAGATATTTTTTTATCCCTTCCTTGAACTGGGAAAAGCAATACTTTGCACAAAAACAAGTCCTTTAAAACCTTTGCTACTTACAGACTCGCAAAGCACTTCCTTGTTTTACTAACTGTTGTAAAGCAAACGGATAACTCATTCTAGGATTGGGATTATTGTTTAGAGGTGTGGAAGTTAATACTGAGACATAGGATGATTTTTTGCATACACTCGTTCTTCCCTGCATGCGCACACAAAGCAACATTACAATTTAGCTAAACAAATTGTTCAGAAATGTACCGGAAGGTAAAGAAACAGCCCAAATAATTTTTACAAAGAAAAATAGACAATCGTCAACTTTATACCCCATGACATAAAAGCCTTAGCGTGCACAGCTTGCTCAAATCCACGCTACCTAATTCTACCAAACTCAGCACATTTGAACATCTCATAATTCCATGCCACACAATTCAACTATAAATAATTTAACCCTACATTCCATACCACATAATTACAATCCTAAAATGAAAAAACATATATTTCTACTTCACTCCATACCACATAAGTCCACATCACATAATAACATTCCACACAACTTAATAGCACTCCAAACCACATAATTACACTCCACACAACAAAATTTAAGTATACATAATTCCACTTCAACCTATATAATTATACGTCACACAACATATTTACACTCAACTTTAAAACACAGAATTACCCTCCACAAAATACAACTCTGCAACATGCTACATAATTCCACTCCGCACAATTATACACCACACCATGCCACATAATTCCACACGTCTCACAATTCCACAATTCATCCCCACACAATTCATCACACATAATAACTCCACATAATACCACTCAGCACCACATAATTAACCTCCACATAATTATGCTCTCATCCATATTGCATAAATACACTCCACATAATTCTAGCCTATGCCACGTAGCAACATTCCACATACACTCGTTCTTTCCTGCATACGCACAAAAAGAAACATCACAATTTAGCTTAACAAATTGTTCAGAAATGTACCGGAAGGTAAAGAAACAGCCCAAATTATTTTTACAAAGAAAAATAGACAATTGTCAACTTTATACCCCATGACATAAAAGCCTTAGCGTGCACAGCTTGCTCAAATCCACGCTACCTAATTCTACCAAACTCAGCACATTTGAACCTCTCATAATTCCATGCCACACTATTCAACTATAGATAATTTAACCCTACATTCCATACCACATAATTACAATCCTAAATATGAAAAAACATATATTTCTACTTCACTCCATACCTCATAATTCCACATCACATAATAACATTCCACACAACTTAATAGCACTCCAAACCACATAATTACACTCCACACTACACAATTCAAGTACACATAATTCCACTTCAACCTATATAATTATACGTCACACAACATATTTACAAGCAAGTCCAAAACACAGAATTACCCTCCACAAAATACAACTCTGCAAAATGCTGCATAATTCCACTCCGCACAATTATACACCACACCATGCCACATAATTCCACACGTCACAATTCCACAATTCATCCCCACACAATTCATCACACATAATTACTCCACATAATACCACTCAGCACCACATAATTAACCTCCACATAATTATGCTCTCATCCATATTGCATAAATACACTCCACATAAATCCAGTCTGTCACGTAGCAACATTCCACATAACTACACTTCACACCATGCCTCATAATACCACTCAACATAATTTTCACCCAGCAGCGAACACTTCCACGTCACACATTTCAACTCTACACATTTCCATTCCACACCACATAATTCAACAACAAACTACATAATTCAAACCAACAACAGAATTACATAACACACCACATACATCCAATCTACACCACAAAATTCCACATCATGCTATAATATTTAACAGCACACCACATAAGTAAACTCCACTACATACTACTCCACAACGCAAAATACCATTCCAGATAATCTCATTCCAAGACACACAATCCCACTCCATGACACACAATTCCACTCCACATAATTCCAGTACACTCAATACCACACAATTACTATCCACATAATTACATTATTTCACTACACAGATCCAATCCACACAATACAATTCCACAACTAACAATTCCAATCCAAACCACATATGTCCACTTGACACCACACACATTCACTCCACTCCAAGCAGAAAACACATAGGTAAAATACACTGTCCTTTACAATGTCAATAGCTCTAACTCTCACAAATGCGAGACAAATTGCATTGCAAATGCTTTTTAACCTTCCAATGCGACTGAGCAGATCCTGTTCATTTTTTTTATTTTTATTTATTTTATGGAGTTTTATATAGCTCGAACTTGACCCGTATCGGGTATCATAGCGCTTTACATGAGCACCAGTTGCGTTACACGAGGACACATTCATATTTGTTAGGCACAGGTAGATTAAGTGATTTGCCCAGAATCACAGGATGTTCAGCGTCATTGTTGAAACTCGAACCCAGTTCCCCAGATTCGAGGTCGACCGCCCTAGCCGTTAGGCCAACTCCTCTCCCAAGTATGAGTAAGAATAGGCATAAGAAGGGCTAAGCAGAAGAGCTGAAGTATTTAGATGTAAAAGTAGTGGAAGGTAGGTTCAAGTAGGAGTATGCAGGAGTAGGAGTGCAAGTAGGAGTAGGTAGGACTAAGTTAATGGTAATAAGGACATTGGCAAATACGGTAGCAAAAGTAAGAATAGCAGTTAGAAGACGTAATAGGAGTAAGAGGAGAAATGAGTAAGTGCAGGAGGAAATAGGCGTAATAAATTGTAAGTGGAAGCAAGAGTATGTTGGAATAATAAAACGTAAGAGTGGGAACAAATATGAGGTGTAAGAGAAAGGTAAAATTAAGAGGTTACGTAGCACAGTAAGAGGAAGTATGCAACATATGAGTAGAAACAAAAATCAGCAGTAGGCATAAGTAGGAAAAGTTAGTAAATTAAGTGCAAGATTAATGAAAGTAAGATTGAAAGAGACCAAGATGAGAAAAGAAAGACGAAGACAGCAAATCCTTCCATATTCTTCTACGACTCCAGTGCTAACAAAGCATGACATGCTTTTCATGTTATGTACACATCAGATGAAGAGCAAGGACCTTCCATTAAGCGCTATTGTAACACGCTTCAGTTGGTAACTTGCGTGCAGCTGAAATAGGTACAATTTATGTGTTTTATAGCGCTCACAAACAGCATAAGCGTGTTTCTTGGCACTATTTCATCAAAAGTTAACACTATGCCACTGGCAGAGGTGCAATTTGTTTTATTAATGGGTTGCACACAGACCGGTCTCTGTGACGTGCTGTTCGACGAAAAAGTGCAAGAAAAGACTTCTTAATACCACGTGAGCAGCACTTCAGAACTGTTTGGATAAAGCTTAGCCGATGCCCGGGAGCCGAATAGTGAGTTTTGTGTGTCTCTGGCGCCCAGTAGCAGTGCGTTTACCCCGAGGGCCACATTTGGCATGTTCTGATTTGAACTCACCATTATAGAGAGAATGTAATACTAGGTCATTTATTGTCACATGCAACAAGGGTTGTCAATCCTGGCCCCCTTTCTCTGTAGTCCCCGGCACCTGTTTAGAGGTGGACAGGAAGGAGCCCTCTCTCCTTCCAGCACAGCAAGCAATACCACAGAACAGCGCCAAGACCAACACAAACGGCTCCCGGTAGCTCAGCTCATGTGCCCCGGTAGATGTGAGGCTGTGAGCTGATGAGTAAGAGGTTTAGGAGCAGGGTGAGGAGCTGGCAGCCTACACCAGGGTGGAGCAACAGCACCGAGGCGTCTACAGCAACAGGGGACGGGTCTCCTCAGCTCCGAAGTGTGAGGCCAGCACGTGGGAGCCATGCAGCGGCAGCCAATGCTTGTGAAGCAAGTAATCAAGCATTGGCAAATGTAAATGTAAATGTAAATGTAAATGTATGTGTCTTGTAAAGCGCACTGCTGCCCTGAGGCGTCGTGGCGCTGTAGACCGCTGGGGAACCCGTCCTGGCTATCCCTGTGAGATGGTCCCTCCTGGGTATCTCCAAGGTGAAACCAGGCATCCCCGGCGAATGTGGGGGGCCGTTGTGGAGATGAGGCAAGCTAATGCCCAGAGTTGCCGAGTGTGTTCCTGGTTAGAGGAGGTACCGAGGCGAGAATTATCGAGTCCGTTTTGACCCTGGTCCACGACCCTGCCGCGTCGGGAATTGAACCCTGGTCCCTGGCCGATTCTCTGCTTGCGGATCTGCCGCCTCTAACCAGTGAGCCACACCTCTCCACGCAAAGGTAAAATAAAACCAAGCTAGTGCCAACTAACACAAAGGGTGGGACGGGGAATGGTAAAATTGGGGGCAGGAGGCAGGCCCGGCTCCAGGAATTTTTATTTGGGTGGGCCAAGGGTACATTCGGGTGGTCCACTGCTGGCCCAATTTATCGCTTATATATCTAGCCAGGCCTGCTTCTGGGCCCTCCTTTATCTCTCCTTACTCTTACAAGGCACAGTAAAACGCACTCTTTTCAAAGTCTCTTTCTAAATGTTATCACTCTCAAAAAGTGCTTTTCTTCCATGCAATGTCCCTGTGATGGGAAGAGGAAGTTTCTAAGGTGGGAGTAGCAAGCAAGTGACACTACCCGGGCTTCCTCTGTGCGAGCCTTCAGGGAGAAACCCTCTTCATTACTACCTCCACCTGACCTCTGACTCTGCAGCGCACTCTCTTACAGGCTTGATTATCCACTTTTCTACCACCCTTCTCCATCACACCTTATCTCACACCTGACCTTGGGCCCTAGCCCCATATCAGCCACCATTCAGTTCCACTTTCACTATTCCCAGTAAAAAACAATAGTAAAATCACCTTCAAACTTGAAACATTGAATATAGCAGTAAAAATAATTAGCATGCATGCTAAAGTATGCTCCACAGTTGTCCTAATCACCTGACTGTTAATTAAATAAATGAAAACAGGAAGGCCATGACAGGGCCGGCTTTATTGCTGGTGCAAACGTCTTTTTGACCTCTTTTTTGACCTCTTTCTCTGTAGATAGCTTAACTACCACCCTCCAACAGTACCCTTCATCTCGCCATAGCCACTCCCCCTCATGGCCTCCTCCTCAGACTCCCTAACTACCACCCTCCACCAGTGTCCCCCATCTTTCTGTAGCTCCCCCACACCTCATGACCTCCTCCTCAGACTCCCTCACTGCCACCCTCCACCAGCGCCCCTCATAGCTTCGTATTTCCCCCCACTCCATGACCTCCTCCTCGGATTCCCTGCCACCCTCCACCAGTGCCCCTCATCTCTCTGTAGTTCCCCCCCCCATGACCCCCTCATCAGATTCCTTCACTGCCACCCTCCACTAGTGCCCCTCATCTCTCTATAGTTCCCCCACCCCATGACCTCCTCCTTGGCTTCCCTCACTGCCATCCTTCACTAGTGCCTCTCATTTCTCTGTAGCCCCCCCACCCCATGACCTCCTCCTCAGATTCCCTCACTGCTCCCTCAACCAGCGCCCCTCATCTCTCTGTAATTCCCCCCGAGCCCCATGACCTCCTCCTCGGATTACCTCACTGCCACCCTCCACCAGTGGCCCTCATCTCTCTGTAGTTCCCCCCCACCCCTGACCTCCTTCTCAGATTCCCTCACTGCCACCCTCCACCAGTGCCCCTCATTTCTCCATAATTCCCCCCATCCCTATAACCTCCTCCTCAGATTCCTTCACTGCCACCCTCCACCAGCACCCCTCATCTCTCCGTAGATCCCCCCACCGTGTCCTCTTTGGATTCCCTCACTGCCACCCCCCACTAGTGCCCCTCAGCTCTCTGTAGTTCCCCCACCTCATGACCTCCTCCTCCGCTTCCCTCACTGCCAACCTCCACTAGTGCCCCTCATTTCTACATAGCCCCCCCACCCCATGACCTCCTCCTCAGATTCCCTCACTGCTCCCTCCACCAGCGCCCCTAATCTCTCTGTAGTTCCCCCCCCACCCCATGACCTCCTCCTCAGATTTCTTCACTGCCGCCCTCCACCAGTACCCCTCATCTCTCTGTAGTTCCCCTCCACCCTGTGACCTCCTCCTCGGATTCCCTCACTGCCAGCCTCCACTAGTGCCCCTCATCTCTCTGCTGTTCCCCCCACCCCGTGACCACCTCCTCTGGCTCCCTCACTGCCACCCTCCACCAGTGCTCCTCATCTCACTGTAGCTCCCCACCCCATTACCTCTTCCTCGTTTTCCCTCAATGCCACCCTCCACTAGTGCCCCTCATCTTTCCGCAGCTCCACCCCCACTCCAGGACCTCCTCCTCGGCTTCCCTCACTGCCACTCTCCACTAGTGCCCCTCATCTCTCTGTAGTTCCACCCACCCCGTTGACCTCCTCCTCCGACTCCCTCACTGCCACCCTCCACCAGCGCCCCTCATCTCTCCGTAGCTCCCCACCCCATGACCTCTTCCTCGGATTCCCTCACTGCCACCCTCCACTTGTGCCCCTCATCTCTCCATTGCCCCTCTCTCATATCGATTCCATTTGTTGTACAGCGCTACTCATATGAGTGTAGGGTGTCACAGTACTTTACATAACAGCACGCATTATACAGAGACAATAAATCAGTCTATGGGGAATGTCACATAAGCCAATGAGGATTACAAGGTGTAGAAATCACGTCATCCATACTGGTGAGCAATATATTTTACGGGGGTTTGGACTGGAGAAGCACAAACTCAGGATTTAAAGAGTACTCCAGTGGTTGGGGGTCAGCTTTACTGATTAAAATGTATAACTGCCCAAACAAACTCTTTTTGGCAACATTAGAATAATGAAGGAATGGAGAAGTTCTAACTATATCACAATACAAAAAAGCGAAGTTTGTATGCAGCTCTTTAAAGACAGTTCATAGGTCACTGTCCTATGTTAGGATAGTAACTTCTGAACTGCAAGTAACACAAGGATATCTGTGACAGAGGTAGTAACCCACTGAGCTATTCCCATAAAATTCAGTTTATCAGCACTTAAAAACTACCAACAGACAAATGGTTAATCTGCAGCAGGATCGTAAATCACCAGTTATCTGCACAGTTTTTATTGTAGTTGTACATCGGTGGCAGATTCACTGGGAGGGCCATGGCTCATGTTTGGGTGGGCCTGGCCCACCCGGCCCACCCCACCCTCTAGAACCGGGCCTGGCAGGAGATAACATATCCTGCACTTGTTAGTGGTGTGAGACAAAGAAAAGGGTCAGCGACAGGAGGATATTTACAGCTGAGACTAATTAAAGTCCCAGATAACCTAACTATCTGTAGAAATGTAAATGCTGCATTTTAAAACATATCAGGCATTTGTTATCAACCCACAACATAGCATGTTTTTTGAAGGAGCTCACAATGAAAACTCACAATTAAAACTGCTAGACTTACCGACAACGCTGCAGAATGTTATCTGTCCGGCTCTTTACAAGTCTCACCTCTCTCCCTGAAAGCCCCGGTGTTTCTGAAGAGTGCGGGGCCCCATCCTTTTTTCCGGCCGGGCTCTGACTGAAGAGAAACAATGTAACTTGTTACTTTGTTTCTCTTCAGTCCTGCCCTGGGTCATCGCGAGGAGCTCTGAGCCGGCTGCAGACTGCACCTGCTTTCTAGAGCAAGCCTTTCACACAGCTCTTTACTGAAGAGCTGAGGGGGCCCCCTTCACCTAACCGAAGACTGGGGGCCCCCCCGCACCGCGGGGGCTGCGGGGGCGTTTGTTACGCCCCTGCCTACAGGGCCTTCCTACCACCGCCCCCGTATAAGTAATTCTTGTCGAAAACTGGGGTAAGTCACACACATATACAAAATTGCAAAATATTCATGATGTCACTCAAAAATAGACATTTTCTGCCAAAATGTAACCACTCAAGACACGCTTTCACTATGCTTTTTAAAGTTTTTTTTTAGAAAAGGTGATTCATGGCAATCTACTACTTTTGGGGTAACCTGTCCACAGGTGCCCAAGCAGAATCATGCTATTTGATGAGACTTTGATCTTTGAAAATTTCCCGAATTACGGATGTATAATGTGTGTGTAAACTATGCAATATGAAGGCAGTGAGCAGGCTGTGTACAAAATCGCATATGCCATTAATAATATGCGTGAGCCTGCTACCATGAGAGATTATAGCGACTAAGAGTTGATGAGTGAAATGTGTATTTAATTAGATTACCGTCTTCTCTGTACCTCCGTCCAGAGGATAATTTCCCCATGAACAGCAAGTACAACTTTTAAACTATTTGTGTTGTTGTATTGTTGCACGCCGGAGCTACTCTTCGGCCTCACATGATCACTTTTGTAAAATTGCAAGTTGACGCTACTGGGGACTCGTTTCTCTGGTATCACCCTGACAAATTTCCCCGGACCCACGTGGGACCAATGGAGTAGGGCAGAAACATGTTGACACATGTAGTTTAGGGTCATATGACCAAAATATCCTTAATCCCCTTCCCTATTTACTTTTAATATCCCCGCTCACCCCACAATAAAGGGATACCTGGGGTGAGTTAGGGATTTTTATCTTAATGTAAAAAAAAACCCTAAGCAGTAAAACGATTTGTTTCCTAAGTGCTCCCTGGAATAAGGTTGAGCCCACCCTGACCTTTAGGAGTCAGAGTGAACCCAATGATGAAGCATGCCACTATTAGAGTGGGTGAGGAATATAAATAAAAAATAGGTTTTTCCTTCTACCACCTCTGAGCTCGGTGGAAACTTATATACTTGGTTTTCCCTCTTCTCTGTTCAATTTCTAATCTCAGTGAGTGGATACCCGTTTGTGTATTAAGATTGTTTCAATGGGAGTTTGTATCCGTTGGAAATGGCCCTTTTTGCAGGGTTATCCCAAAACTGTTTGCTTCTTCCTCCTTTGTTTTTCCTGACCTGTGGTTGTTGGCTTTAGGACTCTGGGCACTTTACCACTGCTGATCAGTGCTAAAGTGCCTATGCTCTCTGTGTAAATTGTTATTGTGATTGGTTAGCCATGATTGGCATATTTGTTTTACCAGTAGGTCCCTAGTAAAGTGCACTGAGTGTGCCAGGGCTGGTGATTCAAATGCTACTAGTGGGCCTGCAGCACTGATTGTGCCACCCACAGGAGTAGCCCTAAGAAGAGGTCTCAGGCCTGCCACCGCAGTGCCTGTGCGCAGTTTGTTAACTGCCATGTTGTCCTGTCCAGTGTACACACTTGCAAGGCCTGACCCTTCCATTTTCTTACACATTAGACATCCCTATGGTAGACCCAAGGTACCCCCCTGTGCAGGGTGCAGTGTATGTGAAAGGTAGGACATGTACTAGTGTGGGTAACATGTCCTGATAGTGAAATACTGCCCATTTCGTTTTTCACTATTGAAAGGCTATCTTGCCCATAGGACAGAATGAGGAATGCTGTATAACATGTTTACCTGCATATCTTCCCATAGGAGCAAGATAGAAATTTTGGAATCTGGTATCCCTTAACTCAGAATTTAATAACACATCTTTTAGGGTGGATGGTTTTTAAATTCAGTATTTGAGAATAACACTTTTAGAAAGTGGCTTTTTTCTTGTTCAACCTTTCTGTGTGCCTCTGCCTGTTTGTGGATTGACTGTCTGGTTTGAGAGTGACAGGGGCTGGGGTGGGCCCTGAAGGCTGGGTGAGTCAGCACTAGGCTGAATAGACCTATCTGCATTTGGAGTGGTGGGACGAGTAGCACTTGGACCTTTATAGGGCTGTGCCTGCCTTCCACAATGCTGGCTCCACCTCTTGCGGTGTGTCTGATGACCCTGGCCCACACTAACAAAGGAAGAAGTTGTGCACTGGCAGAGTGAACCCAGAACTGGGTTGGACTGGGTCCTGGACCCCTCACACATAGAGAACAAAGACTTTTGGGGTATAACTATGAGAGCTGAGACCCTTGAAAGTTAGACTACTTCGTGATCAAGAGGAATCCCTGCCAAAGAAGATCAGCTGAAGAGACTGAGGAGAAGTACTGCCCTTGCTGTGTGTCTGGGGTTGGCCTGCAGTTTGCTGTTTCTACTAAGGAGAGATCTAAAGGACCCTGCTTGAAGAAGGACTTTGCTGTGTGCTGTGTCCCTCTGAAGAAAAAAGTCTCCAAGGGCCTGAGAAGAGCTGGCCTCCTGTTTCTGAAGTCCCAGGCACAAAAGGACTTCACCCCCAGCTTCCCTGAACTTCCTTGCTGGGAGTTCCAGTCTGCCTGGTGGGCCTGTAACTGTGTGTGAGGCCTTTTACCTGCTGAGAGGTAGAGGGGCGACGCAACGAGAGAGAAGTGTGACACCACCGCAACAGCCGCTGTCGCATCATCAAGGAAGCATGTTGCCACTGCCGCTGTTTGTCGTCGCATCACCAGAGAAGCGTGCCGCCGCACAGAGGGTGCCATCGCATCACCGGAGAAGCGTGTCGCAGGGCCATCGCATCGCTGAGGAAATGCGCTGCCACTGATCGCCGCCACAACAGCGGAGAAGCGTGTCGCCATCACCGAGGGTGTCGTCGCATCACCAGAGAAGTGTGTCGCAGGTCCTGTCGCGGCCCAAGAAATCACAGAGTTCGCCGCACGGCCGTCGGGCGTGCACGCATTGCCTCTACGTTGTCGCATTACAGTAAAGACGCTATTTTGTGGCATCGCACCGGATTGTCGCAACGCATCGAGGCGCCATCTTGTGGCATCGTAACCGAGCGCAGGAAGAATCGACGCATCACCTTCTCTGTGACCCTTTTATTTGTTTTGCGTTACGCATCCCAGGTACTTTGAGACTAAAGTGTTGCATCTATCATCTGCAAGTTTATTTTTGCAGCAACCTTTTTAAAGACATTCTGCTAAGTAACTGTATGTTGGATTTTTGTCGTTTTGGTCTTGTTTAGTTTAGATGAAGATATTTTATTTTCCTAAACTGGTGTGGTGTCCATTTGCGGTGTTTTCACTGTGTTACTGTGAGTGTTGGTACAAATACTTTACACATTGCCTTTGGGATAAGCCTGTCTGCTCGTGCCAAGCTTCCGAGGGGGAGAGCAGGGGTTATCTAAAGTGTGTATTCCCCTTACCCGGACAATAAGCAAGGGTGCCTATTTGGTCAAAGGTGCCTACCTCTGCCAACTAGAGACCCCCAATTCTAACAGTATCCCCTCTCCTTTCGTGTAGAAAGGATCTCTCCACCCTCCCTAGGTTTCTGAGGTCTCTTCTAAGCCTACTTGTTGGAAGAAGAAAATTACTCTTACCCATCTCTATGCAGAATTTGTACATGGGTAACACAATAGTACGATCAAAACTATATTTAACATTTTTTAAAGTCTTTTCCTGAAAAATAGAATGCTGGTGGGGTGAGACACTGACATCAGAGTCAGGAGATCCACGATATATATCCCCTTCATCCCATAGTGAAATTGAGAGGTGATTTTATAATTTGTTGCTCTATTGTTTTTGATTTATGACCTATTGATTTATACATCTTGCTTGAAATGTTAACTTTTCATAAGTGGCCCAACAACACTTGTAAGATCTTTACACATGTACCCCAAAGTCCACAACAAGATCCAGTTTGATTTAACCTCTGACCCAAAAGTTTGCTTGCAACTTCTTGTTCACACTCGTGCTTAATGCCCTTTGAAACTTTATTCCTTTGCTGTTCAAGGAAGTGTTCTTCACCACTTTTCTTTTTATGGCACGAAATGCATAACTGAATGTTTTGAGTTCATGAATGTAATCTATTATCATTGTTGTGTCTTCAGTATCCCAGCTCCTTTCTAGGTCAGTCACATGACACAACTGATACAGTTTTGTATTGCTCTGGGAAACCACTGCTCTTTTTTATACTATTTTTAATACTCGGGTTCCACTTCTTATGGGGTAACTCTATAACTTTGTACCCACTTCCAGCACTCTAGCCATGTCTTTTGGGTATCCAAGGATGGACCAGGGATTTCATTCAATTCGAGATGAGGTATATACTTCTTTCTCTCTGAAATAAGTTACATGGGGCAGTGCACACCTGTAAAGATGCCTTTCAGTACTCCGGTTGCCCATGCTGTGCTCATGCTTCTGAGAGCCACAATATCAGGCTGCTTGGTTTGCATGGGTTACAGCCAGCAGTGTTAAATGGTGATCTTTGGAGGCAGAGAAAAACAGGCTGCAAGATGGGTGCTGGTATTTGAACTCCCCAAAGCATTTCCAACATTATCCTGCAATTAGAAGGTCTAAATCCCAATAAGGTTGTGGGGAATTCCTAGAATGAGGAAAAAGCATAGTCCCTTCCTTGGCACTGAAGTTTACTCTGGTACAGAGTCAGGACACTAGTAACAAGAGTCAGCCAGCAGTATCTCCTTCCTCCACCGCAAGGAGGACTGCTCCAAAATGACTGAGCTCAGAAGAATAGACTTGTGGAGGATGAGATTAGTGTTGGTCCTGTGGGCCTATAAGGCTGTGGCTGTCAAGATCAGGAAACAACTCTGGGGGGGCGTGGCTTGGACGCCGTAGCTACATGGCGGCTTCTACGTGAGCTCCGTGTGGACGCAGAGCTTCTCTGTCCTTTTCTCATCTTCGGACGCCACTTCTTCACGTCTGGATGGCACCTTCGAGTCCGTAATGGATCGGTGAGTCAGCATGCCGCAAATGGGGACTCCAGCATTGTTCTTCGACCTAGGAGCCGCGGCAGTGATTATTCCCTCACAAAAACGCGAGCGCCCCCCATTTTGAATCGCGGTGCTCGCGCTCTGATTTTTCTTGCTTCTTTCTCTTCAAAATACAATCCCTGGCTGTCCATCAGTTTCATTATGCCCTTCCTGCATTTTTGTGAAGAAGACAGAGCAGTGAGTTATTTATACCGCCTTTCCTCGCCCATTTCACCAGTTTAAATGGTTCTTCACCGTAGCCGCTGTTATTTTCCTCAGAGATGCGAGCGGCCGCCATTTTGTATTGCCTTTTTGCGGTGCTTGGTTCTTTTTTCATATTTCTAATTGTGTTTTTCCCTGAACAGCTATGGAAGTGTGACTTTTTATGTTTCCAATGTTCTTATACATGGTCTGAAGCTCCTCAAGGGCATTAATTGGTTACATTTTCTGCTGCCTCTTTTCACCTTCTGCTGCTGCATTGGTTTTTCATGGACTTTACCTCCCAGTCAATATGTGAGTTTTTCTTGCTTATGTTTTCTATGGCGTGAATTTTCCTCATCAGTCACGGTCTCCTCAATTACTTGCTGATTTTGTGAGACATTTTCCTTCCAACATCGCTGTGCCGAGTCCAGTCATGGTGGGGTCTTGTTGAACTGTGTTCTGGTGTCCAAAGGGAGTAGCTGCTCCGGGATAGGCTATATCATATCAGATTTCCAAGGGGGGCGTGGCTTAACACGCGATGCGGATGGACGTGTCCGGGTAGAGCTCCTGGCTGAGCCTCCCTGTCCCGGGTCCATTATCCAGTGAAACTTATCCTAAACAGCCTGATACTGCCGGCGGACCTGCCTTGGGACCTGATGCGTGCCCTGGCTGATTTTGGGGCGGATCGGGGGTAGGACTCCGCACCGGCCCGAGGGCGAGATTGAGGCCGCCTTGACGGAGCCACTGCTGGGACTCTGGCGACGCGAGTCCGCGGCTTCTGACAGAACACTGGGCCTTGTGTTGCGGCCTCCGGGGAAACATCGCGGGGACGCGCGGGGGCCCGTGGCCCACACAGAGAGGCACCCCACACGACTGAGGCCGAGCTCGGAGACGCCTGGAGGCCCCCCCTCCCCCCCGGAGATCTGATCGGAGGCGATCGCCAGCTGAGGGCGGCCTGGGGCAACCACGTGGAAGGAGTCCTACACGCCTGAATTGTGCGTGAGTAACCTGCCTGGGATCCTGGGAACGGCGGGGCGGCGCCGGGGCGAGGACGGTGCCTAGACCCTGCCACGCTGCAGTGGATGCCCTCTGGGCGCTGCCGGGACTAGCTGGCCGTCTGGAGAGGTGAGATACTCCAGCAGCAACAGACATCTAGGGACGCGCGAGGAGAAACCGAGGCTCCCCCTCCCCCCGCTCCGACCCGGCTACTCCTGAGCTGGGGCTGCTCCCCCCTTTTCCGTGCAGGACATTGGGACCTGGAGGCGGACTTTCTCCGGGCAGGGGCTCCGCCACTAATAGGCATCGCTGCCCACATCGCCACTGCCCGCCGGCGCCGAGGGGACTGATGAAGTTGCTGGCTGGACCCCACAGACCCTCGTGGCGCAGACCCTGAGCCTCAAGCCGCTGCGGAGGAGGAGCAAATACTCGGAATGAGCGAGAGGCACGGATACGCCCACGCCATTTGAAGGGAGGCACCTGACGCCCACCCGGCCGCCATTACGCCCTTCACTGCCAGGAACTTCTGACCCCGCGACGACCAGGACGCACTGTGCAAGGCCTGGCGGCTTACAGCTGGGGAACCCGGTGCTACACTGGGATAAGTGTGTGGAACGCCCCTCTCCCCGGAGGCGATATACGACCCGCAACGATAGCCTCGAAGCCGCAGGGGGGATTCGCCACGCGGGACGGGTCTCCACCCCCCTGCGACAGGAGAGAATACCTTGCACGCACTGCCAGCCCCATGCCTGGAGGGGTGCGAACACGCACCGGATCGGGGAACGCGTGGACGAAGGGAAAGCAAGCGAAAGCGACACCCAAGATGGATACTGAACGAGTAGCGTCGAAGCTGGACAGTGTCCTGGCAGCCATGGAACGGATGGAAGAATCCCTCCAACAGACACGCACCTCCCCGGAGACCAGAATCAATGGCGTGGCGATAGACTTAACCCACCTCCGGGCCGATCATAAGAAGTTGCAAGCTCGCACCAAGACACTGGAAGACACAATGGCAGCTATGGAACCAAAGGCGGCGCAAACAGACAAAAAAGTACAGGACCTCCTGAACAGAGTAGAATTCTTGGAAGACCGAGCTGAGGATGCGGAGGGACGGGCACGAAGAAACAACGTCTGCCTAGTGGGCATTCCAGAGAAGTGGGAGGGAGCGGATCCGGCGGGTGGAGGAATGGCTAAGGGAACTGCTGCCAGAAGACGCGCTCTCCCCCTATTTTGTGGTGGAGAGAGCCCATCGGGTGCCCACGAGACCGCTCCCCCTTGGCTCTAATCCTCAACCATTTCTCCTTCGGGTCCTCAACTACAGGGACCGAGATGCCATACTGCGCGAAGCCAGGAAATTAGGGGAAATCACCATAGAAAATGCCACGGTGATGTTCTTTCCGGACTACACGGTGCAAGTACAGAGGCAGAGACATTCCTTCCTGGCAGTAAAAAAGCGACTGCACGAAGCAGACCTTAAGTACTCGCTACTTTTCCCTGCCAAACTGAGAGTGGTAGCACGAGACAAGACACATTTCTTTACGAGCCCGGAGGAAGCGGAGGCCTGGCTGGATGGCGGAATGCCCGAAGTGCCGAGGAGAACGTCGGGAACTACCACCAAAGAACGGACCCAAGGGCCAAGACGACGACGTCGCCGCAGGTCGCCCACGCCACCACTGGTCAGAGAAGCGATGATTCACTCCCCGCCGGTGGACCTCATTCAGCAAGAACAGCGAGATGCCCTGCGCAAGGTGGCGGCAATCAGTAATTCCCCGGCGCCGTCACTCCATCCGGGCGCTAGCCCTGCTGTGTCCTTAACGGATGATGAGGCGATCTATGGTATCCCGGATACTCAGAGCTCGGGGGGACCCCCGGACGTCACGCCGCAAACAGTGGATCTCTTTGGCTGATGGGAACCCGGTAGCGGCCTGCCACCTGCTGCATGGCACAGACCTGCCTAAGTTCCTGCCTGGTTGCTCCGCCCTCCCTTGGAGGAGTCTTGGGTCTACCTGCGCCCACACCATCGCCACTCCAGGGACTCGAGAACAGAGCCAGACACTGTGAGTACATTTTCTAATTATAGACACGAGACTCAATCACCCACATCGCAGGCACGCACACGTGCCCTGCGGTGCTCTCTTAGCGGTCTGCCGCCACATGAGCTGCTGGGAGAGAGGTATGCCCCCCCTGGCGCCTTTGCCCGCGCTTGACCGACGCCCGGACAGGCTGCCGTAGTGACACTGTGCGGCAGACACTGCGCGACTGCCGGACAGTAGCGGCCTCCACACCTTACCCGGGAGGGACGCCGGGCTCTCCCAAGTCTACACCGCCTTGTTTCCTGTTAAACTATAAACCACAAGATACCCCCTAAGACTGTATAGTTTACGAGCTCACTCGAGTGTTTGGACGGCGACATGTTGTGCAGCCGACCTTTTGGTATTTTTGACTTTGTTGCCATGTTGAGGCTATATGTTTTCCCTTTCTTTCCTCTCCCCATGTCCTGCTGGAGATCATGGCAATGCGTGCACGGCACTAATCCTAACTATGCGGTGGGGGCGGACCACCGGAGTTGGGGGACCGTTGAGCTGGGGGCTCCACCTTGGAAGGGAGCGGGGAACACGCACACACACGACCGCTATGTACAAATCTGCACCTGGAACGTCCGGGGAATGCACACACCAGCTAGGCGCTATCACATTTACTCCTACCTAAAGCGACATAAAATTAACATAGCGCTGCTCCAAGAAACACACTTGAACGAAGCTGAGGTACGGGTGCTGCACCGCAGATGGCGAGGGCAACTGTATGCCACGGGCTATTCCTCATACGCTTGCGGAACACTGATATGGATCCGCCCTGTGACCCCTTGGGAAGTCACGGATGTTGTAGTAGACCGGGAGGGCAGATACACCGCTGCGCAGGGCAGGCTAGATGGACAGCACATTACACTAGTGTCCCTCTATTCCCCCAACGTCGATCAGGGCAGCTTCCTGGCGCGGCTCTCAGCGATCATGGCACCTTGGCATGCAACCTCGTGGATACTGGGGGGCGATTATAATTGCACTCTAGACATAACACTGGATCGCTCCTCCCCACCCCCAGCTAACGCCTCTACACAGGGACCCACGAAAGCATTACTGGAGTGGGCCACACAGTGGGATCTGCACGACGTTTGGCACACACGCAACCCGGGGACACGGACATACTCCTACTACTCAGGCGCTCATGACTTACATGTCCACCTGGACCGGTTCATGGCATCCACTGGCCTCCTACCCCATGTGACAGATACACATTACAAGGGCCGCACGCACTCAGACCACAACCCACACTTTATGTCCATAGCCTGGGAGCACCCGCACCCCCCGGTGCCCACATGGCATCTACAACCTGCGCTGTTGCTAGACGCGGCTTTCCGTGATTCCTTACTCGCGCGTGCTGCACAGTATTTTGAAGATAATGCAGGTACGGCATCCACTCCCCAGGTGGAGTGGGACGCCTTCAAGGTAGTGCTCCGAGGACACTGTCTGCACGCGCAGGGCCACGTGAGGCACCAACTGGAGAGGGACCTAACTAGGTTGGAGTCTGACTTACTCGCAAGGGAGGAGGGGGCTGTGGACGGTGATGAGGACCCACTGCACGAAGCCCACACGGAACATGCGCGCCTGTTAGAGCGACTCCGAAATGTCAATTATGCCGCACACTCAGCGAGAACGCACCACCTCAGCGATAGGCCTGGCAAACTTTTAGCTTGGCTGATCTCTCAAGAAACCCGCTCAGCCCCAGTGGCGGCCATACGGGCGGAGGGGGGGATCTAGTATACACGCAGCAGCGTATACACGACACCTTCATCGCCCATTATGAAGCATTATATCGCTCCCGCCTACCGGTCCCTTACCCTGATATAACCGGAGCAGGATGAGTTGGGAGCCCCGCTCGCGTCGGACGAGCTCCGACAAGCTATCTTTAACCTGTCAAATGGCAAAACCCCGGGCCCGGACGGGCTACCAGCTGAGCTTTACAAAGCAGGCGCGGATATCCTCGTCCCGGAGCTACTGAGAATGTATAATGCGGCAGCGGAAGACGCCGCTTTACCCCCAACGTTAAACGAGGCCACGCTGATCTCTATTCTTAAACCAGACAAGGATAGCACACAGGTGGGCTCTTACCGCCCTTTGGCACTGCTAAATACTGATTACAAGATACTGGCTTCTGCATTAGCCAGGAGACTGGCCCCCCATGTGCCCACCCTGGTGCACCGGGACCAAAATGGCTTTGTCCCCACACGCCACACTTCCTACAATATCCGACGCCTCCTTCGGGTGCAGGAATACGCCACACAGCAATGGCCCAGAGCGGGATGCCTGATACTGGACCTGGAGAAGGCCTTCGACTCGGTCGAGTGGCCGTACCTGAGCGCAGTCACGGAGAAGTACCAACTAGGGGGAGGGTACAGAGCCATGGTCGACCTGCTTTATCACAGACCGACAGTCCGAGTCCGCACGGGCCACCTCCTCTCAGCCGCCGTCCGGGTGCGCAGAGGCACTCGACAAGGCTGCCCACTGTCGCCATTGTTGTTTTCCCTGGCCATGGAACCCCTGGCCGCGACTCTCAGGACGCGTGGGCTGGAGTGGGGAATCCCATTGGCGGACGGTCTGCATGCGGTGTCATTGTACGCGGATGACTTATTGCTATACATCAGGGACATGACTGCCATCCCCGCCTCCCTCACTGACATTTTCCACACCTTTGAGGAGGTGTCGGGCCTGGGAGTCAATTGGTCCGAGTCGGGAGCCTACCCCTTTAGCCCGGACACGCCTGAATGTGACATCCGTCTGGGAGGGGACAGACTGCAGTGGTACCCCACCACCTTCCGCTACTTGGGGATAAGAATATACAGAGCCCCAGCAGACGTCTTGGAGGGAAACCTCCTCCGAGCGATAGCTTCTATCCGAGCACAAATTGGCTTCTGGAACACCTTGCCCCTGAATGTGCCTAGCCGCGTAGCGTTGACCAAGATTATTGTGCTGCCTCGACTACTCTATTACTTTGCAAACATGCCCATGTATGTTCCCACCAAGCTATTCCGTGAGATAGAGGTGCTGTTGCGCAGCCTCATCTGGAACAAGGGGAGACCGCGCGTAGCGCTGACCAAATTGTACATGCCCACGGACTCGGGGGGCTTGGCAGTCCCTAATATGGAACTATACTACCTCGCGGCGCAGATGCAATGGGTAGCGGGATGGCTGAGTGGCAAACAACTCGAGGATACTGCCTCGAACGCAGCTGCCTGGACACGTACGCAATTAAATACGCTGTTCCACCCGATAACCCGCGCGCTATGCCCCTCCCAGATATACCTGGCGGTGGCGCATCGGTGTTTCCTGCGGTGCCTTCGCCTCACACACGCAACTACGCCATATGCCCCGATCTTACTGCTCCTAGGCACACCTGGCCCGACGGGGCCGCTCACGGAAGCCCACTTGGCTAGCTGGGAGCGCACGGGGGTAGACACGCTGAGTGACCTATACGCAGATGGTGGCTTGCTCACCTTCGCGAACCTGGCTGCTGACACTGCTCTTCCGGCGGGAGAGTTCCTACTGCATGCGTCCCTCTTGCGCACGCTCACTACTTCCTGGGGCGACATTGCCGTAGAACTCCCGACGCACAGTTTCATACAATACCTGCATGTTATGGGCAATGGCTCGCACATTATACACTGGCTAGCGCAGGCACTGCAGGCACACTCGCAACCATCCACGTCACCACTGAGGGAACGCTGGGCGACGGACAGGGGAGGAGACTGGACAGACAAAGAATGGGCATTGATCCTGGCCGGCCCGACCAACATCCCACGCAACCCCCTCTTTAAAATAATACAATACTACATACTGCAGCGCGCATACCTCACGCCCGATAAGATAAATAGATACTTCTCGCAGACAGATGCAGCTTGCCAGCACTGCTTGCTACCGGGAGCGGACCTCCTACATATGTTGTGGCACTGCCCTGACGTACAGGTGTATTGGGGCGATGTATTGACACTACTCGCGCGCGACACTGACGGGCAACTACCGCACACATGGGAAGCATGCATCTTAGGATTGTATAAGCGCACAAAAAACAACAAAGTGCAGGCACGCTTCTGGGACATGGGCCTTATAACGGCCAAGCGCTTGCTCACCAAACACTGGAAGGCCACGGCCCCCCCACACGTTAGACATTGGAAAGCCTCCTTCGTTAACTGGGCGCAAGCGGAGAGTGCGGTGCTCCTTCGCGAGGAAACCGCGGGGCTCCGGAAGTTCCCCATCGCCCAGCCTTGGGATAACCTCCTCAAAGCATTTCAGGAGGCCTGCCAGGATCGAGGGGTAACCTGAGTCTCTGGAATCTGCCGATCTCTTGCTGATTGGCAGCGACAGCACTACAACTGCGACAGAGCTTGCTCCCACCCCCCCCCCCCGTTCGCCTCTGGTGGCCCCTACTCCCGCCCCAAATGGGCCAGCCGCCAGGGATCTATCACTGTACAGATATCGCGCGCACCCAGTGAACACTGCTGCCAAGCTCTGTAGCAGTGTGCATAATGCCTGCCTGAGGACCCAGACGAGAAGACACGACCACTTCGCCCCACCCTGCCATTCCCCCTTCACCGCAGCGGAGCACCCTGCGCGCCAAGACCATAAGCGTGGACGTTGGCGCTTCGAGATCCCAATCTACCTGGGGGGCCCCTCCCCCCCGGCTGCTGCTTCCTGCGTGCACCGCGCAGACCCGCTGTGCCCCACCCGATAACTGCTGGTCCCCCGCTCACACGCAGGATGATCTCCACTCCCCCCCTCTCCCCCTTGATCCCGCCTGAATTTATGACCCTAACCCCTACTCCCCCTATCGCCGCATATGCGTAGGGAACAGTTTGTTAACTGGTCACGTTCCCTGACCGGATTTCTACCTAATCACAGATAGCAGACGATGGATGCGCCGTCCGGCGCCCCCGAAGCGCTACCCTAATTAGCGTACCCTGTTCACTGGCAGCGGAGCAGTGATGACATGCTTACCCTACCAGGGACGGGTACGTCCAGAACGTGCAGAAAGGCTTTGCCAGGGGCACATTGTGTTGAATACTGGACGTACCCCGACAAACAGCGGCTCTAAGGGCGTTGCGCTGGGGAGTCGGATGCGCGCCGAGTAGCCCACACATGGACTCGAATTGCGAAGCTGCAGATTGGAACCGCCGGACTTAAGCGTTAGCTTCTATGTCTCAGTGAGCTATACCGAAACACTGTTGTCGCGCTCCGGCCCGCATTGCAAGAATGACGCTAACGCTGAGCTGACCAGAGGCCCTTCCGCTTGAGGTTAACCGCGATGACCTGCACAACTCTAGATAGGGGCCTGGGTGGCGACCGCGGTGGCCGCGGTGCGGGCTGGTATATAGCGCCATCTTTGTTGCTGACACCACGAACAAGGAACACCACAACAAAACACCAAAAAAAACAACATAGACCTGCCGATTAATCAAAATACACACCTAATGACTGTAATAATGCCAACGTGTATAGCGCCGCCGGACCCCCGGGTTGCCGGCTGAATGGCTGTGTCATACTGTCTGGACGCATATACCTATTGTCTAATTGACTCGACACTTTGGATGGTGAATGTACGCTATAGAATGATGACACTGTGAACAATAAAGGTTTTTTCAAAAAAAAAAAAAATCATATCAGATTTCCAAGTCGTGTTCCTGCTTCTGTTGAATTTACTACTATCCCGCATTAAAGTGACGCTAAGCTTTTGTTGCTTTTGGGCTACTGTATCCCTGACTCTCTACTGCTCAAGGATGTCAAACGATCCGCTTGCGCCCAGAGCCTCGAGCTCAGGTACAAAACCGAAAAGGCACAAAAACGACCCGCCTTCACCGATTTTATCTTCACAAAACCCTGTCCTGGACTCCATCTTAGATGAGGTACGTGGCCTCCAGCCATTCATGTCCGCTACCAATGACAAGCTTAAACAAATTGAGGAACGATGGATTTTTATGGAAAGTAAGGTACTAGATCTCGAACAACGGGTCAGCGATTTACAGGATATCTCCACAAAGATCCCTCTTCTTGAACAGGAAGTTTTTAAACTAAAGCTCCACACAGAGGATCTTGAAAATCGCAATCGCAGAAACAACCTTCGCCTTTTTGGCCTGCCGGAAAATGTTGAAGGGGCTGATCTAGTGTCATTCCTAAAGAAATTCCTTCCAGAGCTTCTAGACCTTCAATCTTCATCAAATCCTCTTAACATACAAAGGGCTCACCGACTGGGTCGGCTTATACCATCTGCTAACAGACCGCGTGGAATTATAATGCTTTTCCTGGAGTTCACCGATCTTATGCAAGTCTTGAAAGCTGTTAGAATCAAACGCCGTCTTACCTGGTCTGGCCATAATATTTTTATATCTCAAGATATTTCCAATGCTACCAATGCCAGACGTAAAGAATTTCTTGCTCTTCGACCTCAGATGCGTCAACTTAACATTCAATATGGAATTCTTCATCCCTGCCTGTGCAAAATCACACATGAGGGTCGCACACGCTCCTTCGAGGATCCGGAAAAACTCAAACTTTTTCTTCAGAATTTTTCTGCACATGGCATGGACACTGGCTCTTGATTTCCTCCCCATTGATGGATTGTTTTTCTTTTTTGATATATTGATCTGCCTGTTTTCCTTCCTTGTTTTTCTGTTCTCTTTATACATGTGAATTTCTCGTACATTTCATTGTTTTCTTCACTTGTTTTCATGGTGGTCCGTGTCCTTCGGTGTCACTATGCTCCCCGTTCTTAGATCTTCTCTCTTTTTACAGATCTGGATGTTCTTCCTTGATCTGTCTACTTTTTTCCACTTACTCCTCTTGTTGCACTCTCTTCCCTCTTTAATTTATTTCTATTCCCCTTTTCCTCTGTCTTCCTTATTTTTTATTCTATTTTCTTGCTTTGGTGTTTTTTCCAGGATTTTGTCCTTTGCTTTAGCTATTAAAAATTGTCTTTCTTTTTCTTTTTTTGTCACTCCTGCAGTTATGTGGTCCTATGTCCGTACGTTCCCCTCCATCCAGAAGTATGGTTAATGTCGTTTCGTGAAATGTTCGTGGTCTGGGTCACCCGGTCAAGCGTCAGAAGGAATTGTCTCATCTTGCTAAATTTAACACACAGATTGCTTTTTTACAGGAAACCCATTGCAATGACACTGAATCTCCTAAACTTAAACGTCAATGGGTTAACCAGATTGTTTTCTCCCCTGCTATGGATCGACATGGTGGTGTTGCTATTTTGTTTCATAAATCTATTAATGCTCAAATTTTGTCGACTGAATGTGATCAAAATGGTCGTTGGGTATTGACTGAGGTTATCATAGACAAGAAGCAGATAGCTTTTTTTCAATATTTACGGTCCTGTTAGACCAGATCCGGAATTTTGGCATTCTATAAAGTTGAAACTTCTATCCATCGCCAATCCCAATATTGTGGTTGGTGGTGACTTCAATAATTGGTTAGACCCGTTTACTGATAGACAGTCCAAATGCAAGTTCAAACCTGACAAATCCCTCAAATCATTTCAAACTGCCATCTCCTCCCGCCCTCTATTTGATGCGTGGAAAACGTGTAACCCTGATACCTCAGAGTTTATGTTCTTTTCACCCGTACACCATACTAGATCTTAAATTGACTATATTCTTGTCTCTAAAACATTATTACCTTGTCTACTGTCCTCTGACATTGGGTCCATTTTTATATCTGACCATGCTCCCGTCTCCACCCAATTGATTTATCCCTCACCAATTGTAAACAGGGCAGATGGCGCTTCAATAATTTCCTGTTATCAGATCGTGCTTTTATTTCAGAAGCGACTTCCTTTATCAAGGAATTCTTTTCTTTTAATAACTCCCTAGACACTTCCTTGCATAACAATTGGGATGCTTTTAAAGCATCTTTTAGAGCCTTCACTATTGCTTATTCCTCAAAGAAGAAAAGGTTACTGCACACTAAATATAAAGAAACTTTTGCCCATATAAAATTGCTTGAACATAATTATTTTTCTTCCAAATCTTCCTCATCATTGCAAGATTTAATAAAAGCTAAGTCCACTTTAAATAAGATTATTACCAAGGATGCCTGTAATATTCTCCTTAAGATTAAGTCGAAATATCATGGTGGCCAAAACAAAGCCGGAAAATTGCTTGCTAATTATCTAAAAATTAAATCAGAACGAAAAGTTATTGGTCCCATTCATTCAGAGCTGGATGATAGACTCCTTTCATCTGATTCTGATATTATTGCCTCATTTCAATCGTTTTACAAGCTCCTATATACCGAAACTACCAATCCCTCTAAGGAAGATTTGGTCTCTTTTTTCCGTGATATCCCTAAGCCTAAAACCTCCCATGATGATTTCCAACCCCTGGAAGAAGATATTTCCCTACAAGAATTGAATGATGCTCTTAAATCTTTGAAGAAAGCAAAAGCTCCTGGCCCCGATGGCTTTTCAATTGAATTAATTTCTGATTTTTCCTCAATTTTTCGTCCTATTTTCACTAATTAATTACGATTGTAAAATTTTTGCAAAAATATTGGCGTCTCGTTTAGAGAAAATTATCCCTATACTCATTAACCCAGACCAAGTTGGTTTTATTAAAGGTCGATTGGCCTCTGATAATGCCAGGATGTTTTCCAATATTCTTGCCCTTAGTAAAAAATATCCTTCCCCGCTAGCTGCTCTATCCTTAGACGCAGAAAAAGCCTTCGATCGTGTTAATTGGGAATTCTTGATTCATGCATTACAATGGTTTGGTTTCGGCCCGAAATGAATTTCTTATGTTAAATTGTTATATACTAATCCTAAAGCTTGTATTTTTGTTAATGGTCTCTCTTCCCCCTATTTCTCCCTGCAGAGAGGTACACGTCAGGGCTGCCCTCTGTCCCCATTATTGTTCCTGTTATGTTTAGAGCCATTTTTGGAACGTATTAGGAATAAACCTCACATTACTGGTTTCAGTTTTAAGTCTACACAAATTAAGCTGTCTGCATATGCTGATGATGTTCTTGTTTATATGTCCAACCCTGAATCCTCCTTACCCCCCTTTTTACAGGAAATTTCATATTTTGCTAAAGTTTCAGGTTACAAATTAAACTTCTCTAAGACTGAAGTTCTACCCTTAAATCCCTCATGTTACAGATATATGTTTGAGATATCTAGTTTTACATGGTGTCCTCAAAAAATTAAATATCTCGGCATCTGGTTCTCCCCCAACATTCGTGATACACTACTTCATAATTTTTCTTCCTTAAAATTTAAGATTACTAATTTCATTACAAGACCGGAGGCTACATTATGCATTAACCTTTTAATGCAGATCACAAGCAGCCGCTACATCATAAAGGCAAAACAGTTCTAGAATGCGGTGAGCAGAAGCAACAAAAGGCATGAGAGACAAGTCTATCTTTTACTTGCTTATTAATATCTCAATGTCTTAATCATTGTACCCCCCTTTTTATATATTTCCTTGCCTTAATTTACCTTTTCTTATATTCCCTTCAACCTTGTTACTTATATCTGGCGCTTGTTTTCAACCTTGTTACTTATATCTGGCGCTTGTTTTCCCCCTCGCCCTCATGGGTGACCATGTTTCCCCCTTCCCCGTCACCCCTCCTCACACGACTTCCTATTAAGGTCGTCGCTTCCCTCCCTTCACTCCTACCTTTCTCTCGTCAAGCTCCGTGTGTGCTTACAATGCCAAACGCGCTCGTGTGGCAAACGCGCTTGTGTGTCCAACTCCCCTTGACACCTTGACGTTTATTAGGCCAGCGTGCTCCTCGCCCTTGAAATTTTTCCTAATTCAGGCATTATTTTAGACGCGCTCGCTTCCCCTCGCGAGCGCGTCGCAACCTAAGGAAAGAACCTTAGCAACGGCGCGAAAACGTCAGGCTTCCCCTCACGGCCTTTTCTCTTCACCGGCAGCAGCTGATCTCGAGCTAAGTTTTTCAGTTACTTCGCTCTCACGATCAGCTGCTGCCGGACAAACCTCAACTGTAAACAAGTATTCTCTTTAGATTCCTACCATATAAATAGGGTTCCATACCCCTAATATTTACTTCAGGGTCAAGGTGCTCCTTCTTACCCCCCCCTTTTTATATCTAATACATAATTTTTTTTTTTAAAAAAGGATATTTAATTAAGAATTGTAATATATATATTTACCTTACCAAAAAATAAAATAAAAATAAATAAATAAAAAGAGAGTATTTCAGCCTTTATCAGCTACCTTCTTTTAAACTTACCCTTATCCTTTCCCATTATGTCTGACTTAGACTCAGACGAGGCTACCGCAAGCTCTCCAATTCACTACGATAATTCCTTTAAAATGTTTCTACAGAAAGAAATGAGATCCTGTATGCTCTCTACCTTCAAGGAAGTTATGTGCTCAAAAAGATCTCTCTCCCTTCCCAATTCTGATTCTGCAGACGATCCGAGTATTCATCGCAAAAAAAGTACAAAATCTAAGAACTGCGATTATCCCTCTGATTGCAATTTGGGAGGTCAAAGCACCTCAAACGATATGGGGCGCCTCATTTATGATGGGAGGCCTTCGCGCCTCAAATGACTATGGTGTCCCTCGCGGCACAAATGTGATGGGTGCCTCCAGCGGCACAAATCTGATGGGTGTCCCTCGCGGCACAAACTACAATTCAAAGCAATCTGACGCAGTCTCTGACTCTGAAGAAGAGGAAGAAAATTTTAACAATCCCTACGATTAATTCGTTTTCGACTTGGATGACCAAGACCTGGAATTCAACAACACCCCTGACCTCGATTCCCCTTCCTCAAAAAATGTTATCCTTAACCCTCTTGGAGAGGAAATGTTCTCCCCCCTTAATATTTCACACCCCAATAGTTCAAAATGGTTCCCACAAGAACATGTGTCTAAATTTATCACTAGGTGGCTGAGAAACTATCTCGAAAGAGAGACAAGAAACACCCTGAGATCAGAGTGTCCTGGACCCTCTATCCAAGATAAGGTCTCCCAAACCCCCAACCTTGACCCTGACCTTATTAAATTTCTATTTAAATTGGGAAAGGACCCTAGAAAAGGTCTAGAGAGAGCCCTCAAAGGTTGTCAAGACCGCCTACTCGACATCCTTGGTCCACTCACAAGGATCCTCGACCTTGCCGAGGAATCGCATATCTCCAATACCCCCCTTGACGTTAACCTCATTCGAGGCTGGAGCCAAAGGGCGATAGTTCTCCTGGGCAACGCAAACTCTAGCCTCAACATAGAAAGAAGGAGAACTATCCTCACCAAGATCAACCCGAAGCTGGGTGACCTGGCGGAAAAAGAACCCTCTGATAACCCCAAAGGGCTCCTCTTCGGAGAGGACATGATTAAATCCATCGGGAAGTACGTTGCTACTTTTACCGCCCTGGACAGGGCTCAATCCAATATGAAAAGAGTCTTCAACGCAAACCTTTTTGGACGGGCCGGAAGAAGAGGACGTTCTTTCGGCCGTGGTATCCAAAGGCCCTTCTCATCATTCAGGGGTACCGGAAGAGGGTTCTACCCATCTAACCAACAATTCTAACCACAACGAGGCAGAGGTCCACGAAACAGAGGCTACAGGTCCAGAGGAAACGCCAACAACTCCAATTCTCAAAGTAAGTCTCCCTCTTTCTTCCGTTTCTTCCCAAGTAGGGGGCAGACTAAAATACTTCTACCACATATGGGAATCTATAACTCAAGATCCATGGGTTCTCGAAACCATGCAGGGTTTCAAAATAGATTTTATAGATATTCCTTTTCAAACAAATCCCCCTCAACCGCTAACACTTTCGCAAGAACAACAAAAGATTGTAGAAGAGGAAATTTCTTCAATGCTTCAAAAAGGAGCTATCGTTCAAGTGCCATGGTCACTTAAAACCTTTGTCAGCACTCTTTTCCTTGTACAAAAAAAGGAAAAAGGATGGAGACCGGTCATAAACCTTCGGGAAGTGAACAAATACCTAGTTTACAGACACTTCAAAATGGAAGGCATCCACCTTCTCAGAGATCTTCTCCTGAAAGGAGATTGGTTAGTCAAACTAGATTTAAAAGACGCATACTTTACCATCCCTATGGCCTTAGAACATCAACCCTACCTCCAATTTATATGGAAGAATCGCCTCTTTCAATTCAAGGCTCTTCCCTTCGGGCTTTCCTCTGCCCCTTGGTGCTTTACCAAGATCATGAGGACTATCGTCTCTCTTCTGAGAGAGAGGGGTATTCGCCTCATCATCTATCTAGACGATATCCTCATCATGTCCCAGCTCCACTCCCAACTTTTAAAAGACCTCAATTCTACAATGAATCTCATCGAAAGTCTTGGTTTCATTATAAACAGGGAAAAATCTATCTTAACTCCCTCAAAATCTCTAGAATTCCTAGGGTTCACTGTAGATACCTCGAACTGCCTTCTCCTTCTCCCTTCCAAGAAAATTGCGAAAATTCGAAAAGAGATCAGATATGTCTTGAAACAAGAATCTCTAACACTCAGGGAATTAGCCAGACTTCTAGGTTTACTTTCCTCTTCCATCCAAGCTATTTTTCCGGGCCCTCTGAATTACCGTGCACTTCAAAGAATAAAAGCAAAGGCGCTCAAGCTTGGCCTCTGGTATGGAGATTCAGTGACCTTAGACCTGGAAGCCAAATCCGAGCTCTCATGGTGGCTAGAGAACTTGGATGCATGGAATGGCAAAGCTATCTTCGGATCTTCACCGGAATTTATCCTGGAATCGGATGCCAGCCTTCACGGTTGGGGTGCTCGCCTCCTCGACCAAAACACTGGTGGCGCTTGGTCCCTCGAGGAATCTTCCCGTCATATAAATTTCCTAGAACTTACTGCAGGCATGTACGCTCTAATGAGTTTCAAACACTCTCTCCAAGGGAGATCTGTCCTTCTGAAGATGGACAACATCTCCGCAGTCTCTTATATCAATCGCCTCGGCGGTACCAAATCTGCAGACCTTTCCGCCTTAGCCAAGAAACTCTGGATCTTCTGTTTAGAACACAAGATCTCTCTCAAGGCGGAATACCTTCCCGGAAAGTCGAACCTTTCTGCGGACTGGAACTCAAGATTCCTTTCAGACCTTACCGATTGGAAACTCAACGTGAATGTTTTCAATCTTATCTTTCACCTTTGGAGTCCACTGGATGTGGACTTGTTCGCCAGCAGACTAACCTTCCAACTTCCGAAATATTTCAGCTGGATGCCGGACCCTGGAGCTCTAGCGGTGAATGCCTTCCTCCAATGCTGGTCGATCCTTCAGGGCTACGCCTTTCCCCCCTTTGCCATGATCCAAAGAGTCCTACAGAAGGTCAGAATAGACCAATGCACTCTGGTTCTGATAACTCCCTTTTGGCCTTCTCAAGCATGGTTCCCGACATCTCTGGAACTGTCCTGCGACATCCCCTTTCTCATCCCAGCGAGCCAAGGTCTGATTTCCAACGCAGACGGAGAAGATCATCACCTAATCACTTCAGGGAATTTGAACCTTCTTGCTTGGAAAGTGTCAGGCAATCCAACGAATTGTCTGGACTTTCGTCATCAGCTCTCACTCTCCTCGGTGAATCATGGGCACCTGGAACGCACTATAGGTACAATAACATCTGGAAAAGATGGGTTTGTTGGTGCTTGGAGAGGCACCTGGATCCCGTGGAAGCTCCTATCGTCAATATAGTTAATTTTCTTGTTGAACAGTTCGATAGAGGATTAGCTTATAGATCTATCAATTGCTACAGATCAGCAATTTCCGCTGGACACTCCCTTGTCAACAATAAGACGGTAGGTAAAAATGTTATTATTTGTAGAGTCATGAAAAGCATGAGAATCAAAAGACCACCTAGACCTAAATATCAGACTATTTGGGATGTTAAAGCTATCTTTGACCTTTTCTCTGCTTGGCCTGATAATGCTTTTCTTAACAGGAAATGCCTTTCGCTCAAACTTGCTACTCTCTTATGTCTAATTTCTTGTCGCAGAGTTTCTGATGTGAAATGCCTAGATTTTTCTTATAGACAATATGATATGTTTGGAGTTAAATTTGATATATTTAGAAGGACTAAAACCATGTCAGACTCTATTTTTTATCCTCGTTTTAATCTCTGCAAAAAATTGTGTGTTGTAGACTGTATGAAAGAATATGATCAGAGATTTAAAGACCTTCGCCCTTCAAATGCTAATCAACTCCTTATCTCTTTTGTTAAGCCTTTTAAACCTGTTTCTTCCTCGTCCATTGCTAGATCGGTCAAGTCAGTTATGAAGCTAGCTGGTATTGACCTTTCTAGATTCCAAGCACACTCTCTCAGAGGTGCCATGGCTAGCAAATCATTCTGGTCTGGTGGTAAGTTGAATGATATCCTTAAAGCTGCTGATTGGTCAAATGCTTCTACCTTCGCCAACCACTACTGTAAACCTATCGAGCACATGTCTGATGTTGTCCTTCAGGGCTACCAACATGCATAATGTAGCCTCCGGTCTTGTAATGAAATTGCGATTCTCATATTAACATGACTAGAGAATCTAGATTTCATTAAAGACACGGAGGCTATCATTATCCCTCCCGTCCCACCCTTGGACGGAGTTGCTCTTGAACCATTTTAATATGGCTTATTTGTTTTTACATGTGCTTGTAATTGGCTTATTTGTATTAGGGGTGGGCGGAATTTGCGTAATCGCCTTACGCAAATCTCCGCGAAACGGTAAAAACTCCGCGAACATGCAGAAATTCCGCGAACACGCGGAATTGCTTGTTCGCGATGCTTTTTTCCTGTTCACAGTTGCTGTTTGCGTGCTCGGGGAAAAATATCTCGCGAACACGCATTTTGAGAACGCGAACAATAAAAAATTTCGCGAAGTCGCGAAAAGCAGAATTTTGGGCAATTCCGCGTTCTCCGCGGAACGCGAAATTACCGAAATTCCGCAAATTCCGCGAGCGGAACGGAATTTACCGCCCAGGCCTAATTTGTATTTACATGTGCTTGTAATTCTTTACATCTACCTCTTAGCGTATTTACATTTCTTCTTTCTTTTCAGACCACTCCACATGATGTCCTGGTTCACTCCTTATCCAGGTTCAGATGTCTCTCCTTCTTCAGTCTCAAGTTCAAGTTCGATTTCTTCTTTGGACTTCCGCTGTTTCGCTTCATTTAAAAGAGGCAGTCTGTTTGTCTCTCATGCCTTTTGTTGCTTCTGCTCACCGCATTCTAGAACTGTTTTGCCTTTATGATGTAGCGGCTGCTTGTGATCTGCATTAAAAGGTTAATGCATAATGATAGCCTCCTTGTCTTTAATGAAATCTAGATTCTCTAGTCATGTTAATATGAGAATCGCAATTTGTTAAATCTTTGGTCCCCTTTGTTTCTCTCTTGGTGGGGCAGACTTGATACAATTAAAATGATGATTGTCCCCCAGGTTCTATTTATATTGTCAATGTTACCATTTAAAATTCCTAGATATTATTTCTCTCAGATTAATTCACTATGCTCCAAGTTTCTATGGAATAACAAACATGCACGTATTGCCTTATCTAAACTGATTCGACCTAAGAATGAGGGTGGGGTAAGATTCCCTGATTTTAATTTATACCATGATGCATTTTTGTTTCGTCAATTCTTTGTTTTGTCTAAGGATTATCAGGATCTACCTAAGCCTCCATGGGTTACTGTTGAAAGCTCACTGTTAAATGATTTTTCAATATGTGATGTTGTTCACATGTCTAACTGTACTTTCATTTCTAAGTATCCTATTTTGAAACATTCTCAAGTTTTGTTGCACACACTTTTCTTTAAGTCACTTAACAACTACCAATCTTTTCTAGCGTCATCAATCTGGTTTAACAAATACATCAAATTTCGCCACAAATCATTTTACTACAAACAATGGAAAGAAAAGGGTATTTATTATGTACATCAAATGTTTGCCAATAATGTAATTCTTTCCTTCCATCAGTTGCAAGAATCTTTTCATTTGCCTGATTCCTGTATCCAGCAATATGATACTTTAGCTCCAATTCTTCAGGGATGTATTCAGACCTTCCTCTCTCTACCAACTCCTACTTCCTTTCTTCCTGACTCTTCTCTATATCAAATTTCTAACGATACTATTCCTACTGCCTCTTTCATTTATAAATCTTTATCTTCCCCTATTGTCACTCGGAATAAGTCTAAGGTTGAATTGGATTGGGAACAGGACCTCTCTTTGACCCTATCTATATCACAATGGGACAAGTTCTGGCTGAAAATATTTAAGACATCTAAGGCTGCTAATCACACACAATCCCTATTTTTTATTTATAATAGAGTTGTTATTACTCCTCTCTTGCTACATAAATTCAATCATTCTGTCACAGCATCTTGTTGGTCTTGCCTTAATGCTGAAGGTTCTTTATTGCATCTATTTTTTTATTGTCCTAAGGTTTATGCTTTCTGGGATGCTATTTGGTCAAAATGTGCTGTGATTTTTTCTCATAAATTACAACTTAATCTTCAAAATGTATTTTTAGGCACTTTGTCGCCAGCTTTTGATACAGTGACTCCTATTTCACACTTACTGGATCTATTTCTTGCTGTGGCCTTTAAAGTTATACTAACTTGTTGGAAAGACAACTCTAAACTCTCCTTTTTACATTGGTGGAACTTTATATGTGATGAACATAAAATCGCCTCTATTCCTCAACCCTCCATTCATCTTCAAATCAAATCTGATTTATTATGGCTTCCCTTTACATCTTTTCTGTCACCAACAGCATAATCTCTTTCCTCTTGTCTTCTTCTCCTCTCTTTCTCTTCTTCTCCCTTCTCTCTGCTCTTTTGTTTTCTTTTTCTTGTTTCCCTTTTTTGATAAAAAACAAAAAATTAACCTATTACTTACAGATTTTACTCATTCTCACTATGTCCTCAGGTTCTTTGTGTACTATTATAATACAATAATTCTTGTTCTAGCCTCTTGTTTTTAGCAACATTATTATCTCTGTTCATAAAGTATACTACCTTTTTCTATGTATTATTTGCTTAATGTATTACTACTACTTTAAATTTGCCTGTATGCTTATACTTATACTCTTATTGGCTTAATTCATACTTGTAATCCTGTGCTTTCTTATCTGAATAAAAATTATTTAACAAAAAAAAAAAAGGAAACAACTCTAGGCCTGAAGAGCAAGATGACACTGGAGATCAGAGCAAAAGAAGCATTCTGTATGAACATGGTGTTGAGGAAATTGGAGGGCAAACAGTCAGGTGCCCTCGTGGAACATGGCAGAAGGATAATCGGTTATGGTTCTAATATATGCACAGAGTGAATGTAGACACCATATATATTAACGGTGTCAAATCCACAGGATACCCAGCCAATGTGAAGCTAAAGCGGTTCCTGTGAATTACCTTTCAATTGCAAATGCTACAGTGTTAAAAAGTTTACAATTAAGAGATGCCAATTACGAGGCCTTGTTATTAAATGGAGCCAAAATGCACTGATACATTTGGAGGAAATCAAACAACGTAAGGATTGCAAGTGAACAAGTGGGACTGTATTCCAGCTATCACCATATATCAGGATGAAGTATACAATGTAAAGTGAATAACTGAGATGCTGTTGAGGATTCATGTTATGGGTCCATGTTATATTATTATTTTCATGCAATTCTGATTCCAAGAATTATTGTGGGGATTCTGTGGGGGAGTTGAAGGATGGCACCGTACTAAAAGGATCGTGTTCCTGTTCACTCTGTACCTTAAAAATAAAATGCACCTGTTACAGATAACCTGTATGGTAATTCACTACAAATGAACGACGAGGACTGTAGGGTACAGTACGGACCCATCACGCCTAATTGGGCTACTTTTCCAGATTTGCTATTGGAGTTGGAGACTGTCCTGCTTAGCCTACGTTGCTGCTGTGATCCTGTAACAAACCACCAGAAAGGAGCCACCAGCTGCCGGGGCACAGCAATTTTCCAGGTGGGAATACAGAGCATTTTAAAGGCTTACTGTAACACAGAGTCTGCTGCGTTGGAGCCAGCCACTTCCTTACACACGAAGAAGCTCATGAACAGCTTGTGCACGCACGTGTGTATGAATGCGTGCGTGCACGCACTGAGGAGCTGGTTACTTGGCAACGCCTGAGGCATAGACAGCGCTTGGCACTCAAAATGTCACATAGGTGACCCAGCCTAAGCGCCATATGATTTTGCACGCAAATACACAGAAGTACTGGGAGAGTACGGAGAGAAATAACGATTTAAAGGCAATATTTATACGGAACAACTAATGTGCTAGGAAGTAAGTCCTGTTTATTGGATACACGTTTTAATGGTGAAGATTGGATGGAGGAAAAGAAATCAAGCATTTGTAATGCAATCGGTCTCGCCTTTGGGACCTTATAAGTGTTTAGCCATGCATTATATTATCACAGATTACTGCAATGGACTGTGTGGCAGTGATTATAAGTGTGGCAGTAGATGTGGCAGTGAACATGGTATTTGGGCTCTTAGGAGTGGTCTAAAGATTAATACATTTAAATTATTGATAAACTCTAATTACATTTATAATAAATGGAGCCTACAAAGAGGTTTGTGTCACTTTGTGTAAGTGTTTGAGGTACACCGAGAAAGAGAAAGGCAGACTGTTAGAGCAGGGGGGCGTTTTCCGGGGGACAGATATGTAATAGGAGAGAGGGGGGTGAAAGATAGGAGGAGAAATACAAGAGAAAGAGAGTGGGGCAATTAAAGTGAGAGAAAAGACAGCATTTGATTGGGGAGAAGTGATGGTTCTGATTGCAGTGAGGGCAGCACCTACAGCAAGGCTGTTTAGTGCAAGGAGCTCAGTGCAAGTACAGTGCAGCTAGGGCAGTTCTCACTTTGTTGTCACTGAAATCAGGACATGTAACAGTGCATGGAAAGCTTCTAGTGCGATGCCAGCGCAGTATGGAGCGCTTAGAGCTATGCTAGTAGCAACCTTAGGGTGATTCCATAGCAGTATGGAAGAATTCAAATGCAAAGCCACTGCATAAAGGCCAATTCTAGTGTGCTGGCACTTTGATTTTCACTCTGGCCTATCCCTGCAGTGTTGTGCTGGCAGTATCCAGTGTCACAGCAGCACTTCACCTACCAGTACCATCACTGCAGTGAAAGCAGCTCTTGTGTGATATCACTATGGAATGGCAGCTGTCAGTGAATGTGTAGGCACGGGAATTGTATTGCAATGCAATAGGTGTCACATTTGTGAGAGTTTTAGCTATTGGCATTGTAAATGACAATGCCTTTTATTTATCTGTTTTGCTAATTAACACATTCAGAAAAGGCATTGACATTTACAATGCCAATAGCTCAAACCTTTGTAAATGCACGAAATAGAAAGAAGAAGCGGCGGCCATCATCCGGGCAGCTCCGAAAGTGAAAGCGTGCATGGCGCGCTGAATGTTGCAGAGAATAAAGCATGTTGTGCCTGCAGCAGGAAAAAGTGATTAAAGAAAAAAGTGCTTGCAGACTAAAAAAGATGTACCGTGTAAAAGGGCCAGTCCTCATGAATCCGGCTAGGTGATTGGTTTTTAACCCTTGTGGCCGAGCACCATGGATGGATCCTATGCCTCAGTGTGGCTGGGGGGAGAGGGGCACGTGCACCCCATGCTTCACTGAGGATAGGAAAGCACGGTCAGCACTATGGGTGCATCAACCAGAGTAGTCTTTGTTCTTGCGCTGAATCACAAGTTCCGCTCCCCGGTCTCCTTATTTCAGAACTCCTCTGCCGCAAGTAATGGCGGATTCACTGTGCCCATCTTTCATTATATCTCAGCATCTCAGCACTTAGAGGCTCCAGAGACCTCTGCTCCCATTTAGCTGGCAATCCTGAATTTCCATGCCAGCTCGGCTCGTATTTCTGCCCATTTCCCGTGAAAGCTCATAGCTGAATTTTTTTAAAAAATAAACCCAGATTGATAATCTCAGCCATGTGGTGACTGCCTCTCCTGCCCCATCCTGTTTTCTTTTCAACATACCAGTTAATGTGTTTGTCGAACATGCTTAAGTTTGTTCTTAGATCCCAGGATTGGAGTTGGCAGAGTTCCCAGGATCTCCAGTTGTGGTACCACTAAGCAGTCGCTTCCGGCTTGCACTTTCTTAGGGAAATACAATTTCATATGCAACTGCAGTGCCTGGATTTGGGCGAACAGTAAATGATGTTCTTACCTTGCAGTCATAGCCTGAGCAAGCCCACCCGGTCAAATCTTCCTCAAATACGTACTCAAGCTGCTTTGCCTTAAGAGGATATTTACTCTCTATATTATGGGGCTAGATGCCTGGAGGTAGCTGCCTAGTGTAGGTTATGGTTAGCTTCCTGTACCTCAGTCTTGCTGCCAATTTCTGCACACCATGTGGCGTATGTTTGATTTGTTCCGTATTCCGTCCATCATTTGTGTGTATTTTTCCTTCTCGCCCTAAGTGCGCAGGGTATGCCCAGACGTGGGTCCCAGGCTCACTGCGCCACTGGATTCATGCTAGCCTGGCTGCTGAGGTGCGATACCCCGAAACTGGTCCCAGGAAGCTTTTTTACCGGTACAGGGAGCCTGGCTTGGCAGTTCGGGCTGGACTGTTCGCATGAGGAGCAGGGTCAAGTCTGATTTGCATACGGCTGGATGTAAACTGGGGTGGCATAGTGAGCATATGAATGATGGATTTAACCCAGATCTCGACTGGGGGTGAATGTTTAATTTGTTTTGATTTCCGTCCATCATTTGTGTCTTAATTTCTGCAACCCAGGCAGCCCGAAACCACCCACACATTCCAGCTATTCTACCTCTGTTGCAGTTCTCTTTGTATTCCCAAAGCACCAGTTCTTTAGTAGGTTCCAGGCACATGCCTTTCTTAGTCATTGCTCCTGAAAAGTTCTACTAATTAAGTCTGTGTCAAGTAAGGTCCCTCTCCCCGGTACAAACTATGGCTTAAGTGGTGTTTAAAATGTTAAATAACCCCGGCCTTTACCACTTTGCTTGCTCAGTAAAGTGGCTTCTGATATGGAAGTGCCCCTGCACAAGCACAATAATCTCTTTTTAGAGAGTTCTCCGAGCTCCTTGAACTAAGGTGGGCTGATGGGACGGGGGTGAAGTGAGGGCTAGAAAAGTATGGCTTTGTAGGAGGAGGAGCTCCCAAACAGAGGACTGTGATTTGATTTGGTGGGCTCCCTGTACCTCTCAACGGTATTACGTTAACTGTGTTAGTAGATATAGTTCCCATAAGCCCAGTAATTGTGAGGGTAACTTTAGAATGCACTGTTAGAAGTTGCAGAAAGGAAGCACAAGCACAAACACCGAACCACATGGTGTTCACCTGACAAAGAAGGAACCCTACAACCACGAGCACCCATCCAGTGTACACCATGTTGGGCCAAATTCTCGCTAGACCACCCTCGAAGAAATGCCAAACCTGTTTCTCTAACAACATAGATCATTTTTTAAAAGCGTAATGTGTGGGTGGTGCCACGGCGTTCCAAGATTTCTTTTAAAACAATTGACGTACCTAACCCCTCTTCATTTGTCCTGCCCAATGCATGTTTGTGAGGAAGTTGGAAAATATCAGTTGTCAGCAATACTGTGGGTTCTGTAAGAGCCCTGTCCGGATCCCACCGATGTTCTAAGATCACACAAGGGGGACAGTGACAGACAGACAACAATGAGTAACCGCAGCCATGGAAGAACAACAAAACAAGTCCCACCGGACCGACCATGTGAAACAGAAAGCGGTAAAAAAAAACACAAGTATAAAATGGGCAAATCAAGATAAAGCATTCTTGCATATGGGTCTTGTTTGTCTCCAGTCTGCATATATTTATTGTGCAAAGACAATAGTGTGTTGGTGCATGAAATGACTGCGCTGGCAGGGAGGGCGATGTGTTGCTGCTGTAGCCACCACACCCGCCCACCCATAATCCATTGCAGAAGAGTCAGTCCACAACCACAGCGGAACCAGACAACCCAGACCTGACCACAACAGAGTGCAGCGGCTGACCGCTGCATGAACCACAAGGCACCAACAGTCACACAACGCATCGCAAGATCAAAGGGAAGATTTGATGCTGGCCAAGGGATTGAAGCCTACTGTGATTTTTTGACCGCAAAGGCGGTAGGGTTTAGCTACCACACAGTTGGCAGTTGAGGATTACCCGGTGCACACCGTCTCTTGGTGGTAGGTGCACCCACCTGCCTTGGGCAGAAGAGTTTTCTCAGCTTTGAGCACGTCCCATCGTTGTACCTCTGTCCTCTCCACGCGTCCGACGCGCACTCACAAAACAAATCCCCTGCCTGCAACTTTGAATTCAAAGTCAGCGCTCCCGACGCATTGCCCTCTCCAACACCAACAGCGACACTTCACTGCTGGACACTACAATGCAAACGAAATGGTTTAAAACAGGATACTACTTACCGAAATGGATAACTTACGCAGGGCAACGCTTCTATCTCTTGTGCACGTAATCACGCATGGACCAGTGGTTACTCTCCCCCTCGCAGCTGCTCTTGAGCATAAATTACCATACGCATCATGCTTATTTTCATAAGCAGCCTGCCTGCGCCACCATGTTAGAGTCCGACTCTGTAGTGAGTGCAGAGCATTAGAGGAAACCCCTTAGAAACAACGCAAAATAAGTAAAAAACAAGCATGGCCGCGAAAGTGAAAGCGGCCACACAGAACAGATGGCACCCTGCGTGCCCCTGATCACTCCCGCAAGCTGCAGGCCAGCACACGCATGAGTGAAGGTCTGGAGTGATTGCAAGAGGCCCTCTCCTAGTGCAGCACATGCGCACTGCGCTAGGCGAGACTTAAAAAGGATGAGAGTACGGCTGACCTCCATTTTAAGCATGAGTCCCCAAAGCATCATTAGCCCTCCTCAAACATTCTGGTCTTCAGGCCTTGAACCTCCACTAAAATGGTTGGAATGGAATGAGTACTTTACAAATTATATCAAGGTCATCGATGACGCACAGGAAATGTCAGATGTGCAGAAGAAAAGGATTCTGTTACATTTGTTGGATCTTAAAAATGTACTCTTGCATGACCAAGACACCTGTGGTGGGGGACATAAATTAATTATGGCTTTTCTGAATGATTTAGAAACACATTTTGCACCTAAAGTGTGCATTGGCATTAGCAGATATATGTTTTTTCAGCGTAAGCAGCCCAAAACCGAAACATTGGATGAATTTATCGCTGATTTACAAAAACTGGCAAGTGATTGCAAATTTGGCACATTGCAGGATGATTTGATAAGGGATCAGGTTGTGATGCATGCCAGCAACCATGCTATACAGAAAAGGTTGTGGGCAAATGGGGACTCTGCTTTAGAAAACATTTTAGCCATACTTAGAAAAGCTGAAATTTCAGAAAAGAGTGAATTTGTGTTGAAACAAAATGAGAAGGAGACCACTTCAATGAACAGGGTTTTTAAAAGTATAAGTTACAGTACGGAGAGTAATATGTTGCAGAGTAAGGATAAGGGTAAAGTGCAAGAAAGATCAGATAGGGGCAGATGCTCTGAATCAAAAAAGTACTAACTACGGTGTAAAAGGACTTTACGCAAAAGTGTGTAGAAGGAAAAATTGTGTTAAGTGTGTACATGTAGTTTACAGAGATTCTGAGCAGTATGAGCCAGACCTGGATTCAGAGGATGCTAAACTTAATAGGATGATGGACGTTAGGGAGGAATTGATTTTTAAATGTGATTGATGCTGTATGTAAAGGCAAACCGGAATGTTGAATGATGATTGGTGGTGTAGGTGTTGGACTTGGCCCTTTTTCCCTGAATTTTTTCGTTTTTGTAGTGTTAAGGTGCAGGTGCTCCCTTCACCCAAGATGGCTGCCACAGGCCCTGGCTACTGCAGAGTGGCCTGTTCTAGTAGCACCCTAGCTGCCAGGAGCTGGCTGGAACCCCACAACAATGTTGCGACTCCAGCCCGCCTTTTTGTCCCATAGGTAGAGTGGGGAAGCTCCTGGACTGTGCTGGAACCTTCTAGAAGGGAGGTGTGGTTTTTCTTTTGCCGCCTTGGCTAGAGGTCACCTGACCTAGGGCTACTTAAGTGAGGGAGGGAACTTTTTGTGTTGAGTTGGCCATTGGGGTGAAGCAGAGCTGGAAGAATCCACCAGGAGTGTAGGCGGTAGGGCCTAGCCAGGGACTTATGCCTCTGAGAGTGACAGGATTTAGGTGCTGCCTCTTAAGTGAGTGAGGGACCCTGTGAAACCCACTGATCTTGCCCAGCAGTAGGAGGACCCAGAGACTCTCTGCCAGCCTGACTAGGAAGGATCTAGTCGCCCTCTCCATTCCTAACCCCCTGTAACAGAACCCCTTAAGGGCGCCAGAGACATCTGCGCCAACAAGACTTCATCTAACAGCTGAGAACCAAACCATGCGCTGAGACTGCGTGTCCAGACTGAACTCTAACCTTATTTGCCAAGCACTGAGACTGCGTGTCCAGATTGATCTCTAAGCCTAAATGCCAAGCGTTGAGACTGCGTGTCCAAGCTGACCCCTGAAGCCATATGCAAAGCAGATTGAAGAGCCCCCGGGGATCGACCAGGTATTAGTGCTGTGACCCCTGCGCTCCCTGATCAGGTCTGGGATCCCCGGCAGCGTGCTCTGCTGAGCACGGAACCCCCATCCTTAATTTGAGCACCCCCCTGTGACGGGGAAGCCAGCGCGCTCACCGCCGCGGCCTAGCGCTATCATCACCCCCCTAAAGCGCTGTGTACCTTTATGTGAATGGTGGGGGTTCCTCAAGCAGTACTGACATTTCATGAATTGCTTTTTTGGTATGACCAGCATTTATAGCTCCTGACTGATATGTATATCGCTAGGAATTGTGTTATCTGCTTCTGAAATGTACTGCTACCTCATGAACTGCATCTAACGTGATCTACTTGGATAAACTCAAGTATTTACATAACTCCTCCAGTGTGGCGTCACTTATTGTGTGTGTTCCTCGTCCCATGTGAGGTGCGTGTTGTATGGTTGCTTTACACACAGACCTTTGGTGGCCCGACCGCTCGTGTCACGTTACCGCCCCATAGGGCCTGGAGACCCCAGGTCTTACATTGTTGGCGAGCAGTGGGATCCTTAGGACCTGTGACCATACAGCACCCTTCCGTGAGGCGGAGGGCGCCACAATTAAACGCCTATTTGTTCCAGAGCTTGAAAACCATTGATTGCTGCATTATTATTTCCACTGTCCAGGTTGAGAGTGCAAGGAGCCTGGTTAGCTGATAACTGTTGCCTATACCCTAGGACTGTTTCTCCTTAGTGTCTAGGTCCCCACCTGACAGAATGGAATTCCGGTTAGCTGACCTCGAGGGGTACTCAGTAAAGCAACTAAGGGAGTTCGGGCAGGGGATGGGGGTGCCTGGGGTACGGAGGGCCAAAGGACCGGAACTCCGCACCGCCATTAGGGCATGGGTAGAAGCCCACCCAGACGGGAGAGGGGATGAGGGACAGGAGGCGCCAGATGCACCTCAGGAGGAGAGCGCCCAAGAAGTGATCGACATACTAAATGTAGATGTATCCGAAAATGTGCCCCCAGGGAGACGTTCTGGGGCCAGTAGTAGGACAGGGTCGAGGAGGAGCGCGCCTCCAGAGGAGTACGAGGACAGGAGGGAAGAGAGGCAGTTAAAGTGGGAACTGGCCAAGTTAGAACAAGAGAAAGAAATAGAAAGGGCCTGATTGGAACATGAGAAGGAAAGAGAAAATAGGAGATGGGTAATGGAGGAAATGAAGATGGCGCACGAGCTTCGGCTAAAAGAGCTGGAGTTGCGTGCCCTCCAGATGAATGTGTCCAGTGAGGACACTGGTGGCAGCATACCGAAAGCTCCACAGGAGCTGGAATTTTATTTACCCCAGGATGACATCACCAGGGTGTCTGAGGAGGCATTGGTGGGTGACCCTGAAGGGGGTGGTGCAGGGCTCTTCCAACCCAGCGAGGTGGGGGAGGTGGCAGATATCCCAGCTAGGTCCCAGGGAGAGAGGGTTGTAGGGCCTCACGACCTATCCATAGGAAGGAGTGAGACGGGGAGGTGTCCCGAGGTGCCCCAACCGCAGTCTCAGGGCCTGGAGAGTTCCGCAAGGGAGCCCCAGGTTGGGAGCCTAGGCTGTCCTGATGTGCCGCCCAAGGAAAGGGAGCCCCTAGTGTCAGGAGGACCCAGGACGACTGTAACCAGCGCGCCTGAGGTTCTGGGGTTGGCCCAGTTGCAGGATTTAGATCCTGGGCTGGGGTGCCAGGTTCAGGGGTTGTCTGACCTGGCGGGTGGGGCCTCTGTTAACAGAGTCCCCCTGAAATTGACTTCCAGGGGTACTTTTCCCGTTAGGAGGGTGCTGAAATCTGGAAGGGGGTGCAGAGGGAGGAAGGTCTCGCCTAGGGCACCGGCTCAGCCTAAGGGTTTAGACCCTAGGTTGAGGAATCAGTTGAAGGGTCAAGGCCCTGTACCGAGGAGACAGTGGTGGTCTGAGGGTGCCTCGCAGGGTAGGGTGAGGAACCCCAGAAGGAGAGTTAGTGGGAGGAGAGCCTCGCCCCTGAAGGCTGGTCAGCCTAAGGGTCTGGACCCCAGGTGGAAGGACCAGAGGCAGTTTAGGACTGCAAGGAAGAGTAGGAGAGTGGTCATCGGGCACTACAGGCCTGGGGCTACTGCCCCCCACTCTGCGAGACCACGAGGGCCAGAGACATCTGGATGGCCCAGGGGCCGGTCCTGGCCACAACTAGCTAGGGAGCCCCAGTGGGGTGGTTTCGTTGGTCCAGGAAGGATTGAGAGGGAACCATCGGGTTCCAGAGCGGAGGAGAACCTGCGGGTGCTCCTACCGTTGCGGGCCTGCGTCCACCTTTTCTCGCCCCAAGCAGGGAAGACCATCAAGGCATTGATCGGTCTACCCTGGCTTTTGGCTGGAAGGGGGTTATGTCGGACTTGGCCCTTTTTCCCTGAATTTTTTCGTTTTTGTAGTGTTAAGGTGCAGGTGCTCCCTTCACCCAAGATGGCTGCCACAGGCCCCTGCTACTGCAGAGTGGCCTGTTCTAGTAGCACCCTAGCTGCCAGGAGCTGGCTGGAACCCCACAACAATGTTGCGACTCCAGCCCGCCTTTTTGTCCCATAGGTAGAGTGGGGAAGCTCCTGGACTGTGCTGGAACCTTCTAGAAGAGAGGTGTGGGTTTTCTTTTGCCGCCTTGGCTAGAGGTCACCTGACCTAGGGCTACTTAAGTGAGGGAGGGAACTTTTTGTGTTGAGTTGGCCATTGGGGTGAAGCAGAGCTGGAAGAATCCACCAGGAGTGTAGGCGGTAGGGCCTAGCCAGGGACTTATGCCTCTGAGAGTGACAGGATTTAGGTGCTGCCTCTTAAGTGAGTGAGGGACCCTGTGAAACCCACTGATCTTGCCCAGCAGTAGGAGGACCCAGAGACTCTCTGCCAGCCTGACTAGGAAGGATCTAGTCGCCCTCTCCATTCCTAACCCCCTGTAACAGAACCCCTTAAGGGCGCCAGATACATCTGCGCCAACAAGACTTCATCTAACAGCTGAGAACCAAACCAAGCGCTGAGACTGCGTGTCCAGACTGAACTCTAAACTTATTTGCCAAGAACTGAGACTGCGTGTCCAGACTGAACTCTAACCTTATTTGCCAAGCACTGAGACTGCGTGTCCAGATTGATCTCTAAGCCTAAATGCCAAGCGTTGAGACTGCGTGTCCAAGCTGACCCCTGAAGCCATATGCAAAGCAGATTGAAGAGCCCCCGGGGATCGACCAGGTATTAGCGCTGTGACCCCTGCGCTCCCTGATCAGGTCTGGGATCCCCGGCAGCGTGCTCTGCTGAGCATGGAACCCCCATCCCTAATTTGAGCACCCCCCTGTGACGGGGAAGCCAGCGCGCTCACCGTCGCGGCCCGGAGGCCAGAAGAAGTGCCCTGCAGAGTTGCGAGGCCCGCGGAGAAGCCCGGGGCCCCGTCGCTGCCGTCGCAGCAACATGAGAAGGTGCGCGAGGCCGGGGCCGAGTCCCCCCATCGTCGCTGGAGCGGACGCCTTCCGACGCGGAGATCAAGGTAAGCCCGAAGGCTGGGATCGCCCCCGGTGCGCCCCCTGCTGGTTGGGAGCCACAGCGCACCCTTGGCCCGGGTTCCCTCTCCGTGGGAGTTCCCCCTGTCATCGCGACAGAGAGACCCCGCCGAGGGATCCCTTCCTGGTGCCCCCCCCATGTCTGCACTGAAGCGCGGTGCCTACGAACTACACCGGAGCAAGAGACTCGCTCCGCAAGTCCCGTGCGCTTCCTGCGGACAGCCCCGTGTGAGACATTGACTGCCCCGGAATACAAGTAGCGCTCCGATAGCCCTGTTCCGCTCTGAAGTGCTAAAGATCAATGCTCACAAATAGCGCAATGTTATCTATGCTCCGTAGTGCAAGGCTGAATGTCAATGCTTACGAGTAGCGCTCTATTATTGCTGTGCCATGTTGAAGTGCTACGTGCTAGTGATTACGAGGAGCGCTCCATTATTCCTGTTCAATGTTGAAGTGCTACGTGCTAGTGATCACGAGTAGCGCTCTATTATTCCTGTTCCATGTTGAAGTGCTACGTGCTAGTGATTACGAGTAGCGCTCCATTATTCCTGTTCCATGTTGAAGTGCTACGTGCTAGTGATTACGAGTAGCGCTCTATTATTCCTGTTCCATGTTGAAGTGCTACGTGCTAGTGATTACGAGTAGCGCTCTATGATTCCTGTTCCATGTTGAAGTGTATCAAAAAAAGGGGGGAAAGAGAGGTTTTTAACGGTTAGGTTCACCCTCCCAATGTATGTATAATTAAATAAATAATCTGAGTCGTCAGATTATGAGAACCTAACCAAAAGGGTATAGGGAAAGCACTTGTTTCCCGAGAAACCCAAGAAAAAGAAAGAAAGGGCAATTCCTTTCTTTAGTCCCCTCACTCACCAGGGTTTCCCCACGGTGACATGCTTCATCATTGGGGTCCTCTCAGTCCTCTACGGACTGAGGCGTGCTGCGACTTGCGGATTTACGTAGGAGCACTGAACAAGACTATGTGTTGTGCAAGTGTTGTGGTGTGGAGTGGTTTAAAGTGAGTTAAAATAATTAACTAGTGGGCCAATCTAAATTTATTGTTGCTCCTAGCTAATTAATTAAAAAAGTGGGTAATATGCTAGAGATAACTACTATAATGGGTAAGTGTACCTAGCATATGTTGTCGACTAGTTTCAAGCTTCCCAAGCTCTTCATCAGGACTACACTGGGACCAGCCCAGTGTGAATACCACTCCTAGAAGACCTAAATTGGTGCATAAAATAAGTGAAAAAAACGAAAAACGCTGTGCAAATTAAGCATGCGTTATTCAAAATACATACGTAATGTACGTCTCATGGAATTCTGTAGGATGGAAAACAGACATTAGGGGAGAAAAGGCAGATTATGCATTATTGTCTTAGGATAAAAAAAGGTGAAAACACTATGCACCAGTGTCGCAATGCTCATTATTCACAAAATATAATTGTGCCACTGTATAGTTCTCCCGACAGTACATCATTCATGCTGGCGTCTAGCTATATAGTGAATAAAGGTGATCGTGAATGCACGAAGTGCACATTTAATAGCACACACAAAGTCAAAAAATATGCGTCTGACAACATAAATTACACACAAGACAAACAAAATAACGAAAATACATACATTTTAAAAGGCAAAACTGTGCCTCATGGTCGACTGAGGGGGGGTTGGACACTCGTACACCTAGGATAAAGGTACAAGCCATAAAGTAACAAAGTACTTCAAGCGCTGTCCTGGTAGGAATTCCAGCGCAGAATGAAGAGAGTAAGAGTGGAGAACCATTAAGATTACGAGGGGCAAAGGCAACCCCCTGCTGCGTGGTTACTCACTTGTACTTGTCAGGCCACCCGCCGGAAAACACCTACTGGTACACTGCCTCGCCGACCGCATACTGACTGGATGCGAGCCGGGTGCCTAGATATCTACCTGGTGGGGGTGTGAAAAGGAAGAAGGGACTCGCCGGTTGCGGTCGTGTTCCATAGCCGCCATCTTAGTACTGGCATATATCGTAAATAGAGGGATAAGAGTAATTGAAAAAGAAGTTAGTAGTTAACAGGAACGCAAGGGATTAGCCATCCGCTGTGTGTATCTAAGAAAACGGAGAGGAAAAATTCGCTGGTTGTGGTTCCCCTCGATCGCCGCCATCTTAGAGCAGGTACCAGTTGTCAAAGTTACTAAGACGTACAAAATCAAGAGAAATTAATAATAGGCAATGTCATAAGTGTTAAATTCATCTACTCCGTTCAGTGCATAAAAAACGGAGAAGGCTAAAGAGCCTTAGGGTGTCAAATCTCGTAACTAAAATAGGTTCGGCCATCTTAGGTAGGGAAGAACGTGTAAGAAAAGGTAACCAAGCAGTGCCACACTAATTCTTTGAAAATCAATGAGTATAAGCCCATAGTTTAGGGGAACTAGTAGTCCCATTAGTGACTCCATGCTAGGTTTTTAAAATTATATCACTCGTATTATTAGACCCATTGCGTTTTATTGGGTCTAATAATACGAGTGATATAATTTTCTCGAGTTATTTTTCAAGTGGCCCTTACAAGCAAGATTACAACTGAAGTAACTATCTTTTCATTTCACCCATGAGAGGTGTATATGGTTTTGTGTCGAACCTAGCATGGAGGTTTGTTAAAAACCTAGCATGGAGTCACTAATGGGACTACTAGTTCCCCTAAACTATGGGCTTATACTCATTGATTTTCAAAGAATTAGTGTGGCACTGCTTGGTTACCTTTTCTTACACGTTCTTCCCTACCTAAGATGGCCGAACCTATTTTAGTTACGAGATTGGACACCCTAAGGCTCTTTAGCCTTCTCCGTTTTTTATGCACTGAACGGAGTAGATGAATTTAACACTTATGACATTGCCTATTATTAATTTCTCTTGATTTTGTACGTCTTAGTAACTTTGACAACTGGTACCTGCTCTAAGATGGCGGCGATCGAGGGGAACCACAACCAGCGAATTTTTCCTCTCCGTTTTCTTAGATACACACAGCGGATGGCTAATCCCTTGCGTTCCTGTTAACTACTAACTTCTTTTTCAATTACTCTTATCCCTCTATTTACGATATATGCCAGTACTAAGATGGCGGCTATGGAACACGACCGCAACCGGCGAGTCCCTTCTTCCTTTTCACACCCCCACCAGGTAGATATCTAGGCACCCGGCTCGCATCCAGTCAGTATGCGGTCGGCGAGGCAGTGTACCAGTAGGTGTTTTCCGGCGGGTGGCCTGACAAGTACAAGTGAGTAACCACGCAGCAGGGGGTTGCCTTTGCCCCTCGTAATCTTAATGGTTCTCCACTCTTACTCTCTTCATTCTGCGCTGGAATTCCTACCAGGACAGCGCTTGAAGTACTTTGTTACTTTATGGCTTGTACCTTTATCCTAGGTGTACGAGTGTCCAACCCCCCCTCAGTCGACCATGAGGCACAGTTTTGCCTTTTAAAATGTATGTATTTTCGTTATTTTGTTTGTCTTGTGTGTAATTTATGTTGTCAGACGCATATTTTTTGACTTTGTGTGTGCTATTAAATGTGCACTTCGTGCATTCACGATCACCTTTATTCACTATATAGCTAGACGCCAGCATGAATGATGTACTGTCGGGAGAACTATACAGTGGCACAATTATATTTTGTGAATAATGAGCATTGCGACACTGGTGCATAGTGTTTTCACCTTTTTTTATCCTAAGACAATAATGCATAATCTGCCTTTTCTCCCCTAATGTCTGTTTTCCATCCTACAGAATTCCATGAGACGTACATTACGTATGTATTTTGAATAACGCATGCTTAATTTGCACAGCGTTTTTCGTTTTTTTCACTTATTTTATGCACCAATTTAGGTCTTCTAGGAGTGGTATTCACACTGGGCTGGTCCCAGTGTAGTCCTGATGAAGAGCTTGGGAAGCTTGAAACTAGTCGACAACATATGCTAGGTACACTTACCCATTATAGTAGTTATCTCTAGCATATTACCCACTTTTTTAATTAATTAGCTAGGAGCAACAATAAATTTAGATTGGCCCACTAGTTAATTATTTTAACTCACTTTAAACCACTCCACACCACAACACTTGCACAACACATAGTCTTGTTCAGTGCTCCTACGTAAATCCGCAAGTCGCAGCACGCCTCAGTCCGTAGAGGACTGAGAGGACCCCAATGATGAAGCATGTCACCGTGGGGAAACCCTGGTGAGTGAGGGGACTAAAGAAAGGAATTGCCCTTTCTTTCTTTTTCTTGGGTTTCTCGGGAAACAAGTGCTTTCCCTATACCCTTTTGGTTAGGCCCATGTTGAAGTGTTACATGCCAGTGATTACGAGTAGCGCTCTATTATTCATATGCCACATTGCAGTGCTACGTGCTAGTGATTACGAGTAGCGCTCTGTTATTCAGGTGCCATATTGCAGTGCTACGTGCTATTGATTACGAGCAGCGCTCTGTTATCCAGGTTCCATATTGAAGGGCTAAATGTCATTGATCACGAGTCGCTTTCTGTGCTAGATGCCCCGTTCTGAGGTCGTCACCAGCTAGCGCGCCTAGCGCTATCATCACCCCCCTAAGGCGCTGTGTACCTTTATGTGAATGGTGGGGGTTCCTCAAGCAGTACTGACATTTCATGAATTGCTTTTATGGTATGACCAGCATTTATAGCTCCTGACTGATATGTATATCGCTAGGAATTGTGTTATCTGCTTCTGAAATGTACTGCTACCTCATGAACTGCATCTAACGTGATCTACTTGGATAAACTTGAGTATTTACATAACTCCTCCAGTGTGGCGTCACTTATTGTGTGTGTTCCTCGTCCCATGTGAGGTGCGTGTTGTATGGTTGCTTTACACACAGACCTTTGGTGGCCCGACCGCTCGTGTCACGTTACCGCCCCATAGGGCCTGGAGACCCCAGGTCTTACTGTAGGGATTACCATGTATGCCATATCTGGCTCGTCCTACACCACCAGGAATGAGGAGGTCTGGAGAGAAAGGCTCATGGGGAAAATTGGTGAATTCTTACTTGGATATGATTTAAGTCCCGATGGGTTCGGTGGAGAAAAAAATGAGATACTGGGTTTTAGATGGCTTACTTTTAAGCTTAAACATTAAAGGTCACAAGGGAAACTCTATATAGCAAAAGAGGGCCATCTGTATTGGGATGGCATGATCAAAAAGATTAACATATCATCCTGGCCCCAAATAGCAAGAAACAAGTCTTAATCCTGGTTGATGGTATAACCATAGGGGATGTTTGTTTAAGAAGTTTCCAATGGTATTTATGAAGGAGTTGGGTAACCTTATAGGATTTGAGCTTAAAGTTTGACTGAAAGAGGACGCTTGTCCCAAAGTGCATACAGTCAGAAACGTACCTATAGCAATAAGGGTGGAGGTTTCTAAAGAATTGGAGAAGTTGGTGTCATCTGACATAATAGAACTGGACAGTAGAAATGGAGTTCTACTGTGGTGGTAGCTCGGTGCAGTAATGGCAAAATTAGATCATGGATCAACTTATGCCATTTGAATAATAACATCATTATTTAAAGGTTCCCAATACCCAAAATACATTAAATAGTCACTTTACTCTAAGATACCCAATGGATCTCAACCATTGATCTCTCATCAGTGTACAACGAGGTTTCCCTGACTCCTGACTCAATGTTGTACTTTGTTTTTATTACTCCCGACTGCTGTTTCCCATTCAAACAGATGCCCTTTGGACTAGATTTGGCTGCAGCCATTTTCCAGAGAATAATGTTGAACCTTTTTGGTAAGGAAAAGGGCATCATGTTCTTTCAAGATGACAGTCTGGTATTCGGGAAAATCATAATGCCAAATTAATAAAAGTATTATCTATTTTGGAATCAAAAGTGCTGGCCATAGAGTTTTCAAATTGCAAATTGGTAGAAAGAAGTAAAACATATTTGGGACATGTAATTGATGAGTCAGGATTTAAACCAAAGCCATCTTTGGTACAAGCCATCAAAAATTAGGCCACTCCAAAAGCTAAGAGTGATGTACGATCCTTCTTGGAGCTCACAGAATATTGTGATAAATTTATTCAAAAGTTTGTGGAAAAGTGTTATTATGCTTTTACATCTTGCGCAGAAACAGTCAGTTGCGGAGTCCCACAGGAATCATCGTTGAGCCCGACACTCTTGAATATGTATGTATGTCTCTCCATTAGCCAGGATTGTAAAAAAATGGGGATTCAACATCTGCTCTTACGCGGATGAAACACAGTTGATGATAGCAATAGGGGAAAGGCATAAGGACATCAGACACAAATTGGTCATGAGGACATCGGAGAAAAATTGGTTAGTTGTCTCTCTGAGACCGCAAATTAGGTGACTGTGCATTGTCTCAAACTAAACTCTGAGAAGTCAAAAATATTTGTCTTTGTAGGAGCAAACTTGGGGGCATATCAACAAGCAGGCGATAAAAAATTATCGCTGCTTTTGCGGCCGTTTTCGGCCGAAAAGCAGCGATAATTTTATCGCCTAATCAGCAAGGTCACGCATGAAACCTTGCTTTAGCGTCAGGATTCCTAACGCCCAGCTTTGCATCTCTAATGAGATGCAAAGTGGGCGTTCCTGACCTGGCATGACAGGAGAAATGTTGCTAAGCGACATTTCTCCTATCAGCAAGCCTAACGCTATGAAGCATAGCGTCAGGAAAAGTAGCGATAACCCCTGTTATCGCTACTTTCCTTACGCCTGCTTCAGGACTGACTTAGCCATGATATCCTATGGAAGATGGATATCATGGCTAAGTTTGTGAGTCCCTATCAACTAGCTAACGTGAGATTATCGCTGGGTTTCCAGCGATAATCTCACATTAGCCAGTTAGCGCTAGGATTTTTATCGCTGAAGAGATAAGTGTTGCTAATAGCACGCTATCTCAGCGATAAAATCGGCGCTAGCCAGCGATAATTATCCGAGCGCTAAGTGCGCTCAGCGATAATTATCGCCGGTTGTTGTTGATATGCCCCCTAATCTGGGACTCCTCTTTGTGGTCTACTCTATTAGGAACCTTGCCAGAGCCCAAATTGGAAGCAAAAAATCCGGAAGTCCTGGTAGATAATTCATTCTCAATGCAAGATTAAGTTAAGGCAACTCATGGCAAATGTTTTGCCATTTTAAAATTCTTAAGGAAACATTCTGAAGTGGATCCTGGACAACTGGAGAAAAACTATAGTTCAGGATCTAATAACAAGCAGACTGGACTATGGAATGGCATGTATGTAGGTGTGGCAGATTACTTGTTTTCATGACTGCAGGTTACTCAAAATGCAGCGGCCAAGTTATTCTGCAATAAGGACAAGTTTAGTTCGGCATCAGCATGTCTGGAGATGTTACACTGGCTGCCAATGCACCAAAGAGTAAAGTTTAAGTTACTGTGCCATGCTCATAAAGCACTACATAAGACTGGCCCTATTTTCTTGCAAGACAGAGTAGAATTTTATTTGCCTTCACGAGAGCTGGGATCCCATAAGCTTGCATTAGCAAAAACTATGCGAATAAAGAAAGTCAGAGCAGTAGGTTGCTCTTTCTCATTACAGCCAGCCGTACAATAGAATAAATTACCATTAGACCTCTGCCTCATTAAAGTTCATTTGGAGTTTAGGAAGAAGCTAAAAACATGGCTGTTTAGGACATAATGCTTTTGGGGTCTTCACTAATGATTGCCTTCAGAAACGTCAGGGAGTGATACTAGCACCATGATATACCGCTGGGATGAAAGTTGTGATCTATAAAAACTGTAAATAAATAAATAAATATTAGGCAACTTCTTAAACAGGGGAGCAAATTTATATGGTCACAACAGTGTGAGAGAGATTTTTGCGATTATGAAAGATTGTATCACAAGTGAAACCAAATTGAGTAGGTTTGACCGATCTGCAGAAAGTGCTATGACAACCGATGCTAGCAACAAGGTTTAGGCGCTATGTTGACGCAAATCAATGGCAATGGTATTGAAACTGTAATAGCTTCTGCATCAAGGTTATTAACTCCTACTAAGGAAAAATACCCTACTATAACGAAGGAATCTTTACCTTTAGCGTGGGCTCTTGAACATTTCAGGGCATTTGTGTGGGGAAGACCAATAACAATCCATTGAGATCATAAACCTCTAGTGAGGTTACTGACTATGGAAGGTACACTTAACGCATTGGCTAGAATAGCTAGAATGTCAAAGCATATGCAGGATTATGTATATATATCCCAATTATCCCATTGCAAGACACATGAAACTAGCCCACAATAACAATTTAAATGATTTAGATTACTTCGTTATTGGGGCAGTTTCCAAATCCATTCGTGGAGGCAATAGAGAACGCCAGTTAAGACAACTTGAATCTAAATTTATCCTAGAACTCGACACCAAGATGCCGAATGGCCTCAATATGGGGGAGGATTTACATAATTTCCTATAATTCTATCCTGTATATCTATAGTTTGCTGGAACCATCATAGCAGCCCTGTGTTTTTACTTGTATATTGACTCATGACTCCCTTCCTGTTTCTCCCTTTACATATTTTTCTCTCACATTTACTGCCCAGAGTTTGAGATATTGTGGTTCCTTGTTGAGAACCATGATATTATTCTTTTTCCAGTGTATGCTCTGGTCGATTAAGGGCACTTGCCCGGTGTCCGAACTGTTATGCTGCTAGCCGCTTGATTCATTTGATTTTTATGGGCTTCCCCGGGGCTCCGGGGGCTTCTGTCCTCTTTTTAAAGTATCAAATTTAGGTATTATTCATGCACTTCCACATTTGCACTTTTTGCACTTTAAAAAACGCACCAATATAAAGTATATATATATATATATCAGTGATGTCATCAGTGATGTCATTTGAGATGTCATCAGTGATGTCATGAGTGATGTCACTGACCATGTCATGAGTGATGTAATATGTGACGTCATCAGCAGTGCATTGCGGGCGCGCGAGTTATAGTTCGCTGAACTAACTATAACGGTGAAATTTTAATGGTTTTGTACGAGTGAAATGTCCAGCTAACTATAACACCCCTGAAAGCTATGTTTTTTTCTGTGAATTTCTAAGGTTTTTTAAATGCTAATTCCTAACTATGACATGCCTGAAACCTATGGTTTTTAAGTGAATTTCAAAGGTTTTTTAAATGCTAATTTCTAACTATCCCTACAGAGGTAGGACTTGTGAATAAAGAAGAAAAAACACACAGAAAGAAGAAAAAGAAATGCAGAAAGAAGCAACTGAAGTCCTCAAAGACGAAGAAAAGTGCAGGAAGAAGGAAGACGTGCAGAAAGAACAAACAGAGGAGTAGAAAGAGTCTTTGCTGCACAATCATCCTGTACCCTCAACTTTTTCAGATGGGTACTGGTGGTAACTGACTCTAACTAACCAGTCCTAGAGCCAGTGCTATGCTAAAAGACACTTAGAATACAGTTAAAACACCTACATACACTAGGGAACACTATGCGTTGGGGTACCCCTGTTATTAGCTTGACCTCCTCTGTAAGCCCCTAGTATATAATAGGGCAGGGGGATTAAAACTACCTCTTAAAATGTGCCACAGGGCGCATTTGCACACTGGTGAAGGGAGTGGGGGCTGAGCTGACATGTGCAAACACGCCCTGTGGCCGTTTTAATTTGGGGGATAAAGTCCCCTTGAATCCTGAGTGTCCCTTGGGTACAACTAGCCCATCAGGTATCTCTAGTTAGCATCACAGAGCTGCATTGCAGAGAAAATGGGCACGGCCTGGACCACCTCTCTGCAACGCAGCACAGTGGTGCTTACTGGAAGGACCTAGTGGACTAGTTGGCCCCCATGGGCCCTCAGGATTGAAGGGGAATTATTTCCCCAACTTAAAACTTGGCGGTCCCTGGGACTGGGGGGGCCTGAGAGCCCCCCACACCAAATTTTTGCAAGTCCTGGGAGGTGGCGGTCCCCGGGGCTGGGGGGGCTGAGAGCCCCCCCCACCCATTTTCAAGAAGCCCCGTGGGGTGGTGGTCCCTGGGGCTGCGGGGGGCCGTGAGCCCCCCGCGGATATTATGTTAGAGCCCCGGGGGTGACGGTCCCCGGGGCAGTGTGGGGGGGATTGGGACCCCCCCACACTTTTTCAATATGCCCCTGGGATTTGGCCCCCCCTGAGCAGGCCTAGGGGGTCAGGGTGTTTCCACCTTGCCCCCTTTTTGCCTTTTTCGCGTTTGTTTTTTAGATTTCTTGTGCCTCGGTTCTACCGAGGCACAAGATGGCTGCCAACACTTCCTGATTTGGTGTGTTGACAGCCAATTAGAATACAGCTCGTGCACGGCAGGGTGCGCATATGTACATTTAAATGTCATTTTCTCAGGAACTACTGAACGGATTTACACCATTTAAGAAAAAGGCACAAGTCTGAACTAAGGACTACCTCTTTGCCAAATTTGGTGTAATTCCGTTCAGCAGTTCGGGCTGTAGCTGCGGCTAAAGGTCCTATGGGAAATTGCATCGGGAAAACGCGTTTTGGGACCCCCCTTTATTCCCGGCCCCCGCTTGACGAATCACCGTGAAACTTTCAGGATAGGAGCTAAAAGTTTGGAAAATTTCACGAAGATTCGTCAATCGGCGCCAAAGTTATTCCAAATAGAATGTTGAGGATTTCCTATGGAAAATAGGTCCTAACTATATCTACATACTGGCGACAACCAGTAGGTAATATATATATATATATATATATATATATATATATATATATATATATATATATATATATATATATATATATAAGACGTTAACCAAACACAATCCCATTTGCAAGGAAATGACGAAAACGGACCCAAATTTAGTGCTCAGGATTTTATTTGTGTGCCCAGCACCTCCGCCACGACGCGTTTCGACCTTCCAGAGGTCTTGTTCACATAACGCGCATGCAAAGTGCCTTTCCTTAAATAAAGTGATAGTGCATTCACTCGTGACATGTCACATGGTACATAGACATAGAAGAGTTGTTTCACGGTCGTAATATCACTAATAGCAGCCACAATTCGATGAATATAATATATACACAGATAACAGCATTAATACTAAAAAGCCCTAAAAACATTTCAATACGTTAATAAGGTTATGCTAAAAATTTAATTTAAAAAACGCGATATAACGCGTATTTTTAAAAGCTGGGCAAGTAATTAAACATTTAGCAGAAAAGAGAAAGCAATTACTAACATGTGAATACACTGATACCAATTGTAAACATTTCAAAACTTAATCTATTAATAGGATTTAAGATAGGTTCTGCATGATGTTGCCTTTAAGAGGTTGTGTATCTATGTCGTGTCGCTGCAGGTTAATACTGCCCTAAGTGGGCATCGACTCTATTCTTCTATGTGTTCATCAAGGTGCTAATACTAGTATGTGATACCTTACAGTGCCATCTTGGTTATCTTAAAGTGCAAAGTGCTAAATACAAAAAGATGAAAAAAATTTGAAAAAGCATAAAAAGCAAATATGAACTGCATGTCGACCGCCAGTAGGTCATATATATATATATTTTTGAAGCTGGAAATCCACTGTCATACATTAAAGCAACATGAAGCTTGTTCCATTTATCATCCTCACATTCTTATAGCAGGGTTGGCATTCTGGACAGAAAATCTGCCACCACGTTATCTCCGCCTGGTATATATATATATATAAAAAAAAAAAAAAATATATATATATATACATATATATATATATATATATATATTATCTACTGGCGGTCGCCAGTAGATAGTTATAGGAAATCCGCAACATTCTATTTGGAATAACTTTGGCGCCGGTTGATGAATCCTCGCAAAATGTTCAAAATAGGTGGGGCGCTCCACTCCGCTCCTACCCTGAAAGTCTCGGGGTGATTCGTCAAGCGGGGGCCGAGAAAAAAGGGGGGTCCCAAAACGCGTTTTCCCCATGCATTTTTCCATAGGACCTTTAGTCGAAGGTACAGCCCGAACGGCTGAACAGAATTACTTGAAATTTGGCAGAGAGGTAGTCCTCAGGTCAGGGAAGGGCCTTTTGCAGGTCTGGTGTCAATCTGTTCAGTAGTTCCTGAGAAAATCAAAAGTAAAATCATATATATATGTGGGCGGAGCCTAACCACACATCTCATCCTGAGATCAGATTGGCTGTCAGCACTTCATCCACGATAGCACCTCATTAAAAAGCATTGCAGTTAATAGAAGGTTTTAAGACTTTAGTTACATTATAAATCATTTGTTGATGGTACCATACTCATTTTAGGAATTGTGGTATGTTCTAAGGTGATTTCACCATGTGAAAAAGCCTTCTGCTGGGATATCATGATTGAGAGAAAAATATTTTCTCATGCTTTTCCCACAGAGGTTTGGAAGGTGATCTACAAGCTAAACTGAGAGCCTATTTTCTGTAAATTCACATTATCTTTCTCAGTCATGTGAGAATGAAGTCTGACATTCTCAGTAAAACATGTACATCCAACAAGGGCAGAGACTGTCAGTTGATTCCTTTGTGTTCTACTGCAGCTTCCCAGAGTGTTCCAAAGAACAACTAGAGCGCTAACAGTCCTACTTATGATAAACGTATGGCACACCTGAAGCCATCTTGCTTGGATTAAAGTGGTAACTCTTAAAACATTTAATTTAAAAAGGAACAAAATGAGGGGGTTCATTTTTCCATAAAAAGTATGATTAGTGCTGCAGAAAGAAAAATTAGGGCACATTTTGAGTGACTTCTCAAATCCTCTTCTATTTCATTAAAAAATTCTGACATGCAGACTGAAACATGCACTTTCAATACCAGCAGCAGTTTCCCCTGGTAAGCAGTAGCTTTACTACAGTGATCTAATGAGCAAAAAGAGTGCTAACATTCTGAATTCATGGCAAATGTGTGACACATCTGAATGCCTTCTTGATGGAATCAAAGTAAAAAACTGAAAGTATTTCCTACTGAGGAGACTGCAGTAAATGAGGAAATTAGGAAACTTCATAACAAATAAGTCTCCCAAGATGGCCACCAGAGACAAAAGAGCCCAAATGTAGCCCAAATATCACCCAGATGTAGCCCAAGTATAGCCCAATGACAAAATGTCCCAGAGTGTTCTTTAAAACAACTAGAGCGCTTACTGTCTTCATTATGACAAAAGTATGGCACACCTGAAGCCATCTTGATTGGAATAAACTGGTAACACTTAAAACATTTAATTTAAAAAGGAACACAATGAGGGGGTTCATTTTGCCATAGAAATTATGATTAATGCTGAAGAAAGAAAATGAGGGCACATTTTGAGTGACTTCTCAAATCCTCTTCTATTTCATTAAAAAATTCTGACATGCAGACTGAAACATGCTCTTTTAATACCAGGAGCAGACTTCCATGGTGAACAGTAGTTTTACTACAGTGATCTAATAAGCAACTAGAGTGCTAACATTCAGAATTTATGGCAAATGTGTGACATATCTGAATACCTTCATGATGGAATCAAAGTAAAAAACTGAAAGTATTTCCTACTTAGGAGACTGCAGTACATGAGTAAATTAGGAAACTTCATAACAAATAAATCTCCCAAGATGGCCACCGGAGACAAAAGAGCCCAAATGTAGCCAAAAATCACCCAGATGTAGCCCAAATATAGCCCAATGACAGAAGTGTGCAAAACACTTATTATTTTGTGTTTTTGCAGTGTTATATAGTGCAGATTTGTCAGGTATTGGAGTGCTTTACATGAGCATTGGTTACATCACACAAGAACAAATTCATTTTGATTGTAGACATGGGGAGACTAAGTGATTTGACCAGAATCACAGAATGTCGAGCTGAAGCAGAAATTCCAACCTGGTTCCCCAGTTGCAAAGTCTGCAGTTCTAGAAGTAACATCACATCCTCTCCCCTAAGTGCAACATTTAATCAAGTGGTCAACTGGATAAAAAAACATAAAGATAACAAATAATTTAAAAGTGCTTTGTCGCTCTTTGAAAACTCAGAAAATATGTCCTTATTTTAGTCTTTTAGAGCACTAACCATAATTTTGATGCCAATAAGACCCTCTCATATATGTAATTTCTAAAGGAAATGCTCTAGGTATTACAGTTTTGATTACATCAAGATGATGTCAGGCGTTCCACACTTTTGTAATAAATATAGAATGTTAGCAATCTAGTTGTTCATTAGGATACTGTTGAGAGGCAGAGGCCAGGGGCACGGACTCTGAGAATTGAAGGCAGGTAGGAGGGTGCAAAGGCAACAATTTAACCACACTGAGCAGGCAGGAAGGGCCGTGGCAGCACAACAGACTATGGAGGGCAGTGGAAAGGGGGGCAGGGGCAACAAACCAACAATACAGGACTTGCAAGAGAGGCTGTGGCAATGTAATAGACCATTGTGGGCAGAAGGAAGAGGCAATGGTAGTACAACCATACATGCCAACAAACCCGATTCAGCCAGGAAACGTCCAATGTTTTTAAGCTCAAATGGGCTTTATTTGATCTGTCTCCTGTCTACAATCTCCTCTTTTTCAATGTAACTCAAAGGGGAAAATCAATACCCAAGTTTTTTTTCAAAATCTCCCTCTTACCAAGTTCAAAATGTTCGCAAGTATGGTACATTGGATCATGGAAGGAAATGGGGTAGGGACATGGACTTGGATAACAGAGGACAGGAGGGACATGGAGAGGTGCACCAAACTGACCCTGCAGGGCAGGCATCAGGGTTTGCAGCAGCACAATACACCACACGGGGCATGCGGGACGGGAGTGCAGCACAACAATCCATAGAAAGCAAGAGGGAGGGGACAGGACCATGCACATGGACAACAGAGAACAGAGGGGCAAGAGGCAATGGTAGCTAGCTGACCATAATGGACAGACAGGAGAGAAAGCTGCAGCATAACAGACCATAAAGGGCAGGAGGGACGGATCAGGGGCATTACAATGGAACAGACAAGCCAGGAGGGAGGGAGTAGGGGTCTGCACATGTAAACAGAGGGCTGGGGGCAAGGGGGCAGGGCAGGAGCAGCAAGACAGCCATGGAGGTCAGGCAGGATGGGCACTGGAAGCAAGACACACCATGAAGAGCAACAGTGAGACTGTGATGGCATACACACAGACCTTGGAGGGAAGGTGGGAGGGGGTCAGGGGCAGCTAACTGACCACACAGGGAAGGTGGGAGGGGCAATGGCAGCACTGAAGACCATGCATGGCAAGTGGGAGGGTTAGTGGCAGCACAATGGCTATGATGGGCAAGAAGGAGGGTGCAGGGGCATGCACAAAGGGCGATGGAGGATAGAAGGGAGGGTCAGGACCTGTGCACAGACAAGAAAGTTCAGGGGAAGGGGCCTAACAACAGACCGCACGGGGCAGGCAGGAGGAGCAGTTGCAGCACAACAGACCAGGGAGGGCAGAAGGGTGTGGCAGTACAATGGACCATGTAGGACAGGAGGAAGAGGATAGGGGCATGGCATGTGGACAGGCAGGGTGGAGGTGGCAGGGACAGGTTACAGTCATCTGACAATGCTAGGCAGGTGGGAGGGGAGTGGCAGCTCAACAGAACACTCAGAGTAGATAGGAGTGGCAGGTCCATGGAACATGGTGGGCAAAAACGATGGAGCAGGGGAATGCACAAAGACATCGGAGGGCAGGGGGAAGGAGAATAGGGGCAGCAAGCTAATCACAGAGTTTAAGCAGGAGGTCAATGATGGGGCATAGAATTGGGCAATTGAGGGCAGGAGGAGTGGACTGGTACATCATACTAAATTGAGGGCATTTGCAGCACATCAGACCATGCATGGCAGGAGGGAGGAGGCTAGTCCATGGATTCACACAACAGAGGATAGGGAGGAGGGGGATGGGGCAGCAAGCTAACTGTTCAGAGAAGGCGGGTATTAGGAACTTTATTGTTTTTAAAACGTGTGTCTGTGCGAACTACTTAAAATATGAACAAGTATGCAGCATAATCTCACTTTTATTCAGGAAGAAGAGGACGTTTGTGACTGTGACTCCGGGCTCACTTGGCAGAAACACCCCCTGACCCTCCACCCCCTATCGCAAAATGTAATGCCCGTGAAAAGGGTAGGTGAACACAGTGTTATATAGAACATAGTCCTGAGAGCACGATTGAAAATGAAAACTAGATATAGTGTATGGTATAAACTATGCACCAAAAAGTGTGATATAAGATGAACCGGGCGTGAAATATAATATGCAATACATTGTGCGCAATGACAGATTCATTGGAGAGCGCGAGATAGCACAGGCACTAGTGCGTGCTATGCGATATGCGCCTTGGAGTGTAATATGCACAGTGCAGTGTTGTGTAACCTAACTAGTCTCTAAAGTTGTAATGTAAAATATGTGCTGGCGAGTGTAACGTTGCATATGCACTGTGACAAAGATATGGATCCCAGATTGTAATATGTATGGCATAGCACTGTGCGTTATAACATAGGCATCGAGGAAGGCACGTTAGATGGGGCATTATAACCCGTGCGAAGACAAGTGTCGCATGACATATTCACGGGGTGGTGTTACAGTGCACATGGGCTAGAGAGTGTCATAGCATATGCACTAGCTAGTGGAATACAACACAGAGGTGTGTGGCACTCAGCAGGCAATGGTGGGTGTAACACAGCATTGGGCTCTGCCAGGAGCGCGCTGTGACTCTCAAGTGATGTTCGTCCCCTTTCCAGAGAGTAAAATAAAAAGTATTACACATCCGGCAGTGGATGTGTGTTTTATTAACCGTGGGGGGAGTTTCTTGCATAGTTTTGGTCGAATTTTTGTCGAATCCCCTTTGAATGGCTTGGTGTGCATGTGTATTAAATGTGCCCGTCAATAGCTACCCATGTTTGTATAAATAAACGACAAGGGTGTCTACCGGGATTAGGCACGGTAGGGCATCAGACATGTCAGAGCTTCACTAGTGGTGTAAATACATTCCACGTGGATTCATTGTATGCATAGTCGCCTTTTAATGAGTATCACGCAAATCGTCATGGTGATCGGTACGTACGGTTTGTCCAGCATGTCCTAGGTGTGTCTATAAATATATATTTTTTAAAAACAATAAAAAACAGTGGCCGGCCCTGGGGATTGGGGTCACAAAAATATAATTAGGAGACAGGCCCTGGGGGATTGGGTCATCAGGGCCAATAAATTAGAATAAGAAGGGGAACCACACAGCCCCCCTTCTTAAAAAATTAAAATAAATAAAAAACTGGCATCGTGCCGGAGGCCACGCCCCCTCCTTGCAGCACTCTGCAAACGCGCCCCCTGGCAAGTTGTAAGTTGGGGAATTAATTCCTCTTCAATACCGAGGGTCCCTGAGGGCCAACTAGCCCAACAGGCATCTCCAGTATGCGCCAGGGAGCTGCGCTGCAGACAGGTGTTCTGAGGCCAAGCCCCTTTTTACACCTCTCTGCAACGCAGCTCTGTGGCGCTTACTGGAGGTACCTAGTGGTCTAGTTTGACCCTAGGGACCCTTAGGATTCAAGGGGACTTAATCTCTCAACTTAGAACAGCCACAGGGCGCGTTTACACAGTGGTGAAGGGAGGGGACGGGGCCTGAGGTGACGTGTGCAAACACGCACTATGGCACGTTTGAAATTGAAGATATAATTTCCCTTCAATACTGAGGGCCCCTGGGGGCTAACTAGCCCACCAAGTGCTTCCAGTAAGCGCCACTGAGCTGCATTGCAGAGAGGTGGTCCAGGCCGTGCCACTTTTTACACCTCTCTGCAACACAGCTCTGTGGCACTTACTGGAGGTACCTAGTGGGCTAGTTGGACCCTAGGGACCCTCAGGATTCAAATGAACTTAATCTCCCAACTAAAAACAGACACAGGGCGTTTTTACACAGTGGTGAAGGGAGGGGACGGGGCCTGAGTTAACGTGTGCAAAAACGCCTTGTGGCCTGTTTTAAGAGGTAGTTTTAATCCCCCTGCCCTATTATATACTAGGGGCTTACAGAGGAGGTCATGCTAATCACAGGGGGACCCCAACGCATAATGTTCCCTAGTGTATGTAGGTGTTTTCACTGTATTCTAAGTGTCTTTTAACATAGCACTGGCTCTAGGACTCGATAGTCAGACTCAGTTACCACCAGTATCCATCTGAAAAAGTTGAGGGTACAGGATGATTTTGCAACAAGGCTTCTTTCTGCTCTTCTTTTTGTTCTTTCTGCACGTTATCCGTCTTCCTGCACTTTTCTTCGTCTTTGAGGACTTCTGTTGCTTCTTTCTGCACTCCTTTTTTTTCTTTCTGTGCATTTTTTCTTCTTTCTTCACATGTCCTATCTCTGTAGGGAGAGTTAGAAATTAGCATTTAAAAAACCTTTGGAATTCACAGAAAAAACCATAGGTTTCAAGCACGTTAAAGTTAGGAATTAGCATTTAAAAAACCTCAGAAATTCACTGAAAAAACCATAGGTTTCAGGGGTGTTATAGTTAGCTGGACTTTTCACTTGTACAAAACCATTGAAATTCCCCCGTTATAGTTAGTTCAGCTAACTATAACTCGCGCGCCCGCAATGCACTGCTGATGACGTCACATATTACATCACTCATGACATGGTCAGTGACATCACTCATGACATCACTGATGACATCTCAAATGACATCACTGATGACATCACTGATGACATCATCCTTGTGATAGAGTGGCAGACCTCCTCTCACCCTAATATAACCTTTGATACACACATTCAAAAATAGAGACTAAAATTTTCAAAACAATGGACATACCAATACCAGTTACAACAACCTCTTCAGTAATTCTAAGATCCACATACACATCCACTCATTCCTATGAGTCACTCATACATGTACTTACTCATCATATGTACTCATACACCTATACATCCTGTTACACAATGCCACTCATCCATAGAGTTACTCTCACACGTAGTCACTCATGGTAATAAAGAATCAAACATACATTAACTTGCATATACAGGTATACACACACCACCACACTTACTTCTATGGAAACTTACACATACTTAGTCTTTTAAACAATCACTTATAGAAACACATACTTATTCATACAGGAACTCTTTCAATCTCTCACTCTCACATATACTCACTTATATACACCAATAGTCACATATACTAGTTTAAAACATATGTAGTTACTCATAAAGACACTATTGAGACAGTCATTTACTCACTAACACACCCATACACACACTCATCCACCCATACAGTCCTGCACACATGCTGTCTTCAACACATACAAACAGTGAGTCACTCATTCATGCACCTATGCACTACGTAATACCCCCCACCGAACCATGCAGACACTCAGACTGATACTCAAAAAACCAACTAATAACCTATATAGACACCCATGTAGCTACTCACCAACCCATGCAGCCACTTATACACAAAGTGAGAGACTGATACAGATATTTACATAATTAAACATTACTCACTAAGCCATGTATTCATTATGATACACTTAATCAGTCAGTTACAGAATCAATTTTTCAAAAACAAATCATCCATTTAGAAACTTATATACCCATTTATTCTTCCATTGACCTTGAGATATACATATATAAAACATATTTAATTTTCAGAAAAACACACATTCACTGGATGATGTCATCAGTGATGTCATCAGTGATGTCATTTGAGATGTCATCAGTGATGTCATGAGTGATGTCACTAACCATGTCATGAGTGATGTCATATGTGACGTCATCAGCAGTGCATTGCGGGCGCACGAGTTATAGTTAGCTGAACTAACTATAACGGGGGAATTTCAATGGTTTTGTACAAGTAAAAAGTCCAGCTAACTATAACACCCCTGAAACCTATGGTTTTTTTCAGTGAATTTCTGAGGTTTTTTAAATGCTAATTCGTAAGTATAACGTGCCTGAAACCTATGGTTTTTTCTGTGAATATATATATAAATAAATATATATATATATATTTATATATATGTATATATATATTCACTGAAAAAACCATAGGTTTCACACATGTTATAGTTAGCTGGACATTTTACTGATAAAAAACCAATGAAATTCCCCTGTTATAGTTACTGTAGGCAACTATAACTCACGCGACCGCAATCCTCTGCTGATGCTAATACTGTATTTAGACACTTATTTGCCCATGTCTTCTTCCATTAAATTTTAGCTATACACATATTACAAATATTTTTTTTTCATAAAGACACATATGTCATCAGCAGAGGATTACGGTCGCGTGAGTTATAGTTGCCTACAGTAACTATAACGGGGGAATTTCATTGGTTTTTTATCAGTAAAATGTCCAGCTAACTATAACATGTGTGAAACTTATGTTTTTTTCAGTGAATTTGCAAGGTTTTTTAAATGCTAATTCCTAACTATAACGTGTGTGAAACCTATGGTTTTTTCAGTGAATTTGTACGTTTTTTTAAATGCTAAGTTACTTTACGCCATTTGTGGCGTGCGCGCCCACTTAACGCAGTTCGTTCCGTGCGCGCACGGGGTGGGGAGAATATGGATATTTTTTTTTTTTTAATAATATTTATTACCGTACGCGTATGGTAAGCGTAATCGGCAACATTTTTGAAAAAATTAAAATTGCCTTTTTTCACTTGGGGGATCGTTGGGGACTCCCTCGACATGGCTAGGTGCTTGGGAGCTGTCTAATAAGCCCCTTTACATGTTTTTGCACTTTGTTTTTCAACCCCCTGTCAGAGTGCGAGAGAGAAAATGGCGGCCGCCGCTTCCTGGTTTCGACCGATTCGAATGTTTACTAAGATCTAACGGCCAATCAGAATCGCGCTCGCGCACGTCACCGTACGCGTACGGTAAGCGCACCGTAAGCGCACCGTAAGCTGCCTCAGATATATATATTGATTTAAAGGCTATTTCCTCAGAATCTACTGAACAGATTTACACCAAACCTACAAAAGGCACTTCCTTGACCTGAGGACTACCTCTCTGCCAAATTTCATTAAATTCTGTTCAGCCATTCGGGCTGTAGCTCTGTCTAAAGGTCCTATGGAAAAATGCATGGGAAAAATGCATTTTGGGACCCCCCTTTTATCTCAGCCCCCGCTTGACGAATCCCCCCCGAGACTTTCAGGGTAGGAGCGGAGCTCAACGCCCCACCTATTTTGAAAATTTTGCGAGGATTCGTCGACCGGCGCCAAAGTTATTCAAAATAGAATGTTGCGGATTTCCTATGGTAAGAGGGTCCTAACTATAACTATCTACTGGCGACCGCCAGTAGATAATATATATATATATATATATATATATATATATATATATATATATATATATATATATTCTCAACAACTCGCAATAGAAGCTCCCTGGAAGGGAATCACGGGCGCAGACCTCTTAGTGTGCCAAACAGTTTATTTATTATTTAGCCCCACCGAAGATGTCAGGACGCGTTTCAGCCGTCACAGCGGCCTTGATCACCTGACCACGCATTAGTGCAGGCCCGCTATTTAAAGTGCATGTGCAGACAAATATACAATAGACATAGAAAACATATTAAAACATCAGGAAATTCCATGTACAAACAATGCGTTAAAACGGAAATCCAATTTTTGCAATATCATACATTAAATCACATTGTAACTGACAAATAAAAGCCTAAATGCCTATGATGTTATCAGTAGGAAATATTTCACATATATCTATTTCCTTAGCGTCAAGAAACCTGATGTCATATGCCATATTGTTATTTTTATAGAGTGCTCACCGTGTTGTAAAAATTAAACAAAAACCCATCATGAGGGTAAATTACAGAAGCCTTCACGATTGTCCAAAAAGAAAAAATAAGATATTAAAGTGCATGAATGCCACAATATTAGAAGGACATAAAGGGACTGGTGCTACTTGATACAAAAACGAGGCGATCATACTACTACAATAGTCCAACTCTATGTTCTAAATACAAGATCAGAATAAAGTGCAAAATGCAACAGTACTTGATAACATGAAGTGACAAATGCTACTAGTGCTAGTCCAACTCTAGAACTCTATATTCTGAATACAGTATCAGATAAAGTGCATAATGCAACAGTACTAGATAACCTAAAGTGACAAATGCTACTAGTGCAAGATAAAATGGGCAGTCAGTTGATGGAAACTAAAAATAAAAGGTACAGAATAATCCTGTTATATAAATATATAAAAGGAGAAAAGATTTTTTAATACGACAAAAAAGCAGGTTACAGTCATATTCATCGAAAATGGCAAATAGAGGTGGAGAATATATATAAGAAAAGGACCAGTGACATAATTAAAATGATCAATAAAAAGAACTGGGTATATAAAATAGAATCCTACCCTGCAATGTCCTTAAAACCAATCATTAAAATCAGCACAAAGGGTCCCAAGGTATATATTGCCTATATTGTTAAGAGTAAAAATGGAAGGTGGGGAAATATCAACAGTTAAAAAAAGTGGTTGCCTGTACTCATATGAAGTTTAAAGAAAGGTATAAAGATCCTCCGTGGCATTGAGGCCACCCAGCCATTTGGAATCAAACTCTAAGATGTATTGAGTTTCCAAACGGCGAAGTGTTGCCTCCCTATTACCACCTCGTTTCCTCAATGGTACTGATTTGATAGCAAAATATTTGAGGCATTTGGGGTCGCTATTGTGTACCTTTTCAAAGTGCCTGGCCACGGGATAATTCTGATCCTTATTGTTAATGGCTCTAATATGCTGCAAAATGCGTTTATGCACTGCCAGCTTTGTGCTGCCGATATACTTCAAAGAGCAGTCACATTCTAGGACATAAACACAGTAGTCCCTTTTGCACGTAAGATGTTGTTTGATTTCCCGTTGTGTACCAGGGAATGTCGTGGAATAAGTTTTGGTATTTATACCAAATTGGCAGGCCTTGCATGTAGAGCATTTAAAAAAACCATTTCTTATAGGCAACCACATTTGTTTTTTAAAAGTATCTTGACTGTTGCCAGTCAGCATATTGCCCATACTCTTAGCTTTGCGGAAAGTAATAGAGGGATTGAGTGGCATATAGCCCCCTATCACTGGGTCTTCACGTATAAGATGCCAATGCTTTCTCATAATGTTCCTCAATTCCTTTTCTTTTTTGGAATATGTTAAAATGAGGCGTACCGGTGCCTTATCGGTGTTTAATGCCTCCTTTTTATCTTTTTTTCTATATTCCAAAATTTCCTCTCTCGGTTTTAGTTGGGATCTTTTCATGGCAGCTTCCACGACTTCAAAACTATACCCTCTAGACAGAAACCTCATCATACATTCTTTTTGTTTTATTTCCATATACTGAGGGTTGCTACATATACGTCGGATACGGAGCATCTCCCCATAGGGTATACTCCTAATAAGGTGTGGGGGATGCGAGCTAGTTGCGTGAAGGAGTGTGTTACCTGCCGTAGGTTTTCTAAAAAGGGTAGTAGTTAAAATGTTGTTGTTTACTAAAACCTGTACATCTAAAAATGTCACTGTCTCATTATTCATATTTGATGTAAAAGAAAGATTAAAATCATTGCAATTAATTTCCTCTACAAATTTCTGCACACTTTCTTTGGACCCTTGCCATATGATAAAAAGGTCGTCAATGTAACGAAACCACAGCATCACATTTTGAGTAAAAACATGCTGATATTTGCGCCTGACCACCAGCTCCTCCCACCAGCCCATAAACAAACAAGCATAGCTGGGGGAGAAGCTGGCGCACATCGCTACTCCTCGCAATTGTTGATAAAAACAACCATTGAATAAAAAAAAGTTGTTCTCCAAGCAAAAGGAAAGCATACTTAGTAACATGTTGGTATGATCAGCATATTCAATTGTTCTGGTACTCAAATAAAACTCGGCCGCTCTCAGACCATCTTGATGTTTGATGCTGGTGTATAACGAACATACATCCAAGGTAACTAACTGATAATTTTCTTTCCAATTACAATTGTCAATCTTTTTAAGAAAGTCACCTGTGTCTTGGATATACGAATCCAACTTTTTCATATGGTCTTGCAGGAAGTAATCAATGTATTTTGAAAGATTCTCAAAGGGGCCATCACAAGCAGATATAATTGGTCGGCCCGGAGGTAGAGTCAAACTTTTATGGACCTTAGGGATGAAGTACATGTAAGGTGTTAATGGATATTCTTTTTTAATGAATTTAAATTCTTCCCAGCTGAGGAGACCCATACCTTTCCACGCCAATACATTTTTTAATAGAGTCTCTTGTGCACTTTTGTATTTGAAAGGTGTACTTTTGCTGTAACACCCTGCTTCATCCAATTGCCTGTGGGCCTCTTTGAGATAATCCGCTGTGGGCCAGAGTACAATATTACCTCCCTTGTCCGAATTGCGGATTATTAAATCTGCCTTCTGTAGTTTCGAAATCAATTGTTTGAATTTTCTTTGTTGATTGGAATATTTCATTTTCCTTGCTGAATTGCTCGTATACATAAGTTTTTTTAGTTGAACTGTCACATGGTCGCTAAATGTATCCAACCCGTCGTGAGAGGATAGAGGGATGAATTTGGATTTTGGTTTAAAGGGAGTATCAGGCTTCTTTTGATTGTAAACTGAGATTGATTCACCTGATTCCACTGGGTCGCCCACTGCCAGTTGGTATATGTCATTGTACAATGCTGCATCCGAAACCTGAAGATTGTTAAGGCTGGTGCTGTTGTCTGACCTTTTGTCGATTTCCAATACTGGCTTCTGCTGATATGATTTTTTGAGTTTAAGTTTCCTAATAAATAGGTACACGTCTGCCCTAGTACGGGTATAATGAAAATTTGTTTCTGGGCAATAGCTTAACCCCAGGCTCAGTAATTGATTTTCTGCTTTCGTAAGTTCAGTTTGCCCCAGATTGATAATTGTCTTAAGTTCCTGAGCCTGATGGTCATCAGCCTCGGTTTCTAATATCTTCGGGAGCGACCGCGACCGCGTCCTCGCTTCCTTATTTCGCCGTTGCTTGTTTGCCCGACGTCTCGCCCGTCTTCTTTGGCATTTTGTGGTGCCATCATGTTTTGCGGTCTTGGCCTCAGTGTCTCCCTTCTTCCTTGTTTTAAAACATCCAACTCTTCCCCCACCGTCAGCTTGATTCCTGATGTGTTTCATACCCCTTCATTTTCCGTTTCACTCTCCCTTGCTGAACTAGAGGGTGAGGAAAGTTCCACGTGCTCTTTCTGGGACCCCTTGTCTCCATATCTTTTATTGGCCGTAGCTACTCTCAGGGAATCATAGCGCCGTGAAAAAGTGAAGATTTGACCATTTGCATAGTCAACACGGTCTCTTTTAAATTTCCAAATTTTCTGTGCCTTTATTTTCTCCTCCTCTTTCCCCAGCCGATTATTCATATCTTCCCTTAGCTTAGCTTGTTGTTGGGGGTCATGTCCTTGTTGCTGGATATATGCTTCCTGAGCATCTATTTTTGTTTGCAGAGCTGCCCCATCTATTTCAGCATATTTCACTAAAATCTGGACTAGACGTCTGGAGGAGTCCAGATTACATTCTCCCCATTCTGCCATCATCAAGGGGTTGGGTGTCTCGTAGCTGGGGAACAACATGATTCGAAGCCCCCTTGGAATTCTTCCGACGTCTAAATATCTTTTTAGGGATCGGGCTTCCCACCACTTAGCAGTTTCTTGTTTTTTCATTTTCTCTAATGCTTTAAATTGTTCTCTTAAGCCAGCAGGCTCTTTGTTAGTCTCCTTTGGTGCCCCTATTTGTGTGATCGCCTCATTCTCCAAGGCATCAGAAAATATCTCATTGGCAGCAACCTCACGGGCTGCACGCGTATCAACCGACATCTTATCTTGGGGGATTAATTTAAACAAACTGTTCTTTACACACTGGGGAAACAATTTAACGAACGGAGCAAAAAAGAACACTCTCCCAATCCATTTTTCCTCCCAGTGCGGGCACACCTCCTTCCCGGTAACCTCAATGTCACAAACAGACGCAATTCCTTACCGGAGAGATAGAGGCAGAATACTGTACTAGATGCTCCCCGCAAGATGCCAGCTCAGCCGAGCGTTCTCACCAACAGCAGGAGAGCACCTTCTCGTGCCTTTCACTTGTCCGGATAGCGTCGTAGTGAAAAATCTGTCGGGTCCCGAGGGGCTTCGCCTGGTTCCTTTTCCTGGACTTTACGTAGTGCCCCGGGGGTCCCCGCCGTCACTCACCACAAGCCTGTGGTTGTATCCGCTCGGGAGGCCCTCGAGTGCAGTCAGCTGTTTTCGTAGCAAATCCTCTTGCATAGGAGGGGGTCCGCGAACCGGCAGCAGCCGTCTGCCGGTAATGTTTCTCAACAACTCGCAATAGAAGCTCCCTGGAAGGGAATCACGGGCGCAGACCTCTTAGAGTGCCAAACAGTTTATTTATTAATTATCCCCACCGAAGATGTCAGGACGCGTTTCGGCCGTCACAGCGGCCTTGATCACCTGACCACGCATTAGTGCAGGCCCGCTATTTAAAGTGCATGTGCAGACAAATATACAATAGACATAGAAAACATATTAAAACATCAGGAAATTCCAGGTTACAGTCATCTGACAATGCTAGGCAGGTGGGAGGGGAGTGGCAGCTCAAGAGAACACTCAGAGTAGATAGGAGTGGCAGGTCCATGGAACATGGTGGGCAAAAAGGATGGAGCAGGGGCATGCACAAAGACATCGGAGGGCAGGGGGAAGGAGAATAAGGGCAGCAAGCTACGCACAGAGTTTAAGCAGGAGGTCAATGATGGGACATAGAATTGGGCAATGGAGGGCAGGAGGAGTGGACTGGTACATCATACTAAATTGAGGGCAGTGGCAGCACATCAGACCATGCATGGCAGGAGGGAGGAGGCTAGTCCATGGATTCACACAACAGAGGATAGGGAGGAGGGGGATCGGGCAGCAAGCTAACTGTTCAGAGAAGGCGGGTATTAGGAACTTTATTGTTTTTAAAACGTGTGTCTGTGCGAACTACTTAAAATATGAACAAGTATGCAGCATAATCTCACCTTTATTCAGGAAGAAGAGGACGTTTGTGACTGTGACTCCGGGCTCACTTGGCAGAAACACCCCCTGACCCTCCACCCCCTATCGCAAAATGTAATGCCCGTGAAAAGGGTAGGTGAACACAGTGTTATATAGAACATAGTCCTGAGAGCACGATTGAAAATGAAAACTAGATATAGTGTATGGTATAAACTATGCACCAAAAAGTGTGATATAAGATGAACCGGGCGTGAAATATAATATGCAATACATTGTGTGCAATGACAGATTCATTGGAGAGCGCGAGATAGCACAGGCACTAGCGCGTGCTATGCGATATGCGCCTTGGAGTGTAATATGCACAGGGCAGTGTTGTGTAACCTAACTAGTCTCTAAAGTTGTAATATAAAATATGTGCTGGGGAGTGTAACGTTGCATATGCACTGTGACAAAGATATGGATCCCAGATTGTAATATGTATGGCATAGCACTGAGCGTTATAACATAGGCATCGAGGAAGGCACGTTAGATGGGGCAATATAACCCGTGCGAAGACAAGTGTGGCATGACATATTCACGGGGTGGTGTTACAGTGCACATGGGCTAGAGAGTGTCATAGCATATGCACTAGCTAGTGGAATACAACACAGAGGTGTGTGGCACTCAGCAGGCAATGGTGGGTGTAACACAGCATTGGGCTCTGCCAGGAGCGCGCTGTGACTCTCAAGTGATGTTCGCCCCTTTCCACAGAGTAAAATAAAAAGTATTACACATCCGGCAGTGGATGTGTGTTTTATTAATCGTGAGGGGGGTTTCTTGCATAGTTTTGGTCGAATTTTTGTCGAATCCCCTTTGAATGGCTTGGTGTGCATGTGTATTAAATGTGCCCATCAATAGCTACCCATGTTTGTATAAATAAACGACAAGGGTGTCTACCGGGATTAGGCACGGTAGAGCATCAGACATGTCAGAGCTTCACTAGTGGTGTAAATACATTCCACGTGGATTCATTGTATGCATAGTCGCCTTTTAATGAATATCACGCAAATCGCCATGGTGATAGGTACGTACGGTTTGTCCAGTATGTCCTAGGTGTGTCTATAAATATATATATTTTTTAAATAATAAAAAACAGTGGCCGGCCCTGGGCATTGGGGTCAATAAAATATCATTAGGAGACAGGCCCTGGGGGATGGGGTCATCAGGGCCAATAAATTAGAATGAGAAGGGGAACCACACAGCCCCCCTTCTTAAAAAATTAAAATAAGTAAAAGACTGGCATCGTGCCGGAGGCGACGCCCCCTCCTTGCAGCACTCTGCAAACGTGCCCCCTGGCGAGTTGTAAGTTGGGGAATTAATTCTTCTTCAATACTGAGGGTCCCTGAGGGTCAACTAGCCCAACAGGCATCTCCAGTATGCGCCAGGGAGCTGCGCTGCAGACAGGTGTTCTGAGGCCAAGCCCCTTTTTACACCTCTCTGCAACGCAGCTCTGTGGCGCTTACTGGAGGTACCTAGTGGTCTAGTTTGACCCTAGGGACCCTTAGGATTCAAGGGGACTTAATCTCTCAACTTAGAACAGCCACAGGGCGCGTTTACACAGTGGTGAAGGGAGGGGACGGGGCCTGAGGTGACGTGTGCAAACACGCACTATGGCACGTTTTAAATTGCGGATATAATTTCCCTTCAATACTGAGGACCCCTGGGGTCTAACTAGCCCACCAAGTGCTTCCAGTAAGCGCCACTGAGCTGCATTGCAGAGAGGTGGTCCAGGCCGTGCCACTTTTTACACGTCTCTGCAACGCAGCTCTGTGGCACTTACTGGAGGTACCTAGTGGGCTAGTTGGACCCTAGGGACCCTAAGGATTCAAATGAACTTAATCTCCCAACTAAAAATGGACACAAGGCGTGTTTACACAGTGGTGAAGGGAGGTGACGGGGCCTGAGTTAACGTGTGCAAAAACGCCCTGTGGCCTGTTTTAAGAGGTAGTTTTAATCCCCCTGCCCTATTATATACTAGGGGCTTACATAGGAGGTCATGCTAATCACAGGGAGACCCCAACGCATAATGTTCTCTAGTGTATGTAGGTGTTTTCACTGTATTCTAAGTGTCTTTTAACATAGCACTGGCTCTAGGACTGGTTAGTCAGACTCAGTTACCACCAGTATCCGTCTGAACAAGTTGAGGGTACAGGATGATTTTGCAACAAGGCTTCTTTCTGCTCTTCTTTTTGTTCTTTCTGCACGTTATCCTTCTTCCTGCACTTTTCTTCGTCTTTGAGGACTTCTGTTGCTTCTTTCTGCACTTCTTTTTTTTCTTTCTGTGCATTTTTTCTTCTTTCTTCACATGTCCTATCTCTGTAGACATAGTTAGAAATTAGCATTTAAAAAACCTTTGAAATTCACAGAAAAAAAACATAGGTTTCAGGCACGTTATAGTTAGGAATTAGCATTTAAAAAACCTCAGAAATTCACTGAAAAAACCATAGGTTTCAGGAGTATTATAGTTAGCTGGACTTTTCACTTGTACAAAACCATTGAAATTCCCCCGTTATAGTTAGTTCAGCTAACTATAACTCGCGCGCCCGCAATGCACTGCTGATGACGTCAAATATTACATCACTCATGACATGGTCAGTGACATCACTCATGACATCACTGATGACATCTCAAATGACATCACTGATGACACCATCCTTGTGATAGAGTGGCAGACCTCCTCTCACTCTAATATAACCTTTGATACACACATTCAAAAATAGAGACTACAATTTTCAAAACAATGGACATACCAATACCAGTTACAACAACCTCTTCAGTAATTCTAAGATCCACATACACATCCACTCATTCACCAACAGTCCTATACAGTCACTCATACATGTACTCACTCATCATATGTACTCATACACCTATACATCCTGTTACACAATGCCACTCATCCATAGAGTTACTCACACACATAGTCACTCATGCTAATAAAGAATCAAACATACATTTACTTGCATATACAGTTATACACACACCACCACACTTACTTCTACGGAAACTTACACATACTTAGTCTTTTAAACAATCACTTATAGAAACACATACTTATTCATACAGGAACTCTTTCAATCTCTCACTCTCACATATACTCACTTATATACACCAATAGTCACATATACTAGTTTAAAACATATGTAGTTACTCATAAAGACACTATTGAGACAGTCATTCACTCACTAACACACCCATACACACACTCATCCACCCATACAGTCCTGCACACATGCTGTCTTCAACACATACAAACAGTGAGTCACTCATTCATGCAACTATGCACTACGTAATACCCCCCACCGAACCATGCAGACACTCAGACTGATACTCAAAAAACCAACTAATAACCTATATAGACACCCATGTAGCTACTCACCAACCCATGCAGCCACTTATACACAAAGTGAGAGACTGATACAGATATTTACATATTTAAACATTACTCACTAAGCCATGTATTCACTATGATACACTTAATCAGTCAGTTACACAATCAATTTTTCAAAAACAAATCATCCATTTAGACACTTATATACCCATTTATTCTTCCATCGACCTTGAGATATACATATATAAAACATATTTAATTTTCAGAAAAACACACATTCACTGGATGATGTCATCAGTGATGTCATTTGAGATGTTATCAGTGATGTCATGAGTGATGTCACTGACCATGTCATGAGTGATGTAATATGTGACGTCATCAGCAGTGCATTGCGGGCGCGCGAGTTATAGTTAGCTGAACTAACTATAACGGGGCAATTTCAATGGTTTTGTACAAGTGAAAAGTCCAGCTAACTATAACACCCCTGAAACCTATGGTTTTTTCAGTGAATTTCTGAGGTTTTTTAAATGCTAATTCCTAACTATAACGTGCCTGAAACCTATGGTTTTTTCTGTGAATATATATATATATATATATATATATATGTATATATAGTTAGGACCGTGTTTCCATAGGAAATCTCAAAATTCTATTTTGAATAACTTCGGCGCCGGTTGACGAATCCTCGCAAAAATTTCAAAACTAATGGGGCGCTCCGCTCAGCTCCTACCCTGAAAGTCACGGGGGGATTCGTCAAGCGGGGGCCGAGAAAAAAGGGGGGTCCCAAAACGCATTTTCCCCATGCATTTTCCCATCGGACCTTTAGTCGAAGGTACAACCCGAACGGCTGAACTGAATTACTTGAAATTTGGCAAAGAGGTAGTCCTCAGGTCAGGGATGTGCCTTTTGCATATATGGAGTCAATCTGTTCAGTAGTTCCTGAGAAAATTGCAGTTAAAGTACATAAATATATATAGCCGCGCACCGTGCGCGCACGGTGCACGCACCCTAACGTGCGCGAGCGTAATTCTGATTGGTGGTTACATGTCAGTCAACGTTCGAATCGGTCGAAATCAGGAAGTGTCGGCCGCCATTTTGTTTGTTTTGAGTGCGAGAGTGAAAAAGGAATGTGGCGAACGTGAAAAGGGGGCAGGGTAGAGAGTTCCTGACCCCCTAGCCTTTGTCAGGGGGTCCCTGAAGGACCCCGAAGGCAGAATTTAAAAAAAAAAAAAAAAAATTTAAATCGCGGCGTGCGCGCACCGTGCGCGCACGGTGAAAACCAAAAAAAATAAAAAATTTAATACATAGTTTATTGTAAAATAAATATATATAAAATATAATAATAAATACATAACTTAGCATTTTAAAAAACGTACAAATTCACTGAAAAAACCATAGGTTTCACACACGTTATAGTTAGGAATTAGCATTTAAAAAACCTTGCAAATTCACTTAAAAAACCATAGGTTTCACACATGTTATAGTTAGGTGGACATTTCACTCGTAAAAAAACAATGAAATTCCCCCGTTATAGTTAGTTCAGATAACTATAACTCGCGCGACCGCCACTCTATCAAAAGGATGATGTAATCAGTGATGTCATGAGTGATGCCACTGACCATGTCATGAGTGATGTAATATGTGACGTCATCAGCAGTGGATTGCGGGCACGCAAGTTATAGTTATCTGAACTAACTATATCAGGGGAATTTCATTAGTGTTTTACGAGTGAAATGTCCACCTAACTATAACATGCGTGAAACCTATGGTTTTTTAAGTGGATTTGCAAGGTTTTATAAATGCTAATTCCTAACTATAACGTGTATGAAACCTATGGTTTTTTCAGTGAATATATATATATATATATATATATATATATATAATTACCTACTGGCGGTCGCCAGTAGGTAGTTATAGTTAGGACCTAGTTTCCGTAGAAACTCGTTTTTTGTTTTCCCAATAACTTTGGTGCCGTTTGACAAATGTTCGCGAAAATTTCAAAACTTATGGCCCGCTCTGGTAAGCGCCTATCCTGGAAGTTTCGGGGTGATTCGCCAAGCGGGGGCCGAGAAAAAAGGGGGTCCCAAAATGCGTTTTCTACATGTTATTTTCCATAGGAAACTTTAAAAACATCTACAGCCCAAACTGCTGAACGGAATTATACCAAATTTGTCAAAAAGATAGCCCTTGGTTCAGAAAGAGACCTTTTTTTAAAATGGTGTAAATCCATTCAGTAGTTCCTGAGAAATTCCAAAAATAGAGGTAAAAAAATAAATTTCCCATAGGAAACATTAGACATGGTTACAGCCGAAACTGCTGAATGGAATTACACCAAATTTGGCATAAAGGTAGACCTTGGTTCAGAAAGAGACCTTTTTTTTTAAATGGTGTAAATCCGTTCAGTAGTTGCTGAGAAAATCCCCCCAAAAAAGTTTCGATACCTATGGCCGCAGTGGATCCGCGCACCCTCCTGACCACGAGCTTTATGCTAATTCGCTGTCAACACTCCCAACCAGGAAGTATTGGCAGTCATCTTGTGCCTCAGTAACCGAGGCTCAAGAAAACAGAAAAACTAACGAGCAAAACAAGAAAAGGGGGCAGGGTAGAAACACCCTGACCCCTAGGCCTGCTTAGGGGGTGCCACAAGGACCCCTAGGGCCAAAAAAAGCATTTTCTTAAAAACAAAAATCGGCGAGATGCGCGGAGGATCCGCGGATACGGCCGCGAAAATAAAAAAAAACGAACCAGCGTTTCGTTATTAATTAGCCCCCTGGTGGGTCAAGTCCGGGGGGCATGCCAAAAATTAATTGCGGGGACCCAGGAGGACCCCCGCAGCCCTGGGGACCGCCACCCCCTGGGGCTTTCTATAAATATTTGCAGGGGGGGCACACAGCCCCATGCAGACCCGGGGACCGGCACCCCCGGGGCGTCTTTTTTTAATGGGGCCCCCCCAAGCCCTGGAGAACGCCACCACCCAGGGCTTTCATTAATTATTTGCAGGGGGAGTACACTGCCCCCCCTCTGCAGCCCCAGGGACTGTCACCCCGAGGCTTTGAAAAAAGAAAAAAAATACCTGTGTGGGGGGCTCGAGCCCCCCTACACGCCCAGGGACCGCCACCTCCCCGGGGCACTAATATGTAAATTTGGGGGTCCGTTAGGGACCACCGAGACCCGGGGACCACCACCTCCCTGGGGCTGTGCATTGGTTGGGAGGGGGGGGCACGTGGCCCCCCTGGAGTCTGTGATGGCCCTGAGGACTGCCACCCCCCAGGGCCTGCTCCTGCAGTGTCCCGGGGTGCCCACCCCCGGGACACTGCTGATTGCTATGACAGAGCGGGAGCCTCGCGGCTCCCGCCCTGTCATAGCACGCACTGGTTTGGATTTTATAAGGAGACTTCCAAAATCCAAACCAGATTGCTTTTCCACATGAGGAGCTGCATGTCAGCTGTTACCCAGAATCCCTTGCAAACCTAAATATTTGTCAACAAAAAACACATTTTCCTCACATTTCTGTGTTGCAAAGTACTGGAATCTGCGTGGATCCACAAAATTCCACCCACACCGCATTCCCCAAATTCTAGCAAGAAAAATGGTACCTCACTTGTGTGGGTAGGCCTAATGCCCGCGACAGGAAACGGAGCAAAACGCAACGTGGACACACCACATTTTCACAGTGAAAAATTATCCTTTTTTGCAAAGCGCCTTGCTGTAGTTTTTGAATCCTAGCTCTGCTGGCACCTAGGGTGGGAGGAAATTTTCGGATCCAAGCAGATTCTGGGAACATTCCGACGCAGAAATATGAGAAAAAAGTGATTTTGTCAGCGAAATTTGAGGTTTGCAGGGGATTCTGGGTAGGAGAATGTTGGGGGACCCACGCAAGCCATACCTCGCTGGACTCCCCTAGGTGTCTAGTTTCCAGAAATGTGTGGGTTTGGTAGGTTCCCCTATATGTCCGCCGAGCCCCGGGCCAAAAACTCATGGAATCTCCCTTGCAAAACCAGGTTGGTTTGTGATAGGTAATTTTGATGTCGCCTCAATAGGTTTTGGGACCTTGCCTGTAGCGAGTCCTTGACCCACCCATGCGAGTGAGGTACCATTATTATCGGGAGACCTGGGGGAACGCTGGGTGGGAGGAAATTTGTGGATCCACGCAGATACCAGAACTTTCCCACACAGACATTTGAGAAAAAAGTGATATTTTCAGCCAAATTTGAGGTTTGCAGGGGATTCTGAGTAGGAGAATGTTGGGGGACCCACGCAAGCCATACCTCGCTGGACTCCCCCGGGTATTTAGTTTCCAGAAATGTGTGGGTTTGATAGGTTTCCCTAGATGGCTGCCGAGCCCCAAGCCAAAAAACCATGGGACCCCCCTTGCAAAACCAGGTTGGTTTGTGATAGGTAATTTTGATGTTGCCTCAATAGGTTTTGGGCCCTTCCCTGCCGCGGGTACTTGGCCCACCCACACAAGTGAGGTACCATTTCTATTGGGATACTTGGAGAAATGCTGGGGTTGGAAATTTGTTGTTAATTTCTGCAGCGTGAAAATTTGAGCACAATAATGCAAGGAAAATGTGACAGTCACATTTTGAGGTTTGCAGGACATTGTGGGTAAGATAACTTGTTGGGATCCACAAGAGAGACATCACCATGCACTCCCATGGGTGTTTAGTTTACGACAATATCTACAGTTGGTAGGTTATTCTTAGATGAAATGTACACCCTGGCAGAGAGACTAAAAAGACAAAGATTACTGCACAGCCATCTATTCCTCAAGCACACACACATGCTGGTTGGATATGGCACAAGGGCGAGTGATGGTTCAGTATATAACATTTTATTAACAAGAGATTTCACAAAAATGAAATGCACTGTCAATAACTGAAAGGACAAAAAACGGAGTCAGTGACTCGCAGCTCGGGAGCTGTAAAGACACGACAAGGCACCGACCGCTTTACAGGCCATTCACACACCTTTCATACATGATACACACAAGACCATTCACACCACCAGGCACGAAACCAACACATTACAACATTCACAAAAAGGGACAAGGTACACCCTGCTTGACAAAAACAGAAAAGACAAATATTTCTGCACAACCACCTATTCCACAAGCAAACATACATACTGGTTGGATTTGGCACGAGGGTGAGTGATGGTTCAGTATATACAGTTGTATTTACCAGAGATTTCACAAAAATGAAATGCACTGTTAATAATTGAAAGGACGAGAAACTGAACCATTGACTCACAGCTCGTGAGCTGTAAAGTCACGACAAGGCACCAACCTCTTTACAGGCCATTCGTACACCTTTCATACGTGTGACACATACAAAACCCTTCACAGCCGTGGGCCCAGCACATTACAACACTCACACCAGCAGACAGCGCCATTCAAGGGCCCATCACTTTCACACGCCCACATTCCTGACACAGCAACCACACCAGCTCACGGATTGTGTGGAGTGGCGTTTGGCTAGCAGTGTGTATAGTGACCAGCAGCAAGCCACTTCTCACACACCGCCAGCCAAGCACCAGTCCACTCACACCGCCAGCCAAGCACAAGTCCACCCACAACACCAGCCAAGCGCCAGTCCACGCACACCGCCAGCCAAGTGCCAGTTTTCACACACACCGCCAGCCAAGCGCCAGTCCATGCACACCGCCATCACATTTTGGATTTTTTTATACAAAAAAGAAAACGCAAACAAATTGCAAATATATACAAATCTACTAACACAAAATCTGAAACTAAATACATTGCACAAATGCCAACCTTGAAACTGAACAAAAAATATAAAACAATAGAGACTAGGCAGTTCACTTTGTGAGAAGTTGGCCTGGTATATGCTGTCCACTAGTTATAGTGGGCACCTTGCACCAGTCCAAATAACCCCTTATTGATGATAGGTTAAAGACAACCTTATATGAAAGCTATCCTAATGGTAGCTATGGAGAGCAGCCTTCAGGCTAAGTCTTGAAGGAATGTAAAGCAGCTTGTTTTAACAGTCTATTATCTCTTGAATGGCTAAATGAAAGAGAACCACACCAGGTATATATATAAAATATATGTATGTATTTCTAAACACATCTTACTAGTCTCTTTATGAGGCTAGAGGTCAAAGTACATATGTTACACTTCAAATATCACAGTAAATTAGCACAATATACAATAGGCCCTAGGGGCGAACCAAAGCATATATATAGAAAGTGTTATAAGAACCACGACTTGACTAGACACAAGGCCTAGAGCCTGTAGAATCGCTGGGACCCCAAGCAACCACCCAAGGTAGTGACACAGGGGACCCACGGGGGACGTGTGCAGCGAGTGAACACAGCCGCGAGCTCTGTTAGCTTCAATGGGGAAAGTCACGGTTAGAATTTTAAAGTTTGAGGACACTTAGGAGTGGACTAGGAACAAACCCTTTTGGACTTAGATGGTTCTAGGGCCAACACCCACAGGAGCACCGGCGTACTCATGTTACCTCGCCCAGGGAAGCCGGGTGCATATGTGTCAAATGGTGTTGGGATGTGTCGTCGTTTTCAATGGCAGGAGACTGAAAAGTGTTGATGCAGGGAAGAGGAGAAGTGTCAGAAGTGATCCAAGCCTGGATCGAAGATGTGAAGAACCTGAAAGCAGAGGGGACAGAGTCTGGGTCACTTGCCAGTGACCAGAGGCACAATAGACGAATGCCCACCTATGTCGGGTGCTTCAGGTGCGAAGAGGGGAAGCTTGACTCTTCAGCCACGAGGACTAGGAGGCATCAAGCACAGCCAGGAGTTGGATTCAAGGTGTCCCACGAAGGCTGTCGAGTGCTGCAGCGTCGGTGCCCGTATTGGACACAACAAGCCTTGGCAACAGCAACCCACACAGGAAGAGGAAAGATGCTTAGGTGCAGACCAGCAAGGTCCTGGGGACTCCCCAAGTAATGGAGAGTCAGAGCACATCTGGAGCAACCAGGGAAGCCCAATTAAAGTAAGAGTTGCTTTCACTTGGACCCACCAGTCAACAGAGCAGGGATCGCAAAGGTACCTCAAGCGAAAAACAAAGGGCTGGCTCACTGAACACTTGTGGAGTGTAGGCCAGCAATCTTCAGTGAAAAAGTTGCTCGGGGTCTGGGCTACAAGTAACCCAATGCACAGCCTCAAAGGACGTGGAAAAGTTGATGCACTTGCAAATGTGCACGGTGTCCAGGGGTTCCAGTTCCACGGTACCCACGAGGGCTAGGGGTCTCAGCTTTGCTGGGGACTCGGGTCAGCCTTTGGGAAGTCTGGAAACCCACCTCCTGTGTTGCAAATACTTCAGAGTCCGGCAGGAGCTTCGGAGATGCAAACCGGGCAGATGCGTCTTTGGTGCCTGCCAAGCAGGGGAGTAACTCCTTTACTCCAAGGGAGATTCTTCAGTCATCTAGTCGTGTAGATCGTCGAAGTTCCGAGATTTCTGTATCAGAGTTTCATCCAGGTGTAATCTAAAGTCCTGTAGCCAGGGGTTCCTTTCTTATACCCAAGGAAGGGGTTTGACATACTCTGGGGACCCACCTATGGGAGGGTCAGGAAAGAGGGGTGGCTTCACCCATTTCCTTTGTCCAGTTTTGCGCCAGAGCAGGGGCTGGTAGCCCCTGCAACCGGTTTGAGCAGGATTATGCACAAGGACACCAAATGTGCCCCCAGTGCAGACTTCAAAGCACTCCAGGAGTGCACTCACCCAGTCCTAATCCACTAAGGCCTGTCTGGGAGGTGATAACACCTCCCTATGACAGGGAACCTATTGTCCAGGCCTCCCCTGCCGGAATTTCGGTCAGCAGCAGGAGGCCGGACCCGTGTCTGTGGCTGGCAGCATCCATTTTGTGATGCCAAGGCTCTGTTTGCTGGTACCGGGTATACCGGTGCTGTCATGTCTCTCTCTCTAGAAGGGTGGGATCTTACTCCCACACCAGTTACTGGTGTGTGGGTATGATTCCAAGGTGTTTGACACCAAACATGATATGTTTCCGTGCAGCCATCCCAAAGTTAGGATTTACCGCGAGGTTATAATGCACTTAAGAGTATATGGTCAGGCTGCATCACAGACAACCCCGGAGAATAGATTCCGAAGGCTGTAGAGGGGCTCTGCTCATGCATGGGCACCCTCTCACACAAACCAAGCACCCTGCCTTCAGGTTTGATAAGGCCTGCCATAGGGGTGACTGATAGGTTTATGTGTGCAGTGATAGGGTGAGATATAGTGAACCAATATCTCAGTAAGGGGTACATGCACCACCTTACTCAGGCTGCAGTAGCAGACATTTGGTTTCATTTTGGAGGGCTTCCCAGGGGTGGCATAATACATGCTGCAGCCCCTGGTAGGCCTCTGGGGAACCTATGCCCTGGGTACATAGTATACCATATACTAGGGACTTATAAGGGCACCCCAGAATCCAATCTGTGGTGTACCTAAGGTACATGGAACCAATTTAGAGAGGAAGCAGCTAGGCTGGGGTCCTGAATAGCAGGGCCCCAGCCAGACTAAAGTCGAAAAACTGTGAAACATCAGCAAAAAGTGAGGGTAACCATAAGAAGCAGATCCTACTCTCCTACACACTTTACCACTCATGGATGCTCCCAAAAATTATTTTGCGTGTGGTACATTCTAAAACAAGCAGGCACACACAGCCCAGGGTTAGAAGGACACTCTGGGCAGTACGTACGAGTCTCCTTCTGCATACCTCTTTGGCAACAGACTCTACATCTCCTACTGGGAAAGTCTTTTGAGGGTGTGGGAGGAATGTGATCAGGAAAGTGGCGATCTTTCAATCTAGCCACATCCTCCACCACTCCAACTCTAGGAACACTTGCCTGTTCCACTAGAACAAGGCTGCCTATTACAGACTGCTGAAACTTAGCAAAAGTCATCTTTGACTCAGGACACGAATCCTTGAATACAACAAAAGCATTAAAGGTTGCCAAGTGGAAAAGATGGATAGCCAACTTCTTATACCAAATGTAAGCCTTACGAAGAGCAGTGTAAGGTTCCAACCTCTGATCTACTCTATCAACACCACTCATGTGCCTATTATAGTCTAAAATGCACACAGATTTGCACGCGTCCGCAACCTGACCCCAAACAGTCACAGGTGAAGTGCTTTGATAATGGATGGTATTCAGCATGTAGACATCTCTCCTGTATGAAAACTTCACAGCTAGAAGTTCCTCGCAACGCAACGTACAGCACTGTCCCTGCACAAGCTTTTGACAAACAAGTTATTTTGGAAAACCTTTACAGTTACAGTGGATTGTGCCACAAGTAACAGTGTCCACTTTGGCCAATTCCCTGAACAACTGCACACCAGTGTAGAAGTTATCTACATATAAAAGGTGGCCTTTGTTAAAAAGTCTTCTACCAAGTTCCCACACCATTTTCTCAGTCACTCCAAAAGTGGACGGACAACCAGGGGGGTTAATCCTGGATTCCTAATCAGTGTACACCCTGAAATTAGAGACATATCCAGTCCTACTGTCATATAGCATATACAGCTTAATTCCATAGCATGCCCTCTTACTAGGAATGTATTGCCTAAAAACCAAACGGCCCTTGAACAAGATCAAAGACTCATCCACTGCTATTTCTTTCGCTGGAGCATAGATCTCAGAAACTCGATCAACAAAGTGATCAATGACAGGCCAAATCTTCAAAAGACGGTCATAATCAGGGTGATCTTGTGCCAACACTAAACCATTATCGACAAAATGCAGCATCCGAAGCAGAAGCAAATACCTATCACGACTCATGATTGCCGGATTATATAGCCGTTGCCATCACGGGACTAGTAGACCAATATGAAGACATTGATGGCTTCATTAGCAAGCCCATCAAAAAAGTTAAGCCCAAGAACTTCTTCATCTCTTCCAGATTTTTGGGAGTCCACCGGGTAGCTCTAGAGTGGGGCCTAAGGCTGGCACTGTAGTCCCTTAAAAACTGTTCGGCATACAAATTAGTCTGCTCAACAATCCCTGCCAAAAACACATCGTCCATAAAACTGAAAAAAATGTATTGGCAAAACAAATTCTATATTCACTCTACACCCTGGAACACCAGTAAAGTCTGGCAATGCCGGCTGCACCATGCCTGGGGCAACCCAGAGGTCATCACTTCCAACTGGAAGCCTTGCAGCCCCAGGCTGCAGCCCAGATGCCTCTTGCTGCACTATTGGCACATCAATGTCCTCCTCTAAAACAGGCACTTCATCTGCACTAAGAGTAGCTTCATCCGCACTGAGAGTAGCTTCATCATCCGATGATTCCATGTGGAGAGAAAACTCACTGTCTGAATCTTTCCCTCCCTCCTCTGCCACAGATGCAGAGTCAGTCTCTGAACCATGGTCAGAGGAAGACTCAAAAAGCATACCAACAACCTGCTGAGCAGTAACCCTGCGGCTAGCTATTATGCCTACTAAGAAAGGAGACCACACAAACAAGTCAACAACAACCAACACTGTGCAAAATAAATAATAAACAAAGTGTGGCTTTAGCACAAAGATCTAAATACTCAAAAACAATATAACTCTCTGGTGCTGGTGGCTACACTGACCAGCACCTACTCTGAAGAGACACAGCCAAAAGCAACAATATCCCACTGGAAAGAAAAAACAAAACCAATTACTCATAAGACAACAAAGTACACATCGAGCACTAATGCAAAAAGATTTTGATACTCAAAAAACAAAAGCCAAACATACTGCTAATATTACACCATTTGCAAAAAACACATTCATGTAGGGAAATTAAACTAATTTAGAGTAAATAGTACAAAAATATTCTCTTACCAAACACATGCAACTACACAAGCTGCAGAACCACCAGTAACAAAACCGCAACCTGGAACAGTCTAAAGAGCAAAAGGCTTGAACTAGAATAAAACAGAGAAATAAAAGATTACAATTATATTACACAAAAATAATACAATTAAAATTATAACACACAATGTCACTACCCAAATGGTAAATCTGCCAGATGGGCCATCAAATAGGGCTGAGAAAAATGGGGATTAGGTGGGGTTTTCTACCAAGCCACTCTGTCCCCAGGTGGGGCAGAAAACAACAGACAGATATTTGCCACCCCTTGCAGAAAAAAATAGATCCTTGGTGCCTAGAAGGGGTTTCTACCTTCCCCTCCCACCTAGGGCAGAAAGACCAAAAAAAGGGGCAGATCTGTAGGGGGCAGAAAATACACAAACATAATTTAACCCCCTTGGAAGCGACCCTTGACCAAGGGTTTGCTTCCATTACCTATAAAGGAAAATCCCTGGTGTCTACTGGGGTTTTTCCCCCCCCATACCCGGGGGCAGTAAGGCCAAAAAAAGGGCCGACTGCCACCGGGGGGGGGGGCAGAAAAAACATCCACAAATCATAGCCCTCTTTGGAAGCGAACCTTGCCCAAGGGGTCGCTTCTACACACTAAAAGACACAATCCCTAGTGCCTAGTGGCCAGGAGGGGCAGAAAGGCCAAAACAACAGGTGGCTCTGTCCCCAGGGGTGGGGCAGAAAAAACAGCACAAATTTTGAGCCTCTTTGGAAGCGATCCTTGCCCAAGGGGTTGTTTCCATTTAAATTAATTAATCCCTGGTTAATCCCTGGTGGCTAGTGGGGATTTCTGGCACTGGCCAATCTGCCCCCAGAAGGGGCAGAAAAAAATGGCATAAATGGAAGCGACCCTCGCCCAAGGGGTTGCTTCCATTTGAAAATTTAAAATATATACCATCCCTAGTGCCTAGTGGGATTTTCTACCCCCCGAAAGGCCAAAAAATGGCTGATCTGCCCGGGGGGGGGGGGCAGAAAAAACATGCACACAATTTATGCCCCTTTGGAAGCGACCTTTGCCTAAGGGGTGGCTTCCATTTCAATTGGAAAATGCCTAGTTAAATCCCTGATGGCTAGTGGGTTTTTCTGCCTCAAGGCCAAAAAAAGGGCAAATTTGGGGGCAGAAAAAACATCCAAACAATTTGCTCCTCTTTGGAAGTGACCCTCGCTTCCATTTAAAAAAAATGCAATCCCTGGTGCATAGTGGCGTTTTCTGCCCCCCGAAAGGCCAAAAAATGGCCCGATCCGTCCCCAGGGAGGCAGAAAAACATCCAGAAAAAAATGCACTCCCTTGGAAGTGACCCTTGCCCAAGGGTTCGCTTCCATCTGAATGCTGATGACCCTATAACAAACCCTGGTGGCTAGTGGGGTTTTCTGACCCCCTGGGGCAAAACAGTGAAAGAAACGGGCCGATTTGCCTCAGGGGGGGCAGAAAAACATCAAGAAATAAATGCTCCCCTTTGGAAGCGCCCCTTGCCCAAGGGGTCGTTTCCATTTAAATAAAATTCCTGGGATTCCCATGGGTGGGGATCGGGGGTGGCCGCGGTAACTCTTCCGCTGCCATCCCCCTTTGTGGGGGCAAAATTGTACACCCATGGGGGGAGCGCCAGCGCTCCCCAGAATGGTGGGTGCCCTGACGGAGGGGTTCCGTCATGAGCACACGCCAACCGTGGCTCATGATGGAACCGCTCTGGCATCAGCATCGAAGGGGTTAATCACTGCAAAGTATGCAAGGGTGATGAGTGGTATGCATGGTTTCTAAACTTAAGAAACCACCCATCATTAAATTCTGCCAGCAAAACGGCAGAATTTTTATGAATCAACAATTCTCAAAATTCTTCCGATTCTGCCGGCATAATTGAAAAGTCTGCCAAGACCTACTTTTCATCACTTTCCAAAGTTACCCTATGCCATAAACTGCTTCGTGCCTATCACTGGCTTCATGACATGTACTTATATCCACCTTGGACCTATGGTTGGACCATTCTGGGAGTGTTTTTATGCATCATATGGCTAGCAACAATGATCATTCTGCCACTAGTACTGAATGGACATTACACTCCAGATGAACAATCGCAAAACCTGTGGTTTGTGAGCTACAGCCACATCTTTCCTCTCACAGACCTCGAGCAGCTCTCCATGCTGCAAACATCACAGCTTATCCTTTGCCGGAGGGCATAGCTTAGGAAAAGGTTACCTATCAGATAATGGGGTCTACTGTGACATTGTTATTACCTTACGTATTGAAAGATTCAATGAAAAATATTGCTGTTCCTGGTTCTATTTCAGATGACTGGGATACAGAGACTGTAAATCAAATGGTATCTCATTTGAAGCATGTGCTACATTGAGCGTTAACGATCCTTATTTGAATTCGGTCAGTTACAAAGAAGTGTATTATGCACATTATTACATACATACAACTATCTATGCTAGTAAAAATACAATTATATACAATAGGAACATTGTGAAGCTCCATCTCTTAATATTCACCAAAATTCCTTAAAGAAATGTCCTTACTTCCGGAGTGATGACAGGTCAAATCCCTCTGCTTTATATTTTCCACAAAGTCCAGAACGGCTTCAGAAGAATCTGATTACCACTTACAAACTGATTTATTCAAATGAATTCAGTCAGACCCTGGCCATATGAGAGTATTGGAAAAAAATGATAATGAGAAAAGTATTTGAAGAGCATAATTTTGACAGATTCAAGGCAATGAGGCCTTGTTTCGAGCTTCCATTATACCTAAGAAATGATTTTCTTGAACAAAATCATCCTGCAGACTACTTGTCTGTTTTTTGGTACAATGGTTGACTTTAAAAAACCTTCTATACCAAAAGTGAATTTAATTCTGTTTAATAATTTGCAATCACAAATAAGCATGACTGACTCTGATGTACACTAAATGATCCACAATGGAACACTTAATGCCATTCAGTTTCCTCCTGAAGATTTAGCTTTATGGCCCTATGATTCCAATGCCTGCATGCATTGTTTTCTTTCCAACAACCCAGGCCCTAAAGCTAATTGACCTGATCCATGATACAGTACACAATCAGCTGTAATAATCACCACATATAGGCTGGGCAAATTGTGTTAAAGCTGGTTAGCAAATTTCAGTCTTCTGGCTGTGAAAGAACACTTATCTTCAATCAAAGCAAACTTGGATTTCTCTGACTTCCTTCTGGGTACAAAAGGGGGTGGTGATGGACGGAGCATCCGAACCAATCAAATACTCACACCCAGTCAACAGATCTGGGTTTGATCCATCACCGTTCTTTAGCCCACTCTGCCACCCCAGTTCAGACATGGCCATATGCAAATCAGTCTGACCCTGTGCTTAATGGGAACAGTCCAGCCCGAACTGCCAAGCCATGCCTTCCCTGGACCAGAAACAAGCTTCCTAGAACGGTGATGGATCAAACCCAGATCTGTTGACTGGGTGTGAGTGTTTGATTGGTTCTGATGCTCCGTCCGTCACCACCCCCTTTTGTACCGCTTTGTTCGCCATAAGTTGGCAGGGTATGCTCAGACGTTGAGTCCCTTGCTCACTTTGCTACTGGATTCAAGCAGGCGTGGCTGGGGACGGCTGAGGTGCCGGGGGCCGGTCCTGGGAGGCTTGTTTCCCGTCCGGGGAGGACATGGCTTGGCAGTTCGGCTGGACTGTTCCCATGGGGCACAGGGTCAGACTGATTTGCATATGGCCATGTCTGAGCTGGGATGGCAGAGTGGGCTAAAGAACGGTGATGGATCAAACCCAGATCTGTTGACTGGGTGTGAGTGTTTGATTGGTTCTGATGCTTCGTCCGTCACCACCCCCTTTTGTACCGCTTTGATCTGTTTAATTGCCATCATGCATCCCTCTTAACTGACATAATGTTTTTTATGAACAACTTTTTTATAATGCTTTTCCAATATCCTAATGTTGAAATGTTTATCGCTTGAAGCATGCAAGGCTTAAAGAAACACATTCTTGCACAGCTTACTGTATTTATTCTTGCTATTTATATGTAATCATGCTTTCTTGAAAATATATTTATGTATACTCAATTTATACTATGTATGTATATAACAGATATTATAAGATTAGTTATTTTAAGAGCATGGATTTCCCTATAAATTAGAAAAATCCTTATATATCTCTTTGCCTATATGACGTCTCAATTCAGACGTACAAACCAAGGATGACGTAAAGAGATAAGGCTCAACTCCATTTTAAGTAGTCTGAGATTCCTTTTTCTGTATTTTTGCGGAACTGTCAACATGTCTGCCTTTGATGCAGATATTGTCTGGCCAAGACTTATGAAAGTCTCAAGTCATTTGGACTTCATTTAGACATCAACAAGACACCTGATGTGACATTAGTCCGGAACAAGTGCCTTGTTATCTCAAAGAACAATAGCCAAAACTGTGTAGTCTGAACTGTCGTATTTTTACCTTACTTGTTTAAAGGAATGCACCTTCGAGTAGATCTTGACACTTACTAGTAATACCAAACATTCCTAAACTAATATTGGAAATTCCATCTTAGATAAGATATAGTTTAAAATGTCTGCCACTTGAACACTTGTCAGATGAAGTCCTTCACCCCATATTAGCGTGAGATACTGCCAGAGACAATTCTGCCTGCCAGAGATGCTGCAGAATCACACTTTCAATTGAAATTTGATATTGAGCACAAACCCTGGAGGAGCTAATGCTAAGACTGAATGAGTGTTTGTCTTTGGCAGGAAACACTCACTCCTTGACTCCTGATAATTATAGCATTTTGTGGTAAACAGGTAGGCAGTGTGCTTATCCTCCTTAAGAAAATCTAGCAAGTAAATCTACTCCATGCTCTCATAGTGTAGCACATAGTAGGTTTTAGGTTTTTTAGATGACATTTTAAACATGGTAGAAATGTTCATTTTATTCTTGTTTTTCACAGCAAGCATTTGTACAGTTTTAATCATATTTTGTGTGGTTATTTTACATGTGCTGAACAACAAGGCGCACATGTTCAAAGTGTCTTTTTCGAAGTACAGATGTGTGCGTGTGGTATTGAGAAGAGCGAAAGAGGTTTGTTTCTAATCACCATAGGGATTCTGGATCCTTGTTTAGGGACTGTTAGCAATAGCAACCCAAAAGCATTAATGCCCCTTCAACTATGAATTGCGTGGGGTTCTTCGGGGACTACAAAAATGGTAACCTGTCTTCCACATTCAAGCATTAGTGCATTGAACTAAGTTCACTCGTGTCACCCGTGGGTGGAAAAGCAAACCTTCAAGAGCTGAGTCAATGACTCAGTTTATGCAACATAATGAGCCCCCTAGATGTCTCCAAGTGGCAGAAACTAACAGTACATTTGTCTCTGGGAGACATCGCAATAAAAAAGCAAAGCAGGTGGATCTCTTGCCTGACTGATTCTCAGTGATACAGGTCAGGGTATGCCTTAAAGAGAGAAAAATACTTGTCAAAGTTGTAAGGCCTCCTTTCAAATAAAGGGGGCAATTAAATACTAAAGGGAAAAAAGAAGAATTTTACATAATAGACATGTCATGGTCAAATAAAGGAGAGATGGTAGGAGAGAACAGAAGTGGTAAACATGGTAATTGCTTTTTGCTGGCTTCAGACAATGCACTGCCGGTTGCATAATGCACATTGATATAAAAGGGAACGGAAATTGCCATTTGCTACACCTGGTGACTACAGGGACTACGAGGCCCACTGTGTATCTCTTCAGGAGGGGAAGGAGTCCTGACACACATTTCCTTCGCTCTTTAAGGTGCCTTTGTGGCCCCGCTGCCTCAGGGGCTGAAATTGCTGTTTGCTGCAACTGCAGGAGGGGTAGGAGCCCTGACACAACCTCCCTTCACCCTATAAAGCATCTTTGCAGACCCAATGTCTCAGGCTGAAATTGCAGTTTTCTGCACCTGGGGACTACAGGGACTACACATCCCTCTGTGCATCACTTCAGGAGGGGGAGGAGCCATGACACACCTTCTCTTTGCGCTATAAGGCTTTTTTATGGCCCACCTTGCAAGGGGGAACAAGGGCCAAACCTGAACAAAGCCCAGGCCAACGGCAGACCCATTGAAGCTCGTCAAAGGCAGGATAAGGCAAGGCAGGGTCACCCCCTCCCCCCTTGGTTTTGCTTTGAGAGGCCCAAGGCAGCCATGAAAAAACCAGGGCATAGTGACTTTCTATTACAATTTTTAGCAGTTTGATGGTTGTAACTGGGGCCGCAGGAGAGTGAAAGTTCTGTGTTCTCATTGCCTAAGTTAGGTACGATCGACTACTATTAACTCTTTGCCGCTATGGGGAAAAGAAAGGCAAAAAGCAGCCCCACAGGTGCTTCCACTCAGTTTAAATAACCCAAGCACCCTAAACACATGGCCAAGAACTGTGTGTCCAGTGATATTGACACCTGAAGACACACTGAAGACAAGTGCTTCAAGCAAAGAGGGCTTCACTAAAGCGTGAAAGATGGCTAAAATATTCAAGAAGAGGCCAAGGGTGCCTAAGGAAGTTATTCCAGTGGACGCCCAACAATCTAACGTGCAACTGAATCGATTCATTGCCCAACCTCCGCTAGCACTGGGTCTGTGCAAGTTACATTGAATATAGAGTGCTCAAATAGGTATCGAATCTTGCCGCCAGACCTGTCCCCATATAGGCAACCTTGCAAACAGTTGCTGAACCCCCCCATCAATGACTCAGTGTGCTGCTCTGATCCTTCAACCCTTATAGAGGCAGTTGGCCACGTCTAAACTCTGAGAGAAGAGGCAAACAATTTGAAGCAAGTGATCCTGGGTGAGGTGGATACTTTAGCTAAACTCTCTGGGGGTGCTCAAATAATTCCTCCTCAATGACCATTAGAGATCAAAGGCACATCACTCTGACATAGACTAGAGACTCCTACAAACATGTAAACAATCATTATGAACATTTCCTGGCTTCAGCCAAAGGGACTACCATATGGAGCAGGACCTATTATATTGGCGTAGGGCACACGTACATTAACAACGCTGGTGCAGTTCCACCTTCAATACAGCCCACATCAAAGGCTCCTTGCTCGGCTACTAATTAGGTTACAGCTTCCTCTTTGACTCCATGCTATGCTATGTGGATTTCTAAGGTGTATGGCTACCTCTAGGCTTCCCAGCGCTACCTAAGACATAGTGTTGCTTCGGGACAAGTTGAGAAACACAGGGGTCTATTAATGTGGATATAGCCATGCTTTTAGCCTTTTTCTCAACTGTGATTCATTGTTCATACATCTTCAAATCTAAGGGGAGCATATTAGAATTTACTAGAGTTGAAGATGAGTGCTGGGGAATTCCATCTTTATCTTATTTGAGGAAAAATATGAGGATGAGTATGAACTCCCTACAAATAGTAAACATTGTTGTGTCTCATGACTTGCAATGGTCGCTCCGTTTGGACCTCAATGCCAAATCGACCTTAGGGAGGGGTAATTATAAAAGCAACATTGATTACATATTGATTGATGTTAGAATCTGGCTTGAAATGGCAGATATAGAAGTCATTACGTGTCTGGAAAGTGTTCATCATCCACTTACACCTGAACTAAAGGGGACTTATATCAGGGATATGACATGTCCAGAGGCATCCTAATGTGATTTAACAGTTCTGAACAATTTTAGGTGTAATGTGATATGGACGGACATATCCAATACTGCAAATGTCTTGCAAGAGGTCTATAGAACTCTAAATTTAGCCCTAATCTCACTTGAGAGTCAGGATTATATATCCTCCCAGACTATGGTCGTCCATTAAGAATTGTTTTCAAGATTGAAAAATCTTTTCCTGAAAGACATTAAAAATTGTAATATTGCCCTCAAAAGCCATGAATGGTTTAACCACGACTGCAAATATGCTAAATAGAACTAGTTAAAGCTATAAAAAGCAAGCTGAGGTTCGACATCATTACGTGTAAACAAATATATGCCAAGTATAATAAAACCAGAAAGTCTCAGTTGAAACTTAAACAATGGGAGGACCTGCTGGAAGCAGCAAAGGGGCAAAGGGAAAAAACAGCAGATGGTTCTGGCGCCTGGTTATGCATGGTTGATGCAAGGATTGTACTCGTCTATAAAGCCATATACCAGCTGGGGAGTGGGTTGAGCACTTTACAGCCATTTATGCAGTCTTGTCACAAGGAGATATCAAGGAGGTTTTTACACCTTCAGTTATCTCCAAGGGCGATAAAGGAGAGTCGGTGGAATTCACATTGGAAGAAACCCTCAATGCTATCGAGACTCAAAAAGCTGGGAAAGCGCCTGGCCTCAACAAGATCCCCTCTGACCTGTATCGCTCTGAACCTTTAATATAGGACCTTATATAAATAACTTGTCCAATGCAATAGCTGCAGGAGCTCCAATCCCCAACTCCTGGAAAGGAGCTGAAATTATACTGATCTTCAAGAAAGGAGATAGGAATGTCCCCTCTAACTATTAGCCTATAAGCCTCAGTTATAACATCCAAATGATCTTTAGTAAGCAGCTTCTCTCCAAACTGTGGGAGTGCATTTCAACTAACAAGGTGCTTTTGCATCATCTTGCTGGGTTTAAAGCAAAGATAAGCACAGTTGAAAAGGTCCTATGGCTCCTGACTATAAAATGGAAATCTGTGGACCAGGACTCCCTGTATTTCGCATTTGTAGATCTATGAGCTGCTTTGATCTAGTTCCTAGGGTAAAACTCCAGGAGGTCCTGGGTAAGACTGGGGTTCCTCCTGGCTTATTGTCTTTGACCCAACAACTATATACACATACTTTTTCGAAAGTCAGGTGGGGTCCGGGTTGGGAAACCACAGAGAATTTCCCTATTAGAAGAGGTGTCCTCCAGGGATGTATCTTGGCACCTACACTTTATTAAAAATATTTTGGCAATGGTTGTATTACTTACCTGATGAATTGTGAGAATAATTCTCCCAAGATGGCTGGTTTAAAGGTCCCTGGCCTATTATTTGCAGACAACACACTTCTTCTCATAAAAACCCCGAGGGGCTTATTTATCCTTCAGAAAGAGTTTAGTCTCTTCTGCAAAACCCATGGTCTGGGAATTAATGGTAGCAAAACCACATACATGGTGTTTAATCTACAGAAAAAAGCCAAGGGGAAAATATTTCTGGAAGGGTCCCTTTTGGAAGGGGTTTCTGAATTTGATTACCACGGGGTGAGACTTACTGATTCCCATAGGTAGAATGCCCAGATGTAGAAAAGCTCACTGACTCTCAGGCACTCTGCTGTGGTTAACATTAGGCTTGCCAATCTGGCTTCTTCACATCCCATCTCCCTGGCCATGGAGATTTATAAAACACAAGCAGGGAGAGCAGCTCTGTAAGGGGTGGAATTGTGGGTCTTTTGTAAACTTGACTTGCTTGAGAAAAGTGAGAACTCTTTTATTAAACCATTTTTGAGACTTCCCATCAGTGCACCCTTACTCCCATTAAGGTTTGACCTAAACCTAAAGTCAGTCTCTTATATAGCCAATTTAAAGCCAATTTTATATTGGATTAGATTATGGACAACAGGGTAACTTGTACCCTATAGAGAATGTCTTAGGGAAATATTGGGTAACCATTTGTCACATACAATTCCTTTGCTATGCCATATAAAAAACTTAGCTGATTAGGTTAGGTCTGAGTAAGTATTGGTTGCATCCCACACTAATGCCAACAAGTGCTCGGAAAACGTGAAATCATGTCACTGGAACACTGTTTTAAGAGTAAGATTAGCCACTGTTCCTTTAGGTAGTCTTCCAATTCCAACTTGTCTTTTAAGAGTGTTCCACACTTTGAAGAATTTCTGAATTATGTTTACCCTTCACTTACAAGAGCTCAGTTTGTTTAATTTAGGTTAGGGATTTTGCCCTTAGCTTCCTGTACATGGTCATGGAACAAAAGTGATAATCTCAATCAAACAATCAATCATACAGCATTTGTAAAGCACAGCACTGTCACCCCTAGGGGTATCTGGGTGTTGTGTCTCAGTTGAAGAGCCAGGTCTTGAGTTTATTTTTGAAGTCTGCCAGCAAGAGGGCTGTACAGAGCTGGAAGAGAAGGTCATTCCAGGTCTTGGGAGCAATGTAGGAGAAGGAAGGGCCACTGCTGCGTCTGCGAAGGATGCGAGGATCTATGCGAGGGCAAGTGAAGAAGAGCACAGGTGTCTCGAGGGTTGATGGAATTTCAGTTGATGGTTGATGTAGGCAGGTCATGGTCGTGGAGGGCATTGTAGGCATGTATGAGGACCTTGAACTGGCATCTCTTCTGGATAGGGAGCAAGTGGAGGTCTCCAATGTGGAGGGAGATGTGGGTTCATTTGGAGAGGTCTAGGATGAGTCTGGCTGCAGCGTTCTGTATGGTCTGGCTGCAGCGTTCTGTATGGTCTGGAGACTTCTGAGGAGCTGGGTGGAGATGACGGCTTAGAGGGCATTTCCGTAGTCGAGGCAGGTGGTAACAAAGACTTGAACGATGGTCTTTCTGGTGTTGGTTGGGATCCACCTCAAGATACTGCTGAGCATGTGAAGTGTGTGGAAGCAGTAGAAGGCAACTGCGTTGACTTGTTTCTTGGTCAGTTGGATGTCGGGGATGATGCTGAGATTGAGCGAATGGTCCCTTGGTATGGTGTAGCTCTGAGTTCTGCAGGCCACTAGCTGTGGTCCCATGCATAAGTGTTTCTCCCGAAGATCAGTACTTTCGTTTTGTCAGAGTTGAGTTGGAGGCATTTGTCTCTCATTCATTTGGCTAGGTTGGTCATGACGTTGCAAAAGTTGGTTTTCATATTGGATGGGTCCTCGGTGAGAGAGAGGATCAATTGAGTGTCTTCTGCATAGGAGATTATGCTGAGGCCATGGGATCTGATGACGTCTGTGAGAAGGGGTCAAATAGATATTGAACAGGGTGGGGCTGTGGGATGATCCATGTGGTACGCCTCATATGATGTCTCTGTGGGCAGAGGTGATGGTGATGAGTACAGGCCCCAGCTAGGCCCGCAGGACACAAGGGTTCGCTCTCCTGCAATGGAATCTATAAGGAAGTTGGCACGGAAACTGCAAAGTACAAAGACAAGGTTTATTAACCCTTAAGGGTGGTCCTACAATCCATACAATACCCTTCAGTATTGCATAGAGTAGCACAAAGAACTTGCATACACGGTCCCCTTTTATACACAACAGAGGGGCTCATAAGTGGGAGGGCACGACATGAGACGAGGAATGTTACCTTTTATGGACATTTGCAATACAAGATCAATATGTGGGCGGAGCTGACATACTCCTTGAGCCCGCGAAAACATGGTCAAGCAAGGACTAACTGATAACAGATGTGGTCAAGTCTGGGCATGCGCCAGACGGACAAAGGAACTATTTATAGACTGTTACTAGGCAGATTACAAGAGCAACTAACACAAAGATAAGACTCTCCTCGTGTTGAGCACGTGGAGACATGACAATACAAAATGGAGTCCAGACTTCAGTCAACATAACAAAAGGAACATGTGTAAGGGAGGAGAATTCATGTCTTTAGTAAATGCTTAATCACATCGAAGTTGCAATTTACAACAGACGACCCTTTCAGCATTTACTGAAGACATCCGGCTTGTTAGAATAATCATCATATATATCGATTATCATCATCTCTTCTACTTCCTTAGCTAAACGTTTCTGATAAGTGACATTGGCAATAGCTTTCTTATCGGGGATACAAAATGATACACATACAGAACAGAGCAAGGGACCACACTGAACACAGATACAGCAAGAAAACAAAACTGCTATAATTATGCAGAGACCAGTCAAAACCTTCCAACCCCAAGCAGTGATCAATGCCCAAAACCATCCAGAAAAGGACCAAGTGCCGTTTTCTGTATGGATTTCAGCTGCAATTTTATGCAACCTGTTAATTGCATTGTAGACTGAAGGTGTGTGGTCAGGAATAAACACACAGCAACTACTTCCGATAATTTTACAAGCTCCACCTCGATCAGCTAACATAACATCTAACACCATACGATTCTGCAATGCAACAATTCTGGTAATCTGTAATTCTTCCATAAGATTCCCAAGAGCAGCAGCGGTTTGGTTCGTCACAGCCTCTACCACTCGTGTTAATCTTCGAATTTTCCTACTATTTAGGGCAGCTCCAACGAAGAAAAACAATCCTAGATTGAAGTCGATATACTGCTGTAAACTGGTGTCAGTTTGATCCACATCATCAATTGATAAAGTACGTTTATACCTATTTACAGTCACATTATTCAACAACTTTAAATCCTTATGATAGGATGCAGGTGCCAGAAATACAGGAGGTAACAAAAATGATACATAGCATACTCCAGACCAACCGGCTGGTAAACGGTAATAACCTTTAGTTCCACACACAAAATACGTATTATGGGATGCTAAGAAAGTACTGTTATTCAATCCATCGATGTTTAATATGGTAATACAATCGCTAACACCGACAGGAATATAACCCACACTTTGGACACACAGGTCCGCTTGAGCTTGTGCCACTTGAATCACAAATCTGTCTTTTCCCACAGTGTCTCTGGTGTTCGTGAAAACATATGGAATCGATTCATTGTCTGGTCGATACTCTTCCCATTCCCAAATTGTCCCATTCGCTTGCGGATATCCATCTTTATCCTGATGACATTCTTTATTGAGTCTGAAGAGTAATCGTCCCACTGTGGGTTTCCGAGTGGCAAAAAGCAAAGTGTACCATGCTCTACAAGAGCCATTATGAGAGAAAGGAAGAGGTATGAATGGCGTTCCTCCCTTCTTCTGATGAGCTGGCATCATAACACATATCCAACAGTTCGTAGCATTGGTGGCAACATGGGTATGATGTAACATCTGAATGAAAGTGTTATTCAAATAGGACTGACGATGCTTCAATTCTTGATACGGAAGGGTATAGAAATAGTGCTCAGCAGGCACTGGAGTGGTCAATACAAGCAACTCTCGGGCAGGAGTCACGTTCTCCACAAACCATGTGGTTATCCCAACAATAGTTACTGTGAGCATAAAACCTGTTGCACAGAGGATCTTCTTCTTCTCCATGTCAAAAAATAGGAAATCAATATCTTCCTGAAACTAAAAGTTTGTCAGAACTCTTCCCCTTGGGCAGCGGTCGATTTCTTCACCAACGGGCCAAGACGGGTGTCGCTACACTAATGCAGGGCTGATCCCCCCCCCCTTGCCTCACTGGCTCTCCGTTTCACTAACCCAAGGGCCGTTCTGACAACATGTCCCGCTACTGAAGGATTCACTTTCTTGGCCTCAGATGATATCGCCTCCCTCCAGGAGTCGCGTGGTCCGGAAAGAGCTCCTCAGCGTCGTTCGATTCCACAGCACGGCCTTTCTCTGTGGTCAGAATCTCTCGTTGATCGGTCAGTACAGCGGGCTCCACCAATCCGGGCGGTACTTTGCGGCAGTGCAGGGAATGGATCCAATTCTTTCTGTTGGAAACTCGCACAGCCGTCCTTGTTGCCAGCAAGACTTGCTCAGGGCCCACCCATCTCGGCTCCAGGCTATTCGTCCTGTCGAAGATTTTCAGCATGACATAGTCTCCAGGCCGGAGACTATGTCCTTCGCCGGTGGACCGATCAGGGAGCGCCTCCCGGACCTGTTGATGAATGGAAACCAAGTTATCCGTTAACTGAGCCAGATAGTCATTCATCATCACACAAGGTACATCATACACAGTCTTGGGTTTTGGTGGACCCCAAATATTCATTGGACGTCCAAAGACAATCTCATACGGTGTAAGACCGATTCGAGAGTGCGGGACCGACCTAATTGACAACAATGCCAGCGGTAAAGCGTCTGGCCAAGTCAAAGACGTTGAAGCTTGGATTTTAGCGATCTTGAGCTTCAGTGTACCATTATACTTCTCGACTAGTCCTGCAGATTGAGGGTGGAATACTGCATGGAACTTCTGGGTGATGCCTAGACCCTTCAGAACATACTTTATAACGTCCGCTATAAAGTGGGGCCCGTTATCACTCCACAGAAGTCTACAAACGCCATATCGAGGGAAGAACTCCTTCAACAGCATCTTAGCGGTAGTCATTGCAGTATTATCTTTCGTAGGGTATGCCTCAACCCATTTACTAAAGGCACATACCACTACTAGGACATACTTCAAATTGTTACAGCGCTCAAGCTGAATGTAATCCATCTGTAAAACCTCAAAGGGTGCAGTAGGCGTTACGAACCCTCCTGCTGGGGTCCGAGTCCCCTTTCCTGGGTTGTATCTCAGGCAAATCATACAGGTCTGTACCACCCTCTTTGCCGTGCTAGCAATCTCTGGATGCTCCCAAACTTGGGTAAGCAATTTTACAATTGCGGAAGCTCCAACATGTGCTAGCCCATGTGCCATTTGAACCATAGGTTGTACAAAAGCTGTGGGTAATTTCCATCGATCCATCTGCTTATTTCTCCAGCAACCCTCATCATCCAATTCTCCCTCACTGGACCATTGCTCCCGTTCTTTGTCAGAAGCGGTCCTCTGTATTTCTCGCACTTCTTCCTTCGCATCATGCCATCTTTCTACTTGTGACTTCACTACATACATGGCAGTAGCACCGGGCTGCATCGCAGTCTCCCGCGCCACTCGGTCTGCTAACGCATTCCCTTCTCCAACTTTATCGACTACTTTCCTATGGGCGCTACATTTAATGATAGCAATTTTCTTCGGATATGTCAATGCAGTTAAAAGATTATGAACTAACTCCCCATGCATTATTTGTACTCCATGCGACGTTAAGAACCCTCTTTCCTTCCAGAGCAGGCCGAAATCGTGCGCTACTCCGAAAGCATAGCGGCTATCTGTATAAACATTCACACACCATCCTGTGCTGAGCTCACATGCTCGTGTTAATGCTATCAGTTCCGCTGCTTGAGCTGATTTCTGTGGTATGCGTGCTGTCTCCACTATTGTTTGCAATGTGGTAATCGCATACGCTGCCGAAGTCGTACCATCTGGTAGCTTCAGGCATGACCCATCCACCCACAGTTCTCCATCTACATCTGAAAAGGGCGTATCCTGGAGATCAATACGACCCTTTGTTTGTTCCTCGGTCACAAGGATACAATCATGTGCTTCTCGTGCCTCAGGCCGAGTCTCGGGGTATGGCAACAATGTGGCAGGATTTAACGTCACGCACCTCTTCAACGTGATATGAGGAGCCAAAAGCGTCAGCTCATATCCCGTTAAACGGGCACTGGTCAAATGCTGCGTCTTTTTCTGATTAAGCAGGGCATCAACAGCATGGGGGACTAATACCAACAGCTTATGAGATAACACAATTCCCTCGCTCTGGCGTATTGACACAGCTGTCGCCGCAACCGAGCGAAAACAACCAGGCAATGCTCGGGCAACAGGATCAAGTACAGCCGAAAAATATGCACAAGGGCGCTGCTTATCGCCGTGCATCTGCACTAAAACTGATAATGCACATCCATCTTTCTCATGCACATACAACGAAAAAGGCTTGGTATAATCAGGTGTTCCTAATACTGGTGCTGAACAGAGGGCCTGTCGCAGTTTCTGAAAGGCAGTGTCACACTCATTCGTCCAAGGAAGCGGGATAGGTGTATCTTTTGTCAAAAGGGCTAACAATGGCTTGGCTATATACGAAAACCCTAATATCCACTGCCTGCAAAAAGAAACAAGACCCAAAAATGCGCGCACGTCCTTCTGCGTGGACGGCGTTGGTGTATCCAGAATCACTTGAACACGGTCTGGTGGGAGTGCACGTCCCTCCTTAGACAAAAGGTGACCTAGATAAGTCACCTTTGGTCTACAAAATTGCAACTTTTTCCGAGAGACCTTGTGATTGTGGGATGCCAAAAAGGAAAGCAAAGACAACGTACTCGTTTCACACAACTCCGGGGTGTCAGCCGCCAGCAAGATGTCATCGACATATTGAATGAGGGCGACACCCTCGGGCAGAACAAAAGTGTCCAATTGTCTTTTCAAGGCTTGACTGTAGATGCTAGGGCTTTCCGTATAGCCCTGGGGAATTCTACAAAATCGGTAAGACCTATTATTGAGAGTGAAACCAAAAAGGTATCGACTATCGGGATGAATGGGAATTGAAAAGAAGGCATTTTTCAAATCAATAACAGAAAACGTGGTCGCCGTAGGTGGGACCAAAGTAAGCAACGTCGTGATATCCGAAACCACTGGGTACTGGGGTATCACGATCTTGTTTACTTCTCTCAAATCAATGATAAACCGGTAGACTTTAGCATCCGTATCCTTTTTCAGAATGGGTAGAATCGGGCTATTACAAACATTATAGGGAACTTCTTCCACCACTCCCACCTTAATCAAATCCTGCACAATCTGTATAAGAGCCTCTTCCCCCTCCTGCGAAATACGATACTGTGGAAGGCGTGGTAACACCGCCCCCTCCTGGACACTAATGTGAACAGGCGGAATCACCATCTGTCCCACATCAGTATCCGAAGTGGCCCACAGAGCACGGGGGAGGGCAGCTAACACAGCATCTTCTGTAGCCACACACATTCGTTCAGACAGGGGATAATTGTCATTCAATATCACCCGCACTCCAGCAGGGGAACACCGGATCGTAGCTCTGAAGTGCTTCAGCATATCAAGGCCCATAATATTATCCGGCGTGCTCGGAGCTAACAAAAACGGACAGGGTGCAGAAAAGGAATTAACCCGAAATGCAAGGGGCTGCGAAAGAGGGCTTCGGGAGAGTGTTCCATCAAACCCTACCGATGTAACCATTAAGCCAGATGGGGGAGCCCTCGGAACCAATTGTTTAGACAGCGCACTACGAGTCGCTCCTGTGTCCACTAGAAACTGATCAGTGGAGCCCAAAACCTCAGCTGATACGTAAGGACCCCTCTGATCAACTGGCACCTCAACTGATTCTAACCCCCATCCAACGCATTCCTATGCATGCTGAGAATCATGATACCCAGACCGGTCAATCCCCGACACTTGATACTGATTTTGTCGATCAAAAACATTAGACCTATCTCGTTGCTGCCCAGCAAGGTCAAAACGAGCGTGATCATTAGAATTCCCTCTAAAATTCGAGAAACCCCCTCTACCTCTTGGGCCACTCTGAGTGTGTCCCTGACCGTGCCCCTGCCGTGAAGCATGCAACGCTGGGCATTCTCTGGCCCAGTGCCCCGATTGCTTACAATACGCACATTGATTCCTATTCAGATCAGATCGGCCCGAGGGAGGACCATAAAATCCTCCTCTACCTCTATTTACACCCCGTCGGGGCGGACCATATACTTGTGCTAACATCACCTTCGTTTTTAAATCCTTCGATTTCTTTTCCTCCTGCCCCTTCGCTTCTAGCTCCTGGCGCTCATAATATTGAGCTATAGTCAGAAGGGCTGTCGGGGTCGTAGTGGACCAAGAACTTTCACTCGCTTTGAGGCGAGCTGCAATTGCCGGTAATAAATTCGCCACATATTTGTCAGCAAAAAGGTGCCGACCCGTATCATCCGTAAGGGACTGACCGCTAAAATCATGGAACGTCTCCTCAAAGCGCGTAAAGAAATCTGCAACTGATTCATCGGCTTTCTGCTTACACGAGGCTAGCATATTCCAGTCAATCTTTTTAGGAGGAATGATGGTCTTCAACTTAGTCAGAATAGCAGCGGGGAGATCTAAGATAATCTGAGGTGGTTTCTGCGCGGGCTTTCTCTCCCTATCCTCATCCTCCAGTTCAGACCATCGAGCCTTAAAAGTGGCAACATCATCTACCTTTCGCACGGATCGCCACATATCTGGTGGTAGGATAAGCCCAAAGAACAAATCTATATCCGCTAAGGTCATAATACAAGAATTCAAGGCCCCCTCGACTTCTTCGTAAAAGGCCGCTGGATTCTTGCGGGGATCAGGCAACGCATTCTTTAATGCCATGACGTCAGCCCTGTGCCAGGGAGTATAAACCCAATTATACACAAAATATCCCTTAGCATCAGCGGAGGTAATATCCGAGCTAGTCCCCGCTCCTTTAGGAGGAACATACAAAGGCGCCGCCTCGCGCATTGGTTTAGCATGCACTGGATCGCTCTTATCTGATTGAGAGATGGATGAATGGCCGCCTCCAGTACGCGAATCCGACCGCCTTTCCTCCTCAAGATGTTGGCGCGCTTTCTCTTTAAGGTCTGCTGCCGCATCCCGCAACGCAAACAGTCGCCGAACCGCCTCAGGCGCCTTAGAGGGAGAGAAAACACCATTACGCAATGCTTTAGAATCTGATACCACATCAGCAGGTTCAAAGACACTGGAATATTTCCGAAAGGCAGTAATCACTTCATCAGAAAAGTGTCCCAAGAAATACAACCTTTCCCTATCCTGCCACGACTCCCAAGAAGCCAACAGTTCATCAAGGGATAACTTGCCCTTACATGCACGATAAGAAACCTGCCGAAGCTCACCCATTCGCTCAGCCGATAACATGGATCGCGTGTCTACCTTACTCGAACCCGATCCAGAATCTTGCGGCCTCGGGGCAGACGCGCCGACATAAGGAGGCGGAGAACGATCTAATAAATAAAAATCATCGTCATGATTATTAAGGACAGGATAGAGTGGCTGACGAACAGCATATTGACCCGAGACTTGTAACCTATGTTCTTTCTCTTGTTTCTCCGTCTGTTCTCTTTCCTCCCGACGCTTTGCTTCCTGCGCTCTCACATGATCATTCTTTCGCTGCTCTTTATCAAACAGCGCTTTCTCGCGTTTCTCTCGCTCACGCACTTCCTTCACCCATAGTCGCACACATTCAAACATATCTTGCCGCGCACGCCGTTTACACATACACTGTTCCACATACTCAATCTTACGTATATCAAACGACCCATACAACGGCCACCGTAACTCAGGATCCTTTCTGGTATATTTCCTCCATACTGTGCTGTACATTATGGAGGAAAGACCATGCTTCACATACATATCCCTATTAGGAGTCCCCTCTGGGGGAGCTGGAGCAGATTCCTCGAGGTTTAACCGGTTTCCAAAACAGCAGCACCACTTACGGAGTGCGCTAAAAGCAGGCATGCTCAAAAATAATGCAGAATATGCAGTATTATCAAAAATGGCACTTAAACGTTGTGCTGGTGAAAGTTACACAGTTCCGGAGAAATATCTCCACATTACCTGCCTATATGTGTTGCAACGCATATATTCTCACAATAATCAATACAAGATATGACCGGTCATCACAAATGAAACTCAAATAGCCAACCCAGGCTTCAAAAACTCGGAGCAAGTACCGTACAACGGTTCTTACCAATCAAGAGTCCAGATTCCAACTGCCAAGCTCCGAAATTCGCCCAAACGGCTGTCACGGCAGGACCGACAGAAGAGGTCTCAGTCGAGGACCGGCGCCACCCAGATGGTCAGCTCGGAAGGGAAGGAAGAAAAACCTCGGGATGCCAGGACTAAAAGTGCCTCTGGCAGTGATCACATCCCCGGCCAAATTCCTCACCTTCGTCGCGACCAATCCTTCGAGCATCCGAGTCGCCGATGAGCCCCACGTGACGGGCGCCAATTGATGAGTACAGGCCCCAGCTAGGCCCGCAGGACACAAGGGTTCGCTCTCCTGCAATGGAATCTATAAGGAAGTTGGCACGGAAACTGCAAAGTACAAAGACAAGGTTTATTAACCCTTAAGGGTGGTCCTACAATCCATACAATACCCTTCAGTATTGCATAGAGTAGCACAAAGAACTTGCATACACGGTCCCCTTTTATACACAACAGAGGGGCTCATAAGTGGGAGGGCACGACATGAGACGAGGAATGTTACCTTTTATGGACATTTGCAATACAAGATCAATATGTGGGCGGAGCTGACATACTCCTTGAGCCCGCGAAAACATGGTCAAGCAAGGACTAACTGATAACAGATGTGGTCAAGTCTGGGCATGCGCCAGACGGACAAAGGAACTATTTATAGACTGTTACTAGGCAGATTACAAGAGCAACTAACACAAAGATAAGACTCTCCTCGTGTTGAGCACGTGGAGACATGACAATACAAAATGGAGTCCAGACTTCAGTCAACATAACAAAAGGAACATGTGTAAGGGAGGAGAATTCTGGGAGGCAGTTGGATGCTCTGTGTTTGTACTGTGAGGAAAGAGGCAATCCACTTAATGGCGTCTTGCTTTATGCCTAAGTTGTAGAGTCTGTTGATGATGGTGTTGTGGGAGACGGTGTCATATGCCATGGAGAGGTAAAGGAGGAGGAGTGCCACAGTTTCTTGGTGGTTGAGAAGTGTTCTGATGTTGTCTGTGGTGGCAATCAGATGGGTCTCAGTGCTGTGGTGGGCACGAAATCCTAATTGTGAGGAGTCCAGTAGGTGTTTTAGTTCCAGGAATTCAGTGAGCTACTGATTGATGGCTTTCTTGAGTACTTTGGCCAGGTAGGGGAGCAGGGTAAAATAGTTTTTGAGATAGCTGGGGTCGGCAGAGGTTTTCTTTAGGAGGGGTCTGAAGTCTGCATAATTCCATCTGTCTAGGAAGGCTGCTGTGGAGATGGAGGTGTTGAGGATGCTCGTGAGTTGCGTGCTGATTGGGTTCATTGCAAGGTTGTATAAGTGATGGGGGCAGGGGTTGGTGGGTACCCTGGAGTGGATGGAAGACATAATAGCTGAGATGGTCAGGGAGGCAAGCGGAGATCAGGTGGTAATAGTTTGGCTGATGTTCGCTGGTTGGTAAAGGTCGTTGGGGTTGAGGGTGGCAGGTTGGAGGTTGAAATTGTTGTAGATATTGATGATCTTGCTGTGGAAGTAGTTTGAGAGGGTGTTGCAGAGTTCTTGGGAGGGGTGGATGGTGTTCTCTATGGCTGTTGAGCTGAAGAACTCTTTGACTATTTTGAAGAGTTCCATTGTGTGGTTGGCCGATGAGTTGTGTGGGTGGTGAGGGCTGCTTTCTGGCTTCCTCTCACTAATTTATGCCCCATGGGATGTCACGCTGTAGAGAACGAAGAGCACCTATTTATTTTTTTCCGTGCCTATGTGAAGCAGATAGCCTGGTGAATTTGCCCTTTTGCAGACTTCTTGGGCTTAAAGATCGGCATAATGCTTTGAGAATATGCAAGACAGACAATAGGAGCTGCATTATTTACTCGATCTCTAATTATTTGCAGTCAATTTGGCATATTAGATGCAGGAATGCAGCTAGACAGAATCCCAGGGGTGTGTTTTCTTGTCTCAAAGCATTGTGCACTTTAGCAATTATGGAATGAGAACAGTGTTAGAACTGTCAGTTCATTTTTCCGAACCTCAGAAGCATATTTCTGGATAGCACAGCGGACTGCTTTTGAGGTCCTTTTTAAGAATTTTCTTGAGGTTTTTGTTGATATGGTAATCTGCTTAGCACTGATGTTCGGTATCTATGATTATTTTTTTCTATTTTTTTCTATTCTTTTCCTATTGCAATTTCAAGAGTTATATGCTGTACTAATTGAACAGATTCTGCATTGGATATTCTATTTTATGAACTGTATGTTTTACCATGTGTGTATATGTTTACTATGTGTGTTTATGTTTTCCATATAATTCACAGATTTTGCGAACTGGCCTATGTACAAATATGGTGATTTGTAAAATAGGGAATTGCAAGTGGTCACTTAACGACAACCTAATTAGTATTTATTAGGAAGGTAACAATGTGCAACCCCCTGCAAGGGACTGGTGACCAATCTCCCTGTGACTACATTCCAAAACTGAAAACCTTCTTTTAAAGTAGCTTGTGTTCCTTAATGGAATGGGGGCTATTTAAAAAAAAATAATAATAAATAAACTTCTGTGTTAGCAGACAGTGGGTCCCCAGACCACTGCCTACTCCCACCAAAGTTGCCATCCTGATTCGTATAAGGGAAAGGGTTCAGATTGGAATTGTTCCCCTTTGTGAATCACTTACCACTGGTGCTTAAATTGAGTTTGTTGTTAGTATTGGGGTGTGAGCTAAAGGGGTAGGGAGTTTTGCTGATGGAATAAAGAGACATTTGGTGGAATAAGACTACACAGCCTTGGTATCCTGGACACCGACATTCAATAGTGTAGACTGGGGGGTTTGCAGCAAACTTTCGGCACCGTCACAGCTTCTTTTACATATTAGGCACTGGTACCCAACATGGGAATCAGTAACTGATCAATGATTTTAAACTGAAAATGCAGTTGCAAACCTTACAGAGACTGAAGGTGGAAGGAACACTCCTTACACTCCCCTTTCAAATTTCGATTCAGTATTGGATGGAGAGCCCATTTGGCAATTGGGAAAAACTTTTCTGAATCACAAAATGCGGTTAGCACATATGAAAAAGCGATTTGAAGTCACAAAGCCTGCAAAACCATTGATTCATCTTGTCCTGTGTTCCACAAATTGTGACACACTATTGGTCCACTGTTTGACTAATGACTAGGGCGGTCGACTTCAAATCTGGGGAACCGGGTTCAAGTCTCTGCAAAGACGCACAACATCCTGTGATTCTGGGCAAATCACTTAATCTCCCTGTGCCTAATAATAAATGAATGTATCTTCATGTAACACAACTAGCGCTCTTGTAAAGCGCTCTGATACCTGATATCTTCGGGTCAAGTTTGTGCTATATAAAACTCTGTAAAAAAAGCAATAGCAGTCAGCACTTCTCCTCATTTCTAGGTGTATAAAATCATTCCATAGTAGCACATGCAAGTATTTGCAATGCCAAAAGGTCTGCCCTTAGCAAGTTGTTGTAATGTTTACATTTTTTCTTTTTTGCAATTATATGTCACAAAAAAAGAAATATTTGCCCCCACCTATGTGTAGCTGCCAATGCTTGTACTAACAAAAATGAGTTTGGCATATTATTGTAGTAGAACAATGTAGGTGTTATTTGTATATGACATATTTCAGTTTCAGGGCTGGTGGGACAATACTCACTCCACTCTACGCCACTCCATTCTGCGCTATTCAACTCTGTGCGACTCCACTCGACGCCACCACTGTACTCCATGGCACTCTACACTATCCCATTCTACACCCTCAACTCCACGCCCACTGTATGACACTTTACTCTATGCTATTCCACTCTACCTAACTGCACTCTTGTGGTACTTTGAAATTTGTTTGGTTATGTAGAACTTGACAGTTAGAATTTGGATAACCTTTTGATTAGTAAAAATAAGAATTAAGTATAAGTGCTTTGGTTCTTTGTCTTTGATTTGGTTATCGCAATTACCAAAGCCGAGGGGTTGGTTTCTTGGTTTGTTGATTTAGTCATTGCAATTACCATACCCAAGGGTCTCGCATATTTGCGAGTATATTGGTAGAGATAAACCCTTGAAGTTAGAAGCTAGATTAGTGAGCTATAAGATGCCTGATCTTAGCAAGTTTGAAATGTAGCTTTGGAACTGTGAAATTTGTGTTGGCCAACTTTTGGTTTGTATAGGTTTGATATGCGAATTGCAATTTGTGTAGGCAGGTAATGAGGAGATATTTCTCCATTTGGTTTAGTTGAACGGTGCACGTACGAAAAATACCTTAAGCACCATTTTGATTATAATACTTGCGTTTTCCGCAGTATTTTTGACATGCCTGTTTGTAAGCTCACATGGAAAAATGTGTTGCCTTTTTTGGAAGGTACCATAGTTAAAATCGGTTAGATTTGAAAACATATTTCTTCCTTGGTGATTTTGTACCCCCAGGGAATTAAAATATGACATAATACAAAACAAGGATCCTTCGTTCTGCGCAGTTTTATGAATAAAGATATGCAGAACGATTTTGTGTGGTGTTCTGCTAGGCAAAGCTAGTGAATTGAGCGCATTCACTACTTCTTGGACATACATCTGTCTGTTGGGCTGTTTATGCAGCCTTTTGGAATACTATTGAGAAGCGTTTCTTGTAAATATGACTTACAACTAGTGTTTGCAAATGGTTTGGTTCAAGTATAGTCTGTGAGCTGTTCTTTCTTTCTGTCATGCGTATTGATTTGTAATTCAACTGTGTGTTTAAATGTCTATGTGGTTTTCTCATTAGTGCAACTTCTGTAAGTAAATTGCGACGGCGCTATTTATGAAAAATGGCTAAAGCGCGCTGTATTGTCTGTTTGACCCACTTTCCGTTTATGTCTGAAATGAGCTCAATGTGTGTTTGTGGGTCTTCTGATGTTTTCAGTCTGTGAAGTAAATTGCTGGTTAATTAATATCAAGTAGAAACTTAGAAAAGAAATCCAGAAATGAACCATGTGATGTGCTAAAATAGCTATATGGTGCTCTTTAATTTATAGAATGAGCGTTTGTTAACATATACAAAACTGCCGTTAAATGCTTAAAGGATAAAATTAGAAACACATTCAGTAGATATAAATAAGGCCCCAAAAACGAAATTATCTATTTTTGCAAAAATAAAATAAATTTGCAGCACTTTCCTTAGATGCATTGTATTAGATTTTCACAGGCAAACTTTTCAGCTGCAGTATATTTGATAGAAATGTTCATTCAGCCAGCACCTTCCCAGTTAAACACGGGTGGAATTTTGCATAACCGTCCTTTTAAATGAAAGTGGCGCAAAAATGTGACGCGTTTCAAGTTGGGCTTATGCGCCTAGGCTTGTGAGGTAATGTGTCCAAAATGATAGGCAAGAGATGCAGCTTGCTTGTTATACATGGAATTATCACAAAAACGAATAATTGGGATTTTTTTTAAAGAAAATTATTAATCATGGAAAAATTATTTTTAAAAAAATAGGTGCTTTCCAAAATCGTTTTTTGATATTTATAAAGCTTAATACTCATACTATGACCTCCTAGCATTAAAATTTGATTTAAGTTGTGTTGCATCACTAAAATGACAAGCATTCGCGTGTACAATTTTCCCTTGGCGCAGGCGCAAACAAGCTCATTTTTATAAAGTATAGGTTATTATTTCCAATGCCTGACTCATGGGTTATGTAATAGACATTCTGGTAATACATATTATGCAAGAAAATTGTAGGATATTCATTTTTTAATGCCTGAAATATCAAAGTCGAATTTGGGTAAAAACACTGTTTAAACTGCATTTTCTTTCATTCAGAGTACTTTTTAAAGTGTCTCAGGCTTCAGTAAATACATACATTTAGGTTTGATATATTTACAGGTTGTGCCTTCTTATGATTCAATGAGTCAATATGCCAGTACAACGGCTTGTTTTAATATCAGGGTTGAAGGTTCTAACTTCAGCTGGGCCTACTGAGAAGTTTATTAATTTAAGGTTGATGAAATGTGTACCATTGCATAAGATTACAACGAGCATTCATTCTAAAAACTGGTATGTGTGTTATTACGTTCTGTGAATTATTCACAGTACATGTAGTTTAATAATCTGGGAATAGAGATAATTTTTTTAGCGCCTAAAAAGGAGAAATTATTTTACAAAATAGAGTGAATTATTGCAAGTTAGGAGGAATTAGGAAGGCCTTCTGGCTTTGACAAATTCAGAGTGGCAGAAGCTGGGGGCTAAGGAGAGCTGCAGAGGCTGGCACACTTTACGCTGCTGAGATGCTATCTTTATGGAGTAGGCTGCCACGTTGACATTTATGACCGTTTAAATTAGGGCCTTGCCTCTGTGGAATGCAGAATGAACTTGCTACACGGGCCTCTAAAGGTGGGGTTTCTGGTTTCTCCATAACAACATCACTAAAACTAAAGAACTTAATTCCAAAGGGAAAATATAGAAAAGGGGTTTTCTTTGAAAGCCCAAACATCATGTTAAATGCTTTGCAGAACAGATACATTTGTGTTATTTAACAGAAAACGAAGTGTTGCATTAAGTCTTAGACAGAAAATGAGATGCAGCCCACTTCTAACATTTTTAAGGCTACATGCCTAAGTGAGAACGTATCGCCAATTAAGACTTCTTTTTCACAGTGGGAACTGTAGGTGCCAAATTAATATGGAGTGTCATGTAACGATTTTTACTTTCAGAAAGGTAAAACTACGGTGGCTTGATGTTGCCAGGTAACTGACAAGAGGGTAACAGTTAAGTAATGGAAATTTATTTTTGTGTATTTGGTCCTATCATGAATTGTTCTTGCTGGTCCTGTACGTTAGAAGAGAAACAGTAAAGTTATATTTGACAGCAGATTTCCATTGCCTGGTGATCTGTTGTCAAAAGGAGGGTAAAGATTTTAAACCTGACAAATTAAACAGGCCCGTATATTGGGTTTTGGGCTGCAGGTTTACAGTGCATAAAAGTACATCACATGGTGTTGTGTGTCACCGCTTATTTACATATGCTATTGTTTTGTCTATGCTTTTTGTGCTTGATATACAGCAAGTATATCTGATGGCTTGACGTTTTGTGCGTTTTTATTATTTTTTGCATGTTTTTGTTGTTTTTGTTGCTGCTTTTGATACTATTACAAGTTTACCTGTGTTGTGAGGGGATGGTCATGACGATGCCCATCGCTACGCAACAGTTGGTTGAACTTGTTCTGGTTACTAAATTCCACAGCTAATGATATTTCATGCTGTGAACATGAGAGACAACACCTCACCAGTGCATGTCTATTTGGCTATAATGGTAAGGAAAATAAAAGAGATATACAGGATCGAAGTGTGTCACCTGTAGTTAGTCACGTTACTGCCCCTTCCCTTAAAGGAACAGGCAGCCCTACGTTTATGTATCCTTGATTGGACCCAAGGATGAAATTAAAGATCTGTGACTCAAGGTGGCCTAATTTCTATATTACATTAGTTAATGATGTTTTGCTTCCTAAGTAGCCTATGGCTTTTGTTCCTTAAAAGAAAACTAGGTTTTCATTTTTCCCTGAAGAAGGAACTGGAACATTACCTAAGATTACCGTATATGGTGTAGCCGCCAGTGGTAGAGTTAAAATGTATGTAACTTTGGCCTTTGTGTATCACCCGTACTCTTGGTGTTGTGTCACATGCCTGACTATCACCCAAATAATTTTTGGTCTTCCTATAGATTTTTTTTTCCCTTTCTTTTGTTGCTTCTCCCCTGACCGATGTCGCATCATGCTTAGTTATTGGGGATTTTAGTTGTGTCCTAGTTCCAATTCCCTTTTCCGTATTCCTTTCACCAGTCAGCCCATTTATTATTGTAGGTGTATTGTTCAGGTACACACTTCCAGACTGCAGTGATGCACCAGGATCCTCCATATTATGTATAATCCCCTCTTGTATGACCAGACTGGTTTTCAAGAATTGTCCTTAGGCCTGCTTCAATGTTTTTCAGCCTGACTGTCAAGTATATTATATTATAGTAAGACAAGTTTTCCATCCCAATAGGAGATAACTTACGTTTACTTTTTTAACATGACGAATTTTCAATGTCTATTTTTTAATGTGGTTTTTACCCTTTTGTTCCTGCTGCTTTAATTTTTGGTGGGATCAGATGTGTTCTAATCATGCAAATATCAGGACCCTCTAGTTCTTGTCTTTTGTTTGTATATTTGACTATTAGCCTGTGTATTGCATATTGCGCCTGATGTGAAAGTTTTCTACATGCCCATGATAATTTGTACCATGTGATTTCTCTATTGAGATGTTCTGGATAAGGAATTTAGGAACACCTAGATGTAATCATTCAGAAAAAAAATGTGTTTGCCCCGTTAGACAATGCCACCATATGTGAAAACATCCATTTAGATAGAATTCTTGTGTAGTTATCTACCTTTAGATGATGGAGGCTCTCACACGGAAACCAAATTGAAAAGATTAGAGACACTGTTTTGCCTACTGTCTTTATATTTGTATTGCTTTTTGAGAATGACAGTATAATCTAGACCAAAATTGTCCCATGGCGTGTGGCCACTCCTTTGAAACTCGCAGACCACCTGTTTGCAGTCCCCTTGTTATACAATGAACTGTTTAAAGCATCGCACTTGCTTCATCAGAAGGCGTTCAACATCAGAAAAGAAGGAGGAGCTGGTTTTGCCACAGAACCAGAATTTCAGTGCACAAGAGCGCCTGTCATGTGCTGGTAACCTCTGACAGTGTGCAGTCCCTTGAGCCCCTTGGCCTGAGTTTTTGGCCACACACACCCCGTCTTTTCCTTTGCTCCAATGGAAGTGCAGTGCACCGGCGGATCCAAGATTGACAAAAGGCACTAATTCCAGGGCCCATGAAAGAGCAGCCTGCGCGTCCTCTGACACCGAATGATGAGTGTTGGATCCTGAGAATGGTCCCGGGTCTGCACAAGATGATCTGTGCCCATGACCAATGAAGAAGCATATTATTTGTAGTGTCTGCAGCAGAGGAAAGACACAGGTGCACTGCCTTGAAACATTGAGACTCTCGAGTGAGCTGTGGGTGTTTGCCAGGAGGGCACTCCAACTAAGCAGTACTTTTCCCATGTAAGGCTTGAATGAAGAGGCCCATGCAAAAGAAAACAACAGAAGAAGATTTGATGGACAATAGAAGCCTGCCAGAGAGGCTTTTTGAACGGACTCTGGGCATAGGTGGTTTCACAAGAGGTTTCCGTGTGATTGTATAGAGTAGGTGTTAAGGAGACTGATTGTTTTGCTGGCATTGTTTTAAAGTACTATTCTGTTTAGTAAAAGCAGAATAAAGTCCATTTTCTGTGGAAAGAGTATTTTCACCTCAGAGCATTGATGAGGGTCACCACTGTTTCACCTGAACATATAAAATGCATAGGAGCCCTAAAGGTGTTACTAGATAATTTTAGGACTTGCTTTCTGCTTAGGGTTGTGAAAAATTATTATTTCATTTGTAATAGTGGTCACTACTTTCACCCGTTGCCTATATGTTCTTAATAACGTGTTTTCTAGTGTTTTTAAAATATGACGTTGTCATTTATGGGTGGAATTGTTTTACTCTACCCAATTGACTTCTGCACCCGCTTCCCAACCTATGTCCTTTCCTACTACTGCTTCTTTGCATTCTTTTCACCCTTTTCCTGAACATGGGCAGGTTAAAAGATTAGAATTCGTAAGCAATTCTTTTGTACAGCTTCTGCATCAACATTAGTTAGTAGTGAACCTCACTAATTATTGGGTGTGTGATCTTATGCCGCCTGCTACAGACAGAGGTATTCCTTATTTTTGTCCCGCCATATGTGGCCTTTGTGCTACTACATGTGTAAGGAAACATGTATCAGAAGACGAGCTAAGTAATAGGATGATGCTACAGCAACATCTTCATGACTTTATGAATATAGACCTGGACTGAGATTAGTATGAGAATAGTTATTGCCTATGTAAGGGCAAAAGGAGGGTCTGTGGTACTTTGAAATTTGGGACCGCGTAGGAGGCAGGGCCCTACCCCTGTCTATTCGGGTATTAGTGAACCGCGAATGGCCAATGCGTTATGTACAAGTGCTTTTCATTACATTTCATCGATAAATGCACTATGTATACGATATTATACATTGACTTCATGGGTTCCATCTTAGAGCGGTGGCCATCTTATGGTTGCCCTCACATAGGCTACACATTACAAACAAGTACGGGCCTTTAGAACACATGTACTTTCTGTTTGACTTCTCTTTGACCTGTACAGCTTGGCTCCGCTGCCCCAGGTCAGTCCGGTCTCACGAGCTCCCCGTCCTACGGCCACCTGTGATTAGCATCAGGGTTTGACACACCATAAAGCCTTTTTTATCCCACACAAGCCTCCGGCTAATCTCTTTCACATCTGACTCTGTTTCCTACTTTATGGCTTGTTTTACGAGCAGGAGGTGCCCGTTTTATTGGGGTCTGCTGATATCTGATGAGGGTTCTGAGCCTTGCTGGGTTAAATGATTGAGGGCTGAACGAACTGGAATGTGGGATTGTCATCATGACTCTGCCTTTTCTTTGAAGCCAAAATATGTGAATGACCACTTGTGAAACAGGGGCGGTGTTGCCCAAAGCGTAATATTCTGTATAAAAGGGAAGACTGGTTTTTGTTCTGGAGACTGCCTCATTCAGTTGCTAAGGTTTCTGTGCGACGTAGTCTCACTCATTTGAGTTTAATAAAGATGTCTTTTCATATTTCAGCTTCTTTGCCAAGTTCTTTGTTATATTACCATGAGAGTGGAATTTTATAATACTATGCCAACAACGAAACGAAGTCATAGGGTGCTACCCCTGGCACCGCTGGGGTCCTAAAATCCCCGGTACTTCACTCTTCATCACTCCAATGTACGACACCACACTCTATGCCACTCAATTGTACCCACTCCCGTCTGTGCCCCTGCACTCTATGCTATTCCACTCGACACCACTCCATGCCACTTAATTCTGCGCGACTCCATACTATGACATTCCACTCTATGGCACTGCCCTCTATTCCACTCCACTGAACACCAAAACATTGTACGCTATTGTACTCTACACCACCCCACTCTACTCTATTCCACTGTGTGCAACTGCACTCTTTGGCACTCCACTCTACACCACTCTATGCCACTCCATGCTATGCTATTTCACTGTACACTGTGCCACTCTACCCAGTGGACTCTCTGCGACTCTGCACTACACCACTCTACTATATGGCATCCCACTCTATACCACTCCAATACTTGCCACTCCACTGTATGCGTTTGCACTCTACACTATTCCACTGTATGCTACTCCACTTCCCTCCATTCTACCCACGCTGACTGATCAAGACTGCCCAATCCTAGATGTCAGAACCTCCCTTTGATTTAGGAAAAGGATGGACCTTCAAGGTCCGATAGGATTCAGACAGAGCCTGCAAACATGATTGCGTTTACTCCTTAACAAATACGCTACGACACCCTGAGGAAGCCCCAGGCTTATTGGCCGTTAAGGGGCTAAAAACGTGCTGGCTGTACCTAAAAAATCCTTGTTGTTTCATCTTTTCTGAATAGCTCTGAGAAGTTAAAGAGTTGTGTCTTACATCTCTGACTGTACGAAATAAATACCATTCACTATCAAGATTTTTCCTAATTATTATGAATATTCTTACTTGTCCTAGTACATCTTTTTGCTATTGAATTAATGGGGCAGGGGATTCCCATTACTAAGGACAAGAGGCTTCAAAATAATCCTCATTAGTACGCAGGAGGGCTAAATAACTGGATCCATTACCCCTTCAAGTTTTGCAATGCCACTCCCGTCTATGCTGTTCCACTCTATGCCATTCCATTCTACACCACTCCAATATATGCCACAGCACTGTATGTCTCTCCACTCTACATTATTCCACTGTATGCCACTCCGTGCTACTCCATTCTATACCACTCTATGCTACGTTCTTGCACTGTATGCCACTTCACTCTACTTTACTTCATTAAGTGCCACTCCACTGTACACCACTTCACTCTATGCCATTCCACTGTATGCTATTCCACTGCACACAACTCCAGTTTATTCCACTCTCCTGTATGCCACTGCACTCTAGCTCACTCCACTCTATAGTATTCCACAGTGCCACAGTCTACTCTACAGCACTCTATGCCACTACAATCTAAGCCATTACTCTCTACGCCACTCCACTCTACACCACTCTGCTCTGTACCACTCCACTGTACGATATTCCAGTGTACGCTAATTAACTCAATGGTACTTTATTCTATGTCACTCCACTGTATGCCACTCCACTCTACGCTATTTCACTCAATGCCACTCCACTCCATGCCACTCCATTCTACGCCACTCCACTCTATGTTATTTCACTATATGCCACTCCACTCTACACCACTCTAGTGTATGCCACAATACAGTATGCTATTCTACTGCACACTACTCAACTCTACCCCACTCTACTCTACTTAATTCCACTTTGTGCCACTCCACTGTACGCCGCTCCTAGTCTATGCCACTCTACTGTACACCACTCCACTGTATGCCACTGTACTCTACGCCACTCCACTCTACGGTATTCTGGTGTACCACATTTGGCTCTGTGGCACTATATGCCACTCCACTCTACGCCATTACACTCTACTCCACTCCCCTCTATGCCACTCTTCTCTAAGCCACTCCACTGTATGCGATTCCACTGCACATGACTTCATTCAACGGCACTTTTACTGGATGCCACTCCACTGCATGACACTCCATTCAACGCCACTCCACATGACTTTATTCCACTTTACGCCACTCCACTCTTTGCCACTCGATTTTACACCACTCCATGCCTCTTCCCTCTAAACCACTTCACTCTATGCTACTCCACTGTATGCCACTCCACTGTACACCACTCCACTGTATGCCACAACACTATATGCTATTCCACTCTATGCCACTCCACTTTACTGCACTCCATTCTACTTTATTTCCCTCTACACCACTCGCCTCTAAGCCACTACACTCTACACCCCTCCACTCAATGCCACTTCACTGTATTCCAATCCACTGTATGCTACACCACTGTAAGCCACTGCACTCTGCACCATTCTGTACTCCACTGCACTCTGCATCATTCTGTACTTCACTGTACTCTACGCTACTCCACTCCATGCTATTTCACTGTACGAAACTCAACTCGATGTCACTCTACCTCATTTCAATCTATGTCATTATACTCTACACCACTCCACTGTACACAACTCCACTCTATGCCCCTCCACTCCACTCTATGCCTCTCCACTCTATGCAGCTCCACTTAACAGTATTGCACTCTATGCCACTCAACTGTTTGCCACTCCACTCTACTCTATTCCACTGTACACCACTCCATTCTATGACACTGTATGCCACTACACTCTATGCCACTCCTCTGTACGTCACTGTACTGTACTCAATCCTTTGTACACCACTCCACTCTATGTCACTCCACTGCTCGCTATTTCACTCTACACCACTCCATTCTACTCCAATCCACTCTATGCCACTCCAATGTATGCTATTTCACTCTACGCCACTGTACTGTTTGCCATTCCACTCTTTGCTATTCCATTGTACACCACTCGACTATATGCCAGTGTACGCCACTACACTCTATGCCACTCCACTGTACTGTACCCCAATCCATCTACGCTATTTCATTGTACACCACTCCAATGTATGCTATTTCACTCTACATCACTCCACTGTAGGACACTCTACTCTATGCTATTCCACTTTATACCACTGAATGAATTAATAGCATCCACTTTATGCCACTCCACTGTATGCCACGCAAATGTACGCTACTCCACTTTATGCCTCTCTACTCTACACCACTCCACTGTACGCCAAGCCACTATACGCTACTCCACTGTATGTCATTCAATTGTATGCCACTTCCCTCTATACCATTCAATGCTAGGCCACTCCACTCCACGCTATGTTATTAAATTGTATGCCACTCCACAACACTGTACGCTATTCCACTTTACGCCACTCTATTCTACTGCATTCTACTCTACTTTATTTCCCTCTACATTACTCCACTCTATTCTAATCCACTTTACACCCCTCTGCTCTATGCCGATCCACTGTATGCTACTCCACTGTAAGCCACACCACTGTAAGTGACTCTACTGTACTCCACTGCAATCTACGTCACTCCTCTCTATGCTATTCCACTGTGTGACACTTGATTCTATGCCACTATACATCACTCCAATCTACACTATTCCACTCTATGCCACTCGACTCTATATCAGTGTACTACAGTCCACTTTATTCCACTCAACTCCTTGCCAGTGCACACCACTATACTCTACCCCACTCCACTGTACAGTACGAGTTCAGTGTAGTGTGTATGGAGGTGCGTGGTTGTAATAATTTGAATGTGGTGCGTAAATTATAAATTTACAGTATAACTAAAACTTTAACATTTCTAATGTGTGAACATTTTAATTTTGGTCAGTATAGAATGAACAATTAAAGTTATATTAGTTTAAAGGTGGTGCAATAAATAATACATTTGAGGCAGAACTAGATCCTCTATAGAAGGAATAAACTATAAGTTTAATCCTTTGGGGGTCATTAGTATATCGGGTGGATCACCGCCGCTGGGCCGGCGGTGGCCACTGCCGGGCCGGCGTTGGCGATCTGCCCGCCAAATGTCCCTGGTACACCCCCCGCCATATTAGTATGGCGGGGGGCACCACGGCGGACGGAAAGACCGTCCGCCGCTTTTCCGTCGGTCGGATTCCCGTCCGGGCAGAAAAGGGACACAATATGGTGGCAGTGCCTTGCAGGCACCGTCATCCATATTACTATGGCTGTGGTTGGATGTTTTTCCAGGCGGAGACTCCGCCATGGAAAGGCATGCGGGTATTCACTTGCGGTGCCTGTCACGTTGTGCAGGCCAATGCACAATATGCAAATTTGACATTGTGGTGGGTGCCCGCCATTGCAATGGACCCCTTGGTTTTTTCATATCAATATATTTGTTGCAGGCCAACCCCCCATGGTAGACAATTTTCTTTTCATGGCGCCATGATACTGTAGTATGTCTGCCAATTTTCACAGGGACGGTGCTGGGTGTGGCGGTAGTACAGTGGTACTGACACTCACAAAGAAATTATCTTTTTATTTGACCCATGGGGGTCACTCTACGACTGCCCCACATTGCCCAAGGGTCAGGGTACCCGTCCTTTTCCCCTACATCTTAATTTTCCTTATTTCCTATGACACAGGGACTAAATTCCCGAGTCATAAAACGGCAGCCGCAACATTTTGTTGAGGTTTTGACCAGCAATCAGATCGTATTTCTGGATTTTGCTAATCCGCGGTACTTGGAGGTAGTACTGCAAATGAACGGCATCAGTATATGTACAGAAATTCTGAACCTTAATCGCTCCAAAACAACTGAACCGATTGACACCAGTTCACATAAAGCATGCTTTCTGGATTTACAACGAGTTTAGGGCCAAATGTATCAATGTTAGGTTTTGCGATTCTCAAATAGCAAATTTCTGGGAATCGCTATTTGAGAATCGCAAAACGCTATGTATGTAGGATTTGCAATACATTTTGCGAATCCTACATATTCCTTAATTGCGAATTGCAAGGAATACCTCCCCATTCATTCCTATGGGCCTAGAGGCCCATAGGAATGAATGGGAAGACATTCTCATTTTGCGATTCTCAATTAGAGAATCGCAAATTGAGAATGCAATTTCAAGTGTGCCAGGGTGTCAAAAGGACACCCTGTTGTAACCCTGAAATGAGCCTGGGTGCACATGTGGCGCACATACATGCCCTAAGGGCATGTGTGTGCGCCACTTGCCACTTTGAAAAATGCAAACATTTGCATTTTTTGAAGAAATCACAATTTACCACCAACCTGTAGTTGGTGGTAATTTGCGACTCCTTAAGGCCAAATAGCACTTTTTTGGTGCTTCTTACATTCTTATAAGGAATGGCAAAATTTGCGATTCCTTAAATGAAATTGCAAAATAAGCAATCTCAAATTTGCGATTCCTTATTTTGCACGCAGATTTACCTTCATACATACCACTTAGCAAAATTGCGATCGCAAACACCAAAATTCGGCGAATTCCGGCATCTGCGATTGCAATTTTGCTTGATACATATGGCCCTTAGTTTTGTGCCAAATTTGGTATAATTCCGTTCTCCAGTTTTGGCTGTAGTGCTGATAATAATCCCTGTGGCAAATTGCATTAGGAAAATGCTTTTTGGGACCCCCTTTTTCTTGACCCCTGCTTGATGGCTCACTCAGAAACTTTCCAGGAGGGAGATGAGCTGGCTTTATCTTTTATTGTGGAACGTTTCATGAAGATTTGTTAAATTGCGCCAAAGTTATTTTCAAACCAAAAAACCCATCTCATATGGAAACCCGGTCCTAACTATAACTACACACTGACAACCAAAAACAGTAAGTGAATACTGAACTTTACTTTTAGATTATTTTCAGTAAATGAAGAGAATACCTCTTAATAATTAATTTTAAAAAGTTGAGTTTAAGAAAAAAATCTCTTCACATTGTTAGAAAAAACATTCATCAGTATGTAGTACAAATTGTTAAAGCTGTTCACTTTAAGGTGCATTTAACAATGGGAAGTGGTGCAGCACCGCAGCCAGGGCGACTGACGCTGGAATCTGGGGCTCATATTTCGATCACCGGCAGCAGGTTAGCTCAGCACCATGTGACTTTGGGCAATAGCTTGCTTAATCTTCCTGACTGCCCCCAGCGCCGGGATGCCTTCGGGTAACTGTTCGCGCTTTACAAATACTGGATTTACATTTTTTTTTACATTGATTGTAGTTATGATATTCATGTTTTGTGTAATTTTCATGAACAAATTGTTGATAAAATAATGGACAGTGGTCAAGGCCAGTGGAATTATTACATATTTACAAATGTACCTCATTTGCAATGTTATTTGTAGATTTCAGCAAAAAATGTTGTTTCTAGCTTAATTTGATCAAAATTATGCAGCCAGAGACTAAACCCAAATCATGTGTAATAATTTGTCTTTTCAGGCCACATAATTTAGATAATCCTGCTTTAGAATTTTGTCCTCAATTGTCTCATAATACTAGTGGCCCTGACAACTGAAAAACAGCAGAGTAATTTGGGAGCTGTAATTATGATGATAAAACCACTATCTCACAAGGAATCATGGGGCATATCAGCAACGAGGCGATAGAAAATTATCGCCGCTTTTGCGGCCGTTTTCGGCCGAAAAGCGGCGATAATTTTATCGCCTAATTAGCAAGGTGATGCTAACGCATGAAACCTTGCTTTAGCGTATGAAATCTTAACGCCCAGCTTTGCATCTCTAATGAGATGCAAAGTGGGCGTTCCTGACCTAACATGACAGGAGGAATGTCGCTAAGCGACCTTTCTCCTATCATCAAGCCCCACGCTATGAAGCATAGCGGCAAGAAAAGTAGCGATAACCCCACTTTCCTTACACCTGCTTCAGGACTGACTTAGCCATGATATACTACGGAGGGTGGATATCATGGCTAAGTTTGTGAGGCCCTATTAACAAGCTAACGCCACATTTCGTGAGATTATCACTGGGTTTCCAGTGATAATGTCACGTTAGGCAGTTAGCGCTAGGATTTTTATCGCTTTTGAGATAAGTGTTGCTAATAGCACGCTATCTCAGGGATAAAAATCCACGCTAGCCAGCGATAGTTATCCTAGCGGTAAGTGCGCTTAGCGATAAGTATCGCCGGTTGTTGTTGATATGCCCCCATGATGATTAAACACAAAACACAGATACAAACTAAAGCTCATTGCTGCATATAGGGAATCTTCTTATTGTGGTAATCAGATGCATGGAATATTATAAAATGCTTCTATCTGATTACTACGAGAGAGTGTTTATGTTACTATGGGCATTTTATGTTCTTTATTATTATAATTATTAACAATACTAGTTCACTGTGATAAAAATAAGGAACAGATTTAGAAGTCAGGCTAAAATGAACAGGCCAATTGGAAGGCCTTCGTCTCGGAAATATAATTCTTACAGAGAAGGGATTTGGCGTGATGGTGCAATCTGAAAGGAAGGCAAATAAAGAGGCAATACAGGCCTCGTCTTCCCATTTTGCAGCCTGCTACCCCCAAACGTGTAGAGAATTATTACATCTCTAGAAGGTTCTAATGAGTGTAGAAGCGCAGATGTAAGTAGTACAATGTGTTATTTTTACAGATGAACATTGCATGAACTTTTGTTTTGGTGAGAAGCCTAGGAAAGACCCCGGTGTACCAGAATTATTTGGTGCATTCCGGAAAAGAAGATATGAGACTAGAAGATCCTCACCTGCAAAGGTCTAGTGAATGTAGACTTAAAGGCAGGCTGGCCTGGCACCATAGAGAGCAAGCACTGGCAAAGCCAATAGGCCTCTGCAATAACCGTGCTATTGGCCTTGTCAATGTGAATGTCTTTTAGCCATGTTGTTTAGCAGCACATCTGCTGTTCAGCATGGCTGAAAGCTACTGAAAGCCCAGAATCACAGAATGTCGAGCCGACTCCGAGTCTCTTTGCCCCCCCATGTTACGTTTATTGTCCTGCCCTCCTAACACAAAAAAAGCGCTATGACATGGCCTGGTGGCATCATAGCACATTTTCCAGTGACTTTGTGCCATGCTGAACAGCAGATGTGCTGCTACACAACATGGCTAAAAGACATTCACATTAACAAGGCCAAGATCTCGGACATTGCCGAGATCGATTGGCTTTGCCAGTGTTTTTTCGATGTTGACGGGTCTTGCTGAACAAATGTGGAAGTGATAGTGAGAAACAGTTGAGGAGCTTTGAAGTGAAGCGAGTATGTGGCATAATGGCCTGAGCAGCTGGCAGGGGAACTGGGCAACCAGGTCCAAATCTCAGGATCGGCTGAACAATTTGTGATTCTGGGCAAATCATGTACGCTTCCCCCTTACTACGCCAATGAATGTGTGATTGTGTAATATTGGTGCAGAGACAGAATATCAAGTACAAAACATCTTACAATATCGAGTCATTAATATCGTGGGTCAGATATATTGACAGCAAAAATATTGTGGTCAAGAATATCAATTTAAGGTAAGTAATATCAAAATATAGTTGTTAAAAATATCATTTTTTATTATTGATATGTATGTTAATATATATTTTATATGTATGTGATGTATAATATTGTGTATAAAAATTGTTTGTATTTTTAATATATGTGTTAAAATTTTAGTAGTTATTATTTTTTATTCTTTTTTATTTTGCGCTTCCGTAATAGGTTGTGGGTTCATAGAGGAATAGGGTAGGAAGTAATTTAATTATATTAAATTTGTTTATAAATTTATTTATTTTATTTTATATAATATTTGTAGTTTTTTTATATGTAATTAGTATTATAATATGTCTTCTTTTTAGATGTTTAATATATATATTTTTCTTTTCTAAGTGTTTGAGTGTAAATAGTATATTTGTTTCTCCACTTTCCATCACTTTCCCTACTGTTGCACTCCCTGGAGTGGGAACAGTAATTTTTATCTCTCCGTTATCCTTCACTTTCCATTCTGTTACACTCTTTGGAGTGGGAATAGAAATTTTTACTCCTCCGCTATCCAATACTTTCCCTACTGTTGAAATCAATGGAGTGGGAATACGTTTTTTTACCCCTCTGCTATCCAACACTTATCCTACTGTTGCATTCAGTGGATTGGGAATACTCATTTTTACCCCTCTGCTATCCAACATTTACCCTACTGTATATTATTTTTCTAAGTGTTTGAGTGTAAATAGTATATTTGTTTCTCCACTTTCCAACACTTTCCCTACTGTTGCTCTCACTGGAGTGGGAATAGTACATGTTACCCCTCCACTATCCAACACTTTCCCTACCGCTGCATTCAATGGAGTTGGAATAGTAATTTTTACACCTCCGCTATCCAGCACTTTCCCTGCTGTTGCACTCACTGGAGTTGGAATAATAATTTTTACCTCTTCACTATCCAACACTTCTCCTACTGTTGTATTCAGTGGAGTGGGAATAGTAATTTTTACCCCTCCGCTATCCAACCCTTTCCCTACTGTTGCACTCACTGGAGTGGGACTAGTAATTTTCACCCCTCCGCTATCCAACACTTTCCCTACTGTGGCAGTCAGTGGAGTGGCAATCATTTTTTTTACCTCTCCGTTATCCAACACTTATCCTACAGTTGCACTCATTATAGTGGGAATACTAATTTTTACCCCTCTGCTATCCAACACTTTCCCTACTGTTGCACTCACTGGAGTGGGAATAGTAATTTCTACCCTTCCGCTATACATCACTTTACCTACTGTTGCACTCACTGAAGTGGAAAATTTAAGTTTAAAGATTTTAACTAGTTTAATGTTTTAATTTATAATATCATGTTTTTTATTACATCTTGTGTTATTGGTGAATGTGTATATATATATATATATACCACTTGGCAGTTTCACTAACTCTGGATGTGCACCATTTTTTATCCTGGTACACATTTGATGGGAGCATTCTTTTGCACACAGCGGTTTAAGCTTGCGCTAGAATGATGGCCTCTGCTTCTTTCTGTTATTGTTTATATTTAATTCATTTTATTTCATTTCATTTTACTTTCCACACTAAGGGCACCATTAGTATGGTGGGTGGACTTTGTCCACCTGCCATACCCTCGGGAAACGGGACCGCCCGCTGAGGGTGCGGCGGTCCTGCACTCCCGATTAGCATGCGCTCGCCACACTGGCGGGTGCATGGCGCATCAGCAACATTGCAGCGGGCGGTGCAGAGAGCACTGCCTGCCGCAATGCCACAGAGGCAGCCTGTGCCTTTCAATGCCACGTTGTACATTGAAATGCAGGGGGGTACCATAGGTACCCCCCATGTGTACCCCCCACCCCCCATAATCCCTGGGGGCCTGCTATGGGCCCCCAATGTCAAACACCGCCTGCCTTTAGAGGAATATGGATGGTGGTGTCTACCAGACACCGCCACCATATAAACTGCTTTTCCGCCCGGTAGGCAATCGAACGGATTGCCTACCGGCGGAAAACCGGCAGACGGTCTTCCCGTCCGCCGGGGTCCCGTCCGCCATGTAATGTGGCAGGGGGAAATTGAATGCGGGCAGATGTTTTTAGCGGTCGGATCGCCACCGCCATACAGGTGGTGGCGATCCGCCCGCTATACTAATGGGCCTCTAAGCATTTATAAGTAAGGCATGAAAATTTATTTTTACAAGAAAATAATTTTTAACAAATGCTGGCATTAATGTGGATTGAGTCTGTTTTCATGTATACCCATGACTCTTTCTTCTATGTCTATCTTTAAACCTGCTTGGTTGTAAATGCATTTATTAGTAGCCACTTCCTGTCTTTGAAGTGACTTTGACAAAGACCGTGAGGTTGAAACGCGTCAGTAAATAAATTTTTCTCTTCCTGCAATCTTGAGTGCCACTCCTACCTTGTTGTTGTGAAGCAAGAGGGTTTTCTCATATATATATATATATATATATATATATATATATATATATATATATATATATATATATATATATATATATATATATATATATTACCTACTGGCAGTCGCCAGTAGGTAGTTATAGTTAGGACCCTGTTTCCATAGGAAAACCGCAACATTCTATTTTGAATAACTTTGGCGCCGGTCGACGAATCCTCGCGAAATTTTCAAAATAGGTGGGGCGCTGCGCTCCGCTCCTACCCTGAAAGTCTCGGGGGGATTCGTCAAGCGGGGGCTGAGATAAAAGGGGGGTCCCAAAACACGTTTTTTCCATGCATTTTTCCATAGGACCTTTAGACACAGCTACAGCCCGAACGGCTGAACAGAGTTCCTTGAAATTTGGCAGAGAGGTAGTCTACAGGTCAAGGAAGTGCCTTTTGTAGGTTTGGTGTAAATCTGTTTAGTAGATTCTGAGAAAATAGCCTTTAAATTAGGCCTGGGCAAAAATTTCGTTCCGTTCGCGGAAATTGCGATAATTTGACATTTTTGCGTTCCGCGGAGAGCGCGAAAATGTCAAAAATTCCGGTTTCCGCAGCTTGGCGATAATTTGTTTCTTGCTCGCGCTGTAAAATGATACATTCTCGCGCGCGCGCGATCGCCTTACCTGAATCCCTGCGTTCGCCGACAAGTTTTCTTGATCCGGTCGCGTTCTCCATGAGATGTTGTATTGTTTTTAGCCATTTGCGCTGTCTCGCGACAGTTCGCGCCCGCAGTGACGTCATGCGTCGCGCGATCACGTCTTTCTTCTCGCAATCATGCACCGCGAGAACAACTCAAAACAAGATGGCCGCGCCCGCAAGCAGCCACATGGGTAAGTTGGCGACCCGCAACCATGCAGAAAATCGCGCGAACATGCCGGAAAAAAACTTCCGCATCTTCGCGATATTTCTGCTTGTTTGCGATAATTTTAAACATTCTCGCGATAATTTGCGAAGGTTAATTCCGCAAATTCCGCCCACCCCTACTTTAAATCCATATATATATCTGAGCCAGCTTACGGTGCGCTTACGGTGCGCTTACCGTACGCGTACGGTGACGTGCGCGAGCGCGATTCTGATTGGCTGTTCGATCTAAGTAAACATTCGAATCGGTCGAAACCAGGAAGCGGCGGCCGCCATTTTCTCTCTCGCACTCTGAGGGGGGCAGCATAAACAAAGTCAAAAAACATCTAAAGGGGTAGTATATTTAGTTCTTAACCACCCAGCATCGATATAGGTGTCCCCCAACAACCCCCAAGGCCAAAAAAACAATTTAATTTTTTTTCGCGTACGGTTAAAATTATTAAAAAAAAACAATTATCCACACTTTCCCCACCCCGTGTGCAAATGGTGCCCCAAGGGCACCATTTGTGCATGGCATATATAAATCAAGGAAACTAAAAATGAATACCTTTCACAACGAAGCACATAATATGTCCCCCATGTGCGCACGGTGCGTGAAGCGCATCGTGCGTACATGGCCCATCCCGCGTAACGTGGGCACGCGGTGCGCGCAGCGCACCGCGTGCTCACTGTGCGCGCACGGTGCGCGAAGCGCACCGTACGCGCACGGAACGAACTGCGTTAACTGGGCGCGCACGCCACGAATGGCGTAAAGTAACTTAGCATTTAAAAAAACGTACAAATTCACTGAAAAAACCATAGGTTTCACACACGTTATAGTTAGGAATTAGCATTTAAAAACCTTGCAAATTCACTGAAAAAACCATAGGTTTCACACAAGTTATAGTTAGCTGTACATTTCACTCGTAAAAAACCAATGAAATTCCCCCGTTATAGTTAGTGCAGGCAACTATAACTCACGCGACCGCAATCCTCTGCTGATGACATATGTGTCTTTATGAAAAAAAAATATTTGTAATATATGTATAGCTAAAATTTAATGGAAGAAGACATGGGCAAATAAGTGTCTAAATACAGTATTAGCATCAGCACAGGATTGCGGTCGCGTGAGTTATAGTTGCCTGCACTAACTATAACGGGGGAATTTCATTGGTTTTTTACGAGTGAAATGTACAGCTAACTATAACTTGTGTGAAACCTATGGTTTTTTCAGTGAATATATGTATATATATATATATATATCCAAATTCACCGTGACTCCTGCTGAATTCCAAGAGACCCGTGGAAAGTGGCGCGCACGCTGGCGGAGTACCGGCTCTCACTCTTCTCACAAAAATCCTAATGTCAAGCGTGCTCTCAGGAGAGACAAACTCAGAATCGTAAGGGAGGCCGTTGTTTAATTCACAACGCGTTTCACCTCATGCGAGGTTTGTTCATGTGAAAAGGGCAACATGCACAGCACAACGTAAATAGCGTTTCCATGGTGAGCAAAAATGACGCAAATAGCGTAGGAAATGCAGCAGACATTTTGAAACCGTGTAGTGTTCATAGTAAAATATATGCGTCTCAGTACATATCGAATGTGCTTAATCTTAATAATTCATTCAGAACCCCAATATCTCATTAGGCAAACTCCAGTTCATGAGTAAACTTAATACAGAACAAAATGTATGGGTAAGTCAGTTCCGTGCAACGATAACAAATAAATAAATGAATACATCCACATATAATAAACTGAATGTAAATGGCTGCAGAGATCCCTATAAAAGGAAAGCACAACTAAGCGATCCATTGTAAACACAGATGATCCCTGTTCAAACTGTCACATTCACTGGGGCTCGAATAGCGCTCACAGCGATACATGAGTTGGTTAATGTCAATCGTGTCACAAGACTCACGGATCATGCGTCAGTAGCGGCACTCACGATTGTCAATAAAGTTACCATGACAATCCAGTAGCACACCTCACCATATGAACTAATAGAGAAAGGTAAACACTTTAAGATACCATCAAAGACCAAGGTATACAGCCCAGTGATGTACTCAATTACTCTATCGGCAGGAAAACACACATAGTATTGCCAAGTGGTCAAACATCATCAGTAGTTACAATGTATTCCTGCCGAAATCAACCTAGTTTGGTGGCAGATGCCTATTGAAAGGTACATACAAAGAAATTGGGGTCAGGGCAAGATGGATCAGACTGCCAGGAGGGGCTGCAAAATGCTACCAAGTGATCCCATGCGTCCTCGATCAACATGGTGAAAGGGATATATTGTAAAGTACGATGCACTTGTAGTAACAAGATCCCACTATTTTAGGTTGTGCTGTCATAAATTTATCGTGGAAGTGCTCTTGAAAAGCAGAGAAGAGAGAAAGGGTAGGAAGCCCGTGTGCAGTGAGTATAAATTAAAATTGAAATAAAATACAAGATCACCTGACCCTAATGAACACAGTAGCATCATGTCTATTAGGTGTATTACTAACATCTCAGGCACAAAACGATTCATGGATTGTAGAAAATGAGCTAAAAACACATGGGCAATGTCATTATACTGATGAGAACAATTCATCTTTAAGATGTACGGACAATTCTTCTTCCTGATTCAACCCTCCCTGTATATAAGAAACCGTGAGGAGAAAGATCGCGATCTTCTTCTTGAAAGTGCTACTACAAACTCGGATTGATCCTGATTTGTTGATCCGTGACAGCTCCGCTATTTATATAGGCGGTGAGAACTTCATCTCCATGAAAGTGATTATTCGTGTTGTGTCCAACTAGTAAAGGGTAATTTTTTACATTAAATAACTACTGTCCTGAAGATGATCTGACGGACTGACGCCATCCAAGACCGAAACGTCGACTCCAACATCTATTTCCGCGATTTTTAGTAGATTCAATTGATCATTATTCTCATCAGGAGATATGCCATTGTTGTTTCCATTGGAATAGATGTCTCTTCATGAAGTGTAGGATACATTTAAGATTTCCTCATTCATGATTGATTGCTGAATTTATTGTTCACCTGTACTCCTTTTTAAACTGGATTTATACATATAAATTTTTTTTGTATACTTCATACAAGATATTCCCGTGTTTGTGCTTTATATATCCATTAATTCTTTGGTCTAGTCAATTGACATTGTGGTGTCTGTTCTAAGTAGACTCACCCTTAAAGAAACTCAATATGATATTTAATTTGAAACAAAATCCCTTGTAGGCACCTTAACCTGTTATTGACTGCTGACGGTGGCATGAGCTGGTGAAGTCTCCATCTATTTCTTCCACTTGACTTTATAAAATTACAGTGAAAGTTGAACCCAAATAATGAGAATTACTACCCACTACAATCACAGTTTTATTCTTTTACCACTCTCGTCAGAACCCCACTTCCCAGAATGACATTTCACTTATTAAAGTTGTTATAGAAACTGCAACATGTCCATTACCTCTAAATGCACTTCAGATTAATTTAGATGCATACCAATCTTTGAAAATTTGACATAAAATAGTGGGGCTGGTTGTGAATTATTTCCCCCCGCCCCCTACGCCCCCCTTCCCCCCCGCCCGATTTACTCGTTCGTTTGCTTATTGCGTTTTTTTTCTTTCTACCGACACAATAATTTCTTTCAATGACAGGCCATTCATTTAGCCTCCCGTATGTTTTTCCTAGAAGTGAAATTGATGCAAGCCTTCGTGCGTGACACCTTTATTACAACCATTACACTTTTTCCAAGTTAGGAGTCGGACTCCATATCCAATTACACTTCGCTCTTGTACCTTACACATGAAACACAAGCGGAAGTTGATTCCTGAATCTTTCAGCCTTCTGTGCTCCACAGGACCTCCAAGAGAATTTGCAAATGCTTTCACAAAATCTCCACCCTCTATACAAGCGTATCACAATGAAATCTAATGGGGTATTTAGAAACTGACAGATGTTGAACAGCCATCAAATATGAATGCGTGTCCCAATGGCCCTATTTAATGTTTATACACAAATTTTGGCAAATGTCCCACATTCACCAAGCTCTAAATAACCCCTTAAGTCTGATGATTCAAATAAATGTCACGTTGTCTAATGCACATCATACACTTATGCATATATTAACATAATCAAAATGAGATACATGTTTAAAAACTGTAATAGCTTCCTCCCACTCACAAACAGTAGAACAAACGTTTTGTTTTCCTTTCTGCCGAACAGTTAGGGCATATTTTTCGAAGGTAAGATATAGGGGGCAAGTAGAAGATTCTTAATGTTACCTAACACCCGACACTCAACCTCTTTTTCAAAAGGAATGTAATTAGATGACAGATACAACACGGTGAGCCACACACATTTAACAAACGCATACACACTCACATGTCCAGCCCCACTAAAGTGTGGGAAAATCAGCAATGTAATTGGAGGAATCCTACAAAGAAATTCCATAAGGGTGTCACACTCACCACATTTCATCACTAAATAAACCAAAGCCAAAAATAAGAAATAACTAGAGTAGCTTCACTCCTGTTCAAGACCAACACTCGTGTTTACAGTTCACAACCTAAAAGTACAACACGCACTGGTAATGCATCGGTTTCGACGATGTAATGGATAAATAGCTGTATTCATCTTCCGGCAGGAGGAAAGAGCTCCCTGAAAAACAACACAGGCGGAGAGGATGTGGCACAGCGGGCAGACCTCCTGGCTCGAGTGCCGGGGTTCCGGTTCGAGTCGTGCAACCTCCTATCATTCTATGCAGATCACTTAATCTCTCTGGGTGATAAAAAGGCAAACCCCTTGAAAATATAGTTCCACCAAGCCGATCTTAGCAGTATTTAGATGGTGGGAAGCTGATAAGAGAAACAAACATTGATAAATGCAGTAAAATAGGCTATAGCCAATGGAAATGGATGAAAGGTAATGGATATGCACAGGAATGAAAGTCCCTTTTAAGTTTATATTAAAAACAATGGATTTCTCGAGCACAGCGCAGGCGCTCTGTAGGCGAAACCTAAAAAGCACCTTTTACAGATGTCCCAAACTACTGTGTACAATTACACACAATAAGATCCCAATAGCAGTGGTGCAATATCACTTTAGAACAGACCTTCCTAGTTTCAGCCTAACATTCAAACCCAAACAATCTCCAGATGTGAGTATCTGGGCCGCTAACGAAAAAAACAAACCAACTCTTTTATGCTCGAGACACATAAACACATTGCTATTGGAATACATTCACAAACTTCAGCGACTAACAGTTAAGTGTGTTTTGTAGAGCTCAACTCCGGATGGCATGGGAAGACAAGGGAGCAAGATACCATGGGGCATATCAGCAAGGCGAGTCGATAGAATTATCGCCGCTTTTGCGGCTGTTTTTGGCCGAAAAGCGGCGTTATTTTTATCGCCTAATTAGCAAGCTCACGCTAAGGCGAGAAAACTTGCGTTAGCGTAGGAATTCCTAACGCCCAGTTTTGCATCTCTAATGAGATGCAAAGTGGGCGTTACTGACCTGACATGACATTTCTCCTATCATCAAGCCCAACGCTATGAAGCATGGCGGCAAGAAAAGTAGCGATAACCCCTGTTATCGCTACTTTCCGTACGCCTTCTTCAGGACTGACTTAGCCATGATATCCTATGGAAGGTGGATATCATGGCTAAGTTTGTGAGTCCCTATCATCAAGCTAACGTCACATTGCGTTAGATTATCGCTGGGTTTCCAGCGATAATCTCACGTTAGGCAGTTAGCATGAGGATTTTTATCGCTTTTGAGATAACCGTTGCTAATAGCACGCTATCTCAGCGATAAAAATCCACTCTAGCCGGCGATAATTATCCTAGCGCTAAGTGCGCTTAGCGATAATTATCGCCGGTTGTTGCTCATATGCCCCCATGTTCTTATTCTGCCATTTTTAATTCTCTTAAGGTTGAAGCTGTGGTGGTAAGAGCACACTGTTTAACAAAATGTTACCAATATACCAGGAGGGATAAGTTCGACAAACAATGAATGTCCATCTTTTTGCTGTGCATGGGAACTGAATTACTGAGTACATTTCCATTGCTGGACAAGGGAGAGTTTTTTCTCAGACATCTTGCAGGAGCTCCAGGAGCTCCCATGTCATTCAGCTGAATATACTTGATGCCCACTGTCTGTTACTGAAAATTCTGGTCATTGTAGCACCTAAACATACAAGAATGTTGATCTTAGATTAGATGCACCACTATTTGTATTGCTTTTTGAGTATTAAATGTATATACAGTGTCCATTTATGAGTTGCCAGTGTCTTAATAATCTAAGTCTTTTATCACACAAACCTTGCCATAACTGCGTAAAATCAGTGAAAGCATAAAGCCCTAGATTCACACAGAAAGTCAAAAATTACAAAGATGCAAGAAAACAATCAGTCCTCTGTGCACTAATACACCAATCACAAATTCTCAGGAGCAGGGGCACAGGCATAATTAGTTCAGCAGGTGCAGTGGCACGAGGACCCAGGGTTGGGACTGGCTCCCTATGCCCAATTTATTGTTGTCTTTTAAAGAGCAAGGGGGACCATTTTCCTTTCTTAGATTAGGTTTAATGGCATTCTTGCAATACTACTTCTTGTGCTTATGCTATGATTTCAGTGCTATGCTTGTAATCACTACTCTTCCAAACTTTGATGGTTCCTGCCACTCCTTCAATCCTCCACGACCCCATCTTTGAAAGCTTCAGCAGTAAAACGGCCAACTAACCCCAATTTTAGTTTGTTTGTCCTGCAAGTGAGATATCTGTCCTGCGTCCTGCAGTGAGCCATTCCAGGACGTCAGTTGTTCCATTTTCTGATGATCACTGAGGAGAATACAGATTAAGAGACATATAAAGCTCTTAGAAGACAGATTAATCTGCTCAAAGGGTCTCATCATTCAGAGATATGACATTACAGGACTGCCAGGGAAGCCTTAAAACGCCTAGCTAAATTGCCCAGATTTGTAAGTTTCAGCATATTTTTACATGGTAACTGGGAGGAAAAACTGAAGGTGCGCTGCACACTGCTGCTTTAGAACCACAATCAACTTTAGACAGGTTAATGTACAGCAATGTAAGCACCTGCAGTGGAGAGACTATGAACCAGTAGAGGAATAGCCATAAACCAGCAGATGACTGCCATGAAGTTTTTACATTAGCTAGATTGACCTAATGGCCAGTCAGCCACTACATTTCCTGGATGCACACAACCCCACGTTGAATGAGTTTACCCAGTTTTACAGTCTTTAAAGAAAAATACAGCAGAAGTCTTTGAAATGTGTCACATTTGCATGTGATCTGCATATTGTTATTGTAACAACCTAACATCAAAATTGCATTAAATCAAAGTTCTCTCTTAGCAGCAAATATGAAAACATGCATAGGAAGAACATAATTTGCCAAGATCAGACAATTTGGTCATGTAGGTAAACAAGAATATAATGCAGGACAACTTATTTAAGGTCCATAACTTTCCCACCATACCTCGCTGCAGTGACTAGACAATGAGATTGGGCACTTTCTCCCTTTGGGGTAATTTTCAGTGTCTATTGGGTTCCAGGTCCCTTATCATACATTTACTATCAGCATTTAGCCTCATTCCAAGTACTTTCAGCCTTTGCAATTCATAGGACCAAAAAAATACATTAAAAATACATTGAAAAGTGATTGCCTAAGGACACACATTTGGCTGGTCAGCGAAGGGCACAGGCCTGAAAATCACACCTACTGCCTCCACAGTGTCCAGTATGTCCACTGTACCACCTCTGGAGTCTGGATAGGGGACCCTGCCCAGACTTGTAATTCAATGTTTATTACTAGAATGTTGTGATAAAGTGATAAAGCTAGGATTAAGGGGGCATGGCTGCCATGGCAATATGGTGGACGTGCTGAATCACTTACCAAAGAGCCTGACCCATCTGGGTGAAAACACAGATAATCCCCCACCATGCACCGCAGGGTAGGCACAGGGTCACTGGGGGACAGCTGCTGAGGACCGGTAGGCTTAATGTGGCTCAAGAGGAACATCAGCATGAGGGCTGCAACCAATCAGAACGACTCAGGAGGGAGCAGTGGCTACCGAGGCCTGCGTGGTGCCTGGCCTGCTCCCTTAGACTACCAGTGAGTGCAGGGCACAGCACAGATCACTCGGGCACCATTGGTTGTTGTGGTTCATGGAGCAGGTGAAGAATCGTGCTGCGTTGCCATGACGGCGGAGAGCCAAGAGGCCCAGTTGAATGGGGACTAGGTGTGCTGGGTCCCCAACCTGACTCTTCCCCGTGTGGCCCCCCGGGAAGCAGACATCAGCGGGAGCCTGCGGCCCTCTTTTCCTCAATTCTTTTTGGACTAGGGCTGTCCCCCCCTGCACTTGGGGGCACAGAGCTGGTGCTGGATAGCAGCGTGGGGCAATGAAGAGCCCCCCATGCACTGCAATCAAAACGTCTGCGGTGAGGAAGTGGGAGGAGAGCACAAACACTGCATGTGCCCCCCCTGGCAGAGAGGGACTTGTTCATTGAAGCCTGAGGGGTGAGGCGGGTCCCAAGAGACTGGTAACAATGTCCATCGAGCAGGAGCATAGAAGCCCCCCAGACCAGAATTGCATACCCCTTTGGAGCCCAGATTGCACATGATTCCCCAGATGAATAAGCCTGTTGGTGTTCCGGGAGTATGGCAAGTCCCCATTCGCTGATGACCGCGTCACCCGCCCACAGGAGGGAAAAGCTAATTTCTGACCCCACTCCCAAGGATTGGGGTCTGGGCTGAGAGAAGCAAGGAGGATCACGCGTGGTGGTCCATATCTTGCAGCGTCTGGACACTAGAGTAAGTAGCTGGGAGCCGGTTTGAGCTGCCATACCACTGACCAGTGCCTCATTATACCCCGCAGATGCCAAGCTCAGCAAAAAACCTTGCAGCCATTGCCGACACCAGACAGGGCCTGTGGCGATTGATTTGAGCCTGTTACATGACGATCAATGGAAACTCTCTGCACGAGCCAAGCAAATGGAAAATGCCCACCAAACACTTCTGCAAGATTACGTGGGAGCTTGAGGGAAAGATCAGGGACCTCATAGCCAGAGTTCACGTGTTGGACAGTAGAGCAAAGGATGCTGAGGACAGGTTGCATTGTTGGCTTTCTGGAGGGAGTGGAAGGGACAAATCCAGTTGCTTTCTTTGAGACTTGCTGTCCACGGCCAAGCCGTCTTCCCACCTGTCATCTTTCTTCTTGGTAGAGCGGGATCGGGTACCTGCCAAGCAGCCTCTGCAAGATGCGCCACCGAGGCCCATGGTGGTCCAGTTGATGAACTTCAGGGACAAGGAAACTATCCTGCAAGCTGATCAAAACACCAGACCCATCACTTATACACCCTGGCGGTCCAGCTCCACAGGGCTTTGTTCCTGAGTTTGTTCTGCTGGTCTCACTTATTTGCCAAACTTAAAGTCTCTGCAAATCACACCAGCTTCTTTTTTACGAAGCCCATGGGTGCCAGGGACTGGGTGGATCAGTGACGGTACGAGCCCTCATAGCCGGGAATTCCAGAGATGCCCAGATGGTTGGATACCCCTCACTGCGGAAGAAGGTATCATCAGCGTGGGATTGGTGAGACTGTGATGACAGAATAGCCTACCCCAGCACAGGCCAATGAGGAACAGATGCAGGCACGTTCGGCAGCCACCAACATGTTGGCAGTGAGGGCCTTCCTTTCCACTGATGATACACATTGTGCACCGTCAGAGGCAGGGTAGAGTGCCTGAAATCGCAGCACTACATCGGCGGGTCTCCCCATCGTTATGCCCCAAATAGCGGAGGACATTGCCTGAACTAGACATGAGTGGGGTGCCATCACTTACAGGATACAGGGCTGCCAGGAGCCGAGGGACCACAGAAAGGACACAGCTTGGGGGGATGCCTGTCCCTCCATGTCCTGTCCCACTCCCCCAGCATTAACGGGGTCATACGTCGGTGGGGTGCTCGGAGCAGTGAGCCCGGACGTCTTGACACACTCATCTTTAGCACTGTCCGAGAGGGTCATTCCCCCATTTCGCTCTCCAGCACACTACTCACATCTATGCCACCCCTTGCTGAAGGGCAACCCCCTCATCCTCCAGGGCACTTGCTGCACATTACAGAAAGAAGCCTAGAGGTCCCCATGGGTGGGAATGTGTCTAATTTGTTTGGCCAGTAAGATATCACTCTCCCGCCCTGGGTGTTGGAGTTGGGTGTTTTGCTCTTTGTTCTTACCGAGCCATATGACATGTTTAGCTGTTACCATACAAGCAGCATGCCTCCACACCAGCACGCCTTGCAGTACTTTCACCCAGTTCCCTGTTCCACCCGACCTCCTGGACCGGGGCTGTGACATGGCTAGGATATCATTCCTAACATGGAGTGTCCAAGGGGTGGGTACAGCGTGACAACAGTATGTCAGGCGTAGAGGTGCTCAAATTGTGTTCCTCCAGGAGACTCATATCGCCAGGGGTGAGGATCTTCACCTCCAGAAGTAATGGAGAGGCCAGTGTTATAGCAAAACATATTCAGGCTATGCCAGAGGAACACTTATATGGGTTAGGCTCTCAGCACAAATAGCCATGGAATATCCCTTCTTGAGTGCAGACTCCACCACAAGGAAAAGGAGGGAGGTATTGTGTTACGTGCCACCGTTCTGCATTACTCCCACAGTAGTAGGGAAGGGAAAGAAACCCTTTTTTATACAACCCTCACCTACACTAATAGTGGCATGCTTCATCATTGGGAGCTCTTATGAAGATTGCTATTTAGGTGGCGTATATTCTAAGATGGCAATATAGCTGGTGAACAGACACCAGTGTACTGGGTGCACTGCGGTAGAAAGGAACAGTTGCAATAGTCTTAAACAACTAGGCAAAATTACCGTGAGTTTAAACTTATTTAGACTGCAATCTAATGAACAATCAACACTTGGTTTGTAGCAAAATCACTGTATTAAAGAAATGAAAACACAGTAACTGTTCAATTAAACATGGCCTCAATCTGCGAACAGTAAAGCAAATGAAGCAAAATAATACATTCAATGACAAACTGCACAGAGGCAGTGAATTTTATCGTCAGTTCTAGAGAAAATCAAAAACAAGCCCAATGCATTTCGGGATGAAGAATCATCCCGAAATGCATTGGGCTTGTTTTTGATTTTCTCTAGAACTGACGATAAAATTCACTGCCTCTGTGCAGTGCACCCAGTACACTGGTGTCTGTTCACCAGCTATATTGCAGTTTTGATTGCGAGGTGGGCTTCCTCGTTTCTGAGTAGCACGCCACAATTTTTCTATTTGAATGAAATATGATTCGTTTGTTTACCTTCAGTGTGCGCTAACTTCAAATTCATTGAGTATATTCTAAGATATCATGTTCTCTTCTACTCCCAAGGTAACTCTTTATTAGTGGGGTGGAAGGGAAGGTTAAAAACAAAGACTATGTTCGGGTATTTAGGATGTAATGGTCCTATGACCCTAGTTCACCAACATGTTTCAGCCCTATCTTCACGGCTTAAAAAGGCCCCAGGCTTTCATCAGGGTGGGTTCATAAATATGTCACTTCCACAATGAAGTGTCTTGAGTGTATTTATTGTGTGCAATTAAATTAACTCAAAGCATGCACCTAGGATATAATACTTGCAACTCAGGGTTGTACCTGTTAATAAAGAAAATATGTTGAGGACCTTTGCCATCATGTAGTACATCATTCATGACACGTACTTATCCCCTCTGTGCATGTTTGTTTGCATGCTAGAGAATATTTTCAGAATGGTATATCAATCATTAGTGTTTATTCAATTTCATAAACACACGAATCATGACTGGCATCAAAATCATGCTTGTGGACATAGAAGCTGTGAAAGTGACGTGGTTATATAATAAACCACCATTCATGACCCAAGCTATGGGTTTAAGTGAGCATAGCATTCACCTATAGACGTCCCTCTGAATAAGTTAACTTAAGCCACTTGATTTACGTTACCTACCCCAAGTGCTGGAGATAAATTGTATTGTATTGTATTGTAATTGCATTTATATAGTGCTCACTCCCCCTGACGAGTAGCACGCTACCCCAGGAGCCATAGAGGATTAGTGCTGAATTAGTATAGTGAAACATGCAAGTAAATGTTAAGTGGTGGATAGGTTAGTCAGTTATAGGTTAGTCAGTTATTTGGATTCAGATTCGAAAAGATAGCAGAATCTTAAAGCACGCTACTCCGGAAACCCATAAAGGATTAGTGCTGAATTTGGTGAAATATGAAAGTAATTTGAGTGGTGGATATTAGTCAGTTATTTGGAGTGAGAAGGGTAGCGGAGGGATAAAAGGGAAGAAAGGTTTGCATTCATGTAGCACCTGTTACCCCTGATGGGTGTTGAAGCCCTTTTCTGGCGAGTAGGACGCTACTCTGGAACCCATAAAGGATTAGTGTTGAAAATTAGTATAGTGAAGTATGAAGTAATTTGAGTGGTGGATATGTTATTCAGTTATTTGGATGGACAAGGGTAGGCACATCCAAATCCAAATGTGTTTTTAGTGCTGGCATTAGCTGTATTAGGATAGCAATCGTGTAGCTGTTCTGTATCATGTTCCTCATCCAGCATGCTAAGATGGCATTTTGATGGGTCTGTGTGTGAATGTGGTGGAAATGGTGTTTGAGAGTGAGTTGGTGTGCTGTGTTGTTTTCGTGGTGTAACATTGTTGTGCAGTAGACATGGGGAAGCAAACTTGTGAGGTGTGGCACTTCGCTTATGTTGGTTGCGTGTGTTTATGGCGGAAGGTGTATGAGTCAGGGGTGGTGGTGCAGCATGAGGGTCATGTAGTAAGGTTCTAAATTGTCCAATTTATGAGAGGCGGTTAGAAGAGAGTTGCTGTCTTGCTGTATCTGTGTTAGGTGTGGTGGAAGAGATAGAGCTTGGCATTGGAGTTTGTTCCTTTGTGTAGTTTGAAAGGTGGGTGTATGTTTGTATTTTGTGATGGTAAGTATTTTGACATATTGCGCTTTGAAGATCTTGTTGTGCGGGTGTGTGTGATATGTTTTGTTTTTGAGAAGTAGTGGAAAGGGGTGCTGGTGTGTTTGTTTCATGCAATGGATTTGGTTGTATAGTATTGTTTGTGAGAGGAGGTTGTGAGGTAGAGGGGGTGGTGATGTGTTTTTGAGTAGAGTGTATGATGTGTGTAGGAAGGAATGAAGTAGAGGTACGAGTGTTTGTCTTAGACTGGTTTGTTGCAAGCGTTAAAAAGTGTGGTGGTGTGCAGTGTGTGTGTTGTGCGTTAGTGTTATTATGGTAGTAGGGAGAGGAGGGTTTGGTTGGAGAAATGATGGAAGGATGAATATATGTTTGTTAGTGATTAAAGGTGGTCTGTTAGGTGTAATTAGAACAGGGAGCGTGTGTCTGGATGGGATGTAGTTATGTATGGTGTTGAATGATGATGATGAATACCCACGGGGCAAGAGGGGGCAGCCCTGTAGTCAGACTCTTAAAAAAGATAATTGAAAACCGAGCCATGGTATATCAAGAAAGCGGAGAGGTCATAGTTTTTAAAATATCCATACAGAGATATATTTTGAATGGTAGTAGCGCAAAGCAGGCACTTCACACAGATAAGGCACTTACTACCTCAAGGGTCCCAACCCTTCACGAGACCTACTTGGCTCGGCTCCTAGACTTTATGGCAGTTGAGTGCAACTGGAGAACAGTATATATAGTTCCTTGGGCTCTGATGGAATGGTCGGGTTTCCTCAATTGGTTGTTTAATTGGAAGCACCAGGAACAGCTGCATCGTGAAATGCAATGCAACTGATCCCTGTGGAGAAGGCTGATTGATAGTGGGTGGAGAGGCCCTAGTGCACACCAGTGCCAAAGAGGGAACAGTAATCCTCTGGCATGGCACTATATTCTGACACCTGTCCGGGCCTGCCCATCACATTGTGTGCACCTAGGGCTGGGAATCATGGGAGATGAAGTCTCCTTTCTTTTTTCCATGTTAGGCCATGTTATAAGGGGCTTGCTATAAAATTAGTGAGAAAAGGTGATTGTACACAGAGCATAGGTATAGTGACTGGGTATGTTGTGACACATATCCCACTTGTGTGACCCCTGCCTGAGTTGGCATGTGGCAATGTGCACGTCACCCATGGAATTTTACCGAATGGAATTTCGGTGCAGGCAGTGTCACTCTCCAAGATGGTGAGGCTTCCGTGTCGATTGTATTATTTTACTAACTTACCAGTGAGCATTCTCTGCAGCACATTCTGAAAATTGAACACTATGCTTGATGGCCTTATCTGGAATAAGTGCAGGCGCAGGGTAGAACTGCCCAAGTTGCAGCTCCCCGTACAGAGAGGTAGACTCAGTCCCGAACTTTGAGCATTACTACCTGGTGGCTCAGCTACAGTGGCCCACACGCTAGTTGGGGGAGACACCTGGAAGAGCTAGGACTGGTCCATGAGAGGATAAAACTAGAGGTAGTGCGGTAATAGGTTCTCCCTACTGTGGGGCTCCACCCCCGCTATTTGTCTATTGCGAGTGACATATGCCAGCTATGAAAGAGCCCTGCGTCCAGTGTTTAATTTGTAAAAAATATAAGTGCTGAGGCACTCTTGAGGAGGCCACTACAGCTTGCACCACACACTGCCCCCGCCATGCTGCCAATGATAGCAACAACACAACTACTAACCATCACACTTCTACAAGTGTGACAATTCGGACTATTTCAGGCCTCCAAAGCTATAAGAATGGCTGGGTAGAAGGCAATAGTAATTCTTAATGTACATTGAATTAATAATTACCTGTTGTTGTGGTCATCTGTAAATCACCCGGACAGCGCCACCTTGTGGCAGACTGTTACAAGTACCAGAGATGACAAATAAGTGCCGGTGCCGAGCACCGGAAACTAATGGCTCAAATTAAGCACTGCCTGCGTCTCATAACAGAAATGCCTCAGTATTGGGTCCACTTACATTCCATGCAAGGAATGGGGGTCCACTTACATTCCATGCAAGTACTGAGAGAACAGATTGTCTACGAGGGAGTGGAGCTTTGGGAATAGGCGGGTATGAGCATTCTTGATGATTTGATCAAGGACAGGGCCCTCATCCTCTTCAATCAGCTGGTGGACAACACAAGCCTACCGGAGGGCCACTTCCTGACCTGTGGGCAGCTGGCGGGTGAATTGGAGAGAATATGGGGTACAGTGGGCACAGAACCTGACCCTCACCCATTGATATAAGCAATGCACAGAATGGATGCTGGTCATCGGCTGATTACCTGGCTAGCTAGCGTCCTCTTCCACACACTGCAAGATCTTAAGCAGACATGGGAGGGAGACACCCGCTGAAGGTCTCCCCAATGCCTGCTTACAATACATACAACTCAACATCCTACACAGGGCATACCTCACCTTGTCCAAACTTCACAAAATCTACTGAGGCTTCATCGGAATGCCTGCACTGTCACGTGTCCAGAGCGGACATACTGCACATGTTCTGGAGCTATCCGTGGGTGTGCAGTCTTTGGTTGGGGGTCACGGACACCCTTGCCGGAGTCACGGGCCATACTGACCTAAACTGCGTGGCTGGCAGCAGGGAGCTACAAATCGCTTTATTGATCTGGCACTACTAATGGCACGTAGATTGACTGCTATGCACTTAAGTGGGGCAGGGCCGCAGCATGTCGTTCTGTCAAGAAGAGATGCATGGATTGTGGAGGCAATCCTTCGCGGCAGGGTGGGATGATCGATTGGCTGCCCTCCAGGGACCATAGGACAGCTCCATCACCTCGAACTGACCAAACACACGATGTAACAGCTTGCTACTGCCAAGTCAGTAGTACAGACCTTCTTTCCCTCCACATCCTCCGTGACACCCCCTTCCTGCATTGTCACAGCTTAGTGGTGACACACTTTGTGCCACATATCATAGACCGACACTGGACACACTGCAGCATAGAGGATCCCAGGGACAGTTTGCATACCATGATTACACATTGCATGTTTTCATTTTCATGTCCATACACGAACTGACTCACAGTTAGAACTGTTTGTTGAAGTATATTGGAACATGCTTTTCCTAGTCACCACATACGTGCATACATGGTTATGGGCTTTTGTTGCAAAACACCCCAAATGATGCTGTCAAAATGTAGTAATGGAATGTCGTACCCGCTGTACTGCCTGTCATAAAAACCCAATAAAGATGGTAAAAAATAAATAAAGCTAGACTTAAATGTAAAGTCTCATAGTTCAACTGATAAAACATGCTACCCACTGGATCACACAATGTGGAGGAGGGTGGTGCTGTCAGCCTATTCCACTGAAATGTCCTCCTGGTAAATAGACATAATATCGAAAAAATAATATCGAACAACAAGAATATCGAAGTTAAAATATCGAGATAACATTAATATCGAAGTGTAGAATATCGAGGTAAGTAATATCGTTTTTTTTGTGTTTAGTAAAATGTCGAAGTATGAAATATCGATGTAGTAATATCGTTTGTAGATAATATTGATTGATTAGTTTTGTTAGAAATATCGAAATATAATATATATATTGTTTAAAATGTCTATTTAGTGTATATTGAATGAGTAAATTGTTTAATTATATGTATAAATACTTTCTTAATTTTTAAAATATAATTAATAGTGTTAAGAAATTTATTGTATGATATGTTTTAGGAGCGGGATGTTGGGTTATTAGGGGATAAGGGTGGGGAGTGTTTTAAAAATATTAGTGTAAAATCAGATAATAATTTAAAAATAATAAATAATAAATAATTATGAATAGTAAATTGTAATGAAATTTGTAAATTAAATATTTATAATTTAGAAAATAATAAAGAAATTATATATATTTTTTAGGAGCGGGATGTTGGGTTATTAGGGGAGAAGGGTGGGGAGTGTTTTAAAAATGTTATAGTAAAATCAGATAATAATGTAAAAATATTAAATATTTTAGAATTCGAAATTTCAAAATTTTAATGTAAATTCGAAATTAATAATTTAAAATTATACTGAAATTTTATTTTTGTTTTATGAGTGGGATGTAGAGTTATTAGTGTATAAGGGTGGGGAGTGTATTAAAAATATTACTGTAAGATTTGATAAGTTATAAATATTAATTTTTAAGAATTAGACATTTAAAATTTTTAATTTAATTTTGAAAATTGTAAAAAAAAACAATCAAATTAATTTCGAAATTAATTATTGGTTTCATGGTTGGGAAGTTGAGTTTATAGGGCGTAAGTGTGTGGATTGTATTTTAATAATTATTACAAATTTATAGATTAATAAGTAAATATATAATTGGCAATAATTTAAATTTGTGAAAATTTAATTAAAAATTCAAAAGATATAATTTTATTTGGAAATTAAAATTTCAATATTGATGTTGTATTTATGGGTGGGATGTGGGTATATTAGGGGAGAAGGTTGGGGAGTAATTGTAAAAAATAATAGTGTACAAATAGATCATAAAACAATTCAATTTATTAGTAAATATTGTGAAATTAAAAATTTTAAAAGAAAATTATAATAAAATAATTGTATATTTGCAAATTTTATGGAAAATATACTGTACATTTTAATGGAATTAGGGTTAATATGGGATAGGGGTGGGTATTGTTGTAACTATAGTAATGTAAAATGTAATAGTTTTTAAATGATATCTTATAGTTAATAAATGTAGATTTTTAATATTTTAAGTGATGTTATAAGCAGCACCTTCTCTCAGTTTTATCTTTCTGGAGCGGGAATATTACATTTTATTGGGTTAGTGTCCAGCACCTTCCCTCAGTTTATGTTAACTGGAGTGGGAATAGTAAATTATATAGGGTTACTGTCCAGCACCTTCATTGACTTTATTTTAACTGGAGTGGGGATAGTAAATTATATAGGGTTACTGTCCAGCACCTTCTCTGAATTTATGTTAAGTGGAGTGGGAATAGTAAATTATATAGGGTTACTGTCCACCACCTTCTATGACTTTATGTTAACTGGAGTGTGAATAGTAAATTATATACGGTTAGTGTCCAGCATCTTCCCTGACTTTATGTTAACTGGAGTGGGAATAGTAAATTATATAGGGTTACTGTCCAGCACCTTTCTTGACTTTATGTTAACTGGAGTGGGAATAGTAAATTATATAGGGTTACTGGCCAGCACCTTTCTTGAGTTTATGTTAACTGGAGTGGGAATAGTAAATTATATAGGGTTACTGTCCAGCACCTTCTCTGAATTGATGTTAACTGAAGTGGGGATAGTTAATTATATAGGTTTACTGTCCAGCACTTTCCCTGACTTTATCTTAACTGGAGTGGGAATAGTAAATTATATAGGGTTAGTGTCGAGCATCTTCTCTGACTTTATGTTAACTTGAGTGGGAATAGTAAATTAGATAGGGTTACTGGCCAGCACCTTCCTTGAGTTTATGTTAACTGGAGTGGGAATAGTAAATTAAATAGGGTTACTGTCCAGCATTTTCCCTGAGTTTATGTTAACTGGAGTGGGAATAGTAAATTATACAGGGTTACTGTCCAGCACCTTCCTTGACTTTATGTTAAGTGGAGTGGGAATAGTAAATTATTTAGGGCTACTGTCCAGAACTTTCACTGACTTTATGTTAACTGGAGTGGGAATAGTTAATTATATAGGGTTACTGTCCTGCACCTTTTCTGACTTTATGTTAACTGGAGTGGGAATAGTAAATTATATAGGGTTACTATCCAGCACCTTTCCTGACTTTATGTTAACTGGAGTGGGAATAGTAAATTATATAGGGTTAGTGTCCAGCACCTTTCCTGACTTTATGTTAACTGGAGTGGGAATAGTAAATTATATAGGGTTACTGCCCAGCACCTTTCCTGACTTTATGTTAACTGGAGTGGGAATAGTAAATTATATAGGGTTACTATCCAGCACCTTTCCTGACTTTATGTTAACTGGAGTGGGAACAGTAAATTATATAGGGTTAGTGTCCAGCACCTTTCCTGACTTTATGTTAACTGGAGTGGGAATAGTAAATTATATAGGGTTACTGTCCAGCACCTTTCCTGACTTTATGTTAACTGGAGTGGGAATAGTAAATTATATAGGGTTACTATCCAGCACCTTTCCTGACTTTATGTTAACTGGAGTGGGAATAGTAAATTATATAGGGTTAGTGTCCAGCACCTTTCCTGACTTTATGTTAACTGGAGTGGGAATAGTAAATTATATAGGGTTACTGTCCAGCACCTTTCCTGACTTTATGTTAACTGGAGTGGGAATAGTAAATTATTTAGGGTTACTGTCCAGAACTTTCACTGACTTTATGTTAACTGGAGTGGGAATAGTAAATTTTATAGGGTTAGTGTCCTGCACCTTTCCTGACTTTTTGTTAACTGGAGTGGGAATAGTAAATTATATAGGGTTACTGTCCAGCACCTTTTCTGACTTTATGTTAACTGGAGTGGGAATAGTAAATTATATAGGGTTACTATCCAGCACCTTTCCTGACTTTATGTTAACTGGAGTGGGAATAGTAAATTATATAGGGTTAGTGTCCAGCACCTTTCCTGACTTTATGTTAACTGGAGTGGGAATAGTAAATTATATAGGGTTACTGTCCAGCACCTTTCCTGACTTTATGTTAACTGGAGTGGGAATAGTAAATTATATAGGGTTACTATCCAGCACCTTTCCTGACTTTATGTTAACTGGAGTGGGAATAGTAAATTATATAGGGTTAGTGTCCAGCACCTTTCCTGACTTTATGTTAACTGGAGTGGGAATAGTAAATTATATAGGGTTACTGTCCAGCACCTTTCCTGACTTTATGTTAACTGGAGTGGGAATAGTAAATTATTTAGGGTTACTGTCCAGAACTTTCACTGACTTTATGTTAACTGGAGTGGGAATAGTAAATTATATAGGGTTAGTGTCCTGCACCTTTCCTGACTTTTTGTTAACTAGAGTGGGAATAGTAAATTATATAGGGTTACTGTCCAGCACCTTTCCTGACTAGTTTATGTTAACTGGAGTGGGAATAGTAAATTATATAGGGTTAGTGTCCAGCACTTTTTCTGACTTTAATATAGGTGAAATGGGAATAGTAATTTGTATAGGGTTAGTGTGCAGAATGTATATGTATTGTGTTAATGAAGTATGTTTTTGGATTTAATGTTGGAAAAAATGTGATTATTTACATTTTTAAACCATTAAATTAGCTAAATTATATATGTGATAGTAATAAATTATGAAATCCAATGACACATTTTATATTTTTATATAAGCTTTATTTTTGTTGAACAAAGTAGAGATTATTGATTTTTTTATTTACAGAATGAAGTATACATTAGTAGAGATACAGCAAATATGCATACATTTGTATATTTTTGCAATGTTTTAAGGAAAAAAAAAATCTTGATATCATCACATTTGATAACAGAAGTATTGATAATTACAAAAATAAATACATAACATTTATTAATTTTTTACATTGTTTGTAAATAAACATATTCTTACAGTATTCATATAATAATGTGTTTGTTGGCTATATACATAAAAATAATCATTGCGTATGTAATTTCTGAAGAATATTGTGTCATTTTTATTTTGTTGTTGTACATAATTAGTTTATGACAAATAGTATATTTTTATGCTATGTATTTTTAATGATGATTAATAATATTATTGTAGGAAATGTTAATATTATTAATTTTTATATTTTATTATTATATGAAAAAAAATGTTTTGTACATGTACGTTTTGAAATAAAAATTTAAATAATAACATACATTTTATTATAGTTTGTACAGTTGTGAAAAAAATATTACTGTATTATAATCATAATAATAATGTATTTTTAATTATTATGAATATAATTTTTAAAGGTATTGTTTATTAGAAAATAATTTTTAAGAATTTAGATAAATTTATGTTGTTTTTATATATGATTATAATGAAGTTTTTTATTGTTTTAATGTATTTATACTGATTTAAGTAGGGATTTTCATTTGAATGGGATTATTTTGTAACCGCTTCATGTTATTTTGGGTCATTTTGGACTGAGGAAGCTCGCGGTCGGAAGCTGCGTCGCGTTGAGCAAGGTAAGGGGTGTTTTAAGTATTAAGTGTTATTAAATACTTATGTTTAGGATAGTTAGGATGTTTATAGTGTATTCATTGATAATGTTAAATGTTTTGGGTGTTTTTGGGGTGTTAGTAATGATTTAGTTACGTGTGGTTGTTTACTGGTTGTGACGTAGTTTTAGAAGTAAATATTGTGATTAAATATGTGTTGTTTGAAATGATGTAATTGTATTTATTTCATGTATTTGGGTGTGATTGTCTGGGTGGGTATGTTTTGTTCTTTTTTCAGGTAAATGTTGATCGATGTTTTTTCGAAGACCAAGACGCGTTCTTTTTTTCTAAAGTGTGTGTTACTTTATTTAAGTAATATTGTTAACACACTTTTTAACTTTTTACGGGATTTCATGGAGCGTTTTTTTTTATTTTTTACTTCTTTTCGGGTTTTTTAGGGTTTGGATATTATGATGGAAAGAGAGACGTTATTTTTTTTTTTTTAGAAAGTGTGTTTTAGTTAATGAAACTAAGAAAGTTATCACACTTTTTTTTCACCTGGATTTCCAGGAGCGTTTGTTACTATTTTGGCCTATTTTTCGGGTTTTGAGGGTTTCACGTTTTTGGATTTGTCGAGGATGGATTTACATTGGATGTGTTCATTTTTTCATTTTTGGTGGGGCAAATTTTTTATTATTACTATGGATTGACATACAAATGTAAGGAGTCTTGCTTGGTGGAATTCATCTTGTATGGCTACATCAAAGGTAAGTTATATTTTGTTATAATTTGGGTGGGAAATGTTATTATAGTTTATTGTTATATATATTATATTTACATAAATAATATTTAATTGTACATATATATTTTCTATATGAAAATGAAATGTATCTGACAATTATTTATTATTTAGGAAAATATAGTATTAATATATTATTGCAATTGTTTATTGAATTGACCTATTTCTTTTGTTAGCTGTGTGTATGTTAATTATAAAATGCTTTTGGCTATTAGTGATAGGTAGTCTAGGCCACTTGTTGATGGGTATAGGTTTACTTGACTTTGTAGTAGATCAAACATTTGTTTGGTTTGTTTAGTTAATTTAGGACCTATTTGAGTAACAGATTGTTGCATCCGTAATTCTTGGTAGCTTTGTTCTTTTTGTAGAGATTCCAGGAGTTTTTGTAGGGTAGGTTTCCCTCTGCTTGTAGTTGCTTGGAAGGCATTATGCCATCCTTCAACACTATTGTTTGTTTTAGATTGTTTATTTAAGGTACTCAGGTATACATTCCACCAAGGAATGTGGAACTTTGGTTGTCTTCTATGTCCTGATCGATGTAATCTTCCCACCCAGGTGTCCTCAAAGTAGTCTAGGAGTTGGCTTAATTTGTCTTCGTTCTTTTTGTATTAGGGACTTTCTATTAGAATATTATAGTGTTCTGCTACATCTGTTACAGGAACGTATGCTAGTGCTATTAGTTTTTTAACCTGGTAGGCAAAAGTACTATCTGTAGCGTATTGTACACTTAGGGTGGACTTTTGCAGATGTCTCCATAGACTCTGGTTAAAATGATAATAGCAACCTTGGATTGCTGTGTGTGGATAATTTTTTAGTATTGAATTGATCATGGCTAATTCGAAATCAATAATTATTTTTTGTGGGAAATAATTATTGGTTTCTTCTTTAATTTTGGTTAACATTTCTATGTATGTTGTTTGCTGTTTATTTGGTAAGAGGGCATAGATGAATGGAATGTTAGAATGTTGGTACAATCCATGCACTGTGTACAGTTGGTAGAATGGTTTTGGACAAACTTTAAAAGTTCCATCCATCATCCAAGTGTCACATTGTTGTAATTTCACTAAATTGTTTGCAGTAGCAAACATAATTATTCTTTTATCAGAAGATTTGTTATCAAACAAAATAAATGGTTCATTAGTGTGAGTTATGCTTAATTCTGGGGGAATTATTACTGTCTCAAATGTTTTAGGGGTAGGTAGTGTTTTGGTAGTTAGTTTTTTTTGTCTAGCAATAGTTCTTTTTAAACAATCAATTGGGGGTAATTGTGCTGATGCATGGTGTGGTATTTTTAATAATTGTTCTTTGAGTATTTGGGTGGTGGGTTTATCAGTGCTAGTACTTGCTTCTTTAATGTTTTCAAGAGCATTTATCTTCTATCTCTGTTATATTGGGGGGGTGATTATGTTCTTTTACAGAAAGAACAGTGGTTTCTTTTGTAATAGCTCTACCATAGCATTTGTTTGAGTAGTATTTGCTACATTTCCAAAAACATTTTCAGACCACTTTGCTTTTCTTGTGTATATACATAACCCATATAACATAACAACATTTTATTTTTTTGAGATGTTATAAATTCTGCACCTTCAGTCATGTTGTTCTGTATTATGCTAGGAGAGATGAAAATTTATTTTGTAAATATAAACAATGTTATAGATATTTTAAATATATTTACATTTTAGTGAATATACTTACAATGTTTAATTTGATGTGTTGAAAGATGTTAATTAGCTGATTTCAAGCTTTCAGTTTAATCTTGGAGATAGATTTTCTGTTGATAAGAGAAAAACATTAGTTAATAGTTGGATACATTTTTTTAAATGTGATACAGTTTTAAGGGGAAAGTCACATTCTGGCTGCGTATTTTAGGCTGTTTAATGATTGAGGTTTATATACTTACTTATTTCTTTGGTCCAGTAGGTGATTGCGTAGAAGGTAGTTTTGGATGGTTCTGTGGTTTTCTGTAGAGGAGAGAAATAAGGAATAAATCTGTTTTAGAAATATGTTTTTTAATTAATACTTGTAGGTGGGTAGGAAAAATTTAAAATATACTTACATTGATTATTATTAGAGTTGTGGTGATGTCCAAAATATTTCTGTCTGTTTAGAAGGTATCTATAGAGGAGATATGAATGTAATTAAATCAAGTGTAGTAAATTCATTTATAGAAATAGTTTCAGCTGTAGCATTCTAGATTTGTTGCTTTATCAATAGAGTTTAACTTACTTTCTGTAGTTGTTAAATTTTCTTTTGGATTGTAAATCTTCTTTCAGGAAACAGTTGAGTAGAGTTTCATCTTATTTCTTCTTTTCAGTTTGTCGTGTGAAAGAGATGTTGAAATGTAGTGTTTTTATAGTGTGCAATTAATTAGTTGCTTAATTTCATTGGTGTAATTTGAAATGTGAGCATGTCATTGGTCAACCTTGATTTTTTTTTTTATTTTCTGGCTGTTTGTTTCCATGTAAGGGAAACGCTAATTAGCAACTTATTAGTAGTAAGTTATTGTTTATTTGTAGTATTAAATGCTTTAAAGAAAATTTTAAATGTGGTTTTATGCATGTATAATAATTAGAAAATTATTTATGTAGTGAAATGTATTCATATTGTTTATGGAATGTTTATTTTTAAATGTATGTATTTGAACGAAAATGTTAATGTTATTTAAGTGTTTTATTATGTATTACAATGTTAATGTATGTGTTGTGCTTAAAGTATATTTTCTTCATAGTTTTTTAGATAGTCGATATTGTGAAATATTCTATATTTTGGTTGTCTATATTTCTGGTTTCGATAATTTTGTAATTTACATAGTCATTTAAGAGTAGACGATAATTTTGTTAACGATATTTATAAGTTCGATATAATGATATACGATATTTTTTAAAGACGATATTGTGTACTCGATATTTTAGTATTTTCTTTAATAAGTATGGTGAGTCGATAATATTGTAGTCGATAATTTAGCAACGATATTTTAAGTAGTCGATATTTTGGTAATCGATATTATGTCAGTGATCCGTCCTCCTTGTTGTGGGTCCTGCAAGAGTGTTCCTCAACTTCCTAAATTAAGCCAGTTCTAAGAACTGCTAATGTTTGCAGATGAGAGATCAACAACCAAAGGAGATTGTCAGTAATTGGTTACTGTTGAGTATCCTTGATGAATACTGTCATTTACCATTGTCCCATAGACTAATTTCAAACAATCATTGGCAGAGGCAATAGGTCCCACCTTTGGAGTATGCTGTACAGCCTCAAGACACTGTGCATCACTGCTAAAATATTTTGTTTTTAAAAAGGTCCAATGGTGGTTTCAACCATTTTCTTGACAAACATATGCCACACATGTACATGCCAGTGGAATGGCACTTACACCATTTGTCTTAATTTTCTATTTATCGATCCAAGATGACAGAAGCCACTGGACTGATACATCAAAAAAAAATAAAGGTATTTTAGTATCAATCAATCAATTTTAACTTTATTCGATATGTAAAAACAGTATTATAAAAGTACAAGTATTCATATTTAAAAAGTCGATAAAGTTCATTAATAAAATATCACAAAAAGCGTTAAAAAGAGTACACTAAGCATAATTACAGTAATATAGCAGCCATCATGAGATCATTTAAGAAAGAGATACATAGCATGCGTAAGATCTTGTACCATCTAAGGCTGCATTGATGCCCTTATTCTCACAATCACTTTTAGATAAGAGGAAACCACAGCAATGGCTAAGGGATTGTCCAGTGTTTTCAATTTATAATAGGCCGCTCTACAGGAACGTAATCCCCATGATTTAAGCAGTGGTTTCAAAAAGGTAACCCTCGGCAGTTGATAAAACCTGCAGAACAAGATGCAATGAATATTAGATTGTAGTGACAGGCCATCACAGGGGCATTTCTCCAAATTTCTGGACCAACAATTTTGATTGGGAAATGTTAGCAGTCTGAAAAAGGTATCGGTACGGAAACGAGTCACAAGCATGCGAATGAAAGGGGATGGAATTAAAAATAAATATTGCTGAATCCCTTTAGTTGTAGTAGAGTGTTGGTGATCAACTACCGTGCTCTTGGATTTTTCAAGAGACCAACGTCGATTAGTCAGGTGGCTTAAAACTAATCGTTTTAATGTGACTCTAGGTATTTTATTCAGAGTTGAGGGGTCATAGAAAAATTCTGGATGCCCTAAATCAGATGACAAGTTTCTTACGTATTTCAGCCACTTAATATTATCAACCTCGTTCAAGCTGAGACAATCTGTAATGATTTCCCTGTTAAAATATGTCTCTTGGCTGGTCCAGACTTTGTGCCATAAAATAATGGGAGAAGAATTTATAATGTCCGTTATATGCGTGAGGCCAAGTTCATTATGCATCACATATGTTGAAGTACCACGTGGGGCAGCCAGAAGATAGCGCAGAAATAAGTTCTCGAAACGTTGGATGTGATCGACGTGCTCGATTCCCCAGACCCGTAAGTGCCAGTCGAAACACACTTGGCCCTGTAAGTCTGTAATAAGGGGTTAATCGGGCGTCCCCCCAACTTTTTGAGAAATTAGTCAGTGCGCCTATAGCTTTGGAAAACGCAGCACCCCTAGCTTGAGCGGCAGCCCGCCAGGTGCCCCTCTTATCAAAAGTAATGCCCAAGTATGGGAACCTGTCAGTGCTTTCCAGCTTACTGCCATTTAAAAAGATGGAGCATTGTTTCTTTCCAATTCCTAGACCACAGGACATGGTGAAGGTTTTGGAGGCATTAACTTTTAAACCTCTCTGTGACATAAAATCAGTGAATTCACTTACTGCCCTTTGAAGCCCCATACGAGTCTGTGACATTATTGCTGCGTCGTCCGCAGAAAGGAGTATGGGTATGGGTTTCCCATTTATAATGGGGTAGTCATAGTAATTTCTGTTAAGGTGATGACCGACAGAATTTATATAGAGGGTAAAAAGTAGAGGGGCTAATATGCATCCCTGTCTTACACCTCTCCTAATATAAAGCCTATCGGAACATTCTCCCCGTCTACCATATCTAACACGGGCTGATGCTCCCCTATAGAGCTCTTTAATAAATGCAAGAATAGGGGGCTCTAGTCCAATCTCAACAAGAGATTCCCAGAGGAGCTCATGATCGACGCAGTCGAAAGCGGAGCTATGATCTACGAAAGTCACAAAAAGGTTCCCCTTTTTTGCCTGAGTATACTTGGCAATTATGAGGGTCAAATTCAAACCCTGCTCGATGGTGCCTCTACCCTGTCTGAAGCCATATTGTAAATTGGAAATTATGTCTTGCTCGCCTATCCAATCGTGAATTCTATTTAAAATAATTCGCCCTGCGACTTTCATTATAGAGTCAAGCAGTGAAATTGGGCGGTAGTTAGAAGGATTGTTCCTATCGCCTTTTTTAAAAATCGGCACTACAACCGCCTCGGGCCATGTGTCAATGAAGCCTATGGCATTCAGAGAATTTAGAACATTGGTGAGCAAGGGGGCCCACAAGTCCGGCTGTGATTTAAAAACATTGATTGGTACACAGTCCGGGCCAGGTGCCTTCCCAGAAGGGCTTTCTTTCAATGCCACGAGTACCTCATCACAGTCGAAAAAAACGTCCAGAGGAAACAGACTGGAAATGTTTGACTCTATCTGAGGGTTGGGGTGACTTTCCGAGGCGCCCACATGTTCTTTAGGGTCTGGTATATCATATAAAGTGCCAAAGTGACTAACCCAGGTTTCAGCGGTTATAGCTATATCAATTTTTGTTGGCTGGGTGCACTGCAAGGTGCATTTACTGCCTTCCAAAAGGCGGTATTATCCCTGTTACTAGAAGCTTCCTGTACAGCTAGCCAGGCCTCTGATTTCAGCTGTTTTTTTCTGGTCAGTCGGACTGCACGGTAATTTTGTCTGGCTTGCCATATTTGTGACTGGTTTCTTGGATTAGTTTTTAGGACAATTTTTAGATGTTTCAAGGCTTTTGAGAAAGTCCTATTAAACCAGCCTTGGCTGCCTAATGAAGTTTTCCTTGGGGCTCGTGTAAGTAATCTTTTAATCTCCAACGTAATTATGGAAAAAGAATGGCTGATTGCCTGGGGACTTTCTATTGTTGACAAGCATATCTGTATATGCTCGTAGGTATTTTTAACCAAAGAGTTAAGAAAAGCAGGGGGGACTACTTTATCCCATTTTAAATAAAGCCCCGTAGTAGTTCCCAACTTGTGTGGCGGGGTATGGGACGGATTCTTCCTTACGTCAGGACTAACAAGTAAGGTTAATTTTAAGGTCACCATGATAGGGTAGTGATCACTGATGGCACTGTCAAGAGTCTCCCAATTAAATATGATCTCTGAGTACCTGGAGGATAACAAAGTATAATCAATTATAGATGACAACCTCTCCCATTGTAAGTTGGTTTAAAGCACTTTGGTGGAGAACACAACTCATTCACATATGATAAGTTGAAATGAGATGTTAGTCCATTTAAAAGGTCTCCTAATTTAGTGTGCGAAAAGTGGGTAGAGGTATCACTGCTAATAGAGTCCAAGCCACAGGTGCCTTTATTACTCTGTGTGCACAATGGACAATTAAAGTCCCCCACCCAGATAAGCAATATATCAGTTTTAAGGTGGTTCTCAATTTTTATTAAGTCGGCCTTTAAGCCATTGAGAACCAATTCATAACGGGAACTTGGAATGTTGTTATAAAAATTAACCAAAGTAATGTTTTTAAAATGACCACTTGTTAAGGAAATAATCTGATAATTTTCAGTCCCAGTAAAATGTATTTGTGATAATCCTCGTTCCACGGATATATACGTTGAGAGCCCACCCTTATTTCTGCCATATGAACTAGGAAGAGCTGGGGTGTGGAAGGTCTTAGACCCACAACCATCCACACCCTCACCCCACACCATGCCCACAGACAAGAATCCAAAGTTCACAAGGGAGGAGCTGGAGATCCTTGTCAATGAAGTCCTCAGAGTCGAGCCACAGCTGTTTGGAACATTGGTCAGACAGACCAGCATAGGCGAAAAATCACGCCTGTGGCAGAGAATCGTCGATAGGGTGAATGCTGTTGCACCCATCAGAAGGACCAGGAATGAAAGCCAAGCCAGGTGGTACAATCTGCGGAGGTCAGTCAAGCGAAAAATGAATGACGACTACGCCCAGAGCAACATCACTGGAGGTGGTGGGCCCCGCAGACCAGTACATTTCCATCCCTGGGAGGAGAAGGTGATGGCCCTGCTTCCGCCGGTGGGAGTACATGGACTTCAAGGACTTCCAGAGCCTGGTGAGTACACAAACAACTTATGTAACATGGGGGTAATGGCATCCACACCCCAACTACACAAAATGCACGCAACTACCCCCAAGCCCTCACCGGCCAGAACCACAGTCAAAAACAACGCTAATGCCACTAACATGTGTATGCCCCATTGAGAAAGCAAGGCCATGCTATGTCCCATGCTACACGAAGCATCAACCCAAGAATCGATGTCCGGTATGCTGGGAGGGTGGGTGTCACAAAACGCATTGTTGAACTCCAAATCAGACACAATTGCCCTCATCCCATATGGCCCAGGTACATACCCATGCACCATGCGCAATGCACAGGGACTGGGAAAGTAATGACAAGATAGCTGACACTTGGCCCTGGTGTAGGCAGCACAAGGCCCTCCTGTGACCAGTGCAAACACAAACACAGAGACAACAAGGTCAGATATCTAGGACAGGAACTCACACTCACTGTCATGGCAGCATGCTCCATGGGGGGACAGCTACATCACCTGGGAGCCCCAGTGCCAAATCACACTACACCCACCAGCAGGCCCTGTCACACACACCCCTTACACAAGCAGACACCCCCAGGACAGGCAATGGATTTACCCACCGTCACAATAGACATGTAGCACAACAAGACCAATACATAGCCGAAGAAGTATCCAAGCCAAACATTCACATGTCAAAGACTCAGGAGCACATATCAATCTGTCCCCCGCAACATACCCATCCACAAGTGAACATTGAGGAGAATGCTAGGCACATACAACTACCTGGAGGAACAGTGCCAACTAGAATGTGTATGAAACATGGATGTTGCATGAAACAGCATTAACATTGTCTGTCTCTCACACACAGGGCAATGTGAGGAATCTCCCCCCAACAATGGGGGTGAAGAATCACAGTCCCAGGCTCGGGAGGAACCTGATCCCACCGGCAGCGACGCCTCTCAACACTCCGTGGATGACCCCGACCGACCTGGACCCTCTGGTGTCCAAGACCCTGCAGCACCTGGTTCAGGAACATCTGTGCCAACCACCAACCCTATTCCTGCCACATCCCAGGAGACACCGAGGAGCCCTTCCCGCAGTGAACAACTGAGCCAGTCTGACCAGGAGGGACAAGGTGCGCCGGGCACCCAGGAGGAGGCAGACAACACCGCCACTGCCATCCCTCAGGGGTCCCGTAGACCCGATGTGCCCACAACGGCAGCCCAGGCTCGTGTGGGCAGGGGTGGTGGGAGTGTAGGCAGGCGGAGGCGAGAACCTGACCAGCCAGCTGAAGGGACCGGTATGTCACACATACACAACATCATGGACACATACCAGCGTGACACCAGGGAGTTCAGCCAGGTAGTGGTGACCCTCACAGAGATAAAGGGGACCATCACAGAGATGAAGAACCAGCAGGCCGAGCAACACGCCAGTCAACAAGAACACCAAGGACGGATGGAGGCAAGACTGGTTGAGCTCCTGGAGGTGCAAAGGGACATAAGCCCTTCACTCCGTTGGATCGCCAACAACATGGGCAACCCTCCCTGTGCCACCAGGCAAAGACCACCACCAGCCACAGGAAGGGAGGAGGAGGAGGATTCATCCGGCAGAGCGTCCCAAGCATCGTCAAGGCCTGCATCTGAGGGTCCTCCGAGGAAGGTGGGTCACCCACGGAAAAGACCGTGAGAGGCAGCGGCCCATCCACATCTCCCAGGTCACCTGGCCTGGCACCTGGCCTTCATGTGCGACAGCATCACCTCATTGACTGACATTATCTGCCACATGGACTTGCTGGTCACAGTCTGACCAATGATGCCAAACACTGTGGTCTGGACTCTGCTGACTTCAAATGCCAAGAATCCCATCTCCCCCTGTGAACTTTGGATTCTATGGTCCCTGTATTGCACCTTTTTCTTTGCACAAATCACGCCCCAGACCTATAATACAAAAAATAATAATTGAAAATTTATGTTGCAGTCATTTAGCATGAGTCCACAACATACGTGTGGGGATATGTCAAAGTATGCCTGAGTGTGGAACTAACTCCAGCCATCCATACACTGGGATCTGAGTCCGGTCAAGGACACACATGGGTCACAATGTATCATCAAATACAGACATGGAGCCCAAAACTCACCCGTGATGGCCTCAAGCTGCTGAAGGGGGGCTTGCAATACTGCTCGGACTGACCAATTTGGAAGTGTATCATGAAGGCGTAGAGGTCATGGGTCATGTGGAGGTGCCCGGGGAGGGAGTCCCAGGTCTGTTTGGTGAGGTGGGAGAACTATCTCCTGCATGCAGTTGTTCTGTGGATGTGATGAATGGTGGCCAGGGCAAGGTTGGCTGCACGGAGTTGGGCTGTTGGATGTTGGGGTGTTGGATGACAGATGTCCAAGGTCGGTTTTGGGTCTGGGGTTGTGGACTGCCTCCTGAGTGTGGTTGAGGTGCCTGAAGGTGATCCTGCTGCAGACAGTGAGCCATTGTAGCTATCTCAGGTGGACGGTGATGTGGCTGGGGCGGGGGATGTTGAAGATGAGGTGTGCGGATGCACACTGAATGTGGACAAGTTCTCCTGCAGTTTTGCCGTTGTTCCTCCGTAGAGGGCGGCGCTGTAGTTGACCCGGCTGTTGTCGTGGACCTGGGGGATGGTTGTCTTGCCTTGGAGTGGATCTATCTGTGGATCATTTTCATTTGCAGCATGGGGAGGGTGTTGCAGCATGAGGTACAGATGGTGTTGAGTTGCATGGTAATTGTGAGCGATGAGTCCATGATGAACATCAGCTTGCATGCGTGGCCACTGGGTGCTGGTGCGGTGCCCAGGCCGGTGGGACACAAAGAGTTGACCCAGCCGCAAGGGGACAATCCTCAGATGATGACATGAGTCCTGTCTAAGTCCAGCCTCAGGTGGCTGATGTTCAGCCATTCGTCAACAGATCTCATGCCTTCTTGAAGGTTGGATCTGGCAATGGCTGGGTCTTTGGTGAGGGTGAGGAGCAGCTGGGTGTCAATGGCATACGAGATGATGATGAGGTCGTGTGCGCATGTGATGGTGGAGAGGGGGGTCATGGAGACATTGAAGATCGTCACGCTGAGAGATGAGCCCTGGGGCATGGGCCAGATGTCCCCAGTGTACTACATGCTGAAGGGTGGAGGCCGACTCCCTGGGCCTTGCTGGTGAGCTACTTGTTGATTTAATCCTGGGCCCTCCTCTGGATACCAGTGTTGGAGATGTGTGAGCTGACAGTGTGGTAGCACATGGTGTAGAATGCCGTTGAGAGGTCAAGGGGGGTGGTCTCACCATTGTTGAGGAGGGCAAAGTTGTCGTTGGTGGTGGCAATGATGACGGTTGCAGTGGTGTGATTACTGTGGAAGATGGTCTGGTGCCATTTGCCTGGAGCTGTTTGCATGGAGGAAGTTTGTCAGTTGCTCGTTGAGTGTCTTCTTGATGACATTTGCTGGGTAGGGAATCAGGGTGATGTTCCAGGAGATCCGGCGGTACTGCAGTCCGTTATTTAAGAAGGGCCTGGGTCTCTGCATGCCTCCAGCTCCCATGGAATTTGGCAAATTCAAAGGAGACACTCATGACGTGCTGGATGTGGGCTTCAAGGATGGGCAATGATGTGGTTGAGATGTTGTGTGGGAAGGGGCCTGATGGAGAGCCAGAGTGGATGGTGCACATGAGCCAGGTGGTGTATTTGCTGCTGACGGGAGTCCAGAACCTGAGGGGGGTTTGTCCCGTGGATAATAGTGCTGTGTACCTCTGTGTGCCAAGGCTGTCGTGTATGTCCATGAGCTTGCAGTGGTAGAAAGTTGTAAGGGATTTGATCTGCCTTGCAAGGGTGGGGTGTCTTTTGGATGGAGAGCTACTGTCAGTTCACTCACAATGCTGATGAGCTTCTTGATGTCGTGTGCTTTTTGCCTCGGCCCTATCTGAAGGATCTCCACTTGTTCTTGCTGATCATATGGTGATGGCTGTGTGTGGCGTTTTCCAGGGCTGTAAGGTAACTGATGGTTCTTTGTGTTGCAAGGTTTGCACAAGAGTCCGGCTAGATCTGTATGAGTCCAGTAGGTCTGCCTTGTCCCAGGTGGTTTAACTGTTGTTGTGCTTCACAGGAAAGTCCGTCAATGTGGCAAGGTTGTTGGATCAGTTGCTGATCCAGTGTGTGAGGTTGCAGGGTGTGGCGGTGGTGTTGGTTACAGTGTCCCACACAGCTTGTCTGTGGTGACTTACATCAAGCATCTTTGGGGGATCGGTAGCGGGATGTGGGGCAGTGTGTTGCTTGTCGGAGACGTGGATGCAAATGTTGATGGACCAATGATGGATGGTGGTGTGGTTCTCCTCCAGCAAGAAGTTACTGGCCTCCAGCCACATGTAGCCTGTGGAGGTGAGGGCGTGCGTGCAGATGTACGTGTTGATGGCTTAGCGGAATTGTGGATGTAGGCCTGGAGATCTGTAGATGAGTGTTACTCTGTGGGTTGCCAGGGGGTTGGTGCGAAACCGGATTTGTGACTCTGAGGGTGTACTTGTGAATAATGTGAAATTCATCCTCCGGGATTGTTGGTGCCATCCCTGCGGGTGATCTTGTATCCGTCTGAGATGGCAATGAAGAAGTTGTGTGCTGAGGATGCTTTTATCCAGGTTACTGTCATGAAGGTGATGTGTGGGGCTGTTGTGTTGAGGAGGTAACAGAGTCCAATGGCGTGCTGGTGGACGGAGCGGGTGTGGAGTAGGAGGCACATGACCTGGTTGTTCTGACAGGGTCTGGTAGGCGGGGCAGCGCTATGTAGGCAGTTGGAGTTGCACGCTCAGCATGCGAAGGTGTCGTGTGTGTGCTTAGGGGTTGCCTGATAGCAGGCGGTTGATTGTCTGGTGGACATTGCTTGGAGGGTGGCTGCAGCATGAGCCTGTTGTTTGACGTGGGTCATGCAAGGACCAGAGGCGCTGACGGTCATGCCTTTGGCACCGCGTTGGCGCAACAGTGGCACAGACAAGCTGCTGGCTGTATTAAGAATGGGTGGAGGGGGAAGGAAGGAGCATTTTGGAGGAGTGTGGGCTGCAGAATCAGGGCACTCGGTGGGGTGGTGCCGCAGGTGAGGCAGCAGCAGGCGGAAGGGGTGAGAAACTAGGCCAAAAGTAGCACACAACGACAAGGAGGTCAGAAAGGCACAGTGCAACAGGTGTATGTAAAGGAAGGAGTGTCAGGTTACTCATGGGTCACTCCGAGAAAATGGATGAACAATCACCAAAAATGCCGCCCACAGGATCAGGCAACAAAATGCCGAGCTGCGCACAGGAGACACACCGTCAGCAGGCGTTGACGTCCCGTTGTGGGGAGCAACCTGCACAAATACATACACAACCAGGTACTTCATGCACAATAGAGATTATTAGCCATGAAGAGCTGCATGCATGTTGCCGAAGTACACATACACTCATATGCTCAATCTTTGACAACTATGCCATAGATGACGCATGCAAACTGGCAAGAGAACTGCAGTGACAGAGATGAGGCACTTTGGATTGTGGTGAACACCTTGATTACACAAACTCACACAAAGGGAAATGCATCCATATGTACAGACTCACAGGTCAGTTGACATAACATGTGGGACATACGCTGGACCCCCCCTTCACAACACGGATGTTGTAAATCCCAATGAACTGGCACACAAGTTAAGGGGATGAGCCAAACACATCCTGCTGCACATGGAGAGGCTGCAATTCCCCATTAGGCCTGTTGTTGTGATGTCCCACACTATGTCCACCCGTAGCATCCACAATGTTTCAGAGGCAAGGTTTACACACATTGATGCCTTCATCAGACTCCACACTCCACTACAGATGACTGTCAAGAAGGGTGACTATCATGTCATGGGAGTGATGCTACATGTTATATGCTCCATGGTGAGAAGACATGTATGCATGGTACCACAACACGCACAGAAGTAGTCCCCACACACTCCCAACCCCTACCACCACCAAAAAGCCTTGCTTCAATCCTTACCCAAACTGACATTTCCACATGTCAGTGCATGGAACGCTGATTCAGCACACGTTGCAATCCTCATGAGGAATAGCAGGAGGACAAAGATGACACGAGCAGACAACAGGCGCAAAAACCTGGGAATGAGAGACACACAAGAAGTCACCTAAAACAATTCTCGCCGCACACATGGTCAGTTTCGAAACATGAACAATGTTGGACACATGCAAATTTCAAATAAAGTCTCTCCACAAAACTGTGTGGCATGACATCATCACTCGAGTGACACATCAGAACACACATCAAAGTCACTTTGCATTCAGTCAGCTGGACACACACATTGTAACATATGCTACTCAATGCTACAAGCTTGCACACTCATACCCAGTGACTCACCATTATGAGAAGAAGTTGCGTATGAGCTGACTCTGGATATCATCCTCTTCCTCCTCCTTCTCATCACTTGCCTCGTGACCAAGCCCTTGATCCTCCATGGGTGGATATTCCTGCTCATCCTGATCCAGGATGAGTGGCACTGCCTTCTCAACTGCCATGTTGTGCAGCATGCAGCACACGATGAAGATTTTGCAGACCTTCTCCGGTGCATATGGGAGGGACAGGCCTGTCTTGTCAAGGCACCGGAATCGGCTCTTCAGGAGGCCAAACGTCCTCTCAATCACTCGCCTGGTCTGCCCGTGTGCATTGTTGTACCGGTGATCTGCAGCCGTTCTTGGGTTGCGGAAAGGTGTCAGTAGCCATGGCATGTTGGCATATCCAGAGTCCCCCACATGGAAACATCATGTAAATAAGTGGGTCAGGAGATGCCGTAAGAGCCAAAGATACCGCAAAACACAAGACAAACAGAGTATACCCACCAACAAGACATGCTCGTTCGTTGTGCATCCGCAGCATCATTTGTGGCACCCTGCTACGCCTCATGATGTAGGCATTGTGTGCTGATCCTGTAAAACGTGCACAGACATGGGAAATCAGCATGTTAGCAAGACACACCACAAGGGCATTTATTGAGTGGTAATGTTTTCGGTTGCGATAGGCCTGCTCCTGTGCCTGTGGTGGTACCAAGCCACATGTGTCTGATCAATGGACCCAATGACATGGGGCATCCCTCCAAGGGCATAGACATCACCCTTGACATCTGTCAACTCCTCAGGAGTAGGAAATTTGATGAATTCATCAAGGTGCTCCAACATGGCTGCCAAAACATCACGCAGGACACGGCTGAACATTGTCTGTGACATCCCACCAACATCAGCTATGGTCAATTGAAACGTACCTGTGGCAAAAAAATGTAGGTCTGCCATCACCTTCATCTTGGGGGTCAGCGCAGTAGGATACCTGTGTCGCGGTTGGAGGTGTGGTGCCAGCTTGTTAGTCAAGTCCTCAATCAACTGTCGAGTGAATCTGTAACGTCGGATGCAGGCACGTTCCCTCATGGCAGCCAAGTCTGGAATTGGTCTTGGGACAGGCGGTGCCCTGCAGGACATTTGAGAGTCTGCCAACATCAATGTCAATGAACATAGCACATGCTAAACTGCTACTAAACATCAGGTAACTATGGAGTCTGGTGTGTGCAATACATCCAGGACACATATGCCAGCTTGCTGGCACTCCTACGAAAAGCCAGATACACCTGTTGATTGTCAAGTCTACATGGCATGCCCTGAAATGAGCTGGGGGCAAGTCAGAGATATCACCGGAGTGACACACATCCACATAGCTGCATTGGAAGGATGTCATCTCATCCAGACAGCTGACTGCAAGGCACACGCACAGGTCACATGGAATGTCAAATGTACATATCAAACACATTGCGATGAAGAGGTACACGTGACAACAAAAAAACACAACCATTGAGACGACACAGACATGTATGCCTGGGAAAATATGATGTCCGATGCACACAGACCCTACAGCCATGGGAATCCACATGTGGCATGGTGTGCGTAGATGTGTGCCATGCCCATCTCCACACAGACACATGTTGGATGCACCAACAGCAGATGCAGTTGACGGAACACTAACAGCAAGCTAATGGGAACACATGACACACACCTGACATAGTCACATAGGGGCACGCTGATCGTGACATGTCAGTTGATAGAGTGTCCCTGTCCCTGGCATCAGGAGACAGGTGCGAGTGATGATGACTGTGCCATCCCACTGCTGCTGTGCATGACACAGTTGGACTACAGACACACATGTGGCAAGTGTCAAGGTGATGTGTGCCACATAGTGCCCCATCACACATGACATGTGTACACAGGTCATCACACATCAATTGAGCAACTAGATGAGATGACCTGTGCAATATCACTGGCTGACACACCTAGGGCCTGCACATGAAAGTATGCAGTGACAAGTACTTGATGGACATCCTTGTGCGACTCGTAGCCCTCCATTCCTGGCGTGTGTACGCCTCATATCACCATTGTAAGCATGTGAAATGCACCGTACCCACGCATTCATTGCGTGTGTACGCCCCGTATCACTATTGTACTGGTGCCGTACGGGTACGTGTGAAACGCACCGTATCCATGCATTCATTGCGTGTGTACGCCCCGTATCACTATTGTACTGGTGCCGTACGGGTACGTGTGAAACGCACCGTACCCACGCATTCCTTGCGTGTGTACGCCCCGTATCACTATTGTACTGGTGCCGTACAGGTACGTGTGAAACGCACCGTACCCACGCATTCATTGCGTGTGTACGCCCCGTATCACTATTGTACTGGTGCCGTACGGGTACGTGTGAAACGCACCGTACCCACGCATTCATTGCATGTGTACGCCCCGTATCACTATTGTACTGGTGCCGTAGGGGTACGTGTGAAACACACCATACCCACACATTCATTGCATGTGTACGCCCCGTATCACTATTGTACTGGTGCCGTACCTGAACGTGTGAAACGCACCATACCCCCGCATTCATTGCGTGTGTACGCCTCGTATCACTATTGTACTGGTGCCGTACAGGTACGTGTGCAACGCACCGTACTCATCCACTTCCGTTGTTGCGGTACGCAGGGGTTGCTGGACACGACCCCCCAAGTGACCAGACCCTGGTGGTAATGTATGGGCTCCATATTACAGGTTTGGCTTTGGGAATGGGGTATGTTTCCTGCCCCTCACCCCCACCCAGGCCCCTGGGTGTTGTTCTCACCTTCTGCGGCGTGTGCGTCGGTTTCGGTGCACCAGGTCGGAGGCTAAGAGGACCGGGATGACACGTACGATGGGGTTCATGGCATGTACATCGCGTACCGGGGCTCCGTTTGTAGGACTCTGCTTTTACGGCTGTTTTTGACTCCCATAAGAAAAGAGCCGTACGGAGTGCCGTAGGGACGAATCATACTTGCTGGGCCGGACACCGCTGCTTAAATACATCCGGACATCGCGTACAGGCTGTTCCGGATCCGAATCGTTGTTTTTTTTACCCATACGGTCTTTTGTACGATTCGTACGGAAAGAGGTTTTCTGTACGAATCATACTTCCTAGGTTGTAAGGAAAGTTTACCGGGTACGAGTCGTACGGAGAAAACGCTCCAGGATTGGAATCGGCCCCTAAATGTCTGATTTAGAGGTGGGTGTTATGGAATAAAGCTATAAAAATGCTCACTGAAACTCAGAGCGACCCCCAGATAAACGTATTTTGATGGTTCCTTGCGTATTAAGTCTTTGGATACTCAAAGGGTCCCTTCTCACACAGTGTTCTGGGAAGGGGTAATGGAAATATGGTTCCCCGATGCTGCTGACCATCACCTCACACAACCACAACTAGGGCAGCTTCTGCGGGGGCCACATTTACAGCCAATCTGCTACCCCTTAATCCTTTCTGACCCCACCTTTCATAGATTCTGCTCTCCCGCGTCTCTGACCCCTTAATCCTCCCCGAACCCAGTTTCCCTTTTTAATCCCACAGCCCAACTCTGATGGTTTCTACTAGTCGTAAATCCTCTCCACCCCCAGTTGTCATAGAATCTGCCTTCCCTTTTAATGCCCCACCCCCACTTTGATTGATTCTACTGACTCTTTAATAGCCGGGACCCCATTAAAATCGTCTGTTATCCCTTAATCCTCAGGTATGAGGGCTTATGTTGCCCTTTTAAACAGCCGAGCAGCCATTTTGGTGGCTTTCACCTCCCCATGTTCAGCACCCGAGCAGCGAGGGCCTGCGCAGCCCCTCTAATGGCTAACAACTCCTGCTCTGTTATCAGGGCCCAAGGTCAGGCACCCACTGGGCTAATCTGAGAGAAGGCCAGAAACCAGCTGCTGCGCAAAAAGCGCCTGCGAAGAATCTTGTTAAAGTTTAATTGACGTAATACTCGGCGCATTTCAATTCTTCATAGAATTAGCCTTTAAAAATTAAATTGAAATCTTTTAGCAGCGTTTGCTGCAGAAACAAAACGCTGATCCAGAGCTCCGGCATGAAAGATGTGTCAATCAAGCAGCTCTAATCCTTTCAACCTCTCTAAATAACTCAATTAACCCAAACGACTTCGCTGCCAAGCCCGTTAGTCTTTTTTATTATTTATAAGTGAATGTGGTAAATTCAAAATGAGCCCAATTAGACCCATTTCTATAATGAGAAGAGCCCGCACAATCTGGCTCATCTTTCCCATTTCCTTCCACTGCTTTCAATTTTTCTGCCATTGTCTGTTTCTGCAGCATGTCACAACTGTACATCTCTGAATTGGTCTTTAAATGCATTTTATATAACAACATTGAACTCTTTCTTTGTGACTTTCTTAATTAACCAATATTTCTATAGTTTGTTCAATTTATTATTCCTTCCTCCCATCCTCTCCCCTTCTTCGCATTGGATTTTGAAATTGATTTTGTTTTGTTGAAAGGTGAGTCATATTGGATAGAGGTCGACCAGGATAGAGTAGACTAGTGCAGTGGGTCTTAACTATCAACTGCTGTGGACACCTGTGAATTGCTACTGGAAGTAGGGTGCCCCCGCCTAGGTAATTTCTATTAATTGAACTAACAATACCCCAAAATACAGAAGCAAGTTTATAAACACCAAATATGCAGAATATGAAATATTTAATTCACAAACATAAAAGTGAAAAAAGTTACATTTAGTTTTATGTCTAAAAGATAAAACACCATGGTAGGCTCTAGCATGTCACTTTGTCTTTTTTGCCTCTTCCTTCCCATTTGTCTTATTATAGCAATTGTCCTGTGAGACACATTCAAAAGTGTCCCTTCTTATGTGTCTTAGAAGGAACCCAAATTTACTCAGACTTATTCATCTGACCAAAATTAATTACGAAGAAGACACAAAACACAGGACTGTTATAATTTGCATCTTTTAATGTTTTGACTCCAATCATTTGTAACAATCAACAAAATAAGTGATCAAAGTGCAGACGATGCAATGGTCCAATGGTGATAATATACACAAATAACAAAAACAGGGTTTGCATATGTCAGTGTGGAATCCCTTGAAGTTAAATTGCAAGTAACAACCAAGAGGGAGGGTTCTTCGACATTTGAGTGGGTCTAAGGTGAGTCTTAGGTAATGTATGTGAACTCACTATTAGGTGGTGAGTTACTCATTTATTGCTTGATGGAAGTTTACAGTATGTAAAAGCACAGGACTTAGAAATGTTGTTAATACACTTAGGGCCATATGTAGGTAGCATCACATTTACCGATTCATAAATACCGAATTTTACCGATTCAGTATTTATGAATCGGTAAATGTGATGTAGGTAATGATTCGGTAAATTTTACCGAATCGGAAAAATTCAGTAAATATGAATCGGTATTTACCGACTCGGTAATGGGGCATACCTTCCCATTGATTCCTATGGGCCTGGAGGCCCATAGGAATCAATGGGAAGCCAGTCAGCATTACCGATTCGGTAAATACCGATTCGGTAATGGGGGGAGCATATACAAGGGTGGCAGGGTGTCACATTGACACCCTGTTGCACCCCTGATTCTTGCATGTGTGCACATGTGGCGCACATACATGCCCTAAGTCTGTAAGGCTGTATGTCTGCCACATGGCACTCCTACATCTGCAAAATATTGCGTTTTGCAAGGTATTCGTTATTTATCACCAACCTGTATTTGGTGGTAAATAACGAATTCTTAATACTAATTTGTACTCTTTAGAGTGCTCCCTACATTCAGGATTCGGTATTTACCGATTCGGTATTTTACCGATTCGGTAATTTACCGAATCCTGAATTATGCCTCCTACATCTCAAATAGCGAAATACCGGTCGGTAACGGGATATTTACCGAATTTCGGCCGTTACCGACCGGTATTTAGCTACCTACATGAGGCCCCTAATGTGGCTTAATACTGCCCTGCAAATAAGTCACCCTTTCACACTGTTAAGACCAGGGAAAACCTGGTCTTAACACAGCGCAATGAGGAGAACTGCTTTATTTCTCCTCCCTTTTGCTGATTTTATGTGTGCTGCATTGTGCAGTACACATAGAAACAGCAAAACACCATGCATGATTGTTTATGTGGAGGAAGGTGTCCCTTCCTGCACATAAACAATGATTTTAAAAATGACAAGTTGTAATTTCTATGTGTGCTGCACAAAGCAGCACACATAGAAGTTACAAATCGCCATTTAAGATTGTTATGTGCAGGAAGGCACACCTTTCCGCACATAAACAATTATTCCCCACAACGCAGGCACCATTGCACTGTGGTGCAAGTGTGCCTGCATTGGTGCTAGGCAGCTAAATTTAGCGTCAGTGTAGGGGGAAATGCAGGACTACACAGTATTGTTGTAAATGTGGTGCAGCGCTGCGTTTCAGAAGTGAAGGGGCGTGGCGTTAAGCCAAGAGGGCTACTGCCACGCTCTATCACTTCACTGTAAACATGCCCAGTTGTTTTTATTTCTGTTTCAATTATGTGTGGGCCCGGTAGTCAGATGACTACATCCTGAAGAGACCCTAACAGTCACACGAGGTCAAAACATCGGCAAGCCATCCTTCTTGAATGTTTCTTGTAATGTAACTTCAAGAGATTCCACACTGACATATGCAAACCCTTTTATGAATTTTTATCAATTAGTGTGCCCAACCGCTGAGAATTTTACGGTGTCTTTTATCTATATTCTTTGTTTATATAATCACAATTGGAGCACTGTGCCGTCTGCACTGGGATCACTTGCTTTGTTGATTGCTACACTTGATTAGAGTCAAAGATCATTACAAGATGTAAATTATATTAGCCCCGTGTCTAGTCTTCTTTGTAATTATCATTGGCCCTATGATTTGTTATATTAATACCTATCTACCCTGGTTTACGTGGGCAGCTAGGGTTGTCCTTGTTATTTAAATACTGCTTCTCTTTTGTCAGTGCTCACTAGTGCTTCAATCAAGGCTACCAATTATTAATACTTGATTCCATTTGTTTTATTTATGCTGCTCTCAGGATTCAAGCTAAGGATATCAGTTTAAATTAAAGCCTCCAGTTTTAAGTTCATAACATTTACAGAGCATTTTATAGTTTTGCTTTTCTTATGTATTTATACTTTATTAATCTGTTAATGGTATTAACAGGTACGATCTGTCTTTGATGCTTTGCATTTCACTTTTTGTGCTTTCTGGTTTGTTTTTCATTTCTGATCATCGCCACTGATCCTCTGTTTTATAGGAAGATGTCTTTTTGATACATTCCCAAGCAATGTGATTAAGCAAAATAAGGAACCCTTTCCTGTGAGCATTTTTACTACTATTACTTATGCAAATCCTTTTGACTACTATTCCACTTCCTTGCATGCGTGTCAGGTCACTCCCTATGCAATATGTGAGTTATATCCTGGCACCTAACTATTGGGCACCATGGAGTAGTTGAAGCATGACTACCGCAATTACTTTTCATTAAAATACATTTGGCGCATTCTCCAATATTTCTTGGGTTTACACACATTAGTTGTGGTATTAGGCAGACGTGTTTTGTAAGTGTATTTTCATGATTCACCAGCTTGTATCCACTAACTTTTACAAAAATTGGCAAAGTTTTATCTATTCTGTGCATGTTTCATTTGTAGTTTTTGGACTTTTTATCATATGCTCCAGTTAATGTACCCCCACTCCTCTTAGTTACAAACTTTAACTTCTACAGTACCTGTTACTCCTGTTCCAGTCATTCATCCTCCATTGTACTTGATTACTGACACACCAGTGCGCGGCTTGGAAGACAGAGATCTCACTGGATTTAGAGAACTGTCAGATCTGCTAATGCGATCCGGGATGGGGAATAGAGAGATGAATGTAATAGCGGATCAGGCAAAAAGGTGGGCTCGCAACCCAATTTATATTCTCACAGATATCTGGCAGGTGATGCAAGACTTCGACCTCTTTCTGCAGTAACATGCCATTAAACACTTGTCCTCCACCCTAATTGACCTTTGGCGCACACACATTGAAACAGAAGCACCCCAAATATAATTTGATATGATTGAAGGCGCTTATGTACTTAGTTTGGAGCCCACCTTTTTATAGAAATGCTTCCAAACTGTTGACTTATAGAGATAGGCTACATGATAAGAGTCCCACCAAAATAACTAAGTTGCCAATGCGAGAGGTTCATCCCATTTACCACCCGGATATCCCTGCAGTGACAGATCAACATGGGGTGGTTACCAGACCGGCTGTGGCTGCCAGTTTTCAGGAACAATGGGTTTATAGTCCTTGGAAAAGAAGTGAGGTTCTGGCCCTTAAGGCTACATTGCCCGGCCCTAGGGAAAATCCTACTGCCTACTATAAAGAGTTGACAGAGGCTGCCTCTTCAACTGTGATGACTCTTGCTGATATTGAAATGTTTTTTGGTTTACTAGTTCCAGTTGATATTTGGCGGCAAGTTCATAGCCAAGACCATGTCGCCGAGTTGGGCGGAACATGGGATGTGATTATGGGTTGGGATCGAGATAGGAAGCCAGGAGACAAACCATACGCTGCGTTGCCCACCGGCCGGCCCGCCCTGCCCGGTGGTATCATTACTTATATACATATACTCATTCCCCCCAAGAAAGTTAGTTGGGACAGATTGACTGCCTGCCGGCAGAAGACAGACAAAAGTGTTTCTGATTTTTTCACTAGGTTTGAAGAGAAGTTTTTGGACTCGAGTGGGCAGTATATGTCTACGGAGGGAGGAGTCCATTCATTTGTTGATATGTTTATCACTAATGTCCTTCCTGAAATAATGTTTAGACTCCAGTCGTCTGAGAGCACTTGGTCTACATCATCTCCCTCTGTGATCTTAAATATGGCCCAATATTATAAGCATAGGGATAATGAAGAGAAAGACAGAAATGATAAAAAGCATAAAGATTTATTGACAAAGGTGTTACTGCAACAAGCAATTCGGAGTAACTCCGGGGACGGGGATCCCAACAGCATCTTCCTCGTTCTAGACAGCCTCCAATGACACCTTTGGGACACAATCAGTGTGTGTTTTGTAAGGAGGAAGGTCACAGCCAATGCCCCGTACTTTTGCAAAAAGGTTCGTCCACTCGAGGATAAAGTTCTGGACCCAGGGTCCGCGGGACCAATAGGCAGCAACACACTACTGCCCCTGTTGACTGTTCTGGCAATTATTTTGATGACACTAAGGACAGGCAGTACTACAATGACGACTATGATATTGATGATGTGACAGAGATGTCTTATAGATAGGACAGCCAGGGACAGCGTACGGGACCAGTTCAAATACCTGTAGACCAGCATGGCCCTCATATCAAAAATGATCTGCAAAGATCTCCTAAGGAGTTCCTGGTTGATAAAGGTTCCACGAAAGGCTCTATTGCCATATTGCCTCCCATTCCTCAGTATAAAATACCACAGGCAGGGGCCTTTATTCAAATAGTTCAGGATTTTATACACAAGGGATTTGTTGAGGAGACTACAGGTAACATATGTAATAGCCCTACTATTCCGGTCAAAAAAAGGACACTTTCAGATTCCTCTGATAATGCTGATGATGTATATCATTTTGTGATTGATTTGCGAGAAGTCAATAAAATAGTATTCCCGCAATTACCAGTGGTTCCTGATATCAGTACCCTTTTGAATATGATTCCATCTGCCGCTAAGTTTTTCTACGTTATTGACTTGAAAAATGCATTCTTTAGTATTCCTATACATTCAGACAGCAGATATTTGTTTGGATTAAAGTAGCTGGCAAAAGTTTCCACTTCTGTTGCACTCCTCAAGGCTATACTGAAAACCCAAGTATTTACAACCAAGCATTGAAAGGACAGTTGGATTCACTCTCACTTTCTCTAGGTAACGTATTGGTGCAATATGTAGACGATTTGTTAATTGCTTCAGACATGGAACAAGTTTGCAAGGATGGTACAGTGAAGTTATTGTTACGTCTGGCACATCATGGACATAAGGAATCCCTTTCAAAGTTTCAGTATTGTTGACAGGAGGTCACCTATCTAGGTCACCTATTGTCAAAGGACGGTAGAAGGTTAATGCCAGAACGTATTAGTACCATCACTAAAATGCCCCTTCCGCAAGCTCAAAAAGATGTGCGCGCTTTCATAGGCATTACTTCTTACTATCGCAAGTGGATTCCTAATTATTCCCTACTAATTAAACCTCTGCTTGCATTAATAACAAAGACGTGCATGAGCCTTTGCCTTGGACGCCTGATCGTCAGCACTCTTTTGAACAGTTAAAAGCTGTGCTTTGCTCTGCTTCAGTGCTAGGTACACCTGATTACAGGAAACCTTCTGTGCTCTACATCCACGAGATGGTGGACCTTTTGTGCTCTTTGTGTCTTGACTCAAAAATGTGGTGATAGACAGAGACCTTGCGCTTATTTTTCTGCTGTACTTGATCCTGTCGCAAGAGCCCTTCAGAGCTGTCTGCAAGTGGTTGCGGCTGTGGCTGCTTCAATCAGACAATCACAGTTATGGTACCCCATGCTGTGGATACACTTTTGAATAAAACAAGGACACAGCACCTCACCAGTGCACGTCTTACTGGTTATGAATTAACATTGCTTGCTAAGCATATTACAATTAAAAGATGTGCCACTCTGAATCCAGCCACGTTACAACCCCTCCCTTCTGAAAATGATGTAGTCGATAAGCATGACTGTATTTTCCGAACAGAGAAAGAGACGAAAGGATGGGTAGACTTGACTGATGTTCCCTTATCTGATCCCCAAGGAGTACTATATGTCCATGGCTCTTGTTTTAAATTACCAGATGGCACCACTACTGCAGCTTATGCAATCACTACATTGCGCACAGTAGTTGAGACATCACAGGTCCTTTATCAGGCCGCCCAGGCAGCAGAACTCGACAGCCAATATGCATTCGGGGTCGCACATAATTCCGGGCAATTGTGGGCAGAGAGAGGGTTCCTTACATCCCATAGTACAAAGATACAACATGGACATTTTATATTGTGGCTATTATCTGCATTAACACTTCCTAAGAAAAAGGCGATTGTAAAGTTTAGCACCCATAGAAAGGTGACAGATGATGTTGGTAGAAGGAATGCGTTTGCAGGTCAGACAGCCAAGGAGACTGCTCGAAATAGGACGAAAAGAATGTTTGTTGCAGGTCCAGCTAGGTGGGTTCCTGAGAACGCCATGTTTGAAAATACCTTTGAGAGTGTGAAAGAGATACAAAGTGAGGCAACGATGGAAGAACTAGCACTATGGCAGGAGAGTACAGCACAATTAAATAAAGAAGGGTGCTGGATTAACAAGTCTGGAAAACAAAAATGGATGTTACATGATGCATATGTGCTCCCTGTTGTTACTATGGCTCATTGTCCAGCTCATATTACTGCAAAAGGCATTTGTAAAATATTGGCCCTGGTTTGGTGCAATGATAATATTTCCAGAATGGCTGCACATTGGGTGAAAAGTTGTATGATTTGCATGAGACACACTCCAGGAAAAGGTACCCCTACACCATCTGGCAACTTTGCGCCACCTGCATTCCCATTTGAAGTCCTCCAAATGGGCTTTATTGAGCTGGAACATTGTAATATTCTCAAGTATGTCCTAGTGGTTATATGCACGTTCAGTAAATGGGTTGAGGCTTACCCCATTAAAGACAATACGGCCACCACAACTGCGAAAGTACTCGTTAAAGAGTACTTTCCTCGATTCGGAATGCCCTGAATTATTTGGAGTGATAATGGATCTCATTTTAATGGGAAAGTGATTAGGCTAATATGTGAAGGTTTGCACATTAAACAGAAAGTTCATGCTGCCAATCACCCACAGTCAGCAGGTTTGGTTGAGAAGTACAATGGTACGCTCAAACTGAAATTGGCAAACAAAATCAGGAAACATTAGGGATGAGATGGCCAGATGCCCTCCCTTTGGCTCTTTTGTCAACTAGGACAACAGCACATTCTAGAACTGGCTTATCGCCTTATGAAATAGTGTTTGGATGCTTGGCCAATATCTGGGGAGTCTCACGTCCTCGAAAATACTCCGACATTGAATATCCTGTATTGCTTGATTATCTTGGACAATTGACAGAAAGTTTGCGTTCTATTAACCAACAGGTACTAGATTCCCTACCTCCTAAACCAATGGGTCCTGCCAACAACATCCAGCCTGGTGATTTTGACTGGTTCACAATTTTTAGAGGAAGAAATGTTTTGAGCCCAGATGGAAAGATCCTGAGCAAGTTCTGCTGGTAACACAGACGGTTGTTAAGGTTGTTGGTCGAAAGAACTGGGTTAATATAACCCACTGTAAAAGAATACCTTTGCCGTTGCCTTATGTGGGTCAAGGAGGGAATAGGAGACGTTGAATGTGAGCAAGTACCCAGATTTGTTCCGTTTAGTGATGCACAGTTAAGTTGGAAACAAACAGACAAGGAGAACAACGGCATTCTAAACGAGGCTGTCCCACCAGAAATACGAGCTATCCAGGAGCCTCTGTTCAGTGATCACACAGTGTCTGGGGCTGCCAGGTACGATTTGCATCATCGGCTGAGGGCTACCGAACCTAAGGAGAAAAAAGAATAGGGATGGACTGTATGAGGTAGGGCAGTACTGAGTAGCAGTACCAATGAGGGATTTGTACAAGTAAATATTCCTCATTTGCTTTGTTTTTGTTGTTTGAACATTAGTTAGGGGAATGTATACTCTGAGATTATTCCACCTTTATTGGCGTGGGACAGATTAGGAGAAGAGCTTAGGATGGAGCAATCTCCACCGCCGGTGCTCAAGAGCACCACCTAATTGATGGACGATAGGAGCCTGTACCAGTGAGGCTCTGACAGACACTGGGAACATTCATATTTTCTTTGCATTTTCAATTCATTATGCATCCTTTTGGCAGGAAAAATGACAAGGATGGACAGCAAATTGGCACTGTACAACATAATGTGATTTGGTCAAAGAAGAGTAAAATTGCATGTATTATTCTCCTATTAGTGGTGGTGAAAATACTATGTGGGGTATCGTGGTATTTCAAGAGTGCAGATAGTGTACCCACAAGTAGTAAGGGTAAAGCCATTTTCCTGAGACACGATAAAAGGCGTTGCCCCGAGTAATGTGTTTGTGTAAATCCATAAGAGGTTCTTTTGGAAAGGGACCGCCTGTTATCCTACCTGATCTGTCACTAGCCTTTGGACAGCCTACCCTTTGTCACTTGTGAATTTTACGTACACCGACCACCCCAGTTTACAGAAGTAAGGGGAATGTTTGGATTTGGTTATCCTGGGCCATGTCTGTATCATATAAAACAACAAGGAATGGGATACCCAGGTTGTGATAACAATACATATTGTGATAATTTCTATATGGACGAACAGAATGTAACACTGGTAGGTTGGCATTACAAGGAATTGACAGTACCCCGGGAGGCTGGTTATTATCCTGCTTGTTCTCCCATAGTGAATAGCACGGACACTTCACTGTACATTAATTGTTCAGGGATAAAATTGTTTAAAAATACAGTCCCCTTGGTGAATAAAAATGATCCGAGAACTTTGGGAATGAACTCCAGATACGCTGCGGTGGATTATCAGGAGCCGATATTTGTGCACCCAGGGTTTTTCTTTCTGGTGACCAAAACTAATCTTAAGCTATTTCTGAGAAATGCCCTTTGCTGAGTTTTGTTTTGCAATAAAGAACTGTTAGTGCCAATGCATATCTTTCCCACTAGATAAGGTCCTGTCCCACCTGTCTGGTAGTTTGATCACAGCTCAGGGTGCAACGGCCTTGGACTGTGCTGAGTTGTGTAGGTATGAAAGCAGAAACCCTATTTTTGTATTTAACTTTCTAGCTGCATCTGTCTGGAAAATTCCACTGTGGGCGTGTTCTTAACCGACTATGAAATGTACATCATCTATCTATATGATGGCTGGTTTTTAGTTCCTTCAGTAGCTCTCACAAGACATTGTGCAGACGGGGCTTCGCTCTGAGCATATTTGAATAAACACTTATTGGTGTATATTCTCCACTGTTTCCCCGACTCTTCATTTGGTATGGAAGTCTAAGAGGAGGTCAGTGGTGACCTGGGCGGCCCTAAGCGGGTCACTTACTTCAATCCAAATGCGCTGCATCGATGCAACATTGATGATGCAGGCGATGCGTCATTTTCACAGTCACGAGGCAGGCACTGAATCGATTCTTCAGTCGCGAGCAGGTGCTGCGTCGGAGTCGGAGCAGGTGCCACAGACACGGTACTTGATAATCACGCTGCAGCGATTCTTCTGACATGCTGCAACAGCAATCTGGGATGCTGCGTTGAAAGCCATGGTTGATAATTCAAGTGGGAACCACATTTCGGTGCAGGTGGAGGTGATGCATCGATCTTTTGCAGCAGTGCATCAAGAAAACAGGCTCTGGGAGTCGATGTGTGGATTTTCTCTTTAAGATAAGCAAGTTACACTTTCAAGGACTCAAGAACTGGGTTTGGTACAACTTGACAAGTCAGGACTCTCAACAGAAGAGCCCAGGCACTCACAGATAAAGTCTTTGATGGCCCTGAAACTTCTTAACAGGAGGCAAGCACACACAAGCCCTTTGAGAACCTTGGAACCAGAATGTAGAAAGCAAAGTCCAGTCCTTTCACTCCCACGACAGAAGCAGCAAGCAGCAGGTCAGCACAACAAAGCAAGAGGCAGAATGGCATACATCATCCAGCTCTTCTTCCTCGCAGAATGTCCTCAGTCCAGAAGTGTTCCGATTTTGGGATGTCAGAGGTCCTAAACTTATACCCCTTTCTGCCGTTGAAGTAGGCAAACTTCAAATGTAAGTCTTAGTAGTACACAAGACCCAGTCTTTCCATGACCTGGCTCCAGGCACACTACAGGGGGATGTAGACAGCTTTGTGTGAAGACATGCACAGCCCTATTCAGGTATCAGTGACAACTCCTCCCATCACTCTACCTCAGGAAGGCCCATCAGCCTGGTGATGGGCCATCAGGATATGCAAGGCACACCTCAGCTCCCTTTGTGTGACTGTCTAGAGTGAATACACAAGAGCCCAACTGTCAGCCAACCCAGACGTGTATTCTACAGATTACAGACAGGCAGAGGCACAGAATGGTTCAGCAAGAAAATGACCACTTTCTAAAAGTGTCATTTTCAAACATGCATTTTAAAAACCAACTTCACCAAAAGATGTATTTTAAAATTGAGGGTTCAGAGACCACACACTCTAAATCTCAATCTTCTCCCAATGATAAATTACACTTAAAAGATATTTCAAGGCAATCCCCATATTACCCTATGGGAGAGATAGTCCTTGATAAAGTCAAAAACTAAATTAGCAGTATTTCACACTGAGGACATGTAAAATACACTAGTACATGTCCTTCCTTTTAAATAAACTGCACCCTGCCCATGGGTTGCCTTGTGCCTACCTTAGGGGTGTCTTACATGTAGGAAAAGGGAATGTTTGGACTTGGCAAGTGGGTGCACTTGCCAGGTTGAAATTGCAGTTTCTTTTTTTTGTAAATTTCTTTTATTGAGTTTAATCACCAACAAAAGAAGTTCACACACACCAGGCCATGAGTAATGAAGGCAGAGCTTGGCAAGCAAGATACAGAGTATAGTGTATTAGTCCACAACATTGAGGCTATGGGAACAGGTGCATATATCAAAGCCTTGAGTTGCAAAAATTGCAGTTTTAACCTTCAATCACAGACACTTCAGTGGCACATCTGTCATATTTTGCAGGACTACTCATGTGGGTGGCACAATCACTGTTGCAAGCCCACTAGTATCATTTGATGTGCAGGCCATGGGCACACCTAGTGCAATTTAATAGGGACTTACTAGTCCGAAATCCACCAAAACCAAGTCCGAAAAAATAGGAGGAAGAAGGCAAAACATTTGGGGATAACCCTGCAAGAAGGGCTAGGTCCAACACACCTGCTGCAGTGTCCAGGGCCACATTCCTCACAGACGCCAGGACTCCAATGTCCACTCATCCTACAACCCCGGACACCACAAAAAATGTGCAACGTCCACCGACCCCCAGCCCTGCTGGAGACACAGACTACAAGCCCCACACCCGTAATCACATGCACAGAGCCCTGAAAATATACATTTGACTGTCTCTATTAACCTGAGTGGCAGGTGCTGGCTGAGGAGGCTGCAGATGGTTGCTTTGATTGTCACTCACGGCCAATCAGTGTAGCTTAGCGCCAACTGAAATGGTGTCCTTCACACCATGTCCCAAATTTCATAAGCCCGTATCCACATCTCACATCAGTCTTCAGCAAGAAAATAGCTACATTAGCAACTGCAAGACTGACATTTTGAGGAAAGCTTAGAAATTGACTGTAGCATGAGGTGGTGAGAGGGAAGCTTGAATGGTTAGACATAAGAGAAGGTTTTAAAGGATATAGTTCAGACTGAGTCGAACTCTGTAAGAGAGATGCTAACTTGATGGCTACCACACTCCTTTGTATGTTCTGCAATCAGGTACCTTTGTACGGGGCATCTACAGAGTGGCTAATTGATAGGTTAACACCAGGACCATGTAGCAATACCTGTCTACATTAATGGTTGCTGGGATTTTCCTCAGTTATGCACCACCTGTACATCTTTTCTGCCCACGTACTTCCAAAGCAGGACACGCCTCAGTGTGCATGTATGATTCTGTTTACTTATCCTTGCATGTTTTTCAGACTGGCTGTTCAAGTTACCAGGAAAGTCAGTGATCTAATGCGTTCACTGCACGAATCGTATTTAATTTTATGATAATATCTTCTAATTGATCCTTTTGAGGTCAATAACATAAGCAGTATTGCCTCAATCAACAAATTATGTTATCGTCTTGGCAGTGAAAACATTTGAGTCATGGCTCTCTACTGGATGTTTACTTTCTTAACTGAGTCTTTCAAGAGAGTCTCTTTTTTACATTTCAGACATTCAAACAGAAGATTTCTTTTAGAGTTACTCAGAGCTCTACCCTACCTCAGACTGACCGTAAAACCAAAACCTTGGTGGTGGTAGTGGGTGAGTGGGGCGGTCAAAATGCCCAATTTTTTTTAAAATGCTCAGTGTTTGTTTCCTCGAATACTGGCAGCCAGGGATTGATACCTGCCATGTTATTTTCAAAAATCGAAAAATCTTGGCTTCATCTTAAACACCTATCTTACGTTGCCCATTCAAGTTCTAGCCATTACCTCTTTGTGCTTTTTCCACCTTAACATTTTGATGAAAATCGTACACTACCGTGCAGCAAATGGTGAAAATAAAATACTACTATGGATGCTTTTATAGGATGAAAGCTGTATTACTTCAACTCCCTTAAAGCAATCGAAATGTGATTCATAAGGCAGTATCATATTCTCCCAAACGTTGGACTGATGTTCTTCTTCTCAGCACTATACATTGTCTCACAGTGGAAGCCAGAATCTGCTTTAGGATTTTCTGTGTTTTCCACCTTACCTTATTTTGAAATGAGTCATACTTTCTGAAAATGAATATCTAATTCCTTAGAGCCCTACTTGAACTCTATTTACCAGGAACCCTGGTCTTCTTCTGATTTGCACCAGACACTTGGTTGTCATTCATTCTTTGGCAGATTCTCCTCCCATTCTCTGAAACATGGAAAGGATTACTTTTCTTGCTATAAGGCCTTGAAAAACAAGTAAGATGTTTTCCCAGCATATCTGACTAGGTTTAGTTCACAATTTCACGCTTATCACTAAACCCTTCAGGTGTAAATGCCTCTTAATATAGCACGAGCTTCATAAACAGATGGCATGGATGAAATGATAGTGCCTGCTAATCTGATGATGACCATAGAAATTTGAAGACAATCCATCACATATGATTGACATTCTTGTCATATGGTTTCAATGGCTCTCGTATGATGTCATTACCTAGCATTTAATAACCCGACCTGCCATATGAAGGCAAACTCTAAAATTAGATGACATTGCATGACATATGATGGTGAAACTTGGCACATGAAGTGCATATCTGACATATGATGCCACACCTGAGATATTGTGGGAATATTTGACAAATTATTGCATTCACTGGCATTTGATGGGAATACAAGACATACATGTTGGGAATACCTGGCACATGATTATAATGGAAGGTCACCATATTAATGTAACCATGACGTCCCCACACATTTTAACATGACCATTATTTTCCCCAAGGATTTTATTTTATTATTACTCAGCCTTAATCATTACTGTACTATTTAAATCAGAACTGTCAGTGAAATAGTTAGATAGAAGCAATGTGCAGGTTGATGTCACGGTTTGGGGAAACAGTGATAGAGCAACAGTAATTATCACCAAAGTATTGTAAGGGTAAGCTGTAGGAGTCGCAGATTTGCTATACATTCAGCTAGTACATAGGTTAGAACATAGGTGGAGATAGCTGATGTGATCGTGATCCTTGGTTTATAAAGAATGACCTGACATATGGTGCACTCCGCATCTCTTAAACATAAAGAGGGAATGCTTGGCATGTTGCTGATGGTCTGAGTCTGGCCTTGGCAATTTACTTTGAACATTATGGAAACTGGTATGAGGATCACGGTGAAAATGGAATTGAAATGTGAAAATAAGGATGTTAATTTTTTGGGTGAAAGTAGGAATCACAGTTGCAACATTGTTATTTTCATGACCCAATAGGTCCCATCAATCGATAACAGAAGTGACCTTATAGACAGACTTTAGACTTGTCTTATAAGCAGTTTAAGAAATGGAAACTAAATAAAGTTTAAGAATTTGGGGGCATATGTATCAACCGAATTTTTAATCGCAAACGCTGCGAATCGCAAAAAACAGCGTTTGCGATTAAAAATTCGCAAAACGGGATGTATGAGACAAATCCTCATCGCAAATTTAAGGAATCGCTAATTTAGCGATTTCTTAAGTTTGCGTAAGCAGTTAAGAAATCGCAAATTGCGATTTCTTAAATGAAATGTAACATGCACCAAAGTATTGCGAATTATCGTTAAGAAATCGCAAATTACCACCAACTACTAGTTGGTGTTAATTTGCGATTTCTTTTAAAAATGCACTTTTTGTAATTTTACAAAGTGCCACGTGGCGCACATACATGCCCTTAGGGCATGTATGTGCGCCATATGACCACACATGCTAATTTCAGGGGTGCATCAGGGTGTCATCTTGACACCCTTGCACCTTAGAAATTATTCTCAAATTGCGATTAGCAAATTGCGAATCGCAATTTGAGAATTACTTCCCATTCAATCCTATGGGTCTCCTGGCCCATAGGAATGAATGGGAAGGTATTCCTTAATTGCGATTTCGCAATTTGCTAATCGCAATTAAGGAATTTTAAGAAATCGCAAAAGTTTTGCGATTTTTTAAATACATCCCGTTTTGCAATTCTCAAATAGCGATTCTTTAAAAATCGCTATTTGAGAATCGCAAATGGAGATGTTGATACATATGCCCCATAGTGACAAACATTCAACACTGAATGCTCCTAGAATGGCTGACTTTTGATCATCAAATTATGTTTATCACCCACGCTTAGATGTGTAGCCAGCAATCAAAATGTACTGCGCTAACTGCTTTTATCATTTTCACATTGAGCTCCTTCATGCTTGTTACTATCAGTCTCGTATTTGCAATAATATGTTCACATTTATTCTGCACAGCAGCTTGCTTTAAATAAAGCCTTAAAAATAACAGTGTGAATTTCTTGTCTCTGGCAGGTTTTTTTTCCCCGACACACATTCTCTTCGTGGGTCCGTTCTTCTTGTTCAAGATTATAACTTGGTGTACATATAGTTGTCTGAGAACTAAGAGGGTCTACTTGGTCATGATTAGGAATGGTCTTGATAATGTAACATTAGAAGCCAAACCCAAGTACTTTTTTTTCTCGAAGTTTTACATAGCGCGAACTTGAACCAAAATCAGGTATCAGAGCGCTTTACATGAGCACCAGTTGCGTTACATGAGGGCAGATTTGGAGTTGACCGCCCTTACCGTTAGTCTGCATCCTCTCCAATACTTACCTAAATGCATTGGCGCTAGGCCGCTGAATTTAGCGCCAGTGCAGGGAGAAATACAGGCACCTCCTTGCATTTCTAAAGTGACGGAGCGTGGTGTTAGCAATTTTGGAGCTATTCTGTGCTCCGCCACTTTCTTATACATATGTCCCTTGGAGTCCCTAGTAGAGATGGGAGCAATGTGAACTTATCATTCAGACAATGGGTTGATGTTTGACGCAAAATAATCCACTGATGTTATGCCTACTCTGGGAGTATGCTAGCCCTGGACAAAGGTTAAATTAAGCTGGTGTAAATTAAATATTTTAGGACATTTTGTGTTCTGCTTGTGATGCCAATTTTTTTAAATTATGCAATAACATTACATTGTATAACTACGCTGCCGCTCGCTGTAAATTGTAGTACGGGAGCGCGGGAACAATGTCTACTATCAGAATGAGAGCATCTGTTGTTCACAACAATTGTGTTGTTTGCAGTATTTTTGTAGCACGAATTTTGTCCTCAAATTAAAAATTGAGGCAAGGACATATTTCCTGCTAATGTATATTGCTAAATGACAGATTTGCCTTTCACATAACTATGCATAATTTCACATAACATTCCCAAACTTTCATAGGTTTACAAAAGCAAATTTCACGAATGTCGCACATTCCTGGTGTTCACCTGCTGTTCTCTCATCCCTTCGATACAGAGACAAGCTGAGTCATCAACTGAGCCAATTGTATGCTTAAAGAAGCCTTGACTGTGAGACATTTCGATCTAGGATTTCCATTGTACCATAACCTAGATCAGGTTCAGTAGGCAGTGAATAACCTGCAGGCAGGTGTATTAGGGGTTGTACAGTGTACACATTTTTTCTTGGGGTGGACATATTTGAACCTGATTAAATGCTCTCTGGAAAGGTGGAGAGCCAATCTCATTCATCTGATTCACATTTCAAACTATTGCCAAATCTTCAAGACTTGAGAGGAAAACTTGCAAAAAAGAAACCTTCTCTGGACTCTGTCTCTAAAGGTGAAAATACTGATAGATAGGTGCCAAATTGTTAGAATCAGTTCAAGAAAGGATTCCTGATAAACCACTTTTTGGACCTTCATATCGACCATCTGTTCCAGCTCTTGAGTTAGAAATCACTCTCATTGTAACCCTGCCACCAAAGCCTGGTACTTAGAGAAAGAGGAAGGTGACAATTGAGCACATCAAGAATCATCATGTGGCTGATTGTATCTGTCCATTAGCCCCTACCATAGCCAGTGTACCTCTAGATTAGCTAGAATACCTCCTCTCTCTATTCCAGAGATACCACAAGAAGAAATTAGCTCAGTTGAAATAGGCACAACAATCAGGGGAACTGCTAAGATTCCAGTTTTACTGTCATACAATCCTGATTTTGTCCAAACAATAACTTCAATAACGAAACCTGCTCCAATACCAACACCTTCTGCAACACCACAAGACTCCACACTTGTAAAAGATGATGTTCTAAGACAAGGAGGCTCATTGTCAGAAGATGGTCCTTATCCTGCAGAAACAAGAGTTTATGTCCTTCCAGATTTCCTGAAAATGCCAACTAAATTGCAATGAAGCCACTGGGATTCAGGAAGTGGTGGGGAGTTGGAATAAGGAACAAGGCATAGAGCAGAGAAGTAGATTATGCAGAGGGAGAAGGCCAGAAGACCAGAAGAAAAGTTCCACCAACCAAGGACGGGTACAGACCCCTGTTTCTTGTGAGAAAATGTTTATTAGTGCAACTTGACCACACTTACGCGTTTCGGCCATGCCTGGCCTTGATCACATACACGCCAAAAATTCAAACACTTCCTTAAGTAGTACACACGTGATCAGCCGCGGCCACTGCAGGTAAGAGCGGTGGGCGGTGAAGCCGGCTTTGGGGGATTTCGAGAGATGACGATGAGGGAAAATTAATTATTTACTTAATTTTCCCTTGTGGTCGTCTCTCAAAATCCCCCCCAGCCAGCCCCACTGCCCCACCGCTCATGCCTGCTGCGGCTGCACGTGATTAGAGGGAAGGAATTGCCATTGACAAAGACTATACATTGGCAAAGTCCCTCCGTGTGACAAAATTGCAACCAGTGATTTCATCATTTTTGGAGATAAATTGTAGGTTGTAACCTTCTTAATATATAGATAAGATAAAAGCTTGCATATTATCGAAAGGCGTGCTAAAAGGTCATTATTGATATATGTACAGTGATAAATGACAAGAATAAAGTGCAAAACGATCCAAAATTCAATTAGTGTATGGTTGATGGACCTCCTAACCATAAAATACATATATGATTATGTAAACAAATTATATTGAAAACAGCTCATTTCTTAAAAATGAATACATTAATGCTAATGGACTTGTCACAATACGTGCAAAATCTTCTTATTCATGCCGCATATATCATTTAGTTTACATGAGAAAATTGCAACGAAAGTGGCCAAAGTGATACATTCAGACACCAGCAATTATTCCTATAGACCGTACCTGCCAATATCAATATCTTAATCACATAACATACATAAAAAAAGATAAAATTATCGTTATATATCGAGAGAGAGAGAGAGAGTGAAAGAGAACTTATATATAACATAAGTCATGCAGACTTCGGGAGGCAATTGATCAAGTATATTTATGAGACGAAATTACTCAATATGGTTGATTTATCAGAATTAAAGTAGCTTGAAAGAGAAGTTGCATTTAGAAAAGACGAAATAGTATTGAGAGAAGTAGGCTGCAGTTGGATAATGTAGGATATTAAGGACACAAGAGTATAATAAATCGAGTTCCATAATAAATTGAGTGAGTGATTGGGACAGATATACATTTTAATGTGATGGTGGACGTTAACTGAGGTGGAATACTTATAAATTCACGTAGATGTGTTATGGGATTGCACATTCAAACAGAGATTGCGGCCATTTTACTTCCACTGAGATGATGAGACTATGAGGAGGGTCATGCATACATTTTTAAATACACGTTTCCAACTTTAGAGACAAGGTCACTTTTGTTTTTCAGATTGCTCTTATTTCTGATGAGGCATACCTACCTGGCCATGCTGTTTAGGCAACTTTCATTAGGTTGCCTTTACTCTCACAAATGTATTCGGCCATTGTCAGGCTTCTTGAGAGACAAAGTTGAGTAGAATTGTTCGCGTTACTCTAGATACTCATTGAATATTAAATAATAATGGTTAAAAGAGAATTGAGTGTTGGTTACATATCAGTCCACAATTCTTTCATTGCAGGGTGGTAGTGAGTGAGCACGTAGCTATAACCTGTATTATTTTATCCACATATTCATCAAGCAGAAGAGTAATTAAGGTTTAATTTATGATGGCTAATAAGGCATTTTGTGGCCTCCCAAATATTTTCTGGTGGATAAGTGGACTTAACACGTGGAACCTCATAGCATCATTGAGAGAAAAGAAACAGGCAATGGGATAGCCAATTTTTTCCCAGTCGTTTGAGAATTTAGCATTACATTTTCTAGTATCTAGTTACAGAAGACAGTAGAAGTGAAAAGCTTTATTTTGAATTCAGGTTTTTGAAAAGTTAGCTTTAAGTTCGTTTGGACATGGGATAGTAGGAGGTTTGAGGATGAACACTGTTGTCATTAGAACACATCTGAGCAAGAAGTATTCCCACAGTGCTCTGGTAGAAATATTGAACAAATCCAAGGGGCTCTTTGAATTGGATTGCATCCTTACTGTGTGTTGGTTTACTTATATAAGGAATACTTTGGTTGCTCCATTCTTGCAATTGGTTTATTTTGTTTGGTGACGGTGTGAATATACCAGAATGTGGCCCTTGGGGGGGAGTAAATGAAGGTTTTTTTTGCTGTTTTTTTAAGACGTTTCTTGTGATCTGATTGTGTAGAGGAGGACTAGTGTAGCTTGTAAAAAGAACGGGTTATAATATTCGCTCTTTTAGTGTAGATTGCTCAATAAAAAGTTATTTTGGTAAGTCGTATCTTCTTGCCAGATACGAACATCTATCACGTCATGAAGTAGAGCTATTGTGGTTTCCATCAAAACAGAGGGAGCCAAATCTCCAGTAGTAATGGAAACTTCACTTTAAAGTGACATTTGTGATTTGCAGCTCTGTCCCTGGAGGAAACATTTGCATAGAATATGAAACAAGATTTTGTTTGGATATGTAATTGAGAGGTTAGATAATATTGCTTGGTCCATAGAAACTGGCAATAACTGCTTCACCTCTTCAGTATCTTCAATCGCTTGAGTCATAAGTTGGGACGCTGTTTGCTGGTTTTGCTTGGTCTCAAAGGGCCCTTATTACAGCAGGTGTTGCTTTGTGGCTTAAGTGAAGGAATCATATACATTTAATTCTTATGGGCAGGGGACAGCATACTTCTGAACTACCTCCCCAATGCAGAGGACAGGAACGTCTCATCCACGGACTAAAGGCAGAATATCAACACAAAGACTTCTTTTTTTAGCAAAAACTTGAGCTTATCAGTGACAAACAGTTCGTGTAACTAGTGAAAGTGAAAATACATAGAGACTTTCACTGTAATCAGTGCTCGGTAGTACATCTTATCTCCCCAAGCACCCATCACAATTGGAGCGGTAGCATTGGAAAAGGAAATCTCCCCTTTCCAAGAGTACCTCTTCTTAGTGGATTCCTGCACGTGGACCACACAGGTTGACAATACCTGAGCAGTGATTGACACGCTAAAACAACCATGGCTTTAAAAGGTCGGAGTAATGGACCCCGAGTAGGGATAGTTTTTTCCTTACACACTATGGAGTTTTCTGCTCCCCCATGGTACATATTAGGTGGAGTTATCCAAAATATGCCCAACCTGGGAGGCACGATGTCCTCTATTTACCAGAGTTAATTTTGTTTTAAAAAAGAACAGGGTGGGAGCCAGGGGCGCATCTAGACCCAAATTTCGGGGGGTGGCAAACACTTAAACTGAGCTTCCTTGGGGTGAGATAGTTTTGATGAAGAAAATTCAATTGTATTAATTTGTAAAGGGTAAAGATGCCACTGCTGGTAAGTGTTAAACATCTAAGAGGGCTGCCATTGAGTAGACCACTCTCTTAGAGTTCAAGGAAGTTTAACTGTCCAAAATGAACCCATTTTGATCATGAGACAGAGAGCAAGGGCAACAATCTATTTGCTAGCACCTTCCTCAGGATTTTACACTGTATATTCATCATAGAGTGTGGTTGCTTCAAAGTCCTATCAAAACTATCACAGCCAAATTGCAGAATCACTACTAGAATCTCTGTCATTTACGGAAGCATGAGTAAAGTTTGAGTCTGGTTATAGACTTCCAAGAGCTGAGGAGCCATCAGTCTTTTGAATGTTGAGTAAAAATTGTTTGGCAGGCTATGCGGCCCTGGGTTCTGGCCATTAGTTATCACTTCTATAGCTTGAATAGCTTCAGCCAGGGGTGCCTCCAGAGCAAGTCTCTTTTCTTGTGATGAAATGGGAAGAGCCTGATGTCCTTAAATATTCAGTAAATGCGCCCTATATCTCACATGATAGCGCATCCAAGCAGATGTAGCAATTAAGAAAGCTTGCTAACAACCAGCCTGATCTATCACCCTCTCAGAGTTGCTTGGCTGTGAATTCCTTAAAAGCAAATGGGGTTCAATCTATGTTTGATCATCTTGTGCCTTTTCCTATATGCTAGTAATCTATCATTGCTCTTAATGTCAACCCCAGTATCCCTCAGAGGAGCATGCATGGCAGTCTCTCTCTTGCATACTACCCTCTCTAACAGCACTCGAGCCCCAATTACTATGCTAGTACACACTACTCGAATCATTAGCTTTAACACTTATAATTCAGTTAGCACTCTCCCTAATGTACCTCCACTTTTCCTACAATAGACAACATTGGCATCCCTCACAGCGCTGCCACCTAAAGTTTCCATGAATAAATGCTAACAGGCAATATACCCCAGCCCAGGTTAACTAAGAGCAGCCAGTGGGCCTTATTATTTTGTAGGCGTCCTGAGCTTCAGCCACGAGTTCCATATTCAGGAAAGTTTCCGGGTCATCTGTGTTGCCACTAATCACCAATATGCTGTCTCCTAAGCAACCGGTGATACTCAAGCCCAGCGATTCATGGAGTGCCTCCACTGCTGCAGCAGCCCTCTCAGTTTGTGTAGAGTAGCGGATGGTCTGTCAACCTTTTGTGTTTTTCTCCTACGTTGAGGTCTGGATTTCAATCTGTTCTGGGATGACCAATAAATAGGGCTCCCCGAGTTTGTCAGAGCTTCAGCCCATTTCCATACTGCTGATGTATCAGTATAGATGTGAGATTTCCCATTATGCAAGACTTTCAGGTCCGATGGGAATGAAAACATGTACTTGAGGTGTAATTCAGAGAGTTGTTTCTTAACTTCCAGATATGCTCTCCTCTGTTGTTGCACCATTGGAGTGTAATCCGGAAAAATCAGTACTTCTGTATCATCAATTGTGTATGGTCCATCCAGGCCAGTCTGGAGCTTTTGTGGTGCCCTGACCCAAAGAACCTGGCTATCTATAATGCCTAAACTGTGTGACCCTGGGCAATTGCTTTCCTTCACTGTGACTCCTTTTTCAGGATCATTATATTTTAAGGCACCTTGAAATAATTGTTCAGGGTGCAAACTGTGCAGAAACCTCTCTTGTATATTGTTTAATGCACCATAATGTTGCTCAATATATAACAATAAAGGCCTTATATATGAGGCTCTAAACACCTGCCTAGGCATGCTTGCCTACCACAACCTGTCAACTGGAAGCCAGACTTTTGTCACAGCATGGGCATGGTCTATTTCATAGCATGACTATGCTTACAGTTAACCCTTCATCCTGTGAAAAATGCTGCACATGATGCCGACAGCCTCACTTATAGCGCATTGCATGGCCTCTTCAAGGAGCAGAACCTGAAGAAAATTGCCCTGCCTGCCCACGTTTTGGCAGTGCTGGGGTCATCTCACCTAGCACACTGCAAGATTATGCAGCTTTGTCTGTAGTATAACAATTCGCTCTGTTGTGGCAAGTAAAAACAAAGTCGAGCAAACTCTGTGGTTGCAGCAGATGACATTATTATAGGCCTGGCTGGCCCTTTGGATGGCAGTAGTTATAATATGGGCCTGTGCCTGTTCAACTGAGAAGAATTTTGTCAGGTAATAGGTTGTAAGTGTTGTACTTAGTAACCCTTCCAAAAAGCATTCAGTGCTAAAGCCCTTTGTTTGTTCGGTGAGGCCTCCTTTCTGAATGTTGGTCCTCATAGCTTTTCCTTCTGCATCTTCGGCCCAGTATTCAAGGAATGATATTCTGTCTTGTACATTCTCAGAGTGCTTCCTGAGCACTCAGATCTCGTGTCAGTTTTGCTTCGGCTTCTGATACTAAAACTGCCAGTTTATTCTAATCCAAGTTAATTCTACATCAAGCACTAGAGTGTCAATCTTTGCTACCAGAGCTGCATGAGTATGCTTTATAGTGAGCAATATAAGTTCAATATGTCAGCAGTGTCCGCAGTTGCAGTTCACCCCTTACCTCCATGCCCTAATCTTCAACTGTCAGCTCTCCCCTGTCTCTTACCTTCTTCCATGCATGTCTACCCTTTCTCTTTCTTGCTGAGCGTTACTTTTTCTCACTGATTATTTCCCTCATACACTCACCTTTCCCCCTGCTCCCTCCCTAACTCCTATAGCCTGTTACTTTCATCCAGTGACTGCTCCACTTTCATCCATTTTTCCCTCCATGCTGTAATTTCCCATCAGATTTCCACCTGGCCAGTCTGTTACCTCAAAAGCAGATATAAGTAACAGCTGGTAAAAAAACCTTGGAACTCAACAAAAGCTCATAGTTATTCTTGTTTGAAATACAAGGTCCAAGCAGTTAATACAGCTATATATCCAGAGCCACTGGAGGTATGCAACTGTATGGCTGTGTTTTTTTTCTCGCATAGTTGGATATTTGCTGCATTTGCCACATAAACTATCATCTACCTCACAATCTGCAGTTGTTAACAGAAAAAAAAATGTTTTTAGCTTAAGCGTTCAAAAGTTATTACAAACGCAGCAACATGTTGCCACGCAGTGGAAGGACCTTTGCAAATGGTGACTGGTCACCTTTCTGTTGCTTATATCTGTATTTGAGTTTTAAACTGTTATTAATGAGATGTAACCAATGTGTAGACAGTGTTAAAACGTGCCAAAATTACAATTAATATAGTAATGCTATCACAAAATGTGCAGCATTATACCACATAATTTACTCAACCTCGCTGCATAATTTGGCTCTCCCCTGCTGCAGAATTTCAGTGGCCCTGCATATATCACATCAAAATTATTACCAAGCAACATACACAATTATTATTAAACAGAGTCTTACTCTTCGCTGTTCAATATTTGTCTCTAATCATTTTTGATGACTTGACTTTATGACTTCGATACTCAGTTGTTAAATGCAAGAATTGCAGCTTCCCATTCACTGTGCTCCAGATGACGTCTTATTTTTGTCTATAATATCCTAATGTGCATTGCGAACTCCTTAAGACTACTATACTTTCTGTAACACTCCCTCTACTGTGTTCATTTTAAACCCCACTGTCATTTTAGTTTGGTGACATTATTAAATAAAATGAAATTGCCTGAGCAATAAAGTTAAGAGTTGTGATTGAATTTGTTTTTTTTTTTAAAAGGCTAACAGCAGATTTTGTTGCTATTCACTTACTAACCTCGTCCCCATTTGCATCTGAAAATGTGGCAACCCTATGTATATCATATGCCCACTTTAAAATCATCTCTCCCCTACATTCTTTGCAAACGTCCGTTGTGATGTGGGTGCATTCCTTTTTGTTTGAAGAATACTCTGTTCATTCCTGGACGGGGAGGGTTGACTTTATTTCACACCTTTAAACCCTTTAACTTTGCCAGTCTCGCCGCTGTTGCAGATACAGCCATTAAGGAATTAAAGGGTCGTGCGGGGGAGTCTACTAAAAGAAAGAAAGAGGTAAATAGGATAAACAAGAGGAAAGCTGTGACCGCCAGGGCTTTAGGACGGATCGAGTAATACTCTTGATGAACCTTGACTACTGCCTGGCAGCCTCAGCCCAGCCCACGGAACCTGACGGGGGGCTGAAGCCCTTTCAGCCCAATGGTTGTTGCACGCCTGCTGGGAGCCCAGCCCATCCTGGCATGTGGCTGTACCACCTCTTAAGGAACAAGCAGTCTTTATGCCCCTGAGGGGCAGATTGTAAGGTTTACTCTAATATAACATTCTTGGAGCCACCCACTGGCCACAAGGGTTATTTTTTTAAAAAGCAGAATGGGATGGGGGGCAGTGATTTCTAACATTAGGCCACACTCATCACCACTGAAGGTCTTTCTGCCCTCCTGGTGTATATCACAGATACTGCAAATTTTTCATGTTTGTGTAGGGTGCACCTTTTAAAAGGTGCACCCGGTGCAAACAAGGAAAAACAGCTGTATAGGAGAAAATGCGCTGCCCCCATGGCAGCCCTGAACTTGTACTGCCCTGGGGACAGCGCATTCATATGAAAAACAGAGCAGCTGTTATGCAGCGGCTCCATGTTTCACTGTGCAGGTGGGAATCTGCCTGCACTTTGAAGGGCAAATAGAGGACTCCTTGCAAGTGGGTGCAGTGACTGCCTGCACCTGCCTGCAAGGGTATGTCTAGTGCCACTACCTGACTGTTTCTTTGCCTCTGTGCCAGCATCACTAATATGCACAGGCACAGTGGCAAAGGGATTCCTTCATTTGCACGGGGCCCTGACCCAATTCAAATTAGGGAATGCCCTCTGATGATAACACTGGCACAGGTAGACCTGGCCCTTTTTGCAGGGTTATCCCCAAACGTTTTGCCTTTTGCCTCTGATTCTGTTTTGTTGGCTATAGGATTCTGGGCACTTTAGAACTGCTGGTCAATGCTAAAGTGCATTTGCTCTCTGTGTAAATTGTAAATATGATTGGTTATCCATGATTGGCATATTTGATTAACTGGTAAGTCCCTAATAAAGTGGACTGTGTGTGCCAGGGCCTGTAAATCAAATGCTACTTGTGGGCTTGCAGCACTGGTTTTGCCACCCACATGAGTAGCCCTGTAAATGTTTCTCAGACCTGCCACTGTAGTGTCTGCACACACATTTTTTAAACTGCCATGTTGACCTAGCAAGTGCACCCACTTGCCAGGCCCAAACCTTCCCTTTTGTTACATGTAAGGCACCCCTCAGGTGGGCCCAAGGTACCCCCATGGCCAGGGTGCAGTTTATGTGAAAGGTACGACATGCACTGGTGTGTGTGACATATCCTGATAGGGAAATACTGTGTATTTTGTTTTTCGCTATCGAAAGGCTGTCTTTCCCATAGGTTTACATTGGAACTGCACTGTAACATGTTACATTTGTAATTTTCAAATGGGACAAGATAGAGAAATGGAGTTTAGGCCTTCTGAACTCAGAATGTAATAACACACTTTTAGTAAAGGCGATTTTTAAATTGTGTGTTTGAAAATGCCACTTTTAGAAAGTGGGTCCTTTCTTGCTTTACCATTCTGTGTGCCTCTGCCTATTGTGTATCCACCGTCTGGCTTTGGAGTGACAAGAGCTGGGGATGTGCATTCACTCTAGACTGTCACAAGGGGGTTGAGGTATGTCCTGCCTTGCCTGGGTAACTCATCTTTAGGCTGAATAGACCTGGTCTGCATTTAGAGTGTTAGGAAGAATTTCACTAGCACCTGAATAGGCTGTGTCTTCTTCGCACAATGCTGTCTCCACCCTCTGTGATCATGCTGGACCTAGGAGGCCAGAACTGATTTGGACTGAGCTCAGAGATTCTGAAGCAAAGAGAACAATGACAAAATAGTGTATAAGTATTGGACCTTAAACCCCAAGACTTCTTTAAACAAGAGGACCCTGCCAAGAAGAACAGCTGTGTGAAGAGCGCTACCTTTTCTGTGTGAGGAGTGGGTTGGCCTGCAGTTGCTGCTTCTATCTGTGGTGGAGGAAAAGGACTGACTCTTTTTGCACTGCCGTGGTATCCTGCTTATGAAGAAAATGCAAGGTCTTGTGTGTGCTTGCCTCCTGCTGAAAGACTCAGGGAGATAAAAGACTTCAAAGAAAGATCCTTGCTGGATTTAAAGAGAAACTGCCTGGGAGGAGAGCTGGAGAAGCTGTGCGAGGAGCGCTGCCCCTGATGTGTGTGGGATAGGAAGACCTGCAATAGCTGCTCCTGCCTGGAGCAGGTGAAGGATTGTACTGTTCTTTGCCTTTTTAAAACCAAAACATGCAAGAGTGCTTTATTGTTTCCTTCCGTGTGCTTTTATTTTACTGAAACTTCTTGTGCGTACTGGAAGTTCTTGATGCGGCTAGAAATTCGTTGGGCTCTATTTTCTGAAAAGCCTACCTGTGTTCTTTACCTCAGGAGGGTCTCTTACACTCCCTTGATTGCAACTCACCATGGGCGCAGCCCGTTACACTGCCGTGTGTCCAAGTTCTGGACTGAGCTCCACCCGCTCTGCAGGAGCCCGTAAGATCGCAGAGATCCAAGTGCGGCTGCTCGTCAGCAGAGCGAGCGCTGCAGGAGTGCCAGGTGTTGCCTAGCAACCCACCCAAATCCGCTGACATGGGAGCAGGGACCGGAAGAAGGACCACTACTCATCGCAGCCCTGTTCAAGCAGAGCGCCGTGCTGAGTGCCCCCTCAGCGACGGCTGACTGCCGAGGAGAGTGGGGAAGCTCTTGGAGGAGAAGAGAGCCGCAGCCTCGCACAGGATCAGCGTGCGGCTGCCCAACGAAGGGGGAAACCCTTTTGCCTCTTGCCCAAGTGTCCCGGTGGTCGAGTGAGTGTCCTCCCCATCTCTTCATCTTTTTGGAAGCCACTCACGGCTGCGCCATCTGATTTTGAGCAGCTGTGATTTCATCTACTGTGGGGGGCATTTCATGAAGATTGCCGTCTAAAATAGAATAGTGGTGCAGGGATACTGTACCTATGTGTTTATGGTGATATTTTTATAACCCAGGTGCTACTGATGTACGAAGGCCATAGTCGGTGATTTGTTTACTGCAAGAATGTTTAGGTGATTCATGTGCTTTCTCTCCCAAACCTAATCTGCTGCACCTCATGCCCTGATGTATTTATGCATGTCATTTTTGCCCTGCATGGTCACAATAACAAGTACTGTTATTTCCAGAAACTGTATAATATGTACACTGATGGTGTGAGGAGGTCATTTGCATAATGTTTTCATGACATGTGCAGCCTATGAGTATTTACTCTATGGTTCTACCCATGATAATATCACAATTGCCTAGTTGGCAAATTGATTTATGTGATTGTGGTCTATGTATTTTATCTACAAGATACAAGATATTTTTATATATCATTGTGTGGAGTCTCATTTATGGTGTATGTTGTGTATCACTGGTGTGTGTGTGTGTGTGTGTGTTGTACAAACGCTTTACACATTGCCTCTGTGATAAGCCTGCCTGCTTGTGCCAAGCTACCAAGGGGGTGAGCTTGGGTTATATTGGGTGTGTAACTTCCTTACCATGACTAGAGTGGTTGGTTCTGCCTGACTTAGGTGCATACCCTAGCCAACCAGAAACCCCATTTCTAACAGGTGCTTTATGTATGGCATTGCTATCGGTATTACAGTAGGGGATGCACAAGTGTCTGCGGCCACTTCTGTAATCCCAATGGGCCTTGGGGGCACGCAAAGTGGGCACAGACGACTGTTGCATCACCGGGGCACTTCTGCAATACGACCTCCAAAGGGGGCTGGGCAGACTGGGGTATTTACCCCTAGTCTGTCCTCCAAGGGAGCAGAAAACTCACTAGACACGAGGGACGACAAACAGAAAGTTCCCCTGGGTCACAATGGACTTTGCCTATGTGTCCATGCTTTATAACAGACATGGATGCAGAGGCAAAAGGAATTTCAGTAGGCACACTGACTATGTGGCTCATAGAGGTGGCAGACAGTCACTGTATACCTCGAGGGTGTCCCTTTAGAGGGTGGCAGGGACCCCAAGGAAGCCTCCATTTTTTGACAAATTCCAAAAATGTAGCAAAATTTGAGGAGTTTGTGGAAAAATAGGGAAAAAGTCCAGTGCAAAATGCTTATAGTTTTTCTAAAAATAGCATCAAAAAAGCATTTGCTTTGATAAGATCGCCCTCTTCTCAGCTGTCGGGAACGGGACAAGATTTTGAAAAAAAAACATTTTTTCACCTCAGTTGTTGCAATTTTTCAAGTGAAAGCCAATATGTTACATGTTTGTGGCTTATGCCTACTAGCACTTTGTGGGGATTAACTCATGGGTGAACACGGAAAGCTGTCCATTTCCGAAAGGTACACACGATTCCGAATACAAGTCATCGGTTCAGATTGCTCATGATTATTCACTGGAATCCAAAACCAATGAGAGTAAGCTGAAAAAAATAGAAATAGATGACATCTGTAATTTCTTTCCCTAATTGCTGAATCACAAAATTAAGAAGCCTTTATGCCTATCTGACTCTCCTGGTCAGGGCAATACAATATGTCTGTTGGTTGTCTGAAAAATACCTAGCGCCAACAACCATCCTGCTGCATATAATTATTTTTCTTTGTGTTCCGACCATGCATCAATGTATAAGATAAAAATATAATGAATGAAAAATGTATATGTAGTTAAACAATCTATTTTTAAAATGTGCCAAAGAAAGACTTTAGGAATACTTCACTTGGAAGCCATAAATGGATAGAAAGTCAATTAATAATAATACATGTTCTTCTAATCAGTGTTTGTTTCCACACTTCTCTCAATAGTACCCCACTTGTGTTGCTGGTACAATCACTGTGACAGGACTAGCCCCCAAGTGCAACATGGAGACATCAAGAATTTTCCCTGCAACTTATGCATTTCTAGTGGTATGGGTAGCTTCGATATTTAAGTCCAGGACAGGGGCATTACATAAAATGATGGGCCCTCTCTCTCTGCTGAACACGAGTGGCCCGAGTCTCCCATACCTCATAAGTATTCAGTGGCCTGGGGTAGAATGGGTGTCCTATTAGAGGCTTGGGGCACTCTGAAAGGTTAGGGCCACCCTGCACCAGAGTTATGCATAGGCTTCTGTAACGCCCTGGCCCAGGGTCGGAAAGATATTTCTGAAAACTCGACACCTGGGGGAGTCGAGAGTGGAGTGGCTTAAATTGATCCCATCACTTTTCTTCCTTCAGAATGCCTGTCAAACATCAAATGTAGCTTAAAAATACAGATTGTCATCAAACTTTTGAGAGGTAAAGTTCCCGAATCTGAAGGGATACACAAAAGTGATACTTACCAGCATTCCCACACTTATTCTGATAAAATTGGGACTCCGCTTGTGTGGATGGGCCTACTGCCTACAACAGGAATCAATCAAACCTGGATTGTGTGAAGTCCATGTCATGTCATGTGGGTACGGTCTTGTCCCTTCCTGAGATGCGCGCTTCGTTCACATAACACCACAAGTGATTGTGAGAGAAAGATATTTGGTATCAGAAAATTATGTGCACGAGAGATTCTTCTTATTAGATAAATAAGTCCTCATCCACATGTTGTGGTATGCTTTAGAATTGTGCCTATCTCATCCCTGGCATACCTCTAGTCGGTATGGGTTCAACTACTAAGTGGGAGCTCTTGATGTTATACTTTTGGATCAGAAATGAAAGACTAAATCTGCATAGGGCATAAATCTAATCACTATTTTATTAGTGGTTGCTCTGGCAAAGTTAAAATATATATAGTTGGATGGTGGTGGAGTTGTATTGACCCTCCATCCTATATAGTTAATTAATCAAGTTCTGGCCCATCATTCATGCCACTATGGGTCAGGGGACTTTGTCAGGACTATGTGTTTCCTATAACCTGTTCTATCTAAAGTATTGAGAAGTCCTACTAGTGGGAGGACAAAAAAGACAAACATAGAACATTCAGTAGATAGTTGCTTGTATCACTGTGTCACTGGTATTTTTCTGTGTTAATTTCGTCATTGTTACATGGGAAATAAAAAGGGGAACATCTCCCTTTTGTCAAACTTTTTTCAAGGAATGGATGTGTCCTTGCAAACATGCCAAATTATCTTCCCGAAGATGCAGTAGGTCAACTCATACCTGGAGGGGGCAGCGCTTCAATCAACAGAAGTGTGGGAAGGCAGGATGGTAAGTGTTAAAAATTGGGGTCTCTAGTTGGCAGAGGTAGGTACCTTAGTCCAAATAGGGACCCTTGCTTCTAGTCAGGGTAAAGGGGATACACACTTTAGATAACCACTGCTCACCCCTGTGGTAGCTTGGCACGAGCAGAAAGGCTTATCCCATAGGCAATGTGTAAAGTATTTGTACTAACACTCACAGTAACACAGGGAAAACACCACAAAAGGACACCACACAAGTTTAGAATAATAAAGTATCTTTATCTAAACTAAACAAAACCAAAATGACAAAAATCCAATATACACAGTTAAAAAATATGATGTTTCGAGAACTTGTACTATAGAAAACTATGGATGCGTGACTTTTCACCAAAGTACCTGTAGATGCATCAAAGTTCACAAGCAAAACAGCAGCAGGGTCAGAAAACAAAGAGATGCAACACTCCTGAGACCTTGGGGAGGCGATGCAACAGTCCCGTTACACACAGAGGAAGGGTTGCGTTGAATCCGGTCTGTATGGGGAGTGATGCGTCGATTCTTCGTGACGGTTCCGGTCCGCGGGTGATGCGTCAAAAGAACTTGCTGCACAGGTACGATGCTTGGAAATCTGGGATGCATCTGTGATCGATCCAGCGGTGTCGAGCGGCGCTACATCGGTCCTCTTTAGCTGTGACCCCTCAATGCGTAGATTTCTGTAGTTCTTTGAGTTTCTTCTTGCTTCCAGCTCCCAAACAGCAGCAAAAACCTCCAGAGGCCGAAAACTGGCACATGCACTTCTTGGCAGGTCAGAACTCACAGCAGCAGAGTTCAGGGGAGCTAGGGATGAAGTCTTTGTGTCCCTGAGACTTCAGAAAAGGAGGCCAGCTCACTTCAGGCCCTTGGAGATCTCCTTCAAGCAGGGGACACAGCACACAGCAAAGTCCTTCTCCTTCCCTTGGCGGAAACAGCAACTGCAGGCCAACCCCAGACACACAGCAAGGGCAGTACTTCTCCTCAGTCTCTCCAGCTCTTCTCCTTGGCAAAGGTTCCTCTTGAATTCCAAGAATGATCTAAAGTTCTGCGGTTTTAGGTTTTATACTTATACCCCAAAATGTCTTTGTTCTCTTTGTGCCAGGGGCTCTGAGCCCAGTTCAAACCAGGTCTGGGAGGCATTCTGCAAGTGCACAACAACATCCATTGTCAGTGTGAGCCTTGGCTGCAGACACAGCACCGGGGGGTGAAACCAGCATTGTAGAAGGCAGGCACAGCCCTATTCAGGTACAGGTGCTACCCCTCCCACCACTCCAAATGCAGAGCATGCATATTCAGCCTAGTGTTGACTCATCCAAACTCCTGGAGCCACTGCACCTCCCCAGCCCCTATCACTCCAAAGCCAGACAGTCAATCCACAAACAGGCAGAGGCTCACAGGATGGATGAACAAGAAAATAGCCACTTTCTATAAGTGGCATTTTTAAACACATAATTTAAAAAACATCTTTACTAAAAGATGTTATTAAATCCTGAGTTCAGGGATATCAAACTCAATTTTTCCATCTTATCCCTATGGGAAGATATGCTTGTAAAGTGTTACAAAGCATTTCCCATTCTGTCATATGGGGCAAGATAGCCTTTCAATAATGAAAAACGAAATTGGCAGTATTGCCCTATCAGGACATGTTACACACCCCAGTACATGTCCTACCTTTCACATACACTGCACCCTGGCCAGGGGGATGCCTAGGGCCCATCATAGGGGAGCCCTATGTGTAAGAAAAGGGAAAGTTAGGGACTGGCAAGTGGGTACACTTGCCAAGTCAACATGGCAGTTAACAAACTGTCTCAGGCACCGCGGTGGCAGGCCTGAGACATCTTTTCAGGGTTACTCATGTGGGTGGCACAATCAGTGCTGCAGGCCCACTAGGATCATTTGATTTACCAGCCCTGGCACACTCAGTGCACTTCACTAGGGTCCTACTGGTAAATCAAATACGCCAATCATGGATAACCAATCACAATAACAATTTACACAGAGGACATATGCACTTTAGCACTGATCAGCAGTGGTAAAGTGCCTAGAGTCCTAAAGCCAACAACCACATGTCAAGAAAAAATAGGAAGAAGAAGCAAAATGTTTGAGGATAACCCTGCAAAAAGGGCAATGTCCAACAGTAAGAGTATTGTCATTGTCCGGAAGTATCCAGTTTTCTATCATATTAATATGGGAAAATATGTGGAAATTGTTTTTTGACCGAATTCTTTGACATTCATGAGGCATTCTGGTTTTAAATAATGTGTGCGTATACACACAAACCACTCCACCATAGATTGACATAGGTCATAAGATTTAAGAAATGCCCATGGTAGTTAGAATTTTGTGGTTGCTGGCTGGCCCTTAGCTTGAATGTTGTAGCTATTCCTCATGGCAGGTGAAAGGAAATTAAGGATTTGTTTGGACATATTTTTGACATATAGGATGGCAAAGAAGGGGTAAGCCCCCCCACACTTTCCCTTCCCCTTGAGTCAGATATGTTGTTTTGGGCCCTGGGGGTGGGGCCACATGCCAAAACTTTCCTGTTCCTCTTCTCCTTTTTTTCGGATTTTTATATAGCACAAACTTGACCCGAAGGTATCAAGTATCAAAGCGCTTTACATGAGCACCAGCTGCGTTACACAAGGACACATTAAGTGTTTGTTAGGCATGTGGAGATTAAGTGATGTGCCCAGAATTACAGGATGTTGAGCGTCATTGCCGAGACTCGAACCCGGTTCCCCAGATTTGAGGTTGACCGCCCTAGCCGCTACACCACATCCTCTCCCTCTCCTTGGCAGTCCGGTGGGCTTTCAGCCAACCTAGGTGGGCATAGTGGGGCGTCTTCCTCTGTCTGCCCACCCTGGGGGGAAAATGAGGGTCATAAAGCCCTACCCGGCCATCAGGAATAAAGTGAAAAACAGAAAGGATTGCTGAGCTTGCTGTCCTGGCGGTGGCGTGCATGCCCCAGTCCCAAACACTGACAATATTTCATCCCTCACAGTGGAAATATTAGAGAGATTACTGCCTACTTTTCTGAGCCAGATTAAGGTGTCCAAAAAGGAATGGTGTGGAGTGTCAGCCTGTTTTAGCATCAAACACCACATAGTCATTAGTCCAACCATGGCAGGAAAAATGGATGGGAATGTCTTTTCCCACTTTGCCGACCCATGTGTCTAAACTGTGCCTCCTGGAATCCAAATTTCACCTCACTTGCCTTGAGGGTGAATGCAGTTTTCACACTTTAGGTCCCCAGACTGTCCGGTCTCCAGCTGTTGTGAGTGTGGCCTGATGCCAGGGCATACCCGCCTCCACTCCATTTTTTCTAAAGAAAAAGAATTTCAGATCCACATTACACACTGGACACACTGGGGCAGATTTATGTTGCACTTGCGCCTCATTTACGCCGCCGTCGCGTCACTTTTGTGACGCAGCAGCGGCGCAAATCCTGCGCCATGGTGCGGGGTATTTACAAACGTGACGCATCTCCCAGATGCGTCACGTTGTAAAGCCCTGCGCCACATGTAGGCGTTCCAGGGCAGGTGGGTGCGTTCCGGCGCAGGAACGCCTCCTAAAAGTGGCTGAGTCAAATCTACAAGATTTCACTCAGTCACTTTTAGGCCCATGCTGCGTCAAAACCCTGCGCCTGCTTGAAGCAGGCGTAAGGATTGACGCAGCATTGTACAGATAGGGCCCCCCAGATCATTGCTGGAGCTGCGTCGCGCTTGCGACGCAACTCCAGCAATGCGCCACTTTTCGGCACAGATGCGTCACGCATCTGTGCCGTTTTTGCCCCATGGTGCGCCGCATTATAAATGCGGCACATCCATGGTGGCGCAGCTGTGGCGCATAATAACTGGCGCATCCCTGCTGATATGCAGGGATGCGCCAGTCGTCATAAATCTGCCCCACTGTCTCTGTGTGCGCCCTTAATTAGGTGTTTCCTGTGCAGAGCAGCACAGTGCTCCCGATTACAAATGCAAAACAATGCTGTCTTTAGACCAGTCACAAACTCAGGTTCTTTGGCTAATTTCCTTGTGAACTACAAGTCCACAAGCCCTCGGCTCTTTTACAATCTCCATTATGTAAAAAAAAAGGCTTCAAATTTTGTCCATATACCTTCAGCGGAAAAAGTTAAGGAAACTTAAGCTCAGAACTGGGTTGTGGAAAGCCTCTGCACTTAAGGGGTTTAAATACTTTCTCTGATATCACTACTGCTGTTTGTTGCCTAACCATGCAAAACTGGTGTAATATATCTACTCACTCACTTACCTTGTAATCACAGTCTAACTCAGTAGTATAACTATTATATATGCCTAAAAAATCTGTATAGTGCTGCTGTCTTCTGCACATCAAGAGATTTGTATGAATTTAGAATTTTCAACCTTGCCCCCTACAAGCAGGTTCTCGGAGATCTATATGGAAGTGATAGAATGGAAAAAAGAATGACGACATTAAGAAATATTTAATTTACATTTTGAAAAATTATAAACAATGTAAATGTGCACAAATAGATTATTTAACTGCCTGCAATGAATAAAGCCCTTCAGCCAATTTTCAGGGAAATTGTTAGGAAAAAAAACTCCCTGTCTTGCCACCACTTTTTCAGAGTCTGTTTGAAAGAAGGTGAGCAGCACCTCTTGAAAAGGTAGGGCCTGCTTGCATATTTAAAAATTACCTCAGTACGGCTTATTCAAAACATATAATTCTGTAGTCAGTCCATGTGAAAATTGTACCAGAAAATGCACCACATGGTCCTGTTTTTTAATTTCTTGGGGGAGGGGCAAACCCATACCCCAGAAAGGAAGATAGGTTCCATCACTATGCTGCACACTCACATTTGAGACTAGGATCTGTGGTCCACCACTTCAAAGGCACAATCAGGTAAACAACGTGTGCAAATCCATTGCATAGAGGTTTTCAGCCTTCTTCCATGCTGCTGGATTCCGAAACCATCCTGTGGCTAGGTAATTTGTTGCTGATAGATCCAGAGCTAGGTTTGACCCAGAGATTAAGAAATCCTTTCCACAAGAAACTTCATTGATAATTGATCCTCAAAGAGAACCTTTCTGTATATTTTTTTCAATATATGGTACCTTAGATTCTATCTTGAGTTTCTCTGGTGCATTAGAATGCTGATGGTGTTTCTCCAGGACCTATTCGGGACAGGATTTTTAGGTCGAGCCTAGACAGCGCTTGCGCTGTCTGCAAGACATGTTGTATTGTATTCTATGTGTAGTAAAAAATTAACTGCTTTCTATTGGCTGTTGGTTGTGCCATTGAAAAATGTAGCCTTTGTATTGGTGTTGGGTTGTAAAAGTCCCTCCCTTCTCTCCTTTTGGCGATTTCACTTAGTGAGTATTTAGTTTGGCCATCACACTGTGTAGCTTGTGATATCCCCTGTTTACAGAGACATGCATCTGTTAGCAATTATCCATATCGTAACTGCAGCCTGACTTCCATTCTGACCTAAAGAATCTCTGTGGCTTTGTTCATGTTTCAACATGCATCTGTTAGCAATTAACCTTATCTTAACTGCAGTTTCACTTCAATTCCGACCTAAAAAAGCCCTGTGCCTTTGCTTATGTTTTAACTTGCATTGGTTATCAATTATCTTGATGGTAACTGCCGTATGACTTTTAAAATGATATTAAAAAACCACGTAGCATTTTATTTTATTAACAATAAACATTGCGTGTTATTAATTAAATAATGCGGTAGAGCGTTTTTAGTTTCCTTTTCTGTTGAAATTGTTGAGGTTTGTTTTCCCTGTTGCCAGCGGACATGGGCAGAGATGCTGGAGTCATGTAAGGTGTGGCTGGAAGTAAATCGCAGTGCATATGCACTTGTTTCGGCACCAACTTTTTAGAGCTAACAATGATGAGCACCGGCAGGACCCGGCCCAATAAAAGCTGGTGTTATTAAAAAATACGGTAGAGCATTTTTTGGTTTTTTTTCTGTTGACGTTGTCGGGGTTTGTTTTCCGTTTTGCCAGCGGACATGGGCAGAGATGCTGGAGTCATGTAAGGTGTGGCTGGAAGTAAATCGCAGTGCATATGCACTTTTTAGAGCTAACAATGGTGAGCCTCGGCAGGACCCAGGCCAATTAAAGCTAGTGTTATTAAAAAATACGTTAGAGCATTTTTAGTTTCCTTTTCTGTTGACGTTGTCGAGGTTTGTTTTCCGTTTAGCCAGTGGATATGGGGCAGAGATGCTGGAGTTATGTAAGGTGGGGCTGGAAGTAAATCGCAGTGCATATGCACTTGTTTCGGCTCTGGCTTTTTAGAGCTAACGATGGTGAGCACCGGCAGGACCCGGGACAATTAAATCTGGTGTTATTGAAAAGTACGTTAGAGCATTTTTAGTTTCTTTTTCTGATGACGTTGTCGGGCTTTGTTTTCCGTTTTGCCAGCGGACATGGGCAGAGATGCTGGAGTCATGTAAGGTGTGGCTGGAAGTAAATCGCAGTGCATATGCACTTTTTAAATGTATTTTTGGAGTTTTATATAGCGCTGACTTGACCCGGGGGTATCGGAGCGCTTTACAACAGTTTTTCATAATAGTTACATGGTAGAGCAGTCATTAAACATAAAGTTCAGCAGTCCAAGAGAGCTGAGGCTTCTTGAGGTAGTGGTTGAGTCCTGAGGTAGCCTCATTGAATGCTACATTGAGGTAGTCCGAGAATCTTGAGGCAGCCTAATTTTTTTGCACACTTGTCTAGAGGCGGGCTGAGGTGGATCTGAGTGATGTGAAGTCAGAGAGCACCGGCATCAGGGATAGCGTGAGGGTGGCGGCTATCCATTCGGAAGGGAGCGGTTGAGGAGGAGGGCTTTTAGGTGTTTTTTGAATTTTGTGAAGTACGGGATAGTTCTGATATCTGCTGGGATGGAGTTCCAGATTTTTGGCGCATTTCCTGCGAATGACCTCGCGGCGGTTTTATGTTTGCGTGTTCTCAACGGGATGAGAAGGAGGGAGTTTGAGCTCCTGAGGTTTCTTGTCTGCCCGGCCCTCTTGAGTTTGGCGGCCATATAGTCCGGTATTCCAGTGTGAAGGGCTTTGTGCGTGAGGGAGGCCGTTCTGAAATTAGCTCGCTGTTCAACTGGGAGCAATTTTAGTTCTCTTAGTGCTGGTGAAATGTGGTCGTATTTCCTGAATCCAGTGACCATTCTGGCTGCTGCGTTGAGGGTTGTTTTGAGGGAAGCCAGGTGAGATTTTTGTGGTGTCGGTTAAGGTTGCATTGCCATAGTCGAGTCTGGATAGCACCAGTGATTGGGTGGCTTGTTTGAGGTCTTTAGTAGGGATGAATGGTTTAATTTTGTAGAGAAGCTTTAGGTTGAGGAAGGCAGTCTTTGCAGAGTTTTTGATGTGGTTGGTCATGGCCAGTTTAGGGTCGGCACCAGCTTTTTAGAGCTAACGATGGTGAGCACCGGCAGGACCCGGGCCAATTAAAGCTGGTGTAATTAAAAAATACGCTAGAGCATTTTTAGTTTCCTTTTCTTTTGACATTGTTGGGGTTTGTTTTCCGTTTTGCCACCTTACATGATCAGAGATGCTGGAGTCATGTAAGGTGTGGCTGGAAGTAAATCGCAGTGCCTATGCAGTTGTTTCGGCACCAGCTTTTTGGAGCTAACAATGGTGAGAACCGGCAGGACCCGGCCCATTTAAAGCTGTGTCTGTTGGTGTGATTATTGCAACTATAACCAAACAGTCAAACTTAAAAATAATATTAAAAAACCACGGAGCATTTTATTTTACTAATATTAAGCATTGCGTGTTATTTAAAAATATGGTAGATCATTTATTTTTTCCTTTTCTGTTGATGTTGTCGGGGTTTGTTTTCCGTTTTGCTACCACTGCTCTTTAATACTTTCACTGCTCTTTAATACTTTTTATATACTAAACTCCAATATACAGTGAGACCTATTGGCACTGCCAATGCTTGTTAAATTGTGTGGTTGGGCAGTGCATAGGTCCTTAAGGTATTTAATGGAATTCTAGTTTTGCTAATCCTACTTTCAGCCAAAGTACGTATAGTAGCCATGGAGTAACAACTATCCTAGTTACTCTGGAAAAAATGCCTCAATATGATGTGTACATTTAGAGCTCCAATTTCTTACCTTTCCAGTATCACGTGTCAATCCTGGTTTGCTTTCTTACAGTGATGCATATAATATGTTGCAGATTTTTTTTTTTGTCCAAGTAATTTCTTGGTACATGAGGCTTAATTTATGAACTCTACAAAGGTGTAAGAATATTAAGGTGTGCAAAAGAAGTGCTTGGTGGCTGGTGTGTCTCACACCTTGTTTCACGAGGGGAGACTAAGGCAACAGCTGAACCATAAAAGTCACAAAGAGAGACCATCTCCAAAAAGCACTGACTCGCTGTCTCGAGACATTAGTACCAATCATGTTAGCACATTAAAAAGTTTGAAGAAGGTTTCGTCAATTGACAAATTATCCCAATGAAACGATACCTCTCCTTAAAAGCTGATAAATGGCCATTGCCACTTTCAAACCACAATATCTTTCAGTCTTCTCTTCCATTGATATCCTGCAACTATTCTTATTTCTGAGGAAAAGTGTCTATGACTAGTCTGCAGTTTTGATACCATTTTTTCATGTGACCTCTGTGAACCTGCTTATGAGGTGGTGCTTTTATTTGTGAGTAAATATGAATGACATGAATAACAAATACTATTGGAAGTAGGCTGTAGGAGTTTTCACACTGTAATCACAAGAAAATAATATTTCCGTCCAAAGAACATAGGATGCACGAAACATTTTCAAAATATATTTTTCTGATCTATTTTATCTTTTATTAATTCCACGTGTCAAAGGAATGACATTGGGTACAGTGGCATTGCTAGGCCTTTTGCTGCCCATGTCTGTCCCTGCATTTGGTGCCCGTGGCGGCTGAATGCAAGAGCAGGGGGGGTGCTGGCGATTCCTGCGTATGTGCCCTGTGACAGCCGCAGGTAAGAGCGGGGAGAGGCCACTGCCACAAAACAAGCGCCCCCCCTTGCTACGCCACTGATTGGGCAGGTGTTAGACCTGTCAGCCTTTTAGTGATCTTCCCCTAAACGCTTTGCTTTTGACCTCCACGTTTTGCTGTTTCTTTTTGTTGGCCTTAGGACAACTGCTGACCAGTGCTAAAGGGCATGTGCTTCTTCCCTAAACATATTTGTGATTAGTGTATACCTGATTTGTGTATTTAATTTACTTGTGAGTCTCTTGTAAAGTGGTGCTCCTGTACCTAAGGTCTGTAAGTTAAATGCTACTAGAGGGCTGCAGTACTGATTGTGCCACTCACAGAAGAACCCTTTCAAACCTGTCTAAGGCCTGCCACTGCGGTGCCTGTGTGCACGATTTACTGCCACTTCAGCTTGGCATCTACAAATACTGCCAAGCCCTGAACTCCTGTTAGACCTGGCATCTTTGGCGTGGTTTCCCCTGACTTTTTGCCTCTACCTCCTATATTTTTGACGCTGTGCTGGATTTCGTTTTTGCTGGTTGAAATGCTTTGGGCACTTTGCCACTGCTGAGCAGTGTCAAAGTGCAAGTGCTCCCTAGGTAAATTGTTACATTGATTGGTTATCCATGATTGGTATATTTGTTTCACCTGTTAGCCCCTAGTAAAGTGCACTGAGTGTGCCGGGGCTGGTGATTCAAATGCTACTAGTGGGCCTGCAGCACTGATTGTGCCACCCACAGGTGTGGCCCTAAAATGGTGTCACAGGTCTGCCACCGCAGTGACTGGGTGCAGTTGCTAACTGCCATGCGGACCTGACCAGTGTCCACACTGGCCAGGCCTAACCCTTCCCTTTCTGTACACATTGGACACCCCGATGGAAGGCCCTAGGTACCCCCCTGGGCAGGGTGAAGTGTATGTGAAAGGTAGAGCATGTACTGGTGTAGGTGACATGCTCTGGTAGTGAATTACAGCCATTTTCGTTTTTCACTATTGAAAGGCTATCTTGCCCATGAGCTAGAATGGGGAATGCTGAGTATAATGTTTACCTGTATATCTTCCCTTAGGAGCAAGATAGAAAATTAAAGTCTGGTATCCCTGAACTCAAAATGTAATAACACATCTTTTAGGAAAGATGGTTTTTAAATCCTGTGTGTGAAAACAGCACTTTTAGAAAGTGGCTGTTTCCTTGTCTGCCCTTTCTGTGTGCCTTGGCCTGTTTGTGAATTGACTGTCTGGTTTTTGAGTGACAGGGACAGGGGTGGCTCCCAGAGGCTGAATGAGTCAGCCCAGGGCTGAATAGGGATATTCCCCTGTAGATGGGTGGGAGGAGTAGCACCTAGGCCTCAATAGGGCTGTGCCTGCCTTCCACAATGCTGGCTCCACCCCCTGCTGGGCGGCTGACGACTCTGCCCCTCTCTCTCAAAGGAAACAGAGGGCTCCAGGACTGACCAGAACTGGTTCTGACCAGGCCAAGGCCCCTTTGCTTTCAGAGGACAAAGGATTTTGGGGTATAAGTATTGGGACCCAGACTACAGAAAATTAGATCATCCTGGAATCAAGAAGGAACCTCCGCCAAGGAGAAAGCTGGAAGACTGAAGAAGACGGACAGACCTGCTGTAAGGCTGACCTGCTGTTGCTTTGCTGCCAAGGAGAGGGGAAGGACTTTGCTGTGTGCTGTGTCCCCTGGCTTGAAGGAATCTCCAAGGGCCTCCTGTTAAGAAGTCCCAGGAACAAAAGGACTTCACCCCCAGCTTCCCTCTGAACTCTGCTGTGTGAGTTCTGCCCTTCCTAGAGTGCTTGATCCAATTGTGGGGCCTCTGGAAGTGGTGCCTGCTGTTGGGAAGCTGACCAAGAGAAAAGAAGTAAAAAATCTGCAACTTTTTCACGCACCGCCGGCTCAGCGAGAGAATTTTCGTCGCTGCGAAGATCGTCACGGCGCCTGTCGCCGCTGCAGCATCAATGCCGCGTTCATCTTCGGAGCGCATCGCTCCCGGAGCGGGAAGATTCCCATTGCTGCGAGTATCATCGCTGAGCCTGCCGCCGCTGAGTGAGATCGTCGCACCGCTCGTTAGCGAGACGCATTTCGTCGCTGCGAACATCGGCGCAGAGCCATCGAAGATCATCGCACCGCTCGTTAACGGGCCGTGTTTCATGGCTGCGAACATCGCCGCAGAGACATCGAAGATCGTCGCACAGTGCCTTTGCGAGTAAATTTCTACCGGAGACGCTACGCCTTGGAATCCATACAAGTATCGCCTCACTCCCTATACAGGCCGGATTCGTCGCACACGCCCGCTGCGTGCAGCAGGGTTGTCGCATCGCCTCCCCAGGGTCTCAGGACTGACGCTGTTGCTTGTTTTTTCAACGCCTGAGCGCCGCTAGGAACTTTTATTGCATCACCAGGTACTCTTGGCTAAAATCGACGCTAATGTGGATTATTTTGTCGCTAAGCTAAGAACTCTTTTTAAACCATATTCTTGAACTGTGTATGTTGGTTTTTGTTGTTTTGGTCTTGTGTAGTTTATATAAAAGTACTTTATTTATCTACACTGGTGTGGAGTCCATTTGTGGTGTTTTCACTGTGTTGCTGTGCGTGTTGGTACAAATACTTTACACATTGCCTTTGATAAGCCTGTCTGCTGTGCCAAGCTACCAAGGGGGTGAGCAGGGGTTATCTAAAGAGTGTATACCCCTTACCCTGACTAGAAGTAAGGGTCCCTATTTGGGCAGTGGTACCTACTTCTGCCATCTAGAGACCCCCAGAGCTAACATTGGTGGTCAGCGGTGAGGATTAGAATTTGTATTTGTACTTGACCCACAGTAATTGTTGTACATCACTAGTTTAAGTGCAGACCACTACGCAACCACATACTGTGTTTTTGGTTCTATTTTTGAGTAACTCTTCTAGAGCATCATGTCTCAGGTGGCAACAAGTGAGAGGGCAGGATTGGAGTTTTCCATTGAGGGTCTGTATTCGTACAAAGTTGAGGAGCTCAAGCAATTCTCCAAAGACCTTGGTTGCACTGTGAAAAGCGGATCTAGAAAGGATGTGCTACAAAGAGTCTTGAAGGCCTGGTGGGAGGCCCAAGAGGACGATGATGTAGGTGAAGAGAATGGTTTTGATCCCCAAGATCTGCCCGTGGGCAGACCAGTCTCAAGGGCTGGCAGCAACCATTCCAGTAGGGGCTTCACCCCAGAAGAGTTAGAGGAGAACCAAAGGGTGAGAGAGCATGAATTGGAAATCATGCGAATGAAGATGAAGCAATTGGAAGTATAGAAAGAAGAGAAAAGATTGCTTTTGGCTCATGAGTTGAGCAGGAGGGAACTGGACATCAGAGCCAAACAGGTGGAGACCAGTTCCAATGGTGGCAGCGCACAGCCAGTGCAAGGGGGTAAAGTATATATCCCCAAAGATTTGGTGCAGAATTATAATAGGAGTGAGGATATCTATGCCTAGTTTACCTCGTATGAGATTGCATTAAGGATAAATGGTGTGCCTGATCAGCATTGGGGGGCGGGCCTGTGGAAACATTTTGAGGCTTCTGGGAGGAGTGCTCTAGAGCCCTTGGAATTAGCAGGTGTCATGACCTACCCCAATATGAAGGAGGTCCTATGTCTCAGGTATGGACTTACTCCAGAGCTGTATAGACTGCAGTTTAGGAACTCCAAGAAGAAAGAGTCTGAGACTTGGATGGAGTGTGTGAATCTGTACTTGCGTGCACTGGAAGGTTGGATGAAGGGCAGCAAAGTAACTGATTACAAGGGGTTGTTGCATTTAATTAGTTGGTAGCACTTGAGTAGTCTATGTGTTCCAGAGCTGCGCCAGCCTCTTTTAGACAGCAAGCTGACGGACCCCATTGAGCTTGCTAAGGAGGCGGACCGCTGGACCAGTGCCAGGGTCCACAGAGGAATTGTGGGTACCACAGCCAAAGGTGGGCAGGGTCCCCAGCAAAAAAGTGGGGGGGAAAAGGGTAACCAAAAGGAGTTCTCTCAAGGGCCCCAAAACAGTTCCCAACCCCCCAAGCCCAAACCGACCTGGCCCCCTAGGGGCAGGCGGGACCCCAGGGGCCCCCCTACCTGCTATCACTGCAAAGAGGTGGGGCACATTGCCCCTAGTTGCCCGAGGAAACCTCCAGCACCCACTGGTGCTCCTAAACCGGGTTTAGTGAGTATAGCTTTGGGGGAGGATTTAATTTCTAGTAAAGGGGAGGGACCAGCAGTTATGACCCCTGTCTCTTTAGGAGACCAAGAGATGGTCCAGGAAACCTACCTGCCCGATAACACTAAGAAATACGGGCAGTGGGTGATCATCAATGGGAGAAGGGTAGAGGCTCTGAGAGACACAGGAGCCAGCGTGACATCTGTGAGGTGTCAGTGGGTGTCTGAAGAGCAGGTCATTCCCAATATACTTCACCCAGTAGTTGCAGCTGACAACTCAGTGCACCTCTGTAAAGTGGCGCAGGTTCCCTTTGAGTGGAGGGGGGTCTCAGGTCTCTTGAAGGTTGTTGTGAGTCCATCCATGCCTGTAGACTGTCTGCTAGGTAATGACCTGGAGAGTTCCCCATGGAAGGAGGTGGAACGCCAGGCTCACATGGAGATGTTGGGTTTGCCTGAGTGGATCTGTGTGACCACTCGGTCTATGGCAGTCAGTAGGGGTGATTCAGCAGACCTGGAGCCTGAAACAGTGGCCCAGGTACCTGCCCAGAGGAGAAGGAACAGAGGGCGTGGGAAACCAGCCCCCACCGTTCCCACGGTCCAGGAAGGAGCAGAACCTGAGGGAGATGCCCTGGAACCTACAGTGGAACAGGTGGCCGAACTGGGGGACCTACCTGAGCTGACCCATTGGCAGCAAGAGGATGGCCCCTCTAGGGAGGAGTTCTGCAGGGCGCAGAAGGAATGCCCTTCCCTCATTGGTATGCGGCAGCAGGCTGCAGACCAGGCAGCAGGTGGAGCGGCCAAGGATCATCTCATTTACTGGGAGGATGGGTTGCTTTATAGTGAGCCTAAGTTCGCTGAACCCGGTGCAGCCCGTGTGCTGGTGGTACCCGAGCGCTTCAGGGACTTCCTACTGGGTCTGTGTCATGACATGCCTCTCGCAGGACATCTGGGGCAAGACAAGACCTTCCAAAGGCTTGTCATCCACTTCTTCTGGCCCCAGATGAAGAAGCCCGTCGGACATTCTGTAGGACTTGCCAGACTTGTCAGGCAAGCGGGAAGAGCGGAGGGAAGTGCAAGGCCGCCCTCCAACCCTTTCCTGTGGTGAGCACCCCTTTCGAGCTGGTGGTCATCGATATTGTGGTGCCACTGGACCCCAAGACAGCCTTAGGCAACAGGTTCATCCTGGTCTTGATGGACCACGCCACCCGGTACCCGGAAGCAGTCCCTCTCAGGACAATCACAGCACCTGTGGTGGGCCGTGCATTGATGGGGATCTTTTCCCGTGTGGGGTTCCCCAGAGAGGTGGTGTCAGACCGGGGTACCAACTTCATCTCTAGGTACATGAAGTCTCTGTGGGAGGAGTGTGGGGTAACTTATAAGTTCACCACTCCTTACCACCCTCAAGGAAATGGGTTGGTTGAAAGGTTCAACCGAACCCTGAAAGGTGTGATTATGGGCCTTGCGGAGCCCATTAGACGGAAGTGGGACATCTTCTTACCATGCCTGTTGTTTGCTTACAGGGAGGTGCCTCGGAAGTCCTTAGGGTTCAGTCCCTTTGAGCTTTTGTATGGCCACCCTGTTAGAGGACCTCTCACTCTGGTGAAGGAGGGGTGGGAGAAATCCCCCGGGAAAACCCCCCAGGATGTGTTCAGCTATATGCTGGCCTTCCGCAACCAGACACTGCGCTTCAGGAAGCTCGCCCAAGAGAACCTAGAAGCCAGCCAGGAAGAAATGAAAAGATCGTACGACCAGAATGCCACTCTGGTCGAGTTTCAACCTGGGCAGAAAGTGTGGGTAATGGCGCCAGTGGAACCTTGTGCGCTCAAGGACAAGTGGACTGGGCCATATGAGGTGGTGAAGCGCAAGAGCGAAGTAACCTACCTGGTTAACTTGCAGACCCCCAGGCAGCCCCTGAGGGTCTTACATGTGAACCGCCTCAAACCCCACTTCAAGAGGTCTGATGTAACCATGCTCCTGGCTACAGATGCTGGAATGGAAGAGGACAGTGACCCTCTTCCTGACCTCCTGGCAGCAAAGGAGCAAGATGGGTCAGTGGATGGTGTGGTCCTCTCGCCTACCCTGACCCTAGAACAGCAGAGGGACTGTCGCCAGGTGTTGGGTCAGTTTTCCTCCCTGTTCTCCCTGTCCCCAGGTGTCACCAACTGGTGCGTACATGATGTGGACACTGGAGATAGTCTACCTGTAAAGCAGAAATTCTACAGGGTAGCTGACAAGGTCAGGGCCAGCATCAAGGAAGAGGTTTCCAAGATGTTGGCGCTGGGGGTAATTGAGCCCTCCAGCAGCCCCTGGGCTAGCCCAGTGGTCTTAGTTCTAAAAACTGCTGTGCCCGGTGCCACCCCAAAACTCCGGTTTTGTGTGGACTACCGTGGGCTCAATGCGGTCACCAAGACTGACGCGCACCCCATCCCCAGAGCTGATGAGCTCGTGGATCGGTTGGGAGCTGCCCAGTACCTCAGTACGTTTGATTTAACATCTGGGTACTGGCAGATTGCCTTAACTGAGGGGGCCAAGGAGAGCTGTGCGTTTTCAACGCCAGAGGGGCACTTCCAGTTCCGAGTTAAGCCCTTTGGGTTGAAGAACGCCCCTGTCACATTCCAGAGACTGGTCAACCAGGTACTGTCCGGGATGGAGGAATTCAGCACCGCGTACCTGGATGACATTGCTGTGTTCAGCTCCACGTGGGAGGAACACTTGCAGCACCTCTGTGAAGTGTTGAAGGATCTGCAAAGGGCAGGCCTCACTATCAATGCCAGTAAGTGCCAGATAGGGCAGGGTCATGTGGTGTACTTGGGACACCAGGTAGGGAGCGGCCAGGTGGCGCCCCTCCAAGCAAAGATTGATACCATCCTGGCTTGGGAGCCCCCCAAGACCCAGACAGAGGTGAGAGCCTTCCTAGGACTCACCGGGTATTATCGCCGATTTGTCAAGGGATATGGCACCATTGTTGCCCCCTTGAAAGAGCTGACTTCAAGGGAGCAGCCCAGGAGAGTGAATTGGACCGATGCCTGTCAAACTGCTTTTGATGCCCTGAAGACTGCCATGTGCACGGCACCGGTGCTCAAGGCGCCTGATTTCTCCAGTGAGTTTGTAGTGCAGACAGACGCTTCAGAGCATGGTGTGGGAGCGGTACTCTCACAGATCAACGACGAGGGCTTGGACCAACCTGTAGCTTTCATTAGTAGGAGGCTACTTCCCAGGGAACAGAGGTGGAGTGCGATTGAAAGGGAAGCTTTTGCTGTGGTCTGGGCTCTGAAGAAGCTGAGGCCCTACTTGTTTGGGACTCACTTCCGGGTTCAGACAGACCACAGGCCCCTCAGATGGTTAATGCAGTTGAGGGGTGAGAACCCAAAACTGTTGAGGTGGTCCATCTCCCTACAGGATAGTTCTCCCCACTTTCAGCTGGAGGGGACACAAGTTAGACCTGGCATCTTTGGCGTGGTTTCCCCTGACTTTTTGCCTCTACCTCCTGTATTTTTGACGCTGTGCTGGATTTCGTTTTTGCTGGTTAAGATGCTTTGGGCACTTTGCCACTGCTGATCAGTGACAAAGTGCAAGGGCTCCCTAGGTAAATTGTTATATTGATTGGTTATCCATGATTGGTATATTTGTTTTACCTGTTAGCCCCTAGTAAAGTGCACTGAGTGTGCCTGGGCTGGTGATTCAAATGCTACTAGTGGGCCTGCAGCACTGATTGTGCCACCCACAGGAGTAGCTCTAAAATGGTGTCACAGGTCTGCCACCGCAGTGCCTGGGTGCAATTGCTATCTGCCATGCTGACCTGACCAGTGTCCACACTGGCCAGACCTAACCCTTCCCTTTCTGTACACATTGGACACCCCTATGGAAGGCCCTAGGTACCCCCCTGGGCAGGGTGCAGTGTATGTGAAAGGTAGAGCATGTACTGGTGTAGGTGATATGCTCTGGTAGTGAATTACAGCCATTTTTGTTTTTCACTATTGAAAGGCTATCTTGCCCATAGGCTAAAATAGGGAATGCTGAGTATAATGTTTACCTGCATATCTTCCCATAGGAGCAAGATAGAAAATTAAAGTCTGGTATCCCTGAACTCAGAATTTAATAACACATCTTTTAGGAAAGATGGTTTTTAAATCCTGTGTGTGAAAACAGCACTTTTAGAAAGTGGCTGTTTCCTCGTCTGCCCTTTCTGTGTGCATTGGCCTGTTTGTGAATTGACTGTCTGGTTTGTGAGTGACAGGGGTGGTTCCCAGAGGCTGAATGAGTCAGCCCAGGGCTGAATAGGGAAATTCCCCTGTAGATGGGTGGGAGGAGTAGCACCTGGGCCTGAATAGGGCTGTGCCTGCCTTCCACAATGCTGGCTCCACCCCCTGCTGGGTGGCTGACAACCCTGCCCCTCTCTCAAAGGAAAGAAGAAACCAAGTAAACAGAGTGCTCCAGGACTGACCAGAACTGGTTCTGACTAGGCCAAGGCCCCTCTGCCTTCAGAGGACAAAGGATTTTGGGGTATAAGTATTGGGACTCAGACTACAGAAAATTAGATCATCCTGGAATCAAGAAGGAACCTCTGCCAAGGAGAAAGCTGGAAGACTGAAGAAGAAGGACTGACCTGCTGTAAAGCTGACCTGCAGTTGCTTTGCTGCCAAGGAGAGGGGAAGGACTTTGCTGTGTGCTGTGTCCTCTGGCTTGAAGGAATCTCCAAGGGCCTGAGAAGAGCTGGCCTCCTGTTAAGAAGTCCCAGGAACAAAAGGACTTCACCCCCAGCTTTCCCCTGAACTCTGCTGTGTGAGTTCTGCCCTTCCTAGAGTGCTTGATCCAATTGTGGGGCCTCTGGAAGTGGTGCCTGCTGTTGGGAAGCTGACCAAGAGAAAAGAAGTAAAAGATCTGCAACTTTTTCACTCACCGTCGGCTTAGCGAGAAAATTTCCATCATCGCAGCGCCTGTTGCCGCTGCAGCGTCAACACCGCGTTCATCTTCGGAGCGCATCGCCCCCGGAGCGGGAAGATTTCCATCGCTGCGAGTATCGTCGCAGAGCCTGCCGCCGCTGAGTGAGATCGTCGCACTGCTCATTAGCGGGCCGCATTTTGTCGCCTCGAACATCATCACAGAGCCATCGAAGATCGTCGCACCGCTTGTTAGCGGGCCGTATTTCATCGCTGCGAACATCGTTGCAGAAACATCGAAGATCGTCGCATAGTGCCTTTGCGAGTAAATTTCTACCGGAGAAGCTACGCCTTGGAATCCACACAAGTATCGCTTCACTCCCCATACAGGCCGGATTCGTCGCACACGCCCGCTGAATGCAGCGGGGTTGTCGCATCGCCTCCCCAGGGTCTCAGGACTGACGCTGTTGCTTGTTTTTCAACGCCTGAGCGCCACTAGGAACTTTGATTGCATCACCAGGTACTGTTGGCTAAAATCGACGCTAATGTGGATTATTTTGTCGCTAAGCTAAGAACTCTTTTTAAACCATATTCTTGAACTGTGTATGTTGGATTTGTGTCGTTTTGGTCTTGTGTAGTGTATATAAAAGTACTTTATTTATCTACACTGGTGCGGAGTCCATTTGTGGTGTTTTCACTGTGTTGCTGTGAGTGTTGGTACAAATACTTTACGCATTGCCTTTGATAAGCCTGTCTGCTCGTGCCAAGCTACCAAGGGGGTGAGCAGGGGTTATCTAAAGAGTGTATCCCCCTTACCCAGACTAGAAGTAAGGGTCCCTATTTGGACAGTGGTACCTACCTCTGCCAACTAGAGACCCCCAGATCTAACAACTCCCCTTTTATTACATGTACGTAACCCCTAAGTTAGGCCCTAAGTTGCCCTAAGGGCAGGGTTCTATGTAAGTAAAAGGTAGGACATGCACCTTTATGTTTTACATATCCTGGTAGTGACAAACAGCCTTTTTAATTTTTCACTTCTGTGAGGCCTACTTCTCTCATAGGTTAGCATTGGGAATTCCGTAATACACTTTTAAGCTATAATTCCTGATCAGAGATGAGTAGCTCTTTCATGTTTCATATGTTTGGAATGGTAGTGATAAATCCTACTTACTAGTTAGGTTGCACTTAATTTTACTATTTTATGAAAGGAACTTTTACGAAGTTGACATTTCTCTACCCTTACTGAACTGTGTGCCTGACAGCCTGTCTCCAATACACATCTGGGCTAGGCTGAGTGATAGCTACATTTGTGCATTCCCTCTAGACAACAACAACACAGGACTCTCACCTGCATCTGCATTCATCTGCATACTGATGCGTCTTCCAGGGCAAGAGGGAGTGGACACTTAATGTGAATAGTTAGTGTCCTGTCCCCACAGAAAGGACTTATTTACCCCCCATTGCTAGTACTGGGCTGAAAGAGGTACCTGTGCACTTTTGAAGTCAGCCCCCCTATCAAAGGCCCTGTTGGGTCTCCGACCCCCTTTAAGGGAGACACTTCATTGGACCTGTAACCAGACACTGCTGGCTCTACATCTGCACATTGCCAGAAGGACTGCTGTGCTGCCAGGAGGTACTTCCACTTTGCTAAGTAATCTGCTGCATTAGTTCGCTGCTTGCTAAGCTGCAGGAGGGACTGCCACTTTGCGACCTGACTTGCTGTGCTGGCCTGCTGCCTGCTACATTTGTGGTGTGCTGAACGGCAAGTGTTCATCAAGGGCTTGCTGGTTTGCCCCCTGTTCAAGAGGTCTAAGAATTATCATAGAACCCACCCCCTTCCACTGACGTGGCACTCCGTAACTGGTTACTCTGACAAATGGGCTGTGACACGGATCAGCTTGTGAGCTGATTGCCGCATTGATGTTAGCACAAAGACCAGCGCTTCCCCTTTGCCGAGGACTCAGCACCCCGCTTTTCTACAACCAACGTTATCTATGAGGCTCTAGTTGTTCCAACCTTGCTTGTGCCAATCTAAATCACTGCTGCACTCCTAGCGACAGCAGGGCCTTCCAGCGCGTCTCTACCGCGATGTGTTGCCTGGGTGACCAGGGGTGTGTCCAATTGTGCAAGGTTTGTCAGTTGTTGACGCGCATGCTGTTGTGACCCAGATCAGCCGACGACATAGACCCAGCTCATGAGGGCAGCAGAAAACTCAATTGAAAGGTATTGTACTGAGGAGTCAGACCCCAGATGTTCCAGTCACCGACCGGCGCGTTCACAGGCGGTTTGCTTTTTGTTGAATTTCCCTGGGCCAAAAGGCCCATGTAACAGCGAACCTCTGGTGCCATTTTGCATACTGCGCTGCGCAACTACGACGAGCAAGTAATACTTCTCAGTAACCACACAATTGTATGTGCAGGTAGCGCGGCTTTACCTTAAGGACTGCAAAACATGTTTTGTTTAGCACTGTGATTACCATGGGCATTTAATGTGAGAACTTGAAAAGTATACATTGTATTTTTGTCATTTTGTTGTTGTTTTGTTTCTAATACAATAACCTATTTATATTAACCTGTGTGGAGTCTTTTTGTGGTGTATTCATTGTGTCAATGAATGTTGCACAAATTCTTTACACATTGCCTCTTTATATAAGCCTGACTGCTCTGTGCCAAGCTATCAGAGGGTGGGCACAGGTTATCATTGTTGTGTATCTAGCGTACCCTGATTAGAGTGGTGAGTTTTGTCTGCCATATGAGTATACCGTAGCCAACCAGGAACCCCATTTCTAACAATAGGCGATGAAAATGAAGGTACTGTCCTGCTCAATGTTTAGCTTTGCGCATTGCAAGTTTTCGAGTGCGGACAACAATATTCAGCATTTTGTCTAGGTTTAGAAATGTATACCTCTCTTTTATACACTGAACACTGCTGTGCCTGCTCTGTGCAAAATTCGAAATTGATAAACTGATGAAAAAATAATGACAGAAGGATGATTTGTTTCAAACCAAACTGTTTTGTGAGTTCGAAAAATAGACTCTTTAGAAATGTGAAGCCAAAGGTGTGCCATTTGTCCATTTCAGACCTGTTTATATTTTTGCCAAATACAGTTCAAATAAACCAACATCATCCTTCCATCATCGCACTGGCATAAACATGTTTCAAGAAAGAGAAAGATGTGTCATTAGATGCTGTTAGACACCCAGGTCATGCATTTAGGCTTCTAAGACATCTTCTCACCATAACATCATATCAAGGCATGTCAAGTAATTTAACACAGATCACAGTGGCAAGGGAAGAAAATCAGAAACTGAAACAAACTGAAATATAAAAGAGAGCAGGCGAGCAGATGATCAAGAATAGATGATGACTTCAAATGAACCAGGCCACCACCTACAGCTCGATCACCTCACCCTTAGTCCACACCCAGTGAATATAGTAACTAAGTATAGGGTACCAACGACACTTCAGACCTGTTTTTCTCTTATATCCATCATATACCCAGTAACATTAGATGTAAGTATCATGCAAATAAATTATTAAAATAAGATGTCCACTTGTCCAGAACGAGAACTAAGAGAATGAGCGCAAGGTGGTTCGTTTGTACATCTGTTCAAGTGCATAGATGCATTAAAAATGATAGTCAGCTCTCGGGAAATTCTCACAGGGTACTCACTCCTGGTGAGTGAGCTGCTCCATAGCATACATAAACAACTCTTTGTGCCACCAATGCATTATCCCTAGAAGGATTAATCTTTTACAGAACTGGGCCAATGTGGGTCTGCCTTCCACCAGCATGACATTTACAATTTTTGAGGTTTCATAATAGTGCAATGGTCAAAAGCCCAAAAATGTTTGTAACCTGTCAAGTGGAACAACAACATCTGTAGGATAGCTAATTGATAATGGCACTTCTTTCCACTACCTCTGGAGTACCCTGCACGTCCGCACCATATGGTAATAAGACCCTTTTTTACATCACTACTGCTGCAGTTCTTGACAATCCACACAAACACTCAAAATAGAGTGAGGGTCCCAGTGCGATCTTTGAAGAATCCCAAACTAAATCATTCCTGAGTTCAGATGGGATATCAGAGTTTCTTGGTATTTCACAGCTGTTTAATTCTTGATATCAAACCCTTGCGTTCTGAACAAAACTGTCAACAACTTCTCAAAGGGTCTGTGTGCCTGCCTCAACTTTTGCACCTCTATTCATCTGAAGTTCTCCTTTCATCTTGAGGTAAAAAATACCTCTACAGCCTTTTGGGTAAATGTTTTTACCTAGCCTATATGCATATTCTAAAGAGGATACCTGCATATTTTGGGGGGAGATAAAGAGCCTTCTTCTACTGAGGATCATGCAAGGATCATGCACTTCTTCTTTTACTGTTTCAAGCGCTATGAGTGACGTCTGCATCTGTGAGCTTCACGACTGAAGGATTCTGATCTGATGAATGCTCCGAAAGATTTTCAAATGGCTCCCCACCAACACCAGGAAAATGATAACACAGGCACTTGTCACTAGCTGACTGAACTTCTGCAACACACTCTATGCTGGCACCACCATTAAATTCATGCAGAGACTACAGCTGATACGGAACGCAGCAGCCAGACTGATCCTCAACCTGCCCAAGAGATCCCATATTACCCATCACCTGCAGGGCCTACACTGGCTTCCAGTCCAGAAGAGATACCTATTGAAGATCCTGACTCAAGTCTACAAGGCCCTCCATAACCAAGGACCCACCTACATGAACCACTGCCTACACTTCCACCAGCCAAACAGGAACCTCTGCTCAGCACACCTCGCCCTCTGAGAGATTCCATGCATATGATTCAGCCGCACCGGAGGGTGTTCCGCTGCCAAAGCCTGGAACAACCTACCTCTCCACACTGCACCATTGCTGACCGCCTTCAGGAAGGGACTCAAGACCTGGCTGTTCAAATGAAGCCAGCATTAAGTGCCTGGATACTCTCCAGGGTGACAAGCCACACTCTACAATTACGTGATTGATTTATTGATTGATGCACCAGTCTTTCTACTTCTGCTTATTTTCAGTAGTGGAAAAGGACATGTAGCACCCCGGAGACCTTTCACCTAAACTACTTTTTAAGTTGTTGATAATGTTATTCTACTAATTTCTTTAGTTGGGCTTGATTGACAAACTTTCTTAGGCTTCTAATTTTGTGAATGCTTCCAACTTTCCTGGCATTCACAGTGAGCTCCAGAAGTTCTATTGGGGACTTGCTATGGTGGGAGATTCTTTGAAGTACTCACAAGTGTAAATATTTATGTATAAGGAAATATAGAAAATGTTCATTTCTGCATGCAGAAAAGCAATGCAAGGTGTAAAATCGCTTCCTTTTGCATGGATATTTTACCTATGAAAACACTCTTTGATAACATCTCTATCACTTTTGGGGCTGTGCACTTGCCATTCACACCCGGGGACTTATGGCCTGATGTTATGCTAATCTGATTTGTAAAGAGCACGGCTACTCAGCAGAGTGTCCTGACGCTCATGCTAAATGCAACAGACCAAGGCACCTTATGTATTAAGAAAATGGCCTTAAAAACAATCCTCTTTTTTATAGGGAGCCAGTGGAGGGCCCTCAATTGAGAGGACAAGTGAGACCTGGGTGGAAGTCTGAGTAGCAGTCTACCCACTGAGCTTTGCACCACTTGAAATTTATTGAGAACAATGTCAGGGAGACCGAGGTAGAGGGCATTCCCATAATCAAGTCTCATCATGATCAGGGCCTGAACCACCTTTCTACCTGCAGACTCAGATAGGAGAGGTTAAACAAAATGTAGCATTTGGAGCGGGCTGAAGCTGGAACCAGCTTTGACTTGAATCTGTGGTTGGAAGGAGAGGGATCTATTAATTTTACAAAGAGTTTTGAAGGGGACAAGGCTGAGGCACATCGCTTGGCCAGCAGGTTCTCACCAGATTGTGGGGGATGACTCAGAAAACTACGATCTCGGTTTTATCCGGATTGCATCTTAATTGGTGCTGGTCCAGCCACTGAAACACCCTGTTGAAACACTGAGAGATGAGCACCCCATCCAGTTCACTTCCCTTCTCACAAGCGAAGAGTAGGTGCGTGTCCGCCAAATATTAAATGACTTTAGCACCCAGGGGACTCAGCTAGTATATCAATACACAAAATTAGACCCTCTGGTCTAAGTAAAGGGTATAGGAAAATTATAGGTCATCCAGAATAGGCCTGATACGTCCGTGAAGGAAACCCTTTCTTAGGACGAAATCCCTCACCCACCATAGGTGGCATGTTTCATCATTGGGATTCTCCTCATGACGAGAAAACCTAGTCCCGCCATGGGCTACAACCCCCTCGCTGAAAGGGAGAAGCTCTGGGATGTTTTTGTTTCCAAGTTGAAGGTTATGCTAAATCCAACAATGATGAGTTATAAACTAGGTTGGGTGAAGTACGCAGCGCAAAATAAATTTGTATGGAGTGAAAAGGTGAATTAAAACTAGCTACCAGATACACGATATACCTTTATTAATATGTCCTGGGGCCAGGATTAAAACCAGAGCACTAGCAGGATTAACATATACCTGCGAGTTAGTGACAAACTAATAGATCTACATGTTTCAGCCAAGTGGCCCTAACTAAAGGTGTTGCTTACGTCAGGACAAGAGGGTGCAGCTGCTTGCTATTAAAGTACTATCCAGGGTTGTGGATAACAGTGTTGAAAAAAAGTAGGTTAAGATACAAAGCCAGTGATCTGTAGTCTTCATTGGCGATTCACTGGTGATACCTATTTGAAAACAAAATCACAAATTAACTGATTTCATAAACCTCAGTAAGGCATCAGGCAAGGCATTCATACATTTTACTGAATATCACTATACATTCTTTATCTTAATTCGTAAGGTGAAAGCCATATTTGCTAACATTTGGATATTGTGTCCTACCTTGATAAATTAATATATATATATATAGAAAAACCAATGTGTGTTTCCATATCTTACCTGTATACTGTGGGGAAAGTTCCACACCCTAACCTGGCATGCAGCTAAGGAGGGGGCACCGCTCTGAAACAGAACGGAGGAAAAAAGGCACATGAAGGAATGTAATATATTCATTACTCTTTCTTGTGCGCATTCAACAGAGAACAATCACACAACTACATCAGGAACCGTGCTTGGAAGCAGGGGGATACTAATGTGTAGTTTCTTATTATTACTATGTGCTAAGAGAAGAGACCTGAATACAAAAAAACAGGTTAAGGAGTCTCGATCTATACAGACGCCATCATCGCTTTAAAATGCGTGGTGAGGCTCAAAGTGACCATTCTATAAGATGTACCTGAATCAGTCAAAAGTGAGCTGGGAACGAACCGCTGTCCCCGGTCTCGTCCCTATGTCAGGCATCCAAAGCGAGCCAGTACTGAATTACACTGGTGCACTTGTGACCGTGTATTGTATGGTAAACAAACTAAGGGGGTCATTGTGATGGCGGGCGAATCGCCACCGTTTGGCCGGCGGTGGCGATCCGCTCGCCCTCACAACATGATTTACCCCCCGCCATATTATCATGGCTGGGGGTACCGCGGTGGATGGAAAGTCCGTCTGCCGGTCGGCAATTGTTACGATTGCCAACCTGGCGGAGCTGGGGCATAACATGGTGGCGGTGCCTTCCAGGCACTGCCAACCATATTATGTTGACGGGTTGACAAGGCCTTTCCATGGCGGGAATTGCTTTGGGGGCCCATTGCGGGCCCCCAGGAGGCTGGGGTGGTGAGGGGCTGCACTTGCGGCGTACCTATGGTACCCTTCTTCATTGCCATGCAAAAGGTGGCAGGCACCACGCGGTGCCTGTTACATTGTGCATGGCAATGCACAGCATGCCTCTTTGGCATTGGGGCGGCTGCTGCTTACAGCAGCACCCGCCGCAATGTTAAAGATGCGGAATGCAATCGCCAGGGTGGTGGTCGCATCCTAATTGGCGGTGTGGGACTGCCGCACTGCTGGTAGCCGGTCCCAGCGGTATATTTCTACCCGAAGCAAAGCAATAAAGTTACATGTGTAAGGAAGTTCACAACCCCGAGTTTCATCCTCTGACACACTGGCCTGATTTAATTCCTGTGCTAGATTACTGGTTGTTCTTTAGTTCACTTGAATGATCCAATAAGAGTTGTTTCGGTGAGTGACTATACATTGCTAAAATGTAGGCACTTCCCAGTAATATGAAACCTCCCTTACAATATCTTTTTAGTTCAGACAGCTGCACTGAAGCTCTCTGACGCCTACTAGCTGAAGAAAGGCATTTCCCAGGTGGGATTATGTGAGTAGCTATTACCAATTAAAGTACTTCACCTCATGATTTTGGAGATAGATATTACAACGTTCAGATGCGAAGCTGTTATTAATAGAAAATAACACGGGAAAAACCTATGTTTTTACTTATTTTCCCTCACACACCCTAGTGGTGTCATGCTTCATCATCGGGACACCGCGACCCCTATAAGTCGCGGTGGGCTCGACCCATGTTCCAGGGAGCACTTAAATAATATAATAGGCCAGGGGATAAAAATTAAAAATTCGCTGTTAGACCCCAGTTTCCCTTTATTCTTGGGTACAACAGGAACGTTAAAATTACAGACAGAAGGGTCGCATAGACTATTATGGTCCTAGGACCCTAGGGCCAACATGTTTCAGTCCTCGTGTGCCCAAATGTTATGGTGCAGGGACTTTCTTCAGGGCTATGTCGTCCCCTGGTGTGTGTAGGAATTGGGATCTTCCCTATCCTATTTAAATTAAAGGGCAGATAGCTGCTCCTTTGTAACCTTAATATTTTAAAGGTGCGTTATTCCATCTGAAAAACACAAGAAAAAAGAAGACAGAAGAAAAAAACAAAAAATAGTTTAGTGTACCATTATTTTAGGACACCAACCGATGCCATGATGTGAGATTAACTCGCATATTATCTTAGGCGTGCTTATATCAATCTCCTTTTAAATAAATCTTGGATTATTACCAAGCGCATTGGTTTGTATGCAGCATGTCATTATTCCATGTGTCTACCACACCAATTATGACGGAAACATCAAGGGGCAGATCTATATTGGAGATGCGCCACTTTTACGCCGCCGTTGCGTCACTTTTGTGACGCAGCGGCGGTGTAAACCCTGCGCCACGTTGCGCCATATTTACATCGTGACGCATCTATGGAGATGCGTCATGATGTAAAGCCCTGCGCCACGTAAAACCTGCGTCAGGTTTCAGGTGGGCGTGTCGACAGAGGGGGGGGCGTTCCGTCGCAGGAACGCCCCTGAAAAGTGACTCAGTCAAATCTATAAGATTTGACTGAGTCACTTTCCCAACGCTGATGCGCCAAAACCCTGCGCCTGCTTGAAGCAGGCGTAAGGCTTGACGCACCATGTTAGGGATAGGGTAGGTTGGAACAGTGCTGGAGTTGCGTCGCGCTTGCGACGCAACTGAAGCACTGCGCCAACCTTACGCTATCGGATGCGTCACGCATCTGTTTATTCCTGCGCCATGATGCGCCGCATTGCAAATGCGGCGCATCATGTGTGGCGCAAGGGTAAACTTGCGTGACGCATCATTCCTGGCGCATCCTTGCTGATTTGCAGGGATGTGCCAGGAAACATAAATCTACCCCCAAGTATTCAAATCGTGTGCATCACACCCACTCTTCTTCCAAATTAAAATAACATCCAACCCCTTATTTTGAACAATAAAGTAGCTCCATGTCTTATGGCTAAGACGTGTTCGTCCTGTAAAGTTGTTTACTCATAGAAGTGTGCGGCATGGAAATGCAGCATACATGCGGTGATGGCAGAGCTCGAACCTTCCTGGGTCCGTGCCTCAGGAGCTCAGATAGTCCTATTTGCCTTTCCTTTCTGCAACTCGTAGATGTGGTTCGCTAATTAAATAAACAGAATTACAAATCTTAGAATGCAAAGAAGAAAAACATACACTGAATGGGTTAATCACTCATGTAACTGGGAACATTTAGAGCTCCTTACTAACGACTATTCGAGAAACCCTGAGTCGAGTTTCCAAGTTAGCCACCGCTTTAAGCAAAGTTTATCCTCGAAATTATCAGGTTTCGTGATGACTCCGCGTCATCGCGACCAACATTGTCCAGTCCTGGACTTTCTTTTAACCACCTAATGCAGTCTGGGAGGGACATTCTTGTTTTATTTCATTTTCAACCGAACTAATTTGCATCTGAAAACAAAGAGTTGTAGTAGCAGAGGTCATGACCAGACTGGAACTCAGTGTCTTCGATGACATGAAAACACAAAACCAGTATTACGTACTGAATTGCAAATGTGCAAATACGTTGGGACAAACAGCGTTCTGGCCAGGAGCATTAAATACCGGCCTTCCCACTTTAATAACCCCGCTAGGTCGAAGGTTTTAACACAAGCCTTTCCTGAAGCTGAAAAAGAGAGATTGGCATTGCAAATATAAAAGCGGGTGCTGCGCTATATGTTTTATCACGGCACCCGCTTTTATATTTACAATACCAATGTGCTGTCATTTTGAATGTAGGAACCGAGCTAAACTTAAAGCACGGTGCGCATGTTGTAATTATGAATGCGGGTGCTGTGCTATACGTAATGCTCAGTGCCCGTGTATGTCAAAGCTATGAAGCGTCTGCTGTGGCTAAACCGTTACCATGAAATAAAATAAGAAGTCCTCAAAGGAGCTAATAAACAGGGTAAGTAAACTGTACTTAGTCGGTCCTGCCTCGGCAGAAAATGTATCAGATCTCAGCCAACAATAAGCCAGATAAGAAGAGCAATGTCAGAATTACCCAATGGCAAGTGGCAGGAGAAATTACCCTCCAATTACGGTTTACTACAGGTCTTGCGGCAGCGCATGCGCTCTCTAGGCTCGACCTAAAAATGCTGGGGCAGATTTATGTTGCACTTGCGCCACTTTTGCGCCGCCGTTGCGTCACTTTTGTGATGCAGCAGTGGCGTAAATCCTGCGCCATGGTGCGGGGCATTTACAAACGTGACGCATCTCCCAGATGCGTCACGTTGTAAAGCCCTGCACCACATGTAGGCGTTCCAGGGCAGGTGGGGGCGTTCCGGCGCAGGAACGCCTCCTAAAAGTGGCTGAGTGAAATATACAAGATTTCACTCAGTCACTTTTAGGCCCATGCTGCGTCAAAACCCTGCGCCTGCTTGAAGCAGGCGTAAGGATTGACGCAGCATTGTACAGATAGGGCCCCCCAGATCATTGCTGGAGCTGCGTCGCGCTTGCGACGCAACTCCAGCAATGCGCCACTTTTTGGCACAGATGCGTCACGCATCTGTGCCGTTGTTGCCCTATGGTGCGCCGCATTATAAATGCGGCGCATCCATGGTGCCGCAGCTGTGGCGCATAATAACTGGCGCATCCCTGCTGATATGCAGGGATGCGCCAGTCGTCATAAATCTGCCCCGCTGTCTTCAGACCAGTCACAAACTCAGCATTTTGGCTAATTTCTTCGTTAACTACAAATCCTCAAACTCTCCGCTCTTTTACAATCTCCAATATGTAGGAAAATCAGGCCTCAAATTTGGTCTGTATACCTTTGGCGGAAAAAGGTTTTGGAAACTTAAGCTCAGAACTGGGTTGTGGTAAGCCTCCGCACTTAAGGGGTTTAAATACTTTTTTATGATATTACTACTGCTGTTTGGTGCTTAACCATGCAAAACTGGTGTAATATATCTACGTACTCCCTTACCTTGTAATCACTGTCTAAATCAGTAGTATAGCTATTTTATATGCCTGCAAAATCTATATAGTGCTGCTGTCTTCTGCATGTCATTAACAAATTTGTATAAATTTAGAATTTTCAACCTTGTTCCCTACAAGAAGATTCTCAGAGATCTATACGGAAGTGGTAGAATGGAAAAAAAAATGATGACATGAAGAAAGATTTCATTCACGTTTTGAAAAATTCTAAACAATGGAAATGTGCACAATCAGATTGTTTTACTGCCTGTAATGAATAAAACCCTTCAGCCAATTTCCAGGGAAATTGTTGGGAATAAAATCTCGCTGTTTTGCCACCACTTTATTCTATTTGAAAGAAAGTGAGCAGCACCCCCTGGAAAAGTACGGCCTGCCTGGATACTTACAAATTACATCATTACTGCTTATTCAAAACATATCATTTTGTAGTCAGTCCGTATGAAAGTTGTTACAGAAAATGCACCATTTGGTCCTGTTTTTTAGGTCTCGGCTAGCGATGGCTGCGCTTGCGCAGTCTCGCTCGCGAGACATAATGACTTGGGAGAAGAGGGGCTTGAACCCGCCCCTCTTCTTTCCTGTTCTCCATTGGCTGGCCTAGTAAATGCTGGCCAGCCATTGGAGAAGAGGTCCCGTCACTCTAATCCTGCCCCGTCCTTTTCGGATCGGGGGGCATGTTTTTTGCGAGAAGTCTCAGGGAGGAGACAACAGCAAAACACGCCCCCCAATCCGAAAAGGACACTCCCTTTCTCCGAGGCATTTTCTGCTGTGCCTCGGAGAAAGGCGGTGGTGTCCCGGCGTTGCTCCCTCACCTGATCTCCTACTGTATGGCAGGAGCTCTGTGCTTGGCCGCTGAGGTGACGGACCCGCGTCATGGGCAGCGTCCGTGCTCATTCCGTAACCCAGAGCGGAGGGGCGGGGCACATCCAAGGTATCCACACAAAGGGGCTGCCCCCCACACCTGACCCCAAGCACAAAGAGCCCTGCTGAATGGGCAAAGTTTGCACTTTAATTTATATCGCCGTTTTTGACTCGGCAGCAAAACATTTAGCCAACATGGCGATCTCTATCAATTAAACAAGCAGGCGTTATCAGGACCCGGTTCGCATGTAACACCAAGTTCACAATTTTCTGTTTCAAAATTTACCTGACACAAAACAAGAAACAACCACTTTTCATCCAGCAAGAAAAAAAACCGCAAACCTTTCGGTTTAATGGTGGGGACGAGAAAGCTACTCCTAAGTGATATGGCGTAGCTACGGGTTATGGTATTTTTTGTAACTTGTGCCTCAACAGGACAATATGGTGAGTTCTCTTCGGGATTACTCAGTAGAGTGAAGCACCCTTAACACTCTTCCAGACACAGACCCCCTCTCTCGTCACAGATCGGACCTTTCGTCGAGCCCCTCACACAGCTTTCCTCCCTCCATTTCCACTTTCACCAAAGCACGCTCCTCACTCAGCACGGTCTCGGTTTGTCCGTCACCGATGTCCCTGCCTTTCCTTCCCAATGGTTAGCGGTGCTCCCGGGCTTGTATATAGATAGAATAGGCGGGAGAGGCAGTGGTATGAGTTTAGCACCCTAAAACACGAGGTGGACACTAGTTGCCGATCCTTGGAGTGGGTCTAGGCCTCCAAAATATAGAATGGTGTCCACAGCGCCTCTACATACCTCAAATCTGACGGGCGCGTGCACCTCGAAACGCACCTATCCGATGTTTCAGATCAGACCGCTCCTGCGACTTCACTCCTCTAGAGGGCGCTGTTCCTTTGTTGTTTGATCCTAAGAGCTACAAAGCTAAACATACACTTATGTGCATTAGGATAACAGTTAAGTGCCAGGGCCACGGAAATTATGCGACAGGGGGCAACCAAACTATGTGTCGGGAATTACTTAATTATGCGCCAATAAAAGGCAAAATATATTGTGGCACATTTTGTAAAAGTATTGCCTCACATATTTTACATTGTTTATATATGTTAACACTTACGGTTTCATTCACATCATTAGAACCAGTCGGACACCCAAATACAGCAACAAGCAACGAATGACGACCAGTCATACTTTGCAAGGGCCTTCCACTGAGCAGCAACACGGGTTGCGGCATTTTAGTAACCTGATCCGTTTGGCCTAGAAACAGGTTTTTTTTTTAAATCAGCAGATTATGCAGCAGGTGATGAATTATGTGGCAAAACCATAATTACGTGGAAAACGCTGCAGCCGCAAAATCCCAGCATTTCAGTGACCCAGATTATATATAGCACGCTTCATAAAGTGCAGACTTTGAATGAAGATATCATTGTAAACTAGCATAGTGAATTAAATAGTTTATGCCGAGATCTATGTAGAACTGCTAGCGCAAAGTTTTCAGTTCGAGAAAAGAGGATTGGGCCTTTCATCTATCCGAAGGTCGATATAACGAGCATCCATTTTGATTCAAGGAAATAACCCTTTACAAAAATGTTAAAAGTTAAGTGCTTTCTATAAATTATTTACACTCCTAGAAATCTATTTTATCTCCTACATTTAAAAGCAAATTAGTAAAATGCACCCATTTCACAAGTACATTAAAACCCGCCTGTTTTAGAGTACCGAAACAGCAAAAGGAAAGGCACCGACCTGAGGCTAAGCAGAGGCACTTTAATAGAATTTTAGTAAAATTATATATTTATAGAAAATTTCTATATAACCAGTCTTAAGGTGCTAATCACTAATAGACCCCACAGATCCTTTCCCATGGACATAAAATAAATGACAGTAAGAAGTACGAGCGCGCCTTTTCTTAGTCCTATGCTAAATGCCTCAGGTGAACTCAAAATTATTAGTTTCAATGTAAAACTGTAGGATTCTTCACAAGGACCGGTCAGCTCTCACTGTCCCCGCCCCAATTTGTGCCGGAAACATGCTGCGCATGCGCACTGAATACAGCACTGGACGTTGGTGATCTGCCAGGAACAATAGTGATCGAGACAATCAAACTCCCTCCACATGACTTTGGATTGGAGGTTCTTCAACTGAGGACATTCTACAGCACACTTTACACTTTTGAAGCACAAAGTGCCCTGTGAGGCGAGAATAGAGATGAGGGTGCACTATTCTCCCACACACGACACCTGGGAGGAGGGTTGTTATCTCCAGGTATATGGCACCTGAGTGGGGCTCACTTCGTGCACCAGTCCAACAGACAGTGAACCTAGAAGGACAAAGGGCTCTAGAGTGGCTGCACTTCGAGGGGCCTTGGGCGTCCATGCCTAGCAGCTTGATACCACATGTCGAATTAGCGGGCATTTCCCATCATCAAAGTCATCTCTAAATGTACATGGCGGTCTACACTCCATATTATTTTTAAGTTCATTGTATGTCTTTCCTTGCGATGCTCTACAAGTCAGCCCCACAGTACGCTTTTAAAAGAACAAACCACGTGCACATGCACCTCAGATAGATCTTAAACAGTTGTAATGGTTCATCAACTATACTCAAAACTAAAATTACCTTCTACAGGACACATTAGACAGAGCTCAGTGCAGACAAACGAAACCGTCCAAACATGCCATATGGTTTCCAAAAGCGCTTACCACCACCAATGACTACCCAAGCCTTCAAAACACCGTGTTAGATACAACACCTCACACACATCCAAAAAATGTAAATGTGAACGGGTGTAGAACTTAGGTGGATATCGACGTGCCCACAGCAGCATTCACCCATTACCCTGTACCATCCATCATCAGAGGTGGCCAAGAAGTACACGGGCAGAGCCGAGAGTCTGGCTCGGCTCTGAGAGCCCTGGTATGAGTAGAGCCATGAAAATATTTGGCAAGTGAACCGTGCCACAAACATCAAAAACTGACATAAAGTCTCTTCAAAGTTCAAACAAATATACTTCTTTAGCCTTCGGAACCGTTTCACTTTACTACATCAGATTAGATCACTGAATTGAGAAGTATTTATTCAAAGTTTATAAACCTGAATTTGGTAACATTCACTCTCTCCGCCCTGAGGACAGCGCCACCAGTGAACTAAGAGGCAAGCGCATCTTCATGTGCGCCCAATATGTGGCCTAGAATCTTATTATATACATGGAGAAAGAATAGAGTACATTAAATCAAACACGAGGGCTTTTGTACAGCGCACATCCTGAACGCATATATTTGAATCTGCTTTCATATGTGCTAATTAAGAAAGAAGGAGGCTTCGTGGAATACGCAATTTGCTACAGATCACTATTTGGTTACGCAGGGAAGCCGGGACTCATCCTAGGTTTTACTCTTCCATGTTGTGCAGTTCAGCCTCCAAATGAATCTCTTTCTTTCACCCATTGTTACATCAAAGGTTACTGCTTTGTCTTTCTTGTAATTCTTGGCAGATGGGGTTAGAGCACGAGTGGCACCCAGGGGCGTAGCTTGGTCAGCAAGATTAGGGGGGGGGGGTGAGCTTCAAGTTTTCTGACAACCATGCGGGCATACCATGTTAAAACACATTATAATAGAAAAGGTGCAAAAGAGGAGTTTAAGTGACGGTGGAAAGGAAGCGGAGTGCAGACTGTAAGGAGCGCTTAAAACACAATATTTTGTAAAATAACCAACACTTTTGTAAAACAGACGAGAGACAGTGTTTGTGTGGGTGTGATTTGTCTGTGTGGTTATGTAAAACTTCCAGGTGGAATCCGACAGACTACTCACCATACCCAACTGAAAATACCTGTACCCAACTATTTTACTAGAGAATAGAATTATTGGCACCCCAATCACCCCCTACGCTACGCCCCTGGTGGCACCATGTGAAAGGCTGGCACGTTTTTGGTCTGAGGGTCAAAGAGGACCTTGAGCTGAGCTAAAGCACGGCATCTGACTCGAGCTTACAGGGACTCGCCCAACTCGAACCATCATACAACTGTACATCATACAGGACACTTACCACCCACCAATCCCCATCATACAACAGTACATCATACAGGACACTTACCACCCACCAATCCCCATCATACAACAGTACATCAAACAGAACACTTACCACCCACCAAACACCATCATACACAGTATATCATACAGGACACTTACCACACACCAAACATCATCCTACAACAGCGTATCATACAGGACACTAACCACCCACGAACACCATCATACAACAGCGCGTCATACAGGACACTTACCACCCACCAATCCCCATCATACAACAGTACATTAAACAGGACACTTACCACCCACCAGACCCCATCATACAACAGTGCATCATACAGGACACTTTCCACACACCAAACCCTCATACAGCAGTGCATCAAACAGAACAATTTCCACCCACTAAACCCCATCATGCAACAGTACATCATACAGGACACTTTCCATCCACCAAACAGTGCAGTTACATCAGCAGGTGTAGATCAGGCTAGAACTGCATCAGCAAATGCCTCAAATTAATTAACTTACAAGAAATCTAATGGGCAACGCACAAGCCAAACAACCAAGTTAGCACGTAAGCACCTACACCATAACCCTGGCCACACCCAACAAACTTATAAAGGGAGACTCAAAGAAAATCCAATGCTGCCATGGTTTGGCTACCTGCTAAAGTGTGGAGAGTTCAACAGTCCCAAAGAAATGATCGAAAAAAAGTATTTTGTCATCACTATCAACCTATAAAACATCTGAAAAGCAACAGATGATGAAGGCAATTAATAAAATGCAATTTTGCATGGTGCATCACTTTTCATAGCATCCATTTTCCTTTATACCTTTTGCTTAATTTCATCATTGCATCCTGCTCGTGGCAAGTAAACCGCCATACGTCATGGCGAGTCTCCTTAGGATGAGAGAGGGTGGCAAGAGTCCACACAACTTCAGTCTCAGGCAGTATCACTACAGAGCCAGGAATATTTTGTAGGCTTCTACAAGAATTACGAGCACCTTAGGTTCAGAACGGCAGGTACATTACACCAATGGTACATGTTAGACACTCAGACTGCGGCCATAATTATCACTCAAATATCAGCATTACAAATATATATTTGGAAATGCAATCTATATCCACTAGCACCATCTTCATATTTTATGGAAGTACCGACATTTTGCTATTGTATTAAAATCCAGACCTTATAGTTTATTAAAAAAACATAAGCCATGAAATAGCAGCTTTTCGTTTTTAGTAAATACATTTGGTTCCCAAACAGTCGTTCAAACACATGCAATTGAAAAATGTCCACATAACAGAATAAAATAACCCCTTACGTAGGAGTTTGCGGAGTTCCGCGAAGTGACCAAAAAACGCAGCTGTGCTAAGTGAAATTCCACTAGTGGCAGAGTGCATTAGATCGTGCCGTTTATGCTGATTTTTAGCGTCAGGTGTTTGCCCAGTGCAGGAAAATCAGTGCGAATGTCACCATGCACAGCGGAAGAGGGCACTGTTTTTTCTGCCACTACAGTAGATTTTCTACTCTTGCGGCAACTTCGTCAACACGAACGGATGGTTTTTCAACGCGAGCAGTCGCGACCATCCGCGACCACCTGCTTTGAGAAATCTTGCTGGGTGGTGGCCTAGTGTTGGATTTTCCTCGCTCACCAACTTAACATTGGCGATCGTGGAAAAAACTCCACGCCGCAAACGGAACGCTGCGTGCTCCGCGGAGCGAGGAAAACTTCACTAACGAAGGAGAATTCACTGTCCAGGCCTAGTTATACCTCCAATGCCCAGCTACAATTATTTAACAAGCATTTACAATGCAATGGTCTCGGCATTGGTAAAGTTAGAGCTATTGGCATTGCTCATGACATTATTTTTGTTTATGTTTTTGTTTTTAAAACATTTCAAGAAACGGCATTGTTATTTACAATGTCAATAGCTTAATCACTCTCCAATGCGAGACCTAGTGCATTTGCACCCACACACAGATTAAGCTATTGACATTGTAAATAACAATGCCGTTTCTTTACATGTTTTAAAAACATAAACAAAAATAATGTCATGAGCAATTCCAATAGCTCTAACTTTAACAATGCCGAGACCGTTGCATTGTAAATGCTTGTTAATATTTGGGGCAGGGGGCAAACAGAAACCTCAGAAAAGAAGATAGGCTTCATCACTATGCTGCAGCTGGGCGGTCCTTCACATCTAACATGAGCTTCAATTAGAATTCCATAGAGCATATTATCAAGCCCATTATCGCCGTTTTAGAGGCAGTTTTCTGCCACTAAAGCGGCGCTAATTTTATCGCCTGGCTTGATAATATGCCCCTTAATTCGTAAGGTTAACACCATATTTGCTAACATTTGGACATTGTGTCCTACCTTGATAAATTAATATATATATAGAAAAAACAATGTGTGTTTCCATATCTTACCCGTATACTGCGGGGAAATTGCCACACCCTAACCTGGCATGCAGCTCAGGTAGGGGGCACCGCTCTGAAAGAGAAAGGAGGAAGTGAAGAAATGTAATATATTCATTACTCTTTCTTGTGCGCATTCAACAGAGAACAATCATATAACTACATCAGGAACAGTGCTTGGAAGCAGGGGGATACTAATGTGTAGTTTCTTATTGTTACTATGTGCTAAGAGAAGAGACCTGAATACAAAAAAACAGGTTAAGGAGTCTCGATCTATACAGATGCCATCATCGTTTTAAAATGCGTGGTGAGGCTCAAAGTGGCCATTCTATAAGATGTATCTGAATCAGTCAAAAGTGAGCTGGGAACGAACCGCTGTCCCCGGTCTCGTCCCTATGTCAGGCTTTCCAAAGCAAGCCTGTACTGAATGACAATGGGGCACTTGTGACCGTGTATTGTATGGTCAACAAGCTAAGAACCAAACCTGCTAGCATTACGAATAGAAATCGGGCAGAATGGTCGGCTCGCATTGGCTTCAAATCTGTAAATGTACATACATTTTTAAGAAAACTTTTTCTCTTTGTGACAGGGCATTTTTCAATCAGACAGTTATTGCGAGTATTCACTGAAAAATTAATGGGTCAAAATAGAGGCACATAAAAGCACGTCCTTCCTCTCCGTCGGTACTCCAGGCGTTGTTGTCTGCAGCCGGAAGGGGATAGGCTGCTGCCAATTAGCGTCTTTTGACCTACGGATGTAGGGAGTGTTCTGTGACTGACAGGTCGCTGGCTATGTGACATCACAGCTAAGTCATATATGCGACGGGGATGACGTGACAAGTAGTTTCTTGGCATATTCCATGAAGTTTATTCCAAAGTGTGCCTCGATGTTGTAGGACATTATGAATTAGCTCATATTAACCCTGAATAATGTGATTTATAAGGAAATAAATGGTTGTGAGTGGTAATTCCTATTTGTATAGGAATAATGTTTATGATGTCGACAAGCCTTCCTCAAGAGGAGGTATATCACAATGCCATTATGACTAGCTTATAACAGATGACATTTTCGCTCTCTTGGTTGGTATGGAACATTTATTTGTCTGTGTAGGAAATGTCAGTGCTTAACTGTCCTTAGTACCAGTAGTGTACAGTTCCTAGGGGAAGAAAGGTATTTTCTAAAAAGTGCCTTCACACACCCCGAAGGAGATCATGATTCATAATTGGGCCTTGCTCCTCGTTGGGCCAGCGCTGCAATGCCCGACAGGCACCCGCGAAGGGGCTCTTTGGCAGAGATCTTTTGGATGAAGCCGTAGGGTGAGTGGGCTGGGTAGTGCGGTGAGTAAGTGAGTGAGTCTAAAATAGGTCCAGGGCTGTCCTAACTAAATGTGTTTTATTCTCAAGGGGCACTAGCCTAGTTAAAAGTAATCTGCCCTAATTGGATGTAATGTTCCTTTAGGGCTAGTATGGGGGTAGGGTCGACATGTTTCGTGCCTCTGTAGCCCCTAACGGGTCTGGTGGCACTTCATCAGTACCAAGGAGAAATAGAAAAATAGGTAATTCTGGCACTATCGCTTGTCTGATTCAATGGTATTCAGGCTAGTAACCAGAAGCTGTTAGCAGCCCCGGGCTCGTAGATCCCGAGGTAAAAGACCTAGGGGAAATGGGAAGGGAAACAGAAGGGAAACAAAACAAAGAGAACCAAGGTTTAGTTAAAATTACATGACACTGTATATAGTCATTCGTGCTACGAGTGATAGGAATTACAATTTAGATAAAAAAAGAGAGACTTGGTTACTGGGATGCAGTGCAGTATCCGGTGCAGAAGGGAATCCTAAAAACAACAGTGGTTGTGTAGGTGATGATGATTCCAGACTAGTGTGGACAGATCCATCAAGGATTGTGAGCCAATTCATTATCGGCGTGAGAGTACATACGGTGACATTATAAATTCATTTCCCATGCGTCAAACATTAGGTAAAATAAACCTTCTTTAAAAGCTAATGGCATATACACTGTTTCAGGCAACCATAGAATGCAAGGTACACATATAAAATTGCGAGTACAATCACTCATACAAGTAACCGGCACATCCATTGTGGGCGTGGCTTGTTTTCAGGACACAGGCGAAAGTGGCTAGACAATCACTCGTACAAGTAACCGACACATCTATTGTGAGCGTGGCTTGTTTTCAGGGCACAGACAAAAGTGGCTAGACGGGGCGCCCGCTCTCCGCTGTAGAATTACCTTTACATTGCACCAATCCCATTAGGGGAGTGTTATGACTGCACAATGAAGTCATCTAAATTAAGGTGTGACTGCGGTGGCCGTTGTCCACCGTGTCAATGACCAGAGGCTGAATGAGCACTCACCCCTAGGGATCGGGGCTTTGGCTGACGGGTTTAGCAGAGCACCTTGTTGCTCTGTTTCTGAGGAGGAAATACAATGTCAAAAACTGAAAGAAGTTTCTCTTACTGGAGAAGAAGCGGCTTTTACACACATACAAAAGAACTTCCATATTTACGCAGGGAGGCTGTGCAACTAGCGGCTGTCCTACCCTTGCTCCGGGACCTGTAGTTTCTGCTTCTGGGCCTGCTGTATTTAACTCAGCATGGTGGAATAGTTATGCGTTGAAGCCTAGAAAGTTAACCTCTGCAGCCATCTTGAGGAGAATTTTATCAAACGAACACTGTGTGCCAAAACACGGGTGAGATTGATGTTTAACACTTAGGGCCAGGATGTGAGTGGCACAAAGGGGACGCTATGGGTATCACAGAGAGTGTTTATCCAAGTGCGTCACGTTGCTGGCATTTGGGTGGTCAATTCCAGTGATGGGCCCTCAACAAAACTTTATCGATTGGCCAGGGACATTGTTTGAGAAAGGGTTAAGTAACTGAGGGGCATATTCTCAGGGAACTATTGCCGAGTTATTGCCACTTTATCACACTCAAAGTCGCAATACATTTATCGCCCAATTCACAAGCTGGTGCAAACAGCCGATACCACTAGATTACCTGCGACAGCAGCCGCAAAAAATATCGCCACGGATGACACCGGCAACTATCGCTAATAAGATGCAGAGTAGGCGTTCCCGAGCAAAAAGCTGTGACAACTCCACTCCACAACATTCTCAAAGACCAGCCGGATCGGCGATGAGAGCACAAAACAGGTGATAAGGCACGTTAGCAACAGGAAATTAACACCTGTTCTGACCTGGTACAAATGCGGACTACAAGCTGCACCACCAAAGGTAGCCCATACCACAGCCACACCTGAAGAACAACAGATGCCATGGAGCAAATGATCATGCAGCTCAGACACCCAAGAGGGCCACAACACCCACCGCCACCCAACCCCGTACCCCCCCTCCCGGGACCACACCCTGGGCACCCCCCACCTTCCCCTGCCCAGGAGAATGCACATCAACATCACAAAATCATGCACAAAATCATTCGCCTGATGCCGCAGAATCACAACAACCAATGGTCATGTGAGTATAGAAAAGCAGAATCAATCATTCACAATTGATAATCCAAACAAAACATCCCAATCAAATTTCACACCAAACAACTATCTGGTAGAGTCATGGCGGGTCATCCCTGGACAATCTGCAAGTGACAGACTGTAAGACAATATCCCAGATAGGAAGGTGTTGCAGGCACCCATCAAAGAACAGAGAGAGAGAGAGTGAGAGAGACTGAACAAGGAGTGCAAGGACAATCGTGCCCCTGGCACATACATGACAAGTGTTGCGTGTGTCTTGCAATAGGTGCACCCAAAATCTGAGGCATGGCAACAATTTCAGCGCGAAGGCCACATCACATTTCAGAAATGCAAGCAGTAGTCAGACTAAAATTAGGCATGAAAGCTCCTTTGTTTCAATACACAAAGCGGAAGGACATCCGAAACTCCGACCTTGGTCTCCAATGCGCCCGGCAACCCCTGAGTGAGATACCATACCAGACTCTGGCGACACCCACACAGCAAACTGCGCTAATGAAAGAGCGACTTGTCCACACACACTTGTTGATGCCCGAGCTACACCTGCATGGCATGCCCCTAACACATTGGTAACAAAGACAACCCACACGTACAAACATTGAACACACATACGACTCATTACTCCGAGCTGTGGCATCTGGTCCATAGAATTGCTGCCGGTCTGAGGGGTGCCAGTGGTACGAGACCAACAAACGCAATGACAGGCAATCCCGGGCACATGCACAACCCCAGTCACGTGGAACTGTACCGTGCACAAATGCTGCATCTGTTGGGAGCACTGCCAATGGCAGTTTTGAGAATCAGTTACCGTCTGAGTTTCCGGCTTGTGTACGTCACATGCGTCCAGCCATGGTTCCAATGTCGATCATGCACATTCGAGTGGCATATGGAGGTCTGCCTATCCAGCACAACGGTAGCTGAACTGGATTATGACTTGTGCGTGCACCCCTTGGTGGCACACATACAGGAGTGCAACCGGGATACCCGGGCATGGGATGCCTTGATATGTGGTGTCTGTGCCAAGAGCAGTGGATGGGAGATTGCACAAGTAATCGTGTGCAGTGACCATATGGAGGCGCTCCCCAATTGGGCTGTGTTGTGAATTGGTGAAACTGCGTGGTCAGAGCACATCTGTCCGGGCCAGTCAAGGGATTGGCTCTCACTCGTGTTCCTTGAATTCGAGAACAACATACTTCTGGAACTGATTGCCTATGAAGCAGCGCACGCATTCATGGACGAGTAACTACTTTCCGGCAGCCACAACTGATTGACACCCAGAGCACAGGTTCCAACACCATGTTGCATCATGGAGGATTGGTCCCATAAGCCAGTATAACAGTGGACATGTCTGTATTCGCTCGGACTCCTAATGCATGTGCGTGCACCTGCGCGTGTTGCCACACACCTGTGCAAGGTGCTGCAGCCCCATGGGTGGAGATGCAGCACAGGTTCCAACACCATGTTGCATCATGGAGGATTGGTCCCATAAGCCAGTATAACAGTGGACATGTCTGTATTCGCTCGGACTCCTAATGCATGTGCGTGCACCTGCGCGTGTTGCCACACACCTGTGCAAGGTGCTGCAACCCCATGGGTGGAGATGCACAGCGTCGATTGGCAAGCTTCCTACATCTTACATACTGACGGAGGGAGATTACACACATGGCAATGTAGCACGACATGTGACCTTGTTGGTCCCTTTCACCTGCTCACTGTCAGCAGAGCACACAGTTGTCGCAGTCTGGTGGTACAGCTCCATGCAGATCCCATGGGCTGTGAGTCGTGTCCACTGACACAGGGCAATGACCAGATGCCAAACATCACATTACTCGACCAGCAAGGCAAGCAAGGCAAGGTGGGCTGAGACCGTTGCCAACCGTAAGGATATGTGTACATTTTTGACACCCCATTCCTTGCACCTCGACACGTTCCTATTGTGCTTGTAAGTGTCTTCAGCATTTGTCTGCCGGTTTGGACCCATCACTTGCCCGTACTGACACGCACATCCTAATAAAGCCTACACAACTTTACCAGTGTACAACTGTGATGAGTGTTGATTAGTATGAATCTGTACACAGGGAGGGACAGACTACCTCTGGTACATGGGAGGCGAATCGCTATTGGCAGCTCCACCTCTGTGAGCCACATATTGTGTTTGGGATACTTGCTGGTAGACCTGTGCTCTTACGTGTCTTCAGCAATGTGAGTATGGTGTCCAACTTCTTGCCATGTGTATCAATGTGATCCGTTAAAACAGACTGTGTACACACTGATGTGTGTGAGTACGTCATGTGAACAGAAGTTCTGTAGCCACATGCGATGGGGGACACTACTTCAGGTGGGCTACCGATTCTGACAGTGACACACACAGCCCTATATGATGCATGGACGGGGGGCTACGTTGGGGGATGTGAGATTGTTGTGTATGTGCAATGAGGCCACAGCCAGTTCATACCTTCACAGTCATCTAATTGGCCACGTGGGTCAGGCTCAAACATGCACATTTATGACATTTACAAGGGTGTACCTTTTTGTGAAATCAAAGTCCCTACATTCATCCAAACTTGTACACGTGGGTGAACATCGACATGACACATCTGTGTGATTTGGAATGTGTTATTCACATTCTGGGTAGTCTCGGAGATGGAGGGGTACATGGCCTGTTCAGTGGTGGGCCAACCAGAGTCCTTGGGGGAATGCAAAGTTAATCTGAAGGGGAAGAGTACAGTCCTCAGCCGGATTGCTGTGTCATTGGTACAAGAGCAGATATAGCAGTCCATGTCGGGGTCCAGGTGAATAACGCAGAGTGTTCCGGGGGACAGTGGGAGGCATTGTTCCAGGGCATGATGCATAGGGCTGAACCATGCAGGGACTGACCATGTGGCGGGTACGGATGCTACTGCCTCCTTCCTCACACAGTCATTGCACTCCACATCTTACTCCTCTGAGACATCTTCTGTGTCTGGTGTGTCAGGTGTGTGTGGTGGTGTTATGGCTGCATCACTGTGGGACACTGACACATCAGGGTGCGAAGGTGATAGGGCTGCATCACTGTGTACCACTGACACATCAGGGTGCGGAGGTGTAATGGCCCCAACACTGTGTGCCAATGACACATCAGGGGACGGAGATGTGTGTGTTGAAGTTCCTGCAGCAGTTATCTGATACAGGCTCTGTGGCAGCAATGGCAAGATGAGGAACTGCAAGGCCTGGAAGATCCCAGATACATGTCGCTGGTGTTCAGCCGTGGCAGCCCTACTTCTAGCCTGCATCCGCTCCATGGTCTCCATTGTCCTCCGCATCTGTTCCAACTCTGTGCTGTCATCGCTGGAGCCTGTCTGACTAGACAGTTCTTGTATTCAGGTAATTGCCCCAGCGAGGTCAGCAAAGGATTGTCGGTGAGCATGGTGCGGACAGGGGGTGTCCGTTATGGACTTACGTGGTCCCTGATGGGACTCAGACACCCACGTATGGCATTGAGTTTGGCTGCCACGTGGTCGAAACCCACCCGCAGCTGATCAGCCAACTCCTCCTGGCATGCTAACACACGGGGTTGGAATTCAAAGTGTTGGTCGTGGGGGTCCTGTGGGCCAGCTGTGGTGGTGTGTGCTTCCTGCTGTGCAGTCTGTGCAGGGTGTGGGCTCACTGCGATGCAGCTGGGCTGCCCTGCTACTGGGGATGGAGTTCGGAGGGTGTCCACGAGCCGTTGGAGGGTGTCTGGGCAAATACGTAGTGTGTCCTCTTCATCATCACTGTACAGATGTGTGGTCTGCTCTTCAGAAGGTGTTGATTGTTCCTCTGCAATGTAGAGGAGAGATGCAGGTTAACAGTGTGTTCCATGTATGTTGACACATTGTACATGTTAACATACAGACTGCATGACAATGTACATCGTGACTTTTTTGGAGGAGCTGGCTATTTTCTGGGAAACAGTGTACATTTGGACTACATGACGGATGTGAGGTTGAACTCGTACAGCATCATCTCACAGTGTCATGCAATGCAAGATGTTATTGGCTAGTTCCTACGCACGAGCGGCACCAGTTGTGTCCTCTGTCCTGTGGTGTGAGTGTTGCACTTTCTACCACATTGATGTGCTGTGATTGCTATGTGTGTGTGCTGCCTTGTTGGCGAGTCGGCTGTGCGGCTCTGATTTGGCAGTCCCTTATCCCTTTGAGTCGATGTTCCTTCGACTTGTGTGCTTTTCGGGTCCTGTGATGTTTGCGACTTGGGTCATTTGTGCTCTTGGACATATTTTGTACTTGTGTGCATTGTTTGTCTGCAGATGTGTTTGTGACATCATGGGTTGTAGGTGCACGTGGATGGGTCAGAGTGTGACCTGCTCCTTTACGGCTGTGGTCCATACTCAGCCACCTCAAAGTCGTCTCATGCACCATGTCATGTATTGTGACTGCAGCCATCCTATCGCTCATGCAGTGTCACATGCATGGTCCGTGTGGCTCACTGAGCCGCTGCATTTCTGTATTCAGCACATGTGCATGGGTAGGTTGTTGCAGTGGTGATATGGGGGTGGGCCCATTTGTGCACATTGTGGATGGGGGCCAACCTGGTGTTTCTATGTGTGCTGCAGTGTGCCAGGGGTATCAGGGACATATTCCGCACTCATTGTGGGTGTGCAGTGTGCTGCGCATGATTGTGCATGTGTGCCAATGTGCCCATCTCCCTCTGTCCCCCCCAAGCCCTGGTCGGAACTCACCCTGTTGCTGTTGTGTCAGGTCATATCGAGCTGTGTCCAGACCACCAACTCCTTGCACCATCTCCACACTGATGACTATGGCCACCATTTCCTCCAGCTGATCCAGCTCCTCCTTTGGTGCAGGAGTCCCACCTTGCCTTTGCTGCCTTCCTGTTGGCAGTGACTTTCTCCTTGGTTAGGCTGTGCACTTCATGCCAGCACCTCTTGACCTCCTCCATTGACCTCCTCGACACTCCAACTGCATTTACGTTGGTGACGATGGACTGCCATATTTCCGTTTGTGTTGCCAATGACATAGTGGAGGTGACGAACAGTTGTTGGTAGTGTTCAGTCACCTCCGTGACAATGATCCGGTCTTCCTGCGGACTGAACCCCATCTTCCTCTTCCTCTTCTCCTTGCCCTTCCCCGAGCAGGGGGTTCCTGGCTGGTCCTCCGTGGGGCTTGTGGGGCTCGGGTTGTCCTCTGCACTCGGTCCGGGTGCATCCATGGTGCTACGCAGTTTGATTGGGTTTTGGTGTGTTTTGTTTTTTCTTTTATAGTGCATTTTCCCACATTGCATGTGGGATTTGCAGGTCTGTGGCTGGTTTTCGCTGACTTTTGTATTGCGCTTGGCCTCATCGCAGCTTTTTTGCATTCGTTTTTCGCATTTTTGCAGCATGGCGTTGACTTCATCGCGGACATTTGATGCGTTATCGTGGGCCTATCGCATGGTGCTGCCGGCTTGGGAATGCGGCATTACGTACGTGTTATTTTCCCGCGATAGACTGTGATGTGGTGAGTTGCGTTAAACTACTTTTGTAGTAGTTATCACACGTTCTTGAGAATATCCCCCTGAGTGTATTGGTGGGGGCATATAGTTATAGCCCGCTAGAATGTGGATCATTGTTGTGGAGGGCATGAAGGGGTAAGAGTATATTGATTTTTGCCCATAACGATCGAGAAATCAATGGACTCCCAGTTAACCCTGCTCTTCGACGGGGATACCTATATGGGATTGCCTCAAGGAAGGGAATGCCTCGATAGATGTGTTGCTCCCTGGGGGGGGGGGGGGGTTATATGTAGAGGGGAGTGATGGGGCCTCACTTGGGGCCACATATAAGGCGGCATGAGTCATGGGAGTAGGTGTTGCCTGTTTGTGGGGAAATATTTATTCATTTGCATATTCCATAAGTGGTGAGGTAGAAGGTTATGTGACCTCACCTTGAGCAGCAGGTGTGCAAGTGTGCACATTTACAAACAGACCTTTTAGTGGTGTGTATTAGCAGTAGGATGTTAGATGCTAATTGGTACCAGAAGGTGGATCAGGGGTGGTTGAGCTCAAGCCACAGAATGTCGTCATTGAGGCCCTGTGTCTGTGATGAGAGTTTGAAGACCCAATACTTCTCTTTTCTAATGAGGGCCTCTATTGATATTTGGGGGAAGGCTTCCAAAATCGTCCAGTTTAAGTCGTTGGAGGTGTGGTTGTGCTCAACAAAGTGTTCACACATCTTTGTGTTTTTTTTTTTTACATCTTATGTTACTCCTGTGTTCTGTCACTCTAGATTTTGCTGGGTGAGTAGTCAGGCCTATGTATTGCAATTGACAGGGACATGTTATGAGGTAGATGCAGTTACGTGTGTTGCAGTTAATGTGGGTTTTTTTGCGCCACATTAGGGTATTGGTTTATGTGATCGATTTTGTAGCCTTTGTGAGTGGGCAGACCACACACTGTCCACAAGGGTAATGGCCCACTACTGAAAGTAGATTCCACAGGGTATTCTGTGGCAGGGGAGTTGACTTTTTGGTCCTAGTGTTAATCAGAAGGTCTTGAAGATTTGCTGCACGTTTGAATGCGAATCTCGGCGTGTTGAGGCTGTGGTTGCCTACATGGAGGATTTTCCAGTGCTTTCTAATGGCCCTTCTGATCAGGTTCGAGTCTGGTGTAAAAGTGGTTACACAAGTAATTTGGTCAGTATTGGTTCTGGGTTGTGTCTCAAGGTGTGTTTCTATGTTGGTGTTTCGGGCTCTTTTCTGGGCAGTTTTTATTTATGTCACAGGGTATTGCCTTAGGACCAGGGAATTTGGCAATTCTGTTGCCTGTGAACTAAAGTCCGATTATAAGGAACAAGGAGACCCTAGGAGTCAGAAGGGACCAAGGGTGTAAACATTTTTATAAAGGAACAGTGGTCCCATTCAATTAGAGTAAATTAAGATGCCACAATTAGTACAAAAAGTCAGTAAGACATTTCATACTCCGACATTTCAATTTACAATACAATGGAGTTTAGAAATGGTTGTCGACGACGTTTCGATCCCTTAGCGAATGGTGGGATCTCTTCAGGACAGGAGAATGACAATTATTTGCCTGGGAGGAAGCCAAGGTGACGGTGAGCCAAGGGGAGGAGTAAAATGGTCCGTCAGGTGCGAGTCAGCCCAATGCTGGATTACGCATGAAGTTCCGAGGGAGCCGGAACATGCGTATGGAAGCGTTCGGAAATCAAAGCAGCCGTGGGGCGGGAGCCCAGATAACGGCAGCGTTGAAGGTAGCCGGTAAATCCGCGGAAGGCGTATAGTAACGCGAATAACCTGGGGAGCTTGCGAGGATCCGGCAAGGTGCGGGCTGTGTGAGCGGGTGGAGATACCCGCTCACACAGCCCGCACCTTGCCGGATTGAAATGTCGGAGTATGAAATGTCTTACTGACTTTTTGTTAATAACTACCTTCGAGCACCAAAAAGTCACCTTTTAAATCACTTTCCTGGGTACCGGAAATCGGCTGATTTCCTATTACCCTGCCACCAACTCACTCACTGTTTTACTTTTTCTCACTATTTACTGTAATTTACTAGTATTTTCTGCATTGTCTTCAAACATAAAACCCAATTTTTCATTGTACTAATTGTGGCATCTTAATTTACTCTAATTGAATGGGACCACTGTTCCTTTCTAAAATTGTGAACTAAAGTCCATCAGGTTGCTGCAATTGTGTCTTAATCGCAAAAACTGCCCCTAAGGAAGGTTTTCCTTTAGGGCCTTAGGGTGGAAGCTACTGAAGAGAAGGGGGCAGTGGCTATCAGTAGGCTTTTAGAAGGTGATGGTATCCAATCTGTTATTCCCGCGACTAATCATTAAGTCGAGGAAGGGAAGTTTCTGGTTGGAGGTGTGAGCCGGAAACCTAAGGTACAGGTTGAGGCTGTTTACCCATGTGAGGAATGCGGGAATAAGGTTTTCCTCATTCTTCCAAAACACTAGTATATTGTCTATATAGTGCCGCCACAGGAAGACATTCTCGATGTAAGGGTTGGTTTCAGTGAGCACATGTTTCGCCTCAAAGTCTGACATGTAAGGACATGTCAGACTAAGGGCGAATGTGCTACCCATGGAAGTCCTTTGGGTCTGATGGTAAATCTGGTCCTCGAATTGAAAGAAGTTCTCTGTTAGGGCAATGTGTGCGCATTCCATAATGAAACTTATGGGGGTTGGTGAAGTCCATGTGGTGTTACGCAAGACTTCGTCGATAGCCTCCAGAGTAGATAATTGAGGAATGTTGGTGTAGATGGCTTCGATGTTGTGGGTTATCAAGACGTCGGGTTGTGTGCCCTCTAAATTAGTAGTCTCAGTCAGATTCAGGACTTCCCTGGTGTCCTGAAGGAAGGTAGGTGTACGTGTGATTTTAACCAGGGGTTGGAAAAAGTGGGCGCTAAATTTTGAAAGAGGCTTTAAGACTGACCCTATGCCCTAATCAATGGGTCTGCCCCTTGTGAACCTGGGCAGCATGTAGAAATAGGGTAATCTAAGATTTTCATTAATCTGAAAATCAGCCTAATTTTTTGTGATCCATCCTTGATTGAGTGCGGAGGTCAGCAGTGATTTTATGCATCTTATGAGATGTGGGGTGGGGTCGTCAGCAAGGGTGGCGTAATATCTAACATCCTGGAGCTGGCGCAGACATTCCATCCTGTAGATCAACCAACCTGGGGCTGCTAACTGCTTCTGGTTACTAGCCTGAATACCATTGAACCAAGCAAGCGGTTGTGCCAGAATTACCTATTTTTCTATTTCTCCTTGGTGCTGATGAAGTGCCACCAGACCCGTTAGGGGCTACAGAGGAACAAAACTTGTCAACCCTACCCCCACACTAGCCCTAAAGGAACATTACATCCAATTAGGGCAGATTACTTTTAACTAGGCTAGTGCCCCTTGAGAATAAAACACATTTAGTGAGTACAGCCCTAGACCTATTTTAGACTCACTCACTTACTCACTGCACTACGCAGCCCACTCACCCGCACTCACCCAACGGCTTCATCCAAAAGATCTCAGCCAAAGAGCCCCTTTGTGGGTGCCCGTCGGGCATTGCAACGCCGGCCGGACAAGGATCAAGGCCCAATGATGAAGCATGACATCCTTCGGGGTCTGTGAGGGCACTTTTTAGAAAAGACCTTTCTTCCCCTAGGAACTGTACACTACTGGTATTTCTTACTATTGCATTGGAGCATGTGTGCAGGACCTGCTTAAATATAGCTCCTGGTTCCTCTTGTATAAGTCAGTCTTAACTGTTCTTAGACATAGCAGTGGAGACTCATCCATTTGCTTACGTTATAACCATGGTAAGAAGGTGGTAATCATTTCTTGGTAAGAGAAGTCCAAGGGATGTCATCGTTGAGTCCATTAGTATCACAGTGGAACTGATACACCCATCTTTGTTCTCTTAGAAACAAGAATTTGGTGATGTCAGAAATATGTGAAGGGATATAAGGCCGGTCCAGGACTCAGCTAGTATAGCCAAGGGCTTGAGGTATATATTGAAAAGGGTAGGGCTGAGGGCCGAGCCCTGGGGTACGCCCACAGTCAGGGTTCTGGTTTGCGAAGTGTAAGGGGGCAGCCATACTTCCTGAGTACGCTTATCCAAAAAAGAAGTCAGCCAATTCAAGGCCAAGTGTTTGATCCCTATCTCCTGAAGGCACTCAAGCAGCTTAAAGTGAGGCACGGTATCAAAAGCTGCAGTGAGATCCAGGAGGATCAGCATGGCCTTGCCTCCTTTGTCTAGGATGTTCCTTATGTGTTTAACCACTGATGTACTAAGTTCTTTTGCACTTGCAATGCAGTCATTTCCAAAACAACAGGCTTTTTGATTGCAAAAGTGTTAGTTTAAGTGAGCTAAAGTAACTTTAGAAGTCAGATAAATCTTTCTGACTTACAAAGAGCATTTTGAAAATAATTTAAATTTGCTAACAGGAGAGAATGTGTATGGACTGTCTTCCTCCTTGCAAGATGCAGTAATATTCATCAATGCTACATTACTGCAACTGCAGATCCAAATGATTGGTATGTGATTGTTATCTGGCATCGAGTGGTAACCGACTCAAAGTGTAAAAAAAAAAAAGTGGAAATGGGGAGAAGGATGTCTGCTGTCCCTGACAGACCTCTATTTAAGATTTTTCAAGTATTTACAAGGGGTTGCAAAATGCCTCCTCCTGCATACTTATAACTGTGGCTGGAGGTTTTGTAACTTCCTGTAAATGTGCATTTTGCATGCGACTTAAAACGACATAACTTGCATTGCAAAATGAATGGCAGGTTGCAAACTAGTCAGTGTGAAAAACAAAGTGACAAGTTGCAACCTAAACATAGTACATGAGACCCTTGCCTCTTTGACAGCAGTAACTATCTAACCATATCCATGGAGGGACTACCAGAGGTGGCTCCTTCGTTGGAGCGGAGGAGCATCACCCCACTTAACCTACCCCTAAAGCCCCGGAGATGAAAAATAAAGTGATAATTCATTACCATTTTATTTTTCATCTGCCATCCCAAAAAGAGCGTCAGGACGGGGCGGAGCATGCTGAGTGACATCTGCAGGGAGGAGGTTGGGCTGTTTTGCGCCGTTTAAAGTGTGCAAGTCTTTTTGGTCGGCCAGCTTGCTACTGCCACCACACTCACACACTGTAAACATCTCTAACCCAGGTGTCTTAAGCTAGGTTAGAGCAAGTGCAGGCCACCAATGTGCTGTGGAGCGTCGAGTGAGCAAGCTCCCTCCAATCAGGGCACTGCTCTCATACTGCATGAGAGCAGGGTCTGGGTTGGTCAAGGGAGTTTCCTGGGGGCCGGGATGTAGTCGAAGAAAAAGAAGCCAGGTGCGTAGGATGTCGTGTTCATCTTCCTGTGAGTGTATTTTTTTCGTGCACCCGCCACCTTCTCACCCTCCCTGTAGATTCCAGCCGCCACTGGGGACTAATCTCAAATCCAGGGAGGAACCTTGAGGGTAATGCCTCCAGTCAGAAAAGGAAAGAAGAACCTCTTTCAAGGAGGGCCAAGAAAAAATTAAAGAAACAGGAGAAAAAGGCCAATGCATCAAAAAAGCTTTCCCTCCTAAGTTGGCAGGGTATGCTCAGACGTGAGTCCCTTGCTCACTTTGCCACTGGATTCAAGGAAGCCTGGCTGAAGACGGCTGAAATGCCAGAAACCGGTCCTAGGAAGCTTGTTTCCGGTCCAGGGAAGGCATGGCTTGGCAGTTCGGGCTGGACTGTTCCCATGAGGCACAGGGTCAGACTGATTTGCATATGGCCATGTCTGAACTGGGGTGGCAGAGTCGGCTAAAGAACGGTGATGGATCAAACCCAGATCTGTTGACTGGGTGTGAGTGTTTGATTGGTTTAGATGCTCCGTCCATCACCACCCCCTTTTGTACCGCTTTGTTCGCCATAAGTTGGCAGGGTATGCTCAGACGTGAGTCCCTTGCTCACTTTGCCACTGGATTCAAGCAAGCCTGGCTGAAGACGGCTGAAATGCCAGAAACCGGTCCTAGGAAGCTTGTTTCTGGTCCAGGGAAGGCATGGCTTGGCAGTTCGGGCTGGACTGTTCCCATGAGGCACAGGGTCAGACTGATTTGCATATGACCATGTCTGAACTGGGGTGGCAGAGTGGGCTAAAGAACGGTGATGGATCAAACCCAGATCTGTTGACTGGGTGTGAGTGTTTGATTGGTTCAGATTCTCCGTCCATCACCACCCCCTTTTGTACCACTTCTAGAAGTGGCACTTCCACACTAGGTACATTGACGCCGCACACATCATCGCGCAGCATTTCATCACACGAGTCCGCACATACCAAACTCGGCCCTGCACTCCCCACGCATCAGGAACTAACACGGTCACTCAGATCCCCCATGCATTCCTATGGGAGGGCAGGTCAGTCTCACTCAATGTAAACTAGAGCGCACGCACTTTACACTGGGACACAGTGTTAAAGCGCCTAGAGGCCTAAATCCACTAATACACCATAGGGAAAAGGCTAGGATAAATGCAAAAAGTTCTAGGGGTGAACTTGCCAGAAGGGCCAAGTCCAACACAGACCACTGAGGGTATCTCTTCAGCTAAATGGGAAACGTGCAAAACAACTGGAAACATTGGGTGTTTCAACCAGAGAAGAGCACCACGAAGTTTTGAGCAGAATAAAATGGACCACAAATCTAGGTCCAAAACTCTTGGAGTGGATCATACATAAAGAGTTGAGCTCCACAGACATAAGCACTGCATCCCCCCTGGAGCTCTGGAAAGCACTCCTTGATGAATTAAAAAACGTTCTCGGGCGAGGTACTGGAAGCTCTAAAGCACAGGACCCCTATCCCCAATGCCTACCATCACAATCAAAACCAAGGGCCCTAGCGCAAACCAAGCGGAGTCTTTCAAAGGCCTTGAAGGCAGGAAGAATAGGAGCCACAAACCCCCATACACCAGCAATAAAAGGGCTTTGTACGGAACACAGAAAGAAAATATGGGAAACACGATTAAAGAAAATCTAGGCAGAGTGGCTGAAAATATTTCACTTTCTCAAAGAAAAGGGTCATACCCAACTTTGGAGACATATCAAGCAACACAGCCATACCGGTCAGAGCAAGGAAAACAGGGTGGCAGCCTCTGAGTGGGTCAAATGCGCAAAGCAACTGTATACAACACATCAGAACATGACTTACACCCAAACAAAAACAAACTTCCCCAGCAATCCACAAAGGTGGCAAAATACCTGTCATCACTAAGGTCGAGATAACCAACCTGATTAGAAAAATGAGGTCAGATGGTGCACCGGGTCCCAATGGAGTCCCAGTAGCAGTGTTTAAAGCCTCTCACGGATTCTGAGCTGAACAGTTAACACCACTTTTCAAGTACGCATTCTCCACTTCAACTGTTCCATCTTTGTGGAAAGGCTCAATACTCTTTCCAATTCATACAAAAGCGGACCGCACGAAACCTGAAAATTACCGGCTCATCACTCTATTAGATATAGAAGCAAAAGCATATGCCAGAATACTGTTGAAAGAATTAGAAACCTGGGCAAAAGATCATAACATCCTTCCTTTCTTCCAATCCGGTTTCAGGCCCCAAAGCTCCACCATAGATAACATCCTAGTACGGGACACTTGTCACTCCGTGCGACCCAGCCATCACTACTACCCCTGTTTTGCTGCTTTGTTGATTGCAGTGCAGCCTTTGACCAAGTTGACCGTGGGAAGCTATGGGAAAAACTTAACAACTGAGGTGTTCCTCAAAAGCTGTTAAAGGCAATAATTGCCCTTTATGAGGGGACCTGGGTTCGTATTAAAACCAGCCAAACTTCTGTAACAACTAAGGTTCCAACCAACAACGGCCTCAAACACGGGTGCGTTCATGCCCCTTTACTTTTTAATATCTATACAGCCGACCTGGGGAAAGCCCCAGAGGGGATAAATCTACTAACACCAAGACTGGGGAATGTGCAGCTCCAAATTCTCCAATATGACGATGACATAGTTATAATGGATCACACTAGGACAGGCCTACAAAAAGCCTTAGAAACGATGTACAGGTTTAATCAAAAGAACAATCTCTAGGTGAATCCGGAGAAAACCAGGATAATTATCTATGGGAAGTACCACCGAAAGAAGACAGTACAATGGCACCTAGGTGACCTGCAAATCAGAACACGCACAAGTTATAACTATCTGGGTCTCAGACTATCGGAAGGGGCCAAACCCATAGCCCATCTGTAATATCTAAGAAGTAAGCGGTCAGAATCATCTATAGTTTGAGAAATCTCAATCGAAGACTACTCAGTCCGACTGCAGAACCTATCCTGAAAGTCTTAAAAGCAAAACTAGTGCCCTCTCTTAACTACGGCCACCTAGTCTTCCCTGGAGCCTTCACTATGAACCACCAAATTTCTGCATACAAGAAGGTTCTAGGCATCCCACGACAGGCCAGGAAAGCAAGAGAACGGTTGGTGCTGGGACTTACCCATCCAGACATTACCTGTTATGGGGACATTTTAAAATACAACATTAGCACCCTGTGAGCTCCTGCAACCTCTCTGAAAGCTCATATTAAAACAATCTTCAAAGAAGGTGGATCCCCATGACAGGTTAAATTGGCAGCAGCCACAAAACTGTTAGAAATAGATGTTCAAAACTTGCACAACTTAAACATTCCTGTTGCTGCATGGAAAAGATCAGTGAACACACAGGTCAAGAAAATATCCCATGAAAGAGACCTGGAAAGCTTACAGCACCAACCCAATCTCTCATCACTGGACACCTCCTACATAGTGGGAAAACCAGAGCCTTATATTGAGCAAACACTGACAGTCCCGGCCAGGAAAAAGATCACCTACAAGAGACTTCTTGCATTGCCCATCGTGGACTTTAACCAAGCCTGGGCACGGCAGGACAATTTAGCTGCATGTCGACTTTGTAGTTACCATCGTGAATCCTGGCTCCATCTGCTGTGCTGTTGCCCAAAATTAGCCAGCGAGTGGCACCGACTGTTTCTTCCCATCTGCAGGTCCCACAGTCTTGTACGATGCAGAGGAGTCTCAGACTTGTGTTTCTCTGCTAAAACAGCTCAAAGAGTCGTGCAGCTTGGGAAATTTACAGAATCAATCAGGGCTGCACTGACGCAGAAAATTGAGTTACAAAAAGAAACCAGCCGGCTAGCAAGCAAGAGAGACTTTGACAAAACTCTAAGTCTAAGTCTTATGCATTTGCACTTTACTACCAGTTTTGATATCAGTTTTTAATGTTTTACTCCCTACCAGTTTGCAGCAAACATGCGTGGGATTTTAACTCTTTTCCTTTTAGTAACGATTGTATATTGTAACTATTTTAAGTAATTGAACAATATAGCTTAATGGTACCTAATGGTACCTCTCACTGGGGACTACTCCTCTGAAATGTTTGTGAGTACCAGAAACCTGCAGGTATGTGAATACCCACCTTTTTTGGCATGCAACCTGACCCAAAACACCCACAATCCACTTGATTGAGCAGATTTAATCCAATTAAAATCTAATTTTAAGCATGATTATATCCATTTAAATTCACACTGTATGATTTCATGATTTCAATATGTACTTGTATTTGTTGGGTGTGATGCTTTTTTCTGACTGAAGCTGAGCAAAAAAAACGTGATGGCAAAGAAATTACAAGGCTTTTAATTTGACGACATTATGCGATCTGAAGAGTTGAACACAGAGGTGTTCCTGTTAACATCAGAGTCTTTCTTTCACATTAGAGTCATAATGACCTTTGTGATATGTTGGTGACAATAGACTGACTTATTTTAGAGTAATATGGTCCCCTCTCAATGGGCCACGTATCGTATGGCTCTATCGTAGAACAGCAAATATTTGAAATGTTGCCTTTTTTTAAGCAATGCAGAGAACATTATGAAAAGTAGGTGGTAAACCTGCCCTAAAGGTGCTGTAGTAGTGTAGTAGCATCCACATCCCCTGTTAATGGTTCTATTTAAATCCAGTAAACAAAGTAAAGGCCAGAAAGGTCTACGCTGCTTCCTTGGGATTCCGTGGACCTCACTGACACATTCATGTAGTCACACTTCCTGGGGCTCCAGTCCATTTTCAAACCTCGCAAGTGCTTAATCTAGAGCTGCCTAATGTTCTCCAATGGAGCACCCTTTACATCCATCTAATAGAGTCGTAGTTGTATTCAGGGTCACAAAAGGTAAAACATCCCGCATATAAAAGTTGCAAGGTTCGTTGGGCCTGGTCCCCCCTGACGCCCTTCAGGCCATTTTGCTGAAGTTTAGAAGCTTCATTCTACGTAGACTAAGGCATAATGGATCACTTCATGTCATCTTCACTTTGCCATGAATGCATGACTACTCTACTATGGATGAAACTCATATTCACAACCTCATTTTTATAACATCAACCGCGCATCTCCGATAACACATAATCTCGGGTTCTACCTAAAGCTCCTCTGTCCTCCAGGCCGGGGTCCATGCTATCATCCCCAATAAAATCAAATAAAATGAAATTCTGACAAAGGCTGATTGACAGTTGGCGCAGGGGGCAGGATATTGCCACAGGCAAGCCCAAATGCCCATGTATTTGCTAGGGATCTAATTAAGGTTGCAGAATGTTCTAAGAGCCCTGCTTCCTGTAGGCCTCAGGCTCTGAGGGGAGCTCCCTAGAGGGCTTTGGTCCCGGGATCTGGGGTCTGGTTAGAAAGCATCTTCGCTGCTTGTCGGTTTTTTATTTTGTTGTTGCTCCCACCGAGGAAGGGGCCGTTTTCTTTGCTCCACTTGCCAACAACCTGCTCTGGCTTTGAGACAGCCTCTGTCTTAGAGCTACAATGGATCTCCCCGCTGCCAGCGCCTGCTCGTTATCCCGTCATGACTAGTGACAGGATATTTGATTTAATTAGTTGCTAATAGACAATTAAGAAATGTAGCCCTGGTGCTGGCGTGCCAGAGCATAGTCTGCGGCTAATTTGCATTCATCAAGTTGACTTGTTACCTCGGAGCCTTGATGAGAAGGAAACAGAGTCACATCGGGGATTTATGAGAAAGAACATTGAAAACATTAAAACACACGGAGTGGCTTCTCTTTTGTGTTTCATGGCACAGCATCACTTTGCATGGTTCCCTGGTTCGGTCTGTTGCAAGTCTCGCTTGGCTTTAGTCTTGTTTGCTGTTTGCAGCAGCCCTGTATTTCCACTGAGAGCGGTGTTATTGTCTGGCGCAAACGAGACCCCTTATGTCCTGGATTCCTTTATGCCCTAGAAAAAAAGGGGGAATTTACACTTTCCGCCCCCTGTCATTTTGTTTTTCCTTTCGTGAGAATGGTTGGAGCAGCCTTGTGTTTTTTTTTTATTCTGCAGCAGGATAGAGCCTCTTTGTTGGCAGTGCTTTGTGTTCCGAAAACAAAAAATCAGTTGCCTCATGAAACAGCATCTTTGTTAATATTTTATAATAATAACGCAGTGCGTTCCAGCGGGATGTAGCAGCACAAGCGGGAGATGGACCCCAGAGCAGTACAGAGAATGGAAACGAGAAGAAGGAGGCAAGGGAAGGCAATGCGGATTCACAGTCTTCTGTTTGTGGTTCCACACCTTCCGGAAACGCTCTTCACAACAGGGTATTTGCTGTAATGATGCTTTATTGAAACCCTCCCTGACGTGTGTTCTTGCCTCTCACGAAGCTGCTCCTACTGTGCCCTGCTGTAGAGTGTGGGTTCCTGTGGTCACTTCCTGCCCTTTGTTCTCAGAGTAAGCAGCGTCCAGTGCAGTGTTCCTGTGGTCACTTCCTGCCCTTTGTTCTCAGAGTAAGCAGCGTCCAGTGCAGTAGCGGCTGCTATCATTGCTTAGTGGAGGGGGGAGGAAAACAATCACAACTACACACATAATTAAAGTTATTAAAACCTGCCACTCTGACAGCTGTCACCTTGCTTCTCTCCTCCCATCCTGGACTGCGGCTGCACGTTGCGCAGGCTCTCAGATGCCAATCTCAGTGCTTCTCTCATGCTGGGACTACTATTCACAGCATGAGAGAAGAACTGGTATTGGTCTGAGTGGCTTCGTTTGCAACTCAGACAGTGTCTGGGAGCCTGTGGTGTTTCTCCAACCCGGCTGTGCAACACAACTGGGTTGGGGAAACCTAAGTTTGCATGTGTTTGGCCAGCCTAAATAGCCGGCCAAACAGACATAATAATAATAATATAATATCCAAATTTGTAAAGCGCGAACAATCACCCGTAAGGGTCTCTAGGCAGCCACGGCCCGTATGGGGCGTGTTAGCGGGGCGGTGATGTGGGGCGGGGGAGGGGCAGGGTGGGGGGTTGTAAAATGCGGCATACAGCTGATTTCAGGTAAGTTAAAAAAAAACGAATTTTGTTGCGCACGCTACATCGCCAAATGCGTTTTCGTAACGTACCTGAAATTGGCCGTATGCCGCATTTTACAACCCCCCACCCTGCCCACCCCCCGCCCCACCTCACCGCCCCGCTAACACGCCCTATACGGGCCGTGGCTGTCTCTAGGGGCCCGTCGGGAAGATTAAGCAAGCTATTGCCCAGAGTCACATGGCGCTGGGCTAATTTGTTGCCGGCGATCAAGACGTGATCCCCAGATTCCGGAGTCAGTCGCCCTGGCCGCGGCGCCACACTTAAAAGTGTCCACCACTCCTCCCCCTGCAATGTCTGTTACACAGGATTGCCTGGCCCTGATGAAGACTTGTGTCGTCAGCTGCCAGACAGGGAAAAAGAAAATGATAATAAAATGCTTTTGCTTATCATTTTATTTTTCCTCTTTTAGCAGGAAGGCTGGAGGTCTTCCACCTTTACGGAGGAGCCGCCCTTGGTCCAATGCCCACTAAACGTGCCTCAGGGTCCTAAGGCCTATCCTGTCTGCATGACTCATATACTACCAGGCTATATCATGATGTCGTTGTCTTTACTGCGCGGGCGCACAAGTGATCTGTGCTTTTTGTTTTGGGTGACTTGATTGTATGCATTACCTCAAAATATCAGCAGGTTAGGGCATATTTTTCTAGCAACAGAGCTGGGAAACACAATGAGGCAAATACTTCCCTGTGTTTCCGAGCCTTGTTCTCCTTTCCTTTTGCACGCTTTGAGGGAGTCAATAACTTTTCAATGTTATGTCACTGGATTTCGGTTGCAAAGATTCCAAATATAAGATATTGTTTTGAAATTGAAAAGGACACCTAAAGCACACGTCTTCCTGATCCCAAGTTGGTATCCATTCAGAATCCCATTTTATGAGTCCGAATATGCTCTCTGACTCCTAAAATGGCATTAGTATACTGCAAAAATCATTTTTGTGATCGTAAACTCTGAATCAGAGCATTTACAACCACAAAAACATGTACCTTCTGGCCGAAAATGTAATCAGAATTTCTTTTTGAAATAACACATTATTTTGAGTAGATAAAAGAAAATAAGAGACAGAGAAAGAGAAAGAGTGTAGATAAGAATACACATGTTGAATTTTTCACTACATTACACAAAGAAAATTGAGTGTGGGGAATCAGCGTGAGTCACAACTCAGTCCATGGAGGTGAAAATGAGACTCCGCTGACCATAACCCGTGCCTCTATCTTTTCTGTGTGCCTTTCTGGGTCGGGCAAGTCTCATAATTGTGAGAATGAACTGAAGAAGGAAGATGATGATGTTGTCCGTTATAACATTCCATTCTTGAGTGGGAGATTCCTAAGCAAGTTCTTTTATAGTTCCCTGTGAAATTATGTACTTTAGTCAGGCCAGGCATTCGGTTCTCATTGAGTACTATTGTTGGTGCTTTTAGTCTAGTTGAACAAGATTAAACATTTATTATTTAGAACCAATCCTTTTATTTTATTTTGGCTCTTGGGGCCTTTACTTAGAAGTATACAGCGTTTTTAGGGCTCACCTGTCAGATAGAGCAAGCTGTCTGGTAGCACAAAACCTATTGTGAACATACAGTGGACATAGAGCCTGTGCACTGTTTACCATTTGTTGCCTTCATCATCACTCTCATATGCTCACTTCTTATTCAATGACTTGCCTTCCTCTTCTTGTGCTTGTCCCTCTCCTGGAGCATAGCTTCTTTAGAATCCTTTTGATTGGCTGACTTGTATCATCCCTCTGCTCGCATTTAGGGAACTTCTTTTTCCTTTTTCATTCAGCACTCCATGAGAGTGTGTGTGTTTCCTAGCTCTCTAACTTGTGTGCTGTCCCCCTCCTTCAAATATCCGCACCCTTGCTCTGTGTTTCTTTCTACCAAGGGAGTAGCCAGAAAATTAAAATACCAACCACTTCAAACCAAAGCTCTTATGGCACCAATCAAATGAAGCAAGTCACCACAACCCTCCCCAGAAGAGCTCTCTTGTCTCTTTCATCCAAGCATATATCCATTCATCCTTCCATCCACCTGCTGATATCTATAAATTCACCTTTACATTCTGTCATCCATTAATTCTTTCATCCATCATTCAATCTTTCACCATTCTCTCTGCCCACCCATCCATATCCACACCTATTCATTAATCCATCCATCCATCCTTTCAGTCATTCATCCATCCATTTGTTTACTCATCCATCCATCCACACTTTCCATTCATCCATCCATCCATCTATCCATCCATCCATTCATCTATCCACCCTTTCCTCCATCCATCCTTCCTTTCACTCAGCCATCCATCCTTTCACTCATCCATCCACCCTTCTACCTATCCATGCACTCATCCATCTATCCTTCCACTCACTTATCCATCCATGCTTTCACTTATCTGTCCATCCATTCAAACTCCCTTTCCCTCATCCATTTGTTCACTTATCTTTTCATCCACCCTTTCATCCATCCATCCACCCTACCTTTCACTCATCCATCCATTCTTTCACTCATTCATCCTTCTATCATCCATCTATCCTTTCAGCCATAAATCCATCCTTTCTCTCATCCATTCACCCTTTCACTCTGTCCATCCATCCTCCATTTCACTCATCCCATCCATCCATCCATCCATCCATCCATCCATCCATCTATCCATCCATCCATCCTTTCACTCCTCCATCCATTCACCATTTCACCCTTCCACCCATCCATTCATCCTCCCCTTCACTCATCCATCCATTCTGTCACCACTCATCTATCCTTACATCCATCCTTTCATTCATTCACTCATCTACCCATCAATTTACTCACCAATCCATCCACCTTTTCACTCACAGCCCTCCATTCAAATTTCGATTATGCTGGAGTAATTGGAGTAATTTCAGTAATTACACATTACTCTTGTGATGCAAAATTACCAAAATTACATGATTACAGTAGCTTGAATAATTAAGAGTCATTTGGAGCAAAAAATCCTACCACTTGAGCACGGGAACAACGAACTAAGAGAGAGTGAGCGGCTGCTGGTTACTGTTGTTCTTGACCTTTAGCATTTTTGTGATATTTTCTTAGCACAAAATGCATCTTTGGGCCTATTTTAGATACGAGGGAGAATTTTGCACTACAAAAATAGTGCTAAATGCAGGATTACGCTTCTCGCGTAATTACTCATTATTATGAGTACTTTTGCTGTAATTACGAGTAATTATGCTAGAGAGAATTACGCCAGCTATGCCCATCCCAAGTAATAATAAAAAAAAATATGTTCAGGGTTACAGTAGTGCCACCATGTGGTCACTTGGAATCATGCTAAGGGAGTGTGGTACTTACCTTTATATAGCTGCATAGCTTAAAATGAGGCCAATCCTTGTCGTAACAAATTGTCATAAAAACCTGTGTGGTGATCATCAGCTGCTCCCTCACCAGCGAAGAGTGCCTCACTTAGCCGTATATAAGTCCTTGACGCTCATTGGATCCCTTCCCACACTCTGAAAGAACTCAAAAAAGCATTTTATTGGCCAATATAGTAATTGTGTTTGCAATGCCAGATGTTCCAATTCCAGAGCTTAACTGAGCAGATGCTATCAGGCATTCAGTACTGTACTTCTTTAATTCGGGAGGGATATTACCGGCATTTCTCACCACTGCTCCAATACTTTTAACCAGGGACGGCTGTTGTTAATGAATGTGATGGACATAGACCTATCCCCCTGAAGGAAGAGCAAAGAAGAATAACAAAATCACCGAACAGCTGAAAGAAACGTCTTCATGTCAACTCATTGCTCGGTGATAAAGTGGGTTGAATCTGTGTTTTTCCTGGGGTCGGAGTGTTATTGTACATTGCCTGCTATGCATGTGCCCGCAGGTCAAGCCAAGGTTTTCTTCAACCTGAAAGCACAAACCACAACAGTGACGTCATACTGGGGGACGCGTGAGTTATAAAAGCACACATAGGACTGTTTTTTGGATGTATATTTAATGGCCCTGGGAGGAGTTTAATGAAATCTTTCATTTAAATATCCGGGAGTGGAGCAGGCAGATGGGAATACAAACAGCAGTGGGTGGCAACAGTTTATCGGTCATCAAGAGAGGAGGTTGGGCTGATAGAGGAGTCAAGATGTGGGGCGAGGATGTGGTCCGTGGGCTAGACTGCCGACTTTGGTGCTGGAAACCAAGGTTCGAGCCTCGGGGTCGCGTCCACATTCAGTAATTTTGGACAAATCTCTTAGTCTCCCCGTGTCTATAAAAACAAGCATTTGCAATGCAATAGGTCTCGCATTTGCAAGAGTAGAAGCTATTGGCATTGTAAATGACAATGCCTTTTATTTATGTTTTAAAAACCAACACATAAATAAAAGGCCTTGTCATTTACAATGCCAAGACCTCAAACTCTCGCAAATGCGAGACCTATTGCATTGCAAATGCTTGTTAAAGACTAGGGCTTGTTTATGGGAGTCTGTCACATGGTGGCGCACTCAGCCTATTTTTCAACCACAATGTGAGTGTTTAGCAATTTAATTTATTTTAAAAAGTGGTAAAAATCCCACTCGTAGACCATCCCTATGGCTCGGGTGACCTGCAATTTCCCAAAATGTCACATTACTTTAAGTGTGATGCTTAGAAGGGAATGCTGGCACTACCATTCGGCAGTATTGGCAGGAGCAGTGGGTGGTGCTGTTTGGAGTAAACTACCTTGGACCCTGGTACCTATATTTTTACAACTTAACCACTGGACACGCCTATGTAACTATGGGTATGGCCCAAACATGTGTTGAAATCCTGTGCTTTCCTGCCTTAACACATGGCTAATATTTGAAGGTCCTGCATGTGTTTTAGGTTAGTAAATCCAATTACATCACACAAAAGAACCACCGGAAAAAAACAAGCCAGGCCGTTTGTATACCAGTGCATATTCATTTGGCAATATGAATGTTTTGACAACTGTGTTTGTGTATCTCCTTCAATCACTCTCACATAAAATTCTAATTGCAATTGGCACACTTGTGAGCATTGTGCTGTGTGCTCTGCAGAGAGGCCAAGAATTGGATGTGCATGTAGTCTGAACACCTTAATGACCCATTCCCAGCCCCTGTGAGCACCTTGCACTGCCTTCAACTGCAGCTAAAGAGCTGTCAGTCGTGCCTGTCCATTTGTGAACACCCTCCCACAACCTAAACTCCCCTAGTCACGACTCAGTTCACAGTATGCACTACAAGAGAGTCACATGTTGCTTGAAAAACTACAGAAGCGCACGTGCAAAAAGGAAATACTCCTAGAAATAGTGAAATGTGGAAGTAAAACGTGTGAAATATAATATTGATTACTTAAGGGTTCTTACTCTTTACCCTCATTGTCGACCAAGAGTGTTAAGGACGTATAAAGTGCCTAGTAGAAGTCCCAGGTTTGTTGTCGCTTGGCACTGCTGAGACTCACCCGGCCTCTGCTTCTGGGTCCTCAGCGAGGCCTCTGTGCTCACTCGGCAGGAGGCGGGAAGGACACAAACAGGGGCGGACAGGCCTTTTATCCCACTGGCCATTTCCCTGGGGGCTGGAGCTGGTGGGGGCCAGTTTTGAAAGCCCAGAGCCACTCCCCATGTTACTGCCTCTTTCCCCAGCTCCTCCAGGTTAATTGCAGTAGGTGCAGGCTTTCATAGTGATAAAGAGAGAGTGAGGGAGGGGCTAGTGGGGAGAAAGATCACAGTGGGAGAAGGACAAAGAGAGAGAATGGGTGGTTGGAAAGAGAGTTGAAGGAGAGGTGGGATGGTTTGAACATTTTATTTTTTTACTATTGCTGATTTTGAGTCTCCAATCTGGTCCTGCTAACAATTCTTGCTTAATTCCCCCGTAGCCCCCAGGAGGACGACCTGTGACTATGGGTGGGACTGGGGCAGAAAAGAAGCTCGGTTACCAAATGAAATGTGGCCCCCATCAGTGAATTCGATCACTAAAAAAGTGTCCAATGTTTGTAAATTTGGTCCAGTTTTGAACTTGTAAAGAGACGCTGCGTAAGTGTTATACAAGGAAAGGAAGACTGCATGGATTTGTGCTTGCTGCAGGCAATGTTTGTTTTAATATCAGGAAAATGAACAGTTAAGAAAAACCTGCTTAGCTGACCAAAAACTGGACCACAAACAAACAGCCCAAAAGGCGAACCACACACTGACGTTTCATACCAACCAGGATGCCCCTAAGGCCGGTCCGACCATGCCCCTGACCCCGTGACCCCATTGATGAGCCCTGCCCCACCCCTTCCCTTCAGTGATGGCTGTCAAGCCCACCTGTATAATGGCCCTGAGGCGGCGAGACAGGTTTTTGGTGAAAACACTCACTTTAAGTGTAGCACTGTACAAAAATCGGTCCCACCCTGTCCACAGCAAATACCCACTGGTGACTGTGAGGGGCCAGCCCCTGGGTCACTGCCCACCAGGGGCGTGGCTTGATCAGTAAGATTGTGACATTCAGATTTTCGGACATTCGGGCTTGCACATAATGATTCAATACATCACACCACAAGCAGGGTGCATGAGAGTGGCCGAAGGGGCAATGGAAAAGGAGAGGAGTGTGAATTGGTAGGGTAGTGAAAGAGAAAACACAATATTTTGTAAAATTTCCCAATATTTTGAGGACTTTCAAAATAGAGAGTACATGTGCATTTCTGTCTGTGTAGGTAAACATCCCTGGTGAAATCCAATTCGCATCTCTCAATACCCGACTGAAAGCATCTGTACCCAACTGTTTATCAGATAATATATTAGGGCGGTGTAACACCCCAAGCCCCCCCCCCCCCCCCGGTGCCCACTCCCCACTTTCTGACCCTGCTGACGAAAGGACACTCCTCATGCATGATGCCACATATGCAGGGCACACAATGGCGTGCTAGCACCAGTGTTGGCCATTAGTGAGTGAGACAAAAGTTTAATGCTTGTTTCAATCCACATAGGGCGGGTATTTAAATATTAGCTGAGCCTTGTGACGCACCATTGCCGTACCTGTGTCCACATACATTGCATTGTGTGTTCTTAGCCTCCTTTTCCCCACTCACTTTTTCCTAGATGTTTAATTTTCCTTTCTCTTTCTTTGCCGCTCTTGCTCTCCCCTATTATCACTAAAGTAGGGTCGCCCTGAAGCTGTTGGGACAGTTCTTAATTTGAGCTGGTTTCCGGTGCTCACTGGCACTTAAGCAACACTGCCCTTTTCATAAGCACCAGTTAAGGACACATTCATTTACAGGCAGATTAAGTGATTTGCCCAGAATCACAGGTTGTTTGGCCGATGCCGAGACTCCAAACTGGTTTCCCAGCTCCGAAGTCGCTAGCTTCAGCCATTACGCCACATCCACTACTCACTTTATGGTTCTGCTTAAGGAGGTACTAACAGGAGAAATAGGCTGATACAAACAGCCTCTTGAAACGCATCCCGATACTTAATTATTTACAAATTAACCACTGTTTTGGATATTGTGAGAATAAAATGACGAGGTCACGGCCCTGGTCTTCCTTCTGCTTGGTCATTAAATATTGGATATCCCAGAAGTCGCTATTGTTCCTTCCAGTCTCTTGAGAGAACAGTCTGAAGGGAAGAGCAGTGGCTGCTGGGATACTGAATACTTAATGATCGTGCCGGGAAAGAAGAAGAGAAGGTAGCTCGCGCTCATTTAAGAAACCACCCCATCCACGCGCAGCCGCGGCTCTCCACTTTATCACTCCTGCAACACCGCAGCGCATCAAAACCAGCTTCCCTCCTCAAGAGAGGCTTCAAAATCAAAGGGCCCCCACTGCTTTGGACCATAATGTAAAGCAAATACATTTACGTAGCGCCACTATACATCTAGGTTTCATTTATCACACTGGCCACCTCAGCACTTGAATCTTTATGCTTTAATCACCCAGGCTAACCTGAACTTATTTTATTTACAAATTAACCGATTCCAAACTGGTTTCCCAGCTCGGAAGTCGCTAGCTCCGGCCATTATGCCACATCCTCTACTCACTTTATGGTTCTCCTTTAGGCGGTGCCAACAGGAGAAATGGGCTGATGCAAACTGCCTCTTAACGCGAGTCCCAATACTTATATTATTTACAAATTAACCACTGTTTTGGATATTGTGAGAATTGAATGACGGGGCCACGGCCCTGGTTTTCCCTCTCCTTGGTCATTAAGTATTCGATATCCCAGAAGTCACTATTGTTCCTTCCAGTCTCTTGAAAGAACAGTCTGAAAGGAAGAGCAGTGGCTGCTGGGATACTGAATACTTAATGATCGGGCCTGGAAAGAAGAAGAGAAGGTAGCTCGCGCTCATTTAATATCATAGGGGCATATCAACAAGGGCTTTATCTCTGCTTTTTTGGCTTTAAAAGCGAAAAAAGGAGAGATAAAACTAGCGCCCTATCAACAACAGGGTGCTAACATGCAAATTTGCATGTTAGCACCCTTTTACTCTACGCTTCCCCTTGCATCTCTAATGAGATGCAAAGGGGGCGTTCCAGAGTAAAATAATAGGAGAAATGTCGCTAAGCGACATTTCTCCTATTATCAAGAATGTCGCCCGCGGTTAACGCTGCTTTTTTACGTCTGGTATTTTTCTGACTTAGCCATGATATCCTATGGAAGGAGGATATCATGGCTAAGTTTGCCTGTCCCTATCAACTAGGTAACGTGAGATTATCGCTGGGTTTCCAGCGATAATCTCACGTTAGCCTGTTAGCGTGAGGAATTTTATTGCTATTGAGATAAGCGTTGCTAATAGCACGCTATCTCAGCGCTAAAAATTCACGCTAGCCGGCGATAATTATCCTAGCGCTAAGTGCGCTTAGAGATAATTATCGCTGGTTGTTGTTGATATGCCCCCAAGAAACCACCCCATCCACGCGCAGCCGCGGCTCTCCCCTTTATCACTCCTGCCACACCGCAGCGCATCAAAACCAGCTTTCCTCCTCAAGAGAGGCTCCAAAATCAAAGGGCCCCCACTGCTTTGGACCATAATGTAAAGCAAATACATTTACGTAGCCCCGCTATACATCTAGGCTTCATTCATCACACCGGGCACCTCAGCACTTTAATCTTTATGCATTAATCACTGAGGCTAACATGAACGAGTAGTGAGCGCCCGCCGCGCGTGGTTCGCGCTGACGAGGAGAGGAGGAGGCAGCAGGGGGAGGAGAGACAGGAGGGGGTGTGTAGTATACTAAATGATGAACGAGTCCCAGTAGTTTTCCAAGTAGGTTTATTCAAGATACGATGTTACAGAGTAGAACCCCACCAGGAGCAGCTTCCCTGCTGCTCAGCCCATACACCAACTGACCAGGCACTCCAACATTCCACATTACATTCCACATCCCAACATTCTTACAGCTATCACTCTGGCTGAGCAGCAGCATACCACATATCTCCCTTCTTTACAATGGAAAAGAAGGAAGAACCAAAAAACATCAGAAAATAAGCATGAAAAAATTGAGAAGAAAATACTCTGGAAAAACATGAATTGAAAAGTGGAAAAATAGGAAACGCAACCAAGAAAAGATGAAAAGAAAACAGTGACTAAGTGACTAATGCACCAACACCCTTTCTCATATAAAGACAAACCCACATCCTCCCTCACATAAATAACAAAAGAAACCCATGTACAAAGATATGAAAGCTGGCCAGGCAAACATAAAAATATACAAGGGTATAAGCAACAAGGTGAAGGAGAGGAAACAGAAGCAAATACATTGAAAGGGTGAAAGACAACTATAAGTAGAACAAACAAATGATAGATGCCTTTGACTCAAGCGAGAGTATGGGGAAAAGTCCCCAGAAAGACAGCAAATCCTGGGTATGGCAGAAAATGCCACACGGAACATCGCAATGAATAAACAGATATAGGTGTGGAAAAACCACACAATACCATGCCATACAGAATATAAAATTAATGTGACATAACATATCACAATACATCACACCATATTGTTTCATTTGTAATAATGTAAATTGAATAAACTATGAAGATAGGTGTGGGACATGCCACACAGCAAAACTAAGCAAGGTGTAAGCAGGCACCACACAGTATAATACAATAAATAGCAAACGCAGAGGGTATAAACTACCATAACAATTACATTATGCAAAGAAATTTCCTTAGAAAACACAACAGCACATTGCCGTTTGACAACCTTGATGCACAGAAGGTTAAAGTAATGTAAAACACTATAACATACCATCACCTTGAACAATGACAATCACCACAACATTTTGGGTGGAAGGTGTACGGCAAGGCACACGGCACAAAGTGCTACATGAAATTGAGATAGATGTGGAGGAAGACCACATAAAGCATTAAAATTCCATTTAAATGAAAATCACCACAACATTTTGGGTGAAAGGTGTGCAATGTGAAATAAAGCATTAAAATTCCAATTAAATGAAAATCACCACAACATTTTGGGTGAAAGGTGTGCGGCAGGGTACACGGCACAATGTGCTACATGAAAATGATATAGATGTGGAGAAAGACCACATAAAGCATTAAACTTCCAATCAAACGCAATTAAACGCACAATAACAGGAAATATGAAAAGGTTTAAGGAGTTGGTGTGGATAAGACTGCCACACGGTAAAACATATAGTATGAACAACGTATATGTAGAATTACCCCTCCCCCCTTTTTCTTTTTAAAACATGCTACACAGTAAAAATGCAATTTGGCGTAACAACGCTAATAACATGTTAAGGAAAATACAAGAAAATGATGTAAAAATGGTGAAAAATAGTAAATACCACAAGGTAATGACATGAACCTTGCAGGTAACTCCAGTCGAGGTTGAGCATTGAACCAGCTGAAACTTTGTTTCCTTTGAAGAAATGCGATGTAAAATGTCCCAAAACCCGTTTTGTCTCAAACAAATGTGAACAGGCAGCAGGTTTAAAACTAAAACAGTACCTATGGAAGATCTAATGAAACGCTCCGATGTCCTTAAATGAAACATGCGTGAGAGGAATTAGTTGAAATATAGAACCTCACACGACCTTTCAAGAACAGAAACCGTGGATGGCAAGGTTGGCAAACAGACACGGGCAAATAGTAAATCCTAGAGCACCACGCTTATTGTGCTCCGGAGATGTCAACCAAAATGGAGGCACATAGAATGACACCTTGCCGGATGGCTCCAGGCACGTCGAAGCATGAAGAAATCCAAAGGCAGAAAGGCAGCTAAGTAGAAGACGTCACAAGGAGCACGAATCATGCAAGGAATGAAGGTAAGGGCGCGAGTGACTCTGTGCGCGCTCGAGCAACGTTCAAAAGTATGGAAGGGCAGTTAAACTGTCGTTGAAAAGCGCACTAGACTAGTTATAAACAAAAATTGAAAACTCACCGCCCAGGTCACGAACCACGATGTGAAAAATTGGTTCAATGTCACTTTCACAGAGAAAGATCAAGCAGTCTTCAAAAAGCACACGAATGAAGGACCTGCGCCGTTTTTACATGTTGCATGAGATACTTATCGAAGTGAAGGAGAACAGGAACATGTTCCTTCAGAACAAAATTGCAGGCAAATAAATTCCAACCAACCTCCAGTAGATGGCAGCAGAGTTCCGTTTCAAAACCCACGAAAACCAAAGTGCTATTTAAATCGTCGAGGCGAAATTGACAACACCGCTGGCTCTCAAACCGCCTCCCGTCATGTGAAATTCCTCAGTCTCATGTTCCCCACGCTCACACCCAAAGTAACAACCTAGACCTCCCTGATCTTGGCAGCACTGGCAACAAGGCAAGTAGGCACTGGCACACCTCAGCTGTGTACCATCGATGTCGCAGGGAATGGCTGACAGCAGTTCAATAGCAGGCAGGAGGAACTGGTAGAATAAAATTGAAACTGGCACTTTAATATTGGGTTGCGGGCGAGCGCTAGCAGGGTCACTGGTGGGGCTCGTTGGTGCCAGTTAAATTGAAGTTCTCCTCTTAAGTTTTAAATGAAATCCTCTTGATCTTGATTGTGGGTCCTTGTTCTTCAGCCTCTTCTTTTCAGACTGTGGAACCCCACTCCTGGTACCAAATTGTAGTATACTAAATGATGAACGAGTCCCAGTAGTTTTCCAAGTAGGTTTATTCAAGATAAGATGTTACAGAGTAGAACCCCACCAGGAGCAGCTTCCCTTCTGCTCAGCCCATACACCAACTGACCAGGCACTCCAACATTCCAAATTACATTCCACATCCCAACATTCTTACAGCTATCACTCTGGCTGAGCAGCAGCATACCACAGGGTGTGCGCCTGTTTCCCTTCTGGGAGCGAGCAGGACCCATATGCTAATTACAAACATATGGTTGAAAGCTCGCTCCCGCAAGGGAATCTCCAAACGTGCGCGTGTTGCCATTGAAAGCAATGCAACGCGTGCACGTTTTTGCCTGCAAAGCTGTGTCGATTTCAAAAGGTCTTTTTCCTACGCAGCGCATGCGCGCTGCGTAGGCGAGACCTAAAAAATAAAATGGATGTGCCCTTGTGTACCGTCCCCGGTGCTCATGTAAAGCGCTCCAATACCTTCGGGTCGAGTTCGCGCTATATAAATCTGCCAAAATAAAAACCCCCCAAAAAATGCTCTTTGACTAAGCTCCGAGGCCTGCACGTTTGGTTTCAGCTCTTTTAACATTTTTGTAAATGGAAGAGTTACATAGTTGCTTTAAAATGGATCGTCATGGAGCTGCCAATTCACAGACCTCCTGCCTCTCTTGCAGTACTGGGCTATTGGCAGGCAGAAGACTAGGCCCATGAGACCGAAGTAAGTGGAACACGCTCAAGACAGACGCCTGGGATTGGAAGAGGACCTCTTGGAACCTCGAGCAAAGAAGTCAAGTTTTCACTGAGGTGATCTGTCCTAGTGGCTACAGCTGCAAGTGCCAACCATGTAACAGGGAAGACCTGGTTAGAATCCCAGCAATGGCTCAGCGTCTTCCCCGTAAATGCCATCACATTTCCTTGTGCCTGAAAAAAACACTTGTAAAGTGGTCTGCATCTATTGTGAAGTGCTTCATGCCCTTGGGCAAGGTTTGTGATATGTAAATCTGCACCAAATAAAATCCAGTTTGTCTGTTACCCATGCTTTAATATTGCTCTCCAGGCATTAAGGAAAAAGCATTAGCCTTTAATGTCAGGAATCCAGTGCCATAATTTCACTGTGTGAAACACAAAAATATGCGTTCAATCCAAGTTTCCTTGATAGACCAAATTGTGTGATCCTGTGCAAATACTTTGGTTATCCGAGCTACTTTAAGTTCACTATCACATATGAGAGGGCCTTCAAATATGTGAATTCAGGGTGTGCACTTTACACAAAGCTCACTTGTGTCTGATTTAAGAGCCTATGATGAATCTCAAGCTATAATAAACATCTAGACAACATTTAAGGTATACAGGATATATTACTTGCCTCTTAGTTCACGTATAGTATTGTCATCAGGTCGGAGGCAGCAATGTTTCTCAGTTCATGTTTAAAAACTCACACGTTTAATGAACACTTTTCAAAAATCTGATGTAATAAGGTGAAATGTTTCTGTATATTAAAGAAGTACACTTTATGGATTGTAAATACACCTTATCGTATTCTAACATGATGTTTGTTGCATGATTTACATGCCTTATATTTTAAAGGGTAGCTCTCCCTGTTAATTTGTTGGCTGGCCCACCTGTTTAATGAACCTATGACTAGAGGAGCCTTTCCACTTAAGGCGTCCCGGTCATCAGCAACATCAAGAGATCACCCTCGTGAAGGACTGAGACTCCTGTCCTGACATTGAAACCTACCTGTGTATCGGTCAAGTCGACTGTTCTTTTTGCCTGTCTGACAGTTTGAAAATGAAAGCAAGACAGGCCTTTGTACACTTTGGCACCTAGTCAGTAAACTGCATCAACCAGTGTCGCCATTGGCACCTGTTCCCCTTCAGCTTCATTGGTCACCAGTCCTGCAGTAAGGTTACCAGTTTTGCCCACACACTTCCTACAGGAGGCAACACTAGTGTACCCTGGCAGTAGATCACGTCATAGCCCCCACTGTGACCCATTTGCTGGAGTGCATGAGCCTGGCATGCAGGTGAGGACCCTTGTTCATACACTGGAGATGGAGGGAGAGGTGAAGGGGGCAAAAGATGAATAGAGAGAAGGAGCATGTGCCTCTAGAATCATCCTTCTGTGAATATCTGTGCTGTGTGCACTTCCCTTGACATCGTTCCGAAGGCATGAGTGAATCCAGATTTCTCTATTTTCCCCATTCAGAAGATGCTACACCACTTCCTCAATCAGCAGTGCACATGGATAGCATGTTAGGTGCTATGTCCGTAAGCATATAGCACCTAAGAAAAGAAGCCTAGTGTATAAGATGCCAGATGAGTATGAGTGTAGCACGTGTGAGGCAAGTGTTTTCATGGTTCTTGGGTCGCAGAAGTGCATATGTATGGCCCCTCGGAGGCAGGAGTGTAGGGGACAAAGGTGTTTGAAACGTGTGTTAGGGGCATATGCTTGCCAAGCGTGAGTTCACATCATATAGGTGTAACAGAGGTGTGTGAGTGACACATGAGACCTATGATTCTCTGCAGGGCTGAAAGGCCAAAGGATGGCCTGCATACAGCACATGTAGGGTGTATTCAAGAAACCTATAGTTGTCTGTGTGCACCTTCTTTTATCATCCCTTCAGATTCTTGTGTGGGTGTCTCTACCACTACTGTGCTCCCTGTTTGGGTTTGCATGCTATGTGACTCTAGCCTGAGATCTCCTTGTGGGTGACTTCACTTTCCTTGCTCTCTCCTGTGAATGTGTGGATGGCTGCACTGGCTTAAATTCCACCAGTTAACTATGTGCAGCACATGTTGCAGTGTAGCTGTTGAATGCCCATGTACCATGTATTGTACTGTGTTATAGGTTTATATAATGCTAATAAGCTTGAACAGTAATTAAAGAGCTTTTACTTCTAATATATTGAGAGTGTGCTCCTTCCACTTTAACATGCCACAATACATGTATTGCAGAGAAGACTTTATGAAAGTGCTACTAACTTGCATGCTAAATCATCTTATTTTGCTATTCTTCTTCACCTTCTCCCATTCCATGCTAAGAATCCATTCTTCATTGTTGGTCTGAACAGGTGCAACCAGTTGTTAACCCCTCTCATTATAAGGGAAATAAAATCAATGCTTAGTTGCAGCCTGCAGTGGATGGGTAAGCCGTCAACCCTTCACTCTAATGCTCTGCAGCGGCAGCTCCTCTGCAATGGCAGAGGAGCGTCTCCCCACTGCCTGGCCAGCAAATTAAAAATAAAACAATGTTCTAGCATCGTTTTATTTTTCATTTGCCAGCTCTGAACCAGCACTGTAGGGAGGGGCGGGCCGGGCCAGAGGCATGAGAGGAGTGCTATATGAACTTCCTAAGAGCGCATATGTGTTTGGCCGGCTGTCTCAGGCCAGCCAAACACACATGCGCTCTTAGGTTTCTCCAGCCTGACTGCACTGAACACACGAGCTGGAGAAACCCCACAGACTCCTTGGTCTGAGCAGAGTGTTTTTCCAGCCCACTCAGGCCAAACCCCATGCGTATCTCATAGCATGACAGCGGCATGGGGGTTGGATGGGTGTCTGTCCCAGGGCCTGCTGGGACCAGGAAGAGGACAGGAGGCGTGAAGCGATGCGGGAGGCGGCTGGCGGCTTTAGGTAAGTTCGTTTGAAAAAAATAATATTACTAACACCCCTGTGCGGTCCTGCCCCCCCTGCACTCCCCCTCCTGCGTTCCCTTCACCCACCCCACCACCCTTTGTTTGTGGCTGCTACCACTGATGCTCTGTGGGACAGAAGGAGCTCCAGCTTGGGGAATATTTCTAATTTTTTTAGCTTAGAGCTCACACTAAAACAATGAGAACGTTCCAAAACACAAAAAGGCTGTGTGAAAGTTTCCCTGTCCTTGGATGGTTGCTGGGTAGGCAGCCCCATTGGCATCATTAAGGACTGGGTCAGGTTTTCATAGCCTAGTGACCTCACCATCCAGTTGCTAACGTAGGGAAGAGCACATCTTGTACTGTGCCTGAATCAACTGTTCTTACTGTCAAACATGACATTCTGGACAGTAAATTCTAAAAGCAATTCCAGTCTATAAAACACATATCAATTGCTAGACATCTTGCAGGTAGAATGTACACAAGTCTTTCCAGCTTGATTGCTGTTCAAACACTAATAGATATTGGGGCATCACATCTTTAACTTATCTATAGCTATGTATGTAATTACAAAAGAACGTCCCGCAATCTAAGTTTTGAATATCACCAAGCAGCGTTTGAACAGGTGTAGAGTAAATATATTGACACTGTTCTGATGGTCATCATATAATGCCACCAAATAGGTATTATACCTGCTGTACTTTTATGGCTTAATTCTACTTACTCCGAACACTTTCCTGACCCTTGTGCTGTAAGTGCCCACTTTAGATCCCTTTTTCAACATTTTTAATTAATGTGTGCTGTATATTCCACAGCTTTAATAATTTGTTTTCCAAAGTTTTCTTGCGGTGGGAGAACCCCCCACATCCACATTTTTATGTTGTCGGGTATAACATTTCTGCCCACCACTTTTAAAATCCACCAGCCGCTACTGCTTTTAATGGGAGAGTACCAGCATTTCTCAGTAGCAAACAGGTACTCTGAGTCAAGGAGTACCTGCTCTTCTATATTTCTATTTCAAGCACTGCTCATGTCCCAGCCCACCAGAAGAGGCCCCTCCCATTTGCTACAACTTAGCACACAGATAAACACAGTAGGAAAAGGGTCCCTAGCTACACGCTGGGCAGATTTACATGATAACCAAGCAGTATATATACCTGGCAGAACTGTTAAAGGAATACAACATTTTGCCCTGTTACCTTTTTATATTCACAGTTTGGCCATGCCCCAATTAAATGCAAAAAGACCTGTCAGAAAAACTGACTCAACCAAATGTTTGCTTCAGACTTTACTGGGCTACTTTGAATTTGAGAAAACTAAGGTTATTGGACTTGGATAGTTGTTGGAAATGTAAAAGGGCAATAGGCACCGGTAAACACCTTAGAATTGACTGCCAGAATACTTTTAATTTCTGGAAGAAAGGGGAAGATAGTAGTATGTCGCTATTGAACTTGGGGGCATATCATCAACGGCCAGCGATAATTATCGCTGGCCGCTCTTAGCGTTAAAATGTTTAACGCCGGCTATCGCAGACAATTATCGCCATGCAAGCGCTGTATTAACAACGCTCAGCGCAATGGCGATAATTATCCTAGCAATAGCGATGCTTTCCATGGAATATCGCTGGTTTTCCAGTGATGTTCCATGGAAAACGGCGATACCCTTGATAATAGGGGCCTGTGGTCTTAGCCACACAATCCACCCCCCATGTTAAGTATGCCTTAGTCAGGAATTTAACAGACGTTAAATTCCTGCGTTAAGGCATACTTAGCGCGATTTAAATAATCGCTTCCCCGCATTGTAAATATCACGAAGCTGCCTTCGTGATATTTACCCATGTTGTTTCCACAGACACGCCTACTTTGCATCTCATTAGCGATGCAAAGTTAGGCGTGCTGGAAACGGGAGCAAAATCAGCAAAACACGCGATAGCGTGTCTTTGCTGAGAAGGCGAAACGGCCGCAAAAGCGGCGATAATTTGTTATCGCCGCATTGTTAATATGCCCCTTAGACTCATGATGTCTCTGAAGCTCAGACCTTAGCTCCTTTGACTAAAGTTTGACTACAGTAAGGTGTAATGACAGGTAAAAAACGAATACTTTGCAAGAGGAAAAAACAAGTTTGGCAAATATGGAAAACTGAATAAGTGATCTGATGTCAAGCCGTGGCAGAGGTCTATGATGTCATCATGAGTACCAATCATCTCGCTCATGCTCTGTCAATGTGTGAGACATTGACTAAAAAAGAGGACGAGAGGGCAAGTCATAGGTACCACTCGCCTGTTTCTTGGGAACGTCAACGGGCTTGGCAGGCGTTGTGGGTATATGGTGTTGATGTTCAAGTAAACACACAAGTTGGTAAACACATAAAGGTAACCAATCACTATAAGTAGCATTTGCCACTCCTTAGCGACTCGTATGCTGATTGTGTTATGAGCTCAAGTGCTGATTGCATCAGTGGCTGGAACTCCTGGGTGACCACGAGAGCCAAGACTTCCAGATGAGAGTTGATGACAGACAGTTCATGTAATTCTGCCTAGGCCCATGAAAACATGAGGGAACTGAATAATGGTAAAAATAAGAAAGTTGTGACAGGGGGAAGTTGGGTGCTGAACTAGCTGAAATAGAAAGCCATACAACACAATATAAGGTTGCCAGGGAGATACTTCATGCTTCAACAGACTCAAATTTCTAAAATGTCTGGATTGCCCTGGAGATAGTTCACAGCTTTCCACTGCCTGCTTATCCACAACTTCCACATGCACAACGACCGAGGGCCAGATTTACAAGAAAGTGACGCATCTGTAGAGATGCGTCAGTTTCCCTGCTCTTGCCTGCGATACCCTTGTGCCACCATAGATGCACCGTATTAAAATACGGCGCACCATGGCGCAAGGATTGACAGATGCATCAGAAATTCTGATGCATCTTTTGTCCCAAAAGTCACGCATTGCTAGAGTCGTGTCGCAAGCGCGAAGAAACTCCAGCAATGCGTGTTGAGGCCTTTACTTATTGTACTGCATCACTCTTTATGCCTGCTTCAAGCAGGCGTAAGGTTTTGACTCAGTGCCCTCCTAGAAGTGGCACAGTGAAATCTTGTAGATTTCACTGCGTCACTTTAATGAGGCTTTCCTGCGTGGGAACGCCTGCCCTGCATACATTATACCTGACGCAGGTATAATGTAACGCAGGGCTTTACAACGTGACACATCTCCCTAGATGTGTCATGTTGTAAATTGCCCGTATAGTTTACGCAGCCTCTGCGTCACAAAAGTGATGAAACAGCGGTGCAAAAGTGTCGCATGGGGATTGTAAATCTACCCCCAAATCTCATGTTATGCAAAAATTTGCAAATGTGTCTGGGACAGGTGGTCTGTTCTGTCTCCTCACCCACGCTTTCTGTATCCTCCCTCTTCGGGTAATGCTATTCCTCTGTGTGATGTCAAACAGAGGCTGCCTCAAATTCCTAACAGTTTGGTTTATTAGTCACTTTAGAAAGCGTGATGCATACAGTGAGAGAGAGAGGTTAGGCTCCTTCCATGAAGTATGGGAAAACGTCCTGAAATGTTGTGAACAGTTAAGATTATCCATTTGCGTGAGCATCTAATTTCAAAGTAAGTGAGGGTAATGAAGAGTTAAATGATTCCAACATGTGTAAAGCGGTTGAAAAGAGCCTCATAGGGTACCAATTTGATATATGATATGTATGGATAAAGATAGTCATTTTACATTATGTCTTATGTACACATAATATGCCTTTAAATGTATAGTCAGTATTATTCAATTCATACTGGTGTAAAGTTATAAAGAAACATTGATACTAAATGATAAAAAAATCATCTGAAAATTTCCAAATTGGACCGGATCTCTGAAAACCAGTTACATAAACTTTTATTAACAGTACATGCACTTCCAGGGCAATTATATCACAATATTCATAATTTTGTAACTTTGTGACTTTATGAGGAGTCATGAAATTGATAACAATACTTCTTTGTTAAGTTGAATACAATGCAAGGGATGCACATATTACAACAGATAGAATCATTATTTAATTGAAATATCCATAAATACAAAACACAACATTGTGACGTGTGAGAACAAAGTAACATCCTAAAAACAGTATCCACAAGTACATTCATACAAGAAATGTGGATGAAGCACTCGGCCTTGTGCACATAGGTATTTTGAGATTGCAAATCTTGTGAATTGCAAAATCAAACGGTTTGTGCTTAAAGAATACTTTTTTAGACTACACAAGAGTCCTTTTCTGAGTCACAATTAGATGGTGCTGGAAAAGACATGCACCTCTTCTTGGCAAGCCACAAAAGGGCGTATGAATGGTTTGAGACCACAATCGCAGCGGCAAGCCTATGTTGAGGTATTGCACCCAGGTTGTGGTGGTAACTGATTCTCAAAGGCAAACTGTACTTGTCCGACAGATTGCCATTCGGTACTCATGTTGGGTGGCCTCTGGGGAGCAAATTTCACAAAGTACACTGAAAACAGAATTACACAGTCAACATTTCAGTCTCTAGAGACCACAATCAGGACAATGGCATTACCTGGATTGTTAGCCCCCGTAGCTCTATTCTCATAGGTCCATTAACATTCATATTTGTATTTCACTATGAACTGCCACTGACAATCTCAAAGTAACACAAAGTAACACAATGTAAGTGCTATAAGAAAAGGAATTGATTCTCCCATGCAAGCAGTTAACTTTGTTTGCCACTGCAGTAATTGCATACCAAGGTAGAATATATTTTTTATTTGTTATGCTAAGGTGGAAGATGTTGAAGAGGCAGAATTCTTGTCTTTGCAATTCCTGGCAGTGGCGGCTCCTCTGTTAAGGCTGAGGAGAGACAACCCACTGCTGAAAAGGAAAAATAAAATGATAATAACTGTTGTTATTATCATTTTATTTTTCCCATTGCAGTCAGTGGTGGGATGGGGTGGGGGTGGGGGTAGAGCTGACCACAGCAGGGAAGGACTGCTGTGCACTCCCTAAGTGCGCATGAACTGTTTGGCCGGCCCTCTTTGGCACATTCCCACCAGGCTGCATTACAAAGCCTGGTCAGGAACAAGCACAAGCTCTCTGTTGCAGTCTGAGCACCGATCCATGGCACTCAGACCAAAGACTGGCTCAGGGGAGCCTGTCTGCCCAGGGGGTTCCTGCTGCCAGCTTGGACAGGAAGAGGAAGAGAACAAAGACGGAGGACGGAGGAGAGGCGTCTGCTGGCCGTTAAAGGTAAGTCCTTTTTAATATTTAATTCAGGTACAGCAATTACTTGCTTGAGTACAATGGAGAAGCAAGTGCATGGGTAGAGGAAGTCCAAGTCCCCTAAGGCAGGATGGGGCAAGATAGTATGGTGAAACCTTGCACAGTTACATAAAAATAAGAATATCTGCAAAGAAGGTAATAATGTAGAGTTAAGAAGGAGTTCTTATGGGATGTCAGAATTCTTTGCACAACTTTAGGCAACAGGGGCACGTGAAAGGCCTAGCGTGGAATGCACTGCACCAGATACAAACATTGAAATCTGTATTTTGGGGATGCCTAGCATATTTCTCAAAGCTCAGTCATGGCAGTTAATGTAGTTGACAAGGAATGTATTTATTATATTGCTTACAGAGTAAGTGGGCTACATCTATGAACACACTGCAAACAAATATACATTTGCTATTTGACAACAAAAAAAGTGCTCTTCAGTGTTAATTACTTATGAGTGATTGCACCATCCATATTGCATTTTTCTAAAAATCCATTACATATATATAATATATATATATATATATGTATATATATATATTACCTACTGGCGGTCGCCAGTAGGTAGTTATAGTTAGGACCCCTTTTCCATAGGAAATCCGCAACATTCTATTTTGAATAACTTTGGCGCCGGTCGACGAATTCTCGCGAATTTCTCAAAATAGGTGGGGCGCTACGCTCCGCTCCTACCCTGAAAGTCTCGGGGGGATTCGTCAAGCGGGGGCTGAGATAAAAGGGGGGTCCCAAAACGCATTTTTCCCATGCATTTTTCCATAGGACCTTTAGACAGGGCTACAGCCCGAACGGCTGAACAGAATTACTAGAAATTTGGCAGAGAGGTAGTCCTCAGGTCAAGGAAGTGCCTTTTGTAGGTTTGGTGTAAATCTGTTCAGTAGATTCTGAGAAAATAGCCTTTAAATCAATATATATATCTGAGCCAGCTTACGGTACGGTTACCGTAAGCTTACCGTACGCGTACGGTGGCGTGCGCGAGCGCGATTCTGATTGGCTCTTAGATCTTAGTAAACATTCGAAACAGCCGAAACCAGGAAGCGGCGGCCGCCATTTTCTCTCTCGCACTGAGAGCTAGGTTGTTAAATACAACCAATAAACATGTAAAGGGGCTGTTTAGACAGCTCCCACACACATAGCCATGTTGAGGGAGTCCCCAAAGACCCCCCAAGGCCAAAAATACAATTTTTATTTTTTCGCTAATTTCGCCGATTACGCTTACCGTATGCGTACGGTAAAAAAAGTAAAAAAAAAAACACTATCCACACTCTCCCCACGCTCATTAAAATTGTGAAAAACCACAATATTTTAAACAAAAATAATAAAAGAAAAAATTAACAACACTCTCTCCACCCCGAGTGCAAATGGTGCCCGAAGGGCACCATTTGTGCATGGCTTATAAAAATTACGAAAAATTAAAATATTACCTTTCAAAACGAAGTGCATCATATGTCCTCCATGTGCGCACGGTGCGCGAAGCTCATCGTGCGTACATGGCCCATCCTGCGTAAAGTGGGCGCGCGGTGCGCGAAGCGCACCGTGTGCTTACTGTGCGCGCACGGTGCGCGAAGCGCACCGTGCGCGCACGGAACGAACTGCGTTAAGTGGGCGCGCACGCCACGAATGGCGTAAAGTAACTTAGCATTTAAAAAACCGTACAAATTCACTGAAAAAACCATAGGTTTCACACACGTTATAGTTAGGAATTAGCATTTAAAAAACCTTGCAAATTCACTGAAAAAACCATAGGTTTCACACATGTTATAGTTAGCGGAAATTTTACTGATAAAAAACCAGTGAAATTCCCCCGTTATAGTTAGTGCAGGCAACTATAACTCACGCGACCGCAATCTTCTGCTGATGACATATGTGTCTTTATGAAAAAAAAATATTTGAAATATATGTATAGCTAAAAATGTATGGAAGAAGACATGGGCAAATAAGTGTCTAAATACAGTATTAGCATCAGCAGAGGATTGCGGTCGCGTGAGTTATAGTTGCCTGCACTAACTATAACGGGGGAATTTCACTGGTTTTTTATCAGTAAAATTTCCGCTAACTATAACATGTGTGAAACCTATGGTTTTTTCAGTGAATATATATATATATATATATATATATATATATACATATATATATATATATATGTCCGATCACAAAAGATAACGCACTCTCAGAGGTCAACTCTTTATTTCTTCAACAATCGCTAAGCGTTTCGACACCAAATGTGTCTTGCTCACACGATGTTTGAAACTTTACTGAACGTGCATATATACAAACATGTAAAAATAGAGGAAGTACTTCCACGTTTCACAAGATACCTGTATGGCAGCCATATTGGAACAGGTACCGGCCTCGTATTGTCACATAGTATATCGCTAATACAGTGGCGTTTCGTAACTAATAATCAAGTAGATAGTACTGTTGTGAGTGCCAGAGACATATTACTTGAATAAAACTAAGATAGAATACAGTTTATGCACTGAGTCTGGCACCGGGTGTATAATACATGTAGTAAACCCGAATTTAAGTTACCAAAACTTTATGAGTTGCTGATACAGATTATCGCTGTGCCCCACATTAGTATATATGAACAAAAACATTCCAATTTTAAAACGGACTAGTGCCATTAGCATGTATGTACACATTAATAGTATCAATCGATGATGCATTCGTTTACCGTTCTGTACATATTATTAGCTCGCAATTGACTGATCCTGGGGCCGTTATTCCTGAATAAATGGCTGAAAAATAGGGTTGTATATATCTGGACTAGTGCCCATACATCACCATTGCCATGTTTTAGTGAAGGAAACTACTTCTAGATACCAGCTGGTACAATTGATTCCAAATTATACTTCCCACGTGACATCCAAATATAATAAGTCTCTATTCCATAATATTAAAAAATAATTATGGAAGACAAATTAAACTGAAAAAAGTTAATGTGAAAATTATATATCTATATAGAATCAAGGAGTGAAGTTCTTATCTTATTGGACGTGCAGTGGCAATCCTGGTGAAGAAAAGGGTAGGGAGCCCGTGCCGTGTCTTGAAAAGTGAAGGGTCCCTTCCTTTCCTCCTAGACAATAAGAAAAATAAGGAAGACAGTTAAAATCGAAGACGGCTTAAAATTGTAATCAATATTACAGTAATATAAACAGTCTAAGTTAGCATAAAAGCAACATGAAGGAGAAATGACTGTAACAGGACATGGCTTTAGTCATCATATAGATGAGTTGCCAATTCCTCGTGAAGGTTGTGTCCCCCTGGAAATCTAGTTTCCAATTCCATTATCCTTTTGGACCCGACTTGGTTTACTGATATATATATATATATATATATATATATATATATATATATATATATATATATATATATATATATATATATATATATATATATATATACATATATATATTATACTGGTCGCCAGTAGATAGTTATAGTTAGGACCTATTTTCCATAGGAAATCCGCAACATTCTATTCCCAATAAGTCTGGCGCCAGTTGATAAATCCTCGCAAAAGTTTCTAAACTTTTGGCCAGCTCTGCTCCGCTCCTACCCTGAAAGTTTCGTGGTGATTCATCAAGCGGGGGCCGAGAAAAAAGGGGGGTCCCAAAACACGTTTTTCCCATGCAATTTCCCATAGGATCTGTTGTCGCAGCTACAGCCCGAACCGCTGAACGGAATGACACCAAATTTGGCAAATAGGTAGTCCTCAGTTCAGACACATGCCTTTTGCATAAATGGTGGGAATCCGTTCAGTAGTTCCTGACAAAATTAGAGTTAAAAGTACATATATATCTATGGCCGGGGAGGATCCGCGCACCCTACCCACACTGTGAGCACACCCTCCTCGAACCGAGCGCGCACCCTCCCAATCGCGTGCTGAATGCTAATTGGCTGTCGAGTGTCTGTCTACATTCGAAACCAGGAACTGTTGGCGGCCATTTTCTGCCTCGGTAGAAGCGAGGCTGAAGAAGCAAGGGGAATAAGTGTGTCAAACATATAAAGGGGGCAGAGTGGAAATACTCTGACCATGTAGAGGTGCTTCTGGGGCCCCCTTTTAAAAAAAAAAACGGCGAAATGCGCGCATGGTGCGCGCATCCTATCACGTTTGGTGCACAGATCCTCTCGCTTTGGGTGCGCGGATCCAAGGGGAAAAAAATTGAAAAAAGACAAGAAATCATTGGTTGTATGACAACTTTCTACACTGAAAGGTAGGGTGTATATTTCTGTTTTTTAAAGGCATGATTCTTATTGGTTAACAAAAACTGATTGTAAGGAACATTATATATGATAAGCTGATATGTTGAAAAGTCAAGCACACTTGCTGTCTTGTTTAGCAACATTGTGTGCTGAACTTGTGACCTGTGTGCTCGGTGCAGTGTTCCATGACCTGTTTCTATGGTAACAGGCAGAAGGCAGATTGGGGGAAGGGTTGAAATGTATTTCATTTGGAAAGGGTTGAAATGTTTAACCGATAGAAATGTGTGTTTGCTTTTGAATTTATGTGTGAAGGATTGTGATTTGAAGTTTACATGTATATGTGTGGAAAATGAAAGGGAAACTTTTCCATTCTTTGCTGTTGCTGAGAGGTGCACAGTGCACAGATTCTGTCAAAGAAAATCTGGTGTGTGACTGATATCTGGTGTGTGACTGATATACTTCCTAATCTACAAAACAACTTGAAAGGTGAGTTATTTAATTGCGAGGGGATGTATGTAGACTATTTTGATTTTAATCAGACTAATGTATTTCTCCTGCTAAAGTGTAGGGAGTACTTTTTTTCTCTACAATCTTATTGACAGTGTGTGTGTGCATGTAGAAACCATTCTGTGATAAGCATTTGTGTTTTTCATGTGTTTGCAGACAGATAACTGTGCTGTTTTTATATTTTGGTAGAATTAGAAACCAGTCATTGTTTATGAATTTGTGAAATGAGTTATGTTTCTATACTAAAATGTAGTACTCCTTCTAGATGAAGAAATGTGTTTTGATATAGTGCAAGGGATAGTGTTGTTTGTCTAGAATCACACAGTGAGTATGTGTGCATTTGGGAACCACTGTGAAAGAAGCATTTGGTAACATTGTGTATTTGCTGACAGATAACTGTTTTAAAACCTGTCATGTTGTCAAGTTTTAGTAGCATTAGAAGCCAGTCTTTGCTTATGCGTTGATTAAATGAGTTAGGCTTTGACACAAAAGTGCAGTCCTGAAATATGTAGATTGTGTGCAGTTCCCTTACCACTTCCACAGTAGTGAATGATTTTTGGTAAACTCCTAGGTATAGTGGTTGTTGTCTAGAATCACTTTGTGAGTCTGTGTGCATTTGGGAGCCACTGTGAGAGAAGCATTTGGTAACATTGTGTATTTGGTGATAGATAACTCTTTTAAAACCTGTCATGTTGTCAAGTTTTAGTAGCAGTAGAAGCCAGTCTTTGCTTATGCATTGATAAAATGATTCATGCTTTGACACTAATGTACTGTACTTTAATATGTAGATTGTGTGTAGTCTCCTTACCCCTTGCACAGTAGTGAATGAGTTTTGGTAAGCTGCTAGGGATAGTGTTGCTTGTCTAGAATCACACTGTGAGTCTGTGTGCATTTGGGAACCACTGTGAGAGAAGCATTTGGTAACATCGTATATTTGCTGACTGATAATTGTTTTAAAACCTGTCTTGTTGTCAAGTTTTAGTAGCATTAGAAGCCAGTTTTTGCTTAGGCTTTGATTAAATGAGTCAGGCTTTGACACAAAAGTGCAGTCCTGAAATATGTAGATTGTGTGCAGTTCCCATATCACTTCCACAGTAGTGAATGATTTTTGGTAAACTCCTAGTTATAGTGGTTGCTGTCTAGAATCACACTGTGAGTCTGTGTGCATTTGGGAACCACTGTGAGAGAAGCATTTGGTAACATTGTGTATTTTCTGGCAGATAACTCTTTTAAAACCTGTCATGTTGTCAAGTTTTAGTAGCATTAGAAGCCAGTCTTTGCTTATGCGTTGATTAAATGAGTCATGCTTTGACACTAATGTGCTGTACTTAAATATGTAGATTTGGTGCAGTACCCTTACCTCTTCTAGACTAGTGAATGGGTTTTGGTAAACTTCCAGGATAGTGTTGCTTGTCTAAAATCACACTGTGAGTCTGTGTGCATTTGGGTAAGGATTGTGATAGAAGCATTTGGTAACATCGTGTATTTGCTGACAGATAACTGTTTTAAAACCGGTCATGTTGTCAAGTTTTAGTAGCTTTAGAAGCCAGTCTTTGCTTATGCATTAATAAAATGAGTCATACTTTGACACTAATGTGCTGTACTTAAATATGTAGATTGTGTGCAGTACCCTTATCTCTTCTAGACTAGTGAATGTGTTTTGGTAAACTCCTAGGATAGTGTTGCTTGTCTAAAATCACACTGTGAGTCTGTGTACATTTGGGTAAGGATTGTGATAGAAGCATTTGGTAACATCGTGTATTTGCTGACAGATAACTGTTTTAAAATCGGTCATGTTGTCAAGTTTTAGTAGCTTTAGAAGCTATTCTTTGCTTATGCATTGATAAAATGAGTCAGGGTTTGACACTAAAGTGCAGTACCATGTACTATTCTCTTCACTGTGCCAGAACTGAAAATTTAAAAGTTTTACCCAGGCACTGTCCTAGCAGTAGCCTGATGATTTAGTCAGTTTCCAAGTACTCATGTTGTGAACCATACATTACCACATAGACTGCTTCAAATGTCTATGCAGTATGCATGCAGTATTCTAACATACTATACACTTGTCTTTCACATCTTCAATTCTCTAGTCAGTATCCATACAGTCCAGCAAACATCCTGTCACTCCCTTTGCACTCCTCTAGTGACCCATTCAGTACTAAGTACTAATCCATTCACTGTGTCAAAAGCCGACCACTTATAAATTCACCCAGGCACTCTCTTTGCTGTACTCTAATCATTCCGTCAGTTCCCAAGTACTCATGCAGTGAGCCAGGCCTTAGCACATAGACTGCTTCAAATGCCTATTCACTATGCATGCAGGCCTCTAACCACCTACACAGTTGTCATTCACATCTTCAATTACCCAGTCAGTATTCATACACTTCTAGCAAACACCCTGTCACTCACCCAGTGTGTCTCCTTATAGTACTGTAATCATTCAGTCAGTTAGCATGTAGTCTTTTAGTGAGGTAGGCTTTAGGGCATGAACTGCTCCAAAGTAGTATGCACTATGCATGTAGTGTTTTAATCATCGTCACACTTGTGGTTCAGGCTAGGGCTATAGTTTCTTAGTCAGTTTTTATATAAAATGTGTTTGTACAGTAATGGAATAGTATAAATTTGAAAGTTATTAATATACATTTATTTGTGATTCTTTTTTACAGATACAGAACAGGAGTGTTTCTCATCCGTTTGCACTCTTCTCGTACAAGATTGTTTGGATGAAGGGTCCTTAGGTGTTTCATCATACTTGCCGTGCCGTACGAGTATTTCTTGTTAGGATCCCCTTGCAACAGAACTCTTTTGCAAATCTTGCACGTGACCAAGGTGGCATTGATCTTCGTTTGCCCATCGGTAAAAGTAAAATATTTCCACACCACTGAAGAAAAATGTTGTGGGCGTGGTGCGTCCTCCAAAAATTCATCCTTAGATTCGGTGAATATTTCAAAGCGACAACATTTACAGTTTTTGTAAGTTAAACTTATAAAATTTTGTTAGCCGTAAGCATTTTATATATCTGTGATTTGCATCTTGTGGTATTTTGCTGAGAATAGCATGTTGTTGTTTTTTTAACAATCTTTTTTTTGCCCGCTGTTAAGTGATGAGTACGATTGAAATCACTATTTTTAGTGAAATTCAATATATTCTGAGAACAGCAAAAAAAGCAAACAAATCACTTTGTGGAAATTATGCTGTGTTGTAAAAAATGTATTATTACATGTTATAATTTTTTTTTCCTTTTCTTTCACAGATCCAAATTTAAAAATAAGCAATTTATATGAATTTAGATTGCAATGAAAATCTGAAAAAAATGTATACCATTTTTATTGCTATTACTGTGAAGGTAAGTTTAACTAAGTCTCAATATGCAGAATGAGGAGGTCTGCAAGAAGCTACAAAGTTGAAACACGTTTCTAAAAACACTCTGTTTATACCTATGTAGTTTTGAAATCTGACCATAATCAGATATCATGTGACCTGCAAAAACGAGATTTGAGGGGTTCATAATATTTCCCATTGTAGCTATTGAAGGACCGCAATTATTTCAATCATTCTTCTTTGAACATCTTTGCAGACAAAACTCTGTGCTTACCTTCTATCATTCGCAAGGAATTTTAAAACTGGAAATATGTCACTTTTTGTAACATAGTTATTGCGCAAGACACTCTTTCATATTTACAAAGAGAGGAAAAGGCACTTTGTGCACTTTTTATACTCCATGTAAATACAACCTCATTATGCACACCAGTTTGTGTTGAAAGGGTGTTCTATAAGTGTTGTTGTGCATGATTGCACTGAATAGTACTCATAGAACAAGACACATGTCTAGATTTGTCAGAAATCATAAATCTCGATATGTGTGTGAATGCTGCACCATTCTAAAATTGGTGTAGGAAAGCACAACAAGGAGAATTGTTTTCATTTCTCCACATTTTTATATCTTCAATGCATGCTACAACGCTCAGCATACATTGAAGGAGAAAAATGCCTTTACTGATTGTTTTTGTGCAGGAAGGTGTGTCTTCCTGCACAAAAACAAACAGCTCATGACACAGATATCCTTGCACTATGGTGCAAGGGTGCCTGTGTCACCACATGGCTGCAGTTTAAGCAGTCGTGCAGAGAGAAGCATAAATTTGCAACATATTTATGTACATATGTTGCATCCCTGTGCTTCGGAAGTACTACAGCACACTGTAGTTAAAGAGGTTACTATGTGATGCTGCAGCACTTCCTCATAGTTCTGCACTTATACATTCACCATACGCTACTAATGCATTCATTCACTCAATTACGTACTACACATACATTCATCTAAACTTTCACACACTAACAAAGAAATTTAGCTCTTTTTTTAAACCAGGAAAGTTAGTTCTTACAAGAACTTTTTTTTCTTCTTTCTTCTTTTATATTTTGTTGGGGGTTTTCTGAACAATTTTTAATTTTTTTTGTTTTTTCTGCAAAAAAAAAACAAAAAACAAAACAGGAGGAACCAAACAATGAACTTCAGGGAACAATAAAAAAAAAAAAAAGAAAAAACTAGCAAATGTGACTTTCTTGCCGGCGGCAGATCAGATCGATCGACTGCTCACCGTAACACAAAGTTGCATTGCACTTAGTGCAGAGCACATTTAAATATTGAAATTGAGGACGGATGTCCAAGTTTTTGGCTGATGGATGCACTCTTGAAGTGCTCAGCTGTGATGAGGTGGAAGGCGCAGGAGCAGGAGTGTTTCTCATCCGTTTGCACTCTTCTCATGCACGATTGTTTGGATTAAGGGTCCTTAGGTGCTTCATCATACTCATTGTGCCGCACGAGTATTTCTTGTTAGGATCCCCTCGCGACAGCACTCTTTTGCAAATCTTGCACGTGACCAAAGTGGCATTGGTCTTTGTTTGCCCCTCGGGAAAAGTAAAACATTTCCACACCACTGAAGAAAAACGTGGTGTGCGTGGTGTCTCCTCCAAAAATTAATCCTCAGATGTATGAGGAGATGCAGGTGATGCCTGCTGCCCTGAAGCCATTTTTGGTAGAAAAAAGTTAGAGCTAAGTGTAAACTTAGTCTAAAAAAATCTTCTTCTCTGCAAAGAGATGCTCCTCCAAAGCAGGTCAAAGAAGAATGATTGAATTGGGTGGGGTCTTTCAATATATAGAACAGGAAGTGTAATGAACCAATCAAATCTCTTTTTTTGCAGGTCACATGGCATCCGCGCACCGTGCGCATACGCAGCAAGCACCCAGTGCGCATCCGCGAAATTGAATTAAAAAGAAATATAGGATTAGATGTACAAATATATTACTTTTAAGAATAGTTTAGAGTTTGTCTTCAATTAATATTCACATGAAATACATATATATGTTTTTTTAAATGGTAAATATTTTGCAGGATCCGCGCACCTCCCGCGTCATAGACGCAGATGACGCATCGTGGAAGTGCGTAAACGTCGCGTTACGTACACCGAACGTGTCGCGTATAGGCTGGGAGTCGCGTACCGGTCGCATTGCGATCGCGCGCTAAACACGTACCCAACGCATACCATGCGCCTGTAGCTATCGCGTAGGGATCGGGAACGGTGCGCATAGGGTGCGTGGATCCAAAAACATGGAATAAAAATATATAAAATAAAGTTTTGAACATATAGTTAAAAAGATAATTTGAAAAATATAAAAAATATGTTTGAAAAACCCATTAAATTCAAATAATATTTTTTAATTTTTAAAAGAATTAATTGAAAAAATAAGTTTAAAAAATGGTGATAAAAAAGTATTTTCAAAAAAACATAATTAATGAAATTGACACACTGAATTTGAAAAATATAGAAATCCAATCAAAATCATTAAGGGCCTTATGTAGGTGGGCTGGCATTTACCACTTCATAAATACCGAATCATACCGATTCGGTATTTATGAAGTGGTAAATGCAATGTAGGTAATGAGTTGGTAAATATTACCGAATCGGAAAAATTCGGTAATTACCGAATCGGTATTTACCGATTAGGTAATGAGGCATACCTTCCCATTGATGGGAAGGTATGCCTCATTACCGAATCGGTAAATACCGATTCGGTAATGGGGTAGCACATGCAAGGGTGGCAGGGTGTCACATTGACACCCTGTTGCACCCCTGATTCGGCCATGTGTGCACATGTGGCGCACATACATGCCCTTGTATGTCTGCCACATTGCACACTTAAACGTGCACAAAAATGCTTTTTTTCACCTATTCGTCATTTACCACCAACCTTTAGTTGGTGGTAAATAACGAATCCCCACACCCACCACACACTCCCCCTACATCTCATTTCATGATTCGGTATTTACCGAATCGGTAAATTTACTGAATCGGTAATATTACCGATTCGGTAATTTCACCGATTCGGTAAATACTGAATCATGAAATTCTCCCCCTACATCTCAAAAGCCAAAATACCGGTTGGTAACGGTATAATTACCGACAATCGGCCGTTACCGACCGGTATTTGGCTTCCTACATGAGGCCCTAAATATGATATCTTTAGAGATAAGTTATAGATAGGAATTAGCATTTAAAAAACCTTTGAAATTCACTGAAAAAACCATAGGTTTCATGCACGTTATAGTTAGGAATTGGCAGTTAAAAAACCTTTGAAATTCACTGAAAAAACCAAAGGTTTCGGAGGCGTTATAGTTAGGAATTGGCATTTAAAAAACCTTAGAAATTCACTGAAAAAAACATAGGTTTCAGGGGCGTTATAGTTAGCTGGGCATTTCCCTCGTACAAAACCCTAGAAATTCCCCTGTTATAGTTAGTTCAGCTAACTATAACTCGCGCACCCACAATGCACTGCTGATGACGTCACATATTACATCACTCATGACATGGGCAGTGACATCACTGATGACATCACTGATGACATCTCAAATGACATCACTGATGACATCACTAATGACGTCATCCATGTGATAAATTAGTGCATCTTCTCACACCCTAATATAACCTTTGATACACCGACTCAAAATTTCAGACGGCCATTTTGAAAACCATAGATACTCCAATACCAATAACTACATACCCACTCATTGACTCTTAGGTCTACATACACCTCCACTCACTCACCTGTACAGTCACTCATACTTACAGTCACTCCGTACAAGACTATCATATGCATTTATACACCTATATAGACACTCACACACCGCCAATCATCCATTGAGGTACTGACACACCTAGTCAGTTGTGCAGAAATAATTAAACACAGTCCAATTTACTTACCTATACAGTTAAACACACTCAAGTTCACTTACTCATAAAAATACTAACAAATTCTGACACTCACACATCTATGCACAGTCACACACACCCTACCCACACAAACACTCAGGCACCCATACAGATACTCAGACAACCAATCAATAACCCATATAGACACTCATATAGCTATTCACAAAAACATACACCAACACACAGACACATACAGACATTCACACAGTTTAGTCACTAGTCTGCAGTAAGATACATTTAATGACTCACTTATAGAGTCAGTTACGCACCTAGAAATTCACCCATTCACACACTTATACACCCACTCATTCTTCCATAGGCCTTTCACTATAAATATATAAAACATATTTAAACTTTTCAGAAAAACACACATTCACTGGATGATGTCATCAGTGATTTCACTGATCATGTCATGAGTGATGTAATATGTGACGTCATCAACAGTGCATTGCGGGGGCACGAGTTATAGTTAGCTGAACTAACTATAGAATTTCTAGGGTTCTGTACGAGGGAAATGTCCAGCTAACTATAACGCCCCTGAAACCTATGGTTTTTTCAGTGAATTTTTAAGGTTTTTTAAATGCTAATTCCTAACTATAACGCCCCTGAAACCTTTGGTTTTTTCAGTGAATATATATATATATATATATATTACCTACTGGCGGTTGCCAGTAGGTAGTTATAGTTAGGACCTATTATCCATAGGAAATCCGCAACATTCTATTTGGAATAACTTTGGCGCCGGTTGACGAATCTTCACAAAAGTTTCAAAACGCTCTGGTCCACTCATGTCCTAAAAGTCTTGGGGTGATTCGTCAAGTGGGGGCCGAGAAACAAGGGGGGTCCCAAAACATGTTTTCCCTATGCAATTCTCCATAGGAACCTTCAATCGCAGCTGCAGCCCGAACTGCTGAACGGAATTACACCAAATTTGGCAAAGAGGTAGCCCTTGGTTCACACTCGTGCCTGGTGTAAATCCGTTCAGTAGTTGCTGAAAAAATCAAAAGTAAAATCATAGATATATCTATGGCCTCGGAGGATCCGCGCACCCTATGCGCACCCAGCGCGCACCCTCCCGATCACGAGCTGCATGCTAATTGGCTGTCAACTGGCTGTAAACACTCCAAACCAGGAAGTGTTGGCAGCCATTTTGTGCCTCGGTAGAAGCGATGCTCAAGAAATCAGTTGATCAAGTGTGCACAACATATAAAGGGGGCAGGGTAGAAATACCCTGACCCTCTAGACCTGCTTAGGGGGTCCCACAAGAACCCCCAGGGCCCAAATTTTTTTGGGGGAAAGAACGGCAAAATGCTCCCTGAATGTGCGGATCCTGCCGTAAAAAAAAATAAAACGAAGCGCGGGCTCCCGCACTTCTTTAATAATTAGCTACAAAACAAATGGGTGGGGGGCTCAAAGGCCTCCCCAAGCCCCGGGGACCACCACCCCTGGGGCTTTTTATATTGTGGGAGGGCGGCCGCGTGGCCCCCCTCCTGGAGCAGTCAATGGCCCTGTGGACCGCCACCCCCCAGGGCCAGCTTCTGCAGTGTCTCGGGGTGCCCACCCTCAGGACACTGCTGTTTGCTATGGCAGGGTATGAGCCGAGGCTCCCGCTCTGACATAGAAAACTTGGTTTGGATTTTGAAAGAGAGAGCAGGAAACCTGCTCTCTCTTTCAAAATGCAAACCATATTGCTTTTCCGCATGGGGAGCTGCATGTTTTGAAAGTGTTAGTTTGTAGTTTTTGAGTGTGTGTATCAAAGGTTGTATTAGGGTTTGAGGAGGTCTGCCACTCTACCACAAGAATAATGTCATCAGTGATGTCATCAGTGATGTCATTTGAGATGTCATCAGTGATGTCATGAGTGATGTCACTGACCATGTCATGAGTAATGTAATATGTCATGTCATCAGCAGTGCATTGCGGGGGCGCGAGTTATAGTCAGCTGAACTAACTATAACGGGGGAATTTCACTGGTTTTGTATGAGTGAAATGTCCAACTAACTATAACTTTCCCTAAAACCTATGGTTTTTTCAGTGAATATATATATATATATATATATATATATATATATATATATATATATATTATCTACTGGCAGTCGCCAGTAGATAGTTATAGTTAGGACCGTGTTTCCATAGGAAATCTCAAAATTCTATTTTGAATAACTTTGGCGCCGGTTGACGAATCTTCGCGAAATTTTCTAAACTAATGGGGCGTTCCGCTCAGCTCCTACCCTGAAAGTCTCGGGGTGATTCGTCAAGCGGGGGCCGAGAAAAAAGGGGGGTCCCAAAACGCGTTTTCCCCCATGCATTTTTCCATAGGACCTTTAGTCGAAGGTACAGCCCGAACGGCTGAACAGAATTACTTGAAATTTGGCAGAGAGGTAGTCCTCAGGTCAGGGAAGTGCCTGGTGTCAATCTGTTCAGTATTTCCTGAGAAAATAGCATTTAAAAGCATATAAATATCTATACGCGCGCACCGTGCGCGAGCGAAATTCTGATTGGTTGTTAGATGTCAGTCAACATTCGAATCGGTCGAAATCAGGAAGTGTCGGCCGCCATTTTGTCTCTCACAATGAAAAGGAAAGGGGGAAAAAAGGTGGAAAACGTGAAAAGGGGGTAGGGAAGAGAGTTCCTGACCCCCTAGCCTTTGTCAGGGGGTCACAGAAGGACCCCCCAGGGGGAAAAAAACATTTCTTTTTTTTTTAACAAATCGCGGGGTGCGCGCACGGTAAAAAAAAAAAAAAAAAAATATATTAAGAAATACATAACTTAGCATTTAAAAAAACATACAAATTCACTTAAAAAACCATAGGTTTCAGACACATTATAGTTAGGAATGAGCATTTAAAAAACCTTGCAAATTCACTTAAAAAACCATAGGTTTCACACAGGTTATAGTTAGGTGGATATTTCTCTCGTAAAAAACCAATGAAATTCTCCCGTTATAGTTAGTTCAGATAACTATAACTCGCGCGACCGCCACTCTATCACAAGGATGATGTCATCAGTGATGTCATGAGTGATGCCACTGACCATGTCTTGAGTGATGTAATATGTGACGTCATCAGCAGTGGATTGCGGGCGCGCGAGTTATAGTTATCTGAACTAACTATAACGGGGGAATTTCATTGTTTTTTTACGAGAGAAATATCCACCTAACTATAACCTGTGTGAAACCTATGGTTTTTTAAGTGAATATATATATGTATGAACACCAAGCGCGATCTCCCACTTCCAGGCGGGCGAAGAAGAAAGCACACGGACGCCAAGTCGTGCTTCAAAGGGTTTTAATGAACGTCAGCACCCACACAGCACGCCATTATGCGTTTCTGCCACAAGGTGGCCTTGATCACATAAGGTAACCGCCATTATTGTTTCCCTTATATACTAAGGGGCAGATTTATGTTCCCTGGCGCATCCCTGCAAATCAGCATGGATGCGCCAGGGAAGATGCGTCACGCAAGTTTGCCCTTGCGCCACCGCAGATGCGCCGCATTTACAATGCGGCGCATCGTGGCGCAAGGACAAGCAGATACGTGACGCATCTGCCGGCGTAAGGTTGGCGCAGAGCTGAAGTTGCGTCGCAAGCGCGATGCAACTCCAGCACTGTTCCAACCTTTCCTATCCCTAACATGGTGCGTCAAGCCTTACGCCTGCTTCAAGCAGGCGCAGGGTTTTGACGCATCAGCGTTGGGAAAGTGACTCAGTGAAATCTTATAGATTTCACTGAGTCACTTTTCAGGGGCGTTCCTACGACGGAACGCCCCCCCTGAGTTGGAACGCCCACATGAAACCTGACGCAGGTTTCATGTGGCGCAGGGCTTTACACCGTGACGCATCTCCATAGATGCGTCACGATGTAAATGGGGCGCAACATGGCGCAGGGTTTACGCCGCCGCTGCATCACAAAAGTGACGCAACGGCGGCGTAAAAGTGGCGCAAATCCGATATAAATCTGCCCCTAAGCACTCTATAATCATGTGATGCTAGTGATGAAAAACATAGAAAAAATACATGGTAAGTCGTGTTTATACAAGATATACAAATATACTTGTAATTATTACGCCGTAAATTTTAACACAAGAATCTTAGATATGGGCTGTAAATTATATCTTTCTCTTGCCGTCCTAAATTTATAAAAGATGTACAAAAATGACATAAACGAACTTGTTGTTTTAAATGCTAATTGTGCAAATATGCAAGTTACAGTGCAGTTTGTAATAGCATTGATGTGCAAAATGTATATTCATAGTGCAAAACTGCAATAGTGCAAAATACGCAATAATAGTGCAAAATACAAGCAAACGCATAATGTATGCCCATGGCAACACTGTTATAAAACGGATGCAAAATGTTCATAAGTACATTAAAAAGACATCTCTCTAGAAAATGGCAAGGAAGCCGAAGATAAAGAAAGAAAACTAGTCGGCAAGCCCGGGATTCTGTAAAAATCAATTACCAGTATATCAATCATAAAAACATTATCAAGAAGTGAAAAGAGTGCGAATAATAACAGGGTAGAGAAAAAAGGGAAAAAGAGGATATGACACTACTAAAGTACAGCAAACAATACATGTGTACATAAATTTGAATTCAGAAACTAATTTAAACGTTTGTGTATAGAAACAGGGATTGTGCAACTTCTGTCTAGATGATCTCACATAGGATATGGCTGGCACAAGTCAGGAAAGCCGAGCTGAGTGGGACATCAACTTTGGAAGCCAGAAGTCGCCGGCATCAAGAAAAATACGAAAGAACAAAAGAAAATAGAAAAAAAGAGAAAAGAAGGAGAAGAAAAAGAAAGAAAAAAGGAAGAAAAGATGAGCAAATTTCAACAAATAATGGACCAAAGTTTCTGTTGTCAAACAATCATAAAATAACAACATAGTACTGTGCAAATACCATTATGATTGATAAAGATGAAAATAAAAGGATAAGAAGACTGCAGGCAAGGAACAGAAGATCTCAGCATGGATTATCAGTAGATAATCTACTGTTATCTAGAAGAACACTGAAGAATACTGTATATTGTAAGCTGTAAATTTTCAAATAAAATTGTACAAGTCTTCGGTGTTATTCAACCCTGTGGGTGCTTTGCTGTCAAACTCAAGTATATATCTTGTTTCGAGTAGGCCTGGACAAAAATTTCGTTCCATCCGCGGAAATTGCGATAATTTGACATTTTCGCGTTCCGCGGAGAGCGCGAAAATGTCAAAATTTCCGCTTTCCGCAGCTTGGCGATAATTTGTTTCTTGCTCGCGCTGTAAAATAATACATTCTCGCACGCGCGCGATCGCCTTACCTGAATCTCTGCGTTCGCCGACAAGTTTTCTTGATCCGGTCGCATTCTCCATGAGATGTTGGATTGTTTTTAGCCATTTCCGCTGTCTTGCGACAGTTCGCGCCCGCAGTGACGTCATGCGTCGCGCGATCACGTCTTTCTTCTCGCGATCATGCACCGCGAGACAACTCAAAACAAGATGGCCGCGCCCGCGAGCAACCACATGGGTAAGTTGATGACCGGCAACCTTGCAGAAAATCTCGCGAACATGCGAGAAAAAAAATTCCGCATCTTCGCGATATTTCCGCTTGTTTGCGATAATTTTAAAAATTTTCGCGATAATTTGCAAAAGTGGATTTCGCAAATTCCGCCCACCCCTAGTTTTGAGCTGTCTAAGCAGCTTTTCTCTGTTGCCGCCTCTGCGTTGTATTGGAATGTTATCAATAACAAAATATTTGAGGCAATTAAGATCATTATTGTGGCATTTTTTAAAATGTCGTGCTACCGGGTAGCTGGAATCGTTATTCACGATTGCCCTTAAATGCTGAAGAATTCTGACATGAGCTTGAAGTTTGGTGCTCCCTATATAGTTTACTCCGCAAGTGCAATTAAGGACGTATACCCAGAAGTCAGATCTGCAGGAGTAATGGCCCTTAATTTGTCTGATATTGGGACTGAAAGGAACAGAATATTGAGTGGTATTCTGGCCAAATTTGCAAGCCCTGCAGCTGGCACATTTAAAAAATCCACTTTTGGGTTTGAGCCATGAGCCGCTAGCAGAGCTTTGAGTATTGGACCTCATAAGTTCTCCTTTCATAGTTTTAGCCCTTCTAAACGTAAGCACCGGTTTAGAGGGTAATATAGGTGCCAGAACACCATCAGTGAGCAGGATGGGCCAATTTTTGTTAACAATGGCCCTGATTTTGTGATGCTGCTTGTTGAAAGTTGTAATAAAACGTGGTGCATTGGTGATTAGACTCTCTGGCCCAACAGCGGAATCATTAAGACTCAGATTAATAGATTTGTCATTTAGCAATGTGTCTCTAGAAATAGATTCCACTTTCTTATAGGCCTCCCTCAGAGTCCTCTCGGTGTAACCTCTTTGTGTCATCCTAAATATTGCTTCCTCTGAGCATGTAGCCCTCTCCTCCGTCGTACTACAAATGCGTTTGATACGGAGGAGTTCCCCATAGGGAATGCTTTTTATGAGGTATGGTGGATGAGCACTGCTGGCGTGTAAAATTGAGTTGCCAGCAGTGGGTTTTCTATAAAGGGTTGTCTCAATCTTGTTGTCAACAATCATGATCTTGGTGTCTAAAAACTCAACAGAAGTTTTATCAATGTGGGAAGTAAACTTGAGATTAAAAGCATTGTTATTTAAAATCTCAATAAAACTCATCACGCTAGTAAAATCACCATTCCAAACCATAAAAACATCATCAATATATCTGAACCACTTAACAATATTGGAATTGAATACATCAGCATGGGTTCCCATGAGAACCTGCTCCTCCCACCAGCCAACATGCAAACATGCATAGCTGGGGGAGAAGCAAGCTCCCATGGCGACTCCCCTCTTTTGAGAATAGAGATCATTTCCAAACATAAAATGGTTATTGTGCAATGCCCACTTGATAAGTTCTAAAAGCATGACATTATGGCTGTGAAATTTGATGGGTCTGCAGTCCAAATAATGTTTGGTTGCGGCAATACCAGTGCCATGTTCAATGCTATAGGGACTCGATGTCTAGGGTCACCAAAAGGAAACCATCTTGCCATTGAATGTTGTTTAGTTTCCTGATAAAATCACCAGTGTCTTTTATGTAGGTAGACAAATCTTGGACTAATGGTTGTAAAAAATAATCCACATGCCTACTAGCATTTTCACTGATGCTCCCAATGGCCGAGATGATGGGTCTGCCCGGTACCGGCTTCACTCCTTTATGAATCTTTAGTATAAGGCGAAGCGTGGGAATGATAGGAAATTTGTTGAATAAAAAATTAAATTCATGGCTCGAAATCAGTCCCTGCCTCTATATATGTTCACGCTCCCAAAACCGCAATTCCTTGAAACAGAGTACAGCACTCACGGGGGTAATCAGCAAACAAACAGTTGCTGATTAAATTTAGATTAAAGACAAATTGATACGACACCCCCGTGAGTGCTGTACTCTGTTTCAAGGAATTGTGGAGTTTTGGGAGCGTGGATACAACGTGGGGCACCACCACGTAGAAGCACCCGCCTGTGAGTGCCTCGGCATTTAGGTGCACAACGGAAGCGTGATATATATTACCTACTGGCGGTCGCCAGTAGGTAGTTATAGTTAGGACCCCTTTTCCATAGGAAAACCTCAACATTCTATTTTGAATAACTTTGGCGCCGGTCGATGAATCCTCGCGAATTTCTCAAAATAGGTGGGGCGCTACGCTCCGCTCCTACCCTGAAAGTCTCGGGGGGATTCGTCAAGCGGGGGCTGAGATAAAAGGGGGGTCCCAAAACGCGTTTTTCCCATGCATTTTTCCATAGGACCTTTAGAACGAGCTACAGCCCGAACGGCTGAACAGAATTACTAGAAATTTGGCAGAGAGGTAGTCCCTAGGTCAAGGAAGTGCCTTTTGTAGGTTTGGTGTAAATCTGTTCAGTAGATTCTGAGAAAATAGCCTTTAAATCAATATATATATCTGAGCCCGCTTACGGTACGCTTACCGTACGCTTACCGTAAGCGTACGGTGGCGTGCGCGAGCGCGATTCTGATTGGCTCTTAGATCTTAGTAAACATTCGAATCGGCCGAAACCAGGAAGCGGCGTCCGCCATTTTGTCTCTCGCACTGAGTGTTGTTTATCAAACATGATGGCCAAAAACATGTTACGGGGCTGTTTTGACAACTCCCTCCCACATAGTCATGTTGAGGGAGTCCCCAAACATCCCCCAAGAGCAAAAGCGGTTTAATTTTTTTTTCGGCAATTTCGCCGAGTACGCTTACCGTACGCTTACCGTAAGCGTACGGTAAAAAAATATAAAAAAAAAAAAACACTATCCACATTGACCCCACCCCTTGTGCTTTTGGTGGCCGAAGGCCACCAAATGTACAGGGCTTATTAAAGTTGATAAAAACCGTGCACGGAACGAACTGCGTTAAGTGGGCGCGCACGCCTCGAATGGCGTAAAGTAACTTAGCATTTAAAAAACCGTACAAATTCACTGAAAAAACCATAGGTTTCACACACGTTATAGTTAGGAATTAGCATTTAAAAAACCTTGCAAATTCACTGAAAAAACCATAGGTTTCACACATGTTATAGTTAGCGGAAATTTTACTGATAAAAAACCAGTGAAATTGCCCCGTTATAGTTAGTGCTGGCAACTATAACTCACGCGAACGCAATCTTCTGCTGATGACATATGTGTCTTTATGAAAAAAAAATATTTGTAATATATGTATAGCTAAAAATGTATGGAAGAAGACATGGGCAAATAAGTGTCTAAATACAGTATTAGCATCAGCAGAGGATTGCGTTCGCGTGAGTTATAGTTGCCAGCACTAACTATAACGGGGCAATTTCACTGGTTTTTTATCAGTAAAATTTCCGCTAACTATAACATGTGTGAAACCTATGGTTTTTTCAGTGAATATATATATATATATGTATTATCTACAGGCCGTCGCCAGTAGATAGTTATAGTTAGGACCGAGTTCCCATAGGAAATCTGAAAATTCTATTTTGAATAACTTTGGCGCCGGTTGACGAATCCTCGCAAAATTTTCAAAATTAATGGGGCGCTCCGCTCCGCTCCTACCCTGAAAGTCTCGGGGTGATTCGTCAAGCGGGGGCTCAGACAAAAGGGGGGTCCCAAAACGCGTTTTCCCCATGCATTTTCCCATAGGACATTTAGTCGAAGGTACAGCCCGAACGGCTGAACAGAATTACTTGAAATTTGGCAAAGAGGTAGTCCTCAGGTCAGGCATGTGCCTTTTGCATATATGGTGTCAATCTGTTCAGTAGTTCCTGAGAAAATTGCAGTTAAAAGTACATAAATATCTATATGTGCGCACCGTGCGCGCACCGTGCGCGCACCATAACGTGCGAGAGCGTTATTCTGATTGCTGGTTACATGTCAGTCAACATTCGAATCGGTCAAAATCAGGAAGTGTCGGCCGCCATTTTGTGTTTGACAGTGAAAAAGAAAGGTGGAGAACGTGAAAAGGGGGCAGGGTAGAGAGTTCCTGACCCCCTAGCCTTTGTCAGGGGGTCCCTGAAGGACCCCGAAGGACCCCGAAGGGTGAAAAAAACATTTTATTTATTTTTCAAAAAATCACGGGGTGCGCGCACCGTGCGCGCACGGTGCGCACACCGTGAAAAATACTTAAAAAAACAAAAACATTTTAAACTAAGTTGATAGAAGATATTAACTATGCTGTTCAACTTTATCCAAATAAAAACAAAAGAGCTGAGCCATTCCATATTACAGGATACAGTCAATCTATAACTATATACATAGGTAGTTTATTGTAAAATAAATATATAAAAAATATAATAATACATACATAAATTAGCATTTAAAAAACCTTACAAATTCACTTAAAAAACCATAGGTTTCACACACGTTATAGCGACCGCCACTCTATCACAAGGATGATGTCATCAGTGATGTCATGAGTGATGTCACTGACCATGTCATGAGTGATGTAATATGGGACGTCAACAGAAGTGGATTGCGGTCGCGCGAGTTATAGTTATCTGAACTAACTATAACGGGGGAATTTCAATGGTTTTTTACGAGTGAAATGTCCAGCTAACTATAACATGTGTGAAACCTATGTTTTTTAAGTGAATTTGCAAGGTTTTTTAAATGCTAATTCCTAACTATAACGTGTGTGAAACCTATGGTTTTTTAAGTGAATATACATATATATATATTCACTGAAAAAAAAATAGGTTTCAGGGATGTTATAGTTAGTTGGACATTTCACTCGTACAAAACCATAGAAATTCCCCTATTATAGTTAGTTCAGCTAACTATAACTCGCGCCCCCGCAATGCGCTGCTGATGACGTCACATATTACATCACTCATGACATCACTGATGACATCTCAAATGACATCACTGATGACATCACTGATGACATTATCCTTGTGATAGAATGGCAGACCTCCTCAAACCCTAATATAACCTTTGATACACACACTCAAAAATACTAACATTTTCAAAACAATGCACATACCAATACCAGTTACAACACACCTATTCAGTAATTCCAAGATCTACACACACATCCACTCATTCACCAACAGTCCCTATACAGTCACTCATACATGTACTTACTCATCATATGTACTCATATACCTATACATCCTGCTACACACCGTAACTCATCCATAGAGTTACTCACACACATAGTCACACATGCAAACAAAGTATCAAACATCCATTTACTTGCATATACAGTTATACACACACTACCACACTTATTTCTACAGAAACTTACACATACTTACTCTCTTAAACAATCACTTATAGAAACACCTACTTATTTGTACAGGAACTATTCCAATCTCTCACTCTCACATATACTCACTTATATACACCGATACTCACATAAACTAGTTTAAAACATATGTAGTTACTCATAAAGACACTATTGAGACAGTCATTCACTCACTAACACACCCATACACACACTCATCCACCTATACAGTCCTGCACACATGCTGTCTTCAACACATACAGTGAGTCACTCATTCATGCATCTATGTACTAAGTAATACCCCCACCGAACCATACAGACACTCAGACACTCATACTGATACTCAAAAAAACAACTAATTGCCCATATAGACATTCATGTGGCTACTCACCAACCCATGCAGCCACTTATACACAAAGTGAGAGACTGATACAGATACTTACATATTTAAACATTACTCACTAACCCATGTATTCACTAAGATACACTTAATCAGTCAGTTATACAATCAATTTTACAAAACAAAATCATCCATTTAGACACTTATATACCCATTTATTCTTCCATCGACCTTGAGATATACAGATATAAAACATATTTAATTTTCAGAAAAACACACATTTACTGGATGATGTCATCAGTGATGTCATTTGAGATGTCATCAGTGATGTCATCAGTGATGTCACTGACCATGTCATGAGTGATGTAATATGTGACGTCATCAGCAGTGCATTGCGGGCACGCGAGGTATAGTTAGCTGAACTAACTATAAAGGGGGAATTTCTATGGTTTTGTACGAGTGAAATATATATATATATATATATAATTATTATACTATGTATACATGTGAAAATGTCATGGTCCGCCTGTTTGCCTCGGTAATGTGTGGAACTGACGTCAGCACGCCGAAGAGCTCCTCTTATGGCTCCGATGACGTCATACGGTGTCGAGAGCGGAGCCGTGCTATTATGACGTCCTCGTCGACGTGGGAGAGCTAGGAAAGAATTTCCGTGGAATGCTGGTGCAGGGCATATTCACCTTAGTGTTCAGGCTAGTCCTTTGGGAGCAACTGTTTATGTTGCCACTCCAGAAACCGAAACCAGTGATTCGAGGGCAGAGGCCCTGCAGATGGCACATGAGGTGGGGTGCCCAGTCGTGTGCACCAGCGGGGCAGCGAAGTGACAAGCACCAAAACTCACAAAAAAGGTAACGAGGGCACTGAATAACACAGGATCTTCTCTTTGTATCTGGCAGGAACAACAAAGTTAAAATGCCCTAGTACCAAAATGTAGAATTAGTGCTACAACGGTCTTCAAGAGGACCTGCGATGCCGCTTCTGCCTCCCGTACCCTGGAGGCGGCACAAGGGTCACGCGGTACGGTCATACTGCGGTAAGACGCACACTCGTTGACCTCTCATGGCACTGCTCCACACTTCAGGGAGGACGCTTTCCATTAGCTATGTTTTCTGATGACGTGTCGCGCTGACCCCGTCCAACAGCAGAACTCCTTTAGATCCAAACAGACACTTTTTCACCGGAAGTGAAACCAGGCCACGCGAACACTTTCACAATACAACAGCTGGGCATGCACTTTTAGGTAAAAAAAAACACATTCCTTCCTCCTAATTAATCAAATATACGTCTCACTGAAGAACAGGGGCCCGCTTCGATGGGTAAACAGCCGTTACAACGATTTTTTTACAACGCATGCGTTACCACGCATGCGTTGTACATCGTGAAGTCATTACTACACATTTTTTTAGAACGCATTGTCATTTACCACGCATGCCTTTACAACAAATTTTGTTCTAAAGGTATGTATGGTAAATGACCATGCGTTCTAAAAAACATGTAGACGATCCACGTTGTTGTAAGGAAACAGAGGCTGTTCCATTTCCTCACAACGACGTGCACCGCCCCTCAGAGACGACGTAAAGCAGGAACCACAAGGAGAGAGGAACCACGAGGAGTGAGAGGTAAGGGGGATTGGGCATGGGTGTTTTTTTTTTCTAGAGTTTAGGGTAGTGCAGTGGTGTTTGGGTAGTGTAGGGGGTCATGCTGGGGGAAGTGTTTTAGGGTTTAAGGTAGTGCAGTGGTGTTTGGGTAGTGTAGGGGGTCATGCTGGAGTAGTGTTTTAGGGTTTAGGGTAGTGCAGTAGTGTAGGGGGTCGTGCTGGGGGTAGTGTTTTAGGGTTTAGGGTAGTGCAGTGGTGTATGGGTAGTGTAGGGGGTTGTGCTGAGGTAGTGTTTTAGGGTTTAGGGTAGTGCAGTTATGTTTGGGTAGTGTAGGGTGTCGTGCTGGGGGTAGTGTTTTAGGGTTTAGGGTAGTGCAGTGGTGTTTGGGTAGTGGAGGGGGTAGTGTTTTAGGGTTTAGGGTATTGCGCCCAACCAGCCACAATATCCGTGGACAAAGGGGATCCTGACTCTTTTCAACGCTCCGCCAATTGAATAATTTGGGTCAAGGGCCCTACCATGTCCAAGACCTATCAATTCCTTTCTTGGGATCCCTCATATACTTGGAGAAAAAGGTACATAGTTTCTCATCAATTTCAGGCATGTGGCCACCTTCCCCTTCAGTGAGGGCCTGGGGCATTCTCCCTTCATCCCATTCCTGACCTCCCTTTCAAGGGGTTGATGGATTTTCCCCACCACATACTCTGCCACTTTGGTGTCAGGGGTCCACTCCGCCGAACTAGGATGGTAAATTTATGTAGGCTCGAACATGTCCGAGTGGACCCCATCCCCAACCCGGGACTGAGAGGAGTGGGACTCTGGATGCCAGTGACACCCCGAGTCCTTATCCTCATCGGAGCCTCTCCCTCTAAGGGAAACCCGCCGTCGGGGTCTACAATAGTGGTGACAGCGTCGCAATTTTCTCCGGACTCCTCCTCTTCCCGGCAGGGTACATGTTTCAGCGTTCGTGCACTCTTGAGGAAGGCATCCGTAAGTTTATCAAATCCTTCCAAGTGCCCCGCGCTCTGCTTAACGGCCCTTTTATTCCCCATCTGGGAGCTACTGGGACCCGCCACCACCAGATCTGGGTCACTGAACACCCCAGGGATGCTTTTCGCCAGCTTATCAACCTGATCCCTAAGAGGAGCCAGGGCCCTAGAAATAGCCAGAGAGAGGGCTTGGTCCACTGCTGGAGGGAGAAGTTGGGGGGACATTCCTCCTCCACTTCCTGATAGGAGGAGTAAAAATGGTCTTCTGGAGAAGACATGATAGCAGAGGGTGTGAGCACAGAACAAATGCCCTTAAAATCCTTAAGAAGAATCTATACTAACCAATGCAGTAGTATCCACTGTGCACTGGGTTGCTAGCGAAACCTAAACAATGTTCAAAATCTCAACCATACAGTGAATGAAATAAACCAATTTTGCTGTACAAAACTTGTATTAAATAGTATTTTCTTATACATAATTGTACATCAAATGATAAACAAGAAAATATAATAGTTTCACAACTTTGCATCTTGTTACAAACAAATCATAACATGTGATCATTTACAGCATGAACAACATATGCAATAGTGCATAAATGTTTATAAAAACGCCCGATGCATTTTGGGACTGTGGCGTCCTTTCGTCAGGGGCAGCCTGTAAACGAAAACATCAACATTACAATAACGTATGCGTTTCCTGAATTAAGATTAGCAAGACAACATGTGGGTGCCAATATTACAGATCATCATGACACATCAAATGAAGTTATATACCACTATATGAAGGTACTGTGGGGCAGATTTATGTTTCCTGGCGCATCCCTGCAAATCAGCAAGGATGCGCCAGGAATGATGCGTCACGCAAGTTTACCCTTGCGCCACACATGATGCGCCGCATTTACAATGCGGCGCATCATGGCGCAGGAATAAACAGATGCGTGATGCATCCGATGGCGTAAGATTGGCGCAGTGCTTCAGTTGCGTCGCAAGCGCGATGCAACTCCAGCACTGTTCCAACCTACTCTATCCCTAACATGGTGCGTCAAGCCTTACCCCTGCTTCAAGCAGGCGCAGGGTTTTGGCGCATCAGCGTTGGGAAAGTGACTCAGTCAAATCTTATAGATTTGACTGAGTCACTTTTCAGGGGCGTTCCTGCGACGGAACGCCCCCCCCTCTGTCGACACGCCCACGTGAAACCTGATGCAGGTTTTACGTGGCGCAGGGCTTTACATCGTGACGCATCTCCATAGATGCGTCACGATGTAAATATGGCGCAACGTGGCGCACGGTTTACACCGCCGCTGCGTCACAAAAGTGACGCAACGGCGGCGTAAAAATGGCGCATCTCCAATATAGATCTGCCCCTGTGTGTTTTCCTAAAGAGGTATATACACCCAAATGCAATAAATAGTATCAAGCATAATGTAAAGGCAAGTACATGATCAACATGCATGGTATGTGGCTGAAAGAGAAAAGGAGATTACCCGGAAGGTGAAAACGCTAAAATGGAAAAAGTGCATCAAGAAGAATGACGAAGAATACCTGGCTGAACACTGTCGGTCGGGTATAATGCGAGCCCAACGTGAATTCTACAAAAACAAATGTAGCGATGTAGCAAAGGCCATTGATACCTGAAAAAGACCCACTATGGAAAAAAAGACTTGGCGCTTACCTAAACGAAAATGAGGGTGTGCCTGTGTGGCACCTAGACGTAGATGTAGCTTGGAGGACTGAAAAAAGCAAACAACAAACCTTAACACCCAAATCTGGGGCGACACTAACGTTATGATATCCGGAAATGAAAAAAATGGGCACTCACCACTATCGCAGGGGCATAGGTGTCCGATATTCAATAATATTAATCAGCAGTAAACAAGAACGAACTGGTATCTGGAAAAAGATAACCAACTCATCAACATGTGGACAAATAACAATTGCGCACCGTAATGCAGCCAAAAACGTGTGCGGAAAGGAGAATTGGTAGAATCTGCTTACCTAAACTCTAGACGGACGGACCGAACACTGTGGAAAATTTTTAGCAGCTGAACGCTAGAGGACCCGGAGTAACAAGCTGACTCCGTAATAACACTAAGAATAAGAACTAGACAGGGGACTGTGCGGACAAGTCCGCGGTGGCTATCTTTGAGTGGAGCTCAAACGAGTGGTGTAAATTCACGGCGATTCCACTGGTAATAAGGAATACACATGCAGAAAAACTAAAAAAGAAAAAGAAATCCATGGTGTGCGGAGATTTGCACTAAATGCCTGAGGTGCTGTAATGTAAAAACAACCAAATAAAGCTAAGTTACTAACTGCAATATGAAGACACGACTCCAGGCACTGCAGGGGAAATCCCAAGACAAATAATGTGAAAATCATCACGGCCATGAAATGCTGAGATCCGGATCAAAAGGACAAATGGAGGGAAAGGGTAAAGGTGCTGAATAAATGAAAATATGGAAAAAAGCAGGGATCAAGGGGATGTGCAGACAAGTACTATACAGTACTGTGATAGATAAACAGTGTGAGAATCCCTCCACCAATTGTATGCATCTTGGTAAAAACAATGGAAATTCATGTACAATGTTGTATAACAGTCCTTCATAAAAAGAAACTCATATCTAATCGGTCATTAAGACCTGCAGGGAACATCGTGCCTAATGTTTTGATCCAAAAGATTTCTCTTTGGAGCAAAATCTTGTTGGTATCCATGCCTGGTCTCACATTTAGTGGTTCAATGATTTGAAAGCGTAATTGGGATATGGTGTGTTTAGCTTCATCCCAATGGGTGGCTATGCTAGAGGTTGTACTTTTTGTTCTTATTTTACTTTTATGTTCCGTAATGCGGATTTTGAGTTTGTGTTCAGTGTGCTTACGTAGGCTTTCCCACAAGGACATTTAATGCAATAGACAACATTTGAGGTATTACAGTCACTTCTGTCTAAGCCTAATCTTTTTGCTTGACAAAGGGTGAGTTAAGATATTGCCAACAATGACATTGCTGCAATGAACGCAACCATTACATTTTTTTGTACCGTGCTCTTCTTCATAGTTCTGGGTTATATATGGAGAAGCCAACAGGGCACGTAGATTCTTTCCTCTGGTGTACGCAAATAGTGGTTTTGCTTGAAATAGACCATTGAATTCGTCTTCACTTTGCAATAATTCCCATCTGCTAATAATGATCTTTTTCACACTCTGGGACACAGTAGAATATTTGGACACGTATACCATACGTTTCTCGCCCTGCGGGTGTTTTTTGTAGTAGTTCTATCCGTGGTTTGGTGAGTGCCTTTTTCAAGCAATCTTGCTTAATAACATCCGGATAACCACGTGCTTGAAAGTGTTTTGTATATGCCTCAAGTTTGTTGGCAGTAAGAACAGGATCTGAACAAATTCTCCGTATAAATTGTGAATATGGCAAGTTTCTGATTAAACTCTTAGGGTGAAAGTTAGAAAAAGCCAAAGTGCTGTTCCGATCCATAGGTTTGGTATAGACCGCTGTATCAAACTGGTTAAGAGATGATTTGTGAATCTCAACGTCCAAATAATGTATTGTTTCTTGTTGAATATTGTAGGTCAACCGAATATGGGGATTTATGTCATTCAAAGTATTGATCATGGCTATTAGTGATTGCTCCGTGTCATTCCAAAGAAGAAAAATATCATCGATGTAACGACAATATAAAGGGATTTTTTGCCACCAGGTGGAGTGAGAGATAATATTATCATATTCATATTGGGACATATAGATGTTAGCATACACCGGGGGCCTCGAAAAACCTATAGAGGTACCCATCAGTTGTATGTAGAAGTGTTGCTGCCATTCAAAATAGCTGTTGTGTAGACAAAATTTGAGCAATTGTAAGATGAACACCTTTTCCATAGGTATGTGTTCTAACTGGAGAAGTGCCCATTCAACCGCTTCCAGTCCTGCTGCATGAGGTATGGATGTGTATAAGGCAGTCACACCGATGGTACATAATAAAACATATGAATGTGGATCAATGTCTAATTCAGATAGTTTTTGTAGAAAGTGAGTGGTATCTTTGAGGTATGTGCACCAACTTTGAACAAAGGTCTGTAAGTAGAAGTCCAAAAATGTCCCCACTTGATCAAAGATAGAACCACATCCCGAAACGATGGGCCGGAAAGGTGGATCTTGAGCATCCTTGTGCGTTTTCGGAATCATATAAAGTTTAGGTCTACGCGGGTTCTTAGTAGTGAGGAATGCCTTAGTGTGATCATTAATCCGGTCGTTTTCATGCGCTTTGGTCAGTAATTTACTGAGCATATCCTGAAGCTGATTCATTGGATCATAAGTGAGCTTCATGTATGTGTTGGTATCACCAACATGGGAAACCACTTTGGATTCGTAATACTGGGTGTCCATGACAACAATGGCTCCTCCTTCCTTTGTCCGCAGGTTGCATGGTGATAGTAGAATCGTTAGCTAATGATTTGATGGTATTCCGCTCATGTTTTGTGAGGTTGTCATGTTTCTTGATGTTGAACGATAGGTTTTGGATATCCTTATTCACCAAAGCTTCAAAAGTGTCTAACATCTTGTGTGACACCAGAGGTATAAATGTGCTTTTAGGTTTGAACACGGTGTCGGAAGAATCCTGAGTATGTTGGTCACGGGGTATAACCTGGGTGAAGAAATGTCTCAATCTGAGTAATCTCATGAATCTGAACATGTCAGCTTGTACTTGTAGAGACGTAGTAGTTCCAGTCGGCACAAATGACATGCAACGACCCAAAATGGCAATTCTTTAAAATCCTTAAGGCAGCCCCCTGGCACGTGCTCCAACAGCTGGGTTTTCCCCGAAGCTGTTATAAGAATAGACTGAGGTGCAATATCAATTGCCACCACCAGGTGGTGCTGGTCACTAACGTGGCCGTGTGGGGAAATCACCGCATAGCGGTGTCAAAATTAGGCGAGGGTTGGTCGGGAATCAAGCGGACACTAAAGGAATGACCGGATTCCCAAATGCGCGTAAAGATCAGCGGGAGTGCTCGACGGAGCTGCCTCGCTCGGACCAGACGCGCCTGACAGGATCTCACCGCACGCAGAGCGCACAGTGGGAGAAACTGCGAGGGGGAGAACGCTCTTGGGCAAGAGCCTGCTGCGCAGGGAAAATGAAACAATACCAAGGCAATAATGTTAATAACGTGCACAAGAAACTGCTATACAAACAGCAACAACGTCAGATTAAGCCAAAAATATAAGGAATGCACTTAACTGACGAGCAGTGAAGAAAGAGGAAGAGGAAGGGACGTCCCAATATTATATCTGATGGACTGTGATATGATTGGACTATAGTTGCCTTGGAGACTACCCCCTACTGGTTCATGGGTTATGTAGTCTTTTGTTTAATGATTGTTCTGTTACGTTGTCTTTGAACTGCTATGCAAATAAAGTGAGGAAAGATATGCATAATCCTCGCCTCCGTCCTGCCATAGAATTAATTAAACTTTATTCGATCTGATTTAGAAACATAGATCATAAAAGTGTACATAAAAACAGTAAATCCTCTTTCCTAATACAATACAGTGAGAATTAATTAAAACCAGTAGGTAAAAACAGATGTTACAAAGACCGGTTCAGAGCAACTTCAGGTTAACAAAATCGTAAAGTTCAATGTTTTGCAAGATCAATCTCATGTTTCGTGCAAAATACGCAATAAGGGGTCCAAGTAGGATGTAATGCTCCAGTACCTGACCAGTCTGCACTATATAAAACTGCAGAAAAATAAAAAATAAAAAGTGTTTTGCACACTTCTGTCATTGGGCTATATGTGGGCTACGTCTGGGTGATATTTGTGAAACATTTGGGCTCTTTTTTCTCTGGTGGCCATCTTGGGAAATTTATTTGTTATGAAGTTTCCTAATTTCCTCATTTACTGCAGTCTCCTCAGTAGGAAATTCTTTCAGTTTTTTACTTTGATTCCATAAAGAAGGCATTCAGATGTGTCACACATGTACCATAAATTCAGAATGTTAGCACACTAGTTGTTCATTAGATCACTGTAGTAAGGCTACTGCTCACCAGGGAGTTAACTGGAAGTCTACTGCTGGTATTGAAATTGATTGTTTCAGTCTGCATGTCCGAATTTTCTAATGAAATAGAAGAGGATTAGAGATCTCACTTAAAACCTGTCCTAAATTTTCTTTCTGCAGCACTAACCATACTTTCTATGGCAAAATGAACCCCCTCATTTTGTTCCTTTTTAAATTAAATGTTTTAAGTGTTACCAGTCTATTCCAATCAAGATGGCTTCAGGTGTGAATTTTGTCATAAGTAAGACTGTTAGCTCTCTAGTTGTTCTTTAGAACTCTGGGAAGCTGCAGTAGAATACAAAGGCATCAACTGACAGGCTGCTCCTGTTGAAATATAAGAAGGAAGATATTTGAGATCTCACTTAAAATATGTCCTAATTTTTCTTTCTACAGCACTAACCATAATTTCGATGGCAAAATGAACCCCCTCATTTTGTTCCTTTTTAAATTAAATGTTTTAAGTGTTACCAGTTTATTCCAATCAAGATGGCTTCAGGTGTGCCATAATTTTGTTATACGTAAGACTGTTAGCTTTCTAATTGTTCTTTAGAACACTCTGGGAAGCTGCAGTAGAACACAAGGGCATCAACTGACAGGCTGCTCCTGTTAAAATATAACAGGAAGATATTTGAGATCTCACTTAAAACATGTCCTAATTTTTCTTTCTACAGCAACAACCATAATTTCTATGACAGAATGAACCCCATCATTTTGTTCCTTTTTAAATTAAATGTTTTAAGTGTTACCAGTTTATTCCAATCAAAATGGCTTCAGGTGTGCCATACGTTTGTCATAAGTAAGGCTGTTAGTGCTCTAGTTCTTCATTAGAACACTCTGGGAAGCTGCAGTAGAACACAAAGGCATCAACTGACAGGCTGCTCCTGTTAAAATATAACAGGAAGATATTTGAGATCTCACTTAAAACATGCCCTAATTTTTCATTCTACAGCACTAACCATAATTTCGATGACAAAATGAACGCCCTCATTTTGTTCCTTTTTAAATTAAATGTTTTAAGTGTGACCAGTTTAGTCCAATCAAGATGGCTTTATGTGTGCCATAATTTTGTCATAAGTAAGGCTGTTAGCGCTCTAGTTGTTCTTTAGAACACTCTGGGAAGCTGCAGTAGAACACAAAGACATCAACTGACAGGCTGCTCCTGTTGAAATATAAGAGGAAGATGTTTGAGATCTCACTTAAAACATGTCCTAATTTTTCTTTCTACAGCATTAACGATAATTTCTATGACAAAATTAACCTCCTCATTTTGTTCCTTTTCAAATTAAATGTTTTGAGAGTTACCAGTTTATTCCAATCAAGATGGCTTCAGGTGTGTCATAATTTTGTCATAAGTAAGACTGTTAGCGCTCTAGTTGTTCTTTAGAACACTCTGGGAAGCTGCAGTAGAACACAAAGGCATCAACTGACAGGCTGCTCCTGTTAAAATATAACAAGAAGATATTTGAGATCACACTTGAAACATGTCCTAATTTTTCTTTCTACAGCACTAACCATAATTTCTATGACAAAATGAACCCCATCATTTTGTTTCTTTTTAAATTAAGTGTTTTAAGAGTTACCAGTTTATTCCAATCAAGATGGCTTCACGTATGCCATACTTTTGTCATAAGTAAGGCTGTTAGTGCTCTAATTGTTCTTTAGAACTCTCTGGGAAGCTGCAGTAGAACACAAAGGCATCAACTGACAGGCTGCTCCTGTTGAAATATAACAGAAAGATATTTGAGATCACACTTGAAACATGTCCTAATTTTTCTTTCTACAGCACTAACCATAAATTCTATGACAAAATGAACCCCATCATTTTGTTCCTTTTTAAATTAAATGTTTTAAGTGTTACCAGTTTATTTCAATTAAGATGGCTTCAGGTGTGCTGTACTTTTGTCATAAGTAAGGCTGTTAGCGCTCTAGTTATTCTTTAGAACACTCTGGGAAGCTGCAGTAGAACACAAAGGAATCAACTGACAGTCTCTGCCCTTGTTGAATGTTCATGATTTACTGAGAATGACAGACTTCATTCTCACATGACTGAGAAAGAAAATGTGAATTTACAGAAAATATGCTCTCATTTTAGCTTCAGTTTTCTCTCAAACATGATTCATGATATCCCAGCAGAAGGTTTTTCACAGGGTAAAATCACCTTAGAACACACCACAATTCCTGAAATTAATATGGGACCATCAACAAATGAATTCTAATGTAACTAAAGTTTTGATTCACTACAATGCATTTCAATGGGGTACTATCATGTATATTGGTCCAAAGATGGCTGCCAGCAATTACAGGATGAAGTGCTGACAGCCAATCAGATCTCACGATGAGATGTGTCATTAGGCTCCGCCCAGATATTGAAACTTTTTCTTTTTCTAATTTCTCATGAACTACTGAACGGATTTACACTATTTAACAAAAAGGGATCTTTCTGAACCAAGGGCTACTATTTCACCAAATTTGGTGTAATTCTGTTCAGCAGTTCGGGCTGTAGCCGTGTCTAAAGTTTACTAAGGGAATTAACATGGAGAAAACACGTTTTGGGACCCACCTTTTTTCTCAGCCCCTACTTGATGAATCACCCCAAAACGTTTAAGATAGGAGCTGAGCGGAGCGCCACACGAGTTTTAAAAAATTTCGCGAAGATACGTCAACCGACGCCAAAGTTATTGGGAAAAGAATGTTATGATTTTCCTATGGATAATAGGTCCTAACTAACTACCTACTGGCGACCACCAGTAGGTAATATATATATATATATATATAACCCACACATTTTTCCGGTAGTTCAGGGCTTCAAGCATGCGGCGGTCCTGTGCGGGTACCGGCTGCCCACGTAATTTCAAACAGCGAAATTTCTCCTTCAAGAAATAACAGCGCAGGACACTCCAAGATGTTTAATTCTTATTTAATGCAAAAACGAACGTTTCCTACGGACGCGTTTCACCAATTACGGCTTGGTCACGGTGAAGCAAGCATTGTTCTACTTCCGTTTACATACTCGTGTAATTAACATAGAAAGAGGACCATGCCAATGTTTGTAACAAGTTTGTAGGCGCCATCTTGTAATGGTATCTCATCACATTCACTATTCAATATAAATCAAAGTTTTCATAATAGTGATTTAATAAAAACATTTATATGCACAAATAAATAAAATACTTTTTCTTTTTTTGTCATGCTTCATAATTAATACCAAAGCATACAGTGCATTAATGAATCATCATTACATCACTGCTGTTTCCCATTATAATGGAAGGAGCCCAAGTGTAGATACGAATCCATCGCAATTAATTACATACGAACGAATTCCGCTAATTTTGATTAAATTTGCAAAGCGCATGCATTTTATATATTTCAAGCGCACTATAGCCCGACAGCTTATTGATGGTAGATACATCTATGCACCACCTTTCAATTGCGGTGACCTCTATTTTGATTGACAGCGTCTGCAATCAAATGTCCTTTTGTCCCCATAGCTTGACATATATAAGGAATCATTTCATGATTTCATTCATGTAACATGTCAAGTCTCGCCCAAGTGGGCACGTTCTATGTCTTTCAGATATTACTATACGCATTGAAGTCCGGCCCAAGTGGGCATATCAACATTAGACACATAAGAGCCTGAAGTGCATGAAACTTATCTCCACAGGAATTTTTTTATGTCTTGTGCCTTACTCTTGTCTTGTTACAGTTGTCTCCAATAAGTACATGGTCCTATTTACAAACAAAGAAAAAAATATAATAACGTATTGAAAGAAATATCAAAACCATCTAAAAATCTTATGTACAATTAAAAACGAATTCCAATTCACTCAATTAAGTACAAAAGAAGAAATTGATGTATCTCCTGATTTCACACCTGGTGCTTTTACCTACCCTATTTGAATACAGAGAATATCAGATTAGCCCAACTGCACAGCTAACTCATCACTTGAGTTCAAACCCACAGGATATAAAGTTTCAAAATCCATGATGTATTTAGATTCTAAAATTCTTAATTGGTGCTCTCTGTCGCCTCCCCTTTCCTGTGGTACTACCGCATCTAAGATTACATATGACAAAAGTTTTGCGTTCTGGCCATGGAAAGCTTTGAAATGGTGAGACACAGGGTACTGCTCATTATTGTGACGAATTGCTCTTTTGTGTTCTAACACTCTTTTTCTCGCTCTATGTATTGTACTGCCTATGTAAAAAAAATTACAAGGGCAAATTAACTTGCAGGAAACAACAAAACAAAAAATAGTGCATTATTACTAGATAAAGCAATAAACTAACAACATAATATTAATAATATACACTCTAAAAAGAAGATCTATTACAATATCATTATAGACTACTGGAATGGGTTATTTTACACAAATCCACAAAGCTCCATTTCTTACCATCGTCCAGTTGAGCCACTGATCCCATGAGTAGAATAACTTTATGGGGCTGTGAAAACTTACTCTCACCCTTCTTTACAAAACCAGCTTTCCTCACAACTACCCAATCACCCTTATTAATGTCCAAATCCTTAACATTTTTCCTACTGTCAACGTGAATTTTGTTACGCCACTGACAATCAGAAACCCTTGTCCTCATTTCTTCTCTATCAACCCACACTTGATTCTTCTCATGGAGCCACATCGGAGATTCCTTAGTACCAGGCTCTCTTCCCTTCAATGCTATAAAAGGAGAAACCCCCGTCACAGAATGAGGTGTGATTCTGTGAGCCCACATCATCTTCTGTAACTCCTCTCCAACTATTTGCCAGAGAAAGCTGAATACACTCCATCACAATACTATTTACCCTCTCAACAAGTCCATTTGCCTTTGGACGAAACAAAGGCACCTTGTTATGTCTGATTCCAAGCAAGAAAATTTCCCATTTCAGCAGAAACCAACTGAACACCGTTATCAGTCACCAGAACTCTAGGTACACCCTCTTCAAGAAACACTTTCTCAAGAAATCTTATCACATTAGCAGTAGTGACTTGACCCATGGATTTGCATGTAAACCATTTACTATGGTAATCCACCAACACAACAAAAAAAACGATTACTGGTACCCAATTTGTGAATCGACCTAACACATCCAATCCCAGTTTATCCCATGGCCTCATAGGCAAATCCACACATCCCAAAGGAGGTTCTCTGACCACTTTCACTTTGTCACTATTACTGCATGCATGACAATCTCGCACTAAATCTTCTACATTTCTGTCCATTTCCGGCCACCAAAAACATTGCCTCAACCTTCTCTTCATTAAACTCCTTCCCAAATGTTCCTCATGGACAATTCTTAACAATCTTGATCCCAACATACTAGGGGGAACTATACGACTCCTTCTTAAAATTTTAACACCTTGCACACTAAGCTCATCTTTCACTGTAAAAAATTGCTTTGCCACTTCCTCACAACCATCAAAATCCTTCCAACAACTCATAATGAGCTTCATCAACACCTTATACTCCTTATCATTTTGTACTGCTTCTTTCCATTCTCCTGTCCAACTGCAAACTCATCATCCACACTAACCACTTGGTCCTCCATAATTTCCATACATGAATTATCGTCCACAGGCATCCTAGAGAGACAATTCGCAATAAAATTTTTATTACCACGAACGTACTCAATAACAAAATTGTAATCTAGCACAGATAAAAGCCACCTTGAAATATGAGGAGTTACGCTTCCATCTAGACCACGACCACCTTTAAAAATATGTACAAGTGGCTTGTGATCAGTCTTCACAACAAAAGGCAAACCCCACAAGTAATACCTAAAATGTGCCATCCCCCAACAATAAGCTAATGCTTCTTTTTCAATGGTTGAGTAAGACCTTTCTGCTCCTTGTAACCTGCCTGAAGCAAAACCACCTTCTTCAGACATCTGCATTAGAACTGCCCCAAGCCCAACATTTGCTTGCGTCAGTGATCAACATGGATTTTCTATTAGATTCAAAATGTCCCAAAGACGGAGTACATGCAAGAAATGTCTTTAGATTAACAAATGCATCTTCACGCTTAGAATCCCATTCAAATACACTTCTTCAAACGACCTCCCCACAACCATGATATCATCCTGAAAGCATAACACCCTTCCCATTCCTTTAAAAATGTTTTGCATAATTCGTAGAAAAACGGCAGAGGCAGATGCCAAACCAAAAGGCATCCTACAATATCTAAATGCTCCTAAAGGTGTTACGAAAGAAGTCAAAGGACGTGAGTCATGGTGTAATTTTACCTGATGGTAAGCTGAGGACATGTCCAGAACATTGAAAACACTGCCTCCCCCCATCATGCTTAACATTGCTCCAATATTTGGTAAAGGTTGTCTATCTATCCATATATTCTTGTTTAAATCTCTCAAATCTATACATCAAATCTATACATGAACACTTTTTGTTACCATCCTTAGGAGCAACGACAATCAGAGATAACCATTCAGATGACTCTATAGGTTCAATGACATTGGCCTTTAACAACTTGTCTAATTCCCCTTGAAGTGGTTCCCTCATCATATACGGTATTGTCCTAACCTTATGTACAATAGTCTTAGCATTTTTATTGAGGATTATTCGATGAGAAAATCCTCTTAACACACCTAAATCATCAGTAAAAACATGAGAATACTTTTTCATAAATACTTTTGCCCACTCATCCTCCACGTCAACATTAGATGATGTATGTCTGATTACTGGCTCAACAACCATAACCGGTTTTGCAGCATTAGGGTTTAGTATAATGTTCAAGTTCTTCTGATGCCGCCAACCCAAAAGATCGGATCCTTCATGCGTGATATGATATACACTCTTCCATGAACACCATTCTTATTGAAGATAATGTTCATCCATTGCATTCCCAAAATGTTAATTTCTGTTCCACCATATCAAACTGCCTTCACATCTGCTTGTAATAAATTGTTGATTTGTCCACCCAAGTTCTTTTCAAAAGTCTATTTAGAAATTAAGGTAAATTAGCTACCAGAATCAGCCAATATTTTTGCCGTCCCTTTATCTAAAGTGATTTCACAATGAGGTTTTTCCAGTTTCTCTGTACTCTCTTTCTTCAAATTTAAATCATTCCCATGTATAGTCATAACTGAGTCAAGATTGAACTTTTCCACAGATTCAATAACTTAAGATGAAACCAATCCTGCACCATCTACAGACAAAAATATCTCCTCACGATCCTCACTTTTATCTTCAATTTCCTTGACGCTGGTAATTTGTGCACTCCCTTTCGATCTACAGGCTTTTGCCAAATGTCCTTTTTTTCCACACGACCTACATGTAGAATTTCTTGCTCCACATGCAAAACTAGAACTTACATGCCCTGGACACCCACATCCATAACAAATTATGGGTCATCTCTCTCCAACTTTTACAGGCATATATTCACTGTTTTTATTAACTGGCTTCTTAACAATTTCTCTTTAGCCTCCTTTACTTCAGCAGATACTTCTTTTCCCATTGTTATTACCGCACTTCCACTCAGACCTTTTCCTTTGTCAATTTCTTTCATCCATACAGCAGTGTTTTCCATACTACGAGCAATCTGAATAGCTACTTCCAAAGTAGGATCCTTTGAGAGAAACCTTTCTTTCATCTTTTTATTATTTGTTCATCTCACAATTTGGTCCCTTATCAAAGAGGTAAATAGACCCTGAAATTCACACGTAACTGCTAAGCCACGCAAAGAACCACATATGTCATTATATCCTCATCTTGGTTCTGTACTCTATAAAAAAAATTATGTCTTTCAAAAACGACGTTCACTTTAGGGGTAAAATGTTTCTCTTACATCTGTAAAGACATATCGTAGAGATTCATTGGTTGACCATTTAATATGCCTAACGATATTTCAGGCAAATCATCATATATTCTCCTCCCTTCTACTCCTAGATGATGTAAAAGTATGGCTTGTTTCTTCAAGGGACCATGTTTGTCTCCTCCAGTAGCTAAGAGGTAAGTAAAAAAAATATTTTTCCATCGCTTCCAGGAAATAGACGGTTCCTGTGGAACTGGTAAAAAACTTGGCGGTGCAGACATACTTTGTCATACCTACAATAAAGTTTATTTAACAAACTAAAATAAGAGAATAATATAACAATCTAATACAATAGGCTGAAATACCAATTCAAAATAATTAATTAAAATAACTGATTAAACTAACCAATTAAAATAATTAACTAATATAAATCAGTAATTCCAGCTCTAGCCTCTTGTCTGTTTGAATGCAGGAAAAGTTGTGAGTCCCTTTTTCGTTTTCAATAGAGGGAAGGAAAGTTAAGAGTCCTTCTTCAATTCTCTTAATTCATAGCCCTTCTATAGTTTTTCTTAATCCTTTAATAGGAGTAACAACATGAAGCTCTCCTCTCTGGCCTTCACTCTAGGCGTAATACTTATTGCAGGATCAAGTAGAAGAAACAAAGACATCCGGTCTGGAGAAAACCCTCACTCAGAAGATAAGGAACAACGCGTAATGCAGCGCAAAGCTTCACGTGCCAGAAAACAAACTTGTATAAACAAGCGCAGTGCTCGTGCTTCGCCACTAGATGGCGAACAGCGCGAGGAAAAGACACTTGAATCAATAAACACTGTGCTCGCGCTCTGTTGCTAGGCAGAGAACAGCGCAAGAAAAAGACACTCGTCTGTGCTGTTTAAACGCGGTGCTTGCGCTTAATGCCTTATTAACGAATATGGCCAGTACGGAACCATTGTTTAACTAAATACAGGGCCAAATAAGAAATCCTAGATATAAGAGCGCTGGCACTAAATTCACCACATGTAACTCACAGTTTGATGCAGATGTCTTTCAAAAACGACACGGAAAGTCCTTCAATAGCGCTAATTAATTAATTAGCGGCGTTCCAGAGGTGAAGGCTGTAGTATCTCCTGCCATCTGCGCATCCCATCCTTGTCGCCAAAATTTGTAATAATCCACTCAGCTTCAGATTCAGCTTCTTGATGACGTTTATTGAAGAGTAGAAATAACGTCTACAGCCTTCAGCAGTACAGAGAATACTGGTCATTATTGGAATCTTAGCTGTGATGCTGTTCTACCACATCACAGCTACATCATAAGATTCCAGCTACCACATATTCCCTCATTTGCATGGGGCCACGCCACCATATAAGTGAGGAAACTCCCTCTAATGATAGCACTGGTGCTGTATGTGCTACAGCGATATCTGTGTTACAAAAGGGTCCACACAAGTATCCGTGGCCCCTTCTGTAATACCAAATTGCCACTGGGGAGCATAAAGTGGGTGCAAACGCTCGTTGTGCCCGCGGGGCCCTGTGTAATATGGACCCATTTAGGCATGTGTCAGTCATTATCGCCTTGAACCCGAAAGAAAGAAAACTTCTTGATAAATGTTCCTCATAAAATAATGGTCTATATGCTTACTACAAACTGAAACAGAAGGGAGAGGATTCTTCCTAATGCAATAAGAGTAGTAAGCAGTGTATTCACTCACGCAGGCCAGTCTGTATTAGTGAGCTCATTTGTCCACCAGATTGAAACTGCAAAGGTTGCACAGTTGCCTAGGATAGATGCATACTATCCAATGCCCTTCAGCAATTGCGTTTGTGGATGTTAGGCAGGCACTCGACTTTTTGGAGTGATATTTTCTGTTTTGAATACTAGAGCTGTTAGATTCAGGACCATGTGGGGAAAAGTCAGTTGATTAAAGAATGACATAGTTTTGCCTAGTTTCTGTCTGGAGTAGAAAAGAAGCAGAAATACATTTTGTCTTTTCTTTTCCTTAGCACTTGAGCCCTATGCCTGATAGATAAGGATGGATCCACAGGTGGCAACCATTAAATAGGATTAAGCTATAGAGGATCATATGTTTCTGTTCATGGATGATGTGCTTTTGCATGCAGGGGACCCAACATATACTATTATTGTACGTACGCAAGTACTATTCTGCCAGTACATAGACAAATTCTTCATCATCTCAGACCAATAAAAAAAATGAGGATGCTAATTATCCAGTTCCTTGCCATTTCCAAAAATGATATGAAGGGGATCAAAATAAGCTAAAACATAGTGTGATCAAATTTATACAAATAAAGAACAGGGGGTATTGAAAAAGAGCTAAGAAGGTTGGAGTCCAGATATATTTTAGAAATGGACTCTAGAATGGCAAGGTTTAAATATGGATGAGGAAATGTACATACATTTATGAGCTGCCATTGTCTCAGGTTTTGTAAAGTGATGGATTGCTATGTTCTTGAATCTTTTTAATGTTTTTTCAATTGTCTTTTCATAATTGAAGCCTGAGTGGATACAAAGAAGAATTAAAGCAATGTAACGATCTAGTGTTTTGGACTGACTATATTGTGGCTGGCTGTGATAGTGAAATGAAAATATTTCAGTGTATAATTAAATATAAAGATGGATAACAAGACTACTTGGCCTCCACTGTGAAAAAAAGTCAAAAGAAAAAAATGTATGATCTTGTTTATCCTGATGATCCACAGTGAGATAGGGCCCAAGTAGGGATTATTAATAACGTTTATTTGGGTTATCTATTTTAGTTGCATCTATTGACCATGGACTATGCAATAAACTATTATCATAATGAAATAGGAAAACATTTAGGGGCAGATTTATGTTCCCTGGCGCATCCCTGCAAATCAGCATGTATGCGCCAGGGAAGATGCGTCACGCAAGTTTGCCCTTGCGCCACCGCAGATGCGCCGCATTTACAATGCGGCGCATCGTGGCGCAAGGACAAGCAGATACGTGACGCATCTGCCGGCGTAAGGTTGGCGCAGTGCTGAAGTTGTGTCGCAAGCGCGACGCAACTCCAGCACTGTTCCAACCTAACCTATCCCTAACATGGTGCGTCAAGCCTTACGCCTGCTTCAAGCAGGCGCAGGGTTTTGACGCATCAGCGTCGGGAAAGTGACTCAGTGAAATCTTATAGATTTCACTGAGTCACTTTTCAGGGGCGTTCCTGCGACGGAACGCCCCCCCTGAGTGGAAATGCCCACATGAAACCTGACGCAGGTTTCATGTGGCGCAGGGCTTTACACCGTGACGCATCTCCATAGATGCGTCACAATGTAAATGGGGCGCAACATGGCGCAGGGTTTACGCCGCCGCTGCGTCACAAAAGTGACGCAACGGCGGCGTAAAAGGGGTGCAAGTCCGATATAAATCTTCCCCTCATTGTTTTATTATTCAGCAAAGATTTATGGCACATCTACTATTTTGTTTACTTGCCCATTCCAAGAGATGTATTAGGTGAACCTGGGCTACTCTGCTGTCAATATTTACACTTCAGCACTGTATATAAGTTGTGAATTAACATGGTGGTTGGAGTTGTGATCAAGGCAAATCTAGCTAAAACGCTTCCCTACACATTTGGGGTGGGGGTGAAATTAACAAAATGTTTTTTCAGTATAATGCATCCTTTACAATGTTGATGCTTGACAATGCACCATGTTATCTTATTTTGAATTGTGTTGAATGTTGGTGCTGTTCCCATTGATTTAAATGGTGGATTATAGCATGTTATCTGGTTTTACTAATGTGGTTACCCTCTGACAAACTTAGTAGGCCTGCCTTTTTGCTAAAGGCACTCTCTTATAACGTGATGTTGCTGATATAGTTGGGGCTATTGTGGTTGTTGTGTTCAGGACCCATTTCGGGGGTCAACGTGTCATCAAAGGTATTTCCAGCTACCTAATTGTATATATTTATAATTAATGCATAGTATTTAGTAGTGTGTGTGTAATAAAGGTTTAAATAAGAAAACGCACTGATGGGAACAAAAATGTATTGATTGTGGTTGTTGCGTAACAGGCCACTGGGAGTACCACACCACACAACTTCCCCTGAGTAGGCATTGGAATGCTTTGCTTCGCTACCCTGAGAGAGCCAACAGATGGACGGATAAGTAAATCACTGTTGGAAACTATGCTCACCTTCACCCTGACCCTTGGAGAGACCTTTTCACTTGACTTGGGAAAAGTACTTATAATGAATTGCCAAAGCTAAGTACTTGTGGTGTAATGAGTTATATGTATGCAATCAAATACAGAGATTTATTTTAAAGAAATAAGTGAATAATTGGTATGAATCGACTATTTTCCTGCTATATCAAACCTGCTGTTTCCTCACCTTGCTTAGAAGTGGGGAAACTGCTTAATTGCTTATGGTAGAGTCTCAGTTGCCTCGTCCTATTAAACTTTTGGCCAGTAGCCCACCCGCCTGCCTTTTTAGGGCCAGCTTCACAACAGATATATTTCATTTTCATAACCATCATGTCAAACAAAAAGGTTGCAAACATGAAACATTATGGAATTCCCTTTCTGTCCCCAACACTCCACGCTCTGGGAATTCTTTTTGTTTGGCAGACAAAAACCCCAATTTTGGTGTTTGTTTCTGCAGAACAAAAAAATGTTGCAATGACATAGTGGTCTGCTTGGCATTACATTTTTACTAAAAGTACTCCCACCATAACGGAAGAAGCCCTTTTATCTAAGTCAGGGCTGGCTTTAGCACTAGTGGGGCTCAGAGTGACAATCTTTGTTGGCGCCCCCTGCCCCAAAAACCTCTTTCTCCACATATTTCCTAACTACCAAATTGTGCCCCTCATCTCTCCATAGCCTCTCTCCCACATGCATTTCATTTGTTTTGTACGCTACTCATACCAGTCGAGTGTGTCAGAGCAATTTACATCACACACACACATTGTACAGAGTCAATGAATCATACATGTTCAATCAGTGTATGGGAAATATTACATACAACAATGAGGATTTTGAGGTGTAGAAGTCACATGTCACCGATACGAATAGGCTGTATATTTAAAGAGTGATCTGGAGAAGCACAAACTCAGGATTTAAAACGTACCACAATGGTTGGCTGTACTGATAAGAATGTATTAATACCCAAATTAACACTTTTTAGCAACATTAGAATAATGAAAGGCTAGAGAAAATAAACATAACATTCTAACTTATACCATGCAGTTTGCATGTAACTCTTTGATGACAGTTCATATCTCACTGTGCTATATTAGGGTTGTAACTTACGAACAGCAAGTAACAAAAGGATCTCTCTGACAAAAGTAGTAACCCACTGACCAATCCACAATTAAATACAGTTCACTGATTTGCATGGTACACTTTGAAGCAGGCATATTAACCATGGTACTACTATCACTGACAATAGGCAAAACTTTGATCTCTCTCCAGCAGGTACTTTAATCACCTGAGTTAACTTGACATTTTTATTGCTGCCTGAAAATTGTTAAACACCCCCGTCTCCTCCCGCCACACATCTCCTCCCCCCCAGGTCAGGGCACCCCACCCTAGTTCATGCCCGATCAAAGTCCCTTCAGCTCATTGGGGAACTGAAAAACTTTTGTATGAACTGACCATAGACTTTGGGGTGAGCAGAAACGCAGGGGGACATTGATTGGGATGGGTAATGAGCAGGAGCAAGACTAAAAACCAGAATTCGTTTTAATGAAATGGTGTCACTTAAGAAATGTGACATGCCTAGGCTCCACTAATAAACACATTTCTGTACCTGTAAATAGAATATTTTTAATGCAACATTATCAATTCATCCGTTATGATAAATAGTAATTACAAACATTATTAGAATTCAAAATAATTTTTCACCCAGAATTGTGCATTTAAGAAAAATCTTCTTCAGTCAGAATAATGAAGCCTGACACTTACATTAATGAAAGTAGTGAGGTACTGGGACATTTTCCAGTGCTAAAACAATCTCCGATTTGGAATCGTTTGGTTTGAGGTTGCAGCTGCTTAGCCAATTTTAGATTGTCCTTAGAAAACCAGAAAAGTGCAAAGTATTGTGTAGAGGGGGAGTGTGTAGCAAGTGAACACCATGCTCTGTTCTGACACCTCAATTCACTGAAGGCTTTCCTCCCCACTGATAAAAAGTCCTCTTTCCTTCGGCTCACGCTCAAACCGGACTTAGAGGTAGAAGCACGCAGACCTCAGCCCATGCTCTTAATAACTACAAGTGCACAGTACTCTTGCCCTCAACTCGAGTACACCTTTCTACCCACTCACTCTCAAAGGATTTCCTCTTAACACCAGAGACTTGGCCAAGCATGATACTGAAATTCATTATCTCGTTGTGATAGAGGCCTGGCTTAAACCACATTCAGAAGTAGATGTACATACGGCCCTCCGGCCGGATTACTTATATCTGAGGTGAGTTCTCCTTAATAAACCAGGATGAGGATTAGCAATCCTTAAAAACTCCCTTCATTTTCGCGTCATTGATGAACCCACATTTGCGGAAGCAGAAACTTTAATCCTATCGATTTCGATGTCAGCAAAGTCAATTATTAAGGGGCATATTATTAAGACAGGCAATAAAATTATGGCCTCTTTAGCAGCAGAAAACTGCAGCTAAAACGGCGATAATGGGATTGATAATATGCTCTATGGAATTCCAATTGAAGCTCAGGTTAGATGTCCTTCACATATAACATGGGCTTCAATTGGAATTCCATAGAGCATATTATCAAGCCCATTATCGCCGTTTTAGTGGCAGTTTTCTGCTGCTAAAGAGGCAATAATTTTATCTCCTGTCTTGATAATATGCCCCTTAATTCTTATTAGTTAACAGAGTGCAAGAGCCAAGTTCCAAATGTATTGTCTACTTCCCAGGACTCCTTTCCACTCTTAGCCTCACTCCCAATGAATTGATTGTGTTAGGCGAATTCACCATATAAATTAACAACCGCAATGATTCAAATGCATTTTTCTTCCTTGAGTCCTGCAAAAGCCTTAGGGGCACAACAGCAAGCAGGCGAAAAAAAATTATCGCCGGTTTTGCGTCCGTTTTCGGATGAAAAACGTCGACAATTTAATCGCCTTATCAGCAAGGTCACGCTATCGCGTGAAACCTTGCCTTATCGCCATTTCCCTTAATGCCCATCTTTACATCTTTAATGAGATGCAAAGTGGGCGTTCCTCCCCAGGATAACGGGAGAAATGTCGCTAAGCGATATTTCTCCTATTATCAAGCCTCACGCAAAGCAGCATAGCGACAAGAAAAGTAGCGATAACCTCTGTTATCGCTACTTTCCTTACGCCTGCTTTGAAACTGACATAGCCATGATATCCTATGGAAGGTGGATATCATGGCTAAGTATGCGAGGCCCTACAGCAAGCTATCACTAAAAGTTGTTTGATTATCGCTGGATTTCCAGCGATAATCGCACATTTGGCAGCTTGCGCTCTGAATTTTATCGCTTTGGAGATAAGCGTTGCTAATAGCACGCTATCTCCGCGATAAAATTCAGAGTTGGCCGGCGATAATTATCCTCACGCTAAGAGCGCTGAGCGATAATTATCACCGACCCTTGCTGATATGCCCCTTAGTTTGTCTCAAGTGGTAAAAGGCTGCACACATAAGAGAGGCCAGGCTCTTGATCTTTTCCTAGATCCCATCCGTTTGAATGAAGCTTGATCAACCCTTCCTGTGGTTTGGTCAGACCACTCAGTGATATTATTCTCCTTTCCTGATTATTGCTCTTTCCTGGCTCCTATATCACCCAAGTCTTCTTTCCATAATCGCCCCTCAGCTAAACTTGATACCAATATAATTGGCCCCAAACTCGCATCTTCCACCCCAAGCCCAACATTTAGCAGATGGTATCCCATGGTTGACAATTTGCAATCCAGATGTAATTTGCCTAGTGCCACCAAGAGTTCTTTTTGAATGGTCTGAAGAGGAATTTCAGTTCAAAGAAAGGCAAGCAAGAGAACCTGAGTGTCTCAAATATCACCCATTCTGAGCATATGTGAGGTTGTTCTGCGTAATTATGTCCACACTCTTAACCTGCAACATTGGGAAGGATATCATTTATTTATTTTATTTAAAGGGTTTTATATAGCGTGGACAAGACCACAGGGGGTATCAGAGAGCTTCACGGAAAGGTAGTTGCATAGTTACAAGGGTACAAGCAATAAAAACTACATTGGAACAGGATGGTCTGGAAAAGGAAATCATCAGTCACAACCATAGCACATTTCAACAGGGGGGAAGAGTAAGATAGCGAGCCCAAGTTCTTTCAGTGTATCCCTATGACTTTCTTAATAGGGGAGCAAGAGTTAATGACACAGACAAGAACTAAATGACAATAGCAATCCTTGTAGTACACTTGGGAAAAGGGAAAGCAGCGCCTTCTCAAGTGGGCTGTGGGACTAGGCCAGAAATGTTTTCATCAGAATCAGTTTGACTTCCCTTTTGAACGAAGCTGTGGAATTATTATTACTCAGAATATGAAAGCTCAATATTGGTTTCTTAATGAAAGACACGGCAAGTACAAGCTTCGGTGATTTAGGGCAATAGCCTTGCTTGTAAAAACTCCATCTAAAACAGAGGTGTTCAAACTGTGGGGATCAACCCCTATGTCCACCCCCCCTCCCCAATCCCCCCAGGGTCCGTGACTGTATTCCCAGGTGGATGCAAAGGCATCTGTAAGAACTTTGTAAATGAAGATGACCTAGAAGTGCAACCTTATTTATTTGGTGCGTTTCCAGGCTGTCTTCATTTACATGCAGAAGTTGAAGTGCTTAGAAATGTGTGGGAACTGTAATCCTGAGTGCCCTGGGGCAGGGTTAGTGAGCAATGTGGCGGGGTAAAGATGTGGCTAAAAAAACAAAGGGGCAGATTTATGAGCCCCTTGCGCCTCATTTACGCCATTGTTGCGTCACTTTTGTGACTCAGCGGCGGCGCAAATCCTGCGCCATGCTGCAGGGTATTTACAACGTGACGCATCTGGGAGATGCGTCACGTTGTAAAGCCGTAGGCGTACCTGTGCAGGGGGGAACGTTCCGTCGCAGGAATGCCTCCTAAAAGTGGCTGAGTGAAATCTACAAGATTTCACTCAGTCACTTTTGAGCCCATGCTGCGTCAAAACCCTGCGCCTGCTTGAAGTAGGCGTAAGGATTGACGCAGCATTGTAATGATAGGGCACCCCCGAGCCTTGCTGGAGCTGCGTCGCGCTTGCGACGCAACTCCTGCAATGCGCCACACTTCCACCATCAGATGCGTCACGCATCTGTTTATCCCTGCGCCACGATGCATAAACTTTCGTGATGCATCTTTCCTGGCGCATCCCTGCTGATTTGCAGGGATGCGCCAGGAAACATAAATCTGCCCCAAAGTACTTTGCAAATGTTATTATTTCTTCATCTTCAGGTAACTGCATATATAATAATGTGCATGCACCTTCAATGAAAAATTAATTTAAGTTAAAGTAATTGGTGTGAAGTGTATTATTTGAAGATATGAAAGAATCTTGGTTTGCGCAGTGAGCAATTGTACTTGTGTATTTATAATGCTACAAGACCCCAGCCTGTGACACAAAGCACTGTGATTATGTACGTAATTTTCTACACTTAAGAGAAGGTTTGTTTCTTCTTTAGTTTTCAGCCCCTCCCTCGACTTCACAGCACAGAAGCCCCTCATCTTACACTTTCAGGCAGGGACATCCCAAGGTCAGGATTAACCTTTCAGGTATGGTTGCTTTCATTTTTGTAAAAGGGTGAACCCATGGGGTAGCAGGTAGGAGGCCGGCAAGGTGGCCTTTGGATGCAGAGGCCTGATCCTCCATACCCCTGGAGCCGCAGAGTATCGGTCCATAAGAAAGAGGAAAGGAGCCAGATCCATGGACAATGTCAAAGAGAAGGCCATGAGTGTGAGTCTTACAACCAGTGTGAAGTAGGGTTCCATTTTTCCTTTATAGTATTAGGCCACAGGTCTCCGTTGCTGGGCATGGAACAGGACCCAAGCAGCAAGAGGTGAGATGTGGAATATTTCCCTTTTTTTCTTTTTTGTTTACACAAAGGGGCAGAAAGCCTGCTTTGTGCCTCAGGTCTAGAAGTCATGCCATTGTGCAGTAGGCAGAGTAAACAGTGTGCTTCCCAGAGCTATAGGTATCAATGGTGTTGCAAGTGCAGTTGCACCGGGGTCCAGGTATGAGGGACCAACTAAACCACAATTATGTCTGTTTTACTATCGTTCCTTGCTTGCATTATGGCCCAGCGCACACTTCCTGGGCCACATAGCATTGGCCCAGCGAAGGGAAAATTTGAAGCAGAGGAGACACCTTAGTTTGGGTGTAAGAAAGATGGCATTGAGAGGGACGGGGGAAAGATGGGAGCCCCGGGATCAGCCAGCTTCTCAAGGCAGTAGCTATCATTAGTAAAACATGGTCCAGGTTCCAGGGGTCTGAAGGTCCCCCTGTATCACGATTATGACTGTCTTTCTTTAAAAAAGGGGTATGAGGGCCCATTGTCCTTACTAATATTAGGGCTAAGGACACCTTTGCTACAAAAGGGGGGAGGCAATATGTGGGAGAGCCTGTATGTTTGGAGTGATGATCAGGAATGGTGGAGAAGGGGTGAAACAGCCACAGGGGATTGCCTGTTACTCAGAGCCTCTGCTATCATTAGTGTGAGAGGTGAGTTGCATTGGGGCCCAGGTGTGCATGGGACTCACAACCCTTCCCATGGGCCTCGCAGCCATGGTCTAGCACTGTAAGCCCCAGGGGAAGGGTCTCACTCTCCTGTACCTCAAAGCCATAGTTCATCCAGACTTTAAAGTGGCCAATAGGGTGGCCAACCGTCCCTAATTTTTCAGGTTTGTTTTGCAATCGAGTCTCCTGTACCATTGTCCCATATTTTGGTTCCAGTGACTTTAAACCCTATTAAAGGACCACCAAATGTCACTCAGCCCCTTATGAGCTGTGAAAGGCATACTTACTAGTGGATAGGAGTGTGGAACTGCAGCCAGTGGAGGCCCTGCACAATGCAGCTTCAGGAGCATGCTTCTTCATTGATATACAAAGCTAACCATCATGCTGATAAACAGGCATGTCTGTGCTAATGAAATCCATGCAGCAGTCCTGGGAGGATGCTATTGGTGTTTATTCCGTCCATTAAACCTGTTCAAAGTGCTGGGTTATTGTCAGCTCTGCAGACAGAGGTACAGGGAGAGTATGATTTGCTCAGGATCAAATAGTTAAGTAGGAGACCTGAGAACTCAGCAGGCTGCTACTTGCTCCAAAGGGTATACATTTACTGAAACATTACATTTTGGTGAAAATACCATGAGACTGGGCCCTTCTTGCTTCCTCCATTCCCATTTTCTTTAACCACCTGTTTTCTATGATCTCTTACAGGGACTGTAAATACTCCCAATTTAGCCCAAAAAGGAGAAGGGGAATACGTTCAAAAGGTGAGTGCACATGAGCACTCAATTTGGCCAAAGTAAAGGAGGGAATTAAAAAAAATGCCTTCTGGTTCAACGTTTCCAAGTAGTCCAGAAGCGCATACAAGTAGCCTGGCAGGGTGCACTACTTTCAGATTTCAACCCTGAAAGGGATGCAAAAAAGATGCCTGATGACATTTAGAATTTCTTTGGTGCAAGAATGAGATGAAGGAACTGCAGTAAATGAGGGATCTTGCATAATACACCTTCACAGACGTGGTCGCCTTCAGGGATGCTAGTGGTGAATGTGAACAAGGCCCTGAGTGTGTGAAAGAAAATTGTGCTGGGGCATATCCTGGAAATGTGTCTTTGGTGTTCATTTTTGTTATTTAACCTTGATCTAAGTGTACTTATATTGTCAGATTAGAGGATAAAGGCACAGGGAGAGTATAATTCACCCAAGATCCAACACTTTAACAAAGTAGAAAACCTGAGATATTAATTCAGTAGTGCATGCTCCAAAGGCTATAATTTCGTACCCTATTACATTTTCATGACCAGACAGTAAGACAGGATTATATAGAAAGCACATTGTTCAATGGCCAAAGCATACCACTAGACCATATATCATGGTGGTTTTACCAACTCCAGATAATTGTGCGTCTTGTTGGGGGTGGTGTGAAGGTGTTTTTTGTATCATACGCTACCTGTGATCAGCCTGTTTCTAAGCTACTCCAATATTTTTATGTTGTGGGATGATTATTTTAATAATGTGAAAAAACTGTCCTTTCCCTCCAGACTGCCTGGGATGGGCTGGCCATTGGCTTGCTTCCTGAAAGAGTGCTAAAGCTTTAGGCTAAGTGAGCAGAGAGTCAGTCTGGTCAAGCACACAAAGTCAGCAGGAGGCTCATTGTCACTACTCATGTGTAGCATGACATGGGATAGCTTGGGAAGGCACAGCATGACATGCACCTCCACCAATAATAAATGATCCTAAATCTTGGGGGTAACTCAATCAATCAATCAAGCATTTGTAGGGTGTGGCAAACCACCTGTGAGTGTCTTGATGCACTGGGGCTGTTCGCTGCTGTGTGGAGGTGGTTACTCAAACAGCCAGGTCTCGTCTGAATTGTTGAAGTGATGGTGCGGTCCTGAGGTGCAGAGGGAGGTTGTTCGATGCTTTGGCTGCCAGGTGCGAGATGGAGCATCCCCTGCTGTAAGCTCATTGTATACGTGGAGTTTCTGCAATGGAGATGGAGGCTGATCAGAGTGATATGGATGGTTGGTGGAAGGTTAGGCATTTGTTGATCTATGCTGGTCCTTCATTGTGCTGAGCCTTGTAGGTGTGGGTCAGCAGCTTGAAATGGCATCTCTTCTGAATCAAGAGCCAGTTCAAATTCCTGAGATGGGGTGTGATGTGGGTCCTTCTGGGGAGGTCAAGTATCAGTCTTGCAGAAGTGTTCTGTATTGTTTGCAATCTCTTCATTAAGCGTGCAATAATTCCCACATAAAGCGTGCTTTCATAGTCCAGCCTGCTGGTGATGGTGGCCTGTGTGACGGTCCTTTTGGTGTATGTCAGGAGCCACCTGAAGATCTTGCGGAGCATGCAGAGGATGCAGAAGCAGGCTGAAGAAACTGTGTTGACTTATCTCTTCACCGATAGTCTGTCATCTAGGATGATGCCACAGTTGCGGGCGTGGTCTGGTGGAATGGGGGGGTGAACCAAGCTCGGCCAGCCACCATGAGTCATTCCATGGCAAGGTGTTGCTCCTAGGCCTGGGCAGTAAACTCTGCTCTGTTTGTGGAGTTCTGAGTTATTTCCTCGCTTGCGCTCACCAGCGTTAAGTTGGCGAGCACACGTGAGGAAAATCCAACGTTAGACCACCTCCCAGCGAGATTTCTCAAAGTGGGCGTTCATGGATGGTCATGAATGCTCACGTTGAGAAACCATCAGTTTGCGTTGAGGAAGCTGCTGCTTGAGTTGAAAATCAAATCGAGCAGCAGAAAGAAGCAGCATCCGCTTGCGCTGCACATGATGCCGTTCGCACTGATTTTCCAGCGCAGGACAAACAACCGGCACTAAAAATCAGCACATATGGCGCAACCTAACACACTCTGCTGCTTCCAGAACTCCGTGTAACGTGGAAGAATTTTTTGGGCGAAGTTCCGCTCAGGCATAGTTCTGTTTTGTTCATGTTGAGTTTGAGACATTGATCCTTCATCCAGTTTGCAGCGTTCATCATGCACCTGTGGAAGCTGGCGTTGGTGTTAGAGGGATCTTCAGACAGAGAGAGGGTGAGCTGTGTGCCAGCATAGGAGATAATGTTGAGCCTGTGTGATCTGACAGTGCGGGCAGTGGGGTCATATAGATGTTGAAGAGGGGTGAGCCCTGGGGGACTTCCCAGATGATCCTTTTGGGCTGTGAGGTGAACGGAGGGAGACAGATCCTTTGGGTTCTGCCAGTGAGGCGTGAGGCAAAACATTTGAGGTGTTTCCTCAAATCCCAATGTGGTGGAGTCTGTTGATTAGGATGTGGTAAGAGACGGTGTCAAACACGGCCTACAGGTCCAGGAGGATGAGGGCTGCTGTTTCCCCATGGTTCAGGAGCAGGAGGTCTCTGATGTCATCCATGGCTGCAATCAAGGCTGTCCTAGGACTGTAGTTAGCTTAAAAACCAGATTGGAAGGGGTCCAGGAGGTTGTGGTCTTCCAGGTGTTGGGTGAGGCTCTGGTAGGGGAGCAGTGAGATGGGCCTATAGTTCTTCAGATCAGTGGGGTCAGCAGATGGTTCCTTCAGGAGGGGTCTCACCACAGCGTGTTTTCAGTCTTCATGGAAGGTGGCCACGGTGATGGAGGCATTCAGGACCTTCCTAAGCTCGTCTCCTATTGTCTTGCTTCTGAGGTTGAAGACATGGTGGAGGCATGGGTCTGTGGGTGCCCCCGCAGTGCACGAAGTTCATGATGGAGATGGTGTAATGCAGTGAGGAGTTCCCAGTGTGTGAAAAGGTGTTTGACGTGGGTTTGTGGATGTGACCTGAACTATGCTGTCTGCAGCGGAGGATTGGTGTTTGAAGTTTCTGTAGATGGCCGAGATCTTGTAGAGGTTGTTGCACAGTTCTTGAAAGGGTGTGATCTCGTTCTCGTTGGCTGCAGGATTTGTGAACTCTTTTCTGATGGCAAAAAGTTCTTTGTTGTGGTTTGCGCTGTCTTTTATGTGGTCTTCTAGCTGATGCTAGGGTGACCAGATTCTCAAACCAAAAAACCGGGACAGGTCATAGACATAGAAGTAGGACTATAGTTTGCAGTAACCGTAGGACTATTTGACAGCTGTCTGAAAAGGGACTACAATGACAGCTTCCTCCACAGAGGGAGATGAAGGATTCCAGACTACAAATAGGAGGTCTTTTATTGGCTGTAACCATTAACTCCATTTTGACAGACTTTGCCTCAACATTTGCTATAGTTGGTGACCACCCTTGCCTTGAAATTCCAAGTATGTGTGCTTATTAAATAAGTCTATATATATATATAGACCAAGCGCTTAAAATCAGAAACAACCCAAAGAACCAATCTCAAAAGCCGCAGACAATGTCACAAAAACAGACACCAGCGGGAAGCCGCACTACAAAAAACAACAGAGGAAATGGAATCGAAAATGATTTGCCCCTCAAGTGAATCTCTCTCTATAATCAACCTAACGGACATGCATCTCACTACCACAGAAAAGAAAATTCTATCTCTTGGTTTATCACATTGCCCACCTAACAACTTCAACTATGCACAAAACCGCATTGACTTGTATAAATATGCTCGCAAATTGTGTAAATTTCATTTACTCAATAAAGCCAAACAACCTACAGTCCAAGAGACAATGATATGTGACAGTGGAAGTCCATCGCTGATCACAGCAAATGATTATGAGTTAATGTGTGATTTACAGGAATTGCATAGGGAAGGGTCACTAGACAATACTATGATGAGTAGTGGCAGTGTGCCTAGGCTTGATATGCCTGGACTGACAGGATTGAAACCTAAATCAACATTTAATCCCATCATGTTGCATGAAAACATCGATATTTACAATGAACTAGTGACAACCCAACTTAAAAAACTGCATATTTCTACATTACAGACCCAACAAAAAAGTCTTAAACAAAACAACTGTTATGGTAGCCTAATGAAGAAACTACAAAGCAATGATAATTTGATCATACGACAGTCAGACAAGGGAGGCAACATTGTCCTATGGCTGAGGAAAATGTACATGGACGAAGCTCTTCAACATCTGAATGATCGCCAGTGCTACAGGCAGGGTGATTGGAAGACGGTGAAATTGGCATGGAATGACTTCAACACCAAACTACTATCGTGGAAGAGTGCTGGGCTACTAAGTAGTGATGAATTCAAATTTCTTAAGGTCAACCACCCAGTAATTCCTGCCTTCTACCTGATTCCTAAAATTCACAAAGACCCCAACACACCTCCCGGGAGACCTATAATTTCTGCTAAGAACAGCATTATGGAGAACACTTCACGCTACATTGATTTCTTTCTTCAAGAGCATGTCAAAAATGTACCCTCATACCTACAGGACACGGGGGATTTTCTAAGAAAGATCAACACTATATCTTGGCAAGAGGACTATCTATTGATTACCCTTGATGTCACTGCTCTATACACCAGTATACATCACATGGATGGAGGCAGAGCAATTGAGCATTACTTACGGACTAAACCAATTTACATGTTGCAACACAACAAAATGCTGTCTGATATGGTTATGACTTGTTTAAATAACAACTACTTTTTATTCCAAAGTCAGGTGTTCCAGCAAATGAAAGGAGTAGCTATAGGGGCTTGCTTCTCCCCCAGTTACGCATGTCTGCACATGGGACTGTGGGAGGAGCAAGTCCTCACGGCTAAGTTTGGTCACATCATGAGCAACCATATCATAGCTTGGTATCGTTACATAGACGATTTATTCCTTATTTGGAAGGGATCTGAGGCAGCAGCCAACTTGTTTATTGAAGAGCTTAATGTAAACAACCTCAACCTGGAGTTTACATCACAGATCAGTAAAGTATCCGTAAATTTTATGGATGTAGAAGTGTACATCAAAAACAACCAGCTGCAGACCCGGGTACACCGTAAATCTACAGCAGGCAATACGGTGCTGCATGCCACCAGCCACCACCCTAGCTATCTGATACGTAGCATCCCATATGGTGAGATGCTGAGTATCAGACGCATTTGCAGCACAGACGATGATTGCACTAAGGCTCAACAGGAAAGCAAGAAAAGGTTTTTAGCCAGAGGCTATACTGCCAACATGCTAGAGAAAGCTAATGCCATCTCTCGCTTCACAGCACTAAGTGGCAATGCTAAACAGGTCGACTTGCCCAACGTATCTAGAGCCACCCTAGACCCACCTAGACTAATTACCACATACAATCGCCAACATAACAAATTACGTATGATTCTTAATAAGAATTGGTCGGTTGTTCGGGGGGATCTAGTTATTGGTGACACTCTACCCAAAGCTCCGAGATATTCTTTCGGAGAGCACGCTCAATGAATGACATGCTTGTCAAGAGTAGTCTAGAAGTTACTACCAACAATTCCTGGTTACAGTCAACTAAAGGCTTCATAAAATGTGCCTCATGTAAAGCCTGCAAACTGGGTAGGAATAAAACATCATACAAAACCCCATTTAATGATGTTCCTGTAGTCATCTCCAAAAAACTGACATGCAAAACTGATTATGCGATCTATGTGCTGGAGTGTACGTGTGACCTGCAATATGTTGGTGGTGTGGAAATTTAGCTCGCAAACTGAACATTATCTGCGCCATCTTGCCCCTCCCCAGCACCACGCGCAACGAATGCACGGCCGCCATTTTAGACACCCCACTCATTGTCAATCGCCAGCGCGGTCCCCTTGGCGCTGCGAGCATCCCCCGCGCGCTGGCCACCCCCGCTCTCTCATACAGGCCATAAACCCTCTCCTTCTGCGCGACCCTGCTACGGAACCACTTCCGACCGACAAACCCATACATGGTCATGCCTCTCCTTTGATAACCCCCTTCCTCTGCGCCCCATTGACCGAACTGGTCCCAGGCCATCACCTAGCCCTGCGGATGCAGTTTATTGCCCCTACTGTAAAGGAAACACCCCACATCAAAGGGATTACAGTAGAATCAAAGCCCCTACCCCCTGAGACCCGGCCAGTTGCACACACCCCCGGGAATTAGCGGAATTCCCTGCTGCGCGATAGCCATCTCCCACTGCGGGTAGGGTGGGAACTTCTACTGTATCTATGTGTGGGATCGGATCTGAACCGGGGCTTCAGGGGATATTTCCCCGCACATCAAGGGAATCACAAGAATGTACTATGTGTAATAAAGCAATAAACCAGTGTATAAGAGACCAGGTCTCAGAGATGCAGTTAGAGCACCTCGTGACGATACCTTGCTGTCTGATCTGATGTGTTCTGCTCCGACGGAATAAAACCTTGTTTCCTGCCTTCCAGTCTCCGGCGCCTGCCTCTTTTATTGGTAAATTATCGAGTGGTATGAGAGGCGATTATCGCCGGGCAAAATACTTGGAAGATATCGACTGAAACTGCCGCTACCATTTAACAATTGGCGTCCCAAACGTGGGGCCCATCAGCGACACGTGGATCCAGTGGGAGAGGTCCCGACGACAGAGTGAACGACTGCAACGATCGGGAGAGCTCCTGCCCAATAGACCCTCGTCTGGCAGCCGATCATCCGAACTTCACTGGTTCCGAGCAGACCTCTCTCGAGTGATCTACGGTCCTGACTGGGAACCATCAGGAGTGCCGCGGCAAATACGGAGAATAGAGGACGATCGGGCGCTGGAGGCGGAAGACGAGAAACTGTCCATGCGGTCCGGGTAAGGTCGTGAAACACGACAAAAGTGCGAAATAATTGATTGATTGATTGAATACTAGTATTGCTCATTGATTGTGCTCATTGATTGTTCTCTTTTGAGATATTCGCTGTCTACAAACGGGGAGGAGTAGAAATACTCTCTCTCTCTCTCCCTTTGCAGATAGTGAAGGGTAGGTAACGCAGACTTTTGTCCCCGTTGAAACCCGTCGTGCCTATCTTTATCTCCCCATTGATTGATTGTCCGAACATTGATTGTTTTGAAGAATAGTGCTTTTTGAGATATTCTCTGTTTGCAAATAACGTAGAATAGGAATATTCTGTCTAGTCTTTGCAAATAGTGAAGGGTAGGTAACGCAGACTTTTGTCCCCATTGAAACCCGTCGTGCCTATCTTTATCTCCCCATTGATTGATTGATTGATTGTCCGAACACTAGTTGCTCGATATTGGTTCTTTGGAGGTATTCTCTGCTTACAAATAACGAGGAATAGAGATATTCTGTCTAGTCTTTGCAAGCAGTGAAAAGATAGGTAGTGCTGACTTTTGTCCCCGTTGAAACCCGTCATGCCTATCTTCTCCCCACTGATTGGTAGTTGGTTCTGCCCGGACCGCTTATTAGAGGTGAACCACCCGGCTCCACTGGAAGGCACCCCTAATAAGGACATGTTCACTAAATATGGACTAGTCGCCGTGGCTTATAGCAAGCTGTGGCATAAATATACCAAGAAGGAGCCCGAAAGTCAGTGGCCACTGATGGGATCCTTCGACGATCGCAAGATAGAAGCGCTAGAAGTAGCTCTGCGTAGCAATAAGACGACGCCTACTATGCTTGACAGTATTGGCATGTGGCGTAAAGAAGCGACGCAACGGAAAAAGAGGGAAGAAGTAAAAGCAGAAAAGGAATTACGAAAGGCAGCTCACCTTGCCGCTAAAAAGTTAGAAGAAGACATAAAAGAGAGAAGGGAAACTAAGCTAAGCCAGGAGCCCGAAACCTCAGGCCAGTACGCTGTTAGGTCCCCTTCTTTGCTCTACCCTGTGTTGTCCTCCAGGCAGCAAACGAATGACGAATTACTGTTAGGTCCCCCGACCATTTACATGCCCCCTCCGTATGCACCCTCCCAATCAGTAGTGCAACACCCACAACCCCCGAACACGAACGAAAGCAGTACAGGGGCCTCGGCCCTCACGGCCTCCGCGCCGGCTGAACCTCTTGTACTAAACCTAACGTCGACTACAACGCTAGACGACCATGAGATAGGAAAGAAAGAGTCCACCAGAATGAATCGGTTAACTAAAGATGAACGAGCAGGAATTGACAAGATAGTAGGGACGCTGGTGGAGCGAAAAGAAAGTGAGGAGTATATAACGGACGTGTATAAATCGTATGCCGACAGCCGCAGACGACACTTCGTCGTACGGCTCTGTTATCGCACCCTGAATACATATGAGAATAGGTACCACGATAAAGGTCCCGAAGGCCTAGCGGCCCTATATAGGAAGGTAGACATTGGGGAAGAAAGAGAGGGCGATGTAACGAACCTCTTCACTCGTACACTCGAGGTCTACCGACACCTTAAAGAACATGGACAGACAACCACAACGGAAACCCCCATGGCAACTAAGCCCCAGGGAGGAAGGGCCGAGGCCATGATGCCCATTAAAGAAGCTGCCCCCTACTGGGTCCCCCCACGGGGTCAGGGAACACACGACGACATCAACCACCAAGATGCGAAGGGAAGGGTTGTATATAACTGGGTCTACCAGCCGTGGGACCGGCAAGATATTTTGACCTTTAGAAAGACCCTACCCGACTTGAGAAAGAACCCGACTGCCTTCTACACTGAATTAGGTACAGCCTTAGGCTCAACGATAATGACGTTAGCAGATATCGACTTGTTCTTTGGGCTATGTCTGCCGGCTGATGTGTGGAAACAAATCCGGAAAGTTGACCACGCTGAGCCGTTCGGATATACCTGGGTACAACTCGATACCATAGGTAAACAGCGAGAACCAGGACAAAAACCCCCTAGAGACCATGCATCTACACCCTACAACGGACGGAGAGACTTAGATGGAAATCAATGTGCATTCTGTAGAGGGTTCGGACACTGGAAATCCCAGTGCCCGGTCCATTTGGAACTGAACAAAAATAGGGACCCCAATAGACACAACCGGAAGTTTGTTGATACCCACCATCAACGTCACCACACTTGATTAGGATCACGTGCAATCGAGCAAATGCCATTTTTTTCCGAATACGCTAACCAGATCACTGATACGTACAACGCTCCAGCGAAATAGTATGGTCAAACATTTTTTAATAAATTACAAGTATAACAACATTCCGGCAAAATGAACAGGATAAAACACGTTTTAAAAAACAACTATTTACATAACAGTCTGCTGCAACCTCCATCCCAAAGCCTTAACGTCCACGTGACACCGTCCTCGCCTCTCCTTCCTCGAAATTGCAACATTGGCCTGTTTTGGGCGGTCCCTCTTAGTTGACTTTGGGCTATAAAAACCATGCAAAAATCCATTGACATCAGTGGCGAGCGATTGTGCGAATAGGCCGGAGGCTATACGAAGCGCCGAAGTTCTGGCAAATACCAAGGCGAAGCCCGCCACGCTGTGCGGACCTTCCCGTTTTCTTTCTTTCTTCAATTATGGCTGCTGCCCTGGCGGGGGGAGGCGACGCGAACGGACCTCCCCCACCTCCCCAGGTGGAGGCTTGCCAGGCATCCCAACCGCCTTTAACTCTCCGGCCAGCTGAGCTGCACCCAGCCATCTTTTTCATCGGCCTGCTGAATTTCACCCTGGCACGCTGTGCGGGTCTTCCCAGTCACTTCTTCCTTCAATAACGGAGGGTGCCCTGGCGGGGGGAGGCGACGCGAACGGACCTCCCCCACCTCCCCAGGTGGAGGCTCGCCATCAGATGAGGGCACCCCAAACCACGCCTTTCACACGTCGGCCAGCTGAGTTGCGCCCTGCCACTTCATTCGCCGTTCGGCTGAGCCGGCACCCCTGCACGCGGCCGCCAGGCAACCACCCAAGGACAGGGTTCACCAGGACTACCGCTAGCACCCGACGCGGGGAGTGGGCCCCCGCAGCCAAGTAAGTAGGGGCCCACTCCGATGATGATGTCCTCCGGATTGCTGTTGTCGCTGCAACTGATGCCACTCCGGTGGCAGCACCACCCGATCTGCTACTGTTACTGCTGCTGGCTCCTCTCCGGTGACTGTACCGAGGAGCTGCTGCTACTGCTGCCCTTGAACTCCGGCGGCCGACCCCTCCGGTTCCAGGCCTGGCCCACCGTGAGACAATTCTGGACTCAAAAGCTTGTTTGCTAGGGCATGGGCCCCACCCTTGACAGAACGCTCCCCTCAGCCTTGCAGAATTGGTTGGAGTCATTTGACATTCGACTCCTGCGGACTTCCGGTAAGGACAAAACCACCGCCATTGCTCTTTTTTCCCCGGGCGGCAGCCGCCTTGCCTCCGCTTGGTGCAGTGAGAAAGTAAAGCGTCGGCGGAAGAACCCGCCTGCTGCCCCCGCCCTAAGAACGAACCATGGCATTGCTACAAGGTTGCAGTGACGCCATGCTGACGCAAAGCTTGACGCTAACGAAGGTTCTCGAACCACCGAAAGGAATTCTGGTTCAACTGCTAAATTCATGGAAAGACTTAGACTGTGCACTGGCCCGACCCCGCCCCAAGATGGCGCTGATGTAGGAGTGGCCTATAACTCCTTGTGGCGTTCCAGCCACGTGACATTTGTGTTAAAAAGACATATATATATGTATGCGATACTTTCACACATGATGGTGGGGGAAAGGGGGGAACCAAATTTTTTATATTAATCTAGTGTTGCTCATGTTGCTCGACGCCTCTCACACCGTGGCCGATCTATGGCGGCTGTAGGCCCGTATTTCCATACTGACATTGTTTTAAATAAAGGGCTTCTTAAAAAAAAAAAAGGAATTACGAAATCAGTGTCATGACTAATCATCTAGGTTGTTGAAAGTTTTTTCCTTTTTGAACAAATGATTGTTACTCCTAAGCGAAAGCATGCCGATAATACAAACTCGATTTGCCTAACACATTTTTGTTTTACGGAATTTGTACCCACCATGCCTGTCCTTTTCAAAGAGTTGTCAAATCAATGATCAACTATAAGGTATATACCGAACGCAAGGTATGATATCTTGCACCACAATATACGACCAATTGAGAAATACATGTACGACCAGGGAACCCGAATTCAGGAAATGAATGAACTAGAACATCTTCGCATCGACCTAGAGAATAATAAGTCCGTGGTATCACACACTCCTGCGGCTAGCCTGGTACATGGTAGGTAGAACTTTTTCGTGTCTACACGCGCTAAGGTATTTTTACTACTGCACCTCCCCTCCCCTCTTATTTTCCCCTCTATAGGTCACGACGAAGTTCCGACTGAAAAGTGGAGTGGACACGGACCGCACCAAGTTCAATATCAGGGAAACCATAGACAAATGTTGCGAGATAGTGCGAAAAATTACAGATCATCATTGGAAACGTGGAAAACTGTATGACATGATTGTGCGTGTATACTACGACTATACGATATGAATGTGTATGCATTTCATGTTTGGGTCACTTGAAGAGAGCGTCATTGTATGATTGAAGTGTGCGTCTACCGATCAAAGGGAGGAGAATAAAAGGGTCAGACAACCCATAAGATAAACTACAAAATACTAAAGGTACGCAGCGTGCATAGGAATAGAGGACAGGAAAGGAGAGGTCCCCGTGCTCGACGCAACCCTGAGTCTCCATCTTGTTGCATGTGCTGTCATACCCTATCCGACATTTGTGTGTACATGATCACCGAATTTATGTCTTTTCCCCGCTTGTGTTTTCTTACATGGAACAGACCCATGCTACCCCATGTTGTATGTGCACCAAGTGGCCTATTATCTTACTCATCTCTCTCTCTCTCGTTTTATGTCGTGTGTATGCCAAAATAGCCTACTTGATGCACATCTCTCTCCCTCTCTCTCTCTCTCTCTCTCTCTCTCTCTCTCTCTCTCTCTCTCTCTCTCTCTCTCTCTCTCTCTCCCCCTCCCTCGCAAAAGGCTCTCTCTCTCTCTCTCGCCCTCTTTTCTTCTTGAATAAATTAAACGACATACACCCCTTTGGTAAGTGTATAATTGGCCTGAACACAGTGGTGTTCGAACAAATTGACAGAAACAAAAACGACCATACTTTACCACGTTACTACCTCTCCTTTTTACAAACATTAAGCCTAATCGGCTGAGAAGGAAAGGACAGGTAAGACGACTGATGTCCCCCAATCTGACCCACAACACGGGGACTATATGTCAGTGGTTTTTGTTCTTAAAGGACACCATCTCCACCACCCAGAATTACTCCCGCCCAATTACCCCGAAGTAATATGTCTAAAGCACCCTGTTCTCCCAAAGATAACCCCAGCCCTATACTAGCCGCCTCAGAGTATTTCGAACGACACAGCTGATGACCTTATTCACTAATAAAACCTCGCCTAAACTGATAAAGGGTTATCTATTGTCACCAGCAAAAATAATGCTTAGCTTATGTTCCTCCCCGAAATGGATACTCGTGAACCCGTGACAGTAGCACCTCGCACTTTCTTTTTATAAACTTAGCAGTCCTCGGAAAGAAATATGTAGTAACAAAACTTGTGTTGGGACGAACGAGCCTCTGCCGGAGAAGCCGGTTCGAATTTCTTTTTTTATATACTAGGAGGTTGACCGATGTCAGGCTTCCTACAACCAGTATCAGGCGCAGGAATCGACACCTAGGGGGCCAGACGATGGACAGGGACACCCACAGAAACTTGCACCACAACAATAATTGATAAGATTAGTAAACGCACACACTATCATCAGAGTTAAGAGACACCAATCATGCAGCAACCGATAAAAACATGTCCGCGACTACTCGGTGGTTGGGAGAGAGGATGAAGTATGTAAATGTCTTCCCTGCCAACTCTCTAAGACTTTTGTTTCTTGTACCCATTTAAAGATAACGTGCTGCCATCGGAAGGGAGGGGTCGGACGTGACGCACAGCCTGGCTGCAGACCTTGGAACATCTATGACATCGACCAAGGGGGAGGCTACGAAGCAAAAGGGGCATGGGACGAGACACCTTTTTCAGGACGATAAGCGCGAGGGGCTACCTCGAGGCCCCCTGCTCACCGACCAGCGCGCCTGAAGTCTCAACCCGTCGGGCCCGATTGATGGGCCCAGTGCTGGAAGATTCTGCTCCCCTTGGTCCACATATTTGATCTGATCCCACTCCACCCCCTCTTCCCTCGGCGTCCCGAAGCACGTCACACCCTTCTCTCTCTCACCATCTTTTATATGGATTATGAATCTGACCCACCCACAGAAGAACAAAAGGCAGGTACCCTGTCTCAAAGTACCTATGGTGAACTGTGTTAAGGAACAGGGCTGTGATCGGAGAACAATGAATGATCACACCCTGCAACGTGAGAAATTGGATTTGAGCTGGACCTTAGCTCCGCCGCCGGTGCTCAACAGTGCCAACGAAAGAAGAACAACAATGAGAGCTTACCAGTGATAGCTCTTTATAAAAAGGACACTGGAAAGAAGAACCCATGTCAAAGTCGAAAATCCTCTCCCAACCACCTTTTTATATTAACTATCTTCTTATCAAGTTTTCATGGTGTTGCATCAATCACTTCCGACTGTACACTGAGAAGTTAAGAAAATGTAACTTTGTATAGTAACATTCATACAACACCAGCCATGTACACAACTATACTGCAACTTTGAATGTACTTCCTCCTCGCCTGCTTCATCAAACTGTATGAGACAATGTACAAATGTGTCAGATTACTCCTGCCTACCCTAAAGACTCTGTATCTTTAAAATGTGTGACGAACATTGACGATACTGTAACTGAAAGGCTAACAAAGGCAAATATTGGCCGGACAAGCTGGCGAGATATGTTAAAAGGGAGGACTGTGGAAATTTAGCTCGCAAACTGAACATTATCTGCGCCATCTTGCCCCTCCCCAGCACCACGCGCAACGAATGCACGGCCGCCATTTTAGACACCCCACTCATTGTCAATCGCCAGCGCGGTCCCCTTGGCGCTGCGAGCATCCCCCGCGCGCTGGCCACCCCCGCTCTCTCATACAGGCCATAAACCCTCTCCTTCTGCGCGACCCTGCTACGGAACCACTTCCGACCGACAAACCCATACATGGTCATGCCTCTCCTTTGATAACCCCCTTCCTCTGCGCCCCATTGACCGAACTGGTCCCAGGCCATCACCTAGCCCTGCGGATGCAGTTTATTGCCCCTACTGTAAAGGAAACACCCCACATCAAAGGGATTACAGTAGAATCAAAGCCCCTACCCCCTGAGACCCGGCCAGTTGCACACACCCCCGGGAATTAGCGGAATTCCCTGCTGCGCGATAGCCATCTCCCACTGCGGGTAGGGTGGGAACTTCTACTGTATCTATGTGTGGGATCGGATCTGAACCGGGGCTTCAGGGGATATTTCCCCGCACATCAAGGGAATCACAAGAATGTACTATGTGTAATAAAGCAATAAACCAGTGTATAAGAGACCAGGTCTCAGAGATGCAGTTAGAGCACCTCGTGACGATACCTTGCTGTCTGATCTGATGTGTTCTGCTCCGACGGAATAAAACCTTGTTTCCTGCCTTCCAGTCTCCGGCGCCTGCCTCTTTTATTGGTAAATTATCGAGTGGTATGAGAGGCGATTATCGCCGGGCAAAATACTTGGAAGATATCGACTGAAACTGCCGCTACCATTTAACAGTGGTACCAAATTGCAGGTCCACAAACGTATACTCCAGCACATGAGAGCTATCAGCAATCACGATGCAACTTATCCAGTTGCTAGGCACTTTAAAGAAACCCATGGTAACTGCTTAGACGCGGTCCCCCCACTTCGCCGTGGTGGTGACCGTGAAGCCTTGCTCAGAAGGCTAGAGACAAGATATATTATTGAATTGGAATCCAAAATCCCGAATGGACTCATTTCAAGTGAAGATTTCTTCACTTGGCTATAATATCTCTTAGAAACTCGCAGTCATATGCCAGCTCTATTGCAGCCACCAGCACCATGTTAAATAACATTGCCCCATTGCTGTATTTGACCATTTGTGCCATCCAGAGGGCAAGGTGTGTGGCTGTATTTTAACAACATTTTTTCCAACACTGGGGCATATTATCAAGCCAGGCGATACAATTATCGCCGCTTTAGCGGCAGAAAACTGCCACTAAAACGGCGATAATGGGCTTGATAATATGCTCTATGGAATTCCAATTGAAGCCCATGTTAGATGTGAAGGACATCTAACATAGGCTTCCATTGGAATTCCATAGAGCATATTATCAAGCCCATTATTGCCGTTTTAGCGGCAGTTTTCTGCCGCTAAAGAGGCGATAATTTTATCGCCTGGATGATAATCTGCCCCACTGAGTTTATTATTTTTGGTATTTTCTTTGCTCACATTTCACTCCTCTTCTTCTCCTTTTTTGATTTTATATCAATAAATTGTGACTATGAGGGCAGATTAGTCGGGACCATCAAAGTGGTAGTTTTCAGTGGTACTGAACATTAACAACTCCCCTCTTTCTCTTACTGACTATGAATTGAAACCTGTCTGTAGGGACGTCTAGACCATTAATTATGTCAGCCCCTCTCCCTTTCTCCCTCTAATACCTATATGCAGGGGATTCAGTACATAGGATGGCTTTTTAGATATTTATGATGTAATAAATATTTATGAGTGGTTTTAGAGGTTTTTATTGGGACTTGTTTATATCTTACAGGTATATTTGGATTTTGATCAACCAATTTCAATCTTGGACTCTGGTTTTTACAAATATATTAGCCATTGGCTAAGTTTTTGGTTTTGGGCATGCCATCCTAAGGTGATTGTTGCTAATTCCATGTCTTATTCGGGGCATTGTACCACTGTTTTGAACCGTAACCACTGTAGGAAAGTCTGATATGCAATAACTATTCTTGGGAAATACTTTTGCGGTTGGGGGGTCTGCTATAAATTTTACATCTAGATCCATGGCATGTTGATGATGGAACTATCTAGTGAATGCTACGTAATATGACAATTGCACTAATTGCGTTATGATATATTGTTTTGCACACGTGTTGATGTTTTTGCACACACAATTGGAGGCAATACAGATTATATCTTTTTTATCAATCGGGTTGTGACTCTGATAGCGTATTCTGCACTTTGTTACTGTCCCCCAAGACCATATGCCATCCATGCTCTCAGCCCCACTATGGGGCCGAATTTACTTTGCCTAATTTGCACATGCTGTTTTTGCACTACTGCTTGATTTGCACAGTCTGTAGGGCCAGGTTTAATCTATTGCAAACATCAAGAATGTTATAAAGATTTTAACATATATCTTAATATATATTTTAATTTGTCATGAGCTAATTTGTCAACCGCTATGTATTTTATACTAATTACTATATTATGCAATGTCACGACTGAGTATATGTTCCATGTCTATTGGCCCCACAGTCACATGATGTTCACCTCATTCACTTTAAATTCAATGGCTTTTCCTATCAGCGTCATGTGATCAAAGCCTTTCTGAGGCCAAAACGCGTCATGGCGGTGCTTGGTGCGCTAATAGAACAATAAAGACTTTTGCACGCAGCAGCTTGGGTCTGTTTTCGTCCTTCCTGACTATCTGGATTCGTAAGACGGATATATATATATAGTGCGAGAACTCCCACAACCTCCGAACAGACGGCGAAGAAGGAGAGACGAACCACAGGAATCTTCAGGCAAGAGTGTTCATTCGACCATTACGACCATTTCTCAGCAACACATGACGCGTTTCGGGCTCAAAAGCCCTTGTTCACATGCGGAGACAGATTGCACTGAATGATTTTTATACGCTGCAAAATGTACACCCTCTTCCAGGTCACATGATACTAGACCTGGAAAACAGACTTCGTATAGTACTCTAAAAGACATGGAATATATATATATATACACACAGTGTGTCGCTCTAATTAGAGCTCTTCAAACAGTTATAGCTTTGTCCAGACAAAAGGAAGCACCCAGTATAAGTCAAAAGAATACCCTTTCAGGCATAGAGTGATGAATAAATTATGCACAAAAAGAAGCAGAGAACTCTGGGTAGGTCTCAAGTTTAGGTGGAAATCAGCTCCTGCATAGAGCACTCTCAACACCAGCGACACTCTAGATCTGCTCACCTCAAATGTCTGCTTTTCTATCAAAGTTTTTAAGCATAGGATTAGCACAGCGCTATCCACGCCGAGATAGAAATGGACAAAGTCTTTTGCCATTTCTACAGCAAAGTCTTTCAGCATAGGACTAGCACAGTGCTGTCCTTGCCGAGCTGTAAAATGACAAAAGCCATTTACTACTCCAGGCACAATATCACAGCTTTGAATTGGTAAAATACCAACCAAGCCAACCTGACATTAGTAAAAGCAACCCCTGACACAGTGCTTCGCTCTAATTAGAGCGCTTCAGAGAGGTATAGTTTTGTCCAGACACAAAGGACGACCCAGAATAAGTCAAAAGAATACCCTTTCAGGCATAGAGTGACGAATAAATTATACAAAAAAGAAGCAGAGAACTCTGGGTAGTTCTCAAGTTTAGATGGAAATCAGCTCCTGTATAGAGCAGTCTCAACACCAGCGACACTCTAGATCTGCTCACCTCAAATGTCTGCTTTTCTATCAAAGTTTTTAAGCATAGGATTAGCACAGTGCTATCCACGCCGAGATAGAAATGGACAAAGTCTCTTGCCATTTCTACAGCAAAGTCTTTAAGCATAGGACTAGCACAGTGCTGTCCTTGCCGAGCTGTAAAATAACAAAAGCCATTTACTACTCCAGGCACAATATTACAACTTTGAATTGATAAAATACCAACCAAGCAAACCTGAAATGAATAAAAGCAACCCCTGATACAGTGTGTTGCTCTGATTGGAGATCTTCAGAGAGATATAGCTTTGTCCAGACACAAAGGAGCACCCAGTATAAGTCAAAAGAATACCCTTTCAGGCATAGAGTGATGAATAAATTATGCAAAAAAAGAAGCAGAGAACTCTGGGTAGGCCTCAAGTTTAGGTGGAAATCAGATCCGGCATAGAGCACTCTCAACACCAGCAACACTCTAGATCTGCTCACCTCAAATGTCTGCTTTTCTATCAAAGTTTTTAAGCATAGGATTAGCACAGTGCTATCCACGCCGAGATAGAAATGGACAAAGTCTTTTGACATTTCTACAGCAAAGTCTTTGAGCATAGGACTAGCTCAGTGCTGTCCTTGCCGAGCTGTAAAATGACAAAAGCCATTTACTACTCCAGGCACAATATTACAACTTTGAATTGGTAAATTACCAACCAAGCCATCCTGAAATGAGTGAAAAGAACCCCTGACACAGTGTGTCACTCTAATTAGAGCTCTTCAGAGAGTTATAGCTTTGACCAGACACAAGGAAGCACCCAGTATAAGTCAAAAGAATACCCTTTCAGGCATAGAGTGATGAATAAATTATGCAAAAAAAGAAGCAGAGAACTCTGGGTAGTTCTCAAGTTTAGGTGGAAATCAGTTCCTGTATAGAGCACTCTCAACACCAGCGACACTCTAGATCTGCTCACCTCAAATGTCTGCTTTGCTATCAAAGTTTTTAAGCATAGGATTAGCACAGTGCTATCCACGGCGAGATAGAAATGGACAAAGTATTTTGCCATTTCTACAGCAAAGTCTTTAAGCATAGGACTAGCACAGTGCTGTTCTTGCCGAGCTGTAAAATGACAAAATCCATTTACTACTCCAGGCACAATATTACAACTTTGAATTGGTAAAATACCAACTAAAACCAACCTGAAATGATATATATATATGTACGCTGTAGTTGTCAATATTTGATACTGCTGGTTGGGTTGCTGATAGCCAGAAACTAAAAGAAAAGGTGACCTTGTAATCAAAAACCCTTTTAATCATGTGTAATATTACCCCACAATGGTATGATGTTATGCAGGAGTAAATCTATGCAAGGGTTGGGGAGTGGGTGTTTCAAGGCGTAGTTACCTTAAAAGTTTGCAAACACACACCAACGCTTGAGTTTGTCAGTATTCACCAACTCATTGGCACCCCTTCCCTCTCTGAAAATGGTCAGATATTTATTTCTGTCAAGGGCAGGAGTAAATGTCTTTCCAGAGTGGGAAGGCAAAGCAAATACCCCAAACTTAATGGAAACTTGATGGAAGAGGTTTTCTCCATGTGGAAAATATTTTCTCGTAAGGAAAAGAGGAAAGCAATTGTGCAACAGTACAAAGGTATTACCTCTCCAGAATGTGTGCAACTGTGCTTCAGAGACAGTTCAACTCCGCAGCCAAAAAATGTAATCAAAATTGTTTTCCAGGATTATGCTTGAAAAGCTGTGGCTGGCATAGCTCTCCAGGAGCAACATGGTAAAAGTATGTACAGTCTTAAAATTTGTAAGACTGCATCGATGATGGAGCAAACATCTCAGGCAAAGTTTCCCGCATTTGTTTGTCAATTTGGCACAATCTACGCAATCCCAAAAGCTCTCTCAGCCTTCCTAGGAGTAAAAGGTGAGACTTCCTGAGGAAGATTAATTTAGCATGAAGCTAACAAGTACCAGAATGTAAAGGGATGACAGCTAAAAAGCCTGGGATGGGTTAATAACGTCAAAGGCGGTGTATTGTAAAAAAGGCTAAAAGATTGCCCCTCCAAGCTGAAAAGTGAATGAGGAAGAAGGAAGGGAAACGGAGACAAAAAGGACGACAATAACATTGAGAAACAATAAAAAAAATGGCCATTAAAATACTTGCGTTGCGAGTCTTGGGCTGGCTGGCTTGCAGGCTGGGAGGGCAAGTCTTGTGTGGCTTCAGAAGGATCCTGGCTGAGGCAGCTCAGATGCGGAGGCAGGGTCCCGATGGTGCTGGTAGGGCTGGGGAGGCATCACGCAGATTGGTTTCACTTTTCGCTGCTTCATTCTATTGCAGTCCCTCACTCACTTTAAAGTGCAGAGCACTGTTTGCTGACTGGATGTTGCTGCAGGCGGTGAGTGCAGGGTCGTGCTGGTCATAGGTGGTTCCAACCAGCTGATGTGGCGATGGCTGGCACGATGATGACGTAGGTGGCGCTGTGTTGTGCAAAGAGAAGGGAAACCCCAAGAGAAAATTTCTCTCTTTGAAGGAGTTCCCTTCCCACTGCAACGCTCACCTGGCTTGATGTCACGCCTTAACAAGCAGTGCAAAGAGAGCATGCGCACATCTATTTTACACCAGTGCGCATGCTCAACCGAGACACTAGTAAAAAACCGGGACATTTCTATGTTTAACCCAGGTACTGCACGAAAACTGGGACATTTCTTTCATTTGGAGAAAAGTGTGGGAACACCAGGACACTTCTCCAAAAACCAGGACCGTCCGCGGAACACAGGGACGTCTAGTCACCCTACTGATGCGCCACTTCCTTTCGAGTTGACAGCAGTTGCATTTGGTGGAGTGTAGTTCTTCGGTTAACCAGTTTGCTTTTTTGCTCTGTTCTTTAGCCTTGGTTGTCTTGGCTGGAGCGATGGCTTCAGAGCAGTCGTGATCCAATGGGTGAAATTCTTTGCTGCTAGTTCGAGGATTTGTATGAGATCTGGGAGGTGAGAGCTGAGTGCGTCATTTCACTGGTCTTCTGAGATCTTTTTCCAGTTTCTCTGTGTAGATGTGGAGGGCCCTTCACCAGGGTAGTTGGGTCCCGTGATGGTTAAATGCAAGGTATGGTGGTCGGACCAGGTGAGTGGTGTGGTGTGGATGTATCTAACTCTGTAGCTGGAGGTGAAGATGGGGTTGAGCATGTGTCCTGCGATGTGTGTGGGGTCAGTGACAAGCTGCTTGAGTTCTGATGTTTTTCATGGTTTCCAGGAGGTCGACGGAATTTATGTTGCTGGGGTCATCAAGGTGGAAGTTGAAGTCCTCTAGGAAGATGTAATGCTCGAAGTTGATTACAAGTAGGGTGAAGATTTCCTGTATGGTGTTGCAGAATCTGGGCCTAGGCCTAGGCCTTGTGGTCTGTGGGCAAGGGTACCTCTGTGGTGTTTCTCCCATTCGTGTGGAGTTGGAAGTTGATATGTTTCATTACCATTGTTAGGTCGTCGGGGGATGTTTTCCGGTGGATGGTGTGTCCTTGTAGATGATGGTGATTCTGCGACCGTGCTTGTTAGTTTGACCCCAGTGTGTTACTTAGTAGCCTCTAGGATTGGGGGTGATGATGCCTGGTGCGGATGCGGGGTGAAGCCAGGTTTCTGTGATCAAGATGATGTCCGGAGTAAGGCAGGAGATCGTATCCCAGATTTCTGTATCGTGCTTCCGAGAGAAGTGCGTTGAGTAGTATGCGCTTGAGTGATGTTGTGGGGGTCCAAGTCAATGTAGTGGGGGGCAGCCATGTAAGCGGTGTTGCTGGTGGCATTGGTTGCTTCAGTGCTGAAGGTAAGGTGGCAGTGTCAGCAGGAGAGTGCTCCTTTGGTGATTTGTGGGGATGTGCGGGAGCAGAGATTGTTGTTGGTGCGTCCAGGGCTCAGAGGTCACCGGTGGTGTATCTTCTTGGGGAAGAAGAGCCAGGGTTCCTGGTGCTGGATGCGGTCCTGACACTGGACACAGTCCAAGCGCAGACGGGCTCTGACGGGCTTGCCTTTGGGGCGCCAGCAGCGCAGCCGTGCATTGACCTCATAAGAAGTCCTAGGAGGTGGAAGGGGCTGGCAGGGAGGCGGGAGAACAGGGACCAGCGGGAGCTGGAAAAATGGTGGGAGTGGGTGGCACCAAATTTAACCTAGGGCCTACCAAAGTGACCTGTGCCACAAACAAAATGAGTAAAAGGAGAGAATGCACTGTAAATAATGTGCCACAAATGCACCACCTACACCAACGAGTAAATATTACAATAACACCACCAATAAAGATTAAAATACCCAAATTGGCCAGGAGAGATGAACCCACAGCAGGCAGGATCAAACTGGAGGTTGTCCTTGCCGTCTGGATCCGAGGCTTCACCCTGGAGATGACAGCGCTAAGCAGCAGACAGGGGGAGCGGCCCACAAGACCAGGGGTCAAGGCCGGTGTACGTTGCTGCTTTTTTGCACCACAGTTAGAATTGCCCTTATGTGGGAGGTGAGGGGAAGGTTTCCCTTGTGGATTTTCTGCCATAGGGCTTGCACAGTCCAGCTCCTTAGGGCATTCACAACACCAGCCCTGAAACCCTGCATTCCAGGCTTGAAAAACCAAGAGATTTTTCCATGTTAAACTGAGGCTGGCAGTCAGTGGGCACCAGAGCTGATTTTCACTGCTAACAAGACAGGCGGGATTATTTTGACACACCGGAGACAGATGTTGATTCACTTTGCTTAGTTTGATGTTATTCCAAGTGACACTTCATTTTTACAATCAAAGTCAAGGGCATAGTCACAGGCGTGACTACTGAGGGGAAAGTAATTCATTTAAGAAACCTGTAATATATTCTAATTTATTTTATCCGTTTTCTAGTTAGACCATATCTAATTTTCAAACTTGCTGCAAGCGGCGATTGCCCTTGGACACAGAGGAGACTACAGGAAAAAAATTGTGTCAATCGTTCTCTTAAATATGATGCAGAAAATAAAGTATTCGCCATTGCTAGTAAGAGAGGGATTTTACGTAATTTACTAAGTGCCAGACTTACACGTATTTAAAATATGAACACATTTTAAAGAGAGGAGTAATGTTTAATTATAGACCATTAAATAATTTCTCAAACTCTCTGTTGAACCGGAACTGGTCCAGTGACGTTTTCCGGTTCCCTCATTGCAGGACCGCAGTGTCATGGAGCATGGGCTGAGCTTACTTGTCAGTCCAGTCCCAGGAGGCTAATTTAAAGGCATAGAACGATACAGGCAGAAATGCTTTTCATGGTTCATTTTAAGACTGAAATTCTTTCTATTTTTCTTTAATAGAATTTGTAGTTGATGTTTTGATATTTTGTGCTGTCTTTGGACCCAGTAGATCGAGCTGATTGACTATAATATAGCACTGCTTCTCAAATATCAGGCATGCGTTTTGTTAGGAGGGTTTTGCCCCCTACTCTTTCAGTGGCAAAGTTCTATAGGAAAATCCTCGGACCATCACTGTCCCAGAGGACTTGGTCCTGGGCTTGAATTGAGTTACTACGAGTAAGTTGTTCCTGACATATAGCTAGCTATATTGACGATATTGCCTGCTGACTGAAGTTTCAGGCAACCTCCAAAATTCCCTCTTGGTCTGACATTTTCTCTCCTCTTTGTAGGAAAGAATATTCAGTGGGCTGCAGTGAATTTGTGTATAGTACCTATCTCCTGTTGCCATACAAGTATAATAGCTGCATAGTAATGTCAAATATCTACAAACAATAGCTGTGTGTAATATGCTGGGGGCTATCCTAATGGTTTTACTGCCCGTTTGCGGCTATTTTAATTGTTCTTATCTTTAACGGCGCATTTGCACTTACTCAGGACTCAAGTACAGGTCCTTATTTGCTGGGGGGTATCTTAACGGCTTTACTGCCCGTTTGTGGCTATTTTAATTGTTCTTACTGTTACTTTTAGTTCACGGCGCATTTGCACTTACTGGAGCTCCTGCTGTGGAGGGTGAGTGGAAGCGCTGCCCCCTTTTTCCACCGCAAGCTGCTTGCTCGTTTGATGCGGAGGGGCGCAGACATCTTTTGCCTGTTCTTACTCACTTCCAATTGCCGGCAAGAGGGGCTAGGACAAAGGTAGCGGTCTAGTGGTTTTAGACACGACCGCTACTTAATCCTCATGGGGAAATGCAGCAGACGTGCGCAGTGGGCGCATGCAGCGGGCACGATTCCGGCACGCCAAAGGCAAGCCCGTCTGCGCCCGTCTGTGCCCAACCCGTGCCAGAGGCCAGACCCCCTGCATCTCCTCAACCAGAACTAAATACTAGGCTCTGTTATTCAAAGGAGATCTTATTAGACCTAGCAGACCGTCTCCCTTACACCAAAACACAGTGCATCAAAGCATCACCGGGGTACACGATGGGTCCCTTCTCTTGTCCATGCTGCAAATGGTGTAACAACATTTCTCTTAACTAGTCACACAATACAACTGCCCAGATTGGCCCCCACTTGAAGTGTATAATCCGTACCTAAATATTCGACTGAAATCTGGCATTTGTTAGCAGAAACAAAGCCCGAATTGGCTTTTATCATGGAGACCTGGTTGGATTCTAACAACTCTCCAGACATCGCTATTGCCCTACCAACTGGTTATGAACTACTGAAACAGGATAGAATAGGCAGGAAAGGAGGCGGTATAGCCATACTTTTCAAGGACTGTTTCGCGTGTCTCCCAGAACCAGTGGTTCAGTTGGGGAAGCATGAAATCCTTGATTTTCAAATACTAAATGGTACTCACAACATACTTGGGGGTGCAATTATCTATAACCCACCCAGATACACACCAGACTTTAGCGCACAGCTCCTCACTCAGTTATTCCCCTTATGTCTGAAACACAAGAAATATTTATTAATAGGAGCGACCCTTGACCCTTTTAGGCAGGTCGCTCCCCACGCCGCACAGCATGACCTGTGTGCCCGTGCCCTTATCCCAGCTGCCGCTGCTGCTGAAGGAAGTTTGAGGCCCTCCTCCACCCGCAGGCTACCACCTGCGCCTCATCCCTGGTGGCCAGTGGTAGGCCGTAGGTTGCTCTGTGTTATTGCATTGTGTTGTTGTCTTTGTTATTTTTCTCTTCATTTCATTCCTCCCTTTACCCTCTTCTGCTATTCTGTGCCCTATGCCCTTCTCTCCTTCTCGCCGTTCCTCCCGTGGTTTTCCCGCCGCTGCGTCCCCGCCCCCCCGCTCGTTTCACTTCTGCCTAGTGTAATTGTATTGCTTTGTTGCCACTGTTGATTTTGTCTTGGGCCATCCTGTGCCCTTTTTTGCCTTCTGTACCCTTGCTGTTCCTCACTCCTGTTTCCCGCCGCTGCATCCCCTGCGGCCCCGCTCCCCCACTCGCTTCGCTTCTGCCCTAGTGTAATTGTATTGCTTTGTTGCCACTGTTGATTTTGTCTTGTGCCATCCTGTGCCCTGTGCCCTTTTTGCCTTCTGTACCCTCGCTGTTCCTCACTCCTGTTTCCCGCCGCTGCATCCCTTGCGGCCCCGCCCCCCGCTCTCCCTGCTGCTCCTCCCTCCCACCTCCCCTTCTTATGGCAGCCGCTGCGTGCCTAAGGCAAGCCCATCTGCGCCCATCTGTGCCTGGACCGCACCCATCGCCAGAACCCCTGGGCCCCGCGAACGCCATGATGCCCGTCACCGCTATGACTCTAGCACCCTCCACGCACTCAACGCCACCCCGAAGCGCACCCAAGGACCCTTCTCCTGCCTAAACTGCAGCTTCACCAGCATCCGGCCCGCCAACCCACCGACCAGGAAAGAACCCAACTACCTCAGATGCATCCTTCTCAACACCCGCTCCGCCCGCAAACACGCCGTTGAACTCTGGGACCTACCCGACTCAACCTCCCCAGATGTCGCCTTCCTGATGGAGACCTGGCTGAACCCCTCCTTGGCACCCGACATCGCCATAGCCATCCCGGACGGCTACAAGATCACCCGCAGGGACCGCACCAAAGGAATAGGAGGAGGAATGGCCATTGTCCACAGGAACACTCTCAGAGTCTCGACCAACACCGACGACACCCTCAGCACCGCCGAACACCTGCACTTCCAGATCCACACCGACCCCAACACCACCCTCAGAGGAAACCTCTTCTACAGAACACCTGGACCCTGACCACAGTTCAGCGACTCCTTCGCCGACTTCGTCAGCACACATGCCCTCGCCTCCATGGACTACATCCTCCTCAGGGACAAGAACTTCCACCTCGAGAGCAACAACGACACCAACTCCACCACCTTGAGCGACAACCTCACCAACCTTGGATTCAGACAACTCGTCACAACACCCACCCACTCTGCCGGCCACACACTCGACCCCATCTTCTCCGCAAGCACCCACGTCTTTTTCAACCACACCACCGAACTCTACTGGACCGACCATCGCTGCATCCACTTCACCTTCCGGAAACCCACCACGCACCACCACACCCAACAGATCCCTTGCCATTGCTGGAGCAAAGTCACCGAAGACCAGCTAAACACCACCCTCGCCCGGAGCCCACCCGCCGACCCCTCTGACCCCGACACCACCGCCCGCAACCTCAGACAGTGGATTGATGACTGTGCCAACACCCTCGCCCCTTTCAAGAAACCCTCCAACAGCCACACCAGCAAGAAAGCCAGCTGGTTCACTGAAGACCTCCAGGTCTCCAAGCAAACCTGCCGAAAGCTAGAGAAGAACTGGCTCTGTGAACGAACACCAGACAGCTACGCAGCACACAAGAACGCCACCCGCAGACACCATCACCTCATCAGATCCGCCAAAAGGGCCTCCTTCAAAGAACACCTAGACAACAATGCAGACAACAGCAAAGAGCTTTTCAACATCGTGAAGGAACTCTCTAACCCCAGCTCCAACACCAATGACATCCCACCTTCGCAAGACCTGTGCGACTCGCTTGCCACCTTCTTCCATCGCAAGATCGCAGACATTCACAACAGCTTCAACGCCATGACCGCCCCGACAACCACTGAGACCTCCGCCCCCACGACCACCATCCACACCGACCGCCTGCTCTCCTGGATCAACATAAACGACGACGACACCATCAAAATCATGAACACCATCCACTCCGGATCTCCGTCAGACCCATGCCCACACCACATCTTCAATAAAGCCAGCACCGCCATCGCACCCCATCTCTGGAAAGCCATCAATATTTCCTTCGAGGCAGCAACCTTCCCGGAGAGCTGGAAGCACGCCGAGACCAACGCCTTACTCAAGAAACCCAAGGCGAACCCCAAGGACCTCAAGAACTTCCGGCCCATCTCCCTGCTCCCGTTCCCAGCGAAGGTCATCGAGAAGACCGTCAACAGACAACTGACCTGCTACCTCGAGGAGAACAGCATCCTGGACCCATCCCAGTCCGGCTTCCGCAGCAACCACAGCGCCGAAACTTCCCTCATCGCCGCCACCGATGATATCAGGGCCCTGCTAGACAACGGAGAAACCGCGGCCCTCAGCCTCCTGGACCTGTCAGCCACCTTCGATATGGTCTGCCACTGCACACTACCCACACGCCTCCACGACGCTGGGATCCAAGAGAAGGCCCTGGACTGGACCACCTCCTTCCTCTCTGACAGAACACAGAGCGTCCGCCTCCCCCCCCTTCCACTCCAAAGCCACCAAGATCATCTGCAGCATACCCCAGGGCTCATCCCTCAGCCCAACGCTGTTTAACATCTACATGGCACTGCTCGCCCACGTCGCCCGACTGCACGACCTCAACATCATCTCCTACGCCGATGACACCCAGCTGATCCTCTCCCTCACCAAGGACCCCTACACTGCCAAAACCAACCTCCACGAAGGAATGAAAGCCGTCGCTGAGTGGATGAAGAACAGACGACTGAAGCTGAACTGAGACAAGACAGAGGTCCTCATCCTTGGATCCACCCCCTCGGCCTGGGATGACTCCTGGTGGCTGACCGCACTGGGAACAGCTCCAACACCCACCGACCACGCACACAACCTAGGGTTCATCCTGGACTCCACCCTCTCCATGACAAAGCAAGTCAACACCGTCTCTTCCTCCTGCTTCAACACCCTCCGCATGCTCTGCAAGATCTACAAGTGGATCCCCGCCGAAACTGGAAGAATGGTCACCCAGGCTCTCGTCAGCAGCAGGTTGGACTACGGAAATGCCCTCTACACAGGAGCCTCGGACAAACTCCTGAAAAGACTTCAAAGCATTCAGAATGCCTCGGCACGCCTGATCTGCGACATCCCCCGCCGCAGCCACATCACACCCCACCTGAGAGACCTGCACTGGCTCCCCGTCAAGAAGAGGCTGACCTTCAAACTCCTCACCCACGCACACAAGGCACTTCACAACACCGGACCAGCGTACCTCAACAGACGACTCAGCTTCTACTCCCCCACCCACCAGCTTCGCTCCACCGACCTTGCCCTCGCTACAGTCCCCCGCATCCGAAGAGCGACCTCCGGCAGCAGATCGTTCTCCCACCTTGCCGCCAAGACCTGGAACACTCTCCCTATCCACCTACAGCAGACCCAAGACCTGCTGACCTTCAGAAGACTCCTCAAGACCTGGCTTTTTGAGCAGTAGCAGCATTGCCAGGCACACCCTGGACCCTGTGTTTTCTAATATAGAACCTACCAACATATCAGAAATAAGACCTCTATCGTGGTCAGAACATTTCTTGATCTTATTCACTCTTAGCCTCCCGGCGAAATTAATTCGCCCCCAAATGTCATCAGCAGTGGCAAAAAGAGCCTGGAGGCTGGTAACCCCTGACACGTTTAAGCACCATTTTTCTTTGAAAGATCATGATGTCATTACCCTTGTACATTAGCATAGAAAAAATCCTTGAAGAAATTTCTAACACCTTCGATCTCTGTGCCCCTAAATTAGGGAATAAATCCCAAGGTAGAACTAAATCAGAAAAATAGTATTCAAGCGATCTCAAAAATCTGAAAAGAAAGAGTAAAACTCTCGAGCACAAGTGGCGACTATCCAAACTAGACGTGGATAGACAGATATATAAGGCGGAGATGAGACAATATAACACTGCCTTTAAAAACGTTAAAAAGATCTATTTTGCAAAACGCGTGAATGACAATAGTAGTTCACCGAAAGAACTCTACAAAATAGTTAAAGGGCTCTGTAACCCTGCCAGCCTGTCCCAAGCCCTAGCACCCTCCCTTGAGGGATGCAAGGCCATCAGCAAATTTTTTTGCCGATAAAATTGCGGGGATTTATTCTTCATTTAAGGAACAGCATTCATCGGATGACTTAGATTGGGGAACTTTAAACCCACATCCTGATGCCCAAGTCCATCTCAGTAATGTTGTCCCCTTCTCAGAGAAGGAGGTGGAAAAAGCAATGGCTGAAGTCAAATCAGGGTCCCCATTACAACCCTGCTCCCACTTTGTCTTTTCCTGGATTTCCCCAACCATATGCCCCTATGTCACACAAATACTCAACCAATCTCTACACACTGCAGTATTTTCAGGGATCTGGAAAAAAGCCACGGTAGGTCCCCTGCTAAAAAAAGTGGGCACCAATGTTCAAAACCCAGCAAACTATTGACCCATATCTCAGCACCCATACCTATCCAAAGTGATGGAGAAGCTGGTAAATAAGCATCTAATCAACTACCTCGAGTCTAACGAACTCCTGGACATCACCCAAACTGGCTTTCGAGTTAATAATAGCACCAAAACAACTCTTCTGGTAGTATTAGACAATATCAGGTGTGTGGTCGACCAGGGTAGAGCTGCCGCCCTGATCTAGCTGGACTTGTTGGCGGCTTTCGATACCGTCCCACACAACCGCCTGCTGAAAACCCTGTATGAGAAAGGTGTGCATTCTAAAGCCCTTCAGTGGCTCTGGCCCTTTCTAAACAACTGAACACAAAGCATAGAGTTCGGCGCCTTTTCCTCAAACCCAGTACAATCAATGATGGAGTACCACAGGGATCTTCCTTGAGCCCTAACCTCTTTAATATTTACGTGTCCTCACTAGCTAAAATCTGCAAAAAATGGGGCATCAGTATCTGCTCTTATGCAGACGATACTCAACTGACGATCGCTCTTGATGGACACGATGACACAAGGATCAGACTCACTAGCTGTCTTTCCGAAATGGCAGCCTGGATGTCTAACCACTGCCTGAAGCTAAATGCAGACAAGTCGGAGATTCTTCTTTTCGGAGGAGCACAATTAGTTTGGAATGCAACCTGGTGGCCATCTTCATTGGGCAATGCCCCCCACCCTCAAACATCTTGCAAAAAATCTGGGCATTCTTGTTGACAGTGCACTTACTGTGCAGGATCATGTACCTCAACTCTGCAGGAAGAGCTTTGCGACACTTAAGTTGTTAAAAATACTCTTCCAAAGGATCCCTATAGAGTGTAGGAAAACCCTTGTCCAAGCCCTGCTTATAAGTAGGATGGATTATGGGAATGCTCTTTTTGTTGGCATGGCAGACTATCTTTTCTCTCGACTACAGCTGGTCCAGAATGCGGCTGCCAAGTTGGTATGCAACAAGAGTAAGTACAGCTCAGCATCTGAGTGTATGAGGACACTCCACTGGCTCCCAGTCAGACAAAGGGCCAAATTTAAGCTGCTGAGTCATGCATATAAGGTTTTACATCATCTCCGACCCAGAATTCTCCAAACAGAGTTGAATTCTATGCACCCACTCGAAACCTGAGGTCACTCCATCAGGCGCGGGCAGTAACCAAACGTATTAGGGACTCCAGAGTGGGGGTTCGTTCCTTCTCTCATCTTGCTGTAACACTTTGGAACAAACTTCCTCTTGAACTTCGACTCACGGACAACCACAAAGCGTTTAGAAAGAAGCTAAAAAAGCATCATTTTCCCAAGGACTGACTCATCACCTAGGAACCCTTCCCTGAAACCCCTTCATTTTGGATGTGCTCTCCGTAGCGCCGTGATATCCTTATGGATGAATGTTGTGCTTTATAAATAAATAAATAAAATGCTGTGCATTCATCTTCATTCAGTCTCAAATCAATTTGGTACAGTATGTTCACCAAGCCAATACACTCCGAAGGACACATCTTTGACCTTGTCTTCTCAAAACCACTAAGCATCCAATGCAGATCACCCACATCCATTGACTGGACTGACCATATCACCACACCTACATCCTCCTTCTCAGCATCTAAGTAACACACCAAGGTTAATCAAAAAGAGAACAACAGACCTTCAGATTGTCGAAAGACTCCTCCATCAATGGCTGTCAGAACCCCATTCAGAAAGCCATAGGGCAATCAGCAGCTACTGGATCCAACCAGGTTTGAGGCCTTTTACACCTGATGTCCCTGGGCCCAACTTACTATGGATCCTGAGCAACTGAGCCATGTACCCCTTCAGCACTTGATTATCAGTGGTAGCGCGGGTTGAGCATTCCAAGGCTTCTCAGGGAAAGGTAGACATAGTGGGGTGTATACAGGTTCATAACTCAAAATATGTTCAGCTGCAGCAATAAATGATTCTCCAGTCAAATACTTGCTTTGAGGAAAAAAGGAGTACTTATATACAAACACAAATTAAAATACCAAATTCGCAAACAATACACAAAGTCCCCTGAGTTCAGGGCTCCATTGCTTTATATGAGGGTTCTTGAGTCCCACTCCTCTCTCGCTAGCGATAGAGATTAGCCCCCATTCACTATAGGTGACATTGAGTTTAAGCCCCACTAGTAGTTTGAGTCCCTGGAATCCCAATCGGACATTTTATTAAAGGTAAAAGTGTTCCAGCAGCGAAGCACTATATGGCAGGCAAGTTCCCTCGGGCCACCTGGCATGAAAATCAGTCTTACCTGCACCAGCAAGATCTTGAATGACCAGAGTTCTTGAGTGTGCTCGCTTCGTGGATGCTGCAGTTGGGGGTGAGATGCTCCTGGTACTGGTCCTCAGTTGGGGCTTGGGCCTGCTTGGATCACTACGGTGGCCTCCTCCAAATGGTCTCGACCAAATCATGCTCCTTGCTTTCTCCCCCTGGCTTCCCTGCTATACAGGGTCACCATCCTCACTTGGTACACAGACTACAGTCCAATTGGCACAGTAGCAATCTTCACTGCAGCCCCACCTGACAGACAGGGTGCCAACATCACTCCGTAGAAGAGCTATGGCTGATCATCATGGCAGTAATCTCTACAGCAGCCCCGCCTGGCATATGGGGTTTCTGACTTCAAACCTGCACACAGGCGATGACTCAATTGCTGCAGCCAAGTTTACAGTTAACTTAATTGTGGCCTTGCTCTGACATGCGGGGTTGCTGACTTCTTCCTGCATGCAGGCAATAGCTTGATTGGTGCCGCTTCTGCCTCCTAACATCTTGCTACAAGGATCCAATTGCCTCGATCCCCCTCTGACCTCACTCCCTCCAGCTCTCCTCTTCCTCCCAGGGCACACTTGTCTTGGCAAATAGGCAGGCAGTGGTACTCCAGACTTCAGGGTCAGGTGGTCTTGGATTCCCTGAGTAATGTCCCCATCCCAGCTGGGAGACTTGCAGGCATTGGCCCCCAGTCCTGGTTACACACAAAAGTCTTGCAGAGCTTCTCCTTTGCGTACAGCTCGAATGGCTGCTTGACAATTGACAGTTTAGGAGGTCTCGAGCTCCCCTTCAGATAGTTAGTCAGTCAGTCAAAAACACTTTAATCGATTAAATTAAAATCATAAAAGTACAAATTACATACAATAGATAAAAACAATCAAAGAACATGATGTATACCGACAATATTTACAACATATCCACAAAGTTAAAAAATGCCATACCTAGAAACAATCACTAAAAGATCAGTCAGGATTACACAAGCTGGGAGGACTTATTGGTTTGGAACGAACGGCTGCCACCAAGAAGTTTGCCACACTAAAAACAGTAGGGGTGCTGCTCAGCTGCTGAAGGAATAACAAAGCAGGTCTAACTTGTAAAAAGCTGGCTTCCTTCAGAATTGGGAGCAAATAAAACTCACAAAACATGATAAAGTGCAGTGTGTCTTGGGATGAAAAATTATCACATTGGCACGGCCTGCTACATTCAGGTTTGCCCCAGGATGGATAAAAACCAAGTGAATAATGAATCAGGTTAAATCTAAATCTCAGCAGTAAAAATATGTGGTGTGGATTAGAAACAATGCTTAAATAGGGTTCCAGCGAGGGAGATAAGAGAAGCATAAAATGCGCTCTAACATGTGGTTTTGTAAGTTCCCTTTCTTCGCGGTCCAAATTTGCTCTGTCTATAAAAGACTGCTTAATCCATACTACATCTGCCTTAACAATATGTAATGGGGATGAGAAAAGCTCAGGATGCCCAAGACGGGAGAAAGCCACTCTAATGTACTCCAGCCAGGCTATTCTTTTGACATTGTCCATAGCTAAAATATCATTAAGAATCATATGGTTGAGAGTGATTTTCTTATTTAACCATGTTTTCGCCCAACACAATAATGGGGCCATCTTCAGTTTATCCGTAACATAAGCCAGGCCAACCTCCGAGTGAATAGAAAAAATGGGGGTAGATTGGGGAACTGAGAGCAAATGTCTCAAAAATCTATTTTCTACCACTTGAATCAGGTCCTGGGCAACATAACCCCACAATGCGGCACCATATAAGTGGTGATAGCCATGCATTTCGAGATGTAGACTTTCAGCAGGGCCTCCATCGGCCTTGCCCCCAGTCTATTGGCAAAGCTCAACAGCTCTAAGGTAGACCTGGCTACCGAGTTACTTTTAAGCTTGATTTGCGGGCCCCAAGTGCCTCTCTCGTCAAAAAGGACACCCAAATAACAGAAAACCTTTACTCTCTAAATCTCTTCCCCATTACAGAAAAAAGACGTAGATTTAAGCTTTTTGCTCTTTTTCCCCACTACCAGATTTCTTTATATTCACCTTAAGGTCTAAGGCAGCCATAAAGGCGCCAAAGGCATCAGGGAGTCTCGGAAGCCCCACACCAGTGCGAGCCAGCAGGACAGCGTCGTCCGCGTACAGGAGGACCGGTATAACTAAATCCCCTACACGCGGCGCGTCCGCCCTCGGGATCCCCAGGGACTTTTCCAGGCCGTTAATATAAATAGTAAAGAGGAGTGGGGCCAGGATACACCCTTGCCTCACCCCTCTCTCTGACCTAAAGTGGTTAGTGCATTTCCCGTCCTGAGTGACCCTTACTGAGGCAGAAAGATCCTGGTGGAGTGTAGCTAAAAAACTCACTAGGGGGGGTCAATACCTAATTCCAGCAAAATAAGCCATAACTTCGACCGATTAACTAAATCAAAAGCAGACGACGGGTCCATAAAAGCCATAAAAAGGGACCCGTCCTTCGCCACCGTATATTTACTAATTAAAAGCTGGAGATTTAAACATTGATCCAAAGTTCCCCTATTTGCTCTAAACCCATATTGCAGATTGGACAAGATACCCCGACTGTCTAAGGCATCCCTAAGTTTGAGGAGTAATACCCTACCCAAGATCTTCACTGCCGAATCTAACAGGGAGATGGGTCTATAGCAAGAGGGGTCTCCACGCTGACCCTTTTTAAAAATTAGTATGATAACCGCGGTAGCCCACGATGCGGGGAACCTATAGCCAGAGACGGCATTAGAAACATTTGTTAAAAACCTTGCCCATAGTTTAGGAGAGGAGCCATATAAGTCCGCCGGCACGCCATCGGGCCCGGTGCCTTGTTTCTAGAGGTTTCCTTTATGGCTCTCTCCACATCCAAAAAAACAAGAGGTAAGCAAGGCAAAGAATGGGGTTCTAGAGAAGTACTGCTGCTTGAGGGACTTGAACCGCCCGCACCATACATGTTACTAAAATAATCAAACCATTGCTCATCCGGGATTACGCAATCCAGGTCTGAGCCCTCGATGCCCGAAAAGAATGGGTGATTAATTGTTGCCCAGAACTTACCACTGTCCCGTAGGACATCAATAGATAGGAGATTATCCCAAGCCTCCGATTTTATCGCCTTTTTCCGTTTGGCGATAGCCTCTTTATAAGCCCCTCTCGCTACGGCAATTGCCGCCGTGTCCCTAGGACTGCTTTTTAGCGCCTGGTGCAAGACCCTATGGGCCCTAGAGCAACTTCCATCAAACCATCCTAGGGGATTACTACATCTGCGTGTATTGGTGGAAGTCAGGTCCCCAGAGATCTGTAAACAGATTGCCTCAAAAGCACTGACTACCTCTGCAGCGGGCGAATTGACATTGAGGCAAATGGCCCAAGGCCCTTCAACCTTTGCACAAAGCACCTCCAGAAAAGTTGCAGGGACCACCTTGTCCCATTTGATCCTACGACCCTGATCTTTCGTGATCAGGGGAAGGTCAATTTGGCAAGCATGGCGCGAGTCGCCCGAACTCTCCACTATATCCAACTCCAAGTACACTGGATTATGGTCGCTGAAGGCAGACAGGACGGCTTTGTAAGCTCTTGCCCTCGCTAAGGCGCCAGAGGACATAAAAATATAATCTATCACTGTCCCCGAGTTAATGCCTTTATATGTGGTAACCCAGCCCCCTATCTCTACAAAATTGGACTCATAAGATGTTAATAGTGGCGAGAAATTCCTCTAGGGCCTCCCCCTGCCTGGTGTGCTCAAAATGAGAGGCAGCAGCACCTATTGGCCCCTCATGAGCTTCGTAGACCCTCGCATGACACTCAGCATCACATGGATGAACATTAAAATCACCCATAAGGACGATCTCGAAACCAGTGTTTTGTTTTTGACTGTACTCTAAAATGAAACATTGCAAAGCGGCCACATGTTGATTAAAGTCAACACAGTCCCTAGAATTATAAAAATTAATCATTAGAATTTTTAGAGAATGGGAGACGGACCATTCAACACAAAGAAAGTTATTCGAATCAGAGACCAGACAAATAAATGTGCCCTTCAATTGTAGTGCAAAAAGAAATATTAAACCTCCTTTCGCTCGTCCCGCCCCACCCTCGACTGCCGGTACCGCAAAGCTAGAATAGCCATCCAGACAAAAGTTGCTTGAGGGGTCCCATGATTCCTGCATGGCAATAATATCGTATTTACCTAAAAAATCAAGCCAAATTGGATCCGCTCTCTTGGATCTAATCCCAGCAACATTCCAACTAATTAATTTACAACTAACCCCTGCAACAGGGGTTACGTAACAGGGTACGGGTGGCTGATCCGACACTGTCAGTCAATCGTTTGCCTCCAGATTAGGCAATGGGGAATAGTAATTGTTCAATGTCAAATTAGTAGGATGGGGCAAAGAAACATTAGTAGGTAGCTGCCAGTCTCCAAGCCTTGGCATCTCCCCAGAACTTTGACACCCCACTATGGTTGGCTGTCTGTGAGAAGGTTGTAGCCTAGGGGGTGGGGGGAGAGTGTTTTTAACAGCACGAGCTTCATCGGAATGACTGTGTGTGCCACATGCCATTTTTATTGGGGGTGGGTAGAAAAACCCTAGGGGGACTGGTCTAATACCCTTTAACACTACCTCTGACCCATCCCAAAACAATCTATCAGCTATGTCAGGGCTGTTAAAGTTGACTATTATACAATCACCCACAAGCCGCTTCGGCCGCCACCCAACTCACCCCACCCTTCTCGCCATGATGATATTGGAGGAGATGTCCAGTACCCCACAGCTGAAGGCTGTGCACCAAGATCTAGTCACCCTCAACAGATCATGAGTAGATTCCAACACTCCCACACGGAGCGGTGGGACCCCTACAAATATAGCCACCAATGGGGCCACTTCCGGGGGAAGGTCAAGGGTAACCGGACAGTCCCTTGCCTGCCTCACACTTCGACCCAAGGGCTGGACCACATCATGGCCAGCCATATGTGGCGTGTTACCAGAGGTGTGCCTGCCTAATAGCGGCTGGACAGCGGAGGGGGCTGGACCCATGCTCTTCACCCTGCCTAGGGTACTACAATTCACACGAGGACATGGCTGGTTCGTTGGTGCCAAAGGCACTCCGAAGCCCCCCCTCTGGCCTTTGTGGGCTATGCGTAGCGTGACTAACCCCCATTTGTTGTGAACTAAACTCTTGAATGGAGGCAACAATTTTGGAACATTTGTTAAGCAAGTCAGCAACACAAGCGTTCAACGTCTCAACAATATCTTTTGCAATGCCCACAAGTAGCGGTTCCAATCGTGAAGTAATTATATCTTCCAGTAGTTCCACCGAAAGGTTCCCTATTGGGTCCTCAATAGACTGCGGAGATTTAGGGGGTTTGGACCGTTTAGAGTTCTTCGTCTTACGGAGCTTTTCAGGCCCTACATTACCCTGGACATGTTGCCCCAGTTGAACAGCAACAACCTGGGTAGCGTTAGCAAAATCACTCACGATGGGTGGATTAGACACAACCACCACAGGCTCCAGGGGTAGGCTAGGCACTGCCACACAGTCAGTAGGTTCGCAGGGCAAAGAGGGAGGTACCAAACCAAGCTCCTGCTCTGCGTTAGCAATTTCTTTCGATAAGACCCCCACTGCAGTCGACAGATAGGAAATTATGCTGTCCGATTTTTTGGCAACCTTCGCTTTCTTCCCTTCCGCCTCCAAAGTAACTTGTTTGCGCTTACCCATTGCAGAGCTTTGGGAGGGTAGCCCGGCCCGGCCTCTTTCGGCCTCTGACGGCCATAGACGGCGCGCCCTTTGCCCGGGCTTTGCCTGGCGCCGCTCGCGCGCGTCCCGCGCGCCGGAGGAAGCAACTGGCAATATCTGGAATGAGGGGGCGTGGCCGGGTAGCGCTCGTGCCTCTCGCGTTGCTTTCTGCTCTGGTTGGCTGGTCCTGGGCGCTGCGTCTCCCGCGAAGCGGGAGGCGCGAGGTTAATTTCAAGAGCCCGGTGTAAGGGGGCGTGGCCGGGTAGCGCTTGTGCTTCTCGCGCTGCTTCCTGCTCTGGTTGGCTGGTCCTGGGCCTGGGCGCTGCGTCTCCCACGAAACGGGAGGCGCGAGGTCAATTTCAAGAGCCCGGTGTAAGGGGGCGTGGCCGGGTAGCGCTTGTGCCTCTCGCGCTGCTTCCTGCTCTGGTTGGCTGGTCCTGGGCCTGGGTGCTGCAGACTTCAGATAGTCCATTTCCAGACACTAAATGTGAATAAGAGTCTGAGTCTTTGAAGTTTATGTTGGGGGGTCTATTTTCCTATTGAAGTGCCCTCTCCTCTGCCCTTCCCTTCCACCGAAAGGCAGCATGTCACAGCAGGCGCGATTCCAACTCTGATAGCCCCACAACAAGGGCAATGGGAGTGACTAGAGCAGCCACAGTGATTTGTGTATCAAAAGCTTATCCCTGGGCCTCAGCCCTACAGTTTATGAATCTCTTATCAGCCACATTCCTGAGATATGCCCAGCCCCCTTCCTAGTAACCTCTCTCTTAAACAAAGTATACTGAAGATCCTTTCTTTCCCTTCCTCCAGTGTATCCCAGCCAGCTCACAGGAATGCAGCAATCCACAAATCTGTCTCTACTTCCTCTATTGTTCCTCCAGTTAGACCTGGGTCTCCCAAAATGGAACCCATAAACTTCCATGTATTTCACCATTCCCAGGCACACATACACCCAGCACATGTATATAACATGCAATGCACAGCACTGCACCATCCCTGTATTGTAGCATTCACAAGGTACACATACACCCAGCACATATTACACATACGCACTGCACAGCACTACACACCAAACCGATGAAGGCCAATGGTGAGTTGAGCACACTGCAGCGGAACAATAAATGAGCAAGACCCAGTGGCACAGTTAAAAAGCCTTTTCACTTCTACTGATCAAAACACCGTATGCTGCCACCACCATACTCGTGCTACTTAAGTCCTGGCAAAAGTAGTAGCCTTTCACTAATATGAGGCAGGTGCTTTTGGTGCACTTCATGAGACAGGCCCATGCCATGGCGCACACAGATGATCCAGGCTTGTGTACGACAACAAAAATTTGTAGCTTGGATCCAGACATCATTATAGTTGGGGCACTCAGGGCAGAGGTGCATGTCCATCACTATGCAAGGAACTTTTCCATCTCAACAATTGCCTACTGCATGTACTCATCTTTTGGCCTGCCAACTCCATGTCCGTACTCTACTATAAGACTTCAACAAAGTTCTTCAAAACCTTGTGAACACCCATGCTCCAGCAAAATATCCAACCAAAAGTCAAGACCTTGAACACTCCGGTACTCCAAAGACCTTGCCAACAACAAATGCTACATATGGAAACAGGAAGTGGAAGAAAAAGAGCGTCTCCAAAGACCTAACATTACTGACGTCCCTCCGTTCAATATGCAGAAACCTCATCACATCAGGCAAAGCCAATTATATACCAACATCATCAATGAAGCTGCTAATAGATCTGGGACAATCAAGATGTTGTATCAAGCCCTTGCCTGACTCTACTATGACACATTGACCATACAAGTGCAATGCAATCAATCATGTCTACAATGAAAAAATATAGAAGATTTGATAGTATATCAACAACACCAAGCTTGCTTCTCCTCTTAGACCAACCCATTTTCATAGCATCCCACAATTGTCATTCTTCCAAGCCCTATCTCTTGCAGACCTTTTCAACAAACGCACCTACCACAAAGCTATCTCGTAGGAATATTATACCTTTCCCCTGTTGTGAGAGCTGTCAGCCTGAGGGTGGTCTTCCTTCAAACATTTTGCATTACTCCTCAATTTTTGCTGATGTTGTTTTTGTTGGCCTTAGGACTTTGTGCACTTTACCACTGCTGACTAGTACTAAAGTGTGCATGCTCACTCCCTAAAACATGGTAAAATTGTCTTACAACCAATTGGCACATTTAATGTACTTCTTAGTCCCTAGTAAACTGACACTACATGTTCCCACGGCCTGTAAATTAAATGCCACTGGTATGCCTACAGCATAAATTGTGCCACTCACTTAAATAGCCTTTTAAAACATGTATCAGGCCTCTCTTCACAGTATCAGGCCTCTCATCACAGCTTGTGTGTGCAGTTTTAAAGTGACAATTTGACCTGGCAAAATCAACCAATTGCCAGGCTTCAACCTTTCTTTTAATTGTATATAAGACACCCCTATGGTAGGCTCTAACAGCCCTTAGAGCAGGGTGCGTCGTTTTTAGGAAACACGCATAGATGTACTCTTTGAATGGATGCAAATGTACAACTTTTTAGAATTTAGTAATTTTGGCAGTAGTAGGCTTAGAAAACGATGCCAGTCTCAGGTTTCCAGGCATGCTACTGACAATCAATCACCCAATCAATCACCCATAAGGTTTGCAAAGAGTCTAGCCACTGCCACACCCTCGACATAGCTTTCCAAACCACTGTTTTTCACCCACTGTGCCACTCTAGACAGAGGGCCTGATTTAGGATTTAGCAGATGGAGTAAAGACATACAGAGCGGCAGAGGAATTTACAGCTGTTTCTCTGCCTGTCAGATTTAGAGAAGTCCACAAGCCCAGCAGACAACTCTATACCCCGGCAGAAACCGCTGTCATGGCAGCTCTTCTCAATGTAGGCAAAGTTTAACAGATGGCTCCATCAAACATGACAGCAGGCACCTCTCCACCAAAAGGGAAAGAACCAATCGGTCACAAGCATAAATCATGTCTCCGCGGTGTCTGCTCTACTACCCAGGCGAAAACCCCTGGAACAACGTACACTTACCCAACACTGCCTTCCAATAAAGGACCCCCTAGTTCAGTCCAGGACCGGTCGTGGATCCCTTTGATTCTAAACCAACAGAGTTCCTAAAACTGTTGCAACACAATTTTATAATAAACACACACTAAACCAATATTCCGACAAAGTTTATCCGGAAATAATTAATTTGTGTTCATGGAACACACATGGTTTTAGTAGTATGGACCAGGATCACGAGACCCAACACTTTTTCCAAAAACACGACATAATCCTCCTCCAAGAGACCTGGAATCTGATATATCCTGCAATTCCAGGCTTCGCAGAACACCACATCCTGGCAAAGAAGCTGTCCAAATTTGGTCATCCACGTGGAGGGCTGTCGATATACGTATCCCAGAACTTTAACTGGGAAACCGAGATGTTGGACGTGGGGATAAGCTGGGTACAAGTAGTAAAAATAACCAGAAAGCTGTTACAACAATTTTTAATAATAAACATCTACATTCACCCTGAACGGTCAAGCAAGGAAGAATAAATGGAAACACTAGCTAAACTCATCAAAGTCCTACAGAAATCAAACGAGCAATGTCCACTGATAATTTCAGGGGACTTTAATTCTAACCTAACGGGAGACGGAACATCTAGTCGTAACCAGACCACAAAATTCGGATCAGGTTACTTAGCAACCTTCTTGAATACCCTAGAATCACAGGGCCTGATAATCCTCAGAAGTGAAAAAAGGGGAAACTCAACAACAGGACCAACTTACAAGAGTGGGAAAGTCAAGTCCACCATAGACTTTACAATTATAAGCAAGAGCATAATAGACAGTATCGTAGACTACGACATAGCCCACCGTACAGAAAGTGATCACTTTCCCCAAATCATCAGGTTGAAAACAGCAGTCACCAGGCTTAACAAGATAATCACCCTGTCTGACTTGCCGGAGAAATTTAACTTGCGAAAAATCAGATGGAGAGGGGGAAAAATCGAAGAAATCCAAGTAACAGCAAACAAATTTATGTTAGAAGATGAACAACTAGAGGACGGAGACCTTGTAAAACGCTGGGAAAACCTGGTTGAGACTTTAATTCAAAAGCACTCTGCTCCCCCAGCCATACAAAACAACTTGAAAATCTTAAAAGAACCCTGGTTCACTGATGAATTAAGACTGGAAAAAAAAAATATATCCAGGGAGTAACGGAACGTTCAACCTTCCAAAAACTATGGAAGCAACTTAAACCACAGTCTGTTAAGGAGCTTGAGGAAGAATTACCGTAAAATGCTGTGGGCTGCAAAGGCCAAATATAAAGAATCAATATGGCTAAAACTCCTAGCAGCCAGCAAGCAGCAAAACTCTCGGGAGTTCTGGGGGATTATTAATAAATTGAACAAAGGTGAAGAGATGTCTTATGATCCTGGCATCAATGCCGACGTCTGGGAAGCCCACGTAAGGAATCTCTATGCAACAAAGGACACTGCCCCATTTAATAAAATGCTACGGGCAACTAATGCAGAGGATTCAGGCAATCAAGTGGGCCCCCAGGAAAGTTTAAATAAACTATTTGACCAGGACAAGGAAAAATAGGATTGCGACCAGCCAGCATTGACATCCTGCAAAAGTGTAACTAAACTTTTACAGAAACTAAAACCCGAGGGTGCACCGGGTCCAAATGGACTGCCGACTGCCGTATTTAAATTAAACAAGGACTTTTGGTCCAACCACCTAACAGCTTTGTTCAACCAAATCTTTACCTCTCGCCGTATGCCAACATCGTGGAAAGGAAACATCATCCACCCCATCTATAAAAAGGGGAACAGAAGAAACCCAGCTAACTACAGGCTGATCTCTCTTATAGATGTAGAAGGAAAACTGTATGCTTCATGTCTTTTAGAGCAGGTTCAAGAATGGGTAGAAAACAACAATTTGCTTCCCTCTTTCCAAATCGGCTTCAGACAGGGGATGGGGACAACAACAAACCTGACGACACTGGCACTGCTAATGGAGAGAGCGGAGAAAAAGAACCAACGATTGTACGGGTGTTTTATAGACATAAGAGCAGCCTTCGATCGAGTGAGCCGGTCAAGACTATGGGAAAAGCTCAAAGTCTGGGGGATGCCTAGGATGTTGCTAAATGCAATAATCAGCTTATACACAGACACATGGGCAAGGGTTAAATTAAGCCAGGGATCGAGCTTAACATCAAAAATCAAAACTCAGGACGGCTTAAAACAAGGCTGTGTCCTGGCCCCGTGCCTATTCAATCTGTTTTTGGCAGACTTAGGTAGTAACCTAGGACAAATAAACAGCCATGCACCCAAACTAGGGAACGAATTAATTCCAATCCTACAGTTTGCCGACGACATTGTTCTATTAAGCAAAACCCCAATAGGTCTACAACGCCTAATAACCAACCTTCATTCCTATCTAACACAAGAAAAATTGGAGTTAAACAGGGAAAAAACAAAAATCCTTCGTCTAGTTGAGCACAAGAAGATTAAATTCGTATGGACGATTGATAAGTCAGTACTGGAAGAAGAAAACTATTACCGGTACCTAGGCGTGACGATTGGGAAAGGTAATTCAAAAAAAGAACACACTCGGACTATTAGAGCAAAGTCCCAAACATTAATTTACGCATATAGACAGCTTAAAAAAAAATGGGGGGTCCAGACTATACGCACCTCCTTAGGGTAATGTCTGCCCAAATTCAACCTACACTATCATATGGACTAGTCACTTGGCTCGGAGGCGAGGCCAAAATCTTAAACGAACTACAGAACAAAATCTACAAATCTGTGTTCAATCTACCTAAATCAGCATCTGCGGCTCAAATCCGTCTCGAATTTGGCTTACAAAATCAACACCTTCGTTCAATGTCAAGGTTTGCAAAATGGTGTCACAAACTTCGGCTAGCTCAATCCAAGTCCATGGACTATGTTTGTTGGCAAGAGATAAGCTCCCAAGACAGAGTGTCTACTGGAAACTCTTGGGCAACCTACTTGAACACCTGCTTGCACGAACTAGATCTCCTAGAAACATGGAACAAAGAAATTGAACATACTTCTTTCTGTAAAATAGCCAACAGAGAGGCAAAAAGGAAATCTCTACTAGAGGATAAAACTACTTTGGCTACTCGACGCCATGCTTGGACTGTCATCTCCTCCTACTCTTATCAGAAACAGCAGACCTATTTAGCAACTCACTTTAGTCAACATTTAAAAAAAAAAATCATTGACTACAGACTGGGCCTGCATTTTTCAAAAGATCTAAGACCGTCGTGGAAACATCAGAACGAAAGTCTCCAATGCAGACTATGTGGATACCACAACGAAACTCTAACTCACTTGTTTTGTGTGTGCCCAGCGCTAATGACACTGAGAAGGAAATACCTACGCGCTATTTGCCTCAATTTGAACATAAAAACATGCCGGCAAGCGATAATAACTTGGTTGAGTGGCTCCTCTCCCATCCTTGCTTGCCGGGGACTCAAATTTATGACAGAAGCTAAAAAACTATTCCTGGGCAAATGAGCAGCCCTACACCACAACCAAAGAGGATTTCAGTGATAAGGCTGGACGTTCTACCACGTGATTACAACTTAAAACGTGTTAGACCAAGAACTCAAAAACAACAAGTATATTCTTTCGGGGACTTTGTGAAACAGTTTAAAAAAAAAAAAAAAAAAAAAAAGACATATATATATATACACATATATATATACTAAAATTAAAACAAAGACAAGACGAAATAAATAATTTATGTACGCAAGTTTTATAATTGTTTTTATACTAAATGTGGATTGTAATAATTTTTGTTAATTATGCAATAAATTGAAATTGAATTGAATTGAAAAAAATTGAATTGAATTGACAGCTGGCCATCAAGCTTTGTCAAAGTTTTTTATTTTTCAAAAACAAACTCCAAAATTAGGGGGGGGGGGGGTGAAAAAGAAAAAAACTAACTAATGCCCTCACACCTGTTTTTTCCTGGTGCGGGGGTCATTTTCTGTTTTATACTGCCCTCACCACCAGGATATACATGGCGGGTGACAGACAGTTAAAAAAACAAAGTCATCTGATAGTCCACTCTAAATAGGGCGGATGTTCATATGGCTTACTTCTGATGGCACCTACTCCAGCTGCATGTCAAAATAAGGTTTACACTGACAGAGAAAGTTTTACTCCGTTGGCATAAAACATGGGGTCTGCCGAACTCAAACTCGGGTGGGCAAACCTTGAGTTTGCCGGGCAGGGTTCTCCATTGCCATTGCAACAGAGTACATGTCTGCCAAGCTGTAAATCAGCCCCAGAGGCCCCCTAATGCATATCAGTACTGACCCTACCGCTCATGAGAACAGTCCATCTCGAAACTTGGTCACCTCAAACATTCACCCTGTGGCTCATGGGAAATTTGAGAGCCACCCCCACACTGCGCCCGAATCTCACTAAGCTACGCACCTGACTGTGAGGGATGGCCTCACCTGTCACATACAGCATCCGTTGCGCTCTATGTATTCGCCTATGTGCTGGTTTTCAGCACTCTAGTTACAACTGCTGCAATTGTCCTAGTCGCATCTACTGATGCAAATGTCTCAATTTAATTACTGTCACTGTAACTCTGCTGTACCCGTGTATCATGCAGTGGCGTAACGAAATTTGAGGGGGCCTCCCTGTAAGGTATACGGAGGGGCTCCCGCTCCGGATTCTTTCCGAAGCTCTCAGGCCAGAGTACTGTGCTGAGGGGACCCCTGCAGCTCGGCCCCCGCCCCCACCGCATTGCCAGGGGTGCGGGCCTGTGTTACATCACTGGTATCCTGCTACTGTTGTAAAGTGCTCTGATGCAGAGGCGCAACTAGAGCCAAATTTCCGGGGGGGGGGGGGCTGAGCAAAAATTTCGGGGGGGGGGCTGAACTTTAAGCAATGTAAGGCTGCCCGGGGGGGGGTTGCGCAGCGGCCCGCCCCTCGAGGGCGGCCGCCTTAGTGCCACAGGAAGGCGCAGGGGTGGGAGGTCGTGTCCCTGGGCTTGACCTAGGGAGACCCCAGTCAGGTAGCTGCTTCCGGCGGGGAGGAGCCAAGGGGGGGGGTACATATTCGGTCCCCGCCCCCTCCTCGCCCTCTTGTCCGCTCGTTTGCCTTGCCGGTCGTCCGAGTCCCTCGCCGCCGTCTGCGTTGGGGACAGCGAGGTTAGTGTGAATTGTATCGCGCCAAGCGCCTGGATGACGTACTCCGGCGCTGCGCTGTGGCACCGGGTTGCACGAGTGGATGTGGCACTTCAGCTTGGCCTGCCGACTTCGGTGCGGGGACCAGTGTTAGCACATCGGTGAGTCTGTTGCGACTAGTGTAGCACCCCCTACAAATGAATTTGTCTCGCGCTGCTCGGGTCATAATGCGAATGGGGGTAGCTCAGTTGGTAGAGCTCTTCGATTGCGTGTGGAAGGCCCCGGCAGGGCCAGATTTAAGGCATCGCAGCGAGTCCTGGCTTCTTGGGGGCTCCGAGTTTGTAAGTTAGTATTCCTTTTGAAGCACCGGATGCTGCGTTTCTTTCTTTCCGCGGCTATTACCAGGCCTCACATAATTGTCAAGATTACTGGTGTGATTAATTATCTTCCTGGAGAGCGAGCAGGATTTTGGATAGTTGGGGGGTTTGACTTCTGTGAAGTTCGTGCAGAGGGTTAATTCGCCTACTGCAAAGAACGTGTGCCAAGTATATAAGAGAGTGCGTATGATGTAAATAGGTCAGCTGGTTACTATTTGCAAAGGAGGCCTCTTTTTGTTACTCGCAATTTATATTAGTCCTAATACTCAACAGTGAGCTACACACGTTCGTATAGAACTGCAGATACACCGCAAGCGTACATTATTTGAACATTGATTAAGGTTGCAAATGGGTGCGCCCATTTTAAAAAAGGTGGCCCTCCCCCCCCCCCCCCCACGCCAAGATGCGGCGATGGCGCAGGATTGTCAAGGGCTCTGAGCGCTGGAGGGGGAGTGTGAGTGCAGGCCCATTGAGCGCGGGTGCTACATCGGTGCAGGTTCGAGTGCTTTTGTTGTAGGCCCCTTGCGTAGTTAGCAGTGGCACCATTGGGAATAACCCGCGCTGCCCTGACGCCGTTGCTAGCAGCGGCTGTGTCTGCGCAAACATGCCTGTGAGTAACCGCGTGAGCCGGGATCTTACTGAGATGGCGCCAGAAGGGCTCCTGGGCCTTGCACTTTTATGGAAGTGACCGGGGGTCAAGTTTGAGAGTGGAAGAAGCGTTCGGAGGACTATAGGAGAGAAGGGGCAGGACTGCGGCAGTCAATGAGTAGGCCTCTATCCGCCCTGTGTTCTTTAGTTCATCTCTGGGTTGTCATTATCCTTAACGATCCGCACCGGGCTGTCCAGCAGACTGCTTTTCTTGCTGGTCTGTTTTAGATCCGGGTAGTGTGCACGGCTGTTGCAAGCTCATGTGATGGACTCCGATGTCCATCGTAGGTAGTGTTTATGAACGAGAGCGTTCACTAGTCTTGTAGAAGTGTGCCATATTGACATCGTCCCTATATCTTAAGGTGGAATATGCATGTGTCCTACATATTCGGGGGCTCTACAAATTGGTTTGCACACGGCAGGCGGAGAATGACACAGGGCCGCCCTTATAATTGTAATTGTTTGGAACGCGATGGCGTGTGGATGTTGTCACAATCCTTATGTGAATCTCCTGAAATTAGTTATTTAGGCATATTGTTTTGAGGTGGGGCGGCCTGTTGCGCACGTGGAGCGTGGTCTCTGGGTGGCGGGCCGTGAGCAGCGCTGGCGGTCCCACACATCCGGGTGCCAGGGCCCTCCCGCGCGGGGGTGGTAGTGGATAACGACCTGAGCGCGGGTTACCAACCGGGGGGGGGGCGGCCCCCGAGGCAGGGCTCTGCTGGGTTAGCGTGGGGCTCCACTCGCACTCCACTTTTGGTTCGTATTCAGACAATCCATGCCTACCACTTACGCTGGAGTCGCATTGTATGGGGCCGGCTAGTAGTGGAGGACTTTTTGTTCCTCAGCCTATACAAGGCTACAGTTGTAAATGCTCAAAAAACCCATAAGAAAAAGAAGACCTCTGATGTAATATACAAGATTATTCCGTATCGAAGCCCCTTTTTTGTACAGGAGGGTGTGGTGCCCCTGAAATGTGCCCTCTCGAATGATGTCTCGTCTGCACTGGAGTATGGTTCATAGTATCATTCCCTGTGTTATTAAGGTTATTGGTCCAAAGTGAAACCATATTGCTAAGCCGGAGGTTAGGAGAAGGGCTGCATTGGCTCCTGTGAGGGGTCAAAGGCTTGGGTCTACTATATGATAGGCGTGTGCTTGGTGTGCCATTAGACGTTTTCTTGTAAATAGAGGCTTAATAGAAGGACGAAGACGTAAGCCTGGATTATGGCCACTGCAATTTCTAGGAGTGTTAGCAAGAACAGGACAATTATTGTAATACAGAGATGGCTGGCATTAGGAGCATCGGGGCCAAAACGGCTGTGGAGATTAAGTGAATAAGCAATTGGCCTGCTGTTAGGTAGGGCGGTGCACCGGGGCCCAGCGCACCAAGTGCTTGTCTTGGGGGGTGCCGGGTTTGGAAGTTTATTTCGCTTCTTGAAGCACCGGATGCTCCGTTCACCCCCGCGGCGATTCCAGGCCTCACATAAATATCAGGACAAGGCGTGTGATTCTTTCTTCCTGGAGAGCGAGCAGGATTTGTATAGTTGAGGTTTTGACTTCGGTGAAGTTCGTGCAGAGGGTTAATTTGCCTGCTGCATAGAACGTGTGCCAAGTAGATTACAGAGTGCGTATGATGTAAATAGGTCAGCAGGTCACTGTTTTCAAAAGAGGCATCCTTTGGTTATTTGCAAAGCATACATTATTAGAACATTGATTATTGTGGCAAAACAGGTAATTGGGCCAGAACGCGACTCTGAGCATGTGATTTTCTGCACTAAACATCCTTTAACTATATTGCCTACCAGTAGGGATGACATGAGACTCATACACCTTGAGTCCTTTGGCTTAGGTAACATTTGTGATACACCGATTCACACGCATATGAATTATTGGCTCTGCGTAATGTGTGTGCGATGCAAAGTGTTCGGACACTCTACAAGGGTAAGAGTGTCGCTATATACTAATTCAATGCAGCTGAGTGTGGTTAGGGAGACTTGGTCACTGTTAAAGGGGGCTAGTGAGAGAATGCGTGGTGAAGGTGGCGTTGGGGGTGCCAACAAACATGGTTGCACAAGGCGCCACCAACACCTAGGCCGGTCCCGGGTTTTACCCCCGGCACCTCCAGTTCTATCCGGTCGAGGGGGGGACCTCGCCTGGCTTGGGCGCCCCTCCTGTCCGCGTGCCTTGCAGTCCAGGTGCCGGGGCTCGCCATGAGCGCATTTCATCCATATATCCAGCAGCATTGTGTGCGTGGATGCGTGCACCAGTTATGGATAATTTTAATCAGTCTATGCAGCCTGGGCTGTGGAAACGTGCTAGCGCTGGACGCGGGTTTCTGAGCAGCGGCCCGTGCACAGGCACACATTCATTTACAAATTAAAAACTGGTGAATAGCGAAAACAGTCCAGGAGCTTGGCTTTTGCCTGGTCTCAGCGCGGTTTCTCCTGCGGTCGGGACAATGCAGTGATAAAGTGTAGTTTGGTAGACTGTTGTAATGGAGATGCAACTTCTAAGTGACTGATTAGGATTTACAGTCTCATCATTCCGGAACAATTACATGCACATCGGAGCTACAGTTGTTGCTTAAGCTCACGGGTGGCAGCGCCTAAGCTAGGGTTTAAGGGCTAGTACGTGAAAAGGGTCCCACATTATGCGTGCTTCAATTTCAATTTATATTTGCACCGCCTTATTAAGCTAAAGATAATGGAGTATTTGCCAACTTATCTAGGAGTGTAGTGCTGCTGGGCGGTGCTGTAGTTTTCTCTTGGGTGGCTCACTGTTTGGGGGGAAATTCGGCTGTTGCCACAGCATATGAGGCAATCCTTCTATAGACCCTGGACTCTGAAGGCTCTTGTCTTTAATAGGTTTGCACTTGAGACAAACTAGGTAGGCAGCCGGGGAAGGGGTGTGGCATAACGGCCCGGCTGCTATATGTATGGCTAGGGGTATCATGTTTGGTATGTGCAGCAATATTAGGCAGGGGCCTGCATCTTAAGCAACAGTCAGCGCTCTAAGCTAACGTTGCAACTTTATTCACTAGCCCAGTTGCTGCTGATTTCTTAGGCAACTAACTACCAGTGACTAAGCCTACACCCCTGACGTGCCGGGGATGTCTTGCTGGATCATATATCGGCATGCAATGACAGAAACAGCAAATCACCAGTCGAGAGGGGCGTCACCTAGGCACAGAATAGCTTCCTCAAGCACAGGGGGACCCGGGTGCAGGTACTCAGGGTGTCACCAGGGACAGGTTTACATGATGTTTTATGGTTGCAGCGACACAAGAGGGGACACCGGGTGCATCACTCGGGTGTGGTCACGGGGTGCAAGCACGCACAAGTTGCCTCGGCCTGCAAAGCACGCTTCCGGGGTGAGGACCGGCTTTGCCCTGGGGGAGGCCTTGGGTGTTCAGCACAGCTACCGACTCGGTGGCTACACTAGTCATTAATTTGTGTTCCCGATTTCCCTTATATTGAGCATGGGGAGCGGGTGCAACATGCTCCTGTCTGGCTATGTTTCGCGGTCTTGGAACGATTTGAGGTGTGGTGTCCTCCGGGCTGCCGCATGCGTGTCTCCTCGCAGTCGGCGGTCAAAGCGACATTAGATATGGTGTCGATGTTTTCTGTCATCTTGCGGCCTATCTCAGACTATGCGTGGGGGTGTGCGTTTCATATATGTGCAGGGTCATCCGCGGGGGTAGAGCTTTAGGCGCTGGTTGTCTTTCCATCGGGTCGGTTTGATGCGGGTTGGTGTTTTTTTTGGGCACAGCCACGTGGTGGTGCTTTGTGTTTGACCGGGGTTAGCCTTCCTTTAATCCCCCCGCTTGTCACGCACGGTTGCAAGACGGGGGGGGGGGGCAACTAGCCCTGTGCTGATTGAGTTGTTACTACGGTTATTAGTATCAGACACATCAGGCGATCGTTGCACCCTACAATAGGTACTCTAGGCCGCGGTCCTCCACTACACACATCTCCAGATAGGACGGCCCCTTCCCCCCCCTCCAATTCCTGGAGCAATAGGGGTCCGCGAGCTCCCACGTCATTTGGTAGGAGGATTTCGTACAGTCTTGGGGTAGGTCACAGGCTGCTTCCTCTCGCTGTGTTTGTTCTGCTAGGTGTGGTCGGGCCAAGTGACGGAGGAGAGCAACCATCGCGTGGTATATCTGGGCAGGAAGGAACAGGCAAGATTGTAGCATAGGCAGATAGTGGTACTTATCGGGGACTGGATGGTGGTCTCAATGGCATGCCGCCATGCTAGGGGACCATGTACCTAGGTCACGTGCATCAGGCAGTGACAGGTGAACTGGGACCATGTGTACTAGAATATACAGGAGTGGTTCCCACCACGGTCGGTCAGATGGGAAGTTGTCATCTTGATTCTCACTGGATACCCTCACTCCATCACGCCTATTGTAAGCTGAGGATGCCTGTTGACGCTGTTAGACCTGCTATTAGTTAGTACACCCACTGTTGTGCCTTGGCCCGGTTTGCCTCGCATCAGGGCCAGTTTGGGGGTACCGGCGAGTTGTTTGCTCCACGGCTGAAGCGGGCGCTGCTAGAACAGGGCAAGATTGATGAGGCCAGGCAGCATGCCAAAGGTCTTTTCGGCACTGGCAGAATGGTGCAGGCTGCGAAGTAGTGCCATTACAGAACATGGATTTGTCAACATTCAGCTAGGAATGATTAGCAGCAGGAAGGTATTAAACCATGGTGAGCAATTGGTTTTGGGTTCGTGCTCAACAGGAGCAAGGGATTTGCTTTCTGTCCCATCAGGGTCAGGGACCGTCTATAGCACCAGGTACTGTAATGCTGACATCTTCACCCTGGGCTGGGGGGTCAATGCCTTCCAACTTTACAGCCAGACTCTGAGCAGGCAAGGCATACTTGCGATGGTGCAATAGGCACTCAGCAGTCGAGTTAGATGGGTCATCATACCCCGGTATGACGCAGTGATGAAACCTAGGTTGTGGCTACACACGACCAGGCACTCGAGGGCAGCTGGGGCGGGGGTGTGTCAGTGCCAAGAGGGTGCGGGTTGCCTGAGCAGGGCTGCCGGCTTGGCGGGAGCACTACTCGGATCGCCACAAGGGCACGTTTGTTTCATAGAAGGTTGAATTGTTACTTTTATGGCATGGTGCCAGTTGCTTTAGTTATGCGCATGTTTCTTGGCAGCGTCAGAAACATTCAGAACTCAATGCTGGTGGTTAGCTTGTTGTCAGGCTGTTCAGAGGTATTTTAGCTCGGCATGGCCAAGCATGGATTATAGGCCGGTGGTCTGCCCTGGGATTCGTGTTAACAGGCAGGTGAGGCAGCAGAACTTGGAGGGGCTTAGGTTTGGCCTCGGGGTTCTAGGGCGGAGCCTGGTTGCTCACTTAGTAGCACGCCCTTGAGCTAGACGAAACAGGTACCTTGATGCGAGCATCAGTACCGGGTAACTTCTCCCCCCTCCAGCACTGGCTGGCAGCTATGCAGGTGGCCTTCCAACAGGGCCATGGTCCATATGATTAAGGGAAGCACCAGGGTAACACTTTGGGCTACAATCTGCAGGAGAACAATTTGGCTTTCCCAGTATTCAAATAGAGAAGCATTTTACACATGGTTCTCCTCTGTGGTCACTCTGTCCTGTCTCTCCCTGGTATAATAGCAGAATTTTGGGAGGGCAAGGCTTCACTTTTGGTGGTGACTGATGGAATACGATGGGCGTACTCCAACGGAGTGAAAGAGGAAGGAAGGTAGGCTTGTCAACCCTTACCTCCTCCCGGAAGGGCTCTGCCAGGCAGGAGTGGGCGGAGCCGGGTTGCTCACTTAGTAGCCCGTCCTTGAGTTCGACGAAACAGGTACCATGGATGCGAGTATCGGTACCGGGTAACGTATCCTGCCCTCCAGCACTGGCTGGCAGCTATGCAGGTTGTGGAAGTGGCCTTCCTCGGGGGCGATATGTCCACATGATTGAGGGAAACCCCAGGGTAATGCTTTTGGGCTACCAATTAGCAGGAGAACAATTGGCGTACCCAGTATCCAAGATAGTGAAGAATTTTACACGTTGGTCCTCCTCTGTGGTCACTCAGTCCTGTCTCTCCCTGGTATACTAGCAAAAGTTTGGGAGGGCAAGGCTTCTCATTTGGTGGTGACTCTGGGAATGCGATGGACATACTCCAACTGAGTGAAGGAGGAGGTAAGGCGGGCTTGTCAACTCTTACCCCTCCCGCATTGGCACTGTCAGGCACGAGTGTCTTGTCAAGGGGATTGTTCTTCAACCATTCAAAGGCTACATTGGACCAACGCCTAGTTTTAGGTTTTCGGCATTTCAGTCAAAATCCACGGGGGAGTTAGAAAGGATGAGGGCACCTGTCCTGTGGGGCAGGCCGCCCGCCGGTCCAGCTGGGCGTAGATTGTCTTGGCTGGACCTGGGAGAAGCCCGGTATCAGTTGCTGTAGGTAAAAAGGTCCACCTGGAGCCATGCGCAGTTGCGCAGAGCAAAGAGGTTTTGGGCTTCATCAGGCATGGTCTTACACACGCCAAGTCCACAGGGTGCCGGGAGGGAGATGGGGTGCACCTCTCTGGTTTAGGCACGGTTCTTTTCCTACTGGACCTAGGGGAAGCTTTGGCTGCAGCAGGTTGTAAGGAAATAGGTCTACCTTGGTGGGGGGCCCTGGTAGTGACGGTGGCCACTCCCAAGGCTGTGGAGGAGTTACAGGGCGATCCAGGGTCTGCACATACCAAGGGGTATAGCATGCAGCAGCACCGTGTGGTGCTAAGCCAGGATACCCAGGGATCTTTTAGCGTGTCCACTGGAAGACCTACGGCGCCCCGCTAACCGACAGGCGGTTGTGGGTCTGAGCAACCGGGGGCTGCCATGTATGCTCCGCCCACCCATCACGGGGGGGCGTGGTGAAGCATGTGGACTGGAGGTCCACGGATGGGAGGGGGGGACCCTCCCAACATTTGGTAGACACCAATTGGCGTTGCCATGGTGACTCTAGGCTTATCAGACGGGCAGGCGGCATGGGGCTGGCCTGCCCTGGGATCGCCCGTAAGATAACCCACCGTGTTTGCATATTTATTATGCTAATAAACCTGCAGCAATATTTCTCCACTTACATTCAGTGTCATGTGTTTTATTATGATTATGTACTGATGTGTGCTATGATAACGGTTGCCGATATTGGCACTATGTAAGGCTGCCCGGGGGGGGGTTGCGCAGCGGCCCGCCCCTCGAGGGCGGCCGCCTTAGTGCCACAGGAAGGCGCAGGGGTGGGAGGTCGTGTCCCTGGGCTTGACCTAGGGAGACCCCAGTCAGGTAGCTGCTTCCGGCGGGGAGGAGCCAAGGGGGGGGGTACATATTCGGTCCCCGCCCCCTCCTCGCCCTCTTGTCCGCTCGTTTGCCTTGCCCGCCCATCCGCTTACCCGGCATCTGGAGGGACAAGAAGGGGGGGATGGTTTTTTCTAACAATTTTCACTTTGTGTTGCAGGAGGAGTTACAGGGCGATCCAGGGTCTGCACATACCAAGGGGTATAGCATGCAGCAGCACCGTGTGGTGCTAAGCCAGGATACCCAGGGATCTTTTAGCGTGTCCACTGGAAGACCTACGGCGCCCCGCTAACCGACAGGCGGTTGTGGGTCTGAGCAACCGGGGGCTGCCATGTATGCTCCGCCCACCCATCACGGGGGGGCGTGGTGAAGCATGTGGACTGGAGGTCCACGGATGGGAGGGGGGGACCCTCCCAACATTTGGTAGACACCAATTGGCGTTGCCATGGTGACTCTAGGCTTATCAGACGGGCAGGCGGCATGGGGCTGGCCTGCCCTGGGATCGCCCGTAAGATAACCCACCGTGTTTGCATATTTATTATGCTAATAAACCTGCAGCAATATTTCTCCACTTACATTCAGTGTCATGTGTTTTATTATGATTATGTACTGATGTGTGCTATGATAACGGTTGCCGATATTGGCACTATAGGCAGAGTGGAGCTGCAGGGGCTCTTAGAAGGGGTGAAACAACAGCAAGGCCTCATTAACATGCAAATGGTCTTTTAAAGACCTGTGAAGTTCTCGGGTGCGGCTGCTTTTTTGCCCGGGAAGGTGTCTCATCCCAGGCTGCCACACACGACGGGGGGGGGGCTGAAGCCCTGTGAGTCCAATGGGTGTTGCGCGCCTGCTCTGATGCCTTCGGGCCATGTCCGCGCTATATAAAATTTAAAAAAAGCACATGAAGTCGCGCCCTACTGTGTCGGTTTCTTGTAGAGAAGGGCCTGGCACCACTGCATGGTCCCTGGAACCTTCCCCTGGAATGTTCCCTGGGAGGAGAGCGGCAGGGCTACAGGCAGTCTGCTCGAAGTGGGTCACTGTGCAGTCACGGAGGGGGTGGAGATGTCCTTGGAGATGTCCCCATTAGCCTGAGAGGAACCTGGCAAGTGCCAGCCGGCGAACAAATGTTTGAAGAGGAGCCGAGGAGGAGACGGTCTGTATTTTAATCGCTGCTCCGTGCTTCCACGCATGCTGCCTCGGGACAGGCCATATGACGGGGCGGAGATCCTTCTGCTCGTGTTAGGCTCCACTGGCCAGCCACGGTCCCTGACAGCTCTCCTGGTGGGCGAGGGAGCTTGTGCTGGCACAGAAGGGCAGAGGCTGGAGAGAAGCAACAGATGCCTCGCCCCCGCCCCCTCCCAGGCAGGCACACATCGCGTACGGAGATGTTGAAATAACCCTCTCGATCTTGGTGTTGCTATCGCCTCAAGCTGCATATTTGCGGTCGAAATTCACTAATTGAGTGCCCAAAAGGAGACTTGAAGAAATATCCTACTAGGTTAGGTTTAGAAGTTTGAATTTTAAAGCAACCTCAAAGACCTTCTTTCCAGATCATTTTTTCTAAACCTTCTCTGGGTGCAACAAGGACTTTCACAGAACAGATAAATAAAAGTGGCCCCATTAATGAATTAGATAGCAAAAATGAGTGGCCCCTAATTGCAAAACGCGGTACTTTAGAACGTGTAAAAGACACGCTGTGTAAGCGTTTAGCAAGGCATGGAAGTCTACTTAGATTTGAGTTTGCTGCAGGCAATATTTGTTTTAATATCAGGTAAATTAAAAGTAAAAACCGGCCCATCAGATCATGAAACACGAGCTACGCTTGTCAGTGTTGCATAGCATATGTTTTTTTTTTTACACTAATTAGGCCCACATCTAGTCTGAGTTAAGCTATAGTAACTCCCGTTGCAATGTGAAGAAACGTCTATATCTGCCCTTCGCCAATGTTATGCTTTTTAACCTCGAGCAGTTCGATCAGATCTCATCCACCCATAGCTAAGTATGCCTAAGTGTAAACATTGACTGATGGTGCATGTAAGCATTGTAGAGAACAGCCACATCTGCTTTTCAATTTTTTTGAAAGCATAACAGGAAGATAACGAAAATTCTGAACTTGCTGAGTTGCCACATCACTCAAAAACATTTTCGTTTTGTTATTGCAGTTTGCCCACTCAGTTCCATTGCTTTTCGTTTAGACATTCATAAAACAGACAACCGTCCTAGAGTGTGGGGCAGATTTATGTTCCCTGGCGCATCCCTGCAAATCAGCATGGATGCACCAGGGAAGATGCGTCCCGCAAGTTTGCCCTTGCGCCACCGCAGATGCGCCGCCTTTACAATGCGGTGCATCGTGGCGCAAGGACAAGCAGATACGTGACGCATCTGCCGGCGTAAGGTTGGCGCAGTGCTGAAGTTGCGTCGCAAGCGCGACGCAACTCCAGCACTGTTCCAACCTACCCTATCCCTAACATGGTGCGTCAAGCCTTACGCCTGCTTCAAGCAGGCGCAGGGTTTTGACACATCAGCGTTGGGAAAGTGACTCAGTGAAATCTTATAGATTTCACTGAGTCACTTTTCAGGGGCGTTCCTGCGACGGAACGCCCCCCCTGAGTAGAAACGCCCACATGAAACCTGACGCAGGTTTCATGTGGCGCAGGGCTTTACACTGTGACGCATCTCCATAGATGCGTCACGATGTAAATGGGGCGCAACATGGCGCAGGGTTTACGCCGCCGCTGCGTCACAAAAGTGACGCAACGGCGGCGTAAAAGTGGCGCAAGTCTGATATAAATCTGCCCCTAAGTTTTTACAGAGTCAAGACTTCTTAGGAGTCCCATTCGCATGAGGTCAATTAAGCCCAGATAATAGGAATGCTTTGGGCCGCATCAGAGGCGCAACTAGAGCCAAATTTCGGGGGGGCTAAGAAAAAATTTCGGGGGGGGGCTGAATCTTTAAGCAATAGGCAGAGTGGAGCTGATTTCGGGGGGGGCTGAATCTTTAAGCAATAGGCAGAGTGGAGCTGCAGGGGCTCTTAGAAGAGGTGAAACAACAGCAAGGCCTCATGCAAATGGTCTTTTAACCCCTTCGCTGCGGCGCGAATTCCGCCGCGGCGCTGGGGGGGGTGCGGGGTGAGCGTGGCACCGCCATGCTCGTGACGGAACCACTCCATCATGAGTCACGGGCGAGCTGTGCTCATGACGGAGTGGTTGCGTCACGACCCCGCCCACTCTCTATTTCGCCCGCACAGGCGGGGAATCAGTGCCGCGTGGGAGGAGCGGCCGCAGCATGACGGAACCACTCCGTCATGAGCACACTCCGCCCGTGGCTCATGACGGAGTGGTTCCGTCATGCGCACGCAAGGGGTTAAAGACCTGTGAAGTGCTCAGTGCGGCTGTGTGTGCGCCCGGGAAGCTGTCTCATCCTGGGCTGCCACACACGAGGGGGGGTGGGGGCTGAAGCCCTTTGAGTCCAATGAGTGTTGCGCGCCTGGGCCGCATCCCGCTGATGGTGGCAAAAGGCGAATCCTGACAACAGGTCTGTGCTGCATATATTTGTAACCTGACTACAGAGCTGTGTTTGAGCACTTTAAGGCCTGCTGTGTTTAGCGCGCAATGGCAAAGCCAATCCTTCTGGCGTTTATGAAGTGAAAATATGTTTACCAAACTACACTAGTACAAGAAAGGTACAGCGCTTGCAGCCGCAGTGCAAACGTCACTTGCTCAAAGAACGTATCCAGGTCAGCTGGCAGCAGCGCAAGGGTCTCTCACACCCAAAGAGACGGGCGTGGCAAGCATTCCAGGGGCCCTACCTCAAGGTTCAATAGTAAAAACAGTCGTAATTGGGGCGCAGTGGGCGACTCACACCCTTGGACCCCGATTCCACTGCCCCTGATGCACCACTGATAGCTATCCCACGTCTCCCATGTTCTGCAACGGTAAAGATATCCTCACAGGCGCAGAATAGTAACAAAGGCAGCAGCAGGGGAACAAAAACTCACTCGAAGAATGGCACAGCACAAGAATAGCAGTCTAAGCTTCACTCTCAAACACAGGCCAATTAGAGTTAAATTGTGTCCTGTTTTGGAGGTCACATCTGGAGTATAGCGTTCCATTCTGAACGCACATATTGGTGTTATGTTCAGTTCCCAAGAACTCATTAGGGGTGTTGTGTTCATTTATGAAAGCAATCAAAGACATATTAAAAGACATATTCAATACTATTCCGGGGACCTCACATGCAGTGTTGCTCCATCTCTGAAACCACAACTGGCAAACTGGCTTTCATTTGGATGTTGCATTGCCGTGTACCTCAGGGTTTCAGGGGAGGGAAAACCTGTGCAATCCTTTCATAATGACCTTTAAACCAATGTACAAATATTTTAACTTTATAGTTGAATTTTAATCTTCTGCTTTTGTTGTAATTATTTTTAATAGTCAACAACAGCAAACATTTACTATATCTACTGTATTTTGTTGCACTGATATTTGCATAGCATTTGAATACCCTTTGCGAGGCCCAAAGAGTTTTCTGGGATGTTGAGGAAGTAGCTATTTCCTTTTTAGAATTTCTACAGTATATTGTCTCCCTACTTTAATGAATACCTCACTTTTCCTTGGGGGCCTAATTTATGAAAACTGTTGCATCGCTGCATGAAAACAGCGATGTGACAGTTTTCACTTCGCCCTCCTTGTGACACGATGGATGCGCCCTATTTAATGTACGATGCTCCTTGTCACAAGGAGTTACAGATATGTCAGTATTTCTGACGTATCTGTAGGTGTGGTAATGACGCATTGCTGAAGTGTGTCGCAAAAGTGACGCAACTCCAGCAATGTGTCATTACACATAGGCAAGTACCATGTTAAATGTGCCTGCGTCAGTCTTACGCCTCCTGTGAGGCAGGTGTAAGATTTTGACGCAGTGGAGTCCTACAAGGCTTTTTGCAGGGGAACACCCACCCTGCATACATTATACCTGACACAGGTATAATGTAGCACAGGGCTTTACATAGTGACTCATCTGCTAGGATGCGTCACTTTGTAAATAGGGTGCAACATGGCTCAGTTTATACGCCGCTGGTGCATCACAAAAAGTGACGTAATTGTGGAACAAAAGTGTTGCATGGCCTCATAAATAATGCCCTGGATGGCCTTTGGAGTGTGTATTTCATTGGATTTTGTAATTAGGTCTATTAGGGACATGCTGTGTGAGGTTCTTGTGGTTTGGAGATGTAAGGGGTTATTTATGAGAGCCTTGTGTCACTTTTGCACAACTTAAAGTGGTGCATTTGTGATTCAGGGCTCTGTATCAGATTTAACAAAGCCACGCAAAGCTACCCTACATGGCTTTGAGTGGCCTCATAAATCTTCAGTAAGGTAATGGAGCACAAATCGCCACGCCGCTTTACTCTGCGCTCGGGAGGCATCCCATGGGTGCTACGTTGGATGTTTCTATGCAACACCCATGGATTCTGTTGCTGCCACAGAAGTAAAAAATCATGCAAACATGAGGAAGCACCAAATACTTACACCTCCAGAGGTGTAACAAGGAGGCACTTCTTTATTGCTCTTCATTTTTGCCTCATTCTCTGTGTGCTGCATTCTGCAGCATCCATAGAAAGAGGAAAACATCTCAGGACATTGTTTCTGTGAAGGAAGGTGCCCCTTCCCACACAAAACAATCCTGCAAGCAACTGAAGCACCCATGCACCATTTGTATGTATGTATTGGGAAACCTCTACCCGAGCATCTGTTCTCCAGTAATAGTGTAACTATTTCAAATTACAAAATACTGTAAACATGCCATTATACAAAGGAGCCATAAACACAGGTCTGCATTTTTATATAGCGCTTACTTCATCCGAATGTGCCAGAGCACTTTACAAGAGATACCAGTGTTAGAACTGCGGTCACCAATTGCGACGTGGTAGCTAGGCGCGAGGTAGGAAGGCACCCGAAGGCAATGTGTAAAGTGGTTGTGCAGCACTCACTCACACGGATTCAGCCATGCGCACACAATGAAGGACACAACACCAAGTGGTTTGATAAAACAAGATCCTTTATCTATCTCATGTCATTGCCAACCAGTTAATTTAATGAATGATACGGATACTTTGCAAGGCAGCAGTAAATTCATCCGGGTAGCTACATCAGATAATCATAGAGCAACAAACAATTCATTCAGATACGTGAATCAGTGAATTGCAGGGCAACAATTAATTCATTCAGATCAAAACAGGTATAAATTCATTCAAGTGAACAGCACCATTAATCTTTTGGCCACAAGCAGCTCATTCTAGCCCCAACACGGGTGTAACTTCATTTAGGGGAATAGTGCAGGAAATCTCAGGGCAACTTAGAATTCATTGTGGCTCAAAACAGGCGTAAATTCATTCCAGTAATTCAACAGGTAATCACAGGTAATTTCCAGGGTAACAGTTACTTCATTTAAATGACCATTGTAGGTGGTTCCCAGGTGTCAGTTAACTCATTCAAACAGCCATTACGTGAATATTCCACAATACACTCTCTCATGAGCAGTCTTATCTTCCCCCTAGCCCCAGCAGCGGAATAGTTCAGCTTAAATGGGGCCCCAGAGGCCCGGTTGCAATACCCTGGAGGGGAGGGGCGGACGCGGGGCTGCCACTGACATACAGGCCTCTCCTCAGCAGCCCAGCTGACCCTGGTGGTCTTCGCCCTCCTTCCTCCTCCTCCCAGGGGGGTTACCTGTGGGCCCTGGCCTCGGTATGCCCTTGCAGTCCTGACCGGGCTTGGGGGGAAGTCCGGGGGCTCTCGCTCTTCTCGGAACCCCGCGCGGGTGTTCTCCGCTGGCTCCGGGCCTTCCCTCGCTGTTGCTGCGGCCTCCGGGCTCCCTCCTCGTCTCAGAGCCCGGTAGCCAATCCGGTCACGGCCTTCTGGGGGCACGGCTACACCTGCAAATGAGTGCGTGACTCGAGAGGGGGTGCGGTCGGTGATGCGGCCGGCACCCCCGTCACGTGATGAGGCCCAGCGCGGCCTTCCCCTCTACTGCGGCGGCCCTCCCAGGCTTCAGGGGCCGCGGCGGCGTCCTCCAGCGGTACTGGGCTGCGGCGGTGAGTCGGGCCTCACAGCGGTTCAGGGATCGCGGTGCCGGGGGCTGCAGCGGTGAATTCCAGCGAGAAGCGCTCGCACCAGCACAGCGCTAGGTTGTAGGTACCTGGGCAGCGGCGATGAGTTGGGAGCTTACAGTGCTTAGAGGGCACAGCGCTTAGGAGACACCACGTGCAGGCAGGGGGGCACAGCGGCAATTTAGCGATGGGGCAGAGAAGTAGCGCTGAGAGGTGACACAGCGCTCAACAGCAGGCAACTTATTTCCCAGGGGCACAGTTCTGGCAGCAGAGCGCTAGGTGGACACAGCGCTTTACCTGTAGGTCCTGTAGGGTTCACAACGACAGTCCATGTTTCCAGGGCAGCACTTATCTTAGGGGGGAAAGAAGATGGCAGTCCCCCTGGCAGGCTTATGAGGGGGAGAAGGGGGTTGAGTTGGCAGGCATCAGAGGCAGGAGGGTTCCCTGCAGCACACTGGAGTTGGTCCCCTGGGTTTCCCCCTCACCAGGCAAGATCAGCAGGCAGGCAGTCCCTCATCTAACTTGGGTACAGCAGGGCCTAGACTCAGTCAGTCCCAGTAGTGTAGGTTTCTCCCCTAGGCCCAACCGCCTATGCTCCGGCAGAGGTTCCCCCAGGTCCAGTGGTGCCTCAACTGACTAGTTCAGTTTCCCTCCTTTCCTCTTATACCCCCAGGTCAGGTGACCCTCCTGCAAAGGCGGCAAAGCATAATCCCTCCCAGGGCTGGAAGGTCCCAGGAGCTTCCACATAACTGTCTATGGGACAAAAAGGCGGGATGGTAAAGATACTGTATCAAGATGTCCCAGCCTGCTCCTAACCACTAGTGCGTGTATGCAATGGCCACTCCGCAGTAGCAGGGGCCTGTGGCAGCCATGTTAGTAGGAGAGAGCACCTGCACCTCAGCACAGTTTGGCAGTGGTAATCTGCTCAGAGACCTAGGGCCAACAAAAAGATGGTGGCAAAAATGAGGTGACAAGGGCAAAAAAACGGGGTAAGACCACCCTAGGGCTGACAGGTCTAACATGCGTCCCCCCCAGCCAAAAGTGGGGAGAGCTACCCAACCACTAGGGAGTTCTCATCACTAAGGCGGAAGAACCGAGAGAGACCGTCAGCGTTGGCGTGGTCTACTCCGGGTCGATGTTCCACCCTAAATTCCATCCCCTGGAGGGAAATGGACCACCTCAGCAATTTGGGGTTTTCGCCTCTCATTTGTATGAGCCAGCGAAGGGGTCGGTGGTCGGTCTGAATGAGGAAGTGAGAGCCAAAAAGATATGGCCTCAGCTTCTTCAGGGCCAAAACCACGGCGAAGGCTTCACGTTCTATTGTACTCCACCGCGGTTCCCTGGGGAGTAGCCTTCGGGAGATAAAGGCCACTGGCTGGTCCTGGCCTTCCTCATTCAGTTGAGAGAGCACAGCTCCAATGCCATGCTCAGAGGCGTCTGTCTGCACGATGAATTCCTTGTTGAAATCTGGAGTTCTGAGCACCGGAGCGGTGCACAACACGTGCTTGAGGGTGTCTAATGCCTCTTGACAGGCAGCCGTCCAGATGACTTTACGGGGTTGCTTTTTAGAGGTCAACTCAGTCAGGGGGGCCACAATGGTTCCATACCCCTTGACAAACCGGCGGTAGTAACCTGTGAGGCAGAGAAAAGCTCGGACCTCCGTTTGGGTTTTGGGGGGCTTCCAGGCCAAGATGGTCTCAATTTTGGCCTGGAGGGGTTGCACCTTACCCCCGCCCACCAGGTGTCCCAGGTAGAAGACAGATCCCTGTCCAATCTGGCACTTGCTAGCCTTGATGGTCAGGCCAGCCCGCTGTAGAGCCTGTAGCACCTCCTGGAGATGCTCCAGATGGTCCTCCCAGCTGCTGCTGAAGACAGCTATGTCGTCCAGGTAGGCAGCTGAGAAGGCCAGAAAGCACCTGGTTGACCAACTGCTGGAAAGTGGCCAGAGCATTCTTTAGCCCGAAGGGCATCACCCGAAATTGAAAGTGGCCCTCGGGGGCAGAGAACGCAGTTTTCTCCTTAGCTCCGTCTGCCATTGCAATCTGCCAATATCCTGACGTCAGGTCGATGGTACTCAGATACCGAGCTGCTCCCAGTCGGTCGATAAGCTCATCCGCCCGAGGGATCGGGTGAGCATCCGTCTTGGTCACAGAGTTCAAGCCATGATAATCCACACAGAACCGAAGTTCCAGTGTGGTGCCCGGCGGGGCCGCTTTCGGCACCAACACCACCGGACTAGCCCAGGGGCTGCTGGAAGGCTCAATCACCCCCAGCTCCAACATCTTGGCCACCTCACTCTGGATGCTGGTTTTGATTTGTCGGACAGCCGGTAAGACTTGGTTTTCACGAGCGGCCTGTCCCCTGTGTCCACGTCATGGGTACACAAATGTGTGATCCCAGGAGCGAGGGAGAACAATGAGGCGTACTGCTCCAAGACCTGGCGGCAGTCCCTCTGTTGCTCAGGCATCAAGGATGGGGAGAGGACCACTCCCTCCACCGATCCATCCTTCTCTTGAGTCACCAGAAGGTCCGGAAGAGGCTCGCTCTCTTCCTCTTCGCTCCCGTCCGTCACCATAAGGAGAGCAAGCTCTGATCGCTCATGGTGCGACTTCAGGCGGTTGTTGTGGAACACCCGATGGGGTTGTCGGAGGGTCTTGAGGTCGACAACGTAAGTGGTCTGGCCTCTCCTCTCCACAATGTTGTACGGTCCAGTCCACTGGTCCTGGTGGGCGCTAAGCTCTCTGGGCTCCATGAGCCACACCTTCTGTCCAACATCCAACCCCACCGTCCGAGCGTTGAGGTCATACCACTCCTTCATGACGGCTTGACTAGCTTCCAGGTTGTCTGAGGCTTTCTTCCACAGCTTGGCCATCTGGCTGCGGAATTCCAGCATGTAGCTGACCACGTCACGGGGAAACTTCGTAGAATTCTTCTCCCACCCCTCCTTCACAAGACTGAGGGGCCCCCTAACGGGTTGGCTATAGAGCAGCTCAAAGGGGCTGAAACCGACCCCCACTGAGGCACCTCTCGGTAGGAGAACAGCAGACAGGGTACGAGGACATCCCACTTCCATCTCAAGTCCTCTGGCAGGCTCCGGATCATCCCCTTCAGAGTCTTATTGAAGCGCTCTACGAGCCCGTTAGTCTGGGGGTGGTAAGGAGTGGAGAACCGGTAGGTCACTCTGCACTCCTTCCACATGGCCAGCATGTAGGCCGACATAAAATTAGTGCCCCTATCTGACACCACGACCTTGGGGAATCCCACCCGGGTGAAAATCCCCATCAAAGCCCGCGCCACCGCAGGTGCAGTGATGGTCCTCAGAGGGATCGCCTCCGGGTACCGGGTGGCGTGGTCCACCAAGATGAACCGGTGTCCCAAAGAAGTCGGCGGGTCCATTAGCCCGACAATGTCAATGCCTACCCGCTCAAAAGGGGTACCGACAACCGGGAGTGGTTCCAAGGGGACCTTCAACTTAGTTCCAGTCTTGCCACTCGCCTAGCAAGTCTTACAGGTCTTGCAAAAGGTGTCAGAGGCGACTCGCGTTCTGGGCGAGTAAAAATGTGGGACCAAACGAGCAAAGGTTTTGTCCTGGCCCAGGTGTCCTGCTAGTGGTATCTTGTGTGCCAATTCCAGCAGAAAGGCCCGGTAGCATTGGGGAACCACTAAGGCCCTTGATGACCCATGCACCGGAGCCTTAGGCTCACTGTAGAGGAGGCCATCCTCCCAGTAAATATGGTAATTGCCGGTCTCTTGGTTCGTTGCTTGGGCTTCGGCCTGCCGCCGCATACCTTCAAGCGTCGGGCACTCTCTCTGTGCCCGACAAAATTCCTCCCGGGTAGGCCCTCCTTCCACCTGCCACTCTGAAGGGGTCGACAAGTCCCCCACGGGAACAACATGCACCTCTGCGGACTCCGGGGTCACCTCCGCGGGCTCCCCATCCATCTCGCAGGGTGCATCCTCCACAACGTCCTCCTGACCAGCATTGGGCTGGGCCGTTGTTCCAGGCTCCAACCCGGGTTGAGTTCCTTGCCGGGCAGCCATGGACCTTGTGACCACGCAGGTCCACCCTGGTAACCCCAGCATCTCAGCGTAGGCATTGAACTTCACTTCCTTCCAGGCGGTATGTTCCAAGTCATTTCCGAGCACACAATCCACTGGCATGGCAGGGCTTACGGCGACTCTCAACTGGCCTAAGACTCCTCCCCACTCAAAGGGAACTTGGGCCACGGGGTAATGACACTGGCTGTTATCAGCCATTACCACCGGGTGGAATATTTCAGGAATCACCTGCTCTGGGGACACCAGCTGACGTCTTACCATCGTCATGCTGGCACCCGTGTCCCTCAGAGCCTCCACCTCCTCCCCGTTAACCCGTACCCTCTGCCAGTATGTGGCAGTGTTCGAGGGCAACTGTGTCACTGGGACCATCTCTCTATCCCCCAGTGAAACCAGGGTCAAGCCTGTCCACTCACCCCCCTCATCTAGGGACAACTCCTCCCCCAGCGCTACACTAGCCATCCCGGGGCTCTTACCTCCTGTGGGGGCTGGGGTCTGTTTGCGACACTGGGGATCCCCCTTGTAGTGCCCAACCTCCCCACATTCGTAACACCGGACAGTTCTGGGCTGCTGACTCTTGTCAGGGTAAGTGGGTTTCTGTGATCCAGATCGGGGTGGGGAACCTACCCCCTTCCCTTGCGGTCTATTTTGGGGGCATTTAAAGAACTCCTTCTTTTTATCTCCCCCCTCCCTCTTCTGGGGTGTGCCCTGCCCGCCTTTCGGGTGTTCTCCCCCGGGTCCCTTGTGGGACACCCGAGTGCTAACCCAGGTATCTGCCTCCTCCGCAAACTTCCGAGGGTCGGTCAGCTTGCGGTCCACCAGGTGTTGACGCAGCTCTGGAAAACATTTATCGAGGAGGTGCTCTCTTAAAAACAAGTTGTACAGCCCTCATAGTCGCTCACTTTGCTGCCACGCACCCAACCCTCTAAGGCCTTACGTGCATAATCACAAAAATCCACCCAGTTCTGTGTGGGAAGCTTATGGCTGTTGTGGAATCTCTGGCGATACTTCTTTGGAGTGAGACCAAACTTTCTAAGCAGGGCCTCCTTCATGACAGGGTAATTGGTTTGCTCTTCTCTGTCTAAGGTCAAGAGTGTGTCCCTTGCAACGGGAGGCATGTACCGGTATAGGCCACCCCCCCAGTAACTCTCGGGCACCCCATGGGCTACCAAGGACACCTCGTATGCCGCCAACCACTTATCTATGTCATCCCCTACACTAAAACTGGCCACCACCTCCTTCGGTAGATAGAATTTAGGCTCTCGTGGAGCCTCAGCGGGTACGCTGCCACCATTCCTGTTGCCTTGCGCCCCTAGCTGCTATGCTCCCAACTCCAACTCCTTTAGGCTGAGCTCATGTGCAAGCTTCCTCTCCTCCATGGCTTTCCTCTCCTCCATGGCTAGCCTCTTCTCCTCTCTCTCCTTCTCCATCCTAGCAAGCTCCAATCTCAATTGCCTCTCCTCCCTCCTGTCCTCGTACTCCTCCACCGACACACTCCCAGGTGACACACTACTACCTGCCCTGGAATGTCTCCCTGGCAACACATTGTCACTAATGTCTACTTGCAGTAGGTCCAACTCTCCTGGAGTTCCCAGTTCCCCTCGAGCGACCGGCTCCCCCGAAGCGCCCGGCTCCCCCTGTCCCTCGTCCCCTCTCCCCCCCGGGTGGGCCACTACCCACAGTGGCGTAGCTGGGGGGGGCGGTGGGGGCGGTCCGCCCCAGGCGGCACTATTTTGGGGACGGACAAAGGCATTCAGATAAGGCTCGGCCTCGGCTTGCTTTCGTGGACGTTCGAGGACGGGCAGAGAAGGAAGAGGACTCGGGCAATATCCTCTTCTTTTTTGTGCTGACAGCTGTCCCCCCCTCTCTTTCTATTATTCCCTCTCTTTCTGTCTTGCTCCTCACTTACTGAAAACCGTGACTTGAAGAAACGGTTCACAACCTCTTTCCTTCTTTCATTTAGTTGCTTCCCTGTGAAAAGGATCCAAAAAACAAAAAACACTCTTGCTGGAAATGCCCTTTTTCTGAAATTTTTTTATTCCAAAGTGCAGCGGGATGGAGAGAAATAGAAGGTTTTAAATATGAAAAATAAATACATAACTAAATAAAGCAAGACAGGGTGGTTGCAAAGGGGCCAGGTTGGTTTTATTCACATCCAAACACATCAGCCTCACTTTACAGACTTTGCAGTGAAGTGCTACTTTTGTTTTCTCGTCTTCCTTTGAACAGCATTGTTGTCCCCAGGTGGGGAAATGCACCATTCCTGGAGGTACTGCAATACCTGGTTGATGGGTGGATTGGAAAACAAAATGTGTACCATGGCTCTGTGTTTATGGATGTGGTCTTTTTAAACCATACTGCTTATGTTTATTAAGGTTATAAGCAATGGACATTGAAACGGTTCCCTTCAGGGCCCTGTAGTCATGTCCTTAACTTTTCAGGTAAAACCACTCGCTGATTTCTGAATAGTGTGTGAGAGATCGTTAAGGTAACCATGTTGTTTCTGCTTACATTTCACATGCTTTACTTAATCTTGCATTCCCTATGAGTGTTTGCTTTTACTTTTTTTTTTAGTCAGAATATTATTCTTATCAAGTGCATAATTTGAATTGAGCCACAACCAAGTGTTCATAGCGGGCACAATTAGGTTGTAGCTGAAGGCAGTGAGAGTTTCTCTTAGTGGGGCAGTATGGTGTTCAGTGGGGGAGAGGATGTGGCACTATGGCCAGAGCTGTGGAATTTGGAACTGGGGAACTGAGTTCAGCCTTCATGACCAGTCCACCAGACCACTCTACTGAGGGAGCATATTCCCATGCTAGACCTTACAAGGCCCCACTAGACCTTAGAAGGCTTGATGTCTTTGCACAAGCAGGTGTTCCCTAGTGGTGTCAATTGTGAGTTAACTTTGAAGGCCTGTCCATCACAATCCATACTGAAGTTCATCTCCAGTCTTGTGGGCAGGCCTACGAAGCAGCACACCCTAGTGCAACAGTGATCCAGTCACTGTGAATCTGTCACTGAGGTCACATGAACCTTGAGCAGGTTAGGGCGGTGCGAACGGTGTGACCGCACTGGGTACCTATTTCAGGTGAGTGCGTAGTGTTTGCAAGTATATTATGGTTTAAAAAAAACGTGCTGCCTCCTTCCTGGCCTCCAGCAATTTTCAGAAACAATAAAAATGTCATGATAACTTTGGTGATTAATGTTCTTCCTAGAGAGAGATGCCAGTTTTGTCTAGTGGATGGGTTGACTCCTGGAAAGGTAGCACAGGGGGTTAATGTGCCTGCTGCAAAGAACATGTACCATGCAGATCACAAAGTGCACTGCTTTAATGGGGGGACCGTGATGAATGGTCATTTAATGTCAGCTGTAGATGATGGATCCCTGAACAGTGTCATGTATGTGCATGTTTGCATTGTGCTGAGGGGATTACCAGGTAATTGTTCACGCAGCTCTCTGGTGGATGTCACATGCGGTTTTTATGAGTCCCCAGATAGATCATGGAGTCTGTGTGTTCTCTTTTGTACTGCCAGTCACTGCCAGTCACCGGTGTATTCAACTGTGTAGCCTTGGACCGTTTCATGTATGTGCATGTAACTTGCATGATCGAGGTAACTATTAGCGGCGATACTACGTGTCTCTCGGTCCTCTTTCAAGTGCTTGCTGGCCTTTTTCCCCAGCAACCCGCCCCCCACCCTCCAGGGGCGGCAATCTGAGGGATAGCCCCGGGCGCCACAAGCTCTAGCTACGCCTCTGCCCATGCCCTCAAGGCTTTCTGAAGCTCCTCTCTCTTGGCGCCTCACTTGACGGACACCCCCATCCCCTGACAGAACTCCCTCAGCTGCGCCACCGTGTACATTTCTAGTTTGGCCAGCTCGAACTCCATCCTGACAGGTGGGGCCCAAGACAATTTAAGGGAAAAACTAGGACGTAGGCAACAGGTTCAAAACAGGAGCCTATACAATCAACCTGACAGTGAAGGGCAATTTGATAGGCTTGCAACACAATCGGTGTCCAATTGCGGCGCACAGTGAATCCCTGTAGGGTGCTGCACAGGCACAAGTCCCAATCCCACCGCTGAACACCAATGTTAGAACTGGGGTCACCAATTCCGACGTGGTAGCTAGGCGCGAGGTAGGTAGGCACCCGAAGGCAATGTGTAAAGTGGTTGTGCAGCACTCACTCACACGGATTCAGCCATGCGCACACAATGAAGGACACGACACCAAGTGGTTTGATAAAACAAGATCTTTTATCTATCTCATGTCATTGCCAACCAGTTCATTTCATGAATGATACGGATACTTTGCAAGGCAGCAGTAAATTCATCCGGGTAGCTACATCAGATAATTATAGAGCAACAAACAAATCATTCAGATAAGTGAATCAGTGAATTGCAGGGCAACAATTAATTAATTCAGATCAAAACAGGTATAAATTCATTCAAGTGAACAGCACCATTAACCTTTTGGCCACAAGCAGCTCATTCTAGCCCCAACACGGGTGTAACTTAATTTAGGGGAATAGTGCAGGAAATCTCAGGGCAACTTAGAATTCATTGTGGCTCAAAACAGGCGTAAATTCATTCCAGTAGTTCAACAGGTAATCGCAGGTAATTTCCAGGGTAACAGTTACTTCAATTAAATGACCATTGTAGGTGGTTCCCAGGTGTCAGTTAACTCATTCAAATGGCCATCGTGTGAATATTCCAAAATACACTCTCTCATGGGCAGTCTTATCTTCCCCCTAGCCCCAGCAGCGGAATAGTTCAGCTTAAATGGGGCCCCCGAGGCCCGGTTGCAATACCCTGGAGGGGAGGGGCGGACGCGGGGCTGCCACTGACATGCAGGCCTCTCCTCAGCAGCCCCGCTGACCCTGGTGGTCTTCGCCCTCCTTCCTCCTCCTCCCAGGGGGGTTACCTGTGGGCCCTGGCCTCGGTAGGCCCTTGCAGTCCTGACCCGGCTTGGGGGGGGAAGTCCGGGGGCTCCCGCTCTTCTCAGAGCCCCCGTGCGGGTGTTCTCCGCTGGTTCTGGGCCTTCCCTCGCTGTTGCTGCGGCCTCCGGGCTCCCTCCTCACCTCAGAGCCCGGGAGCTAATCCGGTCGCGGCCTTCTGGGGGCACGGCTACACCCGCCAATGGGTGCGTGACTCGTGAGGGGGTGCGGTCGGTGAGGCGGCCGGCACCCCCGTTACGTGATGAGGCCCAGCGCGGCCTTCCCCTCTACCGCGGCGGCCCTCCCAGGCTTCGGGGGCCGTGGCGGGGTCCTCCAGCGGTACCGGGCTGCGGTGGTGAGTCGGACCTCACAGCGGTTCAGGGATCGCGGTGCCGGGGGCCTCGTCGGTGAATTCCAGCGAGAAGCACTCGCACCAGCACAGCGCTAGGTTGCAGGTACCTGGGCAGCGGCGGTAAGTTGGGAGCTTACAACGCTTAGAGGGCACAGTGCTTAGGAGACACCACGTGCAGGCAGGGGGGCACAGCGGCAATTCAGCGATGGGGCAGCGAAGTAGCGCTGAGAGGTGACACAGCGCTCAACAGCAGGCAACTTATTTCCCAGGGGCACAGTTCTGGCAGCACAGCGCTAGGTGGACACAGCGCTTTACCTGTAGGTCCTGTAGAGTTCACAACGACAGTCCATGTCTCCAGGGCAGCACTTATCTTAGGGGGGGAAAGAAGATGGCAGGTCCCCCTGGCAGGATTATGAGGGGGAGAATGGGGTTGAGTTGGCAGGCATCAGAGGCAGGAGGGTTCCCTGCAGCACACTGGAGTTGGTCCCCTGGGTTTCCCCCTCACCAGGCAAGATCAGCAGGCAATCAGAGTCCCTCATCTAACTTGGGTACAGCAGGGCCTAGACTCAGTCAGTCCCAGTAGTGTAGGTTTCTCCCCTAGGCCCAACCGCCTACGCTCCGGCAGAGGTTCCCCCAGGTCCAGTGGTGCCCCAACTGACTAGTTCAGTTTCCCTCCTTTCCTCTTATACCCCCAGGTCAGGTGACCCTCCTGCAAAGGCGTCAAAGCATAATCCATCCCAGGGCTGGAAGGTTCCAGGAGCTTCCACATAACTGTCTATGGGACAAAAAGGCGGGATGGTAAAGATACTGTATCAAGATGTCCCAGCCTGCTCCTAACCACTAGTGCGTGTATGCAATGTCCACTCCGCAGTAGCATGGGCCTGTGGCAGCCATGTTAGTAGGAGAGAGCACCTGCACCTCAGCACTGTTTGGCAGTGGTAAGGCGCCCAGAAACCTACGGCCAACAAAAAGATGGTGGCAAAAATGAGGTGACAAGGGCAAAAAAACGGGGTAAGACTACCCTAGGGCTGACAGGTCTAACAACCAGTTACATTACATAAGGACTCACATTTGGCTTTGTCAAACAAAGTTGCCTGTTGCGAGACAGTTTGTCCTTGGTTGTTTGTGCATGTTGGTGTAGGTGCCTACAAAGAAGTGAGTGTGCTTGGGATAGAGGTGGGATTTAGGCATTGGGATGAGGATGGGAGCTGAGTTGGGGCACAAGGTTGAGCTGGGTGGACGGCTGTGGTGAGTGAGGAGGCTACTTCTGTAAATGATCTTTGCAGGCCAGGCATAGAACTATGAATGCCTTCCAGGTATGCTAACATTTGTTGCATTTAGCAACTAAGGCCCCGGATGGCATTTAGAAGTGCAGTTTGACCTATAGAGATGTTGCATAAGAGGTGAACAGCCTCCTCACTCAGCGCAGTCGAGGAGAAAAAGGCAGGGGGTGTGGTACCTGTAGTGAAGGAGATCGCAGTCCTTTCTGGGAGGTGGGTTCGGCCAACTGGGAGGGGGCAAGAGGGAGGGCGGATATTTTATTTTGGGTGTTGGAAAAGGATGCAGGTGGGACAGTTCCTATAGGATCTGCCACCTCTAGGGATTTTCTCGCTTGTGGAGGCCTCCGAAAATGATGTTCTGGTGGCCTCCATTGCAGTCCCCTAACCCTCCGTGCCACTGGGACACTCAGTTTCTGTGGGCTCAGCACCCAAACCACAGTGGCCAGCTGCTTCCCCCCATATGTGGCCAATGTCCCCTTCGCCTGTTCCTGAAGATGCCGTAAAGTTTAATTGTATATGTGTAAATAGAAGTCACCATTACTTTTTTTCTCTAAACATTTTCCAATGTTTTCAGATTTCACCTGCTTCAAGACTTTCAGACTTTGGTTAATTTTTGTCATTATCCTATGCATGTAGGGAACTTCTTCAGAAAACATTGGGTCTCAGTTTTGTTATTTACCGTTAGTGTCCTATGTCTTTTTGTTCGTTTTTTTACTTTGATGACGTTTTGAAAAATGATTCATCCATGTAAACCACAGTTTTTTGTAAATCCATTATTTTATTTCCTTTGATTTTCACTCGTGAGAAACATACATCTTTATATCGTTAACTGCTTCTCATGCCACGGGTATGCTAATCCAAGCCTTTTCCCGGGCACGCCATGCGACATAAAACATCCTCAGTTGCGTATCTTGTACCCAATGCATTTCGGGCTATTTAGAAGCCCTTCTTCAGGGGGTTACTACAAATTAAAGGAAATTGCTATTAAAGTATGATTTCAAACCGCTTTCATACACATTGTACATTCCTGCGCTAATCAAATTGATATCATATCTTTGTATAGCGCTTTCCCTCTAAATACAAGACTAGATGAATACCACAATTTTGTCTGAAAAACCCACAGACCTTCTAATCCAACCTCCTGATTATAACCTTCTTGTTGATTCAAAATAACACACTGATGTTCACCCCTACTGCTGTGCTCGCTGCTTGCTGCCTTCTTCAATACTCAAACAACTAATCCTTACCGCTTAATAGCGTCCCTTTAGCAGCTTGATTGTTCTGGTGTTCCCCGTCACAAACGCTTACTCCATAATTGAATGTGAAAAATCACACCAGGATTTTCCCATTAGTTAAAATCATGTGACGATGCCCCGCCTATGCAGCTGAACTTATCCCAGCCTCCCTGTAGTCTCTATGTCTCTTGAAAAACTCCATATCCCAAAATCCACCAATCGTTGATTCCCTACTTAAGACTCCCCAATTAACTCATCTACCTGTTCTCACACTTGTAGTAGACCCGTGGTAATTCACCTGCTTAAAAACTATACCTCGCCCTCCCCGATGGGAAAATCCTGGTGTGATTTTTCACATTCAATTATGGAGTAAGCGTAGGGGTGAACATCAGTGTGTTATTTTGAAGAAGGTTATAATCAGGAGGTTGGATTAGAAGGTCTGTGGGTTTTTCAGACAAAATTGTGGTATTCATCTAGTCTTGTATTTAGAGGGAAAGCGCTATACAAAGATATGATATCAATTTGATTAGCGCAGGAATGTACAATGTGTATGACAGCGGTTTGAAATCATACTTTAATAGCAATTTCCTTTTATTTGTAGTAACCCCCTGAAGAAGGGCTTCTAAATAGCCCGAAATGCATTGGGAACACGATACGCAACTGAGGATGTTTTATGTCGCATGGCGTGCCCGGGAAAAGGCTTGGATTAGCATACCCGTGGCATGAGAAGCAGTTAACAATATAAAGATATATGTTTCTTAGGAGTGAAAATCAAAGGAAATAAAATAATGGATTTACAAAAAACTGTGGTTTACATGGATGAATCATTTTTCAAAACGTCATCAAAGTAAAAAAATGAACAAAAGTGGAAGTCACAAGCTGTGCGCCGGGTTAAGGAGTGAAGTTTCGCTCCATCCTTGGTATTGTTATTAAGCACGTGAAACTAGGGCAGTTCACGCAACCCAGGAAGCACGCATCAGAGTTTACAGACTGAAATATTTTTCGAATATATGGAAGCAACAGATAAAGCAAGGTGTGCACGGCTACTTTAAGTTTAACTTTGTTACAGACTGCCCGATTTGCAAGTTGCACCCTCCAAAGAAGAATGGACAACAAAAACTGAATGAACATGAGAACACGTGTGAGACACACTCTCAGACATTTAAGAAACTTTGTGAATTAATGTGTGAATTCATCGAGCTCATGGACACGAATATTTTGTGCAACACTTTATTTTTGTTCCAACGGCGCTAGTGTGATAACATATTCATGTATTTTGAAGAACTGAGTCATTTTGAGTATAGCGTAACAAGAAATACCATCGGGGAGGGCGGGGCATAGTTTTTAAGCAGGTGAATTACCACCGGTCTACTACAAGTGTGAGAACAGGTAGATGAGCTAATTGGGGAGTCTTAAGTAGGGAATCAACGAGTGGTGGATTTTGGGATATGGAGTTTTTCAAGAGACATAGAGACTACAGGGAGGCTGGGATAGGTTCAGCTGCAGAGGCGGGGCATCGTCACATGATTTAAACTAATGGGAAAATCCTGGTGTGATTTTTCACATTCAATTATGGAGTAAGCGTTTGTGACGGGGAACACCAGAACATCAAGCTGCTAAAGGGACGCTATTAAGCGGTAAGGATTAGTTGTTTGAGTATTGAAGAAGGCAGCAAGCAGCGAGCACAGCAGTAGGGGTGAACATCAGTGTGTTATTTTGAATCAACAAGAAGGTTATAATCAGGAGGTTGGATTAGAAGGTCTGTGGGTTTTTCTGACAAAATTGTGGTATTCATCTAGTCTTGTATTTAGAGGGAAAGCGCTATACAAAGATATGATATCAATTTGATTAGCGCAGGAATGTACAATGTGTATGACAGCGGTTTGAAATCATACTTTAATAGCAATTTTCTTTTATTTGTAGTAAACCCCTGAAGAAGGGCTTCTAAATAGCCCGAAATGCATTGGGTACAAGATGCGCAACTGAGGATGTTTTATGTCGCATGGCGTGCCCGGGAAAAGGCTTGGATTAGCATACCCGTGGCATGAGAAGCAGTTAACGATATGAAGATATGTGTTTCTCACGAGTGAAAATCAAAGGAAATAAAATAATGGATTTACAAAAAGCTGTGGTTTACATGGATGAATCATTTTTCAAAACGTCATCAAAGTAAAAAAACGAACAAAAGTGGAAGTCACAAGCTGTGCGCCGGGTTAAGCAGTGAAGTTTCGCTCCATCCTTGGTATTGCCTTTTGCAGACCCCCAGGTTCCGCACATTCTCGGCGATGACCTTCCATACCATATTATTTTTCTGATGGGCGTTGACCTGTATGGATACAAGAAATGAAAGAAACAAAATCTATCTTGTGATTTTTTTGTTTGTCTGTATTGATGTAGCACAATTTTAAGAAATCAGTCACAACCATTGGTTGGAAGTTACAACAAAATATTTTGTTTTCTTATTCTGATCACACTTTTGTAGTGAGAGCTACTTCTGATCAGTGAAAATCATTATGAACTAATGAAGGGTAAACAACTTGCACATTGTTAGCTTTGTTACCAGACACCCCCTAGCCCAGCTTCATAGTCTTCAAATCTAATGTCCATAGAGCCAGATACTTGGGGGCAGATTTATGTTCCCTGGCGCATCCCTGCAAATCAGCATGGATGCGCCGGGGAAGATGCGTCACACAAGTTTGCCCTTGCGCCACCGCAGATGCGCCGCATTTACAATGCGGTGCATCGTGGCGCAAGGACAAGAAGATACGTGACGCATCTGCCGGCGTAAGGTTGGCGCAGTGCTGAAGTTGCGTTGCAAGCATGACGCAACTCCAGCACTGTTCCAACCTACCCTATCCCTAACATGGTGCGTCAAGCCGGCGCAGGGTTTTGACGCATCAGCATTGGGAAAGTGACTCAGTAAAATCTCATAGATTTCACTGAGTCACTTTTTAGGGGCGTTCCTGCGACAGAACGCCCTCCCTGAGTAGAAACGCCCACATGAAACCTGACGCAGGTTTCATGTGGCGCAGGGCTTTACACCGTGACGCATCTTCATAGATGCGTCACGATGTAAATGGGGCGCAACATGGCGCAGGGTTTACGCCGCCGCTGCGTCACAAAAGTGACGCAACAGCGGCGTAAAAGTGGCACAAGTCTGATATAAATCTGCCCCAAAGAATTTAACTAAATACTATGACTAAGGGCACTATGAAAGGACTGCCATGTGTGTTAGTGGGAGTGCCGTCTTTGAGGATGTATGAACATGTGTGCATATGAATGGAATATATTTGTTTGGTGACTGATATGACCTCCCGATCAACCCGAGTCAGAGATGCATGGTCAGACAGGCCCTACGACCCAAACCCAAGCCTACTGATTGATGAGTCGCTGGTGGGGTTACACTTAGCCTGAAGACTAACACGTGAACAGGGAAAACCTAGATCGATCCCACAGATAGGCAGCTACACCACAACAGGTCTTAGGAGATTGGCCTCAATAAAACACATTTGGCCGAAGGCGTGCATGTTCCCAAAATACCACAAAGTCAGATGCCACATGAAATTAGGAACGCTCAGCCAATCAGAACACAGCATGCACACTACATGCAGTGATCACACACTCCCCATGCAGGACATCTGGACACATACACACTGGCCCACACTAGGTCTGCATAATGTCAAGAGCCACCTGTATCTCCTTTATCAGATGGTTAAATTTATGGTTCATGACTAGGCCTAGATTTATGTGGTCTACACGAATGTATAATCAGTTTATTGTACTTCAAGAACTGTATATAATGATGGCCATAACTTCTGTACATTGAAATAGGCTTCAAAAACGACTCTGTTGCTGCTCTTCCTGCTGCTGGCTTTATTTAAACAAACGTATTTCTGTTTTGCCTCTTGTCTTTTCATTTTTTCAAGGTAAATTCATATTCGAGCAACATTTTAGCCCGCCAGATAGGAGAGATTGGTTTATCGAGCCCGACTGCTGCCAAAGGACAAGGACCTCTGCACGAATGGATTCACATCTGCGCGGCAAGACCAGTGAGCAGACGCCATAATTGATTAAAAGTTCTGTTGAATCCGCGGGGTGGTGGTCCATCCGGAGGCCGCCGTCACAGGGTCAGAGACTACATCTGACCCTTAGTCCCAGTATGTAGAGTGTGTAGGACAAGCGCATTGATCACTTTTTCCCTAGTCAGCACGCTAGGGAAGGTGAAGGTAGTTTATAATTTAGTTTGCTTGGACCAATGGTTTTTTTTTTCCTTGAGTCCTATAAACAAATGTAGTTATGCTTAGGGACATTTTTCCTGAAGTTGCGTATTACCCTTGATCCCTAACGATCTCAGGGTTCCCCTTGTTTCTGATACCCCAGTATCGGCTCAGGCCAAAAATAGCAATGATTGGTGTGGAGAATAACCTGACAATTATTGGCCCTCCCTGGCCAGACACAAGTTACACCTTATCCACCAAATGTAGGATGCTTGCTCTTTATATAGTGTTATGTTACTATCTATTTAAAAAGCGCACGTTCACCAGCCTGTCTCTTGGTGCTAGGTAGCTAATCGAACTTCAACCCCACCTAATGGTGAGCCTGTCTGAAATGCAATGTTTTCAGGAGTTTCCTATGTGTAACAAGATCTGAAGAGGACCTAATGTCCAAGGGCCGGCTATTCCATGCTCGAGAGGCAAAGACGGCAAACATACGCACTCCAATTCTTTATTTTTTCCAAAGGGGTATTGCCAAAAAGTGCAGGTGGCTAGATCTCAGTGCTCTAGTAGGGCAGTATTTTGTGATCTGGGACTCCACAAATGCGGGTTAATTCAAGTAGAGGGACTTAACGACCATACAGCAAGTTTTAAACATTGATCTCTGTTGACAGGCAGCCAATGAAGGTCCATCGTTACCTGGGAGATGTGACAATGTATGGGCAAAGTGTATATCAGTCCGAGCAGCCTGGTTTTGAATTAGCTGGAGCCTGCGCAGGAGGATTTTGGGGAGACCCAAGTAAATAGAATTGGCATAGTCTATTCGAGACATAACTAGAGCTATGATTACCTGGATCAAAGCCTCCTTAGTAAGGAATTTTTTTATCTTCTTTATGCGACGTAGCTGGCAAAAGCTAGCTGAAGCCACAGCTCTTACCTGCTGCTTAAAAGATAGTTTGACAACTATTATAACCCACAAGCTTATTACAGTATTTTTGGGTGCCGGAGGAGAGCCCTTGTCGCTAGGCCAGAATGATGGGGACCAGTAATTCATCTTACTTTTTGTGCTAAATATCTCCGTTTTATCAGGATTCAACTTCAGCTGACTGCTGTTCATCCAATCTCAGATAAACAGCATAGTATCCTGAAATAGCTGTCGAGACGAGGGACTGTCATTAATCGTGAAAAGCAATTGCATGTCGTCCGCATAGTTAAAAATGTTGATTTCTTAATTTTTGAGGGCATTATTCAGGGGACGAATATAGAATTTAAAAAGTTGGGGAGACAGCAAAGAGCCTTGAGGAACCCCACAATTTAGTTGTACCTCTGTACAAGAGAAAGGGGGAAGCCTGATTGACTGGAATCCCTCAGAAAGGAGATAAGCCAGTTCAGTGCTGAGTCTAGAAAACCTGCGGCCCTAACCCGGTTGGCCAAAATAGTATGGTCGACCGTGTCCAAGGCCGCAGGTCCAGTTATACCAAAACTTGGGTGTTGCCATTGTATACCTCTTTACGCATGTCATCAACTACAGACACAATCACTGCTGCTGTAGAGTGTGCAGGTCGAAATCCTGCTTGTGCTAAGTCCAGGAAGCCTGACTCTTCAATACATAAACATAAATGGTGGGCTATGTGGGCCTCGAGTAGTTTTGTAAAATAGGGTAAAAGCAAATTGGGCTGGAGATTTTCATATCCGTGGGACCAGCACCAACTTTCTTTATGATTGATGCGATAATCGTTTTTTTAAAGGACCTAGGGACCACCCCCAAATTAATAGATTGGTTAAGAAATGACAATATACTCTCAGGAAACCAAGTACATACAGCTTTTAGGACCTTTGGGGGGCAGATATCAGTTGGTGAGTTTACTTTTGTCAGTAGATGGACTAGGTCCTCTTGCATAAGGTTGGGGAAGCGAGTAAGCATCTGACTATTCACCATGTCCGCAGATGAATTATTAAGTGGTGGGCAGGGGGGAATACTGTTCTTGATAGCCTCAATCGTGTCTACAAAAAAGGCATTAAGATAATCGCGCAGATCTTGAGTAGGTAAGACCGGCAGAGTAACTCAGTCTGGGTTAGAAAGATCTGAAAGAATCTTGAATATCTCTTTCGATTTATTAGAGGCATTCATGATTCTGCCTATGAAAACGCTTACTTTTGTTTGCAGCAAAAGATTCTTTTAATTTCTAAGTTGTTGAATGTACCCTAATTTCAGGACTGGAGAGTACCTAGACCGCCATTTCCTTTCTGCTTGCCAGATATTACGTTTGGCAGTTATCAGGTCATCCGAGAACCATCCGAGAACCATTTATTGGCCTCATGGCACCTAGGTGCTCTAGTTCTACGGAAGGGAGCATGGATGTTACTGGCCACCTTTAATGTCATGCTCATAGGCTTCTATATCTACCTTCAGAGTGGGTAGGCATTTCTTAGATCCTGACAGAAGGCTGTAGGGTTAACCCGAGCCCAGTTCCTCGAACAAATCGTGGGGCCAGATGGTATTGTTCCATTTAGGCAGATACACTGCAAAGGACATCACATGATGATCGGACCAGCCACATGGTGCTAGTCTCAAACGCATCACAGGGAATTTGGTGGTCCATATCTGATCCAGGATGTGTCCTTTAATGTAAGTTGGACCATTCACTAATTGTTCCATATTTAAGTCAGGTAGGATATCCATCAAGTCCTTGGCTTGCAGACCCCCTTCTGCCTCATTAGCCCAATAGTTGAAGTCTCCAACTATAAGAACATTAGCATGATCTACAATGAGTGACCCCAAGGATTCAGCAAGGGTCTGAGAGAAGTCTGGCATGTATTTGGGGGGGTCTGTATAACAACACACAAGTGAAAGACGAGGACGACGATTCCCAGTGGATAACCAAATTCTCCACAGAGGGGAGCACTAAGGAGGTCATTTTAACAAACCGGTGTTCTTTCTTGATAATAGCCGCCACCCCCCCTCTTCTTCTACATGTTCTCATTGGTTTGTAGGATATAGTAATTGTTGGGGAGGGCCACGAGTATGTTTGTAGAGTCAAGTGTCCGTTAATAACAGGATATTAGGGGACTGGGACTCCAGGAAGTAAAAGACTTCATCCTGGTGCTTTACTAAGGAGCAAGTGTTGAAGTACACCACGCGGAGGTCAAGGAGATTCGGCTGAGGGGTTCTGGGGGTGGTGCTTGGTGCTGGCATTGTCTGTTGAAGGTTAGAATGCCTCCTAACCTCTTGGTCCCCTTGTTGTGGGAATACCAGGATCCCTAATTCCTTTAATACCTTTGTGATTGAGGGGAAGATATTATGCCTCCCATGATTGTATCCCAACAGTTTATTCCTGGAATAAGTGATGGCAGGGGCATAGTAACTGGCCCCTGGCTCTGTCCAGACATGGACAGACGCAGACAGGCTTGCTTTTTGCGTGCCGCCTGCGTGCCCGCTGCACAGACACACCTTACTGCTCCTTATGTAGGCGTGGTAATAGCCCCCTCCACTGCTACCATCAACCAGGATACTGATTGGTTCTCCCTCAGCCAATCAGCACTCGGCTGGCCCCGATGCGAGTGACACAGTCCCGAGTTAAGAAGCCGTCAAATTCAATTTTACAAAACAATTAGACACAGTTTTAAAATTATCAATATTCCTAAAAGGAGGTAAAAAAGCGATCAGCGTTACCAGCGCAGACACGCCATACTGCTCCTTTTGTAGGCGTGTTAATAGCCCCCTCCACTGCCTACGACCAACCAGGATACTGATCGGTTCTCAGCCAGCCAATCAGCACTCGGTTAGCCCCGATGCGAGTGACACAGTCCCCGAGTTAAAAAGCCGTCAAATTCAATTTGAAATTCAAATTCAATAGCGTACTAAAATGAAGTACACTGTGCAGAGAGTACAGAGAATCACCAAATGGTATGCAGAGGTGCATAAGATAAATATAATACTCTTTTTTTGGTAGTGTAGGTGAACAGTTAGGCTTATCAGAGGGTAGTGCTAAGCATTTTTGGTAGTACACAGAGGCAATAAATGAGATACACATGCAAGAAAAGATCCAAGTCTAATTTATAAAAATAATATCGATTTTTATAGAATTTGTAAGATCAAGAAAACAATTCTAAGGTAAGTACTTTCGGCGTTACAGTTTTTCAAAGTTTGGAAAATATATCACTTTTATGCACAATTACGCACCATAGGAAACAATGAAGAAAAATAATTTTTCAAAGATTGGAAAACATATCACTTTTGTGCGCAATTATGCACCACAGAAAGCAATGGAGAAAAAGTAGTAAAATGCATATACATTAAGGCAATGCTTTCACGAAATTCACCTTCTTGTTTTGTCATTGTTCAATGCCGGGACCAGGTCACAACTGCATAGTACTGATTGGGAGCAATGTACATTGATAATAATTATCTATATCAATACCAATATTGTGTTATATGACCCTGAAATTTGAGATCTATGATCCTCCTTCAACTCCAGTTCTTTTGATTTTCGGTTGCAATTTTTCATAACATGAGATTTTCATATGACCCATTATTACTCTCCAAGATGGCCACGGTGTTAGTTTGGATTCTGAATAGGCTCCTGCAGTCCCTTTCTATTTCTGCTCTTGTGGCGCGCACAAGTGCAGGTCTCACATTGATGGCGGCAACACTGCACTACGGACGTTTCTTTCCGCACGGCCCGGAAAAACTTTTTCCTGTAAGAAATCCACTCCTGGTCATAAGTAGCCACAGTCTGTGCCACACCAAGTTACAGTACCGGTGAATTTTATAACCACGATGTGTGCCACCGGACGCTGTTAGGTGGGACATGTATATCCATTGGCGTTATACATGCATCTGCTTGTTGGCAATACTCTTAATACCTACATTTGTTTGCCTGTGTACAAGCTCATTCCCTTATTCCTTATCCTAGTACATGGCGGAACAAGGTTACAGTCGCTACTTGATGGCCTGAATTGTTTAGTGTTACAAGGAGCAGGTTATTATAAATGTTTTCACATCAGTTCAGAAGTGATATCAGTTAGCCTTCCAATGGATACAATTCATATACAATTTCATGGTTTCCTTACAGCACAGATTTTTTGACATCATTACAGTCTCCAGCTTATATGTTTTCTCAGCATATAGGTCTTTCACTATATGATCATCCAGCACGTTTGAGATCCTTATTGATTGAATGTAGGCTCTCTCCACCGATAGCTCGTCATCCAGACTTTCAGAATTGGAGACCTCCCTGAGGGCTTGTTCATGTTTTGGATTGGAGGCATGCTCAGTGGCAGATGTTGGCTATGTGATATGGGTGTTGCACTTATTATGAATTGAAAACAAAAAAAAACTATTATTTGTCTGGATAAGACTTCAAGTGTGTTTGAAGCTAAGACTGAAGCAACCTAGAAGGATGAAGCAAATTAATAAAATGATTATATCTTTCAGTGGCATTCTAATAAATCACAAAAACAGTTTAAATTACACACAAAATACTTCTTAAAAGCAGGTAAGAAGATATTTTGAAATGACAAAAATATTTTGGTAGTATACATGAAATATATCAAACATTCAACACAACAGAGTAGAGAGGAGAAATGTGGGGAAAAAACATTTCAAAGCCTAGGAGGCTACAATTAGGAAAATTACACAACTTTCAAGGATATATATAATATCAGTCATCATATAAACATTGCAGAGTACATTTGAGTAAAATAAATAACTTATATTCCGCATGCAATATTATGTACCTTTAAAATTGTAAGTCAACAGACTTTGACTTGTGATACAAATAACACCAATTCAATGAGATGACAAGGATAGGACAGCATACAACACAAAACACATTTCAAAATATAGCATGACATGGAGATTGATAAATGCATACCACCTTAACATATGTCAATATATGATAGAAAAGAGAGAATAAGCATTCACATTGAAACCTTTTTCCAGCTTGACATCTTTGAGACAGTATGTACAACTTTACACCTCGTGCTGTTCCAGTCTTTAACCAGTTAAGCTCTCTCTATAATGTCTTATTACTTATTTTCTTATTCACAAACTATTAGCAAACTTTTTAAAATAATTTTTTATCGAATTTCAGCAATTAAACACATTACTAATCACATAAGGGTGAAGCAACAATATCAGCACAACAATCAAGCACAGCTTTTTCAAAGCTTCACGTGATTTTACGAACTGGCACCCCCATGTTGTCCCCCTTTGAAAAAGCATTATAAAATCATTTTGGATGTTGCTAGTAATATTGATATTTTTGTCTACAGGTTGCCCCTGACGAAGGGACGTGCCAGTCCCGAAATGCATTGGGCCTTTTCTCAAACATCTTGTATATTGATTTATGTGACTAGCATGATGTAATGTTTTATATGCTATGTTTATTTAAGTAAAATGACATGTACTGGTGATACTATCATGTTTTATTAATTTGGCTTGAGGAAATGTGTTGCATATATACAAATACAATGCAATCAATTTATGTATTATGCCTTATAAGAGTTTTGTATAAGGTCCAAGGGTTCTATAGTAACCCCCTGCACAGTGCACAGTGTATACAACCCTGCCGGCTTGTAATCTTTTCCTTTATTACAGACGCTTGACCAGACAGCAAGCGTTACACTGTTGCACCTTTTGAGTACAATTTGAAAATACAGTTTATTATACTAAACAGGTGTGCGCTTCCCCCCCATTTAAACAAAGGTGCAAAACACATTGGCAACAGGTAAACTAAAAGCAAAAATCACTTTTAAGTTTAATGACATATTCAAAAGTGTAACTTACCACTCCACCAGGGATTCCTGTCAAGCCTTCAGGATGTAGGATGTGCAAGACCTTCTCCTCCGAGCTAAAGAGTAGTAAGGGGGCTGGTAGAATTAGCACCAGTCCTCTGGGCCTCCAGGTAATGGTGTGAGGCCAGAGAATGAGCTCTCCCCCACAGGTCGTTCCACCTCTTCCTAATTTCTTCCTGTAAGCATTCACTCTGTCAAATACTCTGTCCCACATTTTCCTTTTCTGAGCTATGGTTGTATTTTCTACTTGGACTCTGTTAGAAATGGGGGTCTTTAGTTGTCAAAGGTTTGCACATTTGTCACAGTAGGGACCCTTTCTTCTAGTCATGATAAGGGAGTTACACTACTAAAATAACCCCTGCTCACCCCCTTAGTAGCTTGGCACGAGCAGTCAAGCTTATCTCAGAGGCAGTGTGTAAAGCATTTGCACATACCCACCAGTAATACAGTGAAAGCACTACAAAAAGACACCACACCAGTTTAGAAAAATATCCAATATTTTTATATATCCAAAACAAGCCCAAAAAAATAAAAATCCACCATTCAGTTCTCAGAAATCTTCAGTAATAAAATAGACTTGAAATATAGTTCCTTGAAGTCGATAGCTCTGCCTGGGGCTATAACGGCGTCATGAACATAAATCCAAACAGTTCTGGCTGACTGCGGCGTCGCGGGCCAGCTAGGGTGTCGAAAAGACCCGCAACACAGTGCCTTTAGAAATGTAGGATGTCGGCGACCTCTCGATGAGCCCCGTAAGGCCGGCGTCTGCAGGCATTGGTTCAGGAGGTCAGTGCAAGAGTTGTCAGGCCCTTGAAGTCACATGCGTTGCAGAGTCAACTCCTCGCTGTTGAAGTCGGGAGCGCCAGCGTCCACAGGTGTCGGGCTGCGGTGTGCGGTGCCCTCAGGTCACGGTGCAGGCAGCGGCTCGGTGACCGTCATCCAGTGGCGTCGGTTAGACCAGGGTTGAGGTGCAAAGTGATGCGGTGCTCCCCTCGTTGCTGGCAGGTCACAGTGCAAGCAGCGTTGTCATCGTTGCTGAAGCGCTGTCGTCAGCTGATAAACTGGAGTCAATAGCGCCGGCACCAGTGGGACAAGGCTGCGGTGCGGGTTGAGGACGGTGCATCGTGTAACTTACGAGTGGTGCCCTTGAACCATGGTGTAAGCAGCAGCGTTGATGTTGGCGTGGAGCATCATCGTCGGGGATACCAAGACGGCGTCATGAAGTGAGACGGTGCGAAGTGCGGTGCCCACAGGTCGCTGTGCAAGCTGCAGCTCAGTGGCGGCATCAGGTGGCATCGTCTACCAGGGTTACGGTGCCATCTGCGGTGCCTTCAGGACACGGAGTCGGCAACAGCGTCGTAGATGGCATCGGGTTCCTTTTTCTTCTGTTGCAGCATGTAACACACAGTCCCCAGTTCTGATGGCAGAAGAACTTGAAGTATTTGCTGTTCCTCTGACTTCTTGAACCTCAAGCCCTTGGAGAAACTCAATAAAGAAGTTGCACATGGGGTACCTTGGGCCTACCTTAGGGGTGACTCACATGTAAGAAAAGGGAAGGTTAGGGCCTTGTAAGTGGGTGCACTTGCCAAGTCGACATGGCAGTACTAGACTGCACACAGACACTGCAGTGGCAGGTCTGAGTTACCTTTGAAAGGTTGCTTGTGTGGGTGGCACAACCAGTGCTGCAAGACCACTAGCAGCATTTGATTTACAGGCCCCGGGCACACATAGTGCATTATACTATACTAGGGACTGACTAACAAATCAAATAACCAATCATGGAATCACCAATCCATAACAACAATTCACAACAGGAGCACTTGCACTTTAACACTGAACATCTGTGAGAAGGTGCGCAGAGACACTAAACCAGCAAGAACAGAGTCAAAACTGGGAGGTCAGAAAACAAAAGACAGTGGAAACACGCCAAAAGATGCCAAGTCTAACAGGCTCTAAACAACTTGGCTCTACTCTAATAATTTGATCCACCATGACTGCCAATTCTCCCTCTGTAAAACAGAGACTTCCCTTACCTGCCATTATCCCAAAAAATAATAATTAAATAAATGTGATTGCCCACACAGAGGCCCTAGAAACAGTTAAAGGTAAAGTACGCCTGGAGGTGGAAGAGATGTCTAACTTTTCTAAAGAAACGATAGCTGAGGAACTGACTACCCGGCATGACATTTTATTCAATGAGATTAGAGATCTGTTGGTAAAACCATGCAGTGAGCAGAAACCGGAGTGCAGTAGGATCCAGCCTAAGAAAGAACACCAGGCAGTTTGGTACAATCAGGAATGCAGGAAACCCAAGGATAATCTTGTATGGGCAGCAAAATCTAACGTTCACTCTGATCTGGTGGCTTGTACAAAAAGCTACAGGAAAGCACTAACGTTAGCCAAGAAGAAATGGGAAAGATCACTTTGGTCCTCCCTACAGCAGGCATCAATAGCCAGGGACTCTAAATACTTTTGGAAACAAGCAGCTCGCTGCCTAAACGGTAGAAAGCCCAAATTGGAGTTTATAGTTCAGCCAGAGGAGTGGGTGGCTCACTTTGGGGGTCTTTGTGCTCTAGGTAGTACTGCGGTTGAGGCTCCACTTGGAGAGTGTGGGGAAAAATTGGCACGACGCTACAGAGGACCTGGTGTTCTCCGTGGAAGAAACCCGGGTGGCAATTTGTTCTAGCATTCCTGCTAGAGCTCCCGGCCCGACTGAATTCCAAGCGATCTGTATAAAGAGGACCTTATATTAATATGATAACAATTGCCATCACAACAGGCATGACTATTCCCCTCTTGTGCAATATAGCAGAAATAATCCCCACCTACAAGAAGGTTGATAGAGCCAACCCAGCCAGTTATAGACCTATGAGCCTAAATGACTCAGTGCAGAAAATGTTCTGCAAGCAGGTGTTGCTACGGATCCAGGATTGGATCGCAGAGCACCATATTCTGAGTGACTTTCAAACAGGCTTCCATACGAACATCAGCACATTGGACCAGGTCTTCAGTTTTTTGTGTATTTACTGGAGGGGGGACAGTATTATAGGGGGTAAGCTATATGGTGCCTTTGTAGATCTGCGCACTGCATTTGATCTAGTACCGAGAGCCAAGTTGTGGAGAGTAGTGGCAGTGATGGGCCTACCTCATAATTTATTAGAAATCTTAATTAGGTTGCATTCCTCAAACACAGCTCAAGTTAGATGAGGGAAAACAACCAACTCCCTTAGCAATTCCCTGTTAAACATGGAGTGAGACAAGGATGCGTTTTAGCGCCCACATTATTCACTCTTTTTATAAATGGGGTGGTAGAATACTTGGATAGGGATGGATGTGATGCTCCAAAAGTAGGGGAGAGAAGAGTACCAGTCCTACTCTTTGCGGATGACACCCTACTAATTTCTAAATCCCCCCTTGGTCTGATACAGTTGTGGAATGATTTCACTGGGTTTTGTTGGGAGTAAGGCCTGGTACTAAATGGGGCAAAAAACAAATATATGATCTTCTCAAAAGGGAATACTAAATCAACCAATAGACTAATGGATGTAGGATGTAGCCCCCTGGAGCAAGTCTCTGCATTTGATTATCTGGGTATCCACTTAACCTCAAAGCTAAATTGGACGTCACACATTGAACAAGTTCAACTGTCCTAAATCCAGCAAACTGCCCATTTAAGTAAACAGCATAAAAATACAGTGTCTGGTAAAGTTGCCCCATCACTGGAAATCGACCAAAATATGTGGGGGGGGGGTCTCTTTATGGGGCCGAATTGTGGGGCATTGGGAACACTTATGCAGAAAACCGTTTTCTTCAATCACTTTTAAATCGTCTCAGTGGTACCCCCTTGACTTCTATGTTTTTGGATCTGGGCCAAAAACTACTAGCTCACAAGTTTGCCTACAAGCAGCTAATGTTTTGGCATCGCCTGTGGTCGGTTGTTGAGCTTTCCCCTTATAGAGCAGTGATGATTGATCTCCTGAAGCAATCCCAGGCAAACTCTATTCCATGGTTTAACTCCTTGAAAAATCTACTGATGAGTCTCGGGATGGCGGAGTTTTGGTCCACTCCCGAAGGACTGTCCCATATTCCAAAATGCAGGGTCAAGGAGATATACTGGGATACCATTACGGTGAAGGCTAAACCAGTGAGTACACTGACCCAGGATTTTATGAGTTTTAAATTCATTTCATTTTATGAGGAAACTATCGATGAAATTGTTCCAACCCTGGCACGTAAAATATTTATACAATTTTGCTTTAAAACTGTACCCACCAAACTGTTCTACAAAAAGTGGTGTAGTAAGAACTTCTCTGATGACCAGTGTCCAGCATGCAAGGCCAATTCTGAATCAATAGTCCACTTGTTATTTGTTTGCGCCCATTATAGAAGCTTGAGGGGCAAGTGGATTCTTCCGTTGTGTTAACTAACTGGAACTTGCTATTACCTAGAGGTTTTTAGAATTCTAGCTACTGACACCAGCAGGATGGTAGTCTAGGGTCTGGCCAGATTATGGCACGTACTATGGATCAATCATTTTAAATGTAATATATGAGCTGTCTTTTTGAAGTTCTATAAACTGTTCATACCTAATTCGGGCTGACTTCCTGTACATTAACTTTTAATTCTTTGTTGTTTTAACTATTGCAGCGTTTTGCACCTCGTAAAATGGGTTTCATTGCTTGTACTATTTTATATTTGTGTTCCATCAGCTTGATGAGTACTTGGAGACTCCGCCGCGGAGGGACGACAGGAGTTCTGCCAAGATCGAAATCAGGCCCTTAGTCTGGCATAGCTTTCCATGGTCAGAGCAGGTAACATTTTAGCACATTACATCAAGCACAAAATGGAATTGGGGTATGAGCGCTATCTGAATCCAATTACTCCTGAGCAGAAATGCTGCCTTTATATTAAATTCAGGTTGGGAATCTTTCTTAACAAAAGCATCTTGTAAGATGTGCAAGGCTCACCAATGGAAGAGAATACTGTAATTTCATGATTGGAGGGCAGGACAATATCATGCATCTTTTCTATTCTGTACTAAGAGCCACATTTTGAACCCCAGTTGCATCACACTTGCACCACGCAATGTGATACACACGCAATGCATGTGGAAAATTAGATTTATGAAGCCAAGCAAGGACCCTTGCGTGGCCTTGAGTGGCTTCATAAATCTTGAGTAAAGCAACGCAGCGCAAATTGCTGCATTGCCTTACTCTGTCCTTGGAGGGCGTTACATAGGTGTTGCATGGGTGTTGCTTGGGTGCAACAATGCAAGATTCATGGATTTTGATGCATTCCTTTATTTACCAGAAGTGGTAGGCCTGGGAATGGCGTAACGAGGAGAAATATCTTTATTTCTTGTCATTTTATCCTCTTTCAATGTGTGCTGCACACACAGAAAGAAAAAACAGCTTGAGGGATTGTTTTTCTGCAGGAAGGTGTCCCTTCCCGCACAAAAACAATCCGCCTTACAGCACAGACACACTTGTATCATGGAGCAAGGATCCTTGCATTGGTGCTAGTCAATCAAAACGGCACCAGCGCAAGGCAAAAGGCAGGAATGTACTGTATTCTTTTAAATAGGCGCATTCCTGCCCTTTCCCTGTCAAGCAGTGCAGTAAGGTGACTTGCTGTGCTGCACTGCGTGACAATCACATAAATATGCCCCCAAATGCAAAAGATTTTGTAAAGGGTGGTTTCTGCCTTTGTTTAGCCTTTATGAAACAAGATCAATCTTGAGTGCCATGTCCCTCTATTATAGGTCTGATGACATTATGATTTTTTGTTTTAATTTTGGGGTGGGCGATAAATTCCTTTCCACCGGCAGTGTTTGCAGAGTTTTTCCCGCTCTGAGTAACGCTTGTAATGCAGAGATCTGACAAAACGCCACCAAACATCTCGTGGTGGAGCTTTTTCTCACATGCGCCTCACCAACGTTAAGCTGGCAATCGTGAGTGAGAATGAGCGTCTCCTTGTGCGATTTTCTATCAATAGAATGGGAGATTTTCTCAGCGTGGGCGGACGCAGGCAGCTGTGACTGTTCACCTTGAGAAAGCTGCGGCTTGAGTAGAAAATCTACTCGAGCAGCAGCAAAAAAGCAGCACTCGCTGTTGCACTGTGTGCTGCCATTCATGCTGATTGTGCAGTGCAGAACAATTTGCTGGCGCTAAAAATCAGTGCAAGCACTGCAACGTACCGATTTCCATAGGCTTGGAGAACTTTTTATTTATATATATATTTGCATCCTCTTGTGTATGCTTTTAGTACTGAACTGGAATTAAAATTTAACACTTACATGTTTAGGTATTTTATTGAAACATGCTGAGGAATTTTATACCACTTATTTTTGCTTATATTCATTATGCCCCTTTGCATAAATGGCAACATTATGGTTGTTTCAAATCCGCATACAAAATTGTATCTCACTGTGGTCCTTGTAACAATGTTCAGGTTTGATTTTTACCTTTCATTATTGTGTGCACTTTTTTGATATGTTTACTGGAACGAATTTTGTATTTTTGCACAATTATTGCCTTTGACTGTGTTTTTGTACACGCGGACCAGGCTTGGACTGGGCATGGAAATGATGGGTCTTGTCAATTTGCATTTTCAACCCCTTCACCTTTTTTTTATTTTCTTACACTTTACTGGACTAGTACTGCTCAGGACTCTCTCTAATACTGTGGATATAAGGCCAAAGCTTTCATAGTCAAACTATATGAGTCGCTCTTGGGTTATAGAATTGATTTAACATTTCTTTTATCGCAGTTTTATAATGGATATTGTAATTGTATTGTCTGTGGGTTTTTTATATTGTAAGGCGATTTCAGAAACAATAAATAAAGATTCATTGATTGACTATATTGAGATGCACTGGCCAGGTCGATGCAGCCGAAGTTATATTGTAGTCATTGGACATATCACGTGCAATATAGTGGGGCTATATCGGGTGATGGAGCGCAAGTCTGTGGGTGTGACGGTTTATTTAAATATGATGGTCTGTTTCTGCAATGATGTGAAATTGATGGTGTTTTTGTTGTTGTTATCAATGGCTTGTGTGATGAGTGTGCAGGTCTGCATGATGCGCAGTAGTGAATGTGCATGCGTGTTTTGGTGTGATGTATGTGCTCAATTGTGTATGTGTGTGTTTGCGATGGTGTAGCAGTGTATATGTGTACGTGGTGGTTGTGTGTGTGGTTGTGTCTTCCAGAGTGTGTTCCGTGTGATGGTGTCAGATAATGCATCCAATACATGCCCATTGCATACTTTACACATACCCTGCTCGTTGTCAACGGAGAAGCACATTTATGAATACTTTGCAGTAGGTATGACCAATACAATCACTGTCGGATCATTTGAGTACACAGGGAAAGCATTCACCGGCTAAAAACAAAGGGGCAGATTTATGTTTCCTGTCGCATTCCTGCAAATCAGCAGGGATGCGCCAGGAAAGATGCGTCACGAAAGTTTACCCTTGCGCCACAATAGATGCGCCGCATTTACAATGCAGCGCATCGTGGCGCAAGGATAAACAGATGCGTGACGCATCTGATGGCGGAAGGGCGGCGCATTGCTGGAGTTGCGTCGCAAGCGCGACGCATCTCCAGCAAGGCTCGGGGGTGCCCTATCATTACAATGCTGCGTCAATCCTTACGCCTGCTTCAAGCAGGCGCAGGGTTTTGACGCAGCATGGGCTCAAAAGTGACTGAGTGAAATCTTGTAGATTTCACTCAGCCACTTTTAGGAGGCGTTCCTGCGACAGAACGCCCCCCCCCCCCCCCTGCACAGGTATGCCTACTGCTGGCGCAGGGCTTTACAGCGTGACGCATCTCCCAGATGCGTCACGTTGTAAATACCCCGCAGCATGGCGCAGGATTTGCGCCGCCGTCACAAAAGTGACGCAACGGCGGCATAAATGAGGCGCAAGGGGCTCATAAATCTGCCCCAAAGGCAACAGCACAGAGCTCAAGTCTGGCACATCCTGCGAATTAAATGAAAGTTGTTTCTTTTTTAAACACTGCATGATTACAACAGTACCGGGCAAGGCCCTGGGCTATTACATGTTTATGAGGTGACCTGTCTACGGTTAATGTTCACTGCTGGCTGTTGCACGGTGGGTGTCAGGAATTTTGAGTCCCTCCCCTAATTATGCAAGGTAGCTCATTTGTGCGGTGGTTTGTGGCTCTATGAGCTATCCGTCGAATTTATACCTAAAATAAAAGGCAACAAAATTAACATAATCTGCTTTCAGCCACACATGATGGTTATTTTGAAATGATTTGTAGTTTCAACACAGTATAAAAAGGTTTATAACAGGAAATACGGTGAGGCATATATTAATGTACCACATCTGTGAGATTCAATGCAACAACATACCAACAACACTTAGCATAGCATAACAATCCATCTTGAGCTTAATATATACTTCTCACAATAAGTAAGGCATACCTACTGGTTTTATCATAACATTTTATAAAACACAGATAAATCGTATGGAATCTGGCTTAACTTTTTCCAGGGAACTGAAAAGCCCACTTTACCACTGTCTTGACAGCATAACCAGCACGTGCCTTTTCAAGTGCTCATACCCTGGCAACCATCATGGCTACAGGTATTAAAATTACAAATCTATAGAAAAATGCAGTTTACTATACAATATGCAACTCCTCTCAATAGGGACTAGCAAGCATCATCCCGATTAAAACCCCTAGCGTTTGTCAGAGTGGGTGTGCAACACCAAAACACATACCTATTATGGTAATCTGTGGGTTTACATGTAATAAAATATCTTTCAACGGCCTGTAACACAATGTGATAACAACCCACTGTTAAAAGCCTACTTGCTTCATCAAATAATTTTCACAGTAAAAAAACTAGGCCTACTGCCTTCCTCATAATTTTCATAATAGGTAGATCAGACCTGTGACATTGGACAACATTTTTTCCAGTCCAACAACAGGCATCTAGCTTGTCACTATAACCAACTCAGATTAAGTGTTTTCAAGCTTTCCAGTAAGACAAACATCAGACTCACAGTCATAAAATGACGAAGGCATAAAGAATTACAATTGGCTAAGCCAAATACTATTTCCCCTAAGGAGGCCTACGAAGGATTGTCACAGAACAAAAGTTCTGTATCCTCAGTATGTCACGGCCGGAGGGGGGTGGGGGTAACCAACTCCACAATCCTTGCCTACTACAGTGATCTGTGAGAGTCCATGCAATACAATCATTCTCTGCAGGTTTTCAGACAGATTAATAACACACCACCCTTAAAGTAGTTGATATTAATATGTGCTTTTCACAATAAATATGACAGGCCTACTGCTTTTATCGTAACATGTTATCATTAACAGATCAGGCCTATAGACTTGGTCATTAGCTTTCCTCTATAACCAACTCAGTCCTGCTGTATTCAGTAGAAGCTTTGCCACAAAATGTGCAAAACAAGCACTCTTTTCAATGGGACCACAAAACTTTGGCCCAAACAAATCCTTTATTCAGGTGAACCAACAAGTGGGTAGAACCTAAGGCCACTCACATTCGTACTTTGAAAGCTCATCTGTCTTTGTTTATGACACACGTGTCAGCCGCGGTGGAGCAGCACACTCTGGCCTGCATAGCACCAGCGGCAATAGACATCCTTCGACAGCAGAAACTGAGACAGGAAGGACAGGGAAGCCTCCAGATACCCGTCCCTCGCTTTGCTGCGCCAAACTGCAGTGTCATGCCACCTGACAGCACAGAGGGACAGGAAGGAGATGAGGAGGATTCCTTCTCACCATTCGCCTCAGCTTGAGCTGACAATGCCTGACAGACAGTGAGAGAAGGAGCCGCATGAGGATGGAAGCAATCGAATCCTTCATTCATCATGACTCAGACGCTGCCTCTCTCATATCCTGAAAGGGAGAGGCAGTGGGACAGGCCAATGCCAGTGTTTATGGCCCACTCCATTACCTAAAGTGAAGTTTGCAAAGCTCCAATGTTTCAATCCATCGACTTTTTCTAACCCTAATGAAGTCTCTGTTGTATTCAGCTTCCCAGTTGAAGCCTATTAGTGTGTATTGTAAGACCATTTATTTTAATTAAAAGTCCTGTTACTGCATCGAGCCAAAATATTTTGAAACTTTTAAGAAATAGCTAGTAATTGGATGACTAATGCACTTTCTTCACTCACCTATAATTGGTTGGAATTTATAGTGATGACCATCAGTTAGTGGTAGTATTCCTAATGAATCACACACATCTGGGCCAGTAGTCTGCATACGGGGATGTGCACCCGCTTTCTGCACCCCTGGGGCACTATGGTATTACAGAAAGGGCTGTAGTCTACTCTGCTTTTTACTTAATGCACTGCCCCCAGGGCATCCACAAATTCACAGCTACCCTGTGGGCGGCGCATTCATGATAACAGGCGTTCTGCTTCCAGAGGTGCTCCTGTGCACACTGGGACAGCACACCCATTCTGGAATGGGTGCCCTGGTGGTATCTGTGTGGGCTGCGGACCCTACACTCTGGAGAAACCATATCCTGAAGCGATTTAAGCCGAGCAGCACACTGTTCCGGAACCCAATGTTAGAGGTTATTTCAGTGATATTATTCATTGTTAGCTGTTTGTATTAATCTTGTGCACTCAAGCAGACCATTATGCATTTACTCCAAATTCTCTGTGGTAGATTAAATTAATTGGGGTTAGGTGTGATCATTAGTGGGGCAGGTGTATGTGAGTTTGTGGGTATGTGAGGTTGTTGGGGTTAATAAGGTCAAGGAGATTAGGTATTGTTGGGATGCAAGGGTGTGACTTTCAAAGAAGGCGAGTTTGTGATCTTACCTTCCCACAGATCTCGGTTCAGCAAACAAAGGAGCAACTGTTGTATTTGAAATCAGGAGCCCCCTCGGACTCGTGTACACACTCTATACTCAAACTAGCTCTAGATCCAGTGGCCAGATTTTTATGCAAAGTGTTCAATGACAGGTTTCAATCCGAAGAAAGAAAGTCATTGTTAAACCGCTCCTTAAAAAATCTAATGCTGATCCCCTGGATTTGAAGAATCTTCACCCAATTTCTCTTCTTCCCACTCCTGCTAAGATCCTGGAGAAATTAATCAACAAGGAACTGATGAAATATATTGATTCCCTGGAGATCTTAGATCCTTCTCAGAACAGGTTTTGCACCGTCACATCACTGAGTCTGCCCTTATTGCGGCTACTGACTCTATCCGTGGTCCGGTAGATTAGGGTGGGGCTGTGGTTCTGATAATGCTCGACCTATCAGCAGCATTTGACAATGTCTCACGGACACGTATGGTTCAGCGTCTGGGGCAAGAGACAATCACTGGGAAAGCCTTACCGCTTTTCCATTCATTTATGTCAAATAGGGTCCATATTGTCAGCTGTGGAGGCTTTAAAGCCAAGGCCTTCAGTGGGGTTCCTCAGGTTTCATTTTTAAGTCCCATGCTTTTCAATCTTTATGTAACTCCCTTGACTGATCTGGTGTGGTATTTTGACTTTCAAGTGCTATCTTATGCTGACGATACGCAAATTATCGTCTCCATCTCCAATGACCTGCAATAGGTATCCAAGAGGTTCAATCAGTGTATGTCCAGCATTATTTGCTGAATGAAGGACAACTCACTGAAGATCAATGCAGATAAGACTGAAGTGCTGGTGTTTGGCTCGCAGAACTCCATCGGGTCAAACTCCTGGTGGCTGGTGGTCTGTGGCACCCTACCCGTTAGGACAGCTAAGAACCTGGGGGTCATCTTTGATGATGCTCTGAGTTTTGATGCCCAGGTCAGTCGCACGATCAGCACTTGTTTCTACATCCTGAGGATTTTGAAAAAGGTTTTGCCTTTTATTCCGTCCAAGCTGCACCAGTCAATCAATATTGACCTGGTCACTTCTCGGCTGGACTACTGAAACCTGTACCTGAACATCAACAGTGTTTCCCATAATAAACTCCAGGTGGTACAGAATTCGAAGGGCAATCATATTTTGAAGATTCCCAAGCGTCTGTCAGCCAGGGATGGGATATGTTCCCTCCACTGGTTCCCCGTTAGGAAATGTATCTGCCTTAAGGCTCTGAGCATGGTATTTAAGGCCATGCATAGTAAGGGCACTTTATATCTGAAGTCTATTTTTTAATGGTATGTCCCGGGGAGGCATTTGAGGTCCTCCCAACAGAAAAAACTTGTGATCCCTATATTTTATAGGATCAATTGGGGTGGCTGGCCTTTTTCGGTAGCAGCTGGCTAGATATGGAATTCCCTACCCACTTTCATCTCTAACTCGGACTTCTTCTTGGCGTTAGAAAAACATCTGAAAACCTGGCTTTTTTCATCTTAGTTTCGCCGCTTGCTCGCCTCTCATCCTGTTTCCTCTTGGTCTGCTATGGCGCCTTGACACCTTTGGGTATTAGTGCGCTTCACAAGTATTATCCTATCCTATATTTGAAATGAACTGTAGGCAGTTTGTGGAAATACAAAAATAGAGACTAGGGTAGCAGGTTGGCCAAAAAGTTGAAAAGAGTGACAAAGTGGCGAGGATAGAATGTAAGAACTGGTGTATCCTTAACACAGGCATGAGAAACTGGGACCCATCTCTCTTTGCATATAAAAAGGCAAACAGTCTTAAAGACCGCTTGGTATCCACTCGTCCAAGGACAAATCAGAACACCACTACCAACACAGTCCTAAACGCATGGGGACTACCCAATAAAGTCGGACATTACCCCTGCGTTAATTGCAGTGTCTGTCATCTGACACAACCCACCAAGACTCTAAACCTGGAGCCAGGCAAGACATGGCGCCAATTGAAACACACTTAGTGTAATTCGACTAACGTAGTATACCTTATCGAATGTCCTTGCAAACTCAGTTACGTGGGAACGACAACATGCAAGGTGAGGACCAGGATTGTGGAGCATCGTAGTACCATCAGATGCAGAAAGAATACCAGAAAACGTATGAATCACTATATATTGAAGGGCCACACCCCTAACGACATGTCGTGGACCGTGATAGAACACATTGCTTATCACAACACGAGCAATGACAAATTCCTCCTCACAAAGGCTGGATATACCGCTTGTCGACCCACAGTCAAGGATTAAATGATAATATCCCATGGAACAGCCTTAGCAACTGAAACTCCGCTTTGGTGATGATCCTCATATTCATTCTTTCCATATGAGGAATAAAGGCTCCCATCACCTATAAACACCCTAAAGCCACAATACCACATCTATATAAGACCTAGATCCCGCATATGTGGCCACCAAAGGGTACATATAAAAATTGAACCGTCTTCATCATCTGGGCGGCACCTTAGTTCATTAGGCACTGGAGTAAGTCGAGCTGTGTCCCGATACATTTTGTGAGCCCCCATGGGCACACACACATACTTCCCAAAATCTGTTATTCAAACAGTTATCGCCACCTCATTATTATTTGACACCGCCCTTAGGGCTTCATTATTATGCGCTTACCTTTTCTCAAAAGTTAACTATTAGGTCTGAGAACTATAGATTCTATAGTCTATCTTCGCTCTCTAACAAACCCTAGGCAATACACAGGCATATATGCTTAACAGGATAGTTTCCTGAGTATAATACCCGCCACCCTCACCATATCATTCGGGTCTTTTTAATTTCTTTAATTTCTTTTCTTCGTTCCGTGCCGATGTAAATATCCATTCTTACAATACCACTAAGATCTGGATAGGCATAAACCAAGACATCTTTGGGTCCTAACATCACGCTACAGACGTAGCTCTGTGTCTGTCTTGTATGTTTATTACCCTCCACAGACGCTACTCGCATCTGGAAGAAAAGTGCCTCCACCTGTGTAAAAGGAGACTACTTAAACCCTGCCATGACCAGGGACCGTGACCGTGACCACTGGTCAAGTAGGTTTGAATGGAGGGTCTCGAGCTTTGACAAAGTAAGTAGGGGACAACAGGGGTTGTTTTGAGTTCAAGTCCTTACTCATGAGGACAAATTGCCGTAACTGCAACAAAGAGTCATGCTTTTAAAGTCCTCCTTTATTTTCATAATACTACCAGTATGTGACTAGAAGCCGGACCCCCTCCCGGGATTCATGGAGTTTCTCTCTAACAGCACTAGAGTAAGAATGCTTTTATGTTTCCCTCTGCACAAATGTCACTACAATTTTTCCGCTATTGATTTTACGGCACAATAATGCATATTATCTACTTGATTTTCATGCATCACGTTCAGACACATACCGCGTCTCACTACCACTTCAAACTCCAAATATAGTACAGGCACGCCGGTATCAAGTCACCCAGGCTGAATGTGTTTTACCTGAAGCTAATTTCCATATGTGTGTGTTTGTCTTTGTGTTTTTTTACCCTAACAGGTACGAAACTAGGGGAACAACATCCTCTTACACATATTGCACCTTAGCGAGCGCGTCACTTAGCTGGTCATACACATTTGGTATACCATCTTCTTATTTTCACTTTGCACATAAGGTCCTGACGAAAGTCAGATTCAACATAAGGCCTGGCTGAAACATGTTGACCACACGGGATGTGGGAGTTCATAGTCACCTCCAGTCACATCCGCTGCCTTGCTTTTAACACTGCCAAGGGCCCATTGTTAAAATAACCCTTTTGGACACTGGGACACTTAGACTTGTTTTTAACTTACACTCTTAACACCAATCACCACACACTCACTTAACAAAAACCGCTCCGCTGTAAATAGACATCGCAGCACACCCGAGGCACATTCGATTCCCTGGGTGGGGCCCGATGATGAAGCATGCCACCAACTAGGTTGGTGGGTGAGGGCCTTCATAAAAAACAAATGTTTTTCCTTACCTCTGAAACACACACCTCAAGCTTCTGAACAATAGCCAGTTCCTTTTGATTTCCAAACAGAGGTAAAACATATCATGAGAGGTTAGCACTCTAGTTGTTTCTGCTGGCACATGGTCAGTAAAGTTGCACGCCCTTGGGCTGTGGTATGGCACCATTTAGGGTTGATGCCTTCTGTTCCATCCTGAGGAGCAGAGATGGGCAAGGCAAGATGCAAAGTTTGAGCCTGGATCAAGGTAAGTGTCTAGCTCTCTTTCAGCCCTTGTCCCTTGATGCCTGTGAGCCAAACTAGACATCCTCCAAGCATCCCACACTATATCATTTTGCCTCCCTAAAACAGTTTTCAAAGACAAAACAACTGGGCACATAACAGCTGAGTAAGCAAAATATAAAAAAGATGCTTTCCTGCTTTGTGTGTCTGCAGCCAAGCTGAACTGTGATTTGCATGTGTTTACCTGAGGATGGTGGGAGTGAGAAACGTCTTTGTTTTGTTAATCAATGTGGTAGTTAAATGACAATCTCCACACAAATAGTCTTGTTTCTTCCTTTATGCTTAACCTTGCACTTTTTTCAAGACATTTTGCCAGATTGAATGAACCTGTTATTACCTTTATTTACTGAAGATACATTACTAATTTAGGTCATTCAGTACCTGAACACAATGCATTGATGTGGTGGTATTTGTGTGAGAGAAGTAGAAATTCATCCAGTGGCTGAATTGCACAAAGTCTAACCAAGAAACCTTGGTTAAAATTCAGCTTCTCCACTTGATCAAATTGTGGGATCCTACACATATTACTTCACTTCACTGTGCCTCTTTTTAATTGAGTGTAAAATCTGAAACTTTCATGGGGAAATTACATTTAAAATGTGTGCAATGTAACAACCTCAAATGTTTGATTTAATAAACAACCGTTTAGTACCACATCATACAACAGCAGTATTGGACATGTATATAGTGCATATGACAAACTGACATCTCTTGGCTCACCCAAAGCAGTACTGCTACAGCATTAGAGAATGGGAAAAAGATCATGTTTAACAACAAATTCCAATGCAGTGCTATAATCAAATTGACAAAATGGGCATACTAGGCATCTGAATGAGTGTTTATCATATATCATCATGATGTTTGCTATTCGATTCACATACTGAATCTTTTGATGGCTCGGTTCTTAGAGACAAGCCAGACTCCTGGCTCAGGGCTAGCTTGGCCCTGGCTCAGCTCTCCTTATGGATTTCCTGGCTTGCCCACCTCCAATGCTTGGACACCCATTAAAGGTATCACTATTACATACTTTATTGGTCAGTGGGCTGTGATTGACAATAATGACAGCACTTTTTTGCATGCACAGTTTGGTTTGTACTTCCGTTTCTCTTGGCCCTCACCTTGAAACACCACTAAGTTACATTTCCTCAGTAGGTCCAATGTGTAATTTATGATCACAAAGAAACTCCACGATGCGTGGAGAAGGGAACAAGAGGCGTGGGGTTCTAGGAGCTAGCAGCCTCCACTACTAAGTGTGAAGGCATCTCACAAAAAGTGACTGACTGGTCTCACACACCACCTGGTGTCATGCTTCATCATCGGCCAGTCCTCGCCCTCTTAAGCCTTCGTTTGATAGAGGGTGGGCATACACCTGACGACAGGGATGCACTTCTAAATTACTAAGTGGGGGCCCGTGAAAAATGTGAGTGAGGTTAAAAATCATTATAGTTATCAAAAAATCTATTTTAATGTGGCTAATAACTATATGATTGGTCAACATGTTTCTGCCGTGTCGGCCCAGGTGGGTCCAAGGCATTCATCAGGACCTAAGTGTAAAGAGAGGGGCTCCGTTCTTACCAACTGGTGGCAAGAAGATACCACTGTGCGGGTGTGGCAAAGGCCACTCTCCACTTCCTAAATGGCTTCCAAATGTCAAGCCTAGAGAAAGTACGATAGAAATTATACATTTTTTATAACAAGAGACTTGGGTCAAGAGAACATGAAGAAACGCATTAAGAAACAATGCATGCATTGGTTCATTAAAGGTGAGTGACTATTCATGTGACATGTGACACTCTATGTGTGTACATAGGAACAGAAAATCGTAAGAGTGAGATGACTCTCACTGTTCTTACCCTAATTGCAAAAACTACTTGCCCCATGGGGGGAGGGGGAGAGAAAACTCCTGTTGTCCGCTCTGAAAGGAAAAAATATGCAAACCACAAACTGCGTGAATGAATGTTTTTTGAAAAGTGGAAGGAAACCTCCAAACACAGTTGCAAAACACACCCACACTCGCACAAAACAGGATCAAAGAATCCTGGTGTATCTCTCCACCCAGTCACACTCTTACTGTCTCAGGAAAGTTTTCCTCATGCGTCCTAGGTGGCTGCTCCCGGTCCTCCCGAATGTTGAAGTGAGGGAGTGGTGCCGTCGACTTTATAGTGCAACTGTTTGGTTAATTGGTGGTGACGATGTGAATTTAGCCGAAAAAGTGCCTCCCGGTGTGTGGCTTCCGGTGTCCTATGCGATTGTGGGATCGATTTAAGCCGGTGAATGCCTGGTCTTAAGATGGCGGTGGCGCGCGTCCAATGGTAGTGCACACGGAGGCAGACGTGCCCTTAAAAGGGGCGTGCGGGGCAAGGCTAAGGTGAAGGAAAGGAGTTGCGTGACTGGCTGGAGAAGTGCGCGCATGGGTGTAAGTATCCCATGAGTTCTGGTGATAAGGAGGCGTTGTCATGCGTCCGAACGTAATGCGTGATGGCGTGTGTGGTTGCCATAGTGACGCAGTAGCATCGGGGGAGTGCGGTGTCTGAAGTCGGATTTTAGAGGGCGAGGACTGGCTGATGATGACACCAGGTGGTGTGTGAGACCAGTCACTTTTTGTGAGATGCCTTCACTCACAATGTTTTTGTAACTGTATTAGGGTCATCACACTAGGAGCAGCTCTTTTTGTGGTAAACATTTAGTAGTCGAGGCTGCTAACTCCTAGAATCCCACGCCTCTTGTTCCCTTCTCCACGCATCGTGGAGTTTCTTTTGTGATCATATTTATGTACAGCTGATGGCTGCGGGAACAAATTAAGGGGTACCCTTCCCTAACTGTAGGGGCATGTTTTGAATCACTAGTCTTCCTGATCAGAACAGAAGTAGGGACTTAGCGGAGTCTAGTTCTGACAACGAAAGTAGCTGATCATAGATTGATCACGCATAACAATCCCTTTACCCTACTTGCAATATGGACACCGAACTCTCGTTCGGGGAGGATATTTTGGCAGAGATCCTTAATACACCATCTCTGCTAGCCGAAACCGTAGTTACACAAACGGTCAAAAATTCTGATGAATGGGAAGCACTATCTACTAAGAAAAAAGAACAGATACGCACAGCCCTCCATGGGGCATTTATGACAGAGTATCTCCGAAAAAACACGGCCCCAAGAGGGCTCATTGTCACTAACGAACCAAGATTGTTCCTCCACAACAGGGAATTCAGGATCAATTGGTCCAGCATTGCCTGGAAGTGCACTAAAGATTGGCTCATCTTAATCATTAACACCGCCAGGCAATTAGCAGATGCCCTTCTTATTGAGATTCAACAAAGCGAATGTAAACTAAAGACAACGGTACAACTTTCGGTTTTCAAGAAAAAACTGGAAGAAATCAACAATGACCATTCCGAGTATAAGGAATACCTTACACAATCCAAGTTGACAAAACTCAGAAAGGACGTACAGAAGTTCAGCAAAGAAACTGTATACCCATATGTCACTGATGAACACTATGACAAACCAGCTCCACAACAGGCAGGGAAAAAACAACGGTTTAGACCTACTCCCCTAAACTGGACATTCAGCTCTGGAGAGGAGAGGAGTGATAGAAGCAGTGATGAGAGTTCAGGACCACAATATGGGAAACAATCAGGTTACCACCAACCCATGATACAAGCTCCACCTCCCCCATTCGGTTGTTGGCAACAACCTTACTTCCCACCAGGCTTCGGATTCCCACAAGGCCCGCCGCCTTTTTTATTCTGGGGCAGAGGCAGAGGGAGAGGCCTACAAAAAAGAAGGAACACAAGGGTGCAGTGGGAGGACCAACAACCCCCCATGGAGTGGTGACCAGGAGCAAAAGGAGAACGGACATACCCTCGACAAGCAGGGAATAAAGAACATTGTCAACATCAGTAAATACACACTTACATGTGATGAAGAGACCGTCCTCTCCAAAGGATTGGGGTTTGTCCCCACACCTAACAATGACCCCTTTGTACTCAATACAGAACTGGCCCAGTTCTTCCGAAAAATTAAACTACGCGATTATTTTGGAGATACTAACAATGATACAGAAGAGAAAATATCAACTGGATTAAGGAAGAAGTCAACCTTCCAACCACCCAATCAAAACATCTCTTGTCAGATACTTGCATTCGAACAAGCAGTGCTCAAAGACATCGAGGAAATCACTTTCCAAAATACGAAAGGGTTCAATAAACTCACCAGAAAAGAATGCACGGCTCTACAAGGCCTGAAAAACAACAATGATCTCATCATCAAACCTGCAGACAAAGGGGGAGCTATCGTCGTTATGGATAATGACATGTACCGAGAAGAATGTATACGATTGCTCTCTAATTCTGCTAGCTACGCTATACATCGAACTGACCCCACAGGCCCACTTATGGCCAGGATTAAAAATACGGTGGAAGAAGCACTCAACAACGACTGGATCACTAGACAGGAGGCAGCCTTCCTCGTGAGCGAGGACCCCAGGATGCCAAGATTCTACATACTCCCGAAGATTCATAAGAACCGGACGTCCCCACCAGGTAGACCAATCGTATCGGGAATAGGGACAGCCCTGGAGCCTTTGTCACAATTTTGCGACTGGTTCCTGCGACCAATCGTGAAGGAATCACAAACTTACCTTGGGGATACAAAGGATGTTCTATGTCTCCTCAGAGACCTGGAGGTGGATATAACCAACGACTGGTTTATAACAATGGACATAGAAGCTCTTTACACGAGCATACCACAAAGACGGACCCTGGAAGTCGTGGAAAACATCATCCTAAACATGGAGTGGGATTTCATCACCCCACAACACTTCGTGATGGAATGTGCCGAACTGGCCCTCACAGAGAATTTCTTTGAATTTGATAATGTCATCTACCATCAAATTACGGGAACTTCGATGGGCAGCACCTTTGCCCCCAGTATGGCCTACCTCTATGTCCAACAATTCGAGGACGACTTTATCCACAGTCCAAGCAACCCATTCTTGAAACATCTAAAAATTTGGAAACGCTACATAGACGACGTGCTGATAGTGTGGAATAGAAAGAAAGAGGATGCAACAAGATTTGTCCAATGGGTCAACACCAAAGACAGACACCTCAGATTCACACACACAATCAACAAGAATCACGCAGTATTCCTAGACTTGGATATCACACTGACCAACGAAGGGATAGCAACCAAAGTACACAACAAACCCACCAATAACAATAGCTTACACTTATATGAGAGCTACCAACCGAAGGCCTTAAGACAAAACCTACCGGTAGGACAGTTCCTACGTGTTAGGAGGAATTGCTCCAACAAGGATACTTTTGAGGAACAGGCAGTACAACTAGAAGAAAAACTCCTTGAACGTCATTATCCCAAAAAAATGGTGAGAAAGGCTAGAAAACGAGCAAGAAATAATTCAAGGGAAGCATTATTGGAGAACTTGGAAAAAGAAAACACTGGGAGAATAGTGTGCGTCACCACATTCACCCCTGCCTCCAATACAGTACAAAAGATCATTAGGAAGAAATGGCACATCTTGAACAGCGCTGGAAAACAGTGGGAACCACCATTGTTCGCGTTTAAACACAATAAGAGCCTGCGAGATGAACTGGTACATGCCAAAATGCCGACCGCAGATGGTGAAGAACAACAGAGACTTTGGGACCAACCATGAGTAGTGGGCCACTTTGCCTGTGGTGGATGTACATCCTGCACTCTCACCAACAACACGAAAGAAGTGAACATAGGCACCGTAAAACCATGACAACTACGAACATTCAGCAACTGTAACACTGAAAACGTCGTGTACCTAATAACATGTCCATGCGACCTTAAATATGTAGGCATGATAACCAGAAAAATAAAAGTCCGCGTTAGCGAACACCGCAGCACCATCAGGTGTAAGAAAACAAACACTAAATTGACACATCATTTTTTGGACAGAAATCACAATGACACGGACCTCAGATGGACCGTTCTTGAGGTAATGAAAAAAAGCAAATTTGACCTCACAAAAGCCCTACATGTGAGGGAACAAAGATGGGTCTATCGCCTGCGGTCCCATGAGAAGGGCCTTAATGATGACATCCCATGGCTACAGTTGGGAAGAAGATATTAGACTATGATCTAAACACTATACAACAATACCTCCCTGCCTCTTCAAGATCATGAATATTGAATAGTTACAGCAGGACTACGAAAATCGACCTATCACTAATACTCCCATCTCTCTCCTATAACACATGGCTCCACCACTAGGCCGTTCTATGGACATCCACTCCAAGAATTAGGGGCAAACATTTATATCACTGTCCCCCCTGTGTTTTTTAACATCAAGTTACACTAGGGTCTCACCGTTCTAACAACACTTATGGTGTGCAAGTGCTGGCAACACCCATGGTATTTACGGTTACGGTAATTCACCATTACCTATTGATGGCCTTCTTTCAGTTCAATTTTAGTGCCTTTTTCGGTCAAGTTTGGACCGTGCATTTACAGCGCATACTTAGTCAAAGATACCAACTACAGACTTCGCACTCCCCCCAACGCCATCACGTCACTATGGTAAATACACACGCCGTCATACGTCACGTTTGGACGCATGACAACACTTTCTGAGTACCCATCACTGGTTTAACTCACTCATAATGTGCACGTGCTGACAATACCCATCATATCTACGGGTATGGTATTTCCCCTTGACCTATCCATGACCTTTCTTAGTTTAAAATCAGTGCTTTTTTCGGCCCATTTTGGATCGCGCATTCTGCGCACATTGAATCAAGAAATCCAACTTCAGACACCGCACTCCTCCCGATGCTACCGCGTCACTATGGCATCCACACATGCCGTCACGCGTCACGTTTGGACGCATGACAACACCTCCTTATCACCAGAACTCATGGCATACTTACACCCATGCACGCACTTCCCCAGCCAGTCACGCAACTCCTGTCCTTCACCTTAGCCTCGCCCCGCCCCAGACGCCCCTTTTAAGGGCACGTCCCGCTCCGTTTGCACTACCATTGGACGCACGCCGCTGCCATCTTAAGACAAGGCATTCACCGGCTTAAATCGATCCCACGATCGCATAGGACACCGGAAGCCACACACCGGGAGGCACCATTTTTTTTTGCTAAATTTACATGGTCACCACCAATTAACCAAACAGTTGCACTATAAAGTCAACGGCACCACTCCCTCACTTCAACATTCGGGAGGACCGGGAGCAGCCACCTAGTACGCATGAGGAAAACTTTCCTGAGACAGTAAGAGTGTGACTGGGCTGAGAGATGCGCCAGGATCCTTTGATCCTGTTTTGTGCAAGTGTGGGTGTGTTTTGCAACTGTGTTTGGAGGTTTCCCTCCACTTTTCAAAGAACATTCATTCACGCGGTTTGTGGTTTGCATATTTTTTCCTTTCAGAATGGACAACAGAAGTTTTCCCTCCCCTCCCCCCATGGGGCAAGTAGTTTTTGCAATTAGGGTAAGAACAGTGAGAGTCATTTCACTCTTACGATTTTCTGTTACTGTGTACACACATAGAGTGTCACATGTCACATAAATAGTCACTTTCCTTTAATGAACCAATGCATGCGTTGTTTCTTAATGCGTTTCTTCATGTTCTCTTGACCCAAATCTCTTGTTACAAAAAATTTATAATTTCTATCGTACTTTCTCTAGGCTTGACATTTGGAACAGAACAGTGCAGTGTTCACAGCAGAGCCTAGGTTGTAAAATGCCATCTCCATCAGCAGACTAAACTGGGTAGTTGCTCTATAGTAGTACTTCTTAACATTTTGACTTATGTGGACCCGGGCCAAAACAATTTCTATTCTATGGACCATACAACAAGACAAAAAAATAAAGAAATAGGGATGCATAAAACAAATATGCATATCGTCTAGTTAATGAACAAACAAAAAAACAACAATAAACATTGTAAGAGGAAGTTTTGAGCTTTTCAAAATTTGGTTTAAGAAAAAAAATGAATATGCTAGACTCTAGCATATCATTTTTTTGCTTTTAACACATGCTCTCATTTCATTGGTGCACACAAGTGTTTCACTTGATGCCTCCAAATATCCATGTCAGATTTGGTTGCTGTACATGTGCAGCTCCTGCAACTCAATACCTAACGTACTTTTTAACCTTCAATTACAAATTCCAACACATTTACAGAGCATTTTAAAGGTTTCAATTTAGCTTTTTTTGTATATATGTACTTTAATAATTACCTAATGTTGTTTGATTCTCTAAACAGTAATTGGCACCCTGTGAAGGCATCATGGATCATCATTCATGGACCGAAGGTTGAGAACCATTATCCTATAGCATTTGGCATTAATTTGTGTGTCAATTTTTTTACCCTGTCTTGGTTTAAAATTAGACTTCTTTTCTTGTAGCACTATGCACATAATACAAATCATGCTCATAAAAATTGAAAGACTGAGTCAAATCAATTAGCGGTATTAATGTCTAAATTACTTACCAGTAACCTTCATTGTCCTCAGTCCTACTCGTCCTCGTCACAGCCATTATTCTTGAGGTGTTCCCACCTCAGGACAGATGAAACTAACCTTGAAGTGGGCTTGTAGCTGACCCCCAACCTAGGCACTATAATGGTATATCTTACCTGGCATTTTTCCTGACTTTATTAAGCACATGTCCTTACATGCAAATGTAATTGTAAATATAAATGTAAATTTGTAAAGCGCAATAAACCATAGGCATCAAAGCGCTGTAAGCAACAAGAGCATATGTGGGGGGTACCAACAAGGCAATTATATCTGTGAGAAAAGCCAAGTTTTCACATTCTTGCAAAATGCAGAGTATAAAGCAATTATATCAATATGTACCGGAAGAGTGTTCCACAATCTAGCAGCTGCCACTGAAAAAGCACGGTCACCCTATCTCGCCCTCCTAAAGCGGGGGACAGTCACTGTCCTCTGACCAGCAGATCTCAACTGTTTGCTGGGAAGATACCAGATAAAGACGGTTCTTAGATATTAGGAGCTCTGCTCGTTAAGGGCCTTGAAAACCAGGACAACCATGAGACATTGACAGGCACTGATCCTCTGTAGTTATTGCCACTTATATTGCCTCTACCTACCTTAAACAAGAAGTGGCACCCAGAAGTGTAAAGCTAAAACCCAGCATACTGTCAGTAAAGTTATGGACACACCAACACACACCATTTACTGATCTTGTAAACTACTACAACCTATGCTTATTTTTTTTAATGTATATGCATGTTAAGCTGTTGTCCCTGTAAGCAATGTGCCCCTGACCGGTTACTCATGTCTCTGACGGTTTCTTGTGATGAAATACCTTTTAATGTGCAATCAGCCTGTAGAAATCTATTGAATAAGTAAATAAAAAAGTAATTAGTTTGTTTAAGACTGTCTGTACATTCTTGGTTTGATAAGATCCACAAGATTGTCAGGCCTTTCATGAGGCACTGCAGCATTGGTCAATGAAACATGGGTTTGAGGAACCTGGAGTGCCTACATGTCTGCTTCGGGACCTTGATGTCTTTGGTGGTTGGGACAGGATGTTGATTCCCCTAGTCCTCTTCTCCTTTCCCTTGATAACTATTTAGCTAGTACTTTTAACTTCTTCTCTTGCTTTCCTCTAACGTTTCCCATATTCCATTGTGCACTTATCACTTATGCTTATCCCTTCCATGTGCCCCAGTGCTCTGCTTTCAGTTGCTTATCCTAGTCCATTCACAAGGAGGTTAAACCTTTGCATGCGCTCAGAAACTCCATCTCCATCCTTCAAGCTGAAAAACACTTGTAAGATTATTTATTTTCTTAACCAATCTGATTGAGACCCAAATAAATGCTTGGATAAAGCCCTCAAAGTCTGCCAGAACATATTCCTTGATGAGGAAGCACTCACTTATGCCTTGGAACTGGCAGAGACCTCCTCACCTGACCAATTCCCATTAAATGCAAAATCCCTAAGAGATTGCTTTTGACAAAAACCTTTATTCTATGTACAGCCCGGGACTGTGAGCTAGGCATCCTTAAGGTCAAGCGTCACCATCCAATTTCAAGGCTGAAGAGAGCTTGAAAGAGGATCCATGGTCTAAAATGATGACTCAAAAGAGTCCATACAGGCCAATTATGAGAAGCAAATGCAGATCTATAGACAATACCGTGGAGTTGAAGACCCAGTTCGTGAAAGCATTAGTGGATTTATTTCAGTTTGTGCTTGGTTTACACCCAGGATTCAGTTCTCAGATATAGCAGAAGCAATGTGTTACCAGACAAAATCCGTAGATGAAATATTAAAATACTCCAAATATTGTAGTGACACTTATGATGCGAAGGAAGATTAAGGAAAAGTGTGTGGGGACACAGACAAAGCTGGCTCCGAGAAGTGGGCAGATTCTCTTCTGGTTTAGGCACGAATATGAGTGTCCAAGAAGCTGGTGTTAAGGGTGGTGAGTAGTACACACAAACTGGGAATGATGTTCCTCAATGACGTAGAGTTTTTGTTGATAATTAAAATGTGAATGTGAACATTAGAGCCCTGATAAAAAGCCGACCATGCCATTACTGTAACAAGGTTAGAAATTGAAAACAAGAGCGTAAACTGAATCCGAACAGAGTGCAGTTTCAGAACCTGAATGTAATGTCTCAGAATGGGGAAATACAGTTAGCAACCCCAGCATGACTGACCCCTGTGCAAACCATTCAGAATCAGAGATGCAAAAATACCACAAACCCAAATGATGCAGTAAACATACAACATTATTGATTTATTTTTCATAAATATCATACAAAGTCTTCAGCATAACTTGTTAATAGGCCCAGTTTTTGCCACTTTTGAAAGTGCAACTGGACTTAGCTCAAACAGTCGTAATGAGGGGGAGGATTACATGCCTGGTCCTAGAGGTAGACCAGAGTGGCACAGATGTAGAAGGTGACCTATATCGATCAAAAACCAATCATTTTCTATCTATATAGTTGCTACCCACTCCACAGTTCGTCTGCTGGAGGTTCCAAACCTACCCCTCTTGGGAAAAGAAATCCAAGTAGTGGGCATTTCAGACAAGCAGATAACAAATCCAGTTTCATCAAATGTCCCTGTAAATATTGTCCCTATTAAAAATACCAATGAATTACTAGCATGTCACACAAGTCTTCTTATTTTATTGGAAAAGGATCTTTTACGCAAGATTGATTGCATAATTTTCTGTACACCAAATGGAGTGGTAATTTCAGATCCTGACATTAAAATAAAATCATGAGAATCAGATGTCTGTTTGTTCCACGTTTTGACAAAAGAAGACATTCCTACTAATTTAAAATGTACAGTATGGACAGAAGTTTCAGATTTTACAGAGAAGGACATGACTGATAAAAATAAAGTGAAAATAAAAGTGAAGCCAAGTTTAGTTTGTCCCAGAATGCTCCCATATATAATCTGATTCCAGAAGCAGTGGCAGGAAGGATGTAAGTAAGTAAGTAGTAGCAGTTCCTTCAATTCCCCATTTATGGGACTTCAAAAATCAAATAAATAATGGAGACCTTTAAAAAATTAATAAAGTTGTAACCCCATGTTGTCCTGTGGTCTCGAATCCTGCTGTAATCATTTTCCAAAGCCATCAGATGTGAAGTAGTTCCCAGTCATCGACTTAAACCGAGCATTTGTTTCATACCACTATTTGAGGACAGTGAGGTTCTTTTCGCATTTACATTTTTAAACACAATTTTGGCTTAGTGTATGGTTTCCCAAGGGTATTCAGAGAGCCCTTTGATCTTTAGTCAGATATTGAAGAAAAATCTGAAGACCTTAAATGTGCCTTGTAATTCAGTGCTGGTTTAATACATTCACAACCTATTGGTGACATCTAAATCTCAGGAGAGCTGCAGATTAGACACCATTGAATTATTAAATAATATCTTAGGGAATAGGCACAAGCTTTCTCCAATAAGCTCCAGTACTATCAAATATATTTGGGATACTAGATTGAAAAGGGAGTGAGAAAAGTGTCCAAGGAGTGCATCTCCACAGGTCAAAGAATGAAACCATCCACAACACAAAGAGATATGAGAAGGTTCTTGGGAACTGTTGGCTACTGTCATCAGTGGATTGCTAACATTTACCTAGTGGCAAAGCCTCTCCAGAGGTTTACAATGATGTGAAAAATCCTGTCCCCTGGGATGAAGAATAGATGAGTGCCTTCCTAGAGTTCAGAGACAAACTATGTAGCACACTCACCAGCACTAGGAATAACAGGCTATGAGAAGTTGTTTTCCCCTTCTGTCATTGTCTGTTTTGGCAGACACTTTTGTAGAAATGAAATGCCCATTGGCCTTCCTTTAATTTTCACTGGATCCTGTGGCTGTAGCACATCCTGGTTGTCTGAAATCAGTTGCAGTGGTCTGTGTAGGGATCCAGCAAAGGAAAGGAAATGTAATGGGTTACACTCTTATTTTGAAGTTTCCTCACTCTGTTAAAATTTTGTTGACTTGAACTCAGCATATGACAAACAGCTGTTTGACGAAGTACGAACAAATAATCCTGGCAGCTGAAAATATTTCCAACAGAAGGTGTAATGTTTTGAATCCCACAACACCTTTTCTAATTCCAGATCATAATGATAAGGAAGAAAGTTGTTTTAACCACAAATGTGTGGGTGTCAAATTATGCACCAAGCCAAGACCAGATATACTGGATGTACCGCTTGAATCACCGATTTCACATGTCTTGTAGATGGATCTTGTTTGAGAGAACTTTATTGAGATTTGAAACCAGCACATGAAGTTCACACCACTCCTGGTATTGTAGAAGCACCCTCCTTGAGTAATGTACCTTCAGCACAAGTAGTCAAATTAATTGCCTTAACAAGAGCATGCTGTGTGGCCGATAAATTTGAGTGTTACCATCGATACTGACAGCCAGTACAGGCTTGATGTGGTCCATGATTTTGGCCAGCTATGATCATGACATCCTCTGGTTCCCCAATATGAAATGGAATGTACATTCTAGACCTTCTTGAATCACTGCAATTACCTAGAGACAATTCTCTTGTGAAATGTGCTGCACATAGGAGTGGTAATGGCATGCTCACATTAGCCCACCAATATGACGATAAGGTGGCAGAATATTGTGCTCTTGAGTCTAGCTCATTCAATGTAGATGAACCATGTGAAATTGATAGTGACCATGTGACCAGTATGTTGTTGATAACAGTTGATACATTCAATGAGCTCAGAGAACTCCATCTTGCAGCACCCAAGAATGAGAAAGAAAAGTGTATAAGAGCAGGATGTATCAAAGACGCAGGAAAACCCTGGGTTTCAAATGATGGCAGGTCTCTGTTACCAGATTCTCTGTTGCATGCAATGGCCCAATACCTACCTCAAATGACCCCATTCACTCCCAATTGTTTTGATGAGCCTCTGAAGTAGATCAAATGGAAGAACCGGACACTTTCGCTCGAAGAAGTGCTGATCGGGAGAGCCTTGAAAAATCCATTTGACCCTGCAGCTGCACTCTAAACATCACAGTTGACAGTCTTCTTGAATATTACAAAGGGCTGGGGTGGCGGATGTGGTGCCATCTCTTTCTTGTCAGGTCGACTTGGCAACAATACTAATGGGGCAGGAGTAGTTTCACAACCTCAACTGTTGTGAATGGGTTCTGGTGAACAAGCATGTCTGCAACACTTGTTTGGAGCATCGGTAGAAGGGGGTGCTTCAAGTGATTCTTCTGACCAACAATGCTGTGAAGTGTGCTAGATTGTCACAGTGGTCTCAAAGGTAGCTCACTAGAAGGGTGAGACAAGCTTATGAAGAGGTGGTAGCAACCTCCACTGATTCACCAAGTCAGACCCCAGCCCAATGTTTAAATCCAGAAGGAGAAAGAACACAGGATCAGTTTCTGTAAGATGAGTATTAGCAGGTCCAGAAAGATCAAGCCCAATAGCTACAGGGGCAAGATCAGAGTGAGGATACTCAAGAGTTTTAAATCCAGAGTAAGAAACAGAGACTCAGATAAAAACTCCATATCTCCCGGAACACTGAAGATCTTGGTTAAGATTGCCAAATTGAAAACCTTCCACAACCTACGGCAAATGAAATAAGGGTATCAGCAGTAGTCAAAAATGGATCTGAAAATGAAAAGGAGCACTTTGAATCCGAGTCAGATGTTAGTATCTCAAGTGGAAGAGTGAGAAAGTGATAAATTACGTAGCTGCATTGAGAGGGTTAGCCTCTACGTGTTCTGGTAATTTTGTGTTCCTCTCTACACAGCCTACCCGTGTTCTGGTCCCTCTCACATGTAGGTTGGGTACCAACTGTGCTTGGGCACCCCGCTATGTTATCCATGCTCCATGTGCCCCCATCTTCTAGCACTACAGCATTGTTGTAGACCTTCGTTATCCTTAGCGGTTTTGAAAATGAAGAAATCTTGGATTTAGATAGAGAGGGCCTCTTAACCACCACCCATTGGCCTTCTCTCCACTTTTTTGTAGACGCTCCCCATCGGCTGTCGTACCTGAGTTTGTACTCTTGTTGATGTTTCTGCGTCTTCTCAGCCACATAGTCTCTGTCCACCCATACGGGGGTTCCTCCATTAAGCCAGTTGGGCGTAAGTTTAGAACCTGGGTTCCTCCCTTTGAGTGAAACAAACGGTGACACTCCTGAGACCGCATTGGGAGTTGTATGGTATGACCACAGCATCTTCCTGATGGCCTCCTCCACTGGTACCTGAGAGCTCAATGCAAGCTGAATGGTGTCCTTAATCATCCTGTTTGCTCTTTCTACTAGCCCGTTGGCCTTGGGACAGTAGAGTGGTGCCTTGATGTGAGTGATAGCCAGTGTGGTCAAAAACAGCTTCATTTCTTCCGAAACGAATTGAACTCCGTTGTCCGTTATTAAGATCTCTGGTATGCCCTCCTTGGCGAAGGTATCTCTAAGGAAACTTAACAATACCGCCGTTGTGATGGATGGGACCAGTCTTGTTTCAATCCAATGAGAGTGATAGTCAATCAAAACGAACAAGAACCTCTGAGATTGGTTCAGTAGATTGAGGGGACCAATTATATCCAACCCCAATTTAGCCCATGGTATAGTAGGGACTTCAACTGGAACAAGCGGGGACTTGCGAATCACTTTGGTTTTGTCGCTGGAACCACACGCCGTGCAGTTCTTAACTTGCTCCTCCACTCTGGAGTCCATCCCCGGGAACCAGTAGTGTTGTCTGATTTTACTTTTGGTCATACTTCTCCCTGGGTGACCCTCATGCGCAATCTGAATTATTCTTTTGTACATGTCCTTAGGAGGAATGATTTTACTTCCTCTGCAGATGTGCTCACTTACGATGGATAGTTCATCCCGCACAGGCCAGAATTGATGGATAGGTTCCGGCACCTCAGACTTGTTATCCTGCCATCCTGTGCGAATCATGTTCTTCAATGCCATCAGAATGCTGTCCTCCTTTAAGGATTCTTCCCACTCCTTGCGGTTGATGGCAGGAATCTCCACTCATAAGACCGTCTCTTCCGGTGGATTTTGCATCGGATCACCCCCGTTCACAGGTAGCCGTGAAAGACAGTCTGCTATCCTATTATCACTTCCTGGGACGTATACCATGGAATAGTTGAACCCTTGAAGACTCAGCACCCACTTCGCTATTCTCGGAGTAGTACCTTCCAGCCGTTTGGTGGAGAATAACGGTAATAACGGTTTGTGATCCGTTCTCAACACAAATGGGATACCCCACAAGAAATACTTAAAGTGGTTGATGGCCCAGTAACAGGCTAAAGCCTCTTTTTCCACCGTTGAGTAGTTTAATTCGGCGTCTCTCAATGTTCTGGATGCGAACGCTACCACGAACTCTTGTCCGTTTTTTCTCTGGGTTAGTGCTGCTCCTAGCCCCTTCGTGCTAGCGTCCGTGGTAAGTGTGGTCTTGGCATTGGGGTCAAACGCACCCAGAATAGGGGCGTCCGCGATTGCCTTCTTGATGAGTGTGAAGGCTGACTGATGCTGTTGATTCCACTCGAACTTGGAACACTTCTTTAGCAACTCTCTGAGGGGCTGCACCTGGTCTGCGAAGTTATTTACGAACTTAGCCATATACTCTGCTAGACCCAGGAATGATTTGAGTTCCTCTTTGTTGGTGGGCTCTGGGGCTTGTTTGACGGCATCTACCAAACTGGATTTGGGTTTGATTCCTTCGCTTGATATGTTGTGACCAAGATAGACCACCGAATCCACTCCTATTTTGCATTTGTCCCTTTGAGTGGTAAAACCTGCCTTACTGAGTCGGGTCAACACTGCTTCTAAATTCTTATTATGCTCTTCAGCGGATGAACCGTGGATCAAGATATCATCTTGGAAGCAAAGAACTTTTTCCAAGCCTTGCAGGATATGTTGCATGATTCGTTGGAATACTGCTGCCGCTGACACCAATCCAAAAGGTAACCTGGAGAATTGATACGCTCCATGTGGGGTTATGAACGAGGTGAGAGGTTTGGACTCCGGATGGAGGGCGACCTGGTGGTATGCTGAAGATAAGTCTAACACCGAAAAAACTTTTGCCTCGTGGATTGCAGATAGCATTTCGTTTATGTTGGGAAGAGGGTGTCTGTCCACCCAAATATTAGAGTTTAAATCCCTGAGGTCCACACATAGACGAATCCCTTTGTTTCCCCCTTTAGCAGCTACTACAATGGGCGCCAACCATTCAGAACTTTCAATTCTCTCTATGATCTTGCACTTTTCCAATCTGTCCAGTTCCTTCTTTAGTGGCTCTCTTGTCAATAGTGGAATAGATCTAGGTTTATGAACTATAGGTTTAGCATTAGTTTTTAGTTTGATTTTGTGAAGGAAACTCTTTAGGAGTCCTACTTCATCCGTAAACACCTCAGGAAATTTGTTGCATATTTCTCTCCCCACATTGGATCTGTCGATCAAGTACACTGGTTCAGGTGCGTTAGGGTCTAACTTGATCCCCAAATCCTTTTGGTGTTTCCATCCCAGTAGGTTTGATCCGTTCTTTGTGATGTAGACTTTCCCCACAGTGGATCTATCTTTGAAATCTATGTTCATAAGTAGCATCCCCACCAGTGGTATAGGATCTTGATTGTACCCCCCAGGTTTGATGTCAGGAAGCAGGAGTTTATACGCACGCGTACCTGAATTAGCTTGAAAGGTCGCTTCATTTACAAGAGTGTACGGGGAACACGAATCAGCGTAGACTTCGTACTTAATACTGTCCAACAAAATTTCACATTTCGGGTATTCAGTGCTATTACTTTCTGAAAAGTTGGCTACATGAAAAATTATATCTTCACTAATAGGTTGTGGCTCTAAATCACTCCCTATCATATGGGTGACATTAGTTTTAGCATTGTGACACACTTTGGAAAAATGACCCCTCTTCTTACACTTGCTACATACGACACCCCTTGCAGGACAATTCATGCTGTTGGCCATATGGTTAGGATTCCCACACCTGTAACATTTGGGTTTATTACTCGCTGCAGCATGTACTTCTGGACCAGCAGGTGGGAGTTTATGCTTGATGTCTTTGCTAACTATTTTGTGGACACTGCCCTCTGCACCTTGTTTTACCTCAACAGCTTCCTTCATTTCATTCATGCAATACGCTGTGTGTTCAATGCTTTTAGCGATATCAATCGCACGTTTCAAATCTGGGGCTTCTGCTAGAAGTCTTTCTTGAATTTTCTTATTGCTAGTACATCTCACTAACTGATCCCTGACTAAAGACTCAGTTAACGTACCAAAATCACACGTAGAGGCTAACCCTCTCAATGCAGCTACGTAATTTATCACTTTCTCACTTTTCCCTTGAATGCGCAAGAAAAATTTGTGACGTTCTAAGACAATATTGATTTTGTCCCCAAATTGTGCCTCCAATTTCAATAACGTCAACTGATACACATCATGTTGTACATCACCCTCACCCCCTGCTTCTACATTTACATTGTCAACAATGTCATCAGGTAAGTCCTCAAAAGTTTCTCTCCCTTGTTTGCCCAAATTATGTAGTAAGACATGTTGTTTGCGCACAGCGGAAAATTTAGATTTTTCATAGCCTGGTGGGCAGAAAATCTGGATTTTATTAAAGACACGGAGGCCAGGATTATCCCTCCACATGTAAACCCTCCCTTGTAATATGACTGTTATTTTTTCTTTCAGATTAATTGATTTCGGAGATCTGATGTCTTCTTTAAGGAAGTTATTTGAAAGGATCTTATTAGAAAAATGTTGTTTGAGAAGAATGTTTTGAAGTTATCTTGTTCGCTGCACAAAGAAGGGAGATGACTGCGTGCACATGGACTTTATACTATGATGGAATGTTTTACGAAGTTCTAGATCTCTTCATTGTTGCTGCTGTGAGCTGCGCAATAAAGGAGATTTCTTCGTCTAGGTAAGTCATCTGAGAGTAGGAAAGACTCGACTTCAAGGCTTTCGCCTTCAGTCTCTGCAGGGCTCTGTAATGGAGGGGGCCCGGGAATATGGCCTGAATGGTCGAGGAGAGGAGACCCAGAATTCTCGCTAGAAGTCTCAAAGGAAAGAATTTCAGGGCAAGGATCGTTTTGAGTTCCTTTTTGAGTTTCTTTAATTTTTCCCTTGGTAGCTTTAATTCTCCCGAAACAGTGTTTACCATGAATCCCAAAAATTGGGTTTCTCGTAGAGGGGTAGTACACGATTTTTTTGTGTTTATAATGAAGCCTAGATGCTCCAGAAGGTGAATGGTAAGGTTCGTGTGTCGACGGATTTGAGCCTTGGACTGGGCCATAATAAGAATGTCGTCTAAGTAGATTATCAGTCTTACTCCCCTTTCCCTTAGCCAGGCTACCACCGGACGTAAGACCTTGGTGAAGCACCAAGGGGCTGATGACAGGCCGAAAGGAAGACTTGAGAATTCCCAAAGTTTTTTCTCCCAGGTGAACTGGAGAAACTTCATGTGAGGTGGCCAAATCGGAATTGTGAGGTAGGCGTCTTTTAAGTCTAGACGTGTTAGCCAATCCCCTTTCCTCAAAACATCTCTGAGAAGATGGATTCCCTCCATCTTGAAATGGTGATAGGCAACCCAACTGTTCAGATTTTTTAAATTTATTACGGGTCTCTGGGTTTTGTCTTTCTTTTCGACCAGAAAGATATTGCTGATGAAGCCTATTTCTGAGCTCTCTCTTATAGCCCCTTTGTTTAAAAGATCTTTGACTACTTGGGACACTAGTTTTTTCTGATCTTCTGAAAAGGTTATTTCGTGAGGAATTTTTGTTTGGAAAGGGAAGCCTATAAAGTCTATTTTGTAGCCTTGAACTGTTTGTAAGACCCAGGGATCTTGTGTTATTAGTGTCCAATTGCCAGAGAAAAGGGCTAGTCTCCCTCCCACTTTTACAGGGGTATCTGAAGGGTCTATCGATAGACCTACCTGATGAAAAGGCTCTGCTCCTCCTCTCGCTTCGAAAGGGTCTTGTTCTGAAGCGTTGTCTTTGAGGAAAGAAGGAGTGACCTCCGTAGGAATGTGATTGCTGGAATCTATTTCCTCGTCCCAGGAAGGGTCTTGAAATGGATTGTCCACGGCCAGGGAATCGACCCCGCATTCTCCCGGCCCGGCCAAAAATTTTATCCTGAAAGACCTTTTTGATTTCTCGTTGAGATTTCTGTATGGAGCTAAAAGCTCCCACGTACTTTGCCATATCACGAATAAAATCTTCTCCAAAAAGGAGACCTTGAGAGCTTGGACCTGCCTCTTGGTTTGCCAGTTCAATAAGTTTGGGATCTATTTTGAGGTGTATACCCTTTCTCTTTTCAGTTGAAATGGCAGTGTTTGCATTGCCGAGAAGACAAATGCACCTTTGAATCCATTCGCGAAGTTCCTTCACGTCAACAGGGATGCCACCAACATATGTGTTCTCTGCCATATCAAAAATTTTGGTTAGAGGTCCGGTTAGGTCCAGTAGGTGGTCTTGGCAAGATCTAAGACTTTTATCTATCCCTTTCCTTGGATCCTTTGCGCCTTTGGCTATGAACGCAACGACTTTAGGGTCAAGTTCAGGAGTGAATGCGATTTTTTCTGGAAGAGATGGTCGAGGGCATTCTGATCTTAGTCTAGACCTTACTTCCTTCGGGATCTCTCTCCTTAGCCAAAAGCTAATGTAGTCTGCCACGTGTTGTGACGGTATCCATTCGGGAGAAAAGGGATGTTTAATTAGTAAAGGATCAAACATGATTTCTCCAAAGGGGTCAGTGATACCCATTTTTGATCCTGAGGCCTTGTTTGCCTCTTCTGTGTTGACAGTAGAACTCTTTTCCTGGACCTCGATGTCCGAATCAAAGGACGAGGAGCATGAGAGATCTATCTCCGCCTCGTATTGCTCGTCGCTGTCAACTTGTATAGGGGATTGTAGGCCTGAATCTTGCCCTTCTGAGATGCCCTGGGCATCATTCTGGTCTCCGCCTTGAAAGCGAGATCGATCCGTATTTAATAAGACTTTAATTCTTTTAGATCTTTGCTCTGTTTGCTGTATTCCGGATCTTTTCTTTGGGACCTTTACTGTCCCTTCTTTGGGGTTAAGATTATGTGCTCCGCTAGTAGAGGGCCAAGCCTTTGTGAGAATATCAAATTTTTTATTTATAGTATCATTAAATCTTTTATTTATACGTTCGCTGAAGGAGTCCATGGCCTTGTCCATGGCCTTGGAAACCATTAGGTCTAGTTTGGTTTCCAGCGATGTGTCAGAGGAAGACATAATAGAAGAAAATAGACAAAAACTTATTGAAATTGTCTTTTCCGCTTATATCAGCGAATTGATGTAATATTAAAGGCTAGTAGGTGTTAAATAGGTCCTCGTACCGTAGTTCTCCTCTTTCCCCCTTTTTAAAATACGTGTAAAAAGGTATAAAGATCTGAGGATCCGCTTGTAAATTCGTGCAGTAAAATTCAAAAATAGTCGTCTTAGAGGGTAAATGAAACGTAATGACAGTTGCACTTCACCGAGGCGATACGAGGGAGCAACTGACAAGTGTTGATAAAGAAAAAACCATGACAACCACGCACGTTTCCGACGTGCGTGGTTGTCTCTAAGGGGCATTCCTCGAATGCATTGGTGCTCGCGAGGCAAAGAGAAAAAAGCAATTTCGGCAGCGTTGGGGAGGAAACGCTAATGGCGGCTTAACTGAGACGGGGGAGGCAGCACGAATGCGCCGGTGAGAGAAGACGAGACCGGAGCGGCCTTCGCGCTACACGGTAGGCTTCGCGCTACATGGCGGGGTGTGAACGCGTATAAGGGGCGGGCGGCGCTGCTAGGCAACGGCTAGCGCTTGGGTAAAGTTTGAAACTCGCATAGTGAAAAGCGAGAAAGGGGAGGCTAAAAGAGTGAAAATTCATGCGGCAAGGGGGTATAAATGGGCATCTTGAGCATAACAATGACAGATGAAAGGCTTAAAAGACCGACATTGACACGGAAAGAAGAAAGAAGCCCATAAGGAAGGGGAAGAAAGACATGATAGGGTCAATAGGACCCAGTCATGTACAAATAACGGTTACAAACAATCAATCATAACGCTAGTAATAAATACTTATAAAAAGTAAGATCGAGTGAAAGGAGATACTTATCTCTGCGAGCAGCAGCAACAAAGAAGGATGATGGCTGTGTGCTCACGGTCTTTATGCTGTTTTACAGAATGTTCACAAGTTCTATGTTCTCTTCATTGTTACTGCTGAGCTGTGGCAATAAAGGAGAATTTGCATAATGTTGGCCTCCGTGTCATGCCATAAAATCTGTCCCCCCCAATAGCAATAAGGTATGATTCAAATAATTTTACCCATTTCTTCCATGGAACTGGTGGATCATCCCCTTCCTCAAGAAATGGTGGAGGTTGTGACATTGCGAATGCAGACATGGTAAAAAGCAAGGGGGAAATATGAAGGCAAGTATCCAGCGAGGAGTGAAAGAAAAGACAGAAAGGAATATGTCAGGAGAAAGGGAGATGGGAAGAATGAGTTATGAAAATATTGCGAACAAAAAAAATGAGGGGTGGTGCAGATACTTTAGTAATATCAAATGGAACAGACTGGGGAACCCCCTCTACTCCCCTAAACCAGAGGCGATGAAAGACAAAGTGGTCAAAATTATATAATGTAGATTATATGAACTGTTCGCTAAGAAGCTCTTTCTTGTTCAATAACAACAAAACCGCATATGGCCAGCAGGTGGAACCGATGAGGTGAGGAAACGAAGAATAGTGTCTTGTGACAGAGCGTCCTCCGTGAGGAAAAGTTACTGACAGGCTGGCGCTCAGGACCCCAGGCAGTGTCTCCACACGGAGCGCTCTCAAGGACGTCAGATCGCAACAGCAGGCAGAACACTCGGTAACACGGTCCTCGTGGAAGTGAAGATTCCCCCGCTGACAGGCTCGCCCCAAACGCTCCAGCGCACAGGAAATTACTGCAAATACCTTAGGAAGAGCGTCGTTCCGAGTCGGGAGAGTCGTTCCAACGAAGTGCGCGACCCGTCTCAGCTGACTGGAACTCCGGACACCAGCTCCCGGTGAAGAAATGGAAACAGGCAGCCAATACAGCACCAGCCTCGCAGCAACAAAGCCTGAATCCGTAACACCAAAGAACCATCGCTCGCTGGCCAGAGGTGGAATGACGAACCCCAGAAGATGAGCTCGATGACCGGGAGGCTCCTCGAAGGCAGAACAGAACTGGGGGAAGGGTCCCAACCGTCCCCAGCACAGTGAGTAAAATCGTCGCCAAATGATGTTGTAATGAAAGTCTCCAAGCAGGATAGGAGAGGAGAACAAGTTTATTACAAGTGGACCCTTCAGCCTTCGCTTAGATATCACGAACGTTCTAACCCAAGCTTCAGCCACCAACATTCCAACGGTGGACAAACCCATTAGGAGAGGTAGGGCGGGGTGGGGGAAACCAGGGACAGGGAAAGCGGGACAAATTCTAACACAGATGTTAGTATCTCAAGTGGAAGAGTGTATCGAGAAGAAAATTCACCAAATGGTGCAGGAGAAAGGAAAAGAGTACCAGAGAAAGAGCAAAGACACAAAACAATGAAGGAAGAAAAAGAGCAAGTCGAAAAAAGTGACAGTGATGGGAAACACCTGGAAGCTAAAAGACCAAGGGGATTGAGAGTGCCAAACTAAAAGTATGGATCACCTCAATGGTCATATCTATTCAGCGGTTTCTGGAAGAATTTTCAGACTTTTGGTACTACATCACTGAACTCACAGGGGTACTGAAAAGTCCAAGCATCACAAAAGGAACAAGGGTAGCAAATGAGCCGTGCACATTCTGCAAGAGAATGTGAAGGGTTTAGTAAGTGGCTGGTGGTGCATTTTAGAGCAAGCTGTCACGAAGATATTACTAATGCATGGTGTGATAGCCCCCTGTCATATGCTGACAGCACATTTTCCATTTGAAATGACAAATAAATTGGCACAGACATACAGCCTAACAGATACAATTATATATAGTGCACAAAAGATAACGAATGAAATTTGGGTTTCAGCACATATTTATCATTTGGGCATCACCAAATACTATCTTGATTTGGTTTGATCTGTTAAAATCTTTGTTTTAATCATACTTCAGGATTACAAAAAAGACACTTTATTTCGGATTCCCCAACTGCTGATATATTTAGAAATATTTGTATAGTTCACTTTGAAGGTATTTAAATTTTGTTTTGTGTTCGATAAAATGACATTCTACAGCCTTTCCTTTCAAACTCCCTGTACTCCATCACGATTGTCAGACAGTTAACTTTAAAAAATCCTCTAACTTTCTAGGTAGAGAAAGAAAAGTAAACATCAATCTCTAAGTTATGAATAAGTAGCAATTTGTTAGGAAACATACCCTGACATTTGACCTCTGTTTTTGAAAGCACAGCATATGTGACAAGATAAAAACAAAATTTAAAGCCGTCTTCCTTACTCTTTCACCTTTGGAACTCCAGCATGGTTGCTTTGGGGGAGCTGCATTAGCCCCCTCGCCCCTACTTCCAGCACCTATGAATCTAGTCCATTACCAACAAGCTGGAGGATGAGGAAGTCATTGATTTAAAAGACTGAGCAAACATTTTTAAAGAACTTCCATGAGTTAACGGATCAAAGTTGAAAAAAATCATCTTTGGATCGTTTCCTGTAGAAATATTGAAGTGAGATTTCTGAAACCTTGAGTTAGAGTCTGCTTTGTTATTTTACCTTAGTTATCCATTTGAAGCCTTTAGGCTTTCCATTCTAGTTTTCAGCTGAAAGTTGTAGGAATCTTGAACATTGAATTAAGAAATGTGGGCCATATTATCAAGGACGGCGTTAAAATTATCGCCGCTTTAGCGGCAGGAAATTGCCGCTAAAGCGGCGATAATGAGCTTGATAACATGCCCTTGTGAATTCCCATAGAAGCCCAGGTTCACACCAGAACCTGGGCTTCTATGGGAATTCACAAGGGCATATTATCAAGCCCATTATCACCGCTTTAGCAGCAGTTTTCTGCCACTAAAGCGGCGATAATGTTATCGCCGTTCCTTAATAATATGGCCCTGTAGGACATGTGAGCATTTAGAAGAAATTAAAGTTTTGTTGATTTTGCACCATAAAATGTAGTAGGTTAGGTTTTGATTTTGTCTTTTCATAGAATTTTTTATAGAAGAAACATGGCTGACGGCAAGATAAATTGTTGCAAAATGTTACAATTAATGTTAGTAGTAATGAAATTGATATTCATATTTGGCGTACTAGTGGAAGTTAGCGCTTCCGGTGAACATGTGTCACCTATAATAACAGACACTAATAGATAAAAGGAGAAAGTTAAATAACAAAATATTGCATTACGATAATTCTGCAGGTAATTTTCAGGAACATGTATACTTAAGGTTGCAAGTTGAACATTAAAACTTCATGGAAGTACGGAATTGTTGCATATGTACCTTTTTGCCACATCTGCTGCTGAAAGTGTGACATGCCATCACTTCCCCTCTCTTACCCCTTGTTGTAAGTATATCTATAAATGTATGATGTTTCTTTGGAGAAGGTGCGTACTGTTAGAGCCTGGCATTCTTGTAATGGAAGCAAAAGCCTGAGGACTATGTCTAGATACATTGCATATATTATGTAAATTAATCAAACTAGCAATGTTGTTAACTAATTTACATGCAGGTTCAAAAGAGACGAGAAGGAGTTTGAGGAAGAGTTCAATGAGTGGAGGGTGAGATTCAGTGGAAAGTTGGAGTAGGATGGAAAGGTTGAAAGGGAAACAGAAAAGGTCAGAAATACAAGAGTGTAACCAAGATTCAATCTTGACCAAACACGAGGTGTGTGGTAGAAAGCTGATTTAAACTCCCTCATAACTGTGTAAGTAGCTGCTCTTTTGGCTTTGTTCCCCCCTGCATTTATCCCATGGATGGATTTAGTGAGAGGAATGATACAACTGTAAAGAGAAACAAACATAGCTTTGATCAAGTGTTAGGGGATGTATTTGAAGCTATGATTTCACCCATTGGAGTTGCTTTGGAATGACACGAGGATCAGAAAACTATCTACCTTGGTAGATCGGTTGGCTACTAATACTGCTGGTTCCTTAACAACCATTAAGAAGGAGCCAATGGCTATGGGAGTTATAGTTATGCAAAATAGGTTTGTGTAGCGATGGTGTATCGCTTTAAGTGGGTTCGTGGGCTAGGACTAGATCCTATATATGTAATTGGAATGTGATGACTTGAAGGGAGGTTCTGGGGACATTATCCGTTGTGCTGTGAGAGCTGCTTTTCCCTGTTGTACTCAGTTCCTAAGGATTAAATACCCAAACTATTCATCCCATCCTCGTCGTCAAAATTGTGTAGCAAAGTCCAAACAGTATATGTAGAAAAAAGAAATACGAACGGAGTTGGGATGAATAGTTTGGGTATTTAATCCTTAGGAACTGAGTACAACAGGGACAAGTAATATTAGGGTTCTAATGGCACACCTACATATATTAAAGACCTTTGCCGAGATCTATACACGCGGATTGGCGTTTGTACTCTACTCCCGGTGCATAGGTGGCATTTTACTATACATGCACTTAGGAATCGTAACTACTTGTACACCGGAAGCCGTATTTTTGCGCTACTTATAAGTTTTGCTCTGCTCATGAAATAGGTGGCATGTTATCATATTTGCACCTTTAAACTTGGAAATCCTTCTTTGGAAGTCGTATTGTAGTGCCATACTCATGATGTGTATGTTGATGTGATGTGATAGTGGTATATCCATTACTCAGGACCCATCTTTCCAGAGGATCTACTTAGCCTCATAAATTCTAATGGGCTAGAGTCACTAGTACCGTAGGATATCTAATCGCATATGTCAAATGCCTTGAGAAAGTCTTTGAATAAGACGAAACACGTGTTGGCAATATTGTGCTGTGAATATTTTATGAAAAATAATGAATAATCTTCATGGACGAGAACAAAAGAAAGAATAAAGACTTACAGTTCTAGACAAGAAGACGATGGTGTCAAATTAATGTTTTGAATCCTTGTCAATAAATTCTATTGATTAATATAAAACGATGAGGGATATATGTACCCCATATTGTCCATGAACTGGATCTTTATATTTGTGAGATCTATTTAATATATGTAGGTGTGCCATTAGAACCCTAATATTACTAGTACAAGTTGTTGCTCGGAAAAATCTCTCTTTTTTTCGTGCTATTAGAGCCGTTTGGTAGTAGGCTCTTTTAGGGTTGGGCACCCGTTTATTGTAAAAAATACTTTTCTCACACCTTTAATGAACAATTATTTAATAACACACTGAATGTGCGGATATTTCCCTTGTGGAACGCCACTACCTGTATTTACCCTACAATAGGGACAAGCAGGGAATTTGTTTGTAGAGGTGGAAAAGTTATACCTCCACTAGGTATGCGAAATAAAATTATAGTCATTGGTCACGAAGGACACCCGGGAGTTTCTCGCACTAAGAGGAACATTAAAGCATTGTATTGGTGGCCAAGAATTGATTTGGAAATTGAAAGATTTGTAAGGGAGTGTATTAATTGTGAATGCTCCGACAAGGCACAGAAAACACTTAATCCCCCCATGGCATCCCTTCCTTGCCCAAAGTTACCTTGAGAAGAAGTCGCTTTAGACATTATGGGTCCTTTAGAGTGGCAGGATGGCGTCACTAAGTACATTGTGGTTCTTGTGGACCTATTCTCAAGATGGATTGAGGTTGAAGTTGTAACGAAAATAAACACAGAAACAGTTATTTGTTTTTTGGAGAATTTCTTTCTGAGAGAAGGTTTTCCAGCGTGCATCTTGACTGACAACGGGGTTCAATTCAAGTCTGATTTGATGAGGAAATTTATGGAAAACACTGGTATTGAGCAGAAGTTTACAGCTTTGTATCATCCAAGAGGCAATTCAGTAGTGGAAAGGGTTAATAGAGTTCTGAAGGGCATTTTACAATTAGCAAAGAAAGGTAATAAAAATTGGGATGATGAACTAGAAAAATTGATTTGGTCCTATAGGATTACCTCCCATGACACAATTGGGGAGAGTCCGTTTGGTTTAAGGCGTGGTAGATTTCCCCATTGTAAAATTAATCCAGGATGGATTGGCAGAAGCAGGAAATATGACTGGGATGCTGATCTTATAAGGGAAGCTATCAAAATTTCACAAGGAAAGAATAAAGTTTATTTTGACAATAAGCATGAAAGAACCATGTGTCAAAGTAGGACAAAGTGTAAGGGTTAAACTTGCAAAAAAATCAAGCAAGTTGCAATTCAGATTTTCGGATCCTAGAACCATTACAAAAGTCATGAGAAACACAGTGCAACTGGATGATGGCAGTATTCATCATATGAGTCGCATTGCGTTTTCAAATGATCATGGTATTATAAAAAATTGTGTTTCAGAGGGGAGAAGAGACTATTGGTGGATGGATATTTTTCCGTCTTTGGAAAAACGCAATGAGAGGCTAGGGGACATGGATCTGGGCACGAGTGCACAGTCTACAGCCCCTTTGGGTTCTCAGACTTGGCAGAGCAGAGCAAGTGAAGTTGTCTCTCGTGATCATGATAACATCTCTGAGCAAACCCCTGATGGTGTGGAGTTAAAGGATGGGCAATTTCAGAGAAGGAGTAGTGAATTGGACACACAGGGTAAAGAGCTAACCAATGAGTGCACCACTGGGGGCAAAGTCAGCAGGTTTGCTAGGTGTATCACTGCTCCCAGGAAACTTGATGGTTTTGTGGGTTTTTAAGTGATGTGTTAAGCAAGTTTCTTTTAATTTTTATTTTTTTGTAACAATGTACATGTGTGTTGCGTTAAAAGGTTATCTATGAAAAAATATATAATTAAGAAGGGAGATGTGTAGCGATGGTGTATCGCTTTAAGTGGGTTCGTGGGCTAGGACTAGAACCTATATATGTAATTGGAATGTGATGACTTGAAGGGAGGTTCTGGGGACATTATCCGTTGTGCTTTGAGTGCTGCTTGTCCCTGTTGTACTCAGTGCCTAAGGATTAAATACCCAAACTATTCATCCCAACTCCGTTCGTATTTCTTTATTCTACATATACTGTTTGGACTTTGCTACAGTTTGCTTTAGATATATGTAGGAAGCTGGCTCTTTATATGGTATAGAGAAAAAAGAGGTAAACTGTGCAAAGAGTCTAGGTATTCCCTTACTAGTGGACAGGAGCTTGCTCTAGCAATACCAAGGTGCTCTTCTAGAGGATAGTGTGGTCAAGCAGCCTTAGGCTTATCAGAGGGGAGTGTCAGACATCCGCTGAACACACACAGCCAAATAATGACACACACAACTCAATAAGGAGATCCACACCGATTTATAAAATAACACTTATCTTTATATAACTTTAGGTACCAAGATAATCAAAATCAGGAAAGTACTTTGTAAAAACTGGGTAAAAACATGTGTTGCATTCAGGCATTCAACAGCAACTTACGTGACCAATCTTCTGGACTTAAGGTGAGTATGGGGCAAGGTCCAAGGCAGCATCAACAGTTCACTTCGAACAGCACTGGGGCGGCCGGGTGCAGAAGTGCCTTACATGGGGACCCGTTCAAGTGTATGAAGATCAGTCCATCAGAAAAGAAGCTGTCGGCTCAGACTCAGGACCAGTCAGGCAGAACCAACAAGGGAGCTCAACTCTTGCAATGCTGGGGGATGCCTTTGGTCCTCTTCACCAGGGGCCAGTGGCAATGTGTGCGGAGGTGTCTTTAGGAGTGAGGTTTTTCATCACCGGGAGCACTCGCTGTAGAGCAGGCCAGCAAACAGGGGCTGCAGGCGGCATCAGGAAGTTCCCAGTGGGCAAGTCCAAGATGGGCTTTGTCTCTTGAGGGCTGTGGGACTATGCTGGCACTTTAGCTTGGGCTAGGAAGCGTGGGTGCAGTGGTGCTTTTCGGCATCTGGATTCTGCAATTCTGGAGCCTCGCAGTCTTCTCTGGAGTGCCTGCAGGATGCAAAGACGTTGCTCCTCTGCTGTACGGGAGTTCCTGAGTCTTTAAAGAAGAGCTGGCAGTCCTCCAGGCATTGGAGGATCAGCAGCTTGCATGGCGAGACAGCTTTGACGCATTTTGGGAGAAAAGGCGAACAGGCCGGCAGGGCTGGTGCCAAGTCAGTTGCTTCTTCTGCATTTATTGCTTTCGAGGCTCTTTGGCACGTCTTCTTCTTTTTGTCGGCTAGATCTGACTTCCTGGTGTCAGACCTCTCTTAGATACTGAATTTAGGGGTGTTAGTGAAGTATAGGGTAGTACCAATGGGCTACTTACCCCTGGGATCACTAGGCCCCCCTATATGACCACAACCTGGGGGAAGTGGGCATAACCCTTTTCCCAGTGATCCTAAATGGGCCATTACCAAGATGGTCTCTTCAGAAAAGTCAAATCCACTTCAGGTAGCCCAGATTAGGGGTGGTGCTCCCCTGAGGGTGCACACGCCTGTCTTGCCTGGGTAATTTTCCTACCTATCCAGGTGCCAAAGGGCGCTGGAAAAATGGGGTCAGTTTCCCTTCCTGTGAGAGAAGCCATATGAAAGGCAGTGAGCCTCTTTGAAGCTCCTTGGCCCTAGAATGCTATTCCGCAGGTCATCCTGTAGGTGGGGGTGCAAAGAACTCTCTGCCCGAGTAGTCTTGGTTTATGGCTCTGGGAGAGCAAAGGCCCTCCTCCTTGGGTGTCAGCAACTCCCCTTTGGTGGCAGGCAGGCAAAAACAGTCAATTAGCATATCAGTGCCTGGTATGGTGTCAGGGGGCACCTCTAAGGAGCCCTCTGGGTGCATGCATTACTAAATCCAACACTGGCATCAGCATGGGCTTATTACTATGAGATGTTTGATACCAGACATCACTATTTTCAGTGAAGCCATAATGTAGCTGGGGGACCTGTTTTCACCAGTGTCCGGCACATGCTTTTACAATGGCTTCCCTGATCACTTTTATTGGCAGTAGTGGAACAGACCAGTAAAGGGGCATATCCACTCATGCAGTTATGCCCTCACATGTAGGATAGTGCACCCTGCCTTACGGCGGTAAGGCCTGCTGTAGGGGTGCGTTACTTATACTGCAGGCTGTGTGCCATGTCGTGTTTTCACTTTTGTCTGCACCAAGTCATGCAGCCTGCAGTTTGCATGAGCTTGAGGTGGGTCCTTTAGGGTGGCACAAGGTGTGCCGCCGCCCTTGGGGACCCTCTTTAGAACCTCAGACCCTAGGTACCAGGATACCATTGTCTAGGGACTTACCGAGGGCACTAAAGGTATCACCAAGTGGGAAAACAAATGCATAGTTTTGGGAAAGAGATCTGGCACTGTGGGCCTGGTTAGCAGAAGCCCAGTGCACTTCCAGTCGAATTTACATCATACACCAGGCAAAATGTGGGGGTGACCAGATCAAAAAGGGCACCTTCCTATAATATATTATTAGCGAAGGTTGAGGGAACAGCAATGCTACATGTATGTTCCCAATAACAGTAATCTGATTAGCAACTTTATCTTAAATATCACTAATATCACATGTGAGGTATGGGTTCTTGATGAACAATGTGCATGCAAAACAGTGGTTTTGCGAAATAGGGGGAGGCTAGGTGAACAAAAAATACCATCAGCCTTAGCTCAAAGATACAGCCAACCTACCAGATTAAGTCTTATTAGGAACTCATAGTTGGGCCATCAGAAATTGGTTTTATTTAGGGCTGACCTCGACGGTCCGCTCGCAGCCACAAACATTAGGGAACCCAGCAGAACCAAACACAGCCTTTTCAAACAAGTGAGAGAGGATGCACCGACTGAGGCAGAGTTGGTAAGACACCCCGAAACTACTACCTTATAAACTCCCCTGAAGCACCTTTTGCATTGTCTGCATTGATTGCACCGGCAATGAACTCTGCACCAGCCATAGGCAAAGTCTCTAATTAAATTGCTCTTTTAACTGTTTAAAGAAACTCACCAAATGCTTTTATAATGCTTTTCTGTAACTTATGTGTGCGCATCTTCATATTTCCATATGTTCTTATGGATTTTGATTGAGGTTTTGTGTATTGTAATGGTTTTTAGTAACTATGCGATTGAAAATAAACTTAAACTTAAGCCCTTGTAAGAGATAGGCAACATGCCCTTTATGAATGTCATATGTATCTGTGTGAATGAGTAATTGCACAAATAACAACTTCAGAGTACAGGAAATGTTACATAAGACAATGAGGGTTATAAAGGGTAGGAATCACATACTGTCCATACTTGTAGACATTACTTGTTAAAAGTGCATGGACGGGATTAAGAATTGAGGAATCTGGATGGACAACAAATTGTCTTTTGAAGTCCAAGTCAGGAAACTAGCTGCAGGCTGTTTTAACATCTTGAGAACGATCAGAAAGTTTTGGGGAATTCTACCTAATACTTTCCAAAGAACTTTTGTTCAAGCTTTAATGACCTTGCATCTGAACAACAGTAATGCACTTTACTTAGCTTCTTCCCAATCCACGCTAAGAAGATTACAGATTGTTCAAAACATGGCAGCACACCTGCTGATGAGAGTGCCTAAGCATCACTTCGCCTCCAATCTCTTTGAAAGCTTCATTGACTCCCTATCAAAAAAAGGATTAAGCGTTGCGTATCACACATCATGCCTTTCACGACACAGACCCGATACTAATAGGCCATCTTGTTCAGCCCTGTGTACCATTAAGATCCTTAAGATTCTCTAATGTGTTGCATTCAAGGATTCTTTAAAATTCATAAAAGCCACTATGCGGTTTAGTCTTTATTTACCTAACAGCCAGTGGTGACTGGTGTTCATGGGCAAAAGGGGCATTGCCTTGCTACCCATGAGAAAGAGGCAAGAAAAGGAAATATAAAAACAGAGCAGCTGAGAAGAAATTACTGCTCTGAGACCGAGTGATGAATCTCCTAGGTGAACTCTAGTGAACTTTACAGATGTCCTATCTTCGACCTGTAGGCACAAGCTACAGCAGTGACCTCACTTGAGAGGGAGTACTGAAATAGAATGGCATGGATCCTGATGCTTTTGGGATGCATGAACAGTGGATCCAGGAGGAGTTACAAAATCCAATGCTCTTCATTGGCTGGGGGTGGGCCAGGACGATGAGGACAATGTTGTTTATCACAGAGGGGCAGGCTGTAGGAGGGATGCAGTGGGCGCTCTCCTGGCAGTTACACGTGTTTAGTACTGCATTTGGTTTCATGTTGAAAAAAACATTATGGAACTGAGCACACAGAGTGCTCTTTATCATGACCGTAGAGGCCCAAGTGAAGGAAGAAACTTACTGCAGACATCAATTGCACTAGTGGACTAATAGGTAAGTGTGCAGCTAAGCCTCTGCATCAGGAGCATTGTCACCCCCCACCCCACCCACTCCCTTCTTTAGCAGCTACAGAGGGAGTGGGGTTCTTGATGGACCTCTTCTGTCTGCAACTTGGAAGTCAAAGGCTCATAATGAACTTGGGAGGGTGAGTGAGTAAAAAGAAGGGTGGATAGATGGATGGATTGATGGAACCAGGGATGGAACGATGGATGGAACAATGGGTGGATGGGATGAAGAGTGGATGGATGGGTGTAAGATGGATGGCTGAGTGAAAGGGTGGATAGATGGATGAGCCAGAGGGAGGATGATGAATGGATGGAATGAATGAAAGAAACGATAAAGAGAGCAAAAGTGTGGATGGATAAACAAAAGGATGGATGGATAAATGGATGGATGAAAGGGGTGGATAAGTGAAAGGATGGATGATTGAGTGGATAGATTGGTTTGGTGTATGGGTGTTCCTTGACCATTGGTGACTCTTCTTTATGGGCTCCACAGCTCCACAGCTTGTTTTGTGGTTCATTTTTGTTGTATCAAGGGTTATTAATTATTCACTCTTGGTACAATAAATCTAAAATGCAGACCCACTTTGGGTCCAGCAACAAACTGAGGCAGCTAGTAACATTGTTTGATTGCTTACACATGTGCATGAAGGTGCCTCCGCTATTCACGCACTGTGAGGATGTCTGTGTGACTATGTGTGTGAGTTGAAGTGAGAGAGAGTCAGTGAAGGAGTAATCCATAGTGAGTGAGAATGAGTGATAGTATGTAGGAGTATGTGTGAGAATAAATGTGAGAGAATGACAATGAGTATAACTGAGTTAGACTAAGTAATTACGAATGAGTGGGACTTACTGAGACAGAATGGGTCTGAGTAGAATGAGTGAAACTGCATGAATTAGTGGGACTGGGTGAGTCAAAGTGAGACAGTTAATTAAGGGGGTTGTTAGCAGGAGGCCTGCTCCACCAGAGCATCACTTTTATAGACATTCCGGTGGCGCAGGCCTCTTAACCATATCTATGAGGTGACGCAAAACCATCAATGCTGTAAGACAAGACAGCGCAACACGATGCATGCATTACAATGTGTCAAGGAGGCGTTGCATAGGCATTGCAGTGGATTTTCCCATGCAAAAGCCATGAATTTTGATGCTGCCCCAGATTTACAAACTCACGTAAACCTTGGTCAGCGCCAACATTTTACGCCATCCCGTAGCAGGTGTAACGAGGAGAAATGTTTTCATTTCTCCTAGTTTTTTCCTCTTTCCAGGTATGCTGCATTCTGCAGCTCGCAAAGAAGAAGGACAATGCCTCCATGGATTGTTTTTGTGCAGGAAGGTGTCCCTTACTTCACAAAACTAAATCTGCTAACAATGCAGAACAAGGGTGCTTGTGTTGGCGCCAGGCACCAAATTGTGAGCTGGCACTGCCTGAAATGACAGGAATGCACCGTATCTTTTAGATATGGTGCATTCCTGCCCTTTCAATTTGGCTTAGGGCTGTGCCGCAAAAAGACTTGTGGTGCTGCCCTACTGCTGGCAGCCAAACTTTAGAATTCCCTCCCCATAAAACTTTGTAGTTCCCCTGATGAACTCATCATCAGGAAGTCTCTCAAGGCCTTGTTGTTTGACAGAGACTGAGTCAGTACATTGGAATCTAGTTCATCTCTCTGCCTTTAGTGCTTGGAAGCCCTATTTAGGCAGCCGTGCACTTTGGAAATGGCAATAAATAGAAATAGAAACTATCACAGGGTTGAAAATGTTTTGCAGTTATTGGGGTTGTCTGTTAACGAGACTGTTGTTACTACCCAAAGGAACCCTTCTTTGCAAACTTAGAATAGCAACAGATTGAGAATACACAATTAGGGTCTAAACCCATGGCTTGCAGTTTGCATGCAGCTCCAAGGTGATGGTTCATAGCTCCCTTTGCTATATGATAGGGATTGTAATTTATGAACTGTAAGTAACAAAAGGATTTGTTTGTCGAAAACAGTAAGCCACTTGCCTATGTACATAAATGATGTGCTTTGCACAGGCACAAGAACTCTCTCTGCTAGTTTCTTAGTCAAAACTGTGGCTGGACAAAACACGGAGCTCTCCTGCATTTATCCACCGTAATTATAATTCCCTGAAAATTGCTGAACACACAGAGATCTCTGCAGTAGGTATCCGAACCCTGTAAGATATTTTAAAATACAGCCTCTTTGCGACCAATTAAGTATGACTACAACAACTATACTGTCACATTTGTCCTTGTTGCTTGCATCAGATGAAAAAAAAATAAGGGCCAGATTTAAAAACCTTTCCCACAATACAATACAGCAAGACAACTTACTGCACTGCATGAAAGGGAGAGGGCAGGTGTGGGCCATATCTATCAAGATATGGTACATTCCTCTTCCTCTGCCTGCACTGGCTCACAATCCGCAGATTAACGCCAATGCAGGCACCCTTGTGCCTTTCCGCAAGGGTACCTGTGTTGCAGGCAGGATTGTTCTTGTTTAGGAAGGGAAACCTATAGAATGCAGCACACTTAGAAAGTGGAAACAAGTATAAATAAAGATATTTCTTCTAATTACACCTCTGGTGAGAAAGCGTGCAATTCGGATGCATTCCTAGGTTTACCAGTGCTGGTAAAGCTGTGAATGCTTAAGAAAACATGGATGAATGTGTGAGAACAGCTTTGTTCCACCCATTTTATGCCCCCACTATGCAGAGTGACACAAGGTAGTGACTTGCACTGCCTTGTGTTACTCCAGATTCACCACGCCATACAGGGCAATGCAAGGTGGCCTTGCATGGCTTGGTAAATGTCATTCTAGGTTTTGTGTCCCCTGCATGGCTCAAGGGCAAAGCAAAACCTTAATAAATCTGGGCCTAAATGTATACATTGACTGTCAGACTCCGCTTTCATGTCTCCACCCCTTGTGACTCCACCACCTTTCCTCTGCTTCACCTCGACCCCCAATTAAATGGTTGTTAGAGTATTTTTCTCCAAATTCCAGTTCAGGGTATCTATCTGAATATTATAAGTCGGGTTGCTTGATGGCCCATTGGAAAGTACAGCTTGGACTAGGAGTAATCAGGTCTTTACAAAATTGATATCAGCTGGGGCTCCTGGAACCTGGGTGTTGTATTGGTAAGTATCGATTGGTTTACAGCTTTATTGAACCACTGTTCATACATGCATGGTCACTTGACTAATTCCCCTATTTTATTTAATATTAAAGTGTCATCTCACTAGGGTTTTTGTTTCCTGTGATGGTGAAAATAGGAACATTTATCAGCAGGAAACTCCTTTGTTCTGTTCATGGAGGGGGGCGGGGGGGCTCTCTCCCTTTCCCCCCATTATAAAGTATTTTAGAGTGTTAGTTTTGAATTTTGGGCTCCAGGGAGTAGATTAACTAACAAGTCACATAATGCAGCAAAACAACTTGTACCGCTGTGTTGCGTGACAGGGAGAGAGCAGGTATCTGCCATATTTACTAATATATAGCATATTCCTGCCCTCTTCCGGCACTTGTGCACTGAGTGCAGCTTAGCACCAATGTAGGCATCCTTGTGCCATGGTGCAAGGATGCCTGAGTTACAGCCAGGATTGTTTTTGTGGAGTAAGGGGCACCTACATGCACAAAGACCATCCTCCAAGTCTTTTTCATCTTTCTGGGCCCGGTTCACAGAATTAAACTGAGACAAAATCCTAAACTTACTACTTTTGGTATTCATAGAAGGCATTTAGTAGTAGTAAAGTTAGGATTTTGTCTTAAGTCTGTCTTAAGTCTGTGTTAAGTCTGTCCTAAGTTTGTCTTCAGTTTGTCTTCAGTTTGTCTTAAGTCTGTCTTAAGTCTGTCTTAAGTCAAACTTAAGTCAAACTTAAGACAAAATCCTAACTTTACTACTACGAAATGCCTTCTGTGAATACCAAAAGTAGTAAGTTTAGGATTTTGTCTCAGATTAGTTCTGTGAATCGGCCCGCTGTGTGTGCTGTAGAATGCAGCACATGTAGAATGACGAAAAAACAAGGAGAAATAAACATATTTCTCTTTGTTAAGCCTCACCCTGGAAGGCATAGCATTTTGACGCACTTCCAGGTTTACTAGTGTTAGTACATCTGGGAGTGTGCCAAAAACCATGTGTGAATGCATGGGAGCACCCATGCTCCACCCATGGAACGCCTTCTCAGGGCAGAGTAACAACGCAGAGACTTGCATTGTCTTGCCTTACTCCAGATTTACTATGCCACGGAGCTATACTTGGCATAGTAAAGCTGACTGAAGGGCTTCCATTGCCTTGCGTCACCTTGCGTGATGCAAGGGCAACACAAGTCCTTTATAAATCTGGCCCCAGGCCTCCCACGCTCAGGAGTTCTCTCTTTTGTTCATGCCCTGCACCTGTGAAACCAGTGTGTTCATCACAAACAGGGGTGTAATTAGCTTGCATGGTTGGTTTTCAAAGGCTCTCTTCTATTGAGATAAGAAGGTGTGACCGTTGGTAATCTACCTTTACTTAGCGGGCACTAGTACACATTACCATTAGTACGCATTTATAACTTCGCAGGTTCTTTTTGTACGCATGTTTTTACTTAGCATGCCTTTACTTGGTATTTACCGTTACTTCGCAAAGTACTTTACTTTGCAGACTATCTACATCGTTGTTTGGAAAAGGAGACGCTTCTGTTTCCAAACAACGACGTGCAATTATGACGACACATTAAGCAGGAGAAAAGAGGAAGCACGGATGAAGGGGAAGAGCGGGACCACGATGAGCGAGAGGTAAGTGGGTTGTGTATTTTTTGGGGTTGTGCAGGGGGTAGTCTTTTAGGTTGTAGTGTTTTGTTTGTGTAGTGTTTATTTTTGTTTTTGGGTTTAAAGTAGTGTCGGGATCGTGAAGGGTAGTGTTTGGGAGTAGAGACAGGACAGGGGGTCAGGGATGTGTAGGGGGTAGTGATTTAGGGTTTAGGGTAGTGTAGAGGTGTTGGAGTAGTGTAGGGTAGAGTTTTAGGATTTAGGGTAATGTGGGGGGGTCATGCAGTGTAGTGAAAGAGTGTAGGGACAGGACTGGTGGAAGGGGGAAGGACGTTTAGGGGTAGTGATTTAGGGTTTAGGGTACTGTGGAGGTGTTTGAGTAGAGTAGGTAGAGTTTTAGGGTTTAGGTTAGTGTTGAGGGGGTCATGCTGTGTAGTGTAAGAGTGTAGGGACAGGACTGGGGAAGGACGTTTAGGGGTAGTGATTTAGGGTTTAGGGTAGTGTAGAGGTATTTGAGTAGTGTAGGGAAGAGTTTTAGGGTTTAGGCTAGTGTCGGGGGGGTCATGCAGTGTAGTGTAAGAATGTAGGGACAGGACTGGGGAAGGGGGAAGGACATTTAGGGGGTAGTGATTTAGGGTTTAGGGTAGTGTAGAGGTGTTTGAGTAGTGTAGGGTAGTATAGTGTTTGAGGATTTGTGTAGTGTAGTGTTCCTATTTGTAAATGTGAATGTGTTAAAAAAGTGGATGGAATCACCCACCCAAAACACATATTTGATTTATTAAAAGCATGTTGAAAATATTAAAATACATTAATGATTACATGACTTTTTTAAAATTTAAAGTGGTTTTTAATTACATTTGCTATACTCCCCCACCCAAAAACCATAATTCCCTGTTATCCCGTTCCAGGGGCTAGGTTCGTATTAGAGATTTTTTGTACTTACTACGTGCAGTAAAGGAGTTCAAATGGCATGCGTATTAATTAAATGCGGTGAAAGTGCATTTTAAGTACATTTAAATGCATTTGCAATGTAAATGATTTTTCAGTATAAACTTGCGAAGTAATGGTCATTGCGAAGTAAAAACTTTGTAATAATGCCATGCGTACTAATGGCTTGCGAAGTAACGTCATATATTCGTGACCGTTTCTTTGCCATTGATAAATCCAGTTTTATTGAGTAGCACCAGAGGTAATTTCTGTCCTGTTCTGGGAGTTGAAGAATAACTAACCTGAGTTTATTTGCAGCGCTTAGAAATAATACACGAAGCACATAACCCTTGCTGTACTACATTGTTACGTAATTATACTGATGCAGAATGTACATGCCTCTGTTTATGTGCTCCCATTGTGTTATTCCTTGTCTTGTACATCGCACAAGGCAAGCACTACATTTTTATCATCATCATCATCATCATCATAATATTCAACAACAACAATAATAATAGTATTAACCCCTTCGATGCTGCGCAGATTCCGCCGCTGTGCTGACGGAATCTTGCGCGGGCGTGGTCATGACGGAATGGTTCCGTCATGAGCACAGCTCAACCGTGGGTCATGACGGAACCATTCCGTCATGAGCACCGAAGGGGTTAATAATAATGATATTAATAATATTAATAATAATAATAATATAATAATAACAATGTTAATAATGATAATAATAATAATAATAATAATAATAATAATAATAATAATAATAATAATAATAACAACAACAATATTACTAATAATAAACCTTTTAAGGCTACAGGTATTTGTACAAGACAAATTGTTCCAAAGTTAGCAGATTCTTTTGACAGGGAAGATATCGCCCATATCTCTGACGGGCTCCCAAGCACCGCCCAGCAACTGATGGGCGAACGAAGTACCTGGTGTATTCTGTTATATGGTCGTCTTTCAATTCCTTGTGGAATGCAGGAGATTGTGCAGGACCACTAGTATCCACAGGTTCTATTGTTTTTTAAAGTAAGCTTCCCCAGGGGAGGTTTGTAGGAATGTCTCTTGATTTTATCCATGTGAAGGGTTGGTGCACAGGTTGGTGAATCGCTCATAGCATGGGGGTTAAGGCCTGAGGCTCATCCTCTGGCATTTGAGGGATCAAGTTCCGCCATCTCACTGGTCCTAGGTTCTTCTGAAGGTCTGTTCTATCACATGGTCTTATGATTACCTCTCAAACCAGCGGATTCATTTTCTTCGCGATTGCCGGACGGAAGCCTGCTTTCCCCACACTGACGCATCCGGGACGAATCACGCGACTCAAGCCATTTATAGCCAAGAATCCCGCAGACCCTCTCACTGGGATTACACAGCCAGAATCAGACTCTAGCCTAGCCAAGTCTGTTACTGATCAATCAATCTTCCCCCCCCCTCCCCACACAATGTACTGATGAAGACCCGTAGTGACTACCGAAGGGACCACACCGTGGGTTGAAACGTCGACGATATTACTAGGCACCGATTTACCAAGACCATACTTACTAAAAGAAGCATTTACAGCCAGTAGGGCGCTTGGTTATTTGTCTGGCCTCAAAGTAACTTTTTCTTTTCCCTTGTATATAAATCTTGTAACCACCTTGTACATATTGCATCAAGTTGATCACTAAGCACCTTTGTCACATGAGCACAATATATATATATATTTGACCTGTTTCTGAACGGCCTCTTTGTACTTTTGAAAAATGGATATATCTGAATGAATTAATTCTGATAAAATGCAAAGTGGATATACACAAACATTGTTATTCTGATCATTCCAGATAACACTTCCTATCTGGTTAGGCGTGTGTTTCATTCATGTTCCATTGATATTTGGTTTTATGCGACTCTTTATGCGCAAAGACAATTTAACCCGACAGAACCATTTTTGTTTATATACCTCTCAAACCAGAGCAAAGTCTATAGTTGCCAGATTAGTATAGAGCCTTGGCCAGCTGTAGCAAAGTGTGCCACTGCAGGTATTGATAAGAGAGGTGCAAAATGATGCTGTAGAAAGAGTGCTTTTGCGTGACTCATTATTAATGTGTAGGCCCTGCACAGCAATAACAATAAAGGCGCTCCAACAAATACCCTACAGTCTAGGGTATTTGTTGCAGCTCCACACTCACAATCCATTACCGCAGGACTCATACAACAATCAGACAAATGTCTCTTTTACAATAATGCGCGTGACTCTTTGTATCCTTATTAATGTCCTTACTGAGTAAGTTAACAATCATTAGGTACCGCATGAACGGAAATTTGATTCAATACTCATAGGCAACTGCTGGTGAGAATGAAGTTAGAAAATCATATTTGTGGTAGATGAAATTAAAGCATAGACTAAGATACTTCAACTTCTGACAAAAGTGGTGAAAAACTCAAGCATACAGCAGAAAGTTCCTATGCATAAATGCAGGAGTATGTTAAAGAAAGAACAAAAGCCATTCCTGGCTGAGGGTAGGTGATGGCAGAGGTTATCCAGTTTTCCGGCCTCTGAGAATCCTTGGGTTAATGAGCTTCAGTTCTTTTTATTTTGTATTGTAAAATATTTCTTCTTGGATTGTCGTAACCATGTTGGTGTTTTCTATGAACAAACCGTACAAGTTGATCAAAAAACATGTTTGCGGACTCATCATTTACATTTTCAGAAGTGGTTTAAGTTTGCTCTGCAAACCATATGGGATGTCTAGCACATGTGCTAAATACTGCATGTCTGTAGTCCATGTGTACTATTTAACTCATGCAATCTTTACTGCCTGTGATATTTACCACAAGTGAAAAAAAGCACGTCTTAAACAATACCTAATTACCTGTATGAGAGGTCAAGAAAACCAGTGGAAAATACCATCTTAAAATACATTAAGTGAAAAGCAGGTGGTAAAAATTCCTGAAAGTGTAGAGAATGAAAGAAAAGCTGTAAAACAATACAAACAAACTTTGGTCTTTATTACGAATCTGGCAGTCCATGGACCGTCAGACTCACCGGGCGCAGTGGTAGCGGTCTTCCAACCTCCCCATTATGACCAGGGGGGTTGGGCTGCCCTGGGACTACTGCAGCTGTCAGCGGTGGTCATGAGGCAGTAACATGCTTGGCGGGGCTGCTGCTGTCCTGACAAACATATTGTTTCCTTGCTGCCACACTTTTCATGGTGGTGCGACCACCATTAAATCTGTGGCAGTAAGGAAACAAAGGGGGGCCTACAGGGCCCCCTTGTGCCTCACCCAATGTTGATGAACATGGTGTGCATGTACAGCAGTACCTGCAGGGCATGGGCTGCAGAAGTTCATGCCGTGCAGGCACTGCCTTTGACATTCTAATTGCAGTGCCTATTTCATAGGAATCGCCCTGGGAACGCCAAAGAACCTCCTAGCAGACAGGTGAAAACGCCTGATCTAACGGGTGGTTTGTACATGAATTTGGTGGTGCAGGAGCTGGGTGGCCCGCTCCTGCACTACCAAACTCACAATGAGGCCCTAAGACCAACAGAATATTGCAAGAAACAACAGTATATGCACTGTCTGAGCTGTAACAAATTAAATCTCACATACATAGCCATGGACAAGTGAAGCTCTCACAGGTAAATTGCAGCATCTCACACTTCCATTCTGTAGTACACCACCATTGATGCAGCACTGCTGGGCCACTATCTCATGCTACACCATATGCATTCTCTGCTAGGGTTCACTGACAAAGTATCTAAAGCATAAATATCGTGGTATATAATTATCATGTTAAAAAATATCAAGCACAAAAATATTGTTTTTCTATACTTAAAATGTAAATGACAAAAATATCTAAAAAGATAGTTGTTGTACACCAATATCGAAGACAAAATATCATTTTTTAACACTTATGTATAGGTAAAAATAGTAAACATCTAGGGCCCGACAGCCTGAGCTTTGTTTCCGACTGCGGTATATTGATTGCGGCAGTCGGAGGCTGTGCCGATGGGCTCTGTGAGCCCGTTGGAACAGGAGCGAAATAGTAATCCCTTCAATAATGGCTCCGCCGTTGGGATTGCGATGTCAGTTTCCGACAGCCTTTTCATGGCAGCCTTTCTGACATGGAAAGGCTGTCAGAAAGCGACATTGGGGGCCTCTAGCAGGGCCTCCTTCCCGCCTGGCCCTCCACTTAGGGGCGTGTGGGGCACCCATGGTACCCCCTTGAAAGTCCCTGCACCTTGTGGCAGGCACCGTGACATGGTTCTGGGTTTTTCACAAACTCCCATTTCTCATTTGGAGCTTGTGTGCGGGTGGTTTCCGCCTGCCGCAAAAGCTCCCATAGAGAAATGGGAGTTTGTGACCGCACCAGACTCAGGTGTGCAGAACAGCCGACCTATGGTTGGGCGGTTCCCTCACCGAAATGGCCTCCGACCAACATTGTAATGAGGGCCTAAATTTATTAACATTTAACAGTAGTATAATGTAAAAAAACAAATCTTTAAATATTTAAAAAACATATATAAATGTTATACTTATATAAAAACATTTATAGGCATGTTTGTATGATTTAAAACTATTATTAAAATAATAATTTCATTTATATTATAATGTAATACCTTTTTGTACATTTAGGTGACGATTCTGATCCGGGTAAAAAAAATGTGCGTACGACTCGTATCCGTATATTTTCACGTACGAATCATACAAGTACCGTACAAACTGCGAAGTACGATTCGTACGTGAAAAATACATACGAATTGCGTCGGGAAAATGGTCCGAGAGGGAGCCGTAAATTTTTACGTCCGAATAGCGTCGGGAAAAGTGTCCGATAGGGAGCCGGACATTTTTACATGCAAATCGTAAAACAGAAGTCCGAGCGCGCAAGTATGATCCGTACCGCCCGTCCGAATGCACAACCGCATGTAAAAGGCCCCGTACGGAGCGAACGCTGTAGCACACATGTACACGGGTACACTTGTGCCCGGATACGAGTCGTACAGCCCCCCCTCACCCCGCACATGTCAGCACCGTACCCCCATATGTCAGCACCGTACCCCCCCTCCGCACCGTACCCCAACACCGTAGCACAGCCCGCACCTGTACGTGCCGCACCCCAGGCCCGTCTCCCAGCCCCGCACCTGTACGCCCGTACCCCCGGACCGTACCCCAGCCCCCCCATATGTACGTGCCGTACCCCCACCCCCGTATGTATGTGCCGTACCCCCACCCCCGTATGTACGCACCGTACCCCCCACCCCCGTGTATGTACGCGCCATACCCCCACCCCCGTGTATGTACGCGCCGTACCCCCACCCCCGTATGTACGCACCGTACCACCACCCCCGTGTATGTACGCGCCGTACCCCCACCCCCGTGTATGTACGTGCCGTACCCCCACCCCCGTATGTACGCGCCGTACCCCCAGCGCATAGCGCTGGGGGTACGGTGGGTACATACGGGGGTGGGGGTACGGCGCGTACATACGGGGTGGGGGTATGGCGCGTACATACACAGGGGTGAGGGTACGGCGCGTACATACACAGGGGTGGGGGTGCAGCGCGTACATACACGGGGTGGCGGTACGGCGCGTACCGGGCCCTCTTTTCCTCGTGCATCGCGGCATACTTAGCTTTTCCGGCCCTTTTTGGCTCCCGTAAAAATATAGCGGTGCGGAGTGCTGTGGGTACGAATCGTACTTGCTGGTCCGTAAAACACTGCCTGACTCTGTGCGGACGTCTCGTACGCGCTGTCCAGGATCGGAATTGTATGTATTTTTTAGCCGCATGGTGTACTTGCTGGTTTGTACGGTGGTATTCCCGGGTACGAGTCATACAGAGAAAACGCTCCGTACGACCATTTGTACCCGGGTTTTACAGGATCGGAATCGGCACCTTAATAATATACCAAATAAATATGTATATATATATATGTATATACACACACACACACAATAAATTAGAAACCATAACAAATGAACTGGGAGCAACTAAAAAAACATACCAATGTAATTGCACGTAGAAAAATAATTAATATATTAAGAAATACAAAAAATATATTACATATTGCAAACATTACTAAACGTAAATAATATAATGTTAAATACACAGAAACATCATAATAATATAAATTGAAACTATATAAACAAAACTATAAAATTGTAGGAGTAATACGTATACTTTTCCCACTCCAATCTGTGCAATAGTAAGAAAAGTGTTGGACTCAGGAAGGGTAACATTTACTAATCCCATCCCAGTGCCTGCAGTTGTAGGGAAAGCATTAGACTCAGGATTGGCAAAATGTACTATTCCCACACTAGTCATTACAACAGTATAGAAATCATTGGACTCAGCAGAAGTAGAAATTAATATTCCCACTCCAGTTGGTGAAACAGTCGGGCAAAGGGTAGGACTGCAGAGGGGTAAAATGTACTATCCCCACTCTAGTCTGTGAAACAGTAGGGAAAGGGTAAGACTCCAGAATGGTAACAATTACTATTCCCATTCCAATCAGTGCAACAGTAGGGAAAGGGTTGGACTCTGGAATAGTAAAAATCACTATTCCCACTCCAGTCTGTGCAACAGTAGGAAAAGTGTTGGATTGCGGAGGGGTAACATTTACTGTTCCCACTCCAGTCTTGGAAAGTGTTGGATTCAGGAGGGGTAAAATGTATTATTCCCACTCCAGTCAGTGCAACATCAGGGAACATGTTGGATTGCAGAGGGGTGAACTATACTATTTACGCTCCAGTTGGTGTAACAGTAGGGAAAGGGTTTGACTCAGGAGGGGTAACAATTTACTATTCCCCCTCCAGTCTGTGTAACAGGAGGGAAAGTCTTGGGCTCAGAAGGGGTATAATTTACTATTTTCACTCCAGTCAGTGCAACGGTAGGGAAAGTGTTGGACTCAGGAGGAGTAAATATGTACTATTCCCAATCTCAGAGTCAGGAAGGGTACAAATTACAATTCCCACCCCAGTCAGTGCAACAGTAGATAAAGTGTTGGTTTGCAGAGAGGTAAAATGTACCATTCCCACTCCAGTATGTGCAACAGCAGGGAAATGTTTGGACTCGGGAGGGGTAAAATGTATTATTCCCACTCCAGTCTATGCAACAGTGGGGGAAGCTTTGAATTGCAGAGGGTAAAATGTACTATTCCCATTCCAGTCTGTGCAACAGTAGAGAGAGAGTAGTTCACTTCAAACAAATAAACTATTTTTACAATTATATCAAATAACAATATATTTATACTGCATGTATATATATATATATATATGTATATATATATATATACATTGTGTTAATTATTTTTTAACAAATTACATATTTATTACAATGTTTAATACATATTTTACATTAAAACAAATATTATTAATATAATTGAAATACCACACTATATTCTCACAATCATAACAACTAACAAACATAATGTTATTTACAATTAAAAAGCATAACACAATTAACACATAACATAATAAATAACACAATTTTTAATGAATGAATTATTATTTTTACATTTAATATTACTTAAATATCTTCCTACCCTATACCTTTATAAACTAAACAACACACATCTAAAATATATATTGAAAGATTATAATAATTACACATAATTAATTTTCAACGATTGTTAGTAATTAAATAATAATGAAATAAGTATATTTAATTTACTTTCCACTCTTTATCCCTAAGAACCCAACAACCCATATCTAATATATAATTAAAAAATATCTCAATTACATATTTTACATAATTAATTATCAATTAAACAATTAATAATAATTGACTAATAATACATTAATTATATTATATTTAATTAACTTTCCACCTTTTACCACTTCTAACCCAACAGCCCTGACTGATATATAACTTTAAAAATATCATAATTACACAATTTGCATAATTACATATCAAATAATAATTATTAATAATTAATATTAAGTATTATAATTAATTTCCTTCATACACTTTACCCCTACAAAAACCACAACCCACACTAAAAATATAAATAAAAAACTAAATTAATTGTCCAAGTTACATAATTAATTAACAATTAATAATAAGGAAAAATGCATTATTAATTAATTACATTTAAAATACTTTCCACCCTATACCACTACAAACCCCACAACCCACACCTAAAACTTAATAAATAAATTAATTACACAATTTATGTAATTAATCATCAATTCAACAATTAATATTATTTAAAAAACAGTTATTAATGAATTTTCTTCTCACCCTGTACCCCTAGAAATGCCACAACCTGCTACAGCACTAGAAATGACAAATTATTAAATTCAATTTAAAAACATCTACAAATTTGCAAAGTATATTATAATACATTAACAATAATTATACAATGTATAAACACAATTAAAATGTATACTAAAATACATCAAAATAATGAAAACATTATATTATTAACAACAATATTTTTGCAAAAGCTACTAACAACATAGATATTTTTAACATCGATAAATAAACAACATAGATATTTTTGACATTGATATTACTTACCTTAAAATCAATATTCTTGTCAACAGTAGTTTGCACAGGATATTTATGCATTACGATATTTACAACTCGATATTTCTGCATCTCAGTATGTTTTTTTTGTCACAATACCACTCCAAAAAAACATGCAGCAAGTGGATGGAAACCAAACCACAAATCAATGACCTCAAATGGCACAGCAACACAGGATGAGAGCCACAATTGACAGAATAAGACTGCAACTAGATAAACATGAGTCAATTTAGGATCCACAAGATAAACACAGTGGTTTATTTGAGTCAGTGGTTTCCGGTGCTCATCACCAGCACTTATGACAGTGTGCCACATGGTTAATTCAGAGAGGAGAGCAACAACAGTTGTATATACATTCAATACACATTAAAGTGACTATTAGTTTTGGAATGTGGAGCCAATACGAGAACGGAATTGCCGAGAACGTGTCCTTGAGGTTCGCTTGGAGAGCCCAACTCGAGTGCTGCATCCCTGGGACGGAGGATCCGAGCGACATAGATGTGATGGAAGACATAGGACTAAAGGACTGAAGGGCTGAAGCTCGGGACGGGTAAGAGCGTGGAATGAGCTGTGAGACCCGGCAGTTTGTGTATTTGGCAGTTTGTGGATTCAGAGGTCTTATGAGCCTGAGGTTCTAACTTAAACAGCAGTCTAAAATAATATCGCCACGGCCAATTGAAAGAATTGATGCCTGGGGAGCCTGCTTTGATAGACACTGAGCCTGCTATGGGGACTCCAAGTCCCAGGAATCCATCGCCCACGCGCCTGGAGGCACTGACGCTGTTTGCTAGCACCCAGGGGGGCCTACTTCCTCGCTCGCGGCACCCGCCCACGCGCGTCCCGTGAAGCCCGGGCCAAGGGCAGGCCTGTCCTAGTCCGTCACTGCCAGGAGGTGGCAGGGCTGGGCCACCCCTCTTTGCTTCGACGTAAGGGCTACATGGACGATCATTGTCTTATGCTATTGAATCCCCTCCATGGATTTCTGTTCAGCTATAAAATAAGTGAGTTTGAGACTGTGGGGTTAATATATAGTCTGGGAGAGCCATGGAATTTGGGTTTTATAGTGCCCGTTAAAATACAAATAAGTTTACATTGTGTGCTGTATACATTGTTGTTATTGGGAACTGGCTGGCCCTCACTCACAGGTTTTTAACACCTGAACACCTGATATTGATTAGTATTGGGTTATAGCCACATTAGTTTATAATATTTTAGCCTTTGTATTTAGCTATAAATAACCCATTTTGATTATTACCAGGGGAAATTATGGCCAAGAGGAAGCAACCAATGAAAGGCCTCAGAGAGGGTGTAGCAACCACTACCTTAGATTCATATCTGTCCAGAGCTGCCAATGCCCTGTCCAATGAAATCGCCCTAACAGAACGTAGACTCTCACTGGAGCTGACTATCCGGCAGGTAAGACCATCAATACCAACGGCTTTTCTACATACTGTGCTAAGTGGGTCTACGCCACTAACAATGATCGACCCCCCCCTGATTGAGGAGACAGAAGGCAACCAAGAGGAGGGATCCTCTTTATTTGAACCACCAGTAAAAAAGAAAAGAGGTGGAGGCAGGAAAACTGCTCCCCAGGCAAAAAAACAAATTGTGTTAACTTTTGAAGAGCAAATTAAAGTGGGTCTGGGTCAAATTGTCAACAGCCTCTCTTTGAAAATCGAAGAACTTATGAAACTGCACCTTGGCCCTATTCTCACCAGGCTGGATAAACTTGAATCACTTATACTCCAGGCAAACAAAGGTTTTACTACTAGCTCTTTGGTATGCACGGGTATAGCACAAAATGGGCATGCCAAGGTAAATAGATGTAACAGTCAACCACAAAATACTGGGGTGACAATTATTGGTAGTAATCCAAGGGTGCCAGAGGATTCACAGCAGTCCTCTAGAGATTATAGGCAGAACCTAAGTTGTAGAGATCCGCAAGGAATGACTGGTCTACCAGTAAATGGCTTAGCCCAAGGAAGAGCCCCAGATACAGCCCTAGCCATATGTAATTCACTTAGGGGGGCAACTGCAAAGACAAGACAGATGTATGGGACTTAAATCACCGAGCCGAGAGTGTCCAAGCCCAATAGCCAGGTGAATCCGAACAACGATGTCCTACATCGTGATTGTCTTAGTAGGAGTCCCACCCTTATTGGAAAATAGCAAAGAGACAACAAGGGACCTAATTCATAAGGTAACACATTGGATGGGGAAAACCCAACCATATGGTCGTACTTTTGCCCCTCATATCATCATGGCTAGAAGAGTGGGCTGGGTAGGGAAAACCATAAGAAAAGATAGGAGTGGGGATTGCATTGTGGTAAATGTAACTCATCCTGCCAATGCAAGTGCAATGTTACAAGGCCAGATAAGTGCCATTGTTGCCTCGGCTATACAGATATTCCCACTCTGCTATTTCTATCCAGAAGGGTCATTACAACCCAGGTTTGAGGGCAATAGATACACTCAGGCCCAAGGGAGGGTACTGCAAACTAATTAAGTTAGCCCTGTCAGGACCACACTAATTCCACTTTCAAATAGATTTGCTCCATTAAGGGACCTGGACAGTGTAGATTGACAGCAAATTCTTTCAGCGACTATAGTTGGTACAAGTCATTCAGTAAGAGTACAACCGATTGGTCTGCTAGAATCACTATGTGACAAAGTGGCAGATCCCTTGGCATGTATGCTTATGACATGGAACATTGCTGGTTTGAAGGCAAAAAAAGATGACGACCAATGGTCAATGGTAATAAGGGAGGCCCACATCATTGCACTTCAAGAGACCTGGGATACTTCTGATTCTTTTATAATGGATGGCTCTGCCCCTTTTTTCAAAGCTGCCCCACCCTCTATTGCTGGTAGAGCAAAGGGTGGTTTACTCACCCTAATTTCTCTTAAATTATCCTGTACCATTAAGGTTTTCCCCAGCTCATCGTCGCACATTCTAGCAGTAGAACTGACCTTTTTAATTTGGGAAACATTGGTGATTGTTAATTTCTATAACTCGTTTTGTAGAGATTTCGAGACATTTGACTGGTCTCGATGTCTTCTTAGAGGAACTTGCACAGGGGAGACATACTCCCTACAATCTAGTCATAATGGGGGATTTTAATATTCATCGATGTAAATTAAATTGTGTGATGGAGAGGGAGCCCGATGAAGATTTACCACCAATGGTCCATTTTGAACATTCAAGGGAAGGCACCCATCTGGATAGTTTTTCAGCAAACAATAATTTATACTGTCTAGAACCAGGGGAAGAAAAAGAGGCGATACCATCTTTCTTTGGTAGAGGTTGCAGTTCCACTATAGACTATGTCGTAATTTCAGCCCCCATATATAAAAATATTCAGGAGGTTAGGTTGGTTCAAATCAGTTTTAGTGACTACAATCCTATTATTGTGGTAACTAAAGGCTATTTGGTCTTTAGGGGCGGTGAGCCAAAAGCTTTGGCTAATGGGGTCTTTCGAACGACGGCCCAGGACCAAAAGATAAGATGGGACAAAATTGTTCCGGGACTCTTTTTACATGAGCTATATACTGAGGGCAAAGAGGAAATTGAGCGTTGTATAAATACACACAGTGAGCTGACAGAAGTATTAGAGGCTTATGATGGATTAAGTAAGCTAATTGGTAATAAGCTAACAAGCAAAATGTTTAAGGCAGGAGCATATGAGGCAAAGTGGTTCGACGCTGACTGTTCCAAAACTCATAAAGCCCTAATGGTTGCCCTAAAATGCATACCTAAAGACCCGGAACTGATTAAATCATGTAGAAAAGCTTATGATTTAGCTTTAAAATGTAGGAAGGCATCACTGAGGGCTCAGGCATGGGATGATCTAACACAGGCGTGCTCACAAACGGATAGTGCAATATTTTGGAAAGTGGTAAACAGCTCATTTTTTAAAGACAATAAAACAACAAAAGTAGAATGTGTAATTCCAGCTGACAGGTGGGTTGGCCACTTTGAACAAATCTACTCAGAGGTTGTTGCAGAACCTATAGGTCCCTTCTGGGCACCTAGCCCTTTACCCCTAGACCTGACTGTGGACATAAAAGAAGTTCAGAAAGCTATTGAGGGTATGTCTGCCAGGAAAGCCCTCGGTCCTGATGGGATACCGGTGGACCTTTACAAGTCAGATGTGGGTTTATGGGCGAAAATTTTAACTGGAGTGTTTAATGCAGCCATAAGGGCCGGTCAACCTCATTCATGGTCAACAGCCGTGATATTGCCAATTTTTAAAAAAGGAGCCAGGGAAGACCCGGGATGTTATCGCCCAATTTCTTTATTAGACTCCGCAGCAAAGATCATGGGAAAAGTAATTTTAGACTGCATAGCGGCCTGGCTGGAAGAAAGGGATGTGTTGTCAGAACTACAATTTGGTTTTCGTAAAGGGAGAGGCACAGTAGAGCAATGCATGAACCTACTCATGATTACCAGTAAATACACCCTAGCTAAAAAAGGACGTATGTCATTGGCTTTTATGGACTTAACATCCGCCTTTGACAGGGTAAATAGGTCTAAGTTATGGCACTTATTAATTGATACTGGGATGGACATAAACTTCGTAAGTTTCCTGCATTGGTCCCATCTTGGTCCCATCTCAATCTAACTGCCTCAGTGAGATATAACAAAAATGGCTCCCTATCGAATGCTTGGAAGGTCCAAAGAGGAGTACGGCAGGATTGCATCCTTGCCCCGGTCTTATTTACTTTGTATATTAGTAATCTGGGGATGGTATTGTCCAACTCTTGCCTAGACATTCCTAGAGTAGGTTCTAAATCTATTCCAGCACTTTTATATGTGGATGACGCAGTTTTAATTGCCAGGACTCCAAATGCATCGAAATCTTTAGTTGACTCTTTTATTGATTTTATGGTAGCCCTGGATCTTGCAGTTAATTTTAAAAAATCACACATTATGTCAATGGGTTACTCCAAAAGGGGAAATAAATCTCTTCCCTGTAAAAGTGGAGTGCTAACCAATGTGCCCACTTATCCATACTTGGGAGTATTATTTGACGATAGGGGCTCCTGGGTAGCACAGCGCACGCTAAAGAAAAATATTTTAGCAAGAGCGACTGGAGCCTCACTGGACTTCGCTAGAAGATTAGGTAGTAAACCAATACAACCACTGCTAAAAATATATCATGAGAAATGTGTCGCAATGACAGCGTATAGTAGTGTGGTGTGGGGTTTTAAGGATTGTAGCGAACTCCAGGGGGTAGAAAATAACTATTTACGAAAACTCTTGGCTGCTCCCCCTAGCATTCCACCTTTTATCATCCATGAGGAACTACGACGGGCTACTTGACAGACAAAATTGCTGCAGCACCCCTTATATGGTGGCTAAATATTTGGTCGAAAGATAAACCAAATCTAAACCAGACCATCTTAGAAGATTGTATGAGTTTGGATGGAGCCATGGGAATCCCGTGGTTAAACTATATTTCACAGCAGCTTTCAACTCTTGGGCAACCAGAGCTATTTAAGAATCCTAGGAAGCTGCAACCTGAACTCAATTTCTCACTAGGAGGCAATTAGATGGAGAAACTTTACGACTCCTAAATGCCTTCTGTGAATACCGAAAGTCTTAAAGTTTGGATTTTTCTCAGTTTAGGAGTAGTAAAGTTAGAACTCTCAACTTTACTACCCCTGAACTGAGAAAAATCCTAATTTTAAGACTTTCGGTATTCACAGAAGGCATTTAGGAGTCCTAAAGTTAGGACTACTAACTTCTGTGAATACCGAAATGAGTAAGTGCATTCTGTGAATACCAAAATGAGTAAGTGCCTTCTGTGAATACCAAAATGGTAGTAAGTTTAGGATTTTGTCTTCAGTTAGTTCTGTGAATCGGGCCCTTGGAGAGGTTAGTCAGCAAACGCTCAGAAACTAGTCAAGATCTCAGATCAGCGCTACAATGGCCCTTGCATTACACAATAACATGAATGATATATAAGGGGTTAGTGAACAATCCTAAAGATTATGTGCAACATCATTGGCAGCAGCTAAGATATGCATACTATGCCACTGGTGACAACAGACAGTGCCTACTAGAGAAGACAGTTAGTGGACCTCACCAGGATTGCATATGATAAATGCATCATTTATAAGATTGCAGATAAAATGCCGGACTATGATCTACTCTGGGGTTAATTTCTTCAAGGACTTGATGCAGGATGATCTTATGGTAAATTAGGTGCACCTTAGGTGGTATTACTCTACAACTACACAGAGGCTGCCTACCTTGATGCGACTTGCCTCTCTCCCTTTTTCAACATTCAAACAATATGATAATATATCTTGGGCATGCTTCTTTTTGTGCTTAAATGTCCTTAAAACCTTTAGAAAGGTGACACAGGAATTTTACCCTTCATATCTACGTTGGAATCTCTATCTTCCTGCTTACTAAATATTCTATTGTATTCTATTTGTGGGTATTTGTAATGCGCATAGTTACCCATCCAGTCCTCCCAGCGCTAAGATAGCTTACAGATAACATTTCAGTCCAGCAATTTAGTTGACTAGGGCAGTTCTCTAAATTGTGGTTCTGACTCAGTTTTCCTTAATTGCAGAGCAAGGGAGTTCCAGAGTTTTGGGGGCAAAAACACAAACGTATGTCCTCCACTCCTTGATTTCTTTATTCTTGGTGTTGTAAAGAGTTGCTGGCTGGTGGAGCACAACATTCATTGGTAATCATAGAGAGTAAGTAGTCTTTGGATCAGCTTCGGGCCCGTCTTGTACATGACGTGGTGCGCGATGAACAGAGTCTTGAAGTGAATTCTCTTGACTATTGGGAGTCAGTGCAGGTTTCCCAGAGCCATGGTTTCTGACTGGTATTTGGGAATTTTCAGTAGTATACATGCGCAGCATTCTGAATGACTTGAATTCATTTTGTGACTGTTTTGGGGCTACCCAAGTATAGGGAGTTGCCATAATCAAGTTGTGAGAGGACTAGTCCTTACACTATCACTCTACGTGATAGTTCAGTTAGCCATCTCAGAAGCTTTCTCAAGGATCTTAATAGGCTGAAACGTGTTGCTGCTAGTCTTTTCCCCTGTGTTGCCATTGAGATCTTGTTGTCTAGCCAGAAGCCTGGACTCTTGACTTCCACTTTATGTACGGGTTGCTCTCCCATAAACTATGGTCAATTGAGTTCCATCCACCTGGCAGGGTTGTTACCTACCACCATGACCTCAGTTTACTCCCCATTTTGTTTAAGACTGCTAGATGACATCCAGTCTACAACATTTTTAGGCAATTATTAAGCTGGTTGGAAGATCCTTTAGTTTGATTAGAAAGACCCGACCCCGCCCACCACTTTACCTGCACCGGCAGTGCCTGGGTTGGAGACTGTGCCAAAAGCCGCACTCTAGTCCAGCAGGGTCATGGCAGCTGTCCCACCTTCATCCAAAGGGCTCTAAGTTCTTCTATGGAGGCGAGGAGCACCTTTTCCTTGCTGCTGCCCAATCTAAAACCTGTTTGCTATGGATGTTAAATGTTGTTAGTTTCCAGATATAGTCATATGTTTCTTTTGGCAATTTTTCCTAGAATTTTGCTGGGATTCGGGAGGAGGGAAATTGTGGGATAATTTGAACATTTTAGGGGGTCTGCAGAGTTTTTTTTTTAAAGAGTGTCTTGACAATGGCAAGTTTCCAGATTTAAGTGAAAAGGTAAACATGTCTGTTAGCGCAGTTATCACTGTCTTTCCATCTTTAAGCATAATGTCCAGAGGGGCAGTGTCCAAAGGAGAGCCGGCTTTTAAGGATTTGAGAATCTCTAAGGTATCTTCTTGGGTAATTTCTGGGAACATGCTTAATTGACCATGTCTCAATTTGGGGTGCAATGACTGTATCTTCCACCCCTCCAAGTGTGAGGAGGATACTATTGACCTTCTCCAGAAAAAAGATGCCTAACATGTTAAATCTTGAATGTGAAGGGGGGTTTGCTTTTTATAGGATTAATTAGACTACTCACCAGATTGAACAACTCTCTGGATGAGTTTGCAACATTGTCAATCTTTGCGGCAAAATCATTTACTCTTGTCTCCCTAATAGTGTAATTACATTTTTTTACTGCCCTCTTATAGATGTCTTTATTAATTTCAACATAGCTTTTTCTCCTAACCCTTCCAAGTTTTTTTAATTCCTTTTTCATTTTTATGAACCCTGGTAAAAACCAGGGTGGCCTTTCTCAGGGCTCTTGGGCTTTTGTTATCTAAGAGAAGCCAGGGTATTTAAGGGTTTCACCATCCATGTTTCAAATGTTTTGTATCTACTGGCCAAATCTACCATCATTTCAGGGGGTGGAAATGGTGAGCTTATTTTCCCACTACCCAGTGTCCATTGTTGACCAGTTCTATCTACGTTTGGGTAGGTGAGATACCAAGCTTGTTGTATTTGTGAAACATACCTAATTTTTGATCAGACAATAGGATCTCTATTCGATCACTTGACATTAACTCAGTTATTTTGGAGAATATATGGTCAAGTAAGTAATGCTTATTTATGGATGGGGCAGAGACTAGAAGTGTTAATTGGACTGCCGTGAGGTTCATTAGGACGTTTTTTGATTACAGACTTCAATTGTAACTCTCCCATTTTATCGTAAAATTATGCTGTATTGTTATGATTTATTGTAACCTTCCCTTGCATATTCATTTCATACACATTCTGGCTTGCAATAAGTTCACTTTTTATTTTTCTATTGTTTTTCTATTGTTTCATCAACAGGTTTGCCCTATATGTGACTCTTTTTGGCCTTTATATATGTTAATACAGCTATTCCTCTGGCTGCAAACTGATTTCATTATGTTCCATCTTTCAAACTGGACAATCTATATGTATTTCTCCATTTATTGTACTTTGTACACCATGCCTTTGGCTGCACTCCCCTATCTGCAGCTGGCCCTCTTCCTTCCTCCATCTTTTCCCTTTTTTCTGTATGTCCCTCGCCATGTCCACCCACTTGTTTGTATAATAAATCATAAAGATATTTTGCAAAGAGTCAAAGCAGTTTAAATACAGAAACATAAATGCTCCTGAAACTTTGTGATAACAGTCTATTCAAAGAGTTACAAACAGGACATGGAAAAAGCCACACAAGTAACTATGGAAATGTGTCAATGTGTACATGACTTGGTCTCAGTAAGCCACTTTTCTCTATGGTGATTTTGCACACTGTCTGTTTTGCATTATCCCAGCTTTAGTCCTCCCTGTCTGGTACACTTGTTTGGATATAGAGGAGAGTAGATTGGGTCCCTTTTGAACTGACATTAGGAGTGCATTGTAATCACAGATAGTCTGCAATCAGAGATATTCTGTGTGACTAATGTATGAAAAGAAGAGAGAGGAATACTAAATGTTTAAGTATCCTCTTGATTAATGCAAATTTTATGTGTGCTTTAGAGTAGTTACTGGCAGGTGTGCCTTAACACTTTGGCCTCGATTACGAGTCTGGCGGTACACGGACCACCATACTTGCGCGGCCGCGGCTGTCTCCTGACCACCCTATTATGAGTCAGGTGGTGAGACCGCCCCAGCCTCGCCGCGGCCGCCAGGGAACCACCATTCCCTGGCAGTGTTGCAGCAGTCGGGAGCCCGTAGTATGCTTGGTGGGAGTGCAGCAGTCCTGCGAAGCATATTACGAGTTTCTTCTCCGCCGGCAGTCTCATGAAGGCTCTCACTCCATGTACAACGTGGTGGAGAGTAAACAAAGGGGGCATGAAGGGTCCCATGTGTCTCCTCTGCATGGGTATGCACATTGTGGGGCACAACATGGGCCCCCCTGTGTGCATGCGCCCCAGTTTCTTCACGACATGGACTTTTCAGTCTGCAGGAACAGTTTTTTGCGTTCCCATTGTGGTGCCCATTTTTAGAGGCACCATAGTGGGAATGCCAAAAACCAGCCCGCCAGAAAGGAGGAAACTCCTAATCTGGTGGGCGGTCTGACCACAGCTTTGGTGTTTTCTCAGGTGTGTCAGGAATTCGAAGGTCAGCTTTGTCGGTTGGCATCATTACAGGTGGAATAGAAAGAATGGTTGTTCAAAGTAATTATGCTTTCCAACGTGCTAATTTTCCTTGACTCCATGCATTTATGTATATATTGTTTTGCATAAAGGATTTACTCATACCGTAATTTGACACATCCAACATAACCTTATGCTCACTCAAGATGGACGCAGTACTGAGACATAAAAAGAGAGGGTTATCCTTATCCTGTATAGTGGAAGTATTCTCATGTCTTCTGCAAACTGAATGGCAATTGAAAGATGCCAGCCATTTTAAGTAAATTCAGAGCGATCAGAATGGAGTATGAATGCTTCCCGTTCGTTTAGCTTCTTGCTCTGTGTCTTACCTTTAGAACTTGTTGAACTGAAGCTTTCGGAACTCGTTGTTGTTTTCACTAGGAGTCTTGGATGGATTCCGTACTGGCATTGTCTTGTGGTTATCATTGAACTTTTAAATTCTAGTTTTTTTAAACTGTGTATAGTTTGTTTATCTGTGTAACTTTCGGAAATGATCAAAGTTAAGACATTTGTCATTTTTGAATGAAAAAATTGATAGTAGGAGATGGTGAGGCAACAATTTTTTGTATGAGAATTTTCCTTGAACAGAGTTCCTACACGCCGAACATTAAAAACTCAGGGACATATCAACAAGCCGGCGATAAAAAATTCTCGCCGCTTTTGCGTCCGTTTTTGGACGAAAAGCGCTGATAATATTATCACCCTATCAGCATGGTCACGCTAATGCGTGAATCCATGCTTCAGCGCCCATTTTCTTATCGCCTCGCATCCCTAATGAGATGCGAGGTAGGCGTTCCCGTGAGAAATACAGCTAAAATAATCGCTAACGAAGGATCTTCCTATTAACAAGGGAATCGCTAACCGGCCTAGCGACATTAAAAGTAGCGCTAACCAGCTTTATCGCCGGTTCCTTACGCCTGCTAAATCTTTGACTTAGCCATGTTTAACATGGGAGGTGGAGTCCACATCTCCCTATCACCGATGTTTTTCACTGTCGCTGCTTTTTTATCGCACGTTATCCTGCGTTATTGCCCCTTATCGCCGCTATTGCCATGATTTCTATTCCCTTGGCAATGCGCCTTGCTGATAGTGCGCTCACCGGGTGATAGAATCCGGCGATAGGCGGCGTTAATTTTGTGCACGCTAAACACGGCCAGCGATAATTATCACTGGCCGTTGATAATATGCCTCCCAGTAGGTTATGCTTTCTCATGTATGAATATCTAAATTATGCCTCATTGGTCCAAGCAGAGGTTTGCCAACTCAGCTGGTGTTTCTCTACCCAGCTCTCCTTTATCCTCAGGCTTATCAGCTGCTCATACTATTTAGCCCTAGAGGTCAACATGGGGTAGATGAAGAAGCTGCTGTCTGCTGACATTCCAGTAGTCTTGCCAGCCTGCTGCCTCTTCAATCTACAAAGAAGGGTCTGTCTGAAGGTATCTCAAGAAGCCTACAAACATGACGGAAGGTAAGTGGCTCAGGGCCATTCATATTTTAGTCTTTGAGCCTCAATCTGAAGGTTATTGATTCAAGTCTGGCTTTTGCTATGCCTACTTGTGCGGGAAAGTGAAGCAATATCTCGTCACATCTTTGCATTTATTTTCTATGTTGGGTTGCAGAAACATCTGGGTCAGTCACAGGGAAGATTTTGTTACTGCCACTGAAGTATTCATGTGTGTCATTTAATGCTAATAGATTTCATCACGGAGCCCTTATATCTCTGGACTGCTTGAAGGCATGCGTACATGAGTGACTCTATGCCTATTGGTTTGGCTCATGTGTGCCTTTATGTATGGTATGTCATTCTCTGCATGCCAATAAGTCTGGCTTCTAACTGATAATGCAAGCTCGGTCTATTGGCTTTGCCAATGCTAGTTTTATTTTTACTTTACTGTTCTACCATAGCCATCGGTTATGGTCAAAAGCTAAAGTAAAAATAGTCAAAATGACCACCTGTGCATCATGACGCAAACATGTGCATGCTTCACGATGCATTGGTGCGCCTGCATCGCAACATATCCACACACACGCGGGCTGATGGCAGTCATCTTTCAATGGGTTTTCTTACCATTCGAAGATGGCTGCCTGTGCACACCTGCTTGCGCATACATCCTGACACATGCATATATATCCATTGGGCGCGGCAGTGCCAGTGCAAACAAACACTTTCAAACCTAACAGGCGAGTCCTATTGCCTTGTTACATTTCCACCTCTTTTGTTTTTAACTACCTCACTCTAAGAGAGGCTGCTAGTAATTTTTTGGGTGCTGAAGATTAAGAAAATCATGTATGCAATATTCGTCGCTAATTTACGTACATTTTAAGATTTTTGAGTACATTTAAGAGATTTTTAAGAATACAAATACAAGTAGAAATAGAAAATTGGGTATTTTCATATTTAGGATTGTACCCTTTCGTCAAATAATTTTTATAGCATTTGTGCAGGGAACATGTTTTGTGTTTTGTGCATTCTGGTAGCCCCACCTAAACCCAAGTCTCTTTCTTTCCCTTCACTGATCACAAGCTGGAAAACTGCCAATGCGTCTTTTCAAAGTCATTTGTAATTGCATTTAATTCCCTTTAACAAATATCGAGCAAAGTCATGATGGGTAAAGTAATTTATTTTAATGTAGAGGGAATAAATAGAATGTTATCAAATGTAATTAAATCTGAATAATTATTGTGCTTTTGGTATCCGTGTTATAATGAAAACCAATAACACATGCGCATAAAAACAAGTAAAGAAAAGAGGAGTTAATGTGTTAGGATTTTTCAATAGTATCCCGGCGGTCCGCACTGAAAGCTACAGCAGAATGTTAGCGCACACGCTGTTTTCTTTAAACCCTTTGAAAATGAAAGCTCAGTTATCCCAGAGGCGGAGGTCTGCCTACCCACTCAGTCCTTTATTTTAAGAGTAGAAAGATACAGTTCTCAGACATGTTTTAGAAAAAGCTTTTGAAATTAGAGTGGCTAAAAATAGTGTGAGAGGACAATTGCTGTTAACACAATCAAAATGGTGGCCCTATTTAAATGTTGGTAGAGAGGGGCTCTGTCGCAATTGTGATGGCCCTTCCCACCATCATTGTAGTCTGTCCGTCTGAGTTAGATTCGGCTGGACTTTGGTTTTATGCAGCGGCGGTCGGCGCAGAAAAGCCCGGTGAGGCAGGCGGGCGGGCGGTCTGGGAAGGGGGGGTTCGACAGACGACGGAATAGGTCAAATTAAATCAGCGACGGTCCGTGTAGGGCGTTTTACGGGGCGGTGGTTGCAAAATGCCGCCCCGCTTCACCGGGCTTAGTGGCTCCGGCCGTGACTGGGTTTATGGTTTCGGGTATGGTTAATTTCTAAATTTGACCAGCAGGTCCTTCGTCCGGATGATGGAGTAATTTACCCCTTCACCCTGGTGAAGAACGAGCTGCCCCCCAGATTTTAAATCAAACCAAGGGGCATATCAGCAACACCCGGCGATAATTATCGCTCAGCGCTCTTAGCGTGAGGATAATTATCGCCGGGTAACGTGGATTTTTATCGCTGAGATGGTGTGCTATTAGCATCGCTTATCTCCTCAGCGATAAAAATCCTCATGCTAACTGCCTAACGTGAGATTATCGCTGGAAACCCAGCGATAATCTCACACAATGTGGCGTTAGCTTGCTGATAGGGACTCACAAACTTAGCCATGATATCCACCCTCCATAGGATATCATGGCTAAATCAGCCCTGAAGCAGACGTAAGGAAAGTAGCGATAACAGGGGTTATCGCTACTTTTCCTGACACTATGCTTCATAGCGTGGGGCTTGATGATAGGAGAAATGTCGCTTAGCGACATTACTCCTGTCATGTTAGGTCAGGAATGCCCACTTTGCATCTCATTAGAGATGCAAAGCTGGGCGTAAAGAATTCCCACGCTAAAGCAAGGTTTCACGCGATACCGTGGCCTTGCTAATTAGGCGATAAAATTATCGCTGCTTTTCAGCCGAAAACGGCCGCAAAAGCGGCGATAATTTTTTATCGCCTGCTTGTAAATATGCCCCCATGTGTCTTGAAAAATCCACCAGTCAAGAACGAAAGCAGCTTCCAAGTGGCATCTACTCTAGTCATAGCTGCCAAAGTTTCAGATTGCTATCATGTGAAATTGTCATAATTTCAGTATAATTATGAGTGACATTTCAATGACTATGAGTGACACTATCTCTGTCACCACTGACCAGAGTCACCTGACCATCACCGGAGTGGCCCAAAACTAGTTAGTAAGTGCGACTTCAACTCTGTCCGGCAGCTCAGGGCTCCTGAAAAGTACTGTGAACAGTGCAGGGAGACTAGACTGTGTGTGAACTTCAGCAACACACAGGGTTTTGGCAGGCAGCTGATCATGACCACGTTAAAACTGCTATTATTATAAACCATTACCAACCAAATTTAGCAGAGACTGAGAGAGATTATACACACTTCAGGGGGACACTGAAACACACTTACTTTGCGAAGCCACTAGCAGCAATTCGGTTATTGGCCGATTCGTGGCCGCAACAACGACTCGTAAGACAGAGCGCTGAGGCCTTCCCGCCGTGCTGCAGTCTTCAGACACTGTCACCTCAGCAATATTTCAGCAGCAGTTGCAGCACAGTGGTACACAGCAGCAGGGACATACAGGACCTCTGGTGTTTGTCTCGGCGGAAGTTCACGTGCAACCTGGGGCCCATTTATTTATACCCTCGGACAGAGCCCAGTCACAAGGGGTTTTTTACGCGATACATTTTTAAGGAGTTGCCAGATGGGTCTCTACATCCCTCCTTTATTTTCAATAGATACTGCTAAACAGAGAACGGAGAACAAAGAAAAAAGAAAAAACAAAAGCGAGAAATCATACACAGCAACATCATAGATGGAAACAATGTCTGTGGTTACCAGCATAACAACTGCCGGTGTGGAGATCGTTCAACACATGAAGTCTCTCAGTCTTTGACTGGGCACTGGATTAGGTCGTAGCAGATATCTCTGGCTCCGGGGATTTTCCTCTCCGGATGGGCATGTTTCATTCAAAGAATGTCCCACTGACGCCTCTTGCAAATCTTGTTCACCGTGATTGCTTCTCGGAATTCTGGATTCTTGTGGCAGCACAGAGGGCGCCAGGATTTGGTCACCATCAGGAGTGGGTGTATCGTGCACGTCTCTGGGCTCTTCATCTTCCTCACAAGTCGAGCCACCGAGGGTTAGATTGCCGGTCAGTTCTTTAAACCAGGACACATTCCTCACCACTGTGTGTCTGCCTCATTGTGCCGTGATCATGGTGCCATCCACCTGAGTTACAGTCCACACCTTGGGCTCATATGGTGTCCGAAACTTCCAGCCCGGGTGCCTGTGTTTGAGGACCACCTTGGCCCCTACCCGCAGTGTCGGGACTTGCACTCGACTGCTCTCTGTCACCTTCTCGTTGGTCACCCTCTGTTTCTGCCGGGTCCTTTCGACATCTAGGCAGGGTGGTGCCCATTCTGGGTCCTCCTGGATCAGGTCCCTCGGCGACCGTTGGAGCAGGAGCGAGGCTGGGGCACATCCGTTCGTCGAGTGGGGCGTTTGCCGGTACGTGAGTAAGAATTGATGAAGGCATACACCCCGGTCTTGGTGCTGGTCTAATCCAATTCTGAGGGCCCTGTTGAGCGTCCTCATGAATCGCACCACCTCGCTGTAGGCCTGAGGCCATTGAGGAATGATTCTGCAATGTCTGACTGCTCTTGGCGCCAATAAGTCATGGAAGTCCTGACCCTGGAAGGGTGGGCCATTATCTGATTTGACTTCTTCAGGAAACACAAACATGGCAAATGTCTTCTCCAAGGCTGGCTGGACGTGGCTAAACGCAGTGGACGGTACAAACTCAACCACTGGGAATTTTGAAAAAGAGTCTATGATCACCATAGTGTGTGGCCCATCTGGGAAACTCCAGAAGTCAATACTGATCTCTGTCCAAGGTGTTAGGCAGTGTTCTTCCGTTAGTATCGGTGCCGGAGCTGGGTCGATCCTGGTGATGGTGCACGGGTGTCAGTGCTTGACCTCTTCATCCACCATGTCATCCATGTTGGGAAACCACACCTTCGTGCGCAATCTTGCCTTTGTCTTGGCGGTCCCTTGATGGCCTTGCGTGACCATTCGATTGCACAGGCTTTTCGGCACAACAATTCGTTGCCCCCGTAGTACCAGTCCTGACCCACTGACACTCAGTTTGTGTCGTACTCTCTAGAGTTGACGTCGGGAGTTCTGTTCCTCTGCAGTGAGCAGGGTAGCTCTGTCGAGGAACCAATGCCACTGCCCCTTCTCCAGGGCCTACTTTACCCTTCCCAGGGTGTCATCTGCATCAGTGGAATCTCAAAGATCCTCCCTTGTCACAGCTACAGGGCAGGCGTTAGCCTCGACCATGTTGACGAACGCTTCAGTGTTGTCGGCATCGTCTGGTGTAGTTTCACCATCCTTTCGGATGGGGTGCCTGGACAGGAAGTCGGTGAGGTTGTCCGCCCCTGGTATGTAGAATAATTGGAACGAGTATGCCTGCAGCTGGATCACCCATCTCTCAATTCTTGGGGGTGCTAGGCGTGATGATCCGTTGAACAATGGCAGGAGTGGTTTGCGGTCTGTTATCACCTGGAACAGGTGACCATAGAGGTATAAGTGGAAGTGTTGGCACGCCCACCTTATAGCCAAGGCCTCAGGCTCTATTTGTGCATATAGTGTTTCCATCGGGGATAGCGCCTGACTGGCTTAGGTGATGGGGACACAATCTCCCTTGGTGTCCTCTTGCAGAAGGACCACTCCGAACCCTATGGGACTGGTGTTCACCACAAGCTCCGTTTTCCTCTTGGGGTGAAAATACACCATGGTTGTCTGATCCAGGAGGGTCTTCTTGACTTTCTGGAATGCCAATTCTTCTCTGGGCCCCCATTCCCAGGGTGTGCCTGTCTTTGTCAGCTGGCGTAGGGGCTCCGAGATCGTGGCCAAGTTCGGGATAAACCTCCCATAGTATATAAACATCCTGAGGAAGCTCCTGATTTCCGTGGGTTCTGAGTAACTGGGGCATTCCTGATGGCCTCGGCTTTGCGTGGGTCGACGCGGAGTCCGTCTTGCGAAAAGGCATATCCAAAAAAGTCTATGGACCCTTGGTAGAAAGCAGATTTCTTTTTATGTAAGGTGAGTCCGCAGTCTGCCAGTCTTTGTAGAGTTGCTCTCAGCCATATGTGATGTTCCTCTAGGCTTTGTGAGTATATTAAGATGTTATCACTCAAGTTTATCACTCCAACCAGGCCTGAGAGGGCTTCCTTGATGGCATTTTGAAACACCTCTGCGGCAGGGGACACGCCAACGTGAATGTAAAATGTGGTTATGTAGCAGCTTTCTGGCACCAACTCCAACTGCTGATACACGGAGTTTAAATCCAGTTTGGAGAACCATTGTGCCCTGTTGAGGTCAGCTACATGTCGTCCATCGTCTGGGTCACGTGCCTCTCTCTCCGTATAGCCTAATTGGGGAGTCTTATATCGATGCATAGTCGAATGGCACCAGGTTGTTTTGGCTTTAGTGTGAATACCAGCGGGGACACCCATTGGGTGGGTCCGACACCTTCTCAATGACCCCTCAGTCCTCAAGATCCTGCAGTTCTTTTTCCACCAGAGGGCGGAGATGAAAAGGAATTTGCCGGTGTTTAAGCGCTCTCGGCTGAATTGCTTTGTCGATATGTAGTTTGACTTGCCGTCCCTTCAGTTAGCCCAAGCCATGAAAGAGCTGTGGGAACTCACTCAGCATGTTTTCCGCATGGGTGTCATGAACCTGCTTGGCGAAAAAAACACCAACTCCAGGTCTTCTGCGGTGCGGCATCCCAGCAACGTTCCCTTCTTCTCCTCGGTCACGTGGAAATTGGTCTTCACAGAGTGTTCAAAGTTTGAGACCTCGACTTCCATTACACCTCTGAGCAGCATGGGTTTGGTGCCTCCATAGGTGTAAATTTAGGCCAAACTGGGTGCGAGGCATGGTTTGGGTAACAGTCTTTCATATTGGTCTGAGTGCATCACGTTTATAGACACCCCTGCTTCTATCAATGTGTTTACTGAGGTCCCATTGACTTGTACCACGTACATCAGATAAGGGTGCTTCTTGCAGCCAGGTCTTCCTGCGAACGAGATGACAAAAGTGTTGTCGTCATCCACATAGTAGGCGGTGGCACCTTGTACTTGTGGTGTTCCTGTGGTGTCTCCCTCTTCGAGCGATAGGTGTCGAAGGGTCGTTGGGCGTCCTCTGAATGCACCTCCTTGGGACCTTCCGCCCCCCCCCTTCAGCAGACGCTGACGTAGTGATTGGCTTTGCCACATTTTGAGCAGATCTGCCCTCTCGCAGGGCACCGATCTTGCGCTTCGTGGTTGAATCCGCAGTGCCCACACTTGCCACTTGGCCTGCTCTCGTTAGCTTGCCCTTGTCCAGGCCCTGTTCGCGTTTGTACAACATCCAGGGCTAGGGTGAGGATCTCATCCAGGGATATCCCAGGTTGGCGAAGCATCTGGTGCCTCAGCGCGACGGACTTGCATCCCTGAATAATCTGCGCCCTGATCTCTTCCGTCTGGTCAATGTGTGTGCATGTGCACGCCAACTTCCTGAGCCCGGCGTAGAACGTCTACCATTTCTGCCTCAGTCTGCCGTGCCTAGCGCAGTTTGAATCGCTTGTGATCTAGGTTCATCTGCTGGTCAAAGTACTGATCGAGTGCCGCAATGGCTGTGTCATACTCATGGGCCGCCCCTGTGTTAGACAACGTCTCGGATAGTTCTTAAAGCACGTAGCCCCCAAAATGCATTTTACCGTGCCATCCGTTTCTCTGGTCCCTGTAAATTAGTGGTTCAGGTGACCTACCCAGAGATTCCATCTGGGCACGGCGGTGGAGGAATCAGCAAGCTGGCTGAACAAAGGTATTGATGTCACCGACACGTGTGAGTTTGGTGCTATTGGTGCTTGTGCCTGCTGCTGTCTCAGCGGCGGGTCTCCCTTGACGTGCAGAAGTTGGTTCCTTTATGCCACGGGTGTGACAATGTGCACGGTGCGTGAGGTGTCGCTGCAACTCTATCCCCTGGGAGGATGAACCTACTCACTTCCAGTATCCAATATTCACACCTCCAGGACCTGTTGCACTCCACCCTTGGGCCTTAGGACTGACCTGCTGGCTGCTGGGGTTGGGTCTCTTGCCAGTACCCCTCTGCCGTGGTGTGTGATTTGGGCGCTGGGCACAGGCTGTCGGTGACTGCCTGTAGTGGCTGGGCACGGGCTGCAGGTGGCTGTCTCCCTGCCCTGTTTCGGCTGCTGGTGAATGCCTTTATTGTTGTTAGAACTGGGGGTCTCTAGTTCGCAATGGTATACACCTTTGAACAAATAGGGACCCTTGCTTCTAGTCAGGGAAAGGGGATCACACTCCTGGATAACCCCTGCTCACACCCTTGGTAGCTTGGCACGAGCAGACAGGCTTATCTCAGAGGCAGTGTGTTTAGCATTTGTGAACACATACAGTAATACAGTGAAAACACTACAAATGGACACCACACAGGTTGTATAAAAATAAGTATTCTTTACTAGACTTAATATAAGACCACAAACGACAAAAATCCACAATACTGTATTCAAAATAGACTTAAAGATGGTAGAAGTAACTTAGTTCAAGTTGATGATAAATGCGACACGTTTCTCACAAAAGTACCTTGGATGCGTAACGCAAAACAAACAAAAGGTTCGCAGGGAGGGTTATGCGTCGGTTCCTTGCTTCGGGGGAGGCGATGCGTCGCGCCTCAATGCTTGCGCAGAGTAGGGGATGTGTCTTTTTCCTTACCGGAGAGGAGGTGATGCGTTGATTCTTGTACTGCGTTCTGGTTACGATGCGGCAAGATGGCGCCCTTGATGCGATGTGATGAAGTGAAGATGATGCGTGCACGTCCGACACCCGTGTGGCGACTCAGCAACTTCTGAGCCGCGACAGGCCCTGCAAAAGGATTCTCCGGTGATGCGACTGCAACCCTTGTGGTGGCGACAAGCTTCTCTGGTGATGCGACGGCAAGCAACTGCGGTGAAGACACGCTTCTCTGGTGATGTGGCGACGGCCTCTGCGGCGGGGACACTCTTATCCGGCGATGCAACAGCACAGCTGGGACAGCGACATGCTTCTTCTTGTTGAGTCATGTTTCCAGCTCCCAGCAACATGCAGGCTTCTGCAGACAGAATTCCCAGCCAGGAAATTCTGAGAGGAGCTGGTGGTGAAGTCTTGTAGCCCTGAGACTTCAGCAGGAGGCAAGCACAAGTTCAAGCCCTTGGAGAAATATTCTGCAAGATGATGAAAGTTCCTTCTCCTTTCCTTGGCAATAAAGAAACCACTGGAGGCCAACCCAGCAAAACAGCACACTGGCAGTGGGGCAGTCCAAACTCCTGTAGCTTCCTTGGATCTTCACCTTGGCAAAGGTGTGTCTTGTTTTCCCAGAAGTGATCTAAAGTCTTGGGGTCTGGGCCCCCATATTTATACTACTATTCTCTTTGTTCTCTGAAGGCAGAGGGTCCTGTACCTAGTCCAAACCAGTTCTGGGTGCATTCTGCCAGTACACACCTTCTTCCTTTGTCAGTGTGGGCCAGGGTCATCAGACGCACCACAGGAGGTGAAGCCAGCATTGTGGAAGGCAGGCACAGCCCTATTCAGGCCCAGGTGCTCCTCCTCCCACCACACTTCATGCAGATAGGTCTATTCAGCCTAGTTCTGACTCACCCTGTCACCTGTAGCCCCCCAGCCCCTGTCACTCACAAAACCAGACATACAATACACAAGCTAGCAGAGGCAGGCTGTATGGTTAGGCAAGAAAATACCTACTTTCTAAAAGTGGTATTTTCAAACACAGAATGCTAAAACCAACTTCATTAAAAGATGTATTTTATCATTCTGAGTTCAGGCATACTAAACTCGTATTTCTACCATGTTCCATGGGTCAGTTAGGATTATAAGATGCTATAATCAAACTGACCATTCTGGCCTATGGGGTCAGGTAGCCTTGCAATAGTGAAAAGCGAAATAGGCTGTAATTCACTATCAGGTCATGCCACACACATCAGGGAAGGTTAAGGGACTGGCAAGTGGGTGCACTTGCCAAGTCGACATGGCAGTCACAGACTGCACACAGGCTCTGCAATGGCAGGCCTGAGAAACACTTTACCAGCTGCTTCTGTGGGTGGCACGATCAGTGCTGCAAGCCCACCAGCAGCATTTAATTTACAGGCCCTGGGCACATAAGGTGCACCATACTAAGGTCTGACAGGTAAATCAAATAATCCAATCATGGAGACACTAATAAATACGTAAATTTACTATAGGGAGCACTTGCACTGTGGCACTGAGTAGCAGTGGCACAGTGCCCAAAGCATCTAAACCAGCAAAACATATCAAAAACAGAGGAGGCAATCAGTGAAAAGTGGAAAGGAGACTTACGCCAATGTGACTAGGTCTAACAATTGCTTTTTTTTCAAGTCCTCATTTTTTTTTTTCCTTGTATCTGTGGCTTCTGTAGCTCAGTCCTGCTGCAGCCTTGGTGGGGTTCTTGGCTGATTCTGGGGGCCCAAATGGCCTAGAGGGACACCGCGTTTCAGGGCCTCAAGCTCCGCCCTTGTTCCGAACGTCCTGCGCAGGCTGGGTCTCGGGGATGAGCCGCTCATGTTGCTGAGCTCTTCTGCTGTGACCCAGGGCACTTCACTAGCTCTTCAACGCCACTGCAGTGCACATCGGCAGTGAGCTCGTGGGCGTCTGGCAGAGCTGACGGAGTGTCTTCGGGCTGATCTCTTGGCGGCTGATTGAAAATGGACACAGCCCGCCAGACCAACGCTATCATGGAGCGGGGAAGTCATGAGGGTTCAGAGTCCCCTCGTCGCCAGTGTGGTGCGCTGGTGCAGGTATGGCTAGCAGCCCAGTGCAGCACGCAGCAGGGACATACAGGACCTCTTGTGTTTGTCTCAAGTGCGACCTGGGGCCCATTTATTTAAACCCTCGGACCGAGCCCGGTCACTAGGGGTGTTTGCGTGATACATTGTTGGGGAGTAGCCGGATGGCTCTCTACAGGGCTCACCATTGATTTTAAAAGTTAGTTTTACCATGTGGCCGCAGCGGTGCAAGCTGCACAGCACTGCCATTTACGCACCCAGCCTCCCCACAATAGAAATGCAGCTACCCGCTTGCGCTGCTGCGGGAGGCAGCAGGACACCTCTGCTTATTATTTTCTGTGTCACTTGCTGTGGCGCAGTGTCGGATATATTTATCAGAGTGGTGTATAGGCCTGAAATCGTACCTTTAAAGTCCTTCCATTTATGCATGTAATGTGATATAAGGAATTTTTCGAGAGGGACCTGACCGTAGTCATGGCATGTGATAACTGATACTATTTCAAGCATTGTGTAAACGGGAGACTGAACTCCTGATGCAATGCATCAAAGAATTTCAGTGAATCGTGTGTTGCGAGAACGTCAAGATTCTTAATCATATGAGTCATCTGTATGGTCCAGTTTAGCTTCTCACTGCCTATAGTTATGTCCGTGGTGTTGCATAGGGGTGCTTTCAAGTGTGGGTATGCACATGATAATAAAAGAGTATGAACCCTCTGTCATGCATAATGTCAGACCGATATGATGGGATTCTTAGTTCTTGATGGTCACAATTGTGTCATATAACAGGGTGCCAAGTCTCCCACTGTGTTGATATTCATTGTGTGATGTTCATTAGAAACCTACAGTGGAGTTGCTCTAGTTGATGAGCTAACCAATAACTGCCCCTATGTGGAAGACTTAGTCCCCTCTTTTCTGCAGCGATATACAACTTGGGACCCTTTAGCCTGGGCTTTTCCTCATTTCACATAAATGTATAAATCATCTTCTTTAGGTCCGTTAGAAGGGCCTTTGGGCTTGCAGAGTGACTATGCCAGAGATAACAAAACCGAAGAGCTAAGTTCATTTAAATGATTCAGGTCCTTCACCGTGGAGAGAGATTGAGACCTGACCACCTCTGGAGATCTGCCCTTACTGCTGACAGTAAAGGGCAGAGTTTATCTTGAATAATGTGTTCCAGCCCAGATTGGTGTATATTCTGAGGTACTTCAATTTAGAAGTCAACCACCTAAAGGAAAGTTCTCCCATGGAGGCTTCTGTAGTAACAGGTGACTGGAAAAGGGCCTCTCATTTCAACCAGTTAATCTGGTAACCAGAAAATGCAGTGCAGCTGCTGACTCTTGGGAATTTTACACAGTTAGCAGGTTCTCATGTGCATAGTAGAATCCTTGAGTTCTCCTGCTCCGCTCATCTCCCTGTGTCGTGATTGCCAGAGGTTCTAAAGCCAGAAGAAAAAAAAGGGTTTTCAGAGGGCAGCCTTGTCTAGCCACATGGTGTATTTAGAAAAAGGGTGATTTATATCTGCCACAGCTGACCAACGTCGTCAGATTCAGATATATGGCTTTAGTTAAAGTTAGAACGTTTTTCCCAATACCCATATGTTCCATGGTTCTGAAGAGAGAACCCCATCGCATCCCATCAAATGCCTTTTCAGCATCGAGAGAGAAAATAATCTTTTCATCTCTGTTGTCTTTGACTTGCAAGAGCACATGAGAAAGGGAGCGTACATGATTGGAGGTAGAGCAGTCCGGTACAAAGCCTACCTGTACAAGGTGTATCAAGAGAGTGATGTCAAACAATTCACTAGAACTTTTGCTAAAATGTTGCTGTGCACATTGTTGAGGGAGATGGACCATTAACTGGAGCCTTCAAGGGGATCCTTTCCAGATTCAGGGATGACGCATATTCTGGCCTTAACAAATGAATCCCATAGGTGTCCTTGATCTAGGACCTCATTGATGAAGGATGCCAGTGAAGGAATGGTTTGTTGATTTTTAAAAATTCAGTAGGAAAGCCATCCTCCCCTGGTGCCTTTCTTGTGGCCATACTGTAAATTGGGTTAGCTATTTCCTCCTCTGAGATTTCACCCTCCAATTAATTATTGCCCTATTCCTCAGTCAGCTTGGTGATGCAGAGGTCCCTGAAAAACGCTGTCTCCGCTTCTAGTCCATGGGTAATGTATAAAGTATCCAGAGTGTTGTAATAGCGTTGGAATTCTGCTGTGATTTCTGTCCGATGCGTTACCAAATCTTTTTTAGGATTAAGCAGGGCTGGTATCATTCTGGCTGACTGATCCTGACACAACTGGGCTGCCAATAGTCTACCCACCATTTCTCTCCGTTAATTTCAGTGGCAAAGTAAATATTTCTATGCTTTTGATGTATGCTAGTCATTGAGTTCAATTTTTGCTTTAAGCAGGGCTCTTAAGGTGTTATGTGTCTGGGCCTCTGAGTATGGACCATGTTCTCTAAATCAAGTCTAGTGTTTTCTTTGTAAATTCTACATCATGCATTAAGAGACGTGGATGCATAGTTTGCCTATCTCCCAAGATGTCTATACTGATTCAAGTGTGTCTTTGTTGTCCTCTAAGTATTGTTGCTGGTGGGAGAAAAGATGAGTCTTATCTTGGGGTTCCCTGAAGTTTGAAATACTTATACTCCACGGCCCCTCAGGCAGTCTTATCATGTCTATGTCTAAATGGACATCTATGAGGTCATGATCAGATATTCTGCTAGTGTTATGGCATATTGTGCTAAATGTTGAGCCAACGATGATGTGACAAGATAATAGTCAATTCTAACGTGTATATAGTGTAGGCATTAAGTGAAGGTGCAGTCTCGCTCCTTAGGGTGTTGAAGGCGCCAGGGTTCTATCAAAGCATGATTGCAAATCAGGTCCATCACAGCATGTCTGTCTTTGCCATGGTGAAGGTTGAGGGTACCAAATCCATCCAATATGGGGTCACTCATAACATTCCAGTGACCCCCATCAGTACCCTGAGCTTGCCAGTTGCGATCAGGATTCTATTTATCTGGGAGAGGAAGTGTATTTTGTCATCCGTTGAGGCATAAATGAATCCTGCTACCAAGACATGGACATGTACCTCAAGTTTAGCAAAAACGTGTACGCCCTTGGGGTTGACCCATGTATATAAGCTCTTACATGGGAAAAATGCATGAAGGCTTATCACCACCCCATTTTTACAGGACAGTTTGTGGGTTGTGTGTAGTGCACCTTTCTTGATTGTGCAAATTGTGTGAATGACGTTGCCCACAAGGTCTCTATGGAGCTTTTCTCTTCCCTCAGGGTTAGATGGGTCACCAGTATGAATGCTATGTCAGGCCTCAGATTCCCAAGAAATGTAAGTGTTTTCCGGTGCTTGACACAGTGTGTCAAGTTATTGACATTTAACAAAGTAATGTGCATCATTCAGGGGGTATGTGTGGGGGTGTATTCATGACTCTGCTTGTTGAGAGCAAGAGTCTAACCAGCTACTCAGTGCAACCTGGTGATAGCTGACAGGAAGCCCTTCATAGGGACATGAAATTGACCTCTGTTGCTTTGAGCAATAGGTAAGATGTTCACCAGCAAGAATAGTGTGTACTGCCTAATACGATGTGAACGTTGCCCCTTGGGATAGCTTTCATCACAGTTTGCAGGAGATGTCTGTAGTGTAACTAGGGAGACTCGGGCACATGGGAAAAGAACTGGGAAGAAGGGAGGAGGAACAGAAAGGTGAAGGAGTGCCCTGGGTAAGGTACAGTGTCAGCTACATCAACTTAGGGAGTCTAGAGACTCTTAACTCTTAACCTGAGGTTCGGTTTAGTGCCCTAACCATAAGTGTCACAGCCCCAGCAGCTAGGTCAAACAATATGCCTAACAAAATTTAAATATAGTGGGTAGTAGTGGTTTCAAGATTACACCTCTTAATGCAAATGTATATGGAGGTGTCTATCAACAGATCAGCAAAAGGTTATTTGGGTTGGTGCTATAATGATATCCAACACCCTACAACCAGGGGAGCCAGCACAGATTGGTCAAAGATCCACTGTATAGACAATATAGACAAATATACCAAAGCACTTAATGGAAGGCCAAAGAAAGTCAGACCATAAAGTAAGGATTCATGTACATATTTCGAATTTGTAGTTTATTATAGAAAGAAGCTACGTATCTTTGATCATCTGTACATGCTTGTTGAGAACAGAAAAAAGCATCCAACATGTGTTTCGTCACATAGTGACTTCTTCAAGGCTTGGTGAGCAAACGGATCGGTTCTTGCATCCATTGTTCGCAATTGCTGAGACAGTGTAGCATTGTGAATGTGGTCTGATAGTGATGGAAAGCCACTGGTAACCTGTGGTCCATTGTACAGAGATAGGTCACCCTCTACAACTAAAATCTGCAGGAGCATCATCCAGCTGTGGACCATAAATAAAAGTCGCTGGTCCAAAACCAATCCGTTACTTAAGTGAGACAGCATTATGTCTTCAGTAAATTGAACCGGCAGTGGTTCACTTGTTTTGCTTCACCTAAAATAAGTGAGACCATCCAACCAAAAGAAGAGTACACCTGTCAGATCTTGGATTGAAATCAAAAAAAGATCAGCCGGAGACCATGATAAGTTCCTTCATTCAGAAGTAGTATTGCACTGTGATGTCACAGCTTTCTGGAAGTAAGGGACAGGTGTGCGCTTCTTGTGGTTGGATGAAGCCCACTGAGAGGATCAGAGCCACATGCAAGATGTGGTCCTCCAGCCAGAACTGAGGCAATTAGCAGATAATAGCCCTACTGTGGATGAGTGTAGAGTTTTCAAGTCTTTTTTTTTTACAGCGAACCTGGGCATCTTGTCACCGATGTGTGTATGTGCTCAGTTAGCAGTTGCAACAGGCGGGTGAGGGATTCAGGGGAGCACCTTGGAGTTAGTTCTTAATCCAGTGAACTGATGTGTTTTAGACGTGCGAGTTCTCTTATAATCAGTTACAGCACTAACTAATAAGTCTCAGTACCCAAAAGATTCCATTTCAGCAACCTTAGAATGAGAAAAAAAATGAAAAGTTCCAAACTTATACACTGCAGTCTGCATGTAGCTCCTATAACTTGTGACTTGCGGATTCAACTGGATCTCTCAAGCGTAAGCAGTAACTGACTACATTGTGTACATAAAATACAAATCTGTGACCTGCATGTTACATGTTGTGCTTTGCAGCAGTCAAGTTAACCCTTCATGTTTTTTTATGATGAGTCAAAACAGTGAATAGACTGCAGAGAGATTTCTCCAGCAAGTGCATTAACAATCAAGAGGTTAATTGTCAATTACCTTTCCTTATCAGGGGACATATCAGCAACAAGAAGCGATAAACATCGCTAAGCGCGCTTAGCGCGTTTCAACTTAACGCCGGCTATCGCTGGATTCTATCGCAGAGATAGCGCGCTATCAGCAATGCCTATCACCAATGCGATAGGAAATCCAGCGATAGCGGCGAAAGTGTGCAATTATCGCTGGAAACCCAGCGATAACATGACGGCGATAATCAGAACCTTGTTGTTAGTGCTGGGCGGACTCATCCCTACAATCCACCTCCCATTGGAAGTAATGGGTAAGTCAGTTCTGAAGCAGGCGTAAACAAAGCTGTGATAAGCGCGGTTAGCGATATTATTATCCGCGCTACACAGGTTTGCGCCCTGCTTGCTGATAGGAGTAGCTCGTGTTAGCAACATTTCTCAGGTTATTTTACTGCAGAACGCCTACTATGCATCTCATTAGTGGTGAGATGCTGGGCGTTAAGGAAACAGGTGCTGAGGCATGGATTCACGCGATAGCGTGACCTTGCTGATCACGCGATAAAATTATCACTGCTTTTAGCCCGAAAACGGACGCTAAAGCGGAGATAATTTTATCGCGGCACCTTGATGATATGCCCCCAGGTGTTTTGAAGCAGTGTCAAGGCCGTTTTAGAGCTTCTAATTCTTCAAAGAGGGGCATTTCTGATATTTATCTCTTTGCGTGGACTTTATTGCATTCTTCTATTTGTGAGAATATCACTCGAAGTGTCACACATTTGCAGTAGAATGTCACTCATACGTACACTGGAACCATGAAAATGTCACTTATAACCAAGCTAAAATCTTGGCAGCTATGAAAATCTCCCACTGGCAGGAGGCTGTGTCTAGCAGTCCATGCCAGGATACCGACGATGACTCAGAGGCCCTCTGTGCCTCTGCGATGTACCCCTCCATGCCGTATTAGTAGCTCTGGGCACCAGTCAAGAGGGTCTCTGTGTGGTTAGCTTTGATCTTCTAACCCCATCTGGCTCATAGAGACAAAGGCCTACACTCAGGTATGGGATGATGCGACTGGTCCCCTCATCATTCTACGTTCTCAGCAAACACTGTGGGTACTGCACCCCATACACCTCTTTGGGGTGTTCAACATCGCCAGCAGTGGTGCATCTATCATCTGGAGTCTGTGATCACCTCAGGAGCTATCTTAGGGGTGCCTCCATGCTCATTGGTGAAAATCCTTTCCTCCTCAAAGCCTAGTTACTCTGGCTCCAACTCACAATAAGGCTGCTGGGAACGAAATTTGCTCCAAAGTTTGGAAACCTTGTGTGGTTGCATGGGAATGCCCATGAGCCACCCTTGGTACGCTGCTTCGCATTACTTTTCTGTTATTTCCAGCGCTGGAAAGTAAATTGGGAAAAAAAGATTTTGTGCCGATTTGCGTCACTTTTCTGATGCAAACAGGGCGCAAAATCTTAGTAAATCTCCCCCTAGACACAATTTCAACTTGTTGAACATAAAGCACCAAAAAGTACTTCCATCCTATAAATAAATCAACCCTCCCCTTTTAACTATTACGCCTGTTTTGTCACCCTTTTCCCAAATATAATTAATCTACTGTTTAACTGTATCTTTTACTCAGCTATAGGTCCTACGTAAGTCTATTCCCCTCTGTCCCTTCTTCTTGCATTCCAAACCTGTGTTTGACCTACTGTTCTCTCGGACAGCCTTTCCATTCCAGACATCCAAATTCGCCTCCTTATTTGTGCTGTTACCTTCTTCACCTGCAGTAACCAACCTATGCTGTGTCATTTTAGACTTTCTAAGCCTTTCCTTTGCCAATGTTCTTTTTTGCAAATCAAAAAAATTGCTTGCCTTCAAAGCTATCTTTTTCACTTTCATCATCAGCTTCAAAATGTATATTCCTATAGCCCAGCAGAGAGTTCTGGATCGTGCCATGCCTAAACAGAGGTGTAATCCTGTATAATATGTCCATGTGCTTTATCCATCCAAAACCCATATTTTTGCGATAGACTGTGACCTCCCTATTCACTTCCTTTCATGCTCTGTAATTTGGTGCTTACTACGTTGCTGCCCTTCAAACTTGCCTTGGCAACAATTATATCTGCACAATCTGTTGCCCCACCCATCATTTACCACTGTCAGGTTGCTCTTTACCATTTGTATCAGCTCGAGAACAGACAGTTGCATGAGGTCTCTCTCCCCCAAGACGCATACCAATTAAATCAGGCTTGGGCCATTTTTAGGTTTCCCCTGCACAGTGTTTGTGCTGTGTTTGTGAAGTCTTCTGTGTTTAAAAAAAAATCTTAAAAGGGGCTTACTGACCTGAACTTACCATTTATTCATTTCAACATCAAACTAATTTGCTTGCTTCTCATTGGTCAGCACATCGTCTGCTTTCACCTCCTGCTCCACTTTTGCCCTCCATGCCGTCGCATGTGTAGTGTTTTGTGTATTAGAGATAGCTTGACCCCTCTGGTCCCTGACGGACTCTGTAGAATAGTGTCGTAAGTGATTGAATGTGGTTAAGAAAATTCATGACATCGTATGTTCAGTTAACGGTTGCACTCTGAAGAATAAAAACTTGTAATACCGAGCTCCATGTGTGGTGTGACCATTTACATGCTGCCAGGCTGGAGAGGATGCTACAACTGGCAACGACATGGGGGATTATGTAAACCTTGCAACCGAAGAACCGAGAGTGCTCTCCCGGGGAGAGTTTGCCGTGGTCCAGCAAACTGATCGTGTATGCCACATGTGCATCGGTCGAAGTGAAAAATCGATGATTGGCATATGTGGAGTAGAAGAGCCACTACAGCCAGTGCAAGACCTGTGAAGAAAGTGAAGGCCTTACATAAAGTTTGTTTTTTAGCATACTGGAAATTTGATGGTAAAGTTGAGACGAGATTCTGTGCCACAGCCTAACAAAGAGTCGTCATTAATACAGTACGACAACACTAAAGGCAGCGACAACCAGGTACAGAGAAGCAACAAAGGCAGCGATAGCCAAGGGCAAGGAAAGTGCAATGAGCATTGACAGCCAGGTGCAAGAGAATGCTGTGAGGAGAAGCAGAGAAACACAGAGAAACATTAGATGCGGCGATAACCAGATATATAGAAAATACAATTACACTTACCAGAACTGAACGAAAGAGAGCCATCTGACCTCAGCACCAGGTGCTGCAACTGGGTCAAGACTGATTTGCATATGGCTGGTTCCAAACTGGGGTGGTGTGGTGAGCAAGAGTATGATGGATTTAACCCAGATGCTTGTGAAGGGGGTGAATGTTTGCATTGTCCAGCATTCCGGCCATCAATTGTTTCTTTTGCATATGTCGGCCTAAGTGGGAAGGTTATGCCCAGACGTGGGTCCGGTGCTCATACACCACTGGATTCAAGCTAGCCTGGCTGATGAAGGGTGATGCCCTGAAACTGGTCCCAGGATGCTTGTTTCCGGTCCAGGGAGGACCTGGCTTGGCAGTTTGGGCTGGACTGTTCCCACAAGGAACTGGGTCAAGACTGATTTGCATATGGCTGGGTCCAAACTGGGGTGGTGTGGTGAGCAAAAGAATGATGGATTTAACCCAGATCCTTGTGATGGGGGGTGAATGTTTGTATTGGCCAGCATTCCGTCTATCAATTGTTTCTTTTGCAACCCAAGCAGAAGCACAGGAGTTATGCTTACGAAGCTGGGGAGTCCCGTCGGACCGACTGAAAGGCAGTGGGCGGTGGTCGATACATTGAAGCTCCCTTTCAATAGCTGCTGAAAAGAGCGACAAATATGGCGCTGCCATCTTCTTAAAACCACTACATCCCTTTGATACCACCAAAAAACAGAATATTGGTGACAGATGTACTCTATCAAAACCTTCAATTATTTCATTGATGTACTGAAGGAATCAAATGATAAAAAGATCATCAGATAACTACAGAATTTGGCGGGTGAAGGAGTAAAAGAAGTGATAAAGAAAATATCACACAGTGATGAAGTTACGTATCGCCAAATCAAAGAGGCTTTAAACACCAAGTTCAATCCAATGCCAAATGTCGACTATGAAAGTGGCATTTTCAACCAAGAAAGAGAGAAAGCTGGTAAAACGATGAAAACGTTTGTAGAACAACTTAATACACTCACCAAGCATTGGAAGTTCAAGAATTTCAACAATGAAGAGGCCAATGCGTCTCTGAGTAATAGATGGTTGCCTCTCCGATTCCTTCAGACGACGAATGCTGAAAGAGACACTCGGCTTGGAACAAGTACTCATGGCTGTAGAGTAGAAGACAGAGCTGACTGACCAGCTGCGAGCATGAAGGCCGGAATGGCCCAAAATGAATCAGTGCTGAATGTGAAAAGCAAGCCAAAACAAAAGGGAGAAGGCCACAAAGTAATGTCTCCAAAGAAAAAGTTGTGTTTTCGATCTGGAGTTTGCTTTCCACATGAAAGCAAATGTCCCTCGATTAGACAAACCTGACAAATCTGTGGGGAATAGAACCATTTTGTAATGGTTTGCAAAGCAAGGGAAAGATCAAGTGCATCATGTCAGAAAGTTCCAAACACCTTCCAATCACGCCCACAAGGCCAGGCGACAACATCAGTTGAGGCAAGTAGAAACTCAACGATTACGATTGTCATCAAATTCCTAGTCTAAAGGTTTGTCACCGTCATTGTCAAGCAACAGTGAGGAAGATGAGTGTGCAATTTCAATGTCGACCACTGGACAACATGTGCATGTAGGATTAGCTTCTTGCAAGGAAGAATGCCGGTCTAAGTGAGATCGACAAGTGAAAGTGCTAAATAATTTTGGACACTGTCCTAAAATAACACTGAAGGTGAATGGGTGCTCAATACCTTTTATCATAGACAGTGGCGCGTTGATAAACATTAAGCAAGCAGAAAAGCACAATGAACTGTCTCCAGTGCCCCATTTAACCCCGTCAAAAACCAAAGTGAATACGTTGGCTCCTTTGTCCCCACTGCAAAGTCAAGGTTCATTTATAGCAACTGTAAATCATAAAAAGACGAAAGTACAAGCACCAATTCATGTCCTGCACTGCATTTCATCGAGTGCATGTTTACTCAGTTTCAGCACTGCTGCTGACATGGGACTGATTTCTGTAAACTACAACATCAATGCTATCATGAGATAGTGAATCAGTTTACATCCTTACTTCATGGACTAGGAAGACTTAAGAGAATGAAAGTGCAACTTCACATAAATGAAGACATCCATCCTATTGCTCAAAAACATCGTTGAATTGCCTTTCATTTACAAGAGGCTGTTGAGAAAGAACTTGAGACACTATTAAAGCATGACATCATTGAGTGATCCATTGGTCTGCCCAATGGGTGTCACCCAGGTTGGTAGTGCCGAAGAAGGATAATGGAGGAGCTGTGCGCATCTGCATTGATATGTTCCAAGCTAACAAGGCGATTGAAAGAGAAGGACAACCAGGTCTGCATATTGCCGATTTGATTACACAGACTTACTTTTGTAGGAAATGCCCATAAATATAAATAAAGGACTAACCCCGGGGGGAGGGTGGGATAAAATCCCTGGCAGGAGAAATTGAGGATGAACTTCAGCTCCTGAGGAGGACAAACAAAGAGAGAGCTGCTGAACCACACCAGCCAAAGGATGCCAAGACAGCAGGGAAGTGGAGCGAGGACACTGAGATAGGCGGATGATGCAGCAACAGAAGAAATCCTGCCTGGAGACTCGAGCAACCTGACAAGGAAGACGAGAGGAAGGAAGAGAGCTGAGGTCCAGCCGGCTACACCTGTTGCCCTGCCATGTCCAGGAGGAGCATGGCTGAGCCAGGTACAGGACTGATTGTGGTTTAAGTGAGGGAAGGGTAAGAAAGTATCAGAAGGGGAAAGAGGGGAGCACCTGTTGTTTACAATACTTTTGAGCACTATGAGCACCGAGCACTAACTATATTATTCAGAGCACTATATTGTTGCTTTGTTTGAGGTAGGTGTGGCTGAGCAGCACTCACCCGCTCGCGGAACTCCAGGGAATTCGGCGGGTTCTTCGGCAGCTCCGCGTTTTTCAAGACATTAATACCCATCAATCTTGGAGATAACAAATTCAACCTTATCATGATGACCTTGAATATTAGGAATTCAAAAATGTGTTGGAAAGGAGAATTGTCATGCCTGAGAGTTTGAGACAACAAGTCTTTGATTTGGCACACAAGGGACATCATGAAGTTGTAGCTACCAAATGAGCACTACAGGACCGCGTGTGGTTCCCTCATCTTGATGAAAGAGTTGGAAAGGAACTAATGGCATGTCATTTGTGCAACTGCCTGACATCCAAAACAACCCTGCTTCTGTTATACATGCCTGATCTTCCAAAGCATGCATGGGAGAAGATTGCAATTGATTTCTTTGACCTCTACACAATGGACATCATCTACTAGTAATGGTTGATGAATACCATTTTCCCCTTGTGGAAGATCTATCATCAACTACTCATGACAGAATCATTCAGTGATTAGAAAGTATGTTTGCAAAATTGGGTGTTCATTCAATTTTGAAATTTGACAATGACCTGTCTTTCAATAGTCAAGAATTTAAAGATTTTCTCACTTACCTAAATACCAAGCATCAGCAAAGCACACCTCTCAGGCACAGGTGAATGATGTCATTGAGCAATTTATAAGCATCCTCAAGAAGACAGTTCAGCGCCTTGGGCTGGAAAGTCTTAAACTCAAATCAGTTATTTACTCTACTCTTTATGCATACAGGTCAATGCCCCATTCTACCACAGGTGAAAGCCCTGCCACCTTAATATTTGGGAGAACCATGGGAACAAATTTCCACAATGGACCACTAAAAGATCTATTGACATTGATAAACTTAGCACTACTGATTTATCTCACAGACGCAAAATGAAGACCTATGCAGATAGATGCTGCTGTGCTCAGAGCACTGCGTTCAAAAGAGGAGACCAAGTCATTGTCAGGGAGAAACGGAAATGCAAGTCTGATGCTCCTTTTAATGCTGACCCACTGAGGATTGTGATGAATGCTCACCGTCCTGGAAAGCCCACCTCAAGAGCTTCTTTTTATTTCAAACACCTGCCTCGAGGTTCATTGACTCCAGACGTTCAGAGTGAGACCCTTTCATCTGGGAGTCAGGGGAGCCCAAAGAATGCACCTGTGTCTTTGTCACCCGTGCCTGCCACAGATTCCTCTCCTATGTCTCCTCAACCTCACACAACAAGATCTGGAAGATTAGTTTGAGCACCTTGATGACTTATTGAGGAGTTATGATGTATATATGTATTTTTTTAACTTTTTGTTTAACAAGTGGGGAGATGTAGTGTCGTGTGTGATAGAGATAGCGGGACCCCTCTCGTCCCTGAAAGACTCTGTAGAATAGTGACGTAAGTGATTGGATGTGATTAAGAAAACTCATGACGTAGAACGTTAAGTTAACAGTTACACACTGAAGAATAAAGACGTGTAATACCGAGCCCTGTGTGTGGCATGAACATTTACTTGCTCCAAGGCTGGCGAAGATGCTTCAGTGTGGGGCTCGCACCAAGCACACCTTCTAGTTACTGGCCACTGGCTACTGGCCAATGTCCTCTACTGGCTACTTCACTGTGCAGGTACATTTGTTTTCTTTAAAAGTCTGCACTCCCGCCCTCCTCTTACTCATGGTTCTGTTTATACTTCTAAACATGCCCCTCTACTTCGGTGATGCCTATGCTCCAAGAACAATGACTGGAATGTTGCTTCCATGATATCTGGTTGTTCATTTTACTGTTGCTTAGTGTGTGTTTCCTTGGTTCCCTCCTGAGCAGCCTGTTGAAAGCAGGACCGGTACGCCCAGCCTCCCTACACATGTGTGCATTTTTAGGTCTTAAATTATCTTCGTCAAAATTTGTAAGTACCTTATGGCAGGTAAACTCCTGCCCCATAGGTGGTGGTGAGGATAAAGGGTCTCGTCATCACCTGCAGGACAACGGTCTGGTCGTGCAGTCAAAATTTTGGTGTCTACTATAAAGCTTACATATTGAAGAGCCAACCTTGTGAATGGTCAAAAATTGCACGGAGTGGGACCGCCTTTAAAGTCCCTCACTATAAGGCTTGCATATTAAAGATCAGATCACAAATACAAAAAGTGCATGTTATTTTTTTAATGTACTGACACCATCTTATCTCCCTCAGGTTACAGGTGGAAATCACGTGTGTAAAAAGATTCCGTAATACAAAAATAAATAATACACATGAGTTAATGTACTTACCTGAACACAGTGCCGACTAATATCAACACAGGGGATCTGAACTAAAAAGGTCCTGATGATGGCCATGGACCCATAGGGGCATATATGGCAGAAACATGTCCCTCACTTGCGTGACTCTACTCTACCCACTAAGTCACTCCAGTCAAGATCATATATACCACTGGTTGTAATTACTGGTTGAGAGTTTCCGAGATAACACTTTAAGGACTCTGGTATCAAGTCTGGTAGCAAGAACCAACATTAAGTAGCATTTGTGTACAGGCGAATGTGAGCTCTGTGTTCCAAAATTCATTATTATGTACATTTAGAGGTATGCCAGCATAATGGCCAGAGCTGACAACTTTGGAGCTAGTGAACCAGGTTTGAGTGTTGGCGGCTCCACATTTTGTGAATCTGGGCAAATCACTTAATCTCCCCGTGCCTACCCAAAAATGATTGTGTCCTTGTGTAATGTAACTGGTGTTCATGTAAACCGCTCTAATACCTTCAGGTCAAGTTTGCACTATATAAATCTGCAAAAAAAAACACACATAAAATTGCTATTCCCAATCCATTACTTTGGGTCGACAGATGATGCAAACTTAAATTTCATAGTGTGTTTTTCATTACATAAACTGGAACTTTCATGCCAAAATATATGGGTCTGAGTACGGAATACATATAATGTTTGCAACTTTGTTGCTTAAATGTCTGCTTCTCGATGACAATGTTGGGCCATCTTCACATCAGGAGTGTCTATAATTGCATTTTTAGGTTTCACCTACAGTGAGCATGCGCCTTCAGCGAAAGATATTGTAAATACATTTTTTTTTTTAAAGCACTGCTGTGCAACATGTCTATGCATTGACCATGTCATACTGCTTTTTTTTTACTTTAAGACATACTGTACAGCAGCTAGTGCTGCTTTGTAACATATTTAGAAAACATTGACAAAAACAAGAGTTCACAGAAGTAAAACCTATTGGCTTTGCCAGTGCTTGTTAGGTTTGGCAGCTATGATGATTGTATCATTTATGGTGAATATATATTGAATTCTGTACTTACCTAAAGGAATTTTAGACCAGCTTCCTTCAGCCGTTGGCTTCTTTTGCGCACAACCTTCAGCTTTTGGTTTGAGACATTGTCAATACAATTTTCAATCTGCCCACAGGAGTATTTTAATCATACTGTTTTTCTGCTGGCTGTTTTGGTGTGTATTTCCACGTTCACTGGAATGCAAGAGGGACAATTTTACATCTGAATTCTGTCAGCAAACAGCACAACTGCACTGGGGACTAAACCGTGATCGAAGCATCGGAAAAATAGATGCTAAAAAACAAAAAAGCTGCCATTGTTCTAAATCATCTTTTTAGAGATGCTTTTTCTGGTCTTCTGTGTAATAGTTTTGCCATTTGTTGCACGTCATAGAAACACTAAACCAATGCTTGATGTTCTAGTTCCCAAAGCCTGGTCAGCAGCTGGCTTCCTCTCATGCTTCCCTGTTCAAACTTTATCACTGAAACCTTACAAAATTAGGGCCACTCCAATCTGAAGGATGTGCATGCTGAAGTCCATCGTGGGAACTTCAAATACCTTCCTCAGGGCCAGATGTAGGTAAAATGGAAATACCGAGTCCTTAATAGTGAATTTTACCGATTCGTAATTAAGAACTCGGTATTTCAGATGTAGATAAAAAATCGGCAAAAATTACCGATTCGTTAAAAATCGGTAAAAATTACCGAATCGATAAAAATTTGTAAAAAAAAATACCGAATCCCCATTACCGATTCGGTATTACCGATTCCTTAATACTGATTCGGTAATTAGCGAATTTGGTACTTTGAAAAATCGCTAATTGTTGAATCAGCCAATCCTGTGCTACCTCATTACCCCACAATCAGGAAGTGGCCACACCCATGCAGCTGCACTGATCCTGAAGCTGTTGGAGAGGCAGGGAGCACAGCAAACAAGTCAGGAGCAACTTTTCCAATTGGTTGCTGACATCCAAGACCAGAAATGGACAATCAGGATAAGGAGAAGGAGACTGGAGAGCGCAAAAGGAAACACAAGTTCAGTGAGAGGGAGCTGGAGGTCCTGATTGAGGAGGTTACAAAGGGCAATGATAAACTGTTTGGAAAAAATTCCCTGCACGTCCCTGAATCACAGAAGAGGCAGATATGGCTGGTCATCCAGGAAAGGATTAATGCCATAGGTGTCACCCAGCGCTCCATTGAAGAACTCAAAAAATGCTGGTATGACCTCGGGAAGCGTGAAAAGGAGTGGTTGGCAGAGAGAATGAAGCAAGCCAAGCAGACAGGTGGAGGGAGATCCACAGCACCTGCACCAACTGCCCTGGATCTCCTGGTGGAGTCCACCCTCCAGCCGGAGAGTGTGAGTGGGATTGGGGATGCAGACAGTTTAGCCAGAGCTGGCAACAGGCAAGGTAAGATGCATGCACAGCATGCTGTGCCCCCCACTCCCTAACCCCAATCCCCAATGAGGCAGTATGATTCACACTCCAGTACATGTTTTACTAAAAACCAGCAATGCATTATAGGAGATGTAGTCAGAAGTAACACATATCATAACAGTCAGTCCACTGAACCCAAATGCATGTGACAGCAATTAGCAAGCAGAGGACAGTCAGTTTGATTGGCAGTCATGAAATTTATTATTACGCAAATGCTGCCAGAGAAGTGAGCAAATGTACATTCTGTCTCCACAGGCGAGCCATCCCACAGGGTTGCAGAAGGGGACACAGGAAAGGCACCCAGGAGAGAGAAAACACAGGAGGAGGAGGTCTTGTCGCCTACACAGCACACCACACCACCACCACCATCACCACCACCACCATCACCAGCATCACCACCGCCACCATCACTGCCACCACCACCGAGAGCCAGGAGGCATACAGTGGCTAGCCTCCAGCAGATGGAGGTGTCCGAGGGGGCCAGCATGGAAGGCCAACAATCCACTCTGGCAGCGGATGACAACAGTGCAGGCACACAGTCCCTCACCGAGCGCACCCACACCGGTGTTAGACGCCGCAGAGCAAGGGCAGCCAGTCCTGTTGCACAGGGCGAGGATCCAAGTGTATTCGCCGGTCTTGAGGGGAATGTGCTCAAGGTGCAGCGCCTGCAAGGGAAAGCAATCAGATCAGTGCAACGGCAGATGGTCCACATGAATATACATATGCTGGATATCAAGGAGGGCATAGACAGCATGAACAATACTGTGGCTTTGGGCATGAGGGACATATCAGAGGCAGTGAGGCTGCTGTGCAGCAAAATGGATGAGGATCGTTTGGCGAGGCGCAGGGACCGAAAGAAATTGGACAACTACACCAAGGCGGTGAACCGCCTCTCCAATGCCACCTCTGTGCTCTGCAGGTGCTCGGTGGCCATGCAGGAGGAGATGGCTCACTGCAGCCGTGACGTGGCAATGGGGCTGGTCACAGTGATCAGTGCACTGGAAGTGCTACAAACAAACCAAATAGCCACTACAGGTGCAGGTGATGGGGGGGATAGTGAAGAGGCAACTAGCCGCAGTAGCATCACGCCCCCAATAACCGAGTCCAGGAGGCGCAGCGAATGGCGCAGCGAACGGCACAACGCTGCCACAGGACAGACCGCCAGTGAGGACAGTGTGCCCAGGGAACGCAGCAGTGCTGCACGTAGGTGCAGGAAATAATGCCAGCCATCACCTGGTATTGTGAAATGGGTGATGTAACCCATTTCGCCGTTGGAATGTCCATTGCATATTGGCCTGGCATGTTGAGGCCTTCATGTTGTGGCGGTATGCTATGCTATTGCCTGAGTTAAGGTAAATAAAACACCGTCACTCAATTACAGTAACTGGCTGTGTCTCCTTACTCAGAGATAGTTGCATGTGATCTCAGCCCGTCTGTGTCTCCCATCTGGTGCTGCTGCCACACCTGCTGCGCTGTGCTCTGGCTGTGGACAATCCTCACCCTCGTCCTCTGAGTCAGTTAGTTCCACTGCTGTACCTTTCTTTGTGGCAAGGTTATGCAGCATGGCACATGTTGCAATTATTTTAAAGCAGATGATGGGGCGGTACTGACGTGCACCTCCACTTTTGTGGAGGCAGCGGAACCCGCTTTTTAGGAGTCTGAATGTGCGATCCACAACATTGCGTGTCGATCTATGTGCCACATTGTATCTTCTCTCACTTGGGGTAGATGGGTTGAGATATGGAGTCAGGATAAATGCTTGCACGGCATATGCGCTAATTCACCTGAGTGAAAAAGGAAGTGCCATTAATAACAGTCACCAACACATTCATCCAAGGTATACATCAGGGTGTGTCACATTGATTTACCTAGCAGGTATCCTTCTCCAAATTCGCCCCCAGACAGATGTGTGTAGATCCCATTGTTCCAGAATTTGTAGGAGTCATGGGTACTCCCTGGAAATGTGGCTACAATGTCAGTGATGATGTGGTCCGCATCGCATATTACCTGCACGTTGATAGAATGTGTAGATTTGCGGTTCCGATATATGTACTCTGTAGCTGCAGGTGGGCAGATTGGTATGTGTGTCCCATCAATGCACCCTATTACATGTGGGAACTGTGCCTTTTGATAAAAATCCATCTTGGTTTTCTGCAGTTCCGCCTGCGTGCTGGGGAAGCATATGTAGTGATGTATTCTTTGCATCATGGCATCCAGGAAAGTGTTGAAAAAACGGTACAGGCAATTCTGTGACACACCACCTGCCACAGCTATCACCCCCTGGTAACTACCTGATGCAAGTAGCTGCAGGCTACAGAGCACCTGAACATGTGTTGGTATAGCGTGCGCCCTTGGTGTCTGATGCTCCAGGAGTGGGTGCAGGTCCCATATCAGGTCTAGGATGGTTTAGGGGTCTAGCCTGTACCTCTCATGGATTTCAGCCTCAGTCAGTTGGAACAGTGTAACGAGCAGTCTGTACACGCATTCCTCCCGTCTCCAGATCCTCAGTCCTGCTGCTTGCATACAAAGCCGCCTTGCAATGATGTAGAGGGCCACCATTGTGTTCACACTGTTGCATTTTGGGGCTGTTTAAATGCAGTGCACCTGATTACCACCTGCTTTGAGTCAGTGGTAATTAGCGAATCCTAATTACCAAAAAATGGAAAAATCGGTATTACCGAATTTTGGTACATCGATTTGTGAGTTTTTAAGGATTTCTTATTTAGTGATTCAGTACTTGGGGTTTCGGTGTCTGCTAATCGCAAATTAAGGATTCGGTAACTGTTTTCCCTTATTTTTACCGATTTCTTATTTGCGAGGGCGTTTGGTATTACCTACATTGTACATGGCTAAATACTGGTCGGTAAAGCAGATATTCTGCGATTTTCTACGTTACTCAACGGTATTTAGCCACCTACATCTGGCCCTCAGTGTATTAAACTGACTGTGCACGCCAGCCCAGCCACGAAAAGGAAGTTGTCCAGGTAGTGCAGCACCTGCATAGGCGTATACTGCTTCTAACTATCCAACCTTGGAAGTTGCTACAAGTCTTGATTATGGTACATTCAACTGAGCAAACCATGGGGAAGACACTGATCATGCACATATTGAAATTTCATACTCAGCAGGTAGAATTCAGCCTTGTGATATAACAATAGCTGCAAAGTGAACTTAGTGTGACTTACCTAGCTGTGCTTCTGCTCTGCACCCAATCACTATTGATATTGCATCATCTAAATTTGACTAAGACACTGAGAACGTGCTTTGGTCAAAGAATTTGTTCAGCGGGCCACCTTTGGGCAAAGATAATTGTTGAATAAGACTCAGTTTCAAAGAACCTTTCTTAGAAACTGTGCCCCTGGAGTCAGATAATCAAATTCTGCATGGGAATTGACCTAAAATGACCTACCATCCAGCTGTCGCTCACCGTGTTGTCTAATTTAAGCTGTAGAAGAGCAGAGTTTTCCTTCACCATATTTAGCTTATTTACCCATCTCCCAGCTCTCAGGGCCTCCAGAAAACATAAGTAAGACACTCAAACATTAGAGTTATAGCCTGGCTGTCTGAGTGATGTTGCAAACTAAAACTACTTTATTTCTCCTTTGCCAGCATCCCTTTGCCTTTTCTCCTATCTCTGCACCTGGATGGCAGGTTGAAATAACATTGAACAAGGGTGTGTGGTTCCGCGGTTGCTGGCAAATTTATTGGGGGCATATTATCAAGCACGGCGTTAAAATTATCGCCGCTTTAGCGGCAGAAAACTGCTGCTAAAGCGGCGATAATGGGCTTGATAATATGCCCGTGAGAATTCCAATAGAAGCCCATGTTGACACCAGAACATGGGCTTCTATGGGAATTCTCAAGGGCATATTATCAAGCCCATTATAGCAGCGATAATTTTAATGCCGTGTCTTGATAATATGCCCCTTGGTTGGGCTGTAATCCCACCCTGGGTAGGATACTCTTGAAAGGGGGCTTATGGCTGAGGGAAACAACTCATGGTGTGAAGTGCCGGCTGTGGCCTTGCTGGTGTTAGCCACTTCAAACAGACCTTGTTTCTAGCTACCCCGAGACAGCGAGGGGGTCCGTGTTTATTTATTGGGGAAACAGCCTTTACAACGTAAGCGTCATAACGCATGCCATTACAACGCATGTCGTTACAACGCAAAAGGCTTGTTGCAGGGAGTAGAAGGTGTTGGTGTCAACTCCAACACCTTCCCTACTGTTGCACACACTGGAGTTGAATTAGTAAATTATACTATTTCAACTTCCAGCGCACTCCAGACAGCAAGTCGGGGTAAAGGTATGCGTTGTAATGGCATGCGATGTAATAGCATGCGTTGCAACGTCATACATTCATTTATTGCTGCTTTGAACTCCTTCTTGTACCTTAGCCTGGTGACCGCACCAAAGATATAGTGGCCAATCCATCTCACATCGATGTACATAACTAGTAATGCAGTATGTTTCAGAAACACCATACAATATAGGCTAGCATGGATCATGAATGCATCCATCTACATATTTATAGTCGTAGGATCCATCTACATTCTAGCTAGTTCCCTGTGTTCCTCCTTGGAACACTCCATATATCATATCTCCTTACGTATCACCTTAAAGAGAACCATCTATTCTCCTGCCCGAAACTTTTCCTTTGTAATCAGGGGTCAATTAAATGGCTTCGTCACCACCATGTATGGCAAGTCCATGTCTTTTGCCTCCCCACTGTCTGTTGCCTTCCTGTCTGTTTCTGCAGTTCTTGTACATTCATTACTTTCCTGGCTGCTTCTTCTTTTGATCTCTTTCCATTCCTTAAACAGTGCCTCTGGTGAGATCGATCTCTGATGTCGCCAACCCTCTCCAGTTGCTGGGGGGCTGCTGCCCCCTGCCAAACGCTTTTTATCCTCGGTGGAGGGGGGAGAGGGGAGGGGGCTACAGCTGACTCTTATTGCACATTTTGGTGGTATATACGGTCCGTCTTTCCTGGACTCCATCTTAAAACGATCATACATAACCATAATGTTGCACTTCGTTTGAACCAATTATTTGCACGTATGCAAAATGTTAAATGCGGATCTTTGCGTCTGGTGATTTCATTGGTAGTGCGTCTCTCTCTAATTGCACATTCCTTTAAAGCTTCATAAGTGTGCTAATTGTATATTTATTTTAAACTTGCTTCATTTTACATCGCACTGCTCGGGCGCGAGGCTGCCTGCACTGAGAGCATACGTCACTCGACTTAAATAAAGAACGATGAGGAGAAGGCGTAGCTTGACAAGTTGTGAAGGGGAATGTGGCACAGTATGAGCAGGCGAGCGATGGGCGCGAGAGCGACACCAGGCCTGTGAGTTTGCCAAGGTGTGGGCGGGTGTTGACTTCTGCAGGAAGCACAATCTGCATGTACTACGTGGGCTGAGGTGCTGGGCCTTTCCACAGTATGGTACTAGGCTGATGCTCCCGTTTCTTGGTTTGTTCAGAAGAAATCATGCCACGTTTTAATTGTGCTAGTCATTTCAGAATACACCTGGTACCTGCTGAGAGCTGTGGGTAGATGTGCAGTGCCTGAAACCTACCTTTTTGTTCAGCAGTCGTGCAATCTTTTGGTGGTGTAATCAAAGCACACTCTCTTACAGAAGCCCCTCACAAACAAGAGCTGGATTTAAAACTTCTGCTGTTAGTAACTGCTTCCCTTAGGTGACTGCCAACAACCGGTGGCGACTGCTTCGCATTTTTAACCACTCCGACTCCAGGGGCCGGATCACAAAACATGTTTTAAAGGTGCTATTTCAGGCCCTTGGTGGTAAGTTAAGGCAGTCCTTGTTCCAAGCATCTTTTACCATTGTATTATGAAAACATGATTCTGGAGGTTGTAAAGTGTGACAATAACGTTTGTACACATTTGTTGCATGGCTTTTTGTGGCAGCAGTTAATTTGTTCTGTTTTTTGTGCTCCTGTGTTTTTGCTCTACATCAGCAAAGGGTGCTACCGGACGGGGGAGGTGGGCAGGTGATGGAGAGAGTAGAGGAATTAAATAATAACAAGCATTGCAGTAGGTCTCGCATTTACGAGAGTTTGAGCTATTGGCACTGTAAATGACAATTCCTTCTATTTATGTGTTGATTTTTAAAACATAAATAAAGGGCATTGTCATTTACAATGCCACTAGCTTGACCTCTCGCGAATGTGAGACCTACTGCATTGCAAATACTTGTTTTAACTGTACATTTGGGGCATGGAGGAGAGGCCATATTATGTATGGCTCCTCCATTAGGCATTCCGGCATTTTAACAAGTTTCCACAATGAAGAAAGTCAGCCTGACAAAATTCTATTATGGGGAAATGTCAAAATGAAGAAATACCGGTAACCAGAAAAATAGTATACTTTTGATATGGCTATTTAAAAAAAGATGGGGGGTTTAGAACAGCAGCATAAGGGATAGACAAGGAAGGTAGACAAGAAAGGTAAAAGAAATGGAGGAGGAAGGGGAGAGAGAAAGATCTGGAGTGGATGGGTGGAACTTTTCTGAGAAGGTCCGTTTCTTCTGTAGGATGCAACAGACGCTTAGCTTCATTGCCTAAAAATGAAAGCAGGCTTCTTTGCGGCACACCACCATGTCACTTTGATGCTTACCCTATGAGACCGGCACAGGAGACTGCTAATTTAAAGTTAAAATACAGACTTTTCGGATTGATTGAAAATAGAAGATTTACATGGGTTTCCATACCTGTTTCTATGTATACCTGCTTACTAAGAAGCAAACAAACACTTCCTTTAAAATGAAATGCAATGATTGTATATTTTTTACATTCTTATTGCAAACAAGTGGTTTCACGTGTAGGCAACTGCAATGTTTCCTTCTTTTTTGTGGCATTTGCTTGCAATAATAAAAAAAAAACACCCTGCTAGCCACGGTCAAATCTATTGTGTTTGCCAATGCTTGTTTATAGTAATTACTTAAGTGTGACCCTCAGAAACTAACAACTGTATTTGGCGATGGTCACATCTCGAAAAACAGGAACTGCTGCCTGTCACACAACATCACAACAAACTGAGTTTGGAAACGACGTCATTCAGAATTGACTGGCAACAGAATCTCCTCAGATTTTTGGGAGGGTGCAGAATCCACCGCGGAATTCCCTTCACCATGTATAAAGTATGGTGTAGAAAATTCCATCAAAGCATCTGTTCCTCCAGAAGGAAGAGGAAGAGGATTTTCTTTAACCTGCCAAAAGAATTACTTTAATATTGTATATCTGGTGCAGCCTCTGAGAGTGAGCGTGACTTTTCACATAAATAGGAAATGTTTGTTAGTGGTAATTAGTCGAATTTGTGTTCTCAGACAAACGAAATGGAAAGTAATGATCGGAGGGGCAGCACACTATTTTAATTCTGCAAGAGCAACTGAAGAGACCTCTGCACAGACGCCTCACAGAGCTCCGGCTGCAAAATTCTAGACTATTTTTAAGCAAGGGCGCCAAAGCTGTATTACACAAGTTACTATAGCAACCACAAACTATTTACTTCCTTCTCGTGTTTGGATGACCTAACCTGAAAGCAATTCACGTCATTAAAATAACCAAGCAAGGCTTGTGACATGCATTTAAAAAATAAACAAATAACACTCTTCTCTTCCAAGGTAACCCTAGGCTGTTTAACCCAAGAAGACAAATCAGAACTTTAAATTCGCTTTTTACAAAGTTGGAAACAGCTCTCACAAAGAGAAAGAATGAGAAAAGGAAGAGATGGAGACTGAAATAAAGAACAAGCTGTCGCCATTGTGAGGGAAGTGGGATAAGGGAGGGGGTGGCAAATGGTGAGCTCATTTCGCGGCCGCTTTGATGTTCTCATCAAAGCGGCCGCAAAATGAGCTTTTGTAAACGGGGGATTTGAAAGTGCAAACTAGTGCTTTCAGACTGCCAAATGGTGCGCGCGCCCGGCGCACATGCACTGTATTTGGAGGCCTGAAAAGCACTAGTTTGCACTTCCAGATCCCCCTTTTATAAAAGCTCTCGCGAGAGCAGCGCTAAAGCGCTGGCTCAGGCGAGACCTAAAAAGGACTTACCTTTAATGGCTGGCCGCTGCCTCTCCTCCGTCCTCCATCCTTGTTCTCTTCCTGCCCCGGCTGGCAGCAGGAAGCACCCAGTTACAATGCTGCAATGCAGTGTTGTGATTGGTCTGAGCTCCGCGGATTGGCACTCAGACTGCAACAGAGACCCTGTGCATGTTCCTGACCAGGCTGTGTAATGCAGCCTGGTGAAAATGCGCATGAATTGTTTGATCGATCCAAGAGGGCCGGCCAAACAGTTCATGCGCACTTATGGAGTGCAGAGCACTCCTCCCCTGCTCTGGCCAGCCCCGTCCCACCCCACCACTGACTGCAATATGGAAAATAAATTGATAATTATGAGTTTTCCTTTTCAGCAGTGGGGCGACGCCAAAGCTCTACATAATTGCAATATAATTTTGTGATGTTCTGCAGTTGTGGTGGTTTGTTCTGTTTTGACTATTTTATTGAGATATGTCATGTTTGGTTTTAATTGTGTTTTAGGTTGCTTTGTGTACGCTATTGTGTGATAGCAGTATATACCTTAAAACTTCCCTTGACAAGTAATCATTGACCACTGTACAAGGTGGTAAAATGGCACTGCTCCAGCTCCTCAACTAATAGCGACGCCAGTCAGCCCAAAACTGTGGCGATACAGCCTTAACGTAGCATCCTCAGTGCTCAGTTTATGTGTTACAGCCCCTGATATTTCAAACATCTTTCTTTAGATATTGCGAGTTTCAGCAGCTGGTTGTCTGTGCTTCGCCTCCATGTTTTTAACAAACTGTAGCCCCGAATTATGAAAATAAAAAATGTACCATGATCATTTTCCGGTCGAATTTGTGTGACGTAATTTCCTGAAGGGTCACTTGATTAGTGGGTCCGTTTCAAACGGCTGATGGTGCTATTTTCACAACTGCTATATCTTAGTTAAGTGAAGCTAGCAGAAAGGGAACGGTGTCAGCTCGTTCATAAAGCGCTTTCATGAGCAGTAACGGTGTGGCCGTTTTCAGCCTCAAGACCCCTTCTGGGTATCGTTGCGCTCTGCAAATGTGCTCAGTCGGCGCTCCAGGCACACATTCTACTTTGCTGTGGAAGTGCTCTCCATGCCCAGGAAAACGCTGATTTCTCAAACTTTTACTGTAATTGTGCATAGAGCCTGGATTGGGGAAAGGGAGGTGGGTAGTGCTTTAAAGCTGTTATTAGGTGCGTAACACCCATGTTGCTGAAAGGGCTTTAGCCCCCTCTCCACCCCCCCCCCCCACCCCCACGCTCCATCGTGTGCTGCACCAAAGTTTATCACAGGTCTTTGAAAGACCATTTGTATGCCATTGGTGAACTGGTTAGCACATCTTAGTGTTTTTTCCCTCGTTTCTGCAACCCCTGAGTTCCCACTCTGTCTATTTCTTACATTTGTATTTTATTTTTACTGCCACAGTGGGAGAATGCATTTGGTAAAAAGGCATCTCAGGAGTAGGGATGCCACCTTTCCAAGAGAAAAATGCCCGCCATTTGTTGTTGTTTAAATAGTCTTCAATGGCCTCTCCTTGACACTAAATAGGGCTGTATATAACATTATATGCATTCATTTGTAACATGACGTTTCTGTCTTTGTTTCCTTCAACTATTAGTCATGGATAATTAATGCAGCCCTAGAACACATTTGGAAGTGCTATTTATATTTTCTGTTTGAAGTATGCACAAATAAGTGCTGAAACACTAGCTTTAGGTGATTTTGCTTATTTTCTTTATTGGTTTGGACACCAAAATACTAGTGGCGCCAGTAGAAATCCAATCAGCTGGCAAATCTAATCAAGACACTGAAAGTGGACTATCCTGTCTCTAATCCTGTCGGTATGCACGGCATCGTGTGGATGACCTGTCAGGGAGGCGATTGATGCTACCCGCGGTCTGATCGCCCACCGGGAACCGGACTTATGCCTGGCGGAAGATTGCGGCCTATCTCCGAGGGATGCCAGGGGCTAGAGTTGGCAGGATGCCCAACTTCTAGTTGAACAACAACGGCCAGGCGAGGTGTGAACTGTCGGACGGAGGTCCCCATCCTTTCACTTTCGCTTTCTCTCCCTTTGTCAGCCCTGCCCCTGGAGAGCTCTTGGTGGCTTTATTACCCTATGGACGCTCTGCAGGCTACTCTGGTGGCCCACTGCAGAACTGATCACCCCTGATTCCTTTCATTGAGAGGGACCCGTCTTATCTGAACCGACCTGCTTGGTATCAACCATGTCGGGCAAAGCAGAGGTGGATCGGCTGAAGGCTAAGTCTACCAGGCGGGGAGCCTATACCCAAGTCAATAGTATGGACCGCTATGCTCTGCAGAAGGGATCACCGAGTGGATCGAGCCAGTCGCCGGATACCCAGAAGGCGGCCTCGCCTTTGGCCCCGGAGCTCTCACTACAGGATGTCATGGGCGCGCTCGAAGGGATGCAGACCTCGATTGGGAGACAGTTTGATGCCCTGGCGCATAAGGTGGACGCCATCTTGGTGGATGTTAACCTGATCCGTGCGGACTTGGGCAAAACGAATGAACGGGTTAGGACCCTGGACCTCAAGACCACGGGCCTCACCGATGATGTCACGGAACTGCAGATCGAGGTTCGTAAGCTGAGGACCGAGAGTGATCTCGCCGCCCGCCGGCTGGAGGATTTTGAGAGCCGGGCCAGGCGCAACAACGTGCGCGTCATCGGGGTCCCGGAGTCCTCGGATGAGGCTTCGGTTGACCTGCTTGTTGAGGACATGGTGCTTAATCATCTGAAGCCTAAGGGTCTTGGAAAGTTCTTTGCGGTTGAAAGGGCCCATAGAGTGCCGGGTGGGAGGCCCAAGGTGGGTGCCCCACCGAGGCCGATCGTCGCTCGGCTCTTTCATTTTCGAGATCGGGACGCTATCCTGCAAGCATCGAGGGTGACGGGTCCGGTCCCCTTCCAGAACGCGTCGGTGAATTTCTACCCGGACTTCACCCAGCAGGTGCAGAGGCAGAGACAGGGCTTTCTGGGGGTGAAGAGGCGGCTCCGGGAGAGGGATCTGAAGTATGCCATGCTCTTCCCTGCCAGACTACGTGTGGTGCACGAAGATCGGACATTCTTCTTTGACTCTCCTGTTATGGCCGATGAATGGCTGGACGCTTTGCCCCGGCGACGGACGGGGGAGGACATTGCCGAGGATAGGGACAGTGGCCGGGATGGGCAGGGCTGATTTTTCGGAGCCGGTCTGACTCGATTTGGCTATATTTGAAGACTTGAATAGAGTGCAGTCAATGCGGACGGCGGCGGGAGGACGAGGGGTGCTCTTTTCCTCCCTTAGGGTACTTTTTGTAGATTTTTGGGGTTTTTGTAGGGCGACAGGCACACTGCAAGTTGGGGGGGCTTTGTAAGCTGTCGCAGGGGTGCAGGGTGGGGGGGGTTTCTGGGATTTTGGGTTTGTTGTTGGGGGGTTTATTTCTGCAAGGCATGATGATTCTTTCCAGGACCGTTCCATGGTGGCTATTCGGGAGTGGGGTGGGCCTCTTTACGTTCGAGGATGGGGGGTAGGGGTTTAAGTGTTATAAGCTGGAATGTTAATGGTTTGGGGGATCGCATTAAGCGTGGGATTGTTTTGCAATTCTTGAAACGGTCAATGCCGGATGTTGCCTTGCTGCAGGAGACGCACCTTATTGGTAATACGTGCTATGCTCTGAATAGGAAGGGTTATAAATTCATAGCACATTCGGGATTCTCCTCTGGGTCCAGGAGGGTGGGCATCCTAGTCAGAGCCTCGCTACCATTTGAGGTGGACTCCACCATTGTTGATGATAGGGGGAGGTTTGTGGCGGTGGCGGGGCGGTGGGAAGGAAGAACTTTGGTTTTAGTTTCGGTTTATGTCCCGCCGGCCCTGCAGGCCTCCACGTTCACAGATCTGGGTAGGGCCCTGCTGGATCTCCCGGGGGGTATGCTTGTGGTGGGAGGTGATTTCAACGCTGTTGGCTCCGGCCTGCTGGATAGATACCCGCCCAGAGACACAGGGGGGGCTCAGAAGTGGCTCCCAGACTTCCTAAACACGCTTGGCCTGATAGACTGCTGGAGGCTCCGGCACCCCACACAGAGCCAATACACGTTCCACTCCGGGGCACATGGTAGTCTTTCCAGGATTGATTACCTACTCACTCTGGCTGCGCATGCCTCGTTGGTCTCCGAGGCGAGGCACATGGCGCGTGGTATATCTGACCATTCGCCAGTGTGGATCCGGCTGGATCTAGGTCGGGAGGGAGGAGGAAGGGTGGCCCCTATCAACCCGTGGTATTTCCGAGACCCCAAGATGCGCAGCGCGCTGGTAAAGAAAGTAGATAATTTTTTCAAGGATAATCAGGGATCCGTGGACTCGGCAGTGTCGCTGTGGGAAGCATTTAAGACCGTGCTCCGAGGGGAAGCCCTCTCCCTAGTAGTAGCTGCCAAGCGGCGGAGAGATGGCGAGGTTCTGCAGGTTGAGGAGGAGATCGCGGCTTTGGAGGGAGCGCTGGAGGAGGAGGTTACAGAGTCCTCACTGCATGAGCTTTGCTTGAAGCAAGCTGAGTATAAGGACCTGGTGACGAACGCCGCTAAGACCCTCAGTAGGGAACAGCAGGGCCGATTGTATGATGTTGGTGACAAGGCAGGGAAACTCCTGGCTTGGCTGGACAAAAAAGAACGGGTCAATAGAGTTGTGCCAGAGTTGACGGGAGAGAGGGGAGAGGCGATTGTGGAACCTGAGAGGATTGTACAGTGTTTCTCGGACTATTTCTGTAGGGTTTATGCCTCAGTGTCGGATAGGCCGCCCGAGGACTCGTCTGATCTCCTCCGTGATATCGAGTTGCCCTGTCTCTCCGACATAGATAGGGACGATCTAGATGGTGACATAACGGTTGACGAGGTGGCGGGGGCTATCCGCGCGTTAAACGCGGGTAAGGCCTCGGGACCGAACGGCTTGCCGGTCGACCTGTACAAGCTATTTCCGGATAGGGTCGCCCCTCACCTGCGCGCCATGTTTATGGAGGCGCGGGGGAGTGGGACCCTCCCGTTGGACCAGCGACTGGCGACGATCGTGGTTATACACAAAGAGGGCAAACCCCGAGATAAGTGCGCCTCATATAGGCCTATCTCACTTCTTAACGCAGAGCCGAAAATTCTGGCTAAAATCCTGGCGACCCGATTGATTAGGGTACTCGGTGACTTGGTCCACCCGGATCAATCCGGCTTCATCCCGCACCGAAACACAGCGTTAAATCTTCGGTGCCTTCATGGTGTAATCGCCAGGGCGGGCACACTGCATGAACCAGCTATTGTGGCGTCTCTTGACGCCACGATGGCATTCGACACGGTGGAATGGGCATATTTGTGGGCCGTGCTGACCAAGTTCGGCTTTGGCCACGGTTTTGTGAGTTGGGTGAGGTTGCTGTATGAGGGGCCACTTGCGAGTGTGGTGGTGAATGGTCGGGCTTCGGTTCCGTTTCAGCTTGGGAGGGGTACTCGGCAGGGTTGTCCCCTGTCGCCTTTGTTGTTCGCCCTTGCCCTTGAGCCGCTGGCTGCGTGGATACGTTGGCACCCGGATATACGGGGCCTTAGATGGTCGCCTGCACACGAGGACCGTATTTCGCTCTATGCCGATGATATCCTGCTGTATCTTGCCTCACCCAAGAAATCACTTATAGTGGTCTGTGACGTACTCACATCTTTTGGTAGGAACTCGGGTCTTGTTATCAACTGGAGTAAATCATATTTGTATGTTCTTAGTGGCGAGGTTCCCCCGATCCCTAGAACATGCTCGATACAGGTCGCTCAGCAGGGTTTCGTGTATTTGGGGATTTTTATCTCCATGGACTCTGCTGTGCGATATGAGAAGAACCTGCTCCCCCCCTTGGCACGCCTGAGGCGGGATGTTGAAGGCTGGCGGAGGCTGCCGCTCTCCCTCGTTGGGCGTGCGACCCTGTTCAAAATGATGTCGCTTCCCCGCTTCCTCTACGCACTGCAGAATACTTTGGACTGGGTTCCGGCCAAATACTTTCGGGAGGTCGAAGGCCTCCAACGAACGTTGCTTTGGGATGGGCGGCCGCGAATAGCTATTGCAAAGTTGACGCTTCCATGGTACGACGGGGGCATTGCGCACCCAGACATCCGACGGTACTATTGGGCCACCCAGCTGAGTGCGATTAATCATGGGTTTTATGGCCCTGCCCTCAGCCCTGGGTATGCCATGGACAGGTGGTTGCTGCGTGGTGGTAACTATTACAGGGCGTTGTATTCGCGGTCTCTGGACTCGTCCCTCACGGGGCCCACTGGTGTGGCGGTGCGAGTGTGGAAGATGGCAACTGACTCGCTGGGCTGGAAGGATAGGCTCACCCTCGCTACCCCGCTGTTTGAATCTGAGAGACTGGGTAGGCTTTGGCACACAAAAGGCTTTGACAAATGGGACTTGATCGGCATCTCCAGGGTCGGAGATGTCCTGATTAAGGGGAGGGTGAAGTCCTTTGAAGAGTTGCAGAAGGAGTATGAGCTGGGGCCATCTGAGTTTTTCCGCTATATCCAGGTGCATCACGCCCTCCGATCAGTCCTCATAGAGGGTGAGAAGGTGCCTGAGTCCTCTCCTTTGGAGGACCGGGTCCTTGATGGCCATATGCCCGAGAGCACGATTTCGCTCATCTATAAGAAACTGATCAACGTCCGGGCGGATATGCTTCTGGGGTTGAGGGACCAGTGGGCTAGGGATGGCCTCGAGTTGGATGACGAGGATTGGCAGTCTGCTGTTTCCTCTCCTAAGGAGGTTGCGATCCCGTCGCGTCTGAGGCTGGTGCAGCTTAAAATACTGCATCGAGTGTATGTGACGGGGCCAAGGCTGGTTCACATGGGATTCTCGGAGGACGGCCTATGCAGGAGGGGATGTGGTATGGTGGGTACTTTCCTGCATATCATTTGGGAATGTGGGGTCATCACGGAATTTTGGAGGAGAGTCCACGCAGTGATGGGGGAGGTGACGGGCATTGCTATGCAGCCGGAAGCGCGGTGTTGTCTCCTGAATGTCTGGGGGCCCACTGATCATAATGCGGCGCAGACCCAATGGGTGACTCTGGGCAACATGGTCGCTAAGAGAGATATCGCGCGATTGTGGGGCTCCGCGGGGCCCCCCACATTGACCGCGTGGAAAGAAAATATGGACTGGAGTATGTTAAGGGAGAAGACGGTCTATTGCGCTAGAGGCCGCCCCCGGAAGTGGCACGCCATCTGGGGGCGGTGGAATCAATACAGGGGGGGAATATGTCTTGCCCCGGATCTGGATCCTCCCGAGGAACAGCTTTCCTCCTAACCTTCTTTCCAGCTCAGTATGGTTTATGGACTTTTTGGCCTCTGCTGTCCCTCTTCTTCCTCTTTACTCTGTACTGTAACTGTTAGATGAGTGGGGTCCGGCCTCCCCTGGGGGGCTCATCATGGGCTTTTAGTGTTCTTGCCTTGCTGGGGTTTGTTGTGTGTTTTTGTGTTTAATTAAAATTGAACCTTTGCACTTCTCCTTTCCTGGTACTGGGGACGCATCTCTGTTTCTATATATCGATGCTGCCGAACCTCCGGGTTGTCGGCTGAATAGCTGTGTCCTGACTTTTGAAAATAAAGGTTTTAAAAAAAAAAAAAAAAAAAAAAAAAAAAAAAAGACACTGAAAGTGTGTTGCAGGATCAACACATTGTTTATTTCCTCCACCCTTCATCCCTGATAGATGTTATAATAGCAATAGTTTAGCTTCTATCTGAAACTCTACAACAACTAGCTCCTCATTCTCACTGCTCATTTTTCACTTTCACGCTCATCTTGCACTCTCAGAGATCACACTGCACTTACACTGCTCACCATGCAATCACCTCATTCACCCTTCTCCTAACCAGCACTCGTTCAAGCACACCGTTTACCCTGCACACACATGAAACTCCCCTCACTTCCCACTTTCACCACTCACACTGATCACACTGCATTCATGCTGTTGCCCTGCACTCACACTGTTCAACCTCCTCTTACCTTGCGCTCACACAAGAACATCGCTCACCCTGCACTCGTGCCCCTTTCCATGAACTCATGCCGTTCTCCCTCCACTTACCATGCAGTCACATGAGCACACCGCTCACCCTGCACTCACAGTGATCACACTGCACTGACACCACTCACCATGCACTCACACTTTTCACCCTGCACTTACAAGAGCACACTACTGACTCTGCACTCATGTGACACTGCACTCACCTGTCGCTCCCACAGCTCACTCTGCAATTTCACTCAAACAAGCACACATTAATTCCTCCCACTCTGCAATTTCACTCGCACCCAAATTCATATGATACATCACTCATCTTGCAGTCACTCCTCTCACCCTACTCTCACAGTGGCATATCGCTCACTGTGCACTCACATAGGCACTCGTGTCACTCACACAGCTCAGCCTTCACTCACATGGGCACAGCACTCACCCTGCACTCACACCACACAGACAAGCACATCACTCACTGTGGAGTCACACCACTCACCCTGCACTTCTTTCTGTTACTCTGCACTCACATGGACAAACCTCTCAGCCTGCATTCATACAGGTACTCTTTTCATTCTGCCTGCAAACAGTGACAATAGTCTGCCCGAACTCAGAGGGACACACCATTCACTCTTCAATAGCTCCTCTCACCATGCACTCACCAGTCACTCTCACAAATCACACTTTAGTCTTGTTGCTCACCCTGCACCACACACAGGCACACCCCTTACCCTGCATTTATACTACTCACATCACCCTGCACTCACTCCTCTCACGCTGCACGCACTCCTCTCACCCGACACTCACATGGGCCCTCCTCTCACATTCCATTCATGCAGCTCACCCGACACTAACATAGTCACATTTTTCTACCTACACTCGCATCACTCACGCTACACTCACTCACACTATTCACCATCACCCAGCACTTACGTGAGCACACACCTTATTCTACACATATAAAAACTACACAACTCTCATGAATATACACATATTTCCACAAAGGCACCCACAGTATACCTGCTCTTTCCCTAGTACTAGATGCCTACTTAATTCCATCTGCAACAATGGGGCTGTTGCAAGAGGGTAGAGTGGACTAAGAATGTGGGATGGCACAAGGAGGGAGACTAGGGTGAGGCTTTGGGGTTTGGTTTATTGAGGATTGTGTGACACCTTTAGGCACCTCCTGGCTTTCCATTCCCCACAATGCTTTATTCCGAGACATGTCTTTTTTTCACATTGTATGTTGGGGCTTAAAAACCCCAAAATGCAGTGTTTCTGGATAAAGTCCATGGTTGCTTACGAAGTCAAGCATTTCATAAGATCTGTTGGATGCTTTGATATTACATGTTGGAACGTGGATTAGTTCATTTCCAATACTGTAACTGCTTGCTCCGCACGTGAAACCAAATATAAGCCCCAGACAGCTATTTTAAGGGAGTGCATTTTTCATTCACATCATACTTGTAGCAAACATTGACAAGGCAATATATTGTTCTTTTTGAATGGAATATATTGAGAATGTTTTTATTAAGCTTCACTAAAAAGCAAGGCAGTTGTAGCAGAAGCAGCAGGGCAAGCATTTCTAACACAATAAAAGTAGATTGACTAATGGAAGTGTGAGTGGCAGTGTGTCTGTGTGTGAGTCTGACAGAAGTACAGATGTACAAAAGAATGCAAGAGATATAGTGAGAATTAGTGTTTGAGAGAATGTGTATGTGTGACTGTATTTGCGTTATGCATGCAAGTGTGCTGCTGATCTGGCATACTGGAGGTTATTCTTGCCTTATGGACATGGGCATTAATAGCATATGGATGGGCGGTGTTACTTATGCCAAACTGCAGGCCCTGACATGCTTCTATTAAAAGACACCATTATTGGCTGTGGGGACTCAAACTGTCTAACTGGAAAAGCCGCTAGCCCACTCACACTGAGAGGCAGGGACACATAACACGCACCAGCACACCTGGATGAAGGCCCTGACAGGATGCATTTAATTCTCAGCAAATGGGATGGATCCACAACAAAAAGTTGTAACTGATATTTGAGGTAACTGTTGTCTTAGGTTTCCTGTACTCATTTTATAGGGGGTGTCAATGGCAAATCGCTGACCGTTGTATACCGGAGGGAATTTTTAGAGGTACCCATGACTGTGGCTGAAGTAGCCATAGTAAATTTCTGGCACTGTCATATTGAATGCACTCCTTGCTATAAGGGACTCACCCATTAAAAAATGATGACCGTGGTATAGTAGAAGTAATTCCTGACTTAAGACATTTAAAAAAACCACAAGATCTACTCCCTGGTGCATCATGAAAGTAATGGAATATTTTATGAATGCCGTATAACAGTCCGCAACGTTTGAGCAAATTTGATCAGAAAAGTTTCAAAAAATTCAGAGGGATGAAGTCTACTCTCCCTTAAATCATCTACAAGAAATCTGTTCATTTGTTTTGCTTGGTGGAATTGGTGGACGTATCACACCCTACCACTTATATAGATCCTGGAAATGGTCATCTTGTCCCATTGCTGGGAGCAGGACTGGCTTTAGGACGGTGCGACTTTGGTGGGGGGCCCTGTGTTTAAAAATAATTTTTGCTCTAAAAGCACATGAGCTTCCTTGTGCATCAGGGAACAGGCAACAACATGTCAATGTAACTCTGGTGATTAATGTTCCTGCTGGTGAGAGTTCAGAATTTTGTCTAGTGGCAGTTTTGGCTCATCGTAAAGTAGCACGGGGGTTAATGTGCCTGTTACAAAGAACGTGTACCATGCAGATCATAGAACTGAGTGTGAGTGAACTATGAGTAGCACTATAAAAACATGAAATGTACATCAGAGGGAGGCTATGGAGAGATGAGATGTACTGTTGGAGACTGGTAGTGAGGGAAATCATTGAGAAGGAAGTTTGGAGGTGGATAGCGCCAAAAAAGGCTATCGTAAGGGCTGCCACCTGCACTCAAGCCGGCCCTGGCTGGGAGTCTTAGCCCCTTTGAAGTTCAGGTCTAGTTGCACCCCTGGCTGTTACCTTACCTCGCCTTACGAAAACACCTGTGTGTGAGTTCAGATTTCTGGGCTTGAAAAAGTCCCCTGCATGACTTCAAGGTAAGACTTCTAAATCTTTCTCTGTCGTGAAAGAAAATAGTGAGAAAGGCAGAAAATCTGTTATCCATTTTTGCTGTCGGAATCTATGATTTGACTAATATTTCCTGAAAGCATCTGGCTAAATTTGAAACCCACTTTGGAGTCCCAGGGTACTTGTGAAAACCCATATATCATACTCTATGCTAAAGGATTATGCTGCAGTGGTTGGGAAACTTAGCTGACTAGTTAAAGACCATGGAGAAATTAATATACACATTTGATAGCAAATTTGTACCTGCATCAAGAAAAAACAGATGCATTAAGGAACACATTTTTGCTCTGTCTGTTATATGTTCAAGAATATAAAAACAATTTGAAGTCATTATTTAATGAAGGAAATATTCAGGTCCTAAACCTTCTGAAAGGAGTTGGGGGTAAACCGGTCAAACCTTGGAGCACAGGACTTTTTCATTGCCCCTAGGGTGTAGATCCAGGAGTCTGATAAAAAAATCTTGGCACACTGTAGATTCTGACCCAACCTTATACTAAAGTTGCAAACAACGTTTGGGTATTCCAATATGTTCAGCTCTAAGCCACGTTTGTGTCCTCTGTATATTCCACTCGGGCTGGTCTAGCCATAGTCTTTGTTTTCAGGTGTTAGCTGGAAGATGGGACGGAGTCAGTGAGAACCCAAAGCAAAGGTAGGAAAGACATGGGGGCCGGCTCATATAACTACCTGCTAACCTGTGTCTGTGTGTGTGCGTAGGGGAGGAGGTAACCCTTCCACTGGCAAAGAGACAAGAAAGAGCAGGAGAAACTGCTAAAGCTTCAGAGGGGACATCTGTCTTCTCAACTCCACACCCAAAAGTCTGACCTGCTTCAAAGTGTCCCTGGAATGTCCTGGAGGAGTTCTGCAATTCACATTACTCCCTTTGGTTCTTCTGATCGCCATCTTAGGTATCACTGAGATGTATGAAAACAAAATTGAGTCTAATGTGGCTACAGCCACAATTAACCCACATGCTCCACACAGAAGTAACAGGTACACACTTTACACAAGTCCCACATTGATGTGCAAACACCCGGTTGATGGGGACTGGCAGGCCAATTTTAAAATGGAGGAGAGATCAGTAAGCAACTCTTTCCAGCAGAGGTACATAAAAGGCCTATCTTATTGCTATATTCTTTTTGCTGCAACCACGCCCAGTCCTCTATAGGCCAAAGCTCTAACCGTAGTCATGCTCGATTATGAGAGTGTGCATCGTGTGCCCCTTCAGATCACACTGTCCTGCTCTTGGTCTCAACCCATGTCAAAGAAAAGGCCCCCAGCACACAGGCAAGATTGTCATTGGTGCTGAGAAGTGGTCAAAAATCTACAGCGCTTGCGTTTGAGGTAGGCGTCCATGCTCGCCAAAACCATCCTGGGGGCCTATCCTCATCTCAACGACACCGATTCTCCAGCAGGGCCATTGATGAATTTTGCTTTGACTATCTCTAGGTTCAAGACCAGATTGAGAGCAACCCAGCTAAAACTGGCTGGACCGTGCTCAAAGAGACTATTACCATGGCCTTTATGTGCCACGTCTGCCTTTTGAATTTTATATGTTCATTATAATGTTCTGGCTTAGAATTAAAGTGCTTTTTCTTAAATGACGTGCCATTGACTTATTGATTGTTTCTACATGTTTCACTGAGTTCTGAGTTTCTAAACCACACCACCTCCTTGACAAAGAACTGCTTGACTTCACTACCCTAATGGTTAAGTGCTAGAAAAATGTAGTTACTACTCAGTTCTGGGCTCCAAATTAAGCTGAAGCAACAGGACACCAGTGGTAAAGAGCTCTGATTTTTACAATCTGGGCCCGGTCCACTATCGAGGGCTTCTTAAAAAGTTTCCACACAAATGAAATCACATATTCATGGGAATCAATTCTTCAGATTACATAACTGATCCATGTAGATCACAAAAATGTATCTAATTTCTATTTCTAATATTTGCCAATATTAATAATTATTGGACAACATGTCACTGTTTCCTCCCGAGCCCTACCAACACTTGTATGTCTAAAAATCTGTCAAGCTCCCTGCATTGCATCCAGCATTTGAGGGCACCAGTCTCCCAGCACATCACTATGAAACACATCGGTTATAGGAATGCATGACCCTGATTTTCACAACTGTTTCCTGTATGCATAGTGCCCCAGGTGCTTAGCAAACATGAAGACTACTTGAATGTGTTGCACTCCCAGACTGCCTCGAATCAAGTGGTGAACTTAAGTGTCTCCTGAAGAGCTGTTGCGTAGAGTGACCATGCACATAGACTAACAATGTTTTCTACGTTTCTCTAGCGGAGTCTGCAAGGGGGCCTCATTGGCCCTCATTTCGAAGAAGTAAGCAACAATGTCCCCTCAATGGGATACAGAATGTGACAGCATCTTCCATGATGAATCTTTAATATACAAAATCCACTGTGCTGCAGTGAATTGTAATTATATTACTCCCTGGTACCCATTGAGAGGATAGTCATATTTAGATGATTAAAAATAATGGCACACAAGGGGTTTTAGTTACAGAATTCATTGGTTTAAGCTTTGCTTCAAGCATAGGAAAATTATTTGGTAAGATCGTTTACTTTTTTGATTATCTCTCTAAAGGTGTTTGCAACATAAAACCTTATTCACACTTTTCAGGGATAATGCCACCTTTTTATGACATATGTTACTCTTCACAAAGGTTGACAACACAACATTTCACAGTATCTCCCACAAAAATTGAATGCGAAGGCATACCTCACTTTCAAAAGTCATGTGAGATACTGGTAAAGGGACTGGTTCGATGAGAAATTGTACCCTATAGGACACTTCCTGCAAGACATTTTCTGATCGAACAAGTCTCCTGTGGAACAAGAAGGTTCACAGCCATAAAAAGTGAAAAACTTGCATGTTATGCACAAACCAGGAATTGAATTCAATTGAAATTCTTTATTGTATAGTTAATTAAAACCGACACAATATTCCAGTACATAAGATATATTGCAGCAACATGATACGCTTGCGAATATCTCAGTATCAAAAAATAAAAGTTAGTTTAAACATCAAAAATAACACCGTTTTTGTTCAATACATTAAAATCTAATTCATTATTATTATTTACAGTGTTTTGACTTTTAAAAGACAGGGAGAGACCACTAAACAGCGTTATGACCGGTATCACTGTGTCGTTAATTTCTTATAACAAATTAAAAAATTTATCAGTTGGCAGATTAATTGTGGGTCCTTTGAGTCCAGACTTTTTAGTATGGCAGATCTGCAGGTGCGAAAGCCTCTTTCATTAAAATGTCTCCTCAACAAATGACGGCGATAGTGTCCTAAGGCTGGGCAAATACATATTAGATGTATAAAGTCCTGTGATGGTGCCCCACATAGGCTACATACTTTTGAGCCTTGGAACTTCCAGCTGGGAAGGTCGGCGTTGGAGGGCAACTTACCCATACGCAGTTCTAGGAACTTGTTTTTTAGATGAGGGGAAAAGGCAAGGCCCAGGTAAGCCGCTGGCTCTGGCTTAGTGTAAGAATGTAATACCATCCATGCGTGAGCTCGTCGGCTTAGCGTTACTTTGTCGTCTTGTAGCGAATGATTTTTGCCACCTTTTTCATGATTAGTTGGAATGATGCCAAGGGTAATTTTCGATGCCAGAGGTCGGCCGTCCTGGTTATTTGTAGTGAGGCATCTAGATACTTAGCGTGGTGAGACTTAGGGTCATTTTGCAGGGCGTCCCAGAGCATTTTATTAATTTCAAGCCCACGATTCAGACAGATTTTGTACCAGGTTTTGATTGCCTCATACCTTCTGTACAGTTGCTGTAGCTGCAGGTCAAACTCTAAATGTACCTTGGCTGAGGAGGCGTTGCATGGCAGACCAAATACCCTTTTATACACTTGCGTTTGGATGTTGTCCAGAATTACTGCGTCTGTTTCCGTGGTGGACTACACTTCCATAAGCGATGGTTGGAAGTAATTTCGCTTTGATGACTGCCATTAGTGGGGTAAACAGTGGGCCTTTTAAAGTTTTTGATTGACTACAAAATGCAAAAAGTAGAGCATTACCCTTTTTTTGTATGGCCTCGTACTGCATTGTAAAGGAGAACCTTCGACCCAGATGTATCCAGAGATATTTGTAGATGTTAACCACTTCTAGTCTTGAGTTGTTAATTGTGTATGTTATTTGTTTACGTAATCTGCGAGTTATGATCATGACCTTTGTTATAATTGTATTTATTTCCATCAGATTTGTTTTGGCAAAGTCAGCTAACTCATGGATAGATCTTTGCAAGCCAATTCTTGTGTGGCTTAAGAGGACAATATCGTCTGCGTAGGACAAGTGTGTCAATGGCAGTGTGCCCAGACGCGGTGGATGTGAATTGACACCATCTAGCCTTGGTGTTAAGTCCGCCATAAATAGGTTGAACAGATGAGGGGCCAGGACACATCTTTGCTTTAATCCCTCTTTGGTATAAATCTTCCTGGTAAGCCTTTGACCATCGATGATTTTGACCTGCATCCAATTATCAATGTGGAGATCCATCATTGGTTTCAGGATTGAATCCGGTAGACTCTGCTGCTTTAGTTTGGCCCAAAGGGTATATCTACTGACATGGTCAAATGCTGCTTTAAAGTCCACGAAGCATAGAAGAAGTTCTTGTCGCTGTCGCAGGCTTTTATCAGGATTAGCCCTATCGCTAGTGTGTTTGTGACTGTACCTGTGCCCCGTCGAAATCCCGACTGATTGAGAGGGATTTTTTTGTTCGCATCGGACCAACATATCAGGTCTGCTAAGATCAAGGAAGCATAGTATTTGGCCTCAGCATCTATTAACGTGATCAAACGGTAATTAGAGGGGTCTGTACGCTCTCCTCCTTTGTATGTTGGATTGATTATTGCGCCTCTCCAGCTCTGTGGGATGTGACTGGATGCACCTATCAATTGAAACAGGCAGTACATCTTGCTTGCCCAATAATTGGGATCTTGCTTGTAAATTGCTTGTGGTACACAAGCATGAATAATTCTCACTCTGATCCATAATGAAGTACAAGATGGTCCCTGTTATTAAGATCCGACTTTGGGCCCTTTTTAGGCCTTGCCTGAAAGCGCAGCTGTCGCAACATGTAATGTTTTCAACTTAAAAAATATCTTTCGGGAGTACATAGAGGGGCTTTGACTAGCCAGGAGTTATGCTCCTCCACTGAAAAAAGTGCCACACAGCTGTGATTATTTTGTTTTGCTTGAGCCAGCAGCAGTTTCCCATTCCTAATATTTAACTTTCAGGGGCACGCAGAGGTTAATATAACGTTGTTAAAAGTGTCTCATACAACTAAAGAATATATAGTATTTATTTCTCTCTGGCAGCACCACAAAAGGGAGGACAGTCATGAGGCATGTATTGCAGTCCCAGCACCCTCCCTTCCATGATTAACTTAAGAATTCATACTGCAGCTTGTTTTCTGTTTGAGAACAGTGTGGGATGCCTAGGGCTACAATAATCTACATGGGATTTTGGCCTGGTGTGACAGTGAAACTGATTCCTACCCTTATGTGATAAACATTAAAGAGTTGTCATCGTACTACTGAGAGAGTGGCCTAGTCTTCACCACATGTTGACTCTCCTCTGTACAGCATTTAATTGGGCCAAATTAGTGTACTTTCAAAAGACTGTGGGGCTTATTTATGAGAGGCTTGTGCCACCGAAGCATCACTTTTTTGACGGTCTGACAGCGCAAGTCTCTCAATCATATCTATGAGGAGACGTAAAGCCACTTTGTGTGATGTGATCATAGATATGGAATAATAAAAAGCAGCTGCCACCTTGCCTTACTCTGCGTCAAAGAAGCATTCCATGGATGTTGCGATGGGTTTTCCAGTGCAACACCCACGGATTTTGATGGTGCCCCAGAATTACTTATTCATGTAAACCTGGGGCAGCAACAAAACCTTACACCTCCCCAGAACAGGTGTAACGAAGAGAAATATTTTTATTACTCCTTGTTTTTTCCTCTTTCCATGAGGAATGCATTCTGCAGCACACATAGAAATAAGAAAACGACTCTCTGGACGGTTTTTGTGCAGGAAGGTGCCGCTTCCTGCACTAAAACAATTATGCCTGCAATGGAGGCACCTGTCATCCATGGTGCAAGGGTGTTCACGTTGGCGCTAGGCACCAAATAATGTGCCAGTGCAGGGCAAAAGGATAGGTATGCACTGTATTAGATAAATATGGTGCAGTCCTGCCCTTTCCCATTGGCATAGGGCAGCACCGCAAGAAGACTTGAGGCGCTGCCCTACTCCAGTTCCTCATAAATGAGCCCCTGCATGTTTTGCACTTTTTGACTTATGTAAATCTTATACTCAATACAACAGAAATTAGTTAGTTATGGCAGCAAACCAATCATCATACCTTTATTCCTTATGTGTTATTTATGAAATGAAGTGTTAAAGCCACCAGGCCTGAAATATTGATTGTGAAAAGTATATGTGAAAGTCAATAGTCATTTAAGTACGGATTGTTAAACCGGTCCTAGGATGCTTGTTTCCAGTCCAGGGAGGAAGGGCCTGGCAGTTCTGGCTGGACTGTTCCCATTGGGCACAGGGTCAAGACTGATTTGCATATGGCTGGGTCCAAACTGGAATGGTATGGTGAGCAAAAAACGATGGATTTAGGCCCAGATCTCTGTACTGGGGTGAATGTATGACATTGTTCTGCATTCTGTCCATCAATAGTTCTTTTTGCGGATTGTTATTACTCCATAATAGGGCATACATGTAGGTATTTTGTTATATGAAATCTCACAGATTACCTTAGCAGGCAAAAGTTTTGGCATTGTTACCACCTTTGACAAACTATGGGTATAGATGATGTGCACTTTGAGAATGCCTGTTAAGCCCAGACTTTGTGTGCCAACTATAATTTTGCTTACGTTTGCAAATATATGATGGTTTGCCTGATGGTTGCTTTGTTGGGAAGCTTACACTCAGTGCAGTAGGCCTGAGTTGTTTATGACGACAAACCTATGATAACACCTGTAGGCTTGACTGGTACACATGCAAATGCCATAGATCTGTCCTGTTTATTATGAAAAAGTTATTATGAAGGCAATAAGCCTTCCTTATCTATTGTGAAAAACATATAATAAAGCTAATAGTCTATTAACATGGTCACATTATGGCAAAGGCCTTGGAAAGGTATTCGGTTACAAGTAATCTCACAGATTACCATAGTGGGCAAGGGATAGCCTGCTCTAGCAAACCCTGGGAGAAAGGTTGCTACATTTCCCAGAGAAAAATTCTGGCCGTTTGTTCACTTTTTAACAGTCTACAATGGCCTGGGCATGATACGTAATATAAAAAATCTTCTGTATTCATTTTTAACACAGCTTTTTCATCTTTGTTTATTTAAATTACGAATCAGGGATCTTTAAGGCAGCTCTGGAACACATTTTAAAGTGCTTGCTTCTTATATTTACTGTTTAAAGAATACAGTGATAAGCAGAAAAAATTCTGGCTTTAGATGATTTTTCTAATTTTTATACAGACTGGAATATTAAGATACCAGTCATTCCGGTAAAAGATTCGGCCAGGTGGGAACTCTTGCTGGGAGTAAAAGTTCACTATAATGGTTCTTGTTAGGCCCTGTTGAGAGGTATTGTATATTGTTTTGCCAACTGTAATTTTGTATATATTTATAACTTTATAAGTATGCCAAATGCTTGCATAATTATGCACAACTTAATAGGCATATACTGTAAATAGTGTCAAGAAATTGATAAAGGCTATAGGCTTTAATGGTTCACTGAGAAAAAGTTATATCGGACTACTTAAGTGTGATCTGATTATAATAAAAAGTTATGACAAAGCAAGTTGACTTTACTTACCTATTGTTAAAATCATGTGTTAAGGGAAATAGACTTCTAAGGATAGATTGTTATTATACTGTTGGACCCAGTAGTTTTGGGCTGGCTGAGATGCATCGAAGCCAGTCAGAATCCACCATTCCAAATAGGATGTGTACGATACACTTGCCTGATAACCTGTGCTCACCCTCTGGTAGATTAACACCGAGCAATCAGGCTTATCCTCAGAGTTCTGGTGGAATGTGTTGGCACAACACACCCTCTCACTGCATTGGTCACAAAAAGACTCCACACCGTATGTATAAAAACACTTGTCTTTATATTATTCACCCACACTGAAATAATAAAGAGATACACAATGTATATACACTCTACAGTTATACGCAATTGTCAAACTTCTCTATTGAAATCAAAACGAAACACACTTTGGATATACACTTTATAGCGATATACAGTTGTCAGACTTTACCATTGCAGAGAGGTCATACAGCCACCCATCTCTGACTACGCCTCTTGACCCGCCCCCTCAGTCTCTTAACTCCACCAGCCAATGATACACGTTGCCCCTGCTGACGCCCTGTGGACTAGACAGTCGGAACCACCTAAACATGGAAAGAAACAATTACTTTGTTTTGTCCATCCAGATTAGGCTTACAGGTGCCCGATGGCAGCTGCACAAGTGCGGGATCGCTATTACCCCAGTAGCCAAAAGGTTGTGACCCAGGAAGCTGGTGAGCTCCCTCTCTGGAGAAATGTTTTCTCATCAAGTGAAGGTGTGACCTGCCGTAAAACTCCGGCAGTGAGCTGCAGATGCCCACAAGGTATACAAGACTCCTCGAGTCTTGTCTCAATGTTTTCCAAAACAAAGCACCCTGTGGCAAGGGTCCAGGGAGCGGAAGCCAACAACTTCGGACAGAGGCCGCAATGTCAGACACTGGTGTCCTCCTGATTTGGAGGCCGAACACAGTCTCAGCCCAGGTACCCCGAGCATGAATGTATGACGTTACAACGCAAACATTTACAATGCATGCCTTTACAATGCAGTTTTTACATCGCAACATCCATTCCAACGCATTATTTTACATCACGTGCCATTACAACGCATTTTTAGAAACTACATTTACCAACACATTCCATCGCATTATACCATTACAACGCATACCATTACAACGCATACCATTACATTGCATTTAAAGTAAGTGTTGGATAGTGTAGGGGTAAAAATTACTATTCTAACTCCAGTGGGTGCAGCAGTAGGGTAAGTGTTGGATAGTGTAGGGGTAAAAATTACTATTCTAACTCCAGTGAGTGCAACAGTAGGGGAAGTGTTGGATAGTGTAGGGTTAAAAATTACTATTCTAACTCCAGTGAGTGCAACAGTAGTGTAAGTGTTGGATAGTGTAGGGGTACTATGCATTGTAATGGTATGCGTTGTAATGACATGCGGTGTAATGCCTGCGTTGTAGTGACATGCGTTGTAATGACATGCGTTGTAGTGACATTCGATGTAATGCCTGTGTTGTAATGACATGCGATGTAAAGGATGTGCATTGTAGTGATTGCGTTGTAAAGGTAGTGCGATGTAATGACTGCATTGTAAAGGTTGTTTCCCCCTGAGCACCCTTCGGACATCACACGCTTGGGAGCACAAGCGAGCACAAGTCCCCTGGTTACAAGCACGATCCCCTTGGACTCTGTAAGCTTCCCCACACTACTCAAACTCCACACATCCCGGCACCTCAGATGGCTGCTAATGTTTGTGCACACAGTCTTCTTGGAGAGTACTTCCAGACCCAGGCCACAACAGTTGGTATTAGCTGCAGGCCAGCAAGTTACAGACAAAATCCGCCAAGTAATAGTCCCCATCTTGGACCCGTGCAAGTTTGCTCAGCTGTTAGCCCTGTGAACGCCGATCTTGCTGCTAATTATTCTGCTTTTTGCACATTTGTTTGTACTGTAGTAATGAACTGAAATGATGCCATCTTTTTAAAAATTATCTTTTGGGTGTCGCGATGTTTTAACCTGACTTTTTAAAACTTTTAAAACCTGTAATTGAAATATAGAGTACGGGGGGAATCGAACGTGATTGGAGGGAACAGGAAGTGGGGATTTTATTTTGTTGGACCCGCCATCTTGGTTAAGGCGCGGTCTAGCTTACTAAACACTGAGGAGATAAAACGGGACGCTGCTGTGGCGCGCAGCGGGCGCGCCGCTGGCGTGCCGAAGGCGCGCCCAAGGCAAGCCCGTCTGCACCCGTCCGCGCCTCGGATGCGCTGGACCACCATGGTATTAGCAACAGAAGTAAGATGCCTATTAGAGCATATAAACCTCGAATTAGTTATAACACTGGAGATCTCAAAGATCTGAATATTGGTGCGAAATGTTGTCCCCACTCTCTCTCGGTGGGCTCCATGAAAGCATGGAGTTGTGAAACATGCCACTGGACCCTCCCCCTTCCCCCGGCCACCGCTGATATATCCTTTCCAGGGGAACGCTTGCTTGATCAACCCATATTTACCAATCAGCGAGTTAGCAATGACTTAAAACTGATGCTCTTGAATACTCGCTCTATGAAACAGCACGAACACCAAATTTTCTACCTTCTTTCTGAATCTAAGCCTGATGTGCTGTTTCTTACTGAAACATGGCTTCATGAAGGGTCTATCCCCACTATCGCCAATGCCATTCCACCCAATTATCTTATTATAAGGAAAGATTGTGTAGGGGGACGTGGTGGAGGAGTGGCGATTATTTATAAAAATACGTTCACTTGTACTACCATTCCCAATTTTGTTTTAGAGAATACGGAAAGCTTGAGTTTCCTTTTAAAAATATCTCCCCATCATTCTATAGCAGGGGCTTTAGTCTACCGGCCTCCCGGTCAAGCTAAAAGCTTCCTGGAAGGTTTGAATTTTGCCATTTCCCCCTTGGTTGCTAAATATGAACAGTGCTCAACTTTAGGTGATTTAAACATTCATATGGATCTGCCACATAATTTGGACTCAACGAAATTGTATGAATCATTAAATATGCTTCATTTTCTTCCATATGTTACCCATCCCACCCACAAATAGGGTCATATACTAGACCAAGTTTTCTCAACTAAATTAATTGAAATGGCCGTCCCTCTCCCCCTGGTCTTGTCAGATCACTATTTATTAACGTTTAGCATTAAGGAAACTTTGGCCCTATCCTCTAAGTCTCATGCACTACGGACTAACAGTTTTAGATCGTTTAAATCAATGACCTCGGCAGCCGTAGGAGCTTTTTTGGAAGCACATCCTTTTTCGTTTACAGATAGTCTTGCTTCGGGTGTATCTTCCTTAGAAAGTTGGCTCGAAACTTGTGTAAATAACATTGCCCCTCTTAAAGCCCGGGTAGCTAATAGAGGTAGACCTTCTGCTCCCTGGTTTACGGAAGATCTCAGGAAGAGCAAGAGCCTCTGTAAATGTTTAGAAAGGAAATGGAGACAGGACTATGACATACGGGCCAAGCAAACCTACAAGACTTCACTAAAAGCTTACTATAATAAAGTTCGCCGGGGAAAAATGAACTTTCTCAACGAAAGAATTGAGAAAGCAGGAAATAAAAGTGAAGAACTTTTTAAAGTTGTAAAAGATTTTACGGCCCTTAATGCCATAAAAAAACCTTTTACTCCAACGAAAGCTTGGACTGACAGCATTGCTCAATTTTTTTTCACAAAAATCTCCTCTTTACAGGCTACTTTCGTAGCAGCAGGTCCCGACTGTCATGGGAATCTGGATAGGCTTTTCCTACAGCTACCTCCGTCTGTGAACTGCCTACTACATATTCCAGAACTTTCATTAGAAAAATCTTTACATCTTCTTCGCTCTCTCAAGTCAGGATCTCCAGTAGATCCTTGTCCGGCAAAGATTCTGGCCTCGATAGCAGAGGTAATCAACCCGGCAGTTAATCGGGTGCTGAACCTTTCACTATCTATAGGGACAGTACCCGATAACTGGAAACATGGGAAAATTCTTCCTCTTTTAAAAAAACCCTCCGCTGATCCATGGACAGCTAGCAATTACAGACCCATTTCATTGCTCCCTGCCTTATCCAAGACGCTGGAGAAATATGTAAATCAGGTTCTCAGAGAGTTTGTAGAATCTAACGGTGTCCTTCATGCTAGCCAGTCTGGCTTTCATGCCAACTATAGCACCGAAACAGCTCTCCTCGAGATATCGGAGTCTATAAAAGTCACCTTGGATAAAGGTGGGAGAGCAGTATTGGTATTGTTGGATCTATCGGCAGCCTTCGATACCGTACCCCATGACCTTCTCCTTGATCGTCTTTGAAGGTGCGGCATTGGGGGCAATGCCCTACAATGGTTTCGGTCTTACCTTACCAATCGCCAGCAAGCTGTTTGGTCCCCCCCTTTTGAGGCCCCCATTCAATCTATGAATGTGGGAGTTCCCCAGGGTTCCATCCTGAGCCCCACATTGTTTAATGTGTATGTGGCTCCCCTGGCACTGTTGGTTGAACCTTTTGGTGCTAGAATCGTCTCTTATGCGGACGATACACAACTACTATTCACATGTGCCAAGGGTGAAGCATTGGATGGGAAGATGATTAACCTATGCCTCTCGGCGGTGTTTAACTGGTTTAATGTAAACCATCTTCGATGTAATTCCGAAAAATCAGAAATGATTTTTTTCGGTTGTTCACCAGGCGATGAATGGCGTGAATGGTGGCCATCTAATATGTCTCCTCCAACTGTTCTGGCCACTACGGTTAAGAACCTGGGGGTTAAACTTGATAGTAATCTTTCCATGAGTGCCCAGGTTCAATCATTGGTGGGCACTTGTTTTGGTCTACTTAGGATGATGCGAAACTTCTTACCACTACTCTCTATGCCCCATAGGAAGATAGTCGTGCAAGCCTTGATACTTTCTCGGCTCGACTATGTGAATGTGCTTTATTTAGGCCTTCCTTAGTATCTGTTTAATCGGCTGCAGGTCGCCCAGAATGCTGCTGCCCGAGCAATTTTCTTAGCTGATCGTCACACTCACACGACCCCTCTCCTTAGAACACTCCATTGGCTCCCAGTCCGTAAGAGGGTATCTTTTAAAGCACTGGTATTGGCCTTTAAGGCCTTTCATAATGTCGGTGCTCCTTACTTAAGGGCTAGATGCCAGCAGTATGTACCTGCACGCAATTTACGGTCCTCATCCTCCTGTTTGCTATTTACCCCTAGGTTCTATCGTGCTCGGCTGGGAGGTCGATCTTTTCAGGTACTGGTATCTGCACTCTGGAATAATTTACCTACTGAGTTGCGCTGGGAAAATGATCTTCTGCGCTTTCGTCATAAACTAAAAACGCCGCTGTTCTCATGATCAGTGTCCTAGGTGTCTGATTGTTGAGGGTTTTTTGTTGCGGGTTCCATATTAGCGCCGGGACACTCTTGGGAGTAGCCGTGCGCTCTACAAATACCCAGTAACATTAACATTAACATTGGAGCACGACAAGCTCCAAGCCACCTCAAATCTGCAGATAGTCCAGTTGCAGTCCCTCCTGCCCTAATGATTTCTCATGTCAATGTCCCAGTATCGAACTAGTGTAGTATAGTTACAAATTCAAAAGTGTCTCTACTTTCAGGGGCCGGAACCTCAGTTGTTATAACCCACCAAGGCCTTTGAATATACAACCAGTTCAGAAGGTCACCTTTGAAATACACAAGCCGTCTCTAAATGTTGTCCTGTCTGCCATCCTACCCCTGGTAGTTTGATTACAATCTTTTGGGGGGCTAAGGCCCTGCCCCATGGAATGCAGGTGCCAATTCCACACCCACACAACCATCCCAGAAAGGCCTTTTGGAGTCAGAGGTCCACAGGCTCCCTTGAACCCCATAGTTTATGGCCCTCTATCAGGAATGCACAAATGTGGCTGTTCCCCTAGCACCCAGCTGTGAATTAGGAGACAGGCTACCAGGCAGACAGAGCCACACACATCAAAATGCCCACTTTCCCAAAGTGACATTTCCACCACCATAATGTCGAACCCACTTCCACTACCTAACACATCAATACTATACTGCTACTTTTCTGCCCAGTGGAAATAATGCTCATCAGCATTTTCCCTTCTCCCCCTTATGCTAATCCAATGTGAGAAGCAGGCCATGTCATACTGAACACACCAGCAGGTGTTATTCACGCCCCTTGCATGTAACACACTTTGGCAAAAAACTCCGCTGTGTAGCGGAGTTTACCGACTAACCCTAGTATTTAATTTATATGCGCTGGTAGCGGTGCAGTATGCATGAGGTTTGCTCCCTGGCATCCAGTCCGCTATGCTTTGGGGAAACAGCCCACAAACTGCATAGTTTTAAATTTCTTGACGTCAATCAATGTCATTGGCATGCGCAGGCAATTTGAATTTACACATTCTCCACTCCGTTGAGCTGTCTGTCTTCCGCTTTGCGCTACCCGTCTCTCGTTGCATTTCCTGGTGTTTTTTCATTCGCTTCTCTGTCTTTCTCTCTCTATCTTTTTCTCTATCTCGCCCTCTTTCTTTCTCTCTCTCACATACCCCAGGACACACATATTATCATCATCATCATTATGATAATTTAAAATTCTGGTCTAAAAGAAATTGACAACAAAAAAAAAACGCAATACTAAAGCCGTTCGAGCTGCAGTGGCCTTTTTGAGACAGATGAGGGGATTAAGGTAAAAGGCACTTAAATTTCAATTTCATAGTACATTGCCCGGGTAAATGTTTAACTCGATTATTATGAGTTTAATAATACATACATTCAGAAATCAAACATTGACATGTGACCAGTTTTGCAAAATGCCTGCCAGTGCGTTGCAACAAGGATCTGCACTCTGCATGTATTTTTGTAAATTCTGATCTGTGGTGGCAAAGCCACATTGATGATGAAACTGCAATGGCCACTCTGCCCTGTTTTCCAGTGGACCAGCGATGCCCTTTGGATGTGCGTCCATTCATGTACAGCACACTGATTCAACAAGTGGCTTGATTTGTAATGTATGAGACCAATTAAATACATTCTTGTGGGACACGGGGTCATATTTTCAAGCCCCTATCGCCACCACAGCGTCACCTTTCTTGATATTGTGGTGGCGATAGGGGTTTTGCCTTATTCAGAAGGCGGCGTTAAGCCACTAATGTGGCCTAACGACGCCCTGTGAATAAGGCACCCGTTTGCGCTATAATTAGCGTGAAAGGGGAAGGCAGGGTTGTTGTCGTGGGTGTCCCATCGCAACACCCATTGAATTTGATGCTGCCCCATATTTACAAGGGTGGCGTAAATATGAGGAAGCACCAAAATTAAGACCAGGGAAAACCTGGTCTTACCCATGCGCAATGAGGAGAAATGTTACATTTCTCCTTGTTTTTGCTGTTTCCATGTGTGCTATGTTGTGCAGTTCACATAGAAACAGCACAACACCGTTGATTGTTTATATGCAGGAAGGTGTCCCTTCCAGCACATAAACAATCATTTAAAAAAATCATGTTTTGCAATTTCTATGCGTGTTGCATTAAGCAGCACACATAGAAGTTTCAAAACGCCATTTCAGATTGTTTATGTGCAGGTAGTGACACCTTCCTGCACATAAACAATCATTCTCCTCAATGCAGGCACCCTTGCACTATGGTGCAAGGCTACCTGCATCGGCGCTAGGCAGCTAAATTAGCGCCAGCGCAGAGTGAAACGCAAGGCTGCACCGTATTCTTGTAAATAGGGTGCCGCACTGCGTTTCGGAAGTGGCAGAGCCAAGGAGGATAACGCTGCTCTCCGCCACTTCCTTGTAAATATGCCACACAGTCTTTAATGCACTGAGGAATGAATTGTCCGCACAGGCAAGTTCTCAACTCTCCCTGATTTATAGAAGTGCGCAGAGACAGTCTGACTGCCTAGAAATGAATTAGGCAGCATTTTAGTGACAACAAAAATTATCAATGCATTTATTCAAACTTCATACGAGCTATTTGCTTCATGGGTCATTGAAAGGAGAGAGATCTGGCATAAAACCTAGGGATGTCATCAAAAGCTTTTCTCCAAGCTACCGCATTACGGGTTTCAGCTGGAATTATGATCTGGAAGTTGTACACTGTTCTGCAGCACATGCTTTAACCCAATAAACTACCCTGTCTCATTGGGATTGGGAGCCATTTGTGTCCTTGGAGGTGTGTCAGTGTCACGATCCTTCTCTGTACAGCAGTCACACACTTGGCTGTTGCTTCGGGTTTGTAATCTTCATGCTGTGTAGGGATCCATGCAGCAGGCACATGAACAGCTGAGCTACCTTCATTGAGCGTGGGACCGGCAGTTATATACTGATCTCAGACTTTAAATGTGTGAAGAAGCTGGGATTGGGCTGTCATCGGGTGGCGTCTCTGCAGCAGGCGACCAACCCACTGAGCTATATCGATTTAAAATGTTTCACCAGATATTTACTAACATGATAGCAGTCCCTGCCTGTGGAAGCTTTCACCAGGCATTTGAAAGATGGTTTCTCTAGTTTTTTCTTTAATTCTCAGGTCTTGGGGGCATATTATCAAGCACGGGGTTAAAATAATCGCCGCTTTAGCGGCAGAAAACTGCCGCTAAAACGGCGATAATGGGCTTGATAATATGCTCTTTGGAATTCCAATTGAAGCCCATGTTAGATGTCCTTCACATTTAACATGGGCTTCAATTGGAATTGCAGTGTGCGTAGAGGCCCTGGACTGTGTGGACAAAATCCACTGCATCCACAGTTTAGAGTCCACCTCCCCCGCCCGGGCTTATCCCGATTCAGATTTACCCTCGCACAGAACACCTCATCTTATCTAAGCCATGAGAAACCCCCAAAATGCATCTGAGTCTTTCGAATGATGTCTATATATTTGTACAAAGCTATCACCCTGTCGCCATGTTTCTCAAAGTATATGCTGGCATATATCAAGAAAGCAGACGTCCAATTCTCCAAATTATTCCGTACCCTCAGCCTTCTAGTCAGTTCCCACTCTTTCTCCTTAGACCCCTCCTTGGACTGAATGTGTCTATGCAACAGCCTAAAAACATCAACATATTCATGTTTCCAAATCCTGTTCTCGGCCTTCTCTGATAAATGGGACCCCAATGGCATTTCCAGGCAACCTCTACTTATGTTTGTCATAATTCGAGGCCTCATCCCCCGTGTCCCTGCAGACTCCTCCAAACTATCTGAGTGACACATCTTCCCCTCCGCCGTCTTTTTGCCACCTGATTCTTGGGCATCCCTTTTCCCTTCACAGCTCCCTTAGCCTTACCCATGTCAGTGACCTCATCCCCAACACCTACAGATCTGCAGGTGGCTCCACTTTTCTTCTGCTACCCAGATCCCCAAACAGACCACCATTCTCCCTGTATCTGAAGGCAATGGCTCCACGTCGTTCTTCTCTTTGCGAGTTCCGCCACCCTGTTTTGTCACCGTGCTTTTGGTGCGTTCCTAGTCTGCACTGTAGAAACACCAGCTGCACCACTGGTTGCGTTCCCCGTTCCCTTGTGACACACCTCAGGTATTTCCACTTCTTCATACTCCCAGAGCTCGCCTTCCTCCCACTCATCACTGCCTTGACCATAATCCAGCACTGGCACATCTTTGCACTCACCCTCCTCAACCTCAGTCATTTTAGCCACTAAATCACGCTTCCACATGCTAACATCTTTGTCCCACTGGGACCAATGATCCTGAGTGGGGTGAAATGCGCTAGCCCTCAGTTAAAGGGCTGCCACCGCAGACCACCCCACCTCTTCACTCCAATGTCTCGGGCCGTAGGTCACCCTGCTGGCATTGCAGTTTGTCTGCCAGCCTCTGTTGCTGACATTGTCTGCACATCCCCTAACTGGCTGCACCAACCAACAGGGTCCTGAGCACCACCGGGTCCCTGAGCCATAAAAGCTCCATGCCTGTTAGGGCCATGGACTTCCTCATCTGGCACCCATATCCAATGTTCTTCCTCAACCCCTGGAAAAGTGTCTCTTTATCCACATCTCCCCACTTTCGTGGGTGGGCCACCTGCCACCCGCCTCCACGTGCCAGCCTCTTCCTCCCTGGCCCTACATAATTGCTCCCAGTGTTCCTCGGTCTCCTGGACCAAGTGGGTTGCTCGTTATGGTGCTGCTCCCAGTCTGGTCACTGCTGCCCATGACTGTACCATCCTCCATATGCACAGCCCTCTCTTCCCACCACCGTCTTGAGCCATGTTTGTCAGGTTTCCGGCCGCATTCTTCCATTTTTGGCAGGCCCAGTCTTTCCTCCATGCTCCCCTTCTAGGGTTGCCCCGGAAGACAATCAATAGGGGCCTTCTGCCCCAGACGCCTTGCATCGATATCTATTAAAGCTGTGCTTGTGCTGGCCCGTGCGAGCACATCAGGCCTGGGCCCCCCGGCCTCTGGCTCCTCCGACTGTCCTGGTCTTCAGAGGGGGCCTGCAAGCCTCGCATCTCCTGTGGAGCACCAAGCATTCCTGTTCCACCTGCGTGTGGCATTCTTGCCGCGCACTCCCTCCCTTGATGATATGCAGGCTGCCACTGCTGCGGCCACACCGTCCGAAGCGGAATGCGTTGGGTGAGCTAACCCCACCCACGCCTGCCCTAGAACTCTGGGCATGAGTATGTCTTCTCACCCGGCTGTTTCCAGCATGTACAGCGTGGCCCTCACCTCTTCTGCAGAAGGCATGGTCATACCTCGCGGATCACGGGCGATTGATTCACGGCAATACAAATCATGCTGTATGCCATCCAACTCCGTACTCAATATGGACTATCTTAAAAAATCTTTCTATAAAATTTACTGCATATTCCTTCCCCACCTGGTGATGCTCACAGTCAGGAAAAGTCCGCACACACCCTTCCTGACTCTTAAAAGCCCTAACGAACTCCCGCCCATTCCCCCTCTAACTACCTATCCGCTCCCATATCCTGTTTTGGGCATGAAGCACCTCGGAGGAAAACTAGCCTGCAACTCACTTCCCACCGGGGGCCATCAATTCCGAAATAGGCATGACTGAAAATGAATTAAGTACTTTACATTTTCCTGAAAAGTTATAATTGTTGATTTTACTCACTTATGCAATGGGAATTACAATTTTACATACATCCAGTCAAGACAACATGAACTTTAAATGGAACCTTAAACTGCCAGAATGCCAATTATTAAGGCCTACCCTTAAATTTCAAGTTGGGAACTTCTGATCATCACCACTGCCGAAAAGGTTTGCCAGCAAAGAATGGTATTCAAAGCGCTGAAATCATCAGGACATCAATCAAAACACTGCCCAAAAAAGCCATAAAGTGCAATGACCGCAGTGGTTACAAAGAATAAAAGCAGCAGCACAACAGTATAAAACACTGTTCATTAAAAACACAAAATGTAGCAGTAAAGACTGAAGTTAGATGGATTGAAAGCAGCAGGGTATCTGTATAAAAATCACTGCCTAATAAAAACAAAGTGTAAGTCTTGAAGATCGAGGGTACAAAGATGAAAAGCAGCAGTGTACCAGTGTAAAATCTCTGCCTAATTAAAACATTAAGGGCCATCTGTATGAAGGCAATTTTGCGATCGCAAATGCCGAAATTCGCAGAATTTCGGCGTTTGCGATGGCAAAACAGCAGTGTCATATGTATGACACAAACCACCCCATACAAAATAAGGAATCGCAAATTTTGCAATTCCCTATTTTGCGATTGCATCTAAGGAATCGCAAATTGCGATTCCTTAAATGCAATGTAAAAAGCACATGAAAAGTGCAATTTGGACTTAAGGAATCGCAAATTACCACTAACTTCAAGTTGGTGGTAATTTGCGATTTCTTTGAAAAATGCACTTTTATGCATTTTTCAAAGTGCAATGTGACTGTATGTGCGCCACATCTGCACCCATGCTCATTTCAGGGTTGCAACAGGGTGTCCTTTTGACACCCTGGCACCCTTGAAATTGCATTCCCAATTTGCAATTCTCTAATTGGGAATCGCAAATTGAGAATGTCTTCCCATTCATCCCTATGGGCCTCTAGGCCCATAGGAATAAATGGGGAGGTATTCCTTAATTGCAAATCGCAATTTGTGATTCGCAATCAAGAAATATGTAGGATTCGCAAAATTTATTGCAAATCCTACATACATAGGGTTTTGCGATTCTCAAATAGCGATTCGCAAAAAAAACGCTATTTGAGAATCGCAAATGGGCATTTTCATACATATGGCCCTAAGTGCAGCAAATGAATAGCGAGATTAAAATGATTGAAAGCAGCAATATACATGTATGAAAACACCACCCAATATAAACAAATTCCTCCAATAAAGAGTTAGGTTAAAGAGATTGGGATCAGTTGCATACCTGTATGACATCTTTGACCAATTTAAATGTAATGTGTACCAATGAAGAGAGAGTTTCCAAGGATCTAAGCATAGGTACTCTCAAACATTTTTCCAGGGGCCAAAATATTTGTCCTGTGATGCGACAGAAGGATGCATTGATGCCAACCGGGGGACGGTTGGGAAAGGGGTAGTCAGGGAATGTGGTGATAAGGTGTAAGTAGGGGAAGTAAAGCAAATACATCTAGTGGCTGAATTGCATTCACCGTGTGAAACCAGAAAACCTGGGATTAATCCTGGCCATCCGACTCTGCCAAATTCTGTGATCTTAGGCAATTGTTTTTATTTTACTTTTTCTCATTTTTCTTCATTATTGCATATAAGAGGACCTAGAAATATAGGACTTTGGGATGTGCGCTTGACAAAACCTTCTCCAGTGATCCATTTGATAAAACATAATTTTGTTCATGTATAATAGGAACCCAGTCAACCCAAAGAGCACACTTAACAATTGACTTGTCTCTTAGTTCACTATTGGAAGTGTTGTTGTCAGATTAAAGGAAATAATGGGTGTTTCTAAATTCATGCTTGAAACTGTCACTTTTTTAAAAAAACTCAATGCACTGATATAATCTTATTTACTGAGGAGAAAGGGTGCTGTCCTTTCTCCTCAGTGACATCCACTTTTTGAATTTTGAAGAGACTTTTGCATATTTTTGCACTTTTGCTGCAAGATGCCTTCAAAAATTAAGGTGTTCCCAAAATTAAGTGGTGCAGGACACCCTTGTTACTTCCCTTTTTTAACTTTAGCTAACTTTTAAATTAATTCTTACCTGTTTGTTTAACATTTTTTAATGTTAGTGTTAAATTGAGTTAAAAGCAGCTCAGAGCTGCTGTTGACTAGGGGGCTGCATGTAAAGGTCAGCAGTGCCTCATGCATCCCTCATGCCTTACTTTGAGTATCACTGATCTAAAGCAACAGATCAGTAATGTAAAAAAGGCGTTGTCAATATGGAATACCTTTGCATTGGGTATTACATAAAATCTAAAGCTGCAATGCCTTTGGCACCAAGGTCATCACATTAATGAATCTCCACAATGCCACATGATTTCTCACTCAAATATCAGCTTTAACTATATTTTGAAAATTCAACCATTATTCGGCAAACATTAGCTTATAAATCCTGAGAATGCATGCATTTAATCTCAGATATACACTTTGCAAATTTGGTATCTATTAATGTATTGAACCAAACAAAAGCTTCCAATTTAGGGGCATATTCACAAGCCCCTATCGCCACCACAACGTCACTTTCAGTGCCGTTGTGATGGTGATAGGGGCCTCGCCTTATTTGCAAGGCAGCGTTAAGCAGCACACATAGAAGTTACAAAGCGGCATTTTGTATATGTGCAGGAGGGGGGACCTTCATGCAAATAAATAATCTTTCTTGTCAACACAAGCACCTTTGCACTATGGTGCAAGGGTGCCTGCTTTGGCTCCCGCAGCTGAAGTTGGCGCCATTGCAGGGAGAAACGCAGGGCTGCATCAAATTTTGGTAAATATGGTGCAGCCCTGCGTTTCTAAAGTTAGGAAGCATGTCGTTAGCCTTCTTGGCTTAACAACACGCTTCGTCACTTTATTGTAAATATACCTCTTAATTAGTTAGGTTGCACATTAGAGCCACTTCTGGGTAGCTACTAATAGCTCCCAATCTACTTGTTGGAGAAGCCTGTTCTAATCCCTTATGGAGTTAAATTATTGAGAGGTGCTTGACAAATACTTATGTATGGTAATGTTGAATTGTTGTAGGAAATTGGATGGGAAAATGCTTTGTGGAGCTATGCAATGCATAATAAACGGAAGCTTGGCATATTTCTGGTGTTTTCAATTTATCTTTTGCCAGGTTGCTAAAATAAACTGTTTCCAATTTCTCGAAGTGCAGTTCATTTTATACCGATGCACACATTTGTATTAACCAGATTCTGAGGGCCTCATTTATGAAAAGTGTTCCATCGCTGCGGTAAAACAGTGATGCAACACTTTTCAGTGAACCCTCCTTGCGACATCATGGATGCGCCACATTTATAGCACGGCGCTCCATGTTGCAAGGATTTCACTGTGACACTTCTATGATCCATTTTTGCAGGGGAACGCCCACCCTGCATACATTATACCTGATGCTGTTATGATATAGCGCAGGGCTTTACAAAGTGACACATCTGCTTAGATGTGTCACTTTGTAAATATAGCGCAACTTGGTGCATTTTTTACACTGACGCAGTGTCACAAAATGTGATACAACGGTGGTGCAAAGGGCTCATAAATAAGCCCCAAGAGTTTATGTTCCACTAGGCAGCCCCCATATCATACTCCTTTTCACCCAGGGTACCTGGTGTTGTAGGTGCTGCATACGCCCCCATGTTGTGAAGGGCATACTAGAGCAACCCTGAAGCTTATTACTGAACCAATTGGTATTGGTCATACGGAATACATGCCCTTGATTACCTTATACCATCCCTGTCCATCGTAATCAATCCATTATCCTCAAATGCCCCATCCCTACCACTGCAAGCTCTTTCTAGGCATTTTCTATAGCTGAACTCATTTCTTTTATTAATCCCTCCCAAGGTGGGTGAATAGTGATTGGATTTATTGTAATAGAGTTTGATTCTCATGGTTGTGTATACAGTAATATCTGATTTTAACGTACAGAAAATAATATATGCAATAAAACATTCAGTTTACTGTTTATTAACAAAAAGGCCATTAAAAATTTACATACACGTGGGTGAAAGGCTGTCTGTATTTCCTCACTGTTAAGTGCAGTGTACCATGACATGTCCTAACCCTTTTTTCCTTTATGTTTGAAATTTTAGCAGTGGGATTGCTGAGTTTATCTGCAAACAAAAAAAATAAGAAAAATATGTCTTTCCCTACTAGAAAAGTCAAAGATCAATATTGTGTTTGAACACTAAAAAAGGAGTCCCGAAAACCCTCCTACAGATTCTAATGAAGGCAAGAGAACAAAAGAGTTGTCCGATGCTGCTCTGTCTAGCAGTGAAGGCATATGCTCACATTCTTATGACATCCCTGAAACCTCATCTGCTGCATTGGAGCTGTGCTAATGATAGTTCTGTCATTGTTGATATTACTGATATTTCTTCATATGCTGACTGCACCGAGAGTTCAAGGTTGAAGATTCATCTTTTTATGTTGGCAGCTAGGACAACAGTACTTCTCTGGCTGGCCTTGCTGATTGTTCATCATCCTGTGATGACAATTCAGCCAGCTCTTCTTTAAGGAGTGACATAATATAGGCATCTAGAATCAAAGAAACTAGTCAGACACCAATATAAAAATTCCACCAAGCAAGTAAATTCTTTGCAGACGACTTTTCACTTTATCATTATAGCGACCCAATGCAACCAAAACCTCCAACATTCCCCTGAACTGCATGCCATAGGTTTAATAGAGATTACAAAACCGATTCTTAGGTAGAGTATATACTTCTTAAAGATGCTGTTTATTTTTTTGCAGGCAGGTATTTTAGTGCTGTTTATGTGGGAGGAGGAGGATGTGAACCTGGCAATACGGCATTCGTTGATATTGGCTTCAGTAAGTAGGAAAAGCTTACTCGTTCTTTGTCCAGAAAGCCTACTTGGCAGGGAGGATAGAGGCTGCCTCCAACTCCTGTAAGGAGATTTTCTCTATAGTTAGAGAATTTATTTCTCCACGGACTAACATCTTTGAGGAGAGACCCTCTGATTCTTGGGCCTCTGATCTTGCTAGTTTTTTTACTAGCAAGATCCAACTTATACAGGATTCTTTTCCATCGGTTGTATCCGTGGAGCGAATTAATTCTGAGGCCAATCGATCGCCCCCTGCTTCGCCAGGTATGACGCTGGGCGTATTTCCACCTTTATCTGCGCCCGCCTCGTTAGCACTTCTGGGCAATTTGAAATCGGGCTCGCCCTTGGACCCATGCCCTGCTAAAATTTTGGCAAAACTGGCCGAGGTGGTTAATCCATTGGTTAACCCGCTACTGAATCTCTCGCTGAGTCAGGGAGTGGTTCCGCAGGCTTGGAAGCAGGCAATGGTCATCCCGCTGCTCAAAAAGCCTGGTCTGGATCCAAAAGCCCCAGTCAACTACCGGCCTATCTCTCTGCTGCCGGCTCTTACAAAAGTTGTTGAAAAGCACGTGCAGACGGTGCTGTCCAACTTTCTTGAGTCTAATGAGATTTTGCATGCCACTCAGTCGGGTTTTCGCCCAAATCTCAGTACGGAGACTGCGCTCCTCGAGGTCTCAGAAACCATTAAAGGGGTTCTGGATACTGGGGGCAAAGCCATGCTGGTGTTGCTGGACTTGTCGGCAGCTTTCGACACCGTCCCCCATGATGGTCTCCTCATAAGACTCTATGAGATTGGACTACGGGGGACGGTGTTTAGCTGGTTTTCCTCATTTCTAACGGGCCGCCGGCAAACGGTCTGGGCCTCGCCTGATTCCGCCGTGATGCCGCCTCTGGGAGTCGGGGTCCCTCAGGGCTCTATTTTGAGCCCGACCCTCTTTAATATCTTCATGACCCCTTTGGCGGCGTTGGCGGAGTCGTTTGGGGCCCGGATCGTATCCTATGCAGACGACACCCAGCTCCTCTTCTCGTGTAAGAGAGGAGGAGACTTTGATGGGGAAAGTATCCGGGATTGCCTTGGGGCTGTGTTTCAATGGTTTCAACTGAACAGCCTCAAGTGCAATTCCGATAAGTCCGAGGTACTTTTCTTTGGGTGCGACACGGAGCCAGTCTGGCAGGCTTGGTGGCCTACCAATATGTTCCCCCCAACTTGTTCATCCCAAATGGCTAAGAACTTGGGGGTCAAGATGGACAAGGGGTTGACTATGAAGTCTCAGATCCTGGGGGTGTCGGGCACCTGCTTCGGCCTCCTGAGGATGCTACGGAGGTTTCTTCCCCTCTTATCGGAGGAGCACAGGAGGCTGACTGTGCAGGCTCTGATAGGCTCCAGGTTAGATTATTCTAACGTTCTGTACCTGGGCCTGCCAGAGTACCTGCTACAGCGGCTCCAAATTGTGCAGAATGCTGCGGCGAGAGCGATCTTTGGCTTGAACAGACGCGTCAGTGCGGCGGGCTTGCTCCAGACCCTGCACTGGCTTCCAATCCGCAAGCGGATCGCCTTTAAGGCTTTGACCTTGACATATAAGGCCCTCCATGCGACGGTAGCAAAATACCTCCAAAGGAGACTTGCTTTCTACCGTCCGGCTCGTTCTCTGAGATCAGAATCCCTGTTTTTGGCGTCCGTCCCGCGAGTAAAGAGAGCGCGCTTGGGAGGTCGCTCTTTTGGACTACTGGCGCCACAGCTGTGGAACTCTCTGCCTCTTACACTTCGGGGAGCCACTAGCTTACTAGCTTTTAGAAAGGATCTCAAATCCTGGTTGTTTACTCAGTAGGTCTTGTCTCGTTCGTTGTTTTTCTTTCTGTCGGGGTCACTTTCTCTTTTAATGTGTTTTGTTAACATACTGTAGTCTACCTTAAATAAAAGCGCCGGGACACTCTTTTTGAGTAGCCGTGCGCTCTATAAAAGCCATCTTAACATAACATAACATAACAATTCACAGAAGAATAAATTAGTTATTCCTTTACCAACTTCAAATAATTACAGCAGCCTACAAACCATCGGCAGTCAGTTTCTTCCATGATAGATAGAGGTGAAGAGTAGGAAATTGAGGAGCTTAGACAACATGTGGAGCAGCTGCTTAAGGTAGTATGTTTCTCGGATCGTCAAAGGCTTGCATTCTGTGCCACAGATGAAACGGAGCATTCTCACAATATGGGGACATTTCAATGAATTGTTAGAGATGATTTCTGATAAAGTTGAGAGGTTAAAAGAAAATATTTCCAGGAGGTATGGGCATTATACCTCTCCTAATTACTAAAATGACATTATATATGTATGCCACTGGATTCTAGATAGCCTGGCTGATGAGGGTTATGAACCCGAAACTGGTCCCTGGATGCTTGTTTCTGGTCCAGAGAAGACATGGCTTGGCAGTTCGGGCTGGACTGCTCCCATGAGGCACAGGGTCAGACTGATTTGCATATGGCCATGTCTGAACTGGGGTAGTGGAGTGAGCCAAAGAATGATGATGGATTAACCCCATATCAGTTGACTGGGGGTGAGTGCTTGCAATGTTCCACACTCCATCCATCATCCCCTTTTGTTTTGCTTTGTTCGCCCTTAATTGGCAGGGTAATCCCAGACGTGGGTCCCTTGCTCACTTTGCCACTGGATTCAAGATAGCCTGGCTGATGAGGGTTATGAACCCGAAACCGGTCCCAGGATGCTTGTTTCCGGTCCAGGGAAGACATAGCTTTGGCAGTTCGGGCTGGACTGTTCCCATGAGGCACAGGGTCAGACTGATTTGCATATGGCCATGTCTGAACTGGGGTGGCAGAGTGAACTAAAGAATGATGATGGATTAAACCCAGATCAGTTGACTGGGGGTGAGCGCTTGCAATGTTCAACACTCCATCCATCATCCCTTTTGGTTTTGCATTATATCTGTAGTGGCAGCACTTTTCCGTGAGCGTATTGTCAAAAAAGTAACAAAATATTTTGCGGTGCTAGTTGATGAAACCAAAGATGTCTCACCTAAAGAGCAGTTGCGTTTTATTACTAGCTTTCTTCATGGTGAGGGAAAGGTTCAGGAGAATGCACTATGGGGTTACCATATGAAGAAGTTAGATGCCTGCAGCCTTGCTGCACCCATTCACTCGGACGTTAGAGCTAGCACCCTGCCACCAAGTGATAAGTTCTTTGGAGGAGCGGGATATTACCGCTTTTGCTACATACCATTAGTATGATAGCTTCACCTCACCTACTTTATTAACCAGTGTCGTCAGCTCTCCCAATTGCCATACATGGGGCCGAATGGACCCGGTACTATCTAATCGGGCCATCCATGAGTTGAGGTATTGCACTCAACGGGCAACATAAGTAATTATACCATGGATCTGCAGTAATCTGAGTACTGCTTTCTTCGCTAGAACTCTAGCAGTAAAAATTCGATCCACACAAGGAAATCTGGGATTACCCTAGAGGAATTATCACTCAGGCAACCGGATCTAATAGCTTGTCCCCAGAATCACCCGTTCTGAAAAAAACCCACAACATGAGAGGGTCGAAACATCGTTGGCATTCTATAAGAGGAAGCCATCAACCGAGCATAAAGCTGCTCTTGAACTACTTGCTTGTACCAATATTTCATTGGCTCCTCCTTTTACCAATAACCAGCTCTACATTTTTTCTTGATTGTACCTTTTAATCTTCCCAGATTTCGGTTATGGTTACTTCACTGGGGTCACAATTCACTTTCTGAATACAATTGTATATAATGTAAATACACGCACAGGACCTAACTTTTGTATGCTTTCTTTTCTGTTTTTGTATTCAATAACTATTATGCAAGAATAAATACCACACTTCAGCTGAAGTGTGTATCAATAACATCCCCTCTTGTTTTTGTCTAGTGAGCCTAAAAACGTTTCTTAACTGTTTCAATATGTTGACGCTTAATTAAGCTAAAGCCGTATTCTACAAAAAGAACATTCTTTGCTTCAATCTGGTAGGCAACATTAATTGTAGCTGTATTCAATCTATTGTTCTGAAAATGAGTTCTTTGTGAACATTGTCTGTGCTTAATACCATTACCCAGTTCGCAAGGACATATGGTCGCTCTTGTTTTTTTGTAAGAAGCACCCATTGTTGAAGCAGTAAAGAAAGCTGGACTTGACTGTAAGAAATGTGTTGCACAGTGCTACGATGGAGCATACGTTATGAGTGTCTGTTTTAATGGTGTCCAAGCAAAAATAAGAGAGATTGCATCACAAGTGATTTATATACACAGCCATGCCCATCGCCTAAATCTTGCATTAGTGCAAACAGTAACTAAAACACAACCAGTAAAACATTTCTTTTCAATATTGCAAGCAGTTTATGTTTTTCTTTCACAAAGTTCACCAGAGCATGAGCTCATTCTGAAAGCTCAGAAGGAGAGTAATCTGTATATAATAGAGCTAGAAAGACTCTCAGGTACGAGGTGGTTTTACTGGTACCTGTGTTAGAAAAGTACAGATGCGATTTGTCTTTTATTGTTCTCTGTGTCATAGAATCACAACAACGTGACAAGGAGGCTAGTTCAGAAGCCAAAGGACTTCTTAGGAACATTGAAAACTTTTGTTTCTTGCTTACAATGTATGGAACTCATTCTCAAAAAAATATACAGTCTATCTGAAGTACTACAGAGCAAAGACCTTCGCTTGCTGAGAGCATATCATCTAATTAAGTCAACAAGAAGGGACTTAGTGAAACTCAGCCAAGACAGTCAGTGGACCGAGTCAGGCTAAGGACCTAGCAAAGCAGTGTGGAATTGAGATTCAAGAAAAACCCAATGCAAGGGCTCAACCTTTGAGACTCCATAAATTGAGTAACAAACTGACAGATTATTTTCTCAGGACCTCTGTAGTGAAAAGATCCAGCCATTTTGATGTCTCAGAAAGACAAACTCCACTGTCGGAGTGCTTAAAGCACGACGTTTATTTCTCTACTTTGGATAGATTTGTAAATGAGTTTGATGCTTGATTTACAGACAACATGGGCCTCATGTCTGCTGTTGGAATGTTGAAACCAAAAGCTTCACATTTTTGGGACTTTTCTTCTGCGCTAGTTATTGTTGACAAATATCCAGAGGCTGCAGTAGACCGTAGTATTCTACAATCCAAACTGGAAACTGCAAAATCGTATCTTTCAGACTAGAATGTATCAGTTATTTACTCATAGGTGTCAGGCAGTATCTCATGTATCTACCAGGAGCGTTTCTTTAGGTTTTAGTTCTTTCATATCTAGTTCTTACATTATCTATAACTACTGCTACAAATGAGAGATTCTTCTCCTATATAAAAAGGATACAAAATTATGTATGCAATAAATGTGGAGACAAGAGACTCAATGATTTAATGATAACATCAGGTTAAGCTAATGAGGTCAAGCAGCTACATAGGAATAGAGCCATCAACAGATTTGCTGATGTGCGCCACTGAAGGTATCCTCTCAAAAAATGAGCTGGTCCTTTCCCTCATTCAGAGAAGCAGCCTCAGAAAAGCAGCCTCACGCTTTGCCAGGCAAACAACAGTTACTCCTCAATCAGTCTCTATTCCCCTTGAGGCCTATGTCACCTGAAGGGATTTGCAAGTGATCAGAAGCCAATAGCCTATGCAGGAGCACGAAGACAGCAGCTACCACACAGCCATGCAATATCGGCCTTCTCCTGATGACCAGGCAAACAACCTATGCTACCGGAAGAAATCTGCCAGTATAATCTGAGTAGCCAGGACTCTATGCAGGGTCGAGAAGACAGAAGGTATCATGCTGCTGAATAGTATAGGCCTTCTCCTGATGACTAGGTAAGCAAAAGCTATTTCCCATTCAGTCTCTTCTTCTCACCTTGAGGCATATCCCCCCTGAAGATATCTGCCAGTGATCGCAGAAGTCAGTAACCTATGCAGGGGCACACAGACATCAGTTACCATGCTCCATATGGCCAGGCAAGCAACTGCTTGCTCTCCAGTCAATCTGTTTTCACCTTGAGCCATTTGCTGTCTGAAAACCTCACCTAGTGATCACGGAAGAAAGTATCCTCTGCAGGGGCAAGAAGACAGTATCTACCATGCTGCCAAGCAGTATCGTCCTTCTCCTGATAGTTAGGCAAGCAACAGTTACTCTTCAATCAGTCTCTATTCCCCTTGAGGCCTATGCCACCCAAAGAAATATGCCAGTGATCACAGAAGCCAATAGCCTATGCAGGAGCATGAAGACAGCAGCTACAATGCAGCCATGCAGTATTGGCCTTTTCTTGATGGCCAGGCAAATGACAGTTACTCCTAAAACCGTCTCTAATCCCCTTGAGGCCCATGTCACCTGAAAAGAAATCTGCTAGTGATCAGAAGCCAATAGCCTATGCAGCAACACAAAGACAGCATCTACCACGCATCCATGCAGACTTGTCCTTCTCCTGATGGCCAGGCAAATAAAGGTTATTTATCAAGGAAGCTGAGCAGCAGCATCTCTTCTTATCAGTAATGCAGCATCAACATGACATCCTGTGTCTTCATTCATGTGAGTAAAATCTGCCCACATTATCGTAACACTCTTTATATTGCTGATGCAGATGTAATGATCAACACAAGTGTACTATACCAATGATGTGCATGTTTTCTGTGGAAGAAATTAATTGTAGTTAACCTGGAAAGGTGCAATGGCCCCACAGATTTAGAAGTATGTATACCATGTCATGGAAAGCAAGGTGGTTGGGAGAGCTTGGCCTGCATTAAATAGCACTGTTCTCTATGTTTCAAGGCTTGGATTTAATTATATGGAGCTCTTAGGTTCTAAAACAAATGATAAAGTGAATTTGTTTTGAACATTATAGACCCATCAATTTTCGTTTTATAAGTTATTTGACATTGTAATGGGTGACTTCAACTTGACTAGTGTATTCTCCATTGTTGTACACTATTTGATAGGTTCTTAATCAATGCTACATTATTTTAGTTGTATGTCTGAAGATACTACCTGAAACAATGTATGCAGCTGCATTTTCAATGGCATTTGAAGTATTTCTGTTTATTGGGTACTCCATTTGTATCTATAGAGATTGTCTATCCTCTGTTTGATTTCACTTCCTTTGATTTCATGGGGGTCCAATGGGAAGGTGCTGTCACTTCCTGTGGTGTCACCAGGTCAAGGTTTGTGTGATGTCACTTCCTGTGACATCATCTGGTTGGGTCGGACTGGTGATGTAACTTCCTGTGATGTCATCGGCTCAAAGTTCATGGAATGTCACTTCCTGTGACATCAGGCAGGGACACATGGCATGTGATGTCACTTCCGTAAATCACTGACATTTTGATGAATCAATTTCCATGTCTATGAATTGACAATTTCTCTCTTGTCTGCTGCCTTGGCCAGAAATTCAGGCACAGTTTTAAATTCCCATTCCTTGTTTATGGCCGTGGTGTATTTGCAGTTGTATAGCAAGGGTGTCCAAGGCCCTAATGAAAGCCGGATAATAGATCCCCTTCTTGTGGCTTTGTAGTAGCAAAACAGTTATTAGTTGGGGTGACCACACTCACCTGTGGATCCTGGTGCCACAGCTCTTGCTGCACGGTTGATTGGTAGGCTCCTGTGTCTTTGCAAATCCCAGTGTTTCAGAGAGAAGGCAGTTCCAGGACCACTGAACTCCCCCACATGAATTGCCAACATGGGTACAAACACAGACAAAGGCCTCATTTTCACAGAGTCACTCCCACCGTTTATACACCTCTTCTTTAATACCAGTTTGCACCTCCTATGATGTAAAGAGCCCAGAGCGTCATGGTTTTAGAAATGAGGCAGATGATCTTGGCTTTGCCAAGTCTGCCTTCGGTCAAAGTGATGACTGTCACCACTGAACCTCAATATTATTTTAATTACTAGTATGGGTTAATCGCAGCAGCACGTCCACTGCTCACCTATTGTTCATAACAAGGAAGGGCAATACAATTCAAGGACGTGGCTGACTCTGCCCCAGACTTACTAGCCTTTCAGTGTTATGGACCTTTGTGGAAAATCTCTGATTTACCAAGTGGGCAGTCAAATTTTGACTCACCCTGAATAACAGGTGAGAGTAGGATCAAAGAAGAATCATTCACATATAAATAGATGAAGTGAAAAGGGCAACGCAATTCAAAGAGTACAACAGCTCAAGCATGCATTTAAAAGCAAATGTTCTGAACCATTATCTTGCCTATAGCCTAGGTGGACTTTCTTTTCATTTTACTGTAGGCAGAAAAACAGTACACCATTATTATTGTAGCTGATGAGTGTTACTGTATGGGATCCTTCAAGAGAGACAGAGGTCAGACATGCCCCATGTCTCCATTCAGACTTAACACTATCTAAATGCGGTTCCACCAGCTGTAAGGGAAGCCAGGCTAGACAAAATCACTATAGTACACATCCTTTTTAGATCTGGCTAGAGACAGCTTGAGTTGGTTACCAGAACTCAAAAAATCACTAAACAATACACTGAATGGGGAAATAGAACATTCCTCGCAGGCATCTGTTGTTACAAGTTTCATTCATGTTTTTGATTACCCCCAGATTAAAGTCATTGTATGTGTAACTGTCATTCAAAACATATGGAATATTGGCTATGCCTTGATCATCTGACTTCCACAGGAGTTATATGAGTCTGGATTTGGTAGTATGTAGTGTTTTTTATCATGGCCCTTTTGACTATGTTGAAGAGCTGTGCTTCCTTCCTTCCAACCAACCTGACACAGTGGCAGATCTTGAAGCTAGCCACCACCCACAAAGGCAAGAACAACCTACTCTTTTCATTAAAGCAGCATCAATGGGGTTTAGGGCATTCTCTGATCAGAGACCCAGAAAGGCACCCGCAGTGCATGAGATTTTTTTAACAGTTTGTTATTTTTTCATAGATCTAGCCAACAGTTCAAAAGTTTCCTTAAGTAACAAGAACCAAGAAAGAATTACACTGCGATTTCAATGTAGTAAAGTCATATAAGTATAGGCGCTCAAGTCCACGTTGCCTTAATATTTCAATTCAATGTAGTAAAGTCACATAAGTATAGGTGCTCAAGTCCACGTTGCCTTATTATTTCAATTAAAATTGTCATAAAATAAATAGCTCATCTGTATGGGTCTATTCTTGTGTTCATTTCATTTTTAACACAATTTATATATTTGACTGCTGTGTGCATGGAGTATCCCAAAAAGTGTAGACTCCCCAACATTTTACCTCAATCAGAATGCCCATATTCACTGTATCAGACAGTGTTAAACCTCAATTTCATGAGGCAATGTGTCCCTGCATTAAAGCACCTACCAACACATCAAAATCAAAAATACAATTTATTAAGTAAATTGGCTCACTCAATAAATGACGTTTAGATCAATAAAAAGCTAAAGGGTTTTATTATAAATTTCAAAAACAAAGCTGTACAGAGTCAATGCAATGAATGTTTTCAATATAAAAGTTAAACAGAGAAATGAAAATCAGAACATATTCCAAGTCCCAAGTGGGCAGCAAAATCAGGAGAGTAACAGACAGCATCCCTAGTAAAACAGGAAAGTCTGCTGGCTCACCCCCAAAGTGAGGGTTTTTATACATTATTTTTGCATATATAATTACAGAAACTGCAGAATATCTGTGGTGTGAGCAAATGTTTAATTTCATTAACAAATTAAAACACATGAACAACAAACATCATATTGTCTTAACACCTAAGTACTATCCCACCACATGAATATTCATTCAGCTCCCTCTATGCTAATGTCATCCGGAGATGTTAGGACAAATTAGATACATTAGCAATAATGGTTATAGGAATGAATAGGGCATATTGAATCCGTGGAAGGACCTTGAAACTAAACTTGTAAGAACAGAATGAACAATAATGGAAATAAGACCTGGCCAGGAAAGTAAAGCATGAGTGAGAGTGGTGACTTCAATCTTGGAAAAGATAGTGTTTGTACCTACTTTGAGGCCTAGTTTATTTATAACAGAAAAACAAATTTCTACACAACATAGAACATTTATTTCAAAAGCAATATTACTGTATCAGGGAATATATGTGTAATTGAGTGACAAAAATCATTCTGCATGTTGTTAATGATATATGAAAATACAAACCCAATAAAATCTTTCACACTGCTTCACTCCACCGGGGCATCCTATCTTATGATAATAACACATTTCAATTGTCTCATACTATTAACAATATGAATTTCTGTTTAGATTCGCTGTTTCTCAGCTCTATACCATCATTTTACCTGTCAGGAATGCTTGAGTATTTATGGTACAATCTATTTCCTAGATCGTACTAGTACATACCAGCTATCAGTGGCGGCCGGTGCAGGTAAGAGCGGTCAGGCGGGGCAAGACCGGGGGGGGGGGGGTAACATTAAATTTAAAAAACAAATAAAACCACTTACCTTGCGCACACCACATCACAGACTCGGTGATGCAGCGAGTGCAAGGTAAGTGGTTTTATTGATTTAATTTTACCTCTCCCGTCGACTGCCAACTTAACCCCCACCCTGCCCCGTCGCACTGCTTTAACCTGTGCCTGCCGCCACTGCTATCTATTAATAAATGGGCACTGGGGGAGGGAAGGTCATTAGCAGTCATTTATATTCAAAGTGGTCTATCATCACTATTTTTCTTCTTTAGTTCCATCAATACATTTTCCCAGAATTGCAATGTTGTTGTCCCGACCTGTCTTTTCCTAGCTTCGATTTTTAATTCTGTATTCTCTTCTCTCAACCCCCTTCTGTACTTCCTGTTGCTATCTCTTAACATGAGGGGGCCATTAGATTTCCAATTTATGGCTATTAGACGTTTTGCTAACAATAATGCCAGGTTTAAAAATTTACAAGGTATTTTACCTTTCTTGGAATGCAGCATCAGACCAAATAGTGATATTTCTGGTTCGATCCGTACCGCCCCTAATGTTATGCATGAAAGTTTCTCTGTTATCTTTCCCCAATAAGCAGTTATTGCTGGACATGACCAGGTCATTTGGCAAAAGTCAGTTTCCGTGGTCCTGCATTTGGGGTAGGAGACCAGAGTATTCGGGTACATCTTTTTGGCATCAGCCAAGTCTTACCCGTGGAGTTATAAGGGAGCAAAATGAATCATGGGCTCCTCAATATTCTGGGTGCATACCTCTGTGCAAACTTCCATTCGCCCTCTGTAAGTTCCTTCTGCATTTCTGTAGACCATTTGTACTCCGATTTATCAGATCAGTACTAGCCGTAATTACTGATGGTCTATGTATCAAGGGCACAACCTATTGCACTCCTCCTAGAATGAACAGTTTAGTAGTATGCCATTCTTAGGTAGCTCCATGCCTTTTTTTCCTGAGATCGTACATATTTGTTCGATCCGTACCGCCCCTAATGTTGTGCATGAAAGTTTCTCTGTTATCTTTCCCCAATAAGCAGTTATTGCTGGACATGACCAGGTCATTTGGCAAAAGTCAGTTTCCGTGGTCCTGAATTTGGGGCAGGGGACCATAGTATTCGGGTACATCTTTTTGGCATCAGCCAAGTCTTACCCGTGGAGTTATAATGGAGCAAAATGAATCATGGGCTCCTCAATATTCTGGGTGCATACCTCTGTGCAAACTTCCATTCACCCTCTGTGAGTTCCTTCTGCATTTCTGTAGACCATTTGTACTCCGATTTATCAGATCAGTACTAGCCGTAATTACTGATGGTCTATGTATCAAGGGCACAACCTATTGCCCTCCTCCTAGAATGAACAGTTTAGTAGTATGCCATTCTTAGGTAGCTCCATGCCTTTTTTTCCTGAGATCGTACATATTTGTTAGGTTAGTGTTCCATGTGTAAGAAACTGCCTGGTCAGAGTTTTGTTCTCCATTCTGAAGTCATCAAACTGTTTCTGCATTCCTTCCTCTGACAAAACACCTAGCATTGTGATCCCCTCACTCTGTGCTATACTAATATGTGAATCAAAGGTGCCTTTTTCCTTTAATGCAAATATACATTTCGCCCATATATTTAGTTATGCAGTTCTGTCTCCATGTAGAATCACTCAAAATCTAGAGCTTCTAAGCCCTGGATATTTGTCTGCACGTCCGTGCCACCTAGCAATGGCTCGGGCTCCATTTAAAATCTACAGGTATTGAATTTAATTATTTTAATACACATTTTGGTAGTACCGCCGATGATAGGGTACCAGAATATTCTTATCCGAATATCACCTGACGTAATATTGTGTTTTTAACATAGCTTACAAAAATATTGTCCTGTTGCTATTAAGAATAGAAAACCTACCCCCAATGGAGCAAGAATAGGTTTCAGAGGTGGCGGAGCTGAGGGGTGCTGTCTGACTTGTGTTCCAGAGTGCAGTTCACCCAAATTTAGAAGACTTACGCGCCATTAGCTGAAGAAACCCAGAGAGGAAGAAATAATAACAAATTCGCATCAGAAACGCTGATGACTCTGGTAAGAGGGGGGAAAGATCACAAATTTAAATCTAAAAAGGCCCTAAATGTTTATAATGGCATAACTGATAGCCCTATCGACGGTTACACTTTAAGGAGCAGGGAGGTAAAGACTCAAAATACTGTATCACTACTGTCTCCTCAAAAAGAGCAAAACGAGGGTGGATCTAGTTGCTCTCAAATAGCCCCACTAGATAAAGCAATAAAGGAGTCCTCGATAGTTAGACAGGTACCAGAACTACAGTTGGAGGCTAGGAAAAAGCGAAATAAGAAAAATGTTGACTGTGTAAAAATTACACCTTCACTCCGTTCATACTTTAAAGTCCAGACTCAAATTGTGCATTTAACCCCGCCTCTTCCCATTATTACAACTCCTATTATAACATCTGTATCTGCATCAGTATTCGTATCTGCACCTTTAGCTGAGATTCAAAAGCCGGATTCCATAGTCCCGACGCAAATTATGGATGGCACTGGTACCAGTACCACTAAAGGTGTGGACAGTGCTTTGTGTTTGGAAAATAGATTCGGCCCCTTAGTGGCTATAACAGAAAGCGAAATAGGCGCACAAGCACAAGCTCAGACAAATCCAGTTGACATCACCAACGGGTCCCTGAAAATAGCTTCTGAAGCCTCAGCAGTGACGGTAATATCAGACAAGCTAGAACAGTCCACCCAACCAGGCATAGAGAAACTAATATCTACTCTACTAATAGAAGTCAGAGAGAAATTTTGCCATTTCAGAGACAAACCAACAAAAGATTCAATATACCTGCGAAACAATAGAAAATAAGATTAATAGCTTGATGGACAGAGTTGGAGTAATTGAGAGTTCTTTGGAAGAACTCTCAGGAAAAGTCGATGTAAACAAGAACGAGATCGCTAAACTAAAGGAAAATGATAAAGAACTGCGGAATAAACTGGAGGTTCTTGAAAACAATGCCAGGAGAAATAACATTAAAATTTTGAATGTCCCAGAGGGTTTGGAAGGGAAAGATATAAAGGGCTTTACAACCAAACTTCTGAAAGAATTCAACATGGATATCGATGAGCTTGCTCTAGAAGAGGATATCCAGAGAGTCCACCGAGATCCCTATCTCAAGAGACCAGGGAAAAAAAACCCTAGGAAAATTCTGGTTAACTTTAAATCTTATTACCTGAAAGAGAAAATTCTTTCATGAGGGCTTAAAGCAAACATTTATAAGAAGGGTGAATGGTCTTTCAAGGTGAGATCTGACATTTCTCGTGCAACTCAAGATAAACAATGGGAGATGGTGAAGTTTATTTCAAAGCTGAGAGGATTGGGTGCCACTGCTAACCTACATTTCCCAGCCTCCCTCAAAGTGATGTGGGACAACAAAATGCATAATTTCAGGGATCCAACCGAAGTCTGCAAGTTCATCGAACAAATTAAGGCACAACGTAAATAAACACTATACTTTCTTTCGCCTGGTGTAATGGAGCTCAAATCGGAGGTAATCTACCCAGATACCTCTAGTAGTAGTAGGAGGGTTCCCTGGGGTGGGAAAGGGGGGGGTGGTGGGTCACCGGCAAAAAATAAAACACAAACAAAAAAATGTTTTAGTTGCACATATAGGGTGGGGGAGCATCAGGGTAAAAAAAGAAAAAAACCTCATTAGTCAAAATGATTCAGTCAGAATCTGGCACAGTCCAGCTCTTTTAAAGAGCTATAAATACCTGTATTACACTACATTTTTGGAGTCATATGGCCAATTTATATAGACCAAAGAAATTAAAAATGTTATCGTGGAATATCAACGGCCTCAGAGTGGCCTCAAGGAGGAAAAAGATTTTAGAATTTCTGAGACTTTCGGATAGCGAAGTGATTATAATACAAGAGTCTCACCTACTGAGAGATGAGTGGTTGGAGATACTTAAAACACAAAAATGGGTAGAACATTATGTGTGTACAACCCAAACCTGTCCGACTAAGGGAGTTGCATTACTTTGTAAAAAATCCATCCAAGTTATTCTGGGGGAATGAAGGGTTGACCCTCTTGGTAGATGGGCAATAGCTACAGTCAAAGTACAGGGGTCTTGGCTGACCTTCGTGGGGTACTACAGACTCAATATAGATGACTCTGCCCCGTTACAATCTCTATTGCTGCATCTGATAGATATTAAAACCCCCATTATACTTGGTGGTGATTTTAACGTGGTCTTAGATTTAACCCTAGACACTACATCTAAAAGGAGTGCGGGGACCCATGAGATGAGGAGTATCCTAAAACAACTAATGTCTGATCTCGGCCTCATAGACATATGGAGGTCGATGGGAGCCAATGCTCGGACAGGTGGGGTTGCCTTTACTTTTCATAACAAAAAGTATGGCCATCGATCTAGGATCGATTTCTTTCTTGTAGATAACTATATTAGTAAAATTACGAACAAAATAACTCATGCCCCAGAACACTTCTCTGACCATTCAGCTGTTATCCTAGAGGTTATGCTAAAAACAAGACCAATCTCAAGTAGGTGGACAGTAAATAGATCTCTGTTTTCAGATCAGAGGGTAGTAGAACAATTAAAAAACGCCACAAATGAATTTTTTTTGTTCAATATATATTCAGCTCCACTCCAGATTGTTTGGGATACCTATAAGGCCTATATAAGAGGTATGGTAATGTCCCTATCGTTTGAGCACAACAAAAATGTTAAGGCTGAGATAAATACATTAGAAAATGGTATTCAAAGTGTACAAGTACAAATTGAACAAAACTTGGGTGACTCAAACATGGCACAGTTAAAGAAAAAATTGCAAGAGGCAAAATCGGAGTTAGGTGACTATTTTGAGACAATTCTAAAGAAAAAATGGGAAGCCAGCAAAATGTCGAATTATGAGTATGGTGAGGGATGTGGTAAATTGCTGGCATGGAAGGCTAAAGCCAGTCAGACAAGAAATCAAATAAGAGATCTTAGATGCCAAAACTCAGGTGACATAATCTCTAATGAAGAAGAGATTGAGGACGCATTTGTCTCCTTTTTTCAAGATCTTTACAAGGAAGATGCTAACGCTGATGATAAAAAAAATTGAAGAATATTTTAAAGATATTAATCTCCCGTCTGCAAGAAATGGGAAAAGAGAGACTAAATAGTCCTTTCAGTCTTGAAGAGATTATTCAAATCATTAGGGGCTTAAAAAAGGGGAAAGCGGCAGGTCCAGATGCCATCCCTAATGAAATGTATTCCTTGCTTAAAGAAGAACTTGCCCCGATACTATTAGAGTTGTTTAACTCTGTCTTTTTGGATAAACAGAGTCTCCCGTCGTCCTGGGATATGGCTCAATAACTATACTCGAGGGCATGTGAATCTTACAGGCCAATTTCTCTCCTTAACAGTGATTATAAAATCTTCACTCAGGCTTTAACCAAGAGATTGGATAAGGTGATAGGGTCTCTAATTCACACTGACCAAAAAGGTTTTAAAAGAGGGAGGCAACTTCATGAGTTAACCCATGAACTTATTGCAACCATTGATTTGGCGAAAATAAGTGGGAATCCCCTTACAGTAATGACACTGGACGCGGCTAAGGCTTTCGACAAGGTTAGTTGGGCCTTTTTGTATAAAACGATAGAACGTCTTAACCTTGGAAAAAATTTCTTAGCAACAATTAAAGCAGTGTATGAAAACCCAGTGGCAAAGGTGTTGGTAAACGGGAATCTGACTAAACTAATAACATTTATATTGAGCCTTTGGATTGTAAACTGAGGGCAAATCAAAACATCCACCCCTTTTCCTGTAATGGATGGTAAAAAAAAATAGGTCTATATGCCGATGATTTAATGATCTTTACAGGTGATCTTCCCAACTCTCTTTCAACTATCTGGGAAACATTAGATCTTTTTACAGGCAGACAGAGTTGATGCAATGGAACACACAACACTGTAGTAGTTTGATAAGGAAAGAAATAAAATCTCTGGGGGTACAAATTGTCCACAGTCTTGAAAAACTAGCACAGACAAACTTTGATAAGCTAGTTGTATCAGTTAGAAAACAACTGCAGGCTAGGTGTGCGCTGCCATTGTGCTTTCTTGGCATATCTAATCTTTTAAAGATGTCAGTGCTTCCAATGTTTTCCTTCCTATTTAACACTATCCCTCTAGAGTTTAATAAAGTATGGTTCAAAAAAATACAATTGTTCAAAAAAAATACAATGAGAGTTCACCAGTTTTATCTGGGGAAATAAATGTCCCAGAATCGTCTTTAAAAAACTACGCAGGAAGAAAGAGCAAGGCGGTTTAGCCACTCCTGATCTATATCAATACTATCGAGCCTTTAATTTAAAGAACTTTCGTCAGCTTTTAAAGGATAGTTCCAGCTTAGCCCCCTACTTAAAAGCTCTAGTAAAGGATTCCCAAGTTCAACCAGAATATTTCCTTTTTAAATTCGGTCACCCTACATTTTAAAAAAAAGTTAAACTAAAAATTCTTCAGAATGCAGCCAAGATTTGGTACTGCACAAGACTTACTTTACAAATACCATACTACAGTGTTTCTGCCCCTATCTGGGAATCCCCGGGTACGCCGGCTTGTCTTTTGGACTCACTAGCAATCCCGCTACGAGAGAGCGGGATCAACTATTGGGGTCAACTCCTGGAAAATTCCAATTTAATTTCATGGCAGAGATTGTCTGAGGTAACTAATAACACTGGGCCTCATTTATGAAAAGTGACGCATCACTGCGTGAAAACAGTGATGCGTCACTTTTCACTGTGCCCTCCCTGCGACTCCAATGATGCGTCATATTTACAGTATGACGCATCATGTCGCAAGGAGTCACAGATACGTCAGTATTTCTGACGTATCTGTAGGCGCAAAAGTGACGCATTGCTGGAGTGTGTCACAAAAGTGACGCAACTCCAGCACTGTATCCTTTCACATGGGGTAAGCCCCATGTGAAAGGGCCTGCGTCAGTCTTACGCCTGCTGTGAGGCATTGACGCATTTGCACCCTAGAAGTGGCGCAGTGAAATCTCGTAGATTTCACTGCGTCACTTCTACGATGCTTACTTACGTGGGAACGCCCACCCTGCATACATTATACCTGACGCAGGTATAATGTAGCGCAGGGGTTTACAAAGTGACGCATCTAGGTAGATGCGTCACTTTGTAAATATGGCGCATCATGGCGCATGTTTTACGCCACTGGTGCGTCACAAAAAGTGACGCACCGGTGGCGCAAAAGTGACGCAGGGGCTCATAAATGAGCCCCACTGTTTCTAAATTCAAATATTACCAACTAGCCAACTGGGCAAAAACATTAGAAGAAAAGGGTGAGGGGAACTCTGAGGCTGAAGCAAGGATAAAATTACGACCCAAGGTACAGAAAGAAATTGCAGAGTGGTACTGGTTGTTTATTCAGGAAGAAGAAGGGCCCCAGAATGCACCGATGGAAAGCTGGAAGAGGGAACTGCCAGAGAAAGATCATGAATTATTATGGCAAGTATCAATGGCTTATTTATGGTGCTATGTGAGATCTGCCCCTCTAAGAAAAAATCATCTCTTTACTGTCCACAAGGCATACTGGACACCCCGGAGGTTATCAAAGATGGGAAGCCGGACAGTAAGAAAATGCCTTAAATGCGGTGAAGAAAACGCGAATAAAGCACATATGTTTTGGCAGTGCCCCTTGATCCAGTCCTTATGGGAGAAAGTGGGTAAGATTATATCAGAGCTCCTAGAGCAAGAACTAGAGGTGAGCTTAGACATTGTCATTTTTGGGGTTTTAATAGGAGCTGGAGATAATGGGATCTTTACTAACTTTCAAACATTATTTTTTTTTAATATTGCTGGCAAGAAGGGAACTGTGTATTAAATGGATACTTCCATGTTCCCCGACAGAATTGGAATGGATCCATTCAGTACAAAGGGTGGCAACTCTTGATCGAGCGATTAGGTTAAGCAAGAAGACAAGATTCTGGGAACTATGGGATAAGTGGTTAGAAACATACAGAAATTAAATAGATCTTATTCATGTTCACCATTATTTAGAATTCAGTATTGGACTTTGGTTCTTATGTTTCTGTAGTTATCTGATTCTTCCCTTTTTTCAAAACATCTGGTTCTATGATTAATAATATGCTTTACAGGTTTTGGCTTATGTGTGTCAGCGCCACAATCTTTGCCTGTGTCAGTGAAGTCAGTCCCTTTTGACCGGGCGGGGGGGATATTTCCCTCCCGGGATGTTCATAATATCTCCTCCTTACGGAGAGACCGGGTTCCCCTGTCCTAGTAGAAATTGACTCTTTTCCTGATGGTTTTTGCATATTGACAAATGAGGACAAAAAAACAAAAAGCCCAAACACAACCCCTGAACCTACACCCATACCCTTCCCACCTCGGGTCAGTACACCACAACAATGTGGAGTCTTTTCCTTGGAATCACCTATTTTAAATGCATTTTCACTGCACACACTCCTCTTCATTGCTGATACAAGAAACCTTGTTGGTTGACAAATCAGTGCATGAAGGCAGGGATCCATGTTTCCAGTTCTCACGTTTTACAAATCATTTTATCAAGTGACTAACAGCCCCATGTACTAAACCAGACTCACAAATAGAGGTGGGTGTGCCAGCAAATTAATAAGGCAAGCCAGAGCTGAGCCAAGGGTTTGGCTTGGCTCTAAGAGTCTGTGCATGAGCCAAGCCATGAAAACGTTTGCCATATATATGGTGAAACAAACATATTGTGAAAATAATATAAAGACTCTTCAAAATTAAAAAAGTGGGTTTCTTTAATTTGCAAAAGCGTTTCAGCTTAGTACGATCATTTTATATCACTGCATAGACATTTATTAAAAGTGATCATTTCCAAACATGAACTTAGACACATTAATGCCCCCCAACAACAATGCCATTACTAAACTATGAGGCAGGTCGGTAGTCTTGGAAACACTAAATGTGGCCTAGATTCTTGTTATAGATGGAGCAATATTATAGTCTGTTAAATCAAACATAAGGGGTGCTTGTTCAGTACACTCCCTGAACTCAAGTATTTAAAAGTGCTCTCATGTGTGATAATGAAGGAACCTTTGTGAAATTAAATGTTTGTCTGGTCTCACACAATTTAGACAAGTAGGGAAACTGGTATTGATTCTAGGAACTGTGTTTTCATATTTTGAAATTCAGCCTCCAGTTTGAAATGCAGCCTCCAGATGTCTATCTCTGTCTCTTCCGTTAAGTTTACAGGTCACTGTTTAGTCTTTTAGTCCTGGTGCAGGACAAGAAAACTCACAGACATAGCAGACCAGTTCATGACCCCCAGACCCAACAACGCAGCCAAGAATGCATGTATTTGGGTAGGGGTCTCACAACTGAAGCTATGCCCCTAGTAGGGTGGCAAACTAATAAAGCAATCTTGGAAGTGCTGCAATTTTTGTTAATGACTTCTACCACAAAAGTCCCAGTGGTGGTCCCCTAATGAAAGAAACACTGTTTCTCAGAGTTGCCATAACCCTGTGAACTTTTCCTCATGATGAACCTGAACTCCCAGGTATCTGAACGTTCGATGTTCTCATTTTAGATTTGAAGTAGGAAGAAGCCTATCAGCATCAACCCGGTCAGTTACTGATTTTATTTTAAATATAAAGGACTTGAACTATTTGCCCATCAGACAGGAGACCAAGTCAAGCTTCTGCATGATGGCAGTTAGGGCATCTAGCCCTCCTTCCACGTTCTTCAGATGTAATAAAACAACATCAGCCTATAAAATAATTGCATGCGTCATACCTACAATCTATATTGTATATTGTATATTCAGCCTCTACTGCTTGAATTCTGCTGGGAAGCTTCCATAACCATCAGCACAGAAGTAGGAAGGGGACAAAAGGCACTGTGCCTGGTTTCCCTTCCAATCTCACTTTTACGTGGTACTATTTGTCCATGTCTAACTCTTGCCATTGACAATGTAAGAAGTAGGCAAATTCATGCCAGAAATTCAAGTCCATACCTAACCTAACGTCCCTGGACAGTAGACCAGAATTTCCATCCTGAGTTGACAAAAGTGTTATCCATTTCCATACATATCACTGCTGGTAGTGTAAGAGCTAAAATACTTGCTAAATATTGGGTGACACTTCCCTTTTCCCCCAAAAACAAATCTATCATGTTCAGTGTGAACCACACAGAGCAGTACCTAAGTAATTTGATCTGTTAAAATCTAAGGGCATCCTTTATGAGGCCCCTTGTGCCTCTGGAACATCACTTTTTGTGTCGTTCCATGGCGCAGGAGCCTGCTCCATATTTATGAGGCAGCACTAAGCCACTTTTTTAGCTTAATGCAGCCTCGTAAATATTGTTCCCTTTAAAGCAGTTTTCTGTGTTAAAGGGGCGTGCAATGGGTGTTGCTGGGGTCGTTCCCAGCAACAGCAATGGCTTTTTGACACTGACCCAGATTTACGAAAAATCCTAAATCTGTGGCAGCGCCAAAAACGTACGCCTCCCCATGGGAGGTGTAAGGGAGGCACAACGAGTAGAAAGATCTTTATTTCTCTTCGTTTTTCATTTTTCTATGTGTGCTGCATTCTGCAGCACACTTAGAAAGAGGAAAAAGCCTCTTGTAATTGTTTTTGGTCAGGAAGGTTTCCATTGTGCGGCGGCACAGGGGAAAAGGACAGGAATGCGCCATTATCTGATCGATCCAGAAGCGAAAGCAGAAACAAAGGAGGGAGGGAGCCCCTATAGCTTTCTAGAGCCTAGGCTACACCATAGATATTTACAAAAAAAAGTTCTAGCAGGAACAATTCAGAAGTTTTTTTGAGGAACGACTTACTATTTGTTACCTCTGGCGGTAGAGAAGTTGAACTCGCTTAATGTACACAATTAATAAAATAATACACATAAGGAGGATTTGAATCTCTTAGCTAATAGAGGACATTACTGTACAACAAGTCATAGCACAGCTATTTCTATGTTCTCTTTTTTATTATTGTTTTTAGTTATCAAATTTTTTTGACAAAGTGTCATTTAAAAAAAAAACAATTACATATATACATAACAATAACACAGTACAAAAAAACTATAGGAATACTGCCTTCAGGTAGCAATGTCTAAACGATCTATGACCATCTGATGTATGGCTAGAGAAAATTGTCTCAAATCAGATCTTTATGCTCACAAACCCAATAGGTTACAGAAATGTTTTTCATTTCTTGAAAGATTGACGTTGATCCTAGAAAATAGGGATCAACATGTTTCTGATTGATATGTCACATTCCTGCCCTTTTCTTTTGCCGTAGGGCAGCGCAGTAGAAAGGCCTGCGGCGCTGCCCTATGGCAAAACCTCATAAATTAGGCCCTTAGTATGTTCTAATCCAGGTTTAACTTGGAAAGTGACCTATAACTCTTTTTCCTAGTATGGTTTCAGCTGCCAGACACCAAGCGCCTCCCTAGTTTTATAGGGTGGCTTCCCTAACTATCTAGCTAATGTACACATGACCTCCAACCTGGGTGCAAGTATCCGGAGTAAGTAGAGTAAAATTCAGAAATTCACATGCCTTTCTGTTTGCTCGAGCCAATATTGCTTTCGCAATTTCCCCGGAAGTAACTGGCACATCATGATCTTCCATGTGAATTCAGTTAGAATCTTCAAGTACCTTCTTGACAGATGTCACTGGTTCTGAAATGCTAACCTCATCATTCTTGCTGTATAACTGTGAATACAAATTTGTGTACACCTGGTTTATTTCATGGCGGCCGGCACTCATCTGGGGTGGCGGGGCAAGTGTGGCGGGGAGGATGTAAGAGGTTGCAAAAAATAATTAAAAAAAATAAAAATACACTACCCTCTTGCCGTGTGTCTCCCACATCATCTCTCCTCCGTGTTGGGCTGAACAGGAAGCACACCCAGGCTCCCCTGAGCCAATCACAATGCTGCAATGCAGAGTTGTGATTGGTAAGCACCCAGACTCCCCTGTGCCAATCACAGCACTGCAATGCAGCTTTGTGATTGGTCTGTGGGTTGTGGTTCGGTGCTCAGACAGGGACTAAGGCCCTAGGCATATTCTCCACCCAGGCTGTAATGCAGCCTGAGCGAAGAACATGCTAACTGCACATGAGTGTTTGGCCATATGCACTTTTGTGTGCCAACCTCTCCTACCCTGCTCTGCCAGCATGTAGCCCCACCCCGCCAAGCTGCCGAACCAGGAGAAAATTAAATGATAAAAGCGGCAATTTATTATCATTTTATTTTTCCTTTCTTTCACTGCTTCTAAGCAGTGGGGCAACACACTTCTGCATTAGCCGTGGAGCCGCAACTGTTTATTTCCTCTTGTGTGTAGACCACTTGTCCTTAAGTTAATTAATTTAATTGTGGTGGGAGCTTCCCATACTTTAGGCTTTACTGTCCAGGTCAGGAGGTACATACCTTATCTCCCTTAGAGTGTGCTCTAATTAAGTACTCCTTAGAGTCTAAGCATCTTAATTTATCAATCTTTGTAACATATTTTTCTTTCATCTGCAATAGCTGTGCATTGCCGTTGGGTCTCGGCTGGTCTTCAATTACAATTCTCTGAAATGGAATTCTATTAAAAGGGCTTCTGTTAAGGGTAACTGTTTTGTTTTTTTAATACAAAGAACCCTATTGTGTTTCTCCCTTGAGCTCACCACGGAGTTTACTGCATTTTTACCTTCAGAATGTGCCTTTTGATTGGCTTCACTGATTTCTTTCCTTGGTCCATCCTATGATTCTTGCAATTCTACCCAAAGTCCTTAGTGCCAGTGAAGAAGAGCATGTGACCCCAGTGATCACTATCAATTTCGCATGGTAATACCAGTATATTTTGTGCATTGGGTGCCCCAGAATTCCTGTTTACTACTATAAAAGAGTTGGTGTGGTGATGCAATGGTGTAATTATGGAATATCAGTACATTTTAGATGTCTACTACAAAAAGTACTGTCCTAATTGCTCTTTGCACTATTAGATCTCTGTATCAGTAATTTAGTAGCCAAACCACAAATGATAATAAAAATGTTGCCCCAGTTCTGCAACTGGTGCTATATCAGGGTCACATTTAGCTATTGAATTTATTGTGTTTTTCCATTTAACTTTATTGTGAGGAAAAAAGATGGCCTAGAGATGCAAATTTACGTTGTGCTGCCCCTGATGTTTAAATGAGATTTCCTCTTCTTATGTTAGTTGAGGTTCTTCAGTTTCTTTTTAGAGAAAGCTAATGTAAACTCATCTGGCTTAATATTCCCTTCCTGTGGAGCTAGAATGAAGGTGTCTCTTTGCTCTGTAAACGGTCTCTTTCCAAGGCTGTCTTCATCTACTAACAAAAAGTTGTCTTTGGGAGTGTGATTTTTCAACACTGTTTTTCTAGAGTTTATCTTCAGGGATTGTCAGCACTCATTGTCTTTCTGGTATTCTGATTTGCAGTATCTAATGTTCTATTTAGCAGTGCCATGATCTGTGGATTGCCCTCACCTCTCGGGCCCCTCTGAACTGCTAAGTTGCTGAAGTCTTTTGCCACTGAGAAGGTCAGTGGTGCATGCAGAGTGTGGATGCTGCTTGATGTGAGGCCTCTGGGCTGCATTGCTTGCACTAAGTGAAACATGAGAGTGGAATCAAGACAAACTGCATTTCCTACCATGCCAAGGAACTCTCTCTATATCTGGAATGGTGGCACCCTACATAGGGCCACGGAGTATACGTTCTTCCTGATTAAAAACGTTCCTTGCTAAACAATTGTGTTGCCTATTTGCTGCCATTAGAACGTTACCTCCAGGATATAGGAATTCATTGCTATTTCATCAAGAGTTATCAAGCATGTGGTTCTCAGAGAAGTATTCTGGATAAACATTAGAGTCCAATGGGCACATTTACAAAAAACTGGCGGAGCGCGGAGTAACGCAAAAATTGGAAACGCTGCACTCTGACAGTTTCAAAACGCAGGGATGCGCCATATACACAAGAATGCCTAGTGTCAGTGCAGGCCCCCTAGCGGAATTTTGCTAGGGTGCAGGAGGAGACACCTTCCTGCACATAAACACTCTTTACAGACGATTTGCTCTATCTATGTGTGCTGCAGAAGGCAGCACACATGGAAAGAGCAAAATACAAAGAGAAATAAAATATTTCTCCACATTATTACCTGCTTAAGACCAGGTATACTCTGAAAGTATTTTTGTCGCTGCACCATACCTTGTAATAAATGGGGCAGCGTCAAAAAGCAATGGGTGCTGTGGAGGAACGCCCACTGCAACACCATTTGCACGCCCTCTTCACGCTGAGTGCTGCATGAATAGGGACATTATTTACAAGGCGGTGTTAAGTCACGTTAAGTGGCTTAACGCCGCCTTGTAAATAAGGCAAAGGAGTTAACGCCACCAGAGCGTCAGAAAAAGTGATGTTCTGGGGGCGGTAACTCCTTATAAATATGCCCCCAAGTATCCTGATACAGCACATATCTGAGCAACTTAACTAAAATTGATGCACTGCTTGTTAGACTAACCAGTCATAATTGGTGATAATGCCAATGTCAAGGGTTCCTGGAAATTTGTGTTCTTACCAAGGCTCCTATTAATGACATAGCCACCTTCGCCATCAACACTAAAACTTCTGTATTCACCTTTAAGAATGTTCACAACATTGGCCCACGTCATCTCGTCTTTCCCATTACCCTGTTGCATCCAACTTCAACATATTCCACTCTCAGACTAACATTAGAGACCCAGACCACGGCACCTTCTGTCACCTCCTCATTTCTATATGACTTCATCAGTTTCAGTCAAGTTGCTTGGATGTGTGCTTTCTCTAAAAACCTAGGGGCATATTAGCAAGGACTTGCGATAACTATCGCAAAGCGCGCTAAGCGCTGTTTTTTTTATCGACAGCTATCGCTGGATTTTATTGCAGAGATAACTCGTTATCATCAACGTTTATCTCAAAGGTGATATTAAATCCGGCGATAGCGTCGAATCCCAACAATAACGGGAGATATCCAGCGATAAAAATCCCATCGCTAATGCAAATCTTGCTAATAGGCAGGTGAGGACTTAACTGTACAATCCACCTCTTATTGACTATTATGGGTAAGTCAGGTTTCTACCAGGTGTAAAATCTAAGCGATAAACGCGGTTAGCGTGCGGTTTTTTTATCCTTTCGCGGGCCTTGGTAATAGGCGGAAGGTGTGTTTGCGACTGCTTTCAGTCACTTTCAAGTTGTGAACGCCTCCTTTGCATGTCATTAGCGATAAATATCGCTGACATGCAAAGCGGTACAAAAACGGGCGCTATCGCCTGTAAGCTGTGGCAAAAGCTGTTAGCGACAGCTTGCTGATTGGGCAATAAAAATAAGTGCTGCTAAAGCGGGGATACTGCCCTTGCTAATATGCCCCCTAATGCTACGAATAGAAATAGCCCTGGCAGTACTTCCGGGAAGACAGAAAGGACTGTAAAAAGCATGACACTGTACCTGCAAAAAACATTTACAGATTCAAAGACACATTTTTGTAGGGGGGTGCAGGCTCAATTTCACAAGGCAACAGGTAGGTATAGGTACACTGCAAATGACACTGGTAATTGAGCACAAACATTTAAATTCAGGATTAACAGAAGTAGGGTCCCATCAGGAAGTTGAATGATGAAGAACCAATGCACAGACACACAGGAAATGCTAACTTAGGCTGACAAGAAATATAACAGGAATAGTTAGTTGTCCATGTCCTCAGATTAAATGGGACACAATTGGCAGCATATCATGTATTGTCCTCAATCCCAAAGCCAGGACCCATCTCTCTTTGTTCTCCCTTTTCTATTATTGGGTTCCGCAAGCAAACCTCGTCTATTTAGGTTGTAATCAGTCTCTATGCAGGTTCTCCCTAGTGCCACGACAGCTCTCTCGCATAACTGTGTGCTTTATAAATTGTCAGTCAATCATGTCTGCAACCTCATTTTAATCTAAGACAGTGAGCATACTATTCTCCATATCCAACCCAGATACTGTAAACCTGGGCATGGGACACCAGGCAAAAGTAGGACCAGCTTATTTTTAACACCAGCTATCCATGGGAACGGTCCTTAGCTAGTACTCTTTGATTGTCTGTATTAAAAGGTATTTGTATAGAGTGAACGTCACTGGGAAGTAACAGAGCACTGACAACGGGTGACAGCACAGGGAAACCATCATTGTTTATAGAGATGCAGATATCAGGGGCATTTTTACTGTGTGACAAGATAGAGTTCCTTGAAAAGATTATTTTCAGCTTCTTCCTGAATTGCAAGGGTTGAAGCATTTCTGATATAAGTGGAGTTGCTGATCCCAACCATGGGTATCACCAACGCAAAGGGTTTGCCAACACCACCCCACAAGGTCTGGACTAAGATACAAGTAAAAATGGCCAAACATAGTGTTAGACCCAGTGGTTTCTGGCTGGCTCGGATGCATCAAAGCCAGGCAGAATCCACCGTCCTAGCTAGGATGAGTATGATACAGTTGTCCGATAACCTGTGCTCACCCTTGGTTAGCATGGCACAGATCCATCAGGCTTATCCTCAGGATCAAAGTGTAAAGTATTGGCACAACCCCAACCCTCGCAACACACTGTTTACACTATAAAAAGACTCCACACCATATGTATAAAACACTGGTCTTTGTATTAAACAAAGCAAAACCAAAGCGGATGATGGACGGAGTGTTGAACATTGCAAGCACTCACCCCCAGTCAACTGATCTGGGTTTAATCCATCATCATTCTTTAGCTCGCTCCGCCAGCCCAGTTCAGACATGGCCATTTGAAAATCAGTCTGACCCTGTGCCTCATGGGAACAGTTCAGCCCGAATTGCCAAGCCATGTCTTCCCTGGACCGGAAACAAGCATCCTGGGACCAATTTCTGGCTAATCAGCCGTCATCAGCCAGGCTCGCTTGAATCCAGTGGCAAAGTGAGCAAGGGACCCACATCTGGGCATACCCTGCCAACTTAGGGCGAACAAAGCAAAACCAAAGGGGATGATGGATGGAGTGGTGAACATTGCAAGCACTCACCCCCAGTCAACTGATCTGGGTTTAATCCATCATCATTCCTTTAGCTCACCCCGCCACCCCAGTTCAGACATGGCCATACGCAAATCAGTCTGACCCTGTGCCTCATGGGAACAGTCCAGCCCAAACTGCCAAGCCATGTCTTCCCTGGACCGGAAACAAGCATCCTGGGACCAGTTTCTGGATAATCAGCCGTCATCAGACACGCTAGCTTGAATCCAGTGGCAGAGTGAGCAAGGGACACACGTCTGGGCATACCCTGCCAACTTAGGGCGAACAAAGCAAAAACAAATGGGATGATGGATGGAGTGTTGGACATTGCAAGCACTCACCCCCAGTCAACTGATCTGGGTTTAATCCATCATCATTATTTAGCTCACTCCACCACCCCAGTTCGGACAAGGCCATATGCAAATCTGTCTGACCCTGTGCCTCATGGGAACAGTCCAGCCCGAACTGCCAAGCCCTGGACCGGAAACAAGCATCCTGGGACCGGTTTCTGGCTAATCAGCCGTCATCAGCTAGGCTAGCTTGAATCCAGTGGCAAAGTGAGAAAGGGACCAACATCTGAGCATACCCTGCCAACTTAGAGTGAACAAAGCAAAACCAAAGGGGATGATGGACGGAGTGTTGAACAATGCAAGCACTGATCTGGGTTTAATCCATCATCATTCTTTAGCTCACTCCGCCACCCCAGTTCAGACCCAACGGACTCCTGCCCCCTCACATCTTCTACAGGGCCGCCGCAATCATCGCACCCAAACTAGGATGAACAATCAACTCCTCCCTCTTATCCGGCATCTGCCCAGATGACTCGAAGCGTGCAGAGGTGAAACCCCTCCTCAAGAAACCAACGGCCGACCCAACTGACCTGAAGAACTACCGGCCCATCTCTCTCCTCCGCTTTGCAGCCAAAGTAACCGAAAGACTCGAGAACACCCAGCTGACCGCCTTCATCGAAGAACACTCCATCCTAGATGCTTCCCAGTCTGGCTTCCGCAGCAACCACAGCACCGAGAATGCCCTCCTCGCCGCCACCGATGACATCTGCATGCTGCTAGACCAGGGACACACTGCAGCCCTCATCCTCCTAGACCTCTCCGCAGCCTTCAACACGTCTCACACCGCACGCTAGCCGCCAGACTCCACAACGCAGGAATACAGGGATCCGCCCTCGACTGGATGCAATCCTTTCTCTCCGGCAGAACCCAGAGGATCAGACTGCCCCCCCCCTTATGCTCCGACCCCACTGACATCATCTGCGGAGTACCTCAGGGATCTTCACTAAGCCTGACGCTCTTCAACATCTACATGGCCCCCATCGCCACCATCGTCAGACAGCACGGGCTCAGCATCGTATCCTACGCCGTCGACACACAACTCATCCTCTCCCTCACCAAGAACCCAGAAATCACCAGACGCAGCTTCCAGGAAGGAATGAGAAACGTATCCGCCTGGATGAAGGACAGCTGCCTTAAGCTCAATTCTGAGAAGACCGAGGTCCTCATCCTCAGACCCTGCACCTCCGCCTGGGCCAACACCTGGTGGCCCTCGGGAGCCCACCCCCCCCAAAGACCACGCTCAGAATCTCAACATTATCCTCGACTCCTCCCTCTCCATGAACCGCCAGATCAACGCCGTCGCGTCCACCAGCTTCAACTGCCTCTGCATCCTCCGCAAGACCTTCAAATGGATCCCACCCGCCTGCAGAAAGCCTGTCACCCACACACTCATAACCAGCAGACTAGACTACGGCAACGCCCTCTACACCGGAATCAACAAAACTCTTCTACACAAACTCCAAACCATCCAGAACGCCGCAGCCAGGCTCATCCTAGGGACACCACGCCACGAACATATGACCCAATACTTCCGAAGCCTCCACTGGCTCCCCGTCAAGAAGAGGATCACATTCAAACTCCTCACCCACGCCTACAAATCCCTCAACAACATCGGACCCAAATACCTCAATGACCGAGCATGTTTCCACATACCCAAGAGGAACCTTCACTTCGCGGACCTCGTCCTGTCAGAGGTTCCCCGCATCCGCAGAAACAGAACCGGCAGGAGAGCCTTCTCCTACATCGCGCAGCCAAATCCTGGAACGATCTCCCAGTCAACATCAGACGCTCCCCAACCCTCCACTCATTCAGGAAGGACCTCAAGACCTGGCTCTTCGACTGACCCGGAGCTGCTCCCCCCCCCCCCCCCCCCAGTGCCTTGAGACCCTCACGGGTGAGTAGCGCACCATATAAGCCACTGATTGAACTGACGATCACTTCCACCCATTTCTGTTGCACCCTGCAAGGTCCTTGCGATCTTGTGAAAACAGGTAGATCCTTTCTGTCCCTGGGATCTCGTGGACAGTAGGCCAGCCAACCAGCCATTGGAGAATGTTTAGGGTCCCAGGGCACAACAGCTGCAAATTAACTGCAGGCCAGCAACATCTAGGAAAAATCCACCAAGTGATAGTCCTCTTCCTAGAGCATGACAAACCCCAGGTTACCACAAGTCTGTGGATAATCCAGTTGCAGTACCTCCTGCCCCAATAGTTTCTCTTGTCGATGGCCCAGCATTGAACCAGTGTAGTATGGTTCGTATCCCTGAAGCGTCTCCAAATCCTGAGGGCAGAGACCCCGTAGTTATACCCAAAATGGCCTTGGAAGATGAGATCAGTTCAAAAGGCCACCATTGAAATGCACGGGCCCTCTCTAAGTTTTGTCCTGTTTGCCATTCAACCCTGGGAGGCTTGATCAATATCTTTAGTGGGGCCACGAACCTACCCCTTGGAATACAGGTGCCAATTCCAAGCACCCCCCTCGTAACCACCCCAGGAAGGCACCTCAGAGTCAGAGGTCTGCATTTTCCCTTGAGCCCCGAGTTTATGGCTGCCTTATCAGGAATGCGTAGATGTAGCTGTACCACCAGTACTCAGCTGTTGATTGGAGACAGGCAGACAGGCACACAGAGCCACGAGCATAGAAATGCCCACTTTCCCAAAGTGGTATTTCCACTGTAGTAATGTTGAATCCACTTGTACCACCTGAGAAGATTTGCCATTGCTAACTCATCAGTATCAAACACTATATTGCCACTCTTCGACACATAAGAAATACAGCACAATAGCCTTTCTGTTGATCCCTCATGCCAATCCAATGCAATAAACAGCTAACTCAAATCAGCCAATCATGTACGCACTAATCACCAGTATGTACGTCACCATTGCGCTCTACAAGACCCATTATTATTATTATTATTATTATTATTACGTCACATGCACATCACTTTGGCACTGAATGGCAGTGTCTAAGGCGCTCAAAGTCACACCACACTGAATCAACCAATAGATTATCGCCTTCCTATAGGGATGAACTTATTCATCATCAATTATTTTGAATATTTCAAACATCCCCCATCACAGTTTAAAGAAATGCTTATAGAATTATTTATACAGAAAATGATGCATGGTGCAAAACCTAATCATTATATTTAATTGTTATAATAAAAATGTGATGTGAAAGGCAGCACGAACAAGGAATTCAAAGAAATTATCTGAAAGACTGTTCTTCAGCAGTTTCCCTTGTTCACATACAGACTACCACCCGGTGGCTTTGGGTATAATGCAATATACATATCACCATACTGTGAAAGTTATACACTGAGAGCCAAGAAGTGATTAATCGTTCGTGATGCAGAAATTATATAGATTAATTGCATGTTTATGCTGATGTCATGTATATACGTAAGACGAACTGTATGTACAGAATTGATTCAAAGTAATAATGAACTATGAAGTAACTATGGCACCATGCATCGTGTATTCTTTATAAAAAATGCTGTAAGCGGTTTTTTTAAATTGTGAAGGGGGATGTTTGAAATATTCGAAATAATTGATGATAAATAAGTTTCATCCCAATAGGAAGGCAATAACCTATTGTTTGATTCTATGTGTTGTATTTACGCTTAGTTGTTGCCATGTTTAGGCCATTTTACTTGCCTTGGGTTCCATACCATGGGGGTATAGACAGAAATGACCTACCTAGTGTATGTTCTTTCTATCACAGTTTTGTCTCCAGTGTAATGATGTCTTAGCTCTTGGTATGATGCTGTCCACCCGATGTGGCTAGATTCTTTGCCAGTTAATTCCGGATGTCATTTATGACGGTACTAAAGATGATGCAACCTGTCTTTAGATGATGCAAGCAGTAATTCAATTCCTTCAGTGTTGGGGTACTGCAATCACATTTCTCCAGATCCTTGATTAAAAGTGTAGTGCCTTGTTAGATGTATTTCAGAGGTGTCAGGATAGTAATTGGTTGGCTGTTCAACAGAGCATTGCTTCCATACAGATTTGAGAATACCAGGGCTTGCCTTGCCAGGCTAAAGTGGGCTTCTGGAAAAAAGGTTTTTATTTTATTCTGGAAGATAACAGATACCATGGTGTCTTGGTTTTCCTACTGATGTGTTGTTTGAATTTCAGACCTATATTGTTGGTGGATTCAACTGATTTTGTATTGTCTGTCAAGTGAGGGGTGAAGCATTTTATGTTTGTGGCATATAGCAAGCTGGGATACATGGTTGTTTAGGGCTGTTGACATACAGGAGGAACGTATTCATTGACAGGTTACGCTTTGGGTAGGTACTTGACAGGCAGTTTTGGATTAGGTTGAGGCACGTTTTGAGCTGTTGAATATCATTGGTTGAGGAGATGAATTTAAGGTAGACCTGAGTGGCATCGGTGTATTGATGGGTCTTCAAACTGTTGATGGAGAGTAAGAATCCGGGAGGTTCCATGTAAAGAATAAAGATGTTAGGAGAGAGGTTGGATCCCTTCATCCATAGGGTACTCCACTGGAGATAGAACCTGCTGAGACATTTCTGTTCTTATCTGGGCATGCTTTTGGTGGGTGGATAGGTAGGAGGTGAACCAGTTTAAGACTGTGTTGGATAAGCCCATGCATGTGTCCTCATTGTAAACCACCCCTAAAAAAGCTGCCTAGCGCCAATGCAGACACCCTTGTGCCAGGGTGAAAGGGTGCCTCCATTGCAGGGATGAATGTTTATGTGCACGAAGGGACAACTTCCTGCACCTAAACAATCATTAAAGGCGATTTGCTCCTTCTATGTGTGCTGCAGAATGCAACATACATTGAAAGAGCAAATAACGAAGAGACATAAAAGCATTTCTCCTCGTTGCACCACTCTAAAGCCTACTTTTCAATATCGTTGGTTTTTGGCGCTGCCTCAGATTTACAGATCCTTGTAAATCTGGGGCAGTGTCAAAAAGCAATGAGTGTTGTTGTGGAATGCCCAGAGCAACAATCATTACACACCCCTTTGACACAGAAAACTGCGTGAAAGAGTACGATAGTTACAATGCGGCGTTAAGCCATGCAAAGTGGCTTCGCACTGCATTGTAAATATGGAGCAGCGCATTGCAACACTGGAGCGTCGTAAAAAGTGGCGCTCTGGTGGCGCAATGCCCTAGTAAATATGCCCCTAGGTTGGACATTTTTAGAACTACAACATTCTGGGTCCTCTGAAATTGGTGTAGACTTATGTCAGTTGACCAGGGAATACGTGTTTACAGTAATCTGCTCTACATAGAATGCAAGCAGCAGCAACCCGAGCATTGTACTCTGGGGGCAGAAATGAGAGGGAAATGCCCCTAGACAATTTAGTCTATGAAACCAGGCCAAAAAGACAGCTTTAATCTGGGGTTTAAAGAAGAGGTCCTTGTTGATGGTCACTCCTAGTGATTTGACTACTCCTACAGGGTAGAAGAGATCCCATAAAGATGACAGCCACATACTGTTATGCCAACGTGCAGAGCTGTTACATACCAGCAACATCTCCGTCGCACCTGCATTGAGTTTAGGAAATGTTGAATTACCAGACCGGAACTACAGGAGAACACTTCGTCAGGTTCGAGGTAGATCTGTGAGGTAAGTGATTCGGCCAGATGATCTAATGAGTGCGAAAGGCATATAACACAGCTGGACAGCCCTGAGATCTAATTAACCCAGTTTGGGATTTCACGAATACCGTGAGCATCATCCATGATAGGGAGACGTCACACTTGATCGTGGAGGCTGGGACCAGTATGGTGTTCATGTCACTGATATCCCCAGTCCAGCAGGCTGCCTCAAACGAGATAAATGACTTACTTTGTAAAGAGAGCTTTAATTAGATCGGGGAGGCAGAGTCACCCTGGTCTGTAATTAATCAAGGCTCATCGAGAGTGAATGCCATCGCGGTCTCAGTGCTTCTCCCTGGTTTGAATCCCAGATGCCAGGGCTCCAGACTGTCAGTGTCTTCTATATAATGCTGGCTAGTTGTTTAGCAACAGTGTTTTTTTGTTAGTTTGCCAAGAGCTGGTAGAATGGTACAGTCCGATGATGATCCACGAGGACCTGTCTAGGTTATATTTGTTCAACAAGTGATTGAAAACTCCAGCCTTCCGGGTGGTGGGAACGGTGCCCATAGAAAAAGAAAGATTTAATTTTTTAATCAATCTAGGGGCTAGGCATATTTTCTGAACATTGCTAAAGGAAGTCTGCATTCTATTAAAACACAGAGCAGAGTGTTATGTGTCACCAATCTTTACTAATCAGCAGCAGATAAGAAATAAAGGATGCAGGACTGGCCATAGTGACCTGTTTTTTCTCTTTACTGGGTGGCCCCATTAAGACCCCAAACAGGCCGCTCCTCTCCCACTCCTGCCTATGTACTGGCATAGTGAGAGTGTATGTTGCGTTTACCTGTATATGCTCTCGAATGCTTTATAAAGATGACAATTTCAGTAGCAATTTGTAGCAATCTTGTTGCTGTGGTCTACCCTTATGTGTGTTGTGTAAGATTTAGATTTGCCATTTAAGCTTTCTACCCTCGTGTTATGGAATGTTCTAATAGCATTAAGGGCAGGGGTGTAACTGGGATGAAAAAACTGGGGGTGGGGGGTCTCTCAAAGGGGCGTGGCCGATGTAATTAAGGGCATTGCCTAGAAACACAGTTAGCTAAAAAATCTATGCTTAGCATAGTGTGCCGCCCGACTAGTATTTTGCTACTTCTGTCATTGCATCCAGATATATAATACAACATGTAACATTGCACCAACAAGAAGCCAGGACTATTGGCTTTGTCAATGGTTGTTAGTTGCATAAAATAAACAACAACCACTCTGACTTCCTTGTGTATAATTCTGAAAATGCTTCAGGTCTGAAATGATGAGACTGCAAGAACTATAACGAGTCTCATTGAAGTTACATCACGGGCAGTGAAGACTGCTGCAGAGTTAAGATTGCTTTTTCACCCTGATGGTGAGGGCAGAAATGGAAAGCCCGTTAGAGACCCGTCTCGGCAGCTGCTTTTTAGGACTGCCGGTGCTGAGCACCGGCAGGACCCGGCCCACTTAAAGCCCTGATTAAGGGCACTGTCATTGTATTAAGGTCCTCGTCTGTGGCTCGTGTCTATTACTCGGGGTGAGGGCCTTTAACAGCCGTTATAGCCCTCAGCAGTGGACTGTGATGCTATAATATTAAATATAAAAAAACTACCTATCCATTGACCACTAGTTATTGTAGGCTTCTCTGCACACTTATAAGTGCACTTTTGTCTGTAAATGCCCTTGCCGGTTAAATATACCGTTGCTTCTGGGGTAGACTGGTGCTATAAACATATTTGTAAAGAAACACAGATATTCCAAACCCTACTGCCTCACCCGGCAGCCCTCTATTTCAATTCCGTTCTCAGCCGCCATTTTCCTTTCCTCCTGGCCTGCTCTTTTACCTTTGTCTGACTGCGCCTTCCTTCCTTCGTTTAGCGATTTACATTCAATGATCTGTTTATTATTCAGTGCACTGAGTACAGCGAGTGAAGTAATGCGATGTAGCATTTTGCACAGATGCTTTCAAGAAGACGGAGAGCTGGCGTATCTCGTTAATGCATTGTTGTTTCCTCTATGGACGCTAGATGGAGCAAGCGCGCTTTCCAATGCGATGAGATGCTCAACTCTCAAAACTCTGGTGTACGGATTTAGTAAAGCGATGGATTTATAAACCTCAGTATAAGTCTTAGAATGAGAAGTTTGAGAAAAAGAAGAAAGAGCTGCGGCTCCCATTGAGATTCATTTTGATGTCAAGATGCTGCTTGTTGGGCAGCTGAAGAAGGGAGTCCAGGAAGTGCTTTGAAAAGTGGTCAGAAGCCGCCTTCTTTTCATCAGTCGCAGACTGCTGAGCGCTGCCTATGTGAGTGGCTTGGAGCATAAGGACCCAGGGCGGCCTTTAGCATGGGCGTTCTGGGCCCAGGCCCAGGGCACCAGTTTTCTGAGGGGCACACGGAGCTTAGTGCATTAAGGTTATGCCAACAGCAGCGCCGTTCTCATCTTTCTCAAGCCTTGTTCTTGCCTGTTCGTTTCTGTCTGATTTGCCAGTTTAAAGTGGTTTTAGTACTTCATTATCATACGGCGGGCATTGTTTTTAACACCCCTTTAGCCCCCTCCTTGCCCTCCCTCCACCCTCCGATCCCTGCTGGCACACATCAACAAAACCATCATCTGCCTGAGGCAGCTGAGCTATCAGTGAATTAGGTGAGCTGGGTGAGATCCAGGTATGTTTGTCTTCAGGGGACTGGCCGTAGCGGGTACCGGGCAATCCCCCGGTGGGCCGCACGGGCTGGGGGACGGTTTTGGGCCGCTGGGGGCCGTTTTTGTTACAGGGCCCTGTAACAAAATCGGCAGAAAACCGGCCCTGGCAAAGAGCTCGGCGGCACCCCCAACACCCCCGCCCTGGGGGGGAGGGGTGCGGCCGAGCACTTTGCCAGGGTCGGTTTTGGTTCCCAGTCTGGCCCTGATGCTCATCCAGCAGGGTCGAACTGGGTACCAGGCATTTTGGTGGGCTGCCAAGCTAGAGGTCGATTTCACTGCGATGGGGTCTGAACTTGTTGTTGGGGACTTGCATGTGCTTCTAAAGAAACAAAGCAAAACAAATGGTTTTAACCCCTTTGATGCTCATGACGGAGTGGTTCCGTCATGAGCATCGGTTGGGCTGCGCTTATGACGGAACCGCGGTTTCGTTACTGGTGGTTCTGCTGTTTGTGTAGTTGCATGTGTTTGGTAAGAGACTTTTTTGTACAATGTAAATAAGTTTCATTTTTCTGCATGAATGTGTTTTTTGCAAATTGTTTAATAATACCAGTATGTTTGGCTTCTGTTTTTTGAGTGTCTAAAACATTTTGCATTTGTGCTTGATGTGTATTTTGTTGTCTTTTGAGTAATTATTTTTTTTTTTTCTTTTTTTAGTGGGATATCGTTGATTTTTGCTGTATCTTTGCAGAGTAGGTGCTGGTGAGTGTAGCTGTCTCTTGTAAGTGAATCGTATAGTTTTTGAGCATATAGATCTTTGTGATAAAGGCACACATTTTTTTACTTACTTATTTTGCACAGTGTTGGTTGTTGACTTGTTTGTGCAGTCTCCTTTCTTAGTATGGATAATGGCTAGCCGCAAGATTACTGCTCAGCAGGTTTATTGAGAAAAAGTCATTTAAACATAAGAGAAACTTCATATATTGGTATGCTTTTTGATTCTTCCTCTGTCCATGGTCCAGAGACTGACTCTGATACTGAGGCAGATGTGGGAGGGAAAGATTCAGGCAGTGAGTTTTTTCTCCACATGGCATCATCCGATGATGAAGCTACTCTTCAGTGCGGATGAAGCTACTCTTAGTGCGGATGAAGTGCCTGTGTTAGAGGTGGACATTGATGTGCCAATAGTGTGGCAAGAGGCATCTGGGCTGCAGCCTGGAGCTGAAATACTTCCCGTTGGTATAGTGAGGCAATAGGCATCTGGGCTGCAGCCTTAGGCTGCAAGGCTTCCCGTTGGTATAGTGCGTCAAGAGGCATCTGGGCTGCAGCCTGGGGCTGCAAGGCTTCCCGTTGAAAGTGCTGAACTCTGGGTTGCCCCAGGCATGGTGCAGCCAGCATTGCCAGACTTTACTGGTGTTCCAGGGTGTAGAGTGAATACTGAAAACTTTTTGCCAATACATTTTTTCCAGTTGTTTATGGACGATGTGTTTTTGGCGGAGATTGTTGAGCAGACTAATTTGTATGCCGAACAGTTTTTGAGGGACAACAGTGCCAGCCTTAAGCCCCACTCTAGAGCTACCCGGTGGACTCCCACAAATCTGGAAGAGATAAAGAAGTTCCTGGGTTTAACTTTTTTGATGGGCTTGCTAAGGAAGCCATCAACGTCTTCATATTGGTCTACTAGTCCCTTGATGGCAACTGCTATATTTCCGGCAGTCATGAGTCGTGATACGTATTTGCTTCGGATGATGCATTTTGTCGATATTAGTTTAGCTTTGCCACGAGATCACCCTGATTGTGACCGTCTTTTAAAGATTCGGCCTGTCATTGATCACTTTGTTGATCGATTTTCTGAGATCTATGCTCCAGGGAAAGAAATTGCAGTGGATGAGTCTTTGGTGTTGTTCAAGGGCCGCTTGGTTTTTAGGCAATACATTCCTAGTAAGAGGGTACGCTATGGAATTAAGCTGTATATGCTGTGTGACAGTAGGACTGGATCTGTCTCTAATTTCAGGGTGTACACCGGTAAGCAATCCAGGATTTACCCCCCTGGTTGTCCACCCACTTTTGGAGTGACTGAGAAAATTGTGTGGGAACTTGGTAGAGGATTTTTTAACAAAGGCAACCATTTATATGTGGATAACTTCTACACTGGTGTGCGGTTGTTCAGGGAATTGGCCAAAGTGGACACTGTTGCTTGTGGCACAATCCGCTCTAACCATAAAGGTTTCCCAAAAGAACTTGTTTGTCAAAAGCTTGTGCGGGGACAGTGCAGTGCGTTGCGTTGCGAGGAGCTTCTAGCTGTGAAGTTTTCAGACAAGAGAGATGTCTACATGCTGACTACCATCCATGATGAAAGCACTGCACCTGTGACTGTTTGGGGTCAGGTTGCTGAAGCGCCCAAACCTGTGTGCATTTTAGACTATAATAGGCACATGGGTGGTGTTGACAGAGTAGATCAAAGGTTGGAACCTTACGCTGCTCTTCGTAAGGCTTACATTTGGTACAAGAAGTTGGCTAGCCATCTTTTCCACTTGGCAACCTTTAATGCTTTTGTTGTGTTCCAGGATTCTTTTCCTGAGTCAAAGATGACTTTTGCTACGTTTCAGGAGTCTGTAATAGGCAGCCTTGTTTTAGTGGAACAGGCAAGTGTTACTAGAGTTGGAGTGGTGGAGGATGTTGCTAGATTGAAAGATCGCCACTTTCCTGATCACATTCCTCCCACACCCTCAAAAGACTTTCCCAGTAGGAGATGTAGAGTCTGTTGGCGAAGAGGTATGCGGAAGGAGACTCGTATGTACTGCCCCGAGTGTCCTTCTAACCCTGGGCTGTGTGTGCCTGCTTGTTTTAGAATGTACCACACGCAAAATAATTTTTGGGAGCATCCATGAGTGGTAAAGTGAACTGCCTGGTCTATATTGTTTAATATTTTTTGTTCAGTTTCAAGGTTGGCATTTGTGAAGTGTATTTAGTTTCAGTTTTTGTGTTTGTAGATTTTTGTATCTATTTGTAATTTGTTTGTGTTTTCTTATTTATATAAAAAAAAATCCTAAATGTGATGTGTGGAGAGGGGCTTGTCTGGCGGTGTGCGTGGTCTGGCACTTGGCTGGCGGTGTCTTTGGATTGGCGCTTGGCTGGCAGTGTGTTTGTACTGGCGCTTGGCTGGTGGTGTGCGTGGACTGGCGCTTGGCTGGCGGTGTGTTGTGCGTGGACTGGCGCATGGCTGACAGTGTGGTGTGCATGTACTGGCGCTTGGCTGGTGGTGTGCATGGACTGTCGCTTGGCTGGCGGTGTGTTTGTACTGGCGCTTGGCTGGCAGTGTGAGTGGACTGGCGCTTGGCTGGTGGTGTGGTGTGCGTAGACTGGCACTTGGCTGGTGGTGTGCGTGGACTGGCGCTTGGCTGGTGGTGTGCATGGACTGGCACTTGGCTGGCGGTGTGTTTGTACTGGCACTTGGCTAGCGGTGTGTTTGGACTGGTGCTTTGCTGGCGGTGTGCGTGGACTGGCGCTTGGCTGGCGGTGTGGTGTGCGTGGACTGCCGCTTGGCTGGCGGTGTGCATGGACTGGCGCTTGGCTGTCGGTGTGGTGTGCGTGGACTGGTGCTTGGCTGGCGGTGTGTGAGTTGTGACTAGCTGCTGGTCACTACACACACTGCTAGCCAAATGCCACTCAAGGTAATCCTTGAGCTGGTGTGGTTGATGTGTTAGGAATGTGGGCGTGTGAAAGTGATGGGCCCCTGAATGGCGCTGTCTGCTGGTGTGAGTGTTGTAATGTGCTGGGCCCGCGGCTGGCGTTGTGAATGGTTTTGTATGTGTCACACGTATGAAAGGTGTATGAATGGCCTGTAAAGAGGTTGGTGCCTTGTCGTGGCTTTTCAGCTCATGACCTTTGAGTCAATGGTTCAGTTTCTCGTCCTTTCAATTAACAGTGCATTTCATTTTTGTGAAATCTCTGGTTAATACAACTGTATATACTGAACCATCACTCACCCTCGTGCTAAATCCAACCAGTATGTATGTGTGCTTGAGGAATTGGTGGTTGTGCATAAAAATGTGTCTTTTCTGTTTTTGTCAAGCATGGTGTACCTTGTCCTTTTTTGTGAATGTTGTAATGTGTTGGTTTTGTGCCTGGTGGTGTAAATGGTCTTGTGTGTATCATGTATGAAAGGTGTGTGAATGGCTTGTAAAGCGGTTGGTGCATTGAAGTGGCTTTTCAGCTCACGAGCTGCGAGTCACTGGTTCAGTTTTTTGTCCATTCAATTATTGACAGTGCATTTCATTTTTGTGAAATCTCTTGTTAATACAATTTTATATACTGAACCATCACTCGCCCTCGTGCCAAATCCAACCAGTATGTGTGTGTGCTTGAGGAATAGGTGGTTGTGCTTAAAAATGTGTTTTTTCTGTTTTTGTCAAGCAGGGTGTACCTTGTCCTTTTTTGTGAATGTTGTAATGTGTTGGTTTTGTGCCTGGTGGTGTAAATGGTCTTGTGTGTATCATGTATGAAAGGTGTGTGAATGGCCTATAAGCGGTTGGTGCCTTGAAGTGGCTTTACAGCTCACGAGCTGCGAGTCACTGGTTCAGTTTTTTGTCCATTCAATTATTGACAGTGCATTTTATTTTTGTGAAATCTCTTGTTAACACAATTTTATATACTGAACCATCACTCGCCCTCGTGCCAAATCCAACCAGTATGTGTGTGTGCTTGAGGAATAGATGGCTGTGCAGTAATCTTTGTCTGTTTTGTCTCTCTGCCAAGCTGTACATTTCATTTAAGAATAACCTAACAAGTGTAGTTTTTGTCGTAAACTAAACACCCATGGGAGTGCATGGTGATGTCTCTCTTGTGGATCCCAACAAATTATCTCACCCACAATGTCCTGCAAACCTCAAAATGTGACTGTGACATTTTCCTTGCATTATTGTGCCCAAATTTTAACGCGGCGGAAAGTAACAACAAATTTCCAACCCCCCAGCATTTCTCCAAGTATCCCAATAGAAATGGTACCTCATTTGTATGGGTGGGCCAAGTACCCGTGACATATCACAAACCAATCTGGTTTTGCAAGGGGGGTCCCATGAGTTTTTGGTCAGGGGCTCGGCGGCCATCTAGGAAAACCTACCTAACCCACTCATTTCTGGAAACTAGACAACCCGGGGAGTCCAGCGAGGTATGGCTTGCATGGGTCCCCCATCATTCTCCTACCCAGAATCCCCTGCAAACCACAAATTTCACAGAAAAATCCACTTTTTTCTCACATTTCTGTGTGGGAAAGTTCTGGGATCTACGTGGATCCACAAATTTCCTCCCACCCAGCGTTCCCCCAGGTCTCCTGATAAAAAAGGGTACCTCACTTGCGTGGGTGTGTCAAGGACTCGCGACAGGCAACGTCCCAAAATCTATTGAGGCGACATCAAAATTACCTATCACAAACCAACCTGGTTTTGCATGGGGGTCCCATGGGTTTTTGGACCGGGGCTCGGCAGCCATATAGGGAAACCTACCTAACCCACACATTTCTGGAAACGAGACACCTGGGGGCTTCCAGGGAGGTATGGCTTGCGTGGATACCCCAACGTTTCCTTACCCAGAATCCCCTGCAAGCCTCAATTGTAGCTGAAAAAATCACTTTTTTCACACATTTTTGTGTGGGAAAGTTGTGGCATCACCGGGCTCACACAAATTTCCCACCACACAGCATTCCCCCAGGTCTCCCGATAAAAATGGTGCCTCACTTGTGTGGGAGGCCCAAGTACTCGCGACAGGCAAGGGCCCAAAACATAGTGAGGCGACATCAAAATTGCCTATCTCAAAACCACCTGGTTTTGCAAGGGGGGGTCACCTGGGTTTTGGCCACGTACTCGGTGGGCATCAAGGGAAACCTATCAAACCCACACATTTCTGAAAACTAGACACCCGGGGGCTTCCAGAGAGGTATGGCTTGCGTGGATCCCCCAACGTTTCCTTACCCAGAATCCCCTGCAAACCTCAATTTTAGCTGAAAAAATCACTTTTTTCACACATTTTTGTGTGGGAAAGTTGTGGTATCACTGGGCTCACACAAATTTCCCACCACCCTGCATTCCCCCAGGTCTCCCGATAAAAATGGTGCCTCACTTCTGTGGGAGGCCGAAGTACCCGCGACAGGGAAGGATCCAAAACATTTTTTGATAGGCATTGTTGATGTTGCCTCAAAACGTTTTGCGTCCTTGCCTGTCGCGGGTACTTGGGTCTCCCACACAAGTGAGGCACCATTTTTATCGGGAGACCTGGGGGAACGCTGGGTGGTGGGAAATTTGTGTGAGCCCGGTGATGCCGCACTTTCCCACACAAAAATGTGTGAAAAAAGTGGTTTTTTCAGCTACAATTGAGGTTTGCAGGGAATTCTGGGTAAGGAAACGTTGGGGGTTCCACGCAAGCCACACCTCCCTGGAAGCCCCCGGGTGTCTAGTTTTCAGAAATGTGTGGGTTTGGTAGGTTTCCCAAGGTGCCGGCAGAGCTAGGGTTCACAAACTACAGCTAGGCACTTTCCCAAAAAAGAGTAATTTTTCACTGCAAAATTGAGGTGTGACCACATTGCGTTTTGCGCCGTTTCCTGTCGCGGGCACTAGGCCAACCCACACAAGTGAGGTGCCATTTTTCTCGTAAGACTTTGGGGAACGCGGGGTGCATGGAAATTTGTGGATCCACGCAGATTCCAGAACTTTCCACCACAGAAATGTGGGGAAAATGTGCTTTCTTTGACATTGTTTTAGGTGTGCAAGGGATTCTGGGTAACATAACCTTGGGGGAGGCAGTGAAGTCACCCCATCCTGGATTCCCCTGGGTATCTAGTTTTAAAAAATGTATAGGTTTACTAGGTTTCCCTAGGTGCCGGCAGAGCTAGGGTTAAAAAACTACAGCTAGGCACTTTGCCAAAAAAGGGTCATTTTTCACTGCGAAATTGAGGTGTGACCACGTTGCGTTTTGCGCCGTTTCCTGTCGCGGGCACTAGGCCGACCCACAAAAATGAGGTACCATTTTTCTCATAAGAATTTGGGGAACGCGGAGTGGGTGGAAATTTGTGGATCCACGCAGATTCCAGAACTTTCCACCACAGAAATGTGGGGAAAATGTGTTTTTTTGGACAATTTTTTAGGTTTGCAAGGGATTCTGGGTAACAGACCCTTGTGGGAGGCAGTCAAGTCACCCCATCCTGGATTTCCCTTGGTGTCTAGTTTTCAAAAATGTATAGGTTTGCTAGGTTTCCCTAGGTGCCGGCAGAGCTAGGGTTCAAAAACTACAGCAAGGCACTTTGCCAAAAAAGGGTAATTTTTCACTGCGAAATTGAGGTGTGACCACGTTGCGTATTGCACCGCTTCCTGTCGCAGGCACTAGGCCGACCCACACAAGTGAGGTACCATTTTTCTCGTAAGACTTTGGGGAACGCGGGGTGTGTGGAAATCGGTGGATCCACATAGATTCCAGAACTTTCCACCACAGAAATGTGGGGAAATGTGCTTTTTTGGACAATTCTTTCGGTTTGCAAGGGATTCTGGGTAACAGAACCTGGTGGGAGGCAGTCAAGTCACCACATCCTGGATTCCCCTGGGTGTCTAGTGTTAAAAAATGTATATGTTTGCTAGGTTTTCCAAGGTTCCGGCAGAGCTAGGGTTAAAAAACTACAGCTAGGCACTTTGCCAAAAAAGGGTCATTTTTCACTGCGAAATTGAGGTGTGACCACATAGCGTTTTGCGCCATTTCCTGTCGCGGGCACTAGGCCGACCCTCACAAGTGAGGTACCATTTTTCTCAGAAGACTTTGGGGAATGCGGGTTGTGTGGAAAATTGTGGATCCACGCAGATTCCAGAACTTTCCACCACAGAAATGTGGGGACAATATGTTTTTTTTTACAACTTTTTAGGTTTGCAAGGGATTCTGTGTAACAGAACCTGTTGGGAGGCAGTCAAGTTTTCCCATCCTGGATTCCCCTGGGTGTCTAGTTTAAAAAAATGTATAGGTTTGCTAGGTTTCCCTAGGTGCTGGCAGAGCTAAGGTTCAAAAACTACAGCTAGGCACTTTGCCAAAAAACTGTAATTTTTCCATGCGAAATTGAGGTGTGACCACGTTGCGTTTTGCACAGTTTCCTGTCGCGGGCACTAGGCCGACCCACACAAGTGAGGTACCATTTTTCTTGGAAGACTTTGGGGAATGCGCGGTGAGTGGAAAATTTGTGGATCCACGCAGATTCCAGAACTTTCCACCACATAAATGTGGGGAAAATGTGTTTTTTGGACAATTTTTTAGGTTTGCAAGGGATTCTGGGTAACAGAACCTGGTGGGAGGCAGTCAAGTCACCACATCCTGGATTCCCCTGGGTGTCTAGTGTTAAAAAATGTATAGGTTTGCTAGGTTTCCCTAGGTTCTGGCAGAGCTAGGGTTAAAAAACTACAGCTAGGCACTTTGCCAAAAAAGGGTCATTTTTCACTGCGAAATTGAGGTGTGACCACGTAGCGTTTTGCGCCATTTCCTGTCGTGGGCACTAGGCCGACCCTCACAAGTGAGGTACCATTTTTCGCGGAAGACTTTGGGGAATGCGGGTTGGGTGGAAAATTGTAGATCCACGCAGATTCCAGAACTATCCACCACAGAAATGTGGGGAAAAGTTTTTTTTTTTTACAATTATTTCGGTTTGCAAGGGATTCTGGGTAACAGAACCTGGTGGGAGGCAGTCAAGTCTCCCCATCCTGGATTCCCCTGGGTGTCTAGTTTTCAAAAATGTATAAGTTTACTAGGTTTCCCTAGGTGCCGGCAGAGCTAAGGTTCAAAAACTAAGGCTAGGCACTTTGCCAAAAAAGGGTCATTTTCCCGTGCGAAATTGAGGTGTAACCACATTGCGTTTTGCACCGTTTCCTGTCGTGGGCACTAGGCCGACCCACACAAGTGAGGTACCATTTTTCTCGTAAGACTTTGGGGAATGCAGGGTGGGTAGAAAATTGTGGATCCACGCAGATTCCAGAACTTTCCACCACAGAAATGTGGGGAAATGTGGTTTTTTGACAATTTTTTAGGTTTGCAAGGGATTCTGGGTAACAGAACCTTGTGGGAGGCAGTGAAGTCACCCCATCCTGGATTTCCCTTGGTGTCTAGTTTTCAAAAATGTATAGGTTTGCTAGGTTTCCTAGGTTCCGGCAGAGCTAGGGTTAAAAAACTACAGCTAGGCACTTTGCCAAAAAAGGGTCATTTTTCACTGCGAAATTGAGGTGTGACCACGTAGTGTTTTGCGCCATTTCCTGTCGCGGGCACTAGGCCGACCCTCACAAGTGAGGTACCATTTTTCTCGGAAGACTTTGGGGAATGCGGGTTGGGTGTTAAATTGTGGATCCACGCAGATTCCAGACCTTTTCCACCACAGAAATGTGGGGAAAATGTGTTTTTTGGACAACTTTTTAGGTTTGCAAGGGATTCTGGGTAACAGAACCTGGTGGGAGGCAGTCAAGTTTCCCCATCCTGGATTCCCCTGGGTGTCTAGTTTTAAAAAATATATAGGTTTGCTAGGTTTCCCTAGATGCTGGCAGAGCTAAGGTTCAAAAACTACAGCTAGGCACTTTGCCAAAAAACTGTAATTTTTCCATGCAAAATTGAGGTGTGACCACATTGCGTTTTGCACAGTTTCCTGTCACGGGCACTAGGCCGACCCACACAAGTGAGGTACCATTTTTCTTGGAAGACTTTGGGGAACGCGCGGTGAGTGGAAAATTTGCGGATCCACGCAGATTCCAGAACTTTCCACCACATAAATGTGGTGAAAATGTGTTTTTTGGGACAATTTGTTAGGTTTGCAAGTTATTCTGGGTAACAGAACCTGGTAGGAGGCAGTCAAGTCACCACATCCTGGATTCCCCTGGGTGTCTAGTGTTAAAAAATGTATAGGTTTGCTAGGTTTCCCTAGGTGCCGGCAAAGCTAGTGTTCAAAAACTACAGCTAAGCACTTTGCCAAAAAAGGGTCATTTTTTACTGAGAAATTGAGGTGTGTCCACGTTGCGTTTTGCGCCATTTCCTGTCGCGGGAACTAGGCCGACCCACACAAGTGAGGTACCGTTTTTCTCGGAACACTTTGGGGAACGCAGGGTGGGTGGAAATGTGTGGATCCACGCAGATTCCAGAACTTTCCACCACAGAAATGTGGGGAAAATGTAGTTTTGTTTGACAATTCTTTAGGTTTGCTAGGTTTCCTAGGTGCCGGCAGAGCTAGTGTTCAAAAACTACAGCTAGACACTTCGCAAAAAAAGGGTAAATTTTCATTCTGAAAATGTGGTGCGTTCACGTTGGGTTTCGAGCCATTTCCTGTCGTGGGCACTATGCCTACCCACACAAGTGAGGTACCATTTTTATCGGGAGGCTTAGGGTAATTCAGATTTGTAAAGCAACTGTTATTACCTATTGATTTTTGATGCATTTCTGCCTTCCACATGAAAGACATTGTGTAAAAAAGAAGTCATTTTGAAAAATGACCGATAATTCTCATGCTAGTATGAGTATTCCCAATTTCGAAAATGTGCAAATATGTACTGTTTCTAAACTCTATAATTTGTTCCCATTTCAGAAATAAATAGGTATCTTTCATACCGATTTTTCCATGCATACATTTTTTTCACAATAATTGCTATATACCCGGAACATAATAAAACCATTGCAAATTACTGCTCAGTTTTTGACTCTGGGTTCATCGGGTTCTTGGTGAACCTACAAGTCCTATATATCCCCACAACCAGGAAGGTCCAGCGGATGTAACAGTATATTGCTTTCAAAGAGCTGTCATAATTAGAAGAAGTTACAGGTGAAAACTTTGACACAAAAGGCTGTTTTTTTCAACTGATTTTCAATTTGTCCTTTATTTAACTGTTAGATACTATAAAGAAACCTTGATGGATCTACACAAATGACCCCTTGCTGAATTCATAATTGTGTCTTCTTTTTCTAAAATGTATAGCTTTCCAGGATCCATTATTACTTTCACACCCATTTCTACCATTAACTGGAAGGAGGTTGAAAGCACAAAAAATAGCAAAAATAGGCTATGTCCCAGAAAAATGCCAAAACTGTGTAAAAAATTTTGGTTTTCTGACAAAAGTCTGTAATTCCCTAAAAGCTGGGAAAATGGCGATTTCAGCCCCACAAACACTTTTTTGATAACATTTTCAGGGAAAAAAACAGACGCTTTCATTTGCAGCCCGTTTCTCTCATTTTTCCCCCCAAAAAACAAAAGTTTGCTGTATTTTGGCTAATATCTGGGACCCCTCCAGGGAAATCCACAAACCCTGGGTACCTTTAGAATCCCCATGATGTTGGAAGAAAAGGACGCAAATTTGGCATGGATTCCTTATGTGGTTACAGGGGCCTAAGCGCGCACTACCCTAAATAGCCAAAAAAAGGCTGAGCACATGGGGGGAAAAGGCCCAGCAGCGAAGGGGTTAAAGCATACTTTAAAACCATTTGGTTTTCAATAGTTTACTTAGAAAGGCCCGGTAGCCTGTCCGGCCCTGCTGACCATTGAACACAGAAGGGACCCCCTGCTGCCTCATTTAATTCACTACCATCAGCAAGGGTGTCAAATTTTTCTCCACCCACTCCCAGAGTGCTATCTTATCAAAAGCCGGTCCAGATAAGGACAGTACCTATCAGAAGATTGCCCAAAGGAGCACTTGTCTACAGGAAAGATCAGAGAACACACAATAGACAGGGGTCTGCTTTAACGTATTTTGGTTGCAGACAGGGCTGGCCTTTGACATGTGTGAGCTGGGTCCATGCCAAGGGTGCAGACCTCCATAGGGGCGATGGAATCCCTGCAGAAGTCTCATGTAATGACTCATGTTTCAAAGAAAACTGGGGAGGGGCGTCAAATTTGGTTTCGCTCAGGGCAGTCTTTGAGCAAACGCCAGCTCTGATTGCATGGTGTAATGAAGAGCTCCAAGGCTCTCATAGTCACCTGGGCTCGAAGTTATTGCATGCTTCCATGCACTCAGAGTCTGCCTTTGCTAGGATAACACCCTAGGTGGAAAGAAATTTGGCGCCCCACAAGTCATTCACTTGCTGATTACATCCCATCAATGACAGACCTCTGAACACAAATATCTCCACACTCCCCAAACTCACCTCAACCGCTCCCAGATTTGCACTGTCATTTTGGGGACAAGTTGTTTGAGGGATGGGGAGGGTTGGTTGTTTGAGTATGTGTGGCAGCAGGGGCTAAGAGGGAGATGTAGTGTCAAAGAAAGGGACTGAAGGGGTGTTAATAAAGCATCTACACCCTGTCAAAAAATCATTAAAAACACTTTCAATTGAATCACTAGAGTCGAGTGAGAGGGATGTTGCTGTTTGCATGGCCTTGATGAGGAAAAGCTCCAAACACCCCTGTGAAGCTTGGTCCCGTGCCCAGCTCAACTATGTCAAAAGCCAGCCTTGCATGTTATAATTCGTGGCATAAATTCACAAGTATTCCCAGTTGTGAAATCACACCTTATATTACCCAGCTTCTGAATTGCACTCAGTAACACTGGACGGAATTCTGCCTGTGGTGTAACACAAAATAATCAAACACACAAAAGATGATGGTAGGATGCTTGCAATAAGCCTAACTGCTGGCAATCACTCTAGATAGCATTCCAACCTATGGCTCTTTTGCCCACCATGCCACCTCAGCTTGGAGCCATCCATATGCATACCAGTCTTGACCCTGCTCCAATATGAACAGTCCAGCCCGAACTGCCAAGTCCCCGCTGACCCAAAATACAAGTAACATAAGAACAGTTTCACTCTTACTGGGACTTGTAAGTCAGGGGCAGCTTAGTTCTCGTGACACAGTGAGTACTTGGCCGAATGGCGGTACACCAAACACAAAGGTTGATGGGAGGAATGCTTGCAATAAGTCTATCCACTGGCAACCTATCAGGGTAGCATTCCAACCCATTGTTCTTTTGCCCACTATTCCTTCTCAGTTTAGACCCAGCCATATGCAAATCAGTCTTGACCCTGCTCCAATAGGAACAATCCAGCCTGAACTGCCAAGCCTGGTCCTCCCTGAACCTGAGAAGTTCCTAGGCCAGGCCAGACTTGCACCTGCTTCAGCTCCAGGATGCCTTTCCGGGTGATAGTGCGCTTTACAAATACACTGAACAAACTATGGCAGCCAGGGAAACCAATGCCGCACCACCTGAGTATTCACAATAACAATACAACCCTGTTGCCCACCTTTAATGGCCAGTTGCTCATTGGCCATATATTAAAAACATTTTACATCGGAAAAGAGAGGCAATAACCAAACGCATGCATATAAACAATCAGTTCAAGATACGACTACTAGATCCTTTTCGTATGTGATAAATGTTACAGTTAGCGCTCTAGCGTTTCCGCTAGAGCGCTGCAGAACGCGCGTAGGTTGCGCTCACGTCCCCGACGTGAGCGTGTGTATAAATAATAAACGCGCGGGCGAGCCAGGCAGTTCGCGCCCAACCTAGCAACAGTGTGTGGTCTGATTATTACGCTGCCCTAGCGCTAGGCCTCCCCTGGGCTCCCCAGACCACGAGGGTGCTGACCCAGGGCCTTACCCCTCCCAGACAGAGATCAGGGGGTAGAACATTACACTGGTGACGAGGGGTGACCACTGAACCCCAGGAACTCCTGCTACTAGGCTGCACAGCCAAGGAGGTCTCGCCTGACGGCGCAGTGCGCTGCACCTGCCCACGTGCGGCGACCGACCCACCAAGTGAGTGCACGACGACCCCTGTTCACACGTCGATGATTTAGACACCACGATGGGTGATGATGAGACGCCCGGCCCTTCAGGGGCACTGCCCCATCACCCCGCGTCTGGAGTACTGCCTCCTTTTAGCGAAGCCGCAGACCCCACGACCACCGCTCCAAGGTGGCCGACATGGCTGGGGAGGCTGGAAAACTACTTTGTTGGGTCCAGAGAGACGGATGGAGCAGTGAAACGTTCTCTACTACTCCACTACGCTGGGGAGGAGATCTACCTCCTGTTCAAGCACCTGCCCGGCACGGGTCCCCCGACGGACTATGCAGCAGCGGTTGCGGCCTTAAACGCACACTTTGACCCCCAGGTCAACCCTGATTACGAACACTTCAAACTTCGCCAAGCGAAACAGCGCGAAGGAGAGTCGGTTGACGCGTTCCACGCGAGGCTGAGGGTTCTCGCGGACACGCACCTGGTCGGCGACCGGGCTAAAGAGGAAATCAGGGCGCAGCTGATCTTGGGAATCAGGAGTAAAACGCTACGAGGCATGATACTTCGCAAACCTAACATCGCGATGAACGACATCCTCGTCCTGGCCAGGACTCACGACCTGTCAGCGGCACGTGCAAAGGAAATGGACTTGGCCCTAGTGAAAGGAGCTGCCAGCACAGTGGAGGTCAAAGTGGAGAAAGCGGACGCAGTCCGGAGGAAAGAACGGCCGCCTAAGCCCCGCGACCGGCGGGCCCCCGATCAAGCCAAGCAATGAGGGTACTGCGGATACGACGAACACCCCCTCAAGGCGTGCCCAGCCTGAGGGAAAACATGCACCAACTGCGGCATCGACAACCACTTCGCGTCAGTCTGTCGCAGGAAGATGCAACGGAGCAGCTACAAGCGAGACAAGCCGATGAGGAAGCTGGTACGGCAACTGTCACACACGTCATTATCGTCGCAGCCACGGCCCAAGAGAGAACCAGCCAGGGAGTACCCAGAATCAGACACCGAGTCCGACGATGAGGAAGAAACATACCTTGTGTCGTTTACCAAAGCCCTCAAAAGCACCCGGCGACCTCAGCCGCGCTGCGACATATTGATTGCTGGATCGGAGGTGAACGCTGTGATAGACACCGGTGCGTCAGTGACAGTAATGGGGGTGCAACAATACAACCGCCTCAGACCAAGGCCGGAGCTCCGACTGTCGAAGGCCAAGATCTTCGCTTATGGAAGTGACACGACGCTTCCGCTGAAGGGCAAGATGACGGTAGCAGTACAGTCAGAGAAGGCGGAAATCGTCATCGACGTTCACGTCATCAACCAGGAAGTAGACACACTTCTCAGCGGCCATGCGGCCGAGGATCTAGGGCTGATCACATTCCTCAGAGGGGTCCAAGACCGACAAGTCGACGACCTGCTGGAAGCATTTCACGGCCTGTTCTCAGGCCTAGGGAAGATCAAAAGGCCGCCTGTACGACTTCACATAGACCCCGCTGTGCAACCGACGGCCCTCCGGCACAGGCGCATCCCGTTTCACTTACGCCCATTAGTAGAGGAGGAGCTCCGACGACTGGAGGAACAGGGCGTCATAGAGAAGGTTATGGGACCCACACCTTGGGTGTCACCAATGGTGATAGCCGAGAAGCCACGACAACCTGGGAAGATCCGGCTATGCATCGACATGCGCCTCCCGAACAAGGCCATCACAAGGGAGAGGCACATCACACTGACCATGGACGACATTGTCTCTGATCTGAACGGCGCCCGATGGTTCTCAAAACTGGACTTAAATGCGGGGTACCACCAACTCACCCTAGCCAAGGAGAGCCGATACATTACCACCTTCAGCACGCACTTGGGGCTACGGCGATACAAACGCCTAAATTTCGGGATCTCATCGGCGGCCGAAATCTTTCAGAACACGATTAGAGACATCCTGGTCAGATTGCCTGGCGTCCTGAACGTGAGTGATGATATCATCATCTACTCCAAGACAGTCAAGGAGCACTACCGACACGTCCGGGCCACCCCCACGTGGCTCCAAGAGCACGGAGTCACCCTACACCGGGAGAAGTGCCAGCTGTTCCAACAAAAGATTGAGTTCTTCGGCTACGTCTTTACCAAGGAAGGCATCCAAGTAGACCCTCGAAAGTCGCAAGCCATCAAAACGGCCGCGGCCCCCGCATCAGTGGCGGAAGTGCGCAGCTTCCTAGGGATGGCCACATACTGCGGAAGGTTCGTCCCGAATCTGGCCACCCTGGCTGAGCCCCTGAGACGCCTCACCAAAACCGACATGGCGTGGCAGTGGACTGACGCCGAAGAGCAGGCTTTCGAGGCGATCAAAGAAGCGCTTCTAGACCAGACAACACTGGTCTACTTTGACCCGACCAAGAAGACCGAGATCCTAATGGATGCCAGCCCCTTAGGGCTATGGGCAGTCCTAACACAAGAACAGGAACCCGGGCAATGGGCAACTCTGGCGTACGCTAGCAAGGCCCTCACCGACACGGAGAAGCGATACTCCCAAATCGAGCGGGAAGCACTGGCAATCCGGTGGGGCTGCCGCCATTTCCATCTTTACGTGTGTGGACACTCATTCACAGTGGTGACCGACCATCAGCCGCTGGTGACGCTATTCCGGGGAACAGCACCACACCCGCCCCCACGCATAGAGCGGTGGGCCATCGGGCTGCAACAGTATCACCTGAGTGTAGTATACCGGCCAGGGGCCAAAAACCCGGCAGACTTCCTGTCCCGCCACCCAGAACACGACGGTGAACCCGAGCACAGGGACGCTGAGGACGACGCCGAGGAACACCTTGACATGGTGGCGGCACTGACGTGTCCCCGGGCCATCACGCTTGAAGAGCTCCGAGATCTAGCCGACCAAGACCCCGTGATGAGCAAGGTCAAGAACACCATCCTCGAGGGAACCTGGCAGTCGTTTCTGCAAACGGCGAACTAGTGGGCCAGTGGAGACCGAGAGGATCTTCAACACATGTGGAGGGTACGACACGAGCTGAGCGTGACCAGAGGGGGACTCCTTCTAAGAGGTTCCTGAATCGTCGTCCCAGGGGCACTCCGGACAAGAGCGACACAGTTAGCACACAAGGGACACCAAGGTACAGAGAAGATGAAAGCCCGGATGAGAGAGAAGGTTTGGTTCCCGGGTATGGACGACTATGTCACCGACACCGTCCGCAGTTGCCAGTCATGCCAGCTAACAGGGGAAGCCCAACCACCGGCGCCCATCATAACCGAAGAGCATGGGCATACCCCCTGGGAGAAGATCAGCGTGGACTTTGGGAGCCTGCCCGATGGGCGAGTCACCCTAGTCATCATGGACAGCTACTCGAAGTACCCCATTGCAGAGGCCCTGCCGTCCACCGCTTTCGTATATGTGAAACCCGCCCTGGAGAAGGTATTTGGGATGTTCGGGTACCCCGAGGAACTGCGGAGTGACAATGGACCCCCGTTCCAAGGGCACGAGTTCGAAGAACTCCTGAAGGCACACGGCATCAGACACAGGCGCATCACCCCGCAATGGCCCCAAGCTAACGGGGAGGTGGAGCGGTTTATGCGCACCATCAATAAGATACTGCGCATCGCCGTGTCCGAACAACTAGACCCAGAGCAAGAGCTACAGCGATTCCTAGGGGAATACCGCAGCACTCCCCACTGCTCCACCCGACAAGCCCCCTGGGCATTGATGTTCAAGGGAGCTCGCAGGGATGGGCTGCCAGTAGCCCCAGGCTGGGTAGCGCCACCTTTCAGTGAGGAAGAAGCTTTCCAAAGGCGCCAAAGGCGAAATAACAGGGTCAGTGAGGCCCGGCGGGCCGTGACCCGAGAAGTTCAAGCTGGAGACACGGTGGTCCTCAAAGAGCGCCGGCCAGGAGGAAAGTTTAAGACTCGATATTAAAGAGGGTACTGGAGAGTGGTCGACCGCCGAGGGACCATGGTAACAGCGCGTCGGGGGAGAGACCTGGTCACCCGGAACATATCGTGGTTCAAAGTGGTGAGGAGACCCGCGGATGACCCAGAGACGGCAGATCTCGACGTGGACCACGACTTGGGGGACGGCTCGGGGGACACATCCCGCTCCGACCCACGGAGCAACACAGACTCTGAGCCAGGCGGCGCCGACGGCACAGGAAGTGGGCCAAGGCAAGAAGTGCCACCGGAAACCTCGGCCCCAGGCGCACGAAGGGCCACCAGGTATGAGCTGAGGGAGAACCCCAGGCCCAGCAGTCGGCTGAGAGACTTTGCGTGCCAAGTAAGTGATGCGGCGAAGTAATAAAGGAACTGTTGTCAAGGACTGAGTTGAGAAGGGATGTTACAGTTAGCGCTCTAGCGTTTCCGCTAGAGCGCTGCAGAACGCGCGTAGGTTGCGCTCACGTCCCCGACGTGAGCGCGTGTATAAATAATAAATGGGCGGGCGAGCCAGGCAGTTCGCGCCCAACCTAGCAACAGTGTGTGGTCTGATTATTACGCTGCCCTAGCGCTAGGCCTCCCCTGGGCTCCCCAGACCACGAGGGTGCTGACCCAGGGCCTTACCCCTCCCAGACAGAGGTCAGGGGGTAGAACATTACAATAAACACAGCCAAAACTGGTTAGATTCTACCGGCTAGTCATTGGCTTGGGCATTTTACGTTTTTATGATGTTTTTCACGTGAATTTTGGACCGCTTCGGGCTGCATTAACTGTTTTGGTAGTCTTTATCACACTTGGAACAGAGCAAAGCGTGTCCCGGCTTCACTACGATGTTGATCGTTGGGAGGAATTGTCTGGATGAAGCTTATATAGAGTGGCCACAAGGTACGATGTTTGCATATTTGTGAGTCTGGGCTTACACAGTATACGAGGGTGAGGAAATACCCGTAACTGATCAGGATGTTCGTTTTATTTCGGGGCACCTAGAATTGTCTGCGATATTTAGAGTATAGAGACGTCTTTGGGGATCAACCTAATCAGACGCTTCAATACAATTTGTAAAGGGGCTACCACGCAAGGACTGACTTGGCTGTGCATGTTGTGCTGGAGGTCTGTATGACTTTAATTGCTTGTTGCTTTTTTCCATGTGCAAATTTAGTTGGAATGACCAAACGCAAAACTTCAAATTACTACGTCACTGGATTTTACCAGGTTTAAGATTTTCGCTGGGAGAAACATGACTGAAGTCTGCTTAGAAGTCTGCTGTGAGGAACTGCGTTTGTTGAGCCTGTAATTTAGGGCATTTTAGAGTAAATGAGCCTGGGCCTGGCATCTTTGTCGGTGTAGCACTTGCTCCCAGTTGCTACACCTTTGGATACTCGAGACCACAGGACTAATAGATTTTTCTATGGTATGGACTCTATATGGCAATTTTTGTAAATTATGATTTTTATTTCTGTATGAGACGGGGCCATTGTTTTCTTGATTGTACGTTGGGAATCTTTGGACGATATGAGTGGATGCATGAAGTTGGTAAGACCCTGTATGAGGTTTACCTTTTTAGGAGTTTGTGGTCACACTGCACTTTAGTGAAATGCGAGGTAGGATGCACGCCCCTTTCATCACATTTTTTCTGGTTTGTTGTTTCTTTTCTTTTGATATGGTGTTTTAGGGGCTATTTTGTTTTGATTTTGCACCTTGTGTACTTTTGTTATTTACTATTTGGGTGTGTTGGTGGTTTCCTTCTGGAAGTTCTTTTGGGCACACCTATGTTTGTTCTGTCAGATGCCCCATAGAAATGATTGACTAACTGTCTTTTAGGTGTCTGATTTTATCTTTAAAAATACATTTTAAATGTATTCATTTTGTAGTATTACATATGATGTTTTGATCTTAATATGTGTTTTCATGTCTCTAGACCAACGATATTGTATTTTAAACAATTTTTGGGAGACTGATGTGTATGCGTGCTGCTGTATAAAATGTATGTTTTCCATTGGCAAGGAGTTTTGGTTATGCCATCTTGCTAAGGTCTATGGAATGTCCTAGATTGTGGGCTCTTAAGGTGTGTTCTAGATGTATGTGTTTTTTAATGTTCAAAAGAGATTTTTTTAATATATGTGATTTGATACATGTATGTCTTTTGCAGGATTGCAGCCCTGAGGAAGTCGTGGTTAAGGTGAAACGCATTGGCTGTGCTGTTACTTTTTGGATGAAGAACCTGAATAAAAAGATAAAACACATACGAAAAGGATCTAGTAGTCTTATCTTGGACTGTTTGTTTATGTATGCATGTTTGGTTATTGCCTCTTTTTCACAGTGTAAAAAGCTTTACAAATACACATAACATACCCCATTCATCGTGTCCAGAAGCAACATAATCACCACGTATTGAATGGAGATGACCTGCATTTTGGACCTCTCAACTGTAACAGGATGTGCTGCATTCCAACATTTGTATAATAACTGTCATCTGCCCCTCATAAAACTAGGAGCTATGCTGCCTTTATTTGTCACTGGGGAATTGCAGGCCATATTGTGCAGCTCTATACCACATGCCACACCCAATGTTTTGGAAGCAAAGAAGAAGGTCGAGAGTCTCCTTGTACGGGCCTGATTACGGCTTTGGCAGTGCGGGAGTGGCTGCCATGCTGCCGCCTTGCCCCCGCACAGCCAAAGCTCAACACCGGCCGCCTGCCAGACTACAAGTATTTTTGTATTCTGGCTGGTGGTTCTTTGACGTTCCCATGGTGGTGCCTTTCAAAAAGGCACTGCCATGGGAACGTCAAAGGCCGTTCCTGCACAGCATGGACTGTTAAGCCCATGCCATGGAGTAACAGGGGGTGCATGCACATAGTGAGGCACAGCATGTGCCCCCCTGCATGTATCCACAGGCTGAGAGGCAGCCCTTTTGTATCCTCCTTCCCTCACTTTTCATGGCGGGCTCACCATCGTGAAAAGTAAGACGGGAGGATACTCGTAATATACTTGACGGTACACAAGTGGCACTGCCAAGTATATTGCGGCCTCAGGACCGCTGCGCCACCGCAGAGGATCGCGGATCCCCGGCCGTTGCGATGGTCCCCTCGCAGTCCGACCGCCACACTCATAATGTGGTGGTCGGACCACCGGTGCAGCGGTACATGACCGCCACCGCACCTCCACCACGGGTTCGGCAGTCCCTCGGACTGCCAAACTCGTAATCAGGCTCTATGTGTTGATTGAGACATTCCACTTGCAGAGTACATGGCTACGGGATGAGTACATGACATACATGAACCACAGATGAAACCAGAGGATAGCGCATAAGTGAGATCCGCTATGCCATGAAAGAATGCAGAGCACACAATAATAGTAACAGAAATATAACTGTCAAAATGCATTCAAGGACCTTACCATTGGACATTGGATATCGTGAAAACATGCTCCTTCCAATACTGGGCTACAGAAAAGTGTTCATAAATGCAAGTGGTTTATCCTAATAGGGGCAACTCTGCATGTATTAGGTTAAACAGTAGTGTATGAAGCTCTGAATTTAGTACAATTAATTTTCCTTGACAGATTTTGTGTATGTAGCGGACAGGAACATATTGTAATTCATTCCTCTAAACACTCTTTTGTACACCTTCTTGTACTGTTTAGTCATCACACACACATTACACATTGCACCATGTAATACTGCCATTCCCAACAGCAATAAACTATACTCATACTACCACAGGATGCACTGTAGTACATCCCAGCCAGTGGTGCTGGAACAATCTTTAAAGTAGGGGTGCTGCAATTAATGTTATATCACTGAAGTCATAGGGATTGCAAAAGATCCACGCATCATACAAAGAAACAAGGGTAGCAAATGTGTCATGTCCATTCAGCAAGAGAGTGGTAAGGATGTGAATTGCAACTGGTGGTGCTTTTTTTTTTTAGCACTGGTGAGGTAGCCCACTGCCATTTACAGAAAACACATTTTCTTTTGAAATGGCTGCTAAATTTGCATAGACACAGTTTTACTGGTAAAAATATATAGCACAACGCCTTATGTGTGGTGTCTGGTTTCAGTGAATATTTAGCACTCACGCATCACCATGTAAAGTGTCTTGATTTCTTTTGGTCCTATTAAAGCCTACATTTCCAACACACTTCAGAATTACAAAAAAGTGCTTTATTTGTGCTTTACAATCGCTGATATAATTTGAAATATGTGAATAGTTAATTTCCCAGTATTTGAATGTTGTGTGTTAGAAAAAACTTTCCTGTACCCCTGCAGCATTGTCACCTAGGCCACTTTTACAAAATCCTCTCAATTTCCAGTCAGAGAAATAAAAGTACAATCCACTTTCCGAATAGGCAGACATTTGTCCAAAGATTTAGCCTGATATCTGACCTTTGTCTTTGAAATCACAGAAAATGTGACAGCATAAACACAAAATTTAAAGGCATCTTTACTGCTCATTCACCTTCTGAACTCCAGCATGATTATTTCTTGGAGTGCTGCAGCAACCCCAAATCTCTACTTCCAGTGCCTATGCTTCCAGCCTGACTCCTACAATACATGCCCTGTGGCAGGGCTATCCTAATCTCACCCTATCCCCAACTAGCTTGTCCCTTACACCTAATATTACTGCTACTTTTCTCCTAACACCTACTCTTACTACACTATACCCCAATGTATAGGCCATTGTGTAATTATAGTTAGGTCAGAGTTTCCATAGGAACAGCATTTTTGGTTTTGCTAATAACTTTTGCACCGTTTGTCAAATTTTCACAAAACTCTCCCCAAAAAATATGTTAATCCACCGGAGATCCTTCTCGGAGTGTCTGAGTTGACCTGTCAAGCAGGGCAAAGAAAAATGGATCTCTAGAATCCTGCTCTCCCTGGGCTAGTTTGGAGGCTATGTTAATGACAGTGCTGGTCATCCTCTGCAACACCCTGTGGTTAGCCAGCTCATCCTCCAGGCTCACCACTCAGTGCCTTTGTGCCACCCTGCTCTTCTGCCAATGCTTTATGCAATGATGCATGGTCAATTTTGACTCCTTGCACTGTACCAATACCTGTTCCCTGAGACTGGCCTTATCGCTGCAAGGATAGTTACATTTCTGTTTGCTTGGCACAGTACAATTGCTTTTTAACCTCTATAGCAGTCTGCCTCTGCCCTATGTCTGCTGTTATCCAGGTTGTGTCCCTTTCTCCTACATCAAGCGGCACTAAATGCCCTGCTTCGGCAGTTGCAGTAGGATTCCTGGTTCATCATCTCTTCCACTCTGCTATTCAAGTCCCATGTCTTATAGTCTGAAGAAGCTTCATACAACAATGAATCACCTGCTTACCATGATTCCTTCTGGCCGACTATGCTCGCTGGAGAGCTTTCTTGGGCTGCTTCCCTGTGAAATGCTTTCAGCAGCAACAGGTTTTGCAGTGGTGGCAAAGTCAGAGGCTAGGGCAATCAATACAAAGGCAACTGGTGCGCCAAGTAGCAATGTTGTCAGCCACACCACGGAGTGCGGGTGGAGGCTTCAGCAGGGGTGGTGGCCCCTGGGGCCAGAGTGGTGACTGTGGAGGTAGTAGGGCGAGCCGGAGGTCTAGTCCTTGCTGCACGTGAAGGTGGTGGAGTTTATGTAGAGGACAGTTGTTCCTCCTCTTTCCTCTACTCATGTACTTTGTCACTTACTAGGTGAAATAATTCATTAGACAGTTTTGTAAGAATATGGTGATATCACTTTTTTGGCGTGTTAGCTTATCACATTGGAAGCACCTAGGGTGTAAATTTTAGGCCTAGATGACATTACCATAGAGTTTACCTTGGTCCAAGCTAACTCTCATGGGTGACATTACAACGTGGACTTGTGAGTGACTGTGTGAGTGGCAGAAATGTGTACATTATTTAGATATTAACATTATTCTAGTATAATTCATAGGCTTCCTAGTTTCTCTGAGCTTTAAATGCATGTTATGTTTTCATTCATGTTCCTGTGACATTGGAATCAGGGATTGTGAGCTTAGCATGATGCAGTTATAGTGCATGGTCATACAAATCAGCTACACATGGCTCATGTCAAAGGCGTGGAGGTTTCTGTGTCAAACTGAATCCATTGCAGTTCTTTGTCAAACTTTACATGACACTTGCCTAGAAAGATTGTGCTGGATGTCCTGTGCTTCACCTGGCCTGTCCGGCTTCTCCTGCTTCTGTTCCTCCAACAATGTAGTAATTGCTTGCCAGGTTGACGTATGTCTAGATAGATCAATCCAGTGGTTCTGGGGTTGGGTCCTGATCAATAGTTATACTCTACCTACGGTGACTGGGAAAAAAAGTCCTACCTTCTTCTCATGAGGTTGTTGGACGTCTTTTTGCCTTCCTGAGTGGTTCTGAAATGCTAGAAGATGGCACTGACCTTATCATTGATACGATCTGAGATTTCGGTCCCAACTTTAAGTGTGATTTTCATCATCAAGACCCAACACCAGAGGCTCCTGCTCAGCAAATTAATGTTTCCTCTGGTGTCTGAGACTATGGCATCAAGTATGGATGGTTGTTTTTTAGTGATGACTGTCCGGGGGAGAGGATGGTGGTAATTGTGTTTGTCACCTTTTTTAGGGTTTAAGAATGGTTACCTGGTGGAGGTCAGGACGCTCGCTGCTTAAGGAATAGATGGAGCTGGGTGAGGTTCCATGACATGCCCAGTGGTGTGGATGCTGGCTTCCCCTTCTAGGCAATCATGAATGATGCTTTCATGTTTCCCATAGGTTTTTCCCACACTTTGTGAATGTGGTTTATTACTTTATTACTTGGTAGGGTAAGACACATTAATGCTGAGAGTATTCACTCATGTGATATTAGCAGGTGCTATACCAATTCTTCTGGACTATGTACATATATCTTCTTGTTCCTGCATAATCGTTCTCACCGGTACGAATGGGACCATTCCTCTCGACATCAGTGAAAACCACCTGTGGTTCTCTTCCTGGAAGTTTTCTGTTTGTGGAGCTTATTCAAACTACTTCTGCAGCATCACCTTAAAAATATTGCCTCCTTGGAATTATTCCACCAATTCTAGCCGTCTTCAGTGGCCTGAGGTTAGTGATTACTATGGGGAGTTAGAAATTGCTTCTTTGGATTATGGGATTCCTGTTGGGCCCCTGTACTGTCTCCTGCACTTACAAGGTTTTTGTCACACACTCAAAGTTGTTCTGTAACTGTCTCTTGGGCTTCCACAGTGTTATGAAGAGCCTATGTGATCTTTTGTTTCTGATCAGTTTCTTAACTTTTAGAGCATTTACAACTCATGATGATTCTTTTGGTCCTAACAATATAAATGTACTTAGCCATTGATAAGTTGCATATTTATCATTCTGCATCAGTTACTAGACCACATCTTGAATACGTCTCATTTCCTGTAGAATGTTTTCATTCATGTGAAATCTATGTAAATTAAAAATTGTGTGCATTTTAAGTTTATATAAGAGCAGAGAGTTACAGCAGTCAAGTTCTGTTTAGTATAAAAAGGCTGTGACTCATGACAGCCTGCGGAGAAATCAGACACAATCTTCATTTGACAAGATGAGCTACGTGACTGAAACCAATCAAGTCTCTTGTGCGCCTTCTTTCATATCCGTGTCCCCATTTTCCCTCTTTACCGTCACCAGTGTGTGCATTCTTGGACATATTCAGCTCTGTCAACTGCGAAAAGGAGTCTAATAGATACCACATCATTCTCACAATAACATTCAGATCTAGTGGATGTTGGTGAACTGGGCCGGACAAATTTCTAGAAACATATTAGGAGGAAAGACACAGGACACAAGTGGTTAATTACCTAAACCACCATGATTTGAGCCAATTAGTCTCTGCCGGCCCTTTGGTGCCTCCACACCAGGATCCAACATCAAGTAGGGATATGACCTTGAGTAGGCTCCATTGTGTAGTCTTTGCCATTCACTGCTCATATGCCTGATCCCTCCACCTCTGGCGGTCATCCTAGACACATGTAAAAAAAATCAACAAAAGAATTCTAATACCAATGTCATCAAAAGCTAGAATTTGATAGCAGGAACCTTCCCAGTGTGCTGCACTGTTCCAAACTTTGCAATTTAGAGTGGAACAATATCCCCTAGCAACTGACCATTCAAAGGATCACTTAATGCCTTTACATTTTAATGTACCTTTTGGAAATCTTTCAAAATTCTCTAAAAGGCCACCAAGCGTGAATTTTCTATTTTTATTTGCAAATACTTCCATGTTGGTGTTCAGGTTCTGTGAAATATGCACCAATTTCAGAGACGCGAATTTTAGCAGCAAATGTTCAACAATTTATAAATAACTTGGGGTAGAGTTAAACACTTGCAGCCCTGGATTGAAAAAACTAGAAATAAAATGCCTTGCACATGCTCGGAGAAAACTCCCAAGGTATTGGGATAATTTGTTTGTGTTTCAAAAACAAACTCCCACCTTGCTACTTTGGAAAACAAAAAAGTTTGATGAGCCGCTGCCTTAAACATGACATCGCTCACCAAACTTTCAGTGCTGTGATGACAGCTCCTCTGAAGGCACAGAGATCTCCACAAGGCTGGTAGAGGCCTCAAATTATGCCAGGAGGGTTGCCCAGTCAGGGTGGCAGAGGAAATTACCTCCTCTGCCCTGATGTGTGGCAGACCGCTCACCTGCCATTGTGTAAATCAGACCCTAAGTCTATTGAATAGGAAATGATTCACATATAGATGTCCAAAAAGGATGTGGGTTAAGTGCAGAAAATGAGTTAGACCCAGCCAAATCCAATAGCTATTATAGAGTCTGATCTTGAATTTGGAATCAAGACTACGTAGCTTTTGTAATGGGCACCCCAACTTTTGATAGCACTGGCCACGGGCTACTGAACAAAACTTTGGGCCCCAGCGTTTATTATTTTACAGATTTAGAGCTGCTACGACAATGGATGTTGCAGGGTGTAGGAGTCACATATAGTCCCTACTATTAAGAGTACATGGTTAAGATAAATATGAGGTCAGGATTTCAAACGTAACACAGTGGTTGTGATTTCCTGTACTAATAAGACTTTATTACTACTCAAAGGAATCCTTTTTAGCAAGCTTATAATAACAAGAGATAGAGAAAAAACAATAAGATTCTCATCCCATGTCTTTAAGTTTGCATACAGTTCCTTGATGTCGATTCATAAGTGACTGTGATATATTAGAAGGCCTGTAACATATGAACTGCAAGTAACTAAAGGATCTTGGAGTCAAAAGCAGCAACCCACTAATCTATCTATATAAAGTACAAATATGTGATCTGCATGTTACTCTATGTGCTTCATCATCATCATCAAACTAGACTTGTGTAAAGCGTAGCTAGTCACCTGTGGGGGCATGCAGGCACTGCGGATCTTGCTGCGGAGGCTCAGTTGAACAGCCAGGTCTTCAGTCCTTTCCTGAATTCCAACAGAGAGGGTGAGGTCTGGTGGTGTAGAGGGAGGTTATTCCAGGACCTTGCCACAAGGTAGGAGAAGGAACCCCCACCACTGTAGCTTTGACATATGCAAGTGGTGTGAGCGAGGTTAAGGGAGGTGGAGCGCAGATGTCTAGAGGGTTGGTGGAAGTTCAGGTGGTGGTTGATGTAAGCTGGTCCTTGGTTGTGCAGGGCCTTGTATGTGTGGATCAGCATCTTGAAGTGACATCTCTTCTGAATGGGGAGCCAGGGAAGTTTCCTGAGGTGAGGGGTGATGTGGGTCCGCTTGGTGAGGTCGATGATGAATCTGACCACAGAATTATATATGATCTCTAGTCTCTTCAGGAGGTACGAACTGATTCCTGCGTAGAGGCCGTTGTCCAGCCAGCTGGTGACTATGGATTGCGTGATGATGCCTCTGGTGTTACATTAACCCACTGACCTACTTTATGAGTCAAAACTATGACTAGACAAAATACAGATCTCTCTAGTGACTGCATTAACCACCAGAGTTATCTTACTGTTATTACCCCCTAGAAATTCACAGGCAACCAAAGATCTGTGCAGCACTCTCCTTAACTCCATAAGATATTTTTAAATATTACCTCTTTGTGATAAAATAAGTGAGCCTTAACAGCTATTCTTTTATGTGTGTCCTTCTTGCCAGGTTTTACGATAGGGTCTGTAAAAAAATAAAAGCATAAGATGCTAATCATACTCTGCTTTTCATGACTCCACCTTCTTGCCGATACAACACTTGGCTTGACCCCCAATTTATGAGTTCCAGAAATCATTGTTTTCAAAGTCCATACTATACTATGTGTTTTAACAGCTAGAACGCGAGAACAGGTGTGTCCACATATTTCATGGCCAAACATGGTACTACATGGTTAGGTTACTAGTCCTCTACCGGTGTAAACTGAGCAAAATTAGTGTTTTGCCCTAGATTCGCTGAGATGGTCGCCATTGTGCCTCAGAACCTGCCGCAGACACTTCGTTTTGCAGAGACGTAATTGGCAAACCCCAGGGGCTCTGAAATAATTGCGAAAGTCGAGCGTGTGAAACTTACACAAAGTAATGTGTAAATAACCAGTAGACACAAATGCCAATTACTGCGCAACAACCCACAGACCAAGCGTGCGAATCCTGTGTTAGTGAGCTAATTGCAGCCCATGTTCATCTTAATTGCAATTTGTTTCCATTTGCTCTGTACACGTCCTCTGCATGATTGCGGCGTGTCTGGTATCGGGGAGTCCCTCCGCGCGCCTCGCAGACGGCGTGCTCTGGACCTACGCTGTTATAACATGATCCAAAGGGTGCATGCCGGTTCCGAAGTCTCGTTCCAGAAGTATTCGGTTCTTGGAGGCTGATAGGTGCTTGGCGCTCTGCCTCAGCCAATCTATGGACCGGTACGGAGAGAATGCAGGCGGCGTCATCCCTTTTTATTCACCAGACCTGGAACCTTAGCCATGAAAGCACATTTTTACCAGTAACCAGACACGTATCCAATATCGCATTTTACAGCATTATCACTGCTTGTGCTATCTAAATGCCAATCTCTGCATTATGTGAAGAGAGGAATTATTATGAGCCACTTATTCAAAATTATGATAGGGCGACCGTATGATAGGTCCATTTTTGTAAATATACCCGCTGTCAGGATTTGAAAAGAGGATCGACTATCGCATATCGGTGTCGACTAATTGACACCGATATGCAATGCTTTAAATGGGCCGGTACTGTCTGGTAAGGAGTACCGGCACTTTTTTTATTTTGAGAGGGAGAGTACCAACGCGTCTCAAGAGTGACGTAATACTTTTAGTTGGAGAGTACCGGCACTTCTCAGAAACAAGCAGGTACTCTAATACAGAGTAACTGCACTTCTATTTTTCCATTTCAAGCATTTCCCATACGTTACCTCAAAGATGCATTTAGTTTTCCTATTGGTGCAGCGCAAAGATTGCCCACCCTTTACACATCACAAATGTCACAGACGCTAGAGAAATACATGGTATGAAAGTGCACTTAGCACATGATCCATGTATGGTTTAATGAATTAATGTAAGTGTTACACTTGACAGTTAAAGAGTGTCTTCACTGTAGAATTAGAGCAATTTACTTACAATAAATCTGTTGCTTTAATTAAGTGTGATTAATAAAGAATCATCTTTATTTAGTAGAAAATGTATTCACAGTAGAGATGAAATGTGCTACTTTACATGAATAACATGTAACAAATTGAAACTGTGACTAAACACTTGCTTACATTTACAGAATATAATCCTACTAGAAACTATAATCAATTTATGTAGTGTGCATTAATATTTTATATTCTTGATTTTAATGTAGTTCTGATTCATAGTTATCACTAAATATTATGATGATTTATTGAATATTACACATAGTATGAACTGTATGCATAAGAAACGTATATTAATTTGTGTTTAAATGTGCAAACTCATATTAAATGTGCATCATTGAAGTTAATTCGAAGCTTAACATGAATAGGCCTGTATTTTACCATGCTGCATAAAGCTGATTTAATTTTTCTGCTACCTCGACATTACTTGCAGGTATTCACATTCAATGTAGGCTTAGAACAGATACATTACTGAGCTAGAGATAGGGGGAACAGGAGCCTGAGAAAAGGACCTTGACGAAGGTACATGGAGAAACAGAGCACTAACTGAATGAACTATTGTTGTTGTCCAAAAGTTGCAACCTAAGTGTGTTTGAGAGAAAGATGTAGTTCCCATACCCTGCGTGGGAAAAACTGGAAATGGTGCAGTCTGCAACATGATGATTCGTGAAGTTCAATGGACCCCTGATGGTGTGATCGAGGGGGTGCCTCTCAATGGACTTTACACCTTATAGTAGACTGTTACCCTTGGACTGTTACTCAGATCCCTTCCTGACTTGCCACAATGCTTATCAGATTCCTGCAGACACCTTTCCTTGATTCCCTCCTTCACTGAGACATTAATAGCTGAATGGATTTTGAGAGTTGTCATGCCCAATGCTTTTCCTGATTGTTGTTTAAAGTGTGGCTTAGGCTGACAATTACACTTGACCCAAAGAAGACTATTGACCGAGCTTCGGAGATGCTAACGCTTTCCTATTTTGATTTCTTTTGTCTTGACCTGACTTCCTTTATAGAGTTTCTCTGATTGCTAGAACCATTTTTCCCCAAACTATCCCCTGGACTCTGAATTATAGATTACTTATGTATAGGAGAGAGAATCTTAGGTTATTCTCTGAGCATCAAACCTCAATGTTATTGTTCTGTATTGCAGTGACAGAACTACTTGCTTGCTTGATATTAATTCACCTTCATGTCTTTCGGCGACTGGGAATCCCGGTTGTCATTGTGTTTCTTTATTGCATGGATCTGAGAGTTGTTTATTTGAATTTGATTAATAATTTGTAGTAAACCATTTGGAACTTGGCCACCGATTCCTGGTCCTCATTTTGTAGCCAAATGAGTTGTGCTGCTAACCAAAATTTGATTGGCTGGTAATGGTAAGCAAGTGGGCCAAGAAAGTGCTGGATCAATTCTTGTAGCACATCGGATAGTTTTCCTCTGACGTGATGTAGTTTAGCTACCCTATCTAGAAATTGCCCAAGCCCAATCCGAACCCCAAAAGCCCATGGTTCGGTCGAAGATGGATGATGTACGAGCGGAAAGGTAAAAGTGGAGGAGTGTGACTATCAATAGGTCTGCGCGTTGATATTGCTTATGCTAAATTGCGGTATTTTGAGATGGCTGTATGTTGTTATGTGGAGCTTATTTAAGTTGATATGTGAATGTAGCGCTTGATGCAAAGAAGTTGAAGTGGTTTTTGGGTCCATCGAGGCCTAAGATCTTGGAATATGTTAGATTTGGGGGTCTCTAGTTGGCAGAGGTAGGTACCTTTGACCAAATAGGGACCCTTGCGTCTACTCAGGGTAAGGGGCTACACTCGTAGAATAACCCCTGCTCACCCCCTTGGTAGCTTGGCACGAGCAGGCAGGCTTATCTCAGAGGCAGTGTGTAAAGCATTTGTGAACACATACAGTAATATAGTGACAACACTACAGATGGACACCACACAGGTTGGATTATAAAAAGAAGTATTTTTATATAGACTTAACACAAGACCCAAACGACAAAAATCCAAAATACAGTACTAAAAATATGCTGAAAAATAGTCTATTCACTTAAATGCAGTCACTAGCAACAAATAACTCCACCTGGAGTTATTATGACGTCGTGACAGAAGAAATCCCAAAGTACGGCGCCGACTGCGAGGTGCGCGGGGTCGGGCCCGGAGTCAAACAGACCCCGAAAAAACCGTGCCTTGGAAAAGCGATGACAAACAAAGACGGCTCACGGTGTCGGGGAGGTGCGGCTTCATTGGCGCTGTGCGGTGTCGGTTCCTTATGACCCCAGGGGAAGTGTAGACTTGGTTCCTTACTGCAGCGCAGGGGAGGTGAGACAACAGTTCCTTACTGCGTCGGGGAGGTGATGTCACTATGGTGCCAAAACCACGGTTCCTTACGATGTCACGATGTCGATGGATTCTTGGTCATCCACGTCGAGGATCGGCTTCGCAATGATGATGTCGGCTTTGGAGTTGATGCGGCACAGCAGCGTCGGGCCCACGGCACAAGTCGGAGCAGCGCTCACAATTCGGGCAGGTTACAGTGTCGCTTTCTGGCGTCGATGTGGCACGGCGGCCGGCATCGGGTCTACTTTGTAAGCCGGAGTCGCGCTCACGGCTTCGGTGCAGATTACGGCATCGCTCGCCGGTGCAGGGGTTTCAATTTCCTTCTGTAGCAGCTAAAACCGCAGTTCTAGATGCAGGCAAACAGAAGGGGGTGAAGTCTTGTATCCCTGAGACTTCAGGCAGGAGGCAAGTTCAATGTTCAAGCCCTTGGAGATTCTTCTTCAAGATGATGAAAGCACACTCAATCCTTTTTCTACTCTCTTTGGCAATGAAGCAACCACTGCAGGCCAAACCCAACAACACGCAGCATAGGGGTAGTCTCCTCCTTCTGTTTCCCGGTTCTTCTCCTCCGCAAAGGTCTGTCTTGATTCCCAGAAGTGATCTAAAGTTCTGGGGTCTGGGTATCCCTTTTTATACACCAAAATCCTTTGTCTCTGAAGGCAGAGAGTGTCTGAACCTAGTCAAAACCAGTTCTGGGTGCATTCTGCCAGTGTACACCTTCTTCCTTTGTCAGTGTGGGCCAGGGTCTTCAGACACACCACAGAAGGTGGAGCCAGCATTGTGGAAGGCAGGCACAGCCCTATTCAGGGGCCCAGGTGCTACTCCTCCCACCCCTCCTCATGCAGATAGGTCTATTCAGCCTTGTGCTGACTCACCCTGTCTCCTGGAGCCCCCCAGCCCCTGTCACTCGGAAACCAGACATGGAATACACAACCTAGCAGAGGCAGGTTTGGATGGTTAGGCAAGAAAATACCTACTTTCTAAAAGTGGTATTTTCAAACACAGAATGTTAACCAACTTTACTAAAATATGTATTTTATCATTCTGAGTTCAGGCATACAAAATTCATTTTTCTACCATGTTCCGTGGGTCAGTTAGGATTAAAAGGTGTGATAATCAAACTGCCCATTCTGGCCTAAGGGAGCAGATAGCCTTACCATAGTGAAAAACGAAAATGGCTGTAAATCACTATTAGGACATGCCACACAAATCAGGGCATGTCCTACCTTTTAACTACAATGCACCCTGCCCTTCGGCCTACCTTAGGGGTGTCTGATATGTGGAAAAGGGAAGGTTTGGGGACTGGAAAGTGGGTGTACTTGCCAAGTCAACATGGCAGTACCAGACTGCACACAGGCTCTGCAATGGCTGGCCTGAGACACACTTTACAAGCTGCTCCGGTGGGTGGCACCGGTTGGTGAACCATTTCTACTGGCTCCATTTGTCTGAAAAGGTAAAGGAGTTTTACAGCTCCTGAGTCACCTGTCAGGCCAGTGGCAAGGCAGGGGGCAAGACAAAGGCTCCCCTAATACCACTGCCAGTGGCTGGGGTTCCTTTTGAAAGGGTGGGGATGGACATTGTTGGTCCCCTGGACCCACCTACTGCATCAGGGAACAGGTATATCTTAGTGGTAGTGGACCATGCCACTAGGTACCCTGAAGCAATCCCTCTTATAACCATTGATGCTCCTGCAGTGGCTAGAGTACTGCTTGGTGTGTTCACCAGAGTCGTTCTTCAGAAAGAGGTGGTATCAGATAGGGGCATAAACTTCCTGTCCAGCTATCTCACTGCTATGTGGGATGAGTATGGTGTCAACTACAAGTTCACCTCCCCCTATCACCCACAAGTCAAATGGTCTTGTTGAGAGATTCAACAAAACCCTGAAGGGCAGGATAAATGGGTTGTCAGAGAAACTCAGCAGGAGGTGGGATGTTCTCCTCCGTGCTTACTGTTTGCCTACAGGGAGGTGCCACAGAAATTGGTTGGTTTCAGTCCCTTTGAATGGTTGTTTGGAGACCCTGTGAGGGGGCCATTGAGCCTGCTGAGAGTCTTTAGAGAAGCCTTATAAAGAAGCAAAGGACAATGTGCTTGACTATGTGCTAGGCCTGAGATCTAGACTGGACGAGTACATCTACAAGGGAAACAGGAAACTGGAGGCCAGTCAGGAGCTCATGAACCACTGGTATGATCAAAAGGCTACTATGCCTGAGTATACTCCGTGACAAGTGGTATGGGTGTTGGGGCCTGTGGCTCCCAGGGCCCTCCATGACAGGTGGAGTGGGCCCTATCCAATCTTAGAAAGGAAGGGTGAGGTTACCTATTTGGTTGACCTTGGCACCCCCAGGTACCCTCATAGGGTTCTGCATGTGAATAGATTGATACCCCACCATGACAGGGCAGACTTGACTATGTTACTGGTCACTGATGAGGGTGTGGAGGAGGAAGCTGAGCCTGTGCCCGACCTCCTCGCCACTAATGTGCAAGATGGGTCAGTGGAGGGAGTTGTGCCCTCTCTCAAGTTGACAGACCAGCAGCACAGACTGTAAGCTAGTGCTGGAGCAGTTTGCTGGCCTGTTCTCTTTGATTCCAGACATCACTGAGTGGTATGTGCACCACATTGACACTGGTGGCAGCCTACCTGTCAAAAATAAACTGTACAGGTTGTCTGAGCATGTCAGGGCCAGCATTAAAGCTGAGGTTTCTAAGATGCTGGAATTGGGGGTAATTGAACAGTCTGAGAGTCCATGGGCCAGTCCAGTGGTGCTGGTATCTATTCTAGACCCAATCCTCAGGGGGGACACAAGGAGTTAAGGTTCTATGTGTACTACAGAGGATTGAATGCAGTCACAAAGACTGACGCTCACCCTATACCTAAAGCTGATAAGCTCATTGACAGGTTAGGGGCTGCTAAGTACCTTAGTACTTTTGATTTGACTTCAGGTTACTGGCAGATTACCCTCACTGATGGAGCAAAGGAGAGGTCAGCATTCTCCACACCTGAGGTACATTATCAGTTCAAGGTAATACCCGTTGGCTTAAAGAATGCACCTGCCACCTTCCAAGGATTGGTGAACAGGGTCTTGTCTGCATTGGAACAGTTCAGTGCAGCTTACCTGGATGATATAGCTGTATACAGCTCTACCTGGGGGGATCACTTAAGCCACCTAATGGGAAGTGCTTCAGGCCATGCAGCAGGCAGGCCTGACTATTAAGGCAAGCAAGTGCCACATAGGGCAGAGTTCTGTGGTGTACCTGGCCACCTGGTAGGTGGGGGTCATGTACAGCCTCTCCAAGCTAAAATCCAAACTATTTTGGATTGGACAGCTCCTGTAACCCAGGCTCCGGTCAGGGCATTCCTGGGACTGACAGGGTACTATAGAAGGTGTGTTCAAAATTATGAGACCATTGTGGGGCCCCTAACAGAACTCACATCTAAGAAGAGGCTCAAGAAGGTGGATTGGACCCCAGAGTGTCAGCAGGCTTTTGACACTCTGAAAGCTGCTATGTATTCAGCACCAGTGTTGCTGGCCCCTGACTGCACAAAATAATTTGTGGTTCAGACAGATGTTTCAGAACAAGGGATTAGGGCAGTGTTGTCACAGCTAAATGAAGAGGGCCTTGATCAACCTGTTGCCTTTATTAGCAGGAGACTTCTTCTCAGAGAGAAGAGGTGGAGTGCCAGTGAGAGGTAGGCTTTGGCTGTGGTTTGGTCCCTGAAAAAGTTGACACCATATTTGTTTGGGATGTCCTTTTGTGTTCAAACTGACACCAGGCCTCTCCGATGGCTCATGAAGATGAGACAGGAGAATCACAAGCTGTTAAGGTGGTCCATTTCCCTATAGGGATTGGACATTACAGTGTGACACAGACCTGGGGTTGCCCATGCAAATGCGGATGGACTTTCCAGGTTTTTCACTAAGATGATGAGGACTACCAGGTTGTAGGTTAGTAACCCATCACCTTTCATTGGGGGGGAGGTAATGTTGCAAAGTCATCCTGTGCCTTGGGCACCCCCCAACTTTTTGCTGAATGGTACTGGTGGTAACTGACTCTGACTGACCATGGGCTCTGCCTAACCAGGCCCTGGGCCAGTGCTATGCTGAAAGAGACACATTTAGAATACAGTGAAAACACCTACATACACTAGGGTATACTATGGTATGGGGTACCCCTGTGATTGGCATGACCTACGCTATCAGACCCCCTTAAATATTAGGGCAGGCGGATTAACACTACCTAGAAGTCCCTGTCCACAATAGGGAATGGCAATTTAGAGGCCAGTAGCTTTTAATGCACTTGCAAGTGTGCCCTGCTGAAGCCTGAGGTCAGTTTAAAAGTAGCCCCTGGGTGGCAGGACAGCTTTTAAAAAGTAAAGTGTGCCCAAACTCGACTTTAGTGTTCTGGCCACTTAAAAAGGGATAACCTACAATGTTTTGACATATTAGGAACCCCCAGAGTCTCCCCTGTGTGTCCCAGGGGTGGGGATCAGCTATTTATAAGGTAGACCCTTATAAAATGAGTATTATATGCCATGGGCTAAGTGAAATTTCATATTTCACTCCATACATTGTGATAAAGTGCTGCCCAAATTCGACTTTGATGCTAGGAGCACTGTGGAGGGAGGAGCTGCATTATTTCTACAGATTATGAAACACTAAAGTCTCTCCCCTAGTTGTCCCATGGGGTGGGGGTCCTGTAGATATAAGCAAAGTACTTATAAAATATGTTTTTATAAGCCCTAGTGCTGGAAAAATGGCCCAAGTAATTTTTCCCATTGCAAATCCCATGCCACATGGGTTAACATGGCAAGAAGTTATTAACTAATAACTCCTGATAGGAGAATGATAGAACTTCCATTCAAAGACTTCCCAGAATGGTAGTGATAAATCCAACAATATTATATTGTTGAATTTCTCCTGAAATGTACAGACACGAAGTTATAAGACTTTCTTGTTTGTAAGTCCAGATTCAGCCTTCCAATGGTCTGTCCTGATTGGTCAGAGTTATGTGGATTAGCCAGGCTGCTTTGAAGAGGTGATAAAGAGCCCCTGGGGTTAACCAGCTCTGCTAGGAGGGCAGTGTGCTGCTACACAGGAATGCCAGAGTAGGGGGAGGAGTCGTAAACCATGGTCTTCAAAGGGAAGGGGACGGCCTCAGTGTCATTTACAACTCTACTCTCTTGACCCACAGCCAGAGCTAGAATTAAGGAAAGAATGAGCAGATGCAAGGGGGAGAGGCTATGGAAAGTAGCCATCCTAGGGGTGTGTTTAGCCAGCTCTTACCTCCCTGCTGGAAAATCAGCCATTATGAATCTGGAAGATTTGGTGCACTCTGGGACAAAATAATGCCACACTCTACAGGATCCTTGGGGAGGTGCCCTGCTCCCATTGGTCAGGAGCAGTGACGGCTCCTTGAGGGAGTGCTGCGGGGCGGTGGGGAGGGCGTGGGAGGGGCAGGCTGGGGGGAAGTAAACTCCGGAATAGAGCCAAATGGAGTTCAGTAAATAAATAAATACAACTAATTTGCGCGTGCTGCAACACCAAATCGGCGATGCAGCGCGCAATGCAATTCATTGTATTTATTTATTTATTTGCTCAACTCCATTCGGCTGTATTCCAGAGTTTACTACACCCGCCCTGCCATGCAGCACTCCCTTGAGGAGCCGCCACTGGCCAGGAGTGTCCTCCTGCTTGACCCAGAGAACTTGGAATAAGTATCTGAGAGGGGCAGAGTCTCTCAGATCTGCTGCTTGAAACTTAAGAAAGCAAGACGTTGCCATGATGAGAAGTTGGGATGCACATTTTAAGGCCTGCCCTCTGAAGACTGCACCAGCTGAAACTACAGACCTGGGGATTACCTCGCTGAAAAAGAACTAAAGAGTGGACTCCCTGCAAGCGACAGGTTAACAGAGCTCACCTGGAAAAATCACCACCAAGGATCCTCAACCTGGAGAACTATCAGTGGATTTGTAAGGGTTTTGTCCAAGTGGATTGTGGGAACTGAAGTCCTCAAGTTTCAAGGACCATCTTGGAGTTTCCAGACCCTTGGACTGAGTTTGAGACACTTTGGGACCCTTTGGGGAACTTCCGGAAGAAGTTCCAGAAGTTTAGAAAACTTTGGAGCAACTTTGGAGAAAAGCTTCGTAGGGGGACAGAGTCAAATTGGCCAGCCAAGCCGCCTGCCTTCAACCGCGAGCCGGCAGATCCATCCAGGTTCATCCCGCTAAAAGCTCCAAAGGTCTGACTTCTAGAGTTTGACCGGGAGTAGAAGAAATCTGAGGCCGGCGAACCCTCACCGTATCCGGCCTGGTGAAGGGCATCGCGGGACATCGCGAGAAAAAGCTCCAGAAAAGTTTCTAAGTCCGGAGGTAAAAACTGTGACCGAGACCTACCGCGAGGGGCAGCCGCTCAGGGCTCCAACGCGGTTGGCCTGAAAATTTGACTTTGAGCCGGTCTATCGCAACCAGATTTCCCATTATGGTGTTATAAGTTTTGAAGTACTATATAATGCTAAATCTTTGAAAATTCATATATCCTGTTCCCTACATTGGATGTTTGTCATTTTGGTATCATTTTAAACATAAAAATATGTCCTATTTTTATAAATTGATGTTGGATTTTTATTATGTGTTTTGTTTCTTAATTATTTACTGAATTGGTGTTTTTAAACGCTTTACATACCTGTGTTTGAAGTTAAGCCTGCCTGCTCACAGCCAAGCTACCAAGTGTTGGGCATAGGAATAATTTTCTAAGACCTATTCTGAGCCCTATACTGTGTTAGTGGTCACGTTTAACATGGGCTCCTATGGCAGCTCTTTCCCTTCCTCGACTTTGCCAAAAAACACCCTTCCCATTGATCGATTCCCCCCAAACTTCCTACACACCCATGAATTCCACCTCCTTGCCACTCACAGCAGCCCCGTTCCTGTCGATCCACTGGAACCCCCTAAAAAATACTTCTCCACGCACCCCAACACCGCCCATTGGATAACATTGCAATCCGGGCCTTCACAAAAAAATTTCTTTTTTCGCACTTCCACTACTTCGATCATCTTCAAACTCACTGGGACACTAGTTCCAGCCATTCCCAAGAATCTCAGCAAGAAGTACACAAATCCATCCACTGGAAGGGGTACGACTTTTCACCCAAACACAAGCCCCCCGCAAACCAACAAAAACACCCCAAAATCAGCCAAACCTGGATGGAATTTTGACAACAAAAAGGAGAGGGGGGGACTAGGAGCTAATTAGAAAGAGGTCCTGAACCAATGCTCCCAAGGTCAGTACAAAATCACAATGGATGGTTTCAGTTCCTACAGGTAAAGGGATTGACAGCCAACCGTTATGTGCTGTTATGAGAATAGGGGATGTCTCCATAGGATAGGTGAGTATGCGAAGAGGAGGATAGGTACTCCTTTGTGTGGTACGTAGTGCCCTCACACACCCTTTCGAGTGTATAGCATCATCATCGGGCAATATTGCTCCTCGTGGGGGTGGCGCTGCAGTCCCTCACGGGCCCCGAGGGCCTCTCTAGCGGAGATCTTTTAGGAGTTGCCGCAGTTGTGACTGGGTGTGTGTGGGAAGGAAGTGCTCGTGAGTGCAGTTTAAAATGGGTCAGGAGGCCCTGACAACTTTATTAGTAGGACCCCTGATCCTAAATAAAAATCCACGGGGATGGAGATGCACAATAGTGCCGTTAGGAGAGGGGAAACAAGACCAAATAGATTCCCACTTCTCTCAACACGTGTGGTGTGTAATAAAGTGTGGATTTAAAAGGGGGTCGACATGTTTCGCGCTATAATTTGTCCCTAAAGGATCCCAGAGCGCTTCATCAGGACCAGGTGGAGAATAGAGAAAAGGAATCAGGAAAAAGACACCCTGTATTCCTTAATATATCCTAATTAAGGTATGTTGATAATTATTATCTTAGGACCTGTTATTTATACAGACTTCCTAAATCACAGCCTAAAGAGGAGACAAAAACGGGGAGGGGGGAAGAGAAAACAAAAAAGGAGCCCAGTGACATATCTATTACATATGGTACTGTAGAAAAAGCTCAAATCACATGTGCACAGTATGTGCCCAAGTGCTGGATGCAGGAGACTAGTCACGCGCGAGTGCGTTTTCTGTGCAACATGCATCACTAAAAAAGGTGCTGTGGGGTGCCTTGCACCTTGACGACAGAGAGCGGTAGTATAATAATTGTTCAACTGTGACGAGATTTCGCAAAGTGAACTACGCCGCCTCGGGGTGACAGTGACTGACTGTAGATGGTAGCTAAAGGGGTGGTGGGTACCTACCACCTTGTGCAATTCCATGACATAGGAACACCATTACTGAGCACATTAATCGCTGAAGGAGACGCGATGGAGTGGCGCTAGTACATCTCCAAACCCCAACAAAACTAGAGATGGGGCCGGCATGCCTAGAGTATGACAACAAGGGTGAGTCCAACTAGCGCGAGTGCAATACAAAAAATATATTGACGTAGCGTCAGGTGAACAGTTTTACTGCAGTAACCAAAGTTAATTGGAACGGCATGCCTGGAGTCCGACAACTAGCGTGAGTGCATAAAAACTGACATAGCATCAGATAAACGGGTATATCCAGTAACCTGAGTGGAATGGAACATATATTAAAAATAAGCGTGTTGACACACGTAAACAGAAAGCATACCCTCCCTGGATCGGAGAAGGGCTCCGTCGGATGTACCACGGAGTGAGGCTATGAAAAACAAGTAAATAACCACATTACAAGAAGAGACACAGGTGTTGTCTTCAGGAACACAAACAACGCCTACTGGAGAAAGGAAGGTCTACTTACTAGAGATAACGCCTCACGTCTCGGGAAACCTACCCGTCCTGCGGTACTGCCGGTAGCATATTGAACCGGGAGGGAGGTCTCCATAAGTACCGCTCTCGGCTTGATTGTAGGCTGGGGCGGTGACGTCATCACGCTATGTGTGGGGAGTAAGTGAGCCTATTCAGGAGAGGGGCGGCCATGGTTGAATGGTCAACGGGAGTTACAAGCGTTGGGATAACACTGTGTATCCTTATTGTTGTCCTTTGCCAGATCGAATAAAACCTCAACCATGGATAGGAACAAAAGTAAGTTTCTAACCTTGTAAAAAGAATCAGTCTCGGGAAACGTGAGGGGCGGGACCTAGAGGCAGTCAACACGGAGAGTTTATGTTAAATAACTGAGTACGCAGCATTCATACCACAGATAGAGTTTTTCAGCACAGGAAGGCATGGTGTGATGTCCTTACCCATTCCTCATAAGTGCCAAGGTAGTGTGTAGGCGCCTGCGCTTAACTAAGTATGGAGAGGTGAAGAAGAATGCGTAATCATCCACATGTTGAGATCTGGTGGGGTTCCCACGGGGCGGATGTTTTTATACAGTACCGCTAAAGGTATTGTGGAATGTAGTGCATGATTCCTTGTGAGACTTGAGACAGTTGGTGCTCTTTACTAATAGCTGTGGATGATAGTATGATTCATAGTCTCGGGTGGGTTATGCAATGAGATGTGTGTGCTTTGTAAGGTTCATACAATACATCAAACAGGGTGTCTGGGATTAATGAGATAGATCAACCCAGGGTATATCTTCGTTCAGTCCACATTTGTTACTCCTAAGTTTGAACACCCATCGTTGTTCCTGTTTGAATAGTGTGGTGGCTGTCCACTGGGAGTTGGATTCGATGATAGTCCAATGCAAACTTTCTGGAGGGTGGTTCTTTTCCAGAAAGTGGCTTTGCAATCTTGTAGCTGTACGTTTGCACCGGATAGTGCTCTTATGTTCACCGATTCGAACCTTCACTGGTCTGGCAGTCATGCCAATGTACTGTGAGCCACAGGGACAGGTAATAAGGTATACGCAGTTCTTTGTGTTGCAGTTGGTGTGCCGTGTCTGTTTCCAGAGCCTGGGGAGTCCCAAGTCGAGTTCCTTAGTGGCGCTTGTCTGGGGGCATGCTGCACATGAGCCACATGGATAATGACCAACCACAGGTGGTAAATTCCATAGTGTGGGTTGAGTCTGAGTAGTTTTTTTAGGACGTGTGTGTACTAACATGTCCTTAAGATTCTGGGTTCTCTTGAAGGCAAAGAGTGGTTTGGGACCAGGTTGGAACTGTCCAGTTTCAAGGATCTTCCAATTCTTTTTGATGATTTTCTGAATCTTATTTGAGTTAGATGTGTAAGATGTAACACACGTTAGAATGTCTGTGGTGGTTCTTTCTTTTATTTCTAGTAGGGCTTCCCTGTGATTGTTCCTAGCTCGTTTGCGGGCTTGTTTCACGATTCTTTTAGGATATTCTCTTTTGATCAGATTCTCAGTTAGAGTGTCTGCCTCTCTTTCATATTCTGTGATAGTATTACAGTTACGTCGTAATCGAAGAAACTGGCCCACCGGTAAGTTGTTTCTTAAAGACTTCAGGTGGTGGCTTTGGAACAAGAGGAGACTATTCCTGTCAGTCGGTTTTTTGTAGTTGGTGGTCATAAGAGACCCATCTTTCAGAGCTATGAGAAGGTCTAGGAAAGGAATGGACTCCGATGACAGGGTGCCTACAAAATTTAGGAATGGGTTAAGGGTGTTGATCCATGTGAAGAAAGCTCGACATGTCTCTTCGTCTCCTTTCCAGAAGATGATGATGTCGTCAATGTACCTGCGCCATAATAGAATATTATTGGTGTAAGGGTTGGTGTCTGTCAGGATATGGTCTTCTTCGAAGTCCGCCATGTACAGACAGGCCAGACTCGGCGCGAAGGTGCTCCCCATGCTGGTGCCCTGGACCTGATGGTAAAGTTGTTCTTCAAAAGCAAAGTAGTTCTCTTTCAATGCTATTGTGGCGCAGTCACAGATGAAGGTGACCGGTGTCTCGGATGGCCATGGGATCACGTTACGGAGAACCTTGTCCAAGACTGTAAGTGTGGCATCTTGTGGAATGTTCGTATATAAAGCCTCCACGTCTAAGGCGACTAGGAGGGTTATAGATTCCGGTGCTCCAAATTGTTCAATGAGGTTCAGAACTTCTGTTGTGTCTCTCAAGTAGGTAGAGGTCTTAGTTACCAAAGGGCGTAAGAATACATCGCAGAATTTGCTAAGTGGTTCTAACAGGGAATCAATCCCAGATACAATGGGCCTTCCAGGTGGGGGGGTAATCCCCTTATGAATTTTAGGTAGACAGTAGAAGTACGGAGTGCGGGGGTTCTTGTTCATAAGGAATGAGGCCTCATCTTTGGTTATCCACCCTCCTGCCTCTGCTTCCACAATCAAGTGCTGTATCTTGGTGGAGAGACGTGTAGTCGGATCTACTTCGATTGGTTCATAGTACCTAGTGTCGGATAGTTGTCGTAGGCATTCGTCATCGTAGGTAACCTTATCCTGAATGACTATGGCACCACCTTTGTCAGCTGGCTTCAGGACGATGGTTCCGTCCTCTGTCAGATTTTTTAGAAGAAGTCTTTCATCTTTGGAAAGATTGTTGAAGGGGCGAGTAGTGGTTATATTCTCCACCTCTTTCAAAACGGCCTGTTCAAAGTCAGTACCTCATTCAGTGTCATTGCTGAGGTAGGAGTAAATCTAGATTTATTCTTGAGACCTGAGCCGACAGGTGTGGTCTCTGGTTTGTCTTGAAAAAATGCTCTTAGGCGCACCTTGCGAAAGAATTGATGGAGTTCTTGATGTAAGATAAAGTCGTCTTCCTTAGGTGTTGGTACAAATCCTAGACCTTTCTCCAGAAGGCTATTCTCACCTTCAGTAATGGGTCTCGAGGATAAGTTCACCACTAGGGTCTTGTTGTCTTGCTTCGTAAGACCATCCACTGGCAGGATCCGGAACCGATGGTCTTACGAAGCAAGACAACAAGACCCTAGTGGTGAACTTATCCTCGAGACCCATTACTGAAGGTGAGAATAGCCTTCTGGAGAAAGGTCTAGGATTTGTACCAACACCTAAGGAAGACGACTTTATCTTACATCAAGAACTCCATCAATTCTTTCGCAAGGTGCGCCTAAGAGCATTTTTTCAAGACAAACCAGAGACCACACCTGTCGGCTCAGGTCTCAAGAATAAATCTAGATTTACTCCTACCTCAGCAATGACACTGAATGAGGTACTGACTTTTGAACAGGCCGTTTTGAAAGAGGTGGAGAATATAACCACTACTCGCCCCTTCAACAATCTTTCCAGAGATGAAAGACTTCTTCTAAAAAATCTGACAGAGGACGGAACCATCGTCCTGAAGCCAGCTGACAAAGGTGGTGCCATAGTCATTCAGGATAAGGTTACCTACGATGACGAATGCCTACGACAACTATCCGACACTAGGTACTATGAACCAATCGAAGTAGATCCGACTACATGTCTCTCCACCAAGATACAGCACTTGATTGTGGAAGCAGAGGCAGGAGGGTGGATAACCAAGGATGAGGCCTCATTCCTTATGAACAAGAACCCCCGCACTCCGTACTTCTACTGTCTACCTAAAATTCATAAGGGGATTACCCCCCCACCTGGAAGGCCCATTGTATCTGGGATTGATTCCCTGTTAGAACCACTTAGCAAATTCTGCGATGTATTCTTACGCCCTTTGGTAACTAAGACCTCTACCTACTTGAGAGACACAACAGAAGTTCTGAACCTCATTGAACAATTTGGAGCACCGGAATCTATAACCCTCCTAGTCACCTTAGACGTGGAGGCTTTATATACGAACATTCCACAAGATGCCACACTTACAGTCTTGGACAAGGTTCTCCGTAACGTGATCCCATGGCCATCCGAGACACCGGTCACCTTCATCTGTGACTGCGCCACAATAGCATTGAAAGAGAACTACTTTGCTTTTGAAGAACAACTTTACCATCAGGTCCAGGGCACCAGCATGGGGAGCACCTTCGCGCCGAGTCTGGCCTGTCTGTACATGGCGGACTTCGAAGAAGAACATATCCTGACAGACACCAACCCTTACACCAATAATATTCTATTATGGCGCAGGTACATTGACGACATCATCATCTTCTGGAAAGGAGACGAAGAGACATGTCGAGCTTTCTTCACATGGATCAACACCCTTAACCCATTCCTAAATTTTGTAGGCACCCTGTCATCGGAGTCCATTCCTTTCCTAGACCTTCTCATATCTCTGAAAGATGGGTCTCTTATGACCACCAACTACAAAAAACCGACTGACAGGAATAGTCTCCTCTTGTTCCAAAGCCACCACCCGAAGTCTTTAAGAAACAACTTACCGGTGGGCCAGTTTCTTCGATTACGACGTAACTGTAATACTATCACAGAATATGGAAGAGAGGCAGACACTCTAACTGAGAATCTGATCAAAAGAGAATATCCTAAAAGAATCGTGAAACAAGCCCGCAAACGAGCTAGGAACAATCACAGGGAAGCCCTACTAGAAATAAAAGAAAGAACCACCACAGACATTCTAACGTGTGTTACATCTTACACACCTAACTCAAATAAGATTCAGAAAATCATCAAAAAGAATTGGAAGATCCTTGAAACTGGACAGTTCCAACCTGGTCCCAAACCACTCTTTGCCTTCAAGAGAACCCAGAATCTTAAGGACATGTTAGTACACACACGTCCTAAAAATACTACTCAGACTCAACCCACACTATGGAATTTACCACCTGTGGTTGGTCATTATCCATGTGGCTCATGTGCAGCATGCCCCCAGACAAGCGCCACTAAGGAACTCGACTTGGGACTCCCCAGGCTCTGGAAACAGACACGGCACACCAACTGCAACACAAAGAACTGCGTATACCTTATTACCTGTCCCTGTGGCTCACAGTACATTGGCATGACTGCCAGACCAGTGAAGGTTCGAATCGGTGAACATAAGAGCACTATCCGGTGCAAACGTACAGCTACAAGATTGCAAAGCCACTTTCTGGAAAAGAACCACCCTCCAGAAAGTTTGCATTGGACTATCATCGAATCCAACTCCCAGTGGACAGCCACCACACTATTCAAACAGGAACAACGATGGGTGTTCAAACTTAGGAGTAACAAATGTGGACTGAACGAAGATATACCCTGGGTTGATCGATCTCATTAATCCCAGACACCCTGTTTGATGTATTGTATGAACCTTACAAAGCACACACATCTCATTGCATAACCCACCCGAGACTATGAATCATACTATCATCCACAGCTATTAGTAAAGAGCACCAACTGTCTCAAGTCTCACAAGGAATCATGCACTACATTCCACAATACCTTTAGCGGTACTGTATAAAAACATCCGCCCCGTGGGAACTCCACCAGATCTCAACATGTGGATGATTACGCATTCTTCTTCACCTCTCCATACTTAGTTAAGCGCAGGCGCCTACACACTACCTTGGCACTTATGAGGAATGGGTAAGGACATCACACCATGCCTTCCTGTGCTGAAAAACTCTATCTGTGGTATGAATGCTGCGTACTCAGTTATTTAACATAAACTCTCCGTGTTGACTGCCTCTAGGTCCCGCCCCTCACGTTTCCCGAGACTGATTCTTTTTACAAGGTTAGAAACTTACTTTTGTTCCTATCCATGGTTGAGGTTTTATTCGATCTGGCAAAGGACAACAATAAGGATAAACAGTGTTATCCCAACGCTTGTAACTCCCGTTGACCATTCAACGATGGCCGCCCCTCTCCTGAATAGGCTCACTTTCTCCCCACACGTAGCGTGATGACGTCACCGCCCCAGCCTACAATCAAGCCGAGAGCGGTACTTATGGAGACCTCCCTCCCGGTTCAATATGCTACCGGCAGTACCGCAGGACGGGTAGGTTTCCCGAGACGTGAGGCGTTATCTCTAGTAAGTAGACCTTCCTTTCTCCAGTAGGCGTTGTTTGTGTTCCTGACGACAACACCTGTGTCTCTTCTTGTAATGTGGTTATTTACTTGTTTTTCATAGCCTCACTCCGTGGTACATCCGACGGAGCCCTTCTCCGATCCAGGGAGGGTATGCTTTCTGTTTACGTGTGTCAACACGCTTGTTTTTAATATATGTTCCATTCCACTCAGGTTACTGGATATACCCGTTTATCTGATGCTATGTCAGTTTTTATGCACTCACGCTAGTTGTCGGACTCCAGGCATGCCGTTCCAATTAACTTTGGTTACTGCAGTAAAACTGTTCACCTGACGCTACGTCAATATATTTTTTGTATTGCACTCGCGCTAGTTGGACTCACCCTTGTTGTCATACTCTAGGCATGCCGGCCCCATCTCTAGTTTTGTTGGGGTTTGGAGATGTACTAGCGCCACTCCATCGCGTCTCCTTCAGCGATTAATGTGCTCAGTAATGGTGTTCCTATGTCATGGAATTGCACAAGGTGGTAGGTACCCACCACCCCTTTAGCTACCATCTACAGTCAGTCACTGTCACCCCGAGGCGGCGTAGTTCACTTTGCGAAATCTCGTCACAGTTGAACAATTATTATACTACCGCTCTCTGTCGTCAAGGTGCAAGGCACCCCACAGCACCTTTTTTAGTGATGCATGTTGCACAGAAAACGCACTCGCGCGTGACTAGTCTCCTGCATCCAGCACTTGGGCACATACTGTGCACATGTGATTTGAGCTTTTTCTACAGTACCATATGTAATAGATATGTCACTGGGCTCCTTTTTTGTTTTCTCTTCCCCCCTCCCCGTTTTTGTCTCCTCTTTAGGCTGTGATTTAGGAAGTCTGTATAAATAACAGGTCCTAAGATAATAATTATCAACATACCTTAATTAGGATATATTAAGGAATACAGGGTGTCTTTTTCCTGATTCCTTTTCTCTATTCTCCACCTGGTCCTGATGAAGCGCTCTGGGATCCTTTAGGGACCAAATTATAGCGCGAAACATGTCGACCCCCTTTTAAATCCACACTTTATTACACACCACACGGGTTGAGAGAAGTGGGAATCTATTTGGTCTTGTTTCCCCTCTCCTAACGGCACTATTGTGCATCTCCATCCTTGTGGATTTTTATTTAGGATCAGGGGTCCTACTAATAAAGTTGTCAGGGCCTCCTGACCCATTTTAAACTGCACTCACGAGCACTTCCTTCCCACACACCCCCAGTCACAACTGCGGCAACTCCTAAAAGATCTCCGCTAGAGAGCCCCTCGGGGCCCGTGAGGGACTGCAGCGCCACCCCCACGAGGAGCAATATTGCCCGATGATGATGCTATACACTCGAAAGGGTGTGTGAGGGCACTACGTACCACACAAAGGAGTACCTATCCTCCTCTTCGCATACTCACCTATCCTATGGAGACATCCCCTATTCTCATAACAGCACATAACGGTTGGCTGTCAATCCCTTTACCTGTAGGAACTGAAACCATCCATTCTGATTTTGGAATTTTGACAAACCACCCTAAAACCTTCCCAACACCAACCCAGCCAAATCGGCATCAAATCCAGCCAAACCTTCCCAACCCCAGCTCATCCAAATCTGGATGGAATTTTGCAAAACCACCCTAAAACCTTCCCAACACCATTATGCACGAACCTGAATCGGGCCCTGAGCCCTAGACTCCGGGAACCCTAGCAAATTTCAACCCTAAACACCACCCCAACCCTACCACCTAACCCTAAACACCACCCCAACCCTACCACCAGCAGCGGGAGAACTGAATAAAATTAAAACAGAAACTTACCTGACCGCCTCTGCTCCTCGTCCGCGTTGGCGCTTCTGCCCCCTTCAAACCGGAACACCACGTCAGCACTGGAGTGGCAACCCCTCAGCCAATCTTGGCGCTGCTGCAGCGCCAGGATTGGCTGAGGGCACAGCTTACGCTACGCCCGCCGCCTGCCCATTAGGAGACCGAGGGGCTCCTAATGTTATGTTATATGCAGATTTATAACGCGCTCCAATAGTCAAGACTGTCCTGGCGCGAGAATGAAACTAATGGGCATGCGCAAGGCAGTAAAAACACAAGTACGCAAGACTGGGCACGGGCTAAAAATTACTCTCCATGCCCACTCATGCACACTTGTGCTGCAGTGCTGCCTTTCCCTGGCTTGTCTGACAATGCATGTCAGTCAACATGACGCCGGACCGCCCACGGTCTGCCGTCATGCTGACTGACATGCATTGTCAGTTCTCCCCACCCTCGGCGTCTCTGAACTTAAGTAAACTAAGTTCAGAAACACCGAGGAGGGAGCTGCGGGCGCGGGCGGGTGTGGGGGGGCAACGCCCCAACGCCCTAATGGATGCACCGCGCGTGAGAGAGACAGATATAAAGGGAGAGTCAAGAAAGCCATACACACAGTAAATGCTAGATGGGATGAAGAACATAAAGCCTGGAGAACTGACATGATGCAGGGAGCTAAACTATATCCTGTACTGACTACAGAAGAGGGTGAGGGTAAAGGTAAAAGAAAGGAGAAGAAAAAGAATAAAGAGACAGATGACACAGATAATGTAGCTGAGGACAGTGATAGTGGCATAAATTATGACTTTCTAACTGAATTACTGTTAAATCGTCCACCTACATACAATGACACTCCGATTGGTCGAACAAGTAATGTACCCATGACTGAAACGTTTGAGGTGCCCACAGCAGCATTAAATATGAATCCTGACTATATGGGGGACTCTTCAGTAATGGCATACCCTTGATTCTGCAACTTCTGTAAGCCCCAGATGAATTGATCGCTCCTGTCACAATTGGTCATGTAGTTTCTTTGTATAAGCCTGGAGTAGCACTAAATAATACTCATACTTTAGCTGTTCCTACTGGAATGAGTGTCATGGCTAACAATAACAACAATTCATGGTGGACCTGGCCATAAGACCCATTCCTCAGACTCCTAGAGTTCAGACTCAAGGGAATACTCCATGTGCTGTGACTGCAGACCCTACATTAAATCAGACAGGCTTTGATTGGAGCAGGAGATTTTCTCATAGATAATCACCATTTTTCTTACCCGACACAAAAGCTCCATCGATGATCAAATACAGTAAGGACAAGAATGCCAATGGGAACGCCAACCTCTGACATGTCCCTTTTGAATTCACGTCTGGACCAAATAGTGGTACCCATAGCAGAGAAATAATTTTTCATACCCCAGCATAGCAACCAGGTCTTACTGCCCGAGAACCTGATGATTGGATCAAAGATATAGATACCCCAGCAAGTAATGGAAATCCTGGAATGAGTGGAACAAATACTAAGGTTCCAGAGAGAGATAGATCAATGGATGTGGATAAATTAAAGGCAGAATTAAAAGGAATTATAATTGGGACTCTTGATATGTCAACATTGAATGCATACCTGGAGTATAAACTGCTATTCTTATGCAAAGAAATTACCAGACGTACAGGACAGGCTCATGAGAGACTGATGAAATTAGCCCAGATACATGGGATTGACATACCGAGGTCTAAATTGTGGAGAAAAAGTACAGGTTATGCTTTACTGAAAAAGATCTCGTAAACATGCGCCCACCCGGAAAGAGAGTACAGATTAAGGAATTAATTGGCTACATTTCAAAGTGGGGTGAACTAGATGGTCAAAGAAAAAGGAACTGAAGAAAGTTAGGGTGCAAATGTCTCCATCTGTAACAGACGAGGAAGAGGAGGACATACAAATGCTTCCCATGAGAGAAGTGCCTGGTGAAGGGTACATTCATGTACCGTGGTGTAAGGCTGATTTCACCGTATTCACAAATGACTTCCCAAGATTAAGAGAGAGGCCAGTGGAATGGTACATACAGGATGATCGATTTGGTAAAATGTCAAAAAGTTTTGTGGAAAGATTTGGATACTTTATTTGAAATTGTGGTTCCAAATGATTTGTGAACTGAATGCAAAAGTGAAGTGGATTGGCACGAGATGAGCAGATGAGACATCCTCAATCACATGCACCGTCAACATTGGTAATGAAGAAGTATAACCAGGTGATTACATTTCTGAAGGCGAAAATCTCTCTGTAAGAGATCGATTGGGCCAAGATTAACAAAACAACCAAAGAATCCAGAGTCAATGCATACTTCTATGAGAGATTGTTGCAGGCATTTAAACACTTTAGTGGGACAGTGGCTATTGAGGCGTACGATATGGGACATTTTGTTTACAGGTTTGTGCATGGATTGAAGTCCAAAGTTAGTTGCATGATTCAAGAGGACGACCGCAGGAGAGAAGGCAGGACTTTCAGCCCCAGCAGCACCATCGCTGCCATTTGGTGCCCGGAGTAGTTAAAAAGCTGAGTCGGGCTCCCGCTGTGCGGGACAACCGCACCTCAGGAGAGGGGTCAGGACTTTCAGCCCCAGCAGCTCCATTCCTGCCATTATTCGCACCCAGAGGTGCTTAAAAGCTGAGTTAGGGTCCCACTGCACGGGACGACCGCACCACAGGAGAGGGGGCAGGATTTTCAGCCCCAGCAGCACCATCGCTGCCATTTCGTGCCCAGAGGTGCTTAAAAGCTGAGTCAGGCTCCCGCTGCACGGGACAACCTCACCGCAGGAGAGGGGACAGGACTTTCAGCCCCAGCAGCACCATCGCCGCCATTATTCGCGTCCAGAGGCGCCAAAAAGCTGAGTCCGGCTCCAGCTGCGTGGGACAATTGCACCACAGGAGAGGGGGCAGAACTTTCAGCCCCAGCAGCACAATTGCTGCCATTTCTCACCCGGAGGCGCTTAAAAGCTGAGTCAAGCTCCAGCTGTGGGATGTGCGTGGGATGTGCCGGGCAAGAGCAGGCCCGTATGTGCCCGTCAGCGGCCGGAAGAGGCCGGGATGGGCCAGGTCCCTTGGTTTATATCTGGATTCTTTTGGACTCCTGGATTCTTGGATGTAGCTTTGCTGGAATCCTACAAAGGCTAAGGCTAAGGTACTGTGATTATCATCCTTCACTGCCTTTTACTGACTTTTATATCTTCTATCTATATACTTAGGTCATCATTGGCATACTGCTGATAGTTCATCTCAGCTAAGTGTGTGTAATTTGCTTTTCCTGACCTATCAAGGTGCCTCCATCTCATTCTTTACAGGACTAGAGATTCTAGTTCTATTAATTATGGTGAAAAGGTAAACGGTTGCAGGGGGCCCAGGGGGAGCTACCAGGGCAATCCGGTAGTGACCATTGACTCTTTCTTAACTAGGGCAGCAAATGTAATATCGAAAGGGATAGCTCTGACTGAGAGAAGGCTCTCTTTGGAGACTGGGAAACTTGCTCAGGATCTTACTGTAGTGGAAAATGGTGGGGTGGCAGGGGTAGTTGGGGTTACATCCAGTTTGGGCCTTTACAGCCCTTCAGCGACTGCGCATGTGCTTCCATCAATGGCGGTCCCCACTGTTGACCCGCCTATGTCCACAGCGGAGACGATTCATTTCCAGATTGCCCCCCACTAAGAGGAAGAGAACTGGTTCCACAAGAGCTCCTCAGAAGACATCACTGGTTAAGTCCTCATCACCAGCCAGGATTGCTTTTTAACAACTGCTAGATTTTCTTTTCTCCTGGTTCGAATCAATAACTAATGAAATCATAGCACTCATACGACAAAAGCTCGAGGGCATTGATGCGAGGTTTATCACTCTTCTTTCTACGATTAATGATCATTCTAAAGGGACGGAGACAGTGACCGGGGAGGGGAGGAATACCTTGCTGTACGTGGCCTGCCTTTGCATTGCTGTCTGGCTCAGGGACACCGCCCGTCCCATCTGGTAGCTTGAATCAAGCATCACAGCTGACACAAAACTATGTACCATTGGGTGAGGGGATGTCCTGTGGGCTTAGGAACATTTTTGCCCCTATACATTCGATTCCTGCTGCACAGGTGACACAAACATATGGGTCGTTTGCACCTAAGGGAGGCCTATCTGACTTACCAATTTCGTATCATTCTGCCATGTCAAAAGACGAAAGCCAGAGTATTATTGATTTGCCCACATAATTAGCCCTCCTGGCTTTCGTACTAGTGGGAGTCCCTCCACTTTTGCAGAGTTCAAAGGAATCCCCCTTGGACCTCATACACAAAGTCACTCATTGGTTTAATAACAATGTGGTCAATGGGCAAAATATATCTTCTGACATCATTATGGCCCGAAAAGTGGGCTGGATAGATCGTAGGTTTTGGAAAAATATGGAGGAGGACTGTGTCATTGTTAATCTTAGACATCCAGTACAAACCAAAGTTCTTGTTGATTGCCACTATAGGGGTAGTTCTAAAACAGCAATCAGGATTGTCCCCCTTCAGTACTTTTATCCCTCTGTCCAGTCATCTTTGATCCATCCCTGGCAGTTGCCCTCTAGACCTGCTAAGCCTGCCCAGGGTAGAAATATGGTTGTTTTTCCTGTCTACCCTACAAGGAACATATGGCAGGGGTATTTCAAATGTGGATATTGGTACCAAAGACCAAGCACATAGGCTGAAGTGGGAGAGGTTTATCCCGTAAAGTTTCTTGGATAATCTGTATGCTGTCTGTGCCTCAGAGATTCTAGCATGTATGGACACCAACACGTAGGATAGAGCTGTCTTAGATGTTTTTGATAAAATAACTAAGCAGATAGCCTCTAATCTAACTACTAAGAGCAGGGTTAAATGCCCCAAGATCAAGAGGTGGTATTGACGGCACCGGTACTGCTGCTCATAGTAAGTTATTGCAGGCTCTCAAACAATTTCCGAAGAATGAGGCCGTGGTTAGGAGCTGTAGGAAGGCTTACAAGTCTGTAGTTTATCAGCAGAAGAAGTTGATTAGAGAACAGGCCTCGGAGGCTCTTGGGCAAGTAAGTGTTCAGACCTGGGAGGCTCTTGGACAAGTAGCTCAAAGTTCTGGGCCATTGTTAATAGTTCATTCTTCTCTGATACAGTCAACTCTAACACAGACTGTACTATTTCTGCTGAGCGTTGGGTGCAGCATTTCGAAGGCATGTACAGTGGTGACAATCTAACAGAGCCTTAGGCGCATGCCCAGACCGGTTTAGCTAGCATTGCACTTCGCTTTAGCGTAGACGAGATCTACAAAGCCATTAGTTCTACATCTGGTAGAAAAGCACCGAGCCCGGACAGAGTTCCTGCAGATCTGTACAAGGCCGATCCTGCCGTGTGGACAAAGATATTGGCAGAGGTCTTCAACACAGCCTGTTTATGAGGTTTTCCTCCCTCCTGGGCCAAGGCTGTTATTCTTCCTATTTTTAAAAAGGGTTCAAGGGATGACCCTGCCTGTTACCGACCCATCTCGCTTCTGGATTCGGCTGCCAAAATTATGGGGAAAGTGATATTGGATCGTTTCACATTGTGGCTTGATCATTTTAATGTTATTTCAGTCCTGCAGTATGGCTTCAGGGAAGGTAAAGGGATGCTCGATCAATGGCTTAACCTGAATTTGGTAATCGGGAAATATACAATTGTCAAGAAGGGAACTCTACACATGGCCTTTATGGACCTAACGTCAGTATTCGATTGTGTAAATAGGTCTAAACTATGGCTGTCTCTCCAGGATCTGGGTCTGGATACAGAACTGGTGGCCTTCCTACATGCTGCTCATAATAACACAACCGCAGCAGTAAGATTTAACGAGGATGGCGGTGTGACGGATTCCTGGGCGATTAAGAGAGGGGTTCGGCAGGGGTGCATCCTGGCTCCCCTGTTGTTTACGCTGTATATCAATAAACTAGGGGACTTTTTATCATCCGGCTGCAAAGACATTCAAAGAGCCGGATCCAAGTTGATCCCTGCACTCCTGTATGCAGATGACGCGGTCCTGTTTGCCAACACTGTAGTGAGCCTAAAAAACAAAATGGTTTTATAGATTTTATGGACTCACTTGATTCAGCCACTAACTCTCTGAAATCACATACCATGTCAATAGGCGCCAGGAAGGCCGCTAAGGTGAAGTTCTTCTGTAGGGGGGCAGAATTAACAAAAGTACCAACCTTCCCATACTTGAGGGTTCTAGTTGATGATCTAGGGTCCTGGTCTGCACAAAGAACACTTAAAAAGAATGTCTTGGCAAAAGCAGCTGGGGCTTCTTTTGACTTTGCAAAAAGGTTGGGCTCAAAGCCAATACCCCACCCTACTTAAAATCTATAGAGAAAAATGTACCCCCATGGCCACATATGAGTGTGACGTCTGGGGTTATAAAGACATGAGGGACATCCAGGGGGCTGAAAACAAATGTATGCGCAAGCTTCTTGGAGTTCCATCATCCCCTCCGGCGTTCATCCTACACGAGGAGCAGGGCGTGGGGTACATTTAAGACCTGATTGCTGTTGCCCCGTTGTTGTGCTGGCTGAGAATTTGGGGCTGTCCCACCCCCACTTTAAATCAACTTATTATTGTGGACTGCACTGCACACGAGGGGGCCTTACGCCTTTCCTGGCTAAAGTATATCATGGAACAAATGAAATAGCTAGGCTCCCCTGATTTGTATCTAAATACCAGACGTTTAGGCTTGGTAGCCATTAGAGACATTAAACAGCGGTTTCTGGACAAATGACTGGGCATTAGGGAAGGAGCTAGCGAATCCTAGTGTGAGAAGGTTTGTTACACTGAGTCTGATCCCACAGGTACAGCCGTACCTGCTTCTTGTCACGAACACATGTAAAGCGCTCTGATACCCGATGTCTTGGGTCTAGTTTGCGCTATATAAAACTCTAAAATAAATAAGACACACATACCACCGCTTTGTGTTAACCAGATTCCGCTTGAACCTGGTACCCTGGCTTTCCTAAAGGCTATACGCAACCTACCACACTGAAGCCCTCTCCGTGTGACAATTTTCTGAGCAGGAAACTTTACCTTTTTTAATTTTATTTTATTTTAACAACCCCCTGTATAAAAAGTTTATACTTCCGATGTTCAGAAATTGTCAATTTGCCCAAGTAAGACCCGCATTACTAAATCTCCAAAAGCTATCTTTTTCCATGGTTTGTTTTGGGGTTGCATCTTTTTAATAGGGGCCTTAAGACACAGGAAGAGGCTGTTTTTGCAGTAACCAGGGTGTCTCTGTTAAAAGTGCTCAGGGAACATCACTTGTTTTTACCGCGCTTGCTATGTTACACCTCTAGTATACCTGCAAGTCAATGCTTTAGCACTCTTTCACTTTATCTGCTGCATTGTATGTTCGCTCACATCATTCAGTATTGGTTTTAACAATTATTGTATATTCTTATCTGTCTGTACAGTTGTTTTTAGCCTAATTATCCGCATGACTCGGATTTTTTGCTGTATATGTGGGACTCTGTTTTTAATTACGGCATCCCTGATCAAATGTTCCTGTTTTTTTTAAATGTTTGCTTTTATGACTTTTAGTGGCCGAATAAAGTATCCTTTGATTGATTGATTGATTGATTGATTGATTCAAGAGCATTTGATTTATGGGCAGAATAATCCCATTGATGAAATTCAGCAATACACAAAGTATTGCAGTGATGAATAAGAGATGAAATACAAGAAGTTGAAGAAAAGGTTGATGATAGCTCAGATGTTAGCTGCACAGAGATGTCAGAATCCACAGTTTGTTGGGAATAATGGTCCAATGCAGGGAGTGTGTCATCAGGGAGCTCTGGGTAAGGTGGTAACTGGTTTCAACAGCAAGGATTTCAGCAGCAAGGGTTCCAACCGCAAGGTAGAGGTTGTGGGGTTTCAATTGACCCTAGCACAGATGTTGATGTGCAGACTTCGAAGAAAACTAAGCCCTGCCAGGTCTGTAACAGGTTAGGGCAATGGCAGCACAAGTGTCGATTCAATACTGGTAACATGGTTAATGAAAATCAGGTTCAGAATGGTCGATTTGTGTAAACACAGGGTAATAATGTAGTCCAGACACAGCAGATGCAGAGGCAGAGAATTCAAAATCCTAATGTGCCCCAAGCTCAAGTGATTCATGTTCCACAAGCCCCGATTCAACAACAAAATGTCAATGTCCGGAGATACAATGCAAATCAAATTCCTAATTGAAACACTAATCCTATTGTGGATCAGGGTACATATCAACAGTACTCCCTGATTCAGGCCTATGATGAATTTAGCTCAGACCTGTCTCAATGATGGTGCCTGAGAGGGAAGGAGTATTGCGTACTTGGTGCAACCTTAGAGGGAGACCAGAGTGGTCCATACGTGGATGGTGAGGTAAATGGAAATTCTGTTTCATTCTTCGTCGACACTGGTGCTACCCGCTCTACTGTGAGAACAGCAGAGCTTCCCAAACTACTCCTATCGGAGAGAAAGAATCCAAATTGTAGGAGTCACAAACAAACAAATAACTAGCCTAGATTCAGAAGCGGTACCTGTCAAGATAGGATCCTATGAGGACAATCACCGATTTGTGGTGTGTGATTCAAGTCCTGTAAATCTACTTGGACGAGATCTCTTGTGCAAGCTGATTTGTTCCATTTACTGAACCCAAAATGGCATTAAGATCCGAACACAAGATAAGAACGCTGCCTTCAAAACTGTCAGACGTAAATCAGAAATTGGAACGTTCCCTATGTTGACCCAAGACATTTTGCCCCCAGAGTTGAGAGAGACAGCGCTCTTTAGAGTCTGGGACTTTTCAGGTAAAGATATCAGACTTATCAAAGGTGTTGAACAGGTCCGCATTTCAGTGAAGCCAAATGCTGAGTACACAATAATCCCACAATATAACTTGATCCCTGAAACTGTTGCTGGGAATACTCCTGTGATTGACTCAATGATTGAGCAAGGCATTCTGAAAGAGATTATGGAGAGTCCATATGACTCACCCATCAAGGGGTTTGCAGAAATCCAACGGCAAGTAAGCATCGTCAAAGACCTGTGAAAGGTTAATTCACTTGTTGCTCCTTGTTGTCCTGTGGTACCAATTCCAGCTATGATTTTATTTGACATTCCGTGTGAGGCCAAGCTGTGCGCTGTCATTGATTTATGCCAAGCCTTCTTCTCAAAACCATTGCACAAGGTTAGCCAGTTACTTTCCACTTTCCATTTTGGAAGCTGTGTTTTGGTATGGTGCATAGTCCCACAAGGGTACACGGAGAGTCCATCTATCTTTAACCAGATACTCAAGAAGAATCTAGAGTCCTTATTGATGCCCTATCACTCAATCCTAGTCCAATATATTGACGATCTAATGGTGGTGTTAAATACAGGAGGCTTCCAAATGAGACACAATTGCTCTCTTAGACCACTTAGCTGAGAATTGACATGAAGTAGCCCGACCAAATTGCAGTTCTGTAAGAAAGAAGTCCTGTATCTAAGACATCACATTGAGAAAGGAGCAAGGAAGGTGTTGCAAGAGAGGATGTCTGCAATTCTGAAAATGAATCTGCCAGCAACACTGCGAGAGATCAGAATGTTCTTAGGGATGGTGGGAAAAGTCAACAGTGGATTTCTAGCTTTTCCCTGATGGCCAAGCCTTTGCAGAGGCTGACAAAAAATGACATGTCAGATCTGGTTCCATGGGATGACTGCTGCATGCATGCCTTCTCAGAGCTGAGAGTATGTCTCTGCCGTGCCCCAGTACTGGGAATGTCTGATTATAATAAATATTTTGCTTTGTTTTGCAGTGCGAGAGAGGGCTGTCCTTTATCAGTGCTAACACAGATGCATGGTAATTCTTGCAGACCAGTGGCCTATTTTTTTGCCACTCTTGACCCTGTAGCTGTGGCTTTGCCTGGCTGCCTTAAAGCTGTTGCCTTAACTAGTGATAGTATCAAGCAGTGTGAAAGCATTATTATGGGTCACCCCTTAACTGTTTTTGTCCTGCACTCAGTTGCAGTGCTGTTAACTGATACTCAAACACAGTACCTCACCAGCAGTCAGTGTAACAAGTATGATCAAATCATTCTTGGTGAATAGAACCTCACACTGAGAAGTGTACTGTCCTGAATCCCCCACTACATTATGGCACCTTCCTGGAATTGATATTGCGGAGGGAGAAATTACACATGATTGTCTTGATGTTACTGAACTTTGCTCCAAACCGAGACCTGACATACAAGATGTGCCTCTACCTGAATCAGATTATGTGCTGTTTATTGACGGCTTTTGCCTACAAGATCACAAAGGAGACCTGAGAGCTGCCTAAGCAGTCTGTATTGTCTCAGGTGTAGTTGAAGCTTCTTGGGTTCAAGGAGTATTTTCAGCAAGAGTGGCAGAATTGATTGCTCTTATTAGGGCATGCTATGTTTCAGAACAGCCAAGAGTGATGATTTTTACTTGTAGTCAGTACGGATTTGGTGTGGTGCATGGCTTTGTGCAGATGTGGTCCCAACACAGATTCATGAGCTCTTCGGAGTCACCAATTTGTAATGGGGAAAACTTGAAGAACTCGCTTCAGCCTTTGCAACTGCCTGTCTAAATTGCAATGGTAAAATGTTCTACTAATAGGCAAGGCAATGACTATGTGACTTTGGGCAACAGATATACTGAGGAGTCAGCAAGGTAGTGTTCGCTGAATTCTTGGCCCTTTAATGGGGAATGCGTCAATGAAAATTCAGTTGTGACAAATTGCAATCTTTTGTGGTCTACAGTTGATACTTGGGAGGAAGTTAAGAGATTACAGGAAGAAGTGTCAAAAGCAGAACAGTACGGTTGGGTCAGGGCAGGTTGTGTCAAGAGAGCTGGAGATGATATTTGGGTTTCAGGAGATAGAAGAACTATACTGCCAGATAGCTTGTTGCCTCCAATTGCGAGACATTATCATGGACTTACCCATGTAGGCAGAGGCGCCATGGTGCACCTCTTTAGGCAAAGGTGGTTTAACCCCAGATTTAGATTGATGGCTGCGAGTTTGTGTCACTGTTGTGGTGTGTTCCAACAGTAGAACGTAGGCAGAAGAACAGCAGTGATAATGAGTCATATAAGGAGATCAGGTGATCCTTTTAACAGGATCCAACTGGACTTCATCTAGATGCCAGTGTGAAAGGGGTTGAGATATGTCCTAGTGATTGTTTGCATCTTTCCACGGTGTATTGAAGCATACCCGACAAGGAAAAAAATCAGAGTCTCACAATAGCAAACCTGTTGTTGAGGGAGTTGATACCGCGTTTCGGTCTCCCGACTTCTTTGGAGTCAGACTGAGGAACTCATTTTAAACAATGAGGTCCTGAAGATGTTTTGTGCAGCATTACAAGTCGAACAGAGACTCTGCTGTAGTTATCAACCAGAGGCTTCTGGAATATTGGAATAAGTAAACAGCAATTTAAAATCCAGGTCGGCTAAAGTGTATTCTTTGATATCTCTGAAATGGGCTGATGCTTTGCCTCTTGTACTACTGATGAGTCTATGCAGTATTCCAGAGAGAAGGACAGGATTGTCGCTCCATGAGATCATCATGTCATGGGGAGGGCCACGGGACTGCCAGCTGAGTCTACAAATGTGCTTGTGAACATTAGAGATGACCTGATACTTGATTACTGCCTGATGTGGCATGTTCTGGGTTTCACCATGTTGGAGAGGCTTCAGCCCCACCTCAACAGGAGCAGTGTCATGACCTTGGTCCCGGCGACTGGGCAATGGTGAAAAAGCACATGCGCAAGTCGTGATTGGAGGCAAGGTGGCGTTGGCCATACCAGGTGATTATAGTCACCATGTCAGCTGTGACGTGCGGAGGTCTCCCTAATTGAGTACACTTTGCTCATACTTGCAGAGTCCCATGTCTCCTTGATGATGTAACAGCACTTGTTCCTGGTGTGCCGGTAGTTACAGTGAGACAGAGGAACCAGGTTAGTCAAGCTGTTTGAAACCAGCAAGCTGCTGGGACAGCACTTGTTTGGCCTGAGGGCAATACGAGAGAGTCAACAGTTGAAGTTGGTACAAAAGGGTCACATCCAGTGGTGTTGACTGTGCCAGATTCAGACTCTGGGGAAGGCCCTAGAGCAGTTGTAAATCATTTTACCAGGAGACAGGTGGCCAAGGAGACAAGCGAGACGAAGACGCTGTCTGTCTGAAGTGCACGTACCACACACTATCCCTGAGGATACTGATGGAGTTGGCCAAAGTGACAGTGATGAAAAAGGGCCAACAGTAAAAAGGGCCAAGAGAGCTAGGGTACCTTATCAAAGATTCTCTTTGCCTGAATGAACTTACCTAGCAGTTAATGATTGGGAGAGAACATTTTTCACCTTTTGCTATAACAATTAGCATCTAGCTGAGCCTCATTGAACTGAACTTTGTGACTGAACTGAGTTTTGAATTCACATTGCCACTAAACAGACTGAGCCAATTTATTCTGGAAGTAAACATTAGTGAGCTTCAGCAGCACATTTACTAGAGACAACTTAACAAGATTTAAAGCTGCCCTTGAACTTTGCTTTGCTTTTTGTGCAAGTGGAAACTAACTGAAGGAGTTGCGCAGCAAATCTTCTAGCTAAGGATCTGTCACTAAAGAACTCATGGAGCTTAACACAAAATGTCATAGACGTAAATGTATATGTGTAGGAGTGTTTGCTGTTGCTACTATAGTGTTAGTTGTTTTGCGTATTAATTAAATTTGTCCCATCACTCACAGGTAAAAAAGCTTACGACTACATGTGCCCGGCAAGTGCCCTTTCCTACTGACAATAGCTTGCCTGCAATAGAGAAAGAGTTACATGTAGATGCTTCTAGATGAGATTACTCACTGAATGTTTATTCTAAACTGCTTTATGAATATGTTGACACTATGAATGCTAGAGATTGCTACGTAGGTATACATTTGCCTGCATCTGTTGCTGAAGGGATTACTTATCATCATTTCCCTTTGACGTATGGAGTTATCTGTAGTTTATTAGTAAGCCTATTTTACAGAAAAGGTCATTTTCAATACTATTTCTCAAATTATGACTTGGTTCTTTCAGAAGTTCCTGTGCTGAAGCACTTGAAAAGACAACCTGATGCTTAAAATGCTGAGATAATGGGACATTTTTTTAGTCCTACCTTAACATTGAACACAGATTACACACATAGACACAACTTGACTTTCATGTTAACAGATGTAGAAAATAAGTTTATAGATTCAGTAGAAAATAGAAGAAGAGACATTCTGGCTAAAGCAAATCATTCAAAAGTATCAACCTAGGCTAAAAAAGAAAGTGAACACAGAATAGTGGGAACATGGCAGCATTAGCTTTAGATTGGTAACCTAGAGGGAAATTATGCATTCACATTAGAAAATCCACAACTGACACACATTTCGTAGTGACTAGTGAATGTGATCTTACATTTGAAGTTCGAGGAAATTGAAGACTATATTTGGATGGAGGAGATCCTGTTTTTCCTGTGGTTTGATACATTTGTGGGAAGACTGCATTCTACAGGTTACCTAAGAGATGGCATGGAACATGTTACTTGAGGATAGTTTTTCCAAAAATGTATCATGTCGGGCAAATTGATGATCCGGCAAGGGAGAAAATACTCAACTCACACAAGATTAGAAAATGTTCTACTGTAGTTGAAAAACTATCTACTAGTACAGCTGGAGGATTCTTAGTTATAGGCACAGAAATGGTTGGCATCAGATCGATGGTTTTGCAGAATCGACTTGCTTTAGACATCCTCCTCGCAAAAGAGGGTAGAGTCTGCTGGATGTTAAAAGTTCAACAATGTTGTATGTATATTCCAGACGAGAGTAAAAACCTGAAGAAGCACATTAGCAACATTACTGACCTGAAGAAAATTTGAAAGGGTTGACAGTAATAGGTGCTTGGGAAGCAATAGGGAATAGATTTTCTGCTATAAGCAGATAGTTTCAAAGCCTAGGGAGTGGAATTGTTGGAAGCATCCTTAAACCCTTAGTGATAATTGTTCTTTGTGGATTAATACTGATTGTAACTATTAAGGTGTACAGACGTGTGCAAGCAAAGAAGGGTGTGAAGAGAAACAGACAAATAGAGCTGATAGGGAACTGATATGGAACTGGAGGATAAACAGAGCAGAAACTATGACGACATTAAATTTCTGGAGGATTTCAGAAGAAAGATGATTAAAACAACCAAACTGTAATTTGTCCATCTGATAAGAGATTGATGTAGTGGTTTGATCGCCATCAGAGGAGTGATTGGTGCAGCTCAATGATTGCCCACCCTTTATGCGTCACAAATGTCACAGATACTTGAGAAATGCATGGTATGAAAGTGCACTTAACACATGGTTTAACGAATTAATGTAAGTGTTGCACCGGACAGTTATTAAAGAGTGGCTTCACTGTAGGATTAGAGAAACTTACTCACACAAATCTCTTGCTTTAATTAGGTGTCAATAATAAAGAATCATCTTGATTTAGTAGAGAATGTATTCACCATAGATATAAAATGTGACTTTCTAAATGTATGTGCTACTTCACGTGAATAACATGTAACAAACTGAAACAGTGGTTAAAAACTTCCTTACATATAGAGAATATAATTCTACTAGAAATGATAATCAATTTATCTGATTTGTGCATTAGTTTTTCATATACTTTATTTTAATGTATCTCTCATTAACGGTTATCACTGATTATTATGATGATTTATTGAATATTACACGTAGTACGAAACGTAATGAATTAGAAATGTATATTAATTTGTGTTTTAATGTGCACAGGCATATTAAATGTGCACCATTGAAGTTAATGCTAAACTTAACATGAGTAGGCCTGCATTTTTACTATGCTTCATAAAGCTGATTTCATTTTTCTGCTAACTCAACATTTCTTACATGTACTCACATGCATTGCTAGTTTAGAACAGATTCATTACTGTACTAGAGATACGGGGAACATGAGCCTGAGAGTAGGACCTTAATGAAAGGTACACGGAGAAACAGAGCGCTTACTGACTGAACTGTTGTCTAAAAGTTGCAACCTACCTATGTTTGAGGGAAAGAGGTCATTCCCATGTCTTGTGTGGGACAAACTGGAAATGTTGCAGTCTGCAGTGTGATGATTCATGGATTTCATTGGACCTCTGATGGTGTGATCAAGGGGGGGTTTCCCAATAGATTTTACATGTTATAATATACTATTGCCCTTGGACAGTTACTCAGATTCCTTTCTGACTTCCCCAATGCTGATCAGATTTGTGCAGACACATTTCCTTGATTCCCTCCTTCCTTGAGATATGTCTAGCTTAATGGACTTTGCGAGGTTTCATGCCCAATGCTTTTCCTGATTTTTGTTTGAAGTGTGGCTTAGGCTGACAAACACACTTGACCCATAGAATACTATTGACCGAGCTTCTGAGATGCTAACGCTTTCATATTTTGATTTCTTTTGTCTTGACCGGACTTCCTTTATGAAGTTTCCCTGATTGCTAGAACCATTTTTCCCCAAACCATCCACTGGACTCTAAATTCTAGATTACTAATGTATAGGAGATAGACCACTAGATTATTCCTTGAGCATCGAACCTTAATGTTATTGTTCTGTATTGTAGTTACAGAACTACTTGTTTGCTTGATACTAATTCACCTTAATTTCTTTCGGCCTCTGGCAATCCCTGTTGTCGTTCTGTATCTTTATGGCATGGCACTGAGAGTTTTTATTTGAATTTGATTTTAACTTGTAATAAACCTTTTGAACTTGGCTATCAACTCCCAGTCCGCATTGTGTAGCCAATTGGGTTGCAATGTTAACCGAAATTTCATTTCATTGACTGTTAATGCTAACTCCTATCACCTCTCAGATGGACAAAAAGATCTATCAGAGGACCAATGTTAAGCAGGTGGGCCCAGAAAACTCTGGCTCATTTCATGTTAAAAATACCAATTTGGGCACCTTAGAGCCTCATAGTTGTCCGTTTTCTATCTTGGCAAGACCAGTCTCAGTTCTCCACATTTCCGGTGAAATTGTAGTCATACTTCTGTGTCTGTAAGTGTACTGGCTTTTGTTTATCAAAATCTGGTCACCCTAACATATAGCTACTTGGATACCTGTAGGTTTTGAATAAATCTTAACACCAAAACCTTTCTGTTAGAAATTTTCTGATCAATCAAATAAAATTGAACTGTTGCACTTTGTTAACAGATTAACGACTGCAGCAATAATGGTCCTTCTGCCCAAATGTGTGGTGCTGGCCTGTGCACAAATAGTTTCCAGGAATGCGTGAAAATTATGTCTTTAGTCCTATGTCAGTGCATTATGTACTCTGAGTGAATTTCAAATCTTCCACAAGGATTAGTTTGGGCATAGCGCAACACGGTGAACATTTAACAAACAATAAATTACGCAACTTGAAGCGACCAATACATAACATCAAGGTATTGATTTTTCAGCATGCTAAATTCCAACAACATTCCAGAAGACAACACGGAACAAGGTCAGTTCCAAGAAAAGATACAGGAATGGCTGAAATAGGGCACTACCAAAGCCGACTCCAACCAATGCATGCCATTGACTAGACTCATTCATCTTCTGACTGTTCCAGTAGGACAATTACCCTAGCTGCCTATAACTTCTGCATACCGAGGATTGCTTCTGTCCCCAAGAATAGACCTATAAAACTTTCATATGATGGAAATCTGCAGCAGGACTAACCATAAGGTATGTCAATACATTACTGTATCCATCATTAACCCTCCTAAATCAATCAAGCCCATTACTAAGAGGACATGCAACTAATGGACAAAGTGTCCTACAAATAAGGAAAAATCAAATTTGTATATAAAACAGCCAAGTCCTTCAAATTGCAGATGAAACAACACAAAATGGTCCGATGTTGGCATGGACTATCCATATCTAATTCATTTATAGTCAAACCTGCTTGTAGCCTGAACAGTTATCATATTCAGGAACCAATGAGTTTCATTCGATTCTTCAGAGCTTTTCTCCCTCTTTGTCCAGATGTACGTGAGTGATCTGGTTCACCCAATGGAAATAATGGTCAGTAATTAGTTCTCGCTGAGAGCACATCACTCAATATTACTGTCTCCAAGCCCTGTCGGAGGAGGAGCAGAACTAGTAACTGACCGAAAATGACCAGCTCCTATTATGTTTCATCTACAATGAGAAGGACGTGATTATTTCACATGCACTTGGATTTTTCTTTTTACTTATCTACTTTGAACTTGAGTGACCAGTTATATTGTAAAATGTATAGTTGGGAGACAACCTTTGGCTGTCTCCAAATAGGGAATCGTGGTGATTGATCCTTGTTCAAATCTTGCACCCATAATGGAATATTGATAGGTTTGGACAGTTACTGCCAATAGTGATATGGGCAGTTATTTGACGTGCCTCAGCGGCCTTTTGAAAATCTTCTGTAAGGGACCTGCTCAGTAATGCACAGCACAAACTCTATCACTCAGCCTTCTTCCCACCAACACACATTACGCACAGTGACCAAGACAGGATAAAAGTGCCAATCTGGTCAATCACACATGGCACCAAGACTCCTCCCACACTGACCTCAGTGCTTAACAATACAACACCCCTTCAAACAAGCACTGCCTCATAGTGTGTCTTTCCATCCATGTGATAGTGAGCTTTGGCGCTTCATCTAGGGATGCGAAGCATTATACAGTGTAATCACAATTAAAAGGTCTGCCAAGGTACACAGGAGCAACATTTTGTTTTGCGGTAAATCTGTTATCTGCCTATGTAAAACTGTGTGGTCATCTGTGAGGATGGAACCTCCTGACTACCGTCACAGTATGCCATAGACCTAGGCATAAGGTGCCACCAGCAGAGTTAGGCTGTGCTTGGCAAAAACCACACCAAGTCCTCCTCCTTTCAACAGTGGCATAACAAAATATTACCCTGCCCTCCTGCAAGGTCTTATGAGGGGTCCCTACCATATCCCCATCCCATCTTCCCTATACACTTCCTACTCTCATACATCCACACATAGAGAGATGCAAGATAGAGAAAGTGTAGCGACATAGAGGACGGCAAAATGAGATGTGGGGTATAGAAAGACAGGCCAGGTACAGAGAGCAGTGAGGCAGTGAGAAAGGTATAGTGAGAGGGGTGAAGGGAAGAAAGAGAGATAATATAAAGTACCGAGAGAGAGGAGTGAAGCAGAGAAATAGAAGTGAGATTGATACAGAGGTAGAGAGAGAGTGGGTGAGGACGAGAATAAGGGCCAGATTGAAAGTTTGACGGACAGTACTCTGTCCGTCGTGGAGGATGGTAGAGGGCATTAGGTCTACCACCCTGCCATTAGGTCCACCACGCTCCAAATTTAGAGATCACAGCTGACAGTGCTCTCTGTACCTTGATAGAACCCACATTGATGCAGGTTCCTTTCACAGTGAAAAAAGTTCGGTGAACGTCCGTTGTTTGTTTTGACCGAAGTTCTAAAGTGGGTCCAAAGGTGCAAAAGTGGAACCATCTCACAGAAAAACATAAAAAGAATGATCCCCACACCCTGGGAGTTTTCTTTCTAAGTGTGGGGATCAATAAACGTTGTGAAGAAGAGAAAGGGGTGAGATAAATGAGATAAAACCTTAAGCATCCTGAGGTGAGGCATAACAAGGAGAAATAACTTTCTTACGCCTACTTTATTTCTCTTTCCTTGTGTGCTGCATTCTGCAGCACACATAGAAAGAGGAAAACACCTCTCAGGATTGCTTTTGTGCAGGAAGGTGCCCCTACCTGCACGAAAGCAATCCTGCAGACAACACAGGCACCCTTCCACCATGATGCAAGGGTGCCTGCATTGGCGCTAGGCTGATGAAAATGGCACCAGTGCTGGGAGAAATACAGGAATGCACCATATTAGATAAATACGGTGCATTCCAGCCCTTTCACTTTGACGTAAGTCAGCGCAGCAAGGTGACTTGCTGTGCTGCCCTCCGTCAAAACCCCATAAGTTAGCCTCAAAGTTATTTCTCCTAGTTACGCCTTACCTCATGAGGCGTAAGGCGTTGGCGCTTCCCCAGGTTTACATGCTCTTGTAAATCTGGGGCAGCATCAAAATCCATGGGTGTTGCATGGGAACATCCACCATAATACCCATGGAATGCCACCCCAGTGCAGAGTAAGACAACAAAGCGATTTGCGCTGCCTTGCCTTACTCCATACCTATGAGGCCATTCAACACCATTCAAAAGTGGTTTTGCCTGGCCTCATAGTTATGATTTCAAGGTATGCGCTGCCAGAGCATCACAAAAAGTGACACTCTGGCAGTGCAAGGGGCTCATAGATATGTCCCTAAGTGTTTTTGCGAGCCCCTGTTTCAGAAATGTTAATATATAATTCAACATTGTGTGGCAAGTGGAATCACCTCACCACAGACGAGACTGCTGCAACCATGAAGACCATCCACTCTGGAGCTCCATCAGACCCCTGCCTTCACCATATCTTCAACAAAGGATCCCCCCTCCCATTACCAAAGTCGTCAATCACATCCTGAACAAGTACATCAATTCTGCTACCTTCTGAGAAGCCTTGAAAAACACAGCTGTCATCGCCCTGCTGAAGAAAGCATCCGTAGACCCCACCAAGCTCACCAACTACCAATCTTCTCCTAATATACAAGCCCAAAGTCCTAGAGACAGGAATCAACAGATGTCTAACTGACCACCTTGTCAAAGACTGGCTCCTTGATGTCACTCAGGCCAGATTCAGGCCCAAACCCAGAATGAAAACCACAGTAATGGCAGCCACAACAGCATCTGCATGATCTTTTACAGAGGAGAGACTATGTCACGGATCCTACTGAACCTCTCTGTTGCATTTGACATGGTATCACACTCCATCCTTATCAGACAGGTACATGGGATCTGTATTCAAGGCTGTGATTGATCTGCTCTTTCCTGATGGAGAGAGCCCCGACTGATGCTATGCACGTTAGAAACTTATCTGCAGAGTACCCAAAGGCTCATTCCTCAGCCCTACACTCTTTAAAGTCTACATGATCCCTCTAGCCAAAGTAATCTGCACCTATGACATCGATATCCTCTCCTACTTAAATAACACACAAATCCTTCTGTCCTTCTTGGACAAAACCCTCAACATAAGGACGACATTCACCACTTTCATGATGGAAATAGCCACATGGATTAAGTCCAACTATCTCAAACTCAACTTGTACAAAACAGAAGTGGTGATCTTTAGAATGGACACCTTCCAGTGGAACTCCACCTGGTGGCCAGCAGACCCGGGACCTTCTCCCAACCCCAGCCCTCATGCCAGGAACCTAGGAATCATCATCAACAAGATGGATATGTCTCCCCAGGTCAACACAGTCATGGCCGTGTACTTCCACACTCTGAAGATGCTGACAAAGGCCCTCAAATGACTCAATGACAACACCAGAAAGACCATCACCCACAAACTGATCACCAGCGGATTGGACTATGGGAATTCTCGCTACACAGGAATCACCAAACACCTTAACAAAAGACTACAAACCATCCAAAATTCAGCAGCCTAACTCGTCCTCAACCTCCCACTCAGAATACATTCAGCCCACACCAGGGAGAGCTCCTCTTGCTACAGATGCATAAACAAGCACAGTTCAACTACTCACCCAAATATTCAAAGCACTGCACAACACAGTGTCTACCTAACTCAACAACCTCATCTCCTCTCATCAACCTTCCAGGTACAATTGTTCAGCCAGAATCCAGCACATCCCACACTTACACAGAAGCAAAACCGGAGGTCGGGCCTTCATGTACATCACTTCTAAAGTAGGAAAACCCTGCACTGAGTTCCTCAAGAAGCTGAAGGCCTGGCTCTTCCAATCACTGCTCCCATATGGCTGACTCAACATCAGCACTAGTGCCAGGATACCCTCCTGGATGATAGAGAGCTCTACAAATACTTGTAAAATACCAGAACATAACATGAAATATAACATAACAATGCACCCTTGCGTCCATAATAGCGTCCATTATAGCGCTAAATGTAAAAGAACATGATCAGCAGCAGCTAAGTTCTTTGTTTCTCTACTTCTGCCAAATTACTTATAATAATGTAAACAGGCGTTTTTGAAAGAGACACGTTAGTGATAGATTCCTTATCTTAGAATATCCCCAGGCGTCAGACTAGATCCGGAAAGTTTTTCATCAGCAGTACCCCTGAGCGTTGGTAGGCGTCGTCGTACGGCTCCGCGTACGTCGCTGGCGTCGTAGTCGCCGAGATGACAACGCTGGAGCTACTTAGATGCGCCCACACTCGCTGAGGTCAGTTCTTTCTTTTTCCGCGCCAGCAAGCGCAGATCCGGAGTGAGCGGTAGCCCCAGTCATTTTTTGACTGAGTTTTTTGGGACTTTTTGTCTCTGTTTTGAAGTATATATCAATATACAGGTGCATAGGGATGCCCGGTTTTAAGTCCTGCACGGCCTGTCCCCGCACAATGTTGGTGATGGACCCGCACCGTCAGTGTCGCTACTGCCTGGGGCGTGACCACGACTCCGAGTCGTGCCCCACACTGCCGGGCAAATGGCTCCCAAAACTTTGAGGGAGCGGTCCCGTAAATGGCTGGAGGCCAGGGAGTCGGTTCCACCCCATTTAAGGTCCCGGTCCCGTGGGAAGTCGAGGGACCGTCCGCAGAGCCATCACCATCATTCGAAGTCTTCGCACTCGGAGTCAGGTAAGGCGAAGCACAAGAAGGCGAAGAAGCGTCGTCGCTCTTTGCCTTCCCCTAGCCTGCCGCGTGACGTGGCTAAGGGTGCAGGTGGCGCCGCCCATGTGGCTCTGGCAGAGCCTATGCAGTTGCCGATGGCCTACCTGCCCTTTCCGGGTCCATCGGTGACTCTGGCCCAGCTGCAGGAGTTCCTGTCAGCCATGGCACGTGTCTTCGGACCGTCCGGCCCCGCTGGGGCGCCATCGGGCCCCGAGGGCCCAGATGGGTGTCCTCGTTCTTCGACGTCGCCGTCTCCGGCCCCGACGTCGTTGACGACTCTGGCCTCAACACTGAGGGACCCACATGGATCCAGGCCTGGATCCCCGTCCATGCCGGTTGGCCCTGTATGACCTCCACCGACATCGACGTTGATGGCGCCAATGCCAGTTTCCTCCTGGGCGTGGTGCCGGAAGGGTGTCTACCGACGCCGATTCCAACGCCGTTTGGGAACGTCTATCCCTATATCCACCAACGTCCATATGTTCCACCTGTTCAACAGGCTGCGGATCATGGGGAGGACTGGGAGGGGTCTGAATACCCTTTTGCAGCTCAATGCGAGTTAGACCCGGACTGGGATGAGGATCCGGGGGATGCAGGTGACCTGGATTATGCTCCGGAAACTGGCACACTGTCTCTTTATACCGTGGCTACGGAGGAGGGTGGTTCATATTCTATAGTGTTGCATAGGTCAACCGAGGCTCTCCACCTCGAGCTCCCTACTGTGGCCGTCAGGACTAACCTCCTGACAGAGGTGCTTCGGCCAGCTTCTGCTTCTACGGAGCCGCTGCTGCCTTTTAACAATGCACTCTCAGACGTTCTTTTGGGCACCTGGTCCAGGCCCAACAAGAACGTAGCCCGACGCCATCGTCCGGCCCCGGCGACCCCGTTTTCCTCTCCCAACACCCCACCCCTGAGAGCTTGGTTGTCCAAGCCTCTGCATCCCCAAGCGCTTTCCCTTCTGCACCTCCAGACAGGGAATCAAAGAAACTGGAGCAGTTTGGGAAGAAAATATTTTCTTCTGCCAGTTCAGGCCTGCGGTCTGTGAACACCGCATGTCTCTTGGTCCGTTATTCCCATTATGTATGGGATATGGTTGCCCAAGTGCTGCCTCAGTGTCCGGTGGAGGCTCGGAAGATACTCTCCCAAGCTATTGCAGAGAGGAGAGACGCAGCCAAGTTCACCATCCGTTGTGGTCTTGACACTGCTGACTCGCTGGGCAGGGCGATTTAAATGGCAGTGGCGCTATGCCGTCACGCTTGGCTGAGGACGACTGGCTTTTCTGGGGATGTCCAGAACACGTTGATGGACATGCCCTTTAATGGCACTCGCCTGTTTGGCGATAAAGCAGATTGCGCGTTGGAACGTTTTAAGGACACACGGGCTACGGCCAAGGCCTTTCAGTTACACGCACACCTTCCACTTCTGCTTTTCGCTCCTTTCGTGGCCAAGGAAGGGGTGCCCAAGCACGTTTGTTTCAAAGCCACAGGCCTGCGCAGCAACAGTCTAAGCGCAGCCGCGGACGTGGGACCCGCAAAGGCGGGTCACGTGGCCAGCGTGCAGGTCAGTCCACCCCCCCCCCCCCCCCCCCGCAGCCACTACCTCCAAACCTTCCTAGTCCATTGTTTCAGGCCCACCAGATGCCAGTGGGTGGCAGGATTCGCCATCACCTCCACCACTGGCGCACCATCACATCGGACAGGTGGGTTCTGCAGCTTGTCCGGAGGGGCTACTCCCTCCCCTTCAAGACTACCCCTCCAGCAATGCCACCACAGTACCACCGCATGTCGGGGGATCACTTGGCCCTTCTCCAGCAGGAAGTTACAGACCTCTTGACCAAGGGGGCCATAGAACGCATCCTGATGCCAGAAGTAGGTCGTGGTTGTTACTCCCACTACTTCTTGGTTCCAAAGAAGGACAAAGGCCCGCGTCCTATCTTGGACCTTCGGGATGTCAATCCCTTCCTCCGAAAGGAGAAGTTCAAGATGCTCACACTTGCTTACTTGCTTAGGTCTTGTCTGCCCTCAACCCACAAGACTGGTTGGTAGCATTAGATCTGCAGGACCCTTATTTTCATATCCCTGTCCTGCCGGCCCACCGGTGTTACCTGCGATTCATGGTAGGGCAGGAGCATTTTCAGTTTACCGTGCTCCCTTTTGGCCTTACAAGCGCCCCTTGGGTGTTCACGAAAGTGATGGCGGTGGTCGCAGCTCATCTGCGCAGATCAGGGGTTTTAGTCTTCCCCTATCTCGATGACTGGTTGTTGAAGGCGGGCTCACCCCAAACAGTCGTCTCCCACCTCCAGACTACGGCCGACCTCCTGCATTTGCTGGGGTTCTCCATCAACGTGCCAAAGTCGCACCTTATTCCTGCTCAGAAGGTCCTCTTCATCGGAGCGGTTCTGGACACGGCACAGTTTCGAGTCTATCCTCCCGAACAACGAGTCCGGGACATTCGGGCTATGATTCCGATCTTTCAGCCCTTGCCCCGGGGTTTCTGTCCAGTCGACCTTGAGGCTGCTGGGCCTCATGGCCTCCTGCATCCTGCTCACCATCCATGCCAGATGGCATATGCGGGCTCTGCAGTGGGACCTGAAGTTTCAGTGGGCGCAGCATAAGGGGAACCTGTCCGACTACGTCCAGATCTCGGAGGGCACTGCACCACAATTGCAGTGGTGGCTCACGAATCAGCATTGGGTCGGCGGCAGATCCCTCTCCCTTCCCCAACCATAGAACACAGGGGTGACGGATACATCCCTCCTGGGATGGGGCGGCCACATGGGGGAGGCAGAGATCAGGGGCCTCTGGTCTCCGGCAGAGTCCCGGCTCCATATCAACCTTCTGGAGCTTCGAGCGATCCTTCTTGCACTGAAGGCATTCCTTCCGTCTGTCAAAGGGAAGATGGTGCATGTGTTCACAGACAACACCACCGCCATGTGGTATTGCAACAAACAAGGTGGGGTGGGGTCGTGGACCCTATGTCAGGAGGCTCTGCGCCTCTGGACATGGGTGGAACGTCAAGGCATTTCATTGACAGTTCAACACCTGGCAGGTTGTTTGAACGCCAGGGTGGACGAACTCAGCCGCCGGTGCCTGATGGATCACGAATGGCGTCTTCACTCGGAGGTGGTGAAAGGTCTCTTTCGACAGTGGGGAGAGCCTTTGTTAGATCTATTTGCCACCGAAGAGAATGCGCAATGTCAGCTGTTCTGCGCGTTGGAATTTCCAAGGCGGCACTCGCTCGGCGACGCTTTTTGTCGCGAGTGGAGCTGCGGTCTATTGTACGCCTTTGCACCTATACCTCTTCTACCCAGAGTGCTGAAGAAGATCAGGTGCGACCCGGCCCAAGTCATTCTTGTGGCCCTGGACTGGGCTCGAAGAGTTTGGTATCCCGAGCTACTCAGTATGAGCATGGATCCCCCAATCCAACTGCCTCTTCGGGAGGATCTTCTGTCGCTGCAGCAGGGGACGGTCCTCCACCCAAACCTGTTCAGCCTCCACCTACATGTGTGGAGATTGAGCGGCGACAGTTGATTCCATTTGATTTGCCTCATGAAGTTTGTGATGTCATTCTGGCTGCCAGGCGTCCCTCCACTAAATTGGTATACACCTGCAGGTGGAACAAATTCATGGCATGGTGCACAGCAAAGGCTGTGGATCCCCTTTCTGTCCCTCTTTCAGAGGTCCTTTTGTTCCTTCTTTCTTTGGCCCGGCAGGTCTCTACTCTGGGCACTATTAAGGGCTACCTTTCTGCAATCTCGCCCTTTCTCAGGCTTCCTGATCAGCCCTCTCTTTTCAAGCCCCCTGTTGTTAACAGATTTCTCAAAGGCATTACTCACCTTTGCCCTCCTATTCTGTTTGTGATGCCGCAGTGGGACTTGAATCTGGCACTTACTTTTTTGATGTGCACTCCTTTTGAGCCACTTCACAACTGTCCTCTTCGTTTGTTGAATTTGAAGACTGATTTCCTGGTTGCCATCACCTCCACTAGGCGCGTGAGTGAGCTCCAGGATCTTTCCTGTAAGCCTCCTTTTCTGTCTGTCCATCCGGACAAGGTTGTGCTTCGCACTCGTCCTGTACAGAACTGACGTCAGCGCGCGTGGGCGCGTCTAAGTAGCTCCAGCGACATCATCTCGGCAACTACGATGCCAGCAAATGTAATAAAAGAAACTCTATTTGTTTCCTTTATTTATTTTTAGAATATCAAAATCTTTAGAGAGGGCGCTAACTGAAAAGCATAGGGCATCTGTGACCCTCAAACATATCTTTCCAGATCCCATTTATGCTTCCTGATGTCAAGGTCTACACCACCGCATGAGCATTTCTCATCACCCTGTGCTTGTGAAGATGCCATGGTATCTGTACCCTCAATCAAGTCATTTTAATTCTCAATTTACCTGTTTGTGCACCTTAAAGCACATGTGTGCTTGCCACATTGAGTCATTTTTGGATTAAGAAAAAAACATCCAGTGAGTGATTGAATAACTTGGGCTGGGCGACTTTCGTCCAAAGATTTACCATGAACATGCCCACTGCTCAGCCCAGGCTGCAAATTGGGCTAAGGGGCAATTACAATAAATTAGCACCTGAGCAAGTGGCAACAGTCTCCCAAGTTTGATAGCTGCCATGGCATTGCTGTTAGCTTCGCACCAGTCATTATTTCTTTCTTTCTTATATGTTTGCACACATACCCCCTGCTTGAAATCTCAGTCATACACAGTAAGTAAGTTCTACATTTTCATAATTTATAGTCATTTTCAAAATCGTTGGGAATCAGAAATGGTACAAATCAATAATGTGTGCTCCATATGAGAACTCTTTCTAGTGACTGCGGAGGCTGAAGGAGGCCAGGGCTGCCCACTATTCATGGAACCTTCTTAGTGGACCAGGGTTTATCCACATGATACTGATCTTACATACTTAGATTTCACACTATGAAGGAACCTTTTAAATTTGCGATATTTCCACGATGCCAGTGTGAATACTTCATTAGTGATTGTCTAATAGAATATTAGTAAGTAATCTTTTGTAAAGCACAACGAATGCCGAGGCGTCTGCTTCACCTGAGAAGGCCAGGGGGATAAATGTTGTTAACTTGGGCGGAAATGGCAAGTCTTAAGCGTCTTCCTAAACAGAAAACTGCTCTGTTTTAAGCTTGTTGCCCGGTAGGAAAGACTTCTCCCACCCCACCTGGCCCTATGGATTCTAGGGACCTAAACCAGACCCGCATTTGCTGATCTTAAGTCCCGCCATGTGACATGCCAGGAGAAGAGTTTCTGTAGGTCATGAGGCCCTCCCCCATACAGTGCTTTGTGCACCAAACAGGGAGCCTTAAATGTAATTCATTGCTGGACCAGTAGCCAGTGGAGGTCCCTAATGTAATGAAATTTGGGGATGTTTAGTAGCACCGAGCTGCGTAATTCTGCAAAGACCGACGTTTCGATAGTAGGCGTTTATCAATGCCAGGGAAGAAGGCATTGCAGTAGTCTAATCTGGAAAGGCTTAAGGTGACTATCATGGTTTATCTCAATTATTGTGAGATGAAAGGGATCATCTTTCGCAAGATTTTTAAGATGGGGAGGTAAGAAGATTAATCTGTTCTGAAAAACTGAGTTGGTTATCGAACAGAACTCCTACATTTCTAGCTTTGTCGATCAGATTGGGACGATGGCCTGCCTCTGCTGGCCACCAGAGGTGATTCCAGGGTGACGGTCCCTTTCCGAACTCTACCACCTCCGTTTTACCCATATTTAATTTATGGAAATTTTGTTGCATCCACTCAATGATGTGTGACAGAGAGTTGTGGAACTGACCAGCCACTCTGCCTGCACCTGAAGACATAGATATGACTATCTGTGTATCGTCAGCATAGGATACTAGCGAGAAACCATTTGCTTGAATCAGCTTAGCCAGAAGGGTAGCATAGACATTAAACAGAGTAGGTGACAGTGCTGAGCCTTGAGGGACTCCACAGGAGAGTGAGAAGACCTCAGATGTAAGATTTCCCCAACACAATCTCTGTTCCCTCGACATAAGGAAAGACATGAGCAGGGTTAGAGTCGTCCTTTTTATGACTAATGACTCCAGCCTTTGCGTTAGTACCAGATGATTGATGGTATCGAACGCTGCTGAGAGGTCATGCAGGATGAGGAAAGCCCTCCCACCACTGTCAAGCTGTTTGCGTATTTCCTCAGTGGTCATGACTAGATCTGATTCAGTTGAATGATTTGGTCTGAAGCCATGTTGGGAGGTGTCAAGAAGATTTTTTGACTCTAGGTGACTCATCATATCTTGAATCATGGATGTTTCCAAGATTTTAGCAGGGAGAGGTAGGCAAGATATGGGCCGGTCGTTTTTAACCTTGGAGGGCTCTAGCGAGGTTTTTTTTAATCATTGGCCAGATATAGGCTTTTGTCTAGGAAGTAGAGAAAATTCCTGAGATGACAATATTATTTAAGAGCAAGGCCAAGTGTGTACTAACCGTGTCTGAAGCCATATGAAGTATTGAAGGAGGATATGGATCTGACGGGGAACCAGACTTGATGGATAATAGTAGTTAATTTACTCTCTTAGGAGATAGAGGGGAGAAATTTAGCAACTCGCAGGTAGTAGTACACCCGGAGGCATTGTCCTCAATTGACACATCTTTGGTCATGTCTGATATGTGCCCTGAGAGCTCCTTAAAAACTGTTTGCACTTTGGACTGAAAGAAGTTAGTGACCTTTTTGCAAAAAGTTTGATCAGGAGAAAATTGATTCTCCTGTTGAAGCTTGAACAGAGTGGTAACAGTTTTAAAAAGCTCTCTAGTCAAGTTTTTTGCTGCCTCTATTTTCATAGAAAGGTAACCGATTTTGGCAGCTTTAATTGCCACTTTGTATTCTTCTAGGGCTAATCTGTAATTATATTTGCCCTGTTCACTATAATTTTGCCTCCAAGTGCGTTCTAGGCGTCTGCACTTGGACTTTATGCTTGTAAGTACGGTTGAGTACCATGGGACTGAAGGTTCATTCCTGCGGTGTTTGATTGATTTCTCTGGGGTCAAAAGATTAACTGCTGTCCTGACTCAGTGGGCAAAATTGTCAGCAGCCTTATTATTGTCTCAATATAATAAAGGGGGGTATCTGTGTTGACACTGCTGTCCCAGGAAGTAGAGTTTTAAAAAGATGGCCCTGTGATCAGTCCAAGGTAGCAACAATACTTTTCCCAGGGTAATACTAGAGTTGTTTGTGAAAATCCCATCTAACGTATGGCAGGCCTTGTGTGTGGGCTCTGTAATGATCTGTGTCAGTCCAGAACAGGCCATGCTATCCTCCAAAAGGGGGATGTCGGCATTTTTCTTACATTCAAGATGAAAATGAAAACCTCCAAGTAGAGCAAAAGTGGGGAAATCTACACATGATTCTAAGAAGGTTTGCAGAGATTGTGTAAATGAAGCCCTCGACCCCGGCGGCCGATAGAGTAGTATTCCTGGGAAGGTAATTCTTCTACTCCAAAATACTGAGTAGAGTCAAAGGTGGCATTAAAGTTGGTATGTTGGATAATCGCAATACCTCCTCCCCATTTACCTTTCCTATCTACGGTCGCTAACTTGTATCCAGCATTGATGCAAAAAATATTGTGTGGGCACAAAATCATGTCAAAAATATCGAGGACCAAAATATTGAGAAGGTAAGTGCAAATAGGTTCATATAGATTTACTATTCTAAACTCCACATCTCAAACCTTACACATACATATATTCACTTAAAAAACCATAGGTTTCACTCATGTTATAGTTAGCTGGGCATTTCCCTCGTAAAAAACCAATGAAATTCCCCGTTATAGTTAGTGCAGGCAACTATAACTCACGCGACCGCAATCCGCTGCTGATGACGTCAGATATTACATCACTGTATTTAGACACTTATTTACCCATGTCTTCTTCCATTCATCTTTAGCTATACATATATTTCATTTTTTTCTTTTTCAGAAAGACACATATGTCATCAGTGATGTAATATCTGACGTCATCAGCAGCGGATTGCGGTCGCGTGAGTTATAGTTGCCTGCACTAACTATAACGGGGAATTTCATTGGTTTTTTACGAGGGAAATGCCCAGCTAACTATAACATGTGTGAAACCTATGGTTTTTTAAGTGAATTTGCAAGGTTTTTTAAATGCTAATTCCTAACTATAACGTGTGTGAAACCTATGGTTTTTTCAGTGAATTTGTACGGTTTTTTAAATGCCAAGTTATGTATTTATTAATATATTTTTTTAAACAAAACTTTTTCTCGGCGCGCACGCGGTGCGCTTCGCACACCGGCGCGCGCGGTGGGCACACGGTGCACTTCGCGCACCGTGCGCCCACTTTACACAGTTCGTGCTGTGCGCACGCGGTGCGCTTCTCGCACCGTGCGCACACAGTGGGCTCACAGTGCGCATGGCGCACCTCGCGCCCACTTTTCGCAGTTAGTGCCGTGCACGCGCGGTGGGCACGGAGCGCTTCGCCCCCAAGGGCCAAATACATTTTTATTTTTTTTGAAAAAACAAGGAGTGCGCGCACGCTGCGCAAACTTCGCAGAATTTTTTCCGTTTGGGTGGTGCGCGCAAGGTGCGCGCACTCAGCGATTTTTCGAAAAAAAAATAAAAAAATGTTTTGCCCTTGGGGGTCCTTCTGGGACCCCCTGACCACGGCTAGGGGGTCAGGAACTGTCCACCCAGCCCCCTTTTCACGTTCTCCACATTTGTTTTTCACCCCCTCAGAGTGCGAGAGACAAAATGGCGGCCGACACTTCCTGGTTTCGACCGATTCGAATGTTTACTAAGATCTAACAACCAATCAGAATTGCGCTCGCGCACGGCAAGGTGCGCGCACCCAGCGCGCACGCTGCGGGCTTACAGGTATATATATTGATTTAAATGCTATTTTCTCTGGAAATACTGAGCAGATTTACACCAAACCTGCAAAAGGCACTTCATGGACCTTATGGCTACCTCTCTGCCAAATTTCACGTAATTCTGTTCAGCCGTTCGGGCTGTAGCTGCGACTAAAGTCCCTATGGAAAAATCCATGGGGAAAACGCGTTTTGGGACCCCCCCTTTTTCTCGGCCCCCGCTTGACGAATCACCCCGAGACTTTCAGGGTAGGAGCGGAGCGGAGCGCCCCATTAGTTTTGAAAATTTCACGAGGACTCGTCAATCGGCGCCAAAGTTATTCAAAATAGAATTTTGAGATTTCCTATGGAAACTCGGTCCTAACTATAACTATCCACTGGCGACCGCCAGTAGATTATATATATATATATATATGAGTTCCAAAAGCTGTCTCCCACTTCCTGGCGGCGAGGAAGAAAGCACACGGACACCAGCTCGTGCTTCACAGGATTTTAATGAAAGTCAGCACCCACACAGCACGCCATTACGCGTTTCGGCCACCAGATGGCCTTGATCACACAAAGTAACTGCCGTTTCTCTTATCCTTATATACAGAGCACTCTATGACCCACTGATGCTAGTGATAATAAACATAGAAAACATATATATATGTACATGGTAAATAGAATTGATATAATGTATACAAATATACTTGTAATCATTACAATAAGGGTTTATGCAGGTCCACTATATTGTCATTAATTGAGGTCTGGTTTAAGCTTATTTTTGGCCTTATTTAACCTTTGGAAGATGTCCGGAACATGCACCATAAACAATGAGAAAAATTGGTTCTAAAGTGCAGATGTTGGTTGTGCAAATACGCAAGTTACTAGTGCAATTCCTAGGCATTTAAGGTGCAAAATGTGCGTTCATGGTGCAAACAATGCAAATGTGCAAAATACGTAATGATAGTGCAAAATACAACCAAATGCATCATATGTACACATAGCAGCTATATCATGAACCTAATACATACAGTTGAACATTACATGTAGAAAATACATCTGCCCAAAAGATGGCAAAAGTACCCAAAGGGTAAAACTTGTCAAAAAACCCAAAATGCTGTTAGATTCATTTACCAATGTATAAATCCTAAAAACTGGTTGAAAGTGCGAAGAGTGCGAATAATGATAGGATAGAAAAACAAGAAAGGAGAAAGAAAGGAAAGGGGAGATAAAAAAAATGTTTTATGTGTATTTAGTATTAAATTTAAATTCAACAGACCACCTGATCTAGTATATGACGAAACTAAAAGTTGGACAGATCCAGTTGGACTGATCTCACATAGAGTATGATTAGGCCAAGATGAAAAAAGCCTGACTTGGTGGATCATCAGCATTGAAAACTGGAAAACGCCAACATTCGAGGAAGGAATTGTTTTTCTTTTTTCCTATTCCTTCGTATGCAAAAGACAAAAAAGAGAGAAGACAAAGAAAATAACATATTACTCTAAACGGCCAGTCCAGAATTATATTTTCAAATATTGATAAAAAAGGCCCCTGTAGGGGTACTTTTAAAATCAGTGAGGATGAGGATTAAACCAATGAGCAGATCAATAAAATGGGCAAGACATTAAAAGTGTCCCAAATATGAATAGCAATGGAAAAAACTACAGATCTCTGTTGAGAATCGAAAGGGTATTGTGACATGTAGCCTGCAAACATTCAAATAAAGTTATGTAAGTCCTCAGTGTTATTCAACCCTGTGGGTGCTTTGCTGTCGAATTCGAGTATATATTTAGTTTCGAGTTGTCTGAGTAATTTCTCTCTGTTGCCCCCTCTCCGCTGTGCGGCAACACTGTCGACAACAAAGTACTTCAGGCAACTGAGATCATTGTTATGTTGTTTCTTAAAATGTCGCGCTACAGGGTAGCTGGAATCATTGTTGACGATTGCCCTTAAATGTTGTAAAATTCTGACATGGGCTTGTAGTTTGGTGCTCCCTATATAATGCAAACCACATGTACAGTAAAGGACATATACCACAAATTCCGATCTACAAGAGAAGTGGCCCTTGATTTGTCTGGAGTTGGCACTGAACGGGACTGAATATTGGGTAGTGTTTTGACCGAATTTGCAAGCTCTACAGCTAGTGCATTTAAAAAATCCGCTTTTGGGTTTGAGCCAAGAGCTATTGACAGGGCTTTGAATATTTGGTCCCATAAGTTCCCCTTTCATAGTTTTGGCCCTTCTAAACTTCGGTGCAGGTTTAGAGGGTAACGTTGGGGCCAAAACACCGTCAGTGAGCAAAATCGGCCAATTTTTGTTGACAATGGCCCTGATTTTGTGATGCTGTTTGTTAAATGTTGTAATAAGGCGAGGTACACTGGAGATTACATTATCTGGTCTATCAACTGAATTGTGGTCACTCATGTTGACAGATTTATCCTTTAACAGTGTATCTCTAGGAATTGATTCCACTTTCTTATAGGCTTCCCTGAGAGTCCTCTCAGAGTAACCTCTTTGCATCATCCTGCTCATTGCCTCTTCTTAACATTTGGCCCTCTCCTCCGGCATGCTACAAATACGTTTGATGCGGAGGAGTTCCCCGTAGGGGATGCTTTTTACGAGATGTGATGGATGAGCACTGCTGGCGTGTAAGATTGAATTGCCAGCAGTGGGTTTTCTGTACAGAGATGTCACAATTTGGTTCTCAACAATCATGATCTTGGTGTCTAAAAACTCAACTGATGTTTTATCTATGTTTGAAGTAAACTTAAGATTAAAAACTTTATTGTTTAAAACCTCAATAAAATTCACCACACTAGCAAGATCACCATTCCAAACCATAAAAACATCATCAATATATCTGAGCCACTCGACAATGTTGGATTTGAATATATTAGCATGGGTCCCCATGAGAACCTGCTCCTCCCACCAGCCAACATGCAAACAGGCATAGCTGGGGGAGAAGCAAGCTCCCATGGCGACTCCCCTCTTTTGGGAATACATATCATTCTCAAACATAAAATGGTTGTTATTCAATGCCCATTCAATAAGTTCTAAAAGCATGGCATTGTGGCTGTAAAATCTGATGGGTCTAAGGTCCAAGTTATGTTTAGTGGCAGCAATTCCTGTACAGTGTTCTATACTGGTGTACAAGGACTCTATGTCTAGAGTCACCAACAAGGAATCCTCATGCCATTGAATGTTATTTAGTTTCCTGATAAAGTCACCAGTGTCTTTTACGTAAGTTGGTAGATCACGGACTAAAGGTTGTAAAAAATAATCCACATATTTACTCGCATTTTCACTGCGGTCGCTAACTTGTATCCAGCATTGATGCAAAAAATATTGTTTGGGCACAAAATCATGTCAAAAATATCGAGGACCAAAATATTGAGAAGGTAATTGCAAATAGGTTCATGTAGATTTACTATTCTTAACTCCACATCTCAAACCTTAAACATATATATATATATATATATATATATGTATATATATATATATATATATATATATATATATATATATATATATATATATATATATATATATATATATATATATATATATATATATATAAATATATATATATAAATATATATATATATATATACCGTCAAGGTACATGTTTATGGAGTTAAGTATAGTAAAACCTTGCCTACCCATAGGAACTTTACCATCACAATATTTTGCAGTCGATATTCTTGACACAATATTTTGTCCACAAGATATTTAGACATATTTTGTCCAAAAGCCACACTAGTTAGCAAGTCACACATTATCACTTTAGTAGTCACATTACCCATCACACTCACGGTATCTCTAAGAAAATCCAGTCTACCATTTTTTGTCAACTGTACAATTCCAGAAGGGGTGCAACAACATTGAAATCAACCTTGCTTCTGATCTAGTGCAAACAGTCACACCCGAATTGCCAGATCATATTCTGAAAGAGGAACAAAAGCAACCTCAGACCAGTTCCCGCCTAATTAGATCTCATCATTAAGGTGTAGCTTAGATCCTATTGAAATCCCCTCGGGCTCCATGAGGCCTTTGTTCACAGAAACAGCTGTGAACGACAACATTGGAATGTTGGAGCTCCGGGCTTCTACCGGCCAATGGAAGCCCGGAGCACTCCATTGTTTTAAATGGAGCTTCCAACCTTCCAATGTTCGAATATCAGAATGAGCTGGCATGTGGTGAATCTGGAACATTCTCATAACCACTGCAGGAAATGAGGAGGATCCAGTGGGATCCGAATCGGCAACTATTATTAAGCCAAATCCGGGATCCAGGCTGGCCCCAGTGAAATATGTTGAATTTGTCCCAGTTTATTGTGTCAACAATAGGACATATTAAAAAGCGCCTGCACATTGACTGCTTTCGATTTGCTGCAGCAACCTGCAGTGAGAAGAGAGTTTCTTATTTTCCCCGAAACAAAACAATGACTTTACTTGAGGGCGGTCAGCATTCCTTATGTTTGAGTAACATCCTGGCTAGAGTATCTGGACCCTAACACATAGATGCCAATGCGATGGAAGGACACAAAGGCATACAGCTTGTTATCAGTTAACAAGTGCTTCAGAGAAACTTTGATTTGGAGGCAGATTTCTGAGTTTGTTCAGCCCCTGTATTTAAGATGTATGTACTGTAAACATTTCACATGTATCTGTCTGTATGAGTAATTCCACAAATAATGATTTAAATAGCACTAGTTTTTGTATTTATTTCTTTTAGAGCCACACTCATCCCAATTGAGGATGTTAAAGCACTTTACATAAGACATTACACAGATACACTAAATCATAAGAGCGTATAAATCTATAAACAGGAAATGTTAGATAAGACAATGACGGTTATAAAGTGTAGACGTCACATGTGGTCCATACTGGTAAGCATCATATATAAGTCTGCATGGTCGGGAAAAACGTAGAACCATGGTTTAAAACGTAATGCAGTGGAAGGGGTTGTCTGTACCTTAAAGACTTTTATTACTACCCAGAGGAACTCTCTGTAGCATACTTATAAAAAACGAAAGAGTGAGGTAAAAACCAATAAGGTTATATACCTGTGCCTTCCAGTTTGCATACAGCTTCTAGATGCCACTTCACAGTTCACTATGCTACGTTTGAAGGATTGCAGTTTATGAACTGCAAATAACGAAAGGATGTCTGACAAAAGCTGTCACCTACTAAGCATTCCACATAAAGTAGACAACTGTGATGTTAATGTTACAGAATGTACTTTGCAGCAAGCCCATTATTCCTCTATGCTTCATTGTGAGTCAAAACTGTGACTAGACAAAAGACAGATCTCTTTAGTAAGTGCATTAATAACCAGAATTATCTTACTGCTATTATCTCTTGGAAATAGCTGGACAGTCAAAGATCTCTGCAGCAGCTCTCTTAACTTCGCAAGATATTTTTAAAATGCATCCCCTTTGTGACCAATTAAGCCAGAACAGGTATGCTGTCACAGTTGCATAGTCATAAATACTTCATTCGATTATAGACATAATCATAACAGTACATTTGTAAACAATGCAAAGCCACAAATAGACAATAGAATTAAAAAGAACAAATGAAAAAGTTTTTAGAGAACATAGAACCGCGATAATTGATCATACAAATACTTGTGCAATAGGACCTGGAAAATATAATTAAAAACATGTTTAAAAAAGCATATGCCCCGACATCTCCGAGCAGATTTTAAAAAGGCCCCCACAGAATGACATACTTCGTCCTCATTTAACAACTGTAAAAAATAAAGGGCGGGTCGACATTGCCTCAGGTTGCTTTACTCAAGTTATGTATTAAAAGGCGCTTTGAATGCCTACATTAACATCTACAGAAGAAGACAAAGTGCAACAATGATTGACTTGAAAGTCCATTGCAGGGACAAAGACAGATAGAGGCCCTGTTGTATTGGCCCAAGAGAAAAGAGTTGAGAGCATATAAACCCCAAATCTGAAATATGTCTGCTGGGCCCTATCCCAAGGTCCGGCAATAGTAAGCAGTTCCGGACCAAGTGATGTTTTCAGCACCATATAGTTCCTATTCAAGGCTTATTTCAATGTCTTCTGCTCTCTTTCAGCTCACCTTTTTGCCAAGAAGGGCAGATTTTACCAAAGGTCTATCTAATTTGCAAATGGCAGAAGGATTATGAAAGAGGTGAGACAGCCCAAGGTCTACAAAAGCTCCTTTCTCATTTGTAACCCATAGTATATTGAGGCTTTGTAGGCAGTCATTATTAATAAGATGGTTTAAGCTGGTTAAAAACAGAATACCCAATTCCGTTTCACACACATAGCTGGAGCAGGAAGGGGAAGACACGAAAGACGGCAGAGTCCACAATTCTCCTCCAATTGCAGAGTAGTGGTAAATAAAATTCATTACCGGGACTTAATTTGATACGGAAACATAATAAAATAGCTCAGTAAAATGAGAGGCAGAATCCGTGGTATCAGAGGTTCGGAATGGGCTTTATTCCAATGAACGATTATAATCGGTTGCTCCAAGTTCCATCACCACGGAGGTTCAGGAAGTGAAGTACATACTTTATTGACAAGAAATGACTTTTATAGTACATACATTACAATGAAGCGAATGCAGTAGGCGTAACAATTGATAAGGAAAATGACGATTCATATGCGTAACCGAAAATGGGTGTAATAAGGAGTAAAAAGGAACATAATTGGTTATGATGTCATATATAGGTGGATCTATAAGATAATACTTGGCATAGATGCGCGCGCAGCAGCATGACGTGTGATTGACGTGCAACTAGGGGGTGAAGGGGACTTGACATTTAGCTCTACATGTGGAGACGAAAAGTCTGGGGGGTCAAGTCAACCTAATCCCAAATCATATCTAACATCCTATGTTTAAAGAACTATGTTATCCACAAAAGAAGGACTCTCGGACAGAATCTATTCTATACTGACTGTGCGTGCGTGTACAAGCGTCTAAGTGTCTACACTAAATGCGAGGGGGTAGGAATATTCCATGGTAACAGGACTATGAATTACTTGCATAAAGACAGAGAAGCCGAGCCATTGCTCGGTAGCTGGAAGAATGTTTATTTAAACTACTAGACAGGAATGCATCGGCTGAGGGGCGAAGCAGATAACTTGAAGGTGAAATACAGTTCTTGGCAGAGAATAGGCTGATGTCAGGCTTCGTGAGCCGCGCAGAGAATGAGACAAAGTTCATGGTCACAGATGCAGGCTCAGACTGGTGCTTTCAGAGGCAGAAGGCAAGAAGAGTTTGACGACAGAATCAGGGCCTACTTGCCTGGACTGTAGAATGGCATAAGTGAACCATATAAAACCGGTGGCCTTTCATACTTAGGAATGGAATATCCGGCCTATTCATGGCGGATCTGACAGAGGACATGTTGACGGTGGACGTACATGTGTTTGCGTCTTCATAACTGGAACTGGAGGGAACATACATGTACTTGTAACATGCACATAGAACCGTTGGGGTCCAAGATAGGGGACATAACTGACCAGAAAAATCCATATTTCCACATTCCCTCCTTGTCCCCTACTTGCCCGTTAAGAGATATCAATCTTCATCAATCCATTGATCTGTTCATATAACATCATTTGTTCTTCTTTCTTCTTCCGTGACGAATGAGATCTTGGTGGTGGAATACACGATGTGGCACACAGACCACAGATCGCTGGTCCACATTGTAGACATAGACAGCAACTGAATAGTATGAGAAGGCCAATACCTAGGAAAGATAGGACCTTCCATCCAAGGGTAGATATTATACTCCAAAACCAACCGGACCAAGTCCAGGTGCCTGGGTTCTGGTGTATCTGGCTTACAATCTTATGAAGGCGAGTTATAGCTTTATATACAGATGGCGAATTTTCTGGTATGAATACGCAGCAGCTTGATCCGATGACCCTACAAGCTCCGCCCCTATCAGCCAGGATGACGTCAAGGACAAGACGATTTTGAAGCACAACAATCCGCATAGCAGACTGTTCTTCTGTTAAATTGCCTAAGGCGGAAATAGTTTCATTCACTACCGCTTCAAGGGTTCTAGTTAATCTACGTATCAGTTTACTATTAGTAACAGTACCTATATAGGGAAAGATGCCTTTATTGAAATCTGTGTATTTTTCCCATGCTGTTTCAGTGTAATCGACAATTGGGAGATCTCTCCGCTCTCTGTTGTGTACTAAATGAATATTTCTATAATAATCAGGAGGAGCTAGGAAAACAGGTGGCAAAAGGAATGCAATGTAGCAGGTACCATCCCAATCTAGGGGTAGACGCATATATGCAGTCTGACCACATATAAAGTAGGAGTGGCGATAAGCTCTAAATGAGGATTTGCCTTGATCACTGAATTCTACTATAGTAGTGCATTTACTATGGCCCATATGTATGGAACCAACTTTTCTTACACACAATTCACCTTTCGCTGGGAATACTGACATGGTTGGTAAAACTAGTTCAACTTCGGATTCGACATTTAGAACCATGAGATTAGGAGTAAAGTTACCTAATCCATATACTTCATTTTCTAGATCAGTTCCTGTTCCTTTGGGGCGACCCTCCTTGTCAGGGTAACAGACTTTGAATAAAACTAGGTTCAGATTTCCCCACACCCACTGGTCTTGGTAAACGGCTGTATCTGAGTCTATGGAATTGATTAAACTAAACCATGCTCCACAGGAGCCATTATGTGTAAACGGATGTGGAAAGAAAGGCAGGACTCCTTCATAATTCTGATAGGGAGGGAGCCGGCCACACACCCAACAATTAGTTGCATTACTAGTCTGATGGGAATGATGTAACATACTAATGAAAGTGTTATTGCGCAGCGCAAGTCTATAAGACAATTCATGCGGGGGTAAGTCACTAAAAGAATGTTCAGCAGTAACATTGTAAACATTTCTGGCAATAGGGTAATATATGTGCAACAATATACTTGCAGTAATTATTAAAAGACTTAAGAAAAACAAGATTAATAATGTCACTATGCAATGGCTACGCAGTGATTTACAATACGCCTGTCGTTTCATCATTTTTCGCGACTGTCCATGATTCAGGTCTAGGCGATACATGTCGGAGACAGATTCAACCGCTTCACCTAGGAGAGGACTTAAACAATCAAATCGTCCGACGGCCTAGGCCTTAATTTTAGTTTATAAAGTTCTTTACTGTCGGCCTCAGCCAGAGGTAGTTTTGAGTCAATTGGTGAGGACACACGAGGTGGGCTGTTTACATCTGAAGGAAGTCCATGAAATTTCTTGATATGACTTGAATGAATCCATCCTTTCCTGCCTTCAATCTTTACGGCTGTCCTTGTGGTCAGCAAGACCAACTTGGGTGTCTTCCACCTGGGCTCCAGCTGAGTCTTTCGGTCGAAATTCCTCACAAGGACGAGGTCCCCCGGAACTACGTCAAGGGGTTTCACCTCAGTGTTGTCGGGAAAGGCTGCAGCTACCTGTGAACGACAAGATTGTAGTGCAGACATCAAGGAAGCCAAGTAATCTGTCAGCATATTACAGTCAATATCAGTTATTTTGCGTGGTATAGGCGTCCCCCACATATTTGGTGGTCTGCCGAAGATCACCTCATACGGGGATAGCCCTGTTCGAGAGTGTGCTACCATTCTTGTGAAAAAGAGTGCAACTGGTAACGCTACTACCCAGTCGACACCTTTCTCCCTGCATATTTTGGACAATCTAATTTTCAGGGTCTGATTATGTCTTTCTACGAGACCTGCTGCCTCAGGGTGTCGGACACAGTGGAATTTCCACTGATAACCTAACAAAAGTGAAACATGTTTCATTAATTCGGATGAGAACGGCTGGCCGTTATCTGAGTGAACAACACGTGGTAAACCGTATCGTGGGAAGAATTCTCGAACTAACTGTTTGGCAGTAGTCGGGGCAGTGTAATCTGAAACCGGGTATGCCTCCGTCCAGCGGGACAGAGCGCAGACAACTACGAGAACATATTTGAATCCTCGACATCGTTCCATCTGGATATAATCCATCTGGAGGACTTCAAAAGGGTGATTAGGAGGATGAAATCCACCTTGTTCTACGGGAACACTTTTTCCTGGGTTGAACTGGCAACAGATCATACAGGTACGGACCTTTTGTTTGGCTGCTGCTCGTAAATGTTTATTGAACCAAATGTGTTGAATGCTGTCTAGCATAGCTTTTTCTCCTAGATGTGCTGGACTATGTATAGTGTTAACTATAACTTGGACCATTGAATCAGGAAGGAACCACACAGACTTTTCCTTCATCATCCATCCTTGGTCCGTTTGGATCCCTCCTAATTCAGTCCATTTCTTTATTTCGTCTGGTGTAGCATGTGTCTGTATGTCAATTACGTCAAGGGTAGGATCTTTAACTGTCATATAATGTGTCGGCATCGGGACTATTGTCTTTGTCATGTCGGATGTTTGGGTTTGAGCAGTCTGTTTAGCTGTTCTGTCGGCTAGATCATTGCCTTGAGAAATGATATCAGTAACCTTCGTATGAGCCTTACATTTCATAATTGATATTGCAGTAGGTAGATGTATTGCATCTAATAAGGCATGAATGAGGGGTCCGTGCTGAATGTGGGCACCGTGGGAAGTTAAATAACCTCTCTCTCGCCACAGCACGCCGAAGTCATGTACAACTCCGAATGCATAACGTGAATCAGTGTATATGTTGACTTTTTTACTTGTGGCTTGAATACAGGCTTGTGTCAGAGCGATGAGCTCTGCGGCTTGAGCTGACAAAGTATTTATATGATTTGTTTCAATGACTTCAGTATCTGTTGTGACTGCGTAAGCAGCCACTAACTCTCCTGTATTTGTTCTCATACATGAACCATCTACATACAATGTCAGGTCTGGGTCTGACAATGGGACATCGGTTAAGTCTTGTCTAGGTTTCGTCGTTATTGTAATAACTTCAATACAGTCATGGGCTAGTGGGTCTGTTCCGGTTACTGGCAAAAGTGTGGCAGGATTCAATGTGTTACAGCGTCTGATTTCTATGTGTGGCTGAAACAATGTAAGTTCGTACCCTGTAAGTCGCGCTATAGTCAAGTGTTGTGTTTGCGTTCTATTTACAAGAACCTCTACTGCATGTGGTACTTGAACTGTCAATGGATGTCCTAACACTATGGCATCGCTTTGTCTGATTGCTAAAGCTGTCGCTGCCACTGATTTTAGGCATGCAGGCAAAGCCTGAGCTACGGGATCTAATGTACTAGAAAAGTAAGCACATGGTTTGTGTGCTCCTGCTTGTTCCTGTGAGAGTACTGACAAGGCAGTACCTTCGCGTTCTGTAACAAAGAGTGTAAACTGTTTTCTGTAACATGGCGTTGCTAAAACAGGTGCTTGACATAAAGCTTTCTTTAGGCTTTCAAAAGCTTGTGTATGTTCCTGAGTCCAAGGGAGGACAGTCGATGTGGCTGCCTCCTGTGTTGTCAACTGAATGAGTGGTTTTGCTAAAAATGCATATTGAGGGATCCACTGCCTACAATATGAAGTGAGGCCTATGAAAGCCCGCACCTCCTTTTGTGTCTTGGGTATTTGCATGTTAGCTATTAACTGAATGCGGTCGGGTGTAAGCTGCCTTCCCTCCTTGGACAGCGAGTGTCCAAGATAAATAACTCGCTGGACATAGAATTGCAGCTTAGAAGGGGACACCTTGTGCCCCTTTTCGGCTAGAAATTGTAAAACTGTCAGTGATGCTTTTTCACATTCCGGTTCGCTTCTCGCGGTGATCAACAGATCATCGACGTATTGAAGCAAGGCAGTGTTAACTGTCATGTGGATGCTGTCGAGTTCTCGTTTCAGTGCTTGGCTATAGATGCTGGGGCTTTCTGTAAATCCTTGAGGTGCGCGTGAGAATTTAAAGCTACGCCCATTTAAACTAAATCCGAACAAATATTGGCTTTCCGGATCTATTGGGACGCTGAAAAAGGCATTCTTGAGATCGATTACAGTAAAGAATGTCGCTTCGGAATCAATAGCTGTCAGTAATGACGAGATATCTGGGACCACAGGAAATTGTGGCACAATGCATTTGTTTAATTCGCGCAGATCAATAACCAATCGATATACTGGCGGGGCCTTTGGATCTGTTCGTTTAAGAATCGGAATTATCGGTGAATTACATACATTGGAGTCTGTTTCTACAACTACTCCTTGGGCAATGAGCTCGTCAATGATTTGTAGTAAAGCCACTACAGCATCTGGTGGTAACTTGTATTGTCGCATTCGTGGTAGCACCACTCCTGCCTTTAATGTGACTCGATATGGTGTAATATTCATGCAACCAACATCAGTAGGGCCTTGTGCCCATAGATGTGTAGGTAAAGTCTGCAGTCGGGGATCCATGTCTCTAGACACATAATGACCTTTAAAATCACGTAAAAACAACCTTACTCCTTCCGGAGAACAACATATTATAGCTCCTAGAGCTTTCAGTGTTTTTATTCCTAACAGATTTTCTGGACATGATTTAGTAAGCAATAAATCTGTAGTTCGGGTCAAAGGTCCTATCGTAAGTGGGAGAGGCTGTGACACTTCATTAACAATAGGTTTTCCTGAAAAACCAAGGGAAATATTCTGAGAGCCTGAGAGGGGTGCCCCTGGAACTTCACTACGTTTTATGGTTGTTCGACTTGCCCCTGTATCGAGTAAAAATTTTCTGTCTTGGCCTAATAATTCACTATGTACATAAGGTCCTTCTTGATCTACAGGGATCTCGATAAGGGGTAAGTCAACTTCCCTCTCTAGGCTGGTTCATGCGTATCGTTGATAATCAGGATAGTCGTACTGTGCGGTCTGGTACAGTTGTCGTGTCGTGGTGTGTGTGGCAGCAACGGGCAGCGCTGGTGCAGCTGGCACAAACTGTACAGACTGTGGTGGAGCTGGCATGGACTGTGCATGCTGCGGGGCTCCTTGTTCATTCTGGTCCTGTCTAGGTGGCCGTGGTCTTTCTTGTGTTTTACCTATGGCGATATTATGTTTCAAAACTGGACAATCGTGTACGTAATGACCTGGCTTTTTACAATAATTGCATGTCCCTTTTACAGGTCCTGCTGAATCACCGGAATGTGTCATACCCTTTTTATGTCCTTCAGCTGGGACTGTCTGAGAAACTAACATTTTCATTTTCGTGTCTTTCATGCGTCTGTGTTCATGTTCTTGTTCTTCTCTAATTCTATTGTGATGGTACTGTAACATTTGTAACATTTGTGATGCAGTGTTACCTTGCCAGGTACTCTCGAATTTTAATACTCTATTCTTTACTTGGGGCAGGGCATTTTCTACTAATTTTGTTACAAACAGATGTGGGTATGATTCGCTACTCGCTTTTATGCCACTATTTATACCAAAACATTTTTCAAATCGGGCATAGTAATCACTAGTGTCTTCATCTTGCTTCTGTTTACAGGCTGAAATTGTACCCCAATCTTCCTTTTTCGTAGTTAATAAACGTGGCAGTACCTGTACTAATAAACCTGGTAGTGCTTTAGTTTTATCCCCAAGTCCTGCTCCTGCAGTTCGGGCCTTTTCTTCTGCTTCTAATACTGACCATTCTATCTTTTGGTCTCCTACCTCCCACTCTTTTTCCCTGAGTTTCTCATAAATGCCAGCAGGCATCAATACCTTTAATATTGTCATAATGTCGGGATAGGTATACTCTCCCATGAGTAACATGTCTTTAATTTCTCGGTGAAAACCCGCTGGATCTTTGTCATGACTGGGTACCACTTTCTTCATTTCTAACAATTCTATTTTTGATATGGGCGTATATACAAATACGCGCTTAAACTCGTTGTCCTCGCCCTTTATTGGGTGCACTTCTCGTAAGGGATTCTGTCTATCCATGTAATACGTGGTTCTTTCCTTGATGGGCAATGAGACACGGTCTGAACATACAAAAAGAATATACTGCTTTCTTGATTCTAGAATTTCTTTAATTAATTTAGTACCTGAACCTTTCCATCTATTCATAAGCAATTCAGTCAATATGTCAGGTAAGGGACCAGGGTCCGAATGCTGACTCTGATATAGTATAATGAGTTGTTGAATCATATAAATCCCAGCTAACCGCTGTTCATCTGGGGTGAGATTCAAAAATGCGCGTGCTACTGTATCATCACTATATTTTCCGGGACTGTCCACCCAATGGACAGCTGCCCTAGCTAAATCTTGTTCATCCATAGAATCGAGGAAATGATAACCCCTTCGTTCTCGGAGTAGTTTGTCGGCGGCTTGGAACGAATGTTCGTTAGACCTGATGTTAATTATAGGTATTTGGAAATTTCTGTTATTATCTGGACATATCGGACGTATCGGGTCAATAGGACATCTATTACTATTACAAGATCTTCCTTTACCTACATAGGCTATGGTGTCCGACTGTCCTGCGGGCAGTCCTGATCCTTCTTCCTCGTTTTGTTCGAACTCGTCTACCGCTAATCTTTCTTCGTGTAGGCGTTCTATTTCTTTACGGATCTTTCGGCACATGGCTATTATACAATTTTGTTTATCATGTCTACCTTCTGATATATTCTGGCTCCATCTGGTAAGAATTTGCATTGCTTCCGGGTCTACCCCCGGTCGGTCTTCATTTCTGATCACACAATTTATGAGGAAACGTAACAGTTCCCCCTGTATCTCCACTTTCTGGTATTCCATAGCTCTGTTAATACATTCTGGATCTCGCCCTGTTTGGACAAAATGGTATATTTTATCTAGGTGCGCAGTCATTCCTGGTAATTTCCCTAAATACACTGCGGCTCGTCTGATACGTAATGATGCTAGGGTCATTTCGTCCTCTTTTCCGGGCACAGGGTCATATCTACAATCTATAAGAAGTTCCTTAAGCGTACGGGCATTTATGAGTTTGGGGGTACGTGAATGTGCTGACTCTTGAAACGTAAGTTTATTTATTCTGGGTGGCGTAGAAAAAATGTTACTAGCACCTCCCGTAGCCCCATCTGGGGTGTCGGGTGTGAAAGGATTCGTTGAACGTGACACAGCAACTATAGGTGTGGACACAGCTATAGAAGCAGCTGTAGGAACAGATGTAGAAACAGATGTGCTTGTCGGAACTTGTGACACGATCTGTTGCTGTAGGGATACGGGTACTGGATCTTGGCGTTGAACCTCCCTGGCAGGCGGTCTATGTGGGGCGGAATTTGCATACTCGGGAGCTGCGTCATCTAAATATGAGGAAAGAAAAACATCTTCTGCGGTTCTAGGATGCCCCTTAGGATGTACCTTTATTGGGAATAATGGGGGCGGCAAGTCTTTCGGTGTTTCTGGAGTAGCTTTAGGTAATCCTTCGGCCAGAAGGGGATACATACCATTCATAAGGGCATTTCTTTGTCTGTCTACTTGTTCTGATTTCACTCGGATACCTTCCTCAATTAATAGATTTCCTCGAACTTTATTGGAATTCTCTTTACTCTTCTCCTCCTGTCTACGTGCTTTTTCTGTTCGTCTATGTGATTCTTTACGCCATAACTCAATGGCGTCTTTCTGTGATTGTCTAGCTTTCTTTTTCCATAATTCTTCCTCTACTTTCATGATGCACTCTGCATCCCAGGTTCCCGCTGTGGGCCACCTCTGACTTTCTGGTAATTCCTTGGTGTAGTCTACCCATAAATCAAGAAATAATATAGCGTCTAAGCCATGTTTATGATACATGAAGTACCCTGGAGTGTCCCTAGGAGGAATAGGAACGGCTTCTTCGAGTACCCCTTTTCTTGTAGTGATCTGTCTTAGTTTCGAAAAGAGCGGCATATTGAGAACTGATCTGATACTTAATCTTGAACACACTTAGTACAAAAGCACAATAATGAACAACCATTCATACCACAATATGCAGGACGTTTAACACATTAAACATTAAACATTAAACATTTTTTAACCTTTGAAATAACCAACAATGATGATCGTCTGCATAACTAATCACCAAGCATAATTCTTTGACAATAACTAGATACTTCGGAATACTTGATATACTGCTAAACAGTACATATACACTGCTAAAACAGTGCAGACCGGATTTGTGTACCCAAACCCGTCTTGACCGGCACAACCTATGTGCACGTCAGAAATGCCTCCCCAGTAATGGTACTCACCGGGTAGCTTCGGAAACGGAAGGCCTCGGAGACTGAACTTGGACCGGACTGGACTGGACTCGACTCGTTGGAAACTGGACTTGACTTCGAACTGGTGGGCCTCTGTATACCTCGGATCTTGCTCTCTCAGCTAGGCTCTGGTCGGGATACTTCGCACTTCTCACCGCCTCGTCTGGGTGTTGATCGCAGCCTCAGTCGCCCCCGCTTGACCGGAGGGAGATACAGGAAATCCTGCTGGTACGCGTTATTGTCCGTCCAGCTGTGGCAGGAGACCGGGCCTGCAACTCACCGCCGGCGCGTGAGATGAGAAAGTGTCCCTGTTCGGGCGCCATTCATGTGGTAAATAAAATTCATTACCGGGACTTAATTTGATACGGAAACATAATAAAATAGCTCAGTAAAATGAGAGGCAGAATCCGTGGTATCAGAGGTTCGGAATGGGCTTTATTCCAATGAACGATTATAATCGGTTGCTCCAAGTTCCATCACCACGGAGGTTCAGGAAGTGAAGTACATACTTTATTGACAAGAAATGACTTTTATAGTACATACATTACAATGAAGCGAATGCAGTAGGCGTAACAATTGATAAGGAAAATGACGATTCATATGCGTAACCGAAAATGGGTGTAATAAGGAGTAAAAAGGAACATAATTGGTTATGATGTCATATATAGGTGGATCTATAAGATAATACTTGGCATAGATGCGCGCGCAGCAGCATGACGTGTGATTGACGTGCAACTAGGGGGTGAAGGGGACTTGACATTTAGCTCTACATGTGGAGACGAAAAGTCTGGGGGGTCAAGTCAACCTAATCCCAAATCATATCTAACATCCTATGTTTAAAGAACTATGTTATCCACAAAAGAAGGACTCTCGGACAGAATCTATTCTATACTGACTGTGCGTGCGTGTACAAGCGTCTAAGTGTCTACACTAAATGCGAGGGGGTAGGAATATTCCATGGTAACAGGACTATGAATTACTTGCATAAAGACAGAGAAGCCGAGCCATTGCTCGGTAGCTGGAAGAATGTTTATTTAAACTACTAGACAGGAATGCATCGGCTGAGGGGCGAAGCAGATAACTTGAAGGTGAAATACAGTTCTTGGCAGAGAATAGGCTGATGTCAGGCTTCGTGAGCCGCGCAGAGAATGAGACAAAGTTCATGGTCACAGATGCAGGCTCAGACTGGTGCTTTCAGAGGCAGAAGGCAAGAAGAGTTTGACGACAGAATCAGGGCCTACTTGCCTGGACTGTAGAATGGCATAAGTGAACCATATAAAACCGGTGGCCTTTCATACTTAGGAATGGAATATCCGGCCTATTCATGGCGGATCTGACAGAGGACATGTTGACGGTGGACGTACATGTGTTTGCGTCTTCATAACTGGAACTGGAGGGAACATACATGTACTTGTAACATGCACATAGAACCGTTGGGGTCCAAGATAGGGGACATAACTGACCAGAAAAATCCATATTTCCACAGAGTGTAAAAGTTAGCGTAACCCCAAACTCCGACCCCTTATGAAGTCACAGGCACACACTGTCGTATATACATTTCAATCATAGGACAAAGTGGTCTACTACTTGTAACTGATAAAATATTAAAGAACAATCCCCAAGCAGGGAACATTATATACCCTATTTAAGCTATTGCTCAACATGGTGAATTTTCTCAGACTTTTCCAAGTGGAGCTACGAGGCCTGCACTCCACAATTTGAGATTTAAGAGCAATGGTTTTTGTAGAAAGGGATGAGCCTTCTGTATGTGTACCCCCACTTTGTGCCTGGTGCTAAGCTGGTTTCTGACTAGTCTGACTGGGATCCCGGTAATCAGGACCCCAGTCTATCTGCTTTCTCCCTAAACTGTTATGTTATGTACTTAGGTACACTCCAGATTGGATACTGGGGTACACTTGTCAGTTCCTAGTATATGGTACCCATGTACCTAGGGCATAGGTAACCCAGAGGCCTCCCATAGGCTGATGCATGCATTGTGCCACCCATGAGAGGCCATGCAAAATGGAACTACAGGCCTTCCATTGCAGCCTATGTTAGTTGGTGCATGCACCACTTACTTAAGTTATAGGTTTACTATATCCAAGGGTCACTGCACTTAAAATCTATGTCACCCCTATAGCAGGCCTTTACAATACTAAGGGCAGGGTGCTTGATTCTAAGTGAGAGGGTGCCTCTGCATGATCAGGGCACCCCTGCAGCCTCCAGAATCCATTCTCCCCGGTTGTCAGTAATGCAGCCATAGACTAACATAGAGGGGCATTAAGCGACCGCGTGATGACCAACTCTAAAACGGCTGAAATAAACCCTATCGTGTTTGATGTCAAACATGCTGGAATCATACCCCTACACCGGCAACCAGTGTGGGAGGTATGATTCCACCCCTCAGAAGCGAGTTTCGTGGGGTCCCTGGTGTTCCCGGTACCAGACTTCTAGTCCCGGACAATACAAAATGGTTGCTGCCGACCAGAGACACATTTCTGCCCTCCTGCTGCTGAGCCAAGCTCGAGCAGAGGAAGGCAGAACAATAGGCATCCTGTCACAGGGAGGTGTGACCAACTACCAGACAGGATTTAGTGTACTAGGGCTTGGTGGGTGCACTTGCCAGTTACTGAACGTCTGCATGAGGAACACGTTTGGTGTCCCTCTGGATAGTCCAGTTCAAACCAGTCCTGGGAACCGTTGGCTCCCGCTCTGGCGCGAAACTGAACAAAGGACATGGGAGTAACCTCCCCAATGTCCAGACCCTCCCCTGGGTACTTAAGGGCTTACCTGACTGCAGTATCTTAGATTCAATGTGGACAAGATTCGGAACAAGAAACCACTGCACTTTGACCGTCTGGACACTCTGGACTTCGCTGGACTTCGTTTGGGCCAGACTTTGTCTCCCTCTCAGTCTGCTGCCTCATCTGTGCCCGTGCACCATACAGGATCCACGTAGGACCTGTGGAGCATCAAGGACAACCGAAGATAATCTCCCTTGGAGTGAAGGAGTCACTCCCCTGCATTCGCAGGCACCTCAACATTTTTGACCGGTCTGCTGATCCCGAGCTCCTACGGACTCCGAAGGGTCCAGCAACACAGGAGGTGGGTTTCTACGACGTGAGGCCCGAGCTGCCCTCTTATTGAGTTTGACGTCAGTGTCCCTCGTGGGGACTGCAAAACCCGAACGCCTGTGCCCCGCGTGTATTTGCAAGTGCATATGCTTGTTGGCATTTTCTGAACAAGTGCATTGGGCTCCGAATAGCCCCAACCTCTGGCTCCATTTCCTACCAAGAACTTCAAAATCCTCGCACTGAGTGCTCCTTGGGCTGTTGTTTGGTGAAATCGCTCGAGGTTCTCTTGTGACTCCTGATCCTCCAGCCTGCGGGCCCAATTGAGGGTCAACTTTGCTTTTCTTGGGCTGCCCTGGTTGCTCCAGGCTTGCCCTGACTCCTCTGTGTGTGGTGAATCTCCTGGACCTTGTTAGTTTGAATTGTACACTTTCTTGCCTTTCTGCATGGGTTGCTTTTGCCAAGGCTTGTTGGTGCTACCGTCGGACACCGGCCCCTTAGCACTCAACATCCTTTGTGGGACAGCTCGCATCCAGCTCCTGGTTGTCCTCGACATCTCCTGGTACCCGCAGCTGCAGAGTCAAGGACTCCATCAACCAACCTGAAGCACCCGACATCGGTGGGCATTCATCTACCGAGCCCCTGGTCACTCCCAAGTGACCCAGACTCTGTTCCCTCTGGTTTCAGGTACTTCTCGACCAGAATCCACCTTTGGATACCAACTGACACGTTTCTCCCTTCCAGCAGCGGCTCTTCTTCGAAGCCCTCCATTGGGTTCAACTGCGATTTCCAATGCCACTTCAGACCTATGCACCCGGCTTCCCTGGGATAGGCAACTTGGGTACCTCAGTATCCATGGGTTGTGTGGCTCTCCAACCTTCTGTCTTCCACGGGGTTTCTTCGAAGTCCACTGGGAAGGGTCCTTAAACTCTAAAACTTCAACAGCGACTTTCCCATAGACTTGAACTGTGTACATGGTTGTGTTCCCTTACTGCACACGTACTCTGTGGGTTCCCTATCAACTCACCTTGGGTGGTTTCTTGGGGTCCCAGCAATTCTACATCCTCTCGACACTGTCTTGACTCGAGTCGTGGTTCTTATACTACTTACTTAGTATATGGTTTGGTCCCCCTCTGGGGACCACTGTGTATTAGTGGTATTTACTCTCATTTCTTTGCTTAATTATTGTGTGCTTTGTGATTATCTCTGGGTAGGAGATACTATGTCGTACTAGATAGTGTTATACTAATAAATACATATTTTTATAACTATGTGGTTCTCTGTTAGAACTGGGAATCTCTAGTTGGCACAGGTATGCACTTGCGACAAGCAGGGACTCTCAATTCTAAGTCAGAGTAAGGAGATCACCCTTTCAAATAACCCCTGCTCACCCTTTAGGTAGTGTGGCGCAAGCAGTCAAGACTATTCACAGGGCGTCATAGGTTAAGCATTTGTGAACACATACAGTAATACAATGACACACCACAAATGGACACCAGTCAAGGTTGTATCAAAAATAGTTCTCTTTATATAAGGCTTAGCACAAGACCAGAATAACGAATAAAATGACCACAGTATTATTTTAAAGTTCAATGTTCTTGTAAAAAGGCTTAAAATACAAAAATAGGCTTCTTTTAGTCAATTCTGCTTCTTTTCAGGCTTTGTACGGTTCGTACCTGGGTGTGCGACTCGTCCGCATTAAAAACAAGGAAAGTACGAGTCAAACAATCGGTGCGGACTCCGGGGTCTGTGACGCGCAAGCTGCGGTGCGAACAGAACAAAGTACCTTAAGTTCGTGGAGTCCGCGACGGACAGTGCGGGACAAGTTGATGGGTCCGGGTCGTAGCTCGGCAGCGTATTCAGATGCTGGTCGGGTCGCGGCGTCAGGACGCGGCGTTGGTACAGGACCTTCAGGGATACGTGCGGATGGCCCGGATCAGCTTGCAGAGTCCGTGGCGTTCGGCGTTCGAGCCGTACCTTCGGTGCGGATAGGCGGCGACACTTCTCGGCGCCGTACAGCGTACGGGGAGGATCAGCGTGATGCGGCTTCTCGGCTCTGAGTACGGCACGGTGCAGTACGTTGGCAGCGTACGGACCGTACCTGCGGGACATCGAAGCTTGAGTCCGGCGTACAGGGTTCAGCAGCCAGTGATGTCCGTCTCGAATCGGCGGGGAAGGTTAGGAGCGATGCGGCCGGGAGGGATACGGCGCGTACTAACGCTTTTGGATCAGAGTAGACGTACGGTGCCGGGAGGCAAAGACACGGCTTCGCGGCGGATGGTGTACGAGGCGTACTGGGGCCAAATCCAGTGGGAAACAAGCAAGAATTGTCCAGGCAACTCAGTTTTGGAAGGCAGATGAGTCCAATGGTCCTGGGACTCAGTTCAGGAGGCAAGCTCTTCTTCCAAGCCCTTGGAGACAGTTGAAAAACAAAGTGCAAAGTCTCTCTTTCAGTCTTTTCCTCTCCTTTCTCAGCAAGGCACCAACTGCAGGCCAATCCCCCACGTCAGGGAAAGTTACTCCTCCTTCAGCTTCTTACAGTTCCTTCTGGTCAGGCAGAGTTTCTTCGTGGTTCAATCAGGATCTGCTTTCTTAGGAGCAGGGCTCCTACATTTATACCAAGTTTCTTTTGTCTTTGCAGGCCAGGGGGGCCTTTGCATAATCCCAGTCCAGTTCTTTTCAGTGAGGAGCACTTTGTTGTTGGGACTCTGGCTTCTTCTTTCAGCAGGCAGGGCAGAGACATCAGACGCTCCCCAGGGGGTGGAGCCAGCATTGTGGTGGCAGAGCACGGCCCTATTCAGAGTCAAGGTGCACTCCTCCCACCCATCCTGGTGTAATGTCTCTATTCACCACCTGGTAGCCCCAGCCTGTCTCCTGGAACTTCCCAGCCCTGTCACTCAAGCTACACACAAAGAAGATAGCCCTCCCCTCCAGAGGCGGACTGAGATGGTTAGGCACGCAAAGGCTAACTTTCTAAAAGTAGCATTTTCAAACCCAGGATATTAAAATAACCTTTACTAAAAGATGTATTTTATTATTCTGAGTTCAGGCATACTAAACATGAATTTCTACCATGCTTCCTGAGCCTGCTAGGATTATAGAGTGTTATAATCTAGCAGCCGATTCTGGCCTATGGAGAGCAGGTAGCCTTACAATAGTGAAAAACGAAAATGGCTGTAATTCACTAATAGGACATGCCACACACCTCAGGGCATGTCCTACCTTATCCTTACAATGCACCCTGCCCTAGGGCCTACCATAGGGGTGACTAATATGAAGGTAAGGGAAGGTTTAGGGACTGGCAAGTGGGGACACTTGCCCAGTCAGCATGACAGTACCAGACTGCATGCAGGTTCTGCAATGGCAGACCTTAGACACATTTTACCAGGCTGCTTCTGTGGGTGGCACAGCCAGTGCTGCAAGCCCACTAGCAGCATTTGGATATACAAGCCCTGGGCACCCCTGGTGCACTCTACTAGGGACTGATAGTAAACCAAATAAGCCAAACATGGAAGTCAATTCACATAATACATTTTCCCATAGGGAGCACTTGCCCTGTGGCACTGGATGGCAGTGTCACAGGGCCCTGAGCAGCTAACACCAGCACAAAAATACATTGAGGCACAGACAAAAATGGAAGGGTGACCCACGCCAATGGTGCCAGGTCTAACATTCTCCTTTCATTTTGTCAATACTCTAATGCATTCTGGTAAAACAAGCTGCTTTACATTCCTTCAAGACTAAGCCTGAAGGCTGCTCTCCACAGCTACCACTTGGATAGCTTTCTAAGGTTATCTTTGACCTCTTAAATCACCATGAGAGTTGTTTGGACTGGTGCAAGGTGCCCACTTTAATTAGTGGACAGCATATATATATACCAGACCAACTTCTCACAGTTTCCAAATCTAAATTAGACATAAAAACAGAGAAAGGTGACACTAAATGTTCCAAGCTGCTCGGGGTATGCACATTTAATACAGTGTTGTCTGCCTAGGGAAGAGCAGGAATTGGTTTACAATTGACTCTGGGTACGTCCAGGTCACTATGTCCTAGAAACCTTTTCAAGTTATTCATATAGAGAGAGAACAAAATTGGTACCGTTACACACCCCTGACAGACTCCACATTCCAACCTGATTGCAGGGGAATATTGCACTTCAGGCCCATATCCCACTATGGCCGCCAGGTTCTTATGAAAGTCTGAAAGGAAGTGCACCAAAGGACCATTGAGACCCAACTCCATAAGAATTCTGCACAATTTAGATCGGTTAACCCGGTCAAACACACAGCTTATAGGTCCATGAAGGACAACGATTGACAACAACATATTTCCCCAAAATTAATCGGAGATTCAGGCATTGTTCCACAGTATCTAGGCCTTCACGGATCCCTACTGGCAGGGATCTACCCCTCATTATCCTTCATCCATCCTCTAATCCCATTAAAAATTACTCTGCGTAAAGATTTTAACCGTAGAGTCAATGAGGGAGATGGGTATGTAACACCCTGGTTTTAAACAGTTCTGTCACATTGATTGTTGTTGACAAATTATTTGTGGCAGAGTATTTAAAAGATGTGTTAGTTGACTGTCAAACTTCACTGTTCATGATTGTTGCCATGTGGCTTCCACATTTTTCCACTGCCAAACCTTGACCCCAATTTAGGGGATTCCGGAGTACACTGTTTCCTTTACCAGCACTACTCATAACATAACATACTCCTAGGCCTACTGGAATTATGCACTTCTGCTGCCTTTTTGCAAATAATTATGAATTTGCCACATAAGCCATCATCTGCTGCATAATCTATAGATTTTCACAAAGCAATGTTGTTTCTAGCTAAAACTGATCAAAAATTACTAAAATCTCATCAAAACGCATCGGCACACAGTGGTCTCCTTTCAGATGCTTATTACTGTATTTGGACGTTAAAGTTGTACTAATGAGGTGATACCTTTTCCCAAAAGGCAAGAATTTTAAGAACATGATTTAATACTCTTGTAAAAGTAATATTTATATATATTCTCCTCAAAAAAGCATTCCGGCTTTGCACTGTGGATCTCAAATGCTTTTCACATGTTTAATGTGTGTATTAAAAAAGGATTAATGAAGTGTAAGAAGAGTTGCTGTTTATGAATGTTTGTGCCGATGTCGACAATAGTTTCTAACTTCTTGTAAAGCATGCTGAAGGAGTTGTGTGCTTTGTTTCACCAGATTAAATTAATTACCTACTGGTGGTCACCGATAGGTAGCTATAGTTAGGACCATGTTTCCATAAAATGCGTTTTTTGACTTGGCTATAGCTTTGGAGCCGCTTGACAAATCTTCTCCAAATTTTCCAGAAAAAGTGTACCCGGTGATTCTTGTTGCACATTGGATGTTTCAGGGTGATTTGTCAAGCAGGGACCAAGAAAAAGGGGGTGAGTAAAAAAGGTGTGTTTCTCATATTAATCCCCATAGGAGCTTAGAACAAAATTACAGCACAAACCACTAGACAGAATTACACTGGATTTGGCAGGAAGGTAGATTTGGTTATGGAGATCATACTTTTGGTGTGAATCCATTCAGTAGTTGTTGAGAAATGTAAGGAAATCCAAATTTGTTTATTTGAGATCGTGGCTAATTTGCGAATAATAACTAGCTCGTGCAGGGAACAACAGAGCTCTGATTGGTGCAACACTTCAACCAGGTAGTGTTGGCAGCCATCTTGGGACTCGGCTTCATAATGTAAAAAGAAAAGGGCACAGGGTAGGAATACCCGACCCCCCTGACCTAGGTCATGGGTTCCCAGAAGGACCCCGCCAGACCAAAAAAGGTATTTTTGAAAAAAACATTGGCAGCAAATTTGTAGCAAAAATATGAAAACAATAAGCGCGGGCTCCCTTGCTTGTTTTGAAGAGGGCCCCCGGGTGGGCCAGGTCCCTTGGGCATTTTATCAAAAATGGAGCGAGGCTCACGGGACCCCCCTCCTGAGGTTCTTTGAGCTCCAGGGACCACCACTTCCCTGAGCCTTTATTTAAATATTGTAGGGGGGCCCTGCAAACCTCCCTCCATAGGCTCAAATGAGTGCCGTGGAAATCCACATCCCCAGGACTTTATGAAAAAAAGAGGAGGGGGGCCTTGAAGACCCCCTTCCATTGGCTGTGAGAGCCCTGACGACCACCATCTCCCCGGGGCTTTTTTTTATTTTTTACAAGGAGGGGGGCCATGCAGCCCCCCTCCTGGGCCATTCTGAGCCCCAGGGACCGCCCCGGGGCAGTCCATTGAATATGAAGGAAGGAGGGCTGTGCAGCACCTTTCTTGGAGCCATTAATCGCCCTAGAGATCACCACCCCCAAGCCCGGCTACTGCTATGTCCTGGGGTGCCCACCCCTTGATATAGCTGTTTGCTCTGACTTGGCAAGAGCTTTGACAGCTCCCACCAGGTAAGAGCAAAATCGCTGTTTCTAGCAAACGGGAGCTGACAAAATGTTCTCACTTGTTGGAAGCGGAGGTTTTGTCTATATACCTGCCCGCTGCCAGGCAGGAGGGGAAACAGACAAAACTTTTTCTCTCACAGGCAGGGAGCTGCATGTTTAGCAGCTCCCTGTGTGTGAGAGCAAGGTCGGCTCCCACAGGAGGTGGAAGCCAGCAGGGACTTCGAGGGCATTCAGGCTCCCCCGTGGTCCCCAATGGTGGTAACTGGGTGCCTCAGGGTAGGCTCCAGGGCACCCAGCAATTCAAGGCCGGGCCCTGGGGGAAGAGGGAAGGGGCTCCTCTCCCATTGAATTAAGGCCTGGCCCTAGGGGATGGGGTCCCTGCGGCTGATATGGGCCAGAGGAGGGGGTTGTGCAGCTCCCTCCCACTTTAATGAAAGCATTAATCCCCGGGGAGATGGTGGTCCGCTGGGCCCAGTGAGTCCTCACGGCTGCCAGCATATTATTGAGTTAGATCCAGTGAGATCATGGTCCCCGGGGTATATTAACTCCCCAGGAGAGGGGAACCGTGCAGCACCCCCCTCCTTTTTAAAAAAATAAAGCCCCAGGGAGATGGCAGTCCCCTGGGCTCTTGGAGCTAAATGTAAGGGGGTGCCTGCAGCTCCCCTCCTTAATATCTGTATAGCCAGGGTGAGGTGTTGGTCCCCAGGGCTTTTAAGTAGAAAAACAGAGTGTAAATGTGCAGGAAAGATAAAACAGAGGGCAGGAAAACAAGAAGGAAAGGCAAACCAGGGGATATAAAAAGGAGCAGGAAATGCAGAACAGAACAGATGAGGGCAAAAAATAGAGGAGAAAAACAAGCAGGTAAGGCAAAACAGAGTGGAGGAGGGCAAAACAAAGAGCACTCAGACACTCACACACCCACTTACTGACCCACTACTGAGACTCACAGACCCAATGAGACACTGATACACCCACTCCCTAACCCACTTAGACACCCACTCACAGACCCACTCAGACAATAATACACCCACTCACAGAGGCACTCACACATCTACTGAGACACTCATGCACTCACTCACACACTCACTCTCAAAGGTTACAGGTTACAATTAGGAATTGAAATTAAAAAAACATAGAAATTCACTGAAAAAACAAATGTTACAGGGACAATAGAGTAAGGAAATAGAATTAAATAACAGTAGAAATTCACTGAAAAAACAACATTTATACGTACGTTATACTTAGGCTCAGATTTCACTCGTACAAAACCATTTTGAATAATTATGACTTACGCCCCTGCAATGCACTTTGTTTGATGTCACATATAACATCACTCATGACATGGTCAGTGGCATTACTCATGACATCACTCATGACATCTCAAATGCCATCTCTGATGACATCACTGATGAAATCATCCACTTAACCACTCACTTATACCCCATAAAACCTCTCATTCACCCACTCCCACTGCCACACAACCCCTCACATACCCATTTACAGATCCATGCCAGTACTCACACAACCAATTGCTCATCCATAGAGCCCCTCACACACCCACACACACAACCAATTCACTCAGTCATACAGCTACTCATACAACCAGTCACTTACCCATACGGCCACACACTGACCCATTCAGCTATTCAAACACAGACTTATTCACCTATACAGCCACTCACAAACCCACTCACTCACCTATACAGCCTGTCAACACAGCCACTCACTCAACCATATAAGCGCTCACACACTCACTCACATAACCACTTATATATCCATTCAAATATCCATACAAGCACTTCAATATCAACTGACTCACCCATACAGCCATTAACACAGACACTAATTCTCCAATACAGCCACTCACACACCAACTCCCTTAACCAAACACCCACTCAAACAACCACACATTTACCCATACACCTACTTACACACCCAGTCACTTGCTCAAACAGCTACTCAGACACCCACTCACTCAACCATACAGCCACTCACACCCACTCACAAACCCATAGATACTCACATACCCATACAGCCACTCACATAGCCATTCATCCATACAGCCACTCACATACCCATATAGCCACTCACACAGCCACTCATAAACCAGCAAAACCACTCACACCCCAACTCACGCACCCATACAACCACTCAGACACCCACAGAGCTAGTTAGAAACCCACTCACTCACCTATACAGCCACTTATGCACATACCCATAGAGCTATTCAGACACTCACTCACTGTTACAGACAGTCACAGAGCCACTCAGATCACATATGTTAAAAATACTAGTATCTCTCATCAGTAGTACAACTAATATAATAATCAAACTTTAGTATACATGTTTAACACTCATAAACTCTCAGTAAACACTTACACTCACATGATGATGCCATCAGTGATGTAATTTGAGATGTCACTGACCATGTCATGAGTGATGTAATATTGCGAGGTGATAAGCAGTGCATTGCGGGTGCGTGAGTTAATGTTAGCTCAGGTAACTAGAACTGCTGAATTTCAATGGTTTTGTACAAGTGAAATCTGAGCTTAACTATAACATCCCTGTAACCTTTGCTTTTTTCACTGAATTTCGAAGTTTTTTAAATTCTATTTTCTAGCTATAATGTCCAAGTAACCTTTTTTCAGTGCATTTTTAAGTTTTTTAAAATTCTATTTCCTAACTATAACATTTCCACATGTTTGATGTTTGGCAGAGGGATGCAACAGTACTGCAGGTCTAGATGTAGGAGCAGCTGGTACGTGATTAGGGCAGGAAGTAGTCTGGGGTGAATTCAGCACGCTTTTCTCCATTCAGCAGCAGGCCTCATGTGCTCACCACCTGGCAGCTTACGAGAGTCAAGCTGGCCTGTATTCGTAGCTCCAGAGGGCTCTGAATTATACCAGGAAACTGTTTGCAGATCAAGGCAAAGAGGCGAAAGTCGTAGAGCAAAGAGAACATGAAAACAAAGCCAAGGATGCCATTGATGGTCTGAAGTCCTGGCCGTCACACAGACCTCTAACTATGCACAGAGGCTCTATACTAATCCTGGAAGGCTGTCACTGAGCTTTGTTGCTATATATCAGACTGTGTACATCTGCTTTGCACCAAACCTCTGCGTCATGCTGTGAGAACACTGCTGCCACCATGTCACACTCTCATGCACCCCTTCTTGCTGTCACCAAAGCTCTGATATTCTGATTGGCACTCAAGGCCCCATGCAGTCATTTCCTGGCTGTCATTTGTGTCTGCTCTGAGGGCTGGTTTGTTAATGAGGCACCATCATGCTCTGAAATCCTGAGCTGTCACTGAGACACTACGTGGATTCTGGCTGTCACTGTGATTCTATGCTTTACCATAGCGGTGTATTACACAAATATCATGGGATAGAATATTGTTGCCAAGAATATCATTTTTTTGGTCTATAATATTGTTTACAATATTGTAGTTTAAAAATATCGTTTCATTACGTATAGTTATGAAAAAGACAGTTTTAAAAAAAATTATTTCATATATTATAGTTAATATATTAATTTTAGGTATTAGTCTTGTTAGTATAATTGTTATTCATCATCATTAAACTTTATTTTGATCACCAAGGATCATAAAAGCACAAATACAGAACAAAATGTGTTAAAAGTATCCAATCAATATCCCTAAATGCCGTACAGAAATAAAGTCTCAAAAGTGCAAACATTATACTCTTGGGTCCATGTTAATTCATACAATGCATCATACAGATTGCCCTCTTCCCCCAGCACAGGATACAAGGCCTATATAGTTTTACAATGGCTATACTTGTATCACATGAGACCAGCATGACAATATACATATAAGCTTACCAGGCCACTATTCTGAAAAGAGTTGTGTACTATGGGATCAAGTTTAAAATGTAGGAGATGTCCTACTGATCCCTTGGTCGACTATACACAAAACAGTGCAGCTATTAAAATAAAGTGCAAGGTCTTCTAGTACCCACATGTGGACCCATATTGTTAGACATTTTTGATCCATAGGGATGTGCAAAATTTTATTGGACCACTAGGCATTAAAGTGCAATTTTTCATTTGGGCTCCTCACCAAACATATAATAAAGGGTCAGTAGAATTGGTTTTAAATGCGCCTAAAAAGATAAAAAAACATTAAAAACCAATAATAAAAATACAATCACAGAAGCATGAATAGGTACAAGCAGTTAAAGTGCGTGATAAACTGTCTACACAAGATTGGAGCGATATGTAGTACAAAAAGAGAAAGGCAGTCGTTCGAGCCCTCCCACATGACTATTGTGACAGCTCCTATTCGCTAGCTCAGATACTGTTTGAGCGCCAGATCCAGGCAACCATGAGGTATCTCTCAATAGTGAATATCACCAATCTAGAACTATCTGTCCTTAATTGTTAACATTTACTTAAAATATTGTTTGTTTTTTAAAATGTTTTAGCAATTTATTTTTAAATGTAATTTGTTATTTATATTGTAGTTGTGGGCTGTTGGGTTTGTAGGGGATTAGGGTGGAAACTTAGTTAAATTATAAATAATTTAAATTTAACTGTGATTAGCTTTTTATTGTAAATCAATCATATAATTGATTATTGATTATGTTAATTGCATAATTATTATATATTTTGTTATATTTAATGTGTTAATTCTAATGTATGTCTAGTTTTATCATTAGAAACAGTAAGATACATTTTATTAGTGGGTTGACAGGTTTCTAGGGGAATAGGGTGAGTAGTTACTTAACATAAAGGTGCCGATTCCGATCCGTTAAAAATTATTTGCGTATTACCCGTATCCGTATTTTTTTACGTACGAGTCGTACAAGTACCGTACAAACAGGCAAGTCTGATTCGTACATGAAAAATATCTACGAATAGCGTCGGGAAAAGTCTACGAGAGTGCGTCGGAAAGTTTTTACGTCCGAATATCGTCGGGAAAAGTGTACGAGAGTGAGCCGGACATTTTTACGTGCAAATCGTAAAACACAAGTCCGAGCGCGCAAGTACAATCCCGACCGTCCGTCCGAATACACAATCGCATGTAAAATGGCCCGTACGGAGCCAACGCAGTAGCACACATGTACACGGGTAAACTTATGCCCGTGTACGAGCCGTACAGCCCCCCACCCCCAAATATGTCAGCACCGTACACCACCCTGTCCGCACTGTACCCCAGCCCCGCAACTGTATGCGCCGTACCCCCCCAAGTACGTGCCGTGCCCCCCATGTACGCGCCTTACCCCCTCTGTCCGCACTGTACCCCAGCCCCGCACCTGTACGTGCCGTACCCCCCCATGTACGCGCCTTCCCCATGTACGTGCCTCAGCCCCGCATGTACGCACCGTACCTCCGCATGTACGCGCCGTACCCCAGGGCCGCCCGTGTACGCACCATACCCCCACCGCATGTACGCGCCTTACCCCCCCATGTACGCGCCTTACCTCTGCATGTACGCGCCATACCCCAGGGCCGCATGTGTACGTACCGTACCCCCACCGCATGTACGCGCCTTACCCCCCCATGTACGCGCCGTACCTCTGCATGTACGCGCCATACCCCAGGGCCGCACGTGTACGCACCGTACCCCCACCGCATGTACGCGCCGCACTCCAACACCGTACCCCAGCACCCTCACCCAGCATTGCGTATGTATGGATCGTACCTACGCGAAAAAGACTCATACAGAACCAGGACACTGTAAAACAGCACAAGGAGGGTCAATTTGACTCGCACAACACCACAAAACACGTCTACATGACAAAATACATCTCAATGACTGACCTGGCACATCCAAACAGGCAAACAGAGGCCCCAAATCACAACCACCTCTTATAACACACCCACCAAAATTCAAACACAGCCACACCCAAAGATTGACCAATAAAAAGGGCCCACACACACAACCCATGAGCCTTTGCAACAGACCCACTGCTGCCAGACCCCACAGAGAAACAACTCCACATTACTCATACCTTCACTACACCTTCACTCACACACCTTCACACAACCTCCTCCACAAACATCCCCCTCTTCACATTCACACACACACCGTCACATTCACACCCACACACCCACAACCATCCACACCCACACCCCACACCATACCCACAGACAAGAATCCAAAGTTCACAACGGCGGAGCTGGACCTCCTTGTCAACGAAGTCATCAGAGTCGAGCCACAGCTGTTTGGAACATTGATCAGACAGACCAGCATAGCTGAAAAATCTGCCATGTGGCAGAGGATTGTCGTTAAGGTGAATGCTGTTGCGCCCATCCGAAGGACCAGGCATGAATGCCAAGCCAGGTGGTACGATCTGCGCAGGGCGGTCAAGAGGAAAATGAATGAAGAATATGCCCAGAGATACATCACTGGAGGTGGGCCGCCCCGCAGACCCGTACACTACCATCCCTGGGAGGAGAAGGTGATGGCCCTGCTACCGCCGGTGGGATTACACGGAGTCGAAGGAGTCGCAGAGCCTGGTGAGTACACAAACAACTTACATAACATTGGGGCAATGGGGTCCACACCACATATACACCAAATGCACGCAACTTACCCCAAGCACTCACCGCTCACAACCACACTCAAAAACCACGCTCATGCCACTAACGTCTCCATGCACCCTTCACAAATCAAGGCAAGGCCATGTCCAAGGCTACAACAACCACAAACACAAGACTGGATGTCTGGGAGGGTGGGCCCCACACAACACATTGTGAAAATGAGACGCAGACACCAATGCCCTCAGCCCATATGGCATAGGTACATACCCATGCACAATGCACAGGGACTGGCAAAGTACTGACAAGGTAGCTGACACTTGGCCCTGCTGTATTCAGCACAAGGCCCTCCTGGGACCACTGTACACTCAAACACCAACTCCACAAGCACAGGTATCTAGCACAGGAACTCACACTCACTGTCATGCCAGCATGCACCATGAGGGGAAAGACACATCACCTGGGAGACCCAATGACAACTCACACTACACACAACAGCAGGCCCAGTCACAACCCCCCCCTAACACAAGCACACACACCCGGGGCAGGCAACGGATTTACACACTCCCACAATGGACATGTGACACAACAAGCCCAATCCAGAGCCAAATAAGCATCAGAGCCAACAATCTACAGGTCAAACACTCAGGAGAACATCCCAATCTGTGCCTAGCATTGAGAGGAATGCTAGGCACATCCAACTACCTGGAGGAACTGTGTCAACTTGAATATGTATGAAACATAGATGTCGCATGAAACACCATTAACATTGTCTCTCTCTCACACACAGGGCAACGTCGTCGATCTCCCCCCAACACTGGGGGGGAAGAATCACAGTCCCAGGCTCCACGTGAAGACGATCCCACCGGCAGCGACGACTCGCACCACTCCGTGGATGACCCCGACCAACCTGGACCCTCTGGTGCCCAAGCCCCTTCATCAAGGCGTAGAGGTCATGGCTCATGTGGAGGTTCCCGGGGAGGGAGTCCCAGGTATGTGTGGCCAGGTGGGAGAACAATGTCCTGTATGCTGGAGTACGGTGGATGTGAAGAACGGTGGCCAGGGCAAGGTTGGATGCACAGAGATGGCCCAACGGGATCTAGGATGACAGACGTACAAGGTTGGTTTGGGGTCGGGGTTGTGGACTGCCTCCTGAGTGTGGGTGGGGAGTGTGGAGGTCATCCTGCAGCAGACAGTGATCCATTGCAGCTATCAATGGTGGACAGTGAGGTGGCTGGGGCGCAGGGTGTTGAAGCTGAGGTGTGCAGATGCCCCCTGGACGTGGACCAGTTTCCTGGGAGTTTGGATGTACTTGCTCCGTAGAGGGCAGGGCAGTATTTGACACAGATGTTGTCATGAACCTGGGGGATGGTCTGTCTTTTCTTGGAGTGGATCTATCTGTGGATCATGTGCATAATGCAGAGGAAGTTGCAGCATGAGGTACAGATGCTGTGGACTAGCATGGCATATGTGAGCGAGCCAAACATGATGCACACCATCTTGTGTGTGTGGCCACTGGGTGCTTGTGCAGGGCTCTTGCGGGTGGGACACAGGCACTTGACCCAGATGGAAGGGGACAATCCTCAGATGATCACCTCAGTCCTGTACAAGTCCAGCCTCAGGTGGCTCGTGTTCAGCCATTCATCAATGGATCTCATGCATACTTGAATGATGGAACTGCCAATGTCTGTGTCTTTGTTGAGGGTGAGGAGCACCTGGCTGTCAATGGCATACGAGCTGATGATGAGGTGCTGTGCGCATGTGATGGTGGAGAGGGGGGTCCTGGACACTCTGTAGATTGACATGCTGAGAGATGATACCAACCTGTGCCATGTTCCAGACGATGACACCATACTACATGCTGAAGCCTTGAGTCCCACTCCCATGCCCTTGCTGGGCTACAGAGCCTGTGGGGAGTATTAGGGACGTGACCTGGTTGGTGTGACAGGGCCTGGAAGGCGGGGCAGCGCAGTGTAGGCAGTTGGAGTTGCACACTCAGCATGCAAAGGTGTCGTGTGTGTGCCCAGGGTATGTCTGACGTTACAACAAACAAATGATGGACGGAATGCTGACAATGCAGACATTCTCCCCCAGTCAAGAGATCTGGGTTAAATCCATCGTTCTTTTGCCCACTACGCCACCCCAGTTTAGACATGGCCATATGCAAATCAGTCTTGACCCTGTGCCTCATGGGAACAGTCCAGCCCGATCTGCCAAGCCATGTCTTCCCTGGACCGGAATCAAGCATCCTAGGACCGGTTTCTGGCTATCAGCCGTCATCAGCCAGGATAGCTTGACTCCATTGGCGTAGTGAGCATGGGTCCCACGTCTGGGAATACCCATCCCACTTAGGGCGAAAAGCGTTACAACAAACAAATGATGGACGGAATGCTGACAATGCAGACATTCTCCCCCAGTCAAGAGATCTGGGTTAAATCCATCGTTCTTTTGCCCACTACGCCACCCCAGTTTAGACATGGCCATATGCAAATCAGTCTTGACCCTGTGCCTCATGGGAACAGTCCAGCCCGATCTGCCAAGCCATGTCTTCCCTGGACCGGAATCAAGCATCCTAGGACCGGTTTCTGGCTATCAGCCGTCATCAGCCAGGATAGCTTGACTCCATTGGCGTAGTGAGCATGGGTCCCACGTCTGGGAATACCCATCCCACTTAGGGCGAAAAGCGTTACAACAAACAAATGATGGACGGAATGCTGACAATGCAGACATTCTCCCCCAGTCAAGAGATCTGGGTTAAATCCATTGTTCTTTTGCCCACTACGCCACCCCAGTTTAGACATGGCCATATGCAAATCAGTCTTGACCCTGTGCCTCATGGGAACAGTCCAGCCCGATCTACCAAGCCATGTCTTCCCTGGACCGGAATCAAGCATCCTAGGACCGGTTTCTGGCTATCCGCCGTCATCAGCCAGGATAGCTTGACTCCATTGGCGTAGTGAGCATGGGTCCCACGTCTGGGAATACCCATCCCACTTAGGGCGAAAAGCGTTACAACGAACAAATGATGGACGGAATGCTGACAATGCAGACATTCTCCCCCAGTCAAGAGATCTGGGTTAAATCCATCGTTCTTTTGCTCACTACGCCACCCCAGTTTAGACATGGCCATAAGCAAATCAGTCTTGACCCTGTGCCTCATGGGAACAGTCCAGCCCGATCTGCCAAGCCATGTCTTCCCTGGACCGGAATCAAGCATCCTAGGACCGGTTTCTGGCTATCAGCCGTCATCAGCCAGGATAGCTTGACTCCATTGGCGTAGTGAGCATGGGTCCCACGTCTGGGAATACCCATCCCACTTAGGGCGAAAAGCGTTACAACAAACAAATGATGGACGGAATGCTGACAATGCAGACATTCTCCCCCAGTCAAGAGATCTGGGTTAAATCCATCGTTCTTTTGCCCACTACGCCACCCCAGTTTAGACATGGCCATATGCAAATCAGTCTTGACCCTGTGCCTCATGGGAACAGTCCAGCCCGATCTGCCAAGCCATGTCTTCCCTGGACCGGAATCAAGCATCCTAGGACCGGTTTCTGGCTATCAGCCGTCATCAGCCAGGATAGCTTGACTCCATTGGCGTAGTGAGCATGGGTCCCACGTCTGGGAATACCCATCCCACTTAGGGCGAAAAGCGTTACAACAAACAAATTATGGACGGAATGCTGACAATGCAGACATTCTCCCCCAGTCAAGAGATCTGGGTTAAATCCATCGTTCTTTTGCCCACTACGCCACCCCAGTTTAGACATGGCCATATGCAAATCAGTCTTGACCCTGTGCCTCATGGGAACAGTCCAGCCCGATCTGCCAAGCCATGTCTTCCCTGGACCGGAATCAAGCATCCTAGGACCGGTTTCTGGCTATCAGCCGTCATCAGCCAGGATAGCTTGACTCCATTGGCGTAGTGAGCATGGGTCCCACGTCTGGGAATACCCATCCCACTTAGGGCGAAAAGCGTTACAACAAACAAATGATGGACGGAATGCTGACAATGCAGACATTCTCCCCCAGTCAAGAGATCTGGGTTAAATCCATCGTTCTTTTGCCCACTACGCCACCCCAGTTTAGACATGGCCATATGCAAATCAGTCTTGACCCTGTGCCTCATGGGAACAGTCCAGCCCGATCTACCAAGCCATGTCTTCCCTGGTCCGGAATCAAGCATCCTAGGACCGGTTTCTGGCTATCCGCCGTCATCAGCCAGGATAGCTTGACTCCATTGGCGTAGTGAGCATGGGTCCCACGTCTGGGAATACCCATCCCACTTAGGGCGAAAAGCGTTACAACGAACAAATGATGGACGGAATGCTGACAATGCAGACATTCTCCCCCAGTCAAGAGATCTGGGTTAAATCCATCGTTCTTTTGCCCACTACGCCACCCCAGTTTAGACATGGCCTTAAGCAAATCAGTCTTGACCCTGTGCCTCATGGGAACAGTCCAGCCCGATCTGCCAAGCCATGTCTTCCCTGGACCGGAATCAAGCATCCTAGGACCGGTTTCTGGCTATCAGCCGTCATCAGCCAGGATAGCTTGACTCCATTGGCGTAGTGAGCATGGGTCCCACGTCTGGGAATACCCATCCCACTTAGGGCGAAAAGCGTTACAACAAACAAATGATGGACGGAATGCTGACAATGCAGACATTCTCCCCCAGTCAAGAGATCTGGGTTAAATCCATCGTTCTTTTGCCCACTACGCCACCCCAGTTTAGACATGGCCATATGCAAATCAGTCTTGACCCAGTGCCTCATGGGAACAGTCCAGCCCGATCTGCCAAGCCATGTCTTCCCTGGAGCGGAATCAAGCATCCTAGGACCGGTTTCTGACTATCAGCCGTCATCAGCCAGGATAGCTTGACTCCATTGGCATAGTGAGCATGGGTCCCACGTCTGGGAATACCCATCCCACTTAGGGCGAAAAGCGTTACAACAAACAAATGATGGACGGAATGCTGACAATGCAGACATTCTCCCCCAGTCAAGAGATCTGGGTTAAATCCATCGTTCTTTTGCCCACTACGCCACCCCAGTTTAGACATGGCCATATGCAAATCAGTCTTGACCCTGTGCCTCATGGGAACAGTCCAGCCCGATCTGCCAAGCCATGTCTTCCCTGGACCGGAATCAAGCATCCTAGGACCGGTTTCTGGCTATCAGCCGTCATCAGCCAGGATAGCTTGACTCCATTGGCGTAGTGAGCATGGGTCCCACGTCTGGGAATACCCATCCCACTTATGGCGAAAAGCGTTACAACAAACAAATTATGGACGGAATGCTGACAATGCAGACATTCTCCCCCAGTCAAGAGATCTGGGTTAAATCCATCGTTCTTTTGCCCACTACGCCACCCCAGTTTAGACATGGCCATATGCAAATCAGTCTTGACCCTGTGCCTCATGGGAACAGTCCAGCCCGATCTGCCAAGCCATGTCTTCCCTGGACCGGAATCAAGCATCCTAGGACCGGTTTCTGGCTATCAGCCGTCATCAGCCAGGATAGCTTGAGTCCATTGGCGTAGTGAGCATGGGTCCCACGTCTGGGAATACCCATCCCACTTAGGGCGAAAAGCGTTACAACAAACAAATGATGGACGGAATGCTGACAATGCAGACATTCTCCCCCAGTCAAGAGATCTGGGTTAAATCCATCGTTCTTTTGCCCACTACGCCACCCCAGTTTAGACATGGCCATGTGCAAATCAGTCTTGACCCTGTGCCTCATGGGAACAGTCCAGCCCGATCTGCCAAGCCATGTCTTCCCTGGACCGGAATCAAGCATCCTAGGACCGGTTTCTGGCTATCAGCCGTCATCAGCCAGGATAGCTTGACTCCATTGGCGTAGTGAGCATGGGTCCCACATCTGGGAATACCCATCCCACTTAGGGCGAAAAGCGTTACAACAAACAAATTATGGACGGAATGCTGACAATGCAGACATTCTCCCCCAGTCAAGAGATCTGGGTTAAATCCATCGTTCTTTTGCCCACTACGCCACCCCAGTTTAGACATGGCCATATGCAAATCAGTCTTGACCCTGTGCCTCATGGGAACAGTCCAGCCCGATCTGCCAAGCCATGTCTTCCCTGGACCGGAATCAAGCATCCTAGGACCGGTTTCTGGCTATCAGCCATCATCAGCCAGGATAGCTTGACTCCATTGGCGTAGTGAGCATGGGTCCCACGTCCGGGAATACCCATCCCACTTAGGGCGAAAAGCGTTACAACAAACAAATGATGGACGGAATGCTGACAATGCAGACATTCTCCCCCAGTCAAGAGATCTGGGTTAAATCCATCGTTCTTTTGCCCACTACGCCACCCCAGTTTAGACATGGCCATATGCAAATCAGTCTTGACCCTGTGCCTCATGGGAACAGTCCAGCCCGATCTGCCAAGCCATGTCTTCCCTGGACCGGAATCAAGCATCCTAGGACCGGTTTCTGGCTATCAGCCGTCATCAGCCAGGATAGCTTGACTCCATTGGCGTAGTGAGCATGGGTCCCACGTCTGGGAATACCCATCCCACTTAGGGCGAAAAGCGTTACAACAAACAAATTATGGACGGAATGCTGACAATGCAGACATTCTCCCCCAGTCAAGAGATCTGGGTTAAATCCATCGTTCTTTTGCCCACTACGCCACCCCAGTTTAGACATGGCCATGTGCAAATCAGTCTTGACCCTGTGCCTCATGGGAACAGTCCAGCCCGATCTGCCAAGCCATGTCTTCCCTGGACCGGAATCAAGCATCCTAGGACCGGTTTCTGGCTATCAGCCGTCATCAGCCAGGATAGCTTGACTCCATTGGCGTAGTGAGCATGGGTCCCACGTCTGGGAATACCCATCCCACTTAGGGCGAAAAGCGTTACAACAAACAAATTATGGACGGAATGCTGACAATGCAGACATTCTCCCCCAGTCAAGAGATCTGGGTTAAATCCATCGTTCTTTTGCCCACTACGCCACCCCAGTTTAGACATGGCCATATGCAAATCAGTCTTGACCCTGTGCCTCATGGGAACAGTCCAGCCCGATCTGCCAAGCCATGTCTTCCCTGGACCGGAATCAAGGATCCTAGGACCGGTTTCTGGCTATCAGCCGTCATCAGCCAGGATAGCTTGACTCCATTGGCGTAGTGAGCATGGGTACCACGTCCGGGAATACCCATCCCACTTAGGGCGAAAAGCGTTACAACAAACAAATGATGGACGGAATGCTGACAATGCAGACATTCTCCCCCAGTCAAGAGATCTGGGTTAAATCCATCGTTCTTTTGCCCACTACGCCACCCCAGTTTAGACATGGCCATATGCAAATCAGTCTTGACCCTGTGCCTCATGGGAACAGTCCTGCCCGATCTGCCAAGCCATGTCTTCCCTGGAATGGGGAGAGGGTATGTCTGACAGCAGGCGTTAGATGTGCGGATGGACATAGCTCGGAGTGTGGCTGATACATCAGACTGTAGTGTGATGTGGGTTATGCAAGGACAGGATGGTGGTGCAATGTGCACCTTGCATGTGCTGATGGTCCAGCCTTTGGCACCGCGTGGCGGCAACAGTGGCATAGACAAGCTGAGGACAGCCAAATGAATGGGTGGAGGGAGGAAGTGAGGAGCATCTTGGAGGCGTGTGTGTTGCCAAATCTGGATACTCTGTGGGCCCTTGCTGCAGGGGCCGCAGCAGCAGGCGGCATCTTCTTGCAAAATGACAGAATATGCACACAAAGACTAGGATGTCAGAAGGACAACTGCAACAGGCGTGTGTGTAAAGTAAGGAGTGTCCAGTGTCACATGGCACACCCAGAGACAATGCATGCACAATCACCAAAGAAGCATGACACCGGATCAGGAAACTGAAGGCCGATCTGCACACAGGAGACACCCCATCAGCAGCTGTTGATGGCCCATTGTGTGCACCAACATGCCAAAAAACATACACGACCATGTACTTCATGCCCAATAGGGAGCCTAATCCATGAGCAACTGCATGCATGTTGCTAAACTACACATGGACTCCTATGCATAATCTTCCACAACTATGCCAGAAATGCCGCATGCAAAGTGGCAAGAGACCTGCATTGACAGAGATGAGGCACCTTGGAGTGTGACGAACACCTTTATTACTCAGCCTCACACTAAGGGAAATGCATCAATTGGAACAGACTCACAGGTCATTTGGCTGACAATGTGTGACATACACTGGACACCCCCTTCAACACACAGATGTGGTAAATCCTACTGAGCTGGCACACAAGTGAAGGGGTTGAGCCTAACACCCCTTGCTGCACACAGAGAGTCTACAATTCCCCATTGAGCCTCATATGGGGATGTCCCACACTATGTCCACCATTAGCATCCCGTATGTTCCTGAGGGACGTTATACACACATTGATGCCTTCATCAGAATCCACAAACCATTACAGATGACTGTCAGGAAGGGTGACTATCAATTCATGGGAGCCATGCAACACGTCATGTGGCCCATGGTGAGTCGACATGTATGCATGGTAACACAACATGCACAGGAGCAGTCCCCACATATCACAAACACGTACCACCCACAAAATGCCTTGCTGCACTCCTTACCCCAAATGACTTTTCACCATATCTATGCATGTAACTCTGATCCAGCACACGTTGCAATACTCAACGTACATGTACTCTACAGGAATGATGTTGTCACCATGCCCTTAATAAATTTAGTGTCCCAGCTAAAATGTGTGGAATGACATCATCACTTGAATGACACATCAGAACACACCTCCAAGTCACTTAGCACACAGTCAACTCGACACACACATTGCAACACATGCCACACAAGGCTCAAAGCGTGCACACTCAGACACAGGGACTCACCATCATGAGAAGAAGTTGCGGATAAGCTAACTCCGGATGTCCTCATCCTCATCCTCATCCTCATCCTCACTTGCCCCGTGCCCGAGCCCTTCATCCTCCACGGGTGGATGATCCTGCTCATCCGGATCAAGGATGAGTGGCACGGCCTTCTCCACTGCCATGTTGTGCAGCATGCAGCACACAATGAAGATTTTGCAGACCTTCACCGGGGCATATGGGAGGGCGCCGCCGGTCTTGTGGAGGCACCGGAATCTGCTCTTCAGGAGTCCAAACATCCTCTCAATCACGCGCCTTCGTCTGCCCATGGGTGTCGTTGTACCGGTGTTCTGCGGCTGTTCTGGGGTTGCGGAGAGGCGTCATCAGCCATGGCATGTTGGGATAGCCAGAGTTCCCTACATGGAAACATCATGTGAAGAAGTGGGTCAGGAGATGCCGTAAGATACAAAGATAGCGCTAAACACAGGACTAACAGAGGACACCCACCAACAAGACATGCTCGCTCCGCGTGCAGCTGCAGTATCATTTCTGGCACCCTGCTACGCCTCATGATGTATGCATCGTGTGCGGACCCTGGAAAACGGGAACAGACATGGGAAATCAGCATGTTAGCAAGACACACCACAAGGGCATTAATGGAGTGGTAATGTTTTCTGTTTCTATAGGCTACCTCCTGTGCCTGTGGTGGTACCAAAGCCACATGTGTCCCATCAATGGCCCCAATTACATGAGGCATCCCTCCCAGGGCATAGAACTCACCCTTGACACCTGTCAACTGCTCACGAGTGGGAAAATGGATGAATTCATCCAAGTGCACCAACATGGCTTCTATAACATCATGCAGGACACGGCTGAACATTGTCTGGGACATGCCACCGACATCAGCTATGGTCAATTGAAACGTGCCGGTGGCAAAAAAAATGTAGGGCTGCCATCACCTTCATCTTGGGGGTCAGAGCTGTAGGATACCTGTGTTGTGTTTGGAGGTGTGGTGCAAGCCGGCGGGTCAAGTCCTCTATCAACTCTTGCGAGAAGCAGTATCTGCGTATGCAGTCATGTTCACGCATGGCATCCAGGTCTGGCATTCGTCTGGGGAGAGGCGGTGCCCTGCAGAGATTTGGAAGGAATAACGAAGAGTGAGTACATTACCACACCAATGTCACTGAGGTGAGCACATGTTCAACAGCTAATACACATCTGCTTAATACAGAGTCTGTGCTGTGCAATACATCCAGGACACGTAGGCCAGCCAGGTGATACTCCTACGAAGAGCCAGCCACAATAGTTGCATGGCAATGTTGACGTGACATGCCATTAAAATAGCTGTGGGCCAGTGTAAGTGACAAGCCAGACACATTACATGAGTGACAGACATCCACATATCAGCATTTGAAGGATGTCATCTCATACAGACAGCTGGCGGGAGTCTAGACGCACAGGTCACATGTCATCTGGAAAAGGACAGATAACACACATTTCCATGAAGGGGTCCAGTCAAAAACTGATCACACAGACATTGAGAGAACACAGATATTGCCTCATGTCAGGAAGTCATCTTCGAACCATCATGACACATGTAACGTGTGAGTCCACAAGTGGCATGGTGTGCGTATATGTGTGTCATGCACATATGCACACAGACACATGTTGGATGCTGCAACAGCAGATGGAGTTGACGGAACACCAACGGAAAGCTCATGGGAACACATGACACACACATGACATAGTCACATCGTGGCACGCTGGGAGTCACATGTCAGGTGTAATTATCCGTGTACCTGGCATCAGGGGACAGTTGCGGGTGTTGCTGACTGTGCCATACCAGTGATGCAGTGCTTGACACGTGTGTCGTACATGCACACATGTGCAAAGTGTGAAGGGGAAGTGTGCCACGTAGTGCCCCATCACACATGACATGTGTAAACAGCTCATCACACATCTATTTTGCCACAACATGAGGAGACATGTGTCACATCACTGCCTGACACACCTAGGCCCTGCACATGAAGGACTGCACTGACAATGACTTGATGTACAGCCTTGTACGAGTCTGACACCTCCATTCCTTTCGTGTGCACCTCCTATCACCAGTGTAAGCTGTGAAAGGCAGTACACACGCTCTGAGGGCGTGTGTAGGGCCCGTACTCACGCGTGAGTACCTGCCGTACACGCGTGAGTACGTGCCTATCACTATAGTTGTGTTACTGTAGGTCCGAGTGATACGGCACGTACTCACGCGTGTACGGCCCGTACACGCGTGAGTACGTGCCGTATCACTAGGCCCTACGGTACCCCCAACTATAGTGATAGGCACGTACTCACGTGTGTACGGCCCTTACACGCATGAGTACGTGCCATATCACTAGGCCCTACGGTACCCCCAACTATAGTGATAGGCACGTACTCATGCGTGTACGGCCCGTACACGCGTGAGTACGTGCCGTATCACTAGGCCCTATGGTACCGCCAACTATAGTGATAGGCACGTACTCACGCGTGTACGGCCCGTACACGCGTGAGTACGTGCCGTATCACTAGGCCCTACGGTACCCCCAACTATAGTGATAGGCACGTACTCACGCGTGTATCGCCCATACACGCGTGAGTACGTGCCGTATCACTAGGCCCTACGGTACCCCCAACTATAGTGAAAGGCACGTACTCACGCGTGTACGGCACGTACACGCGTGAGTAAGGCCCGTATCACTGTAGTGATGGTGCCCTAGGGGTACGTGTGAAATGCGCCTACCTGTGTGGGGATTTAAGAATTACAATGGGGACACATGAGGGACAAGTATTAGGGCCTAAATGCATGCTGGTTGTCATGGATACCGAGTTTCAAGTTCAAAATTTAACATCATGTGGTCTGGAAAAAGCAGTTGGCCACATTATACATTGTTGCAAAGTGGTTGTTGACTTGACATGATGCTGCAAAATCTAAAGATGCGAAGGCTGTCACTGGTGTATGTTTAAAAGGATTGGAGGAAACGCAGGATGCAAATGAGTCTGACCAATCACTCTGTACTCCTTTAAATGAAATAGGCCAGCAAGGCAGATATAAGGCAGGCAGAACCCATGAGAGGGCACTTGCCTGCACAACATGTCAGTCGATGCCACTGCTGCTGTATTGTCTCCCTCTGGCACCATGTCAAGGACTGTGGAGAGGGCCCAGCCTTTCACCCAGTAGGAGAAGGAGGCCCTGCTGGATGTGATCCTCCCACGGTACCCCATGCTGTATGGTCGACCAGGGGAGCAGGTGAGTACTGACTCCACTACCTTTGCCTGTGCACCTTTATTGTGTCTGTCACTTCTGGCATTGTGGCCAGGTGTGACAGACATGCAATGTTGGTTGGAGTGGGTCCCGGGGGGATAATGGCTTATGTCTCTCATGCAGGGCTTGATGTAGTTCATGTGTGCACTCCTCACTTGCATTGTGCTTACTGTGACATTCACTGCATAGTGCATGGCACATTCAGCCAGCCTAATCCTCTTGGGCATTCTTGTTCTATTGTCCTGCGGTGATTCAGTGGTCACCCCGGTGTGACAGGTGACTGCACCCACAGATGTGTGTGAGAGTTGAGTGGAGCTGTGGTGAGAGTGGTGAGAGTGTCCAAATGATGTGTACGCCCCCTGGACATTGATGTGTGTGAATGTTTCTTGTCATGTGGGTGAGTGTCTATGTGGAGTGTTGCACCACAGCTGCATGGAGGAGGCAACTGCTCAATCCATCTGATGTGTGAAGTAAGCCGTGCTGTGTGTCTGACTTGCTGAGCTAGCCCCACACCTGTGACCCCCCCTGGCAAGTGGCACATGTGCAGAGTGAGGTTTTCATCCGCTGTTGCCAATGGCAGGTGATTGATGTGTGCCTGTGTGTGTCTGTGTACTCTGCTGAGGTTTTGTCAGTGGCCTGGGGCATGTGACTGCTTTGCGGTGCTGTCCATCAGCCTTGTGTTGCTTGGGATGCACAGTGTGTGCCATGATCAGGGATTGTTTCGCACCCCTCATGCCACCTGTGTACTTACTATGCCATGTAGTGCATTGGTGCGTCCACAGTGGAAAAAGTCCCTATGACTAAGGTGCTATTACTTGCCAGCATACTATGCCCTGTTCAACACATCTAAGATGTTCAAATATGTGTCTCTGTGACATGGTGCAGGTGTAGTGATGTTGTCCCACTTTGTCATCCACACAGGTATCCCCCTACCACAAGGGGAAGATCTGGAAGGATGCCGTCAAGGCCGTGCAATTGGTGGAGGATCGCAGTCGGCGCATGCCACAAGTGAGGAAGAGATGGCAGGACATCCGGTGCTGGACCCGGAGGATCGCCCGGGTCATGCTGAAGGACTCACCTCCTCGCAAGCATGGCGGGCGCCGGCGCCTGACTCACCAGATGCGGAGTGTCCTGGTGGTGGTCTTCCCTGACCTGGATAGGCGGATACAGGAGTTACAGCAGCAGGAAGGGGGTAGGTACATGTGTGTTTGTTGTGTGTCGCCAGCTTTTGGAGCTGCTCAGTCGCCTGGATACACTGCCAGGCTATATATGTGCAGTGCATATCCTGTTCCCCAAAGTCAACCTGTGCTGTTCTTCCTCCCTTCCCCTCCTTGACATGTGTTACCTGGTCTGTGTGTTATCACTATTGAACATGGTCATCTAGGCTGCCAGTTTATCAAGGTGCACACTGCTTTCAGCATCATGTGTGGGGGTGGTCTGCCTGTGCCCTGTCCTGTTCAGTCATTTGGGGGTGCATAATTGTTGGCACTGATGCTGAGTCTCAACATAGGAGTGTGAGGGTTCAAATGAACAGACTTGCAGCATGCATTATCAATGTTGTGGCCTCAGACATGATGTGCATGAGTGGGATATATGCATAGTGCCGGGACGGTTGCTCCTGTAACAGTCAGCTCATTCCAGCACCATGGAGCAGTGTGCCCACTACAGTCCCCTGACACAGCCTGCCCTCCTACTCATGTGTGTCATCCAACACTGTGCACATTCACTGTGGGTTCAGCATGGCTCTGCCTCTGTGGCATTGTTCCCTGGCCTAGGTAGTATATTTTCACATGCGTGATGCATTTGCCCACTGGACAGGGATACACCAGTTTGCTTGTGCATACTCACACTGGGCAGTGCCTGTGTGGCTATTCACAACAATCTGTTGATGTTTGTTTGTGACCAATATTTTTTGGCAGCCCTACAAGGTGATGTCGTGTTAATGAAGCTAGTTTTCAAGCACAGTTATTGTAACCCTGAATAAGAGGTGTCACTTCTTGATCGGTATCAGTCACATTGACTCAGGTATGGGTGGGTGTGTGCGGGAGGGGCGTACATGTTCAACCCTGATGTTTCATTGCCAGTTCTGACTTGTGTGTGATGATTCGCAGTACAGAAAGTCATCGTGCAGTGCCCCCGTGATTTTGGCCAGTGCTTAATGTTCGTGCTTCATTGCCTGTGTCAGTTTTTGACAATCATGTATCCTGCTTGTACATTTTTGCCACCTGTGTGCGGTTCAGATGCTACACAGTTGTGACTTTGTGTGCTGACATCTGTGGGTACATTCTGGCTTGCCATGAGGGGGAACCCACAGTACAGCTAGGCTTTTTTGCTAAACAATTGCAGGCCCATTAGCTTATGCATTGTCCTGGGTGTGGACATGTGTGCCACTCCAGATGACAGTCAGTAGGTCATATGTGTAGCCAACTGTGTGATGAGGTGACGGATAGCCATGTGACAAATGACATTATTCAAGTTGTTACTCAGAGAAAATGTCCATTGGCACTCATTACACCTGTCAACATGTCTCAATGTTTCCTATGCTTGACCTTGTTGTTTTGTTGTGAAGGACAATGATGTGCCTGCATGACAGATGTCTCCCAAGGAAGTGCACAAGACACCACCTTTACACTTTCCAGGGAAACGCTGGCACATTTTAAAGTTAGGCACAGTTTGAACAAAACTTGTTTGGAGTTCATACATATACATGTTCCCACAGTGTGGTAGCATTTGGGTTAGTCCTTGGTTGTTGCTGATACCAACTTACGAGTGTCGAGTCATCCAGACCACCGTGGTGCCATGTATATTGTCTTACTGATACGCCATTTCTGCCTAACAGTGGCTGATTTGAATGAGTCTGGCAGCTCAGACAATGACTGTGTACATGTAGTTTGGTGTGCACCTCCTTGTGTGACTTCTGCTATACAGACACATGTGTGTTGTGTTCACAGAGTGCCACATTCACACATGCTAGACATGTCCATTGTGTAAAGGGTTGTGATTCTCCAGGAGTCACAAAGTATTTCTTTGGGGTGTCAAAAGTACTCACAGGTCTCTGAGTGTGGGGACACCTTCTGCATTGGCATGTGGAATTTGGCCTTAGGTGCGACAATACTGTTTGGTTCACAGTGAACAAGAGGTGGCATGCCTTCATAGTCTTGCTGTGCTCAACTGATCCCAGACACTAGCTTCTCATGATCTTGTGATTTCAAGTTATTTGCTGTTGTGTCCTAATTTTCATTGTTTCCAAGTGGCATGGTGAGTCAACCAACTGGGGATTGCAGGGCTTGCATATGTGGGGAGTATCCTAGATGTTACTCATGATGCCTTTCCTGATATGCACTGTTGCCTATTTAGTTTGGACTCATGTGTCAGATGTATACAGGTGACTGATTTTTTCCTGTCTCTTCACCTTGCCCACATCATCATCGGAGGACACCAAGGGAGACACCGGCACGGACGTGGAGGAGGGATCGACCAGTGGTGCCACCACTGCTGAGGAGTCGGTGGAATCTAGTGGCACGGAGGGCGAGGGGAGTGAGGCGGAGGACCTGCCCAGTACCAACACTGACTACGAGGCAGACGGGTCCGAAGCTGAGCTCCCAGAGGGGGCGGAGGCTGCTCCCACAGCTGAAAGCAGCAGTACATCTCTCGCCGCCCCCTCCATTCCCACCACCGCCCTCCCACTTGCTCGGGTCCCTTCTGTCCGTGCTAGGCCACACCGTGTCGCCTTCGTGCCCGGCACCGCTCCAACTGCCCCTGTCCCCCCTGCTGCCCTCACTGCCGAGTCTGTGGACATTCAGCGGCAGTTGCAAGTTGGGCAGACATCGATCCTGACTGTCCTCCATGGCCACACCAGACTGCTGACCCAGATGGTGTTGTACATGGAGGGCATGTCATCAGCGATGTCTGACCAATGGATGTTGCTGAGGTCCCTGGACTCGTCACTGACGGCAGTAGTGAGTCACCTGCAGTGCTGCGTCCCCCCTACCCCTGCCCCATCCACAAGTCCCACACCCATGCCTGTCCCAAGCACACCAAGACATCCACACACATGCACCCCACCAGACAGAAGCAGCACACCACCACGTAAGGGCAAGCGCACACCTCCTGACACGCACACTCAGGGGGAAGCAGGCACACCCACTGGGTCTGGGGCACACAGGCAGGCACGCAGCCACAGTCCTCGTCCACATGACTCACTCCCCAGTCCCTCCAATGTCACTCCCCTTGGCTCCCCTGCCCCAGATTCGGAGAAGGAGGCCTACTTTGCTGGGCTGGGCCTCAGCCCCACTAGTTCACCTGGCCGGAAACGGTCAAGGCACTCCACGGGTAGGGGAGTTAAGTCCCCCAGCCTGTCCACCACCTCCCCCAGTAGTGCTGCAACCCATCCCTCCGACCCCCCCCTCCTTGGGGCCTGTTGTTTCTCCGGGTGCAGGGGAGACGCTTGAAGAACTGGCAGAAGTGTGCAGCGCCGAGCTCGCCTCCACCTTTGGCGCTGCCCCACCCCCTGTGGTGGAGTCATCCGTCCCTGCACCCACCACACCTACCCTTCCCCCTCCTGTCCCTACGGTGCCCGGTCCTTCCCCACATGATGCCCCCCTCCCCAGTCGACGACACAGTCTTGTGATGTGCAGGCAAGCTAGAGGAGATGCATGGCCATGTGTCCCCCCCCCCCAAGGACTGATGATATGGACTGGCCATTGGCCTTTGTGAATAGTCTTGTTTACACATTATTATTTTCATGCTGAATTAAGCATTTTCTTTTTCGTTTGAAAAGTCTTGCATTTCAGGAATTGATGTTGATGCTGATGCTACTGGAGTTGGGGTTGTGGGCATGTGTTATGTTTCAGGGAAATGTTGTAGTCTGCTGCACATGGGGTGGAACCTGGTATCTGCGTGCCATCACAAGGTCTCTGCAAAGATTCTTTGTCGTGTATGCTCTTTGTGTTTGGAGACATTGTCCCAAGGAGTGTTCCTTCCTCTGTGGCACCTGACATCTCCCCTGCAGAGAGTTGCACAATTGTTGTGTTGTCCTGTGTCTACATTTCCTTTGTTGGTGATGGATCCCTTCAACTCTGGCCATGCCTGCTCAGCAATGTCTCTGGCTGCATCGTCTGTGCCATCCTTGGTACTCACTGTACTTGTGTATAGAGTATTTTGCCATGCCTTCATGGAGAAATTGTCCCTTTTCCGCACAATGCATGTGTGTAATCCCAGCCTAGTACACATATGGTACTTGTTCTGCTGGGTATTTGAACACCTGACTCACAATTGTGGGCATTGTATCTGTGGGAACTCCACCCTATTCCTTCCATGAGAGACAACATCTTGGTGGCTGGCCCAGCACCTGAACATTCCTATCAGTCCTGGGATGTGCGTGACAGTGTGTGTTCTCTTTGGCTCTCTTAGTTTATTAGGCAGTGACATGACTATACAGTCTTGTGGCATGATCTCAGTGTGTGTATTGTGCTGCATCTGCCAGGGGTGGGTATGCATGTATTATTTGTCCTCACACCCACATGTGGTGTGTCATGCAGTGGGGGAAAGACATCCATCCTCCTGGGAGTGGGACACTGCTGTCAGTGATGTGTTGTTATGGCACTATCATCATTGTCCAAAGTTAGGGATACGTACATACACCCATGGAGTTGTGGTCATCTGATAATGATGTACACCCCCCCATGTCTCTGTCCACTGCTGGTATTCCTCTGCACCCACCCCCATGTCTCTGTCCACTGCTGGGAGTGATGGGCACCCACTCCTCACATGTCCCTGTCCACTGCTGGTATTCCTTTGCACCCACCCCCATGTCTCTGTCCACTGCTGGGAGTCCTCTGCACCCACCCCCATGTCTCTGTCCACTGCTGGGAGTCCTCTGCACCCACCCCCATGTCCCTGTCCACTGCTGGTATTCCTCTACACCCACCCCCATGTCTCTGTCCACTGCTGGGAGTCCTCTGCACCCACCCCCATGTCTCTGTCCACTGCTGGGAGTCCTCTGCGCCCACCCCCATGTCTCTGTCCACTGCTGGGAGTCCTCTGCACCCACCCCCATGTCTCTGTCCACTGCTGGGAGTCCTCTGCACCCACCCCCATGTCTCTGTCCACTGCTGGGAGTCCTCTGCACCCACCCCCAAGTCTCTGTCCACTGCTGGGAGTGATGGGCACCCACCCCTCACATGTCCCTGTCCACTGCTGGTATTCCTCTGCACCCACCCCCATGTCTGTGTCCACTGCTGGGAGTCCTCTGCACCCACCCACCCACCCGCTTGCGCCCTTGCTGTGGTACACTGCTGTCCTGGGCATACACCACCCCCAATTTACAGCAGATGTGCTGCATCAAGCCATACACCTACATCCGTGGCGTGTGTACGCCTTGTATCCATCATGTAATGGGGCTGTAGGGGTACGAGTGGTATGGCCCGTACCCATGCTCTGGGGGCGTGGGTACGGGCCATACCACCATTGTGGCGGTGACGTAGGGGTACGCGTGGTACAGCCCATACCCACACCCCCCAGAGCGTGTGTACGGGCCGTACCACCATTGTGGCGGTGACGTAGGGGTACGCGTGGTACGGCCTGTACCCACGCCCTGGGGAGCGTGGGTACGGGCCGTACCACCATTGTAGTGGTGATGTAGGGGTACGCGTTGTACGGCCCGTACCCACGCCCCCCAGAGCGTGGGTACGTGCCGTACCACCATTGTGGCGGTGACGTAGGGGTATGCGTGGTACAGCCCGTACCCACGCTCTGGGAAGCGTGGGTACGGTCCGTACCACCATTGTAGTGGTGATGTAGGGGTACATGAGTACGGACCGTACCCACGCTCTGGGGGCGTGGGTACGGTCCGTACACGCGTACCCCTACATCACCACTGCAATGGTGGTACGGACTGTACCCATGCTCTGAGGGGCGTGGGTACGTCCCGTACCACCATTGTGGTGGTGACGAGTACGCGTCCACGTCCACTTCCGTGGGACGTGGGATTGGTGGACACACGCCCCCCGAAGTGACCAGACCATGGAGGTAATTTATGTGCAGGATATATTTGTTTTTTGTGGGGTGTGGGTTATGTTTCATGCCCCTTGCACCCCCCCCCCCTTTGCCCTTGGGGGTTGGTTGTTCTGACCTTTTGTGGCGTCTGCGTCGGTTTCTGAACACGAGGTCGTAGGCTATGAGGGCCGGGATGACGCGTAGGTTGGGGTCCATCGCTGTCCGTCGCGTACCGGTGCTCCTTGTTCGCGTCGTCCTCAATTTCCCGGCAGTTTTTGGCTCCCGTAAAAAATGCTAAGTGCGGAGTGACGTAGGCACGAATCGTACTTGCTGGTCCGTAAAACGCTGCCTGACTCCGTCCGGACGTCGCGTATGCACCGTCCAGAATCAGATTTGTATGTATTTTTTTGCCGGTCGGTGTTTTTTACGACTCGTACGGAAATGGTATTTCTGTGCGAATCGTACTTGCGAGTTTGTAAGCTGTTTTTCCCGGGTACGAGTCGGACGGAGAAAATGCTCCGTACGACCATTTGTACCCGGGTTTTACAGGATCGGAATCGGCACCAAAATGTGTTTCCATTTAATGTTAAAGTACTATGTATATTAAATAAAAAAAATCTTAATTATGTAAATTACATAAAGTTTTTTATTTTTTTCATTTTTAGAACCTTTTTATCTTTTTATGTGTTTTTTAATTTTTACATGGTTATTTTATGTTATTTTGTGTAGGGGAATAAGGTGGGAAGATATCCAAGTTATACTATTTTTTGTATTAACTGTTTTTTTACATGCAATGGATTAATTGAGAATTGGTTATGTATAATTTCGCAGCCATACTTTATATGGTAATTTTTGTGTTTTATTACACTCATTAATTGATTCAATTCTAAGTGTTTTTGAAAATTTGTCTCTGGTATGATTTATGTTTTTATACTTTGTGTTGTTTTTCGTATTAATTTAAATTGAATAATTTGGAATTTATTTTCAAATGTTGTGTTATTTTGTGGTTAGGCAAGTGACTTATTATAAGTATTCTTTTTACTTTTGTATGTTATATTTAATTTGTTTCATATTTTTCTTAAATAATGTAGTATTTTTTTCTGCATTTTAAAATTTATTATTATTATTTTTAGGAATTGAAACATTTATAGTAATCTTTTTGAAGGTTAACTCTTTCCCTACTGTTGCTTAGGGAAAGAGTTGCTATGGGAGTGAGAATAGTGAATTTCACCCCTCCGAAGTTCAAAGCGTTCCATTCTGAAGCTTAAACTGGAGTGGGAATAGTAAATCTAACCTCTCTGAAGTCCAACACTTTCCCTACTATTACGTAGGGCCTAATTACGACTTTGGCGCAGTTGCACCAGATCTCCGCCGACACAGCTACGCCAAAGCAGTGCAATGTTCTCCCACCTTATTATGAGTTAAACTCGTGTAAGGCGGGCAGTCCTTTGCTATGCCTATGATGGTGCCTGGAAGAAAGGCACAGCAATGGGAAGGGCAAAAAAGGTCCAGCATGGCATGGGCGGTGATGTCCATGCCGTGCTGGAACATTGGGTAAATACAGCCAGGGGGGCACATTTGGTGCCCCCGTGAATGTCTCCTCATGACAGGGGGGCCTGGGGGCCCTGTAGGGCCCCCTTTGTTCCTCCACCACTAGCCTTTGCATGGTGGGGTTCCCACCATGAAATAGCTTGTGGTGGCGGAACTAGTAATATGTTCAGTGGGACTGCGCCAGTCCCGCTGAGCATCTTTCATTGTGGCGCAGCTCCACCACCGCCAGGGAATGACTGTTCCCTGGCGCAGCCAATGGTCCTCCGCTGCAACGATTTTTCAAAGTCATAATGCGGCGGATGGTGGACTGCTACTGCTGCGCCACCGCGTGACTTCCACAGTCGTAATCAGGCCCTTCAACCCCTACAAAGTCCAACACTTTCCCTACTGTTGCTTACACTAGAGAGGGAATAGTAAAATATAGCCCCTCCGAGTTCAATGCTTTAACCACTGTTCCATAAATAGGAGTGGGAATAATAAATCTAACCCCTCTGTAGTCCAGCGTTTTCCCTACTGTTCCTCGCTACTAACTAATTGCTTGATTCATCTCAGCATTGTTTTAAAGGTAGTCAGAGTATAAAATATGCTTTGATTGTAGGTACAAAGGAGGTCAGTGAGACAATTGACAATGGTGGCAAAGCGGTACTCATTCTTTTAAATTTGTTGGCAGCTTTTGACATTGTCAACCTATAAAGTACTGTTGGCCCTCAAGGAGAGAATTGGACTTAGCGATTCCACCCTAACTATGTTCAGATCTTTTCTAGTGGGTCGAGAGCAATCAGTCACTCATGGCAATTTTGTCTCTATGCCGTTCTCTCTTCTGTGTGGGGTCCCTCAGGGCTCAGCATTAAGCCCCACATTGTTTAATGTCTATGGTGTCCCCCTGGCAAAGTTAGTACATTCTTTTGGGTTTTCTTTAGTGTCCTATGCTGATGACAACCAGATAGTGGTCTCCATTTTCACTGACCTGCTTGAGGCAGCCACATGCTTCTGTAATTGTATGCAGGAGGTGTGGAAATGCATGCACAAAAAACTGTCTTAGACTCACCTAAGGGAAAATGGAGGTTCTTCTATTTGGTTGCGATACTTTAATCTGGTCCCCATTTGTGGCCTCAGGATCTAGGCAACCTGCCTTGTCCGATCAGGAAAGTTAAAAACCTTGAAGTCTATTTCGACAACAAGGTCACCTTTGCAGACCACATCAGTAATGCCACTTCAACCTGTTTCTATGTTTCGAAAACCCTGAGGAAAATGTTTCCCTTAATCCCTTTTGAACTAAGGAAAATGGTAATTGTTGCCCTTCTACTATCTTGAATCAATTACTGTAATACCTTGTAAATGGATCTACAACAGTGACTGCTGAAAAAACTTCAGATCCTACAAAATGCTGCTGTTCGGCTGATATTAAACATCCCTTCATTTCAGTCCACTTCTTAGGCAATTGTCAATCTACACTGGCTGCGAGTAAAAAAATGGGCCACCTTTGAGACTCGTTGGGGTATATTCACAAGATTGTGTGATAAACATCACCGCAAAAATGCTAACGCAACTTTACACATCGCAGCCTATCGCCTGAAATTAACCCCGTGTCAACGTGGAATTCACAACACGGCGGTACCATGCGATAGTCTGCCGAAAACGCGGCCAATGTTCACGATATAACCACCTCGATGGAGATAAAAACACAAACCCCAATGCAAAAAAAATGCAATGGGCCAAAATGCGATGAGGAAATTAGTGATAAGCAGCGCCAGGCCTGCAATACACACATGGCAGGCGGGAAAAATCACTATAAAAGTAGAAAAAACACTCAAGCACAAACTGACCAACACCCAAGCACCATGGAGGCAGCCGGAGCATGCATAGAGGATGAGCGCAACCCCACAAGCACCTCGGGGACAGGGAAGGGCAAGGACAAGAAGAGGAGGAAGATGAAGTTCAGTCCGCAGGAAAACAGGATCCTAGTTACGGAGGTGATGGAACACCATCAACAACTGTTCGTCACCTCCAACGTGTCATTGGGCACCAAAAATGGAATATGGCGGGACATAGTGGACAAGGTGAATGCATTCGGAGAGCACAAGAGGTCAATGGACGAGGCCAAGAGGCGATGGATTGACATCAAGCGGAAGACCAAGGAGTAACTCGCAGCCAACCAGAAGGGAGCAATGCAGACTGGAGGTGGGAGCCCAGCGCCACAGCTAATGCTGGATGACATGGAGGAGCTGGTGTCGACAGTCATCAGTGTGGAGACTGTGGCCGGAGTTGAGGGACCGGACACTGCTCGACAGGACACAACACAACCGCAACAGGGTGAGTGACCACCAGGTACTGGGGGGATGGGTGGAGATGGCCACAATGGCACACATGTACAATCAAGCAGAGCACAGTGCACACCCACAATGACTGTGGGTCACAGACTGTCACAATGTACAATGCCATGCTGTCTGAATGTCAACATGTACCATGTGGCTACATATATGTGGACACATTGTAATACACCATCTCCCCTTCACATTGCAGGGGCATCGTCAACACCTACTGCAGAGCAGTCCCAGCCACTCTTCACTGATGATGAGGAGGACACCCCCATCATCGACACCCAAGCCCTCCAAGACATCATTCACATCATCCGCAACTCACCTCCAGTCTCAGGGCAGCCCAGCTGCATCGAGGAGACCCCACCCACTACACAAACCACCCAGCAGAAGGCACCCACAGCCCCGGCAGTCTCCCAAGACCCCCAGGAACAAAACATGGCCTTCCAATGCCGTGTGCTGGAGGACCAGAGGGAGACGGCTGAGCAGGTGCGGGTGGGATTCGGCATCATGGCTACCAAACTGGATGCCATCCATGGGTGTATAGGCCCGCTCCATGGTCTCCAACGAGCCCTGACTGACATCGCTGGAGTCATGACGTGGAGAGAAGAACACCTGTCCACTCAGAGTTGCTCCAGCGATGCCAGCCGTGAGCTGGCACACATGCAGAGGCTCATGGAGGACATGGTGCGGATGAAGGCGGAAAGGATGGCAGCCACCGCTGCACATCAGCGAAATGTAGCTGGGATCTACAATGCCCTGCAGATCCTCATCATGACATTGCTGCCACAATGTGTGGCGCAGATGAATGCTGCTACCCCCACACCATCTACATCTCCGCCCCCTGGTGTGTCAGTGCCTCACAGTGCGGCAGGCATATCCACTTCTGCACCTGATGTGTCACTGCCACTCAGTGCGGCCGACAATCCTCCTCCGGCCCCTGATGTGTCAGTGGCACACAGTGCCGCAGCCGGTACTGCAACACCCACAGGGGGGACAGAGCACACATCCGAGGATGAGGACGTGGATGGGTTTGAGTTCAGAAGGAGGCACTAGCATTCATTGCCGCCACCTGGCCTGTTTCTGCTTGGTGCCGCACATTGCCTCATGACCTTCTACTGACCCCTGAAACACTCCGCTGCACTCACCTTAGACCGCGACATGGACTACCATTTCCTGTTCGATGACCAATGACACGGCGACCAGACTGCGGACTGTACCCTTCCTCTTCCGCAGTACTTGTCATCCCCGGATGGACTCTGGCTGGCCCTCCACGGGCCCATATAGTGTGGTGTGCTTGGCATGGCCCTGTACCACTCCAGCTGCAAAACTCCACTGGATGTGCAATAAACATCCAGTAACGCACTGCTGTGTCATGTCTTTCATCATTCATGTATAAATGCATGGATGGATGTAGGGACAGTGATTCCCCTTACGTCAATGATGCTCATCTAGTGGGATGCCAGTCACAGTGAGCTACATTGCCTATTGTGTTCCGGGTTCCATGGACACTACAGCAGGGACACATGCATTAGTCACTTCCTGGTCAGGACATGGACTGTACCACGCCCAGAGCCCCCGAGTCATTGTTGCAAGCCCTGTGCTGGTCTGGCATACGCCAGGCCAGACCACTCTGCTTACACTCTGAGGGGGGGCCCACATAGCTACCTATCGCAGGCGTACTCGCTTGTGGTGTGCAGGTCACTGGTCTAGTTGTCAGCATGTCATGGCCACTCCCTGAGGGCAGGTTTGCACACGCACCACACCCATCCGGCACAGGCGTCACAGGCCATGTGACCCTGCAAATATAAGGGGCCGACAACGTCACATTCCCCTCTGCCGGTGGTGACTGGATGACGGACGCTCCACAGTTCTCAATCATAATGGGCCCATGAGTTGTTGCGCACAGGGTTAGTGGCACCCGAAGCCTTGTGGCCGTGACGGGCCCACCACCACGTGGTGCTGACTGGCTTTGCACAGAGTTAGTGGCACCCGAAGCCTTGCAGCCGTCACGGGCCTACCACCACGTGGCGCTGACTGGCGTTGCACAGGGTTAGTGGCACCTGAAGCCTTGTGGCCTTCACGGGCCTGCCACCACGTGTCGCTGACTGGCGCTGCACAGGGTTAGTGGCACCGAAACAGCTGAGCGGATGTGCAGCCTGCGATGATGACATGTGCACTGATGTGGTCTCCGCCATTGATGACTCAGGACTCAGCGCCATATGTGGGACCTGCTGGGCCGCGGGGTGGGTCAGCATAATGTGGACCATGCCATGGTGGCGGGACCGGGGCCTGGAGCTTGCACAGGCATGTGGTGTGCCCACTGATGGACATACCGATGGCAGCAGGTGAGCAGTGGGGCCTGGGTGCACAGGGGCGGCGGTGTCTCTCTCTCTCTCTCTCTTCCCTCTCGCTCTCTCTCTCTCTCTCTCCCTTCCTTTCCTTCTCTCTCTGGCTTTCTTTCCTTCTCTGTTTCTCTGTGTCTCGCTCCTTTTATGTGCGCATGACACACGTCCTGATACTGTGCTTTATTTTCCAGGCTGTGACATCGAGTTGTCCCTGACGAGCCGGGAGAAGTCTTCCGTATTGGATGTTTTGTGTTGTATTTCAATAAAGATTTTGGTTGTTACTTCAGTGCTGTGTGACTGTTTCTCGTTCTTCTGGCCACACATGTGTGTTTAATTTTGGCAGTGTGCGTCACCATGCGCTTTTTGTGGCTCTTGTGTCTTGCACGGTATGTGTATGTCCGGGGGGGCTGGGGGTGGTTGCGGTGCGATTTGTGGCCCTCGTGGGTTTTCATGTTGCATGTTCATTGTCTCCATGGCATCTGTGGGTCTTCCAGTGTGGCTCTTAGCTGGGCTCCCTTTTATGCTGCAGATGGTCGTCGTGCTTAACACCAGCAAAAGGCAGGTGTTAATTCCCTGGTGCTACCAAGGCTTATCGCCTGTTTTTGGTTCGCATCGCAGATCTGGCAGTACGTTGTGAAAGTGGTGTTGTAGTTTTTTTGTGTGTTTTTGCACGGGAACGCCTACTCTGCATCTCATTAGGGTTAGTTGGTGGTGTCCACCGTGGAGATAAATTTTGGGGCAGTTATCGCCGGAATACTGGCGATGTCTGCAATTTGCACCGGCTTGTGAATGGGGTGTTAAATCTGTCTCCACTTTTGATGCGTTAAGGTGGAGATAAATCGGAGATAAGTCCTTGTGAATATACCCCTTTGTATTGCTCATAAAGCACTGCATGACTCAGGACCAGAATAAAAAAAGGCAAGGTTCTGCTAGTCTGTTCCCAACATAACACTATACTCTGCCTTAACTAAGAAGGTAAGGGTCCCAAGGTTCAAAAAAGCTCTCTGGGTGGGAAAAACATTTTACTGTCCACTGAAAAATCATTGAACAAGTTACCTATGCACCTAAAAACCCACCCCAACTTGATCCTCTTTAGGAAAGGGCTTGAAAAACCTGCCTTTTTTCCAACTAACTAATCCAAGTGGTAATTTGCACGCTTTATAAAACTAAACTTCAACTTCAACAGCGCAACTGTCAGGCCAGGCATGCAGTTGATTGCACCAGCTTACTCACCTGAAAGATGTCACCAAATAGTGGTACTCGCCCCCCGGTATAATGTTCTGACATGGAATATCCATGGCATGACAGTTCCTAAAAGATAGACCTATATGCTGTAGTGGATACCCACTTGCCTTCTCAGGTCACAGGCCACGTCCAAACCGAAAGGTTATTCTTCAGACTCCAAATGCTGCTTTTAAATGATACTCTTTACACTCTTCTATGATATCAGTGTATTTATTCACATTTCTTTTTTGACGTTATCTTGTTTTATGCAATCATATCTTTGTTAGCTTTCAGTGTTTCTTCTACTGGATATTCCTAACACACAGCATATAATTCATGGTGTTGTAGACTGTACCCAATGTATTTCTGGCTATCTGAAACTTCTTCAGAGGTATCAGCCTTTTCGCACTGTAGAGAACCCTAATCTCCTATTCAATCTTTCCTGAAAGATGGTGAGAAGTAGGCTCTCACAACCGTGTGTGAGAGTCTACTTCAAGACGGCTCGACCATGCGTATAGATTGACACCCCTGAAGAAGGGTCAGCTGACCCGAAAATCATTGGGTACAGGCTACAACACCATGAAATACATGCTGTATGATAGGAATATCCATAGAGCGTCCATTATCTAAGACATCATGGAAGGAGGAGGACCGAGGTTAGGACATCGCAGATAACCAATGACAAACAAATATGGAACAAGTCAAGTGAGTGTTGAGAAATCCGAGATTTCACTACACGCAATTTAATTATCTCCACAAAATGTATCTTACCCCAAAGTGCTTGTCTCAAATGTACGTCGGAACCTCCTCGGCCTCCCCAAGATGCCAACAGTTAGAAGCAGGATTCTATCATATGGTGTCGGCATGCCAGAGCTGTGCCCAGCATGGCCGACATAGTTCGACAGATAATACTAAACACTCCTGCTCTGTGTCTGCTTGGATTGATGCCACGATCATCTAAAGGTAAATATGTATATAGATTTGTTGATCTACCACGTAATTTAAGAGACGGATAGGTATGGCATGGAAGGCTAGCCAGCCCCTGGCAATGCAGGACTGGCTGTAAGAATGCCAATAAATGGGCCAGAGAAGAGGCAAATACCATGACTCGGAATCAGCAGAGGGGATGGAGGGGTCCAGATGATGCACAATGGGATGAATATCTTGCCAAATTGGAAGCAAAAAATTATGACAGGCCACCATGAGTGAGTGGTGAGAGGCAAACTGGTAGCTTGTGGGGACCATGTTAAGGCTAGAAGACATATAAGCAATATATCTACATGGAATATTTCTTGTCTAGGGTACATAACTCCCTCAGGACTGTGATTACATATGACACTGCGGGGCAAATTTACAAACCCCTATCGCCACAGGAGCATCACTTTTTATGACATTCCTGTGGCGATAGGGTCTTTGCCTTATTTACAAGGTGCTGCTAAGCCACTTAACGTGGCTTAACACCGCCTTGTAAATAAGGCACCCTTTCATGCTATACTTATCGTTAAAGGAGTGGGCGATGGGTGTTGTGGTGGGCGTTCCGACACAACACCCATTGATTTTGACGCTGCCCCATATTTACAAGGGTGCCGTAAATATGGGGTAGCGCCTAAATTAGGACTAGGGAAAACCTGGTCTTAATATGGCAAAACGAGGTTAAATATTTTATTTCTCCTAATGTTTTGCAGTTTCAATGTGTGCTGCATTGTGCAGCACACATAGAAACAGCAAAACGCCATGAATGATTGTTTATGTGCAGGAAGGTGTCCCTTCCTGCACATAAAAAATCATTAAAAAAATTATTACTTGTAACTTTTATGTGTGCTGCACGATGCAGCATACATAGGAGTTACAATCGCCGTTTGTGATTGTTTATTTGCAGGAAGGGAAACCTTCCTGCAAATAAACAATCATTCCCCCAATGCAGACACCCTTGCACTATGGTGTTAGGGTGCCTGCATTGGCACAAGACAGCTTAATTTAGCTCCAGCGCTTTGGGGAAATGCAGGGGTGCACCGTATCTTTGTAAATACGGTGCATCCCTGCATTTTCAGAATGGCGGAGCGTGGCATTAGCAAGTTTTGCTTAATGCAATGCTCCGTCATTCTGTTGTACATCTGCCCCTGTATCTCTCCACATGTCTGTGTTCCGTGTGTGCCTACCATGGGGACCTCACCCACATACTCATTATGAGCACCACAGGTGGCTTTTCCCCACAGGCAAACAATTAACATATGTGGGACATATGTTAAAAGTCAGGGGCTAGTGAACCATGTGACTATCATTTTATGTGATGTACCAGGCACATGTACTTGATGAAAACACAGAGGAGTGGTAATGGCATCGGATCACTGACAAAATATTGATGGACAGAATATCGAGGTCCCAAAATATTGAAGCAAAAATATCGAAGTCAAGAATATCGACATCCTATCTACATCATGGTAAGTACAAAAATATTGAGAAAAAAATATCAATGTCAAAAATATTGTTGTAAAAAATATTGGTTTTTTTAATGTTAAAAAAATAATGTAAAATAAAGTAAATAATACATATAATTAAAAGAAACATAGTTAAAAATATGAAAACATGTTTAAAAATAATTACTAATACATATAGGGGCCAATTCTGATCCGGGTCGGAAGGGCACCGAACGCGATCCGTCCGGAAAAACTACGAGCCGTCCGCTGGTTTTCCAGCTGACTCGTACAGCTGTACGAGCAAGCAAGTACGATGCGAGCTACATGAGATTCACCGACCGAGTCGTTTCCGGGTCTGAACCGCTCCGTACGTCTCGGTTGGAAGCTAACCGTGGCGTGCAATGGATGCGATCTACAACCGAGCCAGTACGATACACGCGTCGGACAGCCTGTGCGAGCCGGAGTGTCAGGCTCGCAAAAGCTCCCGGAGTCGGACTTCGGGGGTCCATGTCGGACTCCCTGACACGCCCAGCCCTACGACTCGGACACAGGGGGAGACCTATGGGTCTCCCCAACACAGGCATGTACTGTGCGGATTGCACCGAGGCGTACCCACTGTAGGGGGCACACTTGTTCGAGACGTACCCATTCAGTCAATGGGGGCGCATGTACGCGTCGTACAACTGGCTCCCATTGACTTCTATGGGAGTCCCACCGTACCGAGTCTGACAGCATACGTGCGCATCATACTCACTCGGTCGGACTGTAGGGGTCTGGCTCAGTCGGAAGACACTCCGGATCCGACTCGGTCGGAATGCTTTCCGACCCGGATCAGAATGCTTTCCGACCCGGATCAGAATCGGCCCCATAATGTTAAAAATAATAAACATCTACATATAAAAAATAATATATATACTTACCCCACAGAGTGCAACAGTAGGAAAAGTGTTGGATAGCGTAGAGGTAAAAATTGCTATTCCCACTCCAGAGAGTGCAACAGTAGGGAAAGTGTTGGATAGCGTATGGGTAAAAATTACTATTCCCACTCCAAAGAGTGCAACAGTAGGGAAAGTGTTGGATAGGTTAGGGGTAAAAATTACTATTCCCACTACAAAGAGTGCAACAGTAGGGAAAGTTTTGGATAGCGTAGGGGTGAAAATTACTATTCCCACTCCAGAGAGTGCAACAGTAGGGAAAGTGTTAGATAGCGTAGGGGTAAAAATTACTATTCCCACTCCAGTTTGTGAAACAGTAGGGGAAGTGTTGGATATCGTAGTGGTAAAAATTACTATTCCCACTCCAGTGGGTGCAACAGTAGGGAAAGTGTTGGATAGCGTAGGGGTAAACATTACTATTCCCACTCCAGTGAGTGCAACAGTAGGGAAAGTGTTGGATAGCGTAGGGGTAAAAATTACTATTCCCACTCCAAAGAGTTCAACAGTAGGGAAAGCGTTGGATAGCATGGGGGTTAAAAGTCACATACTTATAAATTAAATAATTTTAGTAATTAAATAATAATTTATTAATAAATTACCAATTAATTAATTAAAAATACCAATAAATTAAAATTAATTATTACTTTAATAACATTAAATGACTTCCCATCCTATTCCCCAATAAACACATAACACACTCCGCATAAAATTCCACACAATTAATATAATTATTAATTAATCAATTAATAAAAAGTAATTACCAATTAATAATTAGTTAACACTAAATTAATTATCAATACCAATAAATAACAATTAATAAAAATTAATTGCCAATTAATAATTAATTAACAATCAATTAATTATCAATACCAATAAATAATAATTATTAAACATTATTTCCCAGTTAAAAATTATTTAACAATAAATTAACTATCAATAGCCAAAAATAAAAATTATTAATGACTTATTTAGAATTAAATTACTTCCCACCCTATTCCCCTAAAAACCCACAACCCGAAACAGAACTAAAAGGCAAAATTTAATTAAAAATAATTAATAATTCCTAAAAATTATTATTTAATTTACTTTAATTAAATTACTTCTCATCCTATTCCTCTATAAACCCACAACCCACTACAGTACTAAAACGCATAATTTACTTAAAAAGAATTACTAACTTCTAAAAATGTTATACATATAGTTAAAAAAACAGTAAATTACTTAACAAATAATATAGAACACATACATATAAAATACATACTAAAATACATAACACTAATATAAACATCGATATTATTAACATCAATATTTTTGCTATCGATATTACTAACTTCGATATTAACAAAAACAATATTTCTTACCTTCAGGTCGATATTCTGGTCGTCGATATTCTTGATGTCGATATTCTGTCCCTACGATATTTAAAAGTCGATATTAATGTAGGTCGAAATTAAAAACTCGATATTATGTCTGTGCACCAATGGCATCAATCCATTGTACTGTAATCTGTTATCGTTGAAAATAAAAATAAAGATAAAAAAATCAAATAAGCAGTGGTTCAAGAGGCCGACTGTTAGCAACTCATTGCCAAAAATGGTTTAACCATCCCTACTCTATTTTTTTTTACTCATGACATAACTAAATCTGCATTAATGGCATACCTAAAAAAGTAAAAAAGAAGGGGCAGATTTACAAGAAAGTGACGCATCTGTACAGATGCGTCACTTTCCCTGCGCTACCCTTAGAAACCCTTGCGCCACCATAGATGCGCCGTATTTACAATACGGCGCACTATGGCGCAAGGATTGACAGATGCGTCAGAAATTCTGACGCATCTGTTGGCGGAAAAGTCACGCATTGCTGGAGTCGTGTCGCAAGCACGACGCAACTCCAGCAAGGAGTGTTGAGGCCTATTCCCACTACACTGCGTCACTACTTACGCCTGCTTGAAGCAGGCGTAAGGTTTTGACGCAGTGGCGTCCTAAAAGTGGCGCAGTGAAATCTTGTAGATTTCACGGAGTCACTTTTATGAGGCCTTCCTGCGTGGGAACGCCCACCCTGCATACATTATACCTGATGCAGGTATAATGTGACACAGGGCTTTACAACGTGACGCATCTCCATGGATGCTCCACGTTGTAAATAGGCCGCATTGTTTGCGCCGCTGTTGCGTCAAAAAAGTGACTCAACTGCAGCGCAAAAGTCACACAAGGGGCTTGTAAATCGGCCCCTAAGTTTATAAGAAAAATTCTCTCTCAATTACCCAAGAACACCTAAAAGGGATCAGTCAGAAAAATAACATACCCTCCACTTTGAAACACATTTCAAATAGTACAGAATGAGCAAATGAGGTGAGCAAATTTGCACCTTGTCCAGGTGGTTGCCCCCACCAAGGAGAGTAAATTCTGAAAACAGTGTAGTCAGATGGTGCAATTTACACCTCAATTCTCAAATATTTTGACCAAAAGGTGGAATCCCTCTTGGAGGTTCAACATGAACATCATGCGACTGTCCTCCTCAAAGATGTTGAAGCTGTCAATTGACCCGAGGAAAATGTCAAAAAACGGGACCACATTGTGCGTTTTTACATGACAATTTTCAAACACATTGGCTAAAAAAGCTATACGTAAACAGGCCGTTGTGAAGGGGAGCTCATGCACAAGAGATGACTCATACGCTGTAAGGAGATTGGAGGGGGGCTTCCTTTTTTTCTTTCTCTCATCTGTATTTCCACATGTATTTGCTCCTTCGCATTTTCTTTCCTTCTCTCATACATTCTTTAACTATTGTTTTCCATCTTTTTCATGTTTCATTCCTTCTTTCCATTTTACTTTTTTGCATCTTTCTTTCTGTCTGTTTCTTTCTAGCTGTCATTCTTTTTTCATATTTTTGTCCTAGTTCCCCCTCTTTCAATCTTTCTTTCCAACTACTGACTATCATTTTTTCTTGCTTACATCATACTTTGCTTCTTTTCTTTCATTTCTTTTAGTCTTTTCACGCATTATATTTTCCATTACTCCAAACCTTTATTTCCTTCTTCGTTTATTTTACTTTCTTCATCAGTTATTCACTCCTATTTTCATGCGTCTCTGCCATTTTAATTTTGCCCTGCTGTCCATTTCTTACGTTCTCTCCATCCTTCAGCCTTTATCCTATCTTTCCTTCCCTCATCCTTCCATCAGTCTTTTTAGCTCTTTCATCCATTCATTCTCCCATCATCCTGTCCCTCCCCGTGTTCTTTCCTTTCTACTTTCCTTCTATTCATGCTTCTTTGTTTTTCATCTATCCTTTTTTCCTTCTCTCCATCTATCTTTTTGGCTTTATCCTTCCTTCAATTTTTATCCATCCATCTATCCTTTCTTCTTATGTCTTCTTCCCCATCCGTCTTTTACTCCAGCCATTGTTCATCCAACCCTCTTCCTTCACACAGCCATCCATCCTTCTATCCATCATCCATCATTCATCAGCCCCACTCTATCCACCCATCCCTCCTTACCATACATTCTTTCTTCCTTCTCCCCATCATCCAACCTTCTTGCTATCAATCTTTCATTATGTTTATATATCCTTTCCTCTTTCCATGCTTCCTTCTCTCCATGTCCTTCCACCATCCATCTCTCATTCATAAATCCATTATTTTCTCCAGCCGAGGTAGGAATGGTGGCGCTGGGTTGGGGATTCAACAGACGGTCACGAGGGAAAATTAAATAAATTATTATTTTTTCCTCATCTGTTGAAATCCCCCCTCAGCTGGCCCCACTGCCCTTACCTAAACGGGCCGCGGCTGCTTTTCTCCATTATCCTTCTTTATCTCCATTCTCCAATCCACCAGTCCATCAATTTATCTGTCAATCTGTCTGTCAATCAATCTGTCCATCTATCCATCTTCTGACAATCTGACCGTCCATCCATCCATAGCTCCACCCCTTCTCGCTCTCTTCCTTCTGTTGTACTCTTTTATTCAATTACTTACCCCACCCGCAGCTTCTTCGTAATATTCTCTTGCAATGGTATTTATGAGCTTCTATTTGGAGACCAGGTTCTCTTATCAATGTCAAATGAACTATTTAAGGGCCAGATGTACAATACATTTTATTGGTCGCAAACAGCAACCGGTAGCATGCATTTTCCTATGTACCAACCCTTTTTTGTGAGTCAACAACAACAGCAACAACAACACTTTATTCAGCTTTTGCAAAAAGGCATAAAAGTCAAGTTTTCAAAGTATCTACAAGAGCACCAAGTCTATAAAACGTCTGCCATAACTTACACTGCCTCAGTAAAAATACTGATGATAAAAAGTAAAATAAATACGATGAAAAAGGGAATATCATAATCACCTCAGAAGCTCATAGCAACTACAAAACATAAAAAATTGGAGCATATCCTGTGGAGACGTGCTTTTGCAGCCACAGGGCAACAGGCTCTGACCCTTGTTCAGCTTACGTGGGTGGACGAGAAGGAGACGAAAGAGGTAAAAGCAGAACCTGGTCAATAAAAAACGATCGTAAGAGCTTGAGACCCCTAAAAGATATTGTTCCGTGAATTGCACTGTTTTCAAAATAATAAATCTACGTACACTGGGCTTCCTCAGCTTACGATCTTCCCTGTCTGAAACCCACTGTCTAAAAAAGACCTCCTTAACCCAGACCAGGTCCTTTCTATTGACTGATTGCGGGTTACAGAATAGATCTACATATGGTGTAGATTCAGGAGGAAGATGTGAAGCAATTGGCCTCTGCCTCAATGGACCTGATGCCCCGGCCCCTGATCTATCCTCCCTCCTCTCAATAGCTCGCTTGATGTGTACTTGGCAGGATCCGCACAATCTTTCGAGCTAGGATTCTCCAATGTGCCCAAACCCCCTTTGTCCTTGCTGCCGAGGAGGCTGAATTTGCTGGGGACCGAGTGGGTTGGTTTATGCTAACCACAGAGGAGATTGGTGATGATAACTGCACCTGCCCCCTTGTTCCCTTGTCAGGCCGCCTATAGCCCTCTGTGCAAGAGCAGTCAGGTAATCCCATTGGTCCACCGTGAGGTACTTTATTGCCCATTGGGTTATGCTGGTTGTGCTTGAGACATTTTAGCTCTATTGTAGCTAAACATTGCCTAATTGAGTCCAATTTTAAATCCATACCTGCCAGCAAAGAACTCAAGAACCCTTCCATCATGGCCGCCATATCATCCTTAGTCAGGGCCTGCAACTTGTGGGCACTATGCAGCATCCCTTCTGTCCTTAGATGTTTAGCTTTACCCCCGGTCAAGGAACACTTTATTTTAGCTTCAGTTCCTAACCCTGCTCTTATGTGCCCTACTGGGGTTGGTGGTTGAATGGCTGGAGACATAATAATGCCCTTACTCCGCACATGAGAAGATGGTGTTTTAATGCAGATGTCGTTAACCGATGAGGCAGAAGGACCAGACACACCACCTGTTTCCTGCCTGGTAGATTAAAATAAGGATCCTGAACCCGGCTCAGTGACCCGAGATGAAGAAACTCTTGAGGGACTAGGCAAAGTATGATTTACAGGTGAGCGGGAAAGCTGACGGGTCACCAACTCTTTCTCTTGGTCAAAGATGCCTGCTGCCCTTTGTGCGAAAGAGTCCATCGTGGTTACTGCAGGCCTCGAGGCTGCTGCCACAGCCGCCTTGCGTTTCCCCATATCTGTCCAACAATGTCCCACAGAGTCTACAAGGATGGGCAGTGAAAACCAAACCAGTAACCGTTGCAATAACCAGGATTTCCAAGCTGGAGAAGACAATAAAGGCAACAGTCTGCACCAATAAATAAGTGGCCAGCCTCCTACCTGCTCTTGCAGTAAGATCAGGATACTTCACCACAAGGATTTTTACTGATATGGCTCCCTAGATGCTGCGTCTGACGAGAATCTCCAGACCTGTGGCCCCAAGATCAGGGCTCAGAGAACCTAGAGGGGTGGCCCATTGCAGCCTCCTAGGGTTCTGACAGGTGCGCATGAGCCTGCTCATGGCCCTGGCTTTGCCCGGGTACGTCCAGAGGCGCAAGAGATAGACAATGCTTTTCAGCCCATGATGCGGGAGAGCTGACTGCGAGCTCCTCCTCCTTTCTCCTCAGTATTATGGGTCACTGAGTTCCATTCTGGCATCAGAATCCACCAGACTCCACAACAACTCACTGGAATACTTGAAATGCGTCCCACGCAGCGGGAGGTAGACAGCGCTTTCAGCGCGCGGCGTAGGAGAGCTGACTGCAAGCTCCTCCTCCTTTCCCCTCAGTATTATAGGACATTGAGTTGCTTTCTGGCACCAGACTCCACCAGACTCCACAACAACTTGCTGGAATACTTGAAATGCATCCCTTTTTGTGAGTCAGTAACCTATTACCGACTCGCAAAATAGGGTTTACGAGTCACTATTAGGAAGGGGCATGTAAAGTGCGTCCCTTCCTAATAGCGTGTCACACTGGTATGTATGAATGATTTACGAATGGGAATGCGGTTGCAAAGCATTTGCAGATTACCACTAACTTCAAATTGGTGGTAAGCCTTTCTTAAACAGGAAGGGGTACCCAAGGGACCCCTTCCACTTTTTTTTTGTTATTCATCCTGTTTTCCTTTAAAAAAAATGGGCTGCATTTCAAAATAAAAAACTGCTTTATTTAAAAAAACAGTCACAGACATGGTGTTCTGCTCCTGTGAGTGCCGGCCATTCCCAATAGGTTGCAAATTGTGATCTGCCTCATGTATATTAGAAGCAAGTCCCCTGCGACCCATATGAGAATCTCAAACAGTGTCTGAGACACTGTTGCACATCAGGTTTTGCGACTCGCAAATTGAATGCTGCTAAAAAAACACAATTTGCGAGTTGCAAAACCTGATGTTCGCACATGTGGCCCAAAATGTGTTATTTTACACAGCTCTTCCCAGTGGCACCCCATGCCCTTCTCCTACTGCTTAAGCTGCTAAAGTGAAGGATTCTAACGCCTCACCACCAAAATTCTGTTCATCCTTAGACCTGCCCCACTCTTGTTCATCAGCCCTCCTGTGATGCATACATATCCTTTGCCTTAAATCTGCCATTTGGTTGGTGCAAAAGGAAATGAAACAGATAAAGATTGTGCATAATTTGGAGTGGGAAGCATAAAGGCTCTCCATAGCAAAGCGGAATTTTGGAGGGAGTCAGCTTGACATTAGGACTCTGCAAAATTGTGTTATGAGGCATAATCTTACTTAATTTAGGTAATTTTGCTTTAAGCTTGTTATGCGAAATTCCCAAAATGACACTATTACATTACATCTGGTTACAGACAATCCTGTGAAAAATGTATCACAACCACATCGGGACAGCAAGAGCCGGGGCAGTTGCTGTTTTCAGCACTTGTGTGTTTTTTAGCTATTTTGTTAGTGTTAAATACGTTCTCACGCCTCAAAATGGACGCGACAGTGTATTTTGGGCTAAAATATACTAGTAGCAGTTTTGCACTTTGCGTAGTGATGTGTAATTTCACATACTTTTTCTGATATTTTACATAATTACACAAATGCGAATTATACGAATTTTGTACACTCGTACACCTGTCGTGTAACAGCATTTTATATTTCCCAAATAGGCCAGTCTACCGCCATTTATGTGCAAAAAGCCCAGCACGGTAAATAATCCCTTAGAGTCTTCATTTCCGCGCTCTGATGTAAAAATGGCCATTTTTATTTCTTTTAACTTTTGCAATAAATAATTTCCACAGAAATATGCTTATTCTGAAATATAAGTGCACATTAAGATTCTGTCCGTATAAAGAAAAACCCCAAATGGACTTTTAAAATTCAATTTGAACATTTTACTCACCTTGACAGGATTGTAATATGCACTTGTACTTTTAAGCGCCCTTTTTTACGAAAGAAATGTTATACATTCTTTAGAAGATTTGGAAATGGAGATCTGTGCGCTTCAATAGACACGTCGCCACTTTGAAAGGCCGCTTTGAGGGCTGGCGTTACTGGCGACTATAAGAGATAAAAGAAAATAGACTGAGTTATGCGAGCACCAAAGCACAGTCATATCTGAAAACTCTCATAAAACTAGAATTTGATTGCAATTTTCTTCAGAAAAAGGAGCAGGATGTTGTTGCCGGTGGATTCCTCTGATGTCCCACGTTCTGCGGCATCAGAGGTTTTGTGGCTGGTTCCACATTATCAAGGGCGGTGGGCCCAGAAATATCAAAGGGTTTGTACAGTCCCATCATTAAAATACCTCTCTCCTAGCTATGCGATCATCTTCGCTCTCGCCTTCTTTTTTAAGTATCCATCTGCATAATCCCTATTAAGAAACTACTCTGAACAGCCATTTTATTGCTTTTAGTTTTATGTTTTATCGGGGAATTGATAGAGTGTGGGCCTTCTCCCAAGAGGGCGCAGAGGAGCAGTGGAGTGCTTTACCTGTGTTAGGAATTTTTGCAGTGCCCGCTGACGCATATTAACAGTGGTAGGCAGATGGAGAGGGTGGGGGGAGGAGCGCAGGAGAAGCAGAGGCGCAGCTAGAGCCCAAATGTCTGGGGGGGGGCTACTAAAAGTTTCGGGTGGGGCTGATTCTTCCAGCAATATGCAGAGTGGAGATGCAGGGGCTCTAAGAAGGGGTGAAAACACAACAAAGCCTTGTTAGCATCTTTTAAAGACCTGTGAAGTACTGCGGTGCGGCTGTGTGTGTGCCCAGGAAGCTTTCTCAACCCGGGCTGACACACATGACGGGGGGTGGGGGGCTGAAGCCCTTTGAGCCCAATGTTGGCTGTCCCGGGGTCCACAAAGGAGACCCTCATAAGAGGGCGGCTGCCTTAGTGCCACATGAGGGCACACGAGACAGCCCAGTGTTGGGGGACCCCCTAGGGGTCCGCGCGCCCGTGGCATTTCCGGGCAGAAGTGGGCGTCCTCTTTCCCACCACCCTTGACACCATTTGGTTCGTCCTGGTGACGCAGTTGTATCTTGGTCTGGCGTCAGGTTTTTTTCCGGTGAGTGTGTGGGCACTGTAGCCCCCCCCAGGTCTTTCCCTTTCTGTCTGTGGCTCTGATCGCTTGTGTTGGAGCCTGGTCACACGGGTCATGCTGGGCGGGGGTTCGGGGCCCGGGATGTCCCCGAGCCCTTTGGCCTGGTGGTGTGGTGTGGCGGGGGAAGCAGCATGGGCCAAGGGCCCGAGGCCTGGTCGGGCATGGCCTTCTGGCGGGCTCATGGTGGGGGGGGGCAGTCGCGGAGAGAGAGCGGTATTGTGCGGCATGGTGGTGTCCCCTTCTCCATACATTCTTACGGGTTGCTATCTCCTCACTTCTCTTTGTCGGACAGTTGCGGCTCACGAGTTCCAATCGTGTGCTAATGTGACCAGTCTGACACCACTCATGGAAAGAATGAGTCAATTTCACTGTATTTAGGGGCATTTAGGATATATGGTTCGAAAGGGTATGAAGGCTATTTCCGCAGCTACTCACTTGCTGTGATAATTCTATCAGCCGTGCCAGTGTGCCTAGCATCACGTCAACCGGGCTGCCGGTAAGCGGAAGGGGGAGCGATTTCTAGCGGGGCCCAATATGTCGAGGGCTGGCGGCCAACATGGGGGACTGGTGTATTTACGGGTCCGGTTTCGCGAGCGGGGAAAGCTTTGAGCCCCCACTGTTGCCCATCAGCGGTGCTCCAAAGCAAAGGGATTGGAATCGGGTCTCAGTGGTCCCGGGAGTGAGCCAACTTTTCCCTGTTGCTAGCGAGCATGGGACCAGGGCAGCGTGCCCCTCGCCTGCAAGCTGTCTCAGCCCGGGCTGACACACACGACCGGGGGGGGGGGCTCAAGCCCTTTGAGCCCAATGGGTGTTGCGCGCCTGAGTAGGGGTTAATAATAAAGAAATAAAACTTAACTGATGCTGCTTCTGCGGCCTTGTGCTTCTCTGTTTCCTGGTCCCAGCAGTCCCTGAACAGCATCAGAGACTCCCTGTGCCATCCCCGCACGCTGCTGCCACGTACCATGACAGCAACAGCGGGATTGGCCTGAGTTGGCTTGTATAATGCTCGAGTCTGTGCTAGTTCTCCAACCCAGCTGTACCATACAGCTGGGTTGGAGAAACTTAACAGCGCATGTCTGTTTGGCCGTCCTAAGATGGCCGACCAAACAGACATGCACAGTTAGCAGTGCACATCACTTCGCCCCATCTGAAATGGCCCAGCCCCCCCTCCCTGCACACACTAGCTCACCAGCTGCTGAAAAATAAAACAATAATAAAATATTGTGTTCTTTTTCAGCTATTGGCTCTGAGCCGGTGAGGCAATGCACCTCCACCATTGCGGAGGAGCCACGGCTGTATATTTGTACCTAGAGGTTGTATGGGTTACAAAGGTACAAGTAGACATTTGAAAGCATGCAAAACCCATTCATTCTTGCACCCAATACGCACCTTGATCTTTTGGGAGTGGTGTAGCCCCTATATGGACTTTTGTGCTCTCCGCTGCAGTGTCTCAATTTGAGAAGAAAAGTGTGGCAATTTCAAATAGCAGAAATGTAGAGCATATTGGGTCCTACAAGAATCACAGACAAAGAACTCTCTGCTTTAATGGTTTTTTAAGAATGTTAGTCATACAGGAAATAATTCAATGTAGTCGAAATCATTCCAACAGTAAAACAGAGTGCAAATCTCAGTTAATACTTAGAATCAATCAAGAACTCAGTAAAGTTCAGATAAGCAAAATACACAGTAATCAAGCAATCACACTCTTATGTAGGGCTCTAAACAAAGGATTTCATACATCCACTACAGAAGTACATTATTCACAGGCTTAACCTAACAAAATAAAGCAAAACAGAAACATTTATAACTGAATACATTAAACAAAATTCTCATAATTCAACTACATAGTGCTACTCATGCGCAACATCTCCACATGAAACAGAAAAAGTTATATAGTATGTGATTCTCTCTATGACAGCTAGGTTTAACCTTGAATGTGTATACTTCATTCAGAATAGTCTGTGAAAGTCTTCATCCTTCTCTGTGTATCACATTTATTTTTTTAATTCTAGTAAGACATTAAAATACAAATCTATTTATGTGATAAAATGGAGTCTGAGGCCCAGTTTTCCTTAAGTTACCTACAGTACGAGTTTTCATTATTACAAAGTATTACATTCAGCAAAACAGCTATATCACATTTACACAAGTGATGCGTCATGAGGGGATTGCACATCCTCCATCATATGCAATGTATGCATGGATGTAGTCTGAAAGTACCATGCAGGTCACTTGGAGATGGATGAAGGCTAGAAGCTTAGGAGAAGGGAAGGTGGACGCAAAAGGATCTTTTGTCCTTTCTGGAAGGACTAGAGTCAGAGGGGCAGTCCCACATGAGGCACGTACTGTTTAATGTGGCAGTGACACAAGACGATAACACTTGTCTTCTCATCTTGAAGATCTTCGGTGTATCAGGTTTGTGCCACCGGTGAAGTGGATGTTGCCAGATAGGGGTGTTTAGGCCAAGGAAGTTTGTTTCCAAATGTGGAGGCTACGGTCTTAATAAAAGTTACATCATGTCATGTTGATTTGTAGAGTGCACTATCACCTGGGAGTGTGTTCAGGAGCTGAGCAAGTGTTGGTCTAGTCACACCTAGGGCCCAGTAGGACTATTTGAAAAGCCAGTTCATCACCTTCTTGTGGAATTCAAGAAGTGAGGAGGAGGCTGTTATATGCAGCGGGAGGACATTCCTTGCTTTAGAAGCAATGGAGAAGTCTCAACCACTGGATATGGTTCTCTGTATGCGTAGAATTTGGAAAAGTAGCAGTCCGGATGAGCGGAGCTGTCTAGAAGGTTTGTGAAAGCAGATGCCATTGTTGAGGTATACTGTGCCAGCTTTATGTTGTGTCTTGAAAGTGTGGGTGAGGAGTTTGAGCTATACTCGTCTGTAAATGTGGAGCCAGGGGAGATCCTACAGGTGTGGTGTGATGTGAGTGCGGCTTAGGAGGTTGAGAGTGATTCTGGCCGCAAAGCTCTGAATTGTCTGCAGCCTTCAGGTGGGCTTTTTGTTGATCCCGGCATAAAGGGTGCTTCCGTAGTCCAGCTGGCTTGTGACCAGGGCATGTGTGACAGTATTCTGGGTGTGGACCGCCAGGTGTGATTATTATACAACGCAGTGGCTCATGGACAGGATCAGTGAAAAGTTATGGACATTTATTATTAACTTAATCCTTTTCCTAATCACATCTGCAGAGAATAACAAACATGCTAAACATGGACAGAACATACATAAACGTTGAATGTTGATAGAAACACAATAGTTTAACCTGCTCCTTGTAGTAAGGCAGAGGGCTAAGAATGCATCCGGTGATCGATCTGCAAAAACCCGTTAGCACCACCGGTGCTCCTGGGTAAAATTGCCTTATGACTTGTTGTTTATATCCCTTTACTGGACTTAGCTCTCTCCACTCGTTTTCTATACTTTTCAAGCAACCAGTACCCCAATCCTCTTTTACGAAGCATCCCTTGGCTAATAGCCATTCTTGACATTGAGGCCAAACTCTTAGCCAGGATACTACTGCGAGAGTTGGAAGAATCTGCAGCGAGCTCTGGTTTGGTCCCCTGTCGTCAGACAGGATTTCAACCAGCATTTGACACAATTGACAATATTTACTATCCTTTTTAGTTTATTGGTCGGTCCCCCTGACTAGACCCCCCATGCATGCCTGTTTTATTCACTCCATGCCTTCACTGGCATAGACAAAGGCATGTTATGCAGAGGCTTGAAATATGTAGTATATCGTGCTATTCGTTGTGAGCCATTGAATCTCCAATAAAAAAAAACACTGCATCAGCGAAAAGTTGGGACATAACCAATTCACTTCAGAAAGGATTTCAAATAATTGCAACATAGAACTAGGGTATATTTTGACACTTCTTCCTTTTAGCCTGCACGAAGGTGATAGCTAAGGGACATGCATGAGACAATATTGAGTATCAGACAATTCTGGTATATTTTAAGGAAAATATTGGCTGCAAAAATATGTATTTTCAGTACATGCCATATATTCTACCACTATATCATTTAGACTTTGAAATTAAATTATATCAAAATATTGTTTTTGACATGATTATGCAATATAACTGTAAACAATGTAATGGTAGAACACTTACAAGATACAAAAAATATTGCTGCACACTGAGCCCTAATTCTAACGTCAACCTTAAGGCTTACCATAGCCCTGAATCTAACCCTGAACCTAAACCTAGCACTGAACATAGCCCTAGCCGTAAATCTTTGTCTAATCCTAAAAATATTAGTATCTCGTTATTTTGATGCTTTACCTTGGCAAAGCGTATTCATTTCCACCAAATCCGGTCCAGAGACACATACTGGTTCTACTGTGTGCTGATGATATGATTATCCTTAAATCAGACCAAAGAGTTCATTACTGGTTATGTAGTATATAATAGAGAATATAGACTTTCGGGAAAGGTTAATAAAACAGAAATTCTATGTTTTGGTTGAATAACCTGTAAAGCTGGTGCCCTGGTGTTAAAGGCCCGCTGCAGCGTTAAAGGCCTGAGCCGAAGGCGAGGGACTTTAACAAAGCAGAGGGACTTTAAAAGCCAGTATAGCCCTGCTACGAAGGGCTATAAGGCTATTAGAACATTCTGCCACTAGAGGGCAGAATGTTCTAACAAAACAAATCCTTTAGGGAGCGCGAGGGGATTGAAATCCCCTCAGGCTCTCTGAAGTCTTTGTTCACAGCCACAGCTGTGAACAAAGACACATTGGAATGTTGGCGCTCCGGGTTTATACCAGCCATTATAAGCCCGGAGCACTCCATTGTTTTCAATGGAGCTGCCGACAAAATAATACAGCCACATTTTTTGCCCTAAGAACACTTCTAAAACAGTTGGCTTCCCCAACAGCGGTCCCCCTTATCACCATTACTTGAGCCTGACGTTCTACCATTGGAATCTATGCGCAGGATGCGTTTCCAAACAAATTAGACAAGAAGCTTCATATAGCATATGGTTCAGTTTTCAGTCTCTGTTTTGGCTAGCCCAGTCGAATTCACAGGCCCAAAGTGGATTGGAATTTAAGGTCATGAAACAATCACTTGCCTGTGAGTCACAATTCATTAAGCTACGCTTTAGGATCCTCCCTACCCAAGCTCTTTAAAACATCTTATCTAGAATAAGGCGTAGCTTGGAGAAGACAGAAGGGTGGCAATCTGTGGGCAACTTACATGGTTGGCCTCAGGGTCTTCAGAAGAGGGAAACAGACGGGGCACTTTTTTTCAGGACCTTACGATACTGATGGCCCTGCATATCTCTAATTAGTTGGCAGACAAGGTTAACATCAATATTTTTTTTTCTTTTAGCAAGGAGAGGGCCTGAAGAAACACGAATATACCCTTAGAGCTCGCCGTAGCGGGCTCTATCGGCCATTAAAAGCCCCTAGAGGGCATAAAGTTCTAATTTGTAAAACAAAGACCTCATGGAGCCCGAAGGAATTGAAAGCTGTTAATAGACATTGGAATGTTGGAGCGCCGGGATTCTACCGGACATTAGAAACCCTGAGCATTCCATTGTTTGTATGAAATGGAGCTCCCAACATTCCAATTTTCTAATAAGAGACAAACACATGTGGCAAAGTATCTCTGTTCTAGGCTCTGCTGTGTCCCAGTTTCTTTCCAAAGACACATTTTAGCTGCACAGAGAGATTTCTAAGCCAGGCAGTTGCTCTTTTCTCAAGATGCCGTGCCTCTAGAAAAGCATACTGTATAAATGAAGCTATGCGAGGAAACTGCCTGCCCTCCCCCGCAACATCTGCTGCAGTCTTTCCTATCAGCATCTGGGTGTACACATATTCATACAGCTGTCTTGCTCACATCTACAGCATGAGTAATAAGTTTCACTGCCCCCTGTCTGCGTAGAGCACTGGATAAACATTTTCAAGTGAGGGGCTCGAACGGTAGGATGATGTGCTGAGATCAGACCACTATAAATATTAATACCATGCTAGCAAAATATCATCTTTTTATTATGCCAAAATAGAAGTATTGACAAAGCCCACTCTTCAGTTTACAGTTCATCCCAGACCTGAATCTATAAATCTATACATTTCTTGGAATTCTTGCTCGGAACATTAATCATTCAGTCTGGGTGTCACTCATTCCTGCCTTAGTGAATAACATACGAGTGCCAGCTGCAGCTGTACCTTTGGTGAAATTGTCTTTTGGGTGGTAACATCATGGTTGATATCTCGTGCCTCTTTGTTTGCCTTTTCAGGTGTGGTTGGCCTGCAGAAATTGTATTGGGAGGCCAACTTGACAAATAACAGAGGCCCCCCAAGTATATTTTTACACTGGCCCCCACAAAAGATTGATGGAACTTGATGACTTCACACCTCGAACAGGAAATGGAGATAGTCTACCACTGCACATCGTCTCATTAGGGGGCATATTAACAAGCCAGGCGATAAAATTATCGCCGCTTTAGCGGCAGAAAACTGCCGCTAAAGCGGCGATACTGGGCTTGATAATATGCTCCATGGAATTCCAGTTGAAGCCCATGTTAAATGTGAAGGACGTCTAACCTGAGCTTCAATTGGAATTCCATAGAGCATATTATCAAGCCCATTGTCGCCGCTTTAGCGGCAGTTTTCTGCCGCTAAAGCGGCGATAATTTTATCGCCTGGCTTGTTAATATGCCCCCTGGAGCTCAAGACTTGAGGAGGAAAGAGGCAGAGATGTGTTTTTAACGTGATTTTCCTGACTTCTCAATCAAGTGTCATATGAATGCTTATAATTCGGGGGGGGGGGTCGTAAGAATTATTTCGTGAGGCTACGACACCCGTGGTCCGAAGCAAATATATAATTAATCAAGCAGAATTTTGGAAGCAACGTAATCGAAGGTCTCCCCTAAATGTAGGATGCTGCCTTTGTCTCTGCAGCTGATCATGAATCCTTGTTCTATGCATCTGCCGAGTCCTGAGTGATGACCGCAGGTTCCTGATTAAGGACAGTGGAAGGATGCGGTAGTAGACACGGGCAGGGCTGCAGTGCTTTCTTGCATGAGTGGGATGTCAATGAAACTTGTCCACATATAGGTGAAATTCCACGAGGCAGTACATTTTCACCTGGCTGAAACTTAATGTCAACTTTTACAGTATATCAAATAAATGCATGTGTGTGTGGCCAACAGCTTGTGATAAGATCGCGGGTATATTACCTCGTTGAATACTTGTGAATGGAATTAAGGATTTACCCGGATAGTTATGTATTAACTGAGAGTGCACTGTGAAAGGGATATGTGATTATATTTCCCCTATCCCCAATGTGAATATTATGTTTTCTTTTTTTTATAAGGCAAGGGCTAGTGGCGATTTAGAGAACAGTCCGATTCATCTTTTGTCTTATTTTAGTAACATTCAGAATTATTGCTTTTTTATCTCGTTGCTAACATTTTTAAGTAACCAAACATGGTAGAAGTGCCTGCTTACTTGACGTGGATGATCTGTTAGGTGACAGTAGCATTTTAGCCATTTTGGGATGTTGGTAAGTGGGGCTCCTTCCGTGTGGGGCCCAATGTCAATGTATCTGCGATGACAGGACAATATGCTGAATGTAGGTGGAAAGGTTTTATGTAGGAGGCAAGTCTAAACCAGATGTGAAGATATTAACTCCATGACGATTGCCAATTGCTACCGGATTGGTAGGAGATAAAGTCGGTTAATATGAGTGCATGAAGTATAGAGCCAAATCGATTTTCATACGACTACATTTAACTGTCATTATTTATTGAGTTTTTATGGAAGTAAATCGATTTGCATATAAGTTCTGTGTGTTTTTTCTATATATATATTTCTAAAGGGTACACTCCTGCGTCGGGCAGTTGCATACGCAGTTCATAAATCATAGCAGTGTGTCTGGTTGTTCATGTGACACGGTCTGTGCGGACCTGAGACCCAACACTTACAAAGTTTGATGAAATTTGGTGTCTCCTCCGAATAAGCTATTTATAACGATGTGAAAGATATTAAGTAATCCAACACAAAGTGGATGACTTGTTAGATGATACAGTGTGATTTGATTATGAAATATTCTGGAATGGCCAGTCAGTGAGGATTTGTCTGGGTGGAATTGGAGCCATTGCATGTAGAGTTTCAGGCAAGCAGATGAATGTAAATGGAGAAGTTTAATCTTGGAGGTGTTGTGTCTTAGGACTGTCAGCCTAGGACCCCGCGGCCCTGGGCGGACTCAATGAAAGAATTACGTAATCATGTGGGAGGTGTTAAGGTGTGGTTATTAACAGTTATGAGACAATGAGAAGTTTCCATTTGAAGGTTGTACGCTGATGAATAAAGACTTTGGTTGCAAGCGACGTGTGTGACTTGTTCATGTGCATGCTCTCAGGCTGGGGAGGACATTACAACTGTCAACGAGTAGGGGATACGTGCCCCAAAGAAACAAGGTTGCTCTCCCTGAGAGTTTGCAAGGACGTAGCAAACTGATCGTGCATGTCATGTCACCCCAAACTAGGGCAAACGTTTCTGTAGTTCGCATATGTTGAGTGCAAGCTTCACACCAGCCCATCCATGGCCTTGTGGATAAATTGAAGGCCAAGCAGATGAGTGCCATTGGAAAAGTCCATCAAGACTTTTTGTTCAGGCTAAAGAAGAATACAGTGCGGCGAACACAACACCAAGCCATCATTCATACAAAGTGAGCGCTAAAGGAAGTGACAACCAGGTATAACACTAAAGGCAGTGACAACCAGGTACAACATAAAAGGCAGTGACAACTGAATATAATGCTTAAAGGCAGCGACAACCAGGTATGAGTAGTGAAATTTACTTATCGGATTTACAACCTCAAAATCAGGCGAGGTGACTCGAGAGCGAACACTGGAGTTGGACTCGCAAGGTTGTTGGTTCCCGTAGAAGCCCCCAAAGTCACCTTTGGAATAATTAATGTTTTCAGTCTACTGCCACAAGAGACATAGTGTGCAGTGCTGCTGCCTTTTTTAAACTTCCACCACCGTTCAATACTGACAAAATGCAGAATATTGGCGCCACATTGACCACAGAGATCAACACTTTAGATGACTTCATCAATGCTCTGGAAGTAGTAAATGATGAGAAAATCATTAACTAGTTAAAGAATCTTGTTGGTAATGGAGTAAAAGAAGGGATAAAGAAAATATCACAGACTGAGAAAAATATCGTACTGTCAGATCAAAGAAGCACTAGCAGCCAAGTTCAATCTGATGACAAACATCGACTATGAAGGGTACATGTTCAATCAAGTGAGACGACAAAAGGTACATTTTCAATCAAGCGAGACAACAAGTGAGTGAAATGATGAATTAGTTTGTTGACAGGCATGATATACTTATCAAACACTGCACCTTTAATGAATTTAATGATGAAGAAGCCACTTGTCTCAGAGTCCCTGATGGCTGTCTTTCAGACTCGTTCAGATGACACATGTTAAGAGAGACACTTAGTTTAGAAAAAGTACTAATGGCTGCAAGAGCAGAGGAAAGAGCAGATTGGCAAGCTGCCAACATGGAAGCTGGAACAGCAAAAAATGAATCACTGTTAATCATCAAGAGCAAACACAAGCACAATGTAGATGCATGTAAGTCAACATCCTCAAAGAAAGAAAAACAGTTTCTGATGTATATTTTCATTTCCACATGAAAGTAAATGTCCAGCCATCGGACGGATGTGCAAAGGCTGCAGAAAGGAGAACCATTTTATAACAGTTTGCAAAGCAAAAAAGAACCCAATTTTGTCATGGCGAGACGAGAAAATGGATGCCAAAGGCTTCCAGAAGCATTTTTGCCATGGCCACAGAGACAAAAGGCAGCTTCAACTGAGACAGGTGGAAACAAAATGAGCTCGATTATCATCAAGTTCGTCCTACAAGAGTTCCTCGACATCACCATCGAGCAATAGTGAAGAGGGTGAGTTTATAAAAACAAGTGAGTTGACGAAACAAAACAATTCATATGGACATTGCCCCAAGATCACACTAAAAGTCAGCGGTTGTCCCATAACCTTTGTAATTGACAGCTGTGCATCTATCAACATCATGCCAGTCAAACTATTTAACAGTTTGTCACCCTTCTGTGACTCAAAGCGTCAAATACAAGAGTGTACACATGGGCTGCTTTCAAATCGCTGCAGAGCCAAGGATCATTCACAGTGATTTTGTGGCATAAGAAGACATCTGTACAAGCCCCAACCATGTTTAAGTTACTCCGCCCAGTGAAGTCCACTTAGTTTTGCAACTGCTGCTGACATGGGACTAATATCTATCAGTCACAACCTAAATACGCAATCTGAAATACTGAAGCAGTCCCTGTCACTATAACAATGAAGGTAAATCTTCAGATTAACAAAGACACCTGGCCTATTGCTAGGCCTGGGCGGTAAATTCCGTTCCGCTCGCGGAATTTGCAGAATTTGAGGAATTTCACGTTCCACTGAGAACACGGAATTACCAAAATTCCGTGATCCGCTGTTTCGCTGAATTATTTGCTTGTTCGCGCTTTTAAAATGCATGTTTGCGAGATATTTTCCCCCAAGCACGCAAACAGCGTTCGCAAACAGGAAAAAAACATTGCGAACTGGCGGAACAAGCAATTACGCGTGTTTGCGGAAGTTTTGGGTGCTCGCGGAGATTTTTTACCATTTTGCGGAGCTTTGCGTAGCGCGACTACGCAAATTCCGCCCACCCCTACCTATTGCACAGCGGCACCGCAGAATAGCATTTCACCTACAAGAAGCAGCCGAAAAAGAACTAGAATCGCTGTTGAAACACAACATCATTGAGCGCTCTACTGGTCCCACACCATGGGTGTAGCCTATAGTGGTAGTGCCAAAATAGGACAGTGGAGGTGTAGTGCGCATTTGCGTGGATATGCACCAGGCCAACAAAGCAATCAAGAGAGAAAGATTACCTAGTCCGGACATTGCAGACATGATCATGCAACTGAACGGAGCCAAAGTCTTCTCCCATATTGACTTGAACAAGGAATACCATCAACTCGAATTGGAAGAAAACTGTAAGTACATTATCACTTTTCCGATTCATATTGGTTTGTTCATATACAAAAGGTTGAGGTTTAGAGAGCCATCTGCTGCAGAAATATATTCCAAGATGTTCTATGCAGAGTAATTCACATGCTTTCAATTACAGTGGTGATATACTGGTATTTGGAGCCATACAGAAGGAGCATGGTAAGGCTCTCAAACAAGTGTGTCAATTACTTACCAATGCAGGTCTCACATTAAATGCAGAAAAGTGTGATTTTCACAAAACCATCTTTGGGTACATATTTTCTGATGGGGGAATGACTCCTGATCCAGATAAAGTATAAGCTCTATCAGCCACTGGTCCCCCAAAATATGTCACCATGTTAAGGTCCTTTTTGAGCATGGCCAGCTACTTTTCAAGGTACATTCGTGACTTTGCTACAGTGGGTGCCCCATGGTAAGACCTGACCAAACAAAAAAACCAGTTCCAATGGCCCTCTGAATGTGGCCAAATCTTCAAAAGAATAAAGCATGCAATTGAATATGTGACAGAGATGGCCTACTTTGATCCTAAAGTACACACTGAAATTACTGTTGATGCAAGCCGAGTGGGGCCGGAAGCAGTCCTTGATCAGCATAATGGACATCCAAGTGATCAGAGATACATTGTGGTGTACGCCAGCCAAATCTGTCTGACACAGAACATGCCTATTCCCTGCCTGAAAAAGAGTCTGGCTGTAGTGTGAGCCTGCGAACATTTTCATGTGTTTCTTTATGGAAAGCATTTCACGATTGTCTCAGACCACCAAGCACTGCTCACCATATGTGGAAACCCAAAAGCTAAAATGCCACCTCGCATTGAGAGGTGGGGGTTGCATTTGCAAGAGTCTGGCTATACAATTGTGAATAAGGCAGGCAAGAACCAAAACCCTGCAGATTATTTCTCACGACTACCACTACAGTGGCACAGCTCAGCATTAAAAACGGCTGAGGAATACATCAACTTAATTCTAAGGACCAGCACTCCAGCGACCCTATCCATCGAACAGATTGTTGTACCTCCAAATGCAGTCAAAGCCTTGGATCTGCACCTGCGCGCCATGAGAGGTACTTGACCTGTTTTTAATTACATTTTGGCAGTCCACACGGCACCCCTTTACACTGTCCTACTCCCTGCTGACGAGAGGCAACTACCTCGAAACACGTGTCCAGGGATGGCTAAATGCAACACATACTGTTCTCTTTACACATCGTGGCATAGGCGTACCCGCCATCGCCACTTCATTTACCACAATCCTTTGGGGCAACTTGCTGGTGTGACGAGCAGTGTGCGACCAATTTGTGTACAAATTATTATGGCTCCCTTGAACTAACGGGCTGACGAGCCTTGGATCTGCACCTGCGCGCCATGAGAGGTACTTGACCTGTTTTTAATTACATTTTGGCAGTCCACACGGCACCCCTTTACACTGTCCTACTCCGTGCTGACGAGAGGCAACTACCTCGAAACACGTGTCCAGGGATGGCTAAATGCAACACATACTGTTCTCTTTACACATCGTGGCATAGGCGTACCCGCCATCGCCACTTCATTTACCACAGTCCTTTGGGGCAACTTGCTGGTGTGACGAGCAGTGTGCGACCAATTTGTGTACAAATTATTACGGCTCCCTTGAGCTAACGGGCTGACGAGCCTTGGATCTGCACCTGCGCGCCATGAGAGGTACTTGACCTGTTTTTAATTACATTTTGGCAGTCCACACGGCACCCCTTTACACTGTCCTACTCCCTGCTGACGAGAGGCAACTACCTCGAAACACGTGTCCAGGGATGGCTAAATGCAACAGATACTGTTCTCTTTACACATCGTGGCATAGGCGTACCCGCCATCGCCACTTCATTTACCACAGTCCTTTGGGGCAACTTGCTGGTGTGACGAGCAGTGTGCGACCAATTTGTGTACAAATTATTACGGCTCCCTTGAGCTAACGGGCTGACGAGCCTTGGATCTGCACCTGCGCGCCATGAGAGGTACTTAACCTGTTTTTAATTACATTTTGGCAGTCCACACGGCACCCCTTTACACTGTCCTACTCCCTGCTGACGAGAGGCAACTACCTCGAAACACGTGTCCAGGGATGGCTAAATGCAACACATAATGTTCTCTTTACACATCGTGGCATAGGCGTACCCGCCATCGCCACTTCATTTACCACAGTCCTTTGGGGCAACTTGCTGGTGTGACGAGCAGTGTGCGACCAATTTGTGTACAAATTATTACGGCTCCCTTGAGCTAACGGGCTGACGAGCCTTGGATCTGCACCTGCGCGCCATGAGAGGTACTTGACCTGTTTTTAATTACATTTTGGCAGTCCACACGGCACCCCTTTACACTGTCCTACTCCCTGCTGACGAGAGGCAACTACCTCGAAACACGTGTCCAGGGATGGCTAAATGCAACACATACTGTTCTCTTTACACATCGTGGCATAGGCGTACCCGCCATCGCCACTTCATTTACCACAGTCCTTTGGGGCAACTTGCTGGTGTGACGAGCAGTGTGCGACCAATTTGTGTACAAATTATTACGGCTCCCTTGAGCTAACGGGCTGACGAGCCTTGGATCTGCACCTGTGCGCCATGAGAGGTACTTGACCTGTTTTTAATTACATTTTGGCAGTCCACACGGCACCCCTTTACACTGTCCTACTCCCTGCTGACGAGAGGCAACTACCTCGAAACACGTGTCCAGGGATGGCTAAATGCAACACATACTGTTCTCTTTACACATCGTGGCATAGGCGTACCCGCCATCGCCACTTCATTTACCACAGTCCTTTGGGGCAACTTGCTGGTGTGACGAGCAGTGTGCGACCAATTTGTGTACAAATTATTACGGCTCCCTTGAGCTAACGGGCTGACGAGCCTTGGATCTGCACCTGCGCGCCATGAGAGGTACTTAACCTGTTTTTAATTACATTTTGGCAGTCCACACGGCACCCCTTTACACTGTCCTACTCCCTGCTGACGAGAGGCAACTACCTCGAAACACGTGTCCAGGGATGGCTAAATGCAACACATACTGTTCTCTTTACACATCGTGGCATAGGCATACCCGCCATCGCCACTTCATTTACCAAAGTCCTTTGGGGCAACTTGCTGGTGTGACGAGCAGTGTGCGACCAATTTGTGTACAAATTATTACGGCTCCCTTGAGCTAACGGGCTGACGAGCCTTGGATCTGCACCTGCGCGCCATGAGAGGTACTTGACCTGTTTTTAATTACATTTTGGCAGTCCACACGGCACCCCTTTACACTGTCCTACTCCCTGCTGACGAGAGGCAACTACCTCGAAACACGTGTCCAGGGATGGCTAAATGCAACACATACTGTTCTCTTTACACATCGTGGCATAGGCGTACCCGCCATCGCCACTTCATTTACCACAGTCCTTTGGGGCAACTTGCTGGTGTGACGAGCAGTGTGCGACCAATTTGTGTACAAATTATTACGGCTCCCTTGAGCTAACGGGCTGACGAGCCTTGGATCTGCACCTGCGCGCCATGAGAGGTACTTGACCTGTTTTTAATTACATTTTGGCAGTCCACACGGCACCCCTTTACACTGTCCTACTCCCTGCTGACGAGAGGCAACTACCTCGAAACACGTGTCCAGGGATGGCTAAATGCAACAGATACTGTTCTCTTTACACATCGTGGCATAGGCGTACCCGCCATCGCCACTTCATTTACCACAGTCCTTTGGGGCAACTTGCTGGTGTGACGAGCAGTGTGCGACCAATTTGTGTACAAATTATTACGGCTCCCTTGAGCTAACGGGCTGACGAGCCTTGGATCTGCACCTGCGCGCCATGAGAGGTACTTAACCTGTTTTTAATTACATTTTGGCAGTCCACACGGCACCCCTTTACACTGTCCTACTCCCTGCTGACGAGAGGCAACTACCTCGAAACACGTGTCCAGGGATGGCTAAATGCAACACATAATGTTCTCTTTACACATCGTGGCATAGGCGTACCCGCCATCGCCACTTCATTTACCACAGTCCTTTGGGGCAACTTGCTGGTGTGACGAGCAGTGTGCGACCAATTTGTGTACAAATTATTACGGCTCCCTTGAGCTAACGGGCTGACGAGCCTTGGATCTGCACCTGCGCGCCATGAGAGGTACTTGACCTGTTTTTAATTACATTTTGGCAGTCCACAGGGCACCCCTTTACACTGTCCTACTCCCTGCTGACGAGAGGCAACTACCTCGAAACACGTGTCCAGGGATGGCTAAATGCAACACATACTGTTCTCTTTACACATCGTGGCATAGGCGTACCCGCCATCGCCACTTCATTTACCACAGTCCTTTGGGGCAACTTGCTGGTGTGACGAGCAGTGTGCGACCAATTTGTGTACAAATTATTACGGCTCCCTTGAGCTAACGGGCTGACGAGCCTTGGATCTGCACCTGCGCGCCATGAGAGGTACTTGACCTGTTTTTAATTACATTTTGGCAGTCCACACGGCACCCCTTTACACTGTCCTACTCCCTGCTGACGAGAGGCAACTACCTCAAAACACGTGTCCAGGGATGGCTAAATGCAACACATACTGTTCTCTTTACACATCGTGGCATAGGCGTACCCGCCATCGCCACTTCATTTACCACAGTCCTTTGGGGCAACTTGCTGGTGTGACGAGCAGTGTGCGACCAATTTGTGTACAAATTATTACGGCTCCCTTGAGCTAACGGGCTGACGAGCCTTGGATCTGCACCTGCGCGCCATGAGAGGTACTTGACCTGTTTTTAATTACATTTTGGCAGTCCACACGGCACCCCTTTACACTGTCCTACTCCCTGCTGACGAGAGGCAACTACCTCGAAACACGTGTCCAGGGATGGCTAAATGCAACACATACTGTTCTCTTTACACATCGTGGCATAGGCGTACCCGCCATCGCCACTTCATTTACCACAGTCCTTTGGGGCAACTTGCTGGTGTGACGAGCAGTGTGCGACCAATTTGTGTACAAATTATTACGGCTCCCTTGAGCTAACGGGCGGACGAGCCTTGGATCTGCACCTGCGCGCCATGAGAGGTACTTGACCTGTTTTTAATTACATTTTGGCAGTCCACACGGCACCCCTTTACACTGTCCTACTCCCTGCTGACGAGAGGCAACTACCTCGAAACACGTGTCCAGGGATGGCTAAATGCAACACATACTGTTCTCTTTACACATCGTGGCATAGGCGTACCCGCCATCGCCACTTCATTTACCACAGTCCTTTGGGGCAACTTGCTGGTGTGACGAGCAGTGTGCGACCAATTTGTGTACAAAAGACATGCTTGTCCTTAAAAACATTATTTCAGCGCAGTCATAGAGACAGAGTGTTCATCCTGTGAGTGACGATGTTGAATTTCAAAAGTAGCGAAATGTCCAGGATGAACTGTCTGTCACTAAAGAAGGCATTGTGCTAAGAGGCTCCTGGAATGTTATACCCGAGAGTCTAAGACAGTGAGACATTGAATTTGCTCATGAAGGACATCGTGGCATTGTCACCACCAAAAGAGCCCTGAGAGATCGGGTGTGGTTCCATCGCCTGGATGAGAGAGTTGAGCGGAAATTAAAGCAATGATTGCCATTTATACAATTGCCTTTCTCCTTAGGTGACCCATCATCAAATAACTATGTCTGATCTTCCTGCTTATGCATAAGAAAGAGTGGCCATAGACTTCTTTGGGCCCCTAGCAAATAGCCATCACCTGATGGTGATCATTGACGAGTATTCCCACTTTCCTCTGGTGGAGGAAATGTCATTAACAATTCACAACAAAGTCATTAAGTGACTGGATGACATATTTACAGTGTGGGGCAAAACAGACATTCTCAAGTCTGACAATGGTCCACCATTCAATAGCAAGGAGTTTAAGGAGTTTCTGCCAGACTCATTGTCAAGCATCAAAAAAGTACACCCTTGTAGGCTCAGGCTAATGGTTTGGTGGAATGTTTTATGGAACCCTAAAATGAGTGATCCACAGTGCATAGATAGAGGGAATCAAGCTTAGTCAGGCCTTATGTCAAGTCCTCCATGCTTATCATTGGATTCCTCACTCTACCACTGGGGAGAGTCATTCTACCCTGATGTTTGGGAGAGCTATAAAAAACCAAACTACCACTGATGAATGATGAAGGGGTTTGTGACACTGATGCTGCTCGAAAACATCAGATTAAGCTGTATGCTGATCAATGTTGGTGAAATCAGGAGATCGTTTTTGACAAAGGTAACTGGGTTCTTGTCTAACAAAAACTGAAGCAAAAAAAAGATCCTCTGTTGAACTACTGAAAGTTGTGCCGTGCAAGGGACACATGATATGGGTGCGATGTCCCAGAAAATCCATCACAAGGGACTCGTCACATTTCAGACATCTCTCTCGACAATCATCAGTCCCTGTAATCCCAGATGAGGCTGTCCCTCCTGAAGGCCTAGATCAGATGTTAGATCCTAAACCCTCGCTGTCCACTCTGGGTACAGTTCAACTAACTCATACCATGCGATCTGGCCAAACTGTGCGAATAGCTCAATGAGGTATAAAAGAAATATGATGCTGCTGTTGTCTGTTGCGGCTGAAGACGGCTGAAATGCCAGAAACCAATCCTAGGAAGCTTGTTTCCGGTCCAGGGAAGGCATGGCTTGGCAGTTCGGGCTGGGCTGTTCCCATGAGGCACAGGGTCAGACTGATTTGCATATGGCCATGTCTGAACTGGGGTGGCAGAGTGGGCTAAAGAACGGTGATGTATCAAACCCAGATCTGTTGACTGGGTGTGAGTGTTTGATTGGTTCTGATGCTCCATCCATTACCACCCCCTTTTGTACCGCTTTGTTCGCCATAAGTTGGCAGGGTATGCTCAGACGTGAGTCCCTTGCTCACTTTGCTACTGGATTCAAGCAAGCCTGGCTGAAGACGGCTGAAATGCCAGAAACCGGTCCTAGGAAGCTTGTTTCCGGTCCAGGGAAAGCATGGCTTGGCAGTTCGGGTGGACTGTTCCCATGAGGCACAGGGTTAGACTGATTTGCATATGGCCAGGTCTGAACTGGGGTGGCAGAGTGGGCTACAGAACGGTGATGGATCAAACCCAGATCTGTTGACTGCGTGTGAGTGTTTTATTGGTTCTGATGCTCCGTCCATCACCACCCCCTTTTGTACCGCTTTGTTTGCTATAAGTTGTCAGGGTATGCTCAGACGTGATTCCCTTGCTCACTTTGCCACTGGATTCAAGCAAGCCTGGCTGAAGACGGCTGAAATGCCAGAAACCGGTCCTAGGAAGCTTGTTTCCGGTCCAGGGAAAGCATGGCTTGGCAGTTCGGGCTGGACTGTTCCCATGAGGCACAAGGTCAGACTGATTTGCATATGGCCATGTCTGAACTGGGGTGACAGAGTGGAATAAAGAACGGTGATGGATCAAACCCAGATCTGTTGACTGGGTGTGAGTGTTTGATTGGTTCTGATGCTCCGTCCATTACCACCCCCTTTTGTACTGCTTTGTTCGCCATAAGTTGCCAGGGTACGCTCAGACGTGAGTCCCTTGCTCACTTTACTACTGGATTCAAGCAAGCCTGGCTGAAGACGGCTGAAATGCCAGAAACCGGTCCTAGGAAGCTTGTTTCCGGTCCAGGGAAGGCATGGCTTGGCAGTTCGGGCTGGACTGTTCCCATGAGCCACAGGGTCAGACTGATTTGCATATGGCCATGTCTGAACTGGGGTGACAGAGTGGGCTAAAGAACGGTGATGGATCAAACCCAGATCTGTTGACTGGGTGTGAGTGTTTGATTGGTTCTGATGCTCCGTCCATCACCACCTCCTTTTGCACCGCTTTGTTCGCCATAAGTTGGCAGGGTATGCTCAGATGTGAGTCCCTTGCTCACTTTGCCACTGGATTCAAGCAAGCCCGGCTGAGGATGACAGAAACCGGTCCTAGGAAGCTTGTTTCCGGTCCAGGGAAGGCATGGCTTGGCAGTTCGGGCTCGACTGTTCCCATGAGGCACAGGGTCAGACTGATTTGCAAATGGCCATGTCTGAACTGGGGTGGCAGAGTGGGCTAAAGAACTGTGATGGATCAAACCCAGATCTGTTGACTGGGTGAGAGTGTTTGATTGGTTCTGATGCTCCGTCCATTACCACTCTCTTTTGTACTGCTTTGTTCGCCATAAGTTGGCAGGGTATGCTCAGACGTGAGTCCCTTGCTCACTTTGCCACTGGATTCAAGCAAGCCTGACTGAAAACGGCTGAAATGCCAGAAACCGGTCCTAGGAAGCTTGTTTCCGGTCCAGGGAAGGCATGGTTTGGCAGTTTGGGTTGGACTGTTCCCATGAGGCACAAGGTCAGACTGATTTGCATATGGCCATGTCTGAACTGGGGTGGCAGAGTGGGCTAAAGAACGGTGATGGATCAAACCCAGATCTGTTGACTGGGTGTGAGTGTTTGATTGGTTCTGATGCTCCGTCCATCACCAACCCCTTTTGTACTGCATTGTTTGCCATAAGTTGGCAGGGTACGCTCAGACGTGAGTCCCTTGCTCACTTTGCCACGGGGTTCAAGCAAGCCTGTCTGAAGACGGCTGAAATGCCAGGAACCGGTCCTAGGAAACTTGTTTCTGGTCCAGGGAAGGCATGGCTTGGCAGTTCCCATGAGGCACAGGGTCAGACTGATTTGCATATGGCCATGTCTGAACTGGGGTGGCAGAGTGGGCTAAATAACGGTGATGGATCACACCCAGATCTGTTGACTGGGTGTGAGTGTTTGATTGGTTCTGATGCTCCGTCCATCACCACCTCCTTTTGTACCGCTTTGTTCGCCATAAGTTAGCAGGGTATGCTCAGACGTGAGTCCCTTGCTCACTTTGCCACTGGATTCAAGCAAGCCTGGCTGAAGATGGCTGAAATGCCAGAAACCAGTTCAAGGAAGCTTGTTTCCGGTCCAGGGAAGGCATGGCTTGGCAGTTCGGGCTGGACGGTTCCCATGAGGCACAGGGTCAGACTGATTTGCATATGGCCCTGTCTGAACTGGGGTGGCAGAGTGGGCTATAAACCTGTGATGGATCAAACCCAGATCTGTTGACTGGGTGTGAGTGTTTGATTGGTTCTGATGCTCCGTCCATCACCACCCCCTTTTGTACCGCTTTGTTCACCATAAGCTGCCAGGGTATGCTCAGATGTGAGTTCCTTGCTCACTTTGCCACTGGATTCAAGCAAGCCTGGCTGAAGACAGCTGAAATGCCAGAAACCGGTACTTGGAAGCTTGTTTCCGGTCCAGGGAAGGCATTGCTTGGCAGTTTGGGCAGGACTGTTGCCATGAGGCACAGGGTCAGACTGATTTGCATATGGCCATGTCTGAACTGGGGTGGCAGAGTAGGCTAAAGAACGGTGATGGATCAAACCCAGATCTGTTGACTGGGTGTGAGTGTTTGATTGGTTCTGATGCTCCGTCCATCACCACCCCCTTTTGTACCGCTTTGTTCGCCATAAGTTGGCAGGGTATGCTCAGACGTGAGTCCCTTGCTCACTTTGCCACTGGATATAAGCAAGCCTGGCTGAAGACGGCTGAAATGCCAGAAACCGGTCCTAGGAAGCTTGTTTCCAGTCCAGAAAAGGCATAGCTTGGCAGTTCCGGCTGGACGGTTCCCATGAGGCACAGGGTCAGACTGATTTGCATATGGCCATGTCTGAACTGGGGTGGCAGAGTGGGCTAAAGAAGGGTGATGGATCAAACCCAGATCTGTTGACTGGGTGTGAGTGTTTGATTGGTTCTGATGCTCCGTCCATTACCACCCCCTTTTGTACCGCTTTGTTCGCCGTAAGTTGGCAGGGTATGCTCAGACGTGAGTCCCTTGCTCACTTTGCCACTGGATATAAGCAAGCCTGGCTGAAGACGGCTGAAATGCCAGAAACCGGTCCTAGGAAGCTTGTTTCCAGTCCAGAAAAGGCATAGCTTGGCAGTTCCGGCTGGACGGTTCCCATGAGGCACAGGGTCAGACTGATTTGCATATGGCCATGTCTGAACTGGGGTGGCAGAGTGGGCTAAAGAAGGGTGATGGATCAAACCCAGATCTGTTGACTGGGTGTGAGTGTTTGATTGGTTCTGATGCTCCGTCCATTACCACCCCCTTTTGTACCGCTTTGTTCGCCGTAAGTTGGCAGGGTATGCTCAGACGTGAGTCTCTTGCTCACTTTGTCACTGGATTCAAGCAAGCCTGGCTGAAGACGGCTGAAATGCCAGAAACCGGTCCTAGGAAGCTTGTTTCTGGTCCAGTGAACGCATGGCTTGGCAGTTCAGGCTGGACTGTTCCCATGAGGCACAGGGTCAGACTGATTTGCATATGGCCATGTCTGAACTGGGGTGGATCAAACCCAGATCTGTTGACTGGGTGTGAGTGTTTGATTGGTTCTGATGCTTCGTCCATCACCACCCTGTTTTGTACCGCTTTGTTCGCCATAAGTTGGCAGGGTATACTCAGACGTGAGTCCCTTGCTCACTTTGCCACAGGATTCAAGCAAGCCTGGCTGAAGACGGCTGAAATGCCAGAAACCGGTCCTAGGAAGCTTGTTTCCTGTCCAGGGAAGGCATGGCTTGGCAGTTCGGGCTGGACTGTTCCCATGAGGCACAGGGTCAGACTGATTTGCATATGGCCATGTCTGAACTGGAAATGTTTTTTTCTGCCTTTGGGGTCCTTCAGGGACCCCCTGACAAAGGCTAGGGGGTCAGGAACTCTCTACCCTGCCCCGTTTTCACGTTCTCCACCTTTCTTTTTCACTGTCACACACAAAATGTCGTCCGACACTTCCTGATTTCGACCGATTGGAATGTTGACTGACATCTAACCACCAATCAGAATTACGCTCGCGGACATTTGGTGCGCGCACCGTGCGCGCACGGTGCACGCACGGTGCGCACATATAGATATTTATGTACTTTTAACTGCAATTTTCTCAGGAACTACTGAACAGATTGGCACCATATATTCAAAAGGCACATGCCTGACCTGAGGACTACCTCTTTGCCAAATTTCATGTAATTCTGTTCAGCCGTTCGGGCTGGTCCTTCGACTAAAGGTCCCATGGGAAAATGCATGGGGAAAACGCATTTTGGGACCCCCCTTTTTTCTCAGCCCCTGCTTGACGAACCACCCCGAGACTTTCAGGGTAGGAGCTGAGCAGAGCGCCCCAATAGTTTTGAAAATTTCACGAAGATAAGTCAACCGGCGCCAAAGTTATTCAAAATAGAATTTTCAGATTTCCTATGGGAACTCGGTCCTAACTATAACTATCTACTGGCAACTGCCAGTAGATAATATATATATCTGAGCACAAACAAACATCCAACGTGTTTCGGCCTCGCCTCAGACCTTGATCACGGGTTGGTGTAGAAAAACAACTGTCCCTCATTTATTTCATTCACAATACCATCATTGCTTCCTGCCCCACTGGCTCCTGGTACAAGTAGTTTGGTAAATTGTAGGTGACACAATGCATTTAGCGCAAATTTACTAAAAAAGTGCAATAGTGTTAATAGAAAGTGCATAGTGCAAGGACAGTCATTAGTGATAAAAAACATGTAATTTAAAAATTCAGAGACACAATTTCATGCATTTTAGTTGCAGTTGTGATATTTCCAATTTCTTGTATCAAACTTACCATGAAAACTTTACTGTCCATTTGTATAAACAGTACCCTCAAGTGGGTGACTCCCTATAATTTAATTTTCTAAAGAGAGTCCATTAATTTTTCTACAGTCTCAAGCCTTTTTTTAACAGGGATTGCACATTATTTTGTTACTTTTACACTCTTAATCTTTGCATTGTGTTTTCAACAAATAATACCCTCCAGTGGATTAGCATTTTGTGTGTGCTGAAAAATACAGATGTCTAGTTTTCAAAAATGTGCACCTTTGCTAGATTACACTAGCTGCCGGCTGAGATATGGACCAAAATCCACAGCTACTCACTTTGCAAGAAAGGGGTCAGTTTTGAGTGGAAAAATGTGATGTATCTTTGTTACGTTTTGGACCGTTTCCTTCCACGGGCACTAGACCTACCCACACATACCTACCCATTTTATTTGGAGACTTGTGGGAATGCTGGGTGGAAAAAAGTTTGTGGCACCTCACAGATTCCACAGTTTTCCTTCACAGAAATGTGATGAAAATGTGTTCTTTTTGTCAAAGTTTGAGGTTTAAAAGGGATTTTGGCTAACAAAAAAACCTGGTGAGAGCCATGCGAATCACCCCATGCTAGATTCCCCCAGGTATCTAGTTTTGAAAAATGTTCAAGTTTGCTAGGTTTCCCTAGGTGCCTGTTGATCTAGGGCCCAGAATCCACCGCTACCCACTTTGCAAAAGAAGGGTCAGTTTTGAGTTGAAAAATGTGCTGCGTCCATGGTGCATTTTGGTCTGTTTTCTGTTGCTTTTATCTTCGGGGAATTTTGGGAGGAAGGAAGTGTGTTGCTCCATGCAGAGTCCAGAACTTTTCATCACAGAAATGTGAGGAAAATCTATTTTAGTCACATTTTGAGGTCCCAGGGGATTCTGAGAAAAACACCTGATGAGTGCCACATAAGTAACCACACCCTGGATTCCCCCAGGTGACTAAAATGGTCCATTTTGATAGGTTTCCCTAGGTGCCGGCTGGCCTAGGGCCCAAAATCTCCAGCTAACTACTTTGCAAAAAAGGGTCAGTTTTGAGTGGAAAAATGTGATGTATTCCAGTAGTGTTTTGCAGTAATCCTGTCGCGGCCACTAGGCCTACCCACACAAGTGAGGTACCATTTTTATCAGGAGACTTGGGGAAATGCTGGGTGGAAGGAAGTTTGTGACTCCCCACAGAATCCAGAAATTTCTCTCACAGAAATGTGAGGAAAAATTGTGTTTTTTAATCTAAAATATGCAAGTTAGCTAGGTTTTCCAAGGTACTGGCTAAGCTAGGACCCAAAATCCACAGCTACCCAGTTTGCAAAAAATGGTCAGTATTGAGTTAAAAGATGTGCTGCATCCATGTTGCATTTTGGGCCTTTTTCTCTTGTGGGCACTGGGCCTGTCCACATAAGTGAGAAACAATTTTTATCAAAAGACTTGGGGCAATGCTTGGTGAAAGGAAGATTGTGACTCCCTGCAGATTCCAGAACTTTCCATTACAGAAATTTGAGGAAAACATATTTTTTAGTCAACGTTTGCAAAGGATTCTCGGTAACAGAACCTGGTGAGAGCCACACATGTCACCCCATACTCAATTCCCTCAGAGTGTCTAGTTTTGAAAAATGTGCAAGTTTGCTAGGTTTTCCTATGTGCTGGCTGAGCTAGGGCCTAAAATCCTCTGCAACCAATTTTGCGAAAAAAGGATGTTTTAAGTGGAAAATATGCTGTCTCCATGTTGCTTTTTTGGCCATTTCCTGTCTTGGTCACTAAGCCTACCAACTAAAGTGAGGTACCATTTTTATTGGGAGACTTGGGGAATGCTGGATAAAAGGAAGTTTGTGTATCCCTGCATATTCCAGAACATTCATCACAGAAATGTGAGGAAAATGTGTGTTTTTTAATTAAAGTTTGAGGCTTGCAAGGGATTCTGGGTAAAAACAATTGGTGGCAGACACACAAGTCACCCCACCCTGGGTTCCTCCATTTGTCTAGTTTTTAAAATGTACAAGTTTTCTAGATTTCCCTTTGTGCAAGGTGAGCCAGGGTCCAAAATCCACAGCTACCAATGGTGGAAAAAAGGGTCAGTTTCAGTGGAAAAATGTGATGTGTCCAATGTTGCGTTTTGGTCCGTTTCCTGTCACGGGCACTAGGTCTATCCACACAAGTGAGGTACCATTTTTTATCGGAAGACATCTGTAAGCATAGAATAGTTGAACATTTGTTATTACCAATTGGATTTAACTGCATTTGTGCCTTTCAAATGTAAGCCAAAGAATTAGAAAGAAGACATTTTGAAAAATACCCTCAATCATATGCTAGTACGGGTACTCACAAATTCAGAAATCCACAAAAAACTACTACTCCTAAACGTCATACCTTATGCCCATTTCAGAAATACATAGGTTTTCGTGATACCCATTTCTCACTCTGCATATTTCACCATATTAATTAGTCTATACTTGCTACACAATGAAAAACCACTGTACCATGCAGCATAGTGGTTGGCTCTGGGTACCTTAGGTTCTTGGAGAACATACAAACCCTATATATCTCTGCAACCACAAAGGTCTAGTGGATGCAATGGCATGTTGCTTTTGTAAATCAGCCTGTGTGACAAACAGAGATGAAAACGTTATCAATACTGGCAATTTTTCCTAATCATTTTCAATATTTCTTAATTTCAGCAGTTTTGGGGGGAAACTGATGCGGGATTTACTCATATGTCCCCTTTCTGAATTCAGAATGTTATCTACTTTTCACAATCTATAGGTTTCCTGGATCACCCATGGGTTTCACACTAGTTTCCACCACAAACTGGAAGTAGGCTGAGAGCACACAAAAATTGGGAAAATGGGCTACTTCTTTGAATAATGCCAAACCTTTGGTAAAGAAATATGTTTTTTAATTAGCTCTGCATGTCCCTGGAGGCTGAGAAGCAGATGACTTTAGCACAGCAAACCGTTCATTTATGCCATTTTTAGGGCAAGACACTTTTATATGGAGCACTTTTTTCCAGTTTTCCCTAAAAATTCTAAATGTAGCTATATTTTGCCTAGTTTGTCCGTCTCCTCCAGGGGAATCCACAAATTTGCCACTTAAGTCTCCCCAAATTTCTAGTTTTCAAAAATGTACAATGTGCTAGGTTTTCCTAGATGCCAGCTGAGCTAGGTCCCAAAACGCACAGCTATCCATTATGCAAACAAGAATTTGCAATGCAATTGGTCTAGCATTTGCGAGAGTTAGAGCTATTGGCATTGTAAATGACAATTTCTTTTACTTATGTGTTTTGGTTTGGAGTGTAGTGCATGTATGTGTTATGTAGTGGAATTATATGGGTTGTACTGGAATTGTTAGTTGTCGAATTGTGTGGGGTGGAATTGTATGGTGTGTAGTTCATTTGTGTAGTGGAATTATGTGGTATGATGAATAGATGGTGTGAGAGCAGCACAGAATAGATAGAAAGGAAGATAAAGATAAGATAGGTAGTTTGTTTAGGAAGTGGGGAATAAACTTGAGACCGAGGAGCAGAAAGTGTGTTAGAAAGAGAGAATGAAGGGGAGAACAGCCTACAGATGCATACAGAGGGAGCACCTGTTTATGCAGAATACACCCTAAGAGGAGGAAAGCATGGGTTTGAGGGACGGAAACCTTGAAAAGGTACAGGAAAGAAACTGTGCTTGAAGACCTGAAGTTGCTATATATGTGAGAGTGGCAGGAAGAGTATGCAAGAGAGTGGGAGAGAGGGGTGAGAGAGAGTACGAGAGAGAGAGAAAGATAGAGGAACGAGTGGGAGGGGCACTGTTAGACTTGGTGTAATGATTTTGCACACTTTTCTCACTGCTGACCAGTGGTAAAGTGCAAGTGCTCCTGTAGTAAAATGTGTTATGGATTGGTGTTTCCATGATTGGTCTATTTGATTTATGTGTCAGTCCCTAGTAAAGCGCACTGCGCGTGCCAGGGCCCATAAATCAAATGCTGTTGTTGGGCTGCAGCCCTGGATTGTGCCACCCACGCAAATAGCCCGTAAAGTGTAACTCTGGCCTGCCATTGCAGAGCCTGAGTGCAGGGTGGGACTGCCATGTCGACTTGGCATGTGCACCCACTTGACAGTCCCTAAACCTTCCCTCTTCTACATGTTAGCCACCCCTAAGGTAGGCCCAAGGTACCCCTGTGGGCAGGGTGCATTGTACTTGAAAGGTAGGACATGCCCTGGTGTGTGTGCATGTCCTGATAGTGAATTAAAGCCAATTTTCTTTTTCACTATTCCAAGGCTACCTGTTTCCATAGGCCAGCATGGGTATTTTGATTATAACATCTTATAATCCTAACTGACCCAGGGAAAATGGTAGAAGCACGAATTTAGTATGCCTGAACTCAGAATGATAAAATACATATTTTAGTGAAGCTGGTTTTAATATTCTGTGTTTGAAAATACCACTTTTAGAAAGTAGGTATTTTCTTGCCTAACCATCCAGCCTGCCTCTGCTAGGTTGTGCATTGCATGTCTGGTTTGTGAGTGACAGGTGCTGGGGTGGCTCCAGGAGGCAGGGGGAGTCAGCGCTAGGCTGAATAGACATATCTGCATTGGGAGTGGTGGGAGGAGTAGCACCTGGACCTGAATAGGGCTGTGCCTGCCTTCCACAATGCTGGCTCCACCTCCTGTGGTGCGTCTGATGACCATGGCCCACACTGACAAAGGAAGAAGTTGTGCACTGGCAGAATGCACCCAGAACTGGTTTTGACTAGGTACAGACACTCTCTGCCATCAGAGAACGAAGGATTTGGTGGTATAGATATTGGGGGCCAAACCCCAGAACTTTAGAACTCTTTTGGACCAAGAAGACTGCCAAGAAGAAGCTGTGAGGAGGAACTACCACTTTGCTGTCTGCTTTGCTGTGTGGGCCTGCTGTGGCTGCTTCTGTCTTGGGAAGTGAAAGGACTGGACTGAACTTTCTGCAATCTACTTTTGTGAGTTTCTCCAAGGGCTTGAGGTAGAGTGTGCCCCCTGTTCAAGAAGTCTTAGGAATAGCAAAGACTTCAAGCCCTTCTGCCCTCAGCACTGAGGACTGTGTGTTTTGTGCTGCAACAGAAGAAAAGGAACTCGATGATGTCTACGACGCCGCTGCCGACTCCGTGTCCTGACGGCACCGCAGAGGGCACCACCATAACGCCACACCGCGACACTGGTCTCACCGACGACGCCTGCTGATGCCGCCACCGAGCCGCTGCTCTCACCGCGACCTATGGGCACCGCACTCCGCACCGTCTCGCTTCCCAACGAAGCCTTGGTATCCCCAACTACGCCACTCCATGCCGGAATTGACGTAGCTGCATGCACTGTGGTTCGAGGGTGCCGCTCATAAAGTTACACAATGCACCACCCTCATCCCGCACCGCAGCCTTGGCCTACCGACACCGGTGCCATCGACTCCAGTTCGTCAGCCGACGACAGCGCTTCAGCAACGACGAAGCCGCTGCTTACACCGTGACCTGCCAGAACCGTGATGAGCACCGCCTTCATCTCACACTGTGACCCTGGTCTCACAGACGCCGCCATCTAATGCCGCCACCGAGCCACTGCTTGCACCGCGACCTCAGGGCACTGCACGCCGCACCGCTGCACTTCGCACTGCAGCACTCGACGCCAGCGCTCCTGACTTCAACAAAGAGGATTTCGATCTGTAACGCGTGTGACTTTGAGGGCCCCGACGACTCCTGCACCGACCTCCGGAACCGACGCCTGTGGAAGCCGTGTTTTTGGAAGCTCACCGAGAGGTCATCGACGCCCTGAATTTCTGAAAGGTACTGTTTGCGGGTCTTCCCGACACCATAGGTTGCCCGCGGCGCCGCGGTCAGCCAGAACTGCTTGGATTTGTTTGTTCACGACACAGTGATAGCCCTGGATGGAGCTATCGACATTAAGGAACTGCTTTTCAAGGGTATTTTGATAGCTAAATATTTTTAAGTACTGTATTGTGGATTTTTATCGTTTTGGTCTTGTTTTAAGTATACAAAAATATTGGATATTTTTCTAAACTGGTGTGGTGTCCGTTTGTAGTGCTTACACTGTATTACTGTTGCTTATGTGCAAATGCTTTACACACTGCCTCTAAGATAAGCCTGACTGTTCGTGCCAAGCTACCAAGGGGGTGAGCAGGGGTAATTTTAGGAATGTCACTCCCTTATCCTGACAAGGAAGAAGGGTCCCTATTTGGACAAAGGTGCAAGCCCTTGCCAACTAGAGACCCCCATTTCTAACAGGCACTCGGGGGATGGGAGGGAGAGGTGAGAGGTGGATGAGTGCACAGAGTGATGAGGTACAGGAAAGTAGCATGTGAGAGTAGACAAATGAAAAGGAAAGACAGACATTTGAAAGGGAAAAGGAGAGGTGACCATCAGAATTTGGCATGCGTTGTAATGGTATGCATTGTAATGGCATGCGTTATAGTGACATGCGTTGTAATGCCTGCGTTGTAATGGCATGCGATGTAAATGCAGTTGTGTTGTAACACCAGCGTTCTAAAGGTAATGCGTTGTAATGACTGCGTTGTAATGGTTGTTTCCCTGTGCTGATGCCTGAGATGGTGATGTGCTGATATTGAGGTTTGTGCTGTGCTAGTTCTGAGGTGGTGCTGAGTTTGTGTTGCACTGGTTGTGAAGCATTGATGAGGAGGTGGTGCTGTGCTGATGCTCATGTGGTGTTGAGGGATGCTGAGGAGATGCTGTGCTATTGCTGAGTTGGCGCTGAGTGATGCTGTACTGCTGCTGACTGATGTTGTGGTGGTGCTGAGTGATGCTGATGTGGTGGTGCTCAGGTGGTGCTGAGTAATGCTGAGATGGTGCTGTGCTGATGCCTGAGATGGTGATGTGCTGATATTGAGGTGGTGCTGTGCTAGTTCTGAGGTGGTGCTGAGTTGGTGTTGCACTGGTTGTGGAGCATTGATGAGGAGGTGGTGCTGTGCTGATGCTCATGTGGTGTTGAGGGATGCTGAGGAGATGCTGCGTTATTGCTGAGTTGGCGCTGAGTGATGCTGTACTGCTGCTGACTGATGTTGTGGTGGTGCTGAGTGATGCTGATGTGGTGGTGCTCAGGTGGTGCTGAGCTGGCGCTCAGGTGGTGCTGAGTGATGCTGAGATGGTGCTGTGCTGATGCTGAGGTGGTGCTGAGTGATGCTGTGGTGGTGCTGAGTGATGACCAGGTAGTGGTGAATTCACTCTGCTCTTCACACTTTCCAACTTCCTTTTGCCGATTTCTTCCTGGCATAGGAATTTAAGTTTGTCAATCAATCTCTTTCTCAGATCCATTTAGGGAGAATCTGTGCAGTAAAGATAGCAGCTTATCCATGATATAAGAGAAAGTTCAAACGAAAACCTACAAAACGTGTTTCCCCAGGTACCTCCTGGACACCTGGATGGCTTAGCAAATGCCAGAATCCAGGCAAAATCCCCTTCTTTTGAGAGTGTTTCTCGACAACGACCGAAACGGCAGAGAAATATATAGAAACACGGCTTCTATGCAGACTTCGTGATGTTCTGCCTTAGGTTTGCTTTCACAACACTGGTTGACTTAGAAAGTTTATTCACAAAAGTAAAAGAGCTTCTTAAAAACTCACTGAAAGGCAGGATGATTTTGGCACAGGGTAACCTCTTGATGGGGTCACAACAGAAATGCAAAAGGTCACAAGGTGGCTGTTTCAATTATCTGACTATGGAAGGTGCTATACCAGGAAGTTGTGATGACGTCAGCAAAGCTATTTTTCTTCCTCCCCAAGTGACTTTTCTCTTCTGTAAACAGCAGGTAGCAGCACATGATAACTTTTGGCGTGTCGCAGCGGCGCGTTTTTTTTAACCAATACCAGACCAAACCAAAGATTTCATGCCCATGAACCCTGTTATGCCTACAAACTCCACCTTTGACTTTAAACGGTATTTATTCCAAAAGCAGCGCAAAAATTGACACGGTTAGCAGGTGAAAATAACATTTACTCACCATTAGTTACACATTGGAATTGGATTCTTTGGTTCATTGTTCTTTTCATGTAGATTTATTTCTGCATAGGTCAAGCTACGCCAAATTGTCCTCACAAAAAATAGGGAGATAGTGCTCTCATTTTCAACATGCTCCGAATTTATTTTCACCGGCCCTTTTAAATTTCATTCGTGGAGCACTTTGTCATATGTCCGCCTATTTCTCCATTGAGCAGAACAACAACATTAGGCAACACACTTAAAATGTTGATCATTTTCATCTAATTGACTGTTTAGGTATTTACCATCTACGAGTTGAACGCACCGCCGGGCATTTGATCCAAAACAAGCCAGAGTAACCTTGGCAACATACGCGAGTCCTACTAAGCGGCATATCAACAACAACCGGCGATAATTATCGCTAAGCGCACTTAGCGCTAGGATAATTATCGCCGGCTGGCTTTGATTTTTATTGCTGAGATAGCGTGCTATTAGCAACGCTTATTTCAATAGCGATAAAAATCCTCACGCTAAGTGGCTAACGTGAGATTATCGCTGGAAACCCAGCTGGAAACTTAGCCATGATATCCTCCGTCCATAGGTTATCATGGCTAAGTCAGAAAAATACCAGACGTAAAAAAGCAGCGTTAACCGCGGTTAGCGCTGCTTTTTTTGTCTCTAACAGGGTTAGCGATATTCTTGATAATAGGAGAAATGTCGCTTAGCGACATTTCTCCTATTATTTTACTCTGGAACGCCCCCTTTGCATCTCATTAGAGATGCAAAGGGAAGCGTAGAGTAAAAGGGTGCTAATATGCAAATTTGCATGTTAGCACCCTGTTGTTGATAGGGTGCTAGTTTTATCTCTGCTTTTTTGGCTTTTAAAGTAAAAAAAGCAGAGATAAAGCCCTTGTTGATATGCCCCTAAGAGAGCCCAACGCTAGCTAAAATCACGGACAGTAAATACAAGCAGCGACCAGCGGCGTCAGAAAGTAACAATTTAAATCAAGCATTGGCATAGCCAATAGGTCTCGCTTTTGGGACCTTATAAGTATTTAATTATGCAGCACAATATCCTTGGTGCAACAATATTAACTGTTGCATGGCTAAACACTTATAAGGTCCCAAAGGCGAGATCTACTGGCTATTCCAATGCTTGTTTTTTTTAGCTAACAACTGCAAGCATAACTAAAGGAAAGGACACAGCTCAACCCTATTCATAAAGACTTGAATTTCAGGTGCCCCAGCTAGGCGTGCAGGTGTGAGACTAGGCCTAAATATATTCCAAGCCAAGAAAAAACACATTTTATGGTAAGAAATACAAATGAAAAGAACAAATATGTACAAAGAATGCATTTGAAAAAGGGGTTGCAGTTTGCACACCGATGTTCACTGAATGCAAACAAACCTCCTAATACTCAGTTGAATGATTGGGTGCCTAAAAACATTATAGATCCAAATGGAAGAGTGACGCGATGGGGGGTCACCAAAAGAAAGGCCTATCTGCGGAAATGCCTCCAACTGCAAGAAGTGTCGACAATGCCGAATCATAACACCAACCACAAGACCAACGGAAGCAAGAGCATGAAGAAGAGAACACTGCCTCAGGATGTCACAGTCCACAAATCATCCCCCAGAGCATAATTTAAGAAACTGTATGACATTGTCTAGTGGACGGAAGCGCCACCTTCATCTGTGCGTTGCTTCACTTAAATGGCTCCAGCTATACCGCAAGAGCCCCCATGGTACATGTAGGGAGCTAGGGGAGGGGGGGCTGACAATGGGTGCAGAGTCCAAAAGCACCAGCTGTGCGAAGCCCCTGCCCTTCGGCTTGTAAATAAAGACAGGCTGATTGAATGGCCCCATGAGTGACGGTCTTCCTTTATTAGGTCGAGCCTATAGCACGAGAATTGATCCATTTTGAGAGACATTCTAAAGATAAACACAACTGCGCCCTTTCCAAGAAATAAACAGTACGAGGAAAGTGCGTTTAGTTTCCAAATGACAGGTGTAACCAAGATAAGTAGGTATGGATAGTCGCGCAAGCAAAATATGCCATCTGGTACGGGCTGACAAGGAGCAAAACCACTGCGAAATCCAGTCTTGAGGAGACCTTCAGAGGCACATGAACTGTGACTGACATAACATATGTTCTTGGGCAGAGCAGAGCGGAGGAATATAACATGGGAACAGTGTTTCCCCTGAAATTCAGAGAGCTCACACAGCTGCAAAGTTTGTATTTATTTGCGGTCGCCCAAAGCCAGCAAAATTCAGATATGAATGAACCCACAGTAGATCTTTCATCCCTTGCGGGTGACCGAGCTGCGCCATGAAAACAAAGATGCACGCGTCCCTGCGACTCCCTGCTAAAGCGTAGCTGTCACGAGGAAGGCGCCTTGTCTTACGCGACATCTTCTTCCGGTTCTGGCTACCAGCCAAGAGCACGCTGACAAAGGGCATTTTTGAACCTGAACTTACATCTGTGAAATTGAAACCACGATTCCCAGAATGCAACGGGGCATTGACTAAACATATACCCAGAACTTGCAGAGGGTGTCACCCATGTTTAGATTCCCCGTGGCAACTATTTCCTGTGGGTGAAAATGCATTTTTTTCAGAATGTTACCCCTACTATTTCGCATTGTAAATTCAAAAATGTAAAATGGGAACTAAAGAGTTGGTAATTCCCCTACACAAATGAGGAGTTCACCACTCATATTAGCAAGGAAGGTCAAATGACGACCTGGGTGTCCATCTTGCTCTTTAAAATGTTCACGTCCTATTACATAGACTGGCTCTGAAAAGCCCAGGTGGGAGACGGCGAGAGTCTTTTGTACCAATACTTTTAAGGACAGAAGGAACAATAATGTATAACAATAATCATGAAAAGACGGCAAAAGTGAAAGCAAGGGTACACACGCGCACCGGCAAACACGCGAGTGGTGCGTGCACAGCACCGCCAAAAGTGAAAGTCATCACGCCCCAGATGGCACCTCGGGCGCTGAAAGCTGGCAGATGTGTACGTTCACGCTCGTGTGAACGAAAGCTTTAGGCCAGCAAAAGCTGGTGGGTAGCACTTCGAAAACGCACTTACTAAATGTCTCGCCTGAGACAGCGCATAAGCTGGCTCAGGCGAGACCTAAAAAAAGACTCGAGCACAGTGGAGGGCGAGGGGGCAACGCAGGGGGCAGGATTACAAACCCCACGGGAGAGGGGAGCAATAGGAGAGCGGTGGAAGCAACAGAGGGCAGGGAATGCGTGGGGCATGGAGCAAGCTGGCGGCTGCGCGCGTGCAACTGAATGGAAAAAGAGGATAGCTACTTGATGCCTCTCACACAGAAGAGTTGTGGGAGAAAGGATGACAAGGGATGAAATTTTAAAAAAATGTCACGACGCTAATGCATATCAATTGATTTTCTTTTTGACTTTGGGGGTAAGAGAAGAATGTAGGGCTCACTGGCAGACTGTAAGGCAGGCTTGGGGCACCCCGGAGCGGTACCTATAAAAGCGGGTCCCAGACTTATCCAGGCTAAGATTACTAGAACTAGCAGGTTGCACAAAATGGTGCGATCAATCACTGGTCGCTGCATAGATTGACCAAGGAAGGAAATCCCCTTCCTACACACTTGTAGAGCTGCGGAATTATATACACAGTCTGAACAGAGGTTATGAACACATTATTGGCAATAATGACGGTTGTGATGCAGCCAACATTGCAAGAGTGCATCCCATAGATGCAGACAATCAAATAAAAGTACCCCCCTGCTACCCTGTCTAATGGTTGCCAAAAGGGGTTTAGCTCGCAAATGAGGCTTAGCGTCCATCCCTCAAAAATTGGCAGAGGTGCCCACATCAGTGCATGGGGCCAAAAGAGTGTTTACAGAAGCATGGGTTGCCCCCGAAGATCTGAGGCCTATGGGTGTAATAGAAGGCTTTGCAGTGAGGGGGGAGGGGGGATGAGATGCACATTCTTGTGTCGGTTGGCACACTACTGTAGGGAGTGCTGAGAAGGGGTATGCACTGAAGGTAAAATGGTTTCAGCCAGAAGTACAACAGTCTGCCTTGTGTTCACCAGTCTCTTCCGCCCCCAAAACAGATGATGCAAGCTTAAAATATCAATTATGAGGAACTATGTAATGGGCTGATTTGGAGAGCATCTACATGGTTGTTATATGCTTAAATGCAAGTGTGTTATTTTCCCTCAAAGAGTTATTTTAAAATGGAAATATCAAAGCTAACGGTGTTAAGATTGACGGGATGACTTCTCTATTAGGGATTCGATGAAATGGCATAGTACGACACTGAGTCTTGTTTTCACTAGAAATAGCAATCTCTAACAGATACACTAAAGGACACAACCACTAGAGATTAATACACCCACGAATACAACGCCATACTAAACTTTTCAAAGCAGTACAACGTACCCATCCTAAACTTTGGGCTTCAGTATTTACCAAAGCATTCCCCACCAATTCCAGGTAACAGGTTATGCCTGGATGAGGAAAAAATAAACTTGTACCAAAAAATGTTACGAATAAACACGGCAGCAACAATTTTTCAAGAAACATCTTTGTAAACGTACTGAGCATTTGTCCACCAAGGGTGAATATGAGAGGTCTCACTTCCTTTTTGCTATTTCTATTGACAGTTTCCCTCAATATCATTTATTCTAAGTGAGCTGGGAGAAAAATATGCAAAGAATGTGAGGGTCACAAGTATTTAAAATGAAATCAAACCAAACTTCAATCAGGGTGTCATATTATAATAAGACAATATGGTGACCGGCAACCCTCTTAATAGAGACAGATTACTACGAATAAACAAAAATGTAGACTTTTATCTTCAGGAAACTAAGAAAGATTTTAACACATGGGTGGTCAGCGTGGCCGGAAACTCACACTTTACTGCTACTTCGAGATGAATGCCCAATCCTGGTGCCCATTACAAAGCGGCAAGACACAGCATGAATGTTGGCAATGCTGCGTGTTGCTTTTAAAGTAAGTATGGAAAATATTTAATAAAATTACACGTAGCTTAATGTTACTACATTAAGGTTCTCGCCAGGGAGAAAAATGTATACACATGGAGACACGCTCCTAGGCTTGCATCCTTTGGTCCCTGTAAAGGCAAATTCGTCTTGAACTTGCCAAATGACATTTGGAGTGACTCACTTAACCGCCACGCTACTGTGCACTTAAAGATGTCTCAAAGTATTTGCTTTCAACACATGTTCAAGAAACAGCGCGTCCTCATGGCCAGGTGAGATATTTTGGTTTAGTGCAGTGGCCTATTCCACAGGTTACTGCATATATTTCCACTTTAAAAAAAAAATTTAAAAAAAATAACGGACTGCAATCAGAAGTAATCGTGGATATCGGACTTTACTACACTGCCAGAAAAGGTTAATTGCGTAGCACACAAAGCAGAATACAACCTGCAAAGAAGGTTTTAAAAAAAAATAAAAACTATTTAATACCCAATAGAAGCACAGGGAGAAAGAAGCATTCGAGCTAAGACTGCAGAAGAGAAAAAGAGAAGGGCTGCAACAGTCACGGAGAGACAGCATGAAATAAACAATCAAAAGTGACACGGCCGCACGTGAAAGCGAAACTGATCGCGATCATGAACAATGGGGGGCGGGAAGAATTGGAAAAGGAAAATTAAACTGATGAGGAGGGAATGCGTGGGGGGAAGGGGAGCAACATGGTGGGTGGAGGGCTGCTAAAATGCGGATCGCTTAAGCATGCGAAAACAACAAAAAAGACGCGAGCACAGTGGAGGGGGAGGGGGCAACGCAGGGGGCAGGATTACAAACGCCACGGGAGAGGGGAGCTTGCCGGCCACCAGCTTGCTATTACGTGCACAAGCGCACGCGACTTGCACAGCAAGCCAGATGGCAGCTCTGCACGTCGCGCGGGCTTGTGCGCAAGCAAGCTGGTGGCCGGCAAAAGCCTGTGGGTAGCACTTTTAAAACCAGCTACTAAATTTCTCGCCAGAGCAGCGCATGCGCTGGCTCTAGCGAGACCTAAAAAGAGTTCTCCCACACAACATCTGAAGAGGGAAAGCGTGGGAAAACTGTAATTGGCCGGTGCGCCTCAACCTTGAACGGAAGTGACGTATCAGGAAAGTGAACAAATTAGGATGCAGCAAAGAACAGCGACACTGGAGTGAACCAATGGTAAGTAGCAGGCAGGAAAAAAGGGCCATTATTGATTACAGCAGGTCTTGTATATAGCACATGCATGCTGCAGCCTCAACCTAAAAAAGGGTCCGTTTTGAGTAGAAAAATTTGATATATCCATGTTGCATTTTGGTTTGTTTTCGTGAGACTTAAAAATGGGCTACCTCTTTGAAAAATATCAAAACTGTGGTAAAGAAATATACCTTTTATTCAACTTGGCATGTTCCTGGAAGCTGGGAAGATTATGACTTTAGCACAGCAAACAATTTGTTGTTGCCATTGTTAGGAAAAATCCGATGCCTTAATCCGGGAATACATTTTTCCCGTTTTCCCCCAAAAACTCAACATTTTGCTATATTTTGCCTATTTTGTCAGCCCCTCCAGGGGATTACACAAACTTTGGGTACATTTAGAATCCACAGGATGCAAATTTGACAGGGATACTTTATGTGGAAAAAGGTTATGGAGCTCTAAGCACAAATTACCCCAATAGCCAAAAAAAGGGCTCAGCTCTAGGGTGGGAGGCCCAGCAGGTAATGGGTTAAGGATCCGCCAATGTCTATTTATTGATTTCTTTATTTGGTGTAATATGACTGAGTAGGCTGTAACACATACTAGCTGTGGGTTTTGATCTCTCTTGCGTGTGTTCTAAGATGGCTTCTCTGCTGTTACTTTTTGCTCTCTTGAATGTATTATTGGTTCTGGATACCCTTGCTGTCTGAGTTTGTTGCTCAGGTTATCTGCTTGTTTATTGAAATCTTCCATATAACTTCAATTCTTCCGTAGTCTGAGGAATTGTCCAAATGCCAGTTTTCTTCTTAAGGGGCGAGAGTGGAAGCTGTCAAATCTTAGAAGGGTGTTTTTGTTACTGAGTTTTTGATAGATGTCTGTTCTAAAGGGTCCATTCTCATGTATGATCTTAAAATCCAGAAAGGTTAGTCTGTCTGTATTCAGCGAATTAGCGAATTAAAAAAAATCACTCTGTGGTAATCCCTTCTAGAAATTCTATTTCACTTGCCTGTTCGCCTTCCCATATTAGCAACACATTGGAGATATCTAACTTGGTTCCTGTATGGATTTTCATGGGTCATAATGCTTGATTGTTCAAAATGGTGGACAGAAAAGACATATGATATTTGGGGCGGAGGTGCTTCCCATAGAGGAACTGTGTAGGGTACCCTCTAAATAAAAAAATTCTTAGTCAAGGCTAATTGCATGCATTCTAGTGCAAAATGGCATGGAGTGTTATAGGGCCATTTTTCAGAGAACAGTAGAACTTCCATTACTCTCAGTGTTTCCTCCTGAGGTTAACTAGCATACATTCTTTCAATATCCAGTACAAACAAAATGTTCTCCTCTGGGTTGTACCGTATATCCTTGAGTAGTTTCAGGAGGTCTTTCGTATCTTTGATATTTGAAGAGATGTTCTCGACCAGCGGTCGCAGAAAGTGGTCACTAAATTTGGATAGCGGTTCGAAGATAGAGTTTATTCTGCACAATATCGGTCTTCTAGGTACTGGTGTGCTATTTTGTGTATTTTTGGTATGTGGTAAAATGTCGGAGCAGTAGCGTTATCTACCACAAAAAATTATTTTTTAGCTATACATCTGTTGGTCTCAGCTTCTTCAATTAGGTAATTGATCTCATCTATCAAGGGCTTTGTTGGGTTCTGGTTCAGATTCATGTAGTAGTGTGGATCGTTCAGGAGGTGGAGGCATCTTCCCTATACTCTTTTTTGTTCAGTATAACTATAGCCCCACCTTTATCTGCTGGTTTAATTATTATTTCTTCTTCTATTTGCAGTGATCTGCTGGCTTCCTTTTCTTTTCCACTCATTTTATCTGTTCATGTTTGTAAGATGTTTATGACCTTTAGGTCGTTATTCACTGCCTGTTCAAAGTCCCCTATCTCTACAGGTACCGTATTCATAGGTGGGTTGGAGGTAGTTTGCTTCCTCAGGTCTGAATCAGATTTTGCTATGCCCTCTATTCTGTCCATAAAATAAGCTTTTAGTGTCCTTTTGTGAAAAAACCACTGCTAGTTCACATCGGATCTTCAACGTGGGGACAGAAGGGGGTAGGGACAAAACCTAGTCCGTTGATTATCACCCTTACTTGATTGCTAGAAAGTCGCCTGACAATTTGACCACTAGATCAGTGCAATGGTTCCTGGGGTCACGTCCCTCGTCATGCTCCTTGAGTTTATTCTCATAGTATAGTATTCCTATTGTATTTTGGGCTCTATTCTTATTTTGCCTCTTTCTTGGCCACAGCCCATGATAAAAAAAGAAAACTATTATGGTGTGCCAGGAAGCCTTGGTTAAATTGAAGCGGTTTTGGATTGTACTATTCATAAAACAGTGGTAGGCTCTGAGGGCCCTGGCATAGAGTAAGATAATTGGGGTATGGAGCATTTATTGCTACGCATCTTGTGCCTCTGCCTCTTCCCTCCCACATTCTTCTGAGTTCTTCCCAACTCTACCATTCCTCTGAGTCTGATAACCAACCTCTTATAGATATATTGTTATCTTTTGCCACTGATCCTTTGAGAGTTTTTCTAGTGTAGGCCGTATGGATAAAACCACTCAAATGCAAATTTCTTCACATCTTTCTGAAGTTTCTGGATTTTGGATTGTGTCAGAATTTTAATAAATTCACTTAGATCTTTATTTATTTCTTAAAGTCTTTTCTTAAATAATGTTGCGGGTGCATTCCCATACAATTAGGCCTCTTGGGGCTGCATTGGATCTTAGATAATTTGGGGCGATTACGACTTTAGTGATCCTGCGCTGGTTCTACGCCAGCTCGGTAGTGTCAAAGCTGCGCAAAAACCTCCCACCTGATTATGATTTGAACTTGTGCAGGCGAACAGTCCTTTTGCCCTTGCCATGGCGGTGCCCTAAAAAAGGGCACGCAATGTGAACGGCAAAAATGTTCCAGCACGGCATGGACTGTAAAGTCCATGCCGTGCTAGAACTGAGGGTGCGAGCAGACAGGGGGGCACATGTAGTGTCCCCCTGAATGGACCTCCATGGCAGGGGGGCATGGGGTTCCTGTAGGGCCCCCTTTGTTGCCCCTCCACCAGCCTTTTCGTGGTGGTGAGCCCGCCATGAAAAGCTCGCAGAGGGGAAACTCATATTATGATTGGTGGACCGTGACGGTCCAGGCTTGCATATTATATAGGCCCTCAGCATTGCGCCACTGCCGGGAACGGCGGTTCCCTGGAGCAGCCGGTGAAGCAGTGGCTGGTTCTAAAAGGCACCTTGTAATGAGGCGGACGCAGGACCGCCACCGTTGCACCACCGCAGTCTGGTGGTCCAAGACCGCCAAACTCGAAGGGCCTTATTTATGAGGCCTTACACCGCCGCTGTGTGACATTTTTGTGACGCTGCAGTGGCGTTAAGAATGCCCACACTGCGCCATATTTACAAAGTGACACATCTAAGCATATGCTTCACTTTGTAAACCTCTGCGCTACATTATACCTGCGTCAGGTATAATTCATGCCGGGTGGACGTTCCCCCTTAAAAAATGCTCGTATAAGTGGTGCTGTGAAATCTATGAGATTTCACTTCGCCACTTCTACGAGTTCACTGTGTCAAATCCTTGCGCTTGCTTCACAGCAGGCGTAAGGACTGACAAAGGCCCTTTTACATGGAACTGGCTCATGTGCAATGACACATTGCTGGAGTTACATCTTCTTTTCGACACACTCCAGCTATGCGTCATTACTGCGCCACCAGACGTATGTGGTCAATCCTTGTGACATGGAGTACTGAACTCTAAATACGGTGCATCCAAGGTGTCGCAAGGAGGGTGCAATGAAAAGTGTTGCATCGCTGGTTTCATTCAATGCAACACTTTTCATAAATGAGGCACGAAATCGGGCCGTAAGTCATGATGACTGTGTGGGAGCGTGTTTCCTTGGATTAGTTTTTGTTCTGATAGTGTCTTCAAATGATCTGCTTTCGCAATGGACTGTGTGATATTCAGGTCATGGAGGAGTGGGGGGCCTGATAGAATGGTCCGGGTTCAGTGTTGCAATGGAGGGTGTGTGTTATATCTGGAATTAAACGATTTCTTCCTATTTTTATTATTCTTACCTGTCACGAGGGGCTATTTGTTCCCGAACTGAAGAAGAAACAATCGAAAACTTCCACACCAGTGACCTGCTAGGATCAAAACTCAAATTAGAGGGAGAGAGGAAAATTTTTCTGGGGGGGTTTCCTCAATATCCCTAAACTCATCTCAATCAATAATACCATTCGAGAGGGATCATTCTAGACAGTGTTCTAATAGGTACGAAGAGGGACTTTTGTTCACACGGACTCTCACCCACATATTTCTCTGTGGCATGTGCCTCACCGCAGGCCAAAACCACTCTCAGATTGACTCCTTTCTTTGGGAATAAGCAGAGTTCTCATTTACAGCTTTTGAAGTAGGTTCTAGCCCGACTCTAGTTGGCAGTTATTCTGCTATATTATTTACTTGTGGAGCAATTCTTTGTCTCCTCTCTTCATGCTTTTTTATCCTCCCCTCTGCTCCTTATTGTGATCCGCCTCTTTCCATACTTCCTCCTTCCTTGTTGGTATGCTCCAGCAGACCCTCATGGCTGTTCTGACATGAAAGTTAGGGGATCTTGTGGCTATCATTGGGTGTATGTACTTGCAAGTACTGTTATCTTTAAAAGCTGAATAAAGCTGAAATTACCAGAGGAGTTTCTCCTCTTCATTACACGTGGCGACAAGCATCATGTACGCCTTGTGTTCAGCTGGTACATCTCAACCTTCCAGCCCAGTGTGGTACCTTCAGTCCAGAAGAGCTCTATGTACAAGCCCCAGTTTTGATGGATACAAGTATTGCTCCTGCCTGACATCAATCCCCAAGTTTGTTATCCAGATACTGGTTTCACTTTGTTTGTTCGAGGGGTCATGCAGCTTCCTGTGAGTGCTCTAGCAGCCTTGCTACTGCTACTATGGACACAGTGCTTAGGGGCATATTATCAAGGGCCTTATCTCCGCTTTTTTGGCTTTAAAAGCCAAAAAAGCGGAGATAATGTTTTCGCCCTATTTACGAGGCAGTGCTAACATGCATTAGCGCATGTTAGCAGCCTTTTTACCGAAGCCTCGCTTTGCATCTCTAATGAGATGCAAAGTGGGCGTTTCCTTCAAACACAACACGGGAATCATGGCTAACTGCACTTCTCCCTATCAACAAGCTGGCCCAGGACACCAATACCGACGTTAAAATCCACGCTAACTGCAGATATCGCCAAAAGCTAACGTCTGCAAAAAAGCAGACTTAGCCATACATATGATGGGAGGTGGATTCTATGGCTGAATCCACATCTCCCTATTTGCAAGGAATACCTTATCGCTTTCGTTGTTGCGCTGGATTTCCAGCGATGTTCGCGGATTTCGCCGCTATCGCCGGATTTAATATCGCCGTGGAGATATGTGTTGTAAATAACACGATATCTCGGCGATCAAAACCGGCGGTAGCCGGTGCTAAGCAAATCCGTGCTAAGGCCACTCAGAGATATTTAACGCTGTTCTTTGGTGATATGCCCCTTAGTTTGTAAAAACAACATAAGTGCCAGGGTTCTCGTCAGGAGGCCACTGCAGCTTGCATCACAAATTGCCCCTGCCATGCTGCCAATGATAGTAACGACACAACTAGTAATCGTCACACACTTACAAGTATGACCATTCAAACTATTTCAGGCCCACAAAGCTATAAGAATTGCTTAGGCGGCAGGTAATAGTCGTTTTTAATGTATATTGAATTAATAATTAACTGTTGTTGTGGTCATCTCTCAATTAGCCAGGCAGTGCCACCTTGTGGCAGATTGTCACTAGCGCTGGTGTTGGCAATTAAGTGCCGGTGCCCAGCACCGGAAACCACCAGCTCAAATTAAGCAAAGCATGGATACATCCACTATTGCCATTCATTGGAATGCTGATTTTGAAGTGACTTTTGCTGCCGATCTCCAGCTCAAGACTAACTTCCCATTCCTTCTGAGTTGCCTCTCCCGGCTGGGATGGTGATGGGGCTGACATCTGACGTGCTGGTCGCACTGAAGGATTTGTACTACCTTTTGCTTGCACATGTGGGGTGATGGCCTGCCTACTCAGTGCGGAGCGCTCTTCAACTGTCACCTTGAAAGTTTGACACACCTACTCTCAGACGCCATTTTTCAACTGAGTCTTATTATATTAGAGTATTTCTTCTACAATAGCACACATCTTATTTCACAGCAGTGATTATGCTAGGAAGAAGCTCTTGTTGACCACCACCATCCGTTCTTCGGAGAACTCATGTGAAACTGGTAATTTATCACAACAATGCACTCCCATGCCTTGCAGTAATATTGATTGTTCATGCAAAAGGGTGCATTATGTGATGCGCACACGATTTATATTTTGATATAAATGTTCTAGTTTGCTGTACATGTGCACATTTTACAACTGATAGGTAACTTCTAAATACAATTACTTCACTCAGCATACAATTCCTTCATTCATTTCTCTTCCTAAACTTGTATTGCATTATCACTGCTATTTTTTCGGTAATACATTGCTTTCACTTTCTCAGTAAAGAATAGCAGAACACATTAAATTTGATCGTCCGCAAAACGTTCTTTATGGGAAGGCAGACACCACCCCCTATTCCCTGAAAGAGATGGACGAAGAATTGCTAACCTACTGAGAAGGCACAGAAGCGGATAAACGGGTATAGAGCAGAAACACATTTATATTACTTTATTGCCTAGGCTCATAAGCCATATACATATTCAGAAAATTAGCGAATATAGGGGCATATTTACAACAACTGGCGATAATTATCGCAAAGTGCACTTAGCTCTAGGATAATTATCGCTGGCTAGCACGGATTTTTAGCCCTGAGGTAGCGTGCTATTAGCAAAGCTTATCTCAATAGCGGTAAAAATCCTCACGCTAACTGGCTAATGTGAGATTATCGCTGGGAACCCAGCGATAATCTCACGTTAGCTTGTTGATATGGACTCACAAATTTACCCATGATATCCTCCTTCCATAGGATATCATGGCTAAGTCAGTCCTGAAGCAGGTGTTAGGAAAGTAGCGATAACAGGTGTTATCGCTACTTTTCCTGCCGCTATGCTTCATAGCGTGGGGCTTGATGATAGGAGAAATGTCGCTTAGCGACATTTCTCCTATCATGTCAGGTCAGGAACGCCCACTTTGCATCTCATTAGAGATGCAAAGCCGGGCGTTAGAAATCCCCATGCTAAAGCAAGGTTTCACGTGTTAGCGTGACCTTGCTAATATAGCGATAAAATTATCGCCGCTTTTCAGCCGAATACGGCCGCTAAAGCGGTGATAATTTATTATCGCCTCGTTGTAAATATGCCCCATAGTGCATGCAGACAGGGGAGGGCACTTAGGTGACTTTGAGACAGCCTTGAGCAGGCTAGAAAAAAGATCCAAACCATTATTATGACTTTAGAAAGTTACCATTTTTTATACACATACACAAAAGCCTAATGAAACGTTCCATGAGCTTTTAAAAGGGATTTGGCAAACACTTGCAATTACCGCGCATCAGTGAATGGGATGATGAGTGATAAACCTATGGTTAACAGTAATTCCAAGAAGCTTCAGGAGATATTGGTGAAAGGTGATTCCGCTTCAGGTGAAATCATAACAACCTCAAATGTCAGTCAGTCTCATGGGTAAAAGAAGTAAATGAAGATAAATCAGAAAGACAACCTTTTGAAGTATGTATTGTGGAAGGTAAGTTTAACAAACTGAGGGAGATATTTACAATAAAATGTCAGAGCGCTGTGTTACTCTAAAATTGGGATGCGCTGTATTTACAAAAATACAGCGCACCCCTGCATATCCCCTAGTGCTGCTGCTAAGAAAACTGCCTAGCGCCAGTGCAGGCACCCTAGCGCCATGTTTCCTGGGTGCCAGCGCTGCAGGGGTGATTGTTTATGCGCAGGAAGGGACACCTTCTTACGCATAAACCATCTTTAAAGGCACTTTGCTGTTTCTATGTGTTCTGCATTGTTTCTATGTGTGCTGCAGCACACATGGAAAGAACAAAATATAAGGAGTAATTTGTAATTTCTCCTCGTATCACCATCCTAAAACTAGGTTTTACCTCGCCTTAGTTTTTGGCACTGCCCTAGCCTTTTAAATATGGGGTTTACCTGATCTTAGTTTTTGGCACTTCCACATCCTTGTAGATACGAGGCAGCGTAAAAAAGCAATGGGTGTTGCGGCAGAATACTCCTTTCGCGCTAAGTGAAGCTTAAAAAGGGGCCTTATTTGCAAGGTGGCATTAAGCCACGTTAAGTGGTTTAACGCCACTTTGTAAATTAAAAGGGGATATCGCCACCAGAACGTCACTAAAAGTGACGTTCTGGTGGCGATATCCCATTATAAATATGCCCCCCAGTGATATAGAGAAAAGGGGCCATGATGAAATAACGTGCTTCAGGGGCATTAGCACCTTCATGTCACTTCCTGCAAATGTAGCTCCCCCAAATGAAAGACTGTAATTATCCTGGTAGGAAGAGGCATTTCTGTAGAGTTTTGGAGAGTAGAGAGTGTGGAGAAGAAAAAGTAGGGAAATTGAAAAGTGCCGAGATTATTCAGGAAGGAGACTGAAGTCGATTGATAAAACGCATGGTTTCGGTTATAAGCGAACAAGCACCTTTTTGCATGAGGATATTTCTGGTCCTCACCTGTGCATCAGTCATACCAGGGGCAAATGTTCGGAAGATTGTTGTTCTTGCTTTCTTGTTAAATGTTTTATAAAATCTCAATAGACACATTTATTTTTAAAGTGTGTCCGGCGTTAAAGTTATCGCCGCTTTATCGGCAGAAAACTGCCGCTAAAGCGGCGATAATGGGCTTGATAATATGCCCTTGAGAATTCCAATAGAAGCCCATGTTCACACCAGAATATGGGCTTCTATTGGAACACACAAGGGCATATTATCAAGCCCATTATCGCCGCTTTAGCGGCAGATTTCTGGTGATAATTTTAACACCGGACCTTGATAATATGCCCCATAGTGAAGCAGCAGCAGGAACCTAACCTTAGAAAATTATCATTTTAAGAGAAGGATGTTAATTTAGTAAAATGCTCAACGGTAATGTGAGTTTTAAGAAAAGATTGGCTTGGCTCAAGATTTGTGTTGCCTATAAAGGGTTGCGTGACTTGAGAAATCAACACAGACAGATCATTCTTTGAAACCTGTACTCACCAGAACTGGTTCTTGCCATCAACAATTTAGACAATAAGGATCTAAATCATATTATTGTGGCGATCTTTAATAGTTTTAGGAGACCAAGAAAACTTGAAAGGCTTACAAAACTGAATTGTAATAAAATCTGATGCTTTCCCAGTCAACCAAAATTTTTTAATTGTTCCTATAATTGTCATAAAATTAACTTCGAAGTGTATTAAAAGATATGATACCTGAGGACATCAACAAAGAAGTAGAGTCATCAGAGTGGATTTCTTCTATAGTGCTGAGAAAAACAGGTGACTGCAAACTTTGTGTGTTAACCTCAGAGTACAACTATTAAAATTATCCCTTACATAACAACAACAAAATAATTTCTGTGTTGTTTTGTGCTTCTATATTTTCCACCTTTGAGTAAAATGTGGCCTATCACCATGTGTAACTTGCTCTAGAATCTAAGTCTCTTGTCATTTTCATAAGACATTTGGCCTATTCAGTCTTAAAATTAGTCCCTTGGGTTGGTTTCGGCCGCATGCGTTGTTCAAAGGGCTATGTTCCACCTAATAAAGGAATTGGAATCATTTGGGAAAAGCTTTCTAGGTAATATGCTTGTATTAGAAAAAGATAAGGAAGACCATTTTGAAGTTTTAAAAACAAGTTTGTTCTAGATTGTCCAAAAAGGCTGGTGTGCTAAGTGCTGACAAATGGTCTTCATTTCAGAATTGTTTTTTACTTAGGCCTCAAGTAATGGAATTTTTCCAAAAGTGGAATTGGTGGATACAATAAAAAAAGTCTGTAATCAAAATTCCACGAAATGATCTTTTCTTTTGCTAGGTTATGTTAGTATTTTGCAAAAACAACAGTTGATGGACAGAATGCAAAACAATGTCATACATTCACCCCAGTACAGAGATCTGGGCCTAAATCCATCGTTTTTTTGCTCACCATGCCTTTCCAGTTTGAACCCAGCCATATGCAAATCAGTCTTGGCCCTATGCCTCATGGGAACAGTCCAGCCCGAACTGCCAAGCCAGGTCCTCCATGGACTTGAAACAAGCATTCTAGGACTGGTTTCGGGGTTTCACCCCTCTTCATCCAGGATAGCTTGATTCCAGTGGCATGGAGCGCACGGAACCCACGTCTGAGCATACCCGTCCCACTCGGTGTGACAAATGCAAAAACAACAGTTGATGGACAGAATGCAGAACAATGTCATACATTCACCCCAGTACAGAGATCTTGCCCTAAATCCATCGTTTTTTTGCTCACCATGCCATTCCAGTTTGAACCCAGCCATAAGCAAATCAGTCTTGACCCTGTGCCTCATGGGAACAGTCCAGCCCGAACTGCCAAGCCAGGTCCTCCCTGGACTGGAAACAAGCATCCTAGGACGGGTTTTAGGTTTTCACCCCTCTTCAGCCAGGATAGCTTGATTCCAGTGGCATGGAGAGCACGGGACCCACGTCTGGACATACCCGTCCCACTCGGGGTGACAAATGCAAAAACAACAGTTGATGGACAGAATGCAGAACAATGTCATACATTCACCCCAGTACAGAGCTCTGGGCCTAAATCCATCGTTTGTTTGCTCACGCTCGGGCTGGACTGTTCCCATGAGACACAGGGTCAGACTGATTTGCAAATGGTCATGTCTGAACTGGGGTGGTGGAGTGAGCTAAAGAATGATGATGGATTAAACCCAGATCAGTTGACTGGCGGTGAGTGTTTACAATGTTCAAACGCTCCGTCCACCATCCCCTTTGGTTTTGCTTTGTTTGCCCTAAGTTGGGAGGGTATACCCAGACGTGGGTCCCTTGCTCACTTTGCCACTGGATTCAAGATAGCCTGGCTGATGAGGGTTATGAACCCGAAACCGGTCCCAGGATGCTTGTTTCCAGTCCAGGGAAGACATGGCTTGGCAGTTCGGGCTGGACTGTTCCCATGAGGCACAGGGTCAGACTGATTTGTAAATGGCCATGTCTGAACTGGGGTGGTGGAGTGAGCTAAAGAATGATGATGGATTAAACCCAGATCAGTTGACTGGGGGTGAGTGTTTGCAATGTTCAAACGCTCCGTCCATCATCCCCTTTGGTTTTGCTTTGTTTGCCTTAAGTTGGCAGGGTATACCCAGACGTGGGTCCCTTGCTCACTTTGCCACTGGATTCAAGATAGCCTGGATGATGAGGGTTATGAACCCGAAACCGGTCCCAGGATGCTTGTTTCCAGTCCAGGGAAGACATGGCTTGGCAGTTCGGGCTGGACTGTTCCCATGAGGCACAGGGTCAGACTGATTTGCATATGGCCATGTCTGAACTGGGGTGGTGGAGTGAGCTGAAGAATGATGATGGATTAAACCCAGATCAGTTGACTGGGGGTGAGTGTTTACAATGTTTAAACACACCGTCCATCATCCCCTTTGGTTTTGCTATGATAGTATTTTAGCACATTTGGCAACAATTTGTGTTAATGTAGCCAATGAGGGAATTGATGCATAAAAGTCAACTCATTTTGGAGAAATCAGTGGATATCCACAAAAGTCATACCACACAGCGTTCCCACACTTCTCCTGATAAGAAAGGTACCACACTAGTAAGGCTGGGTCAAACACCCTCTACCCGAAAGGGCCCAAATGAAAAGTGGAGAAATTTAGTTTTTCCTTAGAATTTCAGTCTTTGTGGCAAGGTGGGTAGCTGCAGCATTTGAGTCGAGGGTTGGATACTACACAGAGAAACCTACCAAAGCCAGACATTTCTAAAAACTATTGACTCGAGAACAGGGTGGTCTGACTTATGTGAAACTCACCACTATTTCTTAACCAGAAAGTCCAGCAAACATAAAAATCTGGCTAAAATGAGAGATTTTTCTCATATTTCCAAGAGCGAAAAATCAGAAATCTGTGGTGATCCACAAAAGCCTTCCGACCCAGCATTCCTGCACTACTCCCAAAAACACAAGACTTCACTTTTATGGCTGAGCCAATCACAGTGACAGGAAAATCCACCTTTCTGAGACCATTTCAGAGGGCCACAGGGAAAGTATGAGATACCAACCATGGGGGTCGTGGCCTTTTACTCCTGATGTCCTAGGGCCTGACCTACTACTGGTCCTCAGTAGCTGGACCAAGTACTATTTTCTCCAGCAGTTGACTGTCAGTGGTACATGAGTCAAGTAGACGAAGGCTCTTCAGGAGACAGCAGGTGAAACACATACAACTCAATGTACAAACAGTAGTAATAATAAGGTGATTGTCTAGTCAAATATTTGCTATTATGAAAAAAGGAGTATTTTAATGTAACACATAATGCATAGCATCGGCACACACTAAAATAACCTTCAGAGCCTCTTACGGTTGATGCACAAGCATCATCCTTGATGGAATCAGTGAGTCCCTTTTTCCTGTTTAATGGGACCTGGTATTCCCTATTCAGTACCGGATGTGACTCCCAGATGTGACTCTATTTACGTAAGGCCTTAAGAGTTAAGTCAGAAAGGCTTGGCTGCTAAGTTTATGCAAGTCCACGGCAGGCTTGATGTTCTCTAACAGCCTTACCTGACCCAAGGGCAGCCGACAAGTCCAGAGGACTGTTGCTCCTTTGCAGTCTTCGATCTCCACATGCTGATTGCCCAAGACCTCACATGGTCTTTCCTTGATGTTTAGCTTCTGGATGACTATGCTGAGTCAGACATCACCAGTCAGCTCCTAAAGCGATCAGTAAGTGTTCCCAGCAGTTTCCTCGGCACCAGTCAGAGCAAAAGCTGTGGCTCCAGACTGGGTACTTTCAAAACACAATGCCATCACCCATTAGGCCTGCATGCAAGTGTCAGTGCTGCATTCACAGTGCCACCCCATTCCCGGAACATGGGGGTCTGCTCCGGCATACACAGGAGATGGCCCAACTTTCACAGTGGTCCCCCATGGCACACAGGGGGGTCATCCGACTTGGCGGACACATGGGTGATGGCCTGAATTTCGCAGTGGCCTCTTCCTGCTCATGGGGTCACCGTCTTGGCAGAATCGGGCAGAGCACACACACTTCTGCAACGGTCCCAACAGAAAAACATTTCACATTTCACTTACCAGGATCTACTCAAAAGGATCCCGCTGGGTCTCCCTCCCTCCAGGCGCTCTCCTCACAGGGCCCACTCCTCCTGGCAGGCTGGCAGACTCTAAGCGCTCTCCTCCTCACAAGGTCATTTGTACATGGTAGCCAGGCAGAAAGCTGGTGCTCCAGGTTCAGGGTAAGTATTCTTGTCTTCCTATGTGATGGCCCACACCAATCAGGGAGACTTGCAGACCTTTTTCCCCAAGTCTTGCTCCATTATCAAGAAGCCTCAGCATTATTCTCTCTCCTGATGAGACCCTGCTGTTCTACCAAGTATGGGACTCGTTCCCACCTTTATTGTCCACATCCAGACATATATGTGATTTAGTGTCTAGCTTTTGATATTTGCACTGGAGGTGTCAGCTCCTTTGAAGTGCTTTCTTCTCCACACTGCTTTGCCAAAGGGACAGTCTGCCACATCAGAAGTGACTTCAGTTCTGATTCACCCACTAGACAGGCCAAGATAACCGAGGATCATATCTGGCTGCCATCCTTCTCTGAAAAATGGCTTGTAAAGGTTCAGAGACCGCGAAGCTGTCCTCTCTATCAAGATCCCCCGGTCCACAGTATGGTAAGTAGTAAGATTGAATCCCGCACTCCATCCGAACTCTGCCAACTTATATAGTCTCCTACCTATCATTCCTACTCATTCCTTCTATTGCTGATCTTCTTAACATATATTTAGACTCAGCTAAACTGATGCAGGATATGAAGTCTGCCTTTGTCATCCCTATCTTAAAAAAACGAATGCTGATCCCAACAAACTTACTGGCCTAGCTAGCTTCTTCCTTTTCTCGGTAAGGTCTTGGAGGGCCTAGTTAATAAACAACTTTCTAAATACCTGGAGGACAATCATATATAGGACTCTTCACAATCGGGCTTCAGAATTTCTCAAAGCATGGAGACCGCCCTTTTGGCACTGATTGATTCCACTAAACTGCTGGACGCAGGCACTCCGGCTATGTTGTTACTGTTTGAATTATTTTTGCAACATTTCAAACAGTAAAATAGTGTAAACACAACAAAAGGAGCCCACAACATGTGTAGTAACATAGAGTAAGTGTTAATAAATACAATAAGACCAAAATGAGAACCATTCAATTAGTAGAACTGGAGATATTGAATTTTAAAGTTTATAGTGAAACATACTGCCAAAAATCACAAAGCACCAGTTGGGGATATCTGGTTGCATAGGACCAGGACAAAGTGACAAGTTCCGACCGACTGTGAGGGAATGCGGGACGGCTACAGGCACCCAGTTAGGCCTGCTGAACAATGTACCTTAAATCCTGGATATGAAGTGTTGTGTGGATCCGAGTTGAAGAAGCGCAGCTGAAGTGATGCATCGGTTTCTAGACGCAGCGAGACTGCTGTGCGAGGTCCTGTTGTGCCAATGGCAAGGATCCATCAACGAGACTTGTGATGTGAAGTCCTGGCATCTGGGATGCAGCGGCCAACTGGCGATGCGTCGGTTCCGAGGAGCTGTGAGGCTACGATGCAGAGTCTGGCGGAATTGAGGCTGCAGGTGATGAGAGATGGTAGGACCTGGGCTGGAGATGCGCCGATGGCAAAGTGTCAGGTTTGAGGACTGCGAGGGTGATGCAGGTCTTCTGTGATGTGTCGGTTCTACTCAGCGATGTGCGTCTCAGCCGAGAAGATGTGCTAGTTCTGCTCAGGAATTCGTAGTTCAGCAGGGAAGATGAATCGGTTCTGCTGGCAAGCACCTTAGCCACACTTTCATGGGTTTTAGAACTGGGGTGTTACCACTTGGTAGGGTAGACTCACAGATGGCTGAGTCCTGCTGCAGGTGTAAGAAGGTTGGGAGCCTGTCGTGTCCCTGATGCTTCAGAACAGGAGGCCAGCCAACTAGCCTTTGGAATCACTGTGGTCTGGGTTCATGTGATGCAAGTCCATTCCTTTCCCACCCAGGTAAAAGGGCAGCAGGTAGCAAGTCAGCACAGCAGAGGAGGAGCCCATCATAGCAGCAGTCCAGCAGAGGACAGTTCTTCAGCAACACAGCACTTCTTCTTGCTGGCAGAGTATCCACAGGTCCAGAAGTGTACTGAAGTGGTGGTGTCTGAGTTCCTTCTTTGCACCCAGTTATGCCTGTGAAGTTGGGACAAGCTTCTAGAGGCATCCCTTTAAAGTGCACATAGTCCTTGTCTGGCCAGCCCTGGCTCCAGACTAAGTTCAGGGGGCATTCAACCCTTTATGTGGGGATAGGACAAAGCATATTTAGTCATATGACCAGAGACAGACTACAGGCAGGCACCACATGGCTAAGGCAAGAAAATGTCAACTTTCTAAATGTGTTTACCAAGGGGTGGGCCTGTTACTTGTCAGTAAGGTTATGCGATTGTAAATTGAAAGTCAACAAATAAAACCATTACTGACATCAGTTAGCAAAACATTTAAATGGTCATTGTGGTCACGAAATTCAATTAAAGTGATTACATTCATTCTATTTTATACTTTTGCCAAAATTCTCAAAAATGTTTAACACTCCACATCATGTACTTTGGAACACAAAACCAATTTTGAAGGTCAATCAAGATTTCCATCAGGGTGATGAAACTTTGGGACTCCGTAACAAATCCACCTTCTGCCCTCCCCCTAACTTGATCCCAAACAATGGTGCTCAAGTTTGAGCAGTCGGTTTTCTCAGCCATCAATCAACTGGAAAGCAAAAAAAAAGTTCATTAATAAATACTTGACTAAAGACCAATGGACAGCCTTAATAAATCTAAAGAAAGATTACACTATAGTCATTAATCGGGCAGACAAAGGCCGTGCAGTGGTCATCTGGTCTAAAGAAGACTACAAGGAGGAAGGCTACAGACAGATTCTCAATCAAAACTTCTATTGGAAGATCTCAACAGATCCCTCAAAAGATATTCAAGGTGAAATCTTTGGGATCCTGAAGAAAGCGTTTTCAAATGGGTACATTGGTCCAAAGTAGTGTGAATTCCTCAAGAAATTGAATCCTCATGCACCTGTAATCAGTAGCGGCTCCTCGAGGGAGTGCTGCTGGTCGGAAGGGCAGGCCATGGGAGGGGCATGGTGGGGGGTGGTAAACTCCGCCATGTGGCCGAACGGAGTTAGGTAACTAAATAAATAAATATAACGAATTACGTTGCACGCGCTGCAACTCCGATGGCGTTTTAGCGCGCGCAATGTAATTCATTTTATAGTTACCTAACTCCATTCGGCAGTATGCCAGAGTTTACTACTCCCCACCCTGCCCCTCCCCCAGCCCGCCCCGCCCCGCCGCCCCGCAGCACTCCCTCGAGGAGCCGCTACTGACTGTAATGCATTTCCTTCCAAGAATACATAACGTTGGATCCATCTCACAATATCTGGATATTTTTTTAATACCTCCAATCCATCAAGTTCCATCATACCTTAGGTTCACAGTGGATTTTATTAACAAGATTAAAGGCTTGGAGTTCTACCATGAATCACAGTGGTTGGTAACCATTGATGTTGTTTCGCTTTACACTCAGATTCCCCAAGATGATAGTCTCCAAGCCATTGAAATATACCTGAAAACAAGACCAAGACCGCGCTGTGTCCTGACTGGTTTTATTATCAACTGGACTCATTTGGCCCTAAGTTTGAAGCACTTTAAATTTGAAGAGGATTTTTTCTTCCAAATCAAAGGGACTGCAATGGGCTTGGTTTTTGCCCCAGAGCTAGTAATATTGTATATGGCCCAATTTGAAGAAAAAATTGTTTATAACAATAACCCTTTTGGAAATCAGGTTACAAAAGGGCTTAGATACATAGATTCAAACGACTCTCCTACACTTTGAAGGGTGAACTGAATGAAACAGTAACACTAGCAACCACTTTTTCCGTTGGATTTAATCCATAAAGTATTTTACATTTTTATATTAGCTGCATTTTCAGTTGATAAAACGTGTTCATTACAAAGACAGACAAATTTGACATCATTACCACAACAATATCAACAATTTGACTTAATTGTATACAATTTGACACCAATACAAAAAAACTACAATCAAACATATAAACATCTCAGTCATACAAATCATCCATCCTCACTAGACAATATACACATTAGAATAATTATAAACAAATAATTTACAAAAAGGCCATCAAATAGAAAGAATTTAGCATAGTTGTGAATCACTACACTGTGTTATTTTAGCAAAGATTGGCCAAAAGCAAAAAAAAGGTCTACGCGTTTCGAATCCCTTAATGTGCGGGGATTCTCATCAGGACCAACATATAGCTGAAACAAAACAGAGAAGATGTTTTAATCAAATGACCCCACTCTATTGCGTTATAGCTGCATGCGTTTGATAGGCTCTTACCTTATACTAAAGCAAGCCAAACTTTTCAAAGTTGTCACTACTTCAATCCGTGACCTAAATGCATAAAGGACCAACAAAATGTCACCTCTTCATGTTTCTATGACCCAAAACGACGAGCCAATTATCAAAAAGACCCAATAACAACAGCAACCCATCTTACTTGTGAAGCTGTGGTATGCAATGGAGCTTGTCCCGACAGAGTATTCATACAGCGACGAGTGCTTGGTAAGTCACCGGTCTTGTGTTCGTTAGAAGCAAATCTCGACGTATACGTATTCTAAAAAACGAACAGCTCTGTCTGTCAATATATACCTTCATAGTGTATATGCGTCGTGCTGAGTATTTTTTTTTTTTTTTGTCTTACCTTGACACGTGTGGACATGAAGAGTCAAATGGTATCTTTTCCTTGCTAATTTGAACAGAGCGACGGGTGCTCCGAAGAGGCAACCAGATTGGACTGAAGCTATCGTGGAGAATCAATCTCGGCGTCCACTCAATCTAGAAAGACGAACGGTGAGACCCGGTTAATATGAGCCTACGTGTCTATTGATGTGTTACGAGGCCACCTTAGCGGTAGAGGAATCTTACCTAAAGGAGCGTGGATGGTCATATCTCATTACTTCGATCCTTGGTCTCAGGACTGATGCGGGCTGAAGGCGGCCATACCCGACCGTCGTATTTGACGTCTTCTGACGTGAGCAAGCTAATGAACTACAAGTCACATGGGAATTGTAGTTTTTTGAGATAAAATCAATGCGATTCTGTTTTTCAGGCTCCAAATTTTATTGAAGGACAAACTGCCTTACTCCATTTCAGAAAAGCATAGATGCTTGAGCCACCGCGCTGCGGGCTGGTGAAAGCTGTGAAAAGAGTTTATGTTTTCTTGCAAGGACAAGCAGAAGGACTACAGATCTGATGGGATTTGTAGTTTTGCATTATCATTTTCTTAGGTGAGAACTGAGGCTGAAAGATGGAACAAGCTTGAATAATGCAAAAAATGACAGGTTTGCTAGTTCATAGATTATAAATCTCAGAAAGTTCATTTAATCCATTGATGGACGTGTTGAATTTGATTATAAGCATGGCTTCTCTTTTGAGTAATTTCGCATCCAAGTCGCCGCCTCGCTGATCTCGTTCAACTTTCGAAATGACTGTCCATTTGAATTCCTGTTCTGTGTGGTTCTTCGAATGCCAATGATTTACCAATGGGGCATTTTGCACATTTTTGCGAATTCTTGATTTGTGTTGTTGAATTCGATTCCTTACCTCCTGATTGGTCTTTCCAATATAAAGTTTATTACATGGACACTGGATGCCATATACTACAAATTTTGATTTACAATTGGAGAAGGTCTCATGTTTCCAATGTATACCATTGTGGGTGAATAGGTTTCCTTCAGTAGTTGAATCGCAACAGACACATGTGCCGCACTTATGATGTCCCTGTATTGGCGGAAGGCTCAACAGGTCTCTTATATCCGGGCCTTTTGTTCTGGGTAGTGCTGCTCGCACTATCTGATTGGCAATGCTTTTGTCCTTTTTAAATGCAAATAAAGGAATTTAGTTTAATGTTTTGTCCAAGTTCTTTACTAGGTGCCAATTTTGTTTAATGATCTTTTTAAACCAATTGGATGTTGGACCAAACGTAGAAACGCATACAATTCTTTCAGTTTTCAATTTCTCGCGTCTTTCAAGTAAAGTTTCACGCGGTGTCCACCAGGCTCGTTTGATGGCCTTTTTCAAGAGCTTTTTAAACCGGGTCTCACCGTTCGTCTTTCTAGATTGAGTGGACGCCGAGATTGATTCTCCACGATAGCTTCAGTCCAATCTGGTTGCCTCTTCGGAGCACCCGTCGCTCTGTTCAAATTAGCGAGGAAAAGATACCATTTGACTCTTCATGTCCACACGTGTCAAGGTAAGACAAAAAAAAACCCCAAAAATACTCAGCACGACGCATATACACTATGAAGGTATATATTGACAGACAGAGCTGTTCGTTTTTTAGAATACGTATATGTCGAGATTTGCTTCTAACGAACACAAGACCGGTGACTTACCAAGCACTCGTCGCTGTATGAATACTCTTTCGGGACAAGCTCCATTGCATACCACAGCTTCACAAGTAAGATGGGTTGCTGTTGTTATTGGGTCTTTTTGATAATTGGCTCGTCGTTTTGGGTCATAGAAACATGAAGAGGTGACATTTTGTTGGTCCTTTATGCATTTAGGTCACGGATTGAAGTAGTGACAACTTTGAAAAGTTTGGCTTGCTTTAGTATAAGGTAAGAGCCTATCAAACGCATGCAGCTATAACGCAATAGAGTGGGGTCATTTGATTAAAACATCTTCTCTGTTTTGTTTCAGCTATATGTTGGTCCTGATGAGAATCCCCGCACATTAAGGGATTCGAAACGCGTAGACCTTTTTTTCGCTTTTGGCCAATCTTTGCTAAAATAACACAGTGTAGTGATTCACAACTATGCTAAATTCTTTCTATTTGATGGCTTTTTTGTACATTATTTGTTTATAATTATTCTAATGTGTATATTGTCTAGTGAGGATGGATGATTTGTATGACTGAGATGTTTATATGTTTGATTGTAGTTTTTTTGTATTGGTGTCAAATTGTATACAATTAAGTCAAATTGTTGATATTGTTGTGGTAATGATGTCAAATTTGTCTGTCTTTGTAATGAACACGTTTTATCAACTGAAAATGCAGCTAATATAAAAATGTAAAATACTTTAAGGATTAAATCCAACGGAAAAAGTGGTTGCTAGGGTTACTGTTTCATTCAGTTCACCCTTCAAAGTGTAGGAGAGTCGTGTGCAGCATTGGCTTTTTGTTTTGTTCTTTTGATGATATTTGGTTTGGCCTTGCTGCCAATCGAGCCAGAACCCTTCTTGGTTTTTTAGATACATAGATGACCTCTTATGTATATGGACCAGAGAAGAGGATTCCCTGCACCAGTGCCACACTTGACTTAATAACAGATCCCCTGACATCAAGTTTAGCATGAGCAAAAGCAAGAAGTCAATCATGTTTTTGGATTTTATAATCATGGACAGAGAAGGACAGCAAAAAACAACACTGCATCAAAAGACGTCCGACCAAAAGAAAGCTCTGCACTACTCAATTTTTCACCCTTGAAGCCTTAGAGACACAACTGCTCATCTCATGGAAGATTACTTCCACTATACCACCATTCTAGTCGAAAAACTAAAAGAACAGGGTTAACCTCAGTAGCTACTAAGAAATTCCATTGGTGACTCCTCCGCATTAGCGGAGGAGCGTCGCCCCACTGCCTGGCTCAGAGCCAGCAAATGTAAAATAAAACAATGTTCTTGCATCATTTTATTTTGCATTTGCCGGCTCTGAGCCAGTGCTGTTGGGAGGAGCGGGGCTGAGGCATGGAAGGGGGAGGAGGAGTGCTACGTGCACTTGACTCCACAAGTGCTCATGTGTGTTTGGCTGGACGTCTGCATTGAGCAGCTGGGCTGGAGAAATCCCACAGGGGACAAGGTAGGAAGAGGAGAGGTGGTACGACGAGACGCGATGCTGGCAGCAAAAGGTACTTTAAAAAATATATATTGTAATTCCAACCCCCACCACACCTCCCGCGCAATCACACACACCCCACCACCCTTTGTTTATGGTGCCCGCCACTGAGAAATTCAAAGAAATGTGGTTGATTCCCCCATATGAAACCATTTTAGAGAAGAAGGAAGAATCAAAATCTGACTTGTTTGTGTCTCCACATATTGCCCCCAAACAAATCATTTTAAGAGAATTGTTGTACAAAATTGGCATCTAATATCAAAATTGGACAGTTGCTCTGGGTTCCCCTTTGTGCGCTCTCAGAAAAAACCTCAGCATTGGCACACAGATAATATGGACATATCCCCCTCCACCGTCAGCCTAAAGCACCCTAAAACAACATTGTAATCTCACTCCTCTTGGGGGGCATCACAAGCTGTGTTGTGTACATTCAAAACATAGAGGGCTCAGAGTTCAAACACAATAAAATTAAATGCCAACGTACAGTCTTTTCCAACTGCAAGAAAAAGAATGTATGGTATGGAATCATCTGTCCATGCAAAAAACTCTATATCGGAAAAACAAATCAGGAAGTGAGACAAAGAATCATTTAACATGAATCATGGATTCGCTGCAAAGTTATTACAGCACCACTGGTAAATACAGTTTTTTTTTAAAACAACGCAAGGAAAATGTTTTTAAATGAACAGTCTTAGCGGTCATGTTATGTTTTGTTATGTTATGTTAGGGTGATTTATAAAGCGCATGATTACCCGAAGGTGTCCTGGCGCTGAAACACTTCTCTCAAGATAAGGCTGGGCCAGCGGGATTGGGGCATTAGAACGAAGACTGACCCAAAAAAAGGCATACCTAATTGTGCAATATAATACAGCAACTGATGGGCTCAATGAGATGACAGAGCTGCAGAATCTCTAATAAATACACAAGGGAAGTAAGAAGCTTTGGCCACACATCCCACTTAGGTCACAACGTTCTGGAGCGTCCCTTTCAGTTGGACCTGCATCACCTATAATACCTCATGAATAGTCTTCCAAATCCGTAAAGATCACAATAGAGCTATAATTAAAAGGGGACTCTGACAACTATTGCATATCTAAAGTGCTACATTTATGAATCCGGAAGGTCTTTGGTACCAGGAATTACAATATTTGAGTGGATGTCGTAGTATTTAAATTAAGGAACACAGGTTCAAAAAAACGGACAGAATGTAGGGCGGAGTTAAAGCAGGCTTCCACCAATTAAAAACAAGCAACAGACGTTTTGAAATAGGTAAAAAAGCTGAAGTCAATGAATCGCACCCAACGACTCGAGGACGCGAACAGCCGCTGCATGGCTTGCTGATAGATCACACGAATAACTCTGGAAATAAAATAAATCATACAAGTAAGTCTAGCCAAGACTACCCATTAGGCAGATACTGTGATTTCGAACTTTAGCAACTTTAAACTGTTGTTGTGCTGTGGGCACTATTCAGAGGTGACCGGAGCACAGAGCCAAAACCTTTGCGACCTGCGATGTGAAATGCCGCTGACCGCGGCCCCCGCAGGGGGCCAATCGGCGGTCGGCGCCTTAGTGGCCCCGGGGCACCGGTCACCCCTCACCACCCCCTCCCTTTGGGGGGGGGGGCAGGGACGCAGACCGGAGCCCCCCTCCGTTGTTGGCGGGCCGGAAGTGACGCACAAGGCGTGTCACTTCCTGGCCCAGGTGTGAGGGGGAGGCTATTAGGCGACCCGAGGTTCTGCCCAGTACACTGGGTAAAGGTGTTTTTGGAGTGCAGACCCCCTGGCCCTGGTTACTTACTGTTGCATAAGGACGGCTCCCCCGTGACTAGATACCAGTTCGAGCAGATGATCAGGGCCAGTCTGGCCAGAGCGGGGCTTGCCCAGCCAGAGAAACGGTACTCCAGCCACTCCTTCCGCATCGGCGCAGCCACTGCCGCCCACCTGGCGGGTTTAGAGACCGCTCAGGTAAAGAAAGTAGGGCGTTGGGAATCTGATTGCTATAAGAGATATGTTCGCCCATGAGACGGGCTTCGCTTATTTGTGTGTTTGCAGTGACGTATAGTGATTTGTATCATTGAAATGACCCTTTCTGATTAAAATAACCTTGTGTGCACACCATGTCTCCTCTTTATTAGGGCGAGTGGTGTGGGTGATCGGGCATTCATTTGTCGCACGGGCTGCCCAATGGGCGTCGCACCGGAACTGGATGCGGCACTTCCCACAGACTCAGGTGAAATGGATGGGGGTACCGGGAATGAGATGGTTCGAGCTAAGGAACAAGATCGAGCAGGGACTAAGAGCACATGGCTCTACCCCCCCCCCACCTGATGGTGATTCACCTTGGGGGGAACAACCTCATTACCCTAGGGAGAAGACTGCTGCTGTTAGCCATGAAAAGGGACCTGGGGGAGATCTGCAAGCGCCTAGGCCAGTGTGAGATCGTGTGGTCAGAAATCATCCCACGTAGGTCCTGGCGGGGGGCAAAATCTATAGAAGCGGTGGAACATTCTAGGAGGCGTGTTAACGGAGCCATGCGCAAGTTCACGGCACAGAGGGGATTAGGTTTCCTTCGCCATGAGATGATTAGGGGGAATGTAAAGGGGTACTTCGACTTAGATGGGGTCCACCTTTCCCAAGTAGGCATGGACCTGTTTTTATTGGATTTAAGCGAAGCGTTAGAAATGAGAGGGTGCAGGTAAGAATTAGGTTGGTGGGGGGCCCTGGCGGCGACGGGGGCCGCCTCCAGGGCTGTGGCGGAGTTACAGGGCGATCTGGAAGCAGGCCGGTACAAAGAGTACCTCTGCGCGGCACCAGAGGGGGTGCCTGAGCCAAAACGAGGAGCCTCCAGAGAGGTCCCGGAAGCCGTGTCGGCGCCCCGCTAGTCCTGCGGGCGGTTGTGGGCCTGAACAACCGGGGGCTTGCTATGCGACGCTCCGCCCCGAGAGGGGGGCGTGAGTAGAATTACCAACGGCACGTGATCGTAGAAAGAATCACTTGGAGGGCAGCACCGGCGGGCATCGCTCCCGCGCTGCCCGGCTCATCAGGCGGGCAGGCGACCCAGTTGGTTGCTTGCCCTTGGATCGCCCGTAAGATAACCCACCCATTACATATATTGGAAATATGTAATAAACCTGCAGCATTGTTACCCAACACCAACTGTCTCGTGTGTGTCTTTGGGTAACCTAATTTGGGGGAGGGGGGACAGCGGGGTGCCCCTGGGGGTACTATGCCGCTGACCGCGGCCCCCGCAGGGGGCCAATCGGCGGTCGGCACCTTAGTGGCCCCGGGGCACCGGTCACCCCTCACCACCCCCTCCCTTCGGGGGGGGGGGGCGGGAACGCAGACCGGAGCCCCCCCTCTGTTGTTGGTGGGCCGGAAGTGACGCACAAGGCGTGTCACTTCCTGGCCCAGGTGTGAGGGGGAGGCTATTTAGCCTTCCCCCACCACCACTGGCGACCTCTTTGTCGCCCACCTCGCCTTTTCCCTCCCTACCGCTTACCCGGCGTAGGCGTGGGTGGGGGGGGTGTTTCTGAGCGTTATAATGTTTTCTTTTTCGTTGCAGGCGGAGTTACAGGGCGATCTGGAAGCAGGCCGGTACAAAGAGTACCTCTGCGCGGGACCAGAGGGGGTGCCTGAGCCAAAACGAGGAGCCTCCAGAGAGGTCCCGGAAGCCGTGTCGGCGCCCCGCTAGTCCTGCGGGCGGTTGTGGGCCTGAACAACCGGTGGCTTGCTATGCGACACTCCGCCCCGAGAGGGGGGACGTGAGTAGAATTACCAACGGCACGTGATCGTAGAAAGAATCACTTGGAGGGCAGCACCGGCGGGCATCGCTCCCGTGCTGCCCGGCTCATCAGGCGGGCAGGCGACCCAGTTGGTTGCTTGCCCTTGGATCGCCCGTAAGATAACCCACCCATTACATATATTGGAAATATGTAATAAACCTGCAGCATTGTTACCCAACACCAACTGTCTCGTGTTTGTCTTTGGGTAACCTAATTTGTGGGAGGGGGGACAGCGGGGTGCCCCTGGGGGTACTAAGCTGCTATGCTATTGCCTGCCTCGCTTTAGAGATGCTCCTTTTCCATACAGTCACATAGTAACAACAGAGGGACTTGGATCATTTCTTTTTCATAACTTTAAATTATACAAAGGGATTCCTATTCCTGATACATGAATGCTGTCACTTACAATGAAAACACTGCCTGTCGATCATTATTTCCACCATGAAAAGTGCATGCATATTCACGCTAATCACCTCAAATCATAACGATGCCAAGGTGTCCATAAGGCTGATCCATTCTGTATAAGTTAAAGACTGCTGCCTTCTAAGTAGGCCTGGGTGGTGAACTCTGCTCCGCTCGTGGAGTTTGTGGAGTTTCCCGCACTCCGCATTACGCGTAGCTCGCGGAGTCCCGAAAAATAACGCTTCGCGCAGCGGAGCGGTGTCTTTCTTCTCGCTCGCGTTCAGCAACGTCAAGATGGCGAGCGAGAAAAATCCACCTCCCGGTGAGATTTTTCCTCGTTCGCGATCACCAATATCAAGTTGGCGAGCGCGAGCATGGAAAATAAACCTCCCGGAGAGATTTCTCAACGCTGGGGGTCAGGTTTCTCATTGCCAGTGGTCGCGTATGCTTGCAACCGCCCGCATTGCGAAACTGCCCGTTCGCGTTGAGAAAGCTGCTGCTCGAGTAAAAATCTACTCAAGCAGCAGAAAAGGTAAGCTTGCGCTGTGCATGGTGCTGTTCGCAAAGATTGCACAGTGCGAACAAGCATCCGGCACTGTGCAATCACCACGAACGGCATTTTTCTACCGTACTCCACCGTTTGCGGCGCTCCGCATATAGCGGCGGAGTTTTTTTTGCGCTTCGCGTAGTGCAACTCTACGAACTCTGCCCAGGGTTAATTCTAAGTTGATACAAAGTATTGTTCATTTGCTACATGGAAGCCCTCGTCTGCTTTGTCACCTAATGCAGTGCACACATGCCTATGCTGAGTAACACTATATTCACTTTAAAGGTAAATTCGAAAAACACTTTTTTTCTTTACCTGGAGGGGTAGAGAGGATATCAAGTTAGAGTAACTCCTCCTATAATATAATCAATTACTCACTTAAATTACTCTAACGGATCAACCGTGGTTGATATTGGTGCACGTTAGTGGGGAGAGATGTGAAGGATCTAATTAGAGTAAATACCTACGTCTTCACCAACAGGTGAGCAAGGAAAAGTCTTCCTTTTTGTTTATTTACCCTCACACACCCTAGTGGTGTCATGCTTCATCATCGGGTCACCCCGACGCCTAAAAGTCGGGGTGGGCTCAACCACAGTATTGGGAGCTCTTGGTAGAAGTTGGTGACCTGGGGGGCTGAATAAATTAAAATACCTCAAACAGATCCCCGGTTTCCCTTTATTCTTGGGTCTGTTTGGGTAACTAAAAAATAAAGGTTGGGTCTTATAAGGAGTCTTATGGTCCTAAGACCCTAGTGCCAACATGTTTCAGTCCTATTCTGGCCTTATGGGTCCTGGACTTTCATCAGGGCTAGGTTTTGGCCTCCCTAGGAGCCAGGATATAAGGGGGTTTCCCTATCCTGTATGCGATTCAAGGGCAGAGTAGCTGCTCCTTGTAACAATGATTGATGATTTACCAATCATGGGTAGTACTCCATCTGTAAAGAAAAGACAGACAACAGAGAAAAACGAAAAGACAAAAACAACATACATTTTATAGTAATGTCAATGTTTTTCTTCCAGACTTCGTCCCACATTGCGTGCTCTGGAACTAATTAATAAACCACTGGTGCCAATATGTGTCTATGACATAGTGGTAATCAATTGCTTTCAAACTTGTGCCACTCACGTGCTTGTCATCATATAATACTATCAAGTGACAGATGATTGGTGGGGTGGCTATGGTACTCAATAACTGATCTAGATTTGTGTCAGTATGTCTATGCTTATACTAGTGTAACACTCCATGCCTCACATTCATTCCACATTCATACAGTGTTAGTGCGAAGAATAGCGATAATCGTAATCATGTTGTATTTATGATTTATCCCTCCTGATTCTGTGCGAAAAAATAATAAACAATAAAATCTTAGTCCCTTACCCAATTCTTGGATGGTTTCTGTGTCTCAGGGGATCGTTAAGCATCTAGGGGTAGCTTTATAGTCAAACCCTACATTCATGACCCCAGATGGTTAAGGGAAACAAATATGGCGAGTGGTTATTGTCTAACCTCGAAAAGTACATCTCCCTCGTATTCCTCGTTTAGAGAAACGAAGGACAAAAGTACTTAGCGATCGAGTTGGAAGTTGCCAGACTATGACTTACTTCATCAAAAGTCCTGCCCCGCATGCACACCTACTTGGCTCCGGTCCCCGGCTTTCGCGTTTTGAAAAGCGAAGGGACCGTGTATTTAAACCCGTGAGTTGTCATAGAGACAAATTGGTAGGACGACCGTCCTAGGCGCATATCCGTATACGTCATAACGTTAGTTACGTACGCGGATCCATGGGGTTTGTAGTTCCAAATTAGATTTGTATGCATACGCCGAGATCGAGATCTTGTACTAAGATCCAGCCTCTTAAAATGCCAACCTTGTACTACGTCTTTTAATTGCCATATCATAGTGCAAACATGCAATATAAAAGTATATGCGGGCCGTAGTTGATGGCATTGTATATAGTTATCGCCGTTGGAAAGTGGAAATAACGTCGTTACGTAAGCCCACGTACCGGGAAATTAGGGAGATGTAGTTCCTTGTGGCTAATACACTCCGGGCGAGTGAATAACACTGGTACCATTATCTAACAATTAATGCCTATGGGATACAAGGCATGTATTAAATAAAAAAAGGGTGAGATAAAGAATCCTTTTATGGTCTTATTACAACACAGTTGAGGCACACTTGGTGTGCCAATTTTTCCGGCTGTTTACTTGACCGCTGATTATTGGAGAAAGTTTAAACAACACAATGACAGCGGATTTTTCTGGTAGATCACTGATAGTGATGCATTAATTATTCGTGTTCAGCTCGTGTAGAAGGATCAGCGGGGGAGTTTTTAATCTAAGTATACTCCATGTGTTATAATAGAGGGAGCTTCCTTTTTTGTAGCAATTGATAAGCTTGATTCAAACACCAATCTTTTTATATATATATAAGGGGTGTTGTATTTATATATATGTATATATACATGTATGTGCCCTTAAACGAAGGGAGAAAAAGTTGGGAATACCAACGTATACCAATGCTATCATTAGGAATATGAGCTAGTGCTCATGTAGCCACCAGATAAAGGTCCCCAAGTTGTATAGACAGTGTTAGTGCCCGTTTTTAATAAACACATAACAGGAGGGTAACCTAGTTATATACAACTTTTATTTATTTAGTTGGTTCCAGGGTATGCAATCGTTAAGGCCCCTTTCATAAGTTTTTAATCGGTGGACCCAACGTTGTTCGCGCTCCAAGAGTTTGTATTGGAGGTTGTTAACATGCTTGATCTTTTCTATGATGGTCCACTTTATTTCTGTGTCTTTGTGTTTTTTATCATTGTAGTGTGCAGTCAATTTAGTTGCTGTGATTGCACGTCTTATTGTGCTCCTGTGTTCACTAATGCGTAATTTTACTTTTCGGCTTGTCATACCAATATACATTAGATCGCACGGGCACTTAATCATATAGATCACTGCTTCAGAGTTGCAGTTGGTATGAGTTCTCTGTTCCCATGGGGAATGTAATCCCAGATCTATCTCTTTGGTGTGTTCTGTGAATGGACACGCTACACATGTGCCACATGGATAGTGTCCCGTGACCTGAGGTGTATTCCAGAGGGTTGATTGACTGGTGATCTTCGGTGTGTATGTGTCAGTATGTACCAGTAAATCTCGTAGACTTGTATTCCTTTTAAATGAGAACATAGGTTTCTCAAACGTTATTGTATTTGATGTCAGGATGGACCATTTTTTGTTTATTATCTTCTTTAGATCATTAGAAGATGTGTTATATGTAGTAACACATATCAGTTGGTCACTGTGTGTCTTTTCATGGGTCTCTAGCAATGCCTCTCTTGGTGTATTACGGGCTCTCTTATTTGCTTTATCTATAATCTTTTTCGGGTACAGTTTCTGTTTAAGTTTGTTGGTTAGGATGGTCGCTTCCTTTTTGTATGTTTCCAACTCAGTACAATTTCTACGTACCCTTAAAAATTGGCCTACAGGTAGATTCTCTCTTAATGAGCGCGGGTGTGCGCTATCGAACCTAAGTAGGCTATTTTTATCTGTAGCTTTGGTGAACAGAGAGTTCTTAAGGGTACCTTCACTAGCTGTGAAGACTACGTCTAGGAAGGATATTCTTTCTTTATTCATACTCATTGTGAAATGTAGATGGGGATTCAAACTATTGATCCATTTCTTGAATGTTTCCAAGCCAGTGGTATCTCCTTCCCAAATCAGAAAGACGTCATCAATATATCTATACCAACAACGTATGTTGGCAGAGAATGGATTATGTGTCCATATATGTTGGTCTTCAAAGTGTCCCACATATAGACAGGCCAGGCTCGGGGCGAATGTACTGCCCATCGAAGTGCCGTGAGTTTGTAGATATATCTGATCTTCAAACTTAAAAAAGTTTTCAGTGAGTGCTATATGGATGAGTGTAGTGATCCATTCGATTGGCGCTGCCCATGGCCATTCTTCCTTTCTGAGGATCTCCTCAACTACCCTGATGCTCTCAGTCTGAGGGATGTTAGTATATAGCGCCTCAACGTCAAGGCTGACCAGGATATTCTTCTCTGGATTGTATTGTATCCCGTCCAGTAGGTTGAAAAGGTGTTTTGTGTCCTGTACATAAGACTTAATCTTCGTTACAATGGGTCGTAGGAACCAATCTGTGTACTTGGACAGAGGTTCAAGGATGGACCCTATCCCTGAGACAATCGGTCTTCCTGGTGGGGGTATCTTCCCTTTATGTATTTTTGGTATTGTGTAAAAAAGAGGTGTTCTTGGATCTTCCTGATTTAAAAAGTCATGTTCCTTCTTCGTGATCCAATCCTTATCCAGTGCCTCCGCGGTCAATGTGGAAATTGTTGTCTTGATCCGTTGTGTGGGGTCTCGATTAATTTTTTTGTAGTACTTTGTATCTGCCAGCAGGTTCATACATGCGGTTCTGTAGGCACTTGTACTTTGGATAACCGTGGCCCCTCCTTTATCCGCAGGTTTTATTATTAGATCAGTTCTAGACTGAAGGGAGGTTAAGGCTTCCCGTTCCTTCTTACTTAGATTGTTTTTTTTTTTTTTTTTTTTTTTTTTGGAAAAAGTTTTTATTGAACAATAATTCGGTTACAAGTATGGGCCTACAACCACCCGGGCCGGCCGCTAGGTACATAAGGAAATATACACATATCAAAGCTGCAATCCGTTCCCAGGGCACTGCCCCGCAGTGGCTCAAGATAGTCCTCGAGGAACAGCAAGCGTCAGTCCAACAATAACAGAAACAAAAAGAAAAACAATAAAAACAAAAGGCGAGTTACGAGGGATACCAGTGCGGTTCAGGCTGCCCCCGGGAGACTCCAGTCAGAACATTTGAGCCATCCGCTAAAGAGAGGAGTACCGGGAGGCCGGGGACGGAGGGGGGGGGGGAAGGGGGTCAAGGGAGATGAACGTCCATATGTGGTTGTTACAAAAAGCGCCAGGAGCCGTCAAGGGTCAGGGGGACATGGCGATATCAGTGTCTACCAGGGGGGGCGTACAGATGCCTCCGCGATACGCATTCCACTGACCCCAAATTCTACCCCACGCCCCCGGCTTGCCACGGGCCACATACACTGTCTTCTCCCGAAACATACACCAGTCCATATTCTCCTTCCATACAGACACGGTGGGCGGCCGTTGAGCGCCCCAATGTTGCGCTATATCCCTCTTGGCAATCATGTTCCCTAGGGCCGCCCACCGAGTCTGAGCCGCGTTGTAGTCATTGGGCTCCCACACATTCAGGACACAGCGACGCACCTCCGGCAGCAGCACAACCCCGGTGACCTGTCCCATAACCGTGTGGACCCGGCGCCAGTAGTCCGCCACCTCGCGACACTCCCAAAGGATATGAAGAAAGGTGGCGCTGAGCCCGCAGCCTCGTTTACAGAGTCCGTCGTCGGAGAATCCCATCGCGACCAAGCGCGGACCCGTAACATACACCCGGTGGAGAATCTTGAGCTGTACCAACCGGAGACGAGCCGGAATGGCAACCTCCTTGGGGGACGACAGTGCAGACTGCCAGTCTTCGTCGTCCAATTCAACCCCATCCCCAGTCCAAGCCTCCCGAAGGCGCACCAGGAGATCCGCCCGGTGATTAATCAATTTTTTATAAATTAAAGAAATAGTACTATCAGGGACATGTCCGTCAAGTACGCGGTCCTCGAGGGGCGAGGAAACAGGGATCTTGGTCCCCTCCCCGAAGACCGAGAGCAGGGCGTGTCGAACCTGGGCATAGCGGAAGAACTCCCTGTCGGTCAGCTCGTATTCGGCCTGGAGCACCGCGAAAGTCTTGACCGCGCCCTTGTGCCACAGGTCCCCCACTTTGCTGATACCAATCGTGTCCCACTGGTCAAACCCCTTAGTGGTCCACAAGCTGCCCAGGCGGTCGGAGGCAAACAAGGGAGTAGCACATGTCATTCGCTCACTCCAGCCCGTGGCCGCAGTGGCAGCCCTCCAGGTCCGCACAGCAATCTTAGTAGGACCCGTAAGGGTCCGGTCAGCCAGGCGGGAATAAAGTGCCCTGTTGTAGTTCCCGCCGGGAAGCAGGAACTTGTCCATCTCATACGCCGGATTCAAGCCGGGCGCATACGTGGCGTGGTTAATGGCAGATAGCTGCGAGGCCCAATAGTACCTGCGAATGTCAGGAAGCGCGATGCCCCCGTCATACCAGGGGAGAGTGAGCTTGGCAAGAGCAATACGCGCCCGGCCGTTCCACACCAGTCTCCTCTGCAGGCTCTCCACCTCCCGAAAGTAGGCCACTGGGATAACGTCAAAGGAGTTCTGGAGTGCATAGAGGAACCTGGGAAGGGACATCATTTTAAACAGCGCGGCCCGACCCAGCGGGGACAGGGGCAGCCTGCACCACCGGGCCGTGTCCTCCCGCAGCCGCCGAAGTGGACGCAGAAGATTCTGCTCGTAGCGAGCCACCGGGTCCAGCGAAACGTATATCCCCAGGTACTTAAAGCCGCTCAGAGATATTTGAATCGGGAGCCGAGGCGGCAGGAGAGGAGGACCACCAGCGATGGGATAAACGCAGGATTTAGACCAATTGATCGTGAGACCCGAATTGTTCCCAAAGGAGGTCAGAACGTCAAAAAGGACGTTGAGTGACTGCCGCGGTGAGGTGAGGTACAGGAGAATGTCGTCCGCATACAGCGAGACCCGATCTTCAAAGCCCGGGCCCCACCGGATCCCTCTAAGCGAGGGCTCCCAACGGAGCCAGGCAGCGAGTGGCTCCAGGGAGAGAGCAAAAAGCAACGGGGACAACGGGCACCCCTGCCTCGTGCCCCTGCCAAGGGCAAAGGGCCGAGAGACCCGCCCATTCACCACCACTTGAGCCATGGGTCCCGTGTAAAGGAGCCTCACCCAGCCAATAAATCCCTCTCCAAAGCCGAATTTATCCAAGACGGCCCAGAGGAATGGCCACTCAATAGTGTCAAATGCCATCGTGGCATCCAAAGAAACCAGCACGGCCGGTTCAGAGAGAAACTCCGCCCTGGCGAGGACCCCGTGCAGACGCCGCAAGTTAAGAGCGGTGTTGCGGTGCGGGATAAAGCCACATTGGTCCTGATGAATAAGGTCGCACACTACACTCAACAATCGATTGGCCAGGACTTTCGCCAGGATTTTAGGCTCCGCATTGAGCAGTGAAATAGGCCGGTAAGAGGTACAGCGGTCACGAGGCTTGCCCTCTTTGGGAATAACGACTATAGTGGCCAAGCGCTGGTCGGCAGGAAGGGAACCCGCCGCAAGAGAGTCGCGGAACATGCGGCCGAGGAAGGGCGCAAGCTTATCAGGACGCAATTTGTATAGTTCAATGGGCAGACCGTTAGGACCCATAGCCTTGCCCGAGCGAAGGGAACGAATCGCGGTCGCTATTTCATCCGACGATAAGGGGGCGTCCAACCGCTCCCGGTCCTCAACGGACAGGCCGGGCAGAGCAATATCTCTCAGTAGGAGGCGAGAGTCATCCTCGTCCCTGTCAGTCACCGGGGAGTACACCGTCCGGAGGTGATCAGCGAAGCATTCCACAATCTCATCCGGCTCAGTCACACACACACCATCCGTAGCACGCAACTCGGGGACCACACGGTTCACTCTCTCTTTTTTGTCCAGCCACGCAATCAACTTACCCGCCTTGTCCCCCGCGTCATACAATCGGCCCTGCCGCTCCCTATAAATAGTTTTGGCCGCGTCAGTGACCAGGGACCTATATTCGAACTGTTTCAGGCTAAGGGCATGTAGTCCGTCCGGAGTAACATTCGCCTCCAGGGCCGACTCCAGCCCCGAGATGTCAGTCTCCAGCTTTACCACCGCCTCGCTCCTAACCTTCTTGGCCACCACTATCTGGGCGAGGGCGTGTCTGCGTAGCACAGTTTTAAAGGCTTCCCAAAGGGACAACGCAGACGACACCGACCCCTCGTTTTCACTGAAGTATTGGTCCATGGCCTTAACCAGGCTGTCCCGAGTCACAGGGTCCCGCAGGTACCAGGGGTTAATGGGAGCTATCCGACCTGCGGACCGCGACCCGGTGTCAAAGAGAAGCCACAGCGGAGAATGGTCGGAGATACCACGCGCCAGGTGTCTGACCTCTCGAATCCGACCAGTCTGCGCCGCGGGCATAAGAAAGTAGTCTAACCTGGAGAGACTCCCATGCGCCCCCGAATGAAAGGTGAACTGACACTGGGTCGGATGCAATAGTCTCCAACTATCCACCAAGCCGAAGGTCTCCAACATCCCACCCAGCCATGACTGGGCAGCGGGGAGGGTCCTAGGTGGGTGACGATCCAGTTCACCCGAAACCACAGAATTAAAGTCCCCGCCCATGAGCAGGAGGCCGTCCGGAAGGTCAAGCAGCATTCGACCCAAGTCAGTGAAGGTGGAGTTCTGGAGGCCCGGGGGGACGTAGACTGAAACCAGGGTAAGGGGCTGCCCCTCCCACCTCCCAGTCAAACACACATAGCGCCCCCTGTTATCAGAGACTATCCTCGTGATCTCCACCGGAAGGGAGGTTCGCAGGAGAATGCCCACCCCCCTGGAGCCAGTTGTGAAACCAGAATGGGCTACGAGGCGGTATCCCCCCCTGTTCATCGCATGGCAGACATTGCCGACCAAATGCGTCTCCTGGAGAAACACCACATCAGGAGTCAAACGACGCAAATATTGCAGTACAACACCCCGCTTAATACGGTCCCCCAACCCATTGACGTTCCATGACATAATCCTCAACCCGTCTCCCCCCATCCCATCCAATAGCTCAAGAGGCCCCCAGCCCGCAGCACCGCTCCCAAATATGGATAAAAATCAATACCTCGCCCTGTAAACAAAAAACACACAACTAAACAACCCCTCTTCCCCCCCAACCCCACCCCAAGTCCAACGCCCCCCACCCTGCACCCCTGCGGGCCAAAGACCCCCCCCAACTTGCAGTGTGCCTGTCGCCCCATTAACCCCATTCTACAAAAAGACCCCGGAGGAGGAAAGGGACCCGTACCCGCCCGCACCCCTCACGGGTCCTGGTAAAGCACAGTATGCAAAAGAAGTAAGACCCAACTGTACAGTGCCAAGCCGCAAAAAGTAAGGACCAAAGGTCAGTCTAAGGGGACCCGTCACCTGCGGTGCCCCCAGAGGGCCCGGGCCGGCCACCCCCGTCCGGCAGCGAGTCCAGCCAGTTACTTGCGGCCACAGGAGAGTCAAAAAAGGCTGTCCGCTCTCCATGCTCCACTCGAAGTTTCGCCGGGTAGATCATTGAGTACTTCAGGCCTAGCTCGCGGAGACGGCGCTTCACCCCCTGGAATCCCATCCGCTGTTTCTGGACCAGTTGCGTGAAGTCCGGATAAAAGTTGATGGTCGAGTTCTCGTAGCGGACCGGGCCACGGGTCCGTGAAGCCTGCAGAATAGCATCGCGGTCCCTGTAGTGGAACAGTTTAGCCACGATAGGCCTCGGGGGGGCCCCCGGCCGCGGCCGGCCGCCCGGAACTCGATGGGCCCGCTCCACAGCGAAGAATTTGCTTAGGCCAACCGGGGACAGCTGTTGCAGGATAAGTTCCTCGACCACGAGGTCCACCGGGCGGCTGTCGGAGGACTCCGGTACCCCAATGATGCGGATATTGTTGCGTCGGGCCCGTCCCTCGAAGTCCTCAAGCCGCCGGGCCATATGGTCGTTGACCACTCTAATGTCCCCAAGCGCGGCCCGCAGATCCGACACCCCCGCACCCAGGGTGGAGGTCCGTGCATCAAGGGCCTGGACCTTCTCGTTGGTTTTAGAGAGGTCGGCCCGAATCAGGGTGACGTCGATCGCGACAGTGTCGATCTTACGGGCCAGGGCCTCATATTGCGTCGCGATCGTTTCCCTGATGCCCTCGATGGCGCCCATAATGTCCTGCAGGGAAGGTTCCGCAGCGACGGTCGTGCCTCCCCCTGCAGCATCCAGGGAGAGGCCAGCAGCGCCAGGGGACCTCCTGCCCTGGGTATAGCGGTCCATGTTGTTGCTCTGGACCGCTCCCCCGCGCATTGAAGCCTTGGTCTTGCGCCCCTCCGGACCCCCTTTGCCCGCCATATGAGCACAGTCACTCAATGGGACCTCCGATCAAGGGGTGCGCGGGTGCCAGCGAAAGGACCACAAGCCGTCGGTGTAGGGGCCGGAGGCGCCAGACCCGCCAGTAGCAGATGAAAGCAAACCTCGGGCAGAGGCCCAGGAGGCACCTCGCCACCTTGAGCACGCACGCCAGCTGATCTCCTGAAGGCCAAAACCGAAACCGAAAGTGCTGAATCGGTAACTGGCACCGCGCTGAGGCCGCTGTTGTTCAATTGCAGCCCGGCCCCACGGGTCACCTTCACCCCGGCCACCTCCGTCGGGTGGGTCCCAAAAGTTCCGGCGACAATAACTCAGGAGTCCCAGGTCCGATTAGAGTTTTGAAAAGAGATATATGATCAGCTGGTCTTCATCTCCCAGATTCCATACACCAAATCAGGATAGTCTCAGGATATATTCCGAGGAGCAGAAAGGGTCCGGGGAGCCCTGTGCTCACGCGACCATCTTGGATGCGCGCTAAGCTCCTCCTCCTTACTTAGATTGTTGAACGTGTCTCTCCTAATTTGTAACAATTCAACTTCTTTCGTTACAGCTTCTTCAAAGGCGAGTACCTCTGGCGGCATCATGTTGGTAGGGGGATAGAATGTCGATCTGCACCGTAGGTCCGTGTGTGTTTCGTCCAGATGTGGGTCCTCTTTGTCCCTAAAGAATGTTTTTAAACGGATCTTCCGGAAGAAGTCACCCAATTCACAGCGTAATCGGAATTTGTCCAAATGTGACGTGGGTACGAACCCTAGTCCTTTTTCCAGTACTGTTTCTTCATCTGTAGTAAATATAACATCCGTCAAATTTACCACTAGTCTCTCATGCTGCTCGTTCCTGGTTGTTGGTCCCGGGTGCTGCTCCGTGTGTTCATGCTGCTCCGATCCTCTTCCCACTGTACTCTTTTGTTCCCTCTTCTTCCACGTCTGCCTCTCCTGCCGCCCTGTCCTAAAAAACGTTGATTGTAGTCGGGCTGGTAGTAAGGACCCATAGGGAACTGGGTCGGGCCTTGAAATGGAATTGGTCCAAATGGGGCGGGCCATGGGTATATCTGCTGGTGTCCATATCTCTGGTTGTAGTTACCTCTCCGTGGTCTTCTACCCCTACCTCGCCTGCTCTTATTTGATCCATCACTAGACCAGTTGTCATAGTCAGAATCCGATGATCCCGTCTGTTCACTATATACAGATCCTGAGTCCGAATTTTCTTGGCCTTTGTAGTCGTCCCGGATGTAAGGATAAACCTTTTCGTGACTAAACTTTTTTAGATCTTTCTGTAGTTTGTTGATTTTACTTTGCATGAGGTAGTCTTTATGTTCACTTATCTCCTTATTTACTTCCTCAAGTTTTTTCTTAAATATGGATAGTTTTATCTCCGTCGCTAGTGAATCCTCACTGATTTTAATTTTTATCAAAAGAGCATCTGCTAAACGTTTGGCAGTATTGATGATTAAAATGAGCCAATCGCGCGAGCATCTCCACGCAATTAACGACCATTCTTTTTTAAATTGGGGGTCTTCGAGAAAGATTCTAGGTGCATTGGTGACAAGTAATCCTGTCGGTGCCATGTTGCCTCTTAGGTACTCCGTCATGATGGCTCCGTGTAACAAAATTTTCATTTGGTTACGTTTTAATTCCTTCAATTCATCCCAGTTCTGAGCTTGGGAGAGATTCTGACTGATGTTCGTGTCCGGTAATAGTGATGGTCCTGCTAGAATGGCTGATGCTATATCGTCCGAATAGCCAATACCCAGTTGTTCTGCCATATTTCTACAGTTAGATGATTAGCTGTTGCTTTGGTGTATTGTTAAAAGGAGGGAGAAAGGCGCGTGAATTGAGTGTGAGTACTAATGAAGGTCACTAGAAAAACAGATAATGGCTTATGTTACAGATAGTTTCTGGTGATACACCCTGCAGCTGTGCGCTGCGCTAACACTATATTCACTTTAAAGGTAAATTCGAAAAACACTTTTTTTCTTTACCAGGAGGGGTAGAGAGGATATCAAGTTAGAGTAACTCCTCCTATAATATAATCAATTACTCACTTAAATTACTCTAACGGATCAACCGTAATTTATTCAGCCCCCCAGGTCACCAACTTCTACCAAGAGCTCCCAATACTGTGGTTGAGCCCACCCCGACTTTTAGGCGTCGGGGTGACCCGATGATGAAGCATGACACCACTAGGGTGTGTGAGGGTAAATAAACAAAAAGGAAGACTTTTCCTTGCTCACCTGTTGGTGAAGACGTAGGTATTTACTCTAATTAGATCCTTCACATCTCTCCCCACTAACGTGCACCAATATCAACCACGGTTGATCCGTTAGAGTAATTTAAGTGAGTAATTAAAATATGCTGAGTAACAGCCTTTGGCAGAAAAGTTTTTCTGATGTGCAAATTGTTCTTATCAGGAACTTCTGAAAACAAAAATAGGGTACCAAATAGTATTTCGACGTACACAAGCCAGTTGTCACAAGCGCATTGAGTTTTCCCAGGGAGAATAAACAAGGGCTTTACATGGATAAACCAAACCATGTGAGTTGTTCAGCCAAACACAAAGTCAGTCTTCTTAGGGAGGCTTTAAAGTTATATGAAATTAGAAACTCACTTTGTTTTTCATTTGTTTCAGTCAACAATCTTAAATTCAGCATCAAAGAATGGACAATACAAGTGACATTGAGGGTAAAATAAATGTAAGTTAAAAAATGAGAGTTGTGCCAAAAAAATGATTAGCCCACCACATTTATGTTTCTTTAAAAAAAAGTGTTCAAACGTTCCTCTTTTCAGTTTTTCAGGGTCCACAAGTTCTTGTTCCTGGGGAGAACCCGGAATTGTGGGGTTCGTAACGTGTCAACACTTTTTAACTAAGGGAGTTGGTTGAGAATCTTTGGCACACAGGGAACCTGTTTAAAAACCTGGGTCCCTGTTGGAGACCCAACTTAAAGTAGTGCTCTAAGCCCTAGTCACAGTTTTGTCATGTAGTTTCCACCCTATGGCAGGAATTGCACGTTTGTGGACAGGATATACATTGGGATGGTGCCATACTGACTCTATGCACCCCCTCAGGATATATTGTCCTATAGACCAGCTAGCTCACAGTGCCACCATAAGCCCCCCTAAACGTAGTCGGCAGCAAATGGTTTCTGGCAACCATTGAACATGAGAACCCTGGTCCCCCAGGAAGCGTGGTAACAGATCTAGAACCCCACCCACAGTCACTCGTGTTCTAGTACTCTCGGAGAAATATACAAGAAACACACAGAGGGACATTTTCAATATTTTATTTAATGAGCTCAATGATCAATTGAACAGAAGGATATAAAAGTTACTAAAAGCTCCACAACCGTGAACAGAATAAACTCTCCACCATAGTGGTAAAATAATGTATATAAGCAGGCATAAAATACAGAATACAAAATTGGTTGTACTCCTACTATGCAGCCCCTAACCTAAGTTTCTAGGGCAGGTGTGTGTGTCTACAGCCAAGAATCCCCATACTGGATGATCCAACTCCAGTTACCTGATGGGAAAGTATGTAAGTCTCCGTCTTGGTCACGAGCTGGACATCCTCGCAAGAAGAAGTCAGCAAGCAGCTGAGCCGAAGCATCAGAGTGTAAAGACCTCACCAATATCAGTGGAGCACTCCTCTTGCTAAACCTGGAAATGCTTGTTTATTTATTAAAAAAAAGCATCCTTGCAAGTTCTGTGCAGGTCAGCATTGTTTTAGTCTACAGATAGTCATGGCGCGACATGGATGAAAAATAGAATGACATTTGCACAATGTGTGTTGAGACCTTGTATGTGGTGTTCAAGGAATCATGACACTGTTAGGCAGAGGAGAATTTATAAGGGAAGCCATTTCAGACAGCTAATCCTAAATTGTCAAGCATGCAAACATGTGTAAAAGGTTATGAGGTGCGGCCGGTGCAGATAAGAATGGCGCAGTGGGGGCAGCGTAGGGCGGGGGGAAGTCGACTACTTACCTAGCGCTCCCCATTTCATTGAGTGGAGAGAGCAAGGTAAGTTTTATTTACTTTCCCTATTCCATCATCTGTCGACTTCCCCCTCTGACCCACCCCACCCCTGCTCCGTCCTACGCCCCACCACTCTTACCTGCACCGGCCTCACCTGAAGGTTATTGTGTAAAGGGGAAAGCAGCCTAAGAAAACGTTTCTATGATGAAAGATGGTGTCAGTTCCATGTGGCCCTACCTCAGACACATAATACTTACTCCTCGAACAAAGGGATGACCCACGGGCTATCTAAACAGCCCAAAAGCTACATAAAAGGTGTGGCATAAAAAGGTCCATTATATAAAATTACTTTAAAATCTAGCCTAAAAAAAGGCAATCATGTAAGTTTGTCAAAACATGCAGAAAGCCACACCCTTAAAAACGCATAAAAATTAAGGGTATTTAAAAGTTAGTTTAATAAAAATCAGGCCAAATCGAAAATGTTCCCACCAAATGGAGTAGCCAATTGTTTATGTGTTCTAAGTGGTAGAACAGTCATTTCTTGTTCCAGCAACCACAGATGATGTTCCTAGAGGGGTACCTCAAAGCAGGTTTATAGAACAAATGTGGTCCCATTCCGCCCCCACAGCAGCTGCTGAGTGAGTGACAACAGCCTGTAGAAGGTCTGTAGAGTCAAGATCCAATTCACTAGAAGCTGAAGCATCCCAGGACAGCTCGAAAAATGCAATCAGCAGCAATGGAATACCCTGGGAACAACTTTACAAATGGGCCTTTAGGGGGTCCATCAGTACATGTATGTTTGACGGCTCAATCAATTGCGATCCAAGGCATAAATCCAGGGCACTTTCAAAAGTGCACAGTAGACAGAGGAATACAGGTTGCACGCAGTGCAGCCTGACAGGCAGAAATGACAAGAACCAATGTTTGTTCAGTTCCTCAAGCAGAGGTGTGCCGAAGAACTTACCATGCATTCACGGCACAACAGCACACGTGGTAGGGCTCGTTTCAATTTTGTTATGAGCTGGGACATCCATTAAGGAGCAGAAATATTAAAATCACAGTTCCAGCAACCAACAGCAGGACAAGCTGAAGACCACGAAAAATGCTTCCGAGTAAAGAGTGCATGAAAGATTGACTGACCCTGAAAACTTTTTGGAAGATACTAACCAACCCAGAGCCTATAGACTTTAAAAAGTGCACTATTCCCTTCGTATCATACATGTTAAATATATGTTGGGCCAGCTCCTCAAAATGCAGTGGGAAGTTAGTATGAAGTAGCGCCTCTTTCTCTGAAGAGGACCTTGCAACCTGGAGATCAAATGCCTCTTTAGCGGATGTTAAGGCCACATCTTTTTGAAACAGCATGGCTTTCAGTTTGCTATGAGCATCAAAGCATATGTTGGAAATGCTTATCGAAGGACACAACCTCCCTAACTTTTCAGGCAGGTGGAAACAGAACTTGATTACAACAAGTAATCATGGAATTTAACGTCACCAGATAGGGAATGCCGGGTTTCATCCCACAACAGCCTTGACTATTAGGCATCAAATAGCTCCTGTTAGAGAGAAATCTGAAAGCTGGACAAATCATGGCTGCTGGGAAACCTTTCAAATATCAGGACAAGTTCACCACAGATGCATTACAAGCCCTGTGAAGCGAAATGTCCTTGCAGAGAAGGGACTCACTTAAAGTGTTCTCACAGTCGGAATCACTGAGAAAGATTTCAGCCTCCCCATTCCTGCATCGATACTTGAAAGGTAGTTCCCAATACTCATGTAAGTACCCTTACCTTAACACTTCTTATCTGCCTACTTGATGGTGTTGCAGAGAATACTGGAAATGGAATGTTGAAGCCGCCAAAGTAATATTCCCAAGGATTGTACAATCCCCAGATGGCGTTTCCACAACGGTGAAAGATAATTTCTCTAGTTTTTCAATGTGTGACATGATGTACCTAGCATCCATTAGTGCCATATGTTTCTGCTGTTCTGTCAGTTGATATGGGGAAACAGACTAGTGGTGTTAATGTGTCACCATGGCATGTGGTCGAAGTGTAATGTTTGAATAGTCCAGCCCAATAGCATTATAGACCTAAGCAATGACTGCCCATGTTGCAATGCGGACATCTCCTGCTGTATAATGTCTAATGCAGATGACACTATGTTGCCCAAAGAGTATAATCTGGAGGATAAGGTGGTCATACCATTGTCTACCACTGCTAAAGACTTTTTTAAATTAACCTTGTCAATTTTGTGCAGCCTTTCAGCAGCATCCTTCTGAGAAACCTTCCATATCTCATTGTATATTGCATCCAAGAAGCACTGTTGAAGTTGCTTCCGGGGACCTAATAAAAAGCCCCTGAGATCCAGGTCATCAGAGAAAAGGGACAAGTGTTGTTTCACCTGAGACAATGTTGAGGTTTTTAGCCAATCAGGCCACAACTTCCCAACACTGTAGGTTGTCACTACCCAGAGTGTTCAAAATGTACATGAAGCATGTCAGGGCTGTTAGACTTTAAACCCTTGGTATTACCTAGGCATCGTGGCTAACACCCATTAGTGTCCAGCAGTCAAACAAACCATCCCTTCCAATTGGGATCAGACGAATTGTACGTGCCATTAGATTGGATGGCATCTAATGTATCTTCACTGTAGTGTGTAAACTGTTGCCAATTGTAAAACCATGCAAATGTGAGATTCTGTCGTATGTTCAAATCTTTCATTTGAACTATTTCAAGACATGATGTTTGTTGCACTGTCTTGTTGAGGAAAATCATTTGTTGTGGTATGAGGCATGCTCCAAACAAAGCATCAGTTCCCTGAACCTGCCAGTCTCCTGTTCCCCAAATAGATTTTACATCTATAGTGTCCATCCAGAGGTCAAAACCCTGCACAGACAGCTGGGAATGAAAAGATGAAGAATATATCAGCTTGGTGTCTGATAGCATATTTTTATTTGACGGTGTTGGTGCGACCCTATATTAATATGAGGCCAGGTCAGATGTGTCATAACCAAAAGAAAAAGCAACCGTCTGTGCAAATGTTTTTGAACTGCCCGAGGTGGTGTAGGGCAATGTTCCCATTGAGTGTAAATATAAACAGCACATATAACACTGGCTTTATGCAGGAAATGTTGACCATCATGTAAAAACAGGACATGTCTTCATAATAAGATGTACCATCACACAATTTTTCAGGAGACAACACAGTTGAATGCTCTTGATCTTCTAGCAATTGATGCACTGTATTACTGTCCTAGTCATCGGAAACAGCACTAAGGGAAACTACATAATTTAAAGAAATTTTGAATGAATATGTAATTTGTAGCATTTCAGTGGGGCCATATGATACCCTATCCCATACAATCCCCTCGGGACCTGGAACCGCTGTACTGTTCACCAGGGACAGGTCTCTTGGTTCACGGTGTGATGATGCATGTGGATATAGTACCAAGTAAATCAGTTGTGCTGCAGAGCGTTCCAGAAGATCATGTCCGTTTATAAGCAGGAAAAAGACAGTCACTAAGCAAATCCGGAGGACCAGGAAAAGTAACCCATTTGCTGTCCAAGGATGTAACCAAGGAGAAACAAAATATGTCCTTTTCAGCCAAAGATAGAAAACACACACTTTGAGCCTGAAAGGGAGAGGTGGTGGTCGTGGAGGCAGAGGATCAGCTGAATCTAATGTGAAGTCATCAAAGTCGATGAAGTAGCCGAAGGCCATCCGAAGTATTTTTGGCAGCTCAGCAGTAATTATTGATCTGTGGTATGTTTGAGTAGACTTTATTCTTGTCCGAATCAAAATTTGTGTTTCTGTACTAGTTGACTGTACAGTTGTTGTCATTGCAACAGGAAAAAGACACACTTTGTTGTTGTTTGTTAGTGTCTCTTGTGCAAGAAAAGGTGCATCCTGAGATATCAAGGCTTTCCTCCGAACTTCCTGAACAGTAGCAAGAAGAGACAGGTAGCTACCCAGGAGCCCATATGGCTTACTAATGAGACTCAGCCACATAGTGTGGCTTGATCAGATCAATGGAGACAAATTGTTTGTCTTTTTTGACCAGCAAGGGGTGGGAGAAGCACATTTCTGGTACTTTCACCATCCATGACACGCACAGGTGCTCTGTAAGATGGCCCAAACTCTTTTTTTCCACACTTTCTCGCTGACCAGATCCCCAACGTTCAGGACCCAGCCAGGTCTTACCGACACTACCTTGACTACTCCAGTGGTGGTGCATTTTACTTGGACGTTGCTTTGTTTATCCCAGAAATCGTTCAGTTCCAGTAAAACAGCCAAACGTTCACTGATGTCAAATTGTATTTCTGCTGTTAAAGACTGCTTGAAGTCACGGTTTTTCCTCACCACTTTCGAATTTCCCTCGGGATGATAGGGTGAAGAATAGCTCAAGTTCACACCCAAACTTCCCAAGGCCTCTTTGTAAGTCTGAGAGCTAAACGCCGGACCCTAGCCGGAGTGTAATGTGGCAATTGCTCATGTCCAGATAAAAACTCACAGATTCTTCATAACAGTTAGGGCATCTGTCGACCATTGTGGCCATACCAACAGGAATTTAGAGCAGGAATCTACTGACACCAAGATGTGCATGTAAGCCTCATCTGATTGTAAGGGACCACAGCGATCCAAATAGACACATTCCAATGGTTTGTTTGAAATCAGCAGAGGTGTCTGTGGTGCACACGCTATGGTAGAGCCCTTCATCTGCTAGCAGATGTCACATTTAAGTACAAAGTGCTTTGTCTGTTTGCAGAGACTGGGCCACCAATATCGCTGCTATAGTAATGAAATTGTAGCTTCCACTTTGCATGTGCCCTCGGTGTAGCTAGTATCAACCCCAGTCTCGGATCTGTGCTTGGTATTTCTCTATGCCCCATTCTAGGAATGTGAGCATATTGTATGATTTGTGCTTCTAACTTGTAGGAGAACTTGAGTGGAAAGCCTTTCAGAAGGTGGGTATTGTTACCTTCAGCAGTGACAGCTAACATGATGTTTCTTTTTATCCTCGCACTAGAACAACTGATTGCAGCAACTGCAGCAGTGCAAATATTTGCTTTTGTGGCCTAATCAGCCATGGAATTCCCTATAACATGAACACCAGTACGTATGAATGACATGAGTTCATGGCAAGCAATCTTTCAGCTTTGCCACTTTCTCCCAAAGCAGCTTGTTCTTAATTGTGCACTCGTTTGAATCTATGAATCCATTCTGGCACCAGTGATGTAGGTACTCATTATAAGACTGGGCACAGTAAAACGAATCACACACTCTGAGTGTGGGGAATCCATGATCCTAAGTAACTTCTATATACTTCTGTCTGTTGATCATTGCAGCACATATATTTTATACAAGAATCACGCTGGTTCAATAAATATTGAAAATGTCCCTCTGCGTATTTCTTGTATATTTCTCTGAGAGTATTAGAGTATGAGTGACTGAGTGAAAGGGTTCTAGATCTGCTAGCATGCTTCCGGGTAGACAAAGGTTGTCGTGTTCTGTGGTTGTCAGAAACCATTTGCTGCACGACTGGGTTTAGGGGTACTTATGGTGGCACTGTGAGCTAGCTGGTCTACAGGACAACATATCCTGAGGGGGTGCATAGAATCAGTCTCGCACTTTCCCAATGTTTATACTGTCCACAAGTGCAAGGTTCCTACCACAACATCGAAACTACACCACAATTTACTGTAGGAGTATGGACAATCATGACAATCAAAGTTTACTCCTTCACTTTTTAATTTAAGGACAGAGATGCCAATGCTTGTTACCAATTCACAGATGTTGATGTTTTTTCTTTTTTATAAAAAATGTCTTTGCAAGCTTTTGTCTTTTAACTTTATATCGTTTGATGTTGAGATGTATTTGTCAGAAGCACTCCTAAACTTGTGTGGGTTTTAAAAAGTTCTCTGTTTGACCTTCACAATTAGTTTTGTGTTACAAAGTATATCATGTGGTATGTCAAAATATCTTGAGAATTTTATGAAAAGTATAAGATGGAATACATTTGATGACGTTAAGTGATTTTTGTGACCACAATGAACAAATAATAATTGTGTTGCTAAATAATGTCAGTGATGGCTTTATTTGTTGATTTTCAACTTTCTAAAAGTAGAATTTTCAAAATTGTAATTTAAAATGCGACTTCGCCATAATTTAGGATTTTACATTAGGATTCCAGAGACACCAAACAAGAATCGGTTCTATTTTCCTATTTGGAAATTATACATTTATAAAAATGCAGTATGGTATTCTCAATGTTGTCCTAGGGGAGATATCGGCCTTACAGTAATAAAAAAGGAATTAAAGAGTTTTTCACTACCAGAACGTAAAATGTCCTGCTTTTAAATACATTGCACCCTACCCAGTGGGCTATCCAGGGCTTACCCTAGGGTGACATATGTATTAAACAAAAAGGTTTGGGCTTGGCAAAAGATTTAATTTGCCAGGTTGCAATGGCAGTTTAAAACTGCACACACAGGCTCTGCAATGGCAAGCCTGAGACATGTTTATAGGGCCACTTAAGTGGGGGGGGCACAATCAGTGCTGCAGGCCTACTAGTAGCCTTTAATTTACAGGCCTTGGGCACATGTAATGCACATTACTAGAGATATAAAGCACATTAGTTATGCCAATTGGGTATAAGACAATATTTCCATGTTTAGAGGGGAGAGCACATGCACTTTAGCACTGGTTAGCAGTGGTAAGGTTCACAGAGTCCTAAGGCCAACTAAAATTAATTCAGGAAAAGTAGGAGGAGGAAGGAAAAAGATTTGGGGATGACCCTGCAAAAATAGCCATTTTCAACAACACCCAATTGGTAATCTCTTATGGGCAAGATCCGGAGATTAGCAATGTCAGATTCATCGATTGTATGAGGAAGGTGGCCACTTCGATAACTCTCAATTTTCAACAGGCCAGCACCTCCACCATTAAAAAAATAACCATGATGTCCAGTGTGCTTTCTGCCCCTCCCTTATCCCATTTAGGCATGGGGGTATTGCCCGATGCCTGGGCCAGACATTCACCACCCCAGTTTTTCATAGTGAAGTCAGCTCTAGAGTCAGGTTGGCTTTCTACTCCCCTCCACCCCAACCCTCCCACCCCTGGGACTGACAGATTGGCTGCAAACTTCTCAAGTTACAACCTAGGGGAAGAAAGAATGTATGGATACTTGTTGGGGGGGAGCAATTGCCCAGGTTCTACCTTTTAAACTTCCTGATGGCTAGTGGGTGGATCCAAGAAGTATCATAGGACAGCACCAGAGGGATTTGTAATGTAACGGTATTGTAATGTAACGGTAGTGTGGAGAATGTGCATGTCCTATCCCCTGCACTGAAGAGGTTAAGGAATTGTTTTGAATGGACAATCGGATCACAGAAAAGTATGCTGAAGTGATGTTATTCATGATAACAAATGGTTAACTAAATTCCTTCAAATCTAGCTGTACAGTTAAGATTGGGATTATATTCTATAAGGGTACCCTGCGAAGAAACTGTGAGGCCTCTATAGTAAATCATTGCATAAGTATTTATGAATGTCAAGTATATGGTAATAGAATTTTAGTAAGTATATGCAATTGCTAAGATTAGGGAACAATAGGATTTTAGAGTTAATAGTTATTTTCCTGTTTTACAGCAGTCATGTAGAAACCATGATCTTCCACTCTGTGTAGTGACGAAGCTTGAGTTACTTATCCAAAGCGTATGGTGAAATAACTAGTGCACATGTATATTTTATAAATATTCTTTGTATATTTAAAGTTCAGGTACTACCCCTTCCCTATCAACGTTACAAAGAGTTGGTTACATAGAGATAATGCTCAGGTATATCTAGTCACAATTGCAGTTACATTTAGTTCTCTAAATGACAAGACCCTTATGATTCCTCTTAAAGATCCACTACATTCTGCAATCCTCATTGACCAGACGAGCGACAAGCCATTAGTAGGGAAGCCCTGTGTTACTATTTTCTCTTTGAAAACTCTTTGAACTTACCACTACCACCATTTGGAACCAGGCTCGCCGTGAGGGGAACGGCTTCTTCGACGGGGCCAAAACGAATCCTGCTTGATCTGGGACACCGCCGGGAGGCGGCGGAACTACACTTCCCAGCACCCTCAGCTCCGGGCGCCTGCCGCTGATGTCATCAGGCAGCGCCCGGGCTGTATAAATAACTCACAGGCCCCACGCAGCGCGGGACGCGCTCTTTGAACTTACCACTACCACCATTTGGAACCAGGCTCGCCGTGAGGGGAACGGCTTCTTCGACGGGGCCAAAACGAATCCTGCTTGATCTGGGACACCGCCGGGAGGCGGCGGAACTACACTTCCCAGCACCCTCAGCTCCGGGCGCCTGCCGCTGATGTCATCAGGCAGCGCCCGGGCTGTATAAATAACTCACAGGCCCCACGCAGCGCGGGACGCGCTCTTTGAACTTACCACTACCACCATTTGGAACCAGGCTCGCCGTGAGGGGAACGGCTTCTTCGACGGGGCCAAAACGAATCCTGCTTGATCTGGGACACCGCCGGGAGGCGGCGGAACTACACTTCCCAGCACCCTCAGCTCCGGGCGCCTGCCGCTGATGTCATCAGGCAGCGCCCGGGCTGTATAAATAACTCACAGGCCCCACGCAGCGCGGGACGCGCTCTTTGAACTTACCACTACCACCATTTGGAACCAGGCTCGCCGTGAGGGGAACGGCTTCTTCGACGGGGCCAAAACGAATCCTGCTTGATCTGGGACACCGCCGGGAGGCGGCGGAACTACACTTCCCAGCACCCTCAGCTCCGGGCGCCAGCCGCTGATGTCATCAGGCAGCGCCCGGGCTGTATAAATAACTCACAGGCCCCACGCAGCGCGGGACGCGCTCTTTGAACTTACCACTACCACCATTTGGAACCAGGCTCGCCGTGAGGGGAACGGCTTCTTCGACGGGGCCAAAACGAATCCTGCTTGATCTGGGACACCGCCGGGAGGCGGCGGAACTACACTTCCCAGCACCCTCAGCTCCGGGCGCCTGCCGCTGATGTCATCAGGCAGCGCCCGGGCTGTATAAATAACTCACAGGCCCCACGCAGCGCGGGACGCGCTCTTTGAACTTACCACTACCACCATTTGGAACCAGGCTCGCCGTGAGGGGAACGGCTTCTTCGACGGGGCCAAAACGAATCCTGCTTGATCTGGGACACCGCCGGGAGGCGGCGGAACTACACTTCCCAGCACCCTCAGCTCCGGGCGCCTGCCGCTGATGTCATCAGGCAGCGCCCGGGCTGTATAAATAACTCACAGGCCCCACGCAGCGCGGGACGCGCTCTTTGAACTTACCACTACCACCATTTGGAACCAGGCTCGCCGTGAGGGGAACGGCTTCTTCGACGGGGCCAAAACGAATCCTGCTTGATCTGGGACACCGCCGGGAGGCGGCGGAACTACACTTCCCAGCACCCTCAGCTCCGGGCGCCTGCCGCTGATGTCATCAGGCAGCGCCCGGGCTGTATAAATAACTCACAGGCCCCACGCAGCGCGGGACGCGCGCGGGCAGCGCCCGGGCGAAGCCCGGGCCAAGGGCGGGCCCGTTTTAGCCCGTTCTAGACTGTGAGAGACTGGACTGGGCCACCCCTCTTCCCCCAACCTCAAATTCACCTGTGGTAAGACGATATATATTCATATTGAAAGTGAAATTGACTTATTACAGTTACCATCAGGGTATTTCTGCACAGGTTTGACTGATTATAATGTCGAGACAAAAAACACCTGTCACCCGGGCAAACACAATGGATAATTATTTGGTCCAGGTACTGGCAAAGATTAATAATGATCGGAGGTCTTCCCTGGGACTTATGGATTCCCCACCTTGTGCCCAAATTAACCAATCAGGGATATTTCAGTCTGCTAGAGATGAAATCGCTACTAACGACCCGATTGAGGACCCCTATGATTCCTCCACAACAAATGTATCCACGCCTTCTATTGTCCAACAACTTGATCCTATTGTTGATCTACTTATCCTAGAAGAGCCAAACCAATCTGACACAATTGTGGAGTTAGATCCAGAGAACAATACTCCTCCCACTCCTGTCCCTGCACCAAGAGTTAAAAAAGGGATTACTAAGGAACCTCCTAGAAGAGGTGGCCTACGTTCCTGTAAAACTAAATCTGTAACCCCACCAAGAAGAGTAAAGAAAAGGGTGGAAGAAGGGATAAGGGAAGAAGAGAACGAAAGTGTAGATTGGGAGGATACCTTTTTAAATAAGCTCATGGGAGCACTGGAGTCCAAATTATCAGGGCTAATGAAACCTCTTATATCAAAAGTAGACCAATTAGCTAATAAAGTTAATAAACTAGAGACCCTCCTAAGAAAAACCAATGAGGGGGTGGGGGAAATATCAAACCTAATAACATCCAAATTTGAACATATAGAGGCTGCAGGGAAAACACTTGGGGGAACTATAAATACAGGCCTACAAATTCCACCTGACCATATTCATCAAACCTGCTCTGGACATGGTGAGACTCCTAATACCGCCCCAACATTAGAAACAGCACAACCAGTAGGCAATACTACCTCTGAGACTCTTAATCCAGAAACTGGCCCAGTTGAATTAATCGTTGAAGCTTCCCCCTTGATTCTAGTACTCGCAAACACACCAACGTTGAAAACAGGGCAGATCGAGTCCTCGGACTCCTTACGAAATAAGGCTTTGCAGTGGCTTAGCAATAACATGCACATATCCCCTTGGGGTAAGGAAAAACTATCTGATGATCTGCTCACAGCAAGAAGGGTTAAGTGGATAGGCACTAAGGCAAAGAAATTTCAAGGGGATTGTGTGGTTTTGAATTTTAAGGGTCCTGAAGTTTTACCTGATGTCCTACGGAACATCTTCCCTCCACAACTTAGAACAGCAGAAATAATACCACTGACACTGGATTTCTTCTATAGTAGAAGAGGACTAGTAGCTAAACCTAGCACATTGAGAACAAAGTGGACAGCTGTGGGAAATAGAAGGGCCAGGACTGACCCATTATGTGAGTGGGGGTTAAGGTTGGATAACCACTACTCCGCGCTATCTGTCCTAAACGAGTGTGATTGACTCGCATGTGTTTTTCCTGTCGCCCCTGAACTCCAGCTGCACCAGGGGCATGATAGGCCTCTTATTTTTAATGAGCCTGTACTAGATGAATTGACCCCGGTCTCTAAGGCATCCTCTACTCCCTCCCCAGAGGATCCGAGTGGAGTTTGGATGGGGCAAAAAAGAACACTAGAGGTAATTGAGAATTCACCAATATTGAATGGTGACTTAGTGCCAGGTATAGAACTTGAAGATCGAATATACACTTCTGTTATGGATCAGATTCAGCACCAACTGGATATATTGCCATTATCTATTATTTCTTGGAATATAGCTGGCATTACAAACAAGCTAAACATCCCAGATTGGGTCGATTTTATCGACCTGTACGATATAATAATGTTGCAAGAAACTTGGGCGCTCACCCCAATTTTCCGACAAGGGTATTTGAACTTTTATGTCCCAGCCATAAGAAACCGAGTGGGTCGACACTCTGGGGGCCTGTTAATTTGGGTACGTCAAACATTGAATTGCTCAGTTAAACAAAGGTCTATACCCTCTAATGATATTCTAGCTCTTGACATTAGTTGGCAAAATGGTCAACAAGTAGCCCTGTTTAATCTTTACTCCAGGGGAGTTGGTAGGGGTAAACCATCAGAGACCCTAACGACCCTCGAGCATTATATTGAAATGCTACCAGTGCTACCCCATGTAATAATAGGCGGGGATTTTAACACCACCTTCGAACCTTTGGGCGAAGAGGATAGGACACTGGCCGAAGATGAGGATACCAAGTGGAGAATTCCCCAACTGGATATCCCAGCAATTAGAAAATGGAGCACAGTAGCAATCCAACTGAAGAGTCTTTGTCTATCAAGAGGGCTCAGAGCAGTAAATGGACGGGCATCCTCTGACTTAATGGGGAAAAACACATTCGACAATGGTCGAGCAGCCAGCAGAATAGATTATATACTACTGGACGTAAGGGCTTGGGATAAATTGGTGGATATGGAAGTGAAAGACAAAATAGAAAGTGATCACAATCCACTGTGCCTGACACTCCATCCCTACCATGAAATGCCCGATCTCCCAAGAGGGAACCAAATGGTGACGCAAGATCTTGCAAGCTCAAACAATCTTCGTCACCTGAAGTGGAGTATGCTCTTGGAAGATGTTGCCAACTTAGAGACTCTAAAGGAATTAGTGGCGACTGAGGTATCCAAGATTAAGTGCCACTATGGGAGGACTGATTTTACAGACTACATGATGGCTGCTCACGAGAAACTATTTTTAAAAATCCAAAGTTTCTTTGTTAAAACAGTAGCCCCAAATAAAAAGAAAAAAGTCCAAGAGAGTAAAGGGTGGTATGACAGGAGTTGCAGGATATCACGAGATAACCTTAGCGTGGAACTGAGAACAGGAAATGCAGCAGCAGTAAGGTTGGCAAGAAACCAGTATAGACAGGCCCAAAAACTGGCAAAGAAGCGTTGGGATGAGGAATACTGGCGCAAACTCAAGGAGGCGTGTGCCTCCAAGGATTCTAAGCGCTTCTGGTCCACAGTAAAATGGGAAAAGGGTGGCACAGCACTCCATCCTACGAACCATGTTCCGAAAAGCAATTGGGTGGAATACTTCCAACCACAGTATGCTTGTAATCCCATATTTACCATTGGTTGTCCGCCTCCACAAGTCTTCTACAAATCTCCAATATTTGATGAAAAGGATGTGAGTATTGTACTGGATTGTGTGGCTGGGGGCAAAGCTCCAGGCATGGATGGAATTCCGGCTGATATATTTTTATCGGATCGTAATTCCTGGTGTACCTATTTTGCAATGCTGGCTAATGCGGTGGCAATGGGAGGGAAAGTGCCTGCCTCATGGAAGGGAGCCGAAATTATTCCCATATTTAAGAAAGGTGATAGAACCCTGGCCAAAAATTATAGACCCATCAGTTTGATTGATACAGCACAAAAACTAATGGGCCGATTAGTCCAAAATAAACTGCAGCAATGGATCAACGAAAATAATATTTTGTCATCTTATCAAGCTGGATTTCGCCCTTTAACTAGCAGCGTTGACCAAGTCCTCCACTTTTTAACCATCTACTGGAGAAATGTTACCCTAAAGAAGGGGACATTGTATGCAGTTTTTGTGGACCTAAAAGCCGCTTTCGACTTGGTCCCCAGAGAAAAACTTTGGCAGACCTTGTCGGACGTGGGCTTAAGTCAGGAATTGCTCACACTCCTTGTTCGTCTCCACGAAAATAACTTTGCAAGAATAAGGTGGGGCAAGCAAGGAGAAGTAACTGATCCCTTTCCGGTAGAACGTGGGGTGAGGCAAGGGTGTGTCCTAGCACCGACTCTCTTCTCAATTTATATAAACGGCATCGTTGAGCATCTAGAGAAGATTGCTAGTGACGCCCCAGTAATCGCAGGCTCTCGTGTACCTGTCCTCATGTTCGCGGATGATACGCTCCTACTTTCCCGCACCCCCAGTGGGCTCCAAAAAGTGGTTGATGCATTTGGTATATTTTGTGACGAGAGGGGCCTTGAACTGAACACCTCCAAAACAAAATTCATGTGCCTCAACCAGCAGTCCACCTTCAAAGGTGTAATAAAATATAAAGGTACACCCTTAGAAAGGGTGGACTCTTTCTCTTACCTAGGTATCACTCTGCAAGGAAAAATGAGTTGGAAGCCACACATAACCACAACTTTACTAAAGTTTAGGCAGCTAGCAGGCGCAATTACCCTAAAACATCGCTCCTCGCTGACAAAGCCAGTAAATTGTGTGTTGGAAATATATTCCATGAAAGTACTAGGGGCTTGCTTATATGGCTCTGAATTATGGGGGTTTTCTAATTTGAGAGAACTGGGCCGAGCAGAAAACAGGTTTTTACGAGGTATTGTGATGGTCCCCCAAAGCACACCCATAATCCCACTAAAATTGGATATGGGAAGAAAAGGAATAGAGGACATAGCGAGGCTACGCCCTCTTCTATATTGGAGACGGATTATGGTGACCCCAGAATTAAGCCATTATGCGGCGGCATTGACGGATGTTATTAAATTCGACCGTTTCCATACTATCCCATGGCTAAGGGAGCTCCGGGGACTCCTTATAAAAATGAATTTGAATCATCTATGGGATACCAAAGACGTAACCTGCTTTCCTACGAAGGCAAAGCTGAAAGATCTATATTGGGAAATGGTATATCTTACAATGTCTAGTGACGGCACAAGCACAAGCCTAACATCTCGCTTCTTAGACATAAAAATGTACCCTTCTTGCGAAATTTTTTGGGATATTATTGAAAAACCCCTTGATAGAAAACTTTATTTTCAATTTCGCATACGTACACTCCCGGTGAATGCGTTTAAGAAGCACTGGTCCCCAGCATGGGATGAACATTGCCACCACTGTAATGAACAAACTGAGCACATTTCCCATCTTTTGTTCTGTTGCCCATTGTATTCGTCCCCCAGACGTAAATGGTTAAAACCTGTGTGCTCTAGTTTGGGAACCCGCAGCCAATCCGTAGCCCTAAGGATACTTGAAACAGATTGTTCCATATTGCTTGTGGTTGGGGTGGCAACATTTTTGGCTTGGTCATGGTTAATTCGTACTCGTTCACTTATGGCAATTGCATCGTAATGAAATTATGTATATTCCCAATCTTGCACTCTCCCACATGGATTATTGTATTTTATTTATAGAAAAATCTATATTTTAAGAAATTTGACAAATCGAAGTACTTGTATTTTTATTATGTATTTATTCGACATTTCATGTTTAATATGTATTTTTTATATGTAGTATTTATTGTATTAGGGATAGGGGAATGCTTTTATGACAAATGTCGAATAAAGCTTTAAAACAAAAAAAAAAAAAAAAAAAATATTTTCTCACTTACCCTATTCCCTTTTCCCTACTTCTACCATTGGCTCTCATATTTTTGTATATGTGGTTACAGGTCAGCGTGATGAGAGACAGAAAAGAGCATTGCTTGTTTTGAATCGTGTGTAAAAGGTTTGTGCAACCTTAAAGAATGGTTGGATCAGTCATTTTGGGGAATAACAGAAAATTAGTTTTTTGTAGAGGACCAGAAGTATGAAAGGTTGAAGACCATGAGAAAATACTGTGAGATAGGAACGACCATGTTGCAAGTCCTTGCAAGAACACGTTATTTCAATCATGTGGCAGTGGAACTGGCTCTAAAAGGAATTCTTGTGCCGAGAAATAGGAAATGGGCGCTACTGGAAGGATAAGGCATACATTTTTGGAAAATGGTCAACCGGGGCACATAGGCATATCAGAATCAAATCAAATAATAATTTGTTTATTCTTAGTTCACTTTAGTTAACAAAATCAGTTAGTTAACAAAATCAGAAAACTCTTGTGGGGAAACAGAGGATTCGTTGACAGGGAAATACGTCTGGAAGGCTGTTAGTTCAAAGTAGTTCCTATGGTGACACAACTAAGCTGGCTGATCCTCCTGAAACTGGGACCTCAATCAAACACCTGCTACACTGCACTCATATCTTGCATCTCTGCAATCTGCAATTGTATGTACAGAAATTATCTGGAACTAAAAAGACAGGTAGTGAACCATGGAATTTGGCACCTTGCCTGCACTGACATACACAATGAAAGGAATTGGAGTGAAGGTAGACTTTCACCTCAATGTCAGGTGCCAGATTAATGTGATCCGCAAGACTGCCTTCTATCGTCTGAGAATCTCAAGGGACTCTTGTCTTTCGTGAGAGTCCCTTACTAGGGGCAGAAAAGCATTGGCTCTGTGCTTTCACACTCACACTTTTCCAAAGCCCTCTAACTTGCTCTTCCTGACTACCTGCTTCTCATGCTACAGCGATAAAATACACTGCTGCAAAATGCCTTCCGCATCTGCAACTAAAAGGCCACATCAGCATAGTCTTATGTGTCCTACACTTGCTTCTCACTTTAAGCAAAGATCCTTCAAAGTCATCTGCATCACATACTGTGCTCTACATGGAACAACCTTCTGACAAAGAAACTGTACATATTGTCTATCACAAATTCTGTGTTCTTGGTGGAACCTTCACATCAAAATGCCAGTGTATAGGAAATTTCAAGTTGGGGGCTCAGTTGTCCCTGTCAAGAGAGCAGAACTTTCAGCTTCACTTCTCCTTTGATAAGGGACCCCCATGATAATCTGCCATTTTACATAGGACTGGAGACTTGGCTGTGCCCATACATCATAAACATATGATGGATCCATTTTGTAGGTATGAACATCCAAATAAAGCTACTACAGAGCTCAACCCTATGTTTTGTGACCCACACAGAAGACCTATAGCTTATTGGACCGATGACTGCGGATGACTACAATCAAAGAACTCAGCTACCTTGTTCCACAGCAAGAGCATTCCAAGCAAGCAACTGACCCCAGCTATTTCAAATATATGCGCAACACAACCCCTTGAACATACTTGTGCCTACTGCTCATTGCACCATGATCAGAGCACATCTGTTATCCTCATTTACATTCACATGATGGATGACCCCAATCAAGCATTCATGTCCAACAAACCACCTCAGCTCCTTTATGTACCCTCATCTACATGTAGCTGTTATGTCATGGTCTTCAAACAACAGAACTGCTATTGGGATAGAAAAGTTCCTCACAAGGTGATGGATGTGCGACCCTTGGGCACGGGTCGCTTCCCTATGGGCCTTAATAATTTGTAAGACTTTTCTACCCCCCCTGGGGACAGATCACCTGCATTGTTGGGCGTTTCTGGCCAGGGGCAGAAAAGCCCACTAGAGCCAGGGATTTAAAAAAAAAAAAAAATTGGTCGCTTCCAGGGGAAATATATTTTTTTATGTGCATTCTGGCCCCCCGGGGGGCAGATCTGCCCATTTATTTGGCCTTTCTGCCCCCATTTGGATAGTGACATAGCGTGTTATAATGTTAATTGTTTTATTTCTTGTGAATTGCAATTGTAATGCTTTATATCTCCCTTTTTGTTCTAGTTCAAGGCTTTTGCTCTTTAGACTGTTCCAGGTTGCGGTTTCGTTACTGGTAGTTCTGCTGTTTGTGTAGTTGCATGTGTTTGGTAAGAGACTTTTTTGTACAATGTAAATGAGTTTTATTTTTCTGCATGAATGTGTTTTTTGCAAATGGTGCAATAAAAGCAGTATGTTTGGCTTCTGTTTTTTGAGTGTCAAAAACTTTTTGCATTTGTGCTCGATGTGTATTTTGTTGTCTTGTGAGTAATTGGTTTTGTTTTTTTCTTTCTAGTGGGATATTGTTGGTTTTTGCTTTGTCTCTGCAGAGTAGGTGCTGGTGAGTGTAGCTGTCTCTTGTAAGTGAATCATATAGTTTTTGAGTATATAGATCTTTGTGATAAAGGCACGCATTTTTTTACTTACTTGTTTTGCACAGTGTTGGTTGTTGTTGACTTGTTTGTGCAGTCTCCTTTCTTAGTAAGGATAATGGCTATCCACAGGATTACTGCTCAGCAGGTTGTTGGTATGCATTTTGAGTCTTCCTCTGACCATGGTTCAGAGAGGGACTCTGCATCTGAGGCAGAGGAGGCAGGGGACGATTCAGGCAGTGTGTTTTCTCTCCATATGGAATCATCAGATGATGAAGCTACTCTCAGTGCGGATGAAGCTACTCTTAGTGCGGATGACGTGCCTGTGTTAGAGGAGGACATTGATGTGCCGATAGTGCGGCAAGAGGCATTTGGGCTGCAGCCTTGGGCTGCAAGGCTTCCAGTTGGTGTAGTGAGGCAAGAGGCATTTGGGTTGCAGCCTGCAGCTGCAAGGCTTCCCGTTGGTGTAGTGAGGCAAGAGGCATCTGGGGCTGCAAGGCTTCACGTTGGTATAGTACGGCAAGAGGCATCTGGGCTGCAGCCTGGGGCTGCAAGGCTTCCTGTTGAAAGTGCTGGCCTCTGGGTTGCCCCAGGCATGGTGCAGCCGGCATTGCCAGACTTTACTGGTGTTCCAGGGTGTAGAGTGAATACAGAAAACTTTTTGCCGATAATTATTTTTCAGTTGTTTATGGACAATGTGTTTTTGGCAGAGATTGTTGAGCAGACTAATTTGTATGCCGAACTGTTTTTGAGGGACAACAGTGCCAGCCTTAAGCCCCACTCTAGAGCTACCAGGTGGACTCCCACAAATCTGGAAGAGATGAAGAAGTTCTTGGGTTTAACCTTTTTGATGGACTTGCCAAGGAAGCCATCAATGTCTTCATATTGGTCTACTAGTCCCTTGATGGCAACGGCTATATATCCGGCAGTCATGAGTCGTGATAGGTATTTGCTTCTGCTTTGGATGATGCATTTTGTCGATAATGGTTTAGCGTTGCCACGAGATCACCCTGATTGTGACCGTCTTTTTAAGATTCGGCCTGTCATTGATCACTTTGTTGATCGATTTTCTGAGATCTATGCTCCAGGGAAAGATATTGCAGTAGATGAGTCTTTGGTGTTGTTCAAGGGCCGCTTGGTTTTTAGGCAATACATTCCTAGTAAGAGGGCACACTATGGAATTAAGCTGTATTTGCCGTGTGACAGTAGGACTGAATATGTCTCTAATTTCAGGGTGTACACCGGTAAGGAATCCAGGATTAACCCTCCTGATTGTCCGTCCACTTTTGGAGTGACTGAGAAAAGTGTGTGGGAACTTGGTAGAGGATTTTTTAACAAAGGCCACCATTTATATGTAGATAACTTCTACACTCGTGCGTGGTTGTTCAGGGAATTGGCCAAAGTGGACACAGTTGCTTGTGGCACAATCCGCTCTAACCGTAAAGGTTTCCCAAAAGAACTTGTTTGTCAAAAGCTTGTGCAGGGACAGTGCAGTGCGTTGCGTTGCGAGGAGCTTCTAGCTGTGAAGTTTTCAGACAGGAGAGATGTCTACATGCTGACTACCATCCATGATGAAAGCACTGCACCTGTGACTGTTTGGTGTCAGGTTGCTGAAGCGCGCTAACCTGTGTGCATTTTAGACTATAATAGGCACATGGGTGGTGTTGACAGAGTAGATCAGAGGTTGGAACCTTACGCTGCTCTTCGTAAGGCTTACATTTGGTATAAGAAGTTGGCTATCCATCTTTTCCACTTGGCAACCTTTAATGCTTTTCAAAACACAAGCACAGGTGCACCACACATCGAAAGATCGGGAAAAGCAATAATATAATTCATTCCCCACATCAAGGTTATTCAAAAATAGTTCATTTTTATTCAAAGGTTATAATAATTATCTTATCTTTTTAAAACACAAAATTGTAAATACAATTTGATCTTGACAGCACAGCCGTCGCGTTTCGTCCTTGAAGCGGACTTCTTCAGGGCAGTATACGGCTGTGGCGAGCACCCGAAAGACCCGGAAATAACGGCTGGCGGGCAGTAGAGAAATGACGCTCACTACAGCCGTATACTGCCCTGAAGAAGTCCGCTTCAAGGACGAAATGCGTCGGCTGTGCTGTCAAGATCAAATTGTATTTACAATTTTGTGTTTTAAAAAGATAAGATAATTATTATAACCTTTGAATAAAAATGAACTATTTTTGAATAACCTTGATGTGGGGAATGAATTATATTATTGCTTTTCCCGATCTTTCGATGTGTGGTGCACCTGTGCTTGTGTTTTGAAACTGTTAGGTCCTGTTGGGGACTTGCATTGTAACAGTGGGTGCGATTCAGTGTGCACACATACCCCTAGCAACTACATAGGGATACAAATATAGAAGGGATAGCAGTTTAGGTGCTGGCCTATAGAGGGCTCCACTGTTGGGTGTGTTTCATGCCACTTTTGTTTGCATAACCTTTAATGCTTTTGTTGTGTTTCAGGATTCTTGTCCTGAGTCAAAGATGACTTTTCCTAAGTTTCAGGAGTCTGTAATAGGCAGCCTTGTTTTAGTGTAACAGGCAAGTGTTCCTAGATTTGGAGTGGTTGAGGATGTTGCTAGAGTGAAAGATCACCACTTTCCTGATCACATTCCTCTCACACCCTCAAAAGACTTTCCCAGTAGGAGATGTAGAGTCTGTTGGCGAAGAGGTATGCAGAAGGAGACTTGTATGTACTGCCCCGAGTGTCCTTCTAACCCTGGGTTGTGTGTGCCTGCTTGTTTTAGAATGTACCACACGCAAAATAATTTTTGGGAGCATCCATGAGTGGTAAAGTGAACTGCCTGGCCTCTATTGTTTAATATTTTTTGTTCAGTTTCAAGGTTGGCATTTGTGTAGTGTATTTAGTTTCAGATTTTGTGTTAGTAGATTTGTATCTATTTGCAATTTGTTTGTGTTTTCTCATTTATATAACACAAATCCTAAATGTGATGGCGGTGTGCGTGGAGTGGCGCTTGTCTGGTGGTGTGCGTGGTCTGGGGCTTGGCTGGCGGTGTGTTTGGATTGGTGCTTGGCAGGCGGTGTGTTTGCATTGGTGCTTGGCTGGCGGTGTGCGTGGACTGGCGCTTGGCTAGCGGTGTGTTTGTACTGGCGCTAGGCTGGTGATGTGTTTGGACTGGCGCTTGGCTGGCGGTGTGTGTGGACTGGTGCTCGGCTGGCGATGTACATGGACTGGCGCTTGGCTGGCGGTGTGCGTGAACTGGCGCTTGGCTGGCGGTGTGCGTGGACTGGTGCTTGGCTGGCGGTGTGTTTTGATTGGCGCTTGGCTGGCGGTGTGTTTGTACTGGCGCTTGGCTGGCGGTGTGTTTGTACTGGAGCTTGGCTGGTGATGTGTTTGCACTGGCGCTTGGCTGGCGGTGTGCGTGGATTGGCGCTTGGCTGGCGGTGTGTGTGGACTGGCGCTTGGCTGGTGGTGTGTGTGGACTGGCGTTTGGCTGGCGGTGTGCGTGGACTGGTGCTCGGCTGGCGATGTATGTGGACTGGTGCTTGGCTGGCGGTGTGTGAGTAGTGACTAGCTGCTGATCACTACACACACTGCTAGCCAAACGCCACTCAACGCAATCCATGAGCTGGTGTGGTTTCTGTGTCAGGAATGTGGGCATGTAAAAGTGATGGGGCCTTGAATGGCGCTGTCTGCTGGTGTGAGTGTTGTAATGTGCTGGGACCGCGGCTGGCGTTGTGAATGGTTTTGTATGTGTCACACGTATGTAAGGTGTATGAATGGCTTGTAAAGAGGTTGGTGCCTTGTCGTAGCTTTACAGCTCACAAGCTGTGAGTCAATGGTTCAGTTTTTTGTCCTTTCAATTATCGACAGTGTATTTCATTTTTGTGAAATCTCTTGTTAATAAAATTTTATATACTGAACCATCACTCGCCCTCGTGCCAAATCCAACCAGTATGTGTGTGTGCTTGAGGAATAGATGGCTGTGCAGTAATCTTTGTCTGTTTTGTCTCACTGCCAAGCTGTACATTTCATCTAAGAATACCCTAACAACTGTAGTTTTTGTCGTAAACTAAACACCCATGGGAGTGCATGGTGATGTCTCTCTTGTGGATCCCAACAAGTTATCTTACCCACAATGTCCTGCAAACCTCAAAACGTGACTGTGATATTTTCCTTGCATTATTGTGCCCAAATTTTCACACTGCAGAAAGTAGCAACAAATTTTCAACCCCCCCAGCATTTCTCCAAGTATCCCAATAGAAATGGTACCTCACTTGTATGGGTGGGCCAAGTACCCGCTGCAGGGAAGGGCCCAAAACCAATTGATGCGACATCAAAATTACCAATCACAAACCAACCTGGTTTTGCAAGGGGGGGTCCCATGAGTTTTTGGCCCGACGCTCGGCAGCAATCTAGGGAAACCTATCTAACCCACACATTTCTGGAAACTAGACCCCGGGGAAGTCCAGCGAGGTATGGATTGCGTAGGTCCCCCACCATTCTGCTACCCAGAATCCTCTGCAAACCTCAAATGTCGCCGAAAAATGCACTTTTTTCTCAAATTTATGTGTGGGAATGTTCTGGAATCTGCGTGGATCCACACATTTCTTCCCACCCAGCATTCCCCCAGGTCTCCCGATAAAAAAGGTACCTCACTTGTGTGGGTAGGCCTAGTGGCTGCAACAGGAAATGGCCCAAATCGTACTGTGGAGACTTCAAAATTACCAATAGCAAAACTACCTCGTTTTGTGGGGGGGCACCTGAGATTTTGGCCCCGGGCTCGGCGGCCATCTTAGGAAAGTACCAAACCCAAACATTTCTGAAAACTAGACACCCGGGGGAGTCCAATGAGGTATGGCTTGTGTGGATCCCCCAACGTTTTCCTACCCAGAATGCCATGCAAACCTCAAATTTTGCTGAAAAAACCCACATTTTTCACATATTTTTGGGTGTAATCACCGTACCGGCACAAATGTCTTACCACCTAGCGTTCCTTTTGATCTCCGAAGTAAAATGATACCTCACTTGTGTGGGTGGGCCAAATGCCTGTGGCTAGGAAGAGCCCAAAACATAGGGATTTAGAGTATAGCACCGAGAATTCTAAGTGCTACATTTCTTTTTAAAATAAATTTAGCCAATTCTGCTTTGGACACCCACACAAGTGAGGTATCATTTTACTCGGGAGAACAAGGGGAACGCTGGGTGGTAGGATATTTGTGCCGGCACGGTGATTCCACACAAAAATATGTGGAACATGTGTTTTTTTCAGTTACATTTGAGGTTTGCATGGCATTCTGGGTAGGAAAACGTTGGGGGACCCACGCAAGAAAATCAGTACATCAATGAAACAATAATAACCACAAGCCCAGCACAATATGTCATTGTGGTTATTATTGTTTCATTGATTTTCTAATAATCACATGCAGAAAAATAATGAAAAATGAAATTTTTGATAAACAAATGAAGTAAAAATCTTTTTTATAAAAAAAGGTTTGGGGTCTTGTGGGTTCTATGAAATGTTTGACTAATTGCCAATGTAATATTTATGTGTGAGGGAAGCTTTAGGTAATTTTGTTGTACTAATTCCTTGGCTACTTCCCTCCCTCATTTGCTCATTTCAGGGTCCCTCTTTCGTTTATTGTTGATAGTTCAGAAAAATGCCAAAACGGTGTAAAAAATGTTGGTTTTCTGACAAAAGTCTGTCAATCCCTAAAAGCTGGGAAATTGGTGATTTCAGCCCCACAAACCCTTTTTTGATACGATTTGCAGGGAAAAGCCCAGACGCTTTCATTTGCAGCCTTTTTCCCATTTCTCCCCCAAAAAACAAAAGTTAGCTGTATTTTGGCTAATTTCTGGGACCCCGCCAGGGGAATCCACTAACCCTGAGTAGCGTTACAATCCCCATGATGTTTGAAGAAAAGGACACAAATTTGGCGTGGATACCTTATGTGGTCAAAAAGTTTCAGGGGTCTAAGCGCGCACTACCCCAAATAGCCAAAAAAAGGCTTAGCACAGGGGGGGAAAAGGCCTAGCAGCGAAGGGGTTAGACAGCTGTGTGTATTGTTTGTAAATGCTGTATTTTACTATGTGTTGGTAGATAAATAATCTTTCATTCGTAAAACCAATATTTGACTGGACAATTATTTATTGCTGCTGCTGAACGTATTTTGAGTTGTGAGCCTGTGTTCACCTCTCTGTGCATACCTCCACAATGAGAAGCCTTGCACTGCCTTGCACTGCTCGACCCGCGCTACCACTGATAGTCAAGTACTGAAGCGGTACTTGCCCCAGGAACTCAGGATCCATAGTGGGTCGGGATTTGGGACATCAGGAGTAAAGTGTCCCAAACACACGGTTGCACCCAGTAGCTCTTGCTTGTCTTGTGGCCCTCTGAACGGGGTACTGGCAACAGTCAAACACAGACTGCACCCTCCAACACCCTTGCAATCCACATATGCTGCTTGCTGTATGTCGCCGCTTTCCGGGTGACAGTGTTTCAGATCCATGCCAGTGACAGCAATGGGTATATGATACCTACAATTACATCGTTTCCTGGGTTGCAGGTATTATCTTCCTGTTTTCGTATGGCATTGCTCACACCATTTCAATTCAGTGTTCCATTTTTTTTGCTGGTGGCCTTTCTGTCTCTCTGTTTCCCCTAGGCGGTCTGTTTCTACTGACAATATATTGAAAAGTTTTTCTGTTCCAGTTTTGAATTTTTTTGTTTCAGTTTAAAAAAGCTTCATTAGAATAAGCTACTTAAGAACAGAGTTTCCTTATAAAATGAAAAATATAAGATTATGTGAGAAAATAATGCCATAAGAAAAGTAAAAAAAAAATGAGTTAATAAATAATGTAAGATATACTGTAAGCCAATTACAACAATATCATATTTGTTCTGTACTATTAAAAATTGCCTTTTATATTTTATAATCTATAAAGAAGAAAAGGAAGGAAGGAAGAAAAAGAAAAGAGTGCAAACGAAAGAAAAAAGAGTGAAGGAAGATGTAAGAAATCTACAATGTACATACTATGCTTATTCTAATATAATAACATAGACTGTGTTATATTAACTATATATAATAATAAGCAAGATAAAATGAAACATATATTAAGAAAAAGATCATGGAGGCTTAAAGACAATCGTAGAGTCGTGGGGACCCCTTGAGGTCCGTTTTTCATTCTTATGGCTTCAAAAGAAGCTCTGGAGGGAAGAAAACTTAGAAAAGCTGTGACACATTCATTGTACTTTTACCAGAAAGACGCTTTTCACATTAGGATCTACACAACACAGTTATGCTGGCAGTTATCCAACGATTTCAGCCCAGTTTCAAGGCACAAATGGAAGCTGTGGGAAAACACATTTCGTGTTTAACTAATGAATTACCGCTTTCTAGCCTCAATGTTTGGAAACAAAAGCTCCGACTGACATAACGTAAACGCAGCTTTGCTCTACAAGAGGCTTTGACAGCCACAGACAAACATTTCTGAAGATGTTAAACAATAGTTGGAACTGAGCCCGAGGATGCTGCAAAGAAAAAAGACTTCACACAGAGCCCGAGGTCACAAAACGCATGTCCGTGTGAATGTTTTAATCTGTTTACACTCCTACAGTAATTTGCTGCTAATTAATTCCTAAACAGAGTACCAGACCTTGAAATTATGAAGAGCAATAAATATTGATGAATGGAATGACGACCCAAGTGCTGCAAACGGTGCCCAGTTTAGGAAATAATTTCTCCAGGCCTCGTCGCGTGATTAATAACTGCGCAAAGCTGAAAGTCGAGACCGCCCTAACAGACCACGAAATGGCTGGCATCTGTGCGGGCGGCTAGCCTCTGGCGTAGGGTGACCAACTGGCATGGGTGCAAATTCAGGACGAAGAGTGTAAAAATTCAGGACAAAGGGTCACATTTCAAGACACAAATTCAGGACAGGAGGTCCAAATTTGAGGACAAAACTTTGGGACAGGAGGTCGCGCAATAGAATATAATTAAGCCCATCCACATCCAAACATATTCAATAATTTGCAAACCTATCTATCATGTATCCTTTCATCCACCCTTCCACTCATCCATCCCTCCATTCACCCTTTCACTCATCCATCCATTATCCAACCATCCACCCTTTCACCTTATCCATTGGTACACTCATCCATCCACCCTTCCACCCATCCATCCATTCGCTCATCCATCCAGCCTTTTAGCCTTTCACCCATCCAGCCAGCCTTTCACTTACTCATCTATCCACCCACTCACTCATCCTTCCACCCATTCACCCTTTCAGTCATCCATCCATCCATCCTTCCTTTCTCTCTCCATCAGCCCTTTCACTTAGCCATCCTTCCTTCCACCAATCCATCTACTCATCCACTCATGAATCCATCCATTGACCCTATCACTCATCCATTCACCCTTCCACTCCTTCACTCATCTTTACATCCTTTTGTCCATCTACCCTCCCTTTCACTCACTCATCCATCTTTACATCCACCCTTTCACTCATCCATCCACCCATTCACCCATTCACTTATCAATTAATCAATCCATCCATCATTTCACTCATCCATCCACCCATTCACTTGCCCATCATCCATCCTTTCACTCATCCATCCACCCTTTTACCCATCCATCTACCTTTCCACCCATACATCTATCTTTTTACCTTTTCTCTCATCCATCCTTCCACTCACTCATCCATACATCCTCTCTCATTATCCATCCATTCACCCTTTCATTCATCCATTCACCCTTTCACTAATCCATCCAGCCATCCACCCATCCCTTCACTTACTCACTCACCCACCTTTTCATATTAATTATAAGCTGAGCCTTTGTCTGCAGAGTTGCAGACAGAAGAGGCTCATCAAGAATGTCACCCTTGCTGTAGGTCCTAAAGGAAGGGGTGGGGTTCATTATGCCCTTGCACATAGGAAATCTAGTCATGAGTCATGCATGATGCACAGTGCCAGGCCATGAGGTGCCTGTGAAATTGTGTTGTTTCCAGGGCTTTAGGTGGGATGAAAAAAATGGGGGGTCTCTCCAAAGAGGGTGTTCGATTTAATTAAGGTAGTGGCTTAAAACACCTACGCTAAAAATCTGTGCTTAGTGTAGTGTACCGCCTGTCTGGTATTTTGGCTCTTCTGTCATTGTAGATATATAACAACAAATAATATTACACCTGCAACAAGCCAGAACTATTGGCTTTGCCATATGTTAGTTGCATAAAATAAAAAAGTAGCAATCATAGCTTCCTTGAATATAATATAATATAATATTTAAAATACATCAGTTCTAAAATGGCGAGACTGTGAAAGAACTCTAGCCCCTTCTTTTTAACTTCTTTCACCAGCTTATTTTCTTGAACTGGATTCTCATGTAGCATCATTGGCGTTTTTGCACATTTCTTCTGTCTGACAGAATGCCCTGCCCTTGACAGAGACTGGGGGAGGCTTACCACATGCTTTGCAGCCCAGACTGGCCCATTGTCATTCTGTATGTGGCAATCAGCTGCATACAGAATGACAAAGGGCAGGGTGGGGATGCTCTTGTGCTCCGAGGAGGAGTGCAAGGCGGCCACATCAGGGAGTTGAGGCTTCATGCAGGGAACAGTGTTGTTCCCTGCAATGCCCAAAATTACGGACAAAAGGCGTCCGTAAAAAGGATCCTCACAGACAAAGGACGTGTGGTCCGTGAAATTTACGGACGGTTGGTCACCCTACTCTGGCATGACCAGACGGGGCAGGCTCATGGCTTCACCAGGGTTTAAATCTGGCAGACGATATGAAGCGAAACGTTTCAGCGTGAGAGACTTCTTGCCACAGTCATTGGCTGCTGAGTTTTATCGCTGTTGTCCTACTACCACCTCGCTGCCCCTTAACTACTTCAAAACCAACGACTATGAGCAGGGTTGATTCCCTGTCTGTCACCTCCATCACACTCTTTTGTGGGCTTCCTATTCAGAGTCTGTTCAGTCCCAGTGGCGTAGCTAGGGGGGTGCGGTGGGGGCGGTCCGCCCCAGGCGGCACTATTTTGGGGGCGGACAAAGGCATTCAGATAAGGCTCGGCTTGCTTTCGTGGACGTTCGGGGACGGGCAGAGAAGGAATAGGACTCGGGCAATGTCCTCTTCTTTTTGGTGCTGGCAGCTGCCCCCCCCTCTCTTCCTATTATTCCCTCTCTTTCTGTCTTGCTCCTCACTTACTGAAAACCGTAACTTGAAGAAACGGTTCACCACCTCTTTCCTTCTTTCATTTAGTTGCTTCCCTGTGAAATGGATCCAAAAAAGAAAAACACTCTTGCGGGAAATGCCCTTTTACTGAAATTTTTCTATTCCAAAGTGCAGCGGGATGGAGAGAAATAGAAGGTTTTAAATATTAAAAATAAATACATAACTAAATAAAGCAAGACAGAGTGGTTGCAAAGTGGCCAGATTGGTTTTATTCACATCCAAACACATCAGCCTCACTTTACAGACTTTGCAGTGAAGCGCTACTTTTGTTTTCTCGTCTTGCTTTGAACAGCATTGTTGTCCCCAGGTGGGGAAGTGCACCATTCCTGGAGGTACTGCAATACCTGGTTGATGGGTGGATTGGAAAACAAAATGCGTACCATGGCTCTGTTTATGGATGTGGTCTTTTTAAACCATACTGCTTACGTTTATTAAGGATATAAGCAATGGAGATTGAAACGGTTCCCTTCAGGGCCCTGTAGTCATGTCCTTAACTTTTCAGGTAAAACCACTCGCTGATTTCTGAATAGTGAGTGAGAGATCGTTAAGGTAGCCTTGTTGTTTCTGCTTACATTTCACATGCTTTACTTAATCTTGCATTCCCTATGAGTGTTTGCTTTTACTTTTAATTTTAGGCAGCATATTACTCTTATCAAGTGCATAATTTGAATTGAGCCACATCCAAGTGTTTATAGCGGGCACAATTAGGTTGTAGCTGAAGGCATTGAGAGTTTCTCTCAGTGGGGCAGTATGGTGTTCAGTGGGGGAGAGGATGTGGCACTATGGCCAGAGCTGTCGAATTTGGAACTGGGGAACTGGGTTCAGCCTTCATGACCAGTCCACCAGACCACTCTACTGAGGGAGCATATTCCCATGCTAGACCTTACAAGGCCCCACTAGACCTTAGAAGGCTTGATGTCTTAGTACAAGCAGGTGTACCCTAGTGGTGTCAATTGTGAGTTAACCTTGAAGGCCTGTTCACCACAATCCATACTGAAGTTCATCTCCAGTCTTGCGGGCAGGCCTACGAAGCAGCACACCCTAGAGCAACAGTGATCCAGTCACTGTGACTCTGTCACTGAGGTCACATGAACCTTGAGCAGGTTAGGGCGGTGCGAACGGTGTGACCGCACTGGGTACCTATTTCGGGTGGGTGCGTAGTGTTTGCAAGTATATTATGGTTTAAAAAAAACTTGCTGCCTCCTTCCTGGCCTCCAGCAATTTTCAGAAACAATAAAAATGTCATGGTAACTTTGGTGATTAATGTTCTTCCTAGAGAGAGATACGAGTTTTGTCTAGTGGAAGGGTTGACTCCTGGAAAGGTAGCACAGAGGGTTATTGTGCCTGCTGCAAAGAACATGTACCATGCAGATCACAAAGTGCACTGCTTTAATGGGGGGACCATGATGAATGGTAATTTAACGTCAGCTGTAGATGATGGATCCCTGAACAGTGTCATGTATGTGCATATTTGCATTGTGCCGATGGATTACCAGGTAATTGTTCACGCAGCTCTCTGATGGATGTCACATGCGGTTTTTCTGAGTCTCCAGATAGATCATGCAGTCTGTGTGTTCTCTTTTGTACTGCCAGTCACTGCCAGTCACCGGTGTATTCAACTGTGTAGCCTTGGACCATGTCATGTATGTGCATGTAACTTGCATGATCGAGGTAACTATTAGCGCTGATACTACGTGTCTCTCGGTCCTCTTTCAAGTGCTTGCCATCCTTTTTCCCCAGCAACACCCCCCCATCCAGGGGCGGCAATCTGAGGGATAGTCCCAGGCGCCACAAGCTCTAGCTACGCCTCTGTTCAGTCCTCAAACATAACAACAAATATCAATGACCTCAACACTAGGCCCAAGCGAAATTTGAATAAAGGTCGTGGAATCTGGCGTAATTTTCGGTATTTCCGGTTACTCTTGCTGGGTGAAATGCCCAGCACTGCGCAATTACACCTCGTCGTGTGTTTGAGATGTCTTTAGAGTACAAAAACCTTGCTGGGGAACATGGAAATAATGAGAATGAACAGAAAGTTAAATAAAAAAATGGAACATATATATTTGCTGGATAAGCATTTCAGGTAATTTTGTGTATTTTATTGGGGACTTCCCGTAATTTCCAGAAAGAAGACTAAGCAAAGTCGCACGGGACAAGCAGCCAGCCAGACCAGACATTATTGTCATCCAGTCTAAGGATCCATGACAGTAAAACTTTCTACACAACTGTGAGTCTCATGTTAGAAAGATGGAAATCTATTTATGACAGTCCTGTCACTGATAGGAAACAAAACAGGAAGTGTTGTGTTCTGGCTTTTGTATTATAGCTCCTGGCAGGTGGGTGGCTGGAGTTAGCAAGTGTTTCCTGTCAGTGAATACTACCTCACGTGTAATGACTGGGTCAAGGACGAGGATCGTAGAGGTAATGAAGGTACATAGGCCCCGATTAATTTTCTGGAGTGTTTCCTGTTTTTGCGCTGAAACACATCGACTTCCATTTGCGGGGTCAAGTACGTATTGTCTTAAGTTTTCGTTTTAATAGCAGGTACTTGAATTCACTAAACTTATAATCAGAAGACCCCATTAAAGGCCCTGCATCAGTAGTCCTGCACTCAGAATTACTGATACCACAGGTAACAGTCATTCTGGATTGTGGGAATATAGGCACATTACACGTACATCTTCGGTTCTTGCATGTTATTCTTCATTTGTGGGCCATTTTCACCCACATATTTCACCTACATTGAGCAAACAAAACGTTTAGGTGAAAAGGTGTGCATTGTTGTAACCCTTAGACTTGTATAGTTCCTGATGTGGCAGTAGCGGCTCCTGGAGGGAGTGGTGCGGGGCAGTGGGGCGGGGGAGGGGCAGGGTGGGGGTAGTAAACTGCGTCATAGGCCGCACAGAGATAAGTAACTAAATAAATAAATAAAACGAATTACATTGCGCGCGCTGAAACGCCGCTGTAATATTTATTTAGTTACTGCGGCCTACACCGTAGTTTACTATGCCCCCCACCCCACCGCCCCACACCAGTCCCTCCAGGAGCCGCTACTGCATATGGCTAGTATGTAATGTTACTGGCCAAATCTATTATCATGGACCTCTGGTAATGTGAGCCTGGGCATATTTCTACTCCCCTTTGCACTTCTTGTTGTGGTCTCTCAGCATCTAACTACATGGAGTGATTGTACAGTGTGAAGGTTTTTACACTAATGTTCACTAGAACAATATAGCAGGATACTGATGGGGTGAACTTTTATTTATTTTTTTGAAAAAAACAAAATTCTTACGGTAATAATAGACATCCCAAAACAACCCTCTGTTTTGTGTAAATCTAGACCCTGCTATGATAACTCTGACGAGTGGGACAACCTACTGTGCGTGCAACAACGAGCTTTTTGCAAAGAAGATTCCCAGTATCTTCTAAATCTCCAAAATGACCATTCCATTCACATAAAAAGGAACATCTGGCCTGGCTCAGGAGAACTACTATGTTGTAATCCAGTGCAATCTAGCCTTAGATACTTGGGACTTGTTGGTGTAACTTCCAATCTGCTGAGGTCTCGAAACCAAGGGGCATATCAGCAAGGGCCTGCGATAATTATCGCTAAGCGCTTTTAGCGCGAGGATAATTATCGCAGGCTAACTCTGGATTCTAATGCGGAGATAGCATGCTATCAGCAACTCTTATCTTCCAAGCGATAGGAATCCATGCGTTAGCTGGAAAACAGTGTGATTATCACTGGAAATCCAGCGATAATCGCACTGCGATCAGCGATACCTTGCTGATAGGGTAGGGTGGTTTTAGCCAGGTAATCCACCTCCCATTGGATTACATGGCTAAATCAGATTACAAGCAGGCGTGAGGAAAGTAGCGATAACTGTGGTTAGAGCTACTTTTCCTATTGCTCTGCTTGTTTGTGTGCAGCTTGAGAATTGGAGAAATGTCGGTTAGCGACATTTCTCCAGTTATTTTGGCATGGAACCCCCACTTTGCATCTCATTAGAGATGCAAAGCTGGGCGTTGTTGTAAGGGGCACTAAATCAGCAAAACACTTGATAGCGTGTCTTTGCTGATAAGGCGATTAAATTATCGCCGCTTTTCACCCAAAAACGGACACAAAAGCGGTGGTAATTTCATAGCGCCGCATTGCTGATATGCCCCTACATCTTTTGTGCAGAAGTTACAGCCAGCCAATAGAATCCGGAGACACCAGTCTCAGTGACCCCTCGATGTGTGCCCCTGCAGTCCTCCTCAAAGCAAACAATTTTTTTTGTTCATAACAATTCTGAAGGTAGGGATGGACATGCCATCATGTGTCAAAACAATTTCCTAATGCATAGTCTGCCATTGAAATCCTTTGAGTATCTTCAGGTAAAGGTCAACACACCCTATCTACATCCTTTATATGTCTACTAGTCAATCGCCCAGTGCCTCAGCACCATCCTGCCCGACCCTCAGTCCTCACTTGAATCCGAACTCTGTAAAATGCGCTTTCACTCTGGGGCACAGGAATGTCTGGCCAGTCAAACACCGGTGCTCATTATCGAGCATAAGAACAGCTTGGGTTTCCTACCACAGTCTGCTCATCTGGTGCAATCACACCCTGGAAGGCCTGATCTTTCTAATTCTAATCCACCAATTTTCAGGCTTCAGATGCTGTTTTATCAGTAAACCATCCTGCCTGGCAGAAAGGCATAAATCCAGATTTCTACAAGAAACAACTACGATAACCCTCAAGCAACTGGCCCAGTCACAACCAGAAAGCCATAAAATGAAACAAGAAAGTAAATATCTGTCTCAATAATGGATTCAGCAGAACAAAATAGAAGGGCAGTACACTTGAACGGTGCTGGAGCAAGTCAAAACTACCGCCAGGCTGTGCAACATTCAGGATATAATACGGTCTGGAAGGCAACTCAAACCAGAGCAAAGAAATGTTAATTTCCAGGCTCAGACCTTAAAACGAAATAGCTCAATAGAGATTTATTACATTTCTAGAACCCCTATCAAAACATCTGTTTCTCCAAAACCAAAACTCCAGCCTCTAAGCTTGGTAACATTGTTCCTATCCTAAAGTCTGAAATCATATAGATGCTCTCAATGTCTAAGCCCCACCATATGACATCTGAAATGAGAGCTGTCACCTTGAACCTCCAGACTCTGATCATCACTGAACTCAACACCACTGACCTCATCAGTGAATCAATTTCCAGCTGAGATGGCCCAGCAGACCAAAACATCCCATCATCCCCCTTTTGCTAAAATCATTTGTGAACCCCATATATACAGTCCAAGTAGACTGGCGATTTATTTAATTGAGAAAGTTTTAAATATTCAACTTTCTCTAGCCACAACAAGCACTGTCAAGTCTCAGCCCGGGAGCACACGCTCATCTCCTACTCCCACCCCATCTTACTTTACAATTACACACACTGCCCCCTTTAAACAAATTGCAACTTCTGGACCTATTACAGTCCATTAAATCAGGTTCCCCGCTAGATCCTCTTTCCCCAGCCAAAATTAGCACTTTGAGTCCTCACATCATGTCCCTTCGGGTTGAACTGCTGAACTCTTCTCTAAAGGAGGGGCTTCATCCAAAAGCTTGCAAGCATGCCATGTTGCTCCCCCTGTTAGAAAAAGCCCACCAGGAACCATCCAACTGGTCCAATTTTAGGCCTATCTCTTTGCTGCCCATTCTCTCCAAGATACCGGAGAAGCATGTAACCACCTAGCTCACCTCATTTGTGGAAGCCCAGAATGTCCTTCATCCTTCCCAGTCTGGATTCAGAGCTGAGCATAGCACATGATCTACTTTACTAGGAGTTGCAGAACATCTCAGATGTCTCATGGACCTGAGTGGTAGAGCAGCGCTCATCTTACTAGACCTCAGAGTGACTTTCGACACCGTACCTACGGCATTCTTGTCAAAAGATTTACACATCTGGGTCTCCAGGGCACTGTGTCAGCCTGGTCATCCTCCTTCCTTGTGGATCACACGTTTCAGGTCTTATCAACAAATGTGGTGCCTAGCACACACCACTAAACAGTACGAAATCCTTGGGTCTATTGCAAAAATCAGAGAGTGTGGCGAGCCACTACTAAATAGTTTGTGAGCAAAAACAATACAGAAACAGAGCTAACTGTGGGCACTTCCCTTTTTAGGACGAAATCCCTCACTCACCAGAGGTGACATGCTTCATCATATGGGATTCTCCTCCCAGAGGAAAAACCTAGTTCCTCTGGGGGCTAAAACCCCCTCTCTGAGCGGGAGGAGCTCAGGGATGTTTTAAGTAGCTGGTAGGATAGTCTAAATCCACATATGAAGAGACAGCTGTGTGAATGAGGGCGCAGGGCAAAGAAACAAATAATGTGAGGATAGTGAATTTAAAATTAGGTAAGGAGCGTAAAAATGATACTTTTTATTTAGATACACCCCCTGCCAGGATTAAAAAACAGTGCACCAGCGGTATGGATTTAAACCGCAACGGTGAGATGGAAAATAATGGTCAACATGTTTCAGCCATAAACCTATGTGTAGGCGAGGCTTTCATCAGGACCTATGATGCTGCTGTTTGTATAAGTGTAAGTGATACAACAAAAAAGGATACAAAGACAGACAGTGTGAACTGGATTCAGCCTTCTTTTACGGTGCAGCGAGCGCGAATAATAGACTCCAGGTGAGAGCGAATTCCTCACAAACAGGAGTCTGCGCATGTGCTAACTCCGATACACTGAAACCCCGCACCTGCGCACTAAGTAGAAGTGTGAATACATCGTGAGCCTCTGAAAAATCCCAAACTAATTCACCAAGCAGACAAATGACGAAAGGTGCTAAAAATAGTTCAAAGAAAATGGCACCGATCCAAGTTGCTATTGGAATAAAGGATAAGTATTAGCCAGCTCGATACTGTAGAGACGCGCATGTGTGTAAATAAGACATGCGCATACGGCGACTGTAATACACTATACAATAATGCCTGCGCAAACACGAAAGGGACAAGTCAAATGCTGTTGCAACTAAGCAGCCTTTAAGTATTCAGCCAATTCAACCCAGGCACAATTGTATCAAACAAATGTGTAGATATAAAAATGTGATCTGTTAGATTAATGCACAGTGAAAATACTATAGTGATAATGAGCTTGTGGGGTCTATGTCCTGCAAAGGCTCTTGTGTATTGATCTTGAAATAAAGCATCTACTTTTAGAGATAGGTATGTGTCTAAATGCACACATATTGTATTGTGTACTGTGCAAACATAAGTGTAAGATCTGTTGCATGAGAATGTATCTGGTATCAACAAATAATAGAAAGGAGACTTTCTTCAGATCACGAGCCCACCTGAATAGAAGGGGCGGCACCAACTCCCTACACTAGCCAAAGCCAACAAAGACCCTTCCGGGATGAGAGTATCGATCTAAAAGAATGTAAAGAAGTCCATTAGGTTAAACCAATGGTGGCACACAAAGACCAGTACTAAGGTGTAATTAAGGGTCTCGGGATATCACTACTATAGTGAGACCCACGGAATCTCATCATTAAGACCTACACCGTCGGTCTGTAGATTATGGACCCACCATTGTTCTCGTCTGAACAAAAAAGTTGTAAGGTCAGTGATGTGTGGTGGGATAAACGGTCTTTCCAAAACCGTCCACTTGAGGTCTTGTGGACTGTGCTGGGCTGAAAGGAAATGATTGGTCAGTTTAGTCGAGGCCTTTCTGCACTTGATGGTACTCTTATGTTCTAAAATACAAGTTTTCACTCTACGTGTAGTCATGCCCACGTATCGAAGAGAGCATGGGCAATTGATCAGGTACACCAGATTATCACTGTTGCAATTTGTGTGGCTGGTCAAAATTCACGGCCTAGAAGATCCAATGTCAATTTCTGTAGTATGAGTCGTGTGTGGACATGCTACACAGGAACCTCAGGGAAAATGACCCTGTACCGGAGGTAAGCCCCACAGAGTGCCTTGCGGATTCCTGCTGTTGATACGAGAACGTGTGTGTACCAAGCAGTCTTTAATATTGGTGCTCCGTCTGAAAGCAAAGAGTGGGTGTGGTAGTGGGATTTCGCCAATGTTTAGGATTTTCCAGTTGGACAGTATGACCTTCTTGATTTTATTGGAAAAACTACAGAAAGTATGAACACATATAAATCTGTTAGTAGTTTCTTTAGGAGTGCTAGGCTCCAGTAGAGCTGCCCTATTGTTATTAGCTGAACGTTTTAAGGATCTTTTCACAAGATTCTTGGGGTAATGTCTGACTCGTAGTTGGTCCGACAAATTCTGGGCATGTTCTAGATACTTCATCGTGGATGAACAGTTCCTCTTTATACGTAAAAACTGCCCAAATGGCAGATTATCTCGTAGGGCTTGAGGATGAAAGCTCCCATTAGATAAAAGAGAGTTCCTGGCCATAGTATTTCTGTATAGTTCAGTACTCAAGCCATGTTCCAAAGGAGAAATCATAACGTCCAGAAAGGGCAAGTGAGTCTTGCTATATTCGCAGGTGAAGTTCAAATATTCATTACAGTTGTTCAGCCAAGTCTTGAAGTCAGTGATGGATGTAGATGTGCCTCTCCAAATCACCAGCACATAATCGATATATCTTTTCCATACACATATATGGTTTCTGTATGGATTGTTGATGCTGAAAATGTGCTTTTGTTAAAAAAATGTTAACATAGAGGTTCGCCAGACTGGGTGCAAAAACGCTCCCCATCGAAGTGCCAGACACTTGGAGGAACAGTTGTTCTTCAAACTTAAAAAAGTTCTCCTTCATGGCCAATCTGGCACAATTGATGATAAAGGACACTGGCATGATCGAGTCTGGAGGTTTATTCAACAGGAGAGTCTCAATGGCAGAAAGGGTTTCATCTTGCGGAATGCATGTATACAGTGACTCCACGTCAAAGGAGATGAGGAAATCACTTTCAATGTCAAAACTGAGGTCATCCACTAGCCTGAGAACATATTTAGTGTCCTTCAAGTAGGTAGGCATCTCTTCTACAAGGGGCCTCAAAAAATGGTCCACAAAGGTGGAAAGAGGTTCGAGTAGAGAACCTAATCCCGAAATGATCGGACAACCAGGAGGAGGTCTCTGGCTCTTATGCACCTCGGGAAGTGCATAAAAGTATGGAATAATGGGATAAGCTTTGATTAAAAAGGTAGCTTCATGGGTAGTTATCCAGTCATTAGAACGTGCTTCCTTTACAAGGATCTTGATCTCTTGTTCCAATCTCTTTGTAGGATCTACTCTTAATGGTCTATAAAAGCGCGTATCTTCTAATTGCCTCAGGCATTCCGTCTGATAAGAGGAGGTATCCACTATAACGATAGCTCCCCCCTTGTCAGGGGTTTAATCGTTATAGTATTATCAGTGGTCAAGGATAACATGGCCTGTCGTTCCTTCTTGGTTAAGTTCTGATATTGCCTGTTGTTATTGGCACAGATGCTAGTGACTTGTGAGGCCACGGCCTTTTCAAAAGTTAGAACCTGAGGAGGAACCTGACTGGCAAGAGGATTAAATGTAGATTTGTTTCTGTATTGGTGTCCACCTCCTCAGTAACATCCAGTGATTTGTCTCGGAAAATGTAACCGGATCTTACGAAAGAATTGGGCAAGTTCTCGTTTAATCTCAAAAGCGTCCCCCCGATAAGAGGGTACAAAGCCAAGTCCCTTTCTGAGGAGGGCTAATTCGTCTGTGGTCAAGCTCCTGTTGCTCAAGTTGATAACTAGATCATCTCGGAGCTCGGTCCTGCCTGGGCTTCTGTCATGCTCCGGGTGGAGCGAGCAGGCGGATTGTCTGCCCAATGTACATGGGCCTGTTGATGTCGCCTTTTGCCTCTGGATCTCCCTCGGCCAAACCCTAAAAAAGGCTGATTAGGGTGCATCTGAGGTTGAGGCTGATAAGGAAAAAGGTGCCCATGTGGTGGAAAGGATGGGTAATTAAAGGGTCCGGGTACCCACCATTGCGAAGACGGTATTTGTTGAGTGTCGCCTCAAAAGCCTCTCCAGTTGCCTCTGCTTCTTCGGGCATACCCTCTGCTCGATGGATCGCCTTGATTGGAGGTGTCCGAATCGCTGGACCATTCATCACTGCCTGACGTGGAGTGGTTTGACCCATACCTGCGACCTTGTCGACTGTATTGGGGGGGCACATATTCGGCACTCGTGTATGGATACAGTTTCTCCATCGAAAAGCACGCAAGGTCTTTTTTGAATTTGTTGATCTTTGATGTCAGCACAGAGTCTTTGAACTCTTTATTGTTCTTATTGCTCTCCCCATTCTGTTTCTTAAACAATGAACCTGACAGAGTTACTTTGATCTGAGACTCTAAAGCCTGTATCTCAATTAGAATGGTGTCCGCGATTCGCTTGGCTGTATTAATAATTAAGAATCAGCCAATCGCGGGTACACCGCCAAGCCACCAATGACCAATCCTTGAGGAATACCTTGTGGTCGGGGAGCATTGGTAACTATCAGCCCTGTCGGTGCACAGTTGCCCCTAAGGTATTCTGTCATGATGGCACCATGTATGTAAACCCAGGAATGAGATTTCTTAAGTACCAATAATTTAGTCCACTCATCACCTTGTACTGTGGCACCCCCTTGAAAAGTGTCTATGATGCTAGGTGTGCTCAAGATGGATTGAGCCATTGTATCGTCAAAAGTTAAACCTTGTCGCTCAGCCATTATAGTGTGAGAAAATGTAATAAGACAGGAAAAAAATGTCTGTGTCTACCCCGAAGTCTCGACCTTCGTAAAAAGGCTCCTATTAGAAAAAAGGGTATCCTACTGTAATACCCATCTGAAAAAAGGACCCACAGCCAAAAAGCTTTGTTTGGCAGCTTAGCACACCCTCCCCTTGCCTCCGAAGTCCCGCAGGGGTCTGCCCTTAACCCAGTGCTTTTTAATATTTGCATCCGCCCTCTTGCGTACTTAGTGGAAACTGTGGCCTCACCCTCTTTTCATACGGGTACAACACCCAGATAATTTTCTCTTTGTCGTCTGAGAAGGATGCCTCCTCGGAAGACCTCAACTCCTGCCTCAAACTTTTCTCCACTTAGATGCATTCCAATTCTCTATGGTTGAATGATGAAATGACCAAGGTTATGGTATTGGGTAGGAATCCCCAACACTGGCCCTCCACATTTGGGACTCTTCCTGTACCTACTCCCAACTCTGTCATTGAAGCCTCAAGAAACCAGGAAGCTTCCTTGTGCTGTGCCATTATGAAGTGGCTTAAAAAGATCCTATGGATACTTCCATTCCTTGCTCAAAGAACCATCATCCAGGTCATGATTGTGTCCAGGTTAGATTATGGTAGCATCTTATATTTGGGTGTAGTCAGACGGTGATCAGATACCTTCAGGTGGTTCAAAGATCTGCCACAAGGCTCCTGGTCTGGCTCCCCATATATTCTTCTGTGTCTGGCCTCCTTCATGATCTCCTTTGTCTCACAGTGGACAAGCACATCCATTTGAATGCACTGTACTATATGTATAAAATCTACTCCAGCTCAGGACCTCAGTATCTGCAAAACTTGCCATTCCTTACCACACTCCAGACTCTGCGTTCAAGCATTTATATCTCTTCATAGTTCCCAGAGTTACGCACACCAGGATGGGTGGTTGCTCCTTTTCTTCACTCGGCTCCAGGCTATGGAACTCCCTTCCGGAGTCTCTGCAATGCTTGACCTCTCTACTTACCTTTTGCAGTGAGCTGAATTTTATTTTTATTTTAGTTTACTCCTTAAGCTGTCTAGCTTGCCTACTAAGTACTGGGATACCCTATGGGTAGTTATGCGCTATATAAGAATTCAATAATAATAATAATAACAACAAAGTACAGACTCATTGTAGCTGGCCTTGCATTAGAGAAACACTGGCAACATAACAGCCAGTTGCTCTGGCAGCACAACGACTTGGCCGTATAGAGGCCTACAAGCTTCTAAACAACGACTAAATCATATATACTTCTAACACAAATGTGAGGAGAAACCACACTACTAAAGGTCAGAGAACGGCCACTCATTTCCTGTTACTACAGTGTTGCTCCTCCATTTTCAATAGGGTTAATAACAAAATTTATCTGGGCAGTCTGGCATTATATGTTAGTACAAGTGGCATCATCCTCATCTGCTTTATAGAATCCTTGCTAACCATACCCACTAAGTTAACCTGTAATCCACAATCTTAATTGTTAGTGTAGCTATCTATGAAGTTGGTTAAGTGCTGTCTTTCTTTACAGGCCTCTTCATGACCTCTATTGCTTTTTGAGTTCAGTCTACCTGGTAATGGAGCATGTGCAGTATGTCCAATGTCTCTCCACGTTGGTGGCTAGATGAGGCTGGTACAGTCACCCATGGACTGGGTTAAATATCAAGTCAAGCCAAAACACCGGTTGGTCTCTCTTGAAACATCACCTCTTCTGGAGAAGAACCAGCCATTGAAATCTGTGGAACAAAGGATTCTAAGCCTTTCTGTACAGGACCTTCCCTGGCCAATGAGTTTGTCACAGGCACATAGTATGATGAAGATCTCAGTGTGTCTCAAGGTTATTACAGGTTTCTCTATTGTCTTTGCACTCAGGGCCACTGTTCTGCTGGGATTCCTTATCCTCGCTATCTGAATGTTTTCGTGATGCAAGTGAGGTAGAGATATCAGATCCACATTGGAGATATTACTTTACGCCGATGGAAAGGCATGAGGACTGGTATCCAAGTCCTCTGCTGCTTTGGGCTGGTTGGCCACCACATGTATACAATTGTATCTGCATGCCTCTATGGAGGACCTTCACTCCTGCAGCTGATGGTTTCATCCAGGTTAGCTGTGGATCCTTGAGTAGAGACCATTAGCACCTATTGGCACCCTTTCTAACCTGTATGGGAGTTTGCTTTTATATGTGGTCAAAAAAGCCCATCATCAGTGGTCAATAGTATACAAGTTGGCAACCATCTTTGGGAGTAGTTGTTTGTCTTCACAGCGAAAATTTTACACATTTATGTTGTTGTGGGATTTCTTGGAGACTACTCACTTCAGAGTGAGCAGTTCAAGCTTGCATGCTGAGTAGTTGTTTGCTTAGCATGTCAGGGTGTAGCTGGCACCGTAAACTGATCTGGATCATTTTTGTTCCCTCTGAAAAAGCTCAGTCCTGAAGCAAATTAGGCCTGCTAGGGTCTTTGAATGCCAGGGCAGGACCAACAGACAAGATGGTGGTCATGGTACTAAATGCTTGTTCACCATTCTTCCACATGTGCCCAAAAGGTTACATACTTTTCTGTTAAGGATGGCTTCAAACGGTCATTGTTTGAGCTCTTCTAGGTTGGAAGGTACCCTTTTGTCAAAATAGTTGGTTGCTGCCTGGCCTTGGCAAAACGGTGAAAAACATTATAGGATAATTGCATAACTGTTGAAAGCTATACCCTTTTAAAAGTAGTAGCTTGTGGCTAGGCGCTGAGAGTTGCAATATTTTCTGTTACACTCCTATTTCTCTGACCAGTGTACATGATACAGATTTTAGAATATGTATTGATATTAAAGAACAGAACTATTCCAGACTAGTAGCCAATGTGCTGTGATGACGTATTTGACAGCCTGGGCAGGATGTCTGCCACCTTCATCCACTTCTCTTTTGAGTGCTGGTCGCACCAGATCCATGTGTCCAACTTGCTCCTGTCTGTTTTCAGCCTTTCTGTCAGCTCTACTGAAATCTTTGTGATGCCTCTAAAATGGTAAAAAAGTGCTCAGTGATATCTCAGAAACTTTTGTGGTTAAACAGTCTCACTCAATGTCCTGGCTGAAGATCCCAGCTTAGTAAGGGGGCTGATGCCCTGAGTTTTGGCATGGGAAGGAATGAGGTATGTGTCATATTGTGTTTAGCCAGTCTCAGCTAGGCAGAGACTGCGTTGACATGTGAGCTTTCCATAGATGACATGTCAAGATTTCAGAGGTTGAATAAGGGACTGTTGATTGTAAGGTGTCCCTGACTGTTAAACAGTTGGCTGTTTAATATCTCTGAACGAATAAATCTCCTAGAGCATCAAAGTGGTATGAGCGCTCTTTATTATACCACAACAATATGTCAATGTGTTTCCAGGAGAGCCGGTGAATTGTTCTCCACCCTGGCATGTGTGCTGGTATGTGAATGGTTATCAGTATATGTGCCTCAGCAGAAGAAGCAGAAATTCTAGAGTGGAGAGCATTTTACAAGCTTTTCTTTCTACAGAATAGCATTTCACAATGTTTCTCTTAGCCTTCCAGCTCTTAGGGGTAGCCAGAAATCTGATATTGTGAGTTTGCCAGACTGAGAATCTCTGTGAGAGTGTTCCATTCAACATTATCCAGACCCAGGTTAGCATGGGTGATTTAGGCACTCGTTTCCCAAAAAATTATGCAGCACGGCGCCGCAAGCCATTTTGCTGCACCGAGCTGCGTCATTTTAAAAGCACAGGGATGCGTTGCATTAACAACAATACGACGCACCAGTGTGCTTTTTCCTGCACTGGTGCACAATTGGCTGCCGTGCGGCAGCCCAGGTACCCTGAGTCATGCTAAAATGGGGGTCAGCATTGCGAGTATGATTGTTTTTGAACAGTCATTGCTGGCATTTTCCTCTTTCTATGCGTGCTGCATAATGATGTGTGGATAGGAGGACAAAATGAGAAATAAAAATATTTCTCCTTTATGCACCACGCCTGGGGAGGCGTAGGATTCTTACGCATCGCCAGCATTTCCAAACTTTGTAAATCTGGTAATGTGTCAGGTTCCATGGATGTTGTGTGAGAACACCTACAGCAACACCCATGGATCGCCGATTTCACTCAGAGTAATGTGTGAAATTGGCCCATATTTACAAGGCCATGGAAAGTCATGCAGGGTGACTTTACGTGGCCTTGTAAATATAGGAAAGCCCATTGCACTGCAGGTGCATCCAAACAATTGACCAACAGTGCAATTAGCTTGTTAATGAGGCCCTCAATTTGTATGATGAGAGTCCCTAGACTGGTGCTCCATGTGTTTGGGAGGATCATGCAACTTCCCAACAGAAAACATGCAAGTTACATACTGAGAAATTTCTGTGGACATGAGCCACAGGACGTTTAGCTCTCGTGGTTCTTCATCAACACCATGTCAGCTCTAGAATTGTGTTGCCATTGGATCTGTGTGGGTATTGTGGCACGTGCCCGTTACTACAAAAAAGTAGCTTAGCATTAGAGTTACTCTCATGGTGTTTGGTAAAATGTTGGTGAAGGCTTAGTTGCCCTCACTCTTTGGTTTGGAACAAATCTGTTTCTCTTGTTTCCAACCCCTTAAACCTTGAGCTCCTGTGTATTTCATTTCCTGAGCCAGTGTTATACTGTGTTGAGGTCATCTTGATCCTGTGTCCCTGGTCTCTGTGATTCCTTGTCCCTTTTTTGCCCTTCTCCTCAGCAGTGTTTACCTCAAAAGGTTCTTATTTAAGGCTTCTGTTTGTTCGTTCCATGTCCCTCGTGACTCCTGTCCTGAAGCTTCATGTTTCAGGGGTCCCTGAACATAGATTGGTCTAACTCCAGATCTTACCTCCTCCTTGGTTATCTGCCTATGAGTCTTCCAGGTTCTCCAAGTGAGTTGTTTAATATTTTTAGCTGTCACACTCACTATCCTGTTGACCTTGTATGGTTTGAGGGTCATTTATAGACAGCAGACAAACAGATGAAGATGAAGGCAAGATGAGTATATCGATATATAAATCCAGATAGCTGTGCTCCTAACTGAGAATAAATCAGCAGATAAAGGGATTGTCTTGCTGCTTTGCAATTCAACGTCTGCTGGTTCCATTGGGTGATACATTTCTCTTCTTCATGTGCAAGTCAGCAACAGCTGTGCTGTATGTGCTGAATGCAGGATTAATGAGCTGAGCAATGGGTAGCTCTGCTGTTTGTGGCAAGTGAGGGGCAGTTGTCCAGTCTATGATTGATGGCTCATTCAGCTGTACATTGGGTAACTCTATTGTTGGTAATGAGTGAGGTGCAAAGCATGGAAATGTTGTGCTGATTGTGCCACATGAAGCATAAATCAACTGAGTAAGCAGTAGCCCTGCACAAGTTAATGATTGCAATTATTTAGATGGAGTTAAATCATCTGGGACACGCTGTTTTCTTCTCTCTGTCACATGTGAGGAATAACATTGCTTCATTTGCTAAGCTTAGGGATAAATCGGCTAAGCTCTGCTGTCTCTGGTATGTGAGGGTCTGACTGCTGTTTAGAAGCAGTGAAGTACTGCTCTACCCTCTGCACTGGACAAGGTATACATCAGCTGAATAAAGATAGGTCTCCTGTGTTTCACAAGTCAGGGATAGCTACCCTGCTAGGATTTGGCAAGAAATAAATCACAATAAGACAGAGTTCGGCTTTTGCCTGTAGAAAGTGAGGGTAGCTCTGCTGTGAATATATTTCTGTTATTGGTGCAACAATTTGTTTTGAGTTAAGTGTCAATTTGCCTGATTCTCAAAGGAGGGGGTGGTGGTGGATCACAGGAGGATAAAGTGAGTACTGGTGAAAATTAGGAAAATTGTTTAGGGAATAAAAGAGCTGTGTGACAGACGAGCAACGAAACACATGTCCAGCTTCCTCGGAATCAGTGTGTTAATAAGGATTTTGTCATAATGGAAAGGGTTGTTATGTTATATTGATTTGTGTAGCGCACTAATCAACCAAGGGTGATTGGGCAGGTGTGTAGGTGTGGGGTTACCAGGGTGCTTATCTGAAGAGCCAGCGATTCAGCTTCTTGCAGATCTTAAAAATTGAGGTGGAGGCTCTAATGTGTTGAGGGAGATCGTTCCATGTCTTGGGTGCGATGTACGAGGTAGGTTTTGATATCTTCATGATGAGGCAATGTTACTATGCAGAGGCAGCATTGACTGTAATGAAGGTGGCCAGGTGCATGCAGGTATCAAAATGAAGCCAGGGTTTCTAACAAGAGGAGGGCAGACTAGAAGTTCAGGAGGAAATGAAGTGTGCGATTATAGAGCTGAGAATGCGGTATGGAAAGAAATGTGAATGAACTCTCTCGATGGGTGTAGATGAAGAGTTGGTCATGTCTAGACACCGAGTATGCTTGGTCTGTGATGTATGTGCGTCCAAAGTCTAGTGTGAACAGGAGCACTAGTGAGATGGCAAGATCCATTATGCTGAAAGCTGCAGAAAGGTCTAGGGGATTATAAGAAAGGAATAGACAGGCAGCATGATGCTCTGTGAGTTAAATGCTCACCAGGAGATATGCGGTAATCTTCCAGTTATTCATCTGAACTACCCCAAGGTTTTCACATCCACCAGAGATTGGTAAATTAAGTATCGTTGCCTGATAGTCACAGTGCATAGAAAAGGCAGACGTGCAGCCTAAATTGATATTTAACAAACATTAGCAAAGGCAATAGCTCGCCCCTGTGAGACGAGAGCTATTAGCGTTGTCAATGTTTAGCCATGCTGTACAGCAGTGCAGTTGCCATGTAGTGTGGCTTAAAGAAAAATCATTGGCATTGAAAAAAACAATAGGTCCCATCTGTGAGAGCTAGTGGCCTTGTCAATGTTTTCAGCCATGTTGCCTGTCGAGCCAGGCTGAAAGTTAAAATAAATGTGCAATATGACACAGCCAAAGCAGGCTGTGTCATAGCATTTTTGTTATTGCTGGCAAGTGGGAGTGCGGTCAATGGGTGGAGCGCTGTGATGCGGCCAGTGGTGTCCGAGTCATAGCCTTTTTTATGGCAGGTGAGGGGGCAACAAGGATAACAGAAGGAGGGCAAGTGGGGGCAAGCAATAACATGGACAGCGCATGGGGGGAGCCACAACAAGAACAACAGGTGGGGACAAGTAACAACATGGACAGCGTGAGAGGGTAAGCAATAAAACAGACAGTGGCTCAGGGCAAGCAACAAAGCAGACAGCAGGAAAGGGCGAGCAACAATGTGGGTGGAGGGGAGAAAGAAACACAAGAGGGAGCCAGCTCCCAAACTCATGTGCTGTCATGGAGAGCTTCAACAAAAAATAGAAAGTAGATCTCAAAACGTGAGCAGTGGAAGCAAACCGTACTTTGGCCATGCTTCAGGGGAGGCCCAAACACAAGGAGAGCACTTGAAGGATGCACATGTTAACAAATAAGAAACAAGCAAATGAGTGAAAATGAAGTCAACCAATGGTAAGCAAAGGGCGGACTCTAACCCAACTTTAAATTAACAAAATGTCTTGCAAGCAACAGTGCACATGCTGTCCCAGGCGAGACCTAAAAACGAGGGGCCTCATTTATGAAAAGTGACGCATTGCTGCGTGAAAACAGCGATGCGTCACTTTTCATTGCGCTCTCCTTGCGACATGCTGGATGCGTCATATTTACAGTATGGCGCATCATGTCGCAAGGAGTTACAGATACGTCAGTATTTCTGACGTGTCTGTAGGTGCAAAAATGATGCATGGCTGGAGTGTGTCACAAAAGTGACGCAACTTCAGCAATGGTTCATTTAATATGGGCAAGTCCCATTTCAATGTGCCTGCATCAGTCTTACGCCTGCTGTGAGGCAGGCGTAAGATATTGACGCTGTAGCGTCCTAGAAGTTGCGCAGTGAAATCTCACTGCGTCACTTCTATGAGGCTTACTAGCATCAGAACGACCCACCCTGCACACATTATACCTGGCGCAGGTATAATGTGGCGTAGGGGTTTACAAAGTGACGCATCTACCTAGATGCGTCACCTTGTAAATATGACGTGGTGCATTTTTACGCCGCCGGTGCATCACAAAATGTGATGCACCAGCGGCGTAAAAGTGATGCAAGGGCTCATAAATAAGCCCCGAGAAATTCTGGAAATGAGCGGACTCAACCATTGACATGCTATCTGACCAGAAGGTTACTAATTAGATCCTGAACTGGTCTGTCCAAATATGCAGCGCCACCAAAAAAGGGAAACAATTCAAGAAAAGTAACATTCCTAACCAAACCTGAGAGACAAACCATTTTTGTGGCCACCACTAGACACACCACCTGAAGCCTAATATGGCGCCAAAACCCACACTGTAAGCCGCATCTATGAATAGACCAACTTCCTGACTAGACTGCCCCAGACCAGCCCAAACCCTGGATTCTTAAAAACCCTTCAAGAATGACAACCATTTTTTCATGTCTTGTTTCAGTTCTGCTAATAACCACATTCTGTGATGTTTTTCATTAAGCCCTCATTTCACCTGCATGATGGATCTTGAAAAGGGGTAGCCAACTGGAATGACACGCAGGATAAAGTTAAGGTAACCCACCAAAACCTAGAGAAGGTGTAAGGTAATTTTGCACGCATTCAAACAGGTTCTCAGTGATTTCTTGAAGACCCAGACTTTCTCTTGTAATAACCTATATTCCCATTTTACTGAACAAATCTCGATCCCCAAAAAATTGGGTTGTGATCGGGCCCTCTGTTTTCTCCTCCGCTAATAGAATACCAAAACTATGTATAAGCCTTATGAAGGAAGACAGTGAATCAGCAGATCCACATGTATCTTTCATGCCTATAAACAAGAAACCGTCAAGGTAGTGAATGACTAGTTGGGTATCTGAAACCTTAGGGAATACCCATTTGGTTAAAGTGCTAAAACACTCAAAGTAGACACATGACACTGAACACCCTATGGGCACACACTTATTGTAAAGGAATGATACTTCAAATGGAAAACCCATAAGGTGAAATTCATCTGGATTCACTGGGAACATGGAAAATGCTGACTCAGTATTGGCCTTAGCTATGAAGACGTCCCACCTCCGGAGTCTCAATTTGCCTAGTGCCTCTGTCAGGGACATGTACCTTACTAAGTAAAGTGCATTGTCAATTCCATCATTAATGATTATCATCAGCAAGGGTCGGGAAGTTTCTAATGTGTGTGAAAGCAATATCAGTGAAGTGCTGACTGTGGAAGCCATGGAAAAAGAAATACATCAGACCACCCTGAACTGAACTGCATGTCTAGCATTGAAAAATGTTTAGCAAAAGGTTCTATGTGAAAATGGTATTAGAAATCTACACAATTGCATGCAACATTTGCATATATATGCTATAAGTGAAATGTCAGTTAAAAAAATTGCCAAATGGTAAAACAAAAAGTACTTTGCAATTTATTGAGTTTTTGGGGGAATGGCCGTCTGCCACATTAAACTCTGTTTTATCTTGCATCATGGTATCTTTTTTCCCTAACAGTCCTCATCTACCCCCACCTTCAACATAACTGGGTCCTGGAAGTTTGAAATAAGTTTTGGAAAAGCTCTGCATTCTGTTTTAAATAACCCTGTTGAAAATGCCCCCCTTTTGTGTGGTAGCACCCCAGATTTTTGCCTTGACTGTTTTTCCTGGCTGTAAAAATCTGTGCAAGTTACCCCTGCTAACCAGTGGTAAAGTTCCTGTGCTCATAGTTGGCACACTCTTCAATGGCATATTTAATTTCCCTATAAGTCCTTAGTACATGGTACCACAGTGTACCCATAGCCTATGAGTTAAATGTCACTAGTGAACTGCAGCACTCATTATGCATCCACTGTATGTGCAAGGTAAACATGACTGCAGGCCTGCCACCAGTAGCCTGGAGTTGCAGGTTTAAACCGCAAATTTGACCTGTCCTAAGAACTTTTTTTACAGGCCTAAACCCTCCTTATAAATAATTGGTCACCCCTAAGTTTGTTCTAAATGCAAATAAGGCAAGGTGCATGGTATTTAAAAGCAGGAAATATAAAGGTATAATATCAAAAATGTCCTTACAGTGAATAATCCCTCAAAGCTATTTTCATTTTAGCAGGGTTAGTTGTTCCATAGGGAAGCCTTGTGGTGCAATATTGCATTTAATATTATCTATCTCTGCTTAGGATACAGCCACAGAGTTCATCTTTGGACTTTTGAAAATATTTATTACAAGTCCAATTCATTGGTAAAGTCAGGTCTGTAATAAATATTTTATAAGATGCACTTTTAGAAAAGCTAGCTGTTACCTGCCTAAAGCCACCAGCAGCCTATTTGCATAAGCTTCCAGCTGTCACCCATGATCTGAATAGCCCCCTTAATGAGGTACGAACTTGCTCCAAAGCTGAGAAAAAATACTTGGCAGTAGATGTTGGTATGTTTCTCTGGCAGGCTGAACTTCTGGGCTGTGTCCAGGAACTTGATTAACTTCACAGGGTTCTATCCTGTCAGAGGCAGATGTAGCGAACACATGGACCGGCCCCTTCCTTTGTCCATGTAGCCAGTTATGCATCAGGACTAGCGGTAAAGGAGCTGCCCCCAAAACCGGTTTTGAGTGCCAATAGAGGAGGGGTTGTTAATTTCCCTTGCCACACCACTAGGGTAGGAACAGGAGCTCTGCATAGGGGAAAAAGGGTTCTGCCATGTTGGGTTTGGGCGGAGATAAGCACTATGGGATTGTTTGAGTAACATCCACAGGGAGTGCTGCAAAAGTAGGTAGAGTCATCGCTGTGAACCTTTATCCCATTGGTTAGGGAGTGACAAGAAGTTTCCCCCACCCACAGGCTCACACTGGGCATAAATGTGGCAGCCCCAGTAACCTCTGTTTAGTAAGTATAGATTGAGAGTGCAGCGATACGCTGGCACTTTCACAGACCTCACAGCCTGCGGAAACCATGCATCTCACACAATCGATATTGCCTTAAATTCAGACATTGGGCAGGGTGCCAGCAGCAGTGCAACACCTTGTACCCTGGACAAAGAAGTGGACTCCAAGAGTCATAAGTCTGGCCTCCTGTTTGGGCTACAGGGATAAAACAAGTACCAAGAGGATTTTCCTGCATTCCCAGGTGACCAGTTTCAACAGAACATGCACTGGACCCTGATGTTGGCCTCTGCTGAAATGAGTCCTGACCCCCAAGTACTCCTCCCAAAAAATCTGGAAACCTGGCACTTAGAAACATTTTGGCAACTTTTTGCTCTGAGAACCGACAGAGACCAACCTGCAAGCCGATTCCATAAAGGTGCCTTGACGCTGGGCCAAAGATTCAGGTTGCTTCTGCTGCGGTATTCTCTGCAGCAGGAAATTTGATTGAGCATTACCTTGTAGAGAAGCTATCTGGCCTCATGGAGTCCTCGTCAGCTGCAGCGTGCAGCCTTTTTCTGCTGGAGGAATCCAAGCTCCCAAAAAAATAACTAAGTCAAAGGTACAAATCTTCACCAGGGATAGGCGTGAAAAGTCTGGCTGGTGAGCAGTCTTCTCTGGGCACAAAATTAAAAGTTGTCCTGCTTGGAGCCTTCCAGACAAAATTCAGTGGCTTCAACAAGAACTCATCCAGCGGCTGTCTGATGATATGGAACTCTCTTCTACCACAGCCTGCTGCCTTGCCCTATTGAGGGTTTTTGACTTCGATTAAAGAAGACAGAGGTAAAACATCCAACCAGGTTGAACTTGATTTCTGACTGTATCCGACCCTTGCTCCATTACAGTCAGCCTTCACTTGCACCTGAGTATCTGTCCAACACAACCAGACGACCTCAATAGGCACTTGATTCTTTATACCGCTATTTTGAACAGTAAATGTTAAAAAATAAGAACTCTGGTTCTGTGCATTGAATTATTGCCCTTTTGGGATAATTTGATTTATTAAAATGAAGTTTTTTCTAAATTGGTTTGGGAATTTACCCAGTGTTACGTTTTGACTTTATTACATTTTAAATACTGCATACATTCTTTACACATTGCCTCTAAATAAGACTGTCTGCTCCGTGCTATTTCTATGGGAGGGTTGAGCTCAGGGTAATTTAGTGACTTTAGTAGTTCACCCTGACAAGGATTGTGGCTAATATTTGAGGTGAGACCCCCCTCAACTACTACCCTAATTTTTTAAAGACCCCAAGTTGATATTCACAACAGAAATCCAATAAGGCAAGGAATGGCACTGTACAGAACAACCCTTAAAAAGGAAATACAAAGGACCATCTGGAGGTGAGATTTCAGCTAGTTGGTGCTGCAACTCAAAGACGTTAGTAGCGAGATGGCAGTTCACAAGTGTTCTGCAACTGCCTGTGAAGTCCCCATCTTCAACAGTCAGTTGTTGAGCTACAGGAATACCTGCATCCCTGATATGCAAATGAACACTGTGACTGCCCCATCACCTTCATAAATACTGAGAAGGCCAAAGTGAGGAGGAAAGGCAGGACAGTGAAGTTGGAGTGTTCAGGTCCCCCACAACAAAGTGAAGGAAAGACTTGTGGAACTGCAGAACTGCGACATAAAAGTGTTTGTCATGCAAGTCCAAGGACACTTCTATTCTCTGGGTGTAGGACAAAGGGGACCCAAGCCAGAATCAGCATCTTAAAATTGCACTTCAAAATCTGCTAAGCAAATTTGCTGTGTTTCCACCTTTGGCAACTGTAGTTGAAAATGTGCAGCTCTACAGACCACCACCTCAAAGGAGGCAATTTCCATTTTGCGCACGTGAGGCAGCAAGGAGGAATCCAGTTCCAGCTCTGATGAGGTGTAAAGGCCACTTGCATTCTAAAGGCCTAAATAAAGACCACAATCGGTATCTAGAGGAAAAAAGAAAATTGTCAACCTCTCATCATGTGGAACATTTTGAAGGCCTTGAATTACATCTGAATCTGAGCCAATCATGGTCACAAGGTGCCAAAATTATGGTATTGAGGCAGATGCACTGCTGCTGAAGAATCATCCCACACCATGGGCTTTTCCTCAGTGATCTCGTAATGAGACTTTGTTTGAGATCTTGCTGAGCTTGGATCCAGGGACGAGATTGGACTGCGTCATATTCAGAACTGGTGCTGTGGACTCTGGCAAAGGAGGCATGGTCTGGTGGTAGTTTGACTAGAGGTCGTGAGAGATCCGTGGTTAACAAAAGCGCTCCAGGGGACATAGTATTCTCTACAAGATACTACAGCAGTGTCTCCTTTAAGGCCTCTTCCTGCTGCATGCTTTGGCGGTCAGTAGAAACTCGACAAAAGTTCAGGCACAAGGCTTCTTCTGCATGTCGAAGGCAGCTGAGCAGACAGCATTCCATTGCTCCACATACTCATTTTTGAAGGTGGGATGCGGCTGCCATGGAGTTAGTTGGCACCACATGTGACAGTGTGCAAAGAATTAGTGTAAGGTTTCCAGATCCAATCTGGCACCTGTTCAAAAGGTTAGGAATCTGCACTTGGAAGTATCCCTCTTAATCTTTCTTAACAAGACAACAGAGGGAGTAAAAATAAACACCTTTGAAAGCCACAACAGCCACATACAAAATTCCTTAAAATGAATCACTGACATAATATCGAAGTGAAAAATATAGAACACAAAAATATCGATGTGAAAATATAGATAATCAAAATATCGACATTCCATCTTTAAAATGTAAATGGCAAAAATATCAACAAAAAAAACTAGAGATGTAAAAAATATCGATGTCCAAAATATCGTTTTTTTAATATATAAAAAATAATGTTAAAACAATATATTATAAAATTAACTCTAAAAAAATTACTTTCATATAATATATATAAAATATATGTATATAATAAACAAATTTAATTTATAAAAAAATTAACATACATATGTATATTTATTATTAATAAACTGATAACTTTAATTTATTGTAAAATACTATAAATATATAAAAACGAACTATAAAATATATATATATATATATATATACATACACCTATAACATAAAATATCATAATGAAAACATTATATTATATAATAAAATACTAAAATATTTATACATTTTCAAACCTACATTTTGCACTCCATTGAGTGTAACAGTAGGAACATTATTGAATAGAATAAGGGTAAAAATGTACTATTCCCACTGCAATTACTGCAACAGTAGGGAAAGTGTTGGATAGGGTAGGGGTAAAAATTACTATTTCCACTCCAGTGAGTACAACAGTAGGGAAAGTGTTGGATAGCGTAGGGGTAAAAATTACTATTCCCACTCCAGAGAGTACAACAGTAGGGAAAGTGTTAGATAGCGAAGGGGAAACAATTACTATTCCCACTCCAATGAGTGCAACAGTAGGGAAAGTGTTGGATAGTGGACAGGAAAAATTACTATTCCCACTCCAATGAGTGCAGCAGTAGGGAAAGTGTTGGATAGCGGAAAGGAAAAAATTACTATTCCTACTCCAGAGAGTGCAACAGTAGAGAAAGTGTTGGATAGCGTAAAAGTAAAAATTACTATTCCCACTCCAGAGAGTGCAACAGTAGGGAAAGTGTTGGATAGCGGAGGGGTAAAAATTACTATTCCCACTCCAGCAAGTGTAACAGTAGGGAAAGTGCTCGATAGCGGAGGGGAATAATTCACTATTCCCACTCCAGCATGTGCAACAGAAGGGAGAGTGTTGGATAGCGGAAAGGAATAATTTACTATTCTCACTCCAGTGAGTGCAACAGTAGGGAAATTGTTGGATAGAGGAGGGGTAAAATTTACTATTCCCACTCCAGCAAGTGCAACAGAAGGGAAAGTGTTGGATAGCGCAAGGGAATAATTTACTATTCCCACTCTAACAAGTGCAACAATAGGGAAAGTGTTGGATAGCGGAGGGGAATAATTCACTATTCCCACTCCAGCAAATTAATTAGCATTAATTAACAAACTCTTAATTTAAAATAATTTACCTCATACCATATTTCCCTATAAATTACGCCACCGATATCATAAAACATGACACAATTAACATCATTAATTAACAATTAATTACTCAATCAATCAATCAATAAATGCTTTATTCGATTTTAAAAAGTAATAAAATCATAAAAGCACAAATTTCAGTAAAATCCGATCATCTAAAAGAAAAATTACATTAAAATATCATAATAAGATACAGCTATTCCAATTAAACATGATTTTACATAAGGGTTAAAAAGTTAAACTTCTTCTTTTCCTCATTATACTCTTCAGGAGCCCCGTCATAGCTCCAATACAGTGCACATTATCTAACAATTTCAGAAAAAGAAATGCCGGTCGACATTGCTGCCAGCCTCCCTGCTTTAAAATAGGCTTATTCCATCTAGCTCTTTCTTTAACATAAAATGTACAGAATAAAAAAACGTGCATTGTAGATTGTGAAGCAATATTGTCGCAGGGACAAAGGCAGAGTTTCCTAGACCAGTCATTTACAGTGGTAAAAGAAACCAGGCGATGGAAACAATCAAATCTGAGCCTTGTCAATATGTATCTATCAAACTTCTGTAGACAGCATACTAGATAAAGCTGGATGGAGTAGCTAGACAGGCTCAGTTGATGTTGGATCACAGAGTTTTTGCTTATCTCCACCATTAGTCTAAGGGACTCAAAGTGCTGTAAACATAAGGATTAGAGGTCCTTTCTCGATAAAGTGCACATAGTGTCAGGGTTAGAATAAAAATCAGGTCTACATAAGTCTTGCGATAAATTGCTTATATAGTTTAACCAAGGAATTTTTTTGGCCTGGTCTAATCCCATAGAATCTTTTATGATCTCACGGTTCAGATCTAAACTAGAAGAGGTCTAAATCCTATGCCAAAGTAAAAGTGGTTGAATTTTGATCAAGTCTGAGATATGGGTAATACCCAGTTCATTATGACAATTAAAAATGGAGGAACTCTGCGGCACGGCTAAAATGAACCTTAAGAAATCCTTTTCAACCACTTGGATAGGTGCAACAAATCGTAAAAGCCCCAGATCCCCGCGCCATATGTGGCAATGCTAATGCATTTAGCTTGGTATATTTTCAGCAATATTCCCGGGGGCCTTTTCCCCAATTCCCTTGAGAAAAGCATCAATGCCGCGGTTGACCTTTTAAATAGGAGCGTTCTTCTCTTAACCGCTGGCCCCCAGGAACCCCTATCCTCTTAAAATTCCAAGATAAGAAAATGTTTTAGTTAGTTCAATCCTGCCGTCCCCCGTTACTAAATTTCTACAATTATTCTTCTGTTTCCCACAGGACATCACAAAGGTCTTTGTAACGTTTTATTTTTAGGCCCCTGTTATCCATAAAATCAGTATAGGTTGACAGGGTTCTAGCCATTAGCACCGCATCATCTGCGTAGAGAAGGGAGACAATCTGCTGGTTCTTTATTATCGGGGAATCGTTCACCCTGGCCACCAATTCCTCTTCCAAAGCGTTGGTATATATTGAGAAGAGGAACGGGGCCAGTACACAGCCTTGACTAACATCCCTCTCCACGCGGAATATTCTGGTGCACTCTCCCTTTAATCCATACCTCACTTTGGCTGAGGCCCCCTGATATAATTGTCTCAAAAATAGAACTAAGGGGGGGTCAACTTTTAGTTCCTCTAAGATGCACCATAGCCTACTATGGTCAACACAATCAAAAGCGGCACTAAGGTCAACAAATACCACAAATAAATTCCCTGCCTTCGCTTGGGTATATTTCCCCTGTATCAATGAAAAATTTAAAACCTGTTCAATAGTACCCATCCCCTCCCTAAACCCGTATTGGACCCGGCTTCAGATGTTATTGTCCTCGGCCCACTGTTGGAGTCTGTTTAAAACAACCCATCCTGCAATTTTCATGAAAGAGTCTAGGAGGGAAATAAGACGATAACATGCTGGATTTTCCCGGTCCCCCTTTTTAAAAACGGGTATTATCACAGACTCCGACCAGGATTTAATAAACCCCTCAGCACAGCAGGCTTCTAAAACTTGGGTTAACAGTAGAGACCATAGGTCTATTGTACTTTTAGATAGGTCAATCAGAATCCCGCCGGGGCCTGGAGCTTTACGTCTTTTGCTCTCATTTATTGCCATCACCACTTCCTCTTGTGAAAATTGGATGTCAATTGGCGTAAACAGAATAGGGTTACCAGATATAAAAGGTTCCCGCGAAGAATTGGTATCCTCATTGTTCTTATTGCCGTACACTTTGGAAAAGAAACGTACCCATGAAAGCTCATCTATTGCTATCTCAACTCGTGCTTCCTCTTTTTTAGCAAAAAATGGTGCTTTAACTGCCTGCCAAAAATTAATACAATCTTTACGCAGGGAAGCCTCGTATAGATTATTCCAAGCTAGGTTTTTGATTTCTTTAATATGGTGACTTCTCGCCAAGTTATAGGCCTTCCTACACGCTCTAATTTCATCATAATCCCTCTCTGATTTGCGAAGGGCAGCCTTTAGCAAGGAGTATGTCTTAGAACAATTGTTATCAAACCACCCCTGGTCTTTATTAGGTGCGGCTCTTGTTGGGCGAATTAGCAGATTCTGGATCACCGCTGCAATTTCAGAAAAAGCATATAAATGTCCCTGTGGGGAGTCCCTTACTGCAGGCACTCAGTGATGGGAATTAGAGCCTTTGCTATAATCTTAGTGTTCAGTGTTTCAGGGTCCTTCCGACTCCACTTGAGGGAGAAACCGTTTTGGTGGGCCAGTACAACATCTTGGTTCCAAGCCAAACTTTCCGAAACCGAAAATGTACATTTGGTTGGAAGTAAAATGTTTATACTTAATGGTAAATGATCACTTAAGCCATTTGGGTGAGTACAAAATTGATCAACCCAGTTGGAATAGCAATTTGGAATAATGATAAAATCTATCAGGGAATTAAATCCCCTTCCAATGAACGTGGGACTGAACTCGACGCAAGGAGAACACAATGTATTGGCAAAACCTAAATCAAAGGTTGCCATCATTTCATTAAAACTTTCTCCTCTGTCTGAGTGGGCAAAGTGGGCTGCATGGACATTTTGATCTATATCGATATCCCCAAGCCCACGTACAGGATTTCGACAAATACTAGTATTAAAATCCCCACCCCAAATCATAATCACATCCTTTCCCCTAGGAACAACCAAATTAGTTAAAAAAATCCATAAGATTTTTTAGTATTCCTGCAAAATTACCCTTGTCGATGTTATTATAGAAATTAATAATCACTACCTCAATTTGCATAGAGAGGTGAATGTTGATTATTTGGTAATAAGGGGACGATTTTAGTGTTTTTACTTTCTGGACCTTTATCATATTCGAAATGGAAATGGAAATTCCCTCTTTATGTCTCCCATGTACCGAACGCAAGGCAGGGATATGATATGTCAATATGCAGTGCTTCCAATAGCCAGGTCTCCTGGATACAAAGAATATCAAAATTGTTAATAAAATCCACCCATAATTGATTGTCCACCTTAGATTGTAGGCCAGCTATGTTCCAAAATACCACTCTAACATAACATTTATCATTGTCAGTTTGGGGGAGAAATTCCTGCTCCCCATTTTCCAGTCTTTGCTTCCCCTCCAGCTCTTAATTACTCAATAAATAACCATTAACAAGCAATTTATAAACAATTATGAATACATTAGTTCACACAATTAACACTATAATACAATATTAAATACATATTTTATAAAAAATATGAAAAAATGTATTAAAATTAAATCACTTCCCACCCTCCTCCCCTATCAACCCACAACCTGCTGCAAAAAAATGACACAATTAACAATAAATTAATACAAATTAACAATTCATTAATAACTAATTATTAATATATCATTTACCACCATCAGGATTATAAAATATTAAATACATAAATATTGTTTTAGAAACAATCTTAATTAATTAATTATACTTAAATTACTTCCCACCCTATTCCCCTATAAACCCATAACCCACCCCAAAAAATATAACACAATTAACATAACTATGAATTAATTAATTAATAATTAGTAACCAATTAATAATTAAATATTTAAAAAATACTAATAAACAATAATTATGAATTACCTTATTATAATCAAATTACTTCCTAGCCTACTGCCCTATAAACCCACAACCCGCTCCCAAAAATTTAACACAATTAACATAATTATCAATTAATTAATTAATTAAAATAATAACCAAATTAATAATTCATTAATTTAATAATTATTTATAAATACTAATAAATAACAATTAGTAATTGCCTCATTATAATTAAATTACTTCCCACCCTATTCCCCTATAAACTCACAACAAGCTACGGAACTAAAACTCAAAATTTAATTAACATAAAGTTTTTTGAAACATACATGAAAAAAAGGAATACTTATACAAAAAAATCAAATCACTTACTTTTATAATACATACTAAAATACATCACACTAATATAAAAATCGATATTATAAACAACAATATTTTTACTAATGATATTACTGACTTCGATAGTACAAAAAACAATATTTCTTACCTTACTGTTGATATTCTGGACCACAATATTCTTGCAGTCGATATTCTTGCATTACGATATTTGCAACTCGATATTATGGTAGGTCGATATCTGCAACCCGATATTCTGTCTGTGCACCTCTTAAAATGACTTCATTCCTAATGCCATAAAATAATTTAAAGACGTCATCAACTGCTACTCTCGAGCTGTGCCTCACAGTTAGAGGGCCTTAAAGAACTAGTGAAAAAAGTCCCATATATTACCAAACTAGCGTTCTGCTGTTTGATGTATAAGACCTTCAGAAAGGGAAGGGACATCTTGCCTGCCATCCCACTTTCTTAACCCATCATGTGCTCTATGTCAAATCAGTTAAAAATCTATAAAGTTACAAAAGAAGCTATTGTGAAAGAATATTTCACTCAGCTCAAGCAATTGTAATGAATTCGCTTAATCTGCTTGCTGCTATAGAGACAAAATAATCACTGACAAGATTAACTTGTCAAATACACTGCATGCTGGGCTGCAGTACCACTACACATCAGTTTGATCAACTCCAAACATTGGAAGAATCTCTGGATACATTATTGCCAGCCTAAAAACCCAACAATTAACAAACCCGATAAATTTGTTTTTTGAAAGTGCTTCATCTTTGATTCATGAATTGTTTTGCATGTGGTGGTTTGCCTTGGTATGGGGGTGAATGTGGTAGTTATCCAAGTGCATGGATGAAAGGGTGGATGAATGGGTTAGGAGCATGGATAGATGAATGCATGAATGGGTGATCAAATGCATTAATGAATGGGTAAGTTACTGCATGGATTAATGAATAAGTGTATGGATGATTGGAAGGGAAAGGTAATAAGTGAGTGCTTGGATGGTTGGATGTATGTATGGATGGAGTGAAGACATGGAATTTTTAACCATACGATGATCACCATCAAAGTAGAGAAGGAGCCGAGACACAAGAATTGGTTATGTTTATATTGTGGAAAGAAGGGTCATTTAAAAAAAATGTACTACAAAAGCAAAAACAATCAAGGTAAAGTTAGAAAACTAATAGACCTGGTGTTAAACTAGGAGTGGACCTTGGAAAAGGCACCTAAATCTCTTGGCTAAATTGTAGTCAACACTAACAGTATGCCATACCCTACCTAGTTTTAAAGTCCTCTATTCAAATGCCAGATCAAACATTTAAGCAAGTTAAAGCAATGATAGATTCCGGAGCATCCGGAAATGTAATTGATGCAAAATACTTACAGTATCTAGGACTGGAAACTGATAGAACATTAAAGCCTGAAGTGGTGTGTTCCGTAGACGGACCCTTGCTGACCTTGGGACTCATTACCCTGCAAACTAAGGCCGTTTTACTGCTTTGGAAAGAAAGACATAAAATGCACCAACAGAAAATTAAATTTGACATCACCCTTCATAACGGAACCATAGTTTGGAACCAAGAACAGATTGTATTTACATCGTAATTCTGTATGGAAACTTGTGTTACTAAGGAAACTTGTGAAAGAGAAAGCTGCTTTTCCCATACCATTGCCACTCCAGCAGAAAAAGATATCCTATTGCTGCAAAGATATCAAGAATTTGAAGGAATGTTTAGCAAAAATAGCACTGAGACTCGACCCCCCACATCACAGCTATGACTGCCAGATTGACTTAGAGCCTGGTGCCCTGATCCCATGCAGTAGATTATCTGTGCTAAATGAACAAGCAACGTACAATTTTCGAGAATACCCATATAAGTATCTAAAGTGCTGATTCATTGGACCATCAAAGTCTCCTGCAGGTTCTCCGTTATTTTTTACACCAAAGGCCAATGGAGATCTGTGCTTCTTTATAGATTGCCGGGCACTAAACCATGTTACGGTAAAAAAAAGGTACCCTCTTCCAATCATCCCTGTCCTTCTCACCAAGTCAGTTCAGCTATGATTCATACCGAGCTGGATTTTCGGAGGGCTTATCACTTGTTGCAAATCGTATGTTGAGAGGAATGGAAGACAGCCTTTAACGCATGGTTCAGTTTGTTTGAATATTGCATAATGTCAATTGGAGTGTGCAATACACCAGTGGTGTTTCAATTTGTTTTTGAAAGATGTACTACAGGAATATTTGGATGCGTTTGTAGTTGTTTATATTGATTATACCAATCTACTCACATTCGGAAAAAGAACACCGATAACATGTAAAAACAATCCTAGCCGCCTTAAAATGACATGGTTTATCCTGCAAGCTGCCAAAATGTGAATTCTAAGGCCATTGGTTTGAGTTTCTTGGCTTTATTCTACCACCTCAAGGGCTATCTATTGCCAAAAGAAAAATACTAGCTGATAAAAATTGGCTCCAACCAAGAAACATGAAATGTATAGAAAAATTCTTGGGGTTTTCAAACTTTTGCTTCCTGTTCATTCAGAACTTCTCTACAATCTCTGCTTCAATCACAAATTTACAAAAAAAAACAGAATAATATTCAATTTGACATGAGGCACTGAAAAAGCCTTTACCAACCTAAAAAAAGGCCTCTACTTCCTTTCCCATCCTAGCACACGCCGATGTTGAAAAAACATTTGTAGTCTAAGCGGATGCTTCTCAAGAAGCTCTAGGAGCAATACTGTCACAAAGAAGTTCCGAAACTGGACGGTTGCACACCTGTCAAAAGCATTCAGTGCAGCAGAGTCCAGTTACACTTGGACTGAAAAAGAACTATTGGCCATTCAACTGGCTCTCAAATAGTGCCAACTTTATCTACTTGGGGAAAAAATTCCTGTCACGGCATTTACTGATCATTGGAACTTGTCGTTTTTAAGATCAACCATGTTGTTAACTCCAGCCAGATACAATGATCCTTATTCATCATGGAGTTTAATTTTGCAGGTACATTTCATCCTGTTTGTAAAACAGGATACTGATTCCTTATCCTGTTATAATGAACATAGTCTATAGACCGAAGGGTAGATTTATGAACTTGTCATGCAGCTCAGCAAGTCACCTTGCTGCACTGCGTGACAAAGAAAGGGCAGGAATGTGCTGAAGTTAAGGCAATACAGTGCATTCCTGTCGTTTCCCTCGTGCTGGCGCCCTTTTGGCAGCCTAGGGCCAACACAGGCACCCTTGCACAATGGTGTAAGGGTGCCTGCATTGATTGCAGGAGTGTTTGTGTACAGGAAGGGGCACCTGCAGCATGCATATAAGAGAAGTAACGATGAGAAATAAAGAGACCTTGCTGCACTGCGTGACAGGGAAGGGGCAGGAATGCATCGTATTTAAGTTAATATGGCGCATTCCTGCCTTTTTCCCTGCGCTGAATCCATTTTGGCAGTCTAGCGCCGACGCATGCATCCTTGCACCAAGGGGCACCTTCCTGCACAAAGTACAATTCTGAGAGGTATAATCCTCTTTCTATGTATGCTGTAGAATGACACCCTTTGGCAGAGTAAGGCAACGCAGTGATTTTACTGCATTGCTTTATTCCAGATTTATGGAGTCACTCAGGGCCTTGCATGGCTTCGTATATCTGACTTCAGGTTTGCGTTGCTCTTGCACTATGTTGCGTGGTACAAGAGTGCCACAAACCAGCTCATAAAAAGGCCACCAAGTATACAGAAATTACCCCAATTATCCCCAGAAGAGAAATTGTTTGGGCTAATCTTGTATGCATGTACCTTTCCAGAAGAAACAAAAGAGGCAATACATTCGTAGAACTAATGCCCTGGCTGCCGCTACACCTAATCAAACTGTATATGAAGGGCTACCTTTCACAGTCTCAAAATTGTATCTCAATAACTTACAAACACGAACATAAGCAATTGAATGGTGTCGTAACATCCCACTGTTAGGGTACCCAGGAAAAACAAATGACACAGGAAATAGGCTCACATCACTTTTGGTGACCGACCTGGTTTTTAAAACGGGTAAGCTGATTCCTATTGACAGAGGTGGTGGTACGATGTTGGGCCTCTTCAGTAACAAAACTCCCGAACTCCTGTGAGAAGTCAGAAATCGCACAAGACTTCAAAGATCTCAGCAGCCATCTTTGGATATAAAAGAAGACCGCGCCCTCAGCCATGCGCCAGATATTGATCAGTGCGGCTGTGGTGCGGTTGCCTGCTGGAGAGCTGGAAGATTTTGGACATATTGGCGGTGCAGTTCCAAGCAAAAAGCTGTGAGAAGTTTCCAATTTAGAAGCCTTTTGAGATCTTTGATTTAGTGATCTGGCGATGAATTAAATTGCGGGTAAGAAACCTGTATAAATATTTTCCTCCTGACCACAGATTTATTGGAGTATAGAGGACAAAAGATTCTTCTGATATCAGTGAATAAGAAACGGCTCATAGCGCATATTTTTGTGAATGAGAGGCTAAAGAAAGATATTTAGGGCCTCATTTATGAAAAGTGACGCATCACTGCGTGAAAACAGTGATGCGTCACTTTTCACTGCACCCTCCCTGCGACTCCAATGATGCGTCATATTTACAGTATGACGCATCATGTCGCAAGGAGTCACAGATACGTCAGTATTTCTGACGTATCTGTAGGCGCAAAAGTGACGCATTGCTGGAGTGTGTCACAAAAGTGACGCAACTCCAGCAATGTTTCCTTTCACATGGGGCAAGACCCATGTGAAAGGGCCTGCGTCAGTCTTACGCCTGCTGTGAGGCAGGCGCAAGATATTGACACATTTGCACCCTAGAAGTGGCGCAGTGAAATCTCGTAGATTTCACTGCGTCACTTCTACGATGCTTACTTACGTGGGAACGCCCACCATGCATACATTATACCTGAGCAGGTATAATGTAGCGCAGGGGTTTACAAAGTGACGCATCTAGGTAGATGCGTCACTTTGTAAATATGGCGCATCATGGCGCATGTTTTACGCCACTGGTGCGTCACAAAAAGTGACGCACCGGTGGCGCAAAAGTGACGCAGGTGCTCATAAATGAGCCCCTGAGTCTGAACAAGAATTCCTAGAGACACAATCACTTGAGCATTTGTAAACTTGATACAAAGCCTTTACCTTTTTTATGATTTATTGTGCAGGAGCAAGTCACAGAAACTTAAGTGTTCTTCCACATTTCGGTGAAACATAGTAAGTGTGTTGTGTTATTGTCTGAAAGTAAAGGAAAGGAAGAGCACTGTGATATTTCTGCAGGAGAAATCTAGATGTCTTGAAAACTCAAGAACTGGTAAATAATTACAAGAGACACTGCTATTCTTTCCCACCATACAAGTAAAGAGCATGATTACTAATTCTAGATCCTAAGTATTCAGAAAAGGAGACGCAGTGCATTGTGAGTGCAGAGTGATCACTGTGAGTGCAGGGTGAGCGGGTGAATGGTGTGAGTGCATGGTGATCAGTGTGAGCGCATTGTTATCGCTGTGAGTGCAGGGTGAGCGTGAAAGTGAAGGGCGAGAATGAGGCGTGAGTTGTCTGAATGCAGGATGCATTCCCAGACAGTTGAAGTAACTCAGCAGGTTAATGACGGTGGCGTAGGGTTTCAGATATAAGTTAAACTATTGATATTATGGCATCAATCAGGGATCGAGGGTGGAGGAAATAAATAATGTGCTGATCCTGCAATAATTAGAGTTGCCAGCTCATTATTTTGATGTCCCAGACGCTACAAAAATAAACAGTCACTGCATTTTCAGAACTTATCTGTGCATACTTCGAACAGCAAATATAAACAGAAAGCACTTTTAAATGTGTTCTAGGACTGCCTGAATGATCCATGACTGATATTTAAGAAAGGGAAAAAGAACAATTGATGGACAGAATGCAGAACAATGTCATACATTCACCCCAGTACAGAGATCTGGGCCTAAATCCATCATTTATTTGCTCACCATGCCATTCCAGTTTGAACCCAGCCATATGCAAATCAATCCCTGTGCCCAATGGGAACAGTCCAGCCCGAACTGCCAGGCCAGTTCCTCCCTGGACTGGAAACAAGCATTCTAGGACTGATTTCGGGGTTTCACCCCTCATCAGCCAGGATAGCTTGACTCCAGTGACATGGAGAGCACGGGACCCACGTCTGGGCATACCCTTCCCACTCGGGTTGACAAATGCAAAAAGAACAATTGATGGACAGAATGCAGAACAATGTCATACATTCACCCTAGTACAGAGATATGGACCTAAATCCATTGTTGTTTTTGCTCACCATTCCATTCCAGTTTGAACCCAGCCATATGCAAATCAGTCTTGACCCTGTGCCCAATGGGAACAGTCCAACATGGATGCTTGTTTCCAGTCCAGGGAAGACCTGCCTTGGCAGTTTGGGCTGGACTATTCCCATGAGGCAGAGGGTCAAGACTAATTTGCATATAGCTGGGTCTGAACTGGGGTGGCGAAGTGAGCTAAAGAATGATGATGGATTCAACCCAGATCTGTGACTGGAGGTGAGTTCCTGAAAAGTTTCAGTGCTCTGTCCATCATTTATGTTGTGTTTGATATTTAAAGGGAACACGCAGTGCACTTTACTAGGGACTTACCTGTAAATCAAATATGCCAATCATGGATTACCCAATCACCATTACAATTTAGACAGAGAGCATAAGCACTTTAGCACTGATCAGTAGTGGTAAAGTGACCAAAGTCCTAAAGCAAACAGAAACAGGTCAGAAAAAATAGGGAAGAGGAGGGCAAAATGTTTGGGGATAGCCCTGCGAAAAGCGCCAGGTCCAACATTATTGGTGCAGAAATCAACAGTGTTCAGTGTGACACAGAGATTAAAAATAAGTGCTTGCTGGAAGATGGTTGCAAGCAGTGTTTCAATTTTAAATTTAAGTCTTAAGTTAACCTATGTTAGCATAAGCACAATTCACCCGAGATAATGTCCTCAAGTCAATTACATTGTTTTGTTAATAGTATTATGCATAGCCCCGGAACCCACGGACCACGCACGCAACCTGGGGGTCATCCTCGACTCCACTCTCTCCATGACCGTCTCCGCGTCCTGCTTCAACACCCTCCGTATGCTCCGCAGGATCTTCAAATGGATCCCCCTCGACACGAGAAAAACTTTTACCCAGGCCCTCATCACCAACAGACTCGACTACGGGAACTCCCTCTACTCAGGAACTACAAACAAGCTCCTGAGACGACTCCAACGCATCCAGAACGCCTCGGCCCAACTCATCCTCGACGTCCCCCGCTGCAGCCACATCACACTCCACCTGAGAGGCCTGCACTGGCTCCCCGTCAACAAAAGGATCACCTTCAAGCTCCTGATCCACGCACACAAAGCACTGCACAACACCGGACCCACATACCTCAACAACCGACTCAGCTTCCACACCCCCACCCGAAGCCTCCGCTCAGCCAACCTCGCCCTCGCCACAGTCCCTCGCATCCGAAAAACCACTGCCGGCGGCAGATCCTACCTCGCCGCCAAGACCTGAAACACTCTCCCCACCATCCTACAACAGACCCAGGACCTGCTGGCCTTCAGAAGACTCCTCAAGACCTGGCTCTTCGACCAGTAGCAACCCCCTCCCCAGCACCTTGAGACCCACCTCGGGTATGTAGCGCGCTTTACAAATGCAGTGATTGATTGATTGATTGATTGATGCATAAAGTTATAAAACCCTATATCACTTGTGTGCTGTTGCAGTGCGTGCGTTGTAGAAGCACATGGACACATATGGATCTGTTCTATGTGGATTAGCTCAATGCTCAGCATAACATAAGGGGTGTTTCTTGTGATGTTCATACATCTGTGAGCAGGGTCTAGGTATGTAAGGTTATTGTAGCCCAAGCCTTTCTTTAAACAGTATTAAAACTAGAGTAATGGTGTTTTTCCTTGAAAGCTGGTCACACCACAAATCATTTCAACTTGTCCAGCATCTTTAGTGGCACATTCTCAATTCTGAAAACTAACGATGCTCTGGGATGTAGTGTAATGTAAAGGGATAGGTCTCGCTCAGCAACGGATGTTTAGGGCCCGTGCTGTATGTGCTGCCCAAACCCCTCCAATTCTATGATGATATAGATTTCTGTAGCTGCTGATGCACTCTGGTGCAGTGGTAATGTGGTCTCTGGCTTACTGCCAATTTCTGTAGCCTCAACTTTAGAGACTGCGTAATTCTGTCTCTATCCTGTTGCCAAAGTGAAGGACCCGTGGCTCGGGTTTAATGAAAGCAGGGATCAAGGCTGCTACCAGAGTACGAGAGCCTTAGTTTAAATTCCATCAGCGATCTCGTCTGCTACCAATTTGGGGATATAATTGTAAAACCATTCCCTTATGGAAGCAAGAGTCCATGACCGAATTAAATCGATTATCTGAAATAACGAACACTGTAAATTGGTAAGGAAAATATTTTTGCCAGCAAACGAACATGAGAAAAGATATTGTAGTACTTAAAGTTTAGAGTAAAAAATAATTTTGTGGAGGTTATGCAGCCAACTTAGCGGCATATTTACAATAACTGGCGCATCCCTGCATATCAGCAGGGATGCGCCAGTTATTGTGCGCCACAGCTCCGCCACCACGGATGTTTAGGGCCCGTGCTGTATGTGCTGCCCAAACCCCTCCAATTCTATGATGATATAGATTTCTGTAGCTGCTGATGCACTCTGGTGCAGTGGTAATGTGGTCTCTGGCTTACTGCCAATTTCTGTAGCCTCAACTTTAGAGACTGCGTAATTCTGTCTCTATCCTGTTGCCAAAGTGAAGGACCCGTGGCTCGGGTTTAATGAAAGCAGGGATCAAGGCTGCTACCAGAGTACGAGAGCCTTAGTTTAAATTCCATCAGCGATCTCGTCTGCTACCAATTTGGGGATATAATTGTAAAACCATTCCCTTATGGAAGCAAGAGTCCATGACCGAATTAAATCGATTATCTGAAATAACGAACACTGTAAATTGGTAAGGAAAATATTTTTGCCAGCAAACGAACATGAGAAAAGATATTGTAGTACTTAAAGTTTAGAGTAAAAAATAATTTTGTGGAGGTTATGCAGCCAACTTAGCGGCATATTTACAATAACTGGCGCATCCCTGCATATCAGCAGGGATGCGCCAGTTATTGTGCGCCACAGCTCCGCCACCATGGATGCGCCGCATTTACAATGCGGTGCCCCAAGGGTAAAAAACCGTAAAAGTGGCGCATTGCTGGAGTTGCGTCGCAAGCGCGACGCAGCTCCAGCAATGCTCTGGGGGGCCCTATCTTGCTAATGCTGCATCAATCCTTATGCCTGCTTCAGGCAGGCGCAGGGTTTTGACGCAGCATGGGCTTGAAAGTAACTGAGTGAAATCTTATAGATTTCACTCAGCCACTTTTAGGAGGCGTTCCTGCGCCGGAATGCCCCCCCCTGCTCAGGAACGCCTACATGTGGCGCAGGGCTTTACAACGTGACGCATCTCCCAGATGCGTCATGTTGTAAGTACCCCGCACCATGGCGCAGGATTTGTGCCGCCACTGCGTCACAAAAGTGACGCAACGGCGGTGTAAATGAGGCGCAAGGGGCTTGTAAATCTGCCCCTCATTTTTTAATATGGTGCTCAATACGAGCAGCACATACCTTGAGGAGAGGGCATTTGCTATGGGATGTGAAACATGAGACATGTAAGTACTTCCCCTGCAAAGCCCACCTGTCTGCAAACACTCCTTGCCAGATTTACTAAGCCCTTACATTGCCATTGTGTCAAGCAAGGTGACACAGGACAACAAAACAGCTTAAGTCAGATTTACTTAGTAAGTCTGGAGCAATGCAAGGCAGCACAAGTCGCTTAATTCTTAGACCTTATTCCATCAAAATTGTGATAAAGGCCTAAGGAATTCTTACTTCCTATTTAAAGTTAATGCTACTGATGCACTTATAGTATATTGTACAGTGTATTACAGCATTCTTCTTTTCTTTAGCAAGCAAACCTCCTTCCAAAGTACCTAACAATTATTTTAAATTAGGAACCAACTCTTCTACAATTATTTACCAAATAATTTTCCCAAACCTGCAGACCAAAGCTAGAAGCATAGCCTTATGCAGGATCATCCAGAAAGGCTGACCATTGATCAGTATCACAATATGAGAAGTGAAAGCCATATAACAAGCACTGTATTCTTCTCACATAATACATCATATTCAATCAATCCTTTTTCAAGAGATAAGAACATCTCCAAACAAAGATTCCCTAAAGGCAGAAGGCCTCCACTTCATGATGTACCAAAGTTCATCTCTCCACTCCTGTCTCCAACAGTGGAAAATTTTGACTCAAGCATCTTATGAGAACCTAGAAATATCCCATTCCCCTCTGCCTAAGTGGAGTCTGTTCTTGACTTGACACACCTGACTTTCATTCCTTTTCACAATTTATCTTTTCTAATTCAGCCTTTGCCACTTTTTCTCTCCCCCAACAGAACTGGCAGTTTTATGCGAGATATGCGTGTTCCAGATGCAACCCTCTCCAAAACCCCCAGTGGGGTAGGGACTATTGAATTGGATTTCATACCCAAAATATCATGGACCAAAATATCAACTACAACAAGTATGTGTATTATAGGTAAGTATAGGTTTAATATACTTAACTGTAGATGTATGTACATTATGAATATATATATTTTCAAGGTACATGGAAAAGTGGAGTTAAGAATAGTAAATCTATAATACATAAATGTGCTTACCTCCTCGATATTCTGGCCCTCTATATTTTGGTTACGATATTCTGACAATTTGATGATCCCTTCTCAATATATTAATAGATTGGAAAACAACACAAACCAACTCTTTCAGTCACCCCAAGATACTTACCCATCCCTCCCCCATTCATCGCCATCTCGTGCTCCCCCACAGTTGGGAACATGTTTGTATCATTCCCCACACCTTGGCAACTTACTGTCCACCTAGTTTGCAGGATGTTTCTTCCTCGCATATGACACCCCCGTAACAACCTTGCTTATGCTCTTATCCTTCTCAAGTTCTCTCAGGGTCCTGAAAGCAAAGTAACCCATTCCACTCATAAAACACAGTTTCGTAAATGCTCTCAGTAGCAATCTGCATTCCCGAATTGCCCCTCCTCCTATTCCTACCACTACATCTGTTACATTTGCTTCTTCCTTCACCCTTGAGTGCACCTCCTTAATAACGCACGCAGGCTTATCATGACTCTAGCACCATTGTCCTAAGTCAAAGAAAATGTTGATCACTTCACATCTTCGAACTTCCTATATATCCTGCATGGCATCTGTACAACTGCAAATGCATCTTAGATGGAGATCACAGATCTTAAACCATGCTCAGAGCAGCCTAGCTGAGAAGATGAAGTCTGTATGCACAAAGGTTGACAGTTTAAGAACATAGGGGCATATTATCAAGCCAGGCGATAAAACTATTGCCGCTTTAGCGGCAGAAAACTGCTGCTAAAACGGCGATAATGGGTTTGATAATATGCTCCATGGAATTCCAATTGAAGTTCGGGTTAGATGTCCTTCACATCTAACATGGGCTTCAATTGGAATTCCATAGAGCATATTATCAAGCCCATTATCGCCGTTTTAGCGGCAGTTTTCTGCCGCTAAAGTGGCAATAGTTTTATCGCCTGGCTTGATAATATGCCCCCAAAATATCTAGTCCAAACTCCCCAAATGGCATATCCCTCTCAAGCTGCCAGGGGTTTTAGATACCCGCTGAATGCATCTTCCCAAGAAATAAGCAGTCCACTCCAAGAGCTAATTATGTGCAAAGCTCTCACTAAATGGTTCCTCTTCTCCTCCCAGGAGAAATGAATGCATTACAGTTGACCCCTGCTCTAATGAAGCCAAATCCCTCATTACCAGATGCAGTCTGTGATACTGAAATTGGTAAAGAACACTCAACATCTGCTGATTCCCCTTTGATGGAGTTCTGCTTGAATCTCTTTAATATCCCTGTGTTGGTAGAAATTCATATTGCAATAGAACAGCAGAACATATAAATCTGAGTTACCATTATCTCTCTCGCAGTCTACCACCACCTCCACTCTTCGATGCGTACTACATAGTTGTAAGTCAGCAGAAAAGCATTTCACAGAGATCGTAGACACAATTTTTGCAATGCCCTCGGCTCTTATGATATTTACTGATAGGTGGCTCAATGAAACCTCCGAACCATCCATTGTTCTGTCTGACTACACCGTTATCCACCTTGAAAGAAAAGCTGACATTGGAGCTGAGGCGGCTGTAATCTATAAGAACTCTATTCTCTGTTGACAAGTGACATCTGAGTCCTCCCCTACTTTTCAGTGTTTCATGGTTGAAATTATGCAATCTTCAACTAAATTAACACTAATCACACTCCAAGTGATGATCTCTCTATTCATCTCTCAGCACATATTGTCCAAGAACAAAAACATTGTTGCTGGTGACTTCAGTTTATATAAGCGAAACCCTAAAGACATTTCATATAAGATGATTTTCTCATTCCTGTTGGAGAATAATGTGATTCAGCACTCCCTGAAGCCCACTTATATCACAGGCGCACCCCTGTATTTGAGGATTGCTAAAAGCAGCTTTCTTGGAGTTGATAACCCTCTTCAAGTCAATTGGTCTGAGCATTTTCAAAATTATTTCCACGTGTCTTTCCTCAAAACATTGATGTGCGGCTAACCTAAAAGACCCACAACTCTGGTTGAGGGCAATAGTTTTATTGACACAGTGGCTGGGATTCTGAAAAGATCCAAGAGCAAGAGGTCTGCTCGCCGGTATACAATATAAATGGATGAGGAAAAAAACATTTCTCAGACTTACTAAACATGTTTCAAGCCAAAACGCCACCAAGTCTACTTTTTATATTCTTCATACTGCCAGAAGATCATGCATAGAGTATATCTTATGGAGCAAGCTCGATGTCCAAAAAGCTCTTCGAAATAGTCAAGCCCACCTAGAATCTAAAACTCATTCCTAATATGCTTTATCCTAATACGAAATGCTTTGAATTTGCCAAGTTATTTGATATCAAAGTTATAAAGATTGTAGCATGCCCATCAATTCAGTCAGTCTAATTCTACTTGCCCTGCTATGTGTAAAAAAATCAATCACCAAAGAATCACCAAATATTTGGGATCAATCTAGAGAAATATCCCAGACTAAACTCCTCGGTAACATCTCAAATATGAGGTCTCAAAACAAGGAGGCAGCAACAGATCCAAACAAACACATACACGTTTAATGTGTGCCATAAAATATCCGTATAGGGTATTTTTCTGCTTTCAATCCTCCATCTAATCTGTGCCAGAATGGCAGCATTGTTTGATGTTTTGGAGTCCTGAGAGATCTCTGTATTAAGGCATTGTAGAATTGGTATTATGCAAGAAGAATCTTGAGTTAATCCCAAATATTGAGTCACCCAAGTAATTTCTGTTTGTCCTTCTCTTACATTGATTGCCTAATTTCCACTCACAAAAGACTTGGTATAAGTAAATAATTTCTTGTGGGAAGAGTGGAACTGAATATGTGCCACTGATGCGTGCACTGCTCATACAGCATTCACTGTGTGTCTTTAGAAACTGTATACACGATACAGTGTGCTGGTATCTTGTGTATTGTGTGTCTGCAAGGCCATACCTCGGTACAATTTTCATGCATATAACTACCCATGCGCAATACGAAAACAATTGGATAATTGTCATGAGAATCATATTATTAACATGTTTTTTTTTTAATTTCGGAGGCTTGACCCTTGCCCACCCCTCTTCCCCAAATACAACCGTAGAAGGTGTGTGTCAGAGTTCTGGTAGCGGGATGGCTGGATTTCCTTGTTCTGGGGTGCTTGGTAACTGACCTAAATTCTGGTGGAACCTAGGATCATCTGACGCTTTGTTTCACTCTCTCCTTGGTTAAACATATACATGAAGAATAGCAAACTTTACCCCGCACACTTTTACTCCGCATGCTATTACCACGCAGTGTTTACACCGCAAAATCTTTTACAATGCAGGGCTTAACAATGCAATCCATTAGAACGCATTCCCCATTACAATGCAATTTACTATTCTAACTCCACGGGGGCGTTACTTTGGGGAATGCGTTGTAATAGTTTGAAATGGAAAGCCCTGCGTTGTAAAAGATTTTGCAGAGTAAAACATGTGAGGTAATGGCATACGGAGTTACGCATGCAGGGTAAAGGATGTTTCCCACACATGAGCCTTCTGAACACAGCTTACCTTGGTCGCAAGACCCTTGACTCTCTGTTTGTATCTGGGTGTATGTGTATGAGCCTCTTGCATCACAATTGCTAAGGTACAGAAATACACAAAGTCCTTGGAAATACACAAACTCCTGGCATGTGCACATGACCATTATAAATCTCAAGCTGGAAAATGCAACTCAATTCTGGATTCTTCCCTGTGAAAATCTGGATCCTGTTCTACTAGAGAACATGCAAATCATCAGAGGATGGCTTGATATTTGAGGTAGCTCCCTGGACATCTTGATGTTGGAGGTATTGGGCACTAATTAATCTTAGATGTTGATAGAAGTAAAAATAAGGAGACATGTTCTTCTGAGGGGTTCCCTCCTCTTAGGTCTAAAAAATAATGTAGTTGTGGTTGCCAAAAGAGCATAATCAATCTGCCAATTTAATAAACTTGATCCTGGAATGAGTAAACAAACAAAGCACTATTGTGTGCTCCTCTCATCTCCTAACAACGTTTTCATGTTTCCATCAATCCTCATACTGCCTAGGAATTGATATCGGCATGTATTGAATTTATAGTGCACCAGTGCAGAGAGTAGCATGTATTTCCTAACCTCCATTGAGTCATGTTGCAGTGACTCCTTTTTAGGTCGAGGACTACCGGTCTGCTGAAGGCAGAACCGGAAGTCGGAAGATTTAATGTTTTCTAGAGTGGCTATTTAGCCCGCCTCTCTTTTTGCTTCTCCTCCATTGGCTGGCTTCCTAAACGGAGGCCAGCCATTGGAGGAGAGAGCCGTCCCTCCAAATAGGCTCCGTCTTTTTCATATTCGGGGGCGTGTTCCTTGCTGTTCTTTCCACTTTTTAGCCACGCCCTTTTAGAACAGCAGGAACACGCCCCCGAATCCGAAAAAGTTTCGAAGCTTCGATCCGCCATTTCTTTACTGTCGTCTGCCCGTGACGATCTATCCGTTCGGCGCCGTGTTGTTGTGCTGGTGTCTGTCTCTGAGTGTATCTGACTGTACAAGCTTGACTTTGTTAGTCTCCGTGTACGTGCGCACGTGCCTCTGTGCACGCCCGTCTTTCCGCCAGTGCTTCGGTGTGAGAACGTGGGAGCCCCGCAGGACCGAGCCTCCGTCCCCATTGCCACTGTAGCTGCTGTTATGACTTGTTTTAAACTGCATCCTTAATTACGGCACCTCTCAACAAAGGTCTTTTGACGTTATTTCCCCTCCCGGGCTACAGGTGAGCTGTCGGTTACGGAAGTAAGACGCTGTAATACTCTATTTATATACTGAAGTTCCTGCACCCTCTCACCTTTCAACAAAGAAAGGGAAACACTGTTCTCATGTGCCGTGAATCTAAAAAAAAAATCTTGTAATTTCTCGGGAAATGTGTGGCACTTTTTTTTTTATTTATCTGTAAAACACGCGTTTCTTCCGGCTTCCACTGCTACAAGAAGTGACGATCTATCCGTTCGGCGCCGTGTTGTTGTGCTGGTGTCTGTCTCTGAGTGTATCTGACTATACAAGCTTGACTTTGTTAGTCTCCGTGTACGTGCGCACGTGCCTCTGTGCACGCCCGTCTTTCCGCCAGTGCTTCGGTGTGAGAACGTGGGAGCCCCGCAGGACCGAGCCTCCGTCCCCATTGCCACTGCAGCTGCTGTTATGACTTGTTTTAAACTGCATCCTTAATTACGGCACCTCTCAACAAAGGTCTTTTGACGTTATTTCCCCTCCCGGGCTACAGGTGAGCTGTCGGTTACGGAAGTAAGACGCTGTAATACTCTATTTATATACTGAAGTTCCTGCACCCTCTCACCTTTCAACAAAGAAAGGGAAACACTGTTCTCATGTGCCGTGAATCTAAAAAAAAAATCTTGTAATTTCTCGGGAAATGTGTGGCACTTTTTTTTTTATTTATCTGTAAAACACGCGTTTCTTCCGGCTTCCACTGCTACAAGAAGTTTAAATACCCAGGGGTCTGGTGGACATTGCTCTACCTCGCACATTGCTGAGTCAACACCTGGGGATCATGGAGGCTTTCTGTAATTTGTAATCATTTGGTCCCGCTGTCCCATAAACTAAAATGGCTCTATTCTCATGACTATGGGAGGGACTAATCCTGGTTGCAAAACTGTTCTTCTGGAATGTGAAGTGGTGGGTCTGCCGTGCTGGTTATTTTACTGTGATACTATAAGGGTCCGCACAGCTCTCTGCAGCAGGCACTCTCGCTACTGGGCTATCTTTCCGGCCAGAGTGCACTACGCTCTGAAACAGAATGTCTTCTTGGTGCACGACGTTACATGACAAAAGTATCCATATAGGAGTCATTGGCGCCCTTACTGTCTGCCTGCAGGAGGCCAGTTCACGCGGACGCACATCCATTCGCAGGCCTCTTGGCAGTGTGGAGGAGACAGGCTTCCCGAGTGGTGTTGTACAGTGTGACAGACGAGGTGCGCCTTACACTTACTGTCCTGAAACCAGATCCTATGCCTCCTTCCTAGTCTGAAACAATCATAAAAGCCTACCTCGAGCTTCTATGAAGTACGAATACCACAGGTGCACCAGCAGTGCAAGTGTGCGTTTCAAAAAAACACACCACAATACACACGGGCGCACCCTGCCTCAGCAGCAGTGCAAGCGTCCATCTTCTCACAAACACAAATCCCACCTCACAGGCAGGCAATTTTCTTTCTACTCACTTACATAACGTGTGGTCTTGCCCGTTTTCTTCCTTGCTTCACTTATTTACAAAGGTTTGATTCACCGTAGCCATTTCCCATGCTGCTTCTTTTCTTAGCCATTTCTGCTCCTCTTGTTTTCTTCCCCCGGTTAGCTGCATCCCTCTTAGTATTTTGTTGCTCGGTGCCCGCCCCCGCATTTAACGGCCGTCTTTGTCATTCTACTCTTCTCCACCCAGATCCCTTGCCACTTGCTTATTGACTCGTTCCATGCACAGAACGCTTTTGTGTGCCTTTTAATCATACTTTTGCGAGTTTGTTTCCATATTGAACACTTCCTTTTCATACCCATTGTCTGACGCTGCCACACTTTTTCATTACCATGTGGTTATCGTCATGCTTATTACTTTTATTTTAATTGTTTTTTTAAGGGGTTTATTTCAAGTTTCCTCCTGTTCTATTTCACATTTTCCTCCCTCCCCCCCCGCCCTTCACTAAGTAGCAGTTTAACCTGTCCTATATTTTTGTAAATGCATTGCTCTCTTCGTTGATGTCTTTCTGTCTGCCTTATTCCATGTCATTTTTACTTTATCCATGGTTTCTTATAAAATTCCACTCATCCTTTCGCACACAATTGGTGCAATTCGGTTCTTTCTGTAGTTTCTACTCTTATTTTATCAATACACTCGTTGGTGCCTCTTCTTTTTTTTGCGCTTTTAGTTTACTAGTTAGTTTAGCTGCAGTCTACTCTAACAACCCCCACCCCCCAGGTGACTGCAGCTCGATCTCGCATTTGAGAGTGATTAAGCTATTGACATTGTAAATAACAATGCCGTTTCTGTAAATGTTTTAAAAACAAAAACATAAACAAAAATAATGTCATGAGCAATGCCAATAGCTCTAACTTTAACAATGCCGAGACCATTGCATTGTAAATGCTTGTTTCACTTGGTAGATAGGGCTGCGATGTAAATGCAAACTCCTCTGCACGCCAGGTTAAGATTTTTTACAGTGCAAATATTTCACAGTCTTTCTAGCCAAAGTGTTAAGCGATTATTGCTGTGAATCGGTAGATCAGCAAGAAATATTTCAGGTGGAGATGGTTTTCAAGTTAGTCTAACTGCAACCAACTAGCAGGAGCCATACCTGAAGAGGCCTGGCCTCCCAAAAACATGTTATGGGCTAGTAACTGAGAGAACTGCAGCACTGTGAGTGCCCACTCTGAAATTCTGTAGTTAATCCTAATAAATGGTGATTATATCTGATGAAAAGACCTAACAGTTTGGGCAGATGTCTCCAAATTTGCTAACGCCCATCAGCGGATGATGTAAGAAGTAGGCAGAACTTCATAAATTTTGGATTATTCTTTATGCAATCTTGGAGAGGACCTGGGCCATTACAACTCTAATTAGATTTTTTAATAGAGGACTCGCATCAAGCTGATGTTCTTTGACTCTCTGAAACACAAAACATGCACCACATTGACCAATGCAACAAAACAAAGTAAGCGTTAGCAAAGAAAATATGGCCTGTCATATGCTGCCAGCACTTTGGCCTTGTCATTGCTTGTTTTACTTTGTCCTATTTTATGTAAAACTTTATTGTTGGGTAAGCTGTTGGACTCTCCTCAATTTAAAAAAAAATATTGGCTAAAAGGAAAAATATTCTGTGGTTTCAAAAAAATGCCATAGCATTACCTGTCAATGCAGGGAACTACTATGCATGAGTATGTGCTCTTTGTGAAAGAGCAATATATTGTCACTGTGACGTTATCCAGTGGTTGAAGTGAGCTGCTATCCTATGTTGTATGCTGTAGTGGGCGAAAATAAACTGTAAATAACACCACCATTGGGTGCAGAGGGCTGGCTGTAAGTCCCCGGAAGTAACTGTATCTATTATTTCAGTAAAATTAAAGGGTCTTGACTAACGTCAGACCTAAATATTAGAACTTGGTTTTAAACCCAAGTTCTTTGCTCTGCTAATAGAATAAGAGTTTTATTCTAGAGCTTCAGCCATGATACCCAGTTCAAACGATGCGTAATGCGAATAGCACCCGTCCTGGGCACACCTAGCATTAGGACCTCAGATGCCATTCGCCCGTGTAACAGTTACCCCTCACGTAGCCTCTCAGCCACCTTCTGTCTGTCTTGCCAGTCTTTGCAGCGAGACAGACGGTGCTGTATGGGCTCATGCTGAAGGTGTCCATGCTGCAAAGGAGCTCATGGTATCCTCTCCTGGCTTTGGGTGTGGATCCGGTGCAGCACGATGTGCATGGCTTTTCCTGTCTCCTCCTTGCAGCTCTGGCATCCCCCACCTGCTCTTACTGATGCTGCAGACTAGGGGCCAGATGTACGACTAAGGAATTTGCGACTCGCAAAGTGCGTCGCAGTAGCTACTCGCTATTTGAGAGTTGCAAATTGGTATGTATTGCAGTGTCTGCGACACTGATTGCGATTCCCAATGGGCTCGCAAATTGCATGCCTCATGCATATTTAAAAGGCAATCGCAATTTGTGATCCCATTGGGAATGGCTGGCCCTCCTAGGTATGGTGGCTTGCTGGGCTCAGCAGACCGCCATGTCTGGGACTGCTTTTAAATAAAGCCGTTTTTTTTTTAATGCAGCCCGCTTTCCTTAAAAGAAAACGGGATGCATTTAAAAAAGAAAAATTAAACGTTTTTGTTTCATTTTTAGGTTGAGCATTCGAGACCTCTTGTATATACTTTAGTATATATAGTTTAGTATATACTTTAGTATATACTTATATGTGTATGTACTTTGTGGGCTCTGGAGATCAGCCCTAGGACTTGTCTGCTTCCGCTTAGGGACTTTTTTTTTCTGTTCAACTGCCTCTATTTAACTGTCTTGATAGAAAACGACCAGCAGATGTCAGTAAAATACCAGAATTGCTTTCTGCTGAGGGACTTTCTTTTTTTTATTTTGCTGGTGACTGCCACTATTTAACTTTCTTGATAGAAAACGACCAGCAGAGGTCAGTAAAATATGAAAATCATTTTAGAATTCTCTAGATTCCAGTCCATAGAAATTGTCTTCCATGAGCATCCTAAGACAATAATAATTTTTTCAAATCTTCTATTCTCAGTGATATGACCACCGAAGGCCCTGCTTTTATATTAAAAACAGAGCTTTGGACTATACCATTTCCTGCTAAATGACAATATTTCTCTCCATGTGTTCCCATACCTGGCGTGTTATGCAGTTTGGTGCTTACTTTCTGTCCATGTTAAAGAACAGTAGATGTTTCAGCACCCAGGCTAATGTGCTGCATAGCTAAACACATATAATGTCCCAAAGGCGAGACCAATTGCATTGCAAATACTTGTTTAAGGGTAGGTAGTGGTCCCTGGGACCACTGCCTGCCTTTATAAAATATTTTTAGAGCCAGTCACAAAGGGGAAGCGGTCTGCTGGGAACCCCTTTCCGTTTACTAGTGGTTTACCACCCTTCTGTGAAGGGTGGTAAACTGTGACTATTTTGCGACTGCAATTGCGGTCGCAAAACAGTCATACATGGCATTTGGGGTCGCTATTAGGAAGGGAACGCCCCTTCCTAATAGCGAGTCGCAAATCCTATTTAGCGATTCACAAATAAATTGCGACTGGCTAAATAGGGTTTGTACATGGCCCTGTAGGTTTTTGCATGCTCAAACAGGTCGTAAACCCATTTGTGCATGCAAAATCGGGTCTTATATTTGACCCTGGGGGTCATTTTCACAAAGGTGAATAAACATGTGCATATTTACTCATGTGTATATTTACTGCTACACTTTTTTGCTATTCATCATTGTAGATTTACAAAACAATGAGTAAGTTAGGTTGAAAGGCTATGTCTAAAAATTCCCAATGCAGCATAAAGGGCCTGCTGCATTTGACAATAGTGTTGATGAGCAATGAATTAGGCACAGCGTTGCGCGACAGGGCAGGGAGCAGTCCAGCACCATATCTTCAGAGATATGGCTCTCTCCTCCCCTTTCCCTTGCGCCGGCGCTGATTTCAGCTGTCGTGCGCCATGCACACACCTTAGCGCCGCAGCGCTAGGGTGTGTGCATGAGTGTAGCATAGGCTTTGTGCAGGAAGGGTACCCTTCCTGTACATAATACTATGCAAGGCATGATGCAAAGCTTTTCCCACTTTGCATACGTGCTGCAATGTGCAGCACACATGGAAAGTCCTTTGAAGGGGTGTTAATTTTTGGAGCAAAACCATGTTTACAAATATTTGTAAATATGGATTTGTGTCAAAAGGCATGGGTGGTTGCATGGGAACGCCCATGTACCACCCATATAATGCCCCCCTGGGCACAAAGTAATACAAAGCAGAGCTTCATACTGCTTTGCGCTACTTAAAGAGTGCTTTCCAGCGCAAAACAAGTTTGGCGCTGGAAAGAAAATAGGAAAAAAACATTTGCACTGGTTAGCGTCACTTTTGTGACGCTAAATCAGCGTAAACGTTTTGAAAATCTCCGCCTCAGTATCAACATGCCATTGTACTTTCTTTTTCGATGAGCAACGTAATAACTTTACCTAGCCTCAATAAAGTAGGGGTGTGTGAAGCTTATGTATCAGGAAGCTACTCTTATTACTGCAAGATCTTTGGTTAAACTTAAAGTGAAATTAGCTGATTTTATTGTATCACAAGACCCAGATTGGATCTTTGTCACAGAATCATAGACTAACGAAGCCTCTAGTCCAGACCTGGTTGATGCTATCCCGCCTGACTTCTCTATCCTTTGATTAGATAGAGGAGGTAGGCCAGGAGAGGGTTTGGCAGTGGTTGTTAAAGCTAACTATGAGTGCCACCTGGTTTCTGATCTTCGCACTAACTCAAGAAAGCCTTTTATTTCAAGCTTGATGCATCTAATACTAGCTCATTGGCTGGAATGTTGTATACAGGCCTCCTGGCTCTAGAACTATCTTTCCAAATAAGATTGCAAATCTCATAGAACCGTATTTGGTAAAGAGTGGGCTGACTATTCTGGGTGATTTAAATGTTCCTCTTGAAGAGAATAGCAATAAAGATTCTGTGGCTTTGAAGGAGACCCTTAGTGGTTCAGGGCTGTCCCAGTTGGTTACGACACCTGCTCTTGAGGCAGGACATACCCAAGTTGGTATATTTACGAATGATCCTCGACTAATCCAGTCCGTGTCCTCTCTTAGTTGGTCAGACCATGCAGGGGTTCTATTTTTATTTACACTCCCGCATTCGCATTTGAAACGTCTTTCAGCCAATTCCAAGGTTGGCAGGAGAAACTGGAAGGGGGTATCTGCAGAAGCTTTGTCTAATACCTTAGATAATTTGCCCTTGGAAACACATGACAATGTAGATAAGGGTGCAGAAGCCTTTGCAAACTGGCTGGAAACAGTCGCAGGTAGTGTAGCCCTAATTCTGGAGATTAAGTTAAGGAGGAATTTGCCCATGGCCCCTTGGTTTAATGGAGGCTGAGCGCTCTTAGACAGGTCTATCGCTGTCAGGAGCAAGTATGGAGGAAGACTTATGACGAGCAAGAAAAGTTGCTCATAGGGGAAGGATTAGGAAAGACAAAACAGCTCTTAAAGAGGAAAAATAATTATTTTGTACCAACACAGTTAATTCAGCCACATCTTGTAAAGAGCTCTTTCGGGTGGTGCAACAGCTCTTCTTTCCCCCTTCCTCGCAGGGGTTGATGGATCGCAAGAAGTCTGCAATCAGCTGGCTGGTTACTTTCAGTCTAATATTACCAACATTTATTATGAATTTGATTAATCAAAAAGAGTACATAACAGGCTGCGATCTCTTGGTAGTGAGCCTCAGATGGAACCATGTAACGCCCTGCTGCCTATCAATCAAGTTACTAATTTGCTCGCTGTCTTTCCACCGCTTACCCCAGAATTAGTGGAACAGCATCTTGTTAACACTAAGTCATGTTCGCCTTTGAAGGCATGCAGACCTGCAATGCTGCATATGGTGGGGGGCACTGTGGTACACCCTCTTGATTCACTAATGAATGAAGCTGTTTCCTCTGGCTGCTATCCACGGCTATGAAAGGAGGAGGTGGTCAGGCCGCTTCTAAAAAAGTCCAACCTTGATAGCAAAGATTGCAGAAACTATCGTCCAATCACACTCCTTCCATTACCTGGTAAGCTTCTGAAGAGGCAGTTAAACGTCCATTTGATGAAATTCATGGAAGATCAGGGATGTTAGAAAGATCACAGTTCGGTTTCCAGCAATATCACATAACTGAATCAGCATTAGTGTTGACCACAGACTGCATTAGGTGGCTAGAGGAGGGAGGGCAAGGCATGGGCTTGATCCAACTGGATCTATTGGCGGCTTTTGATACCATCTCCCCTTCTACTGATTCAACATCTACAAGTGATGGGCATTGCACATAGGGCCCTACACTGCTGTAATTATTCCTAAAGATCGCTCTTAAATGGGCATGTTGAATCAATATCAATCTGATGTTTTCTCCCTGCCTTGTGGTGTACCGCAGGGCTCAACCTTGAGCTCTAAGTCATTTAGTTTGTATACTTTTCCACTCGTCACCATTATCTGTTCCTATGGGCTGCATGCGTAATTATAAGCTGGGACTCCCAAATCACTATGTCGATCCCTAAGAATTCTGCAGACACAGCAGTTCATTTCTTACATTGTATGTCTGGGTTTCAGAATGGATGGGAAGAAATTTCCTTAAACTTAATGGTGAGAAAATGGAGGTGTTGCTTTTCAGAATTCATGCTTCAATCTGGAATATTGCTTAGTGACTGGACTCTCTTGAGCTCTCTCTTAATGGACAGGCCAATTGCACAGTCACAACCTGCTTCTGGCTTATAAGAAGGTTGAAAAAGATCTTTTGCTTCTATCGAATCTCAGCGCAGAAAAAGGTTGCTCTGGCGTTGGTCATGTCTAGAGTCGGCTACTGCAATGCCCTCTGTTTGGACTCTAACCTCAGAAGCCAAGCAAAATTGAATGTAGTACAGAAAAATCTAACTAGGGCTGTTCCTGATATTCCCAAGCGCCATTCTGCTTCTATGGGACTGGGTGAGCTTCACTGGCTCCCCATCAGAAAGCATAACAAATTCAAGGCTATATGTATGGTACACAGGGCTCTTTATGAAGTATATCCTGCTGGGATAAAGGACATGTTCCAGTGATACACTCCAGGGTAGAGATCTGCGACCAGACCATCCCAATTTGATCACTTTGATTCTGCAAGATGAGGGGGGGAGAGCTTTCTCAGTTGTTGCCGCTAAACTCTGGAACTTGCTCCCGTAGTCTTTGACTTCAATCAAGGGCCATTTGCCTTTTACAAAAGCGCTTTTCTATTCCCGCGTCGTGGGGCACGAGGGCTGTGGCACTTTATTTTCCTCTGTCACTCTAAAAGCATTCTGGGTAAGCAAAAATCCCTCTGTTCGTCTGACCCCCATGGCACTAAAGGCCTCGGAAATGCTAGTTGATTGTTTCATTCCTTACCTCTGCTGTGGGGGCCATCAATGGTGAGATGTGTGGAGGAAGCATTAGGTTTTGTGGGTGACTACCCACCCACCACCTTCAGCTCAAGTACTACGAGGATAACGAGTAAGGATGATGTAGGCCTTGCTCAGGTCCAAGACACTGGGGACTCCCCTCCAGGGGTGAACACTCATGCGGGGTCCTCCGTGGCTGAAATTACCAATTACCTGGGAACCTCCTCTTTTGATTTGAACCAGCCCGCCAAGAAGAGGAAAAAGAAGGAGGCGGGGGTCAGTAAGCATACAGCCTCCAGAAAGACTCACCTTAGTGGGGGCATTATCTCCCGTTCTGTGGCCAGGGAACTATTATCCCATGATTTTAATTTGATGTGAACATGAGTTCTGGACGATTTAAAAAACACATTTTGCATAAATGCTAAATAATTTTTATTACAAAATTGATTTGTTGGTTACAAATCTGTTTGATGACATAACTAAGAAGATATATTTTCTACAAGTGCAAACACAGAGGGTGGGTTCTATAGCCTCAGGGCAATTTAACTCAAGGTGGATGGCACTAGCCCCCATACTCAAACTGTTAGCCAGCCTGGTAGTGCCCTCACTAATATGGCCCAGGGCCAACAGTCGGCTTGTTTCAGGGCTCATCAAATGCAGAAAAGGGTAGCTATTACCGATAATGCCCGGGCTAAAGGTGGAGCAGTTAGGAGTGTGACACCTGAATGGGCTAGCTCTGAGGCAATCAACTTTGCTCTTCTTCATTTGCCCATCATTCAATCTCTAATTGAAACTGGTAGATCTTCACCGCCCACACAAAGTTTGCATCTCCCCCCATCATCTGCCCCTTTGGTGGTGGTCCTCACTTGAGTGCCTGTATTTAAACCAGTGATAAAGGAAACCACTCACCAACTTAGAAACAAAGTTATGCGCTGGTGTAACAGACAGATGGGAGCCGTTTGACTGTACACATTACTATGATGAGAAGAACTGAGTAGGTGGGCAACAGGGAGAAACCCTGGGAGGGGGCTGTGTTATTGTTAACTTTGTCCAGTCAGACATCGCTGGCCACTTACTATAGTGAGCAAAGCAGGCCAATTTGACTGCAACCACGATATAAGTCTTTCCCTCAGACTTTTTTTAACCAACCTCCTAGTCCCTCGATGCCAAATAGTAATACTAGAGTGCCACAGAAGCTGACAGGTAGAAAGATAGGTCCCCAGTTGATAGCCCCAGTGGTGCAGTTACCTAACAGATATGAGCCACTTAGCACATTGTATTGTAATGAAAGTCTACCCCAACTGCAGGATAATTCTAATTCCCTACAGGAGGAGCCGACCAGCCGCAGTCAGCCCCATATCACACCTGCCAAGTCAACTCCCACAACTCAGTTTTTAAGTTGGAATATTGCAGGGCTAAATAAAGAGAAAGCTGAAGGTGTATGGTGCAACTTTGTTAAAGGGCATCACATTGTAGGGCTTCAAGAAACCTGGGATACAGCTAATTCTTTTGAAATGTATGGGTAGGGGTCTTTTTTGTGCCCACTTCCCTCTCCTGCAGCAGGGCTAGGGTGCTTACTCACTTTGGTATCATTAAATATATTTCTTGCAAACCGACTCAAGTTGACACTGGATCACCTTACTTGCTTGGGGTCAGGTTTGTGTTTAAAAAATCCCTGGTCATCTTAGTTATTCACTTTTATAACTCCTATTCTTCGGTTAATGGGCTTATGCATTTAACAGCTCTGAGAGAGTTCTTAAATGGATATGTTGAAAAACAACAGCCCACATATTTTGTGATCCTTTTAGGAGACTTCAACATTCACCCTTGTAGTCTTCCCTGCTACCCCCGATGAGGGCTCTACAAACGATCACTGGCATTTTGAACACAAAAGCCAGGGAGACTTGCTTAACTCCATCCTGGCTGATAATAACCTTGTCACCTCAGTGTAAGTGAACTTTGATTTAGGTCCCTTAAACATTATACCTACATTAAGGGGCCGATTCCGATCCGGGTCGGAAAGCACTCCGACCGAGTCGGATCTGGAGTGTTTTTTCGACCGAGCCGGACCCCTTAAGTCCGACCAAGCGAGTACGATGCGCACGTATGCTATCGGACTCGGTTCGGTCGGACTCCCATATAAGTCAATGGGAGCCAGTCGTATGACGCGTACATGGGCTCCCATTGACTGAATGGGTACATCTCATACAAGTGCGCCCCCTACAGTGGGTACGCATCGGTGCCACCCGCACCGTACATGCCTGTGTTGGGGAGACCCATAGGTCTCCCCCTGTGTCCGAGTCGTAGGGCTGCGGGTGTCAGGGGGTCCGACGCGGACCCCCAAAGTCCGACTCCGGGAGCTTTTGCGAGCCGAACACTCCGGCTCGCACAGACTGCCCGACGCTTGCATCGTACTGGCTCGGTTGTAAATCGCATCCATTGCACGCCACGGTTAGCTTCCGACCGGGACGTACGAAGCGGTTCGGACCCGGAAACGACTCGGTCAGTGAATTTCATGTAGCTCGCATCGTACTTGCTCGCTCATACGGCTGTACGAGTCAGCCGGAAAACACGCGTACAGCTCATAGTTTTTCCGGCCGAACCCGATTCGGTGCCCTTCCGACCGAGATCGGAATCGGCCCCTTAATGGCAGAAGTTAAAATTCTACTATCGACAACATTTTTATCTCTGCTTACCTGGTCCATTTCCTTATGCATTCGGGGGTTACCTGGAATCAGTTTATTGATCATAACCCATTAGCTATCAGCATGGAATGGGGATTAGAGGGGGACATTATTACTAAATTGGGGACTAAGTCTTATCATATTATACTGAAGGATTAGGGTCACAAGTTGAAATGGTCCAAGGTGTACCCAGAATCATTTTGAGAGACCCTCTACACAGTATGTGGGCAGGACATCTCAGTTTGTTTAGAAGCCATCACTCAATCTGAGGCAACATTAGCTGCTTTTAACAGAGTTTGTAATCAAGTATGCAAGAGCTTAACTTTTGTGGATGGGAAAGTCAAAGAACCCACCACTAGATGGTTTGATCGCAAATGTATAATAGCTCACAAGACCTTTTGGCAGCATTAAAGAAAACCCCCAGAAATAGAGTAGACATCATACTCTGTAGGAGGAATTATGAAGTGGTAATTCTGAACTGTAAAAAGGAAATAAGAGGTGTAGCCTTGAAACAACTACTCCAAACTAACATCCTAAACAATAGTGACAGATTCTGGGAAAATAGTCAATCGTCCTTAATTTAGAGAGGAAGGAGATGAATATAACTGAATGTAATATTGCCCCTGATCATTGTATACAGCACTTCAAAAGTACTGATGGCACTGATAAGGTAGACACATCAGCCCTGGTTAGGGTGTGCCCTAGTGGCAATTTTAAGCTGGACTTCCTTAAGGTGGAGATATATGAAGCAATCACTCATATGCGCAAGAATATGGCCCCAGGACCTCATTGTGTCCCTGCTGACCTGTTTAAAATGGACCCAGTAGTTTGGGCCCACATTCTAACAAATGTTTTGAATGCTACTGGTAAGCCTTGTATTCCTCCATCCTGGTCTAAGTGATTTATCATACCGGTGTTTAAAAAAGTGCAGAGAGGCAATCCACGCTGTACAGACCAATTTCTCTATTGAAAGTCATGAGGCTGGTCATAGTTAGCAGGCTAATACCTTATTCCAGCCCTCTTATATGCTGATGACATGTTATTGGTAGCAAGAACGGCAGAGGGATTATAGCACCTTCTAAAGGCTTTTATCAGTTACATTAATTGGTCTGTAGCCGACCACCAATTACAACAAATCTCATATAATGATCTTGGGTTCCAGAGGAAGGGGCTCCAGGAAATGTACATTAGAAGGCAATGACATTACTAGAGTCAAGGCATTCTCATAAATGGGTGTATCAATTGATGAAAATGGATCGTGGGTCCCCCTAATTACAGCCAAAAGAAGTTCCATGGCTAGTGTCCTTGCTTCTGTTTTTGAATTTGCTTCTCAGCTGGGTGCAAAACCGGTTCAGGCCTTGTTAAAAATATATCCCTCCAAATGTATCTCCATGGCGAGTTATGGTAGTGACATTTGTAGGCGTAGAGGGTTATAGAGGTACAGACAGACAAAAACAGATTTGAGAGGCGTCTACTCTCCTTCCCCAATCAATGCCCTCTTATATCCTTCATGAAGAATTAGGGCAGGTTATGCCTCTGGTCTTTTAGCACTACATTCCACACTCAAATTGATCTCGATATGGCTCAATAGCGACTTGTGTCAGAACTAGGCTGTATCGACTGATTGTATGAAACTTGAAAAGGCTATCAGTAATCCATGGCTCAGTAATATTAAATTGTCACCAGCAAACCTAGGACACCGGAACTTTATAGTTCAACCTGATGATGCCAGATTCTTATCTAACTTATCATCACCAAGAATCCTCTCAGGTCGCCAGGATCTTTTTATCTGCTAAATAGTGTTAAGGGGAGGAAATTGAAATTTTAGTACATAATCGACAAAATCAAATCTTAACTCCAAAGGACAACTGACTCAGAATCTCAAATTTTAGGGATTTATTACAAAGCAAAAAATAAATGTACATACAAACACCTCACCACGAGGTTAAGGAAATTAATTGGCACTAATACAAAAAATATTTAACTGCCAGCTCGATAAGACCGGGCTGAAAATGGCTACCAGCGTCGTGCGTCAAGGGACAGAGTATACTCTGTCCCTTGACGCATCCGTGTTACTATCAGGATAGAGAATACGGATGCTTTTTATGTTAGAATAAAGGAATAGATTACTTTTATCTACCCGTTTCGATGGTCTTCGCATCATTGTACCACACGAACATCTGATTATCAGATTTATTATCACATCTAAACTAAAGATTATGTTCAGGTCTTCATCTTAAAGAACCATCCCTTCTATTAGCTTTGAGATTTTATATTAGGACCTACCAAAAATTAGGTTCAGTCCTTCAGCATAAAGAACTGTCCCTTCTGCAAACTTTTAAAATAAATGTGTGGCTACTCCTGAGGAAGGCGTTGTGTACGCCGAAACGCGTGTCGAAAGCTAAAAGATATTGCCACTTTTTAATTTGTTTATGTATATGTTGTCATTATAAACATTGATGTATTGTATATTGTGTATATTACACAATTTTTTATATATATGAAGTTTTTAACAAATAATTATTAAAGTGGAAATATAATTCGTACATATTCTTCTCTCCTTTTGTTTCTCCTTATATTATGAGGTTTATTTAGTTTGGTTGAATTATCCTGATTGCCTAGGAGTTACTTCCTCATACATTTGTACCCTGTCCTAGGAATCGTGCTATTTACTGTTCAGGGGTCCTTGTTTTCCTAACAGTGATTATGATGCACTCCTACAATTTTAAGAATAACGTGGCGCTCTATCAGTTCCCCCTTTGATAACTAGTGTCATCACACCATTTCACAATTCCCTTGGAGAAAGAACCGACCTAAACAGTACTCGTTGCCATCCACCCCCGTTGAAGTCTTTCCCTATTCTTAAGGTTCTGATATTGACTGTCCTGCAGTCTGGCCATTCGCATTTCACTCGCTCTGAAGGCTCTCTCAACTCTGTTTCCCCTATACCATTTATAAGCTCTGATAACTCCCCACAAACAAACCACACAAACCACAACATTGATAAGTGGTTTTAGCACAAAGCCAAGGAACCCTTTCCCCAGGCTAGCAAACCAACTTCCCACGCGACCAAATCCTCTATCTCATAATGGATCGTGGTAATGTTGTCTATATATTTCTCCAGATCCTTGCTGTTATCTGGAATATACGTACAACATTCCTGAACTTTCAATAATTTACAGACTCTGCCTTCTTTTGCTAATAATACGTCTAAACCAAGGCGGTTCTGTAAAACCATCGTCCTTATCGATAACAAGTAACAATGACTTCGCTGTATTCATTGACAACTCATCAACCACAGTAGCCAATCTTCGAATCTTCACATCATTCAAAACCACACCCAAACTCGGTATCATTGCTCCAAAGATGTCTCCAATCACGGCTCCTGCACTCGCAGCTCTCTTTACTCTCGAATGCCGTCCATCCTCCAAAAGCTCCAAATCCTCTGCATGGTTAATCTTCGGGAAGATAATTCCCAAATAGCATGTACCATACCAATTCGCAGGCAACCTGACATAGGTATTCTTTCCACACACATAATAAACATTTGGAATCACTTGCACTGAGCCTTGCAGAAAGTTCTTGGCAGAATCTTCCATGGTGAAGACATGATCACACGTACTCTGTCCTACCGGAACGTTTTCATAGTAGGTCTGATAACATCTCACACACAACTTCCCTCTCTGCTCCTTATCCAATGCAATAGTACCATAACTCCCTTTGGCTCTGTGTAACCTTTCTTCATCAGTCCAATCTACTGGACTGTCTCATGTATCTAGTGTTTGTGTTAGTTTTCTATATCTATCTTCTACCTGATCTACGAATTTCTTTTCTACATCTGACAATGAACAGGTCAAGTTATGCCGATAAGCATAAGCCGTATCCAGTTCCAAAGACGGTATGAAATACTTCCGAAGTCTGTCTTCTGACTTATAATAATCATACTTATTTAAATGCTTGTAAGCTGGAAATTCAGGAAGCACTGCGTCGTAATTGGAAAATAAATACTCAAACTGACCTCTGTCATAGAAGATACTAAGCAACAAGCTACAAGAAATTCCATACATTAGTGGAAGATCGTGATATCTACTACCCTCGTCCACTGAGGCAGGTAACTGCATACATACGTAACAGTCTTTCGCATCCATCGCATCCACGTACTCATATAGCAGCCTTGCAAACGCATTAAGCTTAAAATCCCCTCTAGAAAAATCTTTGTGAAATCTATGACTCTCTTTGATTAGTAAAGCTCTTTTAGCTCCTATAGTGACCTCCTTTTGGCTAGAAGTGGTAGGTGTAGGTGTTCCCTGTACCCCCGCTTTCTGCTCATGTGAAACGATATATGAAGCTACAACTATTACGATTATAGAAACTATCACTCCACCTACAAGTGTACCTACTACTAATTTAGATCTGCGAAGAGTATTTCCAGCATCCATGATCTCGCAATGTTCTCAAAGTTCTTGGTTTCAGTGGTAAACAATTAAGAGTCTCTTTTCTCCTCCAAACGTCGCTTGCTAACCAGTTCGAACAGTACTTCAAGAGCTGGAAATCCCCTTGCAATTTCAGTTCCTTATTTACACAGCCCACAAAAGACTTCCCTAGCTCTCTTTCGTCGTCTTGACGGAAAGTCCCTAAATTTTTTCTTCTTGCACTCGAGCCTAGGGTATCTTTTTTATAGGCTTTTATTTAAAACAAAGTTCACTTTCAGTCCAAATTAAGATCAGTTCCCAGAATCTCTAAAACATGCTGCAAAAGTTCAAGACGAAGCCACACTAATTCCTGATGCGGTGGCACATAAACAAATGTTGGAAAACCAGCTTCTCCAGGATTAGTTTACGAATTCTGCTTAGATGTGGAGGATTCGGAATAGTGAGAGTCAGTATTCCTTCGATCTCCACTCCCGGGACCAACAGCAAAACATCCACTTTCAGGTTCAGAAATTTGCTGACCAACGTCAAGGACTTCAGCCTCCCCCAGGTCACCACTCCTGGCATCAGTCACAACGTATGTCCACTCCGGTGAGGTGTATCTTTGACACAGCACTCTTGTTCTCCTGGATCTTCTCAGGCCACCTTGGGCTTGCTCTTCATCACTCTGTTCTGATTCAGACGTTTCAGAAACTGGAGCAAGATCTCTTTCAGGTGCCAACCTCAAGTTCAGCTGCCTCTGGCTCACGGGCCAAACCTCTTTTGCTCTCGTGGCACTTCTGCTCTCCCTCCGGGTACCCTGTGCACTACTTCCTTCTTCGGCTGAATTTGACTCTACTCCACCCACAGCAACGCTTTCTCCGTCCGAGTCAAATTCGGGGCTCTGATTGACACAACCCGCTCAGCTCGATCCAGTGCACAACCAACTGCGTCAGCAACCCTCACAGCTTGACTTGACCTCTCAGATGGCCCTGCCACCTCAGCTGGATTTTCATTCACAAGAGGGGCTGTTTCTTCCAAGGGTGCTGGAACTCTGCAGGTCTGGGAGGCATGCACCCAGTTCGGCAACCCTCCACCCTTCACTGCAGTGTTTGTGACCAGTATTACCTGGTACGGGCCACGCCAACGGACATCCAGGCAACTCTTTCGCACGTGTTTGTGAACTAGCACCCAATCTCCCGGACACAGGTCATGGCACAGGTCACTTGCGGCTGGAACAGTTGCTGCTTGTACCTGCTGAGACACAGAACGGACTACGTCAGCCAGTCCCTTACAGTAGTCGAGAATTAAGTCATCAGTGATGCTAATTAAAGCAGTAGCAGGTATTGCTGGTAATCGCATTGCCCTCCCCATCAGGATCTTGTGAGGTGATAACCCCGTTCTCCTATCTGGAACACTACAAATGCTCATGAGGACCAAGGGCAGTGCATCAGGTAATTACTGAGATGTCGAAGTGCACACCTTTGCCGTCTGTGCATTCAAAGTTTCATTAACCTGCTCCACAATCCCAGAAGCCTCTGGTCGGTAGCTGCATTGTAATCTCTGATCCACATTCAAGGCAGCACAGAGCAATTTCATGATTTCGCTGTGGAAATGTGTCCCTCTATCTGACTCCAAAGAGGTCGGAAAACCGAACCTCGGGATAAGCTCCCTCAACAATAGCTTAGCTACAGTGAGTGTGCCACATCTACGTGTTGGGTAAGCCTCCACCCACCGTGAAAACACACATACCACAACTAGGATGTACCTCAGCCCATTACACTTTGGAATTTCAATGAAATCCAACTGCATTCTATTGAAAGGCCCTCCTGACCTCCCAATGTGACTCAAAGTTACGGCAGTCTTGTTTCCTGCACTCATCTGTTGACACGTGACACACCTCTGGCATACAGCTTCAGCAACCGCACGAAATTTCAGATTGTACCATGTCTGTCTAAAGACTCGCACCATTGCGTCCCTACCAAGATGTACTGCACCATGTATCAATCTTGCCATTGGGCTCAACAAACTTTCCGGCAGCACAGCTTGACCATCACTCGAGACCCACACATCCAGATCTCCTTTCTCACATCCTGATCTTATCCAGCCATCTCGTTCTTGGTCTGTAACCTCATCCTGCAATCGTTTTAGTTCCTCCCAAGTGTCTGCCATGGATAACATCATGCTGAGCTCGGTTCTTTCTTGGCTTTCTCCAGTGTAACCTCCTGTAAATATACATCCTTGTTCTGCACAGAAACGGGCAACCTCATCTGCATAGTTATTACCCAATGAAACAAAATCAGTCCCCCTCCCATGAGCAGAACATTTGACAACCACAATTTCCTTGGGACACTGTAATGCTTCCAACAATTATCTCACATATTCCCCATTTCTGATGGGCGAACCTGAAGATGTCATGAAACCTCTCTGTGACCATAGCTGCCCGAAGTCGTGAACCACACCAAACCCGTACTGACTGTCAGTGTAGATTGTTATCCGAATCTGATCAGCAGCCAAGCAGGCACGAGTCAACGATTTCAGCTACCTGTGCGGAGTGTACTCCCTCTAAACAAGCAGCTTCAACAACTCCAGTGATGGTACATACAGCAAACGCTGCTCTTAATCGACCAACATTGTCCCTTAAAAATGAACCATCTACAAAGAAAATTTCATCAGGATCAGGGAGTGGTTCATCGACAATGTCTGGTCTCGGTTTGGTGCATAGTTCAGTCACATCAAGACAATCATGGTCCTCGCAATCTTCACCATCTGCATTTGGAGTGGGCATCAATGTCGCAGGATTCAAAACAGAACACCTCTTCAACGTCACATTTTCTGCGGCAAGTATAACTTGCTCATAGCGTGTTAATCGGTTATTTGTGAGATGCTGTGTTATGGTCCTTGTCATCAACAGTTCAACAGAGTGTGGCACATAAACTGTAAGTGGATGTCCCATGACAATACTCTCACACCTTTCAATACTGACACCTGTTGCAGCAACAGATTTGAGACATCCGGGCACGCAGAAGCTACTGGATCTAAAGTAGCTGAAAAGTAGGCAACTGGTCTACGGACACCTCCATGATTCTGAGTCAAAACTGACAATGCGCAACGTTCTCTATCGCAACAGAACAACGAGAAAGCCTTGTTGTAATCAGGCATTCCCAAAACTGGAGCGCGACACATAGCCTCTCTCAGCCTTAAAAACGACATTAAACAGTTGTTGTTCCATGGTACCGGATCACTCACACCCTTGTGTGTCAGCCACTGTAAAGGCTTTGCTTCAAAGGAGAAGTTGGGAATCCATTGGCAGCAGTAGTCAACCATCCCCAAAATCATTCCGACTTCTCTCTGTGTGGTAGGCACAGGCATGTTCATAATTGCCTCAATGCGATCTGGTGACACCTTCCTCTTGACCTTCTCAATTCTGTGATCCAAGTACTGCACTTCACTCAGACAGTACTGTAATTTGTTTGGGGACACTTTGTGTCCATTCTCTGCCAAATGATTCAGTAAAGCAATGGTATCAATCCTGCAAGCGTCTTCTGTTTCTGAGGTAACGAGCAAGTCATCGATGTATTGCACCAGAACGGAATGCTGTGGCAACACAAGACTCTCAAGAATCTTCTTCAAGATCTGATTAAAGATCGATGGACTCTCTGTGTACCTCTGGGGGATACAACACCACGTTAACACACGATTTTCCAGCCGGAAAGCACAAAGAAATTGGCTTTCCTCATGGAGTGGGATCGAGAAGAATGCTTGACACAGATCAATCACTGTAAACCACTCAGCTTCACATGGAATCTGAAACAGAATCACAGATGGATTCGGTACCACCGGACAGCATGGAACAACTATCGTGTTGACCTTTCGCAGGTCCTGCACGATCCTGAATTTCCCACTCAGTTTCTGTAGTCCCATGATAGGTGAATTGCATGGGCTACCCATGATCTCCTTCAGAATTCCCTGCTTGATCATAGACTCGATTACAGGTTTGATCCCTGCAATATTCTCGGGTGACAGATTGTACTGGGGCGTCCTAGGGAATTCTACGTTCTGTTTGACCTGAATCTTCACTGGCTCTACACCTTTGATCAACCCAATCTCTTCTCTGGTGAAGTCCCACACCTCGCGTGACACAGAATCTCTCAAGTCAAGTGGAAGTTCCTCCACTGTCAGCGCTGGGTATATTTCTATGCACAAGTGCTGATTTGCAACTTTAAAGGTCGCATCATCATCCTTTGTCTGTACTTCAACTCCCTTCGGTGTGCAGTAGATGGTACAATTTAATTTGCACAACAGATCTCTTCCTAACAGGCAAACTGGACTCTAGTCAGACACCATGAACTGGTGCCGATCTTGGAAAGTTCCTATTCTCACAGGAATTGGCTCTGTCAATGGACTGGTCATTTTCTTGTTTACTACTCCAACAACTTGGATCGATTGTCCTGAGAGGGGTAGGTTAGGGACTACTGCGGATCTCACAGTAGACCGGGTAACACCAGTGTCAACCAAAAAGGTGGTAGGGTGACCATCAACATCTGATTCTACAAATGGTCCCCTCTGGTCTACCTCCAAGACTGCTCCAAGTGTGCAGTCTTCCTCCCCTCTCAGGCACCATCATGCCAATGGGTCTGGGCTGAACTTCTCATACCCTTTGAACAAGGGCATCTGTTGATAAGTCCGAGTTCCCTGCTGAACATATTGAATCGTAGGTGGCTGGGGAGCTTGTACCTGTGGACTGATCGTCCCCCCTTTCATCGATCTTGGTCTAGTCACTGTAGGGACTGCTTCAGGTACAGGTACCTGAACTATCTCTATTTCCTGTTGCACTTGGTTAATCGGATTCAAGGGACACTCGCGTTTCCAATGTCCAATCTGGTGACAGAGATGACACGCAGTGGTCTTCTTCAATGTTGCCACATCCACTCCTGTCTTGGGATCAACTGACCTTGGTCTTCCCTGACCTTGAACATTCTGGGCTCCTCCTTGGTTATTTCCCTGTCTCCTTCCTAACGTCCCTCCGCAAGGCTGTACTTGAGTCGTTTGCATCTGAACAAGCATCAATTTGTTTTTCAACTTCCTGTGCTTCGAATCTATCTCATCACTGCAGTATCTGGCATACCGCAAAATCTCATCCACTGGCTTGTTCTGCCAACAAATCAGATGTTTCTGTATCATGAGACTAACTTCTGGCCTCAACTAACCCCGGGCATAGCACTACGCTTCGCCCACGTAGTGTACGTAGCGCTGCCTGCTTCGCACTTTCCGAAGTAGGCGAAGCAGGGCAGCGCTATGCACACGCCGAGGGCGAAGCGTAGCTGCTTGCCACCCGCCACCCACCTCCCGCCTGCCCTCCTTTTAATAATATAAGCATTGAAAAATAAATTAAAGTAAGTCGACTTACCCGTAAGCGCGGCGTCTCCGGGGCTCCCTCTTTCTGTTTCTAATTTCTTCTGGCAAATGCGCATGCGCGGACACCCGCGCATGCGCATTTCTCGCGAGAGACGCCGCGCTTACGGGTAAGTCGACTTACTTTAATTTATTTTTCAATGCTTATATTATTTAAAAGAAGGGCGGGCGGGAGGTGGGTGGCACGTAGTGGGGCTACGCGAAGCGCGTAGTGTGCGTAGATTTGGGCACACTACGTGCTGCTTCACGTAGCCCCATTACGCCCACTACGCCCACCCTTAGCCTCAACCCTAACACAAACTTTGAAACAAACTGTCCCATGTCTTTTGAATCTAAGGTAGCTAATCCACTGTACTGTTTGAAGGCCTGCAAGAGGCGTTCATAGTACTCGTGCACCGTCTCTTTTGGTTCTTATACTATCCGGTCTATCTTAACCCAACCAATATCTTGAGGCAACATTTTCGATTTTAACCATGTGATCACTTGCTCAAACTTTTTCATAACTAAGCGTGAAGGGCCATTTGTGATACGATTCCTTTCTGGCTCTGAAGTCGGCCATTCAACAGCAATTTTACATGCAGACCATAAGTCCCCTGGAACCACAATGTCAAACAACGTGTTCAAATCAATCCACAACACTTTTGAGATCTCGACAAAGCGATCAACCTGTTTGTACCATTTTACAGGCTTCTCCCTCAGCCGAGGGAAGTCGTTCGTAAATGCAGCCAAATCACCCCTACTCCAAGGCACATGCACATACCCTCCATTCTGTACCTCTCGTAAAGGGAAATTCCCTATGCCTACCATCCCTCCACCTGGAGGTGACGTCTCTCCTACTATCTTTTTGGAACTCTTCTTCTTGGACCATCTTTCATCCCATTTATCAAGCATGATCCATGCACGCTTCGCTATAATCAAATCTCTGATATGGGTTCTCAACCCCATGACCCTTTTCTCTTCCAGTTCTTGGTCACCATACTGCAACCTATGGTTTCCCTGTAATGACTTTGTTTTAGACAAATCCACCTCATACTTCTTAGCCAACTCTGTCAGTTTCTCATGTGCAGTTCTTGCCTTGCGAGTCACATCCTTCCCTACAAAAAGTAACTCATCTTGTTCATACATGTATATTCTTTCAAGAGGCAAATTTCCATTTATTATTTAGTCTACTTCTGCTTTCAATCTCACTACATCTAACATCTTCCCTTTCAGGGTGCCCTTCAATATTTCTCTACAAGCTGCACCATTCCGTTCATCGTACTCGCAGCTCTGATCTCGAGACCTACTCTCTTCTGTCATGTTCCTAGAGACTGGTCGGTTTCCTGAATTACCTTGCTCCTCATTCTCTGCAGTTCTCTCACACTGATTTCTCGCAGGCGGTATCCACATTCTCAACTCTGATCTTGACTCGGCCAAAGACCTTGGTCTTATCGGTCTCGCATCCACCTGTCCCCTAGAGGAGTCTGCGGTGGCTGGCAATTGCGTACTCCATTCTATAGGTCTCGGAGTCTGTTCCATCCCGCTCGCTGTCCCGTTTCCCTCAACCACGCTCCTTGATCCAGCAGCTGACTGTGCTAGACTACCAACTCTCTCTTGGTCCGGGTCGTAGACTACCACAATGGGTCCAATTGTAACCGGTACTTTTAAAGCATGTGGTAACCTCACACCTCTCCCACCTTCTGTCCTCGCTACAGACTGAATTCTCATGTCCTCTGTTCCTCTCGAAATTTTCCCTACTACTCTCACCTCTGACTGAGTCTGTAATCCACTAGTCCCTTCAGCTGGAGCTGACTTTCCTTCATAGGAATCTGGATTGAACGGAGGCGGTATTTCTGACAACAACCTCTCTACCAAGCTGTCATCCATATCACGATCATCCTCGTCTACGCTCTTTGCCTTCGCACTGTCTGTTTTCTCTAGTAGTGGGTACAATCTATCCCCCTCAATTGTTTCCACTCTCCACCTCCTGTCTAGCGCAGTCTCTCGAAGTTGTTGACCTCAAACCTGGCAACCGTCTGTCCACGAAACGACCGGACAATCGCCTCAACTGATAGGCTTCAAACGCTCAATGTTCCACATACAACAACCCACGACCAGTGTTGGTTACTCACGCACTTACGCATTTGCTCCCCCTCTCTTGGTCTGGGTAATCAATGACATCTCACGATTCCCTTTCAATGTTCAACAAAATCTACCTTGGGTGTCTTTTACATCACAACTTTTCGGAATACTCGTCGAGTCTAAGAATCCCCGGGCAGCGTGCGCTCACAGCCTGAACTCACAATCACTCAACTCTCATACCAACTCCACAAGACCTCACGCGATCAAATCAATACAGCAATCTACAAAACACATCACCCTATTTATACTCACTCTATCACGAACTGCTGCTTCCCGCCGCACCGCTACTCTCCGTCAGTCTCCATTAGCTGCCGTCGTCCACCATTCACCGTCTGATGGGTCACCATCACTCGAATTCTATGGGCCTCTAGAATCTCTTATCTTGATCTAGATCTCCCCTCACTATCAGAGATAACCATCCTCTACTACCAACTGATGACGCCGGATTCTTATCTACCTTACCATCACCAAGAATCCTCTCAGGTCGCCAGGATCTTTTTATCTGCTAAATAGTGTTGAGGGGAGAAAATTAAAATTTTAGTACATAATCGACAAAATCAAATCTTAACTCCAAAGGACAACTGACTCCGAATCTCAAATTTTAGGGATTTATTACAAAGCCAAAAATAAATGTACATACAAACACCTCAACACGAGGTTAAGGAAACAAATGGGCACTAATACAAAAGATATTCTACGCAGGAGTCTTATCCAACTCAGAATAAGAAGAATTGTCAGCTCCAATAGCATAAGGCAAGCGATGATCACTCCAATCTCTACATTAGAAGTCATTTACCTAAAAGGAATTCAGTTAGTCTATCCCTACTCTATCTCTAAGGTGACATCCCTACTTAGCATTTTCCCAGGCAAGAGTAAAAAGGTGTCAGAAGTGAAGACTTAGAGGTACACTCACTTAGTCAGAGCTCGCTCTAAGATGCTCCTTCTAGCTCCTCATCTAAAACCTCAACTGCTCAACCTACGGGGCACTGTCCCTAATTCAAAATCCCAACAACATAGAACACGCCCTCCGGCAAACCTCTTCAGCCAGGTCTTCTTCCAGTAGTTTTCCACTGAAATTTGTCTCTCATCCAACAACAGTTAGCTTGACCTTGGGTCCCAGGCACCTTCTCTGCCAAAAGTACCATCCCTACATTCCAGTATAATCCCATATTGGCTTCTCGTACCATCCTAACTCCTAGAACAAAGGGTTAGTCTCTCTAACGTAGATGGAACCGGGCACTGGGTTTCAGAGGGGAGGGGCTATAAAGACACGTGATGGAGTGCACCAGAGATTTACAGGTGGGTGGGATACGTAGCTTTAAATAGAGCGGGTTTAAGCAAGTTGGAGAAACGGATGTTTGACACAGAGATGAAGGTTGTTATGCAGCAGGTTTACATCGGGCACGAACGTAAGTTCAATAAGGTTAAACAGCGATCATAATGGGGGCTTGTAAAAATGGTCTTTGAAATTGAAAGAGGGGGTGACATGGGGAGGCGGTAGAGCTACGAGATTGGGTAGATTACATTGTTTGGGAGGTTTAGTTTGATGTAGGTTCACGGTTCAAGGCGCACAAAAGATTTGTCTGAAGATACAAGTTAACAGGATGGATTTAATTAAGTTATGATACTAGGGTATAATCAGCTTAGGTATAGGTATAGGTTTCATGGGGGGATTAGAGATTATCTGTCACTTGGGTGGTCTTCTCTTATTAAGAGTGGGTTGTTTATCGGTATTTTTTTAATTATGTTTAGCGCTAATTAATCAAATAAGTGACTGAAACATGTACATTTTTTACATCATAGATGCCCCTGACAAAGGTTGTTACCGAAATGCATTGGGTGTGATGTTGTCATGCATAATTTGGAGGACTCGAGATTCGGAAAATGCTCATGTTTAGGACTGGATTGGCAATCATGAAGTAAATACATGCATAAGTAAAAAGGAATTTCGCTGCTTTGGTGTGACAATGAAACTTGGATAAAATATGGAATAAAATGGATAAAATTTGGAGTAATTATGGTTAATGCGTATTATTGAAATACCAAAGTTCACTTGGCTGTGCAACTCGCTTGATGACCTGCAAGGTGCGGGCCATCTCTTTTCATGCATAGTGTCTTTTAATTCATACATTGCCCACAGTTGGGAGAGTTACTATATTATTGTATTAGAACATTGGAATGTTGAGCACTTTATTGAAGACAATGGAGTGCTCCGGGCTGGCAGAAGCCTGGAGCATCAGCATTCCAATGTTTGTTCACAGCTGTTGCTGTGAACAAAAGGCCTCATGGAGCCCGAAGGTTTTTTTTAACCCCCCTTGGGCTCCGTGAGACCTTTGTTAAAAAAATTAGAACATTCTACTCTCCAGGGGTGGAATGTTCTAATAGATTTCAGCTTGGATCTTTAATGCTGGACCAAGCCATTAATGGCCGGTAGAGTCCGCTACGCAGGCTCTAAGGCTATATTGTATGATTTGTAATTTTTGTTTTTTTATGGTTTTAAAATAACCAAATAAAGAAATTTTGATAATGATGATTTGATGACTTAACAATTTAAAAAATATAATTTGTCGAATTAATTTTTATTCAATTCAAAATTGTACATATATGTTGAATTAATTTCCTGTAACATTTAAGTTTATTTGTTCTAGGTTAAAATGTATATTAATATACATTTTTATTTTACAGTAAAATTTATAAAGGGACATCTCTGCCAGAGTGACAAAGATCTCCACCTACGTGTGGAAGATTACTGATAGTAACTTTAAATTCAGCTGTAGAAGACTCCTTCCTTTGATTGGAGTGGGTGGAAACATGTAAGTCTACCCCTAGCAGTCGGAAACGGTGAAAAGCAAAAAGTGTAAATTTACATGTGGGTGTAGTAGTAAGTTTACAAGTGAGTAAATATACCAGTATATGTTTAGCTTTGTGAATAAGCCTCTATGTTTTTAATAATGGCTAGACCAATTAACATGTAAAATATGAACATGAGGTCTTTCAACTGATCCCCACCTTGCTCTTTTCCCCGGCAAAGCTTCCTTAGTTCTCCCTCGGGCTATGGTGGTCAGGGAAAAAGCAGACCAATTATCTGGTCTTATGAGGGACTTGCAGTCACAAGGAGATTTAAAAACAACCATGGTTAGAGGTTGTGGAATTTCCCAGGCTGCCATGGAGAAATGGGCCTCCAGCAGTGTGACACCTCACATGCACCTTGTTCAGCCCACCTGTCCACAGCAACTAACTTTATTTTTAGAAATCGACCATTAGAAAGGGCAATTCAAAACAATTTTAACATAGTATTACAAGGAATGGGACTCTACTAGGTGGGCCTCGCACTACAGCAAGCAGAGGTCCAAATACAAGATGTACATAAACGAATTGCTTGGATGCAGCAAAAGAATAGAACTTTGATAAAAGCAGTTTTGCTCGCACACGGTGCAGCTTATTATTCTCTGAAATGAACTCAGAAATAGCAAGGCAAAAGGACAAACTACTCCACTTTCCTAGCAATGCAGGGCACTTACTTCACTAATGTTCTAACTTCTGAGATATTTTCTTTGTGACTGCTGCCACCATACTTGTTGGACACCATTCTTATTGGTGTCTATGGTTTCCGAGGGAGATGGAAGAGTCAGGCACTGGAATCGACTCGGTGTAGATCCATAAAGCCCCGCAACTCAGCACCAGAGGAGTCATCCAGGTGCGTGGGTTGAACCTGGGAAAGAGGGTAGAGAGCCAAAAGACAGTGTAATGCATAGTTCTTAGGGAGGAAACCAAACCATCCCATGAATTTGAATTTCTTTCCTATTACAGGTCTGTAAATGCTGTCATGGATATGGGTTTGATTTTGAAGAGCCATAAATCACAGAGGTTTTTTGTTCCCTAAGCCACCATTGCCCAGTACTTCTGTATGATTCGCCTGGCTAAGAACGGAGGTTCTGACTTGGCCACCAAAAATCGGCAGGCCAGAAATACATTGGGGCATATTATCAAGAGATCTATCGCTGCTTTTTCGGCACATAGCACCGAAAAAGCAGCGATTTTATTATCGCATTATTAACAAGGACTCGCTAACAAGCATTAGCCCGAGTTTCCTTGTGATAACAGACGGTTTTCTTTTCACTTTGCATGTCAGCGAAATATATTGCTAATGACATGCAAAGTGGGCGTTCCTCACCAAACCTACATGCAAACATTCAGAAATCCAACATCGCACTATTTACAATGCGGCCATGGACCCGCGAAACGATAAGAAAAGCTGCGCTAACCATGGTTATCGCAGGATTCTAACACCTCATTGAAACCTGACTTAGCTATCTACACAATGGGAGGTGGATTGTCAGGTTAAATCCACAATCCCCTATCAGCAAGCTTTTTTGTAGCGCAGGTCCATTATCTTCGGATTTCCCTCGCTAATGCAGATTATCACCGTCTATGGCTGTATTTTACATCGCCTCAGTGCAAGGCATTGACGATATGCCGCTAACACGGCGAACGAAACCAGCGATAGACGGCGATAATGTAAAACGCACTAAGCGGGTTTAGCGAGAATTATTGCTTGTGCTTGTTAATATTCTTGTTAATATGCCCCAGAGTATACTCCTGCATCCAACCCATGGGAAAACCAGGTGGAAAGAAATGCTACTAGCAAGGGATCCGAGGGTCATGCAAATCTGCCCATGACTATAAAATGAATAAAAGCAATACAAAAAACTCTTCTGAAAGATCAGGGGCACAGGCCTAGCTCTGGTGAAAGAATATTTAGAGCTTCAGACAAAAAGATATTTTGCCTCTGTTGTGTTCTAACCCTCTAGTAACAAGGATATTTCTTAGACTATTTGTTGTAAACTGATGTCCTCCTACGGTCACTTATAGTGGCTCCAAAATGCAGCTACTTATGGAGAACTAATGTAGCTCAGGCTCTATAAAGGCCATGTGATGTCAGTTTTGTGGTGGTGTCCAACTGTGGGGGAAAATGTGTTCTTACTTCTGATGCCCCTACATTTATGGTAGAGCTTAAGAAAATGAATGGACCTTGAATACATAGCGGAATATCTGAACTGGGACGGTAAGGGGTTCCCGATATTGGAAAAGTTCGAGAAAAAAAAAATGAGGCAATACAAATCTTCCTGCCACATTCAATGACGTTGGTATAGACTGCCATTAGATACACTGGTTGCATGGTATTTGGTGGCCAACTATGTAAATGATAAATGCCTTAATACATATTTGTATTCATTTTGTAAAACAATAAATGTACACTTATAACCTGATGATGTGGGTTACAAACTGACACAGATATATAGGAAAGGAATGATAAGGATGGACTCTGCACAATCTGGAAACTTTACAATCTTCACCCAGAGGGTTCATTGTCTTAAACTGAGGCTGATATCACAAAATGTGTTAGCATGTAATTGTCAGCGAAGCAGTGTGTGCGCAACAGTAAGGATAAAGAGTAGATTCCAAGCCATGAAGGTTTATTAACCAGATTGTTAAAACTGCATCTCATATCATTCAGTTGAGTAAATGTGATATTCTGTTGGATAAAGCATGCATGAATATAATTCTAGTAGTGCAATCTGTAATAAGGAGATTTAGTATATCAGAAGCATCATGTGAAGGTCGAAGCAAATACTCTTTTCCATGAACAAAATACCCTAATCCTAAACTTAGGATGTGGGCAGGAAGGAAAATTCCAATAGCAGTTGGTACGAGCAAATATAGAATTGAAAGAGGAGCCTGATAAAATGTCCAGTTAGAATCAGAAAAAGGGCACTTGTTTTCAAGAAGATCTCTAGGTTCAGGAAAATAAGGAGCATTGGTGTCAGAAGATGAGAGAAGATGTCAGGCTGCAAAGGTGGACAGAGGCAAGTGATCCAACTACCAAACAAGGGGGCCTCTTTTTCAAGGAGTTAACACCTCCGGAACGTCCCTTTTTCCGACATTCTGGTGGCATTAACATCTTTGCCTTATTTACAAGGTGGCGTTAAGCCACTTAGCGTGGCTTAGCGCCGCCTTGTAAATAATGCCTCTAGTCACCCAGCACTTAGCGTGAAAGGGGCGTGCAATCTGTGTTGGAGTGGGCATTCCACCGCAACACCCATCGCTTTTTGACGCTGCCCCATATTTACAAGGTATTGGTCAGCGCCAAAACTACAACCATGTAATACCTGGTCTTAAGAAGGAGGAGAAATTTCTGCTAGCATTTTGCTCTTTCCATGTGTGCTGCATTCTGAAGCACCCATAGATAGAGAAAACCGCCTGTAAAGATTGTTTATGTGCAGGAAGGTGTACCTTCCAGCACATAAGCAATTGCCCCTGCAGTGCAGACACCCTAGCACAATGGCGCTAGGGTGCTTGCGCTGGCGCTAGGCAGCTTTTTGAACGCCAGCACTAGAGGTAACAATGGGGTCCTACCTGATTGCTCCTTTAAGCCCTGTAGGCCTTTGCTTGATCTCCACCAAGCTGCAAAGTTCTCAAGTGACTTTGGCCGGCTCAAGACAGCCGGCCAAACCGACTTGTGCACTTTGCAGTGTCAGGCCAGCACGTCACCAGTCCTCAGAATAGCAGAGGACACGTCCCTCCGTCATCTTGGCCGCTCCTGGCCAAGGTGCCGGTGCTTTGTAAATAATAAAATATCAATGAAATCATTTCATTGCCATTTTATTATTCACATTGCTTTAGCGCGGCTAGTAGCACGTGGGGGTGGTGACATTTCCCCGCTGTTTCCAGAGCAGGAGCATAACCACCGCTGTATCCAGAGCAGGAGCATAACTATCATTGGTGTAGCAGGTGTAGTGACACCACAGTGAGAGTCCTGAGGAGCCCATTGAACCCTGATAATTGCTGTACTTTTGTAGCTGTTGTTTTCTTGGAAGCTGCAAGCAGGTCGGTAGGGCTGGGGCTAAATCAGTTGGGCCTTGAGTCTTCACTGCTGCAACACCTTTGGGATTCCAATCTTCTTAGGTCATCAATAATTGGCTTCTGGGTTAAGGGCTGCCCCCTAAATACTGTATTTAGGGAGATTTTTGGGGTTCTTGAGGTAGTAGCCAATGGGCTTCTGGCCTTAGGGCGACTACACCCTCAGTGTGCTCACCCAACAGGGGAAGGGGGCACAATCCCTAACCCTGATTGGAGGGTGCCTGCCATCTGCAAGATGGAGGGACTTGAAGAGTGGTCTCCACCTCGTCTTCCCCACCTGAGAGTTGGGGTTGGCAGAGGTGGGCACACCTTCTGGGCTGTTCAAATTGTTTCCGCCTGTCTGTCCACCAAAAAGGGAGTGAGGAAGGGGGCCTTCTTCTGATATCAGGAGAGACTGGGGGTCGCATTGCAAAGGCAGCAAGGACTTTGAAGCTCCCCTGCTACAGATGGCTCTTCCTGACCTGGGGAGGTGTGAACATCTCTGCCCAGGAAAGACGGAAAGGATTTGTTTCTGGCCCAGGGAGTGAAGGCTCCCACCTCAGGGATCCAGAAACTTGTCTTGCGGAGGCAGGCTAACCCACAAGTGGTTGGTTTGGTTCAGGGGTCACCTCTAGAAGGGACACCTGAGTGCAGGAGGGAATAATAAATCTGACACTGGAAACAATGCAGGTTTATAATTCTGAGATGTTTGATACCAAACATCGCAGGATTCAGTGAAGCCATTATTGTGCTAGAAAACTCAGAATGACCAGTTTCCAGGCTAAATATTAAGTATGGCTTTACTAGGCACTTATAATATCTAAGAATGGCCTTATATATTATAGGGACTTGTCTGCTCCTGCAGATAGGTCCTTACATGAGGTTTAGGGCACCCTGCCTTAAGCGTGACTTACCTCGGCCTCATGCAGTGCTGGGCAAGCATGGCACACAGTGATGTGTGCCATGTCGACTCTTCACTTTTAGCTGCACTACAACACGCAAGCTGCAATGGCAGTGGTGCATGCTAGTGGTGATAGGTCTCTGAGGGTGGCATTATACTCAGAGGACTTTACCTGGCTACCATGCCCTTGGTATCATAGGTATTGCTCACAAGGGAATTACAAGTGGGCCAAAGTTGAGCCAATTGTGGGAGCATTGGTACAGGTTAGGGTAAGAACATAGACCCAGGGTGCCTGATTGGCAGGGACCCAGGGCACACTCAGTCAAAGTTAATCAGAAACCTACTTTCTTACAATAGGAAAATAAGGCCTAAATGCAATACAGTGCCTCATCCGGTAGACACAAGGGTGTTCGTAGAAGAATTAGAAGGCAAACAAAAGGAGGTTGTGTGACAAGGTCAACGTTCTTCAGCAGTTTACCTAGAGGGGGAGTGGACCGCATCTGCATCTGAGTCAAGTTCTGGGGATCAGTAGACCCCTAAAAGCCCACTCTTGCCTGAGTTGTGTCTCAAGCAAGACACAATCATCAGTCACAACACACACTCTAAGGCCATCTCCTCACTACTCAGTCTTGAACTGATGCCCAAAAGTGATTCAGCATCAAAAAGCAGTTAAGGCATGAAATGAGGTTTAACAGCAAGATTGAGGTCAACCACATATTGGAGGATTAAAATTGAAACTCATACCATTCTCAAACATAGTGAAAACCATCTTCAAGCAGTGAACTCAAACCAACCTTGAATAGAGAACTACACTCTGGACCACGATTCTTCGCACAATACAAAATAGACATCTCAGCGCCTGCTACTGGTTTTGATGCAAAAACTCAGTAACCTGCCTTGTCAAATGAACGTAAAAAATGTTTCAGCCCGTAAATTGATATATTGTTCTTGGCTTCCAAAACACAAGTTCACCTTCAAATACACTGTCTGAGCTGATGAAAGCTCACATACTGATGTTAGATAAAGACAAATACATATGAAAGATTTCCTCATTGAGCCTTCAGCTAAAAACCACCTCCTTAAGATGGAAAAAACACAAAAGCTGACCTTTTGAACATGCATTTTCAGATCACCATCCATGTCACACCCAGCAACCACTGGACACTAGTTCAAGTGAGAACAAGAGACAGTACAACTACATTAGGCTGAGCAAGATAACATATGTTTGAAGAGTCTCCTTTAGGATGACACATCAGCATACCGTACTGTCATGCAAGGGGCACATGCACAGTATGGCTTTATCATGCAGATGAAGGATAAAGAGAACATTTTCCTGGTCAAGAGTGTTTCACACATGGAACATCCAAAAGGTACCTGCCACATCTAAAGATTTCTATGTTTTCCAGCTCTTTGAACTTCCAAGTACCCTGTTATGACTAAAGGTATCACTTTTCAGGTGGGGAAAAATATAAGTTGATACCTCCTTCATCCCCAACCCTGAAAATCCACTCTGCATTTGGTGTTATATTGAACCATACTAACTAGATACGCACAAAGCATCCAAACAAGCACTGTTGGAATTTTCCATTTTGAAATGACCTATTCAAAGAAGTAGTTCCTTTTCTGTAGCAAGGAAACTTCATGGCATGGTTGGACCTTACTGATTTGTACTTCCACTTTCACGTGCATCCAGTTCACTGCCAGTACCTCAGGTTAGTGAATCAAAGTTCTACCTTTTGACATGGAATTGTTTTGAAGTCTTGCATTGATGGGGCACATCTGCACCAACAAGGGATTAATTCATCTTCATACCTTGTTAAATTGCTTGTGAAGGGGAATTTTAGCCATATATGTCACAACCACATTATTCATACAGTTCAGCTAGTGCCCAATGTAAGCTTCACAATTAATGCAAAGAAATCACATGTTCATCTTAAACAAGTGCAACATTTTCTTGAAGGGAAACATTTACCAAAAAACCGACTGGATTCGGGGGTTCAAGCCAAAGATTCCTCTTTACTAGACTTCACAATATCTGACAGTAAGAAAGATGATGAAACTTCTAGGTATGATATCATCTTGCATTGCTCCATAGCCCAACTGAAGGCTGCATGGTTGACCTGTCAATGAATTTTTGATTCAGTGGTCACAAGCGACGAGGTCATGAAAGAATATAATGTTGATGCAGCACAATGTAAAGCACAAACTCCTGTGGTGGATCACCTTTAACAACTATGAAAAGAAGAGGTTCAGAACTCTACTGCCAGACTACTCTTACATATGAAATCACAAGCCCATATCTCCCCTGGCTTGAAAGCCCTGCATTGGATACCGGTTGCCAGAAGATCCACATTCAAGCTGCTTTGTATCACCCACAAAGATATACATGGAACAGGACTGCTCTTCATCAGGAATAAAATCACCAAATACATTCAACAAAGGAACCTCTGCTCTAGAGTGCCACCTCGCCTCAAAATCCCACTGTACAAAAAGAAAGCCATGGGTGGCACATCTTTCTCTGTTCAAGCAGCCAAACTATGGAACTCTTTATCCAGGAACATAAGATCCATGGATAACCACCTTATCTTCAGAAGACTGCTCAAGAATTTGCTCTTCGCCACATAACCACCATACGCAAACATAAATATACAGGATATCCCTATGTATATAAGCAGTTGTTTGGACTATAGGTATGTACCTACATAGGTGTATTTTTTTGTACAAACGTGTATAATGTTTTTAAAAATCTAGATATTTGTTAGTTCTGCTTACATTTTTTTAATATTACTTCTAGTTACATTATTCTATGTTTTAACATGTATATAAGTGACTGCATAAATAAGCAAATCATTTATCATAACTATCTACAATTGCTTCACTATTGAATTACAAAAATAAAAACAAATAAATTAAAGTACAACAAAACAACACTTGAAAGCCGGAGTTTATTAAATGCAACTTTAATCTACATATATTTCCTTACTTCTATAGATATATATATTCACTGAAATAACCATAGGTTTCAGGCCTGATATAGTTAGGAATTAGCATTTAAAAAACCTTAGAAATTTACTGAAAAAAACCATAGGTTTTAGGGGTGTTATAGTTAGCTGGACATTTCATTCGAACAAAACCATTGAAATTCCTCCGATATAGTTCGTTGTAATAACTACATCTCGCGCGCCCGCAATCCACTGCTGATGATGTCACATATTACATTATTCATGACATGGTCAGTGACATCACTGATGACATCTCAAATGACATCACTGATGACATCACTAATGGCATCATCCATGTGACAATCAGATACACCTAATCATACACTAGTATAACCTTTCATCACTCACTGTAAAATACAGAGTGCCAGATTTAAAACAATTGACACACCAATACAAGTTTCTAAACACCCACTCAGTGATTCCTAGATCTATACAGACATCTAATCACAGAGTGGTGCAAGGAGGGGGCGTGGCCTCCGGCCCGATCCCGTCTTATTTTTTGTTGTTGTTTTTTTAGAAGGGGGGCTGTGTAGCCCCCCTTCTTTTTCTAATTTATTGGCCCTGGGGACCCCATCCCCCAGGGCCTGCCCCAATTTATTTATTTATTTTTTAAAACAAAAATTCGGAAGGGGGCTACAGCCCGAACTGCAGAACGGAATTACACCAAATTTGGCGAAAAGGTAGCCCTTGGTTCAGAAAGATCCCTTTTTTTGTTAAATGGTGTAAATCCGTTCAGTAGTTCTTGAGAAATTAGAAAAAGTTTCAATATCTGGGCGGAGCCTAAGGACACATCTCATTGTGAGATCTGATTGGCTGGCAGCCAGCTTGGGATCAATATACATGATAGTACCCCATTGAAATGCATTGTAGTGAATCGAAGAATTTGAGGGTTACCAAAAGGAGAACTATAAAGGGTGATAACAGACTTTAGTCACATTAGAATTCATTTGTTAATGGTACCATACTAATTTCAGGAATTGTGGTGTGTTCTAAGGTGATTTTACCCTGTGAAAAACCTTCTGCTGGGATATCATGAATCATGTTTGAGAGAAAACTGAAGCTAAAATGAGAGCATATTTTCTGTAAATTCACATTATCTTTCTCAGTCATGTGAGAATGAAGTCTGTCATTCTCAGTAAATCATGTACATCCAACAAGGGCAGAGACTGTCAGTTGATTCCTTTGTGTTCTACTGCAGCTTCCCAGAGTGACAAATTAGGACATGTTTCAAGTGTGATCTCAGATATCTTCCTGTTATAATTCAACAGGAGCAGCCTGTCACTTGATGCATTTGTGTTATACTGCAGCTTCCCAGAGTGTTCTAAAGAACAACTAGAGCGCTAACAGCCTTACTTATCACAAAAGTATGGCACACCTGAAGCATTCTTGATTGGAATAAACTGGTAACACTTAAAACATTTAATTTAAAAAGGAACAAAATGATGGGGTTCATTTTGTCATAGAAATTATGGTTAGTGCTGTAGAAAGAAAAATTAGGACATGTTTCAAGTGTGATCTCAAATATCTTCCTGTTATATTTCAACAGGAGCAGCCTGTCAGTTGATGCTTTGTGTTCTACTGCGGCTTCCCAGAGTGTTCTAAAGAACCACTAGAGCGCTAACAGTATTACTTATGACAAAATTATGGCACACCTGAAGCCATCTTGATTAGAATAAACTGGTAACTCTTAAAATATTTAATTTAAAGAGGAACAAAATGAGGGGGTTCATTTTGTCATAGAAATTATGGTTAGTGCTGTAGAAAGAAAAATTAGTACATGTTTCAAGTGTTTGCTCAAATATCTTCCTGTTATATTTCATCAGGAGCAGCCTGTCAGTTGATGCCTTTGTGTTCTACTGCAGCTTCCCAGAGTTTTCTAAAGAACAACTGGAACGCTAACAGCCTTACTTATGACAAAAGTATGGCACACCTGAAGCCATCTTGATTGGAATAAACTGGTAACACTGAAAACATTTAATTTAAAAAGGAACAAAATGATGGGGTTCATTTTGCCAAAGAAATTATGGTTAGTGCAGCAGAAAGAAGATTTAGGGCATGTTTTAAGTGAGATCTCAAATCCTCTTTTATTTCATTAGAAAATTCTGACATGCAGACTGAAACAATCACTTTCAATACCAGCAGTAGACTTCCAGTTAACTCCCTGGAGAGCAGTAGCTTTACTACAGTGATCTAATGAACAACTAGAGTGCTAACATTCTGAATTTATGGCAAATGTGTGACACATCTGAATGCCTTCTTGATGGAATCAAAGTAAAAGCTGAAAGCACTTCCTTCTGAGGAGACTGCAGATGAGGAAATTAGGAAACTTCATAACAAAAAAGTCTCCCAAGATGGCCACCAGAGAAAAAAGAGCCCAAATGTAGCACAAATATCACCCAGATGTAGCCCACATATAGCCCATTGACAGAAGTGTGCAAAACACTTTTTTTTTTTTCCTGCAGTTTTATATAGTGCAGACTGGCCAGGTATTGGAGCATTACATCTTACTTGGACCCCTTATTTCGTATTTTGCACGAAGTACATGAGATTGATCTTGCGAAACATTGAACTTTACGATTCTGTTAACCTGAAGTTGCTCTGAACCGGGCTTTGTAACACCCATTTTTACCTACTGGTTTTAATTAATTCTCACTGTATTGTATTAGGAAAGAGGATTTACTGTTTTTATGTGCACTTTTATGATCTATGTTTCTAAATCAGATCGAATAAAGTTTAATGAATTCTATGGCAGGACGGAGGCGATGATTATGCATATCTTTCCTCACTTTATTTGAACCATTAGGGGGGTAGTCTCCAAGGCAACTATAGTCAATCAAATCACAGTCCATCGTATATAATATCGTGACGTTCCTTCCGCTTCCTCTTTCTTCACTGCTCGTCAGTTAAGTGCATTCCTTACATTCTTGGCTTAATCTGACGTTGTTGCTGTTTGTATAGCGGTTTCTTGTGCACGTTATTAGCATTATTGCCTTGGTATTGTTTCATATTCCCTGCACAGCAGGCTCTTGCCCGAGAGCGTTCTCCCCCTCGCAGTTTCTCCCGCTGTGCGCTCTGCGTGCGGTGAGATCCTGTCAGGCGCGTCTGGTCCGAGCAAGGCAGCTCCGTCCAGCTCTCCCGCTGGTCTTTACGCGCGTTTGGGAACCGGTCACTCCTTTAGTGGCCGCTTGATTTCCGACCAACCCTCGCCTAATTTTGACACCGCTACGCGGTGATTTCCCCACATGGCCACGTTAATGGTAATTGGTATTGCGCCTCTGTCTATTTTTATAACAGCTTTGGGGAAAGCCAAGCTGTTGGAGCACCGGCGAGGGGGCTGCCTTAAGGATTTTAAGTGCATTTGTTCTGTGCTCACACCCTCTGCTATCATGTCTTCTCCAGAAGTCCATTTTTACTCCTCCTACGAGGAAGTGGAGGAGGAATGGCCCCCCAACTTCTCCCTCCAGCAGTGGACCAAGCCCTCTCTCTGGCTATTTCAAGGGCGCTGGCTCCTCTTAGGGATCAGGTTGATAAGCTGGCGAAAAGTATCCCTGGGGTGTTCAGTGACCCAGATCTGGTGGTGGTGGGTCCCAGTAGCTCCCATATGGGGAATAAAAGGGCCATTAAGCATAACGCAGGGCACTTGGAAGGATTTGATAAACTTACGGAGACCTTCCTCAAGAATGTGCGAATGCTAATACATGCACCCTGTCAGGAGGAAGAGGAGTCCGGAGAAAATTGCGACGCTGTCACCACTATTGTAGACTCCGACGGCGGGTTTCCCTTAGAGGGAGAGGGTGTATCGGAGGACGATTTCTCCTCCGATGAGGATAAGGACTCGGGGCGTCCCTGGCATCCAGAGTCCCACTGCTCTCATTCCCGGGTTGGGGACGAGGTCCACTCGGAAATGTTCGAGCCTACCCAAATTTATCATCCTAGGTCGGCGGAGTGGACCCCTGACACCAAAGTGGCAGAGTATGTGGTGGGGAAAATCCATCAACCCCTTGAAAGGGAGGTCAGGAATAGGATAAGGGGAGAAAGCCCCAGGCCCTCACTGAAGGAGAAGGTGGCACACATGCCTGAAATTGATGAGAAACTATTTTCTCTAAGTATATGAGGGATACCAAGAAAGCAATTGATAGCTCTTGGACGTGGTAGGGCCCTTGACCCAAATTATTCAATTGGCGGAGCGTTCAAAAGATTCAGGATCCCCATTGTCCATGGATATTGTGGCTGGTTGGGCGCACTAACCTAAACCCTAAAACACTAACCCCTCCACTATCCAAACACCACTGCATTACCCTAAATCCTAAAACACTACCCCCAGCACGACACCCTACACTACCCAAACATAACTGCACTACCTTAAACCCTAAAACACTACCACCAGCACGACTCCCTGCACTACCCTAAACCCTAAATCTACCCCAGCAGAACCCCCTATACTACACAAACACCACTGCACTACCCTAAACACTAAATCTACCCCCAGCATGACCCCCTACACTACACAAACACCACTGCACTACCATAAATCCTAAAACACTACCCCAGCACGACCCCTTCACTACCTAAACACAACTGCACTACCCTAAACCCTAAAACACTACCCCCAGCACGACCCCCTTCACTACACAAACACCACTACACGACCCTAAAACATGACCCCCTACACTATACAAACACCACTGCACTACCCTAAACTCTAAAACACTAGAACCCAGCACGACCCCCTACAGTACACAAACACCACTGCACTACCCTAAACCCTAAAACACTACCCCCTACACTACACAAACACCACTGCACTACCCTAAACCCTAAAACACTACCCCCAGCACTACCCCCTACACTACACAAACACCACTGCACAACCCTAAACCCTAAAGCACTACCCCAGCACTACCCCCTACACTACCCAAACACCACTGCACTACCACAAACCCTAAAACACTACCCCCAGCATAACCCCCAACACTACACAAACACCACTGCACTACCCTAAACCATAAAACACTACCCCCAGCACGACTCCCTACACTACCCAAACACCACTGCACTACCCTAAACCCTAAATTTACCCCAGCATGACCCCTACACTACCCAAACACCACTGCACTACCCTAAACCATAAAACACTACCCCCAGCATGACCCCCTACACTACACAAACACCACTGCACTACCCTAAAACCCTACCACCAGCATGACCCTCTACACTACTCAAACACCACTGCACTACCCTAAACCCTAAACCACTACCCCAGCACGACCCCTACACTACCCATACACCACTGCACTACCCTAAACCCTAAAACACTACCTCCAGCACGACCCCCTACACTACTGCACTACCCTAAACCCTAAAACACTACCCCAGCACGACCCCCTACACTACCCAAACACCACTGCTCTACCCTAAACTCTAAAACACTACCCCCCAGCAGGACCCCCTACACTACCCAAACACCACTGCACTACCCTAAACCCTAGAAAAAAAAACCACCCCATGCCCAATCCCCCTCACCTCTCACTCCTCGTGGTTCCTCTCTCCTCGTGGTTCCTGCTTCACGTCGTCTCTGAGGGGCGGTGCACGTCGTTGTGAGGAAATGGAACAGCCTCTGTTTCCTTACAACAACGTGGATCGTCTACATGTTTTTTAGAATGCATGGTCATTTACCATACATGCCTTTACAGCAAAATTTGTAGTAAAGGCATGCGTGGTAAATGACCATGCGTTCTAAAAAAAGTGTAGTAATGACTTTGCGATGTACACCGCATGTGTGGTAATGCATGCGTTGTAATGGTATCGCAAAGTAAAAAAGTCATTGTAACGGCTGTTTACCGATCGAAGCTGGCCCGTTCTTCAGTGAGACGTTTATTTGATTAATTAGGAGGAAGGAATGTGGTTTTTTCACCGAAAAGTGCATTCCCAGCTGTTGTATTGCGAAAGTGCCCGTGTGGCTTGGTTTCACTTCCGGTGAGATCTAAAGGAGTTCTGTTGTTGGATGGGGCCGGCGCGACACGTCATCAGAAAACATAGCTAATGGAAAGCGTCCTCCCTGAAGTGTGGAGCAGTGCCATGAGAGGTCAACGAGTGTGCGTCCCACCGCAGGTGGACGTACCGCGTGACCCATGTGCCGCCTCCAGGGTATGGGAGGCAGAAGCGGCACCGCAGGTCCTCTTGAAGACCGTTGTAGCACTAATTCTACATTTTGGTACTAGGGCATTTTAACTTTGTTGTTCCTGCCAGATACAAAGAGAAGATCCTGTGTTATTCAGTGCCATTGTTACCTTTTTTGTGGGTTGTGGTGCTGTCACTTTGCTGCCCCACCGGTACACACGACTGGGCACCCCACCTCGTGTGCCATCTGCAGGGCCTCTGCCCTCGGTTCACTGGTTTCGGTTTCTGGAGTGGCAACATAAACAGTTGCTCCCAAAGGACTAGCCTGAACACTTAGGTGAATATCCCCTGAACCAGCATTCCACGGAAATTCTTTCCTAGCTCTCCCACATCGACGAGGACGTCATAATAGCACGGCTCCGCTCACGACACCGTATGACGTCATCGGAGCCATAAGAGGACCTCGTTGGCGTGCTGACGTCAGTTCCACCCATTTTTTCTGTGCCACCGAGGCAAACAGGCGGACCGAGTCATTTTCACATGTATACATAGTATAATAAATATATATATATTCACTGAAAAATCCCTAGGTTTCAGGCACGTTATAGTTAGAAATTAGCATTTAAAAAACCTTAGAAATTCTCTGAAAAAAACATAGGTTTCAGGGGCGTTATAGTTAGTTGGACCTTTTACTTGCACAAAACCATAGAAATTCCCCCGTTATAGTTAGTTCAGCTAACTATAACTTGCACGCCTGCAATGCACTACTGATGACGTGACATATATTACATCACTCATGACATGGTCAGTGACATCACTCATGACATCACTGATGACATCTCAAATGACATCACTGATGACATCATCCAGTGAATGTGTGTTTTTCTGAAAATTAAATATGTTTTATTTATGTATATCTCAAGGTCGATGGAAGAATAAATGGGTATATAAGTGTCTTAATGGATAATTTCTTTTTGTAAAATTGATTGTATAACTGACTGATTAAGTGTATCTTAGTGAATACATGGGTTAGTGAGTAATGTTTAAATATGTAATTATCTGTATCAGTCTCTCAATTTATGTATAAGTGGCTGCATGGGTTGGTGAGTAGCTACATGAGTGTCTATATGGGTTATTAATTGGTTTTTTGAGTATCAGTATGAGTGTCTGAGTGTCTGTATGGTTCGGTGGGGGTATTACTTAGTGCATAAAAACATGAATGAGTGACTCACTGTTTGTATGTGTTGAAGACAGCATGTGTGCAGGACTGTATAGGTGGATGAGTGTGTGTATGAGTGTGTTAGCGAGTGAATGACTGTCTCAATAGTGTCTTTATGAGTAACTACATATGTTTTAAACTAGTATATGTGAGTATTGGTGTATATAAGTGAGTATATGTGAGAGTGAGAGATTGGAAGAGTTCCTGTACAAATAAGTAGGTGTTTCTATAAGTGATTGTTTAAGAGAGTAAGTATGTGTGAGTTTCTGTAGAAGTAAGTGTGGTAGTGTGTGTATAACTGTATATGCAAGTAAATAGATGTTTGATACTTTGTTTGCATGTGTGACTATGTGTGTGAGTAACTCTATGGATGAGTGGCAGTGTGTAACAGGATGTATAGGTGTATGCATGAGTACATATGATGAGTGATTACATGTATGAGTGACTGTATAGGGACTGTTGGTGAATGAGTAGATGTGTGTGTAGATCTTGGAATTACTGAATAGGTGTGTTGTAACTGGTATTGGTATGTCCATTGTTTTGAAAATGTTAGTTTGTATTTTTGAGTGTGTGTATCAAAGGTTATATTAGGGTGAGTGGAGGTCTGCCACTCTATCACAAGGATGATGTAATCAGTGATGTCATCAGTGATGTCATTTGAGATGTCATGAGTGATGTCATGAGTGATGTCAATGACCATGTCATGAGTGATGTAATATGTGACGTCATCAGCAGTGCATTGCGTGCACGTGAGTTATAGTTAGCTGAACTAACTATAACGGGGGAATTTCTATGGTTTTGTACAAGTAAAATGTCCAACTAACTATAACGCCCCTGAAACCTATGTTTTTCCAGTGAATATATGAAAAAAACATAGGTTTCAGGCATGTTATGGTTAGAAATTAGCATTTAAAAAAACCTTAGAAATTCACTGAAAAAACCATAGGTTTTTAGGGAAAGTTATAGTTAGTTGGACATTTCACTTGTACAGAGAAACTTGCCTGCTATAGTTAGTTCAGCTAACTGTAACTTGCGCCCCCGCAATGCACTGCTGATGATGTCACATTTTACATCACTCATGACATGGTCAGTGACATCACTGATGACATCACTGATGACATCTAAAATTACATCACTGATGACATCATCCAGTGACTGTGTGTTTCTGTAGAGTTTAAATATGTTTAATATATATAGGGAAAGGCGTATTGAAGAATGGGTGGGTGTATAAATGTCTGAATGGATGATTTAGTAGGTGCGTGACTGACTCTATAAGTGAGTGATTAAACGTATCTTACTGAATGCATGGGTTAGTGACTAAACTGTGTGAATGTCTGTATCCGTCTGTCTGTTGGTGTGTAAGGCGCTCCATGGGTTTGTGAATAGCTACATGAGTGTCTATATGGGTTATTGATTAGTAGTCTGATTATCTGTATGGGTGCCTGAGTGTTTGTGTGGGTGGGGTGTGTGTGACTCTGTGCATAGATGTGTGAGTGGGTGATTCACTGGGTGCATGGTTTCAAGTGTGCATCTGTGATGGACTGTATGGGTGGGTGAGTGTGTGTATGGGTGTGTTAGTGAGTGAATGTATATCTCAGTGGTACTTGTGTGAGTAACTACATATGTGAGAGGCAGTATATATGTGTGTTAGAAAATATAAATGGCTATAAGTGAGAGTGTGTGATTGTGAGAGTGGCTGTATGGATGAGTGTGTGCTTCTATAAGTGATTGTATAAGAGCATAAGAATGTGCTAGTATTTATATAAGTAAGTGAGCTGGTGTGTGTATAACTGTATAGGTGAGTAAATTGCAGTGTGATTAAATATTTGCATGACTGACTAGGTGTGTGAGTACATCGATGGATGAGTGGAGGTGTGTGAGTGTATCTATAGGTGTATGAGTGCATATGATAGACCTGTACTGAGTGACCATAAGTATGAGTTACTGTATGGGTGAGTGAGTGGATGTGTGTGTAAACCTAAGAATCAGTGAGTGGGTATGTAGTTATTGGTGTTGGAGTGCCTATGGTTTTGAGAATGACAGTCTGTAATTTAGAGTGGGTGTATCAAAGGTAATATTAGGGTGTGTGAAGATGCATCAAATTATCACATGGATTATGTCATCAGTGATGTCAACAGTGATGTCATTTGAGATGTCATCAGTGATGTCACTGACCATGTCATGAGTGATGTAATATGTGACGTCATCAGCAGTGCATTGCGGGGGCGCGAGTTATAGTTAGCTGAACTAACTATAACGGGGAAATTTCTCTGGTTTTATACGAGTGAAATGTCCAACTAACTATAACTTTTCCTAAAACCTATGGTTTTTTCAGTGAATTTCTAAGGTTTTTTAAATGCTAATTTCTAACTATAACGTGCCTGAAACCTATGGTTGTTCAGTGAATTTCAAAGATTTTTTAAATGCTAATTTCTAACTCTAACGTGCCTGAAACCTATGGTTTTTTTAAGTGAATTTCAAAGGTTTTTTAAATGCTAGTTTCTAACTATGCCTACAGAGGTAGGACATGTGAAGAAAGAAGAAAAAATGCACAGAAAGAAGCAAATGATATGCAGAAAGATGTAACAGAAGTCCACAAAGAGGAAGAAACGTGCAGGAAGAAGCAAGACATGTGCAGAAAGAACCAACAGAGGAGCAGAAAGAGGCCTTGTTGCAAAATCATCCTGTTCCCACAACTTTTCCAGATGGGTACTAGTGGTAACTGACTCTGACTAACCAGGCCTAGAGCCAGTGCTATGCTAAAAGACACTTTGAATACAGTGAAAACACCTACATACACTAGGGAACACTATGCGTTGGAGTACCCCTGTGATTAGCATGACCTCCTCTGTAAGGTCCTAGTACATAATAGGGCAGGGAGATTAAAACTACCTCTAAGTCAGAGGTGCAGAAATATGCTACTTTAATTAGTGACGTGTTTGCAGAGTGGTGGAGAAAGGGTGCCGGGCGTCCAACCAACGCCCAGGAATTCCACTGCGTAGGACCTACAGGAGGTACCAGGAGGGATTCTAGGCCCCCAAACTCCCTCAGGACTAAATTGGACTTCATCCCCAATCCCGTAGTCTGCCACGAGGCACGTTTGCAGAGTGGTAGAGAAAGGGGGCCATGGCCTCCGAAGACATCTTAACAATCCCACTGTGTGGGACTTACTGGAGGTAACAAGAGGGGTAGTTGCCCCACAAGGACATACTTGGGGGCCAACTTCCCAAACTATTACCTCCAGTTAGTCCCACACAGCAGCACTGGTAAGTACTCATACCAGGCCACGCCCACTTTGCCCACCACTCTACAAACGCACTCGCTGGTGCGCACTTGGATGGGTATTGAAGTCCCCTTCAATGCTGGTGGTCCTTTAGGGGCCAACTAGCCTACCTTTTACCTCCAGTAAGCCCCACGCTGTGGGATTGCTGAGAGGTAGACAAAGGCCATGGCCCCTTTCTCCACCACTCTTTAAACGCGCCCCCTGGCACATTGTAAGTTGGGGGATTAAGTCTCCTTGAATCCTGAGGGTCCCTGTGGTCCAACTAGCCCACCAGGTACCTCCAGTAAGCGCCACAGAACTGCATTGCAGAGAGGTGTAAAAAGGGGCATGGCCTGGACCACCTCTCTGCAACACAGTGCAGTGGCGCTTACTAAAGGTACATGGTGGGCTAATTGGCCCCCAGGGCCCCTCAGCATTGAAGAGGAATTAATTCCCCATCTTAAAACGTGCCACAGGGCATGTTGCACAGATGTCACATCAGGCCCCACCCCCTCCCTCACTGTGCAAACGCGCCCCGTGGCACATTTTAAGTTTGGGGATTAAGTCCCCTTGAATCCTGAGGGTCCCTGGGGTCCAACTAGCCCACCAGGTATTTCCAGTAAGCGCCACAGAGCTGCGTTGCAGAGAGGTGTAAAAAGGGGCGTGGCCTGGACCACCTCTCTGCAATGCAGTGCAGTGGCGCTTACTGGAGGTACCTGGTGGGCTAGTTGGCCCCCAGGGACCCTCCATCCCCCAGGGCCTGACCCCTAATTTTTTATTTTTTTCAAAAATGGAAGGGGGCCGAATGGCCCCCCTCCCGAGGCCATATTCGGCCCCGGGGACCCCATCCCCCGGGGCATGGCCAGTGTTTATTTTTTTTAAATATATTTGGATGGGGTCCTTGGGGCAAGGAGTGGCCCGGGAGGGGGGCCACGCATCCCCCCTCCCCTATAATAAAAATTAAAAAAATAAAAACACGCAAAGGCCGGTCCCGGGGGATGGGGTCCCGGGGGCCATAAATGGCCTGAGGAAGGGGGCCATGTTAAGAAAATCCCCGGGGCTGCCGGGGTCCCCCTGGTCCCCCGCAATTACATTTCACCATGCCCCCGGGACTTGGCCCACCCGGGGGCTAAATAATAACAAAGATCGGGAGTCCGCGCTTCGTTTTTTTTATTTTCGGGGAGGGATTCGCGGATTCTCTGCGGATTTTGCAGTTTTTAAAAAAAATAATGATTTTTTTGGACCTGGGGGTCCTTGTGGGACCCCACTGAGCAGGCCTAGGGGGTCAGGATGTTTCTACCCTGCCCCCTTTTCTTGTTTTTCGCGTTTGTTTTTCAGAACCGTGTCACAAGATGGTTTCCAACACTTCCTGGTTTGGAGTATTGACAGCCAGTTAGAATAAAGCTTGTGGTCGGGAGGGTCACCGGATCCACCACGCCTCTAGATATCGAAACTTTTATTTTTTGATTTTCTCAGCAACTACTGAACGGATTTACACCATTTAAAAAAAAGGTCTCTTTCTGAACCCATGGCTACCTTTTTGCTAAATTTGGTGTAATTCCGTTCAGTAGTTCGAGCTGTAGTCTTTTCTAAAGTTTCCTATGGGAAATTGATTTTCCGGCCACTTTTTTGTAAATTTCTCAGGAACTATTGGACGGATTTACACCATTTAACAAAAAGGTCTCTTTCTGAACCAAGGGCTACCTTTTTGCCAAATTTGGTGTAATTCGGTTCAGCAGTCGAGCTGTAGCTGTGTCTAAAGTTTCCTATGGAAAATAACATGGAGAAAACACGTTTAGGGACCACCCTTTTTTCTCAGCCCCCGCTTGACGAATCACCCTGAAACTTTCAAGACAGGAGCTGACCGGAGCACTCCACAAGTTTTGAAAATTTCGCAAAGATTCGTCATCCGGCGCCAAAGTTATTGTGAAAACAAAAAACGCTTTTCCTATGGAAACTAGGTCCTAACTATAACTATCTACTGGCGACCGACAGTAGATAATATATTACCTACTGGCGGTCGCCAGTAGGTAGTTATAGTTAGGACCCCTTTTCCACAGGAAATCCGCAACATTCTATTTTGAATAACTTTGGCGCCGGTCGACGAATCCTCGCGAATTTCTCAAAATAGGTGGGGCGCTACGCTCCGCTCCTACCCTGAAAGTCTCGGGGGGATTCGTCAAGCGGGGGCTGAGATAAAAGGGGGGTCCCAAAACGCGTTTTTCCCATGCATTTTTCCATAGGACCTTTAGACAGGGCTACAGCCCGAACGGCTGAACAGAATTACTAGAAATTTGGCAGAGAGGTAGTCCTCAGGTCAAGGAAGTGCCTTTTGTAGGTTTGGTGTAAATCTGTTCAGTAGATTCTGAGAAAATAGCCTTTAAATCAATATATATATCTGAGCCAGCTTACGGTACGCTTACCGTAAGCTTACCGTACGCGTACGGTGGCGTGCGCGAGCGCGATTCTGATTGGCTCTTAGATCTTAGTAAACATTAGAAACAGCCGAAACCAGGAAGCGGCGGCCGCCATTTTCTCTCTCGCACTGAGAGCTATGTTGTTAAATAAAACCAATAAACATATAAAGGGGCTGTTTAGACAGCTCCCACACACATAGCCATGTTGAGGGAGTCCCCAAAGACCCCCCAAGGCCAAAAATGCAATTTTTATTTTTTCGCTAATTTCGCCGATTACGCTTACCGTACGCGTACGGTAAAAAATGTTAAAAAAAAAAACACTATCCACACTCTCCCCACCCCCTGTGTTTTTGGTGGCCGTAGGCCACCAAATGTGCAGGGCTTATTTGTGGTGTGAAAAACCACAATATTTTAAACAAAAATAATAAAAGAAAAAATTAACAACACTCTCTCCACCCTGTGTGCAAATGATGTCCGAAGGGCACCATTTGTGCATGGCTTATAAAAATTACGAAAAATTAAAATATTACCATTCAAAACGAAGTGCATCATATGTCCTCCATGTGCGCAAAGCGCATCTTGCGTACATGGCCCATCTAGCGTAACGTGGGCACGCGGTGCGCGTAGCGCACCGCGTGCCCACCGTGCGTGCACGGCACTAACTGCGTAAAGTGGGCGCGCGGTGCGCGAAGCGCACCGCGTGCTTACTGTGCGCGCACGGAACAAACTGCGTTAAGTGGGCGCGCACGCCACGAATGGCGTAAAGTAACTTAGCATTTAAAAAAACGTACAAATTCACTGAAAAAACCATAGGTTTCACACACGTTATAGTTAGGAATTAGCATTTAAAAAACCTTGCAAATTCACTGAAAAAACCATAGGTTTCACACATGTTATAGTTAGCGGAAATTTTACTGATAAAAAACCAGTGAAATTCCCCCGTTATAGTTAGTGTAGGCAACTATAACTCACGCGACCGCAATCTTCTGCTGATGACATATGTGTCTTTATGAAAAAAAAATATTTGAAATATATGTATAGCTAAAAATGTATGGAAGAAGACATGGGCAAATAAGTGTCTAAATACAGTATTAGCATCAGCAGAGGATTGCGGTCGCGTGAGTTATAGTTGCCTACACTAACTATAACGGGGGAATTTCACTGGTTTTTTATCAGTAAAATTTCCGCTAACTATAACATGTGTGAAACCTATGGTTTTTTCAGTGAATATATATATATATATGCCTTCCATGTACTTATGTAACTATAAATGTATTACTTTGCTTATAATGCAGCATATCCAATGCCTTACCCTATTTCTCACCCTAGACAACTCTCAATATATCCTTTACCTCAACTCTCTGACTCATCCCAAACCTCATTCTACTACTTTTTCCAATGCACTATCCTATCTCCCGCCCTATACCTCTATCAATATATCCTCTTTCTCCACTATCTTATTCATCCCAAATCCCATACTGCCATAATGATCCCAAAATACCCTTTCTAGACTCTTCCCTACTCTATACCACATTGCATCATCTCGTACCTCTTTTACTAATCAGATCTCCCAAACAAGCCTTTCTAACCCCTTCCCTCTGACTCTTCCCCTCCACCCCCCCTTTACTCATCACAAACCCCTGCCTACTGCTATGAACCCTTCCCTCTTCTATTCCTTCACTATTCCTTTTCAATCCAAGTAACAGACTAACATGCCCACCACTCAAATTAATTTCTTATTTCCTTATATTAATTCCCCACTAATCCTGTTTGGGTTCCAGAGTAGCCAGCTAATCACCGAAAACCACTTCAACGCCTCATTAGGGGTAGCAAGCGCTATATGAAGCAAATCTTGTCCCTCTTCTATTCCTCCTCTATCCTTCTCAATCCAAATAACAGACTAACATATCCGCTGCTCAAATTACTTTCATATTTCACTATACTAATTCATCACTAATGCTTTGACGCCTCATCAGGGGTAGTAATCGCTATATAAATGCAATTACAATACAATACACTACAATACCAAGACAGCAGTCAAAGAGGCCATTTTCTGTGCTTGCACCCGGGCCCAAGGGTGAGGGCGGGGCTTCTGGGAGCAAGAAAAGAAGATGACAATGGCGAGAAATTGTCATTTTGTTTCCCGGTTGCTACTTTGGTACCAGTGGGGAAATGCAGATCTATGCAGCCTGATGTCTGTGACTTCGGTCCATTTTTCTTGTCGCATGGATTAGGCGAAGTGAACCTCGTTAACCTTTGGCAAATTCGGGAGATGTTGTACTTCTTCATACAGTAATAAACTCCCTGAATCCACCTAAATAGCCATGATTTCACTACATATGGTCAGTCGTTGAGGAGTGTGCGAGTGGGGCCGGGGAGGGAGAGGGGCTGATAATTGAAGGGCCGTTCGTCAAAAACACAGCGGGAGACAGGAGGAAAAAGGGGCCCAGTTCGCACCTTTACACTTCTTTGTAGTTGGAACATTTCTTTTTCACAGCACGCTTAATGCTAAAGAGAGACAGGCGTGGAATTGATTAGACAATATAAAGCGTAATTATGTGTACCAGGTGTTCTTATTCCACATCATATTACATATATTAGACATCATCTTTCATAAACTGTAATATTCCTTTGTTGAAAATTTGCTGCTGTCAGACGAGTTCCCATTTTGAGAGTAACATGTGGCCTTTCCCACTTTGCAACGTTGCGGTTTGAGCATCACAAAAGCTGATAAAAGCCGACGATTAGCCTATTCTTGTAATGGCTGATAAAAACTATAATTTTAAGAAATCCAATGTGTTTTCATGAGCCTCCTAATAGAGCCGATTGGAATGACTGATTTACATTTCTGTGAGTGATTGACACCACTTCAGGAAAATACAGAGTTATCCGAAGTTGCTTAGGGATCGATCTAAAATATTAGGGGGCCTATTTACAAGCTGCCTGTATGTCAGTTTTTCCCATGTTTAAAGTGACGCAGGGGCAGTGCAAAGGGCTTATTTGTGAGCCCTTTGTGCCGCCGCTGCGTCACTTTTTGTGACTCTGCGGCGGCGTAAAAAATGCACCCCATTACGCCACATGTACAAAGTGACACATCTAAGCAGATGCGCCACTTTGGAAAGCCCTGCGCTACATTATGCCTGCGTCAGGTATAATGTATGCAGGGAGGCTGTTCGCCCGCAATGAAGGCTCGTCGAAGCAGCACAGTGAAATCTATAAGATTTCACTACAGCACTTCTAGGAGGCCACTACGTCAAATCCTTACGCCTGCCTCACAACAGGTCCTTTCACATGGGGCTCTCCCCATGTAAAAGGACACATTGCTAGAATTGCGTCTGTTTTCAGACACACCCCAGCAATCATCACTTTTGCCCTACAGATACGTCGGAATACTGACGTATCTCTAATGCCTTGCGACATGGGGCACGGTACAGTAAATACGGGGCATCCATGGTGTCGCAAGGAGAGCACAGTGAAAATTGTCACATCGCTGTTTTCGTGCAGCGATGCAACAGTTTTCATAACTGTGGCCCTCAGAGAATTCTTGGATCCAGTTCAAGAAGGGTCCTGTACACTGAGGGTCTCATTTACAAGAAAATGACACAGCGCGGCACCACAAGCCATTTAGCTGTGCCATGCTGCGTCATTTTCAAAGCACAGGGATGCATTGTATTAACAACAATATGACCCATTCCTGTGCTTTCCCCTGTGATTGCGCACAATTGGCTGCCATGCACCAGTGCAGGCACCCTTGCATCATTTTGCAAGCGTGCCTGCACTACAGGGATGATTGTTTTTCTGCAGGAAGGGACACCTTCCTGCACAAAAGCAGTCATTAATGGCATTTTCAACTTTCTATGCATGCTGCGTTCTGCAGCATGCATAGAAAGAGGAAAACATGAGGAGAAATAAAAGTATTTCTCCTCGTTGCACCATTCCTACATCTCCCCTGGGGAGGGGTAAGATTCTGACAAATTTCCAGTTTTACAAAATGTTGTAAATCTGGGAATGAGTCCCAGTTTTACAAAATGTTGTAAATCTGGGAATGAGTCAAGTTCCATGGATGTTCCGTGGGAACATCCACAGCAACACCCATGGAACGCCCCTTTCACGCAGAGAAATACATGAAAGGCCCCCATATTTACAAGGCCAGAAAAAGTCACAAGGGGTGACTTAACGTGGCCCTGAAAATATGAGCAAGCCCACTGCGCCACCAGTGCTTAAAAAAAAGTGATTCACCGGTGGCACAATGGGCTTGTAAATAAGCCCCAGAGTGGGATCCGAAGGGTGCTTTGTACCCATGTCCATAACGTTTTACTGCTTTATGCCTATTACTTGTCACAGTACGTTTCTGGGGTGAACCATGTCTGGGAAACAGGAAATGAGGCGAGGTCTTTAAAATCTTCTAACCTGGAAAATTCTGCTAAAATTTTTCCTTGGACCAGCCTTTTCTCTGAATTGAATACTTTAGCCAATTGACCTGTATGTTCTCGTTCTTCTGTTTTCTAACATGCTTGTTTCCTTTTGAGGGTGTGTTGGAAACATTGGGCTTCTGCAGTTCTCTTTTGTTCTCATTCAGAATCCAGTCTGTTTTTTTCCCTTGTTTGTAACATGCAATGACAATGCCAATAGTGCTGTCTTATAACTGCCTCTTCAGCGACTGGTAACTTTGGGCACTCAGGGGCTTATTTATGAGAGCCCTGCATCACATTTGTGCCATTTAATGTGGTACATCTCGATGACGTCCTCATCTTCTGGAAAAGCACTGAGGAATCTGCCACCTCTTTCCATGAATGGATCAATACCTTGGATCTCCACTTACGCTTCACGATCACATCCAGCAAGGAAGCCATCTCAATCCTGGACTTATTGATCACTCTGGACAATGGACACTTAGATACCACGATATACAAAAAAACCACAGATTGCAACAGCCTCCTTAGCTTAAAGAGCAACCACCCTAAAGCCCTATGGGAAAACTTACCGTATGGACAATTTTTGAGACTCCAACGTAATTGCAGTAGCCTCCCTGAATTCGACAACCAAACCAACCTTCTGGCTAACAATCTACAGGCCAGGGACTACCCCGAGCAGGTGGTCAAGAAAGTAAAAAAAAAGTGCTAGGAACAATAATCGTCAGGCACTCCTTGAGCCGAAAGAACCCAAGACTAGCAATGTGATCACGTGCGTCACCACCTTCACTCCTTTGTCAAACCAGCTGAAAAAAATAATCAACCAAAACTGGGAAATCCTGAACACTGATGGACTTCATCTTGTACAACTGCGTTTTGCCTTTAAACGCACCACCAACCTATGCGACCAACTGGTCATTACCCGCCCACGCAGAAGAAAACCTACACAGGACAATACCCTGTGGAATTTACCCCCCGTGACTGGTCACTACCAGTGTGGTCACTGCACTGCCTGCCCCCAGAAGAGACACACTAAATCACTTACTCTGGGTGACATAACCTGGGAACAGCATAAACATACGAACTGTAACAGGCCAACTGCGTTTATTTATTGACCTGCCCCCCCACTCAGATATGTGGGCATGAGAACTCGCCCTATCAAAATGAGGATCAATGAACATAAAAGCACCATCAGGTTCGGATGATCTGCAACCAGGATGACCAATCACTTCTTAGAGAAAGGCCATTCCTGTGATGACATAAATTGGACCATCACTGAATCTGATCAGAGCTGGAGCAGTGCCTCCCTCCTACGCCGAGAGCAACGTTGGGTCTTTTGCCTCAAAACCAACCGCCATGGCATGAATGAGGAGATCCCTTGGATTGAGCTGTGACAATGACGCTCCGATAGAGTCTGCTGAGACCAAGGAGTTTACCTCCTCTTTATTCCTGCGATTTTTGCTATTCTTCATTTGGTTTTATCTTCACCCCTTTCCCCACTTCCCTTTAACTTTTACACTTAACATGACGTACATTAACATGTAGTCAGTCTTATAAAGGGTCTGTCTATAAACTTCATAGCACACACCTATGTGACTTATACAGGATGCACTTTTACACCTTAGAGGCCCAACTTTCTTTGCCCCAAACCAGAAGGTCTCCTTGTCCCACGTTTCTCCTTTGTTTATCTGCCTTCAAAGAACGGGAGATGAACACTATTTTCCGCACATGCGCATAATTACCAACACCAGCAGTCTCCCTGCATGCATGCGCATCACTCGCCCTCAGGCAGGCGCTACTGACACCGGCCATGACTAATCATACCGGAAGCGGTTGCCGCCCTACGACCAATCAAAATGGCTATAAGAGGAGTACTCCCGGTCTCCTCCTCACTATCGATCAGACGTGAGGTGCGGGTAGGTGCAGATGAGCTGGCACCCGAAGCTTTTTGTGAGTATGATGCAACGTGACTCTGACTGGGGTTCGACAAAACAATAAGTGCTCTGTACTGTTGCTGATATACGCTGTAGGACACTGATATAACGTGCCCTGTTGTCGTGTGTTTTTCCCTTTCTTCCCCCTAGCCCAGTAAGGTGAGGGCAACCCACGCTCTTAGGCTTCGGAGTATTTCTCCTCACATTTTAGGTAAGGGCTCCGCAAATTATCCCCGCATGATGTTCCATCACCTCATTCACGAGTGACTGCAGTGTCAATAATCCGTGCACCCCGGACTCCCATTCAATCATATGGCATCCTTTGGTAACGTGTTGAGTTTACAGTACTCAATGTAATGTGCCAGATGTCTGAGAGTGCCCCCGGGCACTGGTTTTCCCCGGAGACCTATTCACCAGCGCACAATCCTGGATGTGATATCTGTTGGGGGTTCTGTGGTGGTTCAGATTGCATCATCCGCCCCGTGAGTGGCTCTGGGCATCGCGCCGACCACCGCTCATCTTTTGACCGAGGATCGATACCAGCATGTGCAACCACATCCAGATTTTTTTAACTGACTGTCATGTCTACGATGCAACTCTCCTTCTGTATTTATAATACGACGCACATCAGTATGTTGCCATTGAGATTTCTGACTTATACTAATGGACGCACCATTGTATTTTTATGTCTCTTTTCTCCCCTAGGCCTCTAATCAGGTAGCAGATTCAACTACTTAGTTGTAGCCCACCAGTATTAGCCTTAAGGTTGGGCCTGCCCTGAACACTGTGGAGGGCGACTACACCATCTACGCATTTCTAACGTTGTATTCTGTGTGCACTGTGACTCACCACGTGCACCACACAACACTTTAACACACACCAGCTCCTGAAGAAGCACCATGGATCCTACGGGACCACGGAGGCGCAAAACATGTTGACCTTGACCTTTTGAGTTACCCAGGCACATTACGCTTCATAGGTAACATTTAACCTACGGGCTTTTTATTTTGACACGGGTACCGCCTTATTAAAATGTATACCTTTTGGTACCCCTCAGTCAATTTTAAACCACTAAACACACCTGCACTTTCCTCGTTTAGGACTCCCCCCACACATCCGCATGCACCAAACGGCGGTTCTCAGAAGATCTCCGACAAAGTGACCCTTCGGGGGACCTGTAGGGCATTGGAGCGCCGGCCCAACGAGAAGCAACCGCCCGATGATGAAGCATGACATCCCTCGGGGTGTGTGAGGGCAACAAGGATACGACTTGTTCTTCCCTTATACTCTGGGAGTCCAAGGCCTAGTTCGTCTAATACCCCTACTTATTTTCCTCCTCCTGCCTTCTTCTCTCTCACAGGAGATAGCAATACTTTGCCTACCTCCCTAGGAACAGTGTCCGCGTCCTTGCGCATTTAAGACTTATTCATGGCTTAGGGTGCGCGGTAGAGGCATGTGTGGTTTAGCCAATCATGCCTCTATCATACAACCCCCTTGGCACACTTAGGCTGTTATTTTGTGTGGTGGTCAGGAAGGCTTCAATCTCAAAGAACTGTCTCAGAATCTTCAATTCATCAACAATTATACTAACATTCTGACTCTAATACATAGAAGTAGGTCACAAGACTTTTTTTGTCTCATATTATGGTTATTTCTTTCTGTTTGGTGTGCCAAGTCAAGAGTGTCAACTTTTTGGTATGTGAAACTCCTACATTTTCAAAAGTTACATTGCGTTCGCATGTGGTTTTACCGCATTTGATTCGCTGCACTTTCCCACAAACACTAGGTTGGAATGTTGACATTTTACATTACATCTTATGCTACTCTGCTACATTGAACTTTACAAATCCCTTACACATGGGATTGCTTTATGGGCCGTATTTGCCCATTTTCTTAGGTTAGCCTAGACATGTCCTTACATGAGGGAGTTGCTAGTGTTTTAGTGGGTGGTGGTCACCCATTTCTAAGTTATACATTACACACCCTTACATGAGGGATGGAAATGGGTTATAGTCCCATTTCTACGGTGTACATTACAAACCCTTACACGAGGGATGTCAATATGGGTTATAGTCCCATTTCTACAATTTACTGACCCTTACATGAAGGGTGTCTAAATGGGTTCTAGTCCCATTTCCACAGTTTTCATTACAAGCCCTTACCTGAGGTATCATTGATGGGGCGCAGTTTTTTTGCTCTTACAGTAGGGACTGAGATCTGGGGTTGCGTGTCACCCATGGCTAATCGTTACATTATTCGTCCTTTGTTGTGTTTTGCCTAGTCTGATGTCTAGTTATATGCTATGTGCAAGACAACATTGTTTATAAAGGGGGAGGATGGGTGATATTTTTTTTGTATTTATTTATTCATCCTCTCTGCTTTTTTATTGCTTAGTTCTTCTTGAGATGTTTTATTCTATCTTGCATCTCTGGGTTTTGAATACATTTTCCGACCTTGTATACTTATGCAAATAGTTGCTTCCACCTAGTATCTTACATTTTAGTTTATGTTTAACAGGGGAGGATATGTTATATCTTTCTAAGGTATTCATGCATCTCCCCTGTTATCTTGGTTCCTAATATTATCCTCACAATCCTTCACGCACCATGAACAAGTGTTTTTATGACACTTTCACTCTTCCTGTACTGATATAACTTACATTCTCTTTCCTGGTCTCAACATCATTCCTAACAAACTGTGGAAGTACCGCACTAAAATAGCTTTCCCTGCCTGTCCTGCACATGGCAACAATACTTCGTCACTTAATTACAAGCCAGGCTTCGAGAAATACTTTCAATTCTGTCTTCGTCCCTACTTCTTCCTGCTCCTAGACCAGTGTAAGGTTCCTTGTTATCTGAAATGATGCAATGGGCAAGCCTGAAACTACGAGCAAATCTAAAACAATACTACCCACAACAATCCATCCAATAGATTCTTGCACTTGCCTTCACCCACAGACACAACAATGTCTCCTTCTTATACCACCACAGTCAACAACATCCTCCCCATGCTGTCTTGTAATTCTTCTTCACTGGTTACTAAATAAACACTTGTTCTTTCAGAAGTTAGGTGACAAACGATAGCGAAGAGTCGTACAGTTCCACAAGGTCTACATTAGTCTTGGCAGGATGTATTTAAAACTTGTCTTGTATTGTGTTGACCCACAATACGAGAGTAGCATTCACTCATACCTCCGCTTGAACTCTCATGACCAAAAAGCATCTTGACAAGACTCTTCCATTTGTTCCTTGGAGGGCGAGCACTGCACCCGCTTATTCTACACGTCTGTTTAGTACTTTTGCTTCCTCTTTTGATGCTGTTCACTACCTCAGGAGCTTTCATAAGGATGGGAATCTTTGTTGCCAGGAGTCCTTGCCATATTATCAGTTACTCTCTAAAGGTTTCATACTCACAAGTTGTGGCCAAAAGTCTAGGCACTGCCATTTAATAATCCACAGATTCTCCTGCCTGTAGGACCCTTAAAAATAATCTATGTCTTTTGTTACCAGTTGTGCTGTGTACAATAACATTTATCTCAAGCCATTTTATTGCCTCTTCCTGTTCTTTGTGTTCATCTTCTTAAGGTGGTTTTCACGCCAGAAGATGTTCATGTACCCTTTGACCCTACATCCCCAAACAGTGCTCTAACCAGCATCCATTTCTTCCTTGCCTAATATGGAAACTAGTGATGCCTCTGAGACATATGTCAATTGCGGGAACCAGTCCCTCTTTGCTATAGTCGAATCACCCAGTGTTTGCAAGCTTGGGGGTGGAGGACTTATTAATTCCATGAGAAAAACAATGCTCACAGGACCAATAAGCTTGGAACAACATATCAGACTGTATCATTTCATCCAGTATGAACTCTCTAGTGCAGCAATTTTAAACCGGGATTCCACGGACCCCTGGGGGTCTGCTACACCTTCTAAGGGGGTCCCCGATGCTTAGAAAATGAAATAAAATTAGCAGAATTAAAAGGTATATATAAAAAAATGCTACATGTAAATTTAAAGATTATAAATTGCTCCGTATGTGAAGGAATTTTAAAAGGGGTTTGAAAATGAAGGGGCAGATTTACAAGCCCCTTGCGCCACTTTTACGTCACTTTTAACATGGGAAATGTGACGCAAAAGTGACGCAAGGGGCTTGTAAATCTGCCCCGAAATTCGCAATCTTAGCTTTATTCCTGGGAGCAGCACAAGTGCAGCAAACAGAGTCTGATATGGGCGATTGGTGTCTTCAATTGAAACACTGGTATGTGCTATCTAAAAGAGTGCGGGGCATATTAACTACAAACAGCGATAAACATTGCAAAGCGCGCTTAGCGCTATTACATTTATCGCCATCCATTGCTGGAATTTATCGCCCGGATAGCACGTTATTCACAACTCGTTTATCCAAGGCGATAAATATTCCAGCAATAGCGACGAAATGCAGGAATATCGCTGAAAATCCAGCTATATTCCTGCAGCGATAGGGAAAACCTTGATGATAGGGAGATGTGGATTTAGCGATAGAATCCACCTCCCATTATATGTATAGTTAAGTCTGGATTTTTGCAGACGTTAGCTTACGGCGATATCCGCGGTTAGAGCGGATTTTCATGTCGGTATTTGTATCCTGGGCCAGCTTGATAATAGGGAGAAGTGCAGTTGGCGATGATTCCCGTGTTGTTTTGGGAGGAAACGCCTACTTTGCATCTCATTAGAGATGTGAAGCGAGGCCTTGGGAAAACGGCTGCTAACATACGCTAATGCATGTTAGCATTGCCTTGTAAATAGGGCGAAAATGTTATCTCTAATTTTTTCGCTTTTAAAGCCAAAAAAGCGGAGATAAGGCCCTTGATGATATGCCCCTGCATTCGTTAAGAGTAGAAAATACAATGTGATATGCTAAAGTCTAGCTTATCACTTCGCATTTTAGAAATAAAAACACATTTTAAAATGCCCCCGCCTTCCCAAAAAAATTAAAATTATTACTTTTGTCTCTTTTTTATGTTTGTAAATTATATAAAATATTTAAATATGCGTGTATTTGTTTGACGTATACTTGTTCTGCATTCTTGGGTATTGTTTTGAGGTTCCTTAGTCAGTATAAAAAGAATTAATGGGCATTTACTATACTCTCATTCTAAAACTGCTGCAGATCTAGCTTCCTCCCCAGCGGCCTTTGTGTCTAGAATGTTCTCTGAAGGTTAGTCCTTTGGTGTGGATTTGTTTTCATACTGGACGTGACAAGACAATCATGAGTTCATGCTATTCCTGTGATTCTTGTTTTGCCTCGAGACTCACACGGATCACTAGTTCATTTTAATAATAATGTAACTGCTTACGGCTGAAATATGCTATCTAACCCCACGCAGATGTGATATTTAAATGTAAAATAATTTTAGTGAGCCATATGGTATCTGAGATAAAATGTTAATGTAATGATGGTTAAAAATAGCGAAGTCTGCTGCAAACTGTTTTCAAATTTGGGGGCATATCATCAAGGGCTGGTGACATAATTATCGCTGCTTTAGCGTCCGTTTTAGGGCAAAAAGCGGCGATAATTATATCGCATTATTTTCAAGGACGCGCTAGCGCGTGTTTCCTTGTTTCAGCTCCCGTTTTGTTCACGCCTCGCTTTGCATCTCTAATGAGATGCAAAGCGAGGCGTGCCTGACAAAACACCATGGGAAAATATCGCTACCCCAGCTTCGTGATATCATCAACGAGGGGTAGCGATATTTTAAATCCCGTTAACTATGGCTTAACGCAAGAATTTAACGTCTGTTAAATTCCTGACTAAGGGATAGCTAACATGGGAGGTGGATTATGGTGATATGACCACAGGGTCGTATCACAATGGCTATCTCCGTTTTGGGTGCAACATCGCTGGTTTTCCAACGATGTTGGCCCATTTTTGCGCTAACGCTGGAATATTTATCACCTAGGTTATACACATTGTAAATAATGCGCTAACCAGGCGATAAATAACAGCGATAGATGGCGATAAATATGAAAGCGTTAAGCGCACTTTGCGATATTTATCGCCCTCTGTTGCTAATATGCCCCATAGACTTACCACCTGATTCATAAAATTCTATAGTTTCTACTTCCGGTCAAGACACATCCCCAGAGTTTGTTTTACAATGTGCACGCTTAAGATGTATTTATTACATATACATTGGAATCGGCTTAAGTAACTTTAGCAATAAACTTGGATTTGATCTTCTTCACACTCTTCTGGGAGGAGTCCTTTGAAGGATTTGGTTGCCTCCTAGGTTCTTCTTAATGGAGTGGAGGTTTATCTGCCTCATTGCCTGTGGAGGCAGTGGCCGTCCGACCCCTTCACTTAGGTTGCTGCTCTGGGGAATATACTCTAACGAAAAGAGAGCGTTCCCTCAAGATTTATTTTTCGAAGTATTTGTAAATCATCAGAGGGCTCAGACACAATGTTGTTAGTTTTGGTGTTACTCATGTAAAATAGAAATATTGTGGCATATTTACAAGGAGTTAACCCACCAGAATGCCACGTTTTGCAACGTTCTGGTGGCGTTAAGTCCTTCGCCTTATTTACAAGGAGGCGTTAAGCCACTTACCGTGGCTTAACGCTGCCTTGTAAATAATGCTCCTATTCACGCTGCACTTAGAGTGAAAGGGCCGGACAATGTGTGTTGCATTGGGCGTTCCGCCAAAACACCCAATTCTTTTAGATGCTGCCCCATATTTACAAAGTATGGGGAAATGCCAAAAATAAGCCCAGGAAATACCTGGTCTTTAACAAGCGATACGAGGAGAAATTTATATTTCTCCTCGTATATTGCTCTTTTCATGTGTGCTGCATTCTGCAGCACACATGGATAGAGCAAATCGCCTGTTAAGATTGTTTATGTGCAGGAGGGCAAAATGAAGTTCGAGTGCCTGTGCTGGCGCTAGGCATCTGCTTTAGCATCAGCGCTAGGGGATGCTCAGGGGTGCACCTTTTTTTGTGAATACGGCACATCCCTGTGTTTTGAAACTGACTATGTGCGGCATTACCAATCTTGGCGTAACACCGCGCTCCACCAGTTTCTTGTGCATATGCCCCATTGTTTCCATTTGGCGATGAGGGCAAATGATTCAGTGAGATGGCCACACACTCCTTTTGGTATTGTATGTGTTGCAATTAAGGACTCACTTCTCAGCCTTCTTCTAAATTATATATACTATTAAAATGAAACCTGATGGTATATTATCTTTTCTCTAGTACCCCAACCACGGTTTCATCCTGGAGTCCTGGGTAGCCCTAGTCAGCTATTTTTAAATGAGGAATATGATCGTGTGGGTTCAAATTGTGTTGTGCTCGTTAGGCCAGGAATACTGAAAGGTGGTAACATTACAGAATTTTGTGTTTCGTGTTTATTTTGAAGCACCGTTTGGAATTCTCTATCAGCGTTTCTCAGCTTTTTGGCCCTGTGGGATTTTTCTTTTTTGATCTTACCTAGCCTAAATCAGGATGAAGTGTGTCAGTGGTTTGCTTCTTGACTGCACATATTCGAAGTGTTCTCGCTCATAGATATTGGGCGAATGCATGCCGCTAGTGTGCTTTTCTGTTCTTGCAGGTGGTGGATTTGAGCTTTCTGGTTCTTCTGTTCAGTTTTCGAGATTAGTAACACTGCCCGCTTTGGGATAGATTGGTTCATATTGCTCCAAATATGGGAGATTTTACAAGGCAGTCACTTACCTTGCTAAGAGTTGCCTTGTAATCAGTACACCCAGAGAGTTTAATAGTACAGGACATGTGAGACTGCAAAATGGGTTGATTAAAGTCCTGGCAAAGGTTGTTTTTGGAACTGGCCCTCTCTATGGTGCTTTCCCTTGACTTTTTGGTTTTCTTCTTCCCAGTTTTCTGCTGATCTGGATGCTAGCCTTTGGACATTGAGCGCGTTTGGCACTGCCATTCAGTGCCAAAGCGTTGTTCTCGTGATATACATGATTTGCTGACTCGAGTTAACTCTAAGTCCTTTGTCAAGGGGTAAGACATATACCTAGGGCATGTATCTCAAATGCTCCTCCAGCAGCATTGATTGTGCATCCACAGAGGTAGCTCATTGATTGTGCCACAGGTTTGCACAAGTTACTGTTACTCGGTTTGGCATTTCAATAAAGATGTGCCAAGGTTTAGAATGTCTCTTGATCTATCAGAGTTCTCCCTGGTGACAGGGTGCAGTGTTGGGAAGAGGTAGTGCATGTACATGTGTGCGTTACATGCAAGGGTTGTGAATGGCACCGGCTGCTATGTTCGGTACGATGGGGCCTGCTTTTCACATTGGATTAGCAAGGGGGGAATGTAGGGAAAGGTTATGGAGCAGTATTTCCTATGGGCAGAGTAGTAGCAGTATCATGTTTGATATTGATGAGTTCATAATGGCAAATCCTTTCCAGTAGTGTGGGTAGATCGGACATTGCATGTGTGGAAATGTTAATTTCTGGAAAGTGGTCATTTCGATGCTCATGGCTATGTGCGCCTGTCAGCCTGTCTCCAATGTCATCTGGGTGCTAGTGGGACAGCTATTCCTGATTGAAGGCCATAAACTAGGGGCTCTGGAAAGACTGCAGACCGCTGACTCAGAGGGTCCTCTCTGTGATGGTTATGTGGGGGTGAAATTGGCACTTGCATTCCAAGGGGGATGGTCATGGCTCCATTAAAAATAGGAATCTAACCTCCCGGGGTGGAATGGCAGACAGCAAAAAAATTAGCGAGGGCCTGTGCATTTCAAAGGTGGCCTCTTGAACTGATTGCATCTCCAAAGGCCATTGTGGGCATAACTACTGGCACTCTGGCCTCAGGAGTCAGAGACACATTTGGATTTGGAACCATACTACTCTGATTCGAGGCTGGGACATTGACACAAGGGATCCTTAGGGCAGGAGAGACTGCAACTGTATTATCCGCAGACTTGTGGTGGCCTAGGGCTTGTTGTGCTCCATGAAGGGGACTATCCTGGATGTTGCTGGCCTGCAGCTAAATGCCAACTTTTGTGGCTCACGTCCTGAATTACTCTTCAAGGGCCGGTTAGCTAGCCTCCTGTCCACGAGATCCTAGGGACACAAAGGTTCTCACCATTTCCCAGGATCATAAGGACTGCACAGGGTGCAGAGGAAATGGGTGGAATTATAGTTGGTTGGGACAAGGACCATCCTGACGTACACCATCATCATGCTGTACAGAGGAGTGTGTTTGTAAAGATCAGCAGCCACCTGAGGTGCCGAGACTTGAGGTGTTCGTGGAGTGCGGGGGAAGGTTGCAGAGTCCAATGGACCCATGCTTGCAACTAAGAGAACCTGTGCTAGCTTGCGCTGTAGAGCATGTGGAGTCCAAAGGGGTGTTGGGGGAACCTGAGCCAGGAGTTGAGACTGTCTTCAACCTCCAGATCAGGAGGATGACAGTTACCGACTTTGAAGTCTCTGTCTGAGGTCGTTGGCTCCCTCTCATTGGGCCCACACCACAAGGTACTGTGTTGTGGAGAACATTGTGAACATTGTGACGAAAACTAAGGGGTTTCGCATGCCTTGTGGACACCTGCAGCTGACTGTGGGGCTACGGCAGTTCACACCTCCACCAGAGGGGAAACATTTCTCCAGACTTGGAAGTGCACCAGTCCCCTGGGTCACAACCTTTTGTCTACGAGGGACATTGCAATCCCACACTCGTGCAGGTACCATCGGGTGCCTGGAGGTCTAAACCGGATGGATGAAACTGAGTAACTGTTTCTTTCCGTGTTAGGTGGTTCCAACTGTCTAGTTAATGGAGCGCCAGCAGGGTGAACATGTATCGTTGGTTGGTGTCATTGAATGACAGAGGGGCTGGGTCACAAGGCCTGTGATGTTTTACATTTCTGCGAATGAGAAAGTTGGACAATTGCATATAACTGTGAGGTGTATATACAATGTTTATCTCATTTTGATTTCACTGGGAAAGTTTGACATTTGAATACAACTGTATAGTATTTATACAATGTGTATCTTGTTTTGATGTTTGTGTGTGTGCAATACAAAGGCAAGTGTTTTATACATATGGTATGGAGCCTTTTTGTAGCGTAGCACTGTGTTGAGAGGGTGGTGTTGTGCCAATACGTAACACTTGGGCCCTGAGGATAAGCCTGACTGCTCGGAGCCAAGCTACCTAAAGGTGAGCACAGGTTATCTGGCATGTGTATCGAACTCACCCTATTTAGAGCAATGGATTCTGACCGTATTCAATGTGTCCCTGCCAGTCAGAAACCACTGGGTCTAACACTTGATATATCCCCCTTAAGTAAGAATTGTAACAGCAAAAAGGGGCCCAATGGAATTCCAACCATTACTTATCAGTGATCCTCTTTAGAGACCTAGTGGCAAAACAGAAAGTAAGCGCACCTGCCTGTATTTTAAGTGCTCAATATTCTAGTATTTACGAAATCATTAAAGAGAAAAATAGCAGAACATAATCTATGTGATTGTTTAAATGTGAAACATTTCATGCAAATTACTTATCCTGGTAGAATTGTAAGATACAAGTGTATCTAGTATAACTATGGGCACTGAAAAGCCCTTTGAACTAATCAATGAAAGACTTACTAGTGGTATTTCACACTCATCTGGGCGGTATTTATGGACAGAGTTAAAACGTAGAAGTTGCTTTAGTGAGTAGCCGTGATCCCACAATGTAGGGTTCATACATAGCATGAGTAGCTCTATTAGTATTCTGACTCTGAATTGATTAAGTCAGTTATTGCCTCAAATTAGGTACAGTGAAAGGTTTCTTACTGATAACTGTTTAATAATGACATAGTTTCTCTAAACTCTTAAGTTTTTTCCATACACAAGGGGATTCCATCAGGATTGCCTGGGTGGGAGCAACGATACCGTTCTTCAGCTAATCCAGCCTATGTGAATCTGTATAATCTGCTCAAACCTGCCTGAGCATTAGCACAGGGGTGGCTCCTCTGTAATGGCGAAAAAGCATCACCCCACTGTGCAGAGCCAGACAGTGATAAATAACATTCTGATAAAACAATGTCATTATCATTTTATTTTTCACTGTCTTAGCCACCCGCGATGCCAAGCCAATGGCAAAGGAAGCTGATATTGTAAGGAAGGGAGTGAGCAAGCCGAGCTATGGCAGGCAGGAGGAGCGGTGGGCACTTATAAGTACGCATGTCAGTTTGGCCGGCCATCTTAGGCCTGCCAAAGAGACATGTGCACATAGGTTTTTCCGACCCAGCTGTATTTCACATTAGGGTTGGAGAAATGCCACAGGCTCCCAGGCACTGTCTGAGTGGCAAACCAGGCCACTCAGACCAACCCTAGAGCTGCTGTCATGCTAAGTACAGAATAAGAGTAGGGGAGCCTGTGCTTTGAGGCCCATCCACTTCCGGGACGAGAGGAGCAACGAGTCGGCCAGCAGCGGGAGCAGAGCGGCAGGTAAGTGATTTTATTTTATTTCGACCCCAGCTCTACCACTTTACATTGGCGGCAGCCACCACTGCTTTAGCAGGGCTAACATTAGAAACCTGGCAGAACTCTTTTGCCTCTCGCCCCCTGCACACTATTCATTAACTCTGCATATTCTTTGCATCCTACTTGTCAGCTGTCCGGTCGAAACAAATGGCATTTCTTTTACTACAGACCTCAAGAGGATTCTCTTATCACAGTGCTTGGGTATCATCCGATCCTTCCACGATGAGAATGGACAAGCTACTCCATTCTAGGCAGTGAAGAAGGGAGGGTGCTCCTCGTGAGTAGAATGAAGGGTGTAAGCAAACTCTAGGTTGGGATCATCAACGGAGTTGCGGCGGTGGGGTCCTATAAGGATATTGGTCATAGCTACTCTGCAGCACCTCACATTTCCTCAACCTCTTGTCACCTATCATTCACAATCAGCTGTGCCCTGAACATTCCACAGTGGCAGTCCGGGTGTCTTTTGCCACCCATCACTGCCTCATGGTTAAGGCAAATCAGACATATGCACACTCAAAATTACACAGAACAGAATACAGTTCCCATAAAAATACACTCTGTGAAATTACATAGAATATGTAATCAGGACATATATTGGAAACCTTTGCCAGTAGAGTCCCGTCCCCCATCCTTGGAAATGTATTTATTCTCAGGAGACTGTATGAAAATGTCCAGCCTACCACACAGGATCCTTTGACATTCATGAAAACATTCAGACACCTGTACAGGTACTCAAACAACCAGTCATTCACTCATAGAGCTACTTAGACACCAACTGACAGACTGATACCAACATTTACATGACCAGTCACTGACCCATGCACTCACTGAGACCTAATCACTCACTTGGTCAGTCACACAACCCACTGAATCATCCATTCAGGCACTCATACACCCCCTGATTCACCAATACACCTTGGTGTATATATATTTAACTGTCAATTTTGTTTTAGAGCACTCACAGTCCTTGGATGATTCATCATTGATGTCACCAGTGATGTCATTTGAGATGTCATGAGTGATGTCACTGACCATGTCATGAGTGATGTAATATGTGAGGTCATCAGCAGGGCATTTCGGGGGCGCAAGTTGTAGTTGGCTCAGCTAAGTTTTGTACGAGTGAAACCTGAGCCTATCTATAACGACCCTGTAACCTTTGGTTTTTCAGTGAATATTTATATACGTATTCACTGAAAAAACTAAAGGCTATAGGGACATTATAGTTAGGCTCTGATTTCACTCATTCAAAACCAGTGAAATTCAGCAGTTATAGGTAGCTGAGCCAACTGTAACTCACGCCCCCGCAATGCACTGCTTATGACCTCACATATTACATTTCTCACGACATGGTCAGTGACATCACTGATAACATCACTGATGACATCATCCTGTGACTGTGAGTGTTTTTAAAAAACTTATAAGTGTTAAATATATATCAAGGTGTATTGGTGAATCAGTGGGTGTATGAACACCTGTATGGATGATTAAGTGGGTGCATGACTGACTGTATAAGTGAGTGCTTAGGTGTCTCAGTGAAAGTATAGGTGAGTTGACTGGTTGTGTGAATGTCTATATCAGCCTGTCAGTTGGTGTCTTAGTGGCTGTATGGGTGTGTGAGTGGGTATGTGAGCGGCGGTATTGGTGATTGATTGGTTGTCTGAGTATCTGTATGGTTGTCTGAGTGCCTGTGTGGGTGGGTGAGGGTGGGTGTGACTGCCTGTATGGATGAGTGAGTGGGTGAGTCAATGGCTGCACAGGTTAGTGAGTGTGTGCGTGAGAGGTTGTATGAGTGAGTGTGTGTATGACTGTGTGGGTGAGTCAGTGGATGTGCCAGTGGTATATGGGTGAGTAACTGGGTATGTGAAAGGCAGTATAGGTGAGTGATGGGACATATGAGTGATTATATGGGTGAATTAGTGAATGTGAGAGTGGCTGTATGGGTGAGTGTGTGCTTGTGTCAGTTGAGTGAGTTTGTGTTAGTATATGTATGCGTAATTAAGTGGGGTGTGTAACTGTATGGGTGAGTAAGTGGATGTGCAATTGACAACATGGGCAAGTGAATAGGTACATGAGTAGCTCTATGGTTGACTGACGCTGTATGGGTGTTTGAGTGGATATGTCAGTGGCTGTATTAGTGTGTTAGTGGGTGTATGAGTGGCTGTATGGGTGAGTGAGTGAATCCTTATACACCCACTAAGAAACTCAGTGACCCATTCACGCAACCAGTCATATAACCCAGTCAATCATGGGTGTGATTGGATGTGTGGGTGGTAATGTGGATGAGGTCATCAGTGACCATGTCATGAGTGATGTAATATGTAAGGTAATAAGACTGCTTTGCAGGTGAGCAAGTTATAGTCAGATCAGGTAACTATAACTGCTGAACTTCACTGGTTTTGTGTGAATTAAATCTGAGCCTAACTATAAAGTTCCTGCAACCTTTGGGGGTTTTTTTTAGTGGAAAAAAAAATCTATGACATATATTTCCAAAAATAAATTATGAACATATCATTTTAACATTTTATATATTTTCTAGAAATAGTTACAATCGAAAAATACAAAATAAACAAATACAATTATATATTAATTATATTAACACATATTAGCAATTAAAAACATAATGAAAATAGATTTGAAACACTTCCCACCCAATTATTCAAAAAAAATTACAACACTCACAAAAACAAAGTAATTAGTACTAGAACATAATCAATGACACACATTTTTTTAAAAAATACGATAAATGTATGTCTTACAAAATAACTGACATTATATAATTAATATAAACATTTTTTTTTCTTAAAAATTACAAAATTAAATATACAATTAACCAGTCAACAAATAAATAAAAATAGTTACCGCTTTTAAAAATGTCAATTAAATACTTAAAAGGAGTTAGATAAATACTAATCAAATTAACATATCAGAAATTATAATAGACACTTTTTATAATTATTTTTAAAATAAACATAAAAAAGTTCCACCCTACAGCCCAACAATCCCAACAACCCTCCAATAAAAAAATAATTGAAATGAAATAAAACAAATTACATATTTTACCAAATTAAAAAGAAAACTAGACTAAAAAATGTACACATATGTAATTTTAAAACAATTACAGCTTATAACTCAAAAACTAATAAAACTCAATAAAATCTTTTTTTTAAACTATATTATAGACAAATAGATTTTTGGGAAAAACTATATATAATAATAAAAAAAATCTGCACACCTGTGATATTTTTTGGTACGATATCCTTGACAAATTATATTTTGGTAGAACAACAATCAGAACACATCCTAAATACTGGAAAATGGTATAAATCAAAGAAAGGGAAGAACGTCGGGGCATATTAACAAGGGTTAGCGCTTGCATATTTATCGCCGGCTATCTCTGGAATTTATCGCCCGGTTTGCGCGTTATTAACAACACGCATCGCCGAGGCGATAAAAATTCCAGAGATAGTTGGGATATCGCCATTTTCCACCATCATATCCTAGATGATAGGGCCTGTGGTCATAGCCACAAAATCCACCCCCCATGTTAAGTATGCCTTAGTCAGGAATTTGATATCAGACAACAATGTCTCAACGTGGAATTCAATGGAAGGACAAGTTATTCAAAGGTGAGCTGTATATTACAGTATCAGAGGAATTAATCCATACAGAGAGGACAACAGGAGACCAAGTTTATAGGAAAGAGTTGTATTTTCAACAAATGATGAACATATTGCGTCATATGTACATATCATGTAGGTTGAAAAGCACTGCGTGACACTTAGTGAAAGTGTAACCGGAAGAATACTGTGCACAAGTGCTCGTGGGATTTGTGACGGCGCAAGTGACACATAAAGTGGTATATACAGCGGTGAAACGACGCAACAGAGAGAACAATGGTACTTTGATTATGGCAAAATTAGGGCATCTACACAGTAAATGTAGGAGATTTCAAAGGACAGTAAAGCAAATGCCCATGTTTGTAAATGCGCCAACAATAACGCTGTTGAAGTTGACAGCGTTTCGGCCCGTAACACTCAAGGCCATCATCAGGACTGGTTACACATATTTTGAACAGTGTCGTATGGAAAGGGCGAGCCGAGTGAATCGGTAAAGCTGGACCCCGTGTGGGGTCAGGCGGGTCCGGGGAAGTCCAAATCGTTCGAAGAGGGCGAGCCGAACAAAACGGCAACGCTTGACCACGTAAGGGTCCGTGGTAGTTCACGTTCGGGAGGGAGGCGGAGAGCAATCAATGAAGAAGATTTAGGCGAGGCGAGTGAATCACCGAGAGGAGGTCCGTGGAGAGGGGCAGAGAGCCTGATTCACACCGGCACGCCCCTCTCCACGGACCTCCTCTCGGTGATTCACTCGCCTCGCCTAAATCTTCTTCATTGATTGCTCTCCGCCTCCCTCCCGAACGTGAACTACCACGGACCCTTACGTGGTCAAGCGTTGCCGTTTTGTTCGGCTCGCCCTCTTCGAACGATTTGGACTTCCCCGGACCCGCCTGACCCCACACGGGGTCCAGCTTTACCGATTCACTCGGCTCGCCCTTTCCATACGACACTGTTCAAAATATGTGTAACCAGTCCTGATGATGGCCTTGAGTGTTACGGGCCGAAACGCCGTCGACTTCAACAGCGTTATTGTTGGCGCATTTACAAACATGGGCATTTGCTTTACTGTCCTTTGAAATCTCCTACATTTGCTGTGTAGATGCCCTAATTTTGCCATAATCAAAGTACCATTGTTCTCTCTGTTGCGCCGTTTCACCGCTGTATATACCACTTTATGTGTCACTTGCGCCGTCACAAATCCCACGAGCACTTGTGCACAGTATTCTTCCGGTTACACTTTCACTAAGTGTCACGCAGTGCTTTTTAACCTACATGATATGTACATATGACGCAATATGTTCATCATTTGTTGAAAATACAACTCTTTCCTATAAACTTGGTCTCCTGTTGTCCTCTCTGTATGGATTCATTCCTCTGATACTGTAATATACAGCTCACCTTTGAATAACTTGTCCTTCCATTGAATTCCACGTTGAGACATTGTTGTCTGATATCATATACCGCCCCAGTCTCACTGTGGTTTATGGGCTACCTCCTGTGGTCTGATACTGCTTAGTCAGGAATTTAACAGACGTTAAATTCCTGCGTTAAGGCATACTTAACGCAATTTTAAAAATCGCTACCCTCCCTTGTTAATATCGCGAAGCTGCCTTCGCGATATTTTCCCAAGGGAGTCTTGTCAGGCACGCCTCCTTTGCATCTCATTAGCGATGCGATCGGAGGCGTGCTGCAAACGGGCACTAAGTCAGCAAGACACGCGATAGCGTGTCTGTGCTGATAAGGCGATGAAATTATCGCCGCTTTTCGCCTGAAAACGGACGCAAAAGCGGCAATAATTTCATTTCGCCGCCTTGTTAATATGCCCCTTAGGGGCATATTAGCAAGGGCTGGCGTTATAATTATCGCCGCTTTAGCATCCGTTTTCGGGCGATAAGCGGCGATAATTATATCACAATATCATCAAGGACACTCTAGCAGGAGGCCTCAACTGAAATGAGGCTGTGAAGCATGGCTTTCTCGTTGCTGTCCACCATGCTCTGAGACCAGGCCCCTGAGCCTGCAGTCTATTGGGGAAATTCTTTGCATAATGGCTAGAACAGCCCTGAGTCTATTGCAAAGGGTGCCTCAGGTTAAAAGCAAGTTGGACTAGAGGGTGAAGTGATGGGAGTGGTATTCGCATGGCATGGGCCAGATAGGCCTTTTATTGCATCGTCATTTTCGCTGTGGCGGGAATGGTTTAAACATAATGCCTGGACTGCTTGGGTGGCTAAAATTCGTTTTTGCATATAAGGGCACAAAGTTGAAGGTTTCATCGACATTAAGAAGGGTGACATGGCAATGAAAGATATCTACATTATCATATAGGTTGACTCCTGCTAAAGACGTTTACACCATTGTCCAATTTTTTATTGCACCCCTTTCTGGTAAGGAACCTTCTTAGAATCTGACGTTCATGGCACAACGCCCTATGCAGTACACTTTGAAAACATCAACGTCTACTTTACTGGCAACAAAACGCTCTCCAGAATGTACCCGTGAAAATTCCGATATCAGAGACGGATTTTCGTGTTTTTTGTGCATGCCGTAAAACTTAACTCCGCTTTTTGAAGCCACACAGCTATCACAGCAGCACAGGCTTAATGTGATATAAACATGAAGGTGGAGCTGACTGAATAATGTATGCGCGCACTTGAAAGCACGAACCAGTAATTGCCTAAGGCGATAAGTACCTCTAATTCATACAAGGAACAAGGAAAGTGCCTTAAGTGAGTCGGATCCGTGCGTCAAGTGAAAAAAAAGTAAACACATTAGTGAAGCCCTACTTGGCGACAAAGCAGTGTGACTCTCCTTCTGAAATACATAGCGACAGCGAGCGCAGCGAATAATTAATATTGGTTGTGGTGTCATTTCTGAGGAGAATATGAGGGATCCACTTAGCGTCATTTCCCTTTGTTGGGGCGCGCGACCGCGCGCTGTCACAGGCAGCGCTTCCTTATTCTTTCGATTTGATTGAAAGCTGTTCCAATAATGTTCATTGAGGAAGGATTAAATTGCCTCTTGTTTGAAGCACAATATGCTAAATTTGCTTAGCGTGCTTACGCAAAGGGGGGCTCTCGCAGGGGCGTATCTTGGTCGAGAATGCGAGGGAGGTGAGTCTGGGGTGTCCCAACAGGCAAAGAAAGAAGTGTACCCAAGACAAAAGGAAAAAGACAAGGGGAGGGCTTGCTTGAGGGGTAATAGGCAATGCTCTAACAAAGCATTATAACAGTGTCACGTTTGCAAAGTGGTACAATGCAATACCACATTGGCGTGCCACTAGGATGCTTACAAGAAGTATGGAATTGTGCCAATTTGGCACTCTGCTGCGTTCTTCCCAGAGCTCTCTGAATTGTGCATTTCCTAAAATGATGCTTTAAAGTCTGTGCTTAAAAAATGCCGGCCAATAAAGAAATCTGCAGCAGATTCCTTTAATCCCATTAACTATAACGAAAAAGCCCCCCCACCCTCCCTCCCCCTCCCCGTCTGAGCTTGGAGCCCTGAGAGGCAGAATCAGTCGCGCCACTCTGAAGCCAGCCAGCACTGCAAGTCCTGCCAGGTGAACTTTGCTACCTGGCTCATACCAAGCCAACCCTAAACATTTTCTGCCTTTATTGGCCGGTGATAAGTAACCCAATTGACAGTAAGTATCAGGCAGATGTTCCACCCCAGCGACCCTACCCCCCCTGGCAGGGGCGTAGCTTGGTCAGTAAGATTCGGGGGTGGGAGGGGGGAGATTTCCCAACAATCACACGGGCATATCTTGTTAAAATTAAATTATGAGAAGCAGGACTCGAGGGGGATTCAGAGGCAGTAGAAAGAGAGAGGAGCATGGATTCTTAGGAGCACTTAAAACACAATTGTTTGCAAACTAACAAAATTTAAGGCAGAGAAGAGAGAGTGTGAGAGTTGTGCATGTATGTGTGTGTTTTTTGTCTGTGTGTGCATGTACTACCCTATATCTCACCCTATATTTCTCGCAATATATCCTGTACCTCCACTCTGACTAGTGGCAGCTCGCATAGGGTGTGCTGCGGGTGGTGGGGAGGGGCAAGGGAGGGGCAGGGTGGGGGGGTAGTAAACTTGGACATACGACAGAACGGAGGAAAGTAATTATTACGATCCTCCGTTCCGTCGTATGTCCGAGGTTACTACCCTCCCACTCCTCCCCCACCCCGCCTTATTGCCCGCAGCGTGCCCTATGCGAGCCGCTACTGACTCTGACTCATCTCAAACCTCATTCTACTACTCTCTCCAATGCACTACCCTATTTCTCACCGTATACTGCTCACAATATATCCTCTAGCTTAACTGTCTGACTCATCTCAAACCTTGTTCTTCTACTCTTACCAATGCACTACCCTATTTCCCACCCTATACCTCTCTCAATATATTCTCTACCTCCACTCTTTCATTTATCTCAAACCCCATACCACTAATATGATCACCAAAATAACCCTTTCTAGACGATTCCCTCTTCTACCCCACCTTGCAGCATCTCACTCCTCTTTTACTATTCAGATCTCTCAAACAAGCCTTTCTAAACCCTTCCTTTCAACTCTTCCCCCTCAACCTCCCCTTTACTCACCCCAACCCACCTCCTCCTTCTACGAACTCCCAAAAAAGAGAAAAAAACAAAAAACCTTTCTAGACCCTTCCCTCTTCTACCCCTCTACTATTCCTTTTCAATCCAAATAACAGACTAACATATCCACCATTCAAATTAATTTCATATTTCCCTACACTAATTCACCAATAATCCTATTTTGGTTCCGGAGTAGCATGCTACTTGCCGAAAAGTGCTTCAACACCTCATCAGGGGTAGAAAGCGCAATATAATTGCAAACCTTTTCCCTCTTCTATCCGTCCACTATCCTTCTCAATTCAAATAACAGACTAACATATCCACCACTCAAATTAATTTCATATTTCACTATACAAATGCACCACTAAACTGTTATGGGTTCTGGAGTAGCATTCTACTCACCAAAAGCGCTTCAACGCCTTGTCAGGGGTAATAAACGTGACATAAATGCAATTACAATACACAATACAATGTAAAAATCCAGGGTGAAATCCGACAGGCACCTCACCATACCCGACTGAAAGAACTTGTCCCCAAATATTTACTACCGAATACAATTTTTAGGGGGGTGTAACACCTACCCTGACTGGCTCAGGGCAGGTTCTAGCAGGGAGGCTCCGTGGGCCAGGCCCAACTAAACATGACCTTTGCCCATCCAGTCAGAGCAGAAGATGCTAGGAAGAACACACTATGTCAAATATTGTGATTTCTTTCACTTTATTTACTTTAATTCACAGTCGGGGGTCATTAACCCCTTCGATGCGTGTGACGGAGCGGTTCCGTCATGCGCGTCGGTCGCGCTGTGTGCATGACGGAACCGCTCCGTCACGGCCCCACCCGCGCACGGAACCTTCAGCGCGGCGCGGTAATCCGCGCCGCGCTGAAGGGGTTAAGGAACTTCTAAAACACATTTTTAAGAGCATTGTTTTCCTAACTACAATTTTAAGTATGTACTGATAAAGGGATAAACACCGTCTTTAGGTGATTTTTACTATTTTTGTACTGGCTGAGACAGTAAAATACTGGTTATGCATGGAAAAGCCATCCAGTGACATCCGTAGCTCGTGTCTGAGGCTAGCGGCAGTTGAGTGAGCCAACAAATTAACAGGGGGAGCCAAGTCATGGGTCTAGCTTGGCTCTTAGAGCCTGTACATGAGCAGATCCCTGAAAATGTTTGCCATGTAAATTATATATAACAAACCACGTGCAATATGATAATGTCTGTTCAAAACTCAAAAAAGTGTATTTCTTTAACATACGAATGCTTTGACATTAAGACTTCACATTATAGCACTGCACTGAGAAGTACCCACTAAAAGTGATAGTTTTAAACATGAACCTAGAGCCATTCCTGCCCCCGGCTTCACACTGGTGACAATGCCATTAGTGAACCAAGAGGCAAGACAATTGTCATGTGAACCCTGCTTGTGGCCCAGAATATTATAGAGCAACATTAGTCTATTAAATCAAACACTGAAGGAGTTTGTACAGCTTGTATTCTGAATACACAGATTTGAACAAGGTTTCATGTGAAAATGAAGAAAAAAGAGTTTTGGTAAAATAAAGTATTTGCTTAAGATCACACAGTTTAAGCAGGGAAGCCATGATTTTTCCAGATTTTTCTGGATTCAGTTTGTACAAGTCAGCAACCAAATACCTATCTTTCATTTTATGTCAATACTTTGTTTTGACCTCTTTGTGCATTTTCCAGTAGTTTTTATATAGCGCAAACTCATCCCAGAGGTATTGGAGCACATTGACACCAGTTACATTACACAAGGTCACATTCATCACTTTTAGGCTAAGAAGACTAATTTGCACAGAATCACAGGATGTTGAGTCGACGCCGAGCCTCTTCTGACCCAAAGTCCAAAGCTCTGATCAAAATGCCATATCCTGGGTAGAGCAAGGGGGGCATGCAAAAGGCATATGAAAGCTCATCTTATTATGGGCTTGAGGTTCCAACAGGACCTTGAGCTGAGCCAGAGACAGGCTTTGAGCCTTCAGTGGCTCACCCCTCTAGCTGGGGGTGTGGGGACAGGAGGTTAGCTGCCAATGATGTAGCAGGTGAAGTGACACCGGGGTCCAGGGATGTGAGCAGCCTTCTGGACCTCAATTATGGCTGTTTCTGTGTGGGGGTTTAGAGACTGTTTATTTTAGTCTGTGTATGATGCACACATTTATATACTGTAAAATAGGGCATGCATTAAACTTTTCAGATAGTGGCAGTGCATGCCTCCTTGGATGAGAAGCCACAAGAGAATCATAAATGTCTGCCCAGTACTTAAGAATTAATGTTGAATTACATTGCCTTACAGAGTAAGGGCCTGATTCGCAAAGGTAAACTTACACTTTTGTGAAGGCTTACTATTTTTTGCTATTCCCAAACTATAAGTTAATTTTACTACTAGTAATTTTACGACTGCAGAGACTCCACAGTCAAGTCAGATGATTCTGCACGTAAAAATGATAGGGCAGGTCTATCTTTTTTATGTGCAGAGTCTCATCAGTTGTAAAATTAATGTTAGTAAAATTGAACTTTAAGTTTGTGAATACCCCCCAAAAATAGCAAACTTACACAAAAGTGTAAGATTACCGTTGTGAATCAGGCCCTACGTGTGTTTGTCTATTCTCTGCCAAATGCTGTGGTAAAGTAAAAAATTTGTTATCTCAAGTAACATTTTTAGCCGGGCTGAATTTGTTCTCACCAGTACGGCAGGGTTAAATATGTGAGCATTTCATATTCTGATTGCACATTCCCAGGTAATAGTCAGGGACACTGCAATTATGTAATGTTGTGGCTGTGGGATTTTTCAAATGATTATGGGTTTCCCAAATTTGCCTCTCAATCTATTATCTGCTGCATAATCTGCATATTAAAAAAATTGTTTCTAGCTCAAAGTGATCAAAAGTTAAAAACAAATGCTGCAAAATGTGTTGCCGTGCAGGTGAAAGCCCTTCATAAAGGTTGACTGATCACCTTTCTTTTGCATATTGCTATAATTGGGTAGTAATGAGGTGCAACCAATAGCCAGACAATCCTAACAAATGTAAAGAAATGAAACAAATTACGTAACACTATCACAAAACTGTGCTGCATTACACCAAATAATTTGCCTTTTCTTGCTGCGTAATTTAGTCAACCCTGCAGCATAATTTGGTCTTCCCCTGACACATAAATTCAGTGGCCCTGGTTGTAGTGATCTTACTGTTTATCGAATCACATCTACTTACATTGGGACTGATCATATTTGCAGTTCAAAAAAGGGTTAACACTGGAAATGCAATGTGGAATGATGTATACACAGTAGCATTAATGCTAATTATCCATTTTACTTCAGAACTACATAATTCAGTCCACAGGTAGATTTTATAATGGATATTTGTAAGTGGACAGTTTCAGGGTGCATTACAGCATATACTTTATACAGCTATATTAAAACCAAATATGTACAATTTTCAAGACAAAATGATGGTCACATTTCATAAATAGTGCTTGGTTACTTTTTACATTTCAATGTCTAAAACTAGTTTTGATGAGGCTCACTGTAACAGTAAGAGGCCACATGGTTGATGATCCATGCACAAAAGCTGCAAAGTGTGTGGTCCCTCGATCTTCAGAGTGCAAAGTTGCAACACATACACATTCAGAAAATACATGCTGTCTGCTCACCTCAGATAAGTTACTGTGCTATTTTATCAATATCATTTTGTACAACCAAGGTATTTAATTATCACAAAATACACCACATACAAGCACCCACCATATGCATGAAACCATGTTTATTCCTATGCACACTACACTAAGCACACTCACACCAGGCTCGAATGAATGCTGGCCACAGAATCACCAACACCAGAATGAGCATGCTACACACACTTGTACAAAAACACAACAGGTGCAAACACACTCACATAGAACACTCAGACTCAAACTGCTTATGTGCATAGGTAATTCCCACATACAAGAGATACACAAGCGCAAACTTTCACCATTCTCAAACAGGGTCTCTAAAACTGCAAGCCCCAAAAACCCTCAGTGCTTCTCTGCCCTTAGATAAATCTGCCTATAATATATATTTCACAATGACCAATGAATGATAGATGGAGTACAACTGCCTGCAGTTGAACACCTGCAAGACTGAAGTCATGATGTTTCAGAAGATCTCCTCTTTGGTGGCTAACGGAGCGAGAACCTACTCCCACCACCCACGCCATAAACCTCTGTACCATTGTTGACTGCAATTTCAACATCACAGCCCAAGCCAACGTTGTCACTGCCTCATTTTCAAATGCCTTCCAGTCAATACCATCACCCACACTCATGTCAATGACATACTAGACTACAAGAACACCTTCTAGGTTATGATGAAAAAGCCTCTCATCAGGAGGCTACTGATCATCCATGGTACCAGTTCCTAAAGGGAGATAAAGGGACAGCAGCCTATTATGGTTGCAGAGAACAAAAGGGGGGAGTTAGGTGTCTCCAAATCAGAAATGCTTGTGTTGGAATGGGGAGTGGTACTCCTGTTTGTGTTGTGCCCTCACACACCTTTTCAGGTGTAGAGCATCATCATTGGGCACTGCTCCTCATGGGTGTAGCGCTGCAGTCCCTCATGGGCACAGCAAGAGGGCTCTCTGTCGGAGATCTTTGTAGGAGTAGCCGCAGTTGTGCATGAGGGTGTGTGGGCCAAGTGGTGATAGTGAGTGTTGTTAAATTAACCGTTTGGTACCCTGATAGGTTTATTGGTGAGTTCTCTGGGTTATGTTAAAAACAAAACGGGGATGGAGATGCACTTTATGCTAATTGAGAGGGGATAGAATAGATATAATCCCTCTACTCTCAACCCGTATGGCAGTGTTCTTGTGGAGATTAAAAGTGAAGAGTGGTCAACATATTTCGTGCTATTAATGGGTCCCTAATAGATCCCGCAGCGCTTCATCAGGACCGTCAAAAATAGTGAGGGAATAGTAGAAACAGGGAAAGACACCTTATATTGCTACAAAACCTTGTGTGGAGGTTGTGTAAACCTGGTATGGTTTTGAGATACGTATTATGCGTATACTCTAGTTCAAACCTAGTGGAGACAAAAGGGGAGGGGAAAAAACACAACTTATGTCAAAGCAAATAAAAGAAAACACTATGGAGTACATTAAAAACTGATCATTGTGTGGAAACTATCAGTAGCATCCCATGTGGTGGTTGTCTGTGTATGGAACTACGTAACACGGAATACAGTCGGTGAAGAGTGACTCCAAAATTGAATTAAACAGAATAGCGAACACCCTGGTGCTAGTGTCCACAAGAGAAAATTACTGAAAGGGTGTGTGGTATTGTTCGTGCCGTAGAATGAAACACAACTGTCTCACGGACTGGATGGCCGGAGATGGTAATGACAAAGTTAACGGTAAGAGGAGGAGCTAGTAAGGCATCATATAGGTACTGAGTCCTAAAGGCGTATGTATGACGCCCCGGCGTTGGTGCAGTGTCGGCATAATATAGTATATGCGGCATGGTGGGGGTAGATAGGGATATAAACCCCCTGATACGCTTATGCTGTGAGAGTTGGGACCATACATGCAATGCGAGTGAGGGGGCAGAAAAAGGAAAGTGTTGTGCCAAAAGGTGAACATGTATTAACATAAATACAGCACGAGCATGTCATACCCTTCCCGAGGTGGGGTAAGGCTTCTTCGGCGGGTAGCGGTAGAGTGGGGAGAGGAAGATGTAAAGGGGGTGGGAAAGCAAAGCGAAACAGCGCTGGTTGGAAAAACAACAACACTACAGTGTTTGCATCGGGTTACCTTGCAATCTCGTTGCGGGTGAACACACGAAGGGGAAGACTTACTTATCGCCCTCTGACCATTTCCTGGAGACCTAACAGCCTGCCCAGTCCGCTGGTGATGCTATCCTTGCTGTCCCTACATATGTAGGTGGGACAATTAAGAAATGCTGTATGTCACAGAGTGTGCGACCATAGCTAATGGGTGGATAAGGAGGTCCCATACCACTTTTTGCCTTCAAAAGAATACAGAATTTAAGAGACATCCTTGTACATACCTGCCCGAAGATCATTACTCGACATCAACCGACCCTGTTAGCATTACCACCGGTAGTTGGCCATTATTCATGCAGCTCCAGCACGGCCTGTCCTCAAACCAGATCTTCGAAGGAATTAGACTTTGGGGCTTACCAGACCTTTGCAACAGAGACGCCATACAAATTGCAATTCTAGGAACTGTGTTTATATGATCACATGCCCTTGCGGATCCAAGTACATAGGCATGACTGCTAGACCAGTTAAAGTACGGATCGGAGAGCATAAAAGCACTATCTGATGCAGAAAGACCACGAGCAGACTAAAATCCCACTTCTTAGAAAAAAAACACTCCCCTGACAGTCTACAGTGGACCGTGATTGAGTCCAACCCCAACTGGACAGCAACAGCTCTGTTCAGACAAGATCAACGTTGGGTTTTCAGACTCAGGAGTAATATAGAAGGGCTGAACGACGACGTACCCTGGACTGAACTGGTATCCGGATTGACTTTCACACACTTCACCCCACACATGTTTTTCATGACAGTAGGCATTTACTGTATATAAACACACCCCGCCAACATTTAGGAGGAGATTGGAGATATTTTTCAGTGCCAGGTCTTTCTATTATACATTCTATGCCCAAAAACCACCATTGTAGGTCACACTCATTCATTGTAATGTTGGCCATTACCTAGCTGTCACTACAAGTGGTGTGGCCCATATACCACCGGGCTATCCAATCAATACCAGTGCCCACGACCGCCACGTTCTACTCTGATCATGATCAGAACTTACACCTTCTAGAACTATATTTTCCAATGAAAATTCATGGGTTCATCTGAGCACTTATGACGTTTGGTTGTCACAACTGATCATACTCGAATACATTTCCAAGCTGTACCAAGATGGCCGACATCGGCTACAAAAAAACAACTTCTCATCCACATTGGCGTATTAGACACTACTCATACTTTCCCCCTTTTTTAGCTAAGTGGCATTTACATGGCCCCCCAGTACATTTGACATTTCCATACCTCTGAATTTGAGTTACTACCGCGCCCAGGAACTGTGGCACATCTTAAGATTGACTTACATATCACTATCAGACACCCTTCCAAGATGGCCACGATCTTCCTGATCCCCGCTCTCCTTATCCACCCATTAGCCGCGGTCGTACACTCTGTGACGTACAGCATTTCTTAATTGTCCCGCCTACTTATGTAGGGACAGCAAGGATAGCATCACCAGTGGACTGGGCAGGCTGTTAGGTCTCCGGATATGGTTGAAGGGCGATAAGTAAGTCTTCCCCTTCGTGTGTTCACCCGCGACGAGATTGCAAGGTAACCCAATGCAAACAATGCATTGTTGTTGTTTTTCTAACCAGCGCTGTTTTGCTTTGCTTTCCCACCCCCTTTACAGCTTACTTTCCCCACTCTACCGCTACCCGCCGAAGAAGCCTTACCCCACCTCGGGAAGGGTATGACATGCTCGTGCTGTATTTATGTTAATACATGTTCACCTTTTGGCACAACACTTTACTTATTCTGCCGCCTCACTCGCATTGCATGTATTGTCCTGACTCTCACAGCATGAGCGTATCAGGGGGTTTATATCCCTATCTACCCCCACCATGCTGCATATACTATATTATGCCAACACTGCACCAACTTCGGGGCATCATACATACGGCTTTAGGACTCAGTACCTATATGATGCTTTACTAGCTCCTTCTCTTACCGGTAACTTTGTCATTACCATCTCCGGCCATCCAGTCCGTGAGACAGTTGTGTTTCATTCTACAGCATGAACAGCAGCGCAACGCCCTCATAGTCACCTCGTTTCCTCACATTAACTGCCCGGTGCCGTGCATACAGGCATGCCGCATGAACCATCATTAAAGCGCATGTAGTCACGTTCTTAGCAGGTACCGACCATGTTTTAACGCTAGCCTGCCTCGCTGCATGTTCTGCCCCACTCCCTCTTACTATTTGTCTTTATTGAGTCTACTCCAGCCCCGCACGACCGCATCTTTCCCCACATTAGACTTGTCGTTTAGTCAGTGATCTCGGTGCAGACACTGTCTCCTTGAGTGCGCCGATTATGATCTACACACCCATGCATGGTTTATCCAAGGGCACCACCCTTCTTTAGGACACCGAGTGGTCCCACCGCAATACCACACACCCTTTCAGTAATTTTCTCTTGTGGACACTAGCACCAGGGTGTTCACTATTCTGTTTAATTCAATTTAGGAGCCACTCTTCACCGATTGTATTCCGTGTTACGTAGTTCCGTTCACAGACAACCACCCCATGGGATGCTATCCATAGTTTCCACACAATGATCAATTTTTAATGTACTCCATAGTGTTTTCTTTTATTTGCTTTGACATAAGTTGTTTTTTCCCCTCCCCTTTTGTCTTCACTAGGTTTGAACTAGAGTACACGCATAATACGTGCCTCAAAACCATACCTGGTTTACAGAACCTCAACGCAAGGTTTTATAGCAATATAGGGTGTCTTTCCCTGATTCTACCATTCCCTCACTATTTTTGATGGTCCTGAAGAAGCGCTGCGAGATCCATTAGGGACCCATTAGTAGCGCGAAACATATCAACCACTCTTCTCTTTTAATCTCCACAAGAACACTGCCATACGGGTTGAGTGTAGAGGGATTATATCTATTCTATCCCCTCTCAATTAGCATAAAGTGCATCTCCATCCCTGTTTTGTTTTTAACCTAACCCAGAAGACTCACCAATAAACCTATCAGGGTACCAACGGGTTATTTTAACAACACTCACTATCACCACTTGGCGCACACACCCTCATGCACAACTGCGGCTACTCCTAAAAAGATCTCCGACAGAGAGCCCTCTTGCAGGGCCCGTGAGGGACTGCAGCGCCACCCCTACGAGGAACAGTGCCCAATGATGATGCTCTACACCTGAAAAGGTGTGTGAGGGCACAACACAAACAGGAGTACCACTCCCCATTCTCACACACGCCTTCCCGATTTGGACACACCTAACTCCCCCCTTTTGTTCTCTGCAACCATAATAGGCTGCTGTCCCTTTATCTCCCTTTAGGAACTGGTACCATCTGCAGTATTTTACATTTGTCTTTAGGAGCATTGGTCCAGGACCTCATTCTAAACAGCTCCTTGTCCCACTCTCCCTTCAATTGTGATTACACTACAGATCATCCATGCCTTAGCGGCCAGAATCACTGTCAACCTTCCACGACAATCTCACATCTCACCTCACTTCAAGGAGTTACACTGGCTAAATGAGCATATTTGAAACTTCTCGCTAATATTTTCAAGGTTCTCTGGCCCAGCATACCTAAAAATTGCTTTCACAAACCTTCAGACACCTCTGCTTGGCAGGACTCCTTCTTGCACATATCCCATACATAGAGAACACCCGATTGGCACCCGAGCCTTCTTCTACATGGCTCCTAAAACATGGAATGCCATGCTGTTACACATCCAAAATTCCTCCTCACTTACTGAATGCTGGAAGAAGCTGAAGACCTGACTTTAGAATAACCACATAAGGCTTGGCTAGTCTCACACCTGTGCAGCACCAGGAGACCTCCCTCGGGTGAGAGTGAGATTTACAAATCAACATAACATAACACAACATATACAATTCATGGCTCTACATCCCAACCATTTCTTAAATCTTATCTACAATGCAAGTTTGGTGATAGTGAGAGAGCATTCAGTTCAGACTGGTACAAAACCCAACCATGGCTGGAGTATTCTGGATAATTGCTTTTTTTCCCCTTGTCTTGTGCCTGTTTGCCTCTGTGCCCGCATCAATAATACGGGACGGGTCAAGAGACAAAGTGGTTCTCTTACTTACATGTGACCAGGCCCCCATGCAAATGAAAAAATATTCTCTGAGGATAGCACTGGCTCTCTATGTGTATCTGCCCTATCGGTATTACAGAAAGGGCTGCACAAACATCAACAGGCCCATTCTGTATCTGTAGCACTCTGTAATACAGTTCTATAAGGTCACGTCTTTGACTGCAATTACCAGGTTTACAATTGTCAGGCATGACAACTGCTCTCAGTTGTCCATAATACTGCTTTCTTTTTTCCAAATGTATTGCTGTTTTTTAAACCTTTTTATCAATGAAAGTATACAGCAAATGAATGAAGCGAAAAGAAACAGTTACATAGTTCGCAGTGTGAAAAGAAATATGTGTTGGGTATATTGCAAGGGTTAAATGGCCAGTCTTCCAAGAGCAAATGGGTGTGGTAATGGGACCTAGATAACCTTGAACTATTACAATCTGCTTGGTGTCCAGGTGCTTGTGTTGAAGGCTTGCCTGATGGAAATTATGAAGGTTTGGGTTGACAAGTAGAGATCAGTTCATACTCTATAATAATTCTCTATAAGCTGTGCATGTGATCCAGCGCAAAGCCGAAAAATGGGGAATAACCTTTACTGATACCCTCCCTGCGTCGCAGACCCGACGTCACACTAGCTCATTCACACTAGGCCTGGGCGAAAATTCCGTTCCGCTCACGGAATTTGCGATAATTTGACATTTTCGCGTTCCGCGGAGAGCGCGAAAATGTCAAAATTTCTGCAATCCGCATCTTACCGGAATTTTTTTCCTTGCTTGCGCTGTAAAAAAATACATTCTCGCGTGCGCGCGATCGCCTTACCTGAATCCCCGCGTTCGCCGACAAGTTTTTCCGATCCGGTCGCGTTCTCCACGAGATGTTGGATTGTTGGTAGCCATTTGCGCTGTCTCGCGACAGTTCGCGCCCACATTAATGTCATTCGTTGCGCGATCACGTAATTCGTCGCGCGATCATGTCTTTCTTCTCGTGGTCATGCACCGCGAGACAAGTAAAAACAAGATGGCCGCGCCCGTGAGCAACCCCGTGGGTAAGCTGGCGAGCCATGATCACGCAGAAAATACCGTGAACGGGCGGGAAAAAACTTCTGCGTCTTCGCGATATTTCCGCGTGTTTGCGGAGATTTTTAACATTTTCGCGATAGTTTGCAAAAGTGAATTTCGCAAATTCCGCCCATCCCTAATTCACACACACAGTCACTGGTGGGGCCCATAACATCAGCACTCACACGTCTTTCTCACGAGTCTGCACACAGGAGGGATGAGTAATTCAAGCGCTGCACATGTGGGGGAAAAATACCTTTTAACCTATAGGGAAGGAAAAGTCATTTACAAATATACTTTAACGCCCTTTTGCCTACAGATCCTCAATCCTAAACATCAAGGCACTCCTCCCACTTCAGTCAATGGACCAAATTAGTTGGATTGGTTGATGATGATTGTAGAACCAGCTAAAACACATTTTTAAGACCTCAGATCTATTTCTCAAATGAAACTCACGACTCATGATTTCTCATTAATCAATATTTATTTATTTAAATTTCATAAGAACTTTCAGTACGCCTTTGTTTCGTCAAGTTTAGAAAGTTTTATATCAAATTTTCAAAAAAACGCAGAACTTCATATTTACCATTTGATAACTTTATTTCGGTCGGAGACCATAAAAGCACAGAATAAATAACAAGAAAATTGCACATTTCATTAAAACAATAAATAATGTCAAGTTAATACAATAGTTAAAAATGTATTAAACTGATGTTATCAAAAAGACTCATTTGGTAAAAGACAAAAGTATTTAAAGAAAACTTTTCCTTCTGCGCCAAAACCCATGTAAAAAGCGAGACATAGCAAAAACAATTGGGGGGTGAGTATCATATCTTAAGACCCTGCATGCGAGCATGCAGTGTCTAAACCCTAGGTTCTTGCAAATGCGAATGAGCCACTTTTTTCTTATTGAATGGTATGCAGGACAGAAAAACAGGACATGGCATATATCTTCACTGCTATGGTTACATGCCGGACAGGCTGCATTTTCTGATCTTGCCCATTTGCAGGTGAATGCTCTGAGCGGTAAGGTACCATACCTCAACTGCAAATAAAGCTTCCTAGCAAGAGACGGATAAATTACATCGAGGAAGGCCTCTGCTCTTGTTTCTAATTTTACTAGAAGAAACTCATTAGTGAGTTTCCCCAAGGAGCTTGAACCATGTAAGGTAGCTAATCTCAGCTCCCTTATATGGCCTCTTAAATCAGGCTTAGAAATCCGTATGCAGGCTACCTAATTTTACTATTTGGGATCCTCTAATTCATTGGCTCTGCATAGTCTTTGTCATAGATCGTCCGAAAGCAAGCCAAAGCTCAAAGTTCTTTGCTCAGCACGTTACAGTCCCAAAAATCGGCAAAGGACCAAATACGTGCAAGCATCTGTCATCGCTCGTAGATTTAGGAAAAGTTTGCAGTCATCAGATGATCTGGCAGCATCCGGAACGTGAAAGCAAAATGGCGCGAGGGAGATTATAAATGAAGAAGGTGAAGATTTCTCTCTATTCTATTACTCTCTTTGTATAATGAAAAAGAAGCAAAGAAGATACAATTTAATATTTTAGGACAGTCGTGATTGGCTGGTTGAGATCGTCCGATATCAGTTTTAAAGTTTTAGCTTTTTCCGGTTTTATTGTAAGGTTGATTATTCTCTAGGCTTGGCTGGTTGCCCGCTCTGTCCTTGCTCTGGTACATGTCGAACCAAAGGTCGTGACAAGGTTCAGGAGAATTCTGGCGCGTGCGCAGCTCACTCCGCACCTCGTGGGACAGTGGCCACTTCGTCGTGTGGTGTCAGCGGCCATCTTGGATTTAGGCCCAAATGCTAACTTAAGCGAAACAAACACAAAACAGTAATTAATATAAAGAAATAATAAATCTAATGTTAACCCCTTACTAAACCCTTTATGTGCTTGTATTTATCTAGCATATAGCAACATTTCAAGCCATTATATTCACCTATTCGATCCTCCTCTTGGACAACACACAAAAGCAACATATTAATATGCGTACAGATTTTAGTCATAAAAGTTATTTTAGCTATGCAAATGCAAATCCCACGTGTAATTTTAATATTAGTAATGTTGATTAATAATCATGCAAACTCGTCTAATAATATTATAGGTAATAGATTATTTAAATAGTATTTTAATGCGGAATGGGGGAGGTATACAACATTTTGTACTACCTGCTCCATCACATGCCTGTTTAAATACAATTTGATGGAAATCTAGGGCTTGTAGGCTACCTCCAGAATTAACAAAAATTGTTCCCACATTGGCCCATCTGAATGTACATTTGGCCCACCCAGAATAAAAACCCTGGAACCTGGTCTGGCTACGCCCCTGCCCTCTTGTCGGTCTAAAACAGGCAACCTCTCCTTCACACCCTGGGTCCTCTTTGCCACATCTCTAACAACTGGGCTCTCCATAGTTCTACATTCTTCAGGGCGTTGTGGCCCCTCTGACTTGTGGCTGGGTCTTGCAGCAGGCTGCAACACCTAGCATATCCTCATAGACAAAACTCAGGTGGAACTATCTCTGGGCTGATGTAGTTGCAGTGCTAGCCCTGCCCGCTAATGCCCGAGACCTCCGGCCCCATTCTAAGGAAAACTTGAAAAGAAGAGACTGTGCAGTTCTATTTTTTAGGTCGAGCCTAGAGCAGCGCGCATGCGCTGCACTTTGGGAGGCTTCATGTAATCACTCCAAACTTCCCCGCAAGTTCTCTGTGTCTGTTTGGCAACTCCCACAGATTCCATTGGCCTTTGCGTGTGGCTTTCAATAATGAAAGCACGCAAATGGCCAAAGGCGGATTTATGTCCCACCTTTTCTCAAAATGTTCACTCCCATGGCGTTTTGGTGTCGGGAGCGAGCAGCAGCACATTGTGGCAGCTGCATTCCTCCCTTGCTCCACGTTTGCAGCTGCAGGGGGCTGGTGCGCACGAGGCAGAGCAGTGTTTACAGCGCGCGCCTGTTCACTGCCTTCACGGGTGACTTCTGGCTTGCTGATTACACAGTCTAAGTGAAACGCAATGGAGGGCAGTAGTGTTGCTGCGTGCCCACGATGCTGCTGTGATTTCACGCTTAGCTCTCATTTGTTACCTGTCCAATTTGTCATGTGATGTGCTTCTTAATTGAGCATTATTTTCTGTTTTTGACAACGGGCTGAGTTTGAAACACAATCTAAACTGGACTGTTGACCCGGTGCAATTTCGGTGATGTCAACAGATTTTATTCTTTCATTTTTGAGGGAGGAGAGAGGGGCTTTAAGAAGTGGGAGGCAGCTAACACCAAAGTTCACAGTCTTCCTCTTTGGCATTGACTCCTTCGTGCCCTGCCTGTTAAGTACAAAGTTCAGAGCTTGTAACATGTTAGGCAGACAGGAGAAGCGTCTCCCAACCTTCCAGCAAGCCATGCATGTTTCCTTTTCTCATTTTTCATTCTGAAAGGGACACAGACTTCACGTTTAAATGACCTGTCTCAGGATAGTTAACGCGAAAAGTGGAAAATGATTACAAATGTAAGCTGTTTAAATTTATGCCTAGGAAAAAATTTAACTATAAATGTTGAATTTTATTTTAATACTAGAAAATAATTGTTACCAGCACTCCTTTTTCTTCATAACGTTTTTCTGTAAGTGAGACAGTCTCACATTTGTTTTTTTCTATTGTAAAACATGGTGGTTGAGGGCCGTTTTTTTCCTCACATGAAGAAAATAGAAGCATTTTTTTTGTGAATTTGGCAGTTCGGAAGACCTGCTGTTTTGCCTTTGGAGGACACATAATTCCTTAACTCTCCTTACAGCATGATTTATTGCTGCAATGGTACAAGGATTTGGGAAGAGGGGTGACTTACATTTAATTCCTGGTTCTAAGTTAAGGCTTTTTCATGCATTATATTTAAGGACTAATGTTTTTACTTACTTGCTTTTTATGCGGCTGTTAGACGTTTCAGTAGCAAACTAGTTTTTTGGTCCAACCTTTCTCTTTAAAGAAACAGGCGGACCCTAATTAAAAACAAGCATTGGCATAGCCAATAGTTCTCGCTTTCGGGACCTTATAAGTATTTAGTTATGCAGCACAATATCCTTGGTGCAACAACATCAACTGTTGCATGTCTAAACACTTATAAGGACCCAAAGGCGAGACCTATTGGCTATGCCATTGCTTGTTTAATTGGTCATCCCCCTTGGAGGTTTCCTTACGGTTCTCCTTTACGTTCAATAGAGACCGAGTCTGTGCACATCAGTTTTTTAGAGCTTAAACAATCATTTGTGAAAATCTTGTCTACAGATTCTCCTTTTGACTGTAGAATCAGTACTTACAGCGAATGGCACTACAATATTTAATTGGCACAAGTAGAAAGGCCAATCATTACTCTTGGATGATATTGGACTATCAGAAAGGGATCTAAGCCACAACATCATGCAGACTGGACCTCATAATGAAAACATTTTATAATGGAACATGACTGTTTTTATTTTTTAGGTTGTCTGTGCACAATTGATAGATGCCGTATTGTGAGCACTGCAGACAAGCATGTCTTCTCAATTTGCATCTGTTCTCACTAAGCTTTGGGAAGCATTCCAGGTAGGTACGTACTATATAAACCTAAACCTAAAGTAATGGGCTGGAACCAGATCCAAGGTGTTTTGTAGGGCATAGAGGAATCTTGGCAGGGCCATCATTTTGAATAGGGCGGCCCTACCCAGGAGGGAGATAGGGAGCGTCTTCCAACTGGCGATGTCACCTCTGAGTTTTTGAAGAGGGGGAAGGAGATTTCAGGCATAGCGGACCGAGGGGTCGAGTGAGATAAAAACACCCAATTATTTAAATCCAACCGTATAGATTTGTATTTGACAGTACCGGGGTGGGACCGGAGGGTCCCCACTCAAGACAAATAATAGGGATTTACCCCGATTGATATTTACACATTGTTAATTAATGAAATTGAGTGAAAAGTTTGTGAGAAAATAAGTTTTCGCATTACCTTGTGAAGGAGGGGTCAGTTGCGGGTGCTGCACTGACGTCACTGAGAGCCACGCTGAGATTGGTTGAAACAGCGGGCGTGTAGTTGATGTAAAATTTGTAAAGGGGGGGTCAGTTGTAAGGAGTTATACTGATGTCACAGAAAAGCCGCGCAAGCATTGGCTGAGCGAGCGAGCAGAGTAGAAGTTGATTGGACTTCCGACTAGAAAACGCGCTGGTATTGGAGAATTTTAGAGTTAAAACAAGCGTCTGATTGGTCATCAAAATAGAGATCCCGAGAATAATAATAGATAGTGGAGTTTGCATGTATGATCCAACATTAACAGGGACTAGCCCAGATAGAAGGTTTGTGGGGTTTGCTTACGAGCAGTACCTTAACAAGCACAAGCACGCAATGTACGGAGAAAAGAGAAAAATGACATTTATGAAAAGGGTTAAGAATTATTTCAAAAAGGACAAACCCATTAAGAGTAGAGAGAGGATTCTCATTCCTCCTCCAAATACGCCTGCATCATAAATTATGGTGGAGAGAGGCTATCATACCTGTGTAGAAAATTGGGTAGAATACACAAAGGATGATGGTATATTAGCTTTTCCCGAATACGGAAGTTTTAAAGGAAGAATATTGTACAATTGAAGAACACGAATGAATGAATTAGAACCCAGACCTAGATTGACTCAATATGAAGCTTTAGAAGAATGGGAAATAGAAGCCTTTGAATGTAACAGACCACGAGGTAGCAGGACTTTAAGTAAATATTACCCGAAATTTCCCAGAGAGACTAGAGATAGTCAAATGAAACAATGGAGACAGGAAATGGTGGCAGAAGGTTTATATCCTGTGTTAACATCAGAAGAGCAGATGGGAGGTAAATGTACAGAGAAGACCAAGCACTTAACCATGATAGATAGCGGAGAAACAGAAGAAGGGTATTTAGAGGACATATTGATAAAAGGTCTTCCACCTTATAATGATGGATTCAATAGAATGACACATGGTGCCCCGATTATAAGAACACCTTTGGTTCCCCAGATAGTACATGACACCACAGATAGGGTACTTCAAGAAAAGGAAAGGGAAGCAATAAATAAAAAATAGAGACAAATTGATTCAGAGAATAGCTCAGATAAACTCACATCCTGAAGCATTGACCAAACCAGTGACAATAGGACCGGTAGTTCCATTGTATGGTGAAAAACCAAACTGTCCCAAAAATCCTGTGATGCCTACTCCAAGTATAGAATGTAGAAAAGAAAAGGTAATAATAGATGATCCAGCAAATGAATGTGAATCAGTAATATCATTGATGGATTTGCCCATACCGGAGCCAATGATGGAAACCCCGAAAATAAATTTACCCAGTTGTTCAAAGGAAGTTAGATTAGAAACATCATCATGAACTAGAAGTGCCACAATAGTAACCCTAAAAGATATAGAGAGATGGTCTCAAGAAATAGAGAAGCCAATGTCACAGCCAAAATTATTACACATTTTTAAATTGAGAGTAGAATTGGAATAAATGGTTGCTGGAAATGTGGGTCTAGACAGGTTAAACACATACAGTGAAGAAGAATTACTGTTTATTTGTAGAAGCATTACATGAAATACAAAGGCATTTAATGAAAAGCTGAATAATTTGACATCGGCAATGGAAATTGACATAGGGAAATCAAAGGTGTTGCAGAAACCATATAGAGCAGAATTCTCTGATAAGGATGTGGAAAACATGAATGTGTCTGGAAGAAAGTTGCAGATCAGGGAATTGTTATTTCTGTTACTAAAGTGGGGAGATCTTGAAACATGGAAAGTTAGATGGGCAAAGAAAAAGGAAGAAGGCCAGGTAAATCAAACGACATCTGAATATGGTATGAGGGAAACAGAAAAAGCTGAAAGGTTGTATCCGATGAGAGAAGTACCCGGAGGGGGGAACGTACATGTGCCATGGAATAGACAGGATATTTTGTCTTTTACGAATGATTTCCCAAAATTGAGAGAGAAACCAGTGGAGTGGTACAGACAAGTTGAGAGGTTTGTGAAGGTTTCAAAAGTTTTATTGAATGATGTGGATGGTCTGTTTGACATAGTAGGACCTGCAGATTTGTGAACAGAATGTAAGATTACTGTGGATTGGCCTAGTGAGGAATATCCAAGGGACTCAAAAACAGGCGCCCCGTCAGAGGATGTAATGAAAAAGTATCAACAGGTAATCACCTTTCTAAAGAGTAAAATTCCCCCGAAAAAAAACGATTGGGTAAAGATAGACAGAACAACTCAAGAAAAGGATGAGTGTACATGCGTATTACAAACGTCTTTTACAGGTGTTCAAACAGTATAGTGGGTTTGAAAGTTTAGAAAATAAAGACATGACTCATTTTGTGTACCAATTTGTGTCTGGGCTGAGATTGGATATATCTCAAATGATTAAGCAAAACATGGTGTGTTGGCAGTCAAAGCCCATTGACGAAATTTTAAAATATGCAAAATATTGTGGGGACGAAATTGATAACAAGTGGAAAGCTTTAGAAGAAAAAGTAATGTGGGCTCAAGTAAAATTAGCTGAACAGCAAGAGTTCCAACTAAATAGGCAGTCAGAAAATCAAGGAAGAGCACCAGGTCAAGGTGACAATAATGGGGGAAAGCCACGGGAAAAATTGAATACGGTGTTAATGAGTCATTGTCAACAGGTTATAGATCTTCAGAGTCAATTGCCACCAGCCCCTAAATCAAATTTTGTGAGTCAAGCTAAGTACAGTGTGGACGCCGGAATTCCAGAAGGAAGTGTGAAAGAAACATTTTGTAACATCACAGTTTCTTTTGCAGGACCTACTGATTGATTATGATCAGGAATGACGGTGCCCAAGGGGGGAGGAAGGGGAGTGCGTGCTTGGCGCATCCCTACCGTTAGATCAGTCAGGACCTTACATAGAGGGTAAAGTAAAGGGAAATGACATTACCTTCTTGTTGGATATGGGTGCTACCAGGTCTACTGTGAGAACAGCAGTCATTCCTAACCTGCCCCTCTCGGGAGAGAATATACAAGTTGTAGGTGCTTCAAACAAACGGACTAGCACTCCAATTACAGAACCCATGGAGGTGCGAATTGGTAATTTTAAAGAAATGCATACATTTGTGGTCTGTGACTCAAGCCCTGTGAACTTGCTTGGGAGAGACCTGTTGTGCAAAATGAATTGCACTATATTTTGCACACCGGATGGTGTTGCAATACAAACCCCAGATGAAGATGGAGTTTACAAGTTCATGTTAGCTAAACAAGGAACAGAAGTAAATGAATTATATTCGATGATGACACAAAATGAATTACCTGCAGAAATCAAACTGACTGTAATTGCAGAATTATGGTATTTTACTTGAAAAGAAATAGGATTAATGGCAAATGTAGAGCCCGTAAAAGTGACTGTGAAAGAAGGTGCTGTTTACCCGAACACCCGACAATACAAAATGAGTCCAGAAGTAAAGGCAGGTGTCGCAGCAGAGATAGAGCGATTGGTTGAACAAGGTATCCTGAAAGAAATAATGAGTAGCCCTTGTAATTCACCCATAATTGGCATTAAGAAACCTAATGGGAAATATAGGGTGGTTCAAGACCTCAGGAAAATTAACAAGATTGTTGTACCATGTTGCCCAGTAGTGCCTAATCCAGCTGTGATTCTATATCAGATACCATGGAAAGCAGGATGGTTCACAGTGATGGATTTATGTCAGCATTCTTTTCTATTCCATTGCATCCAGATAGCAAGTTTTTATTTTCATTCAAATTTGAAGAGCATATTTATGTCTGGAATCGTGTGTCTCAAGGGTACACAGAAAGTCCTTCCATTTTTAATCAGATTCTCAAAAGATGCCTTGAATCTCTTGTATTGCCCAGAGAGTCAGTCCTGGTGCAGTATATTGACGACCTATTGGTGGCGTCAAACACACAAGAGGATGTGTTAGTGATTCAATTGCATTGTTAAATCATTTGGCAAAGGTTGGACATGAAGTGTCCCCTGAAAAACTTCAGTTTTGTAAAAATTCAGTTAAATACCTGGGACATCAAATAGAAAGAGGAATTAGAAGGGCGACCTCTGAAAGAATCAGAATAATAAGACAAATGCAGTTGCCACGAACACAAAAAGAAATAGGAATGTTCCTTGGAGTTGTGGGGTATTGTAGACAATGGATTGTAGGGTTTGCTTTACTAGCCAAACCTCTGATACAAATGACCAGAAAAAGAGCAAAGGATCCTATAGAATGGGATGAGGAAAGTATAGGATCTTTTAGAAAATTGCGCGAGTATTTGTGTGAAGCTCCTGCTTTAGGCATGCCAGACTATTCAAAAGAATTTGCATTATTCTACTATGAGCGGGGTAATTGTGCGCTTTCAGTTCTGACACAGAGACACGGATTAATAAGGAGGCGAGTGGCATACTTTTCTGCTACCTTGGATCCTGTGGCCTGTGCATTACCAGGTTGCCTAAAAGCTGTGGCTGCAACCTGTGTAAGCATATAACAGAGTGAGTCAATTGTGATTGGACACCCTGTCAAGGTGTATGTTCCTCATGCAGTAGTGATTTTACTGACCAGGACCCGAACACAGTACCTAACTCCCAGTAGGTTGACAAAATATGAAAGAATAATACTGGGGGCTGAAAATGTGACCATAGTGAGGTGTACTGTTCTTAATCCAGCTACCTTACTACCTGATCCTTACGAAGAAGAAGTGAGAGATGAGGTTGAGCATGACTGTCTTGACGTGACTGAACTTAGCACCAAACCACGTCCTGACATACAAGAGGAACTTTTGAAAAACGCAGAACATGAGCTGTTTTTAGACGGCTCATGCATGAGACATGAGGAGGGAGGATCGAGTGCTGCTTATGCTGTATGTACATTAACTGGAATAGTCGAAGCATCCTATTTACCAGAGGTCAGATCTGCACAAGTAGCTGAATTGATCACTTTAATTAAAGCATGCAAAATTGGGAACAATTGGAGAGTAACCATATTTACTGACAGTCAATATGGTTATGGGGTTGTGCATGATTTTGGCCAACTGTGAATGCAGAGGGATTTCCTGACTTCTTCAGGGACTCCTATTAAAAATGGAATTTTTGTGAAAGAATTACTGGGTCAATTCAATTACCAAAAGAGGTGGCTGTGGTTAAGTGTGCTGCTCACCAATCAGGAAATGACTATGTGACAGCCGGTAACCAATATGCTGACCAGGTTGCCCAACATTGTGCAAGGCATAAGATTGCCTTAAACAAGAAAATCGAAACTTGTGGAATCAGCTGCCAACTTATGCTACTTGCTGGAGTGGGAACTTGGGAGGAGGTGAAAGATCTGCAGAAAGCTGTAGACATGAGAGTAAAGGAAGAGTGGGTGAAAATAGGATGTCAAAGAAGGGCAGAAGATGGTGTGTGGGTTTGTTATGATGGCAGACCAGTCATGCCAGACAGTATGCTTGCACCAATGGCTAGAATGTACCATGGGGACACACATGTGGGCAGGGATGCAATGATTCGACTCTTCAGACAAGATTGGTTTAATGCAAAGTTCAGGAATGTAGCAGAGAGCCTTTGCCCGAGATGTTAACAAATGAACCCTGGCAGGAAACCTATGGTCTGCATGGAAAAGATTGGAAAGGCAGAAGGTCCTTTTGTGAGACTCCAATTAGATTTCATTCAACTGCCTGCTTGTCGAGGGCTGATATATGTGCTTGTCATAGTTTGTTTATTTTCATAGTGGGTGGAAGCATACCCGACCCGAAGAAATGACAGCTTGACAGTGGCCAAACTTTTACTAAGAGAACTCGTTCCTAGATTTGGATTTCCAGTAACGATAGAATCAGATAGAGGGTCTCATTTTAATAATGAAATAATTCGACTAATCTGTGAAGTATTCAAAGTCGAACAAGATTTGCACTGCGCTTACCATCCAGAGGATTCTGGAGTGGTAGAACAATTGAATGGCACAATCAAGTCAAGGCTCAGAAAGATGTATGCATCCACCCCATTGGAATGGCCTTATGCTTTGCCACTTGTTCTGATGGGACTCAGAAGTATTCCAGACAGAAATACTGGATTGAGTCCCCATGAAATACTCATGGGAAGAGCAATGAGGCAAGCATGTGTACCAGGACACAAGCTATTGAATATAACTGATTACTTGGTTTTGGAGTATTGCAAAGAGTTGGCTGACAGAGTGCTTTCTATCTCTCATCAGGTTGGGGAAGACGCTTTCAACAGACAGCTGAGCCACTTGCATGATCTGAATCCCGGAGATTGGGTAGTTGTGGCACCGAGGTGGGATAAACCGCATCAAGTTTTATTGACTACCTCAACAGCTGTAAAATGTGCAGGACTGCCTAATTGGATTCATGCAAGCCATACCAAAAGGGTACCAGCTCCTGAAGAAGAGTTACAATTGAAACCAGAAATCGGTGGTGCTGAAGGTTGCGCAGCTGAAGAACTTCCTATAGAAGATCCTGCAGTAGCTGCCCAAGATCAACCGAGCAACTATCAGGACGACTGGGTCCCAGTGGTGGATATACCTGAAGTACTTATAAGAAATAGAAGTCAAACACAAGTAGATAGACAGGAAGAGAGTGAGGACCAGACAGGAATAGAAGAACTCGCTCAGGAAAGTAGGGAAACAACTGTTAGGGAGCCTGAGCAGGAACAGCTAACGGGAGAGCAATATACTCAGACAGAAGAAACTCAAAGCCCCATTCCATAGTCTGAGGAGGAACAGTTAGGATTTAGAGAAACCGTTCAGGCAGAAGAAGGTAGAGAGTTAAAAAGACCTGAACAGGACCAGATAGGCATAGAAACGCAAGTTCAGGATACAGAAGAAAAACCAGACATTACAAATCCTGAACAGGGTCAGATTAAGGTAGATGAACCCATCCAGGCAGAACAGGCTGACATAAGAAGCCCTGGACAAGGTCAGATAGAGAGGAAATCTGAAGACGAAGCTGATCAAGTTGTGCCAAAATCTAAAGGAGTCTTGAAGAACTTGGCAGTGCAGTGAAGTTTAAGAAAAGTCAAAAAGGTGATAACTGGCCAAGAATTATCAAGAGACTGAGATACCGATTTAAGACAATCAATGAAGAACCTGATCAAGTAAATGAAGTAACTAGTCAATCTGGACCTTCCAAAGTAATACCAAAGCGAAGGAGTCAAAGATTGAAGACATTGAATAACAAGTTCAAGGGTCCTGAATGGACATATGTTATTCTTGAAGACTTTGAAAATCTCGATTTAAATGAAGAAAGTGATGAAGAACTGAGTGTTGAACAAATTAAAGAAGAAGTGACACCAACCTGAAAGAGAAAAGGCGCTTAAGGTGTTATCTCATACCAGGTTCTGAAGTTAAGAAGATATAATCTTCTTGCCCAAGATGTCTGATAATAATGTTGCTGGAAAACCAAAACAAAACTGTATAAATAAGTGTTTTAGGATCTGTATATGTAGTTTAATATTAGTCCTCATATAGGGGCTTATCACTCTGCTCCGCTTATCACCTATACCCCGGACCAACTTCGCTGCTGCCAGGGCCCCTGGCCTATCCCGGCCTCTATTTGCTCTCGTATCTCCTCCCTTGGTCTCTCTCCTGCTGCTCCCTTCCTCTGTCCTTTCCCCACAGTGGACACCCCTCCCGTGTCTTGCAGCACCGCTCCCTCATCATCCCCCAAAGCCCTCACAGCCTATTATCTCAACACCCGGTCTGCTGTTGCCCATGCACATGAACTGTCAGTCTTATTGGATCTCCATGCTCCCGACCTTCTTTTTTTAACCGAGACATGGTTTTGCGATGACTCCCTCCCTGCCCTACTATCCACCCTACCGGCCACCTACTATGCCCTCAGGGCGGACCGCCCTTCTGGTAGGGCCGGGGGCGGCGTGGCGGTCATCGCACGCACCAATCTCCTCTTCCAAACGTTACCTTTACCTGACATTGCAACCTCCGAATTTCTGGTGATCCGCACAGTCTCCACCTCTCCCCCCCTGACTTGCTTCCTTACCTACCGTCCCCCTCAGTCCCCCTCACAGTTTCTCCCCGACTTTTTGGAGGTCTTGGCCACCATCACAGTCAACAACTCCTCCATTCTGCTCCTTGGCGATTTTAATTTCTGGCCCTCCGACTCCGCTGAGTGCCCTTCCTCCAAGGAATTCTCCGATACCCTTCACTCCCTCAACTTCATTTCCCATGTCCATTCCCCCACTCACATCAAAGGTCATATACTCGATCAGATGTGGTCCCTGAACTGCTCGGTGGATTCACTCTCTATTACCCCTTGCCCCTGGTCTGATCACCACTTGATCTCTTTCCTTCTTCCCATCCTCCCTCCAGCCAAGCCCCCCCGGCCTAAAAACACCTGGGTCCGATCATGGGGTCGTGTCAACCTGGAGAATCTCTCTTCCCTTCTTACTTCATCCCTCCCCCCCCTTCAGGGTCTTCCTACACTTTCCCAGGTCAATGCCATAGATCAGTGGCTCTCCCACGGACGCGACGCTTTTGCCCCGCTCAAGCGCATTACCTCCAAACGCGACAAGGACGCTAATCGGTGGTTCACCGAAGAGCTTAAGACCACCAAATTAACAGTACGCCGCGCGGAGCGGGCATGGAGAAGAAATTACTGCCCCACTCTAAAACTGGATTACACTAACATCCTAAGCCAGTATAAAAAAGACATCTTGGAGGCAAAAACATCCTACTTCTCCTCCAAAATTTTAGCCGCGGAAAACCAGTCCAAGGAGATATTCACCATCATCCACAACCTAGCGTTCTCGGACAGATCCACTCTTAAGCCAGCCCCGTCCGAAGAACTCTGTCTCTCTCTCAACAACTATTTCATTCACAAAATCATCACTATCAAGGCTAATATCCCGCCACCCTCCCCCTCTTTTGTCGACCCTCAATGTCCCCCCCCTAAAGGTGTGCTTACCTCACTTCCCCCTATCACTCGAGAGAGCCTGATCACCTTGGTTCCCCTGGTCAAATCCGGCTCTCCTTTAGACCCCTGTCCCGCTCACATTCTCCGCCATATCTTTGTTTCCTGCCCTGACCCTCCCCTTCACCTTCTTAACAGCTCTCTTGCCCAAGGCATCGTTCCTAAACCCTTGAAATCGGCGGTAATTGTGCCCATCCTAAAAAAACCCGGGGCAGACCCCTCTGTCCCCGCCAATTTCCGTCCTATTTCCCTCCTACCATTCCTGGCCAAGTTGCTCGAGCGCCACGTCACCTGTGCTCTGAGCTCTTTTGTGGAGAATCATGGTGCTCTTGCCCCCCGTCAGGCCGGTTTCCGCCCTGCACACTCTACGGAGTCCGTTGTCCTGTCGGTCTTGGACACCCTTAGGGAGGGCATGGACACTAATCAGCACCAGGCCCTTGTACTCCTCGATCTCTCAGCCGCCTTCGATACGGTGGATCACACCATCCTTCTCTCCCGTGTCGGAGCGGCGGGGATCGGGGGGACTGCCCTGGTCTGGTTGTCCTCCTTCCTGAGTGACCGCACCCAGGCTGTTCGCCTGGGTGACTTCACGGCGGACGTCCGGAAAGTTCAGTGCGGGGTTCCCCAGGGTTCCTCTCTTTCTCCCCTCTTGTTTAATCTGTATATTGCCCCCTTAATCTTCTCGCTTCAACAGATGGAGGTCGGCGTATTCAATTATGCGGACGACCTCCAGCTTGTCTTCAATCTATCCTCTCCTTCCTCTGTTCTAAACTTTCAATCTGTTATGCTTCACATCAGGGACTGGATGAACCACAATCACCTTAAACTCAACCCAGACAAAACCGAGTTGGTGTTGACGGGTGGTTCATCCAGCCCCTGGTCCCCTCTCTTCTGGCCCCCTTCTCTTGGCCCCCCTCCTACCCCCGCTTCCTCAGTCAAGACACTTGGTATAAAACTCAATTCTCAACTCACTCTGCACTCCCAGGTGAGCTCTGTGGTGTCCTCTTCTTTTCTTTCACTGCGCACTATACGCAGGGTGTCCCGTTTCTTCACTGTCTCTGCTCTAAAACTCATCATCTTGGCCATGGTGGTTTCCCGCCTGGATTATGGCAACGCCCTGTATGCCGGTATCCCCGCCTACAGCTTGCATCGCCTACAACAGGTCCAAAACCAGGCGGCCCGCCTGGTTTTCAAACTCCCCAAATTTCACCACTCTACCCCGCTCCTAAAATCACTTCACTGGCTCCCTGTGCGAGCCAGAATTCAGTTCAAGCTTGCCTCCATCACCTTCCGGGCCCAACACGGACTCGCACCTGCGTTTATCTCCTCCGAGATTGTTTCCTATGTCCCCACCAGGGTACTTCGTTCATCCTCCCAGTCCCTCCTCACCATCCCACGCTTCCGGAGAAAGAAGTGGGGAGGCTCCAAATTCGCTACCCTCGCCCCCACCCTCTGGAACTCCCTTCCCCTTGAACTCCGTACCATTTCTCTCTACCCACAATTCCGCAACCAACTTAAAACCTACCTGTTCACAAAATATTTCGATTAATAAACTTGCCTGTCCCCCCAGCTTTTTAATTTAGGATCCGGTTAGTATCAGCGCCAAGAAACCGCAGGTATACGTGCGCTTTATAAGAAATTTTAAATTCAAATTCAAATTCTATACCCTACCTGATGGTTGCTGACAAACAAAATAGTACTAATGCACATACAGAAGTTGCAAACCTTAAAGGAGATAGAGTAGACTTAGAAACACCAGATGAGCTAGATTTGCACCACACTGTAGATAAGAATGAAACTGATTTAAATGTATTTGCATATCTCTTAGTACATTATGTAGAAACTCTGGAAGGTAGTGATTGTTACGTTTGCATGAAATTGCCAAACTCAGTAGGGGTAACGTATCATCATTAACCCTTGACATATGGTATTTCATGTAGTATACTAGCTAGTTTATTCTATAGAGCTGGAAAGCTGCAGTATTATTATTCAAATGTAGATGTAATATTTTCAGAAGTTCCCATGCCCATGCAAAAGAGCATGAACCCTGTCGTTAGTACTAGAGACTCACAATTCATGGGTGAATATTTCCTAACAATGAAGACAATAGATATAGCTGATGCACATAAACACAACTTAACCTGTAAATTCCACGAAGAAGAAAAGATATTTTTGAATTTAGTAGAAAACAGGAGACAGGATTTCCAATGAAGAGCCTCTGAACCGAAACCTCAGATACCTAAATGGGCTGAAAGAGAAGACATTTTAGTAACTGGCAAGACTCATGCTGCTATGTCTCTGGACTTTGAATAGAAAGGGAAAATCTGTCTCTATAGACTTTTAAAACAGAATAAAACAACGTATTTATTGGTTCCAGTGAATGTGAACATGATTTCCTAGTAATTGGGGGTTGGGGACTAAAAGGAGGAACTGATCCAGTATTTCCTGGGATTTATTATATTTGTGGAAACAAAGCCTATTTTAGGTTGCCTGATCACTGGTATGGGAGTTGCTATTTCGGAATACTATTCCCTAAAGTCTATCATGTTAAAAGAATCACTGGAAACAATAATGACAGTAGTGGACTAACTAGATATAAAAGAGCTTGTTTTTCTGAAATAGTAGGTGATATATTTGGTGCATTGACACCTTCAGTGGGGGTTCTGCTAAATTCTCGAAAAATGTGTCAATTGTCAACAGTAGTTGATCAGTTATCTACTGACACTGCTAGAGGATTTCTACTGATCAATACAGAATTAGTTGCTGTTAGATCTATGGTTTTGCTAAATCGACCTGCCCTTGATATTTTATTGGCAAAATCAATCAATCAATCATAGCATTTGTAAAGTGCACTACATACCTGCGAGGGTCTCAAGGTGCTGGGGGGTGGGGGGGGGAGGCTGCTACTGTTCGAGGAGCCAGATCTTGAGAAGTCTTCTGAAGGTCAGAAGGTCTTCGATCTGCCGTAGGCGGATGGGGAGTGTTTTCCATGTCTTGGCGGCGAGGTGGGAGAATGATCTGCCACTGGCGGTCACTCTTCAGATATGGGGGACGGTGGCAAGGGCGCGGTCTGCGGAGCTGCTGGGAGGGGGTGTAGAGGCTGAGTCGGCTGTTGAGGTAAGTTGGTCCGGTGTTGTGGAGTGCCTTGTGTGCGCGGGTGAGGAGTTTGAAGGTTATCCTCTTGTTGACGGGGATCCAGTGCAGGTCTCTCAGGTAGGGTGTGATGTGGCTGCGGCGAGGGATGTCGAGGATCAGGCGTGCGGAGGCGTTCTGGATGCGTTGAAGCCGTTTCAGGAGTTTTGGCCGGGGCTCCTGCGTAGAGTGCGTTTCCGTAGTCCAGTCTACTGCTGACGAGGGCCTGGGTGACCGTCCTTCTTGTTTTGGTGGGGATCCACTTGAAGATCCTGCGAAGCATGCGGAGGGTGTTGAAGCAGGAGGAGGAGAGGGCGTTGACCTGCTTCGTCATGGAGAGGGTAGAGTCGAGGATGACCCCAAGGTTGCGTGTGTGGTCGGTGGGAGTTGGGTGTGTTCCTAGTGCTGTCGGCCACCAGGAGTCTTCCCAGGCCGAGGGGATGGATCCGAGGATGAGGACCTCCGTCTTGTCCGAGTTTAGCTTCAGTCGGCTGTTCCTCATCCAGTCGGCGACGGCCTTCATTCCTTTGTGGAGGTTGGTTTTGGTGGTGTGGGGGTCCTTGGTGAGGGAGAGGATCAGCTGGGTGTCGTCGGTGCAGGAGATGATGTTGAGGTTGTGCCGTCATGCAATGTGGGCGACCGGTGCCATGTAGACGTTGAACAACATTGGGCTGAGGGATGAGCCTTGGGGCACGCCGCAGATGATCCCGGTGGCTTCGGAGCGGAAGGGGGGGAGGCAGATGCTCAGTGTTCTGCCGGAGAGGAAGGAGGAGTTCCAGTCCAGGGCCTTCTCTTGGATTCTGGCGTCATAGAGGTGTGTTTGTAGTGTGCGGTGGCAGACCGTGTCGAAGGCGGCTAACAGGTCCAGGAGGATGAGGGCCACAGTTTCTCCGTTGTCTAACAGGGTCCTGATGTCATCGGTGGTGGTGCTGAGGGATAGTTTTGTGCTGTGGTTACTGCGGAACCCAGACTGGGACAGGTCCAGGATGCTGTTCTCCTCGAGGAAGCTGGTCAGTTGTTTGTTGACAGCCTTTTTGATGATCTTAACCGGGAACGGGAGCAGGGAGATGGGTCGGAAGTTCTTGAGGTCCGCCTTGGGTTTCTTGAGTAAGTCATTGATCTCTGCGTGCTTCCAGCTCTCCAGGAAGGTCGCTGTCTCGAAGAAGATGTTGATGGTTTTCCGGAGATGGGGTGCGATGGTGCTGCTGGCATTGTTGAAGATGTGGTGTGGGCAGGGGTCTACCGGGGATCCGGAGTGGACGGTGCTCATGATCTTGATAGTGTCGTCATCATTGATGTTGGTCCAGGCGATCAGGCGGTTGGTGCTGGTGGTGGTGGTGGTCGTGGGAGCGGGGGTCTCAGTGGTTGCCAGGGTGGTGACGGCATTGAAGCTGTAATGGATGTCTGCGATCTTGCGATGGAAGAAGGTGGCCAGCGAGTCGCACAGGTCTTGCGAAGGTGGGATGTCGTTGGTGTTGGAGCTGGGATTGGAGAGTTCCTTCATGATGTTGAAGAGCTCTTTGCTGTTGTGTGCGTTGTTGTCTAGGCGGTCTTTGAAGGAGGTCCTTTTGGTGGATCTGATGAGGTGGTGGTAGCTGCTGGTGGCGTTCTTTTGGGCTGTGTAGCTTTCCGGTGTTCGTTCACGGATCCAGTTGGTTTTGAGTTTTTGGCAGGTTTGCTTGGAGGCCTGGAGGTCTTTGGTGAACCAGCTGGCTTTCTTGCTGGTGTGGGTGTTGGAGGGCTTCTTGAGTGGGGCGAGGGTGTTGGTGCAGTCGTTGTTCCACTGTCTGAGGTTGCGAGCGGCGGTGTCGGGGTCGGCCAGATCTGCGGGTGGGCTCCGGGCGAGGGTGGTGGAAAGCTGGTCTTCGGTGACTTTGCTCCAGAAGGGGCACGGCATCTGTTGGGTGAGGTGGTGCGTGGTGGATTTCCGGAAGGGGAAGTGGATGCAGCGGCGATTGGTCCAGTGGAGCTCGGTGGTGTGGTTGAAGGAGACATGGGAGCTTGCGGAGAAGATGGGGTCAAGCATGTGGCCGGCAGAGTGGGTGGTGTAGTGACGAGTTGTCTGAGTCCGAGGTTGGCGAGGTTGGCGATCAATGTGTAGGAGTTGGTGTTGTTGTTATTCTCGAGGTGGAAGTTCAGGTCCCTGAGGAGGATGTAGTCCATGGAGGCGAGGGCGTGTGTGCTGACGAGGTCGGTGATGGAGTCGCTGAACTGTGCTCGTGCTGTGCAAAAGAGTATGGAGTCTGTAAAATGCTGAAAGTGCAACATTGTTGCACATCTATACCTGACAAAAGTGTAGAGATTGGAAGGTATATTAATAATATTACACATTTGGAAGAAGAACTGAAACCACTGGAGGTTGACAGTGTATGGAAGAAAATAACAAATAGTTTTTCCACCATCAGTAGTTGGTTTTCTAACATAGGTAAAGGTATCTTAGGTCAAATATTATTGCCAATTATGGGCATAACTTTGCTAGTTCTGATGATGATGTGTTGTCGCAAATGCAGTGGGAAAAGAAAGAGGTACGAAATGAATGAGAAAGGTAGAAAAAGAAAATTAGAAGAAATACGACTTGAAGAATTGAAGGGAAATATTTACAAAAGAATGAAAGGATCCCAATTTAAGAAAGATAAAGGAAGGAATAAAAGATTTGAAGACATTGAAATGGTAGAATACTAAAGTCGGCATCTGATTTAATAGAATTTAGTGAAGGGATAAAATGCCATCAGATAGGGGATTGCTGGAGCAAGGTTTTGCATTAAAAAAACTTGCTCGCATGCAATCCTCTCGAATAACCTGTAACACTATAATCAATATGTCCGTGAGTACTAACAGTGCACCACATTCAACATATTGTATCTAGGGTACGCTTTCCTATGTGCCTTACTATTGAATAACACAAGTGTTCTAAAATGGCAGCTGAAAACGTGGGAACTCTTCTGCCTATGCGTCTTCTACATCTACGTAGTATGATGTTTTCTGTCGCTTTGGGGGGAAATCTTTGCAGCTGCGCAATAGCTTTTAATATGGCCGCTTTAAAGTAACGCACTAACGCACATGCCATGCTGAAACTAACCTATGTAAGTTCTACTAAGCCATTAATGCAAAAGATTTATTAAGTAAATGGGGTTAGAGTGGAAGTAAGTGGTATACAGTGAATTCATTTAAGTTTGTATTCTAACATATTTTTCTTTGACTTCATTAATAGTTCACATTTGGGCCTTGGAGGGTGACCGCGTCTCTGTTTCCTTGTGGCTTCTACGCATGCGCAAACGTCTGCTTATTCTGAACAAGTGAAGTAAATTGACTGGCTGCCAAACCCTAAGTCCAGCAGGGACATGGGAAACCAACTTTTGACCCTACGAGAGGAAGGAGAAGCAACATTGTAAAATAGACTTATCGATCCACATATGAAATGTCTGTGAGAATAAAGCTTGTTGGTATTAAAATTAAGGGGCGGAGATCTAGACAGTAGACTAAAGAAAATTATTTCACTTAGTATGGTGTGATGTCCTCACCCCACTGCTTGGCCCAATCAAATTTGCGGGTGAACATGGAATTGAAACATTTGGGGGTGGATCATACATTTGAATTGGTATAACAGAGGTAAGTTCTAGATAGTTAGACACACTTGATGCTGAGAAGCTGATGCTATGGTGAGATACTGCCCGATTTTGCTGCAATCTGACTGAAGAATCCAACACTAGGGAAATTCACGGAACAACCGAGGAGGTACATCTAGGAAGGGGTCCGGACGAGCCGGAGAGAGTAGCACCAGAGAGGGGTGTGATGCTGGCGTTACACTAGAAGAGGTCACCCTTCCCTGTCCTGAACCTGTCCTGAATCCTTGACTCTCAGATGTCGGGGTCCTCACACCATTCTAGGTAAATATAACTGTAGGGTTAATGCTCCGTTTTTGCTTGCTCTCCGTTCTTTCTCTCCTCGGATGCTGTCATTGCAAGTATTTATTAATGCAAAATGAATATAAGATAACTGTATTAATTTCCTGATGGAGACTTCTGATATATCCATGTGTATTTTGATTTGACTCACAAAATTATTAATTCAGAGAAACTTTTAAAACTCCTTCTGAGTCTGTGGTTCTTTAAATAACAGTTAAATGCATTATCGTATTTCCTCCCTATTCTAATCTACTACTAGATCTTATCGAATTGTTCATTTACTCAGGAGACAGGAATGGTAAGAATACAGGTGTAAAGGTTTCCTAGGGTAAAATAAAATTGATGACCAGTGGATATTTGCCAGCTCATTGTGTGTATGAATGTATATGGGCCCAAATGAGTGTTGTGTGTATGAATGTGTAGAGCTGGTAAACTCCGCTGCATCACTTGCCCTCTCCATATAGAAACAGGGCAATTTCTTTTCTAGGCGTACCAAAGTGCTCTGGTGATTTTTGCGATTGGGGTTTCCCAGTACACAAATTATCAAAATACTCTAATGGAAAGGCCACTTAATTGTATCATGTATGTACCTGAAAAATATCATCAGCAAAGGCAGGGCTCGAAACTAAGCTCCTAAAGGCAAGAGGTTCATAAGGAAGTGCCAGTTTGTGTGGCACCATCACGGTCCATTCATCCTGTTCCTCGAATAAACAAAGCGCAGACATCCCTAGTGAACATCTTTGCACTCATCTAGTAGAGGACTGCCTTGACACATCTTTGACCCTCCGTCTACTGAAGCACAAAGCAAATCAGTAGTTCAACCAAAAAACAACTCGTCCTAATTATCGGAGCCACTGCTTATGCCCACCTGTGCTGTGACACATATCTCGTGTTTTACTGCAGAGGGTACAGGATCTCCGGTCTTCTTCAGGGGTCTCATCTCCTTTCTCACAATAGGGTAACAACTTTCCAGCACACACCCCATTTCTGAACATCCAAGCTTTTGTCTTTCAAACTAGAGAGATTCTTCAACCTTCCATCATAAAATGAATGTAAAAATGAAGTGGGATCCTGTCAGCTGAAATAGTTATATGGACCAGGATCACCATAACATCCAAACTACGGTGAACACCAACGAATCAGCGGTAATTAAAGGCAAATCTGGCACCACCAATCCTTTTTTGCTGCCTTGATACAGAATGACACAAATACTATGTGAACAAGAATGTTCTCACTGCAAGGAAGAGATTCATTCCTTTAGACCATTTTAATTCTCTTCTGTCAACAAGAACTTGAGAAAACATCAAATAACTGTGAGGGCTATTTTCAAAAGAGTGTAAGACCATTAGCAGTTCTAGTAATGCACACCTGTCCCCTGTTTTTCTTTATCAATTTATTGAACCCTTTAAAGACCATTCATCTATAATATAGCTGTATTTCGAAGACGTATTAATCGAGACAATCAATTATTAGCAAAAAGCAGATTGGTTTAGAAAATATGATTTCCTATATCCAAAAGCTGTAAATGAAAGACTTGAATTATAATGCATTTTCTAGTAGACAATATGAAGATTTTAGATTCAAATGGGAGGAATACCACTTTGGGTCATATGTAGCACAATTAATAATTCACAAAGGTTTGTGGGAAAGAGGTGGATGTAAATGGCCACTAGGAAGCTGATAGACAAACTGAAGTATAACAATCAAGCTGCAACATTTTTCAGCCTAACAACTGCATACTTGCGATTTTCCTTGTTTTCTTTTTAGATCTGTTGTTAGGCAGGTCCTTTCGATTATCTTGAAATTACATATAGAAGCTTTCAGCCAGCGCTCTTTTTATCCATTGTTCTGTTGTTTTATTCATATTTTTCTTCCCAAGCTACAGCATACAGCATGGGATAATGGGTCAGCCTACTTCAGCCATTAGCTAAATTCACTGTGAGTGATGGCATTCTGCTCTTTCACAAGAAGCACATTTATGTACAAAGTTTTGTCTTCAGTCGCATGGGCTCGTACAGCAGTGTGTGCTTTTTAATACAAAATAATATTTTTACTTACAGACAGTTTTGTTGTATTGTCAAGGTGCTGGCCACTCCTGCAGGTATAATCTTTTACAAAAAAATAACAAAGCAATCATTGTCAAAGCCAAAATGCTGGCAGCTAATGCCAGACCTATAGTCTTTGCCAGAGCCTGTTCATATTGTTGCTTCTTTGGTATACCAGAAAAGTGGAGTAAGCCTCCGGATGAAAAGTTGCATATCAAACTCAAAATGCACTTAGATTAGAACTTTAGTTTACAGTCCAATATGAAAATGATAAAGTAAGAGATTCATTACAAATCTTAGTTCATAAATATTTCATATAAGTCATAAAGAAATTGAAGGCATCAAGTAAATATTATTTGGGGTGTAAACAGTTTGCATGTTCCCATATTGATGTTTGCACTGTTGTACCTGATAAATATCAAGGGACTGTGTGATATTTTGTGAAGAGCCACATGAGGTGGATGCTTTGAAGGACAATGGAAACCATCATAATTGTGTCCCAGCTAATTAGGCATGTAAATATGTAGCTGGGCCGCATCTATTTGTAAAGTTTTAGTTGTCATGGGTTTCAATATCAATATTATTACAGGGTGATTAGGTTTTGGGTGGCCGCACCCCACAAGCTCCGCGGCTGAGACACGGTCAACCCCTTCCCTTCCTTCCATGGTGCATTTGTTTCTGGTTGGAGAACACCTGGTAGACTACACGGAAGTAAGGAGCAGTCGGCTCCAAGTCACTGCAACTTCAAATGTAACAAATGCAACAAAATAACCGTAATTACTAGTGCTTGCACAAGTGAATATGGCAATTGCAATAAAGCAGGCTGAGACAGATTTAGTGTGCGCAGCGTGGAGTTCAGCCCTGCTGACTGGTACCTCGACCTATCCCAAGCGTGTTTTCTAGTGCCAAAAAGCCCTTGGTAGCCTCCCTGCACCACTGTGGAGCAACTGGTGCTTGAGGACTGCTCATCAGAGGTGGTCCTCACCGGGGGTAAGTGATTTGGTTACTCTAATGGGGTCTCCTAAACAACAAGGAGCTATAGAGGGACAGTTTCAAGCCAGATCACCCTCCACCCATCAACTATTCAGACAACAAGGATCTGGCTATCAGGGCACTCTTTACTCTTTTTAGTAAGACCAAAGTCAGGGGATGTTCACCTCAACCCAACAACTGTTTCAAAAATTATACAGTCTAATACCATCCTCTATGCCCGGGGTAATAGGTTAACTTGAAAAGGAATCACAAAACAGGTGTATGTCAGACCATTCATAACAACACATCCACTTGACATTAGAATATGTGTCCCACCAGAAAATGTGTGTGAAAAAAGAGAAAGTGCCTCACGTGCGCACCACCAGAGGAGCTACTGGCAGGTTCTCACCAGCTTGCCCACGTATTCATCATCATCGGCAACTTTCTCATGTAAAGTGAAAAAATGTATAGTGTCCAGACAAACAAATGTGTAAAGGTGTGCTTAGTAAAAGAATCACTAATAAAGAAGAAAGAAAAAACCAGACCCCGTGAAGTGCAAGAGACTGAATTGTCTCAAAACAAGATTAAAAATGAGTTAAGACTCACAAACCATGACCATGCAGTGAGCCGCTTTGAATCCTTTCTGTCAAACCACGAGTTGACCCTGATCTGTGACAGCCCCACAATAGACGGTTTTCCTGATGAAGGCAGTCGTGCCGAAACGCGCGTAGTTCCCATCTACCGCATTGTCTTTATCATTTATATGTCTATTGAGTTTTTGTGTTTTTTGTTGTTTGATATCAATTTATACATATTGTGTGTATTTTCTTTTATTCTTTTTCTGAATTAACTTCACTGTGTTCTATCTGTTGATTTGTATATATTGTTATACATTTAAATATTAATTGTTATATAAAACCCAGATTGAATAATATATGAAAATAATAACACCAAATGAAGAAATAAAAGTATTTTCTCTATCAAAGTCTTTTGTCTATATGATTAGCACCATAGTGGTTACATCTCTTGATTTATTTTGTGTTTATATTATTTTGGAGTTATATCCACTTGCTATAGTTCTTTACCTACCTGTTTCTTTCCCTACGTATAGCAAGTTTATTAGCTGTAGGGGTCCCCTTCTTTCCAAAGAGTAATTCTCATAGCCTGTCTATGAGGGGAATTTTGCACTAGTCTACATAACTGAGCAATGACCTATATAGAGTTTGTTACAGGCAATTGTACTAAATGCTTTAACTGATAAGCTCTGTACATAGATTCTGTGTCTTTACTAATTATACATTATTAATTCTTTTTGCTATTGCACTTGGTCCTGTCGTACTTTCGGCTTTTTCCTCTTTTTTTGAATGAAACATTATTTATATTGCGCAGCTATGCCCAATGGGCGTCAAGGCGCCTAATCCAAATAAAGACTGTGAGCGAAAAGAAACAGAGCCTACTGGTAAGCATTGATAAAGAGCCAGGTTTTCAATGACTTCCTAAAGAGGTCAAGGGAGGGCAGTGTTTTGATTTCCAGGGGGAGTGAATTCCACATCAGAGGAGCCAGTATGGAAAAAGCTTTGCTCCCCCATCTAGCCTTCTTGGCTCTGGGAATTACCAGTTGATTAAGCTCACTGGATCGGAGACATCTACTCGGAACGTATCTAGAGAGAAGTGATCCAAGGGCATCAGCCGGGCCTGCAGTTAAAGCCTTATATGTAAGGCAGAGGAGTTTAAAAGTGATCCTTGAGGAGATGGGGAGCCAGTGGAGGTTCTTCCTTGCTAAGATCATCGAGGCCAGCCAGGGCAAAGCGAGAGCAAACCGCGCTGCCGCGTTTTGTATGACCTGCAAACGCTGAAGCAGGCCCTTGTTGGCCCCGGCGTACACTGAGTTGCAGTAATCAAGCCTTGAGCCAACAAGGGCGATCACCACCTGTTTCCGTGCCTGAGGGGACAAGTAGTGTACGATTCTTTTCAAGGTCTTGATGACTCCCCAACAGGTAGCCACCGTTCTGTTGACCTGATGCTCCATGGAGAGCTGGGTGTCGAAGATGACGCCTAGGTTCCTGGCAGATTGTGTTGGTGTTGGGCAGCTACCTAAAGAAGGAGGCCACCAATCATCTGACCATATGCCCTGGTCCTTGCCAAAGACCAGGACCTCTGTCTTGTCCCCGTTCAACTTTAGGGAGTCGGCAATCATCCACTCTGCAACAAGTTGCATGCAGGCCCTAAAGTTAGAAGCGGTTTCACCCACAGAGTGAGTCAGGGATACCATAATCTGCGTGTCGTCGGCATACGACACTACCTCCATCCCCTGAGATCTTACTAGTCTTGCAAGTGGGGCCACGTAGATGTTAAACAGGGTCGGACTCAATGCCGACCCCTGTGGCACCCCACATTGCAAAGACTTAGCGGGGGAGAGGTATTCACCTAGCATGACACGCTGCTCTCGTTGTTGAAGAAAGGAGCTCAGGAGACTGAGTGCCGGTCCTTCTACCCCTGCCTCCCTTAACCTAGTTGTTAAAGTAAGGGGAGACAGGGTGTCAAATGCTGCTGAAAGATCCAGCAGCACCAGTACGGTGGTTAGACCCAAATCCACTTTTCTGCGGATGTTGTCCATGACTTTCGTCAAAGCAGACTCCGTGCTATGCAGCTTTCTAAAGCCATGTTGGGACCCGTCCAAGAAACCAGAGGTATCGAGGAAGTTTGAAAGATGGAAATTCAAATGGGTCTCCAACATCTTAGCAGGGGCCGGCAGCAGAGAGATGGGTCTAAAGTTCTTCAGAACTCCAGGGTCCAAGGTGGTCTTTTTCAGCAGCGGCTTCACGATGGCTTTCTTCCAAAGTGACGGGAAGATGCCCTGTTCCAATGCTCCATTCATGACTTCCAGCATCGAAGGAAGAATGATCTCTCTGCAGTTCTTCAGTACTTTCAGAGGAACTGGATCAAGTGGAGATGACGATTTAGTTTTGTCCAACAGGCTATTAAGATCCTCTAGCGAAAGGGCAGGGAAATGATCAAGGGAGTGAGAGGATTCTTTAGTCCAAGCTTCCAGATGTTTAATTTGGGAGAAATCCTCGGCATTAAGCGAGTTCCCCTGCGACTTTAGAGCTATGTAGATATCATCTATCTTTTTGTAGAAAAAGTCTGATATATCATTGCATAGCTCCTGGGAAGCTACTACAGGATCGGGGGCCTGGAGAGAGCACAAAGAGTCCACTATTTTGAAAAGCTCTTTGGAGGATGTTAAAGAACAGGTTAAATTGGAAAAATAATCCTGTTTTTCCTTAATGACTCTCTTTTTGTACTCACGTAGTAGGCTCTTATAGCCTTCTCTATCCTTGAGATCCCAGGATTTACGCCACCTACGTTCCTTCTGTCTGCAAGTTTGTCTGAGAAGCCTCAGATCGACGGAAAACCAGGGGGCAGCTGGCTTCTGTCTAGCTGCAGCTTTCAGGGAAGGAGGAGCTAGTTCGTCAGCGGCTCTGGTGATGGCATCAGCAAGTTCTTGGGCCGACTCATCCACCTTCCGCTGAGTTGAAATATGGGCATTGAGAATAAAAGGGGCTACAGCCTCCTTAGTAAAATTTTTGAAGCTCCTTTTAAATTGTTTTTTACCAGAGCCCACAATGGCAACGGGGCAGGGAATGTCTAGAAACAGCGGGACTGCTAAATGGTCAGACCAGGTAATCGGGACCGGTGTCCCAACCCCTAATCTAGGGTCGTTGGAAAAGATCCCGTCAAGGATATGCCCCGCCTTATGAGTCGGGTGGAGAACTCGTTGTGCAAAGTCACATGCCTCCAGAGAATTAAGCAGAGAACAGGTCTCTTTCGAAGTAACATCCTCTAGGTGAAAATTAATGTCGCCCAGAATAGTGAGATGGGGTCTACCAAAATAAGGTTCCAAAATTCTAAAAAGTTCTGAGCAAAAATTAGCTCTAGACCCAGGGGGCCTATAAAGTAGTATGCCAGAAAAGGAGCTCACCGGGGTATGCACAATACAAAAGTATAGCGCCTCAAAAGGATCCGTAGAGATCGATAAGGGTTTTATGGTACATGTGAGAGTAGATTTAAAAAGAATGGCTATTCCACCCCCTCTACAGCGTTCTCTGTCTAACCTTAGAAAGGTGTATCCTTCAGGAATGGCCAGAAGCAGATCATGGCCAGAAGACTCAGTAGCCCACGTTTCTGTAACAAAGATCCAGTCAGGGTTCCTTGAACTAACAAAATCGTGAAATTCAATCCCATGTTTGATCAATGAGCGCGCATTGATCAAAAATCCCTGTTTGGATTGGGAGGTATGACTGGCCGGCAAAGAAGAGATTGAATAAATGCGGGCCTGAGTAGGACCGGCAAAAGGAACGTTGCACGAGGGACACAGGTGGGCGCGACACAATACCTCGGGTCTGAGCTGATGATGGCAGCAGAGCGCAGGGGGTCTAAGGGACAAAAGGGTGCCATAAAGGTCCCCCCGGGAGGAAGGCGCGTCAATGCCTGGGGGCCCAGGGTCCAGCCCGTCCTGCAGCGCGTCCTCAGCGCGGACGGGCGCAGACGGGCTTGCCTTTGGCGCGCCTTCGGCGCGCCGCCGGCGCGCCCGCTGCGCCCGCCCGCTGCGCGGACGTGCGGAGCAGATGTTTTTATCCATTGGTGAGTGAGGAGGGTAGGAGGGACGATGGACTGCACCGTCTCCCTTCCGTTCCCAAGATGGCGGCTCCGGTGGGTGGGGGGGGGAGTGCCCAGCGTCACTCACAGCTGAGCTGCGCTGTCCTGTTTGACTGCTGCCTGGAGGGAAGTAATCTCACCCCAGGTAAGAACAAAGATAAAAACGAGCTATTTAAGATATATACAATTTTTTAAAATGGATCAGTTCTTACAATTTTTAGATGCTGAAGGCAGCGTTCGTAGTGGCAAAAGTATCTGTGCAGTTCTTCTCAATTAAAATAACACAGAAAGATAGCAGCGCAAGCGAGCGCTAAGAGCCCCGGCTTTCCGCCTCAAGGCGAGTGATTAGCACAAAATAACAAGCAATGCCGGTTTGTAAGTTGGGCGTCTCTTAAGTACTATGGGAGGGCGGGAGGGACGATGGACTGCACCGTCTCCCTTCCCTTCCCAAGATGGCGGCTCCGGTGGGTGGGGGGGGAGTGCCCAGCGTCACTCACAGCTGAGCTGCGCTGTCCTGTTTGACTGCTGCCTGGAGGGAAGTAATCTCACCCCAGGTAAGAACAAAGATAAAAACGAGCTATTTAAGATATATACAATTTTTTAAAATGGATCAGTTCTTACAATTTTTAGATGCTGAAGGCAGCGTTCGTAGTGGCAAAAGTATCTGTGCAGTTCTTCTCAATTAAAATAACACAGAAAGATAGCAGCGCAAGCGAGCGCTAAGAGCCCCGGCTTTCCGCCTCAAGGCGAGTGATTAGCACAAAATAACATAATCTACTGTATATTTCCTTTTTTCATCCTTTCTCATTTTCTATGACTTGATTATACATACTTACTCTTTGCTGTAATTGTTATATTGTTCCCCTACTAATTTGAGCATAATGGGCCTGTTCAGTGATCTATAGCTCGATACTTTCTTCCGTTTAGCTAAGTTGTGTCTATCTTTGCATATAGTGCACCTTCCGGGACGGGGTTACCACCATGTCAATCTGAAAACCTTTGGGTTTTCAGATGATGATTTTGTATCGATGGTTGGAGCCAGTATTAATTTTGATAATAGACCTATAACTAATTCTGACCAAAATGAAGACCTTCAAAAACTCTTAGCCCTCCGTAAAAAAACCAAAAGAATAGAACTTCATGGTCTATTCATGCTGGAGTATTTAAAGGCAGGAATTATCCCACAAGGATTACAGATTAAGAATATACCTGGCCTGTTTGTTCATATCAAGGAGTTTTTGGAAAAATGGTCCCTCATTGCCAATCGCTGTTCGAGAGACCTAATGATGCTTATAGTTGAAACCGCAAAAGAGATATTCACACAGCTATTGAATGAAATCTCAGAGTTAGAGAACAAAATAAAATTGTCTACAGTGATTGAAGACACTAAAAAGAAACTTGAAGAACTGGAAAATGAACTAAACTCATATAAAGAATATCTTTTGAAACGCAAGACCGATAAACTGAAAAAAGATATTAGATATTTCAATAAGGAACACATCTATCCATATCTTGCGGATGGCTACTATTCTCAATCTGATCTCACAGGTTCAGATCCTCAACTTTATCAACAACCATATAGATCATTTAAGAAGAAAGTCACTACCTTCTCTGACACATCAGACTCTGACAATGAGGGAACTAGTTCAACATCCGAGAACAGAGGAAATAGGTTTGCCCCACGTTCCTATCAAGGCTATCGTTCTCCTTTTTTAGGGAGACGACACCAGAGCAGAGGCAATTGGCGACCTCAATACCAGCAACAATATCAATCACACTACCAACCTCCACAACAGTATCAACCTCGTGTGCAATATCAGACCCCATTTCGGGGCCATCAACAAGCAAATCAGAACCAATACCTAGAAACCCGGAATGCTCGGTATTGGAGACAATGAACAATATTCCCATTTTTAACCTAAGCACATCTAGCCTCAGCCAGGCATCATTTTCTCTTCTCTCAAAAGGATTATCCTATGTTCCACATTCAGGCCTTAATAAGTTTGAGTTATTCAATGACCTCAATGCTTTCTTCCGAAAGATTCGGTTAAAATTCTTTTTCTCTTATATAGAAAATGTGGCCCCAGAGACTAACCACTCCGGTTTAGCCCCTAAATCAACGTTCACCCCTAATCTAGAACAAGTTGCATCTGAGGTTAGGATTTTTGAAAAAGTGGTATTTGATAAACTTACCATCGCTACCAAATATGTCCCAAAAACTCCCTTCAATTTGACTACTGAGGAATATGAGGCTTTGAATATACTTAAAAATTCACCTGAAATCACCATAAAAATGTGTGATAAAGGAGGTGGTATAGCAATATTGGATACAGCCCAATATATAAGTAAAATTGAGGATATGTTGATGGACAGTAGGTTTTACACCAAAATAACTCGAAACCCCGCTCAAAAGATCAAACTTAAAATCTCCAGGCTAACAACTAATGCCGTACAAAATGGTTTCATTTGTGAAAAAGAATTTAACTATATGATCATAGATAATCCCAGATTGGCAAGCCTATATGGCACCCCCAAAGTACATAAGGATGAAATTGATCCACCTTTTCGACGGATTGTAACCACCATCGGATCCATTACTGAGCCGGTCTCAAAATATTTGGACTCCATGCTACGTCCATATATTCATGCTATTCCTGGATATGTCCAGGATACTGGATATATAATCAATCTTTTGGAAGGCACTTCGTTCAACTCTAGGAGACAATGGCTTGTCACCCTGGATGTTGAAAGTCTGTACTCCAATATACCTGGTGAAGGAGCCATCACAGCTGTGAAATGGTTCATTGAACTCTATGACATTGAGTGTAGTACCAATTTTATTACTAACTGCCTGAAAATTATCCTCGATGAAAACATCTTTGAATTTCGGGGTGAGCTCTATAAGCAAACCAAAGGAGTTAGTATGGGCGCTTCTTGCGCCCCTATAGTAGCGAACATATATATGGCTCACTTCGAACAAAAATTCATTTTTAACGAGATGGCACCATTCTTTGAATCTGTTCTACACTGGTCACGATATATAGACGACATCGTGTTTATATGGGATGACAATGAAGACAATCTGAATGAATTCATCATGTGGCTCAACCTTTGTGATGTTAATTTAAAATTCACATCCCATATAAGCAATACACAAATAGAGTTCCTAGATATATTCATCAATCACGAACTCGGTCATCTATATGTCGATCTGTTTACTAAAAGTACTGCTCGCAACACTTTGTTGCACTATGAAAGTTTTCATCCCACGAAACAAAAAAACAGCATCCCCTTCGGGCAGTTCCTGCGCCTTAGGCGGAACTGCACCAAGTTGGAAGATTTTGACAAAAGATCTATAATCATGAAAAGGAAGTTTCTGGATAGAGGTTATCCTCACAGACTCGTTAGAGAGTCATATAAAAGAGCGAGGTTCTACGATCGTCAACACCTACTACAGGGTACCAAACAAAAACAGGAAGCAGACTTAGTGTTTGTTACTCGTCACTCACTCCTGAACGAACAAATTCGTCAGATTATTTGTTCAAATTGGCACCTTTTAAATGTGAACAGAACAAAGGTAAATTGTATACAGAAACCTCTTTTTGCTTATCGCAAAAATAGAAACCTCAAAGACCATATTGTCAGATCCCGCATGCCTATACGAAAAGAGCCAATACAGAGAAGTATTGAAGACATGCTCCCCACAGAGGGCAACTTTAAGTGCGGAACTTGTAAAGTCTGCCCTTTAGCGATTGAAACGAAACAACTCATTTTCAATGGACAAACCATTGTGTCAAAGGGTACAAGTAACTGTAAGTCGAAAAATATCATTTATTTACTAATATGCCCCTGCGATAAAGGATATGTGGGTGAAACATCTAGGTCCCTTAACATCAGACTTACGGAACATCGGTCCGCTGTTAGGACCAAAAAAATGGCTTCTCCCTTGGTTTCACATTTCTTGGATAACAACCATACTGAAGATGATATACAATGGTTTATCCTGGAAAAAATCCTTGCTAAAGAAGGCATGAATTCAGAGAGAATAAGAAAGAAACGTGAAGTATTTTGGATTTTCAGTCTGGATACTGTTAAAAAGGGTTTGAACTTGGAAATACCTTGGGACAGGGCTATTATTTAATTCTAGCCCCCAATACCTTCCCAGTTATCCTGATATTTAATAACCTTTATAGGTGGGTATATTGCACCTTTCTGGTAGTTTCTGCTTCCTCCCCTCTACTTTTGAGTCCTCATACATGGACTATTTCACGTACGTATAATTAAATATCTTATATGCAGTGGGGTCTATTAGAGTGTTCACATGATTTTGAATTTTTTATTGCCTGTAGAGATAAACCCCCCCCTTTTTTCTATGAAATCCCACATAAGCTTCTTGATACTCTTTCCCTTTTAAGATGGCACCCGTATTTGTGGGACTTACCATATACGGTCGAGTATCCACTCTTTAAAAGTATTTTCATCATTCTGGCAATGTACTTTATCGACATTGTTATAAGTTGAGACCTACTTATGTTGGGCACCTTCAATTTTTGGTCCTTGCTGTGGTTGCGCCTTTTACCTTATCTTTTAATTCTAAATTTGAATTGTTGTCCCTCGTTTAATTCACTATCGGGACTCTATATGGGCAGCGCCATCTTGAATACATCAGTGTAGCTTCTTTGTGCGATGGTCCGCCTTTTATGTCTATTTCTCTGACCTGAAGTATTGGTACTTGTGTCGAGGAGCTTTGCCACCTGTCTCTGATTAGCCTAAACCCATTTGAGTGTTTGGCGCGCTTATCGACCGGTATATATATGATCTGACGACATAGTAATAGTTGACAGCGCCATCCGTATTCGAGTTTGGCAGCCATCTACAGCACCAATTCGCGTGTATATCAGGTATGTTTACATGGCCCTCGCGATGAATGAGAACCCTATCGTTAGCACTACTCTTATGACTTATAGCTTGTTTATTTTCACTTTACTTCATTTTTTAGACCCATTTGGGCAACGCATGCGTGATTGTCTACAACCTTGAACCCCGCACGAGTTTAGGTGGATTGACGCTTTTTCAGTCAGCACTCACTAGTATCATTTAGGAATCGAAACTAAACGTATCTTTAGTAAGTAGTCATTGACTTTTTAAATCGTTGTCACTAGTTGGCCATTTATCGAGATATCAGATACATGGGTAGCTTTTTGACTATCATTCTTTTTCGATTTCTTTTCTTCGTTTCTAGTTTTAGTTTTTTGCTGTCTGTGGACTTGATATGTACTTAAATAGCTGATTCGGGAAGAGACGTACACACTATCAGCCGTGGAGCGTCTTGCCATACATCATCGTATATGATTTTTATTTAAGTAAGTATAGCAGGATGTCTTTCCAGACTTAATTAATACAACAGTATATATTTAGTTACCCTCCTATCTGTATCCTTTGTCTCCTTTAATTAGTAAGAACTTCTGAAATTTATAGTCTTTGACTACGCTACCCCTGCCTGTAGTCTTCGAATTGACGTTCTACCCAGGCCAAGATTTACCCTACATCTTACACCCAGTTACTTATTAAGTGCATTTACCATCTTTTTTCACCCCTTGTATGTACAATTATCTGTAACTGCTGTAGTTGGGTCCGTTGAGCGATATAAGTCTTTGATCTTTATTCACTCTCCACCATTTTTCACTGTTTTTTCTCTATTAAATCTTCTTTATCTTTTCTTTTTTCACTTTATTGTGTATTTCTTATTTTTGTATATAACTGGCCTTGTATAGACAGGACTATTATAGTATAGTAAATGTAATTAGCTAAACGAGAATGATAAGATAGATTGTACATATGTATATAATGATTGGAATGCATTTTTGTCGAGATATACTGTATCCTTTATAGTTCGTGTATATCTCTCTTTCTTTTTCATGCATTATTAGACAAGGAATCATGATCTTAAGGTGTCCATCTGAATGTTACATATATTATGTCTTGTATTTGGTCTGTTCTGTTTCAAACTGTATAGTTTCTATTTTTGTAAATATTGTGTATTAATTGTTTATAATTACTATGTACATGTACATTAATCCCTGGAATGTAACCACTTTCTCTTATGTTGTTCTTATGTATATGTGTTTTTCACTGTCAGCACAATAGACGGTTTTCCTGATGAAGGCAGTCGTGCCGAAACGCGCGTAGTTCCCATCTACCTCATTGTCTTTATCATTTATATGTCTATTGAGTTTTTGTGTTTTTTGTTGTCTGATATCAATTTATACATATTGTGTGTATTTTCTTTTATTCTTTTTCTGAATTAACTTCACTGTGTTCTATCTGTTGATTTGTATATATTGTTATACATTTAAATATTAATTGTTATATAAAACCCAGATTGAATAATATATAAAAATAATAACACCAAATGAAGAAATAAAAGTATTTTCTCTATCAAAGTTTTTTGTCTATATGATTAGCACCATAGTGGTTACATCTCTTGATTTATTTTGTGTTTATATTATTTTTGAGTTATATCCACTTGCTATAGTTCTTTACCTACCTGTGACAGCCCTACTTACATCAAGGGTGAAACATTGGACCTTATCATTGCTAAAATGGGCAACACCACATTGGAGTCCATTATCACCTGTGACTGGACAGAACACTACAGTATCACCTTCTTCATCAATGTTGCTGTGATCCCAAATAGAGCTCGAGTGAAGAAAACAAAACAATGGAAAAGGAGTCTTTGAAGCATAAACCCTAATGATTTATCTACCCCCTGTAATGACACCTTGTCTCCTCAGATGGACATGGTAGATGTTCACCACTTCACAGACTTCAACCATAACGCCATCTTGAATGTCCTTGACTCAATCACCCCCCCTCAACTAAAAATTATAGCCACCAAACTCTCTAAACCATGGTTCGACGACAACCTGAATTCAGAAAGATGTAATCTGAGATTAGCAAAAATAACCTGGAGATCCTTGCCTTCTTTGTAGCACCGAAAACTCTTAAGATCAGTGAGGAACACATGCAGCAGAAGAATCAAATATGCCAAGGCCAACTCCTTCAGAACCCTGCTAGACCAAGCTAGAAATCCACACCAAAAAACTTTTTTGAAATTGTCAAACAACAGTCGCTCAACGTACCAAACCCACTTGACAATGGGTCCATCACACTACCAAACTTCGAGGACTTGGTTTGGGTCCATGCAGCCTGTGTGCAGACTGGTTTTGAGACAGAGAAGCAGTCTGTCCATATGCTCCTTTTGAAACTGCTCCAGGACATGTCAGGCTATAGCTGGTGGAATAGAGGTTGAGTCTGGGGAAAACAAAGGTTCTGGCTGAAAATATGAAAGGTTTGGCTGGGAATATAATTATATTATTTGACATTTGATTTTATGTCTGTATATTTGAGACTATATCTGTTATATGATGATTGTACTTGAGCATTAGATGGTTGTGTGTATGATGGCATGCCCCTTTGCTGCTCACTGTTGTACATCGGGCATACAATGCAACATCCTTTATATGGTTGAAAACTTAAATAGTGTCTTTTTTCTATTAATAAGGCATGGTAACTTGCTTTTATTCTAGGCCTTTTAAGTACAATGATACCGTCAGAAAGCTTGACGCCTTGGGCTGCTTTTGTTGCTGGGGGCAGATACTCCTGCTCCCGGTAACAAAAACGGCCCCCCAGAGGTCTAAAACCGGCCCCCACCCTGGCGACCCACCGGGGTAATGCCCAGGGCCTGCTACGGCCAATCCGGCCCTGCTCTGGAGAAGACGACTTCTCTGGCTGCTGCTTTTAACTCCACACAACTTCCTTCATGTCTAACTGGCCATCTGAGAGAAAAACTAAGACAAGAAGTTTTTTAGCACTTCACTTCCTCTCAGCCTAATTTACAGTTACTACCTCAGAAACTGTACCATCTTAAAGTGAAACCTTGTTTTTGCACTAATAAAAACATCCCACTGTGCTACCGCATATTACTGACTGCCCTTTTATCTTTTGACTCGTACCACTTACCAAATCATTTTTAGCTCTGATTATGTTTAATCCCACACCCAGCTCCGAAGCGTCTGTTTGGACAATGAATGGTTTGGAGTAGTCTGGACTCTTTAGGATAGGTGCTGTGCACATGGCCTGCTTTAGGTCATCGAATGCCTTCTGACAGCTTGCTGTCCACTGAACTTTTTTTGGCATCTTTTTACTTGTCAGGTCGTTTAGCGGGGTCACAATGGATCCATAATTTCTGACAAATTTCCGGTAATAACCAGTCAGGCCCAAGAAAGCTCGAACCTGAGTCTGGGTGGTTGGAGGAGCCCAGTCCTGGATGGCCTGTATTTTGCTCTCCAATGGTTGAACCTGGCCTCCACCTACAAGGTGGCCCAGGTATACAACCTGTGTCTGCCCTATCTGGCACTTGGTGGCCTTGATAGTGAGGCCTGCCTTCTGCAGGGCCTCTAACACTTTCCTCAGGTGGACCAGGTGATCCTCCCAGGTGGAGCTAAAGACAGCGATATCGTCCAGATACGCCGCACAGAAGTCGTCCAACCCAGTGAGAACGCGATTCACCAGCCTTTGGAAGGTGGCAGGTGCATTTTTCAAACCAAAGGGCATTACCACGAACTGATAATGCCCACCCGGGGTAGAAAATGCTGTTTTGGGCTTGGCCTCCTCAGCTAACCTGATTTGCCAATACCCAGCTGTCAGGTCAAACGTACTTAAGTAGTTGGCCGAGGCCAACCGGTCGATAAGTTCGTCTGCTCTTGGTATCGGGTGGGCGTCGGTCTTAGTGACCGCATTGAGACCTCTGTAGTCCACGCAAAACCTCATCTCTTTCTTACCGCCCTGGGTGTGAGGTTTCGGCACGAGCACTACGGGACTAGCCCAGGGGCTGTCCGAGGGTTCAATGACTCCCAGCTCCAACATTTTCTGCACCTCTGTCTTGATGCAGTCTCTGACATGATCAGGTTGCCGATAGATTTTACTCTTTACGGGTAGACTGTCCCCAGTGTCGACCTCGTGGGTACACCACTTGGTCTGACTGGGTGTCAGAGAGAACATATGTCGAAAGGATTGAAGAACCTGTTTACAATCCTCTTGTTGATGTCCAGAGAGGCTGCCACAAAAGACAACACCATCTACTGATCCATCGTCAGGGTTCTGAGAGAGCAGGTCTGGGAGAGGGTCACTCTCCTCCTCCTGTCCCTCATCTGTGGCCATGAGCAAGCCCATGCCCTCCCTGTCGACATATGCCTTGAGCCTGTTTACGTGGAGCACCCTGTGGGGGCTCCGGGGAGTTCCCAGGTCTACCAGGTAGGTGACCTCTCCCTTTTGCTCAATGATCGTGTGGGGCCCAGACCATTTGTCTTTGAGTGCTGCTGGGGCCACTGGCTCCAGCACCCACACCTTCTGTCCAGGCTGGTACACAGTCCGGACAGCCTTTTGGTCGTGCCAAGCTTTCTGTAATTCTTGGCTCGCCTCAAGGTTTTTAGACGCCTTTTCCATGTACTCCGCCATCCGCGAGCGGAGACCGAGCACATAGTCCACAATGTTTGATGCCGGCTTTCTGAGAGGTCTCTCCCATCCTTCCTTTACCAAACAAAGGGGTCCCCTTACAGGATGTCCGAACAGAAGCTCAAAAGGGCTGTAGCCAACCCCCTTCTGCGGGACCTCTCTGTAGGCGAACAAGAGGCAGGGTATCAGGACATCCCATCTCCGCCGAAGCTTTTCAGGTAGTCCGTGAATCATCCCTTTTAGGGTCCGGTTGAATCTCTCAACCAGCCCATTGCATTGTGGGTGATAGGGTGTGGTGAACTTGTAGTTGACACCACATTCCTTCCACATAGCAGTCAGATATCCCGACATGAAGTTTGCACCTCTGTCTGAGACGACCTCCTTAGGGAAGCCCACTCTGGAGAACACTCCAAGCAGGGCCCGTGCCACCACAGGTGCTGTAGTGGTCCTAAGGGGAATAGCTTCAGGATACCTGGTGGCGTGGTCCACCACCACCAGTATGAACTTGTGCCCTGATGCTGTCTGGGGTTCCATTGGTCCGACAATGTCGATCCCCACTCGTTCAAAGGGTACCCCCACCACTGGTAGTGGTATGAGGGGGGCCTTTGTCGTGCCACCTGACTTACCACTGGCTTGGCAAGTGACACAGGAGCGGCAAAACTCCTTCGTATCTTCGGACATGTGGGGCCAGTGAAAGTGTGGAACAATTCTGTCCCAAGTCTTATTCTGGCCTAAGTGACCTGCAAGGGGAATCTCGTGGGCCAAGGTGAGAAGGAAACCTCTCAGAGACAAGGGGATGACCAGCCTTCTGGTCGCACCAGGTTTGGGGTCTCTTGCCTCAGAGTACAGGAGTCCATCGTCCCAGTACACTTTGTGGGTACCTGTGGCGTTCCCTGCAGCCTCAGCAGCGGCCTGCTGTCTGAGGGGTTCAAGTGAGGGGCAGTCTAACTGTGCCTTCCCCAGGTCTTCCCTGGAGGGTCCCCCTGAGCCCAGAAACTCAACCTGACCAGGTTCAAGCTCTTGCGGCTCAGTTTCCCTCAGTTCTTTAAGGTCAGCCTCCTCGGAGACTTGATCCACGACCTGGGGCAAGGGGGAAGGCGAAGCCTTACCCTTACTGCTCCTTTTCTTGGAAGGTGTCTGGTCCGTTCTTCCAGGATCCAGCACCTGTTCAGTGGGGCATCTTTTGGCCTGTGACCTGGTCACAGCAAGGACATGTGCTGGCAAACCTAACATTTCCATGTGAGTCCTCTGCTCCACTTCTGACCATTGTGACGTTTCCAAATCATTGCCCAACAGACATTCTACGGGGAGGTCTGAACTAACCACAACCTTTTTCGGGCCACTTACCCCTCCCCAGGAGAAATCAACAACTGCCATACTGTGATTGGTAGTGACGTTGCTGGCATTGGTCACTAGGTAACTGGTACCTAGCATGATCTGTCCAGGGTCCACGAAGTTAGGCGTCACCATGGTGACACTGGCACACGTGTCCCTGTAGGCCTGAGCCATTCTTCCATTTATCAAAGGTGTCTGCCTGTATTTGCCCAAAGTATTGGGACTGGCATCAGGGGACATATCCATATCCCCTGTACAGACAAGGACGGCCTGAGTGAGCGTGCCGACTAAGTCGTCACTCCCCTCGGTTCCCAAGGTTAACCCAACTAATGCCTTGGGAGGCGCACTACCACTGCTGACTGTACTAGGGGGCGCAGGTGCCTTAGGGGCTGCAGTGGTAGGAGTTTGCCCTCCTTTCTTGGTGCACTCACTAAACCAGTGAGTCTTACTTTTACAGTATTGGCACCACCTTTTTGACTGGCCTTCTTGAGTCTTCTTCTTCTGTGAAGCCTGACCCCCACCCTCTTTGGTTTGTTGGGGACCTGTCGAAGACTTCTGGTCATTTTGTTCGTTCTTGTTACCCTTTTGGTCTGCTTTCTTCTGACCACCCTGGTTCTGATTCTGGTTCTGCTTGACCCTTGTTCTGACCCATCTGTCCGCCTTCTTTCCCAATTCTTGGGGAGAGGTCAGATCCGAGTCGACAAGGTGCTGATGCAACAATTGGTTCTGACAGTTGTTTAAAATCTGTTCTCGCATGATAAGATTGTACAATCCTGTGTAATCAGTAACCTTGCTACCCAGCAACCAGCCTTCCAAAGCCTTAGTGGCACAATCGACAAAGTCAGCCCAATCCTGAGACTGAATTTTCTGGGTGTCCCGGAACAGCACCCGGTACTGCTCCGTGGTTAAGCCGAACCCATCAATCAGTGTGTTCTTCAGGACTTGGTAGTTGTTAGCATCCTCAGCTCTTGTAGTGAGGAGCTTGTCCCTTCCTTTACCTTCGAAGGAAAGCCACAGTATAGCTGCCCACTGACTTGGGGGGACGCACTGGACAGTGCAGGCCCTCTCCAAGGCAGTTATCCACTTGTGGATGTCGTCCCCTTGTTTAAAGGGGGGCACGATTTTACTCAGGTGTCTAGTGTCTATACCCCTGTCTTTCTCTCTATTGAGAATGCTGCCACCAGTGGGATCTAACCCACTTAATTTCTGCTCTCGGGCTAAGGCAAGTCTTTCTTTGGCGAGGGCAAGTTCTTCCCGCTCGATCCTCAGATTGACCTCCCGCATCTTCGCTTCATGCTCCCTCCTCTGAGGGGAAGTCATTCCTCTCTGAGAAGGTGTCTGAGAGACATGTGTATGAACCGATCTGCCAGAGCCTCTGGAGAGAGACCTAGCTCGTCCGTTCCCAAGGTTAAGCCTGCTTGAGCGTGGGCCCGGGGCTCCCCCAGTTCCATTCTCATGCCTGCTTAAGTTGGTCCTTGTAAGCCTGCCGACTACCACTGGACCTTTGTCTGCCTCGTCTCCCGATAACTCGTCCTCGTCCTCCTCCTCTGTGTGGAGGTCGAGGTCTGGGTCACCGAGGGTTCCCTCTAAGGGAGGCATGTTCCCATCTGCACTGGGGGGACCTGGGTTAGAGGACCTCCTAGCATCGTACGCCTCTAAGAGACCTATCAGTATTGCGATGGTAGGGTTAGAACCCTGGTTTAGCTTCCTGGAGGCACACAGTTGTCGCATCTCCTTGAAGCTAAGAGTTGCATATCGTGACACGACCTGTGGAGGGTCACTGACCACTAAGGGAGTCCCTGCAGACTCTCCGTGGACCGACATGCTTTTCTAGTGAGGTGTAAGTGTTGCACCTACCTACACTATGGGTTTACCTACTGATCCCTTGCTAAGAGTTGTAGTCAGGGTGTGCTAAGCCCTGTTACACTACAACAGCCGGTTCAGTAGAACTCGGAGTATTCTAAGTTAAGTTATATGTACCTGGGTACTTATGTGATCTTTCACTGCGATATTCTTAGGATACGTGTGTGGTAAAACAACAGCAAGCTCAAATCCCAACCGCTGCTCACCAATGTGAGAAGTTGGCCTGATATGTAGTGCTCACTATTCTAGTGATCACTGTGTATCATTCCAAACGACCCTTATTGATGATTGGTTGTAAGTCAACTTTTTAGACCCGCTATCCTAGTAGCGTGGATACGAGCAGTCTTTAGGCTAAACTCTAGAGGGCGTGTTAAGCCAGCTGTTTACCATCACATATACCCCTTGAACACCAAGTGAAAGGACACCACACAAGTTGTTATGAAAATAAAAGGATATTTATTTATAACAAGACTACCCTGGCTCTTTATGAGTCAGGGAGCTAAGCACACTACAAAACTCTTAGGAAAATACTTCAGTTGCACAATTTACACAAATGCCCGAGGGGCACGAGAAACCATCTACACTAACAGTGGAATGCGAATGGTTAGAGTCTGGAGATACTGATTCCGGAGTGATCCGATCAGTGGGACTAAACGAAAAAGGAACTGGACACTTGTAGAGCGAACCTGCGATGGAGCACCGAGATGCTCGAGTTACCTAGCCCGGAGGCTGCGGCTGCGTGAAGTTCGTCAAGATGTCGGGAGTCCTCGTGTAGTCTCAGGAGCCTGAAAGAAGAAGTTGCTGGCAGGCGACCAGTGACGATGTTCAGAGCGATCCAAGCCTGGATCGGTGGTGAAGGAAAACCTGAAAGCAGAGGGGACTCAGTTCTCAACCGCTAGCCAGCGATCGTGTGGGTACCAGGAGGGTACCGGCTGAAGTCACCTCGACCAGGTGAGTGGGTGACGTCGGACTCGGCTGTTCCTCGGACCAGGAGGCGCGGCGGCGACCAGGATGGAGGGCGAGCTGTCCCACGAAGGTGTCTGCTGTCGATGATGCTGGGCCCAGGAAGGGGCAGCGGATCTTGGCAGTGGCCACCCAAGCGGGGGAGTCAAGATGGCGTCGGGAGTGGACCAGGAGGGTCCGTGGTACTCCTCTGTTGAAGGGGAGCAAGAGCCAGTCTGGAGCAACCAGACTAGTGATGAAACAATCGTGGTGCGTCGTGAAGAGGGCCACAAGCCGGTCGGCAAGTGGTCGAACAACGCGGTGAACAACAAGGAGCGGAAGGGCCCCCACGCAGATCTCGGGGATGCTGGGGAGGCAGACTTCGATGCTGGAGCTGCTCAGGGTTAGGGCTTCTCAAACCCTAGGTGCACTCACTCGAGGGTCCCTCGGTGGGCGTGCTAGATAAGCGTCGTGCAGGTTCTGAAGATAGCCGGTCCCGCAGGTCTCGTCACACCTACGACTCTCAGCTGAGCTGATGAGGGAGGTAAAAGGTCAGAGATGGCAGGGAACTCGGGTCTCGTCGAGCTGGGCAGTCTTGATCCGTAGGAGAGACTTACAGCAAACCGCAAGCGCTTAGATGGTGCCTGCTGGTGCAGGGTGGCTACTCCTTAGCCACAAGGGAGAGTCTTCAGAAATAGTCAAGAGTTCCTTTCGTGGAAAGTAGTTCGTGATTCGGAGTTATCCGATTATCTGATTATCCAATTTGGGAAGGGGACTCGCTCCTACCTTTATTCTAAGAAAAGGGGCTGGCCCGTGACTAGGTTCTACCTATGGGTGGAGCCAGGAGGGGGGTGGTTACACCCCTAACCTTTGTCCGGCTTCGCGCCAGCTCAGGGGCTGGTGTGCCCCCGAAACTGGTTTGAGCCGGGCTATGCACAGTGAGCACCGGGGTGCCACTTGCAATCACCTTCCTTTCAGCCCTGCCTACCTGGGATACACAAACCCTGTCTGGGACGGTGCTAACACCGCCCTCGACAGGAAACCCTTTGTCCAAGCTCCCCTTGCTGGAAGGTCCCCCAGCAGCAGGAGGTCAGACTTGTGTCTGGTGGCAGCATCCATTTTGTGATGCTGAGGCTTGAGTCAACTTTAACCGGGGTTCAAGGTTACTTCCATGTCGTGTCCCTCTAAAAGGGGGGAATGCTAACCCCGTCACCAGGACTGGCGAGGGGTTCGTATTCCCATTCGTATGACACCTTACTCGACATGTATAGGTGATGCGATGCCAAAGTTAGCAAATAACCGCAAGGATTATAATGCATTAAAAGTAGTTGGCCCGCGTCACCATGGAACGGCTATTAGGACTTGGTTCCGCAAGCCGTCGACGGGCTCAGCTCGCGCCAGAGCACCGTCCCACATGATTCCCTGCACTCTGCCTTCAGGATCGATAAGGCCTGCTATAGGAGTGACTGATAGGAACCCATGTGTCCATTTTAGGGTTTAGGTGTAGGAATACTACACCTACAGCAACGGGTGATTACACCACGTGGCCCCAGCTGTCGTGCAGCCAGTTGTGTCAGATTTGGGCGGCCATTCCAGGGGCGGCATAATACATGCTTCAGCCCCTGGTAGGCCCTGGGTACACCGATGCCCTGGATACCTGTGGTATGCTGAGACAGGGACTGACAAGGTGGCCCAGTTCCAATTAGTGGATGCACCTAACGTACATGTGTGTTAATTTCGAGAGAGAACAGCTAGGCTGTGGGTCTGATTGGCAGGCCCACAGCCGGAGAAAGTCGTAAACCAATGAAGCAAAAGCAAAAAATCTGGGTGATCATAGGATTGCAGACCCTACTCTCCTACAGTATTGCTTTAGACTCTTTGGAGGATTTTACTCAACAAGAAATTAGTGATATTTTACAAAGATTTCGGCAGCGAGCTGGTGAGTCCTTACTCACATGGATGGTGCGCCTTTATGAACTGGGCGCTGCTGGCATTATGTTGGATGCTGGCGATTGTTTGAAGTTTTGTTCCTTGAGTTCGGATTCTACTGTACAGGATCATTTTCGTAACTTTAATGTTGGTAGTCAAATTTCTTTGCTTCAATTGGCGACTGAGGGTTGTAATCAAAAATATCCTACTGAATCTGATTGGCCTGTGAATGACAAACCGTGGTATACTTTGCACGATGCTACGCAACGTCTCAAAGAGGAGGTGATGAAAACGGCAATTTTTCTGAATACTGCTGACAGGTTGCTTGATGGTTTCTTGACATCTTCTGTGCGGAATCGTATTATTCGTTCTTCTCCTGTTGCTTATAAGCAGGTTATGATGACTTTATTGATTAATCAGACTGGTAACATGTTATCTGTGGTGCTGGAATCGGTACGCCAACTCGGTGAGTTGGGTGAGTGGTTTAAACCTGAACGGCAATCCCGGCCTGACACTCGTACTCCTGGTGACAATAAACTTACTAGACGTGATATGTTTTTTGGTCTTATGGCTGATGGTGTGCGGAAGGAGGACATTGATGGTGAGACCACTTCTCGTTTGTGGGAAATGTTTTGCAAACGTGGCTTGGATCGAAAGGAGGGTGCCCGGCGTGTTCGGACGACTGAGTGTGATCGTGGTTTTTCTGACGGTAGCGGTGATGACGACCCCCGTGGGCGCTCTGATCGTCGTGATGATCGACGTTATGTGCGTGACTTGTCCCCCCGTCGTGAGAGAGACAGGGAGAGAGAGGGGGAAAGAGAGAGGGGGAGAGATGATTATGTTAACAGCAGACGTAGAGATGATAGGGATCAATCCCCTGAGTTGAGAAGGAGAGAGGATCGACACATATTGGCCGATCGAAACCCGCAGTACAATGCAGGGAACAGTAATCCATTTCATAATGGAGATGGATATGAACAGGAGGTATCGATACCTAGGAAACGTGAGAGTCTTTATCCTGATTTATCCTGGTACACAGAACGCAGTAAAGATGACTAGGAAATAGGTCAAGCTCCAGTACACAGATGGGCTCACAGAGATAATAGACCCTATGTAGATATTGATATTTATTGGAGACATCGTAATGTGCAAAGGGCCCGAGCATTGGTAGATACAGGAGCGGAGGCCACTCTTATTCATGGAAAATCAAAGAAGTTTAAAGGTCAGCCTTTTACAATTACCGGATTAGGCGGAAAGGAAACTGTTATACCCTACTTAATTGTATAACATGTACTCAGCCCTGCTGCCACTAGCTGCTCAGCCAGAGCGTGAGATGGTCATAGAATGTTGGTGTGCCTGTGATGCATGGAATGCCTGGGTGTCTGAGTGGATGAGTGTTGGCAGTTGAAGATGGGCTGAGCAGCTAGGGAGGCTGCTCCTGGTGGGGCTGGTACCACACTAGGCTGGCTGGAGTAGAGACAGATGTAACCTGAACTGGAGACTGAATAAAGATGGCTTAAGAATACCTCCTGGCTCCAGGTGTCTTTCTACAGAGGTTATAACATTTATTTTGGCGACGAGCGGACTTTGAACCCTAGAGACTATTGGTGAACTACTGAAACAAAGGAAATACAAAGGAAAAAAGGAGAAACTAAGAGATCCTACAAGCAACTACTTCTACATAGAAAGAATTCCCAGGAAAGCCAGCGCCAGCCCTACCAGTGTCCTCACCAACAGACAGCCCCACAGAGCAGTGTCATCATCAAAGGACACTACAGCCTGGGAATACTACAGCCACCTAAAGGACTACAGTGAGTTGGAGGAGTAGTAAAACTACAGCCACATCTGGTGTTCCAGCCACATCATACTCTAAAGGATTACAGTGAGTTGGTGGAGTAGTTGCACTACAGCCACATCTGGTGTTCCAGCCACGTGTTACCTACAAAAGTGTTTGGTGAGTTGGATGCGTAGCTTCTCTACAACCAGGTGTTGGAGTTCCAGCCACATCGCGCTGCAGAGTTTACAATGTCTTTAAGAAAAAGACAATTTGGGATTTTTCATTTCCAAGATGGTAAAACTAACAGCTTGCAGTTGCTGCACAGAAGAAGATTGCAGCACAATATGGTTTAAAGAAACGTTGGACCTGCCCCTGGTTTGTCTACCTCTGGATGGCTGTTCTAGAGGCGAGGTGCCAGCTCAATGTCTTTGGGCATCCTTTGGCTTCTACATGTTGGTTCCGGTCTACATGGGTACAGAGATCCCCACACGGGGCTTTCCTCGGGATTTCGCTTGCACAAGGTTAGCACATGCTGTCTTAAAGCAATGTTTGATGCCTGTCAAGTATTTGCATCAAGGTGAGTGACTCGATTTTCAAATGGGGATAGTGCATCCACTTTGGACTACGTACAAATTTCGGTAATGCTGTTTGAGGAAATGGAGGTCAGTCTCTTGGCACTTAAGGGAAGGTGTCATGTCTTCTATCTGCTACAGGCGCAAGGACCGGTCTGTGTGATTGCAAGCACAGGGCACGTGAACTATGTTTTAAAAAAAAAAACTTTATTGATTCTGGCCTTTAGTCTTTAGGAGCTTGTGCTGTTGCGCAACTGTTTGTTCAACTGCCGCGCATGATTTTAAAAGACTGGGACACGAGCCGTTAGCCGCGCGAGCACGTTTACCTTCTCGTGCAGCATTTTTTTCAAAAGCAATTCAACGCATGATCTTACCTGTTTGTTGACAGCCGCAGCCTCGAGAATCATCTATGACGCATGTCCGCAGCTCTGTGGATCTTCTATGATGCGAAGACGCCTGCATCTACGTGGATTGGGTATGACGTTGGTTCACCTGTTGTTGGGTTCAACTGACGATGTTTGGTGCACGCCTGTGTCTGCAGCCTTCCGGCGCCTGCACGTAGCGTGCCACCATTTTGTGGTTGGCAGCCCCTTTCAGGGCAGACGGATCCAGCTACTCTGCTGCCAATCACGCTGTTTCTATAAAGCTTTCAACTTGTACGGCGTAATACGTCATCAACGTTTTTATTGAAGTGACTTTGGAAGTTGCGGCGCTGGAGTTCTCTTGTCGGTCAACGAGGTGGCAGAAGAATTTTCGAGAGAAGTATGGGGATATGCAAGTGGTAGTTTACAAGACTTGTCTCTGTTTCATGTATGTCAGAGGTAATGAGCAAGCCTCCTGAGACTTGTAAGTAATGTGTACCGGTATCACAACAGAGTATGCTTCGTTTCTGGTATGTCGGAGTAGTAATCCCTTTTCGATTGTGTCAGCTTTTCTCCACATCATCTTCCATCGGAGCAAATAACTGTTGCTTGCATTTTTGAATACCACCCATAACTCGTGCCATGGATTGAACATTCTTATTTTGTAATATGATCTCACATATGGCATTCAAATTGTGCGAGCTCTAGCTCTTGTTCTCATTTATAATTCTTGCGTTTTGGTTGTTATTGTGAATGTTTCTTTTGTTCGGGGATGTCCTGACCTTTCACAACTCGGGTGAGATATCGCTCACCGGCGTGGGGCACAGTGCATCAGTGCTCTACAGATAACGGAATGGTTTTAATTTTTAGCTTTGTAACAGTTGATGTCGTGATGCCACATGTTTGTTTTTCCAGGAATGGGTTTTCCTTGATTTTCTGTGGGTGGTCATCACATTGTTCCCATGAGGGAAGGTTGTGGGTAACAGTTCTTTGCTCACTTATGTCTGTACTCCAACATGAGGGGGTACGTAGCCTCCACAAGGGGGTTAGAAGTTTTTTTCACATTTATGTTTGGTTACTCCTACATGGGGGTATGTAACCTCTACAAGGGGTTTGGAGTACCTAGGTTAACCTTTACACTGGGTTGGGTTATGGCTTAGTCCATAAATAGTTGTGCGCAGTACTAATGTACATCCCTTCACGGGCGTTTTTATGGGTGACGACCCATATACATGTTTGTTTCCCTTTCTCTTGGGATTGTAGTTGCAGGGTATGCTATCTTTAGCGCTACTCTAGGTTATGCCTTTGGGCATTGGTGTTGCGGGGTCTTTTACCCTTTGCGTTATAGATCATTACGTAACAATGTATACTACAAAATGCTACGAAATGTGTTTCTTGTACTGTTACACTTTTGATTACGCTTCAAAATGTTTTAAAATCTCTTTTTAGGAGGGGATGGGAGATATTGCTGTTCAATTGTATGTATCCTTACCATCCTTTCTTTGCTTTAATGGTTCTTTCTTATGTGATGTTTTGTATTTACTGCTGCATCCTAGAGACTTGTACCATTATTCATTTTTCTTGTTTATAGTTCTTGCTTGATGGGTAATACGTTCATTTGTCGTTTTCTTTGAAGAAAAAGGGATAATGTTATACCCTACTTAATTGTATAACATGTACTCAGCCCTGCTGCCACTAGCTGCTCAGCCAGAGCGTGAGATGGTCATAGAATGTTGGTGTGCCTGTGATGCATGGAATGCCTGGGTGTCTGAGTGGATGAGTGTTGGCAGTTGAAGATGGGCTGAGCAGCTAGGGAGGCTGCTCCTGGTGGGGCTGGTACCACACTAGGCTGGCTGGAGTAGAGACAGATGTAACCTGAACTGGAGACTGAATAAAGATGGCTTAAGAATACCTCCTGGCTCCAGGTGTCTTTCTACAGAGGTTATAACAGAAACTCCCGCAGTTCAAACCTTACTTGAAATGAGAATAGGTAGAATTCCTAGAAAAGAATACTCTGTATTAGTGGTGCCACTCTTAGAATTCATAATTGGAATTGATATTTTGAAAGGAATGACTTTGCACTTAGATGATGGATGTTACCAATTTGGAACTAAACATTATATATCGTCCAGGCCTGTACGGGTTGGTCGTTTAAGAATGCCCCCCATAAAAGTTCCCCAGGCGACAAAAGTGGTTCATCAGAAGCAGTATCGTATTCCGGGTGGTCATGAAGAGATTAGTACCACTATTCAGAAGTTGGTGGATGCAGGTGTTATCACCCCAGTTACTTCTGCTTGGAATAATCCTGTTTGGCCTGTACGTAAGAGTGATAATTCTTGGCGCATGACTGTTGATTATCGAGAATTGAATAGACACACACCCTCTTTGACTGTTGCAGTACCGGATGTTATTACCCTAATTGAAAGAATCCAAAAACATCCAGGTACATGGTATGCGTCCATTGATATTGCTAATGCTTTCTTTTCGATTCCGATTGCCCCTGAGTGTCAGGAACAATTCAGTTTTACGTGGAACGGGCGTCAGATGACGTTTAGAAGTCTTCCTCAGGGCTATGTGCATAGTCCTACGATATGTCACCGGCTGGTGGCAGAGCATCTGGCTGAGGTACCGGTTCATCCACAAATTCAGATATGTCACTATATTGATGATATTTTGATCCAAGGCGAATCACGAGAGGAAGTTCAGACCCAATTGGATAGAGTCATTGAGTGCCTGCGTGAGAAAGGTTGGGAAATCAATCCGGATAAATTACAAGGTCCGTCCCAAGCTGTAAAATTTTTGGGTATTAATTGGCATGAAGGGCACCGAGAAGTGATTCCTCAGGTTAAACAGAAAATTCTTGATTTCGCAGTTCCGAGAAATAGGAAAGAAGCCCAAAGCTTCATTGGTTTGTTTGGATTTTGGCGCCAGCATATTCCTCATTTGAGTCAAATATTGGCCCCTTTGTACCGTGTCACTCGTAAAAAGAATGCATTTGAATGGGATAAACCACAGCAAGATGCGTTCAGTCTGGCAAAAGAAGCAATTCAGCATGCTCTGGATTTATGGCCTGTATGTGATGGTGATGTGGATTTGAATGTGTCTGTACAAGGCCTTTATGCGAATTGGAGTTTGTGGCAGAAACAAGGCAAGAGTAGAGTACCGTTAGGTTTCTGGACCAAAAAGTTACCTGATGCTGGTGAGCGTTATACACCTTTTGAGAAACAGCTACTTGCATGTTATTGGGCTCTGGTGGATACCGAGCAGTTGACTTTGGGACATGATATAGTTTTGCAACCTGAAATTCCTATCATGCAGTGGGTTATGAGTTCGCCGAAAACTCACCGAATTGGACACGCTCAAGAGGCGAGTGTGATTAAATGGAAATGGTATATACAAGATAGGGCACGTGTGGGACAAAAAGGAGTTGCATCTTTGCATAAGCAGGTGGCACGGGCGCCATCAACTGAAACTGAGAGTGAATGTTTCGTACCTTTAGTACAGGAATCCCCTGTTAAGTGGGGTAAACCTTTTGATGATTTGTCTGCAGAGGACAGAAACCATGTCTGGTTTACGGATGGTTCAGCGAGGTTCATAGGGACGAAACGGCATTGGAAGGCAGTGTCCTATAATCCGATCACACAAAAATTGCTGAGTACAACTGGTGAGGGTAAGAGCAGTCAATTTGCTGAACTCTATGCTGTTTATCAAGTTCTGAAACAAGAGTTACCTGGCATATGTCATATTTTTACCGATTCTTGGTCTACTGCCAATGGACTGGCAGTTTGGTTACCGACTTGGCATTCCCATAGTTGGAAAATTCATTCCAAGGAATTGTGGGGAAAAGAATTATGGCAGGAGATTTGGGAAATGCTCCCACAGAGTACTGTTACAATCTTCCATGTGGATGCTCATACCCCGATAGACTCTCTTGACAAATTCTTTCATAATATTGCAGATGAGAAATCTAAAATTGCTGAGGCAGTGGTGGACACGCAAGATTCTGATATTGCGGGATTGGCGAAATGGGCCCACCAGAAAGCAGGACACTTTGGAGAGAAAGCCACTAGCAGGTGGGCTGCTGATCGAGGAATTTATATTCCCCTAGATTTAATTAAAAATGTTATTCTACATTGTCCCATTTGTCAGCATATCAGGCAGCGCAAAGTGCCCCAAATTGTTAAAGGTCATTTACATCGCGGGAAAGTGCCCGCTCAAATTTGGCAGATTGATTACATTGGTCCACTCCCTATGAGTAGGAATTGTCAATATGTTTGCACCATTGTTGATACATACAGTGGCCTGTTGGTGGCCCTTCCCTGTAAGCAAGCTACCCAACTGAATACTATTAAAACATTGGAATTGATTATGATGTATTATGGTGTGCCATTCCAAATTCAATCTGACAATGCATCCCATTTTCGTGGAAGATTGGTACAGGAATTCTGTGTGGAAAACAATATTGAATGGGTGTTTCATATACCCTATTATCCACAGGCCTCGGGTCTTGTGGAGAGGTTGAATGGCCTGCTAAAAGACCAACTACGCAAATTAACAGATGACAAGTATAAGAATTGGCGAGATTTTTTACCTCAAGCGCTATCGATTTTGAATAACCGTCCTTTTCTAAATGCTGAATCCCCACTTATGCGTCTGTTTCCTCCGAATGTTGTTGCTAAACCCAATGAGATCAGAGAGACTGTGATGTACTGGGAGATTACTCCCGGAGCTTTGGCTCCATGCAGAGCGACCCCAGGGTCGGCAGGTTTAGACTTGCATGCCATGGATGACACCATTATAAAAAGTAAAGATCGAGTCATCATTGAGACAGGTGTTGGTGTTCAGATACCACCTGGAAATTTCGGATTAATTGCCCCTAGATCGGGGCTGGCTGTAAAAGGCATTCAGGTGCTTGGAGGAATCATTGATAGTGATTATCAGGGAGAGATTAAGGTGCTCCTGCTGAATGGCAGTGAGGTTGACTTACTGATACATAAAACTGACCGAGTGGCTCAATTGCTAATAATGCCTGTCTTCAGTGGTGAGATGGTAAAAGGCACTGCCCCAACGTTGCTAACTGTACGAGGTCAGAAAGGTTTTGGCTCTACAGACAATCCTGGGGCCAGAGTTTGGGTGCAGTCGCCTAAGAATCCCCCTGAACAGGCAGAGGTCATTGCAACCGGTCAAGATAATACCATTTTAGTTATGAGACCAGGGAAAGATAGCTGGGAAGCAGTCCCGGCTGACAAATGTTACTTACGAGAATGAATAATGCCTGTATTTGATTCTCTTTCAGATCATTCTTTGGACTGTTGCTGCGGGATGTGTCGGCATCGGACTGTTTTTGGGCTGGTGCGACGAGAGAGGAGGGATCCCATCAACCCGGGATGAGTTGAGAACCTGAGTGTCTGCCTAAATATCTGGTATCCAGATTGCAAGTTGTCCAAAACTCGGCGGCCAGAGCCATCTTTGGCCTTCCACGGAGAGCCAGTGCCTCTCTACTGCGCGGTAGGCTGCATTGGCTGTCTATCCCTAGCAGAATTAGTTTCAAGGTCCTCACGTTGGCGTTTAAAGCCCTCCACTGCATTGGCCCAGCTTACCTCAGGAAGCGGATTGCTCTCTACGTTCCCCGGAGGAGTTTGAGATCTGCTGACCTGGCTAAAGTGGAGGTACCAGTGATCAAACGCGTGCGGATGGGAGGCCGGTCTTTCCAGTTTATGGCGGCCAGTTTGTGGAATGAGCTCCCTCTGTCACTCCGCAAGGCTAACAATCTTCTGGCCTTTAGAAAGGAGCTCAAGACGCTCCTCTTCTCCGCCTAACCAGTGGGCCTACAGTGTTTCTGCCGCTGGGTTTTTCTTGGTTGTGTTCAGGACTCTCTGCCAAAGCGCCGGGACACCCGTTCTGGGTAGCCGTGCGCTCAAGAAATATAGTTCTAACATAACATAACAGTGTCGCGTTCCTTCGCTGCGTGGGATTCGTCATCGAACTTTTGGATTTCACTTGCGAAACGGGTGACTAGCGCCCCTCATTTCTGCCTGACACCGATGAGATCAGTGAATGATATTTTGTACTTCTGTTCAGAATAACATGACTTGCAAGAGTATGGTAGTTGCCCCCAGTCATTATCGCACAATGTTACTACCTGCCGGATGGCTTTTCTCATGTGGTAATACTTCCTGGCCATATGTCCCCGCAAATATTTCTGGAGGCCCTTGTGCCATTACTAGATTGAGTTTGTTAATGTTTTCCTCGCATCCGAATGCCAACTCTCGTGTGATTCGAGATACAGTGAGATTACAGGAGGATTGTGACTCATCTTTGCATTTATATTCTAAGTCCGAATATCTTAGCCTGGCTGTTTCAATTATTGGTGTTCCTGCTTTGGCAGTTTATAATGCCAAATCTATTGAGAAAAATGGCCTGCTGGATGGTGAAATCCATTAATAATACTTCCACAGTCCTGTCGGACATGCTATTAGACGCCCAGGGTGAACGAAGGGCTATCTTGCAAAATCGAGCGGCCATTGATTATCTTTTGCTTAAACATGGACACGATTGTTCTGATTTTGAGGGTCTTTGTTGTTTTAACTTGTCTGATCATACACAATCCATTCGAGCTCACATTAACAAGCTACATGACTTGACAGAAGAAGTTAGAAAACACATTGATCAGGGCTGGTTTGACTGGCTCTTTAATTGGTTACCTGATTTGCATTTGTTACGTCAAATATTAGGAGGTATTCTGATTACTATCGCCATTTTGATTTCCATCTGTTGCTTTATTCAGTGTGTTCCTTCACTACTTCAATTCTGCACACCTGGTACTAGACATAGATCAGTTAGTTTTGTTTCATATTATTCTTCCACAGATGTTAGTTCCATTTAATGAATGTATAATAGACTGAAGTCAAGGGTGAAATGTTCTGCTCGATTTTCCTGGCCTTCTTGTGTTAACAAGTGATTGAATGTGACTTCAGTCTCTTACCATTCAAGCCTAAGGGTTAGAGTAGTGAATGGAGCCTATTTACTAGGCACTTTGACATGATTCTGTGCTCTTCCCCATAGATCAGGGCTTGCACACATAGCCTAGGGGATAGATTCGTTAGTATTAGGGATAACCTGTCCTGTAGTGAGGGTATTTCATGGAGCTGTGCTGAATTCAGGCCTGGTAGGCCTCAAACGGGAGAGACTCCATCTTTCTTTCTGCTTCGGCAGCTTGGGATGCTTCTAGGCCAAGAGTCATGTTTTAGTTATGAGGTGTTATTCGCTTGGAGAGAACCGGTTCAGGCCGGCCCTTATCGAAGGATTGTATTTTTCTTCATGCCGAAGACACTACATCAGGCCGGCCGGCTGGGAACGTGTCCTTGGTACGGGGAGGTACAAGAATTTGGTGGGCGGCAGGTTACGGGCCGGAATTTTCCATGAGGAAATGCACCTCTATATTTTTGAAAGTCTGAGGCAGTTACATGTTCAGTCCGTAGGCGGCATCTGGCCGTTAGCAGTAAAGCTACTACTTATTCCAGGGAAGACAGACGCCATCTTGAAGGCGGAGAAGAACCGAGAGACAGATGCTTTCCTAGCAGAATAGCCAGAGAGGAGAGAGTAGCCGATAAGGAAGAGGTCCCAGTGACTCGAAGAAGGGTGATTCCAGGCGAGCCGAGATACAGACGAGAAGGGAACCTAGATGACCACTGAGTGCAGGCTACATACTACTAAGGTGATGTCGACCCTTTCTTATTAGAGTGTACAACTTAATCTTTCACTTTTCTTTGCAGGTTATGTGTTATATCGTAATGTTATGTGATTGTGTATGTAATGAGTAATAAAGTATCCAGTTTGTAGTGAACCAACATGTGCTGCGTGTTCTTGTATAAGAGGGTAGCCTATTCTTCTAGTCAGCTGCGGCTACATGAACAGATGTTAACCCTGATCAGGTAAGTGGTAACTGAATAAGGGAAAGAGGAGCCCCTCGAACCTGAGAACAGGCTGTACTCAAACTGGCAATCCTTGTGTGATCTGATGAATAGTGAGCCCTTTTTGTATGTTATGGTGACCATAGGATGAACTGTCGTATGAGACTGCCATCTGGGTAGAGAGGTCTGGGTTCGTATGGGACCGCGAGGCCGCCACTTGTGATACTGTCGTATGGGCAGAGAGGTCTGGATTCGTAGGGGATCGCGAGGCCGCCGATTGTGCTGATACTGTCGTCTGGGCAGAGAGGTCTGGGTTTGTATGGGACCGCGAGGCCGCCGATTTTGCTGATACTGTCGTCTGGGCAGAGAGGTCTGGGTTCGTATGGGACCGCGAGGCCGCCACTTGTGATACTGTCGTATGGGCAGAGAAGCCTGGATTCGTAGGGGATCGCGAGCCCGCCGATTGTGCTGATACTGTCGTCTGGGCAGAGAGGTTTGGGTTCGTATGGGACCGCGAGGCCGCCACTTGTGATACTGTCGTATGGGCAGAGAGGTCTGGATTCGTAGGGGATTGCGAGGCCGCCGATTGTGCTGATACTGTCGTCTGGGCAGAGAGGTCTGGGTTCGTATGGGACCGCGAGGCCGCCACTTGTGATACTGTCGTATGGGCAGAGAGGTCTGGATTCGTAGGGGATCGCGAGGCCGTCGATTGTGCTGATACTGTCGTCTGGGCAGAGAGGTCTGGGTTCGTATGGGACCGCGAGGCCGCCACTTGTGATACTGTCGTATGGGCAGAGAGGTCTGGATTCGTAGGGGATCGCGAGGCCGCCGATTGTGCTGATACTGTCGTCTGGGCAGAGAGGTCTGGGTTCGTATGGGACCGCGAGGCCGCCACTTGTGATACTGTCGTATGGGCAGAGAGGTCTGGATTCGTAGGGGATCGCGAGGCCGCCGATTGTGCTGATACTGTCGTCTGGGCAGAGAGGTCTGGGTTCGTATGGGACCGCGAGGCCGCCGATTTTGCTGATACTGTCGTCTGGGCAGAGAGGTCTGGATTCGTAGGGGATTGCGAGGCCGCCGATTGTGAGATCTTGGTATACATAGTAGGAATCCCCTGTCCTTAGGTGATGGATATATGTGGTTGTAGGATTGTAAATAGGTTCTAGGGAGGGGTTAACGTTCTGGCTGGGTTAGTGAGGCCCTGATGAGTGGGTTCTATCTGATCCGAAAACCCAAGCAGAACAGATACCTTGATAGTTCACAACTCCTATGAGTTCTGTGATGTAACATTGCTGGCAGCATCACCAGTCTGAAAATTATTCCAACTCCTCTGACTGCTAGCACCAGGGGATTTCTTACAGCACACGGAGCTTGCTGTTAGCTCTGTCTAATTCCCCCAGCTGCAGGAGTCAAACCCTGAGTAGCAGAATTTACTGTTTCACTTTGAGGATGCACTGAGAAGGTCTCATTGTGTGCACACTGAATGGCTGAGCAGTGGGCATGCCCACTTTTGTAAATGCAGAATGTGCCATTCCGCCTTGACTTCTTGACACCATTAGAGCTCAAAGAAGAAGTCATGCTAATTATGCCGGGTAGCTTCCGAAAACGAGGCAGTCACAGTAATCACTGAGTTCAGCCTGGTGGGTGGGGGACAAAAGATGACAGTCAGTAAAGGAAAATAGACTTACTTGGGACAGAGTGCTGGAGCTAGGACAATGAATGATATGTGAATTGTTTGCTTCATTGTATGCTAGAAAATGCACAGGTAACTTTAAAACAACTTCTTGGGGTCAGAAATGCACACCTATTCCTTATCAAAACAAGAAATAGGAATAGTTATCCTTCAGAGACCCATGAAAACGTGCCAGAATCTCAAAAAACAATATGTTTCTCCCTAGAGCGAAATACCAGGACAGGGGAAATTCCCGTAACTGTTATATACAGTACTGTAGTAGAGGAAGGCAAGCCAATAAATTAATTATGAGAGCCGAGTTAAGGGTCTGTCTTGGCTTTAAGAGCCGGAGCATGAGCTGAGCCATAAAAACACTTGCACAGCGTGGAAATCGTGAAACAAATATTATGTGAAAAATGTGACAATTTCTGGTTGCACATTGTTTAATTCAGTCTCTGTATTGGTATCCCTCCCTTTCTTGATCCTGGTTGACATTAAAGTTTAATGCTTTGTCATTCATTCTTGTAACATGAGGTGAGAGAATGGGCAGCAAGGAGAAGCAACAAGAAAGCTCAGCTAATTTTGGGCCCGAGGGCTCAAGAGGACATCAAGCTGCACCAGAGCCCAGCACCCGCCCTGAGCCTTCAGTGGCTCACCCACCCCTATAATTTACCCTGGGTATTTTGTGCCTGAAATAAGCTTAGATGCTGCTGCCAGTGTCATAGCTGTTTTATAGGTGAGGAGATCTTAGCTTGCACTGCTGATGATCATCTTGTACCTGTGCTACATGTGAGGGTAACTTACACTGCTGTCAAAGGCTACACATTGTGTGATTGTGTTACATACAGGTTTGGACTACTGCTGCAGCAGCTGCTGTCCATGTTCTGTGCACGCGAATGAAGCTTATATTGTTTCTGACCAGATCAGTGTGTTTTCTTTGTGTGTCAGGGAAGCATGCATTCTTGTCTGGTGCTGTAACATGTGGAAATCTTGCTATGCCTGAGTCAAGCTTACACTCATATATCCCAAAGCTGTTCCTTACACGTATACAAAATCTGAAATGTTGCTTGTACATTGTATCTAATGGGGGCCCAGTGACACACTTGTTCTGTGACTTTGAAGGAAACTTTAAATGTTACTGCATCACCATGCTTGTTTTGTGTCTTGTAAGGAAGCTTGCACTGGCTGGTACTGCAGTGTGACAGTTGTTTCTTGTCTATGAAGCAAGCTTGCACTTGCCCGGGGGACCACACTTATTCCATGTCTTTTAAGGAAGCATGCACTGGCCCTGCAGTGCCACACTTGTTCCATGTCTTTGAATGAAGCTTGCACTGGGCCTGCAGTGCCACATTTGCTCCATGTCTTTGAATGAAACTTACACTGCTCCTGCAGTAGCACACTTGTTTCATATGTTTCAGGGATGATTGTGATGCTCTTTACTGGTGCTGTATTTCTTATGTATGTGTAGGTCCCCTCTTGCTCCTCCTCCCCAGTAATCCTTTCCGCAGTTCAGAGACTTCAAGTGGGGTTGAATCCGGTTTATGCAGGGCATGCAGGTAAGTTAAGGTTATGGGTTAAGGAAGGCTTCTGCAATTGTAGATTAGGAATGTGCTGTTCCCAAGTTCATATTTTAATAAATTATTTATGTTCTTTTACCTTTAAGATTTAGTTTTTGAAACCTTTTTTTGATAAAATATGGGATAGTGAAGGGGGCTGAGGCAGTAGGATTTGTATACGACATGTCATTTTTGGATGTAACCTGTGTACTGACTAGGTTTTTACTTGCTGTGTGTAGGGGTGGTACCTTTCAAAAGAGAATTGTTGTATTGTATGTAAAGCATAGGTTAACAAACCATTGGTTTAAATAAACTTAGCTTTTAATACTAATGCTCCACATGCTTTCTCTATTTCTGTATGCTTCAGGACTGATGGAAAAGACAGTTTTAGCTGTCTTACCAGTCTCATGTTTTCTAGGAAAAAAACATAATCTTGCATAGTGAAAATGGGCTTTAGGTAAGCCCACTTCAGTTATTCATCAGAGTGTCATGCACGTAATATCTCAGCCCTTCTGAACAGCATACATACAATCAGGCAGGGGACCAGACCTCTGTTGCCATTGGCTTTGTTGCCAATGTTTGGCTCTGCATAGTAGACAACTGCTGATCTTTAGGATGGCAGGTAGTCTGAGTAACAACATTTTACCTGCTTACTTGGTGTTCCTCTGAATCCAGAGAAGTCCGACCTCTTTTAGTTCATTCCTCAGCAGCTCATCTGCAAATGCAGACTTATTCTAACTGAGCAATAAGAGTACAAGCAGATCCGCTGGTTTTGCTACTGGACCACAACATTCTTATGCAGAGTGCCAAACATTACTGCTTCAAGCTTCAAAACCATGCCACTATCTTGAAACAGTATTCTTCTGCACGCTCTATAATGCTTACTGTTCCAAGGTGCCAGACAAGTGTGAAGCTTTACGTTTACATTTTTGTATTGAAGCCACATGTCCTCCAAAATTTAGGGCCCGATTACGATGACGTCCGGAAAGCAGTCCAACCGAATCTGTTCCGGAATGCTTTTCGAACGACCTGGGTTCGGGGAGTCCAACCGACCGACTATGGTGTGTCCCAACACCGTTCGGTTGGACTCCTATTGACCTCAATGGAAGCCTGTGTTCCGAAGGAGATCACAGGCTCCCATTGAAAAAAGGGGTGGTTGGGGAAAACCTTGCACCCTGTGGTAGGCCCCCCTTGGTGCCTGCCAAACTGTGCATGCATGGACTTTTTTGATGCCAAGACTCTTGCTAGCAAAAGTCCACAAAGATCTGACTCACATAGTACGCAGTGCTGGTCCATGTGGGGCTGATGGGAGATAAAACAATCTCAGTGTACAATGAGGTGTCAGTGTAGCTTACTTCAAGATATTTGAGTTGCACTAGTGGACCGATGCACATATACTCAACCTGTGCCTCCTGTGCCACAATCTGTCCAACCTCTGTTCCTTCCTAGTGAGCGGTGTACTTGTATGTGAACAGTGTGATTGTGTGAGTGCAGGATAGCCACCAATCTTTGTGAGTGCATTATGATTAGTGGTGGGTGGAATTTGCGTAGTCGCGCTACGCAAAGCTCCACGAAATGGTAAAAAATCTCCGCGAGCATGCAGAGTTTCACGAACACGCGGAATTGCTTGTTCTGCCCGTTTGCGATGCTTTTTTCCTGTTCGCGAATGCTGTTTGTGTGCTCGGGGGGAAATATCTTGCGAACACGCATTTTGAAAGTGCAAACAGGCAAAAAATTTCACGAAGCCGCGGATCGCGTAATTTTTCATAATTCTGTGTCCTCCGCGGAATGCGAAATTACGCAAATTACGCAAATTCCACGAGCGGAACGGAATTTTCCACCCAGGCCTAATTATGATGGGTGCGCCTGTGTGAATGCAGGATTACCATTGTCTTTTGTGAGTGCAGCGTAAGTTGTCTACAGGTTGAAATGTATGCCTGTGTGAGTGCAGAGTGAGGCATATGCATGCGTGAGTGAAGCATGAGGGATGTGATTATGTGAGCACAGTAGTATAAGGGCGGGTTCTCTGTATGCTATGTCTTTGTGTGCATGCCCTTTACAAGGGCCAAACCTATTGGTTTGCTTTTTATAGTTATGGCTTTTATGTGCAGAAATAAAGGGCAGGGAGTGGAAATTAGAAAATGTGTGTATGTGAGTGGTTGTGAGTTTTTATATGGCACATGTATGCTTGTCGAAGGAGGTTGAGGAGTGTCGGAGGCAGCTGACAGACTGATATATCACCCTAGTGAGGGGATCCCAGTTAATTTACTTGCACTAGGGCCCATAGCAATGCCAGTGCCTGGAGAAGAACATATTGAGACCTGGAGGAAGGCAAAACTCTTGGTCCATGATGTTGACCTCTTCTTAGAACATTGAAAACTAAACTACCATTTCCTTTTCCAGGACTTTAATAAGGGCTGGCAGTATCATGAATGTGCAATAGCTGGCAGGGTCCCTGAGATGAGGTTTGATTTTTTTCAAAAGGGGAGAATCCAATACCACTTTCCAGTCTTCCTCTACAATGTCTACAGATAAGCTGGAATTGAACAGCTTAGTTACAGAGTTGCATTGTCCTGGTGTCAATTTGCGTACCACTTTCACAGGTCAAGGATCAAGAGGAAACACAAACTTAGCTTGATAATTCAGGAACTTTCACCACATAGAACAGGCAAACCTTTCAACTTCAATAATGCTGCTGCTTTAATCTGTTTTCACCTTTTGGTGCATTGTATGCAAGATCTTTTCAAGGAAGAAGGAGGCAGAAATCCTTGCAGTTTGACAGCAAACTAGACCCTGTTGTGGGAGGGTTGTGTTGACTATTGAATTGCAGTTTCACTAACTTGAACAGTTTTGTTGGGTGATTTCTGGCTTTATCTAATTGATTTCTAAAGAAATTTGCTTTCTCACTTCTGATTCATTTGTTGTAGATTCTCCTCAACGATCTCAGGTGCTTAAGGTGTTCCAGGGATGGTGAGAATCTCCATGCGCTTTCGTCTAATCTAAGATTGCATCTCTTAACATTTAGACTGTCATTAAAACCATGCTTTGGAGTCTTTGGTGGAAATTCTTTTTAGTTGTAATGGGGCAATCATATCAAGAATGTTTAACATGAAATTGTTGTAATGGGCTGTAAGGTCATATACATCAGACATGTCAACCGGAGAAGACAAGGTATTTTTGCTGAGGGATAACATTTCTTTCAGGTTAGTGTTTTGTATGTTCATTTTCCAGTGTCTGGGTTTCTTTTATTGAGTCAAATTTATAATCTGGGATTCTGAAATGTGAAAAGTGATGCTGTGGTGGTCAGTCCAGTCACACGGAACGATCAATTCATGTTGAATGGAATTGGGCTTAGCAATGATTTTGTCCAAGATCGCACCCAAGATGTGGTTGGAACTGTCACAGATTTAGATTAGGTTGAGGTCTACTAGGAAAGATTTAAGGATAGAAACTACTGAGTCATTTGTGTCATTTGAGTGGCATTTGAAGTTGCAAAAGGAAGACCTGGGAATAATTTTGTCCCATGTTTTATGAGTTGATTTCCACAATTTGTTCAATAAATGAGGGGTTGTCACCAGGAGGATGGTAAATGGCTTGTAGTTTGCATAAGGGTCTGTTGTGAATTATATTATCTAAGCATAGGTATTCTCATGAGGAAAGAACCACGGTTTGTACCTGTTTCACTAGGATACTGCTATGGTGTATACAGTTAATCCCACCCCCGGGTCTATTAGCTCTGTACACTCTAATGATGTTGTAATTAGCTGGGAATAGGGTGTTCAGGATTGGTCGAAAGGAGTTATTTACCAATGTTTTAGTAAGAATTAGAAGGTCAAGCGTCTGTGAAAGGATATGGTCAGCAATGTCTGCTGAACTGTTGCATTTTTCACCACCGATCTGCAGTTGAGAAGCATGCAATTCAGGTGTGGATTGGTGTCATCAGAGGTAGTCGGTATGATGGGAACTCACTTAAGGTTGGACATGTTTTTAGCATTAGAGTTGAGCCTCGATTAATGATGTGGATTTGAAGGAATTACATGGATTTGGCCCTTATTGTTTGGGTTGGCATAGTGTGTGGAGTTAGATGAGAGGAGGAGAGATTGAATGTCCTTGTCAGTAAATTTATCTTTCAGTCTAAAGGGTCTAGTGGAGGCATAAGGGTATGGTATGATTCTCCTACTCATATGGGGGACACCGAGATGGATGAGATCTCAGTAGATGAGGGAAGAAAACAGCAGCCTTGAGTGGTAGGTAGTAGACAGTGCGTGGTTGTGTCTGATCTTACAGGGGGACCGGTATGACCACCAATCAGTCACAAAATCTGAGGTGATATTTATTAGCATAAAAAACTAACTGTTGATGCACACGCAAACTTTTAAATACATGTATACACAATCAGTAGACAAATGACATTGATTAGAACTCTTGTTCTTCTTTATTCTTGAAAAGAAATCTTCCACTCCCAACGCGTTTCGTCGCAATAGGGATTAACCCAAGCGACTTCCACAGGGCTGGAAGTAATGACATTACAATAAATCCAAATATCCCTCTAGTGTACATAATAAAAATACATTTTCATAAATTTGTTGTAGATGGCAGCAAAAAACAAATGCATTCCATGAGAAACATAATACCGTTTCAATTTACGTACAACATGTTCCTTCAAAATAATTCTAATTTAAATTTTTTCATTAATGAAAATCTGTGTCAACCAATATTCGTAAAAACCCAGTGCCCTGCTTGACCATATACTCAAACGAGCTCTAAACTAAATATCATGTAGTAAACGCACCCAAAACAGAAGTGCAGTTCACCCCCCAAAAAAGGTGAAATCGCATGCCATAACCACTCATTATTAATTCGTACCTTGAGTGTTCTTAATTCATAGAATTCCTATTAATTTCTAATGAAAATATTTGTAGTTAGTAACTGCAAGACACAGGAGGCAAGGTAACATCACTCGCAGGGCGATTCAATTGCCACGTATATTTTCTATAGATATTGCTCACCTCGTTATTCCTTAAACAATCAGTTTCTCAATGATCAAAGATTCTTTTTTAATTCGTTTTCACAAACTGCAGCATAATCCCTAGAAAAGGATAACCAAAACTAATATGTGACTGAATGTCACCGTTTGCAATTGCGCCCTTTATTCACTCAATATAAGGATTCTCAGTGCTTTTTAAGTGTGCTCACCTCTAAAACAAAGCCGTCATATCTCATGCCAGTAAATATCCAATAAACGCCAAAAAAAGAGCGATATTTAAATCTGAAGGTACCTCCAAATTCAGGACCTATGGATTAAAGATAGAACCAACTCATCAAGTAAAATAGAGTAAGTTCACTAACATAGACAGCGTACAAGGATATATGCGTCAAGATTAAAAACACGCTCACCTTGCAGAGTTCGTTTTTCAAAAAATGCTTAAAATCCAACTTTCTTAGTGTCTAGAGGTACCCTAGAGTACTGGGACCTATAATAAATCAAAAGGATTCGTCACAAATGTTTCATGCTCCTGATAATATCCCAAAACGCTTTAAGAAATTCAAACGTTCCCGCTTACCTTCCAAATAACACTGCTACCCGAATACAGGCTACGTCAGCTGACGCGAGACACAAGCGTCGCGTTATACATGCTCAACAAGAAACATAAAAGAGGTGACTAGTTTCCAACGTATTGTCGGGCGCCATATTTAAAAGGTATTGTGGCTAGAGGCTAATGGAATAAAAGCGATAATTCATCCTTCTGTTTCCAAGCATAATTATTTCTCCTTTGATAATACGCAAAATAGGTTTCTGGGTGAGATTTGAGCAATCTGTGTTTAAACTTCTTGTATTCGTTTTTTCGATAGATTAGGAGTGTACCTAAATATGTTAGCATTGCAGCCAGCTTGCTCGAGGTTGGTGTCAGGTGTTTTGGGGGGATTAGTATCCATGTCTGTCTGGAAGGCTGGAACCAAGATACACTGATAAGTAGGGGAGAAGAGTGAGAAGGCTCATGAGGGGAGACAAGGGAGAAGGAGATCAGGGAGGGTTGAGATGGCAGCCTCCAGAACTGTGGCTAACATGGGAGGTGTGAGATCAATACTAATGTAGGGTTTCTAGCCAATAGAGGCCAATGATTCTTGTTGTTAACTAAACATCTGAGGAAGGTGGAGCTTCTTCAGGAGAAGGTAAAAAGGCAATGTAGTGTCCTGTTTCACTTTAGACATAGGGGACAATAAGTTGATGCATTTTTATCAGAGGGGCTCTGGGAACAAATGCAACTTCTAAGCCCTTTCTACAATTACCTAGTAGACAGATTATTTGCTGCATCCAAGTATGCAATATTTAGTCAGGCAGGTTAGGAGAAATAGCTTAGAGATAGACAAATAGCCATTATAAGATGGCTGCCACACTAGCGCTATAAAAGTGTGGGTGTGCAAGGAAGCCCTTCTTTGTTTTCCATGTAGTGGAGTCCAGTCAAATACCGATTACTGATAGGGTAAAATGGTTGACATTTTGAGGATGGGGCCAAGATAAGGGGAGATCCCAAGACAGAGGGCAGACCCAGCCACCCAGCCAGCGTGACCCGCCCAATGGCAGAGGAACCCACAGATAATCAAAGCTCTGATGGCCACATAAGCCAGGAGGACTCTACATTTGAGGCCAAGCAAGGTTCAAGACCAGAAACAATGATTAGAGAGCACAAAGTCAGGCAGGCAGAGCATAGACCCCACATTCAAACAATCTGCAAATATTATTTCCAGACGTTCAACGAGACCAACATCATGTCAGGGGGAGCTCTCAGCATGAGCAAGTGTGAGGGGAATGAAATGGCTAGCAAGCCATTTAACGCCGGTGGTTGCGTCACCCCGAGAAACCAAACCAGATGTGAGCCTCATAATGGAGCATCGAGCACTCCAGCACCAGCAAAACGCTGTTTCCTTCAAAAATAGAAATAGTGACAATTAGGTAACATACCAGGCTGTAGGCATCAGCGGCACTCAGATAAAATGTCTGCTGAAATATCCATGAGAGCCTGGGTCGATGGCGGATGTTGATCCCACAATGATATGAGAGTTAGTTGGCATCATATGCTGGCAGCAGCCCAATGTACGATGCTCCAGTGACAAGCCCAACAGTCTATATCAATTATGAAGCAAAATCTAAAATTAAAAAAATAAAACATTTTGTTAATGTGAAGGAGGCTAAAAGTTAAGTTACTACACTCAGATTGATTCATGGGAGCAGTGCAAGTGCATCAAACTGAATATAGTATGGATAATGGGTAGCCTCAAATTAATTTAGAAAAACTCCAACCTTCCCATTAAAATTACAATTTTTATTTTTTTATATTTGTTTGTGAATTATATAAAATATTTTATAATTTGTGCATTTGTTTGATGAATGTTTGTATTGTATTTCCATTCAAATAATTCAAAATGCTTAGTCCGGGGTTCCCTGCTTCCAGAAATGACTCAATGGGGGGGTCTTTGGATTCTAATAATAATTCAGTGGGGGCCATCAGGTTAAAGTAATGATTAAGTGGGTCTTCCCAGAAGTCAAAAGGTGAAAGCCCACTGCACTAGAGAGTCCAGTTTGCCTCCCTGTGTTTATCTTCATCTATTTGCTTTTTTAGGTCTACCTATTTTGTATAATGTTGCACCCAAGTAATGATGATACATCTTTTCTGACTATGTTCGTGTGTACCACCTATCACATGCTTGTGCCCTTCCTTCTCATGCATTTGGTTTCTCTTTTACTGTTGGCTGTAGAATTGCTTGTAAAACATATAATGTTATATGTAATTTGGTATTCCTCTATTCACTGTAGATGTATGTACTGCGCACTAATACCCTCGGGTGAAGAGTACTTTGTGAGAATGCATAAATACTTGGCTAATAACAATAATAAATGTGAGAAACTATGGACAAAATAATAACCATCTCCTCAAAATAAATAAATCTCAACAGACAAGATCACCACCACCCCTAACCCTCACCCTTTCCATCACATCCTCACCAGCATCCCGTTTGGTCAAAAACCAACATATTTCCCACCCCAACTCATACCTATATTGGCTGCTATATATCCCACGACCTCTCAAGGTTTTTGTGAGGGTCCACTTCCCTGACAGTAGACTGATCTTCCTATTTGAATTTTCCAACAACCCCATTGGACTGAAGAGATAGCTTTGATGGTCACATGAGATATGAGAATAATTGCAATTTCTTATCTAATGCAAAGTTATGTGTACCTTAATGCGCCTTATTTTATTTTACCTTATTTCAACTTCTATCTAAAACATCACTTTAATTGCCCTTCTTTTTTTCTCTTCATACATTTCCATAAAACCCAGTGGGTATTGATTCTAGGTTGGTTTAATTAGGATAATATTTCCATAGGAAAAGCATTTTTGTTTTGCTTATAACTGTGCCGCCATTTGAAAACTCTCCACAAAACTTTACATAAAAAATGTTCTTCCTCTTCTGCTCCATCCTGGAAAGTTTTGAGGTGTTCTGTCAAGTGAGGACTGTATAAAAGGGGTATTCCAAAATGAATTTTCCACATTCATTTTTCTTAGCCACAGCTACAGCCCAAATTCAGAAGTAAGCCAGATCTTGATCCAGAAGGAGCGCTTTTTGTGATATGGTTTAAATTCATTCAATAGATTTTGAGTTATTAAGGCTTGAAATCTTTGTAAATTTCATGCCGCAGAGGCTGTGTGGACCCAACAGTTTTCATTCTGAGTTCTGATTTGCTGCCACCATATCAACAAGGATGTGGCGGCAGCCAACTTAGGATTCCGAAGTCAGTCTCGAATGTAACAAAAAAGGGGGAAGGGTAGGAATACCTGGTTGGGGGGTCCAAGAGGGACTTCGTATGAGGCCCCAAAAAGTTTTAGTAAAAATTTGCCACAAATTCGCAGATGATCCACATATCTGCAGCATCATTTTTTTGAAAAGGCGTGGGCTCCATTGCGACTACAAAAAAACTCTCTCCATGGGCCAGGGTATGAGGTGTGGCACAAAACATTAATTAGTGGAGGGGATTGTGTGCCCCCCTCCTCGAGCTTCTTGGAGGCCCAGGGGGCTGCATCGTTGTGGGTAATGAGAATAGGAAGGGGAGGATTGCACACGCCCCCCTGCCACAAGCTTTTAATAGGGGACTCTATGAAAAGAAAGAGGAAAGACCCACCTGAGGATGAGAGTGAAATTGAAAGATTTATTTGTAAAGAAATTGTGATGGTTAGACGACGATCGGAGGGGGGAATTGGGTTGGCGTTTCTAATAAAATCACAAAAATAATATAGTTTCTAATAAATGTGCAGAATTAATATGTAGACTTCATTTAAAATAAAAATGTGTGAAATACAAAAATTGTAGTAGGCAACCATATTTACTCATACTACGGCTCAAATGGTCAAAGCAACACTGGCTGACAAGCCGACGACTAGAAATGCAAATGTGCATAAAATGTTTATTTCTTGACCTTTTCATGAGCATGTTTTTCATAATTATTAATATTTACATAAATGTTTTCATATATTTCCGCAGAATGTTTCTACTTATATAAAGACCACCGTTAACAATGATATTAAAAATGAGTCTACTAATGGGGAAATGAAGAGTTCAACAATGTAGATTTAGCACTTAAACTTGATCTTGACCCTTTCAACTGACTTGTATTTTCTTTCTAATGAATGATTGATGCTAAATACTGGTGTTTTAACGTCTAGATATAGGCCATTGTTAATAAACTTGATATTAGAAGGTTAGAAATCTAATTTATACATGGGAAAGTAGACCTGAAAGGGAGAAGGGCCCACATAAACTTAGAATGATACAACCTAGATGCAACCTAAACATTGGTGTCCGTGGACTATTGTATTCGTCTGAGAAGACGAGGTGTGATCCTGTTCCCAGTCGAGCATTGAAGGATGATTGGCAGACAGGAGATGGAAGAAGCAGCATGTAGCAAAGCTTCATGAAATGTGTAGTCTATAATAGTGTGTGTTCCTAGAGTAGACTATGACTTCTTTTACTCTGACTTATTGAGTCCACTTTCCAGACCACTTGCCATTACCATTTTTCCACCTACCCTTATTCCACACTTCTTTGAGACTTTACTGAGTTTCTTGAACCTCTCTTTATGGTGAAGTTAAGCTTTCAAATATTTTCAAATTATTTAGTTAACTTTAATCTTGAAAGCTTTATGCTCTTCTATCACTCTTTCAAACTAGAACTCTTTATAGGTTCTGACTGACATCATTTTCCCTGATTCCTAGAATAGGGATTCTTTCCTTTTTTGAATACACATAAGACATTTTATTTTGATTTTGTTTTGTACTAATATTGATTATTGAAATTCTATTCATATTTAATAGTTGAAATTAATGTGAATTAATTTGTGATCTTAAATAAAGATGATCGACCAAAAGATGTTATTAATAAAACTCTTTAACTCATTCCAAACTATCTTTTTTTAAATCTGTTTTTATTGTTTTAAAAAAAAAATTCCATCGTCATTAAAGACTAAATGCATCATATAAAGCCAACCATACATTGAACCATTTAGCAATAGCAAATCATCATTTCAATTGTATAGAATTAGTACAAACGTACATGTCGATGCCATTGTTGGCCTAGTTACAAGTGGGACCTCAACATGGTAAATGCTATCATACATTAATGACATGGTTCTATTAGTGTAGTATACAGAGTCTTCTCAGATTCTTCAGCATACGTAAGTGCACAGATGTTAGAAATTAAACACAAAAGCAAAAAACCTCGAAACCAGTAACAGCAGCATAGTCCGACTTTTGAATGTACGCTCCTCACCATGTCTCTCCCCACCTCCCCCCGCAACCTATTCCAAACTCTCTTTGATGACCAAAAATAGATTAGCAACTGTGATTATAATTTATATGATGCATAGCTCCTGATCTTCTCTAAAACAACGGCAAAGATCCATTCGACCTCAGATGGAAAATAGAGCCGGAATTAGTCCAGATGATGGTAAACAGACCAATCTTAATTTGAGGACTGATTCCTGCTCCAGCTCCTTCATTCTCTTCCTCTGTCTTTCCGGTTTGTGTATTTTTTCCTCTGATGTGTAAAAATGTGTCCAGGTCTCCAAAAATTGGTGCCGGTGTCCCCCAACGGCAACCACCAGCACAAACAAAGCAGCTTATTTTCCGGTACTGTCAGAATCACTGTACAGTACATGTGAAAATCAAAACCAAACCAATGTGACTTGAAAAGCTCTAGCTTTTTTGCAAATTCTTTTTATTAAAGAAGAAAAAACCTTTCAATTATTTGTTTTATGCATGCTTTAGAGTTGAACACATTAGGTTGTCTTTGTCAGCTCATTTTCAGTTCCATTGCATTAGGGACTGTGGAGAGAAAGACAATGGCAGTGTCTAAGCGAGGGTAATTGAATTATGAGCCCTATAATCACCTGTTGTGCCGCTGTGGCATGACAACAATCCTCTCTGTAATTGTGTGTTTCTTATTGCCCCCTCCACCCCTGTCATTTTGTGCGTACTTTATGTACACAGCAGAGTAATGATTTTATAGACATAATATGAATGGTGTGCGAGGCAAACCCATTTAATGGTCAACTGGAAAACAATCCTGATTCATTAAATAAATGAAGGTGTGAAGCATAAACAATGTAGGGGGTAAGCATCTGCTCCATTCCTTTGCTCCACTCTGGTGCACTAGTAACAGTACTGCATAGATGATTGTAACTGGAATATTCCAGTACCCCTGGGTTGTGCTTCAAGTTTCACAGGTGTACGTATGAAGTGTACTAGTGCTCTTCAGAGTTTTTGATTGCAGCATGACATCAGTTGCTTTCCTGAGCAATACTGTGCACACTGCCAGTGTCAGAGCTGGGCGAGTCAGTAGATTAATAAGAAAAGCTGACCCAGAGCTGAGCCAGGATTTTGGCTGGGTTATATGAGCTCAGGCACGAGCCAAACCATAAATATGTTTGGCATGTAAATGGTGCAACAAACGTAATCCAAAAATGTGAGAAAGTCTTCAGTATTCTAAAAAGAGTATTTCTTTAACATCTAGAAGGGTTTCACTTTAGTACAGATTCTATCAGTGTACTGAAAGCATTAATAATAATACTAATATTAATATTAATAATAATAATACTACTACTAATAAAAATAAGGCAGTTTATAGATCGCCTAGTTACTCCATCCGGAGTGTACCCGCACTAAGAAGGCAACCTCAGTGCAGAACCCAGCATGACGTGCTTGACAGGCCCTAGATTTGTATATAGAACCAGGTCTAGAGTTTCTTGCAAAAAGCTGGTCCTGCCCTTTCCTGTTTTAGAACTAGAGGCATAGTATAATATATTTTGGGAGTCAAAAAGCTGAAAGAATGCCCTCCCATCTGAGCTTTGCAACTCTGGGATAACAGAAAGCACATCTACACCAACTAATGTAAGTAACGAGGTCCTTTCCCATCTACAATTTTATAGCAGAGACACATTGCTTGAAAAGAAACTCTCCCTCTCACAGGAAGCCAGTTCAGTTTGGTGAAAGCCGACCCCCTAGACGACCATCTTGGGAAAGTAAGCAGCATCCGTGCTGCCGCATTCTGCACTCTCTGAAGTTTCACCAGTCTACTTTGAGAAGCTCCCAGGTATAACACATTACAATAGTCCAGCCTGGACATAACCAAAGACTGGACTACTGATTTCCTGACTGCCTTTGGGCTCAGGCGTTTCAGGATTCTGAAGCACTTTACCACCAGGCAAGAGATTTGGCTGGTGAATGATAGATTATCATCAAACCAGATGCCAGGGTTTTTCACTTTTGGCTCGGGAACTGGTACCGGGCCAAGTATGTCTGGCCATTAGGCAGAAGATCAATCAATGGCTGTTTACCTACTAGGAGAACCTCAGTTTTTCCAGCATTTAACGTGAGTCAGTTATGGTCCATCCACTCTGCTAAGTCAGCCAAGCAAACTCTAAGCCGGGCTGCAGATGCTCTCTCATCCTGAGACGAGGTGATAATATGCTGCGTGTCATCAGTGTACTTGTCACTTCTTGACGGCAGGACGATCTGAGGACGCCTACGTGTGGCTGAAGGACTTAGATGTTTTGAACGCTGATGATACGGCTTTGACAATCTTGACTACGGAGGGAGGAGTAGAAGTAGATACACGCATTTGGGTGCAGGCTCACTTCCTGACAGCAGGACGATCTGAGGATGCTTACGTGTGACTGAAGGACTTAGATGTTTTGAGCGCTGGGACACCGTAAAGAATTGCAACAGCGTGTATTTGTACGGTTGAGACTCTGCCTATATCTGGTTATGGATGGAAATAATATACTTTGGTGATCTTTAAACAAACTTTCTTTTAAAGATACATGGAGTACTACGGAATCATTGTTGGATGTCTCCTAACCGCATACTGCATTTAGTGGGATTTAGAGTCTAACCACTATCGGACATCTACAGATAAACAGACAAATAAGAGGAAGAATTTCCACTGTGATTACGTCTTACAGTACAAACAGCAGGCTTTGTAGGGTGATATTGTCCCCCTAAATAGTTTTGAGAACTTGCGCTAAGAGAAGTAGCTGGTCCTGAAGAAGGTGGTTTCCACGTTTGCTTATACCACCGAAACGCGTTGACCAAATCTTCTTGTAGATCCTACAAAAATTTTTTGTAGCAGCTCCTTTCTTTGGGGGCTATTAGGACTACCTTACCACTCATTATGTGTTAAGTGGTAAAGCTACTGAGATATATGTGTACGGAATGTCTGATATGTGTCTGCATGAATGAAGAGTTTGTATGTGCAGTGTTCTTTCTCCCTGGGTTTTGTTTTCCTTTTTTTGTCATGAATCAAAAGAATATCTTTGTCTTATCGAATTGACATGAACAATGTGTAAAGTATAAGTGAAAACGTTCATTTATGAAAAATTGATTTATCTGTTCAAAATTGATTATATTTTTATACAGAAAAAATGAAAATATAAAAATACGAAAAATAAAAAAAATATTAAGAATACACTTTTGTGCTTTGTGTGCTAGTTTATATATAAATAACTGTTGTTTAGGTCAAGAGGGAGTATTATTAGGTAGATTGTCATCAGTGTACAACAACATGTTGAAGCTGTGATGCTCAATGACACTGGCAAGGGGGTGCAAATAAAGATTGAACAGAGTAGGGCTCAAAGCAGAGCCCTGTGGAACCCCCTGCTGCAGTGAAGCAGCCTCAGACAATAATGGTTGTTTAACCACCTGAAATGAGCGATTCTGAAGGAAGGAGGCTAGCCAACACAAAGCCAACGCCCCAACATCACAATTATATAACCGTTCCAACAGAAGGCCATGGGATATGGTGTTGAATGCTGCCCTTAAATCTAGTGGGTCCCATGCAGTAAGACCTCAGCATCCACAAAACTCATGGACATTTATATATTTCTCCACCGCCTTAGCAGAAATGGGAGCCGAGAAATAGACGTAAAACTTTCCAGTTTTGCACGGTCAAAAGTAGATTTTTCAATAAAGGCACAACAATAGCCTGCTTCTACCCTAATGCAAATGATTTATTGAGCAAATCACATAGTTCAGGTTGTACTGCCTCACTCCCTCTACCCGAAATCAAGGGCAAGGCAGGGTCATTTGGGGAGCCTGATTTCACCCCATCCATCCAGGCACCCACCACATCCATGGTCAGGGACTTAAAACTGAAATGGCAAATCCATAAAAATGCGGAAAACACCATAGCTGACAAAATTCATAATTCCAGTAGCCCAACTATAACCTGGGAATATACAATGTACTGTGACAAGATATCAGAATATGATATGTGCCCATTTATAACCCTGCCACACTGGTGAGAATAAATCCAGCCCAGCCCAACATCTTACTTGAGATAAAAACAGTCATTTACTTTACCAGAGTGTCTGGCAGAGAACAGACAGACACACACATTCTACTAGGCATTGTAATTCCACATTATGGCTGCTCAAGCAATGAGGCATGAGCTGCCACTATCTGAATAGTATAATGCATGCCCCATTCTACAGTGTATTACTGTGCACATCATATACAGACTAAACTGCATAACGCTCTCCAAACCCCCACACAGAGACAGCTATAATTGACGTTCAGAAGGCCGTTGATAGCCCTGAGCCCTGGTGCCACTGCACCTGCTGCGTCATTGGCAGGTAAACCTATGTCCTATGATCCCCAACACAAACCTCCATACTGCAGCTTGTCTCAGATATGAGCTAGGGTTGCCACCGGGCTAGTTTCTTTTTATCGGCATGACCAGTATTTTTAATGTCATAAAGAAGAAAAATAGGGAAAATCGCCTAAAGCCGGCATTTTTCTCTCTATCGGTACATAATTAAAACAGCTATAATTAAAACAATGCACTTTTAAATGTATTCTAGAGATTACTTGATGACCCCTGACTAATAATTAAAGTAAACAAAATGAAAATAAATCACAACGTTTCGCCCTCAACATTAAGGGGCTTTCTCTGTGGCCTCTTCTGCAGTGACTGGGAGGGACAAAGGTTATGTTTGGGTGGGCCTGGCCCACCTGGCCCACCCACTAGAATTGGGTCTTGTATCAACATTTCCATATTTCCGTTTAAAGCACTGGGTGAAAGAGGGGGGGGGAGAAAGTTACAGAGGAGAGGTGAGAGGACCAGGAGTGAGGGGATGAGAGGATGAGAGATTAGAGAGTTTGAAAAGGAAACAAGACAGATAAGAAGTAGAGAGTTTAAGGGACTATGAGAAGTAGAGAATTCTGTGTGTGCACATGCTTGAAAGAGGAAGATTAGAGATAAGAGAAAGAGGAGAGAGGCCAGGTGCCTCACTGGCTGAGCTTCCTCATGGAATGCAAGTTTTGCGCATTAACCTTCTGTGATGCAAGTGCTGCATCTGGGTCTAGACATTATACGCATTGCTGCTTATCTGTAGTTTGTACTTGTAGAGGCTGGCCAAGTGCTTTTGATATAGTGCTTCACTTTTTCTGAGTGCTGTCTTTGCAAATGTCACTTTTACCCAATTTAAAATTATTTAGTATTTGTGCCTCAGAAGCATGATTTTGTTTTGTCTTTATGAGAGGAGTTGACTTACAGGTCACAGCAAAAGTCATCAGAACTTGAAGTCACAACTCATTGAGCACTCTTACAGGAGCAAATTACTAGTAAGACCCCAGAGCTCTCGTGGAGCTATTTAGAAGGCCTCTACACTAGCAGCTTCTGATGTCTTAGAGCTCAGCAGTGAACCAAGCTAAGCATACCCCTGTCCCAGCCTTTTGGGCGCATTGGGCATTTATGATTTGTTGAGTCTGTTCAAAGAGTGCTGCCACTTCTAAGCAGGTGTCACTGGCTACCATTTTAAAGGGCACTATAGTATGACATCACTGGCACTTCTAAACACATTGGTAATACCTTAACAGGTCAATACCTGCATTTCTAATAATGTTCTTAATAAAGGTGAGTGATATTTGTTGTTGTCAGCTCATCCCCAGCAGTAAGGGACATTCAATCTTTCCGCTTTACCTCCCTTAGGCTAGGCCACCTTTCTCACTCTTCAGCCTGCCAGAGCAGGAAAACAGCAGAGGCACTTTACAAAATGGGCAATGGGAAGAATTACAATGGCCCCCACATTCACGGTCCTTTGTAATTTTCCAAATGATCTCTTGCTCACTTTTTGCACACTTGTTACTCCTTATAAGAGCCTCTCTCTCTCTCTAGCCCTTACTCTGCCCCTCTTCCTATCCTCGTCTCACCACTTTCTACCTTTCTGTCTACCTCTTTTTTCTCCTTGAATGTCCATTGTTCCAGCATCTCTCACTAGCCTTACCGATCTCGTAAATATTTTGACTACCTCGATCTCAATTACTCTTCACTTCATCTCCCACTGTTTACTTTACCTTGCCTCTCTCTACCCCTTCCTTCTCTTTGTACATCACCTACTGCTACTTCCTCTTTCTTTCGACCTATCTTTTTGTGCCTCATTTCTCACTACCTCACCTCTCACTAAATCACTAGCCATGTCTACCTACCCCATCTGACTGCCTTTGTCACCTCTTGTTTACTGTGTACCTCTCTTTCTCTGCCTCACCTATCTTTGTGCCTTAGATATTTCACTCTACCCTAGCTCTTGTACCTCACTTCTTTTCTCTCCCTCTATCTCCACCGATCTTTACACCTCTACATACTTACTCCTCAATCTGCATTTCTGAATTTCAGACTTTTATACAACATTGCTGTCTACCTCACCTCTCTCTTTCAAATACCTGTCTCTACCTATCTCTCTCTTACTATCAGTGCTTACCTCCACTTCTCCTCTTTTCTACCCCAAGTTTACCTCATCTCGTTCTCAGCACCTCATTAACCTTTCCACCTTACTGCCATGTCCTAGACACCATCCTAGACTCCTCCCAGTCCGGATTCCGCAGCAACCACAGCACCGAGACTGCCCTCCTTGCCGCCACAGATGACATTCGCATGCTACTCGACCAGGCAAACACCGCAGCCCTCATCCTACTGGACCTCTCACAGCCTTTGACAAGTCTCACACTGCACGCTCACAGCCAGACTCCACAACGCGGGCATATGAGGAACCACCCTCAACTGGATCCGATCCTTCCTCTCCGGCAGAACCCAGAGGATCAGACTCCTTCCCTTTCTCTCCGAACCAACAGAGATCAACTGCAGAGTACCCCAAGGATCGTCGCTCAGCCCCACGCTCTTCAACATCTACATGGCCCCCCTCGCCGCCATTGTTAGACAGCACGGGCTCAGCATAGTCTCATACGCCGATGACACCCAGCTCATGCTCTCTCTCACGAAGAACCCGGAAGACACCAGACTCAGCTTCCAGGAAGGAATGAATAATGTCGCACGCTGGATGAAAGACAGCTGCTTGAAGCTCAACTCGGAGAGGACCGAAGTCCTCATCCTAGGACCCTCCAACTCAGCTTGGTACAACACCTGGTGGCCCTCTGCCCTCAGGAACCCACCCACCCCTACAGACCATGCAAAGAACCTCGGCATCATCCTGGACTCCTCCCTCACCATGACCCACCAGATCAACTCCATCGCCTCCACCAGCTTCAACTGCCTTGGCATCCTTCGTAGGACTTTCAAATGGATACCCCCCAAAAGCAGAAAGACCGTCACCTACGCACTCATAACCAGCAGACTGGACTACGGCAACACCCTCTACGCCAGAATCAACGGAACCCTGCTGTACAATTTCCAAACAATCCAGAATGCCGCAGCAAGACTCATCCTAGGGACACCACGACACGAACACATGACCCAACACCTACGAGACCTCCATTGGCTCCCAACCGAGAAGAGAGTGACCTTCAAACTTCTCACCCATGCTTACAAAGCCCTCCACAACATCGGACCCAAATACCTCAAGGAGAGAGTCTCCTTCCATGTACCCAAAAGGAATCTCTGCTCCGCCGACCTCGCCCTGACAGAGACCCCCGCATCCGCAGAAACAGAGCCGGCGGATGAGCCTTCTCCTACATCGCAGCCAAGACCTGAAATGGTCTCTCAGCAAACATTAGATGCTCTCCCAACCTGCACACCTTCAGGAAGAACCTCAAGACCTGGCTCTTCAACTGAACCGGAGCTGCCCCCTCTCCCCCCAGCACCTTGGGACCCTCACGGGTGAGTAGTGCACTTTATAAGCCCCTGACTGATGTCTTTTTCCTTAGTCTGCTTTACCTCTCTCTCATCCACATCTATGTCTTTACCTCTTTACTCTGTCTATGTCTTGCCTCTTTCTACCTGTGTCATACCCTGTACCACACCAATCTCTTCATCACATCTCTCCCTACTTCACATCTCAAACATTATCTCATCTTTCGCCCCTAAATTTAACTCTCTCACTGCACAACCTCTTAATTTCCCTCATATTTGATCACTGTCTCGCCTCACCTCTCCACTGTCTCTTTCTACCTCTGTTCCCTTTATGTCACGCCCTCACAACCATACTTCTTGATCTTTAACTCTTTCTCTACCTCTAGCTCTCTTTTTAAATTACAATTGCCTTTTCTCTCGCTTTCATCTCCCTCTCTGGACCACTTTTCAACACACCTTCCCAGCCATTTTCCTTTTACACTTTCACTTTTCCTATCCTAATCTCCATTCTCTACTTCTCTACTTTACCCCTCTCTCTACTTCACCTCTTTTTCTCTACGAATCTTTTTCCTAATGTTCAACTCTCTAAAATTACCTTTCACTCTACCTCTCTGCCACCTGTAGCTAACCTATCTTTCTGTACCATACTTTTCATTCTGCCCCTATTTCTACCTCAATGCTCTCTCTATCATTTATCTATTCTTTTTTCTTGCATTTTCACCTGTGTGCAACATAACATAACAGGCCAGATGTACGATGGTATTTGGCATGTGCAAACTGTGTTTGCGACCCGTTTGCGCATGCTAAAAATCTGTGGCCAATGTACAAACACTATTTTTTGAGTCGCAAATAAATTGCGACTCGCAAAATAATGTTTAGCTACTCGCTATTAGGAAGGGGCTTTCCCTTCCGAATAGCTACTGCAAAGCCATGTACCAATGTTTTGCAACCGCAATTGCGATCGTAAAACGCTCGTAATGCAATCACAAATAGGAAGGGGAATCCTGGGGACCCGTTCCCCTTTGTAACTGGCCAGAAATATTTTTTAAGAGCAGGCAGTGGGCCCTGGGACCACTACCTGCCCTTAAAAAATGAAACTAAAACGTTTCATTTTTTTGAAAAAATGCATCCCCTTTTCCTTCAAGGAAAACGGGCTGCATTTAAAAAAAAAATACCTGCTTTATTGAAAAGCAGTCCCAGACATGGAGGTCTGCTGAGCCCAGCAGGCCACCATCCCTGGGAGGGACAGCCATTCCCAATGGGCTCGCCAATTATGAGTGGCTCATTCATATTCATGAGCCTCGCATTTTGCAACCCCATTGGGAATAGATAACAGTGTCTCTCACACTGTAGCACGTTTGCTTTTGCGACTCGCAATTTTTCATAATTTGCGAGTAGCAAAAGCAAATGTTTGTACATCTGGCCTAACATTACATAAAATGCGTATTTGTAAAGCGCATGTTCGCCCAGAAGGGTATCTTGGTGCTGAATAACACCTGTGTGGAGGTCTACAGCTCTCTGTCTCCAGTTCTCTCTAGCAAAACTATCTTCCTACATTACCTTTCCCTCTAACTCACTCTTCTGGAACCCCCTTCTGTTTACATTTCAGATCTCAATCTGTAGCTCTTTGCACATATCTACCTCTCTACCTCACCCCAAAATCTTGTCTATTTTTTGTGACAAATATAAGTACTTCATTGTCCTTTCTATTTTGCTCACTCAGTAGAACTGGAGATCACTATCTTGCCAGAGAAAGAGAGGAAGGACTAGGCAGGGAAAGAGAATTAAGCGGAAAAGTATTATATTTCACCTGCAAAAGGAGTGAAAATGTTCAGAGAAGTGCTTTGTTGTTCACTATTGCAGCAACAGGGCCATTGGTCAAGAGGGATTTTGTTGTACTCTCACATGAAGTAGACGCTGGTAGCCATGTAAGTTCTTTAGTACCTTTAATCCAGTTTTACAGCACGGTAGTTTACTGGTACATCAAACAGGTAGTACAGGTAACAGATAGTGAAGATGTAGATTAGCCCAGTAGTCAGCCCTTGGTCTTATGCCACAGCAAACCCCACCAGGAGCAGCCTGCCTGCTGCTCAGCCCATCTGTAACTGTCATACCTCACTCAGTCAGACTCCCAACATTCCACGCATCACAGCATTCTCAACATTCTACTCCAAACACACACTGTGGCTGAGCATCAGGTGGACTGGTAAACTGCAAGATATGAAATTACTATGCAGGGCATAACATATCCCCCTTCTTTTAAAATGAAAAACAAAAGTGACTTTGTTATCAGAGAAACAACAATGCAAAAAGAGAACACTATCCACAAGAGAAAGTACATTTGCAATAAAATGATTCCAAACTCTGGGATGCATAAAAGTGTTAAACATCACTAAAGAATCAGAAGCAATAAAAATAAAATATTAGATTGAGACAATAAGTAGAGTATAGCAAAGGGAAACAAACCCCGCAACACTAGACCCAAACTATAAAACATACTGTTGCATAATGCACAAATTGCTAAATTTCAAAAATAGCAAAATTACAAATGTAAGGAATGGATCAAAACCAGAGATGTGCAATTAAGAGAACATCACGAGAGATAATAAACCATTCAAAGTAGAGAACGGATAAAATACAGCAATTGTAAAAATTGAGTACAACAACCCATCCTCTCCCAAAAACAAAAATGAGAAAGTGTCATCGCGTTAGACAAAAGGTAACCACCTTGCCACTGTATTTGAGTCTAACTCCCATGCATGCACATCCTGAGTAGGAATGACCTTGAAAAGCATGGGACCCATCCGACACATACCAACCCCTAATGAAAGGGAACCAATGAAAAGCAAAGTTCCTACCATAAGGAAACTTACCTACGTTGTGAAGATGATTGAAACCAAACCTTCACTCCTCTTGTGAGGTACCAAAAACTTGGGATTATGACCCTAAAGTCCACCCTAATATAAGGGTCTAAGACTATAACAATGAATATGGAACCAAATAACTAGAAGACACACCCTGTGTAGGGGAACCGTACCCATAAATCTAAACCAACCCTGTGAGAGGGCACAATGTTATGTTAACTGGTGGAAACCATGAAAACATGACCCGCGTCCGGGTTACCAAAAATAACTAATCTAAAAACCTTGAATGGGAACAATACCCATAAACTCACCTTAGTAAAGGCTGCGTGTAGCGCACTATAAACACATATCTAACACGCTTGACTGAGACAAATGCCCAAGAACTCACCTCAGTAGAGGCTGCGTGTAGCAAACTACGACCATCCCTATTGTAAAGGAACTGTGAGTGGGAATATCACTCACCAACCCACCTCAATAAAACAAAAGTCCGCGTGTAACGCTTTATGTGAACCATAACCGCAAACCCACCCCTGTGCAGGGGTTGCGTTAACGCTTTATGGGAAAGAACTAGAACCAAACCCATACCCATCCCTAATATAAGGGATAATGTAATACAGCTACCCATTAAAACAAGACTAAAAACGTCCCTATCATAAGGAAGAATAACATGTGGAAACTGAACCACGTATGCTATGAACATTGAATTTCCCAAACTGGCAATTCATCATTACTATAAGTAAATCTCATTTCAACTTGACACTTGGTGGCAGTAAAACACTGGGTTGAAACAAGAAACTGTTTTCTTTAAATAAACAGAGCTCCGATAATCCTTGCAAACTTGTTCTGCCATCGTCCATTAGTTAAACATCTTCATGTTAAATATTGTTTGTATCCACAAGTCTAAAGAATGCCATTCACCACCAGTGTCCCGAAACAGCATCATGGCCTCTAAAAGAAACATCATGAGCAGAATGAACTTCACTGGATGACAAAATACCAAACGAAAAGCGGAGTGCTTAACTCAAACATCGTAACAGAAGCGTACCTTCTGTGTGCTGAAAACTCGATAGTGAGCGGGTCATCCATAACAAGTGGAACAAGTGAATGCTATGGCAGGAATTCGTAGTAAGACTTGTTCTGTGGCAGGAGTCATGTTTCCAGGGAAGCATCTGACGAGAAACACCACTCGCAATAAAGTTGAAGAAAAAAAAATGGAGTGACGCAGGGACGAACTCACCGGGTGGCTAGAGGCAAAGACGTACTTCCAAACGTGGCACAGCAGCAAGCTGTGGTGAGAAGAAGACGTCACAAGGGATGAATGACGGCTCTGCTGGATCGTGTGAGGAAGGTAAGTCTGCATGCGCACCTTTTAAAAGCTGCACGCGCATGGTGAGCGCGAGATGCCAGGCTTGTGAATAAATTTGAAAGAGGCGGTTGAACTGCCAAACGTCGTGAGGGTAGCTGGGGGCCCTTATATGAATAAAAGTAAACTTACCCCAGAAGACCACAATTACAACCGTAGCAAGAAAGGTTGTAAGACAACAAAACACCAAACGGTCACCACACCAGGCTTGCTTCACCAGTCGTGCAGTGTCGAGTGTAGAAATCTCTGCACCTGAAGTAACACCTTGTAGATGAGAGGAAGCGAAAAACGATATGCAGGCACTTTCCACGTTGTGCCCACATCAGGGAACAAATACCTTGCACAGGCCAACAGGCCATAAACATCATAATGTGCATTCTATACAGAGCTGAATATATGATGAAAGTCATTCTTCAGGCACCTCCAAAGTAGCGTCAACCCCTGGCAGCAACCGAATTTGGCGCTAGACATCTGTCCATGTGTATCTTGACGTGTGCTGCGCCCATGTGGCTTAAAGACATGTAGAAAATCATTTTCAAAACGTGAACTTTCCATGCAGGTGCAGGACTTGTTGGTGTACACCCAACCAGATGGTACAGCACTCTGTTGTTGGGGCTGTCCGATGTACAGGACACTGGTGGGGCTGCGTAGAGTGCTGTGACGATTCCTTTTGTTGCTTGTGACATCTTGTGTTGCTTTAGAAAGTCTGGAGTCTCTTCATAAGTTGCTTTTAGTATACTTAAAGTTGCGTAGTTTCAATGCTGTCTTGGCAAGTTACACCTGTGGCTTCTTTTCTTCAAGTGGACCTGTTCAGCTGTCTATGTAGTTACCTGATCAACTGTAGAGACAAGTAGGCATGTAGGTACGTCTCCAACTGTCGCTCGTCGCCAAAATATGTTGTACTCTCACATGAAGTAGACGCTGGTAGCCATGTAAGTTCTTTAGTACCTTTAATCCAGTTTTACAGCACGGTAGTTTACTGGTACATCAAACAGGTAGTACAGGTAACAGATAGTGAAGATGTAGATTAGCCCAGTAGTCAGCCCTTGGTCTTATGCCACAGCAAACCCCACCAGGAGCAGCCTGCCTGCTGCGCAGCCCATCTGTAACTGTCATACCTCACTCAGTCAGACTCCCAACATTCCACGCATCACAGCATTCTCAACATTCTACTCCAAACACACACTGTGGCTGAGCATCAGGTGGACTGGTAAACTGCAAGATATGAAATTACTATGCAGGGCATAACAGATTTATTTGTGATTGCAAATATTAAGCAAGAAAGCTACAATCTCAAGCACTCTGTGCTCATGTTTTAATAATATGCACTGGTCCACTAAGCATCCAAGAAGTCACAATTAGAGTGTCTTTTCTACAATTATAATAACCAGCATTCAAGCTTTTACTTTGGTACTATTTAACTGGCAGACATCCAATAGCTTTAGCTTTCCGCGGGTTTGCATGCTCCCATTTCTGAAAGGTTAACATATGATTCAGTGTTCTTTAACCCGTTCCCTGCTCATGACGGAACCACTCCGTCATGAGCCACGGGCGCCGTGTGCTCATGACGGAGTGGTTCCGTCATGCTGCGGCCGTTGCCGGCCGCTCCGTCCACGCGGCACTGATTCCCCGCCTGTGCGGGTGATCAATGCGAGTGGGCGGAGTCGTGACGGAACCACTCCGTCATGAGCACAGCGCGCCCGTGGCTCATGATGGAGTGGTTCCGTCACGAGCATGGCGGCACCACGCGGACCCCGAACCCCCCCAGCGCCACGGCGGAATTCGTGCCGCGGCGAAGGGGTTAAGATCATGAAGGCTTCCATTATCTGCAAATGCGCAGAAAATTCACAAGGGCACCCAAAATAGGGCCTGTCTGGGGCCCCAAAAATCCTCACGATGGCACAGAAAACAAATAGCAGGCCTGGGGTGTTTGTGCTTTAAGGATCTGACCACACTCCCTACTCATCCAGCCAGAGTTGGGGTTTGCTGTGGGAAGGGAGTGATAATAAAAGATGTCCATCCTATCTTCTGATTTCCATGCCTACTTTTGCCAGGTGAGAAACAAACATGCAACTGAATTTTACAGTCCCCACTATTGGCTGGCTTTAATCAAAAGGTTGGAGCAGGAGGGCAAAGTAAAGAGCTAAGCAGCCCATACGTGGACAGGAGAACCTGCTTCAGACCCCTACTTAATCTCTTATGCCCCAGCCATCTCCTGCCCTGCCTTGGAGCAAGGCATCATGGTCTAGACCAAGACTTTCAGTGGCCCAGTCCAACTCCTGAGGCCCAGGAAGAAGGCAGGTTACAACCCTCCCATCCCAAACCACCTAGGGTCAACATGCCCTTTGTTTACTGTAACTCCACCAAACCAAGGGAATCACAGGGCAAGAGCACCAACTCTGAGGTCCATCTGAGATACCTTTCAACCCCACTCGCCTCCACTGAGGACTGACCAATGCAGCCTGACCTACTCTTCCATCTTGGTTTGGACTAGGTTGCTGTGATAGTCAAAGTCCAGGGCATAGTTGGTTGGGAAAGGGAATCTTACTTCATTGCGCAAGGCATTCACACTGCAAAAGAAGCAGTTTTTAAAGATGCAGTGTTTCTAACTTTGGCCAATGTTATAAGCTAAAAATGGCTACTTTACCACACATACTTGCAAAAATGAGTAAGTACCTTGATATTCATCTAACCGTGTTTCATGAAAGGCTGTGATCCGCGAATATGGGCCACTATTTTTGTGGTGTCTGGGGCAATTTTGGATCCCAATCCGACCCTGATTTAGTATGTTGCTCGGGAACAAGCCGGGCTACGTTTAGGGTTATATGGCAACTGCCTTGCTTCTTAGTTCACTAATGCTTCAAGTTTAAAACTATCACTTAAATACGCACTTCGTAGCACAGTGGTATAATGTGTTGTGCTATTGGTAAAGCTTCTGCAAGTTAAAAAAAAAAGAACAAAACAGTTTTGAATGTTGAGGAGACTTTATAATATTTTACATCATGCTTGTGGTATGAGTTACCTCACAAACATTTTGAGGGCTCAGCTTGGGCATGGGCTTGACGATCCGAGACAGACCCTGACTGTTGATAATGCATTACAGCCAAAGTTGACATAGGACATTTCTTAGGGCAAGGTTAGCACATTCTTGACGAGAAAGAGGGAATTGAGGGATCAACTATAGCAGATTTCCATATAGGTGGCGTCCTTTGAGCTCCATGAATCCGTTCTGTTTTGTCTGACAGACCGATGGTGAATAATTCTGCTTTGCAGTAGCAGACACAGGGTTGGATTGGGATCAAAAATCGGCACGGGAACACCAAAAAGAAGTGGCCCACATTTGCGTATTGCTTTTCTGCAAAACACTGCTGAGCGAAGTTTTAGGAGAAGAAAGGAGGTGGGGGCATGTTTTATTTACTTCACTTAGATAAAAAAAAATCAAACTGCGGAGCCACACATGAATGCAAGTGAGACGAATTCTGGTCTGGCCCCATGCCCCGCTCAATTAGCATACATTAATGGGCTGGCCCAATGAGAGAAAGGGAGTGATACCTCTGCCCACCTGCCTCTAGAAAGGCCACTCTTGCACCGAATGGGCCACTGGCGGCATCCTAACAGCACAGACAGCTCCCAGGCTGCCCAAAAAAGCTACCGGCAGCTGGAACTCGGCTACAGTCCCTTCGGCCATTTCCCGAGTGCCTGCATTACCAATCTGACCCTGAGCAGACAGTAGGAAAGAATGTTTCTGACCCTGAGCAGACAGTAGGAAAGAATGTTGACTAAGGTGTCTTGTTACTTCCAGAAAGGCCAACCACGATGTACATGCTGTGTGTCCATCAGGAAACCAAGCCGGATACAAAGTACATTCGATTCCCATGTTTCCTAAGCTTGTTGCATTGTCTGAAGCCAGATGTTGTATGGCACTGGTAGACCTAAGGTTTTACACTGGCTCCCTACTGGCGGGTCGAAAGGCTCTGTGCCCCGGGCGGCAACAGTTTTGGGGGAGGCTGTCGGCTCCCGCTCTTACCTGCCATTTTGGGGGCAATCAACTCAAGCCCCCCCATTCCCTCCCCCGATCCAGAAAGCGGCCACACAGGTGGCAATGTGGGCTGAATTTCGCCAACCCCCCCATCTCCCTCCCCATCCGCCCGCTCTTCAATGCTGCCATGGGGCGACAAACACAGGGACCGCCACAGGCACCCAAAGGGCTATCTATGCCACTGTCTGCAGTTCAGTTTTGAGATGGGTCTGCCTAAGTACCGCCCCCCACACACACACACCACGGCTCTTGTTTGTGGGCTAAGGCTTAACATGGGTGGTTTCCCGGCTCATCTCAGGTGGCAACACAGCAAGAAGCTCAGTTGCAGGATGCAAAAGATATCTTCAGTTATATCTGACCTAAAGCTGGTCTACCGCAGCTGGCAGGGATAATTTTCCTGAAATGGCTGGTACCAGTTGCCAGTTTAGAAAGGCATCCACAGTCGCACTTTTGTGGCAGTAAGAAGCATGGCTCCAGGGAGGGTTGGTGGGGTGCTACACCACCACAATAAACAATTTTTTTGATAAATAGTTGCATACAGGTGCCTTTAGTCAGGTACTGGTAGGTGTTTTGATATCACCAAAAATGTTGACACAGGGAGACTCAACCGCGCCCACCTCATGGCAGAGGATAGAAGTAAGAATTGCAGGGCGCCGTGGCTTAATGGGTTAAAGCGCTGGTTGAGTAAACAGGAGATTCTTATGCTGAATCCTAAGCATTACATACTGTGCCAAAACTGCAAAGGGTTAACTGCAGCGGGGAGCATACTTCGTGGATAGCAGTTTATTCCCCCGCACAGCGTTAGGGGTGAATTAGTTGTCGGTATCAGTCTCTAATAGCCCTAACTTTGATATGGATTGTGTCCAATAGACTCATCAATATGGAGGATTGATGCATCTCAGCAAGGGCATGAAGGATGCAGACAGGCAAGCACAGGGACGTCCATGAGGGAACATAAGTGCCGCAGAAGGAGCGGGGTCTTTACAGCATAGCAAAAGTTGGGGCCACAGAGTCTGGTTAACTCAGCAAAACCAGTTTGTTAATGCAAGGTAACTAGAGGACTGCCCCTCCCCCTTGCTACATGTTGCCCCACAGAAGTTGACCCACTTGGAAGGGAGGCAACGAATCAATAGGCAGTTGCTGAGTACGGTATCTGATTACATGGATGCTACAGAGGCAAGAAACTGGACAGACAGTATCAACATGTGCACAATGGCAAATAATCGGGCAACGTACATGGTAATAGCCCATGCCAGGAAAAAAGGGCCAGAGTGTGTCTTGTGTATGTGGGGTAGGAAACAAGGAGGGACCACGCCTGCTTAATAATCCACCTATGGCATGGCTTGTTTCTAGCCCTATTAATTCTGTCTGCTGGAAATCCTGGCTTCGTCCTTGGACTTAATGGCAAGGAGGGGCCCAGTCTCCTGAAACATGCACATTTAAGAGTATACTTTAGTGACAAGCCACCCCGAACTAACGCATGCACTCTGGGACGAATATATGATTGAACGACCAGGCACAATGCTCCCCCATCAGCGTCTCCCCACGTCCTTATAAGGGGGTAGCCTCTGATATGTGGGCAGGAAGGGATCCGGTGCAAAGGGAGGTGGAAATCCTTAGCTTTTAGGTCCTTCCTCAGGCTATCCTTATGCTACTCTATCATCACAAGGAACAGAACTGAGACAGTGTGGATAACAGGACATTCGCACATCACACGCGTGCGGTGGTGGTCCAGAGCCAGGAAACTATATGGTGGCACATCGCTGCGCCTCACCAAATGTTATATGGCTGGAAAAACCAAGCATGAAGTGAAGAGAGTTTCTCCCCATGGTACGGGATGGGCAATGGGCATACAAGAACCCCAGCACGGTGTTCATTCATCTGGGGGGGCAACACCCTTTCTGCAATGGGTCACGAGATTTCACCTGAACAGATCGAATCCACCTATTTTGACGGGTGTGCTTGCTCGACATAGTATGGTCGAAAATCATTTCGAGATACTAGTGGCGCGGGGCAGAGAGCCAGGGGGCAATAGACAGATGCAGAAAGAAGTTAAACATAGTAATAAAAACGTTCTGTAAAGGTATGGGTAGGAGGCATGACCTCATCAACTGGGGATGCCAGGATATTACGCAGATGATAAGGTTCACTTTTCTAGCATTGGTACAGACAGGTTCCTCCTGAACATCGTTTGGGCGCTCGAGCTTCTGGGTTGTTCGTTTCTAGTCTTGGGGGGGTGCTGTCAGAGGTCGGCAATCCACCACCAGTGTGGTGGGAGTTACAAGGTTTAACAATAAATATCTTCACACAAAGATATAAAAGGGCAATGGCCCTAATAAGGTCCTTAGGATGCCTCATCGCAGGGACACACAATTGTGCAAAAAAAGGTCCTTGGGATGCCTCATGGCAGGGACACATGAGGGCAAATAAAGGGGTAAGAAATGGTCAGCCCTGGGCCCAGGCATGGCTTCAGGGCCATGAAGATCTGACATTCGGTAGCAACGGAAGCCTCAAAGCCGTGATTCGCTGTACCAAGTAATCAATAGAAGGAGAGCTGTCACTGCAATTCATAAAAGTGATTTATGACAACGGTTCAAAGAGAGGCATTATGACTGTGAGGGTGATACATGGCATGATTATGCAACGTATGATTTTAATATGCATTTAAGTTCAGAGGTATATGTTTAACCATTTATGAACTGAATGCTTTTACATTACAATGTAAGATAGGCAAAGCTGAGCATGTTAATGACCGATGACATCGTGGCTACCCATGTACCAGCTTATGATGTAAATAAACTGCGACCATTCTAACACCATAAAGTTTCCTGGGGTCCGACGTTGATGGGTAAGAAGGAACTGCGGGAAGGCCGCAGGGTTGCTCACACAGCTGGGGTGGGGGGGTTATAGTCATGGGAGAGATTCTTTCAGGTGGTGCTGATCAAATGATACTGTGGCGCAATATAGGAGAACTAAGACTGTGGCAAGAGTGAGATTCCGGTACTACCGATGAGGTGAGACTACTGGTACTCTTGAAAGTAAATCTGAACACACTGCTGGGAGAGTGAAACAGAGGAGCACTGAAAGGGAGTGAAGTTGATGCCTTGTAGGATACTGATACTGAGACACTGTTGTGGGCCTGATACAGAGGCACCTCTATGCCAGTGAGATTGATTCACTGCTAGAGAGTGGCCATAGAACTAGCAGAAGGAGTGAGACTGGGGGCACCCATGCAAGCAGCTGCTCTGGATTCTGCTGGTAGTGCCAGGCTAGGCCCCTACTGTTGGAGTGTGTGGCATTGTTGGTTCATGAGACCAAGTTATTGGGAGACAGGGGCACTGCTGGTGAAATGACACTGGGTTACTGTTTGCTGAAGGAGGCTGCCAATGCTGTGGGGGAGAATGTGGCACTGTGAGGTGAGCAAGACTGAGCCCTGTTCCTGGGATAATACAGTAAACCCTGCAGTGCAGAGTGTAAGTGAGATTATTGTCCACTGCAATGGAAGTGGGATGCAGCACATTTACAGGAGAGGGCATCTTGCAAGAATACAGCAGTGTTCAACTTGGATGTGCTTCTGGGAACAGAGGTGACGTCGTACAGGATCAGTGAGAGTACAACAATTGCATACAATAGACTGCCTGCAGGTGTAAGATGCAATATCTATCCTTTCCTCCGAATGACTGAGGCAGGCAAGACTCAGTCCTTTGTGATTACATAGCATATGCTTGGCACATGATGGCAAGGCAACCGAAAGTTACACAACAGAATTCAAGAAAGAACACACACTGCAATGTATTGATTGTAATTGAGGGTCATCCAAAACCTCAGATGACAAGTAAAAATAGTGAGACTGCTAGAGCCTGGAGGAACACAGTTTACAAGTGATAGTGCGCAGTCTCAGCACCACCATGCAATGCAAAGCATAGCATCAGCCTGAAACTACCAGGAACTTGCATGAGACTTGTGCCACATGGTACATTCTGACAATATTTGTAGGGGTGGTGTCTGCCAAGTCCTTTTGTTTTTTAGAAAAATATATGTACTATTCATACATACAGGAACTTTTAATAATTTTTAGGGCTGGCTTTAGCCAAGTCCTTTTGTTTTTCCTAAAAAAGATATATAGACTATACATACTTTTTCACAAGAGCCTTCAGTCAGTCCCCTTTAATCATTGGTCTACTATATTGCCATTCACATTTTGCTTCCTTCCACCCAACATAGCCTAGAGCATGGGGCACAGGCCAGCCCACTTCAGCCACTGTTTTCCTTACTGTGAGTAACATTGTTCCATTCTTTCACAGCGTGCACATCCACACAATGGGCAGTCCACTTCAATGCCAGGGATAACTCTTGCAATGTGCTCTCTCATATTAAAAACATATTTACATTTTGGCTTTTAGACAGTGCTTCTTTTCATACACTGTGTTCCTTCATAAAAAACATCAGTAAGCATCGGCAAAATCAAAAGATCAGCAGACAACGCCAGCACTATTAGTTTTGACAATTCTTATTTATGTTTGTGGTACAACAATATTAATCGACCTACCAGTCTCCTAAAAACAGCCAGCATCTAAGATAAAGGCCCAAATACGTTTGAGCTGCAGGTAAAGTATTAGAAATTGGGTCTCTAGTTGGCTGAAGTTCGCACTTTGTCCAAGTAGGACACTAATCGTAGCCCGGGTAAGTCAGATACACAACCTAAATTAACCTGTGCTCACCCTCTTGTACCTTGGCACAGAGTAGTCAGGCTTAACTCAAGAGGCAATGTGTAAAGTATTTGTGCAACAATTAAAATACAGCAACACCCTGAAAACACCACAGAAAAGACTCCAAGACAGTTTAGAAAAATAGAGAATATTTATTTGAGTAAACCAAAACAACAAAAATCCAATAATTAGAACTTGAGACTTGAAATTTTAAAGAACAAATCCAAAAGCAGTGCTTAGTCAATAGAGCCAAAAGGTTACTTGAGGTCACGTTAGACTGGGGTAAATCTAAAGTTTCAACCTGACTGCATTGGAGGGCAGGCCGGCTACAGAACCTATGCAGGGTTTGCTGAAAAAGTACATTGGACGGGGAAAACTTTGGCGTCGAAGACTCGATGCGTCAGTTCGGATTCACGCAGTCGGGTCCACCGTTGTGATCAATCTGCACAACCATGTCTTTGGATCAGCATCAAAGGGTATTGTGTCAGTTCCAATCAGCACAGAGGTGATGAGGTATCGATTTTGGAGCAAAACAGCTGCAGAACCCACTTTAGAGGACCCAGGACTTGAGGGGCACATCAGGCAAGGGAGGACTCACAGATGACAGAATACAGCAGATTAAGTAGAGCTAAAGTAAGTCTTTGATGGCCCAGGGACTTAAAGAACAGAGGGCAAGCCAGCAAGATATTGGAAAAACTTGAGTTCAAGGATGTAGAGCAGCTCCAGGCCTTCCCTTCTCACTCCTAAGCAAGAAGTAGCAGGCAGCAGTCCAACACGGCAAAGCAGGTATCAAAGTGGCAGTCCATCCTAAGCACAGCAATCAGCAGGTAGCAGGACAACACAGCAAAGCAGTTGGCAATGTGGTAGTCCTTCCTGCAGCACAGAAGCTCTTCTTCCTGGCAGAATGTCCTTGGTTCCGGCAAAGTTCTGATGTGGTGGGGTCAGGGGTCCAGTATTTATACCTAGTTGTGCCTTTGAAGTGGGGGAGACTTTAAAGAAGGCTTTGAAGATCACATGGTCCCTGCCTTTCCTGCCCTGGCTCCAGACTCACTAGTGCATCTCTATGTGTGGGGACAGGCACAGCTCTATTCAAGCGCAAGTGTCAGTTCTACCCTTCTAATCTATCTCAGGAAGGCCCATCAGCCTGCTGATGGGCCATCAGGTAGCAAATGTCCCACCCCAGCTCCCTTTGTGTGACTGTCTATAGGAAATGCACAAAGCCCAGGTGTCATCCAACCCAAACGTATATTCAGAGACAGACCGAGGCACAGAATGGTTAAAGTAAGAAAAGGCCAACTTCTACAAAATCCCATTTTCAGGCTTATAATTAAAAAATCCGACTTCACCATAAATTGTAATTTTAAATTGTGAGGCCAGAGACACATAATTCCAAATCTCTATCTTTACATGTAAAATATATTTTAAGGCACTCCCAATGTTAACCTCTGGGGAGAGATAAGCTTTGCAGTAGTGAAAAACTAATTTAGCCGTTTTTCACTTCCAGGACAAGTAAAACTCAAAAGTATATGTCCTACGTTTTAAATGCACTGCACCCTGCCCATAGGGCTGCCTAGGGCCTACCATAGAGGTGGCTTATATTTAATAAAAGGGAAGGTTTGGGCCTTGCAAGAAGGAATCTTGCCAGGTCAAAATGGCTGTTTAAAACTGCACACACAGGTTCTGCAGTGGCAGACCTGAGCCATGTTTTAAAGGGTTACTGAAGTGGGTGGCACAATCAGTGTTGCAGGCCCACTAGTAACATTTAATTTACAGGCCCTGGGCACATATAGAGGACTTTACTAGGGACTCATAAGTACATTCATTGTGCCACTTGTGGATATGCCAATGTTATCATGCTTTGAGCACAGAGCATATGAACTTTAGCACTGGCTAGCAGTGGTAAAGTAGACGGAATCCTACAGTCAGCAGAAATGAAATCAGCAAAACACGAGGTCAGAAGGCAAAAATTCAGGGGGAAACGCACCAAGGATCGCAGGTCCAACATAAAAGTTACGGAAAACAAGCCCACTAGACAGATACCACGCCCATGGTGGACGTAGATGATGCCAGTGAAAAGTGGACGGCGGCATTCTTAGAAAAATTTGGCCATCAGTACTTGTTTTTTTTTATTCTTTCATTTTTTTAAAATATATTAATTACTGACCGACCCTGCAAGTGCCAGAGCAAGTTCCAATGCATTAGAGACAAATGAGACAGATCCCCGGCTTCGCGAGAGTTTGTCACCGTGCCCCCCCTCTGTGAGCATCTTCTCGCCTCACGAGCTCCGGCGTTCAGGATCTTTATTGCCTCCTGCAAAATATACTCATTAAATGATCATTTAGAGCACCAGGCAGTCTCTGTGCACGATGATTCATTGTACATTGGTAATAATGGAGGTATTAAATTGAAGCCATGTTTTTGTCTCTGTCTGAGAACATTCCATCACAGCCTGGCGCTTTACTTCACCCTATCCGGCCAGTCGCTTTATGGATTGCCTTTACATTTATAGATTGTTTCAAATACTTCTTTGCCTGCAGGGTCAGCCCTCCTCACACGCCTTTTATTTTTAAAAATTATTTTGTCATTTCTGTATACATTCAATTCGCTTTTTTATTGCCCGGGATTGTACAGTGCGAAATCCATTTTACATTAGACAGGAGGCCAAATGTGCCAGACACGGAGAAGTGATACAGGATGTAATTAGAGAGGCAATTTCTGTGGTGCCCTTAAGGGGCCATTCTAGGCTAATTTATAAAAAAAAATGTTTCTCTTCCTCTGTTCCATTTCTTGCGTTTTTGCTGCGTTGTATCATGTCGAAGGCCCTGGCATGGATTTATGCAGTGCTGGGTAAACTGAAATTTTGTCTGCCCTGCAATCTCCGTTCAAGAGTTCACTCTTGGCTGCTGGCGCCCCAGGCAGTCTTATTTACCAGCCATAACCATATATTATGCACCCTGCCACCTGGGATAGGTGCACTCTACATCAAAAACATACATTTAATCAATAGCGAATTTTTGCGAGGTTGATAAGTGAGCAACAGAGATTAGTGAGTTGCAGTGAGGTGGGTAGGGAAGTGCTTTGAGGAAGGGTAGAAGTAAGTCGACTTCTGCATAGTAGCTCACTCGAGAGTCGTGGAATCTCTAGATTGGGTGAGGGGTCTGCGAACTCAAGGCACCTGCCGACAAGAGCCTTGAACCCCCCTGAGGCTATTCTGTCACTCTAAGGCAGTCTTCAGAAAGGAAGCACTTAACTGAAGCAAATAGATCCACACCGTGAATATTAATCAGTTCAGGTACATCCTTAAGCTGATGCATGTGTACAGGGCAAGGAGCGAGGGAGACATGGTGAAATGTTTACTTTGCCGTCCCACTGCTCCCCAACTAGCGAAAGGCCTGAGGCAGTTTAACTCCCACCATCGTCACAGAGCTGCGCCTTGCCTGGTGGGTCGGTCTTGGACCATGAATACTCACCTCTTCGTCCGGTGCTGCCACAAATTCATTTTTGCTCAGATCTTCCACCTTCTTATTGCAGCCTTGACCCAGACCATCTCCAGCACCTCGGGAAATCTAGAGCAGCACACCTGAAAAGAAAAATTAAGAAAGAATTTTGTAAGGTTGATGATAAGAAAAAACGGAACAGCATCCTAGGGAACAGACTCAAGCAAGCAAGGGAAAGGGCCTGTACAACACGGGCTGAGCCACGCGTGCCGTTTCCCCACAAGCGTAACCACGCTTGCCTGAACCATGCATCTGCCATAACCACACATATGCATGGTTAAGGCAGATGGTGCTCTAGTGTCTAGATAGGCGGGGAGAGGAAGAGGAAGCGTCGGAACAGGAAGCTCCGGACGTGGACTGGTAAGTGGGACTGGGATTGGGGAAGTAAGTCTTTAGGGGTGGGGTCAGTTTTAGGGCACAGGGCATGGGGGTTGGGGTAGTTTTGGAACGAGGGCAGGGTTTTGGGGCTTAGGGCGGGGGAAGGTCGAGGTAGTTTCAATGGCTTGGGCCTGGGTTTGGGGGTCGTTTTTAGGGGTGGCAATGGTTTTAGGGTTCAGGGCGGGGGTCATTGCAGTTTTTTAAATAGGGGCAGGGTGTTAGGGGCTGGGTTTGGGGAGGAGTTTTTTTATGGTTGTTTTCGGATTTAGGACTTAGGGTGGGGGAGTCAGTCATTTTTTTTTTAAAGGGGGCAGGGGTTTAGGCCTCAGGGTGGGGAAAGGCTTAAGGGTAGTTCTAAAAGCAGCGTGGGATAAGTTTTAGGGTTCAGGACGAGGGCCTGGGGTTGGGGTTGTTTTTTGGTAAGGGCAGTGGTTTAGGTCCCAGGGCTGGTGAGGGGAATGGGTAGTTTTAAGGGCAGGTTGGGGTATGTTTTAGGCCTTTGGGTAGGGGGGTGAGGTAGGGGGATAGGGTTTTAGGGCTTAGGACGGGTAGGGGGGAGGATCAGTTTTGATCTTTACCACACATATCCCATTACCATTCATGCCTTTACAACGAAATCCCGTGGTAAAGGAATGCGTAGTTAAGATGCATTCGTGGTTGGGACTTCGCTGTAGACGCACGCCTTGCGTGCCTCTGTCATACAACCCTCAAGCAAGAACCTGAAAACATATGGACCACATATATCATATTAGTTTAACAAGGAGGCTGATAAACAAATAACTTCTTAGACAAAACTTTGATGTACACAACTCGAATGTTTTTGCGAGAAGGAATCTGGAGAGGTTACATGACAGACCTGCGGGGTAGAGACGCATCTGGAGACCAGATGATTCCCACAGTCCCCGATCCTGAGAGGACTCAGAAGAGTCACCTCTTAACAAAGAAAAAAGTGTGATGAAAAGTGAGATGATAAGAACGAATGTTCCTTTTTAGAAATAAGATCAGGAGCTTCAAGAAGCGCAGAGATCATGGAGGGTGCTCCTCAGTAGTGCACCAGACTTGATTGTTTATGACGGTAACAGTGTCACTGGATTGTGAAAAGAGAGAGCTGTTTCATTGCCATGGTCTGCACTCACAATACTATGCTCATGGTAGGCACAGTGACATTCTAATAAAATATTAACAACAGAACGCATAAAGGAATAGGTAATAGACTATAATAACGAAAGCAAGCTTAAGTTTGGCATTATTTTCTCATAGACAAGCACTGCACCAGACCATCTCATTTCGTTCCACGTTATGACTGACATTGCACTCTGTGAACCCAGTGATCTTCCTGCTTCTCTTAGCCACTGCTAATGAATTGCTTGGGCTGCATTCCCATCCATTGCTTTTATGCTCACTTTGCTGCTCTAGACTGGGACTAGCCATATTCAGATGAGACTTGGCCATCCACCGATAGGAAGAGCCCAGCCCGAACTGCGAAGCCTGACACCCTCCCAACATGAGCACCTGCAACTCAGCTTGGTAGAGAAAGTAGTGGCACTTTTAGCCTGACAAGATGCCCGTTGCCAAAAGTCTATAAATACCACAGCTAGATGATCAAACACGATTGCCTGGGTTGGATTATTGCTATTTAGTACAAAGATACACTTTCAGGGCCTCATTTATGTGGCTTTTCATGGCCTTGTAAATATGTGCCCCTTTCCCGCAGAACACTGGGGGCTTATTTAAAAGGCCTTGTGCCGCCAGTATGTCACTTTTTCCCATGTTAAAAGTGACGCACTGCCGGTGCAAGGGGCTTATAAATAAGTCCCTGGGTGTTTCTTTGGGTGTTTCCAGGCCACACTCATGTAATCTGTAGCATTCCCATATTTAGGAAGAAATCGTAAACCTGGCAATGCGTCAGAATCTAACGCCACTCCAAGGGTGACGTTAGGGAGGAGCAGCTAGGAGAAATGTTTTCATTTCTCCTGTTTTTTTCCTTTTTCTATGTGTGCTGATCTTTATGCCAAACTATCATTCAAGCACTTATAACCTACATCAAACAATGACTTAACTTCCACCTACTTCTCCTACATCGCTGCCAAAACCTGAAATGACTTACACTTCCATCTTCAAATAGCAACCTCACCAAGGCGATGAACCTGCCATGAAAAGGGTGGCGGAATGAAAATAAAGAGGGGCCTTCACAGGATCCCCCTCCAGATTTTATCCTGCGGATGTATGTGGGGGGGCCCATGTAGTGCCCCCCCCTGGATTTGCACGCACTTGCCACACCTTGCAGGAAGGTGCAGTCAGCGATCTGACTGTAGTGATCTGCATGATAGGCTCTTCTATGAGCCTAGCAGACTGCTGCAGTCAGACAACTGTAGGACCGCCCGGAAGACCAGGATTTACCTCCTAATCTGGTGGGCGGTCACGCCACGGCTTTGGCGGTCCTACAACGGATGGTGCGCTGCACTGACCGCTGTAGGAGTCATAATCAGGCCCTTAGTCTCCCTCTTTCATAACATCACCACCATCCACAGAGTGAGCCCTCCAAGTCTTCTTCTCAATGTAACTGAGCCATCTATTTATTTATTTTAAAGGTTTTCTGTAGCACTGGCTAGACCCAGTTGTATCAGACCGCTTTGCAGGAATGTGAGGAGGTACAGTATTCAAAAACATTTGAGCAAAACAAGAGCCAATATAACAAAGAAAGCAGATAAAATACGAAAGCTATTTACAGAACACTATATTAAGCTAACGTGGGTAGTGTGAACTTAGGTTAGGGAGGGTGAGTGAGGGTGAGGGAGAAGAGAAAAAGGAGGGGAAGAAGAGAAAAAGGAGGGGAAGAAGAGAGTAGGAGTTAGGGGAGTAGCAGGAGTAGTAAATCAGTGGGAGGTCGTGCGTAGGGCTAGGAGTCATAAGCAGATATAGAGAGCAGGGGGGAGGGTAGGGGGGAAGAGTAGCGTGAGGGAGAAGGGATTGGTGGGAGAAAGTGGAGGGGATATAATTGGAGGGCAGTAGAGGGGGACATGACGGGATCGCAGCGTGTGAGATCAGTGTCAGAGGTCGGAATTAAGGACCCCAGTATTTGTTGAGGAGGAACAATTTGACCCATCTTCTCAGATCTATGTTAATGAAGCACCAAAACTGGTGAAGGAGCAGAGTGGGTGGAGTGTGAGGGAGGTGCCCTATATGAAAGGTGTGAGGGACCCTGTGTTCCAGGAACCCCCTTGTCCCTTTAGGTGCTGCTTAGGCTAAAATGCATAGAGTTTGCTGCTTTTTCTGAAGAGTGCATTAGATTAAAAAGCCCTGAAGTAGCTGTATGCGAGCTTCTCCACGATAGAAAATTCTGAAATAAAAAAATTAATGTATGCCTTTGTCATGTAAAACATGTGATTCAAACCTCTCTGTGAAAGTAAACTTGTTTACGAGGAGCATTTTTGCATACACTTTCTGAGACGGTTTTCTTAGAAGTAAAACATGATTCAGCTGAGCATATTCAGAAATGTGTTCTTGCACGAAAAAAATGGCCTCTAGTAGTTGCTAAAAACCTTTTAAACTGTCCTCCTTGAATTGATATTTTTACATTACTGGCCGGCTGCGTCCCCGAGCAAGCAGGATCCGCTGTTTTGCCTTTTATTTCCTAATCGCGCTATTTCATGAGTGCATTGGACGCCCACATTCTGGCATTTTATCACATAAACTTGCCGTTTTGAGCACGGCAGATATGTTTTTATGTAAAGTAACAATTTAAAGCAGCCACTCTATTTGTTACATTTGCTGATTATTTTTCATAGTTGCCAAAGCGAATAGTGGGGCTATCCTGACCACAAAATGGGGATTCTAGGTCTGCAAAATGATGAATACGGCTTTACATTTGTCTCAAGGTCAGTGTTAGGCATATGACATTGGTATACAAGCTCTTTCTTTCTCACTTTGCACCATAAAAAATTGTAACTTCATAGTTAATACAACTATTGGTGAATCACATCATGATGTACAGTATTGAATGCTGAGTACATCACGCTTGATTATCTAGACAGCACCCACCTCTAAAAGAGAACCTTAACAGGGAATTTCACCCAAGAGGGGAGGCATGAGCAGAACTGCCTGCATGCACATTAGGGAAAAGGAATAGCCATGTATCCAGCATAAAAGTGCAGAGTCCTAACTCAGTCTCAATACATCTCAATCAACAGTCTACAACAACCACCAACACTTTGCAGCCAACAATATTCACCGAACAACACCTTCAAACAGCACATGTTAGAGGGATACCCTTGTGTCCAAAACCGAGAAACAAAGCAATATAGTTGGCGATGTGCTGCCAACTCTAAGCATCGCCCCCATACCACAGCAACATCCATCTTAGAACTATTCGGATGGAGCAAGATTACACCTCTTACACCCTCATGGACACAACATGTGTCATATCTATATGCTTGGCTAGAGTTGCCTCTGTCCAACACATTTTGTATTTCTTCAGCATATTCGTCTGCATAAACCATGCAATAAAAACACCTTTAGCTGGACCAAACTCACTGTCCTTTAGCACTAACTAGTAGGAATCATTACCAAATAAGACATTTCCCAAACAGATCCGTGATCACCCTAAACCACTGATAGATTTAAATCCTGAAGCTTGGTGGTAAGGGGCCCAGATGGCCAATTCACCTTACAAATGGTACAAGTATGCTATACAACTGCTGATAACAAGACAGAGCACAACATCACTACCCGAAGTTCAGGATGATGTCACTAATTAAGACAATAGCAGGTGTTCGAAAGTCAGATCTCACAAAGTTCTTGTTGAGCTACAAATCTTAGTCCTGTTTGGAGCTTGTCAGTTGAGTTGCAACTGACAAGTTGTGGGCACGAACTATTTCAAGGGAAATGTAGGGAAGATATTAGTTATAGCATTTCAACATTACCGTGAAGCAAGGAGACTCCAACTTACACTATGACACAGCTAACAGAAGGAGAATCTCTACGCTGACATGTGGCTAGAACCAGCATGTCAATGGAGTGATCATGCCAAATGATCTTAATGCTGTGCAGTTTGGCCGGTAAGTACAAGTTAGAGAGGATGGGGGTCCACACACACATGTACATTCACATACACCTATGTAGTCACACACAAACACAACACTCCCTCACAAATGCACATACATTCATACATACACGCATCAGTCAATAAAAACAAAACACTTACCTGCTGCAGTTTTCGGAGACGACAGCCTCAGAGGTCCCAGGAGGGTTGGGACTGCTGCTCCCCTCAATGGCAGATTTTAGGTCAGCCAATGAGGGGAGGCAGCAGTCCCTACCTCATCACATAGTAGGATGGGGCCAGAGAGACTGCTGACCACACCCACTCTGTGACATGGTGTCAGTGATAGACACTAGGCCCTGGGCACTTCAGGGCTTAAAACTGAAGCACCCCAGGGCAAGGCTATCACTGATGCTCCCCCTCCTCACAAATGGGAGGGCCTTGAGGACCTTTGCAGAGCTGAGGAGGTCACGCCCACAGGAGTTGTGACATCCTCAGCCCAGCAAACTTCAGATCAGGCAGCCAGGAGCCTCCGCATTTAGCACATGTCTAGCTCCTGGCTGCCTGACCTGAAAATAAAGAATGTCTGTCAGGCTGACCATTGCTCTGCCTGACAGACACTCCTAATTTCCAAAAGATACAGGGCGTGGCCCCTCTGCCCCTAAAGACAGGCCGCGGCTGATGTTTTGTTGAGTGAAGGAAGCTAAAAGGTCAACTGTGAACACCTACCTTAACCTCCTAAACTAAGCAATGCGATAACCTTAGCAGTTGGACCCTGTAAGGACTGATATGTTGCATTAGCCTGCTATGAACTCATACACCAAAATGAAAAAAATCCACTGTGGGGAACCAGATATATGAATTTCTAAAGATTAAATATTTTCTAGTGCTTAGAAACCAACAGTGCCACTTTTGGACATTTGGACATCGTGAGATCTGATTGGCTGTCAGCACTTCATCCAAGAAGTGTTGGCAACCATCTTGGGACCAATATACATGATAGCACTTCATTAAAAAGCATTGCAGTTAATAGAAGATTTTAAGACTTTAGTTACATTATAAATCATTTGTTGATGGTACCATACTCATTTTAGGAATTGTGGTGTGTTCTAAGGTGATTTTATCATGTGAAAAAGCCTTCTGCTGGGATATCATGAATCATGTTTGAGAGAAAACTATTTTCTCATGCTTTTCCCACAGAGGTTTGGAAGGTGATCTATAAGCTAAACTGAGAGCATATTTTCTGTAAATTGACATTATATTTCTCAGTCATGTGAGAATGAAGTCTGGCATTCTCAGTAAAACATGTACATCCAACAAGGGCAGAGACTGTCAGTTGATTCCTTTGTGTTCTATTGCAGCTTCCCAGAGTGTTCTAAAGAACAACTAGAGCGCTAACAGTCCTACTTATGACAAACGTATTGCACACCTGAAGCCATCTTGATTGGAATAAAGTGGTAACTCTTAAAAGATTTAATTTAAAAAGGAACAAAATGAGGGGGTTCATTTTGCCATAGAAAGTATGATTAGTGCTGCAGAAAGAAAAATGAGGGCACATTTTGAGTGACTTCTCAAATCCTCTTCTATTTCATAAAAAAATTCTGAAATGCTGACTGAAACATGCACTTTCCAGACCAGCAGCAGACTTCCCTTGTGAGCAGTAGCTTTACTACAGTGATCTAATGAGCAACTAGAGTGCTAACATTCAGAATGTATGGCAAATGTGTGACACATCTGAATGCCTTCTTGATGGAACCAAAGTAAAAAACTGAAAGTATTACCTAATGAGGAGACTGCAGTAAATGAGGAAATTAGGAAACTTCATAACAAATAAGTCTCCCAAGATGGCCACCAGAGACAAAAGAGCCCAAATGTAGAACAAATATTACCCAGATGTAGCCCAAGTATAGCCCAATGACAGAATGTCCCAGAGTGTTCTAAAGAACAACTAGAGCGCTAACAGTCTAACTTATGACAAAAGTATGGTACACCTGAAGCCATCTTGATTGGAATAAAGTAGTAACACTTAAACATTTAATTTGCAAAGGAACAAAATAAGGGGGTTCATTTTGCCATAGAAATTATGATTAGTGCTGCAGAAAGAAAAATTAGGGCACATTTTGACTTCTCAAATCCTCTTCTATTTCATTAAAAAATTCTGACATGCAGACTGAAACATGCACTTTGAATACCAGCAGCAGACTTCCCTGGTGAGCAGTAGCTTTACTACAGTGATCTAATGAGCAACTAGAGTGCTAACATTCAGAATTTATGGCAAATATGTGACACATCTGAATACCTTCTTGATGGAACCACAGTAAACAAGCATTGAAAATGCAATAGGTCTCGCCCTTGTTTAAATTAAAGCAATTCTGTTTGTAATTAGGTGGCTTTTTAGCTTTGCCTGTATTAGTGTTTTTCAAACTTTCATGTACATAACATGCATATGTATGCATATATGTATATGTATGCATGAATTTATATTTGTATTTATATAGATATGCAGATTTTATATATGTTTATATATGTGTATATGTATATATATATACAAATACATATATATATTCACTTAAAAAACCATAGGTTTCACACATGTTATAGTTAGCTGGACATTTCCCTCGTAAAAAACCAATGAAATTCCCCCGTTATAGTTAGTGCAGGCAACTATAACTCACGCGACCGCAATCCTCTGCTGATGACGTCAGATATTACATCACTGATTACATATGTGTCTTTCTGAAAAATAAATATTTGTAATATATGTATAGCTAAAGATTAATGGAAGAAGACATGGGTAAATAGGTGTCTAAATACAGTGATGTAATATCTGACGTCATCAGCAGAGGATTGCGGTCGCGTGAGTTATAGTTGCCTGCACTTACTATAACGGGGGAATTTCATTGGTTTTTTAAGAGGGAAATGTCCAGCTAACTATAACATGTGTGAAACCTATGGTTATTTTAAGTGAATTTGCAAGGTTTTTTAAATGCTAATTCCTAACTATAACGTGTGTGAAACCTATGGTTTTTTAAGTGAATCTGTACGTTTTTTTAAATGCTAAGTTATGTATTTATTAATATATATTTTTTCAGGTTTTTCACTGTGCGCGCACCCCGCGCTTTTTCGTAAAAAAAAAATGTTTTTTTCACCCTTGGGGGTCCTTCAGTGACCCCCTGACAAAGGCTAGGGGGTCAGGAACTGTCCACCCTGCCCCCTTTTCACGTTCTCCACCTTTGTTTTTCACTGCCTCAGACTGCGAGAGACAAAATGGCGGATGACACTTCCTGATTTCGACCGATTCGAATGTTTACTGACATCTAGCAACCAATCAGAATTGCGCTCGCGCACGTCACCGTGCGCGCACGGTGCACTCACGGTGCGCGCTTATAGATATATATGTACTTTTACCTGAAATTTTCTCAGGAACTACTGAACAGATTGACTCCAGATATTCAAAAGGCACATCCCTGACCTGAGGACTATCTCTCTGCCAAATTTCAAGTAATTCTGTTCAGCCGTTCGGGCTGTACCTTGGACTAAAGGTCCCTATGGAAAAATGCATGGGGTAAACGCGTTTTGGGACCCCCCTTTTTTCTCGGCCCCCGCTTGACTAATCACCCCGAGACTTTCAGGGTAGGAGCGGAGCGGAGCGCCCCACCTATTTTGAAAAATTTGCGAGGATTGGTCAACCGGCGCCAAAGTTATTCAAAATAGAATTTTCAGATTTCCTATGAAAACACGGTCCTAACTATAACTATCTACTGGTGACCGTCAGTAGATAATAAATGCATATGTATATATATGCATATATATATATGTGCATATGTGTGCGTGTGGAGAGAGGTAGAGGTGTAGAGGTAGAGAGGTAGAGAGGTAGAGGTAGAGAGGTAGAGAGGTAGAGAGTAATAGAGAGAGAGGTAGAGAGGTAGAGAGTAGAGAGTGAGTAATAGAGAGTAGTAGAGAGTAATAGAGAGAGTAGCAGAGAGTGAGTAGTAGAGAGTAGTAGAGTGAGTAGTAGAGAGTGAGTAGTAGAGAGTGAGTAGTAGAGAGTAATAAAGAGTGAGTAGTAGAGAGTGGGTAATAGAGAGTGAGTAGTAGAGAGTAGTAGAGAGTGAGTAGTAGAAAGTAAGGAGCAGAGAGAGAGTAGTAGAGAGTAGTAGAGTGAGTATTAGAGTGAGTAGCAGAGAGTAGTAGAGAGAGAGTAGTAGAGAGTGAGTCGTAGAGAGTAGTAGAGAGTGAGTAGTAGAGAGTGAGTAGTAGAGTGAGAAGTAGAGTGAATAGTAGAGAGTAGTAGAGAGAGGGTAGTAGTGAGTGAGTAGTCGAGAGTAGTAGAGAGGGAGTAAGTAGAGGTCAGTAGTAGAGAGAGAGTAGTAGAGAGTGAGTAGTAGAGAGTAATAGAAAGTGAGTAGTAGAGAGTAGTAGAGAGTGAGTAGTAGAGAGTGAATAGTAGAGAGAGAGTAGTAGAGAGTAGTAGAGAGTGAGTAGTAGAGTGAGTAGTAGAGTGAGTAGTAGAGAGTGTGTAGTAGAGAGTAGTAGAGAGTAGTAGAGAGTGAGTAGTAGAGAGTAGCAGAGAGTGAGTAGTAGACAGTAGTAGAGTGAGTAGTAGAGAGTGAGTAGTAGAGAGTGAGTAGTAGAGAGTGAGTAGTAGAGGGTAGTAGATAGTAGTAGAGAGTGAGTAGTAGAGTGAGTAGTAGAGAGTAGTAGAGAGTGAGTAGTAGAGTGAGTAGTAGAGTGAGTAGTAGAGAGTGTGTAGCAGAGAGTATTAGAGAGTGAGTAGTAGAGAGTAGTAGAGAGTGAGTAGTAGAGAGAGAGTAGTAGAGAGTGAGTAGTAGAGAGTAGTAGAGAGTGAGTAGTAGAGAGTAGTGGAGTAGTAGAGAGTGAGTAGTAGAGAGTAGTAAAGAGTGAGTAGTAGAGTGAGTAGTAGAGAGTAGTAGAGAGTGAGTAGTAGAGTAAGTAGTAGAGAGTAGTAGAGAGCGAGTAGTAGAGAGCAAGTAGTAGAGAGTAGTAGAGTAGTAGAGAGTGAGTAGTAGAGAGTAGTAGAGTAGTATAGAGTGAGTAGTAGAGAGTAGTGGAGTAGGAGAGAGTGAGTAGTAGAGAGTAGTAAAGAGTGAGTAGTAGAGTGAGTAGTAGAGAGTAGTAGAGAGTGAGTAGTAGAGTAAGTAGTAGAGAGTAGTAGAGAGCGAGTAGTAGAGAGCAAGTAGTAGAGAGTGTGCAGTAGAGAGTGAGTAGTAGAGAGTAGTAGAGAGTGAGTAGTAGAGAGAGTAGTAGAGAGTGAGAAGTAGAGAGAGTAGTGGAGAGTAGTAGAGAGTGAGTAGTAGAGTAAGTAGTAGAGAGTAGTAGAGAGCGAGTAGTAGAGAGCAAGTAGTAGAGAGTGTGCAGTATAGAGTGAGTAGTAGAGAGTAGTAGAGAGTGAGTAGTAGAGAGAGTAGTAGAGAGTGAGAAGTAGAGAGAGTAGTAGAGAGTAGTAGAGAGTGAGTAGTAGAGTGAGTAGTAGAGAGTAGTTGAGAGCGAGTAGTAGAGAGTGAGTAGTGGAGAGTGAGCAGTAGAGAGTAGTAGAGAGCGAGGAGTAGAGAGTGAGTAGTAGAGAGTGAGTAGAAGAGAGTGAGTAGTAGAGAGTAGTAGAGAGTGAGTAGTAGAGAGAGAGTAGTAGAGAATGAGTAGTAGAGAGTAGTAGAGTAGTAGAGAGTGAGTAGTAGAGAGAGAGTAGTAGAGAATGAATAGTAGAGTAGTAGAGAGTGAGTGGTAGAGAGTAGTAGAGAGTAGTAGAGTGAGTAGTAGAGAGTAGTAGAGAGTAGTAGAGAGTGAGTAGTAGAGAGTGAGTAGTAGAGAGTAGTAGTAGAGAGTAGTAGAGAATAGTAGAGAGTGAGTAGTAGAGAGTGAGTAGTAGAGAGTAGTAGCGAGTGAGTAGTAGAGAGTGAGTAGTAGAGAGAGAGTAGTAGAGAGTAGTAGAGAGTGAGTAGTAGAGAGAGTAGTAGAGAGTGAGTAGTAGAGAGTGAGTAGTAGAGAGTAGTAGATAGTGAGTAGTAGATAGTGAGTAGTAGAGAGTGAGTAGTAGAGAGAAAGTAGTAGAGAGTAGTAGAGAGTGAGTAGTAGAGTAGTAGAGAGTAGTCAGTCAGTGTCAGTCAGTGTCAGTCAGTGTCAGTCAGTCAGTGTCAGTGTCAGTCAGTCAGTGTCAGTCAGTCAGTCAGTCAGTCACTGTCAGTCGATCAGTGTCAGTCAGTCAGTGTCAGTCAGTCAGTGTCAGTCAATCAGTGTCAGTAATTGTCATTCATTCAGTGTCAGTCAGTGTCAGTGTCAGTCAGTGTCAGTGTCAGTCAATCAGTGTCAGTCAGTGTCAATCAGTCATTGTCGGACAGTCAGTGTCAGCTAGAGCAGCTCTGCTGACCTGGTTCTCTGGCTCTAAAGCAGCTCTGCTGACCTGGTTCTCTCGCTCTAAAGCAGCTCTGCTGACCTGGTTTTTCTGGCTCTACAGCAGGTCTGCTGACCTGGTTCTCTTGCTCTAGAGCAGCTCTGCTGACCTAGTTCTCAGGCTACAGAGCAGCTCTGCTGATATGGTTCTCTGGCTCTACAACAGCTCTGCTGACCTGGTTCTCTGGCACTAAAGCAGCTCTGCTGACCCGGTTCTATGGCTCTAAAGCAGTTCTGCTGACATGGTTCTCTGGCTCTAGAGCAGCTCTGCTGACCTTGTTCTCTCCCTCTAGAGCAGCTCTGCTGACCTGGTTCTCTCCCTCTAAAGCAGCTCTGCTGACCTGGTTTTCTCCCTCTAAAGCAGCTCTGCTGACCTGGTTCTCTGCCTCTAGAGCAGCTCTGCTGACTTGGTTCTCTGGCTCTAAAGCAGCTCTGCTGACCTGGTTCTATGGCTCTAGGGCAGCTCTGATGACCTGGTTCTCTGGCTCTACAGCAGCTCTGCTGACCTGGTTCTCTCGATCTAGAGCAGCTCTGCTGACCTGGTTCTCTAGCTCTAAAGCAGCTCTGCTGACCTGGTTCTCTCCCTCTAAATCAGCTCTGCTGACCTGGTTCTCTGCCTCTAGAGCAGCTCTGCTGACCTGGCTCTATGGCTCTAAAGCAGCTCTGCTGACCTGGTTCTCTGGCTCTAGAGCAGCTCTACTGACCTGGTTCTCTGGCTCTAAAGCAGCTCTGCTGACCTGGTTCTCTCCCTCTAAAGCAGCTCTGCTGACCTGGTTTCTCTGGCTCTAGAGCAGTTCTGCTGACCTGGTTCTCTGGCTCTAAAGCAGCTCTGCTGATCTGGTTTTCTCCCTCTAAAGCAGCTCTGCTTACCTGGTTCTCTGCCTCTAGAGCAGCTCTGCTGACCTGGTTCTCTGGCTCTAAAGCAGCTCTGCTGACCTGGTTCTATGGCTCTAGGGCAGCTCTGAAGACCTGGTTCTCTGGCTCTAAAGCAGTTCTGCTGACCTGGTTCTCTCCCTCTAAAGCAGTTCTACTGACCTGGTTCTCTGGCTCTAAAGCAGTTCTGCTGACCTGGTTCTCTCCCTCTAAAGCAGCTCTGCTGACCTGGTTTCTCTGGCTCTACAGCAGCTCTGCTGACCTGGTTCTCGGCCTCTAGAGGAGCTCTGCTTACCTGGGTCTCTGGCTCTAGAGCAGCTCTGCTGACCTGGGTCTCTGGTTCTAGAGCAGCTCTGCTGACCTGCTTCTTAGGCTCTAGAGCAGCTCGGCTGACCTGGTTCTCTGGCTCTATTGTTGAATGGGTAGTTGTGTGTAGACTTAGGAATTAGTGAGTGGGCATGTAGTAACTGGTATTGGTGTGTCAATGGTTTCAAATATGGTACTCTGTATTTTACAGTGAGTGAAGAAAGGTTATACCAGTGTATGATGAGGTGTATCAGATTGTCACGTGGATGATGTCATCAGTGATGTCATTTGAGATGTAATCAGTGATGTCATCAGTGATGTCACTGACCATGTCATGAATGATGCAATATGTGACATCATCAGCAGTGCATTGCGGGCGCGTGAGTTATAGTTAGCAGAACTAACTATAACTGAGGAATTTCTATGGTTTTGTATGTGTGAAATGGGCAGCTAACTATAATACCCCTGAAACCTATGGTTTTTTTATGTGAATTTCTAATGTTTTTTAAATGCTAATTTCTAACTATAACTTCTCTGAAACCTATGTTTTTTTTCAGTGAATTTCAAATGTTTTTTAAATGCTAACTTTTAAGTGTGATAGTAGTTATATCTATTTTTTTGTACTGCTTTTCTAGAATTTTTTAACTGTTTACTTATAAATATTTTATTCATTAAATAACATTATATATTTTTCGGAAAATTGCACAATTTTTTTTTTAATTAAAACTGAAATATTGATTAATTTTCTTGTTTTCATTTTTTATTTTAATATATTTATATTATTTTCTTCGCGCAAACTGTACACATCACGGTGGGTGCGCGCATTCTAGCCGCCATTTTAGAAAAGTCATGAAGGATCCGCGTATGGTGTGTGACGGCTGTGTGTTTTTCAGTTACATCATATACATTTAATATCACGTGATATGCCCGATTGGTATGCGACCAGTCTGCGACTTCTGCTCCCGCGCATTTGCGACACATGCGCATTACGGTATGAGATGTTTGCGCGGTTGCGGGTCCCGCGTGACATCATATACGTGCTGGGGCGCGCTGGGTGCGCGACTCCCGCAAAAAAATGTTATGTTTCAAAATTATATGTATATGTCTTTAATATACATATTAAGGCAAGAGATTATGTAAGATATTCATCAAAATAATATATTTGTACTTATAATAAACTTTTATTTTTAAATATATTTTCGCGAAGTCGGGTGCGTGCATCGTGAGTGCAGAAAACCAGGTCAGCAGAGCTGCTGTAGAGCCAGAGAACCAGGTCAGCAGAGCTGCTCTAGAGCCTAAGAACTAGGTCAGCAGAGCTGCTCTAGAGCCAGAGCACCAGGTCAGCAGAGCTGCTGTAGAGCCAGAGAAACCAAGTCAGCAGAGCTGCTTTAGAGGGAGAGAACCAGGTCAGCAGAGCTGCTTTAGAGCCATAGAACCAGGTCAGCAGAGCTGCTCTAGAGCCTAAGAACCAGGTCAAAAGAGCTGCTCTAGAGCCAGAGAACCAGGTCTGCAGAGCTGCTGCAGAGCCAGAGAAACCTGGTCAGTGGAGCTGCTTTAGAGGGAGAGAACCAGGTTAGCAGAGCTGCTCTAGAGCCAGAGAACCATGTCAGCAGAACTGCTTCAGAGCCATAGAACTGGGTCAGCGGAGCTGCTTTAGAACCAGAGAACCAGGTCAGCAGAGCTGTTGTAGAGCCAGAGAACTAGATCAGCAGAGCTGCTCTGTAGCATAAGAACTAGGTCAGCAGAGCTGGTCTAGAGCCAGAGAACCAGGTCAGCAGACCTGCTGTAGAGCCAGAGAAACCAGGTCAGCAGAGCTGCTTTAGAGAGAGAGAACCAGGTCAGCAGAGCTGCTTTAGAGCCAGAGAACCAGGTCAGCAGAGCTGCTCTAGCTGACACTGACTGACTGACACTGACTGACTGACACTGACTGACACAGATTGACTGACACTGACACTGACTGACACTGATTAACTGACACTGACTGACTGACTGACACTGACTGACACTGACTGACACTGATTGACACTGACTGACACTGATTGACTGACACTGACTGACACTGATTGACTGACACTGATTGACGGACACTGACTGACTGACAGACACTGACTGACTACTCTCTACTACTCTACTACCGACTCTCTACTACTCACTCTCTACTACTCTCTACTACTCACTCTACTACTCTACTACTGTCTACTACTCACTCTCTACTACTCACTCTCAACTACTCACGCTCTACTACTCACTCGCTACTACTCTCTACTACTCACTCTCTACTACTCACTCTCTACTACTCTCTACTACTCACTGTCTACTACTACTCTCTCTACTACTCACTCTCTACTACTCACGCTCTACTACTCACTCTACTACTTTCTACTACTCTCTACCACTCACTCTCTACTACTCTACTGCTCACTCTCTACTACTCTCTACTACTCACTCGCTACTACTCTACTACTCACTCTCTATTACACTCTCTACTACTCTCTCTCTCTACTACTCTCTACTACTACTCTCTACTATTCACTCTCTACTACTCACTTTCTACTACTCTCTACTACTCACTCTACTACTCTCTGCTGCTCTCTACCACTCACTTTCTACTACTCTACTACTCTCTCTCTACTACTCACTCTCTACTACTCTCTCTCAACTACTCTCTACTACTCACTCTCTACTACTCACTCTACTACTCTCTACTACTCACTCTCTACTACTCTCTCTCTACTACTCACTCTCTACTATTCACTCTCTACTACTCACTCTCCACTACTCACTCTCTACTACTCGCTCTCTACTACTCTCTACTACTCACTCTCTACTACTCACTCTCTACTACTCTCTACTACTCTCTCTGCTACTCACTCTCTACTACTCACTCTCTACTACTCTACTACTCTCTACTACTCGCTCTACTACTCACTCTCTACTATTCTCTACTACTCACTCTACTACTCTCTCCTACTCTCTACCACTCACTCTCTACTACTCTACTACTCACTCTCTACTACTCTCTCTCTACTACTCACTCTCTACTACTCACTCTACTACTCTCCACTACTCACTCTCTACTACTCTCTACTACTCACTCTGTACTACTCACTCTCTACTACTCACTCTCTACTACTCTCTACTGCTCACTCTCCACTACTCATTCTCTACTACTCGCTCTCAACTACTCTCTACTACTCACTCTACTACTCGCTCTCTACTACTCTCTCTACTTCTCACTCTCTACTACTCTCTCTCTGCTACTCACTCTCTACTACTCACTCTCTACTACACACTCTCTACTACTTGCTCTCTGCTACTCTCTCTACTACTCTCTAGTACTCACTCTACTACTCACTCTCTACTACTCTCTACTACTCACTCTCTACTACTCCACTACTCTCTACTACTCACTCTCTACTACTCTACTACTCTCTACTACTCTCTACTACTCTCTCTCTACTACTCACTCTCTACTACTGTCTCTCTACTACTCTCTACTACTGACTCTCTACTACTCTCTACTACTCACTCTCTACTACTCTCTCTCTACTACTCTCTACTACTCACTCTGCTACTCACTCTCTACTACTCTCTAATACTCTCTCTCTGCTACTCACTCTCTACTACTCACTCTACTACTCTCTGCTGCTCTCTACCACTCACTCTCTACTACTCTACTACTCTCTCTCTACTACTCACTCTCTACTACTCTCTCTCAACTACTCTCTACTACTCACTCTCTACTACTCACTCTCTACTACTCTCTCTCTACTACTCACTTTCTACTATTCACTCTCTACTACTCACTCTCCACTACTCACTCTCTACTACTCGCTCTCTACTACTCTCTACTACTCACTCTCTACTACTCACTCTCTACTACTCTCTACTACTCTCTCTGCTACTCACTCTCTACTACTCACTCTCTACTACTCTACTACTCTCTACTACTCGCTCTACTACTCACTCTCTACTATTCTCTACTACTCACTCTACTACTCTCTCCTACTCTCTACCACTTACTCTCTACTACTCTACTACTCACTCTCTACTACTCTCTCTCTACTACTCACTCTCTACTACTCACTCTGCTACTTTCCACTACTCACTCTCTACTACTCTCTACTACTCACTCTGTACTACTCACTCTCTACTACTCACTCTCTACTACTCTCTACTGCTCACTCTCCACTACTCATTCTCTACTACTCGCTCTCAACTACTCTCTACTACTCACTCTACTACTCGCTCTCTACTACTCTCTCTACTTCTCACTCTCTACTACTCTCTCTCTGCTACTCACTCTCTACTACTCACTCTCTACCACACACTCTCTACTACTTGCTCTCTGCTACTCTCTCTACTACTCTCTAGTACTCACTCTACTACTCACTCTCTACTACTCTCTACTACTCACTCTCTACTACTCCACTACTCTCTACTACTCACTCTCTACTACTCTACTACTCTCTACTACTCTCTACTACTCTCTCTCTACTACTCACTCTCTACTACTGTCTCTCTACTACTCTCTACTACTGACTCTCTACCACTCTCTACTACTCACTCTCTACTACTCTCTCTCTACTACTCTCTACTACTCACTCTGCTACTCACTCTCTACTACTCTCTAATACTCTCTCTCTGCTACTCACTCTCTACTACTCACTCTCTACTACTCTCTACTACTCACTCTCTACTACTCTCTACTATTCTCTACTACTCACTCTACTACTCACTCTCTACTACTCACTACTACTCACTCTCTAATACTCACTCTCAACTACTCACTCTCTACTACTCACTTTACTACTCACTCTCTGATACTTTCTCTACTACTCTCTACTACTCTCCTACTACTCACTCTCTACTCTCTATTACTCGCTCTCTACTCTCTACCTCTCTACCTCTCTCTACCTCCCTCTCTACTACTCTCTACCTCTCTACCTCTACCTCTCTACCTCTAAACCTCTACCTATACACCTCTACCTCTCTACCTCTCTGTACATGCACACATATGCACATATATATGCATATATATGCATTTATTACCTACTGGCGGTCGCCAGTAGGTAGTTATAGTTAGGACCACGTTTCCATAGGAAATCCGCAACATTCTATTTTGAATAACTTTTGCGCCGGTCGACGAATCCTCGCGAATTTTTCAAAATAGGTGGGGCGCTACGCTCCGCTCCTACTATGAAAGTCTCGGGGGGATTCGTCAAGCGGGGGCTGAGATAAAAGGGGGGTCCCAAAACGCGTTTTTCCCATGCATTTTTCCATAGGACCTTTAGACACAGCTACAGCCCGAACGGCTGAACAGAATTACTTGAAATTTGGCAGAGAGGTAGTCCTCAGGTCAAGGAAGTGCCTTTTGTAGGTTTGGTGTAAATCTGTTCAGTAGATTCTGAGAAAATAGCCTTTAAATCAATATATATATCTGAGCCAGCTTACGGTGCGCTTACGGTGCGCTTACCGTACGCGTACGGTGATGTGCGCGAGCGCGATTCTGATTGGCTCTTAGATCTTAGTAAACATTCGAATCAGCAGAAACCAGGAAGCGGCGGCCGCCATTTTCTCTCTCGCACTCTGAGTGGGGCAGCATAAATGAAGCCCAAAAATGTGTAAAGGGGCAGTATATTGAGATAATATTCACCCAGCAATGATATACGGGCCCCCAAACAACCCACAAGGCCAAAAAAAAATCTTTTTTTTTTTTTCGAAAAATCGCCGATTACGCTTACCGTACGCGTACGGTAAAAAATAATAAAAAAAAAAAAAAGTATCCACACTCTCCCCACCCCATGTGCATGGCTTATCAATCAAATGAAAACAATAAACAAAACATTTCACAACGATGCGCATAATATGTCCCCCATGTGCGCACGGTGCGCGAAGCGCATCGTGCGTACATGGCCCATCTCGCATAATGTGGGCACGTGGTGCGCGCAGCGCACCGCGTGACCACCGTGCGTGCATGGCACTAACTGCGTAAAGTGGGCGCGCGGTGCGCTTCGCGCACCGCGTGCTAACTGTGCGCGCACGGTGCGCGAAGCGCACCGTGCGCGCACGGAACGAACTGCGTTAACTGGGCGCGCACGCCACGAATGGCGTAAAGTAAGTTAGCATTTAAAAAAACGTACAAATTCATTGAAAAAACCATAGGTTTCACACACGTTATAGTTAGGAATTAGCATTTAAAAAACCTTGCAAATTCACTGAAAAAACCATAGGTTTCACACATGTTATAGTTAGCTGTAGATTTTACTGATAAAAAACCAATGAAATTCCCCCGTTATAGTTACTGTAGGCAACTATAACTCACGCGACCGTAATCCTCTGCTGATGACATATGTGTCTTTATGAAAAAAAAATATTTGTAATATATGTATAGATAAAATTTAATGGAAGAAGACATGGGCAAATAAGTGTCTAAATACAGTATTAGCATCAGCAGAGGATTACGGTCGCGTGAGTTATAGTTGCCTACAGTAACTATAACGGGGGAATTTCATTGGTTTTTTATCAGTAAAATCTACAGCTAACTATAACATGTGTGAAACCTATGGTTTTTTCAGTGAATATAGATATATGTATGTGTATATATATATAAACATATACATATATTCTGCATATCTATATAAATATAAATGCATGCAAACATATACATATACATATATGCATAAATATGCATGGTATGTACATGAAAGTTTGAAAAACTCTAATACAAGCAAACCTAAAAAGCCACCTAATTACAAACAGAATTGCTTTAACTTAAACGAGGGCGAGACCTATTGCATTTTCAATGCTTGTTTACTTTGATTCTATCAAGAAGGCATTCAGATGTGTCACACATTTTCCATAAATTCTGAATGGTAGCACTCTAGTTGCTCATTAGATCACTGTAGTAAAGCTACTGCTCAACAGGGAAGTCTGCTGCTGGTATTCAAAGTGCATGTTTCAGTCTGCATGTCAATTTTTTAATGAAATGGAAGAGGATTTGTGAAGTCAAAATGTGCCCTAATCTTTGTTTCTGCAGCACTAATCATAATTTCTATGGCAAAAGTAACCCCCTCATGTTGTTCCTTTGCAAATTAAATGTTTTAAGTGTTACCACTTTATTCCAATCAAGATGGCATCAGGTGTGCCATACTTTTGTCATAAGTAAGACTGTTAGCGCTCTAGTTGTTCTTTAAAACACTCTGGGACATTCTGTCATTGGGCTATACTTGGGCTACATCTCGGTGATATTTGTGCTACATTTGGGCTCTTTTGTCTCTGGTGGCCATCTTGGGAGACTTATTTGTTTTGAAGTTTCCTAATTTCCTCATTTACAACAGTCTCCTCAGTAGGAAATACGTTCAGTTTTTTACTTTGATTCCATCAAGAAGGCATTCAGATGTGTCACAAATTTGCCATAAATTCAGAATGTTAGCACTCTAGTTGCTTATTAGATCACTGTAGTAAAGCTACTGCTCACCAGGGAAGTCTGCTGCTGGTATTGAAAGTGCATGTTTCAGTCTGCATGTCAGAATTTTTTAATGAAATAGAAGAGAATTTGAGAAGTCACTCAAAATGTGTCCTAATTTTCTTTTTTCCGCACTAATCATAATTTCTATGGCAAAATGAACCTCCTCATTGTGTTCCTTTTAAATTAAACTACTCACTCTCTACTACTCACTCGCTACTACTTTCTACTACTCACTCTCTACTACTCTCTCTCTACTACTCTCTACTACTCTCTACTACTACTCTCTACTACTCACTCTCTATTACTCACTCTCTACTCCTCTCTACTACTCACTCTACTGCTCTCTACTACTCTCTCTCTACTACTCACTCTCTACTACTCACTCTCTACTATTCTAGTACTCACTCTCCACTACTCACTCTCTACTACTCTCTGCTACTCACTCTCTACTACTCTACTACTCTCTACTACTCTCTCTGCTACTCACTCTCTACTACTCACTCTCTACTACTCACTCTCTACTACTCTACTACTCTCTACTACTCTCTCTACTACTCCCTCTCTACTACTCACTCTCTACTACTCTCTCTCTACTACACACTCTCTACTACTTGCTCTCTACTACTCACTCTACTACTCACTCTACTACTCACTCTCTACTACTCCCTACTACTCACTCTACTACTCACTCTCTACTACTCTCTACTACACACTCTCTACTACTCCACTACTCTCTACTAATCTCTCTCTACTACTCACTCTGTACTACTCTCTACTACTCACTCTCTACTACTATCTACTACTCTCTCTCTACTACTCTCTCTCTGTACTACTCACTCTCTACTACTAACTCTCTACTACTCTCTACTACTCTCTACTACTCACTCTCTACTACTCACTCTCTACTACTCTCTCTCTACTACACTCTACTACTCACTCTACTACTCATTCTCTACTACACATTCTCTACTACTCTCTCTCTGCTACTCTCTACTACTCACTCTCTACTACTCTCTACTACTCACTCTACTACTCACTCTTTACTCCTCTCTACTGCTCTCTACTTCTCACTCTCTACTACTCTCTACTACTCACTCTCTATTACTCACTCTACTACTCTCTCCTACCCACTCTCTGCTACTCTCTCTACTACTCTCTACTCTCTACACTCAATTACTCATCCTCTACTCTCTACCTCTCTACCTCTCTCTACCTCTCTCTCTACTACTCTCTACCTCTCTACCTCTACCTCTCTACCTCTAAATCTCTACCTCTATGTCTCTACCTCTACACCTCTACCTCTCTACCTCTCTCTACCTCTCTCTACACGCACACATATGCACATATATGCATATGCATTTATATATATGTATGTGTATATATATACATACATATATAAACATATATATAATCTGCATATCTATATAAATACAAATATAAATGCATGCATACATATACATATATGCATGTTATGTACATGAAATTTTGAAAAACACTAATAAAAGCAAAGCTAAAAATCCACCCAATCTCAAACAGAATTTCTTTAACTTAAACGAGGGCGAGACCTATTGCATTTTCAATGCTTGTTAACTTTGGTTCCATCAAGAAGGCATTCAGATGTGACACATTTGCCATAAATTCTGAATAGTAGCACTCTAGTTCCTCAGTAGATCACTGTAGTAAAGCTACAGCTCGCCAGGGAAGTCTGCTGCTGGTATTCAAAGTGCATGTTTCAGTCTGCATGTCAGAACTTTTTAATGAAATAGAAGAGGATTTGAGAACTCAAAATGTGCCCTAATTTTTCTTTCTGCAGCACTAATCATGTTTCTATGGCAAAATGAACCCCCTCATTTTGTTCCTTTGCAAATTAAATGTTTTAAGTGTTACCACTTTATTCCAATCAAGATGGCTTCAGGTGTGCCATACTTTTGTCATAAGTAAGACTGTTAGCGCTCTAGTTGTTCTTTAAAACACTCTGGCATTTCTGTCATTGGGCTATACTTGGGCTACATCTGGGTGATATTTGTGCTACATTTGGGCTCTTTTGTCTCTGGTGGCCATCTTGGGAGACTTGTTATGAAATTTGCTAATTTCCTCATTTCCTACAGTCTCCTCAGAAGGCATACTGTCAGTTTTTTACTTTGATTCAATGAAGAAGGCAATCAGATGTGTCACACATTTGCCATAAATTCAGAATGTTAGCACTCTAGTTGCTCATTAGATCACTGTAGTAAAGCTGCTGCTCACCAGGGAAGTCTGCTGCTGGTATTGAAAGTGCATGTTTCAGTCTGCATGTCAGAATTCTTTAATGAAATAGAAGAGGATTTGAGAAGTCACTCCAAATGTGCCCTAATTTTTCTTTCTGCAGCACTAATCATACATTCTATGGCAAAATGAACCCCCTCATTTTGTTCCTTTTTAAATTAAATGTTTTAAGAGTTACCACTTTATTCCAATCAAGATGGCTTCAGGTGTGCCATACGTTTATCATAAGTAGGAGTGTTAGCGCTCTAGTTGTTCTTTGGAACACTCAGGGAAGCTGCAGTAGAACACAAAGGAATCAACTGACAGTCTCTGCCCTTGTTGGATGTACATGTTTTACTGAGAATGTCAGACTTCATTCTCACACGACTAAGAAAGATAATGTGAATTTACAGAAAATATGCTCTCAGTTTAGCTGATAGATCACCTTCCAAACCTCTGTGGGAAAAGCATGTGAAAATAGTTTTCTCTCAAACATGATTCATGATATCCCAGCAGAAGGCTTTTTCACATGGTAAAATCACCTTAGAACATACCACAATTTCTAAAATGAGTATGGTACCATCAACAAATGATTTATAATGTAACTAAAGCCTTAAACCTTCTATTAACTGCAATGCTTTTTAATGAGGTGCTATCATGTATATCGGTCCCAAGATGGCTGCCAACACTTCTTGGATGAAGTGCTGACAGCCAATAAGATCTCACGATGAGATGTGTGGTTAGGCTACGCCCAGATATATATGTGATTTTACTTTTGATTTTCTCAGGAACTACTGAACGGATTTACACCATTTAAGCAAAAGGCACGACTCTGAACCAAGGTCTACCTTTCTCCCCAATATGGGGTAATTCTGTTCAGCAGTTCGGGCTGTAGCTGCGTCAACAGGTCCTATGGGAAATTGCATGGGGAAAATGTGTTTTGGGACCCCCTTTTTTCTCAGCCCCCGCTTGACGAATCACCACGAAACTGTCAGGATAGGAGCGGACCGGACCTGGCCAAAAGTTTGGAAAATTTTGCGAAGATTCGTCAACCGGCGCCAGACTTATTGGGAATAGAATGTTGCGGATTTCCTATGGAAAATAGGTCCTAACTATAACTACCTACTGGCCAGTAGGTAATATATATATATATATATATATATATATATATATATCCAATCGAAACTGCCCTGAAATTGAGGCACCACACACTAGCGTTTCTTCACCTTTTTATTTTGCAGGTAGCCTGGACATCCGATTCACCACAACAGCGAGATGAAACCATACGCGTTTCGGGCTGCAATCAGCCCTTGGTCACTGGTATAAGCTGGAGGCACCGCTGCACAGATTTCGCGCCGTCTTCAGAGCGCTTGCTTTGAACTTTGCCGTAGTGGGCGTGGCTGCATAGCATTATGGTCTTAGTAGTTCGTGGGTTGAAAATCCATATTGGAGTGCCACCATGCCTCCCACACAATCTTAAAATCCTTTAGTAGGTTGCTGAAAGTGCTGAAAATCCGAGTCCCAGCTCAGTTGCACTGCAAAAATCGGTAACGCTGTTCCAAACGAAGCCGTCATCCTTCATGGCGTCTTGGAGCTGTGCTTTCTGCAGCGGGGTGTCTCGCGACCCGAGCCGGGCCGCTAACATATCCAATCGAAACTGCCCTGAAATTGAGGCACCACACACTAGCGTTTCTTCACCTTTTTATTTTGCAGGTAGCCTGGACATCCGATTCACCACAACAGCGAGATGAAACCATACGCGTTTCGGGCTGCAATCAGCCCTTGGTCACTGGTATAAGCTGGAGGCACCGCTGCACAGATTTCGCGCCGTCTTCAGAGCGCTTGCTTTGAACTTTGCCGTAGTGGGCGTGGCTGCATAGCATTATGGTCTTAGTAGTTCGTGGGTTGAAAATCCATATTGGAGTGCCACCATGCCTCCCACACAATCTTAAAATCCTTTAGTAGGTTGCTGAAAGTGCTGAAAATCCGAGTCCCAGCTCAGTTGCACTGCAAAAATCGGTAACGCTGTTCCAAACGAAGCCGTCATCCTTCATGGCGTCTTGGAGCTGTGCTTTCTGCAGCGGGGTGTCTCGCGACCCGAGCCGGGCCGCTAACATATCCAATCGAAACTGCCCTGAAATTGAGGCACCACACACTAGCGTTTCTTCACCTTTTTATTTTGCAGGTAGCCTGGACATCCGATTCACCACAACAGCGAGATGAAACCATACGCGTTTCGGGCTGCAATCAGCCCTTGGTCACTGGTATAAGCTGGAGGCACCGCTGCACAGATTTCGCGCCGTCTTCAGAGCGCTTGCTTTGAACTTTGCCGTAGTGGGCGTGGCTGCATAGCATTATGGTCTTAGTAGTTCGTGGGTTGAAAATCCATATTGGAGTGCCACCATGCCTCCCACACAATCTTAAAATCCTTTAGTAGGTTGCTGAAAGTGCTGAAAATCCGAGTCCCAGCTCAGTTGCACTGCAAAAATCGGTAACGCTGTTCCAAACGAAGCCGTCATCCTTCATGGCGTCTTGGAGCTGTGCTTTCTGCAGCGGGGTGTCTCGCGACCCGAGCCGGGCCGCTAACATATCCAATCGAAACTGCCCTGAAATTGAGGCACCACACACTAGCGTTTCTTCACCTTTTTATTTTGCAGGTAGCCTGGACATCCGATTCACCACAACAGCGAGATGAAACCATACGCGTTTCGGGCTGCAATCAGCCCTTGGTCACTGGTATAAGCTGGAGGCACCGCTGCACAGATTTCGCGCCGTCTTCAGAGCGCTTGCTTTGAACTTTGCCGTAGTGGGCGTGGCTGCATAGCATTATGGTCTTAGTAGTTCGTGGGTTGAAAATCCATATTGGAGTGCCACCATGCCTCCCACACAATCTTAAAATCCTTTAGTAGGTTGCTGAAAGTGCTGAAAATCCGAGTCCCAGCTCAGTTGCACTGCAAAAATCGGTAACGCTGTTCCAAACGAAGCCGTCATCCTTCATGGCGTCTTGGAGCTGTGCTTTCTGCAGCGGGGTGTCTCGCGACCCGAGCCGGGCCGCTAACATATCCAATCGAAACTGCCCTGAAATTGAGGCACCACACACTAGCGTTTCTTCACCTTTTTATTTTGCAGGTAGCCTGGACATCCGATTCACCACAACAGCGAGATGAAACCATACGCGTTTCGGGCTGCAATCAGCCCTTGGTCACTGGTATAAGCTGGAGGCACCGCTGCACAGATTTCGCGCCGTCTTCAGAGCGCTTGCTTTGAACTTTGCCGTAGTGGGCGTGGCTGCATAGTGTGTGGTGCCTCAATTTCAGGGCAGTTTCGATTGGATATATATATATATATATATATATATATATATATATATATATATATATATATATATATATCAGGCTCAGATTTCCCTCGCACAGCAAAGGAATAGACCGCACTCAAGATGGAAGTGAATTATACGGTATTTATTGCAGTATACAAACAAGCAGGATGCGTTTCGGCTTTGCGTCTTTTTCGTACTGTTAAACGCACACAAACAATGCTCACCATATGTAACCTTTACAATATGGGAATGTTTCCAGGGGAAAATGGCATCATTTCCTGCCATCAGGTAAACACAAAAAATTTACTTTTACAGCAATTAATTCATTGATTCTTGGAGGCCATCTTAAGCTAGTATTCGATGTGTATGCATCACTAGTGTCATGAATTTGCAACATTCTTGAGTAAAACGGGACAAACAAATTTAGCGCTGGATGGGCAATGAGTACAAAAGTACTTCGTGCACAAATAATTACAGTGATTCAGAAATACTAGTTTTCTTCAATTTAACGGCTCCTATCAACAAAATGTGTGATGCTATTTACACTGTGATAATAAAGTTCAACAAAAAAAATCATGTTTCAGTTATCTCTCAGCAAATTATCAGGAAAAATAAATTGTAGTGTATTAATCATCTTTCACGCATTGATTCTGTCTAACATTTCATCATGATACAATAGTATCTAAAACATTCAACCTCTGCATAAATGAAAGGGACAAATCCTTTGAGGGGGAAAAAAATTAAATACATTGAATGATCAAAGCCTAATTTGAACAATCAAAATTTGCAACATGATCCTGAAAAGTGTCTTAAATCATTAATTTCATAATGTTGATATTTCATTCATAACAAGAAATTAAAAAGTTAAATCAATCACGTCCTGGGTGGACTAGATTTGGGTGGTGCTTGGTAAATAATACTCTTATATGTGGATCTACAGAAATAGCAGAAGTTGGCGTGGTGATTAGATTGGAATTGCAGGTTATCGAGATGAAAGAGTTAGCCCAAATGAATTGCTAATTCCTCTTCTATATTAAGACCTGATGGATTCTTAGTTTGTAGTTCGATTATATATCTAGATTCCAATCTACGGAAGTGAATCTCTCTATCTCCCCCACGCTTGTTAACTGGGACATGGTCCAGACAGAAGAATCTGAGCAGATTTCGATTACTCTGATGTAAGTTAGCAAAATGCCTCACAACCGGGTAAGTTGGGTCCTTATGTTCGATTGCCCTCACATGTTCAAGTATTCTGCGCTTTGTGGGGTGTATTGTGCTGCCGATATATTGTAAATTACAAGGGCACACTAAACAATATACGCAGTATGGCGTTCTACATGTTTGGAATTTGGTGATTCTCTTTTGGTCAGACATTCCTGGTATCTGATATGTCAACACTTTGGTACTATTTTTACAGGCTTTGCACCTATTACATGGGAAAAACACAGTTAAGTTACCTAGCCTGGGATTGCGTGGTATTGATTCATAGTGGCTTTGGACCAAGAGGTCTTTCAGTGAACGACTTTGTTTATATGTTGTGCTGGGATGATCTGGTATGTCATTTCCTATGACAATATCAGATTTCAGAATGTGCCAATTGCGTGCTAGAATATGTTGCAGTCTTTCTGAGTCCCTAGTGTAAGTAGTTATAAAACGAAAGTTATTCTTTTCTCCTTCAGTGAGTTTTACTTTATCTTTTAGAAGACATGATCTGGGGATCTTAATGACCTTTTCAAGATTCTTCTGTAAAAGTTGACTTGTATATCCTCTTACTTTAAACCTTTCGATTGACTCATGGGCTGCTATTAAGAAATCTTCATCTCTTGAGCAGTTTCTCTTAAGTCGTAGTAATTCCCCATACGGGATACTATTTTTAAGAGATTTAGGGTGACTGCTATTGGCTTCTAAGATAGAGTTCCCGGCTGTTGTCTTGCGAAATAAGGACGTACAGATTTTTCCTTCACTTATGAAGACTTTCAGATCTAAAAAGTTTACCTCTTTGTCACTTATATGGCCACTGAAATGCAATGCATTTCTTTGTGTTAGAGTTTAGGTGTGCAATATAAGATTCAGCATCACTATTAGTCCCTTTCCAGAAAGTGAAAAGGTCATCGATATATCAGTACCATCCAATAATCGAAGTGACCCACTGGTTATTCTCATCGGCCCAGGCCCCCTGCTTCTCCCACCAGCCTACGAACAAGTTTGCGTATCTGGGGCATGTGCCCATTGACGTGCCTTTGATTTGTATATAATATTGTTTTTGGAAAAGGAAAATATTGTTGGCAAGGCAGAAACTCAAAAATTCAATAAGCATGATGTTATGTTGCAAAAATTTCAAAGAACGACCCTTAAGGAAATATTTCACTGCGTTAATGCCATCCTGATGCGAAATACAAGTGTAGAGACCTGTGACATCTAGGACAATCATGAGCATATCAGATTCCCAATTAATATGTGAAATTGTCCTTAAAAAGTCTGTGGTATCGCGGATGTATGACGGTAGTGTTTTGACAAAGTCAATTAGAAAAAAGTCCAAATACTGTGACAATGCTTCCGTCAAGCTGCCTTTAGATGAAATTAAGGGTCTGCCTGGTGGTGCTGATGAATTTTGATGTACTTTAGGCAGATTATAAAATGTAGGAGTTATCGGTTGTTGGCAGCTCAAAAGTTATATTCATTGTCATCCATCATTCCCTGTGAGAACCATTTGTCTAATCGCTCATTAAATTCAATAATGCTTTTGATGTATTTGTCTTTGGTGATTTTGTTGTAGCATGTGATGTCATTCAGTTGTCTTAGGGCCTCAGTGCAGTAGAAATCTCTTGTCATAAGTACGATATTCCCTCCTTTGTCTGAGGGCTTGCATACTAAATTTGTGTCAGTCCTTATCTTTTCTAACACCAGTTGTTGGTGTCTTGTTAGATTTTCTTGCTTATGTTTAAATTTTATTGAATTAGTTGTTCTCAGTTTGAGTAAATCACTTTTGACTGCTTCTTCGAACGTGTCAATGGCATCATATGGCATGTTTGGTATAAATACTGAGCGTGGTTTAAAATGAGCCTTGGCTTTTTTCTGGGCAATGCCAAAACTTTCAGCAGATACTATCACACTCATCTCTTCTTCTTGCGTGCTTTGAGTCTGTTGGCTTGCAAGTGTATGCAACACGTGTAGGTCTTCCTCAACTAAGTTGTCCACTGATGCACCATTGCTTTCACTATTGTTAATATTGCTCAATATATTCATTATTTTATGGAACTTGTGAAGCTTTAATTTTCATGTGAAGAGAAACAAGTCAATCCTGGTCTGGGTAAATTCGAAATTATGTGATGGACAGAACGTCAGTCCTTTTTTAGAACAATTTCTTCATGTGTGGTCAGTTTACGTGGCATTAGATTGACAATGGTGAGGTCGTCTGTTGAAGTTATCTTCTGTTGTCCTCTTGCTGCACGTTTGTGAGGCTATTCCTCAATATTCTTCTGTTGAAGCCCCCTCTTCGTGTCTTTCTTGTCTTTTTTCCAGTGGTTTGCGTCTGGATCCTCTCTGCCATATTTGTCGCATGATTTGGAACTCCTCGCAAAAATGGAGCTGTGTAGGCTGTTGTTCTCGTGGTGTTGCCCTCTCATCTGATTGTTGGGTGTCTGTTATGATATCCGATTCCGATGTATCTGCTGTATCTTGAAGTACCACAATCTTCTTGTTTGCAGAGCTTCTTAGTGCCCTGCGTGGTGCATCGAATTTGCGCGCAAATGTCAGGATGCGTCCTTGTTCATAGTCCCGGGCGTCTCTATGAAATTTTGTTTGTTTATGCCTTCTTTTGTCCTCATATGCGAGCAGCCGCTTCTTCATGCATTCTCGCAGATCGTCTTTTGATTTTGTGTTCGGATCCTGTGCTATAAGTGCCTCCAGTTCTTCGATATCTTTTTGGCATTTGTCTCTATCACTCCACGCAAATTGTATTAAGATCTCCAACATATATATACCACAACAGGGTGCGTCGTTCTCGTACACAACAGAAAGCACTCACTGAAACAATTTTTAGCAAATGCTTTATTCATGCAGACCCGCTCCCCGACAGATGTGTTTCGCCTTTCAGCTTTCACATCGTGTTCCCGTGAATGCTTTCCGTTGGGTACGAGAAGGACGTAACCCATTGTGGCATGTAATGCGGCTCACCACCGCAGGAGTGAGCACCCAGCAGTAGTGGGAAGTGGCAGCGGTGACTTCCGGTATCTGTGTGTGTGTGTGTGTATATATATATATATTGCAGCATATCCGGGCCATAGTCAACAATGACTCATCATACCCTGTAGCCCGACATTTCAAACGAGAACATGATAATGATTTAAACTGCCTCTCATACTTTGTAATTAATGCGATTCCCCCCCTAAGAAGGGGCGGAAACAAAGAAAAGAAACTAAGACAATTAGAATCGCGCATTATTCTGGAATTGGACAGTAAAGCCCCACATGGCCTCAATACATCAGAAGATTTACACAATTTCTTATAGAGAAATATGTGGTTGTTTATCCTGTACTACTATGTCGACTGAATTGAAGATCTGTCTTGTTTACACATTTTTTAGGTTTTTTACATTTCTTACATTTTTTACACTTTTTTGCACTTTTAACACTTTCTACATTTTGTACATTTTACACTTTTTTGTACACTGATGTCTTTTAGTCATCTCCCTTTATATTTGTATATATATGTATATATATATATATATATTTTTCTCTGACATCCACTCCTTCCTGATACTGGATGTAAACTAATTGTTCTTTAGAGTATACAATGGGTTGCTTATATACACATTCTTTGTCAGTGTCTGATACTTATCATAGAACTCTAGCTGCTTCTGCTTCTTTTGCACATGTCCTGGCTTTTTAAAGTTGTAGGGATTGTTTTAGGTGTTTCACTCACAATGGACAATCCGTTTTCCAAAAGAGAGGAATTTGAGGAAAGGATAAAAAATTGCTATATTTTGCACATAGTTTACAGCACTTTTTACATTTAGTTCAGACATGTATTTAGACATATAACAACAACAATCAGGCCATAACTACATTAGCATTCAGGCTGCTATGCAAGACTTCCGCTGGCTCATAACTGGATTATGTGGCACCAATTTGATACTGTTTTATTAGTGATATTTTATCCTATTTATTAACAGTGTTTACAATGTGGTTCACTTTTTTATCCATTACCAGTGCTGATTTGTAAATATATTTATATATGTATTTGCTCTAAACATCATGTTCGATTTTAACTAATTGATTTAGTTGGTTTCACCTGTATTTATACAGCAATATTGCACAAATAATTTAGCAATCTATTGATGCTTTTAAGAAAGTTATGATGATTGTTCCTATGATTACACGTTAATCTGTCTTCTATACTAGTCTGTTGCCTATGTCTATAATCATGTGACACAGGAAGTGAAACTCACCTGGCTTATTTAAATTGTATTGGCAGCCGGTTACGAGTGTGTGATCAAGGGCACGGCTGTGCCCGAAACGCGTCACTAAGCGAAGGAGCAAATAAAATCTTCCTGCCAGCAATCAGGGTCCGTTTTCCTTTGTTCGCCGCTGCTGCTGCTGTTGTGGTCTGGTAGCGGAGGTTCGAGGAGTTTAAGCAATTACCTATATATATATATATATATATATATCTATATATCTATATATATATATCATAACGCCTTACGCTCCTGCAGCATAAGAAAGAGTCACACTCAGGATTCCAAATCAGCGAGAAGATATTTATTTGACTTTGACGCGTTTCAACAACCCTGTCTTTGTCAAAAAGTCATTCAGTGACCCGGAAGTGGGAATGGGCTTAAGAACACTTCCTTGAAAATTAGTAGACATAGAAAACAGTATGTATTATACTGAACACAAGAAGCATGTGCAACAAAAGACAGACTTTCACAAAGCTTTTGAGAGAGCTCATACAATGGATCAGATTGATTCAAATACATATACACAATTCATCAGAGTGTAATGAAATGAAAAAACGCAATTTGTGTGTAAATAATAAAAAATATACACACACACCAATGTATCACTTGGAGCACATGAAATTAAATTAAGTTAAATGCCAAGTGGCAAAGATGGTGTAATTGTAAAACCATTTCTTTATTTCCAACTGTATGGCTATTATCTTATGTGCTGAACCCTAATGGTGTTGGTGCTCCACTAGTGAATAAAATAATCATCTGCCTCAGACTGTTTGGCAAGTGCCAATGCTAACAAATAAAGATCATAGCTATGTCTACAAAGGAAGCATTAAGCCACTCCATCCAACCCATTGGGGGTCTCTTAAAGTGAACAAAAAAATCACATTAAATGTACATCAAGAGCGATATAATCCAGAGGGTTTAAAGAGGAATTATTGGGCCAGTTCTACTGTGAATAGAGCAGCCGCTCCTAACAAAAATGGCCCAAACAAAGATGTATTATTGTTGTTACAAAAAGTATATAATCCATGTTTGACAGGACATGTGTGAGAGGAAAGTGGTAGAGGAGGAGGGAGGGAGATAAAAGGAGGGTGATAAGGAAAAGTACAAGTACAGAAAAAAGAAACAATAAATCCATTTCTGTTTATTTTGGATTATGGATGTTGTTCTCCCAGAGGGGGACCTCAGCTAGACAAAAATGCCACTATACCAATTACCTCTATTACAGACCACAGGGATGTCAGCCTATTATCCATGTTAATCACAGGATATAAATGTATGTGATAATAGTCCTGCTAGCCTAGATGTACATGAAGGTCCTCCTCGTGGTTAAGCCCTCCCGGGGTCTTGCTGCATAGTTTGATAATGTATTCAGATTCTAGGCGTCTCAATTGCCATTCCCGGTCTCCACCTCTAGCATTCACAGGAACCCTGTCAATACCAAAAAATGTAATCTTAGTATTGATATCTTTGATGTTTGCATGCATTAAATGACAATGTTTCGCTATAGCATATGTCATATCGCCATTCTTAACTGCACGCAAATGTTCCAGGATGCGTTTCTTCACGGGAAAAATTGTGCTGCCTATATATCGTAGGCCACAAATGCAAGTTATCACATACACAACATATTCCGTGTTGCAGTTGATAAAATTGCGTATTTTCCCCTGTTTGCCATTCGGGAAAGAAAAAGTTTTCACGTTTGTGCTGCAGCTGCAGGCTTTGCACCTCCCACATTTATAAAAACCTGGGAGTTCCCTCAACCAGGTTTTTGATGTCTTGCTTGGGGTAGTCAAGTGACTATGTACTAGGAGGTCTTTGAGAGATTGGCCTTTACGGTATGTGACATGAGGCGTGGGACTGACCAGTTTACCAATTATGGCATCACTCTTGATAATATGCCAATGTCTGCGCACTATCTTATGTATGTCTTGTGATGCATGATTATAAGTAGTGATCTTATTTCCTGTTTGCCACTATCCTGAAGCTTGGGAGTTAACAAACTATTCCTATCTCTCAAGTTAGCCTTTTTAATTGCTGTTTCAAGATTGTTTGCTGCATAGCCTCTACTTTTAAAACGGGCCTGCATGTTAGTGACCTCTTTTTCATACAATTCAGGGGTGCTGCAATTCCTCTTAGCTCTTAGGAGTTCGCCATAGGGAATACTGTGTTTTAAACCCACAGGATGATGGGTACAAAAATGCAGGATACTGTTTCCTGCAGTCGGTTTCCTGTGCAGCTTTGTTTGCAAGGTACCATTTCTCACCTCAACCTGTACGTCTAAGAACTCTATGGTGGGGGAGTCAGTTTTGCTAGTAAACTCAAGATTCAATTTGTTCGTGGATAGACCCTGGATAAAAGAATCCAAGTCATCCTGTGGACCATCCCATATCATAAAAATATCATCTATGTACCGGGTCCACAGGATAACATTATCTTGGTACATTGCGTTGCCCTCATGCCACAGATGTTCTGCCTCCCACCACCCCATCAGAAGGCAGGCGTAGCTAGGAGCAAAGCAACTTCCCATCGCGGTCCCTGTGTATTGCTCATACCATTGATCCTCAAATAAAAAGCAATTATTGTTCAGACAGAAATGTAGCATTTGTAATAAAACCATAGTGTGATCAAACATTTTAAGCGGTCTGTCTCTTAAAACATATTTGCATGCTTCAATACCCAAATGATGTTCAATGCAGGTATACAATGCGACAACATCAATTGTTGCCAAAATGTACGTATCCTGCCAAGGGATCTCCTGTATTTTAGACAAAAAGTCCATGGTGTCCCTACAATAAGAGGGAAGGTTGCAAACATATGGACAGAGAAAGTAATCCAAATAAATAGAGGTATTCTCTAGAAGGCTCTGATTAGCTGAGATTATGGGTCTCCCGGGGGGGTCCGTGGGATGCTTATGCACTTTAGGCAATAAGTAAAAAACTGGTACCATTGGCTTCTTCACTAGTAAATATATATATATATACACATATATATGTATATATGTATATATATACCACGAAGACAAATTGCTCCTTCCGGAATCGCTGGGACCCAAGAGAGGTGGTGCACACACCGGCGGAGCACACCGGTAACGACAATATCCAAATATGAAAGTAAGTAGAACGTGCGCTCTCAGTGAGACACAGACAGCCAGCGAGGAAGTATAGTCCGAGAGTTTAATTGTTTAATATGTATATATATATATATATTCACTGAAAAAACCAAAGATTTCAGGCACGTTATAGTTAGGAATTAGCATTTAAAAAAACTTAGAAATTCACAGAAAGAACCATAGGTTTCAGGGGTGCTATAGTTAGCCGGTCATTTCACTCGTACAAAACCATTGAAATTCCCCCGTTATGGTTAGTTCAGCTAACTATAACTCGCGCGCCCGCAATGCACTGCTGATGACGTCACATATTACATCACTCATGACATGGTCAGTGACATCACTGATGACATCACTGATGACATCTCAAATGGCATCACTGATGACATCACTGATGGCATCATCCAGTGAATGTGTGTCTTTCTGAAAATGAAATATGTTTTATATATGTATATCTCAAGTTCGATGGAAGAATACATGGGTATATAATGGATGATTTGTTTTTGAAAAATTGATTGGATAACTGACTGTTTAAGTGTATCTTAGTGAATACATGGCTTAGTGAGTAATGTTTAAATATGTAAATATCTGTATCAGTCTCTCACTTTGTGTATAAGTGGCTGTATGGGTTGGTGAGTAGCTAAATTAGTGTCTATATAGGTTATTAGTTGGTTTTTTGAGTATCAATATGAGTGTCTGAGTGTCTGTATGGTTCGGGGGGTATTATGTAGTGCATAGGTGCATGAATGAGTGACTCACTGTTTGTAGACAGCATGTGTGCAGGACTGTATGGGTGGATGTGTGTGTGCATGGGTGTGTTAGTGGGTGAATGACTGTCTCAATAGTGTCTTTATGAGTAACTAAATATGTTTTAAACTAGTATATGTGACTATTGGTGTATATAAGTGAGTATATGTGAGAGTGAGAGATTGGAAGAGTTCCTGTATGAATAAGTATGTGTTTCTATAAGTGATTGTTTAAAAGACTAAGTATGTGTAAGTTTCTGTAGAAGTAAATGTGGTGGTGTGTGTATAACTGTATATGCAAGTATATGGATGTTTGATTCTTTATTAGCATGAGTGACTATTTGTGTGAGTAACTCTATGGATGAGTGGCGTTGTGTAACAGGATGTATAGGTGTATGAGTACATATGATGAGTGAGTACATGTATGAGTGACTGTATAGGACTGTTGGTGAATGAGTGGATGTGTACGTGGATCTTAGAATTACTGAGTAGGTTGTTGTAACTGGTATTGGTATGCCCATTGTTTTGAAAATTTTAGTTTCTATTTTTGAATGTGTGTATCAAAGGTTATATTAGGGTGAGAGGAGCTCTGCCACTCTATCACAGGGAAGGTGGGAGTGGCAGTAAGCGCTCTAGTTGTTCTTAAGAACACTCTGGGACATTCTGTCATTGGGCTATACTTGGGCTATATCTGGGTGATATTTGGGCTACATTTGGGCTCTTTTGTCTCTGGTGGCCATCTTGGGAGACTTGTTTTTTATGAAGTTTCCTAATTTCCTCATTTACTGCAGTCTCCTCAGTAGGAAATACTTTCATTTTTTTACTTTGGTTCCATCAAGAAGACATTCAGATGTGTCATACATTTGCCATAAATTCAGAATGGCAGCACTCTAGTTGCTCATTAGATCACTGTTGTAAAGCTACTGCTCACCAGGGAAGTCTGCTGCTGGTATTCAAAGTGTAAGTTTCAGTCTGCATGTCAGAATGTTTATATGAAATAGAAGAGGATTTGAGAAGTCAAAATGTGCCCTAATTTTCTTTCTGCAGCACTAATCATAATTTCTATGGCAAAATGAACCCCCTCATGTTGTTCCTTTTTAAATTAAATGTTTTAAGCGTTACCACTTTATTCCAATCAAGATAGCTTCAGGTGTGCCATACATTTGTCATAAGTAAGACTGTTAGCGCTCTAGTTGTTCTTTAGAACACTCTGGGACATTCTGTCATTGGGCTATACTTGGGCTACATCTGGGTGATATTTGTTCTACATTTGTGCTCTTTTGTCGCTGGTGGCTATCTTGGGAGACTTCTTTTTTATGAAGTTTCCTAATTTCCTCATTTACTGCAGTCTCCTCAGTAGGAAATACTTTCAGTTTTTTACTTTGATTCCATCAAGAAGGCATTCAGATGTGTCACATATTTGCCATAAATGCAGAATGTTAGCACTCTAGTTGCTCATTAGATCACTGTAGTAAAGCTACTGCTCACCAGGGACGTCTGCTGCTGGTATTGAAAGTGCATGTTTCAGTCTGCATGTCAGAATTTTTTAATGAAATAGAAGAGGATTTGAGAAGTCAAAATGTGCCCTAATTTTCTTTCTGCAGCACTAATCATACTTTCTAAGGCAAAATGAACCCCCTCATTTTGTTCCTTTTTAAATTAAATGTTTTAAGAGTTACCACTTTATTCCAATCAAGATGGCTTCAGGTGTGCAATAAGTTTGTCATAAGTAGGACTGTTAGCACTCTAGTTGTTCTTTAGATCACTCTGGGAAGCTGCAGTAGAACACAAAGGAATCAACTGACAGTCTCTGCCCTTGGATGCACATGTTTTACTGAGAATGTCAGACTTCATTCTCACATGACTGAGAAAGATAATGTGAATTTACAGAAAATATGCTCTCAGTTTAGCTTATAGATTACCTTCCAAACCTCTGTGGGAAAAGCATGAGAAAATAGTTTTCTCTCAAACATGATTCATGATATCACAGTAGAAGGCTTTTTCACATGGTAAAATCACCTTAGAACACACCACAATTCCAAAAATGAGTATGGTACCATCAACAAATGATTTATAATGTAACTAAAGTCTTAAAACCTTCTATTCACTGCAATGCTTTTTAATGAGGTGCCATCATGTATATTGGTCCCAAGATGGCTGCCAACACTTCTTGGATGAAGTGCTGACAGCCAATCAGATCTCATGATGAGATGTGTGGTTAGACTCCGCCCAGATATATATGTGATTTTGATTTTGATTTTCTCAGGAACTACTGAATGGATTTACACCATTTAAGCAAAAGGCAACGACTCTGAACCAAGGTCTACATTTCTGCCAAATTTGGTGTAATTCCGTTCAGCAGTTCGGGCTGTAGCTGTGGCTAAATGTCCTATGGGAAATTGCATGGGTAAACACATTTTGGGACCCCCCTTTTTTCTCAGCCCCCACTACACAAATCACCCCGAGACTTTCAGGATAGGAGCGGACCGAAGCTGGCCAAAAGTTTGGAAACGTTTGCGAAGATTCGTCAACGGGCGCCAAAGTTATTCCAAATAGAATGTTGCAGATTTCCTATGGAAAATAGGTCCTAACTATAACTACCTACTGGCGACTGCCAGTAGGTAATATATATTACCTACTGGCTGTCTTGTATCTCCTTGCATAGTAGGAATTTATCCATGCTCGATGTTGGCACAAAACCTAGACTACCCAAACATCGCTACGCTACCCTAAACCCTAAAACACTACCACCAGCACGACTCCCTACGCTGCCCAAACACCACTGCGCTACCCTAAACCCTAAATCTACCCCCGTACGACCCCCTATGCTACCCAAACACCACTGCTCTACCCTAAACCATAAAACACTACCCCCAGCACGACCCTTTATACTACCCAAACACCACTCAATCAATCAATCAATCATAGCATTTATAAAGTGCACTACATACCCATGAGGGTCTCAAGGCACTGGGGGGCGCTGCTACTGTTCGAAGAGCCAGGTCTTGAGGAGTCTCTTGAAGGTTAGGAGGTCTTCGGTCTGCCGCAGGCGGATGGAGAAGGTGTTCCATGTCTTGGCGGCGAGGTGGGGGAATGATCTGTTGCCGGCGGTCACTCTTCGGATGCGGTGGACGGTGGCGAGGGCGCGGTCTGCGGATCAGAGCTGGTGGATGGGGGTGTAGAGGCTGAGTCGGCTGTTGAGGTACGCTGGTCCGGTGTCGTGGAGTGCCTTGTGTGCGTGGGTGAGGAGCTTGAAGGGTATCCTCTTGTTGATCGGGAGCCAGTGCAGGTCTCTCAGGTGGGGTGTGATGTGGCAATAGCAAGGGATGTTGTGGATCAGGCATGCGGAGGCGTTCTGGATGCATTGGAGCCGTTTCAGGAGTTTGGCCGGGGCTCCTGCGTAGAGTGCGTTGCCGTAGTCTAGTCTACTGCTTCTTCAATTATATTAAGGGTCTCAGTGTGGGGGAGACTGGTATAAAGGCTCTCAACATCACAACTGATTAGAAGTTGGTGTTGGGGGTCAAAGGAGAGGTCTTCTAGTAGTACCAGGACATCTTTGGTGTCCCTCAGATAGGTTGATGTTTTTTGCACCATTGGTCTTGATATGCGTCTGCAAATTTTGAGACCGGTTCTAGGATAGATCCTATCCCTGACACAATGGGACGACCTGGGGGTTTTCTAGTCTTTTGTGTATCTTTGGGATGGTGTACAGGTAAGGTGTTATGGGTGAATTTTGAATTGAAAAATCTCCCTCTTTTTTTGTCATCCATCCATGGGCAAGGGCTTCTTCTACCATGCTCATTATCTTCATATTTATCCTTTCTGTTGGATCTTGATTTAGAACCTCATAGTTTCTTTGATCTTGGAGGAGGCGTCTGCATTCTCTGTTATATTGATCCATTGATTGTATGACAATGGCCCCTCCCTTGTCAGCGGGTTTTATCACCAATTTGTGATTGTTGCTTAGTTCTTCTATCGCTTGTCTTTCATCCCTTGTTATGTTCTGAAATATTTGGCTCGTAGTAGGATCTAGGTTCTCCAAATCCTTCATGACTGCTTTCTCAAAGGTAAGCAATTCAATCGGGAGGGTACAATTCGATGGTGTAAAGGTTGATTTCGGTTGCAGGCCTGTGTCTCCTTCTTGTCTGGTGGATTTCTCTTTGTCTTTGAAGAAGATTTGCAATTTCAATCTTCTCATAAATTCTTGTATCTCCTTGCAAAGTAGGTCTAGGTTTTGTGCCAACATCGAACATGGATAAATTCCTACTGTGCAAGGGGATACACGACCGCCAGTAGGTAATATATATTACCTACTGGCAGTCGCCAGTAGGTAGTTATAGTTAGGACCTATTTTCCATAGGAAATCCGCAACATTCTATTTGGAATAACGTTGGCGCCGATTGACAAATCTTCGCGAAATTTTCCAAACTTTTGGCCAGCTCCGGTCCGCTCCTATCCTCAAAATTTCACGGTGATTCGTCAAGCAGGGGCTGAGAAAAAGGGGGGTCCCAAAACGCATTTTCCCCATGAATTTTTCCATAGGACCTGTTGATGCAGCTACAGCCCAAACTGCTGAACGGAATTACACCAAATTTGGCAAAGAGGTAGTCCTCAGTTCAAACTCGTGCCTTTTTCTTAAATGGTGTAAATCCGTTCAGTAGTTCCGGAGAAAATTAGAGTTAAAAAGATAGATATATATGAGATCTGATTGGCTGTCAGTACTTCATCCAAGAAGTGTTGGCAGCCATCTTGGGACCAATATACATGATAGCACCACATTAAAAAGCATTGCAGTTAATAGAAGGTTTTAAGACTTTAGTTACATTATAAATCATTTGTTGATGGTACCATACTCATTTTAGGAATTGTGGTGTGTTCCAAGGTGATTTTACCATGTGAAAAAGCCTTCTGGTGTGATATCATGAATCATGTTTGAGAGAAAACTATTTTCTCATGCTTTTCCCACAGAGGTTTGGAAGGTGATCTATTAGCTAAACTGAGAGCATATTTTCTGTAAATTCACATTATCTTTCTCAGTCATGTGAGAATGAAGTCTGACATTCTCAGTAAAACATGTACACCCAACAAGGGCAGAGACTGTCGGTTGATTCCTTTGTGAACAACTAGAGCGCTAACAGTCCTACTTATGACAAACGTATTGCACACCTGAAGCCATCTTGATTGGAATAAAGTGGTAACTCTTAAAACATTTAATTTAAAAAGGAACAAAATGAGGGGGTTCATTTTGCAATAGACAGTATGATTAGTGCTGCAGAAAGAAAAATGATGGCACATTTTGAGTGACTTCTCAAATCCTCTTCTATTTCATTAAAAAATTCTGACATGCAGACTGAAACATGCACTTTCAATACCAGCAGCAGACTTCCGTGGTGAGCAGTAGCTTTACTACAGTGATCTAATGAGCAACTAGAGTGCTAACATTCAGAATTTATGGCAAATGTGTGACATATCTGAATACCTTCTTGATGGAATCAAAGTCAAAAACTGAAAGCATTTCCTACTGAGGAAACTGCAGTAAATGAGGAAATTAGGAAACTTCAAAACAAATAAATCTCCCAAGATGGCCACCAGACACAAAAGAGCCTAAATGCAGCACAAATATCACCCAGATGTAGCCCACATGTAGCCCAATGACAGAAGTGTGCAAAACACTTATTTTTTGTGTATTTGCAGTTTTATATAGTGCAAACTTGTCAGGTATTGGAATGCTTTACATGAGCATTGGTTACATCACACAAGATCAAATTCATTTTGGTTGTAGACATGGGGAGATTAAGTGATTTGACCACAATCACAGAATGTTGAGCTGAAGCAGAAACTCCAACCTGGTTCCCCAGTTGCAAAGTCTGCAGCTCTGGAAGTAACACCACATCCTCTCGCCAAGGTGCAACATTTAATCAAGTGGTCAACTGGATAAAAAAACATAAAGATTACAAACAATTTAAAAGTTCTTTATCGCTATTTGAAAACTCAGAAAATATGTCCTCATTTTCGTTTTTTAGAGCACTAACCATAATTTTGATGCAAATAAGACCCTCTCATATATGTAATTTCTAAAGGAAATACTCTAGGAATTACAGTTTTGATTACATCAATATGACGTCACGCGTTCCACACTTTTGTAATAAATATAGAATGTTAGTAATCTAGTTGTTCATTGGGATACTGTTGAGAGGCAGAGGCCAGGGGCACGGACTCTGAAAATTGAAGGCAGGTAGGAGAGTGCAGAGGCAACAATTTGACCACATTGGGCAGGCAGGAAGGGCAGTGGCAGCACAACAGACTATGGAGGGCAGTGGAAAGGGGGGCAGGGGCAACAAACCAACAATACAGGACTGGCAAGAGAGGCTGTGGCAATATAATAGACCATTGTGGGCAGAAGGAAGAGGCAGTGGTAGTACAACCATACATGCCAACAGACCCGTTTCAGCCAGGAAACGTCCAATGTTTTTAAGCTCAAATGGGCTTTATTTGATCTGTCTCCTGTCTACAATCTCCTCTTTTTCAATGTAACTCAAAGGGGAAAATCAATACCCCAGTTTTTTTTCAAAATCTCCCTCTTACCAAGTTCAAAATGTTCACAAGTATGGTACATTGAATCATGGTAGGCAGGAGGAATTGGGGTAGGGACATGGACTCGGATAACAGAGGACAGGAGGGACATGGAGAGGTGCACCAAACTGACCCTGCAGGGCAGGCATCAGGGTTTGCAGCAGCACAATACACCACACAGCGCATGCGGGACGGGAGTGCAGCACAACAATCCATAGAAAGCAATATCGAGGGGACAGGACCATGCACATGGACAACAGAGAACAGATGGGAAAGAGGCAATGGTAGCTAGCTGACCATAATGGACAGACAGGAGTGAAAGCTGCAGCATAACAGACCATAAAGGGCAGGAGGGATGGATCAGGGGCATTACAATAGAACAGACAAGCCAGGAGGGAGGGAATACGGTGTCTGCACATGGAAACAGAGGGCTGGGGGCAAGGTGGCAGGGCAGGAGCAGCAAGATGACCATGGAGGTCAGGCAGGATGGGCACTAGAAACAAGACACACCATGGAGAGCAACAATGAGACTATGGTGGCATACACACAGACCATGGAGGGAAGGTGGGAGGGGGTCAGGGGCAGCTAGCTGACCACACAGGGAAGGTGGGAGGGGCCATGTCAGCACAGAAGACCATGCATGGCAAGCGGGAGGGTTAGTGGCAGCACAATGGCTATGATGGGCAAGAAGGAGGGTGCAGGGGCATGCACAAAGGACCATGGAGGATAGAAGGGAGGGTCAGGACCTGAGCACAGACAAGAGAGTTCAGGGGAAGGGGCCTCACAACAGACCGCGTGGGGCAGGCAGGAGGAGCAGTTGCAGCACAACAGATCAGGGAGGGCAGAAGGGTGTTGCAGTAAAATTGACCATGGAGGACAGGAGGAAGGGGATAGGGGCATGGCATGTGGACAGGCAGGGTGGAGGTGGCAGGGACAGGTTACAGTCATCTGACAATGCTAGGCAGGTGGGAGGGGAGTGGCAGCTCAACAGAACACTCAGAGTAGATAGGAGTGGCAGGTCCATGGAACATAGTAGGCAAAAAGGATGGAGCAGGGGCATGCACAAAGAGATCAGAGGGCAGGGGGAAGGAGAATAGGGGCAGCAAGCTAAGCACAGAGGCTAAGTAGGAGGTCAATGATGGGCCATAGAATTGGGCAATGGAGGGCAGGAGGAGTGGACTGGTACATCATGCTAAATGGAGGGCAGCGGCAGCACATCAGACCATGCATGGCAGGAGGGAGGAGGCTAGTCCATGGATTCAGACAACAGAGGATAGGGAGGAGGTGGATGGGGCAGCAAGCTATCTTTTCAGAGAAGGTGGGTATTAGGAACTTTATTGTTTTTCAAATGTGTGTCTGTGCGAACTACTTAAAATATGACCAAGTATGCAGCATAATCTCACTTTTATTCAGGAAGAAGAGGACGTTTGTGACTGTGACTTCAGGCTCACTTGGCAGAAACACCCCCTGACCCTCCACCCCCATCGCAAAATGTAATACCCGTGAAAAGGGTAGGTGGACGCAGTGCTATATAGAACAAAGTCCTGAGAGCATGATTGAAAATGAAAACTAGATGTAGTATATGGTATAAACTATGCACCAAAAAGTGTGATATAAGATGAACCGGGGCGTGAAATATAATGCAATACATTGTGCGCAATGAAAGATTCATTGGAGAGCGTGAGATAGCACAGGCACTACCGCGTGCTATGCGATATGCGCCTTGGAGTGTAATATGCACAGGGCAGTGTTGTGTGACATAACTAGTCTCTAAAGTTGTAATATAAAATATGTGCTGGGGAGTGTAACGTTGCAAATGCACTGTGAGAAAGATATGGATCCCAGATTGTAATATGTATGGCATAGCGCTGTGCGTTATAACATACACATCGGGGAAGGCACGTTAGATGGGGCAAAGTGTGAGGCAATCGGCGGGCACTGGTGGGTGTAACACAGCATTGGGCTCAGCCAGGAGCACGCTGTGACTCTCAAGTGAGGTTCGTCTCCTTTCCAGAGAGTAAAATAAAAAGTATTACACATCCGGCTGTGGATGTGTTTTTTATTAACCGTGAGGGGGGTTTCTTGCATAGTTTGGTCGAATTTTTGTCGAATCCCCTTTGAATGGCTTGGTGTGCGTGTATATTAAATGTGCCCGTCAATAGCTACCCATGTTTGTATAAATAAACGACAAGGGCGTCTACTTGGAGAGTACCCACCGGCGGGGGCGCCGGGATTAGGCACGGTAGGGCGTCAGACACGTCAGAGCTTCACTAGCGGTGTAAATACATTCCATGTGGATTCATTCTATGCATAGTCGCCTTTTAATGAATATCACGCAAATCGTCATGGTGATAGGTACATACGGTTTGTCCAGCATGTCCTAGGTGTTTCTATAAATAGATATATTTTTAAAATAATAAAAAACAAAGGCCGGCCCCGCGGGATGGGGTCCCCGGAGCCATAAGTGGCCTGAGGAGGGGGGCAACGCAGCCCCCTCCTAAAGAATTTCAATTAAAAAAAGGCCATGACCCGGGGGTTGGGGTCCCCGGGGCCGATTAAGGCCTTGGGAGGGCCAAATTTATTTTTTTCAACAAAAAAAATTAGGGTGCAGGCCCTGGGGCTTGGGGTCCCCAGGGCCAGTAAATTAGAAAAAGAAGGGGGGCCACACAGCCCTCCTTCTTAAAAAAATAAAATAAATAAAAGACCGGCATCGCGCTGGAGGCCACGCCCCCTCCTTGCAGCACTCTGCAAACGCGCCCCCTGGCCAGTTGTAAGTTGGGGAATTAATTCCCCTTCAATACTGAGGGTCCCTGAGGGCCAACTAGCCCAACAGGTATCTCCAGTGTGCGCCAGGGAGCTGCGTTGCAGACAGGTGTTCTGAGGCCAAGCCCCTTTTTACACCTCTATGCAACGCAGCTCTGTGGTGCTTACTGGAGATACCTAGTGGGCTAGTTTGACCCTAGGGACCCTTAGGATTCAAGGGGACTTAATCTCTCAACTTAGAACGGCCACAGGGCGCGTTTACACAGTGGTGAATGGAGGGGACGGGGCCTGAGGTGACGTGTGCAAACACGCCCTGTGGCGCGTTTTAAGTTGGGGAAATAATTCCCTTTCAATCCTGAGGGACCCTGGGGGCCAACTAGCCCACCAGGTGCTTCCAGTAAGTGCCACTGCTCTGCGTTGCAGAGAGGTGGTGCAGGCCGTGCCCCTTTTTACACCTCTCTGCAATGCAGCTCTGTGGCGCATACTGGAGGTACCTAGTGGGCTAGTTGGACCCTAGGGACCCTCAGGATTCAAATTAACTTAATCTCCCAACTAAAAACGGCCACAGGGCGTGTTTACACAGTGGTGAAGGGAGGGGACAGGGCCTGAGTTAACATGTGCAAACAAGCCCTGTGGCGCGTTTTAAGTTGGGGAAATAATTCCCCTTCAATCCTGAGGGCCCCTGGGGGCTAACTAGCCCACCAGGTGCTTCCAGTAAGCGCCACTGAGCTGCGTTGCAGAGAGGTGGTCCAGGCCGTGCCACTTTTTACACCTGTCTGCAACGCAGCTCTGTGGCGCATACTGGAGGTACCTAGTGGGCTAGTTGGACCCTAGGGACCCTCAGGATTCAAATGAACTTAATCTCCCAACTAAAAACGGCCACAGGGCGTGTTTACACAGTGGTGAAAGAGGGGACGGGGCCTGAGTTAACGTGTGCAAACAAGCCCTGTGGCACATTTTAAGTTGGGGAAATAATTCCCCTTCAATCCTGAGGGACCCTGGGGGCCAACTAGCCCACTAGGTGCTTCCAGTAAGCACCACTCCGCTGCGTTGCAGAGAGGTGGTCTAGGTCGTGCCCCTTTTTACATCTCTCTGCAACGCAGCTCTGTGGCGCTTACTGGAGGTACCTAGTGGTCTAGTTGGACCCTAGGGACCCTCAGGATTCAAGGGGACTTAATCTCCCAACTTAAAACGGCCACAGGGCGTGTTTACACAGTGGGGAAGTGAGGGGACGGGGCCTGAGGTGACGTGTGCAAACACACCCTGTGGCGCGTTTTAAGAGGTAGTTTTAATCCCCTGCCCTATTATATATTAGAGGCTTACAGAGGAGGTCATGCTGATCACAGGTGGACCCCAATGCATAGTGTTCCCTAGTGTATGTAGGTGTTTTCACTGGCTCTAGGACTGGTTCGTCAGACTCAGTTACCACCAGTATCCGTCTAAAAAAGTTGAGGGTACAGGATGATTTTGCAACAAGGCTTCTTTCTGCTCTTCTGTTTGTTCTTTCTGCACGTTATCCTTCTTCCTGCACTTTTCTTCGTCTTTGAGGACTTCTGTTGCTTCTTTCTGCATTTCTTTTTTTTCTTTCTGTGCGTTTTTTCTTCTTTCTTCACATGTCCTATCTCTGTAGGCATAGTTAGAAATTAGCATTTAAAAAACCTTTGAAATTCACTGAAAAAACCATAGGTTTCAGGCACGTTATAGTTAGGAATTAGCATTTAAAAAACCTTAGAAATTCACTGAAAAAACCATAGGTTTCAGGGGCGTTATAGTTAGCTGGACTTTTCACTCGTACAAAACCATTGAAATTCCCCCGTTATAGTTAGTTCAGCTAACTATAACTCGCGCGCCCGCAATGCACTGCTGATGACGTCACATATTACATCACTCATGACATGGTCAGTGATATCACTCATGACATCACTGATGACATCTCAAATGACATCACATAATACCGAAACGCGTCATGCCTGCATAAATAAATGGTCTTTGTAAGCCCCGCTGTGTCGCCTCATCGACTTCGACGCAAGGAGGTGTTTTTTTTGATGTATTGCGTGCTGCCACTGACACGCGAGGATGGCCCTTCCACAACAGTCCAAAGGTATCGATGGCAATTTTCCCGGACTACCTTGCATTCTAAAAGTGAACAGGGAATATGCTGACAACGTGCAGTCCAGACTTTCATGGAGAGACGTTGCTACTTTAATGGCGTCTCCATACCTGCCACCGATGGAAACTGCGAGGCTGGAAGTGTGGGATACAAAGACTGTGATTGCCCAGTACAGCGCTACAGATCTTACCTGAAAGTCGGTTCACTACTTCAGGATAAAAAGATAAATACCGGCTAAACGGAACCACTCATGAGCACGATGGACAAACTGCATGCTGGGTAATGTAGTCTAATAATTTTGCATTGCTCGAGTGATTCCGCATCAGGTGTGCTCCATACTACTTCAGGCATTGGGGCTATATAATGAACTTACTGAAGAACTGCTAGCACCAGAGGCACTTTGTGAACGAATGGCATTTGATAAAGGTGTAATACAGAAACGCGTCATGCCTGCATAAATAAACGGTCTTTGTAAGCCCCGCTGTGTCGCCTCATCGACTTTGACGGAAGGAGGTGTTTTTTTGATATATATATATATATATATATATATACATTATCTACTGGCGGTCGCCAGTAGATAGTTATAGTTAGGATCGTGTTTCCATAGGAAATCCGCAACATTCTATTTGGAATAACTTTGCACCGATTGACAAATCCTCGCGAAATTTTCAAAATAGGTGGGCTTCTCCGCTCCGCTCCTTCCCTGAAAGTCTCGGGGGGATTCGTCAAGCGGGGGCTGAGAAAAAGGGGGGGTCCCAAAACGCGTTTTCCCCATGCATTTTTCCATAGGACCTTTAGTCCAAGCTACAGCCCGAACGGCTGAACAGAATTACTTGAAATTTGGCAGAGAGGTAGTCCTTAGGTCAGGGATGTGCCTTTTGCAGGTCTGGTGTAAATCTGTTCAGTATTTCCTGAGAAAATAGCATTTAAAAGCATATATATATCTGTAAGCGCGCTCCGTGCACGTACAGTAAAACTTACCGTACGCGCACGCTGCCGTGCGCGAGCGCGATTCTGATTGGTTGTTAGATCTTAGTAAACATTCGAATCGGTCGAAACCAGGAAGTGTCAGCCGCCATTTTGTCTCTCGCAGTCTGAGGGGGTGAAAAACAAAGGTGGAGAACGTGAAAAGGGGGCAGGGTGGACAGTTCCTGACCACCTAGCCTTAGTCAGGGGGTCCCCGAAGGACCCCCAAGGGCCAACATTTCCTTTAATTTTTTTGCGAAAAAACGCGGAGTACGCGTAGCATGCGCGTACGGTAGAAATGGAAAAATTACGCAAACTGCGTAACGTGGGCACGCGGTGCGCGAAGCGCACCGCGCGCCCATAGCGCGCGCTCTGTGCGTGAAGTGCACCGTGCGCGTACGGTACGCGCACGGTAAAAAACCTTAAAAAAAAAATAATAATAACTTAGCATTTAAAAAAACTTTCAAATTCACTGAAAAAACCATAGGTTTCACACACGTTATAGTTAGGAATTAGCATTTAAAAAACCTTGCAAATTCACTTAAAAAACCATAGGTTTCACACATGTTATAGTTAGCTGGACATTTCACTCGTGAAAAACCATTGAAATTCCCCCGTTATAGTTAGTGCGGGCAACTATAACTCACGCGACCGCAATCCTCTGCTGATGACGTCAGATATTACATCACTGATGACATATGTGTCTTTCTGAAAAAAAAATATTTGTAATATATGTATGGCTAAAAATTAATGGAAGAAGACATGGGTAAATAAGTGTCTAAATACAGTGATGTAATATCTGACGTCATCAGCAGAGGATTGCGGTCGCGTGAGTTATAGTTGCCTGCACTAACTATAACGGGGGAATTTCAATGGTTTTTCACGAGTGAAATGTCCAGCTAACTATAACATGTGTGAAACCTATGGTTTTTTAAGTGAATATATATATATATATATAATTTGAAGCTTTTTTCTAAGCGTAGTTCGGCGTTAAATACCTATACGAATAGATGACAGTGTTATGCTTCATTTGTCAGACTCAATTAATGGTTAGATTTACTGTCTCATTTACACTTCACAGACCTGTTTTAATCATGGCCCTCCTGGGGTCTGAGAAGTTCAGGACCCGGTGGATGTGTGTTGAAAAGGCTACCAGGGAAGTTAAACCAAACGCTCACCTGGGTTCTGCCTCGCCTTTCTATAGACTTTACTCTAGTTGTGGACTGACGTCAAGGGGCATGAGCAGATGTGAAATGGCATTCAGTAGGTCATGGGATGCGGCTATAATCGGAATGTCTCAAATTTGCACTGAACAAACGGTTTGTAAGGGGACAGTGGGGGGAAGAGGGGATATTTCAGTGGTTATATTATTTTATACATGTAACAAAAATGTTACAGTGGGAAAGTTTTCCCACCGAGCTCCTGTTATCAGGAGAAGATTCAGGAGGTGGTGCCGTAATTGCAGTGTGTCCCCAGGAGATGGATCATCACAGTTCACAGAGAGAGGCTGGCGCTCCCCCTGGACTGTTGCCATTAATGGTCTGGCCCGGACAGCAGCTGATGAATGCACGCGCGTGATTCCTAAACATCCCCATTAGCGCCGCGAGCTGAGCCGAACACCCTTCCTCACACCGGCCATTAATGGTCTCAGGGGGGAACCCACACCCTAGGTCGCGAGACAAACCCTCACCGGCGGCTCTACATGGTTTAAGCTCCGGCTAAAACCTTGATTTTTCTTGAGGCCTCCGCGTTCATATCGCTGCAGTGTTTGTACAAATTGTGTTCAGCGGCTAACGATTTGCCACAGTGTGTTTGATTAACAGCCTGCCCGAGTTCTGCGCCTAATGAACCCGAAACTTTCACATTATGCTCATTAATAATGTTGGTCCCAGCGGCTGCCTCCGAGCGTGAGGATATTATCGCAGCTCCGGAATGAAGAGAATAAGTGATGGCAAAGCCAGTAGGTTCGACTTTTGTATAATGCATGCACACAGGAACACGACACACACTGACATGAAACACAAGCGCATGAAAACATACGGGCAAGCAACCTACCTACGTATACTCAGTCCACAAAACACACATATCATGATTTAAAAAAAACATGCACACATAGAAAGAAGGGGAATTGGACAGAAAGACAAAGTGATAGAAGGATGGATGGATACTTAATTTGTGGGTAGTTTCAGGTTTTGTGTCCAGTGTATATTCGGCCTCTCTGCAGAGGATCTCGCATTTGGAATAGAACCCCCCCCCCCCCCATTAAATCAGTGTCTTTTCCATGGCAAAGCCATTATTATTATTAAGTAATGGAAGACTTCACTCTGGTCACACCAGTCTTTCCCCTCTCATGAAATGGTCACTTTTATGTAACAGTACTGTGCTCTTAGAAAGGCCTAGTCCATCGTTGGACTCCATACCATAGTCATGAATAGATAGTATTCCAATTCAGGATGCACATCTCACTGTGACAGAAATGTTCTATTTGTAGTCGCCACATTGCTCCTCCATGTGCATTGAAAACATGTGCCCAGTTCTGGGCTTTGCTTTTACAAGTCATTGTTTTCAAGTGTGCTAGTCGATTTTGGCCAAATGAAGTAAAGACTACAATCCCCAAAATGCACTCACTAGTTGCACACAACAATGTGCTTACATTCATTGTAACTGTACATTCTATGATCTACACTATATACTGAGGGCAGATGTAACGTTTTGTATCTCCCTTGCGCCACGCAAGGCGATGTAGGGCGATGCAAAAGATAGACTCAGATTTACCTAGCCCGACCTGTGTGGCGCTGTGTGGCTTGGTAAATCTGGTGTAAATTAAGGCAGTGCAAGTAGCTGCCTTGTGTTACATTGTGCGGAGGAGGCATTACATGGGTGGAGTGTGGGTATATCTTTATTTCTCCTCATTGTTTCCTCTTTCTTAGTGCACTGTATTTTGCAGCCTACTTAGAAAGAGGAAATTGCCTCTAAGGATTGTTTTTGTGCCGGGAGGTGTGTGGCAGTACAAAACTGAACCTGCCTGTAATGCAGGCCCCCTTGCACCACAGCACAAGTTTTCCTACGTTGGCACCAGGCTGCACAAGGAGAAGACAGGAATCTTAAAAGATATGCTGCGTTTCTTCCCTCTACCTTTCACATAGTGCAGCAAGGTGGCTTGCTGCATTGTGCTGCGTGAAAAAATGCCAAATCTGCAGTCATTTTTTTTGTTTGCTCCCTGCACATCACTATGCAAGCTGCATTCTGCATTGTATTGAAGGAGAACAAGGTGATAAACACATGGTCCACATATATGAAAAGAACTGACAAGCCAAAGAACCCGTTAACTGACTGGAAAGAGCGTATTTTAGTCGAGAAGATATGGGAGTTGTGTGTCTGAGGTTTCCTAACAAACAAAACTGTGCACCTAACTAAAAACGTAAAAGGAATGGGCTGGATGGAGGGAGAATGGAGGGGTAAAAGACAGGGTTCGTGGTGGGTGAGGTTAGAGGTAGCAGTTTGATGTTATTTGGAAAAGCAAGGAACAATCTTGGTAGTATATCGAATATATATATATCTAGAGAGAATACACACAGAGACACAAGCTGACAGAAAAAAAACCTTTGTGTCCCAATCCAAAACCAATCCTACAGCCCAGTTGTATGATGACGAGATACTAGACATTGCTGCTCACTAGATATATGAGAGACTGCCACGTATACAAAGTAAAACAACGCGTTGCCAATTTGACATGATATAATTGATTGAAAATTCGCCCCCCCCTCAAAATTAGCAGAACATCTGTTAGGAATTCCTTGGTAATTAATAGGTAGGTAGGGCTGGACATTGAATCACTCTACACAAACATCCCTCAAAGGTAAACATTAAGAATGATAGAAGAACAATTGTATGCACAGTATTGGGCATACTGTACCCCGAGAGCATTCATACTGCATACTGCATCTGGACGAAATTGCACTAACAAAACTTTTTTGAGTTTCAGAGAAACATCTATTTACAAGCACATGGTACTTCTATGGGCAGTGCCTTTGCCCCGATCTCGGCAGGGCTATATGTTGCATCATTTGAGTAAGAATACATCTCCAACCAGGAAAGCCCCTGGGTTAACTACATCAAATTGTGACATCATTTTATTGATGATGTTCTGCCAATTTGGAGGGGGGGAATGGTCAGTCAATGATTTCATACACTGGTTGAACAGCTGCAATCCTCTACTACGTTTTACATCCACTCTCACGCGGGAGAAACTTCAATTTTTAGACCTGGTGATCGTACCTAGAGAAGGACTCAGGTTTTCCACAAACCTACAGACAAAAATGGCCTTTTATTGTTCAACAGCTTTCACCCCAAATCACTGAGGGAAAACCTCCCTGTGGGTCAGTTTCTCCGTCTTCGGAGGAAATGTTCAGATACAGGGATTTAAAAAAAGAATCAGCTGAACTGTCGGTAAAACTTCAGAGCAGAAACTACCCAGTGAAGGTCATAAGAAAAGCACAGAAGAGTGCATCCAACTGCAATAGAGATGCCCTTTTGCAAAGTACAGAAAAACCACGAGTAATGAATACAATTTGCGTCACCACTGTTAGCACTGTATAGTATTATACTAAGGAACTGGCGCATTCTGAACTCAAATGGTCTTAACCTTTAGAAACCCCTTTTTCCCTTCAAGAGAAATGCTAATATGAGGGATTCACCAGTGCATACTAGGCCGTGGCATGAAGTACAGGGTAGACAGCAGAGACTCTGGGACCTACCACCAGGAGCTGGCAACACCAGGTGTGGTGCATGCGACGTCTGTGACCTTACGGAATACACCAAAAGCATTGATGTAGGTTTAAAATACCCTTGGGAGCAGAAGAAACACACAAATTGCAATTTGGAGAACGTAACCTACCTTATAAAATGCCTATGTGGGCTACTATATGTAGGTATGACAACACGTAAAGTCAAGAGACGGATAATGGAACACAGGAGCAACATCAGGTGTCAGAAAGCAATGACAAAATTCACTACACATTATCTGGTAAAGAAACACTCAGTGGATGATATCCACTGGACAGTACTGGATAAACCCAACATCCCTACTACATCGCAAGAGACAAAGAAGATCCTGTTATTGAGGGAACAGAAATGGATATATAGAATTCAGAGCCATGAAAATGGTCTGAATGATGAAATTCTGTGGAATTCATTGAGTAGGTTGTGAACATGAATAAATCCATCCATGCATCACTCACAACTATATAAAACATCCCATGTAATGATTGTAAACCACAACACCCAGAATACACTGCTTGGGTAGTGAAGAACAAGATATATTTATAAATGCACTAAGGTACAGGAACAAGATATAAAAGTTCAGAACAGACACTATGCAAAGGCCATGTGATAAAAGGGTACCGCGATAAACGGCATAAAACACTTATACCCGCAAATACACTGGTTAATAGATTTCTCTATGTGGAAATAATTAATACTATTTTATCACATATAGGCCATCCATGTTAAAGCAAACCAAGATATATGAATAAAATGAATGTTGTATGTGTATGAAATCCACTGCAATAACTAAGAATTCTTCCTACTTACAGATCAATCAGAATGAGAGCAAACTTCACACAGTCCATCTTTCGTTTTGAATATCATAAGTCCGATTACATAAGATAATGTTCCATCTATGGCATACTTCCAAAATGAAGGGAGGTGGAGGACGAGGAATCATCAATGTTTCCTGCGCATTGATGATCACTGACCACGACAACGGGTCATGTGACGGGAAGAAGATGCGCCAAGTAGGGATATCGAAACAGCAGACCGGTACCTTTGCGGCATACGGAGAGATGGATTTTGGGTGGCGGCCTCACCTTGATGAAGTAAGAAGGGAAAATGGGGGGTCCTGACTGAAGAATATTTACAGAAATCAGAACCCTAAACAAGCATCACTTGGCAATAATATCTTAAAACATGCAGGGAAGGGTGGCCAAGTTGGAATGACCAGCGAAAATTTTCCAAGGGTCATGATTGTGCGAGGTTTATACCGAGAACTTGGATTTAAAGAAATACAAGGGGCAAGCAGGATAAAGTGTTTAAACTATATGTATTGCCTCCCACTATAACCAGTGTTTGACGACAGGGAGCCGCCATCGCTCCCCTGCCTTTCCGAGCATCAACAACTTTGAAACCTAGTAAGAAACTTTTGTTTGTTGTGTGTGAAGGTATCCCCACTCCTGGTAATACTTGGTGTGGCCCTCTCCTCGTGATGGCAACATGATAATGATAAGCATAAACATTTATAGAATCACTAGAATGGACAGGTAAATACATGAACCTGAACCTAGGTGAATCAGGGGAGCATGCAAACTAGACCTCATGGTTTATTTTACGATTGCAATGGGCAATATAAGTGGCACTATCATGTTTGTATATGACATGATTTAAACATACCACTTGTTTACACGATTTTATTTCCACCTACCGGTACTACTGCGTTGTGATTACACAACACTAGACCACAGAGGTTCTAACCTCGAACTACTGAAGAAAGGTAGGAAAGGAGGGTAACATAGAGGGGATCTGTTGGTCCTGATGAATGCCGTAAAGACACAATAACTGGCAGGAGCATGTTGACATACATGCAGATAGGAGGGGTGAAAGGTTACTAATCAGCCCCATCACCACCATCCTTCATTCTATTTTAATCCTGACTGGGAAATCTGGGAATAAAATACTAAAGTGGATATTACGGAGCCAGTTTTAAACTCTATAATCTGCACTTATAATTTTTTTTATTGATCCCTACTTTTCTTTATGTTTGTATTGTCTTCCCCCTCCCATTTGCTCCACCCAGGCGTTGGTCTACGCAGGGGTGTTGTTTAGCAAGCTCTATGATGAAGCATGCCACAAATTTGTGGGTGAGGGCAGTTTTTCAAACAGACAGCTCTTGCCACTTTATAGTTCATTTTGTTCACTCCTACTTCTTCTTTGTGTTGTAACTGCATCCAATTGCCAGGCATTAACCTTCCTTTTTCTTACATGTGTGTCACATCTAAGGTAGGCATAAGGTATCCCCAAAGGCAGGGTGCAGTGTATGTGAAAGGTAGGACATGTACTGGTGTGATTTACCTGTCTTGATAGTGAAAGACAGTGTATTTCATTTTTCACAATTGAAAGGACTAGCTCTCCCATAGCCTATCATTGGAACTGCCTTGTAATATTTTACAAGTGTAACTTTCAATTGGGAATTTGATTTGAAGTGAGTGCTCTCTGGACTCAGAATTTAGCAACACACCTTTTGTTGGTTACTTATGGTGGAGGTCGTAGTAGGTGGTTTTCCTCTTCCTCCTCAGCTGAGTGTGATTAAGTGGGTGCCGTTGCCAGGTCGACATGGCCGTTAAAAACTGTGTGCACAGATACTGTAGTGGCATGTCTGAGGCACATTTGAAAGGATACTTGTGTAGGTGGCACAATCACTGCTGCAGATCCACTAGTAGCATTTGTTTTACAGGCCCTCAGCACACACAGTGCACTTTACTAGGTACTTACCAGTTAATAAAATATGTCAATCATGGATAACCAATCATAATCACAATTTATATAGGGAGCACTTGCACCATGGCAATGATTAGCAGTGGCAAAGTGCCCAGAGCATCTAAACCAGCAAAAATAACTCTTGCTAATGTTTTCAATATATTCTATTTCATCAGATGTACCATTAAAAAATCCATGTTTTTACAACTCTCCAGGTTTTGGTAGAATTCTGAATTTGTCAAAAAATTAAATACAGATATCATTTATGAAATAGATGTCAAAGGTATTAGAGTTATCAACTGTATCTCACTATAAGTAACCATGTTCTGTCTCATGAGAACATGCTCCCTGATTCCATACAGGGTTGTAGTACCATAACAGCAATGTAAAAAAAAATCTTAGAATTATAAAGTTCACCTGAGCATTAAGCAATTACTATCCTGAACGTTGTTCCTATCCTATTACAATGTGTGCATCAAAAGAAAATTTATGTGTAAAGGCTAATTCTGTAACAGTACTTAGAAAAGAAACTGTGATAAATACAACATCAGTTGTCATGCTCATTTTGGATATTCTTTCCTAAAGGATTAGATTAGACTATTTTGCTGCATAGCACACCATGGGACAATGGGCCAGTCAACTCCAGCAACTGACTCTATTGCATTGTGAGTGACTGCATTTGCACGGATTACATGTACTAATTCACCTAGAAAATGTTCCCTTGGATGCCATTTTCTTTCCATTCTTTATTTTTTAGTGACCTTTATGGGGCATATTCACAAGGGAATGACGAAAGGGGGCGTTAAGCAAACATTGCTAATGCCACGCTCCGCCATACTGAAAATGCGGGGATGTGCCATATTCACAAGAATGCCGCGCACCCCTGCATTTCTCCTAGCACTGGCGCTAAAACTAGATGCCTAGAGCCAATGCAGGCATCCTTGCACTAAACTGCAAGGGCGTCTGCCTTGGGGGGAAAGATTGTTTATGTGTAGGAAGGTGTATATTCCTGCACTTCAACAATCCAGAATGGTGATTTGTAGCACCTATGTGTGCTGCATTGTGCAGGACACAGAGAAGTAGCAAATTGTCATTTTTTAAATGTTTGTTTATGTGCAGAAAGGGACACCTTCCTGCACATGAACAATCATTCATGGCGATTTGCTGTTTCTATGTGTGCTGCACAAGGCAGCACACATAGAAACATCAAAAGCGAGGAGAAATTAAGCATTTCTCTTCTTTTCGCCATATTAAGACCAGGTTTTCCCTCGTCTTAACTTTGCCGCTGCCTCCTATTTAAGCCACTCTTGTGAATAGAGAGTAGTGCCAAAATCAATTAGTGTTGAGGTGGAACACCTACCACGACACCCATTGCATGCCCCTTTCACGCTAAGTGTAGCGTGAAAGGGGCCTTATTTACAATGCCGTATTAAGCTACGTTGAGTGGCTTAACGCATCCTTGTAAATAAGGTGAAGGGTTTATTGCCACAGGAATGTCATAAAAAGTGATGTAACTGTGGCGACAGGGACTTGAAAATATGCCCCAATATACTTAAAGTATGCCTTCAAGTTACGATAATTCAAAGCCAATAGTAGCTATTCTTTGAGCCAATCATATTTTTCTATGATGTCCATTAAAAATTAAAAAGGTTTTCTATTCCTTTACTAATTACACCTTCCTGCTAGAAAGCACGTACACTGATATATTAAAATTATATGAAATGGTAATTTTTTAACTTACAATTTTTACTGTAATCAGACTGCCTCAACAGTCATGTAGAGGCATGCTTTCTTTTTTTCTTTATTTTATCTCTATGACAAATGCTTTCATTAAACAATAAAATAAGTAACCACTATACAGTACAGTGTTCCAAGAACCGACCTATTGTCTTTGCCAATTGTTGTTAAATTGTTAGCATTGGGATGCTTTCACCAATTAATTTGTGTGACAGTGATGATTGGGCTTGGGGGGCTGTCAACCTAGTCCACAATAGGTGCTGTAGACCATATATGAAAACATGAAACATGAAACATGAAAAAAGTTATAATGTTAGCCAGACATGAACAGAGCCTTATCTATCTGCCAATTCCTAGAGATATTTGGATCAGAAGTGAAGATTACTCTCTGTGCAAATCTAATGAGTTCTTACAGACAGTACTAGAGTCGAATGATGAGCTTACAGATTAACCCTCACTTTTGATCACACGAAAATGTGTTTTCAGGAATCCACAGGTAGGAATATTTGACTCCTAAATGGTTTAAAAAGAAGGTCTAAACTGTGGATACTTTGATATGGGAGCATCTTCTCGTACAGCTTTTGTACTGCCCATGTGGGTTGGTGCAAATGGTACTCGTAGTCAGTTGTAGATAGTCAATAGAGATTTGAGGTCTCTGTAATTAGGAACAGAGTTATATTGTGTGGATGTGCAACTAGGATTAATACCACGGAGGGAGTGGAGATGATAGAAGGCAAACCTAATAATTAGATGTTCTTGGAGGACAATGAAAGCTTAAAATCTAAGATCAGCATGCCTTCTGGAGAAGCTGTGAATGGGGTCCAGAAGATATGGGGCAGCTAAAAGGGATAGCAATTTGGATCTGTTAGACCAAGGAACAGAGCACACATTCCAGTTTCCACTGCAACCAGTGTTCACCTCCTTCCTAATGACGGATTCCAGTTTCAGATATAGGTATAGCTGTGCTTTGTCTATGTACACATGTCATCTGATATTGGGGGATTTTATGATTTGTGCACCTTTGTGGGAGACAGCAGGATAAGGTGTCAATTTTAGAGAGAAAAGTGCTGTTCTTGACTTGCTGGGTATGCTTCACCAGGAAGGACACAAAGCAGTTAAGTACTATGGAGCTGATTTAGAGTTTGGTGGAGAGAGTAATCCATCACAATGGCAATGGTGCACTCTCTTCACTAAACTTAATGTCGGCCTGCCTGAATTACAGTCAGGCAGACCTTCAGCATATCAATGACGGAATCTACTCCAGCTTCATCGCTAGTAAGCTCCTCCGATGGCCATATGAAATAAGAGCCACCAGAGGTTTGGCTGAATGAACTCCTGCCAAATATACAGTGGGTGGTCAAATGGCCAGTTTATACAACCAGTAAAAAACATTTAAATGACCTCCATGCCGTAGGAGAAAACTCTCATGGCACACAGTCATTAGTTTTTGTTTTGCAAAAGCAAAATTCCACTTTGAGATTTTGTTTTTGAAGAATCAAAAATCAGCAAAAGGTGTACGGACGGCATCCATATTTGAAGGGACCATCCATAAAACTTTTAACTCATTGAAGGGAACTGCCTTAATGGCCAAATAGAAAGGTTATGCATACTCCCTTAATGACAGTTCCTTACATGAGTTGTTCACTGGGCTGGCAGACAACTTTAAATACTGAGCAAGGGTACTAAGCTCTCTAAATCATGCCCTATGCTTTAGATCTCCTCCTATGTGGTAAAGTGGTCCCGAAGCACTGTGTGTTCGAAAGTGTTGAAAGTTAGGGGGAGATTAAGAACATATATGCACCTGTGTGTGTGAAAAAGTGCCATCTTTAATGCATGGTATGCCCACACTTTTTGCTGAATTGCTGATGTTCTTTGACTGAGTGTGCCCTGGGTTCCTGCCAATCAGGTACCCAGGGCCTATGTTCCTTCCCTAAAACTGTGTTGAAACCTAAACCCAATTGGTATCTCTGGTCACATGTCAGCCCCTGGTAAATGGTACACTAGGTACCCAGGACTTTGTGACCAGAGAAGGCCCATAAGGGCTGTAGCACTTATTGTGCCACCCTTAGAGGCCCTGTACCCTGACACACACACACTGCCCTTGCAGGCTGAGTGTCTGGGTGCAGAACAAAACAGAGAGTCGACATGGCACACATCACTGTGTGCCATGCCCACAACACACACTGCCCTGGCATACATCAGCCACCCCTCTAGCTGGGTGCCCTATGCCAGTGGTGTGGGTACAGGTGCATGAGCCCTGTGCCCCTACAGTACCCAGGTCCATTCCTGGGCACTGTAAGTGCCGTGCTGCCATTTAAGAGTATTTGGTGCCGGGAGATCGTCAACACGAACTCCACAGCACCATGATGGCTACACTGAAGACTGAGAAGTTTAGTATCAAACTTCTCAGCACATTAAACCCACACTGATGCCAGTGTGGTATTTAATGTACAATGCACGACAGAGGGCATCTTAGAGATGCCCCCTGAACCTAACCTACAATCCACGTCTTGTCTGAGGGGCTGCCTAGGCTGCCACACAGCAGACATGTTGCTGGACCCCTGGGTAGAGAGCCATCCGCTCTCCTGGGCCTACAACAATGAACATCCTGGACGAGATGCTAGGTCTCCTCCCCCAGGATGGGCAGGGGAAGCTTCAAAGGCATGCCATCTTTGTGAGCTTCTCCAGGCCACTTGATGTACTCAGCAACTGTCCCCTACCGGTTCAGACCCCCACTCTGGCGGGAAGACTGGCCGGAAATCCCAAGGAAGGAGGTTTGGATGAGATTATTTGCTCTAAAGAGAGAACATTAGTTCCATTATGTTGGGTACTTATGATGGAAGGCCCTCTACTTTGTGAGTGGGTGGGTAGTGGGAAATGGAATGTAGAAGTAATAGATCAACAATGACAAGCTTGGCGCGCAACCAAGATGGCCGCGTAGGTGCGAGGCTCCCGAGGACCTCCGCGACCTCCTGAATTAATCCTGGCGATATCCTGCCCTTTTTGAGGGGACTGTGTCGGTACACCCGAGCTGAGGCGCCACCCGTTTTTTGGGTTCGAATCGGACCCCGGACACCGGTGGGAGCACCGATCGAAAGTTGCGGCCTTCTCCGCGCCGGCCCCCCGGATTGGAGTAGTGGGGCGATCCGGGGACAAAGTGAACAACAGCGGCGGGCAAGGCTGGGCGACTCGCGTACCCCGCGCTTTCACTTTCGCCTTTGCGCCCTCCTTGCCCTCAAGCGAGGTAGGGCTCCGGAGCGGGGTGCGGTGGTGTGGCATTGTCCAGGTGCCCGGCTGGCCCGCCGGCTGTGGGTCGTCCTGCGGTCCGGTGGTCGCCCTCCCCCCCCCCCCCGGAACCCGTGAACTGGTTTATCGGCCCGTTCGAGGAGATTGGCACGACGGTGGGAGAGCAAGCATGTCCACCAAACAAGATGGCGACCGGGCGAAGGTGAAGACGACCCGCCGTGGCCCGGCGCACCAATCCAACAGTATGGACCGCTACACTCTCCAGAAGGGATCTCCGGATACATCGCGCACATCCCCGGCGGGCCCGACGGAGGCATCTGCTCAGCCGGTGGATCTGACCCTCCGGGACGTCATGGGCGCCATCGCAGAGATGAAGGCCTCGGTGGACCAGCGCTTCGACACCCTAGCGCAAAAAATAGACTCGGTCCTTGTGGATGTGAGCCTCGTGAGGGCTGACTTGTCCAAAACGAACGACCGGGTCGATTCCCTGGCCCACACTACAACGAGCCTCACGACGGATGTGGTGGCCCTCCAGAAGGAGGTGCGCCGGCTCGGACAGGCGAGCGCCCTGATGGACCGGCGACTGGAGGATTCCGAGGGTCGGGCCCGGAGGAATAATGTTCGTATTGTGGGGGTGCCGGAGGGACGAGAGGCGGAGGCGGCAGATCTTTTTGTGGAAGAACTGATCCTTACCCATCTCCAGCCCCGGGGGCTGAGTAAGCTTTTTGCGGTGGAACGTGCTCACCGGGTCCCTGGGGGCAGACCTAAGGCCGGTGCCCCGCCACGGCCTCTCATTGCTCGGATTTTTAACTTTCGGGACAGAGACGCTATCCTGCAGACCTCCAGGCAACAGGGACCGGTCAAGCTTGATAACATGGATGTGCATTTCTACCCAGACTTTACTCCGGCGGTCCAAAAGCAGAGACTGAGTTTTCTCGGTGTTAAACGTCGCTTACGGGACCTGAACCTTAAGTACTCAATGCTTTTTCCAGCTAAGCTGAGGGTGGAGGTGGATGGTCGCACGCACTTCTTTGACCGGCCCGAGGCGGCTGGGGACTGGTTGGACACTCTGCCTGGAGATCGGGGCCGAGGGGGTGGGGGGGGTGCGGTCAGCGGGGAGGGCCCGCCGGATCAGAATTGAGGGGTGAATAATAGGCCTTGCTCTGGACAACATTCCTTTACCATTTATTGATCGTATATGTTCCCCTCCTATGGAGGTCGTTCGGGGTCTGTCGGAGGCTTCCCTCCTCCTCTGGGGGACTAGTTAGTTTTCATCTATGGGGCGACAGGCACACTGCACTTTGGGGGGGCTGTCTGGGCTCATGCAGGGGTGCAGGGAGGGGGGAGTTCTGTTGGGATGGGGGGGTGGGGGGGGTGTGTTGTTTGTTTGCACCGCAAGGCAAACCCGCTACTGTGTTGTTGCTCTCAAGATGCTCTGTGGGGGACGACTGATTGCTTCTACGTACGATGGGGGGTAGGGATTTGACTGTGTTGTCATGGAATGTTAACGGCCTGGGGGATAGGATTAAGCGTGGTGTGGTCCTGCAGTACTTGAAACGTATTTCACCAGATGTTGTCTTCCTGCAGGAGACACACCTTATAGGTAACTCCTTTCATGCAATGAATCGGCGGGGCTATCGTTTGGTGGCCCATTCGGGCTTCACTTCGGGCTCGCGGGGGGTGGGTATCATGATCAAGAACTCGCTCCCGTTGGAGATTGATGAGGTGCGCCATGATGAGAGGGGACGCTACACTGTCCTGGTGGGTAGAATGGAGGGTAGAGTGTTTATTTTTATATCAGTGTACGTCCCGCCTGGGTTACAAGCTACTACATTCGCGGACCTGGGGCGCCTCCTCCTGGACCTTCCGGGTGGCCTGCTGGTGGTTGGGGGGGACTTTAATGCGGTAGCTTCTGGGTCTATGGATCGTCATCCCCCTAGGGACCTCCCCCGGGCACAGGCGTGGCTGTCCGGTCTTTTAGACACGCTGGGCCTGGTGGATTGCTGGCGACTAAAGCATCCCGCACAGCTGCAATACACCTTCCACTCGGGTGCCCATGGTAGCCTCTCGCGGCTTGATTACATCCTTGTCCCGGCGGCCCATGCTGGGAGGGTGGGGGAGGTGTGCCATCTGGCGCGGGGTATTTCGGATCACTCCCCATTGCTGTTACATTTCGATGTCTTCCCGAGGGGGGAGGGCAGGGTGGCTCCAATCAATGCATGGTATTTGCGCGACCCCACCATTCGTGCTGACTTGATCAAATCCTTACAGCGATATTTTGACGAGAATGTGGGGTCTGTCCCTTCGGCCATCTCCCTGTGGGAGGCTTTTAAGGTAGTTCTCAGAGGGGAGGCCCTCTCCTTTATCTCCCATGCCCGGAGGCGCGAGCGGGAGGAAGTGACCCGGGTGGAGGCCGAGATCGCGGAACTGGAGGGTGACCTGGGGAGCGGGGTAACGGATGCCAAGCTGCATGTTCTACACCTCAAGCAGGCGGCCTATAGGGCCCTCGTCACGGAGGCGGCCAGGGGCCTCAGTAGAGAGCAGCAGGGGCGATTGTATGATGTGGGCGATAAGGCTGGCAAATTGATTGCGTGGTTGGATAAGAGGGAGAGGGCGAGTCGTGTGGTTCCGTTGATTGAGAGGATGGATGGTGCGTGTGTCACCGAGCCGGAAGCCATTGTCTCCTGCTTCGCGGATTACTTCCGCGAGGTGTACTCCCCGGTTTCCCCCTGCTCGGAGGAAGATTCCCATGCCCTGCTTCGGGACATCGCGCTGCCCTCCCTTACGGTGGAGGACAGGGATTTGCTGGACATTCCTCCCACCTCGGACGAAATTGCCCTGGCTATTCGCTCGGTTGCATCCGGCAAGGCCATGGGCCCCAATGGTATCCCCATCGAGCTTTATAAGCTACGCCCGGATGTACTAGCGCCCCACCTGCGCGCGATGTTCCTGGAGGCCCACTCGCAGGGTTCCCTCCCGCCGGACCAGCGTCTGGCCACAATCGTGGTGATCCACAAGGAGGGGAGACCCCGTGAGCGGGTCACATCCTATAGGCCGATCTCGCTCTTGAACGCGGAGCCTAAAATCCTTGCCAAGGTGTTGGCCAACCGGTTGGTCGGCGTGGTGGGCGATTTGGTCCACCAAGACCAATCTGGCTTTATACCCCACCGCAACACGGCTCTTAATCTGCGACGCTTGCACGGGGTGCTCGCGCGTGTCCCGTTTGAGCGGGAGCCGGCCATCTTGGCGTCCTTGGACGCCACCATGGCGTTTGATACGCTTGAATGGCCATACATCTGGGCGATGCTGGCGAAATTTGGATTTGGACCGGGATTCATTAGCTGGGTCAAATTGTTGTATTCGGGCCCTTTGGCGCAGGTGGTGGTGAATGGGCGAGTCTCGGCCCCATTCGTGCTGGGGCGGGGCACGCGTCAGGGTTGCCCCTTGTCGCCGCTCCTGTTTGCACTGGCCTTGGAGCCCTTGGCGGAGTGGCTACGGTGGCACCCTTCTATCCGTGGTCTCCGCTGGACCCCCGAGCATGAGGACCGCGTGTCCCTCTACGCCGATGATATCCTTTTGTATCTCGCCTCCCCGCGTAAATCGCTGATTGTCCTGGTTGATGTTTTGCGCTCCTTCGGTCGTAACTCAGGCCTCGTCATCAACTGGGCGAAATCCTGCGTATATGTGCTTTCCGGGGAGGCTCCGGCCCTACCACGGGACTGCCCGATCCAGATTGCCTCCCGGGGGTTCCGGTACCTGGGTATATATATTACTCTAGACCCGGAGGCCCGCTATGAGCGGAACTTGCTACCCCCTCTCCAGCGCCTGAAGGAGGACGTTGAGCGTTGACGGCGTCTGCCGCTTTCGCCGCTTGGCCGAGCGGCCTTGTTTAAGATGATGTCCTTGCCGCGCTTTCTGTACGCCCTCCAGAACACTATGGACTTGGTTCCGGCGCGCTACTTCCGTGAGGTGGAGGGCCTCCAGCGGCGCCTGTTCTGGGACGGGAGGCCGCGCATTGCTCTGGCTAAATTGACGCTCCCGTGGTACGATGGGGGGGTCGCCCTCCCGGACATTAAACGGTATTACTGGGCCTCCCAACTAGCTGCAATTAATCATGGCCTTTACGGGCCCGCCTTGAACCCGGCATTTGAAATGGACAAGATGCTCCTGCCCGGTGGCGATTACAATCGAGCGCTCTACTCTGGCGCGCCCGACTCCCGTCTGACGGGACCGACGCGTGTCATGGTGCGTGCCTGGCACGCGGCTAATGCAGCTATGGGGTGGAAGGACCGTTTGACCCGGGCGTCACCGCTATATGCGTCTGAGAGGTTGGGCTCCCTGTGGACATCGAAGGGCTTCGAGAAGTGGGACACGATCGGAATTAGCACGGTGGGAGATCTCTGGACGAGGGGGGGATTCAAAACTTTTGAGACGCTGCAGACGGAGTTTCAGCTGCAAGGCAGTGAGTACTTTCGGTACCTACAAGTCCGCCACGCGCTAGGCTCCGTCTTTCCAGATGTCGCGTCCATCCCGGAGTCTTCCCCCCTGGAGGACAGAGTGCTGGATGGCCATGTTCCAGACAGCACAATCTCCCTTATATATAAAAAACTGATCAACGACAGATCGTGCCTGCTGATTAGTCTCCGCGAGGCCTGGGTTGCCGACGGGCTGGAACTGGACGACGAGGATTGGATTTCCGCGGTGGCCTCTCCGAAGGAGGTGGCCATCCCGGCTCGCCTTCGCTTCGTCCAGCTTAAGATCCTTCACCGGGTTTACGTGACGGGGCCAAGGCTTCTACGTATGGGCTTTGCTGGTGACGGATTGTGTAAGCGTGGCTGTGGTGCTCTGGCAACTTTCATGCATATACTGTGGGAGTGCCCAAAGGTGGAGCGATTCTGGCGTGGTGTGCATGAGGTTCTGCGTGTGGTTACGCGTGTCGCGCTGTTGCCTGAAGCGAGGAGATGCTTGCTGAATGTGTGGGAACCAAATGACTATTCGGTCCCGCAGACGCGGTGGGTGACTCTGGGATACATGATAGCTAAGCGTGACATTGCCCAATTGTGGGGATCCCAGAGGCCCCCGGCGGTGTTGGCCTGGAAAGAGCATATGGATTGGTGTATGTTTCGTGAAAAGGTAGTGTATGTGGCGAGGGGTAAGCCTGGGGCGTGGGTGAAAATCTGGGGCCCCTGGAACGCCTACCGCGGGGGTATTTGTGAGCCGCCACTGCTACCGGCTGCCTCGCCAGCTCCGTCCCCCTAGCCGACTCCCCTCCCTCAGCCGTGGGCACGTGGTTCCCCAGTCCCTGATCTACTCCCATTCCCCTCTTCAGAGTTTTGCTGCTGGTTGGGATCCCCCACTTACGGAGCACGTGCCGTCACTTTGGATTGCGGGTTGCCTTGCGGGTGTGGGTTTTTTGTGTTGTTCTGTCTTGATAAAAGGAAACCGTATTGTCGGCTTGGAGTTATGTGGCCTGCGCTATTGATGTCTCCTGTTTTACCAATCTGCACCGCCAAGAGACTCTTACTGTATGTATGTCATATGCTTTTGTCGCTCTAGCGGCCGGCCGGGTGGTTGTAGGCCCATACCTGTAACTTTTTCAAAATGCAATAAACGGTTTCAAAAAAAAAAAAAAAAAAAACAATGACAAGCTTTCTTTCTGATATTCCCGAATTCATTCTGCCATCTGTGACGAACCTCATGTAGGGACCTATCATGGGCACACAAGGGTGTCAGAAAGGGATAATGCTTGAATTGTTGTGTTGTGATGTGCTGTGTTGTGTTAAGTTAGGTTAGTTTGGTTAGGTTTGTATAGCGTTCCAATACCATTAGTATATTGTGCAGTACCGTCAGGTTTGGGTTCATTTACAGCCTGGGTTTTAGTCGGTCCGTGGTGGCAGACGCAATGGGCGCAGCATGGAATGTGGTACTTGCTTGAGTTGAGAAGTGACTGCTGCCTGTGCATAAATTGTCTTTATTTTTTTACTTTCCAAGGGTTCTGTTTTCAGAGTGTAGAATTTGTGTTGTAAGACCTTCAGTTTATCTTAGAGGGGCAGAAACAAAATATCAGTATTGTCATAAAAAATGTTCATGATCAAAGCAGTGCTGCATCTAGGGAAGTGGGGAGCTCTGGTCAAAGGACAAAAAGTTCCTTATCATTGTGCTCATTCTGATTCCATTCAGTCTTAAATGTCCCTTTGTTATTCTCCTAGTCTACACAGTTCTGTATTTCATAGTTCTGTGCTCCTCTGCTAATCCCCTGTTCCATCAAGGCCTAGCTAAGAAGGTTTCTTTATCCCTCTGTGAATCCACAGGCTCCATCCTGTTCCAGGATATATTTTGACTCGCACTGCAGGGGTTTACAAGCCATGTAAAGACTAAGGAGCAGATTCTGATCTCGCTGGGAGAAGGCTCCGTCCAACTTGGATCCAGAGGGCTTTCGGGCTGACTCATGCCCCGGGGCTCCGAGTGCCCAAATACGATGCGAACAAGTGCTGACAGACACAGGTCGCTCGGAGCCCCATTGAGGTCAATGGGAGCCTGGTGTACGATGCTTACATAGGCTCCCATTGCTGAAAAAGGTATGATGCGCACAAGGGTGCCCCTGTAGTGGGGACGCGTCTGTGCCACCCGCACCATACATGCATGGGTAGGGGGGACTCTTGGGTCCTCCCCTGTGATCGACTCGTAAGGCTACGGGTGAAGGGGGGTCCCGCGCGGACCCCTGAAGTTGACTTCCCCGAGCGTTTACGTGTTAGAGGCTCTGACTCGATCTGGCTGTGCAAATCGTGCATTGTACTGGCTCGGTCGGAAATCACCTCCATTGCACGGCACGGTTTGCTAAAGGACGAAATGTATGTAGCGGTTCGGACCCAGAAACGATTTGGTCGTCGATTTCGCGTTTCGAGCATCGTACTTGCTCGCTTGTACAGCTGTACGAGTCGGTTGGAAAACACGCGTACGGCTCGTACTTTTTCTGGCCAGATCGCGTTCGGAGCCCTTCTGAGCGAGATCGGAATCGGCCCCTAAATGTTGTTGAAAAAGTGTTAATTGCATACAGCACAAAAGGCGATGCCTCAAACACACGTTTTGGTCTGTCCAACATATATACATATGTCTTTGTGCAGTCCAACAACAATGTCTCAACCACCTTGCTGCGTCAGTGTTGGCAGTGGGTGTCAGGCCCTCTTAAATATCCAGACAACACGCTTCTTTTCACCATGGGAGAAAAATTTCAGCACCTCAAGGTAAATCCTTCACCCTTGTATATTGATATACAAGTTAAAATGTCAAACTAATTTAAGTATTTTCACATTACTGTGCTATGTGGCATTATTTATATTCCCAGCCTCCGTTATTTTCTACAGGAGTGTGTTACTTTATTAGTGATTGGCATTGTGTGGTGTTTGAGTGGAAACACATTTCTGCCTGTTTTGACACCTTTAGGACAGTAGTACCTTTAAAATAAGTTCTTGTTAACGACAATGGTCAAGATCTTTTGTGGATGAATGTGTTTGTTAGCATGTCCCCCCCAAAGCCCTCTTTAAATGTAACAGACCCTTCCCACTTAGTAGTAATTACTTCCATTTTTACATCACTCCCACTGCCCCTCGCACATTAGTGGATGTGTGTTTTGTATTAGCATATCCCTCCCAAAACCCTCTTTAAATGTATCTAATCCTTGCCATTTATAAGTAATTAACTGCCATTTCCCACCATTCTCCCTACCCCTGGCCCATTTGCTACTAATTAGCAAAACTTAGGGGTCTATTAGGTCCGCCCTTCTAACATTTCCCCCCGCCATACTACGATGGCGGTGGGAACCCAGGCGGATGGAAAGACCGTCTGCCAGTTTTACGCCGGTAGGCAATCCGCCCGATTGCCTACCGGACGGAAAAGACCTGCAATATGGTGGCGGTGCGTGGGAGGCACCGCCATCCATTTTACGATGATGGCAGTCTCATGCCTTTGGGGGCCTGTTGCGGGCCCCCATGGGGTTGGGGGGCAGATGGCTGCCCTTGGGGGGTACCCATGGTACCCCCCAACATTTGCATGCACAAGGTGGCAGGCACCATGCGATGCCTGTCACTTTGTGCATGCAAATGCACAACATGCCCTTTTAACATTGTGGCGGGTGCTGAATACAGCACCGCCCACCACAATGTTAAATTTACAGGATGCGACCGCCATGGTGGCAGTTGCATCCTAATTGGCACAGAGGGACCGCCGCACCACTGGCGGCCGGTCCCAGCACCACTAGGGTGGCGGGCGGACTGGAGCCCACCTGCCATCCTAATAGACCCCTAGGTGTGGAAAATAATCAATAGCAAAGAAGAGAGCTAAAGACAGAAAGCATAGAAGTGAAGGCAAACATTTCCAGCCATAGATTTGTGATTCCATTTTGTAGTACATGAGTAGTACTACTGAACTGTTACCAGTGCTTAATTTTTTAATGAAAGAATGCGGCTGCTCAAAGCTCTAATCTGAAACATGCGGCCGGTGCAATTAAATGTGTGTGCAAGGAATACCAAGGCTTGTAGTCCTAAATCCATCTCATGCCTCTTTAATGCACTAACAGACATTCCATGCCCCTTCTGCTCTCTCTTGCAAGTTCCTGCTTTCTCCCTTTGTGCCGTTTTTTTTTACGTCTTTATCTTCCTTTGTCTTTCCAGTTTGTCTGCTTCTCCATCTCTTGGATGACTGATGCAGTTAAATAAGTATCAGTCCCAAACATAAGTGATGGTGCTACCCACCAGCAACCTACCAACTCAAATTAAGCACTGATTATATACTACAAAATATACACTTTGAAAATCAGGCCTATGAAATGTAGATTACCTTGTAAGAATGTTTTGAAACATGATAAATCTTAAACTCAGAGCTTCAAAATGAGCACCTGCATTTCCAAATACAATTAGAGGTCAAACATGCATGGGAAATGCAGTCTTGATGTTGGATACAATTGCATATTGAGTTCATCATAGCTGTAAAGCCTTGCGCCATGTGGCATCTCGACTCTGTGACCAGAACCAGCCTCTACTTCCTCAAAATGAGCTTAGCATGAGTGGGTTTGCAGAATGATACACAACTGCTAGTCAAGAAAGTTAAGCCATGAATTCTGTTAAACCCCTGGGGCCTCATTTTGCTGTTGGTCGGAAAGCCTCTGAACGGCATCCATGGTTTGAACTTTGACCGCCCTATTACAAAGAAGGCGGTTGAGGTTTACACCAGCTGGTCAAGCCAACTGGCTTCCAATGGGCCAGTCGTAAACTGTACATATTCCTGAATGGACGGCATTTCTGCCGTCGGGATTATGATATCAGTTTCAGACAGACAGACAGGCAACATGGAAAGCTTGTCAGAAAGGGACCTTCCTTCTGTGTCCTCCGACTGTTGGCTGGGAGGGCACCCTTGGTGGCACCTATGGTGCACCCCTGAAAAATCCCTGCACCGTGCGCATGGATATACACAAACTCCCATTTTACGCCCGCATCACAAGCTCCTATAAGGAAATAGGAATGTTTGCATCGTAATTGCGGTTTCGGACTGCTGACCCGAGGCCGGTGGGTTCCAAAAACGCAGAGATGTCGGTTAGTGGCAACTCCGACTGACATCATAACCGGCCCCTAGGCCATCAGTCCTACAAGTGACAGATATTTTTTCCCTGTGTTGATTGGTATTCATACAAAATATCAAAATGTTAATATCAACCTACAGAAATATTAAGTTGGAAATATTGCCAGACAGAAATATCTTTAGCAAGAATATTGTTGACAAGAATGTTGATTTTGAGGGAAGTAATATCTATGTTAGAAATATATAAAGTTTTAATATCAATTACAAAAATATCTATGTTGTTAATATCAATATTAAAAATATTGTTGTTAATAACATGGATTTTTGATTATTTTTATGTACTTTACTATATATTTTATTTTATATTATATGTTATGAATTGTTTGTATTATTTTTGTTTATGTGTTTATAAAATAGTTTGCACATTTTTAATACTTTTATAAATAAAATTAAATAATAGATTTTTGTCATTTTTAGCACTGTAGTGGGTTGGGGGGATTATAGGGTTACAGGGCGGGAATTAAATGAATTATAATTAATTATTAATTAATTTTCAATTAATAATAATTATTTAATTGATCATTATTGATGTTAATTGTAAGTACTTCAGGTGTGTAGGGTGCGATGTAAATTAATTATATTTACCTGATTATGATTTATTATTATAATTAATGATTTGTTTTAATTGATAATTAATTATGTAAATTGTGCACTACATCATTGTTTTTATTTTGTTGCTTTTGTATGGGTATAAGGTGTGCAGGACATTAATTATAGTATTTAATTAAAGTTAGTTTATAAAAATAATATTTCATTGATAATTAATAAAGTAAATTGTTTAATTAAGATATGTTTTCTGTTAAATATTAGGTGCCAGTTGTTGTATTAGTAGGGGGAAAAGGGCGGGGTTAATGCAATATATTTAATTTGTTTTTAGCTAATTATTATGAATTGTTTAATTGATAATTAATTATGTAAATTATTCAATTAACATTTTTTCAAATGCATATATTAAATGCGGGTTGTTTGTTTTCCTAGAGTAGAGGGGGAAAGGTAATTATGTATAATTAATTTACTATTAGGTAATTATTATTAATATTTAAATTGCTTATTAATTATGTAAAATGTGTAAATATCATTTAATAAATATATTTTAGGTGTGTGTTGTGTAGTGTGTAGAGGTATAGGGTAGGAAGTTACTTAAGTAACAAACTATTAAAAAATATTTAAAATATTTTTTAAATTTGTGTTTTTTGTTATGATATGTGTTAATTGTGTTGTGCTTTCTTTAAAACAATATTGTATTTATTTGCTGTTATTCTTTTTCTAATATAGTTTTGTATATATAATTATAATATTTGTATTAATTTATAATATGTATTAAAGGTTGTAATGAATATGATATGTTTTTTAAAATAAAAATGATATATTATTTTTCTATTTGACTATTTAAACATTTTATTATTTAATAATGTTTTTAAAATGTTTAATATTTTTTTAAGTCAACTACTGTGTCTGTAATGTTGCATCGAGTGTAGTGCAACAGTACATTTTACCCACCGCAATCCAACACTTTCCCTACTATTGCACTCACTGGAGTGGGAATAGTAAATTTTACCCCTCCACAATCTAACACTTTCCCTACTGTTGCACTGACTGTAGTGGGAATAATAAAATGTACCCCTTCGCAATCCAACACTTTCCCTACTGTTGCACTTATTGGAGTGGGAATAGTAAATTATACCCCCCGCAATCCAACACTTTCCCTACTATTCCACTGACTGAAGTGGGAATAGTAATTTTACCCCTCCACAATCTAACACTTTTGCCACTCTTGCACTGAGTGGAGTAGGAATAGTAATTATTAACCCTCCGCAATCCAACATTTTCCCTACTGTTGCAGTAACTGGAGTGGGATTAGTAAATGTAAACTCGTCAATCCAACACTTTCCCTATTGTTGCACTGACTGAAGTGGGAATAGTAAATTGTACCCCCGTAATCCAAAACGTTCCCTGCTGTTGCGCTTATTGGAGTGGGAATGGTAAATTTTACCCCTCCACAATCCAACCCTTTTCCTACTGTTGTATTTACTGGGGTGGGAATAGTAAATTTTACCATTCCGCAATCCAACACTTTCCCTACTGTTGCACTTAGTGGAGAGAGAATTGTAAATTGTATCACTCTTGCGCATTATTTTATTTAGCATTTGTGGAAACGTGTAACATACTTATGTTACTTTAAAATTGTCACGTGTGCTAAGGAGTGTCATTTGGTACAGAGGGCTGAGGGCTATCCTGAGGAGTAAGGTGGTTCTCCTCACCTTAGAGCACCGTCATATACAGGGTTCTTTATAATAATTTGTGTAATTATTCGATGTGGTGCCTTTACCTAAATCAAACACCACTGTCTGGCTTTATCTCACTCTGCAATCCAACAGTTTCACAACTGTTGCACTGAGTGTGGTGGGAATAGTACATTTTACCCCAGGGCAATTCAACGCTTTCTCTACTTTTCCTGAGTTTCATTTTTCCTTGACTGAGCTTAGACAGGGGGCTGTATTTACGACAACAGGTTCAAGTGCTAGATGCCGAGTTTTCAATTTAGCACTCATAAGCACTGCTGAAAGTAAAACTGGCATAATAGGTGGTTTTGAGCATTGTTTTGTATGAAGTTAGCCACTGTGACAGTCCTTATTTTACACCAGTTGTTAGCAGTTCACTGATAAAATTGAGTTTGTCTAAATGATTTGAGAAAGTCACATGCACATGCTCACTAGTGCAAGTTAAAAGCAGCAATTGTAGAACAAAAAGAGGTCAGAACTTTTCAGAACCTCTTCTAAAAAAATGTATGTGATTTCAAATTTGATTGTTACGGTCCCATTTGGCGGTCACATTGTAATTTGGCCTGTGGGACCCCCGGTACTATTTCAAGGTGTCCTATACCAAGGGATGAGCATAGCGAAACACCCATCTCAGTGTTTCAAGATGAAGGTATCAGACAATACCGAGGAGAATGGGATGCTTCCACCTAAGGTAGGAGAGAAAGTGATTGATTACTTAAATTTCAATATGGATGCTCCCCACCAATTTGCTGGGGATAATTCTCCTCTGCAAAATGTTTGCAACAGTGTTTTTTTCAATAAATGGAATTTAGGACACGTTAGAATAGAGCACTTACTGCTTGCAACTCAAGTGAGGATTCTCTGCTATGTGCACCCCCTATCGTGTATCTCTCTCCAATACATTACTAATGGACTCCGTTACAGAGAGAGTTCTAAAAATGCATGTTTCAAGAATTGTTTAAATACAGCCCTGACAGTAAGAGTGACTTGACCAGTCATTTAGTGCAATTGACATTAGCACCTGAGCCCATACACTATACTGCAGCATTTTTCAATGGGCCAGTGAATCACTGGTAGGCCTAAATGACAGACAAACCTTTGTACTTGACAAAGGAGTTGCCCGAGGACATGTTGTATGTTGGAAAGGAGGATATGCTGTGAGCATTGAACTAGAAACACAGAAAGAGAGATTATTTTAGTGCCAGCTTCAGAACAACACTGTCCGTAGCTGGAGAAATTGGTTTTACCCCAAACATTTGGGCCTCATGGTCAAACGCCTACAGGACTAACAAAGAACTAGGGATGTTACATTTCCATCGGGACTTATGCATGTGTTGAGAGATGATGAATGATGGTGTTAGTCTACAGTTTGTTAAACGTTTAGGGAGTATGGCTTTACAGATGACTAAAAACAAGGTTCTAGAACCAGTGAACTGAGAGATTTGGGAAAAACTAAAAAAGACATCCCCATGAAGTGATATTTGAAAAAAGAGAGGATTGATGAAAACATGCTGTCCCCATAAAGTGATAACCCAAGGAACTTGGGGTTCCCTTAGAGCCTGTTGTGCCTGACAGCAAAACTATATTATCATCTATACCTATAGAGGCACAGTATTTTTTTATCGTCAGAGTTTTTAGCATTAAAGTCCATCTACAGATTGAGGGCCTCTTTGCAGTCACCATAAAAGATACCCAGTACACTTTCTTCACTAATTACGATGTCGGACGGACCTGAGTGCGTCCAACATCATTTGGGAACTGGGACTGAAGGACCTCCTGTCGTTGGTGCCAACCCAGCAATTAGGATGCGACCGAACAAAGTTCGGTCACATTCTTATTCTTTACAATGGGAGCATGCATTCTGACCGGAATGAATACTCTCATTGTAAAGAGCTGAGGTGCAGTTCTTCCCAGCACCCGGTGGCAGGTACCTCAAGGTGCTTGCCCCTGGGTGCAGGGATCAACAGGGGGGCCGCCACCTGGAGGCCCTGCACCCATGGGTGCCCTGATGGGGGCTCCCAAAGTTGGATTCTCACAGCCTTTCTGTGTCGGAAAGGACGGCACAGAAAGGCTGTTGGAATCTGCAATCGTAATCCCTCAGGTGGAAAGAGCCGCCTGGAGGATTACTGGAGAATTTCTGCATGGCAGTCGGGCTCTCCAATGAGGCCATTTGGAAATCTGATTCAGATTTCTTTCCGACCAAACCCATCAAAATGGGTCAGTCGGAAAGGAATCCGAACAGCCAATTTCGATGCCGTAGGATCGGCTCTGACCGAGGATTGGAGCTGTTTCCTCTGGCATTATAAGCAGCCCCAGAGAGTCCATAGGTCAATGCGCAGGCACTAAAGAGAGTCTTGTACCGCCTATACCTGGAAGGTGGTAGCATCATCTTGCAGTACGCTGATAACACCATAAAAGATACCCAGTATACTTTCTTCACTAAGGGCCTGATTACGATGTCGGAAGGACCTGAGTCTGTCCGACATCATTTGGGAAATGGGACCAAAGGACCTCCTGTCATCGGTCCCAACCCAGCAATTAGGATGCGATTGAACACTGTTCGGTCACATTAATATTCTTTACTATGGGAGCATGCATTCTGACAAATGAATGCTCTCATTGAAAAGAGCTGAGGTGCAGTTTATCCTTGCACCCGGTGGCAGGTACCCCAAGGTGCTTGCCACTGGGTGCAGGGATCAACAGGGGGGCACCATAGGTTTTCTTCAGTTGAGAACATAGGGGCCTATTAGGATGGCGGCAAGAAAACCACCCCGACCGCCATGGAAGCGGAAAACAACCGCCTGCCGGCACTGTGGGAAAACCGGCAGCCAAATTAGGATCATCCGCCAAAAAACACCGACCGCGGCGGAACGGAGCCAAGAAAAACTGCCCGTTGCGGGCGGAGATGGCCAAAATCCGTCCGCGGCGGTCAGAGTCGCGGCGGAAAAACACGAACCTGCCGCAAGTATAGCGGAATTTTCTCACAGGAAATTAGGATATACCCGACGGTCCCACGATACGTACCGCTGTCTCCGACCGCTGTGGTCGCACAATGGGATGAATGGGAGAGCCAGCGGAAGAGCTGAAGCACAGCCACTGCTGCGGACAATCCGTAAAAAATATGGCGGACGAAGCAAAAAACCCACACGAAGGCCAAAAAGTGCACACAGAAAACTAGCCATGCCCCCCAAGTACACAAAACACACCCCAATGACACAACCACATGGCAAAAAGAAACATACAAATCCCAGGACAACACACCTGACAGCAATACCCCAATTGGACACACCCACATAGCTGAGTATAAAACCAGCCCCTTCCCTGACCACAATCCTTTGCAATACTCCATGAGAGAAGGGACACATACCCCAGCTGACAGGAGAGGCAAAGGACACAACATCACCAGCCACACCACACACAGCACCACCGCCACTTCCACACCTGCACAACTAACCCCCCTGCACAACACACACCATACACATCACAACCACAACCATCACTCACACTCCTGCACCCGCAACCACTTTGCACACCACACACCATGGCCACACAGAAAATGCCCAAATTCACAGAGAGTGAGTTGACAGTCATGGTAGATGAGATAGTCAGAGTGGAACCACAGCTTTTTGGTAGCCTGGTCCAACAGGCACCATTAGCCACAAGGACACAAATGTGGGCAAGGATAGTCTAAAGGGTCAATGCAGTATTGACCACCCAAAGATCAAAAAAGGAGATCATGAAGTGGTGGCATGATCTGAAGAGGGTGGTCAAGGAGAGGAGGAGCAAGAATCGTGAGCTGGCTCAGAGGACTGGCAGTGGACCTCCCATTCCACAAAAACCATTCACACCATGGGAGGAGAAGGTGCTTGCCATACTGCATCCAGAGAGTCTCACAGGAGTAGCCGGGGGAGTGGAGGCTGGTAAGTACAAACAAATGACTACCACCACTCTGCTATGTACCTATGTACTGTCTTGCACAACTATAAAGCTACACCACCTAGGACACATTCCATCCATCTGCACCACACACTCACAAAAACATGTCTCACAAATCCAACATTCACCCACTCCCATTCACCCCAAACGTAGCTACCAACCATGGGGGCATGTGTACAGTCAAACAGCACTACAACTCCCACCAGGCACCCTTGTCCCACAGCATCAGCAAGATGGAGCCCTCCACCCACCCCACCCAGAAGCATGTGTCAGCCATTACATTACCATCATCAAACTTACAGGTAGGTAGCCATCTTCACAGTGAGGGTGTCGGGGGTGGGAGGCCTGCACCACTACTCCTACCATGCCCCCTGTCCCACAGCCTAACAAGATGGATCCCTCCCCCACCCCACCCAAAAGCATGTGTCAGCCATTACACAACCCACATCAAACGTACAGGTAGGTAGCCATCTTCACAGGTAGGGTGTTTGTGGGTGGGAGGCCTGTACCACTACTCCCACCATGCACCCTGTCCCACAGCCTAGCAAGATGAAGCACTCCCCCACCCAGAAGCAGTTGGAAGCCATTGCAGTACACCAAACAAACTTACAGGTAGGTAGTCATCTTCACAGTGAGGGTGTTTGTGGGTGGGAGGCCTGTACTGCTACTCCCACCATGCCCCCTGCCCCCACCTCAGCAGGATGGAGCCTACCCTACGCCACCCAGAAGCAGTTGGAAGCCATTACATCACCCTCATCAAACTAACAGGTAGGTACCCATCTTCACAGTGAAGGTGTCTGGGTGTGGGAGGCCTGCACTACTACTCCCATCATTCCCTCTGTACCACACCTGAGCAAGATGGAGTACTCACCCACCCAGAAGCAGTTGGAAGCCATTACAGTACACCAAACAAGCTTACAGGTAGGTAGCCATCTTCACGGTGAGGGTGTTTGTGGGTGGGAGGCCTGTACTGCTACTCCCACCATGCCCCCTTCCCCCACCCCACCCAGAAGCAGTTGGAAGCCATTACATCACCCTCATCAAACTAGCAGGTAGGTAGCCATCTTCACAGTGAGGGTGTCTGGGTGTGGGAGGCCTGCACTACTACTCCCAACATTCCCTAAATGAGTTCTCAATTAAACACATGTTGTGCCAGGCCCTAGATGGCAACAAGTCCCTGTAATCCTTAATTGTGCACGGGTCGCATGGTATGCCTTGACACCTCACACCATGGACAAGTAATGCATGTACCACTGCATCATGTCAGGAAGCACAGTAGTGCACATAGTAAACCATGTGATGATCTGTCAATTGTGCAGTGTACAAAAAGTGAATGACACACAGCTAACACAAAGCTTGCCGGGTGCACTACAATGACCATTTCCCATCTGACCCACAGGTGACCAAGAACTCACTGCAGAGGACAACACCAGCAACCTGCAGAGCCAGTCTCCCCCCCCCCCCGGTACATGGACTCTCGGATGTTGACTCCCAGGATTCCATCGACGATGAGCTCGAAGCTGGCCCATCTGGTGTGCCAGGGAGCTACAGGTCCCAAGACCCCATCGCCCCCCCACCACATCTGTGGCAATAACAACTTCACAGCAGACCCCTGCTGTCATGGCCTGTGCGGCCACTGCCACCACCACCACCAGTGCTGCCCGCAACACCCTCCCTGTCCCAGAGGATGACCAGCACACACCACCGACGAATGAGGGCAGGGAGAGGATGCGGTGGCCCACAGTGGTGGGGCAACAGGTCCGTGGCAGCAGGACAGGTGGGAGGGGCAGGGTCACCCACAGACACCAGAAGGCAGGGACCCAATCCCTGGAACACATCACCAGAGTCCTGGGCACATACGAACATGCCCAGGGACAAATGGGGCCGGTCGGACGAACTGTTGCATGAGCTCATCCTGCTGATGAGGTCCATCGACACCCGCAGGGGGGAAAATCGTGGACCTCTTAGGCAAGCAAGTGGCAGTACTGAGGGACATAGCGATTCTGAAGCACAGGAAATTTATGGACTCATACGAGAGGCTCGCACTTTCGATGCCACACAGGGTTCCACCACGCAACAACTGCGACAACTAGAATACCTAATGCGACGCGAAATCAATCAGCGTCTGCACGCCACCACTTTAGTCCAGTACCACAAAGCAAGCAGAATCCCGAGAGGGTTGAGACTACCACTCAAACCCATGATGTTTAAAATGAATAAGAAATTTATGGAAAAATGGTATTCCATACTTAATAAATGCTCATTAGATCTAATTCTACTGATTGTGGAAGACCTTTCTAAGGTGTTAACTGATCTTGAATTAGAGATTAATGAACTGCAAGGCTCATTAAAAACACGTATGACCGGAGAAGATTGGTCACACACGTTAGAGACGATTAACAACAAATTGGATGGTTATGCCAAAGAAATACACGAATGCAAAGTTTGTAAGTTTAGGCGAGACACCATAGACTATAAACTTGACGAGGTCTATTCCTGGGCGGAAGTCTACGCCCAGAAGCGGACCTTTTCAAAACCCGGAAACACATCATCTGAGGAGAGCGTAGCTTCTGTCAGTGAAACTCGCTTAACAAGACCCCCTGTACCAACTACAGTCGATCTAGGGGTTCCAACAGTACCATCGACCTCCAACACTAAGGCCTCTTTTTTAGAGACAAGCCCAGCAGCCAACAGCCCACCAACGAATCAAACCACTCTAGAGATAATCCCCCCAAAACCCGCAGAGGTAGCGGAAAACACAAAAACATTAAGCACAGGCAGGAGACAGAAAAAACACTAGTTGTTAACATTTCTTCTTCTAGTCTGTCAGAATCACAAATTGCACTTCTCAACAAGGGAACATCTTTTGTTCCAACTTATCATAACAGTTCATTTCAAACTGAAGTAGAACTTTACAAATTTATGAGAAAATTAAGATTGCGATATTTCTTTTCCATCCAAACCTTCGCTGCTCCAACGGTCAGTGATAGAGAATACATGGAGTTTAAACCCAAAAGCACTTTTGTTTCTCCAATCTCACACAAAGTGCTTGACACTTTTGAGGCATTAGTGAAACACGATCTATCACATCTATTGTCACCCTCCAAAAAACACCAAAATATGTCACTTAAGGACAAGACAGCACTCAAAAGCTTGAGGTCTAATACGTCCCTAACATTTCTTCCCGCTGACAAAGGTGGTGCACTGGTCATAATGGACACAAGTTTCTATGAATCCGCAATCAGTGAGATGTTGTCTGATGAGTCCACTTATTTACCACTACAACAGGATCCAACAGTTGAGTTTCAAGACACCTTGGTTACCATTCTCACGCATGCCAGAGACATGGAATAGATTAACTCCAAAACATATGATTTTTTGTTCAACAAACATCCACGCAGACCACTCATCTACGCATTACCTAAGATACACAAACGTCTTTCTAATCCTCCGTTTCGCCCAATAGTATCAGGGTGTGATTCCATTCATGACCCTCTTGGTCAATACCTAGATTACTTTTTGCAACCATTTGTGCAGGCAGGGTCCACGTATGTGCAAGACACTACACATTTCTTGAAATTACTGGACAATCTTAGTCTTCACAGCTATGATGATATATGGCTACTAACAGTATATGTCGTTGCTCTATACACTTCAATTCCACACTCCGAAGGTATCGAAGCAATAGAATGGGCACTGCTCCAAATGGACACTATTCCAGCTAACAAAATGTTTCTTCTGGAACTATTGAATTTCTGCTTATTCAACAGTTACTTCAAATGGAAAGAGAGATTCTTTTTACAAACCAATGGCACATCCATGGGTTTTGCGGGAGCTCCATGCTACGCAAATATCTACATGATGAAATTCGAACAAGACAACATCCTGAATGACAGGGAATGGACTGACAACCTCATTATATATCGTAGATACATCGACAACATTTTCATCATGTGGCGAGGTAACAAATAAAAAAAGGAAACCAAACTCTCATCGCTCAATGACTGTAATCCGAGAATACAGTTCACATATACATTGGACAAACACTCCATTTCGTACCTTGATGTACACATTGAATTGATGTCCAATAAGATCACCACCTCTCTGTTCAAAAAACCCACGGACCGTAACAACACGCTCCTTTATGACAGCTTTCATCCGCAGTCCTTGAAAAGACATCTCCCCTATTCTCAATTCTTGAGAATAAAGCGTATCACTTCAGATACTTCACAGCTACACACTACTCTTGAAGACATGAAAGAGCAATTTTTGGCACGCGGATATCCTAGAATACTCATAGAGTCATTGGTAGAACGACTCAACCAGGTTTCCAGGTCTACATTACTTGACAAACACATAAAGCCCACACAAACCAGAGAGGTTTATGTTTCCAAGTTCTCCACCCTCTCACCTGCCATCAAAAAAACCATACTAAACAGATGGGATTTACTACAGACAGAACCGGACTTCGGGGACCTGTTCAAAAACCCACCTATTTTCGCGTATAAACGCTCTAACAATCTGAAAGAACTCCTCAAGAAACGTGAATCCACCAATAATCAGGTACCTAAGGGCATGACCAAGTGCTACAACTGTTCCCATTGCAATAATGTCATCATGGGTGCATCTATGGCTCACCCTTGGTCGGGTAAGCCAGTTAAATTTCAGTTTACAGCCAATTGCAATACCTCGAACGTAATATATATTATACGATGCCCCTGTGGCTTATATTACGTGGGTAAAACAGAAAGATCCCTAAGAACCCGCATCACGGAACACAAAAGCCGCATCCGTACCAGATCCACAACTTCACCACTTGCCAACCATTGGTGTGAGTCACACCACATGATCGCTCAATTGAAATTCAGCGTGATTGAAGTCATCAAATCATACAATGACCGTGACATGAGCAAGTTTATTGTTCAAAGGGAGTCCTTTTGGATCCGGTACCTCAATACCTTGAGTCCCAAGGGTCTCAATGACAAAAATTGAGTTTGCATGTTTCTTGTACCATTTCTCTCCTCATTCCTGAGTAGAAGGAGGTCAGGGATATTCATCAGTGCACCAGAGCAATCATTTCACTATGTCCACCATTACCTTAAGTTACATATTTTTCTCTGGGAATCACATTTTCTGCTGTTTAATACAGTTTATCATTAACACTTTAAACCATGTTAAATGTCTATATTTCATCAAGCCACATGAGAGGAAGGTTACATTACATTTTTCATTTTACACAGAGTCAAGTAGTCATTGTGACATTATTTGTCACACCATAGAGTGTCATCGTGTAGCTTTTCCACTATGCATCATAATTGCACACTCAATGCGTGTACATTACTACAGTTACGCCTTTACCTTCGATGTACTATTACCACAGAGAGCCATTACATGTCGTCACCCTCATTGGGCTTACACAGATAGTATGCCTGCAGGTAATTCTCACTTAGAGTGTAAATAGGCAGACTACGACATCATTGCAATAGAATGTAAATAGGCAGAATACTGTTTCATTGTTTACATGTATCACGTGGAGAGTTATATTCTTATCTACCATGTACTATAGTTATCGCGCGTCATCACATGTTGACATTCATGTTTGATTTATACAGATAGCAGGCTTGTAGGTAACCCTCATGTAGATTGTAAATAGGCAGGATACGATACCATAGAAAACAATCACGTCATACAATACAAAAACAGACAGAATACTGTTCTATTGTTCACATGTACGATACGGACAACAGTAATTGCTTTTAATTAATTAATTTTTTATTCCCTTAATCAGCAGAGATTTTACATCTGAATACTCTTGGTGTTTGGGATCCTTTAAGTTCGTTTTTTCAATTTGTTTCACCACCATCTCTTTTTACCATCTTTACTCTTTCATCATTGTTGTCATTTTCTCATTCAGTACATCTCCCAACCTAAGATGGCCGCTCATTCGCACCCACAATACTCGTTTCAGTCCACTTTTTATTTTTCGGCACAGACACCTCCCCACGCCAACGTGGTCAGGACGCCGTCGCTACATCTAGATCCCAGTTTGCTTCATCACCTTGACATTTCTTGGATCCAGCGCGTGGAGACAGAGAGCAATTTACCAGGGAACTTCCCCATTCACATTCATCTTACAGGTTTTACAACACGAGCATCCAGATACACATAATATAACCTTTAACCGTGGAATCCTCACGCTCCTTTCAGGTTCCTATTCTTCCTGTCTACTGCAACACAACGCTAAATCCCTTAGCGCCATCTCGCTCGTGCAACCGCCCGCAGCTGCTGTCTCATAGCAACTTGGTCCTAAGCGTTCCACGAACGCTCGGTGAGTTTCTTTATTGTTTCTCTATTTCTCACACTATCGGAGTGCCCACTCCACCCTTCAGCACCACTAATACCCTACGGGACACTGTCCTTCATATATTTTTATAGGCAACCTCACTTCATCGCTTCAGCCCTGCGGCTGAAACCAGCTCAACCATTTCCAAAGGTAGTGTTCTCTTAAATAATTTGTGGATGTGTTGTGTTTACGTTTTTTTTTCACACATGGTGATCTTTATTGACCTTTTGCTCTCACGCACCGGACAACCCTCTCCTCCTTCCCATATACACAGCAGTTTCTCTCAGTACTATTGGTGACGTGTTTTTAACCTTCAATTTTCTGACTTGATCTAACACTGTCAGGTGGCGGTGAGCCTCTCTATCCTTAACTCTGTTATCAATCTACTTGAAATTACTGAATCCAATTGTTTCATTCTCATTTATAGAAATCCCCTGAAGAAGGGCGAAATACTACGCCCGAAATGCATTGGGACAATTGAACTGAAACATATGATTCTTTATTTACTTTGGATCACAGTATTAGGAACTGTTGTACCCAGAAAGGAGTGTGATTAAACAACACTTCAAAAAGAAGAAGCTTTGATCCGTTTTTCAGATTTGTGAATGTTTCTTGACAGTCCAACTATTTACATTGATTTTGATGATGTTTTTTAATTTCAGTCATCCAAAGTATTTTACAAACCATGTCTAACTTGTTACACACTCACCTCTGAGTGTACACAGGTAGTGCAGTCCCTGTCTAGAGCATCCAGCTCCAGTCACTTACGCACAGTACTGAGGGACAGGCATGCACTACAGACAACACCTCCACCTCCCTCTGGTGGGTTGCAAGATGACAGTTCACCATCCTCCCATGTGCCCACAGAGAGGGGTGAGTCCTCAGACCCCACTGGCCCTGCAGCAGGACCCCCCCCTTCCAAACGACGAAGGGGCTGTCCCAAGAAGACCCTGAGAGTATCTGGAGGCAAAGCACCAGCCATACGCCAGTCACAGAGCAAGCCATGATGGCAACCCGTTTCACCACTGCATTGACTTTATTGGACTGTCCTTCCCCACACTGCCTTGTGAATGGCATCTGTCTGTTGGACTGGGTGACCACATCAATGTGGTGACTACTCGATTATCTCATCTACCACAACTGTCAACTCACTGCTCCACCCCATCCCCCAATGGAAATGTACACACCCCCTCGTATCTCACCATTGCAAATTAAATATCCTTACACACATGTTGTTGTGTCTGCCCCATCTTTATTGCAGGATGTACAGCCTTCAAGATCACAATGTACCAGGAGCATGGGCTGCATGTAGGCAAGGAGAAGTTGAAGGCACCTAGGGAAACACAACAGAACTACTTTCACTGGTCTGGGTGTGGCATCACAGACATCACACAACCCTTACCATCAGGATAACCCAACATGCACACGTCACAATGTGCAACAAGTGTCAACATACACGTCCTGTAGATGTTCCCAAATGACCTGTCCCAGAAACATTGCCAAACACCGCTGGTTCTACAACTGGCTGCTGTTACAATTCTCACATGCCCCTTCACAACTTCATCAGACAATGGGTATGTTGCACATTGTCACCCACCTTCAAGTTAAGTAGCGTGTGATGAGCTGTTGACACAGGTCAACACCTTCCTCCTCTCCACTGTTCCTCATCACTGGACACGGGTTGGTTTGGAGGCTGGGGCCTTGGGTCCTCACCATCATCCAGAAGCAGGGGAATCTTCTTGCGAATGGCCAGGTTGTGGAGCATGCAGCAAGCCACTACAATCTGACACACCTTCCCGTGCGAGTATGCCAGTGCACCTCCGGTCTTGTCCAGGCAGCAGAAACGTGACTTGAGCAGACCAAAAGTAGGCTTCACCACACGACATGTGCCTCATTATAGCGGACGTCAGCTGGGGTCCGGGGATTCCTCAGTGGGCTCAGCAACCAGGGACAGTTGGGATATGCAGAGTTACCTCGGTATGACAAACACAAATAGGCATTGCGATATTGCTGAGGCTGAGGGCAGCAGCCCACACACTTAGCACGCAATACGACTAGACATACTCACCCACAATCCATGCACGCTCTGGAAGCAGATTAGCCATCAGCTGGGGCACAGTGCTGTTCTGCAAGATGTAGGCGTCATGGGCCGAGCCTGGGAATTTGGCACACACGTGGGAGAGGATCATATCTGCCAGGCACACCACCTGCACATTTATGGAGTGGTAATGCATGTGAATCCTGAAAATGTGCTCACTGCCATGTGGTGGCACACGCCCGACATGGGTGCAATCAATGGCACCAACAACATTGGGGATGTGTCCAAGGGGATAGAAATCTCCCTTCACAGCTGGCAATTCAGCACTCCTGAGGAAATGGATGTGTCTGTCCTTGTATATCATCATGGCAGAAAGTACATCACGCAGCACCATGCTGAACATCGGTTGTGACATCCCACCTGCGCTGGCCACTGTCTCTTGGAACGATCCAGTGGCAAAAAAATGCAGGGCCACCATCACCTTATAAGTAGAGGTGAAAGCTGTTGGATATGTCCAGCGAGGCTGCAGGTGGGGCTCCAACAGATCACAAAGGGTTTTCAGGGTGGCTCTATCCAGACGGCATTTCCGTATGATCGCAACATCCTCCATGTCCTCAAGCACCGTCAAGTGACGAATCAAATTTGGGCTCCTCCTATTTGAGATGATAGTGGACACATGTAAATGCAATACATCATGAGATGTGCACAGCATATCACGTTCTGGATGACACAACGACAACAATGACTGCCATCAATATTGAGTTACAGGCCAGCTTACATGTAGGGACACCTTCAGCTACACAAAGGGCACACCTGTCAACTTACACAAGACAATTACCTCAAACACCACCTTGGTCAATGTGAATGCACATAGGGAGATGGCCACATTTCACATGGGCACGCCTGGGAGTATAGCATTCAGCACATGTGCAACAAAGCAAACCCACTGTCTCATTCCTAGCTGCTGTACCTGTCACACCTTAATGTGTCATTACAACCTGGCACACATCCACCACACAATGACCACCGTCAGAGCAGGAATGACGAATGTGTGCATGAGCAGACATGAGAGGCAATGCAAAATGGATCATCATTCATTAAGACGAGCATTGCTGATTGTCACTGCACCTCAACACATTGACATGTGTACACATTGTAGAGTCCAGAACAACACTGTCCTGCCCACCCAACCATCAAATCCATAAGTGACATGTGAGTGAGTACAGGCCAATCTATGACATCACACACACAAAGATGGCATCTGTAGCCATCAGTGGAGTAAATGGAACGTTGGCATTGGGTGCACAATGATATGCCATTGACCATGTGGGCACTGTGCACTGTTGATGTTTGCCAGATGGCGAATGCGATTGTATGGCACCCATATCGCGGTAGCTACCGCCTGGACCCGGCGGTGTGTCACCAGCACCCCCATTCACACAAGTGCGGTAATGATAGGCATGGAGACATGGGGAACTGGTGGTTGGCATGCTCTGCTGCCTAAATCGCGGTGCATCGTGTCAATGTATGGCACCCATATCGCGGTAGCTACTGCCTGGCCCTGGCGGTGTGTCACCAGCACCCCCATTCACACAAGTACGATAGTGATAGGCATGGAAACAAGGGGAAATGGCAGTGGGCATGCTCCGCCACCCATATCGCGGTAGCCACCGCCTGGCCCCGGCGGTGTGTCCCCACCATGGAGCTTTCCCTAGAGCCAATGGGAAGCTCGATAGCGGTGGCATGATGCAATTTTGAAGATCGCGGTAGGCGAGCTCCGCCACAGCGGAGGTGGTCATTGGATGCATTTGAAAGATGCACCATCGCGCTAGCGCACACCGGGCCCCGGCAGTGTGTCTCCGCCATGGAGCTTGCCCAAGAGCCAATGGGAAGCTCGATAGCGGTGGCATGATGCAATTTTGAAATTTGCGGTAGGCGTGCTCCGCCACCGCAGTGGTGGTCATTGGATGCATTTGAAAGAGGCCGACCTGGACCACCACTGGGCTATTTATGTGTGGACTAGAGCATCACATTTCCACTGCTCCCAGAGCCTACTGCCAGAGACCCCTCACCTACTGCTGCCTCCAGGGACTACTGCCTGAGACCCCTCATCTGCTGCTGCCTCCAGAGACTGCTGCCTGAGATCCCTCACCTGCTGCTGCCTCCAGGGCCTGCTGCCAGAGACCCCTCACCTGCTGCTGCCTCCAGGGACTGCTGCCTGAGACCCCTCACCACCCAATTCCGTTGTTGTTGTCTCATGTCCACAGTGATTGCAAGGACAGAGAAGATCCGTGCCAGTCCCTTCACGACCGAGGAGCTGGAGGTCCTGGTGGAAAAGGTGCTCACACAGTACCCAAGGCTATATGGTACCCCAAATGTCGTGGTAAGTCATCAACAGTGGGGTGGTAGAGCAGGGGGGCCCCACATGTAGTTGGACTGATGCTGTATGTGCCTGGGAGTGTGGGGTAGTGTCATGCACTGCCTGACATGCTGTCTCCAGGGGGAGGGTGTGTGTACCCAATACCACAGGTTTCCCTGCCTGCACATGTAGGCATGAGTGACCTGTGCTGTTTTGTCAGCCATACAGTGACACAGCAGCTTGTTCATGCTGTAGTCAGGACAGTGATTGCTTGGCTGGATGGCTGTGTGTGCCCCTGTAGTCCATCTCAGTGTGAGCCCAGCTTGGCAGCACAGTCTCCGTTTACAAAGACAAGGACACATCACTTCACTTACGGAGTATGAAATCAGTCTTTTCACATTGCACTCCAGCAATGGGCCATCCCAGCACTGTAAATTGCACACAACCGCCCTTGTGAACGGCATTTTGTAGTTGTGAGATCATGTCCCTCAATTTGACATCCATGACACAGTTATCTATTCACAGGGCAGGGACATTGGGGTTGCGCAGTCCAGGACACAGTGGGTCACCCCCCCACAGGTTGATATGTGATGTATGTGTTGCTCAGCCCAACAATGGACTGGAGATGTGGGCAGGCTACATAGGGGCTCCAGTGCTGGCATCCTGCATGGTGTGAGATGCGCAGGGACTGTGTTCCCCCTCACACCTGCATGCATTCACATCAGCTTTTCTCATGCAGATGTACCATGTGAGATGTACTCTAGTCTCTGATAGACATATCGTTGGATATGTGATGAGTTTGTATCTTGGTTCTATACTGATAGCTGTTGGTACATAACACTGTGTCCCTGATCATCTCCCCCTCTTGTCTCCCATGCCTCCAGCTCAAGGTACACCAGTGTAAGGCCATGTGGAGGGCCATTGCCGCGAAGGTTTGAGCTCTGGGGGTCTCAAACCGATGGCACACCCACTGCCACAAGAGGTGGGATGACATCAGCCGGCTGGCAAAGAACGTGGCGGAGATGACCTTGGGGCTGCTTCCTCGCACTGGGCGTTTGGCACGGCGTAGCATGACACCACTAATGGGGCGCATCTTAGCAGTGACACAGCCTGAGTTGGATGCACGTTTGAAGGAGCATCAACAGCAAGCCAGGGGTGAGCATTTGGGGAGGGTGACTTTGGCTGGGAGTGGCTGCATGTGTACAGAGCCTGTGTCAGCGCCGGCCTATGTGATGTTGGTAGTATGATGCTGTGGCATGTAAGTGGCTGCTGGGCTGGGTGCCGATGGCATGCATTTGCCCTACCTGTACTGACAACAGTGATTTGGATGCTGTGCATTCACACTACATTCTGAGTAGTGATCTTCATGTTTCTTCTGCACTGGGCTAGGCTTGGGAATCCCATCGGAGGGAACAACAGTGTGCACGATCTGACTGTGCCTTCATCAATGCGTCCATTGCATGCACCCAGATTGGGGAGGCCTACACATCTGACAGCAATGTGCACCATTCTATTGTTCCCACAGTATAACATGGTGGGTGGCATGGGCTAATGTCCATTGTGGACTGTCATGTTGTAGTCTGGGTCTGTGTTGTCCCCTCCTGTTCCATCCAGATCTGCCATTGGCAACAAATAGTGTGCCCCCATCATGTCCTTAGGTGTGCTCAGAGCTAGTTGTGTGTTTGGTGGAACAGAGCCACAAGCAGGGTGTTGTGCTGTGTGGTCATCACATGGCTCACTGATGCCTGAGTGTCCAGTTTCCACACACTGCTTGAGTCTATATAGTGAGTTGGCACAATGTGACTGCACAGGGTGGTGTGCAACATGTAGATGTGGTCATCTTTTGTAATGCATTGCTTGCATATGTTTGTTCTGTTGCTGTCACTGACGTGACCCTACATCTCTCTCTCTGATGCAGCATCTCCTGTGGTCACAGAGGGACAGGAGACGGCCACCACTGGGGGTGAAACAAGCACAACAGCTGCACAGGAGCCCAGTGACACAGATGTCACCAGCGCCTCAGAGGGGGACAGGAGTCTGCTGGAGGAATCCCAGCTTGAGACACAAAGCACCACATCATCTAATGCCAGCGGGGATGCATCCATGTTGGAGGGCACAGGGAACGGGGACTCTGCATCATCTTCCACCACACAGCGGCCAGTGCCCACCCTCCTAGCCACTTCCTCTGGTGCTGCCCGTGTCCGCCTCAGTAAGATGGGAAGAGTGTCCTTCACCCCTGGCACCGTTGCCCCTGCCCCTGTCCCCCCTGCTGCCATCTGTGCTGAGTCTGTGGACCTTTTGCGCCAGCTGTGTGTAGGCCAGACAGCTCTCCTCAATGCCTTCATTGACCACGACAAAAAATTGGCCCAGGTGTTTGCTTTCAAGGAGGGCATACATTCTGATGTGGGTGAGCTGCACCGGACAGTCCAGGCTTTGTCATCAAAGGTGACGTCTACCCTTCAACAGGCACATACTCACAGTCCAGCTCCGGTCCCTTTGCCCACCCCCCTGGCAGTGGGCACGTCTGACGATAGAGACCACGGTCCACATACATCACAGTGACGATACAGCACACGGAGCACACAGCAGCAGCAACCCAAGCGGTCCCGGACGCAGACACCATCCCCACAGAAGACCAAAGCCACCCCAGGGCGCAGGGAGAAAAGCCCGTCAGGTGACACCAGTGGACAAAAAGCAAAGCAGAAGGCCTCAGGCACACATGCCTCAGAGGCATCCCCATCCAAGGACTCTCCTGCCCCTAAAGCATCGCGGAAAGAGAAACAAACAGTGTCTGTGCCCACCAAGGAGGTGGTTCATGCCAAGGGTAAACTTAGGAAGGGCTCCAAGGCAGATTTACCCACCACCTCGACTCCCATTCCAAGCCCAGTGAAGCAGGGGCCAGAGGGCACTGTAGGTGTGACACCTAGTAAACAGGGGAAGGGGGGCAGAGGTGAAACCAGGCAAAGCATTCCGCTGGGTCCAGCACATCACCAGAAGGGGTGCCAGTGCCTGCACCTGATGCAGCTTTGGTGGTGAGTGTGCCTGTTGTGCCCACACCACTTCCCATTGATCCAAAGTCAGGCAAGCAATTTAGAATCCCCAATAAGTGAAAAAGCACCCCTCCACAATCTCCAAGCCACATCATGTCTCCCGTCTGCATGACTCCACCTCCACGTGCCACTACACCACCTGGTCCAAGGAGCCCTCCGGCTTGCCAAGCCATTGATAGCTCTACCTCAGCTTTTCCGCTCTCTCCCCATTCATGTGCCCTGACAGTCCCCAAGACACAGCCAGCTCCCAGTCCACCTGACAGCCAAGTCTGAGTGTTAGTTACCCTCACACACCTTTCTCTCATACAGGTGGGCCTGTACTGCACATTGTTACCCCCTGACTGTGTTGATGACCATGGAAAGGTACAGTCACACATATTCCCTGTGCAGCTTCTCATGGACTCAGTCAGCACCTTGGACTGGCCACTGGCCTTGTGTTTTGCCCCCTGCCTATGCAGCTTCTCATGGACTCAGTCAGCACCTTGGACTGACCACTGGCCTTGTGTTTTGCCCCCTGCCTGGGCAGCTTCTCATGGACTCAGTCTGCACTTTGTCCTGCCCACTGGCCTTGTCGTTCACTGCTGTGTGCCCCCTGCCTGTGTAGCTTCCCATGGACTCACTAAGCACTTTGTCCTGCCCACTGGCCTTGTCGTTCACTGCTGTGTGCCCCCTGCCTGTGCAGCTTCTCATGGACATGCTCTGCTTTTTGTGCCTTGCTCTTCTCTTGTCATCGTGCCTATCTGTGCAATATGTGAATAAAGACAGTTTCTCCTATTGTCTATTTTGTCAGGGTCCTTACTGAATAAAGTTCTTTTGCTTTGTGTATATGGTTTACTGTGCCACATGCTCTGCGTGCCACTTCAACATGGTCAATGTTTTGGCTCACTTACTAATCAGTTTTCTGGGGTGACGGGGTCTTCAGTTCTTCCTGAACCAGATACTTGTGGGGGCAATGGTGTAATTTTACAATGTGCAGCAGTTGTCATTTAGTTGATTAGTTCATGTTGGCTATATTGTACAAATGTCAGGTTGGGGGGCACTACCGGCACAGAGTGGGTTTCTGCATACAGTTTTGCAGGCAGGCTGCCCAGAGTCATCATGTATGTGTGTTCTTCCTTTATGTGTACCCAGTGGTGTATGTGTGTGGTCACCTTGTGATGGCCAGTCATCCTAGTCCCATGGCTTACTTTCCATGTGTGCTCTTGGATGATCAGGTGGTGTGCAATGTGAAGAGGGTGAGTTTGTGGGGAGTGTTGATGTGTGCATGCCCCTGCAATGTGAACTACACACATGTCACCCAGGAGTTGTATGCCTGTTGTTTTGATTGTTCAGCCCTGTGGATGTGGTTGTATGCAGTGCACTGTACAGTGTGTTGGTGTGTCCTTGCAGTTCTGTCTGACTCCTACTTGTTTTTGTCACTTGTGAGTATGCAGAGTGTGTGACTGGCGAGTCAGTGTTGTGCTTTGTTGCACATCCATGTGTCTGGTGGCTGTTTGTGGGGACTGTGCAGACCTGCTGTTCCACACTGAGGGGGGGGGGGGGTGTTTTCTCATGCCTTGCTGTCAGATGGTGCCTTCTTGCCTCCAGTGTGGCATGGTGTGTATGTTGTCATGCCATCCCCTATCTTTGCTTCAGATGCCTACCCATTGTGGGTCTGCACTCCCTCTCTTTGTGTATGGTACACTCCTGCCATGTCCCCTACTTGCATGCAGTACACTGCACTTTGGTGTCAGCTGTCCCCTTGGTTTCCATGTGTGTGTGCCTCCCCATCACTCCATTTGTGCCACTGTGCTTTGTGGTGCAGTTCTTTGTCCAGGGTCAATGTGTAACTCAGGGCATTTCCCCAATGAGCTGTATGTGATGTGCTGGTGTTGTTTGGCAGTCATGGTTGCTCCTATGCAGTTCAACTGTGTGTGCTGCCCACTCCTCTGGTCAAGTTGTTTCCACCTTTCTGTCCCGGACATGTGTATCTGTTGGTGTTGTGTTGGATGTATGTGTGTTGCCTGTGTTATTGCTTCACTTCCTGGGTGTGCTGTTGTCTTTCTGCTGTACTGTATGGTGTTGTGTGGGTTGCTGTTCTGTCACTGATGTCTGTGTGTGGCTGGTATGCCTGGTGTGCACACACAGCTTGTTGTGCATGTAGTGCTGTGTGTCTGTTGCCTTGTCATTGCCTGGTGTGCATCCCCTGATGTCCTGCTGTTTTTGCTGTGTGATTTTTGTGCCTGTGCATCTGTTGTTTGTTTGATGTAGCTGTGTTTTTCTGTGATGGTGCACTTTTTGTGTGTGTTGTGGTATGTTGTCTGTGCATTGTTCCTGAGTGATGATGTTGTGCCCTCCTTTTGTGTCTGTGCTCCCATTGCCTTTCCCCAGTTTGGCTGCACAGGGCATGTCTGTTCCGTTCTTGTTGTTGTTCTGTATGTGTTTCTGTTGGGTCATGTGTTTGTGTGTTGTTTTTGTTCAGACATTTGTTGTGGCATCCCTGTGTGTGTGTGATGTTTGCAGCTACCCCCAGGGTGTGTTATTGTTTGTGTGTGTGTTGACTGGCAAGTATTGCCGGCCTTCAGTGTGTTTGGCACTGGTGTTGTGTGCTGCTGGTGTGAGGGGGTATGTGTGTGGATTCCTTCTGGTGTTTGTCAGTCATGGCGTGTGTCAATGGTCCCTGTGTGTGGTGCTGCTGGTGTACTCCTGTGAAGTAGTTGTATAGATGTGTGGCTGTTCACAGTTTGACTTCCTTGTGCCTCTACATGGTTTGCCTTGCTGTCTCCCTGTGTTGTTGCACTGTGATGTATGTGTTTTGTCCTCACTGCCTGTACCAGCCATGTGTACTTTGATGGTGTGACGGTGTTGTTCTCTGTTCCTTGTCTTGCATGTGTTGTATACATGCTTGTTGTGTGTCTCCTTGGCCTTCCATTTGTGCGCATCCCACTTTGGTTTTCCTACTCGTTGTGCTCCATTGCTGTTGTCATGTGGGGTGTGTATGTGTCTGTGTGTCAGTCTGTGGTATGTATTAGGCCTGGGCGGCAAATTCCGTTCCGCTCGCGGAATTTGTGGAATTTCGGTAATTTTGCGTTCCGCGGAGAACGCAAAGTTGCCCAAAATTCTGCTTTCCGCGACTTCACGAAATTTTTTCTTGTTCGCGTTCTCAAAATGCGTGTTCGTGAGATATTTCTCCCCGAACACGCAAACAGCAACTGTGAACAGGAAAAAAGCATCGCGAGCAAGCAATTCCGCGTGTTCGCGGAATTTCTGCGTGTTCGCGGAGATTTTTTACTGTTTCGCGGAGATTTGCGTAACGCGATTGCGCAAATTATGCCCACCCCTAGTGTGTATGTGTGACTAAGCAGCCTGTGTGTCCATTTGGATGTTTGTTACTTGTATGTATTCATTTAATGCTTGTCCTCATTTTTGTTTCCCTGAGTGTGGTGTTGTGGTGGTGTGTGTGTTTCCCTGGCCCTGTGCAACTGTGCTCTGTGTTGTGTGTTCCTGTCCAGCCACTCCTGCAGTGTCTGTCTACATGATTGTTTGTTGTGTGGTGCAGGGTGTGTATTGACCTGGCTTGTTGTTGTGCATGGCGTGCACAGGAGGGACACATGGCATGTGCCTTCATGGGGTGTGCTAGTGTGTGGTGGGAGGGGGTGTGGCCCTGTGGTCTCTGGCACTCCCCTGCCCCTGCCTGGCACTGGCCCTGCCTTCTGCATAGTGCGCATATATTTCCTTGTGTTCATCGCTGCGGTGATGTGACAGGGACATTGCTGCATGGTGGCGGTAGCTGTGTGTCCAGGATGCAGAGGGGTGACTTGGTGGGAGGTGGGTGATGTGTGGATGCCCTTGTGGATGTGTCCCTGTTCTCACCAGGGTGTCTGAAGTGGATTTGGACCCTGTGTCAGCCCATGTGTTGTGTGTTGTGTTATTGCGTACCTGCGGCGGCATCCGCGGTGGTCCATGAGTTCCTGGTGATGTAGCAGGTACAGCACCGGAAAGACGTGTAGAGCTGGGTCCATGGCGGTCGTGACCGGGTGATGTGGACCGGGACTCTGGTTTCGTGCTCCACTGTCGTGCTTCTGCCGTCTCTGGTTGGGCGGTTTCTCCGCTGTGGTGCTTCTGCTTGTTTGGGTCATCCTAATTTGTGGAGCGGGGCGGACGTCATTCCACACTGGGGAGAGTCTCCATTGGCTCCCACCGCCGCAGTGGCGGGCACACTTTGATGGCAGAGCGCGTTGCACCACGGCGGTCGGGAAATGGGCTATGTTTGGTCATACTAATATGGCGGACGTGAGGACCGCTGCTCGCAGGCGGAGGAATGCATTTTTCTGCACTACCAGCACCGCGGTGGTGCCACCGCCCAACATCCTAATGGACCCCATAGTGTTACGTCACACTTATGTGTTGATCATCAATAAACATGGAAAAGTTCTCCATTCATCACTTTGTGTGAATGCATTCTTTGTGTAAATTCCCGATGCATTTCGGACGGTGCCCTTCATCAGGGGAGTTGCTCACAAGGAACCTAATGTCGTATCGAACTCAACGTTCAACGATGCGATATGTAAGAGGCAGCATTGTTTCCAAAAATACGATGTATTTTAATGACCGAGTCGGACTCATCTCTATGTGTTAGAGCGAAATGGCATTGCAAATTATGTGGTGTTGCAAATGGTGTGCTGACACAGCTGAAAAAAAACCTATGAAATACTATTATGTGACTTTGCCTTCAGAAGTGATTGTGTGTCGGCAGTTGTGATGGTGGAGAGAATGGCTCCCATTGCTTTGGCCTATACTTGTATTGTCTAGGTGCCACATTTGGTACAGTTGTTGTCATTTGCTGGCAGGTACATAGGTTATGAGGTCACCTTGTTGTCTAACTGTAATATCAGAGCAAAAATATGCCCACATGTTAATTTGGCAACAGTATTAAATGCAATAGGTTATTCCGATGGGACCTCGAAGTATGACTGTGTTGACACTGTAGAAAATTGCACCACACCAAGACCAGATTTGCAGCACACACCATTAGAAAAGGCAGTCTATGAGTTGTACAACGATGGCTCCTCCAGCAGACTGATAGACACTAATTACAGAGCAGGGTATGCTAATTCAACAGCTGACACCCTAGTTTAAAGAGCAGCTCTACCACCTGGCACATCTGCCCAGCAAGCTGAGCTCTATGCTGTAACAAGAGCATGCATGCTAACTGAGGGAAAAAACTTCTAACATGTACACTGACTCATGTTATGCCTTTGGGGTTATCCACATTTTTGGCATGCTGAGGCAGTATCATGGTTTCATAACAGCAGCAGGTTGCACCATTCAAAATGGCCCTTTAGTAAAGAACTTGGTAAAAGCATTACTACTACCCAACCGCATAGCGGTAATAAAAAGTGAAGTCTTTAGAGTAACTAATACTAAGATAGTCAGAGGTAATGCCATGGCTGACATAGCAGCAAGAGAGAGCATGCTACAGCCAGTACAGATGGTGTCTTCAATGGATAAAAACATTGCAGAAATTCATTTCATTCAGAGACAATTGCTGCTAGCTGATGTAAAGGAAGCACAATGGTCTACAACACCAGATGGAGAAAGAGTGTGGATTGATGCTGAATGTGAGCAGAATGACGAGGGATTATGAGTCTACAAGGATGAGAGGCCTGTGGCTCCATGCAGTATGTTCCTTTCCCTTACTAGGCTTGAGCATGGACCCTCTAAAATTGCACAAGGGGGATGAAGATGCAGATACATTTTACTTCCAAGTGAATGATTTGAAATATTGCTGGTGTTTGTGGATAAGTTTTTAAAATGGATGGAGGTGTTTTCAACAAGGAAGACTGATCCAACAATGGTTGCTTGATGAAAGATAGTGTAAACAGGTTTGGGGTTTCCCGGTCACGAATTGCAACAGAGAGGGGGAACTTTATGGTGTGTTCGGGAATAGAGTGGAAACTGCATCTTCCATGCCATTCCCCAAAGTTCAGGCCAGGGGGAGAGGATGAACTCGAAAATGAAAATAAATAGATTAGTAAAGATAACTGATGCAACAGGCCTGGAATGGCGTGATGCTCTGCCTTTAGTACTGCACACCATAAGGGTGAAGCCATCTGAAACAACTCTGGAGACAAGGTCATGGTGAGAAAAATAAAATATGTTTCTTTTACTTCTATGTGGACTGTACCACAGACAGTGAACTGACACCACAAATGGATAAAGGGGATAAGATGCATGGCTGAAACACAAATAAGCCAGATGGCGGTACCAGAAATTGACGAACAAATCTGTCTAATGACTTCTTCCTTGCTGGCCAGTAGGTATGCATGGAAACACACAAATACATTTCATTTGTTCGTGAGTTCCTGAGCAAACTGCTGTATTGTATGTTTCTATTATTGCTTCTGGGAGGGTACAAAAGTATGTATTTCCCTAACAACCACCCAACCCCAGTCAGCAGTCATGACCTCTATATTTTTCCTACTCACATTTTAACAGTGACAGTCATGCAGGGGGAAATGTTTCTTTCACTTGCTACAGATTAAAGTGATGTATTTCTTAAATAAATATGTAGTATTCATTCCTGTCAAAACAAGATGGCATCAGCTGCATTATCTGAGTCTGGCACTACATGAAATTTGATTTATAATCCCCATTTTGCCAAGTTAAACAAATGAAAATTAAAGAGATTTAGCAAGCAGCTATTAAAGACTTTAGATGGAAAGAAATATGTAGGCAACTTCTGCACGCCAGAGCGAGCTAACGCAATTTCACAGAATCCACTCTGAGTGAAACGGAGGAACGCTTCCTGGCAGCAGCAGACTTTCTGAGGAATACACATGTGCTGGCAGACTGGTGGGTTCATGACTCAAGTGGCCTTTTATTCCACCAGGAATTTCCTCAGTGAGCTAGAGCCTTTGGAGGCCGGTTTTGAAAGCCCTGAGCTGCTCTGTGTGCCTCTATCACTTTCCCCAGACTAATGGTAGTAGGCACAGGGGACTTTGAGAGAGAGCGAAAGAGAGGTGTGAGAGAGATGGAGAGAGCGTAATAGATCAGAGAGGGAGAAGAAAGAAGGAGACACAGGATTGAGAGAGAAAAAGCGAGGAGAGGAAGGGCTGGTTTGAGCATTTTTGGCAGGGCTGCTTTTGGTTTTGCAGTCTAGCCCTCGGGTGGTGGCAGTGCACTGGGGGAAGTCGATGATGACATAATGGAGACGTGACAGGATGCTGCAGATTAGAGCAAAGAGGTGTAGGATTGGCTGGTTACTGGATCAAAAACAGATACATGTAATTCAGTTTTACATTCAAGTTCTTGGTGTTTGCTGAAGTGCTAATACGAGTGCATAATGAAATCGTACAAGGGCAAAATCTAGGGTAACACTGTAATTTGCTCGGGTGCAAACTGGATTGAAGTTTATGCCTGACTCGAGGTTATAATTGCTTTTGCCTGCACAGTTTTCACAAAATCAAATGAACAGAATTTAGGCAGGTAAAAAAAAGGCACCTCCTGAGTTTGTGCACTTCTGAAAGCGGGAAAACGTGGTAAAATCAATTCGAAGTGTGGACAGTGTTGACATTTTGCATCCACTAAATACCACCTCCAACATTAGGCCCTATTCTGACCTTCACAGGACTTCACAGTAATCCAGCAACTGGAATTGCCAAATTTGCAGGGACACTGCTTTTGGGATGTGGGTATACTGGCCTATTAGGAGGTTTCTCTTGTCATGTGTGGATCAGCACAAGCTTCCATAGGTAACCATATCTACTTCGTCAGACCACACTTTGCATAAAAAAAGCATTCTCGAAGCAAGGGCTAACAAGAAGAAAAATTATAATTTCTCTAAGCATTCCATATATTGCTTATGTGGTCCATGTAGAACACATGCACAATGTGTGGAATCTTTCAGAATTTATCTAGGTACAGGATTCTGTATTGGAAGTGTATGCTTCTAGTGCAAATCATATTTTAGACAACATGCCCACACCTTTGAACCACAGTGCAAAGGTCGACACCCAAAATATCCCCATACACAGCTATCGAGCTATAAATATCGATATCAAAAATATCAACATCCTATATTGATAATGGTAAGTATAAAATATCAGAGAAAAAATATCCATGTAAAAAATATAGTCGTACAAAATATTGATTTTAATATATATATATATATATATATATATAAAAAATAATATTGAATATATTAAATAATAAAATTAACTTAAAAAAATTATTTAGATTTAATCAAATATAACACAAAAAATTAATTTAACTAATTTTAACAAATATAAAAAATACATTTAATTTAACAAATTTAAACATACATATATAAAATGTAATACACATATATATATTTACTTTAAAACAATAATAAACTATTAACTTTTATTTATTTTATAATTTTATAAATATATTAAATATTTGCAAATATCTATCTATATATATACATACACCTATACCATAAAATCTAATAAAAAAAACATTATATTATAAATTAAAACATTCAACTATTTAAAAGTCTTTAAACTAGATTTTTCCACACCAGTGAGTGCAAAAGTAGAGAAAGTGTTGGATAGCGGAGGGGTAAAAATTACTATTCCCACTCCAGTGAGTGCAACAGTAGGGAAAGTGTTGGATAGCGGAGGGGTAGAAAAATTATATTCCCACTCCAGTGAGTGCAACAGTAGGGAAAGTGTTGGATAGCGGAGGGGTAAAGCGTACTATTCCCACCGCAGTGAGTGCAACAGTAGAGAAAGTGTTGGATAGCGGAGGGGTAAAAAATACTATTCCCACTCCAGTGAGTGCAACAATAGGGAAAGTGTTGAATAGCAGAAGGGTGAAAAATCAATATTACTGCTGGAGTCACTTCAAAATTAAAAACAAGCAAAATATCAATAAAACCACAAAAGATTTTTAAACAAAAAAAATATATAAAAATTAAAAAAATTACTAAAGAGAGAAATATTTAGGGCCCGATTCCGAATGTATTCCGACCGACACGTACACGCACTGTACGACCGGCGGAGTACGATGCAATGCGTGTGAAACACAACCAACTCGCACGGAGCACCGACACGTACGGAAACCAGTGATTCGGCCGTAAAAGAGCCCGACGCAAGAGACTCATATGCGAACGATGCCACATAGGTTAGCAATAGCCCCATGCAACAGACTCGGACGCGAATGATACCACATAGGTTAGCATTAGCCCCACACGACAGACTCGTACGCGAACGATGCCACATAGGTTACCATTAGCCCCACGTGACAGACTCGTACGTGAACAATGCCACATAGGTTACCATTAGCCCCACGGGACAGACTCATATGCGAACGATGCCACATAGGTTACCATTAGCCTCACGCGACAGACTCGTAAGCGAACAATGCCACATAGGTTACTGTTATCCCCACACGACAGACTCGTATGCGAATGATACCACATAGCCTACCATGAATGGAACAGACTCGGACAACCCGACCAAAACATGACCAAGCATCTGTTGTGGTCAACTCATCTTCCATCTAATGTTTAAAGTGAATACAATAAAAACAGATCACAAAAAAGATAACAAGCATTGGCATATCCCCCAAAAATAATTTCATCCTCCTAATTTGTCTACATGATAAGACACACCCACATCTCCACCTATATAAAGAGTCAAATATTTAACCATGATCCTTTGCAAATTCCACTTACTAGACAGCAGACCACAACACTAGACAGCACTGACACATACACACACAAATCATCCACCACACAACCACCACACAACTAGCGCCTGTCAAATAATACACTCACTAAAACAGACCTTTACTTACACTCACTCAATCACCCTCACCTTCACACACACATCCATCTCCACCACCACCCATCACCATGCCACCAAAGAAGAATTCAAAGTTCACACACTGTGAGTTGGAAGTAATGGTAGATGAAATCCTCAGAGTAGAGCCACAGTTATTTGGCACCTTGGTCCAACAGTCCCCCTGTCCCAGAAAACCAAGATGTGGGAGAGGATGGTCAACAAAGTGAACGCCCAAGCACGTTGTCAGCGCACAATGGAGGATATCAGGACCAGGTTGTACGATATACTCAGGAGGGTCAAATAGCTCATTGGAAAAGAACATGCCCTGAGCCAGCGTACTGGCAGTGGCCCTCCTGCCAAACCAGTTCATTTCACTTCCTGGGAGGAGGAGGTGCGGACCATCCTACCACCGGAGGGCAGACATGGAATATCAGGATTACCAGAGCCTGGTGAGTACATACTAAAATAGAATATATTACCCAGAAAATACTCATCCACAGACATCACTGTCAAGGACATAGTCATACAGATCCCTGTTAGCTAATACAGAACTATATGAACCAAATGAGCATGGGATGTGTATGGCACTTAGTCAAACAAAATTACCTGCAATCTCACAGTCATCTTTACCTATTTCATTACCTGTACATACTTTGCAACAAACACAGAAATGCTTTGTGCCAAAAAGAGCATTCCAGCACTGTCAGTCATCTTGTCAGCATGGTTAGATTCACTCACAGTGAGGCTGAGTAACAGGAAGGAAGTGTCGGATGGCTGCGAAGGTGGGTGTTGCCAAAAGCATGATGGGAGTCGTAGTCACAGCTAACAGTTCTCCTCCAACATGGACCAACAGGCCCACCTTGAACTATACACATTGCACAGGGAGTGGAAATGTACTGGCAAGAACGCAGGCACTGGCCCTTGGTATGGGGACCATGAAACTTTTATGGTGTTGGGAACCTGATGTAGAGGTCCAGAAAATTCAACATTGCCTCCAACACATCACATAGCACACCACTGAACATAGTCTGTGACATCCCACCAGCACTAGCCACAGTATACTGGAAACTTCCTGTGGTAAAGAAATGTAGGGTGGCCATCACCTTCACCTGTGGAGTCAGTGCAGAGGGATATGTGCATCCAGGTTGCAAATTGGGGGCCAACTGGTCTGCCAACTTCTCAATAAGTCTTCTGGTGAAGCGGTATTGTCAGATGCTGTCACGTTCTTCAATGGTCTGTAGGTCGGGGAAGGGTCTGTGGACAGCTGGTCTCCTGTGGTACAAAATGTTTGAAACATCAACATATATCATACAGTTTCAAATCTCACAATATATGTTCTTAAACTCAACCACCACATGAAATCAAGACACTATCAAGGCAGATGTGTGATGCCAAGCAAATACACAAAGGACAGCAATGTCAGCCTACACATACAGTCTATTTTGTTATGGTCTGTAAACAAATACAGTGATGTACATTGAATAATCAATGGTGTCTGTCACTGTCCATGTGATCAAATATCACATACTCTACACACACCTATAAACTATGAAAGAAAGTTGTTTGTAACAAGTCTCATGTGGATGAAAGGTACACAGACCTGTTTCATGTAATGCAACATAGCTGATATACTAGGTACAGACAGCTTATCACCATGCCCACCACTGTCATAAAGTGCACAATGTCAATATGTCATGTCAGTCATACATGTACTATCACATACACAAGACATCCATGATGTGTTGCACATCAGTATTTGACACGCATACATGTAACTTGGTGACACAAACACACAACAGCAACTCACATGAAAATTCAAAGCTGATGCCAATGCCTAAATACTATCTTTACTTCATAAAGGAAGTGTCTGCGTTGTACAAGACCCACATACTGTGGATACACATTAACTGACCACACTATACATATTTCCTCACTCAGTTAGTAAAGCACTGATTATGTGTGTATGTAACCTGTATTGACACATTTATCCCCTGGGACTGTGATCTGTAAAGTGGTCAGTCACAGTTGTTATGTTCCTCTGAAACAATATATTTGTTGCAGATGCAGCTTGGCTCATCCTGCAAATGTTCTTTGTAATGTCACATGTACCTTCTGACATGCACCACACTCCATCCACACATGTGATGCAGGATTAAAGTAATATTTGCTATACTGTTCAACATGGTGATTTAATGTTGTTGTACACTTGAGCCCTATCAACAACATGGTATTCACATCCTTTGCCTGTCAATTTCAATGAGGAACGAGGCGGGAAACTATAGTATGGACGCATGCGCCGCATCGTGACTGAGCTGTACAAACCATTTGCCTGTTTACTTCAAAGAGGAACAAGGTGGGTAAGTATAGTATGGACACGTGCCCGCATCGTGACCGAGCTGGACAAACTATTTGCCTGTTTACTTCTATGAGGAACGAGGCGGGTAAGTATAGTATGGACGCGTGCGCCGCATCGTGACCGAGCTGGACAAACCGTTTACCTGTTTAGTTCTATGAGGAGCGAGGCGGGTAAGTATAGTATGGATGCGTGCGCCGCATCGCGACCGAGCTGGACAAACCATTTGCCTGTTTACTTCTATGAGGAACGAGGCGGGTAGGTCTAGTATGGACGCGGAGAAGTGTGGCTCAATGATTAGAGCGGCAGACCCTGATGCAGAGGTCTAGCCCTGGACCAGGGTTCAATTCCCCGCCTTGGTGGGTCTTGGGCTCAAAAATTCCACAGACCTGAAAATTCTCGCCTCGGTGCCATTCCAATCATAGAGTCCCACTCTGCAACTCTGGGCAATAGCTTGCTTAATCTCCACAACGGCCCCCACAACGCTAAGGATGCCTGGCCTCCACCTTGGGGGTGTCCAGGAGTGGACGCCTCACAGGGAAAGCCAGGATGGGTTCCACAGCGGTATTCGTACAAGCGCCTTGAGACCCTTGCAGGTGAGTAGTGCACTATACAAGTATCAAATTTACATTTTTTTTTATTTTTACGCGTGCGCAGCATCATGACCTGAGGAACGAGGCGGTTGAGTAGTCAAAAGACGCGGAGCCGCAACCGGACCGAGCCTGACAAACAGATTGGCTGTTGGTAGTCATGGTGACAGAAGCTCATTTTGCGCCGTGGACGATTCGCATACGAGCCGAACATGTGAACTTTTTACACAAATGTATCAAATTAAATAGTGTTGTGATGAGTACAATTTGAATGTCGCGGTAGGCGTGAACGAGTCGTGAAATCTCATGGAACTAGACCAAATCATATAATGCGAACGACTCGGACTTATCAATTTTGAGGCATGGAACAGAGTCTGCCTCTGCTGCACAGATATAAGTCTGTCTGTTCCTAAGTGAAATCATTTGCCTGCACTACATGACACTGGACTTCATCTCACCATACCACTGCTGCTGTCTTTGCATCCTCTGGATTATATAATGGCACGTACTGTGGAGAGGGCCCCAGCCTTCACAGAAGAAGAAAACAAGGCCCTGCTGGACAGCCTCCTTCCACAGTACAGCAAGCTGTATGGAAAACCTGAGGAGCAGGTGAGTGTTGATTACACTGTGATTTTAATGGGATATGTCTAAATAAAGGCACTACTAGCATTGTGATCCCAAGGGCAAGCATGCAAACATCGTTAATGTAATTCTTACAGTGTGTAGATTTCTGTACTGGACATGTAAAGTGATGTAGAACTTTTTTGACGAATTCTGGTGATTTGTTCACATCGTATATATGCCAGTCACTTCAGCTGCTGTCTTAAACATTTCAGGGTGATCCGTCAAGCGGGGGCCGAGAAAAAGGGGGGTCCAAAAATTATTTTTCTCCATGTTAATTTCTATAGGAAACTTTAAACACGGCTGTAGGCCGAAATGCTGAAGTGAATTACACCAAATTTAACAAAAAGGTAGCTGTTGGTCCAGAAAGCACTCTTTTTGTTAAATGGTTTAAATCCATTCAGTTGTTCCTGAGAAATTCTCAGATATACAACTGTGGCTGCGGTGGATGTTCAACGCCTCCCGATCTTGTGCTTGAGATCTGAGTGGCTGGCAATGCTTCAAATCAAGAAAAAACATAAGAAATGATAATGGGGCAGGGTAGAAGCACTCTGACCCCTTAGGCCTCTCAAAGGGGTCTACAGGGACCCTTCAGGGCCAACACAACATTCTTTTTAAAGAATTTCATTGGTAGATCCACAAATGTTGTTAAAAAGCGAAGCATGGGCTCCCGCGCTTCATTTAATTTAGGCCCCGAGGTGGGCCAGGTTCCTGGGGGCAAACAAAAACAAAGATGCCCACAAACTCCAGGGGCTGATATACTGAAATGCAGGGGGCCACGCGGTCCCCCATGCAGCCCCGGGGACCGCCATCTCCCCGGGGCCATTTTGAATTATATGACTGCTCCCGCCATTCCATAACAAACAATGTACTCTGCTTTGAACAAGCGAGAGCATTATGGTCTTACTAGTTCAAATCGGAGCACACTTTGCTTTTTACACCCAGAGAACTGCATGTCAGCAGCTCCCTGGGTTTAAAAAGTAGTGCTGGCTCCCGCAGGAGGTGGGAGTCTCCTGGGACCATGGGGGCCTTCGGGCTCTCCACATAGTCCCCCCGCGGTCCCCAACAAGCTGGCCATGCACCGGCGGATGGTGTCCCCGGTGCGAAAAGAGCCCGGGAGAGGGGCTGCTCTGCCCCATTCCTTTAAGAACTTTAAAAAAAGAAAAGCCCACACCCCAGCATGTGGAGTCTCTGAGGCCGAAAATGGTCTGGAGGGGGGCCGTTCGCTTCTCTCCCTCTTAAGAATTATTATTATTTTTTACAATGGCCAGGACCCGGGGATGGGGTTCCTGGGGCCGAAATTGGCCTTAGGAGGGAAGCTGTGCTGCCCCTTTCCTTTTAAATATATATCTATAAAAAGGGGCAGTCCCCGGGGAATGGGGTCCCTGGGGCCCAAAATGTTTAGGGAAGGGTTGCCACGCAGTGCCCCCTTTGTAAAAATAGGAAGAAAAAAAATCTGGCAAATCGCTGAGGCCAGACCCATTTCTCCACTGCTCTGCAAACGCGCCTCCTGTCCTGTTTCTGGTTGGGGGATGAAGTCCCCTTGGCTGCTGTGGGTCCTTAGGGGCCAACAAGGCCTCCTGTTACTTACAGTAAGGCCCACACAGTGGGATTGCTGAGAGGTGGTCGGAGGCCGCACCCCAGTTCTCCACCACTCTGCAAACGTGCATCTTGGCACACTGCTGGTGGGGGGATGAGGTCCCCTTGACTCCTGAAGGCCTCAGGACTACATTGGTCTTCACTCACCAAGCAGCATTGCTCAAGGAGGCATGTTTGCAGAGTGGTGGAGAAACGGGGCATGGTCTCTGACAACCGCTCAGCAATTCAGCTGTGTGGATCCTACTGGCGGTAACAGGAGGGCTAGTTGGCTCCCAAGGACCCTCAAGAGCCAAGGGGACTTCATCCCCCTACTAGTAGTGGCCACAAGGAGTGTTTGCAGAGTGGTGAAGAAAGGGGGTGTGGCCACCAAAAACCTCTCAGCAAACCCATTGTGTGGGACTTACTGAAGGTCACAGGAGGGGTAGTTGGCCCCCAAGGACCCTCAATAGCCAAGGAGACGTCATACCCCTACTAGTAGTGCGCCACAAGGAGCGTTTGCAGAGTTGTGGAGAAAGGGGGCGTAGCCTCCTACCATGTCTCAGCAATCCCGCTGTATAGGACTTACTGGAGGCAACAGGATGGGTGGTTGGGCCCCAAGGACGTCCTTGCGGACCAACTACCCTCCAGTAAGTTCCACACAGCTGGATTGCTAAGAGGTCTTTGAAGGCCACGTCCCCTTTCTCCACCACTCTGTAAACGCAGCTCTGCTTGTGTTGCACTAATGTTTAACGGATGAAGTCCACTTTACTCCTGAGGGACCTCAGGGGCCAAGAAGCCCTCCTGCTATCACCTGTAAGTCCTACACAGTGGGATTCCTGAGAGCTGGTCGGAGACACGGCTCCCTTTCTCCACCACTCTGCAAACGCAATCACTAGTTAAAAAACCATAGAAATTCTATGAAAAAAACAAAGATTATAGGGACTTTATAGTTACCTGAGCTATACCGATCTGCTACCTATACTGGAGCGTGACCACAGCAAAGAGGAGCCGAAGGATGGTGGTGCAGGGCCTGATGAGTCCGAGCGCCGGGGCCTCCTCTGCAAGCTCCCCTGCTGCTGAACACTGTGAGAAAGTGCCATCTCTCTTGCATGGTATGCCCCCACTTTTTGCTGAATTGCTGAATGTACTTTGACTGAGTGTGCCCTGGACTCCTGCCAATCAGGGGCCCAGGGCCTATGTTCCTTCCCTAAAACCTAAAACCCAAATTGGCAAACCCTGGCCACATGTCAGCCCCTGGTAAATGGTACCCTAGGTACCCAGGGCCTTGTGACCAGGGAAGGCCTCTAAGGGCTGCAGCACTTATTGTGCCACCCTTAAAGGCCCTGTACCCTAACACAAACACACTGCCCTTGCAGGCTGAGTGTCTGGGTACAAGACAAAACCAAGAGTCCACATGGCCCACATCCCTGTGTGCCATGCCCACAACCTACACTGCCCTGGCATACATCAGCCACCCCTCTAGCTGGGTGCCCTATGCCAGTAGTGTGGGCACAGGAGCATGAGCCCTGTGCCCCTAGAGTACCCAGGTCCATTCCTCGGCGCTGTAAGTGCAGTGCTGGCATTTAAGAGTATATGGTGCTGAGAGCTCATCAAACACGAACTCCACAGCACCATAATGGCAACACTGAAGACTGAGAACTTTGGTATCAAACTTCTCAGCACATTAAACCCGTACTGATGCCAGTGTGGTAATTAATGTACAAAGCACTACCAAGGGCATCTTAGAGATGCCCCCTGAAACCTAACCTACAATCCACATCTTGGCTGAGAGGCTGCCTAGGCTGCCACACGGCAGACATGTTGCTGGACCCCTGGGTGGAGAGCCCCCGCTCTCCTGGGCCTGCAACAATGCACATCCTGGGCAAGGTGCTAGGTCTCCTCCCCCAGGATGAGCAGGGGGAAGCTTTAAAGGCATGCCGCCTTTGTGAGCTTCTCCAGGCCATTTGCTGTACCCAGCAACTGGCCCCCACCGGTTCTGACCCCCACTCTGGCGGGAAGACTGGCCGGAAACCCCAAGTAAGGACAGGGGATGTGCCAGCCTCTGCCAACCCCACCCCTCAGGTGGGGGAGGTAAGGTGGAGCACATCTCCGGGCTCTCGCCATCTTGAAGATGGGAAGCCCTGCCCAATCAGGACTAGGCTACTGCCCCCCTCCCACAGGAGAGTGGCAGGATAGGGGGTGTACCCACCCCATGGCAGGGACCCATTGGTCCCTGCCCTTTATCTACCGGCAACGCCCCTAAATCTAGTATTTAGGGGCACCCTGAACCTTCCCTCCTCAGATTCCAGATTCCGAAAAAGCAAAGAAGAACAAGAAGAAAGAAGACCTGCCGTGCAACTGCTAAGAAGAGGAAGACACCAACTGCTTTGGCCCCAGCTCTACCGGCCTGTCGACCCTCGAGCCTGCTCCTGCTATATCCAGCACCTCCTGTGGCCAGCAACCTCACAAACCCCAGAGGACCTGGCTACCTTGTGACTCTGAGCATCTGGGTCTCCCATGAGCAGTGGCTCTGCTCAAAGCAAGTTTCTAACCCCTGGCATCAGCCCGGAACCGCGAACCCTGCACACTCTGCACCCACCAAGCATGGCCTGTGCCGGAGTGGACAAAGACCCTGAGGACGTCCCCCCGGCGACTGTGACCCCGAATCCAGCACCCAAGGACCCACCTCGACGCTCCGGACGATGCCTGCAGCCTCAGAACCAGGGACCCTCCCAACCGCGCTCGACAGAGGGTAAGATTTCCCGACATCAAAAAGCACCCCTGCACCCGGCGCCCTGCGGCCCCCTGTGCCCGACTCCTGGGTACCTACCTATCCTCCAACTACCCAACTTACCTCTCGAAGTGGTGGTGGCACCTGAAGAATCTTCGTCCCCGAGCTTGCAGCCTTTGTTCGTCCTTGAGCTTTCCCATTGAAATATATTGAGCGCCCAAAGGCTCAAATGCACCCCGCACCCAGCCGCCCGAGTGGCCCTGGCAGTGCAACTTCTACTCCTACATACTTCCCCATTTGCCCTGAGCAAGTGACCAGGAGCACAGCTCCCACAGCCGCGTGGCCTGCTAGTCAGCAGCCACCAACCAATACCCCCCTGCCTCCCATAGGATAACATTGGGCCTAACTCACTCTGCACCCGGCTGCCCCTGTGCCGTTGGGGGTGGACCAACTGTACTTACCTGACCCTGGGAGACCCCTGAGTCTATGCCCAGAACCTTAACTCTGCCAGTCGAGTACTTACCCAAAAGCCGATAACTCACTTTTCTTCCATAGGGTAACACTGACTGGTTTCCTCTGAAATTTCTTGTAAGTGTGGAGTTTCTAAACTTTAAAATATTCACCTAAAGCCAACCGAATAACGAAAACAGAAATACTCACCTGCTATTAGGAGAGATCCCAGTGCTAAATCTTGGTGCCCAGCACTGGCCCTGAAAAGTACTTACAACCATACTTACCACTAACTCAATTTTCTCCCATAGGAAACCATTGACTGTTTTTCTGTGAAATTTCTTGTGTGTCGATTTTTGCAAACTACAAATATTCTTTAAAAATCGTACCAACTGTGAAAACGTAAATACTTACCTGTTTTAGATAGATGCCCCAGTACTGAGCCTAGGAGCTCAGCACTGGATTACAAAAGTAACGAGAACATACTTTACCCGTAACTTGAATTTTCTCCCGTAGGAAACCATTGACTGTTTTTCTATGAAATTTCTTCTAAGTGTCGATTTTGCAAACTTATAAATATTCCTTAAAAATCGCCTGTATAACTTAAACGCAGTTTCTCAACTGCTTACAGGTGGTACACTAGTGCTGGATCCAGAATCCAACACTGACCTAGAAAAAGTACCCATAACCTCACTTACCTGCTAAGTGAATTTCCTTCCATAGGATAACATTGGTAATTTGATCAGAAGAAGTTTCTAAGTGTCAACTTTTAAAATAGCAAAATATAGTTTAAAAATCACAACAGTAACTTAACCGAATTTACTCAAGAACTGTCCCAGGACTGAATCTAGGATCCAGTCCTGGAGTTAGAAAAGTAATCCTGAAAGTAATCAAGTGCACATAACTTAAAATTCCCATTGAGCTCAATGTATTATTGTGTTTGAAATTGTGTTGCCTATTGCAACAACCTGTAACTATTACCTACAAAAGTCAATTACATATTGCAAAAGTATTTAACTATAGCATCTCATTGTGAGAAAGTATATTTTGATACCTATTGTTGGTTCTCATATAAAACAACCATATATTTTTTATATAAACCATTGGACTAGTTCAGTTCTTGAGTGTGTGAGACCATTTGCTGACTGCTTTACACTGTCCTCTGATACTGCCTTACTGCTCGACCAAGCTACCACTTTAGAAAGTAAGGTTATATCTAACTTTAACCTCTGCCAAACCTCTGGGGACTGTGGACTCTGAACACACTGTACCTATTTGGGAACAGTATATACAGAGCCACTTTCTCACAAAACACCTTCTCTGTCCCGGCTTGAGGAGCACTAACGGAAGGATTGCGACTGCGCCGCAGACTGCCACACCCTGCGTGCACAGAACAACTGGGCTGGACAATGACCACTGCACTGCTTCCTGACTCACGGAGCCGGAGAGGCACCCCCCTGCTACAATTCACCCCATACCTGGTTACTGGCCCGCAGGGCCTCTAACACAATGTGGTAATAGAGATGTTGAGGGGGGCGCCTGCATGACCATCCCTCCAGACCCGTGACGAGATTAAAGGGGCCCACAGAATTATGAAGAGCATCGGACACCGAGGATATCCTATGATCCGGGGCAAAAAAGAACCTCTCCCCCCTGGTCCCTCCACATGGAACACTGTGACGCTTACAACTGGCTAGTTCGGAAACCGAATGGGGGCATACATCCTGCCACAGCACCACTAAGAAAAATCCCATAAGCTGACTAGACACTGCTGAGCGTTCACCCCTCCCGCAAATTGCATGGGGGCTGGGGTGTGGCGGGTGAAGGTGGGGGGTGGGCTGATCCCTGAGGTACCCTACGGCACTTGGGGTCACCAGGCAGTTGACCTCCCCCTGCAACACACAGCTGCTCCTAGGACAGTAGCAACACACTGCAACAGCTCCTGCTGCCAGACTTGCACCCATAGTGACTTGCTAAGTATTATAAAACTGGTAGGAGTGTCCCTTTGTCAATAGCTGTCGCCGCAAGGTTCACAATGGAGAAACCAAAAGCCGATAAGACTACATCCAATGGCACACCAGGAATAGCTTCACGCTCCACTGAAGAAGGCACCATGGACAAATCCCTGTCAGCATCCTTATCCGACCACTCATGTGAATTCGAAGAACTACTTTCAGCTGTCAAGGACATCAAATCAATGCTGGACCAAAGCTTGACTCGATCTGTTTTGAAAAGGAAATTTTTAAGGAGGACCACTAGAAACTTAAAGATCAAATCGCGGAGAATGAATCTGCTCTAGCAATGCTACGCCCCACAGTGACAGACTCGGACCAGCAAATATGAACGCTGAAAAAAGAAGTGACCTACCTACGAGATCACCTGGAGGACCAAGAAGGGTGCTCAAGGTGCAACAATGTGCACATAGCTGGCCTACCAGAATGAGCGGAGGGCCACAACATGGAACTCTTTCTAGAAGAATGGTATGTGGGGGCGATAATGCAAGGCCAACAGTCTACCTTTTTTCTTGGTGGAGGGGGCGCATAGGGTTCCAGGAGGGCCTCCTAAACTGGGAATGACACCGAGACCAGTAGTGGCACGACTATTCAAATACAGGGACAGAGACCACATTCTTCAAGTTACAAGAGCAAAGGGCCAATTGACGGTTGATAGTGCTAAGGTGCAAATCTACCCAGATTACACCTTAGAGGTCCAAAGACGCAGGTCATCTTTTCTGGCAGTGAAAAGGGTACTGCGTGAAAAGAGAATACAATACAATACGCAGTTTCCAGCAACTCTAGGAATCCAGCACAAGGGCATAACTCAATTCTGGAAAACTCCGGAGGAAACATGGGACTGGTTGGAGCAGAAAGGGCTTGCACCGACAAATGTAGGTGAGTAGACCTCATCGCAGAGGTGGCAAACACAATGAACAAGGACAAAATGCTCTAAACTTCACCCCAAGGGCACTACCAAGGAACAAACAGCTAAGAAAAGAGCTAAAACAGTGCAAGAAGTGGGGAAACATGTATTGTCCTACTCCCCTGCTGTATCTGGCTCAGAACTGGACATACAGCAGGAAAACATATCGCCTCTATCAGACACTCAGATACTTTCGATGGTGGGGGTTGGCCCAGCAGTCACTCCATAAAGGGCAGATGATATCATCTGATCTACTTTTAAGAGGTTTGGAGTAGGGAGGGGATGCGGGATGGGTGTTGACATTTCTACAGCCACTCTCACACTGTTTTGCCAAACCAACAAAACAAGCTTGCCGAGTTGCAGACTACTAAAGGGCCTGGCCAGACCACTTGACACCCATCCCCCGCAAAGCAGGAAATTCTGTACAGAACCTCATTTAATATAGTTTATTGAACAATACAGTTAGACATGCATTTAAGTGCAAATGGCTGGGCGCCCGTTGGCGCACTAGCTAGGGTATGGGAGTTGGGATATGTTATCACTTATTCAAAATTATTATTGTTTTTCTGTGAGACTGATATGAGTTCTTTACCTATGTGCTAAAGGGCTATGTTCGGGTACTGTTTGATGGACTGCACTGGAGGGGAGGTTGTGGGGCCTTTCCTATATGGGAAAGGCAGTGGTCTCTCTATATACTACACTCACACATGTCGCACACAACTCCGTCAACATCCATATCAACATGGAATGTGCGCGCGTTAGCAAGCTACACTAAGCACTACAGAGTCTACCAATACCTTAGGAGTAAGAAAGTCTCAATAGCATTGCTACAAGAGACACACCTCACCACACAAACACTGGAGGCAACACAAACACGGTGGAGGGGCCAACTGTTAGGAACCACCTATTCCAGTCATGCTAGGGGGACATTGATAGGGGTGGCATCTGGAACTTCGCTTGAGATCATTCTTGTGTTGATCCAGAGGGCAGATATGTGGTTATAGCAGGACGATTAGATGGTCAATCAACATCACTGATATCTATTTATGCCCCGAACACCAATCAGGCTTCCTTACTACATTCCTTGACCCCTGCCTGTTGCAAGACACAATGGCCCCTGATTATTGGGGAGGAGACTAAAATTGCTCACCTCACATGGATCGCTCCTGCCCTCCGATATCCGGGCAACCAAAAGAAGATGATGGACGGACCCCTGAAACTTTTCAGACACTCACCCCCAGTCACAGATCCGGGTTGCATCCATCATCATTCTTTAGCTCACTTCGCCACCCCAGTTCAGACACAGCTATATGAAAATCAGTCCTGATCCTGTGCCTCATGGGAACAGTCTAGCCCAAACTGCCAAGTCATGTCTTCCCTGGACCAGAAACAAGCACCCTGGGACCGGTTTCGGGTCACAAGCAATCACACTTACATGTAGCCCTATTAGCTGAGCCACGGACCGACATGTCCAAGATGCATGGAGAGGCTTACACCTAGAGAGTAGGGAATATTCGTTCTACTCGAGTTTACACGACTTACATACCAGAATAGATTTAATATATGGATCACAATAAAAGCCCTTGCAAAGGTTTCCCAAGCAGGATACCTCAGGCGCACCCTGTCGGATCATAGCCCACTACAGGTATGGCTATCATGGAGTAGGTGTAGATCAGCTATTCCAATGTAGCAACTACCTATAGCTGCACTCAAGGATGTACCCTTAAGGACTACCATGACTGAGAACATGGCCTCCTACTTTGCGGAAAACACAGACATTGCCTCAAAGCCAGGGATTGAATGAGACGCATTCAAGGTCGTCATGAGGGGTAATGTGATTAAATCTGTATACGGCACCAGAATGATCATCCAAAGGGAAATAACTCAATTGGAACTAGGGATAGGAGAATAAGAACAAAGTAACACTGACCCTAAGCTAAAAACAGGGCAACTCGCAAACTTAAGGTTAGACCTTACCGAGGCACTAGATCAACTAGGTGCAATTGACTAATGAGAATACTCAGCCACAAGCTATGTGAAGGGAGACAAAGCAGGCAAGATCTATGCATGGCTACATGCTCTGATGAACCAAAAATCCCAATACTAGCTATCAAAGATGGGGCGAACCACGTGGTTAACACCCAAAGCGACATCAAAACAGCATTCCACTAGTATTACGAGACATTGTATAGCGCTGCACAGAATATGGATTTTTTTTTTTAAACTTATTTTTATTGCCAAATTCATATTTCAGACATTGTCCATCATACATAACCATCAGATAGTCATAGCAGATTATACATTCAGTAGTGGGACAGAGCAGCTGTATATATCGTTGGTACATAAACAGGGAGCATAAACAATGTATAAAGAGAGCATGATGTTGATATCCCGTTGTCTCGGGCTCCAGATATGGCATAGAAACTGGGGCGGAACACGGGCATAAACTAAGGAATGGGTATGGAAGGATATATCCAGTTACATTAGGGATGGTATACAGCGTTGTGTGGGCAGGACACCTCTGCGACTCACGTGTGCTTATCCCAGTTGGTGCGACCGAGGGCTGCGACAGCATACCAGATGCCAGGGCTTGTGAGGAGCTTGTACGTGTGGGGTTCCGAGAGATCAGTTGGGTAGGGCCTGTGACTGTGTGCGCGGGACTGACGACGTAAGGGAGCCGTCATTCGGGTTCGCGCCCGGGGAAAGCTGTCGAAACTGGTACAATAGCATGGCCCATTCCATCGATATAGGGTGCTTGCGAGTCCCCTTTACCTCCTCCTCCCGCAATGTCTCCTCCTCAGCCGCCGCCCACTTGTGTGTAGCTCCCACCCACGCCGCCAACGGTGGACCAGTGGCAGAACGCCAATGCATGGCGATGCTGCCCTTAGCTAAGAGTACCGCTAGGGAGAGGAAACGAGTCTGCACCCTGTGCTGTTTACCTGCGCAAAAGATGCCTATGGTGCTGGCCTCCCAAGTGTTCATACAAGTCAGCCCAGTGAGAGTACCCAGAGCAGTGTGAATGTGGTGCCAGAAAATTTTTATGACGGAGCAACTCCAGAACATGGGCTGGAAGTCTGCATTCCGCGCTTGACATCTGGGGCACAGGAACTGAGTGTCAGGATAGAATCGTTGGAGGTGTGCGGGAGTTAGATAGGCCCTGTGTAGGATGTGATATTGAATGTTTTTAAAGCGTGCGTTTCTAGAGACCTTCTTAGGGTATTTCAGAGCTTTCCCCCATTCCCCTTCATGAAGTGCCCGCCCGATTTCAGCTTCCCAGGTGGCTCGCAGGGTGTCTAGTGGCTTGCTAGTCAGTTCCCGTATGGCTTTATAAAGCCAGGTAGTGAGATGGCGTCCTGCTCCCATGTGCAGAATCGTGTGGATAACTGGGTGCGTCCGTGGTTCCCCTTTACTTAGGTCTTGATATGGTCGGTAGCTATCTAGGAGTTGGCGGTGCAGCAGAAATTGTCCCGGGGGGAGATAGTACTCCTCTACCAGGCTATGGAATGGTCTTAGTTGCCCATCCTCGAAAAAGGACTCCACCTCCGTTAAGCCGCACGACGTCCATATGCGAAGCGCATTATTTGTGTAGTAGCGTTCCTGTTTGGGCCACCCCACCAGGGTGAGCAGAGGAGAATACAACGGGGTCCCTGGGGACATGCGGTGTATCCGTAGCATGCACTTACGTGCCACTGACACCTGTAGTGGGTATGTGCGTTTTGGCCGAGTGCCAGGGAGGAGTAGGCGACGGATCTCCGGAATCGTTATCCGTCCTGCAGCAGTACAAGTTTCCACAGTGTACCTGTCTGCCGTCCAATGGGACTGCCACTGCAGCTGTGCTGCCAGGAAGTAGGCTTCAAATGAGGGGGCTCCCAAGCCACCCTGTGTAGTGGGCAGCTGCAGTTTTGTCAGGGCTATTCTGTGCCTGGCAGACCCCCAAATGAGCGCACTGAGGAGGGAGTCGAGGTCCCGGAAGAAAGCTCTGGGCGGGATTACTGGCAGATTGGTAAAGAAATACAGCAGTCTTGGAACCATGATCATCTTGGCCAATGCCACTCTCCCAATGGGAGCCAGTGGAAGGCTCTTCCAAAATCCGACCGAGGCCCTAAGACTCGCCAACGCCCTGCCATGGTTGCCCTCGAACATATCTGTGGAGGAATGGTAAAGACGGATTCCGAGATATCGGGGGGCCTCCGCGCTCCAAGGCACCCGCTGAGCCCCCAGGTGAACTTCCTGTGGGGGTAGTTCCGGATGCAGCGGATATATCGTGGATTTATCCCAGTTCACCCGTAGCCCCGAGGCCGCGGCAAATTCCGTCAAGGTTTCCCAGAGGGGGGTCAGATCGTCTGTAATGTCTCGTACATAGATCAGCAGGTCATCAGCGTACAGAGATACACTATGCACTGTGCCCGCTATCGGGATACGCCAGCTCTCCCCCTCCCGCCGGAGTCGGATTGCGAGAGGCTCCACCGCCAGAGCGAAAAGCAGAGGGGATAACGGGCAGCCCTGTCGCGTGCCCCTCTGAACCACAAACTCCGTCGAGATGTACCGGCCCAGGCGCACCCGCGAGGTCAGCCCGGTGTACAGTAGGCGCGTATAAGCTAGGAGGGTGGGCCCAACGCCTGCTCGCTGCAGCATCGAAAACAAGAACCGCCATGTGAGGGAGTCAAAGGCCTTTTCAAGGTCTAGGATGAGCAGCCCGAGGGTATATCCCCCGTACCTGATCCTGGATGTGAAAGACCCGACGTATGTTCTGGAGGTGCACCTGCCAGGTATAAAACCGCATTGATCCGGGTGGATCAGGGAGCGTATGATTTGTACGTATCTATCCGCAAGGGTCTTCCCGAGGAGTTTGCAATCGGCGGACAGCAGCGATATGGGGCAATAGGAGGCCATTTGTTGTGGGTCCCTGTGCGGTTTCAGGAACGTCAGAATTACGGATTCTCGCATGGATCTCGGCAGCTCTCCCTTCTTCAGCGCCGCCGCAAACACCTCTACTAATCGAGGGACCAGGTGTACCGAGAATGTCGTGTAATATTCTAGGGGGAACCCATCTAATCCCGGAGCTTTATTTCGGGCCAGGGCACGCAGGGCCCGTGTCACATCCGCCGAGGCTATTACCGTGTCTAGAGCCTCCCTCTCTGTCCTCGTGATCGTTGGGAGGGGTAGGGGATCAAGAAATCGATCCACTACAGGTTGCGGGGTAGAGGTTGGGTCGCTATAGGTTTCCGCATAGTAGTCGCGGAAGGCGCCCAGAATCCCCGCCTGGGAACGCATGACCAACCCTCCAGGGTCCAGTATCTCAGTAATGGGCTTGGCATCCGTGTCCTGCCTGGCTAGCCACGCCAATAGAGTGCCCGTCTTATCTCTCTCGCTATGCATCCGTGTAGCGTAAGATCGGAAGTTGTACTTTCGTAAGTCCGCGGAGGCGGTTTGGTAGGCAGTTTTTGCCTCGGCGATACTTTGCATCTCCTCTTCGGATGTGACGTCCTGTTTCGTGAGGGTCGCCAGGCGGCGCTCCGCAGCGGTTAGGGCCTGTTCTAGTACGCGCTTAACTCCCGTTATTTGCTTCAAGCACTCACCCCGGGCCACCACCTTAAACGCATCCCATTCCACCAACTTGGATGATGCTGTACCCGGATTGCGTGCAAAATAGTCTTGGATGCTATTCTCCTGATCGTGTCGGAAGACCTGGTCCGACAGACAGTCCCGTGGTAAGCACCACGTGGGGACCGGCGGCTGTGGGGGCCGCCAGTGCAACTGGAGAATGTGGGCATCGTGATCGGATATGATCCTGCCCAGGTAGTCCGTGTGGGTAATCGTGGGCAAGATAGTCGCCGAGCATAAGAAGCGGTCAAGACGGACGCGCAAATTGTGGGGGATGGAGTGAAAGGAATACAATCGCACCAGGGGGTGGCGCATTCGCCAAGCATCGGTGAGTGCCCAGTGGGCGATCCAAGCCCGGAATCTGTCAGTTTGCTTATATGCCGGGGAGTGCAGTGGGGGCGGGTGTGAGCGGTCAAGGTTCCAGTCAAGCGTGCAATTATAGTCTCCTCCCAGAACCCACGGTACGGAAGCGAATGGGGCAAGGACCCCCGTGAGATGGTCCCAAAACTTGTCTTGTTCCACATTGGGGGCGTAAATGCTACCGAGAAGCACGACCTGTCCGTCCAACAGCCCCTCCAGTAGCGCATATCTACCTTCTTTGTTGACCACCCTCCGAAGCTCCTGGAAGGCGGTCCCCGGTCGCACCCAGATCAACGCCCCCGTGCGAACGCAGAGTAGGTTGTCGCGCAAATGAGCCCCCTCCACTTTGACTGTAGTTTCCCCACCTCTTTCGCAATGAGATGCATCTCTTGTAGAAAGACTATCGGGGCGCGGTGTCGTTTTGCATAGGAGTACACCGTATACCTTTTGCGTGGAGTATGAAGCCCCCTAACATTCAGGGTAAGGATGGTAACATCAGTGTGTGGTGTATGAGGTGTCGTGTCTCCACGCCTGCTCGCCATGCGCGGGAATTATGCCCATTGCAGTGCACAAAGCGCGGTCGCCCCAGCTGGTTGTGGGTGTCTGTGTCCTCCAACGCCGTGTAAGCATAAGCAGGGGATGTCGGGGTCCGTATCCTTCCATGTGAGGGGTGGGAAAGTGGTGAACTGGGACATGTAACTGAACAAACAGGGTCGGGAAACATTCCCAATGCCTAGGGCCCATCGCCAGGGACGATGCGTCCAAACCGGTTTACCCAATTAAGGGGGGTACAACTATATAAGAAGGGGGCGGCGGTGCATGCGTGCCGGGCTAGCAGCGTATCGGGCCGTGATCAGGGGAAATGGACGTTGCTCCTGTTATAGCAAGTAACGAAACTGAGGTCAGAGTTCGGCCTGTGGGGAAGGAAGTGCACTTAGCTCGACGTTAGTGTCTGAAGTCCCTTCTCATTTCGCTCGGGAGCCAGATTGTTCATCCAGAATGAGGTCCGCCGTCTGCGGAGTGACCATGGGAGGCGTCACGGAGTCCTCCCCCGATATTGTGTCGTCACTGTCATTCTCCCCCTCCGATGTAAAGATATGTGGTGGCCGGTCGATGCCGTCCGGCAGGGGGGATGCCTGCAAGTCGATCACCGCTTGTAGAGCCTCTCTTCGTTCCTTCACAATTTGCTCTAGGTCAGGAGAGTCCTGAGTGTGTGCACGATCTCTGCCACTCATTCCACCCCGCGGGCGCCGTTGTGATCGCTTTCCGGATCGTGAAGGTTTAGGGTGTGGGTCTCTTGCGATCTCCGCCCTAGACTGTCGTGTGCAATGCAGGTCCGCCTAATCTTGGGCTTCCGCGGCGTTGGCAAAAAACACAGTAGAATCGGTGTGGACCACCCTGAGGCGAGCTGGGAAAAGCAAAGAGTATTGAATATTGTTCTCTCGCAGCCTGCGTTTTACATTCAGAAAGGAGGCCCTTTGTTGTTGAACTGCTCTAGCATAGTCCGGGAACACCATTATTCGTTGGTTGTCGACCCGCAGGGTGCCCGCCACACGTGCCGCGCGTAGTATCGCATCTCTATCCCGGAAGTGGAGGAACTTTGCTATCAGCGGCCTTGGGGGTGCCCCCGGGGGCGGTCTGCGAGCCGGGACCCTGTGGGCTCTTTCCACAGAGAAGAATGCGGAGCGATCCTTTTCCGGGGTGAAGGACTTCACCCATGTCTCCAGATATTGCAGGGGGTTCGTGCCTTCGATTCCTTCAGGCAGCCCTATTACACGAATGTTGCAGCGCCTTGAGCGCCCTTCTAAATCGTCCGCCCGTTCCTCCATAATGGTTAGGCGATGTAGCACCTCCTGGAGAGTCTGCTGGTGCTTGTCGAGCGTTGGCTGTACGTCCTCCATTTTCTTCTCCCCGTCCTTCACTCTATCCACCAGTTTCCGATGGTCATCACGGATAAGGCTGACGTCCGTCGCCAACGTCCCGAGTCGCTCCTCCATTGCGACTCTGGAATGCTCAATGGCAGCCAAGACCTGGTCGAGCTTGACGGAGACCGAGGAGTCAGGCTAGGTCTCCACCGCGCCCACCCAGGTCCGGGCTCTGGGCATCCTCTCTGGGGCCGTCTCGGGAACCGTCGTCTGTTGTGTCCCCCTGGGCTTCCCCATCGCCGCTGCTGAAGACGCGGGCCTCCCCTCCCCCCGGGAAGGCAGGGGGGTCTCCTCAGGAACGCCCCGCACCAGCGACCCGTGCCCCCGGCCGCAGCCTCCGAGTTCTACTATAGACCGCCTCAGATCCAGGAGACACTCCGCTATCCTGCCCTCGCCTGCGGGCCACCAGGGAGTCACCTGCCGTCGATCTCGGGGATCAGTAGTCAGAGCAGGTGACAGGCTCTGTCTCCACACGCTTCTCCCCTCGCTGCAGGCCGTCACGGGTTCGGTGAACACTTCGCACTCTGGGTGCCATCCATTTGTGTGCCTCCCGGTAAGGCAGGGCGTCCCACTGGTGCTGGCAATCTCCGGCCTCCGGTGCGGGTCCCAGGCTCCTCTACAGCGGTGTCTCGCCGGGCGCCATTTTGAGGTCAGGCGTCCCGGCCCAGCGTTGAAATACACCAGGGCGTCCCCCGCAGCTCCGCTCCCACCGCGGGTGTCGCAGCCCCCAGGCGCCCCCCGGGGGATGTAGCGTCTCTGGTCTGCACCGTCTTGCCTGCTCACCTGCGGGGCCGGCCAACGCGCGGGGCGCGCGCCGCTGGTGTCATGGCCGCCCTGTCTCCTCGCACCGCCGCAGGCAGGGGAACGATCGAGCCCTCAATCAGCCGCTGGTACTGCACCGGGATCGCCCCGATGGGGACCCCCAGGGAAATGCGCCGGCTCCAGTACAGTCTTCCCCCAGGGTCACCGTCCCGAAGCTCCGGGACCGCTCGCCGCCATCTTGCGTCACCGAGTCTCGGTGCAGCGTCTCAACGCCCCGCTGTTGCACTTCTCCCTCTCTGCGCCGCGTCTTCTCAGGGTAGCAGACGCCAGAGCCATTCCGACACCCAGGGTTGCAGTTTCAAGTGGGAGCAACGCCTGGAGTCAGTCATTTGTCCGGCCCGATTGGGGAGCCCTAGCAGACTGCGACCGCCATGGTAGCCGGCTTGGCCACGCCCCCTGCACAGAATATGGATATCGCCGATTTACACTATTTTTTAAATGACATTGAACTCCCAGAGATACCATTAACTGAGTACACAGACTTGGAAGCTCCTATAACACTAAACGAAATAGAGGCAGCCATATGGCAAATGGCAAGGGGAAAAACACCTGGGGCAGACGGCTGGCCTCCAGGATTTTACTCAACCTTCCTGACTCAGTTTGCCCCCTCCCCCCCAATTACATCGCATGTATATGGGTGCTTACGACAAAGGTATCCTGCCACCTTCTTTTAGGGAAGCTATACTAGTAGTACTCCTAAACCATGTAGGGATCCCTTACTTCTTGACTCGTACCGACCCCAGTCCTTACTAAATACAGACTATAAGATTCTAGGAAGAATTCTTGCAAATAGACTGATGCCCCTGACACAAATACTGGTACATCAGGACCAAAACGGTTTCATATCAAAACCTACGAAGGTTATTTATGCTCATGGGCTGGGCCAAAGTAACAAGCACATATGGTTGGGTGGCATCACTCGACATAGAAAAAGCATTCGATACGCTGGGTTGGCTGTATTCCCGGGAAGCGCTAAAACGATATGGACTAGGCCCCCACTTCCTAAGATGGGTTTCATTGCTATACAATTCCCCAACTGGACGAGTCCGCACTGGTACAATCATTTCATAACCATTCAATATAAAACGGGGTACACGACAGGACTGTCCTTTATCCCCAATCATATTTGCCCTAGCAATGGAACACCTAGCATGTACACTCCGCAAACACGCACGAGAATGGGGACTGCGAGTTCACAATGAAGGACATATAACATCACTACATGTTTATGATGCATTAGTATACCTTAGGGATAACGCATCAAACTTACCACAACTGATGGGACTGCTGAACAGATTTGGAAATATATCAGGACTCAAAGTAAATTGGACCAAATTCCTTCTCTTCCCACTGACAAAGCTGAAGGCCGAACAGCAGGAACTACTCCCAGCCAATCCACTTCAATGGAGCTGCAACACATTTAAATACTTAGACGTCCAAGTCTACCACTCACCTCCTGATTTAATGGACAGAAACTTGGGAAAAACCCTGACTAGAGCCAAATCATCTCTACAGTTTTGGACAAGACTGCCCCTGTCACCCATGGCCTGTATTGCTATAACCAAAATGCTGCTGCTGCCAAGACAGATATATTTCTTCGCAGCCCTCCCAATACAAGTACCCCAAAAATTCTTCATTGAACTCAGAGCATTATTAGCAACCCCTATATGGGGCACAGGAAGAAAAAGAGTTTCACTCGCAAAATTATATGGGCCCACCTCTGAAGGAGGTCTGGGTGCCCCAAATTATGAATACTATTACGCAGCTCAATTACAATGGCCAATGAGGTGGATCGCAGGACACAATTTTATTGAACTGGGACATTGGACTGAAGTAGTCCAACCACATACAATCCTAGAATGGCTCCTCTGGCACAGAGAATATAATTCCCCCAAAAACAGACAACCTATTAAAGTCCATCTTGTTTTTGTTCTTCCCATGAAGCAAAGCCTCTTTACCACTTCTCTGATTGGTGTCTAATGCTGTTTCACAAGTGCTCTCTATTCAGGAACTCTTTTTAGGTCTTGCCTAGTGACACGGCGCGAAGCGCTGTCGCTAGCGAGATCTATTGTTGTCGACTTGCCTCGGAAGGGGGACAGGACATGTGCACGCTCACAAAAGTATTGCAATTGTGGACGGGTTCGTGAACGCGTACGATGGTGTTAGATTAACTTGCAAGAGAGGGGATGTGCACGTGTACAGCTGGTGCCGCGTTTACGCGCCCCCTGCTACCTTGTTCTGATTAGTTTTCAGGGCCAATGTGTACCTCACTGCAGAAAAACATATCTTCTACTGAATGTTCTAATTCCCATTTATAAGAGATGACTTCTTGCCTGCTTAGTTTGCCTACTTGTATATTTTATCCTAGCATGGATTGTGCAGAGAGAGATACATCACTCTGGATTTCCCATTGCCAAGTCACTTTCATGTGGTAATGTTGAGTGTGAGCAGGATTTCGGCCTCCCTTTTCTGATTAGATAAAATACTGTCTAATATCCACGTGACTGGTCTGGAATCTCGACCTCCATTCGGGAAGATAGAATGAAGAGAGCGAGGGACGGGATTCCAAAGGAGTCAGTTGGATGTCCCCTTCTTGATGAGAGAACCTCAACCCGAACTGTTGAATAAATATATTATAACTTACGTGTGGCGGTTTAAGTTATTGAAGATACGGCACTGGCGATGAGCGGGATTGAGGAGGGGACGCCTGCGCAGATTGTGGAAGTCGCCGTGGCAGCATAGAGGTATCGCAGTGACACCGTGATGGCTGTTTCTTCCGGCGGCATGGAGGATTGCACGCTGTGACAGCACAGTGACTGTGGTATTTGAAGGCTGCGGTGGGTGAGTCTCGTTGCTGCTGACTTCAGATTCAGGTTTGGACAGGCAATCAAAGTGGCCAGGCGGCGGGGCACACGCACTATCGCAAGCCAGTGCATGGGAGTCAGCTGAGTGATGCATTGGCCGGCGAGAATCTAATGCAACGACATTGCCGACAATGAGAAACAAAGAAAAGTGACGTAGCACCACGCTGTGGCGGCCATTTTACAGCGTAGGGCAAGATCTCTAATTAAGCATTGAGATCACGCTGTAGTTACATCGTTGAGACGTTTTTCAAGTGGAAATTTGTTACAGCAACAATTTATGTGAATTAGCAACAGTGATTCACACACTTGGAACATGGAATTAAAGAATGAATGATAATCTTGCACCACAATACAGAACCAGTATCATCTATATATATATTAAATGAAAAAACCAAAGGTTTCACACATGTTATAGTTAGCTGGACATTTCACTCGTAAAAAACCAATGAAATTCCCCCGTTATAGTTAGTTCAGCTAACTATAACTCGCGTGCCCGCAATGCACTACTGATGATGTCACATATTACATCACTCATGACATGGTCACTGACATCACTCATGACATCACTGATGACATCTCAAATGACATCACTGATGACATCACTGATGACATCATCCAGTGAATGTGTGTTTTTCTGAAAATTAAATATATTTTATATATGTATATCTCAAGGTCAATGGAAGAATAAATGGGTATATAAGTGTCTAAATGGATGCTTTGTTTTTGAAAAATGTATTGTGTAACTGACTGATTAAGTGTATCATAGTGAATACATGGCTTACTGAGTAATGTTTAAATATGAAAATATCTGTATCAGTCTCTCACTTTGTGTATAAGTGGCTGCATGGGTTGGTGATTAGCTTCATGGGTGTCTATATAGGTTATTAGTTGTTTTTTTGAGTATCAGTCTGAGTGTCTGCATGGTTCGGTGGGGGGTATTACGTAGTGCATAGGTGCATGAATGAGTGATTCACTCTTTGTATGTGTTGAAGACAGCATGTGTGCAGGACTGTATGGGTGGGTGAGTGTGTGTATGTGTGTGTTAGTGAGTGAATGACTGTCTCAATAGTGTCTTTATGAGTAACTACATATCTATTAAACTAGTATATGTGACTATTGGTGTATATAAGTGAGTCTATGTGAGAGTGAGAGATTGAAAGAGTTCCTGTATGAATAAGTATGTGTTTCTATAAGTGACTGTTTATAAGACTAAGTATGTGTAAGTTTCCGTAGAAGTAAGTGTGGTGGTGTGTGTATAACTGTATATGCAAATAAATGTATGTTTGTTTCTTTATTAGCATGAGTGAGTATGTGTGAGTAACTCTATGGATGAGTGGCATTGTGTAACAGGATGTATAGGTGTATGAGTACATATGATGAGTGAGTACATGTATGAGTGACTGTATAGGACTGTTGGTGAATGAGTGGATGTGTATGTGGTTCTTAGAATTACTGAAGAGGTTGTTGTAACTGGTATTGGTATGTCCATTGTTTTGAAAATTTTAGTCTCTATTTTTGAATGTGTGTATCAAAGGTTATATTAGGGGAAGAGGAGGTCTGCCACTCTATCACAAGGATGTTGTCATCAGTGATGTCATCAGTGATGTCATTTGAGATGTCATCAGTGATGTCATGAGTGATGTCAGTGACCATGTCATGAGTGATGTAATATGTGACGTCATCAGTAGTGCATTGCGGGCGCGCGAGTTATAGTTAGCTGAACTAACTATAACGGGGGAATTTCATTGGTTTTTTACGAGTGAAATGTCCAGCTAACTATAACATGTGTGAAACCTTTGGTTTTTTCATTTAATTTCTAAGGTTTTTTAAATGCTAATTCCTAACTATAACGTGTGTGAAACCTTTGTTTTTTTCATTGAATTTCTAAGGTTTTTTAAATGCTAATTCCTAACTATAACGTGTGTGAAACCCATGGTGTTTTCAGTGAATTTGCAAGGTTTTTTAAATGCTAATTCTTATTTACCTTTTTTTTTTTTTATTATTTTTTTTTCAATTTTTTTTACATATTTTTATTTTAATTTTCTATCCTTTTTTAAAGACTATGGTTAAATTTTAAAAATTCTTCAATATATTTTTTATTTTTACCATTTTTTTAAACTAAACAGGTAAGATTTATTAGTATAACATAGTGGTTTTTTTTTCCCTTTTTTTTTTTTTTAGTATTTTTTTAACGTGCGCGTACGGTAAGCGCACGTCTTGCTTTTATAACGTTAGATTTCTACGCTGCTTGCGTTCATTTACGCAATTTGCGTAGACGTACGTCACGCGTGCGCAGCGCGTAACGCGTACGCTGCACGCGCATGTTACGCGGAAGTGAAGGGGCGTGCCTGTTTTGCGCATGCGCGCGTGCGCGTGTCTTTTTTACGCGCATGCGTACTTTTGCCGTAAGCGCTCCGTAAGCGCACCGTAAGCGTAACGTACGCGCACGGTATGTCATGTGATCAAGAAACAAAACTTTTGATTGGTTTAAAGTACTTTCAGTTCTAGAACTCTCCTACACCACACCCATTCCCCTCATTTCTGCTTGTGATCCCTTAGGAGAAGGAGCTGAGTTGTCTTTGTGATACGATGGCAGAACAGCAGACCTCTTCTGAGAGTGAGGCTAGCAGCACTACCTTGAGGCAGAGAAAGAGGAAACAAAAGAGCTCTTTCATATGGGAGTATTTTTCTTTTCCAGAGGGCAAGAAAAAGGTAAATGCACCCTTAGTGACTTGTAAGCTTTGTGACCGTGTACTTTCAAGAGGGAATCCCAACAAGAAGTATTACTTCGGGAATCACACCATGTTGAGACACCTTCATGATGTACACGGTAGGACATATGCTCGACATACTGAAGGTAACCCTTCAGTAAGTCAACCAAGCACATCCACAGCAGCTCAGCCTGGTCCATCATCTGCAGGGCCGAGTCCATCTTCGGCAGGTCAGCTGAGCCCTTCATCTGTGGGGGGAGCATCTCCTTTTTCTGGTCCTCTGGAAACCAACCATCGGTTTGCGAGGGTTTTAATTCGGTGCGCCACTTGTCATGATCTAATTTGTCATAGGGAGACCAGTGTTGCCCTAGTGAAAAATTTAATAGATCAGCACATTTGTCGTACCGACTAATATTCCCATTCTTTCTTTCCTCTGTCCCTGCATGAACACAACGGCTCTTTTAAGAGCCAACCTTACCTTTCAACTTTTTTTTATATATTTTTTTAAACTTTTTTTTATTTTATTTTTACCGTACGCGTACGGTACGCGTAATCTTTTTTTTTTTTTTTTTAAAACACTAAAAATCAATTATCACATTACAAGGTCCTTGAGAGACTACAATGAAAAACTGAAAATGTGATTGTGGAGAAGTGGAAAAAAGGGACCATGACATTTTTGACTTACCATACCCACTCAAAAAATTATTTATTAATTAAAATTTAATTTTAATTGCTTTAAAAATGGTTCAAGTTTTCGAAAATTTTCTATCTCAATCTGAAAAAAAAGAAAAAAGTATTAATATTTAATAAAACATTTTATAATACAGTACACATATTTACATAATTTCCAAAAACAAATTTTTTGCCTTTTTTTTGCTGTTTTAAGAATATATTGCATTTCACTATAAATCATGAAAGCAATTGCATTCATCACTTAACAGCGGGCAAAAAAATAACAATCTCAAAGATTGTTTAAAAAAAGCCCAGAATCTCTTCTCAGTTAAACATAACATTATCAAAATGCAAAATATTATTCATTAAAAATATCATCTAATAACAAAAACTATTTCTAAAAAATACCGTCTGACAATTTTCTTACAGAAGCATAATCTCAAAAATAATATATCTCAAATAAATCCACAATACATCTAGTTTTCTTTCTTTTAGGCCAAATGTTAATTTTTGAAATTAATTTTTGATTAAATTTCCAACGATAATCCAATAAAATAGCTCCCCCTTTACATCTAATGCAAATGTAAAATCACCAGAGCAATACGCAATAAATCTCTGCCTGTAATTCCTCTTTGCACACAGAGTCATGTTTTCATATTAGTCTGAAAACGTAATTTCTTTGCCAATTTCAAAGCACACCTACTACTCTTTTTTTTGGCAAGTGATAAGTACTTTTACAGTCTGACACATTATGAATCCACTTTTCAGATTCTTAAAAAAGCACATGTCCAAACAACATTTTCAGACCAGCAACATGTGTAACCTGGGTGACTGACTACACTCCAGCAAGGGCAACCAGCCTTAGTGATGCTGAATGTATTTGCATTACTGACTGAAACCTCAAACCCCACTCGGTTGTGAATACTATGCATGATTCCACAGGATATGCAGCTGGCTGTGTGCTAAGAGTCTGCTTCTGCAGAAAAAAATACCTCCCCCTTTCCATCTAATGCAAATGTAAAATCACCAGAGCAATACCAAACAGCTTTCTGAGACCAACAACATGTGTAGCCTGGGTGACTGACTATACTCCAGCAAGGGCAACCAGCCTTACTGATGCTGAATGTATTTGCATTACTGAGTGCAACCTCAAACCCTTAAAGTATTCCTTATTTATACCAGTACACCTTAATTTATCGTGAAAACATAGTCCATATTATTTTACATGTTCCTCACATTTAAATTTCTCCCAAAACAGAAAATGATAAACACAACTTCAACAAAAGGAATTCCAATTCTATTATTCATTTCTTAATTTACCATATACATCCCCTCTCAAACTCTAAACTCACCTTTAAAATTAGTTAGTTGTGAAAGAAATGTGGCACTCAAACAGCAGATTATCAGAGCCAGGATCTCTGTTCTGTACACCTCTCTCCTCTCAGTAGAACCAGATAATGGCAAAGTTTCCCTCTCTTTTTCCTCACATATACATGTAAGTTTCAAATCTCAGTGCTTCCCCCTTTTTTTCAAATGTAATCACACATTTCTATTGGTTGAAAACCAACCCTTTTCCAAAAGTACCCTTCCCCCAACTTGACTTCTGCCTAGTACCCTTCCCCCAACTTGACTTCTGCCTGCTACCATACCAACAGCTCTTGAAACACTGCTGTGTAGAGTTCGGTCAGAAGTTCACCAAACAATGTTTCATTTCCAAAGAGCAGGAGTGCTTGACTTTTTAAACCTAACAGCAAATCCATAGTACTGTTCTTTGGTAACACATTTTTCTGTACCAATACAAAACATGCTTCTATAAATTTACACATACAGCCTAGTTTTTATGGTAGAATGGTATGAAACAGCCAATCAGTTTTAAAAAAAAAAAATATGTATGCCTCCATTTCCAAACTGTCTTTCATTTCTTTTTACCATTCTACTGAATTACACCTCCTGAGTGCATCCAGTTCTCCTTTGAAGATGTTCACAGTGTGGATTGTAGGGCACAGCTATGTCTTCTGGAGTGAAAAGTATGCAGAGAAAACAGGTATGGTGAGAGACCTTGCTTTGCCAAATGTAGACATTAAATGGATTGGTCAGAGAGGGTTAAAGTGGAACCAATTGATGCCATTGGTGAAATCCTTCATGCAAATCCAACACCCTGACCTCATAATAGTGCACTGTGGTGGCAATGACCTAGGCACTTTGACTGGGGTAGGTCTGGAAATGCTTATGAAGGAGACCTTTGCACAACAGTTTTCACTTTTCCCTAAAACTGCCTTTGTGTTTTCTAACATATGCCAAAGGCAAAAATGGAACTGGTCCAATCATTTCTGTCCACAGATTGACAAAGCAAGAAAGCACGTCAACAAATCTGTTTCTGCTTTCCTCCGAGACTATGGTATGGGTTCCATTTACCACAACAAATTGCGTTACGACATGCAAGACATTTATAGAGGAGATGGTGTGCACTTCAATGATGAAGGGAACAGAGTCTTCCTCTTGAACCTTAGACTCTGCATCGGTACTTACTTGTAGGTACCACTAAAAAATCACTTCATAAACACAACAGCTCTTTTTAGAGCCCCCTAATATCTAAACACTTAAATCTGCATTTCATTTCATTTTTTATTTTTTTTTTCTACCGTACGCGTACGGTAAGCTTACCGTACGCGTACCCTGCGATTTTTTTAAAAATTAATAAATGTTTTTTTTTGTACTTTTCTGTCCTTCTTTGACCCCCTTTCAAATGTTAGGGGGTCTGTAACTCTCTTCCTTGCCCCCTTTTCAAGTTATCTCCCTTTTTTTTCTGACTGAAACACACGAAATGGCGGCCGCCGCTTCCTGGTTTCGACCGATTCGAATGTTTACTAAGATCTATCAGCCAATCAGAATCGCGCTCGCGCACGTCACCGTACGCGTACGGTAAGCGCACCGTAAGCGCACCGTAAGCTGGCTCAGATATATATATTGATTTAAAGGCTATTTTCTCAGAATCTACTGAACAGATTTACACCAAACCTACAAAAGGCACTTCCTTGACCTGAGGACTACCTCTCTGCCAAATTTCATTTAACTCTGTTCAGCCGTTCGGGCTGTAGCTGTGTCTAAAGGTCCTATGGAAAAATGCATGGGAAAAACGCGTTTTGGGACCCCCCTTTTATCTCAGCCCCCGCTTGACGAATCCCCCCGAGACTTTCAGGGTAGGAGCGGAGTGCAGCGCCCCACCTATTTTGAAAATTTGGCGAGGATTCGTCGACCGGCGCCAAAGTTATTCAAAATAGAATGTTGCGGATTTCCTATGGTAAGAGGGTCCTAACTATAACTACCTACTGGCGACCGCCAGTAGGTAATATATATATATATATATATATATATATATATAATTTTTTCTTTCTTGCGTACGTAAGACAGGATTTGACCCTACATTTATTTTAGTTAGTGGGCTATAATAATTTTAAGACTGTGGAAGGAATCAATGCCCCAGCATCTTTTCTATCTGATCCTGGGGAACCTGTTCAGGAGTGGGAACAATGGAGAGAAGGGTTTGAAGCCCATCTGGAGGCAATTAAAGGAGAAATTTACTGAAAGAAGGAAATTGGCAATTTGAAAAAAAAAATTAGGGTCGGAAGGAAGAAGAATTCTACAACATTTGCCAGAAAGTATTCAGATGATGAAAGCGAAGATGACTCTGATGTTTATGAATTGGCTATTCAGCAATTGGAGCTACAATATAAAACAAGCATTAAAAATGCTATAGGTCTTGCCTTTGATTAAGTTAAAGCCATTTGCTTTGCTAATGGTATTGTATAGCAAAGCAAATGGCTTTAACTTAATGAAAGGCGAGACTTATTGCATTTTTAATGCTTTTTTTTATTTTTGTGAAGCCCTCTATGAGAGTGCATGTGTTTTTCAGTTATGTTCTTTGTGTGCTTTACTTCTCCTTTTTGCTCTGTGTTACTCTCTCTCTCTCTGGTCCCTTTACTTCCCTGCCCCACCCAACCTCCCAATCATTTAATCCACATGCATTATAAATATCTTCACCTTGCTTCCAGGGAACTTCACTAAATACGAGAGACTACCTACTGCTCTATGGCCAACTACAGTTCTGATCGGACTCACAGGGAGAAGAAACCACACCATCATCAGAAACTAACCTCATCTTCCTACTGCTTTCTATTTACAATGCTTTTTGTTTCTAATTTTCTACATAAAAATTCCCTGACTGCTGTAGTTAAAAGCATTGCTACAAAACCCACGAACCCACGGGTTCACAGGAGAAGCTGTTCTTTAATCCACATTCCTGTCCCTAGTGACATGTATCTTTCTTCCAGGCTTCACACGAGACGCTTCACTGTCTCCCTCTTACTTTATTGTTTCTACATGCTAGAAGAGCTTCAACATTTCTGCATTCCTCGCCGACTTCAAAGGCCTCCGCTGCCGTTGCCTCATGTTCCATCTTTGTGCTCCGTCCTAGCACTCAATGCCATTGTGCTTGGGCTTCTGCCAGAAGAGATAAAGAAGCCGCTGAAGGGTCATGTTGCTTTTTCCATCAAACCTCTACAGAGCTGGATCTCCTCGGGCAACCCTGCTGATCCCTGGTCATGCATTTGTAATGGTGACCATTTGTACAACAGCTTTTGCTATATGAATATTCAGCTTCTGGAAGCCTTTTTTTTCCAGGTGATTTTTTTTTTCGTATTGTTTTGTACTGTAGTCTCTTGTGAATTTAAACGTTGTTTTTTGTTTTTTTGTGCTGCTCTGCGAAGGTGTTTTGCCGGTGTTTATTAGTAGAAAGTATGGCTACCACTACAGACACCAACGTTATAATCTTTTTAACAGGGCGCCATTCTTACTGCATCAACAAAGCCCATCTTCATCCATGTGATCTAATTTTATTGCCACAGTAAAGTTCAACAATTTGTTAATGAAAGCAAATAAATCAGAAATACATACACAGTTTAGAAAGGCTTTACTTTAAAGTACAATGAAGTAGGAATGTAGCACTTGAGAAAGAAAGTCCTGAGGCGAGAGGTTTTCACACCTTCAAAATGTAAATTCAGCATCAATCTGCAGACTTCCCTCTCCTTTGCCGGGAGGTCTCCCATACTGGGATCTCTTGTGCAGGGGGCCCAACTGCCTTTAGGATACCTACCTTGGGCACACCCTACACTCAAGTTCTTTTGGGCCCTCAAAGGGCCTGTGCTAGTTCATGCCAACTGCAACTGCATAGGTGGTAGACAGGTAAGGACTGTGTGGCGCAACGACCCCAGCCGCCGTTCCACTGCAGCCACCTTCCGACTTGCTGTCAGCACCCTTTTGAGGGTCCTGTGATGCTGATGTTATTTTTGGTATTAAAGAATGCCTTAAAGGGACCCGGAGTGTCCCCACCAATCATGACCTCACCTGACAATCTGCTTAAATACGACAGACCTAATATCACATCATACATTGAAAGCTGGAAAGAAAAAGTGTTTACAGTACATTCAACATCACACCACTCATGACAGTCCTGATTTAGTTCCTGCAAAGAGTAAGCACTCTTGGGGGTGGTGGGTGGCCACACAAGTATTGGCAGTACTGTGGTCTCCCTTAAATCGGTGTCGGTATGGTGCTGGGGCAGGCGTCCTGATGCAGGGGGCAAAGGAGGAACTATCAGGTCATTTCCGGCAAACACTCTCCGCCCCCAGAAGCACATTAGCACTTCCAGGTCGAGTAGACGTGGGCAATCTATGCCCCCGCCAACCTCCCAGGCTCAGGGCGAGCACTACAAACCCAGTATGGCTGCCACCTCCCCCGCCATAGTGCCAATATCGGCAATACTCCCCATCCCTCCCACGGCAATCACTTAAAGAAATAATCAGACAAGACACATTCTTAATGGAGAAAAATGCTACAGGTTTATTTGCATAACAAATATGCCAACATGGTGGGTTATCTTACGGGCGATCCCAGGGCAGGCAGCACTTCGCCGCCTGCCCACCTGATGAGCCAAAATACACCGTGGCCCAAGCCAACCGGTGTTTGTTAGATTTGGGGGAGGGGATAGCCCCTGCCACCGGTGGACAACCAGTCCACCCCCTTACTCATGCCCCCCCAGCTAAGGGGGGCGGAGCGTTGCAGGCAACCCCCGGTTGCTTAGGTCCACAACCGCCCGTAGGACTAACAGGGCGCTGTCACTCCTCCAGGGTCCAACGCGAGGACCTCCCTGGGGATATTTGGCTTTAGCACCCTTACTGTGCTCCTGCAGAGGGTACCCTTCTGTACCTTACAGCCTCTGGATCGCCCTGTAACTCCGCCACAGCACTGGGTGGGGCCACCGTCACCCCAGGGCCCCCCACCAAGGTAGGCATCTTTACCTCTATCCTCCTGATTCCCAGGTCTTTTCCCGGTGCAAGGTCCCTGTTCACCCTGGACAGGTGAACCCCTCATAATCAAAACGCCCTGTGTACCTGGCCTGCTAAAATCCATGCCTGATAAAGCTAAACCACCTCTGTTCAGTGAATTTTACGCATGGTACTTTTAACTTCATGCACAAGGATTCCTGGCCTCCCCTGGCCCGGCTCCTCGCCATACTAAACGAGGGGTTATCCCTGACCCCTAAAACTCATACGCTCCCCAATTAGCTGCTCATCTTACGCATGGAGACTTCACATCTTCCAGCATTGCCTTCCTACCCAGGAAAGTCAATTCATGCCTCCCCTATTGTATGACCAAACTGATGGGAGGGGAGAACACCCCCCCGACTGTCGCAGCTTCTAAAGCAAGATGTTCCAGCGCATGCCTGGGACCCCCGCCAAATTATCTCAGTAGTGTGCTGCAGCTTCTACCCCAAGCTGTGCTCGCGCATGCCTGGGCCCCCCAACCCAGTTAAATAAGTGGTGGAAAAACCCATGCTAACCATTTATTGGATTGCGCCCGACGCGCCGCACACTGGCCCTAGCCCAGACCTTAGATCCTGGCAAAATAAAGAAATGCTTAGTTGCTAGCATCCTTTAATGAGCACTGCACACCATATTATACAACTAATCCAGCTTCCACCTAGTTGCACAATAACACTGCACCCCATCACCTCATTCACTTAAACTGTCACTAAGGCCACTCCCCTGGGTGGCCACTGACAGCTGTACTTATAAAACCTTGGGATTCCCATAATCCCACCTGCATGATGCGCTCTGCTGCCAAGTCCGCCCAGAAAGCTGCGTATGCTGCCCCTGAAAACGGAATGACTGCGAACGTACCTGTCAGGACCTGCATTGCCCCCTGAAAATCATGCCAGGTCCACTGGGCCATACCTCTATCTCCCAGCTGTGTGTAACAGAGACCTTTCAGCCAAACCTGGTCTGAATGTGCCCTTCCCCCTACCCCTTGAAGGGGGCAACACACCAACCCGTCTTCCAAAGCCACAATTGGGACATTATTACCCTCGTTGGCTGACCCCTCCCAAGGAGCTTTTGCTTAACTGAAGCAACCTGTGAACTTTGGTCTTTCACTATGTGTGAATACGCAGGGGATCTACACACCCAGGAGTCAGCGGATAGCTCCGTGAACCCCTGCATTCTTGTGTGGCCTTCCTAAATGCCAAGCTATACCTATGGTAACACTTCAATTCTGAAGTGCTGGGCTGCGCCAGAACTGTAATGAGTCTTCACCTACACAAGTCACCCAACAGACAGGTTGGCCCTTACTATCCTGTGTTCTGGTGCTAGAGTTGGAGGGCCTTGCCTTCACTTGTTTCCCCCCGGGAAACACACAATACCCATGCTCTGGCCGCAACGCAGTGATGCCCTCGTGTTGCATCGACTCCCTGGTCAAATGAACGTGCCAAATCCAACTACTTAAGCCTACACCTTGACTAAAGTGCTTCCACCCTCTCTGGACCTGCGAAACCTGCCTTCACTTTTCCCCCTATAATGCCTCCACACTGGCTGCGCGCCGGATGTCAGATTCCGCGTGGTGCTATGGGGTCAAAATTAAGCATAACTCCTTAGATAACTGAGAATGCTTCAAAAGCTTGGCTTCCCATGGATATAGATGCTTTGTGGTAACACCAGAGCTGCAAAGTGAACCACTTGCGCCGAACAAGCAAACACCTGGACCCCCGGAACAAACTGCTCAAAGCGCACAGCACCAACAGCGCCAGCCCCGTGTCTGTTCGTGGTCAAGAACCTCATAACTAGGAAAACACTATGCCCCAGACTTAAAGACAGACCCACTCCTATCACCTTGTCCCCTCTCCTGAGTCAGGGTGGACCATAGACTGGTGCGCATGCCTTCTTCCCATAGTCCTCTTGCACATTTAAAGGAACCCTTGATGCTGTGCAGCCAAGTGACCTAACGCAAATGGCACCTAAAACGTTCTTGCTTAGATCAAGACATAACAGTAGGTTCTATCTTTGCATGGCACCGTCTGGTCTGCCGCCAGGCCACAGTTGCAGAAAGATGCACGTTCTGCCACCGCCAGACTTCGGAACCTCGACCCGTAAACCACATAAGCACCGACTGCACCCTGAATCCCCATACCCGTTTAAAACACTGGTGCCTTGAGTATTGAATCAAGCGTGGGGGTCTACAGATCCCTGTCCCCCCTTTGGGCACACGGCCACCTGTGCCCCTGCAAATCTCATCCACATTAGTTTTGCCAACAAATCAGGCCTTTACCGTATACCACCTGATTCAGGTTCGGCTCCAAAATAATTAAAATGTAGCGCAATGGAGCCACGCAAAGGTATTGAAACGCTCTACATGAGCGCCTGTTACATCACCTATTCAGCACAACTATCCTCATGCCCACTGCAAATGAACTCATGGCTGTCAATGGCACTGCGCAATGCTCGCTGCTCCAGGTGCAGCCCACCATACGCAAAGTTTAGCGGCCTGTGCAGAATCATGGGCTGAGAAGTCACAGCACCGTCACTGTCTCATGGCCTACTAAGGACCCTGCTTCCCTCTGCATCTGACTGTAGCTAAATTCAGGACTTCCACCTTGTTAATGGCTCAGAGACTGGAATAAGATTACAACCCATAATAAGCACATCTAACTTCTTTTGAATGGTACTTTAAATATGTAAATGTTTGAGACATGCTATGTATGAAATGAAATGCAGTGGCTGGTCACATTCCCTCTATACGCAAATTCCACCATAGAAGCGTTAGAGGCCATGGAAAAGTAACTGGACAACAGGACCAGACCACATCGAGTACCTACTGAATTTGTCTTGAAGCTAGCTGAAATAGCCCTCAAGAGAAACTATTTCAAATTTGATGATACATACTTTATGTAGATCAACCTCGGGCAACCCCCAAACCCACGTTCTTCATCTCCCACAGGGCCTGTGCTAATTCATGCCAACAGCGCCTGTGCTGGTGTTTGACAGGTAAGGACCACGTGCCAGCGACCGCCACTATACCCTGCGCCACTGAAACTTCACTCCTTTGAATGTTCATTAATGCTGATGTTGAATTTTGATATAAAAAGATACCATAAAGGGACCCGAACAGTCCCCACCAATCATGACCTCACCCGCCATAGGCCAGCATAGTTCCACTACTATCTGCCCACCCATCCTATGTGCATTGGCCCAGCCAGGCCAGCAAGTTGTCGAAAGACATTGAATTACTTTCCTGTCATAAGTGCTTGTCATCCCGTTAGAAAAAACAATTACCCTTGATGCACCCGTGAGGAATAGATGATAAACTGGATGTGTTCAATATCTTACCAACCTTCCTGTTTAAGAGATTTGCTGATTCATTTAGTGCCTTGACCGACTTACCACCTTTCCAATTCATCCTAGGTATAATGTTGGACCATGCTATTATGGCTCTCAGGAACCTCTTTGAGAACCAACACATTTCAGAGACAATTAGTTCAAATAAGTCCTTTTGACCTATCTCGGCCAAGTAATTTCCTCCTAAATGCATGATTACCACCCCCGGGAGGGTAAGCCTCCGGAGTAGCATTCTGTCCAACGTAGTTCTCAAGTTGACCAAGTGCAGCCCTCCTTGACCACAGGTCAGCTGATATCCTGCCCTTCTTGTCTGGGCTGCAAAGTCAACTGCAGAATAAAAGAACGTCCAACATCCCACATACGAGTGGCCCAACACCAGCACTACTGTAACACTTTGAAAGTAAGCAATGATGTATCCAGCTGCCCCATCACCTTATCATCTCCTCCACCTCCGTTGATAGGAGAATGCTGTAAAGTATGGGAAAGATGTAAAGCTAGAACATCACATCATGTTTAATGTCACATAGCCCTGTAGCAGTAAGACTTCCACCTGCATACCCTTTGGCCTGCTTGCCCGCCAGACCCATGCCTGCCGTCGCAGTGAGAGCTATAATGACAAACATACTGAGGGCACTGGCGAAGTGGAACTTTGCGTGTAGCATCCCATCCTCGTGTACCAAAAAGGGGCACACCGCCCTTGCGCCTGGTGAGCCAAAAAACACCTCCAAATTCCCCAATGGACAGCACTCATTCCTTGGTGCTCTGTGCAGCACAACATGGCCCCACCCATTTGGTCAGAGTGAGTAATGGTGACTGGCAAGGGACCATTGGCCATTGAATGTCCCCTAACTGCAAACCACCAAATCTGTCTTTTTCGCTCTTCATCACTAGTCCCCCCAGCCTCATTGCCCCAAAGAATGCCAGTGGGAAGGCTTCCCTGAAGAGGTGAACTTTTGCTGGTGACCTGCACACCTTTCAAGGCTGGCCATGATCCTAGCTAGTTTCAAGGTGTCTAAGGGGCGCCTGAAGTCTTGCTTGAACCCCTCCAATCTCTGCCAGCCTTTCAATTCCTTTTGCACCAGAAAAGGTTTTGTCCCATCTGCGTACCCCAGCATTTTTGCAAAGAAGGAAATAGCCGCAGTGTGCCAACTAGCATATGACACCCCTCACTTCTCAAAGCATCAAGAAATTCAATTATCGACTCAGGTAAAAACAATTCCCCCAACCCCTTACTTCCCTAAAACATGTGGAAGGTGTAAAATGCCCCCTAATACGCCTGCCTGCTTCTGGGTGCTAAACTGGCAGCCACAATGTCTGGTAGGACTGCGGGACCAAACTGCCATAGCTGGTCAGGGAACAGTGAAGGAGATTGCTTCCAGGTGGTGGAACCTAAAGGCCTGCATCTTAAAACGAGACAGAGCATCTGCTACATTGTTCAACATGCCAGGCACATGTTTAGATTTAAAATTTAAATTTAAATTTAGCCTTAAACATAGCAGTATAATTTATTTCAACAGTCTCAAGATCATTTTACACTTAGCTGCTTGTTGGTAGATGTATTCAACTACAGTCATGTTGTCTGACCAGAATACCACTGATTGGTTGCGGAACTTCTCTGGCCACATTGTGAGGGCCACTAGGATGGGAAGAGCTCAAAGAAACCAATGTTTGCCACCAACCCAGATTCAAACCAGTTGCTTGGACACCATTGGGGACACCAAGATCCACCCAATATGGTGCCAAAACCCACGCTGCCTGTAGAACCTGTAAAATAACCTAACTCCTAGCAGGACTTGGCCATACATCTGAACTGTTTGAATAGTTCAAGAATGCTTTCCAGATTCTCATGTCCTGCCACACTTCCCTTACCAGCCTAGTATGATGGTGTCTCAACTTCAGACCAGACATGCCCTGCCCAATTGACCTGGAAAATGGACAGCCCGTGGGTATGATACGCAGAGCAAAAAAGAGCTGCCCCACCCCCATCTGTAACTGACGAAATGTCACTTTCTTGGCCCTCAGGCATTCCTCCAGTGTCCTTGTAAACGGCTCAACTTTCTCCTGGGGAAGCCTAGACACACCTGCTTTAGAATACAAATCTATCCTAAAAAATTCAATTGTTGTAGCTGGTCCACAGGTCTTCACCTGTGCTAGCGGAACTCCAAACATTCTCATCAGTTCCTGAAAAACATACAGGGCCCTTCCACATTCCGCTGTGCCTAGGGGGACCATGAAACAGGAATTCATCTAGATAGTTCAGTACCCACTGGTGACCAGACCTCTGCTGGAGCGACCCCTGACCCTCCTGGTAGGTCGCTCCCCCTCCACGAAGCTCTGAATGTGTGCCCCTGCTGCCGCTGCCGACTCGCTGGTAAGTGTCCTTTGGCTTCTGTGCCACTTCTCCCCTGCTCTGTGACCCATTTTTGTGCTCTGTGCAAATCGTTTTTCCCCCCCTTTGGTGCCCCTTTGCCTGTGTGCCCCATTTTGCGCTCTGTGCCACTCGTTTTCCCCCCCCTTTTGTGCCCCTTTGCCTGTGTGCCCCGTTTTTGTGCTCTGTGCCACTCGTTTTTTCCTCCCCCTTTTGTGCCCCTTTTGCCTTCTGTACCACTCTTTTTGCCCTCTTGTGCCCCATTTTGCTTTCTGTTCCACTGCTTCCCCGCTGCTGTGCCCCCTGTGGCCCCGCCCCCTGCCCACTCGCTGCTCCCGCCTCCCAGCTGCTCCTCCCTCCCACCTCCCCATATATGCCAGATGCTGCGCGGCCGCGCCGCTGGCACGCCAAAGGCGCGCCTAAGGCAAGCCCGTCTGCACCCGTCCGTGCCTGGACCGCGCCCAGCACCAGAACCCCTGGACCCCGCGAATGCCACTACACCAGACTCCGCTGCCCCGAAAAGGAACCACGGACCCTTCTCCTGCCGCACCTGCAGCTTCACCTGCAACAGAGCCACCAAACCTCCAAGGACAGGACCCAACCACCTATGCTGCATACTCCTCAACACCCGCTCTGCATGCAAACACGCCGTCGAGCTCTGGGAGCTGCTCGACACCTCCGCCCCAGACGTGGCCTTCCTGACCGAGACCTGGTGGAACGACTCCTCGGCTCCCGACATCGCCATAGCCATCCCGGATGGCTATAAGATCACCCGCAGGGATCGCGCCAACGGAATCGGAGGAGGAATAGCCATCGTCCACAAGTCCACCCTCAAGGTCGCCACCCACGCAGACGACACCCTCAACACTGCCGAACACCTGCACTTCTGGATCCACACTGACCCCAACACCACCCTCAGAGAAACACTCGTCTACAGATCCCCCGGACCCCGGGCTTAGTTCAGCGACTCCATCGCCGACCTCACCAGCACCCACGCCCTCGCCTCCACAGACTACATCCTCCTCGGGGACCTGAACTTCCACCTCAAGAACAACGACGCCAACTCCGCCACCCTGATCGATGACCTCGCCAACCTCTTCCTCAGACAACTCGTCACCGCACCCACCCACGCCGCCGGCCACACGCTGGACGCCATCTTCTCCACAAGCACCCACGTCGCCTTCGACCACACCACCATACTCCACTGGACCGACCACTGCTGCATCCATTTCACCTTCAAGAAACCAACCACGCACCACCGCACCCAACAGCTGGCTCGCCGCTGCTGGAGCAAAGTCACCGAAGACCAGCTGATCCCCACCCTCACCCAGAACACACCCACTGACCCCACCAACCCAGATGCCGCAGCCCGCAACCTCAAACAGTGGATCGACGACTGCGCCAACACCCTCGCCCCGCTCAAGAAACCCTCCAACAACCACGCTTGCAAGAGAGCCACCTGGTTCACCAACGAGCTCCAGAACTCCAAACGTGCATGCCGGAAACTGGAGAAGATATGGCTCCACAAACGCACACCGGACAACCACGCAGCCCACAAAGGACGCCACCCGCAGACATCACCACCTCATCAGATTAGCCAAGAGATCCTCCTTCAAAGACCGCCTGGATAACAACACACACGACAGCAAAGAACTCTTCAGCATCGTAAAGGAACTCTCCAACCCCAGCGCCAATGCCAACGACATCCCGCCCTCACAAGAACTGTGCGACTCACTAGCAACCTTCTTCCACCGCAATATCGCTGACATCCATGACAGCTTCAACACCACGACCGCCCGACTACACCAGACTCCACCTCCCCTGCGAACACCACCAGCACCAACCACCTGACCTCCTGGTCCAACGTCAACGACGACGAGACACGCAAGGTCATGAACTCCATCCACTCAGGATCCCCGTCAGACCCGTGCCCACACCACGTATTCAACAAAGCAGGCGCAGCCATCGCACCCCAACTACGGAAGGTCATCAACATCTCCTTCGAAACAGCGACATTCCCGGAAAGCTGGAGGCACGCCGAAATCAACGCCCTCCTCAAGACGCCCAAGGCAGACCCCAAGGACCTCAAGAACTTCCGGCCCATCTCCCTGCTCCCGTTCACGGGAAAGGTCATCGAGAAAATCGTCAACATACAATTGGTCCGACACCTCGAAGACAACAACATCTTGGACCCGTCACAGTCCGGATTCAGACGAAACCACAGCACTGAGACAGCCCTCATCGCCGCCACAGACGACACCAGGCGCAAACTAGACAACGGCGAAACAACAGCCCTCATTCTCCTGGACCTGTCAGCTGCCTTCGACACGGTCTGCCATCGCACCCTAAAGACACGCCTTCAAGAAGCCAGAATCCAAGAGAAGGCCCTCGACTGGACCACATCCTTCCTCTCTGACAGAACCCAGAGCGTCCGCCTCCCACCCTTCCGATCCAAAGCCACCGACATCATCTGCGGCATCCCCCAGGGCTCATCCCTCAGCCCGACACTGTACAACGTCTACATGGCCCCCCTCGCACAAGTGGCCCGCCATCACGACCTCAACATCATCTCCTACGCCGACGACACCCAGCTCATCCTCTTCCCTCACAAAGGACCCACACACCGCCAAAACCAACCTCCACGAGGGAATGAAGGCTGTCATCAACTGGATGAGGAGCAGCCGTCTGAAGCTGAACTCGGACAAGACGGAGGTCCTCATCCTCGGACCCACCCCCTCAGCCTGGAATGACTCCTGGTGGCCGACCACACTGGGAACAGCACCGACACCCACCGACCATGCACGCAACCTAGGATTCATCCTCGACTCCTCCCTCTCCATGTCTAAGCAGGCCAACGCCGTCTCCTCCTCCTGCTACAACACCCTCCGCATGCTACGCAGGATCTACAAGTGGATACCGACCGAAACAAGAAGAACGGTGACACAGGCCCTCGTTAGCAGCAGACTGGACTACGGCAACGCGCTCTATGCAGGAATCCCAGCCAAACACCTATGACGACTACAACACATACAAAATGCCTCTGCCTGACTGATCCTCAACATCCCCCGCCGCAGTCACATCACCCCCCACCTGAGAGACCTACACTGGCTCCCCGTCAACAAGAGGATCACCTTCAAGCTCCTCACCCACGCTCACAAAGCACTCCACAATGCCAGACCAGCCTACCTTAACAGCAGACTCAGCTTCTACAACCCCCCGCCTGCTCCGCTTCGCCAGCCTCGCCCTCGCCGCTGTCCCCCGCATCCAACGAACGACCTCCGGTGGCAGATTCTTCTCCTACCTCACCGCCAAGACCTGGAACACCCTCCCTGCCCACCTACGGCAGACCCAAGACCTACTCGCCTTCAGAAGACTCCTCAAGACCTGGTTCTTCGAGCAGTAGCCACCCTCCCCATGTTCATTTCCTTCCAAATCTTATTCCTGGCAATGCTAGGATTAGCCTGCAGCGATTTCTGATTTTTATAATGGGACACGCTCACACAGCGTTCAGCTGGAATTCTGAAACCATTCTTGAAACCCTCATACAACGACTGTATTGCCTGCAAATTAGTGACAGAGGGGGCCTTGACTAGTAGGGGGTGTTCATTTCTACTTTTTAAGATCCCTATCCCTTGACATGTTAAAACACCTAGATTCTGGATGTGAGGGTGGGCCACAGAAGGAATAGCAATGCTTCTACTTGCATGTCTGTGGGACTCCGGAACAGGATCTCTTATAAAAGTTTCAACATGACCCCTTTTTCACTACCACCCCCCATGTGAGTAGTAGAAGTGGGCAGTCAACTGCGCTCTGCTGGCAGAGTTCTCAGAGTTTAGCCCACTCTGCCATCTGCTTGGAGTGCAGAGTTTAGCAAAAACTCTTCAACTACTGCAACTGCAGCAAAGCAGAGTTTTCACCACCCACCCCTTGGCAATTCGAGGAAAGCTAAAAAATTATCACATTATTACATGTTTTTGAATTCAGGCTGGCACAGTGGCTGACAGATGACAAATCTGTAGACAGAGATGATGAGACCAGGGGAAACGGAGGAGTGTGCCTGGGAGACTAGAGGAAAACCATGAATGCACGAGCTACAGAATGGATCAACTCCTGTCACTTACGCTGCACAGGCGGCAGGGCTGCCCACAGCCTCTGCCGAATGTCTCCAGATACCAGCTTGTCCTCTAGAGGGGGCTGCAGAATATACAAGATTTTCTGGTACGACACACACCTGTTTCGGAGACGCTGGCGAACACCATCACCTCCGGACTGTCAATGTCTTGGGGGCAGGTTCTTGGTCTAGCGCGCAACTGGATGTATACATCGGAAGCTGCCATTGTCATGTATACTTGATGCCAAAAATGAACACAGGAGGAGGTTGGGGAGCAGGAGTTGGACAGGCACAGGGTCGAATCTTATTCACCATGTTGGGCCATGGGGTAGTCTGTACCCCTTCTGCCCCCAATGCTGAAGTGCTAAATGTGAGCAGACCCGAGAAGGAGTTTCCCGTTGTTTTGACATTGTTGTGCTGTGAGGGAAGGGGCTTTTATGATAGGCTCAAAGAAAGCTTGCTTCCATTGGCTGCAGCTATTTCACACTCACCAAGGGAATAAGACCCTGATTGGGCCAAAGTGTTCTCCCCTAACTACTAAGCCCGAGGACTCCACAAAGAAAGCAGCCGATTTAGCTATTTTTTTTCATGAAAAGGTCAAAGCACTGGTGGATCAGGTCGCCCACCCCCTTTGAGGAGCGGAAATCCTTAGTCACCTGGCAATACTTTGACGTCATCTCGGAAGATGACCTCCTCAAATGCATCCTTGAAACCAAACCATCCAACCACTCTTCTGACCCCATCCCTAGCGTCATCGCCATCGATTTCTACACCCATACTCTCTCTTACTGGATCAGGCTAGTTAATCTCTTCCTCAGTCAAGGCTCCCTCCCTGTTGCCCTTAAATCAGGACAGGTTACCCCTCTGCTAAAAAAAACCTCCGCTGATGCGAACGACCTCAATAACTTCCGCCCTATCACCAACCTCCCTTTTTTCAAAAATCACCGAAAAATTTGTTGCGAAACAACTTTCCCTACATATTATGGACAATAATCTCCTCGAAGTTTTCCAATCTGGCTTCATCCGAAATTGCAGCACTGAAACAGCCCTGCTGCAAGTGATTGATGATGCGCTGCATATATTCGTCTCTGGGGAATCGTGTCTTCTGATTCTTCTAGACCTCTCTGCAGCCTTCGACACTGTTAATCATAGCACCCTCCTCAACACCCATCATCAGAGAATGGGATTGGCTAGCACAGTGCTTAAATGGTTTGCCTCTTTCCACTCGGACAGATCCCAAATGATTAAGATAGCAAACAGTCTTTCATCTCCATTGTCTGTAGGTCAAGGCATCCCTCAAGGTTCTATCCTGGCACCCACTCTGTTTAATCTCTACTTGGAACCATTAGGGAACCTCCTAAGCAAATCTGGGATCCATTACCATCTTTATGCGGATGACACTCAAATCTACCTCAAGGTGTCTTCCGCACACGATCTCTCGCTACTCAGCTCTACTCTCAACTCCATTCACAACTGGAAGTTAGCTCACCAACTCATTCTAAATCCCGCCAAAACTGAATTACTCCTCCTTTCTACCTCTCTCTCACCTCCTCCCGTTCAATCATGGATGGATCAGGTGAACTTACTCAACAAAAAAAAACATCATTGTCGACAGCGCTAAATCCCTAGGTGTCAATCTTGACAAAAGACTCAACCTAATCTCTCACATCAACTCTATTGCCAAGAACACACGGTACCAGTTGCGCCTTCTGTGTGGGATCCGTCGGTTCTTCCCGGAGAAAGACTTAAAAACCTTGGTACAATCGCTGGTTCTCTCAAGACTAGAGTATTACAATTCTCTTCTGACGGGCCTATCCAAATCCCACCTCTCCC